>NC_137176.1:27500-4827500 GCF_951804945.1 Podarcis cretensis
CCTTCGTGTGTCCCTTCCACTGGAGCAGCCTGGATCCCCATGGAAGAGGCTGAGATCTCTTGCATGGACACAGGGATCAAGCCCTAGATTTCCCCACTCAGGCAGAGCCAACAGCAAAATGCCCCCTGGCAAACCTCCTTGAGCTGGATGAGCAAAGGTAGGCTCTGTGCGCACCATCAGAGGGGCTTCCTAGGAGCACGATCTCCCGTGGGTTTCCATCAGTCTCTCCGCACACAAAAAGTCCTTTTTGACAAGTCCTCCTGGGCCAGCCTGCTGCCTCCCCAGCTAGTTCTCTCCCGCCTCATCATAGACGGTGTCAGAGCTGCCTCCAGGTCCCAGCTCACAGAGGACCAACGCTAGGCTGTAGTTATGTACAAAAGTCTTTATTGAGATTCAGTTTCCATTTTAAAGCCGCAGCTTGCAGCTCTACGTCTCGGCCTTAGACCGGCGAAGTCCCGTCTGAGTCTCCTCCCCTTCCACACCAGTTTAAGACCCTCGCCTTGCTCCACCTCTTCCTAAGTTCCTTTCTCCTCTGGGCCCTCCTGCCCGCTAGGGTCTCATCCTTCCTGGACTCCTCTGACGCTGACCCTGACGATTCTTGCCCCTCCTTCCGGCGGGCTTTAGGACCTGGTTCCCTATCCAGGCTACCTTCTGTGCCGCTCGCCTGTACCTTTGAACTTGGCGCGCGCGCCCAGCCTGCAACTTTCCTCTTGACCGTTAACTCGCTTTCCGATGGAGGCGTGGTCAACCCTGACTCATCTTCTCTCGCTGGTGGTGCATATGTGGGCTCTGACACCTGGGACTCCTCCCCCCCACTACGCTCTGGTGGGGAAGCTGGTCCTGATTTCCAACTGCTGCTCTGGGAGTCCCCGCTGGCCCCTTGCTTCTGGGGTGTCCCCCTTGGGTCGCCCCTTGCCCTGCCCATCGGCGCCCCCTTCTGTGAATCTTCCGATTCGCTGGAGAGGCTCATGGAATCTATCGGGCTGCTGTCATATTCTCCTACGCTGCCCTCAGATTGCTCCCCCTCGCTCTCCATCTCCTCTCCTCCCTGCGCTCCCGCTGAGTCCCTGACAGACGGGGTTGACGTAAGTGCCACTCTTGGGCTCTTCTGCAAAGTCCTTCTGGCTGGTGGGCGGCCACTTTGCGTCCTCCTCCAGCTGCCACTGCAGCTTCCGGTACTGGCTGGAGGAGCGGAAGCGGAAGAGGGCTTTGATCAGAAGCCAGAGGTGGTGGTTCTGTAGGATGCCATCCTGCAAATAATAATAATAATAATAATAATAATAATAATAATAATAATAATAATAATAATTTCCTCAGCCACACTGGGCAGCTTCCAATCAAGTGTTAAAAACAATACAGTATTGAATATTAAAAACTTCCCTAAACAGGGATGCCTTCAGATGTCTTTTAAAGATAAGATAGCTACTTATTTCCTTCACATCTGAAGGGAGGGCGGTTCCACAGGGCGGGCACCACTACCAAGAAGAACATGGGAGCATGAGAAAGGGGCCCATCCATTCTTAAAAACACCAGAAGCATTTTTACTTGATATTATAGTCCAAGGCATTAATCGACAAGGCGTCAAACTGTTCTTATATGCAACAACAGCGGCAAGATTATTGTTAGCCCAGAAATGGAAGCAAGAATAAATTCCGACGAAAGAAGAATGGCAGAATGGACTATGCAGAACTGGACAAAATGACAGGAAGGATTCGAAACCTGCGGGACCAGAGATTTACAGAAGATTGGAAGAAGTATATGAATTATTTGAAGAGCAACTGTAATCAACAAATTACGCTAGTAGGACTACAAGAAGTTTTGTAAGGAGAAATATACAAAGTGTTACAAAGTAGAAAAAGATAGAGATATTGGTTATGAGTTTGAAATGCAATAGGGAAAATAAGAAATTCATACTAAGAGATTAGATTGGAAAATTTTCAGGCAGGACTGATGGAAGTCAAAAAAATTGAAGAAGATGTAAAAGTATGTTTAATTACTGTTGAAAATGACGTTAAAAAACTAATAAAAATTTATATATATAAAAGAGAAAGGGGCCCATCCAGTCTAGCATCCTGTTCTCACCGTGGCTGACCAAATGCCCCTGAGCGAAACCCACAGGCAGGATCCGAGCGCAAGAGCATCTTTCCCACCTCCTGGCCTTCCAAAGCAGAGCTGCCTCTGATCCCAAAAGCATCTGGAGGCATCGAGGCTGCAGCGTTTTATGGGGGGAAAGTTGCCGCTTTGGGAATTCAGTGGCTAGTTTAATCACTGGGGCAAGATGGTTTAAGGCTATTGCACCGATCCTTTCCCGACTGCACCGGCTGCCACTTAGTTCCTGGGCATCATTCAAAGCGCCGCTTTTGACCTCTAAAGCCTGAAATGGCTCAGGACCACAATATTCCCTACGTGAAGCGACCTGGATCCTAAGATCATCTTCTGAGGCCCATTGTCGTGTGCCTGCTCCGCAAGAGGGGTGGCCCCATGAGAACAGGGCCTTTTCTGTGGTGGCTCCCCGCTTGTGGAATGCTCTCCCCAGGGAAGTTCACCTGGCACCTCCATTACACATGTTTAGGCACCAGGCGAAAAGGGTCCTCTTCAACCAGGCGTTGGGATGAACAACATGCTATGCCCTTTAAAATGTGTTTGGGGTAGGGGGCTTATTGGGGTTATTATTAAGATTAGGATTTTGTGTCTTCATTTTGTATTTGTTATGTTGTAAACCGCCCTATGATTTTCAGATGAAGGGCAGTATATCAATTTAATTAATCATCATCATCATCATTGTCAGGGACTCAGCGGGAGCGCAGGGAGGAGAGGAGATGGAGAGCGAGGGGGAGCAATCCGAGGGCAGCGTAGGAGAAGATGACAGCAGCCCGATAGATTCCATGAGCCTCTCCAGCGAATCGGAAGATTCACAGAAGGGGGCGCCGATGGGCAGGGCAAGGGGGGACCCAAGGGGGACACCCCAGAAGCAAGGGGCCAGCGGGGACTCCCAGAGCAGCAGTTGGAAATCAGGACCAGCTTCCCCACCAGAGCGTAGTGGGGGGGAGGAGTCCCAGGTATCAGAGCCCACATATGCACCACCAGCGAGAGAAGATGAGTCAGGGTTGGCCACGCCTCCATCGGAGAGCGAGGGAATGGTCAAGAGGAAAGTTGCAGGCTGGGCGCGTGCGCCAAGTTCAAATGTACAGGCGAGCAGCACAGAAGGTAGCCCGGATAGGGAACCAGGTCCTAAAGCCCGCCGGAAGGAGGGGGAAGAATCATCAGGGTCTGCGTCAGAGGAGTCCAGAAAGGATGAAACCCTAGCGGGCAGGAGGGCCCAGAGGAGAAAAGAACTTAGGAAAAGGTGGAGCAAAGCGAGAGTGTTAAACTGGTGTGGAAGGGGCGGAGACTCAGACGGGACTTCGCCGGTCTAAGGTCGAGACGTAGAGCTGTGCGCTGCAGCTTTAAAATGGAAACTGAACCTCAATAAAGACTTTTGTACATAACTACAGCCTAGCGTTGGTCCTCTGTGAGCTGGGACCTGGAGGCAGCTCTGACAATCATCTTTGCCTCAGTCTTCTCTGATAAAGAAAACAATGCCCGACCTGAAGAATTTGGAGCAAATGATTCAGCAGAGGAAACACAGCCCAGAAGAACTAAGGAGATAGTACAAGAATACTTGGCTAGTTTAGATGTATTCAAGTCTCCAGGGCCAGATGAACTGCATCCAAGAGTATTAAAAGAACTGGCAGATGTGATCTCAGAACCACTGGCAGTCATCTTTGAGAATTCCTGAAGAACAGGCGAAGTCCTGGCAGACTGGAGGAGGGCAAATGTTGTCCCTATTTTCAAAAAGGGGAAAAGAGAGGACCCAAATAATTACCGCCCAGTCAGTCTGACATCAATACCAGGGAAGATTCTGGAGCAGATCATTAAGCAAACAGTCTGTGAGCACCTAGAAAGGAATGCTGTGATCACCAATAGTCAGCATGGATTTCTGAAAAATAAGTCATGTCAGACTAACCTGATCTCGTTTTTTGACAGAATTACAAGCCTGGTAGATGAAGGGAATGCAGTGGATGTAGCCTACCATGATTTCAGCAAGGCATTTGACAAGGTGCCCCATGATATTCTTGTAAAGAAGCTGGTAAAATGCGGGCTTGACTATGCTACCACTCAGTGGATTTGTAACTGGCTGACTGACCGAACCCAAAGGGTGCTCATCAATGGTTCCTCTTCATCCTGGAGAAGAGTGACTAGTGGGGTGCCACAGGGTTCTGTCTTGGGCCCGGTCTTATTCAACATCTTTATCAATGACTTGGATGATGGACTCAAGGGCATCCTGATCAAATTTGCAGATGACACCAAACTGGGAGGGGTGGCTAACACCCCAGAGGACAGGATCACACTTCAAAATGATCTTGACAGATTAGAGAACTGGGCCAAAACAAACAAGATGAATTTTAACAGGGAGAAATGTAAAGTATTGCACTTGGGCAAAAAAAATGAGAGGCACAAATACAAAATGGGTGACACCTGGCTTGAGAGCAATACATGTGAAAAGGATCTAGGAGTCTTGGTTGACCACAAACTTGACATGAGCCAACAGTATGACGCGGCAGCTAAAAAAGCCAATGCAATTCTGGGCTGCATCAATAGGAGTATTGCATCTAGATCAAGGGAAGTAATAGTGCCACTGTATTCTGCTCTGGTCAGACCTCACCTGGAGTACTGTGTCCAGTTCTGGGCACCACAGTTCAAGAAGGACACTGACAAACTGAAACGTGTCCAGAGGAGGGCAACCAAAATGGTCAAAGGCCTGGAAACGATGCCTTATGAGGAACAGCTAAGGGAGCTGGGCATGTTTAGCCTGGAGAAGAGGAGGTTAAGGGGTGATATGATAGCCATGTTCAAAGATATAAAAGGATGTCACATAGAGGAGGGAGAAAGGTTGTTTTCTGCTGCTCCAGAGAAGCGGACACGGAGCAATGGCTCCAAACTACAAGAAAGAAGATTCCACCTAAACATTAGGAAGAACTTCCTGACAGTAAGAGCTGTTCGACAGTGGAATTTGTGCCAAGGAGTGTGGTGGAGTCTCCTTCTTTGGAGGTCTTTAAGCAGAGGTGTGACAACCATATGTCAGGAATGCTCTGATGGTGTTTCCGGCTTGGCAGGGATTTGGACTCGATGGCCCTTGTGGTCTCTTCCAACTCTATGATTCTATGATTCTATGATTCTATTACAGACCTTTGAAAGAATGGTTAATACAACCATTGAAGGAAGTCTGTAATGAAATATTGGAGGGGAAAAGGGCACCAGAGTCGTGGAAGGAAGCTTATATTACACTTATACCGAAAACAGAGACTGAAAAGACACAGCTTAAGAATTACCGCCCCATATTGCTGCTTAATGTGGATTACAATTTTTTTGCAGATATTTTGGCTAAAAGATTAAAAAAGGTGTTAGTAGAAGAAATTCATAAAGACCAAGCGGGCTTTCTCCCGGGCAGACATTTGTCTGATAATATGAGGAATATAATTAATATTCTAGAAAAATTACAAGTGAATATCAATACTAAGGCAGTTTTGATTTTTGTGGATGCAGAGAAGGCCTTTGACAACATTTCTTGGAGTTTTATGAAGAAGAATCTACAGGGGATGGGGGTAGGTCAAGGTTTTGAAAATGGTATAGGTGCAATTTATTCAGAACAAAAGGCAAAATTAATTGTGAACAATGTAGTGACAGAAGAGTTTAGGATTGAGAAAGGGACACGACAAGGCTGCCCAATTTCTCCATTGCTCTTTATATCGGTCCTTGAGGTTTTGGTAAACATGATTAGAAAGGACCAAGAGGTTAAAGGTATACAACTGGGATCTAAACAGTACTAAACAGTACAAATTGAAAGCATTTGCTGATGATTTAGTATTGACTTTACAGGAGCCAGAATCTAGTACTAAAAGAGTACTGGAACTGATTCAAGAATTCAGACAGGTAGCAGGTTTTAAGTTGAACAAGATGAAAACTAAGGTTTTAGAGAAAAACTTAACTGTGAATGAGAGAGAGAAGTTTCAGGAGGAGACAGGACTAACATTGGTTAAGAAAGTGAAATATTTAGGGGTTAACATGACTGCTAAGAATGTGAACTTATTTAAGGATAATTATGAAAAATGTTGGATTGAAGTGAAAAGGGACTTAGAAATATGGTCAAATTTGAAGTTATCATTGTTAGGCCGAATTGCTGTGATAAAAATGAATGTATTGCCAAGTTGTTTTTGTTTCAAACATTGCAAATTCTGGACAAGATGGATTGTTTCAAGAAGTGGCAGAAAGATATTTCTAGATTTGTCTGGCAGGGCAAGAAGCCTAGAATAAAATTTAAGATATTAACTGATGCTAAAGAAAGAGGTGGATTTGCCCTGCCATAGTAAAAAACTTTACTATGAATCAGCTGCTTTTTGCTGGCTGAGAGAATGGCTGCTTCTTGAAAACACTGACGTGCTGGATCTAGAAGGTTTCAATAATGCATTTGGTTGGCATGCATATTTGTGGTATGATAAGGTAAAAGCACATAAAGCGTTTAAAAACCATATTGTTAGAAAAGCACTGTTCAATGATTGGATAAGATATAAGGATTTGTTAGAAAAGAAAACCCCAAGATGGTTGTCACCAATGGAAGCGAAGGCACAGAAAAAACTCAATATGGAGGACAAATGGCCGAAATATTGGGAAATTTGGAACAAGATGGTGACAGAATAAAATTGCAGAGCTTTGAAAAATTGAAAAATAAAGTGCGAGATTGGCTCCATTATTACCAAATAATGGAGGCATAAAATTTGGACAAAAAAGTTGGCTTCCAGGTGGAAAAATCAAAATTGGAAACAGAATTGTTAGATCCAAAAACTAAGCATTTGTCAAGAATGTATAACTTGTTGCTGAAATGGAACACTCAGGATGAAACGGTGAAATCTGCTATGATTAAATGGGCACAAGATGTTGGACATAACATAATGATGGCTGACTGGGAACAGTTATGGACCACAGGTATGAAATTTACGACATGTAATGCCCTAAGAGAGAATTTAATGAAAATGATTTACAGGTGATACATGACACCAGTCAAGCTTGCAAAAAATTATCATTTACCCGCCAATAAATGTTGGAAATGTAATGAGACTGAAGGTACATTCTATCACCTTTGGTGGACATGCCCAAGGATTAAGACATTCTGGGAAATGATTTATAATGAAATGAAAAAGGTATTCAAATATACCTTCCTGAAGAAACCAGAGGCCTTTCTCCTGGGCATGGTCGGCCAATTGGTGCCAAAGAAGGATAGAACATTATTAATGTCTGCAACAACAGCAGCAAGAATACTCATCGCAAAGGATTGGAAGACACAAGATTTACCCACCCGGGAAGAATGGCAGATGAAGTTGATGGACTATATGGAATTGGCGGAAATGACTGGCAGAATCCGAGACCAGGGAGAAGAGTCGGTGGAAGAAGACTAGAAAAGTTTAAAGTTACGACGATCTGCGCTGCTGCTTCTGCCTCTTCTAGCTGTCAAAGCCTCGATGACCTGCGATGCTCCCTCCGCCCCTTCTGGCTGTCATACCCTCGACGACCTGTGCTGCTGCCTCTTCTGCAGCCCCTTCTGGCTGTCAAAGACTCGACAAACTGTGCTGCTGCCTCTGCCCCTTCTGGCTGTCAAAGCCTCGACGACCTGCGCTGCTGCCTCTGCCTCTTCTGGCTGTCAAAGCCTCGATGACCTGTGCTGCTGCCGCTGCCCCTCTGGCTGTCAAAGGCTCAACGACATGTGCTGCTGTCTCTGCCTCTTCTGGCTGTCAAAGACTCGACAACCTGCGCTGCTGCCGCTGCCCCGTCTGGCTGTCAAAGCCTCAACGACCTGCGCTGCTGCCGCAGCCCCTTCTGGCTGTCAAAGCCTTGAGAACCTGTGCTGCTTCCTCTGCCTCTTCTGGCTTTCAAAGAATTGATAACCTGTGCTGCTGCCTCTGCTTCTTCTGGCTGTAAAAGCCTCGATGACCTGTGCTGCTGCCTCTGCCTCTTTTGGCTGTCAAAGCATCAACGACCTGTGCTGCTGCCTCTGCCTCTTCAGCCTGTAAAAGACTCAACAACCTGCGCTGCTGTCTCTGCCCCTTCTGGCTGTCAAAGACTCGATGACCTGTGCTGCTGCCTCTGCCTCTTCTGGCTGTCAAAGACTCGACAACCTGTGCTGCTGCATCTGCTTCTTCTACCTGTCAAAGCCTCGATGACCTGTTCTGCTGCCACAGCACCTTCTGGCTGTCAAAGCCTCGATGACCTGCGCTGCTGCCTCTGCCTCTTCTGGCGGTCAAAGCCTCGATGACCTGTGCTGCTGCCGCTGCCCCTCTGGCTGTCAAAGTTTCAACGACATGTGCTGCTGCCTCTGCCTCTTCTGGCTGTCAAAGACCAGACAACCTGAGCTGCTGCCGCAGCCCCTTCTGGCTGTCAAAGTCTCGAAAACCTGTGCTGCTGCCTCTGCCTCTTCTGGCTGTCAAAGAATTGACAACCTGTGCTGCTGCCTCTGCTTCTTCTGGCTGTAAAAGCCTCGATGACCTGCGCTGCTGTGAGGATAACCTGAGCTTACAGGGTTAAAACAGCTCAGAGTGTACGCACTGCCCACTGTTGGGAGGGGGGAGATTCTACGTCATGTCCGAGAGTCTCCAGTCTTTGTTCTTTTCCTCTACTTTCGCTTTTGAGGAGAGAGGACGTGTTTTCACGATGCTGTTCGCTGTGATAGATAATGGATAGTCTGCTGTAAATAAACTGCTTTTAGCTGCTAATATCCTGAGTGGACTTTATTTTAGCACACTGAAGAAAGCTCTGAAGAAGTTTTTGCAGCTTTCTCTTGCTGCGTAAACTCTGCGTTTTTTTGCTCAGAGCCTTTGGAATGTGGCCTTTGAAGTCCAGCAGAGCTGTGCAGCCGAAGTGGGCTGGACACCAGGGCTTATCTGAGCAATAAATCATCTACTATCTAAGAGGTTATGGACGGTAATTGCAATTAGAGGAAGCTGCTTTGATGTCCGGTGGAGAGCCTGTTTGGAATGCTGTGTGCTTACAAAGGCTGTAAAAAGTGAGACGCTGCTGTTTTTGCTGCCGGAAGAAAAAAAGACCTGCTCTGCCTGGGAGAAAGCAGGGAGACTGGCTGCAAGCTGTGTGCTGCAAAGAGTCGCTGGATGCCTCTCCTTTGAAGCTGGCTGGAACGTGTGAGTACTTCAAGCCCCATGGGAGCACTGGGGGAGGAGATGGCTGAGCTCCAGGACTTTTATGATGTCCCGTTTGAAAAGCTCACAGCCCAGTCCTGGGATATCTGGGTTAGAAGAGTAAGGGGGTGGTTTCTGGCCACAGGGCTCTGGAGCATAGCCCAGAAGGAGCCGGCCCCACCCATGCCACTTACTTCTGAAGATGACGCAGCAGGCTTTGAGGCTGCTTTGCTGGAGGATAGACAGCAGAGAATGCAAAGGGAGCTCTGCATGTTGAAAGCCAGCGTAAATGTTTCGCTGTTGCCCCACTTGGAGGGCGTTGAGTCGGCTCAGGCCGCTTGGCAGTTGCTGAGGAGTCTGTGTGCAAGCTCAGCAAGAGACCAGGGCCTTAAGAAAGCCGAGAACAGGGAGGAAGCGGAGAGCCCGGAGGGGGCTGCTGGCCATGTTCCTGAAGTTACAGCTGGGAGTAGCTGCTTTGTCTCCGAGGGGCCGTGTGATGTTGAGGCCTACAACCAGAGTGCTGGGGAGCGTGCAGGCCCAGGCTGTGCACCCAAAGGTGGGGGTGCTGGGAACAAAGGAATGGCTGAAGAGGGAGCTGTGAGAGCTGTTGCTACGCGTCGCCGCTGTTATCGCTGTGGCTCCCCCTCCCATCTGGTGAGAGACTGTCCAGTCGAGGCACAGGAACAGCCGAAGGCCATCTCCCGTAGCAACCAGATAAAGAGCTCTTCTTCAAAGCGTGGGAAAGGCAAGCCGAAGGCAGCTGGCAGAGACACTGAATGTAAACATTTGGCAGCCTCTATGGCTGCTGTCAAGAGTTGTCAACAGGATGCTGTGCTGACTTTTGTTATAGACAGTGGAGCTTCGCATCACTTAGTGCCATCTGCAGGATTCCTGGAGAACTGCACCTCTGTAACTTCTGGGAAGACTGTGTGTTTAGCAGATGGGAGTAAACACCCACTCACGCAGACTGGCTCACTGTTTTGTTCTTTCTTACAGGATTCAATCCAGGCTTTTGTTGTTCCAGGACTGTCTTGCGCGTTGCTGTCTGTCAGCGCCCTTCTTGCTGAAAACTACAAAGTGTGTTTTGAGAACAATAAGTGTTCTATTTCTAAGAATGGACAGCACCTAGTCAGTGTTGAATGTAAAGACAGGTTGTTTGTGATAAATGCTTCTTTTGCAGGTACAGGTGGCACGGAGGTGGCTCAAGCACAGTGTGCCAACGTTCCAGTTCATGATGCGTGTGCTCACTTATGGCACCGACGCATGGCTCACGTGTCCTGGGGGTCAGTGAAGAAGATCCCAGAGTGTACGCAAGGGTGCAAAATGAAACCTTGTGCTAAGTTTCTAGATTGCAGAGCGTGCAAGTCTGCAAAGGTAAAAACGTGCACATACCCAAGGTCTGAAAGGGTGACCACTAGGGCTTTTCAATTAATTCATGCAGATTTGTCAGGTCCCATGTCTGTGACCAGTTTGGGCGGAGCCAAATATGCGCTGGTTCTGATTGATGACCATACTCGGAACTCTTGGACCTTCACGATCCAACACAAAAGTGAGGCTGCACCTCTAATTAAAGATTGGATTGCGGCTGTGGAACTGCAGTTTTCCACACGGGTGCAAAGCTTTCAGAGCGATCGCGGTGGGGAGTTCACCGGGTCTGCACTGCAAAGTTTCTTCCGCAAAAAGGGGATTCAACACAGATTGACCTCTCCGCACTCTCCCCAACAGAATGGGATTGCGGAAAGACGGAACAGGACTCTAGGGGAGATGTCTGCAGCTCTTTTGTTTGATGCCGGGCTCCCACAGCGCTTTTGGGGGGAGGCTTGGCGAACGGCCAACTTTGTTCTGAACAGGTCGTTCAATTCAGTGGTAGGTGACACCCCGTACTTCTTGTTGCACGGAAAGCAACCGAAACTGCACTATTTTCGTGTTTTTGGTTGTGAGTCTTTGGTTGTGAGCCGTGGGTAGCCGCTGGGTTTACCGTCTTAAGCCTACAGCGACAGGAGAACCGCAGTATAAGGCCAGATTAGTGGCGAGAGGATTCACGCAGCGCAGGGGGTTGCATTACACGGAAACGTATGCTCCCACCTGTAGGAGTGAATCTCTACGTTTGCTTTTGGCCATAGCTGCACAAAGAGGGTTGCTGGTGCATCATTTTGATGTGGACGTTGCTTACTTGAACTCAGACCTCCAGGAGGATTTGTACATGCTTCCTCCTCCAGGGTTTGAGGGCAATGAGCGAGGTACTGTGTGGAAACTTCACAAGTCAATTTACGGCCTGAAACAGTCGGCCAGGAATTGGAACTTGTGCCTGAATGAAGCTTTGGAGAAGCTAGGTTTCAGGAAGAGTCTTGCTGACAGTTGCTTGTTCCTTAGAGGATCAGGAGACTCACAGGAACTGGTGTTATTCTTTGTTGATGACATCATCCATATTGGAAAGACAGACAAACAGGTGCAGAAGTTTGCCAAAGAGCTTGGGAAGCGGTTTCAGCTCAAGAACCTGGGTGCAGTAAAGATCTACCTAGGCGTGCAGATAGCGAGAACTGAGGATGGTAGCTTCTTGCTCAGTCAGAAAGGCAAGATTGAACAGTTGCTTGAGAAGTTCAGAATGTCCAATTGTGCAGGAGTTCGGACACCCATGGAGACGAACTTCGTGAAAGATAGCCAGCAAGCAGAAAGTGTCGAGTTTGAGAATGCTGAGCTCTTTCAGTCAGCTCTAGGTAGTCTGTTGTATCTGTCCCAATGGAGCAGACCAGACATTGCCTTTGCTACCAATCTGTTAAGTAGGGAAGCGTCAAAGCCCAGTGTGAGTGCTTGGCACGGTATCAAGCGGGTACTGCGCTACCTGCAGCATACCAAAGACTTCTGTCTTAAGCTGCCAGCTGAAGGTGAGGCGAAGCTCACATGCTATGCGGACAGCGACTGGGCGAATTCGCAGGACCGCAAGTCTGTGTCTGGGTTGGTGGTAAAGTTTGGGAAGTCACTAGTTGGGTGGAAGTCCCGGAAGCAAAGTCTCATTGCGCTGTCTTCTACTGAGGCTGAATTCAGTGCATTGTCAGATTTGTGCCGGGAACTAGAGTTCTATAGATGCTTGGTGCAAGAGATCTATGGAGATTGTAGCTTGCCCATCACGGTTTGGGAAGACAATCAACCTTGTTTGAAATTGGCTGAATCTACGCAATTTAAGGCCAGAACCAAGCATCTGGACATACGTTTCCAAAATGTGTGTCAGAGTGTTCAGTCAGGTTTGATTCGGCTGAAGTATTGTGCCAGTCACAGTAACCTGGCCGATGGATTCACCAAACCTTTAAGCTTCCAGCGTCATGGGGAGTTTTGTGGTGGTTTGGAGTTGGGGGTAAGTTCTGTACTTACTCCCCCCACAGTGGTGCAGCGCGAGAGGGGGTGTGAGGATAACCTGAGCTTACAGGGTTAAAACAGCTCAGAGTGTACGCACTGCCCACTGTTGGGAGGGGGGAGATTCTACGTCATGTCCGAGAGTCTCCAGTCTTTGTTCTTTTCCTCTACTTTCGCTTTTGAGGAGAGAGGACGTGTTTTCACGATGCTGTTCGCTGTGATAGATAATGGATAGTCTGCTGTAAATAAACTGCTTTTAGCTGCTAATATCCTGAGTGGACTTTATTTTAGCACACTGAAGAAAGCTCTGAAGAAGTTTTTGCAGCTTTCTCTTGCTGCGTAAACTCTGCGTTTTTTTGCTCAGAGCCTTTGGAATGTGGCCTTTGAAGTCCAGCAGAGCTGTGCAGCCGAAGTGGGCTGGACACCAGGGCTTATCTGAGCAATAAATCATCTACTATCTAAGAGCTGCTGCCTCTGCCTCTTCTGGCTGTAAAAGACTCGACAACCTGTGCTGCTGCCTCTGCCCATTCTGGCTGTCAAAACCTCGACGACCTGTGCTGCTGCCTCTGCCTCTTCTGGCTGTCAAAGACTGGACAACCTGTGTTGCTGCATCTGCTTCTTCTGGCTGTAAAAGACTCGACAACATGTGCTGCTGCCTCTGCCCATTCTGGCTGTCAAAGCCTCGATGACCTGCGCTGCTGCCTCTGCCTCTTCTGGCGGTCAAAGCCTCGATGACCTGTGCTGCTGCCGCTGCCCCTCTGGCTGTCAAAGTTTCAACGACATGTGCTGCTGCCTCTGCCCCTTCTGGCTGTCAAAGCCTCGACGACCTGCGCTGCTGCCTCTGCCTCTTCTGGCTGTCAAAGCCTCGACGACCTTCGCTGGTGCTTATGCTCCTTCAGGCTGTCAAAGCCTCGACAACCTCTGCGTCTTCTGGCTGTAAAAGCCTCGACCACCTGCACAGCTGCCTCTGCTTCTTCTGGCTGTAAAAGACATGACAACCTGTGCTGCTGCCTCTGCTTCTTCTGGCTGTAAAAGCCTCGATGACCTGTGCTGCTGCCGCAGCCCCTTCTGGCTGTCAAAGCCTTGATAACCTGCGCTGCTGCCTCTGCCTCTCCAGGCTGTCAAAGCCTCAATGACCTGCGCTGCTGCCTCTGCTTCTTCTGGCTGTCAAAGCCTCACCGACCTACGCTGCTGCCTCCGCCTCTTCTGGCTGTCAATGCCACAACAACGTGCGCTGCTGCTGCAGCCCCTTCTGGCTGTCAAAGCCGCGACGACCTGTGCTGCTGTATCTGTCTCTTCTGGCTGTCAAAGAATTGACAACCTGCGCTGTTGCCGCAGCTCCTTCTGGCTGTCAAAGCCTCGATGACCTGTGCTGCTACCGCAGCCTCTTCTGGCTGTCAAAGACTCGATGACCCGTACTGCTGCCTCTGCCCCTTCAGGCTGTCAAAGAATCGACAATCTCCGCTGCTGCGACAGCCCATTCTGGCTGTCAAACCCTCGATGACCTGTGATGCTGCCTCTGCCTATTCTGGCTGTCAAAGCCTCGGTGACTTGTGCTGCTGCCGCTGTCCCGTCTGGCTGTCAAAGCCTCAATGACCTGCACTGCTGCGTCCGCCTCTTCTGGCTGTCAAAGAATCGACAACTTGTGGTGCTGCCGCAGCCCTTTCTCACTGTCAAAGCCTCGATGACCTGCGCTGCTGCCTCTGCCTCTTCTGGCTGTCGAAGACTCGACAACCTGTGCTCCTGCGACTGCCCCTTCTGGCTGTCAAAGCCTCGACGACCTGTGCTGCTGCCTCTGCCTCTTCTGGCTGTCAAAGCCTCAACGACCTGCACTGCTGCCTCCGCCTCTTCTGGCTTTGAAAGCCGTGACGACGTGCGCTGCTGCCACAGCCCCTTCTGGCTGTCAAAGCCTCGATGACCTGCGCTGCTGCTGCTGCCTCTTCTGGCTGTCGAAGACTCGACAACCTGCGCTCCTGCGACTGCTCCTTCTGTCTGTCAAAGCCTCGATGACCTGCGCTGCTGCCGCAGCCCCTTCTGCCTGTCAAAGCCTTTGATGACCTGCGATGCTGGCGCATCCCCTTCTGGCTGTCAAAGCATCGGTGACTTGCGCTGCTGCCTCTGCCTCTTATGGCTGTCAAAGCCTCGACGACCTGTGCTGCTGCCTCTGCTTCTTCTGGCTGTCAAAGCCTCAACGACCTGTGCTGCTGCCTCTGCCTCTTCTGCTTGTCAAAGACTTGACAACCTGCGCTGCTGCGACTGCCACTTCTGGCTGTCAAAGCCTCGACGACCTGTGCTGCTGCCTCTTGCCTCTTCTGGCTGTCAAAGCCTCGACGAACTGCGCTGCTGCCTCTGCCTCTTCTGGCTGTCAAAGCCTCTATGACCTGCGCTGCTGCCTCTTCCTCTTCTGGCTGTCAAAGACTCGACAACCTGTGCTGCTGCCTCTGCCCCTTCTGGCTGCCAAAGCCTTAACGAGCTGTGCTGCTGCCTCTGCCTCTTCTGTTTGTCAAAGACTTGACAACCTGTGCTGATGCGACTGCCACTTCTGGCTGTCAAACCCTCGACGACCTGCGCAGCTGCCTCTGCTTCTTCTGGGTCTTAAAGCCTCGATGACCTGCGCTGCTGCCGCAGCCCCTTCTTGCTGTCAAAGGATCGATGACCTGCGCTGCTGCGTCTGCGTCTTCTGGCTGTCAAAGCCTCGATGGCCTGCGGTGCTGCCTCTGCCTCTTCTGGCTGTCAAAAAGTCGACATCCTGTGCTGCTGCCTCTGCTTCTTCTGTCTGTCAAGGCTTCGACGACCTGTGCTTCTGCCTCTGCCTCTTCTGCTTGTCAAAGACTCGACAACCTGCGCTGCTGCGACTGCCCCTTTTGGCTGTCCAAGCCTCAACGACATGTGCTGCTGCGACTGCCCCGTCTGGCTACCAAAGCCTCAACAACCTGTGCTGCTGCCTCTGCCTCTTCTGGCTGTCAAAGACTCGATGACCTGTGCTGCTGCCTCTGCTTCTTCTGGCTGTCAAAGCCTCGATGACCTGCGCTGCTGCCTCTGCCTCTTCTGGCTGTCACAGACTCGACAACCTGTGCTGCTGCCTCTGCTTCTTCTGGCTTTAAAAGCCTGCATGACCTGTGCTGCTGCCGCAGCCCCTTCTTGCTGTCAAAGCATCGATGACCTGCGCTGCTGCGTCTGCGTCTTCTAGCTGTCAAAGCCTAGATGGCCTGCGGTGCTGCCTCTGCCTCTTCTGGCTGTCAAAAACTCGACAACCTGTGCTGCTGCCTCTGCTTCTTCTGTCTGTCAAAGCCTCGACGACCTGTGCTGCTGCCTCTGCCTCTTCTGGCTGTCAAAGCCTCGACGACCTGTGCTGCTGCGACTGCCCCTTCTGGGTGTCAAAGCCTCGATGACCTGTGCTGCTGCCTCTTGCCTCTTCTAGCTGTCAAAGACTCGACAACCTGTACTGCTGCCTCTACATCTTCTGGATTTAAAATCCTTCATGACCTGTGCTGCTGCCGCAGCCCCTTCTGGCTGTCAAAGCCTCGATGACCTGCGCTGCTGCCGCAGACCCTTCTGGCTGTCAAAGCATCAATGACCTGCGCTGCTGCCTCTGCCTCTTCTGCTTGTCAAAGACTCGACAACCTGCGCTGCTGCGACTGCCAATTCTGGCTGTCAAAGCCTCGACGACCTGCGCAGCTGCCTCTGCTTCTTCTGGCTGTCAAAGCCTCGACGACCTGTGCTGCTGCGAGTGCCCCGTCTGGCTATCAAAGCATCAACAACCTCTGCTGCTGCCTCTGCCTCTTCTGGCTGTCAAAGACTCGACAACCTGTGCTGCTGCCTCTGCTTCTTCTGGCTTTAAAAGCCTGCATGACCTGTGCTGCTGCCACAGACCCTTCTGGCTGTCAAAGCCTCGATGACCTGCCCTGCTGCCGCAGCCTCTTCTGGCTATCAAAGCATCGGTGACCTGCGCTGCTGCGTCTGCGTCTTCTGGCTGTCAAAGCCTCGATGGCCTGCGGTGCTGCCTCTGCCTCTTCTGGCTGTCAAAAATTCGACAACCTGTGCTGCTGCCTCTGCTTCTTCTGCCTGTCAAAGCCTCGACGACCTGTGCTGCTGCCTCTGCCTCTTCTGCTTGTTAAAGACTTGACAACCTGCGCTGCTGCGACTGCCACTTCTGGCTGTCAAAGCCTCGACGACCTGTGCTGCTGCCTCTGCCTCTTCTGGCTGTCAAAGACTCAACGACCTGTGCTGCTGCTATGCCTCTTCTGGCTGTCAAAGCCTCGACGACCTGTGCTGCTGCCTCTGCCTCTTCTGGCTGTCAAAGACTCAACGACCTGTGCTGCTGCGACTGCCACTTCTAGCTGTCAAAGCTTCAATGACATGCACTGCTGCGTTCGCCTCTTCTGGCTGTCAAAGAATCGACAACTTGTGCTGCCGCCGCAGCCCTTTCTCACTGTCAAAGCCTCGATGGCTTGCGGTGCTGCCTCTGCCTCTTCTGGCTGTCAAAAATTCGACAACCTGTGCTGCTGCCTCTGCTTCTTCTGCCTGTCAAAGCCTCAACGACCTGCACTGCTGCCTCCGCCTCTTCTGGCTTTCAAAGCCGTGACGTCGTGCGCTGCTGCCACAGCCCCTTCTGGCTGTCAAAGCCTCGATAACCTGTGCTGCTGCCGCAGCCACCTCTGACTTTCAAAGGCTCGAAGACCTGCGCTGCTGCTGCTGCCTCTTCTGGCTGTCGAAGACTCGACAACCTGCGCTCCTGCGACTGCTCCTTCTGTCTGTCAAAGCCTCGATGACCTGCGCTGCTGCCGCAGCCCCTTCTGGCTGTCAAAGCCTTTGATGACCTGCGCTGCTGGCGCATCCCCTTCTGGCTGTCAAAGCATCGGTGACTTGCGCTGCTGCCTCTGCCTCTTATGGCTGTCAAAGCCAAGACAACATGTGCTGCTGCCTCTGCTTCTTCTGGCTGTCAAAGCCTCGACGACCTGTGCTGCTGCCTCTGCCTCTTCTGGCTGTCAAAAACTCGACAACCTGTGCTGCTGCCTCTGCTTCTTCTGTCTGTCAAGGCCTTGACGACCTATGCTGCTGCCTCTGCCTCTTCTGCTTGTCAAAGACTTGACAACCTGCGCTGCTGCGACTGCCACTTCTGGCTGTCAAAGCCTCGACGACCTGTGCTGCTGCCTCTGCCTCTTCTGGATGTCAAAGCCTCGACGACCTGTGCTGCTGCCTCTGCTTCTACTGGATGTCAAAGCCTCGACGAACTGCGCAGCTGCCTCTGCTTCTTCTTGGTGTCAAAGCCCCGACGACCTATGCTGCTGCCTCTGCCTCTTCTGCTTGTCAAAGACTCGACAATCTGTGCTGCTGCGACTGCCACTTCTGGCTGTCAAAGCCTCAATGACCTGCGCTGCTGCCTCTGCCTCTTCTGGATGTCAAAGACTCGACAACCTGCGCTGCTGCCTCTGCTTCTTGTGGCTTTAAAAGCCTGCATGACCTGTGCTGCCGCCGCAGCCCCTTCTGGCTGTCAAAAATTCGACGACCTGTGCTGCTGCCTCTTCTTCTTGTGGCTGTCAAAGCCTCGACGACCGGTGCTGCTGCCTCTGCCTCTTCTGCTTGTCAAAGACTCGACAACCTGCGCTGCTGCGACTGCCACTTCTGGCTGTCAAAGCCACGACGACCTGTGCTGCTGCCTCTTGCCTCTTCTGGCTGTCAAAGCCTCGACGACCTGCGCTGCTGCCTCTGCCTCTTCTGGCTGTCAAAGACTCGACAACCTGTGCTGCTCCCTCTGCTTCTTCTGGCTTTAAACGCCTGCATGACCTGTGCTGCTGCCGCAGCCCCTTCTTGCTGTCAAAGCATTGATGACCTGCGCTGCTGCGTCTGCGTCTTCTAGCTGTCAAAGCCTAGATGGCCTGCGGTGCTGCCTCTGCCTCTTCTGGCTGTCAAAAACTCAACAACCTGTGCTGCTGCCTCTGCCTCTTCTGGCTGTCAAAGCCCCGACGACCTGTGCTGCTGCCTCTGCCTCTTCTGGCTGTCAAAGCCTCAACGAGCTGTGCTGCTGCGACTGCCCCTTCTGGGTGTCAAAGCCTCGATGACCTGTGCTGCTGCTATGCCTCTTCTGGCTGTCAAAGCCTCGACAACCTGTACTGCTGCCTCTACTTCTTCTGGCTTTAAAATCCTTCATGACCTGTGCTGCTGCCGCAGCCCCTTCTGGCTGTCAAAGCCTCGATGACCTGCGCTGCTGCCGCAGACCCTTCTGGCTGTCAAAGCATCGATGACCTGCGCTGCTGCCTCTGCCTCCTCTGCTTGTCAAAGACTCGACAACCTGCGCTGCTGCGACTGCCAATTCTGGCTGTCAAAGCCTCGACGACCTGCGCAGCTGCCTCTGCTTCTTCTGTCTGTCAAAGCCTCGACGACCTGTGCTGCTGCCTCTGCCGCTTCTGGCTGTCAAAGCCTCGACGACCTGCGCTGCTGCCTCTTCCTCTTCTGGCTGTCAAAGCCTCGAGGACGACCTGTGCTGCTGCCTCTGCGTCTGCTGGCTATGAAAACCTCGACGACCTGCGCTGCTGCCTCTGGCCCTTCTGGCTGTCAAAGCCTCGATCACCTGAGCTGCTACCGCAGCCCCTTCTGGCTGTCAAAGCATCGATGACCTGGGCTGCTGCGAGTGCACCGTCTGGCTATCAAAGCATCAACAACCTCTGCTGCTGCCTCTGCCTCTTCTGGCTGTCAAAGACTCGACAACCTGTGCTGCTGCCTCTGCTTCTTCTGGCTGTCAAAAACTCGACAACCTGTGCTGCTGCCTCTGCCTCTTCTGGCTGTCAAAGCCTCGACGACCTGTGCTGCTGCCTCTGCCTCTTCTGGCTGTCAAAGCCTCAACGAGCTGTGCTGCTGCGACTGCCCCTTCTGGGTGTCAAAGCCTCGATGACCTGTGCTGCTGCTATGCCTCTTCTGGCTGTCAAAGCCTCGACAACCTGTACTGCTGCCTCTACTTCTTCTGGCTTTAAAATCCTTCATGACCTGTGCTGCTGCCGCAGCCCCTTCTGGCTGTCAAAGCCTTTGATGACCTGCGCTGCTGGCACATCCCCTTCTGGCTGTCAAAGCATCGGTGACTTGGGCTGCTGCCTCTGCCTCTTATGGCTGTCAAAGCCAAGACAACCTGTGCTGCTGCCTCTGCTTCTTCTGGCTGTCAAAGCCTCGACGACCTGTGCTGCTGCCTCTGCCTCTTCTGGCTGTCAAAAACTCAACAACCTGTGCTGCTGCCTCTGCTTCTTCTGTCTGTCAAGGCCTCGACGACCTATGCTGCTGCCTCTGCCTCTTCTGCTTGTCAAAGACTTGACAACCTGCGCAGCTGCGACTGCCACTTCTGGCTGTCAAAGCCTCGACGACCTGTGCTGCTGCCTCTGCCTCTTCTGGATGTCAAAGCCTCGACAACCTGTGCTGCTGCCTCTGCTTCTACTGGATGTCAAAGCCTCGACGAACTGCGCAGCTGCCTCTGCCTCTTCTGCTTGTCAAAGACTCGACAATCTGCGCTGCTGCGACTGCCACTTCTGGCTGTCATGCCTCAATGACCTGCGCTGCTGCCTCTGCCTCTTCTGGCTGTCAAAGCCTCGACGAACTGCGCTGCTGCCTCTGCCTCTTCTGGCTGTCAAAGACTCGACAACCTGTGCTGCTGCCTCTGCTTCTTCTGGCTTTAAAAGCCTGCATGACCTGTGCTGCTGCCGCAGCCCCTTCTTGCTGTCAAAGCATTGATGACCAGCGCTGCTGCGTCTGCGTCTTCTAGCTGTCAAAGCTTAGATGGCCTGCGGTGCTGCCTCTGCCTCTTCTGGCTGTCAAAAACTCGACAACCTGTGCTGCTGCCTCTGCCTCTTCTGGCTGTCAAAGCCTCGACGACCTGTGCTGCTGCCTCTGCCTCTTCTGGCTGTCAAAGCCTCAACGAGCTGTGCTGCTGCGACTGCCCCTTCTGGGTGTCAAAGCCTCGATGACCTGTACTGCTGCCTCTACTTCTTCTGGCTTTAAAATCCTTCATGACCTGTGCTGCTGCCGCAGCCCCTTCTGGCTGTCAAAGCCTCAATGACCTGCGCTGCTGCCTCTGCCTCTTCTGCTTGTCAAAGACTCGACAACCTGCGCTGCTGCGACTGCCACTTCTGGCTGTCATAGCCTCAACGACCTGTGCTGCTGCAACTGCCCCTTCTGACTGTCAAAGCCTCGACGATCTGTGCTGCTGCCGTTGTCCCGTCTGGATATCAATGCCTCAACTACATGTGATGCTGCCTCTGCCTCTTCTGGCTGTCAAAGTTTTGACAACCTGCGCTGCTGCCTCTGCCTCTTCTGGCTGTCAAAGCCTCGATGACCTGCGCTGCTGCCTCTGCCTCTTCTGCTTGTCAAAGACTCGACAACCTGCGCTGCTGCGACTGCCACTTCTGGCTGTCAAAGCCTCGACGACCTGTGCTGCTGCGAGTGCACCGTCTGGCTATCAAAGCATCAACAACCTCTGCTGCTGCCTCTGCCTCTTCTGGCTGTCAAAGACTCGACAACCTGTGCTGCTGCCTCTGCTTCTTCTGGCTTTAAAAGCCTGCATGACCTGTGCTGCTGCCACAGACCCTTCTGGCTGTCAAAGCCTCAATGACCTGCCCTGCTGCCGCAGCCCCTTCTGGCTATCAAAGCATCGGTGACCTGCGCTGCTGCATCTGCGTCTTCTGGCTGTCAAAGCCTCGATGGCCTGCGGTGCTGCCTCTGCCTCTTCTGGCTGTCAAAAATTCGACAACCTGTGCTGCTGCCTCTGCTTCTTCTGCCTGTCAAAGCCTCGATGACCTGTGCTGCTGCCTCTGCCTCTTCTGCTTGTTAAAGACTTGACAACCTGCGCTGCTGCGACTGCCACTTCTGGCTGTCAAAGCCTCGACGACCTGTGCTGCTGCCTCTGCCTCTTCTGGCTGTCAAAGACTCAATGACCTGTGCTGCTGCCTCTGCCTCTTCTGGCTGTCAAAGACTCGACAACCTGTGCTGCTGCCTCTACTTCTTCTGGCTTTAAAAGCCTTCATGACCTGTGCTGCTGCGGCAACCCCTTCTGGCTGTCAAAGCCTCGATGACCTGCGCTGCTGCCGCAGCACCTTCTGGCTGTCACAGCCTCGATGACCTGCGCTGCTGCCTCTGGCCCTTCTGGCTGTCAAAGCCTCGATGACCTGCGCTGCTGCCGCAGCCCCTTCTGGCTTTAAAAGCCTGCATGACCTGTGCTGCTGCCGCAGCCCCTTCTGGCTGTCAAAGCCTCGATGACCTGCGCTGCTGCGTCTGCGTCTTCTGGCTTTCAAAGCCTCGATGGCCTGCGGTGCTGCCTCTGCCTCTTCTGGCTGTCAAAAATTCGACAACCTGTGCTGCTGCCTCTGCTTCTTCTGGCTGTCAAAGCCTCGACGACCTGTGCTGCTGCCTCTGCCTCTTCTGCTTGTTAAAGACTTGACAACCTGCGCTGCTGCGACTGCCACTTCTGGTTGTCAAAGCCTCGACGACCTGTGCTGCTGCCTCTGCCTCTTCTGGCTGTCGAAGCCTCAATGACCTGCGCTGCTGCCTCTGCCTCTTCTGCTTGTCAAAGACTCGACAACCTGCGCTGCTGCGACTGCCACTTCTGGCTGTCATAGCCTCAACGACCTGTGCTGCTGCAACTGCCCCTTCTGACTGTCAAAGCCTCGACGATCTGTGCTGCTGCCGTTGTCCCGTCTGGATATCAATGCCTCAACTACATGTGATGCTGCCTCTGCCTCTTCTGGCTGTCAAAGTTTCGACAACCTGCGCTGCTGCCTCTGCCTCTTCTGGCTGTCAAAGCCTCGATGACCTGCGCTGCTGCCTCTGCCTCTTCTGCTTGTCAAAGACTCGACAACCTGCGCTGCTGCGACTGCCACTTCTGGCTGTCAAAGCCTCAACGACCTGTGCTGCTGCGAGTGCACCGTCTGGCTATCAAAGCATCAACAACCTCTGCTGCTGCCTCTGCCTCTTCTGGCTGTCAAAGACTCGACAACCTGTGCTGCTGCCTCTGCTTCTTCTGGCTTTAAAAGCCTGCATGACCTGTGCTGCTGCCACAGACCCTTCTGGCTGTCAAAGCCTCAATGACCTGCCCTGCTGCCGCAGCCCCTTCTGGCTATCAAAGCATCGGTGACCTGCGCTGCTGCATCTGCGTCTTCTGGCTGTCAAAGCCTCGATGGCCTGTGCTGCTGCCTCTGCCTCTTCTGGCTGTCAAAAATTCGACAACCTGTGCTGCTGCCTCTGCTTCTTCTGCCTGTCAAAGCCTCGATGACCTGTGCTGCTGCCTCTGCCTCTTCTGCTTGTTAAAGACTTGACAACCTGCGCTGCTGCGACTGCCACTTCTGGCTGTTAAAGCCTCGACGACCTGTGCTGCTGCCTCTGCCTCTTCTGGCTGTCAAAGACTCAATGACCTGTGCTGCTGCCTCTGCCTCTTCTGGCTGTCAAAGACTCGACAACCTGTGCTGCTGCCTCTACTTCCTCTGGCTTTAAAAGCCTTCATGACCTGTGCTGCTGCGGCAACCCCTTCTGGCTGTCAAAGCCTCGATGACCTGCGCTGCTGCCGCAGCACCTTCTGGCTGTCACAGCCTCGATGACCTGCGCTGCTGCCTCTGGCCCTTCTGGCTGTCAAAGCCTCGATGACCTGCGCTGCTGCCGCAGCCCCTTCTGGCTTTAAAAGCCTGCATGACCTGTGCTGCTGCCGCAGCCCCTTCTGGCTGTCAAAGCCTCGATGACCTGCGCTGCTGCGTCTGCGTCTTCTGGCTTTCAAAGCCTCGATGGCCTGCGGTGCTGCCTCTGCCTCTTCTGGCTGTCAAAAATTCGACAACCTGTGCTGCTGCCTCTGCTTCTTCTGGCTGTCAAAGCCTCGACGACCTGTGCTGCTGCCTCTGCCTCTTCTGCTTGTTAAAGACTTGACAACCTGCGCTGCTGCGACTGCCACTTCTGGTTGTCAAAGCCTCGACGACCTGTGCTGCTGCCTCTGCCTCTTCTGGCTGTCGAAGCCTCAGTGACCTGCGGTGCTGCCTCTGCCTCTTCTCGCTGTCAAAAACTCGACAACCTGTGCTGCTGCCTCTGCTTCTTCTGTCTGTCAAAGCCTCGACGACCTGTGCTGCTGCCTCTGCCTCTTCTGGCTGTCAAAGCCTCGACGACCTGTGCTGCTGCCGTTGTCCCGTCTGGATATCAATGCCTCAACTACATGTGATGCTGCCTCTGCCTCTTCTGGCTGTCAAATTTTCGACAACCTGCGCTGCTGCCTCTGCCTCTTCTGGCTGTCAAAGCCTCGACGACCTGTGCTGCTGCCTCTGCTTCTTCTGGCTGTTAAAGCCTCGATGACCTGTACTTCTTCCACAGCCACTTCTGGCTGTCAAAGACTCAGTGACGCAGGCATTATTGAAGATAAATGAATCTTTAGAAAGATTGAACAAACAGAGTACAGAAAATACCAAGCAATTGGCAGATCTAACGGCAAAATTGGAATTGAACACGAAGAGCGTAACGTCTAATACACAGATTATACAACAGTTGGTAGAGGAGAACGCCACAATAAGGAAAATTGCAGAAGAGGCTAAATCTACTGCGGAATCCACACAGGAAAATTTAGTTCCTGTTTGTAGGAGGCTTGACCAGCATGAGGCGACCCTTTCTTTATGGGACATGCAGCGTAAGGAGAAGAACTTAAGACTTAGGTTGGTTCCTGAGAGTGAGGGGGACAACCTAGTGGACTTTCTCACAAAAGAAATTTCAGACTTCTGGCAGGAAAACCTAGAGGGAACAGAATTTGAGATTACAACCGCCTTCAGATTGGGTAGAAGGCAAGGCAGGAAGATTCCAAGGGACTGCCTGATTACATTGAGGTCGAAAGAGGAGAGAGACAAGATACTTAGTTTGCATTACCAGAAAACACTACAGATTCAAAACGTCTCTGTGCAAATCTACAGGGATATCCCAAAATATATTTTGGAGGTGAGAACTCAGTTCAAGACTTTGGTGGACCTGCTGAAGAAGAATAACATACCTTTCAGGTGGGAATTTCCACAGGGTTTGTCTTTCAACTTCAAAGGAAAGAAAGTCAAGATAAAAACTGTACAAGATAAAGAACAGTTCCTACACAAATACGGAGAAGACCTGGTGAAAGGGGTCCTCAACTCAACTGCAGATACAGACTTGGGGAATTTGACATTTGGACTCAAATCACCAACGGACGAAGAACAGCTGCAGGGTGCAGTTGGAGGTAACTAATTAACAATGTCTCTGAGAATTTTAACTTGGAACTGTAATGGACTGAACCTTCCCAGAAAAAGGCGTGAGGTTTTTCATATTTTGAAGAAAGAACAATTGGATCTGATTTGCTTACAAGAAACCCACGTGACAAGAGCACACAGAAGACTACTTATAAATAAAAGATTGGGACAAGAATTTATTTCATCAGATAAAGTTAAGAAAAGAGGAGTGGTGATATACGCAAAAGAGAAATTGGCTCCAAGACAGATTTTTAAAGATGAACAGGGCAGAATCCTGGCAATTGAGATACAGATCCAAGGAGAAAAAATTTTGATATTTGGAATTTATGCACCAAATGAAGGGAAGGCAGAATTTTATAAGAAATTACATGAGACATTAACAAATTATCTGGATTACAAGGTGATTTTATTAGGCGATATGAATGGGGTTGTCTCTACAAATATGGACAAAGCGCAAAGACAGGTGATCTCCAAGGACGGGAGACTACCTAAGACTTTTTTTGAAATGACTGACAACTTGGACTTGATCGACATTTGGAGAACAAGAAACCCCCTTGAGAGGGAGGGAACATTCTTTTCAGAATCACAGATGACCTGGACAAGAATAGATCAAATATGGATTACTAGTGGGATGGCTCCTAAGATAAAGAAAGTGGAAATCTGCCCAAAGACATGCTCCGACCACAATGCAGTAAAGATGGAAATGAAAACAACAACAGCTGGCTCTTTCAGATGGAGAATGAATGACACCCTATTTAAAGATCCAGAGGTGTACCAAAAGGCCCAAAAGACTTTGAAGGACTATTTTGAGATAAATCTAAGGACAGAAGTGGAGAAACGAGTGATCTGGGACGCAAGCAAGGCCGTGATGAGGGGTTTCTTGATACAGCAGAACTCCTTGAAAAGGAGGAAACAACAGGAGAAGAAAGATAAAATTTTGGAAAGGATAAAAGACAGTGAAAAGAAACTGAGATCCAACCCAAAGTCACATGAGATCTTGAGACAAATCAAATTGTATCAGAAGCAATATATGGAATTGATGAACCAGGAGATTGAATGGAAAATTAAACGAATGAGACAAAAGACATTTGAATCGGCAGATAAATGTGGGAAACTCCTGTCATGGCAATTGAAGAAGAGACTGAAATTGAACACAGTTACAAGTTTGGAGGTAGATGGAAAGAATATTTCGAAACCAAATGAGATCAGCAACTGTTTTCAGAGCTATTTCAGAAGATTGTATGCACAAGGGCCGGAAAACGAAAGAGACATTGAAGAATTTCTTAAGAAATATGGATTACAAAAAATTTCGCAACAAAGTACAGCGTTTTTAAATGAGAAAGTAACTGAACAAGAAATCGAGGGTGCCATTCAAAACATGCAACTGGGGAAATCTCCAGGGCCAGATGGACTAACCTCCAGATATTACAAAGCCTTGAAAGACTGGATAATTCAGCCACTTAAGGAGGTTTGCAACGAGATATTAGAGGGGAAAAGGGCACCTGAGACGTGGAAAGAAGCCTTCATCACACTTATACCAAAGACTGAGGTTGATAAAAAACAGATCAAGAACTACCGCCCTATATCACTACTTAATGTGGATTACAAAATTTTTGCAGACATTTTGGCAAGAAGACTAAAGAAGGTGCTGGTGGAGGAGATCCATAAAGACCAGGCAGGCTTTCTCCCGGGTAGGCATATATCTACCAATGTAAGGAATATAATTGACATTATAGAAATGCTGACAGTGAACATTAATACAAAAGCAGTTTTAATTTTTGTGGATGCGGAGAAAGCCTTTGACAATATATCTTGGAAATTTATGAAAAAGAATCTCCATGGGATGGGGGTAGGCCAAAGGTTTGAAAATGGTATAAGTGCAATTTATTCTGAGCAAAAGGCAAAGTTAATTGTGAATAATGTGGTTATGGATGAGCTTCCTATAGAAAAAGGGACACGTCAGGGGTGCCCAATATCCCCATTACTTTTTATATCGGTCCTGGAGGTCCTGTTAAATATGATTAGGGGAGATCAGCTGGTAAAAGGGATTCAGGTCGGAGCCAGACATTACAAATTAAAGGCCTTTGCAGATGACTTAGTACTGACTTTGCAAGAGCCAGACACTAGTACTAAAAGAGCTTTGGAATTAATTCAAATATTTGGCCAGGTCGCAGGATTCAAGTTGAACAAACAAAAAACCAAGGTATTGGAAAAGAACTTAACAAATGTTGAAAGGGATAGATTCCAAGAGGAAACTGGGTTAGTGGTGGCAAAGAGTGTAAAATACCTGGGGATTAACATGACATCTAAGAATGTGAACTTATTTAAGGACAACTATGATAAGTGCTGGACTGAGATAAAGAAAGATTTAGAAATATGGTCAAACCTGAAGCTTTCCTTGTTAGGTCGAATTGCAGTGATCAAAATGAATGTACTGCCTAGAATGTTATTTTTGTTTCAGACATTACAAATTGTTGATAAACTGGATTGTTTCAAGAAGTGGCAGAAAGACATATCTAAATTTGTCTGGCAGGGCAAAAAGCCCAGAATTAAGTTTAAGATACTTACTGATTCTAAAGAAAGAGGGGGGTTTGCCCTGCCGGACTTAAGACTTTACTATGAATCGGCAGCTTTCTGCTGGTTAAAAGATTGGCTACTTCTTGAGAATCCAGACATTCTAGATTTGGAAGGATTTGATAATAATTTTGGTTGGCATGCATACATTTGGTATGACAAGGTTAAAGTGTATAAGGGTTTTAAAAATCACATTGTCAGGAAAGCACTATATAATGTCTGGATACGGTACAAAGATTTATTGGAAAATAAAACTCCCAGGTGGCTTTCACCAATGGAGGCCAAGGAGGTAAAGAAACTTAATATGAGAACTAGTTGGCCGAAATATTCTGAAATTTTAGAACAAGAAGGTGGTGAACTTAAACTACAAAGCTATGAGAAAATAAAGTCCAAGGTACGGGATTGGCTCCATTATTTTCAAATAATGGAGGCCTATAAACAAGACAGGAAAATTGGTTTCCAGGTGGAGAAATCGAAACTAGAAACAGAACTGTTAGAACCCAATACTAAGAATTTATCAAGAATGTATAACTTGCTGTTGAAGTGGAATACAATAGATGAGACAGTGAAGTCAGCTATGGTTAAATGGGCACAGGACATAGGTCATGAAATTATGTTTGCTGACTGGGAGCAGTTATGGACCACAGGTATTAAATTTACGGCATGTAATGCCTTACGAGAAAATATTATGAAAATGATTTATAGGTGGTACATGACCCCAGTCAAGCTTGCGAAGATTTATCATCTGCCCAATAACAAATGTTGGAAATGCAAAGAGACTGAAGGTACCTTCTTCCATCTTTGGTGGACCTGCCCAAAGATTAAAGCCTTCTGGGAGATGATTTATAATGAAATTAAGAAAGTGCTTAAGTGCACCTTTAACAAGAAACCAGAGGCATTTCTCTTGGGTATGGTCGGCCAGCTGGTGCCGAAGAAGGACAAGAATTTCTTTTTGTACGCTACTACGGCAGCAAGGATTCTTCTAGCAAAGTATTGGAAGACACAAGAGTTACCCACGCTGGAGGAATGGCAGGCGAAAGTGATTGACTTTATGGGACTGGCAGAAATGACCGGCAGAATCCGCGACCAAGAGAAAGAGACTGTGGAAGAAGATTGGAAGAAATTTAAGATGTATCTTAAGAATTATTATAAAACTGAGGAGTGTTAAAATGCTGAGGGAAAAGAAGACGTAGAATTGCAGCGTTAATTGGGTTTAAATTTTAGGGTGGAGTAGAAAAAGAGGATGAATTTATATTTAACTGGGCAAGAAAGGTTGCTGAATAATGGTACTAAATTAAGGATGCAAAAAGGGAAAGGTATGGGGAAGTCCGGGAAAAGAGGGTTATGAAAATAAGGTTAAGAAAATATGAGTTTGTTGTTTGTTTGTTCTTATGTTGTTTTTTTGTTTGTGATAAAAAATTGGAAATTAATAAAAATCATTAAAAAAAAAAAAAAAAGACTCAACGACCTGTGCTGCTGCTATGACTCTTCTGGCTGTTAAAGCCTCGATGACCTGTACTTCTGCCACAGCCCTTTCGGGCTGTCAAAGCCTCGATGACCTGCGCTGCTGCCTCTGCCTCTTCTGGCTGTCAAATACTCGACAACCTGTGCTGCTGCGACCCCCCTTCTGGCTGTCAATTCCTCAACGACCTGTGATGCTGCCTCTGCCACAGCCCCTTCTGGCCTTCAAAGACTCAAAGACCTGTGCTGCTGCTATGCCTCTTCTGGCTGTCAAGGACTCGACAACCTGTACTGCTGCCTCTATTTTTTCTGGCTTTAAAAGCCTGCATGACCTGTGCTGCTGCCGCAGCACCTTCTGGCTGTCACAGCCTCGATGACCTGCGCTGCCGCCGCAGCCCCTTCTGGCTGTCAAAGCCTCGATGGCCTGCGGTGCTGCCTCTGCCTCTTCTGGCTGTCAAAAACTCGACAACCTGTGCTGCTGCCTCTGCTTCTTCTGGCTGTCAAAGCCTCGACAACCTGCGCTGCTGCGACTGCCACCTCTGGCTGTCAAAGCCTCGACGACCTGTGCTGCTGACTCTGCTTCTTCTGGGTGTCAAAGCCTTGATGACCTGGGCTGCTGCCTCTGCCTCTTCTGGCGGTCAAAGCCTCGATGACCTGCGCTGCTGCCTCTGCCTCTTCTGCTTGTGAAAGACTCGACAACCTGCGCTGCTGCGACTGCCACTTCTGGCTGTCAAAGCCTCTATGACCTGCGCTGCTACCGCAGCCCCTCATGGCTGTCAAAGCATCGATGACCTGCGCTGCTGCCTCTGCCTCTTCTGGCTGTCAAAGCCTCAACGAGCTGCGCTGCTGCGACTGCCCCTTCTGGCTGTCAAAGCCTCAACGACATGTGCTGCTGCGAGTGCACCGTCTGGCTATCAAAGCATCAACAACCTCTGCTGCTGCCTCTGCCTCTTCTGGCTGTCAAAGACTCGACAACCTGTGCTGCTGCCTCTGCTTCTTCTGGCTATAAAAGCCTGCATGACCTGCCCTGCTGCCGCAGCCCCTTCTAGCTATCAAAGCATCGGTGACCTGCGCTGCTGCGTCTGCGTCTTCTGGCTGTCAAAGCCTCGATGGCCTGCGGTGCTGCCTCTGCCTCTTCTGGCTGTCAAAAATTTGACAACCTGTGCTGCTGCCTCTGCTTCTTCTGCCTGTCAAAGCCTCGATGACCTGTGCTGCTGCCTCTGCCTCTTCTGCTTGTTAAAGATTTGACAACCTGCGCTGCTGCGACTGCCACTTCTGGCTGTCAAAGCCTCGACGACCTGTGCTGCTGCCTCTGCCTCTTCTGGCTGTCAAAGACTCAATGACCTGTGCTGCTGCCTCTGCCTCTTCTGGCTGTCAAAGACTCGACAACCTGTGCTGCTGCCTCTACTTCTTCTGGCTTTAAAAGCCTTCATGACCTGTGCTGCTGCGGCAACCCCTTCTGGCTGTCAAAGCCTCGATGACCTGCGCTGCTGCCGCAGCACCTTCTGGCTGTCACAGCCTCGATGACCTGCGCTGCTGCCTCTGGACCTTCTGGCTGTCAAAGCCTCGATGACCTGCGCTGCTGCCGCAGCCCCTTCTGGATTTAAAAGCCTGCATGACCTGTGCTGCTGCTGCAGCCCCTTCTGGCTGTCAAAGCCTCGATGACCTGTGCTGCTGCCGCAGCCCCTTCTGGCTGTCAAAGCCTCGATGGCCTGCGGTGCTGCCTCTGCCTCTTCTGGCTGTCAAAAATTCGACAACCTGTGCTGCTGCCTCTGCCTCTTCTGCTTGTTAAAGACTTGACAACCTGCGCTGCTGCGACTGCCACTTCTGGTTGTCAAAGCCTCGACGACCTGCGCTGCTGCGACTGCCACTTCTGGCTGTCAAAGCCTCAACGACCTGTGCTGCTGCAACTGCCCCTTCTGACTGTCAAAGCCTCGACGATCTGTGCTGCTGCCGTTGTCCCGTCTGGATATCAATGCCTCAACTACATGTGATGCTGCCTCTGCCTCTTCTGGCTGTCAAAGTTTCGACAACCTGCGCTGCTGCCTCTGCCTCTTCTGGCTGTCAAAGCCTCGATGACCTGCGCTGCTGCCTCTGCCTCTTCTGCTTGTCAAAGACTCGACAACCTGCGCTGCTGCGACTGCCACTTCTGGCTGTCAAAGCCTCAACGACCTGTGCTGCTGCAACTGCCCCTTCTGACTGTCAAAGCCTCGACGATCTGTGCTGCTGCCTCTGCCTCTTCTGGCTGTCAAAGCCTCAACGAGCTGCGCTGCTGCGACTGCCCCTTCTGGCTGTCAAAGCCTCAACGACATGTGCTGCTGCGAGTGCACCGTCTGGCTATCAAAGCATCTACAACCTCTGCTGCTGCCTCTGCCTCTTCTGGCTGTCAAAGACTTGACAACCTGTACTGCTGCCTCTATTTCTTCTGGCTTTAAAAGCCTGCATGACCTGTGCTGCTGCCGCAGCCCCTTCTGGCTGTCAAAGCCTCGATGACCGGCGCTGCTGCCGCAGCACCTTCTGGCTGTCACAGCATCGATGACCTGTGTTGCTGCGTCTGCGTCTTCTGGCTGTCAAAGCCTCGATGGCCTGCGTTGCTGCCACTGCGTCTTCTGGCTGTCAAAAATTCGACAACCTGTGCTGCTGCCTCTGCCTCTTCTGGCTGTCAAAGCCTCGATGACCTGCGCTGCTGCCTCTGCCTCTTCTGCTTGTCAAAGACTCGACAACCTGTGCTGCTGCCTCTGCTTCTTCTGGCTTTAAAAGCCTGCATGACCTGCCCTGCTGCCGCAGCCCCTTCTGGCTATCAAAGCATCGGTGACCTGCGCTGCTGCGTCTGCGTCTTCTGGCTGTCAAAGCCTCGATGGCCTGCGGTGCTGCCTCTGCCTCTTCTGGCTGTCAAAAATTCGACAACCTGTGCTGCTGCCTCTGCTTCTTCTGCCTGTCAAAGACTCGACAACCTGTGCTGCTGCCTCTGCCTCTTCTGGCTGTCAAAGACTCGACAACCTGTACTGCTGCCTCTATTTCTTCTGGCTTTAAAAGCCTGCATGACCTGTGCTGCTGCCGCAGCCCCTTCTGGCTGTCAAAGCCTCAATGACCGGCGCTGCTGCCGCAGCACCTTCTGGCTGTCACAGCATCGATGACCTGTGTTGCTGCGTCTGCGTCTTCTGGCTGTCAAAGCCTCGATGGCGTGCGTTGCTGCCTCTGCCTCTTCTGGCTGTCAAAAATTCGACAACCTGTGCTGCTGCCTCTGCTTCTTCTGGCTGTCAAAGCCTCGACGACCTGTGCTGCTGCCTCTGCCTCTTCTGCTTGTTAAAGACTTGACAACCTACGCTGCTGCGACTGCCACTACTGGCTGTCAAAGCCTAGACGACCTGTGCTGCTGCGTCTGCCTCTTCTGGCTGTCAAAGCCTCGATGGCCTGCGGTGCTGCCTCTGCCTCTTCTGGCTGTCAAAAACTCGACAACCTGTGCTGCTGCCTCTGCTTCTTCTGGCTGTCAAAGCCTCGACAACCTGCGCTGCTGCGACTGCAACTTCTGGCTGTCAAAGCCTTGACGACCTGCCCTGCTGCCTCTGCTTCTTCTGGGCGTCAAAGCCTCGATGACCAGCGCTGCTGCCTCTGCCTCTTCTGGCTGTCAAAGCCTCGATGACCTGCGCTGCTGCCTCTGCCTCTTCTGCTTGTGAAAGACTCGACAACCTGCACTGCTGCGACTGCCACTTCTGGCTGTCAAAGCCTCGACGACCTGCGCTGCTGCCTCTGCTTCTTCTGGGTGTCAAAGACTCGACAACCTGCGATGCTGCCTCTGCCGCAGCCCCTTCGCGCTGTCAAAGCCTCGATGACCTGCGCTGCTGCCTCTGCCTCTTCTGGCTGTCAAAGCCTCGATGACCTGTATTTCTGCCACAGCCGCTTCTGGCTGTCAAAGACTCAACGACCTGTGCTGCTGCTATGCCTCTTCTGGCTGTCAAAGCCTCGACGACCTGTGCTGCTGCCTCTGCCTCTTCTGGCTGTCAAATACTCGACAACCTGCGCTGCTGCGACCCCCCTTCTGGCAGTCAATCCCTCAACGACCTGTGATGCTGCCTCTGCCACAGCCCCTTCTGGCCTTCAAAGACTCAACGACCTTTGCTGTAGCTATGCCTCTTCTGGCTGTCAAAGACTCGACAACCTGTACTGCTGCCTCTATTTCTTCTGGCTTTAAAAGCCTGCATGACCTGTGCTGCTGCCGCAGCCCCTTCTGGCTGTCAAAGCCTTGATGACAGGCGCTGCTGCCGCAGCACCTTCTGGCTGTCAAAAATTCGACAACCTGTGCTGCTGCCTCTGCCTCTTCTGGCTGTCAAAGCCTCGACGACCTGTGCTGCTGCCTCTGCCTCTTCTGGCTGTCAAAGACTCAACGACCTGTGCTGCTGCTATGCCTCTTCTGGCTGTTAAAGACCCGACAACCTGTGCTGCTGCCTCTACTTCTTCTGGCTTTAAAAGCCTTCATGACCTGTGCTGCTGCGGCAACCCCTTCTGGCTGTCAAAGCCTCGATGACCTGTGCTGCTGCAACTGCACCTTCTGACTGTCAAAGCCTCGACGATCTGTGCTGCTGCCGTTGTCCTGTCTGGATATCAATGCCTCAACTACATGTGATGCTGCCTCTGCCTCTTCTGGCTGTCAAAGTTTCGACAACCTGTACTGCTGCCTCTATTTTTTCTGGCTTTAAAAGCCTGCATGACCTGTGCTGCTGCCGCAGCCCCTTCTGGCTGTCAAAGCCTCGATGACCGGCGCTGCCGCCGCAGCACCTTCTGGCTGTCACAGCCTCGATGACCTGCGCTGCTGCCGCAGCCCCTTCTGGCTGTCAAAGCCTCGATGGCCTGCGGTGCTGCCTCTGCCTCTTCTGGCTGTCAAAAACTCGACAACCTGTGCTGCTGCCTCTGCTTCTTCTGGCTGTCAAAGCCTCGACAACCTGCGCTGCTGCGACTGCCACCTCTGGCTGTCAAAGCCTCGACGACCTGTGCTGCTGCCTCTGCCTCTTCTGGCTGTCAAAGCCTCGATGACCTGCGCTGCTGCCTCTGCCTCTTCTGCTTGTGAAAGACTCGACAACCTGCGCTGCTGTGACTGCCACTTCTGGCTGTCAAAGCCTCGATGACCTGCGCTGCTACCGCAGCCCCTCATGGCTGTCAAAGCATCGATGACCTGCGCTGCTGCCTCTGCCTCTTCTGGCTGTCAAAGCCTCAACGAGCTGCGCTGCTGCGACTGCCCCTTCTGACTGTCAAAGTCTCAACGACATGTGCTGCTGCCTCTGCTTCTTCTGGCTATCAAAGCATCAACAACCTCTGCTGCTTCCTCTGCCTCTTCTGGCTGTCAAAGACTCGACAACCTGTGCTGCTGCCTCTGCTTCTTCTGGCTTTAAAAGCCTGCATGACCTGTGCTGCTGCCACAGACCCTTCTGGCTGTCAAAGCCTCGATGACCTGCCCTGCTGCCGCAGCCCCTTCTGGCTATCAAAGCATCGGTGACCTGCGCTGCTGTGTCTGCGTCTTCTGGCTGTCAAAGCCTCGATGGCCTGCGGTGCTGCCTCTGTCTCTTCTGGCTGTCAAAAATTCGACAACCTGTGCTGCTGCCTCTGCTTCTTCTGCCTGTCAAAGCCTCGATGACCTGTGCTGCTGCCTCTGCCTCTTCTGCTTGTTAAAGACTTGACAACCTGCGCTGCTGCGACTGCCACTTCTGGCTGTCAAAGCCTCGACGACCTGTGCTGCTGCCTCTGCCTCTTCTGGCTGTCAAAGACTCAATGACCTGTGCTGCTGCCTCTGCCTCTTCTGGCTGTCAAAGACTCGACAACCTGTGCTGCTGCCTCTACTTCTTCTGGCTTTAAAAGCCTTCATGACCTGTGCTGCTGCGGCAACCCCTTCTGGCTGTCAAAGCCTCGATGACCTGCGCTGCTGCCGCAGCACCTTCTGGCTGTCACAGCCTCGATGACCTGCGCTGCTGCCTCTGGCCCTTCTGGCTGTCAAAGCCTCGATGACCTGCGCTGCTGCCGCAGCCCCTTCTGGCTTTAAAAGCCTGCATGACCTGTGCTGCTGCCGCAGCCCCTTCTGGCTGTCAAAGACTCGATGACCTGCGCTGCTGCGTCTGCGTCTTCTGGCTTTCAAAGTCTCGATGGGCTGCGGTGCTGCCTCTGCCTCTTCTGGCTGTCAAAAATTTGACAACCTGTGCTGCTGCCTCTGCTTCTTCTGGCTGTCAAAGCCTCGACGACCTGTGCTGCTGCCTCTGCCTCTTCTGCTTGTTAAAGACTTGACAACCTGCGCTGCTGCGACTGCCACTTCTGGTTGTCAAAGCCTCGACGACCTGTGCTGCTGCCTCTGCCTCTTCTGGCTGTCAAAGCCTCGATGTCCTGCGCTGCTGCCTCTGCCTCTTCTGCTTGTCAAAGACTTGACAACCTGCGCTGCTGCGACTGCCACTTCTGGCTGTCAAAGCCTCAACGACCTGTGCTGCTGCAACTGCCCCTTCTGACTGTCAAAGCCTCGACGATCTGTGCTGCTGCCGTTGTCCCGTCTGGATATCAATGCCTCAACTACATGTGATGCTGCCTCTGCCTCTTCTCGCTGTCAAAGTTTCGACAACCTGCGCTGCTGCCTCTGCCTCTTCTGGCTGTCAAAGCCTCGACGACCTGGGCTGCTGCCTCTGCCTCTTCTGGCTGTTAAAGCCTCGACCACCTGCGCAGCTGCCTCTGCTTCTTCTGGGTGTCAAAGCCTTGATGACCTGTGCTGCTGCCTCTGCCTCTTGTAGCTGTCAAAGCCTCGATGACGTGCGCTGCTGCCTCTGCCTCTTCTGCTTGTCAAAGACTCGACAACCTGCGTTGCTGCGACTGCCACTTCTGGCTGTCAAAGCCTCAACAACCTGCGCTGCTGCGACCGCCCCTTCTGGCTGTCAATCCCTCAACGACCTGTGATGCTGCCTCTGACACAGCCCTTTCTGGCTGTCAAAGACTCAACGACCTGTGCTGCTGCTATGCCTCTTTTGGCTGTCAAAGACTCGACAACCTGCGCTGCTGCGACCGCCCCTTCTGGCTGTCAATCCCTCAACGAACTGTGATGCTGCCTCTGCCGCAGCCCCTTCGGGCTGTCAAAGCCTTGATGACCTGCGCTGCTGCCTCTGCCTCTTCTGGCTGTCAAAGCCTCGACGAACTGTGCTGCTGCCGCTGCCTCTTCTGGCTGTCAAAGCCTCAACGACCTGTGCTGCTGCCTCTGCTTCTTCTGGCTGTTAAAGCCTCGATGACCTGTACTTCTGCCACAGCCGCTTCTGGCTGTCAAAGACTCAACGACCTGTGCTGCTGCTATGACTCTTCTGGCTGTCAAAGCCTCGATGACCTGTGCTGCTGCCGCTGCCTCTTCTGGCTATCAAAGCCTCGATGACCTGTGCTGCTGCCTCTGCCTCTTCTGGCTGTCTAATACTCGACAACCTGTGCTACTGCCTCTGCTTCTTCTGGCTGTTAAAGCCTCGATGACCTGTACTTCTGCCACAGCCCTTTCGGGCTGTCAAAGCCTCGATGACCTGCGCTGCTGCCTCTGCCTCTTCTGGCTGTCAAATACTCGACAACCTGCGCTGCTGCGACCCCCCTTCTGGCTGTCAATCCCTCAACGACCTGTGATGCTGCCTCTGCCACAGCCCCTTCTGGCTGTCAAAAATTCAACAACCTGTGCTGCTGCCTCTGCCTCTTCTAGCTGTCAAAGACTCGACAACCTGTACTGCTGCCTCTATTTTTTCTGGCTTTAAAAGCCTGCATGACCTGTGCTGCTGCCGCAGCCCCTTCTGGCTGTCAAAGCCTCGATGACCGGCGCTGCTGCCGCAGCGCCTTCTGGCTGTCACAGCCTCGATGACCTGCGCTGCTGCCGCAGCCCCTTCTGGCTGTCAAAGCCTCGATAGCCTGCGGTGCTGCCTCTGCCTCTTCTGGCTGTCAAAAACTCGACAACCTGTGCTGCTGCCTCTGCTTCTTCTGGCTGTCAAAGCCTCGACAACCTGCGCTGCTGCCGCAGCCCCTTCTGGCTGTCAAAGCCTCAACGAACTGTGCTGCTCCGACTGCCCCTTCTGGCTGTCAAAGCCTCGACGATCTGTGCTGCTGCCGTTGCCCCGTCTGGATATCAAAGCCTCAACAACCTGTGATGCTGCCTCTGCATCTTCTGGCTGTCAAAGTTTCGACAACCTGCGCTGCTGCCTCTGCCTCTTTTGGCTGTCAAAGCCTCGATGACCTGTGCTGCAGCCGCTGCCTCTTCTGGCTGTCAAAGCCTCGACGACCTGTGCTGCTGCCTCTGCCTCTTCTGCTTGTTAAAGACTTGACAACCTGCGCTGCTGCGACTGCCACTTCTGGTTGTCAAAGCATCGACGACCTGTGCTGCTGCCTCTGCCTCTTCTGGCTGTCAAAGCCTCGACCACCTGCGCAGCTGCCTCTGCCTCTTCTGGCTGTCAAAGCCTCGATGACCTGCGCTGCTGCCTCTGCCTCTTCTGCTTGTCAAAGCCTCGACAACCTGCGCTGCTGCCGCAGCCCCTTCTGGCTGTCAAAGCCTCGACGACTTGTGCTGCTGCCTCTGCCTCTTCTGGCTGTCAAATACTCTACAACCTGCGCTGCTGCGACCCCCCTTCTGGCTGTCAATCCCTCAACGACCTGTGATGCTGCCATTGCCCCGTCTGGCTATCAAAGCCTCAACAACCTGTGATGCTGCCTCTGCCTCTTCTGGCTGTTAAAGTTTCGACAACCTGCGCTGCTGCCTCTGCCTCTTCTGGCTGTCAAAGCCTCGATGACCTGTGCTGCTGCCTCTGCCACTTCTGGCTGTCAAAGACTCGACAACCTGTACTGCTGCCTCTACTTCTTCTGGCTTTAAAATCCTTCATGACATGTGCTGCTGCCGCAGCCCCTTCTGGCTGTCAAAGCCTCGATGACCTGCGCTGCTGCCGCAGCCCCTTCTGGCTGTCAAAGACTCGACAACGTGTGCTGCTGACTCTGCTTCTTCTGGCTTTAAAAGCCTGAATGACCTGTGCTGCTGCCTCCGCCTCTTCTGGCTGTCAAAGACTCGACAACCTGTACTGCTGCCTCTACTTCTTCTGGCTTTAAAAGCCTTCATGACCTGTGCTGCTTCGGCAACCCCTTCTGGCTTTCAAAGCCTCGATGACCCGTGCTGCTGCCGCAACTGCCACTTCTGGCTGTCAAAGCCTCGATGGCCTGCGGTGCTGCCTCTGCCTCTTCTGGCTGTCAAAAACTCGACAACCTGTGCTGCTGCCTCTGCTTCTTCTGGCTGTCAAAGCCTCGACGACCTGTGCTGCTGCCTCTGCCTCTTCTGGCTGTCAAAGCCTCGACCACCTGCGCAGCTGCCTCTGCTTCTTCTGGGTGTCAAAGCCTTGATGACCTGCGCTGCTGCCTCTGCCTCTTCTAGCTGTCAAAGCCTCGATGACCTGCGCAGCTGCCTCTGAATCTTCTGCTTGTCAAAGACTCGACAACCTGCGCTGCTGCGACTGCCACTTTTGGCTGTCAAAGCCTCGACGACCTGCGTTGCTGCGACTGCCACTTCTGGCTGTTAAAGTTTCGACAACGTTCGCTGCTGCCTCTGCCACTTCTGGCTGTCAAAGACTCGACAACCTGCGCTGCTGCGACCGCCCCTTCTGGCTGTCAATCCCTCAACGACCTGTGATGCTGCCTCTGCCACAGCCCGTTCTGGCTGTCAAAGACTCAACGACCTGTGCTGCTGCTATGCCTCTTTTGGCTGTCAACGACTCGACAACCTGCGCTGCTGCGACCGCCCCTTCTGGCTGTCAATCCCTCAACGACCTGTGATGCTGCCTCTGCCGCAGCCCTTTCGGGCTGTGAAAGCCTCGATGACCTGCGCTGCTGCCTCTGCCTCTTCTGGCTGTCAAAGCCTCAACGACCTGTGCTGCTGCCGCTGCCTCTTCTGGCTTTCAAAGCCTCGACGACCTGTGCTGCTGCCTCTGCTTCTTTTGGCTGTCAAAGCCTCGACAACCTGCGCTGCTGCGACTGCCACTTCTGGCTGTCAAAGCCTCAACGACCTGCGCTGCTGCCTCTGCTTCTTCTGGGTGTCAAAGCCTCGATGACCTGCGCTGCTGCCTCTGCTTCTTCTGGCTGTCAAAGCCTCAACGACCTGTGCTGCTGCTATGCCTCTTCTGGCTGTCAAAAACTCGACAACCTGTGCTGCTGCCTCTACTTCTTCTGGCTTTAAAAGCCTTCATGACCTGTGCTGCTTCGGCAACCCCTTCTGGCTTTCAAAGCCTCGATGACCCGTGCTGCTGCCGCAGCCCCTTCTGGCTGTCAAAGCCTCGATGGCCTGCGGTGCTGCCTCTGCCTCTTCTGGCTGTCAAAAACTCGACAACCTGTGCTGCTGCCTCTGCTTCTTCTGGCTGTCAAAGCCTCGACAACCTGCGCTGCTGCGACTGCCAATTCTGGCTGTCAAAGCCTCGATGACCTGCGCTGCTGCCTCTGCTTCTTCTGGGTGTCAAAGCCTCGATGACCTGCGCTGCTACCTCTGCCTCTTCTGGCTTTCAGAAACTCGACAAGCTGTGCTGCTGCCTCTGCTTCTTCTGGCTGTCAAAACCTCGATGACCTGCGCTGCTGCCTCCGCCTCTTCTCACTGTCAAAGCCTCGACGATCTTTGCTGCTGCCTCTGCCTACTCTGGCTGTGAAAGACTCAACAATCTGCGCTGCTGCGACTGTCCCTTCTGGCTGTCAAAGCCTCAACGACCTGTGCTGCTTCCTCTGCCTCTTCTGGATGTCAAAGACTCGACAACCTGCGCTGCTGCCTCTGCCCCTTCTGGCTGTCAAACCCTCGATGACCTGCGCTGCTGCCTCTGCCTCTTCTGGCTGTCAAAGCCTCGAATACCTGCGCTGCTGCCGCAGTCCCTTCTGGCTTTCAAAGCCTTGACAAGCTGTGCTGCTACCTCTGCCTCTTCTGGCTGTCAAAGCCTCGGTGACCTGCACTGCTGCCTCTGCCACTTCTGGCTGTCAAAACCTTGACGACCTGCCCTGATGCCGCTGCCTCTGCTTGCTGTCAAAGCCTCAACGTCCTGCACTGCTGCCTCTGCCTCTTCTGGCTGTCAAAGCCTCGACAACCTGTGCTACTGCCTCTGCTTCTTCTGGCTGTTAAAGCCTCGATGACCTGTACTTCCGCCACAGACCCTTCTGGCTTTCAAAGTTTCAACAACTTGAGCTGCTGCCTCTGCCACTTCTGGCTGTCAAATACTCGACAACCTGCGCTGCTGCGACCGCCCCTTCTGGCTGTCAATCCCTCAACGACCTGTGATGCTGCCTCTGCCACAGCCCCTTCTGGCTGTCAAAGACTCAACGACCTGTGCTGCTGCTATGCCTCTTCTGGCTGTCAAAGACTCGACAACCTGTGCTGCTGCCTCTACTTCTTCTGGCTTTAAAAGCCTGCATGACCTGTGCTGCCGCCGCAGACCCTTCTGGCTGTCAAAACCTCGATGACCTGCGCTGCTGCCTCTGCCTCTTCTGGCTGTCAAAGCCTCGACGACCTGTGCTGCTGCCTCTGCCACTTATGGCTGTCAAAGCCTCGATGACCTGTGCTGCTGCCTCTTCCCCGTCTGGCTGTCAAAGCCTCGAAGACCTGTGCTGCTGCCTCTTCCCCGTCTGGCTGTCAAAGACTCGAAGACCTGTGCTGCTGCCTCTTCCCCGTCTGGCTGTCAAAGCCTCGAAGACCTGTGCTGCTGCCTCTTCCCCGTCTGGCTGTTAAAGCATCAACGACCAGCGCTCCTGCCGCAGCTCCTTCTGACTGTCAAAGACTTGACAACCTGCACTGCTGCCTCTGCCTCTTCTCGCTGTCAAAGCCTCAACGACCTGTGCTGCTGCCGCTGCCTCTGCCTCTTCTGGCTGTCAAAGCCTCGACGACCTGTGCTGCTGCCGCTGCCCCGTCTGGCTGTCAAAGACTTGACAACCTGCGCTGCTGCCTCTGCCTCTTCTCGCTGTCAAAGCCTCAACGACCTGTGCTGCTGCCGCTGCCTCTGCCTCTTCTGGCTGTCAAAGCCTCGACGACCTGCGCTGCTGCCTCTGCATCTTCTGGCTGTCAAAGACTTGACAACCTGCGCTGCTGCTTCTGCCTCTTCTGGCTGTCCAAGACTCGACAACCTGCGCTGCTGCCTCTGCCTCTTCTGGCTGTCAAAGACTCAACGACCTGTGCTGCTGCTATGCCTCTTCTGGCTGTCAAAGACTCGACAACCTGCGCTGCTGCGACCGCCCCTTCTGGCTGTCAAAGCCTCGACAACCTGTGCTGCTGCCTCTACTTCTTCTGGCTTTAAAAGCCTGCATGACCTGTGCTGCTGCCGCAGCCCCTTCTGGCTGTCAAAGCCTTGATGACCTGTGCTGCTGCCTCTGCCACTTCTGGCTTTCAAAGCCTCGACGACCTGTGCTGTTGTCTCCCCCTCTTCTGGCTGTCAAAGAATTGACAACCTGTGCTGCTGCCTCTGCCCCTCATGGCTGTCAAAGACTCGACAACCTGCGCTGCTGCGACCGCCCCTTCTGGCTGTCAATCCCTCAACGACCTGTGATGCTGCCTCTGCCGCAGCCCTTTCGGGCTGTGAAAGCCTCGATGACCTGCGCTGCTGCCTCTGCCTCTTCTGGCTGTCAAAGCCTCGACGACCTGTGCTGCTGCCGCTGCCTCTTCTGGTTGTCAAAGCCTCGACGACCTGTGCTGCTGCCTCTGCTTCTTCTGGCTGTTAAAGCCTCGATGACCTGTACTTCTGCCACAGCCGCTTCTGGCTGTCAAAGCCTCGACCACCTGCGCAGCTGCCTCTGCCTCTTCTGGCTGTCAAAGCCTCGATGACCTGCACTGCTGCCTCTGCCTCTTCTGCTTGTCAAAGACTCGACAACCTGCGCTGCTGCAACTGCCACTTCTGGCTGTCAAAGCCTCGACGACCTGTGCTGCTGCCTCTGCTTCTTCTGGCTGTTAAAGCCTCGATGACCTGTACTTCTGCCACAGCCGCTTCTGGCTGTCAAAGACTCAACGACCTGTGCTGCTGCCTCTGCCTCTTCTGGCTGTCAAAGCCTCGACCACCTGCGCAGCTGCCTCTGCTTCTTCTGGGTGTCAAAGCCTTGATGACCTGCGCTGCTGCCTCTGCCTCTTCTAGCTGTCAAAGCCTCGATGACCTGCGCAGCTGCCTCTGAATCTTCTGCTTGTCAAAGACTCGACAACCTGCGCTGCTGCGACTGCCACATTTGGTTGTCAAAGCCTCGACGACCTGCGTTGCTGCGACTGCCACTTCTGGCTGTTAAAGTTTCGACAACGTTCGCTGCTGCCTCTGCCACTTCTGGCTGTCAAAGACTCGACAACCTGCGCTGCTGCGACCACCCCTTCTGGCTGTCAATCCCTCAACGACCTGTGATGCTGCCTCTGCCACAGCCCTTTCTGGCTGTCAAAGACTCAACGACCTGTGCTGCTGCTATGCCTCTTTTGGCTGTCAACGACTCGACAACCTGCGCTGCTGCGACCGCCCCTTCTGGCTGTCAATCCCTCAACGACCTGTGATGCTGCCTCTGCCGCAGCCCTTTCGGGCTGTGAAAGCCTCGATGACCTGTGCTGCTGCCTCTGCCTCTTCTGGCTGTCAAAGCCTCGACGACCTGTGCTGCTGCCGCTGCCTCTTCTGGCTTTCAAAGCCTCGACGACCTGTGCTGCTGCCTCTGCTTCTTTTGGCTGTCAAAGCCTCGACAACCTGCGCTGCTGCGACTGCCACTTCTGGCTGTCAAAGCCTCAACGACCTGCGCTGCTGCCTCTGCTTCTTCTGGGTGTCAAAGCCTCGATGACCTGCGCTGCTGCCTCTGCTTCTTCTGGCTGTCAAAGCCTCAACGACCTGTGCTGCTGCTATGCCTCTTCTGGCTGTCAAAAACTCGACAACCTGTGCTGCTGCCTCTACTTCTTCTGGCTTTAAAAGCCTTCATGACCTGTGCTGCTTCGGCAACCCCTTCTGGCTTTCAAAGCCTCGATGACCCGTGCTGCTGCCGCAGCCCCTTCTGGCTGTCAAAGCCTCGATGGCCTGCGGTGCTGCCTCTGCCTCTTCTGGCTGTCAAAAACTCGACAACCTGTGCTGCTGCCTCTGCTTCTTCTGGCTGTCAAAGCCTCGACGACCTGTGCTGCTGCCTCTGCCTCTTCTGGCTGTCAAAGCCTCGACCACCTGCGCAGCTGCCTCTGCTTCTTCTGGGTGTCAAAGCCTTGATGACCTGCGCTGCTGCCTCTGCCTCTTCTAGCTGTCAAAGCCTCGATGACCTGCGCAGCTGCCTCTGAATCTTCTGCTTGTCAAAGACTCGACAACCTGCGCTGCTGCGACTGCCACTTTTGGCTGTCAAAGCCTCGACGACCTGCGTTGCTGCGACTGCCACTTCTGGCTGTTAAAGTTTCGACAACGTTCGCTGCTGCCTCTGCCACTTCTGGCTGTCAAAGACTCGACAACCTGCGCTGCTGCGACCGCCCCTTCTGGCTGTCAATCCCTCAACGACCTGTGATGCTGCCTCTGCCACAGCCCGTTCTGGCTGTCAAAGACTCAACGACCTGTGCTGCTGCTATGCCTCTTTTGGCTGTCAACGACTCGACAACCTGCGCTGCTGCGACCGCCCCTTCTGGCTGTCAATCCCTCAACGACCTGTGATGGTGCCTCTGCCGCAGCCCTTTCGGGCTGTGAAAGCCTCGATGACCTGTGCTGCTGCCTCTGCCTCTTCTGGCTGTCAAAGCCTCGACGACCTGTGCTGCTGCCGCTGCCTCTTCTGGCTTTCAAAGCCTCGACGACCTGTGCTGCTGCCTCTGCTTCTTTTGGCTGTCAAAGCCTCGACAACCTGCGCTGCTGCGACTGCCACTTCTGGCTGTCAAAGCCTCAACGACCTGCGCTGCTGCCTCTGCTTCTTCTGGGTGTCAAAGCCTCGATGACCTGCGCTGCTGCCTCTGCTTCTTCTGGCTGTCAAAGCCTCAACGACCTGTGCTGCTGCTATGCCTCTTCTGGCTGTCAAAAACTCGACAACCTGTGCTGCTGCCTCTACTTCTTCTGGCTTTAAAAGCCTTCATGACCTGTGCTGCTTCGGCAACCCCTTCTGGCTTTCAAAGCCTCGATGACCCGTGCTGCTGCCGCAGCCCCTTCTGGCTGTCAAAGCCTCGATGGCCTGCGGTGCTGCCTCTGCCTCTTCTGGCTGTCAAAAACTCGACAACCTGTGCTGCTGCCTCTGCTTCTTCTGGCTGTCAAAGCCTCGACAACCTGCGCTGCTGCGACTGCCAATTCTGGCTGTCAAAGCCTCGATGACCTGCGCTGCTGCCTCTGCTTCTTCTGGGTGTCAAAGCCTCGATGACCTGCGCTGCTACCTCTGCCTCTTCTGGCTTTCAGAAACTCGACAAGCTGTGCTGCTGCCTCTGCTTCTTCTGGCTGTCAAAACCTCGATGACCTGCGCTGCTGCCTCCGCCTCTTCTCACTGTCAAAGCCTCGACGATCTTTGCTGCTGCCTCTGCCTACTCTGGCTGTGAAAGACTCAACAATCTGCGCTGCTGCGACTGTCCCTTCTGGCTGTCAAAGCCTCAACGACCTGTGCTGCTTCCTCTGCCTCTTCTGGATGTCAAAGACTCGACAACCTGCGCTGCTGCCTCTGCCCCTTCTGGCTGTCAAACCCTCGATGACCTGCGCTGCTGCCTCTGCCTCTTCTGGCTGTCAAAGCCTCGAATACCTGCGCTGCTGCCGCAGTCCCTTCTGGCTTTCAAAGCCTTGACAAGCTGTGCTGCTACCTCTGCCTCTTCTGGCTGTCAAAGCCTCGGTGACCTGCACTGCTGCCTCTGCCACTTCTGGCTGTCAAAACCTTGACGACCTGCCCTGATGCCGCTGCCTCTGCTTGCTGTCAAAGCCTCAACGTCCTGCACTGCTGCCTCTGCCTCTTCTGGCTGTCAAAGCCTCGACAACCTGTGCTACTGCCTCTGCTTCTTCTGGCTGTTAAAGCCTCGATGACCTGTACTTCCGCCACAGACCCTTCTGGCTTTCAAAGTTTCGACAACTTGAGCTGCTGCCTCTGCCACTTCTGGCTGTCAAATACTCGACAACCTGCGCTGCTGCGACCGCCCCTTCTGGCTGTCAATCCCTCAACGACCTGTGATGCTGCCTCTGCCACAGCCCCTTCTGGCTGTCAAAGACTCAACGACCTGTGCTGCTGCTATGCCTCTTCTGGCTGTCAAAGACTCGACAACCTGTGCTGCTGCCTCTACTTCTTCTGGCTTTAAAAGCCTGCATGACCTGTGCTGCCGCCGCAGACCCTTCTGGCTGTCAAAACCTCGATGACCTGCGCTGCTGCCTCTGCCTCTTCTGGCTGTCAAAGCCTCGACGACCTGTGCTGCTGCCTCTGCCACTTATGGCTGTCAAAGCCTCGATGACCTGTGCTGCTGCCTCTTCCCCGTCTGGCTGTCAAAGCCTCGAAGACCTGTGCTGCTGCCTCTTCCCCGTCTGGCTGTCAAAGCCTCGAAGACCTGTGCTGCTGCCTCTTCCCCGTCTGGCTGTTAAAGCATCAACGACCAGCGCTCCTGCCGCAGCTCCTTCTGACTGTCAAAGACTTGACAACCTGCGCTGCTGCCTCTGCCTCTTCTGGCTGTCAAAGCCTCGACGACCTGTGCTGCTGCCGCTGCCTCTGCCTCTTCTGGCTGTCAAAGCCTCGACGACCTGTGCTGCTGCCGCTGCCCCGTCTGGCTGTCAAAGACTTGACAACCTGCGCTGCTGCCTCTGCCTCTTCTCGCTGTCAAAGCCTCTACGACCTGTGCTGCTGCCGCTGCCTCTGCCTCTTCTGGCTGTCAAAGCCTCGACGACCTGCGCTGCTGCCTCTGCATCTTCTGGCTGTCAAAGACTTGACAACCTGCGCTGCTGCTTCTGCCTCTTCTGGCTGTCCAAGACTCGACAACCTGCGCTGCTGCCTCTGCCTCTTCTGGCTGTCAAAGACTCAACGACCTGTGCTGCTGCTATGCCTCTTCTGGCTGTCAAAGACTCGACAACCTGCGCTGCTGCGACCGCCCCTTCTGGCTGTCAAAGCCTCGACAACCTGTGCTGCTGCCTCTACTTCTTCTGGCTTTAAAAGCCTGCATGACCTGTGCTGCTGCCGCAGCCCCTTCTGGCTGTCAAAGCCTCGACGACCTGTGCTGCTACCGCAGCCTCTTCTGGCTGTCAAAGCCTCGATGACCTGCGATGCTGCCTCTGCCTCTTCTGGCTGTCACAGACTCGACAACCTGTGCTGCTGCCTCTGCTTTTTCTGGATGTTAAAGCCTTGATGACCTGCGCTGCTGCCGCAGCCCCTTCTGGCTGTCAAAGACTCGACGACCTGTGCTGCTACCGCAGCCTCTTCTGGCTGTCAAAGCCTCGATGACCTGCGCTGCTGAAGCAGCCCCTTCTGGCTGTCAAAGACTCGACGACCTGTGCTGCTGCCTCTTCCCCGTCTGGCTGTCAAAGCCTCGATGACCTGTGCTGCTGCCGCTGCCTCTTCTGGCTTTCAAAGCCTCGACGACCTGTGCTGCTGCCTCTGCTACTTCTGACTGTCAAAGCCTCAACTACCTGCGCTGCTGCCTCTGCCTCTTCTGGCTGTCCAATACTCGACAACCTGCGCTGCTGCCTCTGCCTCTTATCGCTGTCAAAGCCTCAACGACCTGTGCTGCTGCCACTGCCTCTGCCTCTTCTGGCTGTCAAAGCCTTGACGACCGGTGCTGCTGCCGCAGCACCTTCTGGCTGTGAAAGCCTCGATGACCTGCGCTTCTGCCTCTGCCTCTTCTGGCTGTCAAAGACTCAACAACCTGCGCTGCTGCGACTGCCACTTCTGGCTGTCAAAGCCTCGATGACCTGCACTGCTGCCGCAGCCTCTTCTGGCTGTCAAAGCCTCAATGACCTGCGCTGCTGCCTCTGCCTCTTATGGCTGTCAGAAACTCAACAACCTGTGCTGCTGCCTCTGCCTCTTCTGGCTGTCAAAGACTCAACAACCTGCGCTGCTGCGACTGCCACTTCTGGCTGTCAAAGCCTCGATGACCTGCACTGCTGCCGCAGCCTCTTCTGGCTGTCAAAGCCTCGATGACCTGCGCTGCTGCCTCTGCCTCTTATGGCTGTCAGAAACTCAACAACCTGTGCTGCTGCCTCTGCTTCTTCTGGCTGTCAAAGCCTCGATGACCTGCGCGGCTGCCTCTGCCTCTTCTCACTGTCAAAGCCTCGACGATCTTTGCTGCTGCCTCTGCCTACTCTGGCTGTGAAATACTTGACAATCTGTGCTGCTGCAACTGTCCCTTCTGGCTGTCAAATTCTCGACGACCTGTGCTGCTTCCTCTGCCTCTTCTGGCTGTCAAAGACTCGACAACCTGCGCTGCTGCCTCTGCCCCTTCTGGCTGTCAAACCCTCAATGACCTGCGCTGCTGCCTCTGCCTCTTCTGGCCTCTGCCACAGCCCCTTCTGGCTGTCAAAGACTCAACGACCTGTGCTGCTGCTATGCCTCTTCTGGCTGTCAAAGACTCGACAACCTGCGCTGTTGCGACCGCCCCTTCTGGCTGTCAAAGCCTCGACAACCTGTGCTGCTGCCTCTACTTCTTCTGGCTTTAAAAGCCTGCATGACCTGTGCTGCTGCCGCAGCCCCTTCTGGCTGTCAAAGCCTCGATGACCTGTGCTGCTGCCTCTGCCTCTTCTGGCTGTCAAAGCCTCGACGACCTGTGCTGCTGTCTTTGCCTCTTCTGGCTGTCAAAGAATTGACAACCTGTGCTGTTGCCGCAGCCACTTCTGGCTGTCAAAGCCTCTATGACCTGTGCTGCTACCGCAGCCTCTTCTGGCTGTCAAAGCCTCAACGACCTGCGCTACTGCCGCAGCACCTTCTGGCTGTGAAAGCCTCGATGACCTGCGCTTCTGCCTCTGCCTCTTCTGGCTGTCAAAGACTCAACAACCTGCGCTGCTGCGACTGCCACTTCTGGCTGTCAAAGCCTCGATGACCTGCACTGCTGCCGCAGCCTCTTCTGTCTGTCAAAGCCTCGATGACCTGCGCTGCTGCCTCTGCCTCTTATGGCTGTCAGAAACTCGACAACCTGTGCTGCTGCCTCTGCTTCTTCTGGCTGTCAAAGCCTCGATGACCTGCGCTGCTGCCTCCGCCTCTTCTGGCTGTCAAAGCCTCGACGACCTGAGCTGCTGTCTTTGCCTCTTCTGGCTGTCAAAGAATTGACAACCTGTGCTGTTGCCGCAGCCACTTCTGGCTGTCAAAGCCTGTATGACCTGTGCTGCTACCGCAGCCTCTTCTGGCTGTCAAAGCCTCAACGACCTGCGCTGCTGCCGCAGCACCTTCTGGCTGTGAAAGCCTCGATGACCTGCGCTTCTGCCTCTGCCTCTTCTGGCTGTCAAAGACTCAACAACCTGCGCTGCTGCGACTGCCACTTCTGGCTGTCAAAGCCTCGATGACCTGCACTGCTGCCGCAGCCTCTTCTGTCTGTCAAAGCCTCGATGACCTGCGCTGCTGCCTCTGCCTCTTATGGCTGTCAGAAACTCGACAACCTGTGCTGCTGCCTCTGCTTCTTCTGGCTGTCAAAGCCTCGATGACCTGCGCTGCTGCCTCCGCCTCTTCTCACTGTCAAAGCCTCAACGATCTTTGCTGCTGCCTCTGCCTACTCTGGCTGTGAAATACTCGACAATCTGCGCTGCTGCGACTGTCCCTTCTGCCTGTCAAATTCTCGACGACCTGTGCTGCTTCCTCTGCCTCTTCTGGCTGTCAAAGACTGGACAACCTGCGCTGCTGCCGCAGCCCCTTCTGGCTGTGAAACCCTCAATGACCTGCACTGCTGCCTCTGCCTCTTCTGGCCTCTGCCACAGCCCCTTCTGGCTGTCAAAGACTCAACGACCTGTGCTGCTGCTATGCCTCTTCTGGCTGTCAAAGACTCGACAACCTGCGCTGCTGCGACCGCCCCTTCTGGCTGTCAAAGCCTCGACAACCTGTGCTGCTGCCGCAGCCCCTTCTGACTGTCAAAGCCTCGATGACCTGTGCTGCTGCCGCAGCCCCTTCTGACTGTCAAAGCCTCGATGACCTGTGCTGCTGCCTCTGCCTCTTCTGGCTGTCAAAGCCTCGACGACCTGTGCTGCTGTCTTTGCCTCTTCTGGCTGTCAAAGAATTGACAACCTGTGCTGTTGCCGCAGCCACTTCTCGCTGTCAAAGCCTCGATGACCTGTTCTGCTACCGCAGCCTCTTCTGGCTGTCCAAGCCTCAACGACCTGCGCTGCTGCCCCTGCATCTTCTGGCTGTCAAAGACTTGACAACCTGCGCTGCTGCCTCTGCCTCTTCTGGCTGTCCAAGACTCGACAACCTGTGCTGCTGCCTCTGCTTCTTCTGGCTGTAAAAGCCTCGATGACCTGTGCTTCTGCCACAGCCCCTTCTCGCTGTCAAAGCCTCGATGACCTGCGCTGCTGCCTCTGCCTCTTCTGGCTGTCAAAGCCTCGACAACCTGTGCTGCTGCCGCTGCCCCGTCTGGCTGTCAAGGCCTCCATGACCTGCGCTGCTGCCTCTGCATCTTCTGGCTGTCGAAGACTCGACAACCTGTGCTACTGCCTCTGCTTCTTCTGGCTGTCAAAGACTCGACGACCTGTGCTGCAGCCGCTGCCCCGTCTGGCTGTCAAAGCCTCCATGACCTGCGCTGCTGCCTCTGCATCTTCTGGCTGTCAAAGACTCGACGACCTGTGCTGCAGCCGCTGCCCCTTCTGGCTTTCAAAGCCTCGACGACCTGTGCTGCCTCTGCCTCTTCTGGCTGTCGAAGAGTCGACAACTTGTGCTGCTGCCTCTGTTTCTTCTGGCTGTTAAAGCCTCGATGACCTGCGCTGCTGCCGCAGCCCCTTCTGGCTGTCAAAGACTCTACGACCTGTGCTGCTGCCTCTGGCACTTCTGGCTGTCAAAACCTTGATGACCTGTGCTGCCGCCTCTTCCACGTCTGGCTGTCCAAGCCTCGGCGCCCTGTGCTGCTGTCGCTGCCCCAGCTGGCTGTTAAAGCCTCAACGACCAGCGCTCCGGCCACAGCTCCTTCTGGCTGTCAAAGGCTCGACAACCTGCGTTGCTGCCTCTCCCTATTCTGGTTGTCAAAGCCTCATCGAACAGTGCTGCTGCCTCTGCCTCTTCTGGCTGTCCAAGACTCGACAACCTGCGTTGCTGCCTCTCCCTATTCTTGTTGTCAAAGCCTCAACAACCTGTACTGCTGCCGCTGCCTAATCTCGCTGTCAATGACTCGACAACCTGTGCTGCTGCCTCTGCTTCTTCTGGCTTTAAAAGTCTGCATGACCTGTGCTGCTGCCGCAGCCCCTTCTGGCTGTCAAAGCCTCGATGACCTGTACTGCTGCCGCAGCCTCTTCTGGCTGTCAAAGCCTTGACGACCTGTGCTGCTGCCTCTGCTTCTTCTGGCTTTAAAAGCCTGCATGACCTTTGGTGCTGCCGGAGCCCCTTCTAGCCCTTCAAAGCCTCGATGACCTGCGCTGCTGCCGCAGCCCCTTCTAGCTGTCAAAGCCTTGATGACCTGTGCTGCTGCCTCTGCCTATTCTGGCTGTCAAAGACTCAACGACCTGCGATGCTGCCTCTGCCTCTTCTGGCTTTCAAAGACTGGACAACCTGCGCTACTTCCTCTGCCTGTTCTGGCTGTCAAAGCCTCAATGACCTGTGCTCCTGCCGCTACCTCTTCAGACTGTCAAAGACTCGACAACCTGTGCTGCTGCCTCTGCTTCTTCTGGCTGTCAAAGCCTCGATGACCTGCGCTGCTGCCTCCGCCTCTTCTCACTGTCAAAGCCTCAACGATCTTTGCTGCTGCCTCTGCCTACTCTGGCTGTGAAATACTCGACAATCTGCGCTGCTGCGACTGTCCCTTCTGGCTGTCAAAGTCTCGACGACCTGTGCTGCTTCCTCTGCCTCTTCTGGCTGTCAAAGACTCGACAACCTGCGCTGCTGCCGCAGCCCTTTCTGGCTGTGAAACCCTCAATGACCTGCACTGCTGCCTCTGCCTCTTCTGGCCTCTGCCACAGCCCCTTCTGGCTGTCAAAGACTCGACAACCTGCGCTGCTGCGACCGCCCCTTCTGGCTGTCAAAGCCTCGACAACCTGTGCTGCTGCCGCAGCCCCTTCTGACTGTCAAAGCCTCGATGACCTGTGCTGCTGCCGCAGCCCCTTCTGACTGTCAAAGCCTCGATGACCTGTGCTGCTGCCTCTGCCTCTTCTGGCTGTCAAAGCCTCGACGACCTGTGCTGCTGTCTTTGCCTCTTCTGGCTGTCAAAGAATTGACAACCTGTGCTGTTGCCGCAGCCACTTCTCGCTGTCAAAGCCTCGATGACCTGTGCTGCTACCGCAGCCTCTTCTGGCTGTCCAAGCCTCAACGACCTGCGCTGCTGCCCCTGCATCTTCTGGCTGTCAAAGACTTGACAACCTGCGCTGCTGCCTCTGCCTCTTCTGGCTGTCCAAGACTCGACAACCTGCGCTGCTGCCTCTGCTTCTTCTGGCTGTAAAAGCCTCGATGACCTGTGCTTCTGCCACAGCCCCTTCTCGCTGTCAAAGCCTCGATGACCTGCGCTGCTGCCTCTGCCTCTTCTGGCTGTCAAAGCCTCGACAACCTGTGCTGCTGCCGCTGCCCCGTCTGGCTGTCAAGGCCTCCATGACCTGCGCTGCTGCCTCTGCATCTTCTGGCTGTCGAAGACTCGACAACCTGTGCTACTGCCTCTGCTTCTTCTGGCTGTCAAAGACTCGACGACCTGTGCTGCAGCCGCTGCCCCGTCTGGCTGTCAAAGCCTCCATGACCTGCGCTGCTGCCTCTGCATCTTCTGGCTGTCGAAGACTCGACAACCTGTGCTGCTGCCTCTGCATCTTCTGGCTGTCAAAGACTCGACGACCTGTGCTGCAGCCGCTGCCCCTTCTGGCTTTCAAAGCCTCGACGACCTGTGCTGCCTCTGCCTCTTCTGGCTGTCGAAGAGTCGACAACTTGTGCTGCTGCCTCTGTTTCTTCTGGCTGTTAAAGCCTCGATGACCTGCGCTGCTGCCGCAGCCCCTTCTGGCTGTCAAAGACTCTACGACCTGTGCTGCTGCCTCTGGCACTTCTGGCTGTCAAAACCTTGATGACCTGTGCTGCCGCCTCTTCCACGTCTGGCTGTCCAAGCCTCGGCGCCCTGTGCTGCTGTCGCTGCCCCAGCTGGCTGTTAAAGCCTCAACGACCAGCGCTCCGGCCACAGCTCCTTCTGGCTGTCAAAGGCTCGACAACCTGCGTTGCTGCCTCTCCCTATTCTGGTTGTCAAAGCCTCATCGAACAGTGCTGCTGCCTCTGCTTCTTCTGGCTGTCCAAGACTCGACAACCTGCGTTGCTGCCTCTCCCTATTCTTGTTGTCAAAGCCTCAACAACCTGTACTGCTGCCGCTGCCTAATCTCGCTGTCAATGACTCGACAACCTGTGCTGCTGCCTCTGCTTCTTCTGGCTTTAAAAGTCTGCATGACCTGTGCTGCTGCCGCAGCCCCTTCTGGCTGTCAAAGCCTCGACGACCTGTACTGCTGCCGCAGCCTCTTCTGGCTGTCAAAGCCTTGACGACCTGTGCTGCTGCCTCTGCTTCTTCTGGCTTTAAAAGCCTGCATGACCTTTGGTGCTGCCGGAGCCCCTTCTAGCCCTTCAAAGCCTCGATGACCTGCGCTGCTGCCGCAGCCCCTTCTAGCTGTCAAAGCCTTGATGACCTGTGCTGCTGCCTCTGCCTATTCTGGCTGTCAAAGACTCAACGACCTGCGATGCTGCCTCTGCCTCTTCTGGCTTTCAAAGACTGGACAACCTGCGCTACTTCCTCTGCCTGTTCTGGCTGTCAAAGCCTCAATGACCTGTGCTCCTGCCGCTACCTCTTCAGACTGTCAAAGACTCGACAACCTGTGCTGCTGCCTCTGCTTCTTCTGGCTTTAAAAGCCTGCATGACCTTTGCTGCTGCCGCAGCCCCTTCTAGCTGTCAAAGCCTCGATGAACTGCGCTGCTGCCTCTGCCTCTTCCGGCTGTCACAGATTCGACAACCTGCGCTGGTGCCTCAGCGTCTTCTAGCTGTCAAAGCCTCGGTGACCTGTGCTGCTGCCGCTGTCCCATCTGGCTTTCAAAGCCTCAACGACCTGTGCTGCTGCCTCTGCCTCCTTTGGCTGTCACAGATTCGACAACCTGCGCTGGTGCCTCTGCGTCTTCTAGCTGTCAAAGCCTCAACGACCTCTGCTGCTGCCGCTGCCTCTTCTGGCTGTCAAAGCCTCGACGACCTCTGCTGCTGCCTCCGCCTCTTCTTGCTGTCAAAGCCTCAATGACCAGTGCTGCTGCCTCTGCTTCTCCTGGGTTTAAGAGCCTGGATGACCTGTGCTGCTGCCGCAGCCCCTTCTGGCTGTCAAAGCCTCGATGACCTGCGCTGCTGCCGCAGCCACTTCTGGCTGTCAAATCCTCGACGACCTGTGCGGCTCCCTCTGCCCCGTCTGGCTGTCAAAGCCTCGACGACCTGCGCTGCTGCGTCTGCCTCTTCTGGCTGTCAAAGCCTCGATGGCTTGCACTGCTGCCTCTGCCTCTTCGGGCTGTCAAAGCATCGACGGCCTGCGCTGCTGCCGCAGCCCCTTCTGACTGTCAAACACTCGATGACTTGCGCTGCTGCCCCTTCCCCGTCTGGCTGTCAAAGCCTCGACGACCTGCACTGCTGCCTCTGCCTCTTCTGGGTGTGAAAGCCTCGGTGACCTGTGCTGCTGCCGTTGTCCTGTCTGGCTGTCAAAGCCCCAAGGACCTGTGCTGTTGCCTCTGCCTCTTTTGGCTGTCAAAGATTCGACAACCTGTGCTGGTGCCTCTGCCTCTTCTAGCTGTCAAAGCCTCAACGACCTGTGCTGCTACCGCTGCCTCTTCTGCCTGTTAAAGCCTCGATGACCTGCGCTGCTGCCTCTGCCTCTTCTGGCTGTCAAAGCCTTGGTGACCTGTGCTGCTGCCGCTGTCCCGTCTGGCTGTCAAAGCCTCAAGGACCTGGGCTGCTGCCTCTGCCTCTTTTGGCTGTCAAATTTTCGACAACCTGCGCTGGTGCCTCTGCCTCTTCTAGCTGTCAAAGCCTCAACGACCTGTGCTGCCGCTGCCTCTTCTGGCTGTCAAAGTTTCAACAACCTGCGCTGCTGCTTCTGCCTCTTCTGCCTGTCAAAGCCTCGATGACCTGCGCTGCTGCCTCTGCCTCTTCTGGCTGTCAAAGCCTCAATGACCTGTGCTGCTGCCGCAGCCCCTTCTGGCTGTCAAAGCCTCAATGACCTGCGCTGCTGCCTCTGCCCTGTCTGGCTATCAAAGCCTCAACTACCTGCGCTGCTGCCGCAGCCCCTTCTGACTGTCAAAGCCTCAACGACCTGTGCTGCTGCCGCTGCCCCTTCTCTCTGTCAAAGCCTCAACGACGTGTGCTGCTGCCGCAGCCCATTCTGGCTGTCAAAGCCTCAATGACCTGTGTTGCTGCCGCTGTCCCATCTGGCTGTCAAAGCCCCAAGGACCTGTGCTGCTGCCTCTGCCTCTTCTGGCTGTCAAAGACTCAACAACCTGCGCTGCTGCTATGCCTCTTCTGGCTGTCAAAGCCTCAACGACCTGTGCTGCTGCCGCTGCCCCGTCTGGCTGTCAAAGCCTCGACGACTTGCGCTGCTGCCTATGCCTCTTCTGGCTGTCAAAGACTCAACAACCTGCGCTGCTGCCTCTGCCTCTTCTGGCTGTCAAATACTCGACAACCTGCGCTGCTGCCTCTGCCTCTTCTGGCTGTCAAAGCCTCGATGGCCTGCGCTGCTTCCTCTGCCTCTTCTGGCTGTCAAAGAGTCGACGACCTGCGCTGCTGCCGCAGCCCCTTCTGGCTGTCAAAGCCTCAATGACCTGCGCTGCTGCCTCTGCCCCGTCTGGCTATCAAAGCCTCAACGACCTGCGCTGCTGCCTCTGCATCTTCTGGCTGTCAAAGCCTCGACAACCTGCGCTGCTGCCGCTGCCCGGTCTGGCTGTCAAAGCCTCGACGACCTGCGCTGCTGCCGCAGCTGCTTCTGGCTGTCAAAGCCTCGACGACCTGCGCTGCTGCCGCAGCTGCTTCTGACTGTCAAAGCCACGATGGCCTGCGCTGCTGCCTCTGCCTCTTCTGGCTGTCAAAGACTCAACAACCTGCGCTGCTGCTATGCCTCTTTATGGCTGTCAAAGCCTCAACGACCTGTGCTGCTGCCGCTGCCCCGTCTGGCTGTCAAAGCCTCGACGACTTGCGCTGCTTCCTCTGCCTCTTCTGGCTGTCAAATACTCGACAACCTGCGCTGCTGCCTCTGCCTCTTCTGGCTGTCAAAGCCTCGATGGCCTGCGCTGCTTCCTCTGCCTCTTCTGGCTGTCAAAGCCTCGACGACCTGCGCTGCTGCCTCTGCCCCTTCTGGCTGTCAAAGCCTCAACGACCTGTGCTGCTGCCTCTGTCTCTTCTGGCTGTCAAAGCCACGATGGCATGCCCTGCTGCCTCTGCCCTTTCTGGATGTCAAAGCCTCGACGACCTGTGCTGCTGCCTCTGCATCTTCTTGCTCTCAAAGCCTTGATGATCTGCGCTGCTGCCTCTGCCTCTTCTGGCTGTCAAAGACTCAACAACCTGCGCTGCTGCGACTGCCACTTCTGGCTGTCAAAGCCTCGATGACCTGCGCTGCTGCCTCTGCCTCTTATGGCTGTCAGAAACTCGACAACCTGTGCTGCTGCCTCTGCTTCTTCTGGCTGTCAAAGCCTCAATGACCTGCGCTGCTGCTTCCACCTCTTCTCACTGTCAAAGCCTCGACGATCTTTGCTGCTGCCTCTGCCTACTCTGGCTGTGAAATACTCGACAATCTGCGCTGCTGCGACTGTCCCTTCTGGCTGTCAAAGTCTCGACGACCTGTGCTGCTTCCTCTGCCTCTTCTGGCTGTCAAAGCCTCGGTGACCTTCACTGCTGCCTCTGCCTCTTCTGGCTGTTAAAATCTCGATGACCTGCGTTGCCGCCGCTGCCCCTTCTAGCTGTCAAAGCCTCAACGACCTGTGCTGCTGCCTGTGCCGCACACTTGATGTCGCATATTATAGGACAGGTTTGTGGTTTGGGAAAAAAGAGCCTTACATGTCAAAGTGAGACCTGTGCTGGCTGAAATTTGGCTCACAAGCCAAAGGTTCGCAACCCCTGCTTTGAAGACTAATGGATTTTTGTTGTTTAGTCATTTAGTCATGTCCTACTCTTCGTGACCCTATGGAGCAGAGCACGCCAGGCCCTCCTGTCTTTCACTGCCTCCCGCATGATCGTAGCTTCAAGAACACTCTCCCACCATCTCGTCCTGTTGTCCCCTTCTCCTTGCATCCTCCATCTTTCCCCATCTTTCTCCAGCTTTTAATTTCATGGCTGCTGTCACTATCTGCAGTGATCATGGAGCCCAAGAAAGTAAAATCTCTCACTGCCTCCATTTCTTCCCCTTCTATTTGCCAGGAGGTGATGGGACCAGTGGCCATGATCTTCATTTTTTTGATGTTGAGCTTCAGACCATATTTTGCGCTCTTCTCTTTCACCCTCATTAAAAGGTTCTTTAATTCCTGCACACTTTCTGCCATCAGTGTTGTTTCATCTGCATATCTGAGGTTGTTGATATTTCTTCCGGCAATCTTAATTCCGGCTAGGTATTCATCCTGCCCAGCCTTTCACATGATGAATTCTGCATATAAGTTAAATAAGCAGGGAGACAATATACAGCCTTGTCGTACTCCTTTCCCAATTTTGAACCAATCGAGATTTCTCAGGAGATAGATGAGGTGATCAGGCACTCCCATTTCTTTAAGAACTTGCCATAGTTTGCTGTGGTCAACACAGTCAAAGGCTTTTGCATAGTCAATGAAGCAGAAGTAGATGTCTTTCTGGAACTCTCTAGCTTTCTTCATAATCCAGCGCATCTTTAAATTGGGTCTTTGGTTCCTCTACCTCTTCTAAATCCAGCCTGCACTTCTGGGAGTCTTCCTTGTAGAATTTTAAGCATAACCTTGCTAGCATCTTACCACTTTTGTCCTTTATTATGGTAATCTTTGGACGAAATGTTACTTTCATATCTCCAATTTTCTTGAACAAATCTCTGGTTCTTCCCATTCTGTTGTTTCCCTCTATTTCTTTGCATTGCTCATTTAAGAAGGCCTTTTTGTCTCTCTTTGCTATTTTTTGGAAATCTGCATTCAATTTCCTGTATCTTTCACTATCTCCCTCACATTTTGCTTGCCTTCTCTCCCCGACTATTTGTAAGGCCTTGTTGGACAGCCGCTTTGCTTTCTTGCATTTCCTTTTCATTGGGATGTTTTTTGTTGCTGCCTCCTGTATAATGTTGCGAGCCTCCATCTATAGTTCTTCAGGCACTCTGTCCAGCAAATCTAAATCCTTAAACCTGTTCCTCACTTCCACTGTGTATTCATAAGGGATTTGATTTAGATTGTATCTTACCAGCCCAGTGGTTTTTCCTACTTTCTTCATTTTTTAAAAAAACAATATTCATTACTTTTTCAACAATTTAAACACTACAAAACAGAAAAACAATACAATACAATACAAAAACACTACATAACACTAACACATTAAACTAACAAAACAAAACAAAAACAGTTTAAAACACATCAAATAATTTCAGTATCTTATCTTTCATTCACTTATTTCCACGACCTCCTCACACCTCCCTTTTTGTATTCCACTTCTATTAATTGTTTCAGCAATTCCTTTCCATCTTCCTCTGTTTTCTATCCTATAATTATCTTAACACATTCTAACCTTTTTTTCCCCTTTAATACTCTATTAATCCGTTTATACTTAATTCCTTATAACATTTCTACTAAAGCCATATAGCTTCATTCCAACATTTTCCTAACATTCATTAATTTCACAATATTTCCGTAAATAATCTTTAAACTTTTTCCAGTCTTCTTCCACCAACTCTTCTCCCTGGTCTCGGATTCTGCCAGTCATTTCCACCCGTTCCATGTGGTCCATCAACTTCATCTGCCATTTTTCCCGGGTGGGTAAATCTTGTGTCTTCCAATACTTTGCAATGAGTATTCTTGCTGCTGTTGTTGCATACATTAAAAATGTTCTATCCTTCTTTGGCACCAATTGGCCGACCATGCCCAGGAGAAAGGCCTCTGGTTTCTTCAGGAAGGTATATTTGAATACCTTTTTCATTTCATTATAAATCATTTCCCAGAATGTCTTAATCCTTGGGCATGTCCACCAAAGGTGAAAGAATGTACAATCAGTCTCATTACATTTCCAACATTTATTGTCAGGTAAATGGTAAATTTTAGTAAGCTTGACTGGTGTCATGTACCACCTGTAAATCATTTTCATTAAGTTTTCTCTTAGGGCATTACATGCCGTGAATTTCATGCCTGTGGTCCATAACTGTTCCCAGTCAGCCATCATTATGTTGTGTCCAACATCTTGTGCCCATTTAATCATAGCAGATTTCACCGTTTCATCCTAAGTGTGCCATTTCAGCAACAAGTTATACATTCTTGACAAATGCTTAGTTTTTGGATCTAACAATTCTGTTTCCAATTTTGATTTTTCCACCTGGAAGCCAACTTTTTTGTCCAAATTTTATGCCTACATTATTTGGTAATAATGGAGCCAATCTCGCACTTTATTTTTCAATTTTTCAAAGCTCTGTGTTTTATTCTGTCACCATCTTGTTCCAAAATTTCCCAATATTTCGGCCATTTGTCCTCCATATTGAGTTTTTTCTGTGCCTTCGCTTCCATTGGTGACAACTATCTTGGGGTTTTCTTTTCTAACAAATCCTTATATCTTATCCAATCATTGAACAGTGCTTTTCTAACAATATGGTTTTTAAACGCTTTATGTGCTTTTACCTTATCATACCACAAATATGCATGCCAACCAAATGCATTATTGAAACCTTCTAGATCCAGCACGTCAGTGTTTTCAAGAAGCAGCCATTCTCTCAGCCTGCAAAAAGCAGCTGATTCATAGTAAAGTTTTTTACTATGGCAGGGCAAATCCACCTCTTTCTTTAGCATCAGTTAATATCTTAAATTTTATTCTAGGCTTCTTGCCCTGCCAGACAAATCTAGAAATATCTTTCTGCCACTTCTTGAAACAATCCATCTTGTCCAGAATTTGCAATGTTTGAAACAAAAACAACTTGGCAATACATTCATTTTTATCACAGCAATTCGGCCTAACAATGATAACTTCAAATTTGACCATATTTCTAAGTCCCTTTTCACTTCAATCCAACATTTTTCATAATTATCCTTAAATAAGTTCACATTCTTAGCAGTCATGTTAACCCCTAAATATTTCACTTTCTTAACCAATGTTAGTCCTGTCTCCTCCTGAAACTTCTCTCTCTCATTCACAGTTAAGTTTTTCTCTAAAACCTTAGTTTTCATCTTGTTCAACTTAAAACCTGCTACCTGTCTGAATTCTTGAATCAGTTCCAGTACTCTTTTAGTACTAGATTCTGGCTCCTGTAAAGTCAATACTAAATCATCAGCAAATGCTTTCAGTTTGTACTGTTTAGTACTGTTTAGATCCCAGTTGTATACCTTTAACCTCTTGGTCCTTTCTAATCATATTTACCAAAACCTCAAGGACCGATATAAAGAGCAATGGAGAAATTGGGCAGCCTTGTCGTGTCCCTTTCTCAATCCTAAACTCTTCTGTCACTACATTGTTCACAATTAATTTTGCCTTTTGTTCTGAATAAATTGCACCTATACCATTTTCAAAACCTTGACCTACCCCCATCCCCTGTAGATTCTTCTTCATAAAACTCCAATAAATGTTCTCAAAGGCCTTCTCTGCGTCCACAAAAATCAAAACTGCCTTAGTATTGATATTCACTTGTAATTTTTCTAGAATATTAATTATATTCCTCATATTATCAGACAAATGTCTGCCCGGGAGAAAGCCCGCTTGGTCTTTATGAATTTCTTCTACTAACACCTTTTTTAATCTTTTAGCCAAAATATCTGCAAAAAAATTGTAATCCACATTAAGCAGCAACATGGGGCGGTAATTCTTAAGCTGTGTCTTTTCAGTCTCTGTTTTCGGTATAAGTGTAATATAAGCTTCCTTCCACGACTCTGGTGCCCTTTCCCCCTCCAATATTTCATTACAGACTTCCACCAATGGTTGTATTAACCATTCTTTCAAAGGTCTGTAATATCTTGAAGTCAAACCATCCGGTCCTGGAGATTTAGCTAATTGCATGTTCTGGATGGCCCCTTCCACTTCCTGATCTGTTATTTTGTAATTCAACATTAGCTGGCTTTCCTGAGAGATTTTATGTAGTCCATTTATTTTCAAAAATCAATCAATATCCATTTCTTTCTGCTTCTCCTGTGTATAAAGTTGTTTAAAATACCTCTGAAAGCACTTCCTAATCTCCACTGGGTTCTGTATATTCTTTCCTTCCACTTCCAAATTAGTAATAGTATTAAGTTTTTGTCTTTTTTTCATTTGCCAGGCCAACAATTTTCCACACTTATTTGCCGATTCAAATGTCTTTTGCCTCATCTGTTTAATCTTCTATTCTATTTCCTGATTCATCAGTGTCAGGGGCTCAGGAGCAGAAGCACAGGGAAGAGGGGAGATGGAGAGCGAAGGGGAAGAATCTGAGGGCAGCGTAGGGGAAGATGACAGTGGCCCGAGAGATTCCATGAGCCTCTCCAGCGAATCGGAAGATTCACAGAAGGGGGCTCCGATGGCCAGGGCAAGGGGGGTCCCGGGAGGGGCGCACCAGAAGCTAGGGGCCAGCAGCGACTCCCAAAGCAGCAGCTGGAGATCGGGACCAGTTTCCCCACCAGAGCGTAGCGGGGGAAGAGTCCCATGTGTCAGGGCAGACTTCCCCTCCAGTTGGGAGAGAAGATGAGTCAGGGCTGACCACGCCCCTATCGCTGAGTGAGGGAACGGAGGGGAAGTCAGATCCAGCTCGCCCCCCCAAAGGGGGAAGCAGTGACAGGAGCAGTGTAACGGTCAGGAGGAAGGTGGCCGGGTGGGCGCGCGCGCCAAGTTCAAATGCACAGGCGCGCGGGACAGCAGGGAGCTCGGATTGGGAGCCAGGTCCTAAAGCACGCCGGAGGCAGGGGGAAGAATCCGGGGACTCTTCAGCATCAGAAGAGTCCAGAAAGGGCAACACCCCGGCGGGCAGACGGACCCAGAGGAAGAAAGAACAATGGAAGAGGTGGAGTAAGGCTAGAGTCTTAAACTGGTGTCTAGGGGGAGGAGACTCAGACAGAGCTTCGGCGGTCTAGGGTTTAAGACGTAGAGCTGCACGCTACGGCTTTGGAATGGAAACTGAACTTCAATACAGACTTTTGTATATAACCACGACCCGGCGTTGGTCCTCTGTGAGCTGGGACCTCGGGCAGCTCTGACAATCAGCTTCGTATATTGTACTTGGTATAACTTTATCTCTTTCAGGATCTCCTGTGACTTTGGTTTTGCTCTCTGTTTCTTCTCTCCTTCCTTTATTTTCTCCAGGATTTTATCCTTTTTTTGATTTTGAGTTCTCTTCTTAACTGCATTCTGTTGTATTAAAAATCCTCTCATAACCGCTTTACTTGCGTCCCAAATTATTCTTTTTTTCCACTGTAGTAGTCATATTTATCTCAAAATAGTCTCTCAGAGTTTTTTGGGCCTTCTTGGTCACTTCTTCATTCCTGAACAATGTATCGTTCATCCTCCATCTAAAAGAACCAATTGGCGTCAATTTAATTTCCATCTTCACAGCATTATGGTCAGAACAAGTTTTGGGGCAAATCTCCACTTTGCTAGTCTTCGGAACCAGTCCTCTAGTTATCCAAATTTGGTCAATTCTTGTTGTCAGGGACTCAGCGGGAGCGCAGGGAGGAGAGGAGATGGAGAGCGAGGGGGAGCAATCCGAGGGGAGCGTAGGAGAAGATGACAGCAGCCCGATAGATTCCATGAGCCTCTCCAGCGAATCGGAAGATTCACAGAAGGGGGCGCCGATGGGCAGGGCAAGGGGGGACCCAAGGGGGACACCCCAGAAGCAAGGGGCCAGCGGGGACTCCCAGAGCAGCAGTTGGAAATCAGGACCAGCTTCCCCACCAGAGCGCAGTGGGGGGGAGGAGTCCCAGGTATCAGAGCCCACATATGCACCACCAGCGAGAGAAGATGAGTCAGGGTTGGCCACGCCTCCATCGGAGAGCGAGGGAACGGTCAAGAGGAAAGTTGCAGGCTGGGCGCACGCGCCAAGTTCAAATGTACAGGCGAGCGGCACAGAAGGTAGCCCGGATAGGGAACCAGGTCCTAAAGCCCGCCGGAAGGAGGGGGAAGAATCATCAGGGTCAGCGTCAGAGGAGTCCAGAAAGGATGAAACCCTAGCGGGCAGGAGGGCCCAGAGGAGAAAGGAACTTAGGAAGAGGTGGAGCAAAGCGAGAGTGTTAAACTGGTGTGGAAGGGGCGGAGACTCAGACGGGACTTCGCCGGTCTAAGGTCGAGACGTAGAGCTGCGCGCTGCGGCTTTAAAATGGAAACTGAACCTCAATAAAGACTTTTGTACATAACTACAGCCTAGCGTTGGTCCTCTGTGAGCTGGGACCTGGAGGCAGCTCTGACACTTGTCCATGTCATTTTAGCCTCAGAGAAGAAAGTTCCCTCTCTTCCCCGAGGACTCTTCATTCTCCAAATGTCAACTAAGTCCATATTTTCAGTCATGTCAAAAAAGGTTTTTGGTAGTCTACCATCTTTAGTGACTACCTGTCTCTGTGCCTTGTCCATATTTGTAGACAACACTCCATTCATATCTCCCATCAAAATCATATTATAGTCCATATAATCCATCAGAGTTTCATGTAACTTCTTAAAGAACTCCGATTTTCCTTCATTTGGTGCATAGATGCCTACTATCAAGAATTGCTCTCCTTGTGATTGAATTTCAATTGCAACAAATCTTCCTTGGTCATCTTTGAATATAAATTTCGGTGATAGGCTCTCCTTTGCATAAAGGACCACTCCTCTTTTTTTAACTTTATCTGATGAGATAAATTAATGGCCCAATCTTTTATTACTCAATATCTTCCTGTGTAGCCTTATCACATGTGTTTCTTGTAAACAGTTCAAGTCCAATTGTTCTTTTTTCAATAAATGAGACTCTCCGCCTTTTTTCTGGGGAGTTCAGTCCATTTACATTCCAGCTCAAAACTTGCAACACCATGATGTAATTACACTGATATTCCTCCAACTACGCCCAATGCTTGCTCTTCTGTTGGTGGTGTTGGTGACACGTTCACTGGGGGATCCAATCCAAAGGGTAATGCTGATATATCCAATATTCCTCTATTTGGTGATCCGATGCTCTTTGCTCTAGTCCTCTATCTGGTGATCTTCTATACGATGCTCGTGGCTCTTTTCCAAGTTCCTTCTGCAGATCTTCGTATTTATACAAAAACTTTACTTTATCTTCTACTGATCTAATTTTTATTTTCCTTCCTTTGAAACTGAACGATAGACCTTGGGGAAACTCCCACCTAAAGATGATTTTATTCCTTGTCAGCAGGGTAACCAAGTCTCTGTAGTTAGGCCTAAGATCCAAGAGATATTTCGGGATGTCTTAAAAAATTTCCACTCTTGACTGTTGTACTTCTAAGTTCTTCTGGTAGTGCCAACCCAATATTCTGTCTCTCTCTTCTTTGATTTGGAGGGTAATCAAGCAATCTCTTATTCTATTCTTCTCTTTTTTCCCTCCTCTTCCAAGTCTGAAGGCCTTCACAATTCTAAACTCTTCTCGGCCCAAGTCCAAGTCCCAAAAGTTGGCAAATTCCTGCGTGAGAAAGTCTATCAAACTTCCCTTCTCCAATTCAGGTAAAGCTCTGATCCTCAGATTCGTCTGTTTTTCTTTAAGTTCAATCATAGCAAGCTTCAACTTATGGTCATCAAGTTGCCTCTGTAGGGCTGGGACTCTCTCTCTCTCCAGTTGTGTTACTTTACATTCCACAGCAACAGCTTTTTCCCTGGCTTCCTCCACAGTCTGCTGTATCAAAGTAGATTCCTGTATCAATTTCTGAATGGTTTCTGTATTGGTATTCACCTTTTGACCCAGATTATTTATACTAAATCAATTTTAGTGGTTGCCACATCCACTTTCTTGTTAAGCTGTTACAATGAATCATTTATCTTGCTTAATGCAACCGCTAAGGCCTCTTCTGTTGACATTCCTCTTGATTTTGAGTATGCTGGTACAGCAGCCAAAGAGGCAGGGGGGCCTGATGTTGAGGCTCTCCTGGGTTGCTGCAAAGTCTTCCCAGACCTTAATGTTTTTTCAGGAATTGACTGGTCTGTTTTTTCCTTTCCATTTGCCATAACACTTAAAAGATTCAAGGTCAGTCCCAGAGTCACACAGTTTTTTATCTTGCAGCTGGAAATTCCCCCAGCCCAGCACTTGTAACAGTTTCAAAAGCTTCCTCTAGGGGGAAACAGTTTCTATTTATATTAATCCGTAATGTCCCCTTTTAAACACAGTTCAAACAATGAAGTTAGTTTCAATTTTCAGTTACTTTTACTCCTTTTTAAGAGCAGACGGAGACAGTGGAAACAATGTATTTCTCTTATTTAGCTAGCTGTCAATGAACGTTCTAATCACTGTCAATGAACGTCAGTCCTGCTACCAGCCCGTTTCCAGGGTAGGAGCAGTGGTATTTTAACTCTCTTCGCTCTCTCTTGCAGACATGCTCCATCCAAAACTCCCTCCCCCCTTCTCCAGCCTCCAAGGGGGGTTTAATGTTTTTTACCAATGGGAATTTAGTCCTTTACGATAGGCTTTCGAAGACTTCAGCTTGCAGCCTCATTGCTTCAGTCTAGTTACAAAAGGGGAAGGCGGACTTCCTGTGTTGAACCTCCCCGTTTCAATACCAAATTAGACGTTTAAAAATTCAATTCTCCTGCTTCAGCTCTACTCATGGGTAGTTGCTTTAAAGTCAAATTGTCCACAAGAAAAAAGTCAGCGCTCTCTGGCAACAGCATAGCGGCTTCGCTCCGTGGAAGAAGCAGTCGATTCGAAGCACCATGCCGCTCACCCCACGTCGCTCCGGATACCTGAAACTGGGTTTCCCCGCGGGTAGGGGAGGTGCAAAGGGTGCCCGCCAAATCCCACGTTCACAGGCTTCACCCGCCTGTGATTTTTAATGGGTCTCCAGATTCCCAGTCAGAAGGGGCTGCGGCAGCAGCGCAGGTCATCGAGGCTTTGACAGCCAGAAGGGGCAGCGGCAGCAGTGCAGGCCATCAAGGCTTTGACAGCCAGAAGGGGCAGCAGCAGCAGCGCAGGTCGTCGACCCTTTGACAGCCAGAAGAGGCACAGGCAGCAGCACAGTTCATTAAGGCTTTGACAGCCAGAAGAGGCAGAGGCAGCAGCGCATATCGTTGAGGCTTGACAGCCAGAAGGGGCAGCAGCGGCAGCGCAGGACATCGAGGCTTTGACAGCTAGAAGGGGCTGCGGTGGCAGCGCAGGTCATCAAGGCCATGACAGCCAGAAAAGGAAGAGGCAGCAGCGCAGGTCGTCGAGGCTTTGACAGCCAGAAGCGGCAGAGTCAGCAGCACAGGTTGTCGAGGCTTTGACAGCCAAAGAGGCAGAGGCAGCAGCGCAGATAGTCGAGGCTTTGACAGCCAGAAGAGGCAGAGGCAGCAGCGCAGGTCATTGAGGCTTTGACCGCCAGAAGGGGCTGTGGAAGCAGCACAGGCCATCGAGGATTTAACAGCCAGAAGGGGCAGAGACATCAGCGCAGGTTGTCGAGTCTTTGACAGCCAGAAGAGGCAGAGGCAGCAGCGCAGGTCGTTGTGGCTTTGACAGCCAGAAGAGGCAGAGGCAGTAGAACAGGTCCTCAAGGCTTTGACAGCCAGAAGGGGCAGCGGCAGCAGCGCAGGTTGTCGAGGCTTTGACAACCAGAAGCAGCAGAGGCAGCAGCACAGGTCTTCGAGGCTTTGACAGCCAGAAGAGGCAGAGGCAGCAGCGCAGATTGTCGAGGCTCTGACAGCCAGAAGAGGCGGAGGCAGCAGCGAAGGTCATCGAGGCTTTGACAGTCAGAAAAGGCAGAGGCAGCAGCGCAGGTCGTCGAGGCTTTGACAGCCAGAAGAGGCAGAGACAGCAGTGCAGATCATCGAGGCTTTGACAGCCAGAAGAGGCGGAGGAAGCAGCGCAGTTCATCGAGGCTTTGACAGCCAGAAGAGGCATAGGCAGCAGCACAGTTCATTAAGGCTTTGACAGCCAGAAGAGGCAGAGGCAGCAGCGCATATCGTCGAGGCTTGACAGCCAGAAGGGGCAGCAGAGGCAGCGCAGGATATCGAGGCTTTGACAGCTAGAAGGGGCTGCGGCGGCAGCGCAGGTCATCAAGGCCATGACAGCCAGAAAAGGAAGAGGCAGCAGCGCAGGTCGTCGAGGCTTTGACAGCCAGAAGGAGCAGAGGCAGCAGCGCAGGTCATCGTGGCTTTGACAGCCAGAAGAGGCAGAGGCAGTAGAACAGTTCCTCAAGGCTTTGACAGCCAGAAGGGGCAGTGGCAGCAGCACAGGTCGTCGTGGCTTTGACAACCAGAAGCGGCAGAGGCAGCAGCACAGGTCTTCGAGGCTTTGACAGCCAGAAGAGGTGGAGGCAGCAGCGAAGGTCATCGAGGGTTTGACAGCCAGAAAAGGCAGAGGCAGCTGCGCAGATCGTCGAGGCTTTGACAGCCAGAAGGGGCAGCAGCAGCAGCACAGGTCATCGAGGCTTTGACAGTCAGAAAAGGCAGAGGCAGCAGCGCAGGTCGTCGAGGGTTTGACAGCCAGAAAAGGCAGAGGCAGCTGCGCAGATCGTCGAGGCTTTGACAGCCAGAAGGGGCAGCAGCAGCAGCACAGGTCATCGAGGCTTTGACAGTCAGAAAAGGCAGAGGCAGCAGCGCAGGTCGTCGAGGCTTTGACAGCCAGAAGAGGCAGAGACAGCAGCGCAGATCATCGAGGCTTTGACAGCCAGAAGAGGCGGAGGAAGCAGCGCAGTTCATCGAGGCTTTGACAGCCAGAAGAGGCAGAGGCAGCAGCGCAGGTCGTCGTGGCTTTGACAGCCAGAGGAGGCAGAGGCAGTAGAACAGGTCCTCAAGGCTTTGACAGCCAGAAGGGGCAGCGGCAGCAGCGCAGGTTGTCGAGGCTTTGACAGCCAGAAGAGGCGGAGGCAGCAGCGAAGGTCATCGAGGCTTTGACAGCCAGAAGAGGCAGAGGCAGCAGCGCAGGTCATTGAGGCTTTGACCGCCAGAAGGGGCTGTGGCAGCAGCACAGATCGTTGAGGCTTTGACAGCCAGAAGGGGCTGCAGCAGCGCAGCTTGTCAAGTCTTAGACAGCCAGAAGAGGCAGAGGCAGCAGCGCAGGTCATTGAGGCTTTGACAGCCAGAAGAGGCAGAGGCGGCAGCACAGGTTGTCGAGGCTTTGACAGCAAGAAGTGGGTGTGGCAGCAGCACAGGTCGTCGAGGCTTTGACAGCCAGAAGAGGCGGAGGCAGCAGCGCAGGTCGTCAAGGCTTTGACAGCCAGAAGGCGCAGCAGCAGCAGCGCAGGTTGTGGAGTCTTTGACAGCCAGAAGGGGCAGAAGAAGCAGCGCAGGTCATGGAGGTTTGACAGTCAGAAGCGTCAGCGGCAGCAGTGCAGGTCATCAAGGCTTTGACAGCCAGAAAAGGAAGAGGGAGCAGCACAGGTCGTCTCGGTTTTGACAGCCAGAAGAGGCAGAGGCAGCAGCAAAGGTCATTGAGGCTTTGACAGCTAGACGGGGCAGCGGCAGCAGCAAAGGTCATCGAGTCTCTGACTTCCAGAAGAAGCAGAGGCAGCAGCACAGGTTGTCGAGGCTTTGACAGCCAGAAGGGGCAGAGGCGGCAGCATAGGTTGTTGAGGCTTGGACAGCAAGAAGGGGCGGAGGCAGCATCGCAGGTCGTTGAGGCTTTGACAGCCAGAAGAGGCGGAGGCAGCATCGCAGGTCGTCGAGGCTTTGACAGCCAGAAGCGGCAGAGGTAGCAGCACGGATTGTTGAGGCTTTGACAGCCAGAAGGGGCAGCGGCAGCAGGTCGTCGAGGCTTTGACAGCCAGAAGCGTCAGCATCGCAGATTGTCGAGGCTCTGACAGCCAGAAGAGGCGGAGGCAGCAGCGAAGGTCATCGAGGCTTTGACAGTCAGAAAAGCACAGGGAGCAGCGCAGGTCGTCGAGGCTTTGACAGCCAGAAGAGGCAGAGACAGCAGTGCAGATCATCGAGGCTTTGACAGCCAGAAGAGGCGGAGGAAGCAGCGCAGTTCATCGAGGCTTTGACAGCCAGAAGAGGCATAGGCAGCAGCACAGTTCATTAAGGCTTTGACAGCCAGAAGAGGCAGAGGCAGCAGCGCATATCGCCGATGCTTGACAGCCAGAAGGGGCAGCAGCGGCAGCGCAGGACATCGAGGCTTTGACAGCTAGAAGGGGCTGCGGCGGCAGCGCAGGTCATCAAGGCCATGACAGCCAGAAAAGGAAGAGGCAGCAGCGCAGGTCGTCGAGGCTTTGACAGCCAAAGAGGCAGAGGCAGCAGCGCAGGTTGTCGAGGCTTTGACAACCAGAAGCGGCAGAGGCAGTAGAACAGGGTCCTCAAGGCTTTGACAGCCAGAAGGGGCAGCGGCAGCAGCGCAGGTTGTCGAGGCTTTGACAGCCAGAAGAGGCGGAGGCAGCAGCGAAGGTCGTCGTGGCTTTGACAGCCAGAGGAGGCAGAGGCAGTAGAACAGGTCCTCAAGGCTTTGACAGCCAGAAGAGGCAGAGGCAGCAGCGCAGGTCGTCGTGGCTTTGACAGCCAGAGGAGGCAGAGGCAGTAGAACAGGTCCTCAAGGCTTTGACAGCCAGAAGGGGCAGCGGCAGCAGCGCAGGTTGTCGAGGCTTTGACAGCCAGAAGAGGCGGAGGCAGCAGCGAAGGTCATCGAGGCTTTGACAGCCAGAAGAGGCAGAGGCAGCAGCGCAGGTCATTGAGGCTTTGACCGCCAGAAGGGGCTGTGGAAGCAGCACAGGCCATCGAGGATTTAACAGCCAGAAGGGGCAGAGACATCAGCGCAGGTTGTCGAGTCTTTGACAGCCAGAAGGGGCAGAGGCAGCAGCGCAGGTCATCGTGGCTTTGACAGCCAGAAGAGGCGGAGGCAGCAGCGCAGGTCGTCAAGGCTTTGACAGCCAGAAGGCGCAGCAGGAGCAGCGCAGGTTGTGGAGTCTTTGACAGCCAGAAGGGGCAGAAGAAGCAGCGCAGGTCATGGAGCCTTTGACAGTCAGAAGCGTCAGCGGCAGCAGTGCAGGTCATCAAGGCTTTGACAGCCAGAAAAGGAAGAGGGAGCAGCACAGGTCGTCGCGGTTTTGACAGCCAGAAGAGGCAGAGGCAGCAGCAAAGGTCATTGAGGCTTTGACAGCTAGACGGGGCAGCGGCAGCAGCAAAGGTCATCGAGTCTCTGACTTCCAGAAGAAGCAGAGGCAGCATCGCAGGTCGTTGAGGCTTTGACAGCCAGAAGAGGCGGAGGCAGCATCGCAGGTCATCGAGGCTTTGACAGCCAGAAGCGGCAGAGGTAGCAGCGCGGATTGTTGAGGCTTTGACAGCCAGAAGGGGCAGCGGCAGCAGGTCGTCGAGGCTTTGACAGCCAGAAGCGTCAGCATCGCAGATTGTCGAGGCTCTGACAGCCAGAAGAGGCGGAGGCAGCAGCGAAGGTCATTGAGGCTTTGACAGTCAGAAAAGCAGAGGCAGCAGTGCAGATCATCGAGGCTTTGACAGCCAGAAGAGGCGGAGGAAGCAGCGCAGGTTGTCGAGGCTTTGACAACCAGAAGCGGCAGAGGCAGTAGAACAGGGTCCTCAAGGCTTTGACAGCCAGAAGGGGCAGCGGCAGCAGCGCAGGTTGTCGAGGCTTTGACAGCCTGAAGAGGCGGAGGCAGCAGCGCAGGTCATCAAGGCTTTGACAGCCAGAAGAGGCAGAGGCAGCAGCGCAGGTCATTGAGGCTTTGACCGCCAGAAGGGGCTGTGGAAGCAGCACAGGCCATCGAGGACTTAACAGCCAAAAGGGGCAGAGACATCAGCACAGGTTGTCGAGTCTTTGACAGCCAGAAGAGGCAGAGGCAGCAGCGCAGGTCGTCGTGGCTTTGACAGCCAGAGGAGGCAGAGGCAGTAGAACAGGTCCTCAAGGCTTTGACAGCCAGAAGGGGCAGCGGCAGCGGCGCAGGTTGTCGAGGCTTTGACAGCCAGAAGAGGCGGAGGCAGCAGCGAAGGTCATCGAGGCTTTGACAGCCAGAAGAGGCAGAGGCAGCAGCGCAGGTCATTGAGGCTTTGACCGCCAGAAGGGGCTGTGGAAGCAGCACAGGCCATCGAGGATTTAACAGCCAGAAGGGGCAGAGACATCAGCGCAGGTTGTCGAGTCTTTGACAGCCAGAAGGGGCAGAGGCAGCAGCGCAGGTCATCGTGGCTTTGACAGCCAGAAGAGGCAGAGGCAGTAGAACAGTTCCTCAAGGCTTTGACAGGCAGAAGGGGCAGTGGCAGCAGCACAGGTCGTCGTGGCTTTGACAACCAGAAGCGGCAGAGGCAGCAGGGCAGATTGTCGAGGCTCTGACAGCCAGAAGAGGTGGAGGCAGCAGCGAAGGTCATCGAGGGTTTGACAGCCAGAAAAGGCAGAGGCAGCTGCGCAGATCGTCGAGGCTTTGACAGCCAGAAGGGGCAGAGACCGCAGCGCAGATCATCGAGGCTTTGACAGCCAGAAGAGGCGGAGGAAGCAGCGCAGTTCATCGAGGCTTTTAACAGCCAGACGAGGCAGAGGCAGCAGCGCAGGTCGTCGACTCTTTGACAGCCAGAAGAGGCAGAGGCAACAGCGCATATCTTTGCGGCTCTGACAGCCAGAAGGGGCTGTGGCAGCAGCGCACATCGTTGAGGCTTTGACAGCCAGAAGGGGCAGAGGCAGCAACGCATATTGTTGAGGCTCTGACAGCCAGAAGGGGCTGTGGCAGCAGTACAGATCGTTGAGGCTTTGACAGCCAGAAGGGGCTGCAGCAGCAGAGCAGGTCGTTGAGGCTTTGACAGCCAGAAGAAGAAGAGGCAGCAGCAGAAGTTGTCGAGGCTTTGACAGCCAGAAGAGGCAGAGGCGGCAGCACAGGTTGTCGAGGCTTTGACAGCAAGAAGTGGCTGCGGCAGCAGCACAGGTCGTCGAGGCTTTGACAGCCAGAAGAGGCGGAGGCAGCAGCGCAGGTCATCGAGGCTTTGACAGCCAGAAGGCGCAGCAGCAGCAGCGCAGGTTGTGGAGTCTTTGACAGCCAGAAGGGGCAGAAGAAGCAGCGCAGGTCATGGAGGTTTGACAGTCAGAAGCGTCAGCGGCAGCAGTGCAGGTCATCAAGGCTTTGACAGCCAGAAAAGGAAGAGGGAGCAGCACAGGTCGTCGCGGTTTTGACAGCCAGAAGAGGCAGAGGCAGCAGCAAAGGTCATTGAGGCTTTGACAGCTAGACGGGGCAGCGGCAGCAGCAAAGGTCATCGAGTCTCTGACTTCCAGAAGAAGCAGAGGCAGCAGCACAGGTTGTCGAGGCTTTGACAGCCAGAAGGGGCAGAGGCGGCAGCATAGGTTGTTGAGGCTTTGACAGCCAGAAGAGGCGGAGGCAGCATCGCAGGTCGTTGAGGCTTTGACAGCCAGAAGGGGCAGCAGCAGCAGCGCAGGTCGTCGAGACTTTGACAGCCAGAAAAGGAAGAGGCAGCAGCACAGGTCGTTGAGGCTTTGACAGCCAGAAGAGGCGGAGGCCGCAGCGCAGGTTGTCGAGACTTTGACAACCAGAAGCGGCAGAGGCAGCAGCGCAGATTGTCGAGGCTTTGACAGCCAGAAGCGTCAGCAGCGCAGGTTGTCAAGGCTTTGACAGCCAGAAGAGGCAGAGGCAGCAGCGTAGATCGTTGAGGCTTTGACAGCCAGAAGGGGCAGCGGCAGCAGCGCAGGTCGTCGAGGCTTTGATAGCCAGAAGGGGCAGCGGCAGCAGCGCAGGTCGTTGAGGCTTTGACAGCCAGAAGGGGCAGCGGCAGCAGCGCAGGTTGTCGAGACTTTGACATCCAGAAAAGGAAGAGGCAGCAGTGCAGGATGTTGAGGCTTTGACAGCCAGAAGAGGCTGTGGCAGCAGCGCAGGTCGTTGAGGCTTTGACAGCCAGAAGGGGCAGCGGCAGCGGCAGCAGCACAGGTTGTCGAGACTTTGACAGCCAGAACAGGAAGAGGCAGCAGCGCAGATCGTTGAGGCTTTGACAGCCAGAAGGGGCAGCGGCAGCAGCACAGGTCGTCGAGGCTTTGACAGACAGAAGAGGCAGATACAGCTGTGCATATCGTTGAGGCTTTGACAGCCAGAAGAGGCTGTGGTAGCAGCGCAGATCGTTGAGACTTTGACAGCCAGAAGAGGCAGAGGCAGCAGCGCAGGTCATCGAGGCTTTGACAACAAGAAAAGGAAGAGGCAGCATCGCAGGTCGTCGAGGCTTTGACAGCCAGAAAAGGAAGAGGCAGTAGTGCAGGTCGTCGAGGCTTTGACAGCCAGAAGAGGCAGAGGCAGCAGCACAGATTGTCGAGGCTTTGACAGCCAGAAGAGGCAGAGGCAACAGCGCAGATCGTCGAGGTTTTGACAGCCAGAAGCGGCAGAGGTAGCAGCGCGGATTGTTGAGGCTTTGACAGCCAGAAGGGTCAGCGGCAGCAGGTCGTCGAGGCTTTGACAGCCAGAAGCGTCAGCATCGCAGGTTGTCAAGGCTTCGACAGCCGGAAGAGGCGGAGGCAGCAGTGCAGGTCATCGAGGCTTTGACAGCCAGAAGAGGCAGAGGCAGCAGCGTAGATCGTTGAGGCTTTGACAGCCAGAAAAGGAAGAGGCAGCAGTGCAGGTCGTCGAGGCTTTGACAGCCAGAAGAGGCAGAGGCAGCAGCGATGATCGTTGAGGCTTTGACAGCCAGAAGCGACAGAGGCAGCAGCACATGTCGTCGAGACTTTGACAGCCAGAAGGGGCAGCGGCAGCAGCGCAGGTCGTCAAGGCTTTGACAGCCAGAAGAGGCAGAGGCAGCAGCAAAGGTCATTGAGGCTTTGACAGCCAGAAGGGGCTGCTGCAGCAGAGCAGGTCGTTGAGGCTTTGACAGCCAGACGGGGCAGCGGCAGCAGCAAAGGTCATCGAGTCGCTGACTTCCAGAAGAAGCAGAGGCAGCAGCACAGGTTGTCGAGACTTTGACAACAAGAAGGGGCTGCGGCAGCAGCGCAGATTGTCGAGGCTTTGACAGCCAGAAGAGGCGGAGGCAGCTGTGCAGCTCATCGAGACTTTGACAGCCAGAAGAGGCAGAGGCAGCAGCGCAGATCATTGAGACTTTGACAGCCAGAAAAGGAAGAGGCAGCAGTGCAGGTCGTCGAGGCTTTGACAGCCAGAAGAGGCAGAGGCAGCAGCGATGATCCTTGAGGCTTTGACAGCCAGAAGGGGCTGCGGCAGCAGAGCAGGTCGTTGAGGCTTTGACAGCCAGACGGGGCAGCGGCAGCAGCAAAGGTCATCGAGTCTCTGACTTCCAGAAGAAGCAGAGGCAGCAGCACAGGCTGTCGAGGCTTTGACAGCCAGAAGGGGCTGCGGCAGCAGTGCAGGTCATCGAGGCTTTGACAGCCAGAAGAGACGGAGGCAGCAGCGCAGGTTGTCGAGTCTTTGACAGCCAGAAGGGGCAGCAGCAGCAGCGCAGGTGATCGAGGCTTTGACAGCCAGAAGAGGCGGAGGCAGCAGCGCAGATCGTTGAGGTTTTGACAACCAGAAGGGGCAGCGGCAGCAGAGCAGGTTGTCGAGACTTTGACAGCCAGAAGTGGCAGAGGCAGCAGCACAGGTCGTCGAGGCTTTGACAGACAGAAGAGGCAGAGGCAGCAGCGCATATCGTTGAGGCCTTGATAGCCAGAAGGGGCTGTGGCAGCAGCGCAGGTCGTCGAGGCTTTGACAGCCAGAAAAGAAAGAGGCAGCAGTGCAGGTCGTTGAGGCTTTGACAGTCAGAGGCAGCAGCACAGATTGTCGAGGCTTTGACAGCCAGAAGAGGCAGAGGCAGCAGCGCAGATCGTCGAGGCTTTGACAGCCAGAAGGGGCAGCGGCAGCAGGTCGTCGAGGCTTTGACAGTCAGAAGTATCAGCAGCGCAGGTTGTCAAGGCTTTGACAGCCAGAAGAGGCGGAGGCAGGAAGAGGCAGCAGCGCAGGTCGTCGAGGCTTTGACAGCCAGAAGCGTCAGCAGCACAGGTTGTCAAGGCTTTGACAGCCAGAAGAGGCGGAGGCAGGAAGAGGCAGCAGCGCAGGTCGTCGAGGCTTTGACAGCCAGACAGGGCAGTGGCAGCAGCACAAGTGGTCTCACTGGCAGAGCCTAAGTGACACCAGATAAACTTGAGCAATGGACTCAATCCTGATATTCACCTAAGATGGTGGTGCTTTGTTTTGACCCCCAGGCTTGTTGTGACCCATGGAAGGTATAGAGCTGCCCCCCCCCCCCTTATCAGACAACAAATATCATGTATTTCATAAGCATATATGTCAGGGACTCAGCGGGAGCGCAGGGAGGAGAGGAGATGGAAAGCGAGGGGGAGCAATCCGAGGGCAGCGTAGGAGAATATGACAGCAGCCCGATAGATTCCATGAGCCTCTCCAGCGAATCGGAAGATTCACAGAAGGGGGCGCCGATGGGCAGGGCAAGGGGCGACCCAAGGGGGACACCCCAGAAGCAAGGGGCCAGCGGGGACTCCCAGAGCAGCAGTTGCAAATCAGGACCAGCTTCCCCACCAGAGCGTAGTGGGGGGGAGGAGTCCCAGGTGTCAGAGCCCACATATGCACCACCAGCGAGAGAAGATGAGTCAGGGTGGACCACGCCTCCATCGGAGAGCGAGTTAACGGTTAAGAGGAAAGTTGCAGGCTGGGCGCGCGCGCCAAGTTCAAAGGTACAGGCGAGCGGCACAGAAGGTAGCCCGGATAGGGAACCAGGTCCTAAAGCCCGCCGGAAGGAGGGGCAAGAATCGTCAGGGTCAGCGTCAGAGGAGTCCAGGAAGGATGAGACCCTAGCGGGCAGGAGGACCCAGAGGAGAAAGGAATTTAGGAAGAGGTGGAGCAAAGCGAGAGTCTTAAACTGGTGTGGAGGGGGAGGAGACTCAGACAGGACTTCGCCGGTCTAAGGTCGAGACGTAGAGCTGCACGCTGCGGCTTTAAAATGGAGACTGAATCTCAATAAAGACTTTTGTACATAACTACAGCCTAGCGTTGGTCCTCTGTGAGCTGGGACCTGGAGGCAGCTCTGACAATATATTTTCATGGTTTTACAGTTTTAGTGTGAGCTCAGTTTCTAAAAAGCACCTCTTGAACGGGTTATTTTGGGATTGATTCAGGTTGGCCCCCAAAGCAGCTCACTTCAGTTCAATGGTCTCCAGCAAGAAGCACCCAGCCACGCATGACCCCTCCTGCCCCTTCTCATCCCAACGTGGCTGCAGCAGAAGCTAGGCTGGTGCTTCCATTTGGAACTATGGAGTTCTCTGCTGGTTTCTGGTGGGCCTGGACCCCGCCTTCCAACCTCTAGGGCTGGGCATGGCCCTCCCAATCTGCTCTCACAGTCAGGTACATTTTGGTGGGAAAGGGAAAGAAAGAGTATGAGCTGGTTGGAATCATGCTGAACCAAACACATCCTAAGCTGGGTCTGAACTGCAGGAGGGTTTGGACTTGGCTCATAAAGAGCATGAGATGACGCTTGAAACTGGAGAAATCTCTTCAGTTCAAAGACTTAGTGGCCTCAATAAATATATTAAAAAAGCTTATTTGGACGAGCAAAGAATTGTTGTTGTTGTTGTTGTTGTTGTTGTTGTTGTTGTTGTTGTTGTTGTTGTTATGTCTCCCCACCCCAATACATAGCGGAACAAAGAGAAAAAAAGATATATAATAAACCAGCAGACATACAAAAATCAATCTTTAAAGCAGGCAAAAATAAACACATATGAACTTATACCAGCTTTAAGGTGTTTCCAATAGTACATATAAAAATGTAATTTTAAGAAAAATCTTAGCCTTCCAAAGGTGAAGACTTGCTCACCCATTAACGGAATACCTGTATGATTGCTGCCTGCAGTAACTTGCGCACTAGGTCACGGAAGTGTCCGTATCGGAGTCAGACATCCCCTAAGTTGGAGCAAAGCCACTGTAAGTGCATCTTTTATTATGTATACATTCATCTTCTATCAAAAAAACACTGTCCATATATATTAGACATGATAGCAGTGAATGCAGCTGAAGTTGTACAATTAAATAAAAAATGTGTAAATACTAAAGAACATTTGACAGTTAAATTGTGAGGAATAAAGAAACCATTAGAAACATTAGAACAGGCATTCCCTGTTTCCAGTTCCTACCTCCAAGTAAAACGCCATGCCAATGGCTCTCTTCTTGTTGTTCGGACAGCACATATATTCCCGTGCCAATCGGGCAATCCTCTGGTACTGTTCTGTTGAAGAGGTGAACAAGGTCCTGAAACATAAGAGTAAGAGACAAAGAATTCACAAGTCTGAAGCTGGCAGGAAGAACCACCCAGCGTTCCTGCACAACAACAACCACCACCAGGTTACTTGAACGCTGAGCAGAGCCTCCCGCCTGCATTCGCTCCCTAAGACGCACACACATTTCCCCTTACTTTTTAGGAGGGGGAAAGTGCGTCTTATAGAGTGAACAATATGGTACATTTTCTGAAATAAATAAGAAGTTTATCCCCATTTCCCCAGAAAGCAGGCCTTGCTCTTCATGCCTCACCTGCCAGTCCTTTTCACCTTCTTACCTTGCCAGAAGACGAATGCCTTTGAAAAAGCTTTCTGGACTTGACAGCATATCCCAGCAGCTTTGCAACCCCAAAACCTCAAATTCGTCAAGGTATTCAGCACGCCCAATCAGTTGTTTCAGGGCCTGCACAGCGGTCCTGAGTCAAGTGAAGGAATTAAGAATATTATATTTTAAAAATTTGTATACTGCCCTTCACCCGTAGATCTCCGGGCAGTTCACAACATAAAAATGCAAGTTAAAAAGCACAAAATACAGAATAAAAACAAGAACCAAAGCAAACCAATAACTCCTCTCCCTCCAACAAACGCAGTTGAAAGGGCATAGGAGATTAATCAGCCAATGGCGTGATTGAAGAGGACCATTTTTGCCTGGCATCTAAAGGCACCAGGCAAGCCTCCCTGGGGAGAGCAACCCACTAATGGGGAGCCACCACAGAAAAGGCCCCTTCTTGTGTGGAGGAGGCACGTGAAGAGGGGCTTCCGATGATGAGCGCAAGGTCTGGGTAGGTTCATCTGGGGAGTTTTAGGTCCTTGACATCTTGCAGTCCAACCCCAACCATCACCCCCTGCAGCCTCCCCCATGTTTCCAGCACAAGCGGCAACCTTTCGGCTGTGATGGGGACTTAAGGTTTCATGACACGTGAGTCCCACCACACCCAAATCAGCCCATCGTGCGGGAGAGTCTCCAACATCCTCTCCCATCCTAGTGTCCTTCAGATGTTTTGGGCTACAATAACTCCCATCTTCAGCCCAGTTGTGCTGGCTGGGGCTGGTGGGAGTTGTGGTCCAAAGTGACTGAAGAGCACAGGGGTTGGGGAAGCCTGGGTCTCCTAGCTATCTAACCTAAGCAGAACCTCCATGTCCAAATGAAGCCTATCTCTTGGGGGAGGGCTGAGCCATCACCGCTATGGGTCAGAGAGAGAAGGGAGGGCCCCCCCAAATGCATTAGCAGGTCCCTTACATCAGTGGATCGAGATGCGAAGAGGGCTCCGGGATTAGACTTGCCGCCCTCGAACCTCTTCTTCTCGCCTCATGGACAAAACAGATCTGAGTGCTAAGTGCAAACAGCAGGTGGTGGAACTTGCTCTTCAGGATACCTGCAGCCTCAGGGAACGACAGGATATGACACAGAGCGTTGGTAGCCTGGAGGGACAAGGACAGGAGAACGGCATTCAGCAGAGGTCATCGTCAGATCAAGATCTCAGACTCAGACGCGACTCAGAGCCCCGGTCCATCTCCCTCAGTGTTGTCTACACTGACTAGCAGTGGCTGTCCAGGGTTTCAGGCAAGGAACTCCCCGACATGGAGATGCTGGGGCCCTTCTGCATACAAAGCAGGTGCTCACAGGATGGACCACTTATTAAGATGCACCCCCCTCCCAGCAAGAAGCCCCCAGCCCCATCCAGCTCCCATTCAAAACAATCCAGGAGAGAGAAAATGAGTGGTTTCGTACCGCCATTGGCATTTGAGAAGTGCTGCGTCGCCTGGAAGTGACTTCCGCTTTGGTGTCTTCATCCTGCAGCCTTTTCAGGAGGGGTCTCAGCAGCTTGACGCTGGAATACTGATCAGCGACCAAGGCCTTCCAGATCACCGTGGCACTTCTGCAATTTTTCAAAACAGAATTTTTCCTTTTTCCTTTTCTTAAAAAAAGTCAGGCCTTTGATATTTTCTTTATATTGCACATACATTAGCAAAGAAAGAAACCACAACTCGGAGCACAATTTTTTGCAAGTACGAAATTCAATATAAATAAATATAAATTAAGAAACCCCTTAAATCTACCCCTCCCCATTTTCACATCACAAAAACTTACTCATCACACTCCATCGAACAGTCCAACAGGCTGTCTACGACCGGCTGCATGCGCTTGGTGGCTAGGCTGACAATAGCCGAAAGTGTCACTTCCTTAGTGCGGGTGTCGGGGATCTGGTGGAGACCGTTGTAAATCTCCTTCACAACCATAGGCAGCTGGAAGAAGATAAAAGAAGACCAGGATGAGAAAGTGTGGTGAACCTGTTTCTATTTTGCTTAATGTATGTAGGGTTTGGTGTCAGCATTACTCGTGCCGGTTCTCTGCCGTTCACTTGTGTTCCTTTGGTGGTAAGAGAGGTTGGGGTTGGCCTAGGGTGTGGTTGTTTGTTTGTGATTGGCTGTGGTGATCTTTGTTTTGAATCAATTCCAGTACCCTTTTGGTACTAGATTCTGGCTCCTGCAAAGTCAATACTAAATCGTCAGCAAATGCTTTCAGTTTGTACTGTTTAGCACCCACTTGTATGCCTTAACCAATTGGTCCTTTCTGATCATATTTAACAAAACCTCCAGGACCGATATAAAAAGCAATGGAGAGATTGGGCAACCTTGTCGTGTTCCTTTCTCAATCTTAAACTCTTCTGTCACTGCATTGTTCACAATTAATTTTGCCTTTTGTTCTGAATAAATTGCACCTATACCATTTTCAAAACCTTGACCTACCCCCATCCCCTGTAGATTCTTCTTCATAAAACTCCAAGAAATGTTGTCAAAGGCCTTCTCTGCATCCACAAAAATCAAAACTGCCTTAGTATTGATATTCACTTGTAATTTTTCTAGAATATAAATTATATTCCTCGTATTATCAGACAAATGTCTGCCCGGGAGAAAGCCCGCTTGGTCTTTATGAATTTCTTCTACTAACACCCTTTTTAATCTTTTAGCCAAAATATCTGCAAAAATTTTGTAATCTTCCATTCTATTTCCTGGTTCATCAATTTCATATATTGTACTTGATATAACTTTATCTCTTTCAGGATCTGTGATTTTGGTTTTGCTCTCAGCTTCTTCTCTCCTTCCTTTATTTTTTCCAAGATTTTATCTTTTTTTTCATTTTGGGTTCTCTTCTTAATTGCATTCTGTTGTATCAGGAATCCTCTCATAACTGCCTTACTTGCATTCCAGATTACTCTTTTTTCCACTGTTGTGTTCATATTTATCTCAAAGTAGTCTCTCAGAGCTTTTTGGGCCGCCTTCATCACTTCTTCATTCCTAAGCAAAGTATCATTCATCCTCCATCTGAAGGAACCAATTGGCGTCAATTTCATTTCCATCTTCACTGCATTATGATCAGAACAAGTCTTGGGGCAAATCTCCACTTTGCTGGTCTTTGGAGCCAGTCCTCTAGTTACCCAGATTTGGTCAATTCTTGTCCATGTCATTTTAGGCTCAGAGAAGAAAGTTCCCTCTCTTCCCAGAGGATTCTTTATTATTCTCCAAATATCAACTAAGTCCATATTTTCAGTCATGTCAAAAAAAGGTTTTTGGTAGTCTACCATCTTTGGTGACTACCTGTCTCTGAGCCTTATCCATATTTGTAGACACCACTCCATTCATGTCTCCCATCAAGATCATATTGTAATCCATATAGTGCATCAGAGTCTCATGTAGTTTCTTTAAAAATTCCGATTTTCCTTCATTTGGTGCATAGATGCCTACTATCAAGAATTGCTCTCCTTGTGATTGAATTTCAATTGCAACAGATCTTCCTTGGTCATCTTTGAATATAAATTTTGGTGATAGGCTTTCTTTTGCATAAAGAACTACTCCTCTTTTTTTAACATTATCTGATGAGATAAATTCATGACCCTAATCTTTTGTTGCTCAATATCTTCCTGTGTAGCCTTATCACATGTGTTTCTTGTAGACAAATCAAATCCAATTGTTCTTGTTTTAATAAATGAAAGACTCTCCGCCTCTTTTCCGGGGAGTTCAGTACATTCACATTCCAGCTCAACACTTGCAACGCCATAGTGTAATTACTCTGCTTTTTCTCCAACTGCTTGCTCTTCTTCTGTTGGTAATTGTCAGAGCTGCCCCTAGGTCCCAGCTCACAGAGGACCAACGCCAGGCTGTCGTTATGTACAAAAGTCTTTATTGATGTTCAGTTTCCATTTCCAAGCCGCAGCGCGCAGCTCTACGTCTTAACCCTAGACCGGCGAAGTACCGTCTGAGTCTCCTCCCCTATGACACCAGTTTAAGATCCTCGCCCTGCTCCACCTTTTGCGCTGCTCTCTCCTCCTCTGGGTCCTCCTGCCCGCTGGGGCATTGCCCTTTCTGGACTCTTCCGACGCTGAGTCGCTTAGCTCCTCCCCCTCCCTCCGGCGGGCTTTAGGACCCGGTTCCCAATCCTCATTCTCTGCTGTCCCGCGCTCCTGTACATTTGAACTTGCCTCTTGCGCCAACCCAGTGACCTTCCTCCTGACCGTTACACTACTTCTGTCACTGCTTCCCTCTTCTGGGATACTGGCCGGATCTGACCTCCCCTCCGTTGTCTGACTCTCCGATGGAGGCGTGGGCAGCCCTGCCTTATCTTCTCTCCCTGGTGGGGAATGCACTGGCCCCGATCCTTGGGACTCTTCCCCCCCACTCTGCTCTCGTGGGGAAGCTGGTCCTGATTTCCAACTACTGCTCTGGGAGTCCCCGCTGCCCCCTTGCTCCTGGGGGGTTCCCCTTGGGAACCCCCTACCCCTGGCCACTGGCGCCCCCTTCTGTGAATCTTCCGATTCGCTGGAGAGGCTCATGGAATCCCTCGGTCCACTGTCCTCTTCTCCTACGCTCCCCTCGGATTCTTCCCCTTCGCTCTCCATCTCCTCTCTTCCCTGTGCCTCTGCTCCTGAGCCCCTGACAGGTGCTCTTGGCTCTTTTCCAACTTCCTTCTGCAGGTCTTCTTCGTATTTGTACAAAAGCTTTACCTTATCTTCTACTGATCTTATTTTAATTTTCCTTCCTTTGAAACTGAAGGATAAACCTTGGGGAAACTCCCACCTAAATTTAATTTCGTTCTTTCTCAGCAGGGCAACCAAATCTCCATAATTAGGCCTAAGATCCAAAAGATATTTTGGGACATCTTTAAAGATTTCCACTCTTGACTGTTGTACTTCTAAATTCTTCTGATAGTGCCAACCCAAAATTTTGTCTTTCTCTTCTTTAGTTTGAAGGGTAATCAAGCAATCTCTTATTCTAGTCTTCTCTTTTTCCCTCCTCTTCCAAGTCTAAAGGCCCTCACAATTCTAAAGTCCTCTTGATCCAAATACACATCCCAAAAGTCAGCAAATTCCTGCATAAGAAAGTCTATCAGACTTTCCTTCTCCAATTCAGGTAAAGCTCTGATCCTCAAGTTCGTCTGTTTTTCTTTAAGTTCAATCACAGAAAGCGTCAACTTATGGTCATCAAGTTGCCTCTGCAAGTATGGAACTCTTTCTCTCTCTAGTTGTGTTACTTTACATTCCACAGCAACAGCTTTTTCCCTGCCTTCCTCCGCTGTCTGCCGTATCAAAGTAGACTCCTGTACCAATTTCTGGATAGTCTCTGTATTAGTATTCACTTTTTGTCCCAAGTTATTTATACTTTCTGTGTTTAAATTTATACTTTCTCTGTTTAAATCAATTTTAGTAGTTGCCGCATCAACTTTCTTATTAAGCTGATCCAAAGAGTCACTTATCTTACTTAGTGCCACCGCTAAAGCGTCTTCTGTTGACATTCCTTTCGATTTGGAATGTACTGACACAGCAGCTGCAGAGGAAGGGGACCTGATGTTGAAGCTCTCCTTGGTTGCTGCCAAGTCTTCCCAGACCTTAATGTTTTTTCAGAAGTTGGTTGATCTATTTTTTCCTTTCCATCTGCCATAACACTTAAAGATTCAAGGTCAGTCCCACAGTCCCACAGTTTTTATCTTACAGTGGAAATTCCCTAGCCCAGCTCTTGTAACAATAGCAGCTTCCTCTAGGGGGAAACAGTTTCCATTTGTATTAATCCGTAATGTCCAAATGTCCAAATACAGTTCAAACAATAAACTTAGTTTCAATTTTTGACTTTTAGTCCTTTTTAACACAGACGGAAACAGTCGCAACGATGTATTTCAATGTATCTCTCTTGTTTAGCTAGCTGTCAACAAACGTTCCAAAGCACGTCAGTAGCAGCCCGTTTCCAGGGTCAGAGCGGTGGTGCTTTTAACTCTCTTCCCACTCTCTTCTGCAGGCAAACTCAGTCCAAATCTCCCCCCCCCCTTCTCCTGCATCCAAGGGGGGTTTAATATTAATATTTTCTACCGATGAAAGTTTAGCCCTTTACAGATAGGCTTTCCAAGGCTTCAGCTTACAACCTCATTGCTTCAGTCTATTTACAAAAGGGGAAGGCGGACTTCCTGTGTTGAGCCTCCCCCCGTTTCGATGCCAAATCAATTTTTTTTAAAAAAAAAAAGTCCAATTCTCCTACTTCGCTGTACTCACAGGTAGTTACTTTAATGTCCGATTGTCCACAGGAAAAAGTCAGCGCCCTCCGGCAACGGCTATGTGGCTTCCTTCCATGGAAAAAGCAGTTGATTCGGACTTTCGGATTAGCGCCATCGGCAAATGGCGGAATTCCTCTGACTCAGAGGAATCCGCTCCGCAAAAATCGGGTCTTGCCACCGCAGCGAAGGCGGAGACCCTCTAAAAACCCCAGGCGGTGGAAGCCTGGGGACGTGGGATTTGGCGGACACCAGGAGCACCCCCCTACTCACAGGGAAACCCCTTTTCGGGGGCTCCGAAAGTGACGTGGGGAGAGTGGCGCAGTGTTCCGAATCAACCGCTATTTTTGCGGAGTGAAGCCGCACAGCCGTTGCCGGAGAGCGCTGACTTTTTCCTGTGGATAATTGGATTTCAAACAACAACCCGTGAGTAAAACGGAAATTGGACTCTTAAAATATTTGCAAATTTGGTATCGATCGGGGAAGGTCCAAACAGGAAGTCCACCTCCCCTTTCTGTAAATAAGCTAAAGCAAAGAACCTGTCAACTAAGGTCATGGAGAGTTTTATGTAAAGGACTTTAATTCTACTGATTGAGACTATTAGAAATTTTTTTTGGAAGCAGGGGAGCCTGCAGGAGAAGAATAAAATTTGAGATTTGATGTGCCACCCCCCTGGACCCGGGAGTGGTCCGTGAGAGCCCGTTGATGCTGAATAGATCAATTTGACAGCTGTCAAGCTAGCTGTCAAGATACAAAAGAGGACTTTGTTTCTATTGTCTATATTTGCTACAAGTTTATATATACAATGAAGGTATGACTGTTACAATTTAACTTATGGGACCTTTGGGTCTGTGCTGAAAGGAGTGAAAAGGAATTTAAATTCCTCTAGAGGGAGCTTTGGGATATTGCTTTAAGGAACAGCTGAGAAACTGTTTTTTGACCTTGGATTGTTTAAGAATGGTGCTCGGGAAGGAAACTCAGCTTGAATTGAACAGGACATTCTTTCTCTTGGGAAAGCTGCAAGGTCAGATAAATGTTTTGACTTCGAATGTTATAACTTTGGAGACAAGAGTGGACACTAGTAAAGAGCTTGGTAAGATCTCGGCACAGGAAATTTATTCAACTGAACAAACAGGAAATTCTGAAAAGGAAAATCATGTTGCGACTGAAGTGAAGAAAGGGGGAGCCGTCACCCTACAGATGCAAAAGACGAGTTATAATTTGAGGCCTGACATGACGGCAACAAGGAGAAGTAAATTTTCGAAGATGGAAACCTGGCCTGAATTGGAAAATGAAAGATGGAGAGATCTCCTTATGTGGAGACCAGATGACCTTTGGATTACAAAATGACCCAGGTGGAGATTGGAGTTTTCGGGACCTTTGGATTTGAAAGGAGTGTGAAACAGGACTTGGAACATCTTATAGGCCCTATTTTCAGCCATGGAGGTTTGGCAGGAAGGAATGTGGATGCTGCTGGGTTGGAGCTCCCCCGAGAATTGGCTTTTAATATTAAAGACTATCAAAAAGACTGGCAGAGGGGTCATGAAACTGATTTAAGAGCCTCAGACTTAAGATCTCCGGGTTGATGGTTTTTGGGATTGATGGACCTATGCTGGGGACTGAAACCGGGAGGGGAGTTGGTGGAATGGAAATTGGGAACTCAAAGTGCATATAATACAATCTGTTTTTTTGTTTTTTGTTTTTAATGAAAGTTGGAAAATTTGTGGAATGGAATCTTTTTTTACCTTAGGGAAACGTTTTAAGAATAAGTATAGATATATTGGTTTGGATGAGAGTTAAGATTGGAAAGTAAAAAATGGTAAAATTAAGGATTAGAAAGATGGTTGAAAAAGAAAATTATGCGGTTTGGCAGGAATAACGTAAAGATTTAGTAAAAATGAATTAATGAAAGAGAGAATGTAAAATTATAGCATTTTAAACAAATTATTAAGATAAAAACAAAGTTGGAAGGATTTGCTGAATTAACAATTTGAATTAGAATACAAAAATGGGAGGTGTGAGGAGGTCAAGGAAATAAGTTAAGAAAGGTAAATATGTAAAGGTTTGATTTGTTCCTTTTTTATCTTTTGTGTATTTTTCTCCTTTTTCTTTTCTTTTCTTTTTCTTTTTTCTCTTTTACTATTTTTTTGTAACCTGTAAACTTTGAATAAATATTTTTTTTAAAAAAAAGAAAAAAGAAAAAGCAGTTGATTCGAAGCACCGCGCCGCTCACCCCACGTCGCTCCGGCTCCCCGAAATTGGGTTTCCCCACGGGTAGGGGAGGCGCAAAAGGTGCCCACCGAATCCCACGTTCACAGGCTTCAGCGCCTATGATTTTTAATTGGTCTCCGCCTTCGCCGTGGCGGCCAGACCCAAATTCCCAAGAGGCAAATTCCTCCCGATCAGAGGAATTCCGCCATTACAGATGGCACTAACCCGGAAGTCCAAAAGAGTATAGTTTTCTCTGCCATCTGCGGAGTTGTGTTGGGGGAATCCAGATTGGGAGGTGTCAGGGACTCAGTGGGAGCGCAGGGAGGAGAGGAGATGGAGAGCGAGGGGGAGCAATCCGAGGGCAGCGTAGGAGAGGATGACAGCAGCCCAATAGATTCCGTGAGCCTCTCCAGCGAATCGGAAGATTCACAGAAGGGGGCGCCGATGGGCAGGGCAAGGGGGGACCCAAGGAGGACACCCCAGAAGCAAGGGGCCAGCAGGGACTCCCAGAGCAGCAGTTGGAAATCAGGACCAGATTCCCCACCAGAGCGTAGTGGGGGGGAGGAGTCCCAGGTATCAGAGCCCACATATGCACCACCAGCGAGAGAAGATGAGTCAGGGTTGGCCACGCCTCCATCGGAGAGCGAGGGAACGGTCAAGAGGAAAGTTGCAGGCTGGGCGCGCGCGCCAAGTTCAAATGTACAGGCGAGCGGCACAGAAGGTAGCCCGGATAGGGAACCAGGTCCTAAAGCCCGCCGGAGGGAGGGGGAAGAATCATCAGGGTCAGCGTCAGAAGAGTCCAGAAAGGATGAAACCCTAGCGGGCAGGAGGGCCCAGAGGAGAAAGGAACTTAGGAAGAGGTGGAGCAAAGCGAGAGTGTTAAACTGGTGTGGAAGGGGCGGAGACTCAGACGGGACTTCGCCGGTCTAGGGTTGAGACGTAGAGCTGCGCGCTGCGGCTTTAAAATGGAAACTGAACCTCAATAAAGACTTTTGTACATAACTACAGCCTAGCGTTGGTCCTCTGTGAGCTGGGACCTGGAGGCAGCTCTGACAGGAGGGTTTGGAATAGGTAGGTTAGTTTTGGGAGGGTGATCATTTTGATCATAGCAAAGTTTTATTAATTGACCTCAGTGTTGTCCATATTGTGTTTCCTTTGCACTGAAATGAACAGGGTGGAATAATGTAATTAAAATACTGCCAAAGCAGACAGCGAGATGAAAAACAGGGTGGTTGATTTTTGGAAGCCGAACTGCAGCAGGATGGAAACAGAGGCGCGAGCCACAGACATGGAAATTGAAGAAGAAGAAGAAGAGTTTGGATTTGATATCCCGCTTTATCACTACCCAAAGGAGTCTCAAAGCGGCTAACATTCTCCTTTCCCTTCCTCCCCCACAACAAAACAAAAAATTCCTTCCAGTAGCACCTTAAAGACCAACTAAGTTAGTTCTAGGTATGAGCTTTCGTGTGCATGCACACTTCTTCAGATACACTGAAACAGAAGTCACCAGACCCTTCTATATAGTGAGAAGGTGGGGAGGGGTATTACTCAGAAGGTGGTGGGAATGGGTGATTGGCAGATAGCTGTGATGAGCCTGTTGACGACTCTTAACGACTGCAATAGGTCTTACAGGAAAAAGCAGGAAAGAGACTGGAAAGAGAAGCTGCTGAATTGCAACTTATTAACAAACCTAAAACCATGGAGAGACCTGGTCTGAACAAAGACATTGGATTCTTATCTCATTATACATGACAAAGCCATTTTTAAAACAAAATTAAAAAATTCCTTCCAGTAGCACCTTAAAGACCAAGTTAGTTCTAGGTATGAACTTTCGTGTGCATGCACACTTCTTCATACCTAGAACTAACTTAGTTGGTCTTTAAGGTGCTACTGGAAGGAATTTTTTTATTTTGTTTTGACTATGGCAGACCAACACGGCTACCTATCTATAACTAAAAGCCATTTTTCACCTTCTCACCCCTTGCTTTTTCCTGTAAGACCTATTGCAGCCGTTAAGAGTCGTCAACAGGCTCATCACAGCTATCTGCCAATCACCCAATCCCACCACCCTTCTGAGTAATACCCCTCCCCACCTTCTCACTATATAGAAGGGTCTGGTGACTTCTATTTCAGTGTATCTGAAGAAGTGTGCATGCACACGAAAGCTCATACCTAGAACTAACTTAGTTGGTCTTTAAGGTGCTACTGGAAGGAATTTTTTGTTTTGACTATGGCAGACCAACACGGCTACCTATCTGTAACTCCCCCACAACAAACACTCTGCGAGGTGAGTGGGGCTGAGAGACTTCAAAGAAGTGTAACTGGCCCAAGGTCACCCAGCAGCTGCATGTGGAGGAGCGGAGACGCGAACCCGGTTCCCCAGATTACGAGTCTACCGCTCTTAACCACTACACCACACTGGCTCTTCTTACTTCCCAGAAACAAGCTAATTCTAAGTCCGAAGAGAATGTTTGATTTAGAGGAAACCTGCTCCCCCTGCCTCCGTTTTGAGCCTTACGTCCTCCATTTCCATGCCGCATTCCTCAAGGAAGGACCTCAGGAGCTTTCCTGCAGCCTGAGAGACGGCTCTGTCTTCCACTGTCAGGTTGTCAATCGCCTTCAACACAACTTCGTTGATCTGGCTGGGCGTGAGGTGCTCCCCAAAAGCCTGGCACAAAGAAGAAAGAAGAGGGAGTTTTCTTCTGCTCCACACTCTGACCACGTTTCAGTAGTCCAAGGGTGCCTTCACAAACCAAGTGAAAGACATCTCCACTCTGCCTTGAGAGGGTTGAACTAAGTGACCCCCACGTCCCTTCCAACTCTACAATTTGGTGATTCTATTTATGTGTTTATTTAAGTAACTGAAAGATTTTACAACAAACAAAACTAAAAGTCAGGTGACACCTTGCTATTTTCGATCCACATCTTAAATTGGTTATGACATTTGAACATTAAGAGGTTCAATCTAAAATCAGACTAGAAAATTAAAAAAAAAAATTCCTCCAGGAACAGAGAGGGTGAATAATAGTGGCTATCCGTTATATAACCAATGCCAAACAGACTGGGTGGGAACCTGCCGGCTGTGTGTTTAGTTCTAAATATACAACAAAAACACCCACCACAAGGTTGGCATAGTCCATTGGCTTGGCAGTGCCTTGTGAAAGATGCATTGAATGAGTCAACTTTTCCTATTCTTTTTCCGCCCTGAGGAGCCCAAGGTGGCAATGCATGGTTCTCTCTCCTCCCTGTTTTAGTCTCATGAGGTAGGTTAGACTGAGAGACTGTGACTGACTCGTGAGTGGGGATCTGAACCCTAGGTCTCCCAGCACCTAGTAGAATTTCAGTAAGTAGAATTCTGCATGCAGTTTAGGCTACCGGGCACTTGTCTTTGAGCAATTTATTCTAATACAATGCATTTCTGAATGTTATTTACACTAATAGCTCACGCATGGATTTTTTACACACTGTTTGGCATTGCGAAATTCAAGGACATGTGAATTTCAAAGGCGGGTTGTGTTTCAGTTCTCCTGATGTTTCTGAAAGCCTTGATTTGATAGCTTTGGCTTCCAGTGTGAACTGCTCTGAATCTCTCCCTCATCCCTAGAAGGCGTGGGCTGCCTGAGGGCAGGCTGAAGTTGGTGGGGCAGGGCCCCATTGGCCCGAGTGAGCAAATCTTTGCTAACTGGGAGTGGCTGCGGTCTTAGCAATAAAGAGTACAAAAGGCCACCCCTACCTTGGCCACTTTTGCGATGTTGTAGTGGAAGAGGGACGGCCCAGGGATGAAGAAGTCTTCTCGGACCCATCTAACCATGTTGCCTTTCTTATTTTTATTCCTCCTCTTCTCCAGTTCCTTACCTAAGCAGGGTCGGGTTTTGGAATATGCATGCAAAAGAACCCAGCATTAGTGCTCCCTGCTCAAAACCTCCAGTTTTCCCGCTGGGACCAACAAAAACAATTATTGGTTTCACCTCAAAAATTATAATTCAGAATTGGAAAAAAGGTTCAGAAGGGGGCAACCAAAAGGACTGGGGTGCTTGTGGAGCAAATGCTGGTTGCAGTATTTGGGGGGCGGTTCCGTTTAGAAAAACGGCGAGGAAGTGGAGACACAATGTATGGCTTGGAGAAAGTGGAGAGAGAAAGCTTTCTCTCTTGCCCTCATAACATGAGAACAACTGGACCTCCAATGAAACTGAAGTTTCAGGATGGTCCTTCTTCTTGCAATGCACAGCTAAACTCTGGAACTCCCTGCCACAGGAGGCACTGATGGCCACGGACCAAGATGGCTTTCAAAGAAGATGAGGCAAATTCATGGAAGAGAAGGCTACCCATGACTATTAGCCAGGATGGCTATGCTCTGCCTCCATGGTCAGAGGCAGCAAAGTACAGGAGTAGAAAGAGCTTGAATTCTGCTTGCTGGATTCCCACAAGCATCTGATCAACCCCTGTGGAAACAGGATGCTGGACTGGGCTGGGCCACTGGTCAGGTCCAGAAGGCTTTTCTGATGAACATCAGCAGTGAATTCCTCCCCCAAGACTGCCCTCTCATCTCTGGCCAACGGGGTGTTGGCGTTAGGCCAGTGCTAGCACAATTCTGGCCCTCCTGAACTCCCTGATCAACCCCAGCAGCAGCCAGCATGGGCAACACTCAGGGATGATGGGAGTTGGAGCAGCCTCTGGAGGGCTACAGATCTCCCACCCTGCGGCTTACAAGAAACAAGCCATTTCCCAGCATCCCCCTCACCCATTTTGGCTATCATGATGTAATGGAGATGGTACAAGGCCTCCGCTGACTGCAGGCCAATCTCCTTCACGTTGTCTGTGAGGTGAAGGGACAAGAGCGCCACCAGCTGTCCAAGAAGGGGGAAATCCTGGGATACCTAAGAAGTGGAGAGAGAGAGATGCACAGTCAGCCCTCGTCCCACAGAGCCCAGCAAGAGAAAACCGTCTGGCATGCTTTCAGAAGAAGAAGAAGAAGAGTTTGGATTTGATTTATTTATTTTTAAATGGATTTTTATTAAGATTTTAAAGGTTAGAAAAAAAAGATAAACAAATATCAATTTAAACAAAAAAAATAAAAAACAGACAATTAAAAAAAACAAATCAAACCTTTACATAACTTTCTTTCCTTTACTTATTTCCTTGACTTCCTCACACCTCCCTTTTTTGTATTCTAGTTCAATTAGATATTTCAGCAAATCCTTTCCATCTTTGTTTTTATCCTAAAAAATTATCTTAATATACTATTGTCAGGGGTTCAGGAGCAGAGGCACAGGGAAGAGAGATGGAGAGCGAAGGGGAAGAATCCGAGGGGAGCGTAGGAGGACAGTGGACCGAGGGATTCCATGAGCCTCTCCAGCGAATCGGAAGATTCACAGAAGGGGGCGCCAGTGGCCAGGGGTAGGGGGTTCCCAAGGGGAACGTCCCAGGAGCAAGGGGGCAGCAGGGACTCCCAGAGCAGTAGTTGGAAATCAGGACCAGCTTCCCCACCAGAGCAGAGTGGGGGGGAAGAGTCCCAAGGATCAGGGCCAGTGCATTCCCCACCAGGGAGAGAAGATAAGGCAGGGCTGACCACAACTCCATAGGAGAGTCAGACAACGGAGGAGAGGTCAGATCCGGCCAGTATCCCGGAAGAGGGAAGCAGTGACAGAAGTAGTGTAACGGTCAGGAGGAAGGTCACTGGGTTGGCGCGAGAGGCAAGTTCAAATGTACAGGAGCGCGGGACAGCAGAGAATGAGGATTGGGAACCGGGTCCTAAAGCCCGCCGGAGGGAGGGGGAGGAGCTAAGTGACTCAGCATCGGAAGAGTCCAGAAAGGGCAATGCCCCAGCGGGCAGGAGGACCCAGAGGAGGAGAGAGCAGCGTAAAAGGTGGGGCCGGGCTAGGATCTTAAACTGGTGTCATCGGGGAGGAGACTCAGATGGTACTTCGCCGGTCTAGGCTTTAAGACGTAGAGCTGCGCGCTGCGGCTTTGAAATGGAAACTAAACCTCAATAAAGACTTTTGTACATAACGACAGCCTGGCGTTGGTCCTCTGTGAGCTGGGACCTAGAGGCAGCTCTGACAACTATAATTTACATTCTCTTCTTTCACCAATTAACAATCCATTTTTACTTAGACCTTTATATCATTTCTGCTAAAACCACATAACTTCATTCCAACATCCTTCTAACATTCCTTAATTTTACAATGTTTCTGTAGATAAACTTTAAATTTCTTCCAATCTTCTTCCACCAACTCTTCTCCTTGGTCTCGGATTCTGCCAGTCATTTCTGCGAGTTCCATATAGTCCATCACCTTCATCTGCCATTCTTCCCAGGTGGGTAGACCTTGTGTCTTCCAATATTTTGCAATGAGTATTCTTGCTGCTGTTGTGGCATACATAAAGAAAGTTCTATCCTTCTTTGACACCAATTGGCCGACCATGCCCAGGAGAAAGGCCTCTGGTTTCTTCTGAAAGGTATACTTCAATACCTTTTTCATTTCATTATAGATCATCTCCCAGAAAGTCTTAATCCTTGGGCATGTCCACCAAAGGTGAAAAAATGTACCCTCAGTCTCTTTACATTTCCAACATTTATTATCGGGCAAATGATAAATTTTTGCAAGCTTGACTGGTTTCATGTACCACCTGTAAATCATTTTCATTAAGTTTTCTCTTAGGGCATTACATGCCGTGAATTTCATGCCTGTGGTCCATAACTGTTCCCAGTCAGCCATCATAATGTTATGTCCAACATCTTGTGCCCATTTAATCATAGCAGATTTCACCATTTCATCCTGAGTATTCCATTTCAACAGCAAGTTATACATTCTTGACAAATTCTTAGTTTTGGATCTAACAGTTCTGTTTCCAATTTTGATTTTTCCACCAGAAAGCCAATTTTCTTATCCAAATTGTAAGCCTCCAGGTCAGAGCTGCCTCTAGGTCCCAGCTCACAGAGGACCAACGCTAGGCTGTAGTAATGTACAAAAGTCTTTATTGAAGTTCAGTTTCCATTTCAAAGCCACAGCGTGCAGCCCTACGTCTTAAACCCTAGATCGGCGAAGTCCCGTCTGAGTCTCCTCCCCTATGACACCAGTTTAAGATCCTAGCCCTGCTCCACCTTTTACGCTGCTCTCTCCTCCTCTGGGTCCTCCTGCCCGCTGGGGCATTGCCCTTTCTGGACTCTTCCGACGCTGAGTCGCTTAGCTCCTCCCCCTCCCTCCGGCGGGCTTTAGGACCCGGTTCCCAATCCTCATTCTCTGCTGTCCCGCGCTCCTGTACATTTGAACTTGCCTCTCGCGCCAACCCAGTGACCTTTCTCCTAACCGTTACAGTACTTCGGTCACTGCTTCCCTCTTCCGGGACACTGGCCGGATCTGACCTCTCCTCCGTTGTCCGACTTTCTGATGGAGGCATGGTCAGCCCTGCCTTATCTTCTCTCCCTGGTGGGGAATGCACTGGCCCCGATCCTTGGGACTCTTCCCCCCCACTCTGCTCTGGTGGGGAAGCTGGTCCTGATTTCCAGCTACTGCTCTGGGAGTCCCTGCTGCCCCCTTGCTCCTGGGGTGTTCCCCTTGGGAACCCCCTACCCCTGGCCACTGGCGCCCCCTTCTGTGAATCTTCCGATTCGCTGGAGAGGCTCATGGAATCCCTCGGTCCACTGTCCTCTTCTCCTACGCTCCCCTCGGATTCCTCCCCTTCGCTCTCCATCTCCTCTCTTCCCTGTGCCTCTGCTCCTGAGCCCCTGACACTCCATTATTTGGTAATAATGAAGCCAATCTCGTACTTTGTTTTTTAGTTTTTCAAAACTCTGCAGTTTTAATCTGTCCCCTTCTTGTTCCAAAATTTCCCAATATTTCGGCCAATTGGCCTCCATATTGAGCTTTTTCTGAGCCTTTGCTTCCATTGGTGACAACCACCTTGGAGTTTTGTTTTCAAGCAAATCTTTATATCTTATCCAGACATTAAACAGTGCTTTCCTGACAATATGGTTTTTAAACGCTTTATGTGCTTTGACCTTGTCATACCACAGATATGCATGCCACCCAAATACATTATAAAACCTTCTAGGTCCAAAATGTCTATGTTTTCAAGAAGCAGCCATTCTCTCAGCCAACAAAATGCGGCTGATTCATAATAAAGCTTAAGGTCTGGCAGGGCAAATCCACCTCTTTCTTTAGCATCAGTTAGTATCTTAAATTTCTTGCCCTGCCAGACAAATCTAGAGATATCTTTCTGCCACTTCTTGAAACAATCCATTTTGTCCAAAATTTGCAGTGTTTGAAACAAAAACACCATCCTTGGCAATACATTCATTTTTATCGCAGCAATTCGGCCTAGCAATGATAACTTCAAATTTGTCCATATTTCTAGATCCTTTTTCACTTCCGTCCAACATTTTTCATAATTATCTTTAAATAAATTCACATTCTTAGCAGTCATGTTAACCCCTAAGTATTTCACTTTCTTAACCAATGTTAATCCTGTCTCCTTCTGAAACTTCTCTCTCTAAATCACTGTTAGATTTTTCTCTAAAACCTTAGTTTTCAACTTATTCAACTTAAATCCTGCAACCTGACCAAATTCTTGAATCAATTCCAATACTCTTTTGGTACTAGATTCTGGCTCCTGTAGTGTCAATACCAAATCATCAGCAAATGCTTTCAATTTGTACTGTTTAGCTCCGACTTGTATACCTTTAACCAATTGGTCCTTTCTAATCATACTAAGCAGAACCTCCAGGACCGATGTAAAAAACAATGGAGAGATTGGGCAACCTTGTTGTGTTCCTTTCTCAATCTTAAACTCCTCTGTGACTACATTGTTTACAATTAATTTAGCTTTAATTTAGCTATCCCCTTCATGGATCACTGCCTTGCCGTGGCGAAGGGGCTTGAAGAACTCAGAGAAGCTATGAACTATGCCGAGCAGGGCACCCAAGATGAACAGGTCATAGTGGAGAGTTTTGACCAAACGTGATCCACCTGGAGGAGGAACCGGCAAGCCACTCCAGTATCCCTGCCAAGAAAACTCCATGGACAAAGACAACAGGCATATAAAAGTTATGACGCTGGAAGATGAGCCCCTCAGGTCAGAAGGCGTCCAACATGCTACTGGGGAAGAGCGGAGGGCAAGTACAAGTAGATCCAGAGCTGATGAAGCGGCTGGGCCAAAGCCGAAAGGACGCTCAGTTGCGGATATGCCTGGAAGCGAAAGGAAAGTCCAATGCTGTAAAGAAAAATATTGCATAGGAACCTGGAATGTAAGAACCATGAACATGGGTAAGTTGGAAGTGGTCAAAAATGAGATGGCAAGAATAAATATTGACATCCTGGGCATCAGTGAACTAAAATGGACGGGAATGGGTGAATTCAGTTCGGATGACCATCATATCTACTACTGTGGGCAAGAAACCCGTAAAAGAAATGGAGTGGCCCTCATAGTCAACAAAAGAGTGGCAAAAGCTGCACTGGGATGCAATCTCAAAAATGATAGAATGATCTCGATACGAATCCAAGGCAGACCTTTTAACATCACAGTAATCCAAGTTTATGCACCAACTACTGGTGCTGAAGAAACTGAAATTGACCAATTCTATGAAGACTTACAACACCTTATAGAAGTGACACCAAAGAAGGATGTTCTTCTCATTATAGGGGATTGGAATGCTAAAGTAGGGAGTCAAGAGATAAAAGGAACAACTGGCAAGTTTGGCCTTGGAGATCAAAACGAAGCAGGGCAAAGGCTAATAGAGTTCTGTCAAGAGAACAAGCTGGTCATCACAAACACGCTTTTCCAACAACACAAGAGACGACTCTACACATGGACATCACCAGATGGGCAGCATCGAAATCAGATTGATTATATTCTCTGCAGCCAAAGATGGAGAAGCTCTATACAGTCAGCAAAAACAAGACCTGGAGCTGACTGTGGCTCAGATCATCAGCTTCTTATAGCAAAATTCAAGCTTAAACTGAAGAAAGTAGGAAAAACCACTGGGCCGGTAAGATACAATCTAAGTCAAATCCCTTATGAATACACAGTGGAAGTGAGGAACAGGTTTAAGGATTTAGATTTGGTGGACAGAGTGCCTGAAGAACTATGGATGGAGGCTCGTAACATTATACAGGAGGCAGCAACGAAAACCATCCCAATGAAAAGGAAATGCAAGAAAGCAAAGTGGCTGTCCAATGAGGCCTTACAAATAGCGGGGGAGAGAAGGCAAGCAAAATGCAAGGGAGATCGTGAAACATACAGGAAATTGAATGCAGATTTCCAAAGAATAGCAAGGAGAGACAAGAAGACCTTCTTAAACAAGCAATGCAAAGAAATAGAGGAAAGCAATAGAATGGGAAGAACCAGAGATCTGTTCAAGAAAGTTGGAGATATGAAAGGAACATTTCGTACAAAGATTTCCATAATAAAGGACAAAAGTGGAAAGGACCTAACAGAAGCAGAAGACATCAAGAAGAGGTGGCAAGAATACACAGAGGAATTATACCAGAAAGAAACGGATGTCTCATATACCCCAGGTAGTGTGGTTGCTGACCTTGAGCCAGACATCCTGGAGAGTGAAGTCAAATGGGCCTTAGAAAGCACTGCAAATAACAAGGCCAGTGGAAGTGATGGTATTCCAGCTGAACTATTTAAAATTTTAAAAGATGATGCTGTTAAGGTGCTACACTCAATATGCCAGCAAGTTTGGAAAACTCAGCAGTGGCCAGAAGATTGGAGAAGATCAGTCTACATCCCAATCCCAAAGAAGGGCAGTGCCAAAGAATGCTCCAACTATCGCACAATTGCACTAATTTCTCACGCTAGCAAGATTATGCTTAAAATTCTACAAGGCAGGCTCAAGCAGTATGTGGACCGAGAACTCCCAGAAGTGCAAGCTGGATTTAGAAGAGGCAGAGGAACCAGAGACCAAATTGCAAACATGCGCTGGATTATGGAGAAAGCTAGAGAGTTCTAGAAAGACATTTACTTCTGCTTCATTGACTATGCAAAAGCCTTTGACTGTGTCGACCATGGCAAACTATGGCAAGTTCTTAAAGAAATGGGAGTGCCTGATCATCTCATCTGTCTCCTGAGAAATCTCTATGTGGGACAAGAAGCTACAGTTAGAACTGGATATGGAACAACTGACTGGTTCAAAATTGGGAAAGGAGTACGACAAGGCTGCATTTTGTCTCCCTGCTTATTTAACTTATATGCAGAATTCATCATGCGAAAGGCTGGGCTGGATGAATCCCTAGCCAGAATTAAGATTGCCGGAAGAAATATCAACAACCTCAGATATGCAGATGACACAACCTTGATGGCAGAAAGTGAGGAGGAATTAAAGAACCTTTTATTGAGGGTGAAAGAGGAGAGTGCAAAATATGGTCTGAAGCTCAACATCAAAAAAACGAAGATCATGGCTACTGGTCCCATCACCTCCTGGCAAATAGAAGGGGAAGAAATGGAGGCAGTGAGAGATTTTACTTTCTTGGGCTCCATGATCACTGCAGATGGTGACAGCAGCCACGAAATTAAAAGACGCCTGCTTCTTGGGAGAAGGGCAATGACAGGCCTAGACAGCATCTTGAGAAGTAGAGACATCACCTTGCCAACAAAGGTCCGTATAGTTAAAGCTATGGTTTTCCCAGTAGTGATGTATGGAAGTGAGAGCTGGACCATAAAGGCGGCTGATCGCCGAAGAATTGATGCTTTTGAATTATGGTGCTGGAGGAGACTCTTGAGAGTCCCATGGACTGCAAGAAGATCAAACCTCTCCATTCTGAAGGAAATCAGCCCTAAGTGCTCAATGGAAGGACAGATTGTGAAGCTGAGGCTCCAGTACTTTGGCCACCTCATGAGAAGAGAAGACTCCCTGGAGAAGACCCTGATGTTGGGAAAGATGGAGGGCACAAGGAGAAGGGGGCGACAGAGGACGAGATGGTTGGATAGTGTTTTCGAGGTTACCAGCATGAGTCTGACCAAGCTGCGGGGGGCAGTGGAGGACAGGAGTGCCTGGCGTTCTCTGGTCCATGGGGTCACGAAGAGTCAGACACGACTAAACGACTAAACAACAACAACATACCATTTTCAAAACCTTGACCTACCCCCATTCCCTGTAAATTTTTCTTCATGAAACTCCAAGAAATATTGTCAAAGGCTTTCTCCGCGTCCACAAATATCAAAACTGCTTTGGTGTTAATATTCACTTGTAATTTTTCTAAAATGTTAATTATATTCCTCGTATTGTCAGACAAGTGTCTCCCCGGGAGAAAGCCCGCTTGATCTTTATGGATTTCTTCTACTAGTACCTTTTTTAGTCTTTTAGCCATAATATCAGCAAAAATTTTGTAATCCACATTGAGCAAAGATATGGGGCGGTAGTTCTTAAGCTGTGTCTTCTCAGACTCTGTTTTCAGTATAAGTGTAATATAAGCTTCCTTCCATGACTCTGGTGCCTTTTTCCCTTCCAGTATTTCATTGCAAACTTCCTTTAAAGGCTGTACTAGCCATTCTTTCAAGGATCTATAATATCTTGAAGTGAAACCATCCAGCCCTGGGGATTTGCCCAATTGCATGTTCTGAATGGCTCCTTCTACCTCCTGGTCTGTTATTTTATAATTCAACATTAGCTTATTTTCTTGAGAGATTTTTTGTAATCCATTTATTTTCAAAAATCGATCAATGTCCATTTCTTTCTGAGTCTCCTGTGTATATAGATGTTTAAAATACCTCTGAAAGCACTTCCTGATCTCCACTGGATTCTGTATATTCTTTCCCTCCACTTCCAAATTAGTAATAGTATTAAGTTTTTGTCTTTTTTCATTTGCCAAGCCAGCAGTTTCCCACATTTATTTGCCGATTCAAATGTCTTCTGTCTCATCTGTTTGATCTTCCATTCTATTTCCTGATTCATCAATTTCATTTTGCATAAAGTACTACTCCTCTTTTCTTAACTTTGTCTGATGAAATAAATTCATGTCCCAATCTTTTATTGCTCAATATCTTCCTGTGTAGCCTTATCACATGTGTTTCTTGTAGACAAATCAAATCCAATTGTTCTTTTTTTAATAAATGAAAGACTCTTGCCTTTTTTCCGGGGAGTTGAGTCCATTCACATTCCAGCTTAATACTTGCAGTGCCATGATGTAGTTACTCTGCTTCTCCTCCAACAGCACTTAGTACTTTATCTATTTCTGTCAGTGGTGTTGATTTCCCTCTTTTTGGTGAACTTCTGTCCAAAACTCCTGGCTCTTTTCCAAGTTCTTTCTGCAGATCTTCTCCATGGTTTCCCAAAAACTTATCTTTTTCCTCCACTGATCTTATCTTTATCTTTCTTCCTTTAAAGCTAAAGAATAGGCCTTGGGGAAATTCCCACCTGAAGATGATTTTGTTCCTTCTCAACAGGGCAACCAAATCTCCAAAGTTGGACCTAAGATCCAAAAGATGTTGTCAGGGACCAGACATTGGAGCGTGAGGTGGAGGCTGGGCTCCAAAGCGATGCAGGAGAGGGGACCAGCAGGGGGGAAGGAATTCAACGTAACACCAGTAGAGAAGGGAGGGAGATGGAGGATTCAGAGAGAGGTCTCCAGGACCCTTCATCTGAGACCAGTGGAGAGAGCACGGGCACGCCTCTGCCCACTCCTTCCTTGCGCAGAAGAGTCCCACGCAGGGAGAGTAGGCGGAGACTTGACGTCAAACAGCTCTTATGCTGGAAGAGGTTCAAGAAACGCCCACTGACGGATTCTGCAAGCGACTGAACGACCACGGAGTGAGGGCTTTCAGCCAAAAGCATGGTTAGCCAGGCAATCTAGCCAAAAGTGACGGCAACTTACGCACAAGTAACCTCTTATAACCATTACAGATGTTTCGGTATATCTTTAAAGATTTCCACTCTTGACTGCAGAATTGTCAAAGAATTCTGAAAGTGCAGACCCAAAATTTTATCTCTCTCTTCTTTAGATTGGAGAGTAATCAGACAGTCCCTTATTTTATTCTTGTTTCCTCCTCTTCCAAGTCTGAAGGCCCTCACAATTTTGAATTCTTCTTGTTTCAAATCCAACTTCCAGAACTCTGCAAATTCCTGTGTCAGAAATTCTATCAAACTGCCCTTCTCTAATTCAGGTACAGCTCTAATCGTTAAATTCGTCTGTTTTTCCTTAAGTTCAATCATAGAAAGTGTCAATTTATGGTCCTCAATTTGCCTCTGTAGATCTGGGACTTTCTCTGTTTCCAATTGTGTTATCTTAAATTCCACAGCAGCAGCTTTTTCCTTAGCTTCATCTGCAGTCTGTCGGATCAAAGTAGATTCCTGCAACAATTTCTGAATAGATTCTGTATTAGTGTTCACCTTTTGTCCCAAGCTATTTAAGCTTTCTGTATTTAAGTCAATTTTAGTGGTTGCTGCGTCTACCTTCACTTTTGCCTCATCCACTGTCATCTTTGTCTCTTCAACCGTCTTATTTGTCTCTTCGACCCTCTTATTAAGTTGCTCCAAAGATTCATTAATCTTGGCCAGTGCAATCGCTAAAACATCTTCTGATGACATTCCACTAGGCTTAGATTGTGTTGGTACAGTTGCAGATGGGGTAGGGAGACCAACAGCTGATGGTCTTCACTGCCAAATCTTCCCAGACCTTGTTGTTTTGTCTGGGAATGACGAGTCTACTTTTTCTTTCCCATGTGCCATAACACTTAAACAATAGAAGAGCCAAGGTCAATCCCAGCTACACAGTTTCTCTTTGCAAGTGGAAAATTCCCCTAGTATCAATTTCAGAAACTTCCTCTAGGTGGAAACAGTTGCAATAGTCCAAAATGACACCTTTTAAACTCAAATAAAAAAAATAAACATTTCCAATTTTTTGTTACTTTCCAGTTACTTTCCCTCCTTTTTAAGAGCAGAAGAGGACAACTAACCACAATGTATCTCTCTTGCTGAGCTAGCTGTCAGCAAGTCGTCTATTCACAGTTAATACGCAGTTCAAAGCACAACAGTCTTTGTCTATTGGCAGCCCGTTCCCAAGTTTTGAGCAGTGGATTTTAACTTCTTTCCCTCTCTCTTGCAGGTATATATAGTCCAAAACTCCCCCCTCCTTCCCCTGCTTCCTGGGGGGGTTGATACTTTTTGTGTTAGGAAATTAATCCTTTCCAGTCGGATTTCCAAAACTTTAGCTTGTAGTCTCTTTGCTTTGATCTATTTACAAAAGCGGAAGGCGGACTTCCTGTTTAAACCTCCCCGCATTGGTGCCAAATTAAGTCTTTTTCGTCCTTTTATACTTCCAATTTTTCCTATTCACGGGTAGTTGCTTTTGAGGTCGAATTGTCACAGGAAGAAGTCAGCGCTCTCCGGTAACGGCTGTGCGGCTTCGCTCCAAGGAAAAAGCAGTTGATTCACAGCACCGTGCCGCTCACCCCGCTTCGCTCTGGAACCGTAATCGGTATTCCCCGCGAATTGGGGGGCCCCAAAAGGTGCCCGCCGAATCCCACACTCACAGGCTTCTCCCGCCTGTGATTTTTGAAGGGTCTCCACTTCGCCGTAGCGGTACAGACCCGATTTCCTCGAGGCAGATCCCTCCTAGTCAGAAGGATTCCACCATTACCGATGGCGCTAACCCGAAAGTCCCCAAGAGTTTGGATTTGATATCCCGCCTTTCTCTCCCTTTAAGGAGTCTCAAAGCGGCTAACATTCTCCTTTCCCTTCCTCCCCCACAACAAACACTCTGTGAGGTGAGTGGGGCTGAGAGACTTCAAAGAAGTGTGACTGGCCCAAGGTCACCCAGCAGCTGCATGTGGAGGAGCGGAGACGTGAACCCGGTTCCCCAGATTAGGAGACTACCACTCTTAACTACTACACCACACTGGCTCTCAGTCGGCAAAGGTGGCAGAGGGGCACAGGGCAAGAGAGCTGTGCTTAGGTGGCCCTCCCTAGGCTTGCCCCAGGGCTTTTTCCCCAGCCAGAACTCACTGGAACTCAGTTCTGGCTCTTGAATGGTTGAATGTTGAATGGTTGAATGTTGAATGGCTGTGTCAGCATTTGGGTGTAGTATATAAGGAGCAGCACCTAGCTCTACCATTACCCTGGGGGATTGGTTGGTGGTTGGGTCTGGTTTGTTGTTGATGTATTTAGTGTTTTTGTTTTTGTTATTAAAACCTTGTTTAAGTTATTTTTGAGTCCCTTTTTAATGCATGGTCTCCCCAGCAAGCTCTCTGCAGTGCTACTATACTGCAAATAGCTAACATCTTTGGTTATGGGCCCAGCTGCTGAGTGGATGACTGCATATTTTTGGACTCTGAGAAAGCTTTGAAAACTCCTTCTCCTGCTAGTGTAGTTTCTGTGGGTCTGGAAGAGTTCCAGAATGGTTGACCGGGTTCCAGAAGCTGAGAAGGCTCTGGTGTTCCCACAGCTAACAGATGAGAACTATAGTTTATGGTCTTTTCGGGTGGAGGCGCTTTTGACCTCTAGAGAAGTATGGACCTATGTAACTGATGACCCTCCTGACCCTGTAACTAATGCTTGGTCAAAAGGAGATGCAAAAGCCAGGGCAATAATTAATTTGGCAGTCGGCGACCAGCAAGTAGTCTATATAAGAAATAAGAAAACTGCCAAAGAAATGTGGGACAGTCTTGCAGCAGTGCATATTAGAAAAGAGTCAGTGTCTGCATTGACGTTTTTCAAGCAGCTGTACCAGACCAAGTTGCAGCCTGGTAGTGATTTGGCAGCACACTTGAGACGTCTGGAGGCAATACACTGCGAATTAATTCGAAGGGACATGGAGATACCTTATATTCAGTATGTTTTTATCATTCTTTCTTCCCTTAATGAGGACTTTGATGGTGTAGCTAGCCAAATATCTGCCGTTCCACCAGCACAATTAACCGTGGAAGGGGTTAGCGCCATCGGCAATGGCAGCATTCCTCTGACTGAGAGGAACCCGCTCCGTGGAATTCGGGTCGTACCGCCACGGTGAAGGCAGAGACCCTTTAGAAATCCCAGGCGGATGAAGCCTGGGAACGTGGGATTCGGTTGACACCAGGAGCGCCCCCCTACCCACAGGGAAACCCCTTTTCGGGGGTTCCGAAGTGACGTGGGGTGAGCGGCGCGGTGTTTTGAATCGACTGCTATTTTTACGGAGTGAAGCCGCGTAGCCGTTGCCAGAGAGCGCTGACTTTTTCTTGTGGACAAATGGATTTTAAACAACAACCCGTGAGTAGAACGGAAATTGGAATTCTAAAGTATTTAAAGTTTTTTTTTTAAAAAAAAATGGTACCGATCAGGGAAGGTCCAAACAGGAAGTCCGCCTCCCCTTTCTGTAAATAAACTGAAGCAAAGAACCAGTTAACTAAGGTCATGGAGAGTTTTGTGTAAAGGACCTAAATTCCATTGATTGAAACTATCATCAATATCTTTTTTGGAAGCAGGGGAACCTGCAGGAGAAGGTTAAAATCCGTGAAATTGAAGTGCCACATCCCCAGACCCGGGAGTGGTCTGTGTGAGCCCGTTGACAGTGATTTGACAGCTGTCAAGTTAGCTGTTAGGATACAAAAGAAGGACTTTGTTTCTACTGCCTGTTTTTGTTACAACTTTATGTTTAAAAGGAAGAAAGGAACTGTTATAATTCAATGTATGGGACCTTTGGGTCTGTGCTGGAAGGAGTGAAAAAGAATTTGAATCCCTCTAGAGGGAGCTTTGGGTTATTGTCGTAAGGATGCAGCTAAAGATAAAAGCCTTGAGAAACTAGTTTTTGACCTTGGACTATTTAAGTATGGCTGGTAGGAAGGAAATCGAGTGTGAACTGAACAGGACATTTTATCTCTTGGGAAAGCTGCAAGACCAGATAAATGTTATGGCTACTAACGTGGTAATCTTGGAAACAAAAGTAGGTTTTGGCAAAGAAGTGGACAAGAACCAAGCACAGGAACCTCTTTCAACTGAACAAATTGAAAAATTTGAAAAGGAGAATCTTGTTGTGAGCAAAGTGAGGAAAGGGGGAGCCGTAACCCTACAGAGGCAAATAGTGGATTACTACTTGAGGCCCTACATGATGACAGCTAGGAGAAGTAAATATTTGGAGATGGAAGCCTGGTTTGGCCTGGAAGATGAAAGATCACCCTATGTGGAGATCAAATGACCTTTGGAATATAAATCCGAGCCAGGTGGAGATTGGAAGATTGGAGCTTTGGGGGCCTTTGGATTTGAAAAGAGTGTGAAACAAGATTTGGAATACTTTATAGGCCCTACTTTTAACTATGGAAGTTTGGCAGGAAGTAATATGATGACTGTTGGTTTGGGGCTTCCCCAAGATCTGATTTTCAACATTAAAGACTATCAAAAAGACTGGCACAGGGGACAGGAGAGAGACTTAAGAGCCTCGGATTTAAGATCTCCGGGCTGATGGTTTTCCGAGATTAATGGAACTATTGAAGGGCCGAAACTGGGGAGGGGATTTGGTGAAAGAAAATTGGGAATCTAAAGTATATATAATATAAATTTGTTTTTTTTTAATGAGAGATGGGAAAATCGCGGAATTGAATTTTTTCTTTGACCTTAGGGGAAATGTCTTAAGAATAAGTACAGATATATAAGTTTTAATGGGAAATAAGATTAAACAAAGTTAAAGTGGATGATAACTTGGTGAAGGAAAGAATGGAAAATTACAGTATATTAAGATAAGATATGAGGATAAAATTAAGATCAAGGATGTGTTGAAATATTTATATGAATTAAAATATAAAGAGGGGAAGTATAGTATGTTAAGATAAACTATTAGGATAAAAACAAGGTTGGAAGGATTTGCTAGAATATCTAACAGAATTAGAATACAAAAATGGGAGGCATGAGGAAGTCAAGGAAATAAGTGATTGCAACTAAGCGAGTTAAAGGTTTGATTTGCTTTTTTACTTTTTTTTCTTTTTACCTTTGTTTTTTATCTTTCTTTTTTCTGTATTTTGATATATGTATTGTGTTTTTTTTCTTATTTTCTTTTTTGACTGTATTTTTTCTTATTTTTTTGTAACCTTTAAAATCTTAATAAAAATTTATTAAAAAAAAAATAACGGCATGATTAATGGGCGAGTTGGATAGAAGGGAGGCTTGTGCCATAAGCACTCCTATTTCCAGAAACAATGAGGAACGCCATATGCAAACTTGTGTTGATACGACTGCATTTAAAGCTGCAAAGCGTTGTTGGTTCTGCAATAAGCAGGGACATTTTGCAAAGGACTGCAGATCCAAAAGAAAGCAAAGTACTCCCAAGTCTGTTTCTGTTCATCAGTCACAGTCATCAGCCCAGCAGCCGACATTGTACCGTAAAGACAGAAACGAGCCGCGAGCTTTTCATGCTCGGACTACAGATCGTAAAAGAATTAAAGGTGCCAAGTGGAAGTCTTTTATTGTGGACTCAGGAGCATCTCAGCACATTTGCAACAATCGAAGCTTGTTTATTTCTTTCGAAGAGGATATTGGTAATGTACATTTAGCCAATTCACAAGTCTTGCAGTCGCTTGGCAGGGGTACTATTAAACTTGACTCTTTAAACATTACGATAGCGAACTGCATTTACTGCCCGTCAGTGGACAATTTATTGTCAGTAAGAAGTTTTGCTCATCAAGGCATAACTGTGCGTTTCTTAAAGTCAATGTGTGAGTTTTTCAATGGGAACAAACGTCTATTGTATGCCCGGGACTCTGATTATATAGACTGTATTTTCACACCTACTCCCAATCGCCTATAAATTGCAGAGCAGCACAGTCAAGCCAGGGGTTGAGGAGTGTAAGGCCACATTCCGGGTGTGTCCATGAAGCACACAGAATTCTGGGACACCTGAATTTTGCTGATGTAATTAAGACAAAGAATATTGTTAATGGTCTAAACTTAAAACCATGTAAATTCTTTATGCAATGTCTATCCTGTTGCAAGAATAAGATTAAGGTTGCACGCAAGGGTAGGTGCTCAGATAGGAAAATAACTGAGCCATTTGAGCATGTACATTGTGATTTAGTTGGGCCACTCCCACCATCATTAGGAGGTTCTAAGTACTGGCTTACCCTGATAGACCAGTATAGTAGATATTGTTGGACTTATGCAATAGCTGAGAAGTCCCAAGCATTTGAGAAGTACAGAGCTTTTTGCAACTGGGTAAAAATGCATTTTAACAAACCAATTAAGTATCTGTTTTCTGACCGGGGCGGGGAATTTTTTTCTGAGGCACAGGGGCCTACTCACGAGTTATCTTGCCCCCGAAGTCCCTGGCAAAATGGGCTTGTTGAAGTTGTGCAGCATGACCTGCAGGCAGGGGTTAAAACTTATCTGTACAATACTAATCTGCCCAAAGTCTTTTGGGCTGAAGCGCTCAATGCCTTTTGTTACGTTAGAAATCGCAGTTATCATTCTGGTTTAGATGTCACCCCCTATGAGAAGCTGTTTAAAAAACGCCCTAATCTGAAATACCTACGCATTTGGGATTCAGATGTAATTATGCATTATCCCGCTAAGCAGAAATTGGGTGAGTGTAGTGTTCTGAGAAAATTAATGGGCTACCAGAAGGGGGCGTACAGAATTTACATACCAGCAACTGGCAAATTTCATATTACCAGAAGCATGATACAAACTGTAAATTGGAATGGCGTTGCTGTTTTCCAAGATACTAACGGTATAAATGATACTGAGGAAGAAGAGGAAGAAGCAGCAGCAGGAAATGGTCTTCTGAATTAATGGAACAAGACAAAAAGCCTGTTAAATCTGATAATTTGTTTGATGATTTAAAGTCACAGGCACCCGAGGGGAGGTTAGATTCTCTTGAGTTTTCTGACCGTGATCTTAGCCTACAGGCACCTCTTCAGTCTGACAGTGATGATTTACAACCTGAAACTAGTAGTTTACTTAGTCCCATGAAGTCTGAGGAGTCTGACTCTCCTTCCGGACTGAGACGTTCAGACAGAAAGAGACAGAAGCCACAATGTTTTGCAGATGAACTTTTAAATACTGTGTATGCCAATAAAGCGGTTTTTGAGCCAAAAAGCTACAATGATGTTCAGAATTTACCTAAGCACCAAGTAAATTGGTATAAAGCTATCAACTCTGAGATAGCTTCTTTAAAAGAGCATAACACCTGGTCTCTTGTACCACAAACCCCAGATATGAGACTTATTGATTCAAAATGGGTTTAAGAAAATGCAAATGGGAAGGAAACGCCTATGGTATGTGGTTTCACCTTTACAGGTGAAGATAAGCCATTTCCTAACAAAACTTTGTATCGTTCTGCTATAGGCAAGCTAAATTTCATTCAAAGAATCTCAAGACCAGATATAACTTATGCTTTTCACTTTCTGGCAAAATTTGTGGAAAAGCCCACTACGCAATGTTTCTCTGCTCTTAAGAGAGTGGTAATGTACCTTAAACATACCAAACATTATAGGTTGCAGTTTACATCATGTATTGACAAAGGTTTTGAAATTTTCTGCGATGCATCTCATGCAGTGGAACAAAATAATTGCAGGGGTGTGTCTGGTATGGTGTTTTGTTATAAAGGTTGTCCATTTGAATGGAAGTCCCAGAAACAAACCATTATTTGTCTCTCCACAACAGAGAGTGAATTATGTGCATGCGTTCAGGCCACTCGTGATGTGGAATGGTATCTGCAAGTATTTGCAGACCTACAGATGAAAGTAACACTACTAGTAAGAGTTTACCTTGATTCCCAGAGCGGACTCGCTATCCTGTTTTCAGAGACCAATACGCAGCGCACTAGAGTCTTAAGGTTACGTTTACAGTTAGTAAAGAAACTAATTGCTGATGAAATGATTGTATTTCAATATGTTCCAGGTGACAATCAAATTGCAGACATTTTTACTAAAGCACTTCCAAAGGTTACACATGAAAGACATATACAAAATATGCTTTATGTTTTTGTTCCACAATGATGAACCGCAGGGGAAATGTTGAATGGTTTCTTTAAATGTAAAGGTTCATCATTGTTCCACCAGTTGTGTATGTCTTTAAGGGGCCAGAGCAAAATAACGAGACCCAGCTTTACAGCTGTGAAACATAGCAGGTGCTGAGTTGTATTGATTAAACTGTGTCAGCATTTGGGTATAGTATATAAGGAGCAGCACCTAGCTTTCCCATTACCCTGGGGGATGGGTTGGTGGTTGGGTCTGGTTTGTTGTTGGTGTATTTAGTGTATAAGGAGTTTTTGTTTTTGTTATTAAAATCTTGTTTAAGTTATTTTTGAGTCCCTTTTTATGCATTGTCTCCCCAGCAAGCTCTCTGCAGTGCTACTATACTGCAAAAAGCTAACACTGGCACCTCTCAGGTGGGCACTATTGCCATTATAAGAGAACAAGGGTGGTGAGTTTATGGTGAGTCCTGGCACCTCTTTTTCTAGAAAAATAGCACTGGCTGGCACCTTCCCCTGGAATGGCCATGCCATACAGCTTTCATCTAGTTCACACCTGAACTTTCCAACGCAATACGATTTGAAATTGCAGCGTTAAGCCTTGGTCACTCACATCAAAGTCCAAATGCTCGGAGACATATTTCAGGAGTACGTTGGTGGTCTTGACTGCTCTTTGCCTCTCACTGATTTTTGTAGAGTCAATCCAGCCATTTGTGTGCTGCGGGAGAGAAATCATCGTCATCACATGGAAGGACAACCCTTAATCCAGGTTTGCAAATTCACAAAGCTTCATAGAGGGGACAAATTGCAAAAGGGGGTTGTTTTGTAAAGGAGAAAGTTTGCTGCAATTTGTTTATTATTATTATTATTATTATTATTATTATTATTATTAATACCCCACCTTTTTCCCAGACAGGGACTCGAGGCAGCTTAGTAGAATTAGATATTAATTGGCTCTTGGGTTGCTTTTGTTTTATTATGCATTTTCTGTTCTGATTTTGTATTTTTATGTTGTGAACCGCCCTGCGACCTGTCATTGGTGTGTTTGTGTGTGTGATAATTACAACAATACAACATACACCTCACCACAGCCATAGCAATGGAATGCAGGAAGCATCCTTAGACCAAGCCCAGCCATTGATCCACAGGTAATGAGGGCTGGCAGTTGGCCCTTTGGCCTTTCAGACAGAGAGCCTTTTCCCAGCCCCACTGGAGATGCTGAGGACTGAACCTGGGACCTTGGGCATGTAAGACAGATGCTCTGCCCCGAGCCACGGCCCTTCCCCATATGCCATCAGCAGAGGACATATCTTGTGTGCCTTGCACAAGCATTGCTAGCAGAACAGAGGCCCACTTGACCATCAGCACCCACAACCAGCGAGTTGACCACAGATGCCCCCCGTGCAATCATTTCAAGAGGGTCTGTCCTCCGGCATGGGAGCTGCTGCTTCCCCCTGCTCTGACACCTTGGGGACTCCCTTACCACTAATATCTTCTGCAGCGTCTCCAGAGAGGGGGCCTCCGACAGCAAGCTGGTGAGCATGTTGAGCCAGATGTCGATCGTCTCTTGATAACAGTCCTGGAAGGAGAGAAGCAAAAGCAGTTAGAAGCTGAAGACCCCCATGGAAATCCCATATGCTCTGGAGCCTTCTATTTTTTTTTTTTTTTAATAATATTTATTAAAGATTTTCAAATATAACAAAAGAAAGAAAAACATCCAAATTTAAGGCCTTATTTTCAATATCATCTTTCCAGGACTTCCCCCTCCCCGCCCCCTCTTGTATTCCAATTCTTTCAAATAGATTCAACAAATTCTTACCCCAAATTTTAAAATTATTATCATTAACCCAATTTAAAAAATATTTCCCCATCCCCTAAAATCGACCTGTTCCCTTCCACGAGTTCCCCTCTTTAATATAAGGTACAGATTAACATAAAAGAATTAAAAAAAGAATAAAATATAATTTAACACCCTTTGGATTCCAAATTTCCCTCCCCCCTTTCCCGGTTGCGTTCCCAATGTCCATCAAATCCACTGTCTCCTGGAGCTCCCACATCTGAACCATAATCTAAGCCATAATCCTTCATCAGTCCACTTTGCCGTCTTTTTAGTAATCTTTACCGTCTTTTAATCATCTTTAATTTCAAATGTCCAATCTTAGAAAGGATCTATCTTCCAACTTTGTCCAGTTCTTGTTTTTCTTGTTGTTCTTGTTGTTCTCTCTTCTCCTCTTTTTTTTTTTTTCTTTTCCCCCCCTGCTCTCCTGCACAAATGTTCTAATTCCAAAAAGCTTGTAATTCCTCTACAGAGGCTTTGTTATTCAGGAACAAAACATTACGTCAAGTCCCTTCCATTCTTCAATAGATAAATCTATTGTCTCCTTTAGTGTGTAGACCTCTGTAGACAAAATAGTGTTCCATTTCTGCAGTTTCCCAGGAGATAAAATGTCCGATTCAAATTCCATGCCAACGATACTTGTAATAACCCACAGCTCCTCTAGAGGGATTATAGTAACTCAGTTTCATTCCCGATCTCACCCACCAGTCAAAGTAACTTATTATTCCTTTTTTTAAACAGTTTATATCCAATTTATAACAAATGTAACCAGCAAAGTCCTCGTAACAAAGTTCTCTTTTTGTTCTTCAGTTTTGGCAGCTCCTTTGACAGCTGTCAAAACCTCTATTTCTCCTCTCCAGGCGCTCTCACGGATCGCTCCCGGGGTTTCCCGGGGGGTTTGTATTTTAATTCACATTCCACTTTTCTCCTCCAGCCCAGCTTATAGTTTTCCATCGCGAAATTAATAACTTTATCAAAAAGAAAAGGTTGCGCTCGATCTTAGTTATCAGGTCCTTTGCTTTAGCTCCTCTACAACAGGGGGGAGGTTGACTTCCTTTTTATACCTCCCCCGCTCGCTCCGAATTTAAGAAAAAAATTATTCCCCTTTTTAATCCAAATTCCAATTACTCACGGGTTGTTCTTTTAAGTCCAGATTTTCAATGGAAGAAGTCAGCGCTCTCCGCCAAATGGCATGCAGCTTCGCTCGGCAGGGGAAGCGGAGGACTCACAGCACCACCACCCCCCGTCACCCGCTCCGCAGCCTTTAAAAAGGCTCCTTCGCGTGGTCGGGGGGGCGCAAACGGTGCCAGCCGAGTCACCATGCCCATGGGTTTCAGCGCCCATGGTTTTTGAGGGTCCCCGCGTCGCCGGCGCGGTAGAACCCAGCCCCTGCCGAGCAGACTCCCTCCGGAGCTCGGAGGGAGTCCGCCATTCGGCGATGGCGCCAACCCGGAAGTCCGCTCTGGAGCCTTCTAGTCCAAATTCGTAACAAAGCTTATGCAGGGGTTCAAGCAAGGCACACAAAGAGTCATAAACATCAAACGTTTCTTGATGTATGTAAGGTTACAGGTCATGCGATATAAAGATACAGGACTCCACACTGGGCTCAACTTCCTTGGGGTGTTCCAAGGCAGAGGGCCTTCTTGGTGGTGGGGCCCACCCCGTGGAACACCCTCCTATCAGATGTCAGAGAGATACATCATTATACTTCCATCTGAAGACATCGGAAGGCAGCCCTGCATAGGGAAGTTTTAAATATTTGATGTCTGGCTGTGTTTTAATTTGTTGGAAGCCACCCAGAGTGGCTAGAGTAACCCAGTCAGATGGGCAGCATATAAACAAACAAGCAAACAAATAAAATTAAATGTAGAGTAGGAGGGAGGCATGAGAGTCACAAAATGCAGGCATGCAGGAATCATTCGTGGATGCATTCTAGCCAAAGGTGAAATGCAATAAATATGGAAACAGGATTAAAATCAAAAATATACACCCCAAGTCTCTGGCTGTTACATCATTGTGATGGGTCAAGTGTCTCGGGCAGCATTCTTTGCAGCTTACACGGCTCAGACTCTTTGCCCTCAAATCCTTTAACCTGGCAACCCCATTTTCCTCCAGAAGCAGAAGGTCCAGTCACCTGGCTCTGTGTTGCCGGCACGGAGCTCCCAGCTTTGACCTTCGTAACCTGCAATGATGGCAATTGGAAGACCTTCCTGATGGTTTTTTGTAGCAGCTGAGACCGGAGCAGGGGGTCCATGCATGGTCTCAAGGCACTGAAAAGAGAAAGAAGGGGAGAGGAAAGGATCAGCACCCACCAGTCCATAAACCTGGTGAAGAAATATGTACTGTGTCTGGCCGTACTTACGTCATGCGAATGATCGTTTCCATTGCGGAGTGTAAGATGGTGAGTGATGCCATTGGCTCCTCTTTGATGACCTCCTGTGGTGGGGAAGCACACAGCATGTCAGGGAACTGGAGGCGCCATCCCTGCCACCACACCAAGCCCTGAGTTGTGCTCTCTATCCAGCCCACTTGACAACTTCTTTGCAATTGGCAAGTGGGTCCTCCTAGGGGAGGAGAGTGGGCTTCCTGGATCTGGGAATAAGATCCCTTTTTCTCCTGGGCAGAGCTCTACCGCATAAGAACAGCATAAGATCAGCCTTCTGGACCAGGCCAAGGGCCCATCTAGTCCAGCATCCTCACAGCATTCTCACAGTGGCCAACCAGACGTCTGTGAGAAACCAGGGAGCAGACCATGAGCCCAAGAGCCCTCTCCCCGCCTGTGGCTTCCAGCAACTATATTCAGAAACATTGCTTCCTTCCTCTGTGGAGGTAGAACATAGCAATCATGGCTGGGAGCCATCGACAGCCCTCTCCTCCTGGGAGAACCTAGCCTCTTTTACTTAGGCACTGGTGACATCCTGCTGAGGTTGCCACAATGTAGGGCTGCCTTTCAAGTGGGTTTGGAAACTTGAGTTGGAGCAGAACGTGACCACCCAGAAATGGTTTGGGGCCAGATGATCAGAACATGCAACCCAGAGCTAGACCTACACAGCTATTTTTAAGAAAAAACGCTCTGAAAAGAAACCCCAGGAGATTCCCCCCCTTTTTTTCTTTTTCTTTTTACTCACTGTGATGCAGAAGGTGAGCTCGTCTTTGTGGGGGAAGGTGACATATCCCACATTCGATTGCACAAGCGCCTTGGTTGTTAGAGTTGCTGCCTTCATAAAGCTCTTCTTCAAAGCCTCATTCTGAAAGGAGAAGGGATTTTATAAAATTGAGTTTGAATCAAAATCACAAGGAAACATAAAGCCACACTGACCTAATCCTAATTCTAATCCTTACCCTAACACTAACCCAATCCAAAAACAAAAAATTCCTTCCAGTAGCACCTTAAAGACCAACTAAGTTAGTTCCAGGTATGAGCTTTCATGTGCATGCACACTTCTTCAGATACCAGTCCAAAAATTAACCCTAACCCAGAAGTGGTCTTGTTAGATAGTTAAATTCATGTTAAATTGCTGTTTTAGGGTTTCTTTAAAAAAAGTCTGGAACAGATTAATCCATTTTGCATTACTTTCTATGGGAAAGCATGCCTTGGTTTGGAACGCTTTGGTTTCAGAATGGATTAAGTTTGAGAACCAAGGTACCACTGTAATGCCCCATCTGGTCCTAAGTGTGGAGCCAGTATACACCCCAGTCTACAACCCTTCGGTGGATGAAGCCAAAAACCCTGCCCTAGGGCACAGTCTGAAGGCATGTGGTGCAAGGACCTTGATGGAGCTCAGGAGGTCTGCTCAGTGCCTGGATGGTGACCACGGGGGAAATGGTTGCACACCTCCTGGAGACGTATGACAGGAGAAAGGCAGAATATACCATATTTTTTCGAGTATAAGACACCCCCTATTTGGGGGGACTCCAAATTAAGAAAATGGGGGAAGGATTGCCCAGAGTTGCTGAGCTTTTCGGGGGTAGGATTACCCACAGGTGTTCAGCTATTTGGGGGAGGGGATTCCAAAAATTGCTCACCCGCTGAACCTATGCTGCCACTCACACATGTCGCAAAACCCACCTATTGTCTGTCCCTCGCCGGCAGAAACCGCCAATCGCATTCCCAATTTCCGCAGCGACAGCCAATCAACACCACCCCTTGCCGCAGCCACCAATAACGCACACAATAGCTGTTGACTATCTCCGGCTTGCAGCGGCAACCAAACCCACGTCCCTCCTATGCACTCTCTGTGTATAAGATGACCCTCATTTTTAAACATCATTTTTTAATAATAAAAAAAAAAACCTCGTCTTATACACGGAAAAGTATGGTATAGCTGAGAGAACAAACAACAGGAGTCCGTGTGATAATCAGAGCCATACCTTCCTGCTGTTCTGGAATTGGAAGAGGAGCTCCTCTGTGATGAGGTCTATAAAAAGGGGGAGGTCATCCTGCCGTGCCCCGGATGCCATTTGACCACAGCAAAGGATGACGGTGATACTGGCATTCGTCTCGCTAGTATTCTGGAGGGAAAGGATGGGGAAAGTGAGTTTGGGAACCTTAAGTGCAATTGGAGACAAATCACCATTTAGTTGGGACCTTTTAGCAGCTGGGAAAATATTAGTAGTCAGTAAGTTGTTGTGCGAAAGGTGGAGGGCACAAGGAGAAGGGGACAACAGAGGACGAGATGGCTGGACAGCGTTCTTGAAGCTACCAGCATGAGTTTGACCAAGCTGCGGGAGGCAGTGGAAGACAGGAGTGCCTGGCGTGCTCTGGTCCAGGGGGTCATGAAGAGTCGGACACAACTAAGCGACTAAGCAACAACAACAAGTTGTTGTGCAGACTTACAAATTAGGAAACTCAAACTGCTGGCAAGCCAGGGCTCCCCCACCCTATATATGTGCATCGGGTTCTTCCTGCCTAAATGTAGAGCCTGACATTTGACCCTATTGAATTTCATTTTGTTAGTTTGGGCCCAGTTCTCCAATCTGTTAAGGTTATCTTGAATCCCGATTCTGTCTTCTGTGGCATTGGCTACCCTTCCCAGTTTGGTGTCATCTGCAAATTTGATGAGCATCCCCTCAATTCCTTCATCCAAGTCTTTTATTTTAAAAAAACGTGGAACAACAACGGGCCAGGACAGAACCCTGTGACACCCCACTGGTCACTTTCCCCCCAGGATGATGAGGAACCATGAAGGTGTTCTCTTTGGGTTCGGTCAGTCAACCAGGGAGAAAGTGCAGGACAGTGTAGGGTAGACTGACCACTGGTGCTCTTTTCCATGGGAGCTGCTTTTTAAAAATTAAAATGAACCAGGTGGATCTGCTCATCTTCTCCATAGTGAGGGTTGGGAAATTTCCTTGGTCATTTACCAACTCACAGCAAAAATCCAGAGGTACCACACTCCTGGGTTTCATTTCTCTTGGATGGCAGAGCACAAGAGAGTTCAGGGCTGCGTTCAGATGTAACAATAAACCAGAGGGCATCAACATAGGTTGGCCTCTAGCTCCCATCAGCCTCAGCCAGCATGGCCAGAGGTCAGGAGGGATGGGAGTGGCAGTCTGTAGCATCTGAAGGGCACCATTTTGGTTACCTCTGTGATAAACTATGGTTTATTATTGTGTGAATGAGCCTTGGACTCATCGGCTCCTGCTCCCTTCTCCTCTAGCACAGTTGCAAAACGGAGACCGGAAGCTTGAGGGAAGTTAACTGAAAGTGGAAGGAAAAGGATCTGATCTCCTTCCAGCTGGGTTGGAGAATTGGAGAGTCGGGGGCACATGACCCCAAGGCCCCCTCAGGTTATGGAACTGTTAGATCCACACGCAGTTACTATGCCTTGTGAGATAAGATGGCGCCCAGTACACTTCTGCTGCGCCGATGGACGTCTGTGCCGATAGAAAACTTGAGCTCCCTTAGCTCTCTTAGCAAAGTCCTCAGCAGAGTTTTGCAGCGGCAGAAACTGTTGCCTTGTGTGTGGATAATAAATCAGACTGAATGCAGGCTTCTTGCTAAACTCCAACAGTCTTTTAATGAGTAGAAAAACATCATAAATCAGCCCGGCGAAAGAGCAGACATCATTTCGCCTCTCAGCCAAAAACGAAAGAAACTCACACACAAAGAAAGATTCCCGTATGTGAACATAACCACGCCTCAGAATGTGAGACGTCACACAGAACTGTTTAACCCTGTAAGTTCTGATTCTCCTCACATGCCTTTGTAATAATTCGCTTAATTGACAAATATATGGAGGTGAACACAGAGAGCGACACTCAACTATGCTTTGCTTCAAGTAGACCTGTCGAAATGAATGGGCCTAACTTAGTCATCTTCATTAAATTCAGTGGGTCTACTCTAGAACATAGTTGAATGGGGCCAGCAGGCACTCCCGTAAGGCAGAAGAACTCTTGCACGAGAGCAAATTTGGCAGGGGATGCAGCTGAAACCTCTCCCCTCTTTCTCTCTGCCTCTCCCAGCCTGCCGCCTGCCTTCTCTCTTGGGTTCTGCTCCCTCCCCTCAGTTGGAGAGGTGTCCCCTCTTCCAAACTCTAAGAGGTTCTTCATTCAAAGCTTTCTGACAGCAGAACACTCTCCCTTGGGAGGTTGTGGACTCTCCTTCGTTGGAGGTTGGATGGCCATCTCTCAGGGATGCTTAAGATTCCTGCATCGGAGGGGGTTGGACTAGATGACCCTTGGGGGTCCCCATTAGCTTCCACTATTGAAGAAATGCCAACCAACCATCTGACAACCAACCTAAAAACAGGGGTCAGTGTACTTTGGGGGGTGACCAATGGTTTCTAACGAATCTGTTTGACTGACTGACTGAGCCAAGGGATCAGATCAGATCTAGGATCTGGAGCCACAGAGACAGGACTGCTGGAGCCCACTTCAGAAGGATGACTGAGACATACCCACAGAGGAAGCTGTCTGGCTTCCATACTGAGAGCAGATCCAATTGCCTTTTTGGAATGGTAAGGATCCCATCCCTTGAAAAAGAGCATGTTTGGAAATGGGGCAGGATTCGCTCTTTTCCAACATGCTTTGGTGTGGATGTAAAGAGCCGCTAAGGATCCAATCCGCCAGGATCTTCGTCTAACCATTGGCCATGCTGTCAGGGGCTGATGGGAGTTCCAATTCAAAACACACGGATGGGGAAGGGGCACCAGGCTGGGGATGGCTGACCTACACTCTTGCTACGCTCCTTCCTCACTTCACACCCTTACCTCAGACGTCTCAGTATTCCTTGCAATGGCTGCGTGGCCGAAGTCCCGCACTGCCATCAGCACCTGTGAAATATGGGTGCTTGAAGCCACACCGATAGCCTCAGAAATTCCCTAGGGAGAATGAGGCACGTCAAACATGTCGTTTTCTTGATTGCAATTAGTGATAATAATAATAATAAATTTTATTTATATCCCACCCTCCCCAGCCAAAGCTGGGCTCAGGGCGGCTAACAACAATAAAATAGTACAACATTCTAAAAACATTTCATTATAAAAATTAAATAAAATCAATTAAAATGAAATTGATGGCAACCATTAAGCTAAGCTGATCATGAGGGATGGAGGATAAATGTGATTCTGTAAGCAGATTCCTGCGAAATGTGGGGAACCAAATTTAAGAATGGAGAAATGAGACACTTAGAGAACCAATTTGAAGAGATCCTTTCATCCCGGATAATAATAGGGGTGGTTTGAAGAACGATATTTCTGTGGATTCTGATGTGAACTGACCAGACCACACCTCCCAGACTCGTGCAGATTGCAACGCAAGGATGCCTTGCATTCCGACATTTTCAAATCTTGTGATACAGTTCTTGGCTTCATTAAACACTCAACTACATTAAAATGCATCATTTATTCCCTGGAAGTATTTGTAATCCACCACTCACCCAAAGGCGCCAGAGCAGGAATATGCACCATCTAAACCAGGGTGCTCCAATTTCTCATACCAAGTGGGCCACAAGAGTAGTTCAGCACAGAACCTGTGGGCCGCACACTGACTTGTCGTGTGGGAGAGGGGAGCAAGGCCACAATTTGACACACACGCCCCAGCCCGCATGCTGCCTTCCCAAAGGTAGGCAGGTGAGGCGCTGGGTTTTGGGAAGGAGGCACGAGGCTCTGGCGGGACCTAGAGCCTTCCCACCTTCTTGCCAAAGGTGGGAAAGAGCTAACTGAGGACTCTAGGACCCTGACAGATCACACCTGCCTCCTTCCCCAAGCCCAGCACCTCCTTACCCAGCTTTGGGAAGGCAGTGCAAGGCCTACAGGTGTGTAGGGGTGCCTCCAAGCTTGCTGAGGGCTGCCAAGAAAGGCATTGAGGGCCACTTGCTGGCTGCTCTGATCTAACCCAAAACTAAACAAATCTGCCCAGATATGTTGAATGCTGAAAAGCAGTTGCTCCTGTAAGAGGCTTTGAGGGGGTGAGTGGGTGGGCACAAAATCCTTGGAGGGAGGAAGGTCATGAGCAGAGACCAATCCGGAAATCAGGACAGAGGGCTGGTGGGGTAATGTCAGGGACTGGCTGGATGAGTAAGAGTGGGGGACCCTGGATTGTGGTGGTGGGACACTGGGGAGCAGCCTGGGGAGGCGCTTGAATCAGGAGGGTTCAGAAGGAGGAGGCTCTTCCAGGACAGTCTCCGTGTGAGCGCAGTCCCAGTCCCACTGGCTCTCCTCCCCCCTGACATCCCACACATTCACTCACCTCTCTGTCTGCTTCCTCTTCGAGAGGCAACCTCAGGAGTAAGTGCAGGTACTGGTGGACTGTCTCTGCGCTCCTGGAATCCCGCAGCTTGAGTCCATAGTATCTATAGAGGGCGTTCTAAGGGTTGGGGAAGGTTTGGGTGAGTCACAGGGAGGAGACCCCACCAGCTACATCAACTGCTTTTGGAAAACCAAAGAATTTCAATTTTACCGTCTGAAAATGTCGGGTAATACTAAATAATAATAATAGATTGCAAGTACTAGGCAATTGTTTTAATGATTTGTATGCAATTTTACACATCTTCTGAATTCCCAAGTCACGTTACAACTCTTTAAAGGTAAAGGTAAAGGGACCCCTGACAATTAAGTCCAGTCGCAAACGACTCTGGGCTTAAAGCTCATCTCGCTTTAAGGCCGAGGGAGCCGGCATTTGTCCGCTTCCACAGACAGTTTTTCCAGGTCATGTGGCCAGCATGTCTAAGCCGCTTCTGGCGAAACCAGAGCAGCACACGGAAATGCCGTTTACCTTCCAGCCGGAGCAGTACTGGCTTCAGCTGGGGAGGGTGGGATATAAATAAATTATTATTATTATTATTATTATTATTTACTTGCACTATGTGCTTTTGAACTGCTAGGTGGGCAGGAGCTGGGGCCGAACAACGGGAGCTCACCCCATCGCAGGGATTCGAACCGCCGACCTTCCGATCGGCAAGCCCAAGCGGCACAGTGGTTTAACCCACAGCACCACCCACGTCCCTATTACAACTCTTTAGTACTCCTCATTTGGGGAATTTGAAAGTTGACAAGTTCAGCATGTCCTAATTGCTCTGCCTCCACTGTTGGAGGCAGGAATGCTTCTGAATACCAGTTGCTGGAAACCACAGGAAGGGGAGAGGGCTCTGTGTTCGAATTCTGCTTTCCAGTTTCCCATGGGCATCTGGTTGGCCACTGTGAGATAAGGATGCTGGTCTAACCCAGCAGCCTCATCTTTCATTCTCATGACACACTTTTGTCCTAGATACACTGACCCTAGGCTCTTCCCGCTTTTTTAGAGGACTAATACCTGTACCTGCAGCCTCTTACAGGTGTCCCCAGCCTCCCTCCACAGTAATGTGATTGGCTGTCACCGGTTTAAAAGGGAAGCCTGTCCAATAGTGGTGGAGTGGTGTAGATGAGTGTGGAGTCTTCTTTTGCCTCAAGGCGCAGGTACTCTGTCTGATTAGATGAACTGCTTTTGTAGATATTTGTATATATATTTAGCTCACAATAATAAATACTGCACTAAAGAACCTAGGACTCTGAGCTTTCTGCTAAAAGCGCCGCGAGGAATTCGTGACAGGGTTATGGGCCCAGCACACTTCTGCTGCGCATGAGTACAGGTGGCTGTTATCTAGCCATGGGTGCTGGAGGGGAGCTGCAGCAATGGAGCAGTCCAGAGCTGGCGTGCTACTGGAGAAGCTGACGGCCATGAACTACAGCATCTGGTCAGTCCGCATGCAACACTTCCTCAAGCGTGAGGGCCTGTGGAAAGTGGTGGAAGATCCACCGCAGCCCCCTGAGGAGGATGAAAAGGATGAGAAAGCTTTGGCTATGATCATCCTTGGAATGGACGACAGCCAGCTAGTCTACGTAGCTGATAAGGTGACAGCAAGTGAGGCGTGGGATGCGCTCAAGCTGTCCATGTGCGAGAGACATCTGGCTTGCTGGACTTCCGGTTGGCGCCAGTGATTAATGGCGGACTTCTCCCGGAGCTCCGGGAGAAGCCTGCTCTGCGGGTTCGGGTCCTGCCGCTACGGCGAAGCGGGGACCCTTAAAAATTACAGGTGGAGAAGCCTGTAAACAAGGAGGCTCGGCGGGTACCTTGGCGACCCCCCCAACTGCCAAAGAGCCTTTTTAAAGGCTCCGGAACGGTGTCGGGGAGAACGTGGTGCTGAGAGCCGCTACCCAGTCCATGGAGTGAAGCCGCATCGCCATTATCAGAGAGCGCTGATTTCTTCCGGCAAATTGAAACTGAAAGCATCTACTCGTGAGTAGGAATAAAGGCTTAAATTGGACTCTAAATTTTTAAAAGATTTACCGCCACGGGAAAGGCATAAAAAGGAAGTCTGTCTTCCCACGTTGTAGATAGAAGAAAGCAAAGAGACTATTAAGCTGAAACCTTTGAAGCCTGTATTTGGAATAACAAATCCATTGTTCAAAAATAAGATTTAAACCCCCCCCCCCCACTTAGCTGGCAGGGGCGGGGGCGGGGAGAACTGTTACTGAATTAAATATCCTGCATGAAAGGAGAGGATTGAATTCTACCCACTGTCTTTTGTATCCTGGAGACGGACTGCTTTGTAAGTAAGGAAAAAGAACTCTGAACTGTCAAAAGAGTGAGCCTGAAAATAACTTTGAAAGATACAGTTTTGAGGACTTCTATTTAGACTGCTACATATTTGCAACTATTTAGAAAAAGAGTTGGAACTGGGGATTTTTTCTTCCTTTATGAAAGATGGGGGGGAATCTTGAGACAATATATCTGTTGTAAAAACTGTGAAACCAGGCTGGGAATTCCCCCCTCTAGAGGAGACTTTGTTACCTTGTGGGAAACAACTAAGCAACTAGAAGCTGAGCCACTGGAAATTTACTAGCAAAAACAAATCCGGGAGTGTGAGACTGACCTTGGCCTGGCATGATAGTGGCATGGCAGATGGTAAAGGAAAGATAGAGCTGGCTCAGGAGAAAAACCTCAGATCCGGCAAAACCTACAGTACTGCACAACAAAGAAGGGCCTCAGTGACAGGAGCAGCTGCGGCCTCGCAAATAAAATCCAAAACTATGTCTGCAGAAGATGCTTTGACTAAAGCTCTTGGAAAAATAAATGAATCTTTGGAACTTCTAACGAGACAAGGAACTGACACAAGCAAACAAGTAGCCGAGATCTCAAAAAAACTTGACTTGAACACTTCTAGTTTAAAAGAACTGGGAACACAAGTTAATGCTAATGCCCAGAATATTGGGAGACTTTCAGAAGAATCAGCCACTACTCGAAAGATTGCCGAGGAGGCAAAGGAGATTGCAACTGAAACGCAGGGAAAAATACCACTGGTTGAAAAGAAACTGATGGACCATGACTTATCTTTTGCTATGATAGATCTGCAAAGGAGGGATCGCAACTTAATAATAATAATAATAATAATAATAATAATAATAATAATTTTTTATTTATACCCCGCCCTCCCCAGCCAAGGCCGGGCTCAGAGCGGCTTACAAACAATAATAAAAACAAGAAGAATGATTACAACTTAAAAACAAAAATAAAATACAGCATTAAAATAATGGAACATTAAAATATTAAAATGTAGCCTCATCGCAGGAGGAGAAGGAAAAGAAAAAAGAGAGAGAGAGAGAGAGAGAGAGAGAGAGAGAGAGGGAGGGAGGGAGGGAATCAAATTGGCTCCAAGCCAAAGGCCAGGCGGAACAACTCTGTCTTACAGGCCCTGCGGAGAGAAATCAGATCCTGCAGGGCCCTGGTCTCATGAGGCAGAGCGTTCCACCAGGCCGGAGCCAGAGTTGAAAAGGCCCTGGCTCTGGTTGAAGCCAATCTAACTTCCTTAGGGCCCGGGACCACTAGGGTGTTGCTATTTATGGACCTTGAGGCTCTCCGTGGGGCATACCGGGAGAGGCGGTCCCATAGGTACGAGGGTCCTAGGCCGTGAAGGGCTTTAAAGGTCAAAAGCAGCACCTTAAATCTGACCCTGTACTCCACCGGGAGCCAGTGCAGCTTGAAAAGCACTGGGTGAATATGCTCCCATGGCAGAGACCCCATGAGGAGCCTCGCTGCAGCATTCTGTACCCGCTGGAGTTTCTGGGACAGCTTCAAGGGCAGCCCCGCATAGAGCAAATTACAGTAGTCAAGCCTGGAGATGACCGTCGCATGGATCACTGTGGCCAAGTCGGCTTAAGATTGAGACTTGTGCTGGAAAGTGAACAGGACAATCTGGTGGACTTTCTTACAAAAGAATTTTCTGAATTTTGGCAAGAGGGCCTGCAGGGGGAGGAGGTCAAGATCGTGAGTGCATTCAGACTTGGAATAAGACAAAAAAAGAATAAGGCAAGAGACTGCTTGATTACTTTGGGATCAAAGGAGGAAAGAGATAAAATTTTAAATCTGCACTATCAAAATACACTGCAAATTGAGGATTCCTTCGTGGAGATTTTTAAAGATATTCCGAAGCCCATCTTAGATGCAAGAGGGGATTACAAAGACATGGTTTTATTACTGAAAAAAAGCAGAATCTTCTTTAGGTGGGAATTCCCCCAAGGCCTATCTTTCAAATACAGAGGAAAGAAAATCAAAATAAAGACATTGAGCGATAAAGACAAATTCTTGAGAGACCACGAAGAAGACCTGGTGAAGGAAGGGGAAATTGGAGAGGAGCCAACACTATCAGGAAAAGGAATACTGGACTTAGCAAATCTATCGTTTGGACTACAGCCACCAACGGATGAAGAGCAACAATTGGGAGCAGTAGGAGGAATAAGTAAATAACCCCATCATGGCCTTGCGACTATTGAGTTGGAATTGCAATGGCTTGAACATTCCTCGGAAGAGGAAGAACGTCTTTCATATTTTACAGAAACAACAATTGGACTTGATTTGTTTGCAAGAGACACATGTGACAAGAAAACACAGAAAATTACTTATTAATAAAAAATTAGGACAGGAATTTATTTCATCAGACAGAGTGAAAAAAAGAGGAGTGGTCATATATGCAAAGGATAGATTGATGCCGAAACAAATATTTAAAGATGAACAAGGAAGATATCTGGCAATTGAAATTCAAGTTCAAGGACAGAAATTTTTGATTTTAGGAATTTATGCACCGAATGAAGGTAAATTTGAATTTTTTAAGAAGTTGCATGAGATTCTGTTGGATCATTTGGACACTAATGTAATCTTGATGGGAGATATGAATGGAGTAGTTTCTACAAACATGGATAAAGCACAAAGACAAGTGATCCCTAAAGATGGAAGACTGCCAAAAACCTTTTTTGAAATGACTGACAATATGGACTTGGTGGATATTTGGAGAATAAAATATCCTCTTGAAAGAGAAGGAATCTTTTTTTCTGAAGCCAAAGTGACCTGGACTAGAATTGACCAAATATGGGTTACTAGAGGACTGGCATCAAAGATAAAAAAAAGTGGAAATCTGCCCAAAAACTTGCTCCGACCATAACGCCGTGAAGATGGAGATGAACCAAACAACAGCCGGCACTTTCAGATGGAGGATGAATGACACATTATTCAGAGACAAAGAATTCTGCAAAAAGGCCCAAAAAACATTAAAAGACTACTTTGAGATTAACATGAGGACCAATGTGGAAAAAAGAGTAATCTGGGACGCAAGCAAAGCGGTTATGAGAGGTTTCTTGATACAACAAAATGCAATAAAAAAGAAAAGCCAAAATGAGAAAAAGGATAAAATTTTGGAAAAAAATAAAGAAGGAGAAAAGAAATTAAGATCAAAACCAAAGTCTCAGGAGATCTTGAGAGAAATTAAATTATATCAAATTCAGTATATGGAACTGATGAACCAAGAAATAGAATGGAAAATTAAACAAATGAGACAGAAAACGTTTGAATCAGCGGACAAATGTGGGAAATTTTTGGCTTGGCAATTGAAGAAGAGACAGAAACTAAATACAGTGACAAATTTAGAAGTGGATGGAAAGAACATCAACAATCCAATTGAAATTAGAAGCTGCTTCCAGAGATATTTTAAACAATTATATGCACAAGGGCCACAAAAAGACACCGACATAGAACAATTTTTGGAGAAAAATGGGATGAAGGAAATTTCAAGTGAAGGCAAAGTAATTTTGAATCAGAAAATAACTGAACAAGAAATAGAAGGTGCCATTCAAAACATGCAACTGGGCAAATCTCCGGGGCCTGATGGACTGACTTCCAAATATTATAAGACTTTAAAAGAATGGCTAATACAACCTTTGAAGGAAGTCTGCAACGAAATTCTTGAGGGGAAAGAAGCACCTGAAACGTGGAAAGAGGCTTATATCACGCTTATACCGAAGACAGAGACTGAAAAGACTCAACTTAAAAACTACCGCCCAATTTCCTTACTAAATGTGGATTATAAAATTTTTGCTGATATTTTAGCTAAGAGACTGAAAAAAGTTTTGATGGGGGAGATTCATAGGGACCAATCGGGCTTTCTCCCGAGAAGGCATCTATCAGACAATGTAAGGAATATAATAGACATTTTGGAAATGCTAGAAGTTAACATAAACACAAAAGCTGTTCTGATATTTGTGGATGCGGAGAAAGCCTTTGACAATATTTCCTGGACCTTTTTGAAGAAGAATCTCCATGGGATGGGGGTAGGCCAAGGTTTTGAAAACGGTATAGGCGCAATATATTCTGAACAAAAAGCAAAGTTAATTGTAAATAATGTAGTTACAGAAGAATTTAAGATAGAAAAAGGGACACGTCAGGGGTGCCCAATTTCCCCACTACTTTTTATCTCGGTCCTGGAGGTTTTGCTGAACATGATAAGAAAAGACCAGCTGGTTAAAGGGGTTCAGGTCAGAGCGAGACAATATAAATTGAGAGCATTTGCAGATGACTTGGTACTTACATTACAAGAGCCAGAATCTAGCACCGAAAGGGTTTTGGAATTAATTCAAGAGTTTGGTCAAGTGGCAGGATTTAAATTAAACAAATCAAAGACTAAGGTATTAGAGAAAAATTTAACAGCAGGGGAGAAGGAGAGGTTTCAGAATGAAACAGGTTTAACTGTGGTTAAGAGTGTAAAATATTTGGGGATTAATATGACAGCTAAAAACATGAATCTATTTAAAGATAATTATGAGAAATGTTGGAATCAAGTGAAAAAAGATCTAGAAATTTGGTCAAACTTGAAGCTTTCCTTGTCTGGTCGAATCACAGCTATCAAGATGAATGTATTGCCTAGAATGTTATTTTTGTTCCAAACATTGCAAATTGTTGATAAGATGGAGTGTTTTAAGAGATGGCAGCGAGATATCTCTAAATTTATCTGGCAGGGCAAAAAACCCAGAATAAAATTTAAGATTTTAACTGATGCAAGTCTGCCCTGCCAGACTTGAAACTTTACTATGAATCAGCAGCTTTCTGCTGGTTGAAGGATTGGCTGCTTCTTGAGAACACAGATATCTTAGATTTGGAAGGTTTTAATAACTTTTTTGGGTGGCATGCATATTTGTGGTATGACAAGGTTAAGGTTCATAAAGGCTTTAAAAACCATATTGTCAGGAAAGCATTGTATAATGTTTGGATTAAATATAAAGATTTGTTGGAGAATAAAACTCCAAGGTGGTTGTCACCAATGGAGGCAAAGGCATTGAAAAAACTTAATATGGAGTCTAAATGGTCAAAATATTGTGAAATTCTAGAACAGGAGGGCAATAAGTGGAAATTGCAGAGTTTTGAGAATCTAAAAGGCAAAGTGCGAGATTGGCTTCACTATTATCAACTAATGGAGGTGTATAAGCTGGATAGGAAAATTGGTTTCCAGGTGGAAAAGTCAAAATTGAAAACAGAACTGTTAGAATCTAATACTAAGAATTTGTCAAAAATGTATAACTTGCTGTTGAAATGGAACACGCAGGATGAAACGGTTAAATCAGCTATGATTAAGTGGGCGCAAGATATTGGACACAATATTATGTTTGCTGACTGGGAAAAGTTGTGGACCACCGGTATGAAATTCACGGCGTGTAACGCCTTGAGAGAAAATATTATGAAAATAATTTATACGTGGTACATGACCCCAGTCAAGCTTGCAAAAATTTACCACTTATCAGATAATAAATGTTGGAAGTGTAAAGAAAATGAAGGTTCATTCTTTCACCTCTGGTGGACATGCCCAAGGATTAAGGCTTTCTGGGAAATGATATTGTCAGGGGCTCAGGAGCAGAGGCACAGGGAAGAGAGGAGATGGAGAGCGAAGGGGAAGAATCCGAGGGGAGCGTAGGAGAAGAGGACAGTGGACCGAGGGATTCCATGAGCCTCTCCAGCGAATCGGAAGATTCACAGAAGGGGGCGCCAGTGGCCAGGGGTAGGGGGTTCCCAAGGGGAATGCCCCAGGAGCAAGGGGGCAGCAGGGACTCCCAGAGCAGTAGCTGGAAATCAGGACCAGCTTCCCCACCAGAGCAGAGTGGGGGGGAAGAGTCCCAAGGATCGGGGCCAGTGCATTCCCCACCAGGGAGAGAAGATAAGGCAGGGCTGACCACGCCTCCATCAGAATGTCGGACAACGGAGGAGAGGTCAGATCCGGCCAGTGTCCCGGAAGAGGGAAGCAGTGACCAAAGTACTGTAACGGTTAGGAGAAAGGTCACTGGGCTGGCGCGAGAGGCAAGTTCAAATGTACAGGAGCGCGGGACAGCAGAGAATGAGGATTGGGAAACGGGTCCTAAAGCCCGCCGGAGGGAGGGGGAGGAGCTAAGCGACTCAGCGACGGAAGAGTCCAGAAAGGGCAATGCCCCAGCGGGCAGGAGGACCCAGAGGAGGAGAGAGCAGCGTAAAAGGTGGAGCAGGGTTAGGATCTTAAACTGGTGTCATAGGGGAGGTGACTCAGACGGGACTTCGCCGATCTAGGGTTTAAGACGTAGGGCTGCACGCTGTGGCTTTGAAATGGAAACTGAACTTCAATAAAGACTTTTGTACATTACTACAGCCTAGCGTTGGTCCTCTGTGAGCTGGGACCTAGAGGCAGCTCTGACAGATATATAATGAAATGAAAAAGGTATTTAAATATACCTTCTTGAAGAAACCAGAGGCCTTTCTCCTGGGTATGGTTAGCCATGTGGTGTTAAAGAAGGATAGAACTTTGTTTCTGTATGCCACAACAGCAGCAAGAATCCTTATTGCAAAGTATTGGAAGACACCAGATTTACCCACTTTGGAAGAATGGCAGATGAAAATGACAGACTATATGGGACTGGCAGAGATGACGGGCAGAATCCGAGACCAGGAGAAGGAGACAGTGGAAGAAGATTGGAAGAAATTTAAAGACTACCTTAATAAATACTATAAGATTAATGAATGCTAGTTTGACAGGGGTTTAAAAATAATGTGGTTTTCAGAGATCTTGATCAAGAAAAGGAATGGAATTAAAAAACTTTTGGGAAATAAGGGAATGGATTTGCTAATTGGATTATGAAATTAGAATACAAAACGGGGAGGTATGAGGAAGTCGGGGAAAATAGGTTGAGAAAACAAGGTTTGAAATTATACTTGTTGTTTTTTGTTTGTTTTGTTTTTATTGTTGTTGTTTGTATTTGTATGTTTTTATTGGAAATTTTAATAAATATCATTTAAAAAAAAGGGAGAGACATCTGGCTTGCTGATAACACTGACCAGGAGAACGTACCGGTGTCGGAAGACACCGGGGGACTCCCCGGTGAACCACCTAAAATTCCTTTGGACTTGCTGTGGACTTGATCACGCAAGTACCTTCTGCTATCCAGAGAGCAGAATAAACTCTTTCTTCTTTGAATCAACCTTGGTGTCATTTGGCTTCCTTCCTCCTGTCCCGGAGCAATGCAGACCCAATCAGTGAACTCCAATAAGGCTACAGATCCAATACTCTCTGTGGAAGTGCTGGGTCAGAATGACGCAGCAGTAATGTGATTGGCTGTCACCGGTTTAAAAGGGAATATTTAGGAATTTATTTTCAATATAATTTAGGGTGGAAAGCGCATGTTGAATATCTTCAAAACAAGACAAAAGCCCTATCACACTCCCTCCTTCATTTTTTCTACTCTGAGGGGGCCTTATTCATCCCTGCGGCCCTAAAAGTGTATAGCATCAAAGTGATGGCCACAATGGCCTATGCTGCACCTTTATGGGCTGCCTTTGCAAACCTCTCACCATTAGAGTCACTTCAAAGCCAATTCTTACGCCGACTTTTAAAATTACCAACATGCGTAAGTAACGCGGCTATTCGTTTAGAAATGAAGATCCCGTCAGTGGAGTTAGTTATAAGGAGGAGAGTTTTGATCTATTGGATATCCCTATGGCATAAACTCCCGAACCACTATCTCATTCAATGCATGTGGCAAGATGACTTCACAAATTTGTGGTCAGGAAAAATCCTTGCCAAATTGCAGTACTATGAGATCTCACCCACTGAATTGCTCAAACTGGATCTAAATGTGGCAAAAAGGTGTATAAATCAAAGGCTGGATGATGCAGAGCTATACCAAAATTTTGTAGCTGGTGGTGGAGCCTGTTTGCCGTTAAATTTCGGCATAACCCCTATCTACCGCACTCCGTCCTACTTAACATCGCTTATGGCCACGTCTCACCGATATGCCTTCATTAGAACTAGGTTTAATGTCTTTCCAACAAACGTGCTGAGACATAGATTCACTAAGGGCCAAGTCCCTTCAACATGTGCTTGTGAAATGAAAACATCTGAATCTCTATATCATGTTATGTTTATCTGCCCTTTGTACAGTTCAGCCCGTGCTAGCATACTAAACTCCATAATCCAGCCAATGGCTGACAAACCAGTAGACCTACAGCTTGCCTGGTTTCTTCAAGATGTGGATCCTTATATTACCCTACAGGTTGCTAAATTCCTAACAGCCGTCCTCTCGTACAAGAGACGGAATGGAATGTTAGCTGATTATTGATAGTTATAAGAATTTTCTATAACAACATCAGATACTGATTTTAGTGTAGTGCAATTTTTTAAAAAATTTTAATCTTAATCTTAAACTTTTTCTTATGAATGGCTGATATTTGTCCTTGTGAGTTGTAAACTGTGCTATACTACATGTGGCTTGTACGAGTCCGCTGTTTTATTTGATTTGTTTTGTTGTGTTGTGTTTCATGATGGGCGTAAAGCCGAATAAACATTTTGATTTGATTTGAAGCCTGTCCAATAGTGGTGGAGTGGCGTAGATGAGTGTGGAGTCTTCTTTTGCCTCAAGGTGCAGGTACTCTGTCTGATTAGATGAACTGCTTCTGTAGATATTTGTATATATATTGAGCTCACAATAATAAATACTGCACTAAAGAACCTGGGACTCTGAGCATTCCACTAAAAGTGCCGCGAGGAATTCATGACAAGGACTTACCTTGTTGTGTCCAGGCTTGGATGTCTTCTGCTGGGAATAAAATGAAGAAAAGTGTCATGTTTCTTGTCTAGAGAACAGTTGCCATCTATCTGCCACTTGTCTTCTCTAAAAAAAACCCACATGCCTAGAAATAGACTTCTTGCAAAAATCATTTGGAGTAAAATCTATTGCAATCAATTCTTCTTCTTTTTTAAAGTAACACTCCAAAGAAGATTCAATAAATCCTCTGGACTGGGAGACACACCATTCATTTAAAGCACTTTGTTTCTTGCCATGAACAAACAGAATCTAGGCATTGTGGCTATTACTATTATTTATTAAATTTCTGTACTGCCCTTCATCCGAAGATCACTGGGCGGTTTACAATATAAAAACTCAAAAATACATACCATAATAACAAACAGACAATACCACTCCCAGTATGATTATTTATTAAATTTTCTGTTGCAGAAAGTATTTGCTTGCCTGCTCTGCCAAATGCCCAGGCCTGGCAAATTAACTGCTCTTGAGAGCGAAGAGGAAATATTGGCCATATCAGGCACAATACAGTCACAAAAACTTTTACTGCACAATATTGGATTCTCAAACGTTCCCAGATATCGGGAACGATCAGTTGCAAAAGTTAAAGAAAAAAAACATGCAACATTTCCTGGGGTCCAAGTCATCCCACCAAATCAAGTTCATGGATTGGTTCTTCTTCCGGTCTACAGATGCTGCACTGATCGCCTTCTCTGCTTCCCCAAATTTGCCTGGTCCTCTTTTCAAGCCCCACCAGGAGAAAGTCGTCTCTTGCATCTGCAAATAGGACCTTCCTCCAAGCTGGGCTCCCAATAGTTCAGGCCGAGGCAAACACGGCCCTCCAGCTGTTTGGGGACTCCAATGCCCATCACCCCTGACCCGCTGGTCCTGTTTGCTAGGGATGATGGGAGCTGTAGTCCCAAAACAGCTGGAGGGCTGGGTTTGCCTTTGCCTGTGATAGTTCATGGCAGTTCCCCTTCTACATGCTCCCACCAGCCCCAGGCAGCATATGGTCCAGAACATTTAGAGGGCACCAGGTTGGGGAATCCTGGTTCACGCTGCGCAACATCAGACCAGGGTGGCTAAAAATCAATGACCCCCTTTTTAAAAAATGGATTTCTTTGATTTAAATCACATTTTTAAAAAAATTAATTTGGATTTCTAAAATAAAATGCTTTTGGAGGAAAAATCTTCCGAAATATATTTTTCTTTTTAAGTTGCATTATAGTCCAACGGCTATTCACTGGGAAGTAAGGATTTATTTTAAGTTTTTCATATATGCTAAAATTCATTCTAAGAATTTAAAAAAAAAAAAAGTTAACCACATCAGTTAACAAACATGGATATATATGCTATAATGTTATTGTTTTAGTTAAATAAATTGTTTAAATTCTAATTAAGAAAATGGTTGTTTTTCTTCCAATAAGGTACAGCAGAAAAGTTGTCCAAATATACAATGGTAGCTCAGGTTAAGAACGTAATTCTTTCTGGAGGTCCGTTCTTAACCTGAAACTGTTCTTAACATGAAGCACCACTGTTAGAGGTAGCGGCTGGTTGCTTGAGAGCAATCAGGAAATATGGCTCAAGAGTCTGTTTTCCAGCTTTCTTCTTAGTGATCAAAACCTTTAGAATGCAGAGCGCCTCTATTCCGTGTCTTGCTCATTCACGGGCAGAATCTGAGAGTGGGCGGCCCTTCAACCTTCCCCAGCAGAGTAATTTCTTGGGGCCCAGTCTGCGCCTCCCCTCTCTGCGCGGAAGCCTACTGCGCAAGGAAGGCTTGGGTAATGGGGGGCCCCCCTCCTCCCCGCTTTGCTCAGGCAAGGTGTCCTGGCACCGCCTTGCCTCCTCCGACCCCTGCATCTCCTCTCCTTCCTCCGCTGAGGAAGTGCTGCTTCCCACGATCTTTGGGGCTCTCTGTAATCCACCCGGCTTTTCCCCTCTCGCCCCTGAGCCGATGGCAGTTCTTAACCCGAGGTACTATTTCTGGGTTAGTGGAGTCTGTAACCTGAACCGTATGTAACCTGAAGCGTCTGTACACAGTTAACTTATTATACCCCACAATAATTTCATAATTATCTGTCTATGCATTCCTAACAGTATAACCAAATCAGTAGTAAAAACTACTCTGGAAATTTATTATTCCCAAAATGAAACCTTCATCTGGTTGTAAATATTAAGATTATACAAGCAAGAATGTAAAAATATGCTTTAAATCGATTTGATTTCAATCAAATCCACCCTGCATCACACACACCTGGGGAGGTGGCTGGAGGTGTTGGAGGATGGTCTCCAAAATCTCCCTTTCATCCATCATCTCCAAAGCTTCTCTGACGGTTCTTCCTCCCAGCATTTTCTTACCCACCAACAAGTACTCTAAGTTTTCATCAGAGAGTTCTTCAGAAAGAAAGAGAGAGAGAGAGGTGAGTAAATGAGGCGGATGAGAGGGAAAGGTACCGTGTTTATCTATGTATAAGACGCCCCCATGTATAAGACGCCCCCTATTTCTGGGCACTCACAATTTAGAAAACGGGGGCAGATTGCCAAGACTTGTTAAGCTTTTTTGGGGAGGGGTTGCCCAGAGTGGTTGAGCTTTTTTGGGGGGGAGGGAGCCATTAATCAAATTGCACAATTGCAGGCAGGCATCAACCACCAAGTCACCTATCGTCTGCCAGTTGACAACAGCCCTTTCCACAGCAAAGAAATCATAGCTGGGAATCTCTTCCTGGCGGCTACAATCAAGCGCCCGTCCCCCCTCAGCACTCCCCCTGTAGAAGAGGAGCCCCAATTTGACACTTGATTTGGGGGGTAAAAAACCTCGTCTTATACATGAGAAAAGACGGCAAGTTCTTTCTCAGGGGGCTTCTCGCCTGTTGCAATGAGCGGGTGCATGCCATATCTGAACAGGGATCATAGAACTGTAGCGTCTGAAGGGACCTGCGGGGTCAACTAGTCCAACCCCCAACAATGCAGAACAGGGGCAGCCACCCGGAAGTCCCTGTTCCATGTTACACGCCTCTGAACAAGGAGGGGTGGGATGGGGGGGGGGGACTTCCACCCAGACATCAAGGAAACCAAGAGAGACCCTGACCTTGTATCATAATAATAATAATTTATTATTTATACTCCGCCCATCTGGCTGAGTTTCCCCAGCCACTCTGGGTGGCTCCCAATCAAGTATTAAAAACAATACAGCGTTAAATGTTAAAAACTTCCCTAAACAGGGCTGCCTTCAGATGTCTTTTAAAGATAGGATAGCTACTTATTTCCTTCACATCTGAAGGGAGGGTATTCCACAGGGTGGGCGCCACCACCAAGAAGGCCCTCTGTCTGGTTCCCTGTAACCTTACTTCTCGCAATGAGGGAACCGCCAGAAGGCCCTCGGTGCTGGATCTCAGTGTCCTGGCTGAATGATGGGGGTGGAGAGGCTCCTTCAGGTATACTGGACCGAGGACGTTTAGGGCTTTAACACTTTGAATTGTGCTCGGAAACGTACTGGGAGCCAATGCAGATCTCTCAGAACCAGTGTTATTTGGTCCCGGCGGCCGCTCCCAGTCACCAGTCTAGCTGCCGCATTCTGGATTAATTGCAGTTTCTGGGTCACCGTCAAACGTAGCCCCACGTAGAGTGCGTTGCAGTAGTCCAAGCAGGAGATAACTAGAGCATGCACCACTCTGGTGAGACAGTCTGCAGGCAGGGAGGGTCTCATCCTGCTTACCAGGTGGAGTTGGTAGACAGCTGCTATGGATACAGAAGTAACCTGTGCCTCCATGGACAGCTGTGAGTCCAAAGTGACTCCCAGGCTGCGCAGGGGCACAGTTACCCCATTCAGGACCAGGGAATCCCCCACACCCGCCAGCCCCCTGTCCCCCCAAAACAGGACTTCAGTCTTGTCAGGATTCAACCTCAATCTGTTAGCCACCATCCATCCTCCAACCGCCTCCAGGCACTCACACAGGACCTTCACCGCCTTCACTGGTTCTGATTTAAAGGCGAGGTAAAGCTGGGTGTCATCTGCATACTGATGAACACCCAGCCCAAACCCCCTGATGATCTCTCGCAGTGGCTTCATATAGATATTAAAAAGCATGGGGGAGAGGACGGAACCCTGAGGCACCCCACACGTGAGAGCCCAGGGGTCTGAACACTCATTCCCCAACACCACTTTCTGGGCACGGCCCAGGAGAAAGGAGCGGAAGCACCGTATAACAGTGCTCCCAGCTCCCAGCCCCTCTAGATGGTCCAGAAGGATGTTATGGTCGATGGTGTCAAAGGCCGCTGAGAGATCCAGCAGAACTAGGAAACAGCTCTCACCTTTGTCCCTAGCCCGCCGGAGATCATCAACCAGTGCGACCAAGGCAGTTTCAGTCCCATGGTGAGGCCTGAATCCCGATTGGAAGGGATCCAAATGGTCCGTATCCTCCAGGCATGCTTGGAGATGTTCGGCAACCACCCGCTTAACCACCTTGCCCAAGAATGGTAAATTTGAGACTGGGCGATAGTTGGCCAAATTGGCTGGGTCTAAAAAAGTTTTTTTAAGAAGCGGTTTAATGACCGCCTCTTTCAGTGGGTCTGGGAAGGCTGCCTCACAGAGAGAAGCATTCACTACCCCGCAGAGCCCATCACCCAGCCTTTCCCGGCTCGTTTTTATCAGCCAGGATGGGCAAGGATCAAGGAGACAGGTGGTTGGTTTCACTTGTCCAAGCAGCCTGTCCACATCTTCGGAGGTAACAGATTGGAATTGATCCCATGTAACAGGACTAGACAGAACTAGACAGTGCTACTCTCCCGCCCTGTCCCTGCTCCCACGGTGGAGTCTACCTCCTTCTGAATCTGAGCGACTTTATCTGCAAAAAACTTTGCAAAAGCACTGCAGGAGATCTTGGGGTCCCTACCAGGCCCTGGTAGTGCAAGTGGTTCTGATAGATTGTGAACCACCTGAAAAAGTCTCCCGCTGCTGTTTTCTGCATTGCCACTTGGTAGGCTCGACGTTGAGCTCTAGCCCGTGTCCAGTCTGATTCAGAGTGAGTTTTCCGCCACCAGCGCTCTAGCCATCTCAACAATGGTTTCATCGCCCTCAGCTCTGGAGAAAACCATGGGGCTGTCCAGGCTCCATGCAATCAGAGAGGGCGTTTCGGAGCCAGACAGTCAATAGCCCTGGTTAACTCCGCATTCCAACGGGCCACCAGGGAATCAGCCAAGAGGCCACCAACTTGGGATAAAACATCCCCTACCGCTCTCTGGAAACCAGTTGGATCCATTAAGTAGCAGGGGCGGACCATCCGAATCGGTCCCACCTCCCTGCAGAGGGGAAGGGTCGCGGAGAAGTCCAGTTGCACCAGGAAGTGATCTGACCATGGCACTTCTTTTGTTTCGCTTTTAGTTAGTGTCAGATCACCAACATCCGTAGAGGTAAACACTAAGTCTAAGGCCAAGGGGAACCCAAGAGGGATCTGGTTCTGCCTACTCACCTGGGAACGCTGGCCCAGAGTCCTCAAGGCTCTTCTTTTTTGAGGGCCGCTGCTGGCTTGGGTCTTGCTTCACCAGCCCTGGCAAGACGAGGGGTCTGGCCTCTGCCGGTCTGGCCTCTGCCGCTGATGGGGTAGGCTTTGCCAATGCCGGCAGTAGGGCAGGGGCCTCGTCCTCATATGAGGGGTAGATCTTTTGATTTCTCCTCCTGCCCTCTGTGGCTGATGTTGAAGGCTTTGCCAATGCCGGCAGTAGGGCAGGGGCCTCCTCCTCATATGAGGGGTAGATCTTGTTCTTCTTTTTTCTTTTTAGAAAAAAAGCCATCCTGCAAGATGCAAAAAGATTAGGAATTATTGGGAAATGATATATAATGAATTGAAAAAACTGTTTAAAAATACTTTTGTTAAGAAACCAGAAGCATTCCTTCTAGGAATTTTAGACCAAGATGTAAAAAAAGAAAATTGGAAATTATTTATGTATGCAACAACAGCAGCAAGAATTTAATTAGCACAAACTTGGAAGACAGAAGAAATACCAACGAAAGAACAATGGCAAGGGAAACTTATGGAATATGCAGAACCGGCAAAACTAACAGAAAAATTACATGAAAAGGACAACAAAGACTTTAAAAGAGAATGGGAACCATTTACAACATATATGAAGAGGCAACATAAAGAAATGGACTCATTGGCAGTGAACAATCACAACTGTCTACAACAAAAAATAAGACTATATGTATTGAGGAAATTTTGGGGAAACATCAAATACGCAAGGTGAACAATAGGGAAATAAAACAAAATGTGAGTACGAGGGAAGTCCAGGGGATGAGGGTCGAAATATGAAAAATTGTTAAAGATATATTGTTAGAAGTAGAATCCATGGAAAAAAAATTTAAAAAAAAATTATTTTAAAAAAATAAATAGAATCTCTGGATAACAAGTATCATTTTTAGGTAATCTATTAAGACTGGAATATGATATTCCAGTTTTGATTGCTGGAAATTTAGCAATTGGGAAATATTATCCTGGATATTGACAGAATCTGGGAATGATTCAAAGTATTTGGTATCGTATTTTTATTTGTAAACATTGAAATGAGGAAGTCTTTTTACTCAGAGTGAGAAGGATGACCAAATATTTGACAGACCTGGAAATAGCAAGCGATCCAAGGGGGGAGGAAGTGGATACCGCGGAAGAATATTGTAAAATTTGTGGAGGAAAATGATCTGACATGATCTACTATTCCAGCCTGGTTATCTCTTCCTAATTCTGGGTGCTGTGTTTTATTATCTCTTGTGAAAAGGTCTTTTAATGTACGGTCAGTCAAAGCCTGGATGTAAGGCCTGCCTTTTGTGTGAATAGTTTTGTTTTCGTTTTCTCATTATGGGTGGATCCCAGGACAGACTAGGTCTGGCTGAAGGTCTGCCCTGAAACCTTGCTGGAAGGATCTCCCCTTGGTGGGCCACTTTGCAGGAGTCGACTCCTGCTGACGGCTTGTCTTGTGTGCGGGTGGAGGCGCGCTGCCTGCAGAAGTGGACCTTGGGACTAGCTACCTGGAAAACCTCTGTGCCTGAGGACGCCACAACTCCTGTAGCCTCTTCAGGCTTTGCCCTCGGATGGGAAGAGCATTGCACCCGGGAGAGGGAAAGGGGAGTCAAACAGGCACTCAAGGGATAATTTCAGAGAAAGAGCTTTATTTCTATCATCCGGGCTTGGTAGAAGGAGCTAGTGTGATAACTTCACAAACAAGCACAAGTTCACAGCCATTTGCACAGAGCATATATTCCCCTCCAGTTCCCTCCCCCTTCTCCCCCTCCTCAGGAGTCCTGCCTCATGAGTTTCCCTGAGCATGAACAGAAAGCTCCTGTCCTGGGACTCTTGGGACTCTTAGCGCCCTTTCCAGGAAAGAGGGATGAGAAGCCAAGAGGGTTGAGAAGCCTTGCGTTCAGCGTGTCCAAGATGTGTTGCAACTGGATGAGATAAGACTCAATTCCCAGACCTGCTTATTCCTGGCATTGACAGAGCCTATTCATTAGCTTTTTGAAGGCTTCTTGTACTGATAAAAAATAACCTTTTGCTTATGCAGCAGCATCTTGTGAGAAAGCAGAGAAGAGCAGAGAAAAGCTGTTGTAGACGAGAGAAAGGGGAAATTTGGTTTTGAGGCCTGGGGTGACTTTGGGCCTAGGGGGGTCACCTGTCCTCACCTCCTTCACTCCCTGGCTTCTCCCCCCCCCCCCCGGAGAAAGGGGAAGGCATGGACAACAGAGAGTCGCTTCAGGACACCGATCCGCTCTCAAGAAGCCGGCGCATGGGAAGAGCCGCACCCCATCAGCTTCGAGCAGTACCTGTTCCGCCTCCAAATAATCATTTGGGCTTCTGTGTATATTCCCAGGTTGTACTTTCAGTTAGTTGGAAGGGGGGGCGGTTCTCCAGCAGATGCAGGAGTGAAACACTATCCCTTTTGTTGTGTTGAAAACAACAACTCATCAGTGGGAGCCTCAGCTTCTGATCCTAAGGATGAGGCTAATGCTTCTGGTCCTATCCCTGAAGTTCTTTTATAGGTACTGAAGATTGACTGGATATTCTGTTTATTGGTTTGGTAATGCTGTGTGTCATTTAAAATGTGGTTGAACAACTCACACCGCTCATGTGATGTCTCTGGGAAGTCAGCCCAAATCACGGCCTGTACCGCATCCCAGACAAAAAGGGTACGTGAGCCTTAAAAACCCTTTTGGATCTCTATCCCAACAGAACAGCTGCATTATTTCTCTGGGAAGGTTTTAGTTTAGGTTTTAGGATCCCAGCTGCTTCCCCCCCCAATTCAGGTGACCCACCAAATCAGAAATCAGTTAGAGAGATGCCCAAAGTGGCGCGCAAGAAAATACTTAAAGAAATTAAGGCAGGGAGGGCAGCCGGCCCCTTTTCTGTCCCTCCCATAGAGGGTTTGCATATATCCCCATTAGGCATCGTCCCCAAAAAGGCACCCAGTGAGTTTCACATGATTCACAACCTATCCTACCCAAAGGGAGGGTCCGTCAATGATGTGATACCTCAGGAACTTTGCTCTGTGAGGTATGCCTCATTTGACCAAGCAGTTAAACTTATTCGCAAATTTGGAAAAGGTGCGTTGCTGGCGAAATGTGATATAGAGTCTGCTTTCTGACTCCTGCCAGTCCACCCGGAAGATTTCCGGTGGCTGGGTTTTAAATCTGACGGGGCATACTTTGTAGACACAGGACGCGGGTGGCGCTGTGGGTAAAACCTCAATGCCTAGGACTTGCTGATCGTATGGTCGGCGGTTCGAATCCCCGCGGTGGCGTGAGCTCCTGTCGTTCGGTCCCAGCTCCTGCCCACCTAGCAGTTCGAAAGCACTCTTAAGTGCAAGTAGATAAATAAGTTCCACTTTATAGCGGGAAGGTAAACGGCATTTCTGTGTGCTGTGTTGGTGCTGGCTCGCCAAAGCAGCTTCGTCACGCAGGCCACATGACCTGGAAGTGTCTCCAGAGAGCGCTGGCCCCCGGCCTCTTAAGCGAGATGGGCGCGCAACCCCAGAGTTGGACGTGACTGGCCCGTACGGGCAGGGGTACCTTTACCTTTACTTACTTTGTAGACAAAGCAATGCCTATGGGTTGCTCAGTGGTCTGTGCAGCCTTTGAGGCATTTAGTACCTTTTTGGACTGGGCACTTCGTTTTAGAATAGGCTCTGAGGGTGTGTCGCGCTACTTGGACGACTTTATTCTCATAGCTGATAGTAGGCATAAGTGCTCGGCCCTTCTAGAAGCCTTCACATCTTTAGCAGGACAGCTGGGAGTACCTTTGGCTGCAGATAAAATGGAGGGCCCAGCTACAACTATGGTTTACCTAGGCATTGAGTTGGACACAGTCGCCCAAACTTCAAAACTTCCTAGTGAAAAAATGGTTGCGCTTAGGGACCTCATTCAGCAACTTCTCCCTCTAAGAAAAGTTACGCTCAGGGACTTCCGGGTTAGCGCCATCGTCTAATGGCGGATTCCCTCTGAGCTCCGGAGGGAACCGGCTCCGCAGGATTGGGTCTTGTCCGCGGCAGCCACGCGGGGACCCTTAAAAATCACAGGCGTGGATGCCTGTGAGCGTGGTGACTCGGTGGGCACCATTTGCGCCCCCCAATCTGCGAAGGAGCCTTTTTCAAGGGTGCGGCGCGGTGCTGTGAGTAGACTGCTCCTTCTGCGGAGTGACTTTCTCCTTGGAACAATTGGACTCTAAAGTAACAACCCGTGAGTAGTACGGAAATTGGAATTTAAAGAAAATTTTGTTGAATCAGGAACGAGCGGGGAAGGGTTAAAAAGGAAGTCCGCCCCCCCCCTTTGTAAATAACCTAAAGCAAAGGACCTGCTAACTAAGGTCAAGAGAATCTTTTCTTTCTTTTTTCTAAAAGACTTTAACTTTCACGTTCTGACATTATAAGAAATTTTACTGGAGGATAAAAGATTAACTTTGGGAGCTGAAGTTCCACCCCCCCCCCCGGACCCGGGAGCGTCCCGCGAGAGAGCCTGTTGATGAAGTATTGAAGAGTTTGACAGCTGTCAAGTTAGCTGTCAGAAGGAAAAGGAGAACTTTGTTTCTGTTGTTTCTGCTGGTTATATTTGTTACAATTTGTTGAAAATAAGGAAGGGCTGATACAAACTAACTTGATTTTTGGATTTGAGCTGAAAGGAACATTAAGGAACCAAAATCCCCCTAGAGGGGGTTTAGGGACATTACAAGAATGGCTGGAGGAGGGAAAATCCAGGCTGAATTGGATAGAACATTTGTTCTCTTGCGAAAGTTACAAGGCCAAATCGATGTTTTGGCTATAAACGTCACAACTTTGGACTTAACAGTAAATAACATTGTTGAATCTGATAAGGATTTGAAGCAGGAAGCCCATTCAATTGAACAAATAGAGAAACTTGAGAGCCATGAGAATATGGAGGAGACATATGTTGCCCCTGAAGAAAAGGTAGGAGCAGCTGTAATTTTGCAGATGTTAAAGGAGAGCTGCAATTTGAGGCCTGACATGATGGCAACAAAGGAAAATAAAAACCTGATGTGGAAAGTCTGGCCTGAATTGGAGAGCAGAAAACTGAGAGATCTCCTTGTGTGGAGATCTGAAGACCGAAGGATTATAAATTTGATTAAGATGGAAGTTGAAGCTTTGGGGACATTTGGATTTGAAAGGAGTATGAAACAAGATTTGGAGTACCCCATAGACTTTACTTTTAAGTATGGAGGTCTGGCTGGAAGAAACATGGATCCTGTTGGGCTGGAGCCTCTCCGAGATTTGGGGTTTAACATTAAGGACTATCAAAAAGACCAGCAGAGAGGAATTGAAAGAGATTTAAGAGCCTCGGATGTGAGATCTCCAGGCTAAACAGTATATTGAAACTGATGGACACTTGTTGGGGACTGAAACCGGGAAAGGGGCGGGTGGAGTTTGGGAATCCAAAGGGTATATAATTATAACTTGCTCTGTTTTTATTTTATTTTTTGCTATCTGTATGGAAATTGGGAAAGTCGTGGAAGGGAAATTTTGGTCGACTTTAGGAAAAATGTTTAAGAATGAGTAATGATGTATAAGTATTGAGGTTTAAGTTTGGATAAGTTAAAATTGGTTTCTAAAATGGTCTAAATTAAATGAAAATAAGGTTTGCAAAAATAAATTGAGGAAATGGAAGGAGGAAAAGTAAAATAGCAACATGCTAAAATTAAATTATTAAGTTAAAGTTGAGAAATAAGTAATAAGGACTTGCTGAGTTAATAATTTAAATTGGAATACAAGAAGGGGAGGTGTAAGGAGGTCTGAGAAACAAGTTAAATGAAAATATGTAACTGAAATTGTATGTGTTTTTAATTGTTTTTTTAAGAATTGGATTTTTGTATTTTTGTTATTTTTGTCTACTTTTGTTTTTGTGTGGTTTTTTGAAAATGCCAATAAATATTCATTAAAAAAAAGAAAAGAAAAGTTACGCTCAGGCAGATTCAGCCGTTGTTAGGCCATTTGAACTTTGCTTGCTGGGTGGTTTCCCCAGGCCACCCATTTTGCGGCTGCCTCGCGAGGTTGTCAGCAGGCTTGCGGTCACCCCATCACAGGGTTCGCCTATCTAAAGAGGTAAAATCCAATCTGGAAGTCTGGCTGAAGTTCTTGGAAAGGTATAATGGTGAAGAAGCAACCGTTGGAACGCAAAGGCAACGCGGCCAGTACCAAATGCAAAGGGGTAGCGACAAAGACGTGTCCTTTTAAGCCTCCCTCCTTTTGCTCCACCAAGCTCCCCCCAAACGTTAAAGGTGCCCCACCACCCTGCGAATGCGGCTAGAAATAAGAACCCCCAGCCAAACCTGATCTGTCGGGCGAGCTGTGCGCTTCCAAGTAAAAGGACTAAACGGCGATGGGCTGGCGCTGAACGTGCAAACCGCGTTCCGCAAAGCTCCGCTGCAGAGAAGCCACCCAGAGAGAAGGGAACACCCGGTCGATGGGGTTTTCCAGCGCAGTTTCAGCCCTGCTGTTTCAGAGCTAAATGGCTCTGGCTGCCAAAGCAGCTGCCTGGAACACGGGTGGGCTTGAGGCAGGCAATCCGATGGGAGGCACAACACCGATGCGCGGGTAAATCCAAGTGAAAATCAATCACCGAAGGAATTGAGATACACAGCCTAAAGAAAAGGTAAGCAAGAGACAAAACAACATTAATACAAACCAAAGCGGGATGGCTGGCCAGGTGAAAAGAGGGTGAGCCCCGTCCGCGCCGGCCCTAATAGGGCAGGCTACGCCCCCCAGCCACCCAACTGGCTGGCTGGGTTGACGACGCAGCTGGGATTCCCTCAGTCTCACGGGGGCTGGAACCAACCCCCGCGCACATGGAGTGGGCATGAAGCCCACAACCCCAACTCCTCGCCAGGTTCGGAACCGCTGAAGGTTGACTAGATATTCTGTTTATTGGTTTGGTAATGCTGTATGTCATTTAGAATGCAGTTGAACAACTCACACCGCTCATGGGATGGTGTGATAGGCGCACATACATAGATCAGCACAGGAAGACCGACCTGAAGCCATTTTGTTTTGTTTTTTTTAAAATATATTTATTTGTTTTTACAAAAAAAGAAGAAACATCAGAAAAATACAGAACAGCAAAAACAATCACAGATACACATCAAGAAAAAAGAAAAAATTAAAAATAAAAACTCCAATTTTTAAATTCATGTTTACAAAACTTTCTTTCTTGACTTCCTCACGCCTCCCTTTTTTGTGTTCCTCTTTGTCCAATCAAATACAGCAAATCCTTACCCTCTTTAAAAACTCATTTCTAGGTCGGAGCGAAACAATATAAACTTAAAGCCTTTACAGATGACCTAGTTCTGACCCTGCAGGAGCCAGAATCTAGTACAAAAAGAGTATTACAACTGATCCAGGATTTTGGTCGGGTGGCGGGATTTAAACTAAATAAACAGAAAACTAAGGTGTTGGGTAAAAATCTGACAGATGTAGAGTCGGAACAGTTTCAGAGAGAAACAGAACTAACTGTGGTCAAAAAAGTAAAGTACCTAGGGGTAAACATAACAGCAAAAAATCTGAGTCTATTTAAGGATAACTATGAAAAATGTTGGTTTGAAATTAAGAGAGATTTGGATAGTTGGACAAAATTGAAGCTTTCTTTGTTAGGCCGAATTGCTGCTGTTAAGATGAATGTATTGCCAAGGATGTTGTTTTTGTTTCAAACATTGCAGATTGTGGATAAAACAGAGTGCTTCCGGAAGTGGCAGAGAGATATATCTAAATTTGTCTGGCAGGGCAAAAAGCCCAGAATTAAGTTTAAGATATTAACTGATGCGAAAGAAAGAGGGGGCTTTGCCCTGCCGGACTTAAAGTTGTATTATGAAGCCGCAGCCTTTTGCTGGCTAAAAGACTGGCTACTTCTCGAAGACACTGACGTATTGGATTTGGAAGGGTTTAACAACGCCTTTGGATGGCATGCATATCTATGGTACGATAAGGTTAAGATCAATAAGGTCTTCAAGAACCATATTGTCAGGAAAGCAGTTTTTAATGTCTGGACAAAATACAAAGACTTACTGGAAAACAAAACTCCGAGGTGGCTTTCGCCTCTGGAAGCTAAGGCCCGAAAAAGACCCAATATGGAGGCCAAATGGCCAAAATATTGGGAAATATTAGAAAAAGATGGAGATAATTGGAAATTGCAGAGTTTGGAGAAAATGAAGGATAAAGTGCGAGACTGGTTACATTACGCTCAGATTAAAGAAGTTTTTAAAAATGACAAAAAGGTAGGGTTCCAGGTGGAGAAATCGAAGTTGGAAACAGAATTGTTAGAACCAAAAACTAAGGTATTATCAAGAATGTATAACTTGCTGCTGAAATGGAATACACAGGACGAAATGGTTAAATCGGTTATGATAAAGTGGGCTCAGGATATTGGGCATAATATTATGTTTGAGGACTGGGAAAGGTTGTGAACCACTGGGCTGAACTTCACTGCATGTAATGCTTTGAAGGAAAATGTAATGAAAATGATATATAGATGGTACATGACTCCAGTTAAACTTGCCAAAATATACCATTTGTCTGATAATAAATGTTGGAAATGTAAAGAACACGAAGGAACATTCTTTCACCTCTGGTGGACTTGCCCTAGAGTGAAGGCCTTCTGGGAAATGATATATAATGAGTTGAAAAAGGTATTTAAGTATACCTTCACTAAGAAACCAGAGGCCTTCCTTCTGGGCATTGTCGGCCAGAATGTGTTAAAGAAGGACCGAACATTTTTTATGTATGCAACAACGGCAGCAAGGATACTCATCGCTAAGAGCTGGAAAACTCAAGATTTACCCACACTGGAAGAGTGGCAGATGCAGCTGATGGACTATATGCAACTGGCCGAGATGACTGGCAGAATTCGAGACCTGGGAGAAGAGAGGGTTGAAGAAGACTGGAAGAAATTCAAGATCTATCTACAAAAGTATTGTAATTTGGTTGAATGCTAAGAAGGATGCTAGATCATAAATAACTGCCTACCATTGAATTAGATTTGAATTTGACGATAAGTGAGATTGAGGGAAACATAAAATTTGTGGAGAATAGATTAAATTAACTGAACAAAATTTAAGAATATAAACAAGATGATAAATTGCTGGAAAAAATTTATAACGATGTAAGTGGGAGTGGGAGACGCGAGGGAGTCCAAAGAAGTTCTGAAAAATGTGTTATGATCCATGCTATATTGTTTATAATTTTTGCATTTTGTATTTTAAAAAATTTCAATAAATATTTATAAAAAAAAAATAAAAATAAAAAAACTCATTTCTAATTATTAAAATCACTTCTATTATGTCTCCGATCTTTCCTCCTTATGTTTAAACACCTTTAGCATATTGTTTACTTTTGACATAATATAACTTTAGTCTTTCACCCTATTTCTATTGCATTTTTGCATACTTTTTAACACTGTATCACTAATGCCATATTATTTTTATGTCCAACATCATTTTAGCATTCATAAACTTTGCAGTGTTTCTGCAGGTAGTTCTTTAACTTCTTCCAGTCCTCTTCCACCGCTTCTTCTCCCAGATCTCGGATTCTGCCAGTCATTTCTGCCAGTTCTGCCAGTCTATTACTTGCATCTGCCATTCTTCCAAGGTGGGCAAATCTTGTGTCTTTCAATACTTTGCGATAAGTATTCTTGCTGCTGTTGTCGCATACATAAAAAACGTTCTATCTGTCTTTAACACCAATTGGCCGACTATACCCAAGAGAAAGGCCTCTGGTTTCTTAAGGAAGGTATATTTAAATACCTTTTTCAGTTCATTATATATCATCTCCCAGAAAGCCTTAATCTTCGGGCACGTCCACCAAAGGTGAAAGAAAATACCCTCAGTTTCTTTACATTTCCAACATTTGTTATCAGGCAGGTGATAAATTTTAGCAAGCTTGACTGGGGTCATGTACCACCTATAGATCATTTTCATAATATTCTCTCTTAGGGCATTACATGCCGTAAATTTCATACCGGTGGTCCACAATTTTTCCCAGTCAGCAAACAAAATGTTATGACCTATGTCCTGTGCCCATTTAATCATGGCTGTTTAACTGTTTCATCCTGAGTGTTCCGTTTCAACAGCAAGTTATACATTCTTGAAAGGATCTTAGTTTTAGGATCTAACAGTTCTGTCCCCAGTTTTGATTTTTCCACCTGGAAGCCCAATTTTTTATCCAAATTATAGGCCTCTCTTATTTGATAATAATGAAGCCAATCTCGCACTTTGTCTTTTAATTTCTCAAAACTCTGCAAATTCATTTTATCTCCTTCCTGTTCTAATATCTCCCAATACTTAGGCCATTTGGCCTCCATATTGAGTCTTTTCAGAGCCTTTGCTTCCATGGGTGACAACCACCTTGGGGTCTTATTTTCCAATAAATCTTTGTACCTAATCCAGACATTAAACAATGCTTTCCTGACAATATGGTGTTTGAAGTTTTTGTGCACTTTAACCTTGTCGTACCACAAATATGCATGCCATCCAAAAGCATTATTAAAGCCTTCCAAATCCAAAATGTCAGTGTTCTCAAGAAGCAGCCAATCTTTCAACCAGCAGAATGCTGCTGATTCATAATAAAGTTTAAAGTCCGGCAGGGCAAACCCCCCTCTTTCCTTCGCATCAGTTAATATTTTAAATTTTATTCTGGGCTTTTTGCCCTGCCAGACAAATCTAGAGATTTCTCTCTGCCACTTCTTGAAGCAATCCATCTTGTCCACAATCTGTAAAGTTTGAAACAAAAATAACATTTTTGGCAATACATTCATCTTTATAACTGCAATTCGACCCAACAAGGAAAGCTTCAAATTAGACCATATTTCTAAATCTTTTTTAACTGGACCTGAAGCCATTTTGATTCCTAAACTGAGCAAATGTTTTCTCTGCAAGGTCAAATTGGAAAAGCCTCCCCATTGTCTTTTCCTTCACAAATCCTGTCTTAAGGGTATGTCTGTGTTTGAATAGGGTGAGCCTGTGACCTGGCTCAGGAACTATTTATCATTACAAAAGACTGGCCAGGCTCCCCAGGCAATCCAATCAAGTAACCTGCCAGACAGGAGATAAACAAGGACAAAACCAACATTAAATTTCTGTTTAGGCCGCCTTTTCTGTGATGTAGGTGTGATGTATCTGAGGGGTGGCCTTAGGTTACACCCCTTCTGTGATGTATGTATGATGTTCCAGGGGTGGTCTTGGTCTACAGGGTGGCAATTTCAAGAGTCCATGTAAGGCCTTGCGCACCATTGTTCTGGGTTCCTCGTCTCTCCTGCGGGTGAGGGGAGCACCCTGTTGCAATAGATCAATAAAGATCAAGCTTACTAGCTGCCTTGCTTCTCAATATTCTCTGGTTGGCCTCTGCTATCTTCTCCTACCAATAAGGAACCCATGTAAGGACTCTATATGGGCTCTTGGATACCCCATAAGGAAAAAGGGCAATTTTTATTTACAACAGAGGCTCTCTGGGAAGTCAGCCCAAATCACAGCCTGCACCGCATCCCAGAGAAAAGGGGAACGTGAGCCTAAAACGTACAGGGGAGGGAACCAAGCAAGCTGTTAAGGGCCAATTCTCATTTACTGCACCCTCATGGTAAGACCTTGGGAAAATGCCATCTTTTCCCAGACATGAGCTATATAGAGAATGGTTATTCCTCTTGTGAAATCAGGGAGACTTTAATTAGTAAGGAATTCCATGAGTAGTAATGATACCACCACAAATAGCTCTGTCTCCAATTTCTACATTTTACCCTGGCCAACCCCTGAAAGAGCTGAATGGTTCTGGCTTTGGAACAAAATTCTGCCTAAAAGGTCCTTCCTGGGGTTTTTTTATGATGTTAGCCGCTCTGAGCCCGGCCTCAGCCGGGGAGGGCAGGATACAAATAAAAAATTCTCATTCTTATTCTTATTAAAAGGGAACACAAATGTCAAGTTAAAACTAAATATACCACACTGACTTTGGGGAGAAAAAGAAAACACACTCACTCTCTATGGAGGTCGCTGTGTACCAGCGTTGCTAAGGGCAAGCCCCTGGAGACATGAGGTCACAGCACTATGACAACATGATGGAATGATGATGTCAGTGGAAAGGAGACCTCTTGCTCATCTCTTTTTCTATTGACATTATATTTGCTGATTTATGATCCGGCAAACCTTCATCGAAGATGAACTAAGAACTTCTTAATGGATTGAATATTTTAAAAATTAATTCTCCATTAGTAACTGTCAGAGCTGCCTCTAGGTCCCAGCTCACAGAGGACCAACGCTAGGCTGTAGTAATGTACAAAAGTCTTTATTGAAGTTCAGTTTCCATTTCAAAGCCACAGCGTGCAGCCCTACGTCTTAAACCCTAGATCGGCGAAGTCCGGTCTGAGTCTCCTCCCCTATGACACCAGTTTAAGATCCTAGCCCTGCTCCACCTTTTACGCTGCTCTCTCCTCCTCTGGGTCCTCCTGCCCGTTGGGGCATTGCCCTTTCTGGACTCTTCCGACGCTGAGTCGCTTAGCTCCTCCCCCTGTCTCCGGCGGGCTTTAGGACCCGGTTCCCAATCCTCATTCTCTGCTGTCCCGCGCTCCTGTACATTCGCGCCAGCCCAGTGACCTTTCTCCTAACCGTTACACTACTTCGGTCACTGCTTCCCTCTTCCGGGACACTGGCCGGATCTGACCTCTCCTCCGTTGTCCGACTTTCTGATGGAGGCGTGGTCAGCCCTGCCTTATCTTCTCTCCCTGATGAGGAATGCACTGGCCCTGATCCTTGGGACTCTTCCCCCCCCCCACTCTGCTCTGGTGGGGAAGCTGGTCCTGATTTCCAGCTACTGCTCTGGGAGTCCCTGCTGCCCCCTTGCTCCTGGGGCATTCCCCTTGGGAACCCCCTACCCCTGGCCACTGGCGCCCCCTTCTGTGAATCTTCCGATTCGCTGGAGAGGCTCATGGAATCCCTCAGTCCACTGTCCTCTTCTCCTACGCTCCCCTCGGATTCTTCCCCTTCGCTCTCCATCTCCTCTCTTCCCTGTGCCTCTGCTCCTGAGCCCCTGACAGTAACATACCAATGATAACAAATCAAATCAATTCTTGCCACATCATAATACAAACAATAAAGCCAATTATACATTCCAAACTAAAAATTTTGGGGAGGCCTTTCCATGTTCTCGCTGTCGGGAGAAAGTTTATTTCACTTGTTCCTGCGTTCTTCTCTCTTGTTTCCCCCCAGATTCAGCTAGGTAGACCAACCACCTACCTCTAAGGGGCTACGGTACAATTTTTTAATTTTTTGGAAAGGATTCTTTTAAATACTTTTTAGGACTTTTTTTTAAAGACTTGATTCTTTTAAAGGGATTTTTGGAAGAGTTTTTAAAATATATTCCCCCCCCCCCATTTCATAATTCTGATCTTCTAGTCATTTTAAAATATCCTTCCTTCCAGAACACTCTCCTGTTTCTTAGTCCAAATTCTAATAATTTTTGAAGAGCTGAGTCCAGGGTGTCATACATTGTCCTGGGCAAAGGTGGTTGGCATTGCAGGGTAAATATTAGGCTCAAGTGGCATTGCAAATTTTGCACACAGTGATCTCTAGGATAAGCCAGGCATGTGTTGCACTGGGACCTATAGCACTGTGTTTAGAGGTCAACTACAGTTCCCATGATTCTCGGGGGGAAGGAGTCATGTGCTGTAATGTTATGGCATGTCCACAGCCACTAACAATAACCAAAGTGAATAGTTTCTGATTAATTTCTGATTAATTGTCTTGTCTCAATTATATTTTTAGAGTTTATCATTGCAATGGTGAGCTAGATACTGCAGCTTTTGGTTGTGGTGACCTGCTATTCGATATAATTAGTTAAAGATGTTTCTATATGTGTCAGGGACTCAGCGGGAGCGCAGGGAGGAGAGGAGATGGAAAGCGAGGGGGAGCAATCCGAGGGCAGCGTAGGAGAATATGACAGCAGCCCGATAGATTCCATGAGCCTCTCCAGCGAATCGGAAGATTCACAGAAGGGGGCGCCGATGGGCAGGGCAAGGGGCGACCCAAGGGGGACACCCCAGAAGCAAGGGGCCAGCGGGGACTCCCAGAGCAGCAGTTGCAAATCAGGACCAGCTTCCCCACCAGAGCGTAGTGGGGGGGAGGAGTCCCAGGTGTCAGAGCCCACATATGCACCACCAGCGAGAGAAGATGAGTCAGGGTGGACCACGCCTCCATCGGAGAGCGAGTTAACGGTTAAGAGGAAAGTTGCAGGCTGGGAGCGCGCGCCAAGTTCAAAGGTACAGGCGAGCGGCACAGAAGGTAGCCCGGATAGGGAACCAGGTCCTAAAGCCCGCCGGAAGGAGGGGCAAGAATCGTCAGGGTCAGCGTCAGAGGAGTCCAGGAAGGATGAGACCCTAGCGGGCAGGAGGGCCCAGAGGAGAAAGGAATTTAGGAAGAGGTGGAGCAAAGCGAGAGTCTTAAACTGGTGTGGAGGGGGAGGAGACTCAGACAGGACTTCGCCGGTCTAAGGTCGAGACGTAGAGCTGCACGCTGCGGCTTTAAAATGGAGACTGAATCTCAATAAAGACTTTTGTACATAACTACAGCCTAGCGTTGGTCCTCTGTGAGCTGGGACCTGGAGGCAGCTCTGACAGTAAGTCCTGTCTCAAATTTCAAAGAACCTCGCAACGTGAGAGGACGCAGCGAGGGGCGAAGATTGGTGCTTCGCGAGCTCACAAAAGCAGCACAAGATGACTACAGAAAAACGACTGGCAGCTTTGCAAGAAGCAGTGGTACAACTTAACGCAGAAATACGAGCGGCAAGGAGGAGAGAAGAGGAATCAGATGCTGTCTGCAAGGATCTGCAAAACAGGTTGGAAATGTTGACTAAACAGGGGCCACCGGCAGCCAAATCCGAAGGGATCGGGCTCGGGAAGAGAGGGGGGAGCCTGGTGTCGCATTTCGATGGGAGTCTGCAGCAATATCCTAACTTCAGAGCAGACGTAGTTTTTGCGCTAAAGTTGCTGGAGAAGGACTTTAGAGATGAGCAGGAGAAAGTAGGCTTCATACCTACGCATCTCCATGGAGAAGCTAAAGCGTGGTTGCGCAATCTGTGGAGAGATAATGATCCAGCCCTCCAAAACGCAAAAGCCTTCATTAAGGCGATGGACGCTTGTTTTTTATCAGAGATAGATGTGGATGTCGCTAGAAAAGAGATTCACGGTCTGAAACAAGGCAGAGCCACTGTAAGGCAATATCATTCCCGCTTTTTTGCATTGGTCAACGCGCTGGGATGGGAAAAGGACTCAGCGTCCGTCAGGGACCTGTTCTGGGAGGGGCTCAACGGGGCTGTGAAAGACGAAATCGCAAGGGGGGAGAGGCCACGGAGCACTCAAGAAGTGGTCCAGAAGGCGCTGACGATTGGGGTGCGGCTGGAAGAACGTCCCTGGAGCAAAGATGAAGGGCGTTGGGGACGCACGCCAGCAAGGGCACCTCCTTTCTTTCCCAGAGACTCAGCGCGCGCTCAATCCACGCCTCCACTGGGAGGGGGAGAGGAGCCGATGGAGATAGGTGGTGCCAAGGCTCAGTCAGCGACCAGAGCCCTCACACCAGGAGCAGCCAAGGTGAAGCCTCCTAGAGGGAACAGGAAGTGTTACATCTGCGAAAGTGCTCAGCATATGGCAAAAGAGTGCCCCCAGAGGCTCCACAAGCACAATGCAGCCTCAGCAAAAGTAACAGAAGCAGCTCAGCAGAGGGAACCGCAGCAGGGAAACGACGAAGTCTGGCTGGAAGCAGAGCCGCTGGGGCCCAGCCAGACGAATCAGTAAAGCAGTCCCCAGGAATCTTACAGCCCACAGACCCCCTCCCGCCCAAACCAGTGGTGCAGCTCACCGCAACACTCCAGCTTCCCAATGGGCTCACCATGGAAGTGCCTATTACCATTGACTCTGGTAGCAATGCAGACTTTATGGGGGTGGATTTCATCAAGCAACATAGCATAGCGCTCCTGCCTGCCACGATGCCCCTGAAAGTAGTGACAGTCGATGGAAGAGAATTGCTGGGGGGACAGGTGGTACAGCAAACGCCGCCAATGGTGATGCGCATTGGAAATCACCGCGAAGTCATCAGCTTCAACGTCACCCAACTGTCAGACACGCCCATAGTGTTGGGCATGAGCTGGTTGGACAGGCACAGCCCGGCATTGGCATGGTACCAGCGTAAATTGACCTTCTGCTCCTCCTACTGCGCAGAACATTGCATCATGACTAACCAGGAGGACGAGGGGCAAGAGGATGACCCACAGCTACAACTGGGCATGCTGCAAGCTGTACCCGACAAGTACAAGGCGTTTTTGGAGGTCTTCTGCGAGAAGGAAGCGGACAAGCTGCCTCCCCACAGACCCTACGACTGCAAGATTGACCTCCTGCCGGGGGCAACGCTGCCGACCGGAAAACTGTACTCCATGTCTGAAGACGAACTGCAAGAGCTCAGGGAGTTCATAGATCACAATTTGAAGCGTGGATTCATCCGAGAATCCAAAGCAGTGGGGGGCAGTCCTGTGTTCTTTGTGAAGAAGAAGGACACGCCCCAGAAGAGGCTTGTAGTTGATTTCAGAATTTTAAATTCGAAAACCAAGCCCACGGCTTTCCCGATGCCCAAGATCGACGACTTGCTCGCGACGGTGAGGAAGGGACGCATCTTCACCAAGCTGGATCTACGAGGGGCGTACAATCTTATACGCATGCGGGAGAGCGACGAGTGGAAGACGGCCATGTTCACGCCCTTGGGCACCTATGAGTATAGGGTTATGCCCTTCGGTTTACAAAATGGCTCCCACTGCTTCCAAGCATTCATGCATCACGTGTTAGCGGGGCTCCTCTACAAGAAGTGTGTCTGCTTCCTGGACGACATTCTGATCTTCTCGGAATCGCAGGAGGCTCACGAGGGAGATGTCAAGGAAGTCCTGCAAAGACTACGGGAGCACAGGCTTTACGCCAAGCTGGAGAAATGCCAGTTCGACATGACGGAGGTGGATTTCCTGGGCTACAAGCTGTCCGACAAGGGCATCGCCATGGACAGTGCCAAGGTACGATCAGTACTGGACTGGAAGAGCCCGCGCAATCGGAAGGAGGTCCAGAGGTTTGTCGGCTTTGCTAACTTTTATCTCAAGTTCATCAAGGGTTTCGCTATGCAGACGGCGGCCATCACGGACACCCTCAGCTCCAAGAAGAAGAAGTTCATCTGGACGGAGCAGGCGGAGCAGTCCTTTCAGAAACTCAAGCGTCTTTTCGCTTCCGAGGAACAACAGCTGCATGTGAACCCCAGCAAGCCCATGAGGGTGGAGACGGATGCCTCCGACAGAGCCGTGGGGGCAGTCCTGTTGCAGCGAGACCCGCAAGGGGATTGGAGGCCGTGTGCTTTCTACTCCAGGAAACTCAGCAAGTCGGAGCAGAACTACACCATCTGGGACAGAGAGTTGCTGGCCATTCATGCAGCATTCAACGCGTGGCGGCACTTCCTCATCGGAGCCAAACACACGGTGCAAGTTCGCACGGACCATAAGAACCTGGAGTACTGGCGCACGGCGCGGTTCCTGAACCAGAGACACATTCGCTGGGCGGAGTTCTTTGCGGATTTCGACTTCAGGATAGAATATATCCCCGGAGACAACAACGTCATGGCTGATGCGCTATCCAGGAAGCCGCAGTATCTGGAGGAAGCAGCACCGGTAGCGGCCAAACACATTTTCGCACCCAAGGCGTGGGCATGCGCTTCTGCCACAGTAGACCTGGAAGCGATACGGCGCGAGCTGCGAACAGATTCCTTCGCACGATCCAAGATGGAGGAGGTGCGCAGCGGCACGGCAAAGGACGACGAGTTCCAGATACGCGACGGACTGCTCCTCCGCAAGGGGGCCATCTACGTACCGGGAGATGAACTCCGCGCGACAGTACTGCAACAGCTACACGACGCACCCAGCGCCGGACATTTCGGCAAGGAAAAGACGGTGGAATTAGTAGCCAGAGACTTTTGGTGGCCCAAGATGCGGGGAGAAGTCGCGGAATACGTCACGAGGTGCGACACCTGCCAAAGGGCCAAGCCAGTACACAGACCGCCGGCGGGACTGTTAGAACCGCTACAGACCCCGTCCGAACCGTGGGAGAGGGTAGCCTTGGACTTTGTCACTGACCTGCCCAGCTCGAGGGGCAAAACAGCAGTACTCGTGGTAGTCGACATGTTCACCAAGATGGCGCACTTCATTCCTTGCGCGAAGGTGGCCACAGCGGAACAGACAGCCAAGCTGTTCATAGACCACGTGTTCAAGGTACACGGCCTGCCACGGTCTATCCTGTCCGACAGGGGGCGCCAGTTCATCTCGAGTTTCTGGCGGAAGCTGATGGGGATCCTGAACGTCAAGGTCAACCTAGCGTCGGCAAGACACCCGCAGACCAACGGACAAGCGGAGAGGGTCAACGCCGTCATGCAGCAGTACCTGAGATGTTACGCCAACCAGCAGCCCTCGACCTGGGTGGACTATCTGCCCCTGGCCGAGTTTGCCTACAACAACACACAACACGTGTCCACGGGGGTGACACCGTTTTTTGCCAACCACGGGCGACATCCCAGGACCTTCCCGGGCTTAGAGAAAGAGGGGGAGGGGGAGCCACAGGGAGCAGAGGCATTGGCAGAGGAGTTACAGGAGGTCCATGAACAGCTCCGTAGACAGTTAGACCTAGCAAAACACGTATACAAGATGCAAGCAGACAAACACAGAAGAGTGGGGGAGGACATACGGGTAGGGGACTGGGTCTGGTTAGCGGCCCAGGCAGTGCCGGCCAGATCCTTAGCTAAGAAGAAGCTAGGACACAAGCAGTTGGGCCCTTACCTAGTCGAGGCACAGATCAACCCAGTGGCTTTCCGTTTGACACTACCGGAGGGTTCCAGAATGCACCCGGTCTTTCATAGATCGGTGCTAACGCCCTACAAGGCACCTCACAGGTTTCAGGAGCCAGGAACAGCTCCCAGTCCGCTTAGAGATGCACCCATGACAGGGGGGTCGCCGAGGGCGGGGCCACTCAACGAGGTGACGGAGATTTTGGACTCGAGATGGGGGGAAGAGGGCGTCGAATATCTCATCGCAAGGGAAGGTGCCCCGGCCAGCGCCAACAGCTGGGTGCCGTACTATGCGGTGGAGGAGCACTACCTCAAAGACGAGTTCCACGCACTCTTCCCACACAGGCCCATACCGGAGGATTATTTTGATGAATATCTTTTCACCCCCACACTCTCAGCCAGTACGTTTCAGGGGTTCTCCTCGGCTGAGGAGACGGTTCCAGAGACTACCTCGCCGGAGGGGTCGGTCTCAGACTTGGGTGCGGAGCGCTCTTATTGGTGGGACACTCAACCCGAGGAGGAGTGGCGCAGGAGACTGCTCAGAGGGCCCTGGCACGCAGACTACCCAGAGGAAATGGGGGAACAAGGGGGCATGGACGGGTTGGGGGAGGATCCTGGTTTCGAGCACGCCGGCAACGAGATGGAAGCGGAGGAGAGCGACGTCGATGTACCCGTCACGGACTGGCAGCATGCCAGGGGGGAAGACCGGTATCCGGCAGGCACCCCCATAGCATTGGAGCACCCGGAACCCACGCCAGAAGAGGGGGAGGGGGGAAGGGGGGGCTTCGAGGGGGGGATGGATGTCAGGGACTCAGCGGGAGCGCAGGGAGGAGAGGAGATGGAAAGCGAGGGGGAGCAATCCGAGGGCAGCGTAGGAGAATATGACAGCAGCCCGATAGATTCCATGAGCCTCTCCAGCGAATCGGAAGATTCACAGAAGGGGGCGCCGATGGGCAGGGCAAGGGGCGACCCAAGGGGGACACCCCAGAAGCAAGGGGCCAGCGGGGACTCCCAGAGCAGCAGTTGCAAATCAGGACCAGCTTCCCCACCAGAGCGTAGTGGGGGGGAGGAGTCCCAGGTGTCAGAGCCTACATATGCACCACCAGCGAGAGAAGATGAGTCAGGGTGGACCACGCCTCCATCGGAGAGCGAGTTAACGGTTAAGAGGAAAGTTGCAGGCTGGGAGCGCGCGCCAAGTTCAAAGGTACAGGCGAGCGGCACAGAAGGTAGCCCGGATAGGGAACCAGGTCCTAAAGCCCGCCGGAAGGAGGGGCAAGAATCGTCAGGGTCAGCGTCAGAGGAGTCCAGGAAGGATGAGACCCTAGCGGGCAGGAGGGCCCAGAGGAGAAAGGAATTTAGGAAGAGGTGGAGCAAAGCGAGAGTCTTAAACTGGTGTGGAGGGGGAGGAGACTCAGACAGGACTTCGCCGGTCTAAGGTCGAGACGTAGAGCTGCACGCTGCGGCTTTAAAATGGAGACTGAATCTCAATAAAGACTTTTGTACATAACTACAGCCTAGCGTTGGTCCTCTGTGAGCTGGGACCTGGAGGCAGCTCTGACAATATGTAACAACAGCAGCTAGGATTCTATATGCGCAGAAATGGAAGGAAAAAGAAGTTCCAAAGAAGGGATAAGTAAGATAATGGACTATGCAGAACTGGCAAAATTAGCAGTTTTGTGGGCAAATAGGCCTTTTTCGGATTATAGTACGCTGAACTCGTAAGGAGGACTTGAGCTATGAGCAACGTAAGTAATTGGATTATAATACTGGGGTTATGATTTGACAAACAGAAGACGGGGTGCAGCAGGAGAGAAACAACAACTCCATGGAAAACAGGGTGGGAAGTTGACGAAAATTAAGAGAAAAGTCAAAATTGTGTTTTGACTGTATTAGATTTTTAAAATATTGAAACAATAAAATATAATTGTAAAAAAAGAAGAAGTTGTAACCATTTTTAAGCTTCTGGGTAGGCAGCCTCAGAATGGCTTGCAAATGTACTTTGAAGAAGCCAGCTTTGGCAGAGGCCACTGTAACTTCAATGCCAGCCCATAATAGGCCTTATGGTAGATGGAAGCTGGGCTCTCTCCTGGCACCTCGGAATTCAAAGAGGTCAGCTCAAGCCCTGCTGTTTCCTAGCTCAGGGCGCCATATCACCAAAGTCTACCCCTGGGGGTTTTTTCATAGAATCATAGAATCATAGTGTTGTGATGTGGGGTTTGTGATTTCAGCTCTCTTGACATAATATGCTGGAGACAGTTCTCTAGTAACACTTCTTTATTAAAGCAACAAGACTAAGACCTGAGGAGGGGAGAGCTACATTTATAGGGACAGGGAACTAGCTAGAAGGGATACATTTTGGAGGGAACAATATCAGACAATCACAGTCCTGCCTTTTGGAGGCAACCAATAAGACAGAGGATCCAAATACAGCAGCTTAAATGAACCAATAGTAGCTGTACCCTCTGGAACCAAAAGGCAGTTACTTTACCCTAATGCAATTACAGACAATAATAATACAGATATAAAATCCTTTGACTCAATACACAACACACCTCCCCCCCTAGTGAGCACAGCAGATGTAATCTCTCAGGTACTGTGGGGTCCTACAACTTCTACTTGATCTCCTGACAACAGGTGTTGCCGGTTCTGGATTGGGTGTCACCTGTGGTAGGGGGGCTGCTATAGAGGTTTCGTCAGGAACAGATGGAGTCCCAGACATCTCAGGGTCCCCTACCTGTACCTCGTCATCCTGAGGACTAGCAGACCCTGGTTCATTTGCTGAAGCCCCTGGTGAATGCACCTCTGGGCCATTTTCACTCTGGTCTTGCAGCTCTGCGTCGTTAGCCAGGGATGAATTATCAGACTCTTCCCTGCTGAGCGCCCGGCGCCTCAGCTGATCTATATGTCTCTTCCAAACTTCCCCATTTTCCAAGGTCTCATAATAGGACACAGGTCCACTAGCCCGGGTGACCACACCAGCCACCCACCGCGAACCTCGTGAATAGTTCCTCACCCAGACCAGATCTTCAGGGGCGAAATACCTTGTTGTGTCAGTCTCAGCCTGGGGGTTTGCTCTTGAATTACGGTTTGGCATTTTATCCGGGTGGACATAATCCAGCACCGTTACCAATCTTCTACCCAAGAGCAGCTCAGCTGGCGACTTGCCCGTCGCAGTGCACGGCGTCGCATGCTGCAAAAATAACATTCGCACGATGCGAGCTGACCAGTTACCCTCCATTAAGCGCGCAATGGATTCTTTGGCTGTTCTTACCATGCGCTCCGCCTGCCCATTGGAGGATGGGTGAAAGGGCACGGATGTGACCCATCTTATGAAGTTATCAGCCAAGAATGCCCTGAATTCTTGGGATACAAAAGCTTCCCCATTATCTGATACAATGGTCTCAGGTAACCCGTGGGTTGCAAACAGCTGTCTCAACACCTTGATTACGGCAGCTGATGCCATGCTAGGGACCATCGCCACTTCTAACCATTTGGAATATGCATCGATGATAACCAAAAAGACCTTTCCCTGGAATGGCCCAGCAAAATCTAAGTGCAGCCGGCTCCAGGGAGATCTGGACTGCTCCCACCAGTGAACTGGTGCTCTGGCCACTTCTGGCCGCACCTCTTGGCATGCCTTGCATGTTCGTACCCATTGTTCTACGTTCTGGTCCATTCCAGGCCACCACACATAACATCGGGCTAGCGGCTTCATCCTGACCATTCCCGGGTGTCCCATGTGAAGCGTCTCAAGAACCCTGTTTCTCAGTGGTGCTGGGATGATCACCCTATCTCCCCACAGGAGACAACCCTTATGCATGGATAACTCGTGCTGCCTTGTCGCATAAGGCCTGAATTTGTCTTCATGCGGACCACCTGGCCACCCCCTCCCCACCCAAGTGAGCACACGGGAGAGAACAGCATCTTTCCTCGTTTTCTCAGCAATATCAGTAGCCGTTACAGGAGCCCCCGGAAGTGTTTCCAGCATCATTATGTGCTCCGCTGGAGCAGGATCCTCATTGCTCCCGCCAGGAAGGGGCAATTGACTCAGCGCATCAGCGTGGCACAACCATTTCCCCAGCACATGGGTCAAGGTGTACTGGAACCCGTTCAGGAATATAGACCAACGCAACATTCTGGGGGAGAGAATTTGTGGCGTTTGTTTGTTCGGGTTAAACAACCCCAACAGTGGTTTGTGGTCCGTTTCAATGGAGAAATGATGACCGTACACATAATCATGGAACTTTTTGATTCCTGCCACAATTGCAAGCGCCTCTTTGTCAATTTGAGCATAGCTGCGCTCCGTGGGCGACAACGTACGGGAATAGAAAGAGATGGGCTTTTCTGACCCATCCGGTTCCCTATGACTCAGCACCGCCCCCAGGCCGTATTGAGAGGCATCACATGCCACGACCAGCGGCTTCGATTCATCATAATGAGCCAGGACGCTCTTGCTACTCAGCATTCCTCGCAAGGAGTCAAAAGCCTTCTGCTGCTCCTGCCCCCATCGCCACACATTCTTTTTCTGCAACAGTCTATGTAATGGTTCAGCTACCGAAGCTTTCTGGGGTAAGAACAAATGATAAAAGTTAATAAGTCCCAGGAATGACTGCAACTCCGTCTTGTTCTGTGGTCGTGGTGCCTCGATGATGGCCTTAACCTTAGCATCTGTGGGGTGGATGCCTGGTGCATCAATTTTAAACCCCAAGAATTCCACAGTTGGCACCCCAAAACTGCATTTTTCCTTTTTTAGTTGCAACCCCGCCTCCTTGAACTTGAGCAACACTGCACGGACACGCGCAACCAGCTCCTGTGGGTCTTTTCCAGCAATCAAAACATCATCAAAAAATGGCAAGACCCCTGGCAGACCTCTTAACAGGCGTTCCATGAGCCCTTGAAAAATCCCTGGGGCCACACAAACTCCAAATTGTAATCTGTTAACTCTGAACGCCCCTTTATGTGTGACAATAGTCTGTGCTTCCGCTGATTGTGGGGTTACTGGCAGCTGTTGGTAAGCTTGTGCCAGGTCAATTTTGGCGAACACCTTGCCCCCAGCCAGTTTAGCCAACAGATGTGATACGACTGGAATGGGGTATGAGTTTCCCCTGAGTGCCTTATTGATAGTACATTTGTAATCAGCACAGATCCTGACTTCCCCATTTGCTTTAAGGGGCGTGACGATTGGAGTCTCCCACTTAGCGGAGTCCACGGGTGAGAGAACTCCCTGCTTGACCAATTTATGCAGCTCTGCTTCGATCTTGGGTTGCAGTGCAAATGGCACTCGCCTTGGTTTGAGTCGGATTGGGGCCATCCCAGGGTCCAATTCGAAGTCAACTGGGGGCCCTTTATAACAACCCAGTTTTCCATTAAAGAGACCAGCAAATTCTTTGCATAATGCCTTGCTCATCTCAGGGCAGGTTTGGATTGAATTAAGCCCTGATATACTCAGTCCCAGGGTGGGGAACCAGTCAGTGCCCAGGAGACTGGGGCGACTGCCCTTCGCAATCACCAGATTGAGTACCGCCTGTTTGTCCCGGAACTGTACTCTCACAGCACACATTCCCATGACATGGATGCGGCCCGCTGAGTATGACTGCAAAGTTGCCGGGAAGGGCTCCAGAGGGGGCAACTTACCCCTGGGGAAGAATGTCCTCGCGGTCTGGTCCGACACGATAGTGAATCCAGATCCGGAGTCCACCTCCACGTCGCACAGCTGACCCTCAATCTTCACCTTGACGTGTGCCTTGCCTTGCGCTGGAAACTGCACGACCCTCCCGTTGATCTCCGTTACGTAGTGGCAGTCCTTTAGAACATGGTTTTCTGTGGGCGATCTGCGATGCTCCAGTCTAGGTGCTCCAGTCGCTCCCAACGCCGCCGATCTACAGACCCTGGCGATGTGACCTGTCTTTCCGCACGTCCGGCACATAGCATCCCGGAAATGACAACTCTTCCGCTCATGGTTTCCGCCACAACCAGGGCACCTGCCTCTGTGATCTTTGCGCACTGTGCAGGCCTGACGCACTGACTCGACCCCACGGACTGGGCTCTGGCTCGGAGTAGCCTCTAGCTCGTCCATGGCATGCGCAACTTCTATCTGTGGCTTAGGGGCCCTGCGACTGGCATCAAGCTCCTCTCTTTCATAATTCTCCGTGGCGGTGGCCTCCTTCAAGGCTGAAGCAAGGGTAACTTCTTTAGCTACGATGCGTCTTCTGGCTTTCTTGCTGCTCAGACCACCGATAAACCGATCCAGGAGAGTCTCTTCCAGATCTTGAAAGTCGCAGTGCTGAGCGAGCTTCAGCAGTTCAGCTAGAAATGCAGATGCAGACTCCCCAGCACGCTGCTGCCTCTTATGAAACTCCATCCGCCAGGCCATCTTGGTCTCAGTAGATCTCAGGCCCACAGTAGATCTCAGGCCCACAGTAGCTCAGGAATGTGGCCCTTCTTTTGCTGGCATCGGTGATCCCTTGAGCCACTGCGAAGAACTCGAAGCGTTTGACGTAGTCTTCCCACGTGTGGGGCCCTGATGGCTGGAAGGGCTCCAATACCCTTGGACTCTCCATTGTCCTGTGGGCAGGGTCGTCTTCTCAGCTGGCCAGTGAGTCTTGTTCTTAGCTACAATCCGGACTCTGAGGCAGGGCTGCGTTTAACCGCTCCTCAGCATTCCGGATCCCATCCTCGACGCCAGTTGTTGTGACGTGGGGTTTGTGATTTCAGCTCTCTTGACATAATATGCTGGAGACAGTTCTCTAGTAACACTTCTTTATTAAAGCAACAAGGCTAAGACCTGAGGAGGGGAGAGCTACATTTATAGGGACAGGGAACTACCGTATTTTTCCCTCTATAACACGCAGATTTTTTCTCCTAAAAAGTAAGGGGAAATGTCTGTGCGTGTTATAGAGCGAATGTGTGGTCCCTGGAGCCGTTTGTCCCAAGTGCATGGCAAAGATCAGGCAAAAATCATATTGCGCCGTCATGGAGGAGAGGAGGCTGCTGCTTTCCTGCATTCTGCCTCAGGGTCTTACTGCCCACCCCGTTCTGTTTCGGTTGCTGTTTGCTCAGACAGAACAAAGAGCAGTGAAATCCCCTCCCCTCCAGGCAACCCCTCCCCTCCAGGCAAGTAGAGAGGAAAGCAGAGCGTCCCTGCTCCGGTGCTGCTGCTGCTGCTGCTGCATCTGGGGACTCGGCAGGCAGCGGAAAACATGCAGATGAGAGAGAGAGAGAGAGAGAGAGGGCTGGCTTGAGTGGATGGGTGGACTTTTGCCTTCCTTTCCCCCCCCCCCTTTAAACCCCTCTCCTGCATTCTTAGCCAGCTTCTCCGCACACCCCTCTCATGCTCCTTGTCCCTTCTATATTTTTCCTTCCCTCCCCACTTAAAACGTGGTTACAAAGCACGGATCCACATGGATCCTCAGGATCTTTGCATTGGGTCACCCCAAATTCACCATCAGATCACATAGCAATGATCTGATGCAAAAACAGGGCTGCAATGGTGCAAAAACGTGGTTACAAAGCATGGATCCACATGGATCCTCAGGATCTTTGCATTGGGTCACCTCAAATTCACCATCAGATCACATAGCATGTCCATGGCTACAGCCTGCCCCCCAAAAATCACGTACCCACTGTTGCCTGGGGCTGCAATGGTGCAAAAACGTGGTTACAAAGCATGGATCCACATGGATCCTCAGGATCTTTGCATTGGGTCACCCCAAATTCACCATCAGATCACATAACATGTCCATGGCTACAGCCTGCCCCCCAAAAATCACGCACCCACTGTTGCCTGGGGCTGCAATGGTGCAAAAACGTGGTTAAAAAGCATGGATCCACATGGATCCACAGGAGCTTTGCATTGGGTCAGCCCAAATTCACCATTAGAGCACATAGCATGTCCATGGCTACAGCCTGCCCCCCCAAAATCACACACCCACTGTTGCCTGGGGCTGCAATGGTGCAAAAACGTGGTTACAAAGCATGGATCCACAGGGATTCTCAGGATTTTTGCATTGGGTCACCCCAAATTCACCATCAGATCACATGTCTGTGGCCACAGCATGAAGCACAAAAATGATACATCTACTGTTTCATTCAGAATGTTTTTTCACTTGTTTTCCTCCTCTAAAAACGATGTGCGTGTTATGGTCAGGTGCGTGTTATAGAGCGAAAAATACGGTAGCTAGAAAGGATACATTTTGGAGGGAACAATATCAGGCAATCACAGTCCTGCCTTTTGGAGGCAACCAATAAGACAGAGGATCCAAATACAGCAGCTTAAATGAACCAATAGTAGCTGTACCCTCTGGAACCAAAAGGCAGTTACTTTACCCTAATGCAATTACAGACAATAATAATACAGATATAAAATCATTTGACTCAATACACAACACATAGAATCATAGAATCATAGAGTTGGAAGAGACCACAAGGGCCATCGAGTCCAACCCCCTGCCAAGCAGGAAACACCATCAGAGCACTCCTGACATATGGTTGTCAAGCCTCTGCTTAAAGACCTCCAAAGAAGGAGACTCCACCACACTCCTTGGCAGCAAATTCCACTGTCAAACAGCTCTTACTGTCAGGAAGTTCTTCCTAATGTTTAGGTGGAATCTTCTTTCTTGTAGTTTGGAGCCATTGCTTCGTGTCCGCTTCTCTGGAGCAGCAGAAAACAACCTTTCTCCCTCCTCTATGTGACATCCTTTTATATATTTGAACATGGCTATCATATCACCCCTTAACCTCCTCTTCTCCAGGCTAAACATTGCCCAGCTCCCTTAGCCGTTCCTCATAAGGCATCGTTTCCAGGCCTTTGACCATTTTGGTTGCCCTCCTCTGGACACGTTCCAGTTTGTCTGTGTCCTTCTTGAACTGTGGTGCCCAGAACTGGACACAGTACTCCAGGTGAGGTCTGACCAGAGCAGAATACAGTGGCACTATTACTTCCCTTGATCTAGATGCTATACTCCTATTGATGCAGCCCAGAATTGCATTGGCTGTTTTAGCTGCCGCATCACACTGTTGGCTCATGTCAAGTTTGTGGTCAACCAAGACTCCTAGATCCTTTTCACATGTACTGCTCTCAAGCCAGGTGTCACCCATCTTGTATTTGTGTCTCTCATTTTTTTTGCCCAAGTGCAATACTTTACATTTCTCCCTGTTAAAATTCATCTTGTTTCTTTTGGCCCAGTTCTCTCTCTCTCTTTTTTTTTAATAAATATTTTATTAAATTTTCAAAATACATAATAAAAAGAGAAAAATATAACCAACCATTCAATATAACTTTTCTTCTATAACTAACTGGACTTCCTCGCGTCTCCTTACCCTGCGTTATTTATAATCAGAATGTCAGCAAATTATTACCTTATTTCATACCTTATTTTGTACTTTCCAGATATTATACTTCTAAATTTAGACTAATTTTTTTCAATTGCTCATACCTTAAAATTAAACCAAATATTGCCTTAAATTTTGACCTTTTCTTACTTATAACTTAATTTTCTATTTTACAAAGCCTATTTGCTGGAGCTGGTAATTTTGGCCCAGTTCTCTAATCTGTCAAGGTCGTTTTGAAGTGTGATCCTGTCCTCTGGGGTGTTAGCCCCCCCTCCCAGTTTGGTGTCATCTGCAAATTTGATCAGGATGCCCTTGAGTCCATCATCCAAGTCGTTGATAACGATGTTGAATAAGACCGGGCCCAAGACAGAACCCTGTGGCACCCCACTAGTCATTCTTCTCCAGGATGAAGAGGAACCATTGATGAGCACCCTTTGGGTTCGGTCAGTCAGCCAGTTTTGTGGGGGGGGGTATTTTGTTGAGTGCTCTCTTGTTGCCACACCTGCTCCTTGCATTTGCTCCTGACCTGAGCACAAGGAGACCCTTTTGTTTCTGGCGGACCACCTGATACAAGCGTTTCCTCACATGTGCAAGCAGACAAATACCTCTGCGCATGTGAAATGCTTTGCTCTGCCTCCATGCTTCTGAATCCCAGTTTCTGGAAACCTCAGGAGCAGAGAGGGCTCATGCGCTCAGGTGCTGCTTGCTGGTTTCCCACGGCCATCCGGTTGGTCACTGTGAGAACAGGAGGCTGGACTAGATGGGTCATTGGCCTGACCCAGCACAGCCTTTTCTTCTGTTCTGTTTCTTCTGTTCTTAAGCAACCATAAGGCCTGATTGAAGTGGAAGAAGGTTGCGCTCCATAGACAGAGGGGCATGGAGCTGAGCATGGCTGTGAGGCGAAAGGCTGGGGCAAGGTTTTGGAAAATGCTCCATTCAGTTCTGCCAAGCTTCACCTGGAAACCCAAATCCCCTCTATCGTAGGGCAGCAGTATTCTGAGGGCATCTTCCATGGGCCATGGGCCTGATCCAGCAGCCTCTTCTTGTGTTCTTAATGTAGAACGGTAGCAGAGGAGGGGAATCAGGGTTTCCAGGTGAAGCTGACCTTCTGATCGGCAAGTCCTAGGCTCTGTGGTTTAACCCACAGTGCCACCCGCGTCCCTTTGTAGCAATATAGCAAGTGGGAAAATGAAGAAGGGAGAATCAACAAAAGATCCACGAAAATGTCAATGAATATCAAGCAATACTCATTGGTTAAAATCATGATGCCTGTTTAAGCAAACCAACAAAGCTTTCCAAAGATCTCTGAAGGAAGGGAGGGCTGCTCCTTGACAATATCCGCCCTCCCTTCCCCACAAGGGGGCAGGGTTTGCGGCACCGAGCAAGGCTCACCTGGGCGGGTGCCACCCACCTGCTTGAGCTGGCCTTTGACCTGCCCTCGGCCAGGGAGGACAATGGACGGCTGGCCAGGGGCGGGCCTAAGGCCAAAAGAAAAGAGGCTGACTCCTGGGCTCAAGCCTCTTTTGCTGTTCTTACGCAAAGCCTTATCTGCTTGCAGTGTTAGTCCCCAGGAATATTCCGGGCACTTGTTCCGTATTGGGGCTGCCACTTCAGTGGCGATACAGGGTTGGGACCCCGCACACATCAAGACACTGGGGCACTGGTGCTCAACAGCCTACAAAAGTCACATTCGTCCCGGCTCCTCCTCCTTATCACTTGCAATTTAATTGTCTTACAGGTTTGCCCACCATGAAGATCTGGGTTATAGGCCACAGCATTGTCCATTGGGCAGCGGATTATGCACAGTCTCAAAATCGTGGCCATAACCTTAATATCCATCCCAAGGTATGCTTTTGTTGGATGGCCCAGCGGGGCATGCTTTGGCGGAGCTTGATGCCCATGCTGCGTAGTGCCGCAGCGACCCATGGCCCTCCAAGGGTCTTGATTATACATGTGGGGGAGAACGATCTAGTGGAGCAAAAAGGCAGATTTAAAAAGCCTGCATGCCTTGTACCCATCAATGACCATCGGCTGGTCCAATCTCCTACCCCGTCTTCACTGGAGGGGGGCTTCCAATCCCTCTCGCCTCAGTTATGCAGTGAGTAAAATTAGCAGGGCCATGTGCAACACCATGCGCCAAATTGGTGGGTTCTCTATCCCACATCCCATCATCACAGCAGATAGAGTTGACCTATTCCGGGGGGACGGGGTGCACCTGACCCCACTGGGCAATGACTTCTGGCTCCACGACTTGTGACGAGCCCTTGGGGACTGGATAGATTGCAGGGTTTAATTGGTCCTCGGTTGTGGGACTTGGCTGCGAGGCCCCTTAGGGCCTCGAGTGGCGGTTCTAGGCCTTGGCAAGGTAGCCTTTAGTCTAACATCAAGTTGGGGGGGATGCAGTCATGCTTGTAGGGCCCATTGAAGGGCAAAACCGGGAGTCCCTGGCCCTAGAGCGGCGGCATGTAGGTCAAACTCACCAGAAGAGGTCAGTGGAAGGGCATGCTGTGTAAGTTTGCGCTTTGCAGTCCCCTCTCACTGGGCCTCAACTGCCTGCATATCCTCAGCCAGGTGGGTGGAGAGGGTTGCCTGCCAAGGCCTGTGCCAAGTTCCCCACTTCTGAAGCTCAATCAAGTTGTGGCCAATTTGAACCCATACTCTGGTCTCTTGTCTTATCATTTGGGAAAAGGGGTAGGCACCACAAACAGGGTTTAGCGTGTGTGCCCGCAAACGTCTAGTAGCAGGGAGTTCCACAGGGCTTGGCTTGTCACACTAAAGGGTACATCCCTAGTGAAGACTAGATGAAACTCAGGGGTGCTGGGAACCACCAGAGATTCTCCGTGAGGGAGGTGGAATCATTTGGGTCCTAGTCGTTGAGGGCTTTTCTTTGCTTCTAAGAGCCTTCTTCCCCTGGGGGTTCCCCAGCTTGGGCCTCCCCCCAATTCTCTGCATCCAGACAGTCCATGACACCCCTGTCCTGAGACCAAGCTTCTGGTCAGCAGAAGCAGGAAGGCCTAGAAGGCCTGGCAAGGCCTGCACAAATCTTTCCAGCCTGTTAGCAGTCAAATGCTGCGTCCCTGAGACATGGGACTCCTCCCTGTGATAGGAATTTTGAGGTCTTAGATATATGTTAAATGTTCATAAGTGTACCAACCAAGCATGTACATAGATCAGCACAGGAAGACTGACCTGGAACCATTTTGATTCCCTAACTGACCAAATGTTTTCTCTGCAAGGTCAAAGGAAAATGGAAAAGCCTCCCCATTGTCTTTTCCTTCACAAATCCTGTCTTTATGGGTATGTCTCTGTTTGAATAGGGTGAGCCTGTGACCAGCCCAGGAACTAAGTATTTATCATTACGAAAGACTGGCCGGGCTCCCCAAGCAATCCAATCAAGTAACCTGCCAGAGAGGAGATAAACAAGGACAGGAGAAAAACAACATTCAAATTTCTGTTTTAAACATCCCTTGAAATAGTCGCCACGTGCTCTGTGGGCCTGAGGGTGTCTCAGCCAGGAGAAGTCTGTGGAATTGGGCTACTGCTGCTGCTGCTGTGTAAACTAAGGCAGAGTGGCTCCAGGACTGCAGTTAATCTGTAAGGAGCCACTCTGAGCACTCTGTGTATGCTCTTTGGCTGTGCTGTTTAGGAGCAAGCTTATTTTCTCAAGTCAAGTCTCACCGCTGCATGACAACCACTGCACGACAGCTTCCATCAGCTGCCAATCTCCCAGAGATCTGGGGGAAGATGGAATTGAAGCACGAGTTTCTTAGCCAGTCAAAATGACCAAGGATTTGAGGGAAAGCTGCCCTTGATTAGTTGCAACGAGTCTCTAATCTCGAGAGACTGAAGCGATGTATGCACTTCAGGCCAGACCTTGGACCCATTTCGAAAGGCAAGCCCCTCATGACGTAGGAGCAATGAAAACTGCTGCTCTGACATCATTTATGACACAGGATGGAATTCTACAACGCTGCTTTCTTATCTTCAAAGGGTCTTCCATTCTCCGGAGTTGGCCAGTTTTCTCGCTTCCTGGGTGAATGTGACCTAGGTCGCAAGGATTTCCTAAAGAGCAGTCACTTACTGTTCTCTTCTTTCAGTGTTGGGGTCTCCCTATTAGCTTTGGGGGTACATTCTGTCCTTTTGGTCTCTTCTGAGCAATCTTAAATCTTACAAGCTTCTTTTAAAGGCATTTTTTCTTTTGTTGCCCTGTGTCTTCCTTGAGCTATTTTAACTCCCCTTCATTAGCAAGCTCTTGCCTTCCAAGGTAATATCTGCCTCCTATCTCCTGACAAGGTTCCAGCTGCTAGTTTGCTGTTGTTGTTATTTGTGTCCGCCTCTTTGTGACCCCCTGGACCAGAGCACGCCAGGCACTCCTGTCTTCCACTGCCTCCCTCATGCTGGTAGCTTCCAGAACACTGTCCCACCATCTCGTCCTCTGGCGTCCCCTTCTCCTTGTGCCCTCCATCTTCCCCAACATCAGGGTCTTTTCCAGGGAGTCTTCTCTTCTCAGGAGGTGGCCAAAGTATTGAAGCCTCAACTTCACGATCTGTCCTTAGTCTTCCTAAAATAGTACTCATTATAAGCAGTTTTCCAAGACTTTTCTATATTTATAGATAATATTGGGGTACACAACAGCCTTCTGTTCAGAGAGACTCTCTACTCAGCTTTTAGGGTGTCCATGTAAATAGTACTCTTTGAGGACAGTCTCTTATATGGATTTTGATCAGCTTTTAAAATCATTAAACTGTACTGTTTTGCTTTCATAAAATTCCATTGTACGCATTCCCTGTACAATTTGCCCCTTGGGAGACCAGAGTTCGACCATGGGGTGGGGGGTCAGTCAATGCCTGTCAGCCTGGTCTACCTCACAGGGCTGTTGTGGGGATTGAATGAGGAGGGAGAGAACCACCTTGGGCTCTTTGGAGGAAAAGGTGGGATAAAAATGCAATAAAAAAGTAGCCCTAGAGCATTTTTGTCCATTACCTTGATATCCCACCTTTGCTCTGAGGAGCCCAAGATGGGGCACGTCATTAATTTCTCCCACATTTTGTCATCACAACGACCCTGCAGGAAGGTTAGGCTGGGAGGAAATAACTGGCTGCGGAGATTCTCAAGCCCGGAAGGAAGCTAGGCTGATAGCAGAGAGCCACTTTAGGAGGGGGTCCTACTGCAAGACGCCCCACTGCCCCCACAAAACAGGAAAGGGTTGCTAAGGGAAAACCAGAAGGAAAAGTCTGGGGGGGAAAGGAGGTGGGGGAAGAATGCGCGCCAGAGAGAAACTGCGGCTCATTTGCATCAACTATTTATTGTGACTTACAAATTCATCCAATGTTAGCAAGAGCTAATAGAAAGTGTCAGGGAGCTAGCAGTGCCTTTTACCAGCTTTGTCAGGTTCGCTAGCTGCAGTAGGGCCATTCCTGGACGACAGATTGCCCCATTCCCCACTCCCTATAGGTCTTCAGCCCCTCTTATTTCTCTGAGTCCCCGTCATGGAATAGGGCAGAACTACTGTTCCTCGCATAGGGGACGCAGGTGGCACTGTGGGTAAAACCTCAGCGCCGGACTTGCCAATCGCATGGTTGGCGGTTCGAATCCCCGCAGCGGGCTGCACTCCCGTCGTTCGGTCCCAGCGCCTGCCAACCTAGCAGTTCGAAAGCACCCCCAGGTGCAAGTAGATAAATAGGGACCGCTTACCAGCAGGAAGGTAAACGGCGTTCTGTGTGCTGCGCTGGCTCGCCAGATGCAGCTTGTCACGCTGGCCACGTGACCTGGAAGTGTCTGCGGACAGCGCTGGCTCCCGGCCTATAGAGTGAGATGAGCGCACAACCCTAGAGTCTGGCAAGACTGGCCCGTACAGGCAAGGGTACCTTTACCTTTACCTTTACCTTTACCTTTACCTTTACCTTTACCTTTACCTTTACCTTTACCTTTACCTTTACCTTTACCTTTACTGTTCCTTGCACCATAGTTGTGCTGGCTGAGACTGATGGGCTTTGGACGGATAGTCCAAAACATCTGGAGGGCACCAGGTTGACAAAGGCTGTTCTCTATCATGGCCTGTGATGAAGTCTTCCTGAAGCAAGCTATGCCTGGCTTTCATCTTTTTATTATTATTATTATTATTATTATTATTATTATTATTATTATTAAAATTTGCATACCGCTCTTCATCCACAAATCTCAGGGTGGTTTACCACCTAAAACTGCAATATAAAAAACACAAAATGCATAATAAAAATAAGAAGAAAAACAAGCATCCCCCCACCCAACATATTTAGAAAGATATCAGGAACATTTTCGCCTGACGCCTACAGATAAGTCGCGAAGGTGCCAGGCGAGCCTCCCTGGAGAGAGCCTTCCACAAACAGGGAGCCACTGCAGAAAAGGCCTGTTCTTGTGTAGCCACCCTCCTCTCGGGGAGGAGGCACCCGAAGAAGGGCCTCAGAGGATGAATTTCCCTTGGAAACGCCTTTATCCTTTGTAGAAAGCACCGAGGCCCAGTTCGTCATCCCTAGGCCCCCTTGAAAGGTGGGGTGGTCTGTTCTTCTCATCCTGCGGTCTCTCTTCTCTCTTCCAGTTGTCACCCTGCATTCTGAGATCTGGTTTCTGGACCGAGCTCTCTACTGGCATTTCCTCACCACAACCTTCACCGCTTACTGTGGGCTCCTGATCACCCACCTGGGGCTGCTGCATTGCCAGTATGCCTTCACCAGCTACGGCATCAGCCTCCAGGCTAAAGTGAGAGAACGACAGACGGCCCGTCCCTTTTCCTAGGCTCTGCCACTCCTGCTCATTCTGTCTTCACAAAAGCCCTGCGAGGGAGGTCAGGCTGAGAGTGAGTGACTGGCCAGATGTCACCCAGTGAGCTTCATGGCCAGACGGGAATTTGAACCCCGGCCTCCCGGGCCCTAGACCGACATTCTGATCCACTGTTTCTTCCCAGCTGTTGTCTGGACCCAAGTTTGAGAAACACTGCTCTTACCACTATGCCACACCACCTCTACACTGACTGGCTGCTGCTCTCCAGGGCTTCAGGTGGCATGGTGGGGGTCTCTCCCAGCCTCCCTTGCAGATACCAGTGAGGATTTGCCTGCAACATAAATGCTCTTGCCTCTGAACTTGAACACTGACTCCAGGATTTGGGCCCTGGATCTGTAGCACCCTGCTTGTGGTTAACGCTTAGCTGGAATGAAATATTCAACGCAGCAATAGAGAAATTAAAATAATAATTTATTTGTCGGACAAATAAATATGAGGCACAGTGGTATATGGTTACCAAGCTCTGGCCTGGCCTCCTGCCGTTATGGCCAGCACTTATATTTCCTTAACCCAGCCCCCTTGCTCCTCCTGTGGCTGCCTCTGTCCAATCAGCCTGGTTGAAATTCCTGTTGGCTGTTTGCTAGAACCAATCACAAAAGATACACTCATTTCCTTTTTGCCTTTTATGGGAAACAAAAAGCTATATATTCTTCTATCTATAAATGACAAATAAGTCATTTATCTTACATTTGTCTCAACAAGGAACCTTAATTACCAGCTCACCCCTTGTCCTCCTTGCCCTATTGCCCTCCAAAACAGATGGATATTAGTTTTAAATTTTTATCTTAAACATATGTCAAGGATCTTGAGTTCACATCAACATTGAAAGATCTCCTTCTTTTGGAGGTCTTTAAACAAAGGCCTGACAACCAGATATGTGCTCTAATGATGTTTCCGGCTTGGCAGGGGGGCTGGGCTGATGGCTGACTTAATTTCAGGATAGTTACAACTCTTACAACTATATGAAATAAGAATCCAACATTTCTTAAATCCTTTGCATAATTACATTTAAGCCAATATATTTCATACTGTCAGAGCTGCCTCTAGGTCCCAGCTCACAGAGGACCAACGCTAGGCTGTCGTAATGTACAAAAGTCTTTATTGAAGTTCAATTTCCATTTCAAAGCCGCAGCGCGCAGCCCTACATCTTAAACCCTAGATCGGCGAAGTCCCGTCTGAGTCTCCTCCCCTCTGACACCAGTTTAAGATCCTAGCCCTGCTCCACCTTTTCCGCTGCTCTCTCCTCTTCTGGGTCCTCCTGCCCGCTGGGGCATTGCCTTTTCTGGACTCTTCCAACGCTGAGTCGCTTAGCTCCTTCCCCTGCCTCCTGCGGGCTTTAGGACCCGGTTCCCAATCCTCATTCTCTGCTGTCCCGCGCTCCTGTACATTTGAACTTGCCTCTTGCGCCAACCCAGTGACCTTCCTCCTGACCGTTACACTACTTCGGTCACTGCTTCCCTCTTCCGGGATACTGGCCGGATCTGACCTCCCCTCCATTGTCCGACTTTCTGATGGAGGCGTGGTCAGCCCTGCCTCATCTTCTCTCCCTGGTGGGGAATGCACTGGCGCCGATCCTTGGGACTCTTCCCCCCCACTCTGCTCTGGTGGGGAAGCTGATCCTGATTTCCAACTACTGCTCTGGGAGTCCCTGCTGCCCCCTTGCTCCTGGGGCATTCCCCTTGGGAACCCCCTACCCCTGGCCACTGGCGCCCCCTTCTGTGAATCTTCCGATTCGCTGGAGAGGCTCATGGAATCCCTCGGTCCACTGTCCTCTTCTCCTACGCTCCCCTCGGATTCTTCCCCTTCGCTCTCCATCTCCTCTCTTCCCTGTGCCTCTGCTCCTGAGCCCCTGACGCATACATTATCATAGATAGCTTTTTAGAAGAATAAACCTTCTCAAAGTATAAAAGGAAGTGTCAGAGCTGCCCCTAGGTCCCAGCTCACAGAGGACCAACGCGAGGCTGTCGTTATGTACAAAAGTCTTTACTGAGGTTCAGTCTCCATTTCAAAGCCGCAGCGCGCAGCTCTACGTCTTAACCCTAGACCGGCGAAGTACCGTCTGAGTCTCCTCCCCTATGACACCAGTTTAAGATCCTAGCCCTGCTCCACCTTTTACGCTGCTCTCTCCTCCTCTGGGTCCTCCTGCCCGCTGGGGCATTGCCCTTTCTGGACTCTTCCGACGCTGAGTCGCTTAGCTCCTCCCCCTGCCTCCTGCGGGCTTTAGGACCCGGTTCCCAATCCTCATTCTCTGCTGTCCCGCGCTCCTGTACATTTGAACTTGCCTCTTGCGCCAACCCAGTGACCTTTCTCCTAACCGTTACACTACTTCGGTCACTGCTTCCCTCTTCCGGGATACTGGCCGGATCTGACCTCCCCTCCATTGTCCGACTTTCTGATGGAGGCGTGGTCAGCCCTGCCTCATCTTCTCTCCCTGGTGGGGAATGCACTGGCGCCGATCCTTGGGACTCTTCCCCCCCACTCTGCTCTGGTGGGGAAGCTGGTCCTGATTTCCAACTACTGCTCTGGGAGTCCCTGCTGCCCCCTTGCTCCTGGGGCATTCCCCTTGGGAACCCCCTACCCCTGGCCACTGGCGCCCCCTTCTGTGAATCTTCCGATTCGCTGGAGAGGCTCATGGAATCCCTCGGTCCACTGTCCTCTTCTCCTACGCTCCCCTCGGATTCTTCCCCTTCGCTCTCCATCTCCTCTCTTCCCTGTGCCTCTGCTCCTGAGCCCCTGACGCATACATTATCATAGATAGCTTTTTAGAAGAATAAACCTTCTCAAAGTATAAAAGGAAGTGTCAGAGCTGCCCCTAGGTCCCAGCTCACAGAGGACCAACGCGAGGCTGTCGTTATGTACAAAAGTCTTTACTGAGGTTCAGTCTCCATTTCAAAGCCGCAGCGCGCAGCTCTACGTCTTAACCCTAGACCGGCGAAGTACCGTCTGAGTCTCCTCCCCTATGACACCAGTTTAAGATCCTAGCCCTGCTCCACCTTTTACGCTGCTCTCTCCTCCTCTGGGTCCTCCTGCCCGCTGGGGCATTGCCCTTTCTGGACTCTTCCGACGCTGAGTCGCTTAGCTCCTCCCCCTGCCTCCTGCGGGCTTTAGGACCCGGTTCCCAATCCTCATTCTCTGCTGTCCCGCGCTCCTGTACATTTGAACTTGCCTCTTGCGCCAACCCAGTGACCTTCCTCCTGACCGTTACACTACTTCTGTCACTGCTTCCCTCTTCCGGGATACTGGCCGGATCTGACCTCCCCTCCGTTGTCTGACTCTCCGATGGAGGTGTGGTCAGCCCTGCCTCATCTTCTCTCCCTGGTGGGGAATGCACTGGCCCCGATCCTTGGGACTCTTCCCCCCCACTCTGCTCTGGTGGGGAAGCTGGTCCTGATTTCCAACTACTGCTCTGGGAGTCCCTGCTGCCCCCTTGCTCCTGGGGCGTTCCCCTTGGGAACCCCCTACCCCTGGCCACTGGCGCCCCCTTCTGTGAATCTTCCGATTCGCTGGAGAGGCTCATGGAATCCCTCGGTCCACTGTCCTCTTCTCCTACGCTCCCCTCGGATTCTTCCCCTTCGCTCTCCATCTCCTCTCTTCCCTGTGCCTCTGCTCCTGAACCCCTGACAGGAAGGTTTACAGCCTCAAAATAAAATAGGAAGAAAACCTCTTCTTCTGTTTACACCTCCCTTTTCCAGCCAAGCCAGTTGCTTTTTTCCATTTGCTCTTGACCTTTTAACCTTAGGAAAATATGGCTCAAGTTTAATGGGAGGCACATGGTTTTATTTTACTATTTACCAACTCTTAATTTATGTTTTTCTCTGCTGTCAGGGGCTCAGGAGCAGAGGCACAGGGAAGAGAGGAGATGGAGAGCGGATGAGAGAGATGACAGCTTTGATTGGGCTTCTTTCAATTCGCATGGTGTTTTTTGCGTGTGCACCAGAATCGCCCCCAACCAAAGAAAAAAAGAGTTTAGGGTTCAATCTACATAAAAAGATGATAAAGCTCTGATTGGGCTTATTTCCAATTGTTGTTTTTGGGGTTAGAATGCACATTCACCCAGAAATCGCAGATTGAAAGGTTTGTTATCAGCCCAATTCAAGCACTGGTGTTTTGGTTCCAGCTCAATAGAAAGAGGACTATTAAGCTTTGATTTTTCTTTCGGTTTTCATTCACCCACAAATAGCAACGCGAAGTGTAAAATGCCATAACAAAGCAAAACAGGTTGTTTTGGGTTCCATCTACATAGAAAGACGAATCTTGGATGTCGCTTATTTCAAGTCGTGTTCTTTGGTGAAAATGCACATTGACCCAGAAATCGTAAATGTCAGAGCTGCCTCCAGGTCCCAGCTCACAGAGGACCAACGCTAGGCTGTAGTTATGTACAAAAGTCTTTATTGAGGTTCAGTTTCCATTTTAAAGCCGCAGCGCACAGCTCTACGTCTCGACCTTAGACCGGCGAAGTCCCGTCTGAGTCTCCGCCCCTTCCACACCAGTTTAACACTCTCGCTTTGCTCCACCTCTTCCTAAGTTCCTTTCTCCTCTGGGCCCTCCTGCCCGCTAGGGTTTCATCCTTTCTGGACTCCTCTGACGCTGACCCCCCTGATTCTTCCCCCTCCTTCCGGCGGGCTTTAGGACCTGGTTCCCTATCCGGGCTACCTTCTGTGCCGCTCGCCTGTACATTTGAACTTGGCGCGTGCGCCCAGCCTGCAACTTTCCTCTTGACCGTTCCCTCGCTCTCCGATGGAGGCGTGGCCAACCCTGACTCATCTTCTCTCGCTGGTGGTGCATATGTGGGCTCTGATACCTGGGACTCCTCCCCCCCACTACGCTCTGGTGGGGAAGCTGGTCCTGATTTCCAACTGCTGCTCTGGGAGTCCCCGCTGGCCCCTTGCTTCTGGGGTGTCCCCCTTGGGTCCCCCCTTGCCCTGCCCATCGGCGCCCCCTTCTGTGAATCTTCCGATACGCTGGAGAGGCTCATGGAATCTATCGGGCTGCTGTCATCTTCTCCTACGCTGCCCTCGGATTGCTCCCCCTCGCTCTCCATCTCCTCTCCTCCCTGCGCTCCCGCTGAGTCCCTGACATCCATCCCCCCCTCGAAGCCCCCCTTCCCCCCTCCCCCTCTTCTGGCATGGGTTCCGGGTGCTCCAATGCTGTGGGGGTGCATGCCGGATACAGTTCTTCCCCCCTTGCATGCTGCCAGTCCGTGACGGGTACATCGACGTCGCTCTCCTCCGCTTCCATCTCATTGCCGGTGTGCTCGAACCCAGGGTCGTCCCCCAACCCGTCCATGCCCCCTTGTTCCCCCATTTCCTCTGGGGAGTCTGCGTGCCAGGGCCCTCTGAGCAGTCTCCTGCGCCACTCCTCCTCGGGTTGAGTGTCCCACCAATAAGAGCGTTCCACACCCAAGTCTGAGATCGACCCCTCCGGCAAGGTAGTCTCTGGAGCCGTCTCCTCAGCCGAGGAGAACCCCTGAAACGTACTGGCTGAGAGTGTGGGGGTGAAAAGATATTCGTCAAAATAATCCTCCGGCATGGGCCTGTGTGGGAAGAGTGCGTGGAACTCGTCTTTGAGGTAGTGCTCCTCCACCGCATAGTACGGCACCCAGCTGTTGGCGCTGGCCGGGGCACCTTCCCTTGCGATGAGATATTCGACCCCCTCTTCCCCCCATCTTGAGTCCAAAATCTCCGTTACCTCATTGAGTGGCTCCGCCCTCGGCGACCCCCCTGTCATGGGTGCGTCTCTAAGCGGACTGGGAGCTGTCCCTGGCTGCTGAAACCTGTGAGGTGCCTTGTAGGGTTCCAACAGGGGACTGTGTACTGGCTTGGACCTTTGGCATGTGTCGCACCTCGTGCCCGCTAGGGTTTCATCCTTTCTGGAATCCTCTGACGCTGACCCCCCTGATTCTTCCCCCTCCTTCCGGCGGGCTTTAGGACCTGGTTCCCTATCCGGGCTACCTTCTGTGCCGCTCGCCTGTACATTTGAACTTGGCGTGCGCGCCCAGCCTGCAACTTTCCTCTTGACCGTTCCCTCGCTCTCCGATGGAGGCGTGGCCAACCCTGACTCATCTTCTCTCGCTGGTGGTGCATATGTGGGCTCTGATACCTGGGACTCCTCCCCCCCACTACGCTCTGGTGGGGAAGCTGGTCCTGATTTCCAACTGCTGCTCTGGGAGTCCCCGCTGGCCCCTTGCTTCTGGGGTGTCCCCCTTGGGTCCCCCTTGCCCTGCCCATCGGCGCACCCTTCTGTGAATCTTCCGATTCGCTGGAGAGGCTCATGGAATCTCTCGGGCTGCTGTCATCTTCTCCTACGCTGCCCTCGGATTGCTCCCCCTCACTCTCCATCTCCTCTCCTCCCTGCGCTCCCGCTGAGTCCCTGACAGCAAAGTTTATGTAATTAGACCAAAATAACAAAACAGCGTCTTTTTGCTTCCATATGCGTAGAGGATGATAAAGCTCTGATGGGGCTTATTTCCAATTGTTGTTTTTGGGGTTAGCATCCACATTCACCCAGAAATCGCAAAGGTTTGTTATCAGCCCAATTCAAGCACAGGTGTGTTGGTTCCATCTCAATAGAAAGAGGACAAATAAGCTTTAATTTTTCATTCACCCACAAATAGCAAAGGGAAATGTAATAAGCCAAAACAGGTTGTTTTGGGTTCCAACTACATAGAAAGAAGAATCTTGGCTTTCGCTTATTTCAAGTTGTGTTCTTTGGTGAAAATGCACATTTACCCCAAAATCGCAAAGTTTATGTAATTAGACCAAAATAACAAAACTGCGTCTTTTTGCTTCCATATGCGTAGAAAGAAGACGAATAAGCTTTGAATGGACTTCTTTCAATTCGCATGGTGTCAGAGCTGCCCCTAGATCCCAGCTCACAGAGGACCAACGCCCAATCGTCGTTATGTACAAAAGTCTTTATTGAAGTTCAACTTCCATTCCAAAGCCGCAGCGCGCAGCCCTACGTCTTAAACCCTAGACCGGTGAAGTCCCGTCTGAATCTCCTCCCCCCTGACACCAGTTTAAGATCCTAGCCCTGCTCCACCTTTTCTGTTGTTCTCTCCTCCTCTGGGTCCTCCTGTCCACCGGGGCGCCAGTGGCCAGGGCAAGGGGATTCCCAAGGGGGACACTCCAGGAGCAAGGGGCCAGCAGGGAAGCAGTGACAGAAGCAGTGTGACGGTCAGGAGGAAGGTCACTGGGTTGGTGCGAGAGGCAAGTTCAAATGTACAGGAGTGCGGGACAGCAGAGAATGAGGATTGGGAACCGGGTCCTAAAGCCCGCCGGAGACAGGGGGAGGAGTCAGCCCACTCAGCGTCAGAAGAGTCCAGAAAGGGGAAAGCCCCGGCGGGCAGGAGGACCCAGAGGAGGAGAGAACAACGGAAAAGGTGGAGCAGGGCTAGGATCTTAAACTGGTGTCAGAGGGGAGGAGATTCAGATGGGACTTCGCCGGTCTAGGGTTTAAGACGTAGGGCTGCGCGCTGCGGCTTTGGAATGGAAGTTGAACTTCAATAAAGACTTTTGTACATAACGACGATCGGGCGTTGGTCCTCTGTGAGCTGGGACCTAGGGGCAGCTCTGACAGTAAGTCCCGTCCCCATAAACCTTCGCAGCGTGAGTTGAAGCGGCGAAGGGCGAAGCTTGGTGCTTTGCGAGCTCACGAAGATCGGGAAGGATGAGTACGGATGAAAGAATGGCAGCCTTGCAAGAAGCAGTCACAAGGCTCAACATGGAAATAGCAGCATCCAGAAAGAGGGAGGATGAAGCAGCCGCCGCCTGCCAGGATCTGCAGACCAGGTTGGAAATGCTGATCAAACAGGGGTTGCCGGGTGCCAGACCGGAGGGAATTGGTCTCGGTAAGAGGGGGGGCAGCCTCGTGTCCCATTTCGACGGGAGCCTACAGCAGTATCCTAGTTTCAGAGCAGACCTGGTTTTTGTGCTCAAGTTGCTGCAAAAGGACTTTAGAGATGAGCAGGAGAAAGTGGGCTTCATACTAACTCATCTCCATGGGGAAGCAAAGGCATGGCTGCGCAATCTGTGGCGCGATAATGACCCAGCCCTCCAAAATGCGGATTCCTTTATTAAAGCGATGGGTGCTTGTTTTCTATCGGCTGTGGATGTGGATGTGGCCAGAAGGGAGATCCATGGACTGAAACAAGGCAAAGCCACTGTACAGCAATATCACTCCCGCTTTTTTGCATTGGTCAACGCGCTGGGATGGGAAAAGAACTCAGCCGCCGTCAGGGACCTGTTCTGGGAGGGGCTGAATGGGGCTGTGAAAGATGAAATTGCGAGGGGGGAGAGACCCCAGAGCACTGAGGAAGTCGTCCAGAGAGCGCTGGCGATTGGAGTGAGGCTGGAAGAACGTCCTTGGAGCAAGGATGAAGGGCGTTGGGGACGCACGCCAGCTAGATCACCTCCTTTCTTTCCCAGAGAGACAGCGCGCGCCCAGTCCACGCCTCCACTGGGAGGGGGAGAGGAGCCGATGGAGATAGGTGGTGCCAGGGCTCAGACAGCCACCAGAGCCCCAACACCGGGAGCAGTCAAAGCAAAGGCTCCTATAGGGAACAGGAAGTGTTACATCTGCGACAGTGCTCAGCATATGGCGAAAGAGTGTCCCCAGAGGATCCACAAGCACACTGCAGCCTCAGCAACAGTAAAGGAAGCAGTGCAGCAGGGGGAACCACTGCAGGGAAACGACGGAGTCTGGCTGGAGACAGACGCACTGGGGCCCAGTCAGACGAGTCAGTGAAGCAGTCCCCAGGGATCTTACGGCCCACAGACCCCCCTCCCGCCCAAACCAGTGGTGCAACTCACTGCATCGATCCAGCTACCCAATGGACTAACCATGGAAGTTCCTATCACTATTGATTCTGGTAGTAATGCAGACTTTGTAGGAGTGGACTTCATCAAGCAACATCGCATAGCACTCCTACCAGCCACGATGCCCCTGCACGTTGTCACGGTTGATGGCAGAGAGCTACTGGGAGGTGGTACAGCAAACACCGCCAATGGTGATGCAGATTGGAAATCACTGCGAAGTCATCAGCTTCAACGTCACTCACCTGTCAGACACACCCATAGTATTGGGCATGAGTTGGCTGCACAGGCACAGCCCGGCATTAGCATGGTACCAGTGTCCATTGACCTTCTGCTCATCCTACTGCGCAGAACACTGCATCCTGACTAGCCAGGAGGATGAGGGGCAAGAGGATGGGTCGCAGCTACAAGCATGCTGCAAGCAGTACCCGACAAGTACAAAGGGTTTTTGGAGGTCTTCTGCGAGAAGGAAGCGGACAAGCTGCCCCCCCACAGACCGTACGACTGCAAAATTGACCTCCTGCCCGGGGCGACGCTGCCGACTGGAAAACTGTATTGCATGTCTGAGGACGAACTGCAAGAGCTCAGTGAGTTCATAGATCACAACTTGAAGCGGGGATTCATCCAAGAATCCAAAGCAGTGGGGCGCAGTCCTGTGTTCTTGATGAAGAAAAAAGACACGCCCCAAAAGGGGCTTGTAGTTGATTATAGGGTCATAAATTCGAGGACAAAGCCCACGGCATTCCCCATGCCCAAAATTGACGACCTGCTCGCGACGGTGAGGAAGGGACGCATCTTCACCAAGCTGGATCTACGAGGGGCGTACAATCTTATACGCATGCGGGAGGGCGATGAGTGGAAGACGGCCATGTTTACGCCCCTAGGCACCTACGAATATAGAGTTATGCCATTTGGTTTACAAAATGGCTCCCACTGCTTCCAAGCCTTCATGCATCACGTGTTAGCGGGGCTCCTCTACAAGAAGTGCGTCTGCTTCCTGGACGACATCCTGATCTTCTCGGAATCGCAGGAGGCTCACGAGAGGGACGTCAAGGAGGTTCTGCAGAGACTGCGGGAGCACAGGCTTTACGCCAAGCTGGAGAAGTACCAGTTCGACATGACGGAGGTGGATTTCCTGGGCTACAAACTGTCCGACAAGGGACTGGCCATGGACAGTGCCAAGGTCCGCTCAGTGTTGGACTGGAAGAGCCCGCGCAATCGGAAGGAGGTCCAGAAGTTTGTCGGCTTTGCCAACTTTTATCGCAAGTTTATCAAGGGGTTCGCTATGCAGACGGCGGCCATCACGGACACCCTCAGCTCCAAGAAGAAGAAGTTTATCTGGACAGAGCAGGCAGAGCAGTCCTTTCAAAAACTCAAGCGTCTCTTCGCGTCCGAAGAACAGCTGCTACATGTGAACCCCAGCAAACCCATGAGGGTTGAAACAGATGCCTCAGACAGAGCCGTGGGGGCGGTCCTGTTGCAGCAAGATCCGCAAGGGGACTGGAGGCCGTGCGCTTTCTACTCCAGGAAACTCAGCAAGTCGGAGCAGAACTACACCATCTGGGACAGGGAGTTGCTAGCCATCCATGCAGCCTTCAAGGCGTGGCGGCACTTCCTCATCGGAGCCAAACACACAGTGCAGGTTCGCACGGACCATAAGAACCTGGAATACTGGCGCACGGCGCGGTTCCTGAACCAGAGACACATCCGCTGGGCGGAGTTCTTTGCGGATTTCGACTTCAGGATAGAGCATATCCCGGGAGACAACAACATCATGGCTGATGCGCTATCCAGGAAGCCGCAGTATCTCGAGGAAGCGGCACCGGTGGCGGCCAAACACATTTTCGCACCTAGAGCGTGGGCATGCGCTTCGACCACCATGGACCTGGAAGCGGTACGTCGCGCGCTGCAAACAGATTCCTTCGCACGATCCAAGATGGAGGAAGTGCGAAGCGGCACAGCGAAGGACGACGAGTTCCAGATACGCGACGGCCTACTCCTCCGCAAAGGGGCCATCTACGTACCGGGAGACGACCTCCGCGTGAGAGTACTACAACAGTTGCACGACGCACCCAGCGCCGGACATTTCGGCGCGGACAAGACGGTGGAATTAGTAGCCAGAGACTTTTGGTGGCCCAGGATGCGGGGAGAAGTCGCGGATTACGTCACGAGGTGCAACACTTGCCAAAGGGCCAAGCCAGTGCACAGACCGCCGGCGGGACTGTTGGAACCGCTACATACCCCGCTCGAACCGTGGGAGAGGGTGGCACTGGACTTTGTCACTGATCTGCCCAGCTCAAGGGGCAAAACAGCAGTGCTCGTGGTAGTAGACTTGTTCACCAAGATGGCCCACTTCATTCCTTGCGCGAAGGTGGCCACAGCGGAGCAGACCGCCAAGCTGTTCATAGACCACGTGTTCAAGGTGCACAGACTACCGCGGTCTATCCTGTCCGACCGGGGGCGCCAGTTCATCTCGAGCTTCTGGCAGAAGCTGATGGGCATCTGTCCGAGCTGCCCCTAGGTCCCAGCTCACAGAGGACCAACGCCCGATCGTCGTTGTGTACAAAAGTCTTTATTGAAGTTCAACTTCCATTCCAAAGCCGCAGCGCGCAGCCCTACGTCTTAAACCCTAGACCGGCGAAGTCCCGTCTGAATCTCCTCCCCTCTGACACCAGTTTAAGATCCTAGCCCTGCTCCACCTTTTCCGTTGTTCTCTCCTCCTCTGGGTCCTCCTGCCCGCCGGGGCTTTCCCCTTTCTGGACTCTTCCGACGCTGAGTGGGCTGACTCCTCCCCCTGTCTCCGGCGGGCTTTAGGACCCGGTTCCCAATCCTCATTCTCTGCTGTCCCGCGCTCCTGTACATTTGAACTTGCCTCTCGCGCCAACCCAGTGACCTTCCTCCTGACCGTCACACTGCTTCTGTCACTGCTTCCCTCTTCCGGGATACTGCCTGGATCTGACCTCCCCTCCGTTGTCTGGCTCTCTGACGGAGGCGTGGCCAGCCCTGACTTATCTTCACTCCCTGGTGTGGAATCCTCTGCCCTCGATACCTGGGACTCTTCCCCCCCACTATGCTCTGGTGGGGAAGCTGGTCCTGATTTCCAACTGCTACTCTGGGAGTCCCTGCTGGCCCCCTGCTCCTGGAGTGTCCCCCTTGGGAATCCCCTTGCCCTGGCCACTGGCGCCCCCTTCTGTGAATCTTTTTTTTATTACATATTTATTAAATTTTTTTGAAAACAAATGCATAAATAATAAACAACATTACTTATATCATAGCATAGTTTCATCACTTCTTTGGACTTCCTCGCATCTCCCGCTCCCACTTACATCGTTACAAAAAAAAAATTTTCCAAGCAAATTACCCACTTGTTTACAATCTTATCTCCACTCATTTAAATAAAATCTAACAATTCTCCAAAAAAATTATATTTTCCTTAATCTCACTTATCGTCAAAATCAGATCTAATTCAGTGGTAGGCAGTTATTTATGATCTAGCATCCTTCTTAACATTCAACCAAATTACAATATTTTTGTAAATAAATCTTGAATTTCCTCCAGTCCTCCTCAACCCTCTCCTCTCCCAGGTCTCAGATTCTACCAGTTGCATATAGTCCATCAGCTGCATCTGCCACTCTTCCAGTGTGGGTAGATCTTGGGTTTTCCAGTGTTTAGCGATGAGTATCCTTGCTGCCGTTGTTGCATACATAAAAAATGTTTGGTCCTTCCTTAACACCCTCTGGCCGACAATACCCAGGAGGAAGGCCTCTGGTTTCTTAGGGAAAGTATACTTAAATACCTTTTTCAGTTCATTATAAATCATTTCCCAGAAAGCCTTCACTCTAGGGCAAGTCCACCAGAGGTGAAAGAATGTTCCTTCGGCTTCTTTACACTTCCAACATTTATTATCAGACACATGGTATATCTTTGCAAGCTTGACTGGGGTCATGTACCATCTATATATCATTTTCATTACATTTTCCTTCAAAGCATTACATGCAGTGAAGTTCAACCCAGTGGTCCACAACCTTTCCCAGTCCTCAAACATAATGTTGTACCCAATATCCTGTGCCCATTTTATCATAGCCGATTTAACCATTTCGTCTTGTGTGTTCCATTTTAACAGCAAGTTATACATTCTTGAAAGTACCTTAGTCTTAGGTTCTAACAGTTCTGTTTCCAATTTTGATTTCTCCACCTGGAACCCTAACTTTTTGTCATTTTTAAAAACTTCTTGAATCTGAGCGTAGTGTAACCAGTCTCGCACTTTATCCTTCATTTTCTCCAAACTCTGCAATTTTCAATTGTCTCCATCTTTTTCTAGTATTTCCCAATATTTTGGCCATTTGACCTCCATATTGGGGTTTTTTCGGGCCTTAGCTTCCAGCGGTGAAAGCCACCTTGGAGTTTTATTCTCCAATAAGTCTTTATATTTTGTCCAGACATTAAACACTGCTTTTCTGACAATATGATTCTTAAAGGCCTTATTGATCCTAACCTTGTCATGCCATCCAAAAGCATTGTTAAAACCTTCCAAGTCCAGAACATCAGTGTCCTCGAGAAGTAGCCAGTCTTTTAGCCAGCAGAAAGCTGCGGCCTCATAGTACAACTTTAGGTCTGGCAGGGCAAAGCCCCCTCTTTCTTTCGCATCAGTTAATATCTTAAACTTAATTCTGGGCTTTTTGCCCTGCCAGACAAATTTAGATATATCTCTCTGCCACTTCCGGAAGCACTCCGTCTTGTCCACAATCTGCAATGTTTGAAACAAAAACAACATCCTTGGCAATACATTCATCTTAACAGCAGCAATTCGGCCTAACAAGGAAAGCTTCAATTTTGTCCAACTATCCAAGTCTCTCTTAATTTCAGACCAACATTTTTCGTAATTATCCTTAAATAGACTCAGATTCTGTGCTGTTATATTAACCCCTAGGTACTTTACTTTTTTAAGCACAGTTAATTCTGTTTCTCTCTGAAACCGTTCCGACTCTGTATCTGTCAGATTTTTCCCCAACACCTTAGTTTTCTGTTTGTTTAATTTAAATCCCGCCACCCGACCAAAGTCTTGAATCAATTGTAACACTCTTTTCGTACTAGATTCTGGCTCCTGCAGGGTCAAAACTAGGTCATCTGCAAAAGCTTTAAGTTTATATTGTTTCGCTCCGACCTGGATTCCCTCCACCAACCGGTCCCCTCTGATCATATTCAAGAGCACCTCCAGAACCAAAATAAATAGCAAAGGGGAAATAGGGCAGCCTTGTCGTGTTCCTTTTTCAATTTTAAACTCTTCTGTAACCACATTGTTAACTATCAATTTAGCTTTTTGTTCTGAATATACTGCATCAATCCCATTCTCAAAACCCCGTCCCACTCCCATTTCTTTTAAATTTCCCTTCATAAATTTCCAAGAGATATTGTCAAAGGCCTTCTCCGCATCTATAAAAATGAACACTGCTTTTGTATTTATGTCTGTTTGCACAAGTTCCAAAATGTCAATGATATTCCTTGTGTTAGCAAACAAGTGTCTACCTGGGAGAAAGCCTGCCTGGTCTTTATGAATTACTTCATTTAATACTTTTTTAAGTCTACTTGCCAAAACATCTGCTGTCAGAGCTGCCTCCAGGTCCCAGCTCACAGAGGACCAACGCTAGGCTGTAGTTATGTACAAAAGTCTTTATTGAGGTTCAGTTTCCATTTTAAAGCCGCAGCGCGCAGCTCTACGTCTCAACCTTAGACCGGCGAAGTCCCGTCTGAGTCTCCGCCCCTTCCACACCTGTTTAAGACCCTCGCCTTGCTCCACCTCTTCCTAACTTCCTTTCTCCTCTGGGCCCTCCTGCCCGCTAGGGTTTCATCCTTTCTGGACTCCTCTGACGCTGACCCTGATGATTCTTCCCCCTCCTTCCGGCGGGCTTTAGGACCTGGTTCCCTATCCGGGCTACCTTCCGTGCCGCTCGCCTGTACATTTGAACTTGGCGTGCGCGCCCAGCCTGCAACTTTCCTCTTGACCGTTCCCTCGCTCTCCGATGGAGGCGTGGCCAACCCTGACTCATCTTCTCTCGCTGGTGGTGCATATGTGGGCTCTGATACCTGGGACTCCTCCCCCCCACTACGCTCTGGTGGGGAAGCTGGTCCTGATTTCCAACTGCTGCTCTGGGAGTCCCCGCTGGCCCCTTGCTTCTGGGGTGTCCCCCTTGGGTCCCCCCTTGCCCTGCCCATCGGCGCACCCTTCTGTGAATCTTCCGATTCGCTGGAGAGGCTCATGGAATCTATCGGGCTGCTGTCATCTTCTCCTACGCTGCCCTCGGATTGCTCCCCCTCGCTCTCCATCTCCTCTCCTCCCTGTGCTCCCGCTGAGTCCCTGACATCCATCCCCCCCTCGAAGCCCCCCTTCCCCCCTCCCCCTCTTCTGGCGTGGGTTCCGGGTGCTCCAATGCTGTGGGGGTGCATGCCGGATACAGTTCTTCCCCCCTGGCATGCTGCCAGTCCGTGACGGGTACATCGACGTCGCTCTCCTCCGCTTCCATCTCGTTGCCGGTGTGCTCGAACCCAGGGTCCTCTCCCAACCCGTCCATGCCCCCTTGTTCCCCCATTTCCTCTGGGGAGTCTGCGTGCCAGGGCCCTCTGAGCAGTCTCCTGCGCCACTCCTCCTCGGGTTGAGTGTCCCACCAATAAGAGCGTTCCGCACCCAAGTCTGAGATCGACCCCTCCGGCGAGGTAGTCTCTGGAGCCGTCTCCTCAGCCGAGGAGAACCCCTGAAACGTACTGACTGAGAGTGTGGGGGTGAAAAGATATTCGTCAAAATAATCCTCCGGAATGGGCCTGTGTGGGAAGAGTGCGTGGAACTCGTCTTTGAGGTAGTGCTCCTCCACCGCATAGTACGGCACCCAGCTGTTGGCGCTGGCCGGGGCACCTTCCCTTGCGATGAGATATTCAACCCCCTCTTCCCCCCATCTTGAGTCCAAAATCTCTGTTACCTCATTGAGTGGCTCCGCCCTCGGCGACCCCCCTGTCATGGGTGCGTCTCTAAGCGGACTGGGAGCTGTCCCTGGCTCCTGAAACCTGTGAGGTGCCTTGTAGGGCGTTAGCACCGATCTATGAAAGACCGGGTGCATTCTGGAACCCTCCGGTAGTGTCAAACGGAAGGCCACTGGGTTGATCTGTGCCTCGACTAGGTAAGGGCCCAACTGCTTGTGTCCTAGCTTCTTCTTAGCTAAGGATCTGGCCGGCACTGCCTGGGCCGCTAACCAGAGCCAGTCCCCTACCCGTATGTCCTCCCCCACTCTTCTGTGTTTGTCTGCTTGCATCTTGTATACGTGTTTTGCTAGGTCTAACTGCCTACGGAGCTGTTCATGGACCTCCTGTAACTCCTCTGCCAATGCCTCTGCTCCCTGCGGCTCCCCCTCCCCCTCTTTCTCTAAGCCCGGGAAGGTCCTGGGATGTCGCCCGTTGTTGGCGAAAAACGGTGTCACCCCCGTGGACACGTGTTGTGTGTTGTTGTAGGCAAACTCGGCCAGGGGCAGGTAGTCCACCCAGGTCGAGGGCTGCTGGTTGGCGTAGCATCTCAGGTACTGCTGCATGATGACGTTGACCCTCTCCACTTGTCCGTTTGTCTGCGGGTGTCTTGCCGATGCTAGGTTGACCTTGACGTTCAGGATCCCCATCAGCTTCTGCCAGAAACTCGAGATGAACTGGCGCCCCCGGTCGGACAGGATAGACCGTGGCAGGCCATGCACCTTGAACACGTGGTCTATGAACAGCTTGGCTGTCTGTTCCGCTGTGGCCACCTTCGCGCAAGGAATGAAGTGCGCCATCTTGGTGAACATGTCGACTACCACGAGTACTGCTGTTTTGCCCCTCGAGCTGGGCAGGTCAGTGACAAAGTCCAAGGCCACCCTCTCCCACGGTTCGGACGGGGTCTGTAGCGGTTCTAACAGTCCCGCCGGCGGTCTGTGTACTGGCTTGGCCCTTTGGCATGTGTCGCACCTCGTGACGTAATCCGCGACTTCTCCCCGCATCTTGGGCCACCAAAAGTCTCTGGCTACTAATTCCACCGTCTTGTCCTTGCCGAAATGTCCGGCGCTGGGTGCGTCGTGTAGCTGTTGCAGTACTGTCGCGCGGAGTTCATCTCCCGGCACGTAGATGGCCCCCTTGCGGAGGAGCAGTCCGTCGCGTATCTGGAACTCGTCGTCCTTCGCCGTGCCGCTGCGCACCTCCTCCATCTTGGATCGTGCGAAGGAATCTGTTCGCAGCTCGCGCCGTATTGCTTCCAAGTCTATGGTGGCCGAAGCGCATGCCCACGCCTTGGGTGCGAAAATGTGTTTGGCCGCTACCGGTGCCGCTTCCTCCATATACTGCGGCTTCCTGGATAGCGCATCAGCCATGATGTTGTTGTCTCCGGGGATATATTCTATCCTGAAGTCGAAATCCGCAAAGAACTCCGCCCAGCGGATGTGTCTCTGGTTCAGGAACCGCGCCGTGCGCCAGTACTCCAGGTTCTTATGGTCCGTGCGAACTTGCACCGTGTGTTTGGCTCCGATGAGGAAGTGCCGCCACGCCTTGAATGCTGCATGAATGGCCAGCAACTCTCTGTCCCAGATGGTGTAGTTCTGTTCCGACTTGCTGAGTTTCCTGGAGTAGAAAGCACACGGCCTCCAATCCCCTTGTGGGTCTCGCTGCAACAGGACTGCCCCCACGGCTCTGTCGGAGGCATCCGTCTCCACCCTCATGGGCTTGCTGGGGTTCACATGCAGCAGTTGTTCCTCGGAAGCGAAAAGACGCTTGAGTTTCTGAAAGGACTGCTCTGCCTGCTCCGTCCAGATGAACTTCTTCTTCTTGGAGCTGAGGGTGTCCGTGATGGCCGCCGTCTGCATAGCGAAACCCTTGATGAACTTGCGATAAAAGTTAGCAAAGCCGACAAACCTCTGGACCTCCTTCCGATTGCGCGGGCTCTTCCAGTCCAGTACTGATCGTACCTTGGCGCTGTCCATGGCGATTCCCTTGTCGGACAGCTTGTAGCCCAGGAAATCCACCTCCGTCATGTCGAACTGGCATTTCTCCAGTTTGGCGTAAAGCCTGTGCTCCCGTAGTCTTTGCAGGACTTCCTTGACATCTCTCTCGTGAGCCTCCTGCGATTCCGAGAAGATCAGAATGTCGTCCAGGAAGCAGACGCACTTCTTGTAGAGGAGCCCCGCTAACACGTGATGCATGAAGGCTTGGAAGCAGTGGGAGCCATTTTGTAAACCGAAGGGCATAACCCTATACTCATAGGTGCCCAAGGGCGTGAACATGGCCGTCTTCCACTCGTCGCCCTCCCGCATGCGTATAAGATTGTACGCCCCTCGTAGATCCAGCTTGGTGAAGATGCGTCCCTTCCTCACCGTCGCGAGCAAGTCGTCGATCTTGGGCATCGGGAAAGCCGTGGGCTTGGTTTTTGAGTTTAAAATTCTGAAATCAACTACCAGCCTCTTTTGGGGCGTGTCTTTTTTCTTCACAAAGAACACAGGACTGCCCCCCACTGCTTTGGATTCTCGGATGAATCCCCGCTTCAAATTGTGATCTATGAACTCCCTGAGCTCTTGCAGTTCGTCTTCAGACATGGAGTACAGTTTTCCGGTCGGCAGCGTTGCCCCCGGCAGGAGGTCAATCTTGCAGTCGTAGGGTCTGTGGGGAGGCAGCTTGTCCGCTTCCTTCTCGCAGAAGACCTCCAAAAACGCCTTGTACTTGTCGGGTACCGCTTGCAGCATGCCCAGTTGTAGCTGTGGGTCATCCTCTTGCCCCTCGTCCTCCTGGTTAGTCATGATGCAATGTTCTGCGCAGTAGGAGGAGCAGAAGGTCAATTTATGCTGGTACCATGCCAATGCCGGGCTGTGCCTGTCCAACCAGCTCATGCCCAACACTATGGGCGTGTCTGACCGTTGGGTGACGTTGAAGCTGATGACTTCGCGGTGATTTCCAATGCGCATCACCATTGGCGGCGTTTGCTGTACCACCTGTCCCCCCAGCAATTCTCTTCCATCGACTGTCACTACTTTCAGGGGCATCGTGGCAGGCAGGAGCGCTATGCTATGTTGCTTGATGAAATCCACTCCTATAAAGTCTGCATTGCTACCAGAGTCAATGGTAATAGGCACTTCCATGGTGAGCCCATTGGGAAGCTGGAGTGTTGCGGTGAGCTGCACCACTGGTTTGGGCGGGAGGGGGTCTGTGGGCTGTAAGATTCCTGGGGACTGCTTCACTGATTCGTCTGGCTGGGCCCCAGCGGCTCTGCTTCCAGCCAGACTTCGTCGTTTCCCTGCTGCGGTTCCCTCTGCTGAGCTGCTTCTGTTACTTTTGCTGAGGCTGCATTGTGCTTGCGGATCCTCTGGGGGCACTCTTTTGCCATATGCTGAGCACTTTCGCAGATGTAACACTTCCTGTTCCCTCTAGGAGGCTTCACCTTAGCTGCTCCTGGTGTGAGGGCTCTGGTCGCTGACTGAGCCTTGGCACCACCTATCTCCATCAGCTCCTCTCCCCCTCCCAGTGGAGGCGTGGATTGAGCGCGCGCTGAGTCTCTGGGAAAGAAAGGAGGTCCCCTTGCTGGCGTGCGTCCCCAACGCCCTTCATCCTTGCTCCAGGGACGTTCTTCTAGCCGCACACCAATCGTCAGCGCCTTCTGGACCACTTCTTGAGTGCTCCGTGGCCTCTCCCCCCTTGCGATTTCGTCTTTCACAGCCCCGTTGAGCCCCTCCCAGAACAGGTCCCTGACGGACGCTGAGTCTTTTTCCCATCCCAGCACGTTGACCAATGCAAAAAAGCGGGAATGATATTGCCTTACAGTGGCTCTGCCTTGTTTCAAACCGTGAATCTCTTTTCTAGCGACATCCACATCTATCTCCGATAAAAAACAATCGTCCATTGCCTTAATGAAGGCTTTTGCGTTTTGGAGGGCTGGATCATTATCTCTCCACAGATTGCGCAACCACGCTTTAGCTTCTCCATGGAGATGCGTTAGTATGAAGCCTACTTTCTCCTGCTCATCTCTAAAGTCCTTCTCCAGAAACTTTAGCGCAAAAACTACGTCTGCTCTGAAGTTAGGATATTGCTGCAGACTCCCATCGAAATGCGACACCAGGCTCCCCCCTCTCTTCCCGAGCCCGATCCCTTCTGATTTGGCTCCCGGTGGCCCCTGTTTAGTCAACATTTCCAACCTGGTTTGCAGATCCTTGCAGACAGCATCTGATTCCTCTTCTCTCCTCCTTGCCGCTCGTATTTCTGCGTTAAGTTGTACCACGGCATCTTGCAAAGCTGCCAGTCGTTCTTCTGTAGTCATCTTGTGCTGCTTTTGTGAGCTCGCGAAGCACCAATGTTCGCCCCTCGCTGCGTCCCCTCACGTTGCGAGGTTTTTAAGTGAGACGGGACTTACTGTCAGAGCTGCCTCTAGGTCCCAGCTCACAGAGGACCAACGCCAGGCTGTCGTTATGTACAAAAGTCTTTATTGAGGTTTAGTTTCCATTTCAAAGCCGCAGCGCGCAGCTCTACGTCTTAAAGCCTAGACCGGCGAAGTCCCGTCTGAGTCTCCGCCCCTTCCACACCAGTTTAAGACTCTCGCTTTGCTCCACCTCTTCCTAAGTTCCTTTCTCCTCTGGGCCCTCCTGCCCGCTAGGGTTTCATCCTTTCTGGACTCCTCTGACGCTGACCCCCCTGATTCTTCCCCCTCCTTCCGGCGGGCTTTAGGAGCTGGTTCCCTATCCCTATTCATCGAAATAATCTGCCGGCATGGGTCTGTGTGGGAAGAGTAAATGAAACTCGTCTTTGTCCTCCACGGCATAGTACGGTACCCACCTGTTGGTGCTGGCCGGGGTACCTTCCCTGGCGAGGAGATATTCAAACCCCTCTTCCCCCCATCTCGAGTCTAAAATCTCTGTGACCTCGTTGAGTGGCTCTGCTCTCGGTGACCCCCCCTTCGTGGGCGCCTCGCTGAGCGGGCCTGGTGCGGTCCCTGGCACCTGAAACCTGTGGGGTGCCTTGTAGGGTGTGAGCACTGATCTATGAAAGACCGGGTGCATTCTGGAGCCCTCCGGGAGTGTCAACCGGAAGGCTACTTGATTGATCTGTGCCTCGACTTGGTAAGGCCCTAGCTGCTTGTGTCCGAGCTTCTTCTTAGCTAACGATCTGGCCGGCACTGCCTGGGCTGCTAACCAGACCCAGTCCCCCACCTGGAGGTCCTCCCCAACTCTTCTGTGTTTGTCCGCCTTCATCTTGTATACGTGTTTTGCTAGGTCTAACTGCCGTCGGAGTTGCTCGTGGAACTCCTGTAGCTCCGCTGCCAAGGCCTCTGCTCCCTGTGGCTCCCCTTCCCCCACTCTCTCTAATCCCGGGAAGGTTCTGGGATGCCGCCCATTATTGGCGAAGAACGGTGTCACCCCCGTGGACACGTGCTTCGTGTTGTTGTAGGCAACCTCAGACAGCGGTAGGTAGTCCACCCAGGTCGAGGGCTGTTGATTCGCGTAGCATCTCAGGTACTGCTGCATGATGGCGTTGACCCTCTCCGCTTGTCCGTTGGTCAGGATGTCTCTGCAACTTCTGAGCTGGAATATAAATGGCTGTAACATTCCGGAAAAAAGGAGGAAAATATTTCATATATTAAAAAAAGAACTGTCAGAGCTGCCTCTAGGTCCCAGCTCACAGAGGACCAACGCTAGGCTGTCGTTATGTACAAAAGTCTTTATTGAGGTTCAGTTTCCATTTCAAAGCCGCAGCGCGCAGCTCTACGTCTTACACCCTAGACCGGCGAAGTACTTTCTGAGTCTCCTCCCCTATGACACCAGTTTAAGATCCTAGCCCTGCTCCACCTTTTACGCTGCTCTCTCCTCCTCTGGGTCCTCCTGCCCGCTGGGGCATTGCCCTTTCTGGACTCTTCCGACACTGAGTCGCTTAGCTCCTCCCCCTCCCTCCGGCGGACTTTAGGACCCGGTTCCCAATCCTCATTCTCTGCTGTCCCGCGCTCCTGTACATTTGAACTTGCCTCTCGCGCCAACCCAGTGACCTTCCTCCTGACCGTTACAGTACTTCTGTCACTACTTCCCTCTTCCGGGATACTGGCCGGATCTGACCTCCCCTCCGTTGTCTGACTCTCCGATGGAGGTGTGGTCATCCCTGCCTTATCTTCTCTCCCTGGTGGGGAATGCACTGGCCCCGATCCTTGGGACTCTTCCCCCCCACTCTGCTCTGGTGGGGAAGCTGGTCCTGATTTCCAACTACTGCTCTGGGAGTCCCTGCTGCCCCTTTGCCCCTGGGACGTTCCCCTTGGGAACCCCCTACCCCTGGCCACTGGCGCCCCCTTCTGTGAATCTTTCGATTCGCTGGAGAGGCTCATGGAATCCCTCGGTCCACTGTCCTCTTCTCCTACGCTCCCCTCGGATTCTTCCCCTTCGCTCTCCATCTCCTCCCTCCTGTGCCTCTGCTCCTGAACCACTGACAATATCTTTTCACACCCACACTCTCAGCCAGCACGTTCCAGGGGTTCTCACCAGCTGAGGAAACGGCGACAGAGACTACCTCCCCAGAGGGATCAATCTCAGGGTTTGGCACAGACCGCTCTTATTGGTCAACCGGAAGTGGGGTGGAGCAGGGAACTGCCGGGAGGGCCCTTCCACGCAACGTCACCCGAGGCAACAGGGGGAGAGGGGGACCAATCAGAGCTTTATCTTCTTTCTTTTTAAGTGGATGGAACCCAAAATACCATTTTGCTTTGGTTGGAGGTGATTCTGGTGCACACCCATAAAACACCATGCGAATTGAGATAAGCCCAATCAAAGCTCATTCGTCTTCTTTCTACGTATATGAAAGCAAAAAGACGGTTATATGTTATTTTGGCCTCATTACACACACTTTGCGATTTCTCGGTTAATGTGCATTGACACCAAGGAACACAACTTGTAATAAGCGAAATCCAAGATTCTTCTTTCTATGTAGCTGGAACGCAAAACAACCTGTTTGGGTTTGTTTAGGCTCATTACACTTCGCTTTCTATTTGTGGGTGGAAAGAACATGGAAAGAACAATGCAAACTTTTTCGTCTGCTTTCTATTGAGATGGAACCAAAACACCTATGCCTGATTCGGGCTGTTAAGAAACATTTCACTCTGAGATTTTTGGGTGAATGTGCATTCTAACCCCGAAAACACCAATTCGCAACAAAACCAATCAGAGCTTTAATCGTCTTTCGTTTTAAGTGCATGGAACGCAAAACACCTTTTTGCTTTGGGTGGAGGTGATTCTGGTGCACACCCATAAAACACCATGCGAGTTGAAATAAAGCTTATTCTTCGTCTTTCTACGCATATGGAAGCGAAAAGACGGTTTTATGTTATTTTGGCCTCATTACACACTTTGCGATTTCTGGGTTAATGTGCATTAACATCAAGGAACACGAAATAAGCGAAATCCAAGATTCTTCTTTCTATGTAGCTGGAACGCAAAACAACCTGTTTGGGTTTGTTTAGGCTCATTACACTTCGCTTTCTATTTGTGGGTGGAAAGAACATGGAAAGAACAATCCAAAATTTTTCGCTTTCTATTGCGATGGAACCAAAACATCTATGCTTGATTAGGGCTGTTAAGAAACATTTCACTTTGAGATTTTTGAGTGAATGTACATTCTAACCCCAAAAACACCAATTTGCAACAAAACCAATCAGAGCTATATCTTCTTTCTTTTTAAGTGGATGGAACCCAAAAAACCGTTTTGCATTGGCTGGAGGTTATTCTGGTGCACACCCAAAAAACACCATGCGAATTGAAATGAGCCCAATCAAAGCTCATTCGTCTTCTTTTTACGTATATGGAAGCGAAAAGACGGTTTTATTTTATTTTGGCCTCATTACACACTTTGCGATTTCTGGGTTAGTGCATTAACACCAAGGAACACAACTTGAAGTAAGCGAAATCCAAGATTCATCTTTCTATCTAGCTGGAACGCAAAACAACCTGTTTTGGGTTTGTTTAGGCTCATTACACTTCGCTTTGCTATTTGTGGGTGGAAAGAACATGGAAAGAACAATGCAAACTTTTTCGTCTGCTTTCTATTGAGATGGAACAAAAACACCTATGCTTGATTACGGCTGTTAAGAAACATTTCACTCGGAGATTTTTGAGTGAATGTACATTCTAACCCCAAAAACACCAATTTGCAACAACAATCAGAACTTTATCTTCTTTCTTTTTAAGTGGATGGAACCCAAAACACCATTTTGCTTTGGTTGGAGGTGATTCTGGTGCACAACCATAAAACACCATGCGAATTGAGATAAGCCCAATCAAAGCTCATTCGTCTTCTTTCTACGTATATGAAAGCAAAAAGACGGTTATATGTTATTTTGGCCTCATTACACACACTTTGCGATTTCTGGGTTAATGTGCATTGACACCAAGGAACACAACTTGTAATAAGCGAAATCCAAGATTCTTCTTTCTATGTAGCTGGAACGCAAAACAACCTGTTTTGGGTTTGTTTAGGCTCATTACACTTCGCTTTGCTATTTGTGGGTGGAAAGAACATGGAAAGAACAATGCAAACTTTTTCGTCTGCTTTCTATTGAGATGGAACCAAAACACCTATGCTTGATTAGGGCTGTTAAGAAACATTTCACACTGAGATTTTTGGGTGAATGTACATTCTAACCCCAAAAACACCAATTTGCAACAAAACCAATCAGAGCTTTCTTTCTTTTTAAGTGGATGGAACCCAAAACACCTTTTTGCTTTGGTTGGAGGTGATTCTGGTGCACACCCATAAAACACCATGCGAATTGAGATAAGCCCAATCAAAGCTCATTCTTCTTTCTACGTATATGAAAGCGAAAAGACGGTTATATGTTATTTTGGCCTCATTACACTGCGATTTCTGGGTTAATGTGCATTAACACCAAGGAACACAACTTGAAATAAGCCAAATCCAAGATTCTTCTTTTTATGTAGCTGGAACACAAAACAACCTGTTTGGGTTTGTTTAGGCTCATTACACTTCGCTTTCTATTTGTGGGTGGAAAGAACATGGAAAGAACAATGCAAACTTTTTCGTCTGCTTTCTATTGAGATGGAACCAAAATACCTATGCTTGATTAGGGCTGTTAAGAAACATTTCACTGAGATTTTTGGGTGAATGTACATTCTAACCCCAAAAAGACCATTTTGCAACAAAACCAATCAGAGCTTTATCTTTCTTTTTAAGTGGATGGAACCCAAAACACCTTTTTGCTTTGGTTGGAGGTGATTCTGGTGCACACCCATAAAACACTATTCGAATTGAAATAAAGCTTATTCTTCGTCTTTCTACGCATATGGAAGCGAAAAGACGGTTTTATGTTATTTTGGCCTCATTACACACACTTTGCGATTTCTGGGTTAATGTGCATTAACATCAAGGAACACGAAATAAGCGAAATCCAAGATTCTTCTTTCTATGTAGCTGGAACGCAAAACAACCTGTTTGGGTTTGTTTAGGCTCATTACACTTCGCTTTCTATTTGTGGGTGGAAAGAACATGGAAAGAACAATGCAAACTTTTTCGTCTGCTTTCTATTGAGATGGAACCAAAACATCTATGCTTGATTAGGGCTGTTAAGAAACATTTCACTTTGAGATTTTTGAGTGAATGTACATTCTAACCCCAAAAACACCAATTTGCAACAAAACCAATCAGAGCTATATCTTCTTTCTTTTTAAGTGGATGGAACCCAAAAAACCGTTTTGCATTGGCTGGAGGTTATTCTGGTGCACACCCAAAAAACACCATGCGAATTGAAATGAGCCCAATCAAAGCTCATTCGTCTTCTTTTTACGTATATGGAAGCGAAAAGACGGTTTTATTTTATTTTGGCCTCATTACACACTTTGCGATTTCTGGGTTAGTGCATTAACACCAAGGAACACAACTTGAAGTAAGCGAAATCCAAGATTCATCATTCTATCTAGCTGGAACGCAAAACAACCTGTTTTGGGTTTGTTTAGGCTCATTACACTTCGCTTTGCTATTTGTGGGTGGAAAGAACATGGAAAGAACAATGCAAACTTTTTCGTCTGCTTTCTATTGAGATGGAACAAAAACACCTATGCTTGATTACGGCTGTTAAGAAACATTACACTCGGAGATTTTTGAGTGAATGTACATTCTAACCCCAAAAACACCAATTTGCAACAACAATCAGAGCTTTATCTTCTTTCTTTTTAAGTGGATGGAACCCAAAACACCATTTTGCTTTGGTTGGAGGTGATTCTGGTGCACAACCATAAAACACCATGCGAATTGAGATAAGCCCAATCAAAGCTCATTCGTCTTCTTTCTACGTATATGAAAGCAAAAAGACGGTTATATGTTATTTTGGCCTCATTACACACACTTTGCGATTTCTGGGTTAATGTGCATTGACACCAAGGAACACAACTTGTAATAAGCGAAATCCAAGATTCTTCTTTCTATGTAGCTGGAACGCAAAACAACCTGTTTTGGGTTTGTTTAGGCTCATTACACTTCGCTTTGCTATTTGTGGGTGGAAAGAACATGGAAAGAACAATGCAAACTTTTTCGTCTGCTTTCTATTGAGATGGAACCAAAACACCTATGCTTGATTAGGGCTGTTAAGAAACATTTCACTCTGAGATTTTTGGGTGAATGTACATTCTAACCCCAAAAACACCATTTTGCAACAAAACCAATCAGAGCTTTATCTTTCTTTTTAAGTGGATGGAACCCAAAACACCTTTTTGCTTTGGTTGGAGGTGATTCTGGTGCACACCCATAAAACACTATTCGAATTGAAATAAAGCTTATTTTTCGTCTTTCTACGCATATGGAAGCGAAAAGACGGTTTTATGTTATTTTGGCCTCATTACACACACTTTGCGATTTCTGGGTTAATGTGCATTAACATCAAGGAACACGAAATAAGCGAAATCCAAGATTCTTCTTTCTATGTAGCTGGAACGCAAAACAACCTGTTTGGGTTTGTTTAGGCTCATTACACTTCGCTTTCTATTTGTGGGTGGAAAGAACATGGAAAGAACAATGCAAACTTTTTCGTCTGCTTTCTATTGAGATGGAACCAAAACACCTATGCTTGATTAGGGCTGTTAAGAAACATTTCACTCTGAGATTTTTGGGTGAATGTACATTCTAACCCCAAAAACACCATTTTGCAACAAAACCAATCAGAGCTTTATCTTTCTTTTTAAGTGGATGGAACCCAAAACACCTTTTTGCTTTGGTTGGAGGTGATTCTGGTGCACACCCATAAAACACTATTCGAATTGAAATAAAGCTTATTCTTCGTCTTTCTACGCATATGGAAGCGAAAAGACGGTTTTATGTTATTTTGGCCTCATTACACACACTTTGCGATTTCTGGGTTAATGTGCATTAACATCAAAGAACACGAAATAAGCGAAATCCAAGATTCTTCTTTCTATGTAGCTGGAACGCAAAACAACCTGTTTGGGTTTGTTTAGGCTCATTACACTTCGCTTTCTATTTGTGGGTGGAAAGAACATGGAAAGAACAATGCAAACTTTTTCGTTTGCTTTCTATTGAGATGGAACCAAAACACCTATGATTGATTAGGGCTGTTAAGAAACATTTCACTCTGAGATTTTTGGGTGAATGTGCATTCTAACCCCGAAAACACCAATTCGCAACAAAACCAATCAGAGCTTTAATCGTCTTTCTTTTTAAGTGCATGGAACCCAAAACACCTTTTTGCTTTGGGTGGAGGTGATTCTGGTGCACACCCATAAAACACTATGCGAGTTGAAATAAAGCTTATTCTTCGTCTTTCTACGCATATGGAAGCGAAGACGGTTTTATGTTATTTTGGCCTCATTACACATTTTGCGATTTCTGGGTTAATGTGCATTAACATCAAGGAACACGAAATAAGCGAAATCCAAGATCCTTCTTTCTGTGTAGCTGGAACCCAAAACAACCTGTTTGGGTTTGTTTAGGCTCATTACACTTCGCTTTCTATTTGTGGGTGGAAAGAACATGGAAAGAACAATCCAAAATTTTTCGCTTTCTATTGCGATGGATCCAAAACATCTATGCTTGATTAGGGCTGTTAAGAAACATTTCACTTTGAGATTTTTGAGTGAATGTGCATTCTAACCCCAAAAACACCAATTTGCAACAAAACCAATCAGAGCTATATCTTCTTTCTTTTTAAGTGGATGGAACCCAAAAAAACCGTTTTGCATGGCTGAAGGTTATTCTGGTGCACACCCAAAAAACACCATGCGAATTGAAATGAGCCCAATCAAAGCTCATTCGTCTTCTTTTTACGTATATGGAAGCGAAAGGACGGTTTTATGTTATTTTGGCCTCATTACACACTTTGCGATTTCTGGGTTAGTGCATTGACACCAAGGAACACGACTTGTAATAAGCGAAATCCAAGATTCTTTCTATGTAGCTGGAACGCAAAAAAACCAGTTTTGGGTTTGTTTAGGCTCATTACACTTCGCTTTGCTATTTGTGGGTGGAAAGAACATGGAAAGAACAATGCAAACTTTTTCGCTTTCTATTGCGATGGAACCAAAACATCTATGCTTGATTAGGGCTGTTAAGAAACATTTCACTTTGAGATTTTTGAGTGAATATGCATTCTAACCCCAAAAACACCAATTTGCAACAAAACCAATCAGAGCTTTATCTTTCTTTTTAAGTGGATGGAACCCAAAACACCTTTTTGCTTTGGGTGGAGGTGATTCTGGTGCACACCCATAAAACACTATGCGAGTTGAAATAAAGCTTATTCTTCGTCTTTCTACGCATATGGAAGCGAAGACGGTTTTATGTTATTTTGGCCTCATTACACATTTTGCGATTTCTGGGTTAATGTGCATTAACATCAAGGAACACGAAATAAGCGAAATCCAAGATCCTTCTTTCTGTGTAGCTGGAACCTAAAACAACCTGTTTGGGTTTGTTTAGGCTCATTACACTTCGCTTTCTATTTGTGGGTGGAAAGAACATGGAAAGAACAATCCAAAATTTTTCGCTTTCTATTGCGATGGAACCAAAACATCTATGCTTGATTAGGGCTGTTAAGAAACATTTCACTTTGAGATTTTTGAGTGAATGTGCATTCTAACCCCAAAAACACCAATTTGCAACAAAACCAATCAGAGCTATATCTTCTTTCTTTTTAAGTGGATGGAACCCAAAAAAACCGTTTTGCATGGCTGAAGGTTATTCTGGTGCACACCCAAAAAACACCATGCGAATTGAAATGAGCCCAATCAAAGCTCATTCGTCTTCTTTTTACGTATATGGAAGCGAAAGGACGGTTTTATGTTATTTTGGCCTCATTACACACTTTGCGATTTCAGTTTCCATTTTAAAGCCGCAGCGTGCAGCTCTACGTCCCGACCTTAGACCGGCGAAGTCCCGTCTGAGTCTCCTCCCCTTCCACACCAGTTTAAGACTCTCGCCTTGCTCCACCTCTTCCTAAGTTCCTTTCTCCTCTGGGCCCTCCTGCCCGCTAGGGTCTCATCTTTCCTGGACTCCTCTGATGCTGACCCTGACGATTCTTGCCCCTCCTTCCGGCGGGCTTTAGGACCTGGTTCCCTATCCGGGCTACCTTCCGTGCCGCTCGCCTGTACCTTTGAACTTGGCGCAGTCGCCCAGCCTGCCACTTTCCTCTTGACCGTTAACTCGCTCTCCGATGGAGGCGTGGTCAACCCTGACTCATCTTCTCTCGCTGGTGGTGCATATGTGGGCTCTGACACCTGGAACTCCTCCCCCCCACTGCGCTCTGGTGGGGAAGCTGGTCCTGATTTCCAACTGCTGCTCTGGGAGTCCCCGCTGGCCCCTTGCTTCTGGGGTGTCCCCCTTGGGTCGCCCCTTGCCCTGCCCATCGGCGCCCCCTTCTGTGACTCTTCCGATTCGCTGGAGAGGCTCATGGAATCTATCGGGCTGCTGTCATATTCTCCTACGCTGCCCTCGGATTGCTCCCCCTCGCTCTCCATCTCTCCTCCTCCCTGCGCTCCCGCTGAGTCCCTGACATCCATCCCCCCCTCGAAGCCCCCCCTTCCCCCCTCCCTCTCTTCTGGCATGGGTTCCGGGTGCTCCAATGCTGTGGGGTGCATGCCGGATACCGGTCTTTCCCCCTGGCATGCTGCCAATCCGTGACGGGTACATCGACGTCGCTCTCCTCCGCTTCCATCTCGTTGCCGGCGTGCTTGAACCCAACCCGTCCATGCCCCCTTGTTCCCCCATTTCCTCTGGGGAGTCTGCGTGCCAGGGCCCTCTGAGCAGTCCCCTGCGCCACTCCTCCTCGGGTTGAGTGTCCCACCAATAAGAGCGTTCCGCACCCAAGTCTGAGACCGACCCCTCCGGCGAGGTAGTCTCTGAAACCGTCTCCTCAGCCGAGGAGAACCCCTGAAACGTACTGGCTGAGAGTGTGGGGGGTGAAAAGATATTCGTCAAAATAATCCTCCGGCATGGGCCTGTGTGGGAAGAGTGCGTAGAACTCGTCTTAGAGGTAGTGCTCCTCCACCGCATAGTACGGCACCCAGCTGTTGGCGCTGGCCGGGGCACCTTCCCTTGCGATGAGATATTCGACCCCCTCTTCCCCCCATCTCGAGTCCAAAATCTCCGTCACCTCGTTGAGTGGCCCCGCCCTCGGCGACCCCCCTGTCATGGGTGCGTCTCTAAGCGGACTGGGAGCCATCCCTGGCTCCTGAAACCTGTGAGGTGCCTTGTAGGGCGTTAGCACCGATCTATGAAAGACCGGGTGCATTCTGGAACCCTCCGGTAGTGTCAAACGGAAAGCCACTGGGTTGATCCGACGCTAGGTTGACCTTGACGTTCAGGATTCCCATCAGCTTCCGCCAGAAACTCGAGATGAACTGGCGCCCCCGGTCGGACAGGATAGACCGTGGCAGGCCATGCACCTTGAACACGTGGTCTATGAACAGCTTGGCTGTCTGTTCCGCTGTGGCCACCTTCGCGCAAGGAATGAAGTGCGCCATCTTGGTGAACATGTCGACTACCACGAGTACTGCTGTTTTGCCCCTCGAGCTGGGCAGGTCAGTGACAAAGTCCAAGGCTACCCTCTCCCACGGTTCGGACGGGGTCTGTAGCGGTTCTAACAGTCCCGCCGGCGGTCTGTGTACTGGCTTGGCCCTTTGGCAGGTGTCGCACCTCGTGACGTAATCCGCGACTTCTCCCTGCATCTTGGGCCACCAAAAGTCTCTGGCTACTAATTCCACCGTCTTTTCCTTGCCGAAATGTCCGGCGCTGGGTGCGTCGTGTAGCTGTTGCAGTACTGTCGCGCGGAGTTCATCTCCCGGTACGTAGATGGCCCCCTTGCGGAGGAGCAGTCCGTCACTGTCAGGGACTCAGCGGGAGCGCAGGGAGGAGAGGAGATGGAAAGCGAGGGGGAGCAATCCGAGGGCAGCGTAGGAGAATATGACAGCAGCCCGATAGATTCCATGAGCCTCTCCAGCGAATCGGAAGATTCACAGAAGGGGGCGCCGATGGGCAGGGCAAGGGGCGACCCAAGGGGGACACCCCAGAAGCAAGGGGCCAGCGGGGACTCCCAGAGCAGCAGTTGCAAATCAGGATCAGCTTCCCCACCAGAGCGTAGTGGGGGGGAGGAGTCCCAGGTGTCAGAGCCCACATATGCACCACCAGCGAGAGAAGATGAGTCAGGGTGGACCACGCCTCCATCGGAGAGCGAGTTAACGGTTAAGAGGAAAGTTGCAGGCTGGGCGCGCGCGCCAAGTTCAAAGGTACAGGCGAGCAGCACAGAAGGTAGCCCGGATAGGGAACCAGGTCCTAAAGCCCGCCGGAAGGAGGGGCAAGAATCGTCAGGGTCAGCGTCAGAGGAGTCCAGGAAGGATGAGACCCTAGCGGGCAGGAGGACCCAGAGGAGAAAGGAATTTAGGAAGAGGTGGAGCAAAGCGAGAGTCTTAAACTGGTGTGGAGGGGGAGGAGACTCAGACAGGACTTCGCCGGTCTAAGGTCGAGACGTAGAGCTGCACGCTGCGGCTTTAAAATGGAGACTGAATCTCAATAAAGACTTTTGTACATAACTACAGCCTAGCGTTGGTCCTCTGTGAGCTGGGACCTGGAGGCAGCTCTGACAGTCACGTATCTGGAACTCGTCGTCCTTCACCGTGCCGCTGCGCACCTCCTCCATCTTGGAGCGCGCGAAGGAATCTGTTCGAGGCTCGCATCGTATCGCTTCCAGGTCTACTGTGGCAGAAGCGCATGCCCACGCCTTGGGTGCGAAAATGTGTTTGGCCGCTACCGGTGCTGCTTCCTCCAGATACTGCGGCTTCCTGGATAGCGCATCAGCCATGATGTTGTTGTCTCCGGGGATATATTCTATCCTGAAGTCGAAATCCGCAAAGAACTCCGCCCAGCGGATGTGTCTCTGGTTCAGGAACCGCGCCGTGCGCCAGTACTCCAGGTTCTTATGGTCCGTGCGAACTTGCACCGTGTGTTTGGCTCCGATGAGGAAGTGCCGCCACGCCTTGAATGCTGCATGAATGGCCAGCAACTCTCTGTCCCAGATGGTGTAGTTCTGCTCCGACTTGCTGAGTTTCCTGGAGTAGAGAGCACACGGCCTCCAATCCCCTTGCGGGTCTCGCTGCAACAGGACTGCCCCCACGGCTCTGTCGGAGGCATCCGTCTCCACCCTCATGGGCTTGCTGGGGTTCACATGCAGCAGTTGTTCCTCGGAAGCGAAAAGACGCTTGAGTTTCTGAAAGGACTGCTCTGCCTGCTCCATCCAGATGAACTTCTTCTTCTTGGAGCTGAGGGTGTCCGTGATGGCCGCCGTCTGCATAGCGAAACCCTTGATGAACTTGCGATAAAAGTTAGCAAAGCCGACAAACCTCTGGACCTCCTTCTGATTGCGCAGTACTGATTGTACCTTGGCGCTGTCCATGGCGATTCCCTTGTCGGACAGCTTGTAGCCCAGGAAATCCACCTCCGTCATGTCGAACTGGCATTTCTCCAGTTTGGCGTAAAGCCTGTGCTCCCGTAGTCTTTGCAGGACTTCCTTGACATCTCTCTCGTGAGCCTCCTGCGATTCCGAGAAGATCAGAATGTCGTCCAGGAAGCAGACGCACTTCTTGTAGAGGAGCCCCGCTAACACGTGATGCATGAAGGCTTGAAAGCAGTGGGAGCCATTTTGTAAACCGAAGGGCATAACCCTATACTCATAGGTGCCCAAGGGCGTGAACATGGCCGTCTTCCACTTGTCGCCCTCCCGCATGCGTATAAGATTGTACGCCCCTCGTAGATCCAGCTTGGTGAAGATGCGTCCCTTCCTCACCGTCGCGAGCAAGTCGTCGATCTTGGGCATCGGGAAAGCCGTGGGCTTGGTGTTTGAGTTTAAAATTCTGAAATCAACTACTAGCCTCTTTTGGGGCGTGTCTTTTTTCTTCACAAAGAACACAGGACTGCCCCCCACTGCTTTGGATTCTCGGATGAATCCCCGCTTCAAATTGTGATCTATGAACTCCCTGAGCTCTTGCAGTTCGTCTTCAGACATGGAGTACAGTTTTCTGGTCGGCAGCATTGCCCCCGGCAGGAGGTCAATCTTGCAGTCATAGGGTCTGTGGGGCGGCAGCTTGTCCGCTTCCTTCTCGCAGAAGACCTCCAAAAACGCCTTGTACTTGTCGGGTACCGCTTGCAGTATGCCCAGTTGTAGCTGTGGGTCATCCTCTTGCCCCTCGTCCTCCTGGTTAGTCATGATGCAATGTTCTGCGCAGTAGGAGGAGCAGAAGGTAAATTTACGCTGGTACCATGCCAATGCCGGGCTGTGCCTGTCCAACCAGCTCATGCCCAACACTATGGGCGTGTCTGACAGGTGGGTGACGTTGAAGCTGATGACTTCGCGGTGATTTCCAATTCGCATCACCATTGGCGGCGTTTGCTGTACCACCTGTCCCCCCAGCAATTCTCTTCCATCGACTGTCACTACTTTCAGGGGCATCGCGGCAGGCAGGAGCGCTATGCTATGTTGCTTGATGAAATCCACTCCTATAAAGTCTGCATTGCTACCAGAGTCAATGGTAATAGGGACTTCCATGGTGAGCCCATTGGGAAGCTGGAGTGTTGCGGTGAGCTGCACCACTGGTTTGGGCGGGAGGGGGTCTGTGGGCTGTAAGATTCCTGGGGACTGCTTCACTGATTCGTCTGGCTGGGCCCCAGCGGCTCTGCTTCCAGCCAGATTTCGTCGTTTCCCTGCTGCGGTTCCCTCTGCTGAACTGCTTCTGTTACTTTTGCTGAGGCTGCATTGTGCTTGCAGAGCCTCTGGGGGCACTCTTTTGCCATATGCTGAGCACTTTCGCAGATGTAACACTTCCTGTTCCCTCTAGGAGGCTTCACCTTGGCTGCTCCTGGCACTTAGCGCTCTGGTTGCTGACTGAGCCTTGGCACCACCTATCTCCATCGGCTTCTCTCCCCCTCCCAGTGGAGGCGTGGATTGAGCGCGCGCTGAGTCTCTGGGAAAGAAAGGAGGTGCCCTTGCTGGCGTGCGTCCCCAACGCCCTTCATCTTTGCTCCAGGGACGTTCTTCTAGCCGCACACCAATCGTCAGCGCCTTCTGGACCACTTCTTGAGTGCTCCGTGGTCTCTCCCCCCTTGCGATTTCGTCTTTCACAGCCCCGTTCAGCCCCTCCCAGAACAGGTCCCTGACGGACGCTGAGTCTTTTTCCCATTCCAGCGCGTTGACCAATGCAAAAAAGCGGGAATGATATTGCCTTACAGTGGCTCTGCCTTGTTTCAAACCGTGAATCTCTTTTCTAGCGACATCCACATCTATCTCCGATAAAAAACAATCGTCCATTGCCTTAATGAAGGCTTTTGCGTTTTGGAGGGCTGGATCATTATCTCTCCACAGATTGCGCAACCACGCTTTAGCTTCTCCATGGAGATGCGTTAGTATGAAGCCTACTTTCTCCTGCTCATCTCTAAAGTCCTTCTCCAGAAACTTTAGCGCAAAAACTACGTCTGCTCTGAAGTTAGGATATTGCTGCAGACTCCCATCGAAATGCGACACCAGGCTCCCCCCTCTCTTCCCGAGCCCGATCCCTTCTGATTTGGCTCCCGGTGGCCCCTGTTTAGTCAACATTTCCAACCTGGTTTGCAGATCCTTGCAGACAGCATCTGATTCCTCTTCTCTCCTCCTTGCCGCTCGTATTTCTGCGTTAAGTTGTACCACGGCATCTTGCAAAGCTGCCAGTCGTTCTTCTGTAGTCATCTTGTGCTGCTTTTGTGAGCTCGCGAAGCACCAATCTTCGCCCCTCGCTGCGTCCTCTCACGTTGCGAGGTTCTTTGAAATTTGAGACGGGACTTACTGTTAGAGCTGCCTCCAGGTCCCAGCTCACAGAGGACCAACGCTAGGCTGTAGTTATATACAAAAGTCTTTATTGAGATTCAGTTTCCATTTTAAAGCCGCAGCGTGCAGCTCTACGTCTCAACCTTAGACCGGAGAAGTCCTGTCTGAGTCTCCTCCCCTTCCACACCAGTTTACGACTCTCGCCTTGCTCCACCTCTTCCTAAGTTCCTTTCTCCTCTGGGCCCTCCTGCCCGCTAGGGTCTCATCCTTCCTGGACTCCTCTGACGCTGACCCTGACGATTCTTGCCCCTCCTTCCGGCGGGCTTTAGGACCTGGTTCCCTATCCGGGCTACCTTCTGTGCTGCTCGCCTGTACCTTTGAACTTGGCGCGCGCGCCCAGCCTGCAACTTTCCTCTTGACCGTTAACTCGCTCTCCGATGGAGGCGTGGTCAACCCTGACTCATCTTCTCTCGCTGGTGGTGCATATGTGGGCTCTGACACCTGGGACTCCTCCCCCCCACTACGCTCTGGTGGGGAAGCTGATCCTGATTTCCAACTGCTGCTCTGGGAGTCCCCGCTGGCCCCTTGCTTCTGGGGTGTCCCCCTTGGGTCGCCCCTTGCCCTGCCCATCGGCGCCCCCTTCTGTGAATCTTCCGATTCGCTGGAGAGGCTCATGGAATCTATCGGGCTGCTGTCATATTCTCCTACGCTGCCCTCGGATTGCTCCCCCTCGCTCTCCATCTCCTCTCCTCCCTGCGCTCCCGCTGAGTCCCTGACAGCGGGCTTTTCCAGTCCAGTACCGAGCGTACCTTGGCGCTGTCCATGGCGAGTCCCTTGTCGGACAGCTTGTAGCCCAGGAAATCCACCTCCGTCATGTCGAACTGGCACTTCTCCAGTTTGGCATAAAGTCTGTGCTCCCGTAGTCTCTGCAGGACTTCCTTGACATCTCTCTCGTGAGCCTCTTGCGATTCCGAGAAGTTCAGAATGTCGTCCAGGAAGCAGACGCACTTCTTGTAGAGGAGCCCCGCTAACACGTGATGCATGAAGGCTTGGAAGCAGTGGGAGCCATTTTGTAAACCGAACGGCATAACCCTATACTCATAGGTGCCCAAGGGCGTGAACATGGCCGTCTTCCACTCGTCGCCCTCCCGCATGCGTATAAGATTGTACGCCCCTCGTAGATCCAACTTGGTGAAGATGCGTCCCTTCCTCACCGTCGCGAGCAAGTCGTCGATCTTGGGCATCGGGAAAGCCGTGGGCTTGGTTTTCGAGTTTAAAATTCTGTAATCAACTATCAACCTCCGTTGGGGCGTGTCTTTTTTCTTCACGAAGAACACAGGACTGCCCCCCACTGCTTTGGATTCCCGGATGAATCCCCGCTTCAAGTTGTGATCTATGAACTCCCTGAGCTCTTGCAGTTCGTCTTCAGACATGGAATACAGTTTTCCAGTCGGCAGCGTCGCCCCCGGCAGGAGGTCAATCTTGCAGTCGTAGGGTCTGTGGGGGGGCAGTTTGTCCGCCTCCTTCTCGCAGAAGACCTCCAAAAACCCTCTGTACTTGTCGGGTACCGCTTGCAGCACGCCCAAGTGTAACTGCGGTCCATCTTCTTGCCCCTCATCTTCCTGGGTAGGCAGTATGCAGTTTGCTGCGCAGTAGGAGGAGCCGAAGGTCAATTGGCGCTGGTACCATGCTAATGCCAGACTGTGCCTGTCCAACCAACTCATGCCCAACACTATGGGGGTGTCCGACAGTTGGGTGACATTGAAGCTGATGACTTTGCGGTGATTTCCAATTTGCATCACCATTGGCGGCGTTTGCTGTACCACTTGTCCTCCCAGTAGCTCTCTGCCATCGACCGTGACAATGTGCAGGGGCATCGTGGCCGGCAGGAGTGCTACGCTATGTTGCTTGACAAAGTCCACTCCTACAAAGTCCGCATTACTACCAGAATCAATGGTGATAGGAACTTCCATGGTAAGTCCATTGGGTAGCTGGAGTGACACAGTGAGTTGCACCATCGGTTTGGGCGGGAGGGGGTCTGTGGGCTGTAAGATCTCTGGGGACTTCACTTCCGGGTTGGCGCCATCACCGAATGGCGGACTCCCTCTGAGCTCCGGAGGGAGCCTGCTCGGCAGAGGCTGGGTTCTACCGTGTCGGCGTCGCGGGGACCCTCAAAAACCATGGGCGCTGAAACCCATGGGCATGGTGACTCGGCGGGCACCGTTTGCATCCCCCGACTCACGAAGGAGCCTTTTTAAAGGCTACGGAGTGGGTGCCGGGGGGGGTGTGGTGCTATGAGTCCTCCGGTTCCCCTGCCGAGCGAAGCCGCATGCCATTTGGCGGAGAGCGCTGACTTCTTCTATTGAAAATTCGGATTAAAAGAACAATCCGTGAGTAATTGGAAACTGGACTTAAAAAGGGAAAAGATTTTAAATTTTAAATTCGGAGCGAGCGGGGGAGGTGCAGAAAGGAAGTCAGCCTCCCCCCTGTCGTAGTTTTTGCGCTAAAGTTGCTGGAGAAGGACTTTAGAGATGAGCAGGAGAAAGTAGGCTTCATACTAACGCATCTCCATGGAGAAGCTAAAGCGTGGTTGCGCAATCTGTGGAGAGATAATGATCCAGCCCTCCAAAACGCAAAAGCCTTCATTAAGGCAATGGACGATTGTTTTTTATCAGAGATAGATGTGGATGTCGCTAGAAAAGAGATTCACGGTTTGAAACAAGGCAGAGCATTCCCGCTTTTTTGCATTGGTCAACGCACTGGGATGGGAAAAAGACTCAGCGTCCGTCAGGGACCTGTTCTGGGAGGGGCTCAACGGGGCTGTGAAAGACGAAATCGCAAGGGGGGAGAGGCCACGGAGCACTCAAGAAGTGGTCCAGAAGGCGTTGACGATTGGTGTGCGGCTAGAAGAACGTCCCTGGAGCAAGGATGAAGGGCGTTGGGGACGCACGCCAGCAAGGGCACCTCCTTTCTTTCCCAGAGACTCAGCGCGCGCTCAATCCACGCCTCCACTGGGAGGGGGAGAGGAGCCGATGGAGATAGGTGGTGCCAAGGCTCAGTCAGCGACCAGAGCCCTCACACCAGGAGCAGCCAAGGTGAAGCCTCCTAGAGGGAACAGGAAGTGTTACATCTGCGAAAGTGCTCAGCATATGGCAAAAGAGTGCCCCCAGAGGCTCCGCAAGCACAATGCAGCCTCAGCAAAAGTAACAGAAGCAGCTCAGCAGAGGGAACCGCAGCAGGGAAACGACGAAGTCTGGCTGGAAGCAGAGCCGATGGGGCCCAGCCAGACGAATCAGTGAAGCAGTCCCCAGGAATCTTACAGCCCACAGACCCCCTCCCGCCCAAACCAGTGGTGCAGCTCACCGCAACACTCCAGCTTCCCAATGGGCTCACCATGGAAGTGCCTATTACCATTGACTCTGGTAGCAATGCAGACTTTATAGGAGTGGATTTCATCAAGCAACATAGCATAGCGCTCCTGCCTGCCACGATGCCCCTGAAAGTAGTGACAGTCGATGGAAGAGAATTGCTGGGGGGACAGGTGGTACAGCAAACGCCGCCAATGGTGATGCGCATTGGAAATCACCGCGAAGTCATCAGCTTCAACGTCACCCAACTGTCAGACATGCCCATAGTGTTGGGCATGAGCTGGTTGGACAGGCACAGCCCGGCATTGGCATGGTACCAGCGTAAATTGACCTTCTGCTCCTCCTACTGCGCAGAACATTCCATCATGACTAACCAGGAAGACGAGGGGCAAGAGGATGACCCACAGCTACAACTGGGCATGCTGCAAGCGGTACCCGACAAGTACAAGGCGTTTTTGGAGGTCTTCTGCGAGAAGGAAGTGGACAAGCTGCCTCCCCACAGACCCTACGACTGCAAGATTGACCTCCTGCCGGGGGCAACGCTGCCAACCGGAAAACTGTACTCCATGTCTGAAGACGAACTGCAAGAGCTCAGGGAGTTCATAGATCACAATTTGAAGCGGGGATTCATCCGAGAATCCAAAGCAGTGGGGGGCAGTCCTGTGTTCTTTGTGAAGAAAAAAGACACGCCCCAGAAGAGGCTAGTAGTTCATTTCAGAATTTTAAATTCGAAAACCAAGCCCACGGCTTTCCCGATCCCCAAGATCGACGACTTGCTCGCGACGGTGAGGAAGGGACGCATCTTCACCAAGCTGGATCTACGAGGGGCGTACAATCTTATACGCATGCGGGAGGGCGACGAGTGGAAGACGGCCATGTTCACGCCCTTGGGCACCTATGAGTATAGGGTTATGCCCTTCGGTTTACAAAATGGCTCCCACTGCTTCCAAGCCTTCATGCATCACGTGTTAGCGGGGCTCCTCTACAAGAAGTGCGTCTGCTTCCTGGACGACATTCTGATCTTCTCGGAATCGCAGGAGGCTCACGAGAGAGATGTCAAGGAAGTCCTGCAAAGACTACGGGAGCACAGGCTTTACGCCAAACTGGAGAAATGCCAGTTCGACATGACGGAGGTGGATTTCCTGGGCTACAAGCTGCCCGACAAGGGAATCGCCATGGACAGCGCCAAGGTACGTTCAGTACTGGACTGGAAGAGCTCGCGCAATCGGAAGGAGGTCCAGAGGTTTGTCGGCTTTGCTAACTTTTATCGCAAGTTCATCAAGGGTTTCGCTATGCAGACGGCGGCCATCACGGACACCCTCAGCTCCAAGAAGAAGAAGTTCATCTGGATGGAGCAGGCAGAGCAGTCCTTTCAGAAACTCAAGCGTCTTTTCGCTTCCGAGGAACAACTGCTGCATGTGAACCCCAGCAAGCCCATGAGGGTGGAGACGGATGCCTCCGACAGAGCCGTGGGGGCAGTCCTGTTGCAGCGAGACCCGCAAGGGGATTGGAGGCCGTGTGCTCTCTACTGCAGGAAACTCAGCAAGTCGGAGCAGAACTACACCATCTGGGACAGAGAGTTGCTGGCCATTCATGCAGCATTCAAGGCGTGGCGGCACTTCCTCATCGGAGCCAAACACACGGTGCAAGTTCGCACGGACCATAAGAACCTGGAGTACTGGCGCACGGCGCGGTTCCTGAACCAGAGACACATCCGCTGGGCGGAGTTCTTTGCGGATTTCGACTTCAGGATAGAATATATCCCCGGAGACAACAACATCATGGCTGATGCGCTATCCAGGAAGCCGCAGTATCTGGAGGAAGCAGCACCGGTAGCGGCCAAACACATTTTCGCACCCAAGGCGTGGGCATGCGCTTCTGCCACAGTAGACCTGGAAGCGATACGATGCGAGCCTCGAACAGATTCCTTCGCGCGCTCCAAGATGGAGGAGGTGCGCAGCGGCACGGTGAAGGACGACGAGTTCCAGATACGCGACTGTCAGGGGTTCAGGGAGAGAGGCGCAGAGGAGGGAGGAGACCGAGAGTGAGGGAGAAGGATTCCAGCCTGACGAGGAAGAGGACGACAATGACCCGAGATGGTCCATGAGTCCGTCCAGTGAATCGGAGGATTCCCAAAAGGGAGCCCCCCTGGTCAAGCCAAGGGGAGCCCAAGGGGGAAGCAGTCAGGAGCAGGGGAACGTAGGGGGAACCGCCAGTGGGAGTTGGAGATCGAGACCTGCTTCTCCACCGGAACGGAGTGAAGAGGGTGGAGTTACCAGTGTGTCGGGAGGAACAGAACAAGGAGCAGAGGGGGGAAGGAGATCGGGGCAAGACGTCCTGCCGGAAGGGGCGGAAAGCAGTACCGGGAGCAGTGTGGCTGTTGAAAGGAAGGTCAGGAGCAACGTACGCGCGCCAAGTTCAAATGTGGAGGCGCGCGGAAGTGGGGAGAGCTCTGGGGAGGAGCCTGGTGCTAAAGCACGAAGGAGGGGGCAGCAGGCAGGAGAAGACTCAGCCTCTGGGGAGTCCCGGAAAGAGGGAACACAGGGGGGCAGGAAGACCCTGCGGAAAAGGAAGGAGAGGAAAAGGTGGAGCAGCACAAGCCTCTTAAATTGGTGCAGGGGAGGGACGGACTCAGAGGGGACTTCTAACATCTAAGGGTAACAGATGTGGAGCCACGGAGTTTGGATGTAATGACGACAATGATCTTCAATAAAACCTTTTGTATATAACTTGGACTGGACTTTGGTCTCTTGTGAGCTGGGACCCAGGGTGGCTCTGACAGTAAGTCCCCTCCAAAGAACGCAAAATTTTTTTTTTGCAAAGCTCACGAACGGTGACAGCCATGAGTGCGGAGGAGCAGTTGACAGCTCTGCGAACTACAGTTTCCGAACTCACTGCTGCAGTCCTTGCGTCTCAGAAGAAGCATGACGAAGTGGAGAAGCGCCGCCAGGACCTGCAAACCAGGTGGGAACGTGCAAGCAGGGAAGGGTTCCCAGGGTCCAGATCAGAAGGGATTGGACTTGGACGGAGGGGGGGCAGACTAGTCACCCACTTCGATGGGAACCTGAAGCACTACCCCAGTTTCAGAGCAGACGTTTTGTATGCATTGCACTTGCTTCGTCATGACTTTAAAGATGAGGAGGAGAAAGTGGGGTTTATTGTTTCTCACTTGCATGGGCCGGCCAGAGACTGGTTGCGCAATTTGTGGCGTGAAGATGGCCCTGCCCGCCGCGATGCAGATGAATTCATTAAAGCAATGGATGCCTGCTTCCAGTCAACTGTAGATGTGGATCTTGCACGCAGGGAAATTTTTGGATTGCGGCAGGGCAAAGCCACTGTGCGTCAGTACCATTCCAGATTTTTTGCTTTACTGACTGCGCTAAGCTGGGAGAAGGATTGTGCACCTGTGAGGGATTTGTTCTGGGAGGGGCTCAGCGGTCCCATTAAGGATGAACTTGCCAGGGGAGACAGACCCCAGACCCTGGAGGAGCTTGTGCAGAGGGCTTTGGCGATTGGGATAAGGCACGAGGGACGTCCTTGGCACACTGAGGAAGAACGTCAGGTGCGTCTACCAGCGAGGACGTCTTCTTTCATCCCCAGGGAGTTCAGTCAGTCACATCCTTCGCCACTGGGAAGGCAGGGGGAGGAGCCCATGGAACTTGGTGGTGCTAAGGCTCAAGCAACAGCCAGAGCCCCAGCTTCCGGTGCAGTAAAGGCACAGCCTCCTAGAGGGACCAGGAAGTGTTACATTTGCGACAGTGCACAGCACATGGCGAAAGGGTGTCCCCAGAGGCTGCAGAAACACACTGCAGTTTTAGCAACTGTTGCAGCAGAAATGATGCAAGCAGAGCAACCTCAGGGAAACGACAGTGCCTGGCTGGAAGCAGAGCTGCTGGGGCTCAGCCAGGCGAATCTGTAGAGCAGTCCCCAGCGCTTTTGCAACGCACAGACCCTTTACCACCCAAGCCAGCGGTGCAGCTCACTGCAACACTTCAGTTGCCGAATGGAACCACCCTGGAAGTCCCCATCACGATTGATTCTGGGAGCAACGCAGATTTTGTGGGGACGCACTTTGTCAAGCAGCATCGCATAGCGCTTCTGCCAGCGACAACACCTCTGAACGTAGTCACGGTGGATGGCAGGAAATTGCTAGGAGGACAAGTTGTGCAACAGACGCCTCCCATGGTGATGAGGATTGGAAATCATCGAGAAGTCATCAGCTTCAATGTCACCCGCCTTTCAGACACGCCTATAGTATTAGGCATGAGTTGGCTGGAGAGACACAGTCCTGCTGTAGCGTGGTACCAACGGCAGATCACCTTTTGCTCATCGTACTGTGCTCAACATTGCATCCAGTCCAGCCAGGAGGAGGGAGCTGAGCAGCAGTTGCAACTTGGCATGGTGCAGGCAGTACCCCGCAAGTACGAGGGGTTCCTGGAGGTTTTCTGCGAGAAGGAAGCTGACCAGTTGCCGCCCCACAGGCCTTATGATTGTGCCATCGACCTGGTGCCAGGGGCGCAGTTGCCGACTGCAAAGCTGTATTCCATGTCTGAGGACGAGATGCAAGAACTCAGGGAGTTCATAGAGCACAATTTGAAGCGCGGATTCATCCGAGAATCGAAAGCGGTGGGGGGCAGTCCTGTTTTCTTTGTAAAGAAAAAGGACACGCCCCAAAAAAGACTCATTGTGGACTATCGATTCATAAACAGTAAGACCAAACCCAAGGCCTTCCCCATGCCCAAGATAGATGATCTCCTGGCAACCGTAAGGAAGGGGAAGATCTTCACCAAATTGGATCTGCGTGGAGCGTATAACCTCATACGCATCCGGGAGGGCGATGAGTGGAAGACGGCCATGTTCACGCCTCTGGGCACGTACGAATACAGAGTGATGCCATTTGGTCTCCAAAATGGATCTCACGTCTTTCAAGCATTTATGCATCACGTGCTAGCGGGACTTCTATACAAGAAATGCGTGTGTTTCCTCGACGACATCCTGATCTTTTCGGAAACGGAGGAGGCCCATGAGAAGGACGTAAAGGAAGTCCTGCAGAGACTACGGGAGAACAAGCTCTACGCCAAGTTAGAGAAGTGCCAGTTTGATGTGACGGACGTGGATTTCCTAGGCTACAAGCTGTCCGACAAGGGGCTGGCCATGGACAGCGCCAAGGTCCGCGCGGTGTTGGACTGGAAGAGCCCTCGCAATCGGAAGGAAGTCCAAAGATTCATCGGCTTCGCCAACTTCTACCGCAAATTCATCAGAGGTTTTGCAAAGGAGACGGCAGCGATCACGGACACTCTCAGTTCCAAGAAAAAGAGGTTCGTGTGGACGGAACAGGCGGAGCGCTCTTTTCAGAAGCTTAAAAGCCTTTTCGCCTCCGAGGAGCAGCTGCTGCACGTGAATCCAGGCAAGCCCATACGAGTAGAGACCGACGCGTCAGACAGAGCGGTTGGAGCCGTACTCCTGCAAGAAGATCCACATGGAAACTGGAGACCCGGTGCCTTTTACTCCAGAAAGCTCAGCAAAGCGGAGCAAAACTACACCATATGGGACAGGGAGCTGTTAGCCATTCACGCAGCGTTCAAAGCGTGGCGACATTTCCTCATTGGAGCCAAGCACACAGTGCAGGTCCGCACGGATCACAAGAATTTAGAGTATTGGCGCACGGCGAAACTCCAGAGCCAAAGACACATGCGCTGGGCAGAGTTCTTCGCGGATTTCGACTTCAGGATAGAGTACGTCCCAGGGGACTCCAACGTTATAGCCGATGCGCTCTCCAGGAAACCGCAATATCTTGAGGAAGCGGCGCCAATAGCAGCCAGGCACATTTTTGCACCGCAGGCGTGGGCGTGCGCTGCCATCGCTGTCGACCTGGACGCAGTGCGACGCGCGTTGCAGGTAGATCAGTTTGCACAATCCAAAATAGAGGAGCTGCGTAGGGGTTCGCTGAGAGACGATGAGTTCCAGTTACGCGACGGACTGTTAACTCACAAGGGTGCCCTCTACGTGCCGAGCGACGAGCTCCGAGCAAAGGTTCTGCAGCAGTTGCACGACGCTCCCAGTGCGGGCCATTTCGGCAGGGAGAAGACAATAGAACTGGTGGCCAGGGACTTTTGGTGGCCCCAGATGCGAGGAGAAGTAGCGGAGTACGTCGCCAGATGTGACACTTGTCAGAGGTCCAAGCCAGTACACCAGAAGCCGGCGGGCTTGCTGGAACCACTGGAAACACCACAGCAACCGTGGGAGAGGGTGGCGCTGGACTTCGTCACTGACCTGCCCAGTTCCAGAGGCAAGACGGCGGTACTGGTGGTGGTGGACTTGTTCACCAAGATGGCGCACTTCATTCCCTGCGCGAAGGTGGCGACGGCGGAACAGACCGCCAAGCTCTTCATCGACCACGTGTTCCGGGCGCATGGGCTGCCGCGGGCCATCCTGTCCGACAGGGGGCGCCAGTTTATTTCCAATTTTTGGCAGAAGCTCCTAGGTATCCTGCGCGTCAAGATCAACCTAGCGTCGGCAAGACATCCACAAACCAACGGCCAGGCCGAGAGGGTCAACGCGATCATGCAGCAGTACCTGAGATGTTATGCAAATCAGCGACCCACAGCTTGGGTGGACTACCTACCGATGGCGGAGTTTGCCTACAACAACACGAAGCATGCGTCGACGGGGGTGACGCCGTTCTTCGCGAACAATGGACGTCATCCCAGGACCTTCCCGGGGTTCGTAGCACCAAGAGAGGGGGAGCCGCAAGAGGCCGACCAGTTCGCTGCAGAACTACAAGAGGTGCACGAGGAGCTGCGGAGACATTTGGAGCTAGCCAAACAAGCATATAAGGTGCAGGCAGACAAAGGCAGAAGAGTGGGAGAGGACATCCAGGTGGGGGACTGGGTGTGGTTAGCGGCCCAGGCGATGCCAACCAAGTCGTTGGCCAAGAAGAAGCTAGGGCACAGGCAGCTAGGACCATACCAGGTGGAGGCTAAGATCAACCCCGTGGCTTTTCGACTGGCCCTCCCCGAAGGTTCCAGAGTCCACCCGGTTTTTCATAGGTCGGTGCTCACTCCCTACAAGGCCCCGCACAGGTTTCAGGAGTCTGAAACAGTACCGCAGCCACGCACAGAGTCACCTAGGAGGGAGGGATCGCCTAGGGTCGAACCACTCAACGAGGTCACAGAGATCCTGGACTCGAGATGGGGGGAAGAGGGAATAGAATACTTTCTAGTCAGAGAGGGTGCACCAGTCAGTGCCAGTGGGTGGGTGCCGGACTACGCTTTAGACGAACCTCTTTTAAAGGACGAGTTCCATGCCCTTTTCCCACATAGACCCATGCCAGCCGAGTACTTCGATGACTGGCTCTTTACCCCCACATGTTCAGGCAGCACTTTCCACGGCTTTTCTTCAGCCGAGGAAAGAACACCGAACTCAAACTCGCCCAGGGGATCGTGTTCGGGGGTGGACACAGAGCCCTCTTATTGGTGGGATGAGCAACCAGAGGAAGCCTGGCGCAAGAAATGGCTGAAGGGGCCTTGGACGGCAGCACCAGACGAAGTAGCAATGGAAGAGGGAACTGCGAACATTTTGGGTGAAGAACCCGAATTCGAACACACGTACACCGAGCTGCCAGCAGAGGTCATGGACGTAGCCGAACTGTATCCTGCATCTACCTCCGAGGAGCTGCAGTTCCCACAACCCGCACCCGATGGGGGGGAGGGGGGAAGGGGGGGCTTCGAGGGGGGGATGGATGTCAGGGGTTCAGGGAGAGAGGCGCAGAGGAGGGAGGAGACCGAGAGTGAGGGAGAAGGATTCCAGCCTGACGAGGAAGAGGACGACAATGACCCGAGATGGTCCATGAGTCCGTCCAGTGAATCGGAGGATTCCCAAAAGGGAGCCCCCCTGGTCAAGCCAAGGGGAGCCCAAGGGGGAAGCAGTCAGGAGCAGGGGAACGTAGGGGGAACCGCCAGTGGGAGTTGGAGATCGAGACCTGCTTCTCCACCGGAACGGAGTGAAGAGGGTGGAGTTACCAGTGTGTCGGGAGGAACAGAACAAGGAGCAGAGGGGGGAAGGAGATCGGGGCAAGACGTCCTGCCGGAAGGGGCGGAAAGCAGTACCGGGAGCAGTGTGGCTGTTGAAAGGAAGGTCAGGAGCAACGTACGCGCGCCAAGTTCAAATGTGGAGGCGCGCGGAAGTGGGGAGAGCTCTGGGGAGGAGCCTGGTGCTAAAGCACGAAGGAGGGGGCAGCAGGCAGGAGAAGACTCAGCCTCTGGGGAGTCCCGGAAAGAGGGAACACAGGGGGGCAGGAAGACCCTGCGGAAAAGGAAGGAGAGGAAAAGGTGGAGCAGCACAAGCCTCTTAAATTGGTGCAGGGGAGGGACGGACTCAGAGGGGACTTCTAACATCTAAGGGTAACAGATGTGGAGCCACGGAGTTTGGATGTAATGACGACAATGATCTTCAATAAAACCTTTTGTATATAACTTGGACTGGACTTTGGTCTCTTGTGAGCTGGGACCCAGGGTGGCTCTGACAGCGACGGACTGCTCCTCCGCAAGGGGGCCATCTACGTACCGGGAGATGAACTCCGCGCGACAGTACTGCAACAGCTACACCAGTGTTTCCCAACCGGTGTTCCGTGGCACACTAGTGTGCCGCGAGACGTTGCCTGGTGTGCCGTGGGAGGAAGGCGGTTGGGGGGGAGGGGGCGCCGCACGCACCCGCGTCAGGAGCCAGCACTTACCTCCCACGGTGCAGGGAAAGACTGGAAGAGCGTCGCAGCAACGCGCACGCGCAGAGCAGCCGTAAAGGGAGGCGTGTGGGTGGAGAAAAGGAGGGAGGGAGAGAGAGAGAGCAGGAAGGGGAGGGGGGAATCCCCCTAGGGGTGAAGGGAGCGCGCCGTAAAGGGAGGCGTGTGGGTGGAGAAAAGGAGGGAGGGAGAGAGAGAGAGCAGGAAGGGGAGGGGGGAATCCCCCTAGGGGTGAAGGGAGCGCGCTGTAAAGGGAGGCGTGTGGGTGGAGAAAAGGAGGGAGGGAGAGAGAGAGAGCAGGAAGGGGAGGGGGGAATCCCCCTAGGGGTGAAGGGAGCGCGCCGTAAAGGGAGGCGTGTGGGTGGAGAAAAGGAGGGAGGGAGAGAGAGAGAGCAGGAAGGGGAGGGGGGAATCCCCCTAGGGGTGAAGGGAGCGCGCCGTAAAGGGAGGCGTGTGGGTGGAGAAAAGGAGGGAGGGAGAGAGAGAGAGCAGGAAGGGGAGGGGGGAATCCCCCTAGGGGTGAAGGGAGCGCGCCGTAAAGGGAGGCGTGTGGGTGGAGAAAAGGTGGTGTGCCTCGAGATTTTTTTCATGAAACAAGTGTGCCTTTGCCCAAAAAAGGTTGGGAAACACTGAGCTACACGACGCACCCAGCGCCGGACATTTCAGCAAGGAAAAGACGGTGGAATTAGTAGCCAGAGACTTTTGGTGGCCCAAGATGCGGGGAGAAGTCGCGGATTACGTCACGAGGTGCGACACCTGCCAAAGGGCCAAGCCAGTACACAGACCGCCGGCGGGACTGTTAGAACCGCTACAGACCCCGTCCGAACCGTGGGAGAGGGTAGCCTTGGACTTTGTCACTGACCTGCCCAGCTCGAGGGGCAAAACAGCAGTACTCGTGGTAGTCGACATGTTCACCAAGATGGCGCACTTCATTCCTTGCGCGAAGGTGGCCACAGCGGAACAGACAGCCAAGCTGTTCATAGACCACGTGTTCAAGGTGCATGGCCTGCCACGGTCTATCCTGTCCGACCGGGGGCGCCAGTTCATCTCGAGTTTCTGGCGGAAGCTGATGGGGATCCTGAACGTCAAGGTCAACCTAGCGTCGGCAAGACACCCGCAGACCAACGGACAAGCGGAGAGGGTCAATGCCGTCATGCAGCAGTACCTGAGATGCTACGCGAACCAGCAGCCCTCGACCTGGGTGGACTACCTGCCCCTGGCCGAGTTTGCCTACAACAACACACAACACGTGTCCACGGAGGTGACACCGTTTTTCGCCAACCACGGGCGACATCCCAGGACCTTCCCGGGCTTAGAGAAAGAGGGGGAGGGGGAGCCACAGGGAGCAGAGGCATTGGCAGAGGAGTTAAAGGAGGTCCATGACCAGCTCCGTAGGCAGTTAGACCTAGCAAAACACGTATACAAGATGCAAGCAGACAAACACAGAAGAGTGGGGGAGGACATACGGGTAGGGGACTGGGTCTGGTTAGCGGCCCAGGCAGTGCCGGCCAGATCCTTAGCTAAGAAGAAGCTAGGACACAAGCAGTTGGGCCCTTACCTAGTCAAGGCACAGATCAACCCTGTGGCTTTCCGTTTGACACTACCGGAGGGTTCCAGAATGCACCCGGTCTTTCATAGATTGGTGCTAACTCCCTACAAGGCACCTCACAGGTTTCAGGAGCCAGGGACAGCTCCCAGTCCGCTTAGAGATGCACCCATGACAGGGGGGTCGCCGAGGGCGGGGCCACTCAACGAGGTGACGGAGATTTTGGACTCGAGATGGGGGGAAGAGGGAGTCGAACATCTCATCGCAAGGGAAGGTGCCCCGGCCAGCGCCAACAGCTGGGTGCCGTACTATGCGGTGGAGGAGCACTACCTCAAAGACGAGTTCCACGCACTCTTCCCACACAGGCCCATGCCGGAGGATTATTTTGACGAATATCTTTTCACCCCACACTCTCAGCCAGTACGTTTCAGGGGTTCTCCTCGGCTGAGGAGACGGTTCCAGAGACTACCTCGCCGGAGGGGTCGGTCTCGGACTTGGGTGCGGAACGCTCTTATTGGTGGGACACTCAACCTGAGGAGGAGTGGCGCAGGAGACTGCTCAGAGGGCCCTGGCACGCAGACTACCCAGAGGAAATGGGGGAACAAGGGGGCATGGACGGGTTGGGGGAGGATCCTGGGTTCGAGCACGCCGGCAACGAGATGGAAGCGGAGGAGAGCGACGTCGATGTAACCGTCACGGACTGGCAGCATGCCAGGGGGGAAGACCGGTATCCGGCATGCACCCCCACAGCATTGGAGCACCCGGAACCCACGCCAGAAGAGGGGGAGGGGGGAAGGGGGGGCTTCGAGGGGGGATGGATGTCAGGGACTCAGCGGGAGCGCAGGGAGGAGAGGAGATGGAAAGCGAGGGGGAGCAATCCGAGGGCAGCGTAGGAGAATATGACAGCAGCCCGATAGATTCCATGAGCCTCTCCAGCGAATCGGAAGATTCACAGAAGGGGGCGCCGATGGGCAGGGCAAGGGGCGACCCAAGGGGGACACCCCAGAAGCAAGGGGCCAGCGGGGACTCCCAGAGCAGCAGTTGGAAATCAGGATCAGCTTCCCCACCAGAGCGTAGTGGGGGGGAGGAGTCCCAGGTGTCAGAGCCCACATATGCACCACCAGCGAGAGAAGATGAGTCAGGGTTGACCACGCCTCCATCGGAGAGCGAGTTAACGGTTAAGAGGAAAGTTGCAGGCTGGGCGCGCGCGCCAAGTTCAAAGGTACAGGCGAGCGGCACAGAAGGTAGCCCGGATAGGGAACCAGGTCCTAAAGCCCGCCGGAAGGAGGGGCAAGAATCGTCAGGGTCAGCGTCAGAGGAGTCCAGGAAGGATGAGACCCTAGCGGGCAGGAGGGCCCAGAGGAGAAAGGAACTTAGGAAGAGGTGGAGCAAAGCGAGAGTCTTAAACTGGTGTGGAGGGGGAGGAGACTCAGACGGGACTTCGCCGGTCTAAGGTCGGGACGTAGAGCTGCACGCTGCGACTTTAAAATGGAGACTGAATCTCAATAAAGACTTTTGTACATAACTACAGCCTAGCGTTGGTCCTCTGTGAGCTGGGACCTGGAGGCAGCTCTGACACCTACTTTCTCCTGCTCATCTCTAAAGTCCTTCTCCAGCAACTTTAGCGCAAAAACTACGTCTGCTCTGAAGTTAGGATATTGCTGCAGACTCCCATCGAAATGCGACACCAGGCTCCCCCCTCTCTTCCCGAGCCCGATCCCTTCTGATTTGGCTCCCGGTGGCCCCTGTTTAGTCAACATTTCCAACCTGGTTTGCAGATCCTTGCAGACAGCATCTGATTCCTCTTCTCTCCTCCTTGCCGCTCGTATTTCTGCGTTAAGTTGTACCACGGCATCTTGCAAAGCTGCCAGTCGTTCTTCTGTTGTCATCTTGTGCTGCTTTTGTGAGCTCGCGAAGCACCAATCTTCGCCCCTTGCTGCGTCCTCTCACGTTGCGAGGTTCTTTGAGTCGATACGGGACTTACTGTCAGAGCTGCCTCCAGGTCGCAGCTCACAGAGGACCAACGCTAGGCTGTAGTTATGTACAAAAGTCTTTATTGAGATTCAGTTTCCATTTTAAAGCCGCAGCGTGCAGCTCTAAGTCTCGACGTTAGACCGGCGAAGTCCCGTCTGAGTCTCCTCCCCTTCCACACCAGTTTTAAGACCCTCGCCTTGCTCCACCTCTTCCTAAGTTCCTTTCTCCTCTGGGCCCTCCTGCCCGCTAGGGTCTCATCCTTCCTGGACTCCTCTGACGCTGACCCTGACGATTCTTGCCCCTCCTTCCGGCGGGCTTTCTGTGCCGCTCGCCTGTACCTTTGAACTTGGCGCGCGCGCCCAGCCTGCAACTTTCCTCTTGACCGTTAACTCGCTCTCCGATGGAGGCGTGGTCAACCCTGACTCATCTTCTCTCGCTGGTGGTGCATATGTGGGCTCTGACACCTGGGACTCCTCCCCCCCACTACGCTCTGGTGGGGAAGCTGGTCCTGATTTCCAACTGCTGCTCTGGGAGTCCCCGCTGGCCCCGTGCTTCTGGGGTGTCCCCCTTGGGTCGCCCCTTGTCCTGCCCATCGGCGCCCCCTTCTGTGAATCTTCCGATTCGCTGGAGAGGCTCATGGAATCTATCGGGCTGCTGTCATATTCTCCTACGCTGCCCTCGGATTGCTCCCCCTCGCTCTCCATCTCCTCTCCTCCCTGCGCTCCCGCTGTCCCTGACAGAAATGTTTCTTAACAGCCCTAATCAAGCATAGGTATTTTGGTTCCATCTCAATAGAAAGCGGACGAAAAAGTTTGCATTGTTCTTTCCATGCTCTTTCCACCCACAAATAGCAAAGCGAAGTGTAATGAGCCTAAAGGTAAAGGTAAAGGTACCCCTGCCCGTTCGGGCCAGTCTTGCCAGACTCTAGGGTTGTGTGCTCATCACACTCTATAGGCCGGGAGCCAGCGCTGTCCACAGACACTTCCGGGTCACGTGGCCAGTGTGACAAGCTGCATCTGTCGAGCCAGCGCAGCACACAGAACGCCGTTTACCTTCCCGCTGGTAAGCGGTCCCTATTTATCTACTTACACCGGGGGTGCTTTCGAACTGCTAGGTTGGCAGGCGCTGGGACAGAACGACGGGAGCGCACCCCGCCGCGGGGATTCAAACCGCCGACCATGCGATCGGCAAGTCCTAGGCGCTGAGGTTTTACCCACAGCGCCACCCGTGTCCCTTATGAGCCTAAACGTCCCCAAACAGGTTGTTTTGCGTTGGATTTAGCTTATTTCAAGTTGTGTTCCGTGGTGTTAATGCACATTAACCCAGAAATCGCAAAGTGTGTGTAATGAGGCCAATATAACACAAAACCGTCTTTTCGCTCCCATATGCGTAGAAAGACGACGAATAAGCTTTATTTCAATTCGCATGGTGTTTTTTGGGTGTGCACCAGAATCACCTCCAACCAAAGCAAAACGGTGTTTTGGGTTCCATTCACTTAAAAAGAAAGAAGATAAAACTCTGATTGGTTTTGTTGCAAATTAGTGTTTTTGGGGTTAGAATGCACATTCACTCAAAAATCTCAGAGTGAAATGTTTCTTCACAGCCCTAATCAAGCATAGGTGTTTTGGTTCCATCTCAATAGAAAGCGGACGAAAAACTTTGCATTGTTCTTTCCATGCTCTTTCCACCCACAAATAGCAAAGCGAAATGTAATGAGCCTAAACGTCCCCAAACAGGTTGTTTTGCGTTGGATTTAGCTTATTTCAAGTTGTGTTCCGTGGTGTTAATGCACATTAACCCAGAAATCGCAAAGTGTGTAATGAGGCCAATATAACACAAAACCGTCTTTTCGCTCCCATTTGCGTAGAAAGACCACTAATAAGCTTTATTTCAATTCGCATGGTGTTTTTTGGGTGTGCACCAGAATAACCTCCAACCAAAGCAAAACGGTGAATTTTGGGTTCCATCCACTTAAAAAGAAAGACGATAAAACTCTGATTGGTTTTGTTGCAAATTGGTGTTTTTGGGGTTAGAATGCACATTCACTCAGAAATCTCAGTGAAATGTTTCTTAACAGCCCTAATCAAGCATAGGTGTTTTGGTTCACAATAGAAAGCGGACGAAAAAGTTTGCATTGTTCTTTCCACCGACAAATAGCAAAGCGAAGTGTAATGAGCCTAAACCTCCCCAAACAGGTTGTTTTGCGTTCCAGCTACATAGAAAGAAGAATCTTGGATTTAGCTTATTTCAAGTTGTGTTCCGTGGTGTTAATGCACATTAACCCAGAAATCGCAAAGTGTGTAATGAGGCCAATATAACACAAAACCGTTTTTTCGCTCCCATTTGCGTAGAAAGACCACGAATAAGCTTTATTTCAATTCGCATGGTTTTTTTTGGGTGTGCACCAGAATAACCTCCAACCAAAGCAAAAAGGTGTTTTGGGTTCCATCCACTTAAAAAGAGAGATAAAGCTCTGATTGGTTTTGTTGCAAATTGGTGTTTTAGGGGTTAGAATGCACATTCACTCAAAAATCTCAGTGAAATGTTTCTTAACAGCCCTAATCAAGCATAGGTGTTTTGGTTCCATCTCTATAGAAAGCAGACGAAAAAGTTTGGATTGTTATTTCCATGTTCTTTCCACACACAAATAGCAAAGCGAAGTGTAATGAGCCTAAACAAACCCAAACTGGTTTTGCTTTCCAGCTACATAGAAAAAGAATCTTGGATTTCACTTATTTCAAATCATGCTCTTAAAGCACATTAACCCAGAAATCGCAAATTGTGTGTAATGACGCCAAAAAAACATAAAACCGTCTTTTCGCTTCCATATGCTTAGAAAAAGACAAATAAGCTTTGATTGGGCTTATTTCAATTCGCATGGTGTTTTATGGGTGTGCACCATAATCACCTCCAACCAAAGCAAAAAGGTGTTTTGGGTTCCATCCACTTAAAAAGAAAGACGATAAAGTTCTGATTGGTTTTGTTGCAAATTGGTGTTTTAGGGGTTAGAATGCACATTCACTCAAAAATCTCTCTTAACAGCCCTAATCAAGCATAGGTGTATTGGTTCCATCTCAATAGAAAGCAAACGAAAAAGTTTGTATTGTTCTTTCCATGTTCTTTCCACCGACAAATAGCAAAGCGAAGTGTAATGAGCCTAAACCTCCCCAAACAGGTTGTTTTGCGTTCCAGCTACATAGAAAGAAGAATCTTGGATTTCGCTTATTTCAAATCGTGTTCCCTGGTGTTAATGCACATTAGCCCTGAAATCCCAAAGTATGTGTAGTGACGCCAAAATAACACAAAACCGTCTTTTCGCTTCCATATGCGTAGAAAGAAGACGAATAAGCTTTGATTGGGCTTATTTCAATACGCATGGTCTTTTTTGTGTGTGCAGCAGAATAACCCCCGACCAAAGCAAAAAGGTGTTTTGGGTTGCATCCCCTTAAAAAGAAAGAATATAAAACTCTGATTGGTTTTGTTGCAAATTAGTGTTTTTGGGGTTAGAATGCACATTCACTCAAAAATCAGAGTGAAATGTTTCTTTACAGCCCTAATCAAGCATAGGTGTTTTGGTTAACAAATAGAAAGCGGACGAAAAAGTTTGCATTGTTCTTTCCATGCTCTTTCCACGCACAAATAGCAAAGCGAAGTGTAATGAGCCTAAACGTCCCCAAACAGGTTGTTTTGCGTTGGATTTAGCTTATCTCAAGTTGTGTTCCGTGGTGTCAATGCACATTAACCCAGAAATCGCAAAGTGTGTAATGAGGCCAATATAACAGAAAACCGTTTTTTCGCTCCCATTTGCGTAGAAAGACCACGAATAAGCTTTATTTCAATTCGCATGGTGTTTTTTGGGTGTTTATCAGAATAACCTCCAACCAAAGCAAAAAGGTGTTTTGGGTACCATCCACTTAAAAAGAAGGAAGACTAATTTGTTGCAAATTAGTCTTTTTGGGGTTAGAATGCACATTCACTCAAAAATCTCAGTGAAATGTTTCTTAACAGCCCTAATCAAGCATAGGTGTTTTGGTTCACAATAGAAAGCGGACGAAAGTTTGCATTGTTCTTTCCACCGACAAATAGCAAAGCGAAGTGTAATGAGCCTAAACCTCCCCAAACAGGTTGTTTTGCGTTCCAGCTACATAGAAAGAAGAATCTTGGATTTAGCTTATGTGTTGTGTTCCGTGGTGTTAATGCACATTAACCCAGAAATCGCAGTGTAATGATGCCAATATAACACAAAACCGTCTTTTCGCTCTCATATGCGTAGAAAGACGACGAATAAGCTTTATTTCAATTCGCATGGTGTTTTTTGGGTGTTTTGGGTTGCATCCCCTTAAAAAGAAAGACGATAAAGCTCTGATTGGTTTTGTTTGGTGTTTTAGGGGTTAGAATGCACATTCACTCAAAAATCTCAGAGTGAAATGTTTCTCAACAGCCCTAATCAAGCATAAAGCTCTGATTGATTTTGTTGCAAATTGGTGTTTTTGGGGTTAGAATGCACATTCACTCAAAAATCTTTCTTAGCAGCCCTAATCAAGCATAGGTGTTTTGGTTCCATCTCAATAGCAGACGAAATAGTTTGCATTGTTCTTTCCATGTTCGTTCCACCCACAAATAGCAAAGCGAAGTGTAATGAGCCTAAACAAACAGGATGCCTTGCGTTCCAGCTACATAGAAAGAAGAATCTTGGATTTCGCTTATTTCAAATCGTGTTCCCTGGTGTTAGTGCACATTAAACCAGAAATCGCAAAGTATGTGTAATGACGCCAAAATAACATAAAACCGTCTTTTTGCTTCCATATGCGTAGAAAGAAGACGAATAAGCTTTGATTGGGCTTATTTCAATTCGCATGGTGTTTTATGGGTGTGCAGCAGAATCACCCCCAACCAAAGCAAAAAGGTGTTTTGGGTTGCATCCACTTAAAAAGAAGGACGATAAAGCTCTGATTGGTTTTGTTGCAAATTGGTGTTTTTGGGGTTAGACTGCACATTCACTCAAAAATCTCAGAGTGAAATGTTTCTCAACAGCCCTAATCAAGCATAGGTCTTTTGGTTCCATCTCAATAGAAAGCAGACGAAAAAGTTTGCATTGTTCTTTCCATGTTTTCCACCCACAAATAGCAAAGCGAAGTGTAATGAGCCTAAACAAACCCAAACTGGTTGTTTTGCGTTCCAGCTACATAGAAAGAAGAATCTTGGATTTCGCTTATTTCAAACGGTGTTCTGTGGTTTTAATGCACATTAACCCAGAAATAGCAAAGTACCAAAGTACCACATTAACCCAGAAATAGCAGAGGACCAACGCTAGGCTGTAGTTATGTACAAAGGTGTTTTGGGTTGCATCCACTTAAAAAGAAAGACGATAAAGCTCGGATTGGTTTTGTTGCAAATTGGTGTTTTTGGGGCTGGAATGCACATTCACTCAAAAATCTTTCTTAGCAGCCCTAATCAAGCATAGGTGTTTTGGTTCCATCTCAATAGCAGACGAAATAGTTTGCATTGTTCTTTCCATGTTCTTTCCACCCACAAATAGCAAAGCGAAGTGTAATGAGCCTAAACAAACCCAAACTGGTTGTTTTTCGTTACAGCTACATAGAAAGAAGAATCTTGGATTTCACTTATTTCAAATCATGCTCTTAAAGCACATTAACCCAGAAATCGCAAATTGTGTGTAATGACGCCAAAATAACATAAAACCGTCTTTTCGCTTCCATATGCTTAGAAAAAGACGAATAAGCTTTGATTGGGCTTATTTCAATACGCATGGTCTTTTTTGTGTGTGCAGCAGAATCACCCCCAACCAAAGCAAAAGGGTGTTTTGGGTTGCATCCCCTTAAAAAGAAAGACGATAAAGCTCTGATTGGTTTTGTTGCAATTGGTGTTTTAGGGGTTAGAATGCACATTCACTCAAAAATCTCAGAGTGAAATTGTCAGAGCTGCCTCCAGGTCCCAGCTCACAGAGGACCAACGCTAGGCTGTAGTTATGTACAAAAGTCTTTATTGAGATTCAGTCTCCATTTTAAAGCCGCAGCGTGCAGCTCTACGTCCCGACCTTAGACCGGCGAAGTCCTGTCTGAGTCTCCTCCCCCTTCACACCAGTTTAAGACTCTCGCTTTGCTCCACCTCTTCCTAAATTCCTTTCTCCTCTGGGCCCTCCTGCCCGCTAGGGTCTCATCCTTCCTGGACTCCTCTGACGCTGACCCTGACGATTCTTGCCCCTCCTTCCGGCGGGCTTTAGGATCTGGTTCCCTATCCGGGCTACCTTCTGTGCCGCTCGCCTGTACCTTTGAACTTGGCGCGCGCGCCCAGCCTGCAACTTTCCTCTTAACCGTTAACTCGCTCTCCGATGGAGGCGTGGTCCACCCTGACTCATCTTCTCTCGCTGGTGGTGCATATGTGGGTTCTGACACCTGGGACTCCTCCCCCCCACTACGCTCTGGTGGGGAAGCTGGTCCTGATTTGCAACTGCTGCTCTGGGATTCCCCGCTGGCCCCTTGCTTCTGGGGTGTCCCCCTTGGGTCGCCCCTTGCCCTGCCCATCGGCGCCCCCTTCTGTGAATCTTCCGATTCGCTGGAGAGGCTCATGGAATCTATCGGGCTGCTGTCATCTTCTCCTACGCTGCCCTCGGATTGCTCCCCCTCGCTCTCCATCTCCTCTCCTCCCTGCGCTCCCGCTGAGTCCCTGACAGAAATGTTTCTCAACAGCCCTAATCAAGCATAGGTGTTTTGGTTCCATCTCAATAGAAAGCAGACGAAAAAGTTTGCATTGTTCTTTCCATGTTTTCCACCCACAAATAGCAAAGCGAAGTGTAATGAGCCTAAACAAACCCAAACTGGTTGTTTTGCGTTCCAGCTACATAGAAAGAAGAATCTTGGATTTCGCTTATTTCAAATCGTGTTCTGTGGTTTTAATGCACATTAACCCAGAAATAGCAAAGTACCAAAGTACCACATTAACCCAGAAATAGCAGAAGACCAACGCTAGGCTGTAGTTATGTACAAAAAGGTGTTTTGGGTTGCATCCACTTAAAAAGAAAGACGATAAAGCTCTGATTGGTTTTGTTGCAAATTGGTGTTTTTGGGGTTAGAATGCACATTCACTCAAAAATCTTTCTTAGCAGCCCTAATCAAGCATAGGTGTCAGAGCTGCCTCCAGGTCCCAGCTCACAGAGGACCAACGCTAGGCTGTAGTTATGTACAAAAGTCTTTATTGAGATTCAGTCTCCATTTTAAAGCCGCACTCTGGCCGAGTGGGGGGGAAGAGTCCAAAGGATCGGGGCCAGTGCATTCCCCACCAGGGAGAGAAGATAAGGAGGGCTGACCACACCTCCATCGGAGAGTCAGACAACGGAGGGGAGTTCAGATCCGGCCAGTATCCTGGAAGAGGGAAGCAGTGACAGAAGTAGTGTTACGGTCAGGAGGAAGGTCACTGGGTTGGCGCGATAGGCAAGTTCAAGTGTACAGGAGCGCGGGACAGCAGAGAATGAGGATTGGGAACCGGGTCCTAAAGCCCGCCGGAGGCAGGGGGAGGAGTTAAGCGACTCAGCGTCAGAAGAGTCCAGAAAGGGGGATGCCCCAGCGGGCAGGAGGACCCAGAGGAGGAGAAAGCAGCGGAAAAGGTGGAGCAGGGCTAGGATCTTAAACTGGTGTCAGAGGGGAGGAGATTCAGACGGGACTTCGCCTGTCTAGGGTTTAAGACGTAGAGCTGCGCGCTGCGGCTTTGAAATGGAAACTGAACCTCAATAAACTTTTGTACCTAGCGACAGCCTCACATTGGTCTGTGAGCTGGGACCTAGGGGCAGCTCTGACAAGAGCTTTATCGTCTTCCTTCCTAAGTGGATGGAACCAAAAAAACCTTTTTGCTTTGGTTGGAGGTGATTCTGCTGCACACCCAAAATAGACCATGCGAATTGAAATAAGCCCAATCAAAGCTTATTCGTCTTCTTTCTACGCATATGGAAGCGAAAAGACGGTTTTGTGTTATTTTGGCCTCATTACACATACTTTGCGATTTCTGGGTTAATGTGCATTAACATCAAGGAACACGATTTGAAATAAGCGAAATCCAAGATTCTTCTTTCTATGTAGCTGGACTCAAAACCACCTGTTTGGGTTTGTTTAGGCTCATTACACTTCGCTTTGCTATTTTTATGTGAAAAGAACATGGAAAGAACAATCCAAACTTTTTCGTCTGCTTTCTATTGAGATTGAACCAAAACACCTATGCTTGATTAGGGCTGTTGAGAAACATTTCACTCTGAGATTTTTGAGTGAATGTGCAGTCTAACCCCAAAAACACCAATTTGCAACAAAACCAATCAGAGCTTTATCGTCTTTCTTTTTAAGTGGATGCAACCCAAAACACCATTTTGCTTTGGTTGGGGGTGATTCTGCTGCACACCCATAAAACACCATGCGAATTGAAATAAGCCCAATCAAAGCTTATTCGTCTTCTTTCTACGCATATGGAAGGAAAAAGACGGTTTTATGTTATTTTGGCGTCATTACACATACTTTGCGATTTCTGGTTTAATGTGCATTAACACCAGGGAACACGATTTGAAATAAGCGAAATCCAAGATTCTTCTTTCTATGTAGCTGGAACGCAAGGCATCCTGTTTGTTTAGGCTCATTACACTTCGCTTTGCTATTTGTGGGTGGAAAGAACATGGAAAGAACAATGCAAACTATTTCGTCTGCTATTGAGATGGAACCAAAACACCTATTGTCAGGGACTCAGCGGGAGCGCAGGGAGGAGAGGAGATGGAAAGCGAGGGGGAGCAATCCGAGGGCAGCGTAGGAGAAGATGACAGCAGCCCGATAGATTCCATGAGCCTCTCCAGCGAATCGGAAGATTCACAGAAGGGGGCGCCGATGGGCAGGGCAAGGGGCGACCCAAGGGGGACACCCCAGAAGCAAGGGGCCAGCGGGGACTCCCAGAGCAGCAGCTGCAAATCAGGACCAGCTTCCCCACCAGAGCGTAGTGGGGGGGGAGGAGTCCCAGGTGTCAGAGCCCACATATGCACCACCAGCGAGAGAAGATGAGTCAGGGTGGACCACGCCTCCATCGGAGAGCGAGTTAACGGTTAAGAGGAAAGTTGCAGGCTGGGCGCGCGCGCCAAGTTCAAAGGTACAGGCGAGCGGCACAGAAGGTAGCCCGGATAGGGAACCAGGTCCTAAAGCCCGCCGGAAGGAGGGGCAAGAATCGTCAGGGTCAGCGTCAGAGGAGCAAACTCGGCCAGGGGCAGGTAGTCCACCCAGGTCGAGGGCTGCTGGTTGGCGTAGCATCTCAGGTACTGCTGCATGATGGCGTTGTCCCTCTCCGCTTGTCCGTTGGTCTGCGGGTGTCTTGCCGACGCTAGGTTGACCTTGACGTTCAGGATCCCCATCAGCTTCTGCCAGAAACTCGAGATGAACTGGCGCCCCCGGTCGGATAGGATAGACCGTGGCAGGCCGTGCACCTTGAACACGTGGTCTATGAACAGCTTGGCTGTCAGAGCTGCCTCCAGGTCCCAGCTCACAGAGGACCAACGCTAGGCTGTAGTTATGTACAAAAGTCTTTATTGAGGTTCAGTTTCCATTTTAAAGCCGCAGCGCGCAGCTCTACGTCTCGACCTTAGACCGGCGAAGTCCCGTCTGAGTCTCCGCCCCTTCGACACCAGTTTAAGACTCTCGCTTTGCTCCACCTCTTCCTAAGTTCCTTTCTCCTCTGGGCCCTCCTGCCCGCTAGGGTTTCATCCTTTCTGGACTCCTCTGACGCTGACCCTGATGATTCTTCCCCCTCCTTCCGGTGGGCTTTAGGACCTGGTTCCCTATCCGGGCTACCTTCTGTGCCGCTCGCCTGTACATTTGAACTTGGCGCGTGCGCCCAGCCTGCAACTTTCCTCTTGACCGTTCCCTCGCTCTCCGATGGAGGCGTGGCCAACCCTGACTCATCTTCTCTCGCTGGTGGTGCATATGTGGGCTCTGATACCTGGGACTCCTCCCCCCCACTACGCTCTGGTGGGGAAGCTGGTCCTGATTTCCAACTGCTGTTCTGGGAGTCCCCGCTGAAACGTACTGGCTGAGAGTGTGGGGGTGAAAAGATATTCGTCAAAATAATCCTCCGGCATGGGCCTGTGTGGGAAGAGTGCGTGGAACTCGTCTTTGAGGTAGTGCTCCTCCACCGCATAGTATGGCACCCAGCTGTTGGCGCTGGCCGGGGCACCTTCCCTTGCGATGAGATATTCGACCACCCAGGTCGAGGGCTGCTGGTTGGCGTAACATCTCAGGTACTGCTGCATGACGGCGTTGACCCTCTCCGCTTGTCCGTTGGTCTGCGGGTGTCTTGCCGACGCTAGGTTGACCTTGACGTTCAGGATCCCCATCAGCTTCTGCCAGAAACTCGAGATGAACTGGCGCCCCCTGTCGGACAGGATAGACCGTGGCAGGCCGTGTACCTTGAACACGTGGTCTATGAACAGCTTGGCTGTCTGTTCCGCTGTGGCCACCTTTGTGCAAGGAATGAAGTGCGCCATCTTGGTGAACATGTCGACTACCACGAGTACTGCTGTTTTGCCCCTCGAGCTGGGCAGGTCAGTGACAAAGTCCAAGGCTACCCTCTCCCACGGTTCGGACGGGGTCTGTAGCGGTTCTAACAGTCCCGCCGGCGGTCTGTGTACTGGCTTGGCCCTTTGGCAGGTGTCGCACCTCGTGACGTAATCCGCGACTTCTCCCCGCATCTTGGGCCACCAAAAGTCTCTGGCTACTAATTCCACCGTCTTTTCCTTGCCGAAATGTCCGGCGCTGGGTGCGTCGTGTAGCTGTTGCAGTACTGTCGCGCGGAGTTCATCTCCCGGTACGTAGATGGCCCCCTTGCGGAGGAGCAGTCCGTCGCGTATCTGGAACTCGTCGTCCTTTGCCGTGCCGCTGCGCACCTCCTCCATCTTGGAGCGCGCGAAGGAATCTGTTCGCAGCTCGCGCCGTATCGCTTCCAGGTCTACTGTGGCAGAAGCGCATGCCCACGCCTTGGGTGCGAAAATGTGTTTGGCTGCTACCGGTGCTGCTTCCTCCAGATACTGCGGCTTCCTGGATAGCGCATCAGCCATGATGTTGTTGTCTCCAGGGATATATTCTATCCTGAAGTCGAAATCCGCAAAGAACTCCGCCCAGCCGATGTGTCTCTGGTTCAGGAACCGCGCCGTGCGCCAGTACTCCAGGTTTTTATGCTCCGTGCGAACTTGCACCGTGTGTTTGGCTCCGATGAGGAAGTGCCGCCACGCCTTGAAGGCTGCATGAATGGCCAGCAACTCTCTGTCCCAGATGGTGTAGTTCTGCTCCGACTTGCTGAGTTTCCTGGAGTAGAAAGCACACGGCCTCCAATCCCCTTGCGGGTCTTGCTGCAATAGGACTGCCCCCACGGCTCTGTCGGAGGCATCCGTCTCCACCCTCATGGGTCTGCTGGGGTTCACATGCAGCAGTTGTTCCTCGGAAGCGAAAAGACCCTTGAGTTTCTGAAAGGACTGCTCCGCCTGCTCCGTCCAGATGAACTTCTTCTTCTTGGAGCTGAGGGTGTCCGTGATGGCCGCTGTCTGCATAGCAAAACCCTTGATGAACTTGCGATAAAAGTTAGCAAAGCTGACAAACCTCTGGACCTCCTTCCGATTGCGCGGGCTTTTCCAGTCCAGTACTGATCGTACCTTGGCGCTGTCCATGGCGATTCCCTTGTCGGACAGCTTGTAGCCCAGGAAATCCACCTCCGTCATGTCGAACTGGCACTTCTCCAGTTTGGCGTAAAGCCTGTGCTCCTGTAGTCTTTGCAGGACTTCCTTGACATCTCTCTCGTGAGCCTCCTGCGATTCCGAGAAGATCAGAATGTCGTCCAGGAAGCAGACGCACTTCTTGTAGAGGAGCCCCGCTAACACGTGATGCATGAAGGCTTGGAAGCAGTGGGAGCCATTTTGTAAACCGAAGGGAATAACCCTATACTCATAGGTGCCCAAGGGCGTGAACATGGCCGTCTTCCACTCGTCGCCCTCCCGCATGTGTATAAGATTGTACGCCCCTCGTAGATCCAACTTGGTGAAGATGCGTCCCTTCCTCACCATCGCGAGCAAGTCGTCGATCTTGGGCATCGGGAAAGCCGTGGGCTTGGTTTTCGAGTTTAAGATTCTGAAATCAACTACCAGCCTCTTTTGGGGCGTGTCTTTTTTCTTCACAAAGAACACAGGACTGCCCCCCACTGCTTTGGATTCTCGGATGAATCCCCGCTTCAAATTGTGATCTATGAACTCCCTGAGCTCTTGCAGTTCGTCTTCAGACATGGAGTACAGTTTTCCGGTCGGCAGCGTTGCCCCCGGCAGGAGGTCAATCTGGCAGTCGTAGGGTCTGTGGGGAGGCAGCTTGTCCGCTTCCTTCTCGCAGAAGACCTCCAAAAACGCCTTGTACTTGTCGGGTACCGCTTGCAGCATGCCCAGTTGTAGCTGTGGGTCATCCTCTTGCCCCTCGTCCTCCTGGTTAGTCATGATGCAATGTTCTGCGCAGTAGGAGGAGCAGAAGGTCAATTTACGCTGGTACCATGCCAATGCTGGGTTGTGCCTGTCCAACCAGCTCATGCCCAACACTATGGGCGTGTCTGACAGTTGGGTGACATTGAAGCTGATGACTTCACGGTTGTCAGAGCTGCCTCTAGGTCCCAGCTCACAGAGGACCAACGCTAGGCTGTAGTTATGTACAAAAGTCTTTATTGCGATTCAGTCTCCATTTTAAAGCCGCAGCGTGCAGCTCTACATCCCGACCTTAGACCGGCGAAGTCCCGTCTGAGTCTCCTCCCCCTCCACACCAGTTTAAGACTCTCGCTTTGCTCCACCTCTTCCCAAGTTCCTTTCTCCTCTGGGCCCTCCTGCCCGCTAGGGTCTCATCCTTCCTGGACTCCTCTGACGCTGACCCTGACGATTCTTGCCCCTCCTTCCGGCGGGCTTTAGGACCTGGTTCCCTATCCGGGCTACCTTCTGTGCCGCTCGCCTGTACCTTTGAACTTGGCGCGCGCGCCCAGCCTGCAACTTTCCTCTTAACCGTTAACTCGCTCTCCGATGGAGGCGTGGTCCACCCTGACTCATATTCTCTCGCTGGTGGTGCATATGTGGGCTCTGACACCTGGGACTCCTCCCCCCCACTACGCTCTGGTGGGGAAGCTGGTCCTGATTTCCAACTGCTGCTCTGGGAGTCCCCGCTGGCCCCTTGCTTCTGGGGTGTCCCCCTTGGGTCGCCCCTTGCCCTGCCAATCGGCGCCCCCTTCTGTGAATCTTCCGTTTCGCTGTTATCTATCGCTCATGGAATCTATCGGGCTGCTGTCATCTTCTCCTACACTGCCCTCGGATTGCTCCCCCTCGCTTTCCATCTCCTCTCCTCCCTGCGCTCCCGCTGAGTCCCTGACATCCATCCCCCCTCGAAGCCCCCCTTCCCCCCTCCCCCTCTTCTGGCGTGGGTTCCGGGTGCTCCAATGCTGTGGGGGTGCATGCCGGATACCGGTCTTCCCCCCTGGCATGCTGCCAGTCCGTGACGGGTACATCGACGTCGTTCTCCTCCGCTTCCATCTCATTGCCGGCGTGCTCGAAACCAGGATCCTCTCCCAACCCGTCCATGCCCCCTTGTTCCCCCATTTCCTCTGGGGAGTCTGCGTGCCAGGGCCCTCTGAGCAGTCTCCTGCGCCACTCCTCCTCGGGTTGAGTGTCCCACCAATAAGAGCGTTCCGCACCCAAGTCTGAGACCGACCCCTCCGGCGAGGTAGTCTCTGGAACCGTCTCCTCAGCCGAGGAGAACCCCTGAAACGTACTGGCTGAGAGTGTGGGGGTGAAAAGATATTCGTCAAAATAATCCTCCGGCATGGGCCTGTGTGGGAAGAGTGCGTGGAACTCGTCTTTGAGGTAGTGCTCCTCCACCGCATAGTATGGCACCCAGCTGTTGGCGCTGGCCGGGGCACCTTCCCTTGCGATGAGATATTCGACCCCCTCTTCCCCCCATCTCGAGTCCAAAATCTCCGTCACCTCGTTGAGTGGCCCCGCCCACGGCGACCCCCCTGTCATGGGTGCATCTCTAAGCGGACTGGGAGCTGTCCCTGGCTCCTGAATCCTGTGAGGTGCCTTGTAGGGCGTTAGCACCGATCTATGAAAGACCGGGTGCATTCTGGAACCCTCCGGTAGTGTCAAACGGAAAGCCACTGGGTTGATCTGTGCCTCGACTAGGTAAGGGCCCAACTGCTTGTGTCCTAGCTTCTTCTTAGCTAAGGATCTGGCCGGCACTGCCTGGGCCGCTAACCAGACCCAGTCCCCTACCCGTATGTCCTCCCCCACTCTTCTGTGTTTGTCTGCTTGCATCTTGTATACGTGTTTTGCTAGGTCTAACTGTCTACGGAGCTGTTCATGGACCTCCTGTAACTCCTCTGCCAATGCCTCTGCTCCCTGTGGCTCCCCCTCCCCCTCTTTCTCTAAGCCCGGGAAGGTCCTGGGATGTCGCCCGTGGTTGGCAAAAAACGGTGTCACCCCGGTGGACACGTGTTGTGTGTTGTTGTAGGCAAACTCGGCCAGGGGCAGATAGTCCACCCAGGTCGAGGGCTGCTGGTTGGCGTAACATCTCAGGTACTGCTGCATGATGGCGTTGAACCTCTCCGCTTGTCCGTTGGTCTGCGGGTGTCTTGCCGACGCTAGGTTGACCTTGACGTTCAGGATCCCCATCAGCTTCCGCCAGAAACTCGAGATGAACTGGCGCCCCCTGTCGGACAGGATAGACCGTGGCAGGCCGTGTACCTTGAACACGTGGTCTATGAACAGCTTGGCTGTCTGTTCCGCTGTGGCCACCTTCGCGCAAGGAATGAAGTGCGCCATCTTGGTGAACATGTCGACTACCACGAGTACTGCTGTTTTGCCCCTCGAGCTGGGCAGGTCAGTGACAAAGTCCAAGGCTACCCTCTCCCACGGTTCGGACGGGGTCTGTAGCGGTTCTAACAGTCCCGCCGGCGGTCTGTGTACTGGCTTGGCCCTTTGGCAGGTGTCGCACCTCGTGACGTAATCCGCGACTTCTCCCCGCATCTTGGGCCACCAAAAGTCTCTGGCTACTAATTCCACGTCTTTTCCTTGCCGAAATGTCCGGCGCTGGGTGCGTCGTGTAGCTGTTGCAGTACTGTCGCGCGGAGTTCATCTCCCGGCACGTAGATGGCCCCCTTGCGGAGGAGCAGTCCGTCGCGTATCTGGAACTCGTCGTCCTTTGCCGTGCCGCTGCGCACCTCCTCCATCTTGGAGCGCGCGAAGGAATCTGTTCGCAGCTCGCGCCGTATCGCTTCCAGGTCTACTGTGGCAGAAGCGCATGCCCACGCCTTGGGTGCGAAAATGTGTTTGGCCGCTACCGGTGCTGCTTCCTCCAGATACTGCGGCTTCCTGGATAGCGCATCAGCCATGATGTTGTTGTCTCCGGGGATATATTCTATCCTGAAGTCGAAATCCGCAAAGAACTCCGCCCAGCCGATGTGTCTCTGGTTCAGGAACCACGCCGTGCGCCAGTGCTCCAGGTTCTTATGGTCCGTGCGAACTTGCACCGTGTGTTTGGCTCCGATGAGGAAGTGCCGCCACGCCTTGAATGCTGCATGAATGGCCAGCAACTCTCTGTCCCAGATGGTGTAGTTCTGCTCCGACTTGCTGAGTTTCCTGGAGTAGAAAGCACACGGCCTCCAATCCCCTTGCGGGTCTCGCTGCAACAGGACTGCCCCCACGGCTCTGTCGGAGGCATCCGTCTCCACCCTCATGGGCTTGCTGGGGTTCACATGCAGCAGTTGTTCCTCGGAAGCGAAAAGACGCTTGAGTTTCTGAAAGGACTGCTCCGCCTGCTCCGTCCAGATGAACTTCTTCTTCTTGGAGCTGAGGGTGTCCGTGATGGCCGCCGTCTGCATAGCGAAACCCTTGATGAACTTGCGATAAAAGTTAGCAAAGCTGACAAACCTCTGGACCTCCTTCCGATTGCGCGGGCTTTTCCAGTCCAGTACTGATCGTACCTTGGCGCTGTCCATGGCGATTCCCTTGTCGGACAGCTTGTAGCCCAGGAAATCCACCTCCGTCATGTCGAACTGGCATTTCTCCAGTTTGGCGTAAAGCCTGTGCTCCCGTAGTCTTTGCAGGACTTCCTTGACATCTCTCTCGTGAGCCTCCTGCGATTCCGAGATCAGAATGTCGTCCAGGAAGCAGACGCACTTCTTGTAGAGGAGCCCCGCTAACACGTGATGCATGAAGGCTTGGAAGCAGTGGGAGCCATTTTGTAAACCGAAGGGCATAACCCTATACTCATAGGTGCCCAAGGGCGTGAACATGGCCGTCTTCCACTCGTCGCCCTCCCGCATGCGTATAAGATTGTACGCCCCTCGTAGATCCAGCTTGGTGAAGATGCGTCCCTTCCTCACCATCGCGAGCAAGTCGTCGATCTTGGGCATCGGGAAAGCCGTGGGCTTGGTTTTCGAATTTAAAATTCTGAAATCAACTACCAGTCTCTTTTGGGGCGTGTCTTTTTTCTTCACAAAGAACACAGGACTGCCCCCCACTGCTTTGGATTCTCGGATGAATCCCCGCTTCAAATTGTGATCTATGAACACCCTGAGCTCTTGCAGTTCGTCTTCAGATATGGAGTACAGTTTTCCGGTCGGCAGCGTTGCCCCCGGCAGGAGGTCAATCTTGCAGTCGTAGGGTCTGTGGGGAGGCAGCTTGTCCGCTTCCTTCTCGCAGAAGACCTCCAAAAACGCCTTGTACTTGTCGGGTACCGCTTGCAGCATGCCCAGTTGTAGCTGTGAGTCATCCTCTTGCCCCTCGTCCTCCTGGTTAGTCATGATGCAATGTTCTGCGCAGTAGGAGGAGCAGAAGGTCAATTTACGCTGGTACCATGCCAATGCTGGGTTGTGCCTGTCCAACCAGCTCATGCCCAACACTATGGGCGTGTCTGACAGTTGGGTGACGTTGAAGCTGATGACTTCGCGGTGATTTCCAATGCGCATCACCATTGGCGGCGTTTGCTGTACCACCTGTCCCCCCAGCAATTCTCTTCCATCGACTGTCACTACTTTCAGGGGCATCGTGGCAGGCAGGAGCGCTATGCTATGTTGCTTGATGAAATCCACTCCTATAAAGTCTGCATTGCTACCAGAGTCAATGGTAATAGGCACTTCCATGGTGAGCCCATTGGGAAGCTGGAGTGTTGCGGTGAGCTGCACCACTGGTTTGGGCGGGAGGGGTCTGTGGGCTGTAAGATTCCTGGGGACTGCTTCACTGATTCGTCTTGCTGGACCCCAGCGGCTCTGCTTCCAGCCAGACTTCGTCGTTTCCCTGCTGCGGTTCCCTCTGCTGAGCTGCTTCTGTCACTTTTGCTGAGGCTGCATTGTGCTTGTGGAGCCTCTGGGGGCACTCTTTTGCCATATGCTGAGCACTTTCGCAGATGTAACACTTCCTGTTCCCTCTAGGAGGCTTCACCTTGGCTGCTCCTGGCGTGAGGGCTCTGGTCGCTGACTGAGCCTTGGCACCACCTATCTCCATCGGCTCCTCTCCCCCTCCCAGTGGAGGCGTGGATTGAGCGCGCGCTGAGTCTCTGGGAAAGAAAGGAGGTGCCCTTGCTGGCGTGCGTCCCCAACGCCCTTCATCCTTGCTCCAGGGACGTTCTTCTAGCCGCACACCAATCGTCAACGCCTTCTGGACCACTTCTTGGGTGCTCCGTGGCCTCTCCCCCCTTGCTATTTCGTCTTTCACAGCCCCGTTGAGCCCCTCCCAGAACAGGTCCCTGACGGACGCTGAGTCTTTTTCCCATCCCAGCGCGTTGACCAATGCAAAAAAGCGGGAATGATATTGCCTTACAGTGGCTCTGCCTTGTTTCAAACCATGAATCTCTTTTCTAGCGACATCCACATCTATCTCCGATAAAAAACAATCGTCCATCGCCTTAATGAAGGCTTTTGCGTTTTGGAGGGCTGGATCATTATCTCTCCACAGATTGCGCAACCACGCTTTAGCTTCTCCATGGAGAAGCGTTAGTATGAAGCCTACTTTCTCCTGCTCATCTCTAAAGTCCTTCTCCAGAAACTTTAGCGCAAAAACTACGTCTGCTCTGAAGTTAGGATATTGCTGCAGACTCCCATCGAAATGCGACACCAGGCTCCCCCCTCTCTTCCCGAGCCCGATCCCTTCTGATTTGGCTGCCGGTGGCCCCTGTTTAGTCAACATTTCCAACCTGTTTTGCAGATCCTTGCAGACAGCATCTGATTCCTCTTCTCTCCTCCTTGCCGCTCGTATTTCTGCGTTAAGTTGTACCACGGCATCTTGCAAAGCTGCCAGTCGTTCTTCTGTAGTCATCTTGTGCTGCTTTTGTGAGCTCGCGAAGCACCTATCTTCGCTCCTCGCTGCGTCCTCTCACGTTGCGAGGTTCTTTGAAATCTGAGACAGGACTTACTGTCAGAGCTGCCTCTAGGTCCCAGCTCACAGAGGACCAACGCTAGGCTGTAGTTATGTACAAAAGTCTTTATTGCGATTCAGTCTCCATTTTAAAGCCGCAGTGTGCAGCTCTACGTCCCGACCTTAGACCGGCGAAGTCCCGTCTGAGTCTCCTCCCCCTCCACACCAGTTTAAGACTCTCGCTTTGCTCCACCTCTTCCTAAGTTCCTTTCTCCTCTGGGCCCTCCTGCCCGCTAGGGTCTCATCCTTCCTGGACTCCTCTGACGCTGACCCTGACGATTCTTGCCCCTCCTTCCGGCGGGCTTTAGGACCTGGTTCCCTATCCGGGCTACCTTCTGTGCCGCTCGCCTGTACCTTTGAACTTGGCGCGCGCACCCAGCCTGCAACTTTCCTCTTAACCGTTAACTCGCTCTCCGATGGAGGCGTGGTCAACCCTGACTCATATTCTCTCGCTGGTGGTGCATATGTGGGCTCTGACACCTGGGACTCCTCCCCCCCACTACGCTCTGGTGGGGAAGCTGGTCCTGATTTCCAACTGCTGCTCTGGGAGTCCCCGCTGGCCCCTTGCTTCTGGGGTGTCCCCCTTGGGTCGCCCCTTGCCCTGCCCATCGGCGCCCCCTTCTGTGAATCTTCCGATTCGCTGGAGAGGCTCATGGAATCTATCGGGCTGCTGTCATTCATATTCTCCTACACTGCCCTCGGATTGCTCCCCCTCGCTTTCCATCTCCTCTCCTCCCTGCGCTCCCGCTGAGTCCCTGACAGCTGTGATTTCCAATTCGCATCACCATTGGCGGCGTTTGCTGTACCACCTGTCCCCCCAGCAATTCTCTTCCATCGACTGTCACTACTTTCAGGGGCATCGTGGCAGGCAGGAGCGCTATGCTATGTTGCTTGATGAAATCCACTCCTATAAAGTCTGCATTGCTACCAGAGTCAATGGTAATAGGGACTTCCATGGTGAGCCCATTGGGAAGCTGGAGTGTTGCGGTGAGCTGCACCACTGGTTTGGGTGGGAGGGGGTCTGTGGGCTGTAAGATTCCTGGGGACTGCTTCACTGATTCGTCTGGCTGGGCCCCAGCGGCTCTGCTTCCAGCCAGACTTCGTCGTTTCCCTGCTGCGGTTCTCTCTGCTGAACTGCTTCTGTTACTTTTGCTGAGGCTGCATTGTGCTTGTGGAGCCTCTGGGGGCACTCTTTTGCCATATGCTGAGCACTGTCACAGATGTAACACTTCCTCTTCCCTCTAGGAGGCTTCACTTTGGCTGCTCCTGGCGCTAGGGCTCTGGTTGCTGACTGAGCCTTGGCACCACCTATCTCCATCGGCTCCTCTCCCCCTCCCAGTGGAGGCGTGGATTGAGCGCGCGCTGAGTCTCTGGGGAAGAAAGGAGGTGCCCTTGCTGGCGTGCGTCCCCAACGCCCTTCATCTTTGCTCCAGGGACGTTCTTCTAGCCGCACACCAATCGTCAGCGCCTTCTGGACCACTTCTTGAGTGCTCCGTGGTCTCTCCCCCCTTGCGATTTTGTCTTTCACAGCCCCGTTCAGCCCCTCCCAGAACAGGTCCCTGACGGACGCTGAGTCTTTTTCCCATCCCAGCGCGTTGACCAATGCAAAAAAGCGGGAATGATATTGCCTTACAGTGGCTCTGCCTTGTTTCAAACTGTGAATCTCTTTTCTAGCGACATCCACATCTATCTCCGATAAAAAACAATCGTCCATCGCCTTAATGAAGGCTTTTGCATTTTGGAGGGCTGGATCATTATCTCTCCACAGATTGCGCAACCACGCTTTAGCTTCTCCATGGAGATGCGTTAGTATGAAGCCTACTTTCTCCTGCTCATCTCTAAAGTCCTTCTCCAGCAACTTTAGCGCAAAAACTACGTCTGCTCTGAAGTTAGGATATTGCTGCAGACTCCCATCGAAATGCGACACAAGGCTCCCTCCTCTCTTCCCGAGCCCAATCCCCTCTGATTTGGCTCCCGGTGGCCCCTGTTTAGTCAACATTTCCAACCTGACCTGCAGATCCTTGCAGACAGCATCTGATTCCTCTTCTCTCCTCCTTGCCGCTAGTATTTCTGCGTTAAGTTGTGCCACGGCGTCTTGCAAAGCTGCCAGTCGTTCTTCTGTAGTCATCTTGTGCTGCTTTTGTGAGCTCGCGAAGCACCAATCTTCGCCCCTCGCTGCGTCCTCTCACGTTGTGAGGTTCTTTGAAGGACACGGGACTTACTGTCAGAGCTGCCTCCAGGTCTCAGCTGACAGAGGACCAACGCTAGGCTGTAGTTATGTACAAAAGTCTTTATTGAGGTTCAGTTTCCATTTTAAAGCCGCAGCGCGCAGCTCTACGTCTCCACCTTAGACCGGCGAAGTCCCGTCTGAGTCTCCGCCCCTTCCACACCAGTTTAAGACTCTCGCTTTGCTCCACCTCTTCCTAAGTTCCTTTCTCCTCTGGGCCCTTCTGCCCGCTAGGGTTTCATCCTTTCTGGACTCCTCTGACGCTGACCCTGATGATTCTTCCCCCTCCCTCCGGCGGGCTTTAGGACCTGGTTCCCTATCCGGGCTACCTTCTGTGCCGCTCGCCTGTACATTTGAACTTGGCGCGCGCGCCCAGCCTGCAACTTTCCTCTTGACCATTCCCTCGCTCTCCGATGGAGGCGTGGCCAACCCTGACTCATCTTCTCTCGCTGGTGGTGCATATGTGGGCTCTGATACCTGGGACTCCTCCCCCCCACTACGCTCTGGTGGGGAAGCTGGTCCTGATTTCCAACTGCTGCTCTGGGAGTCCCCGCTGGCCCCTTGCTTCTGGGGTGTCCCCCTTGGGTCCCCCCTTGCCCTGCCCATCGGCGCCCCCTTCTGTGAATCTTCCGATTCGCTGGAGAGGCTCATGGAATCTATCGGGCTGCTGTCATCTTCTCCTACGCTGCCCTCGGATTGCTCCCCCTCGCTCTCCATCTCCTCTCCTCCCTGCGCTCCCGCTGAGTCCCTGACACTTCCCCTTTTTGCATCCTTTATTTTAAACAATTGTTCAGCAGCCCTTCTTAGCCAATTAAATATAAATTCGTTCTCCTTTTCAATTTCACCCTAAATTAAACACAATTTACCACTGCAATTCTACGTCTTCCTCTCCCTCAGCATTTTAGCACTCCTCAATTTTATAGTAACTCTTAAGATATATTTTAAACTTCTTCCAATCTTCTTCCACAGTCTCTTTCTCTTGGTCGCGGATTCTGCCGGTCATTTCTGCCAGTCCCATAAAGTCGATCACTTTCGCCTGCCATTCCTCCAGCGTGGGTAGCTCTTGTGTCTTCCAATACTTTGCTAGGAGAATCCTTGCAGCCGTAGTAGCGTACAAAAAGAAATTCTTATCCTTCTTCGTCACCAGCTGGCCGACCATACCCAAGAGAAATGCCTCTGGTTTCTTGTGAAAGGTGCACTTAAGCACTTTCTTAATCTCATTATAAATCATTTCCCAGAAGGCCTTAATCTTTGGGCAGGTCCACCAAAGGTGGAAAAAGGTACCTTCAGTCTCTTTACATTTCCAACATTTGTTATTGGGCAAATGATAAATCTTCGCAAGCTTGACTGGGGTCATGTACCACCTGTAAATCATTTTCATAATGTTTTCTCGTAGGGCATTACATGCCGTGAATTTAATACCTGTGGTCCATAACTGCTCCCAGTCAGCAAACATAATGTCATGACCTATGTCCTGTGCCCATTTAACCATAGCTGACTTCACTGTCTCATCTATTGTATTCCACTTCAACAGCAAGTTATACATTCTTGATAAATTCTTAGTATTGGGTTCTGACAGTTCTGTTTCTAATTTCGATTTCTCCACCTGGAAACCAATTTTCCTGTCTTGTTTGTAGGCCTCCATTATTTGAAAATAATGGAGCCAATCTCGTACCTTGGACTTTATTTTCTCGTAACTTTGTAGTTTAAGTTCACCACCTTCTTGTTCTAAAATTTCAGAATATTTCGGCTAATTAGTTCTCATATTGAGTTTCTTTACCTCCTTGGCCTCCATTGGTGAAAACCACCTGGGAGTTTTATTTTCCAATAAATCTTTATACCGAATCCAAACGTTATATAGTGCTTTCCTAACAATGTGATTTTTAAAACCCTTGTACACTTTAACCTTGTCATACCAAATATATGCATGCCAACCGAAGTTATTATCAAATCCTTCCAAGTCTAGAATGTCTGCATTTTCAAGAAGTAGCCAATCTTTTAACCAGCAGAAAGCTGCCGATTCATAGTACAGTCTTAAGTCCGGCAGGGCAAACCCCCCTCTTTCTTTAGAATCGGTAAGTATCTTAAACTTAATTCTGGGCTTTTTGCCCTGCCAGACAAATTTAGATATATCTTTCTGCCACTTCTTGAAACAGTCCAATTTATCAACAATTTGTAATGTCTGAAACAAAAATAACATTCTAGGCAATACATTCATTTTAATTACTGCAATTCAACCTAACAAGGAAAGCTTCAGGTTCGACCATATTTCTAAGTCTTTCTTTATCTCTGTCCAGCACTTATCATAGTTATCCTTAAATAGGTTTACATTCTTAGATGTCATGTTAATCCCCAGGTATTTTACACTCTTTGCCACCACTAATCCAGTTTCCTCTTGGAATCTCTCTCTTTCAACATTTGTTAAATTTTTTTCCAGTACCTTGGTTTTTTGTTTGTTCAACTTAAATCCTGCGACCTGGCCAAATACTTGAATTAATTCTAGAACTCTTCTGGTACTAGTGTCTGGCTCTTGCAAGGTCAATACTAAGTCATCTGCAAAGGCCTTCAATTTGTAATGTCTGGCTCCGTCCTGAATCCCTTTTACCAGCTGGTCCCCCCTAATGATATTTAACAAAACCTCCAGGACTGATATAAAAAGTAATGGGGATATTGGGCACCCCTGCCGTGTCCCTTTTTCAATAGGTAGTTCATCCATGACCACATTATTTACAATTAACTTTGCCTTTTGCTCAGAATAAATTGCACTTATACCATTTTCAAACTTTTGGCCTACCCCCATCCCATGGAGATTCTTCTTCATAAATTTCCAAGATATATTGTCAAAGGCTTTCTCCGCGTCCACAAAGATTAAAACTGCCTTTCTATTAATATTTACTGTCAACATTTCTATAATGTCAATTATAATCCTTACATTAGTAGATATATGTCTACCCGGGAGAAAGCCTGCCTGGTCTTTGTGAATCTCCTCCACCAGCACCTTCTTCAGTCTTTTTGCCAAAATGTCTGCAAAAATTTTGTAATCCACATTAAGTAATGATATAGGGCGGTAGTTCTTGATCTGTTTTTTATCAATCTCAGTCTTTGGTATAAGTGTGATAAAAGCTTCTTTCCACGTCTCAGGTGCCCTTTTCCCCTCTAATATCTCGTTACAAACCTCCTTAAGCGGCTGTATTATCCAGTCCTTCAAAGCTTTGTAGTATCTGGAGGTTAATCCATCTGGCCCTGGAGATTTCGCCAATTGCATATTTTGAATGGCACCCTCTATTTCTTGTTCAGTTATTTTCTCATTTAAGAGCAACATACTTTGTTGCGAAATTTTTTGTAATCCATATTTCTTGAGAAATTCTTCCATTTCTCTTTCGTTTTCCGGCCCTTGTGCGTATAGTCTTCTGAAATAACTCTGAAAGCAATTGCTGATCTCATTTGGTTTAGAAATGTTCTTTCCATCTACCTCCAAACTTGTGACTGTGTTCAATTTCTGTCTCTTCTTCAATTGCCATGATAGGAGTTTTCCACATTTATCTGCCGATTCGAATGTCTTTTGTCTCATTCGCTTAATTTTCCATTCAATCTCCTGGTTCATCAATTCCATATATTGCTTCTGGTACAGTTTAATTTCTCTCAAGATCTCATGTGACTTTGGTTTAGATCTCAATTTCTTTTCACTATCTTTTATCTTTTCCAAAATTTTATCTTTCTTCTCATGCTGTTTCCTCCTTTTTAAGGAATTCTGTTGTATCAGGAAACCCCTCATCACGGCCTTGCTTGCGTCCCAGATCACTCGTTCCTCCACTTCTGTCCTCAGATTTATCTCAAAGTAGTCCTTCAAAGTCTTTTGGGCCTTTTGGTAAACCTCTGGATCTCTAAATAAGGTGTCATTCATTCTCCATCTGAAGGAGCCAGCTGTTGTTATTTTCATTTCCATCTTTACCGCTGTCAGAGCTGCCTCCAGGTCCCAGCTCACAGAGGACCAACGCTAGGCTGTAGTTATGTACAAAAGTCTTTATTGGGGTTCAGTTTCCATTTTAAAGCCGCAGCGCGCAGCTCTACGTCTCGACCTTAGACCGGCGAAGTCCCGTCTGAGTCTCCGCCCCTTCCACACCAGTTTAACACTCTCGCTTTGCTCCACCTCTTCCTAAGTTCCTTTCTCCTCTGGGCCCTTCTGCCCGCTAGGGTTTCATCCTTTCTGGACTCCTCTGACGCTGACCCTGATGATTCTTCCCCCTCCTTCCGGCGGGCTTTAGGACCTGGTTCCCTATCCGGGCTACCTTCTGTGCCGCTCGCCTGTACATTTGAACTTGGCACGCGCGCCCAGCCTGCAACTTTCCTCTTGACCGTTCCCTCGCTCTCCGATGGAGGCGTGGCCAACCCTGACTCATCTTCTCTCGCTGGTGGTGCATATGTGGGCTCTGATACCTGGGATTCCTCCCCCCCACTACGCTCTGGTGGGGAAGCTAGTCCTGATTTCCAACTGCTGCTCTGGGAGTCCCCGCTGGCCCCTTGCTTCTGGGGTGTCCCCCTTGGGTCCCCCCTTGCCCTGCCCATCGGCGCCCCCTTCTGTGAATCTTCCGATTCGCTGGAGAGGCTCATGGAATCTATCGGGCTGCTGTCATCTTCTCCTACGCTGCCCTCGGATTGCTCCCCCTCGCTCTCCATCTCCTTTCCTCCCTGCGCTCCCGCTGAGTCCCTGACATCCATCCCCCCCTCGAAGCCCCCCTTCCCCCTCCCCCTCTTCTGGCGTGGGTTCCGGGTGCTCCATTGCTGTGGGGGTGCATGCCGGATACAGTTCTTCCCCCCTGGCATGCTGCCAGTCCGTGACGGGTACATCGACGTCGCTCTCCTCCGCTTCCATCTTGTTGCCGGTGTGCTCGAACCCAGGGTCCTCCCCCAACCCGTCCATGCCCCCTTGTTCCCCCATTTCCTCTGGGGAGTCTGCGTGCCAGGGCCCTCTGAGCAGTCTCCTGCGCCACTCCTCCTCGGGTTGAGTGTCCCACCAATAAGAGCGTTCCGCACCCAAGTCTAAGATCGACCCCTCCGGCGAGGTAGTCTCTGGAGCCGTCTCCTCAGCCGAGGAGAACCCCTGAAACGTACTGGCTGAGAGTGTGGGGGTGAAAAGATATTCGTCAAAATAATCCTCCGGCATGGGTCTGTGTGGGAAGAGTGTGTGGAACTCGTCTTTGAGGTAGTGCTCCTCCACCGCATAGTACGGCACCCAGCTGTTGGCGCTGGCCGGGGCACCTTCCCTTGCGATGAGATATTCGACCCCCTCTTCCCCCCATCTTGAGTCCAAAATCTCCGTTACCTCATTGAGTGGCTCCGCCCTCGGTGACCCCCCTGTCATAGGTGCGTCTCTAAGCGGACTGGGAGCTGTCCCTGGCTCCTGAAACCTGTGAGGTGCCTTGTAGGGCGTTAGCACCGATCTATGAAAGACCGGGTGCATTCTGGAACCCTCCGGTAGTGTCAAACGGAAGGCCACTGGGTTGATCTGTGCCTCGACTAGGTAAGGGCCTAGCTGCTTGTGTCCTAGCTTCTTCTGAGCTAAGGATCTGGCCGGCACTGCCTGGGACGCTAACCAGACCCAGTCCCCTACCCGTATGTCCTCCCCCACTCTTCTGTGTTTGTCTGCTTGCATCTTGTATACGTGTTTTGCTAGGTCTAACTGCCTACGGAGCTGTTCATGGACCTCCTGTTACTCCTCGGCCAATGCCTCTGCTCTCCTCCTTGCCGCTAGTATTTCTGCGTTAAGTTATGCCACGGCGTCTTGCAAAGCTGCCAGTCGTTCTTCTGTAGTCATCTTGAGCTGCTTTTGTGAGCTCGCGAAGCACCAATCTTCGCCCCTCGCTGCGTCCTCTCACGTTGCGAGGTTCTTGTTTGAGACGGGACTTACTGTCAGAGCTGCCTCCAGGTCCCAGCTCACAGAGGACCAACGCTAGGCTGTAGTTATGTACAAAAGTCTTTATTGGGGTTCAGTTTCCATTTTAAAGCTGCAGCGCGCAGTTCTACGTCTCGACCTTAGACCGGCGAAGTCCCGTCTGAGTCTCCGCCCCTTCCACACCACTTTAACACTCTCGCTTTGCTCCACCTCTTCCTAAGTTCCTTTCTCCTCTGGGCCCTCCTGCCCGCTAGGGTTTCATCCTTTCTGGACTCCTCTGACGCTGACCCTGATGATTCTTCCCCCTCCTTCCGGCAGGCTTTAGGACCTGGTTCCCTATCCGGGCTACCTTCTGTGCCGCTCGCCTGTACATTTGAACTTGGCGCGCGCGCCCAGCCTGCAACTTTCCTCTTGACCGTTCCCTCGCTCTCCGATGGAGGCGTGGCCAACCCTGACTCATCTTCTCTCGCTGGTGGTGCATATGTGGGCTCTGATACCTGGGACTCCTCCCCCCCACTACGCTCTGGTGGGGAAGCTAGTCCTGATTTCCAACTGCTGCTCTGGGAGTCCCCGCTGGCCCCTTGCTTCTGGGGTGTCCCCCTTGGGTCCCCCCTTGCCCTGCCCATCGGCGCCCCCTTCTGTGAATCTTCCGATTCGCTGGAGAGGCTCATGGAATCTATCGGGCTGCTGTCATCTTCTCCTACGCTGCCCTTGGATTGCTCCCCCTCGCTCTCCATCTCCTCTCCTCCCTGTGCTCCCGCTGAGTCCCTGACATCCATCCCCCCTCGAAGCCCCCCCTTCCCCCCTCCCCCTCTTCTGGCGTGGGTTCCGGGTGCTCCAGTGCTGTGGGGGTGCATGCCGGATACAGTTCTTCCCCCCTGGCATGCTGCCAGTCCGTGACGGTTACATCGACGTCGCTCTCCTCCGCTTCCATCTCGTTGCCGGTGTGCTCGAACCCAGGGTCCTCCCCCAACCCGTCCATGCCCCCTTGTTCCCCCATTTCCTCTGGGGAGTCTGCGTGCCAGGGCCCTCTAAGCAGTCTCCTGCGCCACTCCTCCTCGGGTTGAGTGTCCCACCAATAAGAGCGTTCCGCACCCAAGTCTGAGATCGACCCCTCCGGCGAGGTAGTCTCTGGAGCCGCCTCCTCAGCCGAGGAGAACCCCTGAAACGTACTGGCTGAGAGTGTGGGGGTGAAAAGATATTCGTCAAAATAATCCTCCGGCATGGGCCTGTGTGGGAAGAGTGCGTGGAACTCGTCTTTGAGGTAGTGCTCCTCCACCGCATAGTACGGCACCCAGCTGTTGGCGCTGGCCGGGGCACCTTCCCTTGCGAGGAGATATTCGACCCCCTCTTCCCCCCATCTTGAGTCCAAAATCTCCGTTACCTCATTGAGTGGCTCCGCCCTCGGCGACCCCCCTGTCATGGGTGCGTCTCTAAGCGGACTGGGAGCTGTCCCTGGCTCCTGAAACCTGTGAGGTGCCTTGTAGGGCGTTAGCACCGATCTATGAAAGACCGGGTGCATTCTGGAACCCTCCGGTAGTGTCAAACGGAAGGCCACTGGGTTGATCTGTGCCTCGACTAGGTAAGGGCCTAGCTGCTTGTGTCCTAGCTTCTTCTTAGCTAAGGATCTGGCCGGCACTGCCTGGGCCGCTAACCAGACCCAGTCCCCTACCCGTATGTCCTCCCCCACTCTTCTGTGTTTGTCTGCTTGCATCTTGTATACGTGTTTTGCTAGGTCTAACTGCCTACGGAGCTGTTCATGGACCTCCTGTAACTCCTCTGCCAATGCCTCTGCTCCCTGCGGCTCCCCCTCCCCCTCTTTCTCTAAGCCCGGGAAGGTCCTGGGATGTCGCCCGTTGTTGGCGAAAAAGGGTGTCACCCCCATGGACACGTGTTGTGTGTTGTTGTAGGCAAACTCGGCCAGGGGCAGGTAGTCCACCCAGGTCGAGGGCTGCTGGTTAGCGTAGCATCTCAGGTACTGCTGCATGATGGCGTTGACCCTCTCCGCTTGTCCGTTGGTCTGCGGGTGTCTTGCCGACGCTAGGTTGACCTTGACGTTCAGGATCCCCATCAGCTTCTGCCAGAAACTCGAGATGAACTGGCGCCCCCGGTCGGACAGGATAGACCGTGGCAGGCCATGCACATTGAACACGTGGTCTATGAACAGCTTGGCTGTCTGTTCCGCTGTGGCCACCTTTGTGCAAGGAATGAAGTGCGCCATCTTGGTGAACATGTCGACTACCACGAGTACTGCTGTTTTACCCCTCGAGCTGGGCAGGTCAGTGACAAAGTCCAAGGCCACCCTCTCCCATGGTTCGGACGGGGTCTGTAGCGGTTCTAACAGTCCCGCCGGCGGTCTGTGTACTGGCTTGGCCCTTTGGCAGGTGTCGCACCTCGTGACGTAATCCGCGACTTCTCCCCGCATCTTGGGCCACCAAAAGTCTCTGGCTACTAATTCCACCGTCTTGTCCTTGCCGAAATGTCCGGCGCTGGGTGCGTCGTGTAGCTGTTGCAGTACTGTCGCGCGGAGTTCATCTCCCGGCACGTAGATGGCCCCCTTGCGGAGGAGCAGTCCGTCGCGTATCTGGAACTCGTCGTCCTTCGCCGTGTCGCTGCGCACCTCCTCCATCTTGGATCGTGCGAAGGAATCTGTACGCAGCTCGCGCCGTATTGCTTCCAGGTCTACCGTGGCCGAAGCGCATGCCCACGCCTTGGGTGCGAAAATGTGTTTGGCCGCTACCGGTGCTGCTTCCTCCAGATACTGCGGCTTCCTGGATAGCGCATCAGCCATGATGTTGTTGTCTCCGGGGATATATTCTATCCTGAAGTCGAAATCCGCAAAGAACTCCGCCCAGCCGATGTGTCTCTGGTTCAGGAACCACGCCATGCGCCAGTACTCCAGGTTTTTATGCTCCGTGCGAACTTGCACCGTGTGTTTGGCTCTGATGAGGAAGTGCCGCCACGCCTTGAAGGCTGCATGAATGGCCAGCAACTCTCTGTCCCAGATGGTGTAGTTCTGCTCCGACTTGCTGAGTTTCCTGGAGTAGAAAGCACACGGCCTCCAATCCCCTTGCGGGTCTTGCTGCAATAGGACTGCCCCCACGGCTCTGTCGGAGGCATCCGTCTCCACCCTCATGGGTCTGCTGGGGTTCACATGCAGCAGTTGTTCCTCGGAAGCGAAAAGACCCTTGAGTTTCTGAAAGGACTGCTCCGCCTGCTCCGTCCAGATGAACTTCTTCTTCTTGGAGCTGAGGGTGTCCGTGATGGCCGCCGTCTGCATAGCGAAACCCTTGATGAACTTGCGATAAAAGTTAGCAAAGCCGACAAACCTCTGGACCTCCTTCCGATTGCGCGGGCTTTTCCAGTCCAGTACTGATCGTACCTTGGCGCTGTCCATGGCGATTCCCTTGTCGGACAGCTTGTAGCCCAGGAAATCAACCTCCGTCATGTCGAACTGGCACTTCTCCAGTTTGGCGTAAAGCCTGTGCTCCCGTAGTCTTTGCAGGACTTCCTTGACATCTCTCTCGTGAGCCTCCTGCGATTCCGAGAAGATCAGAATGTCGTCCAGGAAGCAGACGCACTTCTTGTAGAGGAGCCCCGCTAACACGTGATGCATGAAGGCTTGGAAGCAGTGGGAGCCATTTTGTAAACCGAAGGGCATAACCCTATACTCATAGGTGCCCAAGGGCGTGAACATGGCCGTCTTCCACTCGTCGCCCTCCCGCATGCGTATAAGATTGTACGCCCCTCGTAGATCCAACTTGGTGAAGATGCGTCCCTTCCTCACCGTCGCGAGCAAGTCGTCGATCTTGGGCATCGGGAAAGCCGTGGGCTTGGTTTTCGAGTTTAAGATTCTGAAATCAACTACCAGCCTCTTTTGGGGCGTGTCTTTTTTCTTCACAAAGAACACAGGACTGCCCCCCACTGCTTTGGATTCTCGGATGAATCCCCGCTTCAAATTGTGATCTATGAACTCCCTGAGCTCTTGCAGTTCGTCTTCAGACATGGAATACCGTTTTCCGGTCGGCAGCGTTGCCCCCGGCAGGAGCTCAATCTTGCAGTCGTAGGGTCTGTGGGGAGGCAGCTTGTCCGCTTCCTTCTCGCAGAAGACCTCCAAAAACGCCTTGTACTTGTCGGGTACCGCTTGCAGCATGCCCAGTTGTAGCTGTGGGTCATCCTCTTGCCCCTCGTCCTCCTGGTTAGTCATGATGCAATGTTCTGCGCAGTAGGAGGAGCAGAAGGTCAATTTACACTGGTACCATGCCAATGCTGGGCTGTGCCTGTCAAACCAGCTCATGCCCAACACTATGGGCGTGTCTGACAGTTGGGTGACATTGAAGCTGATGACTTCGCGGTGATTTCCAATTCGCATCACCATGGGCGGCGTTTGCTGTACCACCTGTCCCCCCAGCAATTCTATTCCATCGACTGTCACTACTTTCAGGGGCATCGTGGCAGGCAGGAGCGCTATGCTATGTTGCTTGATGAAATCCACTCCTATAAAGTCTGCATTGCTACCAGAGTCAATGGTAATAGGGACTTCCATGGTGAGCCCATTGGGAAGCTGGAGTGTTGCGGTGAGCTGCACCACTGGTTTGGGCGGGAGGGGGTCTGTGGGCTGTAAGATTCCTGGGGACTGCTTCACTGATTCATCTGGCTGGGCCCCAGTGGCTCTGCTTCCAGCCAGACTTTGTCGTTTCCCTGCTGTGGTTCTCTCTGCTGAACTGCTTCTGTTACTTTTGCTGAGGCTGCATTGTGCTTGTGGAGCCTCTGGGGGCACTCTTTTTCCATATGCTGAGCACTGTCACAGATGTAACACTTCCTCTTCCCTCTTGGAGGCTTCACTTTGGCTGCTCCCGGTGTTGGGGCTCTGGTCGCTGACTGAGCCTTGGCACCACCTACTTCCATCGGCTCCTCTCCCCCTCCCAGTGGAGGCGTGGATTTAGCGAGCGCTGAGTCTCTGGGAAAGAAAGGTGCCCTTGCTGGCGTGCGTCCCCAACGCCCTTCATCTTTGCTCCAGGGACGTTCTTCCAGCCGCACACCAATCGTCAGCGCCTTCTGGACCACTTCTTGAGTGCTCCGTGGTCTCTCCCCCCTTGCGATTTCGTCTTTCCCAGCCCCGTTCAGCCCCTCCCAGAACAGGTCCCTGACGGACGCTGACTCTTTTTCCCATCCCAGCGCGTTGACCAATGCAAAAAAGCGGGAATGATATTGCCTTACAGTGGCTCTGCCTTGTTTCAAACCGTGAATCTCTTTTCTAGCGACATCCACATCTATCTCCGATAAAAAACAATCGTCCATTGCCTTAATGAAGGCTTTTGCGTTTTGGAGGGCTGGATCATTATCTCTCCACAGATTGCGCAACCACGCTTTAGCTTCTCCATGGAGATGCGTTAGTATGAAGCCTACTTTCTCCTGCTCATCTCTAAAGTCCTTCTCCAGTAACTTTAGCGCAAAAACCACGTCTGCTCTGAAGTTAGGATATTGCTGCAGACTCCCATCGAAATGCGACACAAGGCTCCCCCCTCTCTTCCCGAGCCCAATCCCCTCTGATTTGGCTCCCGGTGGCCCCTGTTTAGTCAACATTTCCAACCTGGTTTGCAGATCCTTGCTGACAGCATCTGATTCCTCTTCTCTCCTCCTTGCCGCTAGTATTTCTGCGTTAAGTTGTGCCACGGCGTCTTGCAAAGCTGCCAGTCGTTCTTCTGTAGTCATCTTGTGCTGCTTTTGTGAGCTCGCGAAGTACCAATCTTCGCCCCTCGCTACGTCCTCTCACGTTGCGAGGTTCTTTGAAAGAGACGGGACTTACTGTCAGAGCTGCCTCCAGGTCCCAGCTCACAGAGGACCAACGCTAGGCTGTAGTTATGTACAAAAGACTTTATTGAGGTTCAGTTTCCATTTTAAAGCTGCAGCGCGCAGCTCTACGTCTCAACCTTAGACCGGCGAAGTCCCGTCTGAGTCTCCGCCCCTTCCACACCAGTTTAAGACTCTCGCTTTGCTCCACCTCTTCCTAAGTTCCTTTCTCCTCTGGGCCCTCCTGCCCGCTAGGGTTTCATCCTTTCTGGACTCCTCTGACGCTGACCCTGATGATTCTTCCCCCTCCTTCCGGCGGGCTTTAGGACCTGGTTCCCTATCCGGGCTACCTTCTGTGCCGCTCGCCTGTACATTTGAACTTGGCACGCGCGCCCAGCCTGCAACTTTCCTCTTGACCGTTCCCTCGCTCTCCGATGGAGGCGTGGCCAACCCTGACTCATCTTCTCTCGCTGGTGGTGCATATGTGGGCTCTGATACCTGGGACTCCTCCCCCCCACTACGCTCTGGTGGGGAAGCTGGTCCTGATTTCCAACTGCTGCTCTGGGAGTCCCCGCTGGCCCCTTGCTTCTGGGGTGTCCCCCTTGGGTCCCCCCTTGCCCGGCCCATCGGCGCCCCCTTCTGTGAATCTTCCGATTCACTGGAGAGGCTCATGGAATCTATCGGGCTGCTGTCATCTTCTCCTACGCTGCCCTCGGATTGCTCCCCCTCGCTCTCCATCTCCTCTCCTCCCTGCGCTCCCGCTGAGTCCCTGAAACCTATGCTTAGAAAGACAACAAGCTTTGATTGCGCTTATTTCAATTGGCATGGTGTTTTTTGGGTGTGCAACAGATTCACCTCCCAACCACAGCAAAAAGTTGTTTTGGGTTCCATCTACATAAAAAGTAGATGATAAACCTCTGATTGCGCTTATTTCAAATTGGTGTGTGTCAGAGCTGCCTCTAGGTCCCAGCTCACAGAGGACCAACGCTAGGCTGTAGCTATGTACAAAAGTCTTTATTGAGGTTCAGTTTCCATTTTAAAGCCGCAGTGCGCAGCTCTACGTCTCAACCCTAGACCGGTGAAGTCCCGTCTGAGTCTCCTCCCCTTCCACACCAGTTTAAGACTCTCGCCTTGCTCCACCTCTTCCTAAGTTCCTTTCTCCTCTGGGCCCTCCTGCCCGCTAGGGTTTCATCCTTTCTGGACTCCTCTGACGCTGACCCTGATGATTCTTCCCCCTCCTTCCGGCGGGCTTTAGGACCTGGTTCCCTATCCGGGCTACCTTCTGTGCCGCTCGCCTGTACATTTGAACTGGGCGCGCGCGCACAGCCTGCAACTTTCCTCTTGACCGTTCCCTCGCTCTCCGATGAAGGCGTGGCCACCCCTGAGTCATCTTCTCTCGCTGGTGGTGAATATGTGTGCTCTGATACCTGGGGTGTCCCCCTTGGGTCCCCCCTTGCCCTGCCCATTGGCGCCCCCTTCTGTGAATCTTCCGATTCGCTGGAGAGGCTCACGGAATCTATCGGGCTGCTGTCATCCTCTCCTACACTGCCCTCGGATTGCTCCCCCTCGCTCTCCATCTCCCCTCCTCCCTGCGCTCCCGCTGTGTCCCTGACAGGTGTTTTTGGATCTTTTAGAATGCACATTCACCCAAAAATCGCAGTTACGTTTGTTATCAGCCCAAATCAAACATAGGTGTTGTCAGAGCTGCCTCCAGGTCCCAGCTCACAGAGGACCAACGCTAGGCTGTAGTTATGTACAAAAGTCTTTATTGAGGTTCAGTTTCCATTTTAAAGCCGCAGCGCGCAGCTCTACGTCTCGACCTTAGAGCGGCGAAGTCCCGTCTGAGTCTCCGCCCCTTCCACACCAGTTTAACACTCTCGCTTTGCTCCACCTCTTCCTTTCTCCTCTGGGCCCTCCTGCCCGCTAGGATTTCATCCCTTCTGGACTCCTCTGACGCTGACCCTGATGATTCTTCCCCCTCCTTCCGGCGGGCTTTAGGACCTGGTTCCCTATCCGGGCTACCTTCTGTGCCGCTCGCCTGTACATTTGAACTTGGCATGCGCGCCCAGCCTGCAACTTTCCTCTTGACCGTTCCCTCGCTCTCCGATGGAGGCGTGGCCAACCCTGACTCATCTTCTCTCGCTGGTGGTGCATATGTGGGCTCTGATACCTGGGACTCCTCCCCCCCACTACGCTCTGGTGGGGAAGCTGGTCCTGATTTCCAACTGCTGCTCTGGGAGTCCCCGCTGGCCCCTTGCTTCTGGGGTGTCCCCCTTGGGTCCCCCCTTGCCCGGCCCATCGGCGCCCCCTTCTGTGAATCTTCCGATTCGCTGGAGAGGCTCATGGAATCTATCGGGCTGCTGTCATCTTCTCCTACGCTGCCCTCGGATTGCTCCCCCTCACTCTCCATCTCCTCTCCTCCCTGCGCTCCCGCTGAGTCCCTGACAGGTGTTTTGTTTCCATCTCAAATGAAACAGGATGAATAAGCTCGAATTGTTCTTTCGGTGTTCTTTCACCCACAAATAGCAAAGCAAAGTGTAGTGAGCCCATACAACGCCAAACATGTTGTTTTGTGTTCCAGCTAACATAGAAAGAAGAATCATGCATTTCGATGAGTCCCTGACAGAAGATGATAAAGCTCTGATTGCACTTATTTCATATTGATGTTTTTGGATCTTTTAGAATGAACATTCACCCAAATATCGCAGTTACATGTTTGTTATCAGCCCAAATCAAACATAGGTGTCAGGGACTCAGCAGGAGCGCAGGGAGGAGAGGAGATGCAGAGCGAGGGGGAACAGCCCTGACAGGTGTTCATTCACCCAGAAATAGCAATGCGTAGTGATCCCAAACAAAGCCAAACATGTTTTTTTGGATTCCAGCTACATAGAAAGAAGAATCTTGGGTTTCGCTTATTTCAGGTTGTGTTAATGCAGATTGACCCAGAAATCGCAGTGTGTGGAATGAGACCAAAATAACAAAACACCGTATTTTCGCTTCCATATGCGTAGAAAGACGACGAATAAGCTTTGATTGGGCATATTTCAATTCGCATGTGCACCAGAATCACCAGCAACCAAAGCAAAAAGGTCTTTTGGGTTCCATCTACATAAAAAGAAGATGATAAAGCTCTGATTTGGCTTATTTCAAATTGGTGTTTTTGGGTCTTTTAGAATGCACATTCACCAAAAAATCGCAGTTACATGTTTGCTATCAGCCCAAATCAAGAATAGGTGTTTTGGTTCCATCTCTAATGAAACAGGACGAATAACCTTGAACTGTTCTTTCGGTGTTCATTCACCCACAAATAGCAAAGCGAAGTGTAGTGAGCCCAAACAACGCCAAACAGGTTGTTTTGGGTTCCAGCTAACATAGAAAGAAGAATCTTGGATTTCGCTTATTTCAAGTTGTGTTCTTTGGTGTTAATGCAGATTGACCCAAAAATCGCAAAGTGCGTGGAATGAGACCAAAAAAAAAAAAAACACCGTTTGTTCGCTTCCATATGCTTAGAAAGACAACAAGCTTTGATTGCGGTTATTTCAATTCGCATGTGTTTTTTGGGTGTGCAACAGATTCACCTCCCAACCACTGCAAAAAGGTGTTTTGGGTTCCATCTACATAAAAAGTAGATGATAAACCTCTTATTTCAAATTGGTGTGTTTTTGAGGTTAGAATGCACATTCCCCCAAAAAGTGCAGAGTGACATGTTTGTTATCAGCCCAAATCAAGCATAGGTGTTTTGGATCCATATCAATTGAAAAAGGACGAATAAGCTTGGATTGTTCTTTCGAAGTTCATTCACCCTCAAATAGCAAAGCGAGGTGTAGTGATCCCAAACAAAGCCAAACAGGTTGTTTTGGGTTCAAGCTACATAGAAAGAAGAATCTTGGATTTTGCTTATTTCAAGTGTTCTTTGGTGTTAATGCGAGTTGACCCAGAAATCGCAGTGTGTGGAATGAGACCAAAATAACAAAACTCCGTTTTTTCGCTTCCATATGCTTAGAAAGACAACGAATAAGCTTTGATTGCGCTTATTTCAATTCGCATGGTGTTTTTTGGTTGTGCACCAGAAACACCAAGGTGCTTTGGGTTCCATCTACATAGAAAGAAGATGATAAAGCTCTGATTGCGCTTATTTCAAATTGATGTGTTTTTGAGGTTAGAATGCACATTCCCCCAAAAAGTGCAGTGACATGTTTGTTATCAGCCCAAATCAAGCATAGGTGTTTTGGATCCATATCAATTGAAAAAGGACGAATAAGCTTGGGTTGTTCTTTCGGTGTTCATTCACCCTCAAATAGCAAAGCGAGGTGTAGTGATCCCAAACAAAGCCAAACAGGTTGTTTTGGGTTCAAGCTACATAGAAAGAAGAATCTTGGATTTCGCTTATTTCAAGTTGTGTTCTTTGGTGCTAATGCAGATCGACCCAGAAATCGCAGTGTGGAATGAGACCAAAATAACAAAACACCGTTTTTTCGCTTCCATATGCTTAGAAAGACAACGAACCAGCTTTGATTGTGCTTATTTCAATTCGCATGGTGTTTTTTGGGAGTGCACCAGAATCACCCACAACCAAACAAAAAGGTCTTTTGGGTTCCATCTACATAAAAAGATGATAAAGCTCTGATTGGGCTTATTTCAAATTAGTGTTTTTGGATTTTAGAATGCACATTCACCCAAAAATCGCAGTTACATTTGTTATCAGCCCAAATCAAACATAGGTTTTTTGTTTCCATCTCAAATGAAACAGGACGAATAAGCTAGAATTGTTCTTTCGGTGTTCATTCACCCACAAATAGCAAAGCGTAGTGAGCCCAAACAATGCCAAACAGGTTTTTTTGGGTTCCAGCTAACATAGAAAGAAGAATCTTGGATTTCGTTTATTTCAAGTTGTTCTTTGGTGTTAATGCACATTGACCCAAAAATCGCAAAGTGGAATGAGACCAAAATAACAAAACACCGTTTTTTCGCTTCCATATGCTTAGAAAGACAACGAATAAGCTTTGATTGCGCTTATTTCAATTCGCATGGTGTTTTCTGGGTGTGGAACAGATTCACCCCCCCAACCACAGTAAAAAGGTGTTTTGGGTTCCATCAACATAAAAAGAAGATGATAAACCTTTGATTGCGCTTATTTCAAATTGGCGTGTTTTTGAGGTTAGAATGCACATTCCCCCATGTTTGTTATCAGCCCAAATCAAGCATAGGTGTTTTGGATCCATCTCAATAGAAAAAGGACGAAGAAACTTTATACTGTCAGAGCTGCCCCTAGGTCCCAGCTCACAGAGGACCAACGCCCGATCGTCGTTATGTACAAAAGTCTTTACTGAAGTTCAACTTCCATTCCAAAGCCGCAGCACGCAGCCCTACGTCTTAAACCCTAGACCGGCGAGGTCCCGTCTGAATCTCCTCCCCTCTGACACCAGTTTAAGATCCTAGCCCTGCTCCACCTTTTCCGTTGTTCTCTCCTCCTCTGGGTCCTCCTGCCCGCCGGGGCTTTCCCCTTTCTGGACTCTTCCGACGCTGAGTCGGCTGACTCCTCCCCCTGTCTCCGGCGGGCTTTAGGACCCGGTTCCCAATCCTCATTCTCTGCTGTCCCGCGCTCCTGTACATTTGAACTTGCCTCTCGCGCCAACCCAGTGACCTTCCTCCTGACCGTTACACTACTTCTGTCACTGCTTCCCTCTTCCGGGATACTGGCCAGATCTGACCTCCCCTCCGTTGTCTGGCTCTCCGACGGAGGCGTGGCCAGCCCTGACTTATCTTCACTCCCTGGTGTGGAATCCTCTGCCCTCGATACCTGGGACTCTTCCCCCCCACTATGCTCTGGTGGGGAAGCTGGTCCTGATTTCCAACTGCTACTCTGGGAGTCCCTGCTGGCCCCTTGGGAATCCCCTTGCCCTGGCCACTGGCGCCCCCTTATGTGAATCTTCCGATTCGCTGGAGAGGCTCATGGAATCTCTCAGGCCACTGTCATCTTCTTCTACGCTGCCCTCAGATTCTTCCCGTTCGCTCTCCATCTCCCCTCTTCCCTGTGCTTCTGCTCCTGAGCCCCTGACATGTACTTTAGGTGTTCATTCACGCAGAAATAGTAATGCGAAGTGTAGTGAGCCCAAACAAAGCCAAACAGGTTGTTTTGGGTTCCAGCTACATAGAAAGAAGAATCTTGGATTTCGCTTATGTCAAGTTGTGTTCTTTGGTGCTTATGCAGATTGACGCAGAAATCGCAAATTGTGGAATGAGACCAAAATAACACAACACCGTCATTTCGCTTCCATATGCGTAGAAAGACCGAATAAGCTTTGACTGGGCATATTTCAATTCGCATGGTGTTTTTTGGGTGTGCACCAGAAACACCCCCAAGCAAAGCAAAAAGGTTCTTTGGGTTCCATCTACATAAAAAGATGATAAAGCTCTAATTGCGCTTATTTCAAATTGATGTTTTTGGATCTTTTAGAATGAACATTCACCCAAATATCGCAGTTACATGTTTGTTATCAGCCCAAATCAAACATAGGTGTCAGGGACTCAGCAGGAGCGCAGGGAGGAGAGGAGATGCAGAGCGAGGGGGAACACCACTGACAGGTGTTCATTCACCCAGAAATAGCAATGCGTAGTGATCCCAAACAAAGCCAAACATGTTTTTTTGGATTCCAGCTACATAGAAAGAAGAATCTTGGGTTTCGCTTATTTCAGGTTGTGTTAATGCAGATTGACCCAGAAATCGCAGTGTGTGGAATGAGACCAAAATAACAAAACACCGTATTTTCGCTTCCATATGCGTAGAAAGACGACGAATAAGCTTTGATTGGGCATATTTCAATTCGCATGTGCACCAGAATCACCAGCAACCAAAGCAAAAAGGTCTTTTGGGTTCCATCTACATAAAAAGAAGATGATAAAGCTCTGATTTGGCTTATTTCAAATTGGTGTTTTTGGGTCTTTTAGAATGCACATTCACCAAAAAATCGCAGTTACATGTTTGCTATCAGCCCAAATCAAGAATAGGTGTTTTGGTTCCATCTCTAATGAAACAGGACGAATAACCTTGAACTGTTCTTTCGGTGTTCATTCACCCACAAATAGCAAAGCGAAGTGTAGTGAGCCCAAACAACGCCAAACAGGTTGTTTTGGGTTCCAGCTAACATAGAAAGAAGAATCTTGGATTTCGCTTATTTCAAGTTGTGTTCTTTGGTGTTAATGCAGATTGACCCAAAAATCGCAAAGTGCGTGGAATGAGACAAAAAAAAAAATCACCGTTTGTTCGCTTCCATATGCTTAGAAAGACAACAAGCTTTGATTGCGGTTATTTCAATTCGCATGGTGTTTTTTGGGTGTGCAACAGATTCACCTCCCAACCACTGCAAAAAGGTGTTTTGGGTTCCATCTACATAAAAAGTAGATGATAAACCTCTGATTGCGCTTATTTCAAATTGGTGTGTTTTTGAGGTTAGAATGCACATTCCCCCAAAAAGTGCAGAGTGACATGTTTGTTATCAGCCCAAATCAAGCATAGGTTTTTTGGATCCATATCAATTGAAAAAGGACGAATAAGCTTGGATTGTTCTTTCGGAGTTCATTCACCCTCAAATAGCAAAGCGAGGTGTAGTGATCCCAAACAAAGCCAAACAGGTTGTTTTGGGTTCAAGCTACATAGAAAGAAGAATCTTGGATTTTGCTTATTTCAAGTGTTCTTTGGTGTTAATGCAAGTTGACCCAGAAATCGCAGTGTGTGGAATGAGACCAAAATAACAAAACTCCGTTTTTTCGCTTCCATATGCTTAGAAAGACAACGAATAAGCTTTGATTGCGCTTATTTCAATTCGCATGGTGTTTTTTGGTTGTGCACCAGAAACACCAAGGTGCTTTGGGTTCCATCTACATAGAAAGAAGATGATAAAGCTCTGATTGCGCTTATTTCAAATTGATGTGTTTTTGAGGTTAGAATGCACATTCCCCCAAAAAGTGCAGTGACATGTTTGTTATCAGCCCAAATCAAGCATAGGTGTTTTGGATCCATATCAATTGAAAAAGGACGAATAAGCTTGGGTTGTTCTTTCGGTGTTCATTCACCCTCAAATAGCAAAGCGAGGTGTAGTGATCCCAAACAAAGCCAAACAGGTTGTTTTGGGTTCAAGCTACATAGAAAGAAGAATCTTGGATTTCGCTTATTTCAAGTTGTGTTCTTTGGTGTTAATGCAGATCGACCCAGAAATCGCAGTGTGGAATGAGACCAAAATAACAAAACACCGTTTTTTCGCTTCCATATGCTTAGAAAGACAACGAACCAGCTTTGATTGTGCTTATTTCAATTCGCATGGTGTTTTTTGGGAGTGCACCAGAATCACCCACAACCAAACAAAAAGGTCTTTTGGGTTCCATCTACATAAAAAGATGATAAAGCTCTGATTGGGCTTATTTCAAATTAGTGTTTTTGGATTTTAGAATGCACATTCACCCAAAAATCGCAGTTACATAGGTTTTTTGTTTCCATCTCAAATGAAACAGGACGAATGCTAGAATTGTTCTTTCGGTGTTCATTCACCCACAAATAGCAAAGCGTAGTGAGCCCAAACAATGCCAAACAGGTTTTTTTGGGTTCCAGCTAACATAGAAAGAAGAATCTTGGATTTCGTTTATTTCAAGTTGTTCTTTGGTGTTAATGCACATTGACCCAAAAATCGCAAAGTGTGTGGAATGAGACCAAAATAACAAAACACCGTTTTTTCGCTTCCATATGCTTAGAAAGACAACGAATAAGCTTTGATTGCGCTTATTTCAATTCGCATGGTGTTTTCTGGGTGTGGAACAGATTCACCCCCCCAACCACAGTAAAAAGGTGTTTTGGGTTCCATCAACATAAAAAGAAGATGATAAACCTTTGATTGCGCTTATTTCAAATTGGCGTGTTTTTGAGGTTAGAATGCACATTCCCCCATGTTTGTTATCAGCCCAAATCAAGCATAGGTGTTTTGGATCCATCTCAATAGAAAAAGGACGAAGAAACTTTATACTGTCAGAGCTGCCCCTAGGTCCCAGCTCACAGAGGACCAACGCCCGATCGTCGTTATGTACAAAAGTCTTTACTGAAGTTCAACTTCCATTCCAAAGCCGCAGCACGCAGCCCTACGTCTTAAACCCTAGACCGGCGAGGTCCCGTCTGAATCTCCTCCCCTCTGACACCAGTTTAAGATCCTAGCCCTGCTCCACCTTTTCCGTTGTTCTCTCCTCCTCTGGGTCCTCCTGCCCGCCGGGGCTTTCCCCTTTCTGGACTCTTCCGACGCTGAGTCGGCTGACTCCTCCCCCTGTCTCCGGCGGGCTTTAGGACCCGGTTCCCAATCCTCATTCTCTGCTGTCCCGCGCTCCTGTACATTTGAACTTGCCTCTCGCGCCAACCCAGTGACCTTCCTCCTGACCGTTACACTACTTCTGTCACTGCTTCCCTCTTCCGGGATACTGGCCAGATCTGACCTCCCCTCCGTTGTCTGGCTCTCCGACGGAGGCGTGGCCAGCCCTGACTTATCTTCACTCCCTGGTGTGGAATCCTCTGCCCTCGATACCTGGGACTCTTCCCCCCCACTATGCTCTGGTGGGGAAGCTGGTCCTGATTTCCAACTGCTACTCTGGGAGTCCCTGCTGGCCCCTTGGGAATCCCCTTGCCCTGGCCACTGGCGCCCCCTTATGTGAATCTTCCGATTCGCTGGAGAGGCTCATGGAATCTCTCAGGCCACTGTCATCTTCTTCTACGCTGCCCTCAGATTCTTCCCGTTCGCTCTCCATCTCCCCTCTTCCCTGTGCTTCTGCTCCTGAGCCCCTGACATGTACTTTAGGTGTTCATTCACGCAGAAATAGTAATGCGAAGTGTAGTGAGCCCAAACAAAGCCAAACAGGTTGTTTTGGGTTCCAGCTACATAGAAAGAAGAATCTTGGATTTCGCTTATGTCAAGTTGTGTTCTTTGGTGCTTATGCAGATTGACGCAGAAATCGCAAAGTGTGTGGAATGAGACCAAAATAACACAACACCGTCATTTCGCTTCCATATGCGTAGAAAGACCGAATAAGCTTGGACTGGGCAAATTTCAATTCGCATGGTGTTTTTTGGGTGTGCACCAGAAACAGCCCCAAGCAAAGCAAAAAGGTTCTTTGGGTTCCATCTACATAAAAAGATGATAAAGCTCTAATTGCGCTTATTTCAAATTGATGTTTTTGGATCTTTTAGAATGAACATTCACCCAAATATCGCAGTTACATGTTTGTTATCAGCCCAAATCAAGCATAGGTGTTTTGGTTCCATCTCAATTGAAAAATGAAGAATAAGCTTGGATTGTTCTTTCGTGTTCATTGCCCCACAAACAGCAAAGTGAAGTGTGATAAGCCTATACAAAGCCAAACAGGTTGTTTTGGGTACCAGCTACATAGAAAGAAGAATCTTGGATTTCGCTTATTTCAAGTCGTGTTCTTTGGTGTTGGGACGCAGGTGGCGCTGTGGGTTAAAGCCTCAGCGCCTAGGACTTGCCGATCGAAAGGTCAGCTGTTCGAATCCCTGCGGCGGGGTGCGCTCCCGCTGCTCGGTCCCAGTGCCTGCCAACCTAGCAGTTCGAAAGCACCTCCGGGTGCAAGTAGATAAATAGGGACCGCTTACCAGCGGGAAGGTAAACGGCGTTTCCGTGTGCGGCTCTGGCTCGCCAGAGCAGCGATGTCACGCTGGCCACGTGACCCGGAAGTGTCTCCGGACAGCGCTGGCCCCTGGCCTCTTAAGTGAGATGGGCGCACAACCCCAGAGTCTGTCAAGACTGGCCCGTACGGGCAGGGGTACCTTTACCTTTACCTTTACCTCTTTGGTGTTAATGCAGATTGACCCAGAAATCGCAAAGTGTGTGGGAATGAGACTAAAATAACACAACACCGTCTTTTTGCTTCCATATGCGTAGAAAGACGAATAAGCTTTGATTGGGCTTATTTCAATTCGCATGTGTCAGAGCTGCCTCCAGGTCCCAGCTCACAGAGGACCAACGCTAGGCTGTAGTTATGTACAAAAGTCTTTATTGAGATTCAGTCTCCATTTTAAAGTCGCAGCGTGCAGCTCTACGTCCCGACCTTAGACCGGCGAAGTCCTGTCTGAGTCTCCTCCCCCTCCACACCAGTTTAAGACTCTCGCTTTGCTCCACCTCTTCCTAAATTCCTTTCTCCTCTGGGCCCTCCTGCCCGCTAGGGTCTCATCCTTCCTGGACTCCTCTGACGCTGACCCTGACGATTCTTGCCCCTCCTTCCGGCGGGCTTTAGGACCTGGTTCCCTATCCGGGCTACCTTCTGTGCCGCTCGCCTGTACCTTTGAACTTGGCGCGCGCGCCCAGCCTGCAACTTTCCTCTTAACCGTTAACTCGCTCTCCGATGGAGGCGTGGTCCACCCTGACTCATCTTCTCTCGCTGGTGGTGCATATGTGGGCTCTGACACCTGGGACTCCTCCCCCCCACTACGCTCTGGTGGGGAAGCTGGTCCTGATTTGCAACTGCTGCTCTGGGAGTCCCCGCTGGCCCCTTGCTTCTGGGGTGTCCCCCTTGGGTCGCCCCTTGCCCTGCCCATCGGCGCCCCCTTCTGTGAATCTTCCGATTCGCTGGAGAGGCTCATGGAATCTATCGGGCTGCTGTCATATTCTCCTACGCTGCCCTCGGATTGCTCCCCCTCGCTTTCCATCTCCTCTCCTCCCTGCGCTCCTGCTGAGTCCCTGACATCCATCCCCCCCTCGAAGCCCCCCCTTCCCCCTCCCCCTCTTCTGGCGTGGGTTCCGGGTGCTCCAATGCTATGGGGGTGCATGCCGGATACCGGTCTTCCCCCCTGGCATGCTGCCAGTCCGTGACGGGTACATCGACGTCGCTCTCCTCCGCTTCCATCTCGTTGCCGGCGTGCTCGAAACCAGGATCCTCCCCCAACCCGTCCATGCCCCCTTGTTCCCCCATTTCCTCTGGGTAGTCTGCGTGCCAGGGCCCTCTGAGCAGTCTCCTGCGCCACTCCTCCTCGGGTTGAGTGTCCCACCAATAAGAGCGCTCCGCACCCAAGTCTGAGACCGACCCCTCCGGCGAGGTAGTCTCTGGAACCGTCTCCTCAGCCGAGGAGAACCCCTGAAACGTACTGGCTGAGAGTGTGGGGGTGAAAAGATATTCATCAAAATAATCCTCCGGCATGGGCCTGTGTGGGAAGAGTGCGTGGAACTCGTCTTTGAGGTAGTGCTCCTCCACCGCATAGTACGGCACCCAGCTGTTGGCGCTGGCCGGGGCACCTTCCCTTGCGATGAGATATTCGACTCCCTCTTCCCCCCATCTCGAGTCCAAAATCTCCGTCACCTCGTTGAGTGGCCCCGCCCTCGGCGACCCCCCTGTCATGGGTGCATCTCTAAGCGGACTGGGAGCTGTTCCTGGCTCCTGAAACCTGTGAGGTGCCTTGTAGGGCGTTAGCACCGATCTATGAAAGACCGGGTGCATTCTGGAACCCTCCGGTAGTGTCAAATGGAAAGCCACTGGGTTGATCTGTGCCTCGACTAGGTAAGGGCCCAACTGCTTGTGTCCTAGCTTCTTCTTAGCTAAGGATCTGGCCGGCACTGCCTGGGCCGCTAACCAGACCCAGTCCCCTACCCGTATGTCCTCCCCCACTCTTCTGTGTTTGTCTGCTTGCATCTTGTATACGTGTTTTGCTAGGTCTAACTGTCTACGGAGCTGTTCATGGACCTCCTGTAACTCCTCTGCCAATGCCTCTGCTCCCTGTGGCTCCCCCTCCCCCTCTTTCTCTAAGCCCGGGAAGGTCCTGGGATGTCGCCCGTGGTTGGCAAAAAACGGTGTCACCCCCGTGGACACGTGTTGTGTGTTGTTGTAGGCAAACCTCGGCCAGGGGCAGATAGTCCACCCAGGTCGAGGGCTGCTGGTTGGCGTAACATCTCAGGTACTGCTGCATGACGGCGTTGACCCTCTCCGCTTGTCCGTTGGTCTGCGGGTGTCTTGCCGACGCTAGGTTGACCTTGACGTTCAGGATCCCCATCAGCTTCCGCCAGAAACTCGAGATGAACTGGCGCCCCCTGTCGGACAGGATAGACCGTGGCAGGCCATGCACCTTGAACACGTGGTCTATGAACAGCTTGGCTGTCTGTTCCGCTGTGGCCACCTTCGCGCAAGGAATGAAGTGCGCCATCTTGGTGAACATGTCGACTACCACGAGTACTGCTGTTTTGCCCCTCGAGCTGGGCAGGTCAGTGACAAAGTCCAAGGCTACCCTCTCCCACGGTTCGGACGGGGTCTGTAGCGGTTCTAACAGTCCCGCCGGCGGTCTGTGTACTGGCTTGGCCCTTTGGCAGGTGTCGCACCTCGTGACATATTCCGCGACTTCTCCCCGCATCTTGGGCCACCAAAAGTCTCTGGCTACTAATTCCACCATCTTTTCCTTGCCGAAATGTCCGGCGCTGGGTGCGTCGTGTAGCTGTTGCAGTACTGTCGCGCGGAGTTCATCTCCCGGTACGTAGATGGCCCCCTTGCGGAGGAGCAGTCCGTCGCGTATCTGGAACTCGTCGTCCTTTGCCGTGCCGCTGCGCACCTCCTCCATCTTGGAGCGCGCGAAGGAATCTGTTCGCAGCTCGCGCCGTATCGCTTCCAGGTCTACTGTGGCAGAAGCGCATGCCCACGCCTTGGGTGCGAAAATGTGTTTGGCCGCTACCGGTGCTGCTTCCTCCAGATACTGCGGCTTCCTGGATAGCGCATCAGCCATGACGTTGTTGTCTCCGGGGATATATTCTATCCTGAAGTCGAAATCCGCAAAGAACTCCGCCCAGCGGATGTGTCTCTGGTTCAGGAACCGCGCCGTGCGCCAGTACTCCAGGTTCTTATGGTCCGTGCGAACTTGCACCGTGTGTTTGGCTCCGATGAGGAAGTGCCGCCACGCCTTGAATGCTGCATGAATGGCCAGCAACTCTCTGTCCCAGATGGTGTAGTTCTGCTCCGACTTGCTGAGTTTCCTGGAGTAGAAAGCACACGGCCTCCAATCCCCTTGCGGGTCTCGCTGCAACAGGACTGCCCCCACGGCTCTGTCGGAGGCATCCGTCTCCACCCTCATGGGCTTGCTGGGGTTCACATGCAGCAGTTGTTCCTCGGAAGCGAAAAGACGCTTGAGTTTCTGAAAGGACTGCTCCGCCTGCTCCGTCCAGATGAACTTCTTCTTCTTGGAGCTGAGGGTGTCCGTGATGGCCGCCGTCTGCATAGCAAAACCCTTGATGAACTTGCGATAAAAGTTAGCAAAGCCGACAAACCTCTGGACCTCCTTCCGATTGCGCGGGCTTTTCCAGTCCAGTACTGATCGTACCTTGGCGCTGTCCATGGCGATTCCCTTGTCGGACAGCTTGTAGCCCAGGAAATCCACCTCCGTCATGTCGAACTGGCATTTCTCCAGCTTGGCGTAAAGCCTGTGCTCCCGTAGTCTTTGCAGGACTTCCTTGACATCTCTCTCGTGAGCCTCCTGCGATTCCGAGAAGATCAGAATGTCGTCCAGGAAGCAGACGCACTTCTTGTAGAGGAGCCCCGCTAACACGTGATGCATGAAGGCTTGGAAGCAGTGGGAGCCATTTTGTAAACCGAAAGGCATAACCCTATACTCATAGGTGCCCAAGGGCGTGAACATGGCCGTCTTCCACTCGTCGCCCTCCCGCATGCGTATAAGATTGTACGCCCCTCGTAGATCCAGCTTGGTGAAGATGCGTCCCTTCCTCACCATCGCGAGCAAGTCGTCGATCTTGGGCATCGGGAAAGCCGTGGGCTTGGTTTTCGAATTTAAAATTCTGAAATCAACTACAAGCCTCTTCTGGGGCGTGTCTTTTTTCTTCACAAAGAACACAGGACTGCCCCCCACTGCTTTGGATTCTCGGATGAATCCCCGCTTCAAATTGTGATCTATGAACTCCCTGAGCTCTTGCAGTTCGTCTTCAGACATGGAGTACAGTTTTCCGGTTGGCAGCGTTGCCCCCGGCAGGAGGTCAATCTTGCAGTCGTAGGGTCTGTGGGGAGGCAGCTTGTCCGCTTCCTTCTCGCAGAAGACCTCCAAAAACGCCTTGTACTTGTCGGGTACCGCTTGCAGCATGCCCAGTTGTAGCTGTGGGTCATCCTCTTGCCCCTCGTCCTCCTGGTTAGTCATGATGCAATGTTCTGCGCAGTAGGAGGAGCAGAAGGTCAATTTACGCTGGTACCATGCCAATGCCGGGCTGTGCCTGTCCAACCAGCTCATGCCCAACACTATGGGCGTGTCTGACAGTTGGGTGACGTTGAAGCTGATGACTTCGCGGTGATTTCCAATGCGCATCACCATTGGCGGCGTTTGCTGTACCACCTGTCCCCCCAGCAATTCTCTTCCATCGACTGTCACTACTTTCAGGGGCATCGTGGCAGGCAGGAGCGCTATGCTATGTTGCTTGATGAAATCCACCCCCATAAAGTCTGCATTGCTACCAGAGTCAATGGTAATAGGCACTTCCATGGTGAGCCCATTGGGAAGCTGGAGTGTTGCGGTGAGCTGCACCACTGGTTTGGGCGGGAGGAGTCTGTGGGCTGTAAGATTCCTGGGGACTGCTTCACTGATTCGTCTGGCTGGGCCCCAGCGGCTCTGCTTCCAGCCAGACTTCGTCGTTTCCCTGCTGCGGTTCCCTCTGCTGAGCTGCTTCTGTTACTTTTGCTGAGGCTGCATTGTGCTTGTGGAGCCTCTGGGGGCACTCTTTTGCCATATGCTGAGCACTTTCGCAGATGTAACACTTCCTGTTCCCTCTAGGAGGCTTCACCTTGGCTGCTCCTGGTGTGAGGGCTCTGGTCGCTGACTGAGCCTTGGCACCACCTATCTCCATCGGCTCCTCTCCCCCTCCCAGTGGAGGCGTGGATTGAGCGCGCGCTGAGTCTCTGGGAAAGAAAGGAGGTGCCCTTGCTGGCGTGCGTCCCCAACGCCCTTCATCTTTGCTCCAGGGATGTTCTTCCAGCCGCACACCAATCGTCAGCGCCTTCTGGACCACTTCTTGAGTGCTCCGTGGCCTCTCCCCCCTTGCGATTTCGTCTTTCACAGCCCCGTTGAGCCCCTCCCAGAACAGGTCCCTGACGGACGCTGAGTCCTTTTCCCATCCCAGCGCGTTGACCAATGCAAAAAAGCGGGAATGATATTGCCTTACAGTGGCTCTGCCTTGTTTCAGACCGTGAATCTCTTTTCTAGCGACATCCACATCTATCTCCGATAAAAAACAATCGTCCATTGCCTTAATGAAGGCTTTTGCGTTTTGGAGGGCTGGATCATTATCTCTCCACAGATTGCGCAACCACGCTTTAGCTTCTCCATGGAGATGCGTTAGTATGAAGCCTACTTTCTCCTGCTCATCTCTAAAGTCCTTCTCCAGCAACTTTAGCGCAAAAACTACGTCTGCTCTGAAGTTAGGATATTGCTGCAGACTCCCATCGAAATGCGACACCAGGCTCCCCCCTCTCTTCCCGAGCCCGATCCCTTCTGATTTGGCTGCCGGTGGCCCCTGTTTAGTCAACATTTCCAACCTGTTTTGCAGATCCTTGCAGACAGCATCTGATTCCTCTTCTCTCCTCCTTGCCGCTCGTATTTCTGCGTTAAGTTGTACCACGGCTTCTTGCAAAGCTGCCAGTCGTTCTTCTGTAGTCATCTTGTGCTGCTTTTGTGAGCTCGCGAAGCACCAATCTTCGCCCCTCGCTGCGTCCTCTCACGTTGCGAGGTTCTTTGAAATTAGAGACAGGACTTACTGTCAGAGCTGCCTCCAGGTCCCAGCTCACAGAGGACCAACGCTAGGCTGTAGTTATGTACAAAAGTCTTTATTGAGATTCAGTCTCCATTTTAAAGTCGCAGCATGCAGCTCTACGTCCCGACCTTAGACCGGCGAAGTCCTGTCTGAGTCTCCTCCCCCTCCACACCAGTTTAAGACTCTCGCTTTGCTCCACCTCTTCCTAAATTCCTTTCTCCTCTGGGCCCTCCTGCCCGCTAGGGTCTCATCCTTCCTGGACTCCTCTGACGCTGACCCTGACGATTCTTGCCCCTCCTTCCGGCGGGCTTTAGGACCTGGTTCCCTATCCGGGCTACCTTCTGTGCTGCTCGCCTGTACCTTTGAACTTGGCGCGCGCGCCCAGCCTGCAACTTTCCTCTTAACCGTTAACTCGCTCTCCGATGGAGGCGTGGTCCACCCTGACTCATCTTCTCTCGCTGGTGGTGCATATGTGGGCTCTGACACCTGGGACTCCTCCCCCCCACTACGCTCTGGTGGGGAAGCTGGTCCTGATTTGCAACTGCTGCTCTGGGAGTCCCCGCTGGCCCCTTGCTTCTGGGGTGTCCCCCTTGGGTCGCCCCTTGCCCTGCCCATCGGCGCCCCCTTCTGTGAATCTTCCGATTCGCTGGAGAGGCTCATGGAATCTATCGGGCTGCTGTCATATTCTCCTACGCTGCCCTCGGATTGCTCCCCCTCGCTTTCCATCTCCTCTCCTCCCTGCGCTCCCGCTGAGTCCCTGACAGCATGGTGTTTTTTGGGAGTGCACCAGAATCACCCACAACCAAAGCAAAAAGGTCCTTTGGGTTCCATCTACATAAAAAGATGATGTTAAAGCTCTGATTGGGCTTATTTCAAATTGGTGTTTTTGGATCTTTTAGAATGCACATTCACCCAAAAATCGCAGTTACGTTTGTTATCAGCCCAAATCAAGCATAGGTGTTCTGGTTCCATCTCAATTGAAAAAGGACGTGTCAGAGCTGCCCAAGATCCCAGCTCACAGAGGACCAACGCCAGGTCGTGGTTATATACAAAAGTCTTTATTGAAGTTCAGTTTCCATTCCAAAGCCGTAGCGCGCAGCTCTACGTCTTAAACCCTAGACCGCCGAAGTTCCGTCTGAGTCTCCTCCCCCTAGACACCAGTTTAAGACTCTAGCCTTACTCCACCTCTTCCGTTGTTCTTTCCTCCTCTGGGTCCGTCTGCCCGCCGGGGTGTTGCCCTTTCTGGACTCTTCTGATGCTGAAGAGTCCCCGGATTCTTCCCCCTGCCTCCGGCGTGCTTTAGGACCTGGCTCCCAATCCGAGCTCCCTGCTCCGAAGGCAGTTGGAGCTCGCTAAACAAGTGTACAAGATGCAGGCAGACAAACACAGGAGAGTTGGGGAGGACATACGGGTAGGGGACTGGGTCTGGTTAGCAGCCCAGGCAGTGCCGGCCAGATCCTTAGCTAAGAAGAAGCTCGGACACAAACAGCTAGGCCCGTACCAAGTCGAGGCACAGATCAACCCAGTGGCCTTCCGGTTGACACTACCGGAGGGATCCAGAATGCACCCGGTCTTTCATAGATCGGTGCTCATGCCCTACAAGGCACCTCACAGGTTTCAAGAGCCAGGGACAGCTCCTATCCCGCTTAGAGACGCACCCACGACAGGGGGGTCGCCGAGGGCGGGGCCGCTCAACGAGGTCACGGAGATTTTGGACTAGAGATGGGGGGAAGAGGGGGTTGAATATCTCCTCACCAGGGAAGGTACCCCGGCCAGCGCCAACAGCTGGGTACCGTACTATGCGGTGGAGGAGCACTACCTCAAAGACGAGTTCCATGCACTCTTCCCACACAGGCCCATGCCGGAGGATTATTTCGACGAATATCTTTTCACACCCACACTTTCAGCCAGCACGTTCCGGGGTTTCTCTTCAGAGGAGGACACGAAGCCAGAGACTAGCTCTCCAGAGGGGTCCCTCTCAGGGTTTGGAACAGGGGGCTCTTATTGGTGGGAAGATCAACCTGTGGTGGGGTGGCGCAATGAACTGCCGAGCGGGCCCGCGCACACAGCGTCACCCCAGGCGACAGGGGGAGAGGAGGTCATGGATGTGTTGGGGGAGGATCTGGGGTTCGAACACACTGGCAGAGAGATGGAAGCTGAGGAGATCGACGTCGACGAGCCCATGGAGGACTGGCCGGATCTACCCGGCTGGAGGCACACCACGGGGGAAGAACTGTATCCTGCACTCACCCCCACAACATTGGAGCACCCAGAACCCACGCCAGAAGAGAGGGAGGGGGGAAGGGGGGGCTTCGAGGGGGGGATGGATGTCAGGGGTTCAGGAGCAGAGGCACAGGGAGGAGAGGAGATGGAGAGCGAGGGGGAGGAATCCGAGGGGAGCGTAGGAGAAGAGGACAGTGAACCGAGGGATTCCATGAGCCTTTCCAGCGAATCGGAAGATTCACAGAAGGGGGCGCCAGTGGCCAGGGGTAGGGGGTTCCCAAGGGGAACGTCACAAGAGCAAGGGGACAGCAGGGACTCCGAGAGCAGTAGTTGGAAATCAGGACCAGCTTCCCCACCAGAGCAGAGTGGGGGGGAAGAGTCCCAAGGATCAGGGCCAGTGCATTCCCCACCAGGGAGAGAAGATAAGGCAGGGCTGACCACACCTCCATTGGAGAGTCAGACAACGGAGGGGAGGTCAGATCCGGCCAGTATCCCGGAAGAGGGAAGCAGTGACAGAAGTAGTGTAACGGTCAGGAGGAAGGTCACTGGGTTGGCGCGAGAGGCAAGTTCAAATGTACAGGAGCGCGGGACAGCAGAGAATGAGGATTGGGAACCGGGTCCTAAAGCCCGCCGGAGGGAGGGGGAGGAGCTAAGCGACTCAGCGTCGGAAGAGTCCAGAAAGGGCAATGCCCCAGCGGGCAGGAGGACCCAGAGGAGGAGAGAGCAGCGTAAAAGGTGGAGCCGGGCTAGGATCTTAAACTGGTGTCATAGGGGAGGAGACTGAGACGGTACTTCGCCGGTCTAGGCTTTAAGACATACAGCTGCGCGCTACGGCTTTGAAATGGAAACTAAGCTTCAATAAAGACTTTTGTACATAACTACAGCCTAGCGTTGGTCCTCTGTGAGCTGGGACCTAGAGGCAGCTCTGACAGTACTGCCTCTAGGTCCCAGCTCACAGAGGACCAACGCTAGGCTGTAGTTATGTACAAAAGTCTTTATTGAGGTTCAGTTTCCATTTTAAAGCCGCAGCGCGCAGCTCTACGTCTCAACCCTAGACCGGCGAAGTCCCGTCTGAGTCTCCACCCCTTCCACACCAGTTTAACACTCTTGCTTTGCTCCACCTCTTCCTAAGTTCCTTTCTCCTCTGGGCCCTCCTGCCCGCTAGGGTTTCATCATTTCTGGACTCCTCTGACGCTGACCCTGATGATTCTTCCCCCTCCTTCCAGCGGGCTTTAGGACCTGGTTCCCTATCCGGGCTACCTTCTGTGCCGCTCGCCTGTACATTTGAACTTGGCGTGCGCGCCCAGCCGGCAACTTTCCTCTTGACCGTTCCCTCGCTCTCCGATGGAGGCGTGGCCACCCCTGACTCCTCTTCTCTCGCTGGTGGTGAATATGTGGGCTCTGATACCTGGGACTCCTCCCCCCCACTACGCTCTGGTGGGGAAGCTGGTCCTGATTTCCAACTGCTGCTCTGGGAGTCCCCGCTGGCCCCTTGTTTCTGGGGTGTCCCCCTTGGGTCCCCCCTTGCCCTGCCCATCGGCGCCCCCTTCTGTGAATCTTCCGATTCGCTGGAGAGGCTCACGGAATCTATCGGGCTGCTGTCATCCTCTCCTACGCTGCCCTCGGATTGCTCCCCCTCGCTCTCCATCTCCTCTCCTCCCTGCGCTCCCGCTGAGTCCCTGACAATTATATATATATATTTTTACACCAGAGCTTTCCAAACGGCTTGTTGTGACACTCTGTACATTGTATATAGAGTGCCCTTCATACGAAGATGGTTGATCAATATAAATTATCTATCTATGGACACACACACATATACATACACATATCCATATTTATATATATATATATGCACACACACACACATCCATACATCCATTTTATTTATATACATATATCCATGCATATATATAGATACACATACATATACATATATCCACAAATCCATTTTATGTACACACACACACACACAGACACAGTCAAACCTTGGTTGTCGAACATAATCCATTCCAGAAGCCTGTTCGGCTTCCAAAACATTAGACAACATGGCTTTCAATTGCCTGCAAGAGCTTCTTGCACTCAAGCAGAGGCTGCGTTGGAAGTTTGGCTTCCAAAAACTGGAGCATTTACTTCCAGGTTTTCAGCATTCTGGAGCCGAAACATTCCAAAACGGAGCCGTTTGGGAACTGAGGTTTGACTGTATATGCACTGACACACATATATCAGTTACAGATTGGTAAAAAATTCCTTCCAGTAGCACCTTCTTCAGATACCAAGTGTGTGCATGCACACGAAAGCTCATACCAAGAACTAACTTAGTTGGTCTTTAAGGTGCTACTGGAAGGAATTTTTTTATTTTGTTTTGACACATATATCAATTATATATATATGATTCCTCTCTGGTATGCTGTAATTTGTGTTTTGTATGCCTGCTGCTATCTGTTAACCTTATGCAAACAAAGCATTGCTTATTCTTCATCCACTGGCGTGCTTAGTGGCCCCAGATCCAGAAATAAGCCTGCCCTTGGCAGAACATATACAGTGCTTTTTTCGGGGGGGGGGGGGACGCAGGGGAATGAATACCCCTAACCATTTTGTGAATGTACTTTTGTCCATTTACTGTATTTATTTTTCCCGGTTAGAACTATAAAATGGTGATTTTCTTGAGTCAAAATGAGAGTACCCCCAAACATTATTTTTAGAAAAGAAGCACTGCATATATACACACACATATGCATATATCCATTTTATTTATATCTATTTACAAACGCACACCTATATCTAGGTATGTATATTGCTGTATATAAACTTCCGCAGCCCACCCGCACCATCCCTCCGCCAAGGGGCACGAGAGGAAGGCCACTGGGGGAGAAAGGCAGGTGAGGGCGGGCCGGAGGGCAGGGCTGCCCCCTGGGGAGAGCGGGGTCGAGAGAGAGTGGGTGGGAGAAAGAGAGAGAGCCAGCCTGGCTTGGCACGTCTCTGCTGGCCCAACGTCGCAGCACCTCTTTCCCCTCCTCTTCCTGTCCTCTTGCCTCTCCTCCGCTGGCACCTCCTTCCGGTAATCCTACCCTCGCCCAACATGGCGGCAGCACAGCCTCTTCCGCCCATTTCCCTCCCCTTCCTGTCCTCTTGCCTCGCCTTCGGTGGTACCTCCTTCCGGTACCCGTGCCCTCGCCCAACATGGCGGCAGCACAGCCTCTTCCGCCCGTTTCCCTCCCCTTCCTGTCCTCTTGCCTCGCCTCCGGTGGTACCTCCTTCCGGTACCTGTGCCCTCGCCCAACATGGCGGCAGCACAGCCTCTTCCGCCCATTTCCCTCCCCTTCCTGTCCTCTTGCCTCGCCTCCGGTGGTACCTCCTTCCGGTACCCGTGCCCTCGCCCAACATGGCGGCAGCACAGCCTCTTCCGCCCGTTTCCCTCCCCTTCCTGTCCTCTTGCCTCGCCTCCGGCGGCACCTCCTTCCGGTACCCGTGCCCTCGCCCAGCATGGCGGCAGCACAGCCTCTTCCGCCCTTCCGAGCTAGGAGTGCAGAAAAGGTGAGCCTGTCATGAAAAGAAGAGGAGGAGTGAGTGAGTGAGTGAGTGAGTGAGTGTGTGTGTGTGTGTGTGTGTGTGAGAGAGAGAAAGACAGGGAGCATCCTAGAATGGTAGAGATGGAAGGGAACCCAAGGGTCATCTAGTCCAACCCTCTGCAAAGAAGCTCAGAGCTACAATTCCCAGGTCGTCTTTGGGAATTCTATGGGAATTGAGAGTTTCTACATTCATGAGCATTCACTTTGAGTGCGCTCATGTTTTTACCTTTTATTGAAAGCTGGCCACAAGTGACTTGGGTGGAGTATAAATAATAAAATTATATTGCTCCTGCTGCTGTTCTTCTCTTAGCCTAACTCAAATCCAGCCCAATACCAAACCTTAACCCTAATGCTCACCCTAACTCAAACCTAATCCTCACTCTAACCCTCACCTTAACACAGACCTAAGCCTCAGTCTAAACCTAAACCTAATTTAACCCTAACCCTAAGTAATAAAATTATATTTCTCCTGCTGCTGTTCTTCTCTTACTGTAACTCAAACCCAACTCTAACTCTAACTCCTAACCCTAATCCAACTCAAACCCAACTCTCACTGTAACCCTAACCTTTACCCAACCCTAATCCTAAACACTTTGCTTCTTTTTGTGTTGTTTTGTGTTATTGCTTCATTTTGTAGGTCATGATGCTTTCTTTGTTTCTTGTGGTGTTGCTTCATTTAGCAGTTTTTTAATTGGCTTTTGTGTTTCTTTTGATATTTGCATCATCTTCATAGGTTGTTTGGATTTCTGATTAATTTGCTTTTTTGCCAGTTCTCAATGATTTTGCCTTTCCATGGGTTTGTATTTCTTTGGGTTTCTGGTAGTTCTGCTTCTTTGTGATTTGTTTCTGTGTTTCTCGTGTTTTGTTTGTGATTTGTTTCTGTGTTTCTGGTGTTTGAGTTCTGGTGTTCTGGTGTTTGGTCATAAAATGGAAGAAATACCAAGAGAAGCACAAAAACCAATGAAAACCAAGCCAAATCAATGGAAAAGAAACAATCTCACCCAAAACCGCAAAACCATTCAAAGTAAAAGAAGCAAAACAATTAGATGCAAAAAACAAGCAAAACCACCCCAAATTAAACAAATCAGCAGAAAACAAAAAAGAAGCAGTAAAGCCACCAATAACAAAGCAATGCCACAAGAAACTGGAAACCAATTTTTAAAAAGCAAAACCAGAAACTCAACAAGCATGCAATTTATGGCAATGGGGAGGCTTTTCCAGTTTGACTTTGCAGAGAAAACATTTGGTCAGTTTAGGAATCAAAATGGTTCTAGGTTGGTCTTCCTGTCTTGATCTATGTATGTGCAGTTATGAACATTACCATATATCTAAGACCATAAAATTCCTATCACAGAGTCCAAAAGCACTTCAAGCAACAGAAATTAACCAACATAGCATACTAGTTTTCACTTAGTCTTGGGTTTCTGGTGAATGTGCTTTGCGGCTGGCTTCATTTCTCTTCCAATGGGTTTCGCTTGTTTTTTGGACTTTTGCTTTATTGCTTCTTTTGAGAAGTTTTCGTGTTTTTGCATTCTGGTGGTAATACTTTTGAATGCTTGGGTTTCTGGTGGATCTGCTTTGTTTGGGGTTGGTTGGCTTCTTTGTCATTTTCTATTGATGTTGCTTTTACATGTTTCTTCTGCTTCTTTTCAATAGGTTTTTGTGTTTTTAGTGGTTGACTTCATTGTTGGAATGGTGATTAGACATTTCTGGTGGTTTTGCTTCATTTCTGGTGGTTTTCCTTTTTTTCTTGGGATTATCATATCTCATAAAAATTAATATACTCAAAGGTGCAAAACCCAAAAAACCTAGAAATGAAGCAAACGCACCATAAATCCAGCACCCAATCTGTTATGTACTAACCTTGGATCCTAGAAAAATAGGCAAGTAGGATCCTAGAATGCAACAACTGATTGGTCTTTTCCTCCCGGCCAACCAGGCTTCAGGAGGGAAGCAGAGTTAGCCAGTCAGACGGGACTCATTGTGTAAATAATGTATATAAAAGCCTGATGTTTGGGTGGGCAATAAAGAGCATGAAATACATACAGGACTCTGAGTATATTTCACAGTCGTAACTTATATAAAAGAATCCATGAAACGAAAACCACCCCAATAGAAACAAATTCAACATAATCCCCAAAACGAACCAGAAACAACAGAAACAAACCACATCCACCAAAGATGAGAAAACCAATTGAATAGAACCACAAGAAACCCACACAGTAAACATCTCAGGGAAAAGTGAAATCACCCCCACACCATGCAAAACTAAGGTTTAACTGGCTTTGGGGTTTCTGCGCTGTCAGGGGCTCAGGAGCAGAGGCACAGGGAAGAGAGGAGATGGAGAGCGAAGGGGAAGAATCCGAGGGGAGCGTAGGAGAAGAGGACAGTGGACCGAGGGATTCCATGAGCCTCTCCAGCGAACCAGAAGATTCACAGAAGGGGGCGCCAGTGGCCAGGGGTAGGGGGTTCCCAAGGGGAACGCCCCAGGAGCAAGGGGGCAGCAGGGACTCCCAGAGCAGTAGTTGGAAATCAGGACCAGCTTCCCCACCAGAGCAGAGTGGGGGGGAAGAGTCCCAAGGATCGGGGCCAGTGCATTCCCCACCAGGGAGAGAAGATAAGGCAGGGCTGACCACACCTCCATCGGAGAGTCAGACAACGGAGGGGAGGTCAGATCCGGCCAGTATCCCGGAAGAGGGAAGCAGTGACAGAAGTAGTGTAACGGTCAGGAGGAAGGTCACTGGGTTGGCGTGAGAGGCAAGTTCAAATGTACAGGAGCGCGGGACAAGCAGAGAATGAGGATTGGGAACCGGGTCCTAAAGCCAGCCGGAGGCAGGGGGAGGAGTTAAGCGACTCAGCGTCAGAAGAGTCCAGAAAGGGGGATGCCCCAGCGGGCAGGAGGACCCAGAGGAGGAGAAAGCAGCGGAAAAGGTGGAGCAGGGCTAGGATCTTAAACTGGTGTCAGAGGGGAGGAGATTCAGACGGGACTTCGCCGGTCTAGGGTTTAAGACGTAGAGCTGCGCGCTGCGGCTTTGAAATGGAAACTGAACCTCAATAAAGACTTTTGTACATAACGACAGCCTCGCGTTGGTCCTCTGTGAGCTGGGACCTAGGGGCAGCTCTGACAGTAAGTCCCATCTCCTTATAAACCTCACAACGTGAGTGGACGCAGAGAGGGGCGAAGATTGGTACTTTGCGAGCTCACGAAAGCAGCACAAGATGACTACCGAAGAACAAATGGCAGCCCTGCAAAATGCAGTGACACAACTTAACGCAGAAATACTAGCGTCCAGGAGGAGAGAAGAGGAAGCAGCTGCTGTCTGCAAGGATCTGCAAGCCAGGTTGGAAATGTTGACTAAACAGGGGCTACCGGGAGCCAGACCAGAGGGGATTGGGCTGGGAAAGAGAGGAGGCAGCCTTGTGTCTCATTTTGATGGGAGTCGGCAGCACTATCCTAACTTCAGAGCAGACGTGGTTTTTGCGCTAAAGTTACTGGAGAAGGACTTTAGAGATGGGCAGGAGAAAGTAGGCTTCATACGCATCTCCATGGAGAAGCTAAAGCGTGGTTGCGCAATCTGTGGAGAGATAATGATCCAGCCCTCCAAAACGCAAAAGCCTTCATTAAGGCAATGGACGCTTGTTTTTTATCAGAGATAGATGTGGATGTCGCTAGAAGAGAGATTCATGGTTTGAAACAAGGCAGAGCCACTGTAAGGCAATATCATTCCCGCTTTTTTGCATTGGTCAACGCGCTGGGATGGGAAAAAGATTCAGCGGCCGTCAGGGACCTGTTCTGGGAGGGGCTGAACGGGGCTGTGAAAGACGAAATCGCAAGGGGGGGAGAGACCCCAGAGCACTCAAGAAGTTGTCCAGAGAGCGCTGACAATTGGGGTGCGTCTGGAAGAACGTCCCTGGAGCAAAGACGAAGGGCGTTGGGGACGCACACCAGCGAGAGCACCTCCCTTCTTTCCCAGGGACTCAGCGCGCGCTCAATCCACGCCTCCACTGGGAGGGGGAGAGGAGCCGATGGAGATAGGTGGTGCCAAGGCTCAGTCAGCAACCAGAGCCCTAGCACCAGGAGCAGCCAAAGTGAAGCCTCCTAGAGGGAACAGGAAGTGTTACATCTGCGAAAGTGCTCAGCATATGGCAAAAGAGTGCCCCCAGAGGCTCCACAAGCATACTGCAGCCTCAGCAAAAGTAACAGAAGCAGTTCAGCAGAGAGAACCACAGCAGGGAAACGACGAAGTCTGGCTGGAAGCAGAGCCACTTGGGCCCAGCCAGACGAGTCAGTGGAGCAGTCCCCAGGAATCTTACAGCCCACAGACCCCCTCCCGCCCAAACCAGTGGTGCAGCTCACCGCAGCACTCCAGCTTCCCATTGGGCTCACCATGGAAGTCCCTATTACCATTGACTCTGGTAGCAATGCAGACTTTATAGGAGTGGATTTCATCAAGCAACATAGCATAGCGCTCCTGCCTGCCACGATGCCCCTAAAAGTAGTGACAGTCGATGGAAGAGAATTGCTGGGGGGACAGGTGGTACAGCAAACGCCGCCAATGGTGATGCGAATAGGAAATCACCGCGAAGTCATCAGCTTCAATGTCACCCACCTGTCAGACACGCCCATAGTATTGGGCATGAGCTGGTTGGACAGGCACAGCCCGGCATTGGCATGGTACCAGCGTAAATTGACCTACTGCTCCTCCTACTGCGCAGAACATTGCATCATGACTAACCAGGAAGACGAGGGGCAAGAGGATGACCCACAGCTACAACTGGGCATGCTGCAAGCGGTACCCGACAAGTACAGAGCAGAGTGGGGGGGAAGAGTCCCAAGGATCGGGGCCAGTGCATTCCCCACCAGGGAGAGAAGATAAGGCAGGGCTTGCCACACCTCCATCGGAGAGTCAGACAACGGAGGGGAGGTCAGATCCGGCCAGTATCCCGGAAGAGGGAAGCAGTGACAGAAGTAGTGTAACGGTCAGGAGGAAGGTCACTGGGTTGGCGCGAGAGGCAAGTTCAAATGTACAGGAGCGCGGGACAGCAGAGAATGAGGATTGGGAACCGGGTCCTAAAGCCAGCCGGAGGCAGGGGGAGGAGTTAAGCGACTCAGCGTCAGAAGAGTCCAGAAAGGGGGATGCCCCAGCGGGCAGGAGGACCCAGAGGAGGAGAAAGCAGCGGAAAAGGTGGAGCAGGGCTAGGATCTTAAACTGGTGTCAGAGGGGAGGAGATTCAGACGGGACTTCGCCGGTCTAGGGTTTAAGACGTAGAGCTGCGCGCTGCGGCTTTGAAATGGAAACTGAACCTCAATAAAGACTTTTGTACATAACGACAGCCTCGCGTTGGTCCTCTGTGAGCTGGGACCTAGGAGCAGCTCTGACATGCGCAATTTATTTTTTCCCTCTTGTTGGGGGTTTCTGGTGGTATTTCTTCTGCTTCTCACATTTCTACTTCTTTTCAATTGGTTTGGGGATTCTGGTGAGTTTGGTAATGATTTGATTGAAGTCTCTGTCTGGCAATTTTCATTTTTCATGAATTCCTTCCTTGTTTGGTTTCTGGTATCTCACTTTTGGTTTTCGCATTTCTCTTAGTTTTGCTACGTTTCAGGTAGTTTGCTTAGTTTTTTGAATTATCCAGTCTCATAAAAATGAAGCAATATCATTAGAAGCTTAAAAAGCATGACAAAAAATCCAGGCACTAACTCTAACCCTGAACATTCACCTATCCCCTGCCCTAAGCCTAATCCTGATATTCTGGTCATCCATCTTGGGGATAACAATCTGGTGAGGTAAATTCCATTGAGATCACTAAATATCTCCATCAGCAGTGCTTCCTCATCCCTGAGCTTTTCATAGTTTGGTTTGGAATGTTTGGTTTGGAATGTTGTAGAGGTGCTTATGGAGTGGGGGCAGCCTTCCTAAGAAGGTGGATGGGCAAGACATAAAGCTAATCATTCTACAACGACGTTTGTGTTTGAGAATGTGGGTTTGGTGGTGAAAACAGAAGGGTTTTTATCCTAGGCTAAGAAATCAGGCCTTGACACTTTAAGGTGCGGAAAAACTTTTTTTGAAAACATCCCTAACCTGCGGGGTCAGAATTTCACCAAAATTCTGACATCATCCAATTCACTCAAAAATGGTGCCAACCTGTTGAAAATGCTCCCCTAAAACGTATGGCGGTGAAAACAAAAGGGTTATTATCCTAGGCTAAGAAATCAGGCCTCAAAGCCTTAAGGTGCATGTCAGGGAACTGCCATCAGGGCCGGAGGGAGAGAGCGGGCTCCGGAGGGGTCCCAGAGAGCGTTCCGGGATGGGGAGAGGCAGCCCATCTTCTGGGGAAGAGAATCAGCGTAGCACCAGTGGAGAAGGGGGGCAGGTGGGGGAATCGGCGAGGCGGTCCCATGACTCCTTGCCAGGGACCAGCGGGGAGAGTAAGGGTCCTCTGCTGCCCACACCCTCCTTGTGCAGAAGGCTTCCATGCAGGGAGAGTAGGAGGAGACTAGGCGTCAAAGAGCTTCTTTGCTGGAAGAAGTTCAAGAAACGCCCACTGACGGATTCTGCCAGTGATTGAGACAGCCACGGGTGAGTGGCTGTCCGGACAGAAAAGGTTCACTCAGGCAACCCAGCCAGCTGTTGCACCGGTTTACGCATGAGCAACCCTAGAACCATTACAGTGCGGAAAATATTTTTTTGAAAAAATCTCTAACCCACAGGGTCAGAATTTCACCAAAAATCTCACATTATGCAATTCACGCAAAATTGGTGCCAACCTGTTGAAAATGCTCCCCTGAAAGGTTTGGTGGTCAAAATGGAAGGGTTTTTATCCTAGGCTAAGAAATCAGGCCTCAACGCCTTAAGCTGCAGAAAATATTTTTTTGAAAAAATCCCTAACCCGTGGGGTCAAAATTTCACAAAAAATCTGACGTTACGAAATTCACTCAGAAATGGTGCCAACCTGTTGAAAATGCTCCCCTGAAAGGTTTTTCGGTGGAAACAGAAGGGTTTTTATCATTGGACAAACAATTTGCCCTTGATGACTTAAATTGTGGAAAAAGCATTTTTTTTAAAAAAAAATCCCTAAGCTGCGCAGTCACAATTTCACCCAAAATCTGATGTTCTGCAATTCACTCAAAAATGGTGCTAAATTGTTGCAAATGCTCCCCTGAAATGTTTTTCGTTGGAAACAGAAGGGTTTTTATCATCGGACAAACAATTAGTCCTCGACGTCTTAACTTGCGGAAAAACATTTTTTTGAAAAAATGTCTAAGCCGTGCGGTCACAATTTCACCCAAAATCTGACGTTCTGCAATTCACTCAAAAATGGAGCCAAACAGTTGCAAATGCTCCCCTGAAAGGTTTTTTGGTGGAAACACTTCCAGGTTTGGTGCTGTGCATGTGTGAGTATTTGCACACATATTCGTGGCACCTAAAATGCAGGTTGTCTGTATTTTCCTTTGACACCATCTGAGCAGCCATTTATTTACTTCCAGCATTTCCCTCTCTTCCTGTCTCTTCTTTAAGGGTAGGCCCTTGTTGCAAGAAAAATCAACGATCAGAGAGAGGATCTTTAAGTAAATTTATATACAGACCAGACTGTATTCTTATGCCTATTGCCTTTTACCATTCACTATGTAACTGTATCTTTAAACTGTTAGTTTTGTGTATATTATCTCTTTGAACATAGTTAAAACATCTAAGCATTTTAAATATAGTTTTGTATAACTTTGTATCGCTATTTACTATGTTTTTATAACTTTGTGTCAAACTTTATATTGCTATGTAAACTAAGTGTAAAACACCCAGCGCCATCTACTGTGCCTGAAATGAAACACACACATATACCAGTCTATAGATTTTATTCAAATAAAGAAATGCAGACTAGGGCATCACACCCACTGAGATAAGCAACTCCCAAAATAAAATCCTGTCAACGATCTCCTTTGTCAGCCCACTGGGGCAGTTCTACAGTTTCCCTGTAAATAAAGGAAAACATAGCCATTAGCAGGATCGCTGGAAAACAGGAACCAGCCCAAACACCCCTTTCTGTACACCAAGCACAAACAGTGACACAACCATTAACATGATTCTTCCCCTTCCAACACACCACTTACATGTTCTAATCCTCTCACCACGCCTTGTCTGATGTCTTCCTCCTTGTCTGATTCATGTCTATGGAAATTAAAAGGTATAAAAGTAAGAGTTCTCTCTTGTTTGAGCTTCTCTCTTCGTCGCCTGCTACGTGAGTGGGAACCCTGTTGCCAACAGTTCAATTTTTAATAAAGATCAGGCTGATAGCCGCTTTGCTTTCCCTAAATCCTGTTCTGGTCTCTGTTTATGTCCCAACCGGTTTGAGCCTCAAAGCATGCCAGTGTGGTGTAGTGGTTAAGAGCGGTAGTCTCGTAATCTGGGGAACCGGGTTCGAGTCTCCGCTCCCCCACATGCAGCTGCTGGGTGACCTTGGGCCAGTCACACTTCTCTGAAGTCTCTCAGCCCCACTCACCTCACAGAGTGTTTGTTGTGGGGGAGGAAGGGAAAGGAGATTGTTAGCCGCTTTGAGACTCCTTAAAGGGAGTGAAAGGCAGGATATCAAATCCAAACTCTTCTTCTTCTTCTGAAGGTCCAGTCTTCCTTAAGAAACTGAACCCTTTTGGAGGGACTACGATTATTCCTATTTCACCCTGTCTCACTAAGGGGATGCCCTCACATACTGTTCCTTGGGAGAAGTCATCTCTACATGAACCAAGGTGCATGTGAAACACAGTCTCCTTTGGGGAGAATGTAAAAGTCACCACGTGTGGCTCTCCACTGAATAAACAGAAGTTCTACTCCTATGTTAAGATTGCCTGCATGTTAATAATAATAATAATAATAATAATAATAATAATAATAATAATAATAATAATTTTTATTTATATCCCACCCTCCCCAGCCGAAGCCGGGCTCAGGGCGGCTAACAATACTAAAGTAGTACAACATTATAAACATTATAAAAATATTATAAAAATTAATTAAAATCAAAATTGATGTTCTTCACAGGGCTGTCATCATGAGCAGTTTTCTTCCCTGGGGCCATACTGAGTCTTTGCTTTAGCAGCTGCTGGCCACCAGAAATAAACACAAATGGAAGCATCCAGCTGCTTGAGTGAGAAGTCAAAGATACTGGCTTATCTTGAGGGAAGGGCTGGAGACATGACAGGGTAGATACAGGGTGGATATGGATTGAAGCTGGCATTGTGTGTACACCGCTTCCCAAAGAAGTGGTGGGATCACATTGCATGCAGAGTAAACGAAAGTGTGTCACAGCCTAGAATGGAGGGTGTTCAAGAGCCCTTGGTTGGGGAGACGCTCATACAGGAGTGTGTGGGCTGGAGCCCTTCAGGCATGGGTGTAGTTAAGGGTAGGTGGCAGGGGGTAGCTGCCCCCTAAATCAATACAAATCTGAGGTTCTGCCCCCTAACCTAACAAAAGCTTGCCCCCCCAAACAAAAACCCTGGCTACGCCCATGCCTTCAGGTGATTTCAAATTTAGATGGTACCTAATGACCTAATAATGGGGTGTGGGTGGCCCTGTGGTCTAAACCACAGAGCCTAGGGCTTGCCGATTGGAAGGTCGGCAGTTTGAATCCCCGCAATGGGGTGAGCTCCCGTTGTTCAGCCCCAGCTCCTGCCCACCTAGCAGTTCGAAAGCACGTCAAGTGCAAGTAGATAAATAGGTACCGCCCCGGCAGAAAGGTGAACGGCATATCTGTGCACTTCTCTGGTTCACCAGAAGAGGCTTAGTCATGCTGGCCACTTGACCTGGAAGTTGTCTGCGGACAAAGCTGGCTCCCTTGGCCTATAGAGCGAGATGAGCGCGCAACCCCAGAGTTGTCTGCAACTGGACCTAACAGTCAGGGGTACCTTTAATAAGACCTAATAAGTACATGAATAAAAAAGTATTTTCAGATTCACACCTCAGGGGTGCCTCCGGGTTCTGTCCTCTCCTCCATGCTATATATATATATATATATATATATATATATATATATATATATTTATTGGTTTTACATTTTCGAAACAGATTCCTAGCAGCAATATTACAATACATACAAAAAACAGACAAAAAGTAACGAAGACACAGGTGCAAACCCTCCAACAAATACAAAAAAGAAAAAGAAGAGGGGAAAAACAAAACAAAAAACAAACAAAAAAAAAACAAAAAAAAAAACCACCCACCCATCCCCTAACAGTGATTGACTTCCCTTCAGAAACGGCTTGAGTTGTAATCCCACGCTATCTTCCTGCGGGGTGTTTTTTATCTCCTTTGTTTACACCTCTCAGACTTTATATATCGCCTACTGTGATTTTAATGTTTCCTAAATTTGTTTCCATATATGTAAGGAATTTACTCCAGTCATTAATAAATTTTCCATTTTTCTGATGCCTGATCTTCTGTGTCATCCTTGCTAGCTCTATATACTCAAATAATTTGGATTGCCAGTCTCTGATGGTTGGAATATTAGGGGTTTTCCAGTTTTTCGCTAGCAATATCCTGGCGGCTACCGTTGCGTATTGGAACATGGTTTGGTCCTCTTGCCTAATCTCCTTCCCAACCATCCCTAAAAGGAAGGCTTCCGGCTTTTTGGGGAAGGTGTATCTCAAAATTTTTTTTAATTCGTCATAAATAAGCCCCCAAAACCTTTTTACTTTTTCACAGGCCCACCACATATGATGGAAGTCTCCTTCTTTCACCTTACATTTCCAGCAAGTCTTGTCCCCCGTCTTGTACATTTTTCCTAGTTTCACAGGGGTAAGGTACCACCTGTACATCATTTTTTGTAGGTTCTCTCGAAGGTCAACACATGCTGTGAATTTCATATCCTTATTCCAGAGTTTTTCCCATCTGGCGAAGTCCAGATTGTACCCAAGATCTATGGCCCATTTGGTCATTACCTCCTTTACCTCCTCATCCTTCATATCCCAATCTAATAATTGACTATACATTTTAGATAGGAGTTTGGAGTTTCCTTCTATTATTTCCACCTGAAATCTGGACTTTCTTTCGCTCATCCCTGTTTTTTTATGCTCATTCCATAGGGAATTGATTTGGTAAAATTGCAACCATGTTGTTAATTTATCCTTCAATTCTTCATAGGGTCTAAGCTTCCACCCTTTGTCTGATTTTACCAATAGATCCTCATAGGTCCATCTTTGACCTTCCATATTAGATTTTTTAATTGTCAAAATGTCGACTGGCGATAGCCACCATGGGGTGTCTTTTTCTAGAAGTTTCTTATTTCTATTCCAAACCTCAAGTAGCGCACCTCTGATTATGTGGTTGGAGAATCCTTTGTGGGCCCTCTCCTTATCCTGCCATAGGTACACGTGCCAGCCAAATCTGGCGTCAAACCCCTCCAAATCCAGCAGATCTACATTTTTCAAAACAATCCAATCCTTGATCCAGCACAGACACGCGGCCTCATAATACAGTTTCAGATTAGGGACGGCAAATCCTCCCCTGTCACTACGATCTGTGAGTAATTTAAATTTAATTCTTGCTCTCTTACCCTGCCAAATGAATCTGGACAGGGTTCTCTGCCAGTCTTTGAATGATGTCGTGCCCCTAATCACCGGAATGTTCTGGAATAAAAATAGCAGCTTTGGGAGAATACTCATTTTAACTGCGGCCATTCTACCCGACCAAGACAGTCTTAGCCTGCCCCAGGTGTCCAGGTCTTTTTTAATCTCTTTCCAGGTCTTTGTGTAGTTATCTTCTACTAAATTTATATTTTTCGTGGAGATCCAAATGCCCAGATATTTCACCTTTTTCACCACCTTAATTCCCGTTTTCAACTCTAACTGACTTCTTTGCTCTTCAGTTAAGTTCTTTGTCAGCATTTTAGTTTTAACTTTATTTAGTCTAAAGCCGGACAGATTTCCAAACTCCTCTAACGACTCTATAACTTTGTCAATACTCACTACTGGATCCCCTAGTGATATCACCAAATCGTCGGCGTAAGCTTTTAGTTTATATTCTTTGTCCCCTAATCTGATTCCCTTTATTTCGGAGGTTTCCCTGATCTTGTTTGTAATCACTTCCAATACCATAATGAATAGTAGGGGGGATAGAGGGCAACCCTGTCTTGTACCTTTCGAGATCTCAAATGAGCTAGTTAAGTTATTATTGATAATCAATTTGGCCCTTTGTTCTGCATATATCGCCCTTATACCTTCCAGGAAGGGCCCCTCTATACCAACCCTCTCCATGCCTTTTAGTAGAAACCTCCATGACACGTTATCAAATGCCTTTTCAGCATCAATGAAAATTAGAGCTGCGGGGATATCAATCTTAAGATCCAGGTATTCAATGATGTTTATTATGTGTCTTACGTTATCCTTTAAGTACCTGTTAGGGAGAAATCCTGCTTGATCTTTGTGGATAGATTTCGATAGGTATTTTTTAAGCCTGTTTGCCATTATTCCTGCAAATAATTTGTAATCATTATTAAGTAATGATATCGGCCTATAATTTCTTATGTCCAGCTTATCCAATTCTAATTTGGGGATTAACGTGATGTGTGCCTCTTTCCAAGAGTCGGGCACCGAGCCTCCTAGTAAAATATTGTTCATCACTTTACAAAGGACCGGGGCCAGATGTTCTTCTAAGATTTTGTAATACTTTTGGGATAACCCGTCAGGGCCTGGTGTTTTCCCAGGTTTCATCCTCTTAATCATTTCCTTGATCTCATCAACCGTTATTAGTTTGTTTAGGTAGGTTTTCTCCTCATCCGTCATCTGTTCTCCACTATTCCTTTCCAAATACTTATCTATTTCTTCCGTGTCTTCCTCATTCTTTTTATATAAATTTTCGTAAAATTGAAGGAACCTTTCCTCTATTTTACCGGGGTCCTCAGTTATTTGTTCTTCTAATTTAATTTTATTAATCACATTCTGTTTTTTCCTTTTTCTAAGTTGCCACGCCAATAGCCGTCCCGTTTTATTCGCATGCTCAAAATACTTTTGCTTCATTGATCTAATTCTCCATTCTACTTCTTGACTTATTAATATCGAGTATTGCGTCTGCAGCGTTTTAGAAATTTGTTTGGTCCTTTCGTCTCTAGGGTTCGCTATTAGTTTTTTCTCACATTCCCCCAATTGTTTAACTATTTCTTCCTTCTTTGATTCTCTTAATTTTTTTCTATAGGTATTTTGCTGAATAAAAAATCCTCTTAGGACCGCCTTACTGGCGTCCCAAACCACGTTAATTTTTGTTTCTTTATTCAGGTTCATATCAAAGTATTCTTTAAGGGTAGTCTTAGCCTTTTCAATTATCTCCTCATTTTCAAGTAAATATTCATTCAATCTCCATCTATATGGGCCTGATGATTTGCATTTTATTTCCAACACTATTGGGTTGTGGTCAGAAAGGGTTCTGGGTTGTATTTCACATTTCATTATTCTTATTGATAAAAAGGTAAAGGTAAAGGTACCCCTGCCCGTACGGGCCAGTCTTGCCAGACTCTGGGGTTGTGCGCCCATCTCACTCAAGAGGCCAGGGGCCAGCGCTGTCCGGAGACACTTCCGGGTCACGTGGCCAGCGTGACATCGCTGCTCTGGCAAGCCAGAGCTGCACACGGAAACACCGTTTACCTTCCCACCAGTAAGTGGTCCCTATTTATCTACTTGCACCCGGAGGTGCTTTCGAACTGCTAGGTTGGCAGGCGCTGGGACTGAGCAGCGGGAGCGCACCCCGCCGCAGGGATTCGAACCGCCGACCTTTCAATCGGCAAGCCCTAGGCGCTGAGGCTTATTGATAACTCACTTGAAACCCATATCTGATCGATTCTGCCCCAACTTTGGTGTGGTTCTGAGAAATACGTGAATTGTTTCGTTACTGGGTTTTTATGCCTCCAGGCGTCGATTAAATCCAGATTTTCTTGAAGGTTATTAAATGATTTAGGGAGTTTCCCTTGGTTTGATTTCCTCTTTTTCCCATTTCTGTCTAATTCTGGCGATGGCACTCCATTCAAGTCTCCAAGCAGAATTAATTTGTGGTTCTCTAATTCTAGTAACATTTGCTCCAGTTTTTTAAAGAATTCTGCTTTCTTTGTATTGGGTGCATAGACCGTTACCACATTAAATTTTTCCCCTTGATGGTTAATTTGAACTCCCAAAATTCTACCTTCGTCATCTTTACAAATCAATACTGGTTCCCATTTCTCTTTAGCATAAATTACTAGCCCTCTTTTTTTTTCTACATCCGAATTAATAAATTCTACTCCCAACTTTTTATTTATCAATATATGTTTGTGTTTTTTGGCAATGTGTGTTTCTTGCCAGCAAATCACATCATAGTTTTTATTCCTTACAATTTTTTCTAGTTTATTCCTTTTTGATTTTTCATTCAAACCGTTTACATTCCAAGTCAAAAAGTTTAAAGACATTCCTAGCGATTTAATCTCTTTATTCACTCAAAATTTTTAACTTTGTATTTTGGGGCTTCCGTTCTTAGTGTAGTCCTCCTCTTCTGCTTCTTCTCCTCCCACCGCACCCTCTTCCTCTTCTGTTTCTTCTCCAATTTCTCCCTCCTCCTGTCTCCCTTTCTTATCTTTCTTTCTTTTTCTCTCGTTTCTAGATCCCTCTCTGTCTCTTGTCCTCTCCTCCCCCTTACCAAGCTCTTTCTCATATCTTCTCAGAAATTTTTCCACCTCTTGGATATCTGTTAGTTTGAATCTTTTGTCTTTGAAGAAGAAGGCGATCCCCCCAGGGAACTCCCATCTATATAGTATACCATTTCTCTTCAGAGCACCGGCTATCTGTCCGTATCTTTCCCTTTTACGCAAGAGTCTAACTGGGATCACTTTAAGGATAATAATTGGTTTATCCCCCATTATTAATTTTTTATGATAGCTGGTTTTTAATATTAAGTTCTTCATCTCAATTGAGTTTAAGATTACTAGGCAGTCCTCAAGGGGTTTCTTTGACCTGTTTTGTTGGGGTCTCATTCTTATTCTAAAGGCATTCTCCACCGTACTGGCCACCTCTTCCTCTTTCAATTCCAGCCATTTGGCCAACTCCTCAATCACTTTCTCTTTTATATTCCCTTTATATTCCTCTCCTATTCCTCTGAATTTTAGGTGGAGATGTTTCTGTCGCATTTCTGTCATCGCTAAATTATCCCATATTTGCTCCTGCATCTTATTCACTACTCTCACTTCTTCCTTTATCTTTTCTATCTCTTTTTTCTGCTCTCTCATCTCTTTTTGAATTTTCTTGTTGGTTTCCTCATATATTTTTGACTTGGCAGACAATTCTTGAATTTTAATGGAGAGTTCACCTACTGCTCCTTCTATCTTTCTATCTATCAACTCTTGCATTTCTCCTAGTTTGTTTTCCATGTGGGTTTCATTTTGTTTAAACTCCTCCTTGATTTTTAGCCAAAGGATATCTAGGTCTTTAATTTCTTCCTGTCGGGATAGCTTCCTTTCATTTGGGGTTCCCCCAGCCTTTTTCCCATCTTTCCCCCACATTGTGTCCTGAGTTTCACGTTCTGTATTTTATACCAAAAACTCTCCCTTAAAGGGCTCACAGTCTTCCTTCCTTCTTTCCTTTCTTTCCCTACCTTCTCCTCCTCAATCTAAGTTATACTGAAGTTAACAGGTTCAACTGCTCCACCACCTCCAAAAGTATCTAGGTTTTGTAAGGTGTCTCACCCCTATACCTTTGATTGGTCTACAAATGGGTCAAACCCCATGTATTTGCAAATAAAATTGCAAGTGCAGTTTCCAAATATCCGAGGGGGAAGTAGTCCTGACTCACAAAGCCAGGGGAAACTAGAGTATTTTCAAGCAAACATTAAGAAAAGAGAGAGGAGAAGAAAAGATAATAATTGAAGTTGGAATTAAGTGGAATTAACCCACCATTAAACACGTCCACCTAATATAAATACCAGGGGCTTCACCCCTGTGCGGGATATTTAACTAGAAGTGAACTGTTACATAGGCTGTTTCGCAAAAGTTATTTAGTCAGTTCAACTTCACCCTAGGATTCTTCGGCCACTTGACGGCCTAATCCAGCCTTGTTAGGCAAACACTGCAGCCTTCAGAAAGCGTTCCTTCGTAGTTCGAAATTCAGAATTCAGAGTTCAAGACTCAAAATTCAATGCTCAGCGTTCAAAATTCAGGCTTTCAGAATTCAAGATTCAAAGTCCAAATTTATTGTAGAGTTGACCAGCAGCTGTTAAGGGTGGGCGGAAGGGAGGGGGGATGGAGAAGAGTGGTTTTCTTAATTATTGGAAGTACATATCATAAAGAGAAGTCCGGTGTTCAGGTTTGCTTCAAACTCTTTCCCCTCATCAGAAAAGTTGCCACTTTCATCGAAATTCGCCAGAACAGTTACTAATGAGGGGTTGAAATCATATAGCTTATTAGCTTATTAGCTTATTAGGATGATAGAAGAAGGGGGGGCAGAACCTATGAGGGAGGGTAAGGGAAAAAACGGGGCGGGAGGGCTTGCGATGTCCTGCAGCCCTCGCCACTCTCTAGTCCCCTATATTTTCTAGTCTCTTATGTCTTAATACTCCGAACGTCCGTACTTAAGAGTCAGCCTCCATCTGCCCCCTTCACTTTTATTTTTTGTTCTATCCACGCCGCTCTTCACAAGCTTTTCTCAAGCTTTCCTCATTTGCCGCCGCCTTCAATGCACTCCCCAATTGCCAAGTTCCGATTAGGGTTTGTAACTGTATCTCACCACCAGGGAAACAAAGTATGTAGCAAGGGGGTAAAATAAAGATTCAAACAGGCAACCTCTTCAATACTTTGTATTTAGTGGTTAGTCCTTAGTCCTTAGTTTTACTCAGGCAAAAAATCGGTACTCACTCAGTCAGGCAATGGCCGGGAAGGCGGAAGCCGCGCTTCCTTCTTTGTACGCCTGAGATTCAGCGACCCGCGCCATTTTCTACTCTCCGCCGGCTGAATTCCTCACCAAAATCTTTAAACATCCACGGCTCTCCCCGCTTAAGATCCAATTTTTTTTAACAATTTAGCGCCCAACACGTAGGAGAATCCGTTCTTGTCCAGTGGAGGTTTGTCGCTCCTCCTCGGCTGAAGCTAGAGGCATCTCAACATGGAGTCGGTGTTTTCCCTTTCTTGCGCTCGCAGCCCCTATCCCGAGTCTCTTCCACAGAAAAAGGGAACAGACCCGAAAGATTACAGACCGCTCCCACGCTGCCGGGAAACCTATCCCCCAGGGTCTCCCCCCTGGGATTTTTGGGGGGTGCAGTGCCCTTGCAGCTCCCCCAAGCCTCCGTGTTGATCAGAAAGTCCTTGCAGGGACTTTCTGCGCTTCTTCACCGATTGCCCTCCTCCATGCTTTTTAACATCTACATGAAGCCACTGGGAGAGATCATCAGGGGGTTTGGGCTGGGTGTTCATCAGTATGCGGATGATACCCAGCTCTACCTCTCTTCTAAATCAGAACCAGTGAAGGCAATAAAGGTCTTGTGTGAGTGTCTGGAGGCAGTTGGTGGATGGATGGCAGCTAACAGATTGAGGCTGAATCCTGACAAGACAGAAGTACTGTTTTGGGGAGAAAGGGGGCGGGTGGGTATGGACCCTGTGGTGCATGCTCTGGTTATCTCCCGCTTGGACTACTGCAATGCGGGGCTCTATGAGGGCCTACCTTTGAAGGTGACCCAGAAACTACAACTAATCCAGAACATGGCAGCTAGATTGGTGACTGGGAGTGGCCACCGGACCACATAACACCAGTTCTGAAAGGCCTACAATGGCTCCCAATACGTTTCCAGGCACAATTCAAAGTGTGGTGCTGACCTTTAAAGCCCTAAACGGCCTCAGCCCAGTATACCTGAAGGAGCCTCTCCACCCCCATTGTTCTGCCCAGACACTGAGGTCCAGTGCTGAGGGCCTTCTGGTGGTTCCCTCTCTGTGAGAAGTGAAGTTATAGGGAACCAGGCAGAGGGTCTTCTTTGTAGTGGCACCCACCCTGTGGAATGCCCTCCCACCAAATGTCAAAGAAATAAACAACTATCTGACTTTTAGAAGACATCATACTAGGGAAGCTTTTTATATTTGATTAATTATTGTATTTTAATATTTTGCTGGAAGCCGCCCAGAGTGGCTGGGGAAACCTAGCCAGATAGGCGGGTTATAAATAATAAATTATTAATATTATTACCACAAGGGAATTTTGATGGAACCTGGTACAGGAAAAAGGAGGGTTCCAAACATTATGCAAAATATTCCATACTATTAAACCAACTGTTGGGGTTCTTTTTTAGCTATGGTACTTTGCTATTGGCTTTTTGGTATAATGGTTAATCAGGTCTTCCACATACATTTTTTTCAGAAGCAGAATCCATTTGGTAACTATATGTTTTGTCTGCTTAATTTTGATTAGAACAGAGGAACTTGTTTGTTCCATGTCTGAATCTTGTGACTGAATTCATCATTTATTGTCGTCATTATTATTTCTCCTGAGGACTGCTCAGTTTAAATTTCAGTCAGGAAAAGTGGGGGGAAGAGGGAGACAAACCCATTACCTACACTCAGTTATAAAAACCTGCTGCTACTCAGCTAGAATATAAATTCACTGAGTTGGGAGAATAGGGCATCAATCAAAATCAAATTGCTTTGGGGAAACTGAATGTCTTAGAGAATTAGGGATGTGATAGAGATTATTTCACCATTGCCGTAGGTCACTAATTGGAATCCATCTCAAATTAGCAATAGTGACCTGAATTTAGGAGTGAAAGACATTTTGTAATCTTTAAGGACAGGCCATGGAGCCAAGCAGTTAAATGCTAGTTTAGAGTTGGTAGTAGCTTCATTACAGATGTTAACTCTTCTTGGATTTGAAACTGTCTGAAGCCAGGGGTCAGCAATTTATGGTTCATGGGCCACAAGTGGCCCACAGGGCCGTAGACTGGCACAGCGTGGTGGGGGACTCGCTTCCACAGCACCAGAAACCGTGTCTGTGTGGAGGCAAATGCCGGAAATCGCGTCTGTGCAGAGGCAGATGCCGGAAATCGTGGGTGCACGCACGACCTGGCCCACAGAGCAATGTCTGCGGGAGTAAACTGGTCCAGGCAGGGTAAACCTTGCTGACCCCTGGTCTGAAGCCCTTTCAGGGCACACAATAATGGCATGAAGATAATTGCATGCTTGCTCACCATCCCTGCCCCTGCGGCCTGATCACATCCTGTGCTGTGTCTTCCCCAATGCTCTCCATGCATTTGAGTTCCACTTCATAGGGACAGCCTACTTCTGCTCAGCACACTGCTCTGCAGCAAGCATCCTCCCAAATACGCAGACAGTGTTCAGCCATTCCATCTCTCACAATAACCAGAGTATGACCTGAACATGTGGATGACATTTCAAACAAGCCTGCAGAACCTTTGGCACACCAACCCAAAGACAGCACAATTTCAAAATGATAGTCTACCAAGGACTTTATAAAACAGTTTTTTGCTGCCTGTCTGGGACTAAGAGAAAGAGGATTGTCAAGCCTATGACAAGTCGATACATTGCAGATGGCCTGCATTTGGGTCACATGAGTCACAGGTTGTAGAGGTTTTCTACTCCATCAAGCAAGTGTGATTATCAGTGGGTTCTTTTGCCTCATGTTTATTATTCATTCTTTCATCAAACAAACCAGCTTTGTGTGGCTGTGTGGGAACACTGACATTGCAACATGATTAAAGAATCAGGTTTCTAGCCAAACCGTGCCTGGCCTTACTTGGACTCACACACACTGACGTGGGAAAAGCCATAGACATAAACCCTGGATAAAGGGACCCCTGACCATTAGGCCCAGTCGTGGCCGACTCTGGGGTTGCAGCGCTCATCTCGCTTTATAGGCCGAGGGAGCCGGCGTACAGATTCCGGGTCATGTGGCCAGCATGACTAAGCCGCTTCTGGCAAACCAGAGCAGTGCACGGAAACGCCGTTTACCTTCCCGCCGTAGTGGTACCTATTTGTCTACTTGCACTTTGACGTGCTTTCGAACTGCTAGGTTGGCAGGAGCAGGGACTGAGCAATGGGAGCTCACCCAGTCGCGGGGATTCGAACCGCCGACCTTCTGATCGGCAAGTCCTAGGCTCTGTGGTTTAACCCACAGCACCACCCACGTCCGTTCAAACCTTAGATAGGGATTGTTATAAAGATGTTCATTTGTAAGAAATATTTCACAAAGGACACACAAGGCAGTAAGTTTTCAAAATATTAGGTTAGTGTGATTTTGCTTATTAATTTTGCCCTCCTACTGTCTCTGGTGAAATAGGTTTTTCCAGTCCTATAAAAAATAGGTTTTTCCAGTCCTATAAACTACAAAATGTGTTTGGCAGAGATGAGAGAAAAGTGGACACTCTCCAAGCAAGGATGACTCTTATCTTATCACTTCCACTGCTCAGAAAATGACAATCTGTTTCCAGCCTACATTTCATCTCGGTCTAGAATGAGTCACTTTTAAATGTTCTGACTTTTGGATAAAAGAGAGCTAATTTTAAACTGAATTTACATTCATAGCATGCAAGTTACATGGTTGCATTGCAAACATAGGGCAATGTAAATACTGTTTGAAGTCATTTGTTCACATTTGTGTCACTGGCTTCAATTATATTAAAACAGCTTTGATTCAAATAACTTTGGTTTAGTATTGGTGTGGAACTGTGGATTGGGTGAAGAACAATTTAGAAAGGGAATGTAGACATTAAATTTATTGTGATGATCTTAATATATATCGTTTGGTTTTCTGCGTATTATATCATATTTTAAGTCAGTTTTTGTGTTTTTGTTTTTAATTTGAATAGTACTGCTCAAAAAGTCACAGATGTAGACTACTAAATTCAATATAATAATGTTAATGGTTGCTTTTCCCCTGTCCTTGCTTACATGAGAACCCAAGGAAGCTAACAGTATGTATATAAAAATAAAAATAAAAATAAAAATAAAAATAAAAATAAAAATAAAAATAAAAATAAAAATAAAAATAAAAATAAAAATAAATTTTATTTATATCCCGCCCTCCCCAGCCGAAGCCGGGCTCAGGGCGGCTAACAACAATAAAACAGTACAAAAGTACAACACAAACAACACTCTAAAATCATTCATTATAAAATTAATTCAAATCAAGCCACTGGCAACCATTGGGCCACAGCTCCGCGAAGATTGCTGAGGGAGGGAGTCAGGCTGTGCCCTGGCCAAAGGCCTGGTGGAACAGCCTACTGTCTTGCAGACCCTGCGGAAAGATGTCAAGTCCCGCAGGGCCCTAGTCTCTTGTGACAGAGTGTTCCACCAGATCGGAGCCACAGCCGAAAAAGCCCTGGCTCTAGTTGAGGCCAGCCTAACCTCTCTGTGGCCTGAGACCTTCAAGATGTTTTTATTTGAAGACCGTAAGTTTCTCTGTGGGACATACCAGGAGAGGCGGTCCCGTAGGTACAAGGGTTCTAGGCCGTATAGGGCTTTAAAGGTTAAAACCAGCACCTTAAACCTGATCCTGTACTCCACCGGGAGCCAGTGCAGCTGGTATAGCACCGAGTGAATGTGATCTCACAGCGAAGACCTCGTAAGGCGTCTCGCTGCAGCATTCTGCACCCGCTGGAGTTTCTGGGTCAGTCTCAAGGACAGCCCCACGTAGAGCGAGTTACAATAATCCAGTCTGGAGGTGACCGTCGCGTGGATCACAGTGGCTAGGTCAGGGTGAGAGAGGTAAGGAGCCAACTGCTTAGCTTGGGGGAGATGGAAAAATGCCGCCTTTGTTATAGCTGCAATCTGCGCCTCCATGGAAAGGGAGGTGTCGAAGATTACACCCAAACTCTTAATGGACGGTGCTGGCACTAATTGCGCCCCCGCAAGAGATGGGAGTTGCCCCCCCCAATCCCATATCGTCCCGTCCCAGCCGCAGGACCTCTGTCTTCGAAGGATTTAGCTTCAACCGGCTCCCACGTAACCATCCAGCTACAGCCTCCAAACATCTGGTCAGTGTGTCTGGGGCCGAGTCAGGATGGCCATCCATCAACAGATAGAGTTGGGTGTCATCAGCATATTGATGGCAACCCAGCCCAAAACTCCGGACAAGCTGGGCGAGGGGGCGCATAAAGATGTTGAAAAGCATCGGGGAGAGTATCGCACCCTGAGGTACTCCACACACCAAGGAGTGGCGTGATGACAATTCCCCCCCAAGCGCCACCCTCTGTCCCCAACCAGAGAGAAACGAGCGCAGCCATTGACTCCACATATATGTTTGTGTGTATATAGTTACAAAAGTTGGGTGCCTCCCCCCCTCTCTGATGAGTGGTGACAAGAACCCATGAGGTTCTGGGCATTCATCCAGGGTCTGTGGTCTTATGGATAATTGAGACATGGTGGAGACTGTAGTAGCTTTAAGAAATATGGTTTATTCACCTATTTATGCCTTTAGTCTGCATGGAGGGAGTCTTACAGCATGGTCATTTGAAGAAGGGCTTGTACCCCACAGCAGTGCAGCCCTGGAGTCCAAGGCATCTCTTGAAGTCAGTCTGCAGCCAGGGGTAGGCAACCTAAGGCCTGTGGGCCTTCTAAATCTGGCCCACGTATGGTCTGGGAATCAGGGTCTTTTTACATGAGTAGAATGTGTTCTTTTATTTAAAATGCATCTCTGGGTTATTTATGGGGCATAGGAATTCGTTCATTTCCCCCCTCCAAAATATAATCCGGCCCACTACATGCTCTGAGGGACGGTGGACTGGCCCACAGCTGAAAAAGATTGCCCAAGATTGATCCTAGACCTTCATCCCAACAACCCTTGCTCAAGACTCTTTTTGTCACCTCACTCTCAGTTACCCTGCAACCTTCCAAACCCAGTCTCTGTTCAAACCTCAGGGCACAGAGGAAGAACAGTTCTCCTGCATTGCCCATTGCCAATTCCCAAACACCCCAAATAATAAAAATCCTACCATTTATTAATTTCTAGGGTTTAAGTGGGCCCCCCTCCCAAATCTATAACAATATATATTGTATAATGCGCTGTAAATATATTAAAACCCACTGGTTTAATTTTTATTTAAACCAAATACTCAGCTTTTCCATATGGCTAAAAATAATACAAATAGAAGTGAAGCAAAATGCTCATCAAAAAAACCATATTTTGGATTATTTTCAATTTATTTTCTTTTCCCTTCATTTTTATTAAATTTCTATACTGCTCTTCCAAGAATCACAGGGTGGCTTAGATATAAAAATACAAAAATACCAAAAATACATACCATAGTAACAAACAACAACAACAACAACAACAACAACAACACACACAGCTTTAAAAACCATAGATTGTTTACTTAGCCAAAGACCTGGGAGAAGAGGAATGCATTCAACTGGTGCATAGTTCTTGGGATCCAATACTGTTTCAGAAGCATTTGATGGACATATTGAATGATTTGTTTATAATTGTTGAATAATTTCAGTGTTTACCAAGAAAACCTGATATATCCACTAAAAAAGTCTTAAATCTTCCTGCATTGGTGTCAGAGGCTGGACTGAGGAGGAATGGTGGGACATTCTCCTGACCCTTCTCCTGACCCCCTTCTCCTGACCCTTTCCAAGAACAGCAAGAACAGTAAAGATTTAGATCAGTGGTTTACAGAAGGGCATAATTCGGAGGCAGCAGTGGGCAGAAGCTGGGAAATTTTGGAAGAGGAACAGCAGAAAGAAGCAGCAGCACCAGGGGAGAGACAGCTGACAGACTCAGTGTCCTTGGAAGGCATTCCTGACCTCCCTTCTCCCAGGACCAGACAGGCATTGAGAGTAGTAGAACAGAGAGCTCAGAGGCAAAAAGCTCAGATTAGCCAGTGCAGGACTGACATAGATTAGGGAAGACAAAGGGAGTGGGTGGGACTTTACTTGGAGCAACGCCATCATTGCATAGAGACTACATTAAGGTTACCAGGTTTTTTTCAATGAATCTGGGGACACAATAAATAAATAAACAAACAAATAAACAAACAAACAAATAAATAAATAAATAAAGTTTGGGACGTTGATGCTGCAGCGATGGCAGTGGCAGAGGGAAGGGATGTTTCACACTGCCTTTTGGGGCAGCCCCATCCCAACGTGTGTAAGCAGGAGGGGGCGGGGATCTCTCAGCTGGGAAGGGAGGCTTCCCATTACCTATCTGAGAGATCCCTGCTCCGGGGGGCGCTAGGGGCGCATTGGAAGATGGCCGACAATACCATCTCTCTGGCTCACACGAGGTAATTAAGAGGCTGATATGGGAGTATGCAGCCTCCCTTGTTACCCCAGGGAATGGGGAAACACTGCCTTCGCCTGCGGTTGCCGATAAATCACCCCCGAGTTCGAAAGATGCAGGGGGTGAGGGCACTAGGCACACAGCCCTTGTGTGGGTTTTTGGCTCTCCCGGACGCTGTCTCTGATAGTGCGCATGGTTGCAGCAGCTCAAAATAAACAATTAGAGAGCAGCAAATGCACATGTTTCGAGTGAAAAATGGGAGTTTAGACTGCTATGTGAAGTGACCTCTGTGAAGTAGGTCTGGATTCAACAGGAAAATATATCAAGAAGACGTTGGTATGTCGGAACGGGATGGAAAGGAGGGGGAACTTTTCTCCCCCCCTTATGTGATTACCTAACAATCCCCCCAAGAAGAACCATTGCAACAATTGATTATAAGCGGGATGATTAAGAACTGTGTGGAAAAGAATTACTAACCAAAGACATGGTTTTGTGGAATATCTGGAAAGGAATGAAAGGCTTTTGGAATGACGTAGTTATAAAAAGAGACTCGACATGAGGCAGGCTTTGTTGCAGGATTTACGATCGAGGGGGAGGAGGCCAACGGCTTTGTTATCATATTGGACTCTGAGTTTGACCTGGCAGAACCCCCTAAAAAGATCGAGGAGGGAGTGACAGGCCTACGAGGATTAATGGGCAGACGTTAAGATTGTTTTGTACGGAAGTGTTGAAATGGCGTCTGTCTGTCTGAATATCGCTCTTGGAGGAATGAACAATCCACACAGGACTATAATAACGTTTGTTTTCAACTTGCTTGTGGAGACTGTCAGAGGTCACAAAGAAAGGAAAAATACACGATAACAACAAGAAGATGAGGAAAATAATAAAAAGAAGAATGGATAGAACTGTGAATATTATTTGGATGTTGGGTTGGAATAAACGACAGACGAGTAGCAGGTGTCATATGGGAGGCATCCTCCCAAGCATGTCTCGGGGAGTCCCTTTTATTGAATAATACAGCATTGCCACATGTGCTTGCTGCTGATTGGTTAACACAAGTACAAGGCAAAGGATACATGCCACATATGTGCTTGGTGCTGATTGGCTAATACAAGTACAAAGCAAAGGATACATATAGATATTAATCACTAATAGATTAAAGGCTGAGAAAGGGAGCACAGAACTAGACAGGCATGAAAACCTCCTAATTAAATTATAATTGGTGATTAATAGAACAAGACCTAAAACAATTACTTAATGATTGATAATGTAAGACTTAAAAGGACATATCAATCACGTTCCATAGATGTGATCAACTATGCATTAAGAACAGGTCAGAATGCCATGTTTGTATGGACTAAGTGTGAACTTGAACATTCTGGGGTGATGAGAAAATGTCTCAACCTAGAACGGTTTGTACAGAAGCAAAAACTTTCCAACAGAAGCAAAACTTTCCTACATTTCGATAGAACTGTGAACATCAAAGCAGCAGCAATAGAGATGATTGGATCCCTTTCTGAGCTTGAAGCATGGTTACCCCCAACAAAAATTTAAAAATTTGGCTCTGTAATTTGGAATTAATGTGATTTGATTGGTTTGTTAATAAAAAATATATTTAAAAAAGAGAGATATCCCTGCTCCCTCCTGCTTGCAACCAAGCTCTGATACAGTGTGATGTCTCCCTTCAGAGCTGAGAGGTCCCCACGCCGCTCCTGCTTGCATGCAAGTAGGAGTTAGGAGGCTGCTCCGATAGACAGCATGAAGCCTCCCTTCACAGCTTAGTTGCTGGGGTCAGGGCAGGTGGACGCAGCCCAGAAGCTGCATCTTAGAGCCACTGCACCACCATCAAATGGGGACTTCTGAGCAGCTCCTGAAGCCAGCTAGAGCCAACTGCTCCAGGCTCCTGAGACTGCTGCTGCTGCATTTCCCGGGGATATAAGATGAAATCTGGGGACATTCTGGGGATGGAATTTCTCCGGGGACTAATTCACAAATCCGGTGACTGTCCCTGGGAAACGGGGATGTCTGTTAACTCTAGACTACGTCCCTTTGTCTCTCTCTGTGAATGCTGAACAAGTTATGTGGTAAGGACTCTTTGTGTTATCTGCTTTTTGGGGGCTGCCACCACGGGAGGGGATAGTATTCCCTGAGCCTTGACAATTGGAATATGCCTAGCTATTCATTCAAATGATCCTTCTTCTTCTTTGGCAATCACTTCCATGAATGTGGTGTTAACAGTGTGTCTGTAAGTGGCTGTGGAGGCCAATTTTGGATCTGCACATCCTCCCACAGTGGGGACATAGGTTTCTGGGTGGGAGTTGATCACCAAGCAGGCAAGGTTAGTTGTTGGGAAATCCATTTCCCCCCCCCCCCATATCAAGGTTGCTTGCTTTCATCCCTCCACTCTTTCATATCAATTTCCAACAGCTATTCATTAATTTCAGTATAAACTACTTTTCTGTCAAGTATCCAAAGTAGTATATAAGCTGAATTTGCTGCATTTCGATTTGTCAATTGTGCAGCTTTACTTCAGACTTGAAAGACTTGACAAAGACGGAAGAGGAGGCAAGATGGTGCTTGTTAATATGACACAGCACAGAAAAATGTGAATTCCCCCCTTCTTCGAGAGTTGTTGTTGTTTCGTCGTTTAGTCGTGTCCGACTCTTCGTGACCCCATGGACCAGAGAACGCCAGGCACTCCTGTCCTCCACTGCCCCCCGCAGCTTGGTCAGACTCATGCTGGTAACCTCGAAAACACTATCCAACCATCTCGTCCTCTGTCGCCCCCTTCTCCTTGTGCCCTCCATCTTTCCCAACATCAGGGTCTTCTCCAGGGAGTCTTCTCTTCTCATGAGGTGGCCAAAGTACTGGAGCCTCAGCTTCACAATCTGTCCTTCCAGTGAGCACTCAGGGCTGATTTCCTTCAGAATGGAGAGGTTTGATCTTCTTGCAGTCCATGGGACTCTCAAGAGTCTCCTCCAGCACCATAATTCAAAAGCATCAATTCTTCGGCGATCAGCCTTCTTTATGGTCCAGCTCTCACTTCCATACATCACTACTGGGAAAACCATAGCTTTAACTATACGGACCTTTGTTGGCAAGGTGATGTCTCTACTTCTCAAGATGCTGTCTAGGCCTGTCATTGCCCTTCTCCCAAGAAGCAGGCGTCTTTTAATTTCGTGGCTGCTGTCACCATCTGCAGTGATCATGGAGCCCAAGAAAGTAAAATCTCTCACTGCCTCCATTTCTTCCCCTTCTATTTGCCAGGAGGTGATGGGACCAGTAGCCATGATCTTCGTTTTTTTGATGTTGAGCTTCAGACCATATTTTGCACTCTCCTCTTTCACCCTCAATAAAAGGTTCTTTAATTCCTCCTCACTTTCTGCCATCAAGGTTGTGTCATCTGCATATCTGAGGTTGTTGATATTTCTTCCGGCAATCTTAATTCCGGCTAGGGATTCATCCAGCCCAGCCTTTCGCATGATGAATTCTGCATATAAGTTAAATAAGCAGGGAGACAAAATGCAGCCTTGTCGTACTCCTTTCCCAATTTTGAACCAGTCAGTTGTTCCATATCCAGTTCTAACTGTAGCTTCTTGTCCCACATAGAGATTTCTCAGGAGACAGATGAGGTGATCAGGCACTCCCATTTCTTTAAGAACTTGCCATAGTTTGCCATGGTCGACACAGTCAAAGGCTTTTGCATAGTCAATGAAGCAGAAGTAAATGTCTTTCTGGAACTCTCTAGCTTTCTCCATAATCCAGCGCATGTTTGCAATTTGGTCTCTGGTTCCTCTGCCTCTTCTAAATCCAGCTTGCACTTCTGGGAGTTCTCGGTCCACATACTGCTTGAGCCTTCCTTGTAGAATTTTAAGCATAACCTTGCTAGCGTGAGAAATTAGTGCAATTGTGCGATAGTTGGAGCATTCTTTGGCACTGCCCTTCTTTGGGATTGGGATGTAGACTGATCTTCTCAAATCTTCTGGCCACTGCTGAGTTTTCCAAACTTGCTGGCATATTGAGTGTAGCACCTTAACAGCATCATCTTTTAAAATTTTAAATAGTTCAGCTGGAATACCATCACTTCCACTGGCCTTGTTATTTGCAGTGCTTTCTAAGGCCCATTTGACTTCACTCTCCAGGATGTCTGGCTCAAGGTCAGCAACCACACTACCTGGGGTATATGAGACATCCGTTTCTTTCTGGTATAATTCCTCTGTGTATTCTTGCCACCTCTTCTTGATGTCTTCTGCTTCTGTTAGGTCCTTTCCACTTTTGTCCTTTATTATGGAAATCTTTGTACGAAATGTTCCTTTCATATCTCCAATTTTCTTGAACAGATCTCTGGTTCTTCCCATTCTATTGCTTTCCTCTATTTCTTTGCATTGCTTGTTTAAGAAGGTCTTCTTGTCTCTCCTTGCTATTCTTTGGAAATCTGCATTCAATTTCCTGTATGTTTCACGATCTCCCTTGCATTTTGCTTGCCTTCTCCCCCCCGTTATTTGTAAGGCCTCATTGGACAGCCACTTTGCTTTCTTGCATTTCCTTTTCATTGGGATGGTTTTCGTTGCTGCCTCCTGTATAATGTTACGAGCCTCCATCCATAGTTCTTCAGGCACTCTGTCCACCAAATCTAAATCCTTAAACCTGTTCCTCACTTCCACTGTGTATTCATAAGGGATTTGACTTAGATTGTATCTTACCGGCCCAGTGGTTTTTCCTACTTTCTTCAGTTTAAGCTTGAATTTTGCTATAAGAAGCTGATGATCTGAGCCACAGTCAGCTCCAGGTCTTGTTTTTGCTGACTGTATAGAGCTTCTCCATCTTTGGCTGCAGAGAATATAATCAATCTGATTTCGATGCTGCCCATCTGGTGATGTCCATGTGTAGAGTCGTCTCTTGTGTTGTTGGAAAAGCGTGTTTGTGATGACCAGCTTGTTCTCTTGACAGAACTCTATTAGCCTTTGCCCTGCTTCGTTTTGATCTCCAAGGCCAAACTTGCCAGTTGTTCCTTTTATCTCTTGACTCCCTACTTTAGCATTCCAATCCCCTATAATGAGAAGAACATCCTTCTTTGGTGTCACTTCTATAAGGTGTTGTAAGTCTTCATAGAATTGGTCAATTTCAGTTTCTTCAGCACCAGTAGTTGGTGCATAAACTTGGATTACTGTGATGTTAAAAGGTCTGCCTTGGATTCGTATTGAGATCATTCTATCATTTGTGAGATTGCATCCCAGTACAGCTTTTGCCACTCTTTTGTTGACTATGAGGGCCACTCCATTTCTTTTACGGGTTTCTTGCCCACAGTAGTAGATATGATGGTCATCCGAACTGAATTCACCCATTCCCGTCCATTTTAGTTCACTGATGCCCAGGATGTCAATATTTATTCTTGCCATCTCATTTTTGACCACCTCCAACTTACCCATGTTCATGGTTCTTACATTCCAGGTTCCTATGCAATATTTTTCTTTACAGCATTGGACTTTCCTTTCGCTTCCAGGCATATCCGCAACTGAGCGTCCTTTCGGCTTTGGCCAAGCCGCTTCATCAGCTCTGGATCTACTTGTACTTGCCCTCCGCTCTTCCCCAGTAGCATGTTGGACGCCTTCCGACCTGAGGGGCTCATCTTCCAGCGTCATAACTTTTATATGCCTGTTGTCTTTGTCCATGGAGTTTTCTTGGCAGGGATACTGGAGTGGCTTGCTGGTTCCTCCTCCAGGTGGATCACGTTTGGTCAAAACTCTCCACTATGACCTGTTCATCTTGGGTGCCCTGCTCGGCATAGTTCATAGCTTCTCTGAGTTCTTCAAGCCCCTTCACCACGGCAAGGCAGTGATCCATGAAGGATTCGAGAGAATCAGGAGCTATTTGCTGACTGACTTTGCAATGATTTGAGATAACAATTTGGGACAATACACAGTGCAGCTGTTTGAATCATAGAATCATAGAGTTGGAAGAGACCACAAGGGCCATCGAGTTCAACCCCCTGCCAAGCAGGAAACACCATCAGAGCACCCCTGACATATGGTTGTCAAGCCTCTGCTTAAAGTTTGCAGTTTTTCATTATGAGTGAGAGAGAAGGCTAAATGGATTTCTAGCAGCACCCCCTCTAGGGCCCGGAGGGGGGATCTGCAGGAAGGTTGACCGATTGCCAAATGACTGATATCTATGGAATACAGTTTATTTACATTGTAATATTGCAAACAGTTTGCCCAACAATTTATAATAATAACTCAACAACGTGGAAGGTACTGCGTTATTAAATCTCAAAAGGAAGGTTTGGACAACAGCCCGGAGTGGAAGGATTAATGACTTTGGAGTTGCTGCGTCATTAAACTTCAGATAACAGACATGGATAACAGCCCGAACTGGAATGGAGTCAGAGGAAGCTGTGTTGGTAAAAAGACAGTTGGAAAAATATATATACACAAATAAAGCTGTATTCGATGGACAAAAAGATATATCATGTCTGACATGATTGAGAATCACAGTGCCAGGGACGGAGATCTTTAAAGTGTTAAAATCGAGATGTGGAAAATATGGAAACAACAAGGAGAGGCTGGACTGAGATTTGGAGATATGCTTCAGAGGTCCAGACTATGGAGAGCCCCGAAAAATTAATAGTTATAAATCACATTATAATCTGTTTTTTTTAATTTTAGTTTTTTATTTTAATTGGATTATGATTGGATATATTAATTGGATGTTTTTTATTGTAAAATTAATTAAAATGTTTTTTTAAAAAAATATATAAGAAGAAAAAAGTTCCGAATGGAAAATCCCATAGGTGATTTTCAGTGCTCTAGAGTGTTGTCTGGTCTCACATGTTTATAATACAGTTATAACATTATAAAATGATGAGTGTAGCTGAGTCCTGGGACAACCATATTTGTTCTAGAAAGCTCTGAGTTTTAAAGATCTAACTAATTTTTTATAGTGAGAAGAGTTTCCTGCTGTAATGGTAAATTTCTGGCAATTTTTGCTTGGGTGGATACTGTGAAGGATTTTCTTCTTCTTTTCCTGGTTGGAAGGTGGTTTTATTGTTTTATCTTCTGCAAGCCATTGTGAGGCTTCTTCTATACCATGTGGTAAGATGGAAAATTTAAAAATAAATAGAAACAGAAGAAATAAACCATAAAGAAACACATGCTTACACATTCAGAATTTAATTGCGAGAGAGGCTTTAATTGCCAGAAGTCAACCTACCCTATCTTTTATGGGTAAACACAATATAACTACAGAGTTCTAGACGAACATGTCAAACTTGCCTCAGAACCCCTGACAGGAAGGAAGTCAATTACTATGAAATGAATATGCTTTGTTTTGTGACTGCCATATCATAACTATATCCCCTCCCTAATCCCCCAGCAAGGGCAACACTTTGCATTTCAACCATATCACTTAATGCATATCAACTTTGTTTTATTCCAAAATAGGTATCTGGTTGTATTCTGGCCCCCCCCCCCCGCCGCCTTTACACAAAGGTTATAGCAGCTGGAGAAAGCAGATGATGCTCATAAATAAGTCAGATTCTGTCCCATCTTGATGACAATATGTGGATTCTCCTCTGCACTTAAAACTTAGCTTTGGAGAAGAAGAAGAAGAGTTTGGATTTGATATCCCGCTTTATCACTACCCTAAGGAGTCTCAAAGCGGCTAACAATCTCCTTTTCCCTTCCTCCCCCACAACAAACACTCTGTGAGGAGAGTGGGGCTGAGAGACTTCAGAGAAGTGTGACTAGCCCAAGGTCACCCAGCAGTTGCATGTGGAGGAGTGGAGAATCGAACCTGGTTCACCAGATTACGAGTCCACTGCTCTTAACACCACGCTGTATGGATGTATGGATGAAAAAAGCTTGTTTCAAAGCTGACAAGCTGCCTCCAGTAGAAGCAGAGAAGACTTTGTGATCCATGAATATCAATGGCTAATAACACAGCATGACAAGCTGACAGACAGAAAAATTCACTATAAAGTTGCCAATGAAAGCAAGTAGTTTATGTTTGTGTGGCCACCATCGTATGACTGTGACAAGAACTATGGCAAGATTTGGTAAGGATAGAGTGCAGGATTCTGCGGCCAAGGTTTCTTCTGCAGCCTCAACCAGGAGAAAGGGTATATGTCAGGGAACTGACATCAGAGCGAGCAGAGCGAGAGGTGGAGGCAGGGCTCCAGGGCGATGCCGGAGAGGGGACCAGCCGGGGGGAAGGAATTCAGCGTAACACCAATAGAGATGAGAGGGAGATGGAGGAATTGGTGACAGGGCTCCAAGACCCTTCACCCGAATCTAGTGGAGAGAGCGCTGGCACGCCCCTGCCTTCCCCTCACTTGCGCAGACGCGTTCCGCGCAGGGAACATAGGAGGAGACTTGGGGTCAAACAGCTTTTATGCTGGAAGAGGTTCAAGAAACGCCCACTGACGGATTCTGCAAGTGACTAACAGGTCACGGAGGGCGAGCTCTAACCCTGAACATGGTTGAGCAAACAAACTGACTAAACTGAAGGCAATTTATGCACAAGTAACCCCTTACAACCATTACAGCAATCCGTCAGTCCCTGCTGTTACTTGTGCGCAAGCAGTGGAAACATGAGCCAGACTGGAGGCGCTGGGGCAGCGGAGCAAGCTGCAGGGGCACAGGACCTAGTGAAGAGGAACCAGGAGCTGGAACGGCATGTGGCATGTGGCACTTCTGATGGCGCGGCTGGATGAGAGGCGCACCCAGGACGCGCAGGTTAGACCCACCCCTGTGGCAAAAAAGGTGCCCGGACTGGTACACAAATTTGGGGGGAAGCCCCAGGAATATAATGGATTCCGAACAGAAATAGAGTACGCCTTGCAGCTGCAGCATGATGACTTTGCTGACGAGGCAGCGCAGGTGGCGTATATCGTGGGGCACCTTGAGGGCAGCGCGAGGGAATGGGTTAGACCCCTAATGGCCACGCAGAACCCCGCCATGAAGGACGTCAGGAAGTTTCTTCAGGCGATGGACGCTATGTATTCAAGCCAATTGGGGGAGAGTCTGACCCAAAGGGAGCTGATGAGATGCAGGCAGGGGGATCTTTCCGTTAGAGACTATTGGTCCCGCTTTGCGATGTTAATACACAGGCTTGAATGGGATCTAGATAGCCCCCCCATACGGATGCTGTTTGAGGAGGGGTTGTCCCCAACCGTTAAAGATGAGCTCTCCCGCGCACCCCGCCCGGAGACTATGGATCAGCTGATGAAAGCTGTGATGGCGATAGGCGCTCGCCAGGAAGCGCGCGCTTTGGAAAGGCGGGAAGGAAGAAGAGAGCGTTGCCCTGACTACCGCATTCCTGAGATGCCAAAGCAGCCTTCCGATGACGTGGTGCCAATGGAAATTGATGGGGCGCGCGCACGCGAGGTTCCGAGCGCTCGGAGGCAAAAGGGAAGGAAAGGCTGGGAAAAGCACCAAGAAATATTTCCTCTGCCAACGGCCAGGAGACTTTGCCAGGGTCTGTCCACAAAGAAAGGCTTGGCAAGGGATGGTGGGAGCCGCTGGAAATGAGGAGGAGGGGGCAGGGAAACGCCAGCGCTTGACTGCCCACAGGGGGGCGCAGCAGCCAAGCGAACAACTAACAGAAGTGCCCCAACCTGACCCACCCAAGGTTTCTATAGCGATAGAGGTGGTGCTAGAACTCCCAAGTGGACACCCAGTCAAGGTGAAGGCAATGCTGGACTCAGGCAGCTCCTGTACTTTTTTTAGCAAGGAGTTTGCAATGGAGCACCAGATCCACCTGCTGCCACTTGATTTCCCACTCCAAGTGACCACGATAGATGGCAGGGAGCTGCTGGGAGGGGAGGTAACGCATCAAACCCCGCCAATGAGAATGAGTGTGTCCAGGCACACAGAAACCATTGCCTTCCACGTGGCCACACTGGCGGGACCCCCTATAATACTGGGCATGAGCTGGCTAGTGCTACATGATCCAGTGGTGGCTTGGCATCAACGGACAGTCACCTTCGGGTCAGCGCACTGTTTGGAACACTGTCTAGGGGGAGTGAAGCCCAGAGTGAGGTTGGCCAGAGTGGCAGCATCTACTCTGAAGCAGAGAGCGGAAGTGCCGCCACAGTACGCGGACTTACAAGAGGTCTTCAGCGAGAGGGAAGCGGACAGGCTGCCGCCACATAGGCCCTTTGACTGCCAAATCAACCTACTCACTGGGGCGCAGCTGCCAGTGGGTAAGCTGTATGCCATGTCAGACCGGGAGATGCAGGAGTTGCGGAACTTTATTGACAAGAACCTAAAGAGGGGTTTCATAAGGGAATCTAAGGCAGTGGGGGGCAGTCCTGTGTTCTTTGTGGACAAAAAAACACGGATCAGCCCAGGCTGGTCGTGGATTACAGAAGGTTAAACCTCGTATCGGAACCAGTGACCTTCCCAATGCCCAGAATTGATGACATTCTAACCCGGGTAAGTAAGGGGAAGATCTTTACCAAGCTGGACCTCAGGGGAGCATACAATTTGATTAGGATGAGGGAGGAGGACGAATGGAAAACCACCATGTTCACCCCCCTAGGGGCCTTTGAGTACCTGGCCATGCCATTTGGATTACAATCAGGCTCAGCCTGTTTTCAAAGCTTCATGCACCATGTGCTGGGTTCCCTGCTGTACAAGAACTGCGTAGCATTTCTGGACGACATCCTGATCTACTCGGACAATGAAAAACAGCATGTCCAGGATGTCAGGGAAGTGCTGAAAAGGCTACAAGAGCACCAGCTGTGGGTCAAGCTGGAAAAGTGCCAGTTTCATGCCAAGGAAGTGGAATTCCTGGGATACAGGTTGTCAGATAGAGGCCTAGCCATGGACCCCGGCAAGGTGCAGGCGGTGCTGGAATGGAAGGCCCCCCAAACCCGGAAGGATGTGCAGAGGTTCCTCGGGTTCAGCAACTTCTACCGGAAGTTCATCAAGAACTTCGCTCACTTGACCGCGCCCATCACGGATTGCCTCAGTAGCAAAAAGAAGTTCGTCTGGACGGAAAGTGCCCAACGATCCTTTGAAAGGCTAAAGAAGGCGTTCGCCTCGGAGGAACAGCTCCTGCACGTGGATCTGCAGAAGCCGATGAGGCTAGAGACCGACGCATCGGACAGAGCGGTAGGAGCGGTGTTACTCCAGCCGGGACCGGGCCAACACACCTGGAGGCCGTGCGCCTTCTTCTCAAGGAAGCTGAATAAATCGGAACAGAACTACACGGTGTATGATCGCGAACTGTTAGCTATTTATGCAGCATTTCGCCAGTGGAGACATCTCCTAATAGGGGCTCAGCACAAGATTCAGGTTTGCACTGATCACAAGAACTTGGAATACTGGAGAACAGCGCGAGTTCTCAACCAGAGACAGATTCGGTGGGCACAGGAGTTCTCCAAGTTCTCCTTTGAGATCAAGTACGTGCCAGGAGAAGAGAACGTGAGAGCAGACGCGCTTTCCCGGAAACCGGAGTACACGGAAGGAGGACTACCGGAAGCTCGACACGTGTTCCCTGAGGAACGATGGGTTTGTGGGGGGACATTGGTTGGGAAGCGAGAACTAACCGAGCTAATTCACCAGGATGAATTCGCCCAAACCAGAATCAGGGAACTCAGGGGAACTGGGGGAGACCGGGGAGGTTTTGAGGAAAGGGAAGGACTGCTGTATTACAAGGGAGCAATGTATGTGCCCAGGGAGGCCTTGCGGGAAAGGGTGCTCAAACAGCTTCACGGCAACCCAACAGCGGGGCACTTTGGGCAACACAAGACCATGTTACTGGTCACCAGGGAGTTTTGGTGGCCAAGGGTGAGGGAAGATGTACGAGAGTATGTACGGGGGTGTGACCGCTGCCAAAGGGCCAAGGGAGAGAGGGCAGCCCCGGCAGGGCTACTGGAACCCTTACCCACACCGGGAAGACCCTGGGAGGTGGTGTCTATCGATTTCATGACAGATTTACCCAAATCCAGAGGGAAGACAGCAGTCATAGTAGTAGTGGATCTGCTAACCAAAATGTGCCATTTCATAGCGTGCTCTCATGCAGTGACTGCAGAGGAAACCGCCCAGTTGTTCGTGAATCACATCTTCAGGTTGCATGGGACTCCTTCGAGGGTTATCTCTGACCGAGGGAAACAATTTACCTCGAGGTTTTGGAGGAGGCTTATGAACTTATTGCAGGTGGAGGTGGGATTCTCGATGGCGAGGCACCTGGAAACCAACGGGCAAGCAGAGAGGGCGAATAGCATTTTACAGCAATATCTACGCTGTTACATCAACGAGAGACAGAACGATTGGGTAGAAAAGCTAGCACTGGCAGAGTTTGCATATAACAATGCGGAGCATGTGTCCACGGGGATGAGCCCGTTCTTGGCTAATTATGGGTGTCACCTCAGGGCCTTTCCCGGGAGGGGGGAGGAAGGGTGGAGCGTGCCTGCCGCAGAGCAGTTTGTGGAAGAAATGGAAGCCCTGCACCAGCAGCTTAAGATGAATCTGGGAAGGGCCAAGGAGGCGTACAAGAGACAAGCAGACAAACGCCGCCGTGAAGGGGAGACCATTCGGGTGGGGGACTGGGTGTGGTTATCCACACAAGGCTTACCCTTCAAGGGCGGGTGTAAGAAGCTGAGGCCAAGACGGCTGGGACCATTTGAGGTGACACACCAAGTGAACCCGGTGGCATTCCGGCTCAAGTTGCCAGACAGCATGAAAATCCACCCGGTATTTCATAGGTCACTGCTCTCACCGTACAGGGGGGAGCGGAGGGTCCGGGGGGTAGGAGGGGAAGGGCTCACACACCCACAACTGGAAGAGAGGGAACACCACACCAGGTAATGGAGGTCCTGGATTCGCGCTGGCGGGGGCGGCAGGTGGAGTACCTAGTAACTTGGGAGGGGGAACCCGAGTCAGAAAACACGTGGGTTCCCGCGGGCGAAATAGATGATGAATATCTGGTGGAAGAGTTCCACAACAGGTATCCGAGGAAGCCCAAACCCCTGGAGCGAGTCTGGGAGGAGCAATTTGCCACCACCGATGAGGAGGAGGAGGATTTTGTGGGTTTTCCAGCTTCCCCAGAGGAAGGTGGAGAATCGTCAGGAGAGGAGGAATCAGATTGGGAAGCCCCTCCCATGAGGAATCGGAACTGGTGGGAAGCGGGGTTTGAGTTCTCGGACGATGACAGCAGCTCCTTTTGGGGATTCCCTGCATCGTCGGCTGAAGAAGTGGACAAGGTCACGTCACAGGGTCAGGCCGGGGGTGGAGGGGGTCCTGGGAGGGAGGTGGATGCCAGGGAACTGACATCAGAGCGAGTAGAGCGAGAGGCGGAGGCAGGGCTCCAGGGCGATGCCGGAGAGGGGACCAGCCGGGGGGAAGGAATTCAGCGTAACACCAATAGAGATGAGAGGGAGATGGAGGAATTGGTGACAGGGCTCCAAGACCCTTCACCCGAATCTAGTGGAGAGAGCGCTGGCATGCCCCTGCCTTCCCCTCACTTGTGCAGACGCGTTCCGCGCAGGGAACATAGGAGGAGACTTGGGGTCAAACAGCTTTTATGCTGGAAGAGGTTCAAGAAACGCCCACTGACGGATTCTGCAAGTGACTAACAGGTCACGGAGGGCGAGCTCTAACCCTGAACATGGTTGAGCAAACAAACTGACTAAACTGAAGGCAATTTATGCACAAGTAACCCCTTACAACCATTACAGTATACATACTACATGACCCTGAAGGAAGCTAAAAAAGGAAAAGTTAGCATCAAAGATAGGAATCCTGGCTCTAATTTGGGTTATTTCATTGTTGTTGTTTTAAACTTTTAAAAGTGCATCTAGTCTGCATACAAGTCAACAGAGAAGAGGCTTTTGGTTGCAACTAACTGTTGAATTAAGGGACGCGGGTGGCGCTGTGGGTAGAGCCTAGGACTTGCCGATCAGGTCGGCGGTTCGAATCCCTGCGATGGGGTGAGCTCCTGTTGCTCGGTCCCTGCTCCTGCCCACCTAGCAGTTTGAAAGCACGTCAAGTGCAAGTAGATAAATAGGTACCGCTCCGGTGGGAAGGTAAACGGCGTTTCCGTGCGCTGCTCTGGTTCGCCAGAAGCAGCTTAGTCATGCTGGCCACATGACCCGAAAGCTGTATGCCGGCTCCCTCGGCCAATAAAGTGAGATGAGCGCCGCAACCCCAGAGTTGGTCACAACTGGACCTAATGGTCAGGGGTCCCTTTACCTTTCCTTTAACTGTTGAATTTGGCCTGAGAGGAGGCAATTTGCTGCAACCTGCAGTATGGGGAATTTTTAAAAAATTGTAAATCCAAACCAGCCTCAGACCCTTCTCTGGCCTTGAAGATTAATAATAATAAAAAATAAAAAAATATATAAAATTAATAATAATATATTTATATGCTGCCCAGACACTCTAACAAATTAAAACAAATTTTAAGGACCAAGACTGTAATGAAGACTTTTCTATCTTCATCAGGAGACAGACCATGGGTGCATGTCCCAGAGAACTCAAAACATTAGTCTTTGGACAAACAAGACCTCTAAAACTGATAGGGATTTGCTTTTCAGTCATGGAACCCAATCCATCTAACCCTGGTTAATTTAAAAGGGCCCCAGGACCAAACACAGACTCTGGAGCTTTTCAGTTGGCATCACAGCTGCACTGCTTGGTGTGTCAGAGCCGGACTCACTTTTCCATAAGGGCTTCCAGCTCCTCTTGAAGAGAGGCCAGTAGTCTACAAGAAAATTCCACACTCACCATTTTCCAACTGATTCAGTCTTTGTGACTACTGAGCATGCTCAGTACTCATTATATGGCTTTGGATGTTGCCCCATTAGACTTTTTTTCCTTATCTTTTTCTATATTTCTGCTGACTTGGGGTTCTCCCACATCTACTGATACCTTTATTTGGTATGTTTGGACTGCATAAGCAATGGCACTCTCATCCAGATTAAAACTGGAATGTATTACGTATATGGTGCATATGCAGAAGAGAGGAGAGTATGGGAGCTCAGTACTTGAATGTGCAGTCCATCACACTGAGAGGATCTCTGCCTTTACGCTATGTGTAAACTCAGTCTTTATATCAAGCCTGAAAAATTTGTTTGGCATACCATGCTGACATCAACCACAGAATGCAGTCTGCCCAGTATTGGAATCCGTAAAGTTCCAGGAAGCAAGAAGTTTTCATAAGTCCCTGATGGACCATCATACATGCTTGGTGGTTCAGCTTGCTGGGTCACAAATTTATTTTTATTTATTTCCATTTTGAGAGATGTTGATTACCTGCCCTTCAATCAGTTTGCAGAGTAGCTTACAAAGACTCACAATTTACCACATGTAATACAATTGATAGAACAGTGGAACAGTGGCCTTGAGCATCACTTATATTGAATGATGCATCATATCTTTCTGCTGCTAGAAATGTAACAAAGCCTTGTGAGGAGTGCTTGAAGCTGGGTATGTTTAATCTGGAAAAGAGGAGACTGAGAGGAGATATGATAGCCATCTTCAAATATCTGAAGGGCTGTCACATGGAAGAGGGAGCATGCTTGTTTTCTCCTGATCTGGAGGGTAGGACACAAACCAATGGCTTCAAGTTACAAGAAAGGAGATTCAAACTAAACATTCAGAAAAACAGAGCTGTTCAGCAGTGGAACAGACTCCCACAAGAAGTGGTGGACTCTCCTTTAAAATAAAAAAATGTAATGTAAATGTAATGTAAATATATATATAATGTTCATAAATGTACCAACCATGCACGTACATAGATATGTGGACCACATGTCTGGAGCAGCACAGGAAGACTGTCCTGAAACAATTTTGACTCCCAAACTGACCAAATGTTTTCTCTGCAAGGAGGGAGGGGGTGAGGGAACCTTCCCATTGTCTCAGGAAATGGGAAATCACCAGTTCAAAGGAATGGCCAGACTACCAGGAAAGGCAATCAGATAAGGCATTATCAGATAACCTGACAGACAGGAAAAACAACAACATTCAAATTTCTGTTGTAGACCACCTTTTCTCTGATGTAGGTATGATGTTTGTGGGGGGTGGTTTGGGGTTACACCCCTTTTGTGATTTATGTATGATGTATGGAGGGGTGGTCTTGCGCTCCAGGGAAGGTAATTTAAAATGTCTATATAAGGGCAGGCACACCTTTGTTCTGGGTCCTCCTCCTTCTCCTGCATGTGAGAGGAGCATCCTGTTGCAACAGTTCGATAAAGATCAGGCTTACTAGCTGCTTTGCTTCTCAATATGCTCTGGTTGGCCTCTGTTATTTTCTCCTACCAATGGAGAACCTACAAAGGACTCTATAAGGGCTCTTGTGTCCCCCATAAGGGAACAAAGGCAGGTTTTGTTTACACCTTCCTTTGATGTTTTTAAGCAGAGGTTGGATGGCCATCAGTCATGGATGCTTTAGCTGAAATTTTTGCATTGCAGGAGGTTGGTTTAGAGTGACTAATGTTATTTTTGAAACAGCTGTAGTTGTCTTGCAGCTTGCAAAGGTGGCAACAAAAAGCCACCTTTTACATTTACAATGTAAAAACCACATTTACAATGGTTGCTTTCTCATTTTCCACATTTCAGGAAACTGTATATAGAAAGAAAAAGGGAGAAATGTAACTTAATGAGACTCTGATTCCATAATTTAATATCTCCTTGTTCAAAAACCAATTATTTCCCAGCCTAATTTTATTGATGAATTTGCAGCTATTGGTTCCCTCCAAATCATTATTCAACCCCAAACTATTCACCCCTCCTCACCAACATGAGTCAGGACCACTCCATCTGGCTTTCTTTTTGGATTACTATTCTATTGATTTATTGATTTTATTTATATCCTGCACTTTCCAATGTATCTTTTGTCAGTTTTATAAATTAACATAGTTCTGCCCCATCCTAAACTGGCTCACAAACTGTAATACAAAATATATTTTTATCATCACTTTGCTTCCTACAAATCTGGCCTATAATTCATTTTCAGTATTCTTGAATTAACATATGATGAAAAAACAGCAGAAAGGAGGAGAAAAGAGATGAACAACAGAAGCCAAACCCAATTGACAACAAGAGCAAACAGTTTGTGGTATATTTATTAGTTTAAACTTGGTAAAGGGTGGTCTAGTCATTCTTTCATATCTTGCTCAGACTGTTTTCTCACCAAAACCCTTTCCAATATTCCATTTATAAATAGTGATGGGGATTATTTAGACTCAGGCACCACGATAAAGCAAGTAAAAAAAGTTCTCTCTCTCTGATCCTCAGATTATGGAGATGAGTAAGATTCCCTGCCGAGATAGCTTTTCACTGTTTTCAGTAAGAGAAAGATCAAAGAAAAAGTGGCTCATTAACATACCAAAGGAGACAACCCCCACTCCCAGCTTTATCGTTGTTGCAATCCAATAAAAAACAGCCAAGTACAAAAACAGATTATTTGATAACGACACACAGAATTGAAAGCCTTTGAAATATCAGCTTCTGGAAAAAAATATTTTGGGAAGGGGAAAAAATATCCTTAATTATACAGAATAATGCCAAACCATTGGGGAGCAGCTCTTGGTTCCTGAGAGAGCTTGCTTGTAAAACCACTATTGAACAGCAGTGTGGATTGCCTTTATCTTGGTTTTTAAAAAGGAAGCAACAAAAGGCTTCAAATCCCTTCTTGAATAAACATTCAATTCTTTTATATCCAAAAAATTAAACTCAAGGTTCTTTCCTCTCCTTTTTCTCTGGGAAAAAAAAAATCACATCCTCCTTTCCCACATTAGATTCTGCTTGCAGACTGTAAATGAAAGCCCAGAGATAAAGACATCTTGAAGCTCCAGAAAACTTAATGGAAACCTGGAAAACTTTACTGTTCTTTACTAAGGTAAAGGGACCCCTGACCATTAAGTCCAGTCGCAGATGACTCTGGGGTTGCAGCATTCATCTCATTTTACTGGCCGAGGGAGCCGGCGTTTGTCTGCAGACTTGCTTACTCTGGCAAAAGGGGCATAAGAACCAGGGACTCCCAGATAACGGTGGTGATTGAGAGGAGACTGGCTACAAAGTTATAAGACTGTTAAACATCTCTCCCTGCCCCCCCCCACAGAGTGTTGCTATTTTCCCCTGTTGTAGTTGCTGTTTGACTTTTGCTGCGGATAGCTACTGATGGTTAATGGTGTATAAATCAGTCTAACAGCGTCTAAAAGTGCCTCTGCTGACTCATGCATTTTCTTGGTCCGACATTTTCCTGGTTTGAGGAATGGAAATGAAAAGAACTGAAAGAGATTGAAAGGGGGAGCGAAAATCGCAGAGAATGAACGATTGGTTCCCAAACAGCAACACCCGCTGGTGAATAAAAATTCACTCTTCCAATAAGACTCCTTAGACAAATTACTGTGATTACTGCAAGGACAGCAACTAGTGAAAATCCCAAAGTGCTGCACCATAACCTGCTGAAAGCAACATGGTTTTATAGACTTTATACCCCATTACTGGAATAGCATTCGTGTTACCTCTGGAAGAGTAATATCCAGTGAGATCTTAATAGTACTGCACTGTGCATTATTAAATGAAAGTATTCCCCAGCTTTTCCTTTACAGTGGTGCCTCGCAAGACGGAAAACCCACTAGACGAAAGGGTTTTCCGTTTTGGAGGTGCTTCGCAAAACAAATTTCCTATGGGCTTGCTTCGCAAGACGAAAATGTCTTGCGAGTTCCTGCGGGTTTTTTTCCCTCCCCCCTTTTTCTAAGCCGCTAAGCTGCTTATCAGCTGATCCGCTAAGCCGCTAAGCCGCTTAACAGCTGATCCGCTAAGCCGCTTATCAGCTGATCTGCTAAGTGCTAAGCTGCTTGACAGCTGATCCGCTAAGCCGCTTATCAGCTGATCCGCTAAGCCGCTAAGCCGCTAAGCCGCTTAACAGCTGATCCGCTAAGCTGAGACTCGTGGAACGAAGAGACTCGTGGAACGGATTCTTTTCGTCTTGAGAGGCACCACTGTACTGTCTTTTTTTTGTATTTTCACCCCCTTTTTTCATTCATATTTACATTGTAAATATATAAACACCATCATTATTATTTTTTCTCTCTTCCCTCTTCTTCCTCCTCCCTTTTTCCTCTTTTTTCTTCTCTCTCCTCCCTCTTTTTCTTCTTAAGTTGGTTTAATCCTATTTCATTATCCTTTCCCTCCCCCCATAACCCCCTTTTTTGTTTTCTTTTTGTTGTTTTTTGCTTGTGTTTTTGTTCTGTTTTCAGTTTGTTTGGTTTGTTTGTTTTCTTTCTTCTTCAGTTGCCGCTGCAGTTGATATTACCATTGGATGTCATTATTATTGTTTCTAGGTGCCTGATTAATTAAGCTGCCAACCTGTTTTTACATATGTGTGTGTGTGTGTGTGTGTGTGTGTGATCTATTACCCTGAATGAGAAAATGAATGCAAAGATTGGAATTATTTATTATATTTATTTGATTCTATGAATTTGTGATATTGTTGTATTGAAGGTAGGCTGTAATTAATTAGATAATTGTTTATAATTAATTTTAAACATATACAGTGACGTTAATTAGAATTGGTGATATAAAGAACCAGTGAATATATAGGCCGGAATTTAGTAGAATTAATTATCAGATTGGTTTTATTGTTGTGATCGCATTAAAGAAAGGCTACATTTAATTGATATCCAGTCTGTAAGACAGAAAGAAAAAGGACAAATTACTTTGTGAAATAATTGAATTTGATAGTGATGTCAGGTTCTGCAGCAGTTTCAGCTTTAATAATAATAATAATAATAATAATAATAACTTAATATACCCCGCCCATCTGACTGGGTTTCCCCAGCCACTCTGGGCAGCTTTCAACCGAATACATAAAACAATACAGCGTCAGACATTCAGTTGTCTTTTAAATGTAAAATAGTTGTTTATTGCCTTGACATCTGCTTCACAAATTGGGAGAAATTCTGATATTGATATGGACCAGCCACTAGATATGAGAGAATTAATTTTAAGTTTGAAGAAAAACATCCAAGATTTTAAAAATCATGTAAATAAGAATGCAAAAGCAACAGAAGAAAAACTTATTTCAATGGGAGTTAAAATAGATGAAAATGTGAAAAATAACAGCAGAGTTATCAACTCAGGTCAACAATTTAGTACAAAAAAATTCAGAACTGAGGAAAATAGTGCAGGACCTTAAAGGTAAAAAACAGAATCTAGAGGAAGCTTGAAAAAAATTACAGAATGAAAACAGAGAGTTGAAAAGGGAATGCGATAAGATAAAGAAAGAAACAGCAGATTTGAAAGTGCAGCAGGAATCAACTCTGGACTCTATTTTGATGCTGCAAATGCAGAGAAGGGAGAATACCTTAAGATTCAGAGGACTATCGGAGGGCACAGAGGAAATAACTGAACAAAAAATCTCAAAAGAGCTAGCAGCATGGTTAGATCTAGAGGAAGCAGAAGTAGCACAAAAAATAAAAAAGCTTTTAGAGTCAAATCTAATGTAGCAAAAGCAAATAACTGGCTGGCTGATTGTTTAGTCTCTTTTAATTCTATGGATTTCAGAAATAAAATCTTACAAGTTAGTAACAAGAAGAAATTAAAAACGGAAGGAAATGATATTATCTACCACAAGATTATCCCAAACCAACTGATAAAAAAGAGAGACACCTATAAACTTTTGGCCAAGGCACTAAAGGCAAAGGCAGTGGACTATTGGTGGGAGTATCCTGAAGGCATCTTCTTTTTCTTCAAAGGGAAATGCAGAAAGTGCTTCTCCGCATTAGATGCAGACAAGTTCCGGAGAAAGTACTGGAAAGAGCTTGGAGGAAAAAGGCAATTGATGGGAGAATCAGAGGAAATTGAACAAACAGCTGAGAGTTAAGGAGACAGACCTAAGAAAGGAATTTACTTAAAAAAATTATTGAAAGTGTATTGAGACCTTGAATGTACAAACCTTTTTTTTTTTAACCTGTTGACTTTTCATTTGGAATAAAGTATGAATTATAAATTTATTACCTGGAATGTAAATGATTTAAATGAAAAATAAAAAAGGAATAAGGTTGAACATATTCTGGTTAAGCAAAAATATGATCTAATCTGTCTGCAAGAAACCCATGTAGCGGAAAAACATAAAAGAGTATTAAATAATAAAAGATTGGGGCTTGAGTTTATCACATCAAGTAAAGAATAAAAGAGAGGAGTGGTAATCTATGTAAAACCTCAGTTGTAGCCAAAATTGCTTTACAATGATGAAGAAGGTTGAATAGTGATTATACAAGTTAAATTCAATATTGAAAAAGTGATAGTTACTGGAGTTTATGCACCAAATGAAAGAAAATCTGAATTTTATCAATTTTTGGAAGAAAGAGCTATAGAGTATTTAGGGGGGGGGGAATATTATTAGGAGATTTTAATGGAGTAGTCAATCTGAATATGGATAGAACAGTAAAGAAGAAAGGAGACAGAATAAACTCCCAACTACATTTTTCCAATTAATAGAACTGCCTTGTACGATGCTTGGAGGTTTAAGAATCCAACAGAGAAAGAATTTACACATTATTTGGACGAACATAAATCGGTGGGACAAATAAATGCAATTTGGACTACAAAGGATTTATTAAATAATATTATAAAAGGTGAAATCCATCCAAGGACAATCTCAGATCATAATGCGGTTTGGGTTAAGTTTAAAGGAAAAGAAGAAAAGGCTAAAAGAGGCTTCTTCATAAAACAAAACACATTCCAAAGGAAAATAAAGGAGAAGAAGAAAATGGAGATCTGGGAGAAAGTTAGAAAAAAGGAAAGGGCACTGTTCCAAAAACCAGACGATGAATTAATCAAGCAAAGTATAAAAATACTACAGACACAATTCTCCATGATAATAAATGAAGAGATAGAGTGGAAGATAAAATGGCTGAGACATAGAAATTTTGAGTTTGCAAACAAACCAGGCAAACCTCTGGTCTGGCAAATAAAGAAGAAATAGGATGATAGAATTATCAATAAAATTAAAGTTGAAGATAAATGGATTCAAGAACCGAAGGAAATCAGTAAAAATGTTACCTGTTTTTTTTTTTTGAAATTTATATAAAGAAGGTCCAGAGAATCTAGAAAAAATAGTTGAATATTTGGGCAAAAATAAACTACTAATAATTCCCAAGGAAAAAACTGAAATCTTGAATTTGCCAATAACAGCAATGGAGGTACAACAAGCTATACAAAGATCAAACCTAGGACAGACACTGGGCCCAGATGGTCTTCTGGCTATTTATTATAAAAAGTTAGAACAATCATTATTTCTTCCCATGAAAGATCTAATGAATAATATTTTGATAAATGGAAAGCTACCGAAAACTTGGAGGGACAGTTTCATTACTCCACAAACAGGGAACGGATGCCTCAAACATGGCCAATTATAGTACCCATTGCACTGTTAAACAACGACTATAAGATATTCACGGACATTCTTGCAAATAGACTAAAGACAGTGCTGAAAGAGATAATTCATAAAGAACAAACTGGATTTCTTCCTGGACGATATATGCAATCCAATATTAGATGTGTGATTAATGTGTTAGAATATCTGGATCTTAAAATTGATAAATCAGCAGCTATTACGTTGGTGGATGCCAAAAAGGCTTTTGACAATGTGTCCTGGATGTTTATGAAAAAAATAATGGAAGAAATCGGACTTGGATAAAATACTTGCAAAGGAATAAACAAATTCAGAACAATATGCAAAACTAATCATCAACGGAAGAATTACAAAGGAGTGCAAAGTAAATAAGGGAACCAGACAGAGCTGCCCACTGTCACCACTGATATTTATTTTGGTGATGGAAATCTTGAACAATCAGATAAGAAAGGACCAGCTTGTTAAAGGCATCACTCTGGGAAACAAAACGTAAAAGATTAAAGCTTTTGCTGATGATCTACTTGTTATGACTGAAAATCCTAAAGAAAGTTGGGAAAGAGTGCTGGAGCTGATTAAAGATTTTGGAGAAGTGGCAGGCTTTAAGCTGAATATAACAAAAACAAAACTGCTTGTTCAAAATGTAACTACGAAGGAAAAGGATGATTTAGAAAAAAATATCGGGCCTGAAAATCTCTCAAAAAGTGAAATATCTGGGTATTCGGATCACCCCTAAGAATATAAATTTATTTCAGGACAACTATACAAAAACTTGGTTAGAGATTAGAAAAAACCTTGAAACCTGGAGTAAATTAAAATTAACATTTCTGGGCAGGATTTCCATTATAAAGATGATTGTGCTTCCAAAATTAATCTTTTTATTTCAAATGATTTCAATACTGGGTGAAGTGGGCTGACTCAAGATATGGCAAAGAGAAATTTCCAAATTCTTGTGGGAAGGGAAGAAGCCCAGAATTAAACACCTGATCTTAATAGATATAAATGAGAGAGGAGGCTTTTCCTTTCCCGACCTGAAACTCTACTACGAGGCAGCCTCCTTCACCTGGCTAAAAGACTGGTGCACATTGCAGGACCCGGACCTCCTGGATTTGGAAGGTTTTGACAACCGATGGGGATGGCACGCTTACCTGATATATGGAAAAGCCAAAATTCAGGAAAGTTGGCCAACATATAAAACACTTCTAAAAGACAAAGATAACCAACTAAAATTAAAAAGCTTCGAGGAAATAAGAGAATACATCTCAGACTGGTTCCAAAACCAACAGATATTTGAAAAATTTAAATCTGATAAACAAAAGGGGTTCTCAACAGAAACTTCCCGATTTGAATCTGATCTTGTAAATTCTAAAAGAAAAACTCTTCCCAAAACTTACCAACACCTCCTTGACTGGAAAGTCAAGGAGGAGGAGGTAACAGCGGCCATGGTGAGGTGGTCACAAGATTTTGGCCATTCAATAATTATGTCCCAATGGGAAAATCTGTGGAAGAACAATTGGAAATTCAAAAATTGTTATACTATTAGAGAGAACTTTATATAAATGCAATACCGATGGTACTTAACATCTGGAAACTTTTAAAAATGTATAAAAATGTGCCAAGTAATTGCTGGAGATGCGGCGATAATTCAGGAACTTTCTACCACATGTGGTGGTTATGTAAGAAAATACAGATATTCTGGGAGAGTATTCACTCAGAACTGCCAAAAATTCTAAGGATCTCTTTTATTAAAAACAACAACAGAGGACTATCTCCTGGGAGTTACAAATTTGGATATTCCACAAAAAAACGAAGGGTATCTTTTTATACGCTACGGCGGCAGCAAGAGTTCTCATCGCGGCAAAATGGAAGAGTATTGAAATTCCCTCTATACATGAATGGATTCAAAAGCTGACAGAATATGCTGAATTAGATGGTGTACCAGAAAAAAATAAAGAATAAATCAAAACAGGAATTTGTTTCAAAATGGGAGGTTTTCAAAGAATATTTGAACTATAATTACAGTAGTTGAAACTCTGTTGCAGCATTCAAGGAACTTCAGTAATAGTTGCAAGTTAGACATAAGAGTTAAGATATATTATGAAAAAGTTAAATTATGATAAAAAGTGTGTATTGGCAATAAGTAATATGAAATTGAAATAAGGAATAGACGGGAGGTTGGGTCTAAGACCAACTTATGTTTTATTGTTTGTTAAGAAAATTTTGTGTTTATTATTCTTGTGTGTAATTCTGTATCTGTGTTTTCTTTTTTCCCTTTTTTTCTGTATCAATTTTTTTAAAAAAAAGACAGCTTCCGGGTCATGTGGCCAGCAAGACTAAGTTACTTCTGGCGAACCAGAGCAGTGCACGGAAACACCATTTACCTTCCCGCCTGTTTATCGAACTGCTAGGTTGGCAGGAGCAGGGATCAAGCAACAGGAGCTCACCCTGTGTGGGGATTCGAACTGCCGACCTTCTGATCAGCAAGCCCTAGGCTCAATGGTTTAGACCACAGCGCCACCCACGTCCTGAATTTGTTCTTCAGTAGCTGAGATCAAATCAAAGCCTGACAGCATCAAGTGGCACAAGTTTCTTCTCTGGAATCAGGCAAGAAAGTAAAAGGGAGAAATATAACTTAATGAGACTCTGATTCCGTAATTTTACACCTCATTGTTCAAAAACAAATTATTTCCCAGCCTTATTTGTAGCTACTTGTAGCTATTTGTAGCTACTGATTCCCTCAAAATCATTTAACCCAAAATCATTCCTCCTCCCCATGAGTTAGGGCCCCTCCCTCTGGCTTTCTTTTTTGATTACTATTCTTTTTTGATTACTATTCTATTTGATTACTATTCTATTGATTAGTTTTATTTATATCCTGCACTCTCCAATGTATCTTTTGTCAGTTTTATAAATGTCCATAGTTCTATCCCCATCCTAAACTGGATCACAATCAAATTCTGTAATGCAAAATACATTTTTATCATCACTTTGTTTCCTACAAAGTGTAACAGTGGAGACAAAACTGACATTGTGGGTAGAAAATATCAATAGTCTTATACCGCATGGATTTGTCTGATCTTCTTTTAAAACCAATCACATTGGGGGCCATCACTAACTCTTGTGGGAGCAGATTCCTTGGTTTAACTATGCATGCATTACTTTTGTCTGTCCTGAAACTTCCAATGTTTGCTTCATTGGATGTCTGTAAGTTCTAGTATTATGAGAGAATATTATGAAGAAATTGTGAATGGTGTGGAGAAAGTGGAAGGAAATATTTATTTTATACACCTCTGTCATGTCCTTCCTTGTGCAATTCCTCCACCTCCAAACTAAGAAGCCCCAAATATTGTAACCTTTACTCGGAGGGGTGTTGCTTGCTGATCAGGTTGGTGGTTTGAATCCCCATGATGGGGTGAGCTCCCATTGCTCTTTCCAAGCTTCTGCCAACCTAGCAGTTCGAAAGCACACCAGTGTGAGTAGATAAATAGGTACTGCTGCAGCGGGAAGGTAAAGGGCATTGCTATGCGCTCTGGTTTCCATCACAGTGTTCTGTTACGCCAGAAGCGGTTTAGTCATGCTGGCCACATGACCCGGAAAGCTGTCTCGCTGAAAGTGAGATGAGCACCGCAACCCCATAGTCGCCTTTGACTGGACTTAACCATCCAGGGGTCCTTTACAAGGAATCACAGAATCATAGAATCAAAGACTTCTGGAGCTGGAAGGAAACCCAAGGGTCATCTATTCCAACACCTTGCAATGCAGGACTCTGCATTCATGGCATATGGCCATCTCACCTCTGCTTAAACACATCCAAGAAAGCAGAGTCCACCACCTTCCAAGGGAGTCTGTCCCACAATCAAATAGTTCTTAGAATCAGAAAGTTGTTCCTGATGTGTAGTCGGAATCTCATTTCCTGTAACTTGAAGCCATTGGTTCAGGTCCTACCCTCTTCCATGTGACAGCCCTTTTGATATTGGAAGATGCATATCATATCTCCTCTTAGTCTCCTCTATACCAGACTAAATATACCTTACTCCCTCAAATATTCCTCTGCACCAGTTCCAGTTTATCAATATATTTCTTAAATTGTGGCGCTCACAACTAGACTAGAAATTGTACAATTACTTCCCTTGATCAGGATACCATACTTCTGTTGGTGCAGCCTAGAATAGCATTAGTTTTTCTTTCTTTTTTTACTACTGCATCACCGTATTGATTCATGTTAAGCTTGTGATCCACTAAGACCCCTTGATCCTTTTCACATGTCCTTCTCACATTTCACATGACAAGCCAGATGTCCCCTAACTTATATTTGTGCAGCTAGCTCTTCCTGCCTAAGCGTAGAACCTTACATTGGTCCCAATTCAAATTAATTTTGTTAGCTGGGTCCCAGTTTTCCAATCTGTTAATATCTTTTTGAATTCTGATTCTGTCTTCTGAGGCATTGGCTGCATCTCTCAGTTTGGTGTCATCTGCAAATTGGATCAGCATCCCCTCAATTCCTTCACCCATGTCATTTATAAAGACATTAAACAACAACAGGCCCAGGACAGGACCCTGCAGCACCCGACTTGTCACTTTTTTCCATTAATGAGTACTCTTTGGGTTCAGTCAACCAGCTACAAACCCACCTAACAGTTACCTCACCCAGCCATTTTACCAGAACTCTGCTGGATTTTAGTAATCTCAGCATCCTTTTCTAATTCCTGTCCCTTGATTATTTCGGTTGCCCTTTTCTGAACAATATCAGAAATTATTATGAGAAGCTGAAATTTTCAACCCTAGAATTTGGAATCGTCAAAATGAAACAAGAGTCTTCAGGTCCTTGAACCACCAATCCATTCCACTGCAATTGTGCAGGGCAAATGATAATAATTGCTAATGACTTCAGACAAGATCCAGATTTGAACAAGCATCCTTTAAATGCTGTACTAATGTTTTCTACTTCTTTAGTAATCCCATCAGCCATCAAGCCTGTTCTAGTTCAGTTTTGCTTCAATTAATTGTTTCCTGTATAGGCTTAGTCTTGATTTAAGGGAACTGTCATTGAAAGTTAATTAAGAATCATTGGAGCCTGAAACATGCAGTGAATTTTTTAACACTTGATTGGGAGCTGCCTAGAGTGACTGGGGAAACTCAGCCAGATGGGTGGGGTATAAATAATAAATTATTATTAATAATAATAGTTAAATTAGCGGGCCTTGTTAGCTTGATTTAAACAAGCTGCCCACCTGTTTTGTGATATCAAGTGTTAAGTTCACTGAATGTGTATTTCACTTTGGTTTCCATTCATGGCAAAAGCACTCTGCAATGATTACTGATGATGTATGTTTCAAAATATGGGGCTATCATACAATATTTGCAATTACTTGGTGAGTGAAAGATTACTTTGAAAAACTGCAGAATGCAGCACAGTTTCAGAACCCAACTTTAAGCAACCCTAATTACCGGTAAGTTCAAGACTTTTAGATTTTTCAGTGATTGTATGTGATACAATGAAGAGTGTTAGAGAAGGGTAGTACCTTTGGTGAGGGACGTGTCATGCTCCTTTAGGGGTAGTTTCTCCATCTTTGGTCCCCACCCTGCAAACAGTTCTCACTTGTGGTTCCTAGAAGCTGTCAGCATGCGACGGTGGCCACACCCTGGGAACACCCTGGCTGGATAAACCAGGTGAAGGTAGCCAATGGGTCTCAAACCCTCAGTGACTAGGGGAAGTCAAAGACAGAGTCCAGCAGATTGAACGGACGAGACCAATAGTTGGTCTAATGGTCAATAAGGCAGTTTCTGCATGTGCTGTAGAGGGTAGCACTGGTGGAGGAAAGGGGGGCAGGGGAGTGCCCGGCACCATCGGGGAGGGGGTACCATCGTGGCTGCCCCCCAGGCACGCGCTGTGCACCCCTCCACCACTCCAGGCGCCACACCTTCACAGGAGGCGCGCCATGTCCCTGTGGGCAGCGTGCCACACCTCCGGGATGCGTGCCATGCCCCTGGGACACGCACAATGCCCCCCGGGACATGCGCCAGCCATGCTCCCAGTGTCAGAGCATGCAGCTTCTCCACTGTAGGGAAGTGAGGGGCAAATGGGGCTTGTCAACTTGGGAAGGTTCTAGATTCAGGTAGCTAGTTGGTCTGACGCAGTCGAAATATATATTAAAAAATTAAAAATTAAAAAATTGTCCAGTAGCACCTTAGAAACCAACTAAGTTTGTTCTAGGCAAGGTTGCTCCTCTAAGAGACAGAAAACTCCGATCCTAAACCTCTGATGCAGGACATCTTCAGGAGAAGGAAAGGGCAAATCCTGAGTGGAGTCCCTAAGATGGTTGGATGGTGTCTTGTGTGCCTCCTTCCAGCAACTCCTACAGCCAAGCTGGTACCAAATGTACTGCTCTGCTTTCCTTTGGACCACATCAGCAAGGGCAGCCCAGGATCTCTTGCTTGCCTCCCACAATGCTTGCACCCCAGGGAGGTCATTTGGGTGCTGCTAATGCAGCAGTTTGACTTTAGTCCCTGAGGCACATTCCATTGTCTCTTGAGGCAGATGCCAAAAACAAGTATGTGATATAACAAAAACAAATCACATTTGTTTGATCCTAAGAGACTGTATCAGCAGGATAAGTGTGGGAGTGTGTGGAATAAGAGGAGCCCTTCCTCTTCACATTCTCATTCTCCTGGTGTCTTCCATTTGCTTGGATTCAGCTCAAAAACAATAACAACACTAAGCACCTTCTGCAGAGCTGTAGCTATGAGGAGGCTAGTCAGGTTTTTGCCCCAGGTGAAGCCTCCAGAGGGGCCCTATTGAGATTCCTAGCCTGTGTCTGTGTATGCAAATGTGCATGTGAAGGCTGCCAAACTGGGTCTTTGACCCAGGTGAAACAAAGCCTAGTTTCACTTCTGACAGCTTGTGGGGCCCCCAAATTTGGCAGAGCCCACCGCTGCTGATGCCAGAACTCTGAGCCCCCAGCTTAAATTTCCCACAATGCTTCTAGTGTTACATGTACCTAGGGCATGGTGACACCCGAAGTTATATTGGATGCAGTGGAATATGTCAGAGCCAGTCATGCTCAAACCCACAGCGGCCAACTTTGAGGGGAGTTTTACTCCTTGGGATAATAGATAGTTCTATTACTCCAGAAGAATAGCTGTGTTCATTTGGCATCATCTTAAATACTGAAGGGTTAAAATAATTTAAAAGATTATAGGAAACGCTGAATGTGCAGTTCAGAGGTAAGGCACTACAATTCATATAATCTAAACAAACAAAGAAAAGGGCTTGGTTTTGATATGAAAATCTGCATATAATCTGGAACCTCTCCTCCTTTTTACAATTCATGGCTGCAAGAAGTATGGCACTTGGTTGAGATGGAAAAATTACCATACTCTTTTTCAGAACAATAATCAGTTTTTGAATTTCTACATTGGCAGTCTTTTTCACAATAATTCATCTGCTAAGAAAGCCCTGAACATCTTCAGTGAAACCTCTAAACACTGCAAAATATACGCAATACTGGTCTGGTTCACACAACATGGCTTATCAGGGCTGCACAAATGTGTGAACTAACGACTCCAACCAAGAACTAACTTTAGTTTGGCACATGGTTAGCAAGGACAGACTTTAACCTCAAGGCCATGTTTGGCTGCCACACGAAGCCAATCCTTGACTTAGTTCAGTGCTGAGCAGGAATAAAAAGGGCTAGGGAGGAGCAAAGGGGTGCAAGCCCTGCTGATGACCCATCTGAACTGGGTGGGCAACAGAGAACAACCCCCCCATCTCCTGCAATGCACAGGACTATTAGCTGCCCTGAGAAAGCTGTCTTTGCGACTGCTTGTCCACCATTACTGATCGTGTCATTGAAACCCCTCTAATAAACTTTTGAATAATCTCAGGGTTCCCTAGAACACATTCTGGAAGACAGTTTGACTTAGATTAGCGTAGGTAAATATTTCATTGAATGCCAGCTGTATTGCATTATTTTAAACTTTGCTTATTAAGATTTGTTTTCAGTGAAATTCTAATGTTTTAGATTCGGATCTGAAAATATACAGTCTCAGGAACTCTTTACAATATTATTGAACTATGTATACATTACCATCTTGAAAGGGGCGTATTCTCGCATCCCATCCTCCAGATTGCTCTAGAGCAGTGTTTCCCAACCTTGGGTCTCCAGCTGTTTTTGGACTACAACTCCCATCATCCCTTGCTAGCAAGACCAATGGTCAGGGATGATGGGAATTGTAGTCCAACAGCAGCTGGAGACCCAAGGTTGGGAAACACTGCTCTAGAGCACTATGTAGCTAACATGGTGCCTACAAATGTTTTAGACTTACTACAACCTGCAGCAGCCCCAGCCAGTGTAGACAGTGCTGATGGAAGTTGTATTTCACAACATCCAGTGGGCACCATCTTAGCTTCCCCTGCTGTGAAGGCTCTTTCCTCAACAAGAGGATAAAGGGGTAAAGGGGACCATTAGGTCCAGCCGTGACCGACTCTGGAGTTGCGGCGCTCATCTCGCTTTATTAGCCGAGGGAGCTGACGTACAGCTTCTGGGTCATGTGGCCAACATGACTAAGCCGCTTCTGGTGAACCAGAGTAGCGCACGGAAACGCCGTTTACCTTCCCGCCGGAGCAGTACCTATTTATCTACTTGCACTTTGACGTGCTTTTGAACTGCTAGGTTGGCAGGAGCAGGGACCGAGCAACGGGAGCTCACCCTGTCGCGGGGATTCGAACCGCCGATCTTCCGATTGGCAAGCCCTAGGCTCTGGTTTAACCCACAGCACCACCTGCATCCCTAAGAGAAAGCTAGGCCTTCCCTAACTCCTCACTGTGGCAGATATCTGGCGTGACAAGAAGCATCTCCATTACAGGGAGAGATACTGTCCCTTCTCCAATTTGCAAAGAGCATACCTAGGAATGGACACCTGGTCTCTTCCCTGCTCTCCACCCATGAATAGGACAAGAAAAACACATGTAAAAGACATAGTAAGCAAACATTTGTATACACTCTGTCAGTAAACATAAACGGAATGTACCAGGCACACATACACCTGCCAGCTGAGGCATTTCCATATTCTATATACAATCGTGTGCTGATGTGTATTTTAAAAAATGCTGTTAAATACTTTAATATGCTGCTGATGTTAAAAATGAAGCCCCCACTAGAAGACAAGGAATGTATTGAAGAAAACACCATGCTGTGAGAAGTAATCATTCAGACTATTCTGCTTATCCCTCAGTAAAACATAACTGACTGAAAATTATTAGCATAAAAACCACAGGAAATGTCTTATGAAAGTACTTTGCACATTTAACATCATCATCTCTGCATACATTACAATATTTTAACAGAAAATGCCTGTTAACTAGTTAGGAGGGGAAATGCAAATGGAAGAAAACATCTGTTTTGATGATAGGCAATTCCTCTGTCAAAAGTGCTTGTTTGCTCCATGATGTCAGTTTGCATGAAGGAAATTGCAATCGGCCCCTCGAAGATTGGCTAGCTTCCAAAAGGGAGCTTTATGAATGTGGCGAATGAAGTTGTACGCTTATCGCACCTCTTTGATTTACATATGACATTTGCTTCATTTACAAGCAACAAAGTGTTTTTCCAGCAGTAACAGCCAGTTCTGAAAAGCCAGAACTCATCTGCATGAGGCAGACTACCCCAGGTTATTTCCCCATGACAGTAATTTTACCCAGGGGAATGCCTCCATTCTGCATGAACAAACAGTGTCTGCATTTCAAGATTAGCTGCACCTTTTACCCAGAATGTGGGCTGGCCCATTTTATATTCTTTCTGAGTACACAGCAAGCACAGAAATACACAGTGCTTGTGCAAACAAAAGGACTACAACCTTTCTTTCAACAAGAAAGAAGAGAACACAAACCAGACAATAAGGCAGTCTCTGTTCATGGTTTTCAAATGCAACCTAATCATTAAACCCAGAGCAAACATTACTTAATATTGTATCATTCAAAAATGTTTTTTTCTTCTAAAAGCTCCCCTCATCGCAAGAACCTCTGGCTTCTACTGCTTCAGAGTACACAGAGTCACATGACTGAATGTCATACATTTTTGTGTTAGTTTTCCATGTGGAGGGTTGCTTCATTATTAATTTTGCATGGAGGAACAATCAGATCCAACTATGCAGTGCTAGATAAAGAGGTGCCGGAACTCACTATGAATGCCTCCCTCTTTCTCTTAGAATGGCAATGGCACCCACATGAGAGGTGCTGGAATTCACCTGAAAGGTGCCAGAACTGAGCTCTGGTGAGTTCCCCCAGAAAAAAACCCTTCAACTACCATATTTACTCAAATTTAATGTGCCAAACACGCTTTTCCAACAACACAAGAGACAACTCTACACGTGGACATGACCAGATGGGCAGCATCGAAATCAGATTGATTATATTCTCTGCAGCCAAAGATGGAGAAGCTCTATACAGTCAGCAAAAACAAGACCTGGAGCTGACTGTGGCTCAGATCATCAGCTTCTTATAGCAAAATTCAAGCTTAAACTGAAGAAAGTAGGAAAAACCACTGGGCCGGTAAGATACAATCTAAATCAAATCCCTTATGAATACACAGTGGAAGTGAGGAACAGGTTTAAGGATTTAGATTTGCTGGACAGAGTGCCTGAAGAACTATGGATGGAGGCTCGCAACATTATACAGGAGGCAGCAATGAAAACCTCCCCAATGAAAAGGAAATGCAAGAAAGCAAAGTGGCTGTCCAATGAGGCCTTACAAATAGCGGAGGAGCTAGGCAAGCAAAATGTGAGGGAGATAGAGAAAGATACAGGAAATTGAATGCAGATTTCCAAAAAATAGCAAGGAGAGATAAGAAGGCCTTCTTAAACGAGCAATGCAAAGAAATAGAGGAAAACAACAGAATGGGAAGAACCAGAGATCTGTTCAAGAAAATTGGAGATATGAAAGGAACATTTCGTACAAAGATTACCATAATAAAGGACAAAAGTGGTAAGGACCTAACAGAAGCAGAAGACATCAAGAAGAGGTGGCAAGAATACACAGAGGAATTATACCAGAAAGATATGGATGTCTCATACACCCCATGTAGTGGGGTTGCTGACCTTGAGCCAGACATCCTGGAGAGTGAAGTCAAATGGGCCTTAGAAAGCACTGCAAATAACAAGGCCAGTGGAAGTGATGGTATTCCATCTGAACTATTTCAAATTTTAAAAGATGATGCTGTTAAGGTGCTACACTCAATATGCCAGCAAGTTTGGAAAACTCAGCAGTGGCCAGAGGATTGGAGAAGATCAGTCTACATCCCAATCCCAAAGAAGGGCAGTGCTAAAGAATGCTCCAACTACCGCACAATTGCAGCCATTTCACATGCTAGCAAGGTTATGCTTAAAATTCTACAAGGAAGGCTCAAGCAGTATGTGGACCGAGAGCTCCCAGAAGTGCAAGCTGGATTTAGAAGAGGCAGAGGAACCAGAGACCAAATTGCAAACATGCGCTGGATTATGGAGAAAGCTCCTGAAAGACATCTACTTCTGCTTCATTGACTATGCAAAAGCCTTTGACTGTGTTGACCACAGCAAACTGTGGCAAGTTCTTAAAGAAATGGGAGTGCCTGATCACCTCATCTGTCTCCTGAGAAATCTCTATGTGGGACAAGAAGCTACAGTTAGAACTGGATATGGAACAACTGATTGGTTCAAAATTGGGAAAGGAGTACGACAAGGCTGTATTTCGTCTCCCTGCTTATTTAACTTATATGCAGAATTCATCATGCGAAAGGCTGGGCTGGATGAATCCCTAGCCGGAATTAAGATTGCCGGAAGAAATATCAACAACCTCAGATATGCAGATGACACAACCTTGATGGTAGAAAGTGAGGAGGAATTAAAGAACCTTTTATTGAGGGTGAAAGAGGAGAGCGCAAAATATGGTCTAAAGCTCAACATCAAAAAAACGAAGATCATGGCCACTGGTCCCATCACCTCCTGGCAAATAGAAGGAGAAGAAATGGAGGCAGTGAGAGATTTTACTTTCTTGGGCTCCATGATCACTGCAGATGGTGACAGCAGCCACAAAATTAAGAGACGCCTGCTTCTTTGGAGGAAAGCAATGACAAGAAGCACAGGGAAGAGGGGAGATGGAGAGCGAAGGGGAAGAATCTGAGGGCAGCGTAGAAGAAGATGACAGTGGCCTGAGAGATTCCATGAGCCTCTCCAGCGAATCGGAAGATTCACAGAAGGGGGCGCCAGTGGCCAGGGCAAGGGGATTCCCAAGGGGGACACTCCAGGAGCAAGGGGCCAGCAGGGACTCCCAGAGTAGCAGTTGGAAATCAGGAGCAGCTTCCCCACCAGAGCAGAGTGGGGGGGAAGAGTCCCAGGTATCGAGGGCAGAGGATTCCACACCAAGGAGTGAAAATATTTTTTTTTTTAAATAATTTTTATTCGTTTTTCAAACACATAATAAAAACAGAACAAGACAAACAGAAGAAAAACAAGAAAATCAAAACACACAAAACAATTAGACCAATATAACTACAAAATCATCATTTCATACCCTTCTTTCTTTTGACTTCCCCATACCTCCCCATCCCTGCATCCTTGTTTAGTGATTCTTTAGCAACCCTTAAGTCAATTGTCTTAATTCCCTTTCATAAAGTTTCTTTTAGTTTTTTAGTTACTGCTGCAGTTCTTTACCTCTTACCCCCTGACATCTTAACATTCCTCAATTTTGCAATAGTTTTTGAGATATATTTTAAATTTCTTCCAGTCCTCTTCCACTGTCTCCTTCCCCTGGTCGCGGATTCTGCCCGTCATCTCAGCCAGTCCCATAAAGTCCATCACCTTTGTTTGCCATTCTTCCAGAGTAGGTAGTTCTTGCATCTTCCAATACTTTGCCAGTAGAATTCTTGCTGCTGTGGTGGCATACATAAAGAAAATCCTATCCTTCTTTAACACCAATTGGCCAACCATACCCAAGAGAAAAGCCTCTGGTTTCTTAGGAAAAGTCCACCTAAGGACCTTCTTAATTTCATTATAGATCATTTCCCAGAAAGCTTTAACCCTTGGGCAGGTCCACCAAAGGTGATAAAAAGTGCCTTCAGTCTCATTACATTTCCAACACTTATTGTTAGGCAGGTGATAAATTTTTGCAAGCTTGACTGGGGTCATGTACCACCGATAGATCATTTTCATAATATTCTCTCTTAAGGCATTATGTGCCGTAAATTTCATACCGGTGGTCCATAACTGTTCCCAGTCAGCAAACATAATATCATGACCAATATCTTGTGCCCATTTAATCATAGCTGATTTCACCGTTTCATCCTGGGTATTCCATTTCAACAGCAAGTTATACATTTTTGATAAATTCTTAGTATTGGGTTCCAACAATTCTGTTTCTAGTTTTGACCTCTCTTTCTGGAATCCTATTTTCCTGTCCACCAGGGAGTGAAAATAAGTCAGGGCTGGCCACGCCTCCGTCGGAGAGCCAGACAACGGAGGGGAGGTCAGATCCGGCCAGTATCCCGGAAGAGGGAAGCAGTGACAGAAGCAGTGTGACGGTCAGGAGGAAGGTCACTGGGTTGGCGCGAGAGGCAAGTTCAAATCTACAGGAGCGCGGGACAGCAGAGAATGAGGATTGGGAACCGGGTCCTAAAGCCCGCCGGAGACAGGGGGAGGAGTCAGCCGACTCAGCGTCGGAAGAGTCCAGAAAGGGGAAAGCCCCGGCGGGCAGGAGGACCCAGAGGAGGAGAGAACAACGGAAAAGGTGGAGCAGGGCTAGGATCTTAAACTGGTGTCAGAGGGGAGGAGATTCAGACGGGACCTCGCCGGTCTAGGGTTTAAGACGTAGGGCTGCGTGCTGCGGCTTTGGAATGGAAGTTGAACTTCAGTAAAGACTTTTGTACATAACGACGATCGGGCGTTGGTCCTCTGTGAGCTGGGACCTAGGGGCAGCTCTGACAACGCCTGTTTCTTAGTCCGAATGTTATTAATTATTAATTTTTAGAAAACAGGAATCCCCTGCTTGTGAGACTGACTGTGGAGAGTTCCCAGTTTCGTGCCATGATCAACACTCAGCATCCCTGCCCCCACATGTTGTTTTGAGAGGCAGATAACGGACGATCTGTGGGTGAGACAGCCAATTACCCTATTAACCGTGGATTACTGGCACGACTGGTGTCCGATCTCTTGGGAGGCAGCCATATCTCACAGCAGGAAATTGGAAGCCTTAGGTGCTTTCGAACTGCTAGGTTGGCAGGCGCTGGGACCGAGCAGCGGGAGCGCACCCCGCCGCGGGGATTCGAACCGCCGACCTTCCGATCGGCAAGCCCTAGGCTTTTACCCACAGCGCCACCCGCGACTTTCAAGATACACAGTTCCAATTCCGGTCGCTTTCAGTTCCTGACCGTTGGCCTGTTGTACAACGAAGCTTTGCTTCTTAAACGACGAAAATAGATCCTTGCGTGCTGTCATGTGAAACGTACACCCCGTATCAATGACAAAAGCGTTCTCCACTTCTGGCGTGGTTCCTTTCGACATCAAAGCCTTTGCAGGCTTCGCCTGTGACTTGGTATGACTTTTACCTGGTGCCTCAGTCTTCGTGGAGCTTCCCTTGTGCTGACGTGGCTTCTTACAGCTCCGCTGAAGATGCCCAGTCTGTCCACAATTGAAACATCGGACAACGTTCAAAGCTGCAGCATTTTCTCCGGTAGCAACAGCAGTGGGGGTGTTAGAACTCCGTTCTTCTCTCCCCCTTTCCTTCACCTCCAGTGCAGCAAGTCTGTCATGTTCATTAAGCACAACTGCATAGACCCTCTCCGAGGTCAAATCCTGCGCTGCGAGGGACCCCAGCTGACTGGCAACGGTTTTGTAAGTCCGATTCAGGCTGTTTATCACCATGAAGCAAAACACTTCCTCCTGCAGACGGAAATTGCGTTCCACCATCTGTTGGCGCAGATATTTCATTTCCGTCAGGTGCGCTTGAACATCTCCATCAGGCGCAAGACTCAGGTTGGTCAGCTTTTCAAAATACAGCAGCGCTGAAGAACCTGCATCTCTCTGATGTGTCCTTCTCAGCGTGTCCCAAACTTCTTTCGCGTGCTGTAAATCCTGTATATGCACAAGCTGCGAGTCTGACACACACAGAATTATAGCCGTTCTGGCCTTCACATCCTGTGACTCCCAAGCACGCGTTGGTGCTGCAGGGATGGGGTTCTCAATCACCCCAAACAGTCTCTGATTCTGCAGCAGGGCCTTCATCTTAATAGACCAAGATGCATAATTGTCATTGGTCAGGAGGGGTGGAGAAGGCAGGGCTCCCCCCTTCTTGGCATCCATTTTGAGTCCTTTGCCTTTAACTTTCAAACACAAGCCTCTAAAATCCCATAGCTGGCTTGTTTACGCTCTTGGGCACCTGGCAGCTCTGAACGCTGGCTGCTTGGAAAGTCCCTTCCAACAGTTCGTCAAAACAAGATGTTGTTTTTGCCTCTCTGAGGCATAGCCTGATAGCCCAGCCCTTTTGAGTAGCTTTCCACTCCACTGACGGGCGTTGCTTAGCAACAGTGCATTCCTTTCTAGCACAGGAAGCCACAAGAATCTCTGGAATGCAGGCCTCTTCTCACTCGGAGCTGTTTTCCCAAACGCTGCTCCCGTGAACCAGAGAATGAATCAATCTGCGTTCACACTTTTAAGCCCGAAAATCTCATACCTTGGGCTCCGTGGCTTGGCTGTCAGCTTCTTCTGTTCAGCGTCTGGCTGCAGAGGATCAGCCCCTCACTTCAGGCTTCCATGGAGCGATGAAAACAGCAGCTCTGCTACTATTTTTGCAGACTTCCATGGATCAAAGAAACCATCCTCTGCTACCAATGTTGGAATGTGCCTACCTCTCCAGGCACCGGCTGAATTCCTTTTGACCTCCCCCTGCGACTCCCAGCAGGTAAACATGCGAGGTCTGTATCGGCAATTTTTCCCAGACTGTGAGAAAAACACACCACTGCTTCTCCCTCCTCCCTGCTCCCCATGGAGGGGAATCAGACTCAGACAGAAATGTATCTACATGTCTTTATTCCTGTCTTTAGCAGTCATACAGATAGAGATGTCTGCACTCTTCACAAACAACAGAGAGAATCATAAACTCCACCCTTGTACATCCTGTACAGGTCATAAGTCACACACTGAGCTCACATCTGGTGCTCAATACGTAGAATGGACTGCCCCTTTCTTGCCATGGTAACAGTTACAAACATCCTGTCTGGCTTTCCAGCCACCAGCAGCTGGCTTAGCTGCTGCTTCTTTCTTCTGCATTGCTTCTTTATAGAAACAGTCGGGATGGTGTGTGACTAACGCACGCACCGCCCCATGCGATGTCACAGCTAGTACAGCGCCCGCCACAGTGGGGAGTGTCGGGGCGCACAATGCGCCTCCTCCCCTCACTAGTATCCGCCCCGGAGCCGCGGCAAAGGTGTAAAAGAGCCACATGCGGCTCCGGAGCCGCGGGTTGCTGACCCCTGCCCTAGATCAAGTAAAACAATAGAAAAACTTAACTTATTGACCAGTCACATTGGTTCTGCCTTAACAAAAATCCTGGCTACGCCCATGGTTGATAGTCCTTTCCACCTCACTGTTCCACAGTGAAACTAGGGCTTCAACAGGAGCACCAGCCATGCTCCCTGGAAAAATCACTAAGAGCAGTCAGAAATCAGTCAAATTTCCTAAGTCTCTAGGGGAAACCAATCTAACTGGTCAGTCACTATGGCTGCACTGCTGCAGTGGTGCTGACATAACATGACATTGTGACATTGTGACATTACATTATGTTGTAGGAGCCATTGGCAAGTGCCCCTGGTAAGAGCCATGCTGTCTGAGCTGCAGCAGCCAGCTCAGAACTCCCCAAATGTTGAGCTTCTCTGGTAGACTGAGGGGAAACAAAGATTTGATTACTAGTTCCTCCCGGGTGAGCATGAATGGTCTTAGCTAAGCTTGGCAGGAAGGCTTGCTCTGTGGTATAAACCCCTCTATGCATTAATTAGACTTAAGCATGTTAGTTTTATGAGGTTGACTATCCCACAGAAACAACCTGTTTTCCTGTTAACCCAGAAAATTGCAGGAGTAAAATGACAAATGGGGCTGGTGTGCCGGCATGCAGTTATTTCCTGCTGTTTCATGGGGGAATCAAGCACGCATGTACGGAAAGCGCACACTTGTCCAGTGTTTGTTGTTGTGCCACACCATGCCCACTGGTGTGACTGAAATTTAGTGTGACATGCCAGGATATTGGTCAAAAAGCCACAGTTCTATAGCACAACAGGTACTGCAGTGAAAAGATTATTAGAAAACAGGACAGAAGCACTAGCATTACAATCAGGAAAACTAACACAATATTTTCCACTTCTGAATGCACTTTGTGCCTAATTCTAGCAATCATCAGCAAATTTTCTTCTCAATTATTAAATGAATTATGTCTGTAATATCCAGCTGTGAACAATTATTTCATTCAAGTTTTGACAAACAAGTCATTATTTTCCTTGCTTTATTCACCAATTTTGCAACCTGCAACAAAGGGGAGGCATGTTTGCTTGTAGATTTCAGGGGCTTACTGTTAATTTTATAAAGGGTTTTTCCAAGTTACAAAACACCCTCCTTGTGTGATAGTTGCTGTCAGAGCTGCCTCCAGGTCCCAGCTCACAGAGGACCAACGCTAGGCTGTAGTTATGTACAAAAGTCTTTATTGAGGTTCAGTTTCCATTTTAAAGCCGCAGCGCGCAGCTCTATGTCTCAACCCTAGACCGGCGAAGTCCCGTCTGAGTCTCCGCCCCTTCCACACCAGTTTAAGACTCTCGCTTTGCTCCACCTCTTCCTAAGTTCCTTTCTCCTCTGGGCCCTCCTGCCCGCTAGGGTTTCATCCTTCCTGGACTCCTCTGACGCTGACCCTGATGATTCTTCCCCCTCCTTCCGGCGGGCTTTAGGACCTGGTTCCCTATCCGGGCTACCTTCTGTGCCGCTCGCCTGTACCTTTGAACTTGGCGCGCGCGCCCAGCCTGCAACTTTCCTCTTGACCGTTCCCTCGCTCTCCGATGGAGGCGTGGCCACCCCTGACTCCTCTTCTCTCGCTGGTGGTGAATATGTGGGCTCTGATACCTGGGACTCCTCCCCCCCACTACGCTCTGGTGGGGAAGCTGGTCCTGATTTCCAACTGCTGCTCTGGGAGTCCCCGCTGGCCCCTTGTTTCTGGGGTGTCCCCCTTGGGTCCCCCCTTGCCCTGCCCATCGGCGCCCCCTTCTGTGAATCTTCCGATTCGCTGGAGAGGCTCACGGAATCTATTGGGCTGCTGTCATCCTCTCCTACGCTGCCCTCGGATTGCTCCCCCTCGCTCTCCATCTCCTCTCCTCCCTGCGCTCCCGCTGAGTCCCTGACAGTTGCTCTAGCCCCTGTTTCATATTACCTCATGCAATGTTTACCAGGGATGGAAAAGTGGACCACATTTAATTCATTTCACTGCCTTTTTGACTAGACAGATTAAGGTGGCAATGGTGAGATTACATGGCAGAGGAACTGCCACTTCTCAAGTCCAGCCAGGGGCAGAAGATTGAAGGGGCAGCTTTGAGAGCTGAGTTCCCCCCTGCCTTTCCCCGCAACCCATTGACTCTAATGGGAGGAAATTTTTTATGCCAGCTCCAGGACTGGTATCACCCAGAGCCCATTTTGGAGGAGCAAAGGAGTTTAGGATCCAGTGGATCTATGGACTCCTTCAACATGTCCCCCAAATAGCCCTCAAAGCTCCATTTCTTGTCTAAACAGTAGCAGCAGAACAGCAACAGCAGTGGAGCATGAAAGACTCCTTCAGTGGCTGTCTTCCCTCTTGGCCTGTAGAGATGGGAATTTACAGCATCCTATGGCCCCTCAGCTGCCCTGGCCATGGAGCACAGGATTATTATTATTTTAAAGGATTGTTCCCTAAAGGAATAGGCATGCAGAGAAGGAAAATGCCACAAATAATTGCATGAAGAGGAGGAGGAGGAAGAAGAAGAAGAAATGACACAGCAATGCTCATGAGGAGGGGGTGAAGAAATTAGAAATAAAGATGGGTAGTTGCTCTATTCTTAATATGTGTTCCAGATCCCCTTACAAATGTAACTAAACATCTCCCCTCTCCTGGAATGTGGACTAAAGCAAACTCAGACACTATTTCTTGGAATGACCAGTGGAAGGAGAGGAGAAGCCAAAAGTTGCTGGTCCCTCAGGTGAACTGATGTTTCCCTCTTCCATCTCTGTCACAGCTAGATTGAATAGCGAATGCCGACTTCCGGAGGCGGCGCGAACGGCAATGGCTGCCCTCTTCTAACCGGGAGAGGGAAGCTCCGCTGAGAACGGGTCGTCCGCTGCGGCGAAGCGGAGACCCACTTTGGAAAACCACAGGTGGCAGAAGCCTGTGGTCCCGGGACCCAGCGGGCGCCAGGAGCAGTCCCCAAAACGTTGAAGGAACCCATTAAGGGGCTCCGGATCGAGGAGGGGGTTGCGGCGCTGTGGGTCGTTCCGCGATCAACGGAGCGAAGCCGCGCTGCTGCTGCCGGTGAGCGCTGACCTTTCTTCCCAAACTTCTGATTCGGAAAGCAACAATCCGTGAGTAATAAGGATCTTACAAACTTCGAGACCTAAAGATATTGAATTTGGCTGAAAGCGGAGTGACGAAAAAAGGGAAGTCCGTCTTCCGCTGACACTGAACTTTAAAGCAAAGAGCGGGAGGAGTGGAGGCAAAGAGTGAACTTTTAACCTAATTGATCTGGCATCCGTGGAAATTACTTTTAAGCAGAATAAGGACTCTAAGTAACTGATTATATATGATTTCTATCTGGACTGTGGTACCTTTCTTTCATTTGGATTACAATTTAAGCAAGAAACCCAGGTGCTGGAACTGCCTGAGTAACTGAGCAGTCAGTCTGCAGGGCTGGATACTTTGAATTTAAACTTTGAAACATTCTGAGGGAGTTTGGACTGGCTACTTTGAAACACCTTTTGGAACACCAGTAAGCACTGTTTGAAACATTGTGGCTTTTTAAATATTAACTCTGCTAAAACCTGCCCTATTGAAGGTGCCTGGACATTAAATTAGACTTTATAAATTCTATTGGAATTGATTTCTTCCTTAAAGACATTTTAAGCTCCCCCTGGAGGATTTGGGATTTACAGCAGTGACATTGTTTTACTTTCCTTTTCCCGGCCTCCTGTTTGACTGTTACCATCTGGGCTGCAGCTTTCTCATGGGAAAAACTCAGCTTGACCTTGACTCTTAGATAACTCTGGAATGAGTGGCGCAAGTAAAAAGGGACCGAGAACCAGACAAACAACTTTAACCGCAGCCTCTCAGGCATGTAGATCATCTGTGCCTACTCTGCCTACTTTGCCTATTTTGACTTCTGAGGAAGAAGCTGCTTCTCTGCCATGGGCAGAAACTGAGGAATTACAATTGGAAGATATGGCCTCAGGAGCAACTGGCTCTATGCTAGAGAAAATTCTTGAAAAATTGGAATCTTTGGATAAAAAAGTTGATCAGCACATAGCTAAAATTGACCAAAATACAGAATGTTTAAATAGATTAACTGGACAAGTCGCACAGAATGTACAAGCAATTGGAGAATTAAAGGAGACTGCAGGTGAAAATCAGAAATTGGCTGAGGATACCAGCCAAAGACTGGGAAATTTAGAAAAAGAGGTAAGACCACTCAGCAAACAAGTAGGTGAACACCAGGCCTATCTTTCTATGATAGAACTGCGGAACAGGGAGACCAATTTAAGGATAAGGTCGGTACCAGAGGTGGAAGAAGACAACTTAGCTGAGTTTTTGACTAAAGAATTTTCCAAGTTTTGGAACTTAGAGGAGAAAGATTTTAAAATCATATCAGTCTTCAGACTTGGAAGACTTATAAAGAAAGAGAAGCCCAGAGACTGTTTAATAACATTGAGATCAAAGGAGGAAAGGGACAAGATTCTAGGCCTGCATTACGGAAAGTCACTGGATATTCTGGACAAAAGAATTGAAATTTACAAGGATATTCCTAAACAGCTGTTGGACCTTAGATCTGACTATTTGGAACTAGCAAAATTGTTGAGGAGCAACTCAATCATCTTCAGGTGGGATTTTCCTCAAGGATTATCTTTCACTTTTAGAGGGAAGAAGATTAAAATCAGAACACTGGAAGATAGAGACAAGTTTTTGATCGCCTACGGAGAGGACCTTCAAAAAGGACTTGAATTACCTTCGGGGCCTGGAGCACCAGGGGTGCCAGCACCCTCGGATCCTGAAGATCCAGCGAATAAGGTACCACCCCTAGAAAAATAACCAGATTTATTCAGAATGTCTCTGCAACTTTTAAGCTGGAACATAAATGGCTGTAACATCCCGGAAAAAAGGAGGAAAATTTTTCATATACTAAAAAAGGAACTGTCAGAGCTGCCTCCAGGTCCCAGCTCACAGAGGACCAACGCTAGGCTGTAGTTATGTACAAAAGTCTTTATTGAGATTCAGTCTCCATTTTAAAGCCGCAGCGTGCAGCTCTACGTCCCGACCTTAGACCGGCGAAGTCCTGTCTGAGTCTCCTCCCCCTCCACACCAGTTTAAGACTCTCGCTTTGCTCCACCTCTTCCTAAGTTCCTTTCTCCTCTGGGCCCTCCTGCCCGCTAGGGTCTCATCCTTCCTGGATTCCTCTGACGCTGACCCTGACGATTCTTGCCCCTCCTTCCGGCGGGCTTTAGGACCTGGTTCCCTATCCGGGCTACCTTCTGTGCCGCTCGCCTGTACCTTTGAACTTGGCGCGCACGCCCAGCCTGCAACGTTCCTCTTAAACGTTAACTCGCTCTCCGATGGAGGCGTGGTCAACCCTGACTCATCTTCTCTCGCTGGTGGTGCATATGTGGGCTCTGACACCTGGGACTCCTCCCCCCCACTACGCTCTGGTGGGGAAACTGGTCCTGACTTCCAACTGCTGCTCTGGGAGTCCCCGCTGGCCCCTTGCTTCTGGGGTGTCCCCCTTGGGTCGCCCCTTGCCCTGCCCATCGGCGCCCCCTTCTGTGAATCTTCTGATTCGCTGGAGAGGCTCATGGAATCTATCGGGCTGCTGTCATATTCTCCTACGCTGCCCTCGGATTGCTCCCCCTCGCTTTCCATCTCCTCTCCTCCCTGCGCTCCCGCTGAGTCCCTGACAGGAACAATTGGACATTATTTGCTTACAAGAAACACATGTGACTAGGCTCCACAGAAAAGTATTAATAAACAAAAGACTTGGTCAGGAATTTATATCTTCAGCCAAAGTAAAGAAGAGAGGTGTGGTGATATATGCAAAAGAGAGCCTGTCACCTAAATTTTTATTTAAAGATGAACATGGAAGAATTTTGGCAATCAAAATACAACATCAAGGAGAAAAGATTCTGATATTGGGAATTTATGCACCAAATGAAGGGAAATCAGAATTTTTCAAGAAGTTGCATGAGATTATGCTGGATTATCTGGATTATGACAACATCATCATGATGGGAGATATGAATGGGGTCGTATCAACTAACATGGATGTCACAAGGCCAAAATGTTACAAAAGATGGCAGACTACCAAAGACCTTTTTTGAAATGACTGACAATATGAACTGCATTGACATTTGGAGAACGAAGAACCCCTTGGGAAAAGAAGGAACATTTTTCTCTGAAGCCCAGCTGACTTGGACAAGAATCGACCAAATATGGATAACTAGAGGTCTGGCACCCAAGGTCAGAAAGGTGGAAATCTGCCCAAAAACCTGCTCCGACCATAACGCACTGAAAATGGACATGACACTATTACCAACCGGCTCCTTTAGATGGAAGATGAATGACAATTTGTTCAGAGATCAGGAGATTATTAAGAAGGCCCAGAAAGCATTGAAGGATTATTTTGAGATAAATATGAACACTATGGTGGAAAAAAGAATTATTTGGGATGCAAGTAAAGCTGTGATGAGGGGGTTCTTGATACAACAGAATGCTGTAAGGAAGAGGATACAAAATGATAGAAAAGATAAGATTTTGGAGAAAATAAAAGAATTAGAGAAGAAGTTAAGACTGAACCCGAAGTCACAGCCGATCTTGAGAGAAATCAAACTCCATCAAGCACAATATTCAAAACTGATAAACCAGGAAATAGAGTGGAAGATTAAATTAATGAAACAAAAAACTTTTGAATCGGCAAATAAATGTGGGAAACTGCTAGCTTGGCAGTTGAAGAAGAGACAAAAATTAAATACAGTTACAAATTTGGAAATTGAAGGAAGAAACATTCAGAACCCCAAGGAGATTAGAAAGTGTTTCCAGAAATATTTCAAAAAATTATATACTCAAGGGCCGCAGGATGAGGTTGAGATTCAACAATTTTTGGAGAAAAATGGACTTAAAAAATTGTCACAAGAAAACAGATCACTCCTGAACAGTAAAATAACACGCCAAGAGATTGAAAATGCCATTCAGAACATGAAACTGGGCAAATCTCCAGGACCAGATGGGCTGACCTCCAAGTACTATAAGACATTAAAAGACTACTTGATACAACCACTGATGGAGATCAGCAATGAAATTATGGAGGGGAAGAAGGCGCCGGAATCGTGGAAAGAAGCCTTTATCACATTGATACCAAAATTGGAAGCTGAAAAGACACAACTTAAGAACTATCGTCCCATCTCCCTTTTAAATGTGGATTATAAAATATTTGCAGATGTTTTGGCAAGTAGACTCAAAAAAGTATTAAATGAAGTAATTCATAAAGACCAGGCAGGCTTTCTCCCAGGTAGACACTTGTTTGCTAACACAAGGAATATCATTGACATTTTGGAACTTTTGCAAACAGACATAAATACAAAAGCAGTGTTAATTTTTATAGATGCGGAGAAGGCCTTTGACAATATTTCTTGGAAATTTATGAAGGGAAATTTAAAAGAAATGGGAGTGGGACGGGGTTTTGAGAATGGGATTGATGCAATATATTCAGAACAAAAAGCTAAATTGATAGTTAACAATGTGGTTACAGAAGAGTTTAAAATTGAAAAAGGAACACGACAAGGCTGCCCCATTTCCCCTTTGTTATTTATATCGGTTCTGGAGGTGCTCTTGAATATGATTAGAGGGGACCGGTTGGTGGAAGGGATTCAGGTCGGAGCGAAACAGTATAAACTTAAAGCTTTTGCAGATGACCTGGTTCTGACCCTGCAGGAGCCAGAATCTAGTACAATAAGAGTACTACAATTGATCCAAGATTTTGGTCGGGTGGCGGGATTCAAACTAAATAAACAGAAAACTAAGGTGCTGGGAAAAAATCTGACAGATACAGAGTCGGAACGGTTTCAGAGAGAAACAGAACTAACTGTGGTTAAAAAAGTAAAATACCTAGGGGTAAATATAACAGCAAAGAATCTGAGTCTATTTAAGGATAACTATGAAAAATGCTGGTCTGAAATTAAGAGAGACTTGGATAGTTGGACAAAATTGAAGCTTTCCTTGTTGGGCCGTATTGCTGCTGTTAAGATGAATGTATTGCCAAGAATGTTGTTTTTGTTCCAAACATTGCAGATTGTGGACAAGACGGAGTGTTTCCGGAAGTGGCAGAGAGATATATCTAAATTTGTCTGGCAGGGCAAAAAGCCCAGAATTAAGTTTAAGATACTAACTGACGCAAAAGAAAGAGGGGGCTTCGCCCTGCCAGACTTAAAGCTGTACTATGAAGCCACAGCTTTCTGTTGGCTAAAAGACTGGCTACTTCTCGAAGACACTGATGTACTGGACCTGGAAGGTTTTAACAACGCTTTTGGTTGGTATGCATACTTATGGTATGACAAGGTTAAGATCAACAAGGTTTTTAAGAACCATATTGTCAGGAAAGCAGTATTTAATGTCTGGACAAAATACAAAGACTTATTGGAAAATAAAACTCCGAGGTGGCTTTCACCTCTGGAAGCCAAGGCCCGAAAAAGACCCAATATGGAGGCCAAATGGCCAAAATATTGGGAAATATTAGAAAAAGATGGAGATAATTGGAAATTGCAGAGTTTGGAGAAAATGAAGGATAAAGTGCGAGACTGGTTACATTACGCTCAGATTAAAGAAGTCTTTAAAAATGATAAAAAGGTAGGGTTCCAGGTGGAGAAATCGAAGTTGGAAACAGAATTGTTAGAACCAAAGACTAAGGTATTATCAAGAATGTATAACTTGCTGCTAAAATGGAATACACAAGACGAAATGGTTAAATCGGTTATGATAAAGTGGGCTCAGGATATTGGGTATAATATTATGTTTGAGGACTGGGAAAGGTTGTGGACCACTGGGCTGAACTTCACTGCATGTAATGCTTTGAAGGAAAATGTAATGAAAATGATATATAGATGGTACATGACCCCAGTTAAACTTGCCAAAATATACCATTTGTCTGATAATAAATGTTGGAAATGTAAAGAACATGAAGGAACATTCTTTCATCTCTGGTGGACTTGCCCTAAAGTGAAGGCCTTTTGGGAAATGATATACAATGAGTTGAAGAAGGTATTTAAGTATACCTTTACTAAGAAACCAGAGGCCTTCCTTCTGGGTATTGTCGGCCAGAAGGTGTTAAAGAAGGACCGAACATTTTTTATGTATGCAACAACGGCAGCAAGGATACTCATCGCTAAGAATTGGAAAACCCAAGATCTACCCACACTGGAAGAGTGGCAGATGCAGCTGATGGACTATATGCAACTGGCCGAGATGACTGGTAGAATCCGAGACCTGGGAGAAGAGAGGGTTGAGGAGGACTGGAGGAAATTTAAGATTTATTTACAAAAATATTGTAATTTGGTTGAATGATAAGAAGGATGCTAGATCATAAATAACTGCCTACCACTGAATTAGATCTGATTTTGACGACAAGTGAGATTAAGGAAAATATAAACTTTTTGGAGAATTGCTAGATTTTATTTAAATGAGTGGAGATAAGATTGTAAACAAGTGGGTAATTTGCTTGAATTTTTTTTTTTTTTTTTGTAATGATGTAAGTGGGAGCGGGAGATGTGAGGGAGTCCAAAGAAGTGACAAAATTATGTTATGTTATAAGTAATGTTGTTTAATATTTACGCATTTGTATTTAAAAAACCTTAATAAATTTGCATTAAAAAAAAATATAGATTGAATAGCGAATGCCAATGTGACAGTTGATGGAGGGAGGAGAAAAAAGGCCCCAACTCAGGGCCAGCCCAAGATATTTTGGCAGCTAAGGTTAGGGGCCTTGTGCAGGGGTTGCAGCTGGGGGGATTGCCCAAGGCACATTTTGGGCAGGGGTGTGTGTTTGTGCAGTGCTCACACCGCCCTCCCCGAGCCAGCTCTGCGTAGCTTTGTGAGGCTGGGATCTGATTGCAAAGGCGAGGCTGGGATTGAAGGGAACATGGCTGTTGCGTCCTTTTCATGCATTCCCCCCAAGTGGCTTTGCGAGGAGTGTTTCCATAGCGGGGCATGTTTGCCCTCTGTGCCCCACCAGCAAAACACTCCTTGCAATGCTGCTCGGGTGAAGGAAAGTTTTGCTTCTGCACATCACCCTAGAATGTTCAGTTCACCATGAGTTCATGAAAACATCGCATCCTGACCTGTTCTTAGTGCTTGGTTGACCACATCTACGGATGAATGCTATATATTAATCATTAGTAATTGTTTAAGTCTTGCTATATTAATCACTAGTTATAATTTAATAAGGAGGCTTTCACGCCTGTCCAATTCTGTGTTCCCTTTCCCACCCTTTAATCTATTGATGATTAATGTCTCTATGTAACCTTTGCTTTGTACTTGTGTTAACCAATCAGCAACGAGCACATATGTGGCAATGCTGTAATATTCAATAAAAGGGACTCCCCGAGACATGCTAGGGAGATGCCTCCCATATGACACCCACCACTCGTCTGTCGTTCATTTCAACCCAACACTCGGGGAGGGTGCATGAGAAGGACACAACAGCCACGTGCCCTTCGATACTGGGATTGAAGGATGCATAGCTATTGCTCCCTTCTCTTTTCACACTCCCTGTGTGCTCTGGTGGTGAGGGCTGGTCAGGCACAATGGGCTCCTTTGCCTTCCATGCCCCGCCGCTGGCAGGGGAACCCATGCCTGCCAGGGGCACCATTAGAACACACTCCGCTGTTGCCTAAGGTGAACCAAAAGCACCCCTTTCCTTCCAGGGAAGAAAGGGTGAGTGAAGATCTACATCAGGAACAATTCCATCATGATCTGCTGCCCCTGTGGATCCTGGCTGGGTTGCCATATGTCCTCTTTTTCCAGGACATGTCCTCTTTTTCATGGGTATATTTGTCATAGTGATCCATAGTTAAAAGTAGAAGTCGGCAAATGTGTCCTCTTTTTTGCTCTTCAAAATATGGCAACCCTAGCCCAGGCAGCCCTGCCCAAAGGTTTGTGTGTGTGCGTGCATGTGCACTTGTGTGTGAGAGAGATTTATACTGAAGGGAGCTATTTCATAACAAAATAAATATTTTTAAACAATAAATGAACAAATGCTTCAGAGAAGCACACCAAGAACATCATGGGCTTTATCAAAGGTTTATCTTAACAGCAAGAGTTCTAATTGAACATGACAGTTATTTGAATGTTTTTTCTGAAGAAGAATATTATGATTCATTATCCACTTTGACATGTAGGTTGCTGCTCTATGTCTGGCTTACAAAAAAAGAAAGTAAAAATTGCCTAGCCAGATTATCAAAATAGTGAATACTTTCCAGGGGTAGGCTACAGGCAGTCAGCTTTTCTCACACAGCATGCACAACTATATTCTTGTCCTATTTCCCCCCATCTGTGGTCTAGAAAATGGCTGGTGGCTACTATGTCACATCACATATGATTTCCTGTTTCTGTCCAAAAGAATTAGAGCAAGGCAGACTGTGTCAGCATTTCATTAACCCTGTTTTATATATTTGTTATTTAGTGGTTGGGGAAAGAAACAACTGTCAACTTATCATCAGAAATGCTTTACTTTCTAGGACAAATTGACCTTGGTGCTTCAGAAGTGCACAATGTGGACCATAAGGTTACAAAGCATATTCAGCATTTTGAAGCTATACAAAAACTTCATCCAGAAATTGATTTTTTTTTATTTCCCAAAGATAATTGTTTGATTGTGATGCCTAGTTATGTAGCACCCTGCTTGTGGTTAACGCTTAGCTGGAATGAAATATTCAATGCAGCAATAAAAGGTAAAGGTAAAGGTACCCCTGCCCGTACGGGCCAGTCTTGACAGACTCTGGGGTTGTGCGCCCATCTCACTTAAGAGGCCAGGGGCCAGCGCTGTCCGAAGACACTTCCGGGTCACATGGCCAGCGTGACATCGCTGCTCTGGCGAGCCAGAGCCGCATACGGAAACGCCGTTTACCTTCCCGCTGGTAAGCGGTCCCTATTTATCTACTTGCACCTGGAGGTGCTTTCGAACTGCTAGGTTGGCAGGCAATAGAGAAATTAAAATAGTAATTTATTTGTCAGACAAATAAATATGAGGCACAGTGGTATATGGTTACCAAGCTCTGGCCTGGCCTCTTGCCATTCTGGCCAGCACTTATATTTCCTTAATCCAGCCCCCTTGCTCCTCCTGTGGCTGCCTCTGTCCAATCAGCCTGGTTAAAATTCCTATTGGCTGTTTGCTAGAACCAATCACAAAAGATACACCCATTTCCTCTTGCCTTTTATGGAAATCAAAAAGCTATATATTCTTCTATCTATAAATGACAAATAAGTAGTAATATATCTTACATGTGTCTCAACAAGGAATCTTAATTACCAGCTCACCTCTTGCCCTCCTTGCCCTATTGCCTTCCAAAACAGATAATTAATCTTGAATTTTTATCTTATGCATATGTCAAGGATTGAGTTCACATCAACATTGAGAGATCTCCTTCATTTGAAGGTTTCTAAACAAAAGGCCTGACAACCATATATCAGGAGTGCTCGATTGGCGTCTTCTGTCTGGCAAGGGGGGCTGGTGGCTGACTTAATTTCAGGATAGTTACAACTCTTACAACTATATGAAATAAGAATCTAGCATTTCTTAAATCCTTTGCATAATTATATTTAAACTAATATATTTAATACATAAACAACCTTTTAAAAGGAAAAGAAATCTTAAAAGGATCTTAGTTTAAGAAAGAAACAGCTTTAGAAAAGACTTCCCAAAAATGTTCTCTTTCTGCCAGCTAGATGCTTTTTCACTGCTCTTGACCTTTTTAACCTTAGGAAGAAGATATGGCTCATTTTACTATTTATCAACCCTTAATTTGTAGGGTCAGTGTAACCTTGGCTGTCAGCCTGTAATTCCCTTTTTACGACTTTGAGTGTTGTTTTCTGCTATAAATCAGGGGGGCCCCTTGTCTAGGAGTAAAAACATCTTGCCAAGGTTTTTAGGCAGCTGGTCTTCTGCCTGGCATGAAACAGAACATTTTTAAGCTCATTCTTAAAATACAAGCCCTGATTAAACATATAAGCTTTAATAAAAATGCAAGCTTATGATTAGATGCCTCAGTTATGGTATAGAATTCACAAAATTCACAAGTGAAACCATTCACACATGCTTTAATTTTTTAAAAAGTGGATAGATCTGCATTCATCAAGCCTCATATTAGTCAGGTACAAAATAAAAACAATTATAAGCATTTATACCCATGTTCCATCTTGCTTTCTAATCTATACATATGAAAGTTTCCTGCTTGGCAGGGGGTTGGACTTGATGGCCCTTGTGGTCTCTTCCAACTCTATGATTCTATGATTCTATGAAAGGCAACTCCGCACCTCTTCTTATGTCCTTAAGCCCAATTCAGGCCTTATTTACTTCATGGTGTGGAAAGAGAGGGCAGCGCTGCACACGCTGCCCCACCCCAGTGCATCCCGTGGGCCCTGTCTTCCCACCCATTGCCCCAATGTCTGCTGAATGGGGAACATCTGCATGTGCTTGGCAGGCTCCCCCTCGGTAGACATGCATGGACAGCATGGAAGCATTTGCCGGTATGCACAGCCCTGACTTTTCTCTGTGTGATGTTAATCATATCGAGGAAATTGCCCTTCTATAGGGCTCTGGCTTTAACCAAGAAACAGAAATGATTGGGTCATACAGATAGAGAGGCAAGGCTTGGTTTTCAACGGCTGAGATTATTATAGAGACAACAGAGCCTTCACCCCAATGGTGTCCCCAAACTGTACAATTTCCTCCCTCCTCCAGAAGTGAATGGTTGCCAGTCACTCCTGGGGAAAAGGCACTTTGGAAGCCTGTCTTTTGTTCCTGACAATGAATGGTCCGATCCTCACTGGCAGAGATCACACCGGAAAATGCAACGTGTCTCTGTGTGAAGAGTCCTTCCATTGTGCATTCCATCCTCTACAACCTGCCTTGCCATAGTGACAGACGTTTAGAGAGTACTTCAAAAAGAGTACCATTCCCTTTCAAAGCAGCTAATGCATCGCCTTTCTTGTCCCATCTTGTCCCAAGATTTCCCATCATTTGCACAGCAAAGTCCAGGTGATAATGTGAATGAATGAATATTTTCTGCAGTTTGCAGGGATCCCAATCCAATAAAGTTACTAATGCTTAGAAAATTGATAGAATAGTCCAATGTGTGGGTAACTTTCTGTGTACTGTGCCTCTCTGTCTGATCCTGGCCAGACATGTGCATTGTTCCTGGATAAATCATCTTCATGAAATCAGTAATCCAAATACCTAATCAACTCCTTCTTTCTGTTCTTTACTATTACATTTTTAACAGTTATCAAAATGTACTGAGTTTGGGATAAAATTCAAATTGTTAAAAGATAAAGAAAGAGGTGGATTTGCCATGCTAGATTTGAAACTCTATTATGAAGTGTCATGCCTCTGATGGTTAAAGGAATGGATAATGTTGGAAAATACAGACCTTCTGGACCTGGAAGGTCATGATAATAGATTCAGGTGGCATTCTTACCTTTGGTTTGATAAAGTGAAAGTACACAAAGGCTTCCTGAACCATGTAATTAGAAGGTCAATTTATGAAGTCTGGTAAAGAAATAAAAACCTATTGGAAAAGAAAAAACTATAGTGGATTTCACCCATTGAGGTATTGTTGGTTAAAAAATTAAATATGGAGGGAAGGTGGGTGTTATGGTTTCTAAGGGGTTGCTCGTGCGTAAGCAGGTACCTATCTCCCTGGCTGGGTGCAAACACCTGGCTGGGCTGCCAAAGTGAACCTCATCTGTCAGGACAGCCACTCGCCTGTGGCTGACTCAGTCGCTGGCAGAATCCGTGAGTGGGTGTTTCTTAAACTTCTTCCAGCAAAGAAGCTCTTTGACGCCTAGTCTCCGCCTACCCTCTCTGCGCGAAAGCCTTCTGCGCAGGGAGGGCGTGGGCAACGGAGGACCCCTACTCTCCCTGTTGGTCCCAGGCAAGGAGTCATGGGACCGCTTCGCCACTTCCTCCACCTGCCCCCCTTCTCCGCTGGTGCTACGCTGATTCTCTTCCCCAGAAGATGGGCTGCTTCTCCCGATCCCTGGACGCTCTCTGGAATCCCTCTGGCTTTTGCGCTCTCCCTCCAGTACTGATGGCAGTTCCCTGACATCCACCCCCTCCTCAGGACCCCCCTCACCCCCGGCGCGATCTTCCGATACCTCCTCTCTCTTTTCGACCGACGATGCGGGGAACCCCCTGAAAGAACTGTCATCATCTTCTGAGGATTCAAAACCGGCCTCCCATCCCCTCGGATCTCTTCCAGCTGGTTGAACCTCCCAGTCTGATTCTTCTTCCTCGGACACCTTCCCTTCCTCCTCTTCGGAGGCAGGAAACCCCATAAAGTCCCCTTTATCATCTGTGGGTCCAAATTCTTCCTCCCAGAATCTAGCTAATGGTTTAGGCCTATCTGGGAACAAACCATGAAACTCTTCCACCAGATACCCGTCCGTGATTGATTCAGCAGGGACCCAAGTGTTTTCCGACCTGGGTTCTCCCTCCCAGGCTACCAAGTACTCTACCTGGTGACCCCGCCACCTCAAATCGAGTATTTCTGTAGCTTCGTTACAGAGTTCCCTCTCCTCTACCCGCGGGTGGGTGGTAACCCCTCCCTCCCTTCCCGGGAATTCCCGACCCTCCCTATAATGTGAAAGTAGGGACCTATGGAACACCGGATGTATCTTCATGCTGTCGGGCAACTTGAGTTTAAATGCCACTGGGTTGACCTGCTGTATTACCTCAAAGGGCCCCAGTCGCCTAGGCTGCAACTTCTTGCACCCTCCCTTTAGGGGCAACCCTTGGGACGACAACCACACCCGGTCTCCGACCCGTATGGCCTCCCCCTCCCGACGGTGCCTGTCTGCCTGCCTCTTGTAAACTTCCTTGGCCCTCTCCAAGTTCAGCCTGAATTGCTGGTGTAAGGCCTCCATTTCTTCGGCAAATTGCTCAGCCGCAGGTACAGTCCATCCTTCCTCCCCCCTCCCTGGGAAGGCCCTGGGGTGACACCCGTAATTGGCCATGAAAGGGCTCATTCCCGTGGGCACGTGTTCAGCGTTATTGTACGCAAATTCAGCCAATGCTAATTTCTCTACCCAATCGTTCTGCCTCTCGCTGACATAGCAGCGTAGGTACTGCTGGAGTATACCGTTCGCTCTTTCAGCCTGTCCATTGGTTTCTGGGTGCCTTGCCATCGAGAAGCTCACCTCGACCTGCAGCAAGCTCATGAGCCTCCGCCAGAACCGGGAAGTAAATTGTTTTCCGCGATCTGAGAATACCCTCAATGGGGTGCCATGCAGCCTAAAAATGTGGTCCACAAACAGCCTGGCTGTCTCCTCTGCCGACACTGCATGCGAACACACTACGAAATGGCACATTTTCGTCAGCAGATTGACCATTACCATGACCGCTGTCTTTCCCCTTGACTTGGGCAGATCTGTCATAAAATCAATGGACACCACCTCCCAGGGCCTTTCCGGTGTTGGTAAGGGTTCCAGTAATCCTGCGGGGGCAGTCCTTTCCCCCTTTGCCCTCTGGCACTGGTCGCACCCTCGTACATATTCTCGTACGTCCTCCCTCATCCTTGGCCACCAGAATTGCCTGGTGACTAGTAGCATGGTCTTGTGCTATCCAAAGTGCCCAGCTGTTGGCTTGTCATGGAGCTGCCTAAGTATCTTGCCCCTCAATGTCTCTCCTGGTACATACAGCGTCCCCTTGTAGTACAGTAGCCCTTCCTTTTCCTCAAACCCCCCATTGTCTTCCTTTCCACCTCTGAGCTCCCTGATTTTAGTCTGAGCAAACTCATCGTCTCTGGTGAGCCCTGCTAGCTCTCGTTTACCTACCAATGCTCCCCCCCACCGGTCCTTGGGGAACACGTGCTGGTCTCCGGTGGCCCCTCCCCTTCCATGTATTCCGGTTTCCTGGAGAGTGCATCCGCCTTAACATTTTCCTCTCCCGGCACGTATTGTATCTCGAAGAAAAACTTGGTGAACTCCTGGGACCATCTGATCTGTCTCTGATTAAGCACTTGCATGGTCTGCAAGTATTCCAGGTTCTTGTGGTCAGTTCGGACCTGGATCTTGTGCCACGTCCCTATCAAAAGGTGTCTCCATTGATGTAATGCTGCGTAAATCGCAGTTGGCCAAGCATGAAAAAGGAAGGGAGATAGTAGTAATGGGGGACTTCAATTACCCGGATATTTGTTGGATGTCAAACTCAGCCAAGAGCATAAGGTCAAACAGACAACTGGCCTTGCAGACAACTTCGTTGTCCAGAAAGTGGGAGAAGCAACAAGAGGAACAGCCATTTTAGATCTGGTCCTAACCAATGTTGATGACCTGGTTAGTGGGGTAGAAGTGGAAGGATCATTAGGCATGAGTGATCATGCTCTTCTGAAGTTTACTATACAGCGGAAAGGAGCAGCCAAGCATACTAGGACTCAATTTCTTGACTTTAAGAAAGCCGACTTCATAAAACTTAGGGAAGTGCTGGGTGAGATCCCATGGACAGTAATACTAAAAGGAAAGGGAGTTCATGATGGCTGGGAGTTTCTTAAGAGGGAGATAGTAAAAGCACAACTTCAGGCAATACCAATGAGACGGAAACATGGAAGGTGCCTAAAGAAGCCAGGGTGGCTATCTAAAGAACTTTTAACTGAGTTAGGATTAAAAAAGGATGTGTACAAAAAATGGAAAAGGGGGGAAACCACCAAAGAGGAATTCAAACAAATAGCCAGCACGTGTAGACACAAAGTCAGAAAAGCTAAAGCACAGAATGAACTCAGGCTTGCTAGAGAGGTTAAAAGCAACAAAAAAGGCTTTTATGGGTATGTTCATAGCAAAAGGAAGAACAAAGAAACAGTGGGGTCACTAAGAGGAGAAGATGGTGAAATGCAAACAGGGGACACAGAAAGGGCTGAACTCCTCAATGCCTTCTTTGCCTCAGTCTTCTCCAATAAAGAAAACAATGCCCGACCTGAAGAATTTGGAGCAAATGATTCAGCAGAGGAAACACAGCCCAGAATAACTAAGGAGATAGTACAAGAATACTTGGCTAGTTTAGATGTATTCAAGTCTCCAGGGCCGGATGAACTGCATCCGAGAGTATTAAAAGTACTGGCAGGTGTGATCTCAGAACCACTGGCAGTCATCTTTGAGAATTCCTGGAGAACAGGCGAAGTCCCGGCAGACTGGAGGAGGGCAAATGTTGTCCCTATTTTCAAAAAGGGGAAAAGAGAGGACCCAAATAATTACCGCCCAGTCAGTCTGACATCAATACCAGGGAAGATTCTGGAGCAGATCATTAAGCAAACAGTCTGTGAGCACCTAGAAAGGAATGCTGTGATCACCAATAGTCAGCATGGATTTCTGAAAAATAAGTCATGTCAGACTAACCTGATCTCATTTTTTTGACAGAATTACAAGCCTGGTAGATGAAGGGAACGCAGTGGATGTAGCCTACCTTGATTTCAGGAAGGCATTTGACAAGGTGCCCCATGATATTCTTGTAAAGAAGCTGGTAAAATGCGGACTTGACTATGCTACCACTCAGCGGATTTGTAACTGGCTGGCTGACCGAACCCAAAGGGTGCTCATCAATGGTTCCTCTTCATCCTGGAGAAGAGTGACTAGTGGGGTGCCACAGGGTTCTGTCTTGGGCCCGGTCTTATTCAACATCTTTATCAACGACTTGGAAGATGGACTCAAGGGCATCCTGGTCAAATTTGCAGATGACACCAAACTGGGAGGGGTGGCTAACACCCCAGAGGACAGGATCACACTTCAAAACGACCTTGACAGATTAGAGAAGTAGGCCAAAACAAACAAGATGAATTTTAACAGGGAGAAATGTAAAGTATTGCACTTGGGCAAAAAAAATGAGAGGCACAAATACAAGATGGGTGACACCTGGCTTGAGAGCAGTACATGTGAAAAGGATCTAGGAGTCTTGGTTGACCACAAACTTGACATGAGCCAACAGTGTGACGCGGCAGCTAAGAAAGCCAATGCAATTCTGGGCTGCATCAATAGGAGTATAGCATCTAGATCAAGGGAAGTAATAGTGCCACTGTATTCTGCTCTGGTCAGACCTCACCTGGACTACTGTGTCCAGTTCTGGGCACCACAGTTCAAGAAGGACACTGACAAACTGGAACGTGTCCAGAGGAGGGCAACCAAAATGGTCAAAGGCCTGGAAACGATGCCTTATGAGGAACGGCTAAGGGAGCTGGGCATGTTTAGCCTGGAGACGAAGAGGTTAAGGGGTGATATGATAGCCATGTTCAAATATATAAAAGGATGTCACATAGAGGAGGGAGAAAGGTTGTTTTCTGCTGCTCCAGAGAAGCGGATACGGAGCAATGGATCCAAACTACAAGAAAGAAGATTCCACCTAAACATTAGGAAGAACTTCCTGACAGTAAGAGCTGTTTGACAGTGGAATTTGCTGCCAAGGAGTGTGGTGGAGTCTCCTTCTTTGGAGGTCTTTAAGCAGAGGCTTGACAACCATATGTCAGGAGTACTCTGATGGTGTTTCCTGCTTGGCAGGGGATTGGACTTGATGGCCCTTGTGGTCTCTTCCAACTCTATGATTCTATGATTCTATGAAGTCATGATAAAGTGGGCACTAGATTTTGGGCATAATATTGAGTTTGATTCATTGATTGTGGAATGAAAATTTGAAATTTACAGCATGTATGGCATTAAAAGAATATGTAATGAAGATGATGTACAGATGGCATTTGACACCAGTAAAGCTAGCTAAAATGTATAGAACGATAGATAAAACATGCTGGAAATGTAAAGAATCAGACAGTGACTTTTATCATATGTAGTGGACCTGTGACAAAGTAAAAACATTCTGGGAATTGATCTATAACAAATTAAAAAAGATGTTTAGATATTCCTTTCCCAAAAAACCAGAAGCATTTTTTCTAGGTTTGATGGGAGAGGAAATTGCGAAGATAGAGCGAGAATGTTATTGGCTCAAAGTGGAAGTTACAGGAGGTATCTATCACTGCAGAGTGGCAGGCGAAGATGATGGACTTTGCAGAACTGGCCAGACTGACTTGCAGGATTCAAGACCAGGACGATCAGAAATTCCAAAGGGACTGGAGTAAATTTGAGTATATTTGAATAACAACTGTAAAAACTTGAAGACACTAGCAGGATTGAAATAAATCCTACAATGTGGACAATAGGTTAAAGATGTAAATTGTGTGATTGGATTTGAAACGGAAAACCTGCTGAAGGGAAGTCGTATGCTCAGCAGAGCAGCGAGTTTTTGTGTTTGATAATGAAATGTTGTAATGTCGAAAATGTTGTTTAAGGAGTAAAATAATAAAAATATATTGAAAAACAAAAAACCAAAACAAAATGTACTGAGTTTGTAAACTGTGGAGAAAATAAAACAGTGTTTTATATCCCGCCCTCCCCCCAGGCAGCTGAGTGGGTTTCTTTAAAAAACACATTATGTGTGGGTGGGTGTTTGGGCAGGCAGTTTTACTTGATTAAATAACATAAATATTCTATTATCTGATAATCTGAAATGCATTTTCAGAATTTGGAGTGGGGTGGGGTTTTTTTGCAACACCCAGAATTTTTATAGGTGTTCTGTTCTAATTAAAATTCAATTAAATCTTTTATTATGCTTTGTTTCTTCATATATCTCAAACAGATTATAGCAAAACAGAAAAAGACACAATCATAGACTTGGGGGGAAATAGAAAGGAAAAGATATGACTTTCTTAATCGTGCATTTAACCTCAGTAAGAATATCAGAGAATGCTTGATGGATTCAGATTTAGAGGCTCTTGTGAAGCCTTATTTCATTGCCCGTGCCGCTGCCGGAGGTCCAAAGGAGACAAAAGACACCAGGATGTGATTACACAGAGAAAATGATTTATTAGCTTTCTGCGCAGAGACGGCCAGTGGAATAGCTTCCAAAGACTGACCGCCCATGTCAGAGCTGCCTCTAGGTCCCAGCTCACAGAGGACCAACGCTAGGCTGTCGTAATGTACAAAAGTCTTTATTGAAGTTCAATTTCCATTTCAAAGCCGCAGCGCGCAGCCCTACATCTTAAACCCTAGATCGGCGAAATCCCGTCTGAGTCTCCTCCCCTCTGACACCAGTTTAAGATCCTAGCCCTGCTCCACCTTTTCCGCTGCTCTCTCCTCTTCTGGGTCCTCCTGCCCGCTGGGGCATTGCCCTTTCTGGACTCTTCCGACGCTGAGTCGCTTAGCTCCTCCCCCTGCCTCCTGCGGGCTTTAGGACCCGGTTCCCAATCCTCATTCTCTGCTGTCCCGCGCTCCTGTACATTTGAACTTGCCTCTTGCGCCAACCCAGTGACCTTTCTCCTAACCGTTACACTACTTCCCTCTTCCGGGATACTGGCCGGATCTGACCTCCCCTCCGTTGTCCGACTTTCTGATGGAGGCGTGGTCAGCCCTGCCTCCTCTTTTCTCCCTGGTGGGGAATGCACTGGCCCCGATACTTGGGACTCTTCCCCCCCACTCTGCTCTGGTGGGGAAGCTGGTCCTGATTTCCAACTACTGCTCTGGGAGTCCCTGCTGCCCCCTTGCTCCTGGGGCGTTCCCCTTGGGAACCCCCTACCCCTGGCCACTGGCGCCCCCTTCTGTGAATCTTCCGATTCGCTGGAGAGGCTCATGGAATCCCTCGGTCCACTGTCCTCTTCTCCTACGCTCCCCTCGGATTCTTCCCCTTCGCTCTCCATCTCCTCTCTTCCCTGTGCCTCTGCTCCTGAGCCCCTGACATCCATCCCCCCTCGAAACCCCCCCTTCCCCCCTCCCCCTCTTCTGGCGTGGGTTCTGGGTGCTCCAGTGTTGTGGGGGTGAGTGCAGGATACAGTTCTTCCCCCGTGGTGTGCCTCCAGCCGGTTAGATCCGGCCAGTCCTCAACGGGCTCGTCGACGTCGATCTCCTCAGCTTCCATCTCTCTGCCGGTGTTATCGAACCCCGGATCCTCCCCCAACACGTCCATGACCCCCTCTCCCCCTGTCGCCTGGGGTGACGCTGCGTGCGCGGGCCCGCTCGGCAGTTCTCTGCGCCACCCCACCTCAGGTTGATCTTCCCACCAATAAGAGCCGCCTGTGCCAAACCCTGAGAGGGATCCCTCTGGGGAGCTAGTCTCCGGCACTGTGTCCTCAGCTGAAGAGAAACCCTGGAACGTTCTGGCTGAAAGTGTGGGTGTGAAAAGATATTCGTCGAAATAATCCGCCGGCATGGGCCTGTGTGGGAAAAATGCGTGGAACTCGTCTTTGAGGTAGTGCTCCTCCACCGCATAGTACGGTACCCAGCTGTTGGCACTGGCCGGGGTACCTTCCCTGGCGAGGAGATTTTCAACCCCCTCTTCCCCCCATCTTGAGTCCAAAATCTCCGTGACCTCGTTGAGCGGCTCCGCCCTCGGCGACCCCCCTTTCGTGGGTCCCCTCTGAGCGGGCTAGGAGCTGTCCCTGGCTCCTGAAACCTGTGAGGCGCCTTGTAGGGCGTGAGCACCGATCTATGAAAGACCGGGTGCATTCTGGATCCCTCCGGTAGTGTCAACCGGAAGGCCACTGGGTTGATCTGTGCCTCGACTTGGTACGGGCCTAGCTGCTTGTGTCCGAGCTTCTTCTTAGCTAAGGATCTGGCCGGCACTGCCTGGGCTGCTAACCAGACCCAGTCCCCTACCCGTATGTCCTCCCCAACTCTCCTGTGTCTGTCTGCCTGCATCTTGTATGCGTGTTTTGCTAGCTCTAACTGTCTTCGGAGCTGTTCGTGGACCTCTTGTAACTCCGCTGCCAATGCCTCTGCTCCCTGCGGCTCCCCTCCCCCTCTTTCTCTAAGCCCGGGAAGGTCCTGGGATGTCGCCCGTTGTTGGCGAAAAACGGTGTCACCCCCGTGGACACGTGTTTCGTGTTGTAGGCAAACTCGGCCAGCGGTAGGTAGTCCACCCAGGTCGAGGGCTGCTGGTTCGCGTAGCATCTCAGGTACTGCTGCATGATGGCGTTGACCCTCTCCGCTTGTCCGTTGGTCTGCGGGTGTCTTGCCGACGCTAGGTTGACCTTGACGTTCAGGATTCCCATCAGCTTCTGCCAGAAACTCGAGATGAACTGGCGCCCCCGGTCGGACAGGATAGACCATGGTAGGCCGTGCACCTTGAACACGTGGTCTATGAACAGCTTGGCTGTCTGTTCCGCTGTGGCCACCTTCGCGCAAGGAATGAAGTGCGCCATCTTGGTGAACATGTCGACTACCACGAGTACTGCTGTTTTGCCCCTCGAGCTGGGCAGATCAGTGACAAAGTCCAAGACCACCCTCTCCCACGGTTCGAACGGGGTCTGTAGCGGTTCCAACAGTCCCGCCGGCGGTCTGTGTACTGGCTTGGCCCTTTGGCATGTGTCGCACCTAGTGACGTACTCCGCGACTTCTCCCCGCATCTTGGGCCACCAAAAGTCTCTGGCTACTAATTCCACCGTCTTGTCCTTGCCGAAATAGCATATGACAGGCATGTTTATACTAAAGGTACGCCCTTCCCTCGACCAATCACTGATTGTCAAACAAGCATTCTGCCTTATAAGGACAACATCTCTGCAACAGCTCCGTTTCTGCAGGTCCCTCATTTCCTTGTTTGTTCCCTTGCCTTATTTGGTAAACTTCTTATGCTGTGCCTACGTGTTCTTCTCAACTGCCTGCTGCCTACGTGACTTGTGTCACAAGCGAAAGCTTCCTATGCAAAACTTCTTGAGCAATTAATATATGGCGACAGAATTAGACCTTCCCTTCCTTCATTTGCTGCTTTGTCTTTCAATCGCAGGTCCCTGCAATACTGCAAATAATAATAATAATAATAATAATAATAATAATAATAATAATAAATTTTTATTTATACCCTGCCCTCCCTGGTTCAGGGTGGCTAACACCAATAAAATTACAATAAAACATAATAGGGGGAAACAAACAAACAGTTTATTAAAATGCGGGTTAAAATACAATTTAAAATGCAGCCTCATTTTAATAGTAGCCCATAAATCAAAATCATAAGGGGAGGGAAACATAAGGGTCAGACTGAGTCCAAACCAAAGGCCAGGCGGAATGGCTCTGTCTTGCAGGCCCGGTGGAAAGATGTCAAGTCCCGCAGGGCCCTAGTCTTTTGTGACAGAGCATTCCACCAAGTCAGGGCCAGTACTGAAAAGGCCCTGGCCCTAGCTGAGACCAATCTAACCACCTTGCAGCTTGGGACCTCCAAAGTGTTGTTATTTGTGGACCTTAAGGTCCTCCGTGGGGCATACCAGGAGAGGCGGTTCCATAGGTACAAGGGTCTTAGGCCGCATAGGGCTTTAAAGGTCAAAACCAGCACCTTAAACCTGACTCTGTATTCCACTGGGAACCAGTGCAGCTGGTAAAGCACTGGATGAATGTGATCCCGCGGCAAGGACCCTGTAAGGAGTCTCGCCGCAGCATTCTGCACCCACTGGAGTTTCTGGGTCAGCTTCAAGGGCAGCCCCACGTAGAGCAAGTTACAATAATCAAGCTTGGAGGTGACCGTTGCATGGATTACTGTGGCCAGATCAGGGCGAGAAAGGTAAGGGACCAACTGCTTGATACGGTGGAGATGGAAAAATGCCACCTTTGCTGTGGCTGCAACCTGCGCCTCCATAGAAAGGGAGGCGTCGAAGCACTTGACAGAAGGCACTGGCACTAATTGAGCCCCCACAAGAGATGGGAGTTGGCCCCCAACCCCATGTCGTCCCAACCCAGCCAAAGGATTTAACTTCAACCGGCTCCCACACAGCCATCCAGCCACAGCTTCCAAGCATCTGGTCAGTGTGTCCGGGGTCGAGTCAGGGCGGCCGTCCATCAATAGATAAAGCTGGGTGTCATCAACATATTGATGACAACCCAGCCTGAAACTCTGGACAATCTAGGCAAGGGGGCGATTAAAGTTATTGAAAAGCATTGGGGAAAGGATTGCGACCTGCGGGACTCCACAAACCAAGGAGTGCTGCGGCGACAACTCCCTCCCTAGCGCAGAGTCTGTGGCCATGCTTGCATTCTGAAAAAGCCTATGTAGACAGAATCAGTTGCCCCTTTTGCAGAGACTGTGTGGGACCTGTGGAGGATCAAACTCACAGTTCCAGGGGAAAAGGGGCCCCCCTACCTGAGTGGGAATGAGATAAACCTCCCTGGGCATATGGAAAATGGTGTCTTCCTGCATAATTAAATTCAGCCTTCCACTGCCTGTGGTGGCAGGTTTTTCAAAGATGTTACTGGCTGTTTCCTGCTACTGACAATCTGAGCAGGAAAACACCCCCCTTTTTTTGGTCCTGGGTCAGAGGGTGACCCAATTACTGGCTGTTCCCTGAATGACACAAAGCACCTGCAAGCACACTAGTTTTATGAGCTTGAAAGGCATGTAGGGTGCATGCAGAAATTACAGGAACCTGTTCCTGGGGCAATTGAGTCTGCAGATTCACAGCGGCTTTCATCAGGGCTTTCCAATCATCAGGAATCAAAGCAAAGTCTGAGGAGTGCTCTGATGGTGTTTCCTGCTTGGCAGGGGGTTGGACTCGGTGGCCCTTGTGGTCTCTTCCAACTCTATGATTCTATGATTCTATGATTCTATGACTCATCCTCCTCCAGTCCAACGTACATAGGTACTGGTCAAAGCCAATTCATTATCAGTTTTTCACCTCTCTGATAACAGAATAAGGCAGAGGGTCCCAACGGCTAACCTGTTGGCCCTGACCAAGTGCCCATGTAACCAGACTCAGCATGTTTATGCCAGCAAGCTCTTCCACAGTTAGGTGAGAAGATGCTTTTCCCCCTTAACCATTTGCCTTCTGAGGTCTGCCCTCTGAGCCTTTACAGACTCAGGAGGCACTGCTATGCTTGCTAAATCAGGCAGACCTGAAGGCTGAAATGACGTGTTACAGTAAAGATTGGGCTGAGATAGGGGAGGGGATTGCTGAGAAACCTAAGAAGCCTCAGAAACTGGCTTCTCAGACACCGACTTCTTAAAAACCAGGCTCAGCGGTGTTGTCACCGACAACCTTGGTGGGGCGGAAGAAACAGATGGAGGATTGATAAGAGAAAGTACAGGCTGAACTTCTGCGGATGGTGGCCTAACAACCGAAAGCAAAGCCTTACTTTCTATGGGAGCAAAACGCTGTTGGCAGAAATGCCAAACCTGCAGGACTCACACTCGGGCTCTGGGCTCTGAGTGCAGGGTCTGTCCTATTTGATCCCAATCTTGGAGCCTAAAGGAACCAGCCTCAGGGTACCACGGACACTGGGTATTAATTACTTTCAATAGGACATTTAAGTCTGCACCCAAATAGTGGTGCTGTGCCTTTAAAAGTAAGCACTGCTACTCGTTACAATGTTTCAGCTGTTGCGCAGAAAGGGAACTCCACATACTCACGTTCCTTCCTTCCTATACTCACCGGGATCTGTTTAGGATTGAGGGACGCGTCTGTAGCTCTTGTCGAGTGAAGTGAGTAAAACCAGCCCCACAGACCTGGGTGCCAGATGAAGTGAAGAACATGAGGCAGGAGTTGATAATGCAGGAGTTGATAATGCAGGTGAGCTGCACACAGGTGAGCTGCATGCAAGCTGCCGGCCAGCTCTGTGGAGGCTCCTTTTATTGACACAAATATGCAAATCCAGGCAGATACATTTTGGGCTGTGACCTTTACACATCTTCCAGTCGCAAGATTGTGGGGTGGTACAAAGTTATTTTGGCACCTGTTTCCACCATGTCATTTCCCCCTTGCACACAGTGTATGACAAAGGAGACAAAAGGTCTCCGAGACAAAGGTTACAGACAGGACACTGCAGACTACTGAGATCGTAAAAGGTTAGACAGAGGGTCACGCACCCCAAGGTCACGCGTGCAGGCAGACTGTGGCTGCCTGTGGGTGGGGAGTGTGCTCCGGACCCAGCGATCATCCCTACAATTTCTGTTGCCTATTTAAAGGGAGGGTTTAAAAAGTGGTTTACTTCTTATTCCCCTTTGGCTCCTCTCCTTGCTACTCATCCCAATGTGCTAGATGTCTTATGTGTATGTCTGAAGGTGAATACTTTCTCATTGACTTCAGTGGGAGAGCAAGAAACTGAAATCATTTGAAACAATTTTCATTCTGCTCTTCCTTCTGTCAGCCAAATATATCTTCATAATAGCCCAAGGTATTTGAAGTTCAGCTTCTCCTGCTCAAGAAGTGCATTGTGCTACCCCAGGACACTGGCTCTATTTTATTAATTAATTAACCACCAATCATCCATTGATCTCAGGGTGGTTCACAGCACAAAAATACAAGATAAAAATGCAAAATACATAATAAAAACAAAAACAAAAGCAAAGCAAAGCCTCCATCACACCTGCTCCCCCCCTCCCAAAAGCTCAACAACTTTGGTAGATCACTGCCAGTTTTTTTTATAGTGGGAGTAGATCGCAGTCTCTTGAAAGCTGGACATGCGTGGCATAGGGGATAAAACCAAACACTAGGAATGCCACATTGAAGGCTCCACAGAGCTGAGGAATACTCCTCCAGCATTGCCCTCTGGAAAGAACCATCCAAGTAGGACCAGAACCACCACAAAGCAGTGTTACCATGGGCATAGCCAAGGGTGAGCAGATGCCCCCCAAAATCAATAAAAATACATAGCAAACTGAGGTTCTGGCCACCTAAAAAAATCCTGGCTATGCCCATGGGTGCCACCCACCCCTAACTTGGACAGCTGCTCCAGAAAATTCCATGCTTTGTGGTAGAAAGCCACTGAGAGTTTAAGGACAATTAACAGGGACACATTTCCCCTGCCTCTCCTGACAGAGGACATAATCAATGGCAGATCTAGGGAAGCACAACTGGTTTGGGCACACCAGGCACATAGCTTATGGGGTGCCATGGCAGATGCTGCAACTGGAATCCAATGGAAGGTGAGACATGGGTGGGGGAACTGGATTTTGGTGTCACACAGGGCTGTAATTTGAGACACCAAAGTCTGCCCCTGACATCAAGGAGTTTTAGGCCAAAACCAGGCCTAAACCTCGATTGAAATGGATCTAGAAAGCATTATTCAGTGGCTCTAAAACACTATACTGCCCAGGAATTTAAAATGCTGTCCTTCAGATGGAATGAGGTGTCCCTGGTGTATTCCAGCTGATTCAAAGAAACATTTTCAATGAGTCTGTAGTTGATTGACACCATTATAGGACTCCAGTGGGGTCTTTTGTTTTGTTTTGTTTTTGTTTTTTGTAAGTCCACTTACTGTCTTTGATAACTAAATTACATTGATCTAATTGGTTGATCAATGAATTATTGGTGCTGTACTGTCTTCTTGAATTATAGGTACTGTACTGTACTGTACTGTACAACCAGTCATTTGACCGGAAGCTGGACTGTCAGTGGGACATTCCTGCCATGGTGTAACAAAGCCCCTCTATTGGGCTCATATTTGCAAAGATTTGGGAGAAAGTGGATTATCCCTTGGAATTACCATATTTTCCGCCCTATAAGATGCACCAGACCATAAGATGCACCTAGTTTTTGGAAGAGGAAAACAAGAAAAAAATATTCTGAATCCCAGAAGCCAGTACACCCAGCAGGATCGCAGCGTAGCGATCCCATTGGCTGTCCTGGCTTATGGGATAGCCCCACGCAGCCTTTCCCGGGCAAGGGGAGCCTTCATTCCCTGCCCGGGAGAGGTTGCGCACAGCTAAGGCTCCCCCAAGAGCCGTGCTCCCTTTAAAGAGCGTGCTGTGGGCTTTTGTACAAGGTGGGGGAAGTTAAGTGATGGACTGCCCTTCTCCCTCCTTGGGGAAAAGCCCCCAAGAGCCACACACACACTCCACACGGCTCTTTAAAGGGAACACGGCTCTTGGGGGCTTTTGCGGGAGGTGGGGGAAGTGAGAGAGCCTCATAGAATCATAGAATAGAATCATAGAATCATAGAGTTGGAAGAGACCGCAAGGGCCATCGAGTCCAACCCCCTGCCAAGCAGGAAACACCATCAGAGCACTCCTGACATATGGTTGTCAAGCCTCTGCTTAAAGACCTCCAAAGAAGGAGACTCCACCACACTCCTTGGCAGCAAATTCCACTGTCAAACAGCTCTTACTGTCAGGAAGTTCTTCCTGATGTTTAGGTGGAATCTTCTTTCTTGTAGTTTGGATCCATTGCTCCGTGTCCGCTTCTCTGGAGGAGCAGAAAACAACCTTTCTCCCTCCTCTATGTGACATCCTTTTATGTATTTGAACATGGCTACTGGTCCCATCACCTCCTGGCAAATAGAAGGGGAAGAAATGGAGGCAGTGAGAGATTTTACTTTCTTGGGCTCCATGATCACTGCAGATGGTGACAGCAGCCACGAAATTAAAAGACGCCTGCTTCTTGGGAGAAGGGCAATGACAGGCCTAGACAGCATCTTGAGAAGTAGAGACATCACCTTGCCAACAAAGGTCCGTATAGTTAAAGCTATGGTTTTCCCAGTAGTGATGTATGGAAGTGAGAGCTGGACCATAAAGAAGGCTGATCGCCGAAGAATTGATGCTTTTGAATTATGGTGCTGGAGGAGACTCTTGAGAGTCCCATGGACTGCAAGAAGATCAAACCTCTCCATTCTGAGGGAAATCAGCCCTGAGTGCTCACTGGAAGGACAGATTGTGAAGCTGAGGCTCCAGTACTTTGGCCACCTCATGAGAAGAGAAGACTCCCTGGAGAAGACGCTGATGTTGGGAAAGATGGAGGGCACAAGGAGAAGGGGGCGACAGAGGACGAGATGGTTGGATAGTGTTTTCGAGGTTACCAGCATGAGTCTGACCAAACTGCGGGGGGCAGTGGAGGACAGGAGTGCCTGGCGTTCTCTGGTCCATGGGGTCATGAAGAGTCGGACACGACTAAACGACTAAACAACAACAAATCATATCACCCCTTAACCTCCTCTTCTCCAGGCTAAACATGCCCAGCTCCCTTAGCCGTTCCTCATAAGGCATCGTTTCCAGGCCTTTGACCATTTTGGTTGCCCTCCTCTGGACACGTTCCAGTTTGTCAGTGTCCTTCTTGAACTGTGGTGCCCAGAACTGGACACAGTAGTCCAGGTGAGGTCTTACCAGAGCAGAATACAGTGGCACTATTGATGCAGCCCAGAATTGCATTGGCTTTTTTAGCTGCCGCGTCACACTGTTGGCTCATGTCAAGTTTGTGGTCAACCAAGACTCCTAGATCCTTTTCACATGTACTGCTCTCAAGCCAGGTGTCAAAGCCTCGCTTTGTCCCTTCCCCCACCTCCCGCAAAAGCCAGGGATAGCCGCGCGAAGCCTCCATAGGGCAGCAGGATGAAGGCTCCCCGCTGCCCTGCGGAGGCTTTGCGCTGCTAAGGCAAAAGCTAAAACAGCTAGAGGGAGCGCTGCGCAGCACTCTCTCTAGCTGTTCTGGCTTCTGGGGTAGCCCACGAAGCCTCTGCAGGGCAGCGGGGAGCCTTCATCCTGCTGCCTTGCGGAGACTTCACTGGCTATCCCAGAGCTGCTCAGGAGCTTGTTGGGGCTGGAGGGGGAAGCCCGGGTCCCCCCCCCAGCCCCAAAGAGCAGCTTAGGGAGCTGCTCCCAGAGCTTGTGGGACTGGCAGGGGAAGCCCGGGTTTCCCCCCAGCCCCAGGGACCACACATTCGCTCCATAAGACGCACAGACATTTCCCCTTAGATTTTAAGAGGAAAAATTGCAACTTATGAAACGAAAAATACGGTATATTGTTTGACGAGAACCCGCTCGCCATCCGCAAATAATCAGTCTCACACCAAGATGGGTTGCAGAAATCTGGCCGCAGCTCTCCCTAGAAGCTGCTGTAGCCCCAACCTTTATTGTGTGTCCACGAAAAGATACAAATTCAAGGAGAGAGCTTTGCCTCAGTCAGCAGATAAAAGACAATACAATACATTAGTCTCATGTTCTCACACCAGACCACGCAGTTGATCATGCTATGCTACGTGGGCCAATCATCGGGCAGCATGAGCTCTCCACGCGTTGATCATGCTCCAAGCAATGCTTTCTGCTATGAAATCACCTTGCAATAATGAACTTTTGCCCATGCTCTTATGGACAAATGACCATATTCCCACAATTGTTATGTACTCCTCAGATCCCAGGTAGTAAGAGGTTCCATGGCAGCTCTGCCTGGGTTGGGTTTGGAGAAGGCATCACTGGAGACTTAAAGGGGAGAGGAGGTAATATTTTATTTACTTGCAAATACACAAGAATAAATGGAGGTTAGCAGCAGTGCACTTCTGCAAGGCAGGAGACCTCTGGAGAGATACACTTTCATTCTCCAGATACCTTCAGCTCAAAGCTGTTCGACAGTGGAATTTGCTGTCAAGGAGTGTGGTGGAGTCTCCTTCTTTGGAGGTCTTTAAGCAGAGGCTTGACAACCATATGTCAGGAGTGCTCTGATGGTGTTTCCTGCTTGGCAGGGGGTTGGACTCGATGGCCCTTGTGGTCTCTTCCAACTCTATGATTCTATTCTATGAAAGCTCTCTCTGTCAATCTCTCCCTGCTCAAACTTTTATTTATTCACACACACACAGAGTTACATCCTTTTTCCACAACCTGGTGCACTCCAGATGTTTTGGACTACAACTCGCAGCAAGCTAGCAATGGGAATTGCCACCTGAAACATTTGTAAGGCTCATCAGGTTGGTTTATATTATCCCCCTCACTTCAGATGGGCAGAAGGTCCTGGAGACACCAGCATAAGTGGGAACAGGCAGGTCAGGAGTAGATTTGTCAGAGGAGTGTCCGTTTGTTTGGCCAGCCTAAGGAATGGTCCCATTTCCCATGCTAGTTGTGCTTGCCCCATTCCCATATGACGGGATTCAAGGCAGGGTGTCACTTGTTGGTTCAGTGTCTTAGCTATGTGTAATGGGATAAGGGGCTGCTTGTGCGTGAGCGCTAAGACTCTCACAGTTTTGTAGTTAGTTTTAAAACTCTCCCTCTCTGCGCAGCCATCAGTGCATAGCTGCCTTAATCGCTGGCAGAATCTGTCAGTGGGCGTTTCCTGAATTTCTTCCAGCATAAAAGTTATTTGACAGAAAGTCTCCTCCTTGATTCCCTACGTGACAGCTTTCTGCGCAGAGTAGGCGTTCCAAGGGGAGGTCCTGAGCTCTCCCCACTGGTCTCGCTGGAAGCGTCTCTGAGCCTCACCTCCGACTCTGTCTCCTTCGCATCCCCTCCTGCTTCCGCGGAAGCTCTCCCTCTCCCCCTGCTGGTTCCCTCCTCAGCATCAGAGGGTCCCCCAGCATCCGAGAGCCTCTCCACCACCTTAAGCTCCGATGGCAGTTCCCTGACATCCACCTCCCCTCCAGGACCCCCATCACCCCCTGTTCTCCCCCTTTCTTTGGGTGGTGAGGCTGGGAACCCCCGGAAGGAATCTCCCCCATCTTCGGATGACTCGAAAACTGCTCTCCACCTACTACTATCCCGTCTTCCTGAATAATCTTCCCAATCTGATTCCCCTTCTTCAGATTCTTCTTCCTCTTCCTGTCCTGAGTCCGGAAATCCCTCAAACTCCTCTTCCTCATCGGTGGTGCCAAATTGCTCCTCCCAGAACCTAGCTAAGGGCTTGGGCCTCCTTGGGAACCTACGGTGAAACTCTGCCAAGAGAAACTCATCCTTTTCGGTTTCTGCTGGTACCCAAGCATTTTCTGACTGCGGTTCCCCTTCCCACGCCACTAGGTACTCCACCTGTTTACCCTTCCACCTTGAGTTGAGTATTTCTGCTACATGACTGCTGCGCTCCCTCTCTGCTACTTGTGGTGTCGCGGGAAACTCTCCTTCTCGTCCCTGAAATTCCCGCCCTTCCCTGTATGGTGATAGTAATGACCTATGAAATACTGGATGTAGTTTCATGTTGTCCGGCAGTTTGAGCCTGATTGACTTGTTGTGTGACCTCGAAGGGTCCCAGTCGTCTTGGTCTCAATTTCTTGCAACCTCCCTTGAACGGTAACCCTTGTGTTGACAACCACACCCGGTCCCCAACCCTTATAGTCTCTCCTTCCCTTCTGCTCCTATCTGCCTGCCTTTTGTACGCTTCCTTGGCTCTGTCTAAATTTAACTTAAGCTGTTGATGTATTGCTTCCATTTCTTCCACAAAATGTTCCGCCGCCGGTACACTCCATCTTTCCTCCCCTCCCCCTGGAAAGGCACTAGGGTGACACCCATAATTGGCCATAAATGGACTCATGCCCGTGGACACATTTTCAGCGTTATTGTAGGCAAATTCGGCCAGGGCTAATTTCTCTACCCAGTCACTCTCTCTCTCGTTTACATAGCATCTCAAGTATTGTTGCAAAATACTGTTTGCCCTTTCCGCTTGCCCATTGGTTTCTGGGTGTCTGGCTGTCGAGAAATTGATCTCCACGTGCAGTAGGCTCATGAGCTTCCTCCAGAACCTGGACGTGAATTGCTTTCCTCTGTCAGAGACCACCCTCAAGGGGGCGCCATGCAACCTAAAAATGTGTTTTACAAACAACCTGGCGGTTTCCTCCGCCGTTACAGCATGTGAGCAAGCTATAAAATGACACATCTTGGTTAACAAGTGTCAGGGGCTCAGGAGCAGAGGCACAGGGAAGAGAGGAGATGGAGAGCGAAGGGGAAGAATCCGAGGGGAGCGTAGGAGAAGAGGACAGTGGACCGAGGGATTCCATGAGCCTCTCCAGCGAATCGGAAGATTCACAGAAGGGGGCGCCAGTGGCCAGGGGTAGGGGGTTCCCAAGGGGAACGCCCCAGGAGCAAGGGGGCAGCAGGGACTCCCAGAGCAGTAGTTGGAAATCAGGACCAGCTTCCCCACCAGAGCAGAGTGGGGGGGAAGAGTCCCAAGGATCGGGGCCAGTGCATTCCCCACCAGGGAGAGAAGATGAGGCAGGGCTGACCACGCCTCTATCAGAAAGTCGGACAATGGAGGGGAGGTCAGATCCGGCCAGTATCCCGGAAGAGGGAAGCAGTGACCGAAGTAGTGTAACGGTTAGGAGAAAGGTCACTGGGTTGGCGCGAGAGGCAAGTTCAAATGTACAGGAGCGTGAGACAGCAGAGAATGAGGATTGGGAACCGGGTCCTAAAGCCCGCAGGAGGCAGGGGGAGGAGCTAAGCGACTCAGCGTCGGAAGAGTCCAGAAAGGGCAATGCCCCAGCGGGCAGGAGGACCCAGAAGAGGAGAGAGCAGCGGAAAAGGTGGAGCAGGGCTAGGATCTTAAACTGGTGTCAGAGGGGAGGAGACTCAGACGGGACTTCGCCGATCTAGGGTTTAAGATGTAGGGCTGCGCGCTGCGGCTTTGAAATGGAAATTGAACTTCAATAAAGACTTTTGTACATTACGACAGCCTAGCGTTGGTCCTCTGTGAGCTGGGACCTAGAGGCAGCTCTGACAACAAGTCTACTACCACCATGACCGCCGTTTTCCCCTTGGATTTGGGCAAATCTGTCATAAATTCGATGGACACGGCCTCCCATGGCCGTTCTGGTGTGGGTAATGGTTCCAGCAACCCCTCCGGTGCCGCCCTCTCCCCTTTGGCTCTCTGGCAGCGGTCGCACCCCCTTATATATTCTCGTACGTCTTCCCTCACCTTTGGCCACCAGAACTGCCTGGTGACTAACAACATGGTTTTGTGTTGCCCAAAATGCCCCGCCGTGGGGCTGTCGTGCAGTTGTTTGAGTACTCTACTCCTCAATTGCCCCTCTGGTATATACAAAGCCCCCCTGTAGTACAGCGCCCCATTTCTTTCCTCAAACCCCCCAGGTTTTCCCCTGCTCCTCTGAGCTCTCTGAGCTTGTTTTGGGCATATTCGTCGCCCTCGGTCCCCTCTACCAGTTCTCGTTGTCCCACCAATGCTGCCCCACACACCCAGTGGTCCTCGGGTATCACATGTCTTTCTTCCGGTGCTCCCTCCCCCTCCATATATTCTGGTTTCCGGGAGAGAGCGTCCGCCCTTACGTTTTCTTCCCCCGGTACGTAGTGAATTTCAAAATGGAACTTGGAGAACTCCTGTGCCCATCGCACTTGTCTCTGGTTTAGTACCCTTGCCGTTCTCCAGTATTCCAGGTTCTTATGGTCTGTGCACACCTGGACCTTGTGTTGTGCCCCTATTAGTAGATGTCGCCAGCGTCGAAACGCTTCATAAATGGCCAGGAGTTCCCTGTCGTACACTGTGTAATTCCTTTCCGACTTATTCAACTTCCACGAGAAGAAGGCACACGGTCTCCAGTCGGACGGATCCCTTCCCGGCTGGAGCACCTAACGCTTGGTCTGATGCATCGGTCTCCACCCTCATTGGTTTCTGCAGATCCACGTGCAAGAGCTGTTCTTCCGAAGCGAACGCCTTCTTTAGTCGGTCAAACGCTTGCTGCGCCTCTTCCGTCCATACGAACTTCTTCTTGCTACTGAGGCAATCGGTGATGGGTGCCGTTAAGTGGGCAAAGTTTTTGATGAACTTCCGATAGAAATTTCCAAACCCCAGGAATCTCTGCACGTCCTTCCTGGTTTTAGGTGTCTTCCATTCCAGTACCGCCTGTACCTTGCTCGGATCCGTTGACAATCCCTTGTCAGACAACCGGTACCCCAGGAATTCCACCTCTCTTGTATGGAACTGGCACTTCTCTAGTTTGACCCATAGCTGGTTCGCTTGTAACCTGCTTAGTACTTCCCGGACATCTCTGACATGCTGCTCCTCGTCCTCTGAGTAGATCAGCACGTCATCTAAGAAGGCTACACAGTTCTTGTACAGCAAGGGTCCTAGAACGTGATGCATGAAAGATTGAAAACATGCTGAGCCCGCCTGTAATCCAAAAGGCATAACGAGGTACTTGAAGGCCCCCAGGGGGGGTAAACATGGTGGTTTTCCATTCATCCCCTTCTCTCATTCTGATCAGGTTGTACGCCCCCCTTAGGTGCAGCTTGGTAAAAATCTTTCCCTTCCTAACCCTGGTCAAAATGTCGTCGATCCTGGGCATGGGGAAGGCTACTGGTTCTGACACCGAGTTGACGGCCCGAAAGTCCACTACCAACCTGGGCTTATTCGTGTCTTTTTTGTCCACAAAAAACACTGGACTGCCCCCCACCGCTCTCGACTCCCTTATGAAACCTCTCTTTAGGTTCTTGTCTATAAATTCCCTCAACTCCTGCATCTCTCTGTCCGACATGGCGTACAGTTTGCCCACTGGCAGCTGAGCTCCCGGGAGTAGGTTGATTTGACAGTCAAAGGGTCTATGAGGGGGTAGTCTATCTGCTTCCTTCTCACTGAAGACGTCACTCAGATCGGCGTATTGCGGTGGTATCTCTCCCTTTTCCCCCACCGCCAGCCCTGCCAAACTTGCCATTGCCATCCCCGGGTTTCCCCTCCCATTGCAGTGTTCCAAGGAATGAGCTGACCCGAAAGAGACCGTCCGCTGGTGCCATCCCACTGTTGGACCCTGGTGGTCCCGCCAGGGTGGCTACATGAAAGGCAATGACCACCCTCCGCGTGCCTTGCCACCCTCATGGTCATGGGGACAGTCTGTTGGGTTACTTCTCCTCCCAGAAGTTCCCTTCCCATCAATCGTGGTGACTTGCAAAGGACTACTTAAGGGCAGAGTCTGTATCTGATGCTCTGATGCAAACTCTTTACTCATGAAATTGCAGGAGCTGCCTGAGTCTAACAGAGCTTTTATCGTGAGTGGATGTCCGTTGGGTAGCTCTAGCACCACCCCTACGGTGATGGCTGCTCGGGGGGATCAGGCTTGGGCACGTTCACTGATCCTTGGCCTGGCTGCTGTGCCCTGTCGCCGGCAGCCAGGCGTTGGCTTTTACTTGCTCCTTAAACCCCTCCTCCTCACTCCCAACAGCCCCCACCATTCCTTGCCATGCCTTTCTTTGAGGGCAGACCCTGGCAAAATGTCCTGGCTGTTGGCAGAGGAAACACTTTTTGGCGCCTTTCCCCTCCTTCTTCCGCCCTTCATTGGAATTTGAAGTCCCCCGTGCGCGCGCGCCTCCAATTTCCATTGGCTCCACTGGCTGGGAAGGTTGTTCTGGCATCTCAGGAATGCGGAAATCATTCCAACGCTCTCCTCTGCCTTCCCGCTTCTCCAGAGCCCTCGCCTCCTGGCGCGCGCCAATCGCAAGTGCAGCCTTGGTCAGCTGATCCATGGACTCTGGGCGGGGCGCGTGGGAAAGTTCATCTTTCACTGCTGGGGCTAGGCCTTCTTCAAATAACATTTGTATCGGGTCCAAAGCCAGATCCCAACCCAGTTTGTGTATGAGCATGGCAAATTGCGCCCAATACTCTCGGATTGATTGATTTCCCTGTTTGCACGCCATCAACTGCCTGCGTACCATGCCCTGTTCAATCTGGCTGGAAAACATCAAGTCCATAGCTATAAAAAATTTCCTCAAGTCTTTCAAGGCGTCATTATTCGATGCCATCAGGGGTCTAACCCATTCTCTAGCCCCTCCCTCTAGGTGTCCGATCACAAAGGCTACTCTCGCCTCCTCGTCGGCAAAGTCATCGTACTGCAGGTTCAGGGCATACTGCATCTCTGTCTTAAAGGCTTGGTAGTCCCTTGGGTCACCCCCGAATTTATGCACCAGTCCCGGTACCTTCCTTGCAATGGGGGTGGGTTTCCCCTGTGCATCCTGAGTTCTCCTTTCATCGAGCCGCGCCTTTAGCAGAGCCAGCTGGTGTTCCAAATCTCTGTTTCTCTCCTCCAGAGTTGGTCCTCCTCCAGCTCCCCCCGCTCCTCCGACTCCGGTTGGGTTGCTCATGATGCCCTTCCTTCGCACAGGCAGCGTCGAAGACTGATGGATTGCTGTAATGGGATAAGGGGCTGCTTGTGCGTGAGCGCTAAGACTCTCACAGTTTTGTAGTTAGTTTTAAAACTCTCCCTCTCCGCGCAGCCATCAGTGCATGGCTGCCTTAATCGCTGGCAGAATCCGTCAGTGGGCGTTTCCTGAATTTCTTCCAGCATAAAAGTTCTTTGACAGAAAGTCTCCTCCTTGATTCCCTACGTGACAGCTTTCTGCGCAGAGTAGGCGTTCCAAGGGGAGGTCCTGAGCTCTCCCCACTGGTCTCGCTGGAAGCGTCTCTGAGCCTCACCTCCGACTCTGTCTCCTTCGCATCCCCTCCTGCTTCCGCGGAAGCTCTCCCTCTCCCCCTGCTGGTTCCCTCCTCAGCATCAGAGGGTCCCCCAGCATCCGAAAGCCCCTCCACCACCTTAAGCTCCGATGGCAGTTCCCTGACACTATGTGTCAGGGGTTCAGGAGCAGAGGCACAGGGAGGAGAGGAGATGGAGAGCAAGGGGGAGGAATCCGAGGGGAGCGTAGGAGAAGAGGACAGTGAACCGAGGGATTCCATGAGCCTCTCCAGCGAATCGGAAGATTCACAGAAGGGGGCGCCAGTGGCCAGGGGTAGGGGGTTCCCAAGGGGAACGTCCCAAGAGCAAGGGGACAGCAGGGACTCCCAGAGCAGTAGTTGGAAATCAGGACCAGCTTCCCCACCAGAGCAGAGTGGGGGGGAAGAGTCCCAAGGATCAGGGCCAGTGCATTCCCCACCAGGGAGGTCAGATCCGGCCAGTGTCCCGGAAGAGCGAAGCAGTGACAGAAGTAGTGTAACGGTCAGGAGGAAGGTCACTGGGTTGGCGCGAGAGGCAAGTTCAAATGTACAGGAGCGCGGGACAGCAGAGAATGAGGATTGGGAACCGGGTCCTAAAGCCCGCAGGAGGCAGGGGGAGGAGCTAAGCGACTCAGCGTCGGAAGAGTCCAGAAAGGGCAATGCCCCAGCGGGCAGGAGGACCCAGAGGAGGAGAGAGCAGCGTAAAAGGTGGAGCCGGGCTAGGATCTTAAACTGGTGTCATAGGGGAGGAGACTCAGACGGTACTTCGCCGGTCTAGGCTTTAAGATGTAGAGTTGCGCGCTGCGGCTTTGAAATGGAAACTGAACCTCAATAAAGACTTTTGTACATAACTACAGCCTAGCGTTGGTCCTCTGTGAGCTGGGACCTAGAGGCAGCTCTGACACTATGCATTGCACCTGCTGTGCCTTACAACTTTACTTTTGCTGATGTACTGATCTGAGCATTAAAGATTTCCATAGAAACCATAATCTGAGTTTGAGTTCTTTATCTTGCAGGAGTTTGGCCATTCATCTTTGTTATGTATTCAGTGGTCTGTGTTGCCTGAGCTTGAGTCTGGACTAAGGATTCTGAGCTTTTGTGTTCTGATTTGATACATGATGTCCAATCACAAAACATGGCTATGTGTGTTGATGGGGATGAGGGTTCGTGCCTAAAGGGGGAGGGGTGCTATGTATTCAGTGGTTTGTGTTTGCCTGAGCTTGAGTCTGGACTAAGGATTCTGAGCTCCTGTGTTCTGATTCGATACATGATGTCCAATCATAGAACATTTCAAGATTTGGGCCTTTGCCATTGGCTGTTGAACGCTGAGTCATGATTCACAGCTTGGAAGTTTAGACAACCAATCACGTTGGGAGTGGGAGTGGCCCAGGCTTTCAGGAATGTATATAAGCAGTTGCTTTGCTTCTGTTTCCCATTTATGTAGTTCAATAAAGGTTCTTGCTGTTATCACTGTATCTTGCCTTGTGGGAACTACAATTCAGCCTTTTTGCTCACTCTTGTCTTCCAAAATATTTCAGAAAAATCTCCAACAAATTTCCTAGCCATTTGCTCCAGTTCGCTAACTACTAGACATTTGGGGCCCTTAGCATGCAATTTATCTGACAAAAGATACAGCCCACCTTGAGCTAAAGCAACAGAAATGGGTCCAGGCAGTGCAATCCTATGTATGCTTATGGAAAAGTAAGCCCCAATGAGAATATATCATTGTTTTAAAGTAAGCGTGCCTAGCATTTCAACTTTCATTGGGGACCTATGATGTTTGTCATGTAAAGTGTTTATGCAACTGTAATTTCTGTTTTGACATGTATGGAGATTTTTGAAATAGTAGCAAGAAGTAATTTGCTAAAGGGAACAAGTCCACCAGGGTTAAATGCAGCCTATCTAGCACATTATTTGGAGGCATGCAGTGGCGTAGCGTGGGTTGTCAGCACCCGGGGCAAGGCAAGTAATTTGCGCCCCCTAACCCATGGATTTGTGCCCCCTAACCCATGGATTTGCGCCCCCTAACCCATGGATTTGCGCCCCCTAACCCTAACCCCCAGATGTTGCGCCCGGTGCGGCCGGCCCCCCCTGCACCCCCCACGATACGCCACTGGAGGCATGTAGGGCACTAGCAAAATGATTCTCCTGCCACATCATGTACCTTATCTAGCAGACACCATCTCCTTAATTCATTTCTATATTTCACTTTCTAATATAGCATGATATCCCAGTGACTCTCACAAGGCTTTCTCAAGGTCTATTACTATGCTCTGTAGGGAAAACTGCCATCACTGCTGTTGCTAAGAGAACATTTTATAGAGTCTCGGCATCCCTTTACAGCCTTAAAAAATAAAGTGTGTGTGTGTGTTTAAAAAAATAGAGAGCTGCTATTTACCTCAAAAGGACCCAAGGTACTGTGTGAGAAATGAAAACATTATATGAGAAGCACTGACGCTGGGTGTAAAAGCAAATTAAAAACCCTATGCTAGGAGAGACATTAACAACAATTTGGCATTTATGGAACAGCAGATGGTGATTAAAAGCATAAAACCTAGCATGCCATGCTAAGATGAAAAATAACAAGACTCATTCCATTTTCAGAAATCTAACATTTCAATTGCCAAAGCTCTAGACAATAAGGGCAGCTTTGGCTATAACAAACTTATGGAGGAAACAGGAAATTCTAATGTGGCATGTTGCCATTCTTCTGTGACTTTGAGTGAATGAAGGCAATCATTGACTGAGTTGCAACTTACAAGGTTAATTCCAAGTCTGTAAGGTTAGAAAGAAATATGGTGGCAGTGTGTAATGGTAGGGAATACGACAGAGCTTCATAAGATTAGACATTGCATTGAGAAGATGGGTAGATTTCTCTCTCCACCCCACCCCCCTTGACTCAGAGGCACCTTGGAAAATTGTTTGGAGTTCATATCTTTGTTTGATTTAATTTATATACTGCTTTTATCCCAGTAGACCATGTCCAAAGCAGCTCACAGACATCAAATATCAAACTACAATGCCCTTAAAAAGAGACCCAGTGAGTCAAATTCAATATTACAATTAAATGATACAATCAGGTACAAAAACAGGTCAAAATTAACAGTAAAACATAAATATCTATCCCATTCCCATGTTATACAGACTGGCAGTATGTGGAGGACAGCCAAAAGGAAATATTTCTTCATAAGGCATAATTATAATATGGAATTTGTCATGGCAAGATGTATTAGCACCAGGATAGCCAAATGGAACATTCAGGTTTAGTGGCAGTATATCTTTGAATATCAGTTACTTGGGTATAGACAGTGAGAGACCATGGTGGTCTTCATGTCCTGATCGTGGAACTCCCAGAAGCATCTGTAGGACCACTGTGAGAAACTGGAAGCTGGAATAGAAAGAGCATTGGCCTGATCTAGCAGGCCTTTCCTCCTCCTCCTCCTCCTCCTCCTCCTCCCTCCCCCCCCTTTTTCTTTAAATTTGTTACTTGCTTTATCTTGCCCAAGACTTACAACCAACCAACCATCCGAAAACAAAAACCCACATAGGTTAAAACCTGGGACACACACACACACACACACACACACACACACACACACACAACATTTAAAATATCCCACCCAGTTTATAAGGTGACAGGTTGTTAAAGGCCAAAGGCCTGGTTATAGAGGAAAGCTTTTACCTGGTGCTGAAAGATATATAACAATGCCACCAGGTGAGCTTCCCCAGGGAGAGCATCCCACTGCAGAAAGAGCCCTGTTCTCATGTTGCCACCCTCTGGGCTTCCTATGGAAGATGGGCACACAAATAAGGGCCTCAGGTAAAGATCCATGGGTCTGGGGCAATTTCTTGTGTCCTTAATCCTCTAAGTATGGGAGCTCCATTCACATATAGACACCCCCAATTTGCACATGAGTTGCGTTCTAGGTCATCACACATGACGGTGGAGCATGAATAAGCCCACACTGCCTCATCATGCACCTGCCCTGCCCTCATCCCAGCCCCTCTTCTGGCCACTTCTGGGTTGCTAACCCTGTATAGCTCTAGAGGTGTGGGAGCTGCTTTTCCATTATGAGATTCCAATGTTGGTGTGGGAAGCCTCTGGATAGAGACTCATATGGGCAGGGTCTGTGGCATGAGTCCTCCCCACCCCAGTTGTCATGCGGCCAGGAGAACCAAGATGTCGTCTGACTATTCTTTTTTTCTTTTTTGGAAATAATTTTTATTAATTTTCCAACATACATTTTAACAAAATTTAGCATTCAATTTTTCCAATTGCTTCTTTTGAACTTCCCTCAGCATGTCTGGTAATTCTCCGTTTTATCACTTTTTCTCACATTTCTTAATTTTATATTGCACTCTATCATTATTAACCTTATCGTATTTTTTAAGCAATATTTCTATCAGTAATTCTCACAGAGCTTCTTCAAAACTTACAAACGTTAACTGCTCATCACATATATTTTTCATATATTCTGTAAATTTATTCCAGTCCTCAGTGAATCTTTGGTCTCGTTGGTTCCGAATTCTCCCTGTTAATTTGTCCATTTCTGCATATTCCATCACTTTCATTCTCCATTCTTCCCTCGTAGGCATTTCTTCCTGTTTCCATTTCTGGGCCAGCAAAATTCTAGCTGCTGTTACTGCATACAAAAATAACTTCTCATCTTTCTTTTTAATTTCATATCCTAATATTCCTAATAAAAATGTTTCTGGTTTCTAACAAAGGTATATTTCAACGTTTTCTTTAACTCATTATAAATCGTTTCCCAAAAACATTTCACTTTTTTACATTTCCACCACATATGATAAAATGTTCCTTCTTTTTCCTGACATATCCAACACTTATTGCTAACTTTATACATCTTACCAAGCTTTACTGGTGTTACATACCATCTATGTATCATTTTCATAACATTTTCCTTTATTGTAGTATATGCAGTAAACTTCATTCCTTCCTTCCATAATTTTATCCAATCATCAAATTGAATATTATCTCCAAAGTCTTTGGCCCACTGAATCATAACTGATTTGACTTCTTCATCCTTTGTATACCACTCCAGTAGTAATTTATACATTTTTGATAAAATTTTCACATCATTATTCAAAATTTCTTGTTGAAACCTAGATTTTTTTCTGGAAAAACCTCTTTCTAGCAACTCTTTTTAAAACATTTCATTCAACTGAAAGTAATGCAGCCAATCATTCACATATTCTTTCACTTCAGCATATGATTTCAACTTCCATTTATTTCCTTCCTTAATTATTAAATTCTCATATGTTATCCATCTCCCTGTCATATTAATCTTTTTAACACTCATAACCTCCAATGGCGATAACCAGTATGGAGTTTTAGACTCCAATAGGTTTTTATACCTATTCCATACTTCAATCAGAGATCCTCTGAAGATGTGGTTTTCAAAGCCTTTATGCACTCGCTTTTTATCGTACCATAAATACGCGTGCCACCCAAATCTATTATCGTATCCTTCCAAATCCAACAGTTCTGTGTGTTCTAACTTCACCCATTCTTTCAACCAACAAAGACATGAAGCTTCATAATATAATCTTAGATCTGGCAGGGAGAAGCCTCCTCTGTCTTTAGCATCTATTAATATCTTAAATTTTATTCTCGGCTTCTTACCCTGCCAGATATATCTTGATATTATTCTTTGCCATTCTTTAAATATTGAATTTATTTAAAGATAATTATGAGAAATGTTGGTCAGAAGTTAAAAAGGAATTAGAAATCTGGTCAAAATTGAAGCTTTCCTTGTTGGGTCAAATTGCAGCTATAAAGATGAATGTATTGCCAAAAATGTTATTTTTGTTTCAAACTTTGCAGATTGTGGACAAGATGGATTGTTTCAAGAAGTGGCAGAGAGACATCTCTAAATTTGTCTGGCAGGGCAAAAAGCCCAGAATAAAATTTAAAATATTAACTGATGCAAAGGAAAGAGGTGGGTTTGCCCTGCCAGACATTAAGCTTTACTATGAATCAGCAGCATTCTGCTGGTTGAAAGATTGGCTACTTCTTGAGAACACTGACATTTTGGACTTAGAAGGTTTTAATAATGCTTTTGGGTGGCATGCATATCTATGGTACGACAAGGTTAAAGCCCATAGAGCATTCAAAAATCATATTGTCAGGAAAGCGGTGTTTAATGTCTGGACAAGATACAAAGACTTATTGGAAAGCAAGACCCCAAGGTGGTTGTCACCTTTGGAAGCTAAGGCTCTGAAAAGACTCAATATGGAGGCCAAGTGGCCGAAATATTGGGAGATATTAGAACAAGAAGGAGATACATTGAAATTGCAGAGTTTTGAGAAACTAAAAGACAAAGTGCAAGATTGGCTTCATTATTATCAAATAAGAGAGGCCTATAATTTGGATAAAAAATTGGGCTTCCAGGTGGAAAAATCGAAACTGGAAACAGAACTGTTAGAACCTAAAACTAAGATCCTTTCAAGAATGTATAACTTGCTGTTGAAATGGAATACCCAGGATGAAACAGTTAAATCAGCTATGATTAAATGGGCACAGGACATAGGTCATAACATTTTGTTTGCTGACTGGGAAAAGTTGTGGACCACCGGTATGAAATTTACGGCATGTAATGCCTTAAGAGAGAATATTATGAAAATGATTTATAGGTGGTACATGACCCCAGTCAAGCTTGCTAAAATTTATCACCTGCCTGATAACAAATGTTGGAAATGTAAAGAAACTGAGGGTACATTCTTTCACCTTTGGTGGACGTGCCCGAAGATTAAGGCTTTCTGGGAGATGCTATATAATGAACTGAAAAAGGTATTTAAATATACCTTCCTTAAGAAACCAGAGGCCTTTCTCTTGGGCATAATCGGCCAATTGGTGTTAAAGAAAGATAGAACGTTTTTTATGTATGCGACAACAGCAGCAAGAATACTCATTGCAAAGTACTGGAAGACACAAGATTTGCCCACCTTGGAAGAATGGCAGATGCAAGTAATAGACTACATGGAATTGGCAGAAATGACTGGCAGAATCTGAGACCTGGGAGAAGAAGCGGTGGAAGAGGACTGGAAGAAGTTTAAGATTTATCTGCAGAAATACTGCAAAGTTTATGAATGCTAAAATGATGTTGGATATAAAAATAATATGGCATTAGTGATACTGTGTTAAAAAGTATGCAAAAACGTAATAGAAAAAGGGTGAAAGATTAAAGTTATATTATGTCAAAAGTAAACAATATGCTAAAGGTGTTTAAATATAAGGAGGAAAGATCGGAGACATAATAGAAGTGATTTTAATAATTAGAAATGAGTTTCGAAAGAGGGTAAGGATTTGCTGTATCTGATTGGACAAAGAGGAACACAAAAAAGGGAGGCGTGAGGAAGTCCAGAAAGAAAGTTTTGTAAACATGAATTTCAAAATTGGAGTTTTTATTTTTAATTTCTTCTCTTTTTTTCATGTATATCTGTGATTGGTTTTGCTGTTTTGTACTTCTTTGATGCTTCTTCTTTTTCTTTAAAAATAAATAAATAAATATATTTTAAAAAAATAAATATTGCCACACCTTTATTTATTGGAATGGTTTGGAATAAAAACAACATTTTTGGTAACACATTCATCTTTATCGTTGCAATCCTTCCCCATAATGATAATTTCATTCTCCCCCACACCTCTAGATCTCGTTTAATCTTATTCCATACTGGTACATAATTATCTTGAAATAGATCGATACCCCTGGGAGTTAACATAATCCCTAAGTATTTTACTTTTTTGACCACCTCTATCTCTGTCTGTTGCTGTATTCTTTCAGTTATTTCTTGATCAATATTTTTCACAATTATTTTAGTCTTTTTCTTATTTAATTTGAAACCAGCCACCTGTCCAAATTGTTCTATCTCTTCCAGCACTTCTTTCACACTCTTTATGGGATCTTCTATTGTTATAACCAAGTCATCAGCAAATGCTTTCACTTTGTATTCCTTACGTCCGACTGTCACCCCTTTTATATATTCATTGTTTCTTATTGATCTTAAGAAGACTTCTAGGACCGATATGAATAATAACGGAGACAAAGGACATCCTTGTCTTGTACCCTTAGTTATAGCAATACTTTCCGTTGTTACATTATTAACAATTAATTTTGCTCTTAGTTCTGAATATATTGCCTTTATACCATTCAAAAAAGATTGACCCATATCCATTAACTCAAAATTCTTTAACATAAATTCCCAAGAAGCATTATCTCAGCCTTCTCAGCATCTACAAATATCAACATCGCCTGTTTATCCTTCCTGTTAGTCAGATACTCCATTATGTTAATTATATTTCTTATGTTATCTTTCATCTCTTTGCCAGGAAGGAACCCTGCTTGATCTTTATGTATCATTTCCTTTAATATCCTCTTCATCCTATTTGCTAAAATGTTCGCAAACATTTTATAATCATTATTCAACAACGAGATAGGCCTGTAATTTTTAACCTGCGTCAAGTCCAAATCTTGTTTTGGAATAAAGGTTATAAAGGCTTCTTTCCAAGTTTCAGGTATTTCTTCCTTCTTTAAAATGTTATTCATAACTTCTTTTAATGGTACAAGTAGGATGTGTTTCATTTCTTTTTTTAAAAATATTTTTTATTAACTGGCCAATCACATCAAATTAAATCACATCATATAAATTCCAAATTACAAAGCCAAATTTTTAAATTTTGTTGGGGGAACCCATACTTCAAGATCCAAAGGGGGATTTAGATCATCTTCTTATTACTGCGTTAATGTCCAAATCAGTCCCAATCAGTCCAAACAAAGTTCATAATTCTATCCAGTCTTATCTTGGTGTTGCCACATCATATCTTGTTCGTATAATTTCTCTTTTCCCTTTACGATCTCTTCTGTTAGTCTCCTTAAGCCGATAGCAAGTGTTATATTCCTGTGTGGATTTCCCATTCCTCCACTAAGTCCAGATGGTTTCCATATATCTCCTTCGTAGATAACGTCACTCTTTCCATCGTGAATTTTGGCATTTGTCGCTCTTAAGTCCCACCGAGAAGTTGATTCACGATATGTAAACAACTCTATTTCTCTCTTACTCCTCCCTGACCCAAGAGCTTCCACAATGCCTCACAAAATGGCGACGGCATTTTTTCCTGATTGCGTCACTCCAAAACTCTTAGCTTTCCAGCTTCCTCTTGAAACATTGCTTTGGATCGAAAGTTTATCTCCACACAGCCTTAAATCCACAGCTTAAGTCCTTAATTTCTGACTCATTAGGGGAGGGAGATTCTTGTTAAATCACATAGAAAAGGGAAAAGCAGGTTTTTCTCCCCCTCCCCCCTCAGTCATTTATCATACCGTTTCTTGACGTATCTTCTCGTATTTTATTGTTGTCTTGTTATCAGAGATCTCTTCTGTCAGCAGTCTTGACTCCCCTTTTTCCTTGATGTATGTGCAATTAATCTCGTCCAAATTGTTTCTTTTAAAGATCATTGCAACCAGCGGCGCGAATCAGGGACGGCTTCAAGGAGTGCCGAAAATCCCACAGGAGGGCTTTGTGCCTAGTGCCCCCACCCCCACAAATTCGGGGGTGGTATAGGGCACAGCAGGCAAGGGCCGTCCCCACCACAATCCCCCCCATCATAGCCTCCATTTACCCCCATCATAGCCTCCAAATTACCTCGTGTGGGTCGGAGAGATGTTATTGTCAGCCATCTTCCGATGCGCCACCTAGTGGCCCCCCATGTTTCATTTCTTTATAATATCTTGCACTAAATCCATCCGGTCCCGGTGTCTTCCCATTTTTCAATTCTTTTATTGCTGTTTTATTTTCTTCAATTTCGATTGGCTCATTCAAATTCCTTTTATCATTCCATTATTTTCTGCACCTCTTTCCTCTTTAAGTAATCTTCTATTCTCCGTATATTACATCTCTCTCTTCTTTTATATAACTCCCTGTAAAAGTCCACAAATCCTTTCCTAATTCCTTTCGGATTCTCGATCTCTTGTTCTTCCACTTTAATTTTATTAATTGTATTCTGTTCTTTCCTTTTTTAAATCTGCCATGCCAACCATTTCTCTGACTTGTCTGCAAATTCAAAATTATTCTGTTTCATTCTTTTTATATTCCATTCAACTTATTTATTTATTATCATTGCAAATTGTGTTTGAAGTATTTTTATATTCTGTTTCACTTTTTCCATCTCTGGGTCTAGTAATTAATTTCTGTTCATTTTCCATGATTTGTTTTAAGATTTCTTTTTTCCCTTTTTCTCTTGTTCTGTTCTTAATTGCATTTTGTTGAATAAAGAAACCCCTTACTAGCAGTAGCGTTACTAGCACCCCAAACAGTACTCATCTTAGTTCCTTTATTTACATTATTTACAAAGTAATCTGTTAGACATTTCTGAGCTCTTTCCACAATCCTCTGGTTGTCAAAGAGATTTTCATTTATTCTCCACCGGAAAGACTTTTCTTCATATCCTTTTAGAACACATTTAATTGCATTATGGTCCGATAGGACTTTTGGTTGGATCTCAATCTTTATAATTCTCGAAGTTAACTCATTAGATATCCAGATCTGATCAATTCACGATAATGAATAATTTACTTCTGAATGGAAAGTGAATTGTTTTTCTAATGGATGTCTCAATCTCCAAATATCAATCAAATTACAATTTCCCACCATTTCAAAAAAAGTCTTAGGTAGTTTCCCTTCTTTTGTTTTACCTAAAGCCCGTAGTCTATCCATTTCCATTGAAACTACCCCATTCATATCACATTATTATGATCTTTTGATCCATATATTCAAACAATCTTTACTCCAAATCTTTAAAAAAGTCTGTTTTGTTACCATTCGGTGCATACACTCCAATAATTATCAATTTCTCGCCTTGCCAATTGACTTGAACTGCTATGATTCTCCCTTCTTCGTCCTTAAATAATTGTTTTGCTTCCAATTTATTCTTTATATACAATACCACCCCTCTCTTTTTACTTTTGTCCGATGAGAAAAATTCATTTCCTAATTTTTTATTAATTAAATTTTTTCTATGGTTTTTTTAACATGAGTCTCTTGTAAACATATAATATCCAAATTCTTTTGTTTTAAATGTTGTCCAATTTTATTTCTTTTTTTATCATTCATTCCATTCACATTCCATGTCCATAATTTCAATGCCATATTCCAATTAAAAATTCTTTTAAAATTTATTATTTTATTTCTCTTCTTCTTCTTGATCTTCTTCTACCTCTTCCTCTTCTTCCCTTTCATCTCCTCTTTTTCCTCTTTTTCCTCTTTTATCTCTCTTCCTTTTACTCCCTTCTTCCTCCAACTCCAAAGAATCTCCTTCATTACCTCTTGCTCCTGCCATCTCTGCTTCATCTCTTTCTCTGGTCAGCTCCTTATATCTTCTACAGAACTTATCCACTTCATCTGGTTTTGTCAGTCTGTGCCTTTTCCTTTTGTAAGTAAATGCTACACCTTCTGGAAATTCCCATTTGAGTTCAATTTTATTTTTCTTCAAAATGTGTACCAAGTTCTTATATTGGTCACGTTTTTTCAAAAGCCTTAACGGTACATCTTTAAAAATAATTATATAATTCCCATCAATATTCAATCGTTTCTCTCTATTTTTTTGCAGAATTAAATTCCTCATATCTCTATCTTTAAAAACAATCAAGCAATCTCCTGAGAATTTCTTCGCTCTGGTTGTCCTTGTTTTAATTCAAAATGCATTTTGAATCATTTTAGCAACATCTTCCATTTGAATATCTAACCATTGGGCAATTTCTGCCGTTAATTTCTCTTTAATCATTTCTCCCTGAACCTCTGGCACAGACCTAAACCTAAGGTTTGTCTCTCTTTGTCAAAGTTCATTCATTGCGACAGCATCCCATAATTCCTCCTGCGTCTTATTAACTTCTGATACATCCGCCCTAATTTTTTCTTCCTCCCTTCGTACTTTTTTCATCTCTTGTTTTGTTCTCTTCATCCCTTCCTCGAAGTTCTGAGTCCTTTAGGAGATTTCTCTCATCTGTCCTTTTAATTCAATGACTGTTACATCTATTTTTTTGTTGACCTACTCCAATTTAGTCTCCATCTGTCCTAATTTAGTCTCAATGTTTTTCTCACTGTTTTTAATATCTGTCTTCAATTCTGCAAACATCTTAATTATATCTCCTTTCCAATCTGGTTCCTGCCTTGTACTCTTTCTTTCTCCAGGTGCTGCACCCTCGCTTTTTTCTGCATATGTTTCATTTTCCAAATTCCTAAAACTCCCTATTTAATCAATCCTTATACCCAATAAACACTGAATTCTCCACAACAAATTCCCAATTACCACAGTGAGAGCGCTAATACCCAGGTAATTTAAACCTTTAAAGCCAAACAAAATGACCAAATCAACACTTCAATCATATATCAATAGATCAGTCAGTGAGGAAACTGTTCCAAAATAATCTAATCATATGGAAAGAGTTCCCAAAAGTCTATATAAATCCAAGATAATAACGAAATAACCAGCCTCTTTCCTTTAAAATAAAGAGGGCAAAACTTATAAGAGGTGAAAGACCACCGCCAATCTTCTTGCCACTTATATGGCTAAATCCACAATTCACAATGGACGTCTGTTCAGACCCTTCTTGCCACTTGCCTGGCTATATCCAACCTTTAAGTTGCAATAACTAATCACAAAAAAGAAAAAAGGAGCTCCCAGATCCATCAGATTCCGCAGAGACAGAAAGCCAAAAAAGGCAGAAAAAACAGTGCATTTAATTCCTCTGAAAGTAAAATGAAGAGTTAATAAAAGTTAATGAAGAGTTGATAAAAACTTGCCAAAATGAAGATCACAGTTAAGTCTCTTAATCTGCCTGGAAGAAAGGAATCAGTTACTTTCCTCCAGAAGGAGGGAGAGAATCCCCCTCATCTTGGCAACAATATGGCGATTTGTATCGAATTCTCAAAAGTTCAAGAAGTGAAGGGTATGGACTTCAAAAGGATAAAAAAGAAAACTTTCCAGTTCCCATAAACTCCTCAAGAAGCAAACAAACGAACAGTAATTCTTCTCTAAATCCTTCTGCTTCTGTCCCTTTACCCTAGAGGGGTATATCAAAGGTTTTAAAGTATTTTAAAGTCCGTAACTTACTATTACGCAGTTCTTTTTGAAAACGAAAGTAATCAGTCCCCAGCTCTTCTCCCCGACGTTCGCTGCCGATTCTCTGCCAGACTGTCAAAATATTGCTTCCACTCAATCCTTCCTTTTTACCTTAGTCTTTCTGAAAGCCTTTTTTAAAAAAACAATCAAGTATATCCATAAAGTTTATTCCGTTTGTGTTAACTTACAGTTTATTCCGATCCGCGAATTATTCTTGTGTGTGTTTAGAATTCCAGGCAAGGCTGACCTCCTTTTTTCCACCTTACCTCTTCGAATTAGTCCCAATCCATTAATTTAATTTAGATTCCTGTAGTTTCCAATTTGGTTTCTTTTGTTTGAGGACAGATCGCTTCTGTGAGCAAGCTCGGAGCTTCGCTGATGAGGGTTAGGAATGGCTTCCCGCTGCTGGCCTCTCTACCCCACCGCACTCGTCGCCTCCAAAAAGGAGGTTACCTGGTGGCTGGGGGAAATCCAAATCGACAGTGCCGGGACCCCTGCCTCTTGAATATCCTTTCAAGAGTGTTTGGGGGGCTGCGGCGCTCTTGCAGCACCCCCTTTATCCCTCAAAAGCTGGATACTCTCACAAGCGAGAGATCCCGCTTGCTTTCGCTCCCGCGATCCGCCAGAAGTCCGTCGTCTGACTATTCTATGGCATTGTACTGTCATTGTACATGGTCAATCTTGCAGAGTACAAACCTCGAGGAGCTTAACACTTCAATTCCAGTTCTACTAGGGGAGACCAAAGACTAGAAGGGGAGGAAAGTGACTGGCCAGAATGGGAGGAGGGGAGGCTAGAAATGCCTTTTCTTTCACCCTGTTCCTCTAATATGATGTAGTGAAGTTCTTTAAGCCTAAGGGCCACCTTCCCTTCTGGCTGTTGAGAATTTTATGCAGCCAATGCATAAAAGGAGTGTGATTAGTACAAATCCCATGAAATGTCTGAGAAGAGTGTGGGAAAGGAAGCCAGATGGGTGGGGTATAATAATATATTATTATTATTATTATTATTATTATTATTATTATTATTATTATTATCAACTCTTCTGTCTGAGCATGTTTTTGTACTGTACTTTCACTTTTGCAGTATGCAACAGTTCTGGCAGACCTTGGAGAACACAGACGTGATTATGGATTGTCTGTATAGAATGTAAATAAAATCATAGAATCATAGAATCATAGAATCATAGAGTTGGAAGAGACCACAAGGGCCATCGAATCCAACCCCCTGCCAAGCAGGAAACACCATCAGAGCACTCCTGACATATGGTTGTCAAGCCTCTGCTTAAAGGCAACCATCTTTGATGCAGTTAACAACTCTGGAATGATCCCGGAAGTATGGAAGGACGCTGTTATCGTTCCAATCCACAAAAAGGGCTCACCAGATGACCCGGGGAATTACAGAAACATCAGTCTGCTCTCAATAGTGGGGAAACTGTATGCCCGCTGCCTGTTGAACAGACTTATCCAATGGGCCGAAGAGAAAAAATTAATTGGGCCTGAACAAGCTGGATTCCACCCAAAACAGTCAACAATCAATCATATTCTAATTTTACAACATCTTGCCTGGAAATATTCCACCCCAAAAGGTGGCCAACTCTGTGCGGCATTCATTGACCTAAAGGCAGCATTCGATAGTATCCCCAGGAGCATCCTCTGGGAAAAACTCACCCGCTGGGGCATCGACAGAAGGCTTCTCTGGCTAATAATCAAACTCCATGAGAACTCAGCAGCTAGAGTGAGATTCACCCCCGAGGGTGATCTCACCAATTCAATTCCCATTAACAGAGGTGTCCGACAGGGTTGTATATTGGCTCCACTCCTGTTCAATTTGTTCATTAGCGACATGAGGACTCCCCTAATAGAGGCCCAAGAAAGGATTCATGCACCCCGCCTAGCACTTTATCGCTGCCCCTTGTTACTATATGCGGATGACGCAGTCATTCTTTCTTTTTCTAGAGTAGGTTTCAGGAGGGCCTTAAAATTTTTTGGATCATACTGTAACGCAAATTCCCTTACAATTAATTATGGAAAATCTAAGATCCTGATTTTCTCAAAGAGCCGGAAACTCCATAATTGGAGAATTGATGGGAGAGTCATTGAACAAGTCTACAGATTCCAATATTTGGGAGTTTGGTTACAACATAACCTCAGATGGAAGGCCCATGTAGCCTATGTTACAAATAGAGCCAAAGCTATCTCCTTGGCGATCTTGCAATTCTTCTTCACCGATGGGGCCCTTCATATCCCATCGGCGCTGAAAGTCTTCAAGGCCAAGGTGATCCCAACAATTGCTTATGCCATCTCTATTTGGGGGACTTTTGTCAACCTATCTCACCTGGAGATCATTCAAAATCAGTTTTTAAGAGGGGTATTGAAACTGCCCAACTGTGTAAGCAATACAGCGTTACGCATGGAACTTAATATTGTATCCCTGGAAAATGCTCTGTGGAAGCACATACTTTGTCACTGGTTATCTCTATGGCACAATCTCCCAAACTTGTACTTGATACAATGTATGTGGAGAGATGATTTCCAAAGCCCATGGGTAAAAAATTTACAGCTGAAAATCACGGCAATGGGAATCTCCCCATCCAAATTACTAGAGCAGGACATAGTCCCAGCTAAAATATCAGTAACCTGTAAGCTAGAGGAGATGGACTTACAGCAGAAAATGGTCTTGGGCAATGGTACCTGCTCACCTCTAAATCTTGGTTTATTACCCCTCTTAAGGCTCCCAAACTATTTGAATTCCTTAACTTCCTCAGCTCATAGATATGCCTTTGTAAAGGCAAGATTCAACACCTTCCCATCGAACGTGCTGAGAAATAGATTCTCCAATGGACAGATATCGCTCTTATGTGATTGTAATTGTGGGGCACCGGAATCGTTACATCACATAATTTTTGACTGTGCTCTTCACTTACCGGCTAGGAGCAAGTTTCTTGCTCAATATCTTAAGGGAATTGCCGATGATACGATTGAAGCTAAACTGAGATATCTACTAATTGACAATGACCCCCTAAGATCACTCATGGTTGCCAGATTCTTGATCAGCGTCCTATCCCTAAAGAAGAGAAACGGTCTCCTGTGTGGCTCGGATAACCCTTTTAAACCATGATCTATGTTTTAGGTGATATCACCATTGTTTTAAACCATGATCTATGTTTTAAGCGATATCACCATTGATATCCGTGATTAATTTATGAGCAGAGGGCGATGTATAGGTTACAAATTTATTGTAATGTATGATGGTCGTCCTTGTTTTTGTTTTGCTTCGGTTCCTGTTTGTCTTTTGTAAGTTTAGGCGATTTTAAATCTGGAGGTCTAAGTATAAGATGTTGGTATGGGAAACTGTCGTGTAATGGGCCAATGGCCGTAATAAAGATCAATCCAATCCAATCCTCTGCTTAAAGACCTCCAAAGAAGGAGACTCCACCACACCCCTTGGCAGCAAATTCCACTGTCGAACAGCTTTTACTGTCAGGAAGTTCTTCCTAATGTTTAGGTGGAATCTTTTTTCTTCTAGTTTGGAACCTGGAAACGATGCCTTATGAGGAACGGCTAAGGGAGCTGGGCATGTTTAGCCTGGAGAAGAGGAGGTTAAGGGGTGATATGATAGCCATGTTCAAATATATAAAAGGATGTCACATAGAGTAGGGAGAAAGGTTGTTTTGTGCTGCTCCAGAGAAGTGGACACGGAGCAATGGATCCAAACTACAAGAAAGAAGATTCCACCTAAACATTAGGAAGAACTTCCTGACAGTAAGAGCTGTTTGACAGTGGAATTTGCTGCCAAGGAGTGTGGTGGAGTCTCCTTCTTTGGAGGTCTTTAAGCAGAGGCTTGACAACCATATGTCAGGAGTGCTCTGATGGTGTTTCCTGCTTGGCAGGGGGTTGGACTCGATGGCCCTTGTGGTCTCTTCCAACTCTATGATTCTATGATTCTATATATCGATGTTTCTTTCTTCTTGCTGTATGACGCTAGAAGACTTGTGTGCACTTTTCATATGAAAAGTGTCGCAGAGAGGCACTCTGGAGATGAAGGGACATGCCATTCCAGAGACGTGCCTACCAGGAGACGCTCAGAGGTCCTGGGGGGTCGCCGTCTCCTCAGGAGCATTTTTCCAACACTGGGAACCTTCTGAAAGCCAGAGGCCACTGGTAGGCAGAGCAATTAATAGAACATTCACCTTTGTACTATGAACTAGTCTCTAAACACATCCACATACCCCAGTCTACCTTCCACCAGGCAAGCAAGATGAATTAGTAGCGTTCTGGCAGGCAAAAGCATCCAAAGTTGGTGTAACTGTTAAGTAAGGTAAAGGTAAAGGTACCCCTGCCCGTACGGGCCAGTCTTGACAGACTCTGGGGTTGTGCGCCCATCTCACTCAAGAGGCCGGGGGCCAGCGCTGTCCGGAGACACTTCCAGGTAATGTGGCCAGCGTGACAAAGCTGCATCTGGCGAACCAGCGCAGCACATGGAAACGCCGTTTACCTTCCCACCAGTAAGTGGTCCCTATTTATCTACTTGCACCTGGGGGTGCTTTCGAACTGCTAGGTTGGCAGGCGCTGGGACCGAGCAGCGGGAGCGCACCCCGCCGCGAGGATTCGAACCGCCGACCTTTCGATCGGCAAGCCCTAGGCACTGAGGCTTTTACCCACGGCGCCACCCGCGTCCCAACTGTTATGTATAACTGTTTAATTGGCCATTAAACAGTATGTGTATTGCTAAAGGGAACATGGAAAATTCCACTGAAGCTAAGTGAGGAACTCTGAATGCCTAACTGGTTAACTAAGAATGTATACCTGCTGCTCTCTCAGATAGTGTTTAACTTAGATCACATGGGAGAGGTATTGTCAGGGACTGGCTGGATGAGGAGGACTGGTGGAAACTGCTTGACCAAGAGCCCCCCAAGGAAAGTACAGAGGGAGAGGATTTGGCTCCTGGCTTCTGGTGGTGGGAAACTTGCCACAGCCTAGAGGAGGGGAAAAGCTGGGAAGTGCTGGAGGCAGGGGTAGTGAAGAGGCAGAAACAGGCAGGTGCCCCAGCCCAGGGCGGTGACAGGGGTCAGATTTGGCAGTTCTCCCACAGAGCCACTCTGACAGTTTCTCTGCCTTCAGCTTGCAGGGCCCCACCCCACCCATGGAATGAGGCATTTATTGCATGTTGCTGAGCAGAGTCAGGTTCCTTGGAGCTCTGTGGGAGGAGTCTGACACAGGGAGTGAAGGGGAAGCTACAAGCTAGTCTGGAGAACTGCTTCATTAAGACAGGAGCAAGGTTTAGAAGTTCTCTGTTCTGCTTCCTTAAGAAACTAACTGTGTTAGCCAAGTGTTTCCCTCTTGTTCTCTGATTTGCGAATGACCTGCTCTCCCTGTCAACTCTGTGACAGGTATTCAGTTACAAATTGCCCTTTGGTGTGAGCTAGTCTTTGCTCTCTAGCCACCAAATACAAAGGGTGTGCAAATGATGTCTCTCCAGGCTGTCATGGAGCCTGTGTGGAGAGAAAGAACTTTGATTTCAGTTCTGTTTGAGGTAATTTCATATTTTTAAGTTGCTGAACTTGTGCTTGGACAAGCACATGATTTTATGTAACTATTTGGATGTATCATTATCATAGCAATCAACATTTCCCCTTTTTTAAGGGAAATTCCCTTATTCCGAATAGGATTCCTCACAAGAAAAAGGAAAAGTTGACAGCTATGATCATTATTGTTGTAAGTCTGTTTTGGAATCAGTTCTGTTAGTAAAGCTTTGAAACCATATTTTTGGTCTGGACAATTTTTCCCAAGAAGGGTCCTATTGCTTCCATATGTCCCATATTAATAACTGCAATAGTAACCCGAGGAAGGAGGGTGTGGCTGGAGAAGGCCACAAGGGCCACAAGGAGAGGCCTGGCTCACAGGTTCTGAGGTTTGGCTCACAGGTCTGAGGTTCCCCATCTATCTGAGGTTCCCCATCTATTTGAGGTTCCCCATCTATAAACCCATCCAGATGGGCAGGGTATAAATGATAAAATTATTATTATTATAAAGTACCAACACATTTGGAAGTATTTTTCTGAGCTCAGGTTAATATTCTAGCAATGTCTTCACTTTCCTCATGAGGCATTTGACCCAAAAGGTCCCTTTAGCAAGGATTTGAGTAAGTCACACCATGGCTGAAGTATTCTCAAGATGGAGAGATGTGAAACTTTAGCAGCCATTTGCCTTAATTGCTTTTAAAATATGTGCAGAGTGGCCCACTTTCTGGGCACTTGCGCATTGCAATGTACACTTTCATTGTTAATGCACTGGTTTCCATTTTCTTAGCCATCCCTTTTGTACACAGGAGGTGCTGATCCATGAGAGCTAGCCCACTTAAAAGGCTAAAAGGAACAAAATGTGTTGACAAAACTGGATGAAGTAGAAGATGTGAGCTAATTGTGCATTGGACTGAAACAGTGGCTAAATTACATGTAATTAAATAAAAAGGCAATAAGAGGGACTTAAGTCAGAGGTTTCTTCTGAGCAATTAAAAAAGCATCAAGAAAAGATGATAACAAAGTGGGTTTCTAAGTAATTATCTTCTCCTGCAATGTGACTCTTGATGTACAGATAGGGGTAAAATTTTGGGTATAAAAATGAATGCCCTACCAAAGATGTTGTTCCTGTTTCAGACAGTACCAGTAGTCAATGACATGTGATGCTTTGTTGTTTAGTCGTTTAGTCATGTCCGACTCTTCATGACCCCCTGGACCAGAGCATGCCAGGCACTCCTGTCTTCCACTGCCTCCCGCAGTTTGGTCAGACTCATGTTTGTAGCTTCGAGAACACTGTCCAACCATCTCGTCCTCTGTCGTCCCCTTCTCCTTGTGCCCTCCATCTTTCCCAACATCAGGGTCTTTTCCAGGGAGTCTTCTCTTCTCATGATGCTTTGGGGAATGGTAAAAAGAAATATCTAAGTTTATCTATTAACAGCTGCAACTGCTGTCTTAGCATATTCATCAGCAAATCTCTTTGGAGGTCTACCTTTAGTGGCTCTCTCAGACCTGCGAATTAGCCGTAGGTCTTCAACACTCTCCTCTTCCTTCTTAGGAGAATGGTGACCTATAGTGAACAATGGTTCCTCCAATTCTCGATCAGAGCCTTCAGAGGGTTGCATTGAGGCCGTAGCACTCTTGAAATCCTCTGAATCATCCGATTCAGTCTCAGATTCAGAATCAGGACCTTCATCAGTGGGTGTCGGTTGTTGCTGCAGCTGTGGCTGTTGCTGCTGCTGTTGCTTATCCTCAGTCTCTTCACTGTCATCAGGATAACATTGGAAAATTCCCCCATTCTCCCCCCACTTGGCATTGTACTCAACACTTCTAGTGAGCCTAATTGCCTTAGAGTCAGTCATCATTACTCTGTAAGAACCTTTCTGATACCCTAGAAAGATACCATGCAATCCACGCTTGCCTAACTTGGAGCTTTGTGGTGTGTGAACCCACATGTCAGAACCAAAAATTCTCATGTGTTTGATGTTTAGAAGATTCCACCTAAACATTAGGAAGAACTTCCTGACAGTAAGAGCTGTTCGACAGTGGAATTTGCTGCCAGGGAGTGTGGTGGAGTCTCCTTCTTTGGAGGTCTTTAAGCAGAGGCTTGACAACCATATGTCAGGAGTGCTCTGATGGTGTTTCCTGCTTGGCAGGGGGTTGGACTCAATGGCCCTTGTGGTCTCTTCCAACTCTATGATTCTATGATTCAATGATTCTATGTATGGTTTCTTGCCAAATATCTTTTCATAGGGGGTACAACTGATCGATGATGATAATCTCCAATTATAACTGTAAACAAAACAGGAGAGAGATTTGGCCCAATAACTCTCTGGAAGATTGGCATCATGCAGCAAGGTTTTCAACCCTTGAAGCAATGTTTGATTTACCCTCCCACAAAGTCCATTCATCCCTGGAGAACAAGGACTAGACAAATCATGTTGAATTCCTTTCTCAGTCAGAAAAGCTTCAAACTGCTGAGAAGTGAATCCCCCCTCCTTCGATCAGTAAAAAGAGTCTTTACCTTCTTACCATGCACATTTTCCAACCAAGCACAGAATTTCTTGAACCTCTGATTTCTGCTTGAGATTGAACACATAAATATACCTGGAAAATGCATCAATGAGGACCATGAAGTACCTGTTTCCACCCAAAGAGGGCGATAGTGGACCAATTAGATCAGCATGCATTACCTGGTATGGTTCTGTAGCTTGTCTACTAGACACCTTACCTTTCGCAGCCATTTTCACCTTGTTTGCTGCGCATGCCTTACACTTCATGTGGTACCTTCAGGGTTTAATAGTCATACCTTCAACCAAGGCAGGCATTTTGGAAACTGCCTCAAAGTGTAAATGACCAAATTTCCGGGGAAAATCATGAATACATCCTGCATGCAAAACCTTGTTAGAACCTGCAATACAACAAGTTTCATCCTGCACAACATCATCATAATACAATATAAACAAATGATCAACATAATCAGCATGCATTACATAATCGTTTTTCTTTGTGATGGTGCACTTCCTTTTCTTGAAGGAAACGTTTATGTTCTGTTTAGTCAGCTGCATGACGCTCAGTAGGTTGTGTGCAGCATCTGGAACATAGAGAACGTTGCGTATCGCTACGTCCAAGCTGTGAAGAACAACAGTACCGTAGCCTTGACTGGAGATCGTGTGGTCATCCGCCTGGTGAATCGCACCTTCCTGCAGTGTAAAAGACACGAACAGTCTTTTCTCGCGGCAAATGTGTCTGGTTGCGTCCGAATCCACGATGAAGAAAGGTCTAGATGTCTTCTGGATGTTAGAGACCTTTGGAGTGAAGTGTGAGACCATTGCCTTGTGTTGCATTGTCCTGGACACCGGACCTTTGCCTTTGCTTTTTCCATGCGTTGCACTGCGTTGTTCTGTTGTCTTGGCCTTGGGATACTTGCAATTCCTTTTCACATGGCCTAGACGTCCACACGAGTAGCATTTCACTGCCTTCAAAGCTTTGGCGCCATCTAGTGGTTCCACTGCATTCTGGGATGACGTCTGTGACGACTCCCCCTTAGTGATGCAGCTAGCACTATGGCGATCTGCTTCATTCAGAACAACAGCAGTAACATGTGCTACCGTGAGCTGAGCAGTTGGCAATATGGCAATCTGACTGGCAATTGCTTCCCAACTCGAACCCAAAGAATGTAGAACCATAGCATCATAGCATCATAGAATCATAGAGTTGGGAGAGACCACCAGGGCCATTGAGTCCAACCCCCTGCCAAGCAGGAAACACCATCAGAGCACTCCTGATGTGCCTCTGGAAAGGTGATTCCTCTCTGTTGCAGCTCATGCCTGAGATTCTGCATCTCTATCAGATGAGCACGCACATCTGCACCTTCAACAAGTGCCATATCATGCAACTTGGCATAGTAGAACAAAGAAGCTCCAGCCTCTGTTCTCAAATGTGACTGTTGCAAACTGTCCTACATTTCTCTGGCTGAGGCCTTGTCACATAATAGACATAGCTCTTCCGGGGATACTATCAATGTAAGAGTTCCCCTTGCCTTTGAATCCTTAGCTCTCCATTCATCAGTTACCGGAGCTGGGGGGGTTGTCTGTTATGACATTGAACAGACCCTCTTTCCGTAGCAGTGCCTCTGCATACTGAACCCACTCCGCGTAATTCTTTTTATTGAGCTTTGGAATCCCAAAAGCATCAGCTAGCCTTGCATTGGCCATCTCTGTGTCTTTAAAGCAAGCTGTGTCTGTTTACAGCTGCTTCCAAAAGCACTTTCACTTTCTCCCAAGCCTCTTGTTGCTGCAGCTGTTAGTGCTTTGGCTTAAAAGTTCAAAGAGCTAAATGTCCACCCCTTAATGCCATTAATTAGGAGCTGGCAGGCTTCCTGGGGCAAGAGCACATACCTCTCATCAATCATCTTGACGCGCAGAGCAGATAACTCCGTTCCTCCGCCATCTGTCATTCCGATTTCGACTTAGAATCATAGAATCATAGAATCATAGAATCATAGAGTTGGAAGAGACCACAAGGGCCATCGAGTCCAACCCCCTGCCAAGCAGGAAACACCATCAGAGCACTCCTGACATATGGTTGTCAAGCCTCTGCTTAAAGACCTCCAAAGAAGGAGACTCCACCACACTCCTTGGCAGCAAATTCCTCTTCTCCAGGCTAAATAAGAGGTAGCTAATGATTAGCTGGTTTGTCCTACTTGACTAATTAGAGTTTATCGAGTTGTTGATATTATAAGCAGAATAACTAGGCTGGGAAAGAATAACATCAATGCCATCAATGGAGGCTTGGGATTGCTACCGTGGAGGGGCGAGGGAGGTATGGCGGTGGGGGCAGATCTTATAGGTGAAGGGGATAATACTTTATTCGGCTATAAGCCCACAAGGTAAAACAAATCAATAGATAAAATAGCATTTTACAATCTAAAATATCAACTAAAATATTTCAACGCATAATCTCTTTCACATTATTTACAATCTCTAGATGTACCGTGCTATGGCCTTGAAGATCAAGATGGTGCATAGAGTTTACTGGATTTTTAATAGTCATGCAGCATTCCATGAAGTCTTTTATATGAAAGAACTGAAATCAGGAATCTAGCAACCTGTAATGTTCTATAAGAGTCAATGTCCTGGAGTAGATAAGCTAGATGTAATTCAGGTGGTTTAGCAGCAATTTCCAGAATGCTTGAACTCAGGATCCTTGATCGGGGAACAATGTATAAGGGGCAATTAAACAAGATATGATAGAGGGATTCTATTGATTTGTTGTCACATGCGCATAAAACAGAGGTTTTACCGTTAGAAAATCTATTGCTCAGAACATTTGAGGGGAACACATTAAATCTGGCTCTAACAAATGCGAATCTATGCGACGCAGCCAATAAAGTAGACAGATATCGAGGTATCTGGGACATAGGTGTAATGCCCTGATTTATCGGGGAACATGTACCTCCACCTGTAGTAAGATTTTGTTGCAAATCTACCTCCTCCAATCTTTGTTTGATGACCTTTTTAGCTGTAATTAGATCTAAATAAAGTATATCGGAAGGAGAGATTCCATAAGACAACAGTTTGGAATGGATTTTTGTTGCCCATGGGTTGGTGAATTCATCTCTCCAAAGGCACTGAATAAGATGGTAGTTTGGCAATTTATGCCAAAGGGACAGCCAATAATTAAAGGCATGTCTCCACATCAGAATCTCTAGGGAGGGGATCTTAAGTTCTAGGCGAATGGCAGAGTTGCTTACACAGGAGGGTAGTTTCAAAAGGCGTCTTAGAAAAAGATTTTGCAATGTCACCAGAGGCAAGAGGTTTACAAAGGCGCCCCATAAAGGGACCGCATAGGCCATAGTTTCAACCACTTTCGCACTATAAACTTTTAAGGCGGATGGAACATGCATAGCCCCCTCAGTAAAGAAGAAGCGTAATAGAGCATAGATAAGGGCTTTAACCTTATTTTGTAAATATGTGATATGCGCTTTCCATCCCATATTATACTGGAAGTAAATTCCTAGATATTGAAATTTGTAAACTTGTTCAATTGGCTTCCCCTCGAGTTCCCATCTATACAGTTTACGACTCCTGGAAAAAATTAGGACTTTAGATTTGGAATGGTTAATAGTAAGTAAATTTGTTTGGCAGTATAACGCAAAAATCTTAAGGGCCCTCCTCAAACCGATTCGAGAATAAGAGAGGATCACCGCATCGTCAGTGTACAATAATAAGGGGCAGCGATAGTCTGCAAGCCTGGGTGCATGAATGGAGGTTTGGGCCTCAGCTAGGGGCGTTCTCATGTCACTAATATAGAGGTTAAAAAGATAGGGGCAAGGATGCACCCTTGTCGTACCCCCTTATTTATTGGTACAGAGTTTGTGAGATCGCCCTCAGGTGTTAACCTCACCCTAGCGGCCGTCCCTTCATGTAATTTAATCATAAGCCACAACAGCCTTTTATCTATGCCCCACTTTGCCAGTTTTCCCCATAACAGCTCTCTAGAGATACTGTCAAAAGCCGCCTTCAGGTCTATAAAAGCGGCACATAGAAGACCATGAGTAGGGGAAGAATACTTCCGCGCCAAATGATATAGAATTATAGCATGGTCAATAGAAGCGCGATTTGGTCTAAACCCGATCTGTTCATGGCCTATCAGATTGGAATCTTCGGCCCATTGGGTTAGTCTGGTTAGCAGGAAGCGAGTATAGATTTTCCCGATGATTGATAATAAACTGATGTTACGATAGTTTCCTGGGTCCTCTGGTGGTCCTTTTTTATATATAGGAATTATGATGGACTCCTTCCATGATCTAGGTATCTGGCCCGTGGCATTGATTGCATCAAAGATTTTTGCAAGAATTTTAGCCCACCATGTTGGGTGTTGTTTAATAGCTTCCGCCGGGATCAGATCGGGCCCTGGGGCTTTATCAGTTTTCAGTTTAGCAATTAAATCTACTATTTCCTCCGGGTCAGTATCTGGCCATATGGGCAAGTGACTTGAAAGAGTATCAGATTGAGTGTTAGAGATATCTGTCTGGGAGAAATATTTTCTTAGAAATTGTTCCCATGTCGGGGCTGGGATAACCGTCAATGGGTATTTCCTCGATCTTTTGTTGATTAAATTCCAAAAACCGCGAGAGCTGCGAGGCTTAGAGGCAGCAATCAGCGCTTGCCAGCGTCTTAGCTGCCACTCATGCTTGGCTGACTTCTGTGCCTGTTTGTAAGCAATTTTGGCCTGCAAGTACTCTGGGGGGAGAGTTTCAGCTCCAGAAGATTTATATCTGTTGTAGATACAACAGAGAGAGAGTCTAGCTTGCTTACATTTGGCATCAAACCAAGGTGCACCGAACCTGGGTTGGTCTCGGTTAACCAGGTGAGCTGGCATCGTAAAGAAGCTAGTTAAATCTGCAGAGAAGTGGGAGAACCACTCCAGTATCTTATTTGGTTCAGACAACTCCGCCAATGAAACAATAAGGGATTCGGAGATATTCCTCTGGAAGAATTCTGCATATTTTTGGGCCTGTTTCATAGACCATTTAATGCCTCTTACTTGAGCTGTGGCATTTAAACCTACATGAATTGGGTGTGTACCGCTAACCGGGTGCCAGTCAAGCGTTAGCTTGGCCGCTAGAGGTAGGTGGTCACTGGAATGTATATTATCTACTTTGAAATAAAAGAAGTTTGAAAATAGGTCTTCTGAAACTAGAAGATAATCTAGGACACTATTTGATGATGTGCCCAAGTGAGTGAATTCACCTGGCACGTCTGGAGGGCAGTTGCCATTTAAAATGTTCAAATTCATACGAATGGCCAATTGATAAAGAAGGACTCCCGCCTCATTCACTCTGTTGTCCTTAGATCTTCTTGATGTAAAAGAGATTAAATCAGATTTTGGGTAGGGGGGAGATACCCACCACTTGGCCTTAATTATCCCATCCCAGTTGGCGGCTGTACGTGCATTAAAGTCACCACCCATTATCGATGGAATATTAGGGTACATAGCATAGCATGCCAATAAATGATCTTCCAGAGAATCCCATCTATAATGGAGGTCTGATATAAGACCACCTGGAGGAAGATAAACATTGGTGATTAATAGTGAGAATTTTTCACTTGAAATCAGACCAGTAAAAGCAAAAGGAGGAAAAGTCTGAACTAGCAAGAGTTTAGCTCTCATTTTAAGTGATATGGCGATTGCAAGACCGCCTCTGGACCGGCCACCTTTCTGGGAGGGGATAGCTGGAAGTGATATCAGTTCAAAGCCATTTATATCTATTTTATCTTCTTCCCATGTTTCTTGCAAAAGGATTATCTGAAAAGAGTTTATATAGGACAGAAATTCGGGATCTAATCTTTTCCTTTTCCAGCCAGCAATGTTCCAACTTAGGACTGCTAGCTGGGGACTTCTGTGTTGTTCTTTTAACAGTCAAAACGGAGGGGGGACAGACTCTCTGTTAGAGACAGAAGATGTAACAAAAAAGTCAGTTATTTTACTTTGCGAAGATGGTAACTGTGAGGAGCCCTCCAAATTAAAGTTTTTAACAATTTGGTTCGACTGTTGGCACACCGTGGATGATCCACTGAAAGTAGATCCCTGAACAGGAAGTCTCTTCATTTCGAAATTCTTGGTACAACTTGACAGAGAAATACCCAGGGAGGGAGAAATTGAGTCCGTCGGAGGAAACCCTCTCGCAGATTTATCACCCGACATTTGGATGATTTTATTTATGCGTCCCATCGGATCTTCAATCGTTTCTGACGGCGGGTCCCGAGGTGTAACATTCGCAGTTTCCTTTGAGGAAGGTAATTGAGGGGGCATCACGGGGGCGGGAATTGCGGAAGGCTCTCTCAGGGGCATCACTTGTGGACTACTTCTATATCTGGTCGAAACTGGAGAAGATTCTATCTCTGGCATAGATGAGTGAGTTAAAGAGGGATTTGAGTCAAGCAGGGAAATCAGAATTTCGTCCTTAGGTATGTTGGTCGATGAATATAGATGAAGGTTCAGTGAGCATGGCAGAGCCTGGTCGTCTCGTGATGTAGCGCACGGGGCAGAAACAACTTGAAGATTTGAGTCTTGTCGGATGGTTTTTGTTTTCAGAGTGGGGCTAAGCTGAAGAAGGTCAACCACTTCTCTCTGGTGAGCCCAAGTGGGATTATTTGAGACATCGTTAGTATCTTCCCCTCTATGTTGGACTTGCAAAAGCTGAGATTTAAGCGTGTCAAATCTTTGCATCATCGCCGACTGTTCTTTTGGAGGGAGGGCTCTGAATGAATCAATAAGTTCCCTTTCGTCAAGGGCAGTCTGCAGATTCTCGTCCTCATATATGGCTGTTTGAGAGGGTATCGAGTTTGGTCGAGGATGGCACGCTGCAGAGTCATCGCGGTGGGGCCTGACAGTATTTTGAAGTAAGGCAGAGTCTCTTGTCCTAACGTCCTCACCGCCAGGGCACCTATTTAGAAGGGGTTTGATCTTGGTGTCTGTAAAAACCCTCGTTGCTACGATGTCGGCCATGGACAAAAGCGTTTTTCTCCTAACAATAATAGATGGTATCTTTTCAGAGTGGAACACAAGTGTCAGAGCTGCCTCTAGGTCCCAGCTCACAGAGGACCAACGCTAGGCTGTAGTTATGTACAAAAGTCTTTATTGAGGTTCAGTTTCCATTTTAAAGCCGCAGCGCGCAGCTCTACGTCTCAACCCTAGACCGGCGAAGTCCCGTCTGAGTCTCCACCCCTTCCACACCAGTTTAAGACTCTCGCTTTGCTCCACCTCTTCCTAAGTTCCTTTCTCCTCTGGGCCCTCCTGCCTGCTAGGGTTTCATCCTTTCTGGACTCCTCTGACGCTGACCCTGATGATTCTTCCCCCTCCTTCCGGCGGGCTTTAGGACCTGGTTCCCTATCCGGGCTACCTTCTGTGCCGCTCGCCTGTACATTTGAACTTGGCGCGCGCGCCCAGCCTGCAACTTTCCTCTTGACCGTTCCCTCGCTCTCCGATGGAGGCGTGGCCACCCCTGACTCATCTTCTCTCGCTGGTGGTGAATATGTGGGCTCTGATACCTGGGACTCCTCCTCCCCACTACGCTCTGGTGGGGAAGCTGGTCCTGATTTCCAACCGCTGGCCCCTTGTTTCTGGGGTGTCCCCCTTGGGTCCCCCCTTGCCCTGCCCATCGGCGCCCCCTTCTGTGAATCTTCCGATTCGCTGGAGAGGCTCATGGAATCTCTCGGGCTGCTGTCATCTTCTCCTACGCTGCCCTCGGATTGCTCCCCCTCGCTCTCCATCTCCTCTCCTCCCTGCGCTCCCGCTGAGTCCCTGACAGCAAGTATCACCTTCAAGAAGTTGGTCTGCCGGGGAAGGGGCATCACAGCATATAGGTCAATCTGATGTTTCTTAATTTTTAAAAGTTTGCTTAAACAGTCTTTAGCCCCTTCTAGCGTTGACCATCTTCCTATTTCCGACCTAACAGAAAGGCAACTTTTCTTGGGTTGCAGAGTTAATATCTGATTGTTCAATTGGGAATTTAAGATATATTTAATTTTAGTCTCCTTTATTTTATCTGAATTGGGGTGAGGCAGTAAGTTTTTGACCTCACAAACTGGGGATTGTGTTGTTGATTCAAGTTTTTCAATTTTCAGCAGGATATTGGATAATTGTGAAGATACCTCGTCCAGCCTTTTAAAAATACAGTGAAGGGTCTTAATTACTAAGTGTAACTGCTCACAACCGGGGAACTCCCCCATGTCAGATGCCAAACCATCTTCCTGTGCTGAGAGTTTTTCTTTCGTATTCTCCTTTACAGGCTTTACTTTTGAAACATTTTGAGTCATCGAAATTGGAGTAGCTTCTAGATCAATTAGAGGTAGGAAGCGATTTTGGGTTTCCACTGCAAAGCACTGCTCGGCATGGTCACTCCCTCCTCTATTCCGGTGAGGCACCAACCTTGATAGTTTTGGTTTAGGGGATGATAGGGGCTCGTCAAAGTCTCTCAAGCGTTTTTTCTGACCCATACTTTCCTCAGGCCAGGGATTATACGATTCTTAAAATAACATAACACTTGACACACAATTAAAATAATGTCTCAACTCTTTTAGCAGCTGAGGCCAGCTCGCTGATAAGAGAGAAACAAAGAGCAGGCTGCAGCAGTCTGGAGCAGGGCCAAATCTCTCAGAGAGTTTCCATAGCATGCGGCTGCAGCAATTATAAAATACTTCAAAAACTGACTGGGACAGTTAAGATAAAATATAAAAGATTAAAAGAAGATTAAAAGAAGTCCGAAGAGCACCGGTAAGCGCGTCTTACCTCGGTGCCATGTTGGCCCCTCCCCCAGGCGTCTGAATGCCAGGGACAAGGGGATTGAGATACGGATACACTCGTACCCCTTCCAATCTGTGCCCCATTTTGAGGGACGAGGGTGGGTAAGGATTACTCACCTCTGTCCCTGGTGTTGTGCAATGCCAGGTCTATAGGCAACAAAACCACCACCCTTCAAGATTTCTTTACCTCGCAGGGGGTCGACCTGGCTTGTGTGACGGAGACCTGGGTACGTGAAGGGGAAACAGTTACCTTATGAGAGATGGCACCCCCAGGTTTCTCTGTCCTCTACCAATCACAGACTGTGGGCCAGGGCGGAGGGGTGGCATTATTAATCCAGGAAGATTGTCCTTTCAGGGCTCTGCCATCGCCATTGATCCCTGGCATGGAATGTGTTGGTCTAGTGTGGGGTTCTAGGGAGAGCTTGGCTGTCTGGCTGGTGTACCAGCCACCTAGCGCACCAGCAGCCACCCTGTCAGGCCTACTGGAGGCAGTGGCCAGCTGGGCCTTGGAGTTCCCTAATCTATTGGTATTGGGGGACTTCAACATCCATGCTGATGCCACTCCCTCCTCACAGGCTCTGGACCTGGTGTCTTCAATGGTGACACTAGGGCTCTCCCAGTTTGTTTCCCCAGCTCAAGCAGGCCACATGTTGGATTTGATCTTTGGCGAAGGCATAAATGTGATCATGTCCCCTTCGGTGAAGGTACCATGGTCTGATCACTATGCTCTGAAAGCCAGGATTGACTTTCCACCCCCACCCTGCTTTGGTGGCGAGCCGATTTGGGTTCGCCCACAGAGGCTGATGGACCCTGATAGATTCCGTCAAGCTTTGCAGGACCTTGCTCCCCCTGGTGACTCATTGACTGAGCTTGTTGAGGGCTGGAATACCCGGCTCTTGGCGGCCATTGATGAGATCGCACCTAAGCGCCCTCTGTGACCCCGCAGAAACCGGGCTCCCTGGTTTACTGAGGAGCTCCGGAAAATGAAGCGGGACCTCCAACTGCTAGAGTGAGTATGGCAGGGTGCCCACGATGGAGCTTCAAGAACATCTTATCCACGCGACGGTCACCTCCAGACTGGATTATAATAACTCACTCTACGTGGGGCTGCCCTTGAGACTGACCAAGAAACTCGAGCAGGTGCAGAATGCCACGGCGAGACTCCTTACGGGGTCCTCACTGCAAGATCACATTCACCCAGTGCTATACCAGCTGCACTGGCTCCCGGTGGAGTACAGGATCAGGTTTAAGGTGCTGGTTTTAACCTTTAAAGCCCTATACGGCCTAGGACCCTTGTACCTACGGGACCGCCTCTTCTGGTATGTCCCACGGAGGACCTTACGGTCTTCAAACAAAAACATCTTGGAAGTCCCGGGCCACAGGGAGGTTAGGCTAGCCTCAACCAGAGCCAGGGCTTTTTTGGCTGTCGCTCCGATCTGGTGGGACTTGACATCTTTCCACATCTTTCCACAGGGCCTGCAAGACAGAGCTGTTCCACCAGGCCTTTGGCCAAGGCAAAGACTGACCCCTCCTTTGGTAATCCTCACAGAACTCTAGCCCAATAGTTGCCATTAATTTGATTTGAACTGATTTTATAATGAATTGATTTTATAATGTGGTATTATTTTACTGTTGTTAGCCACTCTGAGCCCAGCTTTGGCTGGGGAGGGCAGGATATAAATTAATAATAATAATAATAATAATAATTATTCCCAACTCCCTTAACTGTTCCTTATAAGGCTTGGTTTCCAGACCCATTATCATCTCTTCTGCACAAGTTCCGGCCTGTCAATATCCTTCCTAAATTGTGGCAGTAAACCCGTGGAGTTCAATGTTTCAGTGTTGTTGTTGACATCTATAGGAGCAAACTCCTAGGGGTGATGGGGGCTTGGGCCCCCACAAAGTTGATGGGCATTCCCGTTCAAATGGTGTGTGTGCACTGTGTCATGTGAACGATTATGTGGGGTGGGGCTTACCTGGGCCACCACAATATTTTATTCATATTGGCACCCCTGTTGACATCCATCTGTCTCGGGAGACAGTGGAAGAGTGCTCCATTGTGATATTCATATTGATAGTTAAAATTAAGTGTAAAGTAGCTGATTTTCATTTTAGTTTATTTCATAAAAAGGTATAAGGATTATTTGGAAATCCTAGGAGGAATTATGACTGTATAAATAGAGGAAATTAGTAAATTCTTTGTCAAAAGGTGGCGTTTTCATGTGAGACATTGTCTTTCTCAGGTTGAGTTCTGACTAGCATTTATTTGAATTTGGATTTATTTGAATCATTAAAAGGTTACTGATCTCAGGTTTCATAAGATCATTTAGTGACCTACTTTAGAGAAGGGTGGGGGGCAAGTTTTAGATGTCTTGGTAGTTTTATTGTATACAAATTAGTCTAGGCTAGCCCATCAATGTCATATGTCAATTTTGTCAATTTTGAAGCTGTGTTTTCCTTTAAGATGTTTTTCGTCTTTGAGGCATCTGTCCACATTGGCTTCCAGTATGTTTCTGAGCACAATTCAAAGTGTTGGTGTTGACCTTTAAAGACCTAAACAGCATCTGCTCCGTGTACCTAAAGGAGCATCTCGACCCCCATAATTTGGCTCATACACTGAGGTCCAGCTCCGAGACTCTTCTGGTGGTTCCCTCTCTGCAAGAAGTGAAATTACAGGGAAACAGGCAGAACGGCTTTTTAGTAGTCACACCTGCCCTGTGGAATGCCCTCCCGGCAGACGTCAAAGAGTTAACCTACTATATAATTTTCCATAGACATATGAAGGCAACCCTGTTTCAGGAAACTTTTAATGTTTGATGCTATATTTGTGTTGGGGACCCCCCCCCAGTGTGGCTGTGGCAAAGCAGTCGGAAGGGCAAGGTATAAGAAATTGATGATGATAATGATGATGATTGCTGTCAGAAGCAGTACGTCTCTGAATACCAATTGTTAAACACCAGGTAGGGAGAGTACATTGTGTAACAGGCTTCCTATGGTCCTCTGGTTTGCCATTGTGAGAACTGGCTGCTTGATGAGATGTTCCTTCAGCCTGATTCAGCAGGCTCTTCTTGTGTTCTTAAGAGCCCACAGCTGACCCATGATGTACCTGTTCCCAAACCTGCCTGGCAGGTTTCAACCATTAACCCCTTCTCTTAGAATCAAGAACTACTGAATTAGAGGGTGCTATAAGAGGTTACACCAACCAACTCCCGATCTTGGAACACTTTTCATCATATTGCTCTCCACTGTTCATCACATACTCAACAACTGTGGGTCAGTTCTGCATAAGACAGCACTTTATTTGTCCTTTTCCATTGTCAGCTATGGAGTGCTGGGATTTCAGGGACTCCTCCCGGACTCCCAGTCCGGTACAGACATGCTGTGATTACTGTAAGTCAGCAGCAAAACAGTTAATGCTCTAAGGACTGCAAAATGGGCTCAGGCACATTCCAGCAAAAATTACCATTTTGTACCTGATACTTTCGCAACCCAACATTCATTTGTGGCAGTATTGTGCTATCAATCCATGTGCATTCCAGGTGCATGACTCCTATTAATTTTAATAGAAGTCAGGAGAATAAAATGCTGAGCAAAGCACTTTGAAAATGTGTTCCATTCTAGGGGAATGTATTGCTCTGCTTTGTGCAGGGGGACATCTTTAGAAAACAAAGCTGAATGCTGCATCATTTCAATAGCTCACACCTTTGTGCTGACTCCTAACAGTGGGGCTCTCTGGCTGGTGTAACATTGCCATAGACAATAGGCTTCTTTACTGAATAAATGACCAGAATTTATCGACCTGGAGCAGACAAAAACTCAGGAGAAAATAATGTTATAACATTTGCATGTTATGTTATTTGGGAAAGATAGATAGAGAGCAGAGGCTCAGACAGTCTTTTCCTGAGTAATCCCATCCACAGCACTACAGTTACTGTGGCACTGTAGACAGTGGCTTGAAGGCCTAACCAGTCTATTAGTCAGAATGAAATTTGATTAGTCTGTGTTTAGCCAGCAGGAAGCATAATGACACCAGCTGCTGGTCTTGGGCACCAGCTTCAGGGCCAGTTCACACATGCATGTACATCCAGAACTGTGCCGAATTGTGTGGTGTTTGAGCTGCAGTCACATCAGGGCTGCTGGGAGATAAACTGGGTTCATTACAAGCCATGATAAGAACATGCTGCCCCCCAAAAGGTACAATGCAGCATATACTATACCTTCTGGACAATATGAATGCAACCTGCAGGGTGGTTTCCCTAGGGAGAGCCTTTTGCATCCCTCTGACACAATCCACAGTGGACAACCCCTCTCCATGTATGACTTATCTGGGTGCTGAAGAAGGATCTCAGGGTAGGGCTGGCATTCCTATCATCTTACTGTGTATTTGGTGTGCTGGGTCAGTGGAGCTTTGGGTCCACTTCAAGGACTGTTGGTGTGCAGAGATACTGCCAGGGCATTACCAAGGACCTGGCCTGGCCTTTCTGGCAATTCCCCCCAGAGCTGGAGCTAGCTGCTCTGGCACCCGGAGGCAGGGCTAGCGTCCTGGGGGGCAGGGTGGTGATGTTACCCTCCCCCCAGGGATGACATCCGGGGTGGGTCACACACCCCTTCCACCACACACCCCTTCCTTCGCCAGTGTTTTCCCCTACCTTGGTTGCTGCCTATCTGTGGCTAGAGGAATTCAGAAATAAGAGAGCTCAGTTGTGGTGTGATAGCCAGGCTGCAGAGTCGGACATACAGAAAGATGTCCGAGTGTGTCATTAATCTGGCCCCTCAAGTCAACAACCCATTGGACACTAGCTCTCCTCTCCTCACTGTCATCTGAGCACAAGAGTGTCTGGATTATCATTTCACTGAATGCACACTATGCAGTGCTGGATGGTTGGCAAAACAGCATCCATCACAGCCTTCTTTTGCAGTCTAACTTGCTGGAGCTGAAACAAGATACGGCCTGGGCCTGCCACCTGAGTGTTTTGCTTTGATGTTGAACCAGCAGGGGTAGTACACGCAAATAATGTATTCCACTATCAATGCTAAGTTGTTGAAGATTTTGCCTTTAAGGCCATGTATAGAAACACATATTCAACAAAGCCTGTTTTTTTTTTTTTAGATATAGATAATACTTTATTCGGCTATAAGCCCACAAGGTAAAACAAATCAATAGATAAAATAGATAAAACCACACTCTGGTTTCTCTTCAGATCGTATAAACAAAGCCTGTTTGCTGTTCACCACGTTGAATGACTCACTGGGCCAATTTCGAAAAGGGCCAGATCCATGGGAAGTTTTCCTCTCCTTATGCCCTGTGTGATCCAATATCTGTATGCTTGATCAGTAGACAGATCCTTTATGACATTGTTACTCAGTGAAGCAAGAGGCTCGCCAGTTGAGAGTTTGGTGAATGAAGGATCAATTTCAAGTTCTGTAGCAGAGTCCAGCATCTTGCCAATGTTACCTGTCCACTTGCTGTTAGACAAGTTCCCTAGCTGTTCCTGTCAAGTGCTGTGATCGAGTGTTGCAGGGGCAACTTGGTGGTGTAGAGGACACAAACAAATCAGATCAGCTTATGAACAAGCTTGACCTCTACTCAATGCATACCAAGTGCCCAGCCAGTGTTAACATTTGTAGAACCACCTCCAGTGACTTGGAGGCCCTTATCAATGCCTACAGCTCCTTCCAGGCATGCCAGTCATTGGAGGGGTGGAGGCTGACAGCCATTGTCATGTGAAATAAGTATCACATATGATTTCCTGACCAGGATATCCCATATCCTCTGTTCCCCAGATGACAGTAGGGACATTTCTCACTCCTCTCCCAACTGACCATCCTTGATCCCCCCCCCATTTTTGATGCCCCACCCACAGAGCATTTTCTATCAGAAGAAGGGCACACAAGCCCTCCACCATCATGAGAAGACTCATTAATCCCCATTTTATTTTATTTTATTTTATTTTATTCTTTGGCAAATTTATAGAAAGAAAAACATAGGCCAATAGATAAATTTTAGAAAGGGGCAAGGTTAGATGCAGATGCACAAAGTATTATTTTTAAAAAAATCAAAACTCCTTGCTCAGCTCCCCCTTTCTTCCTGCCCAAAGTGGCCCTGCCCTCTACCTGGTCCTCAGAGCCAGTGTGTTATATGGGGCGGGGCCTTTGCAGTGGCAGCCTCTCTTCCTCCTCACCTGCTGTCCAGCAGCTGCTACGAGCTGCCCAAGGGAGGAGGCCAGCAGCAGCAGTCATGCAGAAGCAACAGGGTGCTCCTCACAGCCACCATTTTCACCATCATCATCAGTCTGATGCTGTAAGAGTGACCCTTCTCAGCGGAGCCAAGTGCAGCCACACTGTATCACCTGCTTGTCCAAGTAGGGGGAGCCTGGCCAGCTGACACAGGCCATGGTGGGTGATTCACTCTGATGCCAGCAGAGAGGAACTCTGGGCCAGGACATGCCTGTGTTAGGGGTGCCTGGTTTGCACCCCCTCAGAAATGTGCAAGGGCTATGGCCTCACTAGCACCCCCACACTATGTCCCTGCCTCCAAGTAGATCAAGCCAGCATATATCTTGTCCTTACAACAACAACCCTGTGAGGCAGGTTAGTCAGTGACCTTCGTGAAATAAATAAAAAATTGTCCAGTAGCACCTTAGAGACCAGGGACGCAGGTGGCGCTGTGGGTTAAAGCCTCAGCGCCTAGGGCTTGCCGATCGAAAGGTCGGCGGTTCGAATCCCTGCGGCGGGGTGCGCTCCCGCTGCTCGGTCCCAGCGCCTGCCAACCTAGCAGTTCGAAAGCACCTCCGGGTGCAAGTAGATAAATAGGGACCGCTTACCAGCGGGAAGGTAAACGGCGTTTCCGTGTGCGACTCTGGCTCGCCAGAGCAGCGATGTCACGCTGGCCACGTGACCCGGAAGTGTCTCCAGACAGCGCTGGCCCCTGGCCTCTTAAGTGAGATGGGCGCACAACCCCAGAGTCTGTCAAGACTGGCCCGTACGGGCAGGGGTACCTTTACCTTACCTTTACCTTAGAGACCAACTAAGTTTGTTCTGGGTAGAAGCTTCCGTGTGCATGCACACTTCTTCAGAAAGCTTATACCCAGAACAAACTTAGTTGGTCTCTAAGGTGCTACTGGACAATTTTTTATTTATTTTGACTGCGTCAGACCAACACGGCTACCTACCTGAATCTAGTGACCTTCAGCGTTCATGATGGATTTGAAAGGCAGATTATCCTGGCTGTTCCTATAAATATATTTTTATTAAGTTGTGCATAACAAATTTAAGTTCAAACAAATCATTCACCTCTTCATTTAGGATTCTCTGAATCCTTTGACCTCCCGCCACCCTTCCCTGGTTTCCATTATCAATCTCCCCCCCCCATGCTTTTCTTATTTTCTCTAATTTGTTAAAAGAATAGTAATCCACTTCCCATGGTTTTTCGTACATTACAAGCATTACTCAAATCCTGCCAAAGTTTTTAGTTGTTTACAGTGTTCTCTTAAATACAATTTTTTCCCATTCCTTAAAATTCTTATCTTCCTGGTTGCTGATTTTCCCAGTCATTTTCGCCACTTTGGCATAGTCCATCATCTTCATCAGTCATTTGTCTCTGGTTGGAACTTTGTCTTCTTTCCATCTCTGGGCCAGTAGTCTCCTAGCCGCTGTCATCGCATACATAAATAATCTATCCTGGATGTTCCAATGCACTACACCAGGGGTAGTCATCCTTTTTATACCTGTTGTTGTTGTTGTTTAGTCGTGTCCGACTCTTCGTGACCCCCTGGACCAGAGCACGCCAGGCCCTCCTGTCTTCCACTGCCTCCCACAGTTTGGTCAAACTCATGCTGGTAGCTTTGAGAACACTATCCAACCATCTCATCCTCTGTCGTCCCCTTCTCCTTGTGCCCTTCATCTTTCCCAACATCAGGGTCTTTTCTAGGGAGTCTTTTCTTCTCATGAGGTGGCCAAAGTATTGGAGCCTCAGCTTCACAATCTGTCCTACCTACTGCCCACTAATGAATCTTTCTTGATGGTAAAATTTCCTTACCGCCTATCAGTGCTTGATGGAAGGAAGATTCCCCTACTGTCACCTAGAATCCTGAAACGCTCACTAGTGGGCGGTAGGGACCAGGTTGACAACTCCTGCACTACACAACACACTGCACAACACTAAAAACAACAACAACAACAACAACAACAACAACGTTTGTTTTCATTTTCCATTCTACCGACCCATGTAGCAGCAAACAGAAAAAATGTTCACTAAACCACAGTTGCACCAAAAGGGCAGAGTCAGAGCCTGCTTCTGGAATTGCTTGTTGGTTTAAAAGCATCCCCTACAGGCTTCTGTATGAAAGGTGAGGAGGCCACTTGAGAACCTATGCCATAATGTGCTAAGGGATAAGTAGGTGATAAAAAGCAATCAGCAACAATGAGAAGAGGAAGGAATGGAAAACAGGACTAAATTATGTGGATCACCCCAGTGCTTTTCAACATCTTTATATGCCCCCTTGCTCAGTTTGTCCAGAGTTTTGAGCTGGGTTGCCATCAATATGCTGATGACACCCAACTCTATCTGTTGATGGACGGCCATCCTGACTTGGCCCCAGACACACTGATCAGATGTTTGGAAGCTGTGGCTGGATGGTTACGTGGGAGCCGGTTGAAGTTAAATCCTTCGAAGACAGAGGTCTTTGTTTGGGTTGGGACGATATGGGATTGGGGGGGCAACTCCCATCTCTTGCGGGGGCGCAATTAGTGCCAGCACTGTCCGTTTGGGTGTAATCTCTGACACCTCCCTTTCCACGGAGGCACAGGTTACAAAGGCGGCATTTTTTCATCTCTGCCAAGCTAAGCAGTTGGCTCCTTACCTCTTTTGCCCTGACCTAGCCACTGTGATCCACGTGACAGTCACCTCCAGATTGGATTATTATTATTTATTTCCAATTTTTAAAATTAATTTTCCAAAATTTTAAACTAACTAACAAACAAATATCATAACTGAACTTAATCCAATCTTATTGACATTGTTAAGTGACTTCCTCAAATTCCCTTGACTGAATTTCAATATATATCATTGTAACGGTTTTCCAAAACAGATTCTCATAAAATTTACTTAATCCTCTTAACATCTTTGTTTCTTTTCATCTTTGCTTTAAACATAGTATTCTATAACTTCACATATTTAAATCCTTAGCCTATCTATTTTCTTGCAAGTATTTCTAATTAATTTATCTTGGCATATTTAAGTAAATAATCTTTGAAATTCTTCCATTCTTCCTGATGCTCCTCCTCCTTCTGGTCACGGACTCTTCTGGTCAGGTTGGCTAGCTCCGAAAAGTCCATCATCTGCATCTGCCATTCCTCCACAGTTGGTACTTCTTGTGTTTTCCAATTCTTGGCCAGTAAAATTCGAGCTGCAGTTGCGGCATACAAAAACAATCTAACATTTTTTCTGAGCAATTCCAAACCTGTTATTCCAAGAAGAAAGGCCTCTGGTTTCTTAACAAATGCATATTTCAATTTTTTTTTTCCAATTCATTATAAATCTTCTCCTGGAAGTCTTTCACCTTGGGACAGGTCCACCACATATGGTAGAAGATACCCTCCTTTTCTTTACATTTCCAACATATATTATCACTGTTGTGATAAATCTTTGCTAATTTTACAGGGGTTAAGTACCATCTATACATCATTTTCATACTATTTTCCTTTAACACCATACACGCAGTGAACTTGATCCCTTTCCTCCACAACCTTTCCCAATTTTCAAACATTATGTTATGTCCCACATCTCTTGCCCAGTCTATCATCACAGATTTAACTTGTTCATCCTTCGTATGCCACTCCAACAACAGATTATACATTTTAGACAAATTTTTAACTTTAGAATCTACAACTCCGTTTCCAGTTTGGTTTTTTCCGATGCAAAACCATTTTTCTTATCTAATTTATACAATTCATTGATCTGGTGGTAATGTAACCAATTTATTTTATCTTTAATTTGGTCAAATGGTTTTAATTTAAATCCTTCTTTATCTTCCACTAACAAATCTGAATATCTCAACCACTTGGATTCCATGTTTAACTTTTCCTGGGCCTTTGCCTCCGTTGGCGAGAGCCATCTGGGTGTTTTCCTCTCTAAAAGATCTTTGTATTTTATCCAAACATTATGTAGAGATTTTCTAATTACATGAATTTTAAAACCATTATGGGCCTTTACCTTGTCATACCATAAATATGCATGCCATCCAAACACATTGTCAAATCCCTCTAAGTCTAAAACATCTGCGTCTTCTAGTTGTATCCATTCCTTAACCCAGCAAAGAGTGGCAGCTTCAAAATAAATCTTCAAGTCTGGCAGGGAGAATCCCCCTCTTTCTTTTGAATCCATTAATAATTTGTTAATTAATTCTGGGTTTTTTCCCCTGCCAGATGAATCTAGATAATTGGTAGGGCTTGAAACAAAAACAGCATCTTTGGCAATACATTCATCTTAACCACAGAAATCTGGCCCATTAATGACAATTTCAAATTTGACCAAATCTCCAAATCTCTCTTAATTTCATTCCATAATTTCTCATAATTATCTTTATATAAGTTCACATTTTTCACCGACACATTAACTCTCAGATATTTAATTTTTTTTACAAAGACTAGGCCCGTCTTTTCTTGTAATAATTTCCTTTCCTCATTATCCAGATAATTCTCTAATACTTTGCTTTTGCTCTTATTTAACTTAAATCCTGCTACCTGCCTTAACTCCTGTATCGTCTCCAGTGCTTTTACTGCACTGGAGTCTGGATCTTGAAGTGTCAACACCAAATCATCAGCAAAGGCTTTTAATTTATATTGTTTGGATCCTACTACTATACTTTTAATTTGTTCTTCTTTTCTTATCATACTTAAAAAGACCTCAAGGACTGAAATAAACAGCAGAGGGGAAAGTGGGCACCCTTGCCTGGTACCTTTCCCAATTCTAATTTCCTCCGACACCACATTATTTACTATGATTTTAGCTTTTTGTTCATAATAGATTGCATTAATACCATTTAAAAATCCTGACCCACCTTACTACTTTCTAAATTTTGTATCATAAAACTCCAAAGTACATTGTCAAAGGCCTTCTCCACATCGATAAACGTTAACATTGCTTTACAATTTTTTCTTGCTCTTAACTTTTCCAGAATATCTACTATATTCCTTATATTGTCCTTCATATGTCTACCAGGCAGAAAACCTGCCTGGTCCTTGTGAATATATTCTGACAAGACCTTCTTCAGCCTATTGGCCAGTAAGCAAAAAAATTGTAATCCACATTGAGTAGGGAAATTGGTCTGTAGTTTTTGACACTGGATCCATCTTGATCTTATTTAAAAGGTTAAAAGCAACAAAAAAGGCTTTTATGGGTATGTTCGTAGCAAAAGGAAGAACAAAGAAACAGTGGGGTCACTCAGAGGAGAAGATGGTGAAATGCAAACAGGGGACACAGAAAGGGGTGAACTCCTCAATGCCTTCTTTGCCTCAGTCTTCTCCGATAAAGAAAACAATGCCCGACCTGAAGAATTTGGAGCAAATGATTCAGCAGAGGAAACACAGCCCAGAATAACTAAGGAGATAGTACAAGAATACTTGGCTAGTTTAGATGTATTCAAGTCTCCAGGGCCAGATGAACTGCATCCAAGAGTATTAAAAGAACTGGCAGATGTGATCTCAGAACCACTGGCAGTCATCTTTGAGAATTCCTGGAGAACAGGCGAAGTCCCGTCAGACTGGAGGAGGGCAAATGTTGTCCCTATTTTCAAAAAGGGGAAAAGAGAGGACCCAAATAATTACCGCCCAGTCAGTCTGACATCAATACCAGGGAAGATTCTGGAGCAGATCATTAAGCAAACAGTCTGTGAGCACCTAGAAAGGAATGCTGTGATCACCAATAGTCAGCATGGATTTCTGAAAAATAGGTCATGTCAGACTAACCTGATCTCATTTTTTTGACAGAATTACAAGCCTGGTAGATGAAGGGAACGCAGTGGATGTAGCCTACCTTGATTTCAGGAAGGCATTTGACAAGGTGCCCCATGATATTCTTGTAAAGAAGCTGGTAAAATGCGGTCCCTTTTAATATTTAAAAGGCAATCCTGGAAGTGACAGATACTTTTTGTTACTTAAAAGCAAGTCCAGGCAGCAGCAGGATACAAAATATCCAAGTCAATGGAAACAAAATTTGAATGTTTCCTCTTCCATTGTGACGTCACAATGGAGTCTAGCCTTTCCCTACCGGGAGGTCCGCTACAAAATGAAGACACTTCTTTATATTAATACACAGACTCACAGGGTTTTTGAGACTAAAAATAATTTCCCCTCCTTCCCCCTGCAGAAGGGGGGCTTTGGAGTTAACTTGCAAAACTTTCTTTTCTCTCTCAGGGCTTCTGTCCACGTTTACCAACTCTCCTTTAATTCAGCGAAAGGGATTGACCTCCGTTTTTAAATCCCTATCTCTCCTAAATGTGGTCTGATTTAAGCTTTATTCTTTACTCACGGTTCTGAATTTTTAGTCCTTTTTTTCTGGAGGAATTGGCCGCTCACGATTGCCAGACACGGAGCTTCGTGCTGTGAAGGAAACAGTCATTTCCGCTGTGCCGCATCTCCAACCCCACTCGCTCTCGGGCTCTTTACGAGTTTACTGGGGAGTAGGGGAGTCACCAAAAGGCACCCAGGTCCTCAGAACGCCAGACTGGATTATTGTAACTCACTCTACGTGGGGCTGCCCTTGAGACTGACCCAGAAACTCCAGCGGATGCAGAATGCCACGGCGAGACTCCTTACGGGGTCCTTGCCATGGGATCACATTCCTCCAGTGCTATACTGGATGCACTGCCTCCCAGTGGAGTACAAGATCAGGTTTAAGGTGCTGGTTTTAAGCTTTAAAGCCCTATATGACCAGGACACTTGTACCTACGTGACCGCCTCTCGTGGTACGTCCCATGGAGGACCTTACAGTCTTCAAATAAAAACATATTGGAGATCCCGGGCCACAGGGAGGTAATGCTGGCCTCAACCAGAGCCAGGGCTTTTTTGGCAGTGGCCCCGATCTGGTGGAACACTCTGTCACAAGAGACTAGGGTCCTGGGGGACTTGACATCTTTCTGCAGGGCTTGCAAGACTGAGCTGTTCCACCGGGCCTTTGGCCAAGGCACAGTTTGACCCCCTCCTTCTGTAATCCTCATAGAACTCTAGACCAATGGTTGCCATTAATTTGACTCTGAATTGATTTTAGAATGAATTGATTTTAGAATGTATTTCAATTAATTGATTGTGATTTTATGTAAACTGTGTTATTTTTACTGTTATTAGCTGCTCTGAGCCCAGCTTCTGCTGGGGAGGGCGGGATATTATTATTATTATTATTATTATTATTATTATTATTATCTATAGACCCAAATCCCTCCTCAGCCATTACATTTTCTGTATGATGCTAAGGTTGCCATATGTCTGGAATTTTCTGGACTTATCCAGAATATTGCAGTTGGCAGCAGTGTCCGGGCGGAAATCGGCAAAATATCTGGGAAAATCCAAATGTATGGCAACCCATGTCAGCAGTGTCATTTTTGCCAATTTCCCATAAAAATAGCTCAAAAACATCCATTTTTGTTATTCCGCCAAAAAGCTGAACTTTTCTGTCCAGATTTTCACTGTTTGAAAAATGGCAACCCTAATTTGGGCCAGTAACTATTTCTCAGCCAAACCTCTCTGAGAGGGACATGATGAAGATAAAGAGAATTGGGTGGGGGCACAAGAGATGCATCCTTGATCTCTTCAAGGAAGGACAAGATAAAAATTAACAATAATTATATTAATTTATTATCATTTCTATCATCTGAAGTGCCATTTGAATCAGGTACTTCCAGGCTCACACATGTGCTTGATTGTGATTTTATGTGATTAAGCTGCACCAGCTCTCAATAACACAAAATGAGGATTCCTATAGTAGATCTCCTACTAAGCTGGCAATGTAAACAGTTCTTCTTCTTCTCCTTCTCCTCCCCCCCCCCCAATCTTTATATTAGAACCATACTGGATTCCCAAATTAAGGCATTGCGTAAGGACAGACTTTAGGCCCATTTTACAGGTTTGACAAAGAGTGTGCTAATCAACAGGGGCTTTTGGCCAAGCACAGCTCTCTGCTAAGTGTACATATGCAATTGGTGTTTCTGAATCCCTGGTGGCTGCACAGTACATGCTGCTTCCTATCAAACTAGGTGGTCAGGTAAATGTAGCAAATGTGACAGTAGCTTTTAAGTTAATTCCACACATTTTTAGATAAAAAGCTATGTCATGCAGAAGTTCCTCAGCCTAGAAAACCTGATGTCAGCGAGAGGACAGGGTTGGAACTTTTCTCCCTGGCTTCCAATTTTGTATATGGAACCGGGCCAGCTCAATACATTTTGGTACCTAAGTCAAACCAGAAAATGGTGCCCCCTCCAGGATCTGCATCAGGATCTGCTGCTTCTGTGGATCCTGCTGCCTGAGGTGGTCACTTCACCTGGCCTCATGTGTGGTACAGAAAGACATTTTCAGATGGAGGAACATTCAGATCTTCAGTGTGAATAAAATTGGGCTATACAGATTGGCCACATTGGTAAGAAATATGCTCATGATGTCAGTTGAGCTGGCCTTCCCAAGATTCTAATCCAGTTGGGTAATACACACAAAATTTGCTGACAGACTGCACAGTTTACTTCTATACACCCATTTGGGTTTTGTTAGGAGTCACATAAGCCACCATGTCTAGTGGCGTGTGAGCATCATGGTTTGAAATGGAATCTGCCCAAGCTGTTTCCTAGACTAGCTGTCAGAAACAGCATCACCCACTAAAGAATTCCATTTCATTTTTCTTTGCCTAATATATTTTATTGAAAAAGAAAAGAAAAACCAGACCAGTGGTAAAGCTATGCATTTTCTGCAATATTCAGTTCCAAATAAATGTAAGCCCGCATTCAACATGAATAATGCAAAGCATCACATTTATGCAAATGCACTTACAGTATCCAAGCTAGCACAACTTCCATGTTTTATTATGAATCTACTTTTAATTTTTTGGGTTTTTAAAATATTCATTATTTGATATTTATATGGCAAACAGAAGTGTGTAGGAAGAAACCATTGAACAAGTAGAAGAGAGGCAGTTGTGAGATTAAGCACACTAAATTCTGTATTAGATGGTGGTCTAGAGTTTTCTTTTATTTACAAAATATAGAAGTCATAGAAAATTTACTGTATGTAGTTCATTCAAAATTCTAATCACAATTATTCATAATTAATAAAAATGCAAAAGATGGCATAGCATATTATAATTTCTTGCTACAAAAAAATCAATTATTCACTCATTGATCACAACAAAGGAGGGGTTTACAAATGTTTGCATAGTATCTTGGAATTTGTTGTCCAAAATGTCACAAATAAGACCCCCTTTTCATAAAACAAATACTATTGCTCTCCCATTTCCTCCAAAAGTAGGGACAACAGCAATGAGCCATTTTTTATATATTCCAGTCCAAAAAAGGAAGGCTTCATTTGGCCTAAATCTTTATTACCTTTGCAGGACTCTTTTCACATCAAGAAGCTTGAGGACTGGAATCTATCCAAAGAGATAGATTAATATTTGGCTAAAATTGGCAGTACTTTTACATTAGTGGCAAATTGTTTTGCATACACCCTGGCTTGGATTATGCTGTGTGGACATAAAGGTCACAATCTACCTTGTGGATTGTTCTCTTGAGCAAGCCTCATTGAAATGAACATAACAATCCTTTGCTGTGTAGCTCTTGTTAATTTTATTATCTGAGCTTTCACAGAAGGAGTGTGCCTCATGAGCGTATCCACTAACTGTATTTTTTGTGTGATCCTTCCACATATCCCTGAGCAATAACTTTAAGGCCCCATCCAGATTTCACAAGATATACTTGTGGGAGTCAGTGGAGAGGGGTAGTAACCATAAAGGGCCTGTCTCCCCAAAAGTTATCAGTTTCATTCTGACTATCCAAAGTGAAATTGGCAAAGCACCATTCAGAGTGCTGATGAGGGATGAAAGAGTCCTCAGTCTACAATTTATATAACTTTCCACTTTAAAACATTTCATTATTGTTAGTAAGTCTAGATGAGTGTTGATGACATTCAAAGAATATTTTAAAACTATAATCATGTATAAAACATGTCACTATAAGGCACAGGAATAGGGGAGAGAGTACAGACAAGGAGTTGTCATGTGTTATTCTGATACCACAAATGCTAACCAAATGGTGCCTATGACACACACAAACCGCAGCCTGGGAGCAGAACCAAATTCTCACTGCAATGAACTACAGCAATTTGAGCACTGGGAAAATGTAATAACAGTAGTGGTGCTTTGAGAGGAAATGTTGTAAGTCTGCATAGCAAATAATATGGAGTAGGAAAGCCCTGAGGTAGAGATGAATATATTCCCCTGCCCCAATCCAAAAAGACCAGGTCCCCCCCCCTAGTAACAGACATGAGCATCACACATAGGAAGAACACTGACCTAAAGGGACAATTGGTCTGAACCATGCAAGGCGTATTGTTATGGGCACAATCAAGCCAAGCTTAAGCAGTTTTAAGTCCTGCTCATTTCAGTGGGAATGTTAAGCAAAGGCTTAATGAAATAAAGCAAAGGCTGGTGAAATAATTGAAATTTAAGTGTTCAACATTGGCTGGACCTTGCCCCAAGTTTTCCAAACTTCCATGTTGCCATGAGTTAATATTACATTTCTGCCCCTCGCCCCTCAGAAATGTAGTAGCAATATTGGGAGATAGTACAAATGAATTACAAACAAGTCAAACCTCTGCTTCCTCTGCTTCACTTTTGTTGTGGAAGAGTCTGGAAGGTCAACTGATGCTGAACAAGGTAGCCATCATTGAACACATAAAGTTTCCCATCTATAGGGCTGTAGTTGATACTCTGAATTGTTTCTAGCATTTTATCTAGAGTGATGCTTGTTCTGCCTTCTCTTCCTGTGTTTGTGTCATATGTGTAAAATATTTCCTCCTTCCTAGTATTGATGGGCCTTGTGGCATAGAGCACACCACACACAACAAAAGCATTGGACACGGCTGGCTTGTACTGCCTTGTTTCCCATGTACTGATCACCTCAAGAGTTGTTTCATTAAGTCTGCTTATCACGATATTACCTGTGCTAGCTTCTTTTGAGTAAATTACCCACAATCCATTCTCATCCACAGCAAAATCCAGATCTTGCCATGACACCCCTGCATATGAGAACCGATTGTTAAAAGCAGCATCTGGAAGAGTTTTCTTCAGCACCACAGTATTGGTGCTTAAATCTAGTTTGCTCATATCTCTTGAGCCATGTTGGTTAAAATACATATAGTTGTTGTAAGCAACCATGCCACTGCCCTGGCCATATAGAATTCTAAATTGATTAGAGTATCTGAACAGCAATAAATTATCAAAGGAATCATGAAGTCTATAATATTCCAGGTATCTTCCATCAGTGTTCAGTGGTGCAACCCAATAAAGCTCCTTTTCAGGGTTCAGGGGAGAGGTATATCTTCCCCAGGCACCATATTTGTAGTCAAATCCTCTCCAGTTTAGCTGGATCACAAAGGGCTGGCTGGCATTTGCAATTCCACCATGACTGCAGCTTCCTGAAACCAACCAAAAACAGAGTGTGTTGCACATATGCAGTTCAAAGATTCTGAGTATCTCTGGCAGTGAAATAACTTATGTCTCTAAAATCTTCACCTCTCACTTGCTTTGTGCCCTCAGTCACTCACCACCACTTCCTCACCCTCATTTCTACCTCCCATCCTGCTCTTGGCTAGTTATTACCTTTCGTGTCACAGGACCCTCGCTCCAGACCAGGTGTCTTGGCAACGCATCAGTTTGGAACATAGCTAGAGAAAACCTATTGCAATCATGGGGGTTTCCCCCCAGAGATTAAATGAATCATTCCGGGCAAAATTGACTAAGAGTGTCATGTCCAGAAGGATGGCTGTGTTTCAGTTCTCATATTGTTTTGCAAAGTGTGGATTAAGCAGGTTTGCCTTTAAATGTGAATTGAATTGACTTTATCCACCATTCTGACTCCCAAGCAAACATATTGCTAAAACAGGAGGACAATGCATTCCCAGGGTCAATAGTATTGAAAAGAAATGGTTGTTAACGTAACAACATCAAGCATTTATATAACACTTTAGAGAGTTTCTAGATGGGGGGGGGGGCAACCTGTGGCCCTCCAGGTATTACTAAACTACAAAACCCATCATCCCTGACCATTGCCCATTCTAGCTAGGGCTGATAGGAACTGGAGTCAAACAACTCCTGGAGGGCCATAGGTTCCCATCATTGCTCTAGACAAAACATATTAGCATTTGGCAAAACTGCTTCTAGGCTGTACTATTTCAGAATGCACAGGAGAAGGGCAATGATAGAACCTCCACCTCCAAAAACAACAATAAAAAACACCTGCACATAGAAAACTAGCATGTCAGGTAGAAAGCTAAATCTTGTCCTTTAATATGCAATCCTCTACCTGCAATGTGAAGTTGTGGAGTTCAACCTCCTGATCTGATTGTAGTGAGTCTATAAGACAAATGTTACTCAGGGCTCATCCACACTTCCATTTGTTCCTGGGAAAACCCAGGGACCCATGCTTTCTAGACATGGGGCAAGTGGAAGTGTAAACGAGCCTTTAGTCACCCTTACAACAGCTCAGGCCAGTGTTGATTGCTATCCCCAGACTATTGATGGGAGAGTTGCCAAATCCAACCCTGAGAGAGTTCATGGTAAGGCAAAAACTGAACTGGGGACTGCCCAACTCACATGCAATCAACATGATCTCAGCTCTTGGCATACCTACACTTCTGTACTTAGAGTTATATATACCTCCATCAGCCCAATACAGGAATAGAATAGGTAGTTTTATGATCCGGGTTTACTGCTAAATGTTGTGCCACTTACCAGCTCACTAAATCAATGGGAGCTCTTTACACAGCAGAGAAGCCACTATAATTTATAGTTTGCCCTTAACTGTCAACACATTATGAATTAGTGCACCTAAATCAGTAATGTTATTTTCAAATTAAATGCTTATTAACGGCATGCATAAATCTGCAACTTACTTTTTTAAAAGCTGCAAAAAAGATATAAAAATGTCCACAGCAAGTTGCAGAGATTCAGCCTAAAATAATTTTTCATGTCATTAAACCAAGCACGGATCTAGCTTCATCTTAATAATTCATGCATTGTTTCATAAATAAAAAACAATCATGTATTCAGCCAAAAGGCTTTTTATGGTACAAAAGAAATAAGAAGATCTTATTTTCCCCCTTAAAGAGATCTCTTTCCTGAACATTTGTTTGTTCTTTACTTATGAAATAATACATGAATTATTAAAGTTAGAAGTGGGTTTGGTTTATTAACATCAAACATTGTTTGAGGTTCAATATCCAGTCTAGGTTTTTCTTTTTAAAAACAAAACAGCCTTTTCAACATGCACACAACATGCACATGAATAGTCAGGGTAGGTTATCCATTTCTTGTACTAGATCTGAATACTGTGTTGCTGTTGAGTTTCTTTAATGTCAGTATGAGCAGAACAGGGTGGGGTGGAGGGGAGTAGAAGAAAACAAAGCATCCTCTCACTTTGTAAATATTGGAAGGCATAAGAAATAAATGTACATCCATTATTCAAGCTGTCACTTGTTTTCAAAGCTTGACCATGGGACAGCATGCATGTCAATGCAGGGGAGTTAAGAAATGTTTCACACACAACTAGGGGAATTAGCAGATATATGTTCATACACTTAGTAAACTCCTGTGGTCCCCCACAATATGCTGGAGCCATGCTAGTCTTTCTTTCACCTCAAGTATAACTCATAGATAACGGGGACCCCTCACAGTTTCCCATGACATGTACACAGTCATCAGGAAAAGCTTAGAAAAGCACTTACAAATTTCAGGGAATCTCAGAAGCACACAGCATATTCACACACATGTACCCACAATCCTTGCAATGTTTGAAGGGACACTAAGAGAGTATATGGGTGCTTTTCCAGATACTGAGGACTGCAGTTCTGGGAGAGGAACCAGGGATCTTTCTTCCCTTTCTTAAACGGCAAAGACTGAAAGTCATTGTGGTGGAAGTGATTTGAGCACAAGCCTTTGCCCTGAAAGACAAATGCTTTAAGTCATCTTCAAGCACTACATTTTGAGCTCAGGAAACCCAAGAGTGGGACAGGCAGCAGGGACATATCCACGAGCTGCATCCCTCTGTCACCTTTCCCATCACCTTTTAGCACAGGGAAAGCAATCTTCTGAAGCAGGGAGACTTCCATACATGCTTTTCAGATCCCTGGACAAACACGGCTCTCAAAGGTTTTCCCAAAGCACAGCAGGCTCCCTGCTTCAGACCACCTTCTGCAAATTGGAAGGAAATGAGCATACTCCTCTCTGGACCCATCTCACGTACTTGCTAAACCATCAAGGCCATCACCAAACAAAGAAATTTTAAGCACTTTCACTATTCTCAGGAGTCTTTGAAGTAAGTCATGAAAGCTAAAGCAGGATAAAACTGAAATAAGCTTAATGAGATCCATGCTAAAACACTCTTTCTTGCTCTTTCCTGAATTGTCTAAGTCTAAGACTTAGACTGCAAGAGGCTTTCATCATAACTTTACATGAAGGGAAAGGGAGAAGGGAGAAGAGGTGGAGACAGACAGGCAGGTGTCACTAGCACATTAGACCGCTTTAGGCAACAGCTTCCCAGAAACAGGACAGGTGTAGGCATGGGCATAGCCAGGGGGCAGGGGGGCATCTGCCCCCTGTAAATCAATCAAAATCTCTACAAATCATTACACATGTGAGGTTCTCCCTCCCCTAACAAAAGCCTCCCCCCTAACAAAAATCCTGGCTACAGCCATGGACATAGGATAGCTCCATTAAGATTCCTACTCAGCCCTGAAGCTCATTGGGCATAGAATCATAGAACTGTAGAGTTGGAGCAACCCCTAGGGTCATCTAGGAATCTTTTGCCTAACATGGGGCTTGAAACCATGATCCTGAGATTAAGAGACTCATGCTCTACCAACTGAGTTACACCAGCAACCATTGGTTACTTCTCAGTCTCACAGGAAAGTATAAATGACATTAGACTTGTAAAGCACTTTCTCACATTAGAAAACACTACAGGAAAAAATAATACCCTGCCATCTTATCTATAAGGTGTGCATGTGTAAAGAGGGCAGATGCACCTACAAGGCAGCAGCTCCCTTTTTTGAAACAGGTGCACTTGTTCATGGCATTATAATCATGTTTACAGTAGTCAGTGGCCATGCTAGAAGTCAGAGGCATATCAGACTTCTAGCATGGCCACTGACTACTGTAAACATGATTATAATGCCATGAACAAGTGCACCTGTTTCAAAAAAGGGAGCGAAACAATACAAACTGAAAGCATTTGCAGATGACCTAGTTTTGACCCTACAGGAGCCAGAGCCCAGTACTAAAAGGGTATTACAACTGATTTATGAGTTTGGTCGAGTGGCAGGATTTAAACTTAATAAGCAAAAAACTAAGGTTTTGGAAAAAAAATTGACTTATTCAGAATCAGAAAGGTTTCAGAAAGAGACAGAATTAAATGTGGTTAAAAAAGTGAGATACCTAGGGGTAAATATAACACCGAAGAACAGGAACTTATTTAAAGACAATTATGAAAAATGTTGGTCTGAAATTAAAAGGGATTTAGATGTTTGGTCAAGACTGAAACTTTCTTTGACAGGACGTATTGCTGCAATTAAGATGAATGTATTGCCAAAAATGTCATTTCTGTTTCAAACTTTGCAGATTGTGGACAAAATGGAGTGTTTTGGGAGGTGGCAGAGAGATATTTCAAGATTTGTCTGGCAGGGCAAAAAGCCCAGAATTAAGTTTAAGATATTAACTGATGCTAAAGAAAGAGGGGGATTTGCCCTGCCGGACCTAAAGTTGTATTATGAATCAGCAGCTTTCTGCTGGTTGAAAGACTGGCTACTTCTCGAGAACACTGATGTTTTAGATTTGGAAGGATTCAACAATGCGTTTGGGTGGCATGCATATCTATGGTATGACAAGGCCAAAATACTTAAGAATTTTAAGAACCATGTTGTCAGAAAAGCCGTATTTAATGTCTGGTTGAAATATAATGACTTATTGGAAAACAAGACCCCAAGGTGGTTATCACCAATGGAGGCTAAGGCTGTGAAAAAACTCAATATGGAGGCCAAATGGCCGAAATATTGGGAAATAATAGAAAAAGATGGAGATAACTGGAGGTTGCAGAGTATGGAGAAAATAAAAGATAAAGTGCGAGATTGGCTACATTATGCTCAGATTAAAGAAGTTTTTAAGTTGGATAAAAAGGTAGGATTCCAGGTGGAAAAATCAAAGTTAGAAACTGAACTGTTAGAACCCAGCTCTAAGATACTTTCAAGAATGTATAATTTGCTGTTAAAATGGAATACACAGGATGAAACGGTCAAATCAGCTATGATAAAATGGGCACAGGACATAGGGTACAACATCATGTTTGCTGACTGGGAAAAGTTATGGACTACAGGTTTGAGATTTACGGCATGTAATGCCTTGAAAGAAAATATTATGAAAATGATTTACAGGTGGTACATGACCCCAGTCAAGCTTGCAAAGATATACCATGTATCTGATAATAAATGTTGGAAGTGTAAACAAGCTGAAGGAACATTCTTTCACCTCTGGTGGACTTGCCCTAGAGTGAAGGTTTTCTGGGAAATGATTTACAATGAACTGAAAAAGGTATTTAAGTATACCTTCCCTAAGAAACCAGAGGCCTTTCTCTTGGGCATTGTTGGTCAGAGTGTGCAAAAGAAGGATCGAACCTTTTTTATGTACGCTACAACAGCAGCAAGGATACTCATTGCTAAAAGCTGGAAAACTCAAGTACCCACACTGGAAGAATGGCAGATGCAACTGATAGACTATATGGAACTGGCGGAGATGACGGGCAGAATCCAAGACCTGGGAGAAGAACTGGTGGAGGAAGACTGGAAGAAATTCAAGGACTATCTACAAAAATATTGCAAATTGTATGATTGTTAAGAAAGATGTAAGATTAGTAAAAACATGGCTTCAACAAACTAGTTATAAAGAATATAAATTTAAATTCAATTGGAAGATGAAAAGATAAATCTGGGATAAGTAATATTTTATGATTAAGCTTTAATAAGTGTATGTTAAATCCCAAAATTTGAGATATTAAATATTGGAAAATTATATTATATGAATTAAATCAAGTTAATAATTTGCTGGTAAAATTTATGTTTAGAAAGCAGGAACAAGAGATGTGAGGAAGTCCAAAGTTGAGAATGAAATGTGGATAATGGAAAATATTATGTTATTATGTATGTTTTTTATTGGTTATACAAAATTTAATAAATATTATTATATAAAAAAAATAGAAGTCAGAGGCATATCAAATATGCTTTTATTTAGCACTGATCTACAGTGAAGTAACTGTGTAGATAAGACAAAAGACTATTTTTGGAGGGGAGAATTGTTAAACAGATGAAAATGACAATGATTTGCCAAAATGTTCTTCAGAAAATGAGGGTGTAATTCAGTATGCCAAATGCTTTTTTCTTCCTTGGAATGAGCATTGAGTTAGAAATTTGCAAGCAAAATGGAGGACATATTTTGTTTTAACATTGCTGCAAACTAGGCTAATCCACTCTATTGAGCACAGCCACAAGAGAAGCATCTCATGAGGTGACTTTCTAAAGCTCTTCCATAGCCATTAAACTTTATATAGTCTCATTAGATTCATAAGCTTAGACAGCTCTGGGATTTCCTAGGCACTCTTCACACCCGCCACAAAATATCAAGGAAAGAGAGAGGAGAAAAAGGAAAGCATTGGAATCAGGACAAAAAAATCACCCAGTTTAATACAAACATTATAAATATAATATGAACCCAAAGCAAATGGAAGCCAAATGGGCTGGCAGATATACACATGGAGCTAAGTTTGCTGGGAGAATGTACTTAACTATTTGCTCTCACCTGCTTCGATGAGTGCAAGGAAGCTGTAAACCCACAAAGCCCCCACCCACTTAGAAAGTAAGGGAAATTACAGGGTCCTCCTGCTCCCCAGCTATCTGGGTGTTGCAGTCAAGTCAGGGGCAAATTAGAGATTACATGCAAATGTAGGTAACATTAAACCCCCATCAGCCTTGTTTTAAAATAATATGGAAAAGTAGCCTTGCTGTGGAGGCCAGTAATTTTAAACAAGTTAGTGGCAGACTAGTTTCTTTTGTTCAGACTTACTCTGACTGCTTTCCCCCATACAGATGTATATTTATTGTGAAAGCTCATCCAGCAACCCCCCCAAAAAGGATGAAAATACAGCTAGTGGGAGAGATTTTTGTGTGTCGGAAAATGACTAGTGCAAAAAGCATAGAGCCTCTCCCCCTGCACACACAACTCTGTGACTCAAAATTCAAGTTTTTTAGCTGTTTCTTGAAGGAGAGTAATGCCCTTTCTGGGCTTCAGAGGTGTTGTTTCAGATCTTTTGTATATGTGTGTGTGTTTTAAATCTCTCTCTCCCCAGCCCCACATGACCTGACAGACAAAAGGGTTCCTCATCCTTCAGAGAGAAAATGCAGCTGCTGCCTGAAAGGCAAGTAAGTTTAAGAAGGTGTTTTGAACAATGAAACTTTGTCTTCCATCACTTCATTTATCCTTCTATCAAGGAAACAGAAGCATGTGGTGAACAAAAATAATAAGATCTTTCTGAGATGAATTGCCCTTCATACAAAACACGTAACTTTTTTCCTGACCCACTTTGTACCTTATAATCCAGGGACTGTTTCCTGTGGGCCCCTAGATATTATTAGACTACAAATCCCATCCTCTCTAGCCACTGAACACGCACGTTAGGACAATGGTGGCTGCAGCCCAACAACACTGGAGGGTCACAGGTCCCCACAAGCATGTAAAGTACCAGAGACTGTCCCATCATGAGGGAATGGGCAGCAGCCGCCTACTCAGAGGGCAAATCCTGGGTCCTGTGAAAATGGCAGCAGAGATAGTTCAGCAGAATGGTGTGCTGTTCACCAGAAGATTTTCTGAATAAGCCCAACTGAGATGAAGGGAGCCATCCAAGAGCATAACAGAAGCCACTACACTACCTGATGGGTCAGGGGTCCCTGTTAATCTGTGGTCATTGAAGTGTCTTCCACACTTTGCCATGGTGATTATCTGAGACTGATTTCCCTTATGGCCCATTTCATTAGCATACTGCAAGCATACTGATAGTGCAGGAAATGTATTTCCCAAGATTGTGATGAGCAGCAGATCACAAAGGCAGTTTCAGAAGAGAGTCACTGCAGAAGATCCTCCATTATGTTATGTAGATAACTTGAATGTATTAAATTCTGGCATCAGTGAGTTATCACTGAATCTTGCTACCTCTGACAAAGGTCCCCCGCCTCCAAAATTAGGAGCCATTCTGGAATGTGGTAAGAGTCATTGAGCTAAAGCTCAACAGGTTGGGTAGGGTGGGAGACTCATTCAGGAACCTTGCAAGCAATCTGTGCAATAAACTGAAGTCAAAATTTTGACCGTTCTTTGTACTTTTGACCAGTGGGGAAGTGTTTTATTCCAGCATTTTTCTGCGCATTTTACCATGTGGCTTCATTTAGGTACCAAGTCATGTCTCAGTGTTTTTTAGAGTTGCAGTCACACACAACCTGGAACAATCTAAGGGGTCGGGAGCCTTTGGTGTTTTTTAGAGTTGCAGTCACACACAACCTAATCATTATCAGGATTGGTGTTGCAGGCCAAATTAGACAGGTGGGAAAGGCCACCCACTGTCAATCACATGATGTCACCATGCCATCCAGTGCCAGGTGTTTTGAAGTCCCAAACCTTCCAAGATGCTGCTGAAATTGAGGCCTCCCCCTTCCTTTTAGAGTTCAAAAGGGCTTACTTCTGGTTGGTTAGGATATTATTTACTTATTTACTTTCAGAAGCATTTTAATCCCTGTTTCATTGCAAAATGAAGAATTTCTCCATTAATTGCCTGGTCCTCCTCCTCTCTGCTCTTTTTCTCATTCACTGCAAGGAAGGATGAAAATGGCCACAGTGTGACATGCTGAGGGCTGGGCAAATGAATACTAAAGATAATTCATTCACAATATATGTAACAAAATGAAAAGTTTTCAGGAAAGAAGCCTCAGATCTAATTATTTACCCTGCCCTCCAAGAATGGAAAATATGAAAATATACTTCTGCAACATACGTTCCATCATCTAACAAAACAAATACTTACCAGGAGGGATGTAGTGGCTGGTGGTGCTCTGGTTTGTATTCGCTTCACATTCTTGCAATTTATTCTTTAGAGCCAGAATTTCTCGGCGGACTGCAAGGATGTTATGCTTATCCAGCGATTCCAGTTCATTCACCATAAGACTCAAATTCTTAATCTAGGCACATAAAATGGTAGGAGTGACTTTTGGTTATGCTCAAGTTTGTTTTGCAAACTCATTTTTGCTGATATTTTAATAAAGGATGTTACCAAGAGTGCAGTAAGTACAGTGGTACGGAGGTCCGTTCTTAACCTGAAACTGTTCTTAACCTGAGGTACCACTTTAGCTAATGGGGCCTCCCGCTGCCGCCGGGCTGCTGCTGTGCAATTTCTGTTCTCATCCTGAAGCAAAGTTCTTAACCCGAGGTACTATTTCTGGGTTTGCGGAGTCTGCAGCCTGAAGCGTATGTAACCCGAGGTACAACTGTAATTAGAAATTGTGCATTTCTAACAATAAATTTTATGCCATCCCCATTAATGTAGATAGATGTATGACAGGTGCTCAGTGTCACATAGAAATCTTTTGGCTTTTGCAAATAGCTTAGGATAAGGTTACTAATTTGCTTTAACTTCCTGTTTTGTTTTGTGTGCATGGTTTTGTTCTTTTACTGTGAAGTGCCTTGAACAAAATGAGTGGGCGATTGGATGCAAATTTATGAATTCTTTTCAGTGCTCAGTGTGGGAATAGTTACTAATTTTTTTACAGAGCAGGTTACTTGTGGAGCTTTGATTGGTCCATGGTAATTATTCTGGACCACATAGCTCCCATTTCCTCCTTAGGGCCTGGATCCTTCTCCCCCTTACTCTTGACCCTTATTCCAGCCCCACTGTTTCATCCTTGACACTTTTCTCTTATTCATGGACCAGCCATATTTTCCAGTCCTTGTGTAAACTGGCTAGGAAGGGAGGGAATAATTTCTACCTTTGGTTATATGTGCATAATTTCAGGAGAATCATATTAAAGCTACTGGAGTTTTTATCAGGAGAAACTGTGGATCTTAACAAAGCTTTTACCATACCTCTCCATACAGCTGCTCAACAATCACATTGCTTCCCGTTAGCGTACTTTTCAGCTGTGTGACTAGCCTCTCCATTTCACTGATTTCCAGTTTCATCAGTTGGAAGTCCAGTTCAGTGTAAGAAATGCTCATCTTCTCCATGTGCTCAATCTTGATGGTTAGGTTTACAATCTTTTTTTCATACATTGCAATTTCTTTGGTGTACTTGGTAATCTATACATATACACAGGAATGTATTCCATTTTAGAAAATGTATTTAAGATACCTTTTAAAAAGATAAGTTTTGCCCCACTGCACCTCTGTAATCTCGCCAAGATCAAAATATGATTACTTGGGTACCACTGAGCACAGAAGCTTATATAACATTGCTGTGGATTCTGGTCTAAAAATAAAGACAAAGATTACAGATAAATGACATAGATAAAGAAGAATGTCTGCAGGATAGGGAAAGTGTAATCACTGTTCAGCTACATTTTTCTCAGTGGGTTTTAATTTTTATTGAGTTCAACAGAAAAGTGCCTCCAACTGTGACAGAATGACATAGATGATCCTTATCCATACTTTAAAAAAAATAAATCTGGTGAATTCATCAATCAAGTGCAATCGATCACAAGAGCTTTTAGGCAGAAATACATTTACATAGATTACCTACCTTACCAATTGCAGGGGCCAACACTGCATACACATGCTACTTTCTATATCTAAAGATGTTTTGGAAGCCTGAGTACTGAGTATCCATGGAAATTAACTAGGTAAAGTCCCATTCTCAGAACCAGATGCCCCTGGGACAAGGCAGAGAACCCCAAGAGTCCCTGCCTATAACTACAGACGAAATGGATGTATAGGACACATGATCTGCATTACAGCCTTCCTTTTATTTCACACCAGTTAACTATCATGGCATCACCTATCACAGGGAAGGGAAGAAGTTTGAACCACCCAGTTCAAGTTGGTTGCTGAGATTCCTGCAAAGCATGTAGAACTAAATAGGCCTTCACAGAACAGCAATTAGGGAGTGGGGCTGGTTGAATTTTCAGGAGGGTTAGGGGAATGAAACCTGGAAGAATGTGAACTCAGGGTGTATGGGAACATCATAGTAAAAAGTAAAAAGTAAAAATGAACAATGTTTCACAATCATGACCTTAGATTTAGCTTATCACCAAACGTATCATTTGTACAGTTCTGTTAGCTGAGTACATGTGGTGAACAATCCAAAGCCATACAGGTTCTTTTCGGATCATGTCACCCTCTAGTTAACCCTTCAGATTGTGATATTTAATAGGTTTTCATGTCAGGATGATTGACTGTGTAAAAGAAATCCTCAGCATTGTGATTCCAGTGTGAGATTACAAGAGGACATACCGGTGCAATATAAGCACGTCTCAAACAGATGCTTGGAAGTGTAGTGCCTGGGGCACCTAGCCATTTTCAAGAACAGTTATGCATTTACAAGATCCATCAATCATTTGCTGCTGGAAATAATAAGAAAGGTGATGACTTGAATAATGTTTTTATATAGAACAATAACAAATGAGGTTGCATTTATTTTATGTCTTTACCAAATGACCTCAACTATGAAACAGAAGGCTCAAAAAGCTCTTTATTTTTCCTGTATAAACAATTCTCATAAATAAGTGAGTATCTTTAACACCCCTGTAGAAAAGCTGTGTTTTCATGTCTGACCCGATATGTTATCTGCCAAGATTATGTCAGAGGATGTGTCGCTCTGCATCTAGCTTGAGGGTTTGTTGCCCTGCTAGGCTGAATTGTCCAGCTGGACTGCGGAGCCACAAAGGTTTGGGGCAGGGCTGGGGGGTTTCTTTTTCCAGCTACCATAACTTTAATCACATAGTGCTCCACAGGAGAACAACACTGTTAGGTTTCAGAAATTTCATTGTTTAAAACTATCCTTAAACAGCTTTCAACTGGGAAGATGACTTTTTCTGTAATCACTTATTTTGCTGAATAGCTCAAGATAATTCGCTAGTAAGCACAAATGATTAAAATGATTTTTTTAAAGTTCCTATCAAAATTATTCATGTAGGTTGTTAAATTTTTTTTGTAGTCCTACAAGTGGGACCCCATTAAGAATGAACCAAATGGCTGATTTTAGTCCTTGACCATCCCTTCTTAACTTCTGCAAGAAATCTGTCACTGCTGGAATAGATGACCCTCTACAATTCTATGATTATGTGATTCTCAGTCTGTTGTCTGATTCTTTGTGAAGTCAGGTGAGAAAGCCTTCACAGCCTAATTCCTATACTTCCAATTTTTCTGTTCAGGATGGGATTTTAAACTTTATTCAGGCCCATATTTTAAATGTATGTTCAACTCTCATACATGGGCCTTGGAGGAATAAATTGCAATTAATATATCCTCTCCTGCCTATTAAATCCCACCCACAGTTAGAGAGGTGGACCTTTGGGTGACAAGGAAATCAAAGGTGTGCTAAACAAGAGAAGGAGATGACAGAGAAGCTGAATGAATCACTTGCATCTATCTTCACAGAAAAGCCTATAGCACAGATCTCTGTGCCTGAATAAACTTTTAGTCTGAGGAACAAATAGTGGTTACAAGAGAAAAAGTTCTAGATCTTATTGAGAAAAAAAAACCTTAAAAAATCTGGAAGTCTGGATGTTATCCACCCAAGAGATCTTAAATGACTCAAACGTGAAATTGCTGTCAAAATATTGTTTAAAAACTGAAATGTATGTATGTATTGTATGTAAGGGATGCGGGTGGCGCTGTGTGTTAAACCACAGAGCCTAGGACTTGCTGATCAGAAGGCTGGCGGTTTGAATCCCAGCGACAGGGTGAGCTCCCGTTGCTCGGTCCCTGCTCCTGCCAACCTAGCACGTCAAAAAAGTGCAAGTAGATAAATAGGTACTGCTCTGGCGGGAAGCTAAACGGTGTTTCCGTGCACTGCTCTGGTTCGCCAGAAGCGGCTTAGTCATGCTGACCACATGACCCAGAAGTTCTACGCCAGCTCCCTCAGCCAGTAAAGCGAGATGAGCTTTACCTTTATGTATTGTACAGTGGTGCCTCGCAAGACGAAAAGAATCCGTTCTGCGATTCTGTTCGTCTAGCGGTTTTTTCGTCTTGCGAAGCAAGCCCATTGACGGCTTAGCGGATTAGCGCTATTAGCGGCTTAGCGGCTTTTAGCAGCTTATCAGCTTTGCGGATAAGCAGATAAGTGGCTTAGCGGCTTAGAAAAAGGGGGGGAGGGAAAAAAAGTCGGAAAAACTCGCAAGACATTTCGTCTTGCGAAGCAAGCCCATAGGGAAATTCGTTTTGCGAAGCGCCTCCAAAACGGAAAACCCTTTCGTCTAGCGGGTTTTTCATCTTGCGAGGCATTCGTCTTGCGGGGCACCACTGTATGTAGAGAGAGAGAGGGAGAGAGAAAAATTGTTGTCCTTCTCACAAAAATATTTAACTTGTCTCTAAGATCAGCCTCTGTACCTGAAGACTAGTTAGTGGCCAGGGTAATACCGTTTTTTAAAAAGGATCCAGGCTGGATCCAGGGAACTACAGGCTGGTTACATTAAAACTGGTGAAAAGCATTGTTAAAGATAGAATTACCAAGAATACAGATGAAAGTCCTGCTGAAGATGAACAAACTGGCTTCGGCAAGGGTCAGTCCTGTCTCACTAACTTACTACTACTACTACTACTACTACTGCTAATAAATTTTTATTATACCCCGCCCTCCCCGGCCAGAGGGCGGCTAACACCAATAAAATTACAATAAAACATAATGGGGGGAACCCAGTTTATTAAAATACGGGTTAAAATACCATTTAAAATGCAGCCTCATTTTAATAGTAGCCCATAAATCAAAACCATAAGGGGAGGGAAACATAAGGGTCAGACTGAGTCCAAACCAAAGGCCAGGTGGAACAGCTCTGTCTTGCAGGCCCTGCAGAAAGATGTCAAGTCCTGCAGGGCCCTAGTCTCTTGTGACAGAGTGGGGCCAGTACTGAAAAGGTCCTGGTCCTAGCTGAGACCAATCTAACCACCTTGCAGCTTGGGACCTCCAAAGTGTTGTTATTTGTGGACCTTAAGGTCCTCCACAGGGCATACCAGGAGAGGCGGTCCTGTAGGTACGAGGGTCCTAGGCCGCATAGGTCATAGTGGACAGCTTTCAACCGAGTGTATGGCAGCTGTGAAAGATGCAAATTCCATGCAAGTGATCATTAGGAAAGGAACTGAAAATAAATCTACCAGTATCATAAGGCCATTATACAAATCTATGGCATTACTGTACCTGGACAGTTCTGGTCACCTCACCTGAAAAAAGGATATTGTAGAGTTGGGAAAGTTCAGAAACTGGCAATCAAAATTATCAAGGGGATGGAGCACCTCCCTTAGGAGGAAAGGATACAACATTGGGGGCTCTTTAACTTAGAGAAAAGGTTTAAGGAGTAAGGAGAGAAATGACAGAGGTCTATAAAGTTACGCATGGCAGACATAACACTATAACCCGTGGACCATCCAGTGAAGCTGAATGTCAGAAGATTCAGGACAGAGAAAGGAAAGGACTTCTTCACATGTGGCATTATCAGAGGTGCCAATTTGCGGGTGAGATTGAGGGGGCAGATGTTGCGCGTGTGACATCATGACATTAAGTCAGCATATGCTTCAACGTTGGTCCAACATTTCTTGCCCTCTTGCCCGCCCAACACCACTGATGCCTCTTCACATCTCGTACCCCGAAACTCAAACCACAATGCCACGGCCACAGCCACTTGGTCTCTTGCACTGCCCCCCCATACCTAAGGTGGCTAAGAGAAGGGGTGCTGGCACCGATGCCATGCTTCTTCTCTGCTGGGCTCCGGTGCATAAGGGGGGCGAGGACAGCCCCTGAGGGGAGAGTATCCTTGTAGCAGCCAGTGATGTACTTCAAGTAGCTTGTGCCTCAAAGTGCACTTCCAGAGAAAGTCAATCCAGACCTGCCAGCAGATTTATGTTTCTACAATGTTCTTTTAAATAAACTCTATATATTGACTTTCTGTGGGTAATAGAAGAATCTTACAAATGAAATGGAACAACATAGAGGAGATAAAGTTCAGTGTGTAGTTAAAAATGTAATGAGGGTAACACAATGGGTGAATCGGAGGTCATAGTGAATTTAACCACCAATCGTTTTTCTTTTCTTTTTTCTTTTTTTACAGTGTGTATTAATCATGGATTGAGTACTTGTTTATTTCCTTCTATTTTTGATTTCCAATGACTATTTATGTTACTTAGTATGTAATACAACAAAGCATTCAAAACTCAAAAAAAAAAAAAAAAAAAAGGAAAAAAGAAGAAGTGCACTTCCGGAAGTGCAGCCTGGCTTCCTGAAGGATATCAGCAGCCTTAGCAGGCCTTGGTGGAGGCTTGGCAGCAATCGAAACAGGAGATCATGGATTGACATCAGAAGCCGAGGCAGCTTCTGTCAATCAGTGATGTCCCTGTTGGCAGGAGGAGGAGCATGAGGCGGCTTGGTGCTCGGCCTCCTTCTCCCTCTCAATATGGAGAAAAAAATATTGAGGGGGCTGCCCCTAGTAGTTGGTGCTATGCTGCATATATATTCTGTGGGATTCACTCACACAAGAGGCAGTGATGGCACCTACATGGATTAGACAAATTTATGGAGATTCTTGGCATCTAGGGCCAGATCGTCCACTATCAGTTGGTGTTTCCTTGCCCTGGCTCTTCATGGTTCCCATTCAGCCAACACAACCCCTTCCTGGGCCAGGATCCTCTCTTCTCTGCAGACAGGGACATTTGTCAACAAGAGGACAGAGGTGAACATATGTAAGCCTCACCCTGGGCAGGTGTGTCATAATTCCTATTACTTTAAAGAAAAGTGTTTAAGCAAAAAACAAATGTTCCCAGAGAACTGTCTCTGTCTCCACCACCTCCCTGTTGTAGATTTTTTTTAATGCTTAAACTTCTTATCTCTTCCTGATTATACTGTTAGAAAGTTTATTAATATTTATGGCCAGAATTTATAATTTAGTGTTCTGTCTTTCCTCCTGATTAATTCAAGGACACTTCATTTGTTACGACGTCTGGTTCCTGGAGCAGTCAAATAATTTCTCCTGGACACCTAATTGAAACCCTGCATATTTTTCATCAAGCAGCCAATGTCAAATGCTGGTTCTTGGCTGCATGAGGTATTTCCACCCCCAAACCTCACCCACCCCCACTTCCTCGAAATTACAGATGTTGGGGGTTATTTGTGGGGATTTTAATGAATGTTGCAAGGGAAAGGCAGCAGAATTCCTATAGCAAACCACAAAACAGCAAAAGGCTAAGCAGCTTTGCTTTAATTAGACAGCCTCATGACCACATGAAAACAACCCACTGTTGTGCAGCTTCACAAGGCAGAGGGAGCTGTTGAATCTTGCAATATTTTCAGACAGAAAGGAGGAGTATCAGGCTATTATCACCCTTCTTTTGTGTGAGAAGATCCACCTTGCTTTCCCCCATAACTACCTGCCACAATAATAACAGGAGCTTCCCTTGCCGTTACAGTAAAAGCAAGGCTAATCAGTAGATTCTGTATCCACAGACACCCCCCAACCCCAGTACAGTGGTGCCTCACAAGACGAAAAGAATCCGTTCCGCGATTCTCTTCGTCTAGTGGTTTTTTTGTCTTGCGAAGCAAGCCCATTGACGGCTTAGCGGATTAGTGCTATTAGCGGTTTAGCGGCTTTTAGCGGCTTATCAGTTTAGCGGATAAGCGGATAAGCGGCTTAGCGGCTTAGAAAAAGGGGGAGGGGAAAAAAACCCTGCAGGAACTCGCAAGACATTTTCGTCTTGCGAAGCAAGCCCATAGGAAATTCGTTTTACGAAGCACCTCCAAAACGGAAATCCCTTTCGTCTAGCGGGTTTTTCGTCTTGCGAGGCATTCGTCTTGCGGGGCACCACTGTATGTTAAGCAATATGCTTAATGTGGGGCTCTCAACCAAGGAAAACATTTCACTTGATTAACTGGCTGCTTTTTAACCTCTGATTTTATTAATTACGCCTGCACAGAACCTCAGGACATGTGTGTCAGAGCTGCCCCTAGGTCCCAGCTCACAGAGGACCAACGCGAGGCTGTCGTTATGTACAAAGTCTTTATTGAGGTTCACTTTCCATTTCAAAGCCGCAGCGCGCAGCTCTACGTCTTAAAGCCTAGACCGGCGAAGTACCATCTGAGTCTCCTCCCCGATGACACCAGTTTAAGATCCTAGCCCGGCCCCACCTTTTACGCTGCTCTCTCCTCCTCTGGGTCCTCCTGCCCGCTGGGGCATTGCCCTTTCTGGACTCTTCCGATGCTGAGTCACTTAGCTCCTCCCCCTCCCTCCGGCGGGCTTTAGGACCCGGTTCCCAATCCTCATTCTCTGCTGTCCCGCGCTCCTGTACATTTGAACTTGCCTCTCGCGCCAACCCAGTGACCTTCCTCCTGACCGTTACACTACTTCTGTCACTGCTTCCCTCTTCCGGGATACTGGCCGGATCTGACCTCTCCTCCGTTGTCTGACTCTCCTATGGAGGTGTGGTCAGCCCTGCCTTATCTTCTCTCCCTGGTGGGGAATGCACTGGCCCTGATCCTTGGGACTCTTCCCCCCCACTCTGCTCTGGTGGGGAAGCTGGTCCTGATTTCCAACTACTGCTCTGGGAGTCCCCGCTGCCCCCTTGCTCCTGGGGCGTTCCCCTTGGGAACCCCCTACCCCTGGCCACTGGCGCCCCCTTCTGTGAATCTTCCGATTCACTGGAGAGGCTCATGGAATCCCTTGGTCCACTGTCCTCTTCTCCTACGCTCCCCTCGGATTCTTCCCCTTCACTCTCCATCTCCTCTGTTCCCTGTGCCTCTGCTCCTGAACCCCTGACAATGTGCCTTTTTGAAAGTTAAAGGAAGTATAGGTTACAATGCAATGTGACAAAGCTAACTCTCGTTCTTTGAAGGAAAGGCCATTTTTAATCTTTTCCTTTGTGTTTCTGACTTCTGTTCAACCCCATGGCAAGTTCTGTTTTGTCTCCCATGCTAGTCAACATCTATTTTAATCCATTGGATGACCTCATCTGGATATTTGAAGCATGTTACCATCAGCATGCTGATGAAAGTCAACTCTTTCTCTTCATACTATCCAAATCAGAAAGGGCTGTGCAAGTGCTGGAATGATGCCTGAACACTGGGATGGGTTGGATGACGGCTAGTAAACTGAGGTTGAATTCTGATAAGACAGAGACTCTGGTGATAAATGGTTCCAGTTCCAAGAAACAGGTGAATGTCATGTTCCACATGAGGTGCCACTCCCCCTAAAAGAACAGGTTTGTAGTCTGGGGGTGCTTCCAAGCTGTAGGTGCTCATGTGGCCTGAGTGGCTAGGCTCAGCTTTGACTGGTTTGCTAGCTGCACCTGTCCTTGGAACAGGGTGACCTATCAGTCACCCAGAGCTCTTATGCGAGGGTGTGGCATAAGAAATAAAATGATAATAGGACTTCCGGGTCAGCGCTATCGGCGAATGGTGGAGTTCCTCCGACCGGAGGAACGGACTTCGTGAAAATTGGGTCTTCCTGCCGCGGCGAAGGCGGGGACCCGCTAGAAATCCCAGGCGGAGAAGCCTGGGAACGTGGGGTTCAGCAGAGCACCAAGAGCGCCTCCCCTACCCATGGGGAAACCCCTCTTTGGGGCTCCGGAGCGGAGTGGGGTGAGCAGCGCGGTGCTGCGAACCGATTGCTACTTTCACGGAGGGAAGCCGCACAGCCATCGCCGGAGAGCGTTGACTTTTTCCTGATGACAATTGGACTTTAAACAAGTACCCGTGAGTAAAAACGGAAGATTTGACCAAGAAATTTATGAAATTTATGAATTAGGCAATGAAGCGGGAAGGTCTAAACAGGAGGTCCGCCTTCCGCTTTTTGTAAATAGACTGAAGCAAAGATTTCGCAAGCTAAATAGCCTGGAAAATTGATCTAAAGATTGAAATTTCCTGCATTTATAACCAATAAAACCCCCTTGGCAGCAGGAGAAAAGGGGGGGGGGGATTTTGACCGTCTAAGCCTGCAGAGAGAGAGTAAAGGAATATAAGTTTCCATCGTCCCAAACCTGGGGACGGGGTGTCAGGACAGAAATTGTTGGAGATGTCCATTGATTGAAAGTGGAACACTTTGACAGATAGTTAAAAAAAAAAGAGAAACAAATTAACTTCAATGCTGCTTTCTGCATTTCTGTATTTTAAAGAAACAAAGTATTTGAAAATCGAAAGTAAATTTCCCTTTGTTGGATACATCTTAAAGATGGATGTAAATAGAAATTGTGTCCCCTAGAGGGAGCTTGTCAGTTTGTTGCTGCAGTTTACAGGGAGACTTTACAGCTGTGAGACTCAGACCGTGGGACCAGTTGCTTGACCTTGAACAGAAATGCGCTGGGAGGAAGTTTTGGTGTCTGCCCTTGGCAAAACAAATGCTATGCTGAAGCAGTTGCATGAGAAAATGAACTTGATGGATGAAAAGTTGGACTTGATGACTGCTGTAGCCAGTGAATATGAACTAACAGGAAACAACGATAAAGAAATCTTACAGCAACCAACTCAGGAAACTGGCTTGACAGGGCAAGTCCAAGGGCAGATGAAGATGGAAGAGGTCGAGATTGCATCTCAAATGATACAAATGGAGAGATCCAAAGTCCTGCATGACCAAAAGCCGGAGTATTGGAAGATTGAACTTGGAGTGTGTCTGGAAGTGTCTGGAGTCAAGGAAGCTCTTAACTCTGGTGGGACTGTGAAACAAGTTGACAACTATTTTTGGAATAACTATTTTTTGGATTACAAAATTAATCTAGGGGAGTGGGACTGTGGGGAATGGGCTAGTTTGATGAAAGAAAATGGAGATTACTACCGGTTGGAATTCCCCGGAGATCCACTCCTCAAGGAGAAAGGGAAGAAACTACGAAAGAAACCAACAAGGGACAGGGAAGGGTGCAAGTATATAAACAGGAACAAGAAAATCCACAGAGGGGGCATAGAAGAGACCTAAGAGCCTCGGACATTAGAACACCAGATTGATGGACTGGATGTAATGGTTAGAAAGGACTGACATAACCCGAGACCAGGAAGAAGGGACGTTGGATAAAATTAGAGGAAAAAAGTATATAAAAAGGAGAATTTCTTTCTATTTTTGGAATTAGTGTAATACTAATGAAACATCAGGGAATATGCTGGAAAGGAACTAATTGGCTTTAGTAGAAAGGTTTGAAGGAGTTATGTATAAATATGGCTTAATTTTGAAATTTTATGGTTTTTAAGGTAAGATAAGGTTAAAGAAATTAATGGTAAATTGAATAACAGAATATAGTAAAAGCTGGAAAGGATATGCTGAGTTAATAAAGAAAAATAAGACAGATTGTTAAGATAAATTATTTAAATAAAAATTGAGAAATATGGGAAGAATTTGCTGAAATAATGAATTAAGTTAGAATACAAAAAGGGAGGTGTGAGGAGGTCCAAGAAACAAGCAAACGAAAGGATGTAATTTGGATTTGTATTTTTCTTTTGTATTTATGTTTTTTATTCTTTTTTCTCTTTTGTTGTTGTATTTTCCTGTTTTTTTCCATTCTTTTTTATATACCTATGTATTTTTGAAATTCTGAATAAATATCATTAAAAAAAAATAAATAAAATGATAATAGCAACACTGCCAATAACTCACCAGAATTATAACAGCAATGATCAAGTGGTCCCTTAATTCACAGGCTAACTGATTAAGATTATCTGATTAAACTGCAGGAGCCAAAGTCTTAGGTGCTTAATCAAACAGATTAAAGCCTGCAGTTGCCAATTAGACCAGAAAAATATAGAAGGTTGTGTAATGTCACTGTGCACTATCTACTGAGAAGTTATTCTGCACAGATCCTGTGAAACAAATGGGAGCTGATTTCTCCCTCCCTCTCTCTCTCAACTTAGTTTTAAAAAACCAGAAACTATATGTGCTGACTACAGAGGTGTATACTTTTATTTATTTTTTAAAGTAACTTACTTTTGAAAGCTCACTCTCAAATTTATTTGAGAGCTGTTGGGCTAAGATCTCAAGGCTCTCCATCCTCTGCACAGGGAATGTGGTGTCTGGTAAGAACACGGAACATCGGCAAACTTTGTGGTCATCCACAGAACCAGTCACATTAGCAAATGGCTGCAAGAAAATTGGGGTAGGGGGAAATAACATGAATGTTATACAATTATTGACACAAAAGCGTAAAAGCCTGAGAGAACAACTGGCCTGTTTGACTTCATTGGTCACTGATAAGAAACAAAATCTATTTAGTGGGTGTCATACCTGTTGAGCACTCCTTTTCCCTCTTCATGTTGTGTGCTCAAGCAAGTTCAAAGTGAAGAAAAGAGGCTAGATATTTACAGTACATCAGTAATTCCCCAAAGTACCATACTCTTAATTCTATAATTACCACACCACCATTGCTGTTGTTGTGTTGTTGTTTGACATGAAAAAGCAAAATCTGGCCCAACTCCCTGTTCCCTCACACTGAACATGGCCTCTAGGCTCTGAGAAGCTGGTGGCAAATTCCACTCCTCACTCTCACTCCAGAAACTGGAGGATTATTTTAAAATAAAAAATGGAAAAAAGAATAACTGAAGGGATTGTAATCCCTTGTCCTGATCCCAAAACTGTCCCCTGATTTGTCAGTGCTTGGAACTGTAAATATATATTGCTTTCTCCTCCAGAACAACTGGACTCTTTGGAGCCTCCTCCACTTAAAAATGGGGACAAAAGGCCTTGTTCTGCTGCCACCAGGCCCTGGGCTGCTTTGTGCTCCTCGCCACACATAGGCCAGGCTCTGACTGTTGAGAATACTCTTGTGGGTTTTCCTATTCACCTAAAGGCAATAGCTGGCCAGAGTCTGGAAGATTCAGATTATGTCCCTCAGTGGCAGATAACTCTTAAAAGATTGTTTTAAGACTCAGAGAAGGAGATAGGAAAGATACCTCCCTGCAGCCAAGGGTGATGCATTCCAAGGCATCTTGGAATGCCTTGCATGCAGTGCACTCCCACTGTGTACAAACATCGTTAGCATCCTGCAATATGGAATACTACCTTTTGACAGATTTTCCCCCAAACCAGATTTGGTCTGAATTGAAAAAAAGAATAACTTAGCCGCACAACAAGCTGGTAACATGTACACAGCAAATAACCCAAGTTGAAGTTCTGAATTGGGGAGCAAGAGAGACTGAGAAAAGACACAGAAAATGCTGAGGTGGGTTGAGGCGGAGGGGGGCGGGCGGTTCCTGTAAATACAAACAGTATCTGGAGATGCAGTGATGCCTTGCTGGATATTTAAAGTGGGACAGAGGAACTTGCTTTGTTTGAGCACTAAAGCTGTCTACCTCCAGTTTTGCTAACATTTATACATAAGCTCAAGTATGATACAATATTGTAAGGTTCCAGTGATCCCTCCTTTGAATGGAAACTGAATATGGAGAAGTACCATGCCCTTGCATCTTCCCATCCCTCAGTGAGATGAGGCACATGTAGGCTCCTGCAACACCTGCAGAGAGAGCAGGCAAGTTCCCTAAAAGCAAATTGTGCCTGCTCTGCTAAAGAAGAGACAAGGCAGGCATAGAACAACAACAGACAGAGAAAGTCAACAGCAGCTCTGCATTCTTCTCCAGCTTCCTCTGCCTGGTGAAACCTACAGAAGTCTCAACAGAGAAAGCCTGGCTCACCTGCAGCTACTTTTCACTCAATGACTTTTTGAAGCTAAGCCTGTGGTGGAAGGGTCATCAAGGGTCAGGGGTGGACCAGGTGCCTCTGCAACCTTGTCCAAAATTGCAGGTGCAACTCTTATGTTTCTAAACTGCTCACCCTGTGTTCTGTTTCTTGGTCACAGTTGTTTGGAATGCTGGGAACCTTCCCTGGATGAGATTAGATAGCATGAAAGAACCTAGGATTTCTCTCCCATCCACCCCTTTTTTTGTTTTTATATAAGTTGGAAGCTGCCCAGAGTAGCTGGGGCAACCCAGTAAGATGTGTAAATAAATAGGAAAATGATCATTATGGAATGGGACATCCCTATTTTCATCAGGGAAATTTTGAAGGACATGCTGTTCTACTGGCTATAAATTTGGTGTCACTGAAATAAAGCCTAATTTATCCCTGCCTCCCTTTCCCCTCTTCTTACTGTGTTGTCTGCTCTGTGGTGAGTTCTAAATTGTAAGGCCTTTGGGGCAGGGTCCTGTCCTCCTGTATACTGTGATGGTGTAATATAAACACCAACAGCAACACAAATATAAAATAACCCCCCACCCTTTGCTTCCCCCCTGACCTCCCCTATCTTTTGGGGGATGCTTTTTGGAAAACCTACCACAGCACTTAGTTGGGAATCAGCTGCTTTTGAACACTCTCACCCAATTTAACCTGAATAATATTGTGATGATTATGCCAGAAGGAAAAGAACTACAATATATGGAGTTAATGATAAATAATCAAGAGACATCTCTTACCCCAGTTGTTGGCCTTGCTGCAGTGACATTTGCTGCAACTGCACTTTGCAGAAGAAACAGCAGCCCAGCTGCACTGATGGACTTCATCTCCCCAGCTTGGACACATCTGATGAAGCATGGAGAGGGAAGTCTCTTTATAATGTGGTCTGGGGATTTCCCTTCAGGGGGCTTGCGCTTAGAAGGAATTTGTGCAACTGGTTGGATGACAAAATCAGAAGTGTGAGTCACAATACCACCAGCAACTGAACAAGAACATTTATTTCATTGTTTGTCCGCAATAGTTCTTGCAAAACCCCTTTTGTTACGGCCAACATCTTATCAGAGTGATTACAGAAGACAGAAATACCATTTACCATTTCCTCCTAAGGTGGGAAGTGATGACTTGGGCTAAGCTGAGCTGGGCAGTTTTCTCTATGCCTGTGGCTTAATCAAGAGCTTTCCAAACTTTTCATGTTGGTGGCACACATTTTAGACATGGATCATTTCGCTACACAGTAATTCAGTTTTACTAGCAAACAGGAGATTTTGGTGGACATACAGTGGACAGGCAGGGTTGATCTACAGGCCTGTGCCATTTATCAACCATGTATCCCCTTCAAGCACACTGAACCCTAATTAAACCCTAAATAGGTAATATGGATCAATCACCTGCTCCACTGTGGAAATGCAAACTCTGTCAAACAAATAATTTCATATATCACAACATCCACCCCTATTTCTGGAGAAAATGTGATGAACCAAGAGCAGCAATCAACAAAGCACACCCAGGAAGGCAGATTATGCAACTGCAAACAATTATGCTCACCTTGAATGTCTTACAAGGTAAAGGCATTCTTTGAAAGAGAAATACATCACAACTAGCAATACCTATTTTGCATGCCTGGGGAATTTCCCCTACATTCCTCTTGCCCCAGCTTAGAAATTTCCCTTCTGCCTCTACCTTTGTTTGATGAATTGTAGATTCATACACAAAGAGCCCCCAAACAGATCACAGTGTCTATATGTCCTCCTTCAACCTGTGCAGATGTTGCACTCCCAATCAGTTAAATACTACTTCTAAAAAAATATAAAATATAAAAAATATTATATTGTTTAATAAAAACTCCCCCACAAAATCAGCCTATTTCATTTGTTACGATTCATAGACTACTAGAGTTGGAAATGATTCCAAGGGTCCTCTAGCCCAACCCCCTGCAGTGCAGGAATCACAGCTAAAGCATCCCTGACAGACAGCCATCCAACCTCTGCTTAAAAACCTCCAAGGTCATGTACAACCTCCCAAGGGAGTCTGTCCCACCGTCAAACAGCTCTCACCATCAGAAAATACTTCCTGATGCTTATAAGAATTTATTTTCATGTAATTTGAATCCACTGGTTTGGGTCCTGCCCTCCGGAGTACCAGAAAACATGTGTGCCCCTGTGTATAAGACTACCTGCCTTTTTACATTATTTTTTAGTAAAAAACCCCTAGTCTTATACACAGAAAAGTACGGTAAGAATGCTTTTTAACAAGGAAGAAAACTTTGATTGTCCATGATTGCAAAATAGATCCTTCAAGATTTTTATTCATGGGGAACATCCTCAAGTCATTACTTTAATTCATTTTTATTTTATTTATTACATTTATATACCACCTTTATCTTCCAAGGATCTCAAGGTTGGTGTCCATGGTTCTCTTCCCCCCCGCAATTCATCCTCACTGGAACCCTGTACTGTAAATTAGGCTAAGAGATGATGACTGGCTCAAGGTCACCCAGTGAGCCGTCTAAGTTGTATGTGAGAGTTGGAAGCAGGCTGAAAATAGAAGCCAGAGATGGGGAGCCACACTCGATTTCTGCTGGAATCCAAGTCTGTGACCGTGGCAGAAGCGAGACCTTTTGGGGAGTTAATGCTGTGAGCCCCCACCACAGTCTCCACTGTCCCTCACTGCAAGGACACTGAACCCTGTGTAAGAGCATGGAACCCCTGGATTCTCACACCACTCAGAAATTGGAATGGTGAGCAACATCTTTTTTCCGGCATAGCACGGTGAACAGGAACATAAGTCAATATATTAAGTCAATATTTGCATTTCATTGCAATGTTCTCTTTTATTCAACACTGAGGACTGAAAAATGCTTACTGGAAAATTATGCAAGTTCTCCTAACCCAGCCCTAAAATATTTTGAAATAAGGCCAAAAGACAGAGGACACATTAACTTCTCTCTCATAGAAGCAAAAGAACATGATGTGAGGAATTTGACAGGGTACCTCCTTGCCCAATCTGTTGCAAAATGTTTCTTTTCTCAAGCAAATCAGCTTCACCCTTTTGCTAAGATCAGTAGAACAAGGAATTATCAATATAGGCAAAGCTTATGGCAGGCTCTAATTACTTCTATCTATCTATCTATCTGGACGCAGGTGGCACTGTGGGTTAAAGCCTCAGCGCCTAGGGCTTGCCGATTGAAAGGTCGGCGGTTCGAATCCCTGCGGCGGGGTGCGCTCCCGCTGCTCGGTCCCAGCGCCTGCCAACCTAGCAGTTCGAAAGCACCTCCGGGTGCAAGTAGATAAATAGGGACCGCTTACCAGCGGGAAGGTAAACGGTGTTTCCGTGTGCGGCTCTGGCTCTGGCTCTGGCTCTGGCCAGAGCAGCGATGTCACGCTGGCCACGTGACCCGGAAGTGTCTCCGGACAGCGCTGGCCCCTGGCCTCTTAAGTGAGATGGGCGCACAACCCCAGAGTCTGTCAAGACTGGCCCGTACGGGCAGGGGTACCTTTACCTTTTTATCTATCTATCTATCTATCTATCTATCTATCATCTATCATCTATCTATCTATCATCTATCTATCATCTATCTATCATCTATCTATCTATCTATATCTATCTATATCTATCTATCTATCTATCTATCTATCTATATCTATCTATCTATCTATCTATCTATCTATCATCTATCTATATCATCTATCTATCAATGCATGTCGTGCACAGGGCTTTTATCCAGCTAGAACTCACTGGAACTCAGTTCTGGCCCCTCTCAGCTGAGCACCATTGCCATTATAAGAGAACAAGGGAGGTGTTGAGTTCTGGCACCTCTTTTCCCTGAAAAATAGCACTGGTTGTGTGGGATAAAATACTGGAATTGGAAAGCAATGTGGCAAACAACTCTGTGGATGACATCCAGGTATAATAATGAGTGCCAATGTTGAAGGAAGGAAGTTGCAGACAGGTGTCCAATGTTAGCAGCTGTGGGGCTCATTCTGGAAAGTTGCCCAGGAAGGATTCTGGCTCTCAGGCTGAAAACTTTTATCGTTCCTCAAAATCCCAGTGGAGTTTAACATTTACTGCGAGAACACTCTTTGGATGCTGAAGGCCCACCCTGCCCAGTCTACCCCTCAAACCACAGAGGAAACCACAACATTAAATCCTTTTCAGTACACATCAAAAGTAGCTCCTCCTTTTCCTAACTTTTATGAGAGTTTCTGATGGACTAAGGCAGGCTGGATTATCATGCTATGTCTGTGTCACATCATACTAATAGCTAGATGCCATGATTTGGGACCCAGCTGGATGCCATGACCTAGGGACAGATGTCAGGACCCATGAGCTGGGCTGGATTTATGTATAAGCTAAACAAGCTGTAGCTTAGGGCCCCACTCTCTTGGGCTGCCCCCTAAAAAAAAATTAAAGGAAGGTTCCACTGTATATTCAACACAAAAAACAGTGACAATTTGTTGTTGACAAAGGACAGCTGGACATATAAAGGGCCCCATTCCCATTACCTTCAGTAGCTTAGGCCTTCATCAAACCTAATCCCACAGGGTCAAAACAGCACGCACATCCATGCTCACGTTCTCTGTCACATTCTGCTTCCACAGCATCTATTTCTGATACCTGAGTGCCATAACTCCGAGGGGCCAGAACTCAGGACTCAGATACACTCGTCAATTACTGTATTTTTATCTGTATAGATCCAGCCTCAGAGCCATAACTCAGAGGTGCCATAACTCTGAGGTTTGCACGTTATGTACACAGCTGACCTCAGCCTGCTGAGTGCTGAGTTTGCATAAACTCATTCCCAAAATCACAACCACAACCACAGTTGCAACTACAAGACCAGTTACGCTTGGCCTGGCCTGAGCTCCTGATACAGGAAGCAACTGTTCTGCAGCCAAGTAGAAGAATACCTTACTTAGGCATGCTTTGTGCATGTGTGTTCCTTGCCAATGGTGATGCAGGAAATCATGTCTTTTCTACTATTGTATAGATGCTCTGTGCATCCTTTGCTTTACACTTGGTCTTTTGGGAAATACTGTATCCTACCAAGACTTATTGCTGCGGCTATGAATAAACTCTTTTTATTTTTCTGTCCACTGTCTCTTTATTGGCTCTGGGAGCATTTGGACTTGGTTGTGGTAACAATATGTCAAAGTTATGTTACATCTGAATATGAGCCCTATGATGTGGAAGGGTCCTCTCTGTTATTTTCTAATATTATATATAATGTTTGCATGGGCATAGCCAGGATTTATTTTAGGCAGGCTGGCTTTATTGGGGGGGGGGGCAGAACCGAGTTATCTTTGACACAATTCATCAGTTAGCTATTTTTATTTACTTATTTGTTTTACTTACTTGACCCCCTGACTATGCCCATGCATAGGATTTTGTGCAAACTAAACTAATGGTTTGCAGGAAGACAGGAGTGCCTGGCGTGCTCTGGTCCATGGGGTCACGAAGAGTCGGACACGACTAAACAACAACAAAAATGGTTTGCAGAAGATTCCCAAAAGTAAAAAGACCCTACTAAACGGACTAATTTAAAGACAAGAGGTAGAAAATGTAATAAATTCAATGCAACTTGGCAAGGCCAGATGGTTTATCAGCAAAATACTATAAGACATTGAAAGACTGGCTTATTCAGCCACTGTTAGAAGTTTGCAACAAGATTATAGGAGGGGACAAAGCACCTGAAACCTGGAAGGAAGCTTATATTACTCCGATTCCAAAACATAGAATCATAGAATCATAGAGTTGGAAGAGACCACAAGGGCCATCGAGTCCAACCCCCTGCCAAGCAGGAAACACCATCAGAGCACTCCTGACATATGGTTGTCAAGCCTCTGCTTAAAGACCTCCAAAGAAGGAGACTCCTCCACACTCATCGCCCTCTCGCACTCTGATGAGGTTGTACGCCCCCCGGAGGTCCAGCTTGGTGAAAATTTTCCCCTTCTGCACCCTGGCCAGAACATCATTGATCCTCAGCATTGGGAAGGCCACAGGTTCCGTCAGGCTGTTCAAAACGCGAAAATCCATGACCAACCTCTGCTCGTTAGTCGATTTCATGTCCACAAAGTACAGGGGGCTCCCACCTGCCGCCTTGGATTCCCTGATGAATCCCCTTTTTATATTTTTCTCAATAAAGTCCCTCAGGTCCTTGATCTCTCCCTCCGACATGGAGTAGATCTTTCCCACTGGCAGCGTGGCCCCTGGAATCAGGTTGATCTGGCAATCATATGGTCGATGCGGCGGCAACGTGTCAGCCTCCTTCTCGCTGAACACCTCCTGTAGGTCCCGATAATACGGAGGAATTTCGATTGTCCCTGCTTTGCATGCTGCTGCCATCCTTGCCTCCGTTTGTCGAGGTTGCTCTATGCCCAGGCAGTTCTCCATGCAGTGGGTCAAACCGAACGTCAGGGACCGTTGATGCCAGGAAACCACCGGATCGTGCAAGGCCAACCAGCTCATGCCCAGTATGATAGGCGGGCCTGCCAATGTGGCCACGTGAAAGGCGATGACCTCGGAGTGGGTAGACACCCGCATCCTCATGGGAGGTGTTTGATGGGTCACTTCACCTCCCAACAGTTTTCTCCCATCAATTGTAGTGACTTGCAGTGGAAAATCCAAAGGCCTCAGGTTCAGTTGGTGCTGCGCTGCAAACTCCTTGCTAAAAAATGACGCCGAAGCTCCGGAATCAACCAAGGCCAACTCCTCCACCGCATGGCCATTCGGGAGTTCTAGGACCACCTTCAACACTATGCTTGCTTTGGGGTGTCCGAGCCAAGGACTTTTGCTCTTGCTCCCGCCTGGCTGTTGCCCCGGTTCACCACCAGCCAGGCTGCCCCATTTCCCGAAGTCTGGGGTTCCTCTGCCTCTGCCTGCTGGGTAGCCCCAACCATTCTCTGCCAGTTACGACGTTCCGGACACACTCTGGCAAAGTGCCCCATTTTCTGACAGAAAAAACATTTCTTGGCCGCTTGCCAGTACTTCTTCTCTTTGCCGCCCGGCCGTTGAGCCTTCAAACTTTCCCGCGCGCGGGCTGAGTCTATTTCCATGGGCTCCGGCTGTTGTTGACCTTCTGAGGCAGCTGCCGGCATTTCAGGAATGTGGTTACCATGGAAACTCCGGCCCTTGCCCTGCTTCCTTTCCCGCAGTCTGGCTTCCTGCCTCAGCCCCACCGCAAGAGCAGCTTTCATTAGCTCATCCATATCCTTGGGACAGGGGGGGGGGGGCTAGCAAGCTCATCCTTAACTTCAGCATTCAGTCCAGCCTTAAACCAAGCTTGCACAGGCTCTGATTCCAAATCCCATCCCAGTTTGTGCACAAGCATTGCGAATTCTGACCAGTAACTATGCACCGTAGATTTGCCTTGCTTCAAAGCCAAAAGCTCCTCCTGCGTCTTGTCAATATAACTTTGATCTGCATATATAAAGTCCATAGCTTGCCAAAACTTGGGCAGACTTCGAAGCGCTTCATTATTAGAGGCAATTAACGGTCTCACCCAGCTCTTAGCCTCCCCCGACAGGTGACTAATTATGTGAGCAACCTTCTGAGCATCGTTGGCAAACTGAGCTGCTTCAAGCTCCAAAACATCTCAGTCTTAAAATCCAAATAGCCCTCAGGATCGCCGTTAAACTTTTCCACCCATGCAGCTTTGCCCCTCGCCTGTAGCCCACCTGTGGCTCCACTCTGAGCAGCTCCGGCTTCCTCCAGACGCTACTGCAGGTCCGAAGCGCGGGCTTCCAGTCCGGCATTTCGCTTACGCAGTTCAGAAATCTCCTCCATTTTTTTGCTATTTCCTCTTTTCACTAGCTTTCAGCAGTGGAGTCGATTCATGCTGTGAGGATTTTGTGCTGCCAAAGCTAGCTGAGATAACGCTCCAAGCACACAGCCATTTCTGTTTTATTGCCAAAAGTTCAAAGCAGTTACAAGAGTTCAAAAAGCACATCCATCTCTTGCTCAGTCAGATGAATCGACTGGCGATCTTTTTTTATTCCTCCCCCAGCAGGACCATTTCCTCAGTGCACGCCTCCTACTTCCTCTGTTCTGTGAGTGGCTAGTTCCTGGCACTGGTTCCCCCCTCCCTATTTCCTCCTCTGAGTTGGATGAGAAACTGCTGATGAGCGATTTAGGCTCTCTTTAATTGCCTCCCCCCCCCCCTCAGCTCTTTGGCCGTTTCCAATTCCCTGACAACCGCTGTTTAACATCTAGGTGAGTTGCAGCTGAATTATTGTGATTTTTTTTTCTTTTTTAAGAAATGAATTTCACACTTTTAAAAAATACTGCTTAATCTACTGTTCTGTTCTTGGCTTACTCTGGTGCTTTGATATCACAGTGCTACATGGTATTATGCTATTGTAAGATCATACATAGTGTGCCTTGCAATATCTCAGCACAGTTGGGTAGTAGAAAATCTTGGTGGAGAACCATAATCTGTTAAATTTATTTGAAGTACTCCCCCCCCCCCGATCTTTGCAAATGAATTATACATCCTACACACAGTTTTTTTTGTGTGGAACATTAAAGAGGAGAAGTGAACAAAACAGCCTAGATTGAGAATTATCGCACTGTGGTCTAAACCACAGAGCCTAGGGCTTGCTGATCAGAAGGTAGGTTGGTGGTTCAAATCCCCACAACGGGGTGGGCTCCTATTGCTTGGTCCCAGCTCCTGCCAACCTAGCAGTTTGAAAGCATGCCAAATGTGCAAGTAGATAAGTAGTTACCGTGTGCTGCTCTGGTTTGCCAGAAGCGGCTTAGTCATGCAGGCCACATGACCCAGAAGCTGTCTGCAGACAAATGCTGGCTCCCTTGGCCAGTAAAGTGAGATGAGTGCTGCAACCCCAGAGTTGCCCGCGACTGGACTTAATGGTCAGGGGTCCCTTTACCTTTATACTGTGTGGAAGATGTGGGATCTTAGTTTATTCATCATTAAAGGTAAAGGTAAAGGTAAAGGACCCCTTACAGTTAAGTCCAGTCGCGGCGCTCATCTCACTTTACAGGCCAAGGGAGCAGGTGTTTGTCCGCAAACAGTTTTTCCGGGTCATGTGGCCAGCATGACTAAGCTGCATCTTGTGAAACCAGAGCAGTGCATGGAAACGCCGTTTACCTTCCCGCCAGAGCGGTACCTATTTATCTACTTGCACTCTGACGTGCTTTTGAACTGCTAGGTTGGCAGTAGCTGGGACCGAACAATGGGAGCTTGCTTCGTCACGGGGTTTCGAACCACCGATTTTCCGATCAGCAAGCCCAAGGTTCAGTGGTTCAGACCACAGTGCCACCCGCGTCCCTATTCATCATTAGCATGGCTAATGAATCCTTTGGAGTTGAGAGATACAAAGTAGGCAAATCTTTTCCTGGGAAATTCAAAAAAATATTTTTTTTTTCTTTGACAATGCAGGTTTGCCATATTGTTCAAGATTCGTCTCACTTTAAAGAGGTGGGGAAAAGAGGGTGAAGGAGTGTAATTGGAGGAAAGGGGGAATACAAGGGTCCCCTGATGCCCTGTGCACAATGGCCACATGGGGTTGGCCCTGTCCATAATGCCTCTGACCACCTGAGTCCTTGGAAAAGCGTTTTTGTCATGTCCTCACATTCAGAGAGTTCTTTGGGGAGCAGCACTGCTTTGGAGTTCATATCTTAGACAGCAAGATCCTTCCATTTCAAACCCTCCTACCTGACTTGCCAAATGCTGCTCTCTACACCAGAAAAATGTATAAAATTAACATTTTATTGTTGGAAACATGCTCTAACTCGAACCTACAGAGACTGCCACAATCATTCATGTTTCTAACATAAGTATCCTGAAGCTCCATCTGGAGCAGGAACCGGCAAGCCACTCCAGTATCCCTGCCAAGAAAACTCCATGGACAAAGACAACAGGCATATAAAAGTTATGACGCTGGAAGATGAGCCCCCCAGGTTGGAAGGCGTCCAACATGGTACTGAGGAAGAGCGGAGGACAAGTACAAGTAGATTCAGAGCTGATGAAGCGGCTGGGCCAAAGCCGAAAGGTTGCTCAATTGCGGATATGCCTGGAATCAAAAGGAAAGTCCAATGCTGTAAAGAAAAATATTGCATAGGAACCTGGAATGTAAGAACCATGAACCTTGGTAAGTTGGATGTGGTCAAAGATGAGATGGCAAGAATAAATATTGACATCCTGGGCATCAGTGAACTAAAATGGACGTGAACGGGCGAATTCAGTTCGGATGACCATCATATCTACTACTGTGGGCAAGAATCCCGTAAAAGAAATGGTGTGGCCTTCATAGTCAACAAAAGAATGGCGAAAGCTGTACTGGGATACAATCTCAAAAATGACAGAATGATCTCAATACGAATCCAAGGCAGACCTTTTAACATCACAGTAATCCAAGTTTATGCACCAACCACTAGTGCTGAAGAAACTGAAATTGACCAATTCTATGAAGACTTACAACACCTTCTAGAAATGACACCAAAGAAGGATGTTCCTCTCATTATAGGGGATTGGAATGCTAAAGTAGGGAATCAAGAGATAAAAGGAACAACTGGCAAGTTTGGCCTTGGAGTTCAAAATGAAGCAGGGCAAAGGCTAATAGAGTTCTGCCAAGCGAACAAGCTAGTCATCACAAACACTCTATTCCAACAACTCAAGAGATGACTCTACACATGGACATCACCAGATGGGCAGCATCGAAATCAGATTGATTATATTCTCTGCAGCCAAAGATGGAGAAGCTCTATACAGTCAGCAAAAACAAGACCTGGAGCTGAATGTGGCTCAGATCATCTTATAGCAAAATTCAACCTTAAACTGAAGAAAGTAGGAAAAACCACTGGGACAGTAAGATACAATCTAAATCAAATCCCTTATGAATAAACAGTGGAAGTGAGGAACAGGTTTAAGGATTTAGGTTTGGTGGATAGAGTGCCTGAAGAACTATGGATGGAGGCTCGGAACATTATACAGGAGGCAGCAATGAAAACCTCCCCAATGAAAAGGAAATGCAAGAAAGCAAAGTGGCTGTCCAATGAGGCCTTACAAATAGCGGGGGAGAGAAGGCAAGCAAAATGCAAGGGAGATAGTGAAAGATACAGGAAATTGAATGCAGATTTCCAAAAAATAGCAAGGAAAAACAAGAGGACCTTCTTAAATGAGCAATGCAAAGAAATAGAGGAAAACAATAGAATGGGAAAAACCAGAGATCTGTTCAAGAAAATTGGAGATATGAAAGGAACATTTCATACAAAGATTACCATAATAAAGGACAAAAGTGGTAAGGACCTAACAGAAACAGAAGACATCAAGAAGAGGTGGCAAGAATACACAGAGGAATTATACCAGAAAGATCTGGATGTCTCGTACACCCCAGGTAGTGTGGTTGCTGACCTTGAGCCAGACATGCTGTGATCACCAATAGTCAGCATGGATTTCTGAAAAATAAGTCATGTCAGACTAACCTGATCTCGTTTTTTGACAGAATTACAAGCCTGGTAGATGAAGGGAACACAGTGATTTCAGCAAGGCATTTGACAAGGTGCCCCATGATATTCTTGTAAAGAAGCTGGTAAAATGCGGACTTGACTATGCTACCACTCAGTGGATTTGTAACTGGCTGACTGACCAAACCCAAAGGGTGCTCATCAATGGTTCCTCTTCATCCTGGAGAAGAGTGACTAGTGGGGTGCCACAGGGTTCTGTCTTGGGCCCGGTCTTATTCAACATCTTTATCAACGACTTGGATGATGGACTCAAGGGCATCCTGATCAAATTTGCAGATGACACCAAACTGGGAGGGGTGGCTAACACCCCAGAGGACAGGATCACACTTCAAAACAACCTTGACAGATTAGAGAACTGGGCCAAAACAAACAAGATGAATTTTAACAGGGAGAAATGTAAAGTATTGCACTTGGGCAAAATAAATGAGAGGCACAAATACAGTGGTACCTCGCAAGATGAAATTTATTCGTTCTGCGAGTTTTTTCGTCTTGCGATTTTTTTGTCTTGCGAAGCTCGGATTTTGGAAAAACTTCAAAAATCACCAAAGTCTTCAAAAACCTCAAAAAAGGCTACCACACCGCGTGCTATGAGTTGTTCCTCGAAGTCAAGTCGCAACTGCACCCCTTGAATGCACGGTTTTAAGAAAAAGGAAACAAACTTGTAGGGCAGCGGCTGAAGAAGGAGCAAAAAGGGTTTTCTCCTGTGTGTGTTTCTTGTGGCTGATTAGCTGTTCTCCCTGTGCAAAGGTCAGAGGGGGCAGGGTTTCTGTTGAGGTAGGTGATTAGCTGTGGGAGGAGCTTATCAGAGCTTGTAGGGCAGCGGCGCGCGCAATTTTATCTATCTTTAGATTTAGGGGAGCTAGTCTCAAACGTTTGTTGGGGGAGACCTAGGGTTTTTTTGGGGGGAGTTACTTGTCCTGTCTGCACGCTTCTTATGATAGAGGACCACTGTAGCCAGCCCCAACGACACGTTCTCAAGATGGAGAGTGAGGGAACAGCTGCAGTCGCCTGCGGTTCCTGCACAATGTTTGCCATCTTGCCAAAGGTTGCAGGCAGCTTTACCTGCAGCAATTGCATGTTGATTGCCCTCTTAAAAGACAAAGTCCAGCAACTGGAGGAACGTGTGGCTACGCTCCAAAGAATTAGAGAGCTGGAGCTCTTCTTGGAAGCAACAGAGCACACTATCTCCACCAAGGAGGAGACAGGGGACTCCCCTGAGAAGGAGGCTAGTTCACCAACACAGGAGCCAGATATCTGGAGAAACGTGACTCAAAGAAGTAGGAGGCCCAGGGTTCGCTCTGATTGTTTAGAAATACACAATCGCTTTGAGGTCCTCTCCCCTAGAATGGAAGACGAAGAGCAGACTCCATTTGAGGATCTCTCCCTCGTTACAGTCGATCAGGTATATGAAGACGAGCAGCAAAGTCAGTCCTCAGGGAATGTGCAGGCGACCTTGGAACGGACAGATCACGGAAGAACCCCGACCAAACCTAAGAGGAGGCGTGTAGTGGTGATAGGGGATTCCCTACTGAGGGGAACAGAAGCTGTGATCTGTGGGCCTGACAAGATGTCTCGGGAAGTGTGCTGTCTCCCCGGGGCTAAGATCCAAGATGTAACTGAACGACTACAAGGAATCATAAAACCCACTGACAAATACCCCTTCCTCTTGGTTCATGTGGGAACCAATGACACTGCAAGCAATAGCCTCCAGAAGATCAAAAGAGACTATGAGGCTCTGGGCAGGAAATTGAAGCAATTAAATGCACAAATTGTCATCTCATCTGTCCTCCCAGTTGAACGACGTGGCCCAGGGAGAGGGAGAAAAATAGTGGAAGTGAACAGCTGGCTTCGCAAATGATGTAAACAGGAACGGTTTGGATTCTTAGATCATGGACGGCAGTTTCTTGAAGATGGACTTTTGGCAAGCGATGGGCTGCACATCACAACAGTTGGGAGGAATGTTTTTGCCAAAAATCTCAGAAACCTTGTCAGGAGGGCTTTAAACTGACTAATGTGGGGGAGGGAGACAGTGCTCCTGAAGGTAGGAGTCTATCAATTGATGAACATGATCATCCAAATGTCATAGACCAAATGGAGCAAACAGCACGCAGACCTAGTGGTGGGAGGAAAAAATCCTTAAATAAGAGACACGGGGGAATGATTAATGGACTTCAATGTCTGTACACTAATGCGCAAAGCATGGGTAATAAACAAGATGAGCTTGAGCTCTTGGTACAGCAAACTAAATATGACATAATAGGCATCACTGAAACCTGGTGGGATAAGTCCCACGACTGGAATGTAATAATGGAGGGTTACAATCTATTTCAGAGAAACAGACCAGACAAGAAAGGAGGAGGAGTGGCGTTATATGTCAGGGATGTGTATACCTGTGAAGAGATCCAAGATTTAGAACCTCAAAGCCAAAGTGAGAGCATTTGGGTCAAAATGAAGGGAGAGAAGAATAACAGGGACCTCATTGTGGGAGTTTACTATAGATCCCCATGCCAAACGGAGGACATAGATGATGCCTTCCTGGAACAGATGGCCAAGCATGCAAAAGGAAGGGAGATAGTAGTAATGGGGGACTTCAATTACCCGGATATTTGCTGGATGTCAAACTCAGCCAAGAGCATAAGGTCAAACAGATTCCTCACTGGCCTTGCAGACAACTTCGTTGTCCAGAAAGTGGGAGAAGCAACAAGAGGAACAGCCATTTTAGATCTGGTCCTAACCAATGTTGATGACCTGGTTAGTGGGGTAGAAGTAGAAGGATCACTAGGCGCGAGTGATCATGCTCTTCTGAAGTTTACTATACAGCGGAAAGGAGCAGCAAAGCATACTAGGACTCAATTTCTTGACTTTCAGAAAGCTGACTTCATAAAACTTAGGGAAGTGCTGGGTGAGATCCCATGGACAGTAATAATAAAAGGAAAGGGAGTTCATGATGGCTGGGAGTTTGTTAAGAGGGAGATAGTAAAAGCACAACTTCAGGCAATACCAATGAGACGGAAACATGGAAGGTGCCTAAAGAAGCCAGGGTGGCTATCTAAAGAACTTTTAACTGAGTTAAGATTAAAAAAGGATGTGTACAAAAAATGGAAAAGGGGGGAAACCACCAAAGAGGAATTCAAACAAATAGCCAGCATGTGTAGACACAAAGTCAGAAAAGCTAAAGCACAGAATGAACTCAGGCTTGCTAGAGAGGTTAAAAGCAACAAAAAAGGCTTTTATAGGTATGTTCGTAGCAAAAGGAAGAACAAAGAAACAGTGGGGTCACTCAGAGGAGAAGATGGTGAAATGCAAACAGGGGACACAGAAAGGGCTGAACTCCTCAATGCCTTCTTTGCCTCAGTCTTCTCTGATAAAGAAAACAATGCCTGACCTGAAGAATTTGGAGCAAATGATTCAGCAGAGGAAACACAGCCCAGAATAACTAAGGAGATAGTACAAGAATACTTGGCTAGTTTAGATGTATTCAAGTCTCCAGGGCCAGATGAACTGCATCCGAGAGTATTAAAAGAACTGGCAGATGTGATCTCAGAACCACTGGCAGTCATCTTTGAGAATTCCTGGAGAACAGGCGAAGTCCCGGCAGACTGGAGGAGGGCAAATGTTGTCCCTATTTTCAAAAAGGGGAAAAGAGAGGACCCAAATAATTACCGCCCAGTCAGTCTGACATCAATACCAGGGAAGATTCTGGAGCAGATCATTAAGCAAACAGTTTGTGAGCACCTAGAAAGGAATACTGTGATCACCAATAGTCAGCATGGATTTCTGAAAAATAAGTCGTGTCAGACTAACCTGATCTCGTTTTTTGACAGAATTACAAGCCTGGTAGATGAAGGGAACGCAGTGGATGTAGCCTACCTTGATTTCAGCAAGGCATTTGACAAGGTGCCCCATGATATTCTTGTAAAGAAGCTGGTAAAATGCGGTCTTGACTATGCTACCACTCAGTGGATTTGTAACTGGCTGACTGACCGAACCCAAAGGGTGCTCATCAATGGTTCCTCTTCATCCTGGAGAAGAGTGACTAGTGGGGTGCCACAGGGTTCTGTCTTGGGCCCGGTCTTATTCAACATCTTTATCAACGACTTGGATGATGGACTCAAGGGCATCCTGATCAAATTTGCAGATGACACCAAACTGGGAGGGGTGGCTAACACCCCAGAGGACAGGATCACACTTCAAAACGACCTTGACAGATTAGAGAACTGGGCCAAAACAAACAAGATGAATTTTAACAGGGAGAAATGTAAAGTATTGCACTTGGGCAAAAAAAATGAGAGGTACAAATACAAGATGGGTGACACCTGGCTTGAGAGCAGTACATGTGAAAAGGATCTAGGAGTCTTGGTTGACCACAAACTGGACATGAGCCAACAGTGTGACGCGGCAGCTAAAAAAGCCAATGCAATTCTGGGCTGCATCAATAGGAGTATTGCATCTAGATCAAGGGAAGTAATAGTGCCACTGTATTCTGCTCTGGTCAGACCTCACCTGGAGTACTGTGTCCAGTTCTGGGCACCACAGTTCAAGAAGGACACTGACAAACTGGAACGTGTCCAGAGGAGGGCAACCAAAATGGTCAAAGGCCTGGAAACGATGCCTTATGAAGAACGGCTAAGGGAGCTGGGCATGTTTAGCCTGGAGAAGAGGAGGTTAAGGGGTGATATGATAGCCATGTTCAAATATATAAAAGGATGTCACATAGAGGAGGGAGAAAGGTTGTTTTCTGCTGCTCCAGAGAAGCGGACACGGAGCAATGGTTCCAAACTACAAGAAAAAAGATTCCACCTAAACATTAGGAAGAACTTCCTGACAGTAAGAGCTGTTTGACAGTGGAATTTGCTGCCAAGGAGTGTGGTGGAGTCTCCTTCTTTGGAGGTCTTTAAGCAGAGGCTTGACAACCATATGTCAGGAGTGCTCTGATGGTGTTTCCTGCTTGGCAGGGGGTTGGACTCGATGGCCCTTGTGGTCTCTTCCAACTCTATGATTCTATGATTCTATGATTCTATGAAACTTGCAAGACAAAGGAAACAAACTTGCAAGACGTTTTCGTCTTGCAAAGCAAGCCCATAGGGAAATTCGTTTTGCGAAGCAACTCAAAAAACGAAAAACTCTTCCGTCTTGCGAGTTTTTCATCTTACGAGGCATTCGTCTTGCGAGGTACCACTGTATTTTTTTTTTGAAAATAATATTTATTAAAGTTTTAAAGGTTACAAAAAGAAAAGAGTTAGGCAAAAACTAGATAACACATCACAATAAGAAAGAAGAAAAAGAAAAAGAAAAAAGATTATAAAAAAACAGAAAACAGAGAAGTAGGAACAATTAAAAAAACACAACAAACCTTCCCATAACTTATCTTTCATTTTCTTGTTTCCTTGACCTCCTCACACCTCCCTTTTTTGTATTCTAGTTCGGTTAGCTATTTCAGCAAATCCTTTCCATCTTTCCCAGTTTTTATTATAATTTATCTTAATAAAGTGTAACTTTACCTTCCCTCCTTTCATCCATTACCAGTCTATTTTTACTTAGTCCTTTATAACATTTCTGCTAAAGCCACATAACTTCATTCCAGCCTCCTTCTAACATTCCTTAATTTTACAATTTTTCTGTAAATAAGCTTTAAATTTCTTCCAATCTTCTTCCACCGACTCTTCTCCCTGGTCTCGGATTCTGCCAGTCCAGTCATTTCCGCCAATTCCATGTAGTCCATCACCTTCCATCACCTGCCATTCTTCCCGGGTGGGTAGATCTTGTGTCTTCCAGTACTTTGCAATAAGTATTCTTGCTGCTGTTGTAGCATACATAAAGAAAGTTCTGTCCTTCTTTGGCACCATTTGGCCGACCATGCCCAGGAGAAAGGCCTCTGGTTTCTTCAGAAAGGTATATTTAAATTCCTTTTTCATTTCATAGAATCATTTCATTGTAGATCATCTCCCACAAAGTCTTAATCCTTGGGCATGTCCACCAAAGGTGAAAAAATGTACCTTCAGTCTCATTACATTTCCAACATTTATTTTTGGGCAAATGATAAATTTTTGCGAGCTTGACTGGTGTAATGTACCACCTGTATATTATTTTCATTATATTCTCTCTTAAGGCATTGCATGCCGTGAACTTCATACCTGTGGTCCATAACTGTTCCCAGTCAGCCATCATAATATTATGTCCAACATCTTGTGCCCATTTAATCATAGCTGATTTCACCGTTTCATCCTGAGTGTTCCATTTCAACAGCAAGTTATACATTCTTGACAAGTTCTTAATTTTGGGATCTAACAGTTCTGTTTCCAATTTTGATTTTTCCACCTGGAAGCCAATTTTTTTTTGTCCAAATTATATGCCTCCATTATTTGGTAATAATGGAGCCAGTCTTGCACTCTATTTTTTAGTTTTTCAAAACTCTGTAGTTTTAATCTATCTCCCTCTTGTTCCAAAATTTCCCAATATTTCGGCCATTTGGCCTCCATATTGAGCTTTTTCTGAGCCTTCGCTTCCATTGGTGACAACCACCTTGGGGTTTTATTTTCAAGCAAGTCCTTATATCTTATCCAAACATTAAACAGTGCTTTTCTGACAATATGGTTTTTAAACGCTTTATGTGCTTTGACCTTATCATACCACAAATATGCATGCCACCCAAATACGTTGTTAAAACCTTCTAAATCCAACACGTCAGTGTTTTCAAGAAGCAGCCATTCTCTCAGCCAGCAAAAAGCGGTTGATTCATAATCAAGTTTAAAGTCTGGCAGGGCAAATCCACCTCTTTCTTTAGCATCAGTTAATTTCTTAAATTTTCTTCGGGGTTTCTTGCCCTGCCAGACAAATCTAGAAATATCTCTGCCACTTCTTGAAACAATCCATTTTATCCAAATTTTGCAGTGTTTGAAACAAAAACAGCATCCTAGGCAATACATTCATTTTTATCACAGCAATTCGGCCTAGCAATGATAGCTTCAGATTTGACCATATTTCTAAATCCTTTTTCACTTCCATCCAACATTTTACATAGTTATCCTTAAATAAATTCACATTCTTGGAAGTCATATTAACCCCTAGGTATTTCACTTTCTTAACCTGTGTTAATCCTGTCTCCTTCTGAAACCTCTCTCTCTCAGTCACTGTTAGATTTTTCTCTAAAACCTTAGTTTTCATCTTGTTCAACTTAAAACCTGCTACCTGACCAAATTCTTGAATTAGTTCGAGTACTCTTTTAGTACTAGATTCTGGCTCCTGTAGTGTCAATACCAAATCATCGGCAAATGCTTTCAATTTGTACTGTTTAGCTCCGACTTGTATACCTTTAACCAATTGGTCCCTTCTAATCATGTTTAAAAGGACCTCCAGGACCAATATAAAAAGCAATGGAGAGATTGGGCAACCTTGTCGTGTTCCTTTCTCTATCTTAAATTCTTCCGTCACTACATTATTTACAATTAATTTAGCCTTTTGTTCTGAGTAAATTGCACCTATACCATTTCCAAACCCTTGACCAACCCCCATCCCTTGCAAATTCTTCTTCATAAAACTCCAAGAAATGTTGTCAAAGGCTTTCTCCGCGTCCACAAATATCAGAACTGCTTTGGTATTAATATTCACTTGTAGTTTTTCTAAGATGTTAACTATGTTCCTCGTATTGTCAGACAAGTGTCTGCCCGGGAGAAAGCCCGCTTGATCTTTATGAATTTCTTCTACTAGTGCCTTTTTTAGTCTTTTAGCCAAAATATCTGCAAAAATTTTATAATCCACATTAAGCAAAGATATGGGGCGGTAATTCTTAAGCTGTGTCTTCTCAGACTCTATTTTCGGTATAAGTGTAATATAAGCTTCCTTCCACGACTCTGGTGCCCTTTTCCCTTCCAATATTTCATTACAGACTTCCTTTAAAGGTTGTACTAACCATTCTTTCAGGGATCTATAATATCTTGAAGTCAAACCATCCAGTCCTGGAGATTTACCTAATTGCATGTTCTGAATGGCCCCTTCTACCTCCTGCTCCATTATTTTGTAATTCAGCATTAGCTTATTTTCTTGAGAGATTTTTTGTAGTCCATTTGTTTTCAAAAAATGGTCAATGTCCATTTCTTTCTGCGTCTCCTGTGTATATAATTGTTTAAAGTACCTCTGGAAGCACTTTCTAATATCCACTGGATTCTGTATATTCTTTCCTTCCACTTCCAAATTCGTAATGGTATTAAGTTTTTGTCTTTTTTTCATTTGCCAAGCCAGCAGTTTTCCGCATTTATTTGCCGATTCAAATGTCTTTTGTCTCATCTGATTAATTTTCCATTCTATTTCCTGATTCATCATTTTCATATATTGTATTTGATATAACTTTATCTCTTTCAGGATCTCCTGCGACTTTGGTTTCACTCTCAGTTTCTTCTCTCCTTCCTTTATTTTCTCCAAAATTTTATCTTTTTTCTCATTTTGGGCTCTCTTCTTAATTGCATTCTGTTGTATCAGAGATCCTCTCATAACCGCTTTGCTTGCATCCCAGATTACTCTTTTTTCAACAGTGGTGTTCATATTTATCTCAAAATAGTCTCAAGGCTTTTTGGGCCTTCTTGGTCACTTCTTCGTTCCTAAACAAAGTGTCATTCATCCTCCATCTAAAGGAACCAATTGGTGTTAGTTTCATTTCCATCTTCACAACATTATGGTCGGAGCAAGTTTTAGGGCAAATTTCCACTTTTCTGATCTTCGGAACCAGCCCTCTAGTTACCCAAATTTGGTCAATTCTTGTCCATGTCATTTTGGCCTCAGAGAAGAAAGTTCCCTCTCTTCCCAGAGGGTTCTTCATTCTCCAGATGTCAACTAAATCCATATTGTCAGTCATATTGAAAAAAGTTTTTGGTAGTCTACCATCCTTAGTAACTACCTGTCTCTGTGCCTTGTCCATATTTGTAGACACCACTCCATTCATGTCCCCATCAAAATCATATTGTAATCCATATAGTCCAACAGAGTCTCATGTAACTTCTTAAAAAATTTCGATTTCACCTCATTTGGTGCATAAATGACTACTATCAAAAATTTCTCTCCTTGTGATTGGATTTCAATTGCAACAAATCTTCCTTGATCATCTTTAAATATAAATTTCGGTGATAGGCTCTCCTTTGCGTAAAGTACTACTCCTCTTTTTTTAACTTTGATGAAATAAATTCATGGCCCAGTCTTTTATTGCTCAATACCTTCCTGTGTAGCCTTATCACATGTGTTTCTTGTAGGCAAATCAAGTCCAATTGTTCTTTTTTAAATAAATGAAAGACTCTCCGCCTTTTTTCCGGAGAGTTCAGTCCATTAACATTCCAATTCAATACTTGCAACACCATGGTGTAATTACTCTGATTTTCCTCCAACTGCACCCAATGCTTGCTCTTCTTCTGTTGGTGGTGTTGGTGTCACATTCACTGAGGGATCCAGTCCAAAGGAAAATGTTGATATATCCAATATTCCCTTATTTGATGATCTTCTGTCCGATGCTCTTTGCTCTAGTCCTTTGTCTGGTGATCTTCTATCCGATGCTCCTGGCTCTTTTCCAAGTTCCTTCTGCAGATCTTATTTGTAGTTATTCAGAAACTTTTCTTTATCCTCTACTGATCTTATTTTTATTTTCCTTCCTTTAAAACTAAAGGATAGGCCTTGGGGAAATTCCCACCTGAAGATGATTTTATTCCTTCTCAGCAGGACAACCAAATCTCCATAATTGGACCTAAGGTCCAAAAGATGTTTCGGGATATCTTTGAATATTTCCACTCTTGACTTCTGTACTACCAAAGTCTTCTGGTAGTGCCAACCCAAAATTTTGTCTCTCTCTTCTTTCGATCAGAGGGTAATCAAACAGTCTCTTGCTCTATTCTTCTCTTTCTTCCCTCTTCTTCCAAGTCTAAAGGCACTCACGATATTAAATTCCTCCTGTTCCAAATCCAAATCCCAAAAATTTGCAAATTCCTGCGTGAGGAAATCTATCAAACTATCCTTCTCCACTTCAGGTACAGCTCTGATCCTCAAATTCGTCTGTTTTTCCTTAAGCTCAATCATAGAAAGTGTCGACTTGTGGTCTTCAACTTGCCTCTGCAGGTCTTTGTTTCCAGTTGCGTTACCTTAACTTCCACGGCAGCAACTTTTCCCCTGGCTTCCTCTGTGGTCTGTCGTATCAAAGTAGATTCCTGTATCAATTTCTCGATGGTTTCTGTATTTGTATTCACCTTTTATCCCAAATTGTATAAACTTTCTGTGTTTAGCTTAATTGTAGTAGTTGCATCATCGACTTTCTTATTAAGTTGTTCCAGTGAGTTATTTATCTTAGTGCAAGCGCTAAAGCTTCTTCTGATGACATTCCTTTTGGTTTAGATTGTGTTGGTACAGTTGCCAATGAGGCAGAAGGGCCAGATGATGATGCTCTTCGCTGCCAAGACTTCCCAGACCTTGTTGTTTTGTCTTGGAATGACGAATCTACTTTTTCTTTCCCATCTGCCATAACACTTAAAAATTCCAAGGTCAGTCCCACAGTCCCACAGTTTTATCTTACAAGTGGAAAATTCCCCTGATCCAACTCTTGTAACAGTTTCAGAAACTTCCTCTAGGGGGAAACAGTTGCTATCTGTACTTGTGTTAATCCAAAATAACGCCTTTTGAAACACAGCTCAAGGAAAAAAATTAGTTTCAATTTTCAGTTACTTTTCCTCCTTTTTAAGATCAGAAGGGGACAGCTAAAAACAATGTATCTCTCTATTCACAGTCAAAGCACATTCCAAAGCATTGGCAGTCTGTTCCCAGGTTCTGAGCGGTGAAATTTTAACTTCCTCCCCTGTCTCTTGCACGTATATATGGTCCAAACTTCCCCCCCTCTTCTCCTGCTTCCAAGAGGGGGTTCACTATTTTTAAGTGCTGGAAAATTAGTCCTTTCTGATCGGCGTTCCAAGACTTTAGCTTGCAGCCTCTTTGCTTTGATCTATTTACAAAAGCGGAAGGCGTTCTTCCTGTTTGAGCCTCCCCGCTTCAGTACCAAATTAGGTCTTTTTTTCTTTAAAAACTTCCAATTTATTCTACTCACGGGTAGTTGCTTTTAGAATCAAATTGTCCACAGGAAAAAGTCAACGCTCTCCGGCAACGGCTGTGCGGCTTCGCTCCATGGAAAAAGCAGTCGATTCACAGCACCGTGCCGCTCACCCCACTTTGCTCCAGAGCCCCGAAATCAGGTCCCCTGCAAGTAGGGGAGGCGCAAAAGGTGCCCACCGAATCCCACGTTCAAAGGCTTCACCCGCCTGTGATTTTTGAGGGGTCTCCACCTTCGCCGTGGCGGCCAGACCCGGTTCCCACAGAGCAAATTCCTCCTAGTCAGAGGAATTCCGCCATTACCGATGGCGCTAACCTGGAAGTCTCGCGAGGTACCACTGTACAAGATGGGTGACACCTGGCTTGAGGTGTCACCCACATGTGCAAAGGATCTAGGAGTCTTGGTTGACCACAAACTTGACATGAGCCAACAGTGTGACGCGGCAGCTATAAAAGCCAATGCAATTCTGGGCTGCATCAATAGGAGTATAGCATCTAGATCAAGGGAAGTAATAGTGCCACTGTATTCTGCTCTGGTCAGACCTCACCTGGAGTACTGTGTCCAGTTCTGGGCACCACAGTTCAAGAAGGACACTGACAAACTGGAACGTGTCCAGAGGAGGGCAACCAAAATGGTCAAAGGTCAGGAAACGATGCCTTATGAGGAACGGCTAAGGGAGCTGGGCATGTTTAGCCTGGAGAAGAGGAGGTTAAGGGGTGATATGATAGCCATGTTCAAATATATAAAAGGATGTCACATAGAGGAGGGAGAATGGTTGTTTTCTGCTGCTCCAGAGAAGCGGACACGGAGCAATGGATCCAAACTACAAGAAAGAAGATTCCACCTAAACATTAGGAAGAACTTCCTGACAGTAAGAGCTGTTTGACAGTGGAATTTGCTGCCAAGGAGTGTGGTGGAGTCTCCTTCTTTGGAGGTCTTTAAGCAGAGGCTTGACAACCATATGTCAGGAGTGCTCTGATGGTGTTTCCTGCTTGGCAGGGGGTTGGACTCGATGGCCCTTGTGGTCTCTTCCAACTCTATGATTCTATGATTCTATCCTGGAGAGTGAAGTCAAATAGGGCTTAGAAAGCACTGCTAATAACAAGGCCAGTGAAAGTGATGATATTCCAGCTGAACTATTTAAAATTTTAAAAGATGTTGCTGTTAAGGTGCTACATTCAATATGCCAGCAAATTTGGAAAACTCAGCAGTGGCTAGAGGATTGGAGAAGATCAGTCTACATCCGAATCCCAAAGAAGAGCAGTGCCAAAGAATGCTCTAACTACCGCACAATTGCACTCATTTCACATGCTGGCAAGGTTATGCTTAAAATTCTACAAGGAAGGCTTAAGTAGCATGTGGACCGAGAACTCCCAGAAGTGCAAGCTGGATTTCGAGGGGGCAGAGGAACCAGAGTCCAAATTGCAAACACGCGCCAGATTATGGGGAAAGCTAGAGAGTTCCAGGAAAACATCTACTTCTGCTTCATTGACTACGCAAAAGCCATTGACCGTGTCGACCACAGCAAACTATGGCAAGTTCTTAAATAAATGGGAGTGCCTGATTACCTCATCTGTCTCCTGAGAAATCTCTATGTGGGGCAAGAAGTTACAGTTAGAACTGGATATGGAACAACTGATTGGTTCAAAATTGGGAAAGGAGTATGACAAGACTGTATATTGTCTCCCTGCTTATTTAACTTATATGCAGAATTCATCATGCGAAAGGCTGGACTGGATGAATCCCAGCAACCTCAGATATGCAGATGACACAACTTTGATGGCATAAAGTGAGGAGGAGTTAAAGAACCTCTTAATGAGGGTGAAAGAGGAGAGCGCAAAATATGGTCTGAAGCTCAACATCAAAAAAACAAAGATCATAGCCACTGGACCCATCACCTCCTGGCAAATAGAAGGGGAAGAAAAGGAGGCAGTGAGAGATTTTACTTTCTTGGGCCCCATGATTACTGCAGATGGTGACAGCAGTCACAAAATTAAAAGATACCTGCTTCTTGGGAGAAAAGCAATGACAAACCTAGACAGCATCTTAAAAAGTAGAGACATCACCTTGCCAACAAAGGTCCGTATAGTTAAAGCTATGGTTTTCCCAGTAGTGATGTATGTAAGTGAGAGCTGGACCAGTTGAACGACGTGGCCCAGGGAGAGAGAGAAAAATAGTGTAAACAGGAACTTCGCAAATGGTGTAAACAGGAACGGTTTGGATTCTTAGATCATGGACTGCAGTTTCTTGAAGATGGACTTCTGGCAAGCGATGGGCTGCACCTCACAACGGTTGGGAGGAATGTTTTTGCCAAAAATCTCAGAAACCTTGTCAGGAGGGCTTTAAACTGACTAATGTGGGGGAGGGAGACAGTGCTCCTGAAGGTAGGAGTCTATCAATTGATGAAGATGATCATCCAAATGTCATAGACCAAATGGAGCAAACAGCACGCAGATCTATTGGTGTGAGGAAAAAATCCTTAAATAAGAGACACGGGGGAATGATTAATGGACTTCAATTACTGTACACTAATGCGCAAAGCATGGGAAATAAACAAGATGAGCTTGAGCTCTTGGTACAGCAAACTAAATATGACATAATAGACATCACTGAAACCTGGTGGGATAAGTCCCACGACTGGAATGTAATAATGGAGGGATACAATCTATTTCAGAGAAACAGACCAGACAAGAAAGGAGGAGGAGTGGCGTTATATGTCAGGCATGTGTATACCTGTGAAGAGATCCAAGATTTAGAACCTCAAAGCCAAAGTGAGAGCATTTGGGTCAAAATGAAGGGAGAGAAGAATAACAGGGACCTCATTGTGGGAGTTTACTATAGATCCCGAAGCCAAACGGAGGACATAGATGATGCCTTCCTGGAACAGATGGCCAAGCATGCAAAAGGAAGGGAGATAGTAGTAATGGGGGACTTCAATTACCCGGATATTTGTTGGATGTCAAACTCAGCCAAAAGCATAAGGTCAAACAGATTCCTCACTGGCCTTGCAGACAACTTCGTTGTCCAGAAAGTGGGAGAAGCAACAAGAGGAACAGCCATTTTAGATCTGGTCCTAACCAATGTTGATGACCTGGTTAGTGGGGTAGAAGTAGAAGGATCATTAGGCGCAAGTGATCATGCTCTTCTGAAGTTTACTATACAGCGGAAAGGAACAGCCAAGCATACTAGGACTCAATTTCTTGACTTTAAGAAAGCCGACTTCATAAAACTTAGGGAAGTGCTGGGTGAGATCCCATGGACAGTAATAATAAAAGGAAAGGGAGTTCATGATGGCTGGGAGTTTGTTAAGAGGGAGATAGTAAAAGCACAACTTCAGGCAATACCAATGAGACGGAAACATGGAAGGTGCCTAAAGAAGCCAGGGTGGCTATCTAAAGAACTTTTAACTGAGTTAAGATTAAAAAAGGATGTGTACAAAAAATGGAAAAGGGGGGAAACCACCAAAGAGGAATTCAAACAAATAGCCAGCATGTGTAGACACAAAGTCAGAAAAGCTAAAGCACAGAATGAACTCAGGCTTGCTAGAGAGGTTAAAAGCAACAAAAAAGGCTTCGTAGCAAAAGGAAGAACAAAGAAACAGTGGGGTCACTCAGAGGAGAAGATGGTGAAATGCAAACAGGGGACACAGAAAGGGCTGAACTCCTCAATGCCTTCTTTGCCTCAGTCTTCTCCGATAAAGAAAACAATGCCCGACCTGAAGAATTTGGAGCAAATGATTCAGCAGAGGAAACACAGCCCAGAATAACTAAGGAGATAGTACAAGAATACTTGGCTAGTTTAGATGTATTCAAGTCTCCAGGGCCAGATGAACTGCATCCAAGAGTATTAAAAGAACTGGCAGATGTGATCTCAGAACCACTGGCAGTCATCTTTGAGAATTCCTGGAGAACAGGCGAAGTCCCGGCAGACTAGAGGAGGGCAAATCTTGTCCCTATTTTCAAAAAGGGGAAAAGAGAGGACCCAAATAATTACCGCCCAGTCAGTCTGACATCAATACCAGGGAAGATTCTGGAGCAGATCATTAAGCAAACAGTCTGTGAGCACCTAGAAAGGAATACTGTGATCACCAAGAGTCAGCATGGATTTCTGAAAAATAAGTCATGTCAGACTAACCTGATCTCGTTTTTTGACAGAATTACAAGCCTGGTAGATGAAGGGAATGCAGTGGATGTAGCCTACCTTGATTTCAGCAAGGCATTTTACAAGGTGCCCCATGATATTCTTGTAAAGAAGCTGGTAAAATGCGGACTTGACTATGCTACCACTCAGTGGATTTGTAACTGGCTGACTGACCGAACCCAAAGGGTGCTCATCAATGGTTCCTCTTCATCCTGGAGAAGAGTGACTAGTGGGGTGCCACAGGGTTCTGTCTTGGGCCCGGTCTTATTCAACATCTTTATCAACGACTTGGATGATGGACTCAAGGGCATCCTGATCAAATTTGCAGATGACACCTGTCAGAGCTGCCTCCAGGTCCCAGCTCACAGAGGACCAACGCTAGGCTGTAGTTATGTACAAAAGTCTTTATTGAGATTCAGTCTCCATTTTAAAGCCGCAGCGTGCAGCTCTACGTCCCGACCTTAGACCGGCGAAGTCCCGTCTGAGTCTCCTCCTCCTCCACACCAGTTTAAGACTCTCGCTTTGCTCCACCTCTTCCTAAGTTCCTTTCTCCTCTGGGCCCTCCTGCCCGCTAGGGTCTCATCCTTCCTGGACTCCTCTGACGCTGACCCTGACGATTCTTGCCCCTCCTTCCGGCGGGCTTTAGGACCTGGTTCCCTATCCGGGCTACCTTCTGTGCCGCTCGCCTGTACCTTTGAACTTGGCGCGCGCGCCCAGCCTGCAACTTTCCTCTTAACCGTTAATTCGCTCTCCGATGGAGGCGTGGTCAACCCTGACTCATCTTCTCTTGCTGGTGGTGCATATGTGGGCTCTGACACCTGGGACTCCTCCCCCCCACTACGCTCTGGTGGGGAAGCTGGTCCTGATTTCCAACTGCTGCTCTGGGAGTCCCCGCTGGCCCCTTGCTTCTGGGGTGTCCCCCTTGGGTCGCCCCTTGCCCTGCCCATCGGCGCCCCCTTCTGTGAATCTTCCGATTCGCTGGAGAGGCTCATGGAATCTATCGGGCTGCTGTCATATTCTCCTACGCTGCCCTCGGATTGCTCCCCCTCGCTTTCCATCTCCTCTCCTCCCTGCGCTCCCGCTGAGTCCCTGACATCCATCCCCCCCTCGAAGCCCCCCCTTCCCCCCTCCCCCTCTTCTGGCGTGGGTTCCGGGTGCTCCAATGCTGTGGGGGTGCATGCCGGATACAGTTCTTCCCCCCTGGCTTGCTGCCAGTCCGTGACGGGTACATCGACGTCGCTCTCCTCCGCTTCCATCTCGTTGCCGGCGTGCTCGAACCCAGGATCCTCCCCCAACCCGTCCATGCCCCCTTGTTCCCCCATTTCCTCTGGGTAGTCTGCGTGCCAGGGCCCTCTGAGCAGTCTCCTGTGCCACTCCTCCTCGGGTTGAGTGTCCCACCAATAAGAGCGTTCCGCACCCAAGTCTGAGACCGACCCCTCCGGCGAGGTAGTCTCTGGAACCGTCTCCTCAGCCGAGGAGAACCCCTGAAACGTACTGGCTGAGAGTGTGGGGGTGAAGAGATATTCGTCAAAATAATCCTCCGGCATGGGCCTGTGTGGGAAGAGTGCGTGGAACTCGTCTTTGAGGTAGTGCTCCTCCACCGCATAGTACGGCACCCAGCTGTTGGCGCTGGCCGGGGCACCTTCCCTTGCGATGAGATATTCGACTCCCTCTTCCCCCCATCTCGAGTCCAAAATCTCCGTCACCTCGTTGAGTGGCCCCGCCCTCGGCGACCCCCCTGTCATGGGTGCATCTCTAAGCGGACTGGAAGCTGTCCCTGGCTCCTGAAACCTGTGAGGTGCCTTGTAGGGCGTTAGCACCGATCTATGAAAGACCGGGTGCATTCTGGAACCCTCCGGTAGTGTCAAACGGAAAGCCACTGGGTTGATCTGTGCCTCGACTAGGTAAGGGCCTAGCTGCTTGTGTCCTAGCTTCTTCTTAGCTAAGGATCTGGCCGGCACTGCCTGGGCCGCTAACCAGACCCAGTCCCCTACCCGTATGTCCTCCCCCACTCTTCTGTGTTTGTCTGCTTGCATCTTGTATACGTGTTTTGCTAGGTCTAACTGTCTACGGAGCTGTTCATGGACCTCCTGTAACTCCTCTGCCAATGCCTCTGCTCCCTGTGGCTCCCCCTCCCCCTCTTTCTCTAAGCCCGGGAAGGTCCTGGGATGTCGCCCGTGGTTGGCAAAAAACGGTGTCACCCCCGTGGACACATGTTGTGTGTTGTTGTAGGCAAACTCGGCCAGGGGCAGATAGTCCACCCAGGTCGAGGGCTGCTGGTTGGCGTAACATCTCAGGTACTGCTGCATGACGGCTTGTCCGTTGGTCTGCGGGTGTCTTGCCGACGCTAGGTTGACCTTGACGTTCAGGATCCCCTTCAGCTTCCGCCAGAAACTCGAGATGAACTGGCGCCCCCTGTCGGACAGGATAGACCGTGGCAGGCCATGTACCTTGAACACGTGGTCTATGAACAGCTTGGCTGTCTGTTCCGCTGTGGCCACCTTCGCGCAAGGAATGAAGTGCGCCATCTTGGTGAACATGTCGACTACCACGAGTACTGCTGTTTTGCCCCTCGAGCTGGGCAGGTCAGTGACAAAGTCCAAGGCTACCCTCTCCCACGGTTCGGACGGGTTCTGTAGCGGTTCTAACAGTCCCGCCGGCGGTCTGTGTACTGGCTTGGCCCTTTGGCAGGTGTCGCACCTCGTTACGTAATCCGCGACTTCTCCCCGCATCTTGGGCCACCAAAAGTCTCTGGCTACTAATTCCACCGTCTTTTCCTTGCCGAAATGTCCGGCGCTGGGTGCGTCGTGTAGCTGTTGCAGTACTGTCGCGCGGAGTTCATCTCCCGGTACGTAGGTGGCCCCCTTGCGGAGGAGCAGTCCGTCGCGTATCTGGAACTCGTCGTCCTTCGCCGTGCCGCTGCGCACCTCCTCCATCTTGGAGCGCGCGAAGGAATCTGTTCGCAGCTCTCGCCGTATCGCTTCCAGGTCTACTGTGGCAGAAGCGCATGCCCACGCCTTGGGTGCGAAAATGTGTTTGGCCGCTACCGGTGCTGCTTCCTCCAGATACTGCGGCTTCCTGGATAGCGCATCAGCCATGATGTTGTTGTCTCCGGGGATATATTCTATCCTGAAGTCGAAATCCGCAAAGAACTCCGCCCAGCGGATGTGTCTCTGGTTCAGGAACCGCGCCGTGCGCCAGTACTCCAGGTTCTTATGGTCCGTGCGAACTTGCACCGTGTGTTTGGCTCCGATGAGGAAGTGCCGCCACGCCTTGAATGCTGCATGAATGGCCAGCAACTCTCTGTCCCAGATGGTGTAGTTCTGCTCCGACTTGCTGAGTTTCCTGGAGTAGAAAGCACACGGCCTCCAATCCCCTTGCGGGTCTCGCTGCAACAGGACTGCCCCCACGGCTCTGTCGGAGGCATCCGTCTCCACCCTCATGGGCTTGCTGGGGTTCACATGCAGCAGTTGTTCCTCGGAAGCGAAAAGACGCTTGAGTTTCTGAAAGGACTGCTCCGCCTGCTCCGTCCAGATGAACTTCCTCTTCTTGGAGCTGAGGGTGTCCGTGATGGCAGCCGTCTGCATAGCGAAACCCTTGATGAACTTGCGATAAAAGTTAGCAAAGCCGACAAACCTCTGGACCTCCTTCCGATTGTGCGGGCTCTTCCAGTCCAGTACTGATCGTACCTTGGCGCTGTCCATGGCGATTCCCTTGTCGGACAGCTTGTAGCCCAGGAAATCCACCTCCGTCATGTCGAACTGGCATTTCTCCAGTTTGGCGTAAAGCCTGTGCTCCCGTAGTCTTTGCAGGACTTCCTTGACATCTCTCTCGTGAGCCTCCTGCGATTCCGAGAAGATCAGAATGTCGTCCAGGAAGCAGACGCACTTCTTGTAGAGGAGCCCCGCTAACACGTGATGCATGAAGGCTTGGAAGCAGTGGGAGCCATTTTGTAAACCGAAGGGCATAACCCTATACTCATAGGTGCCCAAGGGCGTGAACATGGCCGTCTTCCACTCGTCGCCCTCCCGCATGCGTATAAGATTGTACGCCCCTCGTAGATCCAGCTTGGTGAAGATGCGTCCCTTCCTCACCGTCGCGAGCAAGTCGTCGATCTTGGGCATCGGGAAAGCCGTGGGCTTGGTTTTCGAATTTAAAATTCTGAAATCAACTACTAGCCTCTTCTGGGGCGTGTCTTTTTTCGTCACAAAGAACACAGGACTGCCCCCCACTGCTTTGGATTCTCGGATGAATCCCCGCTTCAAATTGTGATCTATGAACTCCCTGAGCTCTTGCAGTTCGTCTTCAGACATGGAGTACAGTTTTCCGGTCGGCAGCGTTGCCCCCGGCAGGAGGTCAATCTTGCAGTCGTAGGGTCTGTGGGGAGGCAGCTTGTCCGCTTCCTTCTCGCAGAAGACCTCCAAAAACGCCTTGTACTTGTCGGGTACCGCTTGCAGCATGCCCAGTTGTAGCTGTGGGTCATCCTCTTGCCCCTCGTCCTCCTGGTTAGTCATGATGCAATGTTCTGCACAGTAGGAGGAGCAGAAGGTCAATTTACGCTGGTACCATGCCAATGCTGGGCTGTGCCTGTCCAACCAGCTCATGCCCAACACTATGGGCGTGTCTGACAGTTGGGTGACGTTGAAGCTGATGACTTCGCGGTGATTTACAATGCGCATCACCATTGGCGGCGTTTGCTGTACCACCTGTCCCCCCAGCAATTCTCTTCCATCGACTGTCACTACTTTCAGGGGCATCGTGGCAGGCAGGAGCGCTATGCTATGTTGCTTGATGAAATCCACTCCTATAAAGTCTGCATTGCTACCAGAGTCAATGGTAATAGGCACTTCCATGGTGAGCCCATTGGGAAGCTGGAGTGTTGCGGTGAGCTGCACCACTGGTTTGGGCGGGAGGGGGTCTGTGGGCTGTAAGATTCCTGGGGACTGCTTCACTGATTCGTCTGGCTGGGCCCCAGCGGCTCTGCTTCCAGCCAGACTTCGTCGTTTCCCTGCTGCGGTTCCCTCTGCTGAGCTGCTTCTGTTACTTTTGCTGAGGCTGCATTGTGCTTGCGGAGCCTCTGGGGGCACTCTTTTGCCATATGCTGAGCACTTTCGCAGATGTAACACTTCCTGTTCCCTCTAGGAGGCTTCACCTTGGCTGCTCCTGGTGTGAGGGCTCTGGTCGCTGACTGAGCCTTGGCACCACCTATCTCCATCGGCTCCTCTCCCCCTCCCAGTGGAGGCGTGGATTGAGCGCGCGCTGAGTCTCTGGGAAAGAAAGGAGGTGCCCTTGCTGGCGTGCGTCCCCAACGCCCTTCATCCTTGCTCCAGGGACGTTCTTCTAGCCGCACACCAATCGTCAACGCCTTCTGGACCACTTCTTGAGTGCTCCGTGGCCTCTCCCCCCTTGCGATTTCGTCTTTCACAGCCCCGTTGAGCCCCTCCCAGAACAGGTCCCTGACGGACGCTGAGTCTTTTTCCCATCCCAGCGCGTTGACCAATGCAAAAAAGCGGGAATGATATTGCCTTACAGTGGCTCTGCCTTGTTTCAAACCGTGAATCTCTTTTCTAGCGACATCCACATCTATCTCCGATAAAAAACAATCGTCCATCGCCTTAATGAAGGCTTTTGCGTTTTGGAGGGCTGGATCATTATCTCTCCACAGATTGCGCAACCACGCTTTAGCTTCTCCATGGAGATGCGTTAGTATGAAGCCTACTTTCTCCTGCTCATCTCTAAAGTCCTTCTCCAGCAACTTTAGCGCAAAAACTACGTCTGCTCTGAAGTTAGGATATTGCTGCAGACTCCCATCGAAATGCGACACCAGGCTCCCCCCTCTCTTCCCGAGCCCGATCCCTTCTGATTTGGCTGCCGGTGGCCCCTGTTTAGTCAACATTTCCAACCTGTTTTGCAGATCCTTGCAGACAGCATCTGATTCCTCTTCTCTCCTCCTTGCCGCTCGTATTTCTGCGTTAAGTTGTACCATGGCATCTTGCAAAGCTGCCAGTCGTTCTTCTGTAGTCATCTTGTGCTGCTTTTGTGAGCTCGCGAAGCACCTATCTTCGCCCCTCGCTGCGTCCTCTCACGTTGCGAGGTTCTTTGAAATTAGAGACGGGACTTACTGTCAGAGCTGCCTCCAGGTCCCAGCTCACAGAGGACCAACGCTAGGCTGTAGTTATGTACAAAAGTCTTTATTGAGATTCAGTCTCCATTTTAAAGCCGCAGCGTGCAGCTCTACGTCCCGACCTTAGACCGGCGAAGTCCCGTCTGAGTCTCCTCCCCCTCCACACCAGTTTAAGACTCTCGCTTTGCTCCACCTCTTCCTAAGTTCCTTTCTCCTCTGGGCCCTCCTGCCCGCTAGGGTCTCATCCTTCCTGGACTCCTCTGACGCTGACCCTGACGATTCTTGCCCCTCCTTCCGGCGGGCTTTAGGACCTGGTTCCCTATCCGGGCTACCTTCTGTGCCGCTCGCCTGTACCTTTGAACTTGGCGCGCGCGCCCAGCCTGCTACTTTCCTCTTAACCGTTAATTCGCTCTCCGATGGAGGCGTGGTCAACCCTGACTCATCTTCTCTCGCTGGTGGTGCATATGTGGGCTCTGACACCTGGGACTCCTCCCCCCCACTACGCTCTGGTGGGGAAGCTGGTCCTGATTTCCAACTGCTGCTCTGGGAGTCCCCGCTGGCCCCTTGCTTCTGGGGTGTCCCCCTTGGGTCGCCCCTTGCCCTGCCCATCGGCGCCCCCTTCTGTGAATCTTCCGATTCGCTGGAGAGGCTCATGGAATCTATCGGGCTGCTGTCATATTCTCCTACGCTGCCCTCGGATTGCTCCCCCTCGCTTTCCATCTCCTCTCCTCCCTGCGCTCCCGCTGAGTCCCTGACAACACCAAACTGGGAGGGGTGGCTAACACCCCAGAGGACAGGATCACACTTCAAAACGACCTTGACAGATTAGAGAACTGGGCCAAAACAAACAAGATGAATTTTAACAGGGAGAAATGTAAAGTATTGCACTTGGGCAAAAAAAATGAGAGGCACAAATACAAGATGGGTGACACCTGGCTTGAGAGCAGTACATGTGAAAAGGATCTAGGAGTCTTGGTTGAGCACAAACTTGACATGAGCCAACAGTGTGACGCGGCAGCTAAAAAAGCCAATGCAATTCTGGGCTGCATCAATAGGAGTATAGCATCTAGATCAAGGGAAGGCAGTGGAAGACAGGAGTGCCTGGCGTGGCACTTCCAGGTTAGCGCCATCGGCAATGGCGGAGTTCCTCTAATCAGGAGGAACTTGCTCTGTGGAAATCGGGTCTGGCCGCCACGGCGAAGGCGGGGACCCTTCAAAAATCACAGGCGGGTGAATTCTGTGAATGTGGGATTTGGCTGGCACCTTTTGCGCCCCTCCTATTCGTGGGGAAACCCAGTTTGGGGTTCCGGAGCGACGCGGGGTGAGTGGCGCGGTGCTTCGAACCGACTGCTTTCTTCATGGAGTGAAGCTGCACAGCTGTTGCCGGAGAGCACTGACTTTTTCCTGTGGACAATTTGACTTTAAAACAACTACCCGTGAGTAGAGCGGAGAATTGGATTTTTTTTAAAAAAATGTCTTAATTTCGCAGTGAACGGGGAAGGTTCAAAACAGGAAGTCCGCCTTCCCCTTTTGTAAATAGACTGAAGCAAAGAGGCTGCAAGCTAAAGTCTTGGAAAAGCCTACTCTAAAGGACTAAATTTCCATCTGTAAAAAACTTCTAACCCCCCCCCTTTGGAAGCAGGAGAAGAGGGGGGAAGTGTTGAATCGTGGAGGAAGTTAGAACACTATTGCTCTGAACCTGGAAATAGGTCACCAGCAAGATTGACGTGCTTTGAAAGGTCTACTCATTGCAATTAGAACGATCATTGACAGCTTGCTAAATAAGAGAGATACATTGTTTTGACAGTCTCCGTCTGATTTTAAAAAGTAACTGAAAACTGAAACTAACTAACTTTATTGGTTGAACTGTATTTTAAAAGGGGACATTACGGATTGTTACAAATTGCAACTGTTTCCCTCTAGAGGAAGTTTTTGAAACTGTCACAGGAGCTGTACTAGGTAATTCCCAGTTGTAAGATAAAAACTGTGGGACTGTGGGACTGACATTGAATTCTTTAAGTGTTATGGCAGATGGAAAGGGAAAGATAGACCAGTCAATCCCAGAAAAAACAACAAGGTCTGGGAAGTCTTGACTGCAACCTAGGAGAGCCTCAACATCAGGCCCTCCTGCTCCCTCAGCGGCTGCATCAGTACATTCTAAATCAAGAGGAATGTCAACAGAAGAGGCATTAGCGGCTGCATTGGGTAAGATTAATGAGGCATTGGAACAGCTTAATAAAAAAGCAGACGCGACAAATGCGAAAGTGGATGCGACAATGCGAAAGTGGATGCCGCAACTATTAAAATTGATTTAAATACAGAAAGTATAAATAATTTAGGACAAAAGGTGAATACTAATACAGAAGCCACTTAGAAATTGATACAGGAATCTACTTTGATTCGACAGACCGCAGAGGAAGCTAGGGACAACGCATCATCAGAGACCTACAACCGCTCCTGGACAATGACAATTCTCTTTCTCAAGCTCTGGGAGGAAGACCTTTCATTGCCTACAGACAGCCACCCAATCTTAAACAACTCCTAACCCACAATAATACTACAACCAGACTTAACACGGACACTGGCACCAGAGCCTGCAATAAACCCAGATGCCAACTTTGCTGCCACATACACCCGGACAACACCATTACTGGCCCCAACATCACACATACCATCTCGGGACTATTTAATTGCTCATCGTCTAACATTGTGTATGCCATCAAATGCCAACAGTGTCCTTCAGCTCTCTATATTGGACAAACAGGCCAAACCTTACGCCAAAGAATAAACGGACATAAATCCGACATCGGGAACCACAAGACAGAGAAACCAGTAGGAGAACACTTCAATCTCCCAGGACATTCTATACAAGATCTCAAAGTAGCTGTTCTATTACAAAGGAATTTCAGAAATAGACTGGAAAGAGAAGCTGCTGAATTGCAACTTATTACCAAACTTAAAACCACAGAGAGACCTGGTCTGAACAAAGACATTGGATTCTTATCTCATTATACATGACAAAGCCATTTTTCACCTTCTCACCCCTTGCTTTTTCCTGTAAGACCTATTGGAGTCATCACAGCTATCTGCCAATCACCCAATCCCACCACCCTTCTGAGTAATACCCCTCCCCACCTTCTCACTATATAGAAGGGTCTGGTGACTTCTGTTTCAGTGTATCTGAAGAAGTATGCATGCACACGAAAGCTCATACCAAGAACTAACTTAGTTGGTCTTTAAGGTGCTACTGGAAGGAATTTTTTTATTTTGTTCCATTTATTGAAAAAAGAACATTTGGACTTGATTTGTTTACAAGAAACACATGTGATAAGGCTACATAGGAAGATATTGAGCAATAAAAGATTGGGCCATGAATTTATTTCATCGGATAAAGTTAAAAAAAGAGGAGGAGTACTCTATGCAAAGGAGAGCCTATCACTGAAATTTATGTTTAAAGATGAACAAGGAAGATTTGTTGCAATTGAAATTCAATCACAAGGAGAGAAATTTTTGATAGTAGGTATCTATGCAGCAAATGAAGGAAAATCAGAATTTTTTAAGAAGTTACATGAGACTCTATTGAATTCTATGGATTACAATATGATCTTGATGGGAGACATGAATTGAGTGGTGTCTACAAATATGGATAAGGCACAGAGACAAGTAGTCACCAAAGATGGTAGACTACCAAAAACTTTTTTTGACATGACTGAAAATATGGACTTAGTGGATATTTGGAGAATGAAGAACCCTTTGGGAAGAGAGGGAACTTTTTTCTCTGAAGCTAAAATGACATGGACAAGAATTGACCAAATTTGGATAACCAGAGGTCTGGTTCCGAAGACTAGCAAGGTGGAGATATGCCCCAAAACTTGTTCTGACCATAATCCCGTGAAGATGGAGATGAAATTGATGCCAATTGGTTCCTTTAGATGGAGAATGAATGATACTTTGTTTAGGAATGAAGAAGTAACCAAGAAGGCCCAAAAAGCCTTGAGACTACTTTGAGATAAATATGAACACTACAGTGGAAAAAAGAGTAATCTGGGATGCAAGTAAGGCGGTTATGAGAGGATTCCTGATACAACAGAATGCAATTAAGAAGAGAACTCAAAATGAAAAAAAGGTTAAAATCTTGGAGAAAATAAAGGAAGGAGAGAAGAAACTGAGAGCAAAACCAAAATCACAGGAGATCTTGAAAGCGATAAAATTATATAACATGACTGCCAAGAATGTAAACTTGTTTAAGGATAACTATGAAAAATGTTGGATTGAAGTGAAAAAGGATTTAGAAACATGGTCAAATTTGAAGCTATCATTGTTAGGTCGAATTGCTGCGATAAAAATGAATGTATTGCCAAGGATGCTGTTCTTATTTCAAACATTGCAAATCATAGATAAGATGGATTGTTTCAAGAAGTGGCAGAGAGACATTTCTAGATTTGTCTGGCAGGGCAAGAAGCCTAGAATAAAAAAAGATATTAACTGATGCTAAAGAAAGAGGTGGATTTGCCCTGCCAGACTTTAAACTTTACTATGAATCAGCTGCTTTTTGCTGGCTCAAAGAATGGCTGCTTCTTGAAAACACTGATTAGATTAGATTAGATAAATTTATTGTCATTGTCCGTATATACACAGTATACACAACAACGAAAATCAAACACCCAAGACCGGATTCACATACACATTTGCACGTATCTCCAACACTCTCATCCTATTCAGACATAATCTATTAAAACATACATAATCCAGAATATAACACAACCTATTAGAAGCATAGCATAACCTAAAACCTATCTCATTCCTTACTACTCACTGCTTGCTATTTCTTACAACTGGCCCTGAGATCATTGTTTAGTGCAATCAGAGCTCTTGGATAGAAACTATTCAGAAGGCGTGTGGTTCGTGTTTTCATTGTCCTATATCTTCTGCCCGAAGGCAACAGTTCAAAGAGGTTGTGAGCAGGATGGGTGGGATCTCTCAGGATATTGTGTGACTTCTTCAAGCTGCGAGACGTGAAGATCTCATCCAGGGTTGGTAGTTGGAGCCCAATAACATTCTGGGCAATTTTAATTATTCTCTGTAAGGCTTTTTTATCCATTCCAGAGCTGCTCCCATACCACGATAATATACTATAGGTTAAGACACTCTCAATGGTACTATGATAATAGGACAGAAGTAGGTGCTGAGATAGATTCAATCCTCTGAGCATTCTCAGGAAATACAACCTCCCCTGCACCTTCCTCACAACCATATTAATATTTGCAGTCCATGAGAGGTCCTCAGAGATGTAAGTGCCCAGGTATTTAAAACTACCAACCCTCTCCACCTCCTCGCCATTTATGTGCAATGGTAAAAATACACTTTTCTTTTGCCTAAAATCAATTATGAGTTCTTTGGTTTTTTTGGTGTTAAGCATAAGATTATTTTCTTTACACCATTGAATTAACCCCTGTACTTCTTTCCTATAAGCAGCCTCATCATTCTCACTAATGAGCCCCACCACTGTTGTATCATCCGCAAATTTGATGATTGTGTTGGACTTATACAGTGGGGTGCAGTCAAATGTGTACAGGGAATAGAGGAAGGGGCTTAACACACACCCCTGAGGGGCTCCTGTGCTTAATACTAGAGTAGAAGAATGGTAAGGTCCCATTCTCACTGTCTGCGGCCTATCGGTCAGGAAATTCCTTACCCACAAGCAGATCTTCTGATGTATACCCAAATTGGTCATTTTAAGGAATAACCTGTCTGGTAGAATTGTATTAAAGGCAGAACTGTAGTCCACAAACAACAGCCTTGCGTAGGTTCCCTGTCGTTCTAGATGACTCAGTACAGTATGGACAGCGATGGAAATAGCATCATCAGTAGATCTATTCCTTCTGTATGCAAACTGGAATGGGTCTAGAGTGGATGGAAGACCAGCCTTAATATAATCTAGCACCAATCTCTCAAAGCATTTCATAACGACAGATGTTAGGGCTATTGGTCTGTAGTCATTGAGAGATACCACCACTGACTGTTTAGGGACTGGCACTATAATCGATGTCTTCAGGCAGGTAGGGACAGAACCCTGCAACAGGGATAGATTAAAAATGTCCGTAAATACACCAGCTAATTCTGCAGCACAGTCCCTAATAACTCGTCCCATAATTCCATCCGGTCCAGCTGCCTTCCTAATATTAATGCTCCGAAAAGCACGTTGTACGTCGGAGGTCTGTAATAAAAGTGGTTGTTTATCAGTAATAGTTCCTGATGGTGTGCTGGTAGCCAATGCTGTAGTGACGGTGGTTCCAGTTCCCACCTCAAAACGACTGAAGAATTGATTCAGCTGATCAGCCAGGTGCGCACTGCTGTTAGCCAGTTCGTTTTTAATATTTTGCCCTGTAATTTGTCGCAGGCCTTGCCATACACAACGAGGGTCGGAGCTCTCAAATGCTTTTCGATCCTCCGGCAGTACATGGCTTTGGCATCCCTAATGCCCTTTTTCAGTTTGGCTCTAGCTTCTCTATACTGTTGCGCATCGCCAGAGTGAAAAGCAGCATTCCTTGCCTTTAGCAGAAGATACACATCCCTGTTTAGCCAGGGCTTGTTGTTAGGAAACACCCGTATTTGTTTGGTGGTAGTAACGACATCAATGCAGCTTTTGACATAGAACAGTACTATTGAAGCGTATGTGTCCACATTATTCTCCACAAAAAGTGACCATTCAGTGTTCCGAAAGCAATCTTGAAGTTGCTCGGGTGCACCTGCTGGCCACACTCGTATCTCTCTAGTTGATGGTCTAATTCTGCGTACGAGAGGTCTATATGATGGTATCATAAGTAAGGATATGTGGTCTGACTGTCCCAAATTGGGCAAGGGCTTGGTCTTGTATCCATGCATGATGTTGCTATATACTTGGTCTAGGGTATTTCCCCCCCTAGTGGGACAATCAACATACTGATGGAACTTAGGAAGCACAGTCCTTAAATCGGCTCGATTGAAATCACCAGCAACCACAAATGCTCCATCCGGGTGGGCCCGCTGCTGTTTGCTAATAGCAGTTAGCAGGTGACCCATAGCTGTAGTAGTATTTGTATCGGGAGGTATATACACCGCTGTTATTATGACAACATTAAACTCACGTGGCAAATAAAAAGGGCGGCACTTCACCACTAGGTACTCCAAGTCAGGAGAACAATGCGTGTCCAGTCCGAGCTCCAGTTGTTATTTATATAAACGCAGATTCCTCCTCCTCTACTCTTCCCGGATTCGGCGGTTCTATCCGCTCTAATTACTGAGCGTCCTTCTAGCTGCAAAAGTCCCTGTGGAAAGGAGGAATCCAGCCACGTCTCTAAAAGGACCATAACACAACAGTCCCGGATACTTTTCTGCCGAGAGGTAATAAGTTCCAACTCCTCTACCTTGTTGGGTAAAGATCTAACATTTGATACAAGGAGACTTGGCAGTGCAGGCTTGTGAGGATTTTTACTTAGCCTCACTCGTAGTCCGGCCCTACAGCCCCTCTTCTGCTTACGCCCTCTCCGTTTTCTTTTCTTTCTGGCCAGGAGAGCAAGGGGAGTATCCCAAGGATATGCAAGATATGGAGGCTCTCTGATAAGCTCAGCTGGAATGTTGTAGGTTAAGACCTCCTGGCTGCAACCTTCTCTGCCGATACTTAAGAGCTCTTGACGACTATAAATTACTTGTCCCTGAGTGTTCACAGTCCATAGCAGCAGTAAGTTCACAGATAAAAATAAAACACAACTCACTGAAAACCGGTCTTCGGAGTGCCGAGCCGCTGCAAGTGCTTGCGCCGCCATCTTTCTCTGCTGGATTTAGAAGGTTTTAACAATGTATTTGGTTGGCATGCATATTTGTGGTATGATAAGGTAAAGGCACACAAGGCGTTTAAAAATCATATTGTTAGGAAAGCATTGTTTAATGTTTGGATAAGATATAAGGACTTGTTAGAAAATAAAACCCCAAGATGGTTGTCACCAATGGAAGCGAAGGCACAGAAAAAACTCAATATGGAGGCCAAATGGCCGAAATATTGGGAAATTTTGGAACAAGATGGAGACAGAGTAAAACTAAAGAGTTTTGAAAAATTAAAAAACAAAGTGCGAGATTGGCTCCATTATTACCAAATAATGGAGGCATATAATTTGGATTAAAAAGTTGGCTTCCAGGTGGAAAAATCAAAATTGGAAACAGAATTGTTAGATCCTAAAATTAAGAATTTGTCAAGAATGTATAACTTGCTGTTGAAATGGAACACTCAGGACGAAACGGTGAAATCTGCTATGATTAAATGGGCACAAGATGTTGGACATAACATTATGATAGCTGACTGGGAACAGTTATGGACCACAGGTATGAAATTTACGGCATGTAATGCCTTAAGAGAGAATTTAATGAAAATGATTTACAGGTGGTACATGACACCAGTCAAGCTTGCAAAAAATTACCATTTGCCCGAAAATAAATGTTGGAAATGTAATGAGACTGAAGGTACATTTTTTCACCTTTGGTGGACATGCCCAAGGATTAAGACTTTCTGGGAGATGATCTATAATGAAATGAAAAAGGTATTTAAATATACCTTCCTGAAGAAACCAGAGGCCTTTCCCCTGGGCATGGTCGGCCAATTGGTGCCAAAGAAGGACAGAACTTTCTTTATGTATGCAACAACAGCAGCTAGAATACTCATTGCGAAGTATTGGAAGACACAAGACTTACCCACCCGGGAAGAATGGCAGATGAAGTTGATGGACTATATGGAACTGGCGGAAATGACTGGCAGAATCCGAGACCAGGGAGAAGAGTTGGTGGAAGAAGATTGGAAAAAAATTTAAATATTACAGAAATATTGTAAAATTAATGAGCTTTAGAAAAATGGTGGAATGAAGCAATATGGCTTTGGCAGAAATGTTATAAGGAACTAGGTACAGATAGATTGTTAATGTATTAAAGAGAAAAATCAGGTTAGAATATGTTAAGATTAATTATAGGACAGAAAATAGATGAAGATGGAAAGGACTTGCTGAAATAGTTAATTGAAGTGGAATACAAAAAGGGAGGCGTGAGGAAGTCAATGAAACAAGCGAATGAAAGTTAAGATTGAAAATATTGGAAGTGTTTTAAATTGTTTTTGTTTTTCTTTATTAATTCAATGTGTTATGTAGTGTTTTTGTTTTTGTTTTTGTATTTTATTATATTGTTATGTTTAAATTTCATTTTTTCTTTTTGTATTTTCTAAACTCTTAATAAATATTTTTATTTTATTTTTTAAAAAAGGAGTGCCTGGCGTGCTCTGGTCCATAGGGTCATGAAGAGTCAGACACGACTAAACGACTAAACAACAACAATCCTGAAGTCCATTTCTGCACTCTTTCTGAGAGTTTTATTTGGTTTCTCTTAAATGAGCAATATAAAAAGGGTATTAAGCAAAGGTGAATCTTAAGGCAGACTATAACACATAAACTCCAACAGGTACATTTCTCTGAGAAGAGAGATTCAAACAGTTCCCACAGTTACAGAACTTACTATTTCCCAACATTTCACATAGCTTGCATGATTGTTCTTTACTTTATACAGGCTGTTTACTTTCTTCCTTTGTACTTCAGTATGTACGCAATGAACTGACATATTTTGAAATATGTGCTATGGTGCCATTCACTAAGACATCTGGCGGGAGATCAGCAGGAAGTTACAGAATATTCACTGACTGGAAATGATGCCATGTAACCAACCCAAACCTTTACAGGTGCAAACAGTATTGAAAGTGGAATCACATAGGACTGCCACAACAGTATCACGAGTACAAATCATTGTGGATGTTGAATAAAAAGGATGTTTGGAGGGACCCAAATGTTCTGATTTATTTTTAACCCACTTTCATTGTGCTGTGGCCTCTCTAGACAGCAATAATGCACAATAATGCAATAATGCACTGGCTCTGCAAGGCCCTGGGAACAACCCAAAGCAATGGTCAAGGACCCAGGACCCTCGGGCAGGCCCATGCAAAGGATAGGGAGCTGGGTACACTTGCCCCAGACCTTGGAGGACTAAGCTGGCCATGGGGCTCACCCAGAGTTTATAACTTTATTTTAACAAGACTCCTGTCCTGGGCCTCAGGCAAGTTCTGCATGGGCCTGCCCTTGGGGGAGATGGCTGGGGTCCTACCATCCAGAAAGAAAGATCAGCCTCTGTTTCTCTCTGCCACCACCAATTAGAAAGTAGACAGAAACTGCACACCATTTTTAATTCAAAAACTGACTGATGGAAAGAATAAAGAGGGTTTGGGTTTGGTTTGGTTTGGTTTGGTTTGGTTGGTTTGGTTTGGTTTGGTTTTGTGCAAAGTTCTTAAGTGGCTAAAATTCCCCTTGGCCTCAATCTTAGCTGTGACACCCCAGGCTGCTACTTATTATTGACCCACACTTGCCATGTGGGAAGCTAGATAGTGTCATGGGCAATCCTTAAAGAAAGAGTTCAAGCAAAGCATTTACTTGGCAGCCCAGTTCTCCAGATAAGAATAATTTTCTTTCGTTGGATGTTAGGTTTTACTGGGACTTCAATGAGTGATCAAAGTCTCTAATAGAATAATTAACTGTTCATAGGAAATTTAATAAAGCTTGGTTTCTTTTCAGTCAGTAAGTCAATTGAACATATGGAATGCTTTCATACATTATTTTCTTACTTTAGCAGATTTATACCCACCTTTCTATGCAAAAGTGTCAGAGATAACAAATTCCTAACAATAAATAATAAACAACAATATCTATCTATCTATATCTATCATCTATCATCATCATCATCTATCTATCATCATCTATGATCTATCTATCTATCTATCTATCTATCATCTATCTATCTATCTATCTATCTATCTATCTATCTATCTATCTATCTATCATCTATCTATCTATCTATCTATCATCTATCTATCTATCTATCTATCTATCATCTATCTATCATCTATCTATCTATCTATCATCTATCTTCTATCTATATCTATCTATCTATCTATCTATCTATCTATCTATCTATCTGTCTGTCTATCTATCTATCTATATCTATCTATCTATCTATCATCTATCTATCTATCTATCATCATCTACCTATCATCTATCTAATCATCTATGTACACACACACACACTTTAGAAGTCCTTTAAAATAACACAGAATTCCAGAACAACCCCAATAAATCAGCCCAATAAAAATACCAATGCCTTCTGGAAAATAGATGTGTCTTTAAAAACCCAAATAAAAGTAATTAGAGAGAGTGTCAAACAGATATACCCAAGGAATGGCATTCCATATAATTAGTAATAGTAATAGTAATTTATTATTTGTACCCCGCCCATCTGGCTGGGTTTCCCCAGCCACTCTGGGTGGCTTCCAACAAAGATTAAAAATACATTCAATATAACTGCCACCACCGAGAAGGCTCTCTCTCATGTTCCTGCCATAAGGTCCTCTGATATTGGTGGGATGGACACAAGGTCTTTCTCCACTGATCTTATAGGATGTGCACAGCCTTAAAAGTATCCAGGCCATAAAGTGTAGTAGCAATGCATGTCAAGCAGTGAGTTCACATGGTGAAGTTGGCATATGCTGTTGTGAGTGTAGTTGCAGTTAATTTGGGCAGAATTCAAAACATGCTGAAACCAACAAGTGATTGTTTTGGTACACATGCCGAAAGTTTTATGTGGGTAAAGGGGGTGGCCTAAGTGGCTTTTAAAGTCAAAGAAAAGCACTAATTGCAATACCTAAGTTAAAGTGAAAGAAAAGCACTAAATGCAATACCTAATTTGGGCTGCAATACCAGCCCAAATTAAGTTATTTGATTATCTACCCCTTTGCATGAGTTAATCAGATCCTCCTGTCCATCCCAACCCCAAATACATCCAGTTTTGCAAGCTTGGAACCATTTTTTTTACCAGTTTACATTCTCATTCCTATTCTCATGTCAACAAAGGAAACAGTGATAGAAAAGCACAGCTGTATTATGCCATTAATTCCATATTGTTTCGCCTGTCATCCAACGTCAGAGAGAAATGTAATCCTTAATGTTTCCATATTTATAGATTAGAGACAGTGGCTGTTTCAAATCATTGTTTTATATTCATCTCTACTTCTTCTTCTGGGGAAGCCCAGCCAGATGGGCGGGGTATAAATAATAAATTATTATTATTATATTCTTTCCTTTTCATCAATTTGAAAACAAAATTAAAATTCATGACAATAACGTGTGATTTTGCTGGTGAGCAAGAAGCTTGAAAAGAAAGAGGTCTTTATATTCTGAATTCAAATTGCCCTTGCATACTTAAATAATAATAATAATAATAATAATAATAATAATAAATTTTATTTATATCCCGCCCTCCCCAGCCGAAGCCGGGCTCAGGGCGGCTAACAACAATTAAAACAGTGTGACATTATAAAACATTATAAAAATGAATTAAAATCAAAATTGATGGCAACCATAAACTAAAACTTTGTAAAGATTGCCAGAGGAGGGGGTCAGGCTGCGCCCTGACCAAATGCCAGGTGGAACAGCTCTGTCTTGCAGGCCCTGCGGAAAGATGTCAAGTCCTGCAGGGCCCTTGTCTCTTGTGACAGAGCGTTCCACCAGGTTGGAGCCGCAGCCGAAAAAGCCCTGGCTCTAGTTGAGGCCAGCCTAACCTCTCTGAGGCCTGGGACCCTCAAGGTGTTTTTATTTGAAGATCGTAAGTTCCTCTGTGGGGCATACCAGGAGAGGCGGTCCCGTAGGTACGAGGGCCCTAGGCCGTATAGGGCTTTGAAGGTTAAAACCAGCACCTTAAACCTGATCCTGTACTCCACCGGGAGCCAGTGCAGCTGGTATAGCACCGGATGAATGTGATCTCTAAGCGAGGACCCCGTAAGGAGTCTCGCTGCGGCATTCTGCACCCGCTGGAGTTTCTGGGTCAGTCTCAAGGGCAGCCCCACGTAGAGCGAGTTACAATAATCCAGTCTGGAGGTGACCGTCGCGTGGATCACAGTGGCTAGGTCAGGGCGAGAGAGGTAAGGAGCCAACTGCTTAGCTTGGCGGAGATGAAAAAATGCCGCCTTTGTTGTAGCTGCAATCTGCGCCTCCATGGAGAGGGAGGTATCAAAGATTACACCCAAACTCTTAACGGACGGTGCTGGCACTAATTGCACCCCCGCAAGAGATGGGAGTTGCCCCCTCAGTCCCATGTCGTCCCGTCCCAGCCAGAGGACCTCTGTCTTTGAAGGATTTAACTTCAGCCGGCTCCCACGTAACCATCCAGCCACAGCCTCCAAGCATCTGATCAGTGTGTCTGGGGCCGAGTCCGGGTGGCCGTCCATCAACAAATAGAGTTGGGTGTCATCAGCATACTGATGGCAGCCCAGCCCAAAACTCCGGACAAGCTGGGCGAGGGGGCGCATAAAGATGTTAAAAAGCATCGGGGAGAGTATTGCACCCTGAGGCACACCACACACCAAGGAGTGGCGGGATGACAATTCCCCCCCAAGCGCCACCCTCTGTCCCCGACCAGAGAGAAACGAGCGCAGCCATTGAAGGACTGTGCCCTGGATTCCCACGTCGGCAAGGCGGTGGTCCAGGAGTTCGTGATCGACCATGTCGAAGGCTGCTGACAGGTCTAGAAGAATCAGCAGCCCCGACCCGCCTCGATCCAGCTGCCTGCGGAGATCATCTGTTAGGGCGACCAGAGCCGTCTCGGTCCCATGACCAGCGCGGAAGCCGGACTGGAATGGATCCAGAGCTGATGTTTCATCCAGAAACCTACCAAGCTGTTCAGCAACCGCTCTCTCAATCACCTTACCCAGGAATGGAAGATTCGAAACCGGGCGGTAATTGGATAGATCTAAGGGATCTAATGATGTTTTCTTTAAGAGCGGGCGCACCACTGCCTCCTTCAGTTCCCCTGGGAATGTCCCGGTGCCAAGGGACAGATTGATGATATCCCCCAGGGGGGCCCGCACCTCTTCTGGACACGCTCTAATCAGCCAGGACGGGCACGGGTCGAGAGGACAGGTGGTGGGCTTTCCAGCTCGGAGGAATCTGTCTACATCAGCTGGGGATATCCAGTCAAAGTGGTCCAATATTGGACCCGAGGACAGTCGAGGGGCCTCCAGTTCCTTTATTGTATCCAAATTGGCAGGGAGGTCATGGCGGAGCAACAAGACCTTCTCCGCAAAAAAGCTCGCAAATGCCTCACAGCTGTGTGTCAAATTGTTATTTAAATTTGGCTGTCCTTCGAGGGACGTTAAAGACCGAATTATACTAAATAATTGTGCCGGGCGAGAGCTAGCGGATGCAATGGAGGCCGAGAAGTAGGACTTTTTAGCGGCCTTCACTGCCATCTCATAGGTTTTCATAAAAACCCTATAAGATGTTCTTGAGGCTCCGTCACGGGCACCCCGCCATACTCGCTCTAGCCGTCTGAGGTCCCGCTTCATTTTCCGGAGCTCCTCGGTAAACCAGGGAGCCCGGTTTCTGCGGGGTCGCAGAGGGCGCTTAGGTGCGATCTCATTGATGGCTGCCAGGAGCTGGGTATTTCAGGCCTCAACAAGCTCAGTCAATGAGTCGCCAGGGGGAGAAAGGTCCCGCAAGGCTTGACGGAATCTATCAGGGTCCATCAGCCTCTGCAGGCGAGCCCAAATTGGCTCGCCACCCAAGCAGGGTGGGGGTGGAACGTCAATCCTGGCTTTCAGAGCATAGTGATCAGACCATGGCACCTTCATCGAAGGAAACATGATCACATCAATACCGACGCCAAAGATCAAATCCAGCGTGTGGCCTGCTTGATGTGTGGGGCCCGAAACAAACTGGGAGAGCCCTAGTGTCGCCATGGAAGACACCAGGTCCAGAGCCTGTGAGGAGGGAGTGGCATCAGCATGGATGTTGAAGTCCCCCAATACCAATAGGTTAGGGAACTCCAAGGCCCAGCCGGCCACCGCCTCCAGCAGGCCTGACAGGGTGGCTGCTGGTGCGCTAGGTGGCCGGTACACCAGCCAGACAGCCAAGCTCACCTCGGAGCCCCACACTAGGCCAACACATTCAATGCCGGGGATCGATGGCGATGGTAGAGCCCTGAAAGAACAATCTTCCCGGATTAATAACGCCACCCCTCCCCCCCGGCCCACAGTCCGCGACTGGTGAAGGACGGAGAAACCCGGGGGCGCCATCTCTCGTAGGGTAACAGTATCCCCTTCGCGCACCCAGGTCTCAGTCACACATGCCAGGTCAACCCCCTGCGAGGTGAAGAAATCTCGCAGGGTGGCGGTTTTGTTGCCTTTGGCCTGGCATTGCACAACAATATGTAACCTGACCTGCAAGTTGCAAGAGTGGCTGAGGAAACCGAGTCAGATGGGTGGGGTATAAATAATCAATAAAATATTATTACTACTACTACTACTACTACTACTACTACTTCCAATAAGAAAAGACTTAATCATTTGAGCTAACTCAATTAAAGGCTTGATCCAGCCCAAATTAAGCACCGTTTAAGCACCCTTTCTTCTAATGGATAATCAAGCACATCCTTTATTCCGTGTCATTAAAATAAATAAAATTAAAATTCCTTAAATTTGGCTGCATCATACCCTAAATTGCAAGAAGAGCACTCAGGCACACAAGCTGGGCAAGCAGGTTATAGACATTTCTGTTAATTACAAGGAAACACATCTTTTCAAGTCTTGAGGTAATACTGGGCAATTTTGAATGTTGTCATCTAGTGAACAACATATGCAGACCTGAAAGTAAAGTCACCCAATCAGGTTGGGCATATTTGCATATGATTCAGGAAGCTGAAGGAAAACAGGGCGATTTGCGAAGGCCTGGTTGGTGCAGTCGTCATCACTTTATCTGCCCAAGAAAGAGAGGGATATGTTCCTCAACTAATCCAAATGCTAAATCTGCTCTGTCACACAGAGGTAATTTTGTTATATGGGGAGGATATGCATTTGCTTTTAAAAGAGGGTAATGTATCAGGAATAGCAACCTAGTTTGCCACTATTGAGACAGTTGTATTTCCAGTGTTGTAGCAATTCATTGGTGCCAAAATGTGGAGATTATGCTTGAGATGCATACATGGTGTCTTTCTCTGCCCCCCCCCCCGAAAAAGAGGTGCTGGAACTGTCCACAAACACCTCCCTTGTTCTCTTATAATGCTAATGGTACCCACCTGAGAGGTACCAGAACTGAGTTCCAGCTGAAAAAAGCCCTGTCTGGAACTTAGTACCTGCACCTTTCAGATGGTCGCCAATACCATTATAAGAGAACAAGGGAGGTGTTCATGGACAGTTCCGGCACCTCTTTTTCTGGGAAAATAGCACTGCTTATACAGCTCTACTTACCTCAGTGATAGCCCTCACATCCCTTCTACTAAAATAAAATACTGCTGTGCTTACAGGCTTTTCCTATCTTGAAGTACTTTCTCTCTTCTCTCTTTTTCTTTTTCAATGTGGCCTGGACAATATAAGAAGCACCAAGTGGAACATATTGACACTTAACAATATACTGTTAAATCATGTAGTCATTGTAGTGCCTGTTTTTAATATGATGGTTAAGCACCAGATACCAGCTTGCTCAGGGTCTTAGTGAGGGCAGCTGGCCAGGCAGTGACAGCATTGTACCTTCTGAGTCATTCTTACTATAGCCTAACACACAAAAACACATTCAGCTGCTGGATTCATGGTAAGAAAGGAGACAAATGAAGAGATGTGACAGAAACAATGGGCACATTTTTGCAGAATTTTGGAGTAGAGCCAGGCTACCTGATAAATGCCAATGTTGAATTCCAGCAACAAGATCCTTAAATATCCATAGGCATTCCCACTTGCCCCAGTGCCATTTCAAAGGGTGGGCACATGCATTTTCCAGCCTGCTTTGCACCCATTCCTCTCCTGGTATCACAATGGATTTCCATATAGCAGAAGCTGCCCAGGCACTCACCCATCCTCTTGTGAGCACTTCATGTGCCATTGGAAGATGCCTGCAGTTCCCCTTCAATAAAAGAGAAATGATCACAATCTACAATTCTTATAGCAGTTTAGCCTGGGGTCAAATGAACACAATCTATCTCTCTCTGCTGGAGAAGGGTTCTTCCTTTTTATCTGTGCTGCCATCTAAGTGTATTGCCTGTGTTATCTGCCTGTCTTCTTTTTCCATTTTCCCCTTCATCCCTTGGGAAGATGCTGCAGAATTTAATAGAAGTGGGGGAAAGAGGCTTAAAATTACTTCAAAGGGGTATTAGTAGCACTAGTAGCTTTTGTAACATTCTGTTTGCCTTGAGCAACCATTGCTCAAGCTGATGCCATCATGTGCTTGCCAATGTCATCACAAAGCAGCTGAACATCCTCCCCCAATAATCCATCACTCCCTTTCCCAGAAACTCTGCACTTATTTGCCTTGAGGTATAAGGAACTGCTGCAAAAGAGTAATGCTTAAGACCTGTTCTAAGGCCTAGTCGGTGGAAGTTCACGAGGTAAGAAAAACTGGTTTTGGACTATACCACTTCAGACTGCAGAAGGGGGACTGCCAGTTGGATGGGACTTGGTCTCACGACTTTCACCCTATATATGAATCATAGAATCATAGAGTTGGAAGAGACCACAAGGGCCATCGAGTCCAACCCCCTGCCAAGCAGGAAACACCATCAGAGCACTCCTGACATATGGTTGTCAAGCCTCTGCTTAAAGACCTCCAAAGAAGGAGACTCCACCACACTCCTTGGCAGCAAATTCCACTGTCGAACAGCTCTTACTGTCAGGAAGTTCTTCCTAATGTTTAGGTGGAATCTTCTTTCTTGTAGTTTGGAACCACTGCTCTGTGTCCGCTTCTCTGGAGCAGCAGAAAACAACCTTTCTCCCTCCTCTATGTGACATCCTTTTATATATTTGAACATGGCTATCATATCACCCCTTACCCTCCTCTTCTCCAGGCTAAACATGCCCAGCTCCCTTAGCCGTTCTTCATAAGGCATCGTTTCCAGGCCTTTAACCATTTTGGTTGCCCTCCTCTGGACACGTTCCAGTTTGTCAGTGTCCTTCTTGAACTGTGGTGCCCAGAACTGGACACAGTACTCCAGGTGAGGTCTGACCAGAGCAGAATACAGTGGCACTATTACTTCCCTTGATCTAGATGCTATACTCCTATTGATGCAGCCCAGAATTGCATTGGCTTTTTTAGCTGCTGCGTCACACTGTTGGCTCATGTCAAGTTTGTGCTCAACCAAGACTCCTAGATCCTTTTCACATGTACTGCTCTCAAGCCAGGTGTCACCCGTCTTGTATTTGTGCCTCTCATTTTTTTTGCCCAAGTGCAATACTTTACATTTCTCCCTATTAAAATTCATCTTGTTTGTTTTGGCCCAGTTCTCTAATCTGTCAATATGAACGAGTGCCTTGACATCCAGGGGGAAGTGCAAACATTGCATTTGGGATACTGCTGCACTGAAGGCATCGAGGAACCTTTTGTCTCTCAATGCAGGTCAGAACCTCAGGACTCCCTGCAAGCCACCTCTCTGCCACAGCCAGCTCCCCCGGTCATTCTGGGCATTTTGCTTGCAAGTCAATGGAGCCTGTTTCTGCCTCTGTACAGCAGGGGATGCTGTCGCTTTTAAAGATCTCTGAACTTTTTACTGTGCTTTGTTTGCTCCGATCCATTCATTGTGCATTTCTACTTGGTATGCAGCAGAAATACTCCAAAGCAAAAACCTGTCAGGCAAGCCATATTATTTGGAAATTAGCAATCTCTGAACTGTTTCTAAAACAAATTGTCTCCATTAGCTCAGCTTTCTTCAGTGTGTTTCACAATTAATGGCTGTCCAGATATATTTTTAGCTTCAAAAGGGAGGGACTGGAATAGTTGGTGGGGGGGGTCGGGTCACAATATTACTCACTTGCGGAAACTTCAGCCTCCAAGAGCCAGATGCAAATTACTTGCCATCATTTCCACACACCCTGGAGAACATATTGAGTGTTCTGTACCTTCTAATTTTAAAGAGGGCAGATGATAAATTAAATAAATAAGAAAATAGAACATAAATATATTAGCAACATCTTGGGGAAATTTGTAGATGGAAATATTAACCTTCTTTAAGGTTCTGCAAAAAGCACTGTCTGCCTCCATTTCACTGATGTTATACCAACAGGAAAACAAACAGGCAGGACTAAAGAAATGGAGGCAATTCCATTTGGAAGGAAATTTATGTATCCCATACTGCGATTCACGAGCACTCAGCCACACAAAATAACAATAATGCCTCTTGGCCTTTATACAGCTCTGTAGAGCACTCAAACCACTTGGCATGCATTGTCTCTCATATATGGTCTACACATGAAACAGAACGTAGTGCTCTGAGTTCTGAGATGGTCGGCCAGGTGGGGGAATCACGTTTTTTAAATGCTCCCACAGGGCGTGGAGGGAGCATGGGGAAAGCTAGCACACAAGAAATTGAGAAATGATGCAAGGGATTGTTAAGTGTTTCTTCATCTGCAGTTGGAAGGGTTTTTAATGCTGCATGTGTAAATCAGACCTGTGTGACCATTACAGGCAGCCCAATATCACAAGGGGGTTAGCATTGCTCTAACAGTGGAATTGCCCCAAGCCACTTGATGAGTCAGGGCTGAAGCAAAAATACAACCAGTTATTTTCAGGCATTATGCTAACTATGTCATCTCCTAGAGATGGGTTACTATCATTGCCTTTTGACAGATGGGGAAAGGAGACACAGAGAGAAGTATTTGCCCAAGACCTCCCTGTGAGTTCATTCAGCTGGCACGTAGATGTGCCAGTCTGCATTCTACCCATGGCCCCACATCTCCTGAAATCTCCTGCCTTTTATCCGGGTCTTAGAATTATAGAATCATAGAACTGTAAAGTTGGAAGGGACCCTGAGGATCATCTAGTCCAGGGCTTCTTTTAAAGCCAGAACTCAGTTCCAGCACCTCTCAGGTGGGCACCATTGCCATTATAGGAGAACAAGGGAGTTCCTGGTGAGTTCCAGCACCTATTTTTCTAGAAAAATAGCACTGATCTAGTCCAATGCCCTGCACTGCAGGAATCTTTTACCCAACATGGGGCAAACCATGGGGATTCTGAGTCTGGGGGAGGAGACAAAGCAAGTCCCCTGGCTGCCAGTGACACCTGCTTCTTGGTGAATCTGTCCACCCTTTTGCCCCTAGTTACACCCTTGCACATGGAAGAATGGAGAGTCACAACCAAGGAGCCCCTGAATTGACCAGACACAATCAACAAAGTCCAGTGGTGAAATCTAAGTAACATAGTCGAAGTTATCTTCTTGTAACTGAGGCAACTGGGCTATGCACGAAATTAAGAACTGCCACATGCAGAGGGAATGAAGAATATTGGGCAGCTCTAGCAGAAGGATGAGGGGACATTGGAGGGTGAAGCATAAAGAGCACCAGAAGGAAAAGGGAGGAGAAGCTGTGCATGGAATTCTTTTGCTCTTATATGTTGAATTTAGAGTTCTGTCCAACCATTTTTTTCCAAAGCAGCATTTTTAAAAAAGAACTTTGAATATATCATTTTAAAAAGAGTGTAGGAGCACAATTTGCAAGCAGCATTGTGCCATCTTGACAAGAATTATGGGTTCAGGGCTACTGAAAATGTTGTTCTCTTTTTTTGGCAAATAAACACTAATTTTCTGGTAGCAAGTATAAGACTGCCAGTTAATGGAAATCAAAACCTAAAATTAGCTCCTGTAACCTAAGATGTAACATGAAAGAATTTCACCAGTGGAGCAATATCTATTTCTAAAGCTCAGTGGCTGTGTATGTTGCCAGGATCCCACACGGTTCCACAGACTTCAGTGCCAATTCCATTGTTCAATATCTTCATCATGGCTGATACACATGGAAATATTCTAGGCTAGTGGAGTTCAAGCATTCTCTACATAGGGAAGTATTTCTACATTGATCCATCTATGTTGCAATGGATTCTGACCACATTCTAGGCCACACTCTGAGTTTCTGAGCTGAAAAAGCATTCAGGGTCATAATGCAAGCTTTGTATTTGAGATGAGTGTAACAGGTTCCTGAGATTCCCGTTTCTGAGTCAGGAAATATAAATTCTGGCAATATCTCTACATGTAGCTCAGTGCTGTCTGCTTTTGTTGGTAGTGGCTCTCCAGGACTGCAGGCTGAAGTACCTTGCTTTTAACCTGACTGGCCATACCAACGATGGAACCCAGAGGCCCTGGCATAAATAACATGTGCTGTGCCACTAAGCCATGCCTCCATCTGCAAATTTAGCAGTAAACTGCTGATAAGAAAGTCTGTACAGGTGCAGGTAGAATAAGAGGAAGTCTACATTACAAAATGCAAACCATGCTGAAATCACTTTAACTGTCAGGACTCCTGACTAAGAATCTCAGAGAACTGCCAGTTTATGAAGGTCTAGAAATATAAAATAAAAATATCCCAGGATATTCACAGAACTGCAATTTAGTTCACTGGGGAAGGCATGCTAGTTACCGGTAAATTGTCAGTTGCATGCCATTCTAAGTTGTTTCTGTGGTATCCCAACTTTCAGTAAAAAAATGGCAAATTTTTGTGCAATGTTTGTATGATCACATATGAGGTAAAAGTGTTTCATTTAAGGAGCAACAGCTACACTGTGATATTAATGTTTGAAACTCTGGATGGTTACTGAGGTCAGTTCCCTACCTGGAAATACCACTTTAAAAAAAGTTCTTAGAATCAAAGAATCATAGAATCATAGAGTTGGAAGAGACCACAAGGGCCATCGAGTCCAACCCCCTGCCAAGCAGGAAACACCATCAGAGCACTCCTGACATATGGTTGTCAAGCCTCTGCTTAAAGACCTCCAAAGAAGGAGACTCCTCCACACTCCTTGGCAGCAAATTCCACTGTCAAACAGCTCTTACTGTCAGGAAGTTCTTCCTAATGTTTAGGTGGAATCATCTTTCTTGTAGTTTGGAACCATTGCTCCATGTCCGCTTCTCTGGAGCAGCAGAAAACAACCTTTCTCCCTCCTCTATGTGACATCCTTTTATATATTTGAACATGGCTATCATATCACCCCTTAACCTCCTCTTCTCCAGGCTAAACATGCCCAGCTCCCTTAGCCGTTCCTCATAAGGCATCGTTTCCAGGCCTTTGACCATTTTGGTTGCCCTCCTCTGGACACGTTCCAGTTTGTCAGTGTCCTTCTTGAACTGTGGTGCCCAGAACTGGACACAGTACTCCAGGTGAGGTCTGACCAGAGCAGAATACAGTGGCACTATTACTTCCCTTGATCTAGATGCTATACTCCTATTGATGCAGCCCAGAATTGCATTGGCTTTCTTAGCTGCCGCGTCACACTGTTGGCTCATGTCAAGTTTGTGCTCAACCAAGACTCCTAGATCCTTTTCACATGTACTGCTCTCAAGCCAGGTGTCACCCGTCTTGTATTTGTGCCTCTCATTTTTTTTGCCCAAGTGCAATACTTTACATTTCTCCCTGTTAAAATTCATCTTGTTTGTTTTGGCCCAGTTCTCTAATCTGTCAAGGTCGTTTTGAAGTGTGATCCTGTCCTCTGGGGTGTTAGCCACCCCTCCCAGTTTGGTGTCATCTGCATTTTGATCAGTATGCCCTTGAGTCCATCATCCAAGTCGTTGATAAAGATGTTGAATAAGACCGGGCCCAAGACAGAACCCTGTGGCACCCCACTAGACACTCTTCTCCAGGATGAAGAGGAACCATTGATGAGCACCCTTTGGGTTCGGTCAGTCAGCCAGTTACAAATCCACTGAGTGGTAGCATAGTCAAGTCCGCATTTTACCAGCTTCTTTACAAGAATATCATGGGGCACCTTGTAAAATGCCTTGCTGAAATCAAGGTAGGCTACATCCACTGCATTCCCTTCATCTACCAGGCTTGTAATTCTTTCAAAAAACGAGATCAGGTTAGTCTGACATGACTTATTTTTCAGAAATCCATGCTGACTATTGGTGATCACAGCATTCCTTTCTAGGTGCTCACAGACTGTTTGCTTAATGATCTGCTCCAGAATCTTCCCTGGTATTGATGTCAGAGTGACTGGGCGGTAATTATTTGGGTCCTCTCTTTTCCCCTTTTTGAAAATAGGGACAACATTTGCCCTCCTCCAGTCTGCCGGGACTTCGCCTGTTCTCCAGGAATTCTCAAAGATGACTGCCAGTGGTTCTGAGATCACATCTGCCAGTTCTTTTAATACTCTTGGATGCAGTTCATCTGGCCCTGGAGACTTGAATACATCTAAACTAGCCAAGTATTCTTGTACTATCTCCTTAGTTATTCTGGGCTGTGTTTCCTCTGCTGAATCATTTGCTCCAAATTCTTCAGGTCGGGCATTGTTTTCTTTATCGGAGAAGACTGAGGCAAAGAAGGCATTGAGGAGTTCAGCCCTTTCTGTGTCCCCTGTTTGCATTTCACCATCTTCTCCTCTGAGTGACCCCACTGTTTCTTTGTTCTTCCTTTTGCTACGAAGCCTTTTTTGTTTCTTTTAACCTCTCTAGCAAGCCTGAGTTCATTCTGTGCTTTAGCTTTTCTGACTTTGTGTCTACACATGCTGGCTATTTGTTTGAATTCCTCTTTGGTGGTTTCCCCCCTTTTCCATTTTTTGTACACATCCTTTTTTAATCTTAACTCAGTTAAAAGTTCTTTAGATAGCCACCCTGGCTTCTTTAGGCACCTTCCATGTTTCCGCCTCATTGGTATTGCCTGAAGTTGTGCTTTTACTATCTCCCTCTTAACAAACTCCCAGCCATCATGAACTCCCTTTCCTTTTATTATTACTGTCCATGGGATCTCACCCAGCACTTCCCTAAGTTTTATGAAGTCGGCTTTCTTAAAGTCAAGAAATTGAGTCCTAGTATGCTTGGCTGTTCCTTTCCGCTGTATAGTAAACTTCAGAAGAGCATGATCACTTGCGCCTAATGATCCTTCTACTTCTACCCCACTAACCAGGTCATCAACATTGGTTAGGACCAGATCTAAAATGGCTGTTCCTCTTGTTGCTTCTCCCACTTTCTGGACAACGAAGTTGTCTGCAAGGCCAGTGAGGAATCTGTTTGACCTTATGCTTTTGGATGAGTTTGACATCCAACAAATATCCGGGTAATTGAAGTCCCCCATTACTACTATCTCCCTTCCTTTTGCATGCTTGGCCATCTGTTCCAGGAAGGCATCATCTATGTCCTCCGTTTGGCTTTGGGATCTATAGTAAACTCCCACAATGAGGTCCCTGTTATTCTTCTCTCCCTTAATTTTGACCCAAATGCTCTCACTTTGGCTTTGAGGTTCTAAATCTTGGATCTCTTCACAGGTATACACATCCCTGACATATAACGCCACTCCTCCTCCTTTCTTGTCTGGTCTGTTTCTCTGAAATAGATTGTAACCCTCCATTATTACATTCCAGTCGTGGGACTTATCCCACCAGGTTTCAGTGATGCCTATTATGTCATATTTAGTTTGCTGTACCAAGAGCTCAAGCTCATCTTGTTTATTACCCATGCTTTGCGCATTAGTGTACAGACATTGAAGTCCATTAATCATTCCCCCGTGTCTCTTATTTAAGGATTTTTTCCTCCCACCACTAGGTCTGCGTGCTGTTTGCTCCATTTGGTCTATGACATTTGGATGATCATGTTCATCAATTGATAGACTCCTACTTTCAGGAGCACTGTCTCCCTCCCCCACATTAGTCAGTTTAAAGCCCTCCTGATGAGGTTTCTGAGATTTTTGGCAAAAACATTCCTCCCAACCGTTGTGAGGTGCAGCCCATCGCTTGCCAGAAGTCCATCTTCAAGAAACTGCAGTCCGTGATCTAAGAATCCAAACCGTTCCTGTTTACACCATTTGCGAAGCCAGCTGTTCACTTCCACTATTTTTTTCTCTCTCCCTGGGCCACGTCGTTCAACTGGGAGGACAGGTGAGATGACAATTTGTGCATTTAATTGCTTCAATTTCCTGCCCAGAGCCTCATAGTCTCTTTTGATCTTCTGGAGGCTATTGCTTGCAGTGTCATTGGTTCCCACATGAACCAAGAGGAAGGGGTATTTGTCAGTGGGTTTTATGATACCTTGCAGTCTTTCAGTTACATCTTGGATCTTAGCCCCGGGGAGACAGCACACTTCCCGAGACATCTTGTCAGGCCCACAGATCACTGCTTCTGTTCCCCTCAGTAGGGAATCCCCTATCACCACTACACGCCTCCTCTTAAGTTTGGTCGGGGTTCTTCCATGAGCTGTCCGTTCCAAGGTTGCCTGCACATTCCCTGAGGACTGACTTTGCTGCTCGTCTTCATATACCTGATTGACTGTAATGAGGGAGAGATCCTCAAATGGAGTCTGCTCTTCGTCTTCCATCCTAAGGATAGGAGACAACCCACAGAGGTACTTGCCTTCCTTCTCTCCTTGCTTTGGTTAGTGTGCCTTTTATGATACAGTAGGTAGGTAGTTCAAAAGTGCTGTTGAACCAAGGGCTGCACTTAACTTGGAGGTGCCATGCCCAAGATGACGCGTAAGTGCAGGCGCCCCAGAGCCCAGTACGCCACTTCCCAAAGCAGTGTAGTCTGGGGCTGGCTTTGCAGCGCACTGAGCTGTTATGTCACCCCCGGCCACTGGAGGGCGACCAAGGAGGGTGAAACCGGCACGCACAGGCCCTGCGATCCCCATGGGACCTGCAGCGTGCCCGATCCACGGCGACTGCCCTGTGCTGTCTGAAAAAGCAGCATCCAGCCGCCGCCTCCCCCTCAGCTGCCCTCCAGCTGGAGCGTGCCCTGCAGGAACACAACAACTTGCACCCCAGCCCTGTGCTTCTTTTGCAGGCAGTGCTGGGCTGCCGCACACACCCTACATTCCACTCAGTCGCCGTCCAAGTGGAGGGCGCTGAGAGGGACAAGGTTCCAGCAGCTTGCCCTGCCCCACCTCACCCCGCTTCCATGGGTGGCTTTCCCCAGGCACCCCTGCAAGTTGCTACACCGCTGTGTGAAGGTGCTTCTTCTTTTTTTATACATATCACCATTGATGGCAGGTTGCTGTGCCCTAGAAACAGGAAGAAACACTCCAGTGTTTCCCAGGACGGCTCAGTAGTCTTTGGAGCAGATTGTTGCAGACCACTCAGAGCACCCCTCGGTGCTTTTCTTCTAGGAAGAAAGGTGTCGGTACCGCGTTCCCTTGAATACCCCCAGGGAAAAAGGCATTGTCACCCCTCAACCTAGTGGGCACAGGCAACAATAGGCGTACACAAACTGGACAAGACAAGATTATGGGAATTAAAATGGGCCACAACTTTTATTGATTACAGATGTATTTAGGCCTCCAGATGGAGGGCTGAAACTTAAGTAGGGTGGTGCCTGGGACCAGGGGCGCCATCCATGCTGAGTTGTGGGGGCTGAGGTCTCCCCAAATTTTAAATGAGGGAGCCATGCCCCCTTAATATTCCATAGCCCACACTGTGAGACAAGGCCCAATAGGGCCTGTTGCAGCTGCGGCAGGCCCCGTTGGGCCTGGGGGGGGGCACAACAGGGCATGTCAGGCCTCCGTTCACAGTCAGTGTGTGTGATATCACATGCATGCACTGGTCCCCCACAATGTTGGGCAGAACCCGGCACACCTGCCTGGGATTGAGGCCTCCTCAAGATGCAGGTCTACTGAGGTGGCCCTCAGTGGAAACTAACACCAACAGCACTGTTTCTAGAACCTCTCACTATTCACAGAAGTCAGGGACAGCGCATGGCATCATGTTACACTGGAAGGAGTTCTGCGTTTGAGTGTGCAAATCCTGTGCAGCCTCATGCTAATTCCTCTTAACACAACCCTACATGTTTATCACAAGCTCTGAGAGCTTCCAAACGATGCACCTTAGATTATTATTCCTTTAAACTCTCATTTGGAAGCATTACAATACTTTCCACTCAGGGATTGTGCAAACATTGTGCTTTCCTCAAGATCTTACCCCTATAAATTAATGTCTCCCTGAGGCAGTTGCCCTTTGTCCCCATATTATGCTCCAGGCAGGCCACAGAACTGCAGCAGATTCTCGCTTACCTCTCCTGAATTGTCTCGTCACTGATTAGATTTAGCCGCAGCTATTCAGAGGTCAATGCTGCAGCTGCTACAGCAACCAGGAAGCAAAATGTAAGTTGAACACAAGCCATTTTTTGCTTTTTCTGCTACTCTGAGCAGCACTTGACACAACTGCAAATCTGTTTTCCTCTCTGGTGCACTTTGCAACAGAGCTGAAAATCAGGCTTATGATTCATTTTAGCGGCAATAAGGCTGAACAAGAGTTCTAATTATGAGCAAACATGCCATGAATGAGGTTAATTTTACTGCAATCCCAGGGGTGGCACAGAAGAAAATGAATGGAAGCAAGGAAAGGGAGAGTTCCTTTATACGTTGAGCCTTGAAACTGTACAATATGAGAAAGAAGGAGGTTTTGCTCTGCATTCTTCTCCCATGACAATATTTAAAACATTCAGCCCCACTGACTGCATTTTGCTCCTCTGCCAGGAGACAGACATAAGAGATGCATAAACAGGATCACACACAGGGACTCCATACAGTGGTACCTCAGGTGACAGAAGTTTTATGTTACAGATGCTTCAGGTTACAGACTCTGCTAACCCAGAAATAGTAGCTCAGGTTAAGAACTTTGCTTCAGGGGGGGGCCACTAGGTGGCGCATCGGAAGATGGCTGACAATAACATCTCTCCGACCCACACGAGGTAATTTGGAGGCTATGATGGGGGTAATTAGCCTCCTTAACCCCCCCAGGATTATGGGGGGGATGGCCCTTGCCTGCTGTGCCCTATACCACCCCCGGATTTTGTGGGGTTTTGGGCACTAGGCACAAAGCCCTCCTGTGGGATTTTCGGCACTCCTCGACGCCGTCCCCGATTCGCGCCGCTGGTTGCAATGATCTTTAAAAGAAATAATTTGGACATGATTAATTGCACATACATCAAGGAAAAAGGGGAGTAAATACTGCTGACAGAAGAGATCTCTGATAACAAGACAACAATAAAATACGAGAAGAACGTCAAGATACGGTAATGACTGAGGGGGGAGGGGGGGGAAAAACCTGCCTCTGCCTTTTTATGTGATTTAACAAGAATCCCCCTCCCCTAATGAGTCAGAAATTAAGGACTTAAGCAGTGGATTTAAGGCTGTGTGGAGATAAACTTTCGATCCAAAGCAATGTTTCAAGATGAAGCTGGAAAGCTAAGAGTTTTGGAGTGACGCAGTCAGGAAAAAATGCCGTTCGCCATTTTGTGAGGCATTGTGGGAGCTCTTGGGTCTGGGAGGAGAAAGAGAGAAATAGAGTTGTTTACATATCGTGAATCAACTCCTCGGTGGGACTTAAGAGCGACAAATGCCAAAATTTACGATGGATAAAGTGATGTTATCTACGAAGGAGATATATGGAAACCATCTGGACTTAGTGGAGGAACGGGAAATCCACACAGGATTATTACACTTGCTATCGGCTTAAGGAGACTAACAGAAGAGATCGTAAAGGAAAAAGAGAAATTATACTGTCAGAGCTGCCTCCAGGTCCCAGCTCACAGAGGACCAACGCTAGGCTGTAGTTATGTACAAAAGTCTTTATTGAGGTTCAGTTTCCATTTTAAAGCCGCAGCGCGCAGCTCTACGTCTCGACCTTAGACCGGCGAAGTCCCGTCTGAGTCTCCGCCCCTTCCACACCAGTTTAAGACTCTCGCCTTGCTCCACCTCTTCCTAAGTTCCTTTCTCCTCTGGGCCCTCCTGCCCGCTAGGGTTTCATCCTTCCTGGACTCCTCTGACGCTGACCCTGATGATTCTTCCCCCTCCTTCCGGCAGGCTTTAGGACCTGGTTCCCTATCCGGGCTACCTTCTGTGCCGCTCGCCTGTACATTTGAACTTGGCGCGCGCGCCCAGCCTGCAACTTTCCTCTTGACCGTTCCCTCGCTCTCCGATGGAGGCGTGGCCACCCCTGACTCCTCTTCTCTCGCTGGTGGTGAATATGTGGGCTCTGATACCTGGGACTCCTCCCCCCCACTACGCTCTGGTGGGGAAGCTGGTCCTGATTTCCAACTGCTGCTCTGGGAGTCCCCGCTGGCCCCTTGTTTCTGGGGTGTCCCCCTTGGGTCGCCCCTTGCCCTGCCCATCGGCGCCCCCTTCTGTGAATCTTCCGATTCGCTGGAGAGGCTCACGGAATCTATTGGGCTGCTGTCATCCTCTCCTACACTGCCCTCGGATTGCTCCCCCTCGCTCTCCATCTCCTCTCCTCCCTGCGCTCCCGCTGAGTCCCTGACATATATGAACAAGATATGATGTGGCAACACCAAGATAAGACTGGATAGAATTATGAACTTCGGACTGATTGGGACTGATTTGGACATTAACGCAGTAATAAGAAGATGATCTGAATTCCCCTTTGGATCTTGAAGTATGGGTTCCCCCAACAAAATTTAAAAATTTGGCTTTGTAATTCGGAATTTATATGATGTGATTTAATTTGATGTGATTGGCCAGTTAATAAAAATTATTAAAAAAAAAAAAGAACTTTGCTTCAGGATGAGAACACAAATCGTGCTCCGGAGGCGCGGCAGCAGCGGGAGGTCCCATTAGCTAAAGTGGTGCTTAAGGTTAAGAACAGTTTCAGGTTAGGAACAGACCTCTGGAACAAATTAAGTTCTTAACCCGAGGTACCACTTTACTTGAAATCTGAAATATGGACATTATTTAATCTGCATCCACTGGTGAGAGTTGAGAGCACGGAGCTGAGCAAACCGTGGTCATGGTCACACCACATTCTGGTGAAGTTCAGTTTGTCAGTAGGTAGTGGGAGGAACTATTAAGATGTCCCACCCTTGGAGACTGATGGAACCTGATGTGATGTCACTCTGCTCATCTGCAGCAGGGTGGGCAAATCTGTCTCTTATGTTGCCTTCTTATACCCTATTCCATTCTGTTCCATTTCTAAATGAACGTGCTAAGTTTAAAAGTATATATTTTAAAATCCTTGTCTTAATACATTTTAGCATGTATTCATTTTTTCTTTTCTTTTCTTAAAGATACTAATTTAAATGTCTATTTTCTCTCAAAATAATTTATCTTGATACCTTGATGCCTTTAAACTGCCAAGAATTGCATCACAGCATCCAGAGCAATGCAAAAGTTGTTGAAGTGCAGATCAGGTCATTTCATACAGGAGTCTGCAAATATCAAATCCCTCAGATAAGCTAAATCCACATCCTTTCTCTGGAGGAAAGAGCCTGGAACTTGGATTATGACATCAACTGCCAGGGATCAGGAAAGACCATTGGAAACTCTTCTATGCTTCCCTGGTATATGTTGTACTTTTTTGTAGATTTTAGCTCTCAGCAATTAACAGTTTTAGGAGTTGATATTGGTTGAAAAGCAGCCTTGTGACATTGTTGCATGCCACCCCAATCACCAGGCAGTGCAGGCGCTTCCCCAGGGTTCAGTTTCCTTAGAATGAAGGACAGCGGAAGCTGTAGTGTCTTTAGAATATATGGTTTATTTACACATATATACAACCTGAGCCTACAATGGAGGAGCTAACAGCATCAACATCCCAGGAAGGTCTTCTCCAATAGTCACAACCTTGTATTCAAGCAGAAATCAAGTCTCTCTCTCTCTGGCTTTTGGATTTCTCTTTCAACCCTTTCACTGCTTGGTTTCCCCTCTGTTGGGATCATCTTTTCCACTTTTCCACTAAAGAGGTAGGAGCATTACCTATCCCCAGGAATTTGTCCAAGTCCAAATTAAACCATGGTTTGGACCTCCTTGCTAATAAGGATGACAAAACTAAGCAAGTTTCACCATGATAACTTTTAGCTAAGCAATAAGGAACTCCAGGGAGGCCTGGAAATGACATGGTGTTTGTACACACAGGTGTTACCTACTAACACATGAGGCTTTCAAGCCCCTGCTCCTCACTGTTTTGCCCTCTGAATGCATGGCTGTCTGGAGGCTTCTTCCAAGTCACCATCCTTTACCACTGGGCTTAATAGGTCACACATGAGGTCACAACCTTTTGATATAATCAGAGAATCATAGAATTGCAGAGTTGGAAGGAACCCCGGCTCAATGTTTTCCTTGATGCGCTTTCTGCAAAACTATTACCAAACTTTGGCTGCACAAAGCTACCAAACTTTGGTACCAATTTGGAGCGAATCAGACAACATTGGATTTTGGGGTGGTACCTATGATCCCCGTTTCAAGTGTCAATTATTCCATTTGTGGGGTGCTGCAAAATGTGGGGTTTTAACTGCAAAACACTGCAATTTTTTTTGCCAAACTTGGGTGCCAGTTTGGAGTGAATTGGATGGTGTTGGGTTTTGGAGTGACACCATGACCTGTTTTGAGTGTCAGTTACTCTGTTTGTGGGGCACTGCAAAACGTGGGGGGTTGCTGCAAAACACTGCAAAATGACTGCAAAACTTTGACATTGGTTTTGAGAGGATCCCAAATGTTGCAGTTTGTAGTTAATTAAGCTCCTGCAAGTCCCAAGAGCTTGAGGTGCCCTACCCTAACCCTAGTGCCTAGGAAGTAAAAAAGGAATTGAGGAATTCTCCGGAATGTTGATGTGAGGGATCCCTGCTCACACCTGTTCTTCAGCTCCTTTCTACAGCTCTGGTCACCTAACAAGTCCTTGACAGTGACTCACAAATTGCCTCTTGTTCTTTCAGTTTCTAGGGGATGTGACTGAGATGCTGACCTAATGATAGTGTAGTGTATATGTGTGTTTATTAAAAAAGCCTAATCATTGTGATGCCTTGTATTTTTATATTGTACGGATAGTATGTACAATATATGTACAGACAGTATACTGAGTCACACCATTTGCCCATCTAGCCAGGGTTCCAGGCAGAGGGTATTTCACAGCCGTGCGACTCGAGAGTGGGAAGGTGGATCTTGGCTTTCAAAACAACTGTGGCCCCCTCACCTCTTTGTTGTTGTTCAGTCATTTAGTCGTGTCCAACTAAGCAGAGGCTTGACAACCATATGTCAGGAGTGCTCTGATGGTGTTTCCTGCTTGGCAGGGGGTTGGACTCGATGGCCCTTGTGGTCTCTTCCAACTCTATGATTCTATGATTCTAACTCTTTGTGACCCCCTGGACCAGAGCATGTCAGGCACTCCTGTCTTCGACTGCCTCTTGCAGTTTGGTCAAACTAATGTTAGTAGCTTCGAGAACACTGTCCAACCATCTCATCCTCTGTCATCCCCTTCTCCTTGTGCCCTCAATCTTTCTCAACATCAGGGTGTTTTCCAGGGAGTCTTCTCTTCTCATGAGATGGCCAAAGTATTGGAGCCTCAGCTTCAGGATCTGTCCTTCCAGTGAGTACTCAGAGCTGATTTCCTTAAGAATGGAGAGGTTTGATCTTCTTGCAGTCCATGGGACTCTCAAGAGTCTCCTCCAACACCATAATTCAAAAGCATCAATTCTTCGGCGATCAGCTTCTTGATGGTTCAGCTCTCACTTCCATACATCACTACTGGAAAAACCATAGCTTTAACTATACGGACCTTTGTCGGCAAGGTGATGTCTCTGCTTTTTAAGATGCTGTCTAGGTTTGTCATCACTTTTCTCCCAAGAAGCAGGCATCTTTTAATTTCATGACTACTGTCACCAGCTGCAGTGATCATGGAGCCCAAGAAAGTAAAATCCCTCACTTCTTCAATTTCTTCCCCTTCTATTTGCCAGTAGGTGATGGGACCAGTGGCCATGACCTTAGTTTTTTTTATGTTGAGCTTCAGACCATATTTTGAGCTCTCCTCTTTCACCCTCATTAAGAGGTTCAATTCCTCCTCCCTTGCATTTTGCTTGTCTTCTCTCCCCCGCTATTTGTAAGGCCTCGTTGGACAGCCACTTTGCTTTCTTGCATTTCCTTTTCATTGGGGAGGTTTTCGTTGCTGCCTCCTGTATAATGTTGTGAGCCCCCATCCATAGTTCTTCAGGCACTCTGTCCAGCAAATCTAAATCCTTAAACCTTTTCCTCACTTCCACTGTGTATTCATAAGGGATTTGATTTAGATTGTATCTTAACAGCTCAGTGGTTTTTCCTACTTTCTTCAGTTTAAGCTGGAATTTTGCTATAAGAAGCTGATGATCTGAGCCACAGTCAGCTCCAGGTCTTGTTTTTGCTGACTGTATAGAGCTTCTCCATCTTTGGCTGCAGAGAATATAATCAATCTGATTTCGATGCTGCCCATCTGGTAATGTTCATGTGTACAGTGGCGTAGCATGGGGGGGTGCAGGGGAGGCTGGCCGCACCGGGCGCAACATCTGGGGGGGGACGCGCTCGCCGCCTCCGGAGTCACCAAAGAGCCTCGGGCGCAGGCTGTAGCAGAGCCCCATGTCTCGCGGAACCGATGAGCTGTGCACGCGTCCGGGCTGAAGGCGTCCGGTAAGCAGCGGCTCTCAGCGCTCACCGTGGTCCCTGCACGTCAGGGCCGCGAAGGGTGCGCCAGGCAGCCCCTCCTCACAGCCCTGCCGCCGCTGCTGCTGCAGCTGCTGGGCCATGTTGCATTTTCCTCGCCTCTCTGCCCTCTTCCTCCGGGCAAGCGGCGTCGTTTGGGTGGCAGCGCCAGCGGCAACTCGCCTCAGATCACCTGACACAGACCCACAGCCGCCGTGGCTACCTTACCATAAATACCCCAGCCCAGGCAGCAGCAAGAAGAAGCCGGCAGCGGCGGCAGGTTAGGGGTTAGGGGCGCAAATTACTTGCCTTGCCCCGGGTTAGGGGGCGCAAATTACTTGCCTTGCCCTGGGTGCTGACAACCCACGCTACGCCGCTGCATGTGTAGAGTCCTCTCTTGTGTTGTTGGAAAAGAGTGTTTGTGACGACCAGCTTGTTCTCTTGACAGAACTCTATTAGCCTTTGCCCTGCTTCGTTTTGAACTCCAAGGCCAAACTTGCCAGTTGCTGCTTTTATCTGTTGAGCATTCCAATCCCTTATAATGAGAAGAACATCCTTCTTTGTTTGTTTTTAATATTATTTTTTTCCCTTTATAACAGCCAAATAAAATTTCTGCATCGCTGTTATGGTTTCTATTTTTTTATATATATATAATTTTTATTAATTTTTTTCATTATATTAATTCCAATATCAAACAAATTTTCACAAATTTCAATTTTTGGACTTCCATCAGCTTCACTGTCAAACATCCATATTTTCCCATTTTTACACATTTTCTAAGTTTAATATTGCATTTTAATATTACTTTTTCAATCCTCTTTCTGTTTAACAATATTCCTCTACCTTTCACAAAGCCTCTTTAAATCCCACTAGCGTTGTTTGTTCATCACATATTGTCAGAGCTGCCTCCAGGTCCCAGCTCACAGAGGACCAACGCTAGGCTGTAGTTATGTACAAAAGTCTTTATTGAAGTTCAGTTTCCATTTTAAAGCCGCAGCGCGCAGCTCTACGTCTCGACCTTAGACCGGCGAAGTCCCGTCTGAGTCTCCGCCCCTTCCACACCAGTTTAAGACTCTCGCCTTGCTCCACCTCTTCCTAAGTTCCTTTCTCCTCTGGGCCCTCCTGCCCGCTAGGGTTTCATCCTTCCTGGACTCCTCTGACGCTGACCCTGATGATTCTTCCCCCTCCTTCCGGCGGGCTTTAGGACCTGGTTCCCTATCCGGGCTACCTTCTGTGCCGCTCGCCTGTACATTTGAACTTGGCGTGCGCGCCCAGCCTGCAACTTTCCTCTTGACCGTTCCCTCGCTCTCCGATGGAGGCGTGGCCACCCCTGACTCCTCTTCTCTCGCTGGTGGTGAATATGTGGGCTCTGATACCTGGGACTCCTCCCCCCCACTACGCTCTGGTGGGGAAGCTGGTCCTGATTTCCAACTGCTGCTCTGGGAGTCCCCGCTGGCCCCTTGTTTCTGGGGTGTCCCCCTTGGGTCGCCCCTTGCCCTGCCCATCGGCGCCCCCTTCTGTGAATCTTCCGATTCGCTGGAGAGGCTCACGGAATCTATTGGGCTGCTGTCATCCTCTCCTACGCTGCCCTCGGATTGCTCCCCCTCGCTCTCCATCTCCTCTCCTCCCTGCGCTCCCGCTGAGTCCCTGACACATATACTTTTCAGATATTCAGTAAATTTCCCCCAGTCCTCGATGAACTTGTGGTCCCGTTGATATCTAATCTTCCCAGTTAGTTTGTCCAGTTCAGCATAGTCCATAAGTTTCATTCTCCATTCTTCAAGTGTCGGTATTTCTTCCTGTTTCCATTTTTGGGCCATTAATATTCTTGCTGCTGTAACTGCGTATTAAAAGAGTTTATTGTCCCTTCTATTTATTTCACTTCCTATTATTCCTAACAGAAATGCTTCTGGTTTTTTTACAAATGTATATTTCAACATCTTCTTCAATTCATTATATATCATTTCCCAGAAACATTTCACTTTCTTGCACTCCCACCACATATGAAAAAAGGTTCCTTCTTTTTCTTTACATTTCCAACACTTATTGCATGTCTTATACATTTTTGCTAGTTTAACCGGTGTGATATACCATCTATATACTATTTTCATAGAATTCTCTTTTAACGCAGTACATGCTGTAAATTTTATATTTACATTCCATACTTTTCCCCAATCATCCAATTGTATATTATATCCCAAATCTTTGGCCCAATCACCGACTTTACTTCCTCATCCATCGTTTGCCATTCTAACAACATTCCATACATTTTTGACAATGTCTTATAATCACTGTTAATTATCTCTGTTTGAAATTTCGATTCTTTTTCTGCATATCCACTCTCTTTACAATCCTTTTTGAACATTTCATTTACCTGAAAATAGTGCAACCAATCAAACACAAATTCTTTTACTTGTTCATATGGCTTCATTTTCCACTTTCCTCCTTCTTTAATTATTAATTCTCCATATGTTATCCAGTTCCCTCTCATATTTATTTTCTTTACACTCATAACCTCTAATGGGGACAACCAGTGTGGAACTTTAGGTTCTAATATATTTTTATACCTATCCCATATTTCTATTAAAGATCTCCGGAAAATATGATTCTCAAAACCCTTATGGCATTTCTTCTTCTCCAACCATAGATACGCGTGCCATCCAAATCTGTTATCAAATCCTTCTAAATCTAACAGTTTGTTATTTTTTAATTTTATCCATGCTTTTAACCAACAGAGACAGGACGCTTCGTAATATAATTTCAAGTCTGGCAGGGCAAAGTCTCCTCTTTCTTTCGCATCTGTTAATAACTTAAATTGTATTCTTGGCTTTTTGCCCTGCCAAATATATCTTGAAATTACTCTTTGCCACTCTTTAAAAATCACAGTCCCTTTGATTATATGAATCATTTGAAATAAAAATAACATCTTTGGAAGCACACTCATTTTAATCGTTGAAATTCTGCCCCCAAAAGAAAGTTTCATCCTTCGCCATACCTCCAGGTCTTTTTTAATTCCGTTCCACACTGGTATGTAATTATTTTGAAATAAATCAATGTTTTTGGAAGTTAACCATATTCCCAAGTATTTCACCTTCTTCACCACTTCAATCCCTATTTCTTGTTGCATTATTTCTGTTACATTATGATCCATATTTTTTACAATTACTTTTGTTTTTTTCTTATTTAGTATAAACCCGGCTACCTTACCAAATTGGTCAATCTCCTCCAGTACCTCGTTTAGACTTTTTAGTGGATCTTCTATCGTTATTACCAAATCATCGGCAAAGGCTTTAACTTTATATTCATTCTGACCTACTGTCACCCCTTTTATTAGTCCATTTTGTCTAATCAAATTCAAAAGAACTTCCAGGACCATTATAAATAACAGTGGCGAGAAAGGACATCCCTGTCTTTTACCTTTCAATATCATCACTTCTTCCGTAATCACATTATTGACAATCAGTTTTGCTTTCTGTTCTGTATAAATCGCCCTTATCCCATTATAAAAATCTTTTTCAACCTCCATATACTCTAAATTTTTTAACATAAATTCCCATGATATATTGTCAAAGGCCTTTTCTGCATCTACAAACATTAGTATAGCTTGTTTCTCATTCCTGGCAGTCAGATATTCCAAAATATTAATTATATTTCTAACATTATCTTTCATCTGTCTGCCTGGGAGAAAACCAGCTTGATCTTCATGGATAAGTTCTTGTAAAACCTTTTTCAACCTTTTTGCTAATATTCCAGAAAAAAAATTGTAGTCTGTATTCAATAATGAAATCGGCCTGTAATTCTTAACTTGTGATAAATCAGAGTCTTGCTTGGGAATAAGTGTAATGAAGGCTTCTTTCCAAGATTCCGGGATATGTTTTTCCTTCAAAATGCTATTCACAACTTCTTTCAGTGGTACCGTCAGGATATGTCTCAGTTCCTTATAATAGCAAGATGTAAAACCATCTGGTCCTGGAGCTTTCCCTCTTTTTAATTCTTTTATGACCTCTATTATTTCCTCATTCTCAATTGGGGCGTTCAGTCTGTCTTTCTTTTCCATTGGGATCTTCTGCACCTTTTTATCTTTTAAGTATCTTTCTATTTTCTTCATATTATTCTTTTCTCTGTTTCTGTACAAATGACTGTAAAAGTCCAAGAATCCTTTCCTGATACCTTTCGGATTTTCTATTTCTTCTCCATCCACAACAATTTTATTAATTGTATTTTGTTCCTTTCTTTTCTTGATTTGCCACATGAGCCATTTGCCCGACTTGTTAGCAAACTCAAAATTCTTTTGTCTTAACTTTTTGATGTTCCATTCCACCTCTTTGTTTATTATCATAGCAAATTGCGTTTGCAGAACTTTAATGTTTTGTTTTATCTTTAAATTATTGGGTTTCTTGATTAGTTTTTGTTCATTCTTTTAAAATTTCTTTTTTTCCTTTCTCTCTATACTTATTTTTGATTGCATTTGGCTGAATGAAGAATCCTCTCATTACCGCCTTACTTGCATCCCAAACTACACTCATCTTTGTGCCTTTATTACAGTTATCCGTGAAATAGTCCATCAACTTCTTTTGTGCCTCTTGTATGATTTTTTGATCCTCTAAGAGGTAATCATTAATTCTCCATCTGAATGATCTTTCTTCATAACCTTTTATCTCCAATTTTATTGGGTTGTGATCCGAAATTACTCTAGGTTGGATTTCAATTTGAAAAATTCTTGGAGTTAATTCATTTGAGACCCAGATTTGATCTATTCTTGACATTGACTGATTTGGATCTGAGTAGATTAAAAATAATTATATAACTTCCATCAATGTTTAGTCTTTTTTCTCTATTTCTTTGAAGTATCAAATTTCTCATTTCTCTATCTTTGAAGGTAATTAAACAATCTCCTGGAACTTTCTTTGATTTGGTTGTTCTTACTCTCAACCTGAATGCGTTCTGTACTGTTCTCGCAACCTCATCGTTTTGTAACTCCATCCATTGTGCTATCTCTGTTATTAATTTCTCTCTAATGTTCTCACCTTGAACCTCTGGCACGGCTCTCAGTCTGAGGTTCACTTCCCTCTGTCTCAATTCGTTCATAGCAATAGCGTCCCATATCGCCTCCTGTGATTTGTTAACTTCAGATAAACCCGCTTTGATTTTCTCCTCCTCACGTTTCACTTCCTTCATTTCCGTTCTTGTCTTCTTCATTCCCTCTTCCAGAGAATGTGTTCTTTTCAATACCTCTTTAATTTGCCCCTTCAATTCATTTACTGTCTCATCAATTTTTTTGTCCATTTTTCCTATTCTAGTATCTACTTGTTCAATTCTCGTATCCACTTGTTCTAATTTTTCTTCTAAATTCTTTTCGCTTTGCCTAATTTCTGCAAACATTTTTAATATTTCTCCTTTAAAATCTGATTCTTGTTTGGATCCTCTTCTATCTGCTGGCGTTCCCCCCTCACCTCCTTTCTTCGGTTGGTGGGACATTCTCACAAATATAGTTTACACACTTATCACTTAGTAATCCAAATTAAAAAATAAAATTTCCCCACCGCTTCAGACAACTTTCTAAATACCCCACCGAAAACCAAATATATCCAATTACTTTCAAATTTTACGATCTATATGTTCTTAATTTAGTCTTTTGTATATTCCTTCAAATCCCACTTTCAAAGTCAAGATATCTTCAGCCCAGTTGGATCCTTAAACTTAAAATACTGTGAGAAAAGGAGACGCAGATTCGATGTCCAAATTCTTCTTGCCACCAATTAGGCTAATCCTTTTGGAACGCACAGTAACCCATTTCTAATCCAATTTATAATCCAATTTATAATCCAATTTCGTTCATATTATATCACCAAAGAAGAGTTACTTTCCCTCAAAAAATAATCCAAAGTTCTAAATCTTCTGCCTCCAATTAGGCTAATCCTTCCAGACCTTTATAAGCCAATTATAATTTAAATTGTAATCCAATGTTGGTAATTGTGTCCAAATAAATTTTCCAATTAAAAAAAAATTGAAAATTGAAATAGTACTAAAATTAAGCCAAATAAAAAAACATCCAAGTGGATACTTCACAAAAACTCATTATTGAGGACAAGGAAAAACCCAGAGACATCCAACCCCTAAAAAGGAAGAGAAAGCAAAAAAGAACAGCAAAACAAAGTAGAGCCAGGGAGAACAAAGAAAATCCAGCAAAAAAACAAGTTGTAGTTCCTCTTCTGTCCACAGGGGGCCTAAGCTCCCAAAACAAAATTTTTTGAGAAAAGTCTAAAAGTCCAACTTTATTTAAAGATTTCCTTATTAAAAAATCATAATCCAAATCCAAATGGTAATAGTGGCCAGTAAAAGTAAATAAAATCACTTCAAAAAAGCGATTGAAATGCCCCAAATCTAATGAATTTATGTCCTTTCAGTGATTGCAGAAGACAGACAAAAGACAATGGAGTCGGAAGCTCCTCTTCCGTTGCGCAGTTTTTTAAAAAAGTGAAACTGGGAACGTTCTTGCATCTCTTTTCTCCCACAGTTACAACGAGGACCTTCAAATTCTAAAATTAATCCTCCACCCCCCCTTTTAACTTAGTTTCGCCTTAAGTTACTCTGTATCTTTTTAGAGAAATATTTCTCAAGTAGTCAAAAGGGGGAAAGAACAGCCTTCTTTGGTGTAGAGTGTCCATGTGTAGAGTCGTCTCTTGTGTTGTTGGAAAAGAATGTTTGTGACGACCAGCTTGTTCTCTTGGCAGAACTCTATTAGCCTTTGCCCTGCTTCGTTTTGAACTCCAAGGCCAAACTTGCCAGTTGTTCCTTTTATCTCTTGATTCCCTACTTTAGCATTCCAATCCCCTATAATGAGAAGAACATCCTTCTTTGGTGTCACTTCTATAAGGTGTTGTAAGTCTTTATAGAATTGGTCAATTTCAGTTTCTTCAGCACCGGTAGTTGGTGCATAATCTTGGATTACAGTGATGTTAAAAGGTCTGCCTTGGATTCGTATCGAGATCATTCTATCATTTTTGAGATTGCATCCCAGTACAGCTTTTGCTACTCTTTTGTTGACTATGAGGGCCACTCCATTTCTTCTATGGGAGTCTTGCCCACAGTAGTAGATACGATTATCATCCTAACTGAATTTGCCCATTCCCATCCATTTTAGTTCACTGATGCCCAGGATGTCAATATTTATTCTTGCCATCCCATTTTTGACCACATCCAGTTTACCATGGTTCATGGAACTTACATTCCAGGTTCCTATGCAATATTTTTCATTACAGCATTGAACTTTTCTTTCACTTCCAGGCACATCCGGAACTGAGTGACCTTTCAGCTTTGGCCCAGCTGCTTCATCAGCTCTGAATCTACTTGTACTTGTCCTCCGCTCTTCCTCAGTAGCATGTTGGACACCTTACGACCTGAGGGGCTCATCTTCTAGCGTCATAACTTTTACATGCCTGTTGTTTTTGTCACCTCTTAGCCACTTACAAAACCAAGGTATTTACTGCAGAGAGGAGCATATTGTGAGATGCTATTTGTCTGTGTCACGATCTCTCCACTTTACAGAACAAGCTATAGTTGTCTGTCAGAATGGCTTCACGAAAGCGGTTATCAAGCATAATACAGAAGCTTTCTCATCAGAAGTCTTCAACCTTCTCTTTTTAACTCACTTGCCTTTCAACTGAACAATTTGCCCTACCATATGGCAAAGGCTGAGGTCAGACAGATAAAATATCTCATCACACGATAGAATGGTTAACCAACATGTGAGTTGGTACAATGAACACATCGTAAAAGTGTTGCAAAAGCCAGCTGAAAAGAAGCTTCAGCTTAAGGCAGGAAATCTGCTTCCCAGCCCCAGCCCCAGCCCTTCCAGTTCATTACAGATATTGTGCAAAGAAAAAAGGCCTCTGAGCCCTCCCTTGGCAATCTGTGCCTGGCTCCTCTGACAGATTTCTAATGACTTTTCAATGATAACGACTTAAAATGGCTTTGTACCTTGGCATTGAGGTTTCATATCTTATCCTTCTCACATACAGATCTAGAGTGACTTGAGTGCATGCAGGTGGATGTGCAAATACACCCACACCCACACACCTACCAACACTTTTGTGGCATTTTCACTTCATTTCAGTATTCCCTGCACAGTTATTCATAAAGATCAACCTAGTGGGGAAAAGACTCCTGTCTTTCCACTCTCTGGCTTCACCACCAAAAGCTCTCTTTTCCACTCGAAGAGGCTCCATCATGTTCTGTGAGGAGTGTGTGTGTGTGTGTGTGTGTGTGGAAGTGGCAGAGACTCTTGCTCACCCCTACAAAGCAACTGGAACTGAGAAGCTCATTTTCCACCATTGCATTACACCTCAGTCATTCCTTGCTGTCTAAGATATGGACACTCCCAGACTGTTATCTCCTTTACACACCTGTTAACTCCTTCAGCCTCTGTGGAGAGCAGAGTTGTGTGAACTGAAGTGAGCAAAGAGAGGAACCCAAGGCAACAGGAGTAGAAAAGGAGCCTGAAAAAAATGCTAAGTCCTGAGGCAGGAAGCAGAACCTGAAACATTCGAAAATAAATTGCAAGACTACTAGCTCATATACTGTATGGTCCATCAAAGATTTGTTTCCACCGCTAATTCCATGTACTGCATGTTCCTTCCTTTAAAAACTAGTGTGGGACTTACTATTCTTTTTTACAGAGTAAAGAGGTGACCTCTCTCTTTAGGTGTTACATGGCTTGACAACAGAAGGAGGCCAGGAGCTTGCCTTAATGCCTTTTGATGGCTGCTTCTATTCACTGGGAAATGTGTTGTGTCCCACTGCCCTATTAGGGGGTGGGGGCAGCAAAAGGAAGCAGGTTTTTCCTCCAGAGCAAACCCAAACACCGATTCACTGATTCAGTCCAGGTGCCAAAATAACTTGGCTAGCCTTGGATACTATGTACCTTGACCTGGTAGGGTATATTTGCTATTGCACCTCAAGCGGTAAAATGTCTTGGGCCACTCAGTTCTGAGGAAGACACCTTTAGTTGCTGACAAGAAGTGGCCTTGGGTAATGCTGTAGAGGAGAGTAGTTACATATGGGGAAAGTGGTTGAACTCAGCATGGATTGGGTCCCTTTCCCCATTAAAAAAAACCCCCTCAAAGTGGCTTGTCTACAAATAGAAACATTCATAACCATACTTTAAAACATGTGGAAGTTAAAATACTAAAGAAGTTAAAAACTATCCCAACTTCCTAAGCATTTGCAACAGGTGGTCCAACGCATGGCCCAACAGCTGCATGTGATCCTTGAGACCTTTTTGGAAGCCTTTGGCGACATCTGCCCCCCCCCACTGCCTTCCCAAAACCAGGTAAGCGAGGTGCTGGACTTTGGGAAGGAGGTGTGAAGGCTCTGGCAGGGTCCTAGAGTCCTCCTGCTCCTTCCCAAAGCCCTAGTTAGTGCTTTCCCAGCTTTGGGAAGGAGACAGGATGGCTTTAGGACCCTGCCAGAGCCCATGCACCTCCTTCCCAAAGCCCAGCACCTCACTGAGCCAGCTTGGGGAAGGCATTTCAAGGGTTGGGGCATCCAATTTTGGCCTTGCTCCCTGCCTCCCACATAACAAGGCCATGTGTGGCCAGCGGGTTCCAGATCTTGCAGCTCCCTTAGTATAGACTGTTGGACCACCTGCTCTAAGATTTGCATTTAGTGGCTTTTAGTGTTGATTTTCTAGCCCACTTTTAGCACTGGTGTTGCTTCTGCCTTCAGCACCATAAACACACCCTAGCAAGGATGGTTCAGACCTAACCCAGCAACTGCAGCAAAAAGATCTTTGTCCAGTGCTGTGTTCAGGGAGGTGTGTCACCCCCCCCCCCTTATTAAGAAGGAAAATCAAAGAGTTTAATCTTTTCTGGTCTCACCCTGAGGATTATCTTCAGCTTTGCCACGGCCTCTTAAAAGAGATTTACCTCACTCCGTGGTGAAGGTGCTCAAATTTTTACAGCTATCTAGGAAAGAGGCTGCACACAGTACAGGCATAATTAAACCATCACTAATCAGAGAGCAACAATGAATAATGGATATCTCCTCATTAGCAGGTCCTCCCCAAATCCACCATTTGGGGTAATTCATATGTCCTGATTTGCCTCAGACAGCAATAATCAACGGAGAGTTGCTATTGACTTTGTCGTCCAGTAGCTTTACGGCAAGTATAGTTCAAATAAATGCTGGTTTTTTAAAAAGCTTAAATCAAGTGTACTTTCACATAGAAAGTACTCTTGATTATAAGCTTATTTTTTTAAAAAAACCCCAACATTTATAGCCTAGGTTAAAGTGGCCTGGGACAATAAAATATATTACACACTTGTTATAGAAATATATATCATTCCAGGTCTGTGATAGCTTTTCCTTTAGATTTAGCTTGATCATTTCCTGGTAAAAGAGAAACACCAGGACTAGATTTTAATATATTTCACAGAGTAACATTTAAAACATAGTAAGCACAAGTAAATTCAAAGTAAAACTTCCAAGTCTACAGGGGCAATGAATTCAGAACGAATACCAGGTGAGCAGGCATTATGCAATATATAATCTATCTATCTATCTGGTTATACATACCAGGCGTTGCTGTGCCTCTTATAGCAACCCCACCTGCCTGCCACACACCCCACCCTTTCCACCTGACTAATCCCCATCCCATTAAATCTGCACTTCAGCAACTCATTGCTGTAGCTCTCCCCATGGTAAACCTCCAGATCAGGGGTTGTCAACCTGGTCCCCATCGCCCACTAGTGGGCGTTTCAGGATTTTAGGTGGACGGTAGGGGGTTCTACAGCACAAGCTGAATCCTCTTTCCATCAAGCACTGGTGGGCAGTAAGTATTTTTTATCATCAAGAAAGATGCGTTAGTGGGCAGTAGGTATGAAAAGATTGATTATCCCTGCTCTAGAGCTTCCCTTTCCCACCCCACATAAGTACTAAGCCGCCTTCCCTACCCTGTTTATGAAGTGGCTCCTCTTTTCTATTCTGCAGTCCTGCTTTGTACCCCTATTTTCGCTCTCACCGCCATGTTTGTGCTTCTTCCCAACTCCTTTTCTGTAGCCTCCCTCCTTGCACTTAAATAGCACTCCAGGCCACCTCCTGGGTCTTCTTCCCCACTCAACTGAGCCCTCTTTGCACACAGATCCAATTCTGAAGCATTTATTCCCTCCTGTTCTGCAGCCTTCTTCGTAACTGCTTTGTCACCTTTCCCCATTCCCATGCCTCTTCCTCCCTGCTCCTTTTCTGGCAACCCCCTGCCCAAGACACCTTGCAAAAGAAGCTCCTCTGAACATGTGCAAAATGACTTTTCCTCCCAGCCCACCATGTTTTTTTTATACCACCAAATGACTAATCTCCATAGTTCACTGCATCTTCTTTTTCTCTTCCCAGCCCTGGAGATTCCCTCTTTGACATGCTCGCTCCTCCCACTTCCCTGTTTGGCATACTTCTCCCCCTCTTTTGCCCTATGGTACTTGCCCATCCTTGGGACACCCCACTTTCCCCTTTTAGCCTCCTCCTCCCTCCCTTTCTGGTAAACCCCACTTCCCACCTCCTATCATAAATCCCAATACAGTGGTACCTCGGTTTAAGAACAGTTCTGTTTATGAACTATTCGGTTTATGAACTCCTCAAAACCGGAAGTAGTGTCGCGGTTTGTGAACTTTACCTCGGTCTACGAAAGGAAGCTGAATGGTGGAAGGGCACCGGCGGCGGGAGGCCTCATTAGGGGAAGCGTGCCTTGGTTTAAGAACAGCTTTGGTTTAAGAATGGACTTCTGGAATGGATTAAGTTTGTAAACTGAGGTACCACTGTACTCCATTGTTCTGATCTAATGTAGCACATTCAACTTTCCTCCACCCATTCAAGAAACTTGCTTTTAGTACACTTCTTCCTCTTAACTTTTTATCTCCCTTCACACACACACAACACACAGACAGACCCACACCCGCTTTCTATCTCTTTTTTTCACAAACACATAGAAAACACACACCCATCCCTTCCAGACGCACATGCATGCATTCAAGCACAAATCCCTTTCTCTCTCTTACTTGGGCTCACAAACAAACAAATTCTTCCATAGGTGGAAAAAGGCAGCAGTCTCCCCAGCAGACTCCACCCCTTGATATTAGATTAAATAAATAAGCAGTCTCCCCAGCAGACTCCACCCCTGGCATTAGATTAAATGCTGTATGGAATCTCTATTTAACTCCACTTCCAATCAATTACAGAATAGCAGTGTCTCATCATCACTAGAGGACCAAAGGGTGAAAATACGGTATCTCCCTCTGTTCAGACTAGCAGTGCACTGTTACTTGGAAAAACATCCACAATATATTTACGGAAAACAGCCTGACAAAGATCCTCCCCTAAGTTAAAGGCATGGGTCTTTAACTTGCCTACCATCTGAGACCAGGCTTGAACCAGGATGCTACCTCGGACGCATATCATACAGTTGTCCATGTGGTACAATTTCTGTTTTGCATTCCAGTTTGTCCAATTTAGCTTCACCTATATTGTGTCAAAGGCAGAGGAATATATCAAGTATATAAATAGAATTCAGCTAACTCAAGAAGAACAAATTTATCTTTTTTTGTCACAACTCCTTTGGCCCTCAGGAGCAGTTAACAAAAGCAGCACTGCACAAACTCAATTAACATAGCAACAAAGACTCTGAACTGCAGCACCACACAGTCAAGCTGAGAAACCAATTACACAGGGTTCTCCCGGAATGGCCACATACTCTTATCATTGGTAGATGATTTATTCCTTCCCTTTTATGCTAACCAGAAAAGGAATCCAGGCAGCCTCAGCACCTCTGTATCAAGTGGGACTTATTCTGTCATGGAGTAGGAGCATCAAGAACTAAATGTCTGTAGAAGGAGCAGCCTTAGAAGAGGTAGCACAGCCATTCCCTTCATGGCTTCTGATGAAACAGCTTGTGTTCCTACCAGTGCCAGATTTACATATAAGCTAAACAAGCTATAGCTTAGGGCCCCACTCTTCTGGGGGCCCCCCCAAAATTGAAAGGATGTGCATTTCCAAAATATAAGATAAAAAACAAATAAAATAAAACCTATATACAGCAACAGTGTGATGTGTTGTGTAGGCTCCTATTTATTATGTGCAAATAGCTTTAGATACCTTTTAGCATATTCAGCACAAAAAACAGAGACAATTTGTTGTTGACAAAGGACAGCTGGACATAGAAAGGGCGCCATTACCTTCAGTAGCTTAGGGCCTCAACAAACCTAAATCCAGCCCTGGTTCCTACCCTCATCTGTGTCTGCAGCAAACTACAGAAAGCTCATCATAGTCATTGGAAATATTTGCCTGAATACATAGGCAAGAAATGAAACTTACTGGAATCCTCGTAATTACTAATCCCAGTAATATGAAAATCAGTCAGACTGGATACAATGCAAATTTCCTGTTCTGTTTACCCTGCTTTGGGGCTGTTCTTATGCTAAGTACGGTAATATGCAGAAAGGCATCATGTTGCTTCATTATGTGACAACACCAGCCAATCAGAAGGTGCATATTAGCATACCTGTTGCTTCAACAACTTTCTTGACTTCAGATGTCCTAATTCACATTTATAAAAATCTGTAGCTTCAGAGCACATTTTGTATCTGAATCCAAAACTGTTCAGGTAAACTAAATGAACCTTTGCTAAAATTGAAGCAGCCTTGGTAGGGCTTGGCTTGTTTCTGAGGAAAGAAAGAAGCATTCAACAAAAGTGTTGTGTTAATGCTTATTATTATTTTCTAGGAAAAATTTAAAGGCCCTTTCTTGGGGAAAGGGGACTTAATCCCAAGACTTTTTCTAAAAATGAATAGCCCTCTTGAACCTTCCTCTATGGAGCTTTTGAACAGTGCCTTTAAAAGGCTAAATGAACATCATAAATATGGTATTTAGTGTCTGGCGTTTTCTAAGGCCCCTGAGACAGCTCAGCAAACCTCTGGCAGGAATCATTTCAAATTGGCTGGAATAATCACAGGTCTCAAAGGTTTGCAGTGACAAGATACACAATTAAGATTGTATGGGGGTGGGGGGTAGGAGGCTGCCTGAAGTTTCTTTCATGCTGTAGCTTATATGGAGAGGAAAGCTTGTGAAATGGCCCTTTCCCATTGCATTAATAATATCTGAATAGGAAAAGGGAACTTCTGAGCTCTGTAATACATAACACACACTGCTTCTGCCTAGCTCCCCTGCTGATTGATAGCTGGGGTTTTGTCCCTCCTGACATATGCTTTCTCTGTTCCTTCTCTTGCTCTTACCACCCCCCCCCCTTTCTCAGAGTAAAAGTAAATGGAGGGCATTCAAGAGCTCTTCATAAAGGGCTTCCTGGGCTGTGAGTCATCCCACCTCACCCGCTCCCGTCATGTGCTGAGCTACCAAACCCTCTGCCTCCCAGCACACTGGCTGTCAGAGTGCAGACACATCCCTCTTTCATGAGAGATTGGCTGCATCTCCAGGGAAGCCCCCCATCTTGCTATAGCACAGAGCGCAGAGAAGAGAGGCAGATGTGATAAACATTTAGCTGGTCTTGGGTGAATGTGGTAACACAGATTCATTAGCAAGGAAATGAAGCCCTTGACTAATGGAAAAGGTTGCCAGAGCTGGTTACTTGCTGGGGCCCAGACATACAAAGAGCCCTGCTGGATCAGGCCAAAGACCCATCTAGTCCAGCACTCTGTTCTCACAGAGGACAACCAGGTGCTTATGGGAAGCCTGCAAAGACACAAGAACAACACCCCTCCCCCACCTGGGATTCCCAGCAACTGGCTTTTAGAGGCAGAACACAAGACGCTGGGGCTGGGAGCCATCGATAGCCTGATCTACAATCAATTGGTCTAGTCCTCTTTCCAAGGCCTCCTGCTGCTGCTGTGCCGCTGCTGCGCGATTTCTGTTCTCATCCTGAAGCAAAGTTCTTAACCTGAAGCACTATTTCTGGGTTAGCAGAGTCTGTAACCTGAAACGTATGTAACCTGAAGCATATGTAACCCGAAGTACCACTGTATTATGCCCTATATCCTGTGCCCATTTAATCATTACTGATTTAACTTCCTCATCTTTAGTTTCCCATTCCCAAAGTATGCCATATGCCTTTTTAACAGTTTAGAGTTGTCATCTATAACATCCCTTTGGCATTTGGAAACTGTATAGGCAAATCCTTTTTTATTATCCTCTTTAAAAAATTCATTCAGTTGTCTGTGGTGCAACCAACTCTGAAGATATTTCTTTATTTCGCCATACTCTTTCAATTTCAATTTTCCTTCCTGTTCAATTAATAGTTCTCTATATGTTGGCCATATTCCTTTCTTTGAGGACATTTTGAATGACAATGCTTCAACAGGTGATATCCACCACGGAGTTTTAGGTTCCAATAACTTTATATTTTTCCCAAACCTTTAATAGGGACCTTCTTATTATGTTATATGGAATCCTTTACGTACCTGTCAGAGCTGCCTCCAGGTCCCAGCTCACAGAGGACCAACGCTAGGCTGTAGTTATGTACAAAAGTCTTTATTGAGGTTCAGTTTCCATTTTAAAGCCGCAGCGTGCAGCTCTACGTCTCGACCTTAGACCGGCGAAGTCCCGTCTGAGTCTCCTCCCCTTCCACACCAGTTTAAGACTCTCGCCTTGCTCCACCTCTTCCTAAGTTCCTTTCTCCTCTGGGCCCTCCTGCCCGCTAGGGTTTCATCCTTCCTGGACTCCTCTGACGCTGACCCTGACGATTCTTGCCCCTCCTTCCGGCGGGCTTTAGGACCTGGTTCCCTATCCGGGCTACCTTCTGTGCCGCTCGCCTGTACCTTTGAACTTGGCACGCGCGCCCAGCCTGCAACTTTCCTCTTGACCGTTAACTCGCTCTCCGATGGAGGCGTGGTCAACCCTGACTCATCTTCTCTCGCTGGTGGTGCATATGTGGGCTCTGACACCTGGGACTCCTCCCCCCCACTACGCTCTGGTGGGGAAGCTGGTCCTGATCTCCAACTGCTGCTCTGGGAGTCCCCGCTGGCCCCTTGCTTCTGGGGTGTCCCCCTTGGGTCGCCCCTTGCCCTGCCCATCGGCGCCCCCTTCTGTGAATCTTCCGATTCGCTGGAGAGGCTCACGGAATCTATTGAGCTGCTGTCATATTCTCCTACGCTGCCCTCGGATTGCTCCCCCTCGCTCTCCATCTCCTCTCCTCCCTGCGCTCCCGCTGAGTCCCTGACAGTACCTTTGCTTTCCCATACCATAATTATGCATGCCACCCAAATCTGTTATCATGTCCTTCTAGATCTATTGCCTCTTCTTTTTCTAATTTAATCCAATCCCGAATCCAAGTAAGACATGCTGCTTCATAATAAAGTTTAAAATCTGGAAGGGAAAAGCCTCCCCTTTCTTTTACATCTGTAAGTATTTTATTCTTGGCTTTTCCCCACTCCAGATAAATTTTGACATATCTCGCTGCCATTTTCTGAAGCAAGCATTATCACTTACTGTCAGGGGCTCAGGAGCAGAAGCACAGGGAAGAGAGGAGATGGAGAGCGAAGGGGAAGAATCGTTGGATTATTTTGATTGTTGTTAGCTGCCCTGAGCCCAGCTTCGGCTGGGGAGGGCAGGATATAAATAAAATTTATTATTTGTCAGGGGCTCAGGAGCAGAGGCACAGGGAAGAGGGGAGATGGAGAGCGAAGGGGAAGAATCTGAGGGCAGCGTAGGAGAAGATGACAGTGGCCCGAGAGATTCCATGAGCCTCTCCAGCGAATCGGAAGATTCACAGAAGGGGGCGCCGGTGGCCAGGGCAAGGGGTGTCCCAAGGGGGACACTCCAGAAGCAAGGGGCCAGCGGGGACTCCCAGAGCAGCAGTTGGAGATCAGGACCAGCTTCCCCACCTGAGCATAGTGGGGGGGAAGAGTCCCAGGTATCGGGGGTAGCGTCTCCCCCAGCAGGGAGAGAAGAGGAGTCAGGGCTGACCACGCCTCCATCAGAGAGTCAGGCAACGGAGGGGAGGTCAGGTCCAGCTAGCATCCCGGAAGAGGTAAGCAGTGACAGAAGCAGTGTAACGGTCAGGAGGAAGGTCACTGGGTTGGCGCGAGAGCCAAGTTCAAAAGTACAGGCGCGCAGGGCAGCAGAGAACGAGAATTGGGAACTGGGTCCTAAAGCCCGCCGGAGACAGGGGGAGGAGTCAGGGGACTCAGCGTCAGAAGAGTCCAGAAAGGGGAATGCCCCAGCGGACAGGAGGACCCAGAGGAGAAGAGAGCAGAGGAAGAGGTGGAGCAGGGCTAGAATCTTAAACTGGTGTCAGGGGGGAGGAGATTCAGACGGAACTTCGGCGGTCTAGGGTTTAAGACATAGAGCTACGCGCTATGGCTTTGGAATGGAAACTGAACTTCAATAAAGACTTTTGTATATAACGACGACCTGGCGTTGGTCCTCTGTGAGCTGGGACCTTGGGCAGCTCTGACAGTAAGTTCCGTCTGCAAAAAAACCTTCGCAGCGTGAGTTGACGCAGCGAGGGGCAAGACTTGGTGTTTTGCGAGCTCACGAAGATCGGGAAGGATGGCTACAGAGGAGCAAATGACAGCCCTGCAAGAAGCAGTCACGAGGCTTTCCATGGAAGTAGCAGCATCCAGAAAGAGAGAGGAGGAATCAGCCGCGTTCTGCCAGGATCTGCAAACCAGGTTGGAAATTTTGAGAAAGGAGGGGCTGCCCGGTGCCAAGCCGGAGGGGATTGGCCTCGGAAAGAGGGGGGGCAGCCTCGTGTCTCATTTCGATGGGAGCCTGCAGCAGTATCCTAACTTCAGAGCAGATGTAGTGTTCGCGCTCAAGTTGCTTCAGAAAGACTTTAGAGATGAGGAGGAGAAAGTGGGGTTCATAATAACTCATCTGCATGGAGAAGCTAAAGCGTGGCTGCGCAATCTTTGGCGCGACAATGATCCCGCCCTCCAAAATTCAGATGCCTTTATTAAGGCTATGGACGCTTGTTTTCAATCTGCAGTGGATGTGGACGTTGCCAGGAGGGAAATGCATGGACTGAAACAGGGGAAAGCCACTGTGAGACAATATCACTCCCGCTTTTTTGCGTTGGTTAATGCGCTGGGATGGGAAAAGGACTCAGCTGCCGTCCGAGACCTGTTCTGGGAAGGGCTGAATGGGGTGGTTCAAGATGAAATTGCGAGGGGGGAGAGGCCCAAGAGCACCACGGAAGTCGTCCAAAGAGCGCTGGCGATTGGGATGCGTCTGGAAGACCGCCCGTGGAGCAAGGATGAAGGGCGTTGGGGATGCACACCAGCCAGATCACCTCCTTTCTTACCCAGAGAGACAGCGCACGCCCAGTCCACACCTCCACTGGGAGGGGGAGAAGAGCCGATGGAGATAGGTGGTGCCAGGGCTCAGACAGCCACCAGAGCCCCAACACCGGGAGCAGTCAAGGCGAAGCCTCCTAGAGGGAGCAGGAAGTGTTACATCTGCGACAGTGCACAGCACCTGGCCAAAGAGTGTCCCCAGAGGCTCCACAAGCACACTGCAGCCTCAGCAACAGTAAGGGGAACAGTTCAGCAGGGGGAACAGCTACAGGGAAACGACCAAGCCTGGTTGGAGGCAGAGCCACTGGGGCCCAGCCAGGCAAGTCAGTGAAGCAGCCCCCAGGGATTTTACAACCCACAGACCCCCTCCTGCCCAAACCAGTGGTGCAACTCACTGCATCACTCCAGCTACCCAATGGACTCACAATGGAAGTCCCTATTACCATTGACTCTGGTAGTAATGCAGACTTTATAGGAGGGGATTTCGTCAAGCAGCATCGCATAGCGCTTTTACCAGCCACTATGCCCCTGAACGTTGTCACGGTTGATGGAAGAGAGCTACTGGGAGGACAGGTGGTACAGCAAACACCACCTATGGTGATGCGAATTGGGAATCACCGCGAAGTCATCAGCTTCAACGTCACTCACCTGTCAGACACACCCATAGTATTGGGCATGAGTTGGCTGGACAGGCACAGCCCGGCATTAGCATGGTACCAGCATCAATTGACCTTCTGCTCCTCCTACTGCGCAGAACACTGCATCCTGACCAGCCAGGAAGATGAGGGGCAAGAGGATGAACCACAGCTACACTTGGGCATGCTGCAAGCGGTACCCGACAAGTACAAGGCGTTTTTGGAGGTCTTCTGCGAGAAGGAAGCAGACAAGCTGCCTCCCCACAGACCCTACGACTGCAAGATTGACCTCCTGCCGGGGGCGACGCTGCCGACTGGAAAACTGTATTCCATGTCTGAAGACGAACTGCAGGAACTCAGGGAGTTCATAGACCACAACTTGAAGCGGGGATTCATCCAAGAATCCAAAGCAGTGGGGGGCAGTCCAGTGTTTTTTGTGAAGAAAAAAGACACGCCCCAAAAGAGGCTTGTAGTTGATTACAGGGTCATAAATTCGAGGACGAAGCCCACGGCATTCCCCATGCCCAAGATTGACGACCACCTGCTGGCGACGGTGAGGAAGGGTCGCATCTTCCCCAAGTTGGATCTGCGAGGGGCGTACAACCTTATACGCATGAGCGAAGGACGACGAGTTCCAGATACGCGACGGACTGCTCATCCGCAAAGGGGCCCTCTACGTGCCGGGAGACGACCTCCGCGCGAAAGTACTGCAGCAGTTACACGACGCGCCCAGCGCCGGGCACTTCGGCAAGGACAAGACGGCGGAATTAGTAGCCAGAGATTTTTGGTGGCCCAAGCTGAGGGGAGAAGTCGCAGAGTACGTTACTAGGTGTGACACATGCCAAAGGGCCAAGCCAGTACACAGGTCGCCAGCGGGACTGCTGGTACCGCTATAGATGCCGCTCGAACCGTGGGAGAGAGTGGCCCTGGACTTTGTCACAGATCTGCCCAGCTCGCGGGGCAAAACGGCGGTACTCGTGGTCGTAGACATGTTCACCAAGATGGCGCACTTCATCACTTGCGCGAAGGTGGCCACGGCGGAACAGACCGCCAAACTGTTCATAGACCACGTGTTCAAAGTGCACGGCTTACCGCGGTCCATCCTGTCCTACCGGGGTCGCCAGTTCATCTCGAACTTCTGGCAGAAGCTGCTGGGCATCCTGAACGTCAAGATCAACTTAGCGTCGGCACGACACCCGCAGACCAACGGACAAGCAGAGAGGGTCAACGCCATCATGCAGCAGTACCTGAGATGCTACGCGAATCAACAACCCTCGACCTGGGTGGACTACCTACCGCTGGCCGAGTTTGCCTACAACAACACGAAGCACGTGTCCACGGGGGTGACACCGTTATTCGCCAATAATGGGCGGCATCCCAGAACCTTCCCGGGATTAGAGAGAGTGGGGGAAGGGGAGCCAAAGGAAGCAGAGGCCTTGGCAGCGGAGCTACAGGAGGTCCACGAGCAACTCTGACGGCAGTTGGAGCTAGCAAAACACGCCTACAAAGTGCAGGCAGACAAACACAGGAGAGTTGGGGAAGACATCCAGGTGGGGGACTGGGTCTGGTTAGCAGCCCAGGCAGTGCCGGCCAGATCGTTAGCTAAGAAGAAGCTCGGACACAAGCAGCTAGGGCCTTACCAAGTCGAGGCACAGATCAATCCAGTAGCCTTCCGGTTGACACTCCCGGAGGGCTCCAGAATGCATCCGGTCTTTCATAGATCAGTGCTCACACCCTACAAGGCACCCCACAGGTTTCAGGCGCCAGGGACCGCACCAGGCCCGCTCAGCGAGGCGCCCACGAAGGGGGGGTCACCGAGAGCAGAGCCACTCAACGAGGTCACAGAGATTTTAGACTCGAGATGGGGGGAAGAGGGGGTTGAATATCTCCTCGCCAGGGAAGGTACCCCGGCCAGCGCCAACAGGTGGGTACCGTACTATGCCGTGGAGGAGCACTACCTCAAAGACGTGTTTCATGCACTCTTCCCACACAGACCCATGCCGGCAGATTATTTCGATGAATATCTTTTCACACCCACACTCTCAGCCAGCACGTTCCAGGGGTTCTCACCAGCTGAGGAAACGGCGCCAGAGACTACCTCCCCAGAGGGATCAATCTCAGGGTTTGGCACAGACCGCTCTTATTGGTGGGAAGATCAACCGGAAGTGGGGTGGAGCAGGGAACTGCCAGGAGGGCCCTTGCACGCAACGTCACCCGAGGCAACAGGGGGAGAGGGGGACATGGACGTGTTGGGGGAGGATCCTGGGTTCGAGCACACCTGCAGAGAAATGGAAGCAGAGGAGATCGACGTCGACGAGCCCGTCACGGACTGGCAGGAGCCAGCCGGCTGGCTGCACACCAGGGAAGATGAACTGTATCCTGCACTCACCCCCACAACACTGGAGCACCCGGAACCCACACCAGAAGAGGGAGAGGGGGGAAGGGGGGGCTTCGAGGGGGGGATGGATGTCAGGGGCTCAGGAGCAGAAGCACAGGGAAGAGGGGAGATGGAGAGCGAAGGGGAAGAATCTGAGGGCAGCGTAGGAGAAGATGACAGTGGCCCGAGAGATTCCATGAGCCTCTCCAGCGAATCGGAAGATTCACAGAAGGGGGCGCCAGTGGCCAGGGCAAGGGGGGTCCCAAGGGGGACACTCCAGAAGCAAGGGGCCAGCGGGGACTCCCAGAGCAGCAGTTGGAGATCAGGACCAGCTTCCCCACCTGAGCATAGTGGGGGGGAAGAGTCCCAGGTATCGGGGGTAGCGTCTCCCCCAGCAGGGAGAGAAGAGGAGTCAGGGCTGACCACGCCTCCATTGGAGAGTCAGGCAACGGAGGGGAGGTCAGGTCCAGCTAGCATCCCGGAAGAGGGAAGCAGTGACAGAAGCAGTGTAACGGTCAGGAGGAAGGTCACTGGGTTGGCGCGAGAGCCAAGTTCAAAAGTACAGGCGCGCAGGGCAGCAGAGAACGAGAATTGGGAACTGGGTCCTAAAGCCCGCCGGAGACAGGGGGAGGAGTCAGGGGACTCAGCGTCAGAAGAGTCCAGAAAGGGGAATGCCCCAGCGGACAGGAGGACCCAGAGGAGAAGAGAGCAGAGGAAGAGGTGGAGCAGGGCTAGAATCTTAAACTGGTGTCAGGGGGGAGGAGATTCAGACGGAACTTCGGCGGTCTAGGGTTTAAGACGTAGAGCTGCGCGCTACGGCTTTGGAATGGAAACTGAACTTCAATAAAGACTTTTGTATATAACGACGACCTGGCGTTGGTCCTCTGTGAGCTGGGACCTTGGGCAGCTCTGACACTTACTATTGGTATTGTTTATCTTTATTGTTGCGATTCTTCCTATTCCTATTGCTGGAATTCAACCTATTCCATATTTCTAGTTTCCTTTTTATTTCATTCCAAATTTTTCATAATTATCTTTATAAATATTAATATTTTTTGTAGTCAACCATATTCCCAAATATTTTACCTTTTTATGGGCTTTTATATCTAAAGCTTCTGATAGCTCTTTCTTTTCTGCTTCTTTTAAATTTTTGAATCATAATTTAGTTTTGCTTTTATTAAGTTTAAAACCTGCCACCTGGCCAGACTTTTGGATCTTTTCTATAATTCTGGGGAGAGAATTCTGTGGTTCTTCAACAGTAATAACCAAATCATCCGCAAATGCTTTCAGTTTATGTTCACTTGTCTTTACTCTTATTCCTATTATTTCTTTGTCCTCTCTAATATTCCTTGCTAAAACCTTCAGAACCAGATTGAATAAAAGTGGTGATAACGGGCATCCTTGTCTTGTTCCTTTTTGTATTTCATATTGATCTGTTATCACCTGATTAATAATTAGTTTTGCATTGTGTTCTGAGTAAAAAGCTTGGATTCCCTTATTAAATTTTGCTCCGAATTCCATTTCTTCTAAAACTTTTTTCATGAAATCCCAGGAAACATTATCAAAAGCTTTTTCTGCATCTATAAACATCAATGCTGCCTTCTTTTCGTTTCTTACATCCAGGTATTCGATTATATTTAAAACATTTATTTTATTATCTTTCATTTGTCTACCTTGGAGAAATCCTGCTTGGTCTTGATGTATATAATCTTCCAAGATTTTCTTCATTCTATTAGCAAGAATATATGCAAACAATATCATTGTTTAATAATGAGATAGTCCTATAATTTTTAACTAATGTTATATCTGCATCTTGTTTTGGCACAGTGGTACCTCGGGTTACATATACTTCAGGTTACAGACTCTGCTAACCCAGAAATAGTACCTCGGGTTAAGAACTTTGCTTCAGGATGAGAACAGAAATCGAACGGCAGCAGTGAGGCGGCAGCAGGAGGCCCCATTAGTTAAAGTGGTACCTCAGGTTAAGAGCAGTTTCAAGTTAAAAACAGACCTCCAGAACGAATTAAGTTCTTAACACGAGGTACCACTGTATTAGTGTTATATAGGCCTCTATCCATGTTTCTGGGATTTCCCCTGTTTTTAGAATCTCATTCATTGTGTCTTTTAAGGGAAACACAAGCTGCTCACTTAATTTTTTATAATACTTTGCCGAGGTTCCATCTGGTCCTGGGGATTTACCTGTCTTTGCCTGATTTATTGCTTCTAATATTTCTTGTAATGAAATATCTGCATTTAATACCATTATCTTTTCATTTAGTTTTGGGAGATTACTACTTTTTATATGGTCTTCCATCATCTTCCTTTCATGTCCTTTTTTATACAATTCTGTAAAAAAATTAGTAAAGGCTTCCCTTATTTCTCTTAGTTTATCAGTGACTTTTCCATTATGCTTAATTTTATTTAAGTGGGTTTTTTGCTCATTTTTCCTCATTTGCTATGCCAAGTTTCCCTGGTTTGTTGACATGTTCAAAATATTTTTGTTTCATCTTTTTAATTTTCCAACTCATTTTCTCATTGATCAACATTGAATATTGGGTCTGTAATAATTTAATTGCCTGTTTGGTTGTCTCTTTATTGGGTTTCTTTATTAATTCTTTCTTTTTCTGATAATTCATCCAAAATTTCTCTCTTTTTCTTTTCTCTTATTTTCTTTTTGGTTGAGTTTTGTTTGATAAACAGTCCTCTCATAACTGCTTTGCTAGCATCCCATACTGTTTGCAATATGGTTCCATTATTTAAGTTTAGTTTGAAATAGTCTCCCAGAATCTTTTTGGCCTTTTCTAAAAGAATTTTGTCATCTAATAATTCTTCATTCAATCTCCATCTAAAAGTAGCTTGAGTTTCTTTCCGTATCTCCATTATTATAGGATTATGATCCAATAATTATCTGGGGTTTATCTCAATTTTTTAAAACTTTTGATTCTAATTCTGCTAACCTAGCAGTTCGAAAGCACACCAGTGCAAGTAGATAAATAGGTACTGCTGCGGGAGGAAGGTAAATGGTGTTTCCATGTGCTCTGGCACTTGTTATGATCCTCTGTGCACCAGTAGTGGTTCAGTCCTGCTGGCCACATGACCCAGAAAGCGGTCTGTGGACAAACGGTGGCTCCCTCAGCCTAAAAGTGGAGATAAGCGCCACAACCCCATAGTCGCCTTTGACTGGACTTAACCATCCAGGAGTCCTTTACCTTTACCTTATCTTTACCATACAGCTTCATATTCATGATAAACAGCATGGAGGGTAAGATGTTACCACAGCATAGTTGCGCAGAAGATGACAGGCAGTCTGCTAATACTGCTCTCTGAAACAGACCCTGCAGGCAGGAAAAGAACTGCGGAAGCACAGCACTCACAGTTCCCATCTTGCAGATGCAATCCAGGAGAATACAATGTTTGATGTCAGTATCAAATATTGCTAAGAGATAGGACAAAAAATTGCTAAGACCAATAGGATCAAACTCCCCCTAGCCCTCTTTGGATAAAGATCATCCATCAGGGTGACCAAGGCCAATTCAGTCCCCAAACCAGGGGCTCATCCACACTTCCTTTTGTGTCACATTTTTAGGCACAGGAAACCCATGTTTTACACTGAATCAGAGCAAACGGCAATCCTTGGCTACATTGCTGTTGGTTCCATTGCAGCAGTAGAACGTGGGTTTTACCAGGAAAAGCGCTGGGACAACAGCAAAAACCCACTCAGACACAGACCCGGAAAGCCCAGAGCTATGCCTAGACTGAAATGGGTCTAAGTTAAATCTAGATCTCTTTCCTCAAGAATAAATACCAATGGGGCTGACACCAAGAAAATGCTGTGCATAATTATCTTGGAGGAATTTTTCCTTTATTTCCCCCCCAAAACCAGGTCGGGGAACAGTGGGATGGCGGCGCTGCGCCTCCCCGCTGTCCTCCGAGCTCGGGGAGCTGGCCGATGTATGTCCGGCGCGCGGGGCGCTCTGCTTCAGGGCACCATGCGTGCCGGGCGGCAGGCTGCTATCCGCAGGGTGGGGAGCCCTGCGGGGAACTCCTGCAGGGCTCCCCACGCTGAGAATGTATGTCCGGCACGCGGGGCGCTCTGCTTCAGGGCACCCCGCCCGCCGGACGGCAGGCTGCGGACACCTGCGCGAAGCACGGGGCGTCCTCCGGAGGGCGCCCCCTGCTCCGCGCTGCCGGCTGCCGCCCGCAAGCCGTGCACGCCCAGGGGAGTTCCCCCCGGGCGAGCAAGGCTTGCGGACACCTGTGCGTAGCACGGGGCGTCCTTCAAAGGGCACCCCTTGCTCCGCACTGCAGGCTGCCGCCCGCAAGCCTTGCGCACCCGGGGGGAGTTCCCCCGGGCACGCAAGGCTTGCGGATAGCTTCCTGGAGCCTGGAGAGCGAGAGGTGTCGGTGTGCACTGACGCCTCTCACTCTCCAGGCTTCAGCGAAAGCCTGCATTCGCCCCATAGGACGCACACACATTTCCCCTTCATTTTTGGAGGGGGAAAATTGCGTCCTATAGGGTGAAAAATACGGTAAGTCCTTTTGGCCACAGACTGCTAGCAATATTGACTGACTCCCTCCCCCATCAGGAACTTGCCACACACTCATTCAGTCACACCTCCCTTGCCCCACAAAGAGGCCACAACTGCTGGAAAACATGTTTACTTTTTCACATCTGTCAAATCTTCTATCATCAAAGTGGGAAGGAAAACTCCCAGAGACAAATCCAGAAATGAGCAAATTAACACTCGTTGGCAAGTGTGATCCTGGAGCAAACCAGCCCTCTCTCTTCCTTTTGGTGGTGTTTGCCCTTCCTTAGAGTTCTCTCTTGTCCTACATAATAAAGTGCTTTCAGCTTCGTAAAAGAAAGAAATTAGAGGGTGTTGTTAAAAAGCATCGCAATAAATCAGAGCAGACCAGTTCATTCTACTTAGATCGGTGAAGCATGCATAAGAGAGCCCTTCATCACGGGCGAATTTGCAGAGAGAACAAATGCACATTCTTTGGAAGAAAATGAGAGGAATCTAACATGAGTTTTTGGGCTTAGAGGGGGAAAAGCAAAGTATACACAGTGTTATGGTCTGAACAAACAGTTGTTCTAGCCATATATAGCACAAACAATGAAAAAAAAATACTTTTTCATTATTTTTTCATAAAAATTGATAGTCACTGTTGGGTTTGTAGAAGAAAGAGATGAGGAACATTAACGAACAATAATGAAAAAGGCAGATGGCTGCAAATGGCCAATCAGGGCATTGTGACAGAAGGAAAGCCTGACCGCCCCCCCCCAAAAAAAATTTTTTTATTTGAGCACTGGGCAGTAGATCTCTATCTGTAAACATAGTTCTGTCAAAAATCTTGTGGAAAGGAGGAGGGTCTTTTACAGTACTGGAGGTCCCCCAATATAACACCACATAACACCAGTCCAGAAAGACCTACAATGGCTCCCAATACGTTTCCAGGCATCAAATGTCAAGGAAATAAACAACTACAGTATCTGATTTTTAGAAGACATCTGAAGGCAGCCCTGTTTAGGGAAGTTTTTAATGTTTTTAATGTTCTGTTAAAAGCCGCCCAGGGTGGCTAGGGAAACCCAGCCAGATGGACAGGGTAGAAATTATAAATTCTTATTCTTACTCTTACTCTTCCCTGCCTCTTGCTTTGGCCCACTTCCTTCCATCACACTTCTGGAGAAGAGACATGGGTCTGGTGAGTGACTGTCCTATGCACGATCAGGCACTCACCCCCAAAAGCTGCTCAGGGTGGCTTGAGCTTTCCCAGCACATGGAAGTGCAGGTGCACATATCATTCTGAAGCACAGCTGTTGGGAAGAGGTTGGATCCATGCTCCTTCTTAGCCCTTGTGAACCTCCTGTGGCTCTCCAGATGTGGCTGGACTACATTATCTCCCATTATCCTTGACCTCTGGCCACACTGACTGGGGCAGATGGGAAGGAAGTCCAAAAACATCTGGAGGGCCACAGATTCCACACTAATCATTTGAGGTGTTTAAATCTTTTCCTTTGCCTTTTGCATTTACATAGGGAATGAAGTCTAGGTTCTGTGGTTGTCATAAATATTTATGCAATGGTGTGTTACTCTTCCTATCATGCAACAGGCCAATTGTTGTCATTGGACTGCGGAAGCAATGGGAAATGGTGCTCTGGTCCCAGACACTTGCCAAAGGAAAAATAACCACCAATGACTATTTAAGCAAGAACACCAGTGAGGGAAGATCACATGGGCCTGACCTGGAGATGCATGCCCTCTTATAGCTCACCACTTTGTTCTGGATTTTGGCATTAATGTTGGCTCTTGTGGAAAGATAACTGCCTAGGTAGGAGAAGTGATTGACATTTTCCAACGTTACACCATTGAGTTGGATTTGTGGTGCTGCAGAGGGGTTGTTTTGTACTTGTTGGTGCAGCATTTTGGTTTTTTGGATGTTGAGTGATAGGCCAAGCTTTTGTAAGCTTCTGCAAAGATATTTAGGATGGTTTGGAGGTCATCCTCTGAGTGTGAGCACACTACGTTGTCATCAGCATACAGAAGCTGTATGACAGAAATTACAGTAACCTTACTCTTTGCTTTGAGCCTGTTCAGATTGAAGAGCTTTCCATCTGTTTGATATATGGTTTCTAATCCAATGGGGAGTTTCCCTTTGACAAAGTATAGGATCAGTACAATTGCAAACAGTTCTTCTGCAGTGTTAACCTCATTTCACAGCTTGCATCATAGACACACTAGTTAGTCAAACACTGGTTCAGCTGTCCGCCTTGCTGCTCCCCAAATTCTTCAAAGGGTCTATCCTTCCCTCCCCTGCCCCCTGCTCATGCATTTATTCATTTGAGTGTTCAGTCTTTCTTTGGTGTGTGTGTGAAAACAGAAACATTCTCAAAACAATGACAAACTTGCTGTAGGTATTGGGGGAAAGGTGACATCATTGGTGTGGCACAGGTCTCAGGTCTTGTGGCCCCACTGCTGCTCTAAGCCAAGATTATGGTCTGACTATGGCAGACCAACACAGCTACCTATCTGTAACTAAGCCAAGATGACAGACTGACTCTGGCTCTCATTGGTCAGAAAGAGTCACAGGACATGCCCTCCAATGATAGGGGAGGGAGTCTCTCAAGGCTGAGCTGCTCCTAGAGCTTTGTTCCATGTCTCACCAAATGGAAGCTGATTCTCCTGATGGCCTACTTGACCTCTTCCAACTATGTGTAAATAAACTAGGAACATTATATGCAATAAGCCAGGATTAGTCTGGTTTTAGAGTCGCAATGCTCTGGTTTGCCTGTGGTCTGCTTCCCCCTTACTTTTTATTTCTAATAAAGTTTCAGTGTTGGAGTAGTAGAGGCAGTGTGTGCTTGCTGCCCTCAGGATCTGGGAATCCCCACATGCCTTAATTGCTTTGAGTTCTGTGCTGTTGGAAGTCTTAAAGCCAGAGTGCCAAGATCCAACTGGCAGGGCTGTCATGCAGCAGTTGGGCAAGGAAGGGAGTGTGAGAGGCTCCCATAAAGAAATTACCCCCATAAAGAAAATTATACTGAACATGGTGACATCATTTCCAGACTAGTTCTAGTGTTCAAAAATTGTTATACCTGTTTCCAGCCTTTATGGGCCAGCTAAAATCTTCATGTAGCAAATGCACACCCTCCCCCTGCAACACAGATTACACTACAGGTAATGTGGGTGCTACTCACAAAGTAGGTGCCCAAATTGCATGATGTTCATTTTTTTTTGCTCTTTTTTTTTTTTTTTTTTTGCTCTTTGGGAAGAAGTATGCAAATAAAATATTCAAGTGATGTTTGCGTGGAGCATTCAGATTGTATGGGAAGCTACATCTGTGGTTGTGGAGAGGGTTTGCCTGTCTCCAAACCACAATAACACTTTCACTAACTTATTAAGCACCTGATTGGCCCTGAAATCAAGGATGTGGGACCTAAAGGCCAGACTCCCAAACATCAATATCAAGTGGCTCTGCAGATGTCATACCAGGTCAGACGAAAGAGCTATGTGCGCCATCAGCACACTTCAAGATCTGAAGAGCAAGATGCCCGTAGAGATTTAAAATATGTCTAACTTTCAGTCTGGGATGGAAATACTTCAATAACTTTTTTTAAAGTGTGCGCTGAGTTCAGCAATTTATGTCTCAGACTGGCTACTTTCCAAACTGGAAAAAGAGGGAGGGGAGTGAAAAAGGGAAAGAGGAAAAGAAAAAGGCTATCAGGTTCTGCACACTCAACCCACCAAACCCCCTTGTTTCAGATTCCATTCTAGATGCTGGCAGAGTTTCAAGCAATGAGTGAAACTTTATGCAAATTAATCTGCCATTCACTGTAATTTAAATCTAAATTCATCATGCATCATGAATTCATTAAGGTAGATGGCCATTTGAATACTCAGCAAAGTTACCTGACTGCTGCCTAATTAATCTTTACACCACCTTGGAGTGAATCCACTTCCTTCAAACTCATCCTGTAGTCTTCCCATACCTGATTTCTGCCCCCTTCCACTTTGACATTGGTTCTACCTCCTCCCTACTCCCTTCAGTCTAGAAGAGGTCCAGGATATGAATAACAGAATCATAAATCATATAGTCCAACCCCCCTGCAATCCAGGAGTGATGCAGGGGAGACATTTTCCTCTTGAGAACAAGAGATAGTTCAGTGCTAAATGTTCAGTTTTTTATACAGAAAACACAACACATTTAAGGCATCTTAAAGTTTGGCAAGGGTTGCAATTAGCCTGTTGTTGTTATTTTGCCATTAAGATGGTGGTTTCAGAGTAGAGTGCTTGGGCTCAGAAACCACCACTTGGTAGCCTTGGGCAAATCCCTTGTTTCCACCTAGTCCAGCAGTCTCTTGCCTCTGTAAGGTCACAAGCAGACCACAAGGGTAGCAGAGTTCTTCTTCTCTTTTCCCCCTTCTTTTCTTTGTTCATAGACCTACTGCCTCTGAATACAGAGGTTCCATTTAGCTAGCTGGGCTGGTGTGGGGGCAAGATCATTAGTGCAGCACTAATGGAAGATATGAGTAGGATTTGTAGCATCCTTACTTTTGTGACCAGTCAAGGTGCAGAGAATTCAGAGTGTCCATCTGATGTGAGATTTGACTGGACATGGATCAGGACCACCAAGAGGCACTATTGTACCAGGCCTGCATGGATTAGGATGGGCATTGGGGGGCAGGAGCAGGGCTCTTGTGCCTTTTGCAACCGTGTGACGGGTGGAAATTTAACAGGAAAAGTCTACTATGGGAATTCAATGGTGGGGAAAGCTTCACCTGTCTGCCAAACATCTTTTTACTTGTGTGTGGTCCATGATTTTCTTATGGGCCCTTTGACTCCATCTGCACAAGAGGGCACAAACTTGCAGGTGACAAAATGTATGAGATGTGTTTCTTCTTTTGCAAGTGCAGCAGAGGCTCCAATCCATATGCTGTGAACTGGGCACAGAAAACCATGGTGGCACTTCTGATGTGGATGCAAGACTACAAGAAGGAGCTTTAGGGCAGTGGAAGCTGCATAATTAGGAAGCAGGCAACAAAGGTCCCAGCTAACCAAAGATCAAAACATTAATCACATTGATTGTGCTCATCCCAAACCAAAATATGGTCTAAAGACCACGCTATGGGAACTTACGCTGTCACTACAACAGAAAGCGAGACCAGACAGTTGTCATTTTTAATTATCATCATTTGCCATTATTAATACTGATTTATATAATGTCCCATCATGTTTGCATGAAATCTGTCTGCTTTCTCCTCCTGAACTGTTTTGCTGATCTGGGCAGAAGAAGTATTGTCATAAAGCTGAGAGGGAGGGGAAAGTTATTGATGAAGACCTTGACTTTGGTGCAAGGTTCCTTCATGCATTTTTGCCTAAAGTCCCTCTAATGTGTTTCATTCATTCATTCATTCATTCATTCATTCATTCATTTACCAATAGACCAGTCTTTTCCATCTGTAGACACAGATTTACACTGCAAAACTTCCCTCTATCATCGGCATTACTGGATGAGATCTGAAAAGAAAATTGTAAGGTGTAGGGAGCCGAGAAGGTAATGGGAGAAAGTGACCAGCCTTAAGAAATAAAGAAGGGTGGAAATAGATAACAAAGGAGGCCTGGGGGAGGCAGGAGCTGAGGACCAGCAGAAGGTGAAGATATACATCGTATTTTAGAGCAGTGGCTACTTTGGAAGCATCCTCACCATAATCAGTGCAGATATCGATATCATCATCCATTTGATTAATATGCTGTTGAATATTGGAAATGAAATGGTGAGTTACCAGTCTGAAGCATTAGGGAGAAGCAAGTCTGGTGGCTGAGCCCACACCTGTGGATATTTCCACTCAGAGGAATCTGGGATCACCAGTTACACTCTTTAAAATCCCTGCCTTTTTATATTATGGCTTCTTCAGCTATAGAAGTTTAGGAAAGCAATGGGAAATGAGTGCAAGAGGAGGTGGAAATATGTGTTGGGATGTGAATAGATGCTAGGAGAGGGTATATTTATTAGACATCATCCTTCCTTCTTCATGTTTGTGAGTTCATCAGAGTACAGCCCTTTCAGCTTAAAAGGAAGCTTAAATAGGTTAGTTTTAGCCATTTGGTTTAAGTAATCTAGGATGCTTTAAGGCATGTATTTTCCTGGTATTTCCTCCTTTTCTCCCCCTTTTAAAACAATAAATCACAAAAACAGTCTTGTAAAGATACAAATAACATTTACTCACACAGAGTTTCTGTTGTAGAATAACAGATACAGCAGCCCATACATAGGGGTCTATGTCTATTCACTTTCTCTATTCTGACATTTATGCCAAATGTATCGATGCATGTGGAAGTTCATTCACATGCTTGTAATTAGCTCATGGATGGCTAAAAAGTGCCTTTCTTCCCCCACCCCTAATCTCTTTATATTTTGAACTGACATCCAAGGGTTTATTTATTAATAAAGCTTTCAATTACTAATTTATAGCTTGATATTTTGAGCTATGGCACACAGCATATATTATATTTCATTATTTAGGATACTTAATTATGTACGTGCCTAATTAGTATCTGAAGGAAAAGAAGTTTCTTTACTGCACTATAGATTTGTGATAACAGTAAAAAGCCCCCTTTAACGCCACCCTGAGCTTCTGCTCTTTTTCCTTAGATTCCTGAGTTTTAATATGTGTAATTGCTAGCAACTGGCAGGAATAATATTAAGTGACAAAATCATTATTTGGATGAAAAGGTTTTTAAAATACTAAGATCAAGTTTCAGAGTTTTTATAGGTACAGCTTTATAGGTACCTTGGACACTTCACCCATTTCCATCACTTCTCCATACCCATGATGAGGAGCCACGAATGAACCCACACTCTTACCATAACCAAAACATAATACAAGATGAGGGTTTATTTCTGCAGTATTTCTCCACCAAAAGTGGGGGAAATCCATGTGGACTCTCTGCACATGTTATAAGCCCATAACATGGGACTCTCTGAGCATTGTAGAATTGCAAGAATATTCACACTTTCCAGCCAGCTGACACACATCTTTTTAGGTGGATGTATAAACTGGGCCAGAGTGTATTTCGTTTCTGTCTCGGTAAACACAATTTTTTCTCTATTTTACAAAGGACCTCTGTGCTTGAAAAACATATGGCTAACTGCTATGATTTATATTTTTTAGGGATCTCACCCTTCCCCCAGCATCCCACCATGTTTTGAACTTTATTTATTGTGGATGAGGCTTCCAAAATATGGACATTTGGTAGCCCTGAGTCGTCCATTCCACCCATGACCCCTTTGTGTTTCAAACTTTAAAAAGAATAGTATAGTCTTTATTAAACAGTAGCTTTCAAATATACATGAGCAGGCAAGGCTTGTTTCTTTGTCCTCAGTTTGTTACGGATGCTTCCTAGACAGTAGAATAACAAATCCTTAAATATGCAGCAGAAAGCAACCTCATGAAGTATGTCCCATTGCCCTCCCTCAGCATGTTCAGCATAACTCCCAAAGCAGTCAGTGCTGCTACAGCAAACTTCAGACCTCAGTGCTTATTAGTTGGCTTGTGACCTTTGCAGACTATGGTTATTTAGAAGAATGTTGAATTTTTCAGCAGGATAGATGCACAGCCTTCAGTCAAAAGAAAGAAAAGAGAAGCCCTTCAGTCTCTTTGAGCTTTCAGTAGGTTAAAATGGCCCTCCAGTTGCAGTAAGGTTTTAAAATATATTTTAACAATGTCCACAGGCCTTTTGGTTGTACATGAAAAGACAATAGGCAGGCGCAATTAAGAATGATGGGTTTGTTGCTTGGGTGATAAATAACTCTAAATAGCTCTTTAGATCATCATTTAGGGCCTTCCTTTCCTTCTCTTTTTTGTGGCAGATGGTTTGAGATCTCTGCGCTCCCCAAGCCTTGACCTCCTGCAGATGTTGGGATGGCCCAAAATGGTCCTCATGATTACAGAAGAAAGGAAGAAAACTTTCATAATGTACCGTATCAGGGCTAGCAGTGGGGTGGGCCACTAACTGCTTTTTTATTACTGTCACTTACCAGCTCTGATTCTTCTGTACTTAAAGAGTTATGTCAGCAATTGTGAAGCAGTTGAAAGGAAAAGTGGATGCATGTGGTGGAAAGCATTATTGGAAAGCAGGCCAATGGAAGATGAGAGGGGCCCACAGAACATAGCTAGCAATGCAGTAACTAACTAGACACTTATATTGTCTTCCCAGAGATATTCTGACAGGCTGTTATAGGGCCCCTAATGAGGTTGTCATGCATATCTCTTTATATAGCTATTAAAATCTTGTCTACATCTGCTGAAGTTTGCCTTAGAAAGGGCAAGGTTAGGCTGGGAGAAAGTTGGGGGGCTAACAGTATTCTCTCTATTCTGCAGTGTGCCCTGGCTTCCTAACATGCACTGCACCTGACCTAACAGTGGGAGGAAATATTTCAGAACGTCTAATACATAGGATCAGCTTGGTACAGTCTTTCATCGAAAACAGAGTGGAAGGAGCATTCCACAGCAGTCACTAGCAATGATGAAAGGGCATGATGGATGGGAATATAACCAATGGGGAGCACTTTGCTCCAGCCTTTCTTGATCTATCCAGACAGTGAAGCTATGCAGTATCATTATCCAGGCCTCATTAAATGTAAAAACCCTGCACATTGCTTGTTAAGTTAAAAAGCCAGCTAACATAGGCTCTAAAATAACAAATGAAAAAGGGATTAAAATTCACAATCAGCATTTATTAGCTTCTAAATTCTGACTGGGAATCTATGTGGTATGCCCTCTGAGTTGTGAGCATCACTAGCCACAGCAAAACTGTAACATAAGCAGTTGTGGAGAGGTCTAAGCCTTCCTCTAAACCTGTGGGAAGATTAGAAGTAGTCTTCTAGTCACATTCATCCCACTAAGGTCTCTGGTCGAATAGTTTTTGCATTTCACAGTCTTCTGGAAAAAGCCCTTGGTTGCTTGCAACTACCACACCTGACCCAACAGTGGCAAGAAGGTTCTGAAATGTCCAATATGCAGGGAGTGAGTTGCGCGGGACCACAGTGGAACAAAAATAAGTTAGTTTGTATACCATGGTCAATGCTGACTCTAACAAACCAATTCTCTTGTTGCAAATAAACAGGAAATCCCACGCACATTGAGAAGAAAAGAGTTTATTGTCTTTATTGGCCAGTAAAGTTGACTCAGAGGAATCAGTTCCAAATTCTGAGTGGCGCTTACAGAGCGGGCACTCTCTGATATACAATTCTTAAGGCATGAATATGCATGAGCTTCTGTCCAATCCTAGAATTACACATTCTGCTAATGAGATCCTTATATGGGCAGCTCTAATTGCATATGCATTAGAGGCAGAACAAAGACTCTAAATATCACCTTGTAGCACATGAAGAAGAGTGGGCCTCTTCTTATTATGCATACACTCTGGTATGTGGTAAACAAGGTAAGGAGTAAGGCTGTTCCTGGTACCTTAAGGACAGAATGTTTCCTGATACAATGGGGCAACTCTTTGGTGCAAAGGAGATTAGCTGCAGGTCTCTAATTGCCACATTTAGAAGTATTATCTAACTGCAGTTTGCATAATGCCTGTTTGGATACGAAAATCGTGGAAAACTGAACCAGAATTCTGCCTGTGGGGTTTAGTGGCTAAATCAATTCAGCATTGATTGGATCCCTGAGGTTTGTGAATCTGAGTTTTTGCTGCCCTCAGGATAGAGTGGGACTTCTTGCTCTGTTGGGTTAGGGCAGCAGTTGGCTTAGCCCGTGGCCCTCCAGACACGGCTGTACTTCAACTTCCATCACTGGCCAGGCTGGCTAAGGAGTCCAACGACATCCAGAAGACAGCAGGTTAGCTACCCTGGGCTAAGAAAACCAGGGGCCCTTTGATGTGGCTTGTGGGTGCAGGTTGCATAATCTCAGCTGTGGAACTTGATGGTCATGAGGCCTGCAGAAGAGCCCACCCGGGCCTTCAAGTTGTATCACAAGTCTAAATCTAGCCAATAATTCTTTTTACTATTACCAACTGTGTGTTAGACCTCTAAGCAAAAAATCATAACATGGTTTATCAAGCCATAGTTTGAGCAACAAGTTGCAAGCTGCCCTGCAGACAACTAAACAAACCTTGGTTAGTTTCATCATTCTTTGACTTGTCCTCATCTCCCCTCCCTGCCCACTTCCCACCTTTTTCTGAGGTGCCCTGCTCCTGGCTTTCCCTCACAAAGTCACCATGCCCTCTCACTACCCATCAGTAGTGCACAGCTAACCCCCACCCCAACATTACTGAGTCCCTGAGCTGCCATGAGCAAAAGGAGCAGTGCCACATCTAACAGCGCATCTCTCCCCACCACCAGTCCCCACTGACTCATGACTTAGAACCATACTCCATCTGAAGTTCCCTCTAATGCACACAGCTGCAGGGGCCTTTATTCATTGCTCCACATTCACCCCTTCACTGTTACTCTGCTTGTGAGCCGTAATGAGTGTGATGAACAGCAGTTGTCACAATTCGCCCCCAAAACCCTCCTGGCCTCCCCATCCTTCTCAGGTAATTTTTTTTAAAAAATAGTTTTTATTAAGGTTTAATGTTAACTTGGACTAAGCATGATGTAAGTTTTCAAAACTACTGCAAAAAGAAGCATGTAGGAGTGGAGGAAAAGGGGACAAGCATCATTTGCTGTCTTTGCTTTTCCTTGGAAAGCTCCCCACAGGGGAGACAAATAACAAAATTTAATTCAGTAATCTTAAGTTCAGCCTTTCAACAATACAAATGTCAGCTAAAAGATGAATTCCAAAATGTCCCTTTAGGGTTTTATCTCCAGTGTGCATGAATGAAGGCTATAATGGGAGAAGCTGGGCAGGGGGACAGATCCTGTCAGCGTGACCCAGTACATTTTGGCACCTGAGGTGAACCACAAAATGGCACCCTCCTTCCACCATGAAAGAAGGGGTGAATGAAGATCTACATCAGAAATGATGGGGAGAGAGATCGACATCAGGTTCTGCTACCCCTGGGGATCCTGCCACCTGAGGCAGTTGCCTTACTTGGCTTCACAGGTGGGCCGGTCCTGGAACCTGTCATAGATTGAGTTAGCAGTGACATCAGAGGAAGAGCCAGCAAAAGCAATGAAGTGCCGAGAGAGCTTGCATTTTCTAGCCACCCTTGGGTAGCTTCTTTGTCGCCTGGTGGGCAACTTGCGTGATGTGAACAAGCAAACCACACTGAAACCATCATTAAGGAAGTGTCCGCATTCAGCTGTAATACCAAACCATAGGTAAGGTCAGTCAGCTAGCAACTAACCAGGGCCTGTTTTCTCTAACAAGCCATAGACCCTGGACTGGGTCTGCATGTAACACTAAACCGGGGTGAAGAACCTAAGACCTAGAGACCAGCTGTAGTCCTTCATGTGCCTCTACCTGACCCTTGGAGCTCAGCCCAGGCCACATCCCTCACTGATCCTGCTCTGTGCCTTCCTTTAGAGTTTTTCCTGGCTGGAATGTGTCCCTGATCTATGATGATTCCCCTTGCTTATCTGAAGGATGGAGAGGTATATGTGTGGAAACTACTCTATTGCATGAAGGTGAGATTCACATTCACTGTTCTTCTTACTTCTGCCTCTAGAACTTCTGCCAATGCATCCCTTCAGCTGAAATTAGCTGTGCTAAACCATGGTTTACTCATCCATAGTTTCTTAAACAGTGGTTTAATGTAATGTGCAAACCAGGTTAAAGAGGGCATCTAGAAAAGTTTTGTTCAGCAGGTATGAAACACTTCAGAATTGCAATATCATGATCCTAGTATGCAACCAGTGTTATTCCAATAGGCAATTTTAATTAATTAATTAATTTTTCTGGGTTCTGTTCTGTATTTTATATCAACATAATTTTTTTTTGTTTTAAAATTTTGTTGCTCACTCTGAGGTCCTGAAATAGGTGAAAACTAAAACTTTAAATAAACAAGCAAACACCTTTCTGTGGTCTTTCAGTGAAGTTCTAAGGTTCACATTTTCTCCATTGCTCAAGTCAACTTATTTGTCTGCCTTCCTTCACAGAAATTCAGAAACAAAACCTATGTTCTACATGAGTTACCACCCAACTGGGCAAAGGGGCTGGCCTGACAGATCCATTGGGGCTTGATGTGTGAACCGTTCTGAAACGAGGGTTCGCCATGAATATGTCAGATGCTTGCGCTTTGCTTCGCAAGAGGCAGAGAAAGGAAGTCTCAGTGGGCTCTAATGAGGCAGATTGAAATGTGTGAATACATTTCTACGCACAATGCATTGGTGTCTGGTTTGTTTTAGTGAAACACTAACCTCTTTTGCTTTTCCAGGGTAAATGCCACACAATAGGCCAGCACCACATGAATCTATTATGTCTTGCAGAGCTTTTAGCAGTAGTATGACTGTTTAACCAGGCAGTGACACGAGAAGAATTACTAGCCAGCCCTGCAGCTGAAAGTAGAGATTTTATTGATTCACTGCATTGCCTGCCATTTGAGCCTTGATTGAAAGGCACTCATGAATTCAAGGAAGGTAATGCTGCTTTGCAGAAAACAACAGCAGGCTGTGACTGGAACCATCTGTCAGTTCATAAGAAAGATGGAGCCACGTCTCAAAGAAGTGCTTTAGCTCAGGAGTGGGTGAGTGAGTCCTGCTATCTGCTGCACAGCTCTAACAAGAAAACTGGTTTTTTAAGGATTTGGGAGCTATATTATTCTTTAGCAGCTTTTATAAACTTTGAGCTGGTTCTCACAACACAACGCTAATCCAAACTATGGCATAGTGCAAGCAGGAGACATCCCAGAGAGGCCATTGTGACCCCTTTTCTCCTCTTCCACACTTGCTCTTGCTGTGCTGTTGTAAGCTAAGCCATGGTTTGGCTTAGCAAGTTGTCTGAACCTGAGCTAATGCTTTGCCTCCTCCAGACAAATCACAAACAAACCCTGGCTATAGCTTGTGGTTTGTGTGGGTGGCTTTAAGAGAGGATTAGACAAATTCATGGGGAAGAGGGCTACTAGTCATGGCGGCTATGCTCTGCCTCCATAGGCAGCAGGGCTTCCAAATACCAGGTGCTGGAGATCACAGAAGTGGGGTCTGTTGTTGTAATCAAATTCTTCTTGCTGGTTTCCCACAGGCATCTGGTCGGCCACAGCAATGACAGCATGCTGGACTAGATGGGCCACTGGCCTGATTCAGTAGGACAGGACCCAAACCAAGGACTTCCAGTTACAAAGGACATTCCAACTCAACATCAGGATGAAGTTTCTGATATGTTTGATGGTGGAACGGTCTCCCTCAGGAGATTGTGAACTCTCCTTCCTGGGGGTTTTTAAGCAGAGGTTGGATGACCATCTGTCAGGGATTCTTAAGTTGAGATTCCTGCAATGGAGGGGGTTATATTAGATGACCCTCAGGACCCCTTCCAACTCCACCATTCTATGATTCCATTCTATGATATCACACTAAGCCAAACCATTGTTTGCTTTGCTCAGAGGCACACAGAAGAAGCAGGACCAGAAGAGGAGCAAAGCAACCACAATCTCTTTTTCAGGAACTTCTCCATGTCTCTAAAGCCATAGTTTGGCTTAGCATTACATGCAAACTGGCTCACTATGTCTTTCATTCATGCAGAACCTGTGCAAGGTAAAATCATGGTGCTTCCCATTGTTTCACACCTTCACTCCATTGAGGAAGGTTTAAAGGCAAACCTTTTATATGCTTACTGTCAGGAGCTGGAGTCACAGTGTCAGTGAAGTTAACTCTTTATTCAAAAAACCCAAGACAACACAGGCAGTGCTTTTCTTCTAGAAAAAAATGTGCCAGTTCTGTCTACCCTTGAGTACCCTCAGAAAAAAAGGCCTTGTGATCCTAGCAACAATTCCCTGTAGGACTTGCCCCAATGAGGCAGTTGTGATGACTGAAGGTTCTTGCCTTTCCACTGCTCTCTAAGGCTCCTCTTCTCCAGGGTGTTTCCCAAGCAGTCATAGACTGTCTTCACACAGCCAATCTCTGTTCTGCTCTTTTCATTTTTCTGCATGTACTAGACAACCAGGGGGAGGGAAGTGGTTGCAGCAGGATGGGGAGACTCCCTGGCTTCTTTAGCAGCCTGTCTCAGCTCTGCCTCTTGACCAGCTGATTCAGCCTCCACTTTAGTAGACATAGAAATCAAAGGATCAGGCCAGTGGGAGGGGAAGCTATTTGGCGGCATGCAAATTTTGTAAGTAAATGGTCAAATAAATCTTATGTTTGTTAGCTCAGAAATAAATTTGAGTAAGTCTAAAGATGATTACTTCAAAGTAAGTGGATCTAATGCATACAGAAAACAATCATAATGAGGAAGACATAGCAGCTCCAACATTGCATTTAAAGCCCTGCAGGTCAGGGCAGAGAGCGTCCGGGGGTGTCATCTCTTGCCAGCTTCAATCTTGCACACCAAAGGAGTCCAAGGATCAGACTGAGAAGTGGATTTGAATCCATTCTACCTTCCTGGGTCCTCAGAGCCCCTCCAAGCTGGTGCTTTATTGTCAGTGTTTACTGCAACATTTTCTGGAGGCAATAATAGTGCAACAGGGGCACTTTTGTTTGTTCTGTGATGTTTCTCCAGTGCTACCACATTATACTTTGCTGTCTGGGGGAGTTATAGTGCTACAAAAATAGGACAAAAATAAGCTGGAACATTTATGGGATAAAATCTTATGGAATTTCAGCAGGAAGTTATAGGATATGCACTGACTGGAAGTAAAGCAGTGGCTATCTAAAGAACTTTTAACTGAGTTAAGATTAAAAAAGGATGTGTACAAAAAATGGAAAAGGGGGGAAACCACCAAAGAGGAATTCAAACAAATAGCCAGCACGTGTAGACACAAAGTCAGAAAAGCTAAAGCACAGAATGAACTCAGGCTTGCTAGAGAGGTTAAAAGCAACAAAAAAGGCTTTTATGGGTATGTTTGTAGCAAAAGGAAGAACAAAGAAACAGTGGGGTCACTCAGAGGAGAAGATGGTGAAATGCAAACAGGGGACACAGAAAGGGCTGAACTCCTCAATGCCTTCTTTGCCTCAGTCTTCTCTGATAAAGAAAACAATGCCTGACCTGAAGAATTTGGAGCAAATGATTCAGCAGAGGAAACACAGCCCAGAATAACTAAGGAGATAGTACAAGAATACTTGGCTAGTCTAGATGTATTCAAGTCTCTAGGGCCAGATGAACTGCATCCAAGAGTATTAAAAGAACTGGCAGATGTGATCTCAGAACCACTGGCAGTCATCTTTGAGAATTCCTGGAGAACAGGCGAAGTCCCGGCAGACTGGAGGAGGGCAAATGTTGTCCCTATTTTCAAAAAGGGGAAAAGAGAGGACCCAAATAATTACCGCCCAGTCAGTCTGACATCAATACCAGGGAAGATTCTGGAGCAGATCATTAAGCAAACAGTCTGTGAGCACCTAGAAAGGAATGCTGTGATCACCAATAGTCAGCATGGATTTCTGAAAAATAAGTCATGTCAGACTAACCTGATCTCGTTTTTTGACAGAATTACAAGCCTGGTAGATGAAGGGAATGCAGTGGATGTAGCCTACCTTGATTTCAGCAAGGCATTTGACAAGGTGCCCCATGATATTGTTGTAAAGAAGCTGGTAAAATGCGGTCTTGACCATGCTACCACTCAATGGATTTGTAACTGGCTGACTGACCAAACCCAAAGGGTGCTCATCAATGGTTCCTCTTCATCCTGGAGAAGAGTGACTAGTGGGGTGCCACAGGGTTCTGTCTTGGGCCCGGTCTTATTCAACATCTTTATCAACGACTTGGATGATGGACTCAAGGGCATCCTGATCAAATTTGCAGATGACACCAAACTGGGAGGGGTGGCTAACACCCCAGAGGACAGGATCACACTTCAAAACGACCTTGACAGATTAGAGAACTGGGCCAAAACAAACAAGATGAATTTTAACAGGGAGAAATGTAAAGTATTGCACTTGGGCACAAAAAATGAGAGGCACAAATACAAGATGGGTGACACCTGGCTTGAGAGCAGTACATGTGAAAAGGATCTAGGAGTCTTGGTTGAGCACAAACCTGACATGAGCCAACAGTGTGACGCGGCAGCTAAAAAAGCCAATGCAATTCTGGGCTGCATCAATAGGAGTATAGCATCTAGATCAAGGGAAGTAATAGTGCCACTGTATTCTGCTCTGGTCAGACCTCACCTGGAGTACTGTGTCCAGTTCTGGGCACCACAGTTCAAGAAGGACACTGACAAACTGGAACGTGTCCAGAGGAGGGCAACCAAAATGGTCAAAGGCCTGGAAACAATGCCTTATGAGGAATGGCTAAGGGAACTGGGCATGTTTAGCCTGGAGAAGAGGAGGTTAAGGGGTGATATGATAGCCATGTTCAAATATATAAAATGATGTCACATAGAGGAGGGAGAAAGGTTGTTTTCTGCTGCTCCAGAGAAGCGGACACGGAGCAATGGATCCAAACTACAAGAAAAAAGATTCCACCTAAACATTAGGAAGAACTTCCTGACAGTAAGAGCTGTTTGACAGTGGAATTTGCTGCCAAGGAGTGTGGTGGAGTCTCCTTCTTTGGAGGTCTTTAAGCAGAGGCTTGACAACCATATGTCAGGAGTGCTCTGATGGTGTTTCCTGCTTGGCAGGGGGTTGGACTCGATGGCCCTTGTGGTCTCTTCCAACTCTATGATTCTATAACCACCGCAAAATGTTTTCATGCACAAACAGTATTCATAGTGCAATTGTTGACCGAATGAGAGGTCCAGTCTTCAAGGCCTACACCAAAGTGAGAATTGGTGGTGAATTGGTTGGTTTATTTAAGCTAGACCACCCCAATAGCATCAGGAGCACAAATCATAATGAATGTGAAACATAAAGGACATCTGGAGGAAACCTAGTTATGCCCCCCCCCCCAAATTGTGTTGTTTCTGGTCCAGTCCACAGACCTCTGAACCTCCTCCATAACAAGATGTACAGCTCTGAGCTGGGTCTCTGATGGGTATTTTAAAATAATGTCTCTTTACTCTTTCTGCCACAACATACTTTCTCCCCCTGACTATACCAAACCTAACATAGCTAAATATGAAAGATGTGGTGTGATACAATAGCTTATTAAAAGAATAAACAAGGGTATTGTGGTTATTTGATATAGAAAAGCATATACCATAGTTTCAGTTTATCTTTATCTTATTTGTTCCTTCATTATGTATACTGCAATGGCTAACACGAAAGGAATCCTAGCTTAAATAAACCAACCAATTCACCACCAACTCTCACTTTGGTGTAGGCCTTGAAGACTGGACCTCTCATTCGGTTAACAGGAGAGGTTGGGGATGGTGTTGGTGTACTGCAGGTGTTGGGGGATCTCAGGACAGTGGTGGCTCCCCCCAGGTTCTGCTGGTGTGTCAGCTGTGCTCTCTCCTAGACAAGGATAGCTTGGCCACAGTGACTCATATGCTGCTAACCTCACATCTCCACTACTGTAATATCATCTGTATGGGGCCTTCCATATGGCTGGGTGGTGAATGGTGTCCCCTACCAAATGCTGAGGGACCTGCACTGGCTGCCTATTACCCACAGAGTCAGTTTTCAGATCTTGTTACTTTCATATGAAGCCCTAAACAGCTCTGAGCCAGGGTACCTGAAGTCTTGCCATGGCCTGATGGTTATTGGCTTGAAGGATTGCAAAGTGGGCCTTTATCACTGGTAATACTGGAATGCATTCTGTGCTAAAATATGACAGGCCCCATTAGCATTCTGTAGGCTTCTGAAGACACATCTGCTTATACAGGTATTTTCTTCACTTCTCAGCCTGAGTCTCCTGTTTTGAATCGTTTAATTAGTTTCATGGTACTGTTTTATTGTGTGTTTTAATTATAGCTATTTATATTTTAATGGTCTGAATACCGTATTTTTCGTCCCATAGGACGCTCCATCCCATAGGATGCACCTAGGTTTGGGGGGGGAAATAAAGGAATTTCCCCCCCTTTATTTTCCCCCCAAAACCAGGTCTGGGAACAGCAGGATGACGGCCCTCCGCCTCCCCGCTGTCCCCCGAGCTTGTGGGGCTGGCGCTGGGGAGAAGCGCGCTCCAAACCAGGTTGAGGAACAGCGGGATGGCGGCGCTGTGCCTTCCCGCTGTCCCCCGAGCTTGTGGGGCTGGCTGATGTCTGCCGGGCGCGCGGGGTGCTCTGCTTCAGGGTGCTCCGTGCGCCGGGCGGCAGGCTGCTATCCGCAGGCTAGGGAGCCCTGCGGGAACTCCCGCGGGCTCCCCAGGCTTGCTGATAGCTTCCTGAAGCCTGGAGAAGCTCTCCAAGCTTCAGCGAAAGCCTGTATTCGCCCCATAGGACGCACACAGATTTCCCCTTCATTTTTGGAGGGGAAAAAGTGCGTCCTATAGGGCGAAAAATACGGTATCTTGGATTTTATACTTTGTAAACCACGTTGAATCCTATTTTGGCATTGAGTGTTATATAAATTAAGAAATAATAAAGTAAAATAATAACATTATGTTGTTAACCACACAGCGTGTGGGAAGTTTAGGGAAGTTTTTAATGTTTAATGCTGTATTGTGTTAATAATATTTGGTTGGGAGCCGCCCAGAGTGGCTGGGGAAACCCAGCCAGATGGGCGAGGTATAAATAATAAATTGTTGTTGTTGTTGTTAGAGTGGACAGACAATTTTAAATAAAGAAATAACAGTTCAATGGGATCTGTGGAAGATGAAGGGTGTCCTTTGCCTGGCACGGTCCAGTCTTCATAAAAAGCGTGGATGTTATGGGTGAATTATTTCTGCTAATGTGTTGCAGGGATCAAAGGTTATATATGTTGTCAAGTGAATGGATATAATCACCCCCGTGCAAAACAAAGACATGCCAAAGGCTAATGCTGCTATAACTTAAGGTCTAAAGATTTCCAGGGTGAGCTTTAGGGGCATAGATGCTTCTTTTCCAATAAACAATGTTAATCATTGCAGTAATGGATCAATGTCCCATTGTGAACAAAGCTCCATTCAATAGTCTGTTATAACAGATGTGTGGAGCACTCTGAGTGTAAGATAAGAGTCCATTCTGAGCTTGAGACCACCATTAGTTCAGGCCCACTAGTGCTCCTGCAAGCACCACAGAGGTTTGACCTGTTGTTTCAGTTGTTGCAGCTTGTGACAGTGAGACCAGCCACATGCCCTCTTGATCCCTACCCATCATGGCTGATAAAATATCGTAGGAATAGATTGGTCAGATGGATCAAGGGCTTATTACAGGATGGAGTTATATCCAAGGACTTGAAAGTGGCAGTGGTAAGGTTCCTCTGAAGAGGCCTTCCCTGCATCCTGAGGTCTTAGGAAACTACTGGCCAGTCTCTAGCATTTCCTTCTGGAGCCAGGTGACTGAGAGGGTGGTGGCCAGCCAGCTGCAGATATGCATGGAGGAAGCAGATTATTTAGACTTATTTCAATAGTGCTTTGAGTAGGATACAACACCCTTTGCTAAACATCTTTATTTTTACAAAATCCCTCTGTTGCTTAGAACAGAAGCTTAAAATGTCTTCTAGCCACAGTATCAGTATCAGTAGCCACTCTTTGAACCCAGCTATATATATTGATTTGCACAGCTAGTTGCTGTTCGATTTTTGATTAGCTGTGCAAGAAATTAGCTTAAAGCGGCCAAAGCTTCACTCCTGCCACCCAACTATTTCCATATGAATGGGCTCTCCGCTTATTTATATTAGGCTGTGATAAGTATGGATTTCCTCTCAATTATGGGATCCAGGAAACATTAGAAAATTCATTAACAATGACTAGCAGGGGTTTAACTTCCCATTGTAACGGGCTTCACTTTTAAAATATTCTAAATGAATGACAACATCTATTATGAACAAAGGCACTGTATCCACCCCTAATTTGCAAAGCACATTAACTCTGATCAATATTGGACGGCAAGTGTGCAGCTGACTAAAAGCAGCAATTTTGGAATGCAATTGACATATGGTGTAAATCCCACAGAATCCGCCCTGTTTTAACCAAACCAAGAGGACATGAAATTTCCAGAATGCAGTGCGCTACAATTAACATAACTTTCCCCTTGGGAGCATTGCCCTTTTTGACATTTTGGGGGTCTCGCAGGCAGAGATGACCTTGCTGCTCCTTTAGAGGCCAGGGCACCACAGGCCAGAATATAAAGGCACTTTATTAAACTCACATACAGTACATTCCTTCTCCCCCACCCACTCCTGCTATGTTGTCTGGTTTATTAAATGTCTGTCTTTCTTATTCTTTGTATGTGCATGGAAGAAGTTACAAGTCAAATAAAAAACTATTAATTAAAAAACCCCATTCTGGCCGAAAACTCTATTTCTAAGGGAAATTGCCTTCCCACACCTGACATGTATCAAAATGTATCCAAACCTAGCTGTTTTCTAGGGGCTCCTCCAAGCACCACTTAGATGCATTAATAATCACTTCATGCAAGAATGTTAGTTTTATCTGCAGCCAGCTTTCAATGGTGGATAATTAGCACCAAGTTTACAATTTTATTTAGATTCTCATAGTGTAGCCCTAGCTCTTTATCATGTTGGGAATTAACAATCAGGAATCTGAAAATGCTTTTGTCTTTCTTTTATTAAACATAAAACAGCTTTGGGGAAAATGTACTCAAAAGCATCAATTACAACAAATTTGATTGCATACTTTGTTTCAAAAAGTTAAGATTCTGATTATAATTACCAGAAGATATTCTGCAGGTAAAACACTCTGGGTCACACTGACCTTATTTTGCATTGCCTTAGGTTAGGAATGAGTCTGATCCACAAATGAATGAGTCTGGTCTGCTTAAAAAAACAAAAACTTTTTCCCATTCTGAAGAATATATTTTCTGGTAAGTGAATAAAAAAATCAGCAGATGCTCCAACAAAGCTGAAAACTGGCTGGTTTAGATCCAGTTTCAAAATCCTGCACAAGGCTGATGCTACACTGTTTTTTACTATGAAACAAAAAAAGCAACAGTGAAGTGAAGGAGGTTGCTCCAACATCAGATTCTAGATGGATGTAAATTAACACATCGGAAAAAGATAAACTGCTAATATCCTCCAGCTGGTTGTTCCCCCATCTCCAAGCCTCCAATTTGATCTGCCATCAGTCAAGGGAACCAAGGGCCACTGGGAAGCTGCTTCCCAGGGAAGAACATCATGGCAAGAGGGAGACCTACCTGGTTCCTCCATGCATCCTCCAAAGAAGGAACAGCTGCGGGAAACTTATTCCACCCCTGCTGCCCTCCTGCTCCCTGCCAGAAAGAACATTCTGCTCCAACTGTGCATGACCCTCAGACTGAAGAGCAGAGCTGATGGAGGAGATGCAACACCTCTGCCCAAGCAATACCACCAACAACAGATGTGAAATGATCTTCTTCTAACCTCTTCTTTTTCAGTTCACTCCCCTTCCCTTGTATGTCTTATCTTTTTAGTTTGAAAGCCTGCAGACTCAAGTTTATTTGTTTACCAGTATGTCAGCTGCTTTAGGAGACAATGACCCAGTTTGCATGTAATGGTGAGCCACTGCTTAGGCATGCTGACACTGTTTCCCTCTTTCTTGTTTTTGTTTAAGAAGGTTTCCACAAGGTAGACCCAGTCATTTCTTCCTCTTAGCATATTGATCATTCTGCTGCCTAACAACCTGGTGGAGGTGGTCTCGGGTGTGGTGTTGAGGACCCCAAGGATTTTGTTATTGGTGGACTTCAATATCCATGCTTATTCTGGAACAGTTCAGGACTTCATGACCAACAAACATGGATGTGTCTCAAATAATATTGGGCCTTATGCAAGTGGCAGGACAACTATTGGATCTGGTTTTTGACATGGATGGGGGGGGGGAGCTGGAAATGACTGCTGGGCATAGAGGAATCATGACCTAGACAGGTTTGTTTTCAGGGTTGTCCTTTCCAGCGGCAGCTTTATGGGCTCCACCCCTGAGGTGTGGTGGGTGTTGTTGCAGGTATACAGTCTTATTGTGAGTCGGATAAAGATCTCAGGCAGGCCTAACATGGCACACAAGGGGGAGGTTCTCACACCTGCCATAAGGCATGCATACAAAGTTATGCCTTGTGGCTATGCTTGCGCATGTTATGACTGTGCTGATACACATTAATGAAAATCACACATCCATCTCAGCAAAAATGTCAGTGTTAAGATATCCCTTTAGGTTTCCCCACTTCAAATATTTTCTGTTGAGCTCTCTTTCAAAGAGACAGCTGCACAGGGGCACTGAAGCCTCTTGAGCTGCATGGGTTTAAAAATATAGCCAGCAGTGTAGACACATGGACAGACAGACTTCACACAGCTTCTGATCATGACAAACATTTGCTATTTACTGCCCCCCCCCACTCTCTCCTCGGGCACAGAATCAAGCTTTAAAAATATTTACAAGCAAATAAGCATTGCGGTGTGGGCTGGGAATTGCTTCTCTGTGGTCTGTTTTATTCCCGTTCACTCTTCCAAAAAGGGAACAGCCAACATTGCACCCAATTTCTTTTTGTGGCTCATTGCACTGAACACCAGGGGCCAAGAACTCCTGAAAATTATTGGGGGTGGGGAATACATCTAGCCTCTGTATTTTTAATTGCTTGGGGTTGTAAAGTCATTCTTTGGAAAATATTTTGCTACCATTCTCTTATGAGTTCCACTATTGCAGAGCATTCAGTTACAAGAGACCGTTTATTAATCACTTATTTTCATATTGACTTTTTAATTGGCTTTCTAAAGGGGAAAAACGTGTTTTGCTCCAATATACTAAAGCTACATATCTCATAGGTAAACTTATAAAATTGGATTTTGTGTTCTTGTGTTTAGGGTAGGAAGGAGAAATGAACCCAAGCCACAGTTTTCTCTTGTAGCAAAACTTTGGGTTTTAAAAATTAAAATTGGTTTATTTATATAGCACAGTTAATAACCTGGAAACTGGATCTATCCAGTCTCTTCACAACCCATTCTGCCTCATTCACACATCACTAGCATCGCTTGAAAGAATAAACAAAATATATTGAAGCCCTACTGCTAAAGGGAAAAAAGATTCTTACAGTTTTTTCATATTTTGGATTCTAAGTCTACATGGTGAGAGCTGGTTCCATGGCTGCCTCCTAGAGGGGAGACAGAAGAAAGAGGAAGTAGAAGGTGTGGAGCTTGCAGGGGTCCTGGGAAACCATGAAGTCCTGCCCCCCACCTGTTAGTCTCAACTCTGCCCTTTTACTGACGGGAAGCAGACAAAGTTGCTGATGCTCAAGAAAAACAACCAAAGAGATGAGTGGTAACATAAAAAAACAAAAACAAATTTGCTATGCCATAAGCTTTGCTAAGTAGCTTCCAAGAAAGCATCCTTTAGCCTGTTAAGGTGCTACAAAAGTTGTTCTTTGTAACATTTTGAATAAATCACTCCTAATTGTTTAGTGCCAGGTACAAATCCTGGGGACACAGGTGGCGCTGTGGGTTAAAGCCTCAGCGCCTAGGGCTTGCCGATCGAAAGGTCGGCGGTTCGAATCCCTGCGGCGGGGTGCGCTCCCGCTGCTCGGTCCCAGCGCCTGCCAACCTAGCAGTTCGAAAGCACCTCCGGGTGCAAGTAGATAAATAGGGACCGCTTACCAGCGGGAAGGTAAACAGCGTTTCCGTGTGCGACTCTGGCTCGCCAGAGCAGCGATGTCACGCTGGCCACGTGACCCGGAAGTGTCTCCGGACAGCGCTGGCCCCTGGCCTCTTAAGTGAGATGGGCGCACAACCCCAGAGTCTGTCAAGACTGGCCCGTACGGGCAGGGGTACCTTTACCTTTTACCTTTACAAATCCTAGGGTCACAAACAAGTATATAAATACATTGTTTAATGTGGTTGCAGATAAGGCTATCTGTGTTTAAATTTCTGTTCAGCTATGAAGATCACCTTGACCTGATCAGCTTCCCCTACAGAGCAAGAGCCTAGTGAGCATTAAATGGGGCAGTTGCCTGAAGGACAGCAGACAAATGAAATACAAAAATAATAGCATTTACAAAAACAAGTGAGTTCTAGCCTGCTCAGACACCCCAAAATCCACAGCTTGCTTTCACTGGCCAGAGTTTAGAACTGGATGCCATGAGTACATCAAGGGCAGCCTTCCAGGGGAAGATGGGGCAAGAGGCAAAAGCAAGCAACTGTTCCTTACCTTTGGTACAATAGATTTTCATGGTCTATGACTTTTTCATGGTCCACATACCCATTCTGGCCACACAGAAACTCTCAGGGAGTGCACAGAGCAGGGCTGGTGAGAGGTATGGTTGAAGGTATCATGGAATCATAAAATTGTAGAGTTGGAAATGACCCCAAGTGTCATCTAGCCCAACCCCCTGCGATGCAGGAATATGCAGCTGTCCCATACAGCAATTGAACCTGAAACCTGGACATTATCAGGTTTCCACATTCCACATGATGGTGAGACTTTGCACATGAACACAGAATCTTTAGTATTCTGATAGGGAGTGGACACTTTCAGTTCTAGGAGCACTGCCATTTTGTTCTATGTATCTGTACTCGCGATGCTATACATGTGCCAAGCCCTTGTAGCTGCTCCCCCGGAGTGAAGTGCTTGCAGGTATGCAGGAGTACATCACGGCTTTGGGAGTTGGTTGGACTAATTTAGAAAGGCCCTGACTTGTGAGAATTTAATTCCTCATCTATGAACTTCCTTTTTATCATCTCTGTGTAAGCAATCAGAATATCAACAGCCGTCTAATGTATCAAGAAGTGGTCAGTAGACAACAGATCCTCGATATCAAATGAGAACAAGTGTGTCTTTGCTTCGAGCCTCACAGCTGACCTGATGTTAAGACTTCTAGGTTGGTATCTGGCATTTAGAAGGTCAGGGTGAAAAGAGAATGTGGCACCTTGGTGTATATTGCATAATTAATTAGAATGAATGACTGCAGTCCACAAAAAGGCTGTGTTCCTTTGTAAATGGTTTGAAACAACACACAAGGCAAATATAATAAGGCAGGCAAATACAGGGTGGCTGCAAGAACAAAATCATTTTTTAAATAATTTACAAATAGCTTCCAGCCATATCTCCCATTAAAATCTGAATGCCATTGTATTCCATATTTCTTCGGTCTTTTTTTTCATCATCTTAGTTATGCTCCACCAGTTTTAATAAATAAGTAATACAAGGAAGGGGGAGGGAATCACTTATCTCAAGTGCTTTGCCACAACCCTGTAGGGTTCTTTGATTCTTTCTAACTCTAAATAGAAAAGTCAGAAACAATCGTCTCGCCAAGGAAGAATGACATTGTGGGCTGAATGCTTTTATATATAATGAAAAAGGGCCACAGAGGCAAAACTGGATCCAAACGAAGCAAAGCCCCATGAAAGTCACAGATTCAAGACTTATAAAGCACTTACTGAGCCTTTATCCTGTCAAATATGAAGCATGTATAATGGTAATCTGCAAAGGCCAATCTGTATGATCAGGACAAGACTTAGCAATATTTCAGTTTCAACAGATCTATTGGGGGAAAGGCATGAAAATAATCCTTACTCTCATCTACATAGCCATATATCAAAGACTGCCTCTCTCCGTATGAACTGCCCCAGACTCTGCAATCATCATCTGATTCCATTTTGACATCTGATACCCTTCTTAATGTGCCTCCTCCGCGAGAGGTGCAGAGGATGGCAACACGAAAACAGGCCTTTTCTGTGGTGGCTCCTTGTTTTCTGAATTCTCTCCCCAGGGAAGCTCACCTGGCACCTTCATTCTATATCTTTAGGTGCCAGGAGAAAAACATTCCTCTTCAACCAGGCCTTTGGCTGGTTTGACATTATTATTCCCACCCATCTGGCTGGTTTGCCCCAGCCACTCTGGGCAGCTTCCAACACATATAAAATAATAAATAAATCATCAAGCATTACAGGGCCTTTAGATGTCTTCTAAAAGTTGTACAGTTGTACCTTGGTTGATGAACGCCTTGCAACTTGAATGTTTTGGCTCCCGAATGCTGCAAACCCGGAAGTGACTGTTCTGGTTTGCAAACGTTATTTGGAACCTGAACATCCAACGAGGCTTACACAGCTTCTGATTGGCTGCAGGAGCTTCCTGCAGCCAATCGGAAGCCATGCCTTGGTTTCCAAATGTTTTGGAAGTCGAACGGACTTCCGGAATGGATTCCATTCGACTTCTGAGGTACAACTGTATAGTGATTTAACTCCTTGACATCTGATGGGAGGGTATTCAACAGGGAGGGCACCACTGCCAAGAAGACCTGTTCTAGTGTTGCCCTTTTAAATGTGTTGCGGGAGGAAGGATTTGGGGTTTCTATTTGTTCTGATTTTCATTATGTATTTTGTGGTGTTTATAGTGTAATTTTATGTTGCGAACTGCCCTGAGTTCTACAGATGAAGAGCAATGTATTTAATTAATTATCATCACCACCATCTAGCCAGTACAGGAGTTTGGCATTGCATTTCTAACAGGGGATGAAACTATTATATGCCTCCACCATAAACACATGTGTGTGTGTGTGTGTGTGTGCGCGCACACACACACACACATCAAAAACAAGCCACTTATTACTAGTTCACAGTCCTCCAGTCATGCATGGTGGTCTAGCTGGGCCTTGATCAACCTTTCTCTTGTGCTTCCTGCCTGGGCTTTGGAAACAGAGGGATTCAGCTTGGTGTGTCATAAATTGTGAAGCCCTGCAGTAAAATTATCTGGAGGTAAAACTGGAATAACAAGAATGATTTTAACTTTGAGCCCCTTCAGCTGATTACAGACAAGATGGTACCTTATAACCCAAAGAGTACTCATTAACGGCTTCCGGTTTGGCTTGCCATGATGGCGGCTACCCAAAACATTGGAGCTGTTTCACACGGAATATTTTGAGGATGAGAGTAATCATCCTCCCAACCCCCCCAGGGGGGGCAGGGGGGCAGGGGGGCAGCTTCCCCCACAGATCGCCCATGACCTGCCCCCAGTCTGGAAGGAATGAGGGGGCAGGGGGTGCTGGGTGGAAAGCACAGTGTGTCTCTTGGCAACTCCCCAAAGTTGCTGCCATCAGCAAACAAACACCTGTTTTTTAAGATGAAAATTCAGACTTAATTAACGGGCATGCTCTGAGTGAGGGGAGGTAAACTCTGCTAACTGATCCAGCCACTGAGGTGCTAAAGAATTTGAGTGGAAGAGGTACTACTATCAGAATGAGATTGGTATGTTGGAACGGAAGGGGGGGCGAGCCTCCTTTGCTTCTTTTTGATATACTTTGTATTTGCTATTTTACTTGGCAAAACTCATTGAAAGGCAGTTTATCTACGCAAGCAGGACAGGAGAGTATTGCATTATTGATATAATTTTGGTTTAATTATTAACTGTGTGGAAAAGACTTATGAATTGGCATTTTACTTTACAGGATTGTTAAGAATTAAAGAAGGAAAGACTCCTAGCTAAAGTACAGGCTTATCAGTTTTTGACCGAGCTAAAACCAAGAAGTTTGGACATACGCCTGGCCTGGTACAATTGGCAGAAAGCCAGATTTCCTCCATTTGGAGACGTGTCATAGTGGATAATTCACAGTGCGAGAACGCGGAAGTGAACGCCACGGACAGACTCGGAGTACAAAGAACATAAAGAGAGAGAGAGAGAGAAACATTCACACAGAAATATATTGTTTTGAGCTAACTTGCTTGCTGGACGAACTCAGAGGCTGTTAAAAAGGAACAAAGGATTAACACCAGACTGGTTTATGGTTTTAACTGGACAAATTAAGAGAAGCAGCAAAAATGTGAGATGATCATCACACCCCGATCTCAGAGCATGGGAAGCCAACCAAAGATTTATAATTTGGCATAATATTTGGATTGTTTATTTTATAATTTGGAATGTTTTTAATGTGGCTTTGATTGGATTGTTAAAATGGAAAACTTAATAAGTATTAATTAAAAAAAACAAAACAAAGAGTACTCATTAATGCTTCCTCATCATCCTGGAAAAAGGGGACAAGTGGGGTGCCGCAGGGTTCTGTCCTGGGCCCATTGTTGTTCAATGTATTTCTAAACGACTTGGATGAAGGAATTGAGGAGATGCTCATCAACTCTGCAAATGACACCAAACTGGGAGGGGTGGCCAATGTTGCAGAAGACAGAATTGGGATTTGATAGTGGACGCAGGGCATGCAGCCAATTAAGGATAATTTGAGAGTGATTATCCTTGCAAGCCACCCCCCCAGGGGCGGGTGGGTGAGCTTTCACTCATAGATCCTACAGAATGCAGGGGGCAGGGGACGCTGAGTGCATAGCGCTGCATGCATCGGAAACTCTCCAGCGCAGCCACCATGAATGGAAGTTCTTCTGTTTTTTAAGATGTATCAGAATTTGGACTTAAGAAACAAGCATGTTCTGAACGAAGGAGACAAGATTACCTGCTAAATGAGCCAGCCGCTGAGTGCCAAGGTCTCAATCTGGAGAAGATTTTTGTCGTTATTGGATTGGTATGTTGGTGGAGAGGAGCCTTTGTTCTCTCATTATATATTCACTATGCCATTTTATGATTTGGCAACTCTTCACCGAAGAAAAATTAGCTACTAATGGAATGTAATTAATAGGTAAAGGTAAAGGGACCCCTGACCATTAGGTCCAGTCGTAGCTGACTCTGGGATTGCGGTGCTCATCTCGCTTTACTGGCTGAGGTCATGTGGCCAGAAGGACCAAGCCACTTCTGGCGAACCAAAGCAGTGCACAGAAACGCCGTTTACCATCCCACCGGAGCGGTACCTATTTATCTACTTGCACTTTGACGTGCTTTCGAACTGCTAGGTGGGCAGGAGCAGGGACCAAGCAACGGGAGCTCACCCCGTCATGGGGATTCGAACCGCCGACCTTCTGATCGACAAGTCCTAGGCTCCGTGGTTTAACCCACAGCGCCACCCGCGTCCCTTATAATGGATTGCAAATATTAATGGAATGCAAGAGGGAATCAACAAAAACTTTATACAGTGGTACCTCGGGTTAAGTACTTAATTCGTTTCGGAGGTCTGTACTTAACCTGAAACCATTCTTAACCTGAAGCACCACTTTAGCTAATGGGGCCTCCTGCTGCTGCCGCGCCGCTGGAGCATGATTTCTGTTCTCATCCTGAAGCAAAGTTCTTAACCTGAAGCACTATTTCTGGGTTAGTGGAGTCTGTAACCTGAAGCGTATGTAACCTGAAGTGTATGTAACCCGAGATACCACTGTAATGCTTATGGATTAATTGAAAGAATGGAGCTGTGTGGAAACATTGGGATGTTTTGTGGCAATACCCTCTAAGGAGGACTCTAACTTTGATTTATTATGGTGTTTATTATGGTGTTTCTTTTGGATGGGAAAGAAATCAAAAAAATGCTGGAAGTCTACCTGGAGTAATGGCCAGACGCCAGACCTCTTTCGGTTTTGAGAAAAGCAAAATGGCGAGAGGCCATTATGCAGCAAAATTAAGTCCCTGGAGTGGAGGGGAATGCTGAAAATGATTGATTGGAGAAAGGAAGGACAAACGTTTTTAAAAAAGCATTCCACACAGAAAGTTACAAGATTTAAACTCCTCTTGCAAATTAAAGGATATGGAATGGTTAAATACGAACTAAAGTGATCACATCAGTAGCTGTTAAAATAAAGGATCAAATAAGAGGACTAAATAAGAGGACTAGAGCAGGAACAAGGAATAACAGCATCTCTCAAAAATCAGAACATGGGAAGCCATCCAAAATATTTAATTTGGAATCGAATAATTGGCTCTTTTTATTGTATTATGATTTGGTATTGTATTAATGTGGTTTATATTGGATTGCTATTAATGAAAAATTAATAAAAAATATTATTTAAAAAAAGAAAATGAGCCACAGACGCAGCCTGTCCTCTTCTTCCATTGCTCACACACAGATTCCTTCAGTTCCTGTTTAGCACCAACCAAAGGCTGCCACGGTTCACACCAGCCTCTGAACTAGAATCAGGAGCCTTGTGGCATATGAGTAATCCTTAAGAGACTTCCAGTTTCCTGCCAACGGAACAGAGAGCGCAGGTCTGATCTCCGGACACATCTGAGCCCCACAGAGGTTAGAGGGGAGCGCACCAAGGCAAGGCGCTCCCACCCAAAAGCTCCTCTAGGGTGAGCAGAGTCTTGAGAGGTCTGGCAAAGCGCCAATCTTCCACCACCCCCGAAAAAACCACTGCCGAAGGGCAAGCAGGGGGAAAGAGCGGTTGAGAGCGCTCTTGGCTGCACCGCAACTCTGTGGGACGAAGCCTTGAGCTGCCTGCCATCAGCAGGAGATTCTCACCTAAAAATATTCAAGCTGAAATAAAAGGGTAAGAATTCTGCATCTTCTACAATTTTGCTTGAAGAAAGAAATATAATTAGATTGGATTTAATTAGGCTGAATTCGGCGATACATGAAGGATTAAAACGGGAGGTCCACCCTTCACTTTCTGGGTAAAGTACGTTACATGGGAGAAAGTTGCAAGTCAGAGAACTTATTTTACTAAAAACTTATGGACAAGTGCCTGTTGATGAGCCACCAAACCCATTCTTCACTGACTGTCAGTATCAGGAGATTTAAAAAGTAGCTACAATGCTGTGTTGAGAGGCAAAAAAGGGAAGGTGGTGCCAGACTCCTGGGAGCATCAGGGAGCCCTAACACCACTGTCTCAAACTCAAAGGATGGGGGGGGGGGGGCAGGGCTGACAGAGATGAGCTCAGATGTTGAAATTATGACATTCTTGTACCAATGGAGAAGAGAATTTATGGAACGTATGGCTAAGATATCAGAGACCATCAGTACCAGACTGGATCAATATAACAACACAGCGGAAGAACTGGAAGCAAGAAGAATAGGCGCAGGGCAAAGACAGGAGGGAAAGTTTTGTAAAGGGGGGAAAGCTAATTGTTATGAAGAAAACCCGAAAGGAAAGAGTAGGGGGATTTGAAGGGCTGCATACACAGAAAACATTTGAGGAAGTATTGGTAAAATCACCAATGTTAAGATAAGAGGAGTTGAGATCGGAAATAGTCCTAATTGGTAGCAGCTTCTTGAGGAGTCTTATATATGGGTACAGACAGGAAATAGTTAGAGAATTTTTTGTGAAATAACAACCCGTGGAGACAGAGAGAAATTTGGAAGGAAGCAGGGCTGAAACTGGGAATTGTCCTAAGGGGAAGCTGTTGTAAACAAAAATTGCCCTTTTCCCTTATGGGGTATCCAAGAGCCCATATAGAGTCCTTACTTAGGTTCCCTATTGGTAGGAGAAAATAACAGAGGCCAAGCAGAGAATATTAAGAAGCAAAGCAGCTAGTAAGCCTGATCTTTATTGATCTGTTGCAACAGGGTGCTCCCCTCACACGCAGGAAAGGAGGAGGAACCCAGAACAATGGCGCGCAAGGCTTTATAAAAACTTTTGAATTTGCCACCCTGTAGATCAAGACCATCCCCAGAAACATCATACATACATCACAGAAGGGGTGTAACCTAAGACCACCCCCCAGATACATCATACCTACATCACAGAAAAGGTGGTCTAAAACAGAAATTTGAATGTTGTTTTTCTCCTATCGTTTATCTCCTGTCTGGCAGGTTACTTGATTGGATTGCCTGGGGAGCCTGGCCAGTCTTTTGTAATGATAAATACTTAGTTCCTGGGCCATGTCACAGGCTCACACCCTATTCAAACACAGACATACCCTTAAGACAGGATTTGTGAAGGAAAAGACAATGGGGAGGCTTTTCCATTTTCCTTTGACCTTGCAGAGAAAATATTAGGTCAGTTTGGGACAGTTTGGGAATCAAAAATGGTTCCAGGCCAGTCTTCCTGTGCTGATCTATGTATGTGCTTGGTTGGTACACTTATGAACATTTAACATATATCTAAGACCTCAAAATTCCTATCACAAAGCCTTTTCTAAAAGAGATTTAAATATGGCAAAGTAAGAAAAAAGAATGAGTAACAGTTTGGGAAATGGTTTTTATTTAGGGGCCAGCAGTTGTAAATAAATCGGGACATCAGCAGACATGTTGAAAAAAGCAACAATAAAGATAATTTTAAAAGGGGAAATAGTCTGTAAGCATAGATGTGTAATGTATAAAGCAGTTTGAATGTTTAAAATATCTGTGCAATATATCACAAGTTTAATTGTTTAGTAGTAGGAAAATTGGGTAAAGGGATCTGGAATGTAAGATGTTTTGGTTCATTTAAAGAACCAGAAGGGGGTGGTGGTGGAGGGAAGTCTGGGGATTTGGGGGGGGGGGGTGTAACAATGGTTTGTTTGTTTTTTGGTTATTTTTTTAATGTTAATGAGAAATGTGCGGGGTAATCTGGTATTGATACAATGTGGCATATATTGGATTTTTGTAACTGAAAACTAATAAAAATTATTTAACAACAAAATAAGTCCTTAAGAGATTCCTAGAAAGTAGGTCAGTATTGCTATCCTTATTTTGCAGAAAGAGGATGGAAATTAAGAAAATGGCAAATTGCCTAAGGGAGCCTAGTGAATTATTGTCAGAGGTGGTACAGTAGTACCTCGGGTTACAGATGCTTCAGGTTACAGACTCCTCTAACCCAGAAATATTACCTCGAGTTAAGAACTTTGCTTCAGGATGAGAACAGAAATCACACAGCAGCGGCGCGGCAGCAGCAGGAGGCCCCATTAAGCTAAAGTGGTGGTTCAGGTTAAGAATAGACCTCCAGAACGAATTAAGTTCTTAACCCGAGGTACCACCGTATTTATTTTAGGGACTGCTGGCTAACAGTCTCTTAGCCACTATACTACACTTAGCTGTTCTCTTTACTTTAAAGAAGTGAGTGTACCTCTTTTAAAAGTTTACAAAAAAGACTTCAGTCCTGTGCCTTGTGGGATCAACACAGCATCAACCTCCTGGATTAAAATAGAGAGAGGTTTGCCACATCTAGAGCAGGGAGAAGAAAAGCTAATATCCTAAACTCACTCAGTTATAGTCCAGGCATCCAAGGAACACTTGGAAGCAGGGCATCAAAGCCATGTCCTCATAGCCAAGCTGCACATCTTTAAGGGTCCTGTGCACACAGATTCAGTGAGCCATCTGGAAAACAGAGAGTCCTGTGAGCCTGAAAACATTTGATACCAGACACATAGCCCCTTTAATAAAGGCAGATCGGGAGGGGGCAGCAGTGATTTTGACTCTCTGCTTTCTATGCATTTACTTAGATTAACAGCCAAAGAGAATGCATGAGAGACAGAAAAATAAGTATAGAGCTCAATATCCTTAATCTTCAAGATCCCCTTGATCTGCTTCATACATGCAGACACCCACATTGGTGACCACATGACCAAATGGCTTGTTTGAAAGGCTTTCTGTACAACTTTTAGGTGTTGTAACGCAATCTCGGGATTGTTCTCGCTGTTCACACCAACGGTTGATAACACAGAGGCCCACTAGCTGTTTGGCAAATGACCTGTCATGCTCCCACTCCTCTTCCAAGGAAGGTCTAGCCAAGGATGATCTGCAGGCCCTCAGGAGAAGCCCAGAACAATGGTCGAGGGGCATTGGGAACCTTCAGGGAGACTGGCAGGAAGCTTTCCCCCCAGAAAGCAAGCCTGGGCTCTGAAACAGAGACAGAGCCCCTGAAATATACTCGGAGTCGAGAGTGGATTTCATGCTCTTTATTCAGCTCATAGTGGGAGAAGGAATGAAGGTTTCCCCAAAGTATCTGCTTTATATACATTATTTACACAATGGGCTGCACATGATTAGCTAATTCTGGAATTCTCCTGTAGGAGAATTGTTCTAGGACCAATCAGACTGCTGCATTTAGGATCCTATTCAACTCAGTACATAACACCCCTCCCCTCTAAGTTCCTGCCCGGGAGGTCGCATTCATAGTCCTCAAGGTACGCCGGCAGCCTATGTGTGCGTTGCGGCCTGGGGTGTTCCCTGGTCCGGGGTTCAGGTTCTGGCTCATGTTCCAAGGATGCTGGCTGTGATGGGGCCTTTTGGTCTGGCGCAACCAGCTCGCTCCGTCGTGGTTCTGGTTCCGGTGTCCTTTCAGCCTCTCAGTATTTACTGATTCTGCCTCTCCTGCTGGCCCCTCCTGTTCTATGGGCCTCACTGCACCACTGTTCCCTTGGGACTCCTCTGACCTGTCCTGGTTTTCTCCCAGGAATCGTCACCGTATCTGGTCGCAGTCGGTGCCAGCATTGCCCCCCATCCGTTAGCACCTCGTATGACACGGGGCCAGTGACCCTGGTGACTGTGGTGGGTATCCATGCTGGGCCTGCCCCAAAATTCTTTGCGTACACTGGGTCCTGGGCCACGAAGGTCCAGGGGTTCCTGCCTTCCCCCACCACTACCTCATCCCGAGCTCTATTGGGGTGAAGGCGGTCCAATGTGATTGCGAGGCACTGGCCCATTAGTAGATCAGCGGGGCTCCAGCCAGTCGTTGAGCTGGCGGTGCTGTGCTGTGCTAGAAGGAATGCGGCAAGGCGGTACCCCCAATCCCCTTGCGTCATGCGGCGGAGGGTGTCCTTGGTGGTCCGCACCATGCATTCTACTTGGCCATTGGTGGCAGGGTGGAATGGCACCAAGCGCATGTGGCGGATGGCGTTCTGCTCTGTGAAGGTTTGGAATTCTCCTGAGGTAAATGTGGTTCCGTTGTCTGAGACGAGAGTGTCAGGGAGCCTGTGGGTTGCAAACAGCCTGTGTAGTACCCAGATGGCTGCGGCCGTAGAAGTGCACGGTACCAGTGCAACTTCCAACCATTTGGTGTAGGATTCCACCACTATGAAGAATGTTTTCCCCTGAAAGGGGCCAGCGAAGTCCATGTGCAGGCGTGACCATGGTGCTTGGGCGGAGTCCCAGGACTGGACTGGGGCCCTTGGGGGATCTGGGCGGGATTCTTGGCAGGCCTGGCAGTGTTTGACCCAGGCCTTTATCTCTCCGTCGATCCCTGGCCACCACACATAACTCCTGGCAAGGGCCTTCATTCTCACTACCCCTGGGTGTGTCTCGTGTAGGGCTGTGAGGACCCTTTTGCGGAGGGGCTGGGGAACAACGACCCTGCTTCCCCATAACAGGCCCCCTTGTGGGCCAACAGTTCATGCTTGCAGGTTGTGTAGCCCGTGACTTCTGGCCTGGGGCTGCTGCCAGGCCATCCCCTCCACACCCAGTCCAGGACCCGGGAGATGACCCTATCTTTCTTGGAATGGTGTGCAACTTCTTGTGCCTGAATGGGGCGGTCGGGAAGCAGCTCCAGGCTCATGACCTCTTGCGCGGGTGCTGGGTTGGGGCCTGTTTCTGGTAGTGGTAGCCTGCTGAGGGCGTCCGAATGGCCCATCGCCTTCCCAGGGCAGTGAATCAGTGCATACTGGTAGCTGGCAAGGAAAATTGACCACCTGAGGACACGAGGAGACAGCACTTGGGGGTTTGCTTTTCGGGGGCAAACAAGCCAAGCAACGGCTTGTGGTCAGTCACCACAGTAAAGGGCCACCCGTACAAGAAATCGTGGATTTTTTTTACTCCTTTCACGATTGCCAGACCCTCCTTTTCGATCTGCAAGTAGTTCCGCTCAGTTGCATTGAGTGTCTGGGAAAAGTATGCCACCGGCACCTCTCTTCCATCCAGGAGTTGGTGTCCCAGGACTGCGCCGATGCCATAGGGCGAGGTGTCGCATGCTAGCACCACTGGCAGCCTCTCGTTGAAGTGTGCCAAGACCAAGTTTGAGACGAGCAAGTCCTTGACTGCCTGGAATGCGGCCTTCTGGCACTGGCCCACTACTGCTGCCTTATGGGGAAGGAAGGAATGGTAAAAGTTCAACACAAATGGAGCAAACAGCACACAGACCTAGTGGTGGGAGGAAAAAATCCTTAAATAAGAGACACGGGGGAATGATTGATGGACTTCAATGTCTGTACACTAATGCGCAAAGCATGGGTAATAAACAAGATGAGCTTGAGCTCTTGGTACAGCAAACTAAATATGACATAATAGGCATCACTGAAACCTGGTGGGATAAGTCCCACGACTGGAATGTAATAATGGAGGGTTACAATCTATTTCAGAGAAACAGACCAGACAAGAAAGGAGGAGGAGTGGCGTTATATGTCAGGGATGTGTATACTTGTGAAGAGATCCAAGATTTAGAACCTCAAAGCCAAAGTGAGAGCATTTGGGTCAAAATTAAGGGAGAGAAGAATAACAGGGACCTCATTGTGGGAGTTTACTATAGATCCCCAAGCCAAATGGAGGACATAGATGATGCCTTCCTTGAACAGATGGCCAAGCATGCAAAAGGAAGGGAGATAGTAGTAATGGGGGACTTCAATTACCCGGATATTTGCTGGATGTCAAACTCAGCCAAGAGCATAAGGTCAAACAGATTCCTCACTGGCCTTGCAGACAACTATACAGCGGAAAGGAGCAGCCAAGCATACTAGGACTCAATTTCTTGACTTTAAGAAAGCCGACTTCATAAAACTTAGGGAAGTGCTGGGTGAGATCCCATGGACAGTAATACTAAAAGGAAAGGGAGTTCATGATGGCTGGGAGTTTGTTAAGAGGGAGATAGTAAAAGCACAACTTCAGGCAATACCAATGAGATGGAAACATGGAAGGTGCCTAAAGAAGCCAGGGTGGCTATCTAAAGAACTTTTAACTGAGTTAAGATTAAAAAAGGATGTGTACATAAAATGGAAAAGGGAGGAAACCACCAAAGAGGAATTCAAACAAATAGCCAGCACGTGTAGACACAAAGTCAGAAAAGCTAAAGCACAGAATGAACTCAGGCTTGCTAGAAAGGTTAAAAGCAACAAAAAAGGCTTTTATGGGTATGTTCGTAGCAAAAGGAAGAACAAAGAAACTGTGGGGTCACTCAGAGGAGAAGATGGTGAAATGCAAACAGGGGACACAGAAAGGGCCTTCTTTGCCTCAGTCTTCTCCGATAAAGAAAACAATGCCCCACCTGAAGAATTTGGAGCAAATGATTCAGCAGAGGAAACACAGCCCAGAATAACTAAGGAGATAGTACAAGAATACTTGGCTAGTCTAGATGTATTCAAGTCTCCAGGGCCAGATAAACTGCATCCAAGAGTATTAAAAGAACTGGCAGATGTGATCTCAGAACCATCTTTGAGAATTCCAGGAGAACAGGCGAAGTCCCGGCAGACTGGAGGAGGGCAAATGTTGTCCCTATTTTCAAAAAGGGGAAAAGAGAGGACCCAAATAATTACTGCCCAGTCAGTCTGACATCAATACCAGGGAAGATTCTGGAGCAGATCATTAAGCAAACAGTTTGTGAGCACCTAGAAAGGAATACTGTGATCACCAATAGTCAGCATGGATTTCTGAAAAATAAGTCGTGTCAGACTAACCTGATCTCATTTTTTGACAGAATTACAAGCCTGGTAGATGAAGGGAACGCAGTGGATGTAGCCTACCTTGATTTCAGCAAGGCATTTGACAAGGTGCCCCATGATATTTTTGTAAAGAAGCTGGTAAAATGCGGTCTTGACTATGCTACCACTCAGTGGATTTGTAACTGGCTGACTGACCGAACCCAAAGGGTGCTCATCAATGGTTCCTCTTCATCCTGGAGAAGAGTGACTAGTGGGGTGCCACAGGGTTCTGTCTTCGGCCCGGTCTTATTCAACATCTTTATCAACGACTTGGATGATGGACTCAAGGGCATCCTGATCAAATTTGCAGATGACACCAAACTGGGAGGGGTGGCTAACACCCCAGAGGACAGGATCACACTTCAAAACGACCTTGACAGATTAGAGAAGTGGGCCAAAACAAACAAGATGAATTTTAATAGGGAGAAATGTAAAGTATTGCACTTGGGCACAAAAAATGAGAGGCACAAATACAAGATGGGTGACACCTGGCTTGAGAGCAGTACATGTGAAAAGGATCTAGGAGTCTTGGTTGACCACAAACTTGACATGAGCCAACAGTGTGACGCGGCAGCTAAAAAAGCCAATGCAATTCTGGGCTGCATCAATAGGAGTATTGCATCTAGATCAAGGGAAGTAATAGTGCCACTGTATTCTGCTCTGGTCAGACCTCACCTGGAGTACTGTGTCCAGTTCTGGGCACCACTGTTCAAGAAGGACACTGACAAACTGGAACATGTCCAGAGGAGGGCAACCAAAATGGTCAAAGGCCTGGAAATGATGCCTTATGAAGAACGGCTAAGGGAGCTGGGCATGTTTAGCCTGGAGAAGAGGAGGTTAAGGGGTGATATGATAGCCATGTTCAAATATATAAAAGGATGTCACATAGAGGAGGGAGAAAGGTTGTTTTCTGCTGCTCCGGAGAAGCGGACACAGAGCAATGGATCCAAACTATAAGAAAGTAGATTCCACCTAAACATTAGGAAGAACTTCCTGACAGTAAGAGCTGTTCGACAGTGGAATTTGCTGCCAAGGTGTGTGGTGGAGTCTCCTTCTTTGGAGGTCTTTAAGCAGAGGCTTGACAACCATATGTCAGGAGTGCTCTGATGGTGTCTCCTGCTTGGCAGGGGGTTGGACTCGATGGCCCTTGTGGTCTCTTCCAACTCTATGATTCTATGATTCTATGATCTTCATCAATTGATAGACTCCTACCTTCAGGAGCACTGTCTCCCTCCCCCACATTAGTCAGTTTAAAGCCCTCCTGATGAGGTTTCTGAGATTTTTGGCAAAAACATTCCTCCCAACCGTTGTGAGGTGCAGCCCATTGCTTGCCAGAAGTCCATCTTCAAGAAACTGCAGTCCGTGATCTAAGAATCCAAACCGTTCCTGTTTACACCATTTGCTAAGCCAGCTGTTCACTTCCACTATTTTTCTCTCTCTCCCTGGGCCACGTCGTTCAACTGGGAGGACAGATGAGATGACAATTTGTGCATTTAATTGCTTCAATTTCCTGCCCAGAGCCTCATAGTCTCTTTTGATCTTCTGGAGGCTATTGCTTTCAGTGTCATTGGTTCCCACATGAACCAAGAGGAAGGGGTATTTGTCAGTGGGTTTTATGATTCCTTGCAGTCGTTCAGTTACATCTTGGATCTTAGCCCCGGGGAGACAGCACACTTCCCGAGACATCTTGTCAGGCCCACAGATCACTGCTTCTGTTCCCCTCAGTAGGGAATCCCCTATCACCACTACACGCCTCCTCTTAGGTTTGGTCGGGGTTCTTCCGTGATCTGTCCGTTCCAAGGTCGCCTGCACATTCCCTGAGGACTGACTTTGCTGCTCGTCTTCATATACCTGATCGACTGTAACGAGGGAGAGATCCTCAAATGGAGTCTGCTCTTCGTCTTCCATGCTAGGGGAGAGGACCTCAAAGCGATTGTGTATTTCTAAACAATCAGAGCCAACCCTGGGCTTCCTACTTCTTTGAGTCACGTTTCTCCATATATCTGGCTCCTGTGTTGGTGAACTAGCCTCCTTCTCAGGGGAGTCCCCTGTCTCCTCCTTGGTGGAGACGGTGTGCTCTGTTGCTTCCAAGAAGAGCTCCAGCTCTCTAATTCTTTGGAGCATAGCTACACGTTCCTCCAGTTGCTGGACTTTGTCTTTTAAGAGGGCAATCAACATGCAATTGCTGCAGGTAAAGCTGCCTGCAACCTTTGGCAAGATGGCAAACATTGTGCCGGAACCGCAGGCGACTGCAGCTGTTCCCTCACTCTCCATCTTGAGAACGTGTCGTTGGGGGTGGCTACAGCGGTCCTCCATCATAAGAAGCGTGCAGACAGGACAAATAACTCCCCCACAAAAAAAACCCCCTAGGTCTCCCCCAAGAAACGTTTGAGACAAGCTCCCCTAAATCTAAGAGATGGATCAAACTGCGCGCGCCACTGCCCTGCAAGCTCTGATAAGCTCCTCCCACAGCTAATCACCTGCCTCAACAGAAACCCTGCCCCCTCTGACCTTTGCACAGGGAGAGCAGCTAATCAGCCACAAGAAACACACACAATAAACACCTTTTTCCTCCTTCTTCAGCTGCTGCCCTGCAAGCTCTGATAAGCTCCTCCCACAGCTAATCACCTGCCTCAACAGAAACCCTGCCCCCTCTGACCTTTGCACAGGGAGAGCAGCTAATCAGCCACAAGAAACACACACACAATAAACACCTTTTTTGCTCCTTCTTCAGCTGCTGCCCTGCTGTCCTGCTGTCCAAACCATGGCAATCCCAGTAAGCTAATGTAGGGGCTCTTAACCACAAGCAAGTCCAGTTGCCGTGTCCACCCTCGATATTGCACCCTGAAGGTCCCCACCCCCATTGTGGGGACCTTACATTTCTGGAAGTCCCGGAGGGTGATTGGGCTCGGCCTGAGTTTGGGACCCCCACTAGGACACGGTTTCCTTAAGGTCCTTGCCGAGATTATGGATAGAGTTGAACCCGTGTCAAGCTCCATGCGGCACAGGGCCCCCTCTATCTGTACCTCTAGATAACTTTTCTCTATGTTGGGGTGGGGCAACTGGTATACCTAGAAGTCCGTGAGCTCCGTCGAGTTGCCTTGATTAGTTGGGCCCCGGGACCTGGGGCTCTTGGATCAGTCATCTGATGCCTGGCATCGGGTGGCTGAGCCCGACACACCCGGGCGATGTGTCCCAGTTTTCTGCACTGCCTGCACTCTGCACTGCGGAAACAGCAGGTCCTCCCCTTGTGACTCTCCCCGCAGCTTGCGCAGTTCCCTCCATCACGTCAAGGCAGCTGTGGTCTGTGCGCTGCTTGAGTGCGCTGCTGTACTCTGTGCACCTCCTCCCTGTCAGATCCTGAGTCGTCGGTTAGGTCTTCATGGTGGACCCTCAGTTGGGACAGCAGGCTCGGCCGTGCCTCTTGCGTCGACTTCTCGGCAGCTTCCGTTGCCAGGCCCTCCTCCAGAGCAACCTGGAACGTTAGATCCTTCTTAGCATAGAGGCATCATTGCAGCTTCTCATCCACCGATGAGGCCACCGACGAGGTGGTCACAAAGCATGTTCTCCAACTCTGAGAAGTTGCAGAACCGAACGGCTTGGCGGAGAGAGGTCACAAACCCAGTTATGGGGCTTGCTGCTTTGCGTAGAAGGCATTTTGATGAGCCACCACTGAGGGCTGCGGCGAAAAGTGCCCCTTCAGCCGTTCCATTATTGTTTTGTATGGAACAGTAGCGACGTCTTCAGGCGCAAGGAGAGCCCAGGCGATTTCAAACGTCTCCTCTCCGCAGACGCTGAAGAATATCACCCTCTTCTTGGCGTCTTCTTCGTCGGTGACTCCTTTGGCTTCTAGGAGGAAGGAGAAATGGGAGGTGTACGCTTCCCAGTCTCCGATGCTGGGTTGAATGGCAAGAAGCTGCTGTCGGTTGCCATTCTGAGTTCCTTGGGTCCCGGAGCTGAAGCCTGGATACACGGTGTGAGGCAGCGGTGCAGCAGGTGGCGGTGCTGTGGTGCTGTGTGTGGTGGTCAGCTCAGCGGGATCCCATCCTCGTCGCCAGTGAAATATACTTGGAGTCGAGAGTGGATTTCATGCTCTTTATTCAGCTCATAGTGGTGAGGAGGAATGAAAGTTTCCCCAAAGTATCTGCTTTATATACATTATTTACACAATGGGCTGCACGTGATTGGCTAATTCCAGAATTCTCCTGTAGGCCAATCAGGTTGTGGATTCACTTCCATCTGGAGCTGGGTTGGGTGGCTCCTGAAGACCAATCATACTGCTGCATTATTCTAGGACCAATCAGACTGCTGCATTCTGAATCCTATTGTTCTAGGACCAATCAGACTGCTGCATTTTGGGCTACTCAGGAGCAGAGCCCTGCTATGGAGGAGGATTCTCTGCAGAAACTTCTCTAAGGGACCACAGCTGGGCCCAGGGTGGTATTGATTCTGGGATTTAAGCCTAATAATGACAATTGATATAAAATATTGCCCCCCCTGAGCAGGGCCAGGCAAATAAGCCAGAACAGGAGCTCCTTTGTTCATAGAGCTTTTGGGAATCTGATAGGCAGAAAAGAATAGGGATGGGCAGGGGTGAACCTGGGCAGGATCTGGGGAGCATGGGGCAGAGTCTGCAGCTGTCTCAGGGTTTAAAGCAGAGCCCCAAACAGGACAGTATCTTCCAGGTCAGGACATGAGGCTGGCAAGAAGAGGCCTTTCAGCCCCCAGAAATGATAAAGAAAACTACAGTTTTACTAGACAGGCTGGTTAAAAATAACTGATTGGCAGCAGCAGAAGTGGGCCTAAGTAAATATAAAATTGACACTAATTAGTGCATTCTTCAAATGATCTGCTCACAGATCCTTTTTATATGTGAAATCACCATAGGTAACTTAATCAATGTTTACTAAAAAGAAAAAAAGTCACAGCTTCGGTCCGCCTCATCTATAGGTGCAAGTTAATAGTAGTGACTTACACTGCAAGGTTGTTGTAAGCATTAATGTGTTGATCTTCTGCCTCGGGTGCCAAAATAACTTGACCAGCCTCTGATTTGTTGTTTAGTCGGTTAGTCATGTCTCACTCTTCGTGACCCCCTGGACCAGAGCACGCCAGGCACTCCTGTCTTCCACTGCCTCCCGCAGTTTGGTCAAACTCATGTTGGTAGCTTCGAGAACACTGTCCAACCATCTCATCCTCTGTCGTCCCCTTCTGCTTGTGCCTTCAATTTTTCCCAACATCAGGGTCTTTTCCAGGGAGTCTTCTCTTCTCGTGAGGTGGCCAAAGTATTGGAGCCTCAGCTTCAGGATCTGTCCTTCCAGTGAACATTCAGGGCTGATTTCCTCCAAACTGGATAGGTTTGATCCATGGGACTCTCAAGAGTCTCCTCCAGCACCATAATTCAAAAGCATCAATTCTTCAGTGATCAGCCTTCTTTATGGTCCAGCTCTCACTTCCATACATCACTACTGGGAAAACCATAGCTTTAACTATACGGACCTTTGTTGGCAAGGTGATGTCTCTGCTTTTTAAGATGCTAATACACCATGACTTGGGGGTGGGGGTGGGGGGCAGGGTACCACTTACTGCTCTGTAGAGAAGGGTTCAGCACTTTAATAAAACTCAGTGTTAAAAGTATACCACCAACCACCTCTACAGCTTATTTGGACCACCATATTGCATCTACTGTAGTTTGGCCCAGGAAAGCTTCCTCCGTAATGCCCATGGAAATGAGCAGGTGCTGCAGAACAGCATCTGCCCATCTCCCATTCTGCTACCCATAAGTGCTCTGACGCCTCGCCTTGCCTCCTCTTAAGGCCACTTTGGGTTTCTTCCTCCTTCTTTATTTCCAAGGGGAAACCCAGCTCTTCTGTGTTTGACTTGCCAAGGCTGAGAAGGGGAGAGGGGCAGGAAAGAGATGGCACCATTGAAGCAAGCAGGAGATAAAAGTGGCTCTCTAAGGAAGGAGTCTGGGCTGCTGCTGCCGCTGCCGCCACTGCTGCTGTGGAAACAGCAAAGAGCAAAGAGGAAGACAAAGCCTTTTTGACATTATCATTGAAAAGCCATTAGAAATCTGGTAGGCACCTCCTACAGCACAGATTGCAAACTCCTCTCCTCCAGCACACACAACAACTTCATGTGAGGGCTTTTTCTCCCTCATAATGATGGAAATGAACTGGAAAGGAGATGCATGGAGCACAAGGAAGGCATTTTGTCCCTTTTAAGTATTTTTTAAACAAAGTTTTATTAATGAGTTGTTAACCATTTTGTTTGGCAAATCGGTTTATCCCAATGACCTTTCCTTTGCTTTAATTTTCAAGATGGCAGATGGCACTACGGATACCCCCCCTTGCAAAGTGCAGCCCCCCAAGCCAGCCTGTTTGCTTAGTCTGTGGACAATCAACATGCCAAGCACAGCTTGGAAATAACATAATAGTCAAGCGAGCAGGGGAAAGAAAAGCACAGACATGAGACGGTGCTTTCCTTTCCAAGGTTTATGGCCTTTCGCGAGGAGCTGTTTGCAAACACGCTCTGCTGTTTACAGAAGAGTGGTTTTGTTTGTTTTTTTATAAAGATTTTTATTAATTTCCAATTTTTTAACAGAAACAAAAAACAACAAAAAAAATAGACAAACAAAAAACTCATATTTTCATAACCTTATTTTCATAACCCTCTTTTCACGGACTTCCCCATACCTTTCCCTTTTTGCATCCTTAGTTTAGTACCATTATTCAGCAACCTATCTTGCCCAATTAAATATAAATTCGTCCTCTTTCTCTATTTCACCCTAAATTTTAAACCCAATTATCGCTGCAATTCTACGTCTTCTTTTCCCTCAGCATTTTAACACTCCTCAGTTTTATAATAATTCTTAAGATACATCTTAAATTTCTTCCAATCTTCTTCCACAGTCTCTTTCTCTTGGTCGCGGATTCTGCCGGTCATTTCTGCCAGTCCCATAAAGTCAATCACTTTCGCCTGCCATTCCTCCAGCGTGGGTAACTCTTGTGTCTTCCAATACTTTGCTAGAAGAATCCTTGCTGCCGTAGTAGCGTACAAAAAGAAATTCTTATCCTTCTTCGGCACCAACTGGCCGACCATACCCAAGAGAAATGCCTCTGGTTTCTTGTTAAAGGTGCACTTAAGCACTTTCTTAATTTCATTATAAATCATTTCCCAGAAGGCCTTAATCTTTGGGCAGGTCCACCAAAGGTGGAAAAAGGTACCCTCAGTCTCTTTACATTTCCAGCATTTGTTATTGGGCAAATGATAAATCTTCGCAAGCTTGACTGGGGTCATGTACCACCTATAAATCATTTTCATTATGTTTTCTCGTAAGGCATTGCATGCCGTAAATTTAATACCTGTGGTCCATAACTGCTCCCAGTCAGCAAACATAATGTCATGACCTATGTCCTGTGCCCATTTAACCATAGCAGACTTCACTGTCTCAACTATTGTATTCCACTTCAACAGCAAGTTGTACATTCTTGATAAATTCTTAGTATTGGGTTCTAACAATTCTGTTTCTAATTTCGATTTCTCCACCTGGAAACCAATTTTCCTGTCTTGTTTAAAAGCCTCCATTATTTGAAAATAATGGAGCCAATCTCGTACCTTGGACTTTATTTTCTCATAACTTTGTAATTTAAATTCACCACCTTCTTGTTCTAAAATCTCAGAATATTTCGGCCAATTGGTTGTCATATTAAGTTTCTTTACCTCCTTAGCCTCCATAGGTGAAAGCCACCTGGGAGTTCTGTTTTCCAATAAATCTTTATACCGTATCCATACATTATATAGTGCTTTCCTGACAATATGATTTTTGAAACCCTTATACACTTTAACCTTGTCATACCAGATATATGCATGCCAACCAAAATTATTATCAAATCCTTCCAAATCTAGAATGTCTGCATTTTCAAGAAGTAGCCAATCTTTTAACCAGCAGAAAGCTGCCGATTCATAGTAAAGTCTTAAGTCCGGCAGGGCAAACCCCCCTCTTTCTTTAGAATCGGTGAGTATCTTAAACTTAATTCTGGGCTTTTTGCCCTGCCAGACAAATTTAGATATGTCTTTCTGCCACTTCTTGAAACAGTCCAGTTTATCAACAATTTGTAATGTCTGAAACAAAAATAACATTCTAGGCAATACATTCATTTTGATCACAGCAATTCGACCTAACAAGGAAAGCTTCAGGTTTGACCATATTTCTAAATCTTTCTTTATCTCAGCCCAGCACTTGTCATAGTTGTCCTTAAATAGGTTCACATTCTTAGATGTCATGTTAATCCCCAGGTATTTTACATTCTTTGCCACCACTAACCCAGTTTCCTCTTGGAATCTTTCCCTTTCAACATTTGTTAAGTTCTTTTCCAGTACCTTGGTTTTTTGTTTATTCAACTTAAATCCTGCGACCTGGCCAAATACTTGAATTAATTCCAAAGCTCTTTTGGTACTAGTGTCTGGCTCTTGCAAGGTCAGTACTAAGTCATCTGCAAAAGCCTTTAATTTGTAATGTCTAGCTCCGACCTGAATCCCTTTTACCAGCTGATCTCCCCTAATCATATTTAACAGGACCTCCAGGACCGATATAAAAAGTAATGGGGATATTGGGCACCCCTGACGTGTCCCTTTTTCTATAGGTAGTTCATCCATAACCACATTATTTACAATTAACTTCGCCTTTTGCTCAGAATAAATTGCACTTATACCATTCTCAAACCTTTGGCCTACCCCCATCCCATGGAGATTCTTTTTCATAAATTTCCAAGATATATTGTCAAAGGCTTTCTCCGCGTCCACAAAAATTAAAACTGCCTTCGTATTAATGTTCACTGTCAGCATTTCTATAATGTCAATTATATTCCTTACATTAGTAGATATATGCCTACCCGGGAGAAAGCCTGCCTGGTCTTTATGAATCTCCTCCACCAGCACCTTCTTTAATCTTTTTGCCAAAATGTCTGCAAAAATTTTGTAATCCACATTAAGTAGTGATATAGGGCGGTAGTTTTTGATCTGTTTTTTATCAACCTCAGTCTTTGGTATAAGTGTGATGAAGGCTTCTTTCCACGTCTCAGGTACCCTTTCCCCCTCTAATATCTCGTTACAAACCTCCTTAAGTGGCTGGATTATCCAATCTTTCAAGGCTTTGTAATATCTGGAGGTTAGTCCATCTGGCCCTGGAGATTTCCCCAGTTGCATGTTTTGAATGGCACCCTCAATTTCTTGTTCAGTTATTTTCTCATTTAAAAACGCCATACTTTGTTGCGAAATTTTTTGTAATCCATATTTCTTAAGAAATTCTTCAATGTCTCTTTCGTTTTCCGGCCCTTGTGCATACAATCTTCTGAAATAGCTCTGAAAACAGTTGCTGATCTCATTTGGTTTCGAAATATTTTTTCCATCTACCTCCATACAGAAGAGTGGTTTTGAAAGGAAGTTTTGTAGTCAGGAATCTTTACGTGAATAAGATACCAATATTTCAGAATGGGTATAAATAATAAATTATTATTATTATTAAAAACCAGCATCAAATGACACATGTGAATGGCAACAACAACTACAGCATTGTCCTATTGTCCTGCTCAGATGACAGAAGCACAAAAAAGCAAAGAGTGTCAGGAGGGAAAAGTTCCATAACTTTCACACCCCTGGTCATCCCAAGGCTGGGCTCAATCCCATCTGCTCTATTACAGGCACAGGGGTGGAGTCAGACTTCAGTGAGCAGCTTTGTTTCAGTTTCCCCTCAAAAATCGGAAAATGCTATTTTAGTTTTAAAATCGGACAGTCTTTGCTGTAAATAATAGTATTAAGGATTAGATTAAATTATCTCTTTGGCAGTGATATTAAATTAGTCTTTTCTATAAGAAGTATTCTATTATTTGTTTGCTTACAAGCAGTTGCTTAGTTATGGGCAACATTCCTGCAGAGGAAGATGAGACTTGCTGACATGGCGAATTCTGCATTCATTACAACCTCTGTGTTAAAATATTCAGGTTCTTCTTATTGCCAAACAACATCTAGGGCCATTTTTATTTGCGTTCCACTGATTTGATTTGGGTTTTAAAAATTATTACCAATCTGTAAATAATGCTGGGGGAGAGATTAAAGCAATAGGATTTTGCTGATTATATATATATACATACTGATATATACTGTAGGGTTTTTCTCTCTGCCACTGTATTGTTTGTGATTTCTGACATTAAGAAATGTAGACTGCAGTTGTATGTATACATACTTGCCTGGATGCAAGGCCCATTGAATCCCCATGTTGATGAGCCCCATGTGTCCTTTGTCTGGGGGGCCCATATAGACAGCCCAGTGTTACCGGGGGTGGGTGCCAATTGCAGTCTAAAGTGCGGCAATTTATTCCCCTGCGTCTGTGGAGCCATTGTACAGATCTTATGAGATTTCCTGGAGCCAAGCAGAAGCATAGCTGTCAACTTTTTCCTTTTCTTGCAAGGAATCCTATTCGGAATAAGGGAATTTCCCTTTAAAAAAGGGTCAGCTATGATCAGAAGTACTGTTAGAGTAGAACAAGATGTATTCTGACCAGTGAGCTGACCTTCTTTAGAACAGAACCAAGACTTAGGCAATTAAACTAAGAGACGCCAATTGACATACATATATTTGTGCATCCTTGTATGGCCTGCTTTCTCTAGAACTAGTCCCAGAGTGCCTGGCAGAGTGGAAGAACACAGCACCATAATAATCAGGAAAATGGACAGAGTGAGCCAGTGCTTCTGGAAGGATTTCCAGACACAAAATATGAATGAGAAAAATTTCTGGCTCACACACATGGGAGGAAACATCTGTTTTGTCTATTCAATGTGAATTTGCAAGACTTTGGGGAGAGAATTCATGATTTTGCAATGGAAAATGGCACGCGGGAAGGTTTAAAGGTTTTTTTATATAGAATATTTCCTGCTACATTGGTTTATAATAACAGTAATAATAAAAGAATTAAACCTTGACAAGAAAATATCTTTATATAGGACTAACAAGAAAAAATTACAAAATAGTCAACAGCCCTTGTAGGACTCATTTTCAGGTAGGATGTTATGTTAAAACAAAAACAGCACATAATGGTGGTGGGTTTGGGCAAGGAAGAAAAGTATGACAATGGTCTAATCTCAGAAATGTTGCAAATATAATTTCAGAATGTACATTTTCTTTCCTGCAACATATGGTCGTAGATATGGGATAGGACTGTGGGAAGTGTTTGGGAAGGGCATGTTACGAGTTTGTACTAGTCCCCCCCCCCCAACAAAAAGTGTTTTGGGTCTGGGCATGCTAACCGTCCCTGTGCATGACTACTTCACAGGGCAAATGCGGAAAGGTCACAGTGGGAAAATGCATTTTACTCACAGGGGACATCACAGCTGTTTTGGCCCTTAATGTCGGCAGAAATATCTCCCCTGACTATCACAAAGCAGCGCTTTGTGTTGGGTATAACTCTTGCAACAGCAGTTTTGCTAAAGAATTGCTTAGATGCATCTTGTCATAACTGAAGCTGCTACTGCAGTTCTTCTCTAGAGGATGAATTATGCTTTAATATGATGCTGGATATTTCATGTCATGCACTGTAAAGCACATTAAATCTGATCATTCTATTCTATTGCTACATGCAGATAATGTTTTAATCAATGACTCCAGTCAAAATAATCAGCCAAAAATCTTCATCTACACAGTCTCAGTCAGAACTGCTCAGTGAACTATATGTAAGTCTGTCAGCTTGCTTAATGCCTCAACCAAAATGTTGAGCCAATGCTTAGATACCTCAAGTCTCCTTGAATTGTTAGTGTTAAAGAAAATCTTGTAAATAAGTAATTTTTCTTTTGTCCCTAAGCTGGAAAGCTACTATCACCACTTAGGGTTAATACATGTTTTTAAAAGCCAAATAGGAAAAATCTTGCCAGTTTCTATTTGGCCATATTTTGCAAACACATCAGGATCCTAGATCAGATTTGTGGAAATATCAGGGGTCTTGCAACATTGTAGTTCTTTTTCTGTTTGTATCAAGATTTATTTATTTATGTTGCTGTTTTGCAGCATCTGCTGAATTTCTATTAGGCAAAATAGAGGTTGCCAGTGCTAGTGAGCCTGGCAGATGGCGGAAGAAATCTTCAATTGCAGTTTGGCAGGGAAAAAATCCAGAATTTTGGGCACACATTCAGCAGGGAGTATAAAAATAAAATTACACTGACCCAAAGGGCAACCACATTCCCAGGAAGGGGAAAGTATGAGTCTATAGAAGGTCACATATGTAGAGAAGCAATAAAACACAAAGATTTGTTTGTTCGTTACCACTATTTCTATGCCACTGAAGTTCTCTGGGTAGAATACATAAAATTGTTAAAATAATACAATGTAAACAATACAAAATTTAAAAGTCTTCACCAGGCACCAAACACGAATATAGAGTAGGCACCAGGTAACCCTCTGTGGGAAGAGCATTCTCCAAGCACTGTCCCATCATGGAGAAGTCCCTCTTCCTAACAGACTCTAGCCAGGTATCACTAGCCAGTAATACGTCTCTGACAATGCCCTCAAGATCCAGGTAGGCTTACCTGCGAAGAGGGCATCCTTCAATAACCTATGGCCAAACTATTTAGGACTTTGTTGATTAAAGCTAACATTCTGAATTGGCTCTGGAAACAACTGGAAGCCAGTGTTGTTGACAAACATGAGTAAGCAGATCATAACACCAAGTTCCAGTGAGTAATCTTGCAGCCTTCTTCAGCACCAACAGCAGTTCACCTATAGAGCATTAGACTAACCTAATGTGGGTGTTACTAGAGCATGGAAAACTGAGGCCAGGCTATCTCTGTCTAGGTTGCAGAGATAAGTATCACAACCATGATATCTACTGAAGATAAAACTTTGTTGTTGTTGTTGTTTAGTCGTTTAGTCATGTCCGACTCTTCGTGACCCCCTGGACCAGAGCACGCCAGGCACTCCTGTCTTCCACTGCCTCTCACAGTTTTGTCAAACTCATGCTGGTAGCTTCGAGAACATTGTTCAACCATCTCGTCCTCTGTCGTCCCCTTCTCCTTGTGCCCTCCATCTTTCCCAACATCAGGGTCCTTTCCAGGGAGTCTTCTCTTCTCGTGAGGTGGCCAAAGTATTGGAGCCTCAGCTTCACGATCTGTCCTTCCAGTGAGCACTCAGTGCTGATTTCCCTAAGAATGGATAGGTTTGATCTACTTGCAGTCCATGGGACTCTCAAGCGTCTCCTCCAACACCATAATTCAAAAGCATCAATTCTTCAGCGATTAGCCTTCTTTATGGTCCAGCTCTCACTTCCGTACATCACTACTGGGAAAACCATAGCTTTAACTATACGGTCATTTGTTGACAAGGTGATGTCTCTGCTTTTTAAGATGCTGTCTAGATTTGTCATTGCTTTTCTCCCAAGAAGCAGGCGTCTTCTAATTTCGTGACTGCTGTCACCATCTGCAGTGATCATGGAGCCCAAGAAAGTAAAATCTTTCACCGCCTCCATTTCTTCCCCTTTTATTTGCCAGGAGGTGATGGGCCCAGTGGCCATGATCTTCGTTTTTTTGATGTTGAGCTTCAGACCATATTTTGCGCTCTCCTCTTTAACCCTCATTAAAAGGTTCTTTAATTCCTCCTCACTTTCTGCCATCAAGGTTGTGTCATCTGCATATCTGAGGTTGTTGATATTTCTTTCGGCAATCTTAATTCTGGCTTGGAATTCATCCAGCCCAGCCTTTCGCATGATGAATTCTGCATATAAGTTAAATAAGCAGGGAGACAAAATGCAGCCTTGTCGTACTCCTTTCCCAATTTTGAACCAGTCAGTTGTTCCATATCCAGTTCTAACTGTAGCTTCTTGTCCCACATAGAGATTTCTCAGGAGACAGATGAGATGATCAGGCACTCCCTTTTCTTTACGAACTTGCCATAGTTTGCTGTGGTCAACACAGTCAAAGGCTTTTGCATAGTCAATGAAGCAGAAGTAGATGTCTTTCTGGAACTCTCTAGCTTTCTCCATAATCCAGCGGATGTTTGCAATTTGGTTTCTGGTTCCTCTGCCCCTTCGAAATCCAGCTTGCACTTCTGGGTGTTCTCGGTCCACATACTGCTTGAGCCTTCCTTGTAGAATTTTAAGCATAACCTTGCTAGCATGTGAAATGAGTGCAATTGTGCGGTAGTTGGAACATTCTTTGGCATTGCCCTTCTTTTGAATTGGGGTGTAGATTGATTTTCTCCAATCCTCTGGCCACTGCTGAGTTTTCCAAATTTGCTGGCATATTGAGTGTAGCACCTTAACAGCATCATCTTTTAAAATTTTAAATAGTTCAGTTGGAATACCATCACTTCCACTGGCCTTGTTATTTGCAGTGCTTTCTAAGGCCCATTTGACTTCACTCTCCAGGATGTCTGCCTCAAGGTCAGCAACCACACTACCTGGGGTGTATGAGACATCCATATCTTTCTGGTATAATTCCTCTGTGTATTCTTACCAGCTCTTCTAGATGTCTTCTGTTTCTGTTAGGTCCTTACCACTTTTGTCCTTTATTATGGAAATCTTTGTACGAAATGTTCCTTTCATATCTCCAATTTTCTTGAACAGATCTCTGGTTCTTCCCATTCTATTGCTTTCCTCTATTTCTTTGCATTGCTTGTTTAAGAAGGTCTTCTTGTCTCTCCTTGCTATTCTTTGGAAATCTGCATTCAATTTCCTGTATGTTTCACGATCTCCCTTGCATTTTGCTTGCCTTCTCTCCCCCGCTATTTGTAAGGCCTCATTGGACAGCCACTTTGCTTTCTTGCATTTCCTTTTCATTGGGATGGTTTTCGTTGCTGCCTCCTGTATAATGTTACGAGCCTCCATCCATAGTTCTTCAGGCACTCTGTCCACCAAATCTAAATCCTTAAACCTGTTCCTCACTTCCACTGTGTATTCATAAGGGATTTGACTTAGATTGTATCTTACCGGCCCAGTGGTTTTTCCTACTTTCTTCAGTTTAAGCTTGAATTTTGCTATAAGAAGCTGATGATCTGAGCCACAGTCAGCTCCAGGTCTTGTTTTTGCTGACTGTATAGAGCTTCTCCATCTTTGGCTGCAGAGAATATAATCAATCTGATTTCGATGCTGCCCATCTGGTGATGTCCATGTGTAGAGTCGTCTCTTGTGTTGTTGGAAAAGAATGTTTGTGACGACCAGCTTGTTCTCTTGGCAGAACTCTATTAGCCTTTGCCCTGCTTCGTTTTGAACTCCAAGGCCAAACTTGCCAGTTGTTCCTTTTATCTCTTGATTCCCTACTTTAGCATTCCAATCCCCTATAATGAGAAGAACATCCTTCTTTGGTGTCACTTCTATAAGGTGTTGTAAGTCTTCATAGAATTGGTCAATTTCAGTTTCTTCAGCACCAGTAGTTGGTGCATAAACTTGGATTACTGTGAGGTTAAAAGGTCTGCCTTGGATTCGTATTGAGATCATTCTATCATTTGTGAGATTGCATCCCAGTACAGCTTTTGCCACTCTTTTGTTGACTATGAGGGCCACTCCATTTCTTTTACGCGATTCTTGCCCACAGTCATCTGAACTGAATTCACCCATTCCCGTCCATTTTAGTTCACTGATGCCCAGGATGTCAATATTTATTCTTGCCATCTCATTTTTGACCACCTCCAACTTACCCATGTTCATGGTTCTTACATTCCAGGTTCCTATGCAATATTTTTCTTTACAGCATTGGACTTTCACTTCCAGGCATATCCGCAACAGAGCGACCTTTCGGCTTTGACCCAGCTGCTTCATCAGCTCTGAATCTACTTGTACTTGTCCTCCGCTCTTCCTCAGTAGTCTGTTGGACGCCTTCCGACCTGAGGGGCTCATCTTCCAGCGTCATAACTTTTATTTATTTATTTATTATTTTAATTTGTTTTTTATTGAAATTTCCACAAAAAAACAAAAGGCATACAATGAAGGAAAAGTAAACAGGCAAAAAACAAAACAAAACAACAACAACAAAAACACACTCTTATTCATCAATTTTAAGTATCATCCACTTATTTACACAACGTTAACACACATCTTGACCTCCCTCCTATGCTGTGATGGTTTTCTTACATCTTTTCTTCTCCTGCAGTTTCTAAATCTATGATTTACGCATAACAAGGTTTATGTTAGGCCTACTGTAGTTTTTAATTTGTTACATTTACTTTCAATGTACTTCACAAATTTACTCCATTCTTCAATAAACTTTGTTTCTTTTTGATGTCTAATTTTGTTTGTGATTCTTGCTAATTCTGCATATTCAAATAATTTTGTTTGCCAATCCATAATTGTGGGGGTCTGTGTTAATTTCCAATTTTGAGCTATCAATATTCTAGCTGCCGTTGTCGCATACTGAAATAAATTCTGGTCTTCTCTTTTAATTTCATCACCGATTATTCCTAATGGGAATGCCTCTGGTCTTTTTAAGAAGGTGTACCTAAAGATTATATATATATATATATATATATATATATATATCATTATATATGAGCTCCCGGGGACGCGGGTGGCGCTGTGGGTAAAACCTCAGTGCCTAGGGCTTGCTGATCGCATGGTCGGCGGTTCGAATCCCCGCAGCGGGGTGAGCTCCCATCTTTCGGTCCCAGCTCCTGCCCACCTAGCGGTTCGAAAGCACCCCTAAGTGCAAGTAGATAAATAAAAGGTAAAGGTAAAGGTACCCCTGCCCGTACGGGCCAATCTTGCCAGACTCTAGGGTTGTGCGCTCATCTCACTCTATAGGCCAGGAGCCAGCGCTGTCCGCAGACACTTCCGGGTCACGTGGCCAGTGTGACAAGCTGCATTTGGCGAGCCAGCGCAGCACACGGAACGCCATTTACCTTCCCGCTGGTAAGCGGTCCCTATTTATCTACTTGCACCCGGGGGTGCTTTTGAACTGCTAGGTTGGCAGGCGCTGGGACCAAACAACGGGAGTGCACCCCGCCGCGGGGATTCGAACCGCCGACCATGCAATCGGCAAGTCCTAGGCACTGAGGTTCTACCCACAGCGCCACCCGCATCCCTAAGTAGATAAATAGGTACCTCTTTATAGCGGGAAGGTAAACGGCGTTTCCGTGTGCTGCACTGGTGCTGGCTCGCCAGAGCAGCTTCGTCACGCTGGCCACGTGACCCGGAAGTGACTCTGGACAGCGCTGGCCCCCGGCCTCTTAAGTGAGATGGGCGCACAACCCTAGTGTTGGACATGACTGGCCCGTATGGGCAGGGGTATTTAAAAAAAATGAAATATGAGCTCCCCAAATTTTTTAATTTTGTCACACGCCCACCACATATGGTAAAAATTGCCTTCCTTCTGCTTACATCTCCAACACATTTTATTTCCTCTTTTATACATTTTGTCCAATTTTACCGGTGTGATGTACCAACGATAAATCATTTTCTCCAAATTTTCTCTTAACGTGACACATAGTGTAAATTTCATTCCTCTGTTCCATAACCTCTCCCACTTGTCATACTCTATGTTGTGTCCAATGTCCATGGCCCATTTTATCATTACCTCCTTTACCAATATAGGGATGCAGGTGGCGCTGTGGGTAAAACCTCAGCGCCTAGGACTTGCCGATCGCATGGTCGGTGGTTCGAATCCCCGCGGCAGGGGGCGCTCCCGTCGTTTGATCCCAGCGCCTGCCAACCTAGCAGTTCGAAAGCACCCCCGGGTACAAGTAGATAAATAGGGACCGCTTACCGGTGGGAAGGTAAACGGCGTTCTGTGTGCTGTGCTGGCTCGCCAGATGCAGCTTGTGTCTGCGGACAGCGCTGGCTCCTGGCCTATAGAGTGAGATGAGCACACAACCCTAGAGTCTGGCAAGACTGGCCCGTACGGGCAGGTGTACCTTTACCTTTACCTTTACCAATTCCTCTTTTGTGTCCCATTCTAACAGATTATACATCTTGGCTAAGAGTTTAGTTTTCCCTTCTAACACTCCTATCTGATATTTCGATTTTTTCTCATTCATCCCCAATTTTTTATCCTCATTCCAAAGTGCATTTATCTCATGGTATTGCAGCCAACCTGTCAATCTATTTACAGATAGGTAGCCGTGTTGGTCTGCCATAGTCAAAACAAAAAAATTCCTTCCAGTAGCACCTTAAAGACCAACTAAGTCAGTTCTTGGTATAGCACCTTAAAGACCAACTAAGTCAGTTCTTGGTATAGCACCTTAAAGACCAACTAAGTCAGTTCTTGGTATAGCACCTTAAAGACCAACTAAGTCAGTTCTTGGTATAGCACCTTAAAGACCAACTAAGTCAGTTCTTGGTATAGAACCTTAAAGACCAACTAAGTCAGTTCTTGGTATAGAACCTTAAAGACCAACTAAGTCAGTTCTTGGTATAGAACCTTAAAGACCAACTAAGTCAGTTCTTGGTATAGCACCTTAAAGACCAACTAAGTCAGTTCTTGGTATAGAACCTTAAAGACCAACTAAGTCAGTTCTTGGTATAGCACCTTAAAGACCAACTAAGTCAGTTCTTGGTATAGCACCTTATCTGATCAGAGTTAACTAACAACAGAAAGTAAAATTAAGAAGAGCTAAAATTAGATTCAGGTAGTCTTGTCTTCTAAATTCTCCTCCTCCTCTTCTTCTTCTTCTTCTCCCTCTACTTCTTCTATTTCCTCCTCCTCTTCTTTTCCTCTTCCTTCTTTCTCTTCCTCTCTGTCCCTCCTCCTCTCCCTCTCCACTACTTCTGGCTCCCTTTCCCCAATTTTATCCTCCATCCTTCCAAGGTCCTTCTCATATCTCCTTGAGAATTTCCTCACTTCTTGTATATCTGTCAGCCTAAATCTTTTATTTTTGTAATAGAAGGAGATCCCTTCTGGGAACTCCCATCTATACTGTATACCGTTTCTTTTCAGGACATTCACCAACTGTTTATAGCCCTCTCTTTTTCATAGGAATCTGGTAGGTATTTCTTTAAATATGATGATCTGTCTACCATCAATAGACAACTTTTTTTGATAGCTTGTCTTCAGTATCGCATTCCTTATTTCTAAGGAGTTGAATATGACTAAGCAGTCTCCCGGTAGCCTCTTTGTTTCAGCTTGTAATGACTTTACTTTTATTCTGAACACATTTTCCAAGTGAATTCAACCTCTTCTTCTTTCATATTAAGCCATTTAGCTAGCTCTTTAATCATTTTAACCTTTATGTTTTCATTTGCCTCCTCACCTACACCTCTAAATTTCAGGTTTAATTGCCTCTGTCTCATTTCAAGCATGGCTAGACTGTCCCAAATTTGGTCTTGACTTTTGCTCAAATCTCCTAGTTCCTCTTTGATTTTGTCAGTCTCTCTTTTGTTCTCTTTGACTTCCTTTTGGATTATCCTGGTTGATTCTTCTATTGTTTTTGATCTAACTGTCAGGTCCTTTATTGTAGTTGAAAGTTCTCCATAACTTTTATATGCCTGTTGTCTTTGTCCATGGAGTTTTCTTGGCAGGGATACTGGAGTGGCTTGCCGGTTCCTGCTCCAGGTGGATCACGTTTGGTCAAAACTCTCCACTATGACCTGTCCATCTTGGGTGGCCCTGCACGGCATAGCTCATAGCTTTGCTGAGTTATTCAAGCCCCTTCGCCACGGCAAGGCAGTGATCTATGAAGGGGCAGGATAAAACTACTCCCATATTAAACCTGACTTTTCCCCCTGGCAAGGCTATCAGAAGGATGTTTTGGGAGGAGGGGTATTTTAATGAGGACAATGTGATAACGGGAAAGCTAAATCTGGTGCTGCAGGCCCATGCCTGTCCAGGGAGCACCGTGGTTCAGGGGACCTGAATTCTGAACTGTCTTTGATAATAATAAAAAAGAGTTGCTAGACCCTTTGGAAGGGAAGATAGAATGCAAAATGTGCAGGTAAAATTCTAAGTGGTTTCTGAGAGATGAAGAGCCAGCCTGACTCCCACCTTTCACTTTTTTAGCCAATGAACAAAGTCAGAGCTGTAATTGATGGGTCAGTCCCTGGGGTCCTAAACGGCTCCTGCTTGCACTTTCTCCCCCTCTCATTTTCTAGTCTTTGGAATCTTCTAAAGAACTCCTTTCCTTTCCTCTTCCAATTTTTTTTTGGGGGGGGCGGAGAAGCCCCAGAACAGGGCACAGGGCAGAATAAGGGTGATTGTTCCATCAAACAAGCAGAAATATTTGTGCAACCCCCTAGTGCTACATTTCACTACAAACCAATAATAGAATGATATGGAGTGTCTGGCCCTGGGAACTGAACACTGTATAGAGTCATGCATATTTACTGGTCCAAGTGACGTCCTGTTTAAAAACTCAACATAAAAATGGCCTTCCTTCCTTCTTTGCATCTTTGTGCACTGCTATTTGCAGTAACAGCCCAATAAATTCAGAAGATGTCAAAAGGGTACTTCCTTTAACCTATTTTTATCATAAATGAAGTTATTGGCTTCCTACTTTGTGCTGCTTTATACATATTGTTAATTCTAATAGTTACCTTTCTTATATTATTTGTTCAGCAGCCTATATTGGCTGCTGCTGCTGCACTGTGAGTTGGGGAAGGCCGCTCCCTCCTCAGGCTAATTCCATCTGGCCCAGGGGGCGGGGCCCAGACTGACTCACCACCGCCACAGCTTAAGAGGCCTCATGAGGCACTGGGACATCGCTGCTGCTGCACCGTGGGTGTTGAGGAAGGCTGCTCCCTCCTGTAGGCCCACTTCACCAGGCCTAGGGGGCGGGGCCCACACCCGCCACCGCTACAGCTTTAAGGACACTGGTGCTGCTGCAGCAAATGTTTAAAATGTTTTTATATGTTTTAAAGTGTTTTAAAGGGGTTTTTACTTTTTACTTTGTTGTACCACCGTGAACGGTGGTTTTTATTGATGTATTTTTATTTTGTTCCGTTTTATTTTGGTTTGGGGTTGGATATTGAGTGGGGTGGGGATTGGTTTTGTTTGGTATAATTGTTTTTGGTTTGTTTTGTTTTTCTATTTTGTAAATGGAGGTTGGTATGAGGCTTGGGATTGCTACCGTGGTGGGGCGAGGGAGGTATGGCGGTGGGGGCAGATGTCATAGGCGAAGGGGATGGAGATATGGATATGCTCGTACCCCTTCCAATCTGCGCCCCATCCCGAGGGACGAGGGTAGGGTGAGCAAGGATTATTCACCTCCGTCACTGGTGTTGTGCAATGCCAGGTCCATAGGCAACAAAACCGCCACCCTGCGAGATTTCTTCACCTCGCAGGGGGTTGACCTGGCTTGTGTGACGGAGACCTGGGTGCGCGAAGGGGAATCTGTTACCTTACGAGAGATGGCGCCCCCGGGTTTCTCCGTCCTCCACCAGTTGCAGACTGTGGGCCGGGGGGGAGGGGTGGCATTATTAATCCGGGAAGATTGTTCTGTCAGGGCTCTACCATCACCATCGATCCCCGGCATTGAATGTGTTGGCCTAGTGTGGGGCTCCGAGGTGAGCTTGGCTGTCTGGCTGGTGTACCGGCCACCTAGCGCACCAGCAGCCACCCTGTCAGGCCTGCTAGAGGCGGTGGCCGGCTGGGCCTTGGAGTACCCTAACCTATTGGTATTGGGGGACGTTCAACGTCCATGCTGATGCCACTCCCTCCTCACAGGCTCTGGACCTGGTGTCTTCCATGGCGACACTAGGGCTCTCCCAGTTTGTTCCGGGCCCCACACATCAAGCAGGCCACACGCTGGATCTGATCTTTGGCGTCGGTATAGATGTGATCATGTCTCCTTCGATGAAGGTGCCATGGTCTGATCACTACGCTCTGAAAGCCAGGATTGATTTTCCACCCCCACCCTGCTTAGGTGGCGAGCCAATTTGGGCTCGCCCGCAGAGGCTGATGGACCCTGATAGATTCTGTCAGGCCTTGCGGGACCTTGCTCCCCCTGGCGACTCATTGACTGAGCTTGTTGAGGGCTGGAATATCCAGCTCCTGGCAGCCATCGATGAGATCGCACCTAAGCGCCCTCTGAGACCCCGCAGAAACCGGGCTCCCTGGTTTACCGAGGAGCTTCGGAAAATGAAGCGGGACCTCAGACGGCTAGAGCGAGTATGGTGGGGTGCCTGTGACAGAGCCTCAAGAACATCTTATAGGGTTTTTATGAAAACCTACGAGATGGCAGTGAAGGCCGCTAAGAAGTCCTACTTCTCGGCCTCCATTGCCTCTGCTAGCTCTCGCCCAGCGCAATTATTTAGTATAATTAGGTCTTTAATGTCCTTTGAAGGACAGTCAAATTTAAATAACAATTTGACACACAGCTGTGAGGCATTTGCGAGCTTTTTTGCGGAAGGTCCTGTTGCTCCACCATGACCTCCCTGCCAATTTGGATACAATAAAGGAACTGGAGGCCCCTCGACTGTCCTCGGGTCCAGTATTGGACCACTTTGACCAGATATCCCCAGCCGATGTGGACAGACTCTGTTAAGTTGTGGGTTGACATAGCAGACGACACAGCGATTTCTCCAAGTAGCTCTTTATTTTGTAAGCTGAAATAGAACTGACTGCAAACAGCTCAGCCGGCCTGCTTTTATAGGCAGCCGGCTGTCAACATTGTAGCAACAACAGTCCAGAGTTCCCGCCTAAAATAACTGACGTGGACCTGAGTGAAAACTATCTACAGACCTGAGTGAAAACTATCTACAGTATCCCCCTGCTGGCCCAGGGTGAAACTTCACTACATAACACCCCTCCCCACCGAGATAAGGCGTTAGTTACAATCGTAATGGTTTCCTTATATACAGCACTACGCGTAATGGTTCAATTAGGCACAAAAGCATATCGGTTACATTTCCCATACTTAGACCAACAGTGATACATGTCCAACAACATAGTCCTTTAAATAAGTTGGGAGCTTGGGAACTCTGCCAGACCACCGGGGACTGGTAGCCAAGTCCGGAGGGCCACACAGTTCTTGCTGAGGCTGTGGTGCGACCCTAGGTGGTGTTGGAACCAACTCCCCTGGATCCGCTGCTGTGGGTGGAGCCTCCGCAAGTGGAGTGGTCTGAGTCTGTGGTAAGTCTGGCAGACCTTCTGAAGCGGCTTGGTTCGGCTCCACGCTGGCAGTTTGTGAGGGAGGTGTAGGTGGGGCCTCGCCATCTGTACGTGTCTCTTCTGGAGCCACAAGCGCAGTTGGGGGCACCTCGGTAGTGTCCAAGTCCCCAACCCTGCGCCTAAGCTGGTCTATGTGCCGTCGCCACAAGCGTCCGTCTTCGAGTGCCACCTGGTACGAGTGAGGTCCAGTGACTCCCACTACTGTGGCTGGCACCCAAGGAATGTCCCCCACATAGTTCCGGGCAAAGACCTGGTTTCCTGGGACAAATGACCGTGGCGCGTTGGCACAGCCTGGGGGTTCAGCCATGGCAAAGTCCGGGTGTAGCCGGTCGAGCAGTGACCTGAGGCGGCGGCCCATAAGCAGTTCAGCAGGACTCCTCCCTGTGGCCGCATGAGGGGTGATGTGTTGCACGAACAAGTATTCGGCAACCCGCTCATGCCAGTCTCCCCGGTCCAGGCGCACCAGTGCCTCTTTTGCCGAGCGCACCATTCTTTCCGCTTGCCCGTTGCTGGATGGATGAAAAGGTGCCGTTAGGGCATGGCGGATGCCCAGTCCCAAAAGATACCGCTCAAACGTGCCTGACGTGAACTGCGGTCCGTTGTCAGAGACAAGGACATCAGGACACCCATGCGTTGCAAACAGGCCTTGCAGCACCCGGATGACAGCTTCGGTAGTGGTGGAGGGCATCAGGGCCACCTCCAGCCATTTGGAATAGGCGTCCACCACTACCATAAAGGTCCGGCCATGAAAGGGGCCAGCCAGATCGATGTGCACCCTCAACCAGGGTGTCTTTGGCGTCTCCCAGGTGTGTCCCTTAGCTGCCGGTGGTGCAGGCCTCGACTCTTGGCACGCTTGACAGGTGGACACCCAGGCAGTGATGGCATCGTCCATATTAGGCCACCAGACGTAACACCAAGCCAACGCCTTCATTTTAACAATTCCCGGGTGGCCAACGTGCAGAGCCTCCAGGACGCGCTGACGGAGTCCCTGGGGAATCACGACGCGGTCTCCCCACAGCAGACAGCCGTGATGAGCTGAGAGTTCATGTTGTCTGGTTGCGAAGGGCTGGAACTCCGATGCAAAAGGCCCTTGTGGCCACCCCCTCCACACCCAGTGCGATCCTGGGCAGACGCAGAGGCCACAGTGGCAGCCGATACAGGCGCTGCCGGAAGATCCTCAATCAGAAGGAGCGATGAAGCTGGAGCTGGGTCTTCCACAAATGCTGGGCAACGGCTGAGGGCGTCGGCATGGCCCATCGATTTCCCCGGGCGATGGATGAGCCGGTAGTGGTAGGCAGCCCGGAAAACAGTCCATCGCAGCATGCGTGGCGAGAGGACCGGTGGAGTTGGATGATCACCGGCGAGGAGGCCCAGGAGTGGCTTGTGGTCAGTGATGAGGTCAAAAGTCCTGCCATAGAGGTATTCATGGAACCTCTTCACTCCAGCCACAAGTGCCAGTGCCTCCTTGTTGAGCTGGCTGTAATTCCGTTCCGTCGGAGATAGCGTCCTGGAAAAGTAGGCGAGCGGTGCTTCTCTTCCGTCTGGAAAACGGTGACTAAGGACAGCACCGATGCCAAAAGGTGAGGCGTCGCAGGCAAGGATCAGCGGCCTGGATTCACTGTACTGTACCAGCACACTGTCTGATGAAAGGAGAGCCTTGACCGCATTGAAGGCCGCCGTCTCCCGATGACCCCAGGCCCAAGGCGTCTTAGTGCTAAGGAGGCTCAGCCACTGTGGCTTTGTGGGGCAGGAACATGTTATAAAAGTTCAGCAGCCCCAGGAACGCCTGCAACTCCGTCTTGTTCTTTGGGGTGGGGGCCTGCTGGATAGCATGGATCTTGGATGTGGTCGGGTGAAGGCCGGAGGCATCGATAAGATAGCCCAGGAACTCTACCTGTGGAACGGCGATCTGGCACTTCTCCCTCTTTACCTTGAGCCCGGCCTCTTGGAACCTGGTCAGCACGGCACGGAGGCGCTCGAACAGCTGCTGGTGTGAGTCTGCAGACACCAAGACGTCATCAAAATATGGTACCACGCCCGGAAGCCCTTGCAGGAGACGCTCCATAAGGCTTTGGAAGATGCCAGGAGCCACACTCACTCCGAACTGCAACCGGCGGCAACGGAATGCCCCCCGGTGGGTGACGATCGTCTGGGCTTCAGCAGTGGCATCATCGACTGGCAGTTGTTGATAGGCTTGGGCAAGGTCCAGCTTAGGGAAGACCTTACCCTCACCCAGGGAATGCAGCAGGTGTTGGACAACAGGAACCGGATAAGCATGCTGCTGAAGTGCCTTGTTGATCGTGCACTTGTAGTCAGCGCAGATTCTCACCGACCCATCTGGCTTGACAGGCGTGACGATGGGGGTTTCCCACTTGGCGTGGTCAACCGGCTCCAAAACTCCTTGGGCGATCAGTTTGTCCAGTTGTTCGTCCACCTTAGCCTTGAGAGCAAAGGGAACCCGGCGTGGCTTTAGCTTGATGGGGGCAACTTGTGGATCAAGGCTAAAGGAGATGGGCGTACCTGTATATTGCCCCAAGGTGCCGTCAAAAACCTCGGCAAAGTCTTTGACCAGACCCTCAGTCTCTGCGTTAGAGATGCAGTTGATGCCGGTAACTTCCAGGCCGAGGGCATCAAACCAGTCTAGCCCTAGGAGGCTTGGCCACTGACCTTCGACCACCACCAACCGGAGCAGGCCCGAAAAATCCTTGAAGGCGATCCGGAACCGGCCAACGCCTACCACGGGAATGTCGTTTCCCTGGTAGTCTCTCAGGTGTACGCGGTGAGAGTCGAGTTGCCTTTTGGACACTCTGGGTACCAGTCTTTTGATGGTGCTCCATGACACGATGGACAGGGCAGACCCGGTGTCGATCTCCATGTCACATGGAGCTCCTTCAATGAGCACCGTGACGTTCAGCTTGCTTCGCGTAGGCGAGTCGGTTTGGCCAATCGTGGTTCCAGACGGGCAGCGGCAGTTGGTGAGAGCGAAACAAATTTCCTTGGCAGACTGGAGTGAAGACTTGGACTTGCGAGTCGATGAAGGGGGGGTGTCAGACGGAGCCGATCGGCAGACCTTAGCGATGTGGCCCCTTCTGGAACACTTCCTACAGATGGCGTCTCTGAATCGACACTTGGCACGGGAATGGTTGCCTCCGCAGCCGGCACATTCCGGTTGGCCGTTGGACTTCTGTTGGAACTTCCTGCGCTCCCGCTTTGTCTGGTGCACGTCATCGTCTTCACTCCAGTCTGCCAAGGAAATTTGTTTCGCTCTCAGCAACTGCCGCTGCCCGTCTGGAACCACGGTGGGGAGGGGTGTTATGTAGTGAAGTTTCACCCTGGGCCAGCAGGGGGATACTGTATATAGTTTTCACTGGAGGATGCCTCATCACTGCTGGCCTCTTCATGATGCACCGGAACTGGCTCCCTAGCAAGATGCGGGCTGCTGGACTTGCGGATCTCCTGGGCGGAGCGTTCAGCAGCTTCAGCAGCGTGAGGTCTGGCTTGGCGAGGAGACGCCGTTGCAGATGGATGTCCCGGACCCCGCAGATGATTCGATCCATCAGGGCATCATCTAAGTCTCGGAACTCACAGTGCATTGCAGCCTGTCGCAGGGCGGTGGTGTAGTTGTTGATTGACTCCCCCTCTGCCTGGTTCCGGTGGTAGAACGCATGGCGGGCAGCAATCTTGGACGGCTTTGGTGCATAGTGGTTGCGGAGCTTCTCTTGGATCGTGTCCCACGGTGTTGCCTGGACTGCTTCAGGCGCAACCAATGCTCGGGCTGTGTCAAACACCTCGGGCCCACAGAGGCTGAGGAATAGGCCCCGCTTCCGATCCTTTGATACTGCTGTCAGCTCGTTGGCTTGGAGGTAGCAGTCGAACCGAGCGAGGTAGGAGTCCCATGATTCAGAGGCTGGCGCAAACGGCGGTAGAGGCACAAGTGAAGCCATGATTCCGATGCCGGCGTGAAGGGCGATGGGTGGAACACAGTGCTCTTAGCCAGAACAGTCAGCTCTGAATTGGTTCTGTCCAGTGATTTCGCTCAGTGATTTCGCTCTGTGATTCAGCTCAGTGATTCAGCTCAGTTCAGAGGCTGGCCGCATCTGGCTGTGCTCTGATGTCCATCGGATCCCACCTTCGTCGCCAGTGTTAAGTTGTGGGTTGACATAGCAGACGACACAGCGATTTCTCCAAGTAGCTCTTTATTTTGTAAGCTCTTTATTTTGTAAGCTGCAAACAGCTCAGCCGGCCTGCTTTTATAGGCAGCCGGCTGTCAACATTGTAGCAACAACAGCCCAGAGTTCCCGCCTAAAATAACTGACGTGGACCTGAGTGAAAACTATATACAGTATCCCCCTGCTGGCCCAGGGTGAAACTTCACTACATAACAGACTCCTCCGAGCTGGAAAGCCCACCACCTGTCCTCTTGACCCGTGCCCGTCTTGGCTGATTAGAGCGTGTCCAGACGAGGTGCGGGGCCCCCTGGGGGATATCATCAATTTGTCCCTTGGCACTGGGATATTCCCAGGGGAACTGAAGGAGGCAGTGGTGCGCCTGCTCTTAAAGAAAACATCATTAGATCCCTTAGATCTATCCAATTACCGCCCGGTTTCAAATCTTCCATTCCTGGGTAAGGTGATTGAGAGAGCAGTTGCTGAACAGCTTGGGAGGTTTCTGGATGAAACATCGGCTCTGGATCCATTCCAGTCCGGCTTCCGCGCTGGTCATGGGACCGAGACGGCTCTGGTTGCCCTAACAGATGATCTCCGCAGGCAGCTGGATCGAGGCGGGTCGGGGCTGGTGATTCTTCTAGATCTGTCAGCAGCCTTCGACATGGTCGATCATGAACTCCTGGACCACCGCCTTGCCGACGTGAGGATCCAGGGCACAGTCCTTCAATGGCTGTGCTCATTTCTCTCTGGTCGGGGACAGAGGGTGGCGCTTGGGGGGGAATTGTCATCCCGCCACTCCTTGGTGTGTGGAGTGCCTCAGGGTGCGATTCTCTCCCTGATGCTTTTTAACATCTTTATGCGCCCCCTCGCCCAGCTTGTCCAGAGTTTTGGGCTGGGTTGCCATCAGTATGCCGATGACACCCAACTCTATCTGTTGATGGATGGCCATCCTGAGTCGGCCCCAGACACACTGACCAGATGTCTGGAAGCTGTGGCTGGATGGTTACGTGGGAGCCGGTTGAAGTTAAATCCTTCGAAGACAGAGGTCCTCTGGCTGGGACGGGGCGATATGGGATTGAGAGGGCAACTCCCATCTCTTGCGGGGGTGCAATTAGTGCCAGCATCGTCCGTTAAGAGTTTGGGTGTAATCTTCGATACCTCCCTCTCTATGGAGGCGCAGATTACAGCTATAACAAAGGCAGCATTTTTTCATCTCCGCCAAGCTAAGCAGTTGGCTCCTTACCTCTCTCGCCCTGACCTAGCCACTGTGATCCATGCGACGGTCACCTCCAGACTGGATTATTGTAACTCGCTCTACGTGGGGCTACCCTTGAGACTGACCCAGAAACTCCAGCGGGTGCAGAATGCCGCGGCGAGACTCCTTATGGGGTCTTCGCTGCAAGATCACATTCATCCGGTACTATACCAGCTGCACTGGCTCCCGGTGGAGTACAGGATCAGGTTTAAGGTGCTGGTTTTAACCTTTAAAGCCCTATATGGCCTAGGACCCTCGTACCTACGGGACCGCCTCTCCTGGTATGTCCCACAGAGGAACTTACGGTCTGCAAATAAAAACATCTTGAAGATCCCAGGCCACAGAGAGGTTAGGCTGGCCTCAACTAGAGCCAGGGCCTTCTCGGCCACGGCTCCAATCTGGTGGAACGCTCTGTCACAAGAGACTAGGGCCCTGCAGGACTTGACATCTTTCCGCAGGGCCTGCAAGACAGAGCTGTTCCACCAGGCCTTTGGTCAGGGCGCAGCCTGACCCCCCTCCTCTGGCAATCTGCACAGAATTTTGCTTAATGGTTGCCATCAATTTGATTTTAATTAATTTTTATAATGAAATGTTTTTAGAATCGTTGGATTATTTTGATTGTTGTTAGCTGCCCTGAGCCCAGCTTCGGCTGGGGAGGGCAGGATATAAATAAAATTTATTATTTGTCAGGGGCTCAGGAGCAGAGGCACAGGGAAGAGAGGAGATGGAGAGCGAAGGGGAAGAATCCGAGGGGAGCGTAGGAGAAGAGGACAGTGGACCGAGGGATTCCATGAGCCTCTCCAGCGAATCGGAAGATTCACAGAAGGGGGCGCCAGTGGCCAGGGGTAGGGGGTTCCCAAGGGGAACGCCTCAGGAGCAAGGGGGCAGCAGGGACTCCCAGAGCAGTAGTTGGAAATCAGGACCAGCTTCCCCACCAGAGCAGAGTGGGGGGGAAGAGTCCCAAGGATCGGGGCCAGTGCATTCCCCACCAGGGAGAGAAGATGAGGCAGGGCTGACCACACCTCCATCAGAAAGTCGGACAACGGAGGGGAGGTCAGATCCGGCCAGTATCCCGGAAGAGGGAAGCAGTGACCGAAGTAGTGTAACGGTTAGGAGAAAGGTCACTGGGTTGGCGCGAGAGGCAAGTTCAAATGTACAGGAGCGCGGGACAGCAGAGAATGAGGATTGGGAACCGGGTCCTAAAGCCCGCAGGAGGCAGGGGGAGGAGCTAAGCGACTCAGCGTCGGAAGAGTCCAGAAAGGGCAATGCCCCAGCGGGCAGGAGGACCCAGAAGAGGAGAGAGCAGCGGAAAAGGTGGAGCAGGGCTAGGATCTTAAACTGGTGTCAGAGGGGAGGAGACTCAGATGGGACTTCGCCGATCTAGGGTTTAAGATGTAGGGCTGCGCGCTGCGGCTTTGAATTGGAAATTGAACTTCAATAAAGACTTTTGTACATTACGACAGCCTAGCGTTGGTCCTCTGTGAGCTGGGACCTAGAGGCAGCTCTGACATTATTATTATTATTACTATATTGTAGAACCTTTCCCCTTAATCACTTGAGATAAGCTGTCTGGCTTGAAATAAAAGATGCTTGCCAACCTCATAACAGGAGAAAAAGTTCTCTATCAAAAGCATATTAGCATATTTTGCCTCATTAATAAGTATGCTGCAGCTTTAATTTGCTTAATTATCACATTTCAGATTCAACATGGTAGCTAATTAGCAAAAAGGCTGGAAAACATATATAGAATGATAACCCATACAAACAAATTTGTGCCTGAACACTTTTGTGCAAATCCCATTTCTTCCACAAAATTAATCTTGTTATTTAGCTCTCCTGAAATAGTACCATTCTGATTCATAATGGAGTTAAGCTGGAGAGTTTAGATGTGGGCTGACCGGAGTCCTGCTACATATTACTAAACAGATGAGCAGCTGCACTGTAAATATGATGTCCTGTTGAAATGCTGGTTCTGAAGACAGGTATAAATAAATAAGACGAGCTTCCATGACTTGTGAAGCCATGCCGTAATGATGTCTCGACATGATGTGATGTCATGATGTCACATCACGCTGTCATGCTCCTGCACCGTGGCGGTGTCTGGACTGGGACTTCTGCTCTGCGCGCCACCTGCAGATGTAAAAATGAGATAGAGCTGTGTATCAACAGCATATTGCTGACAATGTACCGTATTTTTCACCCCATAGGGCGCACCGGCCCATAGGGTGCACCTAGTTTTTTGGGGGGGAAATAAAGGGGGGGGAAATTATTATTTTTTCCCCAGGCGCGGGGCTGGGGCGGGGGAAGCCCGAGCTTCCCCCGACCCCAGCTCCCAAAACAGGCTGCTCTCCGCAAGCCGTAGGAGCCCTCCCACGGCTTGCTCAGAGCTACCCAAAGCCTGGGCGCGACTGCTCAGCACGCCCAGGCTTCAGAATAGAGGCAGCTCTCCACAAGCCGTGGGAGCCCGGCGGGAACTCCTGTGGGCTCCCAAGGCATGCGGATAGCTTCCTGAAGCCTGAAGAGCAAGAGGGGTCGGTGCGCACCGACCCCTCTCACTCTCCAGGCTTCAGCAAAAGCCTGCATTCACCCCATAGGACGCACACACATTTCCCCTTCATTTTTGGAGGGGGAAAAGTGTGTCTTATAGGGCGAAAAATATGGTACTCCAAAATGCCAGATGGCCCCACTCAGCTGTTTCATGTAGATGTTAAACAGCCTGGGGGATAAAATTGAACCTTGAGGAACCCTGAGCCACATTGAAGGCTCCACAAAGCCAAAGAACACTCCCCCGGCACTACCGTCTGGAAACGGCCCTCCAAGCAGGACCTGAACCACCACAATGCAGTGCCACCTACCCCCAACTTGGACAACCACTCCAGAAGGATACCATAGTTGAAGGCATCAAAAGACACTGAGAGGTTGAAGAGAATTAACAGGGACACATTTCCCCTGTCTCTCTCCCAGCAGAGGACATCATACAGGAGGACCAAAGCATTTTCAGTGTCCAAACCAGGCCTAAACCCCAATTGAAATGGATCTAAAAAATCATTTCCTCAAAGAGTGTCTGGATCTGGTCCATTACCACCCATTCCAAGAAGAGGAAATTGGCAACTGGCCTGTAGGAGGGTTTCTTGAGGAGTGATTTTACCACTGCTTCCTTCAAGCAGGCAGGGACCACCCTCTCTCCTAAAGAGGCAGGGATCACCTCCCTGGCCCAGCCAGCTTTCCCTTCCCTGCTAGTTTTTATCAGCCAAGAGGGACAAGGGTCCAGAGTGCAAGTGGTCACCTTGACCAATCCAAGCACTCTTCCTGCCCAATTGGAAAAAAACCAAGATCCAGAGTGTGGCCTGCCACATGCGTCGAACTGGTGACAGCTCCATGGTTGTCCTGAGCTGCCCAGTTCCAGTCAGCTTTGCATGGATGTTGAAGTCCCCCAGAACCAATAGTCTGGGAGTCCTCCACACCCCCTCCAAAACCAGCTCTGTCAGCCCAGGCAAGGAGATTGCAGGGCAGTGAGGCGGGCAGAAAACTAGCAGAATCCCATATCTGTCACAATTATGCAATGCCAGAAACACACATTCTATATTCCCCAGCCCCAAACTGAACAGAGAGCCTAGAGAGAAAAAGAAAATCTCTATAGACCACAGTAACTCACCCTCCCCAACAGACAGGTGGAAGAAACCAAGGCAGTCATTTTGTTTTATCTAGGGCATAATGATCATTGTTCCTTATAACCTCTGAAAGAAACTTTGCCACGGCCAGTGTAATATCATTTGACCTGTCTTCCAAAAGATATTTAATATGGGAGGATTCAGATTTTCCCAGCAAATTTGCCAGCAGGGGTTTGATCAGTTGATCCCTTGCTTGCTCATGTTGCCCACAATGCAGTAGGATATGCTTCATACAATCGACATCCTGGGAACTTAAACAAAGCCTATTCTGATAGGGGATGCCTCTCAGTCTGCCATTTAGAACTTCCAAGGGAAATACATTTAGTCTGGCTTTGGTAAATAAACAAACAAACAAACAAACAAATTCCTAAGGTATGAGGATATCTGAAAGTTGTACCCATATTGGATTCCAGCTGCAACCGGACTACAAATTACATAAGATCGGGAATCCAGGTCGCTATGTGAGATGTCCCAGAGCCTTTGCCTCAGGGATTCAAGGGCAGTGTCGTAACCCAGATGATATAAGAGGGATGATGGCAGTCCAGTCGAGGTGGCTTTTCTGGCCATAGTTTTCAGCCATGGGCTGACAAACTTCTCATTGGTTAAATGTACTAATAATCCCTTCCCCAGGCCAAATACTGAGATCTTGAGCCAGTATCTCAAGGCAGCCCACTGTGCTTAGATGGAGAATGGGCATTCATCTGTTTCCAGATATAGAATTGAATTTGGGACACAGTTTGGGACCTGTAATAGGGACCAAAGAAACTTTGCCTGGAGCCCGTCTAACTTAGGAAATGAACCATTGTACCAGACGTTTGAAGCATAGAGAAGTTGGGAAACAGATGGCCTCCCCTTGTAAAAAAGAATCAGAGTATAGCAAGTTTGCTTATCTCCGCCTTTTGATAGGCGGTCTGCTTGTGGCAGTTCCAGGACTTTCAGTGATGAAATAAGAGCCCTAAATACCAGAAGCATTTGGTCTGCCCTAAGTTATGGTCATCTAGTGCCTATTTACACGGGGAAAATCTTTTCTCAAAAACCAGTATTTTTGATTTTTCATAATTGATGGATAACCCATTGACAGAGCAATAATCTGAGAACTTCCTCAGTTGGTATTTCAGGCCAGGTCTAGAGCAAGAGAGGATGGCTGCATCATCCACAAACAACAAAAGAGGGGTCTTTCTGGTTCCTATTCTTGGAAGATGGCCATCTGGGTCCATTAGGCTTGCCTCTAGATCATTCAAAAACAAACTAAAGTGGGAGCCAGAATGCAGCCCTGTTTCACTCCCTTGGCCATCTCAATACAATCCGAGAACTGACTCTGCAGCCCATATCTAACCTGCAGTTTGCTTCCACTGTATAGAGCTTTAATGAGATAGAAAAGACGTTTATCCTGCAATACCAGATGTAGTTTAGTCCATAATTTGGATCTGAGAATAGAATCAAAGGCAGATTTCAGGTCCATAAAGGCCACAAATAGTTTTCCCTGTAGAGGTCTGGTGTACTTCTCAGCTAGGAGGGACAGCACAAGGCAGTGATCAGATGTTGAGTGATTCTCACGAAAGGCGGCCTGAGATTCAGATATTATATTATTGTCTTTCAGAAAAGATGTCAGTTTGGTACAGAGAAAACGAGCATATAGCTTTCCTATTATAGAAAGCAAGCTGATTGGCCTATAATTAGAAGGCACGTTTGGCTGACCTTTCTTAAAGTTTGGGACAACTATTGTATGTTTCCAGCTGATCAGTACTTTGCCCGAATTGTTAACGGCTGTAAAAAGTGCTGCTAAAAGAGGGGGACCTGGCATTCAGCAACAGCAGCAACAGACCCGAGGGCTGGCTGATAGGACAACCACAAATCCCCAGGTTGGAAGAGGGACTGGCACACAGCACAGTCACTAACTGCCTGTGCTGTGTGCCCCTTACCCGGCCTGTCCCACCTCCCACGCCATCCCTTTGGCTCTTAAGTGTGGGGGTGGATGAAAAAGAAGACATCACAACGTTCTACAAACCAAGATCACTAAAGGGGGGGGGAAATATTCTTGGGGGAAAGGTTTCAGCATCTTAGAATCATAGAATCATAGAGTTGGAAGCGACCACAAGGGCCATCGAGTCCAACCCCCTGCCAAGCAGGAAACACCATCAAAGCACTCCTGACATATGGTTGTCAAGCCTCTGCTTAAAGATCTGAATACTTACATGCACACAAACAACCATCAAAGTGCAAAAAGGTAGTGAAAATATGTTGGGATAAATACATTCAGTTATCCCTATCTAAACAGTTTCCTACCAGTTAAAATTCTGCTTAGCAAAGGTCTTTTGGTCAGAGTCCTCCAGCTCCTCTTTGTTGCATAATAACCCAATCTGCAAGGAAGGCAAACATCAAAGTACACTTTTGCCTCAATCCCACACTGCCCAGAATCCATACTTTCCCTCATTATTTTCTAACACCTCCTGAGGTGGTTATCTGCCAGCCAAGGTGGGTTCCATGAAGCAAATCAACCCCATAATTACCAAGCTATATACAAGGTTTTTAATTTCTTTTAACAGTCCAATTCCTTCTCAGTGGGAAAGGGATTTATAAATGGAGATATCGGAAGTAGTATGTAGTTTCTTATTTGGCTTAGGAAAAAAATTACAATTGCCACAATTACTGAGAAAATTGCATTACAGTGACGTTGGTCATAATGGAGAAACAGCTGAGGGGAATGGGAACAGAATGGCAAAGAAAAGGAGATGTCATTCGCATCTTGGAGAAAGTCTAGAAATCTAACAAGTGTTAGAGAATGATAAGTTATAAACCAAATTTGGGGTGTTTGATGAGCAGCCTGCTGTTATGTTTAAAGAACAATGTAAATGATTGGATGATACAAAGGTTTGTCCATATCCAGGTATTCCTTTTACTAACATTAGCTAGGATTCTATTTGGAAAGAGGAATGTGACTCAAGTAAAATAGAATTAATGGGAACAGATGGTCATAGAAATTGACAATAAAACTAAAGAAACAGAGATATTATAAAGAAAGGTTGGAAGCAGATTGGACAGTATATAAAAAGTGTACTAGTGGGATTAGTGTAGACTTTTTGTTATTATAAGGAAAGATAAGGAAAGATGCCCTGTGTTCTTGTATGCTTTTTTTTTTTTTGCTATACTTTGTTCCTATTGGTGATATGGGTGGTCTGGATATGGGGGAGGTGAGTGCTCTTGACCACCTTGTCATGGTCAGACCTCTTCCTGGTGAAGTTTGGACTTTGGGGAGCAGCACCACCCTGCAGGAGTACAGGACTGATTTGGATGCTTTGCCCAAGATGCTAATGGAGCCTGGTAGATTCCTCAGTGCTCTGGGGTTTTTTCAGTGGGTAGAGCTGGTGAACCTGCTGAGGTCCTGATCTCCCTGTGGGGATAGGGAAGGTGAGAGGACCTCCGACACAATCACCCCTGAGTGTCCTCTCTGATGTTCAGAGCCCCCACCACTCCTTGTTTTGTTGAGGACCTGTGGGCAGTGAGGCAGGCTGGGAGATGACCGGAGAGCAGGTGGCAGAAGACTGGCAGCTCTATACAATGAAAAAATAATATGACTGGTATCTGAAGAGGCTTCATTTTCTGTTTTGTTTTAGTTTGGCAATTAGTTGGAAATGCATAACGTTTCAGAAGAAAAATATAGAGGGGATGGTAGAACAAAGGGCAAAGTAGCATTGGTTGCCAATGCCTGGGGCAGGCAGGCAGCAGGAGGCATGTGCTGGGAGGAGGGGAGAGAAACAGACCAGCCCTCGCCACCAAGGCGCGACCCCACCCCTACCAAGCAAAGGAGGGCTGCACTGAGCCACCTACCTGCACAGGAAAGCGGAGAGGAGCACCAGGCCACACTTGGGGCACCTGCGTGGGGCTTCCTGGTTTGCATCTCCTCAAAAATTGTGCACCCAGGGCCACTGCCCCCCTGGCACCCCCACACCACGCCCTTGGGTAGCTCTGAAAGGCCACTGAGCCCATCTGCTGGCGCAACTTTCGTCTTTGGCTCAAATATTACTGGCTGAACTGTTATGGATATATTTCAAGAAGCTACCAACACAACCTAAAGCTCTGTGATATAGCCATAGCTCTCTTGTGCCCCAAAGACCCACCATTTCTCACATTCTTCATTAGTCCCTTTTTGCTGCTGCCCAGTCATGAGTTCCAGTTCCCTGCCAAAGACTGAGCCTAGCCTGGCCAGATCCAGAGCTGTGAGGAATACTCTTTCAGTCTCATCTGGCTCATTGGCATTCGCGGGAGGCACCTGCACTCACAGTTCTTCTGCTGCCTCCAGGCATGTCATGTGGCCACACGATGGCCATCCTCGCAGAACATCCTTGTCCTTCTGGACATGGCTTTCCTTTGAACCACCTTGAATGTGAATATCCTGCTTAACCATGATCCAAGACTGATTGCATTTTTCTAGAGATCCTGATGAGCCCCTCATTTTTATATATATCTTTCAAACTCTTATAACAGTCAACCCTCATCTTGCTTTTCAAGGCACATTTGCCTGCAGTTGTTGAGAATACAATTTCATTTTGCAGCATCTGTATTCAAGTAATATTTCAACTACTCAGTGCCCAAACAGCAAAAGCTTCATTTGCTGCCTTTATTTATCTTCAAGAAATATGAATGAAACAAATTCCAGAGGGAAGGCCATGCTTGTCTGTTGCCTAAAAACAATAAAGAGTCTAGTGGCACCTTAAATGCTAGCAGATTTATTCTGGCAGAAGACTTCATGGACTAAGTCAGCTCTAGTTCACAATAAATCTGTTAGTCTCTAAGATGCCATCAAACTCTTAAATATTAATAAAACAAAGAGAATGAAAAGTGAATAATATGTATTTAAAATATTTACAAGATGCCTTTCCATCCAGATTTTAAAAGTGAAAGCACAATTTAGAAATAAAAAAACAATTAAACATTCTAAGCCAACCCAAAACATAACTGTGTGAATTTTTTTTAAATGACATTAAGTTTTAAAATGAAAAATGACAAAACAATAATAAAACAGCAGGGAACAAACCAAAATTAATTTCATAAAATCATGCAGTTGGAAGGGACAACCAGGGTCCTCTAGTTCAACTCTGCAACTCAGGCATCTTTTGCCCCATGTTCTTCAGGGGCTAAAGTGTGAACAGGAAGCAGAGGTACAGTGCAATACAAGAAGGGCTGCATCCTGAGGGAGCGGTACTTCAGTTTCTGCTTCCACATGGTGGCTGGTCTTTCCTTCTTGTAACCGTGATCACTCACCACACTTCAGATTCTGCGGTGTTTCAAGCAGTGCTTATGAAGACTCTCCAAGAGACGACGCAAGGTCGTATAGGAGGAGGTGATCTCTGAGATATTCTGTCTCCAGATAACTTAGGTCACTGTTGAGGACCCTGTGACCTGAGGGTGTCACAAGTGGTCCTTGGCCTTGTTTCAAATGGCCCTCTGGTCATTGTGGGCCCACTCTTGCTGTGTGTGTGTTATGTGAGGGAGAAGGAGGGGGGGAGAGGGAGAGTAAGCAAGAAAGAGATGGAGCTGTTTCATAGTGAGCCTGGAGCTGGTGAAGGAGTCTGAAGAGAGGCAGATGAAAAGTAGGATAGGAAAAAATGGAGCTGTATGGAGATAAACCGTGCAGAGCAACGTTGGTGATGAGGAGTCCTTTGCAAGCAACCAGTTTGGAACTGTGTTGATGGAAGAGTGAATGTGAGCTAACTGAAACAAATAGAAAGGTCGAGGGAATGAGGAAAGCTCGGTGAGCGAGATGGAGGAACAGAGAGCTATGCAATACTGCAAATTCTGCCCACTTTTGCTCTAGCCCCGCTTGCTGCTGGCAGGCCCAGATAGAGATAGAGGTGGTGAAAAGAATTAAATATTTGGGAATTTGGGCGACCCCCAAAAATATTGATTTATTTCAAAATAATTATATACCAACGTGGAATGGAATTAAAAGAGATCTAGAGGTGTGGGGAAGGATGAAACTATCTTCTTGAGGAAGAATTTCAACGATAAAGATGAGTGTTTTGCTGAAAATGTTATTTTTATTTCAGACAATCCTGGTAATCAAAGGGGCAATGATATTTAAGGAATGGCAAAAAACAATTTCAAGGTATATATGGCAGGGTAAGAAGCCAAGAATACAATTTAAATTGTTAACGGATGTGAAAGAAAGAGGAGGCTTCGCCCTGCCGGACCTGAAATTATACTATGAAGCATCTTGCCTCTGTTGGCTGAAGGAGTGGATGAAATTAGAGAATAAGGAATTGTTGGACTTGGAAGGATTTGATAATAGATTCGGCTGGCACGCTTATTTATGGTATGATAAGAAAACAGTACATAAAGGTTTCGAAAACCACATCATTCAAAGATCTCTTTTGGAAGTCTGGGATAGGTATAAAAACCTATTAGAATCAAAAATACCGCATTGGTTATCTCCATTAGAAGTGATGAGTGTGAAAAAAATCAATATGAGAGGGGGGTGGATAACATATGGGGACATGATTATTAAAGAAGAAGGAAAATGGAAGCTAAAGCCATATGAGGAAGTTAAATAACATGTAAATGATTGGTTGCATTACTATCAGATTAATGAAATGTTTAAAATGGAAATAAAGGAGAGAGGTTTTTCAGAAAAAGAATCAAAGTTTCAAAGTGAGATATTGAGTAATGATTTTAAAAATTTGTCTAAAATGTATAAAATGTTGCTAGAATGGTATATGAAAGATGAAGAGGTAAAATCAGTTATGATTTATTGGGCCAGAGATTTTGGGTATAATATACAATTAGATGAGTGGAATAAATTGTGGAATGAAAGGATAAAATTTACAGCTTGTACTGCATTAGAATCATAGAATCATAGAGTTGGAAGAGACCACAAGGGCCATCGAGTCCAACCCCCTGCCAAGCAGGAAACACCATCAGAGCACTCCTGACATATGGTTGTCAAGCCTCTGCTTAAAGACCTCCAAAGAAGGAGACTCCACCACACTCCTTGGCAGCAAATTCCACTGTCAAACAGCTCTTACTGTCAGGAAGGTCTTCCTAATGTTTAGGTGGAATCTTTTTTCTTGTAGTTTGGATCCATTGCTCCGTGTCCGCTTCTCTGGAGCAGCAGAAAACAACCTTTCTCCCTCCTCTATGTGACATCCTTTTATATATTTGAACATGGCTATCATATCACCCCTTAACCTCCTCTTCTCCAGGCTAAACATGCCCAGCTCCCTTAGCCGTTCCTCATAAGGCATCGTTTCCAGGCCTTTGACCATTTTGGTTGCCCTCCTCTGGACATGTTCCAGTTTGTCAGTGTCCTTCTTGAACTGTGGTGTCCAGAACTGGACACAGTACTCCAGGTGAGGTCTGACCAGAGCAGAATACAGTGGCACTATTACTTCCCTTGATCTAGATGCTATACTCCTATTGATGCAGCCCAGAATTGCATTGGCTTTTTTAGCTGCTGCGTCACACTGTTGGCTCATGTCAAGTTTGTGGTCAACCAAGACTCCTAGATCCTTTTCACAAGTACTGCCAGGTGTCACCCATCTTGTATTTGTGCCTCTCACTTTTTTTGCCCAAGTGCAATACTTTACATTTGTCCCTATTAAAATTCATCTTGTTTGTTTTGGCCCAGTTCTCTAATCTGTCAAGGTTGTTTTGAAGTGTGATCCTGTCCTCTGGGGTGTTAGCCACCCCTCCCAGTTTGGTGTCATCTGCAAATTTGATCCGGATGCCCTTGAGTCCATCATCCAAGTCGTTGATAAAGATGTTGAATAAGACCGGGCCCAAGACAGAACCCTGTGGCACCCCACTAGTCACTCTTCTCCAGGACGAAGAGGAACCATTGATGAGCACCCTTTGGGTTCGGTCAGTCAGCCAGTCACAAATCCACTGAGTGGTAGCATAGTCAAGTCCGCATTTTACCAGCTTCTTTACAAGAATATCATGGGGCACCTTGTGAAATGCCTTGCTGAAATCAAGGTAGGCTACATCCACTGCGTTCCCTTCATCTACCAGGCTTGTAATTCTGTCAAAAAATGAGATCAGGTTAATCTGACATGACTTATTTTTCAGAAATCCATGCTGACTATTGGTGATCACAGTATTCCTTTCTAGGTGCTCACAAACTGTTTGCTTACTGATCTGCTCCAGAATCTTCCCTGGTATTGATGTCAGACTGACTGGGCGGTAATTATTTGGGTCCTCTCTTTTCCCCTTTTTGAAAATAGGGACAACATTTGCCCTCCTCCAGTCTGCCGGGACTTCGCCTGTTCTCCAGGAATTCTCAAAGATGACTGCCAATGGTTCTGAGATCACATCTGTCAGTTCTTTTAATACTCTTGGATGCAGTTCATCTGGCCCTGGAGACTTGAATACATCTAAACTAGCCAAGTATTCTTGTACTATCTCCTTAGTTATTCTGGGCTGTGTTTCCTCTGCTGAATCATTAAAAGAGAATATTGTGAAGATGGTCTATAGATGGTATATTACTCCAGTAAAATTAGCAAAAATGTATAAAGTATGTAATAAATGTTGGAAATGTAAAGAAAAAGAGGGAACATTTTATCATATGTGGTGGGAATGTAAAAAGGTGAGAGCCTTCTGGGAAGTGATATATAATGAACTGAAAAAAATGTTGAAATATACATTTGTTAAAAAATCAGAAAGAAAGAAAGAAAGGTCGAGGGAATGAGGAAAGCTCAGTGAGCAGAAATGAAATGAGAGCCAATGATGCTGGTACAGTACTGGAATAATATGCTTTATGCACCACACATGGGTCTAGAGCTTCACTGTTATTCTGGACCAGTTGTCATTTCCAATCATTTCTCAAAAGCAGCCTCATATACAGCATGTTACAGTAATCTAACATGGAAATTAAACAAGCATGAAAGACCAGATCCCTTCTGCCCAGGAGAGAGAACAACTAACTCATCAGTCTCCACTCATAAGAACATTCCTGACCAGCAGTATGATCTGGGAAACCAGAAACAGTGCAGAACCCAAGAGCATCCTCAAATCTGTAAACCGAATCCCTCAGGTACAGCACAACTTCATTCAGAAGAAGTTGAAAACAAGCCCCACCCCCGGCATCAGCACCTCCATTTTAAGCATCAGTTTCTTCAAAGAAACTTTAAAGCCCTAAATGGCCTTGGTCCAGTATACCTGAAGGAGCGTCTCCACCTCCATCGTTCTGCCCAACACTGAGGTCCAGTGCCGAGGGCCTTCTGGCGGTTCCCTCTCTGTGAGAAGTGAGGTTACAGGGAACCAGGCAGACGGCCTTCTTGGTAGTGGCACCTGCTCTGTGGAACGCCCTCCCACCAGATGCCAAAGATATAAACAACTACCTGACATTTAGGGACGCAGGTGGCGCTGTGGGTTAAAGCCTCAGCGCCTAGGACTTGCTGATCGAAAGGTCGGCGGTTCGAATCCCTGCGGCGGGGTGCGCTCCCGCTGCTCGGTCCCAGCGCCTGCCAACCTAGCAGTTCGAAAGCACCTCCGGGTGCAAGTAGATAAATAGGGACCGCTTACCAGCGGGAAGGTAAACGGCGTTTCCGTGTGCGGCTCTGGCTCTGGCTCTGGCCAGAGCAGCGATGTCACGCTGGCCACGTGACCCGGAAGTGTCTCCGGACAGCGCTGGCCCCTGGCCTATAAAGTGAGGTGGGCGCACAACCCCAGAGTCTGTCAAGACTGGCCCGTACGGGCAGGGGTACCTTTACCTACCTTTACCTTTACCTGACATTTAGAAGACATCTGAAGGCAGCCCTGTTTAGGGAAGTTTTTAATGTGTGACATTTTAATGTATTTTTAATTTTTGTTGGAAGCCATGCAGAGTGGCTGGGGAAACCCAGCCAGATGGGCGGGTACAAATAAATTATTATTATTATTATTATTATTCAGCTTCCGTCACTATTGCCAGATGCCAGTTCACAAACTCAGCTGCCCAAGCAGGATTAGTTGAAAAGGAGGAAAAAGCTAAGTGTTGCCACCATGCTGTGTGTATATCTGGATGCTACCTAATCACAACTGATGGTCTTTCAAGGTAGGTTCATGCGTTGATTATCAGTGTATTGCTGTCATCAGCACAACCATGAAAACCTCAGCCAATGCCTTTGTGTAGCTTTTAAAATATATATTTATTTTATTTTTCAATTTCTGATTTTACAAATATTTTAACAAAAATAAATTTACATAAGCAATTTAAAACTCCAAATTTTAATATTGACCCCCTTCCCTCCCATTTCTGCAGTTACTTATATTATATCTTTAACTGCTGCATATCAAATTCAAATCTATTTACTGGTTATCCTTTATATTCTATTTAGGTTATTCCCACTGCACTTTTTGATGTCAATCCTGCTAATGATTTAAGCTGTGTGTATCTGAAGATGTGTGCATGCACATGAAAGCCCATACCAATAACAAACTTAGCTGGTCTCTAAGGTGCTACTGGAATGAATGATTTAAGCTGTTTACAATAATTCTTCAAATAGTCTATAATTTTTTCCCATTCTATGTTAAAATATCTCCTATTGATAAGAAGTTTCCTATTGAAAACTTCTGATAAGTTTTTGTTGCCAATCTTCCTTTGTTGGAACTGTTTCTTCTTTCCATCACTAGGCATATATCATTTGAGCAACCATGGTAGCAAAAATACCAAATAGTTTTTTCTGACCTTTGGGAACCTCTGGACCAATTATTCCTAAGAGAAAAGATTCTGGTTTTTTTAATAAAAGTTTTTTTCAACATCTTTTTCAACTCATTGTAAATCATTTCCCAGAATGCTTTTGCCACCTTACATGACTACCACATATGAAAAAGGTACTCACTTTCTCATTACACTTCCAACAAGTATCCAATTCTGACTTACACATTTTTGCTAGTTTACTGGGTGTCAGATACCATCTATACATCATTTTTATATAGTTTTCTTTTATCACATAACATGCTGTAAATTTCAAATCTACATTCCATCATCGTTCCCACACTGTCATTTCAATACTATCTTCTATATCCAGTGTATCGATGATATTTTGCTTGTTCCTCTTTTGCTTGCCATTCCTTTATGTAGCTTTTACATGGAACTTGCAGAAGGCTTTGCTTACTCGCCATGGGATAAGGAGCAACCACAGAAGACACTAAAGGACACAAGGCGACCAAAGTTAAGACTCACAGATTGCAGCGCAATAGAGCAAAGCATATTCTTAACTGTTCCACTGAAATCCAGGCGCCTTAAATAGTCTTTGCCTTTGACAGAATTATGCCCTATGCATTTAGCTTTTTGTAAAAGGAAAAAAAGAATATCCCCAAATATAAGGATCATAAAGGGTCTGCACATTTACTAGCTGGGCTAGCTTACCTTATTTTGTAGTAAGCAGAGTAATACACATTGCCATCTCAAGTGTGTGTGAGAGGGGGGGAGGAGAGAGAGCACCATTAAGTCCAAAATGACTTAACTGTTCTACTGGGGTGGAGGCTAAATTGCACCTGTCACTGCCATGACCCTGGAGTCAGATTCCCCTTCTTCTGCCAAGGTTGAGAACTTGGAGCAAATGGGGACCAGCATGTAGAGTAAGTGCCAGAAGCACTTCCACAAGATGAGCTGATGGTGCCAGTCCTCTCTGGCCCAAATATGCCGCATGGCTGTCTTTGGATTTGGAGGACTCCACTGCAGGAACCCCAGCAAGAGCAGAGCCCTCTTCCACTCTGTTTCATTGGAGCAGAAGACTACTCTTGAACGGAAGAGGCACTTTACAGTGAATACAGGGTTGGCAGTGGGGATGCAGCTGCTGCTATTATGTAGGGCTCTGTTTCAGTTGGTGAGTTGTTGACACAGCAGCAGAGCTGTACTCTCTGTTTGTATTCAGCCTGAATCCTGCCCAAGGCCTTATCATAGAATACAGCAACGACAATTTCAAAAGGCAGTTTGAAGTATCTTCAAATTTGCATGAGTGTCCTGCCCACGGGAGTTTAAGGGGCTGGACCAAAGTATGTAGAGAAGGAATCTTTATCTATATTCTTTATTGAAAAATAAAAATATTTTTGTACCCAGTATAAAACTTTAAGGCTCTTCCTTCTGCTGTTGAAATTTTATTTTGCTGAATCATATCCTTTACTACTAAGTCCTATTGATTTCAAAGTATCCATATGAGGTACTTCAGACACCCTTAAAATGCCCCCATTTCATGAAAGTGGGATTATTGAAGTACATCTGTAGCTGTCTCCAGCTGAAGTCAGTGGGTCTTAATACTGTTTGGCTTTAGTTCAATTGTTCTCAAGTGGATAATTATATTTAAAAATCAAGTACGTTAGGGGTACTTCTTATGTGACATTTTTCCAATATTGAGATTGTCCTTGAATAGATAAAAGTGTGTATGAAGTACAGTGTAAGAGTTTATCTTCATAGAATTGTAGAGTTGTAAGGAACCACGAGGGTCATCTAGTCCAACCTCTGCAATGCAGGAAACACAACTAAAGCATTCAGGAAGATGGCCAACCTCTGCTTAAAAGCCTTCAATGAAAGAGTCCACCACCTCCCAAGGAAGGCTGTTCCTGATGTTTCATCATAATCGCCTTTCTTATATCTTGAATTCATTGGTTTGGGTCCTACCCTCTGGAACAGGAGAAAACAAGCTAGCTCCATCTTCCATGTGACAGCCCTTTGGATATTTGAAGAAGGCTATCATATCTCCTCTCAGTCTAGATTTGGCCCACTTCTCCAACCTGCTATCGTCATCTTGAATCCCCAATCCTGTCTTTCAGTTCGGTGTCACCTGCAAATTGAATACCTTCATCCAAGTTGTTTATAAAGATGTTGAACAACAACAGATCCAGGACAGAACCTTGTGACTGTTGGAGCTTCCGTGTGACCGAGCTGTAATGGCTACTCCTCCGGCCCTATCTTCGGAACCCATCCAGTCTCTCCTCCGACAGTGATTAATGATCTAAGCCTTTGAATGAGACTTCAGGCACACTCTCCATACATGCAGGGTACTCGGACAGCAGCAGAAGGAGCCAGAAATATCTGCTACATTGCTACTTTATTTCTAACTACGTAAGACAGAAAAGAATATGCATCTGCTCTCTGTGAGAGACAGAAAACAACTGGACAAAGAAACAGGAAACCAGTAACATCAACATCCGTCTCCTGTCTCCCATGAGACTTCCAACAGTCTGGAATGTCAATAGAGTCTTGTGACTCCAAGAACTGCACAGTGGCATAACAGAAACCTAACAGTGACCCCACTTGTCACTTTTCCCAGGATGATGAGGAACCATTAGAGAGCTCTCTTTGAGTTTGGTCAGTCAACCAGCTACAAATCCACCTAACAGTTACCTCGTCCAGCCCAAATTTTACCAGCTTCTCTGCAATAATATCATGGTGGGCTTTGGCTAATGCCGTACTGAAAATAAATATACACTACATTCACAGCATTCCCCTGATCCACCAAGCTTGTAACCCTATAAAAAAAAAAGATTTGTGTGGCATAACTTGTTTTTGAGAAAACCATGCTGAGTCTTAGTAATCACAGCATCCTTTTCTAAGTGTCCACTGACCTGCTGTTGAATTATCTGTTTTAGGACCTTTCCTTGAATTGATGTCAAGCTGAATGGTTGGTTGGATCTTCTCCCCACCCCCACCTCACCCCCTTTTAAAGATGGGGATAACATTTGCCCACCTGCAGTCTTCAGGGACTGTTCTCCAAGAATTCTCAATTATTATAGACAGAGGCCCTGAGATTGCATCTACAAGCTCCTTCAGTACCCTTGAGTGCAACTCATCAGGCCCTGGTGATTTGATTCCTTTTAAGACGCAGGTGGCGCTGTGGGTTAAAGCCTCAGCGCCTAGGGCTTGCCGATCGAAAGGTCGGCGGTTCGAATCCCTGTGGCGGGGTGCGCTCCCGCTGCTCGGTCCCAGCGCCTGCCAACCTAGCAGTTCGAAAGCACCTCCGGGTGCAAGTAGATAAATAGGGACCGCTTACCAGCGGGAAGGTAAACGGCGTTTCCGTGTGCGGCTCTGGCTCGCCAGAGCAGCGATGTCACGCTGGCCACATGACCCGGAAGTGTCTCCGGACAGCGCTGGCCCCTGGCCTCTTAAGTGAGATGGGCGCACAACCCCAGAGTCTGTCAAGACTGGCCCGTACGGGCAGGGGTACCTTTACCTTTACCTTTTAAGTAGCCAGGTGTTCTCTTACCAACTCTTTTCCTATCTGGGGCTGCAACTCCCTCCTTGCAATGTTTATTCAGTTATCACCTGGTTGGGCATCACTTTCCTTTTGTGTGAAGACAGAGGCAAAATAGGTATTGAGTAGTTCCACCTTTTCTCTATCACCCAATAGCATTTCCCTGTCTTCTCCATGCAGAGGACCTGCCACTTGCTTGTTCCTCCTCTTGCTTTGCACATAGCAGAAGAAAACTTTTTTTGATGATTTTTAACCTTTCTTTTCACCTCCACACACTGCTTCCTCTGTTCCCCTCAGTATGGAGTCACCTTCCATCACCACATGCCTCTTCCTCCTCTGTGGAGTGGCAGGATTCATTATGTACACTACTTTCCACAGCCACTTTGGTGTGTTCTGGGGTCTGCAGTTGCTGTCCTTGCTGCTCCAGCCCAGAATCAGGTGTCCAACCTCTGTACTCACAGCAAAATACATTCTCATGTCACAAATCATATGTGACAATGTGTATTAACTTTTTCTCATGAGGAGATTGTTTACAGTGCACAAAAACATTATGTAAGAGCTGACCATTTACAGGGCAACCAAAAGATAAAAAACATAAGAAGAGCTCTGATGGATCAGACCAAAGATCCACCCGCCTCAAAATCTGTTTCTGGGGACAGCAGCTCAAATTAACCCATGCTCAGAAATGCTTTGCTCTTGCTCTCCACCTCTCCACTAAAAAAGAATTCTGTGTATTAATAGAGACATCCTCCTGGTTTGTGATAGAGAGGTTCTGATCCTCAGCCTCAATTCAGATTAAACACCATTCTTAGCACATCAGGAAGTTCCACCTCCCATTCTGCAAGCCGTGATCATCTCTGCAGATCATCTCTGAAAGCCACATTTCTCCTTTCTGCTGATCTTTCAGGTTGCATTGCTGTTATCATTCATGCCACGCCAAGCATTAAAGTTATGCACTTTTTCTACCTAAGGAAGTAATAGTGTGTCAACCTCAGCAGCAGACATGACACGTTTGAGCACATGAATCAAAAGGGAATGTGTTTCTTCATGCCATGATGAATGCAACTGTACATAAGCATTAATTTGTCGGCTCCAAGTCTTAGCCCTGCTCCCGTTTCCTTTCTTATTGTATTTGTTGAGATTCAATTGTAAGCTCTTCAAGGCACCAATCTGTCTCTTTCTATGTTTGTTAGCGGCTATGTACACCTATGGCGCTCGGCAATGAGTAATTTTCTCTCTGCCTCTGAGTAAAGAGAGGTTTAACAGAAAAGCAATGTAAACTGAAAGAGACTGGCTAAAGGGCTGCAAACAGTTCAAACTGTGTCAGGCACTGTGTTAGAAACATGCCACCGATGTCAGTGTGTTGTAACACAACTTGCAAACAGTCTTACAACCAGACAAGGATCTCCCACTACTGCATTCCCAAATGACTGGCAGGAAGCAACTCACATATCTCAGCCCACTTAAGTAGCGCTTCCTAAATTATGCAACTTTTCATTAATCAAGTCCAAGCTGCAATTCAGCAGCATAGGTGTGGACAATCACACCATGGCAAAGAGTGCTTTTTTAATGTGTCCATTAAACCAGCATGCATGTCTTCACTTTAGACTTCTACCTTGTCTCATCCCAGGACCTTAGGGAAGATGGCAACACAAAATTTCAACAGGCAGCCTGAGAAGGAGGAGGAGGAACAATAGTAGCCAACAAGTCACCCAGGCTTCTCAGTAAGTAGAAGTTTGAGAGGATAGTATTCTGTTTATTTGTATTATTCTGATAAGGAGGAAGAAGACAAGAAAATGCTGAACCTGCATCATGCCCATCCTGGGCATTTCTTTTTGAGTTTGCTGGGGGGGGGGGGTGAGAAAGAGAGAGAGAGAGAGAGAGAGAGAGAGAGAGAGAGAGAGAGAATGAGAAGGATTACATACTGACATCTCCTTTTACTCCTCTCCATCAACCTGCTCTGTTTGGCCCTCTGCCCTTCCCTGTAAAGTTCTGGCCTTTTAGGACACCTTCACTTTCATGTTTCTCTTCTAAGAGTACAACCGAGCCATGCCTGCTTAGACATATTGTAGGCAGAGGTGCTTACTTCCGGACCCAGATAAACTGGGTTAGAATTGAAGCCTCAGGCATCAATATTTTCCAATCATAAATCCATAAGGATTTGGTGGGTTCTCTGGGTTACTGGGTAGAACATTAATTTGGAAGAGTAAATTTTAAAATTACCTCATTTATAGAGGTGATTTGGGGAGGGGTCATTTGAAGGAGGACTGAAATCGATCTGAAGCAAGATTGCAAAATTGCAAAATTTGAAGCAAACTGCTTGGCTGGGGTAGGATCAAATTACTTGAAGAATGTGTTTATTTGGGGTGATTTGGGTCAAACCTCAGCTTGTGTTCAATGAAATCAAACTATAGTAACTATTTCTAAATGTGTGCCTCTACCTATAAATTATTGCATGTAGCTGCATGATGCTGTAAAATCAATGTGGTGCAGTGGTTAGAGTGCTGGGCTGGGACTGGGAAGATTCCCTTTCAGCTGTGAATGTCACTGGGTGACCTGGGAATAGCCAGTATCTCTCAGCCTAACCAACAAGGTTGTTGTGGGGAGAAAATGGGAAGAGGATAATCTTGTAGCAGCTTTAAGCTGACAGTAGGAAAGATAGGGTTGCCATGTCCTCTTTTTACAGCACACGTCCTCTTTTTCATGGGAATGTAAAATGAGAGTCATCAGAGCGATCCATAGTTAAAAGCAGAAGTCGGCACTTCAAGATATGGAAATCCTAAAAATAAATATTTTCTGGACTCTACTGCATTAGGTGCAAGTAGGGGGAAGAAGATGTCTGAATGCTTCTTAATCTTAAAAAACAAATTAACCTTTTTGAACATAGAAAGCCAGAGATACAGAGAGAGATGCTGAATTCTGAAGTGATGGTGGTTGATTTATGTGATCTTCATCCTTTGCATTTGAAGCAAAGTCCCCTATCAGACCATGATGTCCAGAGTCTAACATTATGCAGCTACTACCACTGTTCATTTTTATGTGAGGAGCAGGCTTCCAAATGGTGGAATTTTTGTTCTTTAGAAAGTGTTACCTGTTGCAATTCTGGGCTGCATCAATAGGAGTATAGCATCTAGATCAAGGGAAGTAATAGTGCCACTGTATTCTGCTCTGGTCAGACCTCACCTGGAGTACTGTGTCCAGTTCTTGGCACCGCAGTTCAAGGAGGACACTGACAAACTGGAACGTGTCCAGAGGAGGGCAACCCAAATGGTCAAAGGCCTGGAAACGATGCCTTATGAGGAACGGCTAAGGGAGCTGGGCATGTTTAGCCTGGAGAAGAGGAGGTTAAGGGGTGATATGATAGCCGTGTTCAAATATATAAAAGGATGTCACATAGAGGAGGGAGAAAGGCTGTTTTCTGCTGCTCCAGAGAAGCGGACACGGAGCAATGGATCCAAACTACAAGAAAGAAGATTCCACCTAAACATTAGGAAGAACTTCCTGACAGTAAGAGCTGTTTGACAGTGGAATTTGCTGCCAAGGAGTGTGGTGGAGTCTCCTTCTTTGGAGGTCTTTAAGCAGAGGCTTGACAACCATATGTCAGGAGTGCTCTGATGGTGTTTCCTGCTTGGCAGGGGGTTGGACTCTGTAGGGATATCGCGGAGTGGGGAGTGGGATCCGGAGGGAGCACACTTCCCCACCAGCAGGCAGCCACAATCTGCCTGCACACGTGACGTTGGGGTGCAGGGGCAACCCCCCCCCCAGACAAGCCACAGCTGTCTGTACATCGTTCCACCTCTGCCTGACCTTTCACGATTTCAGCAGTTTGCGGTGTCCTGTCTGTAACCCTTTTCCATGAGACCTTTGTCTCCATTCGTCATACATTGTGCAAGGGGAAAATGACGCTGTGGAACAGGTGCCAAAATAACTTTGTACCACCCCACGATTTCAGGAAGGAAGATGTGTAAAGGTCACAGCCCAAAAATGTATTTGCCTGGCTTGCATATTTGTCTCAATAAAAAGAGGTTCCACAGGAATGGTGGCCCCTCGCTCGCTTCAGACCACTTGTGCGCAGTTCACATAATGATCAACACCTGTCTTGGGCCTTACTTCAGGACTCGATGGCCTTTGTGGTCTCTTCCAACTCTATGATTCTATGATTCTATGAATAGAGGCCTCTTCCACAACTGTTAAAGGCACAGGAGAAAAGATGGCAACCCTGCATGTTCCGTGCATTTTGTAAATATACAACCTGAGCCATCTTGCAGCACAATTGAAATATTTATGTACTTATTTTATTGGCGCTGCTCCTCTGTGATCAGCAGTAGCTCGATTTGCAATGAAGACTGCACTCCTCTGCTCCCTTTCTAGGTACACACAGAATCATGCAGACTCTTAAGCTGGAACTCACTTTCTCCTGCCTTAGTTCTCCATGTCAGGCTGCTGCTAAAGGCATAGGCATGGGACAAAGACATAGCATGGTGAATCTTAAGGCCATTATCCAATAGACACTGTCTGACTACTGCAGGGCTTATCTCCAGGTAAACTTGCATTGGAATGAGCTGCCTATGATAAAATAGCTATTCCTGAAGGTTACATTTTTCTGTCTTCTCTCTAGGGATGATGTATTGTCACTACACGTAAAGATTAATTGTAACAGCCAGGTATGTATCTTTGCAAGGAAGGAGGATAGGGAGAAAACCAGAACAAGTTCGCTCTGGCTCCTGTGGTACTGTAGTACCACCTCTCATGACCCCCATCTCTTGTGACCCCCTGGCTCAAGGCCTGCCATCCCCAATGGGCAAGGCTGCCACTGGTGAATGTTTCTTCTGACCTTGAAATCTGTGAATTTTTATTGCCTTCAGGCAGGGCTGACACAGCAGGGAATTACCTAAAAAAATCCCACAGAAGAATTCTCCTTAATCTGCTCTTAAACCCAAGTGAGACAGTGATGGGGAGGCAACAGCTTTCCCCAGGAGCAAAACAAATGCTAAAATATTCAAAAAGTGAAGGTTCAGGTTTGCCCTCAGGCAAAGCAAGCTGAGCCTCAAAGCACAACAGCCTAGGAAGAAAATAATGAAATGCAGACCAAAGTGACCTTCACATGTTGTGGAGAAAAAATGTGCCAGTTTCAAAATGGTCTTCTTTTGGGTCATGGATTTGAGCTGGTAGTTAACAGAAAGTTCTGTGCCCAAAGTAGGCCAAATAAGTTCTCTGCATTGGTGGATTTCAAGATGGCATTATTATTACAGCCAGTAGTATTAAGCATCATATTACCATTATGTCACCAATGGGCATAGTATTTAACAGATTAACAAATAATATGAGTCTCTGCCTGAAGAACATTCACTATCAAAAAATAGAGTCTCTCCTAGTTAGAAGGATGCTGGTTGCATCTAAGGTTCCACCGAACCATATTGAGAGGGGCCCTTTGTAGAGCCTTTGTAGAGGGTGGCCTTTGTAGAGCTCATTCACAGTGATTTGTGCTCATGATGCTATTTGGGCAGACATACACAATCCTCCTTTCCAGACTGTTTTCACCTGCAAAAGTTCACACTGGTTCAGTTCTAATCAGTGCCTATCCTGTAACTTCCTGCTGAAATTTTGTAACATTTTAAACCACAAAGGTTCTGATTTATTTTTTTACCTGCTTTGTTTGCGCTGTAGCCTCTCAAGACATACCTAATGAGGTTGCACTGGAGAAGCCAGCAAAAAAAAAAAAAAAAAGACCTGGAGCTGACTATGGCTCAGATCATCAGCTTCTTATAGCAAAATTCAGGCTTAAGCTGAAGAAAGTAGGACAAACCACTGGGCCGGTAAGATACAATCTAAATCAAATCCCTTATGAATACACAGGTGAGGAACAGGTTTAAGGATTTAGATTTGCTGGACAGAGTGCCTGAAGAACTATGGATGGAGGCTCACAACATTATACAGGAGGCAGCAACAAAAACCATCCCAATGAAAAGGAAATGCAAGAAAGCAAAGTGGCTGTCCAACGAGGCCTTACAAATAGCGGGGGAGAGAAGGCAAGCAAAATGTGAGGAAGATAGTGAAAGATACAGGAAACTGAATGCAGATTTCCAAAAAATAGCAAGGAGAAACAAGAGGGCCTTCTTAAACGAGCAATGCAAAGAAATAGAGGAAAGCAATAGAATGGGAAGAACCAGAGATCTGTTCAAGAAAATTGGAGATATGAAAGGAACATTTCGTACAAAGATTTCCATAATAAAGGACAAAAGTGGTAAGGACCTAACAGAAACAGAAGACATCTAGAAGAGCTGGTAAGAATACACAGAGGAATTATACCAGAAAGATATGGATGTCTCATACACCCCAGGTAGTGTGGTTGCTGACCTTGAGGCAGACATCCTGGAGAGTGAAGTCAAATGGGCCTTAGAAAGCACTGCAAATAACAAGGCCAGTGGAAGTGATGGTATTCCAACTGAACTATTTCAAATTTTAAAAGATGATGCTGTTAAGGTGCTACACTCAATATGCCAGCAAATTTGGAAAACTCAGCAGTGGCCAGAGGATTGGAGAAAATCAATCTACATCCCAATTCAAAAGAAGGGCAATGCCAAAGAATGTTCCAACTACCGCACAATTGCACTCATTTCACATGCTAGCAAGGTTATGCTTAAAATTCTACAAGGTAGGCTCAAGCAGTATGTGAACCAAGAACTCCCAGAAGTACAAGCTGGATTTAGCAGAGGAACCAGAGACCAAATTGCAAACATGCACTGGATTATGGAGAAAGCTTGAGAGTTCCAGAAAGACATATACTTCTGCTTCATTGACTATGCAAAAGCCTTTGACTATGTCGACCACAGCAAACTATGGCAAGTTCTTAAAGAAATGGGAGTGCCTGATCACCTCATCTGTCTCCTGAGAAATCTCTATGTGGGACAAGAAGCTACAGCCGGAGGCGGCGCGAACGGCAATGGCGGTCCTCTTCCTTTAGTGAGGAGGAAGCTCCGCAGAAACTGGGTCGTCCGCTACGGCGAAGCGGAGACCCACATCGAAAACCCACAGGCAGCAAGAGCCTGTGGTCCTGAGACTCGGCGGGCGCCAGAAGCGGCCCCCGAAACGCAGAAGGAACCCCGTAAGGGGCTCCGGAACGTGGAGGGGGTAGCGGCGCTGTGAGTCATTTCGCAATCTACGGAGTGAAGCCGCGCTGCTGCTGCCGGTGAGCGCTGACCTTTCGTTCTGGAAATTTTGGACTCGGGAGAACAACAACCCGTGAGTAAAGAAGGACTTTAAATAATTTGAGACTAAATTAATGAATTTGGCTGAAAGCGGTGCGACGCAAAACAGGAAGTCCGTCTTCCGCTCTCATTAAACTTCAAAGCAAAGAGCTGGAGGAGTGGAGGTTTTAAAAGAATCTTCAGCTTAATTGATTCGAGCACCCAGTGAACTTTTTTTAAACAAAATAAGGACTTTAAGTATTGGACTATCCGATTCCTATTTGCAATGTGATACCTTTCTTCTATTGGAATTACAATTTGGATGAGAAACCCAGGTGCTGGAGCTGCCTGAGTAACTTGAGCTGTCAGTTCTGTGGATTTGGCTACTGTATATTAGAACTTGCAACAATCTGAGGGTTTGGACTTGTTACTTTGAAACATCAATTGAAGTACCAGTATGCACTGTTTGATACAATGTGGTTGTTAATACCAACTCTGCTTAAAATCTGCTATTGAAGGTCCTTGGACATTAAACTTGATTCTAATAAATTTATTAGAATTGGATTCTTCCCTTGAGACATTTCAAGCCCCCTAGAGGATTTGGGATTTACAGCAGTGACATTATTTTACTTTCCTTTTCCCCGACCTCCTGTTTTGTTTTCCTCTGGGCCGCTGCTTTCTCATGGGAACAACTCAGCTTGACCTTGACTTTTAGATAACTTTGGAATGAGTGGCGCAAGAAGGAGGGGAAGAACTAGACAAGCAACTCTGACAACTTTAACCTCAGTCTCGCAGGCACGTAGATCATCTGTACCCACTTTGCCTTCAGAGGAAGAAGCTGCTGCTCTGTCAAGGGCAGGAGAGGGAGAAACTGAACAGTTACAATTGGAAGATATGGCCTCAGGAGCAAATGCTTCTATTCTAGAGAAAATCCTTGAAAAATTGGAATCTTTGGACAAGAGAGGGGAATCTCTGGACAAGAAAGTTGATGAACAAACAGCCAAAATTGATCAAAATACAGAAAGTCTAAATAGATTAACTGGACAAGTTTCACAGAACGTACAGGCAATTGGGCAGTTGACGAAGGCTACGTTAGAAAATCGAAAACTGGCTGAGGACACTAGTAAAAAACTAGAAAAGTTTGAACAAGAGGTAAGACCAATTTGCAAACAAGTAGGTGAACATCAGACTTATCTATCTATGATTGAACTGCGGAACCGGGAGAGTAATTTAAGGATAAGGTCGATACCAGAAGTGGAAGAAGGTAATCTAGCTGAGTTTCTGACTAAAGAATTCTCCAAGTTCTGGAATTTAGAGGAGAAGGACTTTAAAATTGTGTCTGCTTTCAGGCTTGGAAGACTTATAAAGAAAGAAAAGCCCAGAGACTGTTTGATAATATTGAGATCAAAGGAGGAAAGGGATAAGATTTTGGGCCTACATTACGGAAAGTCACTGGACATTTTGGATAAAAGAATTGAGTTTTATAAAGATATTCCTAAACAACTGTTGGACCTTAGATCCGCCTACCTTGAATTGGTTAAACTGCTTAGGAGCAATTCAATTATCTTTAGGTGGGAATTTCCTCAAGGATTATCTTTTACCTTCAGAGGGAAGAAGGTTAAGATTAGAACACCGGAAGATAGAGACAAATTTCTGACCACACACGGAGAGGACCTTCAAAAAGGAAGTGAACTACTCTTTGGGCCTGGAGCACCGGCGGTACCGGCACCCTTGGAATCTGAAGACTTAGAGAACAAGATACCACCCCTGGAAAAATAACCAGATCATTTCAGGATGTCTCTGCAACTTCTGAGCTGGAATATAAATGGTTGTAACATTCCGGAAAAAAGGAGGAAAATATTTCATATATTAAAAAAAGAACAATTTGACATTATTTGCCTGCAAGAAACACATGTGACTAGGCTCCATAGAAAAGTGCTAATAAACAAAAGATTGGGCCAGGAATTTATATCTTCGGACAGAGTAAAGAAGAGAGGTGTGGTCATTTATGCAAAAGAGAGCCTGTCACCCAAACTCCTATTTAAAGATGAACATGGAAGAATTCTGGCAATTGAGATACAACATCAAGGAGAGAAATTTTTGATTTTAGGAATCTATGCGCCAAATGAGGGGAAATCGGAATTTTATAAGAAGTTGCATGAGACCATGCTGGACTATTTGGACTATAACAACATCATTTTAATGGGAGATATGAACGGGGTCGTATCAACCAACATGGATAAGTCACAAAGCCAAAATGTTACAAAAGATGGCAGACTACCAAAGACTTTTTTCGAAATGACAGACAATATGGACTTAATTGACATTTGGAGAACGAAGAACCCCTTGGGAAGAGAGGGAACATTCTTCTCTGAAGCCCAGCTGACTTGGACAAGAATCGACCAAATATGGATAACTAGAGGTCTGGCACCCAAGGTCAGAAAGGTGGAAATCTGCCCAAAGACCTGCTCCGACCATAATGCAATGAAGATGGACATGACACTACTACCAACTGGTTCCTTTAGATGGAAGATGAATGACAATTTGTTCAGAGATCAGGAGATTGCTGAGAAGGCCCAAAAAGCCTTGAAGGACTACTTTGAGATAAACATGAACACTACGGTGGAAAAAAGAACTATCTGGGACGCAAGTAAGGCTGTAATGAGGGGGTTCTTGATACAACAGAATGTTGTAAAGAAAAGGAGACAAAATGAGAGGAAAGATAAGATTTTGGAGAAAATTAAAGAACTGGAGAAGAAGTTAAGATCAAATCCGAAGTCACAGCAGATTCTGAGAGAAATCAAACTTCACCAAGCACAATATTCCAAATTGATAAATCAGGAAATAGAGTGGAAGATTAAATTAATGAAACAAAAAACTTTTGAATCGGCAAATAAATGTGGGAAACTGCTAGCTTGGCAGTTGAAGAGGAGACAAAAACTAAACACAGTTACAAATTTAGAAATTGAAGGAAGAAATATTCAGAACCCTGCGGAGATCAGAAAGTGTTTCCAGAGATATTTCAAAAGATTATATACTCAAGGGCCGCAAGATGAGGTTGAGATTAAACAATTTTTGGGGAAAAATGGACTAACAAAATTGTCACAAGAAAATAGATCAATCCTGAATTGTAAAATAACACGACAAGAGATTGAACAAGCCATTCAGAACATGCAATTGGGCAAATCCCCAGGGCCAGATGGGCTGACCTCCAAGTACTACAAGACACTAAAAGACTATCTGATACAACCACTGATGGAGGTCAGCAATGAAATTATGGAGGGGAAGAAGGCGCCGGAATCGTGGAAAGAAGCTTTTATCACATGGATACCAAAATTGGAAGCTGAAAAGACACAACTTAAGAACTATCGTCCCATCTCCCTTTTAAATGTGGATTACAAAATATTTGCAGACGTTTTGGCAAGTAGACTCAAAAAAGTATTAAATGAAGTAATTCATAAAGACCAGGCAGGCTTTCTCCCAGGTAGACATTTGTTTGCTAATACAAGGAATATTATTGATATTTTGGAACTTTTGCAAACAGACATAAATACAAAAGCAGTGTTAATTTTTATAGATGCGGAGAAGGCCTTTGACAATATCTCTTGGAAATTTATGAAGGGAAATTTAAAAGAGATGGGAGTGGGACGGGGTTTTGAGAATGGGATTGATGCTATATATTCAGAACAAAAAGCTAAATTGATAGTTAACAGTGTGGTTACAGAAGAGTTTAAAATTGAAAAAGGAACACGACAAGGCTGCCCCATTTCCCCTCTGCTATTTATTTCGGTTCTGGAGGTGCTCTTGAACATGATTAGAGGGGACCGGTTGGTGGAAGGAATTCAGGTCGGAGCGAAACAATACAAACTTAAAGCTTTTGCAGATGACCTAGTTTTGACCCTGCAGGAGCCAGAATCTAGTACGAAAAGAGTGTTACAACTGATTCAAGAATTTGGTCGGGTGGCAGGATTCAAATTAAACAAACAGAAAACTAAGGTGTTGGGGAAAAAATTGACAGATATAGAGTCAGAACGGTTTCAGAGAGAGACAGAACTAACTGTGGTTAAAAAAGTAAAGTACCTAGGGGTAAACATAACTGCAAAAAATCTGAGTCTTTTTAAGGATAATTATGAAAAATGTTGGTCAGAAACTAAGAGAGACTTAGATAGTTGGACAAAATTGAAACTTTCTTTGTTAGGCCGAATTGCTGCTATCAAGATGAATGTATTGCCAAAAATGTTGTTTTTGTTTCAAACATTGCAGATTGTGGACAAGACGGAGTGCTTCCGGAAGTGGCAGAGAGACATTTCTAAGTTTGTCTGGCAGGGCAAAAAGCCCAGAATTAAGTTTAAGATATTAACTGATGCGAAAGAAAGGGGGCTTTGCCCTGCCAGATTTAAAGTTGTACTATGAGGCCGCAGCTTTCTGCTGGTTAAAAGATTGGCTACTTCTCGAAGACACTGATGTGTTGGATCTGGAAGGTTTTAACAATGCTTTTAGTTGGCATGCATATTTATGGTATGACAAGGTTAAGATCAATAAGGCCTTTAAGAACCATATTGTCAGAAAAGCAGTGTATAATGTCTGGACAAAATATAAAGACTTACTGGAAAATAAAACTCCAAGGTGGCTTTCACCGCTGGAAGCTAAGGCCCGAAAAAGACCCAATATGGAGGCCAAATGGCCAAAATATTGGGAAATATTAGAAAAAGATGGAGACAATTGGAAATTGCAGAGTTTGGAGAAAATTAAGGACAAAGTGCGAGACTGGTTACATTACGCTCAGATTAATGAAGTTTTTAAAAATGACAAAAAGCTAGGGTGGAGAAATCGAAATTGGAAACAGAACTGTTAGAACCTAAGACTAAGATACTTTCAAGAATGTACAACTTGCTGTTAAAATGGAACACACAAAATGAAATGGTTAAATCAGCTATGATAAAGTGGGCACAGGATATAGGGCATAATATTATGTTTGAGGACTGGGAAAGGTTGTGGACCATCGGGTTGAACTTCACTGCATGTAATGCTTTGAAGGAAAATGTAATAAAAATGATATATAGATGGTACATGACCCCAGTTAAACTTGCCAAAATATACCATTTGTCTGATAACAAATGTTGGAAATGTAAAGAAAATGATGGAACATTCTTTCACCTCTGGTGGACTTGCCCGAGAGTGAAGGCCTTTTGGGAAATGATATATAATGAGTTGAAAAGGGTATTTAAGTATACCTTTACTAAGAAACCAGAGGCCTTCCTTTTGGGTATTGTCGACCAGAAGGTGTTAAAGAAGGACCGAACATTTTTTATGTATGCAACAACGGCAGCAAGGATACTCATCGCTAAGCACTGGAAAACTCAAGATCTACCCACACTGGAAGAGTGGCAGATGCAACTGATAGACTATATGGAACTAGCCGAGATGACCGGCAGAATCCGAGACCTGGGAGAAGAGAAAGTTGAAGAAGATTGGAAGAAATTTAAGACTTATTTTAAAAAGTATTGCAATTTGGTTGAATGTTAAGATGGAGGCTAGATCATAAATAATTGACCACCACTAAACTAGATGCAATTAGGATGATAAGTGAGATTGAGGGGAAACTTTAAACCTTTGGGAGAACCATTAGATTATACTCTAAATGAATGGGACATAAGAATGTAAACAGGATGATAAATTGCGGGGAAGAATTGACAAAGATGCAAGTGGGAGCGGAAGACGTGAGGGAGTCTAAAGAAGTTAAGAAGTTATGTTATGATATATGTTACATTGTTTATTATATTTGCATTTATGTTTAAAAATTTCAATAAAAATTGATTTTTAAAAAAAGAAGAAGCTACAGCTAGAACTGGATATGGAACAACTGATTGGTTCAAAATTGGGAAAGGAGTACGACAAGGCTGTATATTGTCTCCCTGCTTATTTAACTTATCTGCGAAAGGCTGGGCTGGATGAATCCCAAGCCGGAATTAAGATTGCTGGAAGAAATATCAACAACCTCAGATATGCAGATGACACAACCTTGATGGCAGAAAGTGAGGAGGAATTAAAGAACCTTTTAATGAGGGTGAAAGAGGAGAGCGCAAAATATGGTCTGAAGCTCAACATCAAAAAAACGAAGGTCATGGCCACTGGGCCCATCACCTCCTGGCAAATAGAAGGGGAAGAAATGGAGGCAGTGAGAGATTTTACTTTCTTGGGCTCCATGATCACTACTGCAGATGGTGACAGCAGTCACGAAATTAGAAGACGCCTGCTTCTTGGGAGAAAAGCAATGACAAACCTAGACAGCATCTTAAAAAGCAGAGACATCACCTTGTCAACAAAGGACCGTATAGTTAAAGCTATGGTTTTCCCAGTAGTGATGTATGGAAGTGAGAGCTGGACCATAAAGAAGGCTGATCGCTGAAGAATTGATTCTTTTGAATTATGGTGTTGGAGGAGACTCTTGAGAGTCCCATGGACTGCAAGAAGATCAGACCTATCCATTCTTAAGGAAATCATCCCTGAATGCTTACTGGAAGGACAGATCATGAAGCTGAGACTCCAATACTTTGGCCACCTCATGAGAAGAGAAGACTCCCTGGAAAAGACCCTGATGTTGGGAAAGATTGAGGGCACAAGGAGAAGGGGACGACAGAGGACGAGATGGTTGGACAGTGTTCTTGAAGCTACCAGCATGAGTTTGACTAAACTGCGGGAGGCAATGGAAGACAGAAGTGCCTGGCATGCTCTGGTCCATGGGGTCACGAAGAGGCGGACACGACTAAACGACTAAACAACAACAACAACATGCATCAGATAGCAACTAATAAAGAAGAACAATGCACTATTACTGTGTCAAGAACACACTCAAATTAAAACGTGAGTCCAGACTGGCCCAGAAAAGCTCCCAGGCAGAGAGAGTGAGAGGGTGGCAGAGAAATGGCAGAGTGACTAGGTGTGGTTTCTCTCTCCTGGTCTCCTCTCTCCTATTATCCTTCAGGATGGAGAGAGGGGGAAGAACAGGGACAATTAGCTGCCAAAGGGGAAAATAAGCCTAGAGAAACAACAGATGGAAAAAGGTGGGCTGGCTCTTGTTTTCCTGCATTTCTTCCAGCTTTCTCTGCATGTCTTCAAGAGATCTTCTGGGAGGCTCAGAGGCTGCCTTGCCTGCAGCAGGTTTTCACCATAAAGCCGGACCCTGAGCCTATCCAGAAGTGACACTGAAGACAAGGTCTCACCTGCAGCTGACAGTTTGAGACTGAAGTCATTGGTATCCTGCAGGTAACGCAGTACCCACTTGATACTGTGCCAGGCACTTACACTGGGCTTTGAAGCTCCCCTACTGAGCAGATTGGTAGCAAAAGCAATGTCTGGTCTGCTCCACTGGGACAGATACCACAGACTACCCAGAGCTGACTGAAAGAGCTCAGTATTCTCAAACTGAGCACGTTCTGCTTGCTGACTGTCTTTCACGTAGCTCATCTCCATGGGTGTCCTAACCTCTGCACAATCAGACATTCTGAACTTCTCAAGCAACTGCTCAATCTTGCCTTTCTGACTGAGCAAGAAGCTACCATCCTCAGTTCTAGCTATCTCCACGCCCAGGTAGATCGTTACTGCACCCAGGTTCTTGAGCTGAAACCGCTTCCCAAGCTCTTTGGCAAACTTCTGTACCTGTTTGTCCTTGCGGTGTAAATGATGTCATCAATGAAGATTAACACCATTTTCTGTGACTCTCCTGACCCTTTAATGTTCAGGCAACTGTCAGCAAGACTTCCTGAAACCTAGCTCCTCTAAAGCTTCATTCAGGCACAAGTTCCAATTTCTGGCCGACTGTTTCAAACCATAAATCGACTTGTACCTTGAGGGCAATGAGCTTGGCCTTTGGTATGAGGACCCAAGCTTCATTGCTCATCAAACCCTGGAGGAGGAAGCATGTACAGATCCTCTTGGAAGTCTGAGTTCAAGTAGGCTACATCCACATCAAAGTGATGCACCAGCAAACCTCTTTGTGCAGCAATGTCTAAGAGCATGCACAGAGTTTCGCTTCTGGAGGTAGGAGCATATAACTCAGTATAATGCAGCCCCTTCCGCTGCGTGAACCCTCTGGCTACTAGCCTAGCCTTGTACTGTGGTTCTCCAGTTGCTGTGGGTTTAAGACGATAAACCCAGCAGCTACTCACAGCCTGTTTGCCCACTGGCAATTTGTGAGGGAGAACACACCTAGAGACTCCATTGAGCTCATCTCCTTCTGCATTGCCTCATGCCATTTCCTAGCTTCTTCCTGAGGCAGTTTCTGAACATCCTCAAAACTCTCAGGTTCACACTGTGCCATACCAACCCACACACTAGTGACTACAAACCTGTCAGGAGGTTTCCCTTTCGTTGCCTGAGTTGAACGGTGTAACCCAACTTCAGGTACCCCCTCTAACCCACTAGGCCCAGCCAGAACGTCCTTGGCATCAGAGAGTTCCCCCTCTGACTTACTGCGCCGTCTGGACTTCTCAGCTGAACCTGTGGGAGAAGAAGGAGCACTGCTGTGTTCAAGCTTCACAGCTTTAGGAGTTCTTCCCTCTACCTGCTCTGGGTCAGGACTCTGTGCCTCAGTAACAGGTTCAACCTCTTCCTCTTCTTCATCAGCAGAGTCAAGCAGATCCTCTGAAAGAACATCAGGGTTCCCATGTATGCGTGTCCACCCACTCTGCTCACAGAATTCAGCACAGTTGCTGAGCAGAATTCTGGACTGATTCCCTGATGCATTGGCAAATCTCCACCTCTTGGTCCCTGGCTCATACCCACAGAAAATCATCTTTTGGGACCTAGGGCCACCCTTTCTGCACTTGGCCTTTGGTATGAGGACCCAAGTCTCACAGCCAAAAACACGCAAGAAATGCACCTTGGGCTTCTTGCCGTGCAGCAGAAAATAGGGTGTGTCCCCTACCACTGAATTAAATGACCTGTTCAAGGTAAAATTGGCCGTCCGCCAAGACTCCCCCCAAAAGCACTGTGGGAGCCCAGCATCAAACAGCATTGCTGTGGACATCTGCAGCGTTCTGTTCCGGTGTTCTGCAATGCCATTCTGCTGAGGACTGTATGGAACTGTCAACCTGTGTTGAATTCCCTTCTGGCGGAAGAAACTTTAAAGTGCAGACCTGGTGAATTTTCCACCCCAGTCGCTCTGAAAGTTCTGTACGTGCATGGAAAATTGCAGTTCCACTGCCGCAATCCAGTCTCTGATCAGCGGTGCAGCCTCACTCTTGTGTTTAAGTGTGAACAGCCAGCCATTCCTTGAAAAATCATCTATCAGCACCAATGCAAATTTGGCCCCGCCCAGACTGGCTACTGACATAGGGCCACACAAATCTGCATGCACCAGCTGAAATGGCCTAGTGGCCCTCCTTTCAGACCTTGGGTATGTGCACGTTTTCACCTTTGCATGCTTACACGCTCTGCACTTAAGAAACTTAGCACAGGATTTCATTTTGCACGCCTCAGTACATTCTGGGATCTTCTTCATATAACCCCACGACACGTGAGCCATCCGTCTGTGCCAGAGATGAGCACACGCATCATGGACTGGAATGTTGGCACATTGTGCTTGAGCTGCCTCCGTGGTATCTGGACCTGCAAGAGAAGCTTCTAGCACAAACAGCTTATCTTTACATTCCACACTGACTAGTTGTTGCCCATCCCTAGAAATAGAACACATCTTATTCGCAAAACAGACTCTATAATTATCAGCAACAAGAGCGCCGACAGATAGCAACGTGCAGGAAAGTCCAGGAATGACAAACACCTGTATCGAATCCTGTAAGAAAGAACAAAACAATGAGCCAGTCTGTGTCAGAGCACACTTAGTCCCATCTGCCAAACAAACAGATTTTCCAGAGACTACAGAGGTGCAGTTCCTCAGAAAATCACCAGAGGGCACAAGATGATGGGAAGCTCCACTGTCAACGACGAAGGTCAGCACAGCATCCTGTTTACAGCTCTGGAATGCTGCCATAGAAGCTGCCAAATGTTTGTGTTCAGGGCCATCTCTGCCAGTAGCCTTTGGCTTTTGCTTCCCACGTTTTGAAGAGCTCCTAATCTGGTTGCTCTGGGAGAAGACCTTGGGCCCTTCCTGCGCCTCCACCGGGCAGTCTCTCACGAGATGGGAGGGGGAGCAACATCGAGGCAAAAGCTCTCACAGCTTCCCCTCCAGCCATTCCTGTGCTCACTGCACCCCCACCTTTGGGTGCACAGCCTGGGCCTGCACGTTCCCCAGCACTCTGGTTTTGGGCCTTCTCATCACGTGGCCTCCTGGAGACAAAGTAGCAACTCCCAGCTGTAACTTCAGGAATGTGGCCTTCAGCCCCCACCGGGCCCTCGACTCCCTCTTGGCCCTTGGCTCCTGCTGAGCCTTCACGCAGACTCTTCAGCACCTGTCAGGCGGCCTGGGCCGTCTTAAAACCCTCTAGGTGGGGTAACAGCAAAGCATCCACACTTGCTCTCAGCATACAGAGTTCTCTCTGCTCTCTTTGCAGAGCAGCCTCCACATTTGCTACACCAGCTCCAGCTCCAGCTCCAGCTCCAGCTCCAGCTCCAGCTCCAGCTCCAGCTCCAGCTCCAGCTCCAGCTCCAGCAGCAGCTTGCATGGGTGGGGCTGGCTCCTTCTGGAATGGACTCCAGAGCCCTGTGGCCAAAAACAACCCCCTTGCTCTTCTGGACCAGTTCTGGCCGGTGAGCTTCTCAAACGGAACATTAAAAGATTCCTGGAGTTCAGCCATCTCCTCCCTCGGTCCTCCCTTGGGGCTCAGAAGTACTCACACGTACCAGCCATCTTCTGAGGAGAGGCCTCCAGCGACTCTTGGCAGCACACAGCTTGCAGCCAGCAAGGCTCCCTGCTTTCCTCCAGGCAGGGTCTCAGAGCTGGGCTTTCTTCTTCAGCAGCCAGCAGCTTTTCAGCACACAGCACATAAAAGCAGGCTTTCTCTGACGGCGTAAAAACTTCAGTTCCATAAACTCTGAGAAGATTTATTGCTCAGAGAGATAAAAGTCCGGCACGCTTCTGCTGCAGCAAGCCTTCCAAAGGCATTCCAAAAGCACACATTCCAAAGCTCTAAGCAAAAGCAGACTCTAGCAGCGGTCAGAAATTAAGCCTTCTGTCTTCTGTGTGTTGATGTGCATAAATCAGGCTCTCACGCAGAGTTAGTAAAACTAAAAGCACTTTAATTACAGCAGAAACTATCCACAATCACGGAACATCATACAAACGTGTCTGTCCCGGACAAAAGTGAAAGCAGAACAGAACAAAGGACTGACACTCTCCGAAGTGACGCAGAGTCTCATCCCGCCCCACAGTAGGCAGGACGCACACTCTGAGCTGTTTAACCCTGTAAGCTCAGGTTTTCCTCACAGTGGTTGCTATGGGGTTGGGGTGGGTGTTTGAAGTGGAAAAGAGTGTTTTTAGCAAGGTGTGTTGGGAAGAAGAAGGGGGAGAACAGCCTTGGGCAGGCTGGCTGCAGGCTGGCTGGACTCCAGTGCCCCTCCTAAGATGACCATGCTGTGCGATCTGTACACCTTCCATGCATACTGAAGGTGTAATGTGGGAGTAAATCATTTCTTAATGTTACAACAGTCTCCGCTGTGTTTTCAATTTTCCCAAGGAGCACAGACCCTGAATGAGTGCCAGAGTGGGGGTGACGCCCAACTTTTGTAACAATGTCCATCTCCTGTTCTCTGGCCAATCACCACCCAGCCAATCTCAATCCAAAAGATGGAACAGGGACTTATAATAATAAATTTGATCTGACTGGAGCAATTGGCTCCTAGCTCTGGTTGTGCTGTTCCTGCCCCCCTCCTTCCTGTTGTCATGTTAATCTTATGAGGAATCTGGCCTTACCAGGCCTACCTGGAAGTCAAGACGCCTATTCTGAGCATTCCTGGTGAGTCTCCTTTTCCTCATGTTATTCTCACAGATGAGGCTGAGGGACATGGACCAGCCCAAGGTCACACAGGGTGCTTCATGGGGATCTTAACACTGGTCTTCTAGGCCTTGTCCACTTAATGGCCCTTCATTTGATTCCACATTCTGGAAAGAAGGTGTAGAAGTAAATAAACCGGGAGAGGGGGTGGTCCTGTCTCATATCTCTGGCCTTGTTAACAGTCCTGTGTGGCATCTTTTACACTTCAGGGTGTAATTCGGCACATACTTACCAAGGAGCACTCGCCATGGAATTCAGTGGGGCTTACTTCTGAATCATGTATGGCTAGAAACTGTGGCAGCAGAGAGCCTTCCAAACCAAGTTAAGACACTTACTTGCTAAGCATTTATACATTTATGCAACATTTCAATGATGTCCATTATTTCTTTGAAGAAGAGGAGGATAGGGAGAGAATCAGAACAGGTGGAGCCTGGAGGACACATAATTTTTTCCCGAGCAGAGAAGCAACTGTGACAGCAAGAACCCCTTCTGAACCAGTAAGACACTTTCTAGTTTAGCCTAGTTTAGAGTGTTAAGCATTTGTGCTTAAATGTCCACAGTTAAGGGAGGAGGATGCGGAGAAAACCAGGACAACTTGACTAGGCCCCTGTAACCACATTGCACCCCCCCCCCATGAACTCCTAGCAACCCTACCAAGTGCAATGGGCACCAGCCATCCCTGGCTAGGGGCTTCAAAAGCTGGAAGTGGCCCAGGCCTCTAAGAAGGTCTTTGTGCTGCTGAGGAGAATAACATGCATTTAGCCTGGAGGTCTCTCAATAGGGTTCCTCAACACACAGGAAAGAGAAAATGCCCTGAAATGCAAAATATAAAAATGGTAAAATGAAGCGCAAAGTGCAAAAGAAAAGAAAAAGAAACCACCCCTCAGTATTTAATACCAAAATCAGACAATACAGTTTCACCAAATTCATCCTGCAAATTTCTTTCAGCCCCTTTCATGCACCTCAGATTAAGGGGCATATCTCCCTGAGGTGGCAGCATAATATGCCCACAATCCCATTCATAGCACAAGGTGTTCACACCCCAAGACAGATACAGCTGCTACTGCTCCATCTAATACAAGTGCCTGCTTATAGTTCACACACATGCAACAGCAGATTCTTTCCTAGCCTAGCATCCTCCAAATGTACAGGTTTCTGTTCCATAAACTTGTGAGTCTGTGGCACTTTTAAGATTCAGTGTGGTGGGAGAGCCAGCCAAACAACTCTTCAACCTGCTGGAGCCCATCTGCTCTCTCCTCTCCCCTGACTGTCACAAAGAGCTGGATTACTGCCTGCTACACTTTGGGGGGAAAGAGAGAGGTGTGGAAGAGTTTGGAAGGGAGAAAAGAGACTAACAACTATGGAGACACTATAGAGAGATAGTTGCATTGTTTGTATATTGCAGTATAGTACTTTGCATGGTATCAATCATAGGCATGGGACAAAGTGCACACCTGACAGGGAACTCCAACCAATCCTGGCTCTCTGATTAACGTACCTGTATAACGTGGGTGTTGTCAAACAGTTCTGGTATCATTTATATATTACATTTTTAGGTGTACATCTAAAAAATGTAATGTGTGGATCAGCTCTAAATCTTTGGAAATATACTATCAGTGGACATTGGGGTCAAAATTACAAATACATAGGGAGACATATGGGTCAGGTCTCATGTGTAATTTCTGTCCAGGTATCAAAACAGGTTTGGGGAAATTCTCCCCAAGGTCTGTTGCTTCTTAGATCATGAGCCACCAAACATACTAAATTCTGTGGAAACCCTATGTTTCTCTACATAGAAAGAGTTACTTTTGCAAAACATAGCCTACATAAGTTAGTTAAATTGGCTTGATTTGTTCTAAGCACAGGACATGAGCTCCTTTGGTGGAGAATGTGGGGTGCTCCAGACAAGTGTTCATTGTGGAATTAGTGCTTCTCCTGCCTGCATGGTTTTTACAGCATCCAGAGGCACCACCTTCTCCAGTGGATTGAGGAGACCAGTTGCAATGTCCTGACATTGCACACAAGGGGGGCCCTCTGAACATTGAGGGGGCCTAGCTTCCTCAGAAAAAAGGTTGGGGGCCCACAGTACCTCACCCCTAAGAGCCCCAGGCAGCATCCATACAAATGCCAACCTAGTTTATTCCCCCATTTACCCTTTCCACTAAAAATCTGGTAAGTTTGTTTTATTAAAAAAATGTTCTCAGTGACCCATTTGTGATACCTGAAGCACAGGTTTGCAACATTAAGCCTGATCTGAAAAACATTTGGTGTTTTTTTCAGCACAGCTCTCAATAATAAATATGGATGTTCTTTCAGTTTACAAAGAAGCAAGGAAGAGATACAGGCGAAGAAGTACTACTCCAAATGCTAAGAAACTCTGGCTTGTATTTATGCTGTTCTCTATCTTTCCACCCATTCCACACCCTGATGTTCACACAGCTCCAGATAATGCAGGGGAAACAGCTTTCTGGAAGTTGATAATTGGCACCTGGTAACATCAGGGACACGGGTGGCACTGTGGGTTAAACCACAAAGCCTAGGACTTGCCAATCAGAAGGTTGGTGGTTCGAATCCCCGCAATGGGGTGAGCTCCCATTGCTCGGTCCCTGCTCCTGCCAACCTAGCAGTTCGAAAGCACGTCAAAGTGCAAGTAGATAAATAGGTACCGCTCTGGTGGGAAGGTAAACGGCGTTTCCGTGTGCTGCTCTGGTTTGCCAGAAGCGGCTTAGTCATGCTGGCCACATGACTCGGAAGCTGTATGCCAGCTCCCTCGGCCAATACAGCGAGATGAGCGCAGCAACCCCAGAGTCGGTCACGACTGGACCTAATGGTCAGGGGTCCCTTTACCTTTTACCTAACATCAGTAACAGGTGTGCTCATTTGTGCAAGTGTGGGGAACAACTCATACACAGAAGTGGAAAAAAGCCCTATAAGTACTCCTAAGAATCCACTTTTGGTATTTGATGCTGTGGTGGGAGAAACCAGATTGTGCCCCTCTGGCTCAGAATCAGCAAGCTTCTCCTGTTCTTGGGGAATTTAGTAAGAATTTCTTATATTTCACTTAAGTGGAACAGTTTCAATCTTCCCTGTGTCTCTGGCTTTCTAAAGACATCCAGCTTGTGAGACAGATGTGAGTGCCCACAAGCAAACAGAACAGGTGCTGTGCTCTTCCCACTGTGAACGGGCACAAATGGGGCAGGCAGCAAAGCGGAATTGAGGAGGAAAGTGATTTCCCACCCACCTCAAGAAACAAGACATCAGCAGCTCAGGCTGATCTCATGAATTCATACTACTCCAAAGGCAATCACACACACACACACACACACATACACACACACACACACACACACACACACCTCAAGTGCTTTAAATAGCTGGATAGCATCCCTGAAGGATCTAAAAAGCAAATGTATCCCACAGACATCTGGATCATGGTAAATTAAGAACAAGTCCCTCCATCCCAAGCATTTCTCCATATGCTTCTCACACCTAACTGAGGGAATTCTAGGTCAAAGTACCTCCTTGAAATGTCAGGGTTCAGAAGAGTCAGCCTAATGTTCTTATCCCACATCCCAACTCCCCACTACTATTTGGCATTTAACTCTTACATAGCCTTTGTCCTGGATATCCAAAGGTGCACTTATTTCCATTTTATTTCAGTTTTGTTGTTGTTGTTTATTCAATTTATAGAATCATGGAATAGCAAAGTTGGAAGGGATCACAAGGGTCATCTAGTCAAACCCCCTAGAACAGAACACATAGGCTTATTTAACAACAACAACAACAAGGCTTGTTATTTAATGAACATAAAGAACACAAAGATACAGCCAGAGAACTGAAAAACAAAACATTCTGGGGGTATTACTCAGTTGTAACAGATGACATTGGCAGGTGTTTATGGCTTGCATAATTAAGCCACTTCCGCCCTAAGAAGGAGGTGGGGTTGCGGGCTTCACGGCCCCTCCAGCACACGGTGGGTGGAAGCCAGCCCCGTGCGATTGGAGGGATTCCTGGCCGTGTCACCCCCTAGCCAGCCAATCGGCTGGTTCCGGGGCGTGGCCTGCCCTATAAAGGCAGGAAGTGGCTGGGGATCTCCCTCTTTGCCGCCCACCAGCTGTTCCTGTTTTTCCCACCCTCTCAGGTTTGCATTCTTTTGACCTTGCTATGGACCTTGGTTGGTTGCTGTTGAGGGGCCTGGTAGGAATTTTTTCACTTGGCAAATTGGCACCAGCCACTTGGTTTTCACCTACCTCGTAGTAAATCGTCAGAACTTTCTGGGTTTTGGCGGTTAGGCATTCGTATAGTTCTGTAGATAGAAGAGGGGAGGTAGTACCATCACCTGCCCCGCATATTGAAGGGTAGTCCGATAAAGGATTCCGGGGGGCGTGGCCCTGTCCAAAGCCTGGGGAGGTTAGGGCCTAAGGCACGCCCCCTATCAGTGACTCAGGGGGGGTTCCTAGTTGATGTGCATCAGCAGGACTCCCCCTACTGGTGGTTAATCCTTCCCGGACTTCAAGCAGGCAGGCTGGAGTCGGATATAGTCGGTTAGTACCAATGCCTAAGCCAATACTGCTCATCACCTGTAACCAATAAAGTTGTGACCTTTTTAGCCCATTAACCTTAATAACTGCATCATGTGTCATTATTTCCACCGGGGGGGGGGGGTCGGGAACTAGCCATGCAACCACAGTTACCTGTAGTTACAAACCTCTCTCCCTCCTTTGCAAGAGCTGCAGTGTAGCATTTCTTGAGCATCAATTTCATTAAGTGCAGACATCTTATAATTTACAGCCTTGGCTATATTCTTGTAAGAAGAAACTTACTCAGGAATGAAAGAGCTGAAGTGAAACAGGAAGCAAAAGCAAGAGATAGGGCTGAGACAGTTCTTCTCCTGAATATTTACACATGGCTTTCTCTAACAAAGTGTGAGAAGAAACAAGCTCATTCTAAACTTGAGCAGTTCCTAAAGGAAATATAGTCCCTCCTCATATAGAACACAGGAGAAGGTAGACAGAAGGAAATGCCCTGGAATGACTCACTAGTGTCTGGGAATACACTAGCGTCTATTCATCAATATTAGGACAGCACACAAAGCTGGAGTTAGCCTTTCTAGCTTCAGTATTTGCAAATTAGTGGCTTTTACCTGCTTGGGCTAATACACTAGCTGTGGCCTCTGCTGGAACATAGGATCCTAAGTATAGATACCTTCATTCATGTTTGGGGACCATGGATGTAGCCAGGATTTATGTCTAGGGCAGAATTACTTACTTACTTACATGATTTGGGGATCAACAGGTTTTATGCTCTACAGAAAACTGTGCTTGGACACAGTTCAGAAATTAGAACTGTGCTTGACTGGTGCAAGACAGCTCAATCATCTTGCATGTGTTCTTCTAAAACAGCTGCACTGGCTAGCAATGGGTTTCTGGGCTCAGTCGAAGTGCTGGTTTTGACCCAGAAAGCTGTAAATGATATTGGTGCTGGTTATCTCAGGGATAATCTCCTCCCATATTAACCCCTCATTCCCTTAGTTCTAAGGTCAGTGAACAAGGCCCTGTAAATAATGTAATCTCTTCTGAGTGCTAGATTAGCACCTTTAAGGAACAGTGCAAATTAAGCTAGTATGCTACATGAGACATGCTACATGAGATCCCCCATCAACAAGCAGAAAGGCAGACACACAAACCACATTCCAAAATATATTTTAGAAGAAAGATGACATCCACTTCAATCTTACATAAATCTGTGGGAACCAACCCTCAGTGCCTTCTGCACCATCAAATTACTTTCGAAAGATATGCTTAAGGATGATGAGTTGCTTTCATATCTTTTTGTACTTAAAATTAAAAGCAGGGGTGAGAATACTCACTGTGCTATTTGTTACTTCAGGTTGTTTTATAGCTGCATATTGAAAATTACAATACTTTTTTCAAAAATGCTTCCTGGCCTACCTGGCAGCTTGAAACAGGCCCAGTCCCCCCACAGCTGCAAGCCTGAGGCTGAACATCACCAGCATTTGAATTTCCTTTCCAACCCCTCCATGCAGTTGGTAAGTCCTGCTGACTACTATTTGATGTCAATACAGGCTCCAGATTCATAGAAACCAGGAAGGGTCACACATCAGCTGCTGCTTACAGCAGAAACATCTTCAGCAAATATGGATCTGTGGTAAGAATGGTTGCGGGAAAGAATTAAATGCATAAAGAGAAACCACCAAAAACAGTATCTGAAGAAGTGTGCATGCACACAAAAGCTCATACCAATAAAAAACTTAGTTGGTCTCTAAGGTGCTACTGAAAGGAATCTTTTTATTTTGTTTCATCAAAAACAGAGGCAGAAAAGGGAAATGGAGTAAGAAGGTTTGGTATATAATGTGAATGAAAATAGCTTTAAATAAAATTTCAGCTTTAAATTGGGGGTGGCAGGTTATAGCAGCTTAACAATGTCAATGTCATGTGGAGCTGTTTTTGGATTACTGGAAGATAATTCTGGTTGGTTGGCATCTTTCTGTCTTGGGAGGCAATGGAAGAGTGTGCCCTTGGGGGCGAAGTCAATGCGAGGAGAAATAGTCTGAAGGGAAAGACCTTATCTGCAGTGTTATGACAGTAGGAGGAACTTCCAGGGGAGGTCACACTTTGTTTTATCGAATTGAATTTTTGTCTTTTTTTAAAAAAATGTATTTTTATTAAAGATTTCTTGGTTTACAAATGTCTCTTTTTTCAAATTACATTTTCTACAGATCAGGGAGAAAGAGGTGGAGGGGGGAATGGTGAGTGGGGTGGGGTGGGGAGGGGAGGGGTAGCAATGCTTCTATTCTACTTACTGTATGTGTGGGGTTTTGCGTCAGCATCACTTGTTCTCTTTATTATTTGCTTGTTTTCCTTTGGTGGTGAGAAAGGTTGGGGTTGGCCTAGGGCAGGGGTTGGCAAGGTTTATCTTGCCTGGGCCGGATCAGTGACATGGAGATCCCTCCGTGGGCTGGATCATGTGCAGAGTGAGCACGCACGCCCATGATTTTCGGTGTCTGCATCTGCGCAGACGCTATTTCCGGCACCGCAGAAACAAGTCCTCGCTCTACGCTGTGCTGGTTTAGTGCAGAACATGAGTGGGCAGCTCGGTTCAGGGGCGGGTTGTGGGCCGGTGAAACGACCTCCGCAAGCCGCTTCCGGCCCATGGGCCTTAGGTTGGTGACCCCTAGCCTAGGGTGTGGTTTGTTGGTTGTGATTGGTTGTGGTGAACTTTGTTTTCGTTTGTGAGTGGGGGGTGTGTGTGTGTGTGTTTGGATCAGGTTAGCCAGATTGAATTGAATGCTGTTGGTGGGTTCTTGTTGTTGTCTTGTTGGGCTGTGTATGTAATTAAGGGTAAACATATTGGGGTGAAGGTGTCTTCTTCTATTTGGCCCCGTGTCAGTTTCAGTTTGTTGGTTAGTCGTCCCCCCCCCCCCCCCCGCCAATACCACTGTTCTATGCTTACTCCTGACAGGTCTCTTGAGTGTCTGGCTATGATGTTTCTGGCTGCTGAGAATAGGTGGGTTATAAGCTCTTTGTGTTGTGAATAGGCATTATTGTCTTGGAAGATGTTTAGTAGGACCAGTTCTGGGGTGACCTCTAATACTTGCTTAGTTATTTTGCACATTTCTTGTATGATTGATGTTCAGAAGAGTTGGATTTTAGGACATTTCTACCACGTGTGGTATGTGCCTGTGGAGGTGCATCCTCTCCAGCATTTTGGTGAGGCTCTGGGGCGTATTAGTGTTAGTTTCCATGGTGTTAGGTACCACCGGTAAGTGAGTATCAGAGAGAGTTCTTTTCTTTACACTGATATGGATTTAAAGAGAGGTTTAGACCACATTCTGGTCCTTTGGGTGGGGTTAATCTCATAGCCTATGTCATCCTCAAATTGTTTTTTGATTACGTCAAGGGGGGTTGTGGGATTTTGGAGTAGTAATTTGTATATTGTGGATACCATCCCTTTGCTGTGTCCCTTTGTTGTTAGGAGAAGGTTGTCAAAGGTTGTCAAGGGCCTAGTTGCTGATTTTACTACTGGATTGTTTAAGAGGGCATGTAATTGGTGATGTGTTAGCCAGGGCATTTAATTTTTGTCTTTGTTTTTCTAGCTTTATACAATCTGAATGATGCATCGATATAGCAAACATACCTGTTTGCATTTTCATTGATATTGCAGTGCACTGGTATAACAACAAATGACGTGCTGGGAAATAAGGAGGAGAGGGGAAGGAGAGGTTCTGCATACTCCCACTGAGGAGCAAGTGCCTAAGGGTAAGTAAGTACCCACTTGTCCAGGCACCAACATGGATCCTAAACATGGTTTCATTGGCAGGAAACCAAGTGCTGCAGGTATCTGTGAGGAGCATTTCACAGCATTCTGGACTTCAGCTATATCAGTCTGTTTTGTCTCTTCTTTTCTCCTGCCTTGCTCCTTGGGTGGCTGCAAGCAGCAAGGACATTCTCCTTCTCACAGCAAGAGGCATGAAAACAGGTACAGAGGGGCTTCCGGGTTAGCGCCTCTGGCAATGGCGGAGCTCCTCCGATCGGGAGGAACTTGCTCCGTGGAAAGCAGGGTCTGAACCGCCATGGCGAAGGCGGAGACCCTTGGAAATCACAGGCGGAAGAAGCCTGTGAACTTGGGATTCGGCTGGCACCTTTTGCGCCCCCCTACTTGCGAGGAGACCCGGTATCGGGAATCCGGAGCGACTTGGGGTGAGTGGCGCGGTGCTTTGAATCGACCGCTTCTTTCACTTAGTGAAGCTGCATTGCTGCTGTCGGAGAGCGCTGACTTTTTCCTGTGGACAATTGGATTTTAAACAACAACCCGTGAGTAGAACAGAAAATTGGATTTCTAAATACCTTAATTCGGCATTGAACGGGGAAGGCTCAAAACAGGAAGTCCGCCTCCCCTTTTTGTAAATAGACTGAAGCAAAGTAGTCGTAAGCTAAGGTTTTGGAAAGCTTCATGTAAAGGATCAAGCTTCCATTGATTGAAACTATTAAACCCCCCTTGGAAGCAAGGGAAGAGGCGGAAAATTTTGACCAAGCGTGCCTGCAGGTGAGTGAAAAACTAAATTACCACGTCTTTGAACCTGGGAACGGGCTGCAAAAGGGAAAAAAAGGAAAAAGTCCATTGACGGTGAACAGTACATATTTGACAGCTAGCTACAAGAGAAAGATACTGTTTCCATTGTCCGCTTCTGCATTTTAAAAGAAGAAAAAGTAACTGAAAATTGATACTATTTTTCATCTTTGGAATTGTGTTGGAAAGGACTGAATTTTTTGAAACTGTTACAAGAGGAGCGGAGGTATCCAGCTGTAAGATAAGGACTGTGAGAAACCAGAGTTTGACCTTGAACATCCCAAGAATGTCGGTTAGGGAAGATTTAGTGTCTGCATTTTATAAGACAAACTATTTGTTGGAAAAGCTTCATAAACAGATAGATGCTTTGGCTATTAAAATTGACATCTTGGGATCAAAAGTGGGTATCAACACAGAAGTTGTCCAGGATCCGGCACAGGAATCTATCATAACTGAACAAATCGTTGAAAAGGAGAAGGAGAAAGTTGCTGTGGTCGAACCTAAAGTAATACAAGGGGGAGCCTTAACCTTACAGATGCAAATTGAGGACTACAAATTGAGGCCCTTTATGATTGAAACTAGAAAAAGCCAGATCTTGAAGATTGGAGCCTGGCCTGGTCTGGAAAAGGAAAGTTGGAGAGATTCCCTAATGCAGGGATCAATTGACTTTTGGGATATGGATTTGGGTCAGGAGGAGATTGGAGCTTTTGGGGCCTTTGGATTTGGAGGAACTTTTAAACAAGATTTGGAATGCTTTATGGATCCTAGCTTCAACTATGGAAATATGGCTGTCCTGTTCAATCAATCAATCAAACCTTTATTGCATTAGCATACAGCCATAGCAGGATAAAAAAATAAAATAAAATAAAAAAATGCTAGAGACAAACAACCAAACAAAATTCAAAGCGATATTACTGTGAATGTATATAAAGCATATAATGGCCCCAAAATAGGCTCGGGACATTAGGTTAAAAAGGTAATAAAAGAATTAAGACAGGTCCAGGTCTAGGACACACTACCCCGTCAGAGTAGCCCTGAGTTTCAAGGCCTGCACTATAAAGATTGCCACCCCACGTGTAACTTGGGGATTTGCGTCCACAAGAAGCGATTTCAAACAGTCTTCCTTAGATGTGATGGTGGACGGGATCAAGAGGAGGAGCTTAGTTCTTATTAGCTCATAAATAGGGCAGTAGAAAAAGAAATGTATGAAGTCCTCTACTTCATTCATTGTGCATGGACATAGACGCTGAGTAGTAGGGGTCTTAGAGTAAATCCCCTGCAGGAAGGCCGTGGGTATAGAATGGAAACGGGCCATAGTAAACGCTCTTCTCAAATTGGGCTCCATCAGGTCTATTAAGTAGTTGGCAAGTGATCTTACCACTTTCACTTTAGGGAGCCACATGGAGAGGCGAGCTGTGGTGGACTGTGCCCGGTCCATGGCCTCGTCTCTAGTAAGAATCCAGGCTCGGATTTTATGTTGATCCCAAGCTGACAGCGTGTCCAGATCTGGGAGGGAGTAGCGTGCAGTAATAGTCTCCATGGCCTTGGACCATTTATTGCTATGAAAACTAGTTAAAAAGGCTTGCCTGGCTAAAAGGGAACCTGGGGCTTTGATTAATTTACAATAAAAACTAATAATTCTAATGTGGGCTCTCGCAACAATGGAGGGGAGGCCCAGTTCTGTTCTTAACTGTGCAGCAACCGAGCCCTTGGGGAGACCCAGTACCTTTCGTGCAAAGGAGTTTTGTAGAATCTCGAGCCGTTGTAGTGTTTTTAAATTCCACCCCCAGATTTCAACCCCATACAGTAGCATCGGGAGGACTTTGCTGATAAATGCTTTTCTGATTGGTGGAACCAACTGGCCGCCTTTTGCATAGAAGAATTTCTCCAAAGCTTTGATGGTTCTACGGGCAGCCAGGATGGACATATTTAGGTGAGCTGTCCAGCTAAGCCCATACTGAAAAGTAATACCCAAATACTTGAATGCTGAACAATATTCAATAGAGTGGCCCTCAAAATTCCAAAATGGCTTCCGAGTTTTCGTGCCAAAAGTAAGAATTTTGGTTTTGGCGAAATTGATTTTGAGGGAGTTGGTATCACAATATGTCATGAGCCCTCTGAGCATGTTGTTTAAGCCCTGCTTGGTTAAAGACAGTATCACCATGTCGTCCGCGTAGAGTAATATGGGGATCTTGAGCTGTTGTAAAGAGGGGGCAGATTGGTTTAGGGCCTTCATGGTTGTAACGATGTCATTGATGTAGAAATTAAATAGAAAAGGGGCCAAGAGGCAGCCCTGTTTGACCCCTTTATTCAGAGGGAAAGAATCAGAAAGGGCTCCCAGAGGGCCAAATTTTACTCTGGCCGATATATCATTGTGAATTTCCATAAGAAGGTGGAGGAGCCTCTTATCTATGTTGGTGTAACTAAGCTTCTGCCATAGCCTATCTCTAGGGATGGAGTCGAAAGCGGAGGTCAGGTCCACAAAAGCCGCGTGTAGTTTGCAGTTGAACCTGTTTAGGTATTTATCAATCAGGGTAAATAGAACAAGACTTTGGCCAGATGTACTATGACCTTTACAGAATCCAGCCTGTTCTGGGTGGAATAGCTTTGTTTCTTCTGCCCACGCGATTAATTTCTCTAGCAAGAATCTAGAATAAACCTTGTATGAAATATCCAGCAGGCTGATAGGTCGATAGTTACGCGGATCTTGTGGGTCCCCTTTTTTATGTATTGGGATGACTATGCTCTGTTTCCAGTTAGATGGGATCTTAAGAGTAGCATTAATAGTGGTAAAGAGAGATGCTAAAATAGGGGCCCACCACGTCTGGTTCAATAAAAATACCTCTGGTGGTATCATATCCTCCCCCGGGGATTTATCCCCTGAAAGCATGCTGATTAGTTGTAAACATCTCTCTGGGGAAACTGGTTCCCAGGTGGGCAAGGCAGATGCTGGTAGAATAGAGACTACGTTTACTACTGGATCTGGGGCAGAATACAGCTGAGCAAAGTGAGAGTGCCAACTGGCTGCTGTGATGTTATTAACGATGAATGAGTGGGGTCTTAAACCTGCATTAATTAAGTTCCAGAATTTCTTGTCGTCACGGGTTTTAATGGCCACTGACAGCGCCGTCCAGCGTTCTTTCGCAAAGAGCAATTTCTTATGTTGAAGCAGCTTCTTGTAGTATGAACGGAATTGGGCTACCTCCCTGATTTTGCTCTGGGTGCTGTCTGATTTCAAATCAGACTGAAGAGATCTAAGCCAACTTCTGCACTGTTTGCATTCTTGGTCGAACCAAGTTTGATTCTTCCAGGTTGGAATCGCATGGGGAGGTTTCGTGAGAGAAGGAAGCAAGTAGGCTAGAATTTGCTGAAAAGTTGAGAAATGATTCACATTCATTGTTAACAGCTGAGCTTTCAAGGCTAGGATCTCAAGGGAATTTAGGAGGACTTTTATGTCTTGCTCCAGATAGGTATCCCACTTCTTACGTCCGGGGGCTAAGATCAGTGGGTCCTGAAGGTGGAGTGAGTTGGGAAGCCCCAGCTGTGTGTGGAGGAAGGAGATGGCGATTGGGAGGTGGTCACTTTCGGTTCTATTAAACACATTGAAACAATATGCCTTATCATTAAGTGCCGAGGAGGACCAGATGTAGTCTATAATGCTTGCCCCTCTCGATCCTAGAAAAGTATAGAATCCCCCGGACCAGTCTTTGGGTGTGCCATGCAAGCTGCGGAGCCCGCAGTTTATGGTAAACTCCAGTAGTATGATGCCAGCCCTATTGATGGTCTTATCATGTGAATTCCACGTAGGAAACCACTCCTCTTCAATGAATAATTGCGACTTATGGGTGAATGAGCTTATATCTGCTCCGATTCTGGCATTAAAGTCCCCCATTATAAGGATCTCTGACTTTGGAAATTCAGCCACGGATTTATCGAGGATAAATCTTAAATCCTCCCAAAGCTGATTTGAATGAGAATGGGAGGAGGTAGATGGATTGTACAAGTTTACACATATGAAGTCCCCAACCGGGCTGTTAGTGATGTGTAAAGTTTGTATGGAATTACTCTCTAACCAAAAAAGAGGAGAGATATTAAGTTGAAGGTCCTGCACAACAAATGTTACCAGGCCACCACTAGGGCGCCCATACAAATGTGTTTTGGTCGCAGGAATCACAAAGGCGTCATAGCCCAGTAGGGATGGGGGGGGGGTGACGATTCTAGGCACCAGGTCTCTTGTATACCCATAATCTGGAATTTCGCTAAAAACTCTTTCATATTCCCACCATCCTGTTTGGACGTCCATCCCGCCACATTCCAGGATAGCATATTAAAGCAGTTTAAAGAGGGACTATATGCTAGTCAATTACTCTGGTTACTGGTGGGAGAGGCAATGCCGAGGGTCTGAGACGGCACCAGGCGTGATGTTGCCGAAGGTATCGAAGGGGTGGTAATTTGATTGATGTGGCCAGCAGGGTCTTCAATAAGACCTGAGCTGTCTCTTTGCGCAGTGACTTCCTTAACGTTTATATGTTGGCTTGAAGAGGTTGCGGGTAAATAAGGTTCTACCAAAAGAGGTTGACTGGCAGAGAACGAGGATGTACAGTCATCTGACTGGGCCGCACTGATAGAAGACTCCAGGTCAGGCATAGAAGAATAGGACAATGACAGATTTCCAAGATGAGGGGTGTTTGGCACATTGCTCTTTAAGACGGAGGGCAAGGTGGTTGATTGGAGATCTATTAATAGAGGTGAGGGGGGACTGCGTTGCGACGATGTATGGGGAACTTCCGCCAGGCAGACAGCCATATCATCCGTTATTGGAGTCCCAGTATATGGCAGAGATTTCTGGGGTGTTAGCTCCTTCATGACTGCGTTCCTTTGAGTTAGTAGGTTACTATGACCAGATTTTGAGGGAATTTTTTCTTGAAGTACATGTGTAAGTTGCTGCTTGAGTATATCAAGCCTGTTTATAACTTCTTGCTGTTCTGCTAATGGCAACTCACCATAGGATGAAATAAGGCCCCTCTCCTCTGGAACAGCCAGATGGCTGGGCCCGCTTTGGTCATACTTCTCTGTTGCTGGGGTAGATAAACCAGGAAGCTTGGGCTGAGAGGGAGGGTGAGGTTCCCGAGTGGGCAGCTTGAGTTTCAAGGCTATATCGCGCCAGTCTGGTGAGCGGATACCTTTTTGTACGATGTTACGGAAAAGAGGTTTAATCCTGGTGTCATGAAAGACTCTCGTTGGGAAGATACCCCAGGTGGCCAAAAACGCTTTACGCCTAACCAGTATAGACGGAATTTTTGGTGACTGGAAGGAGAGCAGTACTTTTTGAAACCGATGGTGGTAGTTCAAAAGTTTCACTGAACTAAGATCAATTAGCGGAGGCCAAATCTGAAGGAGTTGCCTTAGATGATCTTTGATGTCTCTCGGATTATTCCACCTTGGGGACCTGGGGTCACTGCTGTGTATAGCTAGGCAAATTTTGTTTGCTTGTAGGATCAGAGATTGAGAGTCCAATTGAGCTTTTAATAGATGACCACCAGTACCACTTTCATGTCTAACAGGGGAGGTGCACCTCTGTCCCTTTAAATCCCTCGGAGGCAGAGTGAGGTTGTGCTGCAACTCCAACAAATGGGCCTCGAGCTTTTGGTGGAGGTTATTCACCTGCATGGAGATCCCATTTATGCTCTTAAAGATGCAACGCAGGGTCCTAGTTATTAATTGGAAATGGTCGAATCCCATGCCGTCACCCAGGGCCAACTCGGACTCCCCCTTCAAGGTGGCTCTCACTTCTTTATCATTATCATTAGCATTATTCGTTGCCTTCGAGTTCACCCCCTCCACCTCCATGTCGGCTGCGAGGTCAATCAAAGGATCAGAACGATTGTGAGTTTCAACCATGTAGCTATCTTCCTCGTTATTTCTGCTACAGTTAAGAAAGAAGGAGTCAATCTTGGACTGTTTGGACCTTGGGGGAGGCATTGCCTCATCCAAGTCCCTTGGCCGCTTTCCCATAGTGGAGATAAGGAGAAGTATCCGCAATAATATCTTAATGGACCTTAGAGAGTGTTGTAGAAGGCAGAGGAGTGGTGAGCGAAGGGATGTGGGTGGAGTTCGTTGCTTACTTACAATTCTCAGTCATTTGTCCAAGCTTCTCTCGTCTCTCGGCTCCGGAGAGGCACTTAAACAGGGGAGTTACTCTTCGTGCAGCTTAAAGATTTTTCTCCGACATCTAGCTCACCAGGAACAGGCTGACAGAGGATGGTGAAGGGGTGAGGGTCCTTTCTCTGGCGACTTTCTCTTGCCCAGCGAGTCAGTAAAACAATAAAACAATAAACTAAAACAATAAAACAATAAACTAAAGGCAAAGAGAAGCGCGGAGGTGATAAAACAGCCAGTAAGACGTTAAAACTGAGAGTTTAAAACCAAGAAGTAGCTAAAAACTACTTAAAATCTACTTAAAAACTTAACTAAAAGCAGAGGACTCTGACTAGGCTACTTTCTCCGTCGCCATCTTGGACCACTGTCCTGTTAAGAAGGAATAAAGGCATTGTTGGGATGGAGCTCTCCCGAGATCTGCTTTTTAGCACTAAAGACTATGAAGAAGATCGGCAGAAGGGACGTGAAGAAGAGTTAAGAGCCTCGGATATAAGATCTCCAGGTTGATGGACTGTCTGGAGTTGACAGAAGGGACGGCAGAGGCCGAGACTAGGGAGAGGAGACAGTGGAAGAACATTGGGAATTTAAAGTTTATATTTGGAAATTTTGTAAAAATTTAATGAGGGAGAGAAAAATCGTGGAATGAAATTTTTACGACCCTAGTGGAAATGTTTTAAGAGATTAAGTTCAAATAGATATATTAATTTTAAGGAGAAATAAGATTTTTTAAAAAGTAAAAACGGATTGTTAATTGGTGAAAGAAGAGAATGTAAAATTACAGTACATTAAGATAGATTATAAGGACAAAATAAAGAGGGAAAGGATTTGCTGAAATATTTAACTGAATTAGAATACAAAAAAGGGAGGTGGGAGGAGGTCAAGGAAACAAGCAAATGAAAGATATATTATGTGAAGGTTTGATGTGTTTTTTGCTTTTCTTTTTTCTTTTTTCTTAATCTTGTCTTTTCTTTTCTTTTTTTATTGTATTCTTTTTTATTGTGATACATTGTTTTGTTTTTTGTTTAATTTGGTGTTTTTCTGTTTCATGTGTAACCTTTAAAACCTCAATAAATATTTAAAAAAGAAAAGAAAAGAAAACAGGTACAGAGGAGGAGGAGAGAAAGCAGTGTAGCATAAAGGCAAATCCACTCCTTTTCCAGATTGCCCAGGGTGCTCTGTGCTAAGAGGAAAGGGACTCAGAATGAAAGGAAGAGGGGATGACTTGAAAACAAAGTAGGACAGCTTGTGGGTGGGTGTGGGAGGGAACAGAGGCAGCAGACGATCTGGTATGAAAAAGAAAATGGCATGAATGCTGCTGGTATATATTCTTCTAAAGACCTGTGGACTCTCAAAAATGTGTCTGACATAAGTATTGTGGAACGAAAGTCATTATCTAAAGAGGCCCAAGGCCTTACACTCCAAAGGGAATGTGATAACCAAGACTGGCAACCACCCTGAACAGTTGGTGCACAGATCAAGTAATGCTCCAGAGGGCAGATCCAGGTGTAGGAAGGCACAGATACCTAGAATAATTTTGTTGTTGTTTAGTCGTTTAGTCGTGTCCGACTCTTCGTGACCCCATGGACCAGAGAACGCCAGGCACTCCTGTCCTCCACTGCCCCCCGCAGCTTGGTCAGACTCATGCTGGTAACCTCGAAAACACTATCCAACCATCTCGTCCTCTGTCGCCCCTTTCTCCTTGTGCCCTCCATCTTTCCCAACATCAGGGTCTTCTCCAGGGAGTCTTCTCTTCTCATGAGGTGGCCAAAGTACTGGAGCCTCAGCTTCACAATCTGTCCTTCCAGTGAGCACTCAGGGCTGATTTCCTTCAGAATGGAGAGGTTTGATCTTCTTGCAGTCCATGGGACTCTCAAGAGTCTCCTCCAGCACCATAATTCAAAAGCATCAATTCTTCGGCGATCAGCCTTCTTTATGGTCCAGCTCTCACTTCCATACATCACTACTGGGAAAACCATAGCTTTAACTATACGGACCTTTGTTGGCAAGGTGATGTCTCTACTTCTCAAGATGCTGTCTAGGCCTGTCATTGCCCTTCTCCCAAGAAGCAGGCGTCTTTTAATTTCGTGGCTGCTGTCACCATCTGCAGTGATCATGGAGCCCAAGAAAGTAAAATCTCTCACTGCCTCCATTTCTTCCCCTTCTATTTGCCAGGAGGTGATGGGACCAGTAGCCATGATCTTCGTTTTTTTGATGTTGAGCTTCAGACCATATTTTGCACTCTCCTCTTTCACCCTCAATAAAAGGTTCTTTAATTCCTCCTCACTTTCTGCCATCAAGGTTGTGTCATCTGCATATCTGAGGTTGTTGATATTTCTTCCGGCAATCTTAATTCCGGCTAGGGATTCATCCAGCCCAGCCTTTTGCATGATGAATTCTGCATATAAGTTAAATAAGCAGGGAGACAAAATGCAGCCTTGTTGTACTCCTTTCCCAATTTGGAACCAGTCAGTTGTTCCATATCCAGTTCTAACTGTAGCTTCTTGTCCCACATAGAGATTTCTCAGGAGACAGATGAGGTGATCAGGCACTCCCATTTCTTTAAGAACTTGCCATAGTTTGCCATGGTCGACACAGTCAAAGGCTTTTGCATAGTCAATGAAGCAGAAGTAAATGTCTTTCTGGAACTCTCTAGCTTTCTCCATAATCCAGCGCATGTTTGCAATTTGGTCTCTGGTTCCTCTGCCTCTTCTAAATCCAGCTTGCACTTCTGGGAGTTCTCGGTCCACATACTGCTTGAGCCTTCCTTGTAGAATTTTAAGCATAACCTTGCTAGCGTGAGAAATTAGTGCAATTGTGCGATAGTTGGAGCATTCTTTGGCACTGCCCTTCTTTGGGATTGGGATGTAGACTGATCTTCTCCAATCTTCTGGCCACTGCTGAGTTTTCCAAACTTGCTGGCATATTGAGTGTAGCACCTTAACAGCATCATCTTTTAAAATTTTAAATAGTTCAGTTGGAATACCATCACTTCCACTGGCATTGTGATTTGCAGTGCTTTCTAAGGCCCATTTGACTTCACTCTCCAGGATGTCTGGCTCAAGGTCAGCAACCACACTACCTGGGGTATATGAGACATCCGTTTCTTTCTGGTATAATTCCTCTGTGTATTCTTGCCACCTCTTCTTGATGTCTTCTGCTTCTGTTATGTCCTTTCCACTTTTGTCCTTTATTATGGAAATCTTTGTACGAAATGTTCCTTTCATATCTCCAATTTTCTTGAACAGATCTCTGGTTCTTCCCATTCTATTGCTTTCCTCTATTTCTTTGCATTGCTTGTTTAAGAAGGTCTTCTTGTCTCTCCTTGCTATTCTTTGGAAATCTGCATTCAATTTCCTGTATGTTTCACGATCTCCCTTGCATTTTGCTTGCCTTCTCCCCCCCGTTATTTGTAAGGCCTCATTGGACAGCCACTTTGCTTTCTTGCATTTCCTTTTCATTGGGATGGTTTTCGTTGCTGCCTCCTGTATAATGTTACGAGCCTCCATCCATAGTTCTTCAGGCACTCTGTCCACCAAATCTAAATCCTTAAACCTGTTCCTCACTTCCACTGTGTATTCATAAGGGATTTGACTTAGATTGTATCTTACCGGCCCAGTGGTTTTTCCTACTTTCTTCAGTTTAAGCTTGAATTTTGCTATAAGAAGCTGATGATCTGAGCCACAGTCAGCTCCAGGTCTTGTTTTTGCTGACTGTATAGAGCTTCTCCATCTTTGGCTGCAGAGAATATAATCAATCTGATTTCGATGCTGCCCATCTGGTGATGTCCATGTGTAGAGTCGTCTCTTGTGTTGTTGGAAAAGCGTGTTTGTGATGACCAGCTTGTTCTCTTGACAGAACTCTATTAGCCTTTGCCCTGCTTCGTTTGGATCTCCAAGGCCAAACTTGCCAGTTGTTCCTTTTATCTCTTGACTCCCTACTTTAGCATTCCAATCCCCTATAATGAGAAGAACATCCTTCTTTGGTGTCACTTCTATAAGGTGTTGTAAGTCTTCATAGAATTGGTCAATTTCAGTTTCTTCAGCACCAGTAGTTGGTGCATAAACTTGGATTACTGTGATGTTAAAAGGTCTGCCTTGGATTCGTATCGAGATCATTCTATCATTTTTGAGATTGCATCCCAGTACAGCTTTTGCCACTCTTTTGTTGACTATGAGGGCCACTCCATTTCTTTTACGGGTTTCTTGCCCACAGTAGTAGATATGATGGTCATCCGAACTGAATTCACCCATTCCCGTCCATTTTAGTTCACTGATGCCCAGGATGTCAATATTTATTCTTGCCATCTCATTTTTGACCACCTCCAACTTACCCATGTTCATGGTTCTTACATTCCAGGTTCCTATGCAATATTTTTCTTTACAGCATTGGACTTTCCTTTCGCTTCCAGGCATATCCGCAACTGAGCGTCCTTTCGGCTTTGGCCCAGCCGCTTCATCAGCTCTGGATCTACTTGTACTTGCCCTCCGCTCTTCCCCAGTAGCATGTTGGACGCCTTCCGACCTGAGGGGCTCATCTTCCAGCGTCATAACTTTTATATGCCTGTTGTCTTTGTCCATGGAGTTTTCTTGGCAGGGATACTGGAGTGGCTTGCCGGTTCCTCCTCCAGGTGGATCACGTTTGGTCAAAACTCTCCACTATGACCTGTTCATCTTGGGTGCCCTGCTCGGCATAGTTCATAGCTTCTCTGAGTTCTTCAAGCCCCTTCGCCACGGCAAGGCAGTGATCCATGAAGGGGACCTAGAATAATAGAATCACAGAATTGTAGAGATGGAAGGAACCCCAAGGGTCATTTAGTCCAACCCTTTGCAATGCAATAATCTCAGCTAAAGCATCCATGACAGATGGCCATCCAACCTCTGCTTAAAAACCTCCAAGGAAAGAGAATCCACAACTTCCTGAGGGAGTCTGTTCCACTGTCGAACAGTTCTTGTGGGAATGTTAATTGATGCAAGAGAGGATATATTGTCTGATTATATCCTTATCCAACTTGTGTTAACAAGTTCCACAATTTCAGCAGAGTAACAGTCCCCTTATTTTAAACTTTGCAATGGATGTGTTTGCTCAGGCTCGCTAAAGCCTCTATAATAACTGTTCTGGTATTTTCACCTTATTCCCTCATAAAATATAAGAGGCGACACAGTCTTTTACAAAAGTATAAAAAGAGTTTACTCACATTCTGTTCACAATCAGATCCCAGAAGGCAGATGTAGCTTAATGAAGTAACATACACTTGGAATCTGTCTCATAAGAAGACAGTCCCTTTGTCCTCTCTTGGCTGGCCAAGAGGGCATCTTTGGCTCAGTAGATGTTGTTTCTTCGATGCATGTGGTGAAAGAGAGATGGCTGCCCTGCCCTGTGCTTTTGTCATTACCTGCACAGGTGAGGCCACACCCACCTCTAGTCCCAGCCCAGAAGGAAACAGGAAGTTTACCTGCTGGCTGGACAAACATTCCTCCCCATGTGCAAACATGTTCACTCTAGGAATGTTGTACTTGACTGCTCTTGTGTTTCACATCCCACCGTTCTTACCCTCAGAAAGTTCTTTGACGTTTAGTTAGAATCTCCTTTCTTGCAACTTGAAGCCATTGGTTCAAGTCCTACCCTCCAGAGCAGGAGCAAACAAGCTTGATCTCTCTTCCCTGTAACAGCCCTTAAAATATTTGTAGAAAGCTATCATATCTCCTCTCCGTCTCCTCTTTTCCAGACTAAACATAACCAGCTCCTTCAGCTGCTCCTCATAAGGCTTGGTTTCCAGACCCTTGATCATTTTTACACATGTACTGCTACCTGTACATACTTGGTTTAATTGAGTAACACTGCTTTTGGCCTTGACCTTCTGAGCACCCTCCACATTTCTTGCTTTCCTGTACATATATGCTGCAGTGGCTATAATGTGTCCAAGAACTGTGTCCTGAATATATATACATCTTCCCCAAATGAAAACATATACGATACCTCAGACCACCTTATCACAATGGCATGAGCAACTTCACAAATTTATTGATTGAATTTATTTACTTCTTCCTGCATTTATATATTTATTTGTGTTCTATCCCACCCACGGGAGCCCAGGGCAGCATGTAGTTCAGGTAGGGTTGCTTTCATATGTTGCATTCTGTGTTTTAATTGAGCTGGAAAATAACCACAGAGGAATTTACGTAGGAAATTCATGTTCCTGATACTGAAGAATATACTCTTAATAAGCCAAATGGAGCAGTATCTTTATTTTATACATCTCACACAAACAGATGAAGGGTTCTTTCCTGCAAGCTATAATTTGCATGGCAGTCTACAATGCCTCCTTCCACAGGATCTGCCGGCAAAGTTGAGCATGAGACAGTAAGCAGCCCTCACATGCAAACACCAATGGAACAACAAAGAACATCCCTCAAGTTAGTTCCAGCCTTTTATTTCCAGAGAGCTTTTGATCAGCCTCATCTTGTAGCGTTTGACAGGTTAAAACCCACATCTTTGCTTGGGTACTTGGGGAAAAACTGATTAAACAGGAGCAATTGTTTAGCCTAAGAAGCATATGGGGTGCTTTTGTTTTTTGTATATTATTGAAGTCACCAGAACCATCCGTGGTGTGAAGAGAGAAAAAAGGGTGCAGCTCAAAGAAAAGCATTTCAACAGGATAAAAGATTGGGGGTGGGGGGTTATAGAGTCTCAGCTCCTTCTCTCTATGTAATTAAGAAAACCATTGTATTCTCATTTGCATGGTATAGTCCAGACATGTTCAGAAGCCCAAGCCCAAGCCCAAGCCAGATATGATAGCGTGACTGGAGACAGTTATATGCCCCCACTCACAGTATATACATTCATCAAGTATATTTGTGATTTTCATCAAATGATTTACATAAACAAATTTCCCAGAAGGTGGAAGAAGCCACAAGAGGATCATCTATCTTGGACCTGATCCTCACCATCAAGGAGGAACCAGGGAGGAACTGATCAACAAAGTGAAAGTACTCAGAAACTTGGGAGGAAGTGATCATGCCCACTTGGGTTTCATGAAACAGAGGCAAGGGAAAGTTGGGTGTAGTCAGACCTGCACTCTGGATTTTAAGAAGGCCAATTTTAAGAAGCTTAAGGAGCTACTGGGTATGATCCCATGGTCAGAAAAACTCAGAGAAGGGAATCCAAGATGGATGGAAGTTTCTAAAAAAAAAATATTAATGCTCCAAATACAGACAATTCCAAAAAGTGGGAAGCATCTAGAAAACCAGTGTGGCTCCATAAGGACCTTATCACTTTGCCGACAAAGGTCCGTATAGTTAAAGCTATAGTTTTCCCAGTAGTGATGTATGGAAGTGAGAGCTGGACCATAAAGAAGGCTGATCTCTGAAAAATTGATGCTTTTGAATTATGGTGCTAGAGGAGACTCTTGAGAGTCCCATGGACTGCAAGAAGATCAAACCTCTCCATTCTTAAGGAAATCAGCCCTGAATGCTCACTGGAAGGACAGATCCTGAAGCTGAGGCTCCAATACTTTGGCCACCTCATGAGAAGAGAAGACTCCCTGGAAAAGACCCTGATGCTGGGAAAGATGGAGGGCACAAGGAGAAGGGGACGAGAGAGGATGAGATGGTTGGACAGTGTTCTGAAAGCTACCAACATGAGTTTGACCAAACTGCGGGAGGCAGTGGAAGACAGGAGTGCCTGGCGTGCTCTGGTCCATGGGGTCACGAAGAGTCGGACATGACTAACCAACAACAACAACAAAGGCACTTGTTGTTTAAAAAAACTCAATCATAAAACCAACATTTACAGTTTCATTTGAGTTTTATGCCGAGTGTGGCCTTAGAGAAGATGAACCTAGGTATCAGTGCTGAAATTTTCTTGGAGAAACTCAAGATTTCAGTCACAAATGTACCTTTTGTGAAAGGCAACATTGGAAGGGAAGGCACATGCAGGACACTGTGTTTCTTCCTTCTAGCTGAGAAAGATAAATGTCTCTATTTGCAGGATAGTAATTTGTCATTTTGGGGACGCGGGTGGCGCTGTGGTCTAAACCACTGAGCCTAGAGCTTGCCAATCAGAAGGTCGGCGGGTTGAATCCCTGCAACGGGGTGAGCTCCCGTTGCTTGGTCCCAGCTCCTGCCCACCTAGCAGTTCGAAAGCACGTCAAAAGTGCAAGTACCACTCCGGCGGGTTTGTGTGCTGCTCTGGTTCGCCAGAAGCGGCTTAGTCATGCTGGCCACAGGACCTGGAAGCTGTCTGCAGACAAACGCTGGCTCCCTCGGCCTATAGAGCGAGACGAGCGCCCAACCCCCGAGTCGTCCGTGACTGGACCTAATGGTCAGGGGTACCTTTACCTTTAATTTGTCATTTATTGCACTAACTAGCATTTAAATGAATGGGGGGGGTGGATTCTCAGCATTACAAATCTGTTAAAACACAGGCTTTGGTTTTATGCAATCTTGTGGCCCCCTTCCTCTGTGCGGCAGCATGTCGGTGGCTGGCTGTGGAGCGCCTGAGCTTGCAAAGTGTCCAGGGGCTCCGTAATGCAGACTCGAGGCGACCTGCTTATTTCCTTTCGAGGCGGCTTCTGTGTTCCCTCCTGGTGGATGGGCCCCCTTTTATTTAGGGGAAGGCTGTGGGTGTGCCGTTTGGATCTTCTGCCTCGGGGACCAACGTGTCCCGGCCCAGTCCTCGCTACAGGCCTACATCGCAGAGAAAATGACTTGAAATGGCGGGGCAAATTAGAAAAAGGGAGCAGAAAGCCTTTCATGTGTCTGGCGGCCTGCAAGAGGCTGGGGGAGGACAGAGAAGGGGGGACATTTCGGTTCATTCTTGACGGGCATTGAATGCTCGGAGGTGGGGGAGTTTCTTCTTCTCTAAAGCGTGTGGGAGGCAGCCGAGTATTAGGGAAGAGGAGGAATGAAATCCCCTCCCCCTCGCTCTCCTTCCCTTTCACAAGCACTGGCTGCCTTTGGGGCTGAGCCCGGGCGCCTTTCCTCCGCCACCTAATCCTAATTAAAAAGAAATTACATGCTGTATGGAACTTGAAATGGAGAAGCTAATCCCATTATGGGGCCTGAGAAGGCCGGGGGCTCCCGTCTGCGGCGAGCTCTTTGTGCGCGCCTCGGAGCAGCTTCCCGGGCCCCGCTAATCCGTCACGTGACGGCCGTGTCCGCCGGGGGGGCTGCACGCGAGTCGGCACAAAGCCGCTATTCAGCGCCGGCCCGGCCGGGAAAGGCAGCTTCTCGCCTTGGGCGGCCGGGGGAGCGGAGGGCGCGGCGCGGCTCCCAGGCCGGCTGTCAGGCAGGTTGCTGAGCTCCAGAGCGGCGCCAACAAAGAAGAGGCTTCTCGGGCGGCTCCCCCCGCGCCCACCCCCGCGCCCGAATCGCGCCCGCCGAGGGAGGCCGCTGCTGGTCTTGCTCCGGCAGCCGAGCTCGCTTCGCTCGCGTGCCAGCACAGCGCCCCGGGCGGGGGGCGGAAGGCGGCTTGGTCGCGGCCGAGGCGGGGCGGCAAAGGAGGCGCCATCTCCGTCTAACTGGGGCGCACCTTTTCAAGCCAAGCAGAACTGGCTTGGTTAAGTTTTCATTGCGGGATAGCCATAGGGAGAAGGAAAGGAAAGGCCGAGCTAGTGACACACTTTATTATTCCATGATAATAATAATAATATCACCATCCGTACAGATTGCCACACTGAGGTTGCAGCCCTCCTCTGCACACTGAACGGAGCGGGACCGTGGTTGCTGGCATCTGCTCTGCTCGTCTGTCTTGCCCATGGGCATCTGTGGTCCTGCATGCTTATTTGAGAAGAAGGCCCGCTGAATACCGTGAGACTTGCTTCTGAGTAAGCTTGCATAGGATCAGGCGTCAATGTTATGCTACGCACCCACCCAGCCTAATCCTCAAAACAATGAAACCAGAAGGCTAGCACTTACAAGCCAATCCGTTTAGAGCCAGCTATTCTGGCTTCAGAAGTAGTGGACCTGGCCTTCTGGAGTTCATCTTACTGCTATAAATTAGTTGTCTCAAATAACTTAATTTGCTTGCATATTGGCAGTTAGCATTGTATTTAAATTATTAATAATTTCTATACCACTTTAATCATTTCTATACCACTTTAAATTTTTAAGAAAAAATATCAAAGCGGTTTACAACCTATCTTGAAGCATCAAATAAAACAGTTTAGAATAAAACATGACTGAAGAAAATCAAACATAATGTGTACATTCAAGGCAACATAATTAACAGGAAACTAAAATATTACCTTAAAGATTTCAAAATGAAACATTACAAAGGAGGTCGACTACAGTATGTACATTTAATGCAGCAAAGTTAGCAAAACAAAACAATTATCTTAAACATTTCAAAAGAAAACATTACCAAGGGAAGTAAAATATAAAATATAGCCCAGTTTCGCCCTTGAGCAGGACTAGTGGTGCAATCCCATGCCGCCTTGTATGAGAGGAAGTCCCAGTGAACCCAGAGGTGCTGGCTTCTAAATAAGCATCCACTGAATCAGGCTGCAAATCTCTCCATCTGGCCAGAGACATCTGCATGTGGACAGTTGATGCAGTTGTTCTGCATTGTGATGCTCATCCAGGTGTCTGGGGAATGCTGTTCCTGCAAATGCAATGCTCACCTCCCTCCATAACTATTTATTTATTTATTTATTCTTTCTTTCTTTCTTTCTTTCTTTCTTTCTTTCTAGTTGCACAACACACAAGCAGCTAAATCTGGGCTGAAAGCAATGCTCTGGCTTGTAAAATATGATGTGTGCCTTTAGGACAGGGGTGGAGTACCTTTGGCTCTCCAGATGTTGCTGAACTGCATCTCCCATCTGTTGGAGAGAGAGGTTTGGAATAGAGATTGTTTACTCTCTCACAACAGTTAGCCTAATGGTGATGGCTTCAATCACATTAAAACTTGGTTAGATTTACACCTGCCCTCATCCACTTTTAAACAAACATTTCCTATGAAAATACTTAGGCTAGAATAAATTAGAGACATTTAGCTTTGCAAATAAGTGAAGATTTTGTTACGGCTAAAAATTGGCCACTGTTTCTTTAATGCTAAAAGAATTAAGTCAGCATGAGTCAGTGGCCTACAATGACTCATGCAACCTTTCACCTAATTGTACCTGTATATATAGAGTGGTCAATGTTAGTGTTAGTGTTTGGTGTGGGTTGGTTGGAGAAAGCTGGTAGTGTTGATGTGTGTACAGTTGGTCATTTTGCAGATAAATGCTTTTAAGAATAAAAGCAGAAAATACTCTGCAAGGACACTCTTCTTGTGGACTCTTTTATGCCGACATGTATTTTAAATTAATAAAGAATATATATATATATATATATATATATTCTTTATTAATTTAAAATACAAACATATGCAAAAATACACAAAATCATTGCAACAAAAGTGAAGGAGAGTAAAGAAAGAAGAAATCAAAAAGGCAGAAAAAGAACAAACTAAGAAAAAGAAAAAGAAAAAGCTATGTACAAAAAAGAACAATAGCTGCAACCCAAGAAAGGAAAGTATGTGGTGGTAAGGGAACACCGAGCTACTTTAAATGAATTCAGATCTCCAGAGCCTGATGAGCTGCAGCCAAGGGAGCTTGTGGATGTAATCTCAGAGCCTCAGTCTATAATATTTGAGAATTCTTGGAGAACAGGTGAAGTTCCTGCAGGCAGAGATGGGCAGATTTTGTCCCCATCTTCAAAGGGGGGTGGGGCAGCGAACATGGGTTTCTCAAAAACAAGTATTGACAGATGAATCTCCTTTCTATTTTTGATTGAGTTACAAATTTGGTAGATCAGGAGAATGCTGTGAACATGGTGTATCTTGATTTCAGGAAGGCTTTTGGCAAAGTTCCCGATGATACTTTTGCAGACAAACTGGTTAAATGTGGGCTGAACAATGTAACTGTAAGGTAGATTTGCAGCTGGTTGACTGACCAAACCCAGAGAGTACACATTAATGGTTCCTCGTCATCCTGGAGAAAAGAGACAAGTGGGGTGCTGCAGGGTTCTGTCTTAGGCCCATTGTTGTTCAATGTCTTTATAAACAACTTGGACAAAGGGACTGAGGGGTTGCTCATCAACTTTGCAGATGACACCAAATTGGGAGGGGTAGCTAATGCCACAGAAGACAGAACTAGGATTCAAAATGACATAAACAGACTGGAGAACAGAATGAAATTCAAGAGGGACAAATGTAAAGTTCTGCACCTAGGCAGGAAGAACCAGCTGCACAAATATAAGATGGGGAATATCTGGCTTACCAGTAGTACATGTGAAAAGGATCTAGGGGTCTTAGTAGACCACCTGCTTAACATGAGTCAACAGTGTGATGCAGCAGCAAAAAAGAGCTAATGCTATTCTAGGCTGCATCAACAGAAGTATAGTGTCAAGGGAAGTAATAGTATCACTCTATTCTGCCCTAGTCAGACCACACTTGGAATACTGTGTCCAATTCCGGGCACTGCAGTTTAAGAAGGTTATTAACAAGCTGGAACAGGTGCAGAGGAGGATGACCAAGATGATCAAGCATCTGGAAACCAAGCCTTATGAGGAATGGTTGAAGAAGCTGGGTATGTTTCACCTGGAAAAGAGAATCCCAAGAGGAGATATTTTAGCCATCTTCCAATATTTGGAAGATGTATATTTGGAAGGGCTGTAATATGGAAGAGGGAGCAAGTTTGTTTTCTCCTGCTCCAGAGGGTAGGAACCAAACTAATGGATTCAAGTTTCAAAAGGGAGATTGCGACTAAACATCAGGAAGAACTTTCTGGCAGTAAGAGCTGTTTGACAGTGGAACAGTCTCCCTCAGGAGGTGGACTTACTCTCCTTCTTTGGAGGTTTTTAAGTAGAAGTTGGATAGCCATCTGTCATGGATGCTTTACTAAGATTCCTACTAAGATTCATAGATTTTATGATTCTATAAATACTTAGGGTGAAATGAATGGAAGTTTTGCCTTCGAACCCTCCTCAATCTATTTAAGCCAGCTTCTGCGGGCTCAAACTCATGTAACCAGCGGAACCTCGAGGAATCCAAATGGCTGAGTGGGACACGCACGCACAAGGTTTTCCCTTGAGGTGTGCGCAGAAGGATTGCTTCGCCGCTTTTCTTTTCTTTCCTTGCCAACCCACCAGCCCCGCCTACATCAAAGAACACGGTAGTGCCCTCTTCCCCCCCTACTCTTTGGCAGCAAACGTGACTCGCCAGAGGAATGGGCTACTTTTCTCATCGGGCATGTTTACTCGGAAGAAAGTCCCACTGGAGAAGTGGGAGCAGGGCGCAGACTTTTGGGGGTTTCTTCCGTGTAAAAGTAATAGGGTTGGGTTAAAGATGCATTCTCTGCAGGTCCCCGACAGGCTGGTCTCCTTAACTGAGTCACAGGCTCCTAGAATGGTAGAGTTCGAAGGGATCCCGAGGGTCATGCAGCCCAACCCCCTGAAATGCAGGAATCTCAAGGATGGCAGCCATAACAGGGGGCCATCTGACCTCTGCCGTTCCGCTGCCTTTCCATCGACCCACAAACGTGACCAGAACAAGTGCGATTCAGAGGAGAGAAAGAGAGAATCCCTGGACCGTTTTCTACGCGGATCCGTTGCGGCGGGGTTTGTGGCTCTCGCGAATCGAGTGCATCGGTGAGATCGTGGAGCTGGCGGTGGCTGGCTTCCCCAGAGCAGATGGCTTAGCCCTCCACCCCCACCCGCATGTCTCTCTCTCACTCACACTGGCCGGCCTCGTCCCTCCATCCCAGTTCCCTTCAGGTTCGTTCCAGGTTTCAGCTTCATGCTGTTATTTTGTTCTCCTGGAACGAGACTAGTTTGGCTTCCCAGAGAGGGGACAAAAAACAAAAAGCAAAAAAGCAAATCCCTTCAACAGGCAAAGCAGAGCACCAGGGGGGCCGATTGCAGAGGGAGAGAGGAAGGGAGGGTCAAAAGTATACCCCCCCCCCCATTCGAGCCGGCCATTGTGTTGCCTTCAGCGCCCACCCTCGCCCCGGTCAAAGAGCTATGGCAGTGATGGGCGATGAATGGAGCCGGACAAGAACGGCTCCATGTGGCGCCCCGCTCATTATATTCAATTTAGCCGACACTCCAGGCGGGGCTGGGGGGTTCAATCTTTTCTTTTGCCCTTTTCGCTTGTCATCGGGAAGTAATACAGACATTGGTGGCTCCGACGCGCAGGACCGTCAAGCTATTCTCTGGCGAACCGCTAACGAGGGCTTCACGAGCCATTTATACAGTGTCATCTTGGAAACCTTTCGAAAGCTCCCCCGGTTTAGTCGAAATCCGATTTGGAGCTCAGCCCCAGTTCCCCTGCCCCTAGTTTCGCAGCCCTACTGGCCAAAAGCTTAAGATTTGGATCACTCTCTCTGCCGTCCCCGCGCCCCCCACCCCGCCGTCTGCTTACTGCACAAAAACGCCATCCTAGGGCGAGCTCGTGGGAAGGGCAACGCAGGTTTCTCTCTTACAAGAGGCTTATTTCTCCTGTTTTGTTCTGGGGGTTTCTGCGTAGGAAGGAGAATGGGGCGCAAAGGGGAGCTCCTTGGCCATAGAGGCAGTCGTGTCCCCCCAAAGATCATCCTGGGCTGAAAGCCCAGCCCTGCCGGGCTTCAAACGGGGGCGAGACTTCTTCGCCTGTGCGCGGCGGCCGAAGGGATACGCATTTGGAATGGACTGGATCGGACTTGTGTTAAGACACCAGTTTCTGCCCCGCCTTAGGAGGAGACGCTGGGAGCCCTTCAGTTCGGCTCTAGCCCAAAGCCATGATCCCGCTCACTGCCCCCCAGGGAAGAAAAATATGCCCTAGAGCCGAAGGACACAAGGTCAAGGCTCCCTCCAGCGCCTTTTTTCTCCTGCGTCTCCCCAGTCCCGGCACATATAATATATGTGCATGTTGCGATGTGAGATGGTCGGGGAGGCGTCTGGGGAGGTAAGGGAGCCCACCATTGGCTGATCCGCTACGCAAATTTGCATACCCGCGTCTATTAAAGACCCTTTGGAGGGGCCGCGCCGGCTTAGAAGCGGGATAGAGCGAGGCAGCTGCAGCGCGGAGCCCAGCGAGCAGATAGCCGAGCAGCGGCCGCGCATGGAGCCAGTCTAGAGAGCACCCACGCCGAGCTAGAGAAGAACTCGCGAGTAGCCGCTGGCCTGTTGGCCCCTTGTTCTCGCCCCCTCGCCCCCCGTGGCCCCTTCCTTCTCTCTGATCGGCGCGCAAGGCAGTGCCAGAGCCATGAATGTGCGCAAGAACGGGCGCTGTCCCGGCAACCTTTGCCACCCTGGGGGTCTGCTTTGCCTAGGCTGGCTGCTCTCCTCTGCCCTCGGCAAGACGATCCGATACCACACCTATGAGGAAGACCCTCCCGGCACAGTGATCGGCACTTTGGCCGAAGAGCTGCCCCTGAAGGGCCCGGGAGGAGGAGGCGGAGAGCGCAGTTTCCGCCTGGTGAAGGCGCCGGGCAACAGCTCGCTGGTGCAGGTTCGCGAGCTGGACGGGCAGCTGAGCCTGGGCACAGAGCGGCTGGACCGCGAGGCGCTGTGCGGGCAATCGGAGGAGCCGTGCGTGCTGGCCTTCGACGTGGTGAGTCTGGGCTGGCCGCGCAGCGGCAGCGGCGGGGGCTCGCCTCCTTCGCCTTACCGCCTGGTGCACGTGGAACTGGAGGTGCGGGACATCAACGACCACGCGCCCCGCTTCCCGCAGCCGCTCATCGCCCTGGAGGTGTCGGAGAGCGCCGCGCCGGGCACCCGCCTGCCGCTTGACCTGGCGCACGACTTGGATGTAGGCTCCAACGGCATCCAGAGCTTCGCGGTCTCGCCCAACAGCCACTTTGGCCTGGAGGCACAGAGCCGCGCAGATGGGCTCAAGTGCGCCGAGCTGGTGCTGCTGACCGAGCTGGACCGCGAGGCGCAGGCCGCCTACCGCCTGGAGCTAGTGGCCAAGGACGGCGGCAGCCCTGCGCGCTCCGGCACGGCCACGATCAGCGTGCGGGTGCTGGACGCCAATGACAACGCGCCCGCCTTCCCACATGGCGCCCTGCTGACCGTCGAGCTGCCCGAGGACGCGCCATCCGGAGCGCTGCTCCTCGACCTGGACGCCTCGGACCCGGACGAGGGCGCCAACGGGCAGCTGCTCTACGCTTGGGGCAGCCAGGTGCCCGCCGAGGCGCGGAACCTCTTTGCTCTCGACCCGCTCTCGGGGCGCCTCAGCCTTCGCGCTGCCGTCGACTATGAGCTCCAGCGCGCCTACGAGCTGGACGTGCAGGCCAGCGACCGCGGCGCCAGCCCGCTGGCGGCCAGCTGCAAGGTGGTGGTGCGCCTCCTTGACGTCAACGACAACGCGCCCGCCGTGGCCATCAGCGCCCTCAGCGCCGGCAGTGACGGGGCGGGCGCGGGGTCCGAGCCGGGACCGCTCGTCGAGGGGAGCGCGTCCCCCGAGGGCGCCGCTGCCGCCTGGACGGTGGCCTACGTGAGTGAGGCGGCGCCGGCAGAGAGCCTGGTGGCGCTGGTCAGCACCTCGGACAGCGACGCGGGAGCCAATGGCCAGGTGCGCTGCGCCCTGCTGGCCGCGCCGCACGAGCCGTTCGCCCTGCAGCGCGCCTACGACGCCAGCTACGTGGTGCTCACCACGGGCGCCCTGGACCGTGAGCGCGTGCCCGAGTACAACCTCACGGTTGTGGCCGAGGACCTGGGCTCGCCGCCGGCCAAGACCGTGCACCGTCTCACCGTGCGCTTGGCCGACGAGAACGACAACGCGCCTCGCTTCGCCAAGGCGCGCTACGAGGTGGCGGTGCTGGAGAACAACCCGCCTGGCGCCTACCTCGCCGCCGTCCTCGCCGCCGACCCGGACCAAGGAGCCAACGGCAAAGTCACCTATAGCCTGATGGACAGCCAAGTAATGGGCGCCTCCATTTCCACCTATGTTTCGGTGGATCCGGCGACGGGGGCCATCTACGCATTGCGCACTTTCAACTACGAAATCCTCAAGCAGCTGGAGCTGACCGTCCAAGCCACGGATGGCGGCTCCCCTCAGCTCTCCAGCGCAGCCTTAGTGAAGGTGCGGGTAGTAGACCAGAACGACAATGCGCCTGTCATTACTCACCCAGCACTCATCAACGACTCCCTTGAGATCGGGGTGTCCAGAAAAGCTGCCCACGACTCGGTGGTGGCACACATCAAAGCCAGAGATGCTGATGAGGGAGTCAACGCTGAGCTAAGCTTTTCCTTCCTAGAAGATCCGCAGCAACAGCAGCCACCAGCCCTGGACCTCTTTGCGATCAACAAGAAAACAGGAGAAGTTGTGCTCACCGGGAGCTTCTCAGAAGAACAGCTGGGCCAAGTCTACCAACTGCTCCTCACCGTGGCCGACAATGGACGGCCTCCCCTCTCCACTACCGTCCCTATCAGTTTCCAGGTGACTGCTGCGTTGCTCCCCGCAAGCAGCCAGGATTCCAAGGCCAAGCCCAACACTGGGGAAGGGAAAGCTGTGCAGTGGGACATCCCCTTGATTGTCATTATCGTCCTTGCTGGGAGCTGCACTTTGCTGCTGGTGGCCATCATCACTATCGCCACCACTTGCAACAGGCGTAAGAAGGAGAAGAAGGGAGTCCTGGAGGAGCCGCTGGACAGCTCTCACCTGGAGAAGGGGCAGCAGGAAGGCAAGGGCGGTGGCCTGATCTCCTCCAGCCCTGGCACCCGAGGCAATGGCTTCGAAGTTCATTCCTTCCCCAGCAAATCTTCCTTTGCTAGCCCAGAGCCCTCCCCAGCCAGCGAAGACATCCCGGCTTTAGAAAACATCAGAGAGACCGCCAGTCTCTATGACAGCCAGAGCAGACTCCGGGGGACGAATGCAGAGGTAGCATTTCCCATGGTCTTGATTCCCTTTCCCCCCTGGGAGAGGCACCTTGCTTCTTGCACCTTAGCTTATTATTCCCCCCCCCCCCTTTAGCTTATTCTTGAATGTTTGGGGATTTTTACATCCAGTTCCCAAAGTAATTTTTTTAAAAAAATATTTTATTAGTTGAATATAAGAACAACATATAATCAGATACAAGCAATCAAATACAGTTTTCCCCTAACCCCCCCCCCAAAAAAACAGCCCCAACTACGTCCAGATAATTACATTAGTAATATAGTTAAATAAAAAATTATTTCTACAGTTGCTGGTTTAAAAAATATCATTCCACATGCTCCCATGTGTGGGTGGTTTAAATGCATGTTCTTTCTTTGATGCATATGTAATAAAGGAGGACCACGTTATGTAAAAGTTATGTAGTGTCTCACATTGTTAAAGTAATTAAGCAGGGATGTTTGCATTTAAAGTTATTTACAGCCAGTCTACACATCAGTTAAACCAGGCATCCCCAACCTTCGGCCCTCCAGATGTTTTGGACTATAATTCCCATCATTCCTGACCACTGGTTCTGTTAGCAAGGGATCATGGGAGTTGTGGGCCAAAACATCTGGAGGGCCGCAGGTTGGGGATGCCTGAGTTAAACAAAAGTTCTTGATTTGTAGCCTAGCTTGAGTCTAGGTAATTCCAATTCACAGGGATGTGGTCCAAGCTGCTAGTTAGACTGCTTTTATTAACACTGCTGTTCCTTATAACATTTTTCTCCTTTTCTTCCCCTTGCCCCCCCCCCAAATCCTTCACATGTGCCCTTCCACCTTCTTCCAGTCTTATGCCTCTACCCCTAGTTACACCAAAGAGCCAGTCCCACCTGTGGCCATCTGGAAGGGTCATTCTTTCAACACCATATCAGGCAGAGAAGCAGAGAAGTTCAGCGGCAAAGACAGTGGTAAAGGCGATAGTGATTTCAATGACAGTGATTCTGACATCAGTGGGGACGCTCTTAAAAAGGACCTCATCACGCACATGCAGAATGGTAAGGATGCCTTAAACTTTGGCACTTTCCCCTCAGAATGCCACAGAACTTGGAAACTGTTGCCCCAGAAACATTGAAAGAAACCCAGCACCAAAAGACCTGGTCACCATTCTACTGTTTTTGGAAACCCTCCTCAATTTTAATGAGTCTGGGAATAGGCTGTTAATTACAGCAAGAGCTATAGATTTCAATCAATCTCACAACTAGGGAAAATATAGCAGCCAGGGTGGCTGACAGTTTGGGGCGCATCCACATCACCCGAAGCCAAAGGACCAGGTTCTGTCTGGCTATTTCTTATACTGCCATTTCTCCAAGCAGCTCAGAATGCTTATCCTTTGGATCCTTCTTGGCACAACGTTCTGAGTTGTGCTGGCTTGTATTGTGGCTTGTCATTTTAAGGGGAGGGTGCATGCAGGTCCCAGCCCCCAGCATCTCCAGCTAGGGCTGGGAAGGAGCCCTGTTTGAAACTTCCACAGGCTGCTTAGCTAGGTGAAACAAAGATCTGATTTGGTGTATGGCAGCTTCCTATGATGCAATTTTGATGGTAGCTGTATGAGGATCTTTTTGTCCTTCATGTTAGTTTCATGAAATGATTCTTCCCCTTTCCATCTTTCCTTTCACTGAGAATGGCACTGATACAATGGTCTCCTAGGTGCTGCCCTAACAGTGCTCTGCTTGCTACGTGTCCATGTTCTCAAGTTTGTTTTTCCCCTTGCATTTCTAGGGTTGTGGGCTTGTACTGCTGAATGCAAGATCCTGGGCCACTCAGATCGATGTTGGAGCCCTTCCTGTGGCCAAGCCAATCCTCGCTCATCCCCCCACGCAAAGACCCAGCTGTCCACCTTCTGCAAAAGCACCTCACTGCCCAGGGATTCCCTTCGCCGAGATAACTATTATCAGGCACAACTGCCGAAGACAGTGGGGCTGCAGAGTGTCTATGAGAAAGTCTTGCATAGGGATTATGACAGAGCTATTACATTGCTGTCGCCTCCTCATCAGGGGAGGCTGCCAGACCTCCAAGAGATCTCAGTACCCTTATACCAAGCACCCTCCACTCGATATTTAGGCCCTCCACCTGAGACCAGTCAGAAGGTTTAACTACTAATGAGTACTTAACTTGAGCTGAGGTTCATGAGTGTCAGGCCACAGGAGCCGTGTAAGAAGCTGGTGTCAGGCCACAGAACTTGAATTTCCAGAACCACGCATTTGCTGGAGATGTTTATCTCTCTGTGTTATCTGCAGGCTGGCTGAAGAGGACAATGACTCCGAGCATGTGCAAAGTCTCTTTCTCACTGCTTTGTGATCACAGCCAGCCCCGACAAGCTTCCAAGTTTATACGAGAAGTCTTTGTATTTTAGCACCTCTTTAAACACACACACACACAAAAAAAAAACCACACCCCTCTACCTGTGCCCTCCCTTGCATCTTATCCCCAAAGCATGTACCTACATAAATGCACACTGTTTGATTTCCCCCAAGAGTTCTTAAATTATTGACTCGGTTCAGTGAAGTATGTAGGAATAAGCAAAATGTGCCTTAAACACTAAGATATATGTTATAAATGAAGTTGTTGGGAAAGATTTCCAATTACATTGGTACTGTTTGATATTTGCAAACAAAAAACTCTTTGTGGTTAATGTAATTTTTATGAAATGTGCAGTATTTAATTTTTTTTGTCCTATATTGACCTTTTGTTTCACCCGTGGCCTGCCTTTTCATAGTGGTTTTTTAAAAACCTGTATATGATGTAATGTAATGTTTGTACATAAGGAAATTTCACTCTATTTTTATATAATAAAACCTTGGGGAAGGAGAATCTGAATTTCTTGCCAAAGGAACTGTCTGAAAGACATGTGCAGAAGAAAAAAAACCTGAATTATTTAGGAGTCACATAAAGGAACTTTCACAGTTTAATGCTAAGTTAGTTAAGCAACTACTTGTATTGGAAAAACTGCCTTGCAAAGTATGAATTGTGTTTCTGGAGTCCATGGTCAGTTTCAAACTAAATGTGGTTTAATTATTCTGTGTCACTTATATAAACACTAATAAAGACTTGTTATGAGTTTCAGGGGCTCAGATGCTGCATTTGATTATCACAGTTACAAATTCACAGGCCTTCCCAAGTCAGGTAATAGACAATTTTTGCATAAGAACAGGGAGTCATAGAACTATCTTAAAATAGCTAGCATCCAAATTTACTCCCATAACACCTAATTTCAGATTTTTCTGAGGGCTGTTTCATCTAAGAACCTTAGAAGAGCTCGTGGATCCGGCCCCTGGTGTATCTGGGCCACCTTCTGTTCTCACAGTGGCCAGCCAAATGCCTGTGGGAAACCCAGGCCAGAGCCCTTTTCCCTCCTGTGTTTTCCAGCAACTGATATTCAGAAACGTTTGCTGCCTCCAGCTGTGGAGGCAGAGCAAAGGCATCATGGCCAGCAGCCCATGAGAGTCCTTGCCTTCATTAATGTCTCTAATTCTCTTTGAAAGCCATCTAGCTTGGTGGCCTTTGCTGCCTCCCGTGGAAGGGAGTTCCACAGTTTAACTATGTGCTGCATAAAGAAGTTCTTTCTTTCATCCCTCCTGAATTGTCCAACACTGGCATCATCGGATGCCTGCAACTTCCAGTGTTATGTGAGACAAAGAAAAACTTCTCTCTCCAGTTTCTTCATCCCATACATAATTTTTTACACTTCTATCATGTCTCCTCTTACTCCCCTTTTCTCTAAACTGAAAAGCCCCAAACACGGAAACCTTTCTTCACAGGGGAGTCACTCCATCCCCACAATTGTTTTGGTTGCCCTTTTCTGAACCTTTTCCAACTCTTCAATGTGACTAGAACACGGTGAGGTGCAGTCACACTATAGATTCATATACTGTAATGACATTATGATAATGTAGTTTATTTTCAATTTTTTTTCCTATTGATCCCCAGCATGAAATTTGAGCATATATGTGAAATGGATAATTTTTTTGCCCCAACATGTATCATTATACAATTGTTTATATTGAAATGCATTTGCTGTTTTACTGCCCATTCACTCAGTTTGGAGAGGTCTTTTGGAGCTCTTCAGTCTCTCTTTGTTTTAACCACCCTAAACTGGTATCACTGGCAAACGTGGCACTTCACTACTCACTGCTAGCTCTACATTGCTTATGAGCAACTTACAAAGCACAGATCCCTGGGGGACTCCATTTTCTACACCTCTCTCTTTGGAGAAACTTGTCCGTTAATTCCTACTGCTTGCTTCCTGCAACTTAACCAATTCCTGATCCACAGCATCTAGCCTCCCTTTCCAATTACCCACCTCCCATGATTACTCAGCATCCTTCTACCACTGTCACCATTCCCACATTCTGTCCTGACCTCACCTGAAGACTCCTCACATCACCCTGTTATTTCTCTATCTCCTGCTTCTACCTTCACAGCCCTTCTACAACTCTTGTTTGCCCTCCTTTCTACATTCTGCTCCATTCACGCCACATTGTTTTTGTGAGATAACCAGGCTCATATAACCAAAATGCTTAACTCTAATTAATGCATGAAGGGGTTAATGCCATAGAGTAGGCTGTCCTGCCAGGCTTAGCTAGGTCACTTCCCCTCACCTTGGGAGGAATTTTCACTTCTTTGGAACTAAACTAAATTTTATTGCCTGTGCAACCTTTCTGGCTGATGTGTGGAAAAGCACATGAACCTGACCATTGGAGAGTTTGTAAGAAAACCTTTTTTTACTTACCAAATGTGTGGGTTTTTCCTTTGTTTGGGGGAAGAAGGGACTATTTTGGAACTCACCACATTCATGCCTCCTCCTCTCTCCTCTCTTGCTACACTTTCCTTTTACACAAAGCACTATGGTGACATCCTGTATCCTCCTCGCACACATTGCAGCTACTAAGCAGCCTTTCCATCTTCTGCCTGGCTAGAACACCACCATTCACTCCTATTATTCTGCCCCTTTCATTTTCAACCCCCGTTTCCCTGCCTCCTATTTTGCAACTGCCTTTGCATCCCATTAGGTGCATTGGATGGGGTGGGGGGACTTCACTGCACTCTCAGGTGGTAGAGTGAACACATCCTAAGTAACCTATTTGATGCTTGCACCTGCCACATGGGTTACAACCTAGGCATATCTAGCTGAAGCTCATCTGTCAGCTACAGCTGAGCTAGGAACTTTATTTTTTGCTTTGTCTATCTACTGCTATCTACTGCTATTGGGGTGATTTAAATTTTGCTAGGGAGCAAGTTTCCTAGGCCAGATTTCTCTGGTTACATTTCTTGGGGACTAGATAATCTCTGAGCATCCAGCATCATTTACAGCCTTTGAGAAATGGGAAGGATAATGGGAGGGTATTCAAATAAGTTCCGCCACCTTCAAATATTCACCACAGCTTCAGTTTTGCTCTGAGTAGAAATGCTGTTTGAGGCAATCAGAGTAGAAGAGTAAGAAGTGGCTCAGAAGGAGGAGCCACTCTTGTACTCTGACCAAGAATCTGTATGGTAACAGCTGGAGAGGACTAGGCAAAATCAGGCCACACGGCTAGTCTCTGGTGGAGATTATGCCCTAAGAAACAGTTAAATAGCACAGTTTCTACAGCAAAGTCTGAAACCTTTTCCTGCCATAAGGAAAGTGAAATAGTGGCTTTAACTGCTAATGTTTCCCCCCATCAGGAAAAAGAAGAAATATGTGCTAGGGGGACTTATTGCCCTGGGAGCTGAACAGGAAATGGAGCAGATGGCCACAGACATAACACAAGAGGGCAAGGACCGACTTTGGCCATAGGAAACCTGAATTAGCAAGTCTTGGTGCAAGAAGCAATTAATTCTAGGCTCTCATTTGGACACTTGGCCCATGACACCAGCAGAGAAGGCCACTTCATTTATTCAAGTGCAAACACCAGGGCAAACACCACAGTCAAGTCCAATATCACAGGAGCAGTCAAATGTCCCAAATAAACAAGTACAGGGAACATGACATCAGTGCCCATGATTACAATAGCGAGGATTTCATTGGCTTTTACACTTGGCTGATGATATTGAATAACACTGAATAAAAAATTCCTTTTAAAAGCAAATTGTTATTTGTTTTTCTTTTAACATTTCATTTCTAAACCACCCTTTATCTCACAAGTGATTGTACTGTCCCAAAGCTTTGCCAAACCACTGTCACCCTTTCACAAACCATTCTTAAACACTGACCACAGGGCATAATGCTTGGCCTTCTATAAAGGACCTTGCCATAAAAATAGGTTACAAGGAGCAATAAAACCAAGTTTTAAACCATCTCCACACAACAGCCAAGGAATCACATAGCCCAGGAAGATGGATGTTTGGATTGAGATTTGGATCTTGATTGCTTCAGTTATTGCTGTTCTATTTTTCTCAGGAATTCTCTTCAAAATGTACAACAAGTCTCCTTTACTTTCACATCTTCTCGAGTAATCGTTGCCATTCCATTTGTTTGTACCTATCTTAAAATTGCATGATATCAAGCAAAAACTCATTCTCTTATCTAGCTTCACGGCCTTGATGGCAGCCACAACTAGCTTCTGGAATTAGTGACGGTCATGGAACCAGGGGGACATTAAAAGAACATCAACCCATATTTAGTACCTAAAGATAGAAGTCAAGAACAGGTAAGCAGGCAACACATGTTTTACTTGATCCCCATTGACATCTCTGGCTCTCACAAGCTCAAGGTCTTTCTGATTCCCAGAGAATACCAGTGAAGGGAGGGATTGCTGCCATCCCTTGGGGCAGTTGCTTGTGGTGTCAGATCCAGTTCCTTCTCTGTGACCTCTCTCTCATGCTCCACTGGGTTGGATTCTCCTGCTGTTACAGAAGGGTCATTCCATAAAAAGAGATCCAACTTTTTTACCTCATGTCATCCAATTTTATTAATAATGATCAAAACTAAGTTTAAATCTAAAATTTTAATTTTTTTTATCTCATCCCGTTTGTGAGTTATGAGGGTTTGACATTTCAAAAAATTGACAATTTTGGCCTTGCCAGACTACACAAAAATCTTAAAAGCCCAGCCCAGAATTGAGACACGTTAAAACTAAAAACGCCTGAATTCAGGACTGTGCCTATGGGATAAATTATTTCAGTGAATGCATAGTCTGAGAGTTGGGAGCCCTTGTGTTCCACAATGCTGACCATCCTCAAACTAACACACACTGAGACTCCTTTGAAGACATGAATTTGCCTTATATTGTACCAGAGTAGCCCAATATTCCCTACCCTGGCTAGCAACTCCTCTCCAAGACTGCCTCACGCAGGCTTGTTTCTGAGCTCTACAACACAGCCCTTAACTGGGATTGAACCATGAAACATCAACATGCAAATCAGATGCTGTAGTTCTCAGCTACAAGTGCTTCCTGATCAGTTTCTGCACAGCTTCCATTCTCTATGGTCTGAAAGTTTAGGAGCATAGGGCGATCTCCAGTGTTAGTCATACTCAGTGTAGACACATTCCTCTCAGTGGATCTACTCTGAGTATGACTAATGATGGAGATTGTCCTTAGGAAGCTGCCTTATTACTAGGTCAGACTATTGGTCTATCATCTGATGAGCAGTGACTCTCCAAGATGATCTTCTTGCCCATCACTTGCTTCCTGATCCTTTACAGTGGAAATGCCCTCTGTGCTGGCACTATGGGGTCCTTCTCTATGCAAGGGGAAAAAGGAAGAGATCAAAAGGAAGAGACTTTCCTTGGGCCATTGTAGGCTGCAAGGTGCTCCTTCTCACAACAGCTGGAATAGCTTGAATTCTAAAGATTTCTTCTGTTCCTTTGTGCTCATCTCTTCCTCCCCCTCCACACCATTCTCCACTTCGACCATCCTTTCTCCTTAAGCCTTTGCCTACATTTAATCACCTCCATGTGACCCTTTCTTATTGCAGGCTACTTCTTTTTAAGTTATTTACTTAGCTGTGAAACTGATTATCCGTGTAACGACTTTAATCAATTATTTGTAGCGAAGAACTTCTCTGCAATTTAATTAGCTAAAGTTCTTTCCTGACCTAGGAATATCTCAGCTGCATCATATGAGGGCTTCAACTTTGAAATGGCAACACTGTTCATTAAAAATAACTAATAGCTGCAGGGTTTCAACATGTAAATGTTCATTTTCATAATGAGAAAAAAGGGGCAGGGAGATTCTACCTGTCTGTATTCATTATAGTGTGTCCATTCAGGATAACTCACATTTGCTAAACCCAAGTTTAATTAACATGCTTATTTTTCAATGATATTTCCCTATTATAATAAATTGAATGTTTAAACAGCTAGTGCAAACATTTTTGATCCAAGACAAAAATGCTTACACAGTGCTGGTTTAAGCATTTAATTTATTATAATCCTTTCCATAATAAATGCCTTAGATGTTTGGGGGTGTACTGCAAAAGACTATTAGCAGCATTTCCTCTGGTAATGTTTAATCCAAGACAATCAAAAATGTGAGGCGTGAATGAAATTGGACCAGAAGCAATTATGATAAATGGGAGGGTCAAGGAGCCTCTACTCCCTCCCTCTGGCTGAGAGCCCCTGCAGCAGGTGCTTGTTCTGTGGTGAAGCAAAACCCTGCCAGGCTGTGCTGTCATTAAAAGATCATATGGAAATTAATCAAAGGACGAAGGGAGGGCAAGGCACGTATGAATCCTATGATCTCCTCACCCCTCTGCCCCACTTTGGCTTCCCCCTTGGGTCAATAGCTGATAGAGTTCCCACAAATTAAGTTCGCCTGCTTTCCAAACCCAGAACAACCATCAAAACAAGCTGATTTAGAAGCAACTTAATAAAAGCAATTTCAAACCAGGCAAGAATCACAAAAGAACAACAGCCCCATTGAAGTGGAACTGGAGACAGCAAGCAATTAATGAAGGCCTTGTGGGAAGTAGAAGCATCTCAGAGATGAAACTGCCTTTGGAAAGCCAAGAGCCCAATAGGTGGCGGTGCAGGACCTGCCATTTTTTACCTGGATGACATCGCTCAGAGGTCTTCAAAGACGCAGGAAGCAAGTATTGCTCACTCTGTGCATGAGAATAAACACACACAAGCACATGCAGCACTTTAAAGGCAATATAGAAACATTACAGTACTTCTGGAACATCTCCTCCAAAGCAAGATTGTAATTTATATCCAAAGAAAAGGAAAAATATGGTGATACTTTTAAAATGGACATTTATGTTAATTTTACAAGCTACTTTTTAAAAAGTCAATGTATTAGGGCTGTAGTCCTGAACTGATTAGCTACTATTGTTTTCTGCCCAAGAATAAAAACTGTAGCCTTTTGTTGTTGTTGTTGTTAGGACGCTCAAGGCCCAAGATTTTTCAGCTGGGACAAAGATCTCCTGGTCCTTTAACATCCAGACCAACTCTATGTTACAAAGATGTCTGCAAATGTGACATGGAGGCTGGCAACATTCCTGCCCTGTGGGAATCCCTGGAGACAGGCAGTCAAGTCATGTATCCATAGCAATGACCAGGGGAGAAATGACCATTGGGAGGAGTGCAAAAAGAGGAAATGCTGTGGTGCATCTGCAGCAGCACAACTGGATGCCTTCATCTGTCCAGCTGCAACAAAACATGTCTCTTTCTGAGCACAATTCAAAGTGTTGCTGACCTTTAAAGCCCTAAATAGGAATTCCTGTAGGAACATCTCCACCCCCATTGTTCTGCCCAGACACTGAGGTCCAGCACCGAGGGCCTTCTGGCAGTTCCCTCACTGCAAGAAGCGAGGTTACAGGAAACCAGGCAGAGGGCCTTCTTGGTGGTGGCACCTGCCCTGTGGAACGCTCATCAGATGTCAAGGAAATAAGCAACTATCCTACTTTTAAAAGACATCTGAAGGCAGCCCTGTTTGGGGAACTTTTTAATGTTTAATGCTGTACAGTGGTACCTCGGGTTAAGAACTTAATTCGTTCTGGAGGTCCATTCTTAACCTGAAACTGTTCATAATGTGAAGCACCACTTTAGCTAATGGGGACTCCCACTGCCACCATGCCGCCAGGGCACGATTTCTGTTCTTAACCTGAAGCAAAGTTCTTAACCTGAGGTAATATTTCTGGGTTAGCAGAGTCTGTAACCTGAAGCGTCTGTAACCTGAAGCGTATGTAACCTGAGGTACCACTGTATTGTGTTTTTAATATTCAATTGGAAGCCGCCCGGAGTGGCTGGGGAAACCCAGCCACATGGGTGGGGTATTAATAATAATAATAATCATCATCATCATCATCTCCCACATTGGTCTCTGCAGCCACAGCAAGCACTGCTGAGGCATCTAATCATAAGCCTGCATTTTTATCAAGCTTATATTTTGATCAGGGCCTGTATTTTAAAATGAGCTTAAAGATTTTCAAATGTTCATGCCAGGCAGAAGACCAGCTGCCTAAGAACCTTGGCAAAATGTTTTTCCTCCTAGACAAGGGGGCCCCCTGATTTATAGCAGAAAACAATTCTCAAAGTCGTAAAAAGGGAATTACAGGCTGACAGCCAAGGTTACACTGACCCTACATATTACAGAAGATAAAAAAAGAGATAAACATAATTAAGAGTGGGTAAATAGTAAAATAAAACCATGTGCCTCCCATTAAACTTGAGCCATATTTTCCTAAGGTTGAAAGGTCAAGAGCAGTGAAAAAGGCAACTGGCTTGGCTGGAGAAGAGGTTTTCTTTCTATTTTTGAGGCTGGAAACTGTTCCTTACTTTGAAAAGATTTCTTTTCCTTTTAAAAGGTTATTTATGTTATGTATAAAATATATTGGCTTAAATGTAATTATGCAAAGGAATTAGAAGCTAAGAAATGTTAAATCCTTATGCTAGATTCTTATTTCATATAGTTGGAAGAGATCACAGGGGCCATCAGCCACCAGCCTAGCCCCCCCTGCCAAGCAGGAAACATCATTAGAGCACTGGTTGTCAGGCCTTTGTTTAAAAGACCTTCAAGAGAAGGAGATCTTTCAATGATGATGTAAATTCAAGATCCTTGACATCTGTTTAAGATAAAAATTTGAGATTAAACCATTTGTTTTGGAGGGCAATAGGGCGAGGTGAGCTGGTAATTAAGGTTCCTTGTTGAGACACATGTAAGATATATTACTACTTATTTGTCATTTATAGATAGAAGAATATATAGCTTTTTGTTTCCCATAAAAGGACAGAAGGAAATGGGTGTATCTTTTGTGATTGGTTCTAGCAAACAGCCAATAGGAATTTCAACCAGGCTGATTGGACAGAGGCAGCCACAGGAGGAGCAAGGGGGCTGGATTAAGGAAATATAAGTGCTGGCCAGAATGGCAGGAGGCCAGGCCAGAGCTTGGTAACCATATACCACTGTGCCTCATATTTATTTGTCTGACAAATAAATTATTATTTTAATTTCTCTATTGCTGCGTTGAATATTTCATTCCAGCTAAGCGTTAACCACAAGCAGGGTGCTACACTGCAACCTGCCAACAGCCTGACCTCACTCCAAAAGCTGCACTCCTCCACTGTCTCCCAAGACAGAAGAATGCCAACCTTTGAGTATCTAGCAGTGGTCCCCTGGCCAAAGGCAGTTGAAGCTGACATCAACCAGCAAATTGCCAAAAGCACACCTGTTCAGCCTGGGTTTCCCACACTACTGGAAGCTATTTTAGATTCTGCACTGTGGCTATTCCATATCCCAAACAACCTTTCTTCCAAAAACAAGTAACAGGATTGGAACCACTAGCTTCAAGTTACAAGAAAGGAGAGTCTGACTAAACATGAGGAAGAACTTTCTGACTGTAAGAACTGTTCAACAGTGGAACAGTCTCCCTCGGGAAGTTGTAGACCTCTGTTTTTAAGCAGAGGTTGGATGGTCATCTGTCATAGATGATGTCAGGGGCTCAGGAGCAGAAGCACAGGGAAGAGGGGAGATGGAGAGCGAAGGGGAAGAATCTGAGGGCAGCGTAGGAGAAGATGACAGTGGCCCGAGAGATTCTATGAGCCTCTCCAGCGAATCGGAAGATTCACAGAAGGGGGCGCCGGTGGCCAGGGCAAGGGGGGTCCCAAGGGGGACACTCCAGAAGCAAGGGACCAGCGGGGACTCCCAGAGCAGCAGTTGGAGATCAGGACCAGCTTCCCCACCTGAGCATAGTGGGGGGGAAGAGTCCCAGGTATCGGGGGTAGCGTCTCCCCCAGCAGGGAGAGAAGAGGAGTCAGGGCTGACCACACCTCCATCGGAGAGTCAGGCAACGGAGGGGAGGTCAGGTCCGGCTAGCATCCCGGAAGAGGGAAGCAGTGACAGAAGCAGTGCAACGGTCAGGAGGAAGGTCACTGGGTTGGCGCGAGAGCCAAGTTCAAAAGTACAGGCGCGCGGGGCAGCAGAGAACGAGGATTGGGAGCTGGGTCCTAAAGCCCGCCGGAGACAGGGGGAGGAGTCAGGGGACTCAGCGTCAGAAGAGTCCAGAAAGGGGAATGCCCCAGCGGACAGGAGGACCCAGAGGAGAAGAGAGCAGAGGAAGAGGTGGAGCAGGGCGAGAATCTTAAACTGGTGTCAGGGGGGAGGAGATTCAGACGGAACTTCGGCGGTCTAAGGTTTAAGACGTAGAGCTGCGCGCTACGGCTTTGGAATGGAAACTGAACTTCAATAAAGACTTTTGTATATAACGACGACCTGGCGTTGGTCCTCTGTGAGCTGGGACCTTGGGCAGCTCTGACAGTAAGTTCCGTCTCATAAAAAAACCTTCGCAGCGTGAGTTGACGCAGCGAGGGGCAAGACTTGGTGTTTTGCGAGCTCACGAAGATCGGGAAGGATGGCTACAGAGGAGAAAATGACAGCTCTGCAAGAAGCAGTCACAAGGCTTTCCATGGAAGTAGCAGCATCCAGAAAGAGAGAGGAGGAATCAGCCGCGTTCTGCCAGGATCTGCAAACCAGGTTGGAAATTTTGAGAAAGGAGGGGCTGCCAGGTGCCAAGCCGGAGGGGATTGGCCTCGGAAAGAGGGGGGGCAGCCTCGTGTCTCATTTCGATGGGAGCCTGCAGCAGAATCCTAACTTCAGAGCAGACGTAGTGTTCGCGCTCAAGTTGCTTCAGAAAGACTTTAGAGATGAGGAGGAGAAAGTGGGGTTCATAATAACTCATCTGCATGGAGAAGCTAAAGCGTGGCTGCGCAATCTTTGGCGCGACAATGATCCCGCCCTCCAAAATTCAGATGCCTTTATTAAGGCTATGGACGCTTGTTTTCAATCTGCAGTGGATGTGGACGTTGCCAGGAGGAAAATGCATGGACTGAAACAGGGGAAAGCCACTGTGAGACAATACAACTCCCGCTTTTTTGCGTTGGTTAATGCGCTGGGATGGGAAAAGGACTCAGCTGCCGTCCGAGACCTGTTCTGGGAAGGGCTGAATGGGGCGGTGAAAGATGAAATTGCGAGGGGGGAGAGACCCCAGAGCACCAAGGAAGTCGTCCAACGAGCGCTGGCGATTGGGGTGCGTCTGGAAGAACGCCCGTGGAGCAAAGATGAAGGGCGTTGGGGATGCACGCCAGCCAGATCACCTCCTTTCTTACCCAGAGAGACAGCGCACGCCCAGTCCACACCTCCACTGGGAGGGGGAGAAGAGCCGATGGAGATAGGTGGTGCTAGGGCTCAGACAGCCACCAGAGCCCCAACACCGGGAGCAGTCAAGGTGAAGCCTCCTAGAGGGAGCAGGAAGTGTTACATCTGCGACAGTGCACAGCACATGGCCAAAGAGTGTCCCCAGAGGCTCCACAAGCACACTGCAGCCTCAGCAACAGTAAGGGTACTGTTCAGCAGGGGGAACAGCTACAGGGAAATGACCAAGCCTGGTTGGAGGCAGAGCCACTGGGGCCCAGCCAGGCGAGTCAGTGAAGCAGCCCCCAGGGATTTTACAGCCCACAGACCCCCTCCCGCCCAAACCAGTGGTGCAACTTACTGCATCACTCCAGCTACCCAATGGACTCACTATGGAAGTCCCTATTACCATTGACTCTGGTAGTAATGCAGACTTTATAGGAGGGGATTTCGTCAAACAACATCGCATAGCGCTTTTACCAGCCACTATGCCCCTGAACGTTGTCACGGTTGATGGAAGAGAGTTACTGGGAGGACAGGTGGTACAGCAAACACCGCCTATGGTGATGCGAATTGGGAATCACCGCGAAGTCATCAGCTTCAACGTCACTCACCTGTCAGACACACCCATAGTATTGGGCATGAGTTGGCTGGACAGGCACAGCCCGGCATTAGCATGGTACCAGCGTCAATTGACCTTTTGCTCCTCCTACTGCGCAGAACACTGCATCCTGACCAGCCAGGAAGATGAGGGGCAAGAGGATGAACCACAGCTACACCTGGGCATGCTGCAAGCGGTACCCGACAAGTACAAGGCATTTTTGGAAGTCTTCTGCGAGAAGGAAGCGGACAAGCTGCCTCCCCACAGGCCCTACGACTGCAGGATTGACCTCCTGCCGGGGGCGACGCTGCCGACTGGAAAACTGTATTCCATGTCTGAAGACGAACTGCAGGAACTCAGGGAGTTCATAGACCACAACTTGAAGCGGGGATTCATCCAAGAATCCAAAGCAGTGGGGGGCAGTCCAGTGTTTTTTGTGAAGAAAAAAGACACGCCCCAAAAGAGGCTTGTAGTTGATTACAGGGTCATAAAATCGAGGACGAAGCCCACGGCATTCCCCATGCCCAAGATTGACGACCTGCTGGCGACGGTGAGGAAGGGACGCATCTTCACCAAGTTGGATCTGCGAGGGGCGTACAACCTTATACGCATGAGGGAGGGCGATGAGTGGAAAACAGCCATGTTTACGCCTTTGGGCACCTATGAATACAGAGTTATGCCGTTTGGCTTGCAAAATGGCTCCCACTGTTTCCAAGCCTTCATGCACCACGTGTTAGGAGGACTTCTCTACAAGAAGTGCATCTGCTTCCTGGACGACATTCTGATCTTCTCGGAATCGCAGGAGGCTCACGAGAAGGACGTCAAGGAAGTTCTGCAGAGGCTACGGGAGCACAGACTTTACGCCAAACTGGAGAAGTGCCAGTTCGACATGACGGAGGTGGATTTCCTGGGCTACAAGCTGTCCGACAAGGGACTCGCCATGGACAGCGCCAAGGTCCGCTCGGTGTTGGACTGGAAGAGCCCGCGCAATCGGAAGGAGGTCCAGAAGTTCGTCAGCTTCGCCAACTTTTATCGCAAGTTCATCAAGGGGTTCGCAATGCAGACGGCGGCCATCACGGACACCCTCAGCTCCAAGAAGAAGAAATTCGTCTGGACGGACCAAGCGGAGCAGTTCTTTCAGCGGCTCAAGCGTCTCTTCGCGTCCGAAGAACAGCTGCTACACGTCAACCCCAGCCGACCAATGAGGGTTGAAACGGACGCCTCGGACAGAGCCGTGGGGGCGGTCCTGTTGCAGCAAGATCCGCAAGGGGACTGGAGGCCGTGTGCTTTCTACTCCAGGAAACTCAGCAAGTCGGAGCAGAACTACACCATCTGGGACAGGGAGTTGCTGGCCATTCATGCAGCCTTCAAGGCGTGGCGGCACTTCCTCATCGGAGCCAAACACATGGTGCAGGTCCGCACGGACGATAAAAACCTGGAGTACTGGCGCACAGCGCAGTTCCTGAACCAGAGACACATCCGCTGGGCGGAGTTCTTTGCGGATTTCGACTTCAGGATAGAATACATCCCGGGAGACAACAACGTCATGGTGGATGTGCTATCCAGGAAGCCGCAGTATCTCGAGGAAGCGGCACCGGTGGCGGCCAAGCACATTTTCGCACCGAAAGCGTGGGCGTGCGCTTCAGCCACCGTCGACCTGGACGCGGTACGTCGCGCGCTGCAGGCGGATTCCTTCGCACAATCCAAGATGGAGGAGGTGCGAAGAGGCACAGCGAAGGACGACGAGTTCCAGATACGCGATGGACTGCTCATCCGAAAAGGGGCCCTCTACGTGCCGGGAGACGACCTCCGCGCGAAAGTACTGCAGCAGTTACACGACGCGCCCAGCGCCGGGCACTTCGGCAAGGACAAGACGGTGGAATTAGTAGCCAGAGATTTTTGGTGGCCCAAGATGAGGGGAGAAGTCGCAGAGTATGTTACTAGGTGTGACACATGCCAAAGGGCCAAGCCAGTACACAGACCGCCGGCGGGACTGCTGGAACCGCTACAGACGCCACTTGAACCGTGGGAGAGAGTGGCCCTGGACTTTGTCACAGATCTGCCCAGCTCACGGGGCAAAATGGCGGTACTCGTGGTCGTAGACATGTTCACCAAGATGGTGCACTTCATTCCTTGCGTGAAGGTGGCCACGGCGGAACAGACAGCCAAGCTGTTCATAGACCACGTGTTCAAAGTGCACGGCTTACCGCGGTCCATCCTGTCCGACCGGGGTCGCCAGTTCATCTCGAACTTCTGGCAGAAGCTGCTGGGCATCCTGAACGTCAAGATCAACTTAGCGTCGGCACAACACCCGCAGACCAACGGACAAGCGGAGAGGGTCAACGCCATCATGCAGCAGTACCTGAGATGCTACGCGAATCAACAGCCCTCGACCTGGGTGGACTACCTACCGCTGGCCGAGTTTGCCTACAACAACACGAAGCACGTGTCCACGGGGGTGACACCGTTCTTCGCCAATAATGGGCGGCATCCCAGAACCTTCCCGGGATTAGAAAGAGTGGGGGAAGGGGAGCCACAGGGAGCAGAGGCCTTGGCAGCGGAGCTACAGGAGGTCCACGAGCAACTCCGACGGCAGTTGGAGCTAGCAAAACACGCCTACAAAGTGCAGGCAGACAAACACAGGAGAGTTGGGGAAGACATCCAGGTGGGGGACTGGGTCTGGTTAGCAGCCCAGGCAGTGCCGGCCAGATCGTTAGCTAAGAAGAAGCTCGGACACAAGCAGCTAGGGCCTTACCAAGTCGAGGCACAGATCAACCCAGTAGCCTTCCGGTTGACACTCCCGGAGGGATCCAGAATGCATCCGGTCTTTCATAGATCAGTGCTCACACCCTACAAGGCACCCCACAGGTTTCAGGCGCCAGGGACCGCACCAGGCCCGCTCAGCGAGGCGCCCACGAAGGGGGGGTCACCGAGAGCAGAGCCACTCAACGAGGTCACAGAGATTTTAGACTCGAGATGGGGGGAAGAGGGGGTTGAATATCTCCTCGCCAGGGAAGGTACCCCGGCCAGCGCCAACAGGTGGGTACCGTACTATGCCGTGGAGGAGCACTACCTCAAAGACGAGTTTCATGCACTCTTCCCGCACAGACCCATGCCGGCAGATTATTTCGATGAATATCTTTTCACACCCACACTCTCAGCCAGCACGTTCCAGGGGTTCTCACCAGCTGAGGAAACGGCGCCAGAGTCTACCTCCCCAGAGGGATCAATCTCAGGGTTTGGCACAGACCGCTCTTATTGGTGGGAAGATCAACCAGAAGTGGGGTGGAGCAGGGAACTGCCGGGAGGGCCTTTGCATGCAATGTCACCCGAGGCGACCGGGGGGGAGACGGACATGGACGTGTTGGGGGAGGATCCTGGGTTCGAGCACACCTGCAGAGAAATGGAAGCAGAGGAGATCGACGTCGACGAGCCCGTCACGGACTGGCAGGATCCAGCCGGCTGGCTGCACACCAGGGGAAACGAACTGTATCCTGCACTCACCCCCACAACACTGGAGCACCCGGAACCCACACCAGAAGAGGGAGAGGGGGGAGGGGGGGCTTCGAGGGGGGATGGATGTCAGGGGCTCAGGAGCAGAAGCACAGGGGAAGAGGGGAGATGGAGAGCGAAGGGGAAGAATCTGAGGGCAGCGTAGGAGAAGATGACAGTGGCCCGAGAGATTCCATGAGCCTCTCCAGCGAATCGGAAGATTCACAGAAGGGGGCGCCGGTGGCCAGGGCAAGGGGGGTCCCAAGGGGGACACTCCAGAAGCAAGGGACCAGCGGGGACTCCCAGAGCAGCAGTTGGAGATCAGGACCAGCTTCCCCACCTGAGCATAGTGGGGGGGAAGAGTCCCAGGTATCGGGGGTAGCGTCTCCCCCAGCAGGGAGAGAAGAGGAGTCAGGGCTGACCACGCCTCCATCGGAGAGTCAGGCAACGGAGGGGAGGTCAGGTCCGGCTAGCATCCCGGAAGAGGGAAGCAGTGACAGAAGCAGTGCAACGGTCAGGAGGAAGGTCACTGGGTTGGCGCGAGAGCCAAGTTCAAAAGTACAGGCGCGCGGGGCAGCAGAGAACGAGGATTGGGAGCCGGGTCCTAAAGCCCGCCGGAGACAGGGGGAGGAGTCAGGGGACTCAGCGTCAGAAGAGTCCAGAAAGGGGAATGCCCCAGCGGACAGGAGGACCCAGAGGAGAAGAGAGCAGAGGAAGAGGTGGAGCAGGGCGAGAATCTTAAACTGGTGTCAGGGGGGAGGAGATTCAGACGGAACTTCGGCGGTCTAAGGTTTAAGACGTAGAGCTGCGGGCTACGGCTTTGGAATGGAAACTGAACTTCAATAAAGACTTTTGTATATAACGACGACCTGGTGTTGGTCCTCTGTGAGCTGGGACCTTGGGCAGCTCTGACAAGTATATTCTGCCCCAACTTTGATTTGGATTCGAAAAGAAAGTAAACTGTTTTGTTGTGGGGTTTTTAAGTCTCCAAATATCTATTAGTGCCATAGAATCCACCAAGTCGAAAAACGATCTGGGTAATTTACCCTTGTTTGTGCCTCTTTTCCTTATTGATCTGTCTAGATCTGGAATAGCTACACCATTAAGATCTCCCACTAATATCAAATGATGATCCAAGTACTCTAACAACATATCACCTAAATTTAAATAGAAGTCCACTTTACAACCAATGTAAAGTCTAGCTTAAATCTGGTGTTCTTTGCTGTCGGTCTCTTCTTCTTGTTCTTCTCCTTCGTCCTTCTCCTCTTCTTCCTCTTCCTCCTCCTCTCTTCCTCTCTCCTCCTCCTGCTGTTCTTCTGATCTTTTCTTCTCCACCTTTCCCAGCTCCTTATCGTATCTTCTAGCAAATTTCTCCAGGTCCTGATGACTAGATAACTTAAATCTCTTTTATTTGTAATAAAATGAAATCCCTTCCGGGAACTCCCATCTATGTAGAATTCCATATTTTTTTTAACTGGCCCACTAATTGTTTATAGATATCTCTTCTTCGAAGAAATCTGGATGGAACCTCCTTAAATATAATTATTGCCTTCCCATCAATACATAATTTTTTTGTTGTAATTTAATCTCAAAATTTCATTCCTCATATCCATAGAGTTAAACATAACCAACTCATCCCCTGGCAGTTTCTTTCCTCTCGCTTTGGCAGATTTTACCTTTATTCGAAATGCATTTGCTATTGTAAATCCTATATCCTCTTCCCACATATCCAACCAGCTCGCTAATTCTTTGATTAGTTTGGCTCTTATATTTTCATTTATCTCCTCAGGGATCCCCCTAAATTTCAAATTTAATTGTTTTTGCCTCATCTCCAACATCACAATATTATGTTTCTTCTTGTGTTTTACCTATCTCCTTCACTTCTCCTCTAATCCTGTCTGTCTCCCTTTTACCTTCCTTTAAATCTTTCTGTACCATTTTCATTGAATCTTCAAGGACTTTAGATCTTACTGTTAAATCCTTTACTTTACCTGTCAATTCTCCCATCACCCCCTCCATTTTTTTATCTAGAGGGTCCTGAACTTCCAACAACTTTTTCTCAATATACTGCTCATTTTGTTTAAATTCCTTCCTAATTTCTGCCATCAAGGTGTCCTAGTCTTTAATCTCTTTCCCATTCTTTCCATTCTCCTGTCTAGATGGTCTTCGTTCCGAAGAATCAAGGCAATATATACAGAACAGAAAGCTAAACTGATAGTTAACAATGTTGTTACAGAAGATATAAAAATATCTAAAGGAACAAGGCAGGGCTGTCCGCTCTCGCCATTGTTATTTATAATGGTCCTGGAGGTTTTGTTAAATATGATTAGACAAAATAAATCAATTAAAGTGGTGTCAGTAGGTCTGAATGAATATAAAGTAAAAGCCTTTGCTGATGATCTGGTTATAATGATGGAAGAACCAGAGGAGAGTGTCAAAAAAGTATTGGAGGAGATTGAACAATTTGGAAAAGTGGCCGGTTTTAGACTGAATAAGAAAAAAACTAAAATAATGGTGAAAAATATGTAGCATAATAAGATAGAAACAATGCAACAACAGACAGAGATAGAGGTGGTAAAGAAAATAAAATATTTAGGAATTTGGTTAACTCCTAAAAATATTGACCTGTTCCAGAATAATTATGTTCAGATGTGGAAAGGAATTAAGAATGACCTGGAGGTGTGGGGTAGAATGAAACTGTCCTTTTGGGGCAGAATATCTACGATAAAGATGAATGTGCTTCCAAAGATGTTATTTTTATTTCAGACTATCCCTGTTATTAAGGGGGTAGGGATTTTTAAAGACTGGCAAAGAACGATTTCAAGGTATATCTGGCAGGGCAAGAAGCCAAGAATAAAATACAAATTATTAACAGATGTGAAATAAAGGGGAGGCTTCGCCCTGCCAGACATGAAATTGTATTACGAAGCAGCCTGTCTTTGCTGGTTAAAGGAATGGATCAAATTAGAAAATATGGAATTATTGGACTTAGAAGGTTTTGACAACAGATTTGGGTGGCGTGCTTACTGTGTGATAAGAAGAAAGTTCATAAAGGATTTGGGAATCACATTTTCAGGAATTCACTAATAGAAGTATGGGACAGGTACAAAAACCTTCTGGAGCTAAGAGTTCCACATTGGTTATCTCCGTTAGAAGTTATGAGTGTAAAGAAAATTAATATGAGAGGGAAATGGGCCACATACAGAGAATTAATAACTAAAGAAGGAGAAAAATGGAAACTAAAACCATATGAGTATGTTAAAGATTATGTGTATGACTGGTTGCATTATTTCCAGGTAAATGAAATGCTTAAAAAAGATATAAAGGAAAGTGGATATGCAGAAAAAGATTCAAAGTTCCAAACAGAGATAATAAATAATGAATATAAAACTCTGTCAAAAATGTATAAGATATTGTTAGAATGGTTTACGAAAGATGAAGAGGTTAAGTCGGTAATGATACAGTGGGCCAAAGATTTTGGATATAATATACAATTTGAAGATTGGGAAAAACTATGGAAGGAAAATCTAAAATTTACTGCATGCATGGGGTTGAAGGAAAATGTAATGAAAATGTTTTATAGATGGTATATTGTTGTTTAGTCGTTTAGTCGTGTCCGACTCTTCGTGACCCCATGGACCAGAGAACGCCAGGCACTCCTGTCCTCCACTGCCCCCCGCAGCTTGGTCAGACTCATGCTGGTAACCTCGAAAACACTATCCAACCATCTCGTCCTCTGTCGCCCCCTTCTCCTTGTGCCCTCCATCTTTCCCAACATCAGCGTCTTCTCCAGGGAGTCTTCTCTTCTCATGAGGTGGCCAAAGTACTGGAGCCTCAGCTTCACATCACAATCTGTCCTTCCAGTGAGCACTCAGGGCTGATTTCCTTCAGAATGGAGAGGTTTGATCTTCTTGCAGTCCATGGGACTCTCAAGAGTCTCCTCCAGCACCATAATTCAAAAGCATCAATTCTTCGGCGATCAGCCTTCTTTATGGTCCAGCTCTCACTTCCATACATCACTACTGGGAAAACCATAGCTTTAACTATACGGACCTTTGTTGGCAAGGTGATGTCTCTACTTCTCAAGATGCTGTCTAGGCCTGTCATTGCCCTTCTCCCAAGAAGCAGGCGTCTTTTAATTTCGTGGCTGCTGTCACCATCTGCAGTGATCATGGAGCCCAAGAAAGTAAAATCTCTCACTGCCTCCATTTCTTCCCCTTCTATTTGCCAGGAGGTGATGGGACCAGTAGCCATGATCTTCGTTTTTTTGATGTTGAGCTTCAGACCATATTTTGCACTCTCCTCTTTCACCCTCAATAAAAGGTTCTTTAATTCCTCCTCACTTTCTGCCATCAAGGTTGTGTCATCTGCATATCTGAGGTTGTTGATATTTCTTCCGGCAATCTTAATTCCGGCTAGGGATTCATCCAGCCCAGCCTTTCGCATGATGAATTCTGCATATAAGTTAAATAAGCAGGGAGACAAAATGCAGCCTTGTCGTACTCCTTTCCCAATTTTGAACCAGTCAGTTGTTCCATATCCAGTTCTAACTGTAGCTTCTTGTCCCACATAGAGATTTCTCAGGAGACAGATGAGGACCGGCAAAATTGGCAAAAATGTATACAACATGTAATAAGTGTTGGAAATGTAAAGAAAAAGAAAGAACATTCTACCATATGTGGTGGGAATGTAAGAAAGTAAAGAGTTTCTGGGAAGCAATATATAATGAATTGAAAAAGATGTTAAAATACACTTTTGTTAAGAAACCAGAAGCTTTTCTTTTAGGGATTACAAGAAAAGAAATAAGATGAAAAGACTGTAAACTTTTCCAGTATGCAGTTACAGCAGCAAGAACTTTATTGGCCCAGACTTTACAGATTGTGGATAAAATGGAGTGTTTCGGGAGGTGGCAAAGAGATATCTCTAAATTTGTCTGGCAGGGCAAAAAGCCCAGAATTAAGTTTAAAATATTAACTGATGCTAAAGAAAGAGGAGGGTTTGCCCTGCCAGACTTAAGGTTGTACTATGAATCAGCAACTTTTTGCTGGCTGAAAGATTGGCTGCTTCTTGAAAACACTGATGTTTTAGATTTGGAAGGATTTAATAATGCTTTTGGATGGCATGCATATTTGTGGTATGACAAGGTTAAGATTCACAAGAATTTTAAGAACCATATTGTAAGGAAAGCAGTGTTTAATGTCTGGACAAAATATAAAGACTTATTAGAAAACAAGACCCCAAGGTGGCTTTATCTTATGGAAGCTAAAGCTGTGAAAAGACCCAATATGGAGGTCAAATGGCCGAAGTACTGGGAAATATTAGAAAGAGATGGAGATAATTGGAGATTGCAGAGTATGGAGAAATTAAAAGATAAAGTGCAAGATTGGTTACATTATGCTCAGATTAAAGAGGCTTTTAAATTGGATAAAAAGTTAGGATTCCAGGTGGAAAAATCGAAACTGGAAACAGAACTGTTAGAACCTAAGACTAAGGTACTTTCAAGAATGTATAACTTGTTGCTGAGGTGGAATACACAGGATGAAATGGTTAAATCAGCCATGATAAAGTGGGCACAGGACATTGGGTATAACATCATGTTTGCTGACTGGGAAAAGTTATGGACCACCGGTATGAAGTTTACGGCATGTAATGCCTTGAAAGAAAACATTATGAAAATGATATATAGGTGGTACATGACCCCAGTCAAGCTAGCAAAAATATATCACCTGTCAGACAATAAGTGTTGGAAATGTAAGGAAACTGAAGGAATGTTCTTTCACCTCTGGTGGACTTGCCCTAGGGTTAAGGTCTTCTGGGAAATGATATATAATGAGTTGAAAAAGGTATTTAAGTATACCTTCCCTAAGAAACCAGAGGCCTTCCTTTTGGGCATTGTTGGCCAGAGGGTGTTAAAGAATGATCGAACATTTTTTATGTATGCAACAACAGCAGCAAGGATACTCGGAGCTAAACATTGGAAAACTCAAGATTTGCCCACCCTGGAAGAATGGCAGATGCAACTGATGGACTACATGGAGCTGGCAGAAATGACCGGCAGAATCCGAGACCTGGGAGAAGAAGCAGCGGAGGAGGATTGGAAGCAATTTAAGGACTATTTACAAAAACAGTGTAAACTTTATGAGTGTTAAGAAGGATGAGAGAGTCGAAAACAACAAGGCACCATAAAGGTAGGTGAAAAGACTATGAGAATGAGTGAATTGTATGAGAGTAATAAATTTTGAATAAATACTATTTTTAATTTAAGGAATTTAGGATTTTGACAAAAATATTCAAAGTCATGGATAAAATATTGGAATTCTGTACAATAAGAATGAAAATAAGGTGATAAGTTGCTGGCTAAAGTTTTATTAACAGAGACGTGAGGAAGTCCCATGTTTGTTTTATTCTTTGTTTGTTCTTTGTTTATTCTGTCTACTTTTTCTTCTTTATTGTATTCACAAAACTCTTAATAAAAATTTTAAATAAAAAAAAACAGAAATGGAAACAAGAGGAAATACCGACGATTCAAGAATGGAGAATGAAACTGACTGATTATGCGGAACTGGACAAACTGACTGGGAAAATAAGATATGCCTGAAACCAAAAGTTCATCGAGGACTGGGGAAAATTCGCTGATTATCTGAAAAATATATGTGAGGTGCAAACAACGCTAGTGGGGATTCAAGAAGCACTGTAAAACTTTAAGAGGTATAGTTGAAAGAAAATAGAAAAGGGAGGGAAGACTAATGGCAATGCAATTAGAATCATAGAATCATAGAGTTGGAAGAGACCACAAGGGCCATCGAGTCCAACCCCCTGCCAAGCAGGAAACACCATCGGTGCACTCCTGACATATGGTTGTCAAGCCTCTGCTTAAAGACCTCCAAAGAAGGAGACTCCACCACACACCTTGGCAGCAAATTCCACTGTCAAACAGCTCTTACTGTCAGGAAGTTCTTCCTAATGTTTAGGTGGAATCTTTTTTCTTGTAGTTTGGAACCATTGCTCCGTGTCCGCTTCTCTGGAGCAGCAGAAAACAACCTTTCTCCCTCCTCTATGTGACATCCTTTTATATATTTGAACATGGCTATCATATCACCCCTTAACCTCCTCTTCTCCAGGCTAAACATGCCCAGCTCCCTTAGCCGTTCTTCATAAGGCATCGTTTCCAGGCCTTTGACCATTTTGGTTGCCCTCCTCTGGACACGTTCCAGCTTGTCAGTGTCCTTCTTGAACTGTGGTGCCCAGAACTGGACACAGTACTCCAGGTGAGGTCTGACCAGAGCAGAATACAGTGGCACTATTACTTCCCTTGATCTAGATGCTATACTCCTATTGATGCAGCCCAGAATTGCATTGGCTTTTTTAGCTGCCGCATCACACTGCTGGCTCATGTCAAGTTTGTGGTCAACCAAGACTCCTAGATCCTTTTCACATGTACTGCTCTCAAGCCAGCTGTCACCTATCTTGTATTTGTGCCTCTCATTTTTTTTGCCCAAGTGCCATACTTTACATTTCTCCCTATTAAAATTCATCTTGTTTGTTTTGGCCCAGTTCTCTAATCTGTCAAGGTCATTTTGAAGTGTGATCCTGTCTCTGGGGTGTTAGCCACCCCTCCCAGTTTGGTGTCATCTGCAAATTTGATCAGGATGCCCTTGAGTCCATCATCCAAGTCGTTGATAAAGATGTTGAATAAGACCGGGCCCAAGACAGAACCCTGTGGCACCCCACTAGTCACTCTTCTCCAGGATGAAGAGGAACCATTGATGAGCACCCTTTGGGTTCGGTCAGTCAGCCAGTTACAAATCCACTGAGTGGTAGCATAGTCAAGACCGCATTTTACCAGCTTCTTTACAAGAATATCATGGGGCACCTTGTCAAATGCCTTGCTGAAATCAAGGTAGGCTACATCCACTGCGTTCCCTTCATCTACCAGGCTTGTAATTCTGTCAAAAAACGAGATCAGGTTAGTCTGACATGACTTATTTTTCAGAAATCCATGCTGACTATTGGTGATCACAGTATTCCTTTCTAGGTGCTCACAAACTGTTTGCTTAATGATCTGCTCCAGAATCTTCCCTGGTATTGATGTCAGACTGACTGGGCGGTAATTATTTGGGTCCTCTCTTTTCCCCTTTTTGAAAATAGGGACAACATTTGCCCTCCTCCAGTCTGCCGGGACTTCGCCTGTTCTCCAGGAATTCTCAAAGATGACTGCCAGTGGTTCTGAGATCACATCTGCCAGTTCTTTTAATACTCTTGGGTGTAGTTCATCTGGCCCTGGAGACTTGAATACATCTAAACTAGCCAAGTATTCTTGTACTATCTCCTTAGTTATTCTGGGCTGTGTTTCCTCTGCTGAATCATTTGCTCCAAATTCTTCAGGTCGGGCGTTGTTTTCTTTATCGGACAAGACTGAGGCAAAGAAGGCATTGAGGAGTTCAGCCCTTTCTATGTCCCCTGTTTGCATTTCACCATCTTCTCCTCTGAGTGACCCCACGGTTTCTTTGTTCTTCCTTTTGCTACGAACATACCCATAAAAGCCTTTTCTGTTGCTTTTAACCTCTCTAGCAAGCCTGAGTTCATTCTGTGCTTTAACTTTTCTGACTTTGTGTCTACACGTGCTGGCTATTTGTTTGAATTCCTCTTTGGTGGTTTCCCCCGTTTTCCATTTTTTGTACACATCCTTTTTTAATCTTAACTCAGTTAAAAGTTCTTTAGATAGCCACCCTGGCTTCTTTAGGCACCTTCCATGTTTCCGTCTCATTGGTATTGCCTGAAGTTGTGCTTTTACTATCTCCCTCTTAACAAACTCCCAGCCATCATGAACTCCCTTTCCTTTTAGTATTACTGTCCATGGGATCTCACCCAGCACTTCCCTAAGTTTTATGAAGTCAGCTTTCTTAAAGTCAAGAAATTGAGTCCTAGTATGCTTGGCTGCTCCTTTCCACTGTATAGTAAACTTCAGAAGAGCATGATCACTCGCGCCTAATGATCCTTCCACTTCTATCCCACTAACCAGGTCATCAACATTGGTTAGGACCAGATCTAAAATGGCTGTTCCTCTTGTTGCTTCTCCCACTTTCTGGACAACGAAGTTGTCTGCAAGGCCAGTGAGGAATCTCTGAAAGTCTAGGGTAGAATCTTCCTTGTTTTCTGTATTGAGAGAGAGCCCATGGGGAAGTATTCCAAATTGGTATTTTCTCCAATTTAAAGTGGAACTGTCTATTCTCTCACCTCTGCAATCTGCCATCTCATTCTGCTGCATTTATAGACTCAACACCCTAAATCATAGCAGCTATAGAGCAAAATGCCATCTAAGTGAATGATGAATATTAGCACAGATATAGGAAGATTTTGAAAACTGGAATTGGTGGTGGGGCAGGAGAGAGAGAATAAAATCAGAGCAGCTTACTTGCCTGCCAAGGACAGAAAAGGAACAGTATTATCTAGGCCACAAAAAGCAAGCACAGCTGAAAAATGTGTGCAGTGCCTTGGGTATTGTTGCAAGCGTCAAGTATAGTCATCTATTATTTCCTCTGTATCTTTCTAGTGGGCACATAATAGATGGTTCTGGGTACACATTTAGAAAGTGGAGGAAAAGGTCCTTTGTTTTGTTTCTAGGCACCAGAAGCAAAGTGCAGAAAAAAAATCTCTTCTGTTGGGGATGTGGGGAGGAGAATAAGTTACAGAAGGTCTGGACTACTTTGAGCGTTGAGCCATCTAAAATGAATTGTTAGCTCAAGGTCATTTTAATCAAACTGCATGTCAGCTTGCAAAACCTCCAAATTAGCTACAGCTTGGGGAGATAAAGATGTTTTCTTATTTGTTGAGGAATACAAACAGATTGGTGTGGCAAGCTCTCAGTCATTATGACAGCTTGGATCTAGCATTTGTGCCTCCAAATTGAGGAGAAATGGCATCTACTTTTGGTGTCCCCTACTGAGATTTTACGGTTTTCCAGCTTGCCACTAATTATGACTGTGTTAATAAAAGTTTTTTAAAAAGAGAAGAACCCACAAAGTGAAGTTTATATGCAAAAGTCCCTGATAAAAAGGCTTTGACCTTAATTTGGAAGCAAATTTCTCTCACATTTTTTTACCATTCCCAGGCTTATGAAATAGTGTGGTGAAAAATGGGGGGACAATGACACCCCAGTGCTCAGGCAGGAAAGTGCTGTCATTTAAACAGTAAATATACAAGGACCCTTCCAACACATATTAATTAATTATTATTATTAAAGACAGAAAATAAACATGTGATTGGAACCATCACAAGCAATCAACACAGGTCAGCAGGGACACACACACTTTTTGCACATATATAATTTGATCACAATTTTCATATGAGTGCTAAACAGGGGAAAGTAAAATAAATAAATAAATAAATAAATAAATAAATAAATAAATAAATAAGCAAGCAAGCAAGCAAGCAAGCCAAGAATTCTGGAAGTGAGGGCTCCGCTAGGGGCACTGCGAAAGATGGCTGACAATACTATCTCTCCAGCTCCCATGAGGTAATTTAGAGGCTGAGATGGGAGTAATCAGCCTCCCAAATTCTTCCCGGTGGAAGGGAAGATGCAGTCTCATCCACGAATGCCCAGCAAACCACCCCCGAGTTTCTAAAGAAGGAGGGGGTGGGGGCACTGGATGGAAAGCCCTCGAGGAAGTTTGGATCTCCTGGACGCTGTCTCTGTGAGCGCTCCAAGTTCCATTTCTTAAGATAAAAAAATGGATTTAAGATCTTGGACATGCTTCAGGCGAAGAAAGGGTAATTAATCTGCCAATTAAGCCAGCCACTGAGGAGCCAAGAGTGACAGAGAGGAAGAAAGATAACATCAAAGAATAACATCTAAGCCGGTATGTTGGAATGGAATGGAAAGGAGGGGGGATAAAACTTCTTCTTTTTCTACTATGATAATACCTAACAACCCCCCCCGCCGAAGAACCGTCTACATTACTTACAGCAAGTGAGATCAGAAAATATAAATTGTGAGGAAATAACAATACTAACTAAAGCCTTTGTTTTTTGAAATGTTTGGAAGAAGATAAAAGACTTTCCGGAAGGGTGATGTGACGCACTATTTAATTGGGATCCACCATTATGGGACAGACTGAGTTGCAGAGATAAATAGTCATGGGGGAGGTGAGCCCTTAATTTGTTATCATATTTGTACTTTAAGTCCGATTTGGCAAATCTCCCCTGAAAGACTAATGTTTGGTGCAACCTGTCTGAGAAAATTAATGAGCAAACGCCTAGATTTTATTTCATTGGAACTGAGAGAAGATGGTGTCTACCACCAGAGAAGGACTTTTGGATTGATTCGGCATAAACACCAGCGTGTGAGGACATATTGCAAACAATAGACTTATCAGCTGAAAAAAAAAAAAGGAGAGTCATACAAATTTCACACAGAAGCCTATTACTGCTCACTTCAACTCGCCTGTGGAAACAACTCAGAGGCCATGAAGGAAGGAAGGATAACAGCAGGAAGATTTAAAGAAGGAACTATTGGAAACTCAAGGCAGTAGAAACATAAGATGTTTGGAACCCCACTGAAATTGAAGCATGGGAAGCCCCAACAAAAAAATTATAATTTGGCAGAATATTTGGACTATATGAGATGTATTTGTATAATTTGGAATATGCAATGTGATCTGATTGGATTGTTAAAATGGAAAACTTAATAATAATAATAATAATAATAATAATAATAATAATAATAATAATAATTTATTTGTACCCCGCCCATCTGGCTGGGTTTCCCCAGCCACTCTAGGCGGCTTCCATAGAAACCAAAAATACTCTAAAATATCACAGATTAAAAACTTCCCTGAACAGGAAATTATTATTAAAAAAAGAATTATGGAAGTGTGCTGCTCAAATATCAAACAGGAAATATTGTTCTGCAGAGATAGGTGGAGAAATGAGGAAATGAGGTAGGAGTAGACTCGCCCCCCCCCCCCCACAACCCCTGCAGGAAAGTCCACAAAATTCCATTCAAGAGAAGAGGGGCAATTTTGTATTCAGGGTTTTTTGTTTTTGTTTTTGTTTTTTGGCGAATAGATGATTCAGCAGTAAACAGCGGATTTTCCTGGGGAAAACAGCAGGACAAAAAAACCGCCCTCTCAGACTCGTGATAATAGATTGATACAAAGTCCCGGGACGAACGGAAGTGTGGCTGGCTCACAAAGACTTGACTCAAATAAACTCAAGCTACAGCTTTAGTGCCCTCCCCCTAGATTTCTCATGGGAGGATCTGTTGGAGTGCAGGATACTGTTAACAATCCATCTTATGCTTGGATTGTGCATAAGGGTAAATAGATCTTCTGTATTGGAACAGCAGACATCTCCAGTGACCTCCTTTCCAAGGAAACCAAACCTAAGGGACATGCTGGGAACCCTGAAATCTCTCAATCACTAGCAATGGGGGAGCATGTAACAGAAGTCACCAAATCCTTATACAGTATATAGTGGGAGGGTGGGGTGGGTTTTTCCTCAGAAGGGTAGTAGGAGATGGGTGATTGACTCAATGGGTATGATAAACCTGTCGACGACTGTTAATGACTGCAATTAGTCATACAGGAAAAAGCAGATGACCAAAAATAGCTTTAGCATATGTACTGAGACAAGAATGCAATATGTCTATTCAGACCAGGTCTCTCCATAATTTTCAGTTTAGTAATAAGTTGTAATTCAGCAACTTCTCTTTCAAGTCTATTTCTGAAACATGGCTACCTACCTGAATCTAGAAATTTGATTTCGGATCATGAACTTGGAATTTATTATTGGATGTGAACTTGAGACCTTGGTCCAACACATTTATATTAGCAGTGAACTTGGAGTTTTTATTTGAACTTGGAAGTGAGAATAGAAACTCATTGGACATATCACTTTAGATTGGCTCTTGAGGTCTGAACATAGGCTGGGTCTGGTGACTTAGCCATAGGCAACAAGTTCAAAGAGGGTGGAATTAACAGCAGATTTAACAATTGGATTTGAATATTTATGTTTGGAATTTAAGAGCATCAAGTGGACCTTAGCTTTGGTTGATAACATTGACCTGAACTTGGGGGCAGGCTTGCTATTGAGTGAGATCTGCCTCACCTGTGATCATTGGAGGCAATAGACATTTAAAACCTGGAAATATTTAAAAGCAGAGGCATCCTGCAGACTTTCAGTGAGACTGAAGAAAAGGACTGTTGAAACATCTCTACTATTAACTTGAACTTTCTGAAAAAGCAGCAAAAGGTTTCTCTGACCTCCTTTTTATTATTTTCTTTATATTTTATGGTTTTAAGGATTTTCAGTTGTCTCTGACTTTGCAAGTCTGAAATTATATAGAGTGTATATTCCTTTGTATTAATACTCTGGGGAAGAAGCCTTGGTCAGATTTCTGCAAAGCTCTTCTTGGTGGCCTTGACAGTGACTGATAAAGATAAAAATAGTTCTGCTTCTTGAGAGGCAGACTATTTGTTTTGAGAACTTAGGCATACCAAAGGAGAGTTTTGGGAATTTAGAAGAGAAACAGCGGGAAATGATTTTGAGACTCAGAGGCATCCCAGAGGAAGGTGAGCAGGATTTAAGAGAATATTTAATTAGTGTTTGCTGAATGGCTGGAGACTGAGCAAGACGTTATGGATGCTTCAATTGATAGGCTATTTCAAGTGAAATCCAAATTTGCAAAGACTAGGAAACTACCAGGAGATTACCTGGTGACATTCAATTCAAGATCCATTAAGGACAGAATAATACAAACCGATTATTCAAATAAATTACAAATTGGAGGAAAGAATATTATTATTATGAATATTATTATCCTGCATGCCTTCTGAGAAAATGCATTAATTACAGATTTCGAAAAGATGCTCTGAGAAACAATAAAAAAAACCTTATAGATGGGAATTCCAGAAGGAATTTCCTTCACCTATAAAAATAAGAAACACAGATTCATGAGTATAGAGGAGGCCCAGAAATTTTGGAGGACATATAAAAAGGAGTTAGGAGAGACCAAACAGCTGACAGAACCAGAGGGAGTAGTAGGAGCTGAGGAAGAAGTATACCTGACGATAGTATAGATAATCAAGAAGAAAGAAAAGGGAAAACAAGGCGTTAATAAGTGACAAACAAAATGGCTGATTTGAAGATATTAAATAGGAATATAAATGGATTAAATAGTAAAGTAAAAAGGCATAAAACTGAACATGTAATATTAAAACAAAACTTAGACATTGTTTGTCAGGGAGCTGCCATCAAGGGAGGGGAGAGAGGCAGGAACGTACAGAGAGCCTCCCCCTTTGTTGAGCAGCTGCACCTCGTCAGAGACTGGTGAATGTGAGCCTTCAGGAGAAATGGATGAAGAAAGGGGGGTGTTGCAAAGGCTCAATCAGGCTCAGATGAGCCACAACACCACTCCCAAGGAGTTTGAAATGCCACTTCCGTCACAGAGTTTTCGCCAGGGAATTAAACGTAAGGAAAAGAGGCGGAGAGGGGGTTTTCCCGGGCTTTGTTACTGGAGGGCAAACAGGAAGAAACCACTTCTGGAATCTGCTAGTAATGGGCAGACATGGATTTTGGACTTTTGCACTGTACATAGTTTGCACTCAATAAAACCTGTAAAAATGACAGGTCGGAGTCCTGGCTATTATCTTTGTGAGCAACCACACACATTCCTTACAGCATTCCGGAGGTCTCTGGGGTTGCTTGTGAGGGAGAAGACAGCTCCGTGATAGATGAGGAAGTGAGGCGCCAACTTGCAGCTTTGACTCAGAAGAATGCAGACCTGGAAAGGCACGTGAAGGAGCTCAGCATCAGGCTGGAGGAACGCAAAGCACATGACCAGGAAGCCAGAAGCATTCTGGTGGGGAGAAAGGTGCCTTCCTTGGTGAGCAGGTTTAATGGGAACCCCTAGGAATATCTGGCTTTTAAGACTGAGATTAAGTATGTCCTGGATTTGCAGAGAAGAGAATTTGCCAGTGATGCGGAGAGGGTTGCCTTTGTGGTCAGTCACTTAGAGGGGGCGCTAGAGAATGGGTGAGACCCCTGATTGCCACCAACAATGGTGACCTCCGGGACTTGGTGAAGTTTTATGAGGCTCTTGATGCCATGTTTACCAGTGAAATCCAGGGAGATGTTACCCACCAGGAATTACTGACCCTGAGACAAGGTGGTTTGACTGTCCGCAGTTACTGGTCACATTTTGCGATGCTTGTGCACAAACAGGGCTGGGACTTGAACTCTGAACCCATGCAGGCTCTTTTTAGGGCAGGATTAAATTCAGACGTGAAGGATGAGCTTTCAAGGCCAAGAGTATGGATGAATTAACTAAGACTACCTTAGCTATTGGTGTGCATCAGGAAGCCCGTGCACTGGAGAGAAGGGAGAACAAAGGGGAGCATTTCCATGGCAACCACATTACTGAGGTGCCAGCTGGAGTTTCTCAGGGATGGCCTCAACCAGTGCCTATGGAAATAGAAGCAGCCCGCGCATGGGAAGATTCAAAGGCTGAGCAGCCGAGGGAAAGGACTGGAAAACAGCCAATAAATGTTTCCTCTGCCAACAGTCAGGGCACTTTGCCAGGGTTTGCCTGCAGCATCGAGGCTGGCAAGGGTTGGTGGGGGCCACCACACAGGAGGAGGGGGAAGAGCCAAAAGGAACAGGGAAATGGGAAAGCCTGGCTGATGGAAAACCGGGGCAGCAGCCAGGCAGGAGCAACATGGAAGAGCCCCGACCAGGCCCCCCCAAAGCAGGCATGGTGGTCAGGGTGTTGCTGGAGCTCCCCAATGGCCACGCAGTGGAAATACAAGCCTTGGTGGATTTGGGTGCTAGTGCCAACTTTTTCAGCAGGGACTTCTCTGTGCAGCACTAGCTGCACCTGCTGCCACTTGACTTCCCTCTGCAAGTTACCACGATTGATGGGAGGGATTTGCTGGGGGGGGGAGTCACACACCAGACCCCTCCCATGAGAATGAGGGTCTCCACGCACTTTGAGACCATCATCTTTCACGTGGCCACCTTAGCAGGGCCTGGCATTATTCTGGGGATGAGTTGGTTGGCTCTTCATGATCCAGTGGTGTCGTGGCACCAGCGGTCCCTCACCTTCGAGTCAGCATACTGCATAAAGCACTGTCTCAGAGCAGGGGAACCACAGGAAAGGAGAGCCCAGGTGGCAACGGTATGTCTGGGAGAAAAGGGCAAGATCCCTCCGCAATATGTGGATTTTGAGGAAGTGTTCAGCGAGAGGGAGGCTGACACGTTACTGCCTCATCGGCCGTACGACTGCCAAATCAATTTGGTCCCGGGGGCCAAGCTACTGGCGAGTAAGCTGTACTCAATGTCCAACCAAGAAATACAGGATTTGAAGGAGTTTATTGACAAAAACTTGAGAAGGGGTTTTATCAGAGAGTCCAAGGTGGTGGGAGGGAGTCCCGTGTTCTTTGTGGACAAGAAGGGGATGAGAGAGTGCCATCTGGTGGTTGACTATCAGATCCTCAACAGCCTGATGGAACCCCTGGCCTTCCCCATGCCGAGAATCGACATTTTGGCGAGAGTCCAGAGGGGGAAATTTTCACCAAGCTGGACCTCAGGGGGGCATACAATCTTATCAGAGTGCGAGAGGTGGACGAATGGAAGACAACCATGTTTACCCCCCCCCCCTTGGGGCATTTGAATATCTTGTTATGCCTTTCGGATTACAAAGCCATGTTTCCAGGAGTTCATGCGCCACGTGCTGGGACAGCTACTGTACAGTAACTGCATGTATTTCTTGGATGATATCTTGATCTTTTCAGAGAACGAGGAGCAGCACGTGAAAGATGTCTGCCAAGTGCTAAGAAAGCTAAGAGAGCATTGGTTGTGGGTGAAACTGGAGAAGTGCTAGTTTCATGCTTGAGAGGTCAAGTTCCTGGGGTACCGGCTGTCAGATAGAGGTCTGGCCATGGATCTGGAGAAGGTGAAGGCAGTGTTGGACTGGAAAAGTCCCAAGACAAAGAAGGATGTGCAGTGGTTCCTGGGCTTCAGCAATTTCTACAGAAAGTTTATCAAGAACTTTGTCCACTTGACAGTGCCCATAACTGATTGCCTCAGTGGGAAGAAGTTTCTGTGGACTGAGGAGGCGCAAAGGGGATTTGAGAAACTAAAGAAGGTTTTTGCATCAGAGGGGCAGCTATTGCATGTGAACCCTGACAAGCTGTTGTGAGCGGAAACTGATGCCTCAGATCGGGCCATCAGAGCAGTCCTGTTGCAGCAAGATGCCAGGGGAGATTGGAGGCCGTGCGTCTTTTTCTTCAGGAAACTGAACAAATTGGAGCAAAACTACAGTATTTATGACAAAGAATTGCTAGCTATTTTTGCGGCTTTTAAGCAGTGGAGGCACTTCCTGATTGGGGCAAAGCATCAGATACAGGTGTGCACGGATCACAAGATCCTGGAGTACTGGCAGACCGCGTGCGTGCTTTGCCAAAGACAAATACGCTGGACGGAGTTTTTTGCCAGTTTTAACTTTAGGATCCAGTACATTCCGGGAGAGCAGAACGTGAGGGCAGATGCACTATCTCGCAAACCGGAGTACTGGGAGGAAGAGGGACTGCATGGGAGTGACTGTACAAAGTTGTGTCCAAAATGAGTGATGTAAATTACGTAATCCAACCAGGGGAAGAAGGGCGTAAGGTGGTTCATGTGAACATGTTAAAGCCTTATCTTAGACCAGAAGGCTGGACACTGTATGCAATACGTGAAGATCCAGACGAAGCCGATATAACATGCTGGGAAGGGAGAGGGGAGCAATTGTGCAATCTACAAGAAATAAAGATAGCTCCTACATTAACCCTTAATCAGTAGGTGGAGGTTAAACAGATCCTACAAGATTATAAGGAAATTTTCAGTAATACTCCAGTTAGAGCTAAGGGAGTTGTACATCATATCGACACCAGGGGTGCCAAGCCCATTGCTGTAAACCCCTATAGGATAACTGGAGAATATGTGGGGAAAGTTAGCAATGAGGTAAGGGAGATGTTGAAGGCAGGGATCATAATTTTAATGGGGTATGGGGTTGCTTGTGCGTAAAGCGCAAACTGCTCCAGGCTGAGTAGTTTGGACAAAACTTTCTCCCCAGGCTGGACAGTCAGTACACCATGACTGTCTCAATCACTGGAAGAATCCGTCAGTGGGCGTTTCCTGAATTTCTTCCAACATAAGAGTTCTTTCACACCCAATCGTCATCTCCCTTCTCTGCGCGAAAGCTGTCTGCGCAGAGTGGGCGTCCCCAGAGGAGGTCCTGTGCTCTCCCCGCTGGTTTCACTGGAAGAGTCCTGGAGCCTTCTCTCCGCAGCTCCCTCGGACTCCCCTTTCTCCCTGGTGTCACCTCTATCTCCTTCCCCAGCGGAAGCGTCCTCTCTCCCTTTGCTGGTTCCCTCTCCAGCATCATCATTAGGGAGCCTCAGCGCCACCCTTGGCTCCGATGGCAGTTCCCTGACAATAATCCCTTCGGAAAGCCCTTGGGCAGCACCCATAGTGTTATTAGACAAACCTGATGGATCTATCAGATTTTGCCTGGATTATAGTAAGCTGAACCATGTCGCTAAAGCAGATGCATATCCAATGCCGCATTTAGATGATCTGATTGAAGCTAGAGGCCAGTGTCATTACATCACCTGCCTAGACTTAACAAAGGGCTACTATCAAGTAAAAATGGACCCTAGGGACCAGGAGAAAACTGCGTTCAAAAGTCCCTTAGGGTTGTTTGAATTTAAAGTAATGGCCTTGGCTTAAAGAATGTGCCAGCAACTTTTCAGCGATTGGTGGACAAAATCCTGAACGGATTAAGAGAGTTCACAGTTACTTATTTAGACGATATTGCTGTGTACAGTCCAACTTGGGATAAACACAAAGAGCAATTAAGGATAGTGCTACAGCGAATTAGAGGCGGGCTTAACCATCAAAGCTAGCAAATGCCAGATAGGGGGCTCGACTATTCAATACCTGGGAGACATGGTGGGAGGAGGAGTGATGAAACCTTTAGACACAAAGGTAGAAGCCATTTCAAACTGGCCTACCCCTACCTCCAAGAAGAAAGTCAGAGCTTTCCTAGGACTAGCCGGTTATTATCGAAAATTTATTCCAAAATCTAGTGAGTTAGCAGTGCCTTTATCTGACCTAGCTCGGAAGAAGGAGCCAGATAAGGTCAAATGGACAGCAGCGTGTCAGCAGGCCTTTGATGCCTTAAAAAGTGCCTTGATGTCAGGACCAGTCCTTGTTGCTCCTAATTATGATTGTGAGTTCACCATCTTCACCGATGCATCCAATGCCGGGATCGGGGCCGTGCTGTGCCAACAGGGAGAGAAGGACGACCTGCATCCCATCACCTTCATAAGCAAGAAATTACTTCCAAGGGAAAGACATTTTTCGACCATTGAGAAGGAATGCCTTGCCATCGTGTGGGCATTACAGAAACCGAAGCCGTACATCTGGGGCCGAACTTTTATCTTACATACTGACCAGTCACCCTTGCTGTGGCTGAGAACAATGAAGAATAACAGTAAGTTGATGAGATGGGCACAATTGAAAATGTGAAAGGGACCCTGAACACCGTTGCAGATGCCTTATCGAGAAGAACTGCGGTTGAAAGTTAACCAGTGCACAGTTATAATTTTTTTGTAGTTAACTGACTACCTAAGATGTAACAGGTTTTTGTATAAATGTATAATTTACCAGAACAAAGTAATTGGTGTACCAATGTTATGTGGGATGTGAAGGGTGTAATAACAGGTTAGTAATGGTTTATTTGCATTAGACATGTAATGCTGATTGATCAGGAGAATAACTAGGTTAAGTTATCCCTCCTGAGTCAATCTTCTTAAGGGGGGGGGGTATGTGGCGTTTGCCTCCTAGGTGGGTCATAAGGAAAGGGTTAAATGAGTGTGATGTGATTGGCCAGAGAGAAATTGATAGGAGGAGTTAGAGTTAGGGTGGGAGTGTGTGAAAGTCAGTTGAGAGTTGGAAGTTGGAGAAGGAAGAGGGACTTATCAACGACTTGGATGATGGACTCAAGGGCATCCTGATCAAATTTGCAGATGACACCAAACTGGGAGGGGTAGCTAACACCCCAGAGGACAGGATCACACTTCAAAACGACCTTGACAGATTAGAGAACTGGGCCAAAACAAACAAGATGAATTTTAACAGGGAGAAATGTAAAGTATTGCACTTGGGCAAAAAAAATGAGAGGCACAAATACAAGATGGGTGACAGCTGGCTTGAGAGCAGTACATGTCAAAAGGATCTAGGAGTCTTGGTTGACCACAAACTTGACATGAGCCAGCAGTGTGATGCGGCAGCTAAAAAAGCCAATGCAATTCTGGGCTGCATCAATAGGAGTATAGCATCTATATCAAGGGAAGTAATAGTGCCACTGTATTCTGCTCTGGTCAGACCTCACCTGGAGTACTGTGTCCAGTTCTGGGCACCACAGTTCAAGAAGGACACTGACAAACTGGAACGTGTCCAGAGGAGGGCAACCAAAATGGTCAAAGGCCTGGAAACGATGCCTTATGAAGAACGGCTAAGGGAGCTGGGCATGTTTAGCCTGGAGAAGAGGAGGTTAAGGGGTGATATGATAGCCATGTTCAAATTTATAAAAGGATATCACAGAGAGGAGAGAGAAAGGTTGTTTTCTGCTGCTCCAGAGAAGCGGACACGGAGCAATGGTTCCAAACTACAAGAAAAAAGATTCCACCTAAACATTAGGAAGAACTTCCTGACAGTAAGAGCTGTTTGACAGTGGAATTTGCTGCCAAGGAGTGTGGTGGAGTCTCCTTCTTTGGAGGTCTTTAAGCAGAGGCTTGACAACCATATGTCAGGAGTGCTCTGATGGTGTTTCCTGCTTGGCAGGGGGTTGGACTCGATGGCCCTTGTGGTTTCTTCCAACTCTATGATTCTATGATTCTATTCTATGATTCTAGGATATAAGTCTGTGGGTTGGTCGAGTTGTGTGGTGAGAGAGTGAGAGGAACTGTTAGGTGGAGTCAGATAGATAGATAGTTGGGATAATCAGTTTGAAGTTGTTAGGAACAAATAGGACAGTTAAGTAACTAATATTAAGAAACTGCCAAGAAAAATTAACTGAAACCATAAGCTTGTTCATGCCTATAAAATAAACTTGATTATTTGTTAATGTTAACAACTGTCTGGACTCTGTGTGTACCCGTGAGAAATGGGTTGGTGGCAGCGAAGAAAGCAATTACAGTGGTGGCACAGGGTCAATAGACCGTCAAACGTCCGGGGACCCTGTGTGATCGCCACAACGGGATTCGGATAATCCCATTTTATGGATTTGATACTGCATTTATGTATATTTTTCTTTGCGATTGTTGTTGTGTTTGTTGTTTGTTGTTTATTTTTGTTATTTTTGTTGAAAATTTAATAAAAATATGATAAAAAGAGACTTTGAAAAAGACAAAAAATATTTAATAGGTATATAGTTTTAATTCTATCAATGTTTAATTGCATTTTAATGAGTTTTTTGCTATGTTTTTAGTAGTTGCTTTTATCTGTAAACCACCTTGATCCCATCAGGGGAAAAGGCAGGGTATATTAAGAATAATAGCCACCCAGTGAGACTCTTGGTGGAAGGGGGGTTTCCTGGCAGTGGATGGACTTCACTGATGCTTTTTGGTCAGTAAAGTAAGCCCAAGAAAGGGTCATTAAGCATAGAGCAGTCACTAAGAAAAAGCAGCCTGGCATTTGTGATAATAACTGCTTCCAGAGCACAAAAGGCATCACTACACGGGTGAAGGATGAAATGGAGACCAGAAGCTGTTTATGAAACAAGGGCCCACATTGTCAAGGCAGGGATGAAAGGTGGGGTTGCCAGGCAGTGATTTTCTCTGAGCTCAAGAAAAACAGAAGATAGAGCTACTAAGCACGTTTGGAAAGGAAATGAAAAAGGGTGCGCATGGATTTATCTTATTCATCCCTAGAGACAAACAAATCCATCTAAGTCTTGAGGTTAAAAGGAGTTGGAGTTACCATATGGCCGTATTCTTGCCTGTATTCTTTAGGCAGGGAGTGGGGAATTGTTATATTTCAAAAAGTGAAAATCTGGACACAAAAGTTATTGAGTTTTTTTGGGGGGGGGTTTCTTTCGAAGTATAGCATGCTGTGAACTTTGGGTCGCAATTCCATAACCTCTCCCACGCTGCCAATTTTATGTTACAACCAAAATCCCTTGCCCAGGGTATCATCACTGATTTGACCTACTTGTCTTTCGTATACCATTCTAATAACAATTTATACATTTTCGAAAGTAATTTAGCCTTATATTCTAACAGCTCTTTTTCAAATTTAGAAATTTAGAAACCTGGGTGGGTGAACAGTGTGGAGTTGGTCTCACCCAGTTGTGCCCACCTGGGTACTCAGTGCAGCACCAGGCCAGACTTGAGGGTCGGAGAGGGCAAATTGTTATGGTCTATAGAGATTCTTTCTGTGTCTCCAGGCTCCCTGTCCAGTTGGGGGGACGGATGGCCTAGGGTGTGTGTTCAGTGTTGGCAACTGGGACAGATTAGGTATTCTGGTGGTTTACTGACTGCCTTGCTGCCCAGCAGTCTCCCTGCTTGAGCTGACAGAGCTGGTCTCAGAGGTAGTGTTGAGGATGACCAGACTGCTGGTTCTGGGAGACTTCAAAATCCATGCCGAGGCAGCTGGCTCAGGGGTGACTCAGGACTTCATGGCTGCCATGACAACCATGGGGCTATCCCAACATGTCACTGGCCCAATGCACATGGCAGGCCACACTCTGGACCTTGGCTTCTCTACTGGACAGGAAGAGGGCGATTTGAAGGTGGGGGACATTGACATCAGTCCCTTGTCATGGTCAGATCAAGGATGCCTGCACCTTTTCCCCTCTGCAGACGTGGGGGACCTATTAGGAAGGTCCACCCTTGGAAGCTGATGGACCCAATGAGATTCCAAACAGCTCTGGAGGATTTTCTGGCTGATATGACTGGTGCTCCTGTCGAAGCCCTGGCTGACCTCTGGAACACCCGAATGGCTTGGGCTATTGACACGATTGCCCCTGAGCACCCTCTCCCACTTCGTGGAACCCGATTGGCCCCCTGGTATACTCCAGAGCTTAGGGTGAGGAAACAAGCTGGGAGATGGCTTGAATGCAAGAGGAAGAAAGATCCGAATGAATGCAACCAAACACTGGTAAGGGCTCATTATTGAGCCTACCTAGTGGCAGTGAAGGCAGCAAAGAAGGCATACTTTGCTGCCTCCATTGCATCCTCATCATGTCATCTGGCAGAACTTTTCTGGGTTGTACAGGGCCTTTTACAGGCTGACTCAAAGGAGGTGGTGAAACCAATGGTAGCTATGAGTTGTTTGCAAACCATTTTAAGGATAGAATTGCTTGCATACACCAGGATCTTGACTCTGCTGTTATAGCAGATGAATCTCATGGGGTGTCCAGAGCACAGTCTAGTCCTTTTGTGTTGGATGAGTTGCAGTTGGTAAGGCTCGAGGATGTAGACAAGGTGCTTGGATCAGTCAGGGCAACCACTTGTGCTCCTCTTGCCCCTCTTGGCTGATCCCTCTGCTGGATTTTCAGCAGGGAGAAAAAAACAGCTGGCTGGGCCAGGGAGATGATCAATGCCTCTTTACAAGAGGGAGTGGTCCCTGCCTGTTTCAAGGAGCCAGTGGTAAAACCACTCCTTAAGAAACCTTCCCTGAATTCAGAAAACATAACAAACTACTGGCCAGTTGCTAATCTCCCTTTCCTGGACAAGGTAAAAATAAAAATAAAAATAAAAATAAAAATAAAAATAAAAATAAAAATAAAAATAAAAATAAAAATAAAAATAAAAATAAAAATAAAAATAAAAATAAAAATAAAAATAAAAATAAAAATAAAAATAAAAATAAAAATAAAAATAAAAATAAAAATAAAAATAAAAATAAAAATATTTATACCCCATCCATCTGACTGTGTTTCCCCAGCCACTCTGGGTGGCTCCCAACAGAATATTAAACAGAATAAAATATCAAACATTAAGAACTGCCCATAACAGTTCACTAAACTGGTTCTGAAGAGAGTGGTCACAGACCAGATCCAGGTGCTTTTGGAAGAAACTAATTTTCTGGATCCATTTCAATTGGGGTTTAGGCCTGGTTTTGGCACAGAAACTGCTTTGGTCACCCTGTATGATTGACCTCTGTTGAGAGAGAGACAAGGGAAACATGTCCTGTTAATTGTTCTTGACCTCTCAGCGGGTTTCGGTACTATCGAAAATAGTATCCTTCTGGAGCAACTCTCCAAACTAGGGGTGGGTGGCACCACTTTGCAGTGCTTCCAGTCCTTCTTGGATGGTCATTCCCAGAGGGTGTTACTTGGGGAGTGCTTTTCAGCCCTGTGGAACCCTCAATGTGGGGTTCTGCAGGGCTCAATCCTATCCCCCACATTGTTTAACATCTACATGAAACCGCTGGGTGGGGTTATCCGGAGGTTTGGAGTATGTTGTCAGCAGTATGCTGATGACATCCTTGGCGATGTTGTTTTTGTTTCAAACAAATGTTGTTTTTGTTTCAAACATTGCAAATTTTGGATAAGATGGATTGTTTCAAGAAGTGGAAAAAAGATATTTCCAGATTTGTTTGGCAGGGCAAGAAGCCTCGAATAAAATTTAAGATATTAAATTAAAGAATTAAAGAAAGAGGTGGATTTGCCCTGCCAGACCTTAAACTGTATTATGAATCAGCTGCTTTTTGCTGGCTGAGAGAATGGCTGCTTCTTGAAAACACTGATGTGTTGGATCTAGAAGGTTTCAATAATGCTTTTGGCTGGCATGCATATTTGTGGTATGATAAGGTAAAAGTACACAAAGCGTTTAAAAATCATATTGTTAGAAAAGCATTGTTTAATGTTTGGATAAGATATAAGGATTTGTTAGAAAAGAAAACCCCAAGGTGGTTGTCACCAATGGAAGCGAAGGCACAGAAAAAAACCAATATGGAGGCCAAATGGCTGAAATATTGGGAAATTCTGGAACAAGATGGAGACAGAATAAAATTGCAGAGTTTTGAAAAATTGAAAAATAAAGTGCGAGATTGGCTCCATTATTACCAAATAATGGAGGCATACAATTTGGACAAAAAAGTTGGTTTCCAGGTGGAAAAATCAAAATTGGAAACAGAATTGTTAGATTCAAAAATCAAGAATTTGTCAAGAATGTATAACTTGCTGTTGAAATGGAATACTCAGGATGAAATGGTGAAATCAGCTATGATTAAATGAGCACAAGATGTTGGACATAACATAATGATGGCTGACTGGGAACAGTTATGGACCACAGGTATGAAATTCACGGCATGTAATGCCCTAAGAGAAAACTTAATGAAAATGATTTACAGGTGGTACATGACACCAGTCAAGCTTGCAAGAATTTACCATTTGCCCGATAATAAATGTTGGAAATGTAATGAGATTGAAGGTACATTCTTTCACCTTTGGTGGACATGCCCAAGGATTAAGACATTCTGGGAGATGATTTATAATGAAATGAAAAAGGTATTTAAATATACCTTCCTGAAGAAACCAGAGGCCTTTCTCCTGGGCATGGTCGGCCAATTGGTGCCAAAGAAGGATAGAACATTTTTCTTTTCTTTTTTATAATAATTTTTATTCGTTTTTCAAACAGATAACAAAAGTACCACAAAACAACATAATTTCCAACTGATCGTTTCATACCCTTCTTTCTTTTGACTTCCCCATACCTCCCCATCCCTGCATCCTTGTTTAGTGATTCTTTAGCAACCCTTAGGTCCATTATCTTAATTCCCTTTCATAAAAGTTCCTTTAGTTTTTTTGATTACTGCTGCAATTTCTTTACCTCTTACCCCCTGACATCTTAACATTCATCAATTTTACAATTGTTCTTGAGATATATTTTAAATTTCTTCCAGTCCTCTTCCACTGTCTCTTTCCCCTGGTCACGGATTCTGCCCGTCATCTCGGCCAGTCCCATAAAGTCAATCACCTTTGTTTGCCATTCTTCCAGAGTAGGTAGTTCTTGCGTCTTCCAATACTTTGCCAGTAGAATTCTTGCTGCTGTAGTGGCGTACATAAAAAAAAATCCTATCCTTCCTTAACACCACTTGGCCAACCATGCCCAAAAGGAAAGCCTCTGGTTTCTTAGGAAAAGTCCACTTAAGGATCTTCTTAATTTCATTATAGATCATTTCCCAGAAAGCTTTAACCTTTGGGCAGGTCCACCAAAGATGGTAGAAGGTGCCTTCAGTCTCATTACATTTCCAACACTTATTATTAGGCAAATGGTAAATTTTTGCAAGCTTGACTGGGGTCATGTACCACCGATAGATCATTTTCATAATATTTTCTTTTAAAGCATTACATGCAGTAAATTTGATACCGGTGGTCCATAACTGTTCCCAGTCAGCAAACATAATATCATGACTGATATCTTGTGCCCATTTAATCATAGCTGATTTCACCGTTTCATCCTGTGTATTCCATTTCAACAGCAAGTTATACATTTTTGATAAATTCTTAGTATTGGGTTCCAACAGTTCTGTGAAGGATAGAACATTTTTCATGTATGCAACAACAGCAGCAAGAATACTCATCGCGAAGTATTGGAAGACACAAGATTTACCCACCCGGGAAGAATGGCAGATGAAGTTGATGGACTATATGGAACTGGCGGAAATGACTGGCAGAATTCAAGACCAGGGAGAAGAGTTGGTGGAAGAAGACTGGAAAAAGTTTAAAGATTATTTATGGAAATACTGTAAAATTAATGAATGCTAGAAAAATGTTGGAATGTTGGCTTTAGCAGAAACGTTATAAGGAATTAAGTATAAATAGATTAATAGAGTATTAAAGGAAAAAATAAGGTTAGAATGTGCTAAGATAATTATAGGATAGAAAACAGAGGAAGATGGAAAGGAATTGCTGAAACAATTGACAGAAGTGGAATACAAAAAGGGAGGTGTGAGGAGGTTGCGGAAATAAGTGATGAAAGATAAGATACTGAAATTATTTGATGTGTTTTAAATTGTTTTTGTTTTGTTTTGTTAGTTTAATGTGTTAGTGTTATGTAGTGTTTTTGTATTGTATTGTTCTTCTTTTTTCTTTTTTTGTAGTGTTTAAATTGTTGGAAAAGTAATAAATATTTTTTTTTTAAAAAAAAGAAAAAAGCAGTATGCTGATGACACCCAGCTCTGTTTCTCCTTTACACCTGCAGGTGAGGCAATGGAAGTGCTGGACCAGTGTCCTGCCTCAGTAATGGACTGGTTGAGAGCTAACAGACTGAAGCTCAATCCAGATAAGACTGAGGCACCCTAGACCAGATGGCTGGGAGGTTGCCTGCTCTTGATGGGGTTACACTTCCCCTGAAGGAGCAGGCTTGGGGATACTCCTGGATCCTTTGCTGTTGCTTGAGGCTGAGGTGGTCTCAGTGGCCCGAAGTGCCTTCCATCACCTTCGGCTGGTGGCTCAGCTATGCCCCTATCTGAACAGGGATAGCCTAACTACTGTTGCCAATGCTCTGATAACCTCAAGGTTAGATTACTGCAATGTGTTATACATAGGGCTGTCTCTGAAGATGGTTCGGAAACTTAGAGTCATAGAATCATAGAGTTGGAAGAGACCACAAGGGCCATCGAGTCCAACCCCCTGCCAAGCAGGAAACACCATCAGAGCACTCCTGACATATGGTTGTCAAGCCTCTGCTTAAAGACTGTTATGTAGTGAAGTTTCACCCTGGGCCAGCAGGGGGATACTGTATATAGTTTTCACTCAGGTCCACGTCAGTTATTTTAGGCGGGAAACTCTGGGTTGTTGTTGCTACAATGTTGACAGCCAGCTGCCTATAAAAGCAGGTCGGCTGAGCTGTTTGCTGTTCAGTTCTGTCCAGCTTGCAAGTAAAGAGCTGCTCTGGAGAAATCGCTGTGTTGTCTGCTATGTTCGCCCACAACTTAACACTGGCGACGAGGATGGGATTGATGGACATCAGAGCACAGCCAGATGCAGCCACCTCTGAGCAGAGCTGAATCACTGAGCTGAATCACTGAGCGAAATCACTGAACAGAACCAATTCAGAGCTGACTGTTCTGGCTAGTGCACGGTGTTCCATCCATCGCCCTTCATGCCGGCATCGGAATCATGGCTTCACTTGTGCCTCTACCGCCGTTTGCGCCAGCCTCTGAATCATGGAACTCCTACCTCGCTCGGTTCGACTGCTACCTCCAAGCCAACGAGCTGACACAAGTATCACAGGAGCGTAAGCGGGGCCTATTCCTCAGCCTCTGTGGGCCTGAGGTGTTCGAGACGGCCCGAGCATTGGTTGCACCTGAAGCAGTCCAGGCAACACCGTGGGACATGATCCAAGGGAAGCTCCACAACCACTATGCACCAAAGCCGTCCAAGATTGCTGCCCGCCATGCGTTCTACCACCGGAACCAGGCAGAGGGGGAGTCAATCAACAACTACACCACTGCCCTGCGACAGGCTGCAATGCACTGCGAGTTCCGAAACTTAGACGATGCCCTGATGGATCGAATCGTCTGCAGGGTCCGGGACATCCATCTGCAACGGCGTCTCCTCGCCAAGCCAGACCTCACGCTACAGAAAGCCATTGAGGAGGCTGTGGCCTCAGAAGCCACAGGAGATCCGCAAGTCCAGCAGCCCGCGTCTTGCTAGAAAGCCAGTTCCGGTGCATCATGAAGAGGCCAGCAGTGATGAGGCATCCTCCAGTGAAGACGATGACGTGCACCAGACAAAACGGGAGTGCAGGAAGTTCCAACAGAAGTCCAAGGGCCAACCGGAATGTGCCAGCTGCGGAGGCAACCATTCCCATGCCAAGTGTTGATTCAGAGACGCCATCTGTAGGAAGTGTTCCAGAAGGGGCCACATCGCTAAGGTCTGCCGACCGGCTCCGTCTGACACCCCCCCCCTTTCACCGTCTCGCAAGTCCAAGTCTTCACTCCAGTCTGCCAAGGGAAGTTGTTTCGCTCTCACCAACTGCCGCTGCCCTTCTGGAACCACGATTGGCCAAACCGACTCGCCTACGCGATGCAAGCTGAACGTCACGGTGCTCATTGAAGGAGCTCCATGTGACATGGAGATTGACACCGGGTCTGCCCTGTCCATCGTGTCTTGGAGCACCATCAAAAGACTGGTACCCAGAGTGTCCAAAAGGCAACTCGACTCTCACCGCATACACCTGAGAGACTACCAGGGAAACAACATTCCCGTGGTAGGCGTTGGCCGGTTCCGGATCGCCTTCAAGGATTTTTCGGGCCTGCTCCGGTTGGTGTTGGTCGAAGATCAGCGGCCAAGCCTCCTAGGGCTAGACTGGTTTGATGCCCTCGGCCTGGAAGTCACCGGCATCAACTGCATCTCTAACGCAGAGACTGGGGGTCTGGTCAAAGACTTTGCCGAGGTTTTTGACGGCACCTTGGGGCAATATACAGGTACGCCCATCTCCTTTAGCCTTGATCCACAAGTCGCCCCCATCAAGCTAAAGCCACACCAGGTTCCCTTTACTCTCAAGGCTAAGGGGGACGAACAACTGGACAAACTGATCGCCCAAGGAGTTTTGGAGCCGGTTGACCACGCCAAGTGGGAAACCCCCATCGTCACGCCTGTCAAGCCAGACGGGTCGGTGAGAATCTGCGCTGACTACAAGTGCACGATCAACAAGGCACTTCAGCAGCACGCTTATCCGGTTCCTGTTGTCCAACACCTGCTGCATTCCCTGGGTGAGGGTAAGGTCTTCACTAAGCTGGACCTTGCCCAAGCCTATCAACAACTGCCCGTCGATGATGCCACTGCTGAAGCCCAGACTATCGTCACCCACCGAGGGGCATTCCGTTGCCGCCGGTTGCAGTTCGGGGTGAGTGTGGCTCCTGGCATCTTCCAAAGCCTTATGGAGCGCCTCCTGCAAGGGCTTCCGGGCGTGGTACCATATTTTGATGACGTCTTGGTGTCCGCAGACTCACACCAGCAGCTGTTTGAGCGCCTCCGTGCCGTGCTGACCAGGTTCCAAGAGGCCGGGCTCAAGGTAAAGAGGGAGAAGTGCCAGATCGCCGTTCCACAGGTAGAGTTCCTGGGCTATCTTATCGATGCCTCCGGCCTTCACCCGACCACATCCAAGATCCGCGCTATCCAGCAGGCCCCCATCCCAAAGAACAAGACAGAGTTGCAGGCGTTCCTGGGGCTGCTGAACTTTTATAACATGTTCCTGCCCCACAAAGCCACAGTGGCTGAGCCTCTTCACCGACTCCTTAGCACAAAGACGCCTTGGGCCTGGGGTCATCGGGAGGCGGCGGCCTTCAATGCGGTCAAGGCTCTCCTTTCATCGGACCGTGTGTTGGTACAGTACAGTGAATCCAGGCCGCTGATCCTTGCCTGCGACGCCTCACCTTTTGGCATCGGCACTGTCCTTAGTCACCGTTTTCCAGATGGAAGAGAAGCACCGCTCGCCTACTTTTCCAGGACGCTATCTCCAACGGAATGGAATTACAGCCAGCTCAACAAGGAGGCACTGGCACTTGTGGCTGGAGTGAAGAGGTTCCATGAATACCTCTATGGCAGGACTTTTGACCTCATCACTGACCACAAGCCACTCCTGGGCCTCCTCGCCGGTGATCGTCCAACTCCACCGGTCCTCTCGCCACGCATGCTGCGATGGACTGTTTTCCTGGCTGCCTACCACTACCGGCTCATCCATCACCCGGGGAAATCAATGGGCCATGCCGACGCCCTCAGCCATTGCCCTCTTCCAGCATTTGTGGAAGACCCGGCTCCAGCTTCATTGCTCCTCCTGATTGAGGATCTTCTGGCAGCGCCTGTATCGGCTGCCACTGTGGCCTCCGCGTCTGCCCAGGATCACACCATCAGCCGGGTGCTCAACTGGGTGTGGAGGGGGTGGCCACAAGAGCCTTTTGCATCGGAGTTCCAGCCCTTCGCAACCAGACAACATGAACTCTCGGCTCATCACGGATGTCTGCTGTGGGGAGACCGCGTCGTGATTCCCCAGGGACTCCGTCAGCACGTCCTGGAGGCTCTGCACGTTGGCCACCCGGGAATTGTCAAAATGAAGGCGTTGGCTCGGTGTTACGTCTGGTGGCCTAATATGGACAATGCTATCACTGCCTGGGTGTCCACCTGTCAAGCGTGCCAAGAGTCGAGGCCTGCACCACCGGCAAGTAAGGGACACACCTGGGAGACGCCAAAGACACCCTGGTCGAGGGTGCACATCGATCTGGCTGGCCCCTTTCACGGCCGGACCTTTATGGTAGTGGTGGACGCCTATTCCAAATGGCTGGAGGTGGCCCTGATGCCCTCCACCACTACCGAGGCCGTCATCCGGATGCTGCGAGGCCTGTTTGCAACGCATGGGTGTCCTGAGGTCCTTGACTCTGGCAACGGACCGCAGTTCACGTCAGGCACGTTTGAGCGGTATCTTTTGGAACTGGGCATCCGCCATGCCCTAACGGCACCTTTTCATCCATCCAGCAACGGGCAAGCGGAGAGAATGGTGCGCTCGGCAAAAGAGGCACTGGCGCGCCTGGACCGGGGAGACTGGCATGAGCGGGTCGCCGAATACTTGTTCGTGCAACACATCACCCCTCATGCGGCCACAGGGCAGAGTCCTGCTGAACTGCTTATGGGCCGCCGCCTCAGGTCACCACTCGACCGGCTGCACCCAGACTTTGCCGTGGCCAAACCCCCTGGCTGTGCCAATGTGCCACGGTCATTTGTCCCAGGAAACCAGGTCTTTACCCAGAACTATGTGGGGGACATTCCTTGGGTGCCAGCCACAGTAGTGGGAGTCACTGGACCTCGCTCGTACCAGGTGGCACTCGAAGACGGACGCTTGTGGCGCCGGCACATAGACCAGCTTAGGCGCAGGGTTGGGGACTTGGACACTACCGTGGTGCCCCCAACTGTGCTTGTGGCTCCAGAAGAGACACTTACAGATGGCGAGGCTCCACCTACACCTCCCTCGCAAACTGCCAGCGTGGAGCCGAACCAAGCCGCTTCAGAGGGTCTGTCAGACTTACCACAGACTCAGACCACTCCACTTGCAGAGGCTCCACCCACAGCAGCGGATCCAGGGGATTTGGTTTAAACGCCACCTAGGGTCACACCACAGCCTCAGCAAGAACTGTGTGGCCCTCCGGACTTGGCTACCAGTCCCCGGCGGTCTGGCAGAGTTTCCAAGCGCCCAACTTATTTAAAGGATTATGTTGTTGGACATGTATCACTGTTGGTCTAAGTATGGGAAATGTAACCGATATGCTTTTCTGCCTAATTGAACCATTACGCGTAGTGCTGTATATAAGGAAACCATTACGATTGTAACTAACGCCTTATCTTGGTGCGGAGGGGTGTTATGTAGTGAAGTTTCACCCTGGGCCAGCAGGGGGATACTGTAGATAGTTTTCACTCAGGTGTGTAGATAGTTTTCACTCAGGTCCACGTCAGTTATTTTAGGCGGGAAACTCTGGGTTGTTGTTGCTACAATGTTGACAGCCAGCTGCCTATAAAAGCAGGCCAGCAGAGCTGTTTGCTGTTCAGTTCTGTCCAGCTTGCAAGTAAAGAGCTGCTCTGGAGAAATCGCTGTGTCGTCTGCTATGTTCGCCCACAACTTAACAAAGACCTCCAAAGAAGGAGACTCCACCACACTCCTTGGCAGCAAATTCCACTGTCAAACAGCTCTTACTGTCAGGAAGTTCTTCCTAATGTTTAGGTGGAATCTTCTTTCTTGTAGTTTGGATCCATTGCTCCGTGTCTGCTTCTCTGGAGCAGCAGAAAACAACCTTTCTCTCTCCTCTATGTGACATCCTTTTATATATTTGAACATGGCTATCATATCACCCCTTAACCTCCTCTTCTCCAGGCTAAACATGCCCAGCTCCCTTAGCCATTCCTCATAAGGCATCGTTTCCAGGCCTTTGACCATTTTGGTTGCCCTCCTCTGGACACGTTCCAGTTTGTCAGTGTCCTTCTTGAACTGTGGTGCCCAGAACTGGACACAGTACTCCAGGTGAGGTCTGACCAGAGCAGAATACAGTGGCACTATTACTTCCCTTGATCTAGATGCTATACTCCTATTGATGCAGCCCAGAATTGCATTGGCTTTTTTAGCTGCCGCATCACACTGTTGGCTCATGTCAAGTTTGTGGTCAACCAAGACTCCTAGATCCTTTTCACATGTACTGCTCTCAAGCCAGCTGTCACCCATCTTGTATTTGTGCCTCTCATTTTTTTTGCCCAAGTGCAATACTTTACATTTCTCCCTGTTAAAATTCATCTTGTTTGTTTTGGCCCACTTCTCTAATCTGTCAAGGTGGTTTTGAAGTGTGATCCTGTCCTCTGGGGTGTTAGCCACCCCTCCCAGTTTGGTGTCATCTGCAAATTTGATCAGGATGCCCTTGAGTCCGTCATCCAAGTCGTTTATAAAGATGTTGAATAAGACCGGGCCCAAGACAGAACCCTGTGGCACCCCACTAGTCACTCTTCTCCAGGATGAAGAGGAACCATTGATGAGCACCCTTTGGGTTCAGTCAGTCAGCCAGTTACAAATCCACTGAGTGGTAGCATAGTCAAGTCCGCATTTTACCAGCTTCTTTACAAGAATATCATGGGGCACCTTGTCAAATGCCTTGCTGAAATCAAGGTAGGCTACATCCACTGCGTTCCCTTCATCTACCAGGCTTGTAATTCTGTCAAAAAACGAGATCAGGTTAGTCTGACATGACTTATTTTTCAGAAATCCATGCTGACTATTGGTGATCACAGTATTCCTTTCTAGGTGCTCACAAACTGTTTGCTTAATGATCTGCTCCAGAATCTTCCCTGGTATTGATGTCAGACTGACTGGGCGGTAATTATTTGGGTCTTCTCTTTTCCCCTTTTTGAAAATAGGGACAACATTTGCCCTCCTCCAGTCTGCCGGGACTTCGCCTGTTCTCCAGGAATTCTCAAAGATGACTGCCAGTGGTTCTGAGATCACATCTGCCAGTTCTTTTAATACTCTTGGATGCAGTTCATCTGGCCCTGGAGACTTGAATACATCTAAACTAGCCAAGTATTCTTGTACTATCTCCTTAGTTATTCTGGGCTGTGTTTCCTCTGCTGAATCATTTGCTCCAAATTCTTCAGGTTGGGCATTGTTTTCTTTATCGGAGAAGACTGAGGCAGAGAAGGCATTGAGGAGTTCAGCCCTTTCTATGTCCCCTGTTTGCATTTCACCATCTTCTCCTCTGTTTCTTTGTTCGTCCTTTTGCTACGAACATACCCATAAAAGCCTTTTTTGTTGCTTTTAACCTCTCTAGCAAGCCTGAGTTCATTCTGTGCTTTAGCTTTTCTGACTTTGTGTCTACACGTGCTGGCTATTTGTTTGAATTCCTCTTTGGTGGTTTCCCCCCTTTTCCATTTTTTGTACACATCCTTTTTTAATCTTAACTCAGTTAAAAGTTCTTTAGATAGCCACCCTGGCTTCTTTAGGCACCTCCCATGTTTCCATCTCATTGGTATTGCCTGAAGTTGTGCTTTTACTATCTCCCTCTTAACAAACTCCCAGCCATCATGAACTCCCTTTCCTTTTAGTATTACTGTCCATGGGATCTCACCCAGCACTTCCCTAAGTTTTATGAAGTCGGCTTTCTTAAAGTCAAGAAACTGAGTCCTAGTATGCTTGGCTGCTCCTTTCCGCTGTATAGTAAACTTCAGAAGGGCATGATCACTCGCGCCTAATGATCCTTCCACTTCTACCCCACTAACCAGGTCATCAACATTGGTTAGGACCAGATCTAAAATGGCTGTTCCTCTTGTTGCTTCTCCCACTTTCTGGACAACGAAGTTGTCTGCAAGGCCAGTGAGGAATCTGTTTGACCTTATGCTCTTGGCTGAGTTTGACATCCAGCAAATATCCAGGTAATTGAAGTCCCCCATTACTACTATCTCCCTTCCTTTTGCATGCTTTGCCATCTGTTCCAGGAAGGCATCATCTATGTCCTCCGTTTGGCTTGGGGATCTATAGTAAACTCCCACAATGAGGTCACTGTTATTCTTCTCTCCCTTAATTTTGACCCAAATGCTCTCACTTTGGCTTTGAGGTTCTAAATCTTGGATCTCTTCACAGGTATACACATCCCTGACATATAACGCCACTCCTCCTCCTTTCTTCTCTGGTCTGTTTCTCTGAAATAGATTGTATCCCTCCATTATTACATTCCAATCGTGGGACTTATCCCACCAGGTTTCAGTGATGCCTATTATGTCATATTTAGTTTGCTGTACCAAGAGCTCAAGCTCATCTTGTTTATTTCCCATGCTTTGCACATTAGTGTACAGACACTGAAGTCCATTAATCATTCCCCCGTGTCTCTTATTTAAGGATTTTTTCCTCCCACCACTAGGTCTGCGTGCTGTTTGCTCCATTTGGTCTATGATATTTGGATGATCATATTCATCAGTTGATAGACTCCTACCTTCAGGAGCACTGTCTCCCTCCCCCACATTAGTCAGTTTAAAGCCCTCCTGATGAGGTTTCTGAGATTTTTGGCAAAAACATTCCTCCCAACCGTTGTGAGGTGCAGCCCATCGCTTGCCAGAAGTCCATCTTCAAGAAACTGCAGTCCATGATCTAAGAATCCAAACCGTTCCTGTTTACACCATTTGTGAAGCCAGCTATTCACTTCCACTATTTTTCCCTCTCTCCCTGGGCCACGTCGTTCAACTGGGAGGACAGATGAGATGACAATTTGTGCATTTAATTGCTTCAATTTCCTGCCCAGAGCCTCGTAGTCTCTTTTGATCTTCTGGAGGCTATTGCTTGCAGTGTCATTGGTTCCCACATGAACCAAGAGGAAGGGGTATTTGTCAGCGGGTTTTATGATTCCTTGCAGTCGTTCAGTTACATCTTGGATCTTACCCCGGGGAGACAGCACACTTCCCGAGACATCTTGTCAGGCCCACAGATCACAGCTTCTGTTCCCCTCAGTAGGGAATCCCCTATCACCACTACACGCCTCCTCTTAAGTTTGGTCGGGGTTCTTCCGTGATCTGTCCGTTCCAAGGTCGCCTGCACATTCCCTGAGGACTGACTTTGCTGCTCGTCTTCATATACCTGATCGACTGTAATGAGGGAGAGATCCTCAAATGGAGTCTGCTCTTCGTCTTCCATGCTAGGGGAGAGGACCTCAAAGCGATTGTGTATTTCTAAACAATCAGAGTGAACCCTGGGCCTCCTACTTCTTTGAGTCACGTTTCTCCATATATCTGGCTCCTGTGTTGGTGAACTAGCCTCCTTCTCAGGGGAGTCCCCTGTCTCCTCCTTGGTGGAGACGGTGTACTCTGTTGCTTCCAAGAAGAGCTCCAGCTCTCTAATTCTTTGGAGCGTAGCTACACGTTCCTCCAGTTGCTGGACTTTGTCTTCTAAGAGGGCAATCAACATGCAATTGCTGCAGGTAAAGCTGCCTGCAACCTTTGGCAAGATGGCAAACATTGCGCAGGAACTGCAGGCGACTGCAGCTGTTCCCTCCCCCTCCATCTTGAGAACGTGTCATCATCTGGTGCAGAATTCAGCTGCCAGGTTGCTCACCGGAACAAGACAGTTTGAGCATATTACACTGATCCTGGTCTAACTGCACTGGCTGCTAATAAGTTTCCGGGCCCAATTCAAAGTGCTGGTTTTGACCTATAAAGCCTTAAATGACTCAGGACCGCAATACCTCAAGGACTGCCTCTTCCCATATGAACCTGAGATCATCTTCTGAGGCCCTTCTTCGTGTGCCTCCTCCTTTTAAAATGTGGCTCTTTTTTGAGTGGTATTATTGGGTTATTGCTTTTATTTTTATTTTACATACTGTGATCCTTTTATGTGAACTGCCCTGAGACCTCTGGGTTTAGGGCAGTATATAAATTCAATAAATAATAAATAATAATAATACTGTAACCAAACAGTTAATAATCCTCTTATATTATTAATTTCGGCTCATGATCCATTTCCATTAATAATTCTTTATAAGATACCCAGTAATTTCTCATTTATTTATTTTTTACGGATATCACCTCCATGGGGAAAGTCGCCATGCTTTCCTTACTGCATGATTCAGAAAAGCTTTATTAACTTTAACCTTCTCATACCACAAATATGTGTGCCAACCAAATCTGTTATTGTGACCTTCAAGGTCTAAAACCAGTATTTTTTAGCAATATCCATTCCTTTAACCAGTTCATCCTTACCCACACCTCTGAGTTTTTATTTATTTCTCTCCATGTTCTTACATAATTATCTTTAAAAATATTTATATTCTTTGCTGTTAGCCACACTGCTAGGTATTTGACTTTCTTTTCGATCATTAATCCTGTTAATGACTGTACTTCTTTTTTATACTGATCAGTCATGTTTTCCCCCCCAAAAATTGTTTTGCTTTTATTTAACTTAAAACCTGCTACTTCTCCAAATTTAGAAATCTGTTCCAGAACCCTTGGCATACTAACCATAGGGTCTTCCACAGTTACCACCACATCATCTGTGAATGCCTTCAGTTTACTTACTTACTTATCAAACCTTTATTAGGCATTATGCAGGTAAAACCATAAAAGGAAAATAACATATAAAAGCCTTGAGATATATATAAAAAGGCAGGAGTTGGCTACATACAAATATAAATATATACATATAGAATCGGTGGTTTTCCTTGTTAACCTGCTCCTTGGAGGACTGCTGCCAAAAACTCGGCTACCCCCGCCGTTACCCTTTGGTCAGCGTCGGATAGGTAGAGTCCCACACATTCAGCTTGCTGGGGTTCCAGACCACCCGAAGGGGGGGACAGCACGCGTTGACGGAGCGTACTGTACAATGGGCAATGAAAGAGGATATGCTCTACAGTGTCCGGGACATTCATAGAACATCTGCAGAATCTCTTGCTTCTGGGGATGTTTTGATATCTTCCCCGGACAAATGCTGAGGGAAAAACATTCAAACGGGCCAGCATAAAAGCCCTACGTTGGGCTGGGATTATTAATTTAGAGACGTAATTGGCTCTGCAATCTAAGATATTTAAATCGTAGAATCTGGGGGAGCAAATTTTGTTTACAGCTGCCATAATATTTTGTCTCTCGACATCCTTTAGTCTAGTTAGGATATTATGGAGAATATATTGCTCATTAGAATTGTACAGGAGCTCCAGCTCGATGCCTAAAGATTCAATTTTTTTTTTCAAGGTGCTGATACCATCTTGATTTATAAGGGTCTTTGAGCAAATCAGCGAGCAGACTTGATGGAGGGCAGCGAAAATGGCAGCGTAACCAATACTTTATTGAGGTGGACCATGCCCAGTATTCCATTGTGTGTATGCCTATTTCTGCACACATTGTTTCATATTTGATCATAAGAGGGAGTCCAAGAATACGTCTCAAAAAGCTGGAGTGAATCTTTTTTATATCACTGTTATATGCTTGGACCCATAACGGGATACCATAGAATATCTGGGATTGCACTTTTGCTTGAAATATCTGATTGGCCGCAGGAATAAATTGATTACCTTTCTGATAATAAAAACGGGCAACTGCTGATGAGATGCACTTTGCCTGTTTTATGGCATTTGTGCGATGGGTTGCCCACCCTAAGTTGCTCTGGAATAAGATTCCCAGATATCTATGGATTTTCACTTGTTGGATTTCTTGCCCTCTTATTTTCCATTTCTCTAATTTCCAACCATTCGAGAAGACCAAAATTTTTGTCTTCTCATAATTTATAGAGAGTTTGTTACATTCGCAGTAAAGGATCAGTGAAGATATAAGACGTTTCAGACCCAAGCTCGTTAGTGATAGTAAGACAGCATCGTCTGCGTATAATAAGAGAGGAACTGGTTTCTGATTGAGTTTAGGGGCATGTGATTCTATTTTTTGAAGGTAATCTGGCAAGTCTGATAAAAATAAATTAAATAGAAAGGGGGCAAGAATACACCCTTGTTTTACCCCTTTCGAGTTTGGGATGTCTGAGGAGAGGTGACCTTTGGTGTTAAGTTTGACTTGACAGGTATTGGAAGAATGTAGATTTTGCATTAGAATCAATAAGCGCTGATCAATTTTTAATTCTGTGAGTTTCCTCCACAACTTTGGGCGGTCAATTGAGTCGAATGCACCACGAAAATCTACAAAAGCAGCGTATATCTTAGATTGCCTTTGGGATCTGTATTTTTCAACCAGATGCATAAGTGTAAGACAGTGGTCTAGAGTAGAGCAACCTTTGGAGAAACCTATTTGTTCTTTCCCTGGTAAATTTAGATTTTTCATCCAGGTAAGAAGTTTAGATAAGAGGTGCTTAGCGTAGATTTTCCCTATCACTGATAGTAGGCTTATCGGTCTATAATTCCTTGGTTCTTTTGGGTCGCCATTTTTAAAGATTGGAATAATTATTGATCTTAACCATATCTCAGGTATGGTCCCATATTTATCTATAAGAGTAAACAATTGAGCTAAGGGTTCTGCCCACCAATCTATATAGGTCTTAAATAGTTCTATTGGTAGACCGTCTGGCCCAGGAGATTTCCCCGATTTGAAGTTTTTAACTATCTCTCTAATTTCCTCTTCCTCTACCCTTGGCCACTCCTGGAGTTTATTAATTTTATTTTTAATGGTTTCATTTCCTTCAGTTTACAGTGGACCTCGGGTTACAGACGCTTCAGGTTACATACACTTTAGGTTACAGACTCCTCTAATCCAGAAATAGTACCTTGGGTTAAGAACGTTGCTTCAGGATGAGAACAGAAATTGTGCAGCAATGGTGCAGCAGCAGCAGGAGGCCCCATTAGCTAAAGTGGTGCTTCAGGTTAAGAACAGTTTCAGGTTAAGAACGGACCTCCAAAACGAATTAAGTTCTTAACCCAAGGTACCACTGTATATGCTTTATAACCCATTGTTATCCCTTTGATTTCTTCATCTAAGTCTTCTGGCCAATAATGGTAACAGGAGACATCCCTGTCTTATACACTGGAATTATACACTGCAAACGGAAAGGCTGCCTTTTGAAAGACATACCATTCGGGCTTCTGGTCTGAGGGATTCATTTCACTGCAGCTGAGCACACACTCCCTATTGAAACAGGAGGCTCACACAGACACCAGTGTCCCCCACATTCCATGTTTCAAAGAAGGCATTCATTGGCGATGCTAAGTCACCTTTTTTGTCCTCAGGTCTGCAAATATTGGTATTTGCATTCCACAGACTGCATTTCAAGTCTCTGAATGGAAACCCATTTATTTTATTTTAATTCAATGGAAAGCCTTGCTTAATCAATCCCCATTCAATGCACACACAAAATTACATTTACAAAGTATAGGTAGAAGAGTGGGGGAGGGGGGAGCCAAACAAAGATGAACAATAAAAATGAGGTTGTTATAACGTAATTCTCCCTACTCCTTTTTTTAAAACCCTCATAAAATACAGTTCCCTCCCCCCCTCCAGGAATTCAGATTTTAGAGTGAATCCAAGATTCTGTTACAAGAGACAAATCACATCTATGGTCTCATAGTGGTGGTAACGAACTGCAGCCTTAGCAGATTTTTATTTATTTATTTATTTATTTAGTCATTCATTTTTGCAGGAGAAATGGAAACATCCACTCAGTGGATTTGTAACTGGCTGACTGACCGAACCCAAAGGGTGCTCATCAATGGTTCCTCTTCATCCTGGAGAAGAGTGACTAGTGGGGTGCCACAGGGTTCTGTCTTGGGCCTGGTCTTATTCAACATCTTTATCAACGACTTGGATGATGGACTCAAGGGCATCCTGATCAAATTTGCAGATGACACCAAACTGGGAGGGGTGGCTAACACCCCAGAGGACAGGATCACACTTCAAAACGACCTTGACAGATTAGAGAAGTGGGCCAAAACAAACAAGATGAATTTTAACAGGGAGAAATGTAAAGTATTGCACTTGGGCAAAAAAAATCAGAGGCACAAATACAAGATGGGTGACAGCTGGCTTGAGAGCAGTACATGTGAAAAGGATCTAGGAGTCTTGGTTGACCACAAACTTGACATGAGCCAACAGTGTGATGCGGCAGCTAAAAAAGCCAATGCAATTCTGGGCTGCATCAATAGGAGTATAGCATCTAGATCAAGGGAAGTAATAGTGCCACTGTATTCTGCTCTGGTCAGACCTCACCTGGAGTACTGTGTCCAGTTCTGGGCACCACAGTTCAAGAAGGACACTGACAAACTGGAACGTGTCCAGAGGAGGGCAACCAAAATGGTCAAAGGCCTGGAAACGATGCCTTATGAGGAACGGCTAAGGGAGCTGGGCATGTTTAGCCTGGAGAAGAGGAGGTTAAGGGGTGATATGATAGCCATGTTCAAATATATAAAAGGATGTCACATAGAGGAGAGAGAAAGGTTGTTTTCTGCTGCTCCAGAGAAGCGGACACGGAGCAATGGTTCCAAACTACAAGAAAGAAGATTCCACCTAAACATTAGGAAGAACTTCCTGACAGTAAGAGCTGTTTGACAGTGGAATTTGCTGCCAAGGAGTGTGGTGGAGTCTCCTTCTTTGGAGGTCTTTAAACAGAGGCTTGACAACCATATGTCAGGAGTGCTCTGATGGTGTTTCCTGCTTGGCAGGGGGTTGGACTCGATGGCCCTTGTGGTCTCTTCCAACTCTATGATTCTATGTTCCTCTTTGCTGTGCAGCCCAGCCACACCTCTTCCTCTTAAACACCTACTCCCCAAAGTCCCCTCTTTAGCAGAGTTTACCCAAGAGAGGTTACCAGATCAGAGGAAGTAGGCTAATTCTCGCATTGGTGGTATTCTACCTGAACCATGAGATTAAAAGGAGTGCTCTGCATTTAATGATTAACAGAGAAGGTGACAGGCACTCCAATTTTCTTTTATATATATATATATATAATATTTATTAATAGTTTTTTAAAAAAATTATAACATAATAAACGAAACATACAAAAAACATCACATTTCATAACATATTTTCTTATCCTTTTTGGACTTCCTCACATCTCCCTCTCCTACGTTCCAAAATATAAAAATTAATTCAGCAATTTATCACCTTATCCCCACCTTATCTAATTTTCCAATGTTATATCTTAAATTTTAGATATATTCATTTGACTTTTTAAAACTTTTTAGTTTAGCCTAATCATTATCTAAAAATTGATTTTTTCCTAAATTTAGCTTATCTTCATAGTTCAGTTTATCTAATTCAATGGTGCCAAGTTGTTTGTGATCAAGCATCCTCCTTAACATTCATACAGTTTACAATATTTTTGCAAATAGTCCTTAAATTTCTTCCAATCTTCTTCCACCGTCTCCTCTCCCAGGTCTCGAATTCTGCCAGTCATCTCAGCCAGTTCCATATAGTCTATCAGTTGCATCTGCCATTCTTCCAGTGTGGGTAGATCTTGGGTTTTCCAATGCTTCGCAACGAGTATCCTTGCTGCTATTGTTGCATACATAAAAAATGTTCGGTCATTCCTTAGCACCCTCTGGTCAACGATGCCCAAAAGGAAGGCCTCTGGTTTCTTAGGGAAGGTATACTTAAATACCTTTTTCAGCTCATTGTATATCATTTCCCAGAAGGCCTTAACCCTAGGGCAAGTCCACCAGAGGTGAAAGAACGTTCCTTCACTTTCCCTGCATTTCCAACACTTATTATCAGACAAGTGGTATATTTTTGCAAGTTTGACTGGGGTCATGTACCATCTATATATCATTTTCATTACATTTTCTTTCAAAGCATTACATGCAGTGAAATTCAGCCCAATGGTCCATAACTTTTCCCAGTCCTCAAACATAATATTATACCCAATGTCCTGTGCCCACTTTATCATAGCCGATTTAACCATTTCATCTTGTGTGTTCCATTTTAACAGCAAGTTATACATTCTTGAGAGTACCTTAGTCTTAGGTTCTAACAGTTCCGTTTCTAACTTCGATTTTTCCACCTGGAATCCTAACTTTTTATCAAGTTTAAAAACTTCTTTAATCTGAGCATAATGTAACCAATCTCGCACTTTGTCTTTCATCTTCTCCTGACTCTGCAATTTCCAATTATCTCCATCTTTTTCTAATATTTCCCAATACTTTGGCCATTTGGCCTCCATATTGAGTCTTTTCCGGGCCTTAGCTTCCAATGGTGAAAGCCACCTTGGAGTTTTGTTTTCCAATAAGTCTTTGTATTTTGTCCAGACATTAAACACTGCTTTTCTGACAATATGGTTCTTGAAATTCTTATTGATCTTAACCTTGTCATACCATAAATATGCATGCCAACCAAACGCATTGTCAAAACCTTCCAGATCTAGTACATCAGTGTCTTCGAGAAGCAGCCAATCTTTCAACCAGCAAAAAGCTGCTGATTCATAGTACAGCCTTAAGTCTGGCAGGGCAAAGCCCCCTCTTTCTTTCGCATCAGTTAATATCTTAAACTTAATTCTGGGCTTTTTCAGGCACTCCAATTTTCCACTAATGAAATCCAGATTCTGTGACCTACATAAATTGCACAAATAGAGCAATATGCATAATTTGATATTTTTCTTATGTACAGGAGGGTATGTAATGCTCCAAAACTCTACTTTATGACCACTGGAAACTTACTCACAGAAGGAGCCATAGCTCCGTAGCAGAACATACAGTATACTTTGCACCAAGAAGGTTCCAATGTCAGTCCCTGATATCTCCAGTGAGAGGTGTCTGTAGTAAATAAAGTCGGAAGAGACCTCTCTGCCTGAGACCTTGGCAGAGTAGAAAAAAGGAGATGAGTAGAGTGTGCAATACACAGCTAGATGGGCAAATGATTGGATCAAGTAGAAGGTATCTCCCAGTCCTCCTGGATTTCACATCCTGTTTGGCTTTTGTGATTCACCAGTTGCCCTGCATACACTTCAAAGTATTATCTTTGCAGACCCTCCAAGTGTCCCTATTTTCCAGGGACGTCCCTGATTTAGAGAAGCTGTCCCAGTTTCTGATTTGATCCCAGAATGTCCCACTTTTTCTTGGGACATCCCTATTTTCATGGGTGAAATGTTGGAGGGTATGGTGTTATACAACTTCTGAGCTGTCTGAAGGCAATCATGTATAGGGAATGGTTTTTTAATTTTTGTTTTTATATCTGTTGGAAGCTGCCCAGAGTTGCTGGAGCAATCCAGCAAGATGTGTGGGGTATAAATAGTAAAATTACCATTATGGAATGAGATGTCCCTATTTTCATGGGACATGGAGGGTATGTCTTTGTGGTCAAGGCATAAGGACTTGAAAGTTGGTGCTGATTTTTAAAATGTAGGCTGAGATGCTCAGGAAGCTGATATTTCCACTAAATATAACATTTTGCATCTTCTTGCTTCATTTGTGTACAGTCATGGAACATACATTGCACCCTGATCAAAGCTTCGAATTCTCGCATTTGTTAGAACAGACCTTGACTGCATCCACACTTCCCCTTCTGGGGATAGTAAATAGCTTGCTAATGAAGAAGATCAGAAGACCTATCATTAGAAATGAGCTACAACAGGAACCCTCCATCTCGGGACAAGCCAATTAGAGAGTCACACAGCATGCCTTGCTTCTGTTCTAATGAACTGTGATTGCATTTGTTTTCAGCAACATCTGTGCTTATTAAGAGTTATTGAGTATTTGATTACTAATAACAGAAATGAACAGAAAAGCCAGCCTCTGTTTAGGAAAAGAGGGAACTAAAAGGTAGTCTTGGTGTTTTCTCCTTTAACAATATGAAGGCCTGAGAACACTGGAGTTCAATTTAATTGTGGATGACTTGATCTTTTTTTAGAACATAAAAAATCTGTAGTGGTCCTGGCAGTGATGGCTTCTGAAGATATTAGAAAGGACAAAGACTTGCACATTTGTGGAAAAAGGGGTTGATCAGCCAATTAAGAGAAAGAGAATGCAGAAGGCCCATGGCTGAATAGGATTCATCACTTTAGGGGCTGAAGCTTAATTTTTGCAAATTTCTTCAGTGAGGGGTCTTCAAAATATGTTTTTGGGTGTGAGGGATTCAAATTTGCTTTTTTTTTTTTTACTGAACAACATTGAGCTTGGTAAATCTATGTTTGATTAAAAAGCACATAAACTGCTCTCAGAAAACCAAATAATTTTAATTTTCCCTTCTGAAAATATCAGGTGATGTTACAAAAAATAGTTTCTCTGCATACAATATTACCTGGTACTCATAAAACAACATTAGAAAGTAACAACATCAGTTAATAAGAAATTTAAACAACGTTTCATCAAGCCTTGCTTTGATTTGTTTTTGGACATCAGCCTCTAACCTGCTTCCTGGCCTCTGATGTAGCCCTCATGCTTCTCATGTGTAGACACACTGGCTGCTGCTTCTGTGACTTGTTTCACATACCTCTCCATAGACTGAGCATGACAGGGCCACTGGGGAACTTGCATGGGCTCACCAATGAACTACTTCAATTCCACTGCAGTAAGTTTACATGTCAAAGGAGATTCATATACCCCATCAGACCAGTCTATCAGCTCCAGCAGGGACAAAGCACTGGGGGTGATGGAAGGTGTCTTCCTCAGATGTAGAGAAAGATCTCCCAGTCTGTCATCATCTCCACCCCTCAAGTTAACAACCTTTTGGATGCCAGTTCTCCTCACTGTCGTCTGAGCACAAGAGTGTCTGGATTATCATTTCACTGAATGCAGCACTGAGTGCTGAATGGTTGGCAAAACAGCATCCACCACAGCCTTCTTTTGCAATATAACTTGCCACAGCTGAAACAAGATATGGTGTGGGCCTTCCACCCGAGTGTTTTGCTTTGATATTGAACCAACAGGGGTAGTACATGCAAACAATGTATTCCACTATCAGTCTTAAGTTGTTTAGCTGTTTGCTATCATTCACCACCTTGAATGCCTCACTGGGCCAATTTCAAATCCATGGGAAGTTTCCTGTCCTTACGGCCTGTGTGATCTGATACCCATATGCTTGATCAGTAGACAGATCCTTTATGGCATTGCCACTCAGTGAAGCAAGAGGCTCTCCAATTAAGAGCTTGGTGAATTATCAGTTTCAAGATCTGTAGCTGCGTCTAGCATCTTTCCAATGTTACCTGTTGGTGGGGAGGGCACAAAGTAACCAGATCGGCTTATGACCAAGCCCGACCTCTACTGATCGTATGGCTCCACCCAGAGTTAACATTTGCAGAATCACCTCCAATGGCCTGTAGGCAATTATCAATGCCCTTATTCATGAAATCTACAAGATTATTTGCAATAACGTCAGCTGGTTTTTCTCTCTTTGAGCCTTTCTCTAGAGTTAAGAGGTCCACCTGGCTCAGTGCACACAGAATAATGCTGTTCTGATATTATGGATGGTCGTCAAAGAAGAAGCCATCAACTTCACCATTCTGGCAAAGATCATTAAAGTCCTGATCCAGGGGTTTAATAACCTTTTCTTCAGTTACAAGTCTCTTGCCTTCTTCAGTGATCAAGCCAGCATCCATAAAGAGAGCTGTGGCAACGTGTCAGGCTGCCAGGCAAGGCTTCCCCCTCTCTGTAGATAACAGCACAAAGCAAAAGTAGTCTTTTGGCAGCAACAAAGAGGTTTATTAAACACAGCACAAACATTCAATGTCCATTCTCATCGTGCAGGTGCTCCCAACTGAGTTCCTCCTACTTCCCTCTAGTTACTTCCGTCTTCCCATCTCCTCACCACATGATCCCTTCACCACTGAGCCTTCTGAGAGGCTGCCCTATCCAGACGCCTGGCTCTCGGGCTCATGGGCTGCACACTTTCTAGTGAGGGACATTCAACCAGCTCTCTCTCTTCCCATTCCTCTCTCCTTGGTTGCTCTTCTCCCAGCTCAGCCGAACTGTCAGTTCCCGAACTGTGTCCTTCTGCGAACCATTGCTCCAGGTCCATGCTATCCTCCTGCTCCAGAGGAGCTTCAGGATCAGGCTCTTGTGCAAAGGGAGAGGGGGGCTCCCACCATTCTTCCTCAGAGCAATACCCTTCAGTCTGATTCCTGACATAGCAGCTATAGCACACAGGCCAATACCACATCTGGTGCTCTGCACAGCAACATTATGTATTTCTATTGTGATTGTCTTTTTCTTAGAAGTGGAATGCGTTCTTGGTTTCCTAATGTCAGTTCCATCATTTCCATCTTGGGCATCAGCTATTTGTTCCTTATTTTCATCAGCACATAAAATTATTTCATTTGATGGCATTGAAGCACCCTGCTTACTTCCGTCTCTGCTTACATTCAGAAAGCTGCCTTCTCTTGTCTTCTTGATGCTTCTGCCTTTTTACTTTTCTGTTACACTCAGGCAGGTCCGGCAAGCTAATCTGATGTGGTCCAACAGAAGTAGTCTTCTCTCTCTGGCCTTCAGTGAAAGCAAGTTCCTCGTGTGTGTGTGTGTGTGTGTGTGTGTTTGCAATATGCAATTTAATATAAAATATGTATAATATATACCTATAAAAATAGTATTAGTATATAATATAACTGCAAGTACAGTGGTACCTTGGGTTACAGACGCTTCAGGTAGAGACTCCGTTAACCCAGAAATAGGACCTCGGGTTAAGAACTTTGCTTCAGGATGAGAACAGAAATTGTGCTGCGGCAGCAGCAGGAGGCCCCATTAGCTAAAGTGGTGCTTCAGGTTAAGAACAGTTTCAGGTTAAGAACGGACCTCCGGAACAAATTAAGTTATTAACCTGAGGTACCACTGTACTTGGCAATCATTTCTAATGATTTTAATGCAATTTTACATCATTTTTTTCACAAAAAAATAATATGGCAAGTTTAAAATTATTAGAAATTCCACAAAAATGTTTACAAGTCAGGTTTTTTGGTGGTACTGCAACCAATAAGTTACCGTATTTTTTGCACCATAACACTCACTTTTTTCCTCCTAAAAAGTAAGGGGAAATGTCTGTGCGTGTTATGGAGGGAATGCCTACGGGTGGCATGCCTACGGATTTTCCTCCTCTAAAAACTACGTGCGTGTTATGGTCGGGTGCATGTTATAGAGCGAAAAATACGGTAATTTTCCTCTCAATTCTTCAAATGGCATTAACTTTAATTTTTTATCTACTTCCGATAACAGGTCTTTATATGTCACCCAATCACTTCCTATATTTTTCTTTTTTACTGCGAAGGCTTCTGGAATCAGCACAATGAACTGTTTCAAAAGGACTGGAGTAAATTTATATTATATATGAAAGTACATTGTAAACATCTGAAAACATTTGTAGGTTTGAGTTGAAATGTTTTGTAATGAGAATATAAGGAACTGATTTACATTTAATGTGGAGAAATACAAAAATAAGAGAGAAGGTAAAAATAGTGGTTATAGAAATGCTAAGAATAAAGTAATGATGTATGGAAGTCAGAAAAAGAGGTGGGGGGTCGATGCTCTGTTAGAGCAATGCTTGGATTTATTGAATTATGTATTGAAACTGTGATTATGATAAAATTGAAAATGCAATAAAAAAAATTTTAAAAAAATAAAAAGTCAGGTTTTTTATGTAGTTATTTACCAACCAAAACTAAATTATATTAATTGAACAAAAATACTTTGAATTCCCAAGTCAAGTTATAACTTTTTTACACATCTCAATTTTGGAATTTTATAGTTGAAAAATTCAACATGCCCTAATGGCTGAAAAACTATGCCCCCCCCCAATCCAGAATACATGTTTTTAAAAGTGGAAATCATACGCCTAGGGTATTTCAAGATGGAGTCTCTTTAATAATAACAGCAAAGGAAAGGAGAACTTGTGGCAGCCCTGGGCAGAAAGGAACCAGGTATCTTTTGCAATATTAATCTTTCATTTAATTTTTACAAGAGATGCATAATAGATAAGATGAAATATTTTATTAGACCAACTTCTGAAGTGCTAAAAGCTTTAAAGGTGAAGAGAGAGGCATAGGTGTCTGCAGGAATTTATTTTTCCACTGAGGGGGGGCAGTAAAGTAAAGAATTTATGGTGGAGAGAGAGAGAGAGAGAGAGAGAGAGAGAGAGAGAGAGAGAGAGAAGAATAGTGCCAGTGCACATTGCCTCATTTCTCAGATTCTACAAATTCTAGAAATGTACTCTCTTTGTTAGATCAAAGCATGGTTCCTTGGTGGATGCCTGTGGAGAGATCCAGGATTCACATCCTTCATCTAGTTATGAGTGCAGCTATACTACACTGCTGGAATGCGGGTGGCGCTGTGGTCTAAACCACTGAGCCTAGGACGCAAGTAGGAGTTGGGATGAGGCTGCTCTGAAAGGCAGTGTGAAGCCTCCCTTCCCAGCTGAGGGATCCCCGCCCCCTCCTGCTTGCACGCAAGTAGGAATGGGACTGGAGCTGCTCCGATGGGAAGGGAGGCATTGCGCTGCCCGAGCCACCGCTCTCGGCCCTCCTTCTCCACCTTCCATGCCTGACTACTGCATACCACTTCCCCACCACCGCCCAGGCTCATGGAGAAAGGAGATAGAAGCCTCGGAGGAAGGGGAAATGTGGCGGTTGAGGTCAAGGCAATAGCCGCCCTTTTGCCACTGCCATTGCTGCAGCATCAACGTCCTGAACATGTAGTATTTATTTATATACTTAATTAAAGTGTCCCCAGATTCATTGAAAAAAATCTGGTAACCTTAACTTAGTCTTGCTGGCCACATGACCCAGAAAAACTGTCTGCGGATAAATGTTGGCTCCCTCAGCCAGTAAAGCAAGATGAGCACCGCAACCCCAGAGTCGTTCACAACTGGACTTAACTGTCAGGGATCCTTTACCTTTTTTTATACTACACTGACACCACACGTTCTACAGGCCCAGAATTCTCTAAAGGCACCAGTATGTTCACAATTTCTCTCTCTCTTTCTATATATATATATATAGTTTTAAAAGATTGCAAAAATGCTCTGGGCTTTGGAAGGAAGGTGTGGTGGGGATTCCAGAGCTGCACTGATCCTCTTGAATGCTCTTGCTCACCCCAGAAGAGAAAAATGCATGCTTACAGAGCAGCAAAAAAGCTATGAATGTTACCATCAATTTTATTTATGTGTCTTTTCATAGGTGTTGAAAAATATTACACAATACAAAAAGCCGTAAACAGTCTACAACATGTCAACAGTTAAAATTCAGACTAAGACATCAAAATATTAATGACAATCCATGGGAACATTTCAAAGCCACACGAGGCAACTTCCTTACCTGAGGTGCAGTGTTGAAACTGTCTCTACTCCTATTAAAATATCACCTCTCTCTTTGTCTTCTGGGGCTTGGAAGAATTACTTCACACACACATGCTCTGCCATTTTCCTGACTCCAGAAGAATTCCCTGCCTTGCAACAGAGGCAACCTGAGAGCACAGTCCCAACCCTGATGGAGAGGGCTGGGGAAGCAGAGAGGGTTGCAAGGAGTTCCCTTTCTGACAGCCTCTGTTAGCAGAGCAGAAGTGATGGGGAAGACTGTTGTGGGAGAGGTCCCTGCTTTGCTCTGGTGGAAAGCCCCAATGGCTTTGTGGATCCCCCAATGAATAGAATAGCATTAGGGTTTTGTTTTTTGTTTTTCCCTGCTGCATCACACTGTTGACTCATGTTAAGCTTGTGGTCCACCAAGACCCCTAGATCCTTTTCGCATGTACTGCTAGTAAGCCAGGTGTCCCCCATCCTATATTTGTGCATCTGGTTCTTCCTGCCTAAGTGCAGAACCTGACATTTGTCCTTACTGAAATTCATTCTGTTAGTTTGGGCCCAGTTCTCCAAACTGTTAAGGTCATTTTGAATTCTGATTCTGTCTTCTATGGAAATAGCTACCCCTCACAGTTTGGTGTCATCTGCACATTTGATGAGCATCCCCTCAATTCCTTCGTGGGTTAAAGCCTCAGCGCCTAGGGCTTGCCGATTGAAAGGTCGGCGGTTCGAATCCCTGCAGCGGGGTGCGCTCCCGCTGCTCGGTCCCAGCGCCTGCCAACCTAGCAGTTCGAAAGCACCCCTGGGTGCAAGTAGATAAATAGGGACCGCTTACCAGCGGGAAGGTAAACGGCGTTTCCGTGTGCGGCTCTGGCTCTGGCTCTGGCCAGAGCAGCGATGTCACGCTGGCCACGTGACCCGGAAGTGTCTCCGGACAGTGCTGGCCCCTGGCCTCTTAAGTGAGATGGGCGCACAACCCCAGAGTCTGTCAAGATTGGCCCGTACGGGCAGGGGTACCTTTACCTTTACCTTTAATCATTTATACAGATGTTAAACAACAATGGGCCCAGGACAAAGAGAACCCTGTCACTTGTCACTTTTTTCCAGGATGACGAGGAACCATTAATGAACACGCTTTGGGTTCTGTCAGTCAACGAGTAACAATTCCACCTACCAGTTACCCTGTTCAACCCACATTTTACTATTTTGACAAAGTCCCCCAAGCCAGAATATCATGGCCTCCACCTTTCCATCTTCAACTGCACCTATTTAGAAGAGCTTTTTCGCATTCTGCACAGTGTTATGCAACTTATCTAAAAATCTGCCAAATATAGAAGAGTGCTTCTGAGCATAGACAGAGTTCCTTTCTCCTGGCCAATTAAAGAGCAAGGCTCCGCGTGTTTTGATAACCCCCCGCCCTCCTCCTGCTTTTTTTTCCTGGGAATTGCAGCGGAGCCCCCTACCGTACCTCCCTCGACACAGTTTTGGAACAATGGCGCACGTTATTCTTTTTCGGAAACTTTCACAGCTCTTGCTTATGAGACCAGGCATTTGCGTGTGGCACAGCTGGATTCAACAGGCTGGAGAGGTGTTTTTTTTTTAAAGTTGAGTTTAGAAACCAAAAAACACCCCAAGCGCACCTTTTCAACCCTCTGGAAACGACCCCCCCCGGCTCCTCCGCCGCGCGCCCGCCTTGCCCGATGCGCCGCCTCCCTGCGCGTCGGTGCTGTCTAGGCTCCCGCAGGAGCCGCAGGCAGAGCCGCCCGAGACGGAGCTGGCAGCCGACGTTCCACGGAAAGGATGGCCGAGAAGCTGGAGAAGGTGCCCATCGCACTGGCCGAGCCGGATGACGGGGAGCCCGCCCGGATGCCCCCCGTGAGTACGGCCCGCAGCACCCCGAGCTGCCCCCCCGCGCCCCTTTTCCCAGCCACTTTTCTGCCCCCCTTTGCTGGCGGAAACTTTTTTGCAAAACAAAAAAGGAAGTGCTACTTCTACCTTACAGATGGAGCTCTGTCTAACGATTTCGGAGGGATCTGGGGGAATTGCTGCGGACTCACAAATAATGCAGGGGACGGGGGACGGGACGAGACTTTCTTTCCCAGAAAGAGAAAGCCAACTGTTCTCCCTCCCCTCGCAAAGGAGCTGGGGATCTTTCCTCAGAAGACTCACACAATGGCAAAAACAGACAGGGGGTCCCTTCTGCTTTTTGGGGAAAAGGGAAGGAGGATCACTCACTCAGGAACCCTATTCACTTCTTCTTCCTCTTTCTACGTCCCCCCCCCCTCCATTTTGGCACTCCATTCCAGGCACCCCCCTCACGCGTGTGGCTTGAGACATCTTGGAGAGAGGCGCTTGATGTGTGTGCTCTGCAGTTCTTGTGCAAAGTGCCTCGGCTAAGGTACTTTTGGCCTGCCCCCCACCCCCAGCATGTGCAGAGCACCTCAAAGTGAGCATATGCAGAGGGCAGGTTCCCACTCCCCCCCCCAAAAAAAAAGACCAATGCAAATCAGAAAAAATACCTGACTCACACATCTTTTTATGGCTTTGCAGTTGGCTGATTGGGCAACTGGCCAGGCGGAAGAAAGTCTGGTTTTAGTTGGAACCTCTCTGACACAGCTAGGACCTCTGCTCCAAATACTATAGCAAGCTTGGGTCTGTGCCCAGAGGCCCACCAGCATCAAAATACAAGATCCAGACAGAAGGGTGATTCACTAATTCACAGCATTCCCAGGACCCACACGCACACCTCCCAAATGATGGTGTTGCACCTACATTCCACCCTGTGGGATTCAGATCTCTCCCCCTACCCCCATGGCCCCATGGACCTTCAGCTGGACGTCAGGATCAAAGCACAGGGATGTGGGGAACCAGCAGCCACTAGCAGAAAAGAAAAGAACACATTGGAAAAGCTGATTTGGGTCAAGGTGCTGGAAAACCTGGAACAGGGTCTGATCTAGCAAGGGATCTATTCAGAACTTAGTTTTCTTGATCATTGTGAATCATTTCTCTATTTATTATTTTTATACTATCCCTTATCCAGAAGCATCTGAGAGCAGCACACAAAAACACATTTAGAAAACCCATGCAATCAAGCAGTTCAGCAAAGGACTAAAAGGAGCCAAATCTAACCTAAGTCCTCCATGAAATGCCCACATGAAAAAGATGGATCTTTAATTGCCTTCCAGAGGCCTCATTTTGCAAAGTGTCACTGTGCAAAGTGCATCAGGACATTGGCAAAATCTTGAACTGAGACCCATAGTGAGTAGGCAGCCAGTACAACTCTGGAAGGATAGATGTTCCCACAGCAGTGGGGTGAAGCTCCACTCCATGGTCTGCCAATGACCCCCTGCTTTACATGCTGCTTCTTCACCCAGTGTTGCAGCCAGAGCCATCTTCCATGGCAGTCCCACAAGAGAGCATCACAGAAGTCCAAGCTGACATGTTACAAACAATCTGTGCCAGGTGCCTGTGACATTCAGGCAGCCAACATTCCACAGAACCACCTCAACAGCCAGGAAGGGTCTGTGCCAGGGAAGGAGCCCATTTCCCTGCATACCTGAGCATAGACATATAGCTCTTTAGTCAGTAGCTCTTTAGGAAGGAAACAGGCTACCAGGAAAAATGGCTGCCAGAGACAGGATTTGGTACTTCTTCAAATATTGTAACAGAAGGTGCTGCTTGTCTCTCTCCCCGCCCCCCCACACCCTCCCCCCAGCACACAGTTGCCCCTTTGTGAAGCTGCTACTTCCAGATTAATATGCTCAAGATTGTACTGCACAACAGATTGCCTAGAAAGAATGGAGGGTCTGGCCCAAGGCCATGTCGTAAATTCACAGCTGAGGTGGGATTTGAATCAGATATTTGAGGCATGAAATACATGGTACTTGAATGTCAGCCCATTGTGGCAAACGCCAGAACACGCCAGTGCCTCTTTTCCCTTGGCATACAGTGGTACCTCAGGTAATTTGTTCTGGAGGTCCGTTCTTAACCTGAAACTGTTCTTAACCTGAGGTACCACTTTAGCTAATGGTGCGATTTCTGTCTCATCCTGAAGCAAAGTTCTTAACCCGAGGTACTATTGCTGGGTTAGCAGAGTCTGCAACCTGAAGCGTCTGTAACCTGAAGCATCTGTAGCCCGAGGTACCACTGTATTGACTTGTCATCTCTACTTGGAAGCAGAAAGGCCAGTGCACATGAGAAGTTGCCATCCTGGCAAGTGTTTGGGGTTTACTCTGGGGGGGGGGGGGCACAAGTATGTCATTTCTTATATTAAGATGTTTGGAAGTGGAGCATTTCCCTTACAGGAGGGCTGGTAGGTGGAAATCTGGACAATAGGTAGGTTTGCACCTGCCTGTCTCCCCATTAATGTAGGGGTGTCCACATGATGTCCTCCACATCCCAATGTTGTCCTGGACTTTCCCCCTCTAAATGAGGAGTTTTTCAACCTTAGGAAGTCTGAAATGGCCAGAATTGAACCCAAACCCCTCCCCCACTAATGGACAGGCAGGCATGCAGGCACAAATCCACATTTTGCTCCAGTGTGGACAAGCCTTTGATCTCTCCCTATCCTCCTGGATGTGAGCCTCTGCCCTCTTTCTTTTCTCTCAGTCTTGTGTAGACATGCATGTGCACACCCCAAATTCAAAATACCCCCTTCCTTGACTGCTTGGTACTTTTGTTGTAATTTTTAAGAGGGTTGAATGGAATTGTTCCTCACTCAGTTTCTGAGCAAAGACTTTGTGTGCCCCGTGTGAACCTCTGTGGCTTCACTGCAGATCAGGTGCTCGTCCTCCAAATGGCCTCTGCCTCTCTGATTCAAGTCACTTTGCTTCCCACCCTGCTGCAGGCATACTCAGCTGTGATGGCAAAACCCTCCAGTACAAGGCGGCTGCTCAGGATTGGAGCCATGGTGCTTATTGGCGGAGCCATCCTCCTACTCTTTGGGGCCATGGGAGCCTTTTACTATTGGAAGGTGACTGACAAAGAGGTGAGAAGTGAGGGATTTGTTTGGATTTTGTTTGGATCAGATACATTGGGCTCAGGGCTACATCTGACTGGGCCATGAATGAAAGTTAACCATATTCACCAACAGTTTCTGAAGCAGACCCCTAAGCTGCTCTCCTCACAGTGCCCCAAACCATTCCCGGAAATAAGGACTGTGTGCAGGAGACCCCTGGTATTTTAAACAAGGCCAGGTCTTGGACTGTACTCTGTGTGCTTCCAGGATCCATTTTAGGGGCCAGGATCCATAAAGCTGAACTACAAAATGTGATGCTGGTACCTTTTGATGTGTGAAGAAAATGCAAAACAAGCAGCAGTTGTGGAACCAGACCCTGCACTGGAAATTGTCTGTTATCCTTCATTCTTCAAGTGAATAAACTTGTTGATAATCAGGGGGTAGCAGGGGTGCCAACTTGAATGAAAAAATATTGTGGGGGCCCATGTAAGCCCTGCAGAATCAGTCACATGACACAGTGCATGCACACCATTTGAATGGAATTCTCATAAACTTTGGGGGACTCAGCCCCCTCAAATATTTTATTGTGGGGGCCAAAGCCCCCAGGGCTGCTATGGAGGGTAGGCCGAATGGAACACTTGGGTCTATTGTCACCATCTGGTAGCTGTGGCAAATGTGTTGCACTGGGTGGCTTCTTTAGCGTGTCTTCTAGGGAGCCTTATTTAAAGGCAAAGGACTCCTGACAGTTCAGTCCAGTTGCAGACGACTCTGGGGTTGCGGTGCTCATCTCGCTTTACAGGCCGAGGGAGCCAGCGTTTGTCCGCAGACAGTTTTCTGGGTCATGTTGCGCAACAAAACACCGAAACCAATGCAGCGCATGAAAAAGCCATTTACCTTCCCGCCAGAGTGGTACCTATTTATCTACTTGCACTTTGATGTGCTTTCGTACTTCTAAGTTGGCAGAAGCTTGGATGGAGCAGCAGTAGCTCACCCCGTCATGGGGATTCGAACCACCAACCTTCTGATCAGCAAGCCCAAGAGGCTCAGTAGTTTAGACCACAGCACCACCCGCATCCCTTGAGCCTTATTTAGTGTGCCTCTAATTCACAACAGAATTCAACAAGTGTTTCTGTGGCATATAAGGCAGATCTTGTGCTTTAATTATTAGTCTACAGCAATGTGTTGTGGACGAAGCTGCAGCTTTAAAACTCCAGATCCAAATGTTTCCGTTTTGAACACAGAGACATCCTTTATTCTGTCAGGTTTCATTTACAATTCAGCCAGCAAAGTTTCAATAAGAAACACAAACTGCCTTAGCATTTCTTCTTGAGAGTTTGCCAAGGTCTTCAGATATTTTATTTCCTCTCATTCTGGCATGGAGATTTCTTCTCTGCTGCTCTTTTACAGCCATAGCAGGATAGAAGGTGCTACTAGGAATAAAATAAATAATATATCTGCATGCAGCAGATACAATCCAAGCACAATTGCTCACAATTCCTCACAGGGTCCCCTTTCTCCATTCTAGGCCTGGCTTTCCACATGAAAGTAAGTAGGATCTCTAGAAATGTTTGGATTGTTGACTTTAATTTTGTATATTTTGGTTAAAAGAAAAATACTAGGTATAATATAATTTCTTGGATGCCTTGATCCAAATTTGGGAAAAATACTTTTTAGTAAGTGAGCCCCAGCAGAGATTTAAAATCGGAAAATATGCAGCCAAGTAAAGTGTGGAAATGTTTTTTTTGTTGTTTAGTCGTTTAGTCGTGTCCGACTCTTCGTGACCCCATGGACCAGAGCACGCCAGGCACTTCTGTCTTCCACTGCCTCCCGCAGTTTGGTCAAACTCATGCTGGTAGCTTCAAGAACACTATCCAATCATCTCATCCTCTGTTGTCCCCTTCTCCTTGTGCCCTCCATCTTTCCCAACATCAGGGTCTTTTCCAGGGAGTCTTCTCTTCTCATGAGGTGGCCAAAGTATTGGAGCTTCAGCTTCAGGATCTGTCCTTCCAGTGAGCATTCAGGGCTGATTTCCTTAAGAATGGAGAGGTTTGATCTTCTTGCAGTCCATGGGACTCTCCTCCAGCACCATATTTCAAAAGCCTCAATTCTTCGGCGATCAGCCTTCTTTATGGTCCATATGTGGAAATATGGGCTGTTAAAACTTTAAAACGTCCCCTTCTAAGTTGCCCACCTCCCATGTTCCCCACTTCCCTTAGCAAACAAAGAGACCATACATTTGGTAAGTTAAAATGGTTTACTTACAGCTCTTCAGAGGTCCATGCGGCATCAAGAAAATACAGGAACTTTAGCTTAAGTTCCAAAGTTGTGAATTTCTAAATATGTATAGAAACACAAAGAAGGCTTGCTTAAGCCACACAGCCTAAGCTTGGAGCATCCAGCTTTGACCTCCTTACTGGTAGGTTTCACATGATGGGAGAAAGAGAGCAAAGTGTTTGGTAGTCCTTCTTCCCAAGGTGAGGGGGAATGACCTAGCTAAGCCTGGAAGGACAGCTTACTCTATGGTCTTAACCCCTTCATGCAAGAATAGAGCTAAACATGTTGGTTGTATGAGGCTGATTTATCCCACGTGGATAACTGGATGAAATGGCAAAAGAACTTTGTCCAGTTCTGGCACCACAGTTCAAGAAGGACACTGACAAACTGGAATGTGTCCAGAGGAGGGCAACCAAAATGGTCAAACCAAAATCTTTCAACCAGCAGAAAGCTGCTGATTCATAATAAAGTTTGAAGTCCGGCAGGGCAAAAAAACCCCTTTCCTTTACATCAGTTAAAATCTTAAATTTTATTCTTGGCTTTTTGCCCTGCCAGACAATGATTCTATGATTCTATTTAAATGTCAGGATATATGTGTGGATGGGATTGCTGCCTGGGCTCTTTTTTTTTTTTTTTAAGAATAATTTTTTATTAACCGACCAATCACATCAAATCAAACCAAATTACATAAATTCCAAATTACACAGCCGAATTTTAATTTTTTTATAAAGATATTTATTAAAATTTTCAATTTAATACAAAAAGAAAAAACAACAGACAAAAAAGTGAAAATACACAATTAATACAAACAAAACAAAACAAATATACTTCCCATTTCTTATTTCCATTACCTTGTATCCCGGACCTCCTCTCACCTCCCCCTTTTGTATTCCAATTCAGATTCTTAATTCAGCAAATCCTTATTATAACTTAATATAACTTATTTTAGCTTGTTGTTCAACCTTTACATTACAGCTGGTAACCATTTAATTTCTGTCCAACATCATTCTAACATTCATTAATTTTGCAGTATTTCTGTAAATAGTCTTTAAATTTTCTCCAATCCTCTTCCGCCGACTCTTCTCCCTGGTCTCGGATTCTGCCAGTCATGTCTGCCAATCCCATGTAATCGATCAGCTTCATCTGCCATTCCTCCAGAGTGGGTAAATCTTGTGTCTTCCAATATTTTGCGATAATAATTCTTGCTGCAGTTGTTGCGTACATAAAAAAAGTTCTGTCCTTCTTTAGTACCAATTGGCCAACCATGCCCAGGAGAAAGGCCTCTGGTTTTTTGTGAAAAGTGCACTTAAGCACTTTCTTAATCTCATTATAAATCATTTCCCAGAAGGCCTTAATCTTTGGGCAGGTCCACCAAAGGTGGAAGAAGGTACCTTCAGTCTCTTTACATTTCCAACATTTGTTATCGGGCAAATGATAAATTTTTGCAAGCTTGACTGGGGTCATGTACCACCTATAAATCATTTTCATAATCTTCTCTCGTAAGGCATTACATGCCGTAAATTTCAAACCGGTGGTCCATAACTGTTCCCAGTCAGCAAACATAATGTTGTGTCCAACATCCTGTGCCCACTTAATCATAACCGACTTATACATCTTTGACAAAACCTTAGTTTTGGGTTCTAGCAGTTCTGTTTCTAGTTTCGATTTTTCCACCTGGAATCCAATTTTCTTGTCCAGTTTGTAAGCCTCCATTATTTGATAATAATGAAGCCAATCTCGTACTTTACTTTTTAGTTTCTCAAAACTCTGCAATTTCAATTTGTCTCCCTCTTGTTCCAAAATCTCACAATATTTTGGCCATTTGGACTCCATATTAAGTCTTTTGAAAGCTTTAGCTTCCATTGGTGACAACCACCTTGGTGTTTTATTTTCCAATAAGTCTTTGTATCTTATCCACACATTAAACAATGCTTTCCTGACAATATGATTTTTAAATGCTTTATGTACCTTGACCTTGTTGTACCACAAATATGCATGCCACCCGAAGGCATTATTAAAACCTTCCAAATCCAAAATGTCTGTGTTCTCAAGAAGCAGCCAATCTTTCAACCAGCAGAAAGCTGCTGATTCATAATAAAGTTTGAAGTCCGGCAGGGCAAACCCCCCCCCCCTTTCCTTTACATCAGTTAAAATCTTAAATTTTATTCTGGGCTTTTTGCCCTGCCAGACAAATCTAGAAATATTTTTCTGCCACTTCTTGAAACAATCCGTCTTGTCCACAATTTGCAATGTTTGAAACAAAAACAACATTCTAGGCAATACATTCATTTTTATAACTGCAATTCGACCCAACAAGGAAAGCTTCAAATTTGACCATATTTCTAAATCTCCTTTCACTTCTGACTAGCATTTTTCTTAATTACCTTTGAATAAGTTCACATTTTTCGCTGTCATCTTAATCCCCAAATATTTCACTTTCTTAACCACAGTCAAACCAGTCTCGTTCTGAAACCTTTCTTTTTCAATTGATGTTAAATTTTTCTCTAAAACTTTAGTTTTTGACTTGTTCAGTTTAAATCCTGCCACTTGACCAAATGCGTTAAGTCTAAAACCCTTTTCGTACTAGATTCTGGCTCCTGTAATGTCAAAACTAAGTCATCTGCAAATGCTCTCAACTTGTACTGTTTGGCTCCGACCTGTATCCCTTTAACCAACTGGTCTTTCCTAATCATGTTCAGCAAAACCTCCAAGACCGATATAAAAAGCAATGGGGAAATTGGGCACCCCTGTCGTGTCCCTTTTTCTATCTTAAATTCATCCGTAACCACATTATTTACAATTAATTTTGCTTTCTGTTCAGAATAAATTGCACCTATACCATTTTCAAACCCTTGCCCTACCCCCATCCCCTGTAAATTCTTTTTCATAAAACTCCAAAAGATATTATCAAAGGCTTTCTCCGCATCCACAAATATAAAAACTGCTTTCGTATTTATATTCACTTCTAATTTTTCCAAAATGTCAATTATATTCCTCAAATTATCAAACAAATGCCTTCCTGGGAGAAAGCCCGCTTGGTCTTTATGAATCTCTTCCATCAATACTTTTTTCAATCTTTTAGCCAAGATATCAGCAAAAATTTTGTAATCCACATTTAATAAGGATATGGGGCGGTAGTTCTTAAGTTGAGTCTTTTCAGTCTCTGTTTTCGGTATAAGCGTAATGTATGCTTCTTTCCACGACTCTGGCGCCCTTTTCCCTTCCAAAATCTCATTGCAGACTTCCTTCAAAGGTTGTATTAAATACTCCTTCAAAGATTTGTAGTACCTGGAGGTCAGCCCATCCGGTCCTGGAGACTTGCCCAGTTGCATGCTTTGAATGGCACCTTCTATTTCCTGTTCTGAAATTTTGTGGTTCAACATCAATTTACTTTCTTGTGAAATTTTTTGTAATCCATTTGCCTTTAAAAAACATTCTATGTCTATATCTTTCTGTGGCCCTTGTGAATATAGTTGTTTAAAGTACCTTTGAAAGCAATTTCTGATCTCAGTTGGGTTATGCATGTTCTTCCCTTCCACCTCTAGATTTGTAATGGTGTTTAATTTTTGTCTTTTTCACATTTGCCAAGCCAAAAGTTTCCCACACTTATTTGCCGCTTCAAAAGTCTTTTGTCTCATTTGTTTAATCTTCCATTCTATTTCTTGATTCATCAGTTCCATATATTGTGTTTGATATAATTTTATTTCTCTCATAATCTCTTGTGACTTTGGTTTTACTCTCAATTTCTTTTCCCCTTCTTTTATTTTCTCTAAAATTTTATCTTTCTTCTCATTTTGGCTCTTCTTCTTTATTGCATTCTGTTGAATCAGGAACCCTCTCATAACAGCTTTACTTGCGTCCCAAATTATTCTTTTTTCAACTTCAGTATTCATGTTTATTTCAAAATAAACTTCTTCATCTCTGAATAAGGTGTCAGTCATCCTCCATCTAAAAGAGCCAGTTGTTATTTGTTTCATCTCCATCCTTACGGCGTTATGATCGGAGCAGGTTTTTGGGCAGATTTCCACTTTCTTTATCTTTGGTGCCATCCCTCTAGTTATCCATATTTGGTCAATTCTGGTCCATGTCATTTTGGCTTCAGAAAAGAAGGTTCCCTCTCTTCCCAAAGGGTTCTTTACTCTCCAAATGTCCACCAAATCCATATTGTCAGTCATTTCAAAAAAGGTTTTAGGTAGTCTACCATCGTTGGTGAGTACCTGTTTTTGTGCTTTGTCCATATTCGTAGATACCACTCCATTCATATCTCCCATCAAAATTAAATTGTAATCCAAATGTTCTAATAAAGTCTCATGCAACTTCCTAAAAAATTCAGATTTTCCCTCGTTCGGAGCATAAATACCAACTACCAATTTTTTTTCTCCTTGATGTTGAATTTCAACTGCCAAATATCTTCCTTGTTCATCTTTTAAAATTAATTTCGGTAAGAATCTCTCCTTTACATATATCACAACTCCTCTTTTTTTAACTTTGTCCGATGAAATAAACTCTTGTCCCAATCTCTTATTAATAAGTAATTTCCTGTGTTGCCTCATTACATGTGTTTCTTGCAAGCAAATCAAATCCAATTGCTCTTTTTTCAATATATGAAACACACTTCTTCTCTTTCGAGGGGAATTCAGTCCATTACAATTCCAACTTAGGAGTTGCAGAGCCATGATGGGATTACTTCGTTTCACCTCCCACTGCTCCAAGTAGTTGCTCTTCTTCTGTCGGTGGTGTTACCTTCTCTGGGCTAGGGAGTCCAAATGGTAGATTTGCTATGCCCAAAATTCCTTTTTCCAGTGTTTTTGGCACTTCTTCTGATTCTGATTCTTTCTGAAGATGTTCTCTGTAATCTTTCAGAAACTTATCTTTGTCGTTTACTGTTCTTATTCTTATTTTCCTTTCTTTATATTTAAACGATAGGCCTTGGGGAAATTCCCACCTGAAAAGTATCTTGTTTCTTCTCAACAGAACCACGAGATCTCTATAGTATGTCCTTATATCCAAAATATGTTTTGGAATATCCTTAAAGATCTCCACAAATGAATCTCCAATTTCCAAAGTTCTTTGGTAGTGCAAATTTAAAATTTTGTCTCTTTCTTCTTTCATTCGCAGGGTGATCAGACAATCTCTTACCCTGTTCTTCTTCTGTCGTGCCCCAATTCTAAAAGCACTCACAATCTTAAATTCTTCCTTCCCCAATTCCTCTTGCCAAAAATCTGTAAATTCCTTTGTAAGAAAGTCCGCCAAATTCTCCTTCTCACTTTCAGGCACCGCTCTAATTCTCAGATTTTTCGCCTTAGCTTGCAATTCTATACAAGACAGTGCCAGATCGTGATCCTCCAATTTCTTATATGCAGGTAAAATCTTCTCAGCAGCAGATGCAATCTGTTTTGCTTCCTCAGCTACTTTCCGAGTCGTAGCTGATTTCTCAATTAATTTTTCAATAGATTCTGTATTAAAAGTCACTTTCTTTACCAGATCATTAATACTTGCTGTATTGACATCAATTTTTTTTTTTATAAAATTTTTATTGAGTTTTCACATTTTAGACACAGACACACACACACATACAAAGACAACACATATAGAATTTCATATCCTTACTTTCCTAACCCCAGTTCTTGACCTCCCCCCACCCCCCTTCATACATCCTAATTCAATTAAATTAGCTCAGCAAGTTCATATCTCTCATCCTTTACATATTATTATTATATATATATTTTTTTTAAAGAAATACTTGATTCTTATTACTTGGCCAAATTTTGCTTATCCAATTTTCTTATAAATATTAAATCCTTTTCTAAGGTCGACTCAAATTCCTTCCACGAATTTCCCTTTTATCTTAAACTTAGGTCATAATAATCAAACACAAAGGTCATAAACATTTTTTAAAAATTCTTTCCCCCCCCCGCCCCGGTTTCTGTCCCTTCCCAATGTCCCCATGTCCAGAAAAACAGTTTTTAGCCTGGATTCCTCACTTCTGAGGCCTTTAAATCTCTGTCAGTCTCTCTCTGCCGATTTTGTTGATAGCCCTCTTTGTTGGTCCTCAGGTCTCGAAGGAGTTCTAGCTCAGTCTCATCAGATTTTCTTCCATCCAAAGTATTTGGTGCCAGCTGCTGCGAAAGGTCAGCTAATCTTCCATACTCAAAGAGGAAGCCCCAATCATATTTCTTGTTTCTTTTAAATTCAAATGTTCCAAGTGTTCCAGGGGCTTCCTCCCTCCTCTTTCGCATCTTTCGCAGATTTGTAATCCAAAGGTCTTCTTCTTTATGTTCTGACAATGTAGGCTTCTGGTTGGTACTCTCCAACTGTACTGGCCCTTGTTCCCTCTCCTCCTGTTCCGAAGTTATCTCTTCTAATTCAGCTGCAGATTTTTTCCCGGTCAAGTCCATTGTGCATTCAGCAGAGTCACCCATCTTAGAGTTCAAGGTTATAAGTTGTTCACTCATAGCCATAGTCTGCTCTTGCAACTTTCCCATGAGAAAAAACATTCTTTCTATCTCTGCCTGTAGTTTTCCATCTGCAGCCATTGTAGTGTTTCAATGTTTTCCCTAGGGGGATTCTGGTTACTTAATAGTCTTTTCCCAACAGTCTGTTACTTTATTATTTCACTACTTTGTTCCCAACCACTTTAATTTAAATGTAACAAATTTAGTCCAGAAAGGTGTTAAATAATAAGATTTTTAACTTTCGCTGCCCGTTTGACAGCTCCTTTGACAGCTGTCAAACTCCTTGTTCCTTTTTCTCCAGCTCACATACAGGACACTCCCGGGTCTGGGGGGTTTAAACAAAAGCTTCTAAAATTCCACTCTTACTCTCCAGCACAAATCTTCTTCTGTCAAATTCATGGAAATATTATCTTTTAAAAAACACCAAAAAGAAAAAACTCTCCACCTTAGTTCTCCGATCCTTGCTTTAAATCTTCTGTAAGCAGGGGGGTGCGGACTTCCCTTTAGCACATCCCCCGGTCGTACCGAATTCAAGGGTAGATATTTTAAAGTCCAAATTCCATTCTACTCATGGATTAATTAAAGTCCGAATTTCAGGGAAGAAAGTCAGCGGTCTCCGGCCATGGCTCGCGGCTTCGCTCCACTGCAGTAGCGGTCCACTCACAGCACCACGCCACTCCCCGTACCCTCTCCGCAGCCTTTAAAAAGGCTCTTCGTGGGTCGGGGGCGCTTTAGGTGCCCGCCGAGTCACCAAGTCCGCAGGCTTCAGCGCCTGCGGTTTCTGAGGGTCCCCGCGTCGCCGTCGCGGTAGAACCCTTCTCCAGCGGAGCCGATTCCCTCCGGAGCTCGGAGGGAATCCGCCATTAACCAGATCGCGCTAACCCGGAAGTCTGTATTGACATCAATTTTTGCTGATGCTGCCACCACCTGTTTTTTTGTATCAACCACTTCTTTTGCTAAATTTTCCAAAGAGTCATTAATTTTGCTAAGTGCCTGGGTTAATACATCGTCAGTTGACATAGTTTTTGATTTAGTCTGCGTGGCAGCTACTCCTCCTGTTACTCCCGGCGTTGAAGGCCTTCGCTGATGGTATGTTTTGCCTGACCTGGTATGATATGCTGGGTCTAGTTTTTCTTTACCATCTGCCATAGCCCTCTCATAAGAATTCAAGGTCGGTCCCACGCCTGGGAGATTTATTAAAAGTTTGTTTTGAGAAGAAATTTTCCAGTGGCGTAGTTGTAATTGCAAGAGAGGAATTTTCCAATGTTATTGCAACAATGTCACTTTCCTCTAGGGGGACAACTTAGTTTGCCATCTTTAGCAACAAATGTAATCTTTACAAAGCCCCCCAGCCTTTCAAAGCTACAATTTCAGAGTCCCAATTAGCTACTGTGAAACCCAAATTCAGAAGAAGTCCAGAAACACTGTATCTTTTTTCGCAGAGTTACATAGAGGTCTTAATTTTCACCTTCAAGTCAAGCTCCTTTCAAAAGGCAGTCCGTTTCCAGGGCTTTGAGACAGCGGATTTAACTTTCAAACTCCACCTTTCATGCAGGAATAAAGCTTAAATCTTCCCCCCTCCGCTCCTGCAAACTCGGGGGGAGACCACTTTTTGGTGTTGGATTGTATATCTTTTCAAAGAAGAGTCTTTCAGGGTTTCCGCTTTGTAAGTCTCTTTGCTTTGTTCTATCTACAAGCAGGGGAAGCACACTTCCTGTTTATACTTTCCCCTTTCGGCACCAAATTTATTTCAATTTGTTCTCCAATTTGATTCAAAAAGCCTACTCACGGGTAGATCTTTTAGCGTCCAATTGTCCAGGAAAAAGTCAGCGCTCTCCGGCCACAGCTGCACAGCTTCACTCCACGAAAATGACAGCCGGCTCTCAGCACCGCGCCGCTCACTCCGATCCTTTCCGGAGCCTTTAAAAAGGCTCTTTCTCAGTTCGGAGGGGGCGCAAAAGGTGCCCGCTGAGCCCCCACACTCACAGGCTTCACCCGCCTGTGATTCTCAGAGGTCCCCGCTTCGCTACAGCGGCAGGACCCGATCTCGTGGAGCTGGTCCCTCCGGAGCTCGGAGGGAATCAGCCATTAGCGGGAGGCGCCAACCCGGAAGTCCCGAATTTTAAATTTTTGTTGGGGGTACCCATATTTCAACTTCCGAAGGGGATCCAATCAACTTCTTGCTTCTTACTGCTGTTTTAATGTCCAGAAATCTAACCTTATGATGTTCACAGTACTATCCAGTCCTTTCTTATTGTTTTTCCACATCTCTTGTTGTTATTTTCATATATTTTTCCTTTCTCTTTGTGACCTCTGATAGTCTCCGCAAGCTGGTTAGAACAGTTTGTAATCCTGCGTGGATATTATTTTTTTTTATCCAGTAGCCATATCCAGACGTTTTCCATATAACATCACTTCCATACATCAAAACAGTCTTAGCGTCATTAATCTTCACCCATCTGCCTCCTTTCTCAAAACCTCTGAGGAGATTCACTAGGAATGCAGTCTAAAAACAAGTCCGTTCTTCCTCCCGGCTATAAATCCTTTGGCAGATGGCGACTCCGAATTAATTGCTGCCCCATTCCCAAAAGCTCTTATTGCTTCTCGATCTCCATAAAGCATACTTTTCGTTAAAGTTTATCTCCACACAGACCTTAATCATCCTGCTTGGGTCAGTTCAACTGACGATTCTAATGAGGACGGGTTCTTGTAAATCACATAGAAGGAAAGTAAACAAGGTCCCCCCCCCCCCCCATTCAGTCCCGTTGTCAACAAACCCAGCCTTTGGTGTATCTTCATCGTAAAAAAATCCTGTTTCTCCAACCCGTCGTCGTCTTTCGCAGAGGTCACTTAAATTAGCAGACTTCACTCCCCTTCTTCACTTGAAATACGTGCATTTGCTTCTTTTGTAATTAATTGTTCCAAATTGCTGCAGCTAGTGCGCGATCAGAGACAGCATCCAGGAGAGCCGAGGTCCACACGGGGGCATTCTGCCTAGGGCCCTCACCCCCTTCTTTCAAATTAGGGGGTAATTTATGGGCACAGCAGGCAAGGGCAGTGTTCCCCATTTCATTGGGGCAACAAGGGAGGCTGCCTACTCCCATAACAGCCTCTTAGTTACCCCGTGTGGGTCGGAGAGATGGTATTGTCGGCCATCTTCCAATGTGCCCCTTAGTGGCCCCCCGCTGCCTTGGCTCTTTTGGGAGGAAGGATGGGATATAAATTCAATGAAATAAAAAAATTGGCACCTGTGAGTGACAAGCTGCTGGGTGCTAGATTTCAAAAATGTTTCATAGAATCATAGAATCAATCATAGAGTTGGAAGAGACGACAAGGGCCATTGAGTCCAACCCCCTGCCAAGCAGGAAACACCATCAGAGCACTCCTGACATATGGTTGTCAAGCCTCTGCTTAAAGACCTCCAAAGAAGGAGACTCCAAATTCCACTGTCGAACAGCTCTTACTGTCAGGAAGTTCTTCCTAATGTTTAGGTGGAATCTTCTTTCTTGTAGTTTGGAACCATTGCTCCGTGTCCGCTTCTCTAGAGCAGCACAAAACAACCTTTTTCCCTCCTCTATGTGACATCCTTTTATATATTTGAACATGGCTATCATATCACCCCTTAACCTCCTCTTCTCCAGGCTAAACATGCCCAGCTCCCTTAGCCGTTCCTCATAAGGCATCGTTTCCAGGCCTTTGACCATTTTGGTTGCCCTCCTCTGGACACGTTCCAGTTTGTCAGTGTCCTTCTTGAACTGTGGTGCCCAGAACTGGACACAGTACTCCAGGTGAGGTCTGACCAGAGCAGAATACAGTGGCACTATTACATCCCTTGATCTAGATGCAATACTCTTATTGATGCAGCCCAGAATTGCATTGGCTTTGTGCCATGTTCATAATGGCAAACTTTGCTATTTAGATGTGCTGCTTTAACCCTTTCTTATCAGTTAATGTTTTAAAAGCACTAAAACTGAAACAGAGTCCCAGAACGAGTTCTTTTAAACAACATTTCCCCTCAAACATGGCACGTGGGTTGGGGGGTTATTCTTCTGGCTGTAGAGTTTAGATTAATAATAGTGGTAGTAGTAGTAGTAGTAGAAGTAGTTTATTACTTATACACTGCCCATTCGGCCGGGCCTCCCCAGCCACTCTGGGCGGCTTCCAACAAATATTAAAAACACAATAAAACATCAAACATTAAAAACTTCCCTAAACAGGGCTGCCTTCAGATGTCTTCTAAAAGTCAGATATTTCCTTGACATATGATGGGTGGGCGTTCCACAGGGCAGGTGCCACTACCGAGAAGGCCCTCTGCCTGGTTCCCTCTAACCTCACTTTTTGCAGTGAGGGGACCGCCAGAAGTCCCTCGGCACTGGACCTCAGTGTCTGGGTTGAACGATGGGGGTGGAGACGCTCCTTCAGGTATACTGGGCCAAGGCCATTTAGGGCTTTAAAGGTCAGCACCAACACTTTGAATTGTGCTCGGAAATGTACTGGGAGCCAATGCAGGTCTTTCAGGACAGGTGTTATGTGGTCTCTGCGACTGCTCCCAGTCACCAGTCTAGCTACCGCATTCTGAATTAGTTGTAGTTTCTGGGTCACCTTCACATAGAGCATATTGCAGTAGTCCAAGCGGGAGATAACTAGAGCATGCACCACTCTGGTGAGACAGTTCGCAGGCAGATAGGGTCTCAGCCTGCATACCAGATAGAGCTGGTAGACAGCTGCCCTGGAAACAGAATTGACCTGCGCCTCCATGGACAGCTGTGAGTCCAAAATGACTCCCAGGCTACGCACCTGGTCCTTCAGGGGCACAGTTACCCCATTCAGGACCAGGGAGTCCTCCACACCTGCCCATCCCCTGTCCCACAAAAACAGTATTTCTGTCTTGTCAGGATTCAGCCTCCATCTGTTAGCCGCCATCCATCTTCCAACCGCCTCCAGACACTCACACAGGACACTGCCTTCACTGGTTCTGATCTGAAAGAGAGTTAGAACTGGGTATCATCCGCATACTGATGAACACCCAGCCCAAACCCCCTGATGATCTCTCCCAGCGGCTGCATGTAGATGCTGAAAAGCATGGGGGAGAGGACAGAACCCTGAGGCACCCCACAAGTGAGATCCCAGGGGTCTGAACACTCATCCTCCACCACCACTTTCTGGACACGGCCCAGGAAGAAGGAGCGGAACCGCTGTATAACAGTTCCCCAGCTCCCAGCCCCTCTAGACGGTCCAGAAGGATGTCATGGTCAGTGGTATCAAAGTCCGCTGAGAGATCCAACAGAACTAGGAAACAGCATTCACCTTTGTCCCTAGCCCACCAGAGATCACCGACCAGCGTGACCAAGGCAGTTTCAGTCCCATGGTGAGGCCTGAATTGGAAGGGATCCAAATGGTCCGCATCCTCCAGGCAAGCCTATAGTTGTTCAGCAACCACCCACTCAATCACCTTGCCCAAGAATGGAAGATTTGAAACTGGGCGATAGTTGGCCATTTTGGCCAGGTCCAAAGATAGGTTTTTTTTAAGAAGATACAGCCCAGTATCAGGGAGTACCAATCTTCTTGGACAGTTTGCACACTTGGAATGTTGAGAATTGCAGTTTTGAGACTGCTTCCTGGGCATCAGTCACAAAATATAATTTTGTGCCACATTGCAGAAAACCATTATGGGGTGGATGGAGCCTTTTACTTGCACATGGACAGCCTTCCCCAACATCATGTGTCAGGGGATCGGGAGCAGAGGCACAGGGGAGAGAGGAGGCGGAGAGCGAAGGGGAACAATCCGAGGGCAGCGTAGGAGAATATGACAGTGGGCCGAGAGATTCCATGAGCTTCTCCAGCGATTCGGAAGATTCCCAGAAGGGGGCACCGATGGCCAGGGCAAGGGGGGTCCCGGGAGGGACGCACCAGAAGCAAGGGGCCAGCGGCGACTCCCAAAGCAGCAGCTGGAGATCGGGACCAGCTTCCCCACCAGAGCGTAGCGGGGGGGGGGGAAGAGTCCCACGTGTCAGGGCCGGCTTCCCCTCCAGTGGGGAGAGAAGATGAGTCAGGGCTGACCACGCCCCTATCGCGGAGTGAGGGAACGGGGGGAAGTCAGACCCAGCTAGCCCCCCCGAAGGGGGAAGCAGTGACAGGAGCAGTGTAACGGTCAGGAGGAAGATTGCTGGCTGGGCGCGCGCGCCAAGTTCAAATGTACAGGCGCGCGGGACAGCAGGGAGCTCAGATTGGGAGCCAGGTCCTAAAGCACGCCGGAAGCAGGGGGAAGAATCCGGGGAATCAGCATCAGAAGAGTCCAGAAAGGGCGACACCCCAGCGGGTAGAAGGACCCAGAGGAGAAAGGAGCAGAGGAGGAGGTGGAGCAAGGCTAGGGTCTTGAACTGGTGTCGAGGGGGAGGAGATTCAGATGGAGCTTCAGCGGTCTAGGGTTGGGACGTAGAGCTGCACGCCGCGGCTTTGAAATGGAAACTGAACCTTAATAAAGACTTTTGTATATAGCAAGAACTGGCGTTGGTCCTTTGTGAGCTGGGACCTTGGGCAGCTCTGACATCATGCCTTGTAGATATTTAGGACTACAGCTGCCTTCACTCCCAATATTGGGAGTTTTAGTCCAAAACACCTGGAGGATACCAGGTTGGAGAAGGCAATCCTCGTGCAAGGAAGAGACTCCATCCATTCCATAATGGTTTCCCGCAACCCTAAGCCTTTGCCCTAAACCTTGGGCAAGTGCCCAAGTCATAAAAGATCCCAGAGGGTGCACCAAGACATCACTTACATGCAACTGGGTATCAAGGACCATAGAAGGTTTCTGTCAGCCTTGAATTTAACTTTTTTAGCTTTACTGTAACTGAACATTGCCTTTCTTAACTCTGGAAAACATTTTAAGGTCATAGAAGTTGGTAGTAATCTGCATATACCATAGCATGATTAAGACTTCAACAAGAGGGCCTGCCTTGCCTCCTGGAAACTTCTTGGCCCTTGGATTTCATCAGCATCTAGGGGTGAACCATTCTAATGGCCGGAAAGCAGGCAGAGTGATCTTTCTCGCAGATGAAATGGTAACTGGCTATCTAAACCTCACCAGGATCTGACCATGACAATGAAGCCAAAGAAAACCCCTTCACATTCAAATCACCATCTCTCAGTGCAGATAAGAATAGCAAGTGAGGATTTGACCCACCATGAATTTTGGGACGATAACATTTTGAGAGCCATCCTAGGTATGCCAGCATCAGCATGGATGCTGAGATCTTATAGAACGTCTAACCTGTAGTCTTTGATACCAGATCTAGTTAGATAGGTTTCTACCAAAGTCATCATCTTTTCCCCCTTTTTCAATCCCAGGTCTACAATGTCCATTACATGATGAGTATTAACGGGAAGGCACAAGAGGTGTCAATGGAAATAGATGCTGGGAACAACCTGGAAACCTTTAAAACTGGAAGTGGTGAGGAAGAGGCTATTGAAGTTCATGATTTTCAGATTGTAAGTATGGTTGGCTGAAGGTGTTTTTTTTTGGGGGGGGCGTATCCCAAGAAGGAATGGTGAACTTTGGGCTTTCAAATTTCAGCAGTGCCCTGTATGATTCCAAAATTTGACACACACACCTCTCCACCTCTTGCCTTCCATTCTAAGTCATTGTTGCGGCACCCTCTCAGCTTGGCTCCCAGGGCTGGCAAGCCAGTCACACTCCCCTCAGTATGCATTTGGAGTGAAAGCACCAAGGCAGCAGCGGGCGGGGGAAGAAGAGAACATGGAAATTATTTATTAGGCTCAGTGTTTATTTCAGTTGGGGTCCAAGCCTAGTTTTTTTACTGAGACCACCTTGGCTGCCATGTACAGAATTTTAAAAAATCATTTAACAAAAATTATATACCACTTGATTGTGAATAGAACCTCTGAGCAGTTCATCAAAAATGCTGAAGGGGGGGATGTAAAAGCATCTCTGATTATTCTCCTTGGCCTCTCAATGGCCTATGATACCACTGACCATGGAATCCTTCTGTGAAGACTGCGAGCAGGGAGAACAGGGCACTGCTGGGCTGGAACAGTGCCTGACCTTGCTAATGGACTGGATGAGAACCAACAAACGGATGCTCAATCCAGCCTAGACTTAAGACATTTCGAGGGGGTGGTTCCTGTGCCCAGATGAGCAAGATTAGTTCTGGATAGGGTTACACTCCCTTGGAAGAAGCAGGTTCACAGCTTGGAGCTACTCCTGGATCCAGTCCTGTCACTGGAGACACAAGTGGCCTTAGTGGCACTGAGGGCCTTCTACCAGCTTGCGCTGGAAGCCCAACTGCAGCCCTATCTAGATGGGAATAGCCAGCTTTAATTGTCTTTGCTCTGATAACCTCCAGGTTAGGCTACTGCAATGTGTTGTATGCGGGACTGCCTTTGAAGATGGTTTGGAAACTACAGCTAGTGGAAAATGTGGCTGCTTGAATGTTAACTGGGACAAGAATGTGTGAACATATAACACTTGTCAGAGCTGCCCCTAGGTCCCAGCTCACAGAGGACCAACGCCCGATCGTTGTTATGTACAAAAGTCTTTATTGAAGTTCAACTTCCATTCCAAAGCCGCAGCGCGCAGCCCTACGTCTTAAACCCTAGACCGGCGAAGTCCCGTCTGAATCTCCTCCCCTCTGACACCAGTTTAAGATCCTAGCCCTGCTCCACCTTTTCCGTTGTTCTCTCCTCCTCTGGGTCCTCCTGCCCGCCGGGGCTTTCCCCTTTCTGGACTCTTCCGACGCTGAGTCGGCTGACTCCTCCCCCTGTCTCCGGCGGGCTTTAGGACCCGGTTCCCAATCCTCATTCTCTGCTGTCCCGCGCTCCTGTACATTTGAACTTGCCTCTCGCGCCAACCCAGTGACCTTCCTCCTGACCGTCACACTGCTTCTGTCACTGCTTCCCTCTTCCAGGATACTGCCCGGATCTGACCTCCCCTCCGTTGTCTGGCTCTCCGACGGAGGCGTGGCCAGCCCTGACTTATCTTCACTCCCTGGTGTGGAATCCTCTGCCCTCGATACCTGGGACTCTTCCCCCCCACTATGCTCTGGTGGGGAAGCTGGTCCTGATTTCCAACTGCTACTCTGGGAGTCCCTGCTGGCCCCTTGCTCCTGGAGTGTCCCCCTTGGGAATCCCCTTGCCCTGGCCACTGGCGCCCCCTTCTGTGAATCTTCCAATTCGCTGGAGAGGCTCATGGAATCTCTCGGGCCACTGTCATCTTCTTCTACGCTGCCCTCAGATTCTTCCCCTTCGCTCTCCATCTCCCCTCTTCCCTGTGCTTCTGCTCCTGAGCCCCTCACATCCATCCCCCCCTCGAAGCCCCCCCTTCCCCCCTCCCCCTCTTCGGATGCGGGTTCCAGGTGCTCCAGTGTTGTGGGGGTGAGTGCGGGATACAGTCCTTCCCCTCTGGTGTGCAGCTGGCCGGCTGGGTCCGGCCAGTCCTGAATGGGCTCGTCGACGTCGAACTCCTCTGCTTCCATCTCTCTGCAGCTGTGCTCGAACCCAGGATCCTCCCCCAACACGTCCATGTCCGTCTCCCCCCCGGTCGCCTCGGGGGATGCTGCCTGCCAAGGCCCCTTCAGCAGTTCCCTGCTCCACCCCACCTCCGGTTGATCGTCCCACCAATAAGAGCGGTCTGTAACAGACCCTGAGGGTGATCCCTCCGGGGAGCGTGTGTCGGGTGCTGGTTCCTCATCTGATGAGAACCCCTGAAACGTGCTGGCTGAAAGTGTGGGTGTGAAAAGATATTCGTCGAAATAATCTGCCGGCATAGGTCTGTGTGGGAAGAGTGCATGGAACTCGTCTTTGAGGTAGTGCTCCTCCATGGCATAGTACGGTACCCACCTGTTGGCGCTGGCCGGGGTACCTTCCCTGGCGAGGAGATATTCAACCCCCTCTTCCCCCCATCTCGAGTCTAAAATCTCTGTGACCTCGTTGAGTGGCTCTGCTCTCGGTGACCCCCCCTTCGTGGGCGCCTCGCTAAGCGGGCCTGGTGCTGTCCCTGGCGCCTGAAACCTGTGGGGTGCCTTGTAGGGTGTGAGCACTGATCTATGAAAGACCAGATGCATTCTGGAACCCTCCGGGAGTGTCAACCGGAAGGCTACTGGGTTGATCTGTGCCTCGACTTGGTAAGGGCCTAGCTGCTTGTGTCCGAGCTTCTTCTTAGCTAACGATCTGGCCGGCACTGCCTGGGCTGCTAACCAGACCCAGTCCCCTACCCGTATGTCCTCCCCAACTCTCCTGTGCCTGTCTGCCTGCATTTTGTAGGCGTGTTTTGCTAGCTCTAACTGCCGTCGGAGTTGCTCGTGGACCTCCTGTAACTCCGCTGCCAAGGCCTCTGCTCCCTGTGGCTCCCCCTCCCCCACTTTCTCCAATCCCGGGAAGGTTCTGGGATGCCGTCCATTGTTGGCGAAGAAAGGTGTCACCCCCGTGGACACGTGTTTCGTGTTGTTGTAGGCAAACTCGGCTAGAGGTAGGTAGTCCACCCAGGTCGAGGGCTGCTGATTCGCGTAGCATCTCAGGTACTGCTGCATGATGGCGTTGACCCTCTCCGCTTGTCCGTTGGTCTGCGGGTGTCTTGCCGACGCTAGGTTGACCTTAACGTTTAGGATGCCCATCAGCTTCTGCCAGAAGCTCGAGATGAACTGGCGCCCCCGGTCGGACAGGATAGACCGCGGTAGTCCGTGCACTTGAACACGTGGTCTATGAACAGCTTGGCGGTCTGCTCCGCTGTGGCCACCTTCACGCAAGGAATGAAGTGGGCCATCTTGGTGAACAAGTCTACTACCACGAGCACTGCTGTTTTGCCCCTCGAGCTGGGCAGATCAGTGATAAAGTCCAGTGCCACCCTCTCCCACGGTTCGAGCGGGGTCTGTAGCGGTTCCAACAGTCCCGCCGGCGGTCTGTGCACTGGCTTGGCCCTTTGGCAAGTGTCGCACCTAGTGACGTAATCCGCGACTTCTCCCCGCATCTTGGGCCACCAAAAGTCTCTGGCTACTAATTCCACCGTCTTGTCCGTGCTGAAATGTCCGGCGCTGGGTGCGTCGTGCAACTGTTGTAGTACTCTCGCGTGGAGGTCGTCTCCCGGTACGTAGATGGCCCCTTTGCAGAGGAGTAGGCCGTCGCGTATCTGGAACTCGTCGTCCTTCGCCATGCCACTTCGCACTTCCTCCATCTTGGATCATGCGAAGGAATCTGTTTGCAGCGCGCGACGTACCGCTTCCAGGTCCACGGTGGCCGAAGCGCATGCCCACGCTCTAGGTGCGAAAATGTGTTTGGCCGCCACCGGTGCCGCTTCCTCGAGATACTGCGGCTTCCTGGATAGCGCATCAGCCATGATGTTGTTGTCTCCCGGGATATACTCTATCCTGAAGTCGAAATCCGCAAAGAACTCCGCCCAGCGGATGTGTCTCTGGTTCAGGAACCACGCCGTGCGCCAGTACTCCAGGTTCTTATGGTCCGTGCAAACCTGCACTGTGTGTTTGGCTCCGATGAGGAAGTGCCGCCACGCCTTGAAGGCTGCATGGATGGCTAGCAACTCCCTGTCCCAGATGGTGTAGTTCTGCTCCGACTTGCTGAGTTTCCTGGAGTAGAAAGCGCACGGCCTCCAGTCCCCTTGCGGATCTTGCTGCAACAGGACCGCCCCCACGGCTCTGTCTGAGGCATCTGTTTCAACCCTCATGGGTTTGCTGGGGTTCACATGTAGCAGCTGTTCTTCGGACGCGAAGAGACGCTTGAGTTTTTGAAAGGACTGCTCCGCCTGCTCTGTCCAGATAAAATTCTTCTTCTTGGAGCTGAGGGTGTCCGTGATGGCCGCCGTCTGCATAGCGAACCCCTTGATAAACTTGCGGTAAAAGTTGGCAAAGCCGACAAACTTCTGGACCTCCTTCCGATTGCGCGGGCTCTTCCAGTCCAACACTGAGCGGACCTTGGCACTGTCCATGGGCAGTCCCTTGTCGGACAGTTTGTAGCCCAGGAAATCCACCTCCGTCATGTCGAACTGGCACTTCTCCAGCTTGGCGTAAAGCCTGTGCTCCCGCAGTCTCTGCAGAACCTCCTTGACGTCCCTCTCGTGAGCCTCCTGCGATTCCGAGAAGATCAGGATGTTGTCCGGGAAGCAGACGCACTTCTTGTAGAGGAGTCCCGCTAACACGTGATGCATGAAGGCTTGGAAGCAGTGGGAGCCATTTTGTAAACCAAATGGCATAACTCTATATTCGTAGGTGCCTAGGGGCGTAAACATGGCCGTCTTCCACTCATCGCCCTCCCGCATGCGTATAAGATTGTACGCCCCTCGTAGATCCAGCTTGGTGAAGATGCGTCCCTTCCTCACCGTCGCGAGCAGGTCGTCGATTTTGGGCATGGGGAATGCCGTGGGCTTTGTCCTCGAATTTATGACCCTATAATCAACTACAAGCCTCTTTTGGGGCGTGTCTTTTTTCTTCACGAAGAACACAGGACTGCCCCCCACTGCTTTGGATTCTTGGATGAATCCCCGCTTCAAGTTGTGATCTATGAACTCCCTGAGCTCTTGCAGTTCGTCTTCAGACATGGAATACAGTTTTCCAGTCGGCAGCGTCGCCCCCGGCAGGAGGTCAATTTTGCAGTCGTACGGTCTGTGGGGGGGCAGCTTGTCCGCTTCCTTCTCGCAGAAGACCTCCAAAAACCCTTTGTACTTGTCGGGTACCGCTTGCAGCATGCCCAAGTGTAGCTGCGACCCATCCTCTTGCCCCTCATCCTCCTGGCTAGTCAGGATGCAGTGTTCTGCGCAGTAGGATGAGCAGAAGGTCAATTGACGCTGGTACCATGCTAATGCCGGGCTGTGCCTGTGCAGCCAACTCATGCCCAATACTATGGGTGTGTCTGACAGATGAGTGACGTTGAAGCTGATGACTTCGCGGTGATTTGCAATCTGCATCACTATTGGCGGCGTTTGCTGTACCACCTGTCCTCCCAGTAGCTCTCTGCCATCAACCGTGACAAAGTGCAGGGGCATCGTGGCTGGTAGGAGTGCTATGCGATGTTGCTTGATGAAGTCCACTCCTACAAAGTCTGCATTACTACCAGAATCAATAGTGATAGGAACTTCCATGGTTAGTCCATTGGGTAGCTGGATCGATGCAGTGAGTTGCACCATTGTATTGGGCGGGAGGGGGTCTGTGGGCCGTAAGATCCCTGGGGACTGCTTCACTGACTCGTCTGACTGGGCCCCAGTGCCTCTGTCTCCAGCCAGACTCTGTCGTTTCCCTGCAGTGGTTCCCCCTGCTGCACTGCTTCCTTTACTGTTGCTGAGGCTGCAGTGTGCTTGTGGATCCTCTGGGGACACTCTTTCGCCATATGCTGAGCACTGTCGCAGATGTAACACTTCCTGTTCCCTCTAGGAGCCTTTGCTTTGACTGCTCCCGGTGTTGGGGCTCTGGTGGCTGTCTGAGCCCTGGCACCACCTATCTCCATCGGCTCCTCTCCCCCTCCCAGTGGAGGCGTGGACTGGGTGCGCGCTGTCTCTCTGGGAAAGAAAGGAGGTGATCTAGCTGGCGTGCGTCCCCAACGCCCTTCATCCTTGCTCCAAGGACGTTCTTCCAGCCTCACTCCAATCGCCAGCGCTCTCTGGACGACTTCCTCAGTGCTCTGGGGTCTCTCCCCCCTCACAATTTCATCTTTCACAGCCCCATTCAGCCCCTCCCAGAACAGGTCCCTGACGGCGGCTGAGTTCTTTTCCCATCCCAGCGCGTTGACCAATGCAAAAAAGTGGGAGTGATATTGCCGTACAGTGGCTTTGCCTTGTTTCAGTCCATGGATCTCCCTTCTGGCCACATCCACATCCACAGCCGATAGAAAACAAGCATCCATCGCTTTAATAAAGGCATCTGCATTTTGGAGGGCTGGGTCATTATTGCGCCACAGATTGCGCAGCCATGCCTTTGCTTCCCCATGGAGATGAGTTAGTATGAAGCCCACTTTCTCCTGCTCATCTCTAAAGTCCTTTTGCAGCAACTTGAGCGCAAAAACCAGGTCTGCTTTGAAACTAGGATACTGCTGCAGGCTCCCGTCGAAATGGGACACGAGGCTGCCCCCCCTCTTACCGAGACCAATTCCCTCCGGTCTGGCACCCGGCAACCCCTGTTTGATCAGCATTTCCAACCTGGTCTGCAGATCCTGGCAGGCGGTGGCTGCTTCATCCTCCCTCTTTCTGGATGCTGCTATTTCCATGTTGAGCCTTGTGACTGCTTCTTGCAAGGCTGCCATTCTTTCATCCGTACTCATCCTTCCCGATCTTCGTGAGCTCGCAAAGCACCAAGCTTCGCCCTTCACCGCTTCAACTCACGCTGCGAAGGTTTATGGAGATGGGACTTACTGTCAGAGCTGCCCCTAGGTCCCAGCTCACAGAGGACCAACGCCCGATCGTCGTTATGTACAAAAGTCTTTATTGAAGTTCAACTTCCATTCCAAAGCCGCAGCGCGCAGCCCTACGTCTTAAACCCTAGACCGGCGAAGTCCCGTCTGAATCTCCTCCCCTCTGACACCAGTTTAAGATCCTAGCCCTGCTCCACCTTTTCCGTTGTTCTCTCCTCCTCTGGGTCCTCCTGCCCGCCGGGGCTTTCCCCTTTCTGGACTCTTCCGACGCTGAGTCGGCTGACTCCTCCCCCTGTCTCCGGCGGGCTTTAGGACCCGGTTCCCAATCCTCATTCTCTGCTGTACATTTGAACTTGCCTCTCGTGCCAACCCAGTGACCTTCCTCCTGACCGTCACACTGCTTCTGTCACTGCTTCCCTCTTCCGGGATACTGCCCGGATCTGACCTCCCCTCCGTTGTCTGGCTCTCCGACGGAGGCGTGGCCAGCCCTGACTTATCTTCACTCCCTGGTGTGGAATCCTCTGCCCTCGATACCTGGGACTCTTCCCCCCCACTATGCTCTGGTGGGGAAGCTGGTCCTGATTTCCAACTGCTACTCTGGGAGTCCCTGCTGGCCCCTTGCTCCTGGAGTGTCCCCCTTGGGAATCCCCTTGCCCTGGCCACTGGCGCCCCCTTCTGTGAATCTTCCAATTCGCTGGAGAGGCTCATGGAATCTCTCGGGCCACTGTCATCTTCTTCTACGCTGCCCTCAGATTCTTCCCCTTCGCTCTCCATCTCCCCTCTTCCCTGTGCTTCTGCTCCTGAGCCCCTGACAACACTGGTTCTGGTCTGACTGCAGTAACTGTCAATTTGCCCAATTCAAGCTGCTGGTTTTAACTGTATACAACTCAGTAAGCCTGTAACTAATGAACTTATGAACTTTCCCAGACCCTGAGGCCCTTCTACATATGTTGAGAGGAAATGCCTTCTCTGAAATAGCCGACTGTTTGTGGAATGCTAGCTCCAGGGAGACCTCCCTTATCAATATTTTGGTTCCTGGGAATTCTTCATTTTCCTGGTCATTTGAGAGTACCAGTGATATAATTGCATTGTTAAATCTTTTTAAATATTATTTTATTACTGTACTTTTTACTTGGTAGTGAATAACTTTGGGTCTTTTTTAGTGGGAAGCAAAGCATTTTATAATAATAATAATAATAATAATAATAATAATAATAATAATAATAATAATAATTTTTTATTTATACCCTGCCCTCCCCAGCCAAGGCCGGGCTCAGAGCGGCTTACAAGCAATAATAAAAACAAGATGAATGATTACAAACTTAAAAACAAAATTAAAATACAACATTAAAATAATGGAACATTAAAATATTAAAATGTAGCCTCATCGCAGGAGGAGAAGGAAAAGGGAAAAAAAGGGGAGAGAGAGAGAGGGAGGGAGGGAATCAAATTGGCTCCAAGCCAAAGGCCAGGCGGAACAACTCTGTCTTACAGGCCCTGCGGAAAGAAATCAGATCCTGCAGGGCCCTTGTCTCATGAGGCAGAGCGTTCCACCAGGCCGGAGCCAGAGTTGAAAAGGCCCTGGCTCTGGTCGAAGCCAATCTAACTTCCTTAGGGCCCGGGACCACTACAGTGTTGTTATTTATGGACCTTGAGGCTCTCCGTGGGGCATACCGGGAGAGGCGGTCCCGTAGGTACAAGGGTCCTAGGCCGTGAAGGGCTTTAAAGGTCAAAAGCAGCACCTTAAATCTGACCCTGAGTTTTTGGGACAGCTTCAAGGGCAGCCCCGCGTAGAGCGAATTACAGTAGTCAAGCCTGGAGATGACCGTCGCATGGATCACTGTGGCCAAGTCAGGGCGGGAAAGGTAAGGGACCAACTGCTTGATGCGGCGAAGGTGGAAAAATGTCGCCTTGGCTGTTGCTGTAACCTGACGCCATGGAGGCGTCAAGGATTACACCCAAACTCTTAACGGAAGGCAATGGCACTAATTGGGCCCCCGCAAGAGAAGGGAGTTGGTCCCTCATCCCCATGCCATCCCGACCTAGCCATAGGACCTCTGTCTTCGAAGGATTTAGTTTCAATCGGCTCCCACGAAACCATCCAGCCACAGCTTCCAAGCATCTGGTCAGTGTGTTCGGGGTCGAGTCGGTGTGGCCATCCATCAGCAGATAGAGCTGAGTGTCATCAGCATATTGGTGACAGCCCAGCCCAAAGCTCCGGATAATCTGGGCAAGGGGGCGCATAAAGATGTTAAAAAGCATCGGGGAGAGAATTGCGCCCTGCGGCACTCCACACACCAAGGAGTGGCGCGACGACATTTCCCTCCCTAGTGCCACCCTCTGTCCCCGACCAGAGATAAAAGAGCACAACCAGTTACGGGCTATGCCCTGTATCCCCACGTCTGCGAGGCGGTGGTCCAGAAGATCATGATCGACCATGTCAAAGGCTGCTGACAAATCTAAAAGGATCAGCAGTCCTGACCCGCCTCAATCCAGTTGTCTACGGAGATGATCTGTTAGGGCAACCAGAGCCGTCTCTGTCCCAAAACCAGGACGGAAACCGGACTGAAATGGATCTAATGCCGATGTTTCCTCCAGAAACCTACCAAGCTGTTCAGCAACCGCTCTCTCAGTTACCTTACCCAGGTATGGAAGATTTGAAACTGGGTGGTAATTGGATAGGTCTAAGGGATCTAATGAAGTTTTTTTTTAAGAGTGGACACACCACTGCTTCCTTCAACCGGGGGGTCCGCGCAACATCTGGACACTCCCTAATCAGCCAAGACGGGCACGGATCAAGGGGGCAGGTGGTGGGCCTACCAACTTGGAGGAATCTATCCACATCAGTAGGGAGTATCCGATCGAAATGGTCCAACACTGGACCTGAAGTCAGTCGAGGGGCCTCCAGTTCAGTCACTGTATCTAAATTGGCAGGGAGTCACGGCGGAGCAATAGGACTTTCTCCACAAAAAAACTCGCGAATGCCTCACAGCTGTGGGTCGAATTTGTGCTTAAATTTGGTTGTCCTCCTAAGGACGTTATTGACCTAATTATTCTAAAAAGTTGTGCCGGGCGAGAGCTAGTGGATGCAATGGAAGCTGCAAAGTATGATTTCTTAGCAGCTTTCATAGCCATCTCATAGGCTTTCATAAGCGTCCTATAAGATGTTCTTGAGGCTCCGTCACGAGTCCATCGCCATACTCGCTCTAGCCGTCTGAGATCCCGCTTCATTTTCCGGAGCTCCTCAGTAAACCAAGGGGCCCGGTTTTATGTTAAAAGCACTTCTGTATCTTGCAGCAGTTGGGTGGGCACCTCAACATTTATGTTAATAACCAAGGTCTGTTTTTCTAGGGCATAAGTGGAATTCGTTTTGCTGGAGGAGAAAAATGCTACATTAAAGCCCAAGCTAAATCTCACATCCCTGAAGTCAGTGCAATGACCAAAGAGAGAATCTCTTTGGATCTGGTAGGTAGTCACCAAAAATATGCTTACACTGACAGCAAAGCTATGTTTGAAGGATTGTCAAGTGCAAGGGAAGGAGAAAGGCTTTGTGATGGGAAGTGTGAAGGTGGAGCGGGGCCCTAGAGAACCTCCTGAAAGCAGCAGCAACACCAAGGGGCCCATAAAGCAGCTGGGGAGGTTTCAGCTGCTCTTTAAGGTGCAGCCCAGCCTTGCCACCTCCTCACTTTTTGGCTAAGCTCTGCTGCTGCTGCTCCCCACTTAGGCTAGGTCTGGCTTTCTTCAGCAGCAGCATCTTCCAGGAGAGGTGCTCAGTGAAAGTCTGCAGCAGCCAAGGGATCCTTGGGACTGGTGCTTAGAGGTGGCCCATCCCATTTCATCACCTGAGGCAAAACGGAAAACTGCTGCCTCCTGCCCCCCCTCCAGCCACCATCACTTCTGCTGCTGCCAGAACGCCTCCCTCTTGCCAAGTTTCAGAGAGAGGGAGGTCTTCTGGGATGAGGTGTTGCTGCTTGTTTCCCCACCACTGGAGTGGAGAAGACAAGCACCAAGGCCTTGCAGAATGCCCACCTCTGGCTGAAACTTGGCAAGATGGTGTCCAGAGGTGGCAGAAGTGGGGCAGGTGGGGAGCTTTCTCTTGAGCGTCTGCTGCCTGAAGCAGCTGCTTCACCCTCACTAATGGGTGAGCCAGCTCTGCCCCCCCCCCACTTATGTAATGGTGCACAGGAGGGGCTTGAGCTGTTCTCTTGGTTCCTCTCGGCTTCTGCCTGAGAGCAGGCAGGACTGGGCAGGCACACAAGGCAGCCTGAACCCCCTCCTCCTCTGTGCCTTGGTTTGTTTGCCTTGGAAGCAGGCTGATCCCTGCCAGCAGCAGGACTGTGTCTGTATGGCATGGCCTGAACACTGAAAGAAGAAACGCATGGCAGTGGGCAGGCTGGCTCTGATCCTATGCAAAAGAAGCTGTTGTGAAGCAAGTCAGTATAAGGGAAGCCCATATAAATTTACACCAGATCCAAAGCCCGCTCTGCAGAATGGGACTGCTGTGTCCTAATCCCCTGGCCTACCTGGCAGACAGTGTGCCAAGATGAAGTTTCAACTCCAGAAGCCAATCCACACAAGCCAAGTCCAAAGATCAGGAAACAGTATGGAGTCAGTCCAAGTAAACCAAGTTCAGCAGTCAATCTCGAAGTAGAAACCCAGGAAGGTCCAAGGTGAATCCCAAACGAGATCCCTCAACATGGTCAGTTGAGTGGACACAGCAGCTCCCTCTGCTGCCTTCTGACACTGTGTCTGCTGATTGCAGCATCTGGGCTTGATGAGGCAAGTGACCCTCACCTGCTCTCTGCTTGCCCCAGCTGAGAAATTGCAGACCTCCTTCCCTACCTGGCCAGCTAGTGAACTAGGCTGCAGGCCTTGGCCTGCCTCCGCTTCCTGGATTGTCCCGCCTGCTGTTCCCTACATCTTCCCTGCCATGTTTGTGGGGACGGGGGCCTCTCTGGCTCTGGGTCCCACTGCTCGGCTTCCTGTGCACTGGTCTCTGTACCCTCATTATGCTCTGTCACCCCATGAGTATTGTCTATCCCAACCTCTCCTTCCCCATCCCCAGCTTGCTCCCGTGTGACCCACTCTGAGCTGAACCCCTTGCCAGGATCCTCTTCCTCCTCCCTGAAGTCCTGCCAGTTCTGTTGCTGCTTTGCCCAAGCCTCTCAGCAGGATAAGAGTCTTTAAAATAATTCTGTGCCAGGTTACATGACCAAGCTGAACAGGTTTAGGATCCACCTGAGCCCCAGCCCAAGCCCTGGTCCCACCTGCATCGCACCCCCAGAACATCTCTTTTTGGTCTCTGTTCAATCGGCTGGGCCCCCAGCCAAGCAAGTGTTTCTTGGGCTGAGCCAGGGTTGGGGACTTGACCTCAGATGAGCCTAGTTGAGCCAAGAACCAGCTGGCTGAAGATGGCCTCCTTCATTAACGATGTCCTTGGAGGGCCAGTCTGAGGCATCACATTTTAGGAAAACTGCAGGGGGAGGGACTGAGCAAATGAGAGAGCTTTTGGCATGGAAGGCATGTGAGAGAAGTGTTGCAGGGGGAATTATTTACTGACACTGAGGGAACTGGGTAGTCAGAAGTTTCTTTAGGATGCACCGCTTAGGGATGGTTAAAATTTTAGTGAATCATTCCTCAGAATATGAGGTTAGGTTTAATTACCCCAGAGATCCATTTTATGATACTGTGAAAGATTTGGTTTGGACTGGATACAGCTTCCAGTTCCACTGTTAAGCTAATATGATAGCTCTGATTAAAAGTCTTGTTCAGTGAAAGCAATTATATTGACCCAAAGCTTGCAGTGCAAGTTAAAGAAAGCCTTCATTTGGAAGTGCACCCTGTAGGTCTTTTCATTTTCATATTCGAAGAAGTGTTGGAAAATGGCACTGATTGAACTAGAAACTTTAAGGAATCCAAATATTTTTTACATAAGAGAGCTGCTATTCTGTAGCTGCACTGCAGAAACACTAAAATGGAAGCAGAGGATAAAATTCAGATTGCCCTCTGAGATCACTTTAAGTACCACACACTAGATCAATTTTATTTAGCCAAGTTGTTTGCACAATGCCATTATTGATTTTGTAACAGGCTCCTAGACTCTCTAGCTAGTGATATTTTTTTTAAAAAAATGTCTTTATCCCCTTCTATTGCCGTTTTAAAATAATAATAATAATAATAATCTTTGAAAGCTTTTTAGAAATAAAAATAACTGAATAGATGTGGGGTTGGCGTGGACTTCAGAAAACCAAATTACCTCAGACTGGAGATAAACCACTTTCTGGTTTTTGGAAATGCTAGTTTAATTGGCCATTTTATATTCAATATCTACTACAATGAAATGTGCACTAAAACATTTAGGACATAATACTGTGCTTTTCTTTTGCTGTAAGTGCAAAAATTGTCATAATGCAACACTAAAGTAACAGAGTCAAGGTGTTAGGGTGACTGAATTACCCATCATGTGCATTTGTGCTTTCAAACACCAGCATACCCTCCAACTTTCATGTGAGAAATGTTGGAGGGTATGCTGCCCCTTTGGCCCCTGTGTTTCGGCTGGTGGCCCCAGGAGTTCTCACCCCGCCCCTTCAAGGATCTTGGAGGCCAGTGATTTCTGTGCAGAGGCTCAGCACAGAGGCTGACGGACCACAGCGCCCCCTACCAGTGACCAGAGGAGGTAGTTCATGCCATGGTCAGCCTCAACAAATGGTCAACACCTGTTGTCCAAAGGCAGCAGAGTGTGGCAGTTGTTCATGTGGGTGATCGTCCAGTGGCGATGCCAAGCCTGTTGCACTGTAATCAATAATATTGTGGCCTACTATAATCCAGCACCAGGTTGTGTTTGCTCCCATTAAGGTCTTCCCTTAACTGTGGGACCCAGAACACCCACCAGAGTGGCTAGCAAAAGTGCCTCTTTCCCTGCACCTGGTTGTCTTTAATTTTATCCTGAGTTCTTCTTTGAAAATAGAGAGTTTCTTGGGACAGCTTGAGTCACAGGGACAGCTGAAGGAGGCAACTGCCTTAGGCAGCAGGTGCTGAGGGCTGGGGACAGAGCTACGACTGCCATGCCGCCAGCTTTGCATCTGCTGTGCTAGCCTGCTGCCTTCAAGGGCTGTGCAATGTACCGTATTTTTTGCTCCATAAGACACACTTTTTCTTCCCAAAAAGTAAAGGGAAATGTCTGTGCGTCTTTTGGAGCGAATGCGTGGTCCCTGGAGCTGAATTGCCCAGGGGCAAAAAGCAGATCATGCTTTTTTTTAAAAAAAAAAAAAAAAAAGAGGGAAGTGGGTGTTGAAACAAAGCAGCTGTGCTGGTCCGGGGGGGGGGGGGTTTACCATGTGGCGTGGTCTGAGTCTGGTCCTGGATCGAGGGTAGGGAGGCTGTCTGTCAAGGGCGAAGTGGGGTCCAAGGCAAGGAGCTGGGCGTGGTCAGGAACTCCGGAAGAGCAGGTCAGGGTGCTGGCAGGAACAGGTTTCCAGCGATGTTGCTCCTGCAACCTGGGACTGGGCTGACTGGCCTTTATCTCCTCTGGGGCCTAGGGCGGTCCTGGCCCACAGGTGATTCGCTCAGGAGAGGCTGGAGGGTTACTGGACCCAGAGGCTAGAGGCAACCTCACCTTCCCCTGACAGGGCTGGGAGAGGAGCACCTGCAGGCAATGGGTCCTCCATCACCTCCGGAGCCAGAGTGGATTCATCTGGTGTCTGCTCCTGAGGATCCGGCACAGGTGCGGGCCCTTCAGATTCAAGCCCCTGCCCTGGCTCAGCTGGCCCTGGAGGCAGGGACTCCTGTGCAGGCTAGGATTCTTCAGGTTCAGCCTCTGAATCAGATTCCCAGGCCATCAAAGCAGCTGATTGTTTGTCAATCAGGAGCGAGATAAGGGACGCTAGAGATAAAGGAGGCTGCCTGGGAGGGGGGAGGGAAAGACAGCAAACTTGCAAGGAGAGGAGACAGGAAGACTAAAGCAATGAGAAGAAAAATTAGAAGAAAAGGAGGAGCAAAAAAAAATAAAAAACTGCTCCAGATAAGGAAAAGACACTAAGGCAAACAAGAGGGAAGGGAGTGTTGAAAGGAAGCAGCTGATCGGTAAGGGATCGGGAGGGAGATAAAAGAGGCTGCCTGGGGGGGGGGGAGGTAAAATCCCATTGATCCTCAGGAATTTTACATTGGGTCACCCCAAATTCACCATCAGATCACATAGCATGTCCATGGCTACAGCCTGCACCAAAAAAAACATGCATCCACTGCTTCATGGGGCTGCAATGGCGCAAAAATGTGGTTACAAAGCATGGATCCACATGGATCCTCAGGATCTTTGCATTGGGTCACCCCAGATTCACCATCAGATCACATAGCATGTCCATAGCTACAGTCTGCACCAAAAAAAATCACGCATCCACTGTTTCATGGGGCCGCAATGGCGCAAAAACGTGGTTACAAAGCACGGATCCACATGAATTCTCAGGATTTTTGCATTGGCATGAACCACAAAAATCACACATCCACTGTTTCGTTCAGAATATTTTTTTTGTTTTCCTCCTCTAAAAACTAGGTGCGTCTTATGGAAAATATGGTATTTTCCTTTCAGCAGTATTGGGGTAAGATCCACCTACTAGTCCAATTGGCTTCTGTCTGGTCCTTAGAGGCGGGTGCCAACAAAATGACTTGAGGCAGCCCTGCTGAGCCACCCCATCTAAGCGTCATGCCACAGAATTGAAGTCAAGCCAGCAGGATCTCTCAGCACCTGAAATCTTATTCTTATAAGGTGATCTTGCCCTTGCTGAAAGAGAGGCAAGCTTGGACCTCTTAGGAAATGCAAAAAAGTACCTAATCCACAAGGTGGGTTACGCTTGCCGGCCAGCTCCCATTCATCCACATGAGATGATTAATAGCCAGATGAAATGATTTCCTGGCACTGGGCATGGGGCTGGGGGAATCATCTCAGCCTAACGCTTCTGTCTGCCATATGCCTGGACCATGCTGGCTTGCAGTGCAGGGGCTGCCACTGATTTACAAAGCAAAGCCTAATCTCCATCACAGTTCTGAACTGAGCTCCTTGTGAACACTGAGTCCTGAGGTTTTTGTCTTCTAGAAACAGTGTACATAATTCTAGACATAAAAACAAAATTCGTAATTCAAGTTGTTCCAGGGAGTGAGAGAAGCACATAACGAACAACCATGTAGTGTGTGCAAGATTCTTGGTCGGAGATGTGTGCAAATTGATTTTTCAACCTGCAGGATACTATGATGGCACCCAAAATCTTGCATGACTGAATAACTTCATCATTACTGCAGTCAGAACACACAATGTTGAGGGCACTTGAGGGCACCATGGATCCCTAAACAGTTAATAATCCTGCCAATAAAACACCCTTTAAAAATGTTTTAAAGTGTCTTTTTTAAAAAGCGAAACCAATTTCACTCTTTCCCTTAAAACTAATAAGACCGGCTCCTGGTAACAGCTAATCTCAAATGGAACTGAAATTGGAAAGAATGAAAGTAACCCAAAATGTTCTTTTTTTGCTGAACCCTTGACTATTAGCACCCAATTTCACATGCAACACATACCATACCCTTTGTCAGTCAAATTAACAGCAGATTTGTTTATTTTCTTACTCTCCTTTTACAGGAAGGTGAAATTATGCCAGCTAAATTTGCTGAAAATTCACTAATCTGGGTCGCTGCAGGTCAACCCATAAAGAACAATAATTTTCTGAGTCCCAAAATTTTAGAGCTCTGTGGAGATCTACAGATATTCTGGCTTCGGCCATCCTATCCAAAAGGTAACATTTATTTAACCTTTAAATCCTAGACTTAAGCCATCTTTGCCCATCCAAATTAATTTCATTCTGGGGGAGGCCTAGGGAGATCCTAGAGCCAGACTCATTACAAGGCAGTCTACTGGCTTATACTCAATCACAGCCCTCGGCTATCCAGCCCAGCGTCACCTATTCTGAGAGGCACAGGTCTCGTGACATAGGCCCTATGAGGAAGGGTTACAACATTTGGGGCTTTTTAGTGTAGAAAAATGACAAACTATTTTTCTGCTGTCATCGGGATTTGGAGCCCCTCAAGCCTCCCCAGTGGTGCAGAGGCGCTTGATCTGTTGTTTAGAGATGCAGCTGTTATGTGTGATGCACCCTGTGTAAAGAACTCATACATTGCAGGACAATAGAAGTAATTGAATTTCAACTCTTTTAGCTTAGAGGTTCTTTCAACCAGCACTTAGCTGAACCTATTTAAATGAGTCATGTACCCCAATGTCTGTCTGCAGTCGGGCAGAGAAGAAAGAGAGGAGCTATGCGGAAAGCACGCCAAGCTCAGACAAACTTGGATCTGGATCAGCTCAACGCTGCTGCTGAAGAGGTGAATACGAGGCCACAAACCACCCAGCGGGCTCAGCAGCGTAGACAGCAGTCTAACGCTACCCGGACTTCTGAGCAAGACACCCAGCCAGCCTTTAACCCAGACAATCCTTACCATGTGAGTATACATCCACAGTCTTGGTCAATGTGCATCTCCCCAGGCGCTTCTACAGAACGCCCCTGAAACTGCCTCATTCTTCCATCTTCTGGTACTGACCAAACAGGTGAACCAGGAGAGAGCAGTCAGCCAGTCACTGACTTAGGTGAGCTGAGGTTTCTACTCTGTGCAGTTTCAGATGAAAACTACGTTGCTGAGCCTTCTGCATAATAAGGAGGGAGCATCTGTTTACAATAGGCAAAAAAATGAAACACAACATAGTTTGTTCCTGGAAGGATATGGACTGCATCTGGGTGCTTGTAAGCAGCAAGAGAAAAGGGAAACCTGGGTCGCCTGTTATTTTCTCCCACGTTAGACAGCACAAGTGCAAGGATCAGGGCCAAACTCAGTAGTTCTGCCCAAGGCGCTCCATGTTTTCCCCCCAATGGCTGGGCATAGCATGTGAAAGGGGGCCCTCACTCCTATACCTGTCCCCACACAAAGGGATCTCTGGAATCTGAAACACTAACCAAGAGGCAGGAATATGAAAAACCAGCATCTGATAGATGACCAGGATGGATGAGGGGACCATGGTAGAACTAGGTCATTCTCGGAGTCTTGGAGCAGAGAACTGAGGTGAAACGCTTCCAGGGATTTCAGTATTGGACATGCCTTTCCTTCAGTCTTTCACATGCAGCAGCCAACTGTGCCAGTTATTGCAATCATCCTGTACTGTCCTCAAAAGTTAATCTCAGTGGTTTGAGTTTAAGGGAGGATACAAGATAAAAATTAGTGCATTATATTAATTAGTAATAAATTGCATTTTCTGTCAGATAACGGAAGATACTGACAAAAATTACAGATGGCAAGTGAAAAGCCAGCCTACTTGTGATAACACGATACGCATTTTCTTCATAGTTCTTTCACTATTTCTTTTAAAAATTAAGTTTAATCAAGTCAGCAAAGAACAAAGATGAACAGCTGCCAGGAAAAGAAAACAAATACCAGCCAACAGCATAACCCAGGCATGGCCAAACTGGCCCTCCAGCTGTTTTGGGACTACAACTCCCATCATCCCTAGCTAACAGGACGAGTGGTCAGGGATGATGGGAACTGTAGTCCCAAAACAGCTGGAGGGCCAAGTTTGGCCATGCCTGGCATAACCCCTGGTCACATTCAATGCAGCTGCTGGGGCTGTGGGAGGCAGAAGGCCATCAATATCCAAGAATCATAGAATCATAGAATCATAGAGTTGGAAGAGACCACAAGGGCCATTGAGTCCAACCCCCTGCCAAGCAGGAAACACCATCAGAGCACTCCTGACATATGGTTGTCAAGCCTCTGCTTAAAGACCTCCAAAGAAGGAGACTCCAAATTCCACTGTCGAACAGCTCTTACTCTTACAGTACTCCAGGTGAGGTCTGACCAGAGCAGAATACAGTGGCACTATTACTTCCCTTGATCTAGATGCTATACTCCTATTGATGCAGCCCAGAATTGCATTGGCTTTTTTAGCTGCCGCGTCACACTGTTGGCTCATGTCAAGTTTGTGGTCAACCAAGACTCCTAGATCCTTTTCACATGTACTGCTCTCAAGCCAGGTGTCACCCATCTTGTATTTGTGCCTCTCATTTTTTTGCCCAAGTGCAATACTTTACATTTCTCCCTATTAAAATTCATCTTGTTTGTTTTGGAGCACATCTCTAATCTGTCAAGGTCATTTTGAAGTGTGATCCTGTCCTCTGGGGTGTTAGGCACCCCTCCCAGTTTGGTGTCATCTGCAAATTTGATCAGGATGCCCATCATCCAAGTCGTTGATAAAGATGTTGAATAAGACCGGGCCCAAGACAGAACCCTGTGGCACCCCACTAGTCACTCTTCTCCAGGATGAAGAGGAACCATTGATGAGCACCCTTTGGGTTCGGTCAGCCAGCCAGTTACAAATCCACTGAGTGGTAGCATAGTCAAGTCCGCATTTTACCAGCTTCTTTACAAGAATATCATGGGGCACCTTGTCAAATGCCTTGCTGAAATCAAGGTAGGCTACATCCAGTGCGTTCCCTTCATCTACCAGGCTTGTAATTCTGTCAAAAAACGAGATCAGGTTAGTCTGACATGACTTATTTTTCAGAAATCCGTGCTGACTATTGGTGATCACAGTATTCCTTTCTAGGTGCTCACAGACTGTTTGCTTAATGATCTGCTACAGAATCTTCCCTGGTATTGATGTCAGACTGACTGGGCGGTAATTATTTGAGTCTTCTCTTTCCCCCTTTTTGAAAATAGGGACATTTGCCCTCCTCCAGTCTGCCGGGACTTCGCCTGTTCTCCAGGAATTCTCAAAGATGACTGCCAGTGGTTCTGAGATCACATCTGCTAGTTCTTTTAATACTCTTGGATGCAGTTCATCTGGTCCTGGAGACTTGAATACATCTAGACTAGCCAAGTATTCTTGTACTATCTCCTTAGTTATTATGGGCTGTGTTTCCTCTGCTGAATCATTTGCTCCAAATTCTTCAGGTCGGGCATTGTTTTCTTTATCGGAGAAGACTGAGGCAAAGAAGGCATTGAGGAGTTCAGCCCTTTCTGTGTCCCCTGTTTGCATTTCACCATCTTCTCCTCTGAGTGACCCCACTGTTTCTTTGTTCTTCCTTTTGCTACGAACATACCCATAAAAGCCTTTTTTGTTGCTTTTAACCTCTCTAGCAAGCCTGAGTTCATTCTGTGCTTTAGCTTTTCTGACTTTGTGTCTACACATGCTGGCTATTTGTTTGAATTCCTCTTTGGTGGTTCCCCCCCTTTTCCATTTTTTGTACACATCCTTTTTTAATCTTAACTCAGTTAAAAGTTCTTTAGATAGCCACCCTGGCTTCTTTAGGCACCTTCCATGTTTCCGTCTCATTGGTATTGCCTGAGGTTGTGCTTTTACTATTTCCCTCTTAACAAACTCCCAGCCATCATGAACTCCCTTTCCTTTTAGTATTACTGTCCATGGGATCTCACCCAGCACTTCCCTAAGTTTTATGAAGTCGGCTTTCTTAAAGTCAAGAAATTGAGTCCTAGTATGCTTGGCTGCTCCTTTCTGCTGTATAGCAAACTTCAGAAGAGGAATCTGTTTGACCTTATGCTCTTGGCTGAGTTTGACATCCAGCAAATATCCGGGTAATTGAAGTCCCCCATTACTACTATCTCCCTTCCTTTTGCATGCTTGGCCATCTGTTCCAGGAAGGCATCATCTATGTCCTCCGTTTGGGTTGGGGATCTATAGTAAACTCCCACAATGAGGTCCCTGTTATTCTTCTCTCCCTTAATTTTGACCCAAATGCTCTCACTTTGGCTTTGAGGTTCTAAATCTTGGATCTCTTCACAGGTATACACATCCCTGACATATAACGCCACTCCTCCTCCTTTCTTGTCTGGTCTGTTTCTCTGAAATAGATTGTATCCCTCCATTATTACATTCCAGTCGTGGGACTTATCCCACCAGGTTTCAGTGATGCCTATTATGTCATATTTAGTTTGCTGTACCAAGAGCTCAAGCTCATCTTGTTTATTTCCCATGCTTTGCGCATTAGTGTACAGACATTGAAGTCCATTAATCATTCAAGAGATCAAGTTTCCTATCAGAGGCATGCGCTCGCTGTTCCCAGGGCACTCTACATTTTGCACACGATTCATGCCTTGCATTGGTAAATGAGCAAGGTGAATAACAATGTCCTTAGGAAAGGCATTGCCAGGCAGGTGCCTTCTCAAGGTCCTGGAGGCCCCCTCCCTGTCAGAAACAGAGAGCAGGTCTGGACAGCAGCTATTAAGCCATGCCAGGAAGAAACAGATCCCACCATCCTCTGCAAGACCATCTTCCACACCTTGAACCCATGAGTTCTGGTGATTTATAATTCTTTATCATCCTCACCAACCACTCCTTTTTCTTCTGATGGCTTAACCAGACTTTTCTCCATATCACTGCTACCCTCCTAATCCGAGGACTCTGGAGAGCTGAGATCAACTTCAGAAGGGTAAATGTTGTCCTGGTTTTCCCTCTGTGCTTCTCCTGCTCATCCATTTTCTCTCAGTTCCACTGTAATTACCTCTCTGTAAGCAGTAGTCAGTAGCTGAAAGCATCTGCTGTGTTAAATTGAAGAAACTCAGTCAATGGGAAACTGCACTGACCTGCTACACTAAACATGTATGGAGTTGCTAATTTAAAGGAAGCTCGATTATTGGGGGGTGGGTTGCATAATGTTTTAAAGGTAAAGGTAAAGGTACCCCTGCCCGTACGGGCCAGTCTTGACAGACTCTGGGGTTGTGCGCCCATCTCACTTAAGAGGCCAGGGGCCAGCGCTGTCCGGAGACACTTCCGGGTCACGTGGCCAGCGTGACATCGCTGCTCTGGCGAGCCAGAGCCGCACACGGAAATGCCGTTTACCTTCCCGCTGGTAAGCGGTCCCTATTTATCTACTTGCACCCGGAGGTGCTTTCGAACTGCTAGGTTGGCAGGCGCTGGGACCGAGCAGCGGGAGCGCACCCCGCCGCAGGGATTCGAACCGCCGACCTTTCGATCGGCAAGCCCTAGGCGCTGAGGCTTTAACCCACAGCGCCACCTGCGTCCCTTGCATAATGTTTTAGCCACCATCAAAGAGATCTTCTACGCCAGTGATGGCCAAACCTGGCCCTCCAGTTGTTTTGGGACTGCAATTCCCATCATCCCTGACCACTGGTCCTGTTAGCTAGGGATGATGGGAGTTGTAGTCCCAAAACAGCTGGAGGGCCAAGTTTGGCCATCACTGTTCTATGCCCATGCTGCTTGCCCAAGGCCCGTTCCCCCAAGCACCACTCACATTTCACTATTAAGAAGTCACACTGACTTTCCCAGCACCTGCTGCTGTAATAGGACTTCTTTCCCATTTGCATTCCCCACTTAAAAGTGTACAACCAAATAAGGCTGAGTGCCTGAAAACAAGTATTAAACTTCTAAAGATCAGTCTAGAATCTAGAGGTCAGCTACAACCTCTTTGAAATCCAATTTAAGAGCAACTGAATCTGTGAATTAATGGCCATGGTGAATTCTTGCTATTTTTATGATACTTAATGAAATGTACCACTAAAAAACTGTGCTTGTTATATTTCAAATTTCAGCAGCTGGAAGGGGGTGAAGGGATGACCTTTGACCCACGGCTAGACCATGAAGGAGTCTGCTGCATTGAGTGCAGACGGAGCTACACACATTGCCAGCGGATCTGTGAACCTCTCCTGGGATACTACCCGTGGCCTTATAACTACCAAGGCTGCCGTTCCGCTTGCCGGCTGATCATGCCCTGCAGCTGGTGGGTTGCTCGCATCTTGGGTGTGGTGTGAAGGAAGAGGGAAGTGCAGGAGGCTGTCCTGGGCAACCAAACAGAAGCAAGAATATCTCTGCAAGTGAATCTGTTTGTATGTATGTTAAATTATCCCAGAAAATGACATTGGCTGATGTAGATGTAAGTAAAGTTAAAACCTCACGTTAATATTTTATTAGTTTTACAAATAAAGTATTGGAAACCTAAACGCCTTCTTGAAAATAATCACCTCCAAGACCTGCTGAAAGTGAAAATTTAAAAAGGAATCTTATACATTCTGAGCCAGATCAACTCCTTCCCCTTTAAAAATTCATCCTCTCCAACCCAAGCCGTCTGTTATTAAATAGATGTGAACATTTGTCCAATTAGATTACTAGACCTAATGCTTTGGGGAGTAGCTTTCAACTACAGTGGTACCTCGGGTTACAGACGCTTCAGGTTACAGACTCCGCTAACCCAGAAATAGTACCTCGGGTTAAGAACGTTGCTTCAGGATGAGAACAGAAATTGTGCTCCAGCGGCGCGGCAGCAGCAGGAGGCCCCATTAGCTAAAGTGGTGCTTCAGGTTAAGAACAGTTTCAGGTTAAGAACGGACTTCCAGAATGAATTAAGTTCTTAACCTGAGGTACCACTGTATGTAACACTTGACAAATAAATAATAAGGGAAGCTGTTATTTGTTGTTATTCATATAGAACCAGGGGATCATTAAGAAGCTGTTAGAAACCAATTACATCACCCTTTTCTCACTGAGCAGCTGGAGGGGGGTGAGGGCAGTGGCAGAATCCAAATACAGGACTGTTGCATGGAAGGGCTCAACAAAGCCCATCAATTTTATTATTTTAATTTATTGGATTTATATACCACCCTATACCTGGAGGTCTCAGGGCGGTTCACAGTATAAAATCAAAGTCCCTTCAGGAGAGCTGTGAATCAAAGTAGCCCAGGCAGAGGCTGTGTTGTTTCCAGCAAGTGACGGCTTTGAAAGTTTCTTTAGTGGAAAATAGGAATTTACATAATAGTTAATAGCCTCCAGATGCAGAACATATACTTCTACTGTGTGGAGATACTACACAGAGACGTTTGAAATCTTCCAGCATCTGCTGTCAGTGAGCTTCTCCATACCTGACATTAGGCAACAATGAGAAATGGAGCAAGGGAGAGAGAGGCCCTACAAAATACAGTAAGAAAGAATTGTGATCCAATTGCTATGGAACTGTAGAGTTGGAAGAGACCAAGGGTCACCTAGTCCAACTCTCTGCAATGCAGAAATCATTTGCCTAACGGGGTGCTCAAACCACAAACCAGTGTCTCATGCTCTGCTGACTGAGCTAAGATTCAAAAGATTAAAACTGTATAAAACTATTGGCTTTGATTCCATTTCAGAAGCCTTCCCCTCCATACTCATCCCACCCAAAAATATTTTATCGATGTGTTGGAAAGAAGTGTTATATGGCACAAATGTGGGGGGAAAGAAGTCATTCAATTAAATTATTGTATATTTTCTAGAAGAGGCTCAAACTTTGGCAAAGTGTTGCTACTGGATATATATATACAATATAACCCCAATTCTTTGGAAAGGGTTTTCCACAATTTTTCACAATTGTGGGGCAACTGCTAAGATTGCCAAGATTGCCTGATTTCATGTTTGAGTGTGCAGGAAATACAGCCAGGAAAGTAATTTTTGTTCATCATTATAGAAAAGAGAAAGTAGATGCTGAGTTGCACAAGGACAACGCTGTCAAGAGCTTTATGGCCAATTATGTTGCATTGTCGTCCAGAAGTAACTGGAAGGCAGTGCAAACATTTTAGGTGACTTGGCTCTCAGTGACCCACCTCTAACAGTCAATCAAGGGCAGCCCTATATGGAAGTATGAAAGAATTGTGCTATATTCAGTATGCTTAAATAAACAAATTAAGTCCCGTCTGCTGCTATAAAACTGGTACATGCCCATAAGGTTGACTGCTAAGTCTGGAAGTATTTATTTAAGATATTTATAGCCACCCACCTATCCTTAATGAGCCCACGGAGACTAACAACATACATTAAAACATTAATTTGATAACTTTAAAAGCAATTTGACACCAGCAATAAATACAATACACACAGGTCCCACGATACAAAACAAACTATACAAAACTAACCTGTTCCTGAAAAATGGTTCATAAGGTGAGCATACATATAGTAATCTGAACATTTTCATTATTTCTTACGGGGGAAATTCCAATGCATTCCCAACCCAGAACAGGTTCACCCCAAATGATTAAACAAAAAACCCTGAACCACATTATTATAACGCTGCTCTGCAATTATTGATTTTTTTTAAAGCATTCCCAATTGGAAAAAGTCCTCTGCATTACCTTGAAATAATAAAAGAATAAAATCACAAAAGCCATTACCACCACAAACAATTCAAACAAGCAATGAAAAACAAGTTTAACAAGGTTTTGTGGCACAAAGAGTTGATGAGGGGAGAGAGGAAGTTGATTTTGTGGTGAAGCCTATGGCATTCAAGGGCTCAACAGCAGACGTTATATCAGAGCAACCTGCAGGTTCCATTTCCATTCCTTCAACCTTCTTCTCAATGACTGCAGTCCTTTTCTCAATGGCAACTGGCTTTCCAGGAGGAACATAACCAGATGTGGAAGGGTTCTGGCTTGTAAGATAATACTTTATTCGGCTATAAGCCCACAAGGTAAAACAAATCAATAGATAAAATAGCATTTTACAATCTAAAATATCAACTAAAATATTTCATCGCATAATCTCTTTCACATTATTTACAATCTCTAGATGTACCGTGTTATGGCCTTGAAGATCAAGATGGTGCATAGAGTTTACTGGATTTTTAATAGTCATGCAGCATTCCATGAAGTCTTTTATATGAAAGAACTGAAATCAGGAATCTAGCAACCTGTAGTGTTCTATAAGAGTCAATGTCCTGGAGTAGATAAGCTAGATGTAATTCAGGTGGTTTAGCAGCAATTTCCAGAATGATTGAACTCAGGATCCTTGATCGGGGAACAATGTATAAGGGGCAATTAAACAAGATATGATAGAGGGATTCTATTGATTTGTTGTCACATGCGCATAAAACAGAGGTTTTACCATTAGAAAATCTATTGCTCAGAACATTTGAGGGGAACACATTAAATCTGGCTCTAACAAATGCGAATCTATGCGACGCAGCCGATAAAGTAGACAGATATCGAGGTATCTGGGACATAGATGTGATGCCCTGATTTATCGGGGAACATGTACCTCCACCTGTAGTGAGATTTTGTTGCAAATCTACCTCCTCCAATCTTTGTTTGATGACCTTTTTAGCTGTAATTAGATCTAAATTAAGTATATCGGAAGGAGAGATTCCATAAGACAACAGTTTGGAGTGGATTTTTGTTGCCCATGGGTTGGTGAATTCATCTCTCCAAAGGCACTGAATAAGATGGTAGTTTGGCAATTTATGCCAAAGGGACAGCCAATAATTAAAGGCATGTCTCCACATCAGAATCTCTAGGGAGGGGATCTTAAGTTCTAGGCGAATGGCAGAGTTGCTTACACAGGAGGGTAGTTTCAAAAGGCTTGTAAGTGCTCTGTTGGTTTTATCAGGGACAGGAGGGGTGGGGGGGTGGAATCATTCATCTTGGACGGCTTTCTTCCATATTTTTCAGAGAAACTTATGGGTCTCCATTATGATGCTTTGTTGAGCATAATTTTTGCCTTTAGTGCACATTCACGGTTGTCATATTCCTCAATCATATACAATCAACCACACTGCAGTGAAATTTGTTTTAAAATTTCCATGTCCGCAAGGACCTGTACTTCAGCAAGTCGGAGATCAAGAGAGGCAGGAGACATAGGGCAATGGAGGGAAAGCAGGGGAAGAGCAGAGTGGAGCAATAGGGGGGAAAACTAGAGTGGAGCGCCTCCCACTCTTGTAGCCAGCAACTTGGGTACAAGATCCAATCCAATAGTTAGAAATTGCTTCATGAAGGTCCTTGTGATTTTGTGGGAAGAGGCCACCACACAGGACAAAGCCCTGAGATGTATCACGTTAACCATCTTGTGCTTTGGCCCATGTGAGTTAATATTATCTGTGTCCTGAAATTTGCTCATTTCCCCTATACCTTGTTTCTCTATACCAAGTTGGAATCAACTTGATCCCCGCCCCCTCTTTCCTTTTTCCTTCTGTGATAGAACTCCTATATGGGGACTTCCCTGGCTTTTTTTCTGGCCCACGTAGAATCAGTCTGGATAGTTGGCCTTGGTGAAGACATGTTTTCTTCCCCAAAAAAGTTTTTGAGTTTCTACTGAAATGAGGCTGCATTTTGATGTTGTATTTTAATCTTGTTTTTAAGTTGTATTTCAACCAATTGTTTTTATACCTGGTGTTAGCTGCCCTGAGTCCGGTCTTGGCTGGGGAGGGCGGTGTATAAATAAAGTTTATTATTTTTTATTATTATACAAATACGTTTCCCTGAACCTTATGATACTTAAGAGATTTTTAGATTTTAGTAATTTTGCACCAACTCAAGGAAAGCTGAAAAAAAAACCCTAGCATGGAAGTCAAGTGTATGAAGTCTGAAATACCAAGGCATTGCTCTTTATGTTCAGTACTTAAAGACTTAAAGTTTTCAAGCAGGACTTCCGGTGCAGCCGTTATGGCTAACTGCTGATCCCATGGTAGCGGATGCCAGCCATGCAGTTAATTAAGGATAATTTGAAAGCAATTATCCTTTCAAGCCCCCCTCTGGTCGGGGGGGGGGGGAGAGCTTTCTCTCTCGCTCCGATGGAATGTGGGGACAGGGATGCAGAGAGCATAGCACTGCACGTCTTGGAAACTCCCCAATGCAGTCACCATGAGTAGAGGTATCTCTGTTTCTTTTAAGAAGTATCTGAATTTGGACTAAAGAAACAGACATGTTTTGGAAGGAGGAGAAAGATAACCTGCAAAATGAATCAGCCACTGAGTGCCAAGGTTTTGATCCAGAGAGGATTCTTGTTATCGTAACTGGAATGCTACGTAAGTGAAGGAGCCTTTGTTCTCTTTATACATTATTTTTGCTGTGCTATGAATCGGCAAGCCTTCACTGAAAAAAGAATCAATTATTAGCGGAATGAAATTACAGTGGTATCTTAGGTTATATACGCTTCAGGTTAAATACTCCACTAAGCCAGAAATAGTGCTTCAGGTTAAGAACTTTGCTTCAGGATGAGAACAGAAATCGTGCTCTGGCGGCGCGGCGGCAGCAGCGGGAGGCCCCATTAGCTAAAGTGGTGCTTCAGGTTAAGAACAGTTTCAGGTTAAGTACGGACCTCCGGAAAGAATTAAGTACTTAACCCGAGGTACCACTGTACTAATGGATTACAACTATACATGGAATGCAAGAGGGATTCAACAAGAACTTATAATTTTCTTTACGGAGTGCTTGAAAGAACAGACTGTGTGAAATACTGTGATGATTTGTAACATTGCCAACTAAAGAGAGCTCTAGTTCTGATTTATTATGGTTTTGGTGAGACGCCAGTCGTTAGAAGAAGCAAGGAGAGAAACACTGGAAGTTAACCAGAAGTCGCGGCCGGACGCTGGAGTGCTTTCAGTTCAGAGAGGCAAAATGGAGCTGTGGGGTGCTTACAAATGAGTTTTGGAATGAGGGACAATGTGGAAGAAAACTGACTGATTACAACATGAAGGAAAAGAAGGTAAACAAATATTTCACACAGCTAAAGGATATAAATTCCCTCTGCAAGTTAATGGATTTGGATTTATTAAACACGATCGAAAGTTATCACATCAGTGGCTGCTAGAAAAAGGGATTAAGATCAGAAATGTGGAATTTGGGACTAATTAAGAGAATTTGTGCAGGACCAAGGAATGACATCAATGATAGCCAGAACATGGGAAGTTTATGTTTAATTCGGAACTGTTTAATTGGCTTTTTTATTGTATTGTGATTTGGCATAATTTGGCATTGCATTAATGTGGCCTCCATTGCATTGTTATTAATGAAAAATAAATTTATTTTTTAAAAATAAAGTTTTCAAGCAAAGCTTGCCTACTATAGGACACACCGGACCGTAGGTGGGGGAGAACAGGGGAAAAATATTTTTTTCTTGTTCTCCCCCTCTAAAACAAGGTGCGTTTAAGGTGCATTCACCCAAAGCCTCCAGAGCGCAGCGGGAGTTCCTTTCGACCTGCTCTTTGGGGCTGGCGGCTTTCCCCCACCGCCAGCCTCAAAGATCCCTGAAGCCTTTGGAGCGCAGCATGAGGTCCCGCTGTGCTCCAAAGGCTTCAGGGATAGCTTTGCGCAGCCATCCCCAAGCTGTTCTGGCTTGGGAACAGCCTTTCTAGCCTCTGCAGGGCAGCGGGGTGAAGGCACCCCGCTGCCCTGCAGAGGCTTTGCGCGCAGCCATCCCTAAGCTAGAACAGCGAGACGGGGCGCTCCGTCTCCCTGTTCTGGCTTTGGGCTTAGCCGCGCAGCCTGCATTCACTCTATAGGACGCACACACATTTCCCCTTCATTTTTGGAGGGAAAAAAGTGCGTCCTATAGAGCGAAAAATGCGGTAACTGGATGAGGGCAATACATGTGATTGCATTCACTGAGCTGGTCATTCCTGTCTGTGGCAGGCTGAGGGCACCCAGACCCTCTCCTCCTCCTCCATTGGCCCTGTGGGTTTTCATTGACTTCATCCCTGGGGGTGGGAGAAACACACAGACTGCTGCCTCCTGCAATCTGTCCTGCAGCTCTGGATGAGAGGGAAGAAGTGGCAGGAAGCACAACTGGGCCACCAGAAGATATTGCCGTTGGATTCCTCCCCGAGTTGGGAATATAGTCATACCCCGTGTTGTGTTAGGTTCATGTTGCGTCTTTTTGCCTTGTGAACGCGGCAAACTTGGAAGTGTATACAAGCGGGTTTTACCACTTGTGTGTGCGCAGAAACGTTCTGCACACTTTGCACATGTGCAGAAGCACTCTTATCACACTGCGCGCGTGCACAGAAGCAGCGTTCTACTTACGGACTTTTTGGGGTGCGAATGGCACCCTGGAACGGGTCAAGTCCATAACTAGAGGTACCAGTGTAATCTGGTCAGCACTGGAGCTCCTGTGTTGTGGAGGATGCTGCCTCCGTGACACAAGGGTGGTCCCATCCCTTCTGGAACATCTTCAAGAGACTGCTTGCTAGCCCTGGAGGGCAAGACACCCCAAAGATCAAATGTCAGTGTGCTTGTTTCTAAGTTAATGTTTAAAGTATAATTAAAGTATGAGCAGTTCTGCTGTCACAATTAGTCCACTGAACCACATTACCCTGTAATACGGTATAAAAGAATTTTATATGTTGTAGCATTAAGAGAGACATCTGAGAAGGATGGGATGTTTTATAGTTTGACTAGTACAAGTTTTTACTTTGAGGCAAAACCATTATATATGCATTACATTTCCCTCAAAGGCCAAATGCAATTATTTTGCCTTAAGCTAAGTGAGTAAAGGCAAATATGTGAAAACATATTTAAATGAAGCTGAAAACTGTTAAGAGGCTTTGCATTGTTTTTATCTATAGGGATGCTTTTTTCCATACAAGAATGAACTTTAGCTGTTCATTATAGAAAACTTGCTAATATACATTGTTCACTTTGATATGTGGATACCTCCATATATGCAAAAACTATGTGCATGTCAGCAAATCTTTACTGAAATATTTTTTTTAAAAACTCAATAATACGCCTCCTTTCAATCACTACATGAACAATTCAAAGCAAAGTCTTAGAAAACATTGCAATGCTTTGTGCAAAACCTGAAGCTGAAAAACATTTAATAGAAGTAGAAAACTCATCTACTGGTAGTTCCATTTCAATGACCTCCCCCCCTCCCCCATATATGTCTATTCAACAATTATTTATAGACAATCAAATGCTTAATGCCTCATTGGACTTATATTTGTAATGAACTGACTAGATCTCAAAAAAGGATACAAGTGAATTAGAACATCCATACATGCATATGTACATAATTTTATTTGTAGGCCACCTTTCCATGCTCAAACCATGCTCAAGGCAGCTTACGTTAAAAAAAAACCCAAAACATATCAAAAGTAGCTGTAAGCAGTAACTAAAACATAATACAAAATCAAACTGAACGATTTTCACATAAATAAAAAAACTAAAATATACAAAAAATCAACAGCAACAATCCCCCCCAACCCCAACAACCTGTGTGTGCCCCTGCCCCTCAGACAGTTGCAGATGATTTGAAAGAGATTTTTCTGTTCACAATGCATAGACTCATTCTGCTTTCCCTAGTGGTAAACAGGTTCTGGAGATGTGTGTTCTGTTTCAAAACACTGCCAAACCTGTTTGACCAGAGGTAAGAGAGGGACAAAACAAAACTGTACATAGTCCGAGGGTAGCAGTGGGGGGACAGGACTCTCAATTCACTTTCCCAGTCTAGGAAATTAACAGAACACCTTTGGGGCTGAAGTTTGATCTTGGGAAAGGGAATGATACCAGAGCCTAAGACACAATGTGCCATTTGTCCCCAAGGGCTTCAACACACTCACTGTGCATTTTTCTATCCTGCCCCCACCCTGGACCCTGTACAATCTACTTCTGAACATCCTCTTGCTTCAAAGGATTCCCATGAGGCACATCGTTAAAGCAAGTGTTTAGTTTTGCTTTCATTGAACCTTGGCTTATTACTGAGCTATGGGATATAACAAACTCTGGTTAGTGTAACAAATCAGCTTCATAAAGCTTTGTAAAGTTTGGAGGGGCCCCAAGGGTCATCTAGTCCAACCCTCTGCAATGCAGGAATCTCAGCTAAAGCATCCAAGACAGATGGCCATGCAGCCTCTGCTTACAAACCTCCAAGGAAGGAGAGTCCACCACCTCCCGAGGGAGTCCGTTCCCCTATCAAACATAACTCATAGTCTGAACTTGACTTGTTGTGAAACTGACCCACTTTTATTATAAGAGATGAACCCTGGTTCACCCACAGTAATAAGTTAAGATGGAAGGAAGGTGAAACTCAATGCCGTTCCATGGGAGAAGGACAGCAGTGTGGGCTTGCGGGATAGATATCATATACGGTGGTTATGATACGGTGGTTAGCCTCTTGTTACGTGCTTATTCTGTTTATTTCTATTATATTATAAAAATACACTATGTATAATGCCTATAGAGCAATGTCTGTTACTTTTATTGTAAATCGAATGAGGTACAGTGGTACCTCAGTTTACAAACTTAATCTGTTCCGGAAGTCCGTTCTTAAACCGAGGTGCGCTTTCCCTGATGAGGCCTCCTGCCACCCTTCCACCATTTGGTTTCCATTCTTAGACCAAGGTAAAGTTCACAAACCAGGACACCACTTCCAGTTTTGCGGAGTTCATAAACCGGACTGTTCTTAAACTGAGGTTCCACTGTACTAAGATCCTAATTTTAGCACAGAGGAGGCCTATCCACAGGCTACGTATATCAAAAAATGCAAATTTGCTTTCTGCAACTGTTTTAGTTTGACAAAGAATGAGCCTAAGATATTTTTGGAAAAGTTATATATTTACAGTTTTATTTGTATGCAGAGTTAAACAGCAAAGAATCTTAACACTGTAGGTGAAAAGTGTATTTACCCCCAAAATCACCAAAGCGAATAAATTATTTAAAGAATTTTTGTGTATTAATAAGGCAATAATCCTAGGTGGCCCATTAAAAGTCTTGCTAACTCTCCAAATACATAACTGAGCAATCCAGCAGAAAATGTACGAATGATAGGTTCGTATTATCTCCCCAAAAAACCCCTTCAAGGACAGAAGCAGTAAGAGACTTCAATTCCTCTAAGACCTGCAGAGAAAGGTATTCCTAGAGCATATCAAGGTAAGATGACAGGAATAATCTTCAAATGAACATTCAGTGCTTCAGCTTCAAGGATGCTGTGTCCACACACAATGGTAAATACACAAATATGGGCAGCACAAAGCGGCACATGAAAAAGTTAGAATTTTTTCCATTCCATGTCATCTGGAGGATTGACTTCTACTTTCCTTTTACCCACATCAGACCAGTTTGTGCTCAAAACTGTCCCACCAGACTCCATCTGAAACAGGAAAACACACATTTGTCGATTATTTAAAAAAAGGAATAATCCAAGAATCAAGTAGACTGAGTTCTGCAGGTGAGAAGGAGACACAGTGGCCCAGTCACTAAGCACTGAACTAAGCACTAAGCACTGAAGTTCAATGCACCCTTCCACCTGCAAAATAATTTCCTATTCTTTCATGGTTCTCCAACTCTCAGAAACAGCCATATCTGCATCACAGGAGGTTGGACCATGCAATCCTTGGTAGGGTCCCTTCCAACTCTACAATTCTATGGCAGGCTTCCTTGTCAAAGGGTACTGATGTTACATTTGCAGTCATAATAAATTAAACACAACTCAGAAAATCTCATGTTAACTTACAAAAGATTTGTTCATGGCACGTTTCACTTCATCTGTGCCATCAGAGTATATCTGCTGGAACAGTTTATTTAAAGCTGCATCCCCCTCCAACTTTTCATTCTTCTCTTCTTCTTTGATCTCAACTACTAATTTGTCCCAATTCCTTGTATAATGAGAAGATGAAGGATAAAGGTGTGTTCCATCTGAAACTTGAAAATGGAGAGAACAGATTGATCCCAACAATATATCACAGCTTATCACAGATGAACAGTGGTGGACTTTAGCATGTACAGACTGAAAAGAAGGCAACAGCTCCAAATAACTGAGTTTACTGAGTATTTCCCTCTGCATTCCTTACTCAAACAGGACCATAAAAGCCAGAGCAGGGGCAGGCAATCTTTTCTAATTCAAAGGCTATGGGTCCTTGTGAGTTCTCTTCTCAGGAACTACATGCCCATGATGAGTGGGGCTGAAACCACACACCTTTCTCCTACATACATATATCCATTGGGGTTCTCTTTCTCGCACCCCCCTCCCAATAATATATATCTGTTTGGCCTCTCTCCCACACCACAAACACAATCAATCCTCTAATCCACACCTTCCCAGTCTTCCAACAATGGGCTACATAATGCAGAAGAGGGAACAAAAGAGGGCAGCTTTAGTTCCACAGCAGATTCATGCTGGGCTCTACCAAGCACTCAATTCACTTACAAATGTCACTCTACGCACAAAAGCCAGTGAAAAGTTCTGTTCTACTTTTTCATTCTCTACCTGTGCTCCTTCTCTCCCCACCCCATGAACATAAGAGCAGCCTTGTGGATCAGACCCATCGAGGGCAGAATCCTGTTCTCACAGAGGCTAACCAGGGGCCCATGGGAAGCCTGAAAACAGGCCTTGAGTGCAACATCACTCTCCTCACCTTTAATTCCAAGAAGCTGGTATCCAGAGACATACTGCCTACCAACAGTGGAGGTAAAACTTGGCCATCACAGCTGACAGCCATTGACAGCCTTAGCCTCTGTGAATTTGCCTAATTCTCTTTTGAAGCCTTCCAAGTTGGTGGCCATGACTACCTGCTTGTGGAAGCAAATTCCACAGTTTAACTATGTGGTGTGTGAACAAGTCTTTTCTTTTGCTTGTCCTGGTTTTCCCAACATTCAGTTTCATTGGATGCCCACAGGTTGCCGTGTTATGAGGGTGAAAAAGCTCCCCCCACCCACTTTCTCCATGCCATGCATATTTTAAATATGCTTAGCATGCCTCCTCTTACTTTCCTTTTCTCTAAACCAAAAACCCCAAATGTTGTAATCTTCCTTCAGAGGAACCTTCGCACCTTCCCAATAACTAAAAGGAGCATTCACATAAGAAATGACAAAATTATATTATGAGGCATCCTGCATTTGCTGGATCTGGGAATAGATAATTTTGAAAAATGGAGACATTTTAGATTTAGAAGGACATGATAACAGATTTGCATGGCATGCATACTTATGGTATGAAAGAATCACATAATAAGAAAATCCATTTTTAGGGTATAGGAGAAATATAAAGACATTAGAACAAAAAACACTGTGGTGGCTCTCCCTATTAGAAGCAATATCTTTGAAGAAAATTGAACATATATAGAGCTGTTAACCGAAGTAGAAAAACAGGTAAAATTAAAAGACTCTGAAGAGATAAAGAGAACTGGTAACAGACTGGTTACAGTATCATCAATTAAATGATATTTTAAAGACAGATAAAAAGAAAGGTTTTAGTTATGAGTTATCAAGATTTCAAAAAGATGTTTTAGAAAATAATATAGCCTGGTAGAGGCTATGGAAAACAGATTTGAAATTCATGGCATGTTGTTCACTGAAAGAAAATTACATAATAATGATGTACCGGTGGTATTTGACTCCTGTTAAGTTAGCAAAAATGTACAGAACAAGCACAATTACTTGCTGGAAATGTAAAGAAAAAGGAGGTACCTTTTATCATATGTTGTGGACATGTAAAGTAACGAAAAATTTATGGGAGATGCTATATAATGAAATGGAAAAAATGTTTAAAATAACTTTTGTTAAAAAACCAGAAGCTCTCCTATTAGGAATTATAGGTACCGAGATACCAAAGGACCAGAAAATAATATTTATGTATGCAACAACAGCCACACAGATACTATTAGCCCAGAGATGGAAGGAAGAGACAACCCTGACCAGAGAAGAATGGCAAACCAAGTTGATGGACTATGCCGAAATGAAAAAAATAACTGGGAAGCTCAGAAACCAAGAAGATAAGAAATTTAAAAAATAATCCTTTGTTACATAAATGACTCGGCAAACACCCTTCCCCCCAAGAACGCCTTTTTTCACAGGAAGTGAAGAGGAAAGAAAGTGGGAGTATAGATATGGAATATAATGACAAACGGGACTGTGTGAGGAAAATATTAAAGTTTGGAATAATTATAAAAAGGGCTTGGAGCCTCTGCAGAGTTAATTTTTTACTTGCCCCCTGATTGAGGGGAGGAGGGACTGGACTTTGAAGACTTCCTGGGGTTCTAGTGGGACACCAGATCATTCTTCTATAAGTACTTATAATTAATTGCTTCGTTTGGATGTGGAGGGGAGAACTTGGAGGCTTGCCGGGGCTCTGGCAGGACATTAGGCAACTCCCTGCTTGAAATCGGAAGTATGGAATTTTACAGCTACAATCAGAAGAGTTGAGAACAAAAGAGAGAGATCCCTCCAGAATAACTCTGAGTCAACAGAGCCGTAAGGCACAAAGGAGATCAGGAATAACTTATATGGACATAATATTTGATAAATAAAGGAACAATTGATGAAAATTAAAACTTCACACAGGAAGAAGAAAGGAGAACTTGCAAATTTACAAATTACTATATGTGTTAATAGGAACTGATGTCAATTATTGTAGCTGTGGTATAAGGGATTTTATCAAGAGTGGATTGTATATGGTTTGAGCAATAGTCTGGAGGCAGAATTAAAGATAATCAGTAGACCTTGAAGTACAGCATGTCGGAAGCCACACAAATTTTATAATTGGCTATGTAATTGATTTGTATTTGTATTTGAATTGATATTGCTATTTGGTATTGATAAAATATGGCATTTATTGGATTTTTGTAATTGAAAATTAATAAAATATTGAACAAAGACCAGCCAGTTCTCCCAGGAGTACCTGTTTTGCCTGTCCTGTCCATTTAAGGTTACATTGTTTGGATCTTAAATTGTATCTAGTTTTACTCTTTATGGCTGGAAACCACTTTGGGACCAATGGTGAAAGGAACACTAAAAATCTGATAACTAAAATAAAATAATAAATAGAAAAAAAGTTTGCATCCTGACCAAAGTAGATTGATTCTCTTCTCTCTGCTACATTACAACAAGTGATCTTTGAGTAGCAGGACTATAATTTGTTGTTTAATAATGGATAATGATGGCATCCAAGAACAGACCTATAATCCAATAAGTGATTGTCTCAAACAAAAGAGTGCAATAGTGTGTAGATAAGAGCAAAAGCACAATTTGTAGAACTGAACATGAACATACTAACCAGGCGCCAATTGTTTTAGTTTAGGAGAGCCTCCATGGCCTTCCAATTTCTCCCATCGTACAGCTTCTGGTTTCTTCATTTTTATTTCAATCTACAGAACACACAACAAAAACCCAAATATTAATGCACTAAATGAGGCCTGTAGTTTTTTTCTGGTGTAATTTTTTTAAAAAAGAAAAATGTTAACTGCCATACCAGTTAAACGTACAATTAAGCTAATTTACAAACTAGCTCAATTTGCTTATCATAGTAAATGATTTATTGTGGATGTGCTGATGAGAGCCACTTTGCCCCCCGCATCCAAAAACCAACCACAAACCACAGCTGTGTGTTACAGCTGAACCAGGAACTGTGGCTTGTTTTGCTCTAAACAATTATCAGTAAGCCGAAAAACAAACCTAGACTACAGATTGTGGTCTGCTTGGGCAAAATAAGCCACAAATCCTGGTATGTGTTTGTTCACTTGAAGCTGTGCTCTTTGAATTCAGCCTGTACCTTTCTATAGCTCTGCAGAACAATGAGCAACAAAAAAAAGAAGCAGCTGTTGCCTGGGAAGAGCCATAGTAATTAGGATGATGTGTGAAAATAAGGTTTTGAAAAACAAATCCTAGAAAGTGTGCTTGAGCATTACTTTTATACTTATGGCTGAATCACTTTCTCAGTCTGCTAAGCACAGTGGCAACTGGTGACATTTGGACTTGGTGGGGCTGTAGTTTTTTACCTTGTAGTTCTCTTCACAACAGGACATGTACAGAACTCATTTAGAAAAATGTATCATATGCCACATGTGCCAGTGCCACTGTCCCTTGCTATAAATAAATCATTTTCTTCACATTTATGGACAGGGAAAGAGCTTCCAAGTATCCTTTTCAGAAGACTGGCTTACTTACCTCTTACTTAGAAATTAAGCTCTATCAACCAAATACTGGTGAGGGCTCACCATAGAGCCCATCTAGTGGCAGTGAAGGCAGGAAAGAAGGCCTACTTGGCTGCCTCCATTGCAGCCTCAGTAGGTCGTCCAGCAGAGCTCTTCCAGGGAGTGCAGGACCTCCTGCAGCCTGGCACAAAGGAGGTGCTGAAACCAACGGCAGCTATGAGTTGTTTGCAAAGCATTTTAAGGATAGAATTGCTTGCATGCACCAGGATCTTGACTTGGCTGTTATAGCAGATGAATCTCAAGAGGGGTCCAGAGCACAGTCTAGTCCCATTATATTGGATGAATTTCAGTTAATAAGGCTTGAGGATGTAAACAAGCTGCTTGGATCAGTCAAGGCGACTACTTGTGCTCTGGACCCTTGTCCCTCAATCTCAACTCTCTCCTTTGTGCTCAAGTCAATCACTCACTACCAGCGCACCTGTCTTTATGAATCCCATGGGAAGCCAGAGCAAGGAGACACTAACAACTCTCTTAATCTCTAGCACATGTTTGTTGGCCCAACCCAACCCACCTGCGCAAGGCAGGCAACAAAAGCTGCTGCAACTCACACACAAGCCACTGGCAATGTCTCCTCCTAAACAAATGCAAAATTATTTAATTAATTAAAAAAAAAACATTCTAGAAAGGGACTCACACTGTGGCCCCTAATGCACCCTCTTTCTAGCAAGGTCACAAAATAAATAATAAGCAAAAGAAAAAAAGACAAAGCTGCTTAGAACATGCTACAAGCTCTAAGTTAGTGTGGCTTGCAAGGAAGCACTCTGAACATGCTCAGAACAGTTGTAGGATTCTGAAAGGTCTACAATACCAGCAGACCTACAAACAGGATGGAGGGAGAATCTGCAACACTAAGGTAAAGAAGTCTGCCGTTCTAGTGAAATATAATTTATCACATGGTTTTTCTGTCTGGGAGGGACCTCCTGGCGACAACAGTACTTTTGGATTTGGTTTGGTTGAGTGGTGCAGGCAGCTGGTTGGCAGGAAAATCCCCAGGAGTCTCTCTAAGCTGAAGGAAAGAAATGAGTATGTGGAGGACATGAAAGAATGTGACTTTGAGATTTTTGGGTAAACTTTATAAAAATGTGCTTGAAATTTTATTTGTAGAAATTATGGACTAATCTCCACTGATTAAACATATTTTGACTGACTAAAAAAAGGCACACTTGACAATCAAGCAACACAATTAAATAATGATTATGCACATGTAAAAACAAAACAAAACCCTGTGTATCATTTAAAACAAATGGGACAGACTATGATTCAGCAGAGAGGCATGGACTTTTAAACGTACTATACATTCTAAAGTTATACAGAATATTGGTTTCATCCCTCTTGTTTTGGGATAATTTTATATTATGCAGTTTCATAATCAGCCAAAGAAGAGATATCATCATGATCTCTACCCACACCTGTTACAAGCGTATTTTAAGTTTCACACTAAATATCACAGCACTCATTTTACAGTTACAAACATATAATTTACTTCCAATATCAGTGTTAGCAGTCTGCCATATGACTTGAAGTCCAGCTTGTTCAATTTTATGCATAAACTTACTCATTTTGGCAGAGTAATTTTGGCAGAGTAATCTCAGCTCTATTCAAACCCAGGATAACCCGGGGATCCCTATAGCCCTAAGAACAACGGTACCTTTGTAAATGCTCACCCTAGAGTCATCTTATAGCAAGCTGTTTGAATATCCTGTCATGAATCAAAACTCCTACTTTAAACATTGAACTAAACAGAAATAATTTAAAATAGGCTTTTACTTTTACAAAAATGCTATTTCTTAGGGGAAAATAAGTATATGTATGTACATTAATAACAACAACAATTGTATACCACCCTATACCCACAGACCTCAGAGTGTCTCACAACACAAAATCACAATACAAAAACATGTATATTACTATACAAATAGATTTTATCTAGTTCTCCTCGTTACATATTTATTTTAGTTTCTGTTTGACCCTAACCCTAAACCAGCGGATTCCAAACTATCAAGTACACACCTGTTCTAGCTTCCAAGTAAGACTAAGGCTAGTGTCTTCCACAGTTTTAGTCCCAACAGGGGTGGGGTGGGGGTGGAAGTCATCTAAGAGAAAAATTAAGGCAGTGAGGTTGTGTGTGTCTGCATCTCACTACTATGGTGTGCTGCTACCAGCTCAATTCCAACAAACTATGATTAAGGAAACCTAACTTGGCTACAGTGTGAGATCTGATTTATTTAATATTTATAGTCACTCTGATCAAACTTTGGATTCAGTGAATCCACACATAATCCCTTTTGTTGCTACTGCAGGAGTGGTGAGAACAGCAGGGCTGTCGACGGCTACAACAGGAAAACACAATTTGAAGGACAGATCTACTGTAAGCCGAAACGCGGATCAGCAACACCCCACAGTCCAGGGGACACCCCAACCCCCCCATCACAGGATTTCACCCTCAAAAGTTGCCCTTACTGTTAAACAGATGTAAAATTTTACTTGAAAATTATCTATATTCCATACTTTTCAATATTTTAAGGTATGTCAACTAAATAGTGCTAACTTACCTTACATTGTTTAATATACTAATTTAAGCAGACCAAAGAGAGTAATTTTTATATCTTTATGACACCAGAGAGAGAGAGAGAGAAATCCATCAATTGTAGGGAAAGCGTACCCGGGGATAAAACTGCCCCTTGCAGAACCAAAAGGCATTAACTGCTGCCAGAGCAATAACCCCCCAGCACCACCTTCTGGAGCTCACAGTCGAAGGAGCAAAACCACCACAAAGAAGGGCCTCCCAACATCCCACTCAAGACAACCTATCCAGATACCATGGTCAACAATACTAAAAGCTGCTGAAAAATCTAAAAAAGGTTATGCAACTGTTTAGGGTGCAAGCCTAATCCCACTTACCTGGGAGTAAGCCCCACTGAATTCAAAAGGATTTACTTCTGAGTAGCCATGGTGGCGCTGTGGGTTAAAGCCTCAGCGCCTAGGGCTTGCCGATCGAAAGGTCGGCGGTTCGAATCCCTGCGGCGGGGTGCGCTCCCGCTGCTCGGTCCCAGCGCCTGCCAACCTAGCAGTTCGAAAGCACCTCCGGGTGCAAGTAGATAAATAGGGACCGCTTACCAGCGGGAAGGGGACGCAGGTGGCGCTGTGGGTTAAAGCCTCAGCGCCTAGGACTTGCCGATCGAAAGGTCGGCGGTTCGAATCCCTGCGGCGGGGTGCGTTCCCGCTGCTCGGTCCCAGCGCCTGCCAACCTAGCAGTTCGAAAGCACCTCCGGGTGCAAGTAGATAAATAGGGACCGCTTACCAGCGGGAAGGTAAACGGCGTTTCCGTGTGCGGCTCTGGCTCGCCAGAGCAGCGATGTCACGCTGGCCACGTGACCCGGAAGTGTCTCCGGACAGCGCTGGCCCCTGGCCTCTTAAGTGAGATGGGCGCACAACCCCAGAGTCTGTCAAGACTGGCCCGTACGGGCAGGGGTACCTTTACCTTTACCTTTACCAGCGGGAAGGTAAACGGCGTTTCCGTGTGCGGCTCTGGCTCGCCAGAGCAGCGATGTCACGCTGGCCACGTGACCCGGAAGTGTCTCCGGACAGCGCTGGCCCCTGGCCTCTTAAGTGAGATGGGCGCACAACCCCAGAGTCTGTCAAGACTGGCCCGTACGGGCAGGGGTACCTTTACCTTTACCTAGCCATGGTTAGCACTGCTCTTTAAGTCTTAAGTCAAAACTCCTGAAATAGCAGTTTGAACCTTTCTAAACTTCCAGTGCTTATTTAAGGCTGCATTCATTCCTTTTTAAATGTGTTTGCAACACTTTTAGAAGTAAAAGAGGTATTGAATTCCTATTCCTAGATTAGAATACTCTTGAAATATGCATTAGAGTATAAACTATGAACAATAATAATGGTGGAAAGTTAATGGTTTAAAATGAAGTACTAAGCCACGCCAAGGTATTTATTCATTGCTTCCCTCCCCCCCAAGCCACTATTAAAAACAGAACCCAATGAGCCTGAAACAATATTTTAGCACCCTCTAGTGAAAGTGACAATTTCACATAACTACTGAGGTTCCAGAAGAAACCAATAACTGTGAGTTTTAAAGATCTGTCAGCAAATTTCCAGAACTTCAAAACCAAATTCAGTGAATTGACAAACATGATCTAACACAGCTGCATTTGGCAAATTTAGCTATGCTATATTAGTGTATGAATGTATGCAAAATAGAAGAAGAGGAGGAGTTTGGATTTGATATCCTGCTTTATCACTACCCGAAGGAGTCTCAAAGCAGCTAACATTCTCCTTTCCCTTCCTCCCCCACAACAAACACTCTGTGAGGTGAGTGGGGCTGAGAGACTTCAAAGAAGTGTGACTAGCCCAAGGTCACCCAGCAGCTGCATGTGGAGGAGCGGAGACGTGAACCGGGTTCCCCAGATTACGAATCTACCGCTCTTAACCACTACACCACACTGGCTCTCTACACCACTACACCACAAATATGCTATTTGTGAGACATCTTGGCGCAAATTGAATTAGTTGCATTCATTGGTAATGCACCATGTATTTAAAGTACATCTTGTATATTTTTTCCATGACCTGTGCTATGAGCGCATGGTAATCCCACATTTTATGCATAAATGAAAATGAAATATGTACTGTATACTGAAACCCTTGGAGCCACCCAACATCTAGCGGGTGACAGCATCCCCATCACTCCCAGAGCCAAGCAGGCCTTGCCCATCAAACAAACAGAGCACTTAAAAGCTCCTTTTGCACCAGGTAACCCAAGCAGACCCGGCTCAAAAACAGTTTAAAGCTCTCTGCCTTATGGGGGGCAAGCGGGGGGGGGGGGAGGGGAGTAATGCAGTACCATGAAGACCAGAAAGCTGAAGCTCAACTCCAACAAGACACAGGTTGCACAAGTAACATCATTCCTAGTGTATGAGAGCTGGTGTTCAACCAGTTCTGGATAGAGTTGCATTCCCCATTTGCAGTTTGTGAGAGTTCCTTAATCCAGCTCTGTCACCGGCAGCACAATTGTTTCAGTGGCACAGAAATCCGATGGGCAGCAATTCAACTGATGGATCAACTGCGCAGCTGAGTTTCCTGTCATAGTATCCTGCAGGAAAGCTGATGGGATGGAGCCCTGAATAGGATTGTTCCTGCTAGGAGCTAGGGGTTGTCGGTCTTACTTCTCACTTTTGCCTTATTACACAGCCATAGAACTCAAGCTAGCATTGTCATGCATCATATTAAGTCAGATATTATTTCACAAAGTAAGTCTCAAAAGTTTGTGAATGTATTCATGTTTATTTTTAATATCGCTATTTGTAACATAATAATTCAAAATAGCATGGATGGTGTATTTTATATGAATGTAAGGTCTATGCAAGATTACCAAAGGAAAATGGTTATTCAGGGCTATCCTAAATAGACAGGACTTAAAATAACAGATTTTAAAATAATGTCACATTTTAGGATAGTTGTGCCCATTTGCTTAGAGGCACTCTTGTTAGTCCAAAGGCAAGGAAAGGCTTTATAATCTGAGTGCAGTGAACCTGCCAGTTTGTTGTTGTTTAGTCGTTTAGTCGTGTCCGACTCTTCGTGACCCCATGGACCAGAGCACGCCAGGCACTTCTGTCTTCCACTGCCTCCTGCAGTTTGGTCAAACTCATGCTGGTAGCTTCGAAGACACTATCCAACCATTTCATCCTCTGTCGTCCCCTTCTCCTTGTGCCCTCCATCTTTCCCAACACCAGGGTCTTTTCCTAGGAGTCTTCTCTTCTCATGAGGTGGCCAAAGCTCTCACTTCCATGCATCACTACTGGGAAAACCATAGCTTTTATACGGACCTTTGTTGGCAAGGTGATGTCTCTACTTTTTAAGATGCAGTCTAGGTTTGCCATTGCCTTTCTCCCAAGGAGCAGGCGTCTTTTAATTTCGTGGCTGCTGTCACCATCTGCAGTGATCATGGGGCCCAAGAAAGTAAAATCTCTCACTGCCTCCATTTCTTCCCCTTCTATTTGCCAGGAGGTGATGGGAACAGTGGCCATGATCTTCGTTTTTTTGATGTTGAGCTTCAGACCATATTTTGCACTCTCCTCTTTCACCCTCATTAAAAGGTTCTTTAATTCCTCCTTTCTTTTTTTAAAAATAATATTTATTCAAATTTTAAAGATTACAAAAAGAAAAAAGAGAAAAAAGAAAAATAGAAGACAAAAAAAATACAATCAATCAAAAAAAAGAACAAATAGAACCTGTAATGGGATAAAGGGGCTACTCGTGCGTAAGCGTTTAAGCCCTCAAGGCTTTGCAATCAGTTTCTAAACTCTCCCAGTCCGCGGAGCCATGGGTGCATGACTACCTCAATCGCTGGCAGAATCCATCAGTGGGCGCTTCCGGAATTTACGCCAACATAAGAGTTCCTTAACGGAAACTCTCCTTCTGGATTCTCTGCGTGACAGTTTCCTGCGCGGAGTAGGCATCCCCAGCGGAGGTCCTGAGACCTCCCCGCTGTTCTCACTGGAAGTATCTTGGAGCCATTCCTCCGACTGAGTTTCTGCAGGAACTCTCCCTCTCCCCCTGCTGGTTCCTTCCTCAGCATCCGAGGGTCTCCCAGCTTCCTTGAGCCCTTCCACCACCTGACTCTCCGATGGCAGTTCCCTGACATCCACCTCCCCTCCAGGACCCCCCTCACCCCCCGGTTCCCCTTCTTCTCTGGGTGGTGAGGCTGGGAACCCCCTGAAAGAATCCTCCTCATCTTTGGATGACTCGAAAACCGCTCTCCACCTACTACTGTCCCTTCTTCCCGAATACTCTTCCCCATCTGATTCTGGGAACCCCTCAAACTCCTCTTCCTCGTCAGTGGTGCCGAAATGTTCCTCCCAGAACCTAGCCAAAGGCTGAGGCTTCCTTGGGAACCGGCGATGAAACGTTCCTACTAAAACCTCATCCTTGACCGTTTCTGCCGGTACCCAGGTATTTTCGGACTCCAGTTCCCCTTCCCATGCCACCAAGTACTCCACCTGTTTGCCCTTCCACCGAGAGTCGAGTATTTCTGCTACATGACTGCTGCGCTCCCTCTCTTCTACTTGCAGTGCCGCGGGAACCTCACCTTCCCGTCCCAAAAATTCCTGCCCCTCCCGGTATGGTGACAGTAATGACCTATGGAATACTGGATGCAGTTTCATGTTGTCTGACAGCCTGAGTTTAAAGGCCTCAATTGAGGTCCCAGTCGTTTCGGCCTCAATTTCTTGCACCCGCCCTTGAAGGGTAACCCTTGTGTTGACAAGCACACCCGGTCCCCCACCCTTATGGTCTCTCCTTCCCTTCTGCTCCTATCTGCCTGCTTCTTGTATTCTTCCTTGGCCCTATCCAAATTCATCTAGAGCTGTTGATGTATGGCTTCCATTTCTTCCACAAAATGTTCCGCTGCCGGTACGCTCCATCTTTCCCCCCCTTCCCCGGGAAAGGCCCTGGGGTGACACCCATAATTGGCCATAAATGGGCTCATGCCCGTGGACACATTTTCCGCGTTATTGTAGACGAATTCGGCCAGGGCCAATTTCTCTACCCAATCATTCTCTCTGTCATTTACATAACACCTCAGATATTGTTGCAGAATACTGTTTGCCCTTTCCGCCTGCCCATTAGTTTCTGGGTGTCTGGCAGTCAAGAAATTGACCTCTATGTGCAGTAAGCTCATGAGCTTCCTCCAGAACCTGGACGTAAATTGTTTCCCTCTGTCTGAGACCACCCTCAAGGGGGCGCCATGCAACCTAAAAATGTGTTTTACAAACAACCTGGCTGTTTCTTCCGCCGTGACCGCATGTGAGCAAGCTACAAAGTGGCACATCTTGGTTAACTGGTCTACCACTACCATTACCGCAGTTTTCCCCTTGGATTTTGGCAAATCCGTCATAAAATCTATGGAGACTGCCTCCCATGGCCTTTCGGGTGTGGGTAATGGTTCCAGCAACCCCGCCGGTGCCGCCCTCTCCCCCTTTGCCCTCTGGCAGCGGTCGCACCCCCTTACATACTCTCGTACATCTTCCCTCACCTTGGGCCACCAGAACTGCCTGGTAACTAACCACATGGTTTTGTGTTGCCCAAAGTGCCCCGCGGTGGGGCTGTTGTGCAGTTGTTTGAGTACCCTACCCCTCAATTCCCCTTCTGGTATGTACAATGCCCCCTTGTAATACAACGCCCCGTTCCTTTCTTCAAAACCCCGTGTTCTCCCCGGCTCTCCTGAGCCCTCTGAGCTTATCTTGGGCGTATTCATCGCTCTCTGTCCTTTATACCAGTTCTCTTTTCCCCACCAATGCTGCTCCACACACCCAGTGGTCCTCTCGGATGATATAGATAGATAGATAGATAGATAGATTCTTTATTGTCATTACACAAGTGCAACATTGCACAAGTGCAACGAAATTGGATGCCATCCCTTAAAAACAACAAAAGCAAAACAACAACAACAACCAAACAAACCACATTCCAGCCACACCCACACCCACACCCATCAAACTCCCAGGTCACACTATCGAGTTACAGCATTTAAAAAGGCCACAGCTCTTGGATAGAAACTATTTTTCAGTCTATTTGTCCTTGACTTGATGTTTCTATATCTCCTGCCAGAAGGCAGTAGTGCAAACAGACTGTATCCCGGGTGAGATGCATCCTGCAGGATGTTGTTTGCTTTCCTAAGACAACGGGAACCGTACAGTTCTTCCAAAGATGGGAGAGGATGACCAATAATCCTTTGGGCTGTGGTTATGACCTTCTGGAGCACCTTCCTCTTCCTAGCTGTACAACTGGAGAACCAGGCACAAATACAGTATGTGAGAATGCTCTCTATGGAGCCTCGGTAGAAGGGCACCAGCAGTCTCTCACTCAGATTGTTCTTCTTTAAAAGTCTGAGGAAATAAATTCTCTGCTGGGCCTTCTTCACCAGAGCAGTGGTATTTGCGCTCCAAGTCATGCCCTGATCGATAGTCACTCCCAAAAACCTGAATTCCGCCACCCTCTCCACCCGTTCCCCTTTGATATACAAGGGCTGAATGTCCGCCTTTTTTTTCCTGTAATCCACCACCAATTCCTTGGTCTTAGCCGTATTAAGAGCCAGATTGTTCTCTCCACACCAAACACAAAGCCGCTCCACCTCGTCCCGATAGGCGGACTCATCCCCTCCTGAAATGAGCCCCACCACCGTAGTGTCTTTCTTCGGGCGCCCCCTCCCCCTCCATATACTCTGGCATTCGAGAGAGAGCATCCGCCCTTACGTTCTCTGGCCCCGGTACATAGCGAATCTCAAAATGGAATTTGGAAAATTCCTGTGCCCATCGCACTTGTCTTTGGTTCAGGACTCGGGCCGTTCTCCAATATTCCAGGTTCTTGTGGTCCGTGCACACCTGGACCTTGTGCTGCGCTCCTATTAGCAGGTACCGCCATCGTCGAAACGCTTCATGAATGGCGAGCAGTTCCCGGTCGTACACGGTGTAGTTCCTTTCGGACTTATTCAACTTCCGCGAGAAGAAGGCACACGGTCTCCAGTCCGACGCATCCTTCCCCGGTTGGAGCAGAACCGCTCCTACCGCTCGATCTGATGCATCTGTTTCCACCCTCATCGGTTTCTGTAGGTCTACGTGCAAGAGCTGTTCTTCCGACGCGAACGCTTTCTTTAGCCGTTCAAACGCTCGCTGCGCCTCTTCCGTCCAGGCGAATTTCTTCTTACTACTGAGACAATCGGTGATGGGCGCCGTTAACTGGGCAAAGTTTTTGATGAACTTCCGATAGAAGTTTCCAAACCCCAGGAATCTCTGCACGTCCTTCCTGGTTCTGGGTGTCTTCCATTCCAGTACCGCTTGGACTTTGCTGGGATCCATGGACAACCCCTTGTCTGACAAACAGTACCCCAGGAATTCCACCTCTCTGGTATGGAACTGGCACTTCTCCAGTTTTACCCACAGCTGGTTTGCTTGCAGCCTGCTTAGGACCTCCCGGACATCTCAGACATGCTGCTCCTCATCCTCTGAGTAGACCAACACATCGTCTAAGAAGGCCACACAGTTCTTATAGAGCAAAGGTCCTAGGACGTGATGCATGAAGGATTGGAAGCATGCTGAGCTCCCCTGTAATCCGAAAGGCATAACGAGATACTCAAAGGCCCCCAAGGGGGTGAACATGGTGGTCTTCAATTCATCCCCCTTTCTCATCCGTATCAGGTTATATGCCCCCCTCAGGTCTAGCTTGGTAAAAATCTTTCCCTTCCTCACCCTGGTCAAAATGTCGTCAATCCTGGGCATGGGAAAGGCCACTGGTTCTGACACCGAATTCACGGCCCGGAAGTCCACGACCAGCCTGGGTTTACTAGAGTCCTTTTTGTCCACAAAAAACACTGGGCTGCCCCCCACCGCTCTTGACTCCCTGATGAACCCTCTTTTTAGGTTCTTGTCTATGAACTCCCTTAACTCCTGCATCTCCCTGTCCGACATGGCATACAGTTTGCCAACTGGTAGCTGGGCTCCCGGGAGTAGGTTAATTTGACAGTCAAAGGGTCTATGCGGGGGCAGTCTATCTGCTTCCTTCTCGCTGAAGACGTCACTCAGGTCGGCGTATTGTCGTGGTATTTCTCCCTCCTTCCCCACCGCCATCCCTGCAAGACTTGCCCTAGCCAGCCCCTGAAGTTCTCTCCCCTTGCAGTGCTCTAGGCAATGAGCTGACCCAAAAGAGACTGTGCGCTGGTGCCATCCCACTAGCGGATCATGTAGCGCCAGCCAGCTCATTCCCAATATGATGGGAGGCCCCACCAGGGTGGCTACATGAAAAGCAATGACTTCCGTGTGCCTTGCCACCCTCATTGTCATGGGGGCCGTCTGTTGGGTAACTTCCCCCCCCAGGAGTTCCCCCCCATCAACTGTCACCTGCAAGGAACGACTTAAGGGCAGTGTCTGTATCTGGTATTCTGACACAAACTCCTTACTCATGAAATTGCAGGAGCTGCCTGAGTCTAATATGGCTTTTATCGTGAGTGGATGTCCGTTGGGCAGCTTCTAGCAGCACCTCTACGACGAGAGCCGCTCTAAGGTGTTCAGGCTTGGGCACGTTCACTGATCTTTGGCCTGGCTGCTGTGCCCTGTCGCTGGCAGCCAGGCGTTGGCTTTTACCTGCTCCTTAACCTCTTCCTCCTCACTCCCAACAGCCCCCACCATTCCTTGCCATCCCTTCCTTTGCGGGCAGACCCTGGCAAAATGTCCGGGCTGTTGACTGAGGAAACATTTTTTGGCGCTCTTCCCCTCCTTCCGCCCTTCGTTGACGTTTGAAATTCCACACTCGCGCGCACCCCCAATCTCCATCGGTTCCACTGGCGGGGAAGGTTACTCCGGCATCTCAGGAATGCAGAAATCATTCCAACCCTCTCCTCTCCCTTCCCGCTTCTCCAGCGCCCTCGCCTCCTGGCGCGCTCCAATCACAAGCGCCGCCTTAGTCAGCTGGTCTATGGACTCAGGACGGGGCACGCGGGAAAGTTCACCTTTCACCGCTGGGGCTAGGCCTTCTTCAAACAACATTTGTATCGGGTCCGAAGACAGGTCCCACCCCAATTTATGTATAAGCATGGTAAACTGTGTCCAATACTCTCAGACGGATTGATTTCCCTGTTTGCACGCCATTAACTGTCTGCGTACCACGCCCTGTTCGATCTGGCTGGAAAACATCAAGTCCATCGCGATAAAGAATTTCCTCAAGTCCTTTAAGGCGTCATTATTCGATGCCATCAGGGGCCTCACCCAGTCTCTCGCCCCCCCCCTCAAGGTGACCAATCACAAAAGCCACTCTCGATTCCTCATCGGCAAAGTCATCGAACTGCAGATTCAGTGCGTACTGCATCTGTTTTAAAGGCTTGGTAGTTCCTTGGGTCACCCCCGAATTTCTGTACCAACCCCGGTACCTTCCTTGAGATGGGGGTGGGTTTCCCCTGTGCATCCTGAGCCCTCCTTTCCTCGAGCCGTGCCGTTAGCAGTGCCAGCTGGTGTTTCAACGCTCTGTTTCTCTCCTCCAGAGTTGGTCCCGCTTCAGCTCCTCCTGCGCGGAGTAGGCGTCCCCAGCGGAGGTCCTGAGACCTCCCCGCTGTTCTCACTGGAAGTATCTTGGAGCCATTCCTCTGACTGAGTTTCTGCAGGAACTCTCCCTCTCCCCCTGCTGGTTCCTTCCTCAGCATCCGAGGGTCTCCCAGCTTCCTTGAGCCCTTCCACCACCTGACTCTCCGATGGCAGTTCCCTGACAGAACCTTTACATAGCTTTCTTTCCTTTATTTATTTCCTTGACCTCCTCACACCTCCCATTTTTGTATTCTAGTTCAAATTGTTATTTCAGCAAATCCTTCCAACCTTGTTTTTATCTTAATAATTTGTCTTAATATACTATAATTTTACGTTCTCTCTTTCACCAATTCATTTTTACTTAATCATAGAATCATAGAGTTGGAAGAGACCACAAGGGCCATCGAGTCCAACCCCCTGCCAAGCAGGAAACACCATCAGAGCACTCCTGACATAACCCTAACCCTAATCCTTTATATCATTTCTGCCAAAACCACATAATTTTCTTTTTCCAACATCTTTCTAACAATCCTTAATTTTACAATATTTTTGAAGATAAACTTTAAATTTTTTCCAATCTTCTTCCACCGACTCTTCTCCTTGGTCCCGGATTCTGCCAGTCATCTCGGCCAGTTCCATGTATTCCATCACCTTCATCTGCCATTCTTCCCGGGTGGGTAGATCTTGTGTCTTCCAATACTTTGCGATGAGTATTCTTGCTGCTGTTGTGGCGTACATAAAAGAAGTTCTATCCTCCTTTTGCACCAATTGGCCGACCATGCCCAAAAGAAAGGGCTCTGGTTTCTTCTGGAAGGTATATTTAAATACCTTTTTCATTTCGTTATAGATCATCACCCAGAAGGTCTTAATCTTTGGGCATGTCCACCAAAGGTGAAAGAATGTGCCTTCAATCTCTTTACATTTCCAACATTTATTATTGGGCAAATGATAAATTTTTGCAAGCTTGACTGGTGTCAAGTACCACCTGTAAATCATTTTCATTATATTCTCTCTTAAGGCATTACATGCCGTAAACTTCATACCTGTGGTCCATAACTTTTCCCAGTCAGCCATCATAATGTTATGTCCAACATCTTGCGCCCATTTAATCATAACAGAATTAACCATTTCATCCTGTGTATTCCATTTCAACAGCAAGTTATACATTCTTGACAAATTCTTAGTTTTAGATCTAACAATTCTGTTTCCAATTTTGATTTTTCCACCTGAAAACCAATTTTCTTGTCCAAGTTATAAACCTCCCTTATTTGATAATAATGAAGCCAATCTCGTACTTTATTTTTTAGTTTGTCAAAGCTCTGCAGTTTTAATCTATCTCCTTCTTGTTCCAAAATTTCCCAATATTTCGGCCAATTTGCCTCCATATTAAGTTTTTTCAGAGCCTTAGCCTCCATTGGTGACAACCACCTTGGCGTTTTACTTTCAAGCAAGTCCTTATATCTCATCCAGACATTAAACAGTGCTTTCCTGACAATATGGTTTTTAAACGCTTTATGTGCTTTGACCTTGTCATACCACAAGTATGCATGCCATCCAAAAACATTATTAAAACCTTCTAAATCCAAAATGTCCGTGTTTTCAAGAAGCAGCCATTCTTTCAGCCAACAAAATGCAACTGATTCATAATAAAGTTTAAAATCTGGCAGGGCAAATCCACCTCTTTCATTAGCATCAGTTAGTATCTTAAATTTTATTCGAGGTTTCTTGCCCTGCCAGACAAATCTAGAAATATCTCTGCCATTTCTTGAAACAGTCCATCTTGTCCAGAATTTGCAATGTTTGAAACAAAACCAGCATCCTAGGCAATACATTCATCTTTATCGCAGCAATTCGGCCCAGCAATGATAACTTCAATTTTGACCATATTTCTAGATCCTTTTTCACTTCCATCCAACATTTTTCATAATTATCTTTAAATAAATTCACATTCTTAGCAGTCATATTAACCCCCAGGTATTTCACTTTCTTAACCAATGTTAATCCTGTCTCCTTCTGAAACCTCTCTTTCTCAATCACTGTTAAATTTTTCTCTAACACCTTAGTTTTCAACTTGTTCAACTTAAATCCCGCAACCTGACCAAATTCTTGAATTAATTGTAATACTCTTTTAGTACTGGATTCTGGCTCCTGTAATGTCAAAACTAAATCATCAGCAAACGCTTTCAATTTATACTGTTTGGCCACGAGTTGTATACCTTTAACCAATTGGTCCTTTCTAATATTAAGCAAAACCTCCAGGACCGATATAAAAAGCAATGGAGAGATTGGGCAGCCCTGTCGTGTTCCTTTCTCAATCTTAAACTCTTCTGTAACTACATTATTCACAATTAACTTAGCTTTTTGTTCTGAATAAATTGCACCTATACCATTTTCAAAACCTTGGCCTACCCCCATTCCCTGTAGATTTTTCTTCATGAAACTCCAAGAAATATTATCAAAGGCTTTCTCCACGTCCACAAATATCAAAACTGCTTTAGTATTAATATTCACTTGTAATTTTTCTAAAATATTAATTATATTCCTTGTGTTATCTGACAAATGTCTGCCCGGGAGAAAGCCCGCTTGATCTTTATGAATTTCTTCTACCAATACCTTTTTTAATCTTTTAGCCATAATTTCAGCAAAAATTTTGTAATCCACATTGAGTAAAGATATGGGACGGTAGTTCTTAAGCTGTGTTTTCTCCGATTCTGTTTTCGGTATAAGTGTAATGTAGGCTTCTTTCCACGACTCTGGTGCCTTTTTTCCCTCCAGTATTTCATTACAAACTTCCTTCAAAGGCTGTACTAACCATTCTTTCAAAGATCTATAATACCTTGCAGTCAAGCCATCCGGCCCTGGAGATTTGCCCAACTTCATATTCTGAATGGCTCCTTCCACCTCTTGGTCTGTTATTTTATAGTTTAACATTAATTTATTCTCTTGAGAGATTTTTTGTAATCCATTTATTTTCAAAAATCTATCAATATCCATTTCTTTCTGGGTCTCCTGTGTATATAGCTGTTTAAAATACTTCTGAAAACACTTCCTAATCTCCACAGGATTCTGTATGCTCTTTCCCTCCACTACCAAATTAGTGATGGTGTTAAGTTTTTGTCTTTTTTTATTTGCCAAGCCAGCAGTTTCCCACATTTGTTAGCCGATTCAAATGTCTTTTGTCTCATCTGTTTAATCTTCCATTCTATTTCCTGATTCATCAATTTCATAAATTGTACTTGATATAACTTTATCTCTTTCAGGATCTCCTGTGATTTTGGTTTACCCTCAGTCTCTTTTCTCCTTCCTTTATTTTCTCCAAAATTTTTTCCTTTTTTCATTTTGAGCTCTCTTCTTAATTGCATTTTGTTGTATCAAAAACCCTCTCATAACTGCTTTACTTGCATCCCAAATTACTCTTTTTTCAGTAGTGGTGTTCATATTTATCTCAAAATAGTCTCTCAAGTTTTTTGGGCCTTTTTAGTCATTTCCTCATTCCTAAACAAAGAATCATTCATCCTCCATCTAAAGGAACCAATTGGTGTATCATTTCCATCTTCACGGCATTGTGGTCGGAGCAAGTTTTAGGGCAGATTTCCGCTTTTTTTTATCTTCGGGGTCAATCCCCTAGTTACCCAAATTTGGTCAATTCTTGTCCATGTCATTTTGGCTTCAGAGAAGAAAGTTCCTTCTCTTCCCAAGGGGTTCTTAGTTCTCCAAATGTCAACAAGGTCCATATTATCAGCCATTTCAAAAAACGCCTTTGGTAATCTACCATCTTTTGTCACCACCTGTCTCTGGGCTTTATCCATATTTGTAGACATCACTCCATTCATATCTCCCATCAAGATCATGTTGTAGTCTAAATAATCCATTAAAATTTCATGCAATTTCTTGAAAAATTCCGATTTCCCCTCATTCAGTGCATAGATACCTACTATCAAAAACTTCTCTCCTTGTAATTGGATTTCAATTGCAACAAATCTTCCTTGATCATCTTTAAATAAAAATTTCGGTGACAGGCTTTCCTTTGCATAGAGTACTACTCCTCTTTTCTTAACTTTATCTGATGAAATAAATTCCTCTCCTAGTCTTTTATTACTCAAAATTTTCCGATGTAGCCTTGTCACATGTGTTTCTTGTAAGCAATTCAAGTCCAAATGTTCTTTTTTTAAAATGTGAAATACTCTCCCCCTCTTTTCCGGGGAATTCAGTCCATTAATATTCCAACTTAATGCTTGCAGTGTCATGATGTACTTACTTTGCTTTTCCTCCAACTGCACCCAGTAGTTCGTCTATATCAGTCGTTGGCATTGGTTTCCCTTTTTTTGGTGAACTCTTGTCCAATGCTTCTGGCTCTTTTCCAAGTCCTTTCTGCAGGTCTTCTTCGTGGTTTCCCAAAAACTTATCCTTTACCTCCACTGATCTTATTTTTATCTTTCTTCCTTTGTAGCTAAAAGATAGGCCTTGGGGGAATTCCCACCTGAAAATAATTTTGTTCTTTCTCAACAGGGCAACCAAGTCCCCAAAATTGGATCAAAGATCCAAAAGGTGTTTCGGTATATCTTTGAAAATTTCCACTCTTGATTGCAGAATTATCAAAGGGTTCTGGAAATGCAAACCCAAAATTTTGTCTCTTTCTTCCTTAGATCGGAGGGTAATCAAACAATCCCTTATTTTGATCTTCTTTCCTCCTTTTCCTAGTCTGAAAGCCCTCACAATTTTAAAGTTCTCTTCTTTAAAATCTGGCTTCCAAAACTCTGCAAATTCTTGTGTCAAGAAATCTGTCAGGGTGCCCTTCTCCAATTCAGGTACAGCTCTGATCCTTAGGTTCATCTGTTTTTCCTTCAATTCAATCATAGACAACGTCAGCTTATGGTCTTCAAGTTGTTTCTGTAGGTCTGGAACCTTCTCTGTTTCCAATTGCGCTACCTTAAATTCCACAGCAGTAGTTTTTTCCTGGGTCAAGGTCGATTCCTGCAACAGTTTCTGAATAGATTCTGTGTTACTGTTAACCTTTTGCCCCAGACTATCTAATGTTTCTGTATTTAAATCATTTTTTTTATTTGCAGTATCAACCTTCTTATTTGTCTCCTAAACCCTCTTGTTGGTCTCTTCGACCCTCGTACTGAGTTGTAACGAAGTTTCATTAATCTTAGCTAATGCATTCGCTAGAGCATCTTCTGAAGACATTCCACTAGACTTAGATTGTGTTGATACAGTCCCAGATACAATAGGAAGGCCAGCAGTTGATTGCCTTCGCTGCCCCAAGGTCTTCCCAGACCTCGTTGTTCTGTCTAAAGATGACAAGTCTGCTTTCTCTTTCCCATCTGCCATAACAGTAAAACAGCAGAAGAGCCAAGGTCAGTCTCAGATAAGCTATTCCTGTTTACCAGTGGAAAATTCCCCTTGTAGCAATTTCTAAGAGTCCCTCTAGGTGGAAACAGTTGCAATAGTCCAGAAAAGAAGTTACTTTTTTTCTTTTTTTAAAGACTCCAACCGAGAAAATGAAACAGTTCCAATTTTTGTTACCTTTCAGTTGCTTTCTCTCCCTTTAGCAAACAAAGTATTAAAGCTGATCACAATGTATCTCTCTTGCTGTCAAAAAGTCCTTCTAATGACAGCTAACACGCAGTCTAAAAAGCAACAGTCTTTTTTCACTGGCAGGCCGTTCCCAGGTTTGAGCGGCCTTTCCCTCTCTCTTGCAGGTTTATACAGTCCAAAAACAGCCCCCTTCCTTCCCTGCTTCCCAGGTAGGGGGTTCAGAAAATTTATCGAGTTAGAAAACAGTCCTTTTCAAGCGTAACTCCAGCGCTTTAGCTTAAAAGTCTCTTTGCTTTGATCTATTTACAAAGCGGAAGGCGGACTTCCTGTTTAGACCTCCCCGCTTCGGTAGCCAATTAAGTCTTTTTTTCCTTTCTTTGTAAATAAGTCCAATTTCCCCTACTCACGGGTAGTTGCTTTTGTAATCCAATTGTCCCAGGAAAAAGTCAGCGCTCTCCAGCAACGGCAATGCGGCTTCATTCCGTGAAAAAAGCAATTGACTCACAGCACCGCGCCACTCACCCCGCTCCACAGCCCGTAAAAGGGTTTCCTTGCGAGTTGGGGGGGGGGCGCAAAAGGTGCCCGCCGAGTCCCACGTTCACAGGCTTCACCGCCTGTGATTCCTGTAGGGTCCCCGCTTCGCCGTAGCGGTACAGACCCAATTCCCACGGAGCCGGTCCCCTCCAGATCAAAGGGAATCCGCCATTAGCTGATGGCGATAACCCGGAAGTCCCTTTAATTCCTCCTTTCTTTCTGCCATCAAGGTTGTGTCATCTGCATATCTGAGGTTGTTGATATTTCTTCCGGCAATCTTAATTCCAGCTTGGGATTCATCCAGCCCAGCCTTTCGCATGATGAATTCTGCATATAAGTTAAATAAGCAGGGAGACAAAATACAGCCTTGTCGTACTCCTTTCCCAATTTTGAACCAATCAGTTGTTCCATATCCAGTTCTAACTATAGCTTCTTGTCCCACATAGAGATTTCTCAGGAGACAGATGAGGTGATCAGGCACTCCCATTTCTCTAAGAAGTTGCCATAGTTTGCTGTGGTCGACACCGTCAAAGGCTTTTGCACAGTCAATGAAGCAGTCTTTCTGGAACTCTCTAGCTTTCTCTATAATCCAGCGCATGTTTGCAATTTGGTCTCTGGTTCCTCTGCCTCTTCTAAATCCAGCTTGTACTTCTGGGAGTTCTCGGTCCACATACTGCTTGAGCCTTCCTTGTAGAATTTTAAGCATAACCTGCCAGTTTAAGGCTGTGTAATTCAATGAATATTTGCAAGGAAGATTGTGCTTAATAAGAAAAATGTAAGAACTTTGGGCTGAAGGAGCAGCATGAAGTTTTGGCCAGCACCCTTTGAGCTACTAGGCTGGCTTTCTAATTAGACAGAGCAACTATATTTAGTAGCTATTTCCCTGCAGAACATGTGTGAATAGGTTGTATGATTGAGAGCTCTTGAATAAGTGAAATAAACCATTCTTTGAAAACTGGTACCAATGGCTTAACCTCTGTGCCTTCCTCCAATCCTAGGTTGTGTTCATGACTTTATCCAGGATCCACAAGGCAGCCACCAATTTCTACCTGCAAGATCTGAATAATGAAACATCATTTATTTTTCTTGTTTTTAAGTACCGTATTTTTCACCCTATAGGACGCACCGGCCCATAGGATGCATCTAGTTTTCAGGGGGGGAAATCAAGTAAAAAAATATGATTCCCCCCCCCCCCCCGCAGCACTGGGAGCAGCGGACAGGCTGCACGCAGCCTGTGCGCTACTCCAAGACCTTCTCCCTGCTTTTGTGGGAGGTGGCGGAATTCCCCCACCTCCCGCAAAAGCCCACAGGAGCCCAGCGTGACTCCTGCGGGCTTTTCGACCAGGAGGGAGAAGGGACTGACTCGGCCAGTCAATCCCTTCTCCCTCCTTGGGGAAAAGCCCCCAAGAGCGGCACACTCTTTAAAGGGTGCGCGGCTCCTACGGGCTTTTGTAGGAGGTGGGGGAATTCCCCCATCTCCCGCAAAAGCCCACAGGAGGGTTGGAGAGTAGCGGGAAGGCGTCACGCGCCTCCCCGCTGCCCCCCATCCTCTGGGGCTGGCGATGGGGGAAGCGCTGCTTTCCCCACCGCCAGCCTCGAAGCCGGGCTGGAGAGTAGCAGGAAGGCGTCGCGCACCTTCCTGCTGCCCCCCATCCTCGTTTGACATGACTGATTAGTTCAGATATCAGCAGGGGAGAATGCATTCTACAATAACTGCATATTTAGTACAGAAATTGACCCACCATTCTGAATTTCCAAGTTTTAGCTGAAAACAAACTGATTTTATTAAAGCTGCACCATCCTATGCATATTTACTCAAAAGTAAGCTATTTCTCCCGAGAAATCTCTATGTGGGACAAGAAGCTACAGTTAGAACTGGTTATGGAACAACTGATTGGTTCAAAATTGGGAAAGGAGCAAGAGAAGGCTGTATATTGTCTCCCTGCTTATTTAACTTATATGCAGAATTCATCATGCGAAAGGCTGGGCTGGATGAATCCCAAGCCGGAATTAAGATTGCCAGAAGAAATATCAACAACCTCAGATATGCAGATGACACAACCTTGGTGGCAGAAAGTGAGGAGGAATTAAAGAACCTTTTAATGAGGGTGAAAGAGGAGAGCGCAAAATATGGTCTGAAGCTCAACATCAAAAAAACGAAGATCATGGCCACTGGTCCCATCACCTCCTGGCAAATAGAAGGGGAAGAAATGGAGGCAGTGAGAGATTTTATTTCTTTTATTTCTTATTTTATTCCATGATCACTGCAGATGGTGACAGCAGTCACGAAATTAAAAGACCCCTGCTTCTTGGGAGAAAAGCAATGACAAACCAAGACAGCATCTTAAAAAGCAGAGACATCACCTTGCCAACAAAGGTCCGTATAGTAAAAGCTATGGTTTTCCCAGTAGTGATGTATGGAAGTGAGAGCTGGACCATAAAGAAGGCTGACTGCCGAAGAATGGATGCTTTTGAATTATGGTGCTGGAGGAGACTCTTGAGAGTCCCATGGACTGCAAGAAGATCAAACCTCTCCATTCTTAAGGAAATCAGCGCTGAGTGCTCACTGGAAGGAAAGATCGTGAAGCTGAGGCTCCAAGACTTTGGCCACCTCATGAGAAGAGAAGACTCCTTGGAAAAGACCCTGATGTTGGGAAAGATTGAGGGCACAAGGAGAAGGGGACAACAGAGGACGAGATGGCTGGACAGTGTTTTTGAAGCTACCAGCATGAGTTTGACCAAATTGCAGGAGGCAGTCGAAGACAGGAGTGCCTGGCGTGCTCTGGTCCAGGGGTCATGAAGAGTTGGACACAACTAAATGACGACAACAAAACTATGCTGTGTTCAGTGGGGTTACTGCTAGGTAAACATACTTAGGACTGCAGCCTAAGTCATTTGCAGAAGCATGCACACAAACTGCTTTTCTTAACCAGCTAAGATTTTTCTTGGGGGGAGGGGGTAAAAATGCATGTTACAAATATGAGTAAGTGACAAGCAGGGAGGATAAAAATAAATGATTTCTTAAAAACATAAATTTTTTAAATTTTAAATTGGATTTTTTTTAAAAGAAAAATGCTTTTGGAGGAAAAATCTTTCAACCCCTTACCTCTTCAATGAATAGGTTGTTTGGAGTGGAATAGATCTGCACAAGTAGCTAAGTGTGAAGCTGTAAAGATGGAAGTGCAACCTTGTAAGCAGAATGCTCCACAAGTCTTGGAATCTTTGTGTAATAATTGTGTAAGTCAGTTGCATATCTGTGCAATTCAGACTTGAGGCAAGTGCGGAAGGCACTTCAGGGTTGGCAACCTGTTCCCAATCCCACTGGGTTCCAACAACTGCACTAACACTTAACTGTACAGAATAGGCACCTGAACGTAGAAGCAAATCCCAAAGGGGGTGGTGCGGGTGGTGGAAATAGTAACCTGGTGAGACCTTGAAGTGCTTGCCAGTCAACTAATAAAGAGTTCACACTAGTTCCAGGCCCTTCTTCCCAGGGCTCGCCTGACATCATCCAAACAAGAAAGTCTCTAACCACATCAGTTAACAAACATGGATACATATGCTATAATGTTATTGTTTTAGTTAAATAAATTGTTTAAATTGTTAATAAGGAAACGATTATTTATTTATTTTTCTCCTTCCAATAAAGTACAGCAGAAAAGTTGTCCAAATATAAACAGTTAACTTATTAAACCTCACAATAATTTCATAATTATCAGTCTACGTATTTCTAATAGTATAACTGAATCAGCTATTTTTTATATAACTGTAAAAACTACTCTAAAAAGTTATTATTCCAAAAATGAAACCTTCATCTGGTTGTAAAATATTAAGATTATACCAGTAAGAATGAGTCTGTTAAAAATATGATTTAAATCAAGTATTACTGACTATTGATTTAAATCGTCATTTAATTTAAATCAAATCCACCCTGGCGACAAGTATCTAACAAAATAATTTGTTCTTTAAAAGATTACCTTGGTTGAAAGAACTTTGAATGTACTTTGTTCTGGAACTATGGAATGAAGAAAATGAAGCTTTAAGTTGTAGTCTTCCTCTGACGAAAGCCTCACGAATACATCTAGCTGTTAATAATACAAAATTATAATAATTTGTTAATAATACAAAATTAGTAGTAAACACAAGGAAAAGGCCTCCTAGTGTTTCTGTCATTTCCCAGGAAATGAAGGCAAAGACCTTTCATTGGGAACATCTAATCTGTGTAGAGTATAAGAGAGGAATTTCAAACAGCAATTTATATTGAATTATTCAACAGATAATTCAAAGTGTGCTAGAACATAAACAGAAGATCAATGTTCTTAGTCATCGAGTAGGTACTCAGAAAGCCTTTTATGTCAGTTTGATGTGCATTCTTTAGGTAAAGAATTGCATTAACTGTAGAAAGTTACCAAAAGCCATAAATAATTAAATGGACAAAAGACACACAGCTTCTTCTTTTGCTTTATACTTCACACATTTCCATAACCAGCAAGATGTGTGAATATAAAGCAGCAACTCACTGAATTTTTGATTCTATTGTCTAAAATATGTAAATGATAAAACAAGAATACTTGCAATATAATTAACCAAACCTGGGGTCCCAATAATTAAAGTTAGGATTTAGTGAACAGCACGACAGAACAATACAGAGAGTATAAATATTAGATAATACCTGCACCAACATTTCCCAAAGCCTCACTTTTCCCCATCCAAGCATAAAGCTGCTGATTTTATCTTGGGCTGCAATTAGCACACACTCTCTTGGAAGTTACAATGAAATCAAAGAAATGACTTTGAAAAGAACTAAATTTTTAACCTAAGGGTGCCTTGATTTCAGTTTGAATTTTATGCATATCTTACCTCTTTTTCTGAAAACTGTATGTTTACATCATCCTTCTTTGCGTTTTTGATCATAATAGTTACAATTACATGAGATTCTGTTTGGTACCAGTCATGCCTTTAAAAAAAACACCAGTATTTTAGTTTATGTGAATATCCCACTGTTGTATCCTGATTGCTTCCCAAGACTTTCCCAACTCCTTCCCTCTGAACAAGGGCCCATGTGAACTATGTCAAACATTTAGTTAAAGGTAGGTAGCCGTGTTGGTCTGCCGTAGTCGGGGGGGGGGAATTCCTTTCAGTAGCACCTTAGAGACCAAGTTTGTTATTGGTATGAGCTTTCATGTGCATGCACACTTCTTCAGATACTATTCAGATTTGTGTGCATGCACACAAAAGCTCATACCAGTAACAAACTTAGTTGGTCTCTAAGGTGCTACCGGAAGGAATTTTTTTATTTTTTATTTTGTTATGTCAAACATGAATGTCAATGATGATCCTTGGCAGAAAATGGATCATCCAGGAATTTAGCATGGATCCTCCTAAAGCAATGATCCAAGCCTTTTGGAGTGGAATTGCATGCTCATTTTCAAGAATGGAGGATTGATCAGTCCCCATAATTATCAGTATATTAAGTGGAAGATGCAGCTCCTTTCTAACCAAAGAGCATCAAGTTCATTAATTCTTCAAGTTGACATGAAAGCAACCAAGTGCATTACCTTTAAGTAAGCTCCCACAATAGATGGTCTCAGCAAGTTTCAAAGACTATTTGATGAGAGCCTTAGAACAGATTCCAGAAGAAAATGCACAACTGGAAGAAGAGTATCAACAAGGGTGTCCCACATGCCCTTAAAGTAGTGCTGTGCAATGCCAGGTTAATGATTCATAAGACCAGTGCCACTGATTGTGTATGGAGGAACTGACCTGGTTGGACATGGTAGCTGGCTCTGTTCTTGCTGCTGCTTGTCGACCAGGTTTCTCTTATCACACTATCTCAAATCTTCCATTTGTGGACAAAGTGATTGAGCGGGTGGTCGCAGAAGAACTCCAGGCACGCCTGGAGGATGTGGACCATTTGGATCACTTGCAATCAACACATCATGGGACTGAAACCACCCTGGTTGCACTGGCTGATGACTTCCAGTGGGACAGGGCCAGGGCCAGAGATGAAAGCAGTTTCCTAGTTCTGCTGGATCTCTCAGCAGCTTTTGATACTGACCATGGTATCCTCCTGGATCTTCTAGGAGGTCTGGGAATTTGGGGCACTGCTATGCAGTGAACCCACTCATTCCTCCTTGGCCATGTCCATAAAGTACTGTTGGGGGAGGTGAGTGTTCAGATCCCTGGACTTGAGGGGTGCCTCAGGGCTCTGACTCCTCTTCCATGCTTTTTAACATCTATAGCAAACTGCTAGGAGAGGTCAATAGGGGGTTGGGCTGGGTGTTCACCAGATGAAACCCAGCTGTACCTCTCATTTAAATTGAAACAAGTGAAGGCAGTGGATGTCTTGTGTGAGTGTGGAAGCGGTTGTGGGGTAGATGGCAGTCAAGAGATTGAGGTGGAATTCCAACAAGACATAAGTACTGGTTCTGGGAGACAAGGAGCAGGGAGGTGGGGGGAATTCCCTCGTCCTGAGTGGGGTAAATATGCCCATAAAGAACCAAGTGTGCAGCCTGGGAGTCATTTTGCACTCACAGCTGTCCATGAAGGCACAGGTCAATTCTGTGTCCACGGCAGCAGTCTACCAGCTCCAGCTGGTACACTGGCTGAGACCCTACCTGCTTGCACATGCTCTGGGTATCTCCAGCTTGGACTACTGTAATGCACTCTATGTGGGCTACCTTTGAAGGTGACTTGGAAATTACAACTAATCCAGTATGCGGCTGCCAGACTGGGAGCTGCCCCTGGGACCATGTAATACCCGTCTTAAAATATCTACATTGGCTCCCAGTTCGCCTCAGAGTACAATTGGAAGTGTTGGTGCTGGCCTTTAAAGCCCTAAATGGCCTTGGTCCAGAATACCCAAAGGAGCGTCTTCACCCCCATCCTTCAAGCCAGACACTGAGACACTCCAAGGGCCTTCTGGCGGTTCCCTCCCTGAGAGGGAATCAGGCAGAGGGCCTTCTTAGTAGTCAAGCCCCCCACGTGGAATGCCCTCCCGTTAGATGTCAAGGAAATAAACAATTATTTGACTTTTTGAAGACATTTGAAGGCAGTCCTGTATATGGAAGTTTTTAATGTTTGATGTTTTACTGTGGTTTTATAATTTGTTTGGAAGCTGTCCAGAATGTCTGGAGCAGCTCAGTCAGATAGGTGGCATATATATTATTATTATTATTATTATTATTATTATTATTATTATTATTATTATTATTATTGTTTGGATGCTTGCTGGAGGAAATGCTTGAAATGTGAGGAAGCAGGACATCCCCACCCCAGATCTCCAGAACACTACCCTGGTCTGCCACCTGCCTTTCCGGGTACTGGGGCACTGGCTCTGTATCTACCCCAGCGGTAGAAAGCCTAGCATGCCACTCATAGATGGATGCAGTATCTTGCTGTTGTGGAAGTTTGTAGGAATAACAGAAAAATCGCAATTGAAATAGAGGTAGTAAAGCAGATCACTAGCTCCTGGCCATGATTATATAATGAGTGGGAATGCAAGCTGTGCAAATTTACAAATTATTTTGTCAGGATGGATGTCAGTTTATGTTGTTTGTGGGACCCATAAGCCTACCGGCTGTTATTTCTGGGTTGATTCTGGAGAGATCAGTGGAAGAAAGGTTATATGCAAAATAACCAGAGCTTCCTCCTGCCCTTCTGAGCTCTCCACCTCCCCCACGCAGCTACATTTTTTGGCCACTATGTGGCTAATACATTTTAAGAAGTTGAGTGCACAGATTCCCCTCTGGCTGGGATTTGCAATCCTATTAGGAAACCACAAGGTGGTAGAATGGAAGGAAAAGTGTAGCTTGCCAGAGCTTGTGGACTGGAGGCTGTGCATCTGCCAAACCAAACCCATCATTATTATTATTATTATTTTGGGGGGGGGGCTATGGATGGATATGGTTTCAGGAACCTCTGGTTTGCCAATGGCTTTAACGCCTTGGAATCTGCTCTCTTCTGTCTGGATGCAGAGTAGTCAAGTATTGGTTTTATTTTTTTAGGGAAGTTCTCTCTGGAATTATGTTGAGTCACAAGAGTTAATTATACCTATCTGCTTTCTAACGCTGAACAAGAACAGAATGCACAATGCACAGGGCTCCAGGCCAGATACTAAGGGATTCTTCAGCAAATAAGTTAATTTGGAAAAACAGGAAACCATTAAAATCCTGGTCCTAGATGCCTATATTCTTATGTGCCACCTGACAGTAGAGCAGAGTTTGTCCAGTAGACTGTCTGGAATAATTATTTTCCAGAAATCATAGCTCAACTTTTTCACTTTACATTAATCAAATAATTCAATTTCAAAGAGCCCAACACAGAAAGCAAAAAGATTCTTTTAGCCATTCTCTTAGCCCCAACCCCTCATTTATAAAGAGGGAATACTAATACATACCCTCCAACATTTCTCCACTGAAAATAGGGATGTCCCCTTCGATAAGGATCATTTTACTATATATACCCCACACATCTTACTGGGATGCCCCAGCCACTCTGGGCAGCTTCCAACATATATTAAAACGTAATAAAACATTAAACATAAAAACACTTCCCTATACCAGATTGCCTTCAAACTGCTTGGGGGTCAGAGAATTCCATACCCTCCAACTTTTCTCCAATGAAAACAGGGATGCCCTGTGGGACATTCCAGGATCAGATCAGAAACCAGGACAGCTTCTCTAAATCAGGGACGTCCCTGAAAAATAGGGACACTTAGGGGATCTGCTAATACTAGCTAACTACTGTACATGGTAGCTATAAAGGACCCCTGACAGTTAAGTCCAGTCACGAACGACTCTGGGGTTGCAGTGCTCATCTCGCTTTACTGGCTGAGGGAGTCGACGTTTGTCTGCAGACAGTTTTTCTGGGTCATGTGGCCAGCATGACTGGGTCATGTGGCCAGGCAAAACCAGAACAGCTCATGGAAACGCCTTTTACCTTCCCGCTGAAGCGGTACCTATTTATCTACTTGCATTTTGATGTGCTTTCGAACTGCTAGGTTGGCAGGAAGTGGGACCGAGCAATGGGAGCTCACCCCATCGCAGGGATTTTAACCGCCAACCTTCCGATCGGCAAGTTCCAGGCTCAGTGGTTTAGACCATAGTGCTACCTGTATGGTAGCTATAAAGATGATTAATTATTGCACAGTGTCATCAGTGCATACGGCAATGTACTGAGCTGCAAAGGCAAAATCTCTGCCGGCAGTAGCTTACAATCTGAGATGAACAAAATGACAAAAACAAGACAGGAAGGGAGGAAAAGCAGAATTCAGGCAAACCCAGCTATATGCTCGGCTAGCTGGAACTGAAGATTAAGGGGATAAATATAACAGAGCCCACGTGGAATGAATGGGTTCTCAGGAAACTGAGAGTTTATACCTTATGTTCAGGGAGGGGCTTCCAAACATGGGGAAAACAAGTGCAAATGGGCAGTAATTTAAGGGAGTTCAAGACCACAGGCGGTAAAGTTGGCTGTGTAGTGTTCATAGGCAGGATTATAGCGAGAAACGAAGGTCAAATTACAAAATTATTCAGAGTGTACCATACGTTCTAATGAAATTATGATTATGTCTACATTGCATTTCAGGATATAATTAATACCAAGACAGCTAACAAGCAACATTCAATTATGTATTTTAAGAACACAAAACACAATAGTGACAAATTAAAAAAAACACCATCAGGTTGCTACTCATAGGGCAGCTGATGGTATATCACTCTGGGGGGCAGGGTAGAAGAGTTCTGCTGGAGCCTGCTCCTGCTCCGGGGTGGCCTTTACCTGCCTCCCTCCCTCTCCTGGAACCCTTTACACTGGACAGGTTATCGTAGATCACCTGGAGTGGTTTGGCTGAGGAAAGTCCCACTGGTTCTGGCTTTCTTTTGAGGCCTTTCTTAAGAAAATTATTCTGTGAACACTAAGTACTGTTATAGAGAATGTTAAAAAAGAACTCCATCTTACTTGATCTTAGGTGGTTTTGACTGATGTTGCAAAATCTGATTGTCATCCTTTACAATGAAAAGATATTGATAAATTAGAATAATCTAGCAGTTTTTAAGCCAAGCATCATAATATTTTCACGTTACAAAAGAGTGCTTTTTAGTAGCTATCTGTGGTCTCTTGTGCATGAAATGGACTTCAATACAAGAACCACATGAAAATACACACATGCAAAAAGAAAGTTTAGGCACATTTTATACATATATGTCATATTTCCGCAACTCCTGTACCCATGAAACCAGTGGGTGGGTGTATGACTAGAAAAACATGCACCTACATATGCTTTTACAGATAATAAATCATTTTCTGATTACTCAAGGGGACTCAAAACTATAAGGACACAGAACCATAAGATTAAAACCATATTGTAGCTAAAAGCACTTCAGAACTTTAAATATAAGCAGAAGAAAAACACAGCAGACAGAATGTGCAAGATTTTTAAATGGAAAGCTGTTGAGCACAAGGTGTTGGCAAGGACAGCATAGGGAAATGTTTAAATGAGGAATCTCAGGGTGGAACATAGTGTGCTGTGTTAGCTTATGTGGTCAAGAACAGCAAAGCAAGGAACTGTGTGAGAGGTTATGACCAAGGAGCAGACAAAGATCAAGGGAGCCAGCTGGAAAGAACTGAATGGAGATAGAAACCATCCAAGGCCATGGTCACAGAGATACAAGCTACAGGAAGAAGAGAAAGAACTAGCAGAGAGGAACTAACTCACAGGAGAGAACTAACTAACTAACAGGAGAGAAGCAAGGAGAGAAGCAAGAAAGGCCTGGTCCTAGACATGTGTTAAATCTCTGTATGCACTGTATATTCTTCTGTGTGTTTCTTGTTCTTTACTTTTAAAATTCTGATAAATTACATTTAAAAATTATCTGAGATTTTCTGATCTATTAGCACTTGGTTCAGAGGGTGGGAAGACTAGTGGACACTGAATAGTAGGAATCCTGTTGGAAAGTGTTTGGGTTACATTATAAAATGCCTCATCAGCATCAACATAAAATCCTTACAAAGGTTGCCATACAACTTGGAGAAGTGTTATGCTCTAGAAACCAAGTATACAAATTAGGGAGAACCTTACCACCTCATTCTGCAATCCAGCTGCAAGGCAAAAAAAAAAAAATTATTTTGAAAACATGTTTCTTAAAATATATATCAATTAGCCACAAAGAAAGCATGCTGGTATCAAAGCTATTTAGTGGTTTTGCTCCAGGTTATTTTACAGAATGAGTCAGTTTAACACTAGACACATTTAGATTGCAAACCTTAACTAGGGAGTGAGTGGGACTTACTTCCAAGGAAACATGGACAAGCTTCCACACCAAGTGTGAAAAGTTTCTGGCAACAGTAATGTACCATTCAAGCAGCAGCAACACACACAGAGAGATCTAAGGCAGCTATGGTGGGCTTCCAAGCTGGAGGCCTACTTAGGTCCATCTGACTCTTCAGGGGATGGGGGTTGGTCAAGGTTTTGAAAATGGTATAGGTGCAATTTATTCAGAACAAAAGACCAAATTGATAGTTAATAATGTGGTGACAGAAGAATTTAAGATAGAGAAAGGGACACGACAAGGCTGCCCAATTTCCCCATTGTTTTTTATTTCGGTCCTGGAGGTTTTGCTAAATATGATTAGAAGGGACCATCTGATCAAAGGTATTCAGGTCGGAGCTAAACAGTATAAACTTAAAGCTTTTGCAGATGACCTAGTACTGACATTACAGGAGCCAGAATCTAGTACAAAAAGGGTATTGGAATTGATCTATGAATTTGGTCAAGTGGCAGGATTTAAGTTGAATAAGTTAAAAACTAAGGTTCTTGAGAAAAATTTAACATCGATGGAGAAAGAGAGGTTTCAGAAGGAGACAGGTTTAACACTGGTAAAGAAGGTAAAATATCTGGGGGTTAACATGACTGCTAAGAATGTGAATTTGTTTAAAGATAACCATGAAAAATGTTGGTCAGAAGTGAAGAAGGATCTTGAAATATGGTCAAGTTTGAAGCTTTCCTTGTCTGGTCGAATCGCTGCTATAAAGATGAATGTATTGCCAAGAATGTTGTTTTTGTTTCAATCATTGCAAATTCTGGACAAGATGGACTGTTTCAAGAAGTGGCAGAGAGACATTTCTAGATTTGTCTGGCAGGGCAAGAAGCCTAGAATAAAATTTAAGATACTAACTGATGCAAAGGATAGAGGTGGATTTGCCCTGCCAGACCTTAAACTCTATTATGAATCAGCAGCATTTTGCTGGCTGAAAGAATGGCTGCTTCTTGAGAACACAGACATTTAGTACTTAGAAGGTTTTAATAATGTTTTTGGGTGGCATGCATATTTGTGGTATGACAAGGTTAAAGCTCATAAAGCATTTAAAAACCATATTGTCAGAAGAGCATTGTTTAATGTCTGGATAAGGTATAAAGACTTACTTGAAACCCCAAGGTGGTTATCACCGATGGAAGCAAAGGCTCTGAAAAAACTCAGTATGGAGGCCAATTGGCCAAAATATTGGGAGATTCTGGAACAGGAGGGTGACAAATTGAAATTGCAGAGTTTTGAGGATAAAGTGCGAGATTGGCTTCATTATTTTCAAATAAGGGAGGCCTATAATTTGGATAAAAAAAATGGCTTCCAGGTGGAAAAATCAAAATTGGAAACAGAATTGTTAGAACCCAAAACTAAGATACTATCAAGAATGTATAACTTGCTGTTGTAATGGAATACTCAGGATGAAATGGTAAAATCTGTTATGATTAAATGGGCACAAGATGTTGGACATAACATTATGTTTGCTGACTGGGAACAGTTGTGGACCACAGGTATGAAATTTACGGCATGTAATGCCTTACGAGAGAATATTATGAAAATGATATACAGGTGGTACATGACACCAGTCAAGCTTGCAAAAATCTACCATTTGCCCGATAACAAATGCTGGAAATGTAAAGAGACTGAAAGTACATTTTTTCACCTTTGGTAGACGTGCCCAAGGATTAAGGCTTTCTGGGAGATGATTTATAATGAAATGAAAAAGGTATTTAAATATACTTTCCTGAAGAAACCAGAGGCCTTTCTCCTGGGCATGGTCAGCCAATTGGTGCCAAAGAAGGACAGAACTTTTTTTAGGTATGCTATAGCAGCAGCAAGAATACTCATCGCAAAGTTTTGGAAGCCACAAGATCTACCCACCCTGGAAGATTGTCAGATGAAATTAATGGACTATATGGAATTGGCGGAAATGACTGGCAGAATCCGAGACCAGGGAGAAGAGTTGGTGGAAGAAGATTGGAAGAAATTTAAAGATTATTTACAGAAACATTGTAAACTTATTGAATGTTAAAATGAGGTTGGAATGAAAAGAAGTGGTCTTAGCAATAAGGTTAAAAGGAATATGTAAAAAGGGATTGATATTAGATGAAAATTCGAAATCATATGTGAAGACAAAGAATTAAGAGAAAATAGAGAGGGTATGTATTTGAATTGGAATACAAAAAAGGGAGGTGTGAGGAAGTCATGAAAATAAGTAAATGAACTGTAAAATATTGAAAGAGGGATTTGTTTTTTAATTGTTTTTGGTTTTTCTTAGTGTTTGTATTTTTTTGTTTTCTTTTTATTATTTTTGTAATCTTTTTTTGTGGAAACTTTAATAAATATTACTTAAAAAAAAGAAAGAAATTGGCATGTGAGGCTGTTTCGAGCAAACTATGCCACCTGCCAGTTACCTGACATCACCTTGGGTGGGGGCATATATAAAATCTGCAAGAACTTTAGAACATTGGATTGTTTTGTTAAACAGCCTATATAAGCAAATCCTTTCCACTCTTAAGACTCCTTATTTTGAATCTGTTGGTTCCTTCAAAAACTTTATATAACTAGATGCTGGAAATGAACTTCAGCACCATACGGTAAAAATGGCTTATTAAAACAATGGCAATTGGTAAAATTAACAAATTTTGTATGGAGAATAAATTCCTCTTTTCCTTTGGTCTTGTTATTTGAAAAGTTGAGATCTTTTATGATTTATGATCAACCATATTATTACTTTCTCTTATTAGAGACTCTTTTTCTGTGAATTCTAATTTGTAACTTCATTTCTTTTTCAATAAAAGAAAAAGACCAATAAATAAACTTTATTGTTGGTAAACTTTCATTTTTATTTTGTATTTATGTATTTAAGCCTAAATTGGTTTGTTTGTTTTTTGTAATATTGAATTTATTCTGTGATTGCTAAATTGTTGATTTCTGTTATTTTGATTTTACTGACAAGTACCGTATTTTTCGCCCCATAGGGCGCACCGGCCCATAAGGCGCACTTAGTTTTTTGGGGGGGAAATAAAGGGAAAAAAAATTATTCCCCCCCCCAAGGCGCGAGGCTGGGGCGGGGGAAGCCCAAGATTCCCCCGACCCCAGCCCCCAGAACAGGCTGCTCTCCGTAAGCCGTGGGAGCCCTCCCGCGGCTTGCACAGAGCTACCCAAAGCTCCGGCGCGACTGCTCAGCGCGCCCGGGTGTCGGGAAAAGAGGCAGCTCTGCGCAAGCCGGGGGAGCCCTCCTGCGGCTTGCACAGAGCTACCCAAAGCTCCGGCGCGACTGCTCAGCGCGCCCGGGTGTCGGGAAAAGAGGCAGCGCTGCGCAAGCCGGGGGAGCCCTCCCGCGGCTTGCACAGAGCTACCCAAAGCTCCGGCGCGACTGCTCAGTGCGCCCGGGTGTCGGGAAAAGAGGCAGCGCTGCGCAAGCCGGGGGAGCCCTCCCGCGGCTTGCGCAGAGCTACCCAAAGCTCCGGCGCGACTGCTCAGCGCGCCCGGGTGTTGGGAAAAGAGGCAGCTCTGCGCAAGCCGGGGGAGCCATCCCGCGGCTTGCGCAGAGCTACCCAAAGCCCCAGCGCGACTGCTCAGCGCGCCGGGACTTCGGGATAAGAGGCAGCGCTGCGCAAGCCGGAGGAGCCCTCCTGCGGCTTGCGCAGAGCTACCCGAAGCCCCAGCGCGACTGCTCAGCGCACCAGGGCGTCGGGATAAGAGGCAGCGCTGCACAAGCCGGGGGAGCCCAGGGGGAACTCCCGCGGGCTCCCACGGCTTGCGGATAGCTTCCTGAAGCCTGGAGAGGGAGAGGGGTCGGTGAAAGCCTGCATTCGCCCCATAGGACGCACACACATTTCCCCTTCATTTTTTGAGGGGAAAAAGTGCGTCCTATAGGGCAAAAAATACGGTACTATACTTTGTATGTTTGTATTTCCAGTGTTCTGTATTTTGATGTTTTGAATGTCTGCTATAAGCCACTTTGGGCACAGCTCATTGTGGAAAGTCCAATCAATCAATCAATCAATCAATTGAAAGAAAACAGCTAAACCTGGAATGAACCACTCATACCACACAATGGAATTACTCACTTTGTATTAAACTGTTAGACACCTGCTCTCATTGGCCACAAACTGGAAATCAGCAACATTGTTTATTGTTTATAAATTTATTAAAAATGCAAATAAGAAATCAATAAAACACTACCATACTCATCTGAACACTGGCACTGTAGTACATTTATCCTTTGCTTGACTCAGGCAGTTAAAATGTTGCATCCCAAACTGCAGAAAAGCAGAAAGTATGCAGCGACTGAAGTGTTAGGGACATGGGTGGCGCTGTGGTCTAAACCACTGAGCCTTTTGGGCTAGCTGATTGGAAGGTCAACAGTTCAAATCCCAGCAACAGGGTGAGCTCCCGTTGCTCCGTCCCAGCTCCTGCTAACCTACCAGTTCAAAAGCACGTCAAAGTGCAAGTAGATAAATAGGTACCACTGTGCCAGGAAGGTAAACACAGTTTGTGTGCTCTGGCTTCCATCATGGTGTTCTGTTGCACCAGAAGCAGTTTAGTCCTGCTGGCCACATGACCCGGAAATCCATCTGTGGACAAACGCCGGCTCCCTCAGCCTGAAAGCGAGATGAGCGCCACAGCCCACAGTCGCTTTTGACTGGACTTAACCGTCCAGGGGTCCTATACCTTTGCTGCTGTTGTTAGTCTTTATGCCTTCCTCCAGCTCACTAAAGGGAATGTTCTGCCAATTCTTTTATCGTATTGGCCTACCATAAAGGGCTACAGTAAGGATTAATGAGCTGATGTGAGGTTTCAGAACATATGAAATGTGTTACAGAAATGCCAAATATTATGAAGTACTTGAAGTTCAAATGGTTGCAGTTAACTCACAAATTCCATTCTGAATCACTAATTCACTTCTGTGTCTACTACGTGGTTTAAAATAATTAGCCAAATAAAGGAGAACAACATTAGGCACTTCTAGCACTCTTTAAACGTGGGGGGGCCCTGAATTTTTGCCTGTAGAATTTTGAAGTTCCTTGTAGGAATCATAAAACTGCTTGAAGAGAATATTTTGTCTGTCAAATAAGTAGAAAATGACTGCTCTTTTGCCTCTTACTTGGCTACCTTGCTTCACTTTCTACCTTAAGGAGTTTGAGAAGGGTTTTATTTCTCCATATTCTCACTGGGATGTGCAGAAGCAGTCAATTCAAAGTTATATATCTTTCATATTTCTCATCACATTAAAACTAAGCTTTGAAATGCGTACAAGATCTATGTGTGCTCTGTCCCTAGCGTCTTAAAACAGAACACCCCTTAATTACTGCATTTAGGTACAGGTTTCTTTATTCTCCATTCAAAATACAAGTGAAGAATAATAAAATCAAAGCAAATATTCAGTAATTTCAGTGTCTATGACAGAAATATGTACATTTAAGAAGTAGCCCAAAAGCCAATTAATAAAATACCATACGTTTATAGAAGAAATTCTGGCAACTGTAAGGAACATTCTTGGACCCTGGAGTATTTTAACGGACTTATATCACTGGTTTATACTTGCTTAGAAGTTGATCTGCTCTCTTTTCTTTTTGATTTCATTGTATTGCATTTTGTTGTGCTATATTATTGTAAGCTACCTTGAGACCATTCTATGGCAGAAGCAAGAAAGAAAGGTTGAAAGGGGGTTGGACTCGATGGCCCTTGTGGTCTCTTCCAACTCTTCTATGATTCTATGAAATTCAGTCTATAATTGCAATGTCTCTCTACCACACATTTTCTGAAAGTCACACCTTTTTGTATATGAACCACTTGCATGCTCACACACATACATGTTGCCACCCTAATCATAAATATGAATATATTTATGTATTTGTAAGTTATTTGGAAAAACAAGTGTTGCACTAGATCTCGTAACCCACTTGGCAGGTTCTACAAGGCCTCTCCTCCTCCCAGAGGGGAGGGGCTGTGAGTGGGAGCAGCTTCCTGCAGCAGCAGGGAGGCCTATCCAGCTCCCTGCTTCTGATTGCCTCTGCTTTTGCGGCCAAGCCTTTCAGTTGGCCAAAAGGGCCGGCTGGTGGGTGGGCTTAGCTGCATTGAAGCAGCCACGGCAGCTCTCTGACCCCAGTCAGTTCCTGCTTGCATCGGATCTCCCTCCCTCCCTCCCTCTTTGGTCAGCTTCCTTTGCGTATTGACTTTGCTATGGACTTCGGTTGGACTGGTAGGACTTTTTTAATCCATTTGGCAATTTGGCACCAGCCTCTTGGTTTTCTTGTCTACCTCGTAGCAACTCATCACAACTTTCTGGTATTGGCGGTTAGGCATTGGAATAGGTGTGCTGTGTTGGAGGATTGGGTATGGGCCATCATCTACCCCTCCTCTTTGGGGTATTCTGTTAAAGGAATCCGGCGGTCGTGGATCCTGTCCGATGCCCTGCTGGTGGCTAGGGCCATGGCACAACCCCCGGTGACATCATGGGGAAGCTTCCAGTTGTATTCGCATCAACAAGCTTCTCCCACTGGTTGTTAACCCTGAAATGACTCCCTGCTGAGAGGGGTGGAGTCATGTGTTGATGTTTTATCCAGTGCCTAGGGCAATATTACTCACATGCTGTAACCAATAAAGTTGTGGCCTAATTTTTCCCATTAACCTAAAATAATGTATTTAATGTGTCTTATTATAATCCTACGCAGGTGGCGGGTCCTCGACTCACAACTAGGTTTGCTGATGGTTGTTCCCCAATAAATCCTCTTCACAGGAAAACCTGTGCAGTGTAAATCCTGATTCTACTTGGAATATATCACACAGATTTTGGGGCAGGCAGGGTCAAAAGCATTAAAAATTCAGTGAAGAGTATTTACCAGGTTATAGATGAAAACACGAAAAAGGCTCCATTAGGATGGCACATCTGAGGTTTCCCATCCCATAAGAATGCATATAAGTAAAGCATTGCTTACCATTGATGGCTTCCTCACATCTTTGAATCCAAATAGTAAAAGCTGTGTCAGTACCTAGCAGATGAAACACACAATAGTCTACTGCAGTATGACATCTACTATAAGATTTGATAAGCTTTTATGCTGTGGTGACAACTGTCTACATAGCAAACACAGGCTCTTGCTAGAATCTGAGATTCCCAGCCTTTCTAGCTTTTACTGAAGACAAAGGGAGCAAACTTATAGCAATATCTGCCAGGAGGTGCAGAGCTAGGATCTAGCGGAAATCTAGTTGTGCTGGGAGGTTCCCAGGGCAGCCGGGCCCAGGGGATCTTAAGTCCTGAAAAAAGGGTGTTCCAGGAATGGGGCAGGCTTGAGCTAGATCCTAAGACCATTGAGCTCAGTCAAGTGGCCTGGCAAACTGCCATAAGTTCAGCTGGCAAGAAGGATGATGTAACTCAAAAGGCTTTTTTTCTCTCTGCCATGCTTAGGCAGTAATTTCTTGAACAGAGTCTGGATCTGATGCACCTTATGCATATGCCACAGCTGCTTCACACTGGCTCCCTGTGTTGCTCCTTAAGTGGCAAAAAGTGTGGCTCTCAGTCACACACAAGTAACCTACCCGTGACAATATCAACCTATCAGCAGTTAATTTTGAGATATTGTATTCAACTCTGGATTACAGAAAAACTTTTTTGATTACAAAATGCCATTATAGAAGGATAGCATAGTAACATAGCTGCACCTGTACCAACTATTTATTTAAAAAGCATTCAATATTGAACCAATTGACAAAGGCACTCAATGTTGTTCCAGCTCTCAATGCTACTTAAATAGTTTGGTGATCAGATTTCATTTAAGTCCAAAAAGATGACATCTATCATGGAGGGTATGCAAACTGGATGTCATCTACACTCTAGCAAACTATGGTTGGTTAATTTTAATTATGGTTAGTGAAAACAAGCCAACTTTAAACCATAGTTTATAAAGGTGGTTTGTTTTCCTTAACGTTAGTTAAGATTAAGCTTCTGATCTCCTCTTCACAGTTACAGGGGAGGGGAGAGTATCGCATGAAGGATCACCTAGGTTTGTTATCGGGATGCCCAACTACAATATGATTCACTGTAATGATGGTGTTGTGATCTTGGCTGTTAGTCCTGGAAGACCTGCTCTGTCTGGCGGGTGTTTTTCACCTGCCCTGGGAGGGTGAGACCCTGACTGACCCCACCTACAAAAACTGAAGCTGCTGAACAGACTCCTGGGCTGTTGTATCATTGGGGGGGGGGGTTGCTATTACCGGTATTATTTTTTTGCATCTTTAATTTAGAGCTTTTCAATGCATTATTTGTGATAACTACTTTGATTATGTTTGTAATTATGTGATTTTTAAAATGTTGTCAGCCACTTTGAGCATGGTTTAAACTATGAGGTGGCATATCAGTTTGAACGTTCATACTTACTATCCAGTTGTTGTCCTTCCCTGAAAGACTTCAGTGCAGAATCATAGTCTTTCATATGGTATTCACCTACCCTGATGTACACGTAAGAGGAGAAAATGCCAATATTTGTTAAGCAGGATCTACCAACATTATAAAATTCAGTAATTGATTGACAATTCACTCCTATTAATGCAGGGGAACAGTCAAACCTTATAAACATTTCAATTATTTAATAATTAAAAGAATCCTTAGTTTTACTTGGTCTGTGACTTGCAATCAAGAATCTTGAATGAACTTATATTAAATTGCTACGGAAATCATAAATAGGTCCAGGTAAATATTCTAAATATTTATCCAAAAGTACTATTTTGAGAATAGAATACACTTCCAATTTTGTAAAGCAAGGCCCCAGTTCTCTCCAACCCCCCTACCCATTGCACCCACATTCCACGCCATTCCCAAGGAACAACTTCTCAGGAAGCCACAATGGTGGGGGGAGTGTGTGGCAAAAATCGGGGGGAGGGCAACTTGTGTGAATGCCAGTGATTCTCCCTATACAAAAGCACCTTTGCAAGAAAGTCAACAAGATCTTCACAAAATTGGGAAACTAAAAACACCTGCATACGATTCATAAAATAAACACTCACCCTTGTCTGAGAAAGGCTACAGCATTACTGGCATCAAGTGATAGTGACTTCTTTGCATCTGCAATGGCATCTACAAAAAAAGGTTATTAAATTTCTAAGTATTGCATTATTTCACTCACTATTAAACCACACTAATTCTGTCTTTCCTCAATACTTCACACATAGTCAGTTAATGGGTGGCAACTACATATATTAGAAATAAAATATAAACAAGCTATTCTAGGAAGAAGGCAAAACCTGCATCTAAAGTTTTCTGAATCTTATTTAGATTAGTAGTATCAGTTTCAAATATTGAGCTGTTATGACAAACAAGTAGAGTACATAATAAATCAGCTAGAAAAGATAAGATATACAACAGTAGTAGTAGTAGTAGTAGTAGTAGTAGTATTTACACTCTACCCATATGGCTGGGTTGCCCCAGACACTCTGGACGGCTTCCAAAAATTATAAAAGCACAATAAAACTTCAAAATTTAAAAACTTCCCTATACAGGTTTGCCATCAGATGGCTTCTAAAAGCCAAGTAACTGTTTATTTCCTTGACATTTGACGGGAGAGCATTCCACAGGGTGGGCTTGACTACTGAGAAGGCCCTCTTCCTAGTTCCCTGTAACCTCACTTCTTGCAGTGAAGGAACAACCAGAAGACCCTCAGAGTTGGACCTCATTATCTGGGCTGGATGATGGGGGTGGAGATACTTCAGGCATACAGGGCTGAGGCCATTTAGGGCTTTAAGGTCAGCACCAACATTGTGAATTGTGCTCAGAAACGTACTGGGAGCCAGTATTGATCCTTTAGGGCCAGTGTTATGGTCCCAGTGGCTGCTCCCAGTCACCAGCCTGGTAACTACATTCTGGGTTAGTTGCAGTTTCCATGTCACCTTCAAAGGGAGCCCCACGTAGAGCACAGTAGTTCAAGCGAGAGATACACAGAGCATTACCACTCTGGCGAGACAGCCTGCGGGCAGGAAAAGTCTCAGCCGCTGTACCAGACAGAGTTGGTAGGCAGCCGCCCTGGACACAGAATTGACCCATGCCTCCATGGACAGCTGTGAGTCCAAAATGACTCCCAGGCTGAAAGAACTTGACAGATACAGAGTCAGAATGGTTTCAGAAAGAGACAGAGTTAAATGTGGTTCAAAAAGTGAAATACCTAGGGGTAAATATAACATCAAAAAATCTAAATCTGTTTAAGGATAATTATGAGAAATGCTGGTCAGAAATTAAGAGAGATCTAGAAAGTTGGACAAGATTGAAACTTTATTTGTTAGGCCGAATCGCCGCTGTAAAGATGAATGTATTGCCAAAAATGTTGTTTTTGTTTCAAACATTACAGATTGTGGATAAAACAGAATGCTTCCAGAAGTGGCAGAGAGATATTTCCAAATTTGTCTGGCAGGGCAAAAAGCCCAGAATCAAGTTTAAGATACTAACTGATGTGAAAGAAAGAGGGGGCTTTGCCCTGCCAGACTTAAGGCTGTATTATGAAGCAGCAGCTTTCTGCTGGCTAAAAGACTGGCTACTTCTGGAGGACACTGATGTATTGGATTTGGAAGGTTTCAACAATGCGTTTGGTTGGCATGCATATCTATGGTACGATAAGGCTAAGATTCATAAGGCTTTTAAGAACCATATTGTCAGAAAGGCAGTGTTTAATGTCTGGACAAAATATAAAGACTTATTGGAAAATAAAACTCCAAGGTGGCTTTCACCATTGGAAGCTAAGGCCCGAAAAAGACTCAATATGGAGGCCAAATGGCCAAAGTATTGGGAAATATTAGAAAAAGAAGGAGACAATTGGAACTTGCAGAGTCAGGAGAAAATGAAAGATAAAGTGCGAGATAGGTTACACTACGCCCAGATTAAAGAAGTTTTTAAACTTGATAAAAAATTAGGATTCCAGGTGGAAAAATCGAAATTAGAAACGGAATTGCTAGAGCCTAAGACCAAGGTACTTTCAAGAATGTACAACTTGCTGTTAAAATGGAACACACAAGATGAAACGGTTAAATCGGCTATGATAAAGTGGGCACAGGACATAGGGTATAATATTATGTTTGAGGACTGGGAAAAGTTGTGGACTATTGGGTTGAATTCCCCTTCATGGATCACTGCCTTGCCGTGGCGAAGGGGCTTGAAGAACTCAGAGAAGCTATGAACTATGCCGAGCAGGGCACCCAAGATGAACAGGTCATAGTGGAGAGTTTTGACCAAACGTGATCCACCTGGAGGAGGAACCGGCAAGCCACTCCAGTATCCCTGCCAAGAAAACTCCATGGACAAAGACAACAGGCATATAAAAGTTATGACGCTGGAAGATGAGCCCCTCAGGTCGGAAGGCGTCCAACATGCTACTGGGGAAGAGCGGAGGGCAAGTACAAGTAGATCCAGAGCTGATGAAGCGGCTGGGCCAAAGCTGAAAGGACGCTCAGCTGCGGATATGCCTGGAAGCGAAAGGAAAGTCCAATGCTGTAAAGAAAAATATTGCATAGGAACCTGGAATGTAAGAACCATGAACATGGGTAAGTTGGAGGTGGTCAAAAATGAGATGGCAAGAATAAATATTGACATCCTGGGCATCAGTGAACTAAAATGGACGGGAATGGGTGAATTCAGTTCGGATGACCATCATATCTACTACTGTGGCCAAGAAACCCGTAAAAGAAATGGAGTGGCCCTCATAGTCAACAAAAGAGTGGCAAAAGCTGTACTGGGATGCAATCTCAAAAATGATAGAATGATCTCGATACGAATCCAAGGCAGACCTTTTAACATCACAGTAATCCAAGTTTATGCACCAACTACTGGTGCTGAAGAAACTGAAATTGACCAATTCTATGAAGACTTACAACACCTTATAGAAGTGACACCAAAGAAGGATGTTCTTCTCATTATAGGGGATTGGAATGCTAAAGTAGGGAGTCAAGAGATAAAAGGAACAACTGGCAAGTTTGGCCTTGGAGATCAAAACGAAGCAGGGCAAAGGCTAATAGAGTTCTGTCAAGAGAACAAGCTGGTCATCACAAACACGCTTTTCCAACAACACAAGAGACGACTCTACACATGGACATCACCAGATGGGCAGCATCGAAATCAGATTGATTATATTCTCTGCAGCCAAAGATGGAGAAGCTCTATACAGTCAGCAAAAACAAGACCTGGAGCTGACTGTGGCTCAGATCATCAGCTTCTTATAGCAAAATTCAAGCTTAAACTGAAGAAAGTAGGAAAAACCACTGGGCCGGTAAGATACAATCTAAGTCAAATCCCTTATGAATACACAGTGGAAGTGAGGAACAGGTTTAAGGATTTAGATTTGTTGGACAGAGTGCCTGAAGAACTATGGATGGAGGCTCGTAACATTATACAGGAGGCAGCAACGAAAACCATCCCAATGAAAAGGAAATGCAAGAAAGCAAAGTGGCTGTCCAATGAGGCCTTACAAATAGCGGGGGAGAGAAGGCAAGCAAAATGCAAGGGAGATCGTGAAACATACAGGAAATTGAATGCAGATTTCCAAAGAATAGCAAGGAGAGACAAGAAGACCTTCTTAAACAAGCAATGCAAAGAAATAGAGGAAAGCAATAGAATGGGAAGAACCAGAGATCTGTTCAAGAAAATTGGAGATATGAAAGGAACATTTCGTACAAAGATTTCCATAATAAAGGACAAAAGTGGAAAGGACCTAACAGAAGCAGAAGACATCAAGAAGAGGTGGCAAGAATACACAGAGGAATTATACCAGAAAGAAACGGATGTCTCATATACCCCAGGTAGTGTGGTTGCTGACCTTGAGCCAGACATCCTGGAGAGTGAAGTCAAATGGGCCTTAGAAAGCACTGCAAATAACAAGGCCAGTGGAAGTGATGGTATTCCAGCTGAACTATTTAAAATTTTAAAAGATGATGCTGTTAAGGTGCTACACTCAATATGCCAGCAAGTTTGGAAAACTCAGCAGTGGCCAGAAGATTGGAGAAGATCAGTCTACATCCCAATCCCAAAGAAGGGCAGTGCCAAAGAATGCTCCAACTATCGCACAATTGCACTAATTTCTCACGCTAGCAAGGTTATGCTTAAAATTCTACAAGGAAGGCTCAAGCAGTATGTGGACCGAGAACTCCCAGAAGTGCAAGCTGGATTTAGAAGAGGCAGAGGAACCAGAGACCAAATTGCAAACATGCGCTGGATTATGGAGAAAGCTAGAAAGTTCCAGAAAGACATTTACTTCTGCTTCATTGACTATGCAAAAGCCTTTGACTGTGTCGACCATGGCAAACTATGGCAAGTTCTTAAAGAAATGGGAGTGCCTGATCACCTCATCTGTCTCCTGAGAAATCTCTATGTGGGACAAGAAGCTACAGTTAGAACTGGATATGGAACAACTGACTGGTTCAAAATTGGGAAAGGAGTACGACAAGGCTGCATTTTGTCTCCCTGCTTATTTAACTTATATGCAGAATTCAACATGCGAAAGGCTGGGCTGGATGAATCCCTAGCCGGAATTAAGATTGCCGGAAGAAATATCAACAACCTCAGATATGCAGATGACACAACCTTGATGGCAGAAAGTGAGGAGGAATTAAAGAACCTTTTATTGAGGGTGAAAGAGGAGAGTGCAAAATATGGTCTGAAGCTCAACATCAAAAAAACGAAGATCATGGCTACTGGTCCCATCACCTCCTGGCAAATAGAAGGGGAAGAAATGGAGGCAGTGAGAGATTTTACTTTCTTGGGCTCCATGATCACTGCAGATGGTGACAGCAGCCACGAAATTAAAAGACGCCTGCTTCTTGGGAGAAGGGCAATGACAGGCCTAGACAGCATCTTGAGAAGTAGAGACATCACCTTGCCAACAAAGGTCCGTATAGTTAAAGCTATGGTTTTCCCAGTAGTGATGTATGGAAGTGAGAGCTGGACCATAAAGAAGGCTGATCGCCGAAGAATTGATGCTTTTGAATTATGGTGCTGGAGGAGACTCTTGAGAGTCCCATGGACTGCAAGAAGATCAAACCTCTCCATTCTGAAGGAAATCAGCCCTGAGTGCTCACTGGAAGGACAGATTGTGAAGCTGAGGCTCCAGTACTTTGGCCACCTCATGAGAAGAGAAGACTCCCTGGAGAAGACCCTGATGTTGGGAAAGATGGAGGGCACAAGGAGAAGGGGGCGACAGAGGACGAGATGGTTGGATAGTGTTTTCGAGGTTACCAGCATGAGTCTGACCAAGCTGCGGGGGGCAGTGGAGGACAGGAGTGCCTGGCGTTCTCTGGTCCATGGGGTCACGAAGAGTCGGACACGTCTAAACGACTAAACAACAACAACAACATTGGGTTGAATTTCACTGCATGTAATGCTCTGAAAGAAAATGTAATGAAAATGATATATAGATGGTACATGACCCCAGTCAAACTTGCAAAAATATACCACTTGTCTGATAATAAGTGTTGGAAATGTAAGGAAAATGAAGGAACGTTCTTTCACCTTTGGTGGACCTGCCCTAAGGTGAAGGTCTTCTGGGAAATGATATATAATGAGCTGAAAAAGGTATTTAAGTATACCTTCCTTAAGAAACCAGAGGCCTTCCTTTTGGGTATTGTCGTCCAAGGGGTGTTAAAGACCGGACTTTTTTCATGTATGCAACAACAGCAGCAAGGATACTTATTGCTAAACACTGGAAAACCCAAGATCTACCCACACTGGAAGAATGGCAGATGCAACTGATGAACTACATGGAACTGGCTGAGATGACTGGCAGAATCCGAGACCTGGGAGAAGAAATCGTTGAAGAGGACTGGAAAAAATTTAAGCTTTATCTGCAAAAATATTGTAAACTGTATGAATGTTAAGCAGGATGCTTGATTTTAGACAAATTGGCAACATCAAAATAGATGAAGTAAATCATGAAGATAATTTAAATATAAGATGAAAAACCTATTTTTTTTTTAGATAATTATTAGGCTAAATTAAATTTTCTTTTGTAAGGATTGGAATAAACGTATCTAAAATTTGAAATATATTCGAAATTTGACAGTAAGGATGGAGATAAGGGAATAAATTGTTGTTTTAAGTGTATTAAACTAGAACTAGATGTGAGGAAGTCCAGAAGTGATAAGAAAATATGTGATATGCAATGTTATGTTTATTTATTTTTTACTGTAAATGAAAAATTCTTAATAAATATTTTAAAAAAACAAAAAAAAAAACAAAATGACTCCGAGGCTGTGCACCTGGTCCTTCAGGACCAGGGAATCCCCCACACCTGCTTGCTCTGTCTCCCAGAACCACTAATTCCATCCACTGGCTGCCATCCACTCCGTAACCACCTCCAGATATCCACACAAGAAGTTCACTGTCTTCACTGGTTCCGATTTAAACAAGAGGTTGAGCTTGGTATAGTCTGCATACTGGTGAACACAAGAATGGGCCTTTTCTGCAGTGGCTCCCCATTTGTGGAATGCTGTCCTCAGGGAGGTTCGTCTGGTGCCCTCATTATACACCTTTAGATGCCAGGTGAAAACTCTTTAACCAGGCCTTTGGTTGATTGACATCCGATCTGCTTTTAAGATGTGTTGGAGAAGGGAGATTATTGGGTTGTTCTTGTTTTTATTTTTATTATGTCTTTCATGTTTCTATATTGTGATTTTATGTTGTGAACCGCCCTACCTGTGGGTGTAGGGCAGTATGCAAATTTTAATATTAATAAAAAATAAAAAGCGCAGATGGCTGCCACCCACATAGTTCCCCTATGCCATGCCTAATCAACAGTAAAAGAACACAGACAATACAATGGGCAGATCCAACCACTTCCTCCCCATCTCTTGCCCAGTGATTCTTTATCACACCCGCTAGAGGCTCTCACCATGAGTGGATCAGGTGGCTGTGGCCTGCATCCAACCCTCGACACACAACTGGTTTCCCCCCTGTGCTGAGATCATCACTGGTTTACACAATGGGGGCTTACCCTATCCACCACAATGAAATTCTCATTGTTCAGGACACATGAAGAGTTATAGCTGAACTGAGCTTCTTGATGACAAACCCAAATCTGCTCCAGAAGTTAGAGGACCAGAATGGCATGTAAGCCATAGGGGACCGGAAAGGTGCCAAAAACTGGAGAAACACCATTGATATTGTGTGGGTAGAAATGCCTTCTCCTTGCTTATTACCCAGTTTGGATCCAACCAACGGAATTGATTTTGAAGTAACTATATCTAGCACAGAGGTGTGATGAGGTGAAAATATCAGGCAAAGACACAAACTGTGTGCATTCCAAGCAGTTATTTTGTGAAATACACAAGCAAAGTCTACTAATGTGCTGGCGGGGGAGGGGAGCAAAAAAGAAATGAAAGCCCTGCATTGCAAGGGGTTAGCTAAATGACCCTCAGGGACCCTTCCAACTCTGCAATACAGCAATTCTTTGACTGTATGAAATCAAATTTTAGACCATCATTAACTCTAAAAACATTTTAGCATTTTGGGATATAACAGCACCAAATAAAGAGATGTTACCATGGTAATTTTGTAGAAGAATGTGAGCAAAAGCTCGTTGACAGTAATTCTCTGCATCATCTGGCTTCTGTTCTAAAGCCGCTGTCAGCTTCTGCAAGTGAAAATGCAGAAATTTAACATGACATTTTCTACAAATCCTTGTGTAGCCCACAGTGAAATGTCTTGCCTGTCAAATCAAAGAGCATCAATTAGTACAATTTTGCTTTGAGAAGAATTACACCAGAAGCAAAATTCTCAAATTCAGAGGATAGGTGCCTATAAGTGAGATAAAAGCATCACAGTATACGCCAAGGAGTAAACAGCATTTTAGTCAAGAAACTGTATCTAGAATGAAGGGGGGGGGGGGAGACAGTAAAAATTATTTACTGAATGTATACTGTTGTGACATCTATTTATTACTGTGCAACTGTTCTGATTTCTCAGTATACACACAGATTTCTCTTTACTATTCAAAGCTAACAGGGTAGACAACCAATTTCATACCCAATGCGACAGAAGATCAGTTTCACATCCAATGTAACAACACTGCTCTGAATGAAGTTGCACAGGCACAAGCAACTCCTTGGTGGTCAAAATTCACTTAGGAAGCTTTATGGATAGGAGGGACATGCTTAATGGTTCATCCACCAACGCTTCCCCACAGGCAAATCTACTCCAGTCCCTTTCTGTTCCTCACCCGAGTCAGTTACTTAGTGCAAAACAGGGTGCTGCAGCAGTATTTCATCCCCCCCCCCCCAAAAAAAAATTATTGGTTTTCTCATATAATGCATAGACATTAACACAAAAGAAAAACATTACACTTGACACAACATAAAACACAACATGTTTCCTGGTACATTTACAGTGGTACCTCGGGTTAAGAACTTAATTCATTCCGGAGGTCTGTTTTTAACCTGAAATTGTTCTTAACCTGAAGCACCACTTTAGTTAATGGGGCCTCCCGCTGCTGCCGCCGGAGCACGATTTCTGTTCTCATCCTGAAGCAAAGTTCTTAACCTGAAGCACTATTTCTGGCTTTTTGAGGTTTCAAAAAATGTAACTGAGTGCTTGATGCCAGAAACGTGGGTGGAACTTTGCAGTCTTCAGATATACTAGGTGCTTGTGAAAAGATGTAAGTTATCAAGTGCTTGATGTTGGACATGTGCGCGATATAGTCTTCATACATATTTTGGTGGCTATGTATAGCTTTAAGAAAAGTTTGGGTTATAACTGTCGCTATTTAGGGAATAGTGAGGTATTAACTTCCCAGCTGTCACCTTATTAGGCAAGTTGGATGGTGGATAATAAATGTAAAAGGTAAAGGGACCCCTGACCAATAGGTCCAGTCATGGCCGACTCTGGGGTTGCAGAGCTCATCTCACTTTATTGGCCGAGGGAGCCGGCGTACAGCTTCTGGGTCATGTGGCCAGCATGACTAAGCCGCTTCTGGCGAACCAGAGCAGTGCATGGAAACGCTGTTTACCTTCCCGCCGGAGCAGTACCTATTGATCTACTTGCACTTTGACGTGCTTTCGAACTGCTAGGCGGGCAGGAGCAGGGACTGAGCAATGGGAGCTCACCCCGTCGCTGGGATTCGAACCGCCGACCTTCTGATCAGCAAGTCGTAGGCTCAGTGGTTTAACCCACAGCGCCACCTGATAATAAATGTAGTAGATGATAAATGGAGCAACATGATTCTAATATGTTGGGTTTTGCCTGGATTTTAGTGACATTGAAAAATAATAATAAATTATTACCCCTCAGAGAATTGTAACATGGAATTTGGCAGATTGCACTAACTAGGCACAACAGCATAAGCCAGCGCAAGGGCTCCTGTTCCTGCAAGAGGGCTTTCCCTGCCTCTCTCCATCCCCCAAATCCATTCTAGAGTGTTGGGAGAACCCCCAGAACTGCACACAGGGGGAGAAGAAAGCAGGTTGTTTCATCTGGCAAGCACTGTTGAGTTCCTCCCTTGATATTTATGATCTCATTCTTTAAAATGCTTTTGGGGGGAGAGGTTACTTCCAAAAACTCATTGTAACAGTGGGAGTAGTTTTCATGGTATCTTTAGTATATTTTGGGGCTACTACCAGGTTTAGTGCCTTGACATGTGTGCAATCATATGTCGTTTGGATGTGCCTAAAACAGGAGTTGCCTATACTAAAATAAGATTATTAGTTTAATGGGTTATTAGAATAACTGTGTCATTTAATATGATGCCCTTCTGAAGCTGCTCAAGGGAGTGGGAATTGGAAGTACAGTGGCACCACGCTTCAGGTTACAGACTCCGCTAACCCAGAAATAGTACCTTGGGTTAATAACTTTGCTTCAGGATGAGAACAGAAATTGCGTGGTGGCAGCACGGCACCCCATTAGCTAAAGTGGTGCCTCAGGTTAAGAACAGTTTCAGGTTAAGAACGGACCTCCAGAACAAATTAAGTTCTTAACCTGAGGTACCACTGTACTGTATTACAGTAGCTGCACTCCTAGGTCACTACCTCCTATGAGGTCACTACCAGCAAGTAATATTAGGATTTTGTTGGATGTTGTGGAGTGCCAGCCCCATGACCTTTGACTGTGGGGTCCCACAAGGGTCCATTCTTTATCCTATGTTATTTAATGTCTATAAAAGCATTCATGTTCTCGAAAATCATGTTCTCGAAGCTACCAGCATGAGTTTGACCAAACTGCAGGAGGCAGTGGAAGACAGGAGTGCCTGGCCTGCTCTGGTCCATGGGGTCATGAAGAGTCGGACGACTCAACGACTAAACAACAACAACATAAAAGCATTGGGGGCTGTCATCCAGGGTTTTGGATATGTTCCAATATAAACATATGGGCTGCATATATCAATCAATACATTTAAAGGAATAGACCAAAAAGGGAGGAGTAGCAGCGTCATATGTAAAGATAGTCTACACTCTTGAAGAAATCCATGACCTGGAGCATGAAAAGCAGGTTGAGAGTTTATGGTACAAATTGTAGGAGAGAGAAACAACAGTGACCTTACTGTGGGGGTCTGCTAAAGACCTCCAAGCCAAACTGAAGACATGGATGACTCCTTCCTAGGGCAGATGACCAAACATTCAAAAAGGAGAAAGATCAGTAGTCACAGGAGACTTCCAACAAATTCCTCCTTTGCCTCATTGTCAATTTCATTTCCCAGAAGGTGGAAGAACCAGCAAGGGGATCATCCAACAGGAAGGAACTGATTGATGCAGTGGAAACTCGCGAGGAAGTGACCATACAGAGGCAAGGGAAAGCTAAGCCCAGTCGGACACAGACTCTGGACTTTAAGGAGGGCAATTTCGAAAAGCTGAAGATGCTCCTGGGCGAGATCTGGCGCTCAGAAGCCCCCCGAGAGACGCGGGTCCCAGAGGGAGGGGAGGTCCCGAAAGGCCCTTCCAATCGGAAAAGCGGGAGGCGGCCAAGGGACCGGCGGGTGAGCCGAGATGGGAGACGGGGCGGAGGAAGAAGCGCGGCAGCCTCCCTGCTCTCGCCCGGCCTCCCCCCCCCGCCCCCCGGCTGGCGGCGCTCACCTGCGCGGCTCCGGCGGGGTCTCCTTCGACGTCTCCGTCCGGCAGCCTGAGGGGAAAGAGGCTCAGAGTCAGAGGAGGACAGACAGACAGACAGACAGACAGACAGACAGGGGACCCCGAGGGGAGCCGGGGGGGGGGACCAGGCCTCTCACCGCAACACGCCCAGCCCCGCCGACTCCGCCATCTTGGCGACGCCACGGAAACTTCGAGAGCGCCAAGAGTTTGGTTCGGTTTTCTTTACGGCGAGGGAAGGGGCGGGGCGGGGCGGGGCGGGGCGTCACGGTGACGCCATCAGCGAGCGCCCGCCGCTCGGCTGGAGCGTCCGAGGCGCGAGGCGCGCGCTGCTTCCGCCGCGGGGGAGGCGCCTCTGGGCGCGCTCGCGTCTCGGGGCGGGAAGGACACCGAGATCTTCCCCGTCGTGTAAACTTGGCTGCAAAGAGGCTGAAAAGAGCTTCTCTCCTGAAGCTCCCGACCCTCATCTGGTTCTGGTTCTAAATTTACGTGGCTTCACTTTATAAGCTAATCATTTCGAGGCTTTCTCATGCAAAGCATAATATATATTTGGCTGAAATCTTGCCGAGCTATAGAAATTTTCCGTACCAGTTACCGGGAAATTGGAAGGAGGGCGCGAGACCCGCCCACGAGGCACGCGCCCAACTGTCGCAATTGGCTGGTGGCTCAATGGGGAAACTAGAAATTCCGAAGAAATCACATGGTTGCATCGATCTCTCCCCTCAGTTCCAGTGGCATTTAGGACCCAGGGAAGCGAGGTGTAAGGGGGCGGCGAGAGAGCCCAGGTCCACAGGGCCTTCCCAAGGAGTCATGGGCGTGTCAGACATGACCCTGTCAGTCACAATGCCTGCCTGCCCCATAGTGGGAAGAAGCCCAGAGACACAAATGGGTGTATCTGACTTGACACAGGGATCTGGAAACGAAATACTTTTATTTGTGCTGTGATGGAGTATGTGTGAAAGACTTTGAGCGACTCGGGCATGCCTGGATCTCAGGTTCTACCTGAGACCACACATTTTTCTGGGACATATCTATGATGTCTTGATGCTGCTTCTGGAAATGTATTTTGGGAATATGGATGTAACCATTGTCTGGGGCTTCTCTCTGCTTCTATGTGGTAGTTTGAAGTGGTGTTGCAAAGCCTACTGGCTGCTGGTTTGCTTCTATCTCCTGGCTGAAGTCCCTTGCTTGAAGACCTGAACCTATGGGAGTCAAGGTTAGGCAATTGTGGGGTGCTCCAATGGCTCCCTTATACACCTCTGGAGCTTGAAGTTCTGGCATTTTTTCCTGTCTCATAAAACATCCGTTCTCCCATGTGTTTGTTTTAGGTCCATTATATCTGCCAATAACAGATTCTTTCTGCTGCTTTCCCTTTTAAAATGATTGTTTTTGCAGAAGCCTCCAGTGACTTGCATGCAGATTGGCTGTACTTTTAAATATATACATTTAAAAAAATATCCTTGAGGGTGGGGAGCTAGAAAGAGCCCTACTCCTGCTTCCTTTTGTTTCATTTTTTATTATTATTTGTTGTTGCTGTTGTTGTTGTTGTAAGGGTGGTGGGGTGCACTTGCATATCCTGCAAGTGTCCCATTTTATGTGGGACATTCTAGATCACAGAAGCCAATCCTGGCTTGTGTTTGGATCCTGGAATGGAGTGAGTCAACAGAGCCGATGAGCACCAGACAGCATGAGAGGAAGGTGTGCCCCTCCTAACGTCCCATTTTGGGGGACGAAAATGTTGGAGGGCATGCACCTGCCAGCCTGTCATATAATTAGTAAAAGATTAGATATAGCTATTGATTTCTGTCGACCGCTCTCTTCTGCTCAAAACTTTAAAGTATTTTTAAAACAAGAGCTAGCTCTAGAAAACCAAAATTGAGGAATTCCTTCTGTGTTTATTATCTTTGCAATGGAGATAAATGACAGGTGCACAAGCAAATGCTGTGGGCAAATTATCTTTTCCGCTACAAACTTCCCTATAGATTCAGCTGTGCATGTTTCCATATTTGCTTTAAATGCTGTATTTTGAGTCTTCTTTTTTTCTTCCTTTTACCCACATCCCAAAGGAAAAATAATGGTGAGGAAAGCAAAAAGAAAAGAAAAGAAAAGAATTGAGATACGGAAAAAGATCTTATGGGACTGTAAGATTACAAGGCCACTGTTGCAGGAGTTTTCACTGTCATGAACTGGCAGGACAACAGGGAGGAGGAAAAGGAGGAAGAGGATCCTGGCAAGGGGTTTAGCTGGGACTGGGACACACCTGGGGAAGCTGAGGATGGGGAAAGGAGGTTGGTGTAGGAAGTACTTGTGGGGAGATGGAGGATGGTGGGGGTCAGTGCACAGGAACCAGAGCAGCAGGACCAGAGAGGCCCGTCTCTACAATCATGGAGGACTCCAAGGCATAAAGAGCAGCGGAAGGGACCTGCTAGGAAGCTGAGGCAGGCAAGGGCCCACAGCCCAGCTCCCTAACTGACCAGCTGGGGCTCATTAGCTCTGGGAGGAAGTGTGTGATTCCCCAGCTGGAGTAGGCTCCGAACAGGTGAGGTCACCTGCCCCATCAAGCTCAGAGGCTGTAATCAGCAGACAAGAGATAAAAGGGAAACAGAGTGGAGGTGCTGTGTCTGCCCAACTTCCCATGTAAGTTGGACCCTCGCTTGGATGTTCCAGGGAGTTCTTGGGGACTGTGCTTGTGTGAGACTGACCTCCCAGTGCCCTGACCCCTTTATCAGCTGCAAAGACAGGAACCTGGTCTGACTGGACTTTGGACCTGTTGGCCTGCTGGACTGCACACTAACATCTGATGTGGGATCGTGCACTCCAGAGCGACTTGCCGCCAGGTACCCTGTGGTTCAGGATGTCCACACTCAGTGACCAGGCTCCAAGGATAATCAAAGCTTCACAGTGCCCATGAGGTGTTCCCCCACCCCTGGAATGGAAAACTGCCACTGATAGAAAATGACTAGGGAGAGGAGTATAGTTAAGCTCTATTTCACATCAGCCGTTTATACAATAATCACTTGTTTTGATGTATTACATGTTCTTGTGCTATCTTAACACACTTACCCAACTCATCATGGCATAAGCTTTTGCAAACTAGAACCCATTAGACAGATGAAGAGTTATCATCCATTGGCAGCTATATGGAGCCAAATTGCCAGGAGATGCAAGGGGTACCAGCTTAAATGTATACAATTGTATACTTTGTTGTTTCTGCCACAAAAAGTTGTGCTTCTGGAAGCTGCTAGATAGAAGCCTGCTTAGTACATAACAATGCAGGATTGTCATAAATCACTGCAATGTGGGGATAAGTAGGAGTGGACGACAGTGCAGAAGAGTTGTCAGTCAACAGTGTGCACACAATACTGGAATATTTTGGAGAGGAGTGAGAAGTCCTGTTGCATGAGCAGGTCACCTGTGAAGCGTTAGATGCAACCTACCAATATTGGGGGATTAAAAATTATTTTTATGCTGAGTGTATTTGATGGCCATATTGGTGAAGACACTTCATTATTTGCTGTACTGTATTTGAATTTATTTACCAAGACTGTTTTATCCTGAACTGTTCTACATGGTAATGCATGCCAAATTTATCTCTCCAGACTCCTAGATTCACAAACAAAAACATATAAACATGGTGTACTTGATTTATTTTCATAATAAACCAATTAAAATACAAAAGACAAAAAAGGTTCAGAAGGGTTCCACAATTTAAAATTTTTTTAAATACAAATCCACTCTGTAATATCTGAATACATATAACTTTAGAGCTCTAAACATAATGATCTTATTTGTATCTATAAAATATTGCTCTATGGAAACAAAATTTTGAAAAAGTCTTTGAGAAATTAAATTACATATTTACAATAGAAAACTGTAGTTCTATAGAAACATTTTAATCTCAAAATACTTTCATAAATCATACAATTCTTTTTCACCTTCCTACAAAATAATGGGAAACACATTTTTTAAAGCTTGAATGTTGAAGTGGTCTAAAAATAATTGCACCTGTAATGATAACTTCAGTTTTGGTGAACAGGGAATACCCAATATATCCGCATTATGAAAACAAAAGCATATTGTAAATTAGTATCTTCTTGGGACGGGAGGTGTATTTCATTTTGCACAACGAAGTAGTTGGTGCAAAACACAATAGAAACAAGGATATTTCCAACTGTCCACTTGTTTTCTGTCCATATAAAAACAAAAGTATTTTAGTTCACTGGCATTAAACAAATCTTTGGAATTTGCTAAAAGAATCACATAGATGGGTGAAAACATCTTTGTGGAAATTTATTATTTTAAAGCACTGATTACAGCAATGGTTATATTATGCAAGAAAGCAAGATAGACAAATAATGCATGAAGTGTATGAAATTAAGATTTTTTTGGACAGTGATCTAAAAAAGATAAATGTCATATTCCTTCAAGCTTGCATTTTAAACAATATTTTATATCATTTAGCAAACAAAAAACTGAAATTAAGTGTATCGTATTACTTCTAAATTAATTTCAGAAATTAAAGTAGCTTTGTAATGCCTGCTTTGGAATCAAATGATACATCAACAGCTGATGAAGTCCCATCACACAAAAAAAACCTTTACTTGTATGAACTTTGCTCCAACTGTTCACTTTCTTGCTTAATTTGCACAGAAGAGGGAAATCCATTGGAGTTGGATACCACCACCATCAAAGGCTGCTGTTGGAAGCCTTGCTCTGAGTGTTTGCATTCTTCCACTGTGCTATCCTCTGCCTCTGATTTTACCACTCCTTGTATAACGGTTGGTTTCGTTTCTGGAGCTTTAATGACGGAAGTGATCACAGTGTTGGACGGCTGAGCAACAACGTGTGAATTGCTGGGCGTAAAAGTTACCACGGGGGTAGCAGTGTTGAAGGATGGAGAAGAAGCCATGTTGACTGTTCCATTGCAAATGGTCTGCACGTTGCTGGTGAGAACTTGGTGAACCTGAGCAGGACTGAAGACAATGGATGAAGGAGGAGAGACTGGCTTGGGAGACTGCAGCATAATGTTCTCTTTAAGCACAGTCATGGGCTGTGAAGTTGGGATGGCTTGTAGAATAAACTTTTGGGGTGTTGTGGTGGATGTTGGATCTGCGCTGGCTATCACTGTGGTTAGAGGCACTGTCTGGAGTGTTACTGTATGCAGCTGCTGGTGATTCCCTGGGGACACAACAACCGGAACTTGGCTTGGGGCCTGGATAGTCCTGTTAAGAGAGGCAAAAATAATTACATTTCCCCCCCCTACTTCTAATGCATTTGTAATATTGTTCTGTTTGAAAGCCACATGACAATGAACTTGCCTTCAGCCTGGAAAGCCAATGCTAAATCCCTAATGAGGACTCACTGGAAAACACCAAACTCTCTTTCAGCCTAAAGCAAACTATGTTGAGGATGAGGAGAAAACTAGAATAGTTGTGAGGAATATGACAAATGAAGAGGACGAGGCTCTTCACACATTAAAACTAAAACTAAAGTCTGACACAAAGCTAAAGTATTAACATACAAAATATCTTGAATCTTTGTGAACACAATTTAGAAATAAAATCTACTTGTTCATCCAAAATAGAAGTAACTCAGTTGACCACCGTAACTTTTCCCAAATCTGTTCAGTATCAAAATATTACTTTTACCATGAACCCAGAGAGTTCTGCCTGTGTTTCCTCCTCCTCCATCTCAGTTTTGCCCTTGCAGAACTTAGCAGGGAGAAGGAGGACACGGACAAAGCCAGGAGCAGAGGACTCTGCCTGCCAATTCTTGGCCTTGCTGTCTCCACCCTGCTGCTCCCAATGGGCATCAGACACTGGTGAATTCCAATGAAGGCCTTTTTCATTTCTGCAGGGCATAAGCCTTAAGATAGCTGAGAAGCAGGGAGTGGCTGGTGTCAGCTGATATTCAAACAGAGAGCAAATTTAGAGAGTAGGGTTCATTATTGCTCTTCTGGCTGAAAAATGGCCGCATTGTAAGACTTTTCCCATGGCATCACAAAGCTGAAAAAGACCCAGAATCCTCTATTCACACTTCTTACCCTAGAAGTTACTTTCTGCAAATACAAGTGAGGGTGGATGTTTAAAATATCCCCCTGGCGAAAAAGGCAAATGCAAAAAAATTGCAGAGAGGCATATTTTTGATGCTTTCTTTTTGGAATGGCTAATTGATTCCATTTTTCAAAGGCTACAAAAGACACCTTAAATAAAACAACAGCAAAAAAGTAGGGAAACACTTCGGCATGACTGTTTATCTTCTTAAAATACCCCCCCCCCAATCAAAATCCTCCCCAGCTTCAATAACTAACAGTTCTTTAGTTTTGCACAAAGGACTCAAGAAATAGCAAAGTCTGTGTGCCTGGATGTGTTTGTGTTCTGTAAGGAGGAATTTAAAAATAACCCTCAAAATAGGGAGTGTCTTCTGTATTTCTCTCCCTCCTTCTACCCCTTGGTACTCATACATTTCGGCTCCCGAACGATTGAAACCTGGAAGTGAGTGTTCCGGTTTTCAAACGTTCTTTCAGAAGCTGAACGTCCAGCACAGCTTCCGATTGGCTGCAGGATGCCCCTGCAGCCAATCAGAAGCCACACCTTGGTTTCTGAATGTTTCAGATGTCGAATGGACTTCCGGAATGCATTCTGTTCAAAAACCAAGGTACGACTGTATTCCATTTTGTTCCATTATAGTTTTGAGGGAACAATGACTAATTTTCAAACTTTTTCTTGTAGCCACTGGGTTCTGGACTACATATGTGCCAAATTCTAAATTTCTGGGTGCCTTGGATGTACATTAACCATTTGAGAGAGAAGTGCAAATTTGCCCTCCACTTTTAGGTATCTTATTTTCACATCTTCCTAGTGTCCTGGTCTATGCATGACAAGCCAGATGCAGTCCTATCTGGCCTGCTAACCACCCATTTAGACTTTTGCAATGGGTTAGACATGGAGCCAACTTTTAAAAAGCACTGAAAATTGCCGTTGGTCCAGAATATGCTCCCAAGATTATTTTGGCCACATTACATCCCAGCTCTGCCAGCTGCACCGGATCCCAGTTAAGTTTCTGGGCTCAATTTAAAGTGATGCTTGCATACTTTTAAAGCTCTTAACAACTTTAAAGGCCAAGTTACTTTTTTAAAAAAAATATTTTCTCTGATCCTTAACATCCTCATCAGAGGAGCCCATGCTTCAAGTGCCCTTGGCAAATGAAGTGAGATGGGTGGCTCCTAGGAAGAAGGCCTTTGTGGTGGTGGCATCCTGTCAATGTAGCACCCTCCCATCTTTTAAAAATTATAGGCTTCTCAAATCAGGGTTTGTGATTTATTTTATATGCATGTTCTCAATTGCTGTACTTATTCATCCTTCAATAATAACTTTTATCATCTGTATCATCATATTTAGTATTGTATTTTATTCCTTTAATTTTTTGTGAGCCACCCACAAGGTATATGTCATTGCACAGTGTGGAGGAATGAAGGTACACGTCTGTCTGTTTTAGGGCTTGGAACAGACTTTCAAAGTTCAAAGCCTTGTGCTGTTGTGGACCTGTTTAGCAGGAGCTGCTTGGTGGAAGCAGGGAGCAAAGAGACTGGGAGCTTCTCTCTGGGAGCTGACATCTTCACAAAGTCAAGGTAGCCCAAGGTTTTGCTTAAGTGACTTGTTGACAAAACTCAAAATGGCTTCTGGTTAACAGTTTAGGTACTGTAATTATTTGTATATTTTAAACAGATTTTATATATGTATATAGTTTTAGTTCTCTTAATTGTTTTTTAATTGTTTTTTCCATGTTTTTAGTGATTCTTGTTCTTATCTGTAAGCTGCCTTGGGTCCTGTCTGGGGGGAAAAGAGGGGTATTATGATTGTTGTTGTTGTTGTTAAAGCTAGCTGCCCCCAGCAGCCCCAGGTGCCCTGTTCTGACATTCTTACCTTATGTTCTCCTCCAGCATGTTACTGCTCACAGCTGTGTGTCCTTCTGGAATGGGTTGCACGGGGTGCATTAAATGAACTGTCCGATAAAGCTGAGTTGGATGGACTGGCTGACTAGGCTGCACCGTCCTCAACACTTCTGATGTCACGGTGGGCAGCTGCTGTTGAAAATTTTCAATGGGCTGCTTAAGCCTGGCAGACTTGGAGCTGACTGGAGTCTTTAAAACAGCAGCAGATGTTCCTTTTTGTGCCATGTTTGAAGACGTTTTAGACCTGCCCATTTGGTTTCTATTACCAGCAGGTGCTGATTGTAAAGATGAATCGGGGGAATCTGTACTCAAACTTGGATCTTCATCATCTATGTAAACAAGGTCTTTTGGCATTTCTTTAAACTGATACACCAAACGTTGTCCTTCTACTTTGGCCAGAATGCCTCTTTGGTAATAATATCTATTTGAAGTAGGAAAACACACCAAAGATTACACAAAGGAATAGAGTTGTACCTTGGTTGTTGAACAGAATCTGTTCCAGAAGTCCATTCGACTTTCGAAAACGTTCGAAAACCCAAGGCATTGCTTCTGATTGGCTGCAGGAGCTTCCTGCACTGAATCGGAAGCCGCAGAAGCTGTGTTGGACGTTCGGGTTCCAAAGAACGTTCACAAACCGGAACACTCACTTCCAGGTTCGCGGCGTTCAGGAGCCAAAACATTTGAGTCGCAAGGTGTTCATCGACCAAGGTACGACTGTACTTAAAGTTGGAGAAACTCTACCTAAAATACTGTTTTAACACTAACAGATTAATGCAGCAATATGCACTTTTAAAAGAATGAACACAATTCATTTCCTGCTGTTTCTGTTCTTGATGAGCTTTGAATACTCAAGTACTTTCCCCCAACAGATCACTCTCCATATTCTGAAAAGTCTTCATGCAACCAAGGACATTCCGCTCAAAGTACAGAACAGGATCCACCTGGGCTTATGAAGCCACACTGCAAAAAAAAAATGCAGTTGTGGGCCTGAGATGGTCATGAATCATTTCATAGCCGGTATCCATGCTAAGAGAGGAAGATTGTGAGCCATGTCTTACTAGTCCAGCGCTAGCTAGTCTTGATTCAACCACAGTATTAATATTTCTAGAATGTTAATATTATTTTCAATCTTTTCCCTCCCAACAGTCAGCATGGCAGGCTCACTGATCAGACTCTATCCTCATTAGGTTGGGAGTGTGGTTGTTGTTTTGGAGAGAAGTATTTTTGTATATCTGTATATAATATTTACTAGTATTAGTGCTTAACATTGTTTTAGCTTAGGATGCTCTCCCCCTTATGATACACATTTTGTGCTGAGTATATTCTGTCATGATCTTAAGTTTACCTACCTGAGAGCCCTGCCCATTGTTTCATAATTCATATCGGGTTTGTTTTTGTGCTTTCCCCACAACCTCGACACGGCCTTGGAATCCACAAGCTTAAAAATGCCCTTTTCCCTCTGAGTCCATTTTATGTACTTTGGACAAGTGGCTTTGTCCTGAAGCAGAGCTAGCAAGAACTCCCAAAGGTAAATTGTGTTTCCTAAAATAAATGAATAAAAAGAATTTCAGAAAGACACATTTTGAGAAAACAACAAATTACCGCAGTAAACAACAAATAACTTGTCCCAATAAAATGACACTTGTAAGTACAAAGATGTGTAATTTCTTAATTAACTGAAAATAAAATATACAAACGATGACCTGCACATACATAACAATAACTTCAAATAAATTATCCTGGATTTTGGGACCCTTCTTTTCTTCCATAGTACCACAGCCACCTCTCTATCTCTTTTAAAAATAATATTTATTAACATTTTAAAGACTACAAAGGGGAAAAAAAAGAATTAAACAAAACAATACAATACAATACAAAAACAAAAACACTACATAACACTAACACTAAAATATTAAATTAACAAAACAAAACAAACACAATTTAAAACACATCCAATACTTTCAGTATCTTGTCTCATTCACTTGTTTCAGCAACCTCCTCACACCTCCTTTTTTGCATTCCACTTTGATTAACTGTTTCAGCAATTCCTTTTTTTATATATATAATATTTATAATAACAGAACAAAAAACAAAAATTAAAAAACACAAAAAAATCCAAAAAAGAAAAACAATTAAAAAACACATATTTAAAGAACCTTATCTTCTTTCACCTTATTTCTCAGACCTCCTCCCCCCTCCCCTTCTTGCATTCCAATTTATATTGTCTGCTCAACAAGTTCTTATTCTAATTAATTTAAAAAACCCAATTTTAACTTAATCTTAAACCTTTTTCCTAAAGTCGACCCAAATTTCCCTTCCACAATTTCCCCACATTCCATAAAAATCGCAAAGTTATAAAAAGAAAAAAGGACTTAACAAACTATATTTTAACACCCTTTGATCCCCAAATCAGTATCCATCAGTCCATCAATTCTCAGCCTGGATCCCAAACTTCCGAGGCTCCTAAAACTCTTTCCTTTTCACTCTGCCGGATTTTTTGACCATCCATTGTGTTCAACACCAACTCTCGGGGAAGATCTGTCCCAGTAATGATCATTTTTCTTCCAAGCAGGCCTCTAAATTTAAAAGTGGAGCTCAAATTTTGTTCCTTAATTTTTTTAAAACTGTATGTCCCAAAAGCTCCAACTTCCATCTTGATCTCACTTGTGCTAACAGACCTCTGATCTGCCTTGATCTTCCACAACATTATAGCTTCACCTTCGTTTTCCACCAAATTTTCCACCAAATCCTCGTATGTCTCTTTTTCCACTTTCTCAAATTTATCAGTTTTCTTTTGCCCAGCTGCAGCAACTTCTGTTCCAACTTCAAGGGCTTTTGGTTCCACGACAAAGGCTTGTATCAAGTCTCTTCCTGTTCTAGCAAGTTTATTTACTGCTTCATTCAATGTTGTCACCCTTGTAGACAAAATATTACCCTGGTCCTGGATCTCTCCCTGTAATTCCTGGAGCTTTCCCAGGAGATGAAATGTCCTATTCAGCTCAGTCAGTATTTTTCCACTTACAGCCATTTCTTGCAGTATTCCAAAACTCCCCTCTAGGGGGATTTTGTTTATTTGGATCTTTCCAGTTCCAATCCAAAAGTCCAATGTAACTTATTTTTCTTTATTCCCAGCAATTTGTATCCAAATTACAGAAAATCTAACCGGCAGAATCACCAGAAACAACGTTTCCTTTTATTTCCCAGCTTTGACAGCTAGTTTGACAGCTGTCAAAGTCCATATCTTTTCAGCAGGCTCTCTCACAGATCACTCCCGGGTCCCGGGGGGTTGCACTTTAACTTTCCAAACCGACTCTTGTCCTCCAGCAAAATTAATTGTAGTGTCCAATCATGAAATTAATAGTTTTTCTCCACAGGGGACAAAGATGTTTCTCTCAACTTTAGCTCTCTAGTCCTTGCTTTAGGTTGTCTGCAAGGCGGGGGGCGGACTTCCTTTTTACACCTCCCCCGGTCGTACCGAATTTAAAGACAAAAATTCCTTTTAAAATCCAATTTCCATATTACTCACGGGTTGTTGCTTTTAGTCCGAATGTTCAAGGGAAAAAGTCAGCGCTCTCCATCCATGGCTTGCGGCTTCACTCAGCAGGGGAAGCAGAGGGCTCTCAGCACCGCGCCACTCCCCCTTCCCCGTTCCGTAGCCTTTAAAAAGGCTCCTTCGCGGGTCGGGAGGGCGCTAATGGTGCCCACTGAGTCACCACGTCCACAGGCATCTGCGCCTGTGATTTTTAGGGGTCCCCACGTCGCCGGCGCGGCAGGACCCAAACCCTGTTGAGCCGATTCCCTCCGGAGCTCGGAGGGAATCCGCCATTAGGCGATGGCGCTAACCCGGAAGTCTGCTTCAGCAATTCCTTTCCATCTTCCTCTGTTTTCTGTCCTGTAATTTATCTTAACATATTCTAACCTTATTTTTCCCTTTAATACATTGATAATCTATCTATCCTTAATTCCTTATAACATTTCTAGTAAAGCCATATAACTTCATTCCAACATTTTCCTAGCATTCATTAATTTTACAATATTCCCGTAAATAGTCTTTAAACTTTTTCCAGTCTTCTTCCACCGACTCTTCTCCCTGGTCTCGGATTCTGCCAGTCATCTCCACCAATTCCATGTAGTCCATCAACTTCATCTGCCATTCTTCCCGGGTGGGTAAATCTTGTGTCTTCCAATACTTCGCGATGAGTATTCTTGCTGCTGTTGTTGCATACATAAAGAAAGTTCTGTCCTTCTTTAGCACCAATTGGCTGACCATGCCGAGGAGAAAGGCCTCTGGTTTGTTCAGGAAGGTATATTTAAATACCTTTTTCATTTCATTATAAATCATCTCCCAGAATGTCGAGGACTTCCGGGTTAGCGCGATCGGCTAATGGCGGATTCCCTCTGAGCTCCGGAGGGAATTGGCTCCGCAGGATCGGGTCTTGTCCGCGGCGGCGACGCGGGGACCCTTAAAAATCACAGGTGCGGATGCCTGTGAACGTGGTGACTCGGCGGGCACTATTTGCGCCCCCCAAGCTGCAAAGGAGCCTTTTTAAAGGCTCCGGAATGGGGATGGGGTGCGGCGCAGTGCTGTGAGTAAACTGCTCCTTCTGCGGAGTGAAGCCGCAAGCCATTGTCGGAGAGCGCTGACTTTTTCCTTGTAACAATTGGATTTTAAAGAAACAACCCGTGAGTAATATGGAATTTGGAATTTAAAGGAAAATCTTTTTGAATTAGGACGAGCGGGGAAGGGTTAAAAAGGAAGTCTGCCCCCCTCTTTGTAAACAATCTAAAGCAAAGAACCTGCTATCTAAGGTCGAGAGAAAACTTTCTTTTCTAAAAAGACTTTAACCTTCATGGTTTGACACTGAAAGAAATTTTACTGGAGGATTAAAGATTAACGTTGGGGAAGTTTCACACCCCCCCCCCAGACCCGGGAGCGTCCCGCGGGAGAGCCTGTTCAGGAAGCTTTGAAGTTTGACAGCTGTCAAATTGGCTGTCAGAAGCTGAAAGACATTAAGGAACTAAAATCCCCCTAGAGGGGGTTCAGGGACAATACAAGCATGGCTGGAGGAGGGAAAATTCAGACTGAATTGGAAAGAACATTTGTTGTCTTAGGAAAGTTACAAGGTGAAATCAATGTTTTGGCTACAAGTGTCACAACTCTGGTCTTAACAGTAAACAATATTGTTGAAGTGGATAAGGACTTGAAGCAGGAAGCTTATACAATTGGACAGATAGAGAAACTTGAGAGCCATGAGAATATGGAGGAGACATATATTGCCCCTGAAGAAAAGGAAGGAGGAGCTGTAACTGCGCAGATGCTAAAGGAGTGCTGCAACTTGTGGCCTGACACAAAGGAGAGTAAAAATTTGAGGTGGAAGGTCTGGCCTGAATTGGAAAGTGCAAAATTGAGAGACCCTTTTATGTGGGGATCTGAAGACCGAAGGATTATAAATGTGATCAAGGTGGAAGCTGGAGCCATGGGGACATTTGGACTTGAAAGGAGCATGAAACAAGATTTGGAGTACCCCATAGGCTTTATTCTTAAGCATGGAGGACTGTCTGGAAAAAATATGGATCCTGTTGGGCTGGAGCCTCTCCGAGATTTGGGGTCTAACATTAAGGACTATCAAAAAGGCCGGCAGAGAGGAACTGAAAGAGATTTAAGAGCCTCAGACATGAGATGTCCAGGCTAAACAGTACATTAGACTGATGAACATTTTTTGGGGTCTGAAACCGGGAAAAGGGTGGGTGCAGTCTGGGAATCCAAAGAGTATATAACTATAACTTGCTTTGTTTTTATTTTGTTTTGCTATCTGTATGGAATTTGGGAAAGCCGTGGATGGGAAATTTTGGTCGACTTTAGGAAAAATGTTTAAAAATGAGCAATGATGTATAAGTAATGAGGTTTAAGTTTGGTTCATAAGGATTTGTTGAATTAATAAATTAAAATTGGAATACAGGAAGGGGAGGTGTGAGGAGGTCTGAGAAACAAGTTAAATGAAAATAAGTAATTGAAATTTTATGTGTTCTTTTTTAATTGTTTCCTTTTTAAGTTTTGGATTTTTGTATTTCTGTTATTTTTTGTTTAATTTTTGTTTTTGTGTGGTTTTTGAAAATGCAAATAAACATTTTTTTTAAAAAAAAAAATCATCTCCCAGAATGTCTTAATCCTTGGGCATGTCCACCAAAGGTGAAAGAATGTACCTTCAATCCCATTACATTTCCAACATTTATTATCGGGCAAATGGTAAATTTTTGCACCTATAAATCATTTTCATTAAGTTTTCTCTTAGGGCATTACATGCCGTAAATTTCATACCTGTGGTCCATAACTGTTCCCAGTCAGCCATCATTATGTTATGTCCAACATCCTGTGCCCATTTAATCATAGCAGATTTCACCGTTTCATCCTGAGTGTTCCATTTCAACAGCAAGTTATACATTTTTGACAAATTCTTAATTTTGGGATCTAACAATTCTGTTTCCAATTTTGATTTCTCCACCTGGAAACCAGCTTTTCTGTCCAAGTTGTATGCCTCCATTATTTGGTAATAATGGAGCCTATCTCGCACTCTGTTTTTCAATTTTTCAAAACTTTGCAGTTTTATTCTGTCTCCATCTTGTTCCAGAATTTCCCAATATTTTGGCCATTTGGCCTCCATATTGAGTTTTTTCTGTGCTTTCGCTTCCTTTGGTGACAACCATCTTGGGGTTTTATTTTCTAAGAGATCCTTATATCTTATCCAAACATTAAACAGTGCTTTTCTAACAATATGGTTTTTAAACGCTTTATGTGCTTTTACCTTATCATACCACAAACATGCATGCCAACCAAATACATTGTTGAAGCCTTCTAAGTCCAGCACATCAGTATTTTCAAGAAGCAGCCATTCTCTCAGCCAGCAAAAAGCAGCTGATTCATAATAAAGTTTAAGGTCTGGCAGGGCAAATCCACCTCTTTCTTTAGCATCAGTTAATATCTTGAATTTTATTCGAGGCTTCTTGCCCTGCCAGACAAATCTAGAAATATCTCTCTGCCACTTCTTGAAACAATCCATCTTGTCCAAAATTTGCAATGTTTGAAACAAAAACAACATCCTTGGCAATACATTCATTTTTATCACAGCTATTCGGCCTAACAATGATAACTTCAAATTTGACCATATTTCCAAGTCCTTTTTCACTTCAATCCAAGATTTTTCATAATTATCCTTAAACAAGTTCACATTCTTGGCAGTCATATTAACCCCTAAATATTTCACTTTCTTAACCAATGTTAATCCTGTCTCCTCCTGAAACTTCTCTCTCTCATTCGCAGTTAAATTTTTCTCTAAAACCTTAGTTTTCATCTTGTTCAACTTAAAACCTGCTACCTGACCAAATTCTTGAATCAGTTCCAATACCCTTTTGGTACTAGATTCTGGCTCCTGTAAAGTCAATACTAAATCATAGAATCATAGAATCATAGAGTTGGAAGAGACGACAAGGGCCATCGAGTCCAACCCCCTGCCAAGCAGGAAACACCATCAGAGCACTCCTGACATATGGTTGTCAAGACTCTGCTTAAAGACCTCCAAAGAAGGAGACTCCACCACACTCCTTGGCAGCAAATTCCACTGTCGAACAGCTCTTACTGTCAGGAAGTTCTTCCTAATGTTTAGGTGGAATCTTTTTTCTTGTAGTTTGGAACCATTGCTCCGTGTCCGCTTCTCTGGAGCAGCAAATGCTTTCAGTTTGTACTGTTTAGCTCCCACTTGTATACCTTTGACCAATTGGTCCTTTCTGATCATATTTAGCAAACCTCCAGGACCGATATGAAAAGCAATAGAGAGATTGGGCAACCTTGTTGTGTTCCTTTCTCAATCTTAAACTCTTCTGTCACTACATTGTTCACAATTAATTTTGCCTTTTGTTCTGAATAAATTGCACCTATACCATTTTCAAAACCTTGACCTACCCCCATCCCCTGTAGATTCTTCTTCATAAAACTCCAAGAAATATTATCAAAGGCTTTCTCCGCGTCCACAAATATCAGAACTGCCTTAGTATTTATATTCACTTGTAGTTTTTCTAATATATTAATTATGTTCCTCATATTGTCAGACAAATGTCTGCCCGGGAGAAAGCCCTCTTGATCTTTATGAATTTCTTCTACTAACACCTTTTTTAATCTTTTAGCCAAAATGTCTGCAAAAATTTTGTAGTCCACATTAAGCAGCGATATGGGGCGGTAATTCTTGAGCTGTGTCTTTTCAGTCTCTGATTTTGGTATAAGTGTAATATAAGCTTCCTTCCACGACTCTGGTGCCCTTTTCCCTTCCAATATTTCATTACAGACTTCCTTCAATGGTTGTATTAACCATTCTCTCAAAGTTCTGTAATATCTTGAAGTCAAACCATCCGGTCCTGGAGATTTACCCAATTGCATGTTCTGGATGGCCCCTTCCACTTCCTGATCTGTAATTTTATAATTCAACATTAACTTATTTTCTTATAATTAACTTATAACATTAACTGATTTTCTGTAGTCCATTTATTTTCAAAAATCGATCAATATCCATTTCTTTCTGCTTTTCCTGTGTATAAAGTTGTTTAAAATACCTCTGGAAGCACTTCCTAATCTCCACTGGGTTCTGTACATTCTTTCCTTCCACTTCCAAACTCGTAATTGTATTAAGTTTTTGTCTTTTTTTCATTTGCCAAGCCAACAATTTCCTGCACTTATTTGCTGATTCAAATGTCTTTTGTCTCATCTGTTTGATCTTCCATTCTATTTCCTGATTCATCAATTTCATATATTGTACTTGATATAATTTTATCTCTTTCAAGATCTCCTGTGATTTTGGTTTTGCTCTCAGTTTCTTCTCTCCTTCCTTTATTTTCTCCAAGATTTTATCCTTTTTTTCATTTTGAGTTCTCTTCTTAATTGCATTCTGTTGTATCAGGAATCCTCTCATAACCGCCTTACTTGCATCCCAGATTACTCTTTTTTCCACTGTTGTGTTCATATTTATCTCAAAACAGTCTCTCAAGGTTTTTTGGGCCTTCTTGGTCACTTCTTCATTCCTAAACAAAGTATCATTCATCCTCCATCTGAAGGAACCAATTGGCGTCAATTTCATTTCCATCTTCACAGCATTATGATCAGAACAAGTTTGGGGGCAAATCTCCACTTTGCTGGTTTTCGGAACCAGTCCTCAAGTTACCCAAATTTGGTCAATTTTTGTCCATGTCATTTTAGCCTCAGAGAAGAAAGTTCCCTCTCTTCCCAGAGGATTCTTCATCCTCCAGATATCAACTAAGTCCATATTTTCAGTCATGTCAAAGAAGGTTTTTGGTAGTCTACCAACTTTGGTGACTACCTGTCTCTGTGTCTTATCCATATTTGTAGACACCACTCCATTCATATCTCCCATCAAAATCATATTGTAATCCATGTAGTCCATCAGAGTCTCATGTAACTTCTTAAAAAATTCCGATTTTCCTTCATTTGGTGCATAGATGCCTACTATCAAGAATTTCTCTCCTTGTGATTGAATTTCAATTGCAACAAATCTTCCTTGGTCATCTTTAAATATAAATTTCGGTGATAGGCTCTCCTTTGCATAAAGAACTACTCCTCTTTTTTTAACTTTATCTGATGAGATAAATTCATGGCCCAATCTTTTATTACTCAATATCTTTCTGTGTAGCCTTATCACATGTGTTTCTTGTAGACAAATCAAGTCCAATTGTTCTTTTTTCAATAAATGAAAAACTCTCCGCCTTTTTTCCGGGGAGTTCAGTCCGTTCACATTCCAACTCAATACTTGCAACACCATGGTATAATTACTCTGATTTTCCTCCAACTGCACCCAATGCTTGCTCTTCTTCTGTTAATGGTGTTGGTGTCACATTCACTGGGGGATCCAGTCCAAAGGATAATGCTGATAAATCCAATATTCCCCTGTTTGGTGATCTTCTATCCAATGCTCTTTGCTCTAGTCCTCTATCTGGTGATCTTCTATCCGATGCTCTTGGCTCTTTTCCAAGTCCCTTCTGCAGATCTTCGTATTTATACAAAAACTTTACTTTATCTTCTACTGATCTTATTTTTATTTTCCTTCCTTTGAAACTGAAGGATAGATCTTGGGGAAACTCCCACCTGAAGATGATTTTGTTCCTTCTCAGCAGGTCAACCAAATCTCCATAGTTAGACCTAAGATCCAAAAGATATTTCGGGACGACTTTTAAAATTTCCACTCTTGACTGTTGTACTTCCAAAGTCTTCTGGTAGTGCCAACCCAAAATTCTGTCTCTCTCTTCTTTAGTTCAGAGGGTAATCAAACAGTCTCTTATTCTATTCTTCTCTTTTTTCCCTCCTCTTCCAAGTCTGAAGGCCCTCACAATTCTGAACTCCTCTTGATCCAAGTCCAAGTCCCCAAAATCCGCAAATTCCTGCGTTAGAAAATCTATCAAACTGTCCTCCTCCAGTTCAGGTAAAGCTCTGATCCTCAAATTCGTCTGTTTTTCTTTGAGCTCAATCATAGAAAGCGTCAACTTGTGGTCCTCAAGTTGCCTCTGTAGGGCTGGGACACTCTCCCTCTCCAGTTGTGTTACTTTACCTTCCACAGCAGCAACCTTTTCCCTAGCTTCCTCTGCAATCTGCCGTATCAAAGTAGATTTCTGTATCAATTTCTGGATGGTTTCTGTGTTAGTATTCACCTTTGGTCCCAAATTATTTATACTTTCTGTATTTAAGTCAATTTTAATAGTTGCAGCATCCACCTTCGCCTTTGTCGCATCTGCTTTCTTGTTAAGCTGTTCCAATGAATCATTTATCTTACTTAATGCAACCGCTAAGGCCTCTTCTGCTAACATTCCTCTTGATTTAGAATGTACTGGTGCAGCCGCCGAGGGGCCTGATGTTGAGGCTCTCCTAGGTTGCTGCCAGGTCTTCCCAGACCTTGTTGTTTTTTCTGGAATTAACTGGTCTATTTTTTCCTTTCCATCTGCCATAACATTTAAGAAATTCAAGGTCAGTCCCACAGTCACACAGTTTTTATCTTACAGCTGGAAATTCCCCTAATCCAGCTCTTGTAACAGTTTCAAAAGCTTCCTCTAGGGGGAAACAGTTGCTGTTTATATTAATCCGTAATGTCCCCTTTTAAAACTCAGTTCAAACAATAAAGTTAGTTTCAGTTTTCAGTTACTTTTACTCCTTTTTACGGTCAGACGGAGACAGTTGTAACAATGTATCTCTCTTATTTAGCTAGCTGTCAGCAAACGTTCTATTCACAGTCAATGAACAATCCAAAGCACGTCAGTCTTACTAGCAGCCTGTTTCCAGGTTCAGAGCGGTGGTATTTTAACTTCCTTCACTCTCTCCTGCAGGTATATACAATCCAAAACTTCGCCCCTCTTCTCCTGCTTCCAAGGGGGGTTTAATATTTTTTACTGGTGGAAATTTAGTCCTTTACAGTAGGCTTTCCAAGACTTTAGCTTGCAGCCTCTTTGCTTCAGTCTATTTACAAAAGGGGAAGGTGGACTTCCTGTTTTGAACCTCCCCCTTTCGGTGCCAAATTAAGGCGTTTAAAAATCCAATTCTTCACTCTACTCACGAGTAGTTGCTTTAAGATCAAATTGTCCACAGGAAAAAGTCAGCGCTCTCCGGCAACAGCTATGCGGCTTTGCTCCGTGGAAAAAGCAGTTGATTTGAAGCACCGCGCCGCTCACCCCACGTCGCTCTGGAGCCCCAAAACTGGGTTTCCCTGCGAGTAGGGAAGGCGCAAAAGGTGCCCGCCGAATCCCACGTTCACAAGCTGTGATTTTTAATGGGTCTCCGCCTTTGCCGTGGCGGCCAGATCCAGGTTTCCACGAGGCAAATTCCTCCCGATCAGAGGAATTCCACCATTACCGAAGGCACCAACCCGGAAGTGCCACCTCTCTGTCTCAAAATCGCATTATGGATTCATTATAATATACCACTCATGTAGATAGAATCATTAGAATTCTATGCAAACATTGGCATGCACTCTGGGATGTACCAAGTTGTAATGAATTTCCTTTGATTGGCCTGAGATGGACCGAATCCATTGAGGAAATGTTAGTACACACGGATATGAATTCCGAAAGAATTATAATACAGTATACCATCAGTAGTTCTGGGCCCACTGGTCACCACAAATGTAGCAGATGTTTATCCTGCCCTTTTTCTTCACAGATTAAAGAAATTTATGAGAAAACTAATTTCAGATTTGTTATTTGTCAATTTAGTACATGTCAGACCAGAGACGTCTACCTTATTCGATGTCCTTGTATTGTATATAGGCTCTATCACTTCGAGCAGTTGGGGTTCGGATTGGGGAACATCGTTCACGCATACGTAACGCCAATATGGAGGCACCTCTGGTAGAATATTTTGTTTTCCACAACCATTCAGATACGGATTTATTATTTACAGTTTTATGGGTGAATCAGGGGACAAAGGGTATCAGAAAAGATTATGAACATCAGTTACGGCAGCAAGAAACCCGTTTTATTTTTATGTTTAAATCCATTCATCCAGGGGGACTTAACTCGGAATTAGACCTCAAATGTTTTATTTGATTATCTGTATCCTTGCTGTTACTTTGCACTGTGGCTTTAAGCTCAGTCTCCTTGTTATCAGTATCACCTGGGGATGGCTATATATATTTTTCAAAAAATGATGTTAGTAACAGTGACTACATAATCGTATGAGCACTGTTCCAGAGTATTTTTCATTCTCATGTATATGAAGAAGATTTCGGTATGTAATCTTTTTATGTTACAGTTTATAATTTCCACGCTATTTGAAGTTATTGTTATGTATGTGCAGGTCATCGTTTGTATATTTTATTTTCAGATAATGAAGAAATTACACATCTTTGTACTTACGAGAGTTTGTTGAACTAATTGGCTGGTGAAGAACTGAACGAAAAAGTAGTTACTATCCGGAAACACTGTTCAGCAGAGTTCAGAGTTGGACATCAGAATTGGACATTTGCTGATTATACAAACTTGATTTCCGCTGGGTAAAGTCTGGCACCGTGACTTATTCAAGGACTTTCAGAGACTTCAGTTTGATAGTTTTCATGTTTTGCATTATTCCATAAAGTTTTCTATACTGTAAGTGTTTCTGGCCATTGTGTTGCTTTCAATATTGCTGAGTCACATTTGCAACACAATGGTTTGTTTGTTTACCCAATAGAATGACAGACTTTCATTCTATGAAAGTTTCATCTGATTACTCTAAATATCATGCCACATTTTCCCATGAGTGCTGGGTAGATTCCTGCCACAATCTGTATGATTTCTCTATTCAGTAAACACTTGCCAAAAGTTATAAAAGGAACAGGGACTGTATTTGTCCCTTGCTGCTTTGATAGCCAATGCCATTTACTCTGGGACACCAAGAGTCGATGTGAAGCCCATCGTCAGTTTCCCAGCATCTGGCTATCTCCATATGGGCAGCTGCCAATAGAAAGGCTAAGAGGTCATCATTTGGGTAATCTTGAGTGGGTGGGGTCCTAAGTCCAAGTAGTGCTCATTTCCTTGAAGTCAGCACTCCAAAAAAGGTTTGATGATGCCGCAAAACCACCAATAGAGAAATAAGTCCCTTTGACTGCACCCGCCCCAACATTTAGGATTGACTTCCTTAGATATTTGGGGTTGCCTCAAGAGGGCACAGGGCCACCTATGCAGAATGAGGATGATTCCCTTATCTTTGCAGAAACCTATTTCAACGGGCTCTTGGACTACAAAGCTGTCCAATTTTGTTCCAACTTTATGTTGATCATATTCAACATATTGTCAAAAAGTAAAAGTATTTGAATCCAACTATTATACTTTGGTTCTGAGTGAGCATGTCAAGGCTATAACATTTGCAGATTCTCTACCATCAAGTTCAATAATGCCCGGAGTCTCCACACAAGTAGCACTATGTAGAGAATTTTACATGGGATCAAGTCAGTCTATATCGTAAGGAGCTCACAAGCATTACAGGACTTGTCATAGTTCATAGTGTTGCTATTCTTCACTTAGACTAGTATTATCTGACAGGCACAGAGCAGAGTCCATTGTAAGACAGACAGACAGACAGACAGACACACACACACACACACACACACACATATATATATACACACACACACCCTGGAAAAGCCACCTTTATACTGTAAACCTCCCTGTGATTCTTGGATGGAGGGCAGTATGTAAGCTTAATTAATAATAACAACAACAACTTAAAAATACAGTGTGGCTTAGTATCAGAAAGTACCAGCAGTGGGTAACTGTGTACTCCTGCCGTACAAAAAAGCAGCACTTGCCATGGAATGAAGCAAGGGCAATTTCCCAATTATCTTCTTTACTGTTATCACTGTAGATGGCAAATTCACTTCAGATGAAACAAGAAACACCTCTCATTGCCTCTTAAACCCTATGATCAGAATGAAGCAGCCCTGCTGAAGTAGTAGTTGTGCTTGACTCCCAATTATCCAGAATGTTATATACTCAGCTCTATCGACAGGCGTCGGATCACGTTGCCGATGCTTACCCTTCCCATCTTTGCTTTTCTTTTTCACTGATATGTTTGGAGTCAGAGTAGGAGATTCTGGTCGCGGAGCTTTGGGTTTCTTCCCTGAAATAAAATGACTGTTGTATGAACTTTCACACTGAAACTATAAAACAGACATAGGGCAACCAATGCTTTCACTGAATATCGAACCCATGGCACGTCAGATTTAAAACAACCAAACTGCTAGATAAGATCACAACAGTTCAAGGACCCAGCACACCAATGGAGTCCAAGTCAATGATTTTACAGTACTTATTTTGTGGGACAAATAGCTTCCCAATTATGGATCTCCAAATAATTTATCCAAAACTTAGCAATAAGCCTTTGCTAGTTAAATTCTGATAATTTATATTTATCCCATTTAGCAATGAGCTAAATAGGCATCTAAGAATCAATATTTTATTTATTTTTAACTGATCGCATCAACTGATTTTAAATAAAAACTGTAAATGGCTTACAAAAATATTAAAATTACCAATAAAAAGTTAAAAACAAGTGATTAAAACAGTTAAAATTAACAGTAAAAGAGTAAAACATCAATATCTACAGTTTACAAAAAGAATAAAACAATCAAATCAGTAAAAACAGTTAAAAACAACTATTAAGAACATTATTTAAAATAATTAAAATCAATGATAAGCCTAAAACCAGATTAAAATACATGTAAGCACTCCACATATCTAGATAGGCTTGCATTAAAAAAAGCTTTTAGCTGGCACCAAGAAAAGTGCAGTGAAGGGGCCTGCCTGATGTCATGAGGCAGGGAGTTCCAAAGTGCAGGTACTGCTGCACTAAAAGATCATTTTCTTACAAACGTGAAGCAAGTAATATGTGGCTCTGTAACAGCACCAGTTCTGCTGGTTGAAGCAGATGAGTGGGAGCATATGAGGTAAGCATAAAGTAAAGTAAAGTAAAAAAAGTAAAGAAGTTCCAAGCCATTAAGCTTGGCCTGGAAACAAAATCAGTAACCAGGGCAGATCCTGGAACAAAGATGCTCTATGCTGACAAGGCCTCACTCCTGTTAGCAAGCATGCAGCAGCATTCTGCACTAAGTGCGGTTTCTGGGTCAGAGAGTAAGCGCAGCTCCACAGAGAGTCCATTGAAGCAATCCAATCTTGAATTCACCAGTGCCTGAACTACTGTGGTCAAGCTCTCGTGGTCCAGAATGGTTCAAGCCACCGTTCCAGTCACAGTTCGAAAAAGATGCTTCTAGACACTGAGGCTGCCTGGGCCTCCAATGATGAAGATAGATCTGGAAGCATCCTCAGGCTGCCTTCAGTGGTAGCGCTACCCCACCAAGAGTGATTGACCATTTCCCCACATGGTCAGCATGGTAATGTGCCAGGATGTCCCCAGTTCCCATCTCATGTAAACAAGGAGGTACTTGGCCCCCCGCCCCATTTCTGATATGAATGCTAAGCATTATTACACATTGGCCACATTTGCACAACACAATCCTGGCTGGTCTGGAAGTCATTAATCATGGTTCCCGGTACACATGTAACAGGAAGCTATGTCAACTGTGACTTCCTGATCTGATTTCCTCACTTGCCTGAAGGGAGAAGTGAAATGGAAGCAAAGAGGTTCATGTGACTGTACAAAACGAGCACATGTCATGTGGTTTATTAAACAACTTGACCATGTGATTATTGTATAATCATCTTTATCAATTTATATTATATGTATATCTAAACATATACATGGGAGGAATTCAGCGTCACACTAAGGTGGTAATTCTGTCAGCACAAGCATTTTGGCTTGCACACAGTTCTGGGCAGAGCAAGGGGAGAAGCTCCATTGGGTAACAACAGAAAGGACTTATGCAGGGCTTCCACTGATGCAACTCGTTAGTTGAATCTACCCATCATTATGGCTCATGCCATGTTGGAGACTAAGAATCATAGAATCTTAGAGCTGGAAGGTACCCCAAGGGTCATCTAGTCCCACCCCCTGCAGTGCAGGAATTTCAGCTAAAGCATCCATGAGAGATGGCCACTCTGCTTAAAAACCTCCAAGGAAGGAGAATCCATCACCTCTCGTGGGAATCTGTTCCACTGCTGAACAGCTCTTACTGTCAGAAGGTTTTTTCGAATGTTTATTTGGAATCTCCTTTCTTGCAACTTGAAGCCATTGGTTCGAGTCCTACCCTCCAGAGCAGGAGAAAACAAGTTTGTTCCACCCTCCACGTGACGGCCTTTGAGATATTTGAAGATGGCTATCTTGGTCATCTCTTTTCCAGGCTAAACATACCCAGCTTCCTTCAAGCACTCCTCATAAGGCTTGGTTTCCAGACCCTTGATCATCTTGGTTGCCCTCCTCTGCTCACCTTCCAGCTTGTCAACATCCTTCTTAAATTGTGGTGCCCAAAATTGGACACAGTATTCCAAGTGTGGTCTGATCAAGGCAGACTAGAGTGGTACTGTTACTTCCCTTGATCTGGACGTTAAGACTTCTGTTGATGCAGCCAAGAATAGCATTAGCTCTTTTTTGCTGCTGCATCACACTGTTGACTCATGTTAAGCTTGTGGTCCACCAAGACCCCTAGATCCTTTTCGCATGTACCGCTAGTAAGCCAGTTGTCCCCCATCCTATATATGTGCATCTGGTTCTTCCTGCCTAAGTGCAGAGCCTGACATTTGTCTCCACTGAAATTCATTTTGTTAGCTTGCGCCCAGTTCTCCAATCTGTTACAGTCATTTTGAATTCTGATTCTTTCTTCTGAGGCATTAGCTACCCCTCCCAAATTGGTGTCATCTGCAAATTTGATGAGCATCCCCTCAATTCCTTCATCCAAGTCATTTACAAAGACATTGACCAACAATGGGCCCAGGACAGAACCCTGCGGCACCCCACTTGTCACTTTTTTCCAGGATGACAAGGAACCATTAATGAGTACTCTTTGAGTTCGGTCAGTCAACCAGCTACAAATCCACCTAACAATAACCTCAAGAAAGTCTTTATTTTTTCTTTGTCAAAAGCCTGACTGAAATCAAGATACACTATGTCCACAGCATTTCCCTGATCCACCAAGTTTGTAATTCCATAAAAAAAAATAATCAGATTGGTGTGTCATGACTTATTTTTGAGAAACCCATGCTGGGTCTTTGTAATCACAGCATCCTTTTCTAAATGCTCACAGAGCGACTGCTGAATTATCTGTTCTAGGACCTTTCCTGGTACTGATGTCAAGCTCATTGGTTGGTAGTTACCTGGGGACAGCATTTGCCCACCTCCAGTCTGTAGGGACCTCACCTGTTTTCTAAGAATTCTCAAATATAATAGACAAAGGCTCTGAAATTACATCCATAAGCTCCCTTGGATGCAGCTCATCAGGCCCTGGTGATCTGAATTCATTTAAAGTAGCTAGGTGTTCCCTTACTTCCTCTTTTCCTATCTTGGGCTACAGCTCCCTCCTTACATTATTTATTCTGTTATCACCAGGTTGGGCATCACTTTCCTTTTGGGTGAAGACAGAGGTAAAGTAGGTGTTGAGGAGTTCTGCCTTTTCTCTGTCACCCTATAGCATTTCTCTATGTTCCCCACGCAGAGGACCTGCCACTTGCTTGTTCTTCCTCTTACTTCAGACATAGCCAAATAAACTTTTTTTATTATTTTTAACCTCTCTTGCAAGTCTGAGCTCATTCTGAGCTTTAGTCAGCCTGACTTTCCCCCTGCAACTGTAGGCTACTCGTGTATGCTCCTTCTTTGTGATTTCCCCTTTCTTCCATTTCTTATACATGCCCTTCTTAACTCTCAGCTCATCTGTAAGCTCCTTATGCAGCCACACTGGTTTCCTTCCACTTTGCTTGCCTTGTAACTGGAATGTACTTTAAAAAAGGAAGAAGCACCTCCCTGTGATGGGCTTTCACACAGATGGCATGCTGTTTAGGCATATGCATCAGCTGAGAGGTGCCTAAACACATAGGCTTCACACCAGCACAAATAACACAGAAAGGAGCCATAAGCTGAATCCGACCTCTGGTCCAACTGGCTCACCACTGTCTACACTGAATGCCAATGGCTTTCCATGCTTTCACTGTCCTACCTGGAGATGCTGTGGATTAAAACTCAGAACTTTTGCATGGAAAGCAACTGCTCTACCATGGAGTCATGGCCTCCCCAATTAAATGATGTACTTTCAATATTTGTGCCACCTGTGTGGAGTTCAATCACCAGGAAGGAGTTTCCAGACGTCTCTGCATTTTAAAGCAGTTTTAGGTTTGCAGAATTGAAGTAGGCTGAACATGCTGCTAACCTATAGCTTCTACTCTGAAAATACCCAAGAATCAGAGTAGGTAGGTACTGAATTTAAACAGTTCAGCTCATGGTGTCTCTATCTTAGAATAATAATAATAATAATAATAATAATAATAATACAGAATGCTGCAGCGAGGCTCCTCACGGGGTCTCTGCCATGGGAGCATATTCACCCAGTGCTTTTCCAGCTGCATTGGCTCCCAGTGGAGTACAGGGTCAGATTTAAGGTGCTGGTTTTGACTTTTAAAGCCCTTCACGGCCTAGGACCCTCGAACCTATGAGATCACCTCTCCTGGTATGCCCCATGGAGGACCTTAAGGTCCATATATAGCAACACCCTAGAGGTCCCGGGCCCTAAGGAAGTTAGATTAGCCTCAACCAGAGCCAGGGCCTTCTCAACACTGGCTCTGGCCTGGTGGAATGCTCGGTCTCTTGAGACAAAGGCCCTGCGGGATCTGATCTCTTTCCGCAGGGCATGTAAGACAGAGTTGTTCCACCTGGCCTTTGGCTCAGAATCAATTTGATTCCCTCCGTTTTTCTTTTTCCTTTCTCCTCCTATGATGAGATTGCTCCCTAATTGTTTTAATGTTGTATCTTAATCTTTTAAATTGTATTTTAATCAACTTGTTTTTATTATTGGTTGTTAGCCGCCCTGAGCCCGGTCTTGGCTGGGGAGGGCGGGGTATAAATAAAAAATTATTATTATTATTATCATCATTATTATCATTATCATTATCTTAAAATAATCAAATGTTTCTTCTTGTACATACCTTAATTGAAAGCTAAGAGATGTGATCATTCTGCTTTACTGATGAGCCACTATGCTTATTTGGATTATTTTTCCAATTGTTCAATGGATATTATAAACATGCACATACTTATTCCATTTGTAGGAGAATGTTTAGCACATAATCACATTTCTTACCTTTTCTCTTTTTTGGTTGCTCAAGTGCTAGAGTGCTTGGTGATTCAGCAAATGCATCTTGGATTTGGTGAACCTCCATCACCTCTGGAATCCCATCTAGTGTGACTGACACATGAGTTATAGGACCAAGGTCAACATCCTCCTCCATCCCAAACCCATGGGCTGCAGAAAAACAATAAAGAAGTCAATGAACACTTTAATGCTTTTGGAAAGGTTTCTAGCAATGAGGTTACAAAATAGTCAAGGCTCTGTAAGAACAAAAGCTGACTTTTGAATTTCAATCACTTTAACAGAATAACTAATAAAATGCTAATGTATCTTGACACATGTTAATTTGAATATACTTAATGTAGGTTAGGGGATGCAGGTGGCGCTGTGGGTTAAAGCCTCAGCGCCTAGGACTTGCCGATCGAAAGGTCGGCGGTTCGAATCCCTGCGGCGGGGTGCGCTCCCGCTGCTCGGTCCCAGCGCCTGCCAACCTAGCAGTTCGAAAGCACCTCCAGGTGCAAGTAGATAAATAGGGACCACTTACCAGCGGGAAGGTAAACGGCGTTTCCGTGTGCGGCTCTGGCTCGCCAGAGCAGCGATGTCATGCTGGCCACGTGACCCGGAAGTGTCTCCGGACAGCGCTGGCCCCTGGCCTCTTAAGTGAGATGGGCGCACAACCCCAGAGTCTGTCAAGACTGGCCCGTACGGGCAGGGGTACCTTTACCTTTACCTAATGTAGGTTACCTATTTCTCCCTAATCAAGGGACCTACTTAATTACAACCTTACAGGGCTGTTAAGAAGGTGATACTGGATAACTCCATGTGTGCTGCCTTACCCTCTCTGAAGGAAGAGCAAGATACATACTGAATGAAAAAATGAATACATCAGCTCGTCCTGGAAGTGACTTAACCAAAAGTGAACCAAAAGAGAGAGGTCTTATAGTAGCTCCAAATCTGAAGCTACTGAAACGGATTAATGTGAACATCAAACCAATGTTTTAAAAAAATCAGTGATAAATTTAACATTTAAGTTGTAAAGAGAATGTGGAAAGAAAATGACGCTTGTGTGGACATTAAATATTTGTGCCTGATCCAGGCAACATTTTTACAGGTTTCATTAATGTCAATGGAAAGTTAGGTACAGGCTTAAATCTTTCCAAGACCAATTAGACTCAAAAGCAACTTCTGTGAAATCATGCTCCTTCTTTAAATAAAGGGAAGAAGATCTACTAACACTACTCCTTTAAAGTAAAAGCTTTTCATTAACCCTTCCATTTCCGAAAATTGGGAGATTAGGACTAATTGAAAGGGTTGTTAATGATATTTTAAAAATAGCCTTATTTACTTCCCTAGCCTGCCCTATGGTGCAATGGCAAAGCTACCAAGTAAACCTACTAGAGAGCTCAAGCCTTCTCTCCTGCAAAATCTAACACAGCCGCATAGTTTTTGGACAGAAGACACTTTGCACGGATGTATTCCTGTCAGACTCACTTGATCTCTTCTCATCCAGCATTGGGCCAGGAGAATCCATATTAAGAAGAGCTTCAGCAGCTTCAATGGTTTGCATTGTTTCATCTCCATTCTGACAAGACGCTTCAACTGCAGATAAGAGAGATAATTCAGCAAAAGACTAGCATATGAGATGAAATGAAAACATTCTTTGATTTGGGTTTCATGCCATATATGGGATCTTGGGACATAACTACAAATCCCATGAGGAGAAAATATTCATGATAGTGAATCTGTAGCTGCATTTCCTGCTTTCAGCCACTCCTGTAATAAGCTTTCTCAAGCCTTGCACATTTTCCACTTTGTTATGCATAAATTCAATGTCTCCCCATGATGTCAGGGATTGTGTTGAGGAGGAATGGTGGGAGTCTCCCCCTCCCCCTGCTCCTGATCAGCATCCTGAATCCTCCCAGGAACAGTGGAACAGTATAGATTTGGAACAGTGGTTTACAGAGGGACATAGTTCAGAATACAGAAGTTGGGAAGAACTGGGAGACAGAGAGTTAACAGACTCACTTTCGCTGGAAAGTGCCCATCTAATCAGCCCAAGGTCAAGGAGAGCAAGATAAGGGGCAGCACAGAAAGCAAAGTGGTTGCAAGATCAGGTTGTAAGACACAAAAGTGATGTGAGTGACAAGGGGGGAAGTGGGTGGAATCCTTAATTGTGAGCACCTGCTTCTGCTTATCTACTGCCAAAGTGGGGGGAGGAGGCAGAGTCCCTGAAGCCTGACACACGGAGCTCTTGAATTATTAGCTATGTCAAGAAACAGCACCAAAAAGATTGACAAGTGAGGTGCTGTGTCTGGAGATTTCAGCTAATAATGAAGCAGAAGCAAGGCTCCCACAACAGTGTCTCAAGGAAAAACAAGATGGATGGAAAAACAATGTGTTGGTTCCAACATATTTTTTATTACATCTGTACCTCAAAAGGCCTTATGGTTCTGTCTAACTTTATTATCAGTCAGCAAACTGAGCAATGGTTCCAAACTACAAGAAAGAAGATTCCACCTAAACATTAGGAAGAACTTCCTGACAGTAAGAGCTGTTTGACAGTGGAATTTGCTGCCAAGGAGTGTGGTGGAGTCTCCTTCTTTGGAGGTCTTTAAGCAGAGGCTTGACAACCATATGTCAGGAGTGCTCTGATGGTGTTTCCTGCTTGGCAGGGGGTTGGACTCGATGGCCCTTGTGGTCTCTTCCAACTCTATGATTCTATGAAACCACAATCCGTAGTTTGAAGTATGCTGGGAAATGATGGTTTGGTGTGATATCTGAATTGATAAATCATAGTTACAGCTGTTGATCTGCCTCAAGATTCAGTAATGAGATGAACTTTTGAAGGTGAGTACAGAAAGGATGAAAACAAAAGCAGATAAGCAGTTATAAACCATGGGTTTACCCCTTCATTAGGAAGCTCAGACTATGGTTCAGTGTGATAACTCAATTGAGCTGGTTCAGGCAATCATAACTTGGCTTATTGAGCCAAAATATGCACAAGCTTTTGTCTGAGCACAGAGCCACTTCATGTGAGCTGAAATGAAATCAGAAAGCCTCCAATTAACCATAGTTCCCCATTTCATTTCAGCTAGTAACCATGGTTTTCCAACTTGGACCAATCATGAAACCATGGTTAATTGGAAGCTTCCTGGTTTAACAGGTCAAAAGGCATGGACATATCTCAGCCACTGTGTCCTTAAGTGACAATGCAAAAAAAAAATGCTCACAAACCTGTAAGGGTGATATCATCATCTTCTATAATTTCTTCTTCTGCAACATCCAGCGAGTTCTCTGTTATCATGTCGCTGGGTTCAGCAACACAGGACAAACCAGAGTAATTGTTCAGGAGATCTGCACTGGGTACATGTTCCACAATGACAGCAGGAAAGATTGATGGATCACCCAGCTGTAAGAAGGGGCAAGGCAAAAACAAAACATTACTTTATCAGCAAACAGTGGGAATAATTAGACATAATGTCACAACACAAATTGGCAAACGTGTTATCTGTCTCAACTTCATGAGTCAGCTGGAGCAATAAATTGCCTTGTAAGCATATCTTCCAATATGTCTGCTGTAGCTTGAGGCATACTAGAATCCTGCTTTTTGGCACAGACATTGTGCATATCTGGGGTAGCCAATTTGGTTTCCTACAGAGCGTGGGTGGTGCTGTAGGACGTGGGTGGCACTGTGGGTTAAACCACAGAGCCTAGGGCTTGCCAATCAGAAGGTCGGCGGTTCGAATCCCCCCGACGGGGTGAGCTCCTGCCAATGTAGCAATTCGAAAGCACAAAGTTCAAGTAGTTAAATAGGTACCACTCTGGTGGGGAGGTAAGCGGCGTTTCCATGTGCTGCTCTGGTTCGCCAGAAGCAGCTTAGTCCTGCTGGCCACATGACCCAGAAGCTGTACGCCGGTACCCTCAGCCAATAAAGTGAGATGAGCGCTGCAATCCCAGATTCGTCCACGACTGGACCTGACAGTCAAGGGTCCCTTTACCTTTACAGAGAATTTTAGGCAATAATTCTTATCATCACTAGCTGGGGATGATGGAAGTTGAAATCCATCACCTTCTGATGGGCACTGTGTAGGCTATCCCCGTCTAGATCATCTGATGAGTTGAGACCCACTAGTGGGACCCAGTGATGCAACACGGGGTGCAACAGGACACTAACAGTTTACACTTGCATGGTAGCAAAGTAATAAGTGTTCCTTAAAAATGTTGGACTAAAGTCATTTCCAGATAGAAAAGCTTGAAGACTACTGTTCTAGATAATATTTTTTTTTAAGAATATTTTTTTATTAATTGACCAATCACATCAAATCAAACCAAATTACATAAATTCCAAATTACACAGCCGAATTTTAAATTTTTGTTGGGGGTACCCATATTTCAAGTTCCGAAGGGGATCCAATCAACTTCTTGCTTCTTACTGCTGTTTTAATGTCCACAAATCTAACCTTGTGATGTTCACAGTACTATCCAGTCCTTTCTTATTGTTTTTCCACATATCTTGTTGTTATTTTCATATATTTTTTCTTTCTCTTTGTGACCTCTGATAATCTCCGCAAGCTGGTTAGAACAGTTTGTAATCCTGTGTGGATATTATTTTTTTTATCCAGTAGCCATATCCAGACGTTTTCCATATAACATCACTTCCATACATCAAAACAGTCTTAGGGTCATTCATAGGATCATAGAATCATAGAGTTGGAAGAGACCACAAGGGCCATCAAGTCCAACCCCCTGCCAAGCAGGAAACACCATCAGAGCACTCCTGACATATGGTTGTCAAGCCTCTGCTTAAAGACCTCCAAAGAAGGAGACTCCACCACACTCCTTGGCAGCAAATTCCACTGTCAAACAGCTCTTACTGTCAGGAAGTTCTTCCTAATGTTTAGGTGAAATCATCTTTCTTGTAGTTTGGAACCATTGCTCCATGTCCGCTTCTCTGGAGCAGCAGAAAACAACCTTTCTCCCTCCTCTATGTGACATCCTTTTATATATTTGAACATGGCTATCATATCACCCCTTAACCTCCTCTTCTCCAGGATAAACATGCCCAGCGCTCCCTTAGCCGTTCCTCTTAAGGCATCGTTTCCAGGCCTTTGACCATTTTGGTTGCCCTCCTCTGGACACGTTCCAGTTTGTCAGTGTCCTTCTTGAACTGTGGTGCCCAGAACTGGACACAGTACTCCAGGCGAGGTCTGACCAGAGCAGAATACAGTGGCACTATTACTTCCCTTGATCTAGATGCTATACTCCTATTGATGCAGCCCAGAATTGCATTGGCTTTTTTAGCTGCCGCGTCACACTGTTGGCTCATGTCAAGTTTGTGGTCAACCAAGACTCCTAGATCCTTTTCACATGTACTGCTCTCAAGCCAGCTGTCACCCATCTTGTATTTGTGCCTCTCATTTTTTTTGCCCAAGTGCAATACTTTACATTTCTCCCTGTTAAAATTCATCTTGTTTGTTTTGGCCCAGTTCTCTAATCTGTCAAGGTCATTTTGAAGTGTGATCCTGTCCTCTGGGGTGTTAGCACCCCTCCCAGTTTGGTGTCATCTGCAAATTTGATCAGGATGCCCTTGAGTCCATCATCCAAGTCGTTGATAAAGATGTTGAATAAGACCGGGCCCAAGACAGAACCCTGTGGCACCCCACTAGTCACTCTTCTCCAGGATGAAAAGGAACCATTGATGAGCACCTTTTGGGTTCAGTCAGTCAGCCAGTTACAAATCCACTGAGTGGTAGCATAGTCAAGACCACATTTTACCAGCTTCTTTACAAGAATATCACCTTGTCAAATGCCTTGCTGAAATCAAGGTAGGCTACATCCACTGCGTTCCCTTCATCTACCAGGCTTGTAATTCTGTCAAAAAACGAGATCAGGTTAGTCTGACATGACTTATTTTTCAGAAATCCATGCTGACTATTGGTGATCACAGTATTCCTTTCTAGGTGCTCACAGACTGTTTGCTTAGTGATCTGCTCCAGAATCTTCCCTGGTATTGATGTCAGACTGATTGGGCGGTAATTATTTGGGTCCTCTCTTTTCCCCTTTTTGAAAATAGGGACAACATTTGCCCTCCTCCAGTCTGCCGGAACTTCGCCTGTTCTCCAGGAATTCTCAAAGATGACTGCCAGTGGTTCTGAGATCACATCTGCCAGTTCTTTTAATACTCTTGGATGCAGTTCATCTGGCCCTGGAGACTTGAATACATCTAAACTAGCCAAGTATTCTTGTACTATCTCCTTAGTTATTCTGGGCTGTGTTTCCTCTGCTGAATCATTTGCTCCAAATTCTTCAGGTCGGGCATTGTTTTCTTTATCGGAGAAGACTGAGGCGAAGAAGGCATTGAGGAGTTCAGCCCTTTCTGTGTCCCCTGTTTGCATTTCACCATAATCTCCTCTGAGTGACCCCACTGTTTCTTTGTTCTTCCTTTTGCTACAAACATACCCATAAAAGCCTTTTTTGTTGCTTTTAACCTCTCTAGCAAGCCTGAGTTCATTCTGTGCTTTAGCTTTTCTGACTTTGTGTCTACACGTGCTGGCTATTTGTTTGAATTCCTCTTTGGTGGGGACTTCCGGAGGCGGCGCGAACGGCAATGGCTGCCCTCTTCTAATCGGGAGAGGGAAGCTCCGCTGAGAACGGGTCGTCCGCTGCGGCGAAGCGGAGACCCATTTTGGAAAACCACAGGTGGCAGAAGCCTGTGGTCTTGGGACCCGGCGGGCACCAGGAGCAGCCCCCAAAACGTTGAAGGAACCCCGTAAGGGGCTCCAGATCGCGGAGGGGGTTGCGGCGCTGTGGGTCGTTCCGCAGTCAACGGAGCGAAGCCGCGTTGCTGTTGCCGGTGAGCGCTGACCTTTCTTCCTAAACTTCTGATTCGGAAAGCAACAATCCGTGAGTAATAAGGATCTTACAAAATTTTGAGACCTAAAAACATTGAATTTGGCTGAAAGCGGAGTGACGAAAAATAGGAAGTCCGTCTTCCGCTGACACTGAACTTCAAAGCAAAGAGCTGGAGGAGTGGAGGCAAAGAGTGAACTTTTAACTTAACTGATCTGGGCACCCGTGGAAATTATTTCTAAGCAGAATAAGGACTTTAAGTAATTGATTATATGACTTCTATTTGGACTGTGATACCTTTCTTCCATTTGGATTACAATTTAAGCAAGAAACCCAGGTGCTGGAACTGCCTGAGTAACTGAGCAGTCAGTCTGCAGGGCTGGATACTTTGAACTTAAACTTTGAAACAATCTGAGGGAGTTTGGACTGGCTATATTGAAACACCTTTCGGAACACCAGTAAGCACTGTCTGAAATACTGTGGCTTTTTAAATACTAACTGCTAAAACCTACCTTATTGAAGGTTCCTGGACATTAAACTAGACTTTATTAATTTTATTGGAATTGATTTCTTCCCTAAAGACATTTTAAGCTCCCCCTAGAGGATTTGGGATTTACAGCAGTGACATTGTTTTACTTTCCTTTTCCCGGCCTCCTGTTTGACTGTTACCATCTGGGCCGTTGTTTTCTCATGGGAACAACTCAGCTTGACCTTGACTCTTAGATAACTCTGGAATGAGTGGTGCAAGAAAAAAGGGACCGAGAACCAGACAAACAACTTTAACAACTTTAACCGCAGCCTCTCAGGCACGTAGATCATCTGTGCCTACTTTGCCTACTTTGCCTATTTTGACTTCTGAGGAAGAAGTTGCTTCTCTGCCACGGGCAGGGGAGGGAGAAACTGAGGAATTACAATTGGAAGAGATGGCCTCAGGAGTAACTGGCTCTATTTTAGAGAAAATTCTTGAAAAATTGGAATCTTTGGATAAAAAAGTTGATCAGCAAACAGCTAAAATTGATCAAAACACAGAATGTTTAAATAGATTAACTGGACAAGTCGCACAGAATGTACAAGCAATTGGAGAACTGAAGGAGACTGCAGGTGAAAATCGGAAATTGGCTGAGGATACCAGCCAAAGACTGGGAAATTTAGAAAAAGAGGTAAGACCACTCAGCAAACAAGTAGGTGAACACCAGACCTATCTTTCCATGATAGAACTGCGGAACAGGGAGACCAATTTAAGGATAAGGTCGGTACCAGAGGTGGAAGAAGGCAACCTAGCTGAGTTTTTGATTAAAGAATTTTCCACGTTTTGGAACTTAGAGGAAAAAGATCTTAAAATCATATCAGCCTTCAGGCTTGGAAGACTTATAAAGAAAGAGAAGCCCAGAGACTGTTTAATAACATTGAGATCAAAGGAGGAAAGGGACAAGATTTTGGGCCTGCATTACGGAAAGTCACTGGATATTCTGGACAAAAGAATTGAAATTTACAAGGATATTCCTAAACAACTGTTGGACCTTAGATCTGATTATTTGGAACTAGCAAGACTGTTGAGGAGCAACTCAATCATCTTCAGGTGGGATTTTCCTCAAGGATTATTTTTCACTTTTAGAGGGAAGAAGATTAAAATCAGAACACTGGAAGATAGAGACAAGTTTCTGATCGCCTACGGAGAGGACCTTCAAAAAGGACTTGAACTACCTTCGGGGCCTGGAGCACCAGGGGTGCCTGCACCCTCGGATCCTGAAGATCCAGCGAACAAGGTACCACCCCTAGAAAAATAACCAGATTTATTCAGGATGTCTCTGCAACTTTTGAGCTGGAATATAAATGGCTGCAACATCCCGGAAAAAAGGAGAAAAAAAATTCATATATTAAAAAAGGAACAACTGGACATTATCTGCTTACAAGAAACACATGTGACTAGGCTCCACAGAAAAGTATTAATAAACAAAATACTTGGCCAGGAATTTATATCTTCAGACAAAGTAAAGAAGAGAGGCGTGGTGATATATGCAAAAGAGAGCCTGTCACCTAAATTTTTATTTAAAGATGAACATGGAAGAATTCTGGCAATCGAAATACAACATCAAGGAGAAAAGATTCTGATATTAGGAATTTATGCACCAAATGAAGGGAAATCGGAATTTTTCAAGAAGTTGCATGAGACCATGCTGGATTATCTGGACTATGACAATATCATTATGATGGGAGACATGAACGGGGTCGTATCAACTAACATGGATAAGTCACAAAGCCAAAATGTCACAAAAGACGGCAGACTACCAAAGACCTTTTTTGAATTGACAGACAATATGGACTGGATTGACATTTGGAGAACGAAGAACCCCTTGGGAAAAGAAGGAACATTTTTCTCTGAAGCCCAGCTGACTTGGACAAGAATCGACCAAATATGGATAACTAGAGGCCTGGCACCCAAGGTCAGAAAGGTGGAAATCTGCCCAAAAACCTGCTCCGACCATAACGCATTGAAAATGGACATGATACTATTGCCAACCGGCTCCTTTAGATGGAAGATGAATGACAATTTGTTCAGAGATCAGGAGACTATTAAGAAGGCCCAGAAAGCTTTGAAGGATTACTTTGAGATAAATATGAACACTACGGTGGAAAAAAGAATTATTTGGGATGCAAGTAAAGCTGTGATGAGGGGGTTCTTGATACAACAGAATGCTGTAAGGAAGAGGATACAAAATGATAGAAAAGATAAGATTTTGGAGAAAATAAAAGAACTAGAGAAGAAGTTAAGATTAAACCCGAAGTCACAGCCGATCTTGAGAGAAATCAAACTCCATCAAGCACAATATTCTAAATTGATAAACCAGGAAATAGAGTGGAAGATTAAATTAATGAAACAAAAAACTTTTGAATCGGCAAATAAATGTGGGAAACTGCTAGCTTGGCAGTTAAAGAAGAGACAAAAATTAAATACAGTTACAAATTTGGAAATTGAAGGAAGAAACATTCAGAACCCCACGGAGATCAGAAAGTGTTTCCAGAAATATTTCAAAAAATTATATACTCAAGGGCCGCAGGATGAGGTTGAGATTAAACAATTTTTGGAGAAAAATGGACTTAAAAAACTGTCACAAGAAAATAGATCACTCCTGAACAGTAAAATAACACGCCAAGAGATTGAAAAAGCCATTCAGAACATGAAATTGGGCAAATCTCCAGGGCCAGATGGGCTAACCTCCAAGTATTATAAGACATTAAAAGACTACTTGATACAACCACTGATGGAGGTTAGCAATGAAATTATGGAGGGGAGGAGGGCACCGGATTCGTGGAAGGAAGCATTCATCACATTGATACCTAAATCGGATTCTGAAAAGACACAACTTAAGAACTACCGTCCCATCTCCCTGTTAAATGTGGATTACAAAATATTTGCAAAATATTTGCAAGTAGACTTAAAAAAGTTTTAAATGAAGTAATTCACAAAGACCAGGCAGGCTTTCTCCCAGGTAGACACATGTTTGCTAATACAAGGAACATTATTGACATCTTGGAACTTTTGCAAACAGACATAAATACAAAAGCAGTGCTAATTTTCATAGATGCGGAGAAAGCCTTTGATAATATCTCTTGGAAATTTATGAAGGGAAACTTAAAAGAAATGGGAGTGGGTCGGGGTTTTGAGAATGGGATTGATGCAATATATTCAGAACAAAAGGCTAAATTGATAGTAAACAATGTGGTTACAGAAGAGTTTAAAATTGAAAAAGGAACACGACAAGGCTGCCCGATTTCCCCTTTGCTATTTATATCGGTTCTGGAGGTGCTCTTGAATATGATTAGAGGGGACCGGTTGGTGGAAGGGATTCAGGTCGGAGCAAAACAATATAAACTTAAAGCTTTTGCAGATGACCTAGTTCTGACCCTGCAGGAGCCAGAATCTAGTACAATAAGAGTATTACAATTGATTCAAGATTTTGGTCGGGTGGCGGGATTCAAACTAAATAAACAGAAAACTAAGGTGCTGGGAAAAAATCTGACAGATACAGAGTCGGAACGGTTTCAGAGAGAAACAGAACTAACCGTGGTTAAAAAAGTAAAGTACTTAGGGGTAAATATAACAGCAAAGAATCTGAGTCTATTTAAGGATAACTATGAAAAATGCTGGTCTGAAATTAAGAGAGACTTGGATAGTTGGACAAAATTGAAGCTTTCCTTGTTAGGCCGAATTGCTGCTGTTAAGATGAATGTATTGCCAAAGATGTTGTTTTTGTTCCAAACATTGCAGATTGTGGACAAGACGGAGTGCTTCCGGAAGTGGCAGAGAGATATATCTAAATTTGTCTGGCAGGGCAAAAAGCCCAGAATTAAGTTTAAGATACTAACTGATGCGAAAGAAAGAGGGGGCTTCGCCCTGCCAGACTTAAAGCTGTACTATGAAGCCGCAGCTTTCTGCTGGCTAAAAGACTGGCTACTTCTCGAAGACACTGATGTATTGGACCTGGAAGGTTTTAACAACGCTTTTGGTTGGCATGCATACTTATGGTATGATAAGGTTAAGATCAATAAGGTCTTTAAGAACCATATTGTCAGGAAAGCAGTATTCAATGTCTGGACAAAATACAAAGACTTATTGGAAAACAAAACTCCGAGGTGGCTTTCACCTCTGGAAGCTAAGGCCCGAAAAAGACCCAATATGGAGGCCAAATGGCCAAAATATTGGGAAATATTAGAAAAAGATGGAGACAATTGGAAATTGCAGAGTTTGGAGAAAATGAAGGATAAAGTGCGAGACTGGCTACATTACGCTCAGATTAAAGAAGTCTTTAAAAATGATAAAAAGGTACGGTTCCAGGTGGAGAAATCTAAGTTGGAAACAGAATTGTTAGAACCAAAGACTAAGGTATTATCAAGAATGTATAACTTGCTGTTAAAATGGAATACACAAGACAAAATGGTTAAATCGGTTACGATAAAGTGGGCTCAGGACATTGGGTATAATATTTTGTTTGAGGACTGGGAAAGGTTGTGGACCACTGGGCTGAACTTCACTGCATGTAATGCTCTGAAGGAAAATGTAATGAAAATGATATATAGATGGTACATGACCCCAGTTAAACTTGCCAAAATATACCATTTGTCTGATAATAAATGTTGGAAATGTAAAGAACATGAAGGAACATTCTTTCACCTCTGGTGGACCTGCCCTAAAGTGAAGGCCTTCTGGGAAATGATATATAATGAGTTGAAAAAGGTATTTAAGTATACCTTTACTAAGAAACCAGAGGCCTTCCTTCTGGGTATTGTCGGCCAGAAGATGTTAAAGAAGGACCGAACATTTTTTATGTATGCAACAACGGCAGCAAGGATACTCATCGCTAAGAATTGGAAAACTCAAGATCTACCCACACTGGAAGAGTGGCAGATGCAGCTGATGGACTATATGCAACTGGCCGAGATGACTGGTAGAATCCGAGACCTGGGAGAGGAGAGGGTTGAGGAGGACTGGAGGAAATTCAAGATTTATTTACAAAAATATTGTAATTTGGTTGAATGTTAAGAAGGATGCTAGATCATAAATAACTGCCCACCACTGAATTAGATCTGAATTTGACGATAAGTGAGATTAAGGAAAATATAAACTTTCTGGAAAACTGCTAGATTTTATTTAAATGAGCGGAGATAAGATTGTAAACAAGTGGGTAATTTGCTTGGAAATTTTTTTTTGTAACGATGTAAGTGGGAGCGGGAGATGTGAGGGAGTCCAAAGAAGTGACGAAATTATGTTATGATATAAGTAATGTTGTTTATTATTTATGCATTTGTATCCAAAAACTTTAATAAATATGTATTAAAAAAAAATGAATTCCTCTTTGGTGGTTCCCCCCCCTTTTCCATTTTTTGTACACATCCTTTTTTAATTTTAACTCAGTTAAAAGTTCTTTAGATAGCCAGCCTGGCTTCTTTAGGCACCTTCTATGTTTCCGTCTCATTGGTATTGCCTGAAGTTGTGCTTTTACTATCTCTCTCTTAACAAACTCCTAGCCATCATGAACTCCCTTTCCTTTCAGTATTACTGTCCATGGGATCTCACCCAGCACTTCCCTAAGTTTTATGAAGTCGGCTTTCTTAAAGTCAAGAAATTGAGTCCTAGTATGCTTGGCTGCTCCTTTCCGCTGTATAGTAAACTTCAGAAGAGCATGATCACTCGCGCCCAATGATCCTTCCACTTCTACCCCACTAACCAGGTCATCAACATTGGTTAGGACCAGATCTAAAATGGCTGTTCCTCTTGTTGCTTCTCCCACTTTCTGGACAATGAAGTTGTCTGCAAGGCCAGTGAGGAATCTGTTTGACCTTATGCTCTTGGCTGAGTTTGACATCCAACAAATATCCGGGTAATTGAAGTCCCCCATTACTACTATCTCCCTTCCTTTTGCATGCTTGGCCATCTGTTCCAGGAAGGCATCATCTCTGTCCTCCGTTTGGCTTGGGGATCTATAGTAAACTCCCACAATGAGGTCACTGTTATTCTTCTCTCCCTTAATTTTGACCCAAATGCTCTCACTTTGGCTTTGAGGTTCTAAATCTTGGATCTCTTCACAGGTATACACATCCCTGACATATAACGCCACTCCTCCTCCTTTCTTGTCTAGTCATTAATCTTCACCAATCTGCCTCCTTTCTCAAAACCTCTGAGGAGATTCACTAGGAATGCAGTCTAAAAACAAGTCCATTCTTCCTCCCAGCTATAAATCCTTTGGCAAGATGGCAACTCCGAATTAATTGCTGCGCCATTCCCAAAAGCTCTCGATCTCCATAAACCATACTTTTGGTTAAAGTTTATCTCCACACAGACCTTAATCATCCTGCTTGGGTAAGTTCAACCGACGATTCTAATGAGGTGGGGTTCTTGTAAATCACATAGAAGGAAAGTAAAAAAGGTCCCGTCCCCCCATTCAGTCCCGTTGTCAACATACCCAGCCTTTGGTGTATCTTCATCGTAAAATATTCCTGTTTCTCCAACCCGTCGTCTTCTTTCGCAGAGGTCACTTAAATTAGCAGACTTCACTCCCCTTCTTCACTTGAAATATGTGCATTTGCTTCTTTTGTCTCTTCCTCCTCTCCTCTGGAGGGTGGCAGGATCATTTTGTGCACTGTACCTTTCACAGCCACCTTGGTGTATTCTGAGGCTGGCAAATGCTTCCCATGCTCCTCTGGCCCACAATTGGGTGTCCAAGGTGAGAGCAAGGAAGTGATTTTGCAGCTCCAACAACACAGTATGGTTTGTGACAGTCCTACTTCTGTGCATCACATTCCTCCAGGAGTTAGTCTCTTGCAGTGGGAGATCTTCCTCCTCCCTAGAGCCATCTCACCTCTGTTGCTGTGCCATCACACTCCAACTCAGCTCTACTGAGAAACACTGCATCTTGTCCTGTCACTCAAAGTGTGTCTAGGTGAGCTTCAAGTTGCTGGACCTTCTCTTCCAGCAAAGCAACCAGTTTACACTTGCTACAAATGTACTTTCACACATTCTCTGGCAGAAAGACCAACATGGCACAGGTACTGCAGGTCATGGCAGTAGCTCCCTTGCCCTCTATGACTCTTGGTCCTATGCACACCGTGAGACAGGACTCCAGGCCTCCCCATCAAATTGCCCTCGCAAATGCCCACCTGCAAGTTCTGATCACAAGTTCTTGGTTGTGAGCTCCCAGAAGCTGCAATGTGCTAAGTTTGCTGCTGGCTGCTAACTTCTCCCTAAGGTTTACTCCTAGTATAACACAGCTAGATATCTGCCAATGTGTATGATTTAAATGCTTTTGGAATTCAATCATTTAGCAGAGACACCATTTCAACAGAGTTTTATAAAAAGAGGCAGTATAAAATTGTGATAGAAGTAATTTGGCAACTTTCATAGAGTTGTGACCATGCATTAGCTAACAAGTTCACATATAGGCATTAGTTCCCCTTCTATGAGTGTCCCACAGATGTCTCTATTCTTCCTTAAATTCTATTATATTATATTAGCTCAGCTCAGTGAAACTGGAACAACCCCCATTCACCTTGTGGAGCCAAGAAGAGAGTGGGTGATTCTCTTGCAGGTGTGCTGGGCTTCTGAGGTACTTGGGGCTGGTGACCAAGGCGTGCCAAAAAATATGCAAACCATTTATTGCATTTGTAATACTTAGCATATGAAGAGGCTTTTAGAATACAGTTCTGTATTTAGACTCTTCTTTATCTTAGGCAACTTCCTCTTCTGCTCTTGCAAACTTTTCCTTTTTTAAAGGAGAAGTTACAAATGAGACATATTTACTATATGAAGAAACCTTTAGAATGCAACTATGTATTTGCACTTTGCATGTTTTTTTCCAGCTTAGGCAATCCCTACTGTTGTAAAAATCTGTTCTTACAGAAGTCAAGAATGATCTGTTATTCACAGTGCAAGCCTATACATCTACTCAAATGTAAGCACCATTCAGTTCAATGAGAGTTACTCAAAGGTAAGTGTGCAAGGATTACAGCTTAAGAGCACCATCAATTTTCAGTTTCCGGCTGACGTCATGATTAATGGCAGTAGCTCTCCACTGCCCTCCGGGGCAGTAAGGAAGTTCAGGAAGGGGAAAGCCAAAATTTATGAGGTAAAATTCCTGGCAATGTTCCCCAGTGGGTTCTGGGGAGTTCACTGCAACCTGCTACTCCGCTTAAGCCTGTGTCTGCCGACTTGAAAGGCAAAGTGGGTATTACCTGGCATGATTCGTGACTGGTTCCTCATTAATTTGAATACTGGCATTAATCATGAGGCACTCACACTCCTGGTCTGGTCCAAAAGTAATTTTAAATGAAGTCCATTCAGCCTCGATCGAGGGGGGAGGGCATAATAAAACCTTGTTAAATTCCTTATTGAGCATAAATCAAAAGCCTCCCCCTTCTTTTCCTTGGTGACAGATACATTAACAAAGCCACAGCTACACAAAGACTGAACGAAGGAAGATAATTATTAACTCTCCCAGCACCATCAATTTTCCAGAGAGACTAAATATATATTTTTTTTCATTTTAACTGACATTTAACAGGTGTGCTGCACTTATTATTTTTTACATGTAACCAATTATGTTGTACTAGACAGAATATGCATTGCTCCAATGCAGCCTTCTTCAACCTGCTGCCCTCCAGATGTGGCAGTACAACTCCCATCATCCATGCTGGCGGGGGCTGATGAGCTGCAGCCCAAAGCATTTGGAAGGTATCAGGTTGGAGAAAGCTGCTCAAATGGGATGCTTTTATTTATTGGGTTATAGATGCCACTGATGAAAGGCTAATTTGGGACTGAAGTGTACCAAATTCTTGGTGGAATAAATTTATCTCTGCACATTTGTATGAACGTTTTGTGCTATCCTTATCAGTTCTTTTGCAGAGCGGGTGTCTGTAATCAGTTTCCATATCAGACTGTCAGCAAAGGTAGGAAGAAATCAGGAGAGAACAACTCAGCCCAGACACAGAAACCACAATAGATGTAAAGCAAATGTCACCTTCTGTTATAATACATTTTAGCATTGTTCATTGGTAGCGATGCAAAGCACTGTTAATACAAACCATGGTTTGAAATCAATTAATACAAAATGGTGGCAACTGGTTTACAAGATTAGAACTGAGAAAGGAATTTCTCCAGAATTAAATGGAGGGCATGTACCAAAGCTGGCAAACCAGGCATCTTTTGTTCAATTCAGACATCACTTCAAAATATGACTAAGGAAGCCCAACTAAAGCTTGTGTGGTGGCTGAATTGTCAAACCATGGCTTACAATCAGCTGAAAAGCCATAATCAGAAGCTAGAATCAGAACTTAGCTTTTCAAAGCTAACATTTGTGCTAACTATGGTTTGACATGACATTAGAATTAACAAGCCATAGTTACAGCAACTGCATCTCTTTCAGGGGTTGCTTTACCATGGAGATAGATGGGAGTAAATTTATGAAACTGAGAGGGCAGAAAACAAAGACCATGAGATGCATCAATGAGTCGTGTTTTGCTTGTACATTTGGAAACACAAAACATGGATTGGGTTATAAACTACGGCTGGCTCAAACCCTGCTTTAATGTGTTGTCTGCGCTAAGCCAGTATCACATCTGAACTGGACCTATGGGCAGAACCAACAAAAACTCTAAAACACTGCATCCTAAAATCCGAAATGTTTATATTCACAAACCATTGAAGCTGTTGGCATACAAGAGTAAAAACATACATACTAGAAGATAAAGACACCCAGGGGGAAAAGACCCTCTGTGTGGCAGGCAAGAGTGTTGGACAGAAAAGTCATATTGGAAGAGGGACAAGACTCAAGCTGACCTGACGGGGTGGGACACAAGTAGGCAAATGCCTGAGGCGCATGGCAGAGTGACCAAAGGTTAGAGCACAGGAGGGAGCAGAGGTAGCTATGGTTTAGGTCTGGAAGACCAGAGGATCTACGAGGAACATGCATTTTATTACTATTATAAGAACTGAGCAGCAGATACCAAATGAACAATATATACATCTAATTCTAAGTACAGAGTAAGATCAGCTTTACTCACCAGCATCACCATGTGCTAGAAAACAAAAACCTCTCAGTCACAAAAAGCTACTTTGCAAGTTGCAAATGTGGACTCAGGAGCATCCACAAGGGAAATATTTTACTAAGAGGAGCACACTAAGCAACCAGCTGCTTTAAGACTGACAGGTATAAGGAGAATCTTACAAAATATTTCCCTGAACATATTTCAGTCATGTCACCAACTCCTCTTGCTCACCAATATGAAATGACAAGGAAACTTCTAACTGGAACAATTAGGTGTATTTTTTCTTATTAGTTTTTTTTAGGTAAACATAATGGATGAAGGCAACACATACAGAATCAATGACATACTAAGGGTGAAAATAAGAAGGCAAAACTATTTAATTTCCATCCGTCCTTACTGATTCCAAAATAGGAAATTGGCTGCACCAGGAGCTGAAAAGGTCAGTTTTAGCATTTGCCATGAACAGCAAAGTGCACAAAATTTAGCAGAGATGTAAATTTAAACAGATTAAAAATCTGTCCAGCAGCCTACACTTCTTCAAAGCAGCCAGGATAAGTACCAGAATAAGTAACACTGTGGTAGCCTTCATACCTCCTTGCCCCAAGCATGTATTCTGCATAGCTCAGGGGGACTGAAACCAATCTAACTAAGCAGGCTAAGAATGAGATCTCTAACACAAGCTCAAATAAAGAAGCTATTCCCAAATCAAACCCAGTGGCCACATTCAGTAAAAAGTATCTCTGCATTTAAAGTGGAGATACATATAAGTCTTTTGCACACGTACACACAAACATTTTGCTCCTTATTTCACCATGATAAACCTGGAACTCTCTCATTAACACAATTTCCCATTTCATTCAAACCAAGCACTAGCTTCAGAAGACACCAGGATATTAAACTGCATTTTAAATTGAGTTCCACACAATAATTTGTTCCAATGCTGGAACCATAGTTTCCTGATTTGGCTGAAATGGGAAACTGTAGGTAATTAGATTGTTCCTGGTTGAATCACAAAAAGGTTCTACATGCAAGCAAAAGGCTTGTGAATATCTCAGCTTGTTGCTGTTTAGTCATTTAGTCGTGTCCGACTCTTCGTGACCCCATGGACCAGAGCAGCCAGGCACTCCTGTCTTCATCTCAGCTTAGCAAGATGAATTACGGTATAATTTTGCTAACCAGGCCAAGCAATTCTATCTGCTAAGTTACAAATTCACCACAATGATCAGAGAAGAATATAAATTTGGCTGGAGTTGTTTGGGTGTATTTGTTTACCCCTCAGAATGACAACAATGCTGGATGCAATTCACCAGGTGTAATGGTAGCCAAAGAGAGAGATTTTTTACATGTATCAGAGCATAGTTCTTTTGCAATGCTCTCTGCTACATTCAGCTATCTTCCAAGCTAGTGCCTCTTGTCCTTCCAGGGAGTGTCCGCCTAGGTGTAAGTCCCTGTGTGAACTTGGGCCAGTCACTATTTCTCCATCAAACCTACTTCTGAGGATTGATGAGAGGATAAACTGGAGGGTAACAATGGCAGAATCAGTATGTTGCCCTGATCAACCTGGAGGAAGAACAGGATACAACCAAAGTAAATAATATTCTATTGCAAGTTGGTCAGACAATGGAGTTACTGCTCAAAGTAGCAAGTATATTCCCCACAATAAGTTCTGGTTTCATGACTCTCCAGGAGTGGTCCATTGTCATGAAGGGATAGAACAGGATTGTAACTGTGCCTTGAGAAGATATTATCTGATGAGGACAAGAGAACACCTTCAACAATCTCTGTTCCTGCAATAATTCCACCACAGAACTCATAATCTCTAAAATAACAATAAGCTTAAAAACGCAATGCAAATCACCTCTTTTCAGAGAAAAATATATAAAGAGAAGAAGTTGTGGAAGGATCTGATCTCAGTGGTGGAGCAAATGCTTTGCTTGCAGAAGGTCGCAGGTTCAACTCCTGCTATTGCCTGCTATTAGATAGAAGACATTGAGAAAGATCTCTGCCTGAAGCCCTGGAGAGTCACTGCTAGTCGGAAGAGATAAAACTAGGCGAGATGGACCAATAGTCTGGTATGGTATAAGGCTGCATCCTTGATATTGCTATAGTTGGGCTATTATTGGGGAAATATTGGGAAACTAATAAAAATTTATTTGGTATAAGGCTGCTTCCTGTGCTTAGAATCTTGTTCTCCTGCGCCCTCCCCACCGAAGTAGGATGATGATGAGCTGTTCTATACCATTAGGTATTTTATACCACTCAAATTTCTATGTGCTGTACAAAAAACAACAACAAAATTCAATGGGTAGACTTAATATTTATTTGTTGTTGTTTAGTCGTTTAGTCGTGTCCGACTCTTTGTGACCCCATGGACCAGAGCACGCCAGGCACTCCTGTCTTCCACTGCCTCCCGCAGTTTGGTCACACTCATGCTGGTAGTTTCGAGAACACTGTCCAACCATCTCGTCCTCTGTCCTCCCCTTCTCCTTGTGCCCTCCATCTTTCCCAACATCAGGGTCTTTTCCAGGGAGTCTTCTCTTCTCATGAGGTGGCCAAAGTACTGGAGCCTCAGCTTCAGGATCTGTCCTTCCAGTGAGCACCCAGGGCTGATTTCCTTCAGAATGAATAGGTTTGATCTTCTTGCAGTCCATGGGACTCTCAAGAGTCTCCTCCAGCACCATAATTCAAAAGCATCAATTCTTTGGCGATCAGCCTTCTTTATGGTCCAGCTTTCACTTCCATACATCACTACTGGGAAAACCATAGCTTTTACTATACGGACCTTTGTTGGCAAGGTGATGTCTCTACTTTTTAAGATGCTGTCTAGGTTTAAATGTAAAGGAGAAACGCCTCTGGGAGTAGGAAAGTCTTTGCCAAGTGCCCAAAGTTCAACAGAGTGGTGGCTTGTATCAGCTCAGCTGGAAATTAGTTCCATAGACCTGGGCCCACAATACTGAATGTGTGGCTTCTGCTAGATATGAGCCATAGGGTGCCACAAAAAAGAGACTCCCCTAGAGATCTCAGTGATTGGAATCGGCTGTCCTTATGGTATCCTGGACCCCCAGTTGTTAAGGGACTTGAAAATTCATGAAGCCAATGTTCAAGCAACAGGGTTACGTATGGCAAGTAGTCTGCCCTTGCCATCAATCTAGCCACGTCATTCTGTCCCAGCTGGAGCCTCCAGACCAGACCCAAAGGTAGCCCCACAGAGAATGCATTGCAGTAATCAAGTCCTGAGGTCATCAATGCATAAATCACAGTTGAAGAATGGCAGGACAGTGGCTGCTCGGGTGCCTCACGTTCGCAACCTGCAGTGCTGCGTCTACGCACGCGTGAGTCGCAATTCGGCACTTCTGCTCATGCGCCAAAACCCGGAAGTAACCCGTTCCAGTACTTCCAGGTTCGGCGCAGTGTGCAACCCAAAAACATACAACCTGAAGTGTCTAACCCGAGGTATAACTGTCATTGGTGTGTGTCAGGGAACTGCCATTGGAGCCCAAGGCAGTGGCAGGGCTTCCAGATGCAGGGGAGGGAACCAGCAGGGAGAGAGGGAGAACTTCTGCTGAGGAAGGAGAGGAGGAGGAGGGGGTGTCGGAGGGAAGGCTCAGGGACGCTTCCAGCGAGGTCAGCGGAGAGAGCTCAGGACCTCCCATTGAGGCGCCCACTCTGCGCAGAAAGTTGTCGCGCAGGGAATCTAGGTGGATACTCACTGTCAAGGAGCTTTTATGTTGGAAGAAGTTCAGGAAACGCCCACTGACGGATTCTGCCAGTGATTAAGACAGCCACGAAGTAAGGGCTGTCCGGTCAGGGAAAGTTTTTAAGCCAACTACTCTGCTTGGAGCGGGATTGCGCTTGCGCACAAGCAACCCCTTATCCCTTTACAGTGTGCTAACCACAGCTTGTGAAAGGCACTCCTAGAACTGTGGTTACCGAAGGTTACCATTGACAAGGCTGGATCCAGGAGCACAAACTACGAGCCTGCTTTTCCAAAGGGAATGCACACAACCAGAATAGGCAACTAGCCAATCTTCCAGACACAAGAATCACTTGCCTGCATCAAGCTCCATTTATTGACCCCCATCCAGTCCATCAATTTACACAGTGTTCAGGTCCTTGTACAAAAACGCTTCTAGCTTTAGGCTCTGATCTAAATAAGCTTAAATGTATAAATTAGACACAACGAAGAAGAATTTCATAGCAAAGTAAAATTCTGTAACTCTCCTCAAAGCAAACTGATCTGTGTGGCATGCTACAAGCTTGTCTCTACCCCCCAAAACTGAGAACTGATGAAAATGGGTATCAGCAAGTGAAGGGGTGAGACCATTGTCATGTGCACCCCCCTCAAACATTTTACCTGCTTTCTTGCTGCCAGCAGCCTAGTGTGTGCCTGATAGTGGTTGACACTGGAGGCCCTCATGTAGTCTTGGGAATTTGAGGCATTGGCCTGAGTGGTTCCCCTTCTCCCTTTTGGGACCTACTCAGAGGGTAGTTGTATTAACCGGCTGGGCCTCTCCATGGGATTTGTCCTGCACAATCCCAAAAGGTTCCATTTGTTTAATGTGTATATGATGCTGCAGAAGAAAATCATCGGTTGGTTTGAGTGAGATGCCATCTACTGTATATCTGGAGATTTGCAATTGGTTTGGCATGGGGAGGCACATCCCCTGAAAGACAAGTATGGAGATTGGCGCTCTATTGAACTCTGCACTATCTGTGGAGGCACAAGGCGGGATTCATGGCTTAGGACACCTTTCACCAGCATAAGCTGGTTCATCAGTTGTTAACTTTATGCAGAGAAAAGCAGCCTGGACTATTGCAATGTCTGGCATGCGCTGCCTTTGAAGACACTTCAGAAATCAGAACGCAGCTGCCTGGAGAGTGGTTGGGACCAGGTTTTGGGGTCATTATACCAGTTGCAATGGCAAACTATTCATTTGTGGATCCAATTAAAAGTCCTGCTGTTGACCTTTAAAGGCCTAAACAGATTAGGACCAATTTCTCTGAACGGCTCTTGCCCCCTTCCCAGCCTTATGACTAGCCTCAGAGGCTCTACCATTAAGGCCTACTTGACTGACAGACAGCAGATGCAGGGCCTTCACAGTGCTGGTCCCAGATCCCTCCCAAGGGTGTACACTTGGGTCCAACTTTATTAGCTTCTGAATGGGCCTTATGGATTTTTAATTTCAATCTGCTTTTAACTAACGTGTTAGCCCAAGTACTTCATTATTTAAACTAGGTTGGATAACCTGAAGTCACCATACACAGTCTCCAAACTCCATCCTACCCTGAAATTTGTCATTTCTTAAAATAATAATCATTTTTTTTTAATTGATTGCTTCTATGGTTCTCTCAATATGATGCCATAAGGTTTTTTTGCCCCTCCCAAGGAGTCTCCAAATCTTACCCCTTTTTTTTTTAACTTACAGGGTTTTATAAATTATGTTTTTGCTGACTGATCCCATGGGTCCCTCACTATGGTACTATGATGCCAAAAGATTTTCTATAGCTCCCAAGCCCTACCCCCCCCCCAACTAGTCATTTTCTAAAAAACCACAAAACCTTGCTTTTACTGATCACTCCCTTTACTGTTCACTCCCTGATATGATTCTGTGAGCCCCCAACCTGCAAAATAAAATAATAATCAAATGTCCCCTTCCCTCTTTCTCTGAGCAGGGTTTGCAGATGCAAGAGGGCTCCTCCCAGCCCAGCTCTGCCAAAGCTGATGATCCCACTCAAGCACCGACAGTGGGCCTGTGGTACTCTGATTCAGCCCAGCTCCCCAGGATTCTTCAAGGGCCATGAGCACCTCAGTTTGCAAGGCCCTCTGGAAAAAGCACACCCAAATTCTGAGCTGCCTTGACTGCCCTTTCGCCCGTCTGCCTCATGCCTTTTGCTTGTGCACAGAAAGGGGGAGGGAGAAAGCCACAACTTTTCAGCCGTGGCCAGAAGACAGGACACTCTTCTTGAAGGATACACAAGTGCCAAACATTTCAAGAGGCAAAGTGCCAATAAAAACTGCTCAGTCCTTTGCTACAAAGTTGGCTAAACTGTGGCTCTTTGGCTCCAACCAACACTGTTAATGGTCAGGTATAGCGGGAGCTGCCGTCCGGGGAGCTACAGCTTAGCCACCCTTCATTTATTTTATCTATCTGCAATAGATTATGTTGACACCAACATAATCATTTTTGGCTGCTCAGAGGTGCCTTTGGACCCAGAAGGCAGCAGAAGGTGGCCTAATGGGGTACGGCATGCTTAGATGCACACCAACACACACGGGAGGCCAGGAACGGAACCCCTGAGCGAAATGGTTGTCACCTAGATACTGCTCAATTGTTTTAAAAAACCCCTCAAAGCAGTTACAAAAAGAAGAAAACGATGACATTAGCAGCAAAAGTAATTAAAAACAACTATTTAAAACATTAAAAAATTAGTTAAAATCAACAATAAGCTAAAACCTAGATTAAAACACATGGTCTACATGTGTGGATAGGCTTGCCTAATGTGTTTTTAGTAGGCACCAAAAAGAGCATAGTGAAGGCACCTGCCTAGTGTCAATAAGCAAGGAGTTCCAAAGTGTGTACGCTTGTCACACTAAAAGATTGATTCACTTACTACCAGTAGTACCTTGAGCTTCACCCAGGAGCAAATGGGCAACCACTGCAGTTCTCCGAGCACAGATCTTATATGCTGACAAGACCTCCCTCAGCAAACATGCCACCCCACTCGGCACTAACTGCAACTTTCAGATCAAGTGCAAGGGAGATCCTACATAGAGCACCTTGTAGTAAATCCAACCCTGGAGTAAGCCATGCCAAGCCTTCCTGGTCCACGAAGGGAAACTTGTGTATGTCATACCAGTTGCAATTGCTAGAAGGCACTTCTAGCCACTGAGGCTACCTGGACCTGGACCTACAGTGACAGACTGGATCCAGAGATACTCTGAGACAATCAACCTCCTCTTTCAGGGAGAGTGCAATCCTATCCAGAATAAACAATTCACCAGTTTCTCAGATGTAGGAACCACTCACCCACAGTGCCTCAGTCTTGCTAGGATTCAAGTTCAGTTTGCTTTTTCTCATCCATCTGGAGAATTATAGGTGTTATAAAGTCTTAAGGCATGAAGCCTATCAACTAAATTGCTCATAAACACACATATACTAGAAAGCAATTCATAGATGTGCACAGGATTTCCCTTGTAGAATCATAGAATCATAGAGTTGGAAGAGACCACAAGGGCCATCGAGTCCAACCCCCTGCCAAGCAGGAAACACCATCAGAGCACTCCTGACATATGGTTGTCAAGCCTCTGCTTAAAGACCTCCAAAGAAGGAGACTCCACCACACTCCTTGGCAGCAAATTCCACTGTCAAACAGCTCTTACTGTCAGGAAGTTCCTCCTAATGTTTAGGTGGAATCTTCTTTCTTGTAGTTTGGATCCATTGCTCCGTGTCCGCTCCTCTGGAGCAGCAGAAAACAACCTTTCTCCCTCCTCTATGTGACATCCTTTTATATATTTGAACATGGCTATCATATCACCCCTTAACCTCCTCTTCTCCAGGCTAAACATGCCCAGCTCCCTTAGCCGTTCCTCATAAGGCATCGTTTCCAGGCCTTTGACCATTTTGGTTGCCCTCCTCTGGACACGTTCCAGTTTGTCAGTGTCCTTCTTGAACTGTGGTGCCCAGAACTGGACACAGTACTCCAGGTGAGGTCTGACCAGAGCAGAATACAGTGGCACTATTACTTCCCTTGATCTAGATGCTATACTCCTATTGATGCAGCCCAGAATTGCATTGGCTTTTATAGCTGCCGCGTCACACTGTTGGCTCATGTCAAGTTTGTGGTCAACCAAGACTCCTAGATTCTTTTCACATGTACTGCTCTCAAGCCAGCTGTCACCCATCTTGTATTTGTGCCTCTCATTTTTTTTGCCCAAGTGCAATACTCTACATTTCTCCCTGTTAAAATTCATCTTGTTTGTTTTGGCCCAGTTCTCTAATCTGTCAAGGTCGTTTTGAAGTGTGATCCTGTGATTAGAATCAAAGGTTCAAAAGGGAAAAAAGTAAAATAACACTTTTAATATTTGCGTAGAATACACCAGTGCTTATCCAACATGGTTTATTTTATTTCTCTCTTACCTGTTGCTCATCCTCCATAACATTACTGGCAAATTCAAACATTAGGTCATTCTGCTGTACAGCTGCTGCCATAATAAAGCATTCCAAGATTTCAGTTCTGCATGTGGGGAAAATGCTCCTTCAATGTAAAGAAACAGAGTTCATCATCAGGAATGAGTTGTGTGGGGTAGACGATCTTGAAGTTACTCAGGTACCCAGATTCTTATACAATCTTCCTGGATTCTACTATTCACAGACAGGTCAATTAGAAAATGCCTTCCTGAATACTCTTGTAATCCAAAGGCCACTGAAAAACAAAATCAAGATCACAGTCATAAAAAATGTAAAATAAAATCAAAGAAGACGCTATAAAGTCCATCTCTTTATTTATTAACACCTTACTAATATTACTTAAAACAGACAAATGCTTTATTATTGTAATTTGGAAGCACACTTTTCTAGCAGCCAGCAAACAGAAATACAATGGAGTAATCAGAAAACCCACCATCTAAGGTGACTGGAGGGATTGAATGTCACCAGTCCACGTAACACATTTCTGCCTTTCAAGCCGATCCAACTTTGCAATATATACTTATTACTGGTTTAAGAAAATGTCTCTCTTTACCACACTCCTAAGACTCATTGCTTGTTTTTGATCTAAAGATGCAAAAAAGTCTTCTGCCACCCCTAAGTGAACAGATATTTGGGCATTTTTTTCAACCCTGTGTAAATGCAACGTAAGTGTATTCTTATCTCTAACACCGGCTTGTAAACAGCAGGAAGGAAACACTGACCACGTCATGGCAAATGAGACATGCAAAGAATTGTATGCTACAAAACTCGATAAACAAAACTGCACTAGGAATATAGCAACATGTGGGGAGATAGACTTATAATTCTTTCATTCTAACAAACCATGTATAAAGTTGGACTAAATCAGTTTAGCAGGAAGTGATAAGCTATATCAAAATTCTAACCTGAGATAAAAATAGTCAAAGCAGCGCTATTAAAAGCAAAACATAAATGAGATCAAGATATGATGTGTGATGTTCTTTAATTCTGGCAGTCCTCTTGATATTTGTACTCAGAGAGTTCTTGTACCAAACCCATATTGGAGTGGAAGCTTTCAGGAGGTCACAAACACAGCTGATCATACTTCATTTTTATTTCCTATAGATGCGCTGCATCAAACTCCACTGTTAGGTCAGAAATTCCCTAATAATCCCTGCCAACATTGCAGTGCCCCTCCCCCTTTCCTTACAATGAATCCTCATATTCAGTGTGCATTAGAAACTAAAGTTCTTCTGATTAGTTCTAAGAAGTAACACAGTTCTTGGTGCCTGGGTTCTTAGCTTTGCATACTTAAAATAATAAAATGTAGAGTTGGAAGTGACACTAGGGGCCATCTAGTCAAACCCCCTGCAATTCAGCAATCTCAACTAAACCATCCCTGATAGATGACATCCAACTTCTGCTTTAAAACCTCCAATTAAGGAGGAAGTCTGTTCCACTTTCAAACAGCTCTTACTGTCAGAAAGTTCTTCCTGAAATCTTTAGTTGAAATCTCCTTTCTTGTAAGTTGAAGCCATTCGCTCAGGTCCTAGCAAGGGGAAAAACAAGTTTGTTCCATCCTCCATGTGACAGCCTTTGAGATATTTGAAGATGGTTATCATATCTCCTGTCAGCCTCTTTTCCAGACTAAACATACCCAGCTTCCTTCAAGCACTCCTCATAAGGCTTGGTTTCCAGACCCTTGATCGTCTTGGTTGCCCTCCTCTGCTCACCTTCCAGCTTGTCAACATCCTTCTTAAATTGTGGTGCCCAAAATTGGACACAGTATTCCAAGTGTGGTCTGACCAGGGCAGACTAGAGTGGTACTATTATTTCCCTTGATCTGGACACTAGACTTCTGTTGATGCAGCCAAGAATAGCGTTAGCTGCTGCATCACACTGTTGACTCATGTTAAGCTTGTGGTCCACCAAGACACCTAGATCCCTTTCACATGTACTGCTAATAAGCCAATTGTCCCCCATCCTATATATGTGCATCTGGTTCTTCCTGCCTAAGTGCAGAACCTGACATTTGTCTCCACTGAAATTCATTTTGTTAGTCTGGGCCCAGTTCTCCAAACTGTTATGGTCATTTTGAATTCTGATTCTGTCTTCTGAGGCATTAGCTACCCCTCCCAAATTGGTGTCACCTGCAAGTGAATACCTTCATCCAAGTAGTTTATACATATGTTGAACATCAACTGGCCCAGGACAGAACTGTGTGGCACCCCACTTGTCACTTTTCTCCAGGATAATGAGGAACCGTTAGTGAGCACTCTTTGGGTCTGATCAATCAACCAGCTACAAATCCATTTCACAGTTACCTCATCCAGCCCACATTTTACCAGCTTCTCTGCAAGACTATCATGGGGGATGCATTTGTCAGAAGTCTTACTGAAATTGAGATACACTATGTCCACAGCATTCCTCTGATTCACCAAGCTTGTAACCCTATCAAAAAAAGAAAGGAGATTCGTCTGGCATTACCGGTACTTGTTTTTGAGAAACCCATGCTCGGTTTTAGTAATCATAACTTCCTATTTTTAATGCCTATAGTCTGTCTGTTTAATTATCTGTTCTAGGGCAGTTCCTAGTATGGACCTCTAACTCACTGGTCAGTAGTTACCTGGGTCTTCTCCCCCCCCCCTTTGAAGATGGGGACATTTGCCCACCTGCAGTCTTCAGGGACCTCACCTCTTCTCCAAGAATTCTCAAAGATAATAGACAAAGGCTCTGAGATTATATCCACAAGCTCCTTCAGTACCCTTGGGTGCAGCTCACCACGCCCTGGAGATCTGAATTCATTTAAAGCAGCTAGGAGTTCCCTTACCACTTATTTTCCTATCTTAGGCTATAGTTCTCTCCTTGTATCATTTATTCTGTTACCACCAGTAGAAACCAAGCAGCTTCTCAACCAACTTGGGTAAAAAAAATTATGGACACTTTTAATTTCTAAGCATATCTACCCTGAAAGTACTGTACACCTGAAAGTAATGAAACACTTGAAAGTACTATACAAAAGTATCAACCATCATATGAACATTCAGGAGGCAGTCCATATTACATCTGAATACAGTTTGTGAACATCCAGTCAAGACATGTAGAAAATGGCAAAGGGCTAAGTTACACCATGACAGAGAGGTGCCTCATATTAATCCAGAAAAGGCGATGTTGATATTCCAGCAAGAATACAGAGCATTTATCCAGAAGCCTCATCCACATAGTATTGACAGATTTGCTTTTGGTATATATTGCTTTGTTTTGTATAGATTTTGTTGAGATTAATGCATTTCAGCAGGTTGGACTAGATAACTCTCTAGGTCCCTTCCAACTCTACAGTCCTATAATAACAAGTAGCTTAGAACTGGAACATGTGAAACTATAAAGGCTGAGTTCACACACTGTGTTAAATTGCAGTTTCTTGTTTCCCAATTATGAGCTCATGGCTTGTTTCAAACTAGGGGGCCAGATTCAGACATGACAACCAAAGGCTTGTAGTTGGTTGCTACGACTGCAATGTCACCAGGAAGAGGGCAGGAACTGTGGCACACAGAAGGATGGACTTTTGAGGAGCGTGTGCTATAATTTTTAAAGTTTAATTTAAGCTGCCTTGAGGACTTATATAAAGAGATGGGTAGAAATAGCAACAAACTGAGTACAGTTGGTTCTCAAATGCCTTGGTACTCAAACAACTTGGAACCCAAACACTGCAAACCCGGAAGTAAGTGTTCGGGTTTGCAAACCTTTTTTGGAAGCCGAAAGTGTTCCATTTTGAGTGCCACACTTCCGTTTTGAGTGCCACACTTCTGATTTGAGTGTTACGCTGAGGTCTGTCTGTTTTTTGCTATTGGTTTTGTGTTTTTTTGTGGCTCTTTCTTGTGGGTGACTGTGTGGAACCCGTTCAGCTACTGATTGATTGATTGATTGTGTGACTGCAGTACATTGTTTATTGCTTTCATTTTATGGATCAATGGTCTCGTTAGATAGTAAAATTCATGTTAAATTGCTGTTTAGGGGTTATTTTTTAAAGTCTGGAATGGATTAAACCATTTTGCATTCCTTTCTATGGGAAAGCGCACCTTGGTTTTGCAAAACTTTGGTTTTGGAACGGACTTCCAGAACGGATTAAGTTTGAGAACCAAGGTACCACTGTAGATTTGGAGCCCACAGGTGCCTGAAGGCTGCATATATTACATACATTTGCAAGCCTCTTACAGTTTAAATATTGGAAGATGCTAATATATTAATATGGCCTTCCTCCCTCCTAGTTGCTGTCAAGTGTGACCAACATGAACAGTCACATCTCTAGTAGGGCAGGCAGCTGGTATGATTCAGCTAGACCAGAAATTCCAGTTTGTACACATTGCTGTCTCTCTTCCTTCAGGACTGTGCCTGCACTATCTTTGTGTCAGATTACAGAGAGCCAGGACTTTTAGCCTTTGCAAAACAACTAAACATATCACATACTGAGATCTGCCTATACCTGTTGTTTCATATTTAACCCCTTTCAGTACCAACGGGACCCTTTTATGTACAAAATGCCATAAAATACTTTTAAAATAAGACTTATAAACACAATTATATTCCTAGATGTTAATATATCTTAACATATATATATATATAATCACTTTAAAGTATTTCAGGTAGCAAAAAAAAAATATGTCATGTCAGAACGAACTTGCTCAGAAAGCAGATACAAAGGGGGGGGGGCAGAAATTATCTTTTATAAAGGATCCTGACTTGCTTTTCTATTATTGCAAGAAGTATTTTAAATACACCCATTCACTTATGATACTGATAGAAGTTCACATTTTCATATAAACACTGTAAGCAGTAGTTTTAATAATTGCTCCCTGCTGTCAGGTTTCTGTTTGCTTTCTGTTTGTTTCCTGCAATAAGTAGCTGTTCAAAGTAAGCAAAAGACACATAACCCAATCCACGCTTGACTGCAAAGTTAAATTTGAAGCATACGACAATCTAAGCAATAGAAGACACAAGTGACCAGTTCTTGCTCTCAGGGATGAACACTGTATCCTTAACGCGGATATTTCTCTTTCCATCCCATCGCTTCCACCTCTTCTTGCTTGCCATTCGTCAACCATTGCTCCCCTGAGAAAACTCCCTTTACTGTTGCTATTTTTAGAGCTCTCTCTTTCTGCCACTTCTCACAGCTCTTCCCTCAACTCTATCCAATACAATTGCTGGTAACACTTAAGAAACACTGTATACATTTTGCACAAAGCTTTGAAACTTGTATGCGCTTTCTACTGACTGTTAACTACTGTTAACTACACCCGTCAAAAGGAAGAAAAGCACAAACATGCTCTGTAAAGTATGAATTATGTTAGCACCTTTTCATTTACATGCATTATCCACTGGACAGGTTTGTCCTGGGCTAAGAGGTTTTTCAAATGCTAATTACAAATGCTGAGAAAAACTGAACTGAAAAGGCAGGCTTAGCTGATGAAAAGAGAAAGCGCCACACAGCCTGCCCAGGAGAGAAACACAGACGACGCAATTGGAGAGGTCAGTCACTGGAGACCAGTGACTTTGGTCTTGGAGACCAGCCACATGGTGCACTTTCAGAAATGGCATCTTCCTTTTAAGAAACCTTTACTGTGCAAAATGCTCATAACCCTATGGAATCAACAAACCCTATCCCTCCTCTGCTCTTAGAAAGGCACATCCAAAATATTACGCTAGCATAAATCCTTTGTTTCAGGGCTCTTTATGGAACTGTAGGATAGAGACAACACAGTTGTAGTAATCAAAGTTAAAAACAGCAAAAACCTAAAGAGAAAATGAAAAGCGGACAATAGTTCTATAAAATTGCTAATGCAACAAGCCCAATTTCTTTTAAACTACAATTTGTTTTAAACTGTTTTCTGTGCTGCATTTTATTTGGCTGCAACCTGCGCTGGGACATTCTGGTGAAAGGAAGGAACTAGTAGCAGCAGCATAATCTCCAACATTTCTCCAATGAAAATAGGGACATCCCATTCCATAAGGATCATTTTACTATTTATACCACACACATACTATTGGGTTGCCCCAGCATTCTAGGCAGCTTCCATATATCAAAACATAATAAAACACAAAACATTTTTTAAAAAAACATTTCCTATACAGGATTGCCTTCAGACGGGTCAGGGGTCAGATAACTCCATACCCTGCAACATTTCTCCAATGAAAATAGGGACATCCTAAGGAAGAGTGGACGCAGGTGGCGCTGTGGGTTAAAGCCTCAGCGCCTAGGGCTTGCTGATCGAAAGGTCGGCGGTTCGAATCCCTGCGGCGGGGTGCGCTCCCGCTGCTCGGTCCCAGCGCCTGCCAACCTAGCAGTTCGAAAGCACCTCCGGGTGCAAGTAGATAAATAGGGACCGCTTACCAGCGGGAAGGTAAACGGCGTTTCCGTGTGCGGCTCTGGCTCTGGCCAGAGCAGCGATGTCACGCTGGCCACGTGACCCGGAAGTGTCTCCGGACAGCGCTGGCCCCTGGCCTCTTAAGTGAGATGGGCGCACAACCCCAGAGTCTGTCAAGACTGGCCCGTACGGGCAGGGGTACCTTTACCTTTACCTAAGGAAGAGTGGGACATTCTGGGATCAAATCAGAAACCAGGAAGGTTTCTCCAAATCAGGGATGTCCCTGGAAAATAGGGACCCTTGGAGGGTCTGTAGTAGTAGCAGTAGTCGTAGTGCTGGGAGTTTTTAAGCTCTGCTGAAACCAACAGGATCTAAAAGCCGATGAAGCCAAGCATGTGATCATAGAACAAATGTTTTGGGAACACAATTCAAGGCTGGGAATGTGGGCAAAGGGCTAGTTTGATCATGAACTTCAGCGTCTGCCAAGGAATGCTTGCTGAGGAAAGCCCTGCCCCATCCTCAGTGCTGTGTTTAGTTTCCAGCAAAGAAGCAGGAAAGTGAAGAAAATACACCTAATCCAGGTGCATTGCAGAAGCAGTGAATGAAAAATGAGAAGCAAACAAAATACAATGAAACACTTTCCTACCTCTGGGGTACCTTGCAGCCCCACAGAATCCTTACAAGGAACAGAACAGATAAACTATGGCAAGCAAACAACAGCTAGAGATCAGCATGGACCGGCTGTGCCTACTCAGAACAAAGTCCTGTCTCTCAATAATACAGACGTACCTCGGAAGTCAAATGGAATCCATTCCAGAAGTCTGTTCGACTTCCAAAAAGTTTGGAAACCAAGGCACAGCTTCCGATTGGTTCCCGATTGCGCAGGCACGCCGGAAACAATAGCAGAAGCCGCGTCGGATGTTCAGCTTCCAAAAAAAGTTCGAAAACCAGAACACTCACTTCCCGTTTTCGATTGTTTGGGAGCCGGAACATTCAACTCCCAAGGCGTTCGGGAACTGAGGTATGACTGTATACGGGTTCTGCCATGATTTTCTTAGGTAACCTTCTTGTTTGGGCACTAAGCAAATAACCATTTTAAATTTCCTTTATTCTCTTTTCTTTTTTTAAAAAAATCATTAACTAGCAAGCAGTTACAAAGAGCTTTCCAATTAGGCAGTTATCTATAGGAAGTGAGTAAAATATTGCAACTCTGCATTTCAGAACTGGCTAGCTTCTACCTGATTAAGAAATCTTTCCAGCTCAAAAACCTGCACATTCTTTCACTAAATGAAATTGGTTGAAAGGGAAAAAATATCCTGCTTTGTCAAGGATTGTCATGTGTGAGAGCCTTAAAAACTTCAAAGTAAGCAGACCCTCCTTCTTCACTGAACTGTTTGCAGCAAGCAAGATTTTAGTTTTGCCCCCAGCAGATAGGAGCCGTCATGGTGACAAGGCTGGGGGAAGAGCAAGGCGTCACCACTGCTTTTGGTGGCGGACAGAATTTATGGGCTGCCAACAAGCAACCCGTTTTCTTATTCTTTCGGACGAATATGAAAATAATTGCACTTAACCTAATGGATGTGATCCATTATATAACATCAATGATAATCACATTTATAATAGTTTGTCACAGGCATGCAATTTACTCCATCATGTAATTTCATGTTACCCCAATTGGAAGATAGATTTCATGGAATTCTACAATGTTCTGATACAAATAAATTGATTGTTTCTGACTAATCCTAACAATGATTAAATATTCAGGTAGGTAGGCATGTTGGTCTGACGCAGTCAAAATAAATAAAACAAAATTAAAAAATTGTCCAATAGCACCTTAGAGACCAACTAAGTTTGTTCTGGGTATAAGCTTTTGTGTGCCTGCACACTTCTTCAGATACACAGAAACAGAAGTCACCAGACCCTTATATATACTGGGTGAGGTTTTTCTCAGGAGGGTAGTAGGAGATGGGTGATTGACGAAATGGGTATAGTAAACCTGTTGACAACTGTTAACGACTGCAATTAGTCCTACAGGAAAAAGCAAGGGATAGTATGCAGATGACCAAAAATAGCTTTAACTATTAATTAATTATCTACTCTGCCTTATTCCTCCATTTGTTGCTAATGATCAGAAATTTTCCCATTTCCATTAAGTCCAGTCTTCCCTGAAAAAAGAATACAGTTACTTTTTCCATTTTAGACTGTTCCATCATAACCTTCATGAGAAGAATTAAAGAAGAGCAGTATCTTGGTTCATCTGTTCCACTTCTAGTGGTCTAACTGACAGGAAGCAGACGTGTAGCTATGAAGTATGAGTGACAAGTGCTTCCTGCCTTCACTGCTGCATCTTTCTTTCACACTTGTAGTAGGAGAGTTCATTAATGCCACAGTATACTAAACAAAGCATCAAGTGTCATGCCTTTCAGAGAAACACCTGCTAACATCTGCAAAGCAACATGCTATAAAAACACAAATTCAAAACACTGTGGGGCAAGGGGAGCCAATTCTCACACAAGGAAAAGATAGAACTGGGGGAGATGAAAGATGGCAGACATTCTTTGAAATTATGTATATTACCAAAAATCACAAACCACCATCTTAAGAAATAAGAAATTATGTTCCCTAGCTTCACAAGATCTAATGGCTAGCAAGGCTTCTAGCAATTGTGACCTAAACATACAGTATTGTTGTGAGTTTGCAGGGGAGGAAGTTGGCTGTATGTGAGATCCTCTTCACCCCTGGATCCCTGAATCCAGCAAGTGTTAACACCGAAGCCAAGTTAGCTTCCTGTGTTAAGGTGATCACCTGGCCATTAAGAGAACAAAGGCGACAGGAATCTGTGGGAGACAGCAAATAGGCAGGCACCCTCCCTCAACTCAGAGAGTTAGAAGGACAAAGTCTGGGTTTTGAGTTCCAGCGAGGTGAATTCAAAGCAAAGCAGCAAGCTGGAGAGAGGCAGAACAACCTTTGAGAGCAATGTTAGATTTCTTCTTGAATCCAAGGCCCTTTTTGGGTGTTGATGCTGTGAACCCCTCCCTCATAGGCAGAGGTTGTATATATGCATAAAGAGATCAGATATCATAAAGACACCACAATCTCCTCTGTGCCTCATTCCAAAAGGAAACATGAACCCTGGGTAAGGGCCTGGAACTGCTGGAATTGGAGATTGGGGTGGCATGCAACAATATGATGTGCCACATGTCCATCATCACAAAAACTGTATGGAAGCAATTAATCCTGCATTTTTATGAAACACAGCATGATTAAAACTATTGAATGATGCAAGCATTTCAGAATTTGACAAACATCTGTTGTCAACTGTAGTATACACCTTTCTGCTACAAAAGTCATACAAAAATTTTTACTTTCTTCATCAAAGAACCATCACAAAACAGGAAGTACCAGAATGGGAAAATAATGGGAGTTAGCTAGGAGGGAGTACAACCAAGCCTGGCAATTTTAACTGGGTAATCTTAGATTTTGCTTGGAAAATAATTAAGATACGATGGATATTGTAACTCCAACTACTTTTTCCTAGGTAAAAATCAACCCTGTAATTGTTTAAAGCATTAAAATATTGCATCATTTAAAAGAGGAATTTTCACAAACATTTGGAACTAAGAAGCCCAGATCTCTGTGTCAGATCTAACCAATCAGTGGCAACTGAAATAGAGGAGGTGGGGGAAAGAAAGAAACAATATATACTCGTGCCCAAATACACACCAAATTCACAGCAAGCAGGCAGCCACAGAGCCTCCAACTTTTAAAAGCCACTTCTTTAAATTGTGGAGGAAGAAATGAGTGTCTGCTGATAACGGACCTGAAACTCTTGAGAAGCCGGATGGATCTTACTTCTCAACACAGCGTGCATCATTTGAACAATACACATCTCCATTTGTATTTAGAAATAAAATTCAAATTCCCACCATAAAGGGCTCCTCCTTATGCGCCAGTTTCTTGCTACATTTTGTAACCTAAACTTCCATATACAACTAAAATTATAAAAACAAAAACAATTTACACGCATATACGCAACTTTCCTAAAATTATTCAGATTGCAGACTGTTTCAAATTCTGGAATATTACAAAAAGGACTTTGTAGGTGAGGAAGGGAGAAATGAAGTATAAGTGACACTTAAAGTAACAACTGAGTATACATTCCATAGTTGGAGGAAGGTTGCATCCAAACAGAATGCCAAACCATGGTTTAATGCTATGAAAACCAACACATGCAAGTTTCTCTGCCTCCCAACTCTCTCAAGGAGATCTGAAGCTTCTGCTTCCATTTAACAATTGTTAAGTGTGTTCTCCAAAACCTGAACTGTGGATAATATTAATTATGTCTGTTGAAACAAGCCAGTCAGCCAGACTCATAAAATATGCTTTAAAATTGATTTATTTCAATAAACCATCATTAAGACAAACTCCTGTTGGTCAAACATCACAACAAGCTATGGCTAATCTAATATTGAAAACTCCCCAAATCTTTCTTCCAACTGTGCCAGGGATGGAGGAGGAAGCACATGAGACCAAAGCTGACTGAAGCTTATTCTTGAACAGTTGAACAAGGCCAAAGATTCTCAATCCTTTTTGGGAGTGGGGAATGTGTTTGAGATTTGAATCTGAAAAGATGTTACAATTTATGGAGACTAACAGAATTATCCAATATTAAATATTTACTGCCATATTCCTTCGTACATTACAGGGTCTCTTCTGATGTATCATCTAAGTCTGCCATTTGTCCATGGGGAGGCAAGTCTATTTCCCCAGGGAGCCTCTTGACATCTGAAGGCCACCCTGTTTAGCAAAGTTTTTAATATTTGATGTTTTATTCAGTTTTTAATCTGTTGGGAGCCACCCAGAGTGGCTGGGGAAACCCAGCCGGATTGAGGGGGTTATATCATCATCATCATCATCTTCAAGCGAGTCATTTTTATCATGATCAAAGTCTGCCAAGCACCTCAAGACCATTTTTCTGTTGCTCGTAAATTTGGTTTCTTCCAGTTGTTTGCCCACATCTTATGGATTGCATTGCACTGCATCTACTGTACTACTTTGATCTTCCTACTATTTCTTTCAGCACAAAATGAACCCAATTAACAAAGCCTTCTTTTTAACAGTGGTTACACTTTAAGGCTTAGATGCTTTCCCCCTTTACTAGGAATAATTTTACACAGCCTTAAATTGCATTGATTAGACCCCTGTGGGTCTAATCACTGCTAACGCATCAGAAAGAAGCACTGCAAATAAACTTCTTTTCCCAAAGTCTTATTGAAGCAAATTGCTTTAAGCCTCGTGTATAAAAATATCCTTGGCATATTATTAGCAGAACTATCCATAAAACAATTACCCAGTAAAATATTGCCTAGGTCTGGGGTTGCCAACATAGTTCCTGTGGGCATAGATGCCCCCACATACACCCTCCCTGGTGCCCACTGGGTCTCCTCCCCACTTCTGAAATTAGGCTTGAAAGAAGCATCCGGCTGTAGCCGATAGTTGCCATGTGCGTTTAGTTGTAGCACGTGTGTGCAGTGTTCACAACAGTTTCTCCAAGTCTGTGTAAATATGCAAACGCAACCATAAGGGTTGGTGACCCTTGGTCTAGGTTAACTATTTCATATGGTTCAGCAAGTAAGCAGTACACAAATGCAGAGTATTCACTTCTACAATAAGTGAATGCTATGCCCTACAATTCCTGACTTGGTTAGATGTTCGGAAGCCATTCTGAGCGCAGACAAAAGGTTGGTTCAGAATCAGATCTACAAATTATGCTCAACAGAGTGCAGAATGCGATGGGGGGGGTGTGGATTCACAAGTGCCCTATGAGGTCTTGGCATGTGCAATCAGAAAGACAACACATATCTCCTACAAGACTGCACTTTCAATGATCTTGCATTTATTAATGTTCTGTCACTCAAGTTATATTAGGTGGAACTATTTCAGAATAAAGTATTACTGATGCAAATCACATCTACTTCCTCTGGTCCTTCCTGGAGAAAGTGATGAAAGGAGAGCAGTTTCAGGGTGCTATACAGTATACCTTTAAGGTCTGTATATAAAATCACTGTGAGGGAAGTCACCTGGAGGTTTGGGCTGAAGTGCCATCAGTATGACACCCAATTCTACTTCTCTTTTCTATCTGCTAACCTCAGGGAGGCCCTGAGGCAGTTTTTGTGTGGATGAGAGGAAACAATGTGAAACTTAATCCAGGTAAGAAGACTGTGCTGTGGGGTGGGAAAACCAACTTCAAATACTCTGAATGGAAGTTTGCAAATGCTCCCAGACTAGGTTGCCCTCCCCACGGAAAGGGGGGAGCCTTCTTTTTACTATCCTTTTACCGCTGGCTTCAGTGGTTAGTTTGTGGCTGCATTTTTAGTAAGGTCACATTAGCTCATTTTAGTACAGTGGTACCTCTGGATGCGAACAGGATCCGTTCTGGAGCCCCATTTGCACCATGAGCAGAACGCAACCCGCATCTGCGCAGGTCACCACACCTGCGCATGATGTCATTCTGAGTGTCTGTGCATGCACGAGCGGAGTAACCTGTTCCGTTACTTCCGGGTCGCCGCGGGACACAACCTGAAAATGCTCAACCTGAAGCATCTTTAACCCGAGGTATGACTGTAATTCATTGCCCTGTTTTGAAATGTATGATTTAAAAACAGATTATGGTTTGAGCATGTCAGTTTTTGTAAACCATTCAAAAGCATGTCAAAGTGCAAGTAGATCAATAGGTACCGCTCCGGCGGGAAGGTAAACGGCGTTTCCATGCGCTGCTCTGGTTCACCAGAAGCGGCTTAGTCATGCTGGCCACATGACCCGGAAGCTGTACGCCAGCTCCCTCGGCCAGTAAAGCGAGATGAGCGCCGCAACCCCAGAGTCGGTCATGACTGGACCTAATGGTCAGGGGTCCCTTTACCTTTTTTAAGGTAGAGTTACGTCATGGTGTCAGTTTCAGGACAAAGGAGGGTTCCTGCTTCACCTTAATTTCCGCTTTGAGAGCTGTATCTGAGGAAAGTTATAATGCCTTCCCTCTGGGTATGCAGCACAATATTCTAAATTTAGCAAGTATCCTTTGTACTCTGACCCTTTGCAAAATCAACAGTAATGGAGGTGTTGCTAATCCTCTCTCATGAGCATCCTTTGCTCTGGTTAAGAGGTTGCCAGAATTCTACTGTACCCTGCAATATGAATGAAATCCTGCATATGATGCCCAGGGAACAACTACATTAGTCATTTTTGTCATCAAGTAGCTTCCAGTTTTACCACAGAGCCTACGACTTGCCGATCAGAAAGTCGGCGGTTCGAATCCCCGTGACAGGGTGAGCTCCCGTTGCTCGGTTCCTGCTCCTGCCAACCTAGCAGTTTGAAAGCACGTCAAAGTGCAAGTAGATAAACAGGTACCGCTCCGGCGGGAAGGTAAACAGTGTTTCCGTGCACTGCTCTGGTTCGTCAGAAGCGGCTTAGTCATGCTGGCCACATGACCCGGAAGCTGTATGCCAGCTCCCTCGGCCAATAAAGCGAGATGAGCACCGCAACCCCAGAGTCGGTCACGACTGGACCTAATGGTCAGGGTTCCCTTTACCTTTACCTTCCAGTTTTAATGGAGGGGGGAGCATAAACTGAGGAGCAAGAACAGATTGGTCAGATAACCAAAAACATGTAAAGATTTTGATATAAAAATCAGGATACAGCTATTGTGTAATCTGCAAAAATCAACAACTGAGGTTTTTCAAGACGCAGAGGCAAATATAAGCATCAGCTCATGTCTTTTGATCAAGTAGCTGTTAAAGTACAGCAGAAGAGGCCAGCAGAATACAAGAAATTGGCAACTCCGCAAACTTTAAAACCACAGAGATAAGAACAGATGTGGTAAACATCAAAAAATATATTCCAACACATTTTTAGCCTTCACTGCTTTTCATCAGGGGAACATTACTGAAAGGGTTACTTTTACTCCCAAGCAAGTTGGTGACAATCCCTTGAAAGAGACCTCCTGAAAAATAATTGCAGTAGTACCTTATTTTGCCTATACTCCAGAAATATACTAGGAGTTCTGAACAGTTTCTTGCTACTCTGCTGCTCCTGGATAATAATTCCGGTGTAACATATAATGTGGCCAAATTCTGCGGAGCAGCAATTAAAATGTGACACATAATGACTAGCACCCAGGAGTAGTATATTGACAAAAGATCATGAAGGGTTCCCTCTGATGGATAAATGACCAGCTGGAACTGCTTTTTTATGTATATGTGTCAGGGGCACATAAATAATTTTATTTATTTTAGTTTGTTCTAAGATTTAAAAATTTTTAATTGATTTCATCCTAATACTGGTCATTGACCATAATAAAACAACTTGACTTGAACTGCCGTAGTTGCTATTTAACTTTGCTTGAGTCCCAGAAACTCCAAGTGAACACACAACATGAGTAGGTGCCAAACAACAATTTTGCTCTCTTAATGAAGAGATGCACTTCTCTCTTTCCCTATCCACCCATCCTCTTTCCCAGTTTTAATATTTTGATGTAAACCACTTTTTGTGAAATGCAGCGCGCGCGTGCACACACACACACCAGAACCAACAACACAAAATATCCCAAATGTTTCTATGTGGGTCCTGTTCTGTTCAGCTAGGTCGGCCATTCTATTCTGTTCTGTTCCTTTTCTTTCCAATAGCCTAGATATCACATTCACTGTTCACGCAAAGGACAAATTAATAGAGACTTCATATCCAACAGCCGCCGCCACCTGGGTTGCTGTGACACATGGAACAAGCAACTTGGCACTGCAATTCACCACTTTTTGTTAAATACGTCCAACAATTTGGAAATGAAGGGTTGCTTTAAAAAAAAACAACCCCAAAAACCCCAGTAATGAAGAAATGCTCCTACTGTAAGCAGAAAATATTTTATAATCGTCATTTCAATACCAATGTTTTAAAAAGAAGCTGGCAGACTTGGTTTTGACAGAATATGTCAGGAGACCACTAGGAACTATGAGAACATTAATAATCATTACAAAAAGTGAACATTCACCTTTAACTTTTTACGCTGCCCCTTAAGCGAGATACGATGTGATGAGAATCTCCTGTACTTTTTCTACACTACGTAACAGTCATGGAGGAGATCAAGCTGGGAAAACTATAGGGGAGGGGACTGATCTCACAACACCTTCCACTTAAAAATTGCCTCCTCCTTCAAGGTTGATCTTTCCCCTTGGAAAAATTGCAGGTACCCATATAATTCTGCCCCCAAAAGGGGCAGGTGGAATTTTTAACCAAGAAATGAAACAGAGGTGTAGGCTAACCAAAGACTAGACCACTACTCAAGCTGTGAGAACTTCTGTGTCCTACCTGGTGAGACGGATGAGGGGGAGGAAGTTGAACGTGAATCCTGACAAGGTAGAGGCACTGTGTGAGAGACTGGTTCCCGTGTCCAAGAAACTAGTCAACTCCCTGCTCTGAATGGCGTTGCGCTCCCCAAGAAGGAGCAAAGTTCACAGTCTGGGGTTGCTTCCAAATCCAGTTTTGTCACTGGAGGTCCAGGTAGGCTCAGTGGCTAGAAACACCTTTTAACAGATGCAAGTGGAGCAACACCTACGATGTTCCTGAATCAGGAGAGCTTGACCACAGCAGTTAATGCATTGGTTACTTCAAGGGCGGATTATTGGAATGCTTGTAGGGCTTCCCTTGCACTTGATCCAAAAGCTGCAGATGGTGCAGGATGCTGTGGCATGATCGCTGACAGGAGTGAGACCCTGTCAGCGTAGAATGGCTTTGCTCAGACAACTGCAGCGCTTCCTGATTTGCTACTGGGCCAAGTTCAAGTTGTTCCTGTTGGTATAGAAAGCCTGTGACAACTTTACAACTGTGACAGTTTACCGGTGAGATTGCCTTATCCCATATAGGGCCACTCAAGCACTTTGATCTGCGGAATTGGCACTGTTAAAGATGCCACATAATCAGTGCTTTTTTTCTTTTTTCTTTTTTAGGGGTACTCTCATTTTGACTCAAGAAAATCACCATTTTATAGTTCAGATCAGGAAAAATATAATACAGTAAATGGACAAAAGTACAAAGATTTCCAAAATGTTTAGGAGTATTCATATCCCTGTGTCCCCCCCAGAAAAAAGCACTGCACATAATACTTGGAACACATTTGAAAGAAATCCATATTTTAGTGTGACAGCACACATTTTGGAATCATTTTGGCCATTTTGAAATCAGGCCAGCACATCAACTGCACTTTTTCTAGTGCCTGCTAAAAACGTTTTGTTTAAGCGTGACTATCTAGATATGTAGAACGTTTGCCTGTGTTTTAATCTGGTTTTTTGCTTATCACTGATTTTATTTTTAAAAAATGTTTTAAAAATAACTGGTTTTATTGAGAATCTGATTGTTTTATTATTTTTGTAAACTGCTTTGAACATGTGTTTTTTAACCCCCACCCCCCCCACACACACAATCAAGCACTACATAAACTTTAATGAATAAATAAATATCTAGTTTGGCCTTATGAGGCTAGCAACCCAAAGTTGTCATGTTCAAGGGCTTCTGCCCAACTCGTGAGAATGGTTTAAAGGCTGTTGTTGTTGTTTGTTTTGAGCAGCATACACCTCCTGCCCCTATCACCAACCTTTCACATCTCCTCAGATTCAAAAGAGGCTTGCTTTGTGGCACCGGTAAAGGTTGACTGCGGTTCACAAAAAGTTGTCCTAAAACATTACTGAATACAGACAGCAATCACCAAGTTCTTTCGATCACAGATATATATGTGGATTTCAAAGTTATTTTTAAATATCTGATAACATAGGCTCCTTATATGCTAGGAAATACCACTACTTTGAAAACATTAAACACCAGGGATACTGCAGGAGAACTTAATAGAGAGGCTGAAACAAAGGAACAGTACCAGAAATTGAACAGCATCTGACCAAGCCACCCCCCCCCCCCCCGCCAACATGCAAGCTTTCTATCTTGGTAATGTTGGTTGCAGCAAAAAGCCCCATTGTATTCCATAGACACAGGGAGACATTACAGGCAGCTTTTCCTCTGGCATTGCATCTTCTGTTTTAAGGAATCGGACCTGGTTTTAAAAGTTGATCAAGTTTTGTTTTCAGTTGAAAAGGGAAAATAAAACACAGCTTCCTCAGATAAGCCTTCAGCTAAAACTGACAACTAATGCCCAAACAAGACAGGCAGAATCCCCCATCTAAAATCATGCTGTGGAAAACAGTAACTTTGCATGCTGAAGTCAATAGACAAATAATTTACAACTCAAGCGTATTCCCCTCCCCTCATAGAAACAGCCTTTCCACTCCTTGGTCCTAACCTGAGACCTTTATGTTACAACACAAACTCCCTTCTGCTATAAAATGTAATATATACGTTTTGCAGTATAGAACGGCAGAAATTCCCAGCAACAACAGTCTTTAGGATTATAACAACTACAAACTCTTATTTTTCATTTTTTGGGTAGCATAACAGAAAGCTGAGTGCTAAAATCACAGACAACAGAAGACTGGCTCAGTCTTCCTCAGTTCAGTCTCTTGGATGTGAACAATCAGAATTCAACTCTTTAACCCAGCTCAGTTTACTAATGTGTCGTCTGGAGGATTGCCACAGGCTTGCCTATACCATGCTTAGACACACGTAACTATTTTACAAATAAGAATCCACCTTTAAGGTAAAGGCTACACCTGAAATGTATTTTTTTCTGCAGCACACAGCGCTGGATTTCAACAGTTTATATTATATTAGTTTCCTTTTTCAAAAGCATTAAATCCATTAACACTTTTATATATAGGTAAACCAGTAAAGCTGACAGGCCCCCTTAAAGTGATTTTCATTTTTCCTGCAATCAAACTTATTGTGCTACAACAGATCATTTTCCCAGCCTTAATCTTGCAAACCCATTTTTTAATATTGTGGCAAACAAAACATTTAAATACAAAACAGTCAGTATTACACTATCTGTTCCCTATTTTTAATTAAATTAAGCGTGTGACTTTCAATTATTAACATAGCCAAAAGCACACAGCCATGTTTGTTTTTTAAAACTCAGCAGGTACACCTAATCCTCTACCAGAAATATTAAATTTAAGTTACAGACACTTCACCAAGTTAAGTCAGTCAAAATTACCTTGATCTAAGATGTTTGCAGAGTCCCAAAAGCTAGACAGTAAAAAGTAATCCAGCAGTTTTGTGCAGTTAAAATGGCTTCTGTAGATTGGGGAAGTGGTGTGTGTGCTTCAGCTTATGAGTCATACATGAAACTAAATGTTTCTCAGAGAGGCACGCCCAGGTTGCTGTGGGCCCAATTACTCCACCAGGTCAAACATGCAAATCTTCAGGTAAGAGGGGAAAGAGAGAACAACCTGAATCAGCCAGCCACACCTTAACTAGTTGGAGAGCAAAGGCCGAACAATTGCAGAAGCAAAGTGGAGCATACAGACGGCACGCTCAACAAGAGGACAAGGAAAGGCCACAGCAATTCATGCAGCCCTATCAGATATTCCTCCCTGCGCTGTTTGCTAAGAACCGAAGAATTTCACTGTTCAGAGCAGTTAATGATCAATCACCAAACCCTTTACACTGTAAATCAGCTAAACACAACTTTGCAGTATTGTTAAAACCACTTAATTCGAATATAATTTACTTCAATTAAATTGCAACAGAAGCCATTGTTTTTGTCAGAGTAGTAATTATTCTGAACACTCCATAACCTTGCACTGGGGGAGCAGGGGCATCAGGGTTGTTTGCAATACTTCTGCCATGTAAGATAACTCTTCAGCATAGCTTTTTTGGTTTAAGTCAAAAAATAAGAACATAAAAAGGGAACTTGGAAAAACAATTACATACAGCAAGACCAATCTTACGAGGTGTAGCCATTCAGTAAAGGCAGGGCAAAATGAAACTGGAATCAGGAAGGACAGTCCTAGCACTGGCCAAGAAGTTGCAAAGGAAGAAGACACTAACAAGGAACAGCTGAGTTCAGAACATGCGCCATGGATGCTGGTATTGTTATTAAATTTGTATAACCCCTTCATTCAAAGATCTCTGGGCAGTTCACAGCATAAAAATCCAAAATAAAAACACAAAATACATAACACAAACAAGAACAATCCCATAACCCCCACCCCACCCAAAGACATGTAAAAGGTCACAAGATGTTAATTAGCCAAAGGCCTGGTTAAAGTGGAAAGCTTTTGCCTGGCACCTTAAGGTGTATAATGAAGGCGCCAGGCGAACTGCCCTGGGGAGAGCATTCCACTGATGGGGAGCCACTGCAGAGAAGGCCCATTTTCGTGTTGCCACTCTCCAGACCTCTCATGGAGGAGGCACCCAAAGAAGGGCTTCCGAAGATGATCTCAGGGTCTGGGTTGGTTCACATGGAGAGAGGCAGTCCTTGAGGTATTGCGTTCCTGAGCCATTAAAGGCTTGGTAGGTCAAAACCAGCACTTTGAATTGGGCCCGGAAACTTATTGGTAGCCAGTGCAGTTGGGCCAGCATTTGTTCAAACCGTCTTGCCCTGGTGAGCAACTTAGCTGCCAAATTTTGCACCTGCTAAAGTTTCTGAACCATCTTTAGAGGCAGCCCCACATATAACATGCTATAGCAATCCAACTGGTACCACATATCAGGGAGCCCACCGCAGATTGCAGACAGCAACGCAGCACCTCCCCAAAGTCAGAGGGGCTGCTTTCTTTTCTTCCTCCCCCCCCCCCCCCACGCTTCTTCACTTTACAGACTGCGGACAGAAGGAGAGCAGAAGCAGAAACAACTGCCAGTATTAATAACCTGTGTTCAACAAAAGTGAATTATAACCTAACAAAAAATAAGTATGTGGTAAATACAGCAGCAAGTCTTGTGGTATCTTAAAGGTGAATACATTTATAATGGCATAAGCTTTCAGATATATAAAATGTAATCCTGAGTTTCAGGTACATATTGGTGAGAGCTAATTAATGCATATAGCGTGATAAAAATCCAGTACCAGTTATAATTGTTAAAAAAATAAAATAATAGAAAAATGTTGGGGATGCTACTTTTAAGTAGAATCATAGAATAGAATCATAGAGTTGGAAGAGACCACAAGGGCCATCGAGTCCAACCCCCTGCCAAGCAGGAAACACCATCAGAGCACTCCTGACATGTGGTTGTCAAGCCTCTGCTTAAAGACCTCCAAAGAAGGAGACTCCACCACACTCCTTGGCAGCAAATTCCACTGTCAAACAGCTCTTACTGTCAGGAAGTTCTTCCTAATGTTTAGGTGGAATCTTCTTTCGTGTAGTTTGGATCCATTGCTCCGTGTCCGCTTCTCTGGAGCAGCAGAAAACAACCTTTCTCCCTCCTCTATGTGACATCCTTTTATATATTTGAACATGGCTATCATATCACCCCTTAACCTCCTCTTCTCCAGGCTAAACATGCCCAGCTCCCTTAGCCGTTCCTCATAAGGCATCGTTTCCAGGCCTTTGACCATTTTGGTTGCCCTCCTCTGGACACGTTCCAGTTTGTCAGTGTCCTTCTTGAACTGTGGTGCCCAGAACTGGACACAGTACTCCAGGTGAGGTCTGACCAGAGCAGAATACAGTGGCACTATTACTTCCCTTGATCTAGATGCTATACTCCTATTGATGCAGCCCAGAATTGCATTGGTTTTTTTAGCTGCCGCGTCACACTGTTGGCTCATGTCAAGTTTGTGGTCAACCAAGACTCCTAGATCCTTTTCACATGTACTGCTCTCAAGCCAGCTGTCACCCATCTTGTATTTGTGCCTCTCATTTTTTTTGCCCAAGTGCAATACTTTACATTTCTCCCTGTTAAAATTCATCTTGTTTGTTTTGGCCCACTTCTCTAATCTGTCAAGGTCGTTTTGAAGTGTGATCCTGTCCTCTGGGGTGTTAGCCACCCCTCCCAGTTTGGTGTCATCTGCAAATTTGATCAGGATGCCCTTGAGTCCATCATCCAAGTCGTTGATAAAGATGTTGAATAAGACCGGGCCCAAGACAGAACCCTGTGGCACCCCACTAGTCACTCTTCTCCAGGATGAAGAGGAACCATTGATGAGCACCCTTTGGGTTCGGTCAGTCAGCCAGTTACAAATCCACTGAGTGGTAGCATAGTCAAGACCGCATTTTACCAGCTTCTTTACAAGAATATCATGGGGCACCTTGTCAAATACCTTGCTGAAATCAAGGTAGGCTACATCCACTGCGTTCCCTTCATCTACCAGGCTTGTAATTCTGTCAAACACAAGATCAGGTTAGTCTGACATGACTTATTTTTCAGAAATCCATGCTGACTATTGGTGATCACAGCATTCCTTTCTAGGTGCTCACAGACTGTTTGCTTAATGATCTGCTCCAGAATCTTCCCTGGTATTGATGTCAGACTGACTTTGCGGTAATTATTTGGGTCCTCTCTCTTCCCCTTTTTGAAAATAGGGACAACATTTGCCCTCCTCCAGTCTGCCGGGACTTCGCCTGTTCTCCAGGAATTCTCAAAGATGACTGCCAGTGGTTCTGAGATCACATCTGCCAGTTCTTTTAATACTCTTGGATGCAGTTCATCTGGCCCTGGAGACTTGAATACATCTAGACTAGCCAAGTACTCTTGTACTATCTCCTTAGTTATTCTGGGCTGTGTTTCCTCTGCTGAATCATTTGCTCCAAATTCTTCAGGTCTGGCATTGTTTTCTTTATCGGAGAAGACTGAGGCAAAGAAGGCATTGAGGAGTTCAGCCCTTTCTGTGTCCCCTGTTTGCATTTCACCATAATCTCCTCTGAGTGACCCCACTGTTTCTTTGTTCTTCCTTGTTCTACACATGCTGGCTATTTGTTTGAATTCCTCTTTGGTGGTTTCCCCCCTTTTCCATTTTTTGTACACATCCTTTTTTAATCTTAACTCAGTTAAAAGTTCTTTAGATAGCCACCCTGGCTTCATTTATATTTGACTAAAAGAAATCTATCATACAGTGAAGGGTTTAGGAATAAAGTAATCAAATACTTCTGCTGCTCAGTTAATAAGCAGTAAATGTTAGATGATAATGCACGTTAAGTGATGGTTTTGCCAAGCAGTAGATAAAAAGGAACTCAATGGACCATACTGTCAGGGGAAGGGGAGCACTTCTATTCAAATTATTTGAAGCAAAGAGGAGAAAGAGGGAATATAAATTTTAAAAGGAATCATTAGATATTATGATTGTCACAGAGGCACAAACAGGCTGCCACTAGTGATCATCTGGAATCCACACAATGGCAGAGCCACTTACTCTACCCTGCCCAGCAAGCGGAGATAAAAATAAATAATAATAATAATTTATTATTTATACACCGCCCATCTGACTGGGTTTCCCCAGCCACTCTGGGCGGCTTCCAACAAAATATTAAAAATACAACGAAACATCAAACAAGAAGGATGTGCTGCAACAACAGTCCTGGGTATTCCAGAGAGGGACATCATTGTGCACAAGGCACATGAAGAGTTTATATTTGACTGTCTTCCCACACAGCTGCCGTAACAGGTCGGAAATCTGAGCAGGAGGTCCAAGGTTACTAGCTTCTAGTGCACCAATACTGCTTCTGATGGCTACAATTACTGTCTACTGAGGGCAGAAGCATGGGCCATGAGCAATATGGCAATAAGAAAGCAGAACATGTGCATATAGCTTGTCAAAAAGCAAGCATTAAGAGCTTCCCAAACGGGGCTGCCTTCAGGTGTCTACAAAAATTTATCTCTAGCACAGAAGTTATTTTCTGTGTGTTGTCTGTCGGGATTTTGGAGCAAAGTAAACAAAAGCCCCAGATATGAAGTTGTAATGAATGGTGTTTCCTGCTTGGCAGGGGGTTGGACTCGATGGCCCTTGTGGTCTCTTCCAACTCTATGATTCTATGATTCTATGATTCTATTCTATGAATGACTGGAAAGATCTCTTGTACATAAGCAGACTCAGGGAGGAGCTATGGCACAACAGAAACAAAAATCTATATACAGTGGTACCTCCGGTTACAAACTTAATCTGTTCTAGAGGTCCGTTTGTAACCCGAAACCGCTCATAAAATGAGGCGCGCTTTCACTAATGGCACCTCCCACTGCTGCCGTGCTTCTGGCACATGACTTCCGCTCGCATCCTGGGGCAAAGTTTGCAACAAGGGGACCTACTTCCAGGTTAGCAGAGCTCGTAACCCGCAGCGTTTGCAAGGGGGATGGTACGTAACACGAGGTTCCACTGTACAGCAAACAGAACTGGGGGGCCTGAATGACTCCAGCCCATCCAGATATATGGCTGGGCAGCCCTATGAAATGAACAGCAGATGAAAACAAACCCTTTGCCCTGACAAATGCAATCAGAGTTAGTCTACTGTGGAGCAGAAAATAAACTTCAGAGAGCGATACCGTTGAACAGTCTTGCTTTACGGATCAGTGCTGAATATTTCTGTAGAACTGGGGAAGGATCAGGGGTGCTGCTTTTGCCATCTTTACTGTCCCACATGCATTTTTAAAGGGTTTTATCTTAAAGCTCAGATAGTGTCTCCAGTACATTGTTTATACAAAGTCTTCCAGTTTCTTTGTCCTATAGCACAGACAAAACCAGGTTTAAAAGAATATTTTCCTAGTCTTACGTAAGAGAAAGAAGTTGGGGCAGATGAATCTACAAACAAAAGTTGAATATTGACTCAGGCTCAACTTTGGTCACAGTGGCAGACCACACCTGAAGATGTGCTTAGACATGTTTACACTACCTTATCATTTACATGCTCATGATATTCAGAGATGAGACAGGGTGAAGTTCAGAGCTCAAGTTGTCTGAAGCAGCTTTCAGACTTAGGGACAATTAATGTAACCGAGGCCTTGACAGTTTTTTTTTTTTGAAATGAAAAGCAGAGAATTGACAAGGTTGTGTAGGAACACAACAAGTGCCCCATGCCTCAACATATTATACCCAACTCCATGTGTTAACTGGACTTAAACCTTGAGAGTGCAAACCAGCATATGTTGATTGACAGTATTTTAATAATCTAAGGATTTTTTTTGAGGGCACTACTAATGTAGTTGTCTATCAAAGCTCATGCCACAGTAACTTACTGATCCTTCAAGGGGATACAATTTCTTTTTTTAAATTTAATATATATTCATGTAACATTCTCCATATACAGTTTTGATTACAGGTCATAATTTTATCTGCTAATATTGTTTTTAAAAATTCAAAATTCCAAGTTTTGAATAGTTTACCTCTCTATCTCTAGCAAAGCAAAATCTTTCTCTCTCAACTATAAAAAAAATGTAAAAAGAACATCCAAACTAACTTTTTATTGAATTTGATCCTCACAACAGAAGCATGTGTTGCATTCAGGTGCTGTCAAAGACTTATAACAGACATACACCTCAAGTTCGTTAATTTCAAAAATCTTCAACTTGGGGCCCATTTTCAAATGCAAAATAAGGGATCTATTGTTCTTTAAATTGAATTAAGCAATTGGCGCTGTGGGTTAAAGCCTCAGCGCCTAGGGCTTGCCGATCGAAAGGTCGGCGGTTCGAATCCCTGCGGCGGGGTGCGCTCCCGCTGCTCGGTCCCAGCGCCTGCCAACCTAGCAGTTTGCACGCTGGCCACGTGACCCGGAAGTGTCTCCGGATAGCGCTGGCCCCTGGCCTCTTAAGTGAGATGGGCGCACAACCCCAGAGTCTGTCAAGACTGGCCCGTACGGGCAGGGGTACCTTTACCTTTACCTTATGCTTCTACTGCATGTTCACTGCCAGCAGCAATGTACTCTGCTACAAGAAAATTTTCACTTCCTGCAGATGGTCTCAGCATCTGGTAGCCTTATTTATTTGATATACCAACTGCACATTAGATGCAACCTAAGTGCATAACTTTTTCATCCTTACTGCCCCTTCAATTGGCTGTTTCTATTGGAAACAAACATCAACAAAGATCAACATCAAAGTTATACCAGATCCTAACTCTGTTCAGCAGTAGGGCTGTTGCTGCTGCTCTACCTAAGACTGGCAGAGGGGAAACAAGCCTTTCAAATACAGTGGTGCCCCGCAAGACGAACGCCTCGCAAGACGGAAAACCCGCTAGACGAAAGGGTTTTCCGTTTTGGAGGCGCTTCGCAAAACGAATTTCCCTATGGGCTTGCTTCGCAAGACGAAAATGTCTTGCGAGTTCCTGCGGGTTTTTTCCCCTTTCCCCCCCCTTTTCCTAAGCCGCTAAACCGCTTATCAGCTGATCCGCTGATAAGCCGCTTAACAGCCGATTGCTAAAAGCCGCTAAACCGCTAATAGCGCTAATCCGCTAAGCTGTCAATGGGCTTGCTTCACAAGACGAAAAATCCGCTATACGAAGAGCCTCACGGAACGGATTAATTTCGTATTACGAGGCACCACTGTAGTATTTTGCACCACGTTGCCGTGTCACATGACTGTGCCTAAATCGCCCCTCCCCCAGACCCATCCCTGGAAACACACCCCTTTTTGGGACTACATCAGGCTCATCTCAGCCAGCTGGGCAAGGATGAGCAAGTTAAGCCCATCTGAGCCAGCGCTGAGGACTTTAATCCAGCTGAGCAGGAAGATCTGCTGCATCCTAGGCTGCCTACCCCAGTGGAGCCTGCAATAGGACTGCCCCCCAACTCTACTAAGAGTACAGCGGTGCCTTGGTTCTCGAATTTAATCCGTTCTGGCAATCCATTCGACTCCTGTAACAGTTCAAAAACCAAGGCACGGCCTTCTTAACATATTTAGCAAAACCTCCAGAACCGAAATAAAAAGTAGTGGGGAAAGTGGGCGCCCTTGCCTGGTTCCTTTTTCAATTCTAATTTCTTCTGAGACCACATTATTAACTATAATTTTTGCTTTTTGTTCAAAATAGATTACATTAATACCATTTAGGAATTCTTGTCCAACCTCCATACTTTCTAAATTCTTTTTTATAAAATTCCAGGAAACATTGACAAAGGCCTTCACAGCATCAATAAACATTAAGATCGCTTTACAATTTTTTTTAGCTTCCAACCTTTCTAGCACATCGATTATATTCCTAATATTATTTTTCATGCGTCTTCCAGGCAGGAATCCTGCCTGGTCCTTATGAATATAATCTGTTAGTATCTTCTTCAGCCTATTGGTTAAAATGTTAGTAAAATTTTTGTAATCCACATTAAGTAATGAGAGCGGTCTGTAATTATTTACGTTGGATCTATCTTGATCTGGTTTTGGTATCATAGTTATAAAAGCTTCCTTCCAGGTTTCAGGTGCTTTGTCCTCTCTTAATATTTTATTGCACACCTTAACCAACGGCTGAATAAGCCAATCTTTCAAAGTCTTGTAATATTTTGCAGACAAACCATCTGGTCCTGGGGCTTTACCAAGCTGCATCTGATTTATGGCCTTCTCAACCTCTTTTCTTGTGATCAATCCATTTAGTAGGATCTTTTTATTTTCGGGAATTTTTTGAAGGAGGAAGAGGTCAAAGGTATAACAGTAGGATCCAAACAATGTAAGTTAAAAGCCTTTGTCGACGATTTGGTGTTAACTTTACAAGACCCAGACTCCAGTGCAGTGAAAGCACTGGAGCTGATTCAGGAGTTCGGGCAAGCAGCAGGATTTAACTTAAATAAGAGCAAAACCAAAGTGTTGGGGGAAAACTTAGATAATGAGGAGAGAAAAGTCCTTCCGGAAAAGACTGGCCTTGTCTTTGTGAAAAAAGTGAAATATTTGGGTGTGAATTTATCAGTGAAAAATTTGAATTTATATAAGGATAATTATGAAAAATTATGGAATGAAATTAAGAGAGATCTTGAGGTATGGTCAAATTTAAAACTGTCAATGATGGGCCAAATATCAGTGGTTAAGATGCATGTATGGCCAAAGATTTTGTTCTTATTCCAAGCTATTGAGGCATCTAATCATAAGCCTGCATTTTTATCAAGCTTATATTTTGATCAGGGCCTGTATCTTAAAATGAGCTTAAAGATTTTCAAATGTTCATGCCAGGCAGAAGAGCAGCTGCCTAAGAACCTTGGCAAAATGTTTTTCCTCCTAGACAAGGGGGCCCCCTGATTTATAGCAGAAAACAATTCTCAAAGTCGTAAAAAGGGAATTACAGGCTAACAGCCAAGGTTACACTGACCCTACATATTACAGAAGATAAAAAAAGAGATAAACATAATTAAGAGTGGATAAATAGTAAAATAAAACCATGTGCCTCCCATTAAACTTGAGCCATATTTTCCTAAGGTTGAAAGGTCAAGAGCAATGGAAAAGCATCTAGCTGGCAGAAAGGAAGAGAGTATTTTGGGAAGTCTTTTTCTAAAGTTGTTTCTTTCTTAAACTGAGATCCTTTTAAGATTTCTTTTCCTTTTAAAAGGTTATTTATGTTATGTATTAAATATATTGGCTTAAATGTAATTATGCAAAGGAATTAGAAGCTAAGAAATGTTAAATCCTTATGCTAGATTCTTATTTCATATAGTTGGAAGAGATCACAGGGGCTATCAGCCACCAGCCCAGCCCCCCTTGCCAAGCAGGAAACATCATTAGAGCATTTGTCAAGCTTTTATTTAAAATACCTTCAAGAGAAGGAGATCTTTCAATGATGATCCTTGACATCTGTTTAAGATAAAAATTTAAGATTAACCATTTGTTTTGGAGGGCAATAGGGCGAGGTGAGCTGGTAATTAAGGTTCCTTGTTGAGACACATGTAAGACATATTACTACTTATTTGTCATTTATAGATAGAAGAATATATAGCTTTTTGTTTCCCATAAAAGGACAGAAGGAAATGGGTGTATCTTTTGTGACTGGTTCTAGCAAACAGCCAATAGGAATTTCAACCAGGCTGATTGGACAGAGGCAGCCACAGGAGGAGCAAGGGGGCTGGATTAAGGAAATATAAGTGCTGGCCAGAATGGCAGGAGGCCAGGCCAGAGCTTGGTAACCATATACCACTGTGCCTCATATTTATTTGTCTGACAAATAAATTATTATTTTAATTTCTCTATTGCTGCGTTGAATATTTCATTCCAGCTAAGTGTTAACCACAAGCAGGATGCTACACTATCCCAATTATTGACAATGTAAAATGTTTTAAAGAATGGCAGAAAGCATTGTCTACATTTATCTGGCAAGGGGGAAAAAACCCAGAATTAAATATAAAATATTAACAGACTCAAAAGAAAGAGGGCGATTTTCCTTGCCAGACCTGAAGATATACTTTGAAGCTGCAGCTTTCTGCTGGATTAAGGAATGGATTCAACTAGAAAATGTTGATGTGCTAGATTTGGAGGGATTTGACAATGTATTTGGTTGGCATACATACTTAGGGTATGACAAGATATCAGCCCATAAAGGTTTTAAAACTCATGTAATCAGAAAATCTTTATATAATGTTTGGATAAGATATAAAGATCTCTTAGAAAGGAAAACACCCAGGTGGCTCTCACCAATGGAAACAAAGGCCCAGAAAAAGTTAAATATGGAGAGTAAATGGTTGAAATATGCTGATCTATTGTGGGAAGACAATGAAGGACTTAAATTAAGACCATTTGATCAAATAAAAGATAAATTAGATTGGCTACAATATTATCAGATCAATGAACTGTATAAGCTTGATAAGAAAAATGGTTTTGCAATGGAAAAATCCAAATTGGAAACGGAGTTGTTAGATACCAATGCTAAAAACCTATCCAAAATGTACAATTTATTGTTGGAATGGCATACAAAGGATGAACAAATTAAATCTGTGACGATAGATTGGGCAAGAGATGTTGGACACAATATAATGTTGGAAGATTGGGAAAGGCTGTGGAAGAAAGGGGTTAAGTTCACTGCATGCACTGTATTAAAAGAAAATATTATGAAAATGATGTACAGTGGTACCTCTGGTTACGTAGTGGTGCCTCGCAAGACGAAAAGAATCCGTTCCACGAGTCTCTTCGTCTTGCGGTCTTTTCGTCTTGCGAAGCAACCCTATTAGCGGCTTAGCGGTATTAGCGGCTTAGCGGCTAAGTGGCAATTAGCAGCTTAGAAAAAGGGGGGGGAGCGAAAAAAAATGCAAGACTCGCAAGACGTTTTCGTCTTGCGAAGCAAGCCCATAGAGAAATTTGTCTTGCGAAGCGCCTCGAAAAAAAGAAAACCTTTCGTCTAGCGGGTTTTTCGTCTTGCGAGGCATTCGTCTTGCGGGGCACCACTGTACTTAATTCATTCCGGAGGTCCATTCTTAACCTGAAACTGTTCTTAACCTGAAGCACCACTTTAGCTAATGGGGCCTCCCGCTGCTGCCGCGCAATTTCTGTTCTCATCCTGAAGCAAAGTTCTTAACCCGAGGTACTATTTCTGGGTCTATAACCTGAAGTGTATGTAACCTGAAACGTATGTAACCCGAGGTACCACTGTATAGATGGTACTTAACCCCTGTAAAATTAGCAAAGTTTTACCACACAAATGATACTTTATGTTGGAAATGTAAAGAAAAAGAAGGTACCTTTTATCATATGTGGTGGATGTGTCCCAAGGACTTCTGGGAAAAGATTTATAATGAGTTGAAAAAAATGTTGAAAAATACATTTATTAAGAAACCAGAAGCCTTTCTACTGGGACTAATAGGATTGGAATTGCCCAAAAAGGATATTAGATTGTTTTTGTATGCCACCACAGCGGCAAGACTATTACTAGCCAAAAATTGGAAATCTCAAGAAATACCAACAATAGAAGAATGGAAGATGAAGATGTTGGACTTTTTGGAGCTGGCTGACCTGACTGGAAGAATCATAGAATCATGGAGTTGGAAGAGACCACAAGGGCCATCGAGTCCAACCCCCTGCCAAGCAGGAAACACCATCAGAGCACTCCTGACATATGGCTGTCAAGCCTCTGCTTAAAGACCTCCAAAGAAGGAGACTCCACCACACTCCTTGGCAGCAAATTCCACTGTCAAACAGCTCTTACTGTCAGGAGGTTCTTCAATCTACAATCAGAAAGGAGACTCAAGAAGATTGGGAGAAATTTAAAGAATATCTAGCTAAATATTGTAATATAAGATACCGTATTTTTCGCCCTATAGGATGCACTTTTTCCCCTCCAAAAATGAAGGGGAAATGTGTGTGCGTCCTATGGGGCGAATGCAGGCTTTCGCTGAAGCCTGGAGAGTGAGAGGCGTCGGTGCGCACCGACACCTCTCGCTCTCCAGGCTCCAGGAAGCTATCCACGAGCCTTGCATGCCCGGGGGAACTCCCCCCAGGCGTGCACGGCTTGCGGGCGGCAGCCGGCAGCGAGGAGCACGGGGCGCCCTCCGGAGGATGCCCCGTGCTTCGCGCAGGTGTCCGCAAGCCTTGCGTGCCCGGGGGAACTCCCCCCGGGCGCGCAGGGCTTGCGGGCGGCAGCCGGCAGCGCGGAGCACGGGGCGCCCTTTGGAGGACGCCCCGTGCTTCGCGCAGGTGTCTGCAGCCTGCCACCCGACGTGCGGGGCGCCCTGAAGCAGAGCGCACCGCGCACCGGACAGACATCCGCAGCGTGGGGAGCCCTGCAGGAGTTCCCCGCAGGGCTCCCCACGCTGCGGATAGCAGCCTGCCGCCCGGCGGGTGGGACGCCCTGAAGCAGAGCGCCCCGCGCACCGGACAGACATCCGCAGTGTGGGGAGCCCTGCAGGAGTTCCCCGCAGGGCTCCCCACGCTGCGGATAGCAGCCTGCCGCGTGTGGCGTCCTGAAGCAGAGCCCCCGCGCGCCAGACAGACATCGGCCAGCCCCACAATCTCGGGGGACAGCGGGGAGGCGCAGCGCCGCCATCCCACTGTTCCCTGACCTGGTTTTGGGGGGAAAATTAAGGGGGGGGAATTTCCTTTATTTCCCCCCCCCAAAAAAAAAGTAGGTGCGTCCTATGGGACGGAGCGTCCTATGGGACGAAAAATACGGTAATTGAAAATCACTTGGAAGTTGGCTGAGGATTATAATAATAATGGGTCGTAAAATACTAAGGACTAGAATCAATAAAAGAGAAGCTAGTAATTAAATTAGGTATTGAAAGTAATAATTGTTTCTATGTTTTTCTTTTTGTATTGTGTATTTTTCTGTTTTTTTAATATGTATTGTTACGCCAAGTCGGACGTATGGCTTCTGAAAAACATTCGCAAACCGGAACATTCATTTCTAGGTTTGAGGCATTCAGGAGCTGATTTGTTCGGGAGCCAACCAAGGTACCACTTTACTCATAAAAACCTAATCCCCCTTTGTTGTATCTTCTTAAAAATATATATTGGCCTCAGCAAATAAAATGTATCACATGTCATGCCTTCTCTAATTTTAGGTGAAATTATAAAATAGTACAGCTTTATCAGTATTTGTGTCTTTCTGCTACTACTGTATTTGCTGTTTCTTCATATTATTGACGGTTCTGAAACTAAAGAGGAATCGCAATAACAGCTGAACCTATCAGAAACCACATAAAGCAATACTATAGCAACAAAGTTTAGGTAACTTCCATTCATGGAAAGGAGAACTTGTTAGAGTTCACAACACTGGCAAGTAAATAAGCAGGTAATTACTAATAAAGAGGTATGCAGGAGTAACAAATAATTTTAATTTCTTTACAAACTGTCCATCATCCATTTTAGTACTTCACTAACTCATAAGTGAACTAATCATTATGAATTGTCAGAACATTAATACAAGCCACACTTGCTCATAATATCAAAAGTAACTGCAAATTGTATTAGAATATAAATATGTGAGATATAATACACCTTTATATCCACTGGGTGGCAGTCCTTCAATCACCAAATCAATATTTATACCCTAAGGACCAACCTTTTCATGTTAATAGTATTGCCCACAAATCCTCACTTCCTAGCTGAAGGTTACCTTATGGGGCTGCAGTTGTACCATGGTTTAGTATTGCAATAACAAGTCTTTGTGGCCACTGGGTTCCTAGGATCGCCACCGTTTTCTCCAGTGTGGCCATGAAAAGATGATACTAACTGCAGCTGAGTGTTCTGCCCAAACTCAGACAAACTGCAGTTAGTCTTTACTGAGGTTTCCTAAAACTTAAAATTATGCAAAGCACTCATGAGGCCTCCCAGAACCACTCTTCCCAGCACCTTTCGCAAAGGATTCAAGCGCTGCTACAGCAGTGCTTTAAAGTGGCGGGTGTGACCTGAAACTCTGGCGGGCTGTGTGGGCTTCTGCAGGGCCCACGGAGCCGTGGAAGGGGGGGGGGGGGAGAGAGAGACTTCCTTAAGCAGCTAACCCAATGCAAAGGCCGAGAGAAACTCGCGCTGCTCCGAGACTTACCTCTCCCGAGCGGCTCGCTCAGCCATCGCTCTCGCCTCCCAGCTCACTTCCAGCGCTGAAGAAAGAAAACAAGCGGCAAGAACGTAAGAGCGGAGGAAAGGGGCAGCACCGCTCCCCGCCTTGCTGAAAACCAGACCCCCCCCCCGTTTAGATGGTGCCTGTTGCCCCCCGTTGGCCCAAAGCCTCCGCGGGAGAGCGAGCGAGCGAGCGAGCCGGGCCCGGCGGGGCGGGGACCCTGAGCATCCCCGGCACCGCCCCGAAGGGCCGCCTGGACCCCTCCGCGGGGGAGAGGAAGGGGAAGCCCCTCCGAGCCGCAGCTGCGCGGGGCCCTTTCTTCCGACCCGAAGGGGCGGCCCGGGTGGGGCTCCAGGGGGTCTCCCCCCCCCGGCGGGGAGCGCGGGAGGGGGCAGGGCGGGAGGGGGAGCTCGGACTCGAGGAAGCCAACTGACCGGCCCGCCACGGCGTCTCCTTCTAGCGGACGGCGCCCCGTCGGGTTTCCGCGCCACCCGAAAGCGCCTCTTTCCCCGCCCGCTCTGAAGTGGCGGAGCCCGCCCGCGCGGGACTCGAACCCGCGGCCGCTCAGAGCCCGCGCGGGGGGGTCTCGTCGGGGGGGGGGCGTCGCGCGCAACTCGCCCCGGCTCTGGCGCGCCCCTCCCCCGCCCGACGGGAGGCTCCTCCTCCCCCTCCCTCCGCCTCTCCGAGGAAGCGAGCGGGCGAACGCGCGGCGCGGATTGAGCCTGTGCGGCTGCCGTCCGTCGCGTCGCCTCTGGGGGCGGGGGAGAGAAAGGCGCTGCTGCTCTGCTCCCTCCGCTCCTCAGGAAACAGACCCGGCGGCGGCGCCTCGGCGAGAGAGATGTAAGCGCTCCCGGGAAGGGAGGAAAGCGGGAGGGGGCGCCGCCGAAGGCGGGTGGGCCTGGCTCCTTCCCTCCCTCCCGCCGCCCCGCCTCAGGCCGCCCCGCGAGGGAGCCTTTCACACGGGAAAGGGACGCGGCGTCTCTCAGCCCCGCTCCCGGTTGCTCCTCAGGAGCCCGTCTCGCGGGGGGGGGGGGATCACGCGCGGGCCTACACGCGTCCCGGGAGCCCCCAGTATCGCGCGCCCGTGTTTCATTATCAGGCCAAAGGGGCGGGGAAACGGGTCAGAAAACTCCCATACAGGGATAAGGAGAAGGATATTAATTATAATTAATAGGTCGTCTTTATTCAAACCAATCAGAAATCACAAAGTGATGCACAAGTTTTTGACCTCATTTAAGAAGGAGAGGAGAAAAAAAAATGTTAATAGTTTGTAAGACCAGAGATGACATGGAGGAGAGATGGGTCATTCCGCACCAAATCAACGCAAAAAACAAGGGTTTCGCCACCCTCTCAGATTTTGATGAAACTTGCTGTACACCCTTCCCTTATGGTTGAAAGAAACCCCCTTAAATGTTTTCCCTCTATCTCAAACAGTTTTAATTTTATAGCACTTCAAAGTTTCGTGAAATCTGTTTCTGTCCCTCAAGGCCTTGTGTGCATTTTATTTTTTTTCCTCCATAACCAATGATCAGATCTCTTTGAAATTTTACATAGAGATCAATAACATGATGAGGATTTCAGGAAAAAATACACCAGCACTCAAAAGATTTTATAAATGTCTAAAAAATGTATAAATGTAGATTTTTTGGTAGAAAAACTAGGTTTAGAAAAGCTGAATTTTCAGCATTAGGGCACAATGCAATCAATAGTTTTTGATGGTAATAATTATTGCAAAAACATGCTCTTTCTCAACAAAGACTAAAATTTATGTGTCTCTTATGTCTTATGACAAAATTTTACATTTTTGGGGACATCGTGGGGGGGAATGGGGGATGACTACTGGGTACAACTTTCCTACAATCTATAGCTGTAAAATAAAAAAATAATGAAACAAAGTTGTTTATCTTAAAATCTAAAATAATATTAAAACTATGAAAATTGGCTATATCGTGAAATCACCTTAAAAAATATATCTGTCAGAAACTTTAAATGCTGACAAAAGAAAGTCTCTCAAAAGTCCAAAGTTAAACTGTTACTAAATCTGCATAGCTCCGAATGCCACTCTACTTCCCATTCACAAAAAATCCACTTGCAGAGCCTGTCCACAGAAATCAGAAGCTGACTTCCTTTTTTGCTTCTGTTTCACCAAATCAGTCAATTTACGCCTAATTCCTTTTAAAAAAACTTTATTTGGCTTTTACCTCTAATTGGAAGACCCGCTGCTTGTGGTGGCGGTGTGTGGCTTCGGCAGTAGAGTGCGGTGGAGCCATGAGCGAACTCAAGCCTCTTTCCCCCGTGCAAAAATGGCAGCCTGGAGGCTCAGGAGGGTGAGTTCCCACACTCTGATGGACCCGTAGGACCCCCACTCTCCATGGGGTGGGGGTTGGGGGCACCTAGCCCTGGCACTCACCCCCAAAGCTCTATCTGCCAGAACTGTGCCGTCCCTTAAGCGGACGACACGGAGCACGCTGCCATTACCTCCACAGCGAACCAGAAGTCCTATCCTGCCCAATTCTTAAGTTTCCTGTGCGGACTTGGGCCCATCACTGTTTTTCAGTCTCATAGTTATTGTGGGAATAAATTGCATCTTTTTATATGTTATTCACATGTATAAAAGTACTACAGTAATACACATACCGTATTCTTCACTCCATAAGACGCACTAAAAAGTAAGGGGAAATGTCTGCATCTTATGGAGCGAATGTGTGGTCCCTGGAGCCAAATCGCCAGAGTGTGGCACGCTCCTGGGCTACTCTTTGGGAGTGAGCTTTTCTGCCCCTAAAGCCCAGGAAAGGTTTGGGAGCAGCAGGCAGGCTGTGCACCGTTGCCCCGCGCTCCTGGGTTGCTCTTTGGGGGGCGCAGCAAATTGCCGTCTCTCAGTGCCTCCTAATTGAACTGCAAAGGCTTGATTGCCTAACTGGATTCTGAGCTCCATTTGAAATTTAAAAATATTAAGTTTGGGGATTTCTTCAAGTAGCAGTTTTGCAGAAATAGTCATCAATACATGCAAAGCATTTCCACAAACCAGTAATAGTTAGCTCAGCTAAACTAAGCAGGCATCTGGCTCAGTAACAGTTTAAACTGCACAACTATAACCGGACATCCTGTGTGTTTGTGTGTGGACCATGTTCCTAGCAGCTAATCTTTATTGCTGAAAAGAGGAACTGATATTCCACTCCAAATCTATAATTCATTAAAAAAAATTCTTACAAGCACAGTCCACCTATTCCAAACCAAAAACTTTGTGTTCTTTTGGTATTGAATGGAAGCTATTTATCTGCCCTCTTTTCCTCCTCTGTTCTTTGCTCAATCACTCCACTTCCCACTCTTTGAATCTTCCTTTCAAAACAACTATGCCTGTTTTGAGAAAACTTCACAGATTTAGGAACTGGAGCGCAATCATTTGATGTCTTTGCTGTTTCTCCATACACCAAGCCCTTCTCATTTGCACAGCCCTGGTTTCTCTCCCTGACTATTACCATTCTTGATTAATAACAGTAAAATGCTCAAATTTTAGTTGACGTGACCGCTGCCAATACTGACTTCCCAGTGATAATGAAAACAGCTACATTGTATTTTTTTAATTATATTTTTATTGTTTTACAAATACAAAAAAAGAAAACAGAATTGTACATTCAAATTTCTTAATTACCTCTTAATTCCATTTTTGACTTCCCTCAATTTGTCTGAACTTCCTTCATTTTATAACTTTTAACACAGTCCTACTTGAAAACAGCTACATTGTAATGGAATGTCTATCCTTTTTCCATTAACTTCGTTATGTACCGTGGCTCACTTTAAAGCAGCAAAGCGGACAGGAGCCGCCCGCTTTGCTGTTTTAAATAGTTTAGTACAACGTTTGAGTCAGATTTTTTTTTCTTGTTTTCCTGCTGTAAAAACTAGGTGCGTCTTATGGCGCAAAAATACGGCACTTAGTATGTTCTAAGAGCCTTCATTGTTCTTCACTGAGATTCTCTGAAGCACTCCTGTGTTTCAGAAAACAAAGAAATGGTTGGTATCGCACATTAGGAAAAGTAGATTTTTGGCACTGGAACAAATAACTCAGTGAGAAGGTTGGGATTCAGTTTGAGTTGCTTACTCTTGCAAAATGGCTTTTAATTTCCACATTTTTCTTTTCTAGGGCCGATTACTGGAAATCTCAGCCCAAGAAATTCTGTGATTATTGCAAGTGCTGGATAGCGGACAACAAGCCTGTATGATGATCTACCTTCTGTACTCTTAAGTGAAACTGAAGTACAAAAAATGAATTATATATTAATTTTCAACAGGTCAATCTAGACTTGGAAGTTTGTATTATGAGGAGTGGTCACCTGAGTGCTGAGTCTGAGCGAACCCCAGGTATATCTGAGATCCAGATATACTGCTTCCTTAGAGGTTGTGCAACAGCTACTGATACTGTCCTGATCTTTATTGGGACCAGCTGTCATGAGTGCTCCAATAGCTGCAACAGTATTTCTATTCAGGCATTGTTCCTGAATGAGAACAACCCACATGCGTAGGAGGCATGGGATCCCCACCCCCACCCCCCATTCTGTTCACTCAGTCCCTGACCTTCCGAGGTTAAATGTGGAAGGTATGAAGGGGGCTAGAAGCCTCTACATGATGGGGGAACCTGCTTTATCAGGGGGCTGGATCATGCAGAGCCTTCCACTCACATTTAAGTGAGCACAGGTAAAAACTCCTCAGACGTCCCCTGCTCATTACAGAAAGGTTGACGACTGATTGGGTCAGCTGGGTATGCAGGGGACAGTTTTGTCCCAATGCTTCCTACCTGTGTGCCCGAGCAGGGTTAATATTGATGGTAGTTGCATGTCATGTGAGCTGTGAAGTCTCAAGATCTCAGGTTGGTGGAGGGCATTCCTTGCAATATTTCTGTTTGTTACTACAATATTGATGAATTCTCTTTGATCATTCTTCTTATAAGTCCCTACACCCTTATTTTAACAAAGCCAATTCCTAGCTTTCGCGGCTTTAAAGATAAACTTGAAAAAATGTGGACAATGGCTGGTGAAATCTTACAAGCAAGAATATAACTGCAAAATTTTGAACAGTCTGCTTACCTATTTCCATGGCTGACATAATCAGAATAAATTATGCAAATAAACCAATGCATACAAACTTAATTTTCATGGTATGTTTTGACTGACTTTGTGCAAAATCTGGATTACTTTGGCAGTTCTTTGCGGCACAAAGTATAAACTTACGGCAATAACAAAATCTTGTAAGCAAAAAATGTCAGCTGCGTTCCTGTATGGCCTTCTGTCCCACCCCTTCAAAACATCATTGTAACCCTCTCTAAAGTTGTTCTTAAGCACCTTCTTGCATTTCTGTCTCAACAAAGGAAGTCCACCCTCTTTCTCTCCCTTAGCGTGACTTTCTCCAAAGCTATTCCTACTTCACAATCTAACCCTGTTACCTAAATTAGAAGCTTCAGTTTCTTCTTCTGCTACCCCTGCTTTTCCTGTGGCTAAACCCCACTTCCCATTCCAAAGCTTACAAAGAACCGTGTGAACAAAGAAAAACATTTTAACTTGGTAAGATGTTCAGCTGCATCATTCTGGCAAGTGGTGAGAACTTTACCACACTTCAGCTGGTTGGAAATAAAATAAGTAGCAAAGCAATCCTAGGAGGAGAAGGAAGGAGAGGGTGCAGAGATTTTTTATTCATTCCCTTTGCTGTGCTCCAGAATTGGGCCCCTTGGAAGATGTGTGCCTACAGTGCCAGAAGCACCCTGTTCTGAGACTTTCTGCTGACTGCTGGCAGTGAGAGCCCCCCCCCTAAAGCCCCTTTCTATTGGTAGAGGCTGGCAGAGAGAAGCCTGCACACCATTCCAATAGTGCCCCTTGCAGGTCATCCACATTGGGGAAGTCAGTAGTGTTGTGCGCTAAATTGCCAATTGGTAAAATATGTACTGACCAATGTGACTATATTGTATTTCACAAGCACTACTGTCCTGTGTGCTCCATCTGTGGGGGTGGCAACAGTGCTTCAGGCTGGTATTCTTCATTGCTGCTGTTACTAAGTATTATATGCCTGATATATATTTAAAATAAATTAACATTTCAGGAATCCTTGTGATTGAAAGAAAAAGAAACTTGTTTTCATCCTTTCTATTGTGTGTTTCTTTTATATTTATCTTTGTAGCCTGAACTTCTGAGCATTTCACTGAGGCGAGCCTGTATTAATACGCAGTATTATTTTGAGATTTTAATTGACTGTAGTGATCTTATTTATTTAAGATATTTTAGCCAGCTTCTGTTAACAAATAATTTAAACAAGAAAATGATAAAAACAGCAGATTGAAACAGAAGCAGAATAAAAAACAAGACATAGTAGCATAAAACTTCCTGAGCACTGCCACAAAATCCAGCTAAAATGCCTGAGAGGGAAAAGAAAAGGTGTCTGGAACTTAAAAGCAAAGGTACCAAGCAAGGCTTCCTGGCGGGTGCATTCTGTGAGTGGCATGCCGCCACTGCAGCGGCCTTCCCCCCAGTTCCTATCCGTCCTATTAGGGCAAGCAGGCAACACATAGAGCTGTGCCTTTGATGAACTCTTGGAACAGGTTCATATAGAGCACAGTGGTCACTAAGGTACCCCAGCCCCATGTCATTAAACTTCTTGTTAGAACTCTAGGTTACTGGTAGGTTTGCTTCCTTTTGTTTTAATATGTCACCTGTGTTCAGTCTCATTTGTGCTCCTGCCAGTTCACATTTCTGTGTATTTTAATTCTGTCTCATTTCCTTTTAAAGAGTATTGACTTTCATGAACGAGGAAAAAACCATAAGGAAAATGTGGCTAAAAAGATTAGTGAGGTAATACAATATATTAAACCTTGTTTAAACTAATCACATTATATTAAATTTCATTATTTAATGGAACTCATTATTTTTTCAATTGCAGATTAAAAAGAAAAGTTTGGAAAAGGCAAAAGAAGAAGAAAAAATGTCAAAGGAATTTGCAGCCATGGAGGAAGCTGCAATGAAGGCTTATCAGGAGGATTTGAAAAGAATTGGTGCTACGACAGGTAGGGTCTGACGCTGCCAAAGAGATGAACAAGCTCCTGCTTAATATGTTCTGTCACTCACTTTTCCCATAGCTGTAGTTGCTTCCTCTTCTCTCCTTAAAAAAAAGCAGATATAAATCCCAGCAATTCACTTCTACATCATGTCCAGGTGAGCTTCTCTTGTTATAATCCAAATCAGAGAAGGTTACGCTCAGCCAGCTTCTGTTCAGTGAATTGTCCAATAGAGGAGTCAGCAAGATGAATTCCCACTCCCTGTCACTCAAGCCCCTCTCCTTCACTGAACCTTTCGGCTCAGCAGGGAAGGGGAGCTGGCTTAACAAGTGTGTGAGTGATCTATATCCAGTCTCTTTAATCCAGGGGGATGATAGCGGGTGTAGCTCTCCCAAACCCCCAAAATATATCCTTGGTCTTCGCTCATGAAGGGAGCATCCACAGCAACCCAGAAGTCCCCAAAAGTTTTGATGTTTGTTTTTTAAAACTGGAATTTGATGTTTCAGAATCTTTAGGTCAGAGCTCAGCACCAAAAAAGCATGAGGAAAAGAAAGAAAAGAAAGAAAAGAGAAAGAGAGAGAGAGAGAGAGAGACCACAGAAACATCATCAGATGCAACAAAGGAATGGGTGCGAGGATTTTCTCCAGAAGGCTATATGTATTACTACAACACTATATCAGGAGGTAAACCTGTAACAAGGAATGTGGATTTAACCATCCACATATCTTGCAATGGCTCCTTTCCAATTACCTCACCACCTGCTTGTACCTATGACATCAGAACAAATAACCTGCTCTCACCACGCATGGAAGTTCCTTGGCTAAAAAAACCAATTTTGCCACAGACTTCTTCCTTTCTGAAGCTTTTCTCCAGTCTGCCGTCTTCAGTCCTTCAGGAGCTATCAGTGTGACCACGTGGAGCCACCCTCCTGAGATTGGCATCACTGCCGCTTACTGGGATGGGGTTGAGGCCCAGCAAGGTGGAGGCTGCGTGGACACATTGGCAGAGCCAGCTCAGTGCTCCCCACGGTGCTCCCATCACTGTGGCCATTACCCAGCTATCATTACTTCCATACAGATTTACTTTATGTGTCACCATCGTTTTTTTAATGTACAGACAACTGAAACCTAATATCTCTTCTTTTATTATTATCATCCCCACCCTTAAGAATCGCAGTGGGAGAAACCTGAAGAATTTCAAGACAACCTTCAAGAACTCCAAAAGGTAAATGAAAGTTGTAAAAGCAAATCCTGCTTTTGTTTTATTGTTATGCAGGTTCTCTGAGCTTGAACTGGTCATTAGAATTACCAGTAGCTAAGTCCCACACCAAAGGGGAAACACCAGCTGAAGCCATGTGTCCCTTATTATTGGATCTACTCCTTTGGCAAATGCTGCACACCATAAACTGAGTCTTGGCATGACTCACATTTTCAGAACGCTTCCTGCTAAAGTTACGTTTTAAGTATGCAAAGTTAGATTTTATTTTTATTTTTTACTTTTGTTGTTTACTCATGTCCGACTCTTCATGACCCCATGGACCAGAGCACAGCAGACACTCCTGTCTTCCACTGCCTCCCGCAGTTTGGTCAAACTCATGCTGGTAGCTTCGAGAACACTGTCCAACCATCTCATCCTCTGTCGTCCCCTTCTCCTTGTGCCCTCCATCTTTCCCACATCAGGGTCTTTTCCAGGGAGTCTTCTCTTCTCATGAGGTGGCCAAAATATTGGAGCCTCAGCTTCAGGATCTGTCCTTCCAGTGAGCACCCAGGCTGATTTCCTTAAGAATGGATAGGTTTGATCGTCTTGCAGTCCATGGGACTCTCAAGAATCTCCTCCAGCACCATAATTCAAAAGCATCAATTTTTCGGCGATCAGCCTTCTTTATGGTCCTGTTCTCATTTTTTACTAGAGGTCAAAATACAATTTGTAGAGGAAAGATGTGGCAATATCTTAAAATTAACCAAGCAAGCAAGGTTATACTTACACAAGAAACTATATGGGCTTGGGGTCCTGGCACAAGTTAGTTGCATTTTAAATCAACAGGAAAGATTGATATTATACATACAAAATATGTACACACGTTTTGGGTAGCATCTAGCATTATACGAGTGGATGAGAAGAGTCCATTTTCTCTTATTCCCTTGTAGTCCGCATTACATGTCATCCTGTGCCTTTAATCAAGTTCCAGCTATTAAGTGCAAATCAATAGAACTATTCACATGAATTAATCCATTTTCTTTCATAGTAGTCTATAACCAGCAATTTGTCATATCATCAAGTTTAATTTTCCATCTCTCCTGTGCTTATGGGTAGTCTACTATTTAATTGGAGAATTGACTGCATTCAAGTGTAGAGCAAAAATTAGTTTAGCTACAATTATCGTGTTGCATGGGTATTTAGGAACAAGTTTGTAATGTGGCTTAGGGTGTGTGAGGACAGGATCCAGGAGCAAGTCTTTGACATGTTTCTCTGGTATCTTTTCCCAGGACTCATAGCGCCCGCCATATATAATTGGTGGGGAGGAAAATCAGATTTTCTAAGTGATACTTCTTATACCTACCTGTAATGGGTTAAGGGGCTGCTTGTGCGTAAATGGTTGAGTTCTCAACTCATGCAATCAGTTTCTAAACTCTCCCAGTCTGCGGAGCCATGGATGCATGGCTACCTCAATCGCTGGCAGAATCCGTCAGTGGGCGCTTCCGGAATTTACGCCAACATAAGAGTTCCTTAGCGGAAACTCTCCTTCTGGATTCTCTGCGTGACAGTTTCCTGTGCGGAGTAGGCGTCCCCAGCGGAGGTCCTGAGACCTCTCCGCTGTTCTCACTGGAAGTATCCTGGAGCCATCCCTCCGACTGAGTTTCTGCGGGAACTCTCTCTCTCCCCCTGCTGGTTCCTTCCTCAGCATCCGAGGGTCTCCTAGCCTCCTTGAGCCCTTCCACCACCTGACTCTCCGATGGCAGTTCCCTGACACTACCTTTGTTCAATTTCTTTTTTTAATGCAGTTTCCAAGGTGTTATACAACATCATTCATTTTGCTTAGTTCTCTGGTGACCCTTATTATTTATACAGTACAATCAAGAATTATAAAGAAAAAAAACAGATCCCTGTCCTAAGAATATTGCTTTCTAAAAGCTGACAGTTTGGGGAGACGAGGGTGTGGGGAAATGGGATTTCCAAGGTAACAAAGGACTTGTTTCACTTGTTAATGGAAACAATAAAGTTTATTAAGTCAAAGGCTTCAATGAAAAGGTGTAAAGATGTATTTCAGGTAACTTGGCTATCTAAGAGCCATTCTGTCTCTGTCCAAATTCTGTTAGAGTGTATGGAATGTCCCCCAGATGATTTTAATGAGTTAGATATAATTGCAATATTTTCATAAGTGGAGCCTGACCTTCCTTGCCTATATCCATATGGTACATCAGTGAGACTTGGATTAATCTTTTACTAGGTGGTTTATTTTTCTCTGTTAGACAGCACAGTGGATGGAAGGAACAAGTGAAGATGGTCACACCTATTACTACAACACAGAAACAGGAGGTAAGGAAGATAAAAAAGAGATAAAACATAGGAAGGTGCCTTATCCAGAGTTAGACCATTGGTCCACCTAGCTCAGTGTTGCCTACACACACCGGCAGCAGCTTTCCCAGATTTTTGATATAGGTCTTTCCCAAAATTCCTTGGAAATGCTGGGATTGAACTTGGGTTTCTGCCCATGCAGAGTTTTGCCAGCGTGAGACAGCCCTACACTTCTGTGAAGTCAGTAGCACAAATGGAGAACTAAATCCCAGAGGGTGGGGGGTGGGGTGGAGTTGTTACCCTAAGAAGGCCCTCATGTCCTTTCTGTAGGAACTAGTGGGCCATAGAGAAGCTGCAGCACTGTTCATAAGGTGAAACGGACTGAGTGTGCCCTCTTAATGTCATGACTATTTGAGCCAATCATGTCTGAAGTACAGTGGATGATAACTAGGTACAGTGGTACCTTGAGTTACAAACGCCTCAGGTTACAAATGCTTCAGGTTAAAAACTCCACTAACCTGGAAGAGTTACCTCGAGTTGAGAACTTTGCCCCAGGATGAGAACGGAAATTGTGTGCCGGCGGTGCAGCGGCAGCAAGATGCCCCATTAGCAAAAGCATGCCTCTAGTTAAGAACAGTTTCAGGCTAAGAACGGACCTCTGGAACAAATTAAGTTCGTAACTAGAGGTACCACTGTAGTTCTTCTCAGTACTGGCACACCAATTGTGGAAAGCTCTCCCCAGTGAGATTTGCCAGGTTGCCTACTTTGTTGTCATTTTGGCACTAGGCTGGGAGTAGCTGCCAGAATTCAAAACCAGTAATTTTCAGATTTATATCTAGCTTCCCAATGACACCAAATTGCATCATCTACCTCAGACCCATATTTGTTTCTGTATGTTGAGTGTACAACTGATGCTTTTGCATTAACATTGTGAAACGCAAATAACAGTTGTTTGTTTGAGTGGGGTTAAGAATGGGAATTTAACATTGTGTGATGTTTTGATTTGTTAGCCACCTTGAGTTTATTTTGAAAATAGGCTGGATATAGATTCTTTTAATACAAACTATTGTTTAAAATACATTGCTGTCTGTGTTTTCCAGTATCAACCTGGGAGAAACCTGATAATTTTGTGTCTCCTTCAAAAGAGAGTCAAAAAGAAAACCATCCTGAAGACAGCCGAGAAATGGAGTCAAAGAAAGCTGAATCAGATGCAGGGAAAGCAGGCAGTAAAAGCGAACTGCAAAAGCCAAAAAGAAATCTCCGGGTAAGTCATTTTCCTAAGTCATTTTCAGAATAAACCCACATCTTTTATCAAGTCATATTAATTATTGAAGTCTGAATAAAAAGTTCATTGCCATCCAGCAGAAATGCTTGCCACTGAGGAGACCAAGCCACAGAGCCGGGGTGGGGGGTGGGGAGGGTAATGAACAGTCTCCCTGCCCATGGCAGCAGTTTCTGGCATGCCAGTTGCCAGACAAGGGAGATAAAAGCCCTTTGGATGAGCCAGTTATGGGGACAGAGCACTTCTTTCGGGTGGTTTTGGGATGTGGATTGTGGTTAGAGAGGAAGCCAAAGGCAATCTTCCCCAAGGGTGAGAGACTGGTTGAAAAGAAGGGATAGGACCCCCTGTCTCTGGGTCACAGCCTTATGACAATGGGGGATGCTTAGAGGGTTTTGAGTGGGAGTAGAGCTGGAGGAAGCGGGATATTTGGGAAATAAGGAGGAGATACCAGGGATGGAGGACCCATAAAGACATCTTGCTCACTTGCTGATTTATTTATTATATTGGTCTCACTATCAAAACACCATGCGTTGTCAGGAAATAGGTGAGTGTTTGTGTAACAAGTCAGTGTTTTCTGTTGAGTCCTATGAGGAAATTTCGAATGCATTCCTGACCACCAAATTTTGACACCAAATTGATGGGAAAAACCAGGAAAATCCTCTGAAACCTTGCAAAAGGAAAACAGGGAAGGAAAACATGCTCTCTTGTTTGTCAGATATCCCCACCCCCACCCACATGGTTTCTGGTGGTGTATTGCTCAGTAGTTTGCTGTTGGCTTTCTTTGCTTTCAGAGGAAAACAGAAAGTGATGACGAAGTAGAGGAAAAGCCTCACAGACGCAAAAAGATCAGCCCTTATGGGGAATGGCAAAAAGTGAAGCAGGAAAGCAGTGATATAGAGGATGTACCAGCCGTTCGGCAGGAAACCTCTCAGGCAGCATCTCGAAGAGTCAAACCTTACGGGGAATGGGAAGAAATCACAGAAGATAAAGATCCATAGTAAGTCCCAGATGCAGCGTGGAGACCATTGATTGTATACCATTTCTTGGGAGAGCGTTAAATTCCTCTGAATTCCTGTTATTGCGATCTGAACTTTAAACCGGTTTCTGACAATGTTTTGATAACGTGTAACAGAGACTTGGTTGGATGAAGCAGATGGGCCTGTTCTTGCCGCTGCTTGCGTACCAGGTTTCTCTTAACACACAACAACCCAGGACATATGGGTGGGGTGCAGCCATTAGCGTGCACCAGGCATCTTATTGGGAAGACCCAGTTCTCTGAGTGCATGTTCTGGAAGTTGGGCAATAGGGGCAGTACAGGATTCCTTTTGGTGTACCGACCTCCCCGCTGCACCAAGGATTCCCTGCCTGAGCTGCTTCAGGTCATGGCGGATGTTCTCCTGGAGACACCTACTTTGATTGTCCTAGGGGATTTTAACGTCCATGCCAAAACAACCTTACAAGAAAGCATGGCCTCCATGGGGCTGTCCCTGAATAAGTTTGGCCCAACCCATAGTCGCGGACATGCCTTAGACCTGGTATTCACCTCTATAGATATGGGTGATCTGACACTAAATAAAAGTGAAACAAAAGAAATGCCATGGTTGGATCACTTCCTGATACACCTGGCCTCCATGACCCTTCCCCTCTGCAGGGAGGTGGGACCAATTTGGATGTTCCACCCCCACCACTTAATGGATCCAAATGGTTTCCAGAGAGTTGTAGGGGATGTTTTATCCCCTGTTTAAGGCCTTTCAGCTGATTCCCTGGTGGCCCGCTGGAATGCGGAATTGACCAGGGCTATTGACTGTCTGGCTCCGAAGCACCCTCTCCGATTGCATGGGGCCCGGACTACCCATGGTTTTCCCCAGAGCTGAGGGCGATGAAACAGTAGTTGAGACAGCTAGAGCATCAGTGGTGGAAAACTCACTCTGAATCTGACTGGACATGGGTTAGAGCAGGGGTCAACAAACTCTTTCAGCAGGGGGCCGGGCCACTGTCCCTCAGACCTTTGGGGGGCTATGTTTTTTGGGGGGCGGGGGAATGAACAAATTCCTGTGCCCCACAAATAACCCAGAGATGCATTTTAAATAAAAGGACACATTCTACTCATGTAAAAACACCAGGCAGGCCCCACAAATAACCCAGAGATGTATTTTAAATAAAAGGACACATTCTACTCATGTAAAAACATGCTGATTCCCGGCCTTTCGCATGATGAATTCTGCATATACATACCACTTCTTGATGTCTTCTGCTTCTGTTAGGTCATTTCCACTTTTGTCTTTTATTATGGTAATCTTTGTACGAAATGTTCCTTTCATATCTCCAATTTTCTTGAACAGATCTCTGGTTTTTCCCATTCTATTGTTTTCCTCTGTTTCTTTGCATTGCTCGTTTAAGAAGGCCTTCTTGTCTCTCCTTGCTATTTTTTGGAAATCTGAACAAAGAAACAGTGGGGTCACTCAGAGGAGAAGATGGTGAAATGCAAACAGGGGACATAGAAAGGGCTGAACTCCTCAATGCCTTCTTTGCCTCAGTCTTCTCCGATAAAGAAAACAATGCCAGACCTGAAGAATTTGGAGCAAATGATTCAGCAGAGGAAACACAGCCCAGAATAACTAAGGAGATAGTACAAGAATACTTGGCTAGTTTAGATGTATTCAAGTCTCCAGGGCCAGATGAACTCCATCCAAGAGTATTAAAAGAACTGGCAGATGTGATCTCAGAACCACTGGCAGTCATCTTTGAGAATTCCTGGAGAACAGGCGAAGTCCCGGCAGACTGGAGAAGGGCAGATGTTGTCCCTATTTTCAAAAAGGGGGAAAGAGAGGACCCAAATAATTACCGCCCAGTCAGTCTGACATCAGTACCAGGGAAGATTCTGGAGCAGATCATTAAGCAAACAGTCTGTGAGCACCTAGAAAGGAATGCTGTGATCACCAATAGTCAGCATGGATTTCTGAAAAATAAGTCATGTCAGACTAACCTGATCTTGTGTTTGACAGAATTACAAGCCTGGTAGATGAAGGGAACGCAGTGGATGTAGCCTACCTTGACTTCAGCAAGGCATTTGACAAGGTGCCCCATGATATTCTTGTAAAGAAGCTGGTAAAATGCGGACTTGACTATGCTACCACTCAGTGGATTTGTAACTGGCTGGCTGACCAAACCCAAAGGGTGCTCATCAATGGTTCCTCTTCATCCTGGAGAAGAGTGACTAGTGGGGTGCCACAGGGTTCTGTCTTGGGCCCAGTCTTATTCAACATCTTTATCAATGACTTGGATGATGGACTCAAGAGCATCCTGATCAAATTTGCAGATGACACCAAACTGGGAGGAGTGGCTAACACCCCAGAGGACAGGATCACACTTCAAAACGACCTTGACTGATTAGAGAAGTGGGCCAAAACAAACAAGATGAATTTTAACAGGGAGAAATGTAAAGTATTGCACTTGGGCAAAAAAAATGAGAGGCACAAATACAAGATGGGTGACACCTGGCTTGAGAGCAGTACATGTGAAAAGGATCTAGGAGTCTTGGTTGACCACAAACTTGACATGAGCCAACAGTGTGACGCGGCAGCTAAAAAAGCCAATGCAATTCTGGGCTGCATCAATAGGAGTATAGCATCTAGATCAAGGGAAGTAATAGTGCCACTGTATTCTGCTCTGGTCAGACCTCACCTGGAGTACTGTGTCCAGTTCTGGGCACCACAGTTCAAGAAGGACACTGACAAACTGGAACGTGTCCAGAGGAGGGCAACCAAAATGGTCAAAGGCCTGGAAACGATGCCTTATGAGGAACGGCTAAGGGAGCTGGGCATGTTTAGCCTGGAGAAGAGGAGGTTAAGGGGTGATATGATAGCCATGTTCAAATATATAAAAGGATGTCACATAGAGGAGGGAGAAAGGTTGTTTTCTGCTGCTCCAGAGAAGCGGACACGGAGCAATGGATCCAAACTACAAGAAAGAAGATTCCACCTAAACATTAGGAAGAACTTCCTGACAGTAAGAGCTGTTTGACAGTGGAATTTGCTGCCAAGGAGTGTGGTGGAGTCTCCTTCTTTGGAGGTCTTTAAGCAGAGGCTTGACAACCACATGTCAGGAGTGCTCTGATGGTGTTTCCTGCTTGGCAGGGGGTTGGACTCGATGGCCCTTGTGGTCTCTTCCAACTCTATGATTCTATGATCACCAGATGGGCAGCATCGAAATCAGATTGATTATATTCTCTGCAGCCAAAGATGGAGAAGCTCTATACAGTCAGCAAAAACAAGACCTGGAGCTGACTGTGGCTCAGATCACCAGTTTCTTATAGCAAAATTCAAGCTTAATGGACATGGTGATGTCCATGTGTAGAGTCGTCTCTTGTGTTGTTGGAAAAGAGTGTTTGTTATGACCAGCTTGTTCTCTTGGCAGAACTCTATTAGCCTTTGCCCTGCTTCGTTTTGAACTCCAAGGCCAAACTTGCCAGTTGTTCCTTTTATCTCTTGACTCCCTACTTTAGCATTCCAATCCCCTATCATGAGAAGAACATCCTTCTTTGGTGTCATTTCTATAAGGTGTTGTAAGTCTTCATAGAATTGGTCAATTTCAGTTTCTTCAGCACCAGTGGTTGGTGCATAAACTTGGATTACTGTGATGTTAAAAGGTCTGCCTTGGATTCGTATTGAGATCATTCTATCATTTTTGAGATTGCACCCCAGTACAGCTTTCGCCACTCTTTTGTTGACTATGAGGGCCACTTCATTTCTTGCCCACAGTAGTAGATATGATGGTCATCCGAACTGAATTCGCCCGTTCCCGTCCATTTTAGTTCACTGATGCCCAGAATGTCAATATTTATTCTTGCCATCTCATTTTTGACCACCTCCAACTTACCCATGTTCATGGTTCTTACATTCCAGGTTCCTATGCAATATTTTTCTTTACAGCATTGGACTTTCCTTTCGCTTCCAGGCATATCTGCAACTGAGCGTCCTTTCGGCTTTGGCCAAGCCGCTTCATCAGCTCTGGATCTACTTGTACTTGCCCTCCGCTCTTCCCCAGTAGCATGTTGGACGCCTTCCGACCTGAGGGGCTCATCTTCCAGCGTCATAACTTTTATATGCCTGTTGTCTTTGTCCATGGAGTTTTCTTGGCAGGGATACTGGAGTGGCTTGCCAGTTCCTCCTCCAGGTGGATCACGTTTGGTCAAAACTCCACTATGACCTGTTCATCTTGGGTGCCCTGCTCGGCATAGCTCATAGCTTCTCTGAGTTATTCAGGCCCCTTCGCCATGGCAAGGCAGTGATCCATGAAGGGGACATTCACATTATTTTCAATTTTTTCACTCCTGGGATTACTTAGATCCCTTGGCCTCCCCCAACCCTACACAAATTTTCTCCTATTTCTTTGCATCTAAACGCATTTTTCTAGTTCATTTTCTCACTCTTTTCTTTCCTTTAACTAATATTACATTATTCGTGTTACAATAAGCTGTTTCCTAATTCTGCTGGATCTCTCAGCAGTCTTTGTTACCATCGAGCATAACATTCTTCTGGACCGTCTAGGGGAGCTGGGGGCACTGTTATACGGTGGTTCCATTCCCTCCTCCTGGGCCGTGTCCAGAAAGTGGTGTTGAGGGATGAGTATTTGGACCCCTGGTCTCTCACTTGTGGGGTGCCTCAGGGTTCCGTCCTTTCTCCGTTATTGGGGGTTTTTGGCTGGGTGTTCATCAGTATGCAGAAGATACCCAGCTCTACTTCTCTTTTAAGTCAGAACCAGTGAAGGCGGTGAAGGTCCTGTGTGAGTGTCTGGAGGCAGTTGGAGGATGGATGGTGGCTAACAGATTCAGGCTGAATCCTGACAAGACAGAAATACTGTTTTGGGGGGACAGGGGGTGGGCAGGTATAGGGGACTCCTTGGTCCTGAATGGGGTAACTGTGCCCCCGAAAGACTAGGTGCACAGCCTGGGAGTCATTTTGGACTCACAGCTGTCCATGGAGGCTCAAGGCAATTCTGTGTCCAGAGCAGCTGTCTCCCAGCTCCATCTGGTATGGAAGCTGAGACCCTCCCTCCCTGCAGAATGTGACCCAGAAACTACAACTAATCCAAAATGTGGCAACTATTCTTTCCGTACTTTATTCATTTTTAAAAATAAAATAAAATAACCAATTTTTAAAAATCTTTTAATATACTTTTAATTCTCATTTTTATCTTTTATTTTTATTTTTAAAAAGGGAGAATAACAAAATTTTGAATCCATTTCTGTTTTATTTGTTGGCTTGTTTTTGAGGGGGGGAGTCCTTCCCACTACGCTGCTACGACCACCGCCCTCTTTTTAAAACAAAAATTTTCTCCATATTAATGCCATTGCTATTGATACCCTTCCTCTTACTCCCCCCCTTTACTTTAATTTTTCCCTTCTTTTTTGTTGTTCTCTTTCTTCATCCCTCCTTCTCCCCACTCCCCCTTTTCTATCTCCCTCCCTTTCTTCTTCTTAAGGAGAACACACACACACACACTACTGTGTATTGCTTTGCCCAGCCCCTCAAAGAGGTTTTCTACATACTTTTACTTTACCATATTTTTCATTTTTACTTTTAGCATTTGATATACAGATATTACTGTCAGGCACCACCACCTCACCATCTTCAGATTTCTCTCTTCTCTTTTTATTTATTTTCCTTTTTTGGGTTTGTCTGTTTCTTGCTTCCTCTTTCCTTCTTAACCCCTACATCTACATACATATACCTCCCCACCCACTTTCATTAATAACCCCCCTCCCCATGGTCCCTTACCTCATACCATAATTAGAACCACCACTACAATATATTATCATTGTTACTACTTTACTTTCTCTCTCTCTCTTTCTCTCCCTCTCTCTCCCCCTTTCTTTCTTCCTTCCCCTCTTTCTCTCACTCTCCTATTTTATTCTCTAATCTCCTCCCCCCCTTCTCCTAAATCCCTTTCTTCTCTTCTTTCCAACCTTTTGTCCCTATATTGTTTTGTTTAGTTCTGTCCTAAACACACCCTTGCCAGCATTAAATCTCTTAACCCCTAATCCCACCTTCCACCCCTAACTGGACCCCAGTACCCCTAATAATAAACCTTTATTGTCACTATACCACCTGTGTGCAGTGAAATTAAACGAGCCCCCCCCCCCAAACATACACTCAGTCTTGTTCGCGCTCTGGGTGCTTGTCAGAAGTCAATTACACCACTATTTTTTCCCCATTCAGCAGCCCAACAGCCCACATATAAAAACTGTTCTTTAACCTGTTGGTGCGGCTGACTATACTTCTGTATCTCCTGCCCGAAGATAGGAGATTAAAGAAGTGCTGGCCAGGGTATGAGTCATCCCTAAGAATTTTCCTCGCTCTCCTGGGGCAGCGGTCTCCCGCGATGTCATCTAGCAAACTCTGAGGACAGTCCATGATGTCCTTTTATGTGTATGAGTGCGCACCACTGAGAAGATTACAGGAACCCCAGAGAAGCCCTCAAAACACAACCCAGACGGGACACAAATGACCACCTGATCCAGACACTCTTTAAAAGCCACCAGTCAACAACGCTTAGCAACTCAGCAACATCCAGGAACCACCACAACTCCAAATCACAACACGCCCCTCCCCAAGAGTACATCAAGCAGGTCTTAAACCAAAAACATCAGTGAGACTGCGATGACACCGATCAGGGAGATGGCAAACAACACTGAGGACACAACACACACACACCCCAAGTTGAGAACGACCCAGCAACTAAACGAGAACTGAAGGAAGTGAAAACAAAACTAACAGAACTACTGAAAGTGTGCAGTGACCTGACCTTCAAAGTGGAAACTCTAGAAAACAAGAACCAAATACAAGAAAGAATAATAAAGGAGTACAGAGAGGAAAACACACATGTGAATAATAAATTGGCTGAACTGGAAAGCCACCTGGAAAGAATAGAAACAGAAAACACAGAAATGAAAATCAAACAAGCAGGCCTCAAAGATCACAGTAGATGCTGCAACATCCGCTTCCGCAACTTTCCTGAAAAAGTGGAGGAGAAAAGCCCAGCAGACCTAATTGTACGCTGGCTGAAAAATACAATCCCAAACCTGACACTCAAGGTAGATGACCTAGAGAGGGCTCACAGAGCCCTAAAACGTATGCCAAAACCCAATGCATGCCCCCCAAGAGACATCATTGTGTGCTTCATGTGCTACAAAAAGAAAGAAGAGGTATGGAACAACACCAGAAACTCAACCAACCTTTGATATGGAAATAACCCCATATTGCTCTTACAGGATTTATCCCAGGACACCCTAAATCGGAGAAAAAGCCTACTCCCATGCACCCAGCGTCTCCAAGCAAAGATCAAGTACCGATGGGGCTTCCCCTTCCACCTCATTGTAACAACCAACACAACACAATGCACAGCTACTAACATACCTGAAGTACTGCAACTACTGAAGAACATCGAACTCAACCTACCACCAGAATGGCAACTGACAGACCCACCAAGTGACAGCCACAACCATGATGAAACAACAGCAAACAATTGGACGACAGTAAAGAGGAAAAAGAAGCAACAGAAGCGACACAACAGTGCAAACCAGTACAGCTAACCACCACCACACACAGAATCGTCCCGCTGTACAGCACAAGACACCAGGCCAAGATCAACCAAACCAACACATCACAGATGAACAACCCTACAACAACAACCACAGCTGAATGAAGCAACCGGAAAACACCTCAAACTGAAGGACTGGTGATTCTTCCCCCTCCCCCCTTCCTTCCCCCCTCTCCCCCTAGGCCATAAATATAGCTAACACCAGCAATACCCCCCCCCCCCCGCAGCCCTACACCTCCACATCCCACCCCAATGCCAGTCCAGACGATTTCAAACCACTTTCCCCATCACCCAACAGCCCATAACCCACACTTTCAGCACCCCGCTACTCCATACTAAGGAAAAATAACTTCTCCAACCTCAATAAAACAACCCACAAACAGGCTAAAGTCTGACACCCAACCAGCACAGTGGTGGCACCAGAGCGTACCAACACCCACATCCCCACCCCAACATACCAATGATGCTAATAACATTGGCAGCACTGCTTATGAGCCCTATACCGGACATTGGCTTCACAAAGACACTGTCTCACTGACCAGCCCCTATCGCAAATGACACGGAGGGTGGTCTGCCCCTGAACAAGGCCCTCCACACCAACTGAGACTTAGGACCAACTGGCTAAGTGCCAGATGGCCCAAAATCCCCCTAAAAACACCTATGAGACTACATATAGGATACTCTCTACACTCTACCCCCTACTCTTTAACCCAAATCTAATCCTAATCCTACTAGTCCCCCACCCACCACACACTAGGTCAGCGCAACCCCATTGGTTCGTTAAACAACACAAAGTGAGAGACACAGGACAACCCGGACGGGTTGGCAAGGAATCACCCTACATAATAGATAAGCAAGATGGCTAGCCTAAAAGCAATTACATTAAATGTGAAGGGGGCTGGAAAACCCCATCAAAAGAAAACGCATCACCTCATACATAAACACCATGAAACCACACATCACCTTCCTATAAGAAATACACAACCCACCCAAAGGGAGCAAACTCCTTAGCAACCCCTGCTTCAGTCAACAGTGGGTTGCACCAGGCTCAGGAAAGGCCCGCAGAGTAGCCATAATACTTAGTAGAGACCTGAACTTCAAAGCCACAACAGTCCTAAAGGACAAAAGAGGCAGATTCATTTTTGTTCCATATATTCCCCAAACTCGAAACAACTAGAATTCACCCAGAAAACACTTAAACAAGTTCCTCTCCTCTGAAGGGGAAGCAATCCTAGGAGGAGACTTCAACCTAAATATGAAAGGTATATCCCTGCAAGACATCCACCCTACAACCCCATGGGCAACCTTCTTCCAAAAGAAACCCCCAACAACTAGAGATTCTTACAAGTTACTAAAAATGCTACATAAAAGGGTTCTCTACGACATTTGGGGTGAGCAAAACCCAGGAGACACCATCCATACATTCCAATCCGGAATCCATTGTACAGTGTCCACACTGGACAGCATTCTGCTCACACAGGGTCTGATCCCCTCCGTGGAATCAACAAACATAGGTAACATTAAAATCACAGATCACGCCCCAGTAGAAGTCACTGTTTAAATAGGAGAGGGAACACAAACCACCCCATCATGGTCCTTCAGTCCCATCCTAATTACAGACAAACAAATTAAAGAGAGTCTCACAAAAACTCTCCAAAACTACTTCAAGGAAAATTATTTAGACAATGTAACAACCCCCCTCCTATGGAACACAATGAAAGCAGTCACCAGAGGAGTTTGCATAAAAGAGAAAGCATTCCTTAAAAAACAAACCTCCACAAAAATTAGCAAAATAGAGCAAGACATCACAGCCATCTCATCACGCTACAAATGAACAGGATCTAAAAAGCTCCTCAAACTTATAGAACAAAAAAGGAGAGAGCTAGACTCCCTAGAAATCAGCAAAACAATGGTCAGTATTCTATACTCTAAACAATGCTTCTATGAATATGGAGGGAAAAACTCCAGACTACTAGCAAATAGATGTAGGAAAAAAGCACTCAGAACAAGAATACACTGCAATCACCAAAAAAGATGGCAACATAACATTCTCTCCCAAAGAAATAACCTCAGGCTTTACAGAATTCTATTCCAACCTATACACCTCCCATAACCCACCTGAGAAGAAAATCAGAAAATTCCTAGTGGGACTGACCATGCCTACCTTAACTGATGAGAAACAGGAATTCATGGACAGTCCTATCACCCCAGAGGAAATAGATACGGTCCTCAAAAACTTGAAACCACACAAAGCCCCAGGCCCAGACGGCTTCACAGCAGCATTCTATAGGAAATTCAAAGAACCCCTGATGCCCTACATGACCCGCCTATTCAATGACATCATAAAAGGGGGGCCCATCCCCAAAACCTGGACTCACTCCAAAATAGTCTCCATCCCCAAACCACTGAAAGACAGCCTCAAAGTAGAATCATACTACCCAATCTCATTAATAAACCAAGACTACAAGATACGCACATCAGTCTTGGCCAACCGCTAAAAATCTTCCTGCACAAGTTAATAGCCCCAGACCAGACTGGCCCTGGTTGCAGTATTACAGACCCCATCAGGAAACTACTGAACCTGATCGAACACAGCAAGGCAACTAAACTCCCACTGACAATTATGTCCCTAGACATCCTTGCTTAGAATGGAAATACATATTAGCAGTACTAGCTAACATGAAATTTGGCCCCAACTTCCTACATATCCTCAAACAAATATACTCCCAAGCCTTAGCAAAATGCAGAACTAACAATATGGACTCAAATACTATAGCATTCCAAAGAGGCCCAAAGCAAGGATGCTCACTGTCTCCCTTCTTATTTATCCTGGCTCTGGAACCCTTAACAATCTAAATCCGAGCAGCCACAGACATCAAGGGAGTGGAAATAAAAGGCAGAACCTATAAATTAGGGCTCTTTGCAGATGACCTAATGGTCACAACACCAGACCCCATAAGCACAGCAACCTCCCTAATCAGAGAACTCAACACATTTGCAATGGTGTTAGGCGTACAGGTAAATTTTGCAAAGTCAGAAGCTGTGCTTCAACACCCCTCCTCACACCCAAAAAGAACTCACTAATGTCACCAAGATAAAACTTTGCCACACCAAGTTCAGATACCTAGGGGTGCAAATAATCAGAAACCTCAATAAATTGTACCTCCACAAGCCCCTGTGGCGACAAATTAACAAAGACCTAAAAAGATGGAACAACATGAATTTCACTCTCTCAGTCAAAATAGCCATGATCCAAATGATCACCCTCCCAAAACTAACCTACCTATTCCAAACCCTCCCAATCTGGATTCCCCCAACTCCACAGATGGCAGAGAAAACTACACTCTTTTATCTTCTCACATAAAAAAACCAAGAATAAGTCCCAAATACCTGCACCTCCCCACCTCAGAAGGAGGATGGGGAATCCCCAACATAGAAGCATATTACATTGCCAACCAAATACGCCATATAATCCCATACATATTAGAAGATGAGAGAAAACAATGGATACACCTAGAGAGGAAAACAATTGAAAATACCTGCACCACAGCATACCCACTCCTCCCAAACAAACTAAGGAAGATTCCCACAACAGTTAACAGGTACACATAGACCATGCTCAAACTAGGGAAAGCAGAAATAGGCAAACTATCCCCAAACCCATCCCCACCAATCCCCCTGGCGTACCACCCATTATTCCACCATGCAGCACAAAACCTCCAAATAAAAACCTGGCAAACCAAAGGCTTATATTGCCTAATAAACTTCTATAAAAATAACAAACCTCTGTCAACACAAGAAATACAGGACAAACTAGAAGACACCCAAATGCCCTAGTTAGCACAACACCAACTACATGCTCTCTTAAACAATCCAGCAGTAAAATCAGTAGCAACTAGGCCCCTGACAACCTTCGAACACCTCCTCCTAACAACAAAGGGACACGGTAAAGTGATGGTATCCGCAATATGCAAAATACTACTCCAAAATCCCACGAATCCCCTGGACACAATAAAAAAACAATGGGAGGATAACATAGGCTATGAGATTAACCCCACTCAATGGACCAGAATGTGGTCTAAACAACCCTTTAAATCCATATCAACGAAAAGGAAAGAACTTACTCTGAAACTCACCTACAGGTGGTACCTAACACCAAGAAAACTAGCACTAATATGACCTCACCAAAATGCTGGAGAGGGTGCACCTCCACAGGCACATACCTCCACATGTGGTGGGAGTGCCCCAAAATCCAACTATTCTGGACAACAGCTATACGACAAATATGTAAAATAACTAAGCAAGTATTAGAAATCACCCCAGAACTGGCCCTACTAAACATCTTCAAAGATAATAATGCCCATTTACACCACAAAGAACTCATAACCCACCTACTTTCAGCAACCAGAAACATCATAACCTGATACTGGAGAGACCTGTCAGGAGTAAGCATGGACCAATGGTACCAAATAGTATGGGAAACAGCCTTACTAGAAAAATTTACCAATAAACTGAAACTGACACAGGGACAAATAGAAGAAGATGCCTTCACCCCGGTATGGCTCCTTAAAGTTCTTCTCTTCCTGGTTTCTGATCTTCCCAGTCATTTTTGCCATTTTTGGCATCATCTTCATCAGCCATTCTTCTCTGGTCAGGACTTTATCTTCTTTCCATCTCTGGGCCAGTAGTATCCTCGCTGCTGTCATCACATACATGAATAATCGTTTCTGCTACTTTGGTATCTCTGCACCTAAAATTCCTAATAAAAAAGCCTCTGGTTTTTTTTCACAAACAATCTTTTAAACATTTTTTTCAACTCACTATAGATCATTTCCTAGAATGCGTTTGTTATCTTGCACGTACACCACGTGGTAGAACATGCCTTCCTTCTCCTAATATTTGCAACATACATTTGAAGCAATTCTATACATCTTTGCTAATTTTATAGGTGTTAAATACCACTGACACATCATTTTCATATAGTTCTCCTTCAGCACACAGCATGCTGTAAATTTTAACTTTTCCCAAAATGAAAATTAGATATTGTGCCCCTTGTATCATTACTGATTTAACTTCTTCATCCTTAGTATGCCACTCTAACAACTTACACATTTTGGAAGGTAACTTCATAATGTTTTCCAAAAAATCCTTTTCAGACCTTGAAATTTCCTTACTAAATCCATTTTTCTTATCCATTTTAAACACATCGTTTAATTTGTGATATTGCAACCAGTCTGTTGTTTAGGGAAGTTTTTAATGTTTGATGTTTTATCGTGTTTTTAATATTCTGTTGAGAGCCGCCCAGAGTCACTGGGGAAACCCAGCCAGATGGGTGGGGTATAAATAATAATAATAATAATAATAATAATAATAATAATAATAATATAATAATAATAATAATCCACCCAGCCCTCCCATGCTGCCTGCCTGCCCAAGGGCACACCTGGGGAGTGTCCCTTCAAACTTGTCCCCAACCTTGCTTGCTCCCATAAACTTATGTTGTCAATTTTACGTATGCAATTAACTTAACACTAGTCTGATTATATTGTTCTTTTATGTTGCCTATTTGATTCAAGGTTGAGCAGTGTTTTCGCTTGATGGGTTTTTGTTGTCAGCTTTTGTGTTTGAATTCCCTTACCGATGTCACGTGATTTTGGTTTGATATATTAGTGAAACTTGCATTTGTTTAATGCTTCTTTTTGTTTTGTTTTATCTTAGTGAAAAAGTAGACTTGGAGCTTCCCAACGTGGAAAGTGACTCTCTGCCAGCCCCAGTTCTGGAAGCCCCAGAGGATGCCAAAGTGATATTTAAAGAAAAAACTGTCACTTCTCTTGGAGACACAACAGAGGGAATACCAGTTTTCAAAAAGCGAAAATTTGAAAATGGAAAATCTAGAAACATACGACAGAGACTGAATGATCACTAACAGACTAACTATACTGCAGTGGGGTGTGTTTTTTCGCGGAAGAGAGAAGAGGGGGAAGAAAACAAAATATTTTAAACTATTTCTTTGACGGAAATGGTTGGAAATTAGAAGCTTTTAATTCTTCTAAGTTTATTGGGTGTAAATTGTATAATACTGCTTATTTTTGAGGTGATACTAATTTTGTTTGCTAAACAAAGGTTTTTTTTCCTTTATGCAGTCATCTAAATATATTTTTTTACATACCTCATCATCTGAATTTGTGTTTCTTGTCTTACCATCAGTATGTGGTAATAGTGAGTCATTTTCTAAGGGAAATGGGAGTTTAGCTGCTCCATTGCTTATGTTCTATTCCTTTGGTGGGTTATCATCAGTGAATAGCAGAGGGGATCCAATTTCATGGTGGTTGCTTTCTAAAATAGTAATGTAATTTATATGGTAGCTTGTCATAATATTAAGTATTGACGAACAGTGACAGAAGAGCACCTCCTCTTTGGTTTTTAAAGTTAAACAGTGAATATCTAACTACACCTTTTAAATTTCTGGAGAGTTTTGAAATGTGATGCAGCAATTAGTATCAAACCTTTCTCTCATTTACCTTAACAGAAAGTAGTAGAATACACAACAATTTACTATTCAAAGCCTAGGTAAGATCTCAATGTGATATTTCAGCCCCATGTTATGGACAACAATATTACCTTTTTTTTTCTTTTTTGGTTTCAAATATTTCTGCTTTTCTTCTTGCTACTTTTTGTGCTTTTGTGATGGTAGCTTGTATATTCCTCCATCTTTTTTTACATTTTTATTGGTTTTTTTTAACATACCATTTCCAACAATCATATAACATAATTTCTTATCTTATACAATATTTTAGACTTCTGTCAACACCTCTGATGATTTTTCATTCTTTATCACTTTATCACTTTATCACATTCTGTTTCTTGACAATTCATCTTATTGTTTTATACAGCCTTAATGTGAAATCATAATCCTCATTTATTTCCACACTAATCATCTTAATCTCAGGGTCGTGGGTTTAAGCCCTGCATTGGGCAAATAGATTCCTGCATTGCAGGGGGCTGGACTAGATGACACTCATGGTCCCAACCCTCCAGTTCTATGATAGATGTAAAGGGGAAATTTAATCTAGAGTGAGAGTCTTTCCCAGGAGTATCCAAGCACATGTATATCTGAGCTGTGCTGCCATTTGAACCTAGCTTCACCACCTCCTTCCAGCTCCAAGATGGGTAGAGAGAGATCAAGGCCTACTATTAGCTTGCTGGATAATTCACAGTGAAGTGACATGCGTTACTGAATCACAATGTTGAACAATAGCATTTTCTAAATTAGGCTGTCATAATCTTTGATATTTGCACTTGCATATGCAGGCCATTCTGATATGTGTGGCTCGTGGGTTTCAGTTGGTAACTGGCTCCATGCCCAAGCCACCATCTCTCATCATGGCTGAACTGACTGGTTGGTGGACCTCAAAGGGTCTCATAACAACAATGACTGAGCCCTGCCAGTCTGTGAAAGGTGAACGTGACTTGTTCACCAAGACACACCCTTTCCTTCTGCCTTGTTTCTTCCACTATGACAGCACATGATATATTAAAGCCTCCACACTGCAAGCAAACTATATAAAAACTATATAAAACATATATGTATCTCAAATCTTCAACTACCATGTGTTGTATGAGACTCAACAATTCCTTTTATTTTTCTTAAAATTTTCCATTTGTAAAATATTTTGGATTAGTTTGTGATCGTATTGTAAATAAAAATGTCCTTTGAACCAAAGCCTACCAGCTATAATTGCCACTTAAAAGATTTACACAACATGACAAGAAACAAAATTAGACACTTGGAAATACTTTTTTATTTCCCTGTGGTAATAACTATAAATATGAAAATGCCACCATTGTGAAAACAATTTTTATCCTCTTTGGCTTTTGGAATATAAAAGAAATAATCAAAATATGGCATTCACACAATTTGTTTTCCAACAGCATACTTGTGGTATTCTTAGCATGTGCTCACCAATTAAGTTAAGAAATGTCTAGGCCAGCTTTTATCAACATGGTAACATCACTCAGGGCAAACACCTGCAAAGTTGGGGTTGGACAGGGTCTTTGAGAGAAATCTCTAAAGAATACACATGCAGGATCCTTTGCTTAGTGTTGATAAAAATAGCCATTAGCTGGTCCACATTGTCTGCCTCCCAAATAATTTGTTGCAAATGGACAGGGCCAGTTTTTATGCTCAAAATCTTCTATTATACACTGAAGCTGAGGTACTACTTATCATTCTATTTGAGACCGGTCATTTCAGCTTGGCCCCCTTGCTTTCTGGGCTTCTTTGGCGATCACTTGTAGCCATGTAAGATTGTCTTCCATAAACACGGTCTTAACAGTTAGTCCATAAGTGACTATGGAGGCCAATTCTGGATCCACATACCCTTCCACAGTGGGGACATTGGTTTCTGGGCGGGAGTTGATCACGATGTGGATTTGGTTTCTGGGTGGGAGTTGAGTGTCTTCAAAACCCATGACATCTTTGGTAAAGACTGTTCTCCAATTGGAGCACTCACAGGACAGTGTTTCCCAATTGTCAGTGTTTATACTACATTTTTAAAGATCTGCTTTGAGAGAGTCTTTAAACCTCTTGTTGACCACCAGCATTATGTTTTCCATAATTTAAGTTTGGAATAGAGTACTCGCTTTGGAAGACAATAATGAGGCATCCAAATAACATGACCAGTCCAACAAAGTTGATGTTGAAGAATCATTGCTTCGACACCGATCTTTGCTTCTGGCATTAGTTTACCTGTCTTCCCAAGTGATATGTAAAAATTTTTGGAGACACCGTTGATGGAATCTTTCAAGGAGTTGGAGATGGCATTTATAAGTGGTCCATCTTTCACAAGCATACAGTAAGGTTGGTAGTACAATAGCTTTGTAAACAAGCATTTTGGGTTCCTTGAGAATGTCCTGGTCCTCAAACACTCTGCACTTCAATCGGGAGAAAGCCACACTCGCAAAGCTCAGGCAATGCTGGATTTCAGCATCAGTGTTGGCCCTTGTGGAAAGATAACTGCCTAGGTAGGAGAAGTGATCGACACTTTCCAACATTACACCATTGAGTTGGATTTGGGGTGCTGCAGGGGGGTTGTTTTGTGCTTGTTGGTTCAGCACTTTGGTTTTTTTGGATGTTGAGCAATAGGCCAAGCTTTTTGTAAGCTTCTGCAAAGATACTTAGGATGGGTTGGAGGTCATCCTCTGAGCATGCACACGCTACGTTGTCATGAGCATACTGAAGCTCTGTGATGGAAGTTACAGTAACCTTACTCTTTGCTTTCAGCCTATTCAGATTAAAGAGCTTTCCATCTGTTCGATATATGATTTCTACTCCGGTGGGGAGTTTCCCTTTGACAAAGTATAGGATCATGGCAATGAAAATAATGAATAGAGTTGGGGCAATAACGCTACCCTGTTTAACACCTGATCGCACTGTGAATGGTTCATTTTGAGAGCCATTGTAATCTGCGATTGTTGCTGTCATATTATTGTGGAACGTGTCCAGAGGAGGGCAACCAAAATGGTCAGGCCTGGAAACGATGCCTTATGAGGAACGGCTAAGGGAGCTGGGCATGTTTAGCCTGGAGAAGAGGAGGTTAAGGGGTGATATGATAGCCATGTTCAAATATATAAAAGGATGTCACATAGAGGAGGGAGAAAGGTTGTTTTCTGCTGCTCCAGAGAAGCAGACACGGAGCAATGGATCCAAACTACACGAAAGAAGATTCCACCTAAACATTAGGAAGAACTTCCTGACAGTAAGAGCTGTTTGACAGTGGAATTTGCTGCCAAGGAGTGTGGTGGAGTCTCTTTCTTTGGAGGTCTTTAAGCAGAGGCTTGACAACCATATGTCAGGAGTGCTCTGATGGTGTTTCCTGCTTGGCAGGGGGTTGGACTTGATGGGCCTTGTGGTCTCTTCTGTTGTGTCAAAGGATTTTATATCTGTATTATTATTGTCTGTAATTGCATTAGGGTAAAGTAACTGCCTTTTGGTTCCAGAGGGTACAGCTACTATTGGTTCATTTAAGCTGCTGTATTTGGATCCTCTGTCTTATTGATTGCCTCCAAAAGGCAGGACTGTGATTGCCTGTTATTGTTCCCTCCAAAATGTATCCCTATTGGCTAGTTCCCTGTCCCTATAAATGTAGCTCTCCCCTCCTCAGGTCTCAGTCTTGTTGCTTTAATAAAGAAGTGTTACTAGAGAGCTGTCTCCAGCATATTATGTCAAGAGAGCTGAAATCACAAACCCCACGTCACAACAACTGGCGACGAAGGTGGGATCCGGAATGCTGAGGAGCGGTTAAACGCAACCCTGCCTCAGAGTCCGGATTGTAGCTAAGAACAAGACTCACTGGCCAGCTGAGAAGACGACCCTGCCCACAGGACAATGGAGAGTCCAAGGGTATTGGAGCCCTTCCAGCCATCAGAGCCCCACACGTGGGAAGACTACGTCGAACGCTTCGAGTTCTTTGCAGTGGCTCAAGGGATCACCGATGCCAGCAAAAGAAGGGCCACATTCCTGAGCTACTGTGGGCCTGAGACCTTCAAGCTGGCCAAGGCATTTCTTGCCCCAGCGAAGCTAAGTGAGACATCTCTCAAAGATATCCTTGCCTGCCTAACAAGCCATCTAGCGCCTACTGAGACCAAGATGGCCCGGCGGATGGAGTTTCATAAGAGGCAGCAGCGTGCTGGGGAGTCTGTATCTGCATTTCTAGCTGAACTGCGGAAGCTCGCTCAGCACTGCGACTTCCAAGATCTGGAAGAGACTCTCCTGGATCGGTTTGTCGGTGGTCTGAGCAGCAAGAAAGCCAGAAGACGCATCGTGGCTAAAGAAGAGGTTACCCTTGCTTCAGCCTTGAAGGAGGCCACCGCCACGGAGAATTATGAAAGAGAGGAGCTTGATGCCAGTCGCAGGGCCCCTAAGCCACAGATAGAAGCTGCGCATGCCATGGACGAGCTAGAGGCTACTCCGAGCCAGAGCCCAGTCCGTGGGGTCGAGTCAGTGTGTCAGGCCTGCACAGTGCACAAAGATCACCGAGGCAGGTGCCCTGGTTGTGGCTGAAACCATGAGCGGAAGAGTTGTTGTTTCCGGGATGCTATGTGCCGGACGTGCGGAAAGACAGGTCACATCGCCAGGGTCTGTAGATCGGCGGCGCTGGGAGCGACAGGCGCACCTAGACTGGAGCATCGCAGACCGCCCACAGCAAACCATGTTCTAAAGGACTGCCACTACGTAACGGAGATCAACGGGAGGGTCGTGCAGTTTCCAGCGCAAGGCAAGGCACACGTCAAGGTGAAGATTGAGGGTCAGCTGTGCGACATGGAGGTGGACTCCGGATCTGGATTCACTATCATGTCGGACCAGACCGCAAGGACATTCTTCCCCAGGGGTAAGTTGCCCCCCCTGGAGCCCTTCCTGGCAACTTTGCAGTCATACTCAGCGGGCCGCATCCATGTCATGGGAATGTGTGCCGTGAGAGTACAGTTCCGGGACAAACAGGCGGTACTCAAACTGGTGATTGCGAAGGGCAGTCGCCCCAGTCTCCTGGGCACTGACTGGTTCCCCGCCCTGGGACTGAGTATATCAGGGCTTAATTCAATCCAAACCTGCCCTGAGATGAGCGAGGCTTTATGCAAAGAATTTGCTGGTCTCTTTAATGGAAAACTGGGTTGTTATAAAGGGCCCCCAGTTGACTTCGAATTGGACCCTGGGGTGGCCCCAATCCGACTCAAACCAAGGCGAGTGCCATTTGCACTGCAACCCAAGATCGAAGCAGAGCTGGATAAATTGGTCAAGCAGGGAGTTCTCTCACCCGTGGACTCCGCTAAGTGGGAGACTCCAATCGTCACGCCCCTTAAAGCAAATGGGGAAGTCAGGATCTGTGCTGATTACAAATGTACTATCAATAAGGCACTCAGGGGAAACTCATACCCCATTCCAGTTGTATCACATCTGTTGGCTAAACTGGCTGGGGGCAAGGTGTTCGCCAAAATTGACCTGGCACAAGCTTACCAACAGCTGCCAGTAACCCCACAATCAGCGGAAGCACAGACTATTGTCACACATAAAGGGGCGTTCAGAGTTAACAGATTACAATTTGGAGTTTGTGTGGCCCCAGGGATTTTTCAAGGGCTCATGGAACGCCTGTTAAGAGGTCTGCCGGGGGTCTTGCCATTTTTTGATGACGTTTTGATTGCTGGAAAAGACCCACAGGAACTGGTTGCGCGTGTCCGTGCAGTGTTGCTCAAGTTCAAGGAGGCGGGGTTGCAACTAAAAAAGGAAAAATGCAGTTTTGGGGTGCCAACTGTGGAATTCTTGGGGTTTAAAATTGATGCATCAGGCATCCACCCCACAGATGCTAAGGTTAAGGCCATCATTGAGGCACCACGACCACAGAACAAGACGGAGTTGCAGTCATTCCTGGGACTTATTAACTTTTATCATTCGTTCTTACCCCAGAAAGCTTCAGTAGCTGAACCATTACATAGACTGTTGCAGAAAAAGAATGTGTGGCGATGGGGGCAGGAGCAGCAGAAGGCTTTTGACTCCTTGCGAGGAATGCTGAGTAGCAAGAGCGTCCTGGCTCATTATGATGAATCAAAGCCGCTGGTCCTGGCATGTGATGCCTCTCAATACGGCCTGGGGGCAGTGCTGAGTCATAGGGAACCGGATGGGTCGGAAAAGCCCATCTCTTTCTATTCCCGTACGTTGTCGCCCACGGAGCGCAACTATGCTCAAATTGACAAAGAGGCGCTTGCAATTGTGGCAGGAATCAAAAAGTTCCATGATTATGTGTACGGTCGTCATTTCTCCATTGAAACGGACCACAAACCACTGTTGGGCTTGTTCAACCCGAACAAACAAACGCCACAAATTCTCTCCCCCAGAATGTTGCGTTGGTCTATATTCCTGAACGGGTTCCAGTACACCTTGACCCATGTGCCAGGGAAACGGTTGTGCCACACTGATGCGCTGAGTCGATTGCCCCTTCCTGGCGGGAGCAATGAGGATCCTGCTCCAGCGGAGCACATAATGATGCTGGAAACACTTCCGGGGGCTCCTGTAACGGCTACTGATATTACGGAGAAAACGAGGAAAGATGCTGTTCTCTCCCGTGTGCTCACTTGGGTGGGGAGGGGGTGGCCAGGTGGTCCGCATGAAGACAAATTCAGGCCTTATGCGACAAGGCAGCACGAGTTATCCATGCATAAGGGTTGTCTCCTGTGGGGAGATAGGGTGATCATCCCAGCACCACTGAGAAACAGGGTTCTTGAGACGCTTCACATGGGACACACGGGAATGGTCAGGATGAAGTCGCTAGCCCAATGTTATGTGTGGTGGCCTGGAATGGACCAGAACATAGAACAATGGGTACGAACATGCAAGGCATGCCAAGAGGTGCGGCCAGAAGTGGCCAGAGCACCAGTTCACTGGTGGGAGCAGTCTAGATCTCCCTGGAGCCGGCTGCACTTAGATTTTGCTGGGCCATTCCAGGGGAAGGTCTTTTTGGTTATCGTCGATGCATATTCCAAATGGTTAGAAGTGGCGATGGTCCCTAGCATGGCATCAGCTGCCGTAATCAAGGTGTTGAGGCAGCTGTTTGCAACCCACGGGTTACCTGAGACCATTGTATCAGATAATGGGGCAGCTTTTGTATCCCAAGAATTCAGGGCATTCTTGGCTGATAACTTCATAAGAGGGGTCACATCCATCCTTTCACCCATCCTCCAATGGGCAGGCGGAGCGCATGGTAAGAACAGCCAAAGAATCCATTGCGCGCTTAATGGAGGGTAACTGGTCAGCTCGAATCGCGCGAATGTTATTTTTGCAGCATGCGACGCCGTGTACTGCGACGGGCAAGTCGCCAGCTGAGCTGCTCTTGGGTAGAAGATTGGTAACGGTGCTGGATTATGTCCACCCGGATAAAATGCCAAACCGTAATTCAAGAGCAAACCCCCAGGCTGAGACTGACACAACAAGGTATTTCGCCCCTGAAGATCTGGTCTGGGTGAGGAACTATTCACGAGGTTCGCGGTGGGTGGCTGGTGTGGTCACCCGGGCTAGTGGACCTGTGTCCTATTATGTGACCTTGGAAAATGGGCAAGTTTGGAAGAGACATATAGATCAGCTGAGGCGCCGGGCACTCAGCAGGGAGGAGTCTGATAATTCATCCCTGGCTAACGACGCAGAGCTGCAAGACCAGAGTGAAAATGGCCCAGAGGTGCAATCACCAGGGGCTTCAGCAAATGAACCAGGGTCTGCTAGTCCTCAGGATGACGAGGTACAGGTAGGGGACCCTGAGATGTCTGGGACTCCATCTGTTCCTGACGAAACCCCTATAGCAGCCCCCCTACCACAGGTGACACCCAATCCAGAACCGGCAACACCTGTTGTCAGGAGATCAAGTAGAAGTTGTAGGACCCCACAGTACCTGAGAGATTATGTCTGCTGTGCTCACTAAGGGGGGAGGGGTGTTGTGTATTGAGTCAAAGGATTTTATATCTGTATTATTATTGTCTGTAATTGCATTAGGGTAAAGTAACTGCCTTTTGGTTCCAGAGGGTACAGCTACTATTGGTTCATTTAAGCTGCTGTATTTGGATCCTCTGTCTTATTGGTTTCCTCCAAAAGGCAGGACTGTGATTGCCTGTTATTGTTCCCTCCAAAATGTATCCCTTCTAGCTAGTTCCCTGTCCCTATAAATGTAGCTCTCCCCTCCTCAGGTCTCAGTCTTGTTGCTTTAATAAAGAAGTGTTACTAGAGAGCTGTCTCCAGCATATTATGTCAAGAGAGCTGAAATCACAAACCCCACGTCACAACATCTTCCAACTCTATGATTCTATGATCCAGTACATTTTATACTGCCTGTGTTGCAATCATTTCCTCTGGTTTGACGCACATGCCCCAGGCCCTCTGGGGGAGTAATAGCAAATGAGTGTTCCTGGTCTCCTAGCCCTTCTGCTCAGCAGCCGTGGGACAGGCAGTGCAGCAAGGAGATGGCTTGTGTATATACTCTTTATACAGCAAAGCTGTAAGCATCAGTTCACCTGACTAGATGAGGGCATCGGTGGCAAATACCCAGAGCCCAGAGAGCCCAGCAACCCCAAGCCCACAGATAAGAAGAACATCAAAGCAAGCCCAATCAGTGCTTCTTTATATCAAAGCAAGTGAACATAAACACACATGAGCTCATTGCTACAACCTCTACCAATTAATTGTGGGGTTATCTTGGCTACCAAGATTGCGTTAGCAGAGCTTCCGGAACAAGTCACCTTGGGTCTGATGCAGCTGTGGGTTTCTCCTCTCTGGCTTTGCCCTTCTAGCTCAGCACCCTCCTCTCACCCACCCACCCCTTTTCCCCATACCAAGTCATCCTTTTGTTTGCCTGAGAGCTTCCTTCTCCTGTTGCCCTTGTAGAACTTCCCCAGGGAGGATGGGGAGAAAACTCACCTTGCTTGGCTCTGCCTGCCTTTGACTCTGGCTCCAACTGAACCGTTGGGCTTCCCACTTCCCACCCCAACAGTTGTAATGGCCACCGGCGGCAGCTGTGTCTTAAATGGGGAAAGCAATGGTGACCCTCAGTCTCTAATAAAACAATGTGTTCTTTGGAGCTGCACGACTCAAATTATTCTGTGGTGGAGCAAAAAAGGTTATTCAATAAGAGTTTTGAGGAAATAACTTATTTGGATGTACTTATCATGAGTAACAAACAGTTCTCAGTTAAGCATTTTAAAAATTAACTATTTTAACAGGAGTGCATGTTGCAGTCGCTACCTAGCAACATGCAAGAGTATATTCAAAGGGTTCTCTTAACTTAAATTAGTTTTCATTAGGTACTTCTTTTGCAAAGGTACCTCAGAAACGTAATATTTTAAGTAATATTTTAGCATACCAACTGCTCAAAATAGCACAGAAAATAGTATTTTAAAATATATGTATTTAACAAGAAGTTGTATAATAGGAAGAAGAGCAATTATTGAATAAAACACAGAAACAAGGTATGTCAGAAAGCAGCTTTGTTGATTCTGAAATGTACTTTCATAAGCAAGTAGAGTTTTAATGGCTATTGGGAGATTATGAATAATTGTTAACAATAATTTACTATGGGGTCTGTTTGCTACTGTTATTTAAAAACGTGTTCTAGCATATTCTGTTGTTATATCTTTTTAACTTTGTATGCTGCCTTGCATATACTCAGACAAAAAAAATTACAATATTTATAGTGTTACAGTTCTCACAGCAATTCTGTCAGGTAATATATACTGGAGATGTTTTTACTTAGGTTCCCAGGTTGTAAACCTTTGCACACTAACTAGGTAAAGGTAAAGGTACCCCTGCCCGTACGGGCCAGTCTTGACAGACTCTGGGGTTGTGTGCCCATCTCACTCAAGAGGCCAGGGGCCAGCGCTGTCCGGAGACACTTCCGGGTCACGTGGCCAGCGTGACATCGCTGCTCTGGCGAGCCAGAGCCGCACACGGAAACGCCGTTTACCTTCCCGCTGGTAAGCGGTCCCTATTTATCTACTTGCACCCGGAGGTGCTTTCGAACTGCTAGGTTGGCAGGCGCTGGGACCGAGCAGCGGGAGCGCACCCCGCCGCAGGGATTCGAACCGCCGACCTTTCGATCGGCAAGTCCTAGGCGCTGAGGCTTTAACCCACAGCGCCACCTGCGTCCCGTTGCACACTAATTAGAAGTTTGCAAATACAGTAATGAGGCTGAGTTCAGGGAAAACATGCTTTGGGCTGCCAAGAGTAGCTGGGAATCTGAATTAAAGTACCAACAGCCAAAACAAAAATTATAATCTGTTCCCTCATACTGACTCCAATTGTAAAGAGTGAATAAATGCTCTACCAATCACTAAAGAGTTGATCCAATTATATTTTTCATAGAAATATTATCAAATTATCAGTAGACTCAATTATAGAATAAATTATACAGGCTTGGGTCACAAGATTAATCACTCAAATGATAATGAAAATAGTGCAAAATAATTATTGAAAGAAGTACTACTATTTTTTAGTGGGGGAAAACATTTTCTACCATCCCAACAGATTTACTAAAAATAAAGGAGTTAACAAGTGTGAAACAGAATGCCAAATAAAGCCCAGGAGGTAAGCTGACCTTTTGACTTTTCTTCAGACTGCTTATTCTGAATCATACACAAGCACTTCTAGCTTCAGAAAGTGAGTTAAATACTTTGCATGCACAGTTCCTGATCACACGGTTGTTCACTTGCACATCTTTTCCAGCAATCATAGGAGGCTTGTCTTTAAAAATCAGATTTCGAAGTGTGAGGTGGGGCTTCGTAACCTGGTTTGTCATGCAACCCTGTCTTATATTTTGTGATTGAGTCAACGAAAGTCTTAACACGGACAGAATGTTGAATGATAACAGATGAGAAAAAGATAATGCTATTATCTGTGTTTCTGGTGCCTTTTTGCCTCCCCCAAGCAACTTGCTTCAAGTATGACCAAAAGGGAAGCTGCAGCCCTGCTTTCCTTATGCTGTCAGGAAGGCAACCTACCAGTAACTTTCTATTAGGCATACAAAGACTCCCTTGATTGGCATTTCCCACCAGCTTCAAACCTAAACACTGATGGTACAGTGAGAGGTCAAACAAATATTCAAAGAATGGTCAAATGATTGCCCAGCTATGAGCAGATATACCCACCTGTACCCACTGAAACAAGGGCCCCACAAGTCTAGGAACCAAAAGAATTAAACTGCTCATTTGATGGTAAGTTTTGGTAATACATAAGTAATAATTTAAGATGCCACGGGACATCTTAAATGTGTGTTGCTCAACAGTCCTCTTTTTTGTTAAAGGCATGCCTGTTTTTTCTGTGAACATACCACTTGACCTGCATCATGAGTAAGGACACAAATTTGCATGCTTTCTTCACGTTTGAAACACAGTTGCCTAATTGCAACCCTTTTCAAGACCTTGGGGGTTAATGTGATATGGCTGCTGGCAGCAAGACTTTTTCTGCATTAAAGAAATGGAAACTAAGGCAGCCGTTCCCAATTACCATTTGGTGTTGAGTGAAATAGGAGTATCAATAGGAGTATAGCATCTAGATGAAGGGAAGTAATAGTGCCACTGTATTCTGCTCTGGTCAGACCTCACCTGGAGTACTGTGTCCAGTTCTGGGCACCACAGTTCAAGAAGGACACTGAGAAACTGGAACGTGTCCAGAGGAGGGCAACCAAAATGGTCAAAGGCCTGGAAACGATGCCTTATGAGGAACGGCTAAGGGAGCTGGGCATGTTTAGCCTGGAGAAGAGGAGGTTAAGGGGTGATATGATAGCCATGTTCAAATATATAAAAGGATGTCACATAGAGGAGGGAGAAAGGTTGTTTTCTGCTGCTCCAGAGAAGCGGACACGGAGCAATGGTTCCAAACTACAAGAAAAAAGATTCCACCTAAACATTAGGAAGAACTTCCTGACAGTAAGAGCTGTTTGACAGTGGAATTTGCTGCCAAGGAGTGTGGTGGAGTCTCCTTCTTTGGAGGTCTTTAAGCAGAGGCTTGACAACCATATGTCAGGAGTGCTCTGATGGTGTTTCCTGCTTGGCAGGGGGTTGGACTCGATGGCCCTTGTGGTCTCTTCCAACTCTATGATTCTATGAAATATGGCTATGGTGTTGTGCCATCAAAAACTAATCTATTTGCATACCTAGTTTCCTTGTACCTACGCAGAACAATATCCTGGGGGGAAAGCCCATGTAAAAGAGAAAGTAATTACAGCATACACCAGGCATAGGCAAACTTGGCCCTCCAGATGTTTTGAGACTACAATTCCCATCATCCCTGACCTCTGGTCCTGTTAGCTAGGCATGATGAGAGTTGTAGTCCCAAAACATCTGGAGGGCCGAGTTTGCCTATGCCTGGTATACAGTATAGGTGAGAAAGAAGGAAAGTAGCAATATAAGTAGAATCTGGTGTAATTGCTCTAAGATGGTGATGATTAATAATATAGTCATTTGTTTCTGTAGCAAAATCTATGTAGATTGCACTGTACAAAACTGGTTTAACAGGTCCCTCAATATGTCCAGAAAAGAACGCCCTCTGAATTAATAACACAAATATAAATTCAATAGGATGCTGTCATTAACCTCAAATCAGTGCAAGAACTGGGCAAGCAACTGGGTTTTGAATGGACCATGGTAGCCTCTGAGCTGGGATTCAGTCGTGTGGAGATAAACCACTTTCGTGCAGCTACCACAAAAAAGACAGCTCAAGCCCAGAAAATGCTGGAGCATTGGTAAGTAGGTCAGAGCAGAGGGTAAATATCCTTTATTTTAGTATTGAGCATGATTTTTGCATTTCCTTCACAGAAACAATGGCTCCTCAGAGATAATGGCTAAAAAGATAGAATTCACAACAGCAACATGTATGCTGCCATCTGACTGCATTGCCCCAGCCACCCTGGGTGGCTTTCAACAAATTAAATAAATGCTGGTCACCGATGTAGCCTCTCTGCCACCTGGGTAGAGGAAGAGGCAAGCATGGATTGTAATTAATGTGATACACACAAAATATTCCACAGTCAATTATTCTCTTTTGCAAGTACTCTCTCTTTAAAAATGATCAAACCCTGCTGCTTAGAACAAGCACTGGTCTAAGATCAGCCCAAGGCAATGAGATGATGTTGATTCCACCTTGAGTTACTCATCCAGTTTTGCCTCAAGGACTCGGTCAAGTCTTTTTAATTAGCTGAGGCCAATGCCCGGTTGGTGTCTTGCCACGCCACCGCAAGGGCTGGTCCTTCAGTAATTGAAGTGCCATGACTTGAACCTGGAAATGAACTGGCAACTAATGAAAGTCCCAACGCCTGCCCCAGTCAAGATCTTAGCAGCTGCATTTTGTACCAACCAAAGTAGTTTTCAAGGACAGACCCACAAGGAGAGCATTACAGTAGTCCTATCAAGATGCAGCTAATGCACGTATGCCTCTGGCCAGAGCTGACTATACAAGAAATGCGCTTGTGCACCAGTCTATCTGCCATTAGCCTTAGGAAATGATATGTCAAAGTACAGATGAAATGCCAGAGCAATTGTTACTTGGGTTCAGCACTTTTGAAGACTATCCAAATGGCTTTGGAGCCTTTGGTAACCACTATGCACCCTCCTCTCCCCCCTTCACACGCAGGTACGAACAATCATGGCACAAACTTAACAAGACCAAACTGCTTCAGGATGCTCTAGAAAGGTCAGGAAGGAAAGACCTGGCAGACAAGCTTCGGTGTCTTCACTGGGGACACCAGAAACTGAGCAGGCGGGTGGAGTTACCGTCTGCTTTTCCCTTTCTCGTTACTGTGTACAAGACTATTAACAACAAAGAAGGGTTTATGAAAATTAACGAGCTTAGTCGCAAATACACCTAGGAGTGTTCAGCTTCACGACGGCAGAGCTAGGCCGAACTGTGACTCCTGCTGAAGTCAACAGCACAACATCGCTAGGCTTTCACAAAATAAAGAATTTAATACAGATTAGGTTTTAAGCAGCTTAGAAAATCTTAAAAAAATAAATCAGTTACTGTATTTACTTTTCTTTGGACTTTAATGTATGAATCTAGAATATCTGTAATGATTTCATGCTGCTTCATGACTGAGATTAGTTCTCCTAATTATATACTATTGTTGATAGTGTATTTGTGAGACTATCACTTTTTCCCATTTTGAAATGTAAAATAATCATAATCATTTTGTGATTCTGAATCTTAAGACAATATAAATAAACCAGAAAAGGCCTAAAAGTTACAAGATGGAATAGATGTTAACTACTTTGGAAATGAGTTTTTGATCACCTGGATTTGACTTGTTTAAAAGACTCTTGTCACAGACACGTGTGGTATGATGCAGACCTTTTTAAAAAAATGTTTTCATTAAAAGATTTTCCATGACTTACAAAAGTACCTTTAGTGTCTCTGTTTTCAAGTCACAGAGTCCTTCATATGGGTCCATTAGTGACCTATTTGTTGTAAGCAATGTGGGGCTGAGTGGGAAAGAGAACTGGGAAGATAACAGAGAAAGAGAACGGGGGCAGTAAACTTTCATTCCTTATGAGGTATGTGAGCGGTGCTTTTCTGTCAGCGTCACGTGGATGGGAGCCTTAGTTTTGCTGGCAGAGCAAGAGATCAGAGGGAATGCTTGGCTGCTGTTGATTGCTTGCAGTTGCAGTGCCACCAGCGGACTCTCAGTCACGTAGTTTCTTAAAGTCCTCTCTCTCTGGGATGTAATTTCTCCATGGGCAGGGTCGGGTTGCTGTGTCTTGTGCTGGGGGGGGGGGCATGTCAGGGAGAGTCTACCTGCCTCCACATGGAAGCTGGAGAAGAAGCTTGTGCCGGGACCCGGAGAGGTTCCCTTGCGTGGTGATCTCCCTGCTGCTTCCCTGGGGACGGTGTGGTTTTCTCTCCCTCTTTTTCATTTCAAGCGGCTGCTGCTCTGCGCTATCCTGCACATGGAGGGCCTGGGTTTTCTCAGGTGGTGCAGGAGTCTCCAGGAGAGCTCTCTTCAGTCCACCATGTTTCCTGGAAGTCATCAGTATGATGCCTACTTGACTGATTTCCCATTTTCTGCACACTACATGTTGCAGATTATATGGGCTAACACGCTAGCTCTTCCCTGGAAGCTGTGTCTCAACAGCTTGAAAACTGAGTTGCGTCTTCCATGGATAAGTGTGTGTGTTTGCCAGTCTGATTAGTCAAGCTGCACCCATCCCTTTAAAAATTTTATTTGTATGATTTGTCAGAGCAACTATGGAGCCTGAAATAAAGCACCAGACAAAGCTTTGTCTCTGCATGAAGTTCTACATGCTTTTATATGCCATTTGTTTAGGTCACAGCCATAAAGTCAGCGACAGTGATAATGAAATATTAAAATGCAGAACAGCACTCATACTTCTGTGAGGTTTGTTAAATTTTGCAAGCCAATTAAAAGCATTTGCATCCATTACACTTTTCAAGTCAGGAGTCTGCTTGCAGAGATTTTAAATTGTTTTCCAAATGTTCCATCAGAGATTCCATCTCTGCAGCCTCTAAGAGTTTGCTGATTAGTTCATCCAGGAGCTTCTTCCCACTTAAGAATTCCTATTAAAAGATGGGGGGAAATAAAACACGTTACTGTGGACTGAAAGGATCAACATGAGTTTGGATTACATCAGCAAGCAGCATATGGACATGTATAATGCTCATGGTCTACTTGTGAAGTTGCTTTCGGATGTCAGATTCAAGTTCTCCTTTGCCTACAAAGCTGTAGCCAAAAATGGCACCACTAACATACATGAGAGAAGTTACCAACAGATTTATGAGAACCTGAAATCTGTAGATTCTGAAAAATTATTGTGAAAAAATCCCTGAGAGGAAACCACAAAAACCGCTCCGTAAGGACTTGGGTGGCATGGGGCACTGGCTGAAAGAGAAGAGAAAAAGCTGGCAACTGAGTGTGAGGGAGAATGGGATGGAGCAGCAGGAAGAGGAGGAAGGAAGAAGAAATAAGCATCTCATTGTCTGTATAATTCATTTCCTGGCTCACTATTTTAAAGCTGTTTTAAAATGTACCCAGGGACAGAAGAGACAGCTGTCCACAAACATCAATAGAATAAACAAAAGATTTTAGGCATAAGACTCCAAAGATCCCCAAATGAAGAAAAGCCAAAGCCAAAGCCCCAGGCCCCTGAAGACAAAGCATGCTCAGCAGGCATGGAATTGCAGCATCATAGAACAGGAGAGTTGGAAGGGGTCCCAGGGCCCTCTAGTCCAGCCCCCTGACCGGGGGCCACCCCAGCTCTGCTTAAAAACCTCCAAGGAATGGTATCGGAAGAAATTAAAATTGAGAAAGGAATCAGGCAAGGGTGCCCACTTTCCCCTCTATTATTTATTGTGGTCCTGGAGGTCTTGCTGAACAGTTTGAGAAAAGAAGAGAAAGTCAAGGGGATCGTAGTGGGTTTGAAAAAATATAAACTAAAAGCCTTTGCTGATGATTTGGTTCTAACTTTACAGGATCCAGAGACCAGTGCAGTAAAAGCACTGGAGATGATATAGGAGTATGGGCAGCTGGCTGGTTTTAAATTAAACAAGAACAAAACCAAAGTACCGTATTTTTCGCCCTATAGGATGCACTTTTCCCCCTGCAAAAATGAAGGGGAAATGTGTGTGCGTCCTATGGGGCGAATGCAGGCTTTCGCTCTCCAGGCTTCAGGAAGCTCTCCGCAAGCCTTGGGAGCTCCGCGGGAGTTCCCGTCGGGCTCCCAAGGCTTGCGGATAGCAGCCTGCATCCCGAAGTCCGGGGCGCGCTCTGCAGCGCGCCCCGGACTTCGTGCAGATATCGGGCAGCCCCACAAGCACGGGGGACAGCGGGGAGGCGCAGCGCCACTATCCCATTGTTCTCCGACCTGGTTTGGATTCCCCGACCTGGTTTGGGGGGGGGGAAATAAAGGGGGGAAAAATTCCCCCCCCCCCAAGAAAACTAGGTGCGCCCTATGGGCCGGTGCACCCTATGGGGCGAAAAATACGGTAATCGATAAAAACTTAGATAAAGATGAAATAAAAACCCTTATAGAAAAAACAGGCCTAGCATTTATGAAGAAGGTTAAATACTTGGGTGTGAATTTAACAGCTAAGAATTTAAATTTGTATAAAGATAATTATCAGAAAGTATGGAATGAAATAAAAAGAGATTTAGAGATTTGATCAAACTTAAAATTTTCACTTATGGGATGAATATCGGTGGTTAAGATGAATGTATTGCCGAAAATGCTGTTTCTATTTCAAACTTTACCTATTATTTATAATGTCAAATGCTTTAAAGAATGGCAGAAGGCCCTGTCCAAATTTATCTGGCAAGGGGAAAAACTGAGAATTATGTATAAATTACTTACAGATTCGAAAGAAAGAGGAGGCTTTTCCCTACCTGATTTAAAGATATATTTTGAGGCTGCGGCCTTCTGCTGGATTAAAGATTGGATCAATTTAGAAAATGAGGACATTTTGGAGCTAGAAGGATTGTATAATAGGTTTGGCTGGCATGCATATCTTTGGTATGACTAAATAAAGGCCCATAGTGGCTTTAAGAATCATATAATTAGGAAAGCACTTTTAAATGTTTGGTTTAGATATCAGGATCTTTTGGTAAGAAAAACACCCAAATGGATTTCACCAATGGAAGCGCAGGCACAAAAAAAGCTAAATATAAATGGTTGAGATACTCAGATTTATTGGTTGAAGACGTGGAGGGATTTAAGTTAAAATCATTTGAACAAATCAAAGACAAAGTAAATTGGCTTCAATATTACCAAATTAATGAATTATTTAAGATTGATAAGAAAAAAGGTTTTGCAATTGAAAAAACCAAACTGGAAACGGAGTTGTTAGATACTAATGTTAAAAATTTGTCTAAAATGTATAGTTTGTTATTGGAGTAGCATACAAAAGATGAGCAAGTAAAATCGGTTATGATTGATTGGGCACAAGATGTGGGACATAATATAATGATGGAGGACTGGGAGAGACTTTGGAAGAAAGGGGTTAAGTTTACTGCATGTACAATGTTAAAGGAAAATATTATGAAAATGATGTATAGATGGTACTTAACCCCTGTTAAACTGGTGAAGATCTACCACAATTGTGATAATTTATGCTGGAAATGTAAAGAAAAGGAAGGTACTTTGTATCATATGTGGTGGACTTGCTCCAAGGTAAAAGACTTCTGGGAAAAAAAATTATAATGAATTTTTAAAAAATGATGAAATATACATTTATGAAGAAACCAGAAGCCTTTCTCCTTGGAATAACAGGTTCTGAACTGCCCCAAAAAGATGTAAAATTATTTTTGTATGCCACAACTGCTGCACGGATTTTATTAGCCAAAAAATGGAAAACACAAGAAATACCAACGGTACAAGAATGGCAGATGAAGATGATGGAGTTTATGGAGCTGGCTGACCTCACCGGGAGAATCCATGACCAGAAAGAAGAGGAACACCAAGAAGACTGGAAGAAATTTAAAGACTATTTGAATAAGTATTGTAATATTAAAGATATGTAACCACTTGAAAGAAACAATTAGGCCTAGGATTAAAATGGAATTAAATTTATAAATAAGAAAATGTATGATAAGGAAAGCTATGTAATATGATTAGGACTGTGATATGGTTTTTTGAAATTCTGATATTGGAAACTGCTACATATAATTACTAAGAAATTCAGATGGAAGAGATTCGAGGAAGTCAAATACAGTGGTGCCTCGCAAGACGAAATTAATCCGTTCCGTGAGGCTCTTCGTATAGCGGTTTTTTCGTCTTGCGAAGCAAGCCCATTGACAGCTTAGCGGATTAGCGCTATTAGCGGTTTAGTGGCTTTTAGCGATCAGCTGTTAAGCAGCTTATCAGCGGATCAGCTGATAAGCGGCTTAGCGGCTTAGGAAAAGGGGGGAAAAAGGGGGGGAAACCCGCAGGAACTTGCAAGACATTTTCGTCTTGTGAAGCAAACCCATAGGGAAATTCGTTTTGCGAAGCGCCTCCAAAACGGAAAACCCTTTCGTCTAGCGGGTTTTCCATCTTGCGAGGCATTCGTCTTGCGGGGCACCACTGTACTATGTTTATGAAGATGGATGGTACTTAATTTTAATTAATTAAGTGGTAATATGTTGTATGTATCTTTTTTCTTTTTTCTCTTTTTCTCCTATTTTTTGTTTGTTTTTATTATTGTTAATCTTTTCTTTTTTTGCTATGTTTATCTACTGAAAATAATAAATATTATTTGGGGGGAAAAATTAAAAACCTCCAAGGAAGGGGCATCCACCACCTCCCCATGAAGGAATGCAATGGCTGGAGCCACGAACAGAAGCGCCCCCCCCCTCCCGCAACGGACTGTTGCACAGCCTCTTCTGAGTTCCACTGTAAAGGGGAAGAGCTGAAGCTGAATGGTGCAACATGCAAAAGTCCCAGTGAAAAGACTATCGGGCAACAGGGTTTCCATGCACTGCTGCAGGGTCTTGCATTACTGGAGAAGATGGAGGCCCAGGGTAACATAGGAGAACCCTTTAAGAGACAAATACCTTGATGTCACGGATTTCATAGGTAACCCTGTGGTCAGTGACTCGGTCTTGGTGGAAGTTATATGTGCGAATTCTCTCTGACTGGGCTCTTGTCCCCAACTGCAAAAGAACATTTTGTTTTGTTTCACAATTTAAAAAATGTAATAATTAAAACATTTTTGCTATAGTCTCAATAGCTCGGCATTTATTATTATTGGTCAATGTCTACACATTTTTCAACACTTGAGAATTTATTATGTTTAATTCAATTTATTAGTCACTTGCTACAAAAGGGGACTCCAAGCACAACATAAAATCAGAAAAAGAACAATACATTACAATAAAAGCCATAAAATAACCTATAAAGCCTATTAAAATATAGTACTTATTTTGTATGCAAAGTGTCAATTAAGAATGCAGGTCTTAAAATCTAATTTACTTTTGCATTGTAGCTTTACTGTTTTCAATCTAGGTGCTTTATAATAGATAATTTATTATAATAACCTTATGAGACGAGTTGTAATTATTGCAATTATACAAGTGCAAAATGCATTCAAAGTCGCTCAAAGGCCTTGATCCTTGGGCATCTGCAGCAAGAGGCAGCCACCCTCCCCAGGCCATAATCCCCCTAATCCTTGGTTTTCATTATTTTAAATAAAACTTTCTAGCACTTGTATAACCAAAGCCATAAGGCAAAATATGCAGATATCTCATGTGTTTTGTGAGAAACTAATCTGGTCCTGCCTTCAGTCAATGTATGAAGTCATAGCAATGACTAAAACTCAGGGAGAGAAATCCAGGTATTAGACCCCCAAAAAGAAGGCTGCCGGGGGGGGGGGCACCCATTGCCTAGATTACTGGTTTGCTCACATATTGCATGCCAACCTTTCCTGGTGAAGTGAATGCTGTCCCAATTCAGGTATCCTGGATTTTTATTTAAATGTGATTGTCACCCATTACTAAACACTGATGAGCTTCAGACCTGCTTTGTGGGGATGTCAGAGGCTGAATCCAAAACCTCCTGCCTACAAACCCCCTGCTTACGGAGTGAGGCCAATTGCAGAGCTCCCCCCCCCCCTTTCCACACAGGGAGCACCTAAGGGAAGCAGTGGCCCATCTTCTCACCTGCAGTTTCCTGGCGCTCTGCCTCTGCCTCAGCTCTCTCTCTATGGTCTGCTGGTACAGCTTGTCTCTCAAGGTCCGCAGAGCAGTTTCTCTATTCACTTGCTGAGATCGCTCTTCTTGGCACTCAGTGGTTAACCCTTCAGAATTTTTAGAAAGCTTTCATCAGATAATCCCTGCCTGCATAAGTTTTGGAAATAAGTGACCATTGTCTTGCAAATTATTCATGCTAAGCTGACCAGGCAGGGCTACTGCTCCCATTTGGTAAAGTGGAAAATCCTGTGCTCCAAGAAACAAAAATGTACACAGGCACTATGAAGTTTAAGTTCCCATCTATAAACTTCTTATTTTATGTATTTTAAAACTATTTTTCTGGCATAATCACAAAAAATATTATCCATGAAAAATTATTTCCAGAAAAACAGAATCAAAGAATCACAGAATTGTAGAGTTGGACGGGACTCAATCCCTTCTAGTCCCGCCCCCGGGAATGCAGGAATCCATGACAGAGGGCCATCTGACATCCACTTAAAAACCTCCGAGGAAGGAGAGTCCACCACCTCCTGAGGGAGACTGTTCCACTGTCAAACAGCTCTTACTGTCAGAAAGTTCTTCCTGATGTTTAGTCAGAATCTCCTTTCTTGTAATTTACTATATATTTACATTATAACAAACAATACATCTAGACAGATCCTTATGCCTTGGTCAATTTTCTCAGGAAGAGAGTCTGAGGAAAGGAGGGAAATAGTGTTGAAGAATCTCCAGCTGGCAGCTTGTACTGGGCCCTGGAGGTGTTCCACTTTGGCCTATGAGGTTGTTCCCCCCAAACCACAACACACCAGATGTCGTATGTGACATCATGCAAGGGCAGGTGGAGATGCGGCTGGCGGTGCACCGCCTTAAAGTGCGCCCCCAACTGTACCTGGGCAAGAGAGGCTCGGGCAGCAGCAACAAGGATAGGGATGATCCTTCAGACATTGTATAAGGAGATTTTCAAAAAAGCTTTTGATACAGTCCCTCCCTCAGCAAAAAAACTTAGCAGTCACAGGATAAAGGAACAGGCCCCCTTATGGATCTGTAACTGGTTAAAGAACAGGAAGCAGAGAATACAAATAGATTATAAATAGATGGTGGTGGTGATGATTTTATTTGTACCCTGCCCATCTGGCTGGTTGCCTCATCCACTCCTCTAAGGAGCACTGTCCCCCAGGAATCTGCACCAGTCCTCTTTTTTAGCATAGCCACAGAAGACAGCCTGTGTATCACAAATTGAATACTGGTTCCTATATATTTGATGTACAGGTTTCTGTGAAAAGGGGAGCAAAGATAAAACAAACTATACAAGGGTTACCTGTGGGAATGTGTACAATTCTAACAGCACTGTCTGTTGTATTGACATGCTGACCTCCTGCCCCTTTGGCTCGAAATGTATCTATACGCAAATCTCTTGGATCTATTTTAACTGTCACCTTGAGAGAGAGAGAGAGAGAGAACATTTTACTATCTTACACAGAATTTTATGGGGAAAGCCTGCGTCCATCCCCCAAAGGTGTGTGTGTGTGTGTGTGTGTGTGTGTGTGTGTGTGTGCTTTCCCCTTCACCCTATTCAGAGAATCAGAAGAACCGCCAAAGAAGCCATGCTGGGGCTGCATGCATTTTTAAAAAAATCCCTTTTTTTGTTTTTGTTTGGTATGGTTATGTTTGGTTGAGGAGAAGTATCTTCATCAGGGAGGGGAAGCTGTGGCTTGTGAGTTAAACCTGACTGGCCAGACCTCTCCATTTTGCCTGCCAGGCCGTCTGGAGGAAGCCATGCCCATCCATCCTTTAAGGAGCTTAAAGGGATCGGCCAATTTTGTCCCTTCAACGGAGCAAGGCTTGAGTGCACCATTTTCCTTTGCTGGAGAAGATAGGAGACTGCCCCCCACTCACCAGTGCTGCTCTTTAATGCAGCCGCCCCCCGACCCTATCAGCCTCCAAAATGGGAAGTTGGGAGAAGCCACACAGAGCAGTTGCAGAACTCAGCTTAGCCGCACGTCCCTGTTCCTTTCTGGGGACAGCACACACTGTCAAAGCAAGCAGCGCCTCTCCTCCACCCCACAAGCATGGAGGTCCATGGCGAAGCTTTGACTTCTGGGTCACCCTCCCTAATGTTTGGGAAAGGGGATGCTAGCCTTGGCTGAGAGTGCTTTCAAAGTAGCACCTGGAGAGAGGAGTCGTAGCGCACTCTGTGCTGCTCTTTGAAGCAGCCCCACAGTGCTCAGCCCTAGGCAGCACGGACTTCCTCCCACAGCAGCTAAGGGGAATTTCCTGCAGGAACTGAACTTGTTCAGTTGGGCTGGATTCCCAAATGCACGGCTAAAACGGAGATAAAAACCATTTTTGAGAGCATGGTCCTGCCTGCAGGGTGCTTGGCAGTCCTGGCTTCGGGATGCCACTTGATTGACAGGTGGGCCTTTGGGAGCTCTTTTCAATCTCTTTTTGAATTAACTGCCCTGAACAATTTCTTATCATCAGCAAACTTGGTCACCTCACTGCTCGCTCCTAACTCCAGTTCAACCAGTGCTGCCAATGGCCAGGGACAATGGGAGCTGCAGTACCTCACACCGCTCTGGTTATCCCTTGTGCCTAAGAGAAACGGGAGTAAAGCAAGCTGGCCTGGCCCATGGAGACTGGTGGGATGCAGCTTGCCCAGAGCTCAGCTCTTCTTCCCTGTGCAGAGTTGAAGTAGCACCAGAAACCTACTAAAAAGACAGACACATGCACAACAGGCCCATCTCATGAGGCAGTTATGGGCACGGCTATTTCCCCTGGAACATCACGTAAGGTGGTGTTGTGGTCAAGTTAACAAACATTCTACTTAGAAACTTGCATTTATGGAGTTACACAGCAAGAGACACCGACTGAAATGAATACCTCATCTGGCTGAGGGAGGACAATCACGGACATGGTGCCAGTATGGATCCGCTGCATTCTGGAAGATAATCCTGTTTCAGGGATTCGCTGCACTCTGTGAGTCCCTCCTTCATATTTCAAATGCCTGTAGACGTCGTCTCCCAAAATACGAGCAGCAGCATGGTGTAGCCCGCCTTTAAATACACATTACAGGTTGGGGAAAGGGGTGAAGGCAATCTTTTAAGTTATCTATGCGACTAGTATAACATGCTACAGCCATACCGTAATCCGCTGGAGTGTAGTTCACAGTCTCAAAGGTCCAGCATTTGTAATCAGCGTAATTCCGGTACATGTCAAATACCTCTTTGGTAAATTGCTGACAAATGTCACCTGAAATGCAAGAGTTTTCTCTGAATGCTACTGAAATGTCAATATGAGCAGTGCTGTGCAGAATGCTGTCACCATAAGGAGATGAGCAGGCTCTGGGCCACCTAGCTCAGCTCCCTGCTCTCACAGGGGCCAACTTGTGGGAAACCTGCAAGCGGGACTGGAGCCCAAGAGCAGCCCTCTCCCCTCCTGTCATTTCCAGCAACAGGTATTCTGTGGATCATCACCACCACCACTAATAATTTAGCTTTGTTAAATCAATATCTAATTTCTAACACAAAACAACTGACAAAAACGGAAAGCCCCATAACTAGGAGGAGGGTGGTTTTTATGTGGCGACTTTGCTGACCTCCAGTTGTCCTGCCAGATGTTACTTCTAACAATACACCACTGTCATCATATTTTTCTCTTGGTATCAAGATCTGGAAAATCTGAAAAATAAAATAGGTTTTTAATTCACAAATACAAAGTGGAAAATATTATCAATGCTGATAATAGTTAGAAAGCAAAGACAAAACACACATTTTTTGTGTGGGTGGGGTTGATATTCAGGAGCAAGTTCACGCTAATGTTTTATGTACAGGAACACATAACCTACTTTTTCATTCACAGTATCATAATGTGAATCAGAAGTTTATGTGTAGGTATAGTTTCTCACAAACTAGAAAGCTTTGTGAAAATATTCAGAACACAGACTACCACAGTACTACACTGCAGATTCAAATGCTTTTTGCTTCTGATTCTGAAGAGTATCCAGTGTGAGAGGCCGACACCTCTCTGTATCCTACAGAGAACCTGTCTCCCCTTCTTTTTCTGCCCCCCTCAGAAGCTGGATGACTCCAGCCCCAGCCCAGGCCATAGCTGTCCCCTCCCCCTCCCCACCTCTCCCTCCCATAGTTAAGCCCAGCACCTGCACAATTGGAAATTGATCCTTGTGAGGACAGCAGCAGCAGCAGCCCGCTATGGAAGGGCTTGTGGGAGGCGGGGACAGTTTCAGCACCGCTTTTCCCTAGAGAAAAACTCCAGGCTGCTGGCCACATTGAGAGATAAATGGGAAGGTACAACCTTATTTTTCCTACACAAGAGTCTAGTGCACACTATTCTCCATACGTATCACCATTCAAACTGATTGCTGGATCAGGAAATCCATCCATGGTCCCCTGCTCACATTTCGACACAGAGCGCTGATCTTCTGGTCAATAATCTCCTTTTCCTCTAGAGCAAGTTCTAGTAGTGGTTTCTCTTCTGGGCTGTTTAGCTCTAGGGATAAGTGGTTGAAGAAGTAAACATTCAGTAATCTTGTTAAAACAAACAGTTTGGGTGCATCTGCCTCATTTAATTTTATTTCACTTTTGTCCTTTGTTCTTCTGTGAACCATCTTGACATAGTTCCTGTAGACATGTGCTACATTCTTCCATCAAGGTCCAGCCTGGACTTAGATGGCAAATTTGCATCCATGCTCATCTAAAGACATTTGAAGCAGTGTACCATGAAGGACACGGGGAAAACCTTGAAATGGAATTATGTACCGTATTTTTCGCTCTATAGGATGCACTTTTTCCCTCCTAAAAAGCAAGGGAAAATGTGTGCGCATCCTATGGAGCGAATGCAGGGGGGAGGCAGGTGGGAAAAGCCCTCAAGAGCCGCACACAAGCTCCGTGTGCTCTTGTGGGCTTTTCCCCAGGAGGGAGAAGGGACTGACTGGCTGCATCAGTCCCTTCTCCCACCTCGTAGAAAAGCCCACAGGAGCCACGCACCCTTTAAAGAGTGCGCAGCTTCTGTGGGCTTTTGTGAGAGGTGAGGGAATTCCCCCACCTCCCAGAAAAGCCCGGAGAAGCCGCGCAGCCCCTTTAAAGAGCGCACGGCTTCTGTGGGAGGTGGGGGAATTCCCCCACCTCCCGCAAAAGCAGGGAGAAGGTCTGGGAGAAGCGCACAGGCTGCCTGCAGCCTGTCCGCTGCTCCCAGAGCTGGGGGGGGGGGGAATCATATTTTTTTCCTTGATTTCCCCCTCTGAAAACTAGGTGCGCCCTATGGAGTGAAAAATACGGTAATATCAGAATCGTAAGAAAGCAGGGGTTTTGGCTTTTGCTAAAAATGAAATTGAAGGGGTGTGTAGGTCAACAGGAGAGAGGAGGAACTAAATGAAAACAATAGGCTCTTTCCTTCCCCATAAGAGATGGTGGTGAAAGCAGACAATATTATTGCCTTGTCAAATATTTTATCACTGTTTGCTGGGGAAACGGACAGCAGCATTCTGGGCAAGCTACGTATCTTCATGTGGCTCTTCGAACTTTAGGATAGCATCCAGACTTTTTGGTCTCAATGAGCAGGGCAGGTAGTGGCAGCAGGAAGGAGATGAACAAACCTCCAGCCAGCACCACTGCTCTACAACCTACTTCTGGATTTGCAGCATTTGGGTTCCAAGTTGTTCGGGAACTAAGCTGTTCGAAAACCGAGGTACCACTGTACCATAGTTGTGTTTGGATATCATCATGACAGATCCAAATAGTTACTAGATGGACAAGTAACTAAACAAGTGAGAAAAGTCAAACTATATTTTTTATTAGTTTACACAGATCTGATGAGCCAGTCGGTAACTCCTTCCCTTCCAAGTTGCTTCCTTCCTTGCTCCATGATTCTTCTTCCCTGCTTCTCTCTCTCTCCCTAAACCAGCCCTTTCTCTCTCTGAGGAGCCAGTCAGAGCACGCCGGGCTTCTCTCTCTCAATCCAGAGACTGACTGGTCAATCGCAATCGATGTGTTGGACATGCCTGCTCTAGGGGATCCCTAATGAGAGATCTCTGTAAACACACTTAAAGAAGTACTTCCTGCAGTACTTCCTCAGTGAATCCAGCAAATAGCTGCTGGTCCAAGCACACTGCTTTTAATGAACCCATGAATTTTGAGAAAAAAGTGGGAGAGACTTGGAATGGCTTGTAAAGCCAACAGGTGAGGAGAAAGCTACAGAGAGTTGGTGGATGTCAGGGTACAATTGCTCTATTAGATGAAATTTAAGCAAAAGGTCTTGAAGATGCCAGGGGGAGGTGAGCTAAGCAAAACAGCTGCATAACTTACTTGAACAAAGTATCTCCAAATCTTGAAGTTCTTTTTCTGCCGCTTGAATTTCTTTAAATGTCACAGCAAGCGGGAACAGTTCAGCATGTCTCTTGCTCAGAGCTCTTCTTCTGTGTTCTTTTACTGAGCTATCACTGAGCAATTTCTCCATTCTTTGGTATTCTTGGCTTAAAATCTGTAAATACGTTTGCAGTGCTTCAAGGTTCCAGAGTGTTCCTGAGGTCTGGTGATATTTCCTTGGCCAGTTATTAAATGCTACAATAGGGGCAACTGTATTCCACAAATCCCAGCTGTGCTGAAAAGTATTCAGTTTTGTCCAACAAGTAGCTCTCTTACCAAGTAAAGGAAGATGACGCTGCTGGAGAGAGCAGTAACACTGAACACGCAATGTTCTAAAAAAAGGAATTGTTTGGTGAGGTTTCATCTCAGGGTTCTAATCTTTCTGGAATGCAAAAAAAAAAAAAGAAAGAAAAAGACTAGTATTGCTTTCCACTGCTTCACTTATATCAGTTTAACTAAGTGTCTGAACAACACAGTGGGCAGGATCCACCTAACAAATGCCATCCGCAGAAGCCCTGCACCAGGGCCATCATGTGTGCAGTAGCGCTTTCCTTGCCACTGAATTCAAGCCTATAACTCATACTATAATGCTGAATATCATTGACCACTATAGCAACCCCATGAGATAGGTTACTAATATTTCCATTACATAAATGTGGCATGTTGCCAAAACACAGCCTGAGAAAAAATGGTGGTTCAGTGAAAGTGTAGCCACTTTAATCAAAATAAATTATTGTTAAGGAAAAAATGATTAGTTTTCCATGCTTCTGGTATCATATCCTGTTCTGAGCATGAGCCAACAGGTTGTCTTAACATTAATAGGTAAAAAAAGTAAATTACCCCTGGGTGGTTAAGTCCAGTCAAAGGCAACAATGGGGTGTGGCGCTCATCTCGCTTCAGTCCGAGGGAGCCACCGTTTGTCCACAGACAGCTTTCCAGGTCATGTGGCCAGCAGGACTAAACTGCTTTTGGTGCAACAGGACACCGTGACGGAAACCAAAGCGCACGTGTCAGGGGTTCAGGAGCAGAAGCACAGGGAAGAGAGGAGATGGAGAGCGAGGGGGAAGAATCCGAGGGGAGCGTAGGAGAAGAGGACAGTGGACCGAGGGATTCCATGAGCCTCTCCAGCGAATCGGAAGATTCACAGAAGGGGGCGCCAGTGGCCAGGGGTAGGGGGTTCCCAAGGGGAACGCCCCAGGAGCAAGGGGGCAGCAGGGACTCCCAGAGCAGTAGCTGGAAATCAGGACCAGCTTCCCCACCAGAGCAGAGTGGGGGGGAAGAGTCCCAAGGATCGGGGCCAGTGCATTCCCCACCAGGGAGAGAAGATAAGGCAGGGCTGACCACACCTCCATAGGAGAGTCAGACAACGGAGGAGAGGTCAGATCCGGCCAGTGTCCCGGAAGAGGGAAGCAGTGACAGAAGTAGTGTAACGGTCAGGAGGAAGGTCACTGGGTTGGCGCGAGAGGCAAGTTCAAATGTACAGGAGCGCGGGACAGCAGAGAGTGAGGATTGGGAACCGGGTCCTAAAGCCCGCCGGAGGGAGGGGGAGGAGCTAAGCGACTCAGCGTCGGAAGAGTCCAGAAAGGGCAATGCCCCAGCGGGCAGGAGGACCCAGAGGAGGAGAGAGCAGCGTAAAAGGTGGAGCAGGGCTAGGATCTTAAACTGGTGTCATAGGGGAGGAGATTCAGACGGTACTTCGCCGATCTAGGGTTAAGACGTAGAGCTGCGCGCTGCGGCTTTGAAATGGAAACTGAACCTCAATAAAGACTTTGTACATAACGACAGCCTCGTGTTGGTCCTCTTTGAGCTGGGACCTAGGGGCAGCTCTGACAGCACGGAAATGCCGTTTACCTTCCTGTCGCAGCAGTACCTACTTATCTACTTGCACTTGTGTGCTTTTGAACTGCTAGGTTGGCAGGAGCTGGGAACATGACATACATAAGCTCGCAGGAAACTGCTCTGACAGGCATGGTTAGCAAATAAGAAACATTTTACATATCTCATGCTGTTGAGCAAAACGTTTAAGATTTAAACACCGTTCAAAGGCTGAGCAATACTGCTCCCTACAGTTCTGAATGATCCTATAATTTCAGGGAATTTCCCAGTCAGTAATTTCACTAACTACTTCCAGCATGGTAGTTGCTTCTGCAAACCATAAGACAGTCTCTTCTAAGTTTAATTATAATAAGACAGCTGACCATTGGTACTGACACAAATTCTAGTCTCCAATATCCTGTAAGTCTTTTAGCAAAGCATCTGGCTCTGGCCCAAGCTGGCCAAGTTGGCAGGTCACAAGTGCTTAGTAGTAGTAGTAGTAGTAGTAAAGGTAAAGGAACCCCTGACCATTAGGTCCAGTCGTGACAGACTCTGGGGTTGCGGTGCTCATCTCACTTTATTGGCCGAGGGAGCCGGCATACAGCTTCCGGGTCACGTGGCCAGCATGACCAAGCCGCTTCTGGCGAACCAGAGCAGCGCACGGAAACGCCGTTTACCTTCCTGCCAGATTGATCTACTTGCACTTTGACGTGCTTTTGAACTGCTAGGTTGGCAGGAGCAGAGACCGAGCAACGGGAGCTCACCCCATCGCGGGGATTCGAACCGCCGACCTTCCAATTGGCAAGTCCTAGGCTCTGTGGTTTAACCCACAGCGCCACCCGCGTCCCGAGTAGTAGTAGTAGTAAGGTAAAGGTAAAGGTACCCCTGCCCGTACGGGCCAGTCTTGACAGACTCTGGGGTTGTGCGCCCATCTCACTCAAGAGGCCGGGGGCCAGCGCTGTCCGGAGACACTTCCGGGTCACGTGGCCAGCGTGACATCGCTGCTCTGGCGAGCCAGAGCCGCACACGGAAACGCCGTTTACCTTCCCGCTGGTAAGCGGTCCCTATTTATCTACTTGCACCCGGAGGTGCTTTCGAACTGCTAGGTTGGCAGGCGCTGGGACCGAGCAGCGGGAGCGCACCCCGCCGCAGGGATTCGAACCGCCGACCTTTCGATCGGCAAGCCCTAGGCGCTGAGGCTTTAACCCACAGCGCCACCCGCGTCCCGAGTAGTAGTAGTAGTAGTAGTACTACTATACAAATACAGTAGCCAGGGAATAGGAATGCTGGTCCGCCCTACCTAGAGCACAGGACGCTCTGTAAATCTGATCCGGAATTCTAAGGCAGAGCTGCAGCTTCAGCCCGGGGCTCCCACATCCCAGCTGCAAGAGGAGCTGATGGGGAAATCAGGCAGCCATTTGTCAGGGGAAGAAGGGACGGGGCAGAACGGCGCCTCCCAGAAGGCCAGGGCGACGCTTCCGGTGCACCTCTTACTTGCCTCCGCTTCCCTGGCTCTGAGGTGGTCCGAGGGGGCAGCGCGGACCCCCCTGGCCCGTCCCCGAGGCCCCTCGCCTCCTGCCGGGGCGGCCCTCCCTTCGCCTCGCGGGCCCAACGCGCGCCTCTTCTTCTCGGGCGCGGGAGGCCGGCGCAGCTCTTCGGGGGGGGGGCGAGTGCAGGATGAGGCGCTGAGGGAGGGGCGCCCCCCCCCCCCCGCGCAAGCGCCTTTCCGCTTCCGCGGCCTCCGCAGTCTCCTCAGTCTCGGCCGCTGCTCCTCCGCCGCTCGCAGGCCGCCAGGGCGCTTCGGAGGGGGCGGCGTCGGGCTGGGGGCGGAAGGAGCGGGCCGGCGAGGGAGCTGAGGGCCGCCTGCGCCCGCCCCGCCCGCGGAGAGCAGCCTCTTCAAGGGGGGCGCCTGGGGGGCAGCCCCCTCGCCGCCTTCCTCTCTCCGTCCCCGCTCGGTCTCTCCCCCGCGCCCTGCGCTGCCAGGGGCCGATCATTGGGGCCTTTCGCTCCTGTCTTGAGCTCGCCTGCTGCCCTCATCCTGCTCGCTCCCCTTTCGCCCCTCGCCAGAGATCCCCGTCGGGTCCCAGCGACAAGGACGAAGCTGGGGGCGGCCCTTCTGCTCCAGCCCCCCAGCTGAGCCCCCAGGGGATCCGAGCACGGCTGCCTCCCGACGAGCAGAGAGCCCTCTCCGCCCTCAATGGGTCCAGCCCTCTTCGAAAGCCACCCGAGTTATGGCCAACTCCGCAACCCCATGAACACCACGGGGGTTCATTTTCTAGAAGTAGGCATAGGCTGCAACCCCAGTAAGATGCATTATATTCAGCGGGGCTTGATGGATTGTTTGTGTTTGTTTGTAAAGGGCTTCATAACGATGTAAAAAGTCATGTGTGTATCCTTTCAAAAAGTTCACCAATTTCAGCTTTTTCCTAATAGTTCTGAAATCTTCTTTCTCCTCTCCCCCTCCTAATAATTCTCCAGTGGATGCTTTGCTATGTAACTGATTTGAGTGTTTTATATTTAAGTGTATAGATTGGGCCATTAGATACTGTCTAACATACCTGTGGCCATCTAGAGATTGTTGGGGCTCCCAGCTCCCTGCCAACTGTCAGGGATAATGAGAATTCTAGTCCCACAACATCTGGTGCAGGTTATTAGTCACAACACTAGATTTCTGGGTACTTACTGCAGGTCAGCACAAAACATATGTTTACTGTGCCATTCTGTTTCTGCAGGGGTGGGGAATCTTTTTATTCTGGCAGGCTGGATCCTGTGGACTCCTGCCCTTGACAGGACACTTGGACATCAACCTTATAGGTTAGGCTGAAAGAGCCACTGCCTGAGGTTACTCAGTGAGTTTCGTGGTGGAGTGGGAATTTGAACCCAGGTTTTCCCAGTGATACCCAGATACACAAGCCACTACATTACCTTGTCAACTCTAAAACTAAAGAGGTGTATTTCAATCCTTCAGTTACTGATAGTAATTTGCTCCTATAGCCAATGAATCTTCAGTCTGTGCAGAATTTATTTCTTTAGAGGGGTTTTTTTTTAGCAGGGGTAGAAATCTCCAGCCTGTGAGCCTAGTTAGCCCTCCAAGCCTCAGAGGTTTGCTCCCTGGGTTTTGTCTTTCCTGGGCCTGATGTACCGTATTTTTCGCTCTATAAGACACACTTTCCCCCCTCCTAAAAAGCTCTCCTGGCTTTCTGTTCACAGAGCAGTTGTCAAAAACTTCCTTCATATCATGCAGCTTATTGTAATCTGACATGCAACTGCTTCATCTTCTCAGCTGCTTAGCCTCATTGAATTTGAGTCATTCTGCAGAAAGGCAGGTAGCAAAAACAAAATAATTTTAAGGAAAATAATATGTTTTGTCCTGTATGGCATACATCACCTCTAAATAAGTTATAGGCTATTTTGTGAAAACGAAGCATACCTAATATCACATGATCACCTCCCTTGGCTAATCCAATGGCTTGTTGTTGTTTAGTCGTTTAGTCGTTGTTGTTTAGTTGTTTAGTCTTTGTGACCCCATGGACCAGAGCACGCCAGGCACATCTGTCTTCCACTGCCTCCCGCAGTTTAGTCATAGCCGATGGCTTAGTCATATACAAACTTGGCATGGGAGCATAACCTTTGAACTCCAGTTCATCTGGGCCTGTGTCTAGCAGTGCCAAGAAGAGTTAGATCACCACTGTATTATGGGAGATTCTTCATGAGGAATAAGCTCTTACCAGGGTTGGGAAATACTTCAGTTTTCTAGGTGCCAGGATGTCTCAGTTCGCAGACAACAGAGCACTTTGGAATTATTTAGCCAAAGTATCTTCTCCACAATTTTCTGTTGAAGTGCTACTCTACAATTCTATGATTTATAAGTTGCCTAATACAAAAATAGTCTGCACACGACTTACAAATAAAATAAAAACACCAGTAAAAACATGCCAGTCATCACTAATAAACATCTGCAATAACTGCATCTGCAACAGTGAAACATCAACAGTATAGGGGTCAGTATAGCTTGTCACAAGCAGTGAAATGCCTGGGAAAATAGGAAGGTTTTAACATGGTGTCATAAAGGTCTTAAGTTAGTGTCATATTAAGTTTGTGGGATATTTCATAGAATCATAGAATTGTAGAGTTGGAAGGAGCTGCAAGGGGCATCTGATCCAACCTTGCAATGCAGAAATCTTTGGCCCAATGTGGGGCTCGAACCACAAACCTGAGATTAAAAGCCTCATCCTTTATGACTGAGCTATCCCAGTTTCCATTTATTGTACTGTACAGACAATATCAAATACCTTATAGCCACAGTTATGTCTTTTCACTTTGTCCTTTGTGAAATACCAGAAAAGCAATGTGAGTTGTCTGTAAAGCTGTCATTCTTGGTGGGTGGATCAAATTAGATCTCTATAGGTCTCTAATAATTTTGTTGTCAATTTGAAATAAGTCTGTTCTGTGAAAACTAAATTTAAATAGAAACCATTAAGCCACAGTATCATGAAGAATTGAGAAATGTAGCACACAAATTCAGGTAGCACACAAATTCAGGTAGCACACAAATTCAGTGTAAAGCTCTTATAATTTATGCTGTTGGATGGAATTATTTACTTAATAAATCTAATAAAAGCATTTTTTTTCTCCTCTGGTATAATACGAACCTGGAACATTGTTATAATGCATGGCAGCAGGGGACTTGTTTTCCCTCTTACTGCATCAGTATTTTTAAAATTGGAAAGCCTTGTTTTAAGCATGTGTGCACACAGTATGAATGTACTTTGATACCAGAGTAAAAAAATCTCCCAAGAAACCGCTGTGAATGTCAATAGTAGAGAGGATAATTGAGATCAACTTATTGCTTTGTCATTTTTCAAGGCAAGAACTCTTTTAAATAACAGTCATTTTATTATCCAAGTTCTAATTCAACTATCCAGTGTCCCTTTATTAACCCAAAAAGAACTTTTGTGAAGTTAATCTTCCGGAGCAGATTAAATGTTCACTATTCTGTTATTTTCCAGATTCATCCTAATAAAATAGACAGTGAATTAATATTGTACCAGAATCAAGTTATGAGAGAGGCAGATCTGTTTCAAGAATCTCTGGAACATATAGATACTTATGAGAGGCAAATATGTGACAAGCCGGAGAGTTGAGAATCAGGAGCCTTTTCTCAGTTTAGCAGGTAACCAATTTCAGCTGAGCAACACCAGAAATTAACCTGAGACTGGAGCACCTTCCCTGGGTGGGATGGCTAAAAGAAGTTGGGGCTTTCGTAGCTTAGGGAAAGCTATTGGTGTCCAAACTTTTTTCAAAAAGGTCCAGATTTGATGAAGTGAAGGGCCATGAGGGCCAACCAAAGTTGTTGAGCTTTTTATGATTTTACCCCAGGAAATAAACTGCCATAGGAGCTGGATTAAACTGACCGGCAGACCGGATTAAGCCCCCAAAAGTAGCTTTCTGACCACTAGATGGTGTTGTGGGCCAGAGGTGCTCCCCTGACCCCTGGTCACTTGGGTCACTCATGCATCCCAAGATGGAGTGGAGGGACAATGCACCAACAGCCCATCTGGAGGTCAGCTGAATACCATCAGCCCACTCTACTCTCTGCGACAGTTGGCCACCATGGACAAAATCTCCTCTCTCTCATCACAGTGGAAATTGAGGCATTCAGGACCAAGCACACATATGTGTTTAGCACATACTTTACAAACAACAGCACAACCATCTTGTTGCACCTTAAATACTGAGGGGACAGTCCTATAGCAAGATTTGCCAGGCTGAGCATGTTAGGATGCAGTGGATCTCCAGCTGAACTGGAAGGCTCCTGGTGCAGCTGAGCTGAGTCCCCCAACCGAGCTCAGCCAAAAAGGTGCCCATGCCGTTTCCTCCATCCCAGCACAGTAGGGACCCAACTGGGGCAGCCAAGCCCAGTAGATTGCAAGCCAGTGAAAACCCTGAAAATAGAGTGTGGCAGGTATGGGTCAGGGATATATACTGCACCCTAAGCCCATTCAGCTCAGCCAGGAACTCAGTGGGAGGTGAATCAGCATAAAGGGTTCTCTAACTCAAATTGCATCATGGAAGTCATTGGGGAGAGCCTGATTCCCAGAAATTGGTCACTCTGGAAGGAGAGGGGAGCCTCAGCTACACCCTCTTCCTAATGTGGAGGGCTGGTGGTTGCCACAAATATCCCTTGCACCCCCACATGGGTGCCCCAGGCCTCCACACTCCCAGAGCCTTGTGGTTTGCTCCCAGGTACCAACATGCAGATCCCTCCGGGGGGGGGGGGGGAGGAAAACTCTGAGCCACCCCTGATAACAACACTGGCCAGCATGTCCCCCTCCCTGGGACTTTTGAATGGGCTCAGGATAGGTTTACGCACACCTCATTTGCACCAGCTTACTCTGTACCACCTTCCTGTGCCTAGGATTGTCCTGTAAAGCATACTATAGTAAATCAGTCACAAGAGTCTCTGTTTCTGCTGCAACAAACCAACAGAGCTGTCCCTTTTTTTTTTGAAAAATCATGCAAACAACAGCCACTGGTTGGGTAGGACTAAGGATCAAACCTGGCAAAGAGGAGCAATATAATCCTTTCCTCCCCTGCTGTGGTTCTAACAACAACAACAACAAAAGGCACATTCCTCCAAAATTGTTAATTTTCTTGGGTGCCAATGGGAGCTTACCTCCCAATGCACACAGCGGCTTCAGAGGAGTTATGTTTGTCAGGATGGTGTCAAGGAAGGAAAGGGTTAACTTCCCCATTCCTACCTGCTATACATAATCCTAAAAATCCTTAGTGCCCCCTGTGGCTGCTATCGCTTTCTTTTCCTTTTTAAAAGTGACTGTTAAGAACAAAGTTTGGCCTTTGTTGAAGATGATTAGCAGCAGCTACAGGACATGTGGTTGGAAGTGGATATTTTACACATTTAATTACCTTATGGAGTTTACTGCCACAAGGTGTTCTGATGACCACTTGCTGTACAATAGAACATGACAGGTTCATCAAGAGCCATTGGTAGGCATCTATCATTTTTGGCTGGTCTTGCCAAGGCAAAAATTGTAGTTTTAATCCTTTTCTTCTCAGGGCAAGCTCCCAGCCAAATGCTTTCCCAAAGGATGAACAACTGAGGGAGCGTGCCGAGCTTGGCGGATGAAACGCCTCTGGGGAGCAACACCCAATACCCCCTTCCACAAGAAGGGACAGCAGGAGGGGTCTTGAAGTTGCCCATCAATAGTTAGCACCTTGAGTGGCTGGGGATGGGTGGGGTAAAATTATTATTATTCAGATGTATTTGTATTTAAGTGACAGTATTTTTTTCTAAATCTCCATCTATATGTATAAATTTGCAGGGGCATTTCTTATGCAAATCCCTGTCATCTTTTATCCTCTGTTTTGATGCGTTTGTCCTCTCTTTTTTGCTATGCATAAACGACCACTTTATGGCAAGCGGGGAAGGAGTTAGAGAGCCAGCAGGTAAAAAAAAAATGCCTTCCTTTATCAGGTGGCTTCCTCCAAGCCTGTGGACCACTGAATCTCGCCGGATGCTATTCGGCAGTTGAATGCGCATGCATCCTCTGCGCCCCGAGATGCTGGCAGCCCACGCTCCCGGGGTCCCCGAGAAGGCCGGCTGCTCAGCACACGGGCTGCCGCGGCTTTGAGGCTCCTGAAGCGGCTGCCTTCCGCCTTCGGTCAGGCCTCTTCCGCGTGCCGAGCCCAGCTGCTGCCTCGGCTGCCTCTGCGCTCTCCCCTCTCCTAGCTCTAGGCGCTCGGGGCGGGGCGAAGCAGGGCGCAGGCGCGCGGCCTCGGGGCCTGAGGCGGTTGGCGCCGCCCCTTCCCCGCCCCCTCGCGCCGCCTCACAAGTCGGGCCTTGCGCGCGCGCCTGACAGGCCGCCGGAGCCGGCGAGGGAGCGAACGGGCGGGGGGAGGGAGGCGCCGGGGCGGGCGGATGGATGCATGGATCCCCGCGTGGCCTGGATCCAGCCCGAGCAGAAAGGCCCCGCCAATGCGCTCTGGATGCAGATCTGGGAAACCTCGCAGGGCCGCGGCGGAGGCGGCTCCGGCTCCTCCTCCTCCTCCTCGCCGTCTACGCCCTCCTCGCCGCCGCCCTTCCCTCAGGCAGCCCAGGCCCGCCACTCCCTGTGCCGCTTGACGACGACGACGACGACGACGCCCGCTGCCAAGCCGCCGCCGCTGCTCCTGACCGAGAGGCCGCCGCTGCTGCTGCTGCACAAGCCTCCTCCGGGGCCTCCGCCCTCCTCCTCCTCCTCCTCCGCGGAGTCCGGCGCTGACAGCCCCGGCGGGCCGCCTTCGTTCCCGCCGCCGCCGCCCTCGGGGTCTCGCCAGGCCTCGCCCGGGGGGAAGCCGGCGAAGCGGAGCGGGGAAGCGGCGGCGGCGGCGGCGCAGAGCCCGAGGCCGGCGGACGCCTCGCCCCCGCCCCTGCCCGCCCGCCACCTCCACCAGCACCAGTACCACCCGAGCCGAAGGAAACGGGAGAACAAGGCCAGCACGTATGGGATGAACTACCTGCTCTCCGGAGGCGGCGGCGGCGGGCCTTGTCCCGAAGCCCAGCCCGCGCTCGGCCCCGCTCCGGGCACCCCGTGGAAAAGCAGGCAGCGCTACAGCCCCGGCATCCAAGGGTGAGCCGTTCTGGGCGCTTGCTTGCGACGGGCTCCTCAGCTGTGCGGGGCCAAGACCCCTCGCCTGAAATTCCCCTCCCCAGTGAATGCTTTTAGACTGGGGGGGGGGGGGTCCTATTCATAGATACGTTGTAGCCGTGCTAAGTCTGGACCCCTAAGAGGGGGTTTCTACTAAGGCTGCCTGGTGGCTGATTTTTGTAGGCTGAAAGTGCTTGGATGATTTTAAGACAAGAAATGAATCCTAACAGTAAGACATTCTCGATTGGACTGACTGAGAAATCCAGTAAATTGGCTTAGGACCTCCATTTAGAATAATAGAATTGTAGATTTGGGAGGGTCCACAAGGGTCATCTAGTCCAACCCCTTGCAGTGCAGGAATCTTGCCCAACATGGGGCTCAAACCCAGGATTAAGAGTCTTATGTTCTATTGGCTGAGCTATTAACGGAATGAGACAGGGAGGATGATTGTGGGATTTTTCAAGGTGACCTGTGTCTTAATGCAGGGTCGTCTTTGCAGAACACATGTGAAACTTTCCTTTCTATATACACTTAAATTGGGGTTTAAGTCACTTTGTGATCAGTGGTCATACTTCAGAGTAAAATGAGGTTGTGGCTGAAAGGTGTCCACTTTCCGTGAAGCCTGTAGTTAGGAATGGCTGTTCTGCCCATGTGTTTTAGGTGTAACAGTTCAAAATTATTTTTCACCTGGTTTAGTATTATAGCTATGAGACTGAGCTTCAAAGGAGGAATTCCCTAGTACACTAACAATGAACTCCGTAGGTAACCTTTGGAGAACCGCTCTCATCCCTGCCCCGGTATATCTGCAATATTAGTATAGCGCTGACTTACATTGCGGTTGTGATTGTTTATTACCTGCCCTTCATCCTAAGGTCCCAAGGTGGGTTACAACAATTAAAACAATGTTAGAAACGGCTTACAATTCCAGAAATGAAGGGAGTCTTAAAAATATAAACATCAACTGTCAAAGCCCAGGTTGTAAGAGGTTTGTCTTCAACATTCCCTGAAAGTTGTACAGTGAAAATGCTAAACAGATCCCTGTGGGGAAGGAGTTCCATATCTTAGGGGCTGCCACAGAGAATGCCTTCTCCCACGCAACTGTGAGCTTCTGAGGACAGAGGAACAAACCAATAGCAGCTCCTCTGACAATCTTAGCATCCCCAAAAGGGCTGTTATATAGATCATAGAATCATAGAATCATAGAGTTGGAAGAGACCACAAGGGCCATCGAGTCCAACCCCCTGCCAAGCAGGAAACACCATCAGAGCACTCCTGACATATGGTTGTCAAGCCTCTGCTTAAAGGTAAAGGTAAAGGTACCCCTGCCCGTACGGGCCAGTCTTGACAGACTCTGGGGTTGTGCGCCCATCTCACTTAAGAGGCCAGGGGCCAGCGCTGTCCGGAGACACTTCTGGGTCACGTGGCCAGCGTGACATCGCTGCTCTGGCGAGCCAGAGCCGCACACGGAAACGCCGTTTACCTTCCCGCTGGTAAGCGGTCCCTATTTATCTACTTGCACCCGGAGGTGCTTTTGAACTGCTAGGTTGGCAGGCGCTGGGACCGAGCAGCGGGAGCGCACCCCGCCGCAGGGATTCGAACCGCCGACCTTTCGATCGGCAAGCCCTAGGCGCTGAGGCTTTAACCCACAGCGCCACCTGCGTCCCCAAGCCTCTGCTTAAAGACCTCCAAAGAAGGAGACTCCACCACACACCTTGGCAGCAAATTCCACTGTCGAACAGCTCTTACTGTCAGGAAGTTCTTCCTAATGTTGAGGTGGAATCTTTTTTCTTGTAGTTTGGATTGCAGATTGCAGGCAAAGTTGCACGAATTTTGGCTGGCCTTGGTAGTGAGATAAAATAGTTGCCAGGACTACTCCTGTAGATGTAAGATGTTGTCCATAGTAAAGAAATCAGAGACCTACCACCCACCACTTAAAGCTAAAAAGGTGAAGGGGTTTGTTCTGCTACTGCGCTCCTGAGGTTCTCCAAGTACAAATCTCCCCCTCACCTTTCTCTCTGCCTTGCAGCTGAAGAGGGGAAAACAATTGGAGGCAGTAAAATTCTGAATAATACCAGTTGCTAGAAATCACAGGAAGGGAGAGTGCTCTTGTGCTTTAAATCTGCTTGCTGGTTTCCTACAGGCATTTGGTTGGCCACTGTCAGAAGAGGATGCTGGTCTAGATGGGCAGTTGGCCTGGTCTAGCAGGCTTTCTCCAGCTGCTAGGTTGGGATGAAGGCGGTTTGTCACACATGCCAGAGTGGAACCTCTTAACAAATTTTTGCATTGTATCTATAAACTTTGAGGTGTGAACCTGTTAAAGGCGTAGCCATCTATCAGCGGAAGCATTAGGAGTTTGTGGAGGGGAGTTTTATGTGAAAGGGGTTGCACCCTTGTATATTTTTTCTAGTACTGAGGAATGCTCTCTTTTATTAGACAGCAACAGCATCTGTTTGTGTATACATGTGATCTCCATAATCTGGACCAGCAGGAAATAGTTTGTTACCCATTGTAAGCATAAGGTTGTCAGAAGTGGTTGTCTCTCTATTTTTATCTTATGCCACACTCACATGGCAGCCATTTTGTGTTATGCCATGCCTTCTCCATGGCTGCTATGTTGCGACTGGTGCCCCCAGCACACTCTCAAAATTTGAAATGTGCTCACTAGTCCAAAAATGTTGGCAACTGCTTTATGCTATACAGTGATTGAGGGCACAGGGCCTGAACATGTTACCACTTTATGTAATGAGGAGGGTCTGAAGAGTGGGAAAGGGAAATATGTCCTTTTTATTTTCTTTTTCCTGAAGCATCCCCTGTATTGCAAAGATCAGTCTTTTAACCTCATGACACACATTCATTCACACACACACACACACACACACACACCGTGGCCTGGTTCTAATCCTCAATATTCCAGGATACTGTAACATGTTAGTGGCTTGAGCAGACCTTCTCTCCTGAACTGTGCTAAACATTTTGTAAACATTTTCATATCTTACAGGATGTTTTTTAAATTTATTTTTTATTTTTGAAAATTTACAAACGTTATGTGTACATACAATACAACCTGCGTCCTAGAAGATGCCTAAGAATGTAGATTTTTGATCCTATTTTGGAATGGCCTTGATTTGCTGTCAAACTAATTATGTGAAGCGATGTTGCACACCTAAATGTGTATATTAGGAAAACTTGTATCACACCTAAAGCACTAAACAAGGAGCCATAATTAGCTGCAGCTGTCAAATATACACAATGGCAGAACTGGGATTGCTCTTCCATCTCATAATGTGGAATGACCCTAAAATGGAGCTTAGAAAGCTACAACTTCCCTTAAAGCTAGTTGTCCCAGTCTCTCTCATGTGCTCTATTATTAAGCATACTTTTGATACTTTGATGGGACTTGTGTAATATTAAAATTGTGGTTGTCCCACATGTTTTAATGTGTGTACATGTATTGGGAAGCCATTGTCATTCAGTTGTATGTGTGAGAGAGTTTATATTGGATTATTCCATGTGGTTTGTACACTGTCCTACATGTCACATGAGAAAGACATAATGTATGGCCAAGGTTATGCCATGAAATAAAAATCCATTGACAGTTTACTGTGACCTGTGATCAGTTCCTTAACTCTAATATCAATACCCAGAATCTATAATTTGTTTCCTGTGGTAGCTGTTGTGCCTATCATCCTTAAATATCTGATCCTCTGAGGCCTAGTTGAATTAATGATTTCTACTGCAAATCAGTTCTGAGTGTTAATAATAATAATAATAATAATAATAATAATAATAATAATTTATTTATACCCCACCCATCTGACTGGGTTTCCCCAGCCACTCTGGTTTGCTCCCAACAAAATATTAAAACATGATAAAACATCAAACATTAAAAACTTCCTTAAACAGAGCTGCGTTCAGATGTCTTATAAAAGTCAGATAGTGTTTATTTCCTTGACATCTGATGGGAGAGTGTTCCACAGGGTGGGCACCACTACTGAGAAGGCCCTCTGCCTGCTTCCCTGTAACCTCACTTCTTGCAGTGAGGGAACTGCCAGAAGGCCCTTGGCTGAACGAGGCCTAACGATGGGGGTGGAGACGTTCCTTCAGGTATACTGTTAGGATTCAGAACAGTACTCTGGTCTATGAATAAAACATATTCATATGTGTCAGAGCTGCCTCTAGGTCCCAGCTCACAGAGGACCAACGCTAGGCTGTCGTTATGTACAAAAGTCTTTATTGAGGATTAGTTTCCATTTCAAAGCCGTAGCGCGCAGCTCTACGTCTTAAAGCCTAGACCGGCGAAGTACCGTCTGAGTCTCCTCCCCTATGACACCAGTTTAAGATCCTAGCCCTGCTCCACCTTTTACGCTGCTCTCTCCTCCTCTGGGTCCTCCTGCCCGCTGGGGCATTGCCCTTTCTGGACTCTTCCGACGCTGAGTCGCTTAGCTCCTCCCCCTCCCTCCGGCGGGCTTTAGGACCCGGTTCCCAATCCTCACTCTCTGCTGTCCCGCGCTCCTGTACATTTGAACTTGCCTCTCGCGCCAACCCAGTGACCTTCCTCCTGACCGTTACACTACTTCTGTCACTGCTTCCCTCTTCTGGGATACTGGCCGGATCTGACCTCCCCTCCGTTGTCTGACCCTCCGATGGAGGTGTGGTCAGCCCTGCCTTATCTTCTCTCCCTGGTGGGGAATGCACTGGCCCCGATCCTTGGGACTCTTCCCCCCCCCACTCTGCTCTGGTGGGGAAGCTGGTCCTGATTTCCAACTACTGCTCTGGGAGTCCCCGCTGCCCCCTTGCTCCTGGGGCGTTCCCCTTGGGAACCCCCTACCCCTGGCCACTGGCGCCCCCTTCTGTGAATCTTCCGATTCGCTGGAGAGGCTCATGGAATCCCTCGGTCCACTGTCCTCTTCTCCTACGCTCCCCTTGGATTCCTCCCCCTCGCTCTCCATCTCCTCTCCTCCCTGTGCCTCTGCTCCTGAACCCCTGACAATATGTTTGCTGTCTCTGTACACACCAGAAACATACCCTTAGAGTATACAGACAACCCTAGTTGAAAAAACTTTATAAATGTATTTAGTGCCAAGGTGTTAATATTTGTTAAATTATTCTTTATAATTACAGTCGTACCTTGGTTGTCAAACTTAATCCGTTTGACTCCCGAAACAGTTCGAAAACCAAGGCGCAGCTTCCGATTGGCTGCAGAAACTTCCTGCACCCATTTGGAAGCTGCGTCGGACATTCGGCCTCCAAAAAACATTCACAAACCGGAACATTCACTTCCGGGTTTGTGGCGTTCGGGAGTCAAAACATCCAAGTACCAAGGCATTCAACAACCAAGGTATACAGCTGTACTGCAGTTCACCAAAACTCTTTTGTCTTTTCAGGTTGCATATTTTGCTTCCTGCACACAAACTGCTTTCTAGGAATGTAATTTCCTCCAAATTACATAATAATTATTGGAAATTTTGCTTTTTATAGAATATTCTAGTTCACACTGTTCTAAATTCAAATTTGTGTACTTTTTCATACCAATGGATGAATTTTCAGACTACAGTGGTACCTCGGGTTACAGACACTTCAGGTTACAGACTCCTCTAACCCATAAATATTACCTCAGGTTAAGAACTTTGCTTCAGGATGGGAACAGAAATTGTGCTCCGGCAGCGCAGCGGCAGCAGGAGGCCCCATTAACTAAAGTGGTGCTTCAGGTTAAGAACAGTTTCAGGTTAAGAAAAGACCTCCAGAACGAATTAAGTTCTTAACCCGAGGTACCACTGTAATTTAATGTACTTTTTCATACTAATGGATGGAAGTTTCACTTTAGAAACCCAGACTTGGATCTTAGGTATAAATAATTTAATTTTTTTTTTATTCTTCCCCATAGGCTTCATGAAGAAATAATTGACTTTTATGCCTTCATGTCCCCTCGTCCTGAAGAAGAAGTGATGAGAAGAGAAGTAGTGAAAAGAATAAAAATGGTCATCAAAGATCTTTGGCCTACAGCAGATGTGAGTACATCTCAGACTGGTATTTTAGGTCCCCAAGCTCTTCTCAACTCCATTCTCACCATAACGTGGGTGGACTGGGCACAACATAGGTTTGACTTCCTTATGTCTTCTGACCCAAATCAAAAGCCTTGGGGTAAATAAGGTTTCTTTCTAAGCGCTGTGCCACATTGATGGCTTCCATAGGATCCTTAATACCTTTTGTCTCTGTTTATTTAAAATGATGTATACAATGCTCTCGGCTAGCATTCAGTAGATCCAAAGTGTTGTGGAAACTTCCCTTATTATACTAAATTTATCCCCCCCCCCATGAAAACACATCAGTAGGCTTTTTGTCATAAAAACCATCCCAATAAAACTATTTATATTTATGACACTGGAGGGACAGCTGTGCACTGCTTCAGATATTGTGACCACATTCATGTCTCTTAGCCTTAAAGCTGGATATGGGGATAGGTGCAGAGAGACAGTAGTCAGAGTGTTCCACTGTGATTTGCCATCTATGAAAATGCTGCTTTGCACTGTCCCTTCCCAATCTGGGCGCATTCTTATTAGGAAACATTGAAACCTTTATTGTGGTATGCCTCCTTTTCAGAATCTGTTTTGTTTTTGATCTTCGTTACTGATGAGACACCTGCCAGAAAAATCACAGTCTTGGTAATAAATATTACAAAGCATAAATATTTGTCTTTCCCTGTTAATTCAGTTTTATAAATTGGTTTCATTCAAGTAATAGGAATGTGTTGAGGGCTCCCTCATCCCCATGTAGGGTTTCTGACCTCCTGGTTTTCTGTAACCTACAGTTTTCCATGGCAACTGAATCAAACAAACTCTGGTTAGAGTAAACCAGTAAAGAAATAAATCACTTCTGATTACCAAATCATTTGACTAGCAATTGAGTAGCATGACCTTTTAAGCAAGCCAGTTAGTTTTTGAGTGGAAGAAGCAAACAACAGTAAAAGGAACTGTTTCTGAAGATAAAGGCATGTGGATTTCCGTGAGGGATTTTTCAGTTCAGCGTTCAGAATTGTGAGATCTGCATTAACTTTGTTTTTCTTTTGCAGGTTCAGATATTTGGAAGTTTTAGTACAGGGCTCTATCTGCCAACTAGGTAAGCCTTGACTAACATTTCCAGCTCTCAGTGTATTTTGTTAATAATGCTATCATACAAAAGGGATTTTTTGTTCTTCCCAGTCTTAAAATCAATACAGGGAAGACACCAAAGGAAGGGGAAGGAAATTGGGGATAAACATGCAATTATTTCCGTTAACATGAACTTAGGTTTAGTATGTACTATGTAAAATGTAGGTTTACATAGTATGGTATGTAATGGGAATATGTTAATATATCTTCATTATATCCGCCCTTGAATTTGGCATAACTTTTTAAACTAAGTCTTATTTAGCAGAATTGTTTGTGTGATACTGACTTTTCACTGAGGTGTTTCATAGCATTCAACATATCACATCACTATTGTCAGGGGTTCAGGAGCAGAAGCACAGGGAAGAGGGGAGATGGAGAGCGAAGGGGAAGAATCTGAGGGCAGCGTAGGAGAAGATGACAGTGGCCCGAGAGATTCCATGAGCCTCTCCAGAAGCAAGGGGCCAGCGGGGACTCCCAGAGCAGCAGTTGGAAATCAGGACCAGCTTCCCCACCAGAGCATAGTGGGGGGGGGGGAGAGTCACAGGTATCGGGAGTAGCGTCTCCCCCAGCAGGGAGAGGAGAGGAGTCAGGGCTGACCACGCCTCCATCGGAGAGTCAGACAACGGAGGGGAGGTCAGATCCGGCCAGTATCCTGGAAGAGGGAAGCAGTGACAGAAGTAGTGTAACGGTCAGGAGGAAGGTCACTGGGTTGGCGCGAGAGGCAAGTTCAAATGTACAGGAGCGTGGGACAGCAGAGAATGAGGATTGGGAACCGGGTTCTAAAGCCCGCCGGAGGCAGGGGGAGGAGCTAAGCGACTCAGCGTCAGAGGAGTCCAGAAAGGGGAATGCCCCAGCGGGCAGGAGGACCCAGAGGAGAAGAGAGCAGCGGAAAAGGTGGAGCAGGGCTAGGATCTTAAACTGGTGTCAGAGGGGAGGAGATTCAGACGGGACTTCGCCGGTCTAGGGTTTAAGACGTAGAGCTGCGCGCTGCGGCTTTGAAATGGAAACTGAACCTCAATAAAGACTTTTGTACACAACGACAGCTTGGCGTTGGTCCTCTGTGAGCTGGGACCTAGGGGCAGCTCTGACAACTATGTATACTAGGATTTTAGACTTCTACTCTGTAATATTCTGGCAGATACAGAGTAATGATTATGAATAATAACTGACCTTAGCAATTGTTTTCCAGAGTTTAAATATTTCTATAAATGCAGAAAGGAAAGTATGTACACATGTAGGCAGTAATCTGGGCCTTTTTAAAATTTAACCAGATTGCCAACATTATGTGACAAAATACACAAAACACACTTATACCTGTGTGTGGTGCTCTTGGTTGAGGCTGTAATGTAATAACTTCACAGTCTGTTATCCTGTATTCATTTTCCTGCTTGGCAGGGGGGTTGGACTGTATTCATTTTCCTACTTGGCAGGGGTTGGTGTTTCCTGCTTGGCAGGGGGTTGGACTCGATGGCCCTTGTGGTCTCTTCCAACTCTGATTCTATGATTCTATGATTCCTACTTTTAGAAGCCCTCCTATTCTGTTTGAGGGGATTAGTAGTAAGGTTAGTCTACTGAAGACTGAATTTAACAATCTTCAAAGGAATATTAATGTGTAATCCTCTAATGAACCTTTATGTATGTTGTATTATCTATAGTGATATTGATTTAGTCGTTTTTGGGAAATGGGAGAGCCCCCCTCTGCAGCTTCTGGAACAAGCACTAAGGAAACACAATGTGGCTGAGCCATATTCAATTAAAGTACTTGACAAAGCTACGGTAAGTAACAGGAACAAGCTATATTCCATTTTAGAAAGTCAAGCTATTTAGTATAATTTTTTTTTTTAATGCAGCTATTTTTATGCTGTGTTGAATCTCAATACTTCTGCTTCTGAAGATGCAGGTTTCTGACTCAACGGCTTTATCTGAGTTTGTAATAGTAGTATTTGAATCCTAAACTTATTTTTTATTTCACAAAATGTATATTCTGCTTGATCATAAAAACCTCAAAACTGTTTATAAAAGGAGTAAGTAGGATAATAAGATTATCTAAACAACAACAACAACAATTTATTATTTGTACCCCGCCCATCTGGCTGGGTTTCCCCAGCCACTCTGGGCGGCTTCCACAGAAACCAAAAATACACTAAAATATCACCTATTAAAAACTTCCCTGAACAGGGCTGCCTTAAGATTGCTTCTGAATGTCAGGTAGTTGTTTATCGCTTTGACATCTGATGGGAGGGCGTTCCACAGGGCGGGCGCCACTACTGAGAAGGCCTTCTGCCTGGTTCCCTGTAGCTTTGCTTCTCGCAATGAAGGAACTGCCAGAAGGCTCTCGGCGCTGGACCTCAGTGTCCGGGCAGAACGATGGGGGTGGAGACGCTCCTTCAGGTATACTGGGCCGAGGCCGTTTAGGGCTTTAAAGGTCAACATCAGCACTTTGAATTCTGCTCGGAAACGTACTGGGAGCCAATGTAGGTCTTTCAAGACCGGTGTTATGTGGTCTTGGCGGCTGCCCCCAGTCACCAGTCTAGATGCCGCATTCTGGATTAGTTCTAGTTTCCAGGTCACCTTCAAAGGTAGCCCCACGTAGAGCGCATTGCAGTAGTCCAAGCGGGAGATAACTAGAGCATGCACCACTCTGGTGAGACAGTCCGCGGGCAGGTAGGGTCTTAGCCTGCGTACCAGGTGGAGTTGGTAGACAGCTGCCCTGGATACAGAATTGACCTGCGCCTCCGTGGACAGCTGTGAGTCCAAAATGACTCCCAGGCTGCACAGTTACCCCATTCAGGACCAGGGAGTCCTCCACACCAGCCCGCCCCCTGTCCCCCAAAAACAGTACTTCTTTCTTGTTAGGATTCAACTTCAATCCATTTAGCCACCATCCATCCTCCAACCACCTCCAGGCACTCACACAGGACCTTCACCACCTTCACTGGTTCTGATTTGAAAGAGAGGTAGAGCTGGGTATCATCTGCATATTGATGGACACCCAGCCCAAACCCCCTGATGATCTCTCCCAGTGGCTTCATATAGATGTTAAAAAGCATGGGGAAGAGGACGGAACCCTGAGGCACCCCACAAGTGAGAGGCCCAGGGGTCTGAACACTCATCCCCCAACAGCACTTTCTGAACACGGCCCAGGAGGAAGGAGCGAAACCACTGTATAACAGTGCCCCCAGCTCCCAGCCCCTCTAGACGGTCCAGGAGGATGTTATGGTCGATTGTATCAAAGGCCACTGAGAGATCCAGCAGAACTAGGAAACAACTCTCACCTTTGTCCCTAGCTCGCCGGAGATCATCAACCAGCACGACCAAGGCATTCAGTCCCATGATGAGGCCTGAATCCCGATTGGAAGGGATCCAATTGGTCTGCATCCTCCATGTGTTCCTGGAGTTGTTCAGCAACCACTCGCTCAGTCACCTTGCCCAAGAATGGAAGATTTGAGACTGGGCGATAGTTGGCCATACTGGCCAGGTCTAAAGATGGTTTTTTAAGAAGCGGTTTAATGACTGCCTCTTTCAGCAGATCTGGGAATGTTCCCTCACAGAGGAAAGAATTCACCACCCCGCAGAGCCCATTGCCCAGCCCTTCCCGGCTTGCTTTTATTAGCCAGGATGGGCAAGGATCAAGGAGACAGGTGGTTGGTTTCTCACGTCCAAGCAGCCTGTCCACATCCTCGGGGGTAACGGATTGAAATTGATTCCATGCAACTTGACCAGACAGGACTCTAACACTCTCCCAACCCAGCCCTGCTCCCACGGTGGTGTCTAGCTCCTTCCGAATATGAGTGATTTTATCTGCAAAAAACTTTGCAAAATTGTTGCGGGAGATCTTGGGGTCTTTACAAGTCCCTGGTGGTAAAGGTGGTTCCGTTAAATTGCGGACCACCTGAAAGAGTCTCCTGCTACTATTTTCTGCAGATGCAATAGAGGCGGTGAAGAAAGTCTTCTTCGCCGTCGCTATCGCCACTTGGTAGGCTCGACGTTGAGCTCTAACCTGTGTCTGGTCAGATTCGGAGTGAGTTTTCTGCCACCGACGCTCTAGCCGTCTCAGCGATTGTTTCATCGCCCTCAGCTCCGAAGAAAACCAAGGGGCTGTCCGGGCTCCATGCAATCGGAGAGGGCGCTTCGGAGCCAGACAGTTGATAGCCCTGGTTAACTCCGCATTCCAGCGGGCCACCAGGGAATCAGCTGAAAGGCCACCAACATGGGATAAAGCATCCCCTACCACTCTCTGGAAACCATTTGGATCCATTAAGTGGCGGGGGTGGACCATCCGAATTGGTCCCACCTCCCTGAAGAGGGGAAGGGTCACGGAGAAGTCCAGTTGCACCAGGAAGTGATCTGACCATGGCACTTCTTTTGTTTCACTTTTACTTAGTGTCAGATCATCCACGTCACTAGAGGTGAACACCAGGTCTAAGGCATGTCCATGACTATGAGTTGGGCCAAACTGATTCAGGGACAGCCCCATGGAGGCCATGCTTTCCACGAAGTCCCGAGTGGCCCCTTGTAAGGTCGTGCCGGCATGGATGTTAAAATCCCCTAGGACAACCAAACTAGGTGTCTCCAGGAGAACATCCGCCACGACCTGAAGCAGCTCGGACAGGGAATCCTTGGTGCAGCGGGGAGGTCGATACACCAAAAGGAATCCTGTACTGTCCCTATTGCCCAACTTCCAGAATATGCACTCAGAAAACTGGGTCTTCCCAGTAGGACGCCTGATGCAAGCTAATGACTTCCTAAAAATCACTGCAACCCCCCCTCCCCGCCCACATGACCTGGGTTGCGTAAGAGAAACCTGGAGGGCAAGCAGCGGCAAATACAGGCCCATCTGCTTCCTCCAACCAGGTCTCTGTCACACATGCCAGGTCAAATCCTCCATCCACAATCAGGTCATTTCTTTTTTTAAAAAATAATTTTTTATTAGATTTTTCCACCATAGTAACACAAACCACAAAGCAGATTAATACACAAAAACAGAAAAGAAAAAAGAGAAGAAGAGAGAGAAAAAAGAAAAGGAAAAAAGGGGGGAACAATAAACAAATAGACAATAATAACAAACTTAATTCTTCACAAATCCAACTTTTTAAACATCTTGATTGACTTCCTCAAATCCCTCCCTTCTGAGTTTCCTTGTAATTTAAAAGTAACAGCTTTCCAATATCATTATTAAACTAAAACAATTTCCAATTATAGTCATCTTATTCACTTTTCTTGACATTCTGAATCCCATTTATTTAATTATAACTTAATTTGTCCTAGGCCTATTTGTTTCTTTCAAGTAATTTCTAATTTTTTATACTGCAATATTTGTTCAAATAGTCCTTGAATTTCCTCCAGTCCTCTTGAACCTCCTCTTCTTTCTGGTCGCGGATTCTTCCAGTCAGGTCAGCTAGCTCTGAAAAGTCCATCATCTTCATCTGCCAATCTTCCACTGTTGGTAGTTCTTGTGTTTTCCAATTTTTAGCAAGTAATATTCGAGCGGCCGTTGTGGCATACAAAAATAATTTAACATCTTTCTTGGGCAATTCTACACCTTTTATTCCAAGAAGAAAGGCCTCTGGTTTCTTAATAAATGTATATTTCAACATTTTTTTCAGTTCATTATAAATCTTCTCCCAGAAGTCTTTCACCTTGGGACAAGTCCACCACATATGGAAAAAAGTACCTTCTTTTTCTTTACATTTCCAACAAAGATTACCCCTTTTGTGATAAATCTTTGCTAATTTTACAGGGGTCGAGTACCATCTATACATCATCTTCATAATGTTTTCCTTTAACATCGTACATGCAGTGAACTTAACCCCTTTCCTCCATAGCCTCTCCCAGTCCTCCATCATTATATTATGTCCCACATCCCTTGCCCAATCAATCATGACCGATTTAACTTGTTCATCCTTTGTATGCCACTCCAACAACAAACTATACATTTTAGACATATTCTTATCATTAGTATCTAACAACTCCGTTTCCAATTTGGTTTTTTCTGTTGCAAAACCTTTTCTCTTATCCATCTTATATAATTCGTTAATTTGGTAATATTGCAACCAATTCACTTTATCTTTAATTTGTTCAAATGGTTTTAATTTAAAACCTTCCTGATTCTCTAACAACAAATCTGAATACCTCAACCATTTGTTTTCCATATTTAACTTTTTTTGAGCCTGTGCTTCCATTGGTGAAATCCATTTTAGTGTTTTTCTTACTAAGAGATCTTTGTATCTAGTCCATACATTGTATAATGCCTTTCTAATTACATGGTTCTTAAAACCCCTGTGGGCCTTTACCTTGTCATACCATAGATATGCATGCCATCCAAATCGATTATCCAGTCCCTCTAAGTCTAACACATCATCATTCTCTAATTGAATCCAATCCTTGATCCAGCAGAATGCAGCAGCTTCAAAGTATATCTTCAAATATGGCAGGGCAAAGCCCCCTTTCTTTTATATCTGTAAGTAATTTATATTTAATTCTAGGTTTTTTCCCCTGCCAGATAAATTTAGACAATACCTTCTGCCATTCTTTAAAACATTTGACATTGTCAATGATTGGTAAAACTTGAAATAAGAACAAAATCTTAGGCAATACATTCATCTTAACCACCGATATTCGGCCCATCAATGAGAGTTTTAGATTTGACCATACCGCAAGATCTCTCTTGATTTCATTCCATAATTTTTCATAGTTATCTTTGTAAAGATTCAAGTTCTTTTTTTGTTTGTTTGTTTTTTAATAGATTTTTATTAAAATTTTAAAGGTTACATGAGTAATAAAACAATAACAGCAGAAAAACACCCAATTAGACCAAAAAAAGAAAGCAAAACAATACATAAAAACAAGTCCCATCAAAGAAAAAAGATAAAAAAGGAAAACAGACAAAAAAGAAAAAAAATGCATACAATCAAAAACAAAAGAACAAATCAAACCTTTACATAACTTTCTTTCTTTAGCTTATTTCCTTGACCTCCTCTCACCTCCCCTCTTTGTATTCTGGTTCAGTTAGATATTTCAGCAAATCCTTCATCTTTGTTTTTATCCTAATAATTTATCTTAATATACTGTAATTTAACATTCTCTTCTTTCACAAATTAATCATCCATTTTTTCTTTGTTTAATCTTATTTCTCCTTAAAAGTAATATATTTGAACTTAATCTGTTAAGACATTTTCCCTAGGGTCATAAAAATTTCATTCCACGATTTTTCCATCTCTCATTAAAAAATTTTATTTTTTTTAAAAATCTCCATATATACACTTTAAATTCCCAATTTTCTTCCACCGTCTCCCCTCCCCGGTCTCGGCCCCTGCCATCAGTTCCATCAACCTCCCAGCGTCCATCAACCTGGAGATCTTATATCCGAGGCTCTTAACTCTTCTTCACTTCCCTTTTGCCGATCTTCTTGATAATCTTTGGTGCTTAAAAGCAGATCTCGGGGGAACTCCAACCCAACGATGCTTATATTCCTTCTTGACAGGTCTGCCAGATTTCCATAGTTAAAGCTAGGGCCCATAAAGTATTCCGAATCTTGTTTCACAATTCTTCCAAGTCCAAAGGCCCCAAAAGCTCCCATCTCCTCCTGGCTCAAATTCATATTCCAAAAGTCATTTGATCCCTGCATAAGGGGATCTCTCCACCTTTCCTTTTCCAAATCAGGCCAGGCACCCATCTTCAAAAACTGGCTTCTCCTAATTACAGTCATATAAGGCCTCAAGTTGTAATCCTCCATTTGCCTCTTTAGGGTTAAGGCTCCCCCTTGTTTTGCTTTGTACTCAACAACAGCAACTTTCTCCTTCTCTAATTCATCAATTTGTTCAGTTAAGAAAGATTCCTGTGCCGGGTTCTTGTCGACTTCTATGCTGATACCCACTTTTGTTGCCAAAATGTCAATCTTAGTAGCCATGACATCTATCTGTTTATGCAGCTTTCCCAACAAATAGAATGTCCTATTCAGTACAGACGCTACTTCTTCCTTTGCCAACATTCTTAAGATGTTCAAGGTCAGAACTAATTTCTCACAGTCTTTATCTTAAGGCCAATTTCCCAGCTGCGCTCTTGTAACAATGTCCCAAAACTCCCTCTAGAGGAAGACAGTCTCCATTTGTATCAATCCTTTACAGCACAGTTCCAAAAGTAAATTAGTAACAGTTTCCAGTTACCTTTTCTTCTTTTTAAGTGCAGAAGTGGACAATAGAAACAATGTCTTTCTTTAAAAGCTAGCTGTCAAATTTGTCCTGTTTACCATCGATGGACTTTTTGCAAGCCGTTCCCAGGTTCAGAGATGTGATGCTTCGATTTTTAAATTTTCACCTTCCCCTCAAGTTCACTTGGTCAAGATTAATAGTTTCAATCAGTGGAATTTTAATCCAAAACCTTAGTTAACAACTACTTCGCTTCAGTCTATTTACAGAAAGGGAAGGTGGACTTCCTGTTTGAACTTTCCCCGTTCGGTGCCAAATTAAATTATTTAAAAGCTCAATTTCCCGTTCTACTCACGGGTTGTTGTTTAAAATCCAATTGTCCACAGGAAAAAAGTCAGCGCTCTCCGACAGCAGCAATGCAGCTTCGCTCCGTGAAATAGGCGGTCGATTCAAAGCACCGCGCCTCTCACCCCACGTCGCTCCGGATTCCCGATACCAGGTCTCCCCGCGAGTAGGGGGGCGCAGAAGGTGCCAGCCGAATCCCAGGTTCACAGACTTCTTCCATCTGTGATTTCTGAGGGTCTCCGCCTTCGCTGTGGCGGTCAGACCCTGTTTTTCACGGAGCCGGTTCCTCCCAATCAGAGGAGCTCCGCCATTGCCGGAGGCGCTAACCCGGAAGTCCGTAAAGATTCAAGTTCTTTACCGATAAATTCACACCCACATACTTAACTTTTTTCACCGAAACAAGGCCTGTCCTTTCAAAAAGGTTTTTTCTTTCCTCATTATCTAATTTTTTTTCTAAAACTTTGGCTTTGCTCTTGTTTAGTTTAAATCCTGCTACCTGCCCAAACTCTTGAATCAGCTCCAGTGCTTTCACTGCACTGGTTTCTGGATCTTGTAAAGTTAAAACCAAATCATTAGCAAAGGCTTTTAATTTATATTGCTTGGATCCTACTACAATGCCTTTAACCTCCTCCTCTTTCCTCAACATGTTTAACAAAACCTCCAGAACAGAAATAAATAGCAGAGGGGAAAGCGGGCACCCTTGCCTGGTTCCTTTCTCAATTCTGATTTCCTCTGAGACCACATTATTAACTATGATTTTTGCTTTTTGTTCAAAATAGATCGCATTAATACCATTTATAAATTCCTGGCCAACCTCAATTCTTTCTAGATTTTTCATCATAAATAACCAAGAAACACTATCAAAGGCCTTTTCAGCGTCAATAAACATGAACATTGCTTTACAATTTCTTTTCGCTTCCAACCTTTCTATTATATCAATTATATTTCTTATGTTATCTTTCATATGTCTCCCAGGCAGAAATCCGGCCTGGTCCTTATGTATATAATTTGATAGAACCTTTTTTAATCTATTGGCCAAAATGTTTGCGAAGATTTTATAGTCCACATTAAGTAATGAGATTGGTCTATAATTTTTTACATCGGATCTATCTTGATCTGTTTTTGGAATCAGAGTGATAAATGCATCTTTCCAGGTTTCGGGAGCTTTGTCCCCTCTTAGAATCTTATTACACACATCTGCCAACGGTTGAATTAGCCAATCTATCAATATTTTATAATATTTTGTAGAAAGACCATCCAGTCCCGGGGCTTTGCCTAACTGCATCTTATTTATTGCCATCTCAACCTCCTGTCTCGTAATCATGCCATTTAGTAGGAACCTTTTATCCTCGGGAATTTTCTGCATTTCATTCGCCACAAGGAATTGCTCAATTTTATCCTTATCTTCTTTACCTTTTTTATACAGCTGTTTAAAGTATTTCTGAAAACATTTTCTTATATCTGCAGGGTTTTCCATAGATTTTCCATCAGATACAATGTTTGTAATAGTACTTTGCTTCTGTCTCTTTTTTAATTGCCAAGCCAACAATTTCCCACATTTATTTGCAGATTCAAAATTTATCTGTTCATCATTTTAATTTTCCATTCTATTTCCTGGTTAATAATTTGAGAAAATTAAATCTGCAATGCTTTAATTTCTTTTGGAATCTGTTGACTCTTTGGCATTAATCTTAAACTTTTCTCTTTGTCTTTTATTTGAGACAGAATTTTCTCTTTTTTCTCATTCTGTATCTTTCTCCTTATTGAGTTCTGTTGTATGAGGAAACCTCTCATTACTGCCTTACTTGCATCCCAAATGACTCGTTTCAACCTCTGTGTTCATATTTAGTTCAAAATAGTCTTTTAGAGTCTTTTGGGCCTTACTAATCATCTGTTCCCCGCATCTCATTTCTGTTCTTCCTGGTCGTCTCCCCCCGCCCCAAATCTTGCCGCAGGAAACTTTCCTCTCAGGCGCAAGTGGCCTCCTCTTTCCCCTCCAACCTTTCCATAACTCCATAGTGTGGATAGCAGGACTTTTGGAAACAGCGGTAGGAGGCGGGCAATTCTTTCTTGCCTCTGTAAAAAACAACAACCCCACCCCAGATTGTATTGTTTTTCTTGTTTTTTGTGCACTACTAAATTCAAATTCAAAATCCTTTATTAGGCATCTGTGCACTACTAAAATAGGTGCAGTGTGCATAGGAATTTGTTCATATTTTTTTCAAACTATAGTTTGGCCCCCGACAGTGTCTGAGGGACACTGAATCGGCCCCCTGTTTAAAAAGTTTGAGGACTCCTGCTCTAGAGAGACCATAAACTGAAACCAACTTTGATTACTTCTTATAGTTTGTTTGGGGGACACAACACAGAGCCAAGCCATGACTTAGCCTTGGACCACTGTGCTAAGCCATGTTTTGACTTAGCATTACATGCAAACTGGGCCAAATAACAAAGTAGGGAATCAGCATCATATTTATTTTTTGTTAAAGTTGTTCATCACTTTAAAAAAAGTAGCAAAGTGACTTGCAAGAAAAAATATACAAAAATAAATATAATAAATATATAAAATATAAAATAAATATATAAAAATAAATATAAAAATACAAGACTGAAGCATAATATTTAGCAGCAAGTTTCAGGGGCAAGCCAACCCATTTTCCTGCTAGAATAAAAACTTTTTGGTCTGACATTTGAAGACTATGTGGGAAACGACCAGTCTGATCACTCAGGTCAGGGTGACCCAGCAGAGATAGCTCTACCAAATACCTACCAACTGTATCTGGTGGTGGGACACAAAACGATGCCTCCCCAAAACTTTGAGTTAAATAAACATATTCCTACACTAAGTGATGGTTCTTAAAGCTTAGAGCTTTAAAAACAACAACCAGCACTTTGAATTGGGCTCGGAAATGAACTGGAAGCCAATACAAATTGAATTGTGCTGGTGTTGCATGGTTTACAAAACTGGGACTGATTTATTGAAAGTATTTTTATCCCTTTCTTCAGCAAAAAAAGGCTATGAGAACAGCACACAAATATCAGTACTAAGGCAGTCCCTGCTCTCAGGCTTATAATCTAATTAAAAAGACTTAACACAAAAGGGGAAAAAGTTTGAGAGAGAGAAGGACAAAAGAAAATTATGGAACTCTGATTGATTAGAGATCTAGCTGCTGCATTTCTTTGGCCAGCTGAAATTTCCAGTTACTTTTTTTAAGGCAGCCCCATGTTGCGTGTGTTAATCATGATCTTAATATGTGATCATGACTAGGTCTCCCTTCTCAAAGAATGAGCTCACCAGCCTAAACAGAGCAGAAACACTATTCAAAATTGCTTCCTCACAACTATTAAATAAATACAATTTAAATCTCCATCCCAAGGTGAGCACCTGAATCTGTACAAATGTACTGTTCTGATGGTAACACTTTGCAAAGGATGCTGAAGCTCCTTTAAAGTGCCATAAAGGCTGCATACATTGGTGCCAGTTCAGTGTCAAAAGAAGAACTTGAGTTAGCAGGAGCATGTGTTGATAGTAGGGACGCAGGTGGTACTGTGGGTTAAACCACAGAGCCTAGGACTTGCCGATCAGAAGGTCGGCGGTTCGAATCCCCACTACGGGGTGAGCTCCCGTTGCTCAGTCCCTGCTCCTGCCAACCTAGCAGTTCGAAAGCACGTCAAAGTGCAAGGAGATAAATAGGTACCGCTCCGGCGGGAAGGTAAACGGCGTTTCCGTGCGCTGCTCTGGTTCGCCAGAAGCAGCTTAGTCATGCTGGCCACATGACCCGGAAGCTGTACGCCGGCTCCCTCGGCCAGTAAAGTGAGATGAGCACCGCAACCCCAGAGTCTGTCACGACTGGACCTAATGGTCAGGGGTTTCTTTACCTTTGTGTTGACAGTAGCAACATTGGCATGGTAAAAGAAGCAGTGCTTATGGGTTGAACAGATACTGGGTAGCTACCTCAAAGCAGTTCTTTGAAGGATTTCTCTAGATCATTGTGAAATTAATTTTATTCACTGCACATCATCTGCATTGATGCAAAGTTAAATTGTCCTTGTAAGTCATGCTTGGATATTTTAATTTAAAATAAAAACTGTTGGTCTACTTGTTGGAGTTGGTTGAATGACTGGTTTGAATATCTTTACAGGTACCAATAATAAAGCTTACTGACCAGGAAACCGAAGTGAAAGTTGACATTAGTTTTAATATGGAAACTGGTGTCAAGGCAGCTCAACTTATCCAAGACTACATGAAGGTACAGTCAATAGAAGATAAACAAATTTTGATATTCCCTGATATTTCTATTGCTTTTCGAAATGCAACAATTCATATGGTTACCAGCATTTTTTAACTATGTCATTCAAAGCAGAACAATCCAGCCAGGCTCAGAGTACACAATTAAACCATTTTACACCCTGCCTCCACCCATCATGGGCTCATTAAAGTTCACCTCTTGGTTGCACTTTTCCTCAACTCTGTGACTCCCATTATAGGCATGTGCTCCCTAGAAATAATGAAGTAGCATTGTGCAGAATGCACAAGACTTCATTGCTTTCCCTCAAAGCAGTTGCTGCCAAATCCATCCTGACAAAAGCTTTTACATTGTAGGCATGGGCAGTCCTCTGAAGTTCCAAGCATCCTAGGGAACATCTAACACATGGAGAAAAATGACAAAGTTTATGGCAGGCTTCTATATGGATTGCCTGCTAATCTGTGGCAGACCTATAGCCTCAGGTTGTTGTCTGCAGGAGCTTTTCATTCAAGCATTGGGACATAAAGACTGAGCTTTCCACCATGTCTTTTTATGGAGAGGGTGACAGCTCTTCATCAGACTTTGTTCAAGATGCCGCGCCTATTGCGCTAGGAGTAAGGTGACCGCGGACATTCCAGGCCCTCTGAGATTCTATAACTGGATTGGTGGATGCTGGAAACAATTTATCACCTTTTCTTTCAAACTGAGTGCCATTACTAGGGGCAGGTTCCTCTTCTCTCCCTTGTCTGAAATCCGGACATACTGAATCTTGGTCAACCTCAAGCACCTGCCATACCCATCAATCATAGAACCAGATTAGTTGTCCAAAATATTGTTTGGTATTTTCTCTTGTTTCATGGTGCAAAAATAAAATAACTTTTTTGCAACTACTTCTGGACCTCAAGTTGCGTGCCGAGGCACCTGAGCCACAAAGTTCCCAGGAGAACAATAAAACACGCTGACAAAAAGTATTTTGGTTTATGGGTTCAAATAGGCCACAACTTTATTGGTTACAGACTACCTTGACTTCTGCCCGTCTGCAGGGAGTCCCCTTAAGGATAAACCACTAATAGGAGGTGTGCTATGACTTACATCAAAGAGGGGCACCCCGAGGGAGCCAACATGGCGGCGAAGGTAGTTACTAAGTAATTTCGCTTACCCTTATCAAAGTTTTAAATGGTTTTAAGCGGTTTTTATCCTCCCTTGTTTTTATTCGTGAGTTTTAATGATCTGCTGGCTGTGCTGGCTGTCTTTTAATATCCCGCCACTTGTGTTATCTTTGTTTCTTTTATCTGGGTTGCTCCGACGCCCCGGACTCGCCGCCACGGCTGCCGCCGCCTCCCTAACTGGGAGAAATAAGTGAAAGGTTCTCCTGGGCATAAATCCTCTGCCCTGTCGACCAGCTCTTTCCTTTAGCTTTTAGTTTACTGCATATTGCGAAGTGAATTTTGCCCGATTGCTGGAACCGGGCTGTCTCGAAAATCCTAGGAATAAGGAAGAGGGGAAGGAAGAGGCTTGAACTGGCTGCCTTACTGTGAGAAATTTATGGCACCACTCTCCTGGAAGTGGTAGTATTCTTGTGAGGAAGACTAAAGGATTTAAGGAGCTCCCCAGCACAGTGCCCACAACGGTTATCCTGCAAAATTGATTTATGGGCCATGGAAAACGCCCAAGAGACCTTGATGAGGCATTACCCTCTCCGAGGCCTAAGCAATTAAGGAAGGGTTCACCTAAAGGAGGGAGAGGCCCCGAGGATTGTACCTACTCAATAGCAACTCAAAATCATTTCAATCCTCTAACTGCCCTTGAAACAACATCAGAAGATGAGGCACCTGAGACGTTACAAATTGGAAACGCTAATGGTAACACAAATGGGGATGGTCCCTATCCGAAGGAGGAGTTGATCAAAGAATGGAACTCAGGATAACACCCCCCTGGATAAATCGTTGTCCCTTCACCCCTCCATGCCGGACTTGGAATCAACATACATCGAAGACCATCCTCGTCCTGAGACGGTAGTGGCCACTTCAAGTCAGGCTTCTCCACCAAAAATCCAACAATCATGTGAGGAAGACACCACAGTGTCGAGAGTCACCACAGAGTGGACTGAAGACCCAGCAGGACACATAAATCAAATGATCACAAGTGGATCGGTTAGATCCCTAAAGAGGACGGCTCCAGCGGACTTGGCAGGAGCCTCTTCAGAGCCTAGTTGGGCCCGACAGCTAAAAATGCTAAATATTATCTCTACTCACCAGGATGCTAACTCTCTTCTGCCCCCCCAAAAATTCTGGCCCTCGCGATTCGATCGTGCCACAACCGGCTCACACTAAAGCAAAAGATTCACCACAACTGGCGCGCACCAGAGCAAAAGACTCACCACACCAGGACGACAACTCCCAGCAAAGGAAAATAATGGACTTCTTTAAGGGAGTGTCCTTGCCGCATAAGAGCCCCCCACAAGAAGTTAAATGACGGTTAGCCGGACAACCCAGAAAACCACCAATATCGATCCTCTGTTGGAACATCGCTGGCTGGTGTAGGAAAAAATGTGATCCAGAATTCCAGTCGTATATCAACTCGTTTCATATCATTCTATTGCAAGAAACTTGGGAGGAGGGTGAAATTGTCATAAACGGATTCGACCTACTATCCCTTCCAGCTTGCCCCTCCCAGAAAGGAGGACGGCTGAAAGGTGGTCTAGTTATTGGTATCTCACTGAAGCTGCATTTCAAATTTTCATTAGTTTTGACTGCTCCCCCTTATGCTTTATCCGGGTTGATGTCGGGGGGGGGGGGGAAGTATCACTGCTAATTTCCAATGTCTACCTCCCGCCAGGGGGTTCATCCCTTGAACTGCATGATAGATGGGAAATATTAGAAGATCATTTAGTATCATGCAGAGTGAAATATCCCAACAGCCAATCCCTAATTGGTGGTGACTTTAACGCACGTATAGCAGCAAATTGGGTCGATTTAACTAAAGCTAAATGGTGGACTACTCCATGCCTCGACAATTATGATTTGAGACATGCCTTAGGGAGAGCCTCAAAAGACTCTAAAGTAAACGAGGCTGGAGTACTTCTTTACCAAACGGCTATTCACTTAAACCTAGTACCTCTGAATGGTTGCTGCCCTCCTGACATACCGGGGGAGTATACCCACCAAGGCATAAAATCAAACAGCGTACCAGATTACCTTTTAGCCTCGAGTGACCTGATTTCGAAAGCTCTCTCTTTTAAGATTGGCAATATTCAGTTCAGTGACCACCTCCCACTTGCTGCTACGTTTGACCTAGACTGGCATGGGGATGAGCACAGTCATCCAACTCAATTAGATATTAACGCAGAAAACCCGGTAGAGGGTACTAATACGGCATTACGAGTGAAGGGTATAAAGTGGTCTGTCACGCAGGCTCAAAAATATTCTGAATTTTTTCAGCAGGAGATTATACAAACCTATTCAGCCCTTGGCATAACCTCATATGCACACGATCAAACTATTAATCTATTTGCCAATCTGTTGAATGACCTTACGTCATTCTTTACTGTTCCAACCCACCAGACAAATAGGGCCCACTCCAAGACAGGTGCACCGTGGTTTAACCGTAATTGCAAACAAGCCAAACAACATCTCTGTGCTATTTATAATGATTACAAATCCTCAGGGGCGACTACGCTTCCCAAGGGGTACTATCAGGCAAAATCAGCTTACAAATATGTGCAAAAAAAGGCCAAACAGGAATGGCAACTGAACCGCTGGCAAGCACTTATAGCTGCCTCAAGTACCCGTAATTCCCGAAAATTCTGGCTCTTGGTTAACAGAAAATCTAAAAAATATCCCCCAACAGTTATTCCTGCCCCAGTTTGGGAATCCTTTCTAAGGAACTTAGGAACCAGACCTTAATACTAATACAATCGATGGATTCTATGAGCAGCTCCCTCTCTGGCCACCCACTGACCCGGAAGAAATCCACGGACTCATTTCTAATCTTAAAATAGGAAAAGCCCCCGGTCCGGACCTAGTCCCGGCAGAAGCTATAAAACTTCATGCAGACTGGTGGGCGAAAATCCTGGCCACTACTTTTGATGCCGTAAACAACAGTGGGAAGGTACCAAGAATATGGAAGGATGCGATTATTGTCCCAGTTCATAAAAAGGGCTCAACAGATGACCCGGGAAACTACAGGAATATCAGATTATTGTCATTAATTGGGAAAATATATGCACGGTTCTTGTTAACTAAGCTTACTAAGTGGGCCGAAGTGAACAACTTGATTGGGCCTGAAGAGGCTGGTTTTAGACCGAATCAGTCAGCGGTTGATCATGTCTTAGTTTTATACCACCTTGCCCGGAAATATTCTTCCCCAAATAGAGGCCAACTTTGTGCAGCCTTTATTGATTTAAAGGCCGCTTTTGACAGCATCCCTAGAGGATTACTTTGGGGAAAATTAGCCCGATGGGGAATAGACAAAAGACTTCTGTGGCTCATAACTAAATCGCATGACGGATCGGCCGCTAGGGTGAGAATCACTCCGGCCGGCGACCTCTCAAATTCAGTAACTATCAATAGAGGTGTTCGTCAAGGATGTATCCTTGCTCCAACCCTTTTTAATCTATTTATAAGTGATATGAGGGCGCCTCTGATAGATTCTCAAGAAACAATCCACGCCCCCCGTCTTGCCCAATACCGTTGCCCCCTTCTACTCTACGCAGACGACACAGTGATCCTATCCTTCTCAAGAGTTGGCCTCAGGAGGGCATTAAAAATTTTCGATGTTTACTGTAAATCAAATTTTCTTACAATTAATCATGTTAAGTCCAAAGTCCTAATTTTTACCAAGAGTCGAAAAATCTATAATTGGAGAATAGATGGAAAAGCTATTGACCATGTCTTTAAATTTCAGTACTTGGGAGCCCTTCTCCAACACAACATGGAGCCCTTTCCTTTGCACTACTGCATTTTTTCTTTTCAGATGGGGCTTTCCATATTCCATCAGTGTTAAAAGTTTTCAAGGCAAAGGTGATTGCAACAATAGCATATGCAATCCCAATATGGGGGTCCTTTGTTAATCTAACCCATTTGGAGGTAATCCAAAACCAGCTTCTAAGAAGTTTGCTAAAATTACCCAGGTGTGTAAGCAATACTACTATACGGCTGGAAGTAAATGTTACATCTTTAGAAACCACATTATGGAAATGCATCCTCTGTTACTGGTTGGCATTATGGCATAAACTTCCAAATCTCTACTTGATACAGTGTCTCTGGAGAGATGACTTCCCCAGCCCCTGGGCAAAAATAATACATGGGAAACTTGTGTCCCTTGGACTATCTCCATCTGATCTATTAAAATTGGATTTAATCTCTGCCAAGAGAATTATAACTCACAAATTAGAGGAGATGGATTTACAATTTAATATTGCGACAGGTGGTGGCACTTGTTCGCCGATAAACCTTGGCTTAACACCACCAACGAAACTTCCATCTTATTTAACTACCTTATCTGTGGTGACGCACAGGTATGCCTTTATAAAGGCTAGATTCAATGTTTTCCCATCAAATGTGTTGGGTAACAGACTCTCCAACGGACAGATCTCACTCCTCTGCGACTGTAAAAGTGGATCTATAGAATCGTTATATCATATAATCTTCTGTTGTCCATTACATTTGACTGCACGGTCCAAGTTTCTGGCCCCATATTTATCGAGAATTGCTGACGGACCTCAGGAAGCCCAAATAATATATTAAACGACGAAGATACAAGTAGATCCCTTGCAGTCGCTAGATACCTGATTAATGTTTTATTTCAAAAGAGGAGAAATGGAGCACTGTATGACTCTGACAGCTTAGCTAAACTTAAGAACCATTAATAAGTGCCAGAACCAAGACGCTTACCCCCTTAAATTAGGTGGATTTGAATTGCGGTTTACATAGAGGGAGCTTATTGTGTATAGTGTTTACTTAACTGAAGTAAAATTGGTTTTACACGGGTGTTTTAACTTGGAACTGTTTAAATTGTATTGTTTATGGATAAATTTGGATGTATTGTTTTCGTTATGGGCCAATGGCCGCAATAAATCTAATCAAATCAAATCAAGGGGTCCCCGTAGGGGTTGTGATATGGCCCGAGCCCCCATCCAGCTTTGGACAGGATTCACACCCTGGATCCCTTTAGCATACCTTTACAGGGGACGGGTTGGCGAAGGCTACAACTGCAATGCCGCCCACCGGGGAAAAGGTGATTGGACTTCCTGAAAATCTCTGGTCAATAAAATGGATAATTTTGGACTGAAAAATAGCCAAGTCCTCCACCCAGGTGATTTCTTGAGAGAGAGCAATTGACCTCATTCAGGCCTAATTACACATCCCAATCCTCTTAGCCCACTAGTTCTTCCTGAGGCTTCCTTCCACAACTGGGCAATATCTGTATATTGCCATCCCATTCAGTTCTGTTATTTTCCCCTCCAAGAAGCTCTGGGCTTATACATAGAGGCATTCAGTTTTATTCTCTACAGCCCTGTGAAGTAGATAGGCTAAACTGCAGTCATTTAACAAAGGCTTTCTGTGCACTTCAGGACAGAATAAATATTGAACCAGCATCTTGCATTTACTGCCGGAGGCATATTTCTTAATTATGTTCTTATGGGTTATCTTCAAGTGAACAGTTTTATGAGTGCCAGTTCATAAGTTGGAGGTAAGCATATCAAGAGTTGGCACTACATGTTCACTCAAACCTTGAGCCCCTGATACTGAGAACAATGAATGAACTATACAGTGTAAGTACTCTGTGAACTTCTACTGCTGTTCTGAAAAAATGGCAAGTTCATACAGCATTTTTCTTTGGGATGAAACAAATTAGTAATCTGGTTTTTTAATGTAAAAAAAAAAAGTTCTATCTATATCTAAACAAGATGAGCTTGAGCTCTTGGTAAGGTAAAGGTAAAGGTACCCCTGCCCGTACGGGCCAGTCTTGACAGACTCTGGGGTTGTGCGCCCATCTCACTTAAGAGGCCAGGGGCCAGCGCTGTCCGGAGACACTTCCGGGTCACGTGGCCAGCGTGACATCGCTGCTCTGGCGAGCCAGAGCCGCACACGGAAACGCCGTTTACCTTCCCGCTGGTAAGCGGTCCCTATTTATCTACTTGCACCCGGAGGTGCTTTTGAACTGCTAGGTTGGCAGGCGCTGGGACCGAGCAGCGGGAGCGCACCCCGCCGCAGGGATTCGAACCGCTGACCTTTCGATCGGCAAGTCCTAGGCGCTGAGACTTTAACCCACAGCGCCACCTGCGTCCCCCGAGCTCTTGGTACAGCAAACTAAATCTGACATAATAGGCATCACTGAAACCTGGTGGGATAAGTCCACGATTGGAATGTAATAATGGAGGGATACATCTATTTCAGAGAAACAGACCAGACAAGAAAGGAGGAGGAGTGGCGTTATATGTCAGGGATGGGTATACCTGTGAAGAGATCCAAGATTTAGAACCTCAAAGCCAAAGTGAGAGCATTTGGGTCAAAATTAAGGGAGAGAAGAATAACAGTGACCTCATTGTGGGAGTTTACTATAGATCCCCAAGCCAAACGGAGGACATAGATGATGCCTTCCTGGAACAGATGGCCAAGCATGCAAAAGGAAGGGAGATAGTAGTAATGGGGGACTTCAATTACCCGGATATTTGTTGGATGTCAAACTCAGTCAAGAGCATAAGGTCAAACAGATTCCTCACTGGCCTTGCAGACAACTTCATTGTCCAGAAAGTGGGAGAAGCAACATGAGGAACAGCCATTTTAGATCTGGTCCTAACCAATGTTGATGACCTAGTTAGTGGGGTAGAAGTGGAAGGATCATTAGGCGCGAGGGATCATGCTCTTCTGAAGTTTACTATACAGCGGAAAGGAGCAGCCAAGCATACTAGGACTCAATTTCTTGACTTTAAGAAAGCCGACTTCATAAAACTTAGGGAAGTGCTGGGTGAGATCCCATGGACAGTAATACTGAAAGGAAAGGGAGTTCATGATGGCTGGGAGTTTGTTAAGAGAGAGATAGTAAAAGCACAACTTCAGGCAATACCAATGAGACGGAAACATGGAAGGTGCCTAAAGAAGCCAGGGTGGCTATCTAAAGAACTTTTAACTGAGTTAAGATTAAAAAAGGATGTGGTACAAAAAATGGAAAAGGGGGGAAACCACCAGAGGAATTCAAACAAATAGCCAGCACGTGTAGACACAAAGTCAGAAAAGCTAAAGCACAGAATGAACTCAGGCTTGCTAGAGAGGTTAAAAGCAACAAAAAAGGCTTTTATGGGTATGCTCGTAGCAAAAGGAAGAACAAAGAAACAGTGGGGTCGCTCAGAGGAGAAGATGGTGAAATGCAAACAGGGGACACAGAAAGGGCTGAACTCCTCAATGTCTTCTTTGCCTCAGTCTTCTCCGATAAAGAAAACAATGCCCGACCTGAAGAATTTGGAGCAAATGATTCAGCAGAGGAAACACAGCCCAGAATAACTAAGGAGATAGTACAAGAGTACTTGGCTAGTCTAGATGTATTCAAGTTTCCAGGGCCAGATGAACTGCATCCAAGAGTATTAAAAGAACTGGCAGATGTGATCTCAGAACCACTGGCAGTCATCTTTGAGAATTCCTGGAGAACAGGCGAAGTCCCGGCAGACTGGAGGAGGGCAAATGTTGTCCCTATTTTCAAAAAGGGGAAAAGAGAGGACCCAAATAATTACCGCAAAGTCAGTCTGACATCAATACCAGGGAAGATTCTGGAGCAGATCATTAAGCAAACAGTCTGTGAGCACCTAGAAAGGAATGCTGTGATCACCAATAGTCAGCATGGATTTCTGAAAAATAAGTCGTGTCAGACTAACCTGATCTCTTTTTTTGACAGAATTACAAGCCTGGTAGATGAAGGGAACGCAGTGGATGTAGCCTTGATTTCAGCAAGGCATTTGACAAGGTGCCCCATGATATTCTTGTAAAGAAGCTGGTAAAATGCGGTCTTGACTATGCTACCACTCAGTGGATTTGTAACTGGCTGACTGACCGAACCCAAAGGGTGCTCATCAGTGGTTCCTCTTCATCCTGGAGAAGAGTGACTAGTGGGGTGCCACAGGGTTCTGTCTTGGGCCCGGTCTTATTCAACATCTTTATCAACGACTTGGATGATGGACTCAAGGGCATCCTGATCAAATATGCAGATGACACCAAACTGGGAGGGGTGGCTAACACCCCAGAGGACAAGATCACACTTCAAAATGACCTTGACAGATTAGAGAAGTGGGCCAAAACAAACAAGATGAATTTTAACAGGGAGAAATGTAAAGTATTGCACTTGGGCAAAAAAATGAGAGGCACAAATACAAGATGGGTGACACCTGGCTTGAGAGCAGTACATGTGAAAAGGATCTAGGAGTCTTGGTTGACCACAAACTTGACATGAGCCAACAGTGTGACACGGCAGCTAAAAAAGCCAATGCAATTCTGGGCTGCATCAATAGGAGAATAGCATCTAGATCAAGGGAAGTAATAGTGCCACTGTATTCTGCTCTGGTCAGACCTCGCCTGGAGTACTGTGTCGAGTTCTGGGCACCACAGTTCAAGAAGGACACTGACAAACTGGAACGTGTCCAGAGGAGGGCAACCAAAATGGTCAAAGGCCTGGAAACGATGCCTTATGAAGAACGGCTAAGGGAGCTGGGCATGTTTAGCCTGGAGAAGAGGAGGTTAAGGGGTGATATGATAGCCATGTTCAAATATATAAAAGGATGTCACATAGAGGAGGGAGAAAGGTTGTTTTCTGCTGCTCCAGAGAAGCGGACACGGAGCAATGGTTCCAAACTACAAGAAAGAAGATTCCACCTAAACATTAGGAAGAACTTCCTGACAGTAAGAGCTGTTTGACAGTGGAATTTGCTGCCAAGGAGTGTGGTGGAGTCTCCTTCTTTGGAGGTCTTTAAGCAGAGGCTTGACAACCATATGTCAGGAGTGCTCTGATGGTGTTTCCTGCTTGGCAGGGGGTTGGACTCGATGGCCCTTGTCGTCTCTTCCAACTCTATGATTCTATGATTCTATCCTGCTGTCCTATGGGGCTCCCAGTGGACCCTTGGGTTTCACCTACTCTGGCTCAGGTGCCTTCAGATTATCTACTAGGCTCGGGAATATTGGCTGAATAAACTAGTACATATTTACAGAAGTTTGTTGCCCTTGAATGATTTTGTATGGATACTGTCAGGTGAATCACTTGTTCACTGCATGTACCATCACAAAGGTCTGCCTTGATTTTTCTGATTCCCTGTAAAATGGAATATTAATTTAAAAAAACACTAATCTCTGAATACTTTTTAAGGTTTGGTGAATGTGCTTAGTACAAATACATAGTTCAGTTTTTTTAATACATCCTTTCACATCCCTTAACAAGTGCAACTTTCTTGCTAACTGTGTCAAAGTTTGTATTTTTGGTGTTAACAGCAGTTCTTGATGCCTTACTTTGTGACACTTATATTTTTGTAGGTAATAAATATGAATTTAAGGAAAATACGGTAGCTCATTCACAAGAATGTATAAAGGCTTTTTACTCCCATTATTCTTTTGGGGTTTTTTTTTTGTAGAAATCTTTTGTATTTTTTTTTTTTTGAATAATTTTTATTATTATACATTTTATAAATTTCCATCCGATTATTCATTTAATCCCACATACAACATAATTATTTTTTGACTTCCTTCAGCGTCTCTGACAATCGTCCGTAATTATATCTTTAATACACATTCCCTTCTTTCGTATTGCCATTTTTCATCCTTACTCCCATTATTTCTAATAAACAATACTTATTTTCTTTTTTTTACAGTGCCTCTTTAAATCCCACTAGCGTTGTATTCACACCACATATGTTTTTCAGATAATCCACAAATTTCCCCCAGTCTTCGATGAACTTTTGGTCTTTAGTATATCTGATTTTCCCAGTTAATTTATCCAGTTCTGCATAGTCTGTCAATTTTAGTCTCCATTCTTCTATCATCGGTATCTCCTCTTGTTTCCACTTCTGGGCCAACAGGATTCTGGCTGCCGTTACCGCATACTGGAAAAGCTTACAGTCCTTTCTTCTAATGTCCTTTCCTACGATACCTAAAAGAAAAGCTTCGGTTTTTTTCACAAAAGTATATCTTAACATTTTTTTCAACTCATTATATATCATTTCCCAAAAACTTTTCACTTTCTTACATTCCCACCATAAAGAATATCCCTTCCTTATCTTTACACTTCCAACATTTGTTATCAACCTTATACATCTTTGCTAATTTTACAGGTGTCATATACCATCTTTTGTATTTTATAGTAAATAATGATAAACGTATCACCTAGAACTTGTCTTACAGAAAATTAACTGTTCTTTTCATTTGCAGAAATACTCATTGCTGCCTTACTTGATTTTAGTATTAAAACAGTTCCTCCTTCAAAGGGATTTGAATGAAGTTTTTACTGGTGGAATTAGCTCTTACAGCCTAATTTTAATGGCAGTTAGCTTCCTACAGGTATGTGATTTGGTACTGTCAGTCTTGAAGAATTCTTTACAAATTTTTGGTTAGCAATTAATGTTTATTTACCTTTATATGATTTTTTCGCTTCAAAACCTTTTGTATTGGCTGTAGATTTTACTTTATTAGTGTGTAATTCCTGCAAGAGTTCTGTCCAAAAAGCAACAAAAGGCTATGGGATAAAGACAGTAGAATCTTTGTATAAAGTGGGTTGAGAAACATGATGCTGTTCCACTGTAAACTTTCACTCCTCCAATGCAAATGTTGACCCCAGCCAGCATGGCTAGTGGTCAGGGATGATGGGAGCAGGAATCCAACAATAGCTGGAGGACGCTGTTTGGGCTATCCTGGGGTTAAGGATAGAGTTCATGTAGTTGTGTAATCATTTTTCAGTGCTGCCTCATACTGCATAACTTTTCAAATAGCAGTAATTGAATGGTTTGTATTTCACATGGCATGTTTCTTATGAATAAAAAATAAAGGGACCCCTGACCGTTAGGTCCAGTCGCGAATGACTCTAGGTGCTCATCTCACTTAACTGGCTGAGGGAGTGCTCATCTCACTTAACTGGCTGAGGGAGCCAGGTACAGCTTCCGGTTCATGTGGCCAGCATGACTAAGCCGCTTCTGGCGAACCAGAGCAGCGTACAGAAACGCCGTCTACCTTCCCGCTGAAGCGGTACCTATTTATATACTTGGCACTTTTATGTGCTTTTGAACTGCTAGGTTGGCAGGAGCAGGGACCGAGCAACTGGAGCTCACCCCGTTCGGGGATTCGAACTGCCAACCTTCTGATCGGCAAGCCCTAGGCTCTGTGGTTTAGACCCTTCTTATGAATAAATGTACGTAATTAATTTGAACTGGACTAGTTATGATACCTTCTTGTAGCATACAATTCTTTGAAAGTCTATCTCCTAAAATCTTAAAGTGAGAGAAGACTATCTGATATTAAAGAAGTTGAGGTTATTTTTGGTTGTTGATAGTTAATGCTCATTCCCAACTTTAAATGGTTCACCATAAAGATGACAGAAGTATAAATGATCACATACACCAGCATAATAAAACTGCTATTTTTCTTCTTGTAGTTGCACCCAAGAATTGATGCTAGAAGATTGGAGGAAAATCTTGGAATGCTTCTAATAGAATTTTTTGAACTCTATGGAAGGAATTTTAATTACTTGAAAACTGGTATTAGAATAAAAAATGGAGGCGCTTATATTGCCAAAGAAGAAATCATGAAAGCCATGACCAATGGATATCGACCTTCCATGTTATGTATTGAAGATCCTCTTCTGCCTGGTGAGATAGCAAACTGCTTCATATTTTTCCATTAAGAATGCAGATTTAACACAGAGTTTAAAGATTATCTGAGGAAATCCTTCAAATGGGTGCTCCTGTTACTTGTTTTAAATAATCATTCAGAAATAAGCCCTTAACCTTGCCTTGATCTTGTGATTTCTTTCCGCCATCAATTTTGTGTGTGTTTTCTTACCCCACTGTTTTTACTATCATATAATACATAGAGATTAGTAGTAGAATGTAGTATATTTTTAATGTTTTAAATGGTGCTGCTTTTTTTTTTAAGACGCCGGAGACCAGAATTTCCCTATTTTCTGTATCCATGGCTGCAAGAATTTCCATATAAGGGCTTAGTAAATCAGTTTTTATATCCTTTCCTTTTCATCCTGTTGCATTTGACTTTTCTGGGGCAAAATTATGGACCTAAACACTGCATACTAAGTTTTGTGAAGCATCCCACAATAATAGGAAAGGAGTTAGGGTCCTCAAGATTTGAAAATGCAATAATCCTCTGCTGAGCAAATTGAGCGTTCTCCTAATTTGACCACTTTCACCTTCAGTTGCTGCTAGGCATGAAGGTAGTATGAGCCTTGTAAATGACACACAGGTTTGATCTGCAGTGTAGACTATGACTGGAAGTTTCCTACCTTAACGTTCTTGCGTAACAATGCAATTTCCCTTACTGCTGGTTCCTTGTTGCTCTGCACCGCACTCTGGTGTCACATTTTAATAACACATTATTAACATTACAATCAAAACGTAATACAGTGGTACCTTGGGTTAAGAACTTAATTCATTCTGGAGGTCCATTCCTAACCTGAAACTGTTCTTAACCTGAGGTACCATGGAGCTAACAGAGCCTCCAGCTGCTGCTGCGCCACCGCTGCACGTTTTCTGTTCTCAGTCTGAAGCAAAGTTCTTAACCCGAGATACTATTTTCAGGTTAGCGGAGTCTGTAACCTGAAGGGTCTGCACAGTGGTACCTTGGGCTAACCCAGAAATATTACCGCGGGTTAAGAACTTTGCTTCAGGATGAAAACAGAAATCATGCAGCGGTTAGCTAAAGTGGTGCTTCAGGTTAAGAACAGTTTCAGTTTAAGAACAGACCTCCGGAACGAATTAAGTTCTTGACCCGAGGTACTGCTGTATGTCTAAATATGTTACGACAACCGTTCCGTAACCCTTCCTTAATGTTACAAACCGCCCTATCACTTTGTAACCCTGAGCTTCCAACTGAAAAGCGATGTGAATGGAATTTCTTATTGAAGCTGGAAAACAGACTGTTTTAAAATATATGGAAAATGCAATAATTTATAACAGTGTGTGTGCATTGGTCACCAGAACAGTCTGTCCGATAGCAGATCGGGTACCTAGGTGAAGTATGGATCACAATATGGTTTGTGGTTTGTGTATAAGGACTAAGAACCTCCAAGCAATCACTGCTTGTTTCAAGATTTAAAGGGGTAAATGTATGGGCATTCCAAGGACAACATGGAATCAGAAGTGTCCATTACTATCCAGCTTTAAAAATGATGAACAGGTCTTGTAAGTCAACATTATTTAAATTTTTAATTTAACCGTTATAGGCAACGATGTTGGAAGAAGTTGTTATGGTGCCATGCAAGTAAAGCAAGTTTTTGATTATGCCTACATTGTTCTAAGCCATGCAGTATCACCACTTGCGAGATCGTATCCCAACAGAGATTCGGAAAGGTAACCAATTTGAGTGTGTTAATTGCATGGCTTCTGAAAATCCAACTTTGCACTATTGGTCTTAATGGCTTCATAACTGGAGATGTCAGCATACAGTACTGTATCCTGAAATGCATGACTAGTTTAATGTAACTGTGAAACTTGTTTCTTTCTCCCTTCCCCCTTCCTCCTCTCGCTGTCTTTCCTCCATTCTGCATAACAAGCTGTTTAAAACTTTCTTTGTCGAAATGAAGCAAGATTGTGTGTATGCAAGCCTTTATCTACAAGGGCTCTTGATTGCAAACTTCTATTCGTAAATCAGTGTAGATTTCTTATGTAGGTCACTATTTCTTCCAGTACCTTAGGAAGAATCATCAAAGTGACACAGGAAGTGATTGACTACAGAGCTTGGATTAAGAAGAAATGGGGAAGTAAAGCTAATTTGTCACCTGATCTTGGTGAGTAAAGGATTTGAAGTAAAAACTCACATCAAAATTTCAATTAATTTCAACCACATCTTGGTTTGATGTGATATCTGAAGTGAGCATGTGGGTCATGGCTAAACCCTGCAGTAAATCTGATAATTGCATAATATCGCTTGTTTACAGCAAGGGACTGTGAAAGGTGATTTATTTTCAAACAAAACTGATAAATGTGTATGCTTACAGGTATTCCAATGAAAGGGAGAGAACCAATATCTGCATGTAATGTAGTCCAGAATGGTGATGCTGAATCGGCATACAGCCAGCCTTTGGCTTTGTCATTTACTGGTACTCAGCAGCTGTCATCAGGCTCATCTGCCTCTTCCGTTTCTTCTCTTTCTGGCAGTGATATTGTAAGTCCCATTCCTCCCCCCTTGAAGCTGTTTTCTATTTGTTTATTCCTTTTTTCTGACTGTAATTTGGTATATCTGTGTATATCTGTGTAGGACTTCCGTAAGTTTTGTTGACACTAACTGAGCTTGAAACTTTTCCAGTTATGGTACATTGCTGTTCTCTAAAACTTGATGATTTATCATGCTGTATTTTCAGAAAGATAAAATGCCTATGTCACCTTAACTGTCATAATGACATTTAATGTTAAATCAATCTTAATAAGAGAGAAGATAATTTTATAGTTTTTTAAAAAGAAAACCACACAGAAGCGCTTAAATGAAAGAGCATTATAGCACCAATTAAAGTAATTAGTTCTTAAAAACCTTGCTTCCTTTCTGTTGCAGCCATTTTAGCTCTGTATTTTATGTATTTGATGTCTTAAAATGCTTCTTAACTTTAAAATGTTTCCCAAGTCCTGAACAACACCATTGAATTTAAATAGGTAAATGTATTAAAGCACATGAAATAACAGATTTAAAAAAGGTTATAAGACAAAGAAAAGTTGTTGCTCATGTGAATTGCACCTTTCTTGCCTATACAACTATATCATCCTCATTAGTATGGACAGAGCATGGCAGGTTTTACACTTGCCATGTAAAACCTGTGGTGTAGCAGTTAGAATGTCATGCTAGAACTTGGGAAACCAGGGTTCAAAACCCTACTCGGCCATGAAGATCACTAGGTGACCCTCGGCCAGTCACAGTCTCTCAGCCTCACCTACCTCTCTGGGTTGTTGTGGGGATTAAAGGAGGAGGGGGAGAACCATGTAGGCCACCTTGAGCTCCTTAGAGAAAGAGGTGGGACAGAAATGCAATAAATAATAAAAAATAGTGATCAGGCAATCTCAGGAATTGCTTATTTAAGTCCCAGAACATACAGGGTGTATAGTATATGTAGATATACGTATGGTGTCATGTCCTGGGGGAAAGTCCACAGTTCCTGAATCCCCTTTGGATCTTTCCCCAAACATGGTTGCCTTTCTTACAAAGGCTTCCTTGATCTCCAGTGGCATTACAAACTAGTACAGGACATTTCTACACCATTCTTGGTGAAAACCACATCTTAAGAGGACTAAGTATCAGCTTCCTGACATATTTATCATCTTCTGGTGCTTACAGTGCTATTGGTATTTGCTTGTGTGGGTGCTTAAATGAATAGTAAGCATGTGCTCCTTTCATATTAAAAGAACAACAAACCTATTCCCCCCTTTTCTTTGTCACAAGGATTCAGATACTCCACCTTGCACAACTCCTAATGTGTACCACTTCAATCTCCAAGCACCATCTCAGCTTACAGTTGGTTTACCACCAGCATTGCCTGTGCCAAGTGGTAAAACTCAGTCTGTGCCTGCAAGAACATTGATTATGACTACTAATAATCAGGTATGGACTATATGATGGAAGTTGTCCCATTGGATAGTGGTGATGGTGGAGCAGAAAGTCAGTTGGCTTGCAATACTATTCTAAAATGGATTTTCTTGAAGCATTTTGCTTATATCTTACTGTCTGAATGCAGTTTGCATCTCTTCTGGTCACACATGTGGAAACAGCTGTATGAGTCTGGCCTTGGTGAATTGCTAGGAGACAAAACTTAGTAAAAGAATTTGGTAAATTTGCAATTTAGCTGGCACTAATTGTGACCACTTCCTCTTGTTTCCAGCAGCACAATGGAATGAAGCTGACGGTCAAAGCAGCTCACAATCATACTCAAGGCAACGGATACAGTTCTTCTGGTAATGGAGCCATGAGGCAGCCTGTTAGCAACCGAGGGCACCACCAACATAACCGTAATATCTGGAGAAGAAAGAAATACAGAGACAGTTTGCCTATTAGCCTTAGCAGATAATGGCCAACCTCAGAGTGTCCACTTAAGACTTACGCAGTATGTGTGACACTAGTCTGGACTTGAGAACAGCACTGGGCATTTCAGTTTGTGGATGTTGCCAAATATCTGCATCCAACCTTGCATGTTTCTTTGTGTGGTGGTGGAGTCCATCTTAAAAGAAATAATTGTGCTTATCTGTGAAGCCTTATTAAATGTGGAAGTTTGTCTTCTGCCTATCCATGATTACTACAGTGCCGAAGCAGCTGTAGCAGAAGCACTGTGAGGACCATAAATGCGGTGGCACCTTCTGCTGTAGCTGCATTTGTTCATTATAGCTTTTTTGTTTTGTCAGAAAAGTATAGATGGTTTGGACTTTCCTTTCCTTTGTAGCAAATTTTTGTGACTTTGCTTGTTGCCTTCCCATTTCTTGTTTAAACTTTTTGTTACCATACTCAAATCAAACATAACTTTTGTGCAATAACTCTGAATGTTTTTCATTTAAGTTATATTTAAGGAATGAAGGGTGTACAGAATGTAATTTTATTATTTGCTTGCTTTACAGATCCTTTCCCAGACTGCATTTTTTAAGTTGGGGTTCACTACGTTAACTCTAGCTAATGGGGAGGGCACAATCTAGTGCTCTTGCACAGGTCATACTTGTTTCAATGTGGATCACGCAAGATAATTTGGACCTTCAATTGATTCCTTAAAACTGGACAGAGATCAGCATAAAGAATTCCAGTCTTTTAGGGTAAAGGTGAATAAGTCCCAGATGTTCATCTACAAATGCTTTTAATTAGTTTTATTTACCCTCTGGTTGGCTCCAAGCATTGTTGCTGAATGAAATATCCAACTTAAAGAATGTGGAGAAAGGAACATATATTGATTCCATTAAGGAATCTGATTAGCAGCGTGCATTAGTTCTGTTAAAAGCAACTACCTGCAGTGTACCTTTGGGCTTCTCTATGCTTTTAAAGTATCAGTCTGTTAACTTGTAAAAGAGCACAGTCCCGTGCGACACGATCGTCTGTGGCAGTCACTTGATTTAAAGATGCATACAGGGGTTCTATGCAAGTGTGCATTGCCATGGCAACCTCTGTTAACCTTTTTTAAAGCAAGAAAACACATCTTGTGTAGCCCTGGGTTTTTAAAAAAGCACTATATTCTCATTGTCACTGGCTGCATCTTTTCCTTGTTTTAAAGATAAGAAGTCTTAAATCTCAACAGCACTGTATAAGTAGCTCTGCTTAGAGGAGGAGCTTAGAAAAAATTCTGCTATCTTGACATCTGAAGGATATACAGAAGTGAATGTTCTTAACTGATATTTGAATGTTTGACATGGAATGATTTTTCTAATAGTGAGCTTTAGTATCTGTAGGCTTGCCTTGAAAGGTGGTGCAGCACATATTAAAGAAAACATTGTCCGAATTAATGCAAGGCCTTTGGGTAGTGAGAGAAGAGAGCGCAACATTCCAAAGTAGAGGAGCACATTTTGTCTGCAGTTCAGAGTTTAACAAGAAATAAAACTTTAAATATTATTTACCTATTATTAATGAATATTCACATTGGTAGTGGTTGTAGCTGCTGTTTTGATACTCTCATGGGCATAAAATGTATATGACTTACTGTACCAGCATCTCTCGGGAAAGGTATGTCACATTTATGAATATAAAACCTCTTCATCAGGCAAATGTGATTAAGGCAGAGGCTTAACTGCACACTGGCAGTTGGGCAGCCTGCAGCCAGAAGTAAACAATCAGTGTCTCTCCTAGTCGGTCATAGGTTGTAAGATACTAAGTTTTCTCAGAATAATTCTTGAACATTGTTGCCAAGATCTCCACATACACAAAAGGTTTTTCTGTCTCACAATGCCTCTCAGACCTCATGAAAAGCTTCTCTTGGAACTTGAGGAGCTCTTCAGAGCAGCATCTAATGCAGTGCAAGGGGTTGCAGAAAGAAGGGAAAGTTGTTTGTGTGCCCCTTTTCTCATGCAGAATTGTAGGATCCCAGTCCTGGTGTATATACTGCTCCAGATGAATGATAATTTTACAACTGATAACTATGTAAACAGCAATTGGATTTTGAATTGCCAAAAATCTCAGTCCTGCTTTGATATTGGATGTGTATCTTTGCTTTGACTGTTTTTTGAACCTTGTGAAAGGTTTTTAATAGATGCTGGTACAATAAGGGATCTAAACTTGAATAAACCAGTATTCAAGGGCTGATTATAGACCTGTACTCACTTTTACATGCTAGCAATATTGAATATGAACCTATGTTATGGAAACCTCTGTGTCCTAAACAGAGTCCATTTAAAAGCAGAATAGGCTTAAGAGAAGCAGATATCATGTTCCATTTCAGTCATGGTGAACCAATAAATTGCACTGGCTACCACTCTGGTTATATTATATGCTGCTGTGGATAGCTAATTAAAATATCATGTTCAGTTTCTTTTTGTGTGTATAACAATGTGGGAAGCTAAAATACATATTTTTATGTGAAGTTTTGTATTCTTTGATTTTTAATAAATTTTCAAAGCCAGATGTGTCTGTGGTGCAACTTTCTTCATTTGCCACTGACCTTTTCTGTTCATTGTGTTATCACAATACTGCGATCAAGCCAAAAACCTGCCTGATCCTGCATTCTGTTTCACAAATGCCCATGCAGGACATGAGGGTAGCAGATACTTTATTCCCAGATGCTGGGAATAAACAGGAAATATGCTGCCTCTGAAACTGGAGGTTTTATCTTGCTAGCATGGCTCATAGCTGTTGCTAATCCTGTCCTCTAATAATTGGTGTACTTTTTCTTTAAAGTCATCGAAGTGAGTGGCTGCATGTTTTGTGAATATATTTGTATTTTTCAGTGCTTAATGTCAATAGGAAACCCACAACACTAATATGGGGAATGTGGAAAATGCTTCTAAGCAATGCAACAGGACCAACAGCTGTATCATTTGTCTAAAGGAGAAAAGAACTTGAAGGACAAAAAGAAGAGGACACTTTGTTCCTTTCTTAATATAGAGTTTTACTGGGAGCCTTCTGTGCCGGCTTTTAAACACTTGCTGAAAGTTTTTCTATTCTGCCAGGCCTATGCAGGCAAGCAAGAGAACACCCCGCCCCCCAGGATAGTCTATTGATGTTTGTTTTTAATTTCTTACTGCTTTTAACTTTAATTTTTCTGTGATGCTGTTTGGTTTTATGTTTTTATGTTGTAAGCCACTGTGGTACATTTTTACAATACAGCAGTATAGAAATATTTTTATAAATATAAAATAAAGAAGAGTTACGATTTTTGTTTTGAAAACCTACCATTTTGGAATGATTAGTGGAAACTGGTTTTTTTAACTGCTGGCTAATCTTATAAAGCTCTCTTGTTTGTCATTTATTTATTTCATTTTTATCCTACCTTTCCTCCAAGGAGCTCAATCAAAGTGGCATGTATAGTTCTCTTCATAATTGAAGTAGTTTATTACTTTCCTTGGGACGCGGGTGGCGCTGTGGGTAAAACCTCAGTGCCTAGAGCTTGCCGATCGCATGGTCGGCGGTTCGAATCCCCGCGGCGGGGTGAGCTCCCGTCTTTCGGTCCCAGCTCCTGCCCACCTAGCAGTTCGAAAGCACCCTTAAGTGCAAGTAGATAAATAGGTACTGCTTTATAGTGGGAAGGTAAACAGCGTTTCCGTGTGCTGCGCTGGTGCTGGCTCGCCAGAGCAGCTTCGTCACGCTGGCCACATGACCCGGAAGTGTCTCCGGACAGCGCTGGCCCCCGGCCTCTTAAGTGAGATGGGTGCACAACCCTAGAGTCGGACGCGACTGGCCCGTACGGGCAGGGGTACCTTTACCTTTACCTTTTATATTACTTTCCTTAGATAAAGTACAGTGGTACCTCGGGTTAAGAACTTAATTTGCTCTGGAGGTCTGTTCTTAACCTGAAACTTCTTAACCTGAAGCACCACTTTAGCTAATGGGGCCTCCTGCTGCCGCCGGGCCGCCGGAACACGATTTCTGTTCTCATCCTGAAGCAAAGTTCTTAACCCAAGGTACTATTTCTGGGTTAGCGGCATCTGTAACCTGAAGTGTATTTAACCTGAAGTGTATGTAACCCGAGGTACCACTGTATAAACAAAAAATTAGGTATACTTAATTTTTTTCCGGCACCATGATGGCATAGGATCTCCTCACTGGGAACCAGTTTCAGAGTGCATACTTCCTCTGAGCTTGATTTCACTTAAACTTAAAACTGTTTCCAAAGCTTAAGCCACAGAGTGCAATCCCATTATGAAAAGTATTATTGCAGTCGCAGACTTGCAAATTATAAACAGTTCATTTAAAATGGAGCTGGCCTATTAGTGCAATTCTAGGTGGGTCTGCTCCTAAATGTAGGAGTTCCCTCATTTCTCTTGATGGCAGAGGTTAATTCAGGATGATGTCTGTACCACTTGCCCCAATCCTGTGTTCCTCCATCTTTTTATCAACTCCTGCCACAGCCTCTTCTAATGCAAGTGTGGGGCCCCAGATGTTTTTTGAACTACAGCTCCCATCCCCAAGCACTGACCATGCAGGCTAGGAATGATGGGAATTGTCCAACAATATCTAGGAACCCAAGGTTGAAAAAGGCTGTTATCATATACCATATTTTTTGCACCTGACCATAAGACGCACCTAGTTTTTAGAGGGGGAATGCAAGAAAAAAAAAATTCTTTAAAGGGAGCGCTGAGCAGAGCCTGTATGCATCCCAGGCTGTGCTCAGCGTTCCCTTTCATGAGCCGCGTGGAGCGTGTGTGCGGCGCTTGCAGGCTTCTCCCCGAGGAGGGAGAAAAGCCCCCAAGAGCCACACACACACTCCGTGAGGCTTGTGAAAGGGAGCACGGCTCTTGCGGGCTTTTCTACGAGGTGGGAGGACAGCCCGTCACTGCACAATCCTTGCACTGATTGACTGTTACTTTGGATACAACCCCAAAACTTATATGTGATTGTGCTATAGATAGAGATCTTCCTTGTGGTGCTTACATTCATTGAACTAATGAGCTACCAAGGGAGTTGATAATAATAATAATAGAAGAAGAAATGGTTTTTAAAAAACAAAAAAACTCACCCCTTCTGTTCTGGGTGGATTATGAGATTCTGAATTATACTGGAATATTTTCTTTTTTTACAGGAAGGGGGCACTCTTGCATTAGTTTTCCTTTCTGACTAAAAATACTGTATAAAATACAGTACAAAATACTCTGATCTCTTGGGCTGTTGCTTTGCAAAGTGTTTTGCCTTGGTTTCAAAAACTGCTTTTTTGACCCCGAGGTGGTTATCACCTATGGAAGCTAAGGCTGTGAAAAGACCCAATATGGAGGTCAAATGGCCGAAATATTGGGAAATATTAGAAAGAGATGGAGACAATTGGAGATTGCAGAGTATGGAGAAACTAAAAGATAAAGTGCGAGATTGGTTACATTATGCTCAGATTAAAGAGGCTTTTAAATTGGATAAAAAGTTAGGATTCCAGGTGGAAAAATCGAAATTGGAAACAGAACTGTTAGAACCTAAGACCAAACTACTTTCAAGAATGTATAACTTGCTGCTGAGGTGGAATACACAGGATGAAACAGTTAAATCAGCTATGATAAAATGGGCACAGGATATTGGGTATAATATCATGTTTGCTGACTGGGAAAAGTTATGGACCACCGGTATGAAGTTTACGGCATGTAATGCCTTGAAAGAAAACATTATGAAAATGATATATAGGTGGTACATGACCCCAGTCAAGCTAGCTAAAATATATCACCTGCCCGATAATAAGTGTTGGAAATGTAAGGAAACTGAAGGAACATTCTTTCACCTCTGGTGGACTTGCCCTAGGGTTAAGGCCTTCTGGGAAATGATATATAATGAGCTGAAAAGGTATTTAAGTATACCTTTCCTAAGAAACCAGAGGCCTTCCTTTTGGGCATTGTTGACCAGAGGGTGTTAAAGAATGATCAAACATTATTTATGTATGCAACAACAGCAGCAAGGATACTCGTCGCCAAATATTGGAAAACTCAAGATTTGCCCACGCTGGAAGAATGGCAGATGCAACTGATGGACTACATGGAGCTCGCAGAAATGACTGGCAGAATCCGAGACCTGGGAGAAGAAGCGGTGGAAGAGGACTGGAAGAAATTTAAGGACAATCTACAAAAACATTGTAAATTGTATGAGTGTTAAGAAGGATGAGAGATTTGAAATTAACAGGGCCCATAAAGTTAGTTGATAAGATTACGAGAATGAGTGAACTTTATGAGAAAAATAAATTTTTGAATAAACATTCTGTTAAAACTAGATATTTAAGACCTAGATAAAAATATTCAAAGTTAGGGACAAAACATTGGAAATGTGTATAATAAGAATTGAAACAAGGTGATAAGTTGCTGGCTAAAGTATTATAAATTTGGAACGCAGGAGCAAGAGATGTGAGGAAGCCCAAAAGATGAAGAAAAGATGGGTATTACAAGAGGTTGAATTTTATGTTTGTTCTTTTTTATGTCTTTTTTCTGTTTATTCTGTCTTTTCTCTATTGTGTTAACAAAAATTTTATTAATTTTTTTAAAAAAAAAACACAAAAACTGCTTTTTTGAGTGAAAACAAAAATTCGAAATACAAAGATGTTCAAAAATGTACAGACACATATAGTCATCCACACCTAAAGTTGGCTTTGAGTCCAATTGAGTTGAGTGAATGGGGCAAACATGCTTAGAGAGCCTTCCAGAAAAATACTGGCGGGAAGGGGACAAATGGCACTTTGTTTCTCTCAAAGCCTGCTCCAGCTATGGGGGGCCTATAGAGGCAGGAGGTGGCACACAGATGCGAGGTCTGGACAGGTATTGTGAGGATAGAGTGAGAGAGCGGATGAACCATGTATACTACCTTGAGTTCCTTGGAGCAAAGGTGGGATATCTTCCTATATACATAAAAATGGCAGGCTGTTGTCATGCTGCAGTTCACAAGGTGGCCACGCCAACACCAGTGTGACAACAAGGTGGCAGGTGGCACAGGTGAGCAGTTGAACAGTGTGGGAAGACGCTTCACAAAGCAGTTGAGCAAAGCATTCCGTGAAGAGCTTCCTCCATTAAAAGTGGGCTTGGAGTGCATTGTGTGGGGAGGGTGGGGCAAGCTGTGTTGGGACAGGTGAGGTGGGTGAGAGGTTGAGGGAGGAGCAGTTGGCCAGGTGTGGGGGACGGAGAACTGAGGAAAGAGAGCTTGCTTTCAAGTCCATGGGAGATGAAGCTCTTTCCTTTCAGAAGGCCCACTGTGAGGTGATACTAGGGAGGAACTGGACTCTCTGAGCCCTAATGTGCTTGTCCTCAGGGCAAATGTAGTTTCTGTCATACGTGTGGAAGAAAAACTTAAACATGTAGCAGAGATTCCCCAAAAATAGACCAGAGGCAATTGTACTTCATGCAGCAGAGCTTTACTTGCTACTGAAGGCAGATGAGCATAATGGCCACTAATCCAGTACATTCAGGCTTGGCACAGTCCATAAAAATCCAGTTGCAGCACTTACAAAAACTTATAAACCTATAGCAAGACTAAACCTTAACACTAGGCATAAGAATACAGAATACCACACCAAAAGGAAGAGAGAAAGTAAAACCCAGGCTCCTGGTCTATATTTATAGTCAGCATGAACTTAATTAGAAGAGATAAGAGAACCAGTTCAAACCAGCTTCCCAGAAGGTATAACCCAAACAATCATGAAGCTTCTTTCATACAGAGAAGCTTCCAGTAGCTTCCAGAACCTTCTTGAATTAATCAGAATAGGAAAGATCTCTACACATCAGATCAATACTTTCTGCACTAAGAAATGCAAACTGACAGTTTCCTCTCCCCATCCCCAACTTAGGAGGGAAATGGAGTACTCCCTGTCTCCAAAACAACTTATCATGGGTGGAGTTTTGCTTCCAGGTTGTATGCTTTCTCTGAACACTTCACTGGGTCTGATACTTTTATTTAAAATAGCCACCTTTGTGATTAAAGTTAATGTTCCAATAAAAGCCTGGTGCTGGTTTTGAAAGTGCTCCTAAAGATAACATTTCAGATTTTCAGGCCAGAAAACATTTCTTGTTCCTTGTAGGTCTCTGAGTCCCTTAACTACGTAAATGCAATTTGGGTGCTTAGGATCCTAATTATGTCAGCATGCAGGGATGATTATTCTCTTTCTATGAGACACCCTTGTGAATAAAACATTTCTCTAACCAGAAGAGGCTCTGTTCTTTCTGAAGCTGATGGAAATGGAAATGTATTTCAACCACTAACCTTCAATTGAAGATTTGGCTGGTTATTTCAATCTAATGTGAAATGCATCTCTGCTCCAGGACTTTTGAGTAGTACATGGTAACCACATCTGCAAACCCCCACTGCTCTCTGCATGTGTATAAATAGACATACAATTGACCTTTTGTATCCTTCCCACTTCTTGCCATGGCTCTCCACACACCCCAGGAAGATGTTCCCAACACTCATGCATGGGTCTGTTTGCATCCAAGCCATTGCAGCTAGCAGGCAGCCAGGATTTATTATCTTCACAGCCTGAACATCCCATCATCTGAAGTGACTGAATCTTGCTCTTGAACACTCGAAGCAAGGGATGTCAGACCTGCTGGTTATCATGAGGGACTGACAACTTAAAAACAAACAAAGCACATTATTGTACAACACTTCCCTTCCACCCCCACCCCCACCATATTTCTACTGTGTTACCTTTTCTTTTCAGGCCTGAGTTTAATCCTTTTCTGTTTTCATGCACCAAGGGGCAAGTGGGAACAGGTGGGGCCAGTTCCTCTCCACTGAGGAGGCTCTGCATGCCAGGCCTAGTTTTCTGACCAGGGCAGCCTCACTTGCATGTCGGCTTTTCAGTGTGAGGCTGGGAACGCATTGGCTGAATTGTGCCCTGGGCAGCATCAAAGGGACAGAGGTTCCCCACATTCATCTCTGCCAGCCCTTTTGTATGTTCAGACCCAACTGCTATTATTTATTGTTTGTCTCCTATGGATACTTTCCATTTTTTAAAAAAGAGAAAAATCAAGGAAATAGTACCACAGAATTACAAACGTGTAGTTTAGCTTCAAGAGAAAATGATTCACCACAGTCACCAACAAGGTTTACAGCTGAGTAAGGATTTGAGGCCAGATCTACCTGACCCAGATCAAACACTTACCACACTGGCTTCCCTGTTGTGTGTTCTTAAGAAAAGAGAAAGAATTGGGGAGGATATGATTTTCAAGTTTCAGCTGTTGTGATCAGAAAGTATGCCCAACAGTAGGAGAATGGTATCTATAGACTTTATTATATGGATGAGATTTTTTCAAATAAGGATTTCAGAGTGGAAGTATGATCACTGGGCAACAATTTTTTACTTTTTGAATGTTGTCTAGATTTCTACAAATGATTTAGAGTATTTTTGCACTGCTGAATCAGGAAATGGCATCTGTTTCTCTCCATCAGGTCAGGTTTTTGTGCTATATTGATTTGAAAAAAAACAGATCTTGTGACAAAATCGATTACATTTTTGTGGCATTATCAGCTGATTTTTGTCAACACATATCATCCTAAATATGTTTTTAAGAGAAAAAAATGTTTTTCCAACAACATACGGTATATTGATTACCTGATAGAAACATTGATTACTGTAAACTGAATGGTGGGCATTGATAAAGGTAAGGTAAAGGTAAAGGTACCCCTGCCCGTATGGTCCAGTCGTGTCCGACTCTAGGGTTGTGCACCCATCTCACTTAAGAGGCTGGGGCCAGCGCTGTCCGGAGACACTTCCGGGTCACATGGCCAGCGTGACGAAGCTGCTCTGGCGAGCCAGCACCAGCGCAGCACACGGAAACGCCGTTTACCTTCCCACTATAAAGCGGTACCTATTTATCTACTTGCACTTAGGGGTGCTTTCGAACTGCTAGGTGGGCAGGAGCTGGGACAGAAAGACGGGAGCTCACCCCGCCGTGGGGATTCGAATCGCCGACCATGCGATCGGCAAGCCCTAGGCACTGAGGTTTTACCCACAGCACCACCCGCGTTCCCATTGATAAAGGTAAGTACACGTAAATTGCATGTTGCTTCACTATTTTTCAAACTTCAGGGCTTGAACTTCCGTTCCTTGGAACTCCTGGAATGCTCAGCGGCAGGGAGGTCTCTCTTCAGAGTCCAACAGTAGTCAGCCATCATGACTGCGTCCCAGCGACCCTGATACCTGGTCTCCATCTCTTTCATGTCCTGATGGAATCTCTCCCCCTGCTCGTCACTCATTGAACCCAGGTTCTCACATAGGTTCTACCTATGTGAAAATAGGTAGTGCATCTTGACGCTCATGTTGCAGCCCAGGTTTCTGAAAGCAGTCAGCATGTTGTTGACAAGTTCTGCGTAGTTTCTGGCCTTGTTGTTGCCCAGAAAGTTCTTCACCAACAGAACAAATGCCTTCCACGCTTCCAGTTCCACTTCGTTCATTGAGTTTCCGAACTCTGGATCTCTGATGAGCTGACAGATCTGAGGACCGTCAAAGATGCCAGCTTTCAACTTCTCCATGGTCAATCCTGGAAAAGCCTGGCACAAGTAAGTGAAGCAGTCACCATCCTTGTCCAGAGCCTTGGTGAACTGCTTGATTAAGCCGAGCTTGATGTGCAGCGGTGGGAAGAGTATTCTGTCTCTGTCCACCAGAGGGTCGTTGATGACGTTCCTTTTTCTGCAAGGCACCAATTCCTCCCAGACAGGCCACTCCTTCTTCGTGTAATCCTGGTACAGATAGGTAGCCGTGTTGGTCTGCCATATTCAAAACAAAAAATTTTTCCTTCCAGTAGCACCTTAAAGACCAACTAAGTTAGTTCTTGGTATGAGCTTTCGTGTGCATGCACACTTGAAGAAGTGTGCATGCACACGAAAGCTCATACCAAGAACTAACTTAGTTGGTCTTTAAGGTGCTACTGGAAGGAAAAATTTTTTGTTTCGTGTAATCCTGAGCACGGTCCCTACATGCACAGAAAACATGGGTACTTGGTGAAGCCAGACTGTTGTCCCAACAAAAAGTTCACCATCTTCAGGTCAACACAAATAAACCACTTATGCTGATCATAACCAATTTTCTCCAGCACATACTTCACCGCTTCATAGTTCTCCTTCAGTGTACTCGAGTGAGCCAGGGGTATAGAGGCAAACTGGTTGCCGTTGCGTAGCAGAACACATTTCAGTGATCGCTTGCTGCTGTCAATGAACAGTCTCCAATCTTTGGGTTCGTACTATGGCACTACAAGCTTGAGCAGAAGCTGCGCAATATCTGCACAGTACACCAAGTCCTTCTCTTCCTAGAAAAAATGGAGGTACTCTTGATGCCTGTTGCTGAAGAAGCTGATGCGAGCACTGTCAGAGATGAGGTTTTTTTCCTTCAATCTGGATGCCAACAGTTCGGCAGAGTCTTTTGACAAGCTGAGGTCGTGAACTAGATAATTGAACTCCTTTTGGGAAAATGGATGTGGAGCATCATCTTCAAGAAGCACTTCTTCTTCTTCATGTCCTTCAACACTGGAGGCATCTTCGTCACTAATGTCAGGAAGTTCTCTGAAGATAGGCACTGGAATTTCATCACAATGAGCTACAGGACGACGTGCTGATTGAAGATCAGGATACTTGAGGCTGCTCCGGTTCTTTCTGTTGATCCCAGTCACATCAACAGCGCAGAAGTAGCAGTCAGTGACATGGTTTGTCGGCTCCCTCCAAACCATGGGAATTCCAAAGTTCAGACTCCTCTTGCCATTGGTCCACCCATGTAGAGTCTCAGTGCATGCCTTGTGGCGCCCAAGCTTTATCCTGGTCACCAAGTTTAATACCAAAATAAGCATGGTAAGCACGCCTTATGAAACTTGTGCACCAGTTTATGGAAGATTTCGAGGTTTTATCACTTCAAACTGATCCCTTTTCAACATAATCACCCAGAACTATCGGACCTGAATACTTCTTGTCATTAAAATAATCATTTCCAATCAAAATTATTATTCGACATGGCATTTTACCCCCACCAACTTCTTCTAAAGTGCTCCACACAAGTGTACATGTGAACAAAAACGTAAAAAAAGAAAAAAAAATGCAGACAACAAATTTGTTGTTGACCAGTGTCAGGCACATACAGATCCCATAACTCATTTGCAGAAAACTTTGGGTTCCTGTCAGCTACATATCTGGGAGATGGCGTAACCCAAAAAGTTAAAGATGGTAGCAGTAAGATGGTTGGGATGGTCCCCACTTGGAGAAGTCAGACTGCAGTTTAAGATATCCTCCCTATTTAAATTCATTTTGTTAACTTGGGCCCAGTTCTCCAATCTCTTACGGTCATCTTGTATCCTGATTCTGTCTTCACTGGCACTGGCTACCGCTCCCAGCTTGCTGTCATCTGCAGATTTGATGAGCATCCCCTCAATTCCTTCATTCAAGTCATTTATAAAGACACTGACCAACAATGGACCCAGGACAGAACCCTGCAGCACCCCACTTCTCACTTTTCCCCAAGGTGACAAGGAGCCTTACTGAGCACTCTTTGGGTTTGGTAGTCAACCAGCTACAAATCTACCTAACAGTTATCTCATCCAGCCCACTTTTTTCCACCTTCTAAGTGACTTACCGTAGTTAAGCCTGGCAGGACAGCTTACTCTATGGTCTTAACCCCTCCATGGATTAATTAGAGTTAAGCATGTTGGTTACATAGACCACAGCAACACCTTTCTCATTTCATAGAAATCACTTAGAAGGCTCCTGCATATTTCACCCCATAACTTTCTTTCTAGGAGGGCTATAGACTTCAAAACAAAACCCTGGAAGCTCAGAGTTTGGGGCAGCTGGTTGGGGGTACCAGTGAAAGCTTTAATAGGTGGCTTGATACCATGGGCACTGAGTCAACCCCTGGTCTAAGATTTCCACTAGTCTTTGCCATTTCTATCTTACCAGGTTGCTTCTGAGAGAAATTTGTGGAATGGAATCCTTTATTAAAATGGTTCTGTTTTAGAGACATTGCATTATAAGTTGTGCAAATGTATGATTTGTGAGTTTGTAAATTAAATCAAATGAATAGTGTGAGAACCTCAGGTGCTAAGGAGGAGGCATGAATCTGGCCAACTGTCTGGAGGGGAGACCAATGGGATCACAATATTAGAGCAGGTTATCCATATCCATGATTAAGAAGCTGCCTTATATGAGACCAGATAATAACCTTGACTATTGTGGGGGGTTTTACATGTTCTCATGGGCAAGTAAAAAGTGTATTAAAAAGCACTGTACAAGTTAAATTGACTCAGATATTGCTTCTGATCTGTTGTAATTTTTCTTTTAAGTGTACATTCATATTTTTCACCAACATTTTAGTTTTTACCTTATTGAGTTTAAAACCAGCAACACCTAAGGTGACAATCTTACACACAATTACCTTGGAGTACAAACAGGCTGCGCCCCAGGTGTGGGCTGCTTAAATAGGCAAGGGGCGGATCCGAGGGAAGCCCACCATTTTCTCCATTGGCTCTGCCCATGGCATGGCTAAGATCCGGCTCCTGACAGCCAGCGGGGGCATATGCCCCCTCCGCCTATCAGGAAGGGCACTGCCGTTTGAATTCCACCGTCGGGGCCCCCAGAGAAGCCTCTTTTGTCCAGCAATGTCACCCCACCAAGAGAGGTGAGAAGACTTGGAGTAATTCCCAGTAAATTACTAGAACTTACTTCTAAGTAAACATGCACAGCAGCTGGGCTGCATCCCACAATTTTTAAGAAGTTGCACAAAATGTTGTGTTCCTTTTGGATCTTGATGTTTGCAAATAAAAGCCATTTTATTCAATGTAGTAATGAAACTGAAATTGCTGGAAGCAGTGTCACTGAGAGAATCTGCGTAACCCGCCAGAGATTCAAGACTCATCATGAGCTCAGATAACAGTTCAATGGGCAGGGCCACTTTTCTGTTTTTGAGTGTGGGGGGTGTAGGAATAATGATTTTTAAATGAGGTCTTGGTGCCAACATTTCAGAATAATATTTCTTACTCCAACAGTTAATCCCTCAATAAGTCCTTGATACAAACACACCAGGCATTGGGACATGATTTCCCCCCATCTGGGAGGAGATGCTATTTTTGAGAGACAGAGATGTTAAGCCAAGTGTGGTGCTGCATCCAGCTGAATCCCCAGGGTGTAACTCTCTAATTATAAATGCTGCTCTTACTAATGGTTTGCTGGGTGGGGGAATAATGAGGGGGAAACAAAATGCAGGTGGGTAAGATTTTTGGTCAGTGGCCTTTTTAAGGTATGGCCTTATACATGACCTTCAGGACCTTACATCCTCCCTCCTTTGGAAGCTGTAAGCTAGAAAAGGGCCAGGCAGCTATTTGGTAGGCTGTCCCCCTCCGAGCGCCTTGTCCACAGCAACGGAAAGGCATTCCATGAAGCCATTTGAACCCGTGCTCCAGACATGCCCCTATCACACCCAAGTCAAGGGGGTGACAGCAACTTTATCCTTGAAACACTTAGCAGTCATGTCATGGTAGGTATCCAATGCATTCATGTCATTCTGTAGCCAAGATGTCACAGGTCCTGAGCCACCTAGAATAGTCAGAAGCAGAACGCTTGGAAAAGAAAGGCAGGGGAGTATGCTTAGCACTCTTCGGCAAAATCTTAAAATAAGACTCACAACCCCAGCAGCTTCACTTTATATGTAACTGGCACAGAGGCACATAGTAATTGTTTCCACATGGTAACTGTTCAGCCATGAGCCCAGAAGCGAGTCACTCCAGAATCCTGTTTATGGAGCCTGCCATAATTGTGACCTAGCTTTCTGAAGACTTGAGGATCCAGCACAGCTTGCAGACTACTCTTGGGAGAGCAGCAGTGGCAGCAACTGCCTGGTAGGAAGCTGTATGAATGCATATGCCTTTAGAAGCATATACATCTAAGGCCAGGCTTTTGAGCTTAGTTACTCCTGCGATATTTCAGTGCTTCACATTCTGTTTCGCAACAGGAAATTCCAGGAAATAAGCTATCCAAGTGTAGAACTCTAATTTACCAGAAGTAATGACTATGAATGTTGTCAAAATGTTCAGCTGAAATGTTCAGCGGACTTCTGGGAAGTCCGTTCTCTAGTCCTTTCTAGTCTATGCAGGCTGCAAAAATTATCATCTCTTAAATCCTAGGCACCATTTAATTTTTTTGTGAAGGCTCACACAACAACAACAACAACAACAACAACAGTCGCCTGTGGTTCCTGCGCAATGTTTGCCATCTTGCCAAAGGTTGCAGGCAGCTTTACCTGCAGCAATTGCATGTAGGTTGCCCTCTTAAAAGACAAAGTCCAGCAACTGGAGGAACTCTTTTTGGAAGCAACAGAGCACACCGTCTCCACCAAAGAGGAGACAGGGGACTCCCCTGAGAAGGAGGCTAGTTCACCAACACAGGAGCCAGATATACAGAGAAACGTGACTCAAAGAAGTAGGAGGCCCAGGGTTCGCTCTGATTGTTTAGAAATACACAATCGCTTTGAGGTCCTCTCCCCTAGCATGGAAGACGAAGAGCAGACTCCATTTGAGGATCTCTCCCTCATTACAGTCGATCAGGTATATGAAGACGAGCAGCAAAGTCAGTCCTCAGGGAATGTGCAGGCGACCTTGGAACGGACAGCTCACGGAAGAACCCCGACCAAACCTAAGAAGAGGCGTGTAGTGGTGATAGGGGATTCCCTACTGAGGGGAACAGAAGCAGTGATCTGTGGGCCTGACAAGATGTCTCGGGAAGTGTGCTGTCTCCCCGGGGCTAAGATCCAAGATGTAACTGAACGACTGCAAGGAATCATAAAACCCGCTGACAAATACCCCTTCCTCTTGGTTCATGTGGGAACCAATGACACTGCAAGCAATAGCCTCCAGAAGATCAAAAGAGACTATGAGGCTCTGGGCAGGAAATTGAAGCAATTAAAGGCACAAATTGTCATCTCATCTGTCCTCCCAGTTGAACGACGTGGCCCAGGGAGAGAGGGAAAAATAGTGGAAGTGAACAGCTGGCTTCGCAAATGGTGTAAACAGGAACGGTTTGGATTCTTAGATCACTGCAGTTTCTTGAAGATGGATTTCTAGCAAACGATGGGCTGCACCTCACAACGGTTGGGAGGAATGTTTTTGCCAAAAATCTCAGAAACCTCATCAGGAGGGCTTTAAACTGACTAATGTGGGGGAGGGAGACAGTGCTCCTGAAGGCAGGAGTCTATCAATTGATGAAGATGATCATCCAAATGTCATAGACCGAATGGAGCAAACAGCACGCAGACCTAGTGGTGGGAGGAAAAAATCCTTAAATAAGAGACACGGGGGAATGATTAATGGACTTCAATGTCTGTACACTAATGCGCAAAGCATGGGAAATAAACAAGATGAGCTTGAGCTCATGGTACAGCAAACTAAATATGACATAATAGGCATCACTGAAACCTGGTGGGATAAGTCCCACGACTGGAATGTAATAATGGAGGGATACAATCTATTTCAGAGAAACAGACCAGACAAGAAAGTAGGAGGAGTGGCGTTATATGTCAGGGATGTGCATACCTGTGAAGAGATCCAAGATTTAGAACCTCAAAGCCAAAGTGAGAGCATTTGGGTCAAAATTAAGGGAGAGAAGAATAACAGGGATCTCATTGTGGGAGTTTACTATAGATCCCCAAGCCAAACGGAGGACATAGATGATGCCTTCCTGGAACAGATGGCCAAGCATGCGAAAGGAAGGGAGATAGTAGTAATGGGGGACTTCAATTACCCGGATATTTGTTGGATGTCAAACTCAGCCAAGAGCATAAGGTCAAACAGATTCCTCACTGGCCTTGCAGACAACTTCATTGTCCAGAAAGTGGGAGAAGCAACAAGAGGAACAGCCATTTTAGATCTGGTCCTAACCAATGTTGATGACCTGGTTAGTGGGGTAGAAGTGGAAGGATCATTAGGCGCAAGTGATCATGCTCTTCTGAAGTTTACTATACAGCGGAAAGGAGCAGCCAAGCATACCAGGACTCAATTTCTTGACTTTAAGAAAGCCGACTTCATAAAACTTAGGGAAGTGCTGGGTGAGATCCCATGGACAGTAATACTAAAAGGAAAGGGAGTTCATGATGGCTGGGAGTTTGTTAAGAGGGAGATAGTAAAAGCACAACTTCAGGCAATACCAATGAGACGGAAACATGGAAGGTGCCTAAAGAAGCCATGGTGGCTATCTAAAGAACTTTTAACTGAGTTAAGATTAAAAATGGATGTGTACAAAAAATGGAAAAGGGGGGAAACCACCAAAGAGGAATTCAAACAAATAGCCAGCACGTGTAGACACAAAGTCAGAAAAGCTAAAGCACAGAATGAACTCAGGCTTGCTAGAGAGGTTAAAAGCAACAAAAAAGGCTTTTATGGGTATGTTCGTAGCAAAAGGAAGAACAAAGAAACCGTGGGGTCACTCAGAGGAGAAGATGGTGAAATGCAAACAGGGGACACAGAAAGGGCTGAACTCCTCAATGCCTTCTTTGCCTCAGTCTTCTCCGATAAAGAAAACAATGCCCGACCTGAAGAATTTGGAGCAAATGATTCAGCAGAGGAAACACAGCCCAGAATAACTAAGGAGATAGTACAAGAATACTTGGCTAGTTTAGATGTATTCAAGTTTCCAGGGCCAGATGAACTGCATCCAAGAGTATTAAAAGAACTGGCAGATGTGATCTCAGAACCACTGGCAGTCATCTTTGAGAATTCCTGGAGAACAGGCGAAGTCCCGGCAGACTGGAGGAGGGCAAATGTTGTCCCTATTTTCAAAAAGGGGAAAAGAGAGGACCCAAATAATTACCGCAAAGTCAGTCTGACATCAATACCAGGGAAGATTCTGGAGCAGATCATTAAGCAAACAGTCTGTGAGCACCTAGAAAGGAATGCTGTGATCACCAATAGTCAGCATGGATTTCTGAAAAATAAGTCATGTCAGACTAACCTGATCTCGTTTTTTGACAGAATTACAAGCCTGGTAGATGAAGGGAACGCAGTGGATGTAGCCTACCTTGATTTCAGCAAGGCATTTGACAAGGTGCCCCATGATATTCTTGTAAAGAAGCTGGTAAAATGCGGTCTTGACTATGCTACCACTCAGTGGATTTGTAACTGGCTGACTGACCGAACCCAAAGGGTGCTCATCAATGGTTCCTCTTCATCCTGGAGAAGAGTGACTAGTGGGGTGCCACAGGGTTCTGTCTTGGGCCCGGTCTTATTCAACATCTTTATCAATGACTTGGATGATGGACTCAAGGGCATCCTGATCAAATTTGCAGATGACACCAAACTGGGAGGGGTGGCTAACACCCCAGAGGACAGGATCACACTTCAAAACGACCTTGACAGATTAGAGAAGTGGGCCAAAACAAACAAGATGAATTTTAACAGGGAGAAATGTAAAGTATTGCACTTGGGCAAAAAAAATCAGAGGCACAAATACAAGATGGGTGACACCTGGCTTGAGAGCAGTACATGTGAAAAGGATCTAGGAGTCTTGGTTGACCACAAACTTGACATGAGCCAACAGTGTGACACGGCAGCTAAAAAAGCCAATGCAATTCTGGGCTGCATCAATAGGAGTATAGCATCTAGATCAAGGGAAGTAATAGTGCCACTGTATTCTGCTCTGGTCAGACCTCACCTGGAGTACTGTGTCCAGTTCTGGGCACCACAGTTCAAGAAGGACACTGACAAACTGGAACGTGTCCAGAGGAGGGCAACCCAAATGGTCAAAGGCCTGGAAACGATGCCTTATGAGGAACGGCTAAGGGAGCTGGGCATGTTTAGCCTGGAGAAGAGGTGGTTAAGGGGTGATATGATAGCCATGTTCAAATATATAAAAGGATGTCACATAGAGGAGGGAGAAAGGTTGTTTTCTGCTGCTCCAGAGGAGCGGACACGGAGCAATGGATCCAAACTACAAGAAAGAAGATTCCACCTAAACATTAGGAAGAACTTCCTGACAGTAAGAGCTGTTTGACAGTGGAATTTGCTGCCAAGGAGTGTGGTGGAGTCTCCTTCTTTGGAGGTCTTTAAGCAGAGGCTTGACAACCATATGTCAGGAGTGCTCTGATGGTGTTTCCTGCTTGGCAGGGGGTTGGACTCGATGGCCCTTGTCGTCTCTTCCAACTCTATGATTCTATGATTCTATGCACAACAACAACAACAACAACAACAACAACAACAACAAACTGGCCTGGTTTGGGTTACACTGTGTAAACACTCATCAAAAAGTTATTTGTGTTTTGCTTCTGAGTCAAGGTTTGGCTAATCAGATATGGAATCCGATTAACTCTTCACGTTTCTGCTGAAGCAAAAAATGTTTCAAAATTAACCCTGTGATGTGCTGCATAATGCGTTCTGGTTGCTTCTCTTGATCTTGGAGGGAACCATGGCTGTTAAAATGGCATAAAATTGCTTTTAATCCACAGGTGGGTTTTGAGAAAAGAGAGGTTAGCTCAGTGAATTTCAATTTTGGGTCCCTAGATCTTGTGGGACTACAGCACCCATCATCCCTGGCCAGCTTGGCCAAGTGTCATGGATGATTGTAGTTGTAGTCCCACAACGTCTGGGGACCCAAGGTTGAAGCACATTTGGTAAGCTTCCTTTTAGCTAGAGTTTTACTTTTTGTTTTTACTAGAAATGGAAGTAACCCTCTCATTTGATGCAAAATCAGTCACTATCATAATGAAACTTCTGGATGAAATCTAAGGTGAATTTGTAACTGCACATAAGTTGTTTAACAAGGCAGAATCCAGATGGGTCTCTCAGCACTGCTGCTCCAGTGGGAAGAATTCACCATTAGTGGAGGAAGAGAAATTATCTTTGCCAATCCTCCTTGCATGCCCCAGTGCCCCATCTGAAAATCTGTTCTAGAGGGTTAGAGTATAGAAGTTATATCCTTATTGATTTCATTCTGCTGCAGCATACTTCAAGAAGTGAAATCCTCAGAGTAATAAGTGTAGTATTTTGCAAGCCCATTTAAGTGGAGAAAATTCAAACAAATTGTGTTCCAGGAGCAAAACTTTCACAGGCACCAGCAAATACAGTCACAATTTCCTGGGGTCCACTCCTGGTCCACCTCTAGGGACACCTCTTTGCTGTCATCCTTCTCTGCTTATACGCAGTGCAACCATAGGCACTGCCTCTGTTATCCTGCCAGAGACACAGCAGTTGTTTTCCTTTTATTTCATGAAGAGGAGCAGAGAATTTCATGTTTTTATCTTGACAAGGCTAGCAATTGCTTTGCCATATAGTTGTCATTTAAACCAATCATGCCTACATATCATTGTGGTGTGTGACATTCATGCCAAATTGTACAGCCTCATTTGTAAAATGGGAAATACCGTATTTCACAATGTATCTGTTCTGGATGTCTACTCTTAGAAGGATACAGGTAGAACTCTTTGCCCAGAGATAGCTTTGAAGCTATGGGAATATATTAACTCGGTAAGTTTCCAGACAATATTTGGTTGTTGGTTGTTGTTGTTTTGTTTTTTTAAGTGTGTGTGTGTTTTGGTGTGTGTATGTGAAAAACTTCATTACAAAAACAATCCTTCTAACTTTGAAGGGATAAATCATATTTGAGAGAATTTGTGGATGTTGGGAATTAGAAATGGGTGTTCTATATTGGCTGGTTGGTTTATATTTTCATTCCTACCCTATTTATTTTGTTCCAACAAGAGCCCCTCACATGTTTGTTAAAATATTTATATTCCACCTTTTCGTTTTGTTTCCAAGATGCCCAAGGCACCTAACACTGACAAAATATAAAACATATAATACTAAATATATATATATAACAGAAACAAGAACAGCAGGAGAAATAATCTATTTGCACAAGCAGAATATTAATAAGCTCAAAAATAACAGCTCAAAAATGCACAGGACAGTGGCCTCTGTGAGCGGAAATGTTTTTACTTGGAATAGGAATATTGTGAAGGAGGCCAGGTGCATTTCCCAGGAATCAAAGTTCCATAAATGTGATTGCTGCCCCAGAGGCTGCCCAGCCACCCACACCTCTGATGGTAGTGGGATATAGAGCAGCACCTCCCACCCTGAAGATCTGAGCATATAAGAATACATGTCCTTTACTGGGGAGCATGTGTTGGCGATATGGGAGTAACCGTTAGGCTTCCTGTGGCCCACAATGCATATAGAGCTGGCAGCTATACACATTCACACATGCAATCTATCCCTTTTTGCAGCAGACGGACCATGTGGTTGGGGTCATACTCATGGTCAAGTGCACATCAGTTCACCTGAAATGTTATGCATGCATGGACTGGTTGGGCATAAAGGAGTGAGTGGTAGGAGGAACCGGGTGGAGCCACCAAGGGAAGAAGGTTCAGAGCATGGGAAGTCGTGATGGGACAACGATGAGTGGTCAGAGGGAGAAGACTGGGAAGAGGAGGTAATGGAAGCTGAAGGGGTAACAGGGCTCAGAGAGTTGGGAGAGTCTGTGGCAGAGAGAAGTCAGGAATCAGAGGCAGAAGCTGAAGCTGAAGCAGGATGGTGGAAGGAGGGAGGTCAAGAGGCAGAGATGAACCAAGTTAGTGGAAAGTCATGGGTGTCTCCCCCTCCTGCTGCTACAAGCTGACTCCCAGAACCAGAAGAAGGGATGAAATGGGCAGAGCAGCAGGCGGCTTCATGCATGTGCAGTTTCTGATGGCTTGAAAGAAGCTCTGGAGAGGAGGAGACATAGACGGCAGTGGGGAGGTGGGGGCTTTAAGTCTCAGCAACTTATTTCATGGAATAGGACCTACAGGGCATGAGCTGCTGAGTTTGTGCAAATCGTGTTTCTCTAATAAAGAGTTGACTCCACCTTTGCACTGTGTGATTCACTGACCTGCTTGCTTCATGACAGTGCAGTGGGAGGAGTCTGTGAGCCCATCCTTTCCCCCACTGCATGCAGAGTACATGTGGGCAGAGTGTGATCTGTCCCTTGGAACCAATTATTTTTGAACCTTCTCAGTTGCTAAGGGATGTAGCACTTCTTAGTGCGACTTTTGCATTGTACAGGTAACAACCATTCTGCATGGGATTTCCACCAATTGTTGAATGAAGGATGGACTGTCAATTTCTGTAGACTAAAGAGGCAATCTTATGCTCAAGAAACTGGTATAAAACAAGCAAGCCTGTGTAAGTTAAACTGGTGCTGTCAGGGACAGGGCTCCCCAAAGTGACGATGAGGGTGATGAGGGGGACAGGGAGTCAGAGGGGCAAGGAGTAGTTTGCTTCCTTCTCAGCTGTTTGAAGACAGTCACCTGCAACCCCTCTTCTCCTCAGCCGGAGAAGAGGAGATAAATTCTAGGTAGGAGGCCAGCCAGAATCTCCCCGTGCCCATAGGTTAACGAGGGTCAGGGGAAGGCGTCAATCAAGGAAGCGGGAGGCGGGGTTCTGGCGTGCTTCCTGTTGGTGTTGGTCGGAGCCCGGATGCCTCAATGTCTTGAAAGAGACAGTAGCCCATGGGAGCTGCTCTGAGTGCAATTACTGTATTTAACAAATCTGCTTGTAAACTGACAGTGTCTACTTGCTGCTTATTAAGCCTGGGAGCCAGCTAGATCATGACTGGTGCAAACTCACACCAGATCCAAACTCTGTTCAGCAGTAGGGCTACTGCTTCTGCTGTACCTAAGTCTCGCAGTGGGAATCCAAGGCTTTATGATAATGTTCTGTGCTGGGTTGCCAGGTCAGATAACTGACCTAAATAGACTTAGGATCCTGACCAAGCCTCCAACTTCTGGCTCCACTTCTGCCATGTCCCCATAACACCCTTTTGGGGAGACTTACACCAATATTGGCTGAGCCCCAGCTGAGTTGGGATGAGCAAGTTTATGCCAGTGTAGTCTTGACATATTGATTTAAATTATATGCAGAATTCATCATGCAAAAGGCTGGACTGGATGAATCCCAAGCCGGAATTAAGATTGCCGGAAGAAATATCAACAACCTCAGGTATGCAGATGACACAACATTGATGGCAGAAATTGAGGAGGAATTAAAGAACCTCTTAATGAGGGTGAAAGAGGAGAGTGCAAAATATGGTCTGAAGCTCAACATCAAAAAAACGAAGATCATGGCCACTGGTCCCATCACCTCCTGGCAAATAGGTGAAGAAATGGAGGCAATGAGAGATTTTACTTTCTTGGTGTTATAAGAATTTAAGGTCTCAAATATATAAATTAAATGTACAAGGCAAACACGTACATAAATATATAAACCACATGTCTGAAACAGTACAGGAAGACAGTCCTGAAACCATTTTGACTCTCCCAAACTGACCAAATGTTTCTCTGCAAGGAGGGAGGAAATGTAAAAGCCTCCCCATTGTCTCTGTGCTCACAAATCCTGCCTTAAGGGCACATTTAAGGTGTGAATAGGATGAGGGATTAAGGAATTAAGTATTTATCATTACGAAAGAATGGCCAGGCTGCCTGGGTGATCCAATCAGTGACCATTGACAAATTTTCTACCAGATAGGATTTTGCTGGAGGCCCCCTCTTTCTGTGATGTATGTATGATGTATTTGGGGGATGGGGGTGGTCCTGGGCTACACCCCTTCTGTGATGTATAATGTTTCTGGGGGTGGTCCTGAGTTTGAGGGTGGGCAATTTCAAAAGTCTATATAAGGGCTGGCACACCTTTGTTCTGGGTCTTTCTCCTCTCTCCTGCGTGTGGGGGGAGCACCCTGTTGCAACAGTTTTAATAAAGATCAGACTTACTAGCTGCTTTGCTTCTCAATATTCCATGGTTAGCCTCTGTTATTTTCTCCTACCGATAGGGAACCCACTTAAGGACTCTATATGGGCTCTTGGATACCCCTTAAGGGAAAAAGGGCAGATTTTGTTAACAAAATTGGGTTCCATGACCACTGCAGATGGTGACACAAAACTAAAAGACGCCTGCTTCTGGGGAGAAAAGCAATGACAAACCTAGACAGCATCTTAAAAAGCAGAGACATCACCTTGCCAACAAAGGTCCGTATAGTTAAAACTATGGTTTTCCCAGTAGTGATGTATGGAAGTGAGAGCTGATCGCTGAAGAATTGATGCTTTAGAATTCTGGTGCTGGAGGAGACTCTTGAGAGTCCCATGGACTGCAAGAAGATCAAACCTATCCATTCTGAAGGAAATCAGCCCTGAGTGCTCACTGGAAGGACAGATCCTGAAGCTGAGGCTCCAAGACTTTGGCCACCTGGAAAAGACCCTGATGTTGGGAAGGATTGAGGGCAAAAGGAGAAGGGGACAACAGAGGACGAGATGGTGGGACAGTGTTCTCGAAGCTACCAGCATGAGTTTGACCAAACTGCGGGAAGCAGTGGAAGACAGAAGTGCCTGGCGTGCTCTGGTCCATGGGGTCACAAAGAGTCGGACATGACTAAACGACTAAACAACAACAACAATCCTTGGCTGAACCAGAGTGGGGAGCTTAATGCCAGCTGAGTCTGGCTGAGTCTGTAATCAGCTGGCTGAACTGGAGATCTGCTACATCCAAAAATGCTAATTCCAGCAAATCTTGCCAGAGGGTCGTCCTTTTAGCAACCAGCTTTATTAGGCTTTTCTGTGGCAACTCCCCACCTCCAGAATGATTTCCCCCTCCAAGGAGTGTCTTGCCTGCTGAGCTCATTCATTTCAGTGTGATTTGCCATTGGTGGGCTGCACCTTGTGAGGTTTTCTGAGCAGACGTTTTGAATCCCCTTTGACATAACGATTGTTTAAATTCCCCCAGAGGATTTATGATGAGCCTCATTTTCAGAGCATCACTGTTTTTCAGTGTTGATGCCATAAGAAAAGAATCTGAGTTTGCTCCAGAGTGCACTTTTATTAATTTACTGTGTCCAATAAATCATATCACTTGCGTAATTACTTCATAGGCTCCTGAATCACTGTGAATAAGGTTCCACCCCCAGCTCCCCCTGCACAGCTGTCATTCAGTAGCAGAGCTTCATGCTCCGGCAGCAGGGGGGGGGGCAGAGAGCAGGCGGGGGTATAGCTGGTGTGCGTCCTGGGGGTGTGGCACACCACCTGCGGGGCTGTGGCACCCAGCGTGGGGGAGGTGCGCTCCAACCGCCCTCCTCTTCCTCCGCCAGTGCTGTCATTGTCACCATAAAGGAAAGTGAAAAGGTCTGGAGCTGATAGAATGCAGGCTGTCACAGAACAACACTTACCCATTGCCTTGTCAAGTTCTGTATCAACTGATTTGACTATCATCCCCAGAAATTGTGTGAGTTTTCAATAATAAAAACCTTAAGAGGAAATGAAAAGACTTCTTACAGGAATATTTCAGTTTACCTGAGATGAATACCATCTCTTTTGCTGCTGCTGTTCTTTATTTTTCTTTATTGTTAAAGACTGAGTTCATTTAACTGAATAGTCAACCTGCAGCACAGCCGAGGTAATGTTAGAGGCAACTGGGGCTTGAGATCCTCCTCAAGACGACTAGGAGGGTCTGTTTGGGCCTAGTTAGGATGGTGTAGAATCAGGAGTGTTCTTCTGCTCATTGTTACCTGCTCTCTGGCTAGTAGATGTGCTAGGGGCCAAGGTGGCTTTCCTCAGCAACAAGTTGCCCATCCTCAAAGAAGACAGCCAATCTGGGAGCAAGAACAGCACTAGAGCTGGAGCCTGGGGGGCACAGCATCATCCTCACCCCAAGCATCTTCCTTTATCTTCTGCCGGGGTCTCCTTGGAAAGAGATGAATAGCTCAGTTGGTTAGAGCTTGGTGCAGATAATGCCAAGGTTGCAGGTTTAATCCTTGTATGGGACAACTGCATGTTCCTGCATTGGAGAGGGTTGGACTAGATGATCCTCAGGATCCCTTCCAACTCTGCAATTCTGTGATTCTATGAAGGATTCAGCTGTGAACCATCTAACTTGGTGAGATAAATCTGAACCCAAATAAGTCCAGCACTAGCAGTGAGGGGTCCTCCACAAACATACCCAAATTAATTTTGATATACCCTTTTTATTAGTTTATGTGCTAACCATGATTTGGTTGGTAGATCAGATTTAATTGTCGTGTTGCATTCAGGGGCGAACAAAGGCATCGTGATACCTGGGGTGGGGTGTCACTATGTAGGGTGCATGTGCAGCGTCGATACGTACAATGCATGCGCCGTACTTAGTGACGCTACACATGTGCTGTACATAGCGGTTTGCTGGCGGTGCTGCTCCAGTGCCATACAGATGGTGCCGGGGTCCTCTGCTTGTGCCTGCAGGCACGAACGGAGGATCCTCCACATGCAGCTGTGGCGGCGCGATGGCTGCTCACGCCATTGCGGTGGGGCGAGCCCCTGCGGAGTGCCTTCTTGTCACCCCGCAGCATGGCACCCAGGGCGCAGCGCACCCCCCGCACCCCCGTTGCGGCACCACTGGTTGCATTGATGTTATTATAGTCTTTAGGTCCTCCATAAACCTATTCCCAGTAGAACTTTCCATATTTGTTGCTGTGTTCTACAGTTAGTTCTAAGTAACTAACTGCGGTGTAAACTAACTTTCTGTGTAAACAGAAAGTGTTTCTCTAAATGGTTCAAACGTTTCCTTGGGCTATTTGTATTAATGAGCTCCTGCTTATATTTCATTTCAGCCTGTATGAATAAAAGGCAATTCCCAAGCTACTTAGTTTCTTGCATGAATGTGGATATCCTGAAGATTTCCATCCATTTTGGGGCTCATGGAAATGTAAGGGCAGTTGGAGCTTCACCTCTTACTAAAGGATTAATAGACCTGCTAATACATATTGCGGTTTCTTCAATCATTTTATTATTTGCTCTCAACCTGTTCTTCTTAACCTTGCTCAGAAAGTGAGAGAATTCTCCAAAGAGCCCCAAAGAAAAGCTGGCTGTTCACCAGAATGCAGGATAGCGGACTCCTGAAGATGAAAACTTCAGGGGAGAAAATTGCCAAGAAACCAGGTTGCTGAGTTTAGGATCTGAATGCAAAATTAATTCTTCAATCATTGTAGAAAACTTTCTGCGTTTCTAATGAGGCATCTAATCATAAGCCTGCATTTTTATTGAGGCTTGATCAGGGCCTGTATTTTAAAATGAGCTTAAAGATCTTCAAATGTTTCATGCCAGGCAGAAGAGCAGCTGCCTAAGAACCTTGGCAAGATGTTTATTCTCCTGGATAAGGGGGCCCCCTGATTTATAGCAGAAAACAATTCTCAAAGTCAAAGGGAATTACAGGCTGACAGCCAAGGTTACACTGACCCTACATATTACAGAAGATAAAAAAGCAGAGAAAAACATAATTAAGAGTGGGTAAATAGTAAAATAAAACCATGTGCCTCCCATTCAACTTGAGCCATATTTTCCTAAGGTTGAAAGGTCAAGAGCAGTGAAAAAGGCAACTGGCTTGGCTGGAGAAGAGAGGTTTTCTTTCTATTTTTGAGGCTGGAAACTGTTCCTTACTTTGAAAAGGTTTATTCTTCTGAAAAGCTATCTATGTTATGTATTAAATATATTGGCTTAAATGTAATTATGCAAAGGAATTAGAAGCTAAGAAATGTTAAATCCTTATGCTAGATTCTTATTTCATATAGTTGGAAGAGATCACAGGGGCCATCAGCCACCAGCCTAGCCCCCCCTGCCAAGCAGGAAACATCATTAGAGCACTGGTTGTCAGGCCTTTGTTTAAAAGACCTTCAAGAGAAGGAGATCTTTCAATGATGATCCTTGACATCTGTTTAAGATAAAAATTTAAGATTAACCATCTGTTTTGGAGGGCAATAGGGCGAGGTGAGCTGGTAATTAAGGTTCCTTGTTGAGACACATGTAAGATATATTACTACTTATTTGTCATTTATAGATAGAAGAATATATATCTTTTTGTTTCCCATAAAAGGGCATGAGGAAATGGGTGTATCTTTTGTGATTGGTTCTAGCAAACAGCCAATAGGAATTTCAACCAGGCTGATTGGACAGAGGCAGCCACAGGAGGAGCAAGGGGGCTGGATTAAGGAAATATAAGTGCTGGCCAGAATGGCAGGAGGCCAGGCCAGAGCTTGGTAACCATATACCACTGTGCCTCATATTTATTTGTCTGACAAATTATTATTTTAATTTCTCTATTGCTGCGTTGAATATTTCATTCCAGCTAAGCGTTAACGACAAGCAGGGTGCTGCACTAACATCTTGTACAAATGAGGTTGCAACCCAGACCACTGTGTACCACTGGAGCTTTGGTAAGCAAGCTTAGGATGCTACATAGCCTACAAATGATAGCACAGTTATTATTTCATAGACCATGTACGCCCCCAAGTTTCACAGTTATGTCTTGCTTTCTTTCTTCATAATTTTAAAAACAAAGCTCAGCTTTGCCATGCACACATTCTGAGGCCCAGGTGACACACAGGGCAAAAGGTCTCTTCTGCGATCATGGTTTAACATGAATTGCTAGTCATTCATATTTAGAGAAGAAGGGGTACAATACAAATTAATAATACAATTTCTCCTCCCTCAGGGCATGAGTCAGCAGCTACTGGTTTATGCAAAGAAAATACATTTTAATGGATTGCCTTTACTTGAGTGCTCTCTAATGTTTTAGGGCCTGGTTGTTAGTAAAGGCAGCATACCCATGAGAGAGATGCGAGGCCTGGACCTTGTTCCTTTTATCCTGATCAGGCCTGGGCAAACTCGGCCCTCCAGATGTTTTGGGACTATGACTCCCATCAGCCCTGACCACTGGTCCTGTTAGCTAGGGATCATGAGAGTTGTAGTCCCAAAACATCTGGAGGGCCAAGTTTGCCTAGGCCTGTTCCTGATTGACACACCTGCTGGGTGTGAAAGGGTTGCCTCTCTAGCAGCCAGTGAGAGACACAGGCCATTTCTTTTTTTCCGTGCCTTTTACTTAGTTTGAGGCTTACCTAACCCCTTCACAGTTTAACTGGGAAGCTCTTAGCAGATTGGTGTTGTTCCTCATACAAACTGCTACACTAGCAAGGGGTGGGGCATGTTTTCACATAGCTGGAGAGGGAAGACTTAAACCTTCCAGTGGGAAGTCTCAGAGCAGAGAAATCCAGGTTCAAATCCCCAGACATCTATGAAGCTTCCTGTATGACTCCAGCCGGGCTTTCTCTCTTTCTCTCCCCTCTCTTTGTCTGGAACCATGGCTCTAGGGAATTTCTCTCTCTATATGGATCCTCTTCTTCCATGCCATTTTCCATCATCACCACCACTGTTATGTACTGAAGTTCTCACCCTGGGCCAGCAGGGGGATACTGTAGATAGTTATGCAAATGAAGGATCGAAAGTGACGTTCAGTGATTGGATAGTTTGTATGCAAATGAAGGATCGGAAGTGACGTTCAGTGATTGGATAGTTTTAGAAAATGGCAACAGTTACATTGTTCTGGAGCTCTATATAAGCAGGCTCACTGAGCTCCTCAGTTAGTTCTGTTCCAGCTTACAAATAAAGAGCTGCTTTGGAAGAATCGCTGTGTCGTCTGATATGTTCGCCCACAACTTAACACTGGCAACGAAGGTGGGATTGATGAACATCAGAGCACAGCCACATGCGGCCATCCTCTGAACGGAGCTGAATCACTGAGCTGAATCACAGAGCGAAATCACTGAACAGAACCAATTCAGAGCTGACTGTTCTGGCTAGAGCACAGTGTTCCACCCATCGCCCTTCATGCCGGCATCGGAATCATGGCTTCACTTGTGCCTCTACCGCCGTTTGCGCCAGCCTCTGAACCATGGGACTCCTACCTCGCTCGGTTTGACTGCTACCTCCAAGCCAACGAGCTGACAGCAGTATCAAAGGAATGGAAGCGGGGCCTATTCCTCAGCCTCTGTGGGCCTGAGGTGTTTGAGACGGCCTGAGCATTGGTTGCTCCTGAAGCAGTCCAGGCAACACCATGGGACACGATCCAAGAGAAGCTCCGCAACCACTATGCACCAAAGTCGTCCAAGATTGCTGCCCGCCATGCGTTCTACCACCGGAACCAGGCAGAGGGGGAGTCAATCAACAACTACACCACCGCCCTGCGACAGGCTGCAATGCACTGCGAGTTCCGAGACTTAGACGATGCCCTGATGGATCGAATTGTCTGCGGGGTCCGGGACATCCATCTGCAATGGCGTCTCCTCACCAAGCCAGACCTCACGCTGCAGAAAGCCATTGAGGAGGCTGTGGCCTGAGAAGCTGCCCAGGAGATCCGCAAGGCCAGCAGCCCATGTCTTGCTAGGAAGCCAGTTCCAGTGCATCACGAAGAGGCCAGCAGTGATGAGGCATCCTCCAGTGAAGACGATGATGTGCACCAGACAAAGCGGGAGCACAGGAAGTTCCAACAGAAGTCCCAGGGCCAACCGGAATGTGCCAGCTGCGGAGGCAACCATTCCTGTGCCAAGTGTTGATTCAGAGACGCCATCTGTCGGACGTGTTCCAGAAGGGGCCACATTGCTAAGGTCTGCCGATCGGCTCCGTCTGACACCCCCCCTTCACCGACTCACAAGTCCAAGTCTTCACTCCAGTCTGCCAAGGAAAGCTGTTTCGCTCTCACCAACTGCTGCTGCCCGTCTGGAACCACGATTGGCCAAACTGACTCGCCTACGCGACGCAAGCTGAATGTCACGGTGCTCATTGAAGGAGCTCCATGTGACATGGAGATCGACACCGGGTCTGCAGTGTCCATCGTGTCTTGGAGCACCATCAAAAGACTGGCACCCAGAGTGTCCAAAAGGCAACTCGACTCTCACCATGTACACCTGAGAGACTACCAGGGAAACAACATTCCCGTGGTAGGCGTGGGCCGGTTCTGGATCGCCTTCAAGGATTTTTCAGGCCTGCTCCGACTGGTGGTGGTCCAAGATCAGCGGCCAAGCCTCCTAGGGCTAGACTGGTTTGATGCCCTCGGCCTGGAAGTCACCGGTATCAACTGCATCTCTAACGCAGAGACTGAGGGTCTGGTCAAAGACTTTGCCGAGGTTTTTGACGGCACTTTGGGGCAATATATAGGTACGCCCATCTCCTTTAGCCTTGATCCACAAGTCGCCCCCATCAAGCTAAAGCTACGCCGGGTTCCCTTTGCTCTCAAGGCTAAGGTGGACGAACAACTGGACAAGCTGATCGCCCAAGGAATTTTGGAGCCTGTTGACCACGCCAAGTGGGAAACCCCCATCGTCATGCCTGTCAAGCCAGACGGGTCAGTGAGAATCTGCGCTGACTACAAGTGCACGTTCAACAAGGCACTTCAGCAGCACACTTATCCAGTTCCTGTTGTCCAACACCTGCTGCATTCCTTGGGTGAGGGTAAGGTCTTTGCTATGCTGGACCTTGCCCAAGCCTATCAACAACTGCCCGTCGATGATGCCACTGCTGAAGCCCAGACGATTGTCACCCACCGAGGGGCATTCCGTTGCCGTCGGTTGCAGTTCGGGGTGAGTGTGGCTCCTGGCATCTTCCAAAGCCTTATGGAGCATCTCCTGCAAGGGCTTCTGGGTGTGGTACCGTATTTTGATGACGTCTTGGTGTCCGCAGACTCATACCAGCAGCTGTTCGAGCGCCTCCGCGCCGTGCTGACCAGGTTCCAGGAGGCCGGGCTCAAGGTAAAGAGGGAGAAGTGCCAGATCGCCATTCCACAGGTGGAGTTCCTGGGCTATTTATCGATGCCTCCGGCCTTCACCTGACCACATCCAAGATCCGCGCTATCCAGCAGTCCCCCATCCCGAAGAACAAGACGGGCTGCTGAACTTTTATAACGTGTTCCTGCCCCACAAAGCCACGGTGGCTGAGCCTCTTCACTGACTTCTCAGCACGAAGACACCTTGGTCCTGGGGTCATCGGGAGACGGCCGCCTTCAACGCTGTCAAGGCTCTCCTTTCATCAGACAGTGTGCTGGTACAGTACAGTGAAGCCAGGCTGTTGGTCCTTGCCTGCGACGCCTCACCTTTTGGCATCGGCGCTGTCCTTAGTCACCATTTTCCAGACGGAAGAGAAGCACCTCTCGCCTACTTTTCCAGGATGCTATCTCTGACTGAACAGAATTACAGCCAGCTCGACAAGGGGGCACTGGCACTTGTGGCTGGAGTGAAGAGGTTCCATGAATACCTATACGGCAGGACTTTCGACCTCATCACTGACCACAAGCCGCTCCTGGGCCTCCTCGCTGGTGATCGACCAACTCCTCTCGCCGCGCATGCTGCAATGGACTGTTTTCCTGGCTGCCTACCACTACCGGCTCGTCCATCGCCCGGGGAAATCGATGGGCCATGCCGACGCCCTCAGCCATTGCCCTCTTCTAGCGTTTGTGGAAGACCCAGCTCCTGCTTCATCGCTCCTCCTGATTGAGGATCTTCCGGCAGCGCCTGCATCGGCTGCTACTGTGGCCTCCGCATCTGCCCAGGATCGCATCATCAGCTGTGTGCTCAACTGGGTGTGGAGGGGGTGGCCGCAAGGGCCTTTTGCATCGGAGTTCCAGCCCTTCGCAACCAGACAACACGAACTCTCGGCTCATTGCGGCTGTCTGCTGTGGGGAGACCGCGTCGTGATTCCCCAAAGACTCCGTCAACGTGTCCTGGAGGCGCTGCACGTTGGCGACCCAGGAATCGTCAAAATGAAGGCGTTGGCTCGGTGTTACATCTAGTGGCCTAACATGGACGAAGCCATCACTGCCTGGGTTTCCGCCTGTCAAGCGTGCCAAGAATTGAGGCCTGTGCCACCGGCAGCTAAGGGACATACCTGGGCGATGCTCAAGACACCCTTGTCGAGGGTGCACGTCGATCTGGCTGGCCCCTTTCATGGCCGGACCGTTATGGTAGTGGTGCACACCCATTCCAAATGGCTGGAGGTGGCCCTGATGCCCTCCAGCACTACCGAGGCCGTCATCCGGGTGCTGCGAGGCCTCTTTGCAACGCATGGGTGTCCTTATGTCCTTGTCTCCGACAATGGGCAGCAGTTCACGTCAGGCACTTTTGAGCGGTATCTTTTGGGACTGGGCATCCGCCATGCCCTAACGGCACCATTTCATCCATCCAGCAACGGGCAAGCGGAGAGAATGGTGCGCTCAGCAAAAGAAGCACTGGGATGCCTGGACCGGGGAGACTGGCACAAGCAGGTCACTGAATACTTGTTCGTGCAACACATCACCCCTCATGCGGCCACAGTCCTGCCAAGCTGCTTATGGGCCACCGCCTCAGATCTCCGCTCGACCGGCTGCACCCGGACTTTGCCGTGGCCGAACCCCCGGTTGTGCCAACGCGCCATGGTCATTTGTTCCAGGAAACCAGGTATTTGCCTGGAACTTTGTGGGGGACATTCCTTGCGTGCCAACCACAGTTGTGGGAATCACTGGACCTCGCTCGTACCAGGTGGCACTCAAAAACGGATGTTTGTGGCGCCAGCACATAGACCAGCTTAGACACTTACAGATGGCGAGGCTCCACCTACACCTCTCTCGCAAACTGCGGGCATGGAGCTGAACCAAGCCACTTCAGAGGGTCTGCCAGACTTACCACAGACTCAGACCACTGCCGTGCCTGACATTCCACCAACTCCACTCGCGGAGGTTCCACCCACAGCAGCGGATCCAGGGGACTTGGTTTCAACGCCACCTAGGGTCGTGCCACAGCCTCAGCAAGAATCGGGCAGGCCACCGGACCTAGGTACCGTTCCCTGGCAGTCAGACAGAGTTTCCAAGCGCCCAACTTATTTAAAGGACTATGTTGTTGGACATGTAACACTGTTGGTCTAAGTATGTGGAAGAATGTGAAATGTAACCAATATGCTTTTGTGCCTTATTGAACCATTACGTGTAGTGCTGTATATAAGGAGACCATTACTATTGTAACTAACGCCTTATCTCGGTGGGGAGGGGTGTTATGTACTGAAGTTCTCACCCTGGGCCAGTTATGCAAATGAAGGATCGAAAGTGACGTTCAGTGATTGGATAGTTTTAGAAAGTTGTTACAGTAACGTGGTACTGGAGCTCTATATAAGCAGGCTGACTGAGCCCTTCAGTTCAGTTCTGCCCTGGCCTGTGAATAAACAAGAGCTGTTTGAAGAATAGCTGTGTCGTCTGATATGTTCACCCACAACTTAACAGGGGCTGGAGGAAGATGTGAATAGGAAACAGATGGAATCCCCATATACTGTAACTCTGAGCCTTCCAAGGGAGAAGAGATATAATTGCAGATGTTTACTGAGAAAACGACTGATGTCTGGCTTCAGCGATTGATTGATTGATTGATTGATTGATTGATTGATTGATGAATGAGAGCTAGTGGCAAGAGATATTCTCCTGATGCTAGGGAATCTCTCTTTAGTTTTTGGATTGAGATTCCCATCAGAGCTTGGGGGAGGCAATACCATGCTGACTGAGGGAAAGGAACAGGCAATAGTAGGAGCCAGTTTTGCAATTTGAATCTGGAGGGAATGCAATAGTATGTGAAATGGCTGAAGGTGAAGCAACTTAGGTTGCAGGCTGTCTCTCTGGGAAATCAAATGCAGGGTTAGTGAATTTGCTGCATGCTGTAGGAATGCCTGTTCTGCTCTGCTTGTATATTTGAAAATAAAGCAAAGATGATGTGAACACCATAAGTCTCTTGTATTGTTTCATCTAATGGAAGCTAAATCTAGTGCTGCTGCCCCAGAAAATTCTTAACGGAAGAGAATGACAGTATAATAAAATCAACCATACAACAATAATGCCCAGAAACATTTCAAGATGGGACAGAGATGCAGGTAGAGGCCACATGAAATGGAAGCTATCTCCATGCACTAAGCCATTCATGCACACAGCCTCACAAAAAGCAGCTGGGGATTTTATCCATGTTACAGCAAAACCTTAAAGAGGAAAAAAAAGTCTGTAGCACTAAAGAGAAAATCTTGTGATCTGCAATTTGTCTGGTAGTTCCTGTGCTGTATAGTTATGTATTCCCCAGCTTTCGGAGTATGCTGAAAGAAGAATATGACTTTAACCTTCATTGGTCAAACAACCCACCATTCGCCCAAAGGCCACAAAGTGCCCAGGAGCTCATCTGGATCAGATTAGTTCTGTGCTGCTTTCAACTGGCTCCATATTCCGCCGCCATTAAGTCCCACATTTTACCAAATCACTGAGTATGGGATTTAATTCAATTTCCATTCATATGCTACTGGAACTTAGCCACTAATAGAAAAGAGGTAATTAGTTTCCTTCGTATTTTAGGTGTCATCCTCTCTTCTTTGAAGTAATTTAATAGGATCTATTGGGAGGTAATAGGCCATAATTTGTTCTGTCCAATCCAAAGTCTTTGTACAGCGCAGGCAGCATTTTAAAGACAGACACCAAATATATTATCATTTCTGCCCACTGCTCTTCTAGGGTAATCCAGAATGTTTGGAGTGTCTGTGGTTCTCCTGGTCAGTCAAAAGGTGCATCAGGGAAGAGGGATCCAGCCTGCACTGGATAAGGTTCTACTCTCCTTGAAGACTCAGGCTCACAGTTTGAGGGTCCTTCTGGATTATGTCCTGAACCTGGAAGAGAAGTTTCACCAGTGGCCAGGACAGCATTTGCACAATTATGGCTTAGGCTCCAACTGCACCCATTCCTTGAGATGATGGATCTGGCCACGGTGACACATGCCTTACTTGTATCCTGGCTACTGTAACACACTCTATGTGGGGCTGCCTTTGACAAGCATTTGGAAGCTTCTTCTGGTCCAGACTGCTGCAGCCAGACTGCTGATGGGGGCTGCTTTCAGGGAGCATGTGAGCCCCTTGTTAAAACAACTTCACCACCTACTGAGCCACAGTTCAGAGTGCTGGTTATGCCATTTGAAGCCCTATATAGCTCAGACTGCCCCAACCAGATGCCTTTGAGAACACAAGGAGAACATGAGCGGAACAGAACAGGGAGGAGAAGCCTCAGCTGCTGAATCCTCTACCTCATTAGGAATTGAAGTTTCTCTGGGCTGAAACTCACCAGCCACACCTGTATAACCTGTAACCTACTAATCTGTGTGCAGAGCACCAAGTATAGCAGAAGCTTGATAAATGTTTGCTTTGAGGGGACTGTGAAGACAAAGCAGCTGACAGGCGTCCAATGGGCCACTAATAGGACGTGCATTCAGTTTGGTGGGTCACAGATTTTGCAGGCCTGGTTCAGGATGAGTTGTTAAACTCTGCTATGGGCAGCTTACCTGCCCATTCACTCATAATTGTGCCCATTTTAGTCTCAAGCAAGAGAGCGCTGCCATGCCCTACTTTTGAGTCCTGGGCCAAATAGTGAAAGTGACAAGTTTAGCAATGATAGCATTCACTTTCCCTGCAAACAGATTTGAGCTATGCTACATGAAAGAGGAACCCTTCTCATTGACATGACAGCTTTGTATTTTCCGGGAGGTTTTTGGCTATTCATTTCTACCCTACCAATCTGAAATGCTACAGTCCAACAGAGGCATGGGGTGCACCTGCTGATAATGCACCCTGTAAGCCACCATGTTACAGTTTTAGGTACTTTCCTGCTACTAGCATAAACTGGCCCATGTGCTACTGCTGCCACAGTGACAGATCTGCAGCATTAATGGTAATCTTCACTGGTACTCTTCTATTCAATTGTCTTTCCTTGGCATGATGTTACCTTTAAATTAAATTAACTAGAATTTGTGATTGCATTTCCTGGAACTTTTGCTGCCTAAGCCTGCAAGCTAAAACTTGCACCCACCTCAGAAAAAGGTGACTCTTCCATTTCTTGTTCATTTTTCCTTTCTTTTTAATCAAAGTTGTCAGTGAACTCCAGTTCTGCCTCTGCTGTCTTGATTCTGCTTTGTTCACTGTATGTATGTATGTATGTATGTATGTATATCACAAAGTGTGATATTCCTTCGGATTCATTGGTAAAGACAAGGATTTGAATTCTTCAGTATAGTGTTGCTTCATTTATTTGACATTCAGAAGGTAGCTTTAGCCTTTGTCCTGGTCCTCACACTGCTTTAAATCAGGGCATATGAGGCCCCACAGTCTGCATATAGCTTCTCCTTTCCAACCAGCTGCAAAACTCAAATTGAGGTCTACCCCCATCCCATCCCTTCGTGGATGCCAGTTTAAATGGCACCAGAGATTAATCTGGTCCAGAGAGGGCATAAGCAGCAGTCGTCACATAGATTTTGAACTTAGATGTTTGGGTTCAGTTTGGTCAATGAGAAATTTCTCTCTGCAGGCAGCAGTTCTAATTTGCTTGGACAACCAAAGCAGCACAATACTTAAGCACTCCTTTCCAGACTCTGAAATAATCAGCTTCCTCTTATCCCCTAGACAAAAGAGTGTAAAAGTATTTATAGAGAGGGAGCAAAAAGCAATTTCATGCTACAGAGGAATAATGCAGAATGGAATCATATTATTCAACAACTTAAATGGCTAAAATCCCAGCGTGCTTTTCCTGAAAGAACGACTCTGCATCTATCCAGGATTCATCCATTAAAACGGATGACAATAATGCTGATTCATATATTTCTGAGTTTCCAAAAGCACTTCACACCCATTATCTAATTAATTTTCCCAGCTTTTGTGGAAAATAGGTCAGTGATATTTATCTCCATAACACAGGAGGCAGCTGAGAGAACAGCAGTGGCCTAAGGTCAAATAATGGCTTCATGGTTAAGGTGAGATTTATTATTTTTATTCCTAATGTTGGGGTGTATGGGGTGTTAGAGGAGGGGTAGTTGCTTTGGTGGGGGGCATGTTGTGCTTCTTCTGGGGTAGTTTGTCCACCTTTGGTCCCCACCCTGTACTCCACTCCCACCTCTGGCTACTAGAAGCTGTCAGTATGTGACAGTGGCCACACCCTGGGAATGGCTTCAACTAGCTAAACAGGTGAGGGTAGCTGATGGGTCTCAAACCCTCAGTGAGTTAGGGACTTCCCCTGCATGTGAAAACAGATGGGCTCCTGTGGATTGAGTGGACGAGACCAAGAGTGGGTCCAATGGTCAAGGAGGCGGTTTCTGCATGTGCTGTAGAGGGAAGTGAGGGGCAAATGGGGCTCATCCACCTGGGAAGGGAGCTCATCTACGAGAAGGAAACTCTGATCCTAAACCTCTGCTGCCTAGTAGGATATCTTCAGGAGAAGAAAAGTCTAAAGAACAAACCCTACACAAATCTGAAGGAAATCTCTAAGTCAGTTAGATGGTGTTTCATATGCCTCCTTCTGCAGCCAAGCTGGTGCCAAACATATTGCTCTGCTTTCCTTTGGACCACACCAGCAAGGCTGAGAGGGGGTCTGGTCATCTGGGCAGCCCAGGACCTCCGTACACACTGCCCAGGCTTGCAGCCTGATCAGGTCAGCAGTTTGACTTCACCCCCAGAGGTGCACTCATTTGTCTCTTGAGACAGACAGATACCAACAATTTCTAATATTGTGTGGACCTCCTGGCACAAAGCATATTCCCTTAACCACAAGAGCAGGTCAGTTCTCATTATGATTACCTGCTCAACATCACGATGGGTGGCATGTGTGAGAGGTTTGTATCATAAAGTCCCCTTGGCCTGTGTACCCCACCCAAATCAGATGTGTCCCAGCTTTGCCCTCATTGCCTCAGTGTCATCTATTGTTTATAGGGATAAATGGCAAGTATTCACTTATGAAGTATAAAGTGAATGTGATACATGTAGAAACGTTGTCTGACGTGCCTGGAACCATCTTTCTCTCCCTGGTGACAAAATCCCCCTTGGGGTTCTGTGTAGGCCTGTTCTGGAGCTATAAGCCAAACATACAAGGAAGACATCATGAGTAGTCCCAGCCTGCTGTCAGGCATCCACATGTATTATTACAAATATTTATATGCCACCCCACCCTCAGAGAGTATCCAGGCCATGTTAGCATCAGCCTGAAACCATATAAAGCATTATTTCCATTCACTTCAATTCAATGCACTGTCAGCAACATGGTTGGGCTAAAGTGTGGAAAGGAGCAAGCAGGTGCTACGTCAGACCCTTGGGGGAGAGATTCAATTCAAATCACATTCAAAGAGCTAATTTCAGGAGTGCTCTGATGGAGTTTCCTGCTTGGCAGGGGGTTGGACTCACTGGCCCTTGTGGTCTCTTCCAACTCTATGATTCTATGATTCTATGATTCACTTCTGAATGAAAACACAGTCCTTCTTTGAAATTTACACTTCTCTGAATTTTGCAATTCCAAATCTCCAGCCAAGTAACATGCACAAAAACGCATGTATATATTGGTGAACATGACAAAAATGCATTCTATCAGGGGAAATTGCTATTCAAAAAATGTGTGTATTAGGCAAAATTGCATAGAAATGAATGCATTAGGAGAAATTAATTCTAAAATGCTGATGAATTTTCATGAGAACTTTTTTAAAAAAATGCAAACTCATGTGAAAATGTGGAGAACTGAATTTAAGATGGAAAAACTGAAAGCAACTGAAATGGACAGATTTGTCAATCCCTCCAGGTGGATGGAGCAGGGTCTGCTCAGCTGCCATGATGTCACAGCAGAATTCTTTGCCTAGTCCCCATTCGTCTCATGACTGACTTATCATGACAGACTGTGGGGAACTGCATATTGGCAGCTGGATTATATATTCTCCAAGGCTAGTTAACATATCTCTAGCAGAGTTAACAAAGTCCAATCAATATTTATGTGGCGCCTTTTTATCTGCCACTGACGTACTGATCAGATGCATCCAGCCTAGTTTACATATAGTTTTGTCTTTCTGCTAGCAAATGAGAAACATTACCTGAAAAAATTCAGCATAGCTTTTACACACCTCAGTGAAGATACATCCTTCATGCTACTTGCCTTTGAAACAATAAGAGAAAAATCTTCAGAAAAATCAGAGTTTAAAAATAGGCCATGGATGCTTGGGGAATACTATTGAGATGAAAAATGAATCTCATCTTTGACTGAATACCTTGCTTGCGTTATGCTGCATACTTTGTTATGTAGAATCTTTTTTCCTCCTGTAAAGGCTGTCAGTGAAAATTAGAAGAAAATTTGTGAATTGCATTTCCATAAATGAGTTGCACTGAGCTCAGCTTTAATTATTTTTAGGAAATACAATTGAATTCAATTTTAATTATTCATCCTAGAATGTCTAGGCAGGGATGAATTCAAACAACAGTGCAGAGTTAGAAAATTACCTTGGGACAATATTATCATAAAAAGTCAGCTCAATGCTCTAAAACTCTGTTTTGCAACACTGGTTAGCTAACTCCCTTAAGAAATAATAGCAATATAGTACACACAGCACAGCCTTATCTCAAATGTGTCTCAAACTGTACAGTTTTTAAAAAATATTGTTTGCTTTTCTGAACACTCAGTCATGACGTACTATAGTGTTTCTGTACCATTGCCTTGCCTTTGAAAAGAACATCTAACTACCACAGGGTGAAAAAAGGAACAGCAGGATATCAATTATGTTGTAGAGAGAGGTTTGGAAAAGAGATCCTACTCTCCAGTAGCACAATGGTGATTGCTCCATTAAAACTTGGTTAGTTTTGCATCTGCCATCACTCAATTTTAAACAGCATTCCCCACAAAAATACATAGGCTAGAATGATTCACAGCTGTGCAAATAAGATAATATTTTACTCACAGAATTTCCAGAAGTTACAGCAAACAAATCCCCATCCACTGGCAGTAAAAGAAAGGTGAAAACAAGGTTCCATATGGCTTACAAAAGAAAAGAACTTTATTACCTTACAAAAAAGATCATGCAATCTTTGAATTAGCAAAGATGCAGGCTATAAAATTTCCCTTTTGGAGAGATACAGTTCACTTGCAGCATTTGCTGAGTTGGGAGCCAAGCTGCATGTCTCCTCCTTCATTTGTTCCACAAAGAGAACAGACTGAAAAGAGAGGGAGCAGAGGTTGCTAAGCCACACCCACTCTGGTAACTAGAGCTCAGGGCTCAGGTTAACTCATTCATTCATAGGCACAAGTTTGAGTCAGTATCTGCATATTACAGCACATTCAAGCCGAGACATTAACGTCTCAGACCAGAGCCATCCCTGTCCTGGAAATCAGGTGAATCTTGAGACTGAATCATCTGTAGCCAGGGTGGAGAACTTCAGGTCCAGGAACCAAACATGGCCACCCAAAGTTCTCAAATTGGTCAGGATTTTCCCCAGAGCACACTTCCTACTAGCCCTTGTCTGGGCCCTCCTGGAGTGCTTTTCTTTGGATGGAATGTGTCCTTGAACTGTAATACTGACTTTTGCTTGTCTGAAGAGAGAGAGAGAGAGAAAAAAAGAGAGAAAGAGATTGTGATTTGCCATGGGACAGAGCTGCAGGAGCAAAATCGGTTCAGACTAGATTTCATTTCATTCCCAGATCTTAGTCTAGTTCAGAACTTATTCACATCTATCTTATTATTTTCTCTAAAAAAAAATATTATTGCACATAAATTATACCTGTTAAGATAATTTAACTAAGCTAATTCTTACAGATCTCCCAACACCAGCTTGACTTGTTTGTTGGTTTTTGTTTTACATTTTGCTAGTTGACCATCAGAGAGTAGAGGTGATCAGGGGAGTCTTACCCATAGACATTAGTAGCACGGGGCACCAGGGCACCAGGATTTTGGAGGGCGCCACAGGCTGAGTGTCAAGGAAGGAGAGTCAGGGCACGCTCCCTTCCCCGCTCTGGGGCAGCCCTCTCCTCTCCTCTCAGCCGCCCATTGGAGCCCACTGCGTCCAGCTCAGGGAAGCCTCTTTGCATCCCCTCCCGCCGGGGCTGCCTGGGTGCCTGGCGGGTGCAATGGGGGCCATTCCCAGGTGTCTGATCACTTGCTCCTTTGTCCCCTTGAGACTCCGCCCCCAGACTCTCACAGCTCTTGGAAGGTTTGCCGGTGTCCTGAGTGAGTAGCTGGAGGGATGCGGGAGCGGCGATTCAACAGAGGGATTTCCCCCCTGTCCCTGTCCCACTGGGAGCCAGCTAAGAGAGAGAGAGATATTAATGGGTCCTCTAGACCAACCCCCCTCTAGTGCAGGAATCACAGCACAAGCATCTCTCACAAAACAAGTTTGCTCCATCTTCCCTGTGAACAGGCCTTCAGATACAACAGAATGATAGAACTATTCAGAGAGTTGGAAGGGAACCACCAGGGTCATCTAGTCCAACCCCTGCAATGCAGGAATCTTTTGCCCAACATGGGGCTTGAAACCGCAGCCCTGAGATTAAGAGTCTCATGTTTTACTGACTGAGGTATATCTAAGTTCAGGTTAACCTATGCCATTTTGCTTGGACAATTTAAGACCAGGAGTGACTTGTCAGATTTTGGCTGGCCCACATGCACCTGAGACCACAGAACACGGCCCATAGGCTGTCTTGAACCCCATATATATATTCCCATGTAGTGGTAGAGCTGCTGCTTTGCATGCAGTAGATCGATCCCAGGTTCAATCCTCAATATCTTCAGGTAGAGCTGGGAATGCCCCCTGTCTGAAACCCTCACCACTGCTGGTCACGGTAGACAATAAACTCAGCTTCCTGTGTTCCATAAGCCACTACTAGTATATTCTATCAGGGGCTTTAACAGAGAATTATCTCATATAATTTATGTAAGATGATCCTTTTTTCTGTGTTTATTTTCCTTTAATCTCTTAATATGCTTTCCCTTGGATATGTTACAGCTAGTTCTGCAATCTGATATTGAGTGTGTACTTAAGAATTATTGTGGGTAAAAGGAACACAAACAAAATTGGCTTGGATCACAGTGGGCAGTGCAACAAAAGCCCTGCTAGTGCTTAGAATAAAAAAATCACACTGATCTGTCCTCTTTGTGCCAAAAAATGCCCTGGAGTGTTGCACTGCTATACTAGCTGAAAATTCCTTCTGGATCTTTTGCTTTTGTTTAAAACAATAAAGGTAAAGGTAAAGGTACCCCTGCCCGTACGGGCCAGTCTTGACAGACTCTGGGGTTGTGCGCCCATCTCACTTAAGAGGCCGGGGGCCAGCGCTGTCCGGAGACACTTCCGGGTCACGTGGCCAGCGTGACATCGCTGCTCTGGCGAGCCAGAGCCGCACACGGAAACGCCGTTTACCTTCCCACTGGTAAGCGGTCCCTATTTATCTACTTGCACCCGGAGGTGCTTTCGAACTGCTAGGTTGGCAGGCGCTGGGACCGAGCAGCGGGAGCGCACCCCGCCGCAGGGATTCGAACCGCCGACCTTTTGATCGGCAAGCCCTAGGCGCTGAGGCTTTAACCCACAGCGCCACCTGCGTCCCTGTGTTTAAAACAATGATGCTTCCTAATTCTGTTGTTTCTGTGCAGATCACATTAGCTCGTTCTTGCTGCATAGCATCCCTTGCTTATAGATTTCTTTCTCTTTTACACATGCATACATGAACACACACACCAGGTTAAGGGGGGGAACCCCTTCCTGTCAGTTGCCAGAGTTAGGCTTTATCTATAATTTCTGGCTTTGCTCTGCTGTGAGCCTCTTGCATTGTTTTTATGAAAAAAGATCTGCTGGACTGACTTTGCAGTCATTTAGATTATTATTATTATTATTATTATTATTAAAAAGATCTGAATTTAAAAAGAAATCAACATTGTTAAAAACAAGGTGATACATAATAAGATAATTTGTCTTAAATCTGAAAAAACAAGAAAAAAACAAAACATGGTGGTGTTGTATATACCACCTCCAGAATGGACCTCTAGAATGAATTAAGTTCTTAACCCGAGGTACCACTGTATAAGTGCATTGTTAATAAATGAGCAACTAAAAAAAGCTTACAGTATATTTCCTGTTTTCTTTTCCCAAGCAGAGATAATGTGTAAGTGTGGCGTCAGCTCCCTAAAAAAAGGTCAACAACTCTGAGGGAACCTTTCCTTAAAAAGTCAACAACTTTTGGGTCCCCTCCTTAAAAAAGGGAAAATTTGGGGGGGGGGGCACCAGAGGGATCTTTGCACCACGGCGCCGGATATGCTTAAGATGGCCCTGGAGGTGATGGCAACAGGTCTGGATGTGAAAACTGGGTTTGTCCTCAAATCCATACAAAGAGAGAGGGGTGAGATGAACTGGGGTCTATTTAAAGCACAGAACGGGCAGGGGGACATTGAACACCTCCCACACCGGTGCTAATCCACGGGTCCTGCACTGGTTTTACCTACTAGGGCTCTGTAAAGGGAACTGATCCTGACAAAGAGTTGGGGGACAAATACACAGGTATGCACACAGTTTTCATACTTTCAGTGTTTAATTATTTTTTAATGATTATTTTCCCCTATGTTTTTAGTTGGTCTTCTTTTTATCTGTAAGCTGTTTTGAGTCCCATCACGGAAAAAGGTGGGGTTATTATTATTATTATTATTATTATTCAGCTTCTTCCAAACCACTTGTCTGCCCTGTTTTTTCAATTATCACTTCACCCCTTTATACAGATTCAGCAAGGCCAAAATTGAGTCAGTCCCCATCAAGCCTGCTTTGGTCTGTATATCCTGAAATAAACTGAGCAAAGAGTCCCCCCTGCAAAACAGTTGCCTTCAGAACTGGATGTTTCATTTTAGAGCTGCCAAGTAGATTGATGATCCCTCTCATGGCTCATGCTTTGTTTGCGTTCCCTCTTCAGAGCCCACTGAGATATCATGAATGGTAGGCTAATTTATCATGGCTGCGACGATAGAGCAGCTGCAATCATAGAATCATAGAGTTGGAAGAGACCACAAGGGCCAGCGAGTCCAACCCCCTGCCAAGCAGGAAACTAATCTAATGTGTTTATTTCAGAAACAGAACACTTCTACTATTGATTTTTAATTAACTTGAACACTTTCCTTTTGGACCTTCTGCATTCTGGGAATACCATGTGGGAATGCTTGAAAGGACTCTAGCCATCAAACCTGAAGGCTGATTCGCCCATGTCTGTCCAAAGCTTAATGTCAGCAACCGCAAGTCGATGAATGGGTGAAGCAGTCATTGCAAACCATCAACTACCACAGAGAGCTTTTGCATCAGCTCATATCTGTCAGAGGAAGGTTTGGGGCCTGGGCAGCCACACCTGAATCCAGACCTTGGGGAGGGTCCCTGTGCTCTGTTGCTGAATGTTGAGGATGGAGAGCTTGAGGTACAACAGGGATAACACACTGCTTTGTCGACCAGGTGACAGCAGAGGGCTAGAGTCCTAGTATTTATAGCAATCTCATACTGCCTGCCAATCGTAGTGCCTGATGTTGCACCTTCATATTCCGTTTTGTACCTTAGGGGGCTCTGAGTATACAACCCCAAACACCTTATTGGGTAGATTTTAGTCTCAGAGCAGAATATTATTATTATTATTATTATTATTATTATTATTATTATTTAGTATTTATAGCCCGCCCATCTGGCTGGATTTCCCCAGCCACTCTGGGCGGCTCCCAGCAAAAGATGACACCGAATCTTTTCCTTTCTTTTTTTTACTTCCCTAAACTTCAGGTGTCTTCTAAAAGTCAGGTAGTTGCTTATTTCCTTGACATCTGGTGGGAGGGCATTCCACAGGGTGGGCACCACTACTGAGAAGGCCCTCTGCCTGGTTCCCTGTAACCTCACTTCTTGCAGTGAGGGAACTGCCAGAAGGCCCTTGGCGCTGGACCTCAGTGTCGGTTCCTGCCAACCAATCATACTGCTGCATTGTTCTAGGACCAATCAGACTACTGCATTCTGAATCCTATTGTTCTAGGACCAATCAGACTGCTGCAGTTTGGATCCTATTCAACTCAGTACATAACACCCCTCCCCTCTAAGTTCCAGTCCTGCTTGGGAGGTCACTTTCATAGTCCTCAAGGTATGCCGGTGGCCTACGTGTGCATTGCAGCCTGGGGTGTTCCCTGGTCCGGGGTTCAGGTTCTGACTCATGTTCCAAGGATGCTGGCTGTGATGGGGCCATTGGGTCTGGTGCAACCAGCTCGCTCAGTCGTGGTTCTGGTTGCGATGTCCTTTCGGCCTCACGGGTCCTCTCTGTATTTACTGATTCTGCCTCTCCTGCTGGCCCCTCCTGTTCTATGGGTCTCACTGCCCCACTGTTCCCTTGGGACTCCTCTGACCTGTCCTCCTCCTGGTTTTCTCCCAGGAATCGTCACCGTATCTGGTCGCAGTGGCGGTGCCAGCATTGCCCCCATCCATTAGCACCTCGTACGACATGGAGCCAGTGACCCTGGTGACTGTGGTGGGTACCCATGCTGGGCCTGCCCCAAAATTCTTTGCGTACACTGGGTTCTGGGCCTCGAAGGTCCGGGGGTTCCTGCCTTCCCCCCCCCACTACCTCAACCTGAGCTCTATCGGGGTGAAGGCGGTTCAATCTGATTGCAAGGTGCCGACCCATTAGTAGTTCAGCAGGGCTCTGGCCAGTCGTTGAGCTGGGGGTGCTGTGCTGTGCTAGAAGGAATGTGGCAAGGCGGTACTCCCAATCCCCTTGCATCATGCGGCAGAGGGTGTCCTTGGTGGTCTGCACCATGCGTTCTGCTTGGCCATTGGTGGCAGGGTGGAATGGCGCTTGGCCATTGGTGGCAGGGTGGAATGGCGCCGAACGGATGTGTCGGATGGCGTTCTGCGCTGTGAAGGTTTGGAATTCTCCTGACGTAAATGTGGTCCCGTTGTCTGAAACGAGAATGTCAGGGAGCCCGTGGTTTGCAAACAGCCTGCATAGTACCCGGATGGCTGCGGCCGTAGAAGTGGACGGTACCAGTGCGACTTCCAGCCATTTGGTGTAGGAGTCCACCACTATAAAGAATGTTTTCCCCTGAAAGGGGCCACCGAAGTCCACATGCAGTCGTGACCATGGTGCTCGGGCGGACTCCCAGGACTGGACTGGGGCCCTTGGGGGATTTGGGCGGGATTCTGGGCAGGCCTGGCAGTGTTTGACCCAGGCCTCTATCTCTCCGTTGATCCCTGGCCACCACACATAACTCCTGGCAAGTGCCTTCATTCTTACTACCCCTGGGTATGTCTCGTGTAGGGCTGTGAGGACCCTTTTCCGGAGGGGCTGGGGAACAACGACCCTGCTTCCCCATAACAGGCACCCCTTGTAGGCCGACAGTTCATGTTTGCGGGTTGTGTAGCTGGCGAATTCTGGCCCGGGGCTGCTGCTGGGCCATCCCCTCCACACCCAGTCCAGGACCCGGGAGATGACCCTATCTTTCTTGGAATGGTGTGCAACTTCTTGTGCCTGAATGGGGTGGTCGGGAAGCAGCTCCAGGCTCATGACCTCTTGTGCAGGTGCTGGGTCGGGGCCTGTTTCCGGTAGTGGTAGCCTGCTGAGGGCGTCCACATGGCCCATTGCCTTCCCAGGGCGGTGAATCAGTGCATACTGGTAGCTGGCTGAGGAGACGAGGAGACAGCACTTGGGGGGTCTGCTTTTTGGGGGCAAACAAGCCAAGCAACGGCTTGTGGTCAGTCACCACGGTAAAGGGCCGCCCTTACAAGAAATAATGGAATTTTTTTACCCCCTTCACGATTGCCAGACCCTCCTTGTTGATTTGCGAGTAGTTCCGCTTGGTTGCATTGAGTGTCTGGGAAAAGTATGCCACCAGTACCTCTCTTCCATCCGGGAGTTGGTGTCCCAGGACAGCACCAATGCCACAGGGCGAGGCGTCGCATGCTAGCACCACTGGCAGCCTCTCGTTGAAGTGTGCCAAGACCGAGTTTGAGACAAGCAAGTCCTTGACTACCTGGAATGCAGCCTCCTGGTGCTGGCCCCACACCCAAGGGGCCCGCTTGTCCAGGAGTCTGTGTAGGGGCTACCACCGCCTTATGGGGAAGGAAGGAATGGTAAAAGTTCAATAGTCCCAAGAAGGCCTGAAGTTCAGTCTTGCTCTTGGGCGCTGGGGCATCACAAATGGCCCGTACCTTGTCCCCAGTTGGGTGGACCCCTTCTGCGTCCACCATAAATCCCAGAAAGTCCACCTGAGGCACTCCTAGTAGACATTTTTCCCGCTTCACCATGAGATCCACCGTCTGGAAATGGTGCAGAACGGTGCGGAGGCGGTCCTCAAACTCCTCTGGTGTGGGCCTGGCAATCAACACATCATCAAAGAAGGGGGTGACGCCAGGAATCCCTTTCAGGAGAGAGTCCATTAGATTCTGGAATATGCCTGGTGCCACGCTGACACCGAATTGCAGCCGCTTTAGCCTGAACACTCCTCTGTGCATCACAATCATCTGTGCCTCTGCTGTGGCCTCATCTACTGGCAGCTGTTGATATCCTTGGGCCAAGTCCAGCTTGCCAAAAATTTTCGACCCAGCCAGGGTGGCAAGGACATGGCTGACCACTGGCACTGGATATGCATGGGCCGTGAGGGCCTTGTTTATGGTACATTTGTAGTCTGCGCAGATGCGGACCGAACCATTAGGCTTGATGGGTGTGACGATTGGGGTTTCCCAGGGGGCATTAGGCACCAGCTCCAGCACTCCTTGCTCCATGAGCCGGTCCAATTCCTCATCTATATGGAGCTTCAGGGCGAACGGGACCCGGCGGGCCTTGAGCCTGACAGGTCATACTGCAGGGTCAAGCTGTAGAGCAATGGGGGCCCCCGTATACTGTCCCAATTTCCCATCAAAAACCCCTGGAAATTCCTTGCATATGGCGTCCATGTCCACTTGTAAGCTAGTGTGGTTCACCCCGGTGACGGCTAGCCCCAGTGGTCCAAACCATGCCAATCCCAGTAAGCTAATGTAGGGGCCCTTGACCACAAGCAAGTCCAGTTGCCGCGTCTGCCCTCGATATTGCACCCTGAAGGTCCCCACCCCCATTGTGGGGACCTTACGTTTCTGGAAGTCCCAGAGGGTGAATGGCGCCGGCCTGAGTTTGGGACCCCCACTAGGACACAGTTTCCTTAAGGTCCTTGCCGAGATTATGGATAGAGTTGAACCCGTGTCAAGCTCCATGCAGCACGGTGCCCCCTCTATCTGTACCTCTACATAAATTTTCTCTACATTGGGGTGGGGCAACTGGTATACCTGAATGTCTGTGAGCTCCGTGAGTTGCCTTGGTGCGTTGGGCCCTGGGACCTGGGGCTCTTGGACTGGTCAACTGATGCCTGGCATTGGGTGGGCCGAGCCCGACACACCCGGGCGATGTGTCCCAATTTTCCGCACTGCCTGCACTCTGTGTTGCGGAAACGGCAGGTTCTCCTCTCGTGACTCTCCCCGCAGCTTGCGCAGTTCCCTCCTTCTCGTTGAGGCAGCTGTGGTCTGTGCACTACTTGAGTGCGCTGCTGTACTCGGTGCACCTCCTCTCTGTCAGATCCTGAGTCGTCGGTGATTGGTCCTAGAACAATAGAATTCAGCATGCAGCAGTCTGATTGGTCCTAGAACAATGCAGCAGTATGATTGGTCGGCAGGAACCACCCAATCATGCTCCAGATAGAAGTGAATCCACAACCTGATTGGCCTACAGGAGAATTCCGGAATTAGCCAATCACATGCAGCCCATTGTGTAAATAATGTATATAAAGCAGATATTTTGAGGGGACTGTCATTCCCTCCTCACCACTATGAGCTGAATAAAGAGCATGAAATCGTCTCTCCACTCTGAGTATATTTCACTGGCAACGAGGATGGGATTCCGCTGAGCTGACCGCCACACGCGGCAATGCCTATGAATTTGTTTTATATAACAACATGGAACCTGTTTTTGAAGCTTTTCTTGGGTACAAAAGCAACCTCCAGAAATGTGACAGGGTTTTCCATTTGAGCAATCCAAATCCAAATCCCTCTTCAATGTCCGAAATTAGTTGTGCAGTTCTTGGGATCCTGTCTGCTATATTTTAGATTCTGCATAAGTAAGGACGTCTCCTTGGTTACTTTCTGCAAGGCAGAAGACAGCTATAATTTGAATAATTAGGAGGTCTGTTCTTTGATTAAACACCCCCAGAATGTTTAGATTAACAAATGATACTAATCACCATCTATTTAAAAACATTATTCCATTTATGTCACAGTAATGAGGATTAATGGGTTGGATACTGATCACACACATCTCGATTTTGAAATTATTTACCTCCATGGGATCGTCATGATTTTCTTTCTTTTTTTTTAAAAATATTTATTAAAGTTTTAAAGGTTACAAAAAGAAAAAATAAATAACACCAAGTTAAACAAACACTTAACATCACATCACAATAAAGGAAAAAAAGAGAATAGAAAAAAGAAAAAAAATAATTATAAAAAACAGAAAAATAGAAACAATTGAAAAAAACACACAACGAACCTTCTCATGACTTATCTTTCATTTGCTTGTTTCCTTGACCTCCTCGCACCTCCCTTTTTTGTATTCTAGTTCGGTTAGCTATTTCAGCAAAACCTTTCCATCTTTCCCAATTTTTATCCTATAATTTATCTTAATATAATGTAACTTTACCTTTCCTCCTTTATAATATTTCTGCTAAAGCCACATAACTTCATTCCAGCCTCCTTCTAACATTCCTTAATTTTACAATATTTCTGTAGATAAACTTTAAATTTCTTCCAATCTTCTTCCACCGACTCTTCTCCCTGGTCTCGGATTCTGCCAGTCCAGTCATTTCCGCCAATTCCATGTAGTCCATCACCTTCCATCACCTGCCATTCTTCCCGGGTGGGTAGATCTTGTGTCTTCCAGTACTTTGCAATAAGTATTCTTGCTGCTGTTGTAGCATACATAAAGAAAGTTCTATCCTTCTTTGGCACCAATTGGCCGACCATGCCGAGGAGAAAGGCCTCTGGTTTCTTCAGAAAAGTATATTTAAATACCTTTTTCATTTCATTATAGATCATTTCCCAGAAATGTTTTTATATATTTTAAGGTGTTTTAAACGTGTCTTTATTGCTTATTTTGTTGTACCACTGTGAATGGTGGTTTTTATCTATGTATTTTTGTTTTGTTCCATCTTGTTTTGTTTTGGGGTGGGATATTGAGTGGGGTGGGGATTGGTTTTTGTTTGGGCATAATTGTTTTTGGTTGTTTTGTTTTTCCATTTTGTAAATGGAGGTTAGTATGAGGCTTGGGATTGCTACCGTGGAGGGGCGAGGGAGGTATGGCGGTGGGGGCAGATGTTATAGGCGAAGGGGATCGAGATACGGATATGCTCGTACCCCTTCCAATCTGCGCCCCATCCCGAGGGACGAGGGTAGGGTAAGCAAGGATTACTCACCTCCTTCACTGGTGTTGTGCAATGCCAGGTCTATAGGCAACAAAACCGCCACCCTGCGAGATTTCTTTACTTCGCAGGGGGTCGACCTGGCTTGTGTGACGGAGACCTGGGTGCGCGAAGGGGTAACTGTTACCTTACGAGAGATGGCGCCCCCGGGTTTCTCCGTCCTCCACCAGTCACGGACTGTGGGCCGGGGGGGTGGCATTATTAATCCGGGAAGATTGTTCTTTCAGGGCTCTACCATCGCCATCGATCCCCGGCATTGAATGTGTTGGCCTAGTGTGGGGCTCCGAGGAGAGCTTGGCTGTCTGGCTGGTGTACCGGCCACCTAGCGCACCAGCAGCCACCCTGTCAGGCCTGCTGGAGGTGGTGGCCAGCTGGGCCTTGGAGTTCCCTAACCTATTGGTATTGGGAGACTTCAGCTTCCATGCTGATGCCACTCCCTCCTCACAGGCTCTGGACCTGGTGTCTTCCATGGCGACACTAGGGCTCTCCCAGTTTGTTTCGGGCCCCACACATCAAGCAGGCCACACGCTGGATTTGATCTTTGGCGCCGGTATAGATGTGATCATGTCTCCTTCGATGAAGGTGCCATGGTCTGATCACTACGCTCTGAAAGCCAGGATTGACTTTCCACCCCCACCCTGCTTAGGTGGCGAGCCGATTTGGGCTCGCCCGCAGAGGCTGATGGACCCTGATAGATTCCGTCAAGCCTTGTGGGACCTTGCTCCCCCTGGCAACTCATTGACTGAGCTTCTTGAGGGCTGGAATACCCAGCTCCTGGCAGCCATCGATGAGATCGCACCTAAGCGCCCTCTGCGACCCCGCAGAAACCGGGCTCCCTGGTTTACCGAGGAGCTCCGGAAAATGAAGCGGGACCTCAGACGGCTAGAGCGAGTATGGCTGGGTGCCCATGACGGAGCCTCAAGAACATCTTATAGGGTTTTTATGAAAACCTATGAGATGGCAGTGAAGGCCGCTAAGAAGTCTTACTTCTCGACCTCCATTGCATCCGCTCTCGCCCGGCGCAATTATTTAGTATAATTCGGTTTTTAACGTCCCTTGAAGGACAGCCAAATTTAAATAACAATCTGACACACAGCTGTGAGGCATTTGCGAGCTTTTTAGCGGAGAAGGTCCTGTGGCTCCGCCATGACCTCCCTGCCAATTTGGATACAATAAAGGAACTGGAGGCCCCTCGACTGTCCTTGGGTCCAGTATTGGACCACTTTGACCGGATATCCCCAGCCGATGTGGACAGACTCCTCCGAGCTGGAAAGCCCACCACCTGTCCTCTTGACCCGTGCCCGTCATGGCTGATTAGAGCGTGTCCAGACGAGGTGCGGGGCCCCCTGGGGGATATCATCAATTTGTCCCTTGGCACCGGGATATTCCCAGGGGAACTGAAGGAGGCAGTGGTGCGTCCGCTCTTAAAGAAAACATCATTAGATCCCTTTGATCTATCCAATTACCGCCCAGTCTCGAATCTTCCATTCCTGGGTAAGGTGATTGAGAGAGCGGTTGCTGAACAGCTTGGTAGGTTTCTGGATGAAACATCTGCTCTGGATCCATTCCAGTCCGGCTTCCGCGCTGGTCATGGGACCGAGACGGCTCTGGTTGCCCTAACAGATGATCTCCGTAGGCAGCTGGATCGAGGCGGGTCGGGGCTGCTGATTCTTCTAGATCTGTCAGCAGCCTTCGACATGGTCGATCACGAACTCCTGGACCACCGCCTTGCCGACGTGGGGATCCAGGGCACAGTCCTTCAATGGCTGCGCTCGTTTCTCTCTGGTCGGGGACAGAGGGTGGCGCTTGGGGGGGAATTGTCATCCCGCCACTCCTTGGTGTGTGGTGTGCCTCAGGGTGCAATACTCTCCCCGATGCTTTTTAACATCTTTATGCGCCCCCTCGCCCAGCTTGTCCGGAGTTTTGGGCTGGGCTGCCATCAGTATGCCGATGACACCCAACTCTATCTGTTGATGGATGGCCATCCTGACTCGGCCCCAGACACACTGGCGAGATGTCTGGAAGCTGTGCCTGGATGGTTACGTGGGAGCCGGTTGAAGTTAAATTCTTCGAAGACAGAGGTCCTCTGGCTGGGGCAGGACGATATGGGATTGAGGGGGCAACTCCCATCTCTTGCGGGGGTGCAATTAGTGCCAGCACCAGAAACTCCAGCGGGTGCAGAATGCCGCGGCGAGACTCCTTATGGGGTCTTCGCTGCGAGATCACATTCATCCGGTACTATACCAGCTGCACTGGCTCCCGGTGGAGTACAGGATCAGGTTTAAGGTGCTGGTTTTAATCTTTAAAGCCCTATACGGCCTAGGACCCTCGTACCTACGGGACCGCCTCTCCTGGTATGCCCCACAGAGAAACCTACGGTCTGCAAATAATAACATCCTCAAGGTCCCAGGCCTCAGAGAGGTTAGGCTGGCCTCAACTAGAGCCAGGGCCTTCTCGGCTGCGGCTCCAATCTGGTGGAACGCTCTGTCACAAGAGACTAGGGCCCTGCGGGACCTGACATCTTTCCGCAGGGCCTGCAAGACAGAGTTGTTCCACCAGGACTTTGGTCAGGGCGCAGCCTGACTCCCTCCTCTGGCAACCTGCACAGAATTTTGCTTAATCGGTTGCCATTAATTTGATTTTAATTAATTTTTATAATGAAAAATTTTCAGAATGTGTGATTATTTGATTGTTTGATTATTTGATTATTGTTAGCCGCCCTGAGCCCGGCTTCGGCTGGGGAGGGCGGGATATAAATAAAATTTATTATTATTATTATTATTATAAAGTCTTAATCCTTGGGCATGTCCACCAAAGGTGAAAGAATGTACCTTCAGTCTCTTTACATTTCCAACATTTATTATCGGGCAAATGATAAATTTTTGCAAGCTTGACTGGTGTCATGTACCACCTGTATATCATTTTCATTATATTCTCTCTTAAGGCATTGCATGTGGTCATACCTGTGGTCCATAACTGTTCCCAATCAGCCATCATAATATTATGTCCAACATCTTGTGCCCATTTAATCATAGCTGATTCCTGCGTGAGAAAGTCTATCAAACTATCCTTCTCCACTTCAGGTACAGCTCTAATCCTCAAATTCGTCTGTTTTTCCTTAAGCTCAAACATAGAAAGTTTCAACCTGTGGTCTTCCAATTGCCTCTGCAGGTCTGGGACTCTCTCTGTTTCAAGTTGTGTTACCTTAACTTCCACGGCAGCAACTTTTTCCCTGGCTTCCTCTGCAGTCTGTCGTATCATATTAGATTCCTGTATCAATTTCTCGATGGTTTCTGTATTTGTATTCACCTTTTGTCCCAAATTATTTAAACTTTCTGTATTTATCTTAATTGTAGTAGTTGCATCATCGACTTTCTTATTAAGCTGTTCCAGTGAGTCATTTATCTTACTTAATGCATGCGCTAGAGCTTCTTCTGATGACATCCCTTTTGGCTTAGATTGTATTGAAACAGCCGCAGATGAGGCAGAAGGGCCAGATGCTGACGCTCTTCGCTGCCAAGACTTCCCAGATCTTGTTGTTTTGTCTTGAAGTGGCAAATCTACTTTTTCTTTCCCATCTGCCATAACACTTAGAAATTCCAAGGTCAGTCCCACAGTCACACAATTTTATCTCACAAGTGGAAAATTCCCCTGATTCAACTCTTGTAACAGTTTCAGAAACTTCCTCTAGGGGGAAATAGTTGCTATCTGTACTTGTATTAATCCAAAATAACTTCTTTTAAAACACAGCTCAAGGTAGAAATTTAGTTTCAATTTTCAGTTATTTTTTCTCCTTTTTATGATCAAGAGCAGCAAAAAACAATGTATCTCTCTATTCACCGTCAAGGCACATTCCAAAGCACAGCGGTCTTATTGTCCTATTTACAACCCGTTCCCAGGTTCTGAGCGGTGGGGTTTTAACTTCTTCCCCCGTCTCTTGCAGGTATATATAGTCCAAACTTCCCCCCCTTCTCCTGCTTCCAAGGGGGGGTTCACTATTTTTTTTAAAAGCTGGAAAATAGTCCTTTCCGGTCGGCTTTCAAAGCTTTAGCTTGCAGTCTCTTTGCTTTGATCTATTTACAAAAGCGGAAGGCGGACTTCCTGTTTAAACCTCCCCGCTTCGATGCCAATTTAAATCTTTTTTTCCCTTTAAAAACTTCCAATTTATTCTACTCACGGGTAGTTGCTTTTAAATTCAAATTGTCCACAGGAAAAAGTTAGCGCTCTCCGGTAACAGCTATGTGGCTTCGCTCCGTGAAAAAAGCAGTCGATTCACAGCACCGCGCCACTCACCCCATTTTGCTCTGGAGCCCCGAAATCGGGGTTCCCTGCGAGTAGGGGGGGGCGCAAAAGGTGCCCACTGAATCCCACGTTCACAGGCTTCACCCGCCTGTGATTTTTGAAGGGTCTCCGCCTTCGCCGTGGCGGCCAGACCCGGTTCCCACAGAGCAAATTCCTCCTAGTCAGAGGAATTCCGCCATTACCGATGGCGCTAACCCGGAAGTGGGATCGTCATGATTTTCACCAGAGAATAAGACAGCAGAAAAAGAAACTGACAATCCATAAACTCCATATTTTGGGTAGACTTTAGGGAGTTCTTCTTCCTCTGAACGCCAGTCCTTCCTGAGTCCATGCATAGCCTAAAGTAATCTGGATGGGGCCCCTGAGTCACACTGGTGCTACAGCTGAAGCCTTGAGCCCCATAGGAGCCAATGGCATCACTCCCAGTTGTGGAGTGGCAAAGTGTACCCCTCTGTGGTGTAGTGGTTAGAGTGTCAGACTAGGACTCCGGAGACCAGGGTTCATAATCGCCTCCCGGCCATGAAGCTCACAGGGCGACCTTGGCCCAGTCACTGCCTCTCTGCCTACCAAGGTGGTCGGGGGAATTCAATGAGGAGGGGGAGAGCTGTGGGCACCACTCTGAGCTCCTTGGAGAAAAAGCTGGGTATAAATGCCACAAATGAATACACTGAGCATCCAAAGCCTCAGACTGTACTGTGATTTTTGCACCTCATCACCCTCCCCTTCTCCTTCCAGTGAGACAGAGCAGAAGAAAAGGACACAGCAGAATCTGAGGTTTTCCCGGTGCTACGCAATGATATCCAGAACTCGGAAGGTTCATCTGTAAAGAGCGGCATGAGCACCGCACACACAAGTTACAGCTTAAAACAAAAGCAGTATTAATAAAATTAAAAATTACTACCCACCCTTCATCCCAAGGGCCTAGGGTGGGTTACCACAATTACAAACATGGCACTAAAAACAGTTCAGAACAATGTAGAGTTATAGAAACAAGGTGGGTACAGCTGAAGTGTCAAAAGCCTAGTAACTGCTCCTCACTCTCCACGATGGTGGTGGATTTCAGAGCTTGCTATGAGTTCCATTTCTAAAAGAAGGCAAGGGGTGACAAAGGCTGTCATCATTCCACACAGCAAACAAAGCTACTCTTGAGAGTGTGGGACAGACTCGTAAATGTTGTGTGCTTCAAAGTGTGTGTGGGGGGGATTAATCTTTCGGTTGCAAAAATGACCCCGTCTAATCTTATGTCATGCTTGACATTCTGCAGATGAATACAGAAATCTTTGAGGGTCCTGCTTTTTAAATACATGTCTCTAGAGACAAACAGTGGCTTCCTTTTCTTGTATGTCCTTGCTTCTACTTTTCCTCCACAGATTGCTTCTGACAAACAAGCATAAACAATAGGAAAGGGAAACAAAGATGCTAAGAAGACAATGGACAAATCTACAGATGAAAATAGTGATTTAATAAGAGCACACTAGGATTGATTGATTGATTGATTGATTGATTGATTGCTTTAAACTAACTTATACTCTGCTTTAAAAAAACCTCCCCAACCTCAAAGTGGTTCACAATTCTACATTATAAGTAACAAAGGGGCAATTTTTGGGATGCATTTATTGACTACTTGACTTGAAATTATCCTTCAAATCAGTTTCCTGGCAACCTCAACAAATTGTACCTCCACAACTACAAACCCCTGTGGCGACAAATTAACAAAGACCTAAAGAGATGGAATAACACGAATTTCACTCTCTCAGACAAAATAGCCATGATCAAAATGATCACACTCCCAAAACTAACCTACCTATTCCAAACCCTCCCAATCTGGATCCCCTCAACCCAACTCCGCAGTTGGCAGAGAAAACTACACTCTTTCATCTTCTCACATAAAAAACCAAGAATAAGCCCCAAATACCTGCACCTCCCCACCTCAGAAGGAGGATGGGGAATCCCCAACATAGAAGCATATTACATTGCCAACCAAATACACCATATAATCCCATACATACTAGAAGATGAGACAAAACAATGGGTACACCTAGAGAGGGACACAATTGAAAATACCTGCACCACAACATACCCATTCCTCCCAAACAAACTAAAGAAAATTCCCACAACACTTAACAGGTACACACAGACCATGCTCAAAGCATGGAAAACACAAATAGGCAAACTATCCCCAACCCCATCCCCACTAATCCCCCTGGCATACCACCCATTATTCCACCATGCAGCACAAAACCTCCAGATAAAAGCCTGGCGAACCAAAGGCTTATATCGCCTAATAGACTTTTATAAAAATAACAAACCCTTGTCAACACAAGAAATACAAGACAAACTAGAAGATACCCAAATGCCCTGGTTAACACAACACCAACTACATGCCCTCTTAAACAACCCAACAGTAAAATCAGCAGCAACTAGGCCCCTGACAACCTTTGAAAACCTCCTCCTAACAACAAAGGGAAATGGTAAAGGGACGGTATCCGCAATATACAAAATACTACTCCAAAATCCCGCAAATCCCCTAGACGCAATCAAAAAACAATGGGAGAATGACATAGGCTATGAGATTAACCCCACTCAATGGACCAGAATGTGGTCCAAACCCCCCTTTAAATCCATATCAACGAAAAGAAAAGAACTCACACTGAAACTCACCTACAGGTGGTACCTAACACCAAGGAAACTAGCGCTAATACACCCAGGAACCTCACCAAAATGCTGGAGAGGGTGCACCTCCACAGGCACATACCTCCACATGTGGTGGGAGTGTCCCAAAATCCAACTATTCTGGACAACAGCCATGCAAGAAATATGTAAAATAACAAAGCAAGTATTAGACTTCACCCCAGAATTGGCCCTACTAAACATCTTCCAAGACAACAATGCCCATTTACACCACAAAGAACTCATAACCCACCTACTTTCAGCAACCAGAAACACCATAACCAGACACTGGAGAGACCTGTCAGGAGTAAGCATGGACCAATGGTACCAAATAGTATGGGAAACAGCCCTACTAGAAAAATTAACTAATAAACTGAAACTGACACGGGGACAAACAGAAGAAGACACCTTCACCCCAATATGGCTCCCCTTTATCACATACACAGCCCAACAGGACAATGACAATAATCCACCAACAGCATACAAATCAATATGGCTAACTTGATCCAAAACACCCATCCACCTCACTCACACACGAAAACAAAGATCATCACAGCCAATCACAAACAAACAATCACATCCTAGGCCAACCCCAACCTCTCTCACCACCAAAGGAACACAAGTGAACAACACAAGCACGCTGACACCAAACTACATACATTAAGCATAATAGAAACACCGCTACCCGACCCCACCCCCATCCATCTCCCCTCCCTCCACCCTCCTTTCTTCTTTTTTTTTTTTCTTCTCCCCCTAATGCCTGAACAAATGAAATGGATTTGTAAAAATGTTACACGGGGGGGGGGGGGGAATACGAGGCATTACACTTACACTGTAAAACAAGAAAACCCTTAATAAAATATATTTTTTAAAAAAAATCAGTTTCCTGGCGTTCCTGCTTTCTCACACAAAAATTTTGTTTTCCATGTTTATTGTGGGAGAGCAAAAACACCATTTCTCTCATCATTTTGCAGAGTCTCCCAAATTCTCTTGTGTTAAAAAAAAGTTACAAGAAAGGAGTTTCTGACTGAACATCAGGAAAAACCTTCTGATGATAAGAGCTGTTTGGCAGTGGAACAGACTCACTTGAGAGATGGTGGACTCTCCTTCCTTGGAGGTTTTCAAGCAGAGGTTGGTTCTCCACCTGTCAGGGATGCTTTTGCTGAGATTCTTGCATTGCAGGGGGATGGACTAGATGACCCTTGGGTCCCTTCCAACTCTACAGTTCTATGATGCTATGATTCTATATATATGAGAAGGGAAGGAACATCCCCCCATCCTATATAACAAATTTAACAGACCATAGGCACCAGGGGAGGGGCCAGGCACCCACAAACTTTTGCATCAGGGCAAGTGCCTGTGGGGACGTGCTGGCGTCAGATGCTGATGGTCCTGGGGCCAAGTCAGCAGGCCTGTGACCAGAGTCTGTTGAGTTCCATAAGGTTAGGCACACTTGCCTCTGCTTGGGTTCAGAGAACGTAAAGCTTTTTTCTGATTTTCTGATTAAGCCTATTAAAGTCTGAAATCTCAATAAATGGTTGTTTGCTAATTAAGCAGTCTTAATTACGCAGTCTTGATGTCTCCCTTTCCATGGAGGCACAGGTTTCAGCAACAGCCAAGGCGACATTTTTTCCTCCTTCGTCGCATTAAGCAGTTGGTCCCTTACCTCTCCCGCCCCGATCTGGCCCCAGGCTTGACTACTGTAATTCACTCTACGTGGGGCTGCCCTTGAAGCTGTCCCAGAAACTCCAGCAGGTGCAAAATGCTACAGAAAGGCTCCTCACAGGGTCTCTGCCATGGGAGCATATTCACCCAGTGCTCTACCAGTTGCACTGGCTCCCAGTGGAGTATCAGGTCAGGTTTAAGGTGCTGGTTTTGACCTTTAAAGCCCTTTGTGGCTTAGGGCCCTCATATTTACGGGACCGCCTCTCCTGGTATGCCCCACAGAGGACCTTAAGGTCCATGAATAATCATAGTTTAGAGGGCCCGGGCCCTAAGGAAGTCAGAATATCCTCTACCAGGGCCAGGGCCTTCTCAGTGATGGCTCCGACCTGGTGAAATGCTCTGTCCCATGAGACCAGGGCTCTGCAGGATTTAACTTCCTTCCGCATGGCCTGTAAGACAGAACTATTCCGCCTGGCTTTCAATTTGAACTTAGCCTGATCTTTTATTCCCCTTCCTTCCCTCCCCCTCCCCTTTTTATGAAGATTACTCGCTCTGGAATCCCACAGCTATTCTCCCATAGTCTCCTTGCTGGCCCAAATAGGAATAATTTAGCCAGCTAGCCCTGGTGATCATCTAACATTTATTGAATGGATTTCCCCCCTAAACTGATTTTTGAATTCTGAATTTATTGCTATTCACGTTTTATACTGTATTTTATGCTGGTGTTTTGTTTTTTGCATCAATTAAGTGTTTTAAATTTGTTGTTAGCCGCCCTGAGCCTGGTTTCTGAACTGGGAAGGACGGGGTATAAATAAAAAAATATTATTATTATTATTATTATTATTATTATTATTATTAGCTTTTGGAGGACTACTTACAGCTACACCAGCCAAGGGGAGTGAGAGATGCTCTAGAGAAGTGATAGATTCAACCCACATTCTGCTAACTTGCACAATTGTTCCCATTGTTGCTGTCTTCTTCCTTTGCAACCCTCTGTGGGCATTGCCCCATCAAACATTAATATATGCTACCGTGAGACCGAGCTTGAGAACATTTATTTAATACTTAATGGATGAATATATCCTAACTGAAACAGAAAACACAAAAAAAGAATGAAAGTCAGAGGAATTAAAAATTTCGCGGTGTCAGCACAAAAAAGAAATCTATGCAGCTTGCACTTCAGCCACTAAACAGGTAACCAGACCTTTACTAACCAGGGTGTAGGTGTGCAGTTGCTACGACAACAGGACAGCCTGATGCAAAGGCTTTAACAGCAGTGTTGAATATGGAGTTTCAGCTGGGTTAGCTGCCATATGACAGAGGTGGGAAACCTTTCTCAGTTCAAGGGCCTCACCCTGTCCTTGGGAACTTTCCTGGGGGTGCATATCAGTGATGGGCAGGGCCAGAGGGAAAAGTGCTGGTGTGGACGGATGAGACTCTTAGCTGTTGTCAGGAAAAGCATTGACCATAGTACAGCAAGTACATCATAATAGGCTCAGGTTTGTATATATGTGTAAGTAAATGATATATCCTAAAGACACCATAGTCTCTCCTGGACCTCATTTTCAAAAATGTAACATAGACCCTGGGTAAGTGTGTCTTAACCCCTGGAATCTCGCACCACTTAGAGACTGGGATGGGGGGCAACAGTATCAAACGTCACTGAGAGATCAAGGAATGATAACAGGGTCACAATCCCTGTGTCCTTCTCCTGATAAAGGAATACACCCCAACATTTCTCTGATGAAAATAGGGACACCCTGTTCCACCATAATCATAACCATAATGTTATTATTTATACCCCACTCATCTGGCTGGGTTGCCCCAGACATTCTGGGCATCTTCCAACATATGTAAGAACATAACAAAACATTTCAAACCTTCCATATACAGAGCTGCCTTCAGGTGTCTTCTAAAGGTTGTATAATTGCTTATCTCCTTGGCTCAGGGAGTCACATAATTTCATACCTCCTAACATTTCTGTGATGAAAATAGGGGCATCCTAAGGAAAAGTGGGACATTCTGGGATCAAATCAGAAATTGGGATGGCTTCTTTAAATCAGGACTGCCCCCGGAAAATAGGGGCACTTGGAGGGTCTGTAAAGGTACCCAGGGCCGATTCAGTCCCATAGCTAGACCTGAATCTTGACTGGAATGGGTGAACTGTCCTAACCTATCTCTCTTGACCACCTTTCCCAGAAAGAGGGTATTTATGACTGGGTGGTAGTTGCAACAAACTTCCAATGCATAACCATTGGTGAGGCTGACTGGGTGGGGGTTGGGCTTGACAGGAGGGCTGCTGGCCCTCATTACACTGAGGATAGAAATGGATGTCATTGCACAAGCAAGATACTATTTCCTTTCCTAGGGAAGGCTACCTTCATGCAGTGCTATCACACACTCCAGACCAGGACTCTTCCCTTGGAGATTAGCAAATCTGTCAATTTCAGTTTCTCTCTGTTTCTCTTTAAGGTTACCATTAAAAAAACATGAAAATTCACCTGCATTTTTGTGTAAATTTGTCCTAATGTACACATGTTTACAAACCATTTTTTTCTAATACAATGCATTTTTAATGTTATTTTTCAAATATATACACATTTTTATGCACACCTTTCCATGAGCATGTGCTTTTGTACACGTTACATGGCAGGAGAAATGCTTTGCAAAATTTGGAGAAGTGCAAATTTCAAGGGATGGCTGTGGTTTGCTTCACACATTGTTCTATTGTTGTTTAGTCGTTTAGTTGTGTACGACTCTTCGTGACCCCCTGGACCAGAGCACGCCAGGCACTCCTGTCTTCCACTGCCTCCCACAGTTTGGTCAAACTCATGTTGGTAGCTTCGAGAACACTTTCCCACCATCTCGTCCTCTGTCGTCCCCTTCTCCTTGTGCCCTCCATCTTTCCCAGCATCAGGGTCTTTTCCAGGGAGTCTTCTTTTCTCATGAGGTGGCCAAAGTATTGGAGCCTCAGCTTCAGGATCTGTCCTTCTAGTGAGCACTCAGGGCTGATTTCCTTCAGAATGAATAGGTTTGATCTTCTTACAGTCCATGGGACTCTCAAGAGTCTCCTCCAGCACCATAATTCTAGAGCCTCAATTCTTCGGCGATCAGCTCTCACTTCCATACATCACTACTGGGAAAACCATAGCTTTAACTATACGGACCTTTGTCGGCAGGGTGATGTCTCTGCTTTTTAAGATGCTGTGTAGGTTTGTCATTGCTTTTCTCCCAAGAAGCAGGCGTCTTTTAATTTCGTGTCGCCATCTGCAGTGATCATGGAGCCCAATGTTGTAAACAAAATCTGCCCTTTTCCCCTTATGGGGTACCCAAGAGCCCGTATAGAGTCCTTAAGTGGGTTCCCTATCGGTAGGAGAAAACAACAGAGGCCAACCAGAGAATATTGAGAAGCAAAGCAGCCAGTAAGTCTGATCTTTATTAAAACTGTTGCAACAGGGTGCTCCATAATTCAAAAGAATCAATTCTTTGGCAATCAGCCTTCTTTATGGTCCAGTTGGCAAGGTGATGGCTCTGCTTTTTAAGATGCTGCCTAGGTTTGTCATTGCTTTTCTCCCAAGGCGTCTTTTAATTTCGTGATTGCTGTCACCATCTGCAGTGATCATGGAGCCCAAGAAAGTAAAATCTCCAATTCTCCATGATAATAAATGAAGAGATAGAATGGAAGATAAAATGGCTGAGACATAGAAATTTTGAGTTTGCAAATAAACCTGGCAAACTTCTGGCCTGGCAATTAAAGAAGAAAAAGGAAGATAGAATTATCAATAAAATTAAAATTGAAGACAAATGGATTTAAGAACCGAAGGAAATTAGTAAAAACTTTGCTAGTTTTTTCAGAAATCTATATAAAGAAGGTCCAGAGAATCTAGAAAAAATAATTGATTATTTGGGCAAAAATAAACTACCAATAATACCCAAGGAAAAAACTGAAATTTTGAACTCACCAATAACAGCTATGGAGGTGCAACAAGCTATACAGAGATCAAAATTAGGAAAGACACCGGGCCCAGATGATCTCCCAGCTAATTACTATAAAAAGTTAGAACAAGCATTATTTCTTCCCATGAAAGACCTAATGAATAATATTCTGACAAATGGAAAGCTACCGAAAACCTGGAAGGACAGCTTTATTACTCTTATCCACAAACAGGGAACAGATGCCTCAAACATGGCCAATTACAGACCCATTGCACTGCTAAATAACGATTACAATATATTTGCAGACATTCTTGCGAATAGATTAAAAATGGTGCTGAAGAAGATAATTCATAAAGATCAAACCGGATTTCTTCCTGTACGATTTATGCAATCCAATATTAGATGTGTGATTAATGTGTTAGAATATCTGGATATTAAAATTGATAAACCAGCAGCTATTATGTTGATGGACGCTGAAAAGGCTTTTGACAATGTGTCCTGGAAATTTATGAAAAAATTAATGGAAGAAATTGGACTGGGAGAAAACATTTGTAAAGGAATAAATGCCATCTATTCAGAACAATATGCAAAACTGATCATCAACGGAAGAATTACTGAGGAGTGCAAAATAAACAAGGGAACCAGACAGGGCTGCCCACTGTCACCACTGATATTTATCTTGGTGATGGAAGTCTTGAACAATCAGATAAGAAAGGATCAGCTTGTTAAAGGTATCACTCTGGGAAACAAATCATATAAAATTAAAGCTTTTGCGGACGATTTACTTGTTATGAGTGAAAACCCTAAAGAAAGTCTGAAAAGAGTGCTGGAATTGATTAAAGAATTTGGAGAAATGGCAGGCTTTAAGCTGAACATAACAAAAACAAAAATGCTTGTTAAAAATGTAACCATGGAAGAAAAGGACGACTTAGAAAAAATATTGGGCCTGAAAATCTCCTCAAAAGCGAAATACCTGGGTATTTGGATCCCCCCAAGAACATAAACTTATTTCAGGATAATTACACCAAAACTTGGTTAGAGATTAGAAAAAACTTTGAAACCTGGAGTAAATTAAAATTAACATTTCTGTGTAAGATTTCCATTATAAAGATGAATGTGCTTCCAAAATTAATCTTTTTATTTCAAATGATTCCAATACTGGGTGAAGCAAGTTGTCTCAAGATATGGCAAAGAGAAATTTCCAAATTCCTGTGGGAAGGGAAGAAGCCTAGGATTAAACACCTGATCTTAATAGACATAAAAGAGAGAGGAGGCTTTTCTCTACCCGACCTTAAACTTTACTATGAGGCAGCCTGTTTCACCTGGGTAAAAGATTGGTGCACATTGCAGGATCCGGACCTCCTGGACCTGGAAGGTTTTGAAAACCGTTGGGGATGGCACACCTACCTGATATATGGAAAAGCGAAAATTCATAAAATTTTTACCAATCATATAATAAGAAAGTCACTCTTTGCTGTATGGGAAAAATATAAAGACCTGATGGAGCCTAAAGTGCCGTGGTGGACATCTCCAATAGAAGCCATAGCAGTAAAAAGGAAAAATACTCAGGAAAGCTGGCCAACATATAAAACACTTCTAAAAAATGAAGATAACCAAATAAAATTAAAAAACTTTGAGGAAATAAGAGAACACATCTCAGACTGGTTCCAATACCATCAGTTATTTGAAAAATTTAAATCTGACAAACAAAGGGGGTTCTCAACAGAAACTTCCCAATTCGAATCTGATCTTGTAAATTCTAAAAGAAAATCTCTTTCCAAAACTTATTGACTCCTCCTTGACTGTCCAGAGAAGGTAACAGTAGCAATGGTGAGGTGGTCCCAGGATTTTGGCCATTCAATAACCATGGCCCAATGGGAAAACTTGTGGAAGATCAATTGGAAATTCACAAATTGTTACACGATTAGAGAGAACTTTAAAAAAATACAACATTGATGGTATCTAACACCATGGAAACTTTCAAAAATGTATAAAAATGTGTCAAGTAATTGTTTGAAATGCGGAGACTCAGGAACTTTCTATCATATGTGGTGGATGCAGAACTGTGGTCCATGCAGAACTGCAAAAAATGCTAAAGATCTCTTTCAATAAAAAACCAGAGGCCTACCTCCTGGGAATAACAGATTTGGATATTCCACAAAAGAGGAAGGGTATCTTTTTATATGCGACGGCGGCAGCAAGAGTTTTGATCGCAGCAAAATGGAAGAGTAATGAAATCCCCTCTATACAAGATTGGATCCAAAAGCTGACAGAATATGCCTAATTAGATAGTCTATCAGAAAAAATAAAGAATAAATCAAAACAGGAATTTGTTTCAAAATGGGAGGTTTTCAAATAATATCTGAAAAATAAATATAGTAGTTTAAATTCTGTTGCAGCATTCGAGGAACTTCAGTAATAGTTGCAAGGTAGATATAAAAAATTAGATTTATTAAGAAAAAGTTTAATTATGATAAAAGTGTGTATTGGCAATAAGTAATATGAAATTGAAATATGGAATAGACAGGAGGTTGGGTCTTTAATGTTAAGACCAATATATGTTTTATTGTTTGCTAAGAAAATTATGTGTCTATGGTTATTCTTGTGTGTAATTTGGTATTTGTGTTTTTTTTCTTTTTTCTTGTTGTATCAATAATTATTTTTTTTAAAAAAGAACACATTGTTCTAAAATGTGCTACTTGGGCTTTCTTTTAAATGCAAATTGAATTGCGTGGCGAGTTCCCTCCCCCCACCAGGATAAATAAAGACACGAGACACCATCATTTAAGGTTAATTGGGCGAATTAGGCCACAACTTTATTGAATTCAGGAATGAGAGACATTGGCCTAGGCATTGGTCCTATCGACTATCCGGCTCCAGCCCATTTGCTGGAGACACGGGGAAGGGTTAACACTACATCGGGGGAGTCTCCTGCTGAGGCACGTTGACTAGGAGCTTCCCCAGGTCACCGCTCGGGGCGTGCCTTTGGCCCACACCTCCATAGGCTTCGGACAGGGCCACGCCCCCCCGGAGTCCTTTAACGGACCACCCTTCGCTCAATGGGGAGAGGTGATGGCGTTCCTCCCCCCCACATCCTCTTAACCCCTTCTTACCAATGCCTACCACCACACGAGCAATCACTCGCCACCAATACTCTCATGCCTGAAACCTATCCCTTATCCCCTTTGCTATATCCATCAGCCAAACATCATTTCCAGCATCCGAAAGATGCACGCCATCAAACCGGTAGAGGGCCTCACAGTTGAAACGAATGGCCGGGTGTTCAATGACCTTCCCGCCCAGGGCTGCCACTCTATGCACCACCGCCCGATCCAAGGCTTTCCTAGCCCTATTCATGGCTATCGGGCACCTGCAATCTCTCCAGACCCACCTCTCCATCAACGAGGCCCAAATAATTGTGACATTTGGGTAAGAGGCCTTAAGCTCCTCAAAGTCATTAAATATGTGCCACTGCAAATCAACTGCCTTTCTGTAAGCCAGGTCATTTCCCCCTAATTGTATCAGCAAGGCATCTGGCGGGCCTTCTGCTGCGGCTCTGGTCTTAATTGCGGGCAACATCTCGGCCCAGCGCATTCCCCTCTGGGACACCCAGGATAAAGTGATGCCAGACGGTAAGCCAAGGCGTGGCCCGAGACCGGAATTGATGGCGCGGACCCTGGCCCAATGCACAATGCTGTGCCCGATTATCCAGACGCGCACCCCCATATCTCCTGTAAGAAATTGAGAGAACAAGCCATGGTCAGTCAACCCCAGCTGAACCATCATAAATTTATCCTGACATAGCGCTTGTAAGCGTCCGATCTCCAGTGGCCTAAGTCCTTAATCCTCTCAGTGGTAAGGCCCAGGTGCATTGCTGTGGTGGCCGCTCCAATTCTAAAGGAGTGTGCCGCGAAATCAGCGGGGGGGAAGTCCGCATGCTGCCAGTGTTAAGCGCATAACCCGAGTGAACTGGTGACGCGTCAGGGGTACGCCATCTGCATGGATCAGTAATGGCCCTGCCGAATTAGCCCTCAGACATAAGAAGCGCCGGGTGTCCTTAACTGGACAAGGGCCTGATTTTTTAGTTGCCAGGAGCCGAACCAGAGCCCCCCTCCCGTACTGGTCTGTTTTGGAGCCACGTATCCTCAAAACTAGATCCTCCCGTGAAAGTGTAACATCGCTTAATAGTAAACCCCAGGAGGAGCCGCGCTGACCCGCTTCGTAAACCACCTCACCAACACGCATTGCACCGAAAAAGGCAATGGTGTATGCCGCTGAAAATAAGCGCGCCTCATACTTCGACCAACAGACCGTCCTCAGCTTTTTATGAATTTGGAAAAGTATGTCAAATGTTATTGGCCTCCTCATATCGCGGCTTGGGGGCTGCAGTCTGCGCCAGCCCGCTAGGGTCCTTCGTATAACAAAATCGGCACATGGATCGGAGGAAAATACCGCCTTGCAAAAGAATGATATCGCAGCAGCCTGTAGGTTGAGAGTTTTAGGGGCGCGGCCCAAGCGTCTCAAGTATACCAAGTAGGATAAAACCTCTGACTTAACGGGAGGGGCGTTGCTTCTGGCGGCATGGGTTTTGTTGCGGAACTTTAGGAAATCCAACCACGCCTTCTTATAAGATCTTAAAGTGGAAGGCACCAATGAGGCTAATACTCCCTGAATCACTTCTGGTTCCCAAGACTCTGGTCCCCAAGTCTCCACAGATGTTCCGGGAACAGCTGAGGGAGCGGCTGAGCATCCGGTGCTAACGAGCGGAAGCGGTCCATCTGAAAACAAGATAGGACACCCGCGATATCATTGTTTACGCCAGGCACAAATTTGGCGGAGAAGTGGATATTGAGCTCTAAACATCGGAGAACGAAGGAACGGAGAAGGGCGCCTACTCTCAGAGACCGCGCGGCCTGCCTGGAAAGGACTCCTACAACTGCCTGGTTGTCGGTGTGGAAGCAAACCCGATGGTTACTAAAGGCTTCTGACCACAAGTGCACTGCCACTACGATGGGAAAGAATTCCAGGAAGGTTAGATCTCTGGTTATGGGGCCCCCCTGCCAAGCTGCAGGCCAGCGTTGGGCACACCATTGCCCCCTAAAGTAAACGCCAAACCCCAGGGAGCCTGAAGCATCAGAATGCACCTGAAAATCCACTTGCAGCGATAAGTTATCCTGCCACAGGGAAATACCGTTGTAGTTCTCCAAGAACTTCAACCAGACTTCCAGGTCAGATTTTACCTCCTTAGATAGTCGAACTTTATGATGAGGGGAACGCAGGCCTGCTGACAGCTTCGTGAGGCGGTCGCAGAAAGGGCGGCCAGGGGAAACCACGCGGCAAGCAAAATTTAAATGGCCTAGCAGTGACTGGATCTGCCTAAGTGTAACTTTTCTTAGGGGGAGCAGCTGCCGAATGAGGTCACCTAGCGCGATCAGTTTCTCTCTGGGAAGTTTTGAGGTCTGAGCGACAGTGTCCAGCTCAATACCTAAGTAAACCATGGTTGTAGCTGGGCCCTCCGTTTTGTTGGTGGCTAGGGGAACTCCCAACTCCCCCGCTAATGATGTGAAGGCTTCGAGGAGCTCTGAGCACTTGAGCCTGCTATTAGCGACGAGGATAAAGTCGTCCAGGTAATGCGACACGCCCTCGGAGCCAGTTCTAAAGCGAAGCGCCCAGTCCAGGAAGGTGCTAAATGCCTCAAAGGCTGCACAGGCCACTGAGCAACCCATGGGCATCGCTTTGTCCACAAAATAAGCCCCTTCAAATTTGAAACCAAGCCATCGGAAATCTACCGGCTTAACTGGCAGGAGTCTAAAGGCCGACTCAATGTCGCATTTTGCCAGCAGCGCACCCTTACCGAATTTGCGAATAAGCTTGACCGCTTGGTCAAAAGTGGCATATCTCACAGTGCAAAGTTCCTGCGGTATCGCATCATTGACAGACCCTCCCTTTGGGTAAGAAAGGTTGTGAATCATGTGAAACTCACCAGGCGCTTTCTTAGGGACTATACCTAAAGGGGATATGTGAAGGCCTTCTATTGGAGGAACTAAGAAGGGGCCTGCTACCCTACCTGCTTTAATTTCTTTACTAATTTTCTTTCGGGCAACCTCAAGCATCTCCCTCACTGATTTTTGATTTGGTGGATCACCTGAATTGGGAGGGACAGCTACTGGAATCCTAAAGCCGGTACTAAAACCTTCCCATAAATACGCTGCTGCTGTCCTGTTGGGATAAAGATCTAAGAGATTTTTTAACAGGGTCAACTTGATGGGGGAATAGGCCAGGCCCAGATTGAAATTACTGCATGTTCCCCTGAGGTCCAAATGGAGCTCCGTGGCCACCTCTGGGTCCTTGGTTGTAAGAACCTCTCCCACCCCGAAAGGGCTGCCTCCCTTTAATACAGGCAGTGGCTGGGTGGTTCCCGAGGCATTTTTCACACTCATGGCTGTACTTACAGACCGGCCGTACACAAACCCCTTTATTGAATTTCCAGCACAATCGCCTCTGTCTCGCAGTGGTCTTCCAGGCTTTTGACGAGTCCTGGGGCTTCCTGTCTACGTAGGGGCCCACGTGCTCTGACCAATAGTTTTGGTCCCTCAGATCCCAGCGTGTGGACGATAAAAGCGAAGCATTTCTACGAAAATCTTCATCATAATTTAAAGCAGCAGTATCCCCCGCTAGTTCTCGTGCCCTCCTGACATGGGCCATGTAGGCGATTAAATGCATCGCCCGTTTTGGGTAAGCCGCGCTGACCACACCCATGAACACCTGGAACCCATCCAACCAGTTTTCAAAAGTGCGTTCAACTCTTGGTGTCCTGTACCTGCGTTTACCATGGCTGCGCCTCTTTTCCCCTTTACCTGTCAGCTTAACTGACGGCAGCAATCTGAATATATCAATAAAGTCCCCATTAAGGATCTTGTCCCTCTTTCTCTGAGATAAATGGTTACCTACAATGAAATCTGTAGATAGGTGAGTGGAAGTTTTAAGATCCGGGAGCAGCGCACCGTCTTTCCACTCAAGGGTTCCGTTGAAGGTCCTACGGTAGGAGTTAGCCCTCCTCTCATGAGCCCATGCGGGAAGACCCACACAGTCCTCCCCATGGCCCCAATACTCCTCCCTAGGAGCATCGCTATCCGAGTCAGATGAAGAAGAGGTACCTGAATCATCTTCCGATTCCAACCGCCTACTCTTCTTACTCTTCTTCGATGTGTGTTTCCTTTTCTCCTTCCTCTTCCCGGGGAGGACATCCGTCGCAGCTTGAGCCGGTACGCTGACCGCCTGCGCCTCCTGAAGCCCTTGGGCTTCCTCGTCTGAAGTGGAGTCTGATGCGCCCTCAGCTGGTGCCGCCTGCAGAGGCAGGATCTGAAAGAGACTAGGGACACCTGGGTCCTTCTGTGGGTTAGCAGCCTTGGAACTAGCCTTGCCCTTCCTGCCACCCCTTTGGCCCCCTTTTGACTTGCCTGAGGTGGCCGACTGAGCGCGGGAGTTCTTCTTTTGCCGGGCTACTGCATCCTTGCAGCACTGCAGCAGTGGACATGGAGGTACCAGGAAGTACCACCTCGTTAGGTTGAGTGTCCGGGATGAACTCTTGGGAAAATGCCATTGGTGGAGTTGGCACCGGTGCCACTGCCACTGGGGCCGCTACCACTGGTGCAATTGCCGTTGGTGCTGCTGACACTGTTGCGACTGTCATTGGCGCTGCTGCCCCTGGTGCGGGCGTCATTTGACCTGCAGACCTGCTTTGCTTATAGAATTCCTGAAAAGCCGTGAAAAACTGCGCCAAAGCCTGTGGGTTACTTGGTATTACAAATGGCTGGGACTCCTCCTGGTTCCCGTGTGCCCCCCCCCCAGAAACAGCAGCGTTACCCTGGTTACCTTGAGCCGACATAGTTGCGATCAAGACTCCAAATTAATTAATTAATCAGTGGTGAGCAGCTCAGTTTATATGTGTGAGCGTCAAGCAACAGTACCGTAGTTCAGTATTGCCTGCACTGGTAAGCTTCAATGCAAATCAAAAACTGTCAGCTCTGCCAGTTGTGTTTAGCTACTAGCAATATGACCGTAGTTCAGTACTATCTGCACCGGTATGAACTCTAGCTGATTTTAGATGTAATGAATTCGATGCAACCAAATTTAAATTTATTTAAAGCAATCTAGCTTCCTGAATATTATTTTTTATTTATTTATTTTTTATATTGTTCGATTTATAATTGTTATTTAAGCTAAACACTTAAAACTGACTGTTTGCAGAATCTATAATAAGCAGAAGTGAACTTGATAAAGCAATCAGCTATACAGCAATCCAAAGGTTGCACTATGAATCGTTCCCAAACATTCAGCAGTAAAGAAGGATAACTTGAGAAATTATATTAAATTAAATTGCTAGATTAGCCTTGTAACAAAACAGATGCTAAGCCTATAATTGCCAGACTAAAATTATCCTATTAAACCAACCGCTATAATTTAAATACAACTAAAGGCTTATTTGAATTAATTCCAAGCAATGAATTAATTCCGAGCAATGAATTATGTGAATTAAAATTCCAAGCAATGCTCCTTGGGGCACCACAGCACTTTAACCAAAACACTCAAATGACTTATATTGCAGTAAGTATAAAGCCTTGAAAACAATTATAGATCCACCAGTTATAAATTCTCAAAGATAGTATAAACTATAAAATTAAAATATACCGATAACAATAAACTATTAAAGGTAAAATATACTGCTATATATTATTGAAGCAAACCACCCTAGCTGCCTACGATAAGGCTTGCAAGGCTTGCAAGGGGAGGCTTGGCGGAAAATTTTTTCCCACGTGAACTGCCTATAGCAAGATGGCGGCCGACAGCGTAGGCCACGTGGGTGGACAAAATGGCGGTCGCCAGACCACGTGGTCATTTTAAAATTTCGGAACCAGCAGTAAAGAAGCAAACGCGCTGCCTTTTAAAGACCTAGCAGTCCTATTGAATTGAAACTGTACGGAACAAGCGTTGAGCCGCCCCACCCCCGGGAAGGCAGTGCGCCGTAGCGAAGAAAAACTTGCAGCAAACAATGCGACGTTATGCGAACGGAGAAATTTTTTTCCTCTAAATTGCCTCTAGTAAAATGGTGGCCACCTAAGAGGTCACGTGGGCGATGCAAATGGCGGCCGTGGGCGGCCCGTCGCCTGGCAACGGCAAAGCTTCTCGTTGAGCGATCCCTACAGTGTGAAGGCTAAGAAATTACCGAGCACTGGCCCCTCGCCTGAACAATGCAACACACCCCCACCGGCAGGACTGATCGCTCAAACCCTCGCCGATGCAAAGACGTGCCCAGACAAACCAAGAATAATATGCCAAAGACGCGCGCCTCCCTCCCCTGACGCAGAGGCTGCCCGAACCAAACGAATTAAAGCCAAGGAAGTGCGCCTCGCTCCCCTTCTTATTGCCACACAAAAACCGTTTAAATCACCGGCGCCCCAATCCCCGCAATAGTCACAAAATTATAATGCAGCCAGCACAAGACCTGATCAGCCGAGCGTGTTCCTTCAGCGGAGCAATGAATTGCGGGGGGGGGGGGGGGGAGAGAATCCAGCAGGGGCGCGCGAACTGCGCTCCAAGGGGCTGTGCGGCAGCACTCTTTCGCGGCTTCCTTCAGCTCCTCAGTGGCTTCAAAGGGGGTGGTAGCAGCCTCTGCGTTTGTGCGGGCAGCAAAGTCCGACGGTCCGGAGATAATCAATCCAGAGAAGCAATCCGCTGGATGAGCAACAACGCGACCCTGGAGCAAGACACCTGAGAAAACTAAAACAAGGTGAGAGAGAAAAGACCCTAGTACAAACCTTCGATGCAAAACGTGAGGGCTAGCTGGCGAAAAGGGGGCGAGCCCCCTCTGCGCCGGCCCTAAATAGGGCAAGCCACGCCCCCCAGCCAGCCGATTGGCTGGCTGGGGGGGCAGACGCAGCCGGGATTCCCCTGTTCTCGCGGGGGCTGAAACCAGCCCCCGCTCACGTGGGGTGGGCGTGATGCCCACAACCCTACCTCCTGGGCAGGCCGGAAGTGGCTTTGAATTTCTCCCTCTGTATCTGCCCCTTTAGATTCCTTCCAGCTTCTAGCTAATAGGTGCAGTTTGGGCACTCAGCAGGCCTGCTTGGCTGTTTAGGTGCTCAGTTGAGTTCAGTCAACTGTTGAAACAACATCAATCTCACCTTCAGGGCTCTCCAAGCTCCAGCACAATCTGCTTCTCGTTGCTGGATGACTCCTGTTCAAAGTAAGTTTTCCCCAGGCCTTGCTCCTCATCCTGTGAATTTATAGCTTGGTTAAGAACGGCAGACATAGAAAGGCTAAGTTAAGCAAATGGGTTTCCCCCCCTTTGACAGCTCATCAGATTCTATGAGTTGAAACTTTCGCAGAAAAAAAGAATTGGGGAAAGGGGAGACAAGGGATGCTCAGCTACTAGTTCAGTAAATTCTAGCAAGGCCTTTCTAAATAACTGTTAGGCAACTTATACAAATCCTCTATTTCCCTATTCAACCAAGCTTGGTATCTTCAGACTATCTATATTGCTATTATCATTATCATCATTATTATTTTGATTAAGTACTTACCATAAGATCCCAGGGTGGGTTACAGCAATGTAAAATTCAATATTAAAAACAGTACAAAACAAATTACATTCACAGGATAGGTCTCAAATGTGTGTGTGTGTGCGCGCGCGTGCGCGTGCGTGCGCGCGTGTGTGCATGCACATGCACATCTATCTATCTATCTATCTATCACCCAAGTGAGTCTGTAGGGAAAGTAGCCGTCTTTCAAATAGTTGAGGTTTAAGTCGTTTAAAAACTAAGGTGAGCACTGTGTGTCTTAGTCGCCAGAAGCCTGCAAATACATGTTGTTCCATCTTTAAAGGTGCTGGAGTCTGCAATGTGCCTGCTGCCTCTTCAGGCCTTGCACCAAAGCAGACTAACATGCCGTTTCTTTAAAGACATTGGGCCTGATCCAGCCAGAACCAAATTACAGCATTTTAAACACCGTTGCTTTCAGTGGAAGAGATTTAAGCTGTACTTCTTACCATAAATTGAAATTAATGGGACTTAAATGGAACTGTATGCATTCTTAAATGGGAACTGAACCCCAGTGAACTCACTGGGGCTTGCTCTGAGTAAATATGCATATAATAGGCTGCACAGTACTTTAAATTTGTTCGGGTCATGCCCATCCTTTATACAGGATGGTTTTGTGACGGTGGAATATTTTAATTGGTAGTACTATTTTATGCTTTGTTTCCTCTTGCTTTTTATGTTTTGAAGAAGAATTGGAATACATAACTTGCATTTGCCCTGTTAGTCCTTGACGCTTCCATTTGTCATCCTGTTTTTCTTCTCCTATTGTCACAATTGTTCATTTATCAATGTTGCTTCTCTGCCTACAACAAAGCAGAGAAAAGAGCTTCTTGGAAGCTCTTTTTGAAGCTCCTTTCTTCCCACATTCCACAGCATTATAAACTCCTTGACAGGTTAGCTTTAAAAGAAGAAAATAAAATATTTCCCTCCCCCATGCATAATTGCAAAAAGAACTGTGCTTAATGAAATCCCGCAAAGAGTGTGGCGAGGGCTCATCCAACCTCCCAGTGGCATGACAGTTTGCTTGACAGAGATAGCACATGCCACACTGCTATTTCGTCTCCTAAATTTTTTTGAACTTGTTAGGAAGAGAGTTTGTTGTGTCTGAAAGACAAACTGAGGAGAGGACCTAGTGAAGAATTAAAAAACTGAGAAGACAGCAAGCTGGGAAGTGAAGGGATGGGTTGATTTGGTTGTTTTGGACAAAGGGCAATCTTTGAACTTGTCACTCATAACCAAACTAACAAAATGCTTTTCATTTTGGCAGAGCTGGTCCATCCAGTGCAGGCCTCCCTGGAGCACAACTTGTCTCTACGTTTTGTACATGGACACCTTGTGCCTTCCTTGGAGATGCTCTCCAACATCTGATGTTGCCCTTCCGGAAGAGTAGCACTTTTCATTGGAGTGAGCGGTGGTTATTTGTGTATATGGAAGAAACATAAAGTAAGTATATTTGGGGACACTGTTGGAACAGGAAGTAACTCTGCCTCATCCTGGCCCTGGTGGCAACAGCACCTTATCATAGAATCATGGAATTGTAGAGTTGGAAGGGACCACAAGGGTCATCTAGTCCAACCCCCTGCAGTGCAGGAATGTTTTGCCCAACATGGGGCTCGAACCCATGACCCTGTGATGAAGAGTCTCATGCTCTCTCTACTCTACTGAAGTAGTGTAGCTTCTCCCCCCCACACACACACCTCTCCAGCTGTGTCCACAAGACTGGAGTAAGAGGCATGAAAATGTGAGTTTCCCTGTTTCTGCATATTTCCAGCCCAGACTTTGTTTCTTGGGGTGATGGTAGAATATGACAGCACTCCAAACTAGCATCTGTATATGATTGATGAGTTGGAATCACTCCTGTGCCATTCACTATGCCTAGTTTTATTTTATTGTCTCCTGCCTGTTTTGAAAATCAGTATAACAAACAGTCCAGATGTTTTATGCAAGAAGGAATGGCATGGCTTTCTTTTTGCTCTCACTGCACTGGTTTGAGTATATACTTCACCTAATCACTTGCGGTTATTCTTCCCCTGTGACTGAATGTAACATCCAAAGGAATATGTGGTGTCAGCAATCGTGATGACTTATTCGTTGTGTTGGTGAAGCTAATCACAATACAGTGGTATGTCGGGTTAAGAACTTAATTCGTTCCGGAGGTCCGTTCTTAACCTGAAACTGTTCTTAACCTGAAGCACCACTTTAGCTAATGGGGCCTCCTGCTGCCGCTGTGCCGCCGAAGCACAATTTCTGTTCTCATTCTGAAGCAAAGTTCTTAACCTGAGGTACTATTTCTGGGTTAGCAGAGTCTGTAACCTGAAGCGTCTGTAACCCAAGGTACCACTGTAATGAATGATGCTTTCATGAGTGAATTTGTCAACCAAGTGCTGCTGCCACATGAGGCAAAAGACACAGCTGTGCATCCTTCTGTAATACTGAACAAATACTCATTATGAATCCAAGCAAACCATGACACATGTTTAGGAAGCAAAGCAGGGCAGATACCAATGGCAACCTGACATCTTCTGGAAAAAGTGCCAGGTCCAGTGCCCAGGGCCTTCTGGTGGTTCCCTCACTGTGAGAAGCCAAGTTACAGGGAACCAGGCAGAGGGCCTTCTCGGTGGTGGCGCCCTCCCTGTAGAACGCCCTCCCACCAGATGTCAAAAAGAACAACAACTACCAGACTTTTAGAAGACATCTGAAGGCAGCCCTCTTTAGGGAAGCTTTTAATGTTTAACAGACTACTGTATTTTAATACTTTGTTGGAAGCCGCCCAGATTGGCTGGGGAAACCCAGCCAGATGGGCGGGGTATAAATAATAAATTATTATTATTATTATTATTATTATTATTATTATTATTATTATTATTACTACTACTACTCGTTACATACGCTTCAGGTTACAGACTCTGCTAACCCAGAAATATTACCTCGGGTTAAGAACTTTGCTTCAGGATGAGAACAGAAATCGTGCTCCAGCGGCGCAGCAGCAGCAGGAGCCCCCATTAGCTAAAGTTGTGCTTCAGGTTAAGAACAGTTTCAGGTTAAGAACGGACCTCTGGAACGAATTAAGTACGTAACCAGAGGTACCACTGTATAGAGCTATGCTTTTCCTACTCCTGAGAAGTTCCAGAAAGCAGCGCTGCAGTGGATGTAGCTTTCTTTGTATGACTTAAGGCATTTTTATTTATTTATTTACAAATATAAACACAATATGTTAAGTGGAGGTGACCAGCAGATATCAGTGGTGGAGCTTCCACCCCCCAGCAAGGAATTCAATGTCACACTAAGTGATTGTTCTGTCATTGCAAACATTTTCCACTGTGCACTGTTCTGTGGATTCTCCCGACTCTCCTGAGCCAGTTTGCACTGGCTTCTGCACGACCTCACTATTCTCCCAGGTTTTAAAAATGACCAGAGCTGCTTTTAATTATCTGGGATAGCTCAGTTGGTTGAGCATGAGACTCTTAATCTCAGGGTCGTGGATGTGAGCCCCACATTGAGCAAAAGATTCCTGCATTGTAGGGGGTTGGACTAGATGATCCTCATGGTCCCTTCCAACTCTACGATTCTACTATTGCTGTTGGTGTTGGTTCTTGACTTCACAATGAATGTTGGCAGTTCTTGGGGAGGGGGCGGCATTTCTTCTATTTGTCTATGGCCCTGAAAACTGACACTGGAGGGTAGGTAGATTTGTTTGTTTTTAATACCCCCAAATAAATTGTGTGTAGCTTATTATAGGCTCCTTACTGAATACTTCCAATCTCCGTAGGGGATTGCAAGAAGCTGGGTACCAAATGAAGTGTGTGGGGAGAGGTTGGAATTTCTGCTGTTGTGCTTCATTACAGCATTTGCTCTGCAGGACTTCAGCAGAATGAAATTGAAGCTGGTCATTGTTGTGATATGTTGGAAGCAATTCCATCAGCTATTACTCCAGAGGTGGCTCCTGCTGCTTTAGTTTCTAAGATGAGCTCAAAGAACAGAAATAAAGGGATGGGGGGGCTCTCTTTTTTTTAAAGGAAGCAGTCATGCTTTAGTGAAATAAAATGAATATGTGAATCTACCAGTGAGAGCAATCGCAATCTTTTTCTCCCCATAGAGCAGTGCCCCCCAAACCTGATGCCCAGGCAGGCTGAGGCCGAGGAGAACTGTAGCGCAAAATATCTGTGTGGCACCAGGCTGGGGGAGGCTGCCAGAGGCAGACGGAACAAAACCATGGATTGCCCATTTCTCCATTCTCCCATTCCAGGACAATACGCAGGCTGCAGATGTGATGAATGTATTCTAGGCCCTTATTGGTAGAGGACCTAAACCCTGAAGAAGTAGGGATTAGTTATTCTTAACCATATAACAGTTGATAATGGAAAAAGAGTCTGCTGGTACCTTAAAGACTGCCAGATTTATTATGACATTATTATGGACTAGAACTCAGTTCCCCAGATAAACTTAATCAAGGCTCTAATTCATGAAATCTCTTTCTAAAGAAAAACTTTTGGTTTTTAAGATGCCACAAGACTTATTCATCTTCCTGCAACAGACTGCAGAATTTTATCGCTGGGATAAAACTAAACAAGCAAATTCAAGACATAAACTTAAGAGGGTGAGTGCGCGCTCTCTCTCTCTCTCTCACACACACACGACTGACTGTGACACAGCACTACCAATCAGTGTGGAGTGTGCAATGACATTTTTATAATTTTATTATAGAGATATTCAACACAAGCACTTAAGTATGTCTACTAACTTGCCAATAACAGCACTTGGTGATATCCTGTACAAAAGGCAGAATTCAATCAAGTTCCTCTTCCCACAGCCACGAACAAGACACAGATAATGTGTGAGAACACTGGATGTAGCTAAGCAGGGGTGCCAACTTTGGGTGGGGGAGGCAGGTGAGCTCCACCACACAGAATCGATCACATGACATGGTGCACACACACCATTTGAAAGGCAATGCCCATCAACTTGAGGGGACGGCCCCCTCAAATATTTTAGGGGGGCCCAAAGCCCCCTCAGGCCCTAGGAGCTGGTTCCTATACAGCTAAGAATTTCACTGCAGCACCCATTGATAATACAGTTCTGTAATCCAATCGGGAATCACCCACAGAAACTGAAAGACCAGCATTCTAGAGCCCTGGGCATTTGAAGAAAGAAATTTGAGATGTTAAAAAAAAGAGTGATAGAGATGAAATGACATGTACTGAATTTTGTGTACTTTCTGTGTGTGTGTGTGTGTGTGTGTGTGTGTGTGTGTTTTGCAGCACAACATTTATCTTGAAGTTTGATATCCACATTTATAGCACAATTCTCTTTCATTGGTCCCTGCACCCATTTTCAAGAGGGCCAGAAAATAAAACACCCTGACCCAGTTCATACATAACACTATGCCCAACCATAGCTTAGTGTGAATGAGCAAACCCGTGGGTTCCTAGAGGAAAGATTGTGGCTTTGATGCAACTGCACCACTTGGGACTAAGCAATGGTTTGGCTGAGTATTGTGTCCAAGCTTAGGTTCATGATTTGCCCCCCCACCCCCCCCCCCCCCCGGCAAGCTACAGATGGCAAACCTGGAGGAAACTTTGGTTACAGCTCATGGTTTGCCTGGAGTGACACAAACCATGAACCCAAGTTCAGAAGTAATACTTAGAAACCATGGGTTAGCTCTGCCTAGGGTGGCAACAGCAGAGCTGTGATTTGTTAGTGTTGCCATACGTCTGTAATTTCCTGGACATACTTAGAATACTGCAGTTGGAAGAAGTGTCCAGGTGGAAATCAACAAAATCTCTGGGAAAATCTGGACGTATGGTAACTCATGTTAGCTCAACAACTTTGGCAAAAAACAAAAAAAACCCAAACCCCCATGTTTGTATTTTCAGCCTTGAGATTAATGGATATATCTCAGTGCAACTTGGCATGTATGATTCTGAAGCAATTATTTATATAAAGTTCAGATAAAACCAACATACCCATTTTCATGTGGGGAGCAATGAATGATGCAGAGATGAAAAATTATAATGTGAAATATGTGCTGTAATACAGCATCTGAAGCAAGGCCTCTTGGACCTGGTGCTTTGCTAGTTACATGAAACAACAACAACAACATCACCTCCTTTCTATCCCAAGCCTCAGGCTGGGTTTCAAAAGAAGAGGACAGAATTCCACTTCTTGGAAAGGTATAGAAAGCTTAATGTGAGCATTCTCCTGAATATAATGAAATCCTGCTTGGTGATATTGTGCTTTGCAGCCATGTGTGTTTGGTTGTCTTATCAGTATCCTACAGCTGTGCAGTTCAAGATGAAACTGACAGCATTTTGGAGTGACAGGTCTTGTGGGACATCATGTGCAGAGGCACTTAAGCTGCTTGATGGAATAGACTTCATAGCAAATAAACTGTGTAAACAGAAAAGTGGCACCTTTTAAAAATAGACTTTGGAATGCAGGTGTCCTATGCAGTGGCGTAGCATGGGTTGTCAGCACCCGGGGCAAGGCAAGTAATTTGCGCCCCCTAACCTGTGGATTTTAGCACTCGAGTCTCTTCCACTAGATTAGCGTGCCTCCCCCGATGTTGCACCCAGTGCGGCCAGCCCCCCCTGCACCCCCCACGCTACGTCACTGGTCCTATGCAACATTGGACCCACTTTGTGGAAGAGAAACCACAGTAGATTTCTGTATAGTAATGCTGTAACTAATTTAATATACAGTGGACGCTCAGGTTGCAAATGTGATCCGTGCGGAATACACGTTTGCAACCCATATCTGCGCATCTGCGCATGTGTAGGTTGCGATTTGGCGCTTCTGCGCATGCGCGACCACTGAAACCTGGAAGTAGCGCATTCCGGTACTTCCGGGTTTCGGCGGTCCATAACCTGAAAAAACGCAGCCTGAAGCATCTGTAACCTGAAGTATGACTGTATTTAAAAACTGGTCAGAATCACTATACGTTCGCACATACTATGTTTTTGTTTAAGCTTTTTATTTCTTCATTCAAATGTTTGTTTATTATTTACATTTTCCTGCCACCAGGTAACACAAGTCCTCTAGGTGACATCTCTTGTTTTGGACTTGGCCACGAAGATCGTTTGACATTCAAGTACTTTATTACAGTCATAGACCATCATAAGCAAAACATCTAAATAAATAGCATAACAGTATGAATCTAAGCGAATAATTATTAAATAAATAGGAGCAAGAACCAAACGTAGATGTAAACATATACATAGAATACTTAATTAAGCATAGATAATGGGTGAGTAAAAATTTATAAGAAAAATTAAAAGATCTGTTAACACAGCTATATGGAGTAGGCTTCAGAAGTGCAGATCTAACAATATGTGCCTTCAGTTTAGGATTGAATTGTAGCATAGACCATTCTTCGTTGAATATTTATCATGGCAGCGCAAAATCTGGCGACTGAATATGTGACTTCTGGGCTCCATCCTGTAGTAATAGGAAGATGTTGTGGTGTTCTGAACACGCAGGAAACTTATATAAGGTGGGATGGATAAACCTAGTTCGAATGTCTATGTAATACTGGCAATGAAGAAGGGCACGCTCCGTTGTTTCCTGCTGCCCAGAGCCACATGGGCATTTCCTCTCCTCATAAGGTGTCTTCCTATAACGGCCTTCCTGAACTCCTGAAGGGAGGGCCTGACAACGGGCCAAAGTGAAAGCCCTTTGTTGTTTTGGTATTTCAAGATTAGCTATGTATAGCATTTGGGAAGTCAAGTTTCGCTAATTAAATTTAATAATTAATAACTAATAATTAATAATAATTAATAATTAATAACTAATTAAATTTTTTGGCTAGGTTTACCTGTCATTCTGTGTCTACCACACGCTGTTTAATGTTGTTTTTTTCTTGTTTGTGCCCCATGTTGAGTAGAATCTGTGGAATGAATCCTAAATTTGGTATTATATTTTCCACTGTTCATTTCCATGTAGACTGAAATTCATCTATAATAGTCAGGGAAGCAAGGCCACTCAGAAGGAAGGCTAGTCTCAGCCAGTAATTAAGAGTGGCGAGTCACACTCTGGCCTCAATTCCTATGAATCCAATTTCGAGGTGTATAGTTGTGTTGGAGACATATTTAGGTACTTGTAGAACAGATCTTAGGAATTTAGATTGCACTAATTCTAATGGGGCGTTTCCGTGTGCGGCTCTGGCTCGCCAGAGCAGCGATGTCACGCTGGCCACGTGACCCGGAAGTGTCTCCGGACAGCGCTGGCCCCTGGCCTCTTAAGTGAGATGGACGCACAACCCCAGAGTCTGTCAAGACTGGCCCGTACGGGCAGGGGTACCTTTACCTTTAATTCTAATGGAGCACAGTTGGCGAAGGGGCCTAATTGGGCACCGTATAACAATTGTGCAATCAATCTGGCCTCGGACAGTTTGAGGGCTGTTGGTATGTAGTGTCCCCCTTTGGACCTAAAAGGTACCTAAGGATGGTGTTAGCACTGCATTCCCTGCAACATAGTCATCATGGGTTTTTCTGATTCCCGATGAATGAAGGGCTATACCCAGGTATTTAAACCAGGTGACCTGCTTGATCTTATGCTCATCAATGTACTACCATACACGTAATTTAGGCCTCTTAGCAAAGACCATGATTTTGGTGTTTTGGTAGTTGAGGTTCAATTGGTTCTCTTTGCAGTATGTAGTGAGTGTTTTGGTAGCTCTTTTAAGGCCTATCGGTGTTCTGGAGAGGATTGCAGCAGCATCTATGTAAAGCAGCACCGAGATGTGATTTCCAGCAAGTTTTGGAGGATGGAAGTTTATATTGCGTAGGTAAGGGATCATATCATTTACAGCAGTACCTCGAGTTACAGACCCTTCAGGTTACAAACCCTTCAGGTTACAGACTCCGCTAATCCAGAAATAGTACCTCGGGTTAAGAACTTTGCTTCAGGATGAGGCCCCATTAGCTAAAGTGGTGCTTCAGGTTAAGAACAGTTTCAGGTTAAGAACGGACCTCCAGAACTATTAAGTTCTTAACCCAAGGTACCACTGTATATAATAATTGAACAAGGATGAGGCCAGTATGCATCCTTGTTTGACTCCTTTCCATTGCGTTCCATTGCCTTTCTATTGTGTTGGATATGTGGCCCTGGGAGGTACAACACACTTTTAGTGAGGTCCCTTCATGTAACATGCGTATTAGGTATAGGAAGCGTTTATCTAGTGTGGAGGTATCCAGTTTTTCCCATAGTTTTTTTCTGGAAATAGAGTCAAAGGCTGCTCTGAAGTCAATGAAGGCCACATAAAGAGAAGCGATATTGTTGGATGAGTACAGTGGTACCTCGGTTTAAGAATTTAATTTGTTCTGGAGGTCCGTTCTTAACCTGAAACTGTTCTTAACCTGAAGCACCACTTTAGCTAATGGGACCTCCCACTGCTGCTGTGCCGCCGCCGCACGATTTCTGTTCTCATCCTGAAGCAAAGTTCTTAACCCGAGGTACTATTTCTGGGTTAGTGGAGTCTGTAACCTGAAGCGTATGTAACCCGAGGTACCACTGTACTCGGGTTATTAGATGTTGAAGAACTAAACATTGGTCAATGGTCTAACAGCCTTCTCAAAATCCCGCTTGCTCATGTTTGACATTTATTTGTTTACTTATTGTATTAGCCCCTAGGATGCCTGCTGTATTTTGTTGTTAAATCTTTAGTTACGGCATATAGAACCATAGAATCATAGAATTGTAGAGTTGTAAGGGATCACGGGACGTGGGTGGTGCTGTGGTCTAAACCACAGAGCCTAGGGCTTGCCAATTGGAAGGTCAGTGGTTCGAATCCCGGCAGCTGTGGCCAATTTGCTCTGTCCTGCTGCAGCTGTCACCAACCAACACACAGAAAATTTACAAAATTTCATTCCATTTTTTAAAAGGCATGATGCCGTTAGCCCTGCTGGACCCAACATTTATATTGGTATTGGCTATTCTATCTTTGGCTCTTATTCTTGGTTCAGATTTCTGGTAAAATATATATTAAAACTGGGGACACGGGTGGCGCTGTGGGTTAAACCACAGAGCCTAGGACTTGCTGATCAGAAGATTGGCGGTTCGAATCCCCACGACGGGGTGAGCTCCTGTTGCTCAGTCCCAGCTCCTGCCAACCTAGCAGTTCAAAAGCACGTCAAAGTGCAAGTAGATAAATAGGTACCGCTCTGGCGGGAAGGTAAACGGTGTTTCCATGTGCTGCTCTGGTTTGCCAGAAGTGGCTTAGTCATGCTGGCCACATGACCCAGAAGCTGTCTGTGGAAAAACATTGGCTCCCTCGGGCAGTAAAGCGAGATGAGCACCGCAACCCCAGAGTCGTTCACAACTGGACTTAACTGTCAGGGGTCCTTTACCTTTACCTTTTTAAGGGATTACGAGGGTCATTTAGTCCAACTCCCTGCAATGCAGGAATCTTTTGCCCAATATGGGTCTTGAACCCACAACCCTGAGATTAAGAGTCTCTTGTTCTCCCAACTGAGTTGCATCTCTTGCACCACTGACGTTCATTGTGCTTCCATCAACACGAGTCATGGCTCCTTGACAGAGCAGTAGAAGTGAAAGGGCAGGTTCCTTCCCAAATGCAATTTAGTCTTTTGGGGGGGCGACAATAGGAGGTATCTACCAGGAGTTCCTCTGCCAACAGGGGCATCTGTGGAAATGGAGGCAAGTGTTGTGACACCATCTCCCTCTAGCAAATCTGAGGAAATTGTTTCCCTCCTGTTCCATCCAGGAATGCCTTCAGTGAGCAGTGGAGAAGTGCTGGATACTACCCAATCATAGGAGCCAACTCCTAGGGGCTGAGGTCACTTTGACACCCCCCCATAAAATATTTGAGGAGGCTCCCCCTTCTCCAGTTGATGGGCATTGCCCTTCAAATGGTGTACATGTGCCATGTCATGCAATCGATTATGTGAGGTGGGGCTTACCTCCCCCCATATTTTAATCAGGTGTGCACGCCTGCAATCCATCAAAGCAAAAGAGGTGCAAAAAGCAAGGGATGAATGTGAAGAAATGTGGGAACATGGATTTGGACTTAATTTCAGATGAGGGAGAGGGCTTGGATGAGATGTGATGTAACTGATTCTTATAGGGCATTGCTGTTGCATTACAAAAGTTTTTGGTGTTAGCTGGTCTGATGCCTTCTTGTGCACTGTCAGTCTTATTTTATAATTGCAATAATAATAAGTGGCCAGGATAATAAAAAGTGATTTGAGAACTGAAAGTCATAGTACACAGTATTTCATGCATCCCTAGTCCTAGTCCTTTCCTAGATACCTTTTCACACCATTTTGCTAGTGTGTCCTTTCCCAGGATGGGAAATGGTTTAATAAGTGAAACATAGTTCCTCATAGCTACTTGCTTTGTAAGCCAGAAATTTTGCTTGTAAACCACCAAATCTTAAATAGCCTCTTTCTTTTTTGTAATCAACAGTATAGGAAGGTTGATTTGTGTGATCATTTTAAATATGGGTGACTTCATATCAGAGAGGTTAAGCAACAACCATGAAATATGCCACTCAACAGACGATGCAGCACTGATGAGCATGCAAAGTGAACCATTGTGGTGCAGACCAGTAGCAAGAAAGAAGCCAGACATGTACTGTTAGAGGAGGTGAATTGCATTCCAGGAATTTCTCAAAATCCTCAAACAAATTCTTAAAACAGGTTCTTAATTGGCTTGTTAAAGTGCGTTTTTACCCAGTTGCAAAAAACTTTGTACTTCTCAAATGCTTGGGACTTCTCAGCTATTGCATAAGTCCAACAATATCTACTATACTGGTCTATGAGAGTGAGCCAGTACTTTGAACCTCCTAATGATGGTGGGAGTGGCCCAACTAAGTCACAATGTACACGCTCAAATGGCTCAGTTACTTTCCTATCTGAGCACCTACCCTTGCGTGCAACCTTAATCTTATTCTTGCAACAAGATAGACATTGCATAAAGAATTTACATGGTTTTAAGTTGAGGCCATTAACAATATTCTTTGTCTTAATTACATCAGCAAAATTCAGGTGTCCTAGAATTCTGTGCGCCTCGTGGACACACCCGGAGTGAGGCCTTACATTCCTCAACCCCTGGCTTGACTGTGCTGCTCTGCAATTTATAGGCAATTTGGAGTAGGTGCGAAAATACAGTCTATATAAACCATCAGAGTGCCGGGCATACAATAGACGTTTGTTCCCCTCAAAAAACTCACACATTGAATTTAAGAAATGCACACTTATGCCTTGACGAGCAAAACACCTTACTGATAATAAATTGTCCACTGATGGGCAGTATATGCAGTTTGCTATTGTAATGTTTAAAGAGTCAAGTTTAACAGTACCCCTGCCAAGTGACTGCAAGACTTATGAATTGGCTAAATGTACATTACCAATTTCCTCTTCGAAAGAAATAAACAAGCTTCGATCGTTGCAAATATGCTGAGATGCTCCTGAGTCCCCAATAAAAGACTTCCACGTGGCACCTTTAATTATTTTATGATCTGCAGTCTGAGTGTGAAAAGCTCGCGGCTCGTTTCTGTCTTTACGGTACGATGTCGACTGCTGGGCTGACAACCGTGACTGACGAACAGAAACAGGCCTAGGAGTACTTTGCTTTCTTTTGGATCTGCAGTCCTTTGCAAAATGTCCTTGCTTATTGCAGAACCAACAGCGCTTGGCAGCTTTAAATGCAGTTGTATCACCACAAGTTTGCATATGGCGTTCCTCATTCTTTCTGGAAATAGGAGTGCTTATGGCACAAGCCTCCCTTCTATCCAACTCGCCCATTAATCTTGCCGTTACCCCTTCCACAGTTAATTGTGCTGGTGGAATGGCAGATATCTGGCTAGCTATACCATCAAAGTCCTCGTTAAGGGAACAAAGAATGATAAAAACATACTGAATATCAGGTATGTCCATGTCCCTTCGAATTAATTCGCCGCGTATTGCCTCCAGACGTCTCAAGTGTGCTGCCAAATCACCACCAGGCTGCAACTTAGTCTGGTACAACTGCTTGAAAAATGTCAATGCAGACGCTGACTCTTTTCTAACATGCACTGCTGCAAGACTGTCCCACATTTCTTTGGCAGTTTTCTTATTCCTTATGTAGACTACTTGCTGGTCGCTGACTGCCAAATTAATCATCGCCCTGGCTTTCGCGTCTCCTTTCGACCAAGCATTTGTTACAGGGTCAGGAGGGTCATCAGTTACATAGGTGCATACTTCTCTAGAGGTCAAAAGCGCCTCCACCTGAAAAGACAATAAACTATAGTTCTCATCTGTTAGCTGTGGAAAGACCAGAGCCTTCTCAGCTTCTGGAACCCGGTCAACCATTCTGGAGCTCTTCCAGACCCACAGAACTACACTAACAGGAGAAGGAGTTTTCAAACCTTTCTCAGAGTCCAAAAATATGCAGTCATCCACTCAGCAGCTGGGCCCATAACCAAAGATGTTGGCTATTTGCAGTATGGTAGCGCTGCAGGGAGCTCGCTGGGGAGACCATGCATTAAAAAGGGACTCAAAAATAACTTAAACAAGGTTTTAAATTACAAAAACAAAAACTCCTTATACACTAAATACATCAACAACAAACCAGACCCAACCCCCAGGGTAATGGGAGAGCTAGGTGCTGCTCCTTATATACTACACCCAAATGCTGACACACCTTAATCAGTACAACTCAGCAGCACCTGCTATGTTTCACAGCTGTAAAGCTGGTCTCGTTATTTTGCTCTGGCCCTTTCTCTGGCCCCTTAAAGACATACACATCGGATGGAACAATGATGAACCTTTACATTTAAAGAAACCATTCAACAATCAGTTCTGCTGATGCTTCATAAGGAACAATTCCTTGTTCACTAAATTAGCTGTTTGTTCTATAACGCTCTGAATATTATGTCCAGCAGATACCACACTGAATAAGTGGATATGTGCAGAATTGGATGTACAATATTTTGCCTATCACTTTCCAGGGCTCAGTTCGCACTGTACAGGGCATGGAAATATTGGTTGAACATTCAGACTAAATTGGTGTATTCAGCCATAAAATGCATAATAAAGGTCCTATAGAATACCTTCTATCTTAGAGTGTTTTCCTACATCACTTCTGTGAAAAATGATCTGTCCAGGCTTAAGCATGGCATGGATGCTTAGAAAGCAAATTCTTTCTCAACCTGACAGTAAGTCTCAGTAACCACTCTGGGCCAACTTCTGTTTGCTTTACCAAAGTTTGTACAACAGTAGTGACCAGACATTCTTGTGTTTGCGTGTTTATAAAGCCACTTTTCGAGAGAGCTTCTCCACAACGCAGCTTACAGCAATATGGAAGGTGTGCCCCCACATGATTAAAAGCAAATGGGAAAGGCAAGTGGCTGCTAAGTGGGCCTTTTTCAAAGGTGGCACTACAAGTGTGCAATGCCCTTCTTACTCAAGATGTGGTCTTTCCAGTGCCATGTGAATATATTCTCTGAAGTCTTTTAGAAAGTGTGTTTGTGATGCTTTGTTATCATTGCACTGCTGTTTCATCTGTAAGAAGTTTTTCTGGTTCTATGCTGTGTTGTTTAGTTCTGTCTTTTTTTAAGATTTTATTTTTGTGGTTTAATTTTTTTGAGAACATCAGCTACTGGATAGTATGAAAATGCAGCAAAGAAGCATTTCCAGTGTCACTCTCCTGGCTTTCATCAACTGTAGCTGTGCCTTTCTCCTTTTGGAGGATTCTCATAATAAATCTTACAGGGAAGTCTGGGGGAATGGCACACACACCAAGAGTCCCAGTTTCATAAACTGGAATCTTGTCTACAATGCACCTTCTCACCCTCATCAGAACAAACACAGAGATAGACTTCTTGCAGTCTGCTGAGGTCTTGAAGGGAGCTTTCCTGGTTCTTTGCCTTGCATCATGTGCCTTATACAAGGTGGATGCCAGAAACCTGTGCAGCCATTCCCCAATTGCCTATCTAAATAAAGGAGGAGTTTAAGAACAGGCACCACCAGACCAGAAACAATACCCTGTCCCCCCCAGCTGATTAAACTAGTGAGCAAGATAATATTACCTATTGGGTCAGGTGAAACATCACCATTTTGAGAAACTGGATGCTCTCTGCCCCAAGGAGAATGTGGAAAAGCAGAAGGGACAGTATTTTTCCTAACCATTTCCACCATTTCCACATCCACAAACAGGGATGCATAACTGAGACGGATTTTCAAAGGCAAGTTAGAATCCCATCTCTGACCATAATAGAACTCAAGGGGGAAGCCATTCTAGGATGACTTCCCAGAGTTAGCAGCTTCTGAGATGGCATTATGTTGATGAATCAATTGTTAGTTTATTTTGCAAACTAGACACTATACATAGAAAACACTGCAAGGAAAAATACCAAATATCAAAATACCTTGAACCAATATCAAGGGTCCTCAAACTTTTTAAACAGGGGGCCGGTTCACTGTCCCTCAAACACTGTTGGGGGCCAGACTATAGGCTTTTTTTTAATGCGCATTTACACGGAAGTCTCTCCCCTATTATTTTACTCAAGAGTAGACCCGTTGACATGTGGCCATGCCTAGCCCAGGTCCATTCATTCCAGCGGGCCTGCCCTCTGTGTAAAAGTTAAGTTGACATCACATCCCACCAGAGCGCAACAACTCCTGGGTAAGTGCGCACCATGCAATGGTCACGACAATATTATGGCAAGGTCTCTGTGTGCGTGCGTAATTGCTGGCTCCGTGCAAACCTCACACAAATCGTCTTGCAACAATCATCCCCTCTGCTTTGCACGCTCCGCTTCGCCATGAGGAGGAGAGCAGCCCTCTGCCTGAGGCCCAAGCCAGCGAGGGGTCCGCAGCGCACAGGGACTGACCGAGCGGGCGGCAGGGTCAGAGGGCTGGATTTGCGAGCCTGGGGGCTGCATCCGGCCCCCGGGCCATAGTTTGCTGACCCCATCAGGTCCACAGAATCCTGTTTAGTCTTGCAAACCATAGACATTTGTAGAATCAAACTTCCAGATTTGATATTATTCAGTGTTTCCCCAGCCTCACAACTTCTGGTCTTCTGCCTCAGTCTTGTTATACATTTGCCAAGTTTACAGATTAAACACATGCTACATTTTAAAACAACATTTAAGCTTGTCTCCTACTGGACTTTCTGAAACTAGTCCTATTCAGAGAAGACCCATTAAAATTAATGGACACAGCGAACTTAATTTCATTAATTTCACTGGGTCTACTCTGAGCAGAAATTAGTTGGAGATTTTTTAAAAAAATAATAATAATATTTATTACATTTAAACTTTACAAAAAAGAAAAGAAAAAAAGAAGAGAAAAGAAAACAATACAATACAATATATAAACATTACACTACACAACATTAACACAACAAACCAAACCAAACAAAGCAAAAACAATTTAAAACACACATCATACCATTTCAATATCTTACCTTTCATTCACTTGTTTCAACGACCTCCTCACACCTCCCTTTTTGTATTCCACTTTTATTAATTGTTTCAGCAATTCCTTTCCATCTTCCTCTATTTTCTGTCATATAATTGTCTTAACATATTTTAACCTTATTTTCCCTTTAATACTCTAATAATCTATTTATGCTTAATTCCTTATAACATTTCTGCTAAAGCCATATGAATGAACGTGTAGCTACGCTCCAAAGAATTAGAGAGCTGGAGCTCTTCTTGGAAGCAACAGAGTACATCGTCTCCACCAAAGAGGAGACAGGGGACTCCCCTGAGAAGGAGGCTAGTTCACCAACACAGGAGCCAGATATATGGAGAAACGTGACTCAAAGAAGTAGGAGGCCCAGGGTTCGCTCTGATTGTTTAGAAATACACAATCGCTTTGAGGTCCTCTCCCCTAGAAGACGAAGAGCAGACTCCATTTGAGGATCTCTCCCTCATTACAGTCGATCAGGTATATGAAGACGAGCAGCAAAGTCAGTCCTCAGGGAATGTGCAGGCGACCTTGGAACGGACAGCTCACGGAAGAACCCCAACCAAGCCTAAGAGGAGGCGTGTAGTGGTGATTGGGGATTCCCTACTGAGGGGAACAGAAGCAGTGATCTGTGGGCCTGACAAGATGTCTCGGGAAGTGTGCTGTCTCCCCGGGGCTAAGATCCAAGATGTAACTGAACGACTGCAAGGAATCATAAAACCCACTGACAAATACCCCTTCCTCTTGGTTCATGTGGGAACCAATGACACTGCAAGCAATAGCCTCCAGAAGATCAAAAGAGACTATGAGGCTCTGGGCAGGAAATTGAAGCAATTAAATGCACAAATTGTCATCTCATCTGTCCTCCCAGTTGAACGACGTGGCCCAGGGAGAGAGAGAAAAATAGTGGAAGTGAACAGCTGGCTTCGCAAATGATGTAAACAGGAACGGTTTGGATTCTTAGATCACGGACTGCAGTTTCTTGAAGATGGACTTCTGGCAAGCGATGGGCTGCACCTCACAATGGTTGGGAGGAATGTTTTTGCCAAAAATCTCAGAAACCTCATCAGGAGGGCTTTAAACTGACTAATGTGGGGGAGGGAGACAGTGCTCCTGAAGGTAGGAGTCTATCAATTGATGAAGATGATCATCCAAATGTCATAGACCAAATGGAGCAAACAGCACGCAGACCTAGTGGTGGGAGGAAAAAATCCTTAAATAAGAGACACGGGGGAATGATTAATGGACTTCAGTGTCTGTACACTATTGCGCAAAGCATGGGAAATAAACAAGATGAGCTTGAGCTCTTGGTACAGCAAACTAAATATGACATAATAGGCATCACTGAAACCTGGTGGGATGAGTCCCACGACTGGAATGTAATAATGGAGGGATACAATCTATTTCAGAGAAACAGGCCAGACAAGAAAGGAGGAGGAGTGGCGTTATATGTCAGGGATGTGTATACCTGTGAAGAGATCCAAGATTCAGAACCTCAAAGCCAAAGTGAGAGCATTTGGGTCAAAATTAAGGGAGAGAAGAATAACAGGGACCTCATTGTGGGAGTTTACTATAGATCCCCAAGCCAAACGGAGGACATAGATGATGCCTTCCTGGAACAGATGGCCAAGCATGCAAAAGGAAGGGAGATAGTAGTAATGGGGGACTTCAATTACCCGGATATTTGCTGGACGTCAAACTCAGCCAAGAGCATAAGGTCAAACAGATTCCTCACTGGCCTTGCAGACAACTTTGTTGTCCAGAAAGTGGGAGAAGTAACAAGAGGAACAGCCATTTTAGATCTGGTCCTAACCAATGTTGATGACCTGGTTAGTGGGGCAGAAGTGGAAGGATCATTAGGCGCGAGTGATCATGCTCTTCTGAAGTTTACTATACAGCGGAAAGGAGCAGCCAAGCATACTAGGACTCAATTTCTTGACTTTAAGAAAGCCGACTTCATAAAACTTAGGGAAGTGCTGGGTGAGATCCCATGGACAGTAATACTAAAAGGAAAGGGAGTTCATTATGGCTGGGAGTTTGTTAAGAGGGAGATAGTAAAAGCACAACTTCAGGCAATACCAATGAGACGGAAACATGGAAGGTGCCTAAAGAAGCCAGGGTGGCTCTCTAAAGAACTTTAAACTGAGTTAAGATTAAAAAAGGATGTGTACAAAAAATGGAAAAGGGGGGAAACCACCAAAGAGGAATTCAAACAAATAGCCAGCACGTGTAGACACAAAGTCAGAAAAGCTAAAGCACAGAATGAACTCAGGCTTGCTAGAGAGGTTAAAAGCAACAAAAAAGGCTTTTATGGGTATGTTCGTAGCAAAAGGAAGAACAAAGAAACCGTGGGGTCACTCAGAGGAGAAGATGGTGAAATGCAAACAGGGGACACAGAAAGGGCTGAACTCCTCAATGCCTTCTTTGCCTCAGTCTTCTCCGATAAAGAAAACAATGCCTGACCTGAAGAATTTGGAGCAAATGATTCAGCAGAGGAAACACAGCCCATAATAACTAAGGAGATAGTACAAGAATACTTGGCTAGTTTAGATGTATTCATGTCTCCAGGGCCAGATGAACTGCATCCAAGAGTATTAAAAGAACTGGCAGATGTGATCACAGAACCACTGGCAGTCATCTTTGAGAATTCCTGGAGAACAGGCGAAGTCCCGGCAGACTGGAGGAGGGCAAATGTTGTCCCTATTTTCAAAAAGGGGAAAAGAGAGGACCCAAATAATTACCGCCCAGTCAGTCTGACATCAATACCAGGGAAGATTCTGGAGCAGATCATTAAGCAAACAGTCTGTGAGCACCTAGAAAGGAATACTGTGATCACCAATAGTCAGCATGGATTTCTGAAAAATAAGTCATGTCAGACTAACCTGATCTCATTTTTTGACAGAATTATAAAGCCTGGTAGATGAAGGGAACGCAGTGGATGTAGCCTACCTTGATTTCAGCAAGGCATTTGACAAGGTGCCCCATGATATTCTTGTAAAGAAGCTGGTAAAATGCGGACTTGACTATGCTACCACTCAGTGGATTTGTAACTGGCTGACTGACCGAACCCAAAGGGTGCTCATCAATGGTTCCTCTTCATCCTGGAGAAGAGTGACTAGTGGGGTGCCACAGGGTTCTGTCTTGGGCCCGGTCTTATTCAACATCTTTATCAACGACTTGGATGATGGACTCAAGGGCATCCTGATCAAATTTGCAGATGACACCAAACTGGGAGGGGTGGCTAACACCCCAGAGGACAGGATCACACTTCAAAACGACCTTGACAGATTAGAGAAGTGGGCCAAAACAAACACGATGAATTTTAACAGGGAGAAATGTAAAGTATTGCACTTGGGCAAAAAAATGAGAGGCACAAATACAAGATGGGTGACAGCTGGCTTGAGAGCAGTACATGTGAAAAGGATCTAGGAGTCTTGGTTGACCACAAACTTGACATGAGCCAACAGTGTGACGCGGCAGCTAAAAAAGCCAATGCAATTCTGGGCTGCATCAATAGGAGTATAGCATCTAGATCAAGGGAAGTAATAGTGCCACTGTATTCTGCTCTGGTCAGACCTCACCTGGAGTACTGTGTCCAGTTCTGGGCACCACAGTTCAAGAAGGACACTGACAAACTGGAACGTGTCCAGAGGAGGGCAACCAAAATGGTCAAAGGCCTGGAAACGATGCAGTGGAATTTGCTGCCAAGGAGTGTGGTGGAGTCTCCTTCTTTGGAGGTCTTTAAGCAGAGGCTTGACAACCATATGTCAGGAGTGCTCTGATGGTGTTTCCTGCTTGGCAGGGGGTTGGACTCGACTCGATGGCCCTTGTGGTCTCTTCCAACTCTATGATTCTATGATTCTATGAATTCATTCCAACATTTTTCTAACACTCATTAATTTTACAATATTTCTATAAATAGTCTTTAAACTTTTTCCAATCTTCTTCCACCGTCTCTTCTCCCTGGTCTCGGATTCTGCCAGTCATTTCCGCCAATTCCATATAGTCCATCAACCTGGTAATCTTCTGTCCGATGCTCTTAACTCTTTTCCAAGTCCCTTCTGCAAGTCTTCTTCGTATTTTTACATGCACTTTACTTTGTCTTCTACTGATCTTATTTTTATTTTCCTTCCTTTGAGGCTGAAGAGTAGATCTCGGGGAAGCTCCCACCTAGAGATGATTTTATTCCTTCTCAACAGGGCAACCAAATCTCCGTAGTTAAACCCAAAATCCAAAAGATATTTCGGGACATCTTTCAAAATTTCCACTATTGACTGTTTTTCTCCTGTGTTTTTCTGGTAGTTCCAACAGTCTCTTATTTTGTTCTTCTCTTTTTTCCCTCCTCTTCCAAGTCTGAAGGCCCTCACAATTTTAATCTCTTCTTGACCCAAGTCCAGGTCCCAAAAATCAACAAATTCCTGCGTGATGAAATCCATCAAACTCTACTTCTCCAGTTCAGGTAGAGCTCTAATCCTCAAAATATGATTTTCTTTAAATTCAGTCGTAGAAGGCATCAACCTATGGTCATTAAATTCCAACTGTAAGGCTGGGACTCTCTCTCTCTCCAACTGTGTTGCTTTAGGTTCAACTACAACAACTTTCTCCCTAGCCTTCTCTGCAGTTTGCCATGTCAAAGTAGATTCCTGTATCAATTTCTGAATAGTTTCTGTATTGATGTTCACTTTTTGTCCCAAATTATCAATTTTGGTAGTAACCACATCCACCTTCTTGTTAAGCTGTTCCAGTGAGTTACTTATCTTACCGCTAAGGCCTCTTCTGTCGACATTCTTAACCGATTCAAGGTCAGTCCCAGAGTCTCACAGCTTTTTATCTTGAAGCTGGAAAATTCCCCCAGATCAGCTCTTGTAACAGTTTCAAAAGCTTCCTCTAGAGGGAAACAGTTTCTATTTGTATTAGTCCTTTTAGACACAGTTCAAACAATAAAGTTAGTTTCAATTTTCAGTTGCTTTTACTCCTTTTTAAACGCAGACGGAGACATTGGAAACAATGTATTTCTTTTATTTAACTAACTGTCAGTGAACGTTCTAGTCATGGTCAATGAGCATTCCAAAAGACGTCAGTCTTACTAGCAGCCTGTTCCCAGGTTCGGAGCGGTGGTATTTTAACTTCCTTCACTCTCTCCTGCAAGCATATACAATCCAAAACTTCCCCCCTCTTCTCCTGCTTCCAAGGGGGATTTAATATTTTTTTACTGATGGAAATTTAGTCCTTTACAGTAGGCTTTCCAAGACTTTAGCTTGCAGCCTCTTTGCTTCAGTCTATTTACAAAAGGGGAAGGCGGACTTCCTGTTTTGAACCTCCCCGTTTCGGTGCCAAATTAAGACGTTTAAAAATACAATTCTTCACTCTACTCACGGGTAGTTGCTTTAAGATCAAATTGTCCACAGGAAAAAGTCAGCGCTCTCCGGCAACAGCTATGCGGCTTCGCTCCGTGGAAAAAGCAATCAATTCGAAGCACCGCGCCACTCACCCCACGTCGCTCCGGATCCCCGAAACCGGGTTTCCCCATGAGTAGGGGAGGCGCAAAAGGTGCCAGCCGAATCCCACATTCACAGGCTTCATCCGCCTGTGATTTTTAGTGGGTCTCCGCCTTCGCCGTGGCGGCCAGACCCGGATTTCCACGAAGCAAATTCCTCCCGATCAGAGGAATACTGCCATTACCAGAGGCGCCAACCTGGAAGTAGAAATTAGTTGGAGATAACCTACCCTGAGGTGTGGATGTTTTTAAGGAAGTTCAGTCTTAAATGTATTTGTATTGGATATTTTAATAAATTGAGGACCATGAAGGGATGTAGTATTGTAATCTCACTTCTGCATATATATTTTTGTCACCTGTGAATAGAAGAGATTGTTTTGATTATCTGCTGCTTTAAATGCATTTCCCCTTAGAGTGTACACCTTTGGGATTGGCTTTTTCACGCTCCATCCCTCTTCCTTGCACTGGGGTGGGTGGGTGTGCTTCGTTGGTTTCACCAGTCTAGGGACGCTCCAGTTGTTCACCCCCTTTCCCCTCTCCACCTCTCCTTTACACAGGAAGAGATCATGCAGAACAAAGAAGAGGAACGCTCAGAATAGAATAATTTTTCAAGATACTTTACGTAGCTTCCAGCCTACCCACAAAATCCAGTTCTTTCTACAACATCCTACCAAAGAGAGGTTGAAAGCAGACCATTTCTTCCTGCAGCAATTTGAAGGATAGTTTTGAGGGTAGTTTTTTTAAGCAATTACTACTGTTGTTGTGGACCCTTTTGCCTCTGAAAAAGTAGCTTTGCAGGTTTTGTATTGTTATGAAAACCTGTTTGACCAGAGACAAAAGTGGGACAAAAGTAATAAGTATGAATACTTGTGGGGGAAATTGCCAATTAACCAAAAAATCCTTTCTGCTATGCTCTTGCACATTTATTTTATTTAAAATATTTTAATATCCCACCATACCCACACCGCACAAACTGTATTCAAGGTAGATTACATAATAGCACATCATGCAATAAATGATAAAATAGTCAGGTAGGTCAACACCATTAAATTAAGGTGGGTAGAACATTCAGGTAGAACGCCCATGTTTTTGGTAGGTATCTAAAAGAATAAAGTGGCAGGGCAAATTTCCTTTTGTGATGGCATTCTACAGCGTAGATCCCACCACTAAAAAGACCCAGCTTCTAGTGGATCCAGGGGCAGAGGAAGGGGGATGCAATAGGGGGTGTGATAGGGGTGCGATAGGGGTGGTCTCCACTGAGGAGGTGACAAAATGCCGGGTGGCACTCGACACGGGGCCTGCAGCTCGCCCGAGCCAGGCATCTCCTGGGAGTGACGCGGTAGCTTGTGCACCCACAGGCTCTGCCCCAAATGGTCCGCCCGCTGCCTCCCCCTCAGATGTAGGGCTGCTGAGTGGGAGGAGGCAGGCAGACCCCTCAGAGGCCCCGCAGAGTGTCCTGCTCTGGCTGCCCCCCCCGGCACAGGGCACGCCCACCGCCCCAGGTGCCCAATCAGCTTGCTCCACCACTGAGTGGCTCCCTGCTGTACCTCCTGGCAACTTTTATCTGTATAGTAAAGGTAAAGCGACCCCTGACCGTTAAGTCCAGTCGTGACCAACTCTGGGGTTGGGACGCTCATCTCGCTTTATTGGCCGAGGGAGCGTACAGCTTCCAGGTCATGTGGCCAGCATGACTAAGCCGCTTCTGGCGAACTAGAGCAGCGCATGGAAACGCCGTTTACCTTCCTGCCAGAGCAGTACTTGCACTTTTGACGTGCTTTTGAACTGCTAGGTTGGCAGGAGCTGGGACCGAGCAACGGGAGCTCACCCCGTCACGGGGATTCGAACTGCCGACCTTCTGATCAGCAAGTCCTAGGCTCTGTGGTTTAACCCACAGCGCCACCTGTGTCCCTTTATCTGTATAGTGGTTTGCAAACGTGTGGCAGCAAGTTTCCAAGCCCTCCCCTCTTTTTTCCTAAGAGCCAAGCTGAACCGATGCAAAGAACTTTTCATTGCTTCAGTGGGCCCTCATCCCATAGTGCAGCTGTGCTGGATGGCACTGAACTAATGCAAATAACCTTTCATTGTAAATATCATTACTATATCAATACAAATATCATTACTATTATTTCTTAGTCACTTTATACAAAAAAAGTCTGAAAGCAACTTAGCAATATACTTAACAATTTGCTTTGGAAATATGTGTATCATAGGCAAGATTGCATACAACAGTGTTATAGTAGGAGAAACGCAAGTGAAATGCTGGTGGACTTTCTAAAAAAATCTGAAATTGATGTGGAAATGTGGAGAAGTGAATTTAATTTAAGAGTGGGGGAAAATGAAAACACTGAGAAGCCTGTATGTAGTTGTCACAAGCCTAAACCTGACCAAACAATTATCTGTCCATGACAAAAGAATCAGGTGCAACCTCTTCACTTCCATGGGAGTTTGAGCTGCATCAGTCAGCAGGCAAAGCTTTGCGCAGCATCTAGCTACAGCATCCATTTCAAAAGCTGGCAAACTGGCAGAGCAAGTAATGACATTGTGAAATTACTTTTCAGCTCTCTTAAAAAGGATGATCTGTCTACAGCCTCTGCATTTCCTACTCAGCCCCCCAATTCCCAAATCATTATTATCTCATGCCAGCGGGGGGGGGGGGGGCATTTTGAAAATGGTAGGTATTTGTTCCAAGCTACTTTACTAGGAATCAATAAGATACACACTTTCTTTGGGCTTATTCATGCAGCTGGGATTCCCCCCAGCATATTCTGAATACCACTTCAGCAAGAGCTAACTGTGGCATGTTTGTTTGTTTGTTTGTTTGTTTTACAACCCACTATCCCTTCTGGGGAGTGCATGTCTCCTCCTAAATCTCAGCCTGTGCCAAATACCTGCTGTACCAAGAAAGAAGATTCCACCTAAACATTAGGAAGAACTTCCTGGCAGTAAGAGCTGTTCGACAGTGGAATTTGCTGCCAAGGAGTGTGGTGGAGTCTCCTTCTTTGGAGGTCTTTAAGCAGAGGCTTGACAACCATATGTCAGGAGTGCTCTGATGGTGTTTCCTGCTTGGCAGGGGGTTGGACTCAATGGCCCTTGTCGTCTCTTCCAACTCTATGATTCTATGAGTCTATGATTCTATGATTTCAAACCTGAAAGTTGCAAGGGGATTGCAGAGAAGTGCATGGAAGCAGTTGAAGTAGATTATTAAAAAAATAAAAAATAAAAAATGAAGGAGCAAGGAAGACAGTGCGAGGCCTTTTGGTGCCAAATGGCATGCAGACAGACATGGAAGAGCCAGATGCAGCCGTGCTGTGCCACTCCCACCACAGTGATGGGCCAGGATGCTAGGCCAGTTTTCTGGGAAATGCTGCCACTTCTTGACTTTGGAATCGTTCAAAATACCAGGCAGATGGTCTGTGGGAGTATTTCGCCACAGTTTCTTCCTTGCCCTGGCTTTCATTATATATATAAAATATGCTGTCTGGGACCACAGAGGTCTGCTCAATGGAATAGGGCTAAAGTCTGCCATGAAATGAGAGCATACCTAAAGTTTCCACTTTTTCCTGGTACCAAGTCTGGGCCTTTTTTTTTTCTTCAATTTTTAAAATTAATTTTCACAAAATTATAAACAAATAAAGCACACAAACAGACAAACAAACAAACATAAATTATAACCTTATTAAAATTACACTTATTAACATTTTTAAGTGACTTCCTTGCTTCCCCTTGGTTGAATTTCCATGCATATCCTTATAACGGCTTTCCAAATCCTAATTCTTATAAACCTAACTTGGTTCATTAACATCCTTATATCTTTTCAATTCAAAATTGTACATGTTAAACATCACTTAACTTATATAAATTCCTAAGCCAATCTGTCACCTGCAAGCTATTTCCAATTAGTTTAACAACAAATTTAGCTAAATAATCATTAAATTTTGTCCATTCTTCCTGATACTCCTCCTCCTTCTGGTCGCGAACTCTTCCGGTAAGGTCGGCTAGCTCTGAAAACTCCATCATCTTCATCTGCCATTCCTCCACCGTTGGTAATTCTTGGGTTTTCCACTTTTTAGCTAGTAAAATACGAGCAGCAGTTGTGGCATACAAAAATAATTTAACATCTTTCTTGGGCAATTCCAAACCTGTTAATCCAAGAAGAAAGGCCTCTGGTTTCTTTATGAATGTATATTTCAACATTTTCTTCAGTTCATTATAAATCTTTTCCCAGAGCTCTTTCACCATGGGGCAGGTCCACCACATGTGGTAAAAAGTTCCTTCCTTTTCTTTACATTTCCAACATAAATTATCAGTTATGATATATCTTTGCTAATTTAACAGGAGTCACATACCATCTGTACATCATTTTCATTATATTTTCCTTTAACACAGTACATGCAGTGAACTTTACCCTTCTTCCACAGTTTTTCCCAATCCTCAAACATTGTATTATGTCCTACATCTCTTGCCCAATCTATCATCACAGATTTAACTTGTTCATCTTTTGTATGCCTCTCCAACAATAACTTATACATTTTCGACAAATTTTTACCTTTCACTGGTCAACAACAAATTTGTTGTCTGCGTTTTTTCAGTTGATTTAGGATGAATCTGATGCACTGAATCCAAAAATCACATTGGTTTTGCTCAATCAGGTCAAGTTTTTGAGCAATGGCCACATGTTGTTTTTTTACGTTTTTGTTCACATGTACGCTTGTGTGGAGCATTTTAGAAGAAGTTGGTGGGGGTAAAATGCCATGTCGAATAATTGTTTTGATTGGAAATGATTATTTTAATGACAAGAAATATTCAGGTCCGATAGTTCTGGGTGATTATGTCGAAAAGGGATCAGTTTGAAGTCATAAAACCTTGAAATCTTCCATAAATTGGTGCGGCAAAGCATAAAGTTGGGGGATCAAAACTAAGTTAATGGGACAGACACCCCACGAAGTGTATAGGTAACTCCACCTGCGCATGCGCCAACTTATGACTAATTTGTACCTAATTTTGTTTGGAATTCCCAGGGTTTGGAGGGAGCCGACAAACCATGTCACTGACTGCTACTTCTGCGCTGTTGATGTGACTGGGATCAACAGAAAGAACCAGAGCAGCCTCAAGTATCCTGATCTTCAATCAGCACGTCGTCCTGTAGCTCATTGTGATGAAATTCCAGTGCCTATCTTCGGAGAACTTCCTGACATTAGTGACGAAGATACCTCGTGTTGAAGGACATGAAGAAGAAGTGGTTCTTGAAGTTGATGCTCCACATCCATTTTCCCAAAAGGAGTTGAATGATCTAATTTGTGACCTCAGCTTGTCAAAGGACTCTGCCGAACTGTTGGCATCCAGATTGAAGGAAAAATCCTCCTCTCTGACAGTGCTCGCATCAGCATTTTCCGCAACAGGCATCAAGAGTACCTCCGTTTTTTCTCGGAAGAGAAGGCTTGGTGTACTGTGCAGATATTGCGCAGCTTCTGCTCAAGCTTGGAGTGCCACAGTACGAACCCAAAGATTGGAGACTGTTCATTGACAGCAGCAAGTGATCACTGAAATGTGATCACAGCAACCAGTTTGCCTCTATACCCTGGCTCACTCGACTACACTGAAGGAGAACTATCAAGCGGTGAAGTATGTGCTGGAGAAAATTGGTTATGATCAGCATGTGGTTTATTTGTGTTGACCTGAAGATGATGAACTTTTTGTTGGGACAACAGTCTGGCTTCACCAAGTACCCATGTTTTCTGTGCATGTGGGATAGTAGGGACCGTGCTCAGCATTACACGAAGAAGGACTGGCCTGTGCGGGAGGAATTGGTGCCTTGCAGAAAAAGGAACATCATCAACAACCCTCTGGTGGACAGACAGAATACTCTTCCTACCGCTGCACATCAAGCTCGGCTTAATCAAGCAGTTCACCAAGGCTCTGGACAAGGATAACTGGGCGACCAACCAGATGTCGTACCAAGTCTGGGTCTTTAATGCTTGTGTGACAGGCAGAAATTCAACAAGTTTGGTTTTCTCATCATGGAGATGAGGAAAGAAGAAATGATTGCCTATTGAACGTCTTCCTGTCAGAGTATATGTTGGTGACAACTCTAAAGTTTAACACAGCAAAATCATAGTGCCTTTGGGATTCTTGGACAACCCATATCTAAATATTTAATTTGGCACAATCAGCTAGCAAAACTATTTCATTTCAGGGAGCAGTCTTCATCCTTTTCAGAAACTCTTTTTTAATTAAAAAACAACCCCTTGAATGGTTTTTGCAGAGATTAGGTTTTTTCTTTAACATTTAGCTTGCACTACTTACAGACATTGCCTGCATTCAGGAATTAAGAGCCTTTAAGTACAAGATGTATGAAGAAAATATGTTGTGTCTTTAAAGTGTGTCCTATTTTGTGAGAATCATTTACATCTGCAAGGGTTTAAAAAAGGGAGAAAGATGAGTCAAAAGTAAGACAGAAATATTATTCTCCCTCCACCCTTTGTGTAGTTGTGCAGCACAGTCTTTAAACATATTTATTCAGATGTCAGCTCAATGAATTTAGTGAGACTTATTTCCTACTAAGTATGCATATTCTTGCTGGCAACAACTGAGATCCCAAGCAGTCTGAGCCTGCACAGAAAGGCAATGAGTTTTCTTTTCTGCCATCAGCCCCCTGTACCGCATCAAATGCTGGTCATTCTGGAGGCTCCCCTGACTTTCAGGAACTTTGGGTGTTTCAGGGAACCTTTATAGGAAGTGGGAAACCAGCAAAAATCCAGTGCATATGAATCCCAGCTAAATTTAATTCCTGCACCACTGTGCTTTTCCCTCTAGAACCGTGAAGCTTTGCAGCCTTCTCATAACCAGAATAATGTTTTATCTAACTTTGAATATTCAGAATTAACTTAAAATCAGCCATGCACTCTTCCAAGGGTGACCACAGTATGGTGAGAATGGGTTTGTCCTTAGCTTTGAAAATGAGCTTTTGTTTTTTCAAATTCTTAGATGACATGATACAAAGCCAGTTGGACACATTGCATGTCAAGGCCCCAAGCCCTCCCCTGTCTGTTGAATAATAAAACACACGGGCACCAGTATTTTGGGTTAATGGGATAATTAAGGCCACAACTTTATTGGCTACAGAATGTGAGTGGTATTGGCAATGGAACTGAACTGCAGGTAGTCTCGAAAGGGTCAACCAACCAGTAGGGGGAGCCCTGTTGATGTACATCAACTGAGGGCTCCCCCAGGGTCCCTGTTGGGATCGTGGCATGGGCTTCGGACCCAGGCTTCGGACGAGATCCACACCCCCAGATCCCTTTGACAGAATACCCTTAAAAGGGGAGGGGCAGGTGAAGGCCACACCTCCCCTCCCATAAACCAGGTTTTACCAATGCCTAACCTCCAAACCTTACAAAGTTGTGATGATTGCTATGAGGCAGGCGAAAACCACATGGCTGCTGCCAATTTGCCAAGTGAGAAAATTCCTACCTGGCCCCCTCAACAGGTGACCAACCATTGTCCATAGCAAGGCCAAGATGGCAAACGCATGGAAATAGGGCGGGAGGGCGGGAAATCCGTCAGAGGAGAAAGAAGGCAGGAAGACACCCCCCCCGGCACTGTGAGTTTAAATAGTGCAAGCCACATCCCCCAGTCGACCGGATTGGTCGGCCGTGGGGCATGATGCAACCGGGGCTCCCTGCGACATGGGTGGCATTGCCAAGCCCCCCCCCCTGCCCCTGTACATGGGGAGAGCACATGGTCTGCCTGCAACACCCCCCCCCCTCCGAGAGGGGGAGGGGCTTTATTTGGAAACTTCTGCTTTACTGGAAAACAGGAGAATTTGTATTTTCTCTCTCTTGTGATAGAACTGGATCACACAATCAAATTGATTGGCAGCAGATTCAGGACAGACCAGAGGAAGTTCTATTTGACATATAAACTCATTCTCTCCTCTCCTCTACCCACGCTTGTCTAGTCTACTGTCCTTAATAATCTGCTAAGGAATAAAACCAGAGACCTGCTTAATACAGTGGGTGGTTGAAGTGACAGGTAGAGTAATAGAACACGAGATATGATATCCACATAGTTTTGCTGGAATGTTGAAAGCAAGAAGCAGAATCAAAAAATTGCTCCAGTTCAGTAAGGGAGAAAATTATACTCTGTATTAGGAAACATAGGGTGATTACTGCTGATACACCGCCATTTTAGGACAATTGCTTCCAATATTTGTCCTCCCTTCTAATTTATTTTGCTATGAGTAATGCAGTTTATGGTTAGGCAAAATCTTTTTTGCTGCCCTGCTTGCCATTTAGTTGTTCATTCATTCCTGAAAATTTTGCATAAATAAAAATGAGGCTGATCAAATTCTTGTCCTAGATCAGGCTTCCTCAACCTCATCTCTCCAGATGTTTTGAGACTACAATTCCTATCATCCCTGAGCACTGGTCCTGCTGTCCAGGGGTGCAGGAGAGGATATATTGTGGGATTATATCCTAATCCAACTTGTGCTAACAAGTTTCCAAAATATCAGCAGAGTTTATAAACATTCCCTTCTAAAGTTCACAACGGTAACGTCTGCACAGGTTCGCTAGAACCTCTATAATAATTACTCTGGTAATTTCCCCTTTTGTTCCCTCTTAAAATACAAGATATGACACAGTATTTATAAAAGTATAAAAGAGTTCTTACGTTCTGTTCACAATATGATCCCAGAAGGCAGACAGGCTTAAAAAGGTAAAATACATTTAGAATCTATCTTATAGGAAGATAGTCCTTTCCTCCTCTCTTGGCTGAGAGCCAAGAGGGCATGTTGCTTCTTCGAAGGAAGATGGCAGAGAGAGAAAGAGATGGCTGCCTGCCCTGTGCTTTTATCATTTACCTGCACCTCTAGTCACATGCGGAGCAAGTCTGTCCCCAGGAAGTTTACCTGCTTGCTAGACAAACATCCCTCCCCATGTTCTAACATGTACACTCTAGGAATGTTGTCATTGACTGCTCCTGTGTTTACATCCCACATACCCCTTCTCAGGCAATACAACATACACAAAACATAAACAACTTTATTCAACCACCCAGAGTCCCAGCTTGACACGTAGATTCTGGAAACTCTCTCTTGGTAGGGGCTTGGTGAGGATGTCAGCAGTCATCTCTTGGGTGCTGCAGTAGGATAGTTCCACAAGTGTGGGAGTCATAAAGCCAAGGCAGAGGCCTGTAAATACCACAGGGTGCCCCCTGACCTCGGCTGACCAGCACTCTGAGCTTTACAATGTATAGGAATGTATTGACCTTAAATAGAGTTGTGTTTCCTCTGGGCAGTGTTTCCTTATATGGAGAGGGGAGTGTCAAACCATTACCAGGCATGTAACGTGAGACATTGCGAGATGACCATGCTGTTGGTGAGGACAAAGGATAATAAAAGTTACCGGGGAAGGGAGAGGTTCGAAGGAGCTGCCCCTCCATTATGAAAATACTCGCTGCCTCTCTGTGTCTTCTTTCTATGCTATGCTAAGCACCATCTATGACGGCAGGACTCCGTCACACAAGTCCATCCTGGATCATCTGGCATATGTAGTGGTATTTAACCCCAATGTGTTTTGTTCTGGCAAGGAACTTCTCACTCTGCGTCAGCTTCAGGCAACTTTGATTGTCCTCTAGCAAGCTGACAGGCCCTTTTCTCACCAACCCAAAGTCCTTTATGTTGATCAAGCCAGGCGATCTCTCTGCAGGCTTCTGTTGCTGCAACATATTCTGATTCTGTGGAAGATAATGCTACACAGCTCTGTTTATAACTGCCCCAGGCAACAGGTCCACCCCCAAACATAAAAACATGACCACTTGTTGATTTATAGTCAGCATTATCTCCAGCCCTATCAGCATCAGTATACCCAACCAACTTAGGGTCTCTGATGGCTGGTAACCTTAATTTACAATTCATGGTACCCTTCAAATATCACACCACCCTCTTTACACCTGCCCAATCATGCTCATCCTTTGCTTTTTTATAATTTTTTTTTATTAGAATCATAGAATAATATTTAAAGAATGGCAAAGAACAATTTCAAGGTATACCTGGCTGGGTAAGAAGCCAAGAATACAGTTTAAGTTGCTAACAGATGCGAAAGAAAGAGGAGGCTTCGCCCTGCCAGACCTGAAATTCTATTATGAAGCATCATGCCTCTGTTGGCTGAAGGAGTGGATGAGATTAGAAAATGGAGAATTGTTAGACTTGGAAGGATTTGATAACAGATTTGGTTGGCACGCATATTTATGGTGTGATAAGAAAAAAATTCATAAAGGTTTTGAAAACCACATCTTCAGAAGATCTCTTATAGAAGTTTGGGATAGGTATAAAAACCTACTAGAACCAAGGATACCACACTGGTTGTCTCCATTAGAGGTGATGAGTGTAAAGAAGATCAATATGAGGGGGAATTGGGTAACATATGGGAATCTGATTGTTAAAGAAGGAGGTAAATGGAAATTGAAACCCTATGAGGAAGTTAAAGAATATGTTAATGATTGGTAGTATTATTATCAGGTTAACGAAATGTTTAAAAAAGAACTAAAAGAAAAAGGTTATGTTGAAAAAGAATCAAAATTTCAAATAGAGATATTGAATAATGACTTTAAAATTCTATCTAAGATGTATAAATTGCTGCTGGAATGGTATACCAAAGATGAAGAAATTAAATTGGTTATGATACATTGGGCTAGAGATTTTGGATATAATATACAGTTATGTGAATGGATAAAACTATGGAATGAAAGGTTAAAATTCATGGCCTGTACTGCGTTAAAAGAAAATGTTATGAAAATGGTATATAGATGGTATATAACACCAGTGAAGCTAGCAAGAATATACAAAATGTGTAATAAATGTTGGAAATGTAAAGAAAAAGAAGGGACTTTTTATCATATGTGGTGGGAATGTAAGAAGGTGAAAGGCTTCTGGGAAATGATATATAATGAATTGAAAAAAATGTTAAGAAACCAGAGGCATTTTTGTTAGGAATGGTAGGAAATGAAATAAACAGAAAAGATTATAAGCTTTTCTTATACACAGTAACAGCGGCAAGAATACTTCTAGCCCAAAAATGGAAACAAGAAGAACTACCGTCGATGGAAGAATGGAGAATGAAGTTAATGGAATACGCAGAACTTGATAAATTAACAGGAAGGATCTGAGGCCTACGAGACCACAGATTCACTGAAGACTGAAGTAAATTTGTAGACTATTCGAAAAGTATATGCTATGAACAAATAACGTTTGTAGGTTTGCAAGAGGCTCTGTGAAAAAAAATATATTAGAAATATTGTAAAAAAGGGAATAAGAGGGAGGAGGTTTTTAATAAAAGGCAATATTAAATTAAGAAATGCGGAAGAAGGATTAAAACGGAGGATTTGCAGAAGAGCTGAGGGAAGTCCAAAACATGTACAGTGGTACCTCGCAAGACGAATGCCTCGCAAGATGAAAAACGCGCAAGATGAAAGAGTTTTCCGTTTTTTGAGTCGTTCCGCAATACGAATTTCCCTATGGGCTTGCTTTGCAAGACGAAAGGTCTTGCGAGTTCTTGCGAGTTTGTTTCCTTTTTCTTAAAGCCGCTAAGCCATTAATAGCCGCTAAGCCGCTAAGCCGTTAATAGCCGTTAATAGCCGCTAAGCCGCTAATAGCCGCTAAGCCGCTAATAGCCATGCTTCGCAAGACAAAAAAACCGCAAGACGAAGGAAGAGACGCGCGGAACGGATTAATTTCGTCTTGCGAGGCACCACTGTATTTGTGAAAAACTTTGTTATGTTTTTATATTTTTGTATTGTAAAATGAATAAATTATTGAGAAGGAAAACACAATAGTAAATTTGAGGCACCGCAGCACAAACGTGTGCAACAAGGCAGAGACTCTGCTGGAGCGGGATGACTGCTTTGCCAAAACGCTTGCCACAGCCTGGTTATCGGACCAGAAACAGACCCGCTGGTCCTTGAACTCCTTGGTCCAAATGTGCACTGCTACTACAATGGGGAAAAACTCAAGAAAGGTTAAATCGTGGGTGCTCAGGCCACCTCTGAGCGCACCAACGGCCACGGAAATAGAGCCCAAAGCCCAATTAGCCAGAAGCATCCGAATGGACCTGAAAATCAAATTGCAGATTCAAAGTATTCTGCCGCAAGGATATGCCATTGAACTCCCTCAGGAATTCCAACCACATCTGGAGGTCTGCCTTGACCTCACTGGGCAAACGCACCCGATGATGGGGTGAACGCAAGCCTGCAGAAAGCCTGGCCAAACGTGCACAAAAGGGGCTACCACTCTACAGGCGAAATTCAAGTGACCTAGGAGGGACTGAGTCTGCCTCAAAGAAACCTTTTCTCGTGGCAAAAACTGCATAATAAATTCATGCAAAGCCACCAATTTTAATTCAGGCAAAGCAGAATTCTGCACCACAGTATCCAGCTGAATTCCGAGGTAAGACAACCTCAAGACTGGGCCTTCAGTTTTATCAGCCGCCAACGGAACACCTAACTCTACCGTTAGGTCATAAAAAGCTTGCAATAAAAGCAAGCATTCATCCAAATCGGCTGCAGAAATTAATAAAAAATCATCAAGGTAATGGGTCACACCCCTAAAACCTGTTTTAGTGTGTAAGGCCCAGGCCAAAAATGTACTGAAGGCTTCAAATGCTGCACAAGATATAGAACAGCCCATAGGCATAGCCTTATTCACATAGTAGGCTCCATCAAAATGGAACCTAAGCAACTTAAAGTCATGTGGATGCACAGGAAGTAGGCGGAAGGTTCCTCAAAAGGGCCACTCCATACCACAAGATGTAGCAGGGTGACTTCCGGAACATTTATTGCAGGTGTGGGAATACCTACAAGAACCCTATTATATTCCCAGAAAATAAGACGCCTTGCTGGCTTCTTAATCTCTTGCTTGGATTTCTGATACTCAGTGGACTTGCTCTTGAAATTAGGGGAAACGTAAGTAGTCCACACATCAAGATCCTTATGATCCCATCAAGCTGAAGGGATCTTGGCGGCTTGACAATAAAAACTCTCATTGTAGCCTATGGCTGCCACCTCACTGGCCAACGTAAAGGCCTTACATACCAGAGATAGATAAATCCACAGGTGCAAGCTTCTCTTGGGATAACCTGCAGAAATAACCCCAGCAAATACTAGAAAGGCATCCAGCCACCTCTCGAAGGTCATAGAATCATAGAATCATAGAATCATAGAGTTGGAAGAGACCACAAGGGCCATCGAGTCCAACCCCCTGCCAAGCAGGAAACACCATCAGAGCACTCCTGACATATGGTTGTCAAGCCTCTGCTTAAAGACCTCCAAAGAAGGAGACTCCACCACACTCCTTGGCAGCAAATTCCACTGTCAAACAGCTCTTACTGTCAGGAAGTTCCTCCTAATGTTTAGGTGGAATCTTCTTTCTTGTAGTTTGGAGCCATTGCTCCATGTCCGCTTCTCTGGAGCAGCAGAAAACAATCTTTCTCCCTCCTCTATGTGACATCCTTTTATATATTTGAACATGGCTATCATATCACCCCTTAACCTCCTCTTCTCCAGGCTAAACATGCCCAGCTCCCTTAGCCGTTCCTCATAAGGCATTGTTTCCAGGCCTTTGACCATTTTGGTTGCCCTCCTCTGGACGCGTTCCAGTTTCTCAGTGTCCTTCTTGAACTGTGGTGCCCAGAACTGGACACAGTACTCCAGGTGAGGTCTGACCAGAGCAGAATACAGTGGCACTATTACTTCCCTTCATCTAGATGCTATACTCCTATTGATGCAGCCCAGAATTGCATTGGCTTTTTTAGCTGCCGCGTCACACTGTTGGCTCATGTCAAGTTTGTGGTCAACCAAGACTCCTAGATCCTTTTCACATGTACTGCTCTCAAGCCAGCTGTCACCCATCTTGTATTTGTGCCTCTCATTTTTTTGCCCAAGTGCAATACTTTACATTTCTCCCTGTTAAAATTCATCTTGTTTGTTTTAGCCCAGTTCTCTAATCTGTCAAGGTCGTTTTGAAGTGTGATCCTGTCCTCTGGGGTGTTAGCCACCCCTCCCAGTTTGGTGTCATCTGCAAATTTGATCAGGATGCCCTTGAGTCCATCATCCAAGTCGTTGATAAAGATGTTGAATAAGACTGGGCCCAAGACAGAACCCTGTGGCACCCCACTAGTCACTCTTCTCCAGGATGAAGAGGAACCATTGATGAGCACCCTTTGGGTTTGGTCAGTCAGCCAGTTACAAATCCACTGGGTCTTCTCTACTTTACTAGAGCTGGCCTTTCCCTTGCCTGAAGCAGCCTGCTTATCCTTACCTGGGCATTCGTTAGGGGGAAGGAGTTTGAAAATGTACAGATAGCATCTGTTGAGTATCCTATTCCATAGTCTAGAAGGCAGATGCACACCAGGGATAATATCCCTCACAGTATTGGTTGAAACTTTAACGTCTTTGACTGGTGCGCCATCAATGCATTCCAAAGGTAGGCCATACCTAGCCCTGTGGGTATTGGCTCTGCACTGCCACCCCCACCTAGGAAGGCCCAAAGCCCCCTCACTGTGACTTCAATACAATCCAAGGGCCACATCAGATTCATCCTCAGAGGTCTCAGAAGACGTACCAGTAGAAGAAGAGGAAAGATCATCTCGGTGCCTCTTAGCCCTGCGTTTGGAGCGACAACTCTTCTGCTGCTTGCCACCTGAGGAAGGGACTCTAGGCACCGAGAGATCCTTTTCTGAAGACTGGATGCTGAACATCTCCCTTGAAGGAGCCGATCGAACCTGCACAGAAACATAAGCATGCAAGGAGCTAGGCTGGGAACAAGATCTCCCCCCCAACATGCTGAGCAAGCTGAGCCCCTGAACTCCCATGCCCTGGGGGTGCAGACTGCAGATGAGGCAGACCGGACTGGAATGCCCGCTGAATCATGGCATCCATACTCCTAGGCTGACCCCTGGGACTGACTGGGACTGGGATCCTAGAAGGTTGGAATTGGGAGAACAAGGTGCCAGAGGAATCAAAAGCCTCACTCCCTTCGCTAGTATCAGAAGGACCATGAGCCTCGAAAACTGTAGAGGAGGTGGAAGGGCCAGGCTGAGAAACAGGCTGCCTTCCAAACTGCTGAACCAATGACTCCAGTTCTGTCTTAAATCTAGCCAGCGCCACAGGATCTGATCCAATTGTACCCAATTGTACCCATAATTGTACCCAAACGATCCAGTGTCTGCTGGGGAACCACTGGAGAAGGAGTAGAACACAAAGCCTGAGACGGGCCTCTGATCACCCATTTAGAAGGGAGAGCAGGACTAGGATTCCTTTTAACAGGCATCCTGACCTTTTAATAATCCGATAGAATTGGCAGAACTACAGATAAATAAAATTGCACTGGGCAATTAAGATGGCGCTCCCGCCAAAATTCTGTTGTAGATGTCCCCCACGAAAAGAAGCTACAAAATGGCGGCCACGCTGACACGGGGAGGGGGGGCTCCCAGCCTGGCAAATACCCCACAGAAATATTTCCCCTGAAATAATGTGAGAAAGGGAGCCGCTCAGAGAGGGAACTCTCAGGATTTAAGAAATCGGCTCCATTTCACAAGCCCCGATGCTGCAGCCACAGCCGGGGGACGGAGCGAGCTGCTGCACAGAGGTCCAGCCACTTAAAGGCAGCAGCAAGCTCAGAAAGCCCATGGGGCCGAAGCCCCATGGGGCAAAAGCCCCTTAAGGGGAAAAGAGGGAAAGGCAAGGTAAGGAGGGAATTATTGTGAGGGGTAAGCAGCTAAAGGAAAACTTGGGAAAGGATGGGAAATAATGAAAACAGATCACCAAGCGGAATCGTCAAAGGTAGATCTCTCTCTCTCTCTCTGCTCGCAGTGGACATGTTGCTGGTGTTCCGATGCACGCACCGAAAGAGGAAGCTCTGGGTCACGTGCATAGGTATATATAGGTCCCTTGATCCGTTTAGCCTGTGTCCCATTGGCCTGATTAAACCCTGCATCAAGGGACCTACCAATTGGGTGTTGTGGCTATCCAAACGTACCCACCCACAAGACAGGGTTTGGTTGCCAGGTCTCACCGCAACACGTGCCCTCTTTAAGGGAGGACCCAATAATGTACAATTTTTCTCATTGCACCTGTCACTGTGGCTTTGAGATTAGCAGTTGGGGAAAGAAACTAGGTCACTTGGCTTGTTGATGTGCTGGCCTCCTCTGCTTGCTCTGAAGCTTTTTTTCTTATCTGCTGCTGCTCCCTCTTTTGCCACGTCAGATCCTCCCCCCCCCCCCCCAAGTTCTCTACAGAGCTTCCCCTTCACTCACGGAGAAAATACCAATGTGTTAGCAAAGAGGAAAGCCCAAAGAAAGCCATAGGATAAAACAGCAGTTGCCAATGGAGGGTGGGAAAATGGTCGAACAACAGGTGAAGCAGCCCTGGATTCCATACTGCTTCAGGCAGTGCCAATAGGGGTGAGCAGATGAAGGCAATAATGGGTGAATATGAAATCTTGCTGTAGCATTCAAAATGTCATTCCTAGAAGAGGGAGTTCCATTTGTGCTCTGTGTCAGGACAGAAAATGTTTTAGTCTGTGACTGCGTGAACTGCACAACATATTTGAATACATGCACAGATCCAGTGGAGATGCTTGAATATGGACGCTCACTCCAGCTGCAGGAACAGTCAATCTGACTCAGACGGGGAAGGGCGAACCAACAAGGCTCATATTGTTAGGATATAGTTCCGTTCCACCTTAAAAGGGACAGGCATGACTGTTGTGTGTCACATGCCTGTTTACTTCCAGCACAGTCTGCTGGGAACTTCCGTCTATATATTGCTTTTGTGTTACTGCTGTTTTGCTGGACACGAAGGGAAGCAGACATGTTTTTTCCTTTGTTCCTGAACTATGCTGAATAAATGCTGTAAATATGCTTACACATGACTCTGTCCGCCACTTCTGTTGTGAGATTTATTCATTCTGCTGATAGAGCATGCACAGCTTCTAAACATATTTGAGGCTTGTGTCGCTGTTTGATGCTGTTTGATGCTGTTCCAAGTGAGACTGGTGATCGCCCGGCTGCCGGCCGGTGGCTGGAGCCGGCTGGGAGCCTGCCTGATGTCTCCCAGCAGTATCCCAACAACAATGGTTTTTGGGCCCAGAATCACGCTTACAGGAGAGTAAGGCTGCTGACGGCTACTACCCAGCAGAGACAGAAGCATGTGAAGCAAGGCTTTTCTGTGCTGCAGCAGAGAGTCTTTGAAGTCGGAGCCAAGCAATTAGGCTGGAAAGAAGCAAGCTATGTCTGATTTATGACGTGCTGAAGATAAGGCTGATTGTGAAGAGTCTTACAGCTCACGGCTGTAGTAAAGAGCTGAAATGGAGCTTTTACAAGCCTCAGATGGGGGTCTGTGTCCAAAGTTTAATGGCCACAATTATCTGACCTGGGCAAGGTATTGCAAGGGCCAGATGAGAAAGCTTGGTGTGTGGCACATTGTTTCTTAGGATCCCCCCCCCCCCGCCCCTGTAACAGATGCCTGGGTTGCACAAGATTCAAGAGCCATGGGAATAATTTTGCTCTCAGTAGCTCCAGAAGAGTTAATTACCCTGGCTGGCAAATTCAGCTCGCGTGAGATGTGGCAGGGGCTTCAGGCCTCTCATCTCCGACAAGATGCTGGGTTTGTGTTGCTTTACTTCAGAAAGCTGCACAAGAAGCGTTTGGGGCCAGGGGGAGGCCTTAGAGCCCACATCTTGCATTTGCAGCATCTGAGACAGGAATTGATTCAGAGAGGTTTCACGATGCCAGAATCTCTGTTCGCTATATTAATACAGTGGTACCTTGGGTTACATACACTTCAGGTTACATACACTTCAGGTTACACACTCCGCTAACCCAGAAATAGTGCTTCACGTTAAGAACTTTGCTTCAGGATGAGAACAGAAATCGGGCTCCGGCAGCGCAGCAGCAGCGGTAGGCCCCCATTAGCTAAAGTGGTGCTTCAGGTTAAGAACAGTTTCAGGTTAAGAATGGACCTCCGGAACAAATTAAGTACTTAACCTGAGGTACCACTGTATTGGATTCCTTGGATGAGAGCTACCACGCTGTGGCAAGCCAGCTGGCAACTCTTCCTGTGCAGGAGCTCACTGCTTCAAAAGTTTTGGTGACCTTGCAAAACGAATATGATAGGAGGAATGCAGCTGAAGCAGCTTGTGTGCTTCAGGGGGATCAGTGTGAGACAGCATTCCAGCCTCTAGGGGGAGCCAAGGCATTGGCAGCTGGAAGTGCTGGAAGTGTGGAATTCAAGCCATGTACAGCGTCTTTGTCCAAAGGCTGGAGAGAAACAAAAGAAAAAGCCTGCAGATGGCTGGAAGAAGGGGGGGGGTGAGAAACCCAGGCCAGTGATAAACAAGGCTTTGTTTGCTGGCATTGCTTCTCCAAAGGCCAAAAGCCGGTTTGTCATCGATTCAGGAGCTTCAAAGCAAATAGCAAAGGATCGGCACCTGTTTATTTCCTTCACGCCTCAGGATGGAGAAATCCAACAGGCTGATGGTAAGACTTTGAGAGTTGCAGGAGTCAGGACAGTGAAACTGGTAAGTCTGCACACAACCATCAGCAAAGTACTTTTTGTTCCAGATTCTGCAGACAATTTGCTCAGCATCCCACAGCTGACTGAGCAAGACTTTGAGATTTCCTTCAAGAAGGGCTTCTGCGTCATCAAGAACAGAGAGGACATTTTGCATGTGAAGTTTGTAGATGGCTTGTTCTTGATGACTTATGATGACAAAGCTGTTGATGTGTCTAATGTTGAATCTTGTTGTGTTGCACAGACTAACAAAGTTCTTCATGCAGGATGTACCATATTTTTTGCTCCATAAGGCGCACCTGACAAAAAAATGCACCTAGTTTTTAGAGGAGGAAAACAAGAAAAAAAATATTCTGAACAAAACAGTGGCTGTATGATTTTTGTGGTTCATGCTGTGGCCACAGACATGTGATCTGACAGTGAGTTTGGGGTAGCCCAATGCAAAAATCCTGAGAATCCATGTGGATCCGTGCTTTGTAACCATGTTTTTGTGCCATTGTGGCCCCAGGCAACAGTGGGTGCATGATTCTTTTGGTGCAGGCTGTAGACATGGACATGCTATGTGATCTGATGGTGAACATGGGGTGACCCAATGCAAAAATCCTGAGAATCCATGTGGATCCGTGCTTTGTAACCACGTTTTTGTACCACTGCGGCCACAGGCAATAGTGGGTGCGTGATTTTTCTGGTGCAGGCTGTAGACATGGACATGCTATGTGAACTGATGGTGAACTTGGGGTGACCCAATGCAAAAATCCTGATGATCCATGTGGCTCCGTGCTTTGTAACCACGTTTTAAGTGGGGAGGGAAAACACTGAAGGGACAAGGAGCACGCGTGGGGGGAGTGGAGAAGGAGGCAGCTAACAATGGTAAAGAGACTGAAGGTACCTTCTTCCACCTTTGGTGGACCTGCCCAAAGATTAAGGCCTTCTGGGAAATGATTTATAATGAGATTAAGAAAGTACTTAAATGCACCTTTCATAAGAAACCAGAGGCATTTCTCTTGGGTATGGTCGGCCAGCTGGTGCCGAGGAAGGATAAAAATTTCTTTTTGTACGCTACCACGGCAGCAAGGATTCTTCTAGCAAAGTATTGGAAGACACAAGAGCTACCCACACTGGAGGAATGGCAGGCGAAAGTGATCGACTTTATGGGACTGGCAGAAATGACCTGCAGAATCCGTGACCAAGAGAAAGAGACTGTGGAAGAAGACTGGAAGAAGTTTAGAATATATCTTAAGAGTTACTATAAAATTGAGGAGTGCTAAAATGCTAAGGGAGAGGAAGATGTTGAATTACAGCGGTAAATTTTGCTTAATTTAGGGTGAAATTGAAAAGGAGAATGAATTTATATTTAATTGGCTAAAAGGGTTGTTGAACAATTGTTAAAAAAGGATGCAAAAAGGGGAAGGTATGGGGAAGTCCGAGAAAAGAGGCTTATGGAAATAAGGTTAAGAAATTATGATTTTTTGTGTTTGTTTCCATGTTGTTTTTGTTGTGTTTGTTAAAAATTGGAAAATTAATAAAAAAAAAATTCAAAAAAAAAAAGGAGGCAGCTAACAATGGAGAGGGGTTTATGGGGAGGGAAGGAAAAACACTGAAGGGACAAGGAGCATGTGTGGGGTGTGGGGAGAAGGAGCTTTTCAGCTCGCTGAGCTGGGGAGGGAGAGAGGGAAAGAAAGCACGGTTGCTTTAAAGGAGCCAACCGGACAGGAGCGGCTTACACCCATGTAAGTGGCTCCTCTTCTCTCCTACTTTGCCCTTTAAAGCAAGCAGGCTCTCCTTCTCTCCCTCCTCAGGCACAAAGCCAGGTTGGTCACCAGAGGTTTTTCACAGGTGCCAGGACAGGATTACCACAAGACCTACTCACCCACCGTCAAGTATGAGAGCATCAGGCTTATGCTCAAGATTGCTGCAGAAGAGAAACTTCACGTTTCTCATCACGATGTGAACAAGGCTTTTTTGTAAGGGATTTTGGGGGAGGAGCTGTACATACTTCCACCTGATGGAGTGCAGGTACAGAAGGGAATGGTTTGTAAACTACGGAAATCCCTATATGGTCTCAAGCAGAGTGCCAGGTGTTGGAAACAAAACTCACTGAGACATTGCTTTCTCTATGTTTTCACCAAGGCAAAGCTGATCCATGTGTGTTTGTCAAAGAGGAGGGGCAAAACAAACTGTATTGTTTCTGTTTTGTTGATGATCTTTTGTTTTGGAAGAATCAGGCTTTGTACCAAAGCACCCTAGCTCAGCTGAAGGAGCACTTTGACATGAAGGATCTTGGTGAGGTATCCAACTATCTTTCTCTGCAGGTGGAGAAGGACCAAGCAGGTAATTTTCTGGTACACCAAACACAGAAAATTGCTGATGTATTAACCAGGCTGAATTTGGTTGATGCAAACCCAGCAGACACACCGATGGTGACAGGTTACCAGGTAGAGAGTACTGCTGAAGCATTTTCTGACACCACACTGTACAGATGCATTCTAGGCAAGCTGAATTTCATTGCTAGATGTTTAAGACCTGACATAGCTGTAAGCACTAAACTGCTTAGCAGACATGCCAACAATTCTACTGTTTAGGGCTGGAAAGCTCTGAAGTGCATAGCTTGCTATTTAAAGGGCACTTTGCACTACAGGCTGAAGTTCACAAGTCAGAAGACCGGAGGTCTTGAAATCTTTGCAGATGCTAGTTTCAGAGGTGACGCCACGGATGGTGCCAGCACTTCTGGAGTGTGCTACATGTACAACCATTGTCTGTTTGACTGCTTGTGCAAAAAGCAGACGACAGTAAGCCTAAGTTCCTGTGAAGCAGAACTCAATGCCCTGTCATTTTCACTCATGGATTGTGAATGGTTGATGCAACTGTTTCAGGACATCAAGATTTCTGTGAAATGTCCTATACAGGTGTATCAAGACAATAGATCCTGTTTGGCTTTGCTGAACTCAGAGAGTTGAAAGCAAAGAACCAAATACTTGCAGATTAAGTTACATCGTGCAAGAGAACGTATTCAGAAAGGACTCATTCAGGTGTCCTACATGCCAGGAAACGAAATTCCTGCAGATCTGTTGTCTAAGGTTGTTAACAGAGAACAACTTAAGGTTTATGTACAGAGGCTGCAATTGGGTTGAACCACAGGTACTACAGGTTACACAGAAAGGGGGAGGATGTTAGGATATAGTTCCGTTCCACCTTAAAAGGGACAGGCATGACTGTTGTGTGTCACATGCCTGTTTACTTCCAGCACAGTCTGCTGGGAACTTCTGTCTATATATTGTTTTTGTGTTACTGCTGTTTTGCTGGACACAAAGGGAAGCAGACATGTTTTTTCCTTTGTTCCTGAACTATGCTGAATAAATGCTGTAAATATGCTTACACATGACTCTGTCCGCTACTTCTGTTGCGAGAAGATTTTTTCACTCTGTTATAGAGCGTGCACAGCTTCTAAACGTATCTGAGGCTCGTGTTGCTGTTTGATGCTGTTCCAAAGGAGACCAGTGATTGCCCAGCTGCCGGCCTGCCTGATGCCCCCATCTCCCGGCAGTATCCCAACACATATTGTATTTTGTTTAGGATAACAGGGGAAACAGAGAGGAAGAGATTGCTGGAGACTTCTTGATGAGTGGTGCCTGGAATAACACTATAGAAAATTAACAGTGGGTCCACTACCTTTTCCTGCCCAGTGAGAAGTCCAAAAACAACCCTGAACGGGTTTAAAGAATTATGTTGTATCTTTGTAGTATCCGTTTTCTTTGCATAGAGACAAGTATCACATAATGGAAGCAAGCAGACTCTCCTTCAACAATCAGCAAAACGGCTCCACACGTGTCCATTTCCAGAGCCTGCCTCCCGGAAGGTTCTTCCCCTTCAGACCTCAACTCCAAACTTCCTTTCAGTTTCTCAATCGCCAGATGCAAAGTGTTTTTCCTCTGCTGCCACCATCGTGCTAGCCAGAGTTAACTTCCCAAGTTCTTACAACTATTACCTCAAGATTAGAGACTGATTTTCAGCCCTGAGGATGACATCTTGCACTAATACTTACTATTGGAAATATCAGTTAGTGAATGTTAATTCTAACAAGGTAAATTAACCACATGGTGATATTTTTACTACATCAATTTCATGTGGCAAAGACGTTGTTTCAGTATGTTCTCACTTGGTAGAAGCTGACTAATGGTTAGGTTCCTCCACCCACATATGTATTCAAACAACATATTTATTATATGATAATGGTCAAATGCACATTTTGATAATTTAATTTTGATAACCTTGTGGTGTTTTACATATAGTATCTCAGTAATCCTTGCAACAACCCTTTTAAGGTGGCAGCATGGTTATGATTGCTAGTGAATCCATGAGGTAAGTGTATTTTAAAATGAGTATTTCTGGCCCATAGCTTCAAGTCACTAAATTTGTGCTGAAAAGTAGTTTGCATATCGTACCTGCTAATTTTGGCAGCCCTGTAGATTCTAGATTTGCTTAGAATTTGCACCCCTCTTGGACCTGAATTCAGTGGCCACAAATACTAGTTTCTACAAAGGCTAACTAGAGACCCTCTGTTTCCATGCTGCAATTTGTACCAAAAATTAATGATGGGGCATCTAGCACAGGGGTCAGCAACCTTTTTCAGCCATGGGCTGGTCCACCGTCCCTCAGACCATGGGGGGCCGGACTATATTTTTTTTGGGGGGGATGAACGAATTCCTATGCCCCACAAATAACCCAGAGATGCATTTTAAATAAAAGGACACATTCTACTCATGTAAAAACATGCTGATTCCCGGACCGTCCACAGGTTGGATTGAGAAGGCGATTGGGCCAGCTCCAGCTCCTGGGCCTTAGGTTGCCTACGCCTGATCTAGCACATGACAGCTGGTTTCTGGGAAGCAATATAAATTTGGTTTGAGGTGTTTTAGAAATAATGAAGAACATTTAGTTTGAAATTTTTTTGTGACACACCATGCTGTATTTGCCATTCATAACCAGACCTAAAATGGTTTTATTGTATGATTGCCATCTTTGTGATGAACCAAAACAAATAATGCTAAGAGCTGAGTTAATTAAGCTGGCATGCCAAGTGCCCAGAGTGGAATCTCTTAGCATAAAATAAATATAGCATTCTAAGTTGTCTTGGGTTTCTAAACATTTATTCTTGTTTGAAAAGCATGTGCCATTCTGTTTATAGTCAGGGTTTCTGGTCATAGGAAACAGTGTTTCTGAATGCTGGGCTGCAGGCATGCAAGACATTGCCAGACTAGAGTATTTGGTGAATTAGGGGGCAATATTGACAGAGATTTTAAGGAGCTGCTGATCTGAGATCCAAACGTTGCCTATTGTCCACCACAGCAGAGCTGTTCACTGGAAGGCAAAGTTGAGGAATTTGTCCAGACAAAGCGAGAAGTGAGAGCAAGAGTTATCATGGGTGCATGCAGAGGATGGGGTAGTACCAGGAGGAGGAGCTTGAGAAAGTTTTTGCCCAGGCAGAGGATGGGCCATCGACTGTGAGAAAGGGGGCTTGTAGGGCATGGGTCTGTAACAGTGGGATGGAGAGCGAGAGGGAGGCTTTGCAGGGGCCTGGTCTGGTGCGGGAGAGACAGGTTTCGCGCAGGCAGAGGCAGGTGGTTGGAGAAGGAGACTTGGAGTCAGAGAGCGTGAGAGAGTAATGGATTGCTTTGAAGTAATTTCTGCACCAGGTAATTTTTAGCCCCTCAATCCGCTGCCTCCAACTGTCCCGTATTTTGCCCAACCTGTCCTTTATTTGCCCAACCAAACGTGGCAGCCCTAACTATGACTACAGTCATCCCTGACCATTGTCCAAGCTGGCTGGGACTGATGCAACCCAGTGACATTTGGAGGGCGCCCAGTTGCCTACTCCTAGGCAGGCGCAAGCCAGGCGAGGGAGAACCAGGGATCTGTCTTGGGACGGGTGGGAAGATGGAACCTGAAGTCGGCAGTACTGTACTTACGCTCTCCTCTTGAGGCATCTAATCATAAGCTTGCATTTTTATTAAAGCTTATATGTTTAATCAGGGCTTGTATTTTAAGAATGAGCTTAAAAATGTTCTGTTTCATGCCAGGAGAAGACCAGTTGCCTAAAAACCTTGGCAAGATGTTTTTCTCCTAGACAAGGGGCCCCCCTGATTTATAGCAGAAAACAATTCTCAAAGTCGTAAAAAGGGAATTACAGGCTGAGAGCCAAGGTTACACTGACCCTACAAATTAAGGGTGGATAAATAGTAAAATGAGCCATATCTTCTTCCTAAGGTTAAAAGGTCAAGAGCAGTGAAAAAGCAACTGGTCTGGCTGGCAGAAACAGAACATTTTTGGGAAGTCTTTTCTAAAGCTGTTTCTTTCTTAAACTAAGATCCTTTTAAGATTTCTTTTCCTTTTAAAAGGTTATTTATGTATTAAATATATTAGTTTAAATATAATTATGCAAAGGATTTAAGAAATGCTAGATTCTTATTTCATATAGTTGTAAGAGTTGTAACTATCCTGAAATTAAGTCAGCCACCAGCCAAGCCCCTTGTCAGACAGGAGACGCCATCGAGCACTCCTGATATATGGTTGTCAGGCCTTTTGTTTAGAAACCTTCAAATGAAGGAGATCTCTCAATGTTGATGTGAACTCAAAATCCTTGACATATGCTTAAGATAAAAATTCAAGATTAATCATCTGTTTTGGAAGGCAATAGGGCAAGGAGGGCAAGAGGTGAGCTGGTAATTAAGATTCCTTGTTGAGACACATGTAAGATATATTATTACTTATTTGTCATTTATAGATAGAAGAATATATAGCTTTTTGATTCCCATAAAAGGGCGAGAGGAAATGGGTGTATCTTTTGTGATTGGTTCTAGCAAATAGCCAATAGGAATTTCAACCAGGCTGATTGGACAGAGGCAGCCACAGGAGGAGCAAGGGGGCTGGATTAAGGAAATATAAGTGCTGGCCAGAATGGCAAGAGGCTAGGCCAGAGCTTGGTAACCATATACCACTGTGCCTCATATTTATTTGTCTGACAAATAAATTACTATTTTAATTTCTCTATTGCTGCGTTGAATATTTCATTCCAGCTAAGCGTTAACCACAAGCAGGGTGCTACACTCTGAGCCCTTTTGCTTTCCACTCTGCAGCTTTGAGTAATTCATGATACACAGCACTAGTGATGTTACCAGAAGTTAAGAATGTACCAACCTGAGGTGAGCGGGAGAAATACCCTGACTTCCTCACTTTACAACCCAGCCACTTAATCTGAAGCACTTGACTTCACCCCAAAATGGATGAAATTCACATGGTAATTTCAGAACAAACAGTGTTGTGAAATCATCCCATCCCCAACTTTCTTCCAGTGTATCAATTCACTTACAGTATTCCTCAGCGTGCTTAGTTGGAGTAAGTTTTGTTGAATTCATAAGGTGAGTCTTATGCAGGCCAATGACCCATCTAGATGCGCAAAGCATTTGATTAATAATAAGCAAAATTTCTTGCTCTCTGCTCTGCTCTCCCTGTCCTCCCACCCAGAGCAGCTCTGTCCTCGGCCTGCCCCTCAGAGCCTGTGCTTCATGTGGGGCTGGGCCTCAGCTGTGACAGCCTCTCCCCCATGGAGAAGCTATGGAATGGTGCCTTGCAGCCGCCAGGCTGATCAGGTCAAGTGCCAGCTCCTCCCCCCCCCCCAAGCTCAGGAAAATAGGGACATTTGAAGCCAGGATGTTGCATGGGCTGGAAAGGGAGCTCAGTCAGATGCACACCTTGTGAGAAGTAAGACATACTGAATTCAGTGGCGCTTACTCCCAGGTAAGTGTGCAAAGGATTGCAGCCTACAAAACAGATGGCTCTTATAGATCTGTCATGGTAATCTACAATAAGTTCTTCAGCAAGTTTAATGTTGTTCTTCTTACGTTTTCTAAAACATCTTATGAATATGCATATTCAGTTTCACAAGAACATCTGAATAACATTTGTGCATAGCTTTCTTTAGTAATGCTGATTGTATAGCAACAGTGTTTGCCATTTATATACAAGCACTTTGAAATATGCATGCTAACAGGAAATTTCTGAAGGCAGTTAAATGTATTTGAATGTATTAACAGGCAGAAGGTTTAAAATAAAATATGGGCTTCCCACCCCCACCCCCACAGTGCATAAATAACTTGAATAATCATTCCTGTGGGTTGCTGGGAAGGTGAATAATTTTAATTGGGGTTTTGTTTAAGATAAATTCATGAGTGATTCTTTGTATTTCTCTTTGCTATTAAGGAAGCAAAAATCTCCAAGGACAGTTTGGGGATTTTTTGTTGGCATCTGTGTGTCTCGAGAAGCAATGGAGTGCACGTCTGGGGGTGAAGCCAATCCACTCCAGGGCGCAAGTCTAGGCAGTGTGTATGAAGCTTCTAGGAGCCACAAGTGAGAGCTGAGTACAGGGTAGGGACCAATTATTTTATTTATTTAACTAATTTATAAAGTACAGTGGTACCTCAGGTTAAGTACTTAATTTGTTCCGGAGGTCTGTACTTAACCTGAAACTGTTCTTAACCTGAAGCACCACTTCAGCTAATGGGGCCTCCCACTGCCGCCGCACCACTGGAGCCCGATTTCTGATCTTATCCTGAAGCAAAGTTCTTAACCTGAAGCACTATTTCTGGGTTAGCGGAGTGTGTAACCTGAAGCGTATGTAACCTGAGGTACCACTGTACTTTATAGCCTAAAGTCATCAAAATGGTGTGCCACAAGTTTTTTTAAATAAATAAATAAATACAAAATCCACAAATTCTAAATGCAATAAAACCATTCCTACAGAGAGCAATATTATAATATTTTACTAGTGTCTGCAGAATGAGCAAGAGGGAAATGATCACATTCTGTTCCATTTCCTGTAACCTGGAAAACTCATTTTAATCATTCTGCAAGTTTAGCTTGTTCAGCTCCTGCTGAAACTTAGCCCTGTAGGAGATAGTTTTTAGGCAGAAATCATAATCAGAGGTCAAATGGCAGGTGAGCTGAAAGCTGGAGCTATGTGATCTTTACCATTCTATTTATAAAACAAGCCTTCAGCTCAGCTCCCTTTTTAAAGTATAAGTTACAATTATAATTTCATGATTTTGACACTGGCATCCTCAGTGTCACGCTGAGATAATCAAGTTTTCTGGAGCATTCCTATTGAGAGAATCGGTTGATTGTGCATTACAGAAGCATTACAGAATGTTATTTCCATTATTTGCTGGTTTGATGGGGTGGGCCAGATGTTTAGTATAACATACAGAAGTTAGTCATGCTGCTTTGAATAGCATTGGTGGGGAGTCATATGGCTCTATTCTGACATGCTGCATTGAAAGCATATCTCCCCCGTAATTAAATCCAAGCAACTAACTGAACAGTCTACCTCTTTTGAAATTAGTACCCACATTTTAGCTGTGCATGGTTGTGGGCTAGTAAGTTTATACTTCTTGGTTTGGAAGTTAGCACAATGTGAGAGGCTGCTGAGCGTATTTACTGCCTACCTGGTGCTAGTGCTGTGAAGAAAATGTCTCCTGAATTTTTCTTTTTCTTTTACCACTCTCCATCAATTAAAGGAGAAAATTATCAAAGGAGAGAGAAACATGCCAGTGAAATGCTCCTGGATGGAGTTCTGTCAGGGACTGGCTGGACACTGAGGAGGGGGCACGGGGAGAAGAGAAGGGCTTGGAAGAAGGGAGCAGAGATCTGGGAAAACCTGCACCATCCAGGAGACAAGAGGCAGAGGCAGGAGAAGCTGCAGGATTGGCGAGTGGGAAAAGGTGCTGGAGGAGGGAGAGAGAGGTCAGGCTGGGGCAGAGCCAAGGGCTGCCATCACCCTGGAGATGCATGCCATTGTCTCTCAAGACAGACAGATGCCAACAACAGCAGAGAATGGGGCATCGAGGGAAGAGATAGCCACTCTGTTGCTTACTTCAGTGGCCACATTGATGATGGTGGCAGCGAGTGCTTTTTCTCCAGGGGGTACTCAAGGGTACGCAGTACTGACACACCTTTTTGTTGTTGTTTAAAAGTGTGGCATTTACTGTAACAACTTCTTGGTGAGTACCAGCACCTATTTTTCGGGGTGGGGGAGCACTGGCTACAGGGATTTGTGTTACATCCACACAAACCCTGTTTGGGTGCAGAGAAGAAAGAAGTTGTTTGAGAGCTGAGATGGTGATGGCCCTTGCACCATCAGCAATTCCTGGTCGTGTATAATAGACCTGTGTGGTGCAGCAAATTCTGGGCAGGAGCCATCAGGGTAGACCCCCTCACCACCCCCACCCCCAGCTTACGTGAGGAAAGAACAAATGGAAGGGGCTTCCGAATACCTCAAACTGGCAGAAGAAACATTCTTTCGTCTCTGAGCATCCTTGAGGGGGTTATGAAATTTCTTAAGAACTGGGGATTTAGGGAAGGAGAACATTTTAACCAAGCTTTTATCTTTTAGGTGCCGGATATTTTCCAAAGGGCAGCATTTTCTGTGATGATAGGGAAGTCAGCAGAGATGCCGTTTACTTCTGCCTTCTTGGGCTTGCTTTTATCTTAAGTATTATAGATTCATAGAGCTTCAAAGCACTTTGCAAATGCTCCAGTAGCTGCCAGATGTGAATGTTGGCCCTGTCTCCAGCATTTGGGGCAGAAGCAGAGAGCACTTTAATAGCCTCCTGCATCTGAGCACAGTTGCAAAGCCTCGCCTAAATGCAAGCGTGTTCAGAAGCCAGTGCAGAGGAAATTCAATACAGAGTGTGAAAGTCATTCAGTGGCAATGCCAGCTGGCAAACACAAAGCAACTTTATAAAAAGCTCCTATTAAGGCTAAAACTCTGTAATTTCCCATGGTGTCTGTACTTACATCTGCTGGGTGACAGCAGCCATAACACACATTTCATGCTCAATTTGCTCTCACTTTCCCCTTTGAGTTATAAATATTGTTAGAAATCATCCTTGTTCTAATAAAAAATACCTCATTTCACAAGACTTTCACATTGGATAAGAGTTATTCCCACAAATGTTATCTGCAACTTTTAATATATAAGGTAAAGGTAAAGGGACCCCTGACCATTAGGTCCAGTCGTGACCGACTCTGGGGTTGCGGCGCTCATCTCGCTGTATTGGCCGAGGGAGCCGGCATACAGCTTCCGAGTCATGTGGCCAGCATGACTAAGCTGCTTCTGACGAACCAGAGCAGCGCACGGAAACGCCGTTTACCTTCCCGCCGGAGTGGTACCTGTTTATCTACTTGCACTTTGACGTGCTTTCGAACTGCTAGGTTGGCAGGAGCAGGGACCGAGCAATGGAAGCTCACCCCGTCGTGGGGATTCGAACCGCCAACTGATCAGCAAGTCCTAGGCTCTGTGGTTTAACCCACAGCGCCACCCATTTTAAATATATACCTTACCAGAAATCTGAACCAAGAATAAGAGCCAAAGATAGAATAGGCAATACTGTTATGTAGTGAAGTTTCACCCTGGGCCAGCAGGGGGATACTGTAGATAGTTGTCACTCAGGTCTGTAGATAGTTTTCACTCAGGTCCACGTCAGTTATTTTAGGCGGGAAACTCTGGGTTGTTGTTGCTACAATGTTGACAGCCGGCTGCCTATAAAAGCAGGCCGGCTGAGCTATTTGCTAGTCAGTTCTATTCCAGCTTACGAAATAAAGAGCTGCTTTGGAGAAATCGCTGAACTGAGCTGAATCACTGAGCTGAATCACAGAGCGAAATCACTGAGCGAAATCACTGGACAGAACCATAGAATCATAGAGTTGGAAGAGACCACAAGGGCCATCGAGTCCAACCCCCTGCCAAGCAGGAAACACCATCAGAGCACTCCTGACATATGGTTGTCAAGCCTCTGCTTAAAGACCTCCAAAGAAGGAGACTCCACCACACTCATTGGCAGCAAATTCCACTGTCAAACAGCTCTTACTGTCAGGAAGTTCTTCCTAATGTTTAGGTGGAATCTTCTTTCTTGTAGTTTGGAACCATTGCTCCGTGTCCGCTTCTCTGGAGCAGCAGAAAACAACCTTTCTCCCTCCTCTATGTGACATCCTTTTATATATTTGAACATGGCTATCATATCACCCCTTAACCTCCTCTTCTCCAGGCTAAACATGCCCAGCTCCCTTAGCCGTTCCTCATAAGGCATCGTTTCCAGGCCTTTGACCATTTTGGTTGCCCTCCTCTGGACGCGTTCCAGTTTGTCAGTGTCCTTCTTGAACTGTGGTGCCCAGAACTGGACACAGTACTCCAGGTGAGGCCTGACCAGAGCAGAATACAGTGGCACTATTACTTCCCTTGATCTAGATGCTATACTCCTATTGATGCAGCCCAGAATTGCATTGGCTTTTTTAGCTGCCGCGTCACACTGTTGGCTCATGTCAAGTTTGTGGTCAACCAAGACTCCTAGATCCTTTTCATATGTACTGCTCTCAAGCCAGGTGTCACCCATCTTGTATTTGTGCTTTTTTAGCTGCCGCGTCACACAACCAATTCAGAGCTGACTGTTCTGGCTAGAGCACTGTGTTCCATCCATCGCCCTTCACGCCGGCATCGGAATCATGGCTTCACTTGTGCCTCTACTGCCGTTTGCGCCAGCCTCTGAATCATGGGACTCCTACCTTGCTCGGTTCGACTGCTACCTCCAAGCCAACGAGCTGACAGAAGTATCAAAGGAGCGGAAGCGGGGCCTATTCCTCAGCCTCTGTGGGCCTGAGGTGTTTGAGACAGCCCGAGCATTGGTTGCGCCTGAAGCAGTCCAGGCAACACCATGGGACACGATCCAAGAGAAGCTCCGCAACCACTACGCACCAAAGCCGTCCAACATTGCTGCCCGCCATGCGTTCTACCACCGGAACCAGGCAGAGGGGGAGTCAATCAACAACTTCACCACCACCCTGCGACAGGCTGCAATGCACTGCGAGTTCCGAGACTTAGACGATGCCCTGATGGATCGAATCGTCTGCGGGGTCCGGGACATCCATCTGCAACGGCGTCTCCTCGCCAAGCCAGACCTCACGCTACAGAAAGCCATTGAGGAGGCCGTGGCCTCAGAAGCTGCTGAACGCTCTGCCCAGGAGATCCGCAAGTCCAGCAGCCCGCGTCTTGCTAGAAAGCCAGTTCCGGTGCATCATGAAGAGGCCAGCAGTGATGAGGCATCCTCCAGTGAAGACGATGACGTGCACCAGACAAAGCGGGAGCGCAGGAAGTTCCAACAGAAGTCCAAGGGCCAACCAGAATGTGCTGGCTGCGGAGGCAACCATTCCCGTGCCAAGTGTCGATTCAGAGACGCCATCTGTAGGAAGTGTTCCAGAAGGGGCCACATCGCTAAGGTCTGCCGATCGGCTCCGTCTGACACCCCCCTTCACCGACTCGCAAGTCCAAGTCTTCACTCCAGTCTGCCAAGGAAAGTTGTTTCGCTCTCACCAACTGCCGCTGCCCGTCTGGAACCACGATTGGCCAAACCGACTCGCCTACGCGACGCAAGCTGAACGTCACGGTGCTCATTGAAGGAGCTCCATGTGACATGGAGATCGACACCGGGTCTGCCCTGTCCATCGTGTCTTGGAGCACCATCAAAAGACTGGTACCCAGAGTGTCCAAAAGGCAACTCAACGCTCACTGCGTACACATGAGAGACTACCAGGGAAACGACATTCCCGTGGTAGGCGTTGGCCGGTTCCGGATTGCCTTCAAGGATTTTTCGGGCCTGCTCTGGTTGGTGATGGTCGAAGGTCAGCGGCCAAGCCTCCTAGGGCTAGAGTGGTTTGATGCCCTTGGCGGCATCAACTGCATCTCTAACGCAGAGACTGAGGGTCTGGTCAAAGACTTTGCCGAGGTTTTTGACGGCACCTTGGGGCAATATACAGGTACGCCCATCTCCTTTAGCCTTGATCCACAAGTCGCCCCCATCAAGCTAAAGCCACACCGGGTTCCCTTTGCTCTCAAGGCTAAGGTGGACGAACAACTGGACAAACTGATCGCCCAAGGAGTTTTGGAGCCGGTTGACCACGTCGTGGGAAACCCCCATTGTCACGCCTGTCAAGCCAGACGGGTCGGTGAGAATCTGCGCTGACTACAAGTGCACGATCAACAAGGCACTTCAGCAGCACGCTTATCCGGTTCCTGTTGTCCAACACCTGCTGCATTCCCTGGGTGAGGGTAAGGTCTTCGCTAAGCTGGACCTTGCCCAAGCCTATCAACAACTGCCCGTCGATGATGCCACTGCTGAAGCCCAGACGATCGTCACCCACCGAGGGGCATTCCGTTGCCGCCGGTTGCAGTTTGGGGTGAGTGTGGCTCCTGGCATCTTCCAAAGCCTTATGGAGCGCCTCCTGCAAGGGCTTCCGGGCGTGGTACCATATTTTGATGACGTCTTGGTGTCCGCAGACTCACACCAGCAGCTGTTCGAGCGCCTCCGTGCCGTGCTGACCAGGTTCCAGGAGGCCGGGCTCAAGGTAAAGAGGGAGAAGTGCCAGATCGCCGTTCCACAGGTAGAGTTCCTGGGCTATCTTATCGACGCCTCCGGCCTCCACCCGACCACATCCAAGATCCGCGCTATCCAGCAGGCCCCCATCCCAAAGAACAAGACGGAGTTGCAGGCGTTCCTGGGGCTGCTGAACTTTTATAACATGTTCCTGCCCCACAAAGCCACAGTGGCTGAGCCTCTTCACCGACTCCTTAGCACAAAGACGCCTTGGGCCTGGGGTCATCGGGAGACGGCGGCCTTCAACGCGGTCAAGGCTCTCCTTTCATCGGACCGTGTGCTGGTACAGTACAGTGAATCCAGGCCGCTGGTCCATGAATACCTCTATGGCAGGACTTTTGACCTCATCACTGACAACAAGCCACTCCTGGGTCTCCTCGCCGGTGATCGTCCAACTCCACCGGTCGTCTCGCCACGCATGCTGCGATGGACTGTTTTCCTGGCTGCCTACCACTACCGGCTCGTCCATCGCCCGGGGAAATCGATGGGCCATGCCGACGCCCTCAGCCGTTGCCCTCTTCCAGCTTCATCGCTCCTCCTGATTGAGGATCTTCCGGCAGCGCCTGTATCGGCTGCTACTGTGGCCTCCGCGTCTGCCCAGGATCGCACCATCAGCCGGGTGCTCAACTGGGTGTGGAGGGGGTGGCCACAAGGGCCTTTTGCATCGGAGTTCCAGCCCTTCGCAACCAGACAACATGAACTCTCGGCTCATCGCAGCTGTCTGCTGTGGGGAGACTGCGTCGTGATTCCCCAAAGACTCCGTCAATGCGTCCTGGAGGCTCTGCACGTTGGCCACCCGGGAATTGTCAAAATGAAGGCGTTGGCTCGATGTTACGTCTGGTGGCCTAATATGGACGATGCCATCACTGCCTGGGTGTCCACCTGTCAAGCGTGCCAAGAGTCGAGGCCTGCACCACCGGCAAGTAAGGGACACACCTGGGAGACACCAAAGACACCCTGGTCGAGGGTGCACATCGATCTGGCTGGCCCCTTTCACGGCCGGACCTTTATGGTAGTGGTGGACGCCTATTCCAAATGGCTGGAGGTGGCCCTGATGCCCTCCACCACTACCGAGGCCGTCATCCGGGTGCTGCGAGGCCTGTTTGCAACGCATGGGTGTCCTGATGTCCTTGTCTCCGACAACAGACCGCAGTTCACATCAGGCACGTTTGAGCGGTATCTTTTGGGACTGGGCATCCGCCATGCCCTAACAGCACCCTTTCATCCATCCAGCAACGGGCAAGCGGAGAGAATGGTGCGCTCGGCAAAAGAGGCACTGGTGCGCCTGGACCGGGGAGACTGGCACGAGCGGGTCGCCGAATACTTGTTCGTGCAACACATCACCCCTCATGCGGTCACAGGGTGGAGTCTTGCTGAACTGCTTATGGGCCGCCGCCTCAGGTCAGCGCTCGACCGGCTGCACCCGGACTTTGCCGTGGCTGAACCCCCAGGCTGTGCCAACGCGCCACGGTCATTTGTCCCAGGAAACCAGGTCTTTGCCCGGAACTATGTGGGGGACATTCCTTGGGTGCCAGCCACAGTAGTGGGAGCCACTGGACCTCGCTCGTACCAGGTGGTACTCAAAGACGGACGCTTGTGGCGCCGGCCCATAGACCAGCTTAGGTGCAGGGTTGGGGACTTGGACACTACCGTGGTGCCCCCAACTGCGCCTGTGGCTCCAGAAGAGACACTTACAGATGGCGAGGCTCCACCTACACCTCCCTCGCAAACTGCCAGCGTGGAGCCAAACCAAGCCACTTCAGAGGGTCTGCCAGACTTACCACAGACTCAGACCACTCCACTTGTGGAGGCTCCACCCACAGCAGCGGGTCCAGGGGATTTGGTTTCAACGCCACCTAGGGTCGCACCACAGCCTCAGCAAGAACTGTGTGGCCCTCCGGACTTGGCTACCAGTCCCCGGCGGTCTGGCAGAGTTTCCAAGTGCCCAACTTATTTAAAGGACTATGTTGTTGGACATGTATCACTGTTGGTCTAAGTATGGGAAATGTAACCGATATGCTTTTGTGCCTAATTGAACAATTACGCGTAGTGCTGTATATAAGGAAACCATTACGATTGTAACTAACGCCTTATCTCGGTGGGGAGGGGTGTTATGTAGTGAAGTTTCACCCTGGGCCAGCAGGGAGATACTGTAGATAGTTTTCACTCAGGTCTGTAGATAGTTTTCACTCAGGTCCACGTCAGTTATTTTAGGCGGGAAACTCTGGGTTGTTGTTGCTACAATGTTGACAGCCGGCTGCCTATAAAAGCAGGCCGGCTGAGCTGTTTGCAGTCAGTTCTATTCCAGCTTACAAAATAAAGAGCTGCTTTGGAGAAATCGCTGTGTCATCTGCTATGTCAACCCACAAATGTTGGGTCCAGCAGGGCTAACAGTGTCATGCCTTTTAAAAAAATGGAATGAAATTTTGTAAATTTTCTGTGTGTTGGTTGGTGACAGCTGCAGCAGGACAGAGAAGTGCTAAGCAAATTGGCCACAGCTACTGCCATCTTTACTACCCCAGGAGGCCTCTGAGTCCCAATGGATGCTCTCTTGGAGCTCAGGAGCATTCTCAGGCCATGTCAGGAATGGTGGGAGGAACCAGCCAGGGCAGACGGCTGGGGGTGGGATGAGGGGCCAGAGGGAGAATATGGGGAAGAGGAGGGGTCAGAAGCTGAAGAGGGAACAAGGCTTAGTGGGCGAGGAGAGTCAGAATCCAGGGCAGACGCTGAAGCAGGAGAGTGCGAGGAAGGGGGCCAAGAGGCAGAGAGGGGCCAGGCTGGGGAAGAGTCACAGATGTCTCCCTCTCCCCTCTTCTCCCAGAACCAGAAGAGCCATGAAAAGGGCAGAGGAGAGGTTGGCTGCACATAGGTGCAATCTCTGATTGCTTGGAAAAATCCCTGGAGAGGAAGGGATTGTGGGGAGGAGGGGGCTTTTGGCAGCTGACTTTCACAGAGTAAGACCACCGAGAATGAGCTGCTGTGCTCATTTGGCCTGACTCTCAGCCAAGTCTGTGGAGATCATGCTTTAGCTAATCATGAGTTAACTCCAACTTTGAATTGTGTGATTCCTGAATGGACCCTCCTGTGAGAGGCCAGAGAAATGGGTGCTTTGGATACTTCCCTCAGTGCTTGGTCTGACATATCTGCTTCTGCTAACCACGGCCCCGCAGGCTTAGGGTGGGGGGCAGAGGGGCTGTGGGAAGCAGCAGCGGGCATTGGCCGGGGGGGGGGGGGGCTGGCTGATCAGATGAACACCAACTGAATCAGCCTCCATTTCCCTGGGGAGGACGCACCGAGGTGGTGCTGGGGGTGCCCAGAGGACAGCTTGACCAGGGCTGCTTCAAACATGGTGCTTGGCCTGCTAGTAGCAAATGTAACCCCCTTCCCACAGAGCTGACATGCTAAATCCAGTTTTATCCAGCTGCTCAGATAGTAATAATGCAAACTGTGTACCATTTACAAATTTAGCTGGCTACTTCACAGCCCAATTTACCATGCAGAAGCACCTTAGTTTATCTGATTATCTAAAGGGCAATAGCAGCCATGTTCCGATGCATGCCAATAAAACATTCGAATCACACACAGGAACAGCAAAAGCAAGCCATCACAACAACATTAATCAGTCAAGCTGATGCTTTCCTGAATCAGAAGGTTTTAAATTATGTGTAGGCAAACTAAGGGCCAGGGGCCGGATCCGGCCCAATCACCTTCTAAATCCAGTCCATGGACTGTCCGGGAATCAGAGTCTGTAATCTGGTCAAAGGACCCTCTCCTGATAGAGAGCTGCTCAGTGAAGGGGCCATTGCAGAAAAGGCTCTGCTTTTCATGCCCATAAGCCTTTCTTACGGTAATTCAGGAGGCAGTGGATCAAAGTCCCATCGGAAGAGCTCCGAATTCAGGATATGGTCATCATACAGGTGTTTGCTCCTTCAGGTTCCTGCTGTGCAAAAACCTACTCAACCAATCTTCATCCCTAATTACCGGTTTGTTTTATTCGCAGCTGTGCTGCGTTCCATCCAGCCAAGCAAGATAATACAGCAGCAGATTCATAGATTTAGTTCTAGATCTGCTGTGATCATGTAGAAAGTGAGATGTGTGTGTGTGGGGGGGGGGGGTAACCTGAGAAGCAAAGCCCTGATGGAGGTGAAGTGTGCAGAATCCTCCCCTGCCCACAGCTCACTTACTCTGTAAGTTGTTGTTCTTTAAGTTTTGCTTCCAAATGTCCATTTGACTCCCTCCACTGCCAGCCCCCCCCAGTGGATATTCAGCATAAATTTGCCAGGCAGGCATGCAAATAGCCCTCAATGCTGATTTCATGGCTTCATTAGAATTCTTTGTTGTCATAACGGTGTTGTGTATGGCAGTACAAGCTCAGCCCATGTGCAGGAGTATTCGAATACACAAATTGGAGACCAACAAGAGAGCTTAATTACGGTAGCCCTGGAACTACAGGGAAATCACCTGGCTGGAACTCTGCCTGGGCCTCAGTCCCACCTTCAGGAGCCAGAGCAGTCTCAGACACATCACCGCGAAGCCGCTCCCCCGGGCTCCTCTTTCTTCCTTCTCCATGGTTCTCTGCAAAGGCTGATGACCCCAAACCATCAAAATGTGATTGTCTTGGAATGTGCGGCAGCCTTTTTTGTTTCCAGTTCACTCAATTCTCTGGCTTCGTTTAAAAACAAAGCAAAACAAACACAAATAAAGCACACCATTATTGGAAATGGGTTTTTTTTTTTGGGGGGGGATATAAAATTTGTTAAAAGGTTAAAATTGGGAGTTTTAATATCACAACTGATTAATCATTTAGTTTTACAATTATTTTCCAATGAAAGCAATGGAACTTACATTAGTTATGACTACATTTTCACAGTGAGTTCACGCAACCTATGGAATAATTTGGTCCAGATCCAAACCAAAGGATTCTTTTTCAGATATAAAGTGCTTTTTATATATGAGTAGTTTGTTTCCCCAACTACCTATTATTGACTACTTTGGTAGCATTCAAATTTTAGAAACGAACTCATTGTCACGTGGTTTGGTTTTTTTAATTCTACTTATAGTGACTGGAATCCATAGAAGCTTATATATAAATTAAGCATGTTTGGAGCAAGCATTGATCTGTACTGCAGAAACTATGCTTGGCATGGTCTAAGGAACACCCAAACCCAGGGCTATGTGCAGAGAGCTACACTGATGAACAGTCAGTTCTTGCAATTTGACAGAAGGTTGTTACATAAGGAACACTAGATTACTGGAATATGTGTGTACACACACACATACACATATACATGCACACACAAATGGGTATGGGATATGTTCGCATGGTATGTTAAGTTATAAATCATGACTTACCCTACATAAGTGAGTCACACACACTTTGCTCCTCCTGCCACACTTCCTGGCTTAATGTATGGTCAAATCAGGAACTGTGGTTTGTTTCACCCCAAACAAACCATAAGCTCTAACCAAGCTTTGCTCTTCCCTTACTGATTTTGGTCTGTTTTAATGAAATCAACTATGGTCCCGGCTTCAAGGATTATAGTTTGTTTTCCTCCAGTGCAGTGCAGGGTCTCAAGAATACTTTACCTATATGGATGTGAGATGATGAGCTGAAGTTCTATTAAGAAAACTTTATTGTTGCATATATTGGGCATCTTTTCAGTTTACAGGCAACTCCCCACTTACATGGTGGTTACGTTCTGGTGCCCCCCCCCACATACGGTAAATGAAAATCAAGGAAGTGGGGAGCACCCTCTAAGCACACTCTCTGCTGCTCTCTCTCCAATCCATACCAAAAATACTGTAGCCAAAAATATCCACATCTGGAATTGAAGTTCTGGGGTCAGCCGGAGACTGGAGGATGCGTAGAAAAGCTCTGGTTGCGCTTCCACATGCATCAGCTGATAGGCAGGAAGGCTGAGCAGCATAACAAAGCCCTGCTGCGCCCCCACTCTCTTTCCTGCCCTCACTGATGTCCTCTTTGGGAACCGGGGAAGGTACTCTTCTCGAGGCACAAACTGTCTCCCTCCATTTCCTGGTGTGTATTAAATTATTTAATTATTCCCTGGCACCACATGTATACTCAGTCACATGCAAGCAGAGGGATGGCCGTATAATACTACTGAGATGCTTTTCTGCTGCTAGAACAGGGGTCAGCAAACTTACCACACCTCAGGCCGGTGTCTCCAGCGCCGATCACGTGGTGGGCCGGAGGGCAGGGGAGCGCATGCCCATACGCGTGCACACACTCTATTTCCTGCACACTTCTGGGTTGGGGGAGTACCGGAAATAGCTTGTGCGCATGTGCACGGGCCTCCTCCGACCCGGATGTGCACTGGAAATAACGCTTGCGCAAAAGCTATTTCCGGTGCTCCTCTGACCAAGAAGTGGGCAGCCACACAGAGCAGCGCCAGTAAGAGCGCCTTATCCGGCCCACGGGCCTTAGTTTGGGGACCCCAGTGCTAGAATGTGGTCATATTTCCTGGATAAAGGTAAAGGTAAAGGTACCCCTGCCCGTACGGGCCAGTCGTGTCCGACTCTAGAGTTGTGCGCCCATCTCACTTAAGAGGCCGGGGGCCAGCGCTGTCCAAGGACACTTCCGGGTCACGTGGCCAGCATGATGAAGCTGCTCTGGCAAGCCTGCACCAGCGCAGCACATGGAAACACCGTTTACCTTCCCGCTATAAAGCGGTACCTATTTATTTACTTGCACTTAGGGGTGCTTTCGAACTGCTAGGTGGGCAGGAGCTGGGACTGAACGACGGGAGCTCACCCCGTCGCGGGGATTTGAACCGCCAACCATGCGATTGGCAAGTCCTAGGCGCTGAGGTTTTACCCACAGCGCCACCCGCGTCCCACTATTTCCTGGTTACTTAATCCTATATTGGATTAACAAGTGAAAATGCAGGTTTATTATCTCAATATGCCTCCCAATTTGGCAGACATCTTAGGCTCTGCAGTGTCCAACATTCATGGCTGGGAGAAAACAGTTACTGAAAAATCCTGCCAATGAACTCCAAACAGAAGCCATTGATTTGTCTGTTATGACTATTTTGTGCCTCAGTAGCTTCCTCTATGACCTTTTGTGTTGCAGTTAATTAAAAATTGGATTCATTCATGCCTTACTCTTCTTTGCACACAAAGAATATATTGTAATCAATTACAACAATCAATTTATCTATTTCTTTCAGCACCACACAATTTATTTTAAATCAATTAACAAATCCATTTCCCCCTGACAACAAAAAGGGTTTATTTAAAATAATCAAAAACAACAAATCAGTACAGTGGTACTTCAGGTTAAGAACAGGAAGAGTTGCCACCTGCTTGCCACAGCGTGGCGTGGTAGCTCTCATCCAAGGAATCCAATACAGTGGTACCTCAGGTTAAGTACTTAATTCGTTCTGGAGGTCCGTTCTTAACCTGAAACTGTTCTTAACCTGAAGCACCACTTTAGCTAATGGGGCCTTCCGCTGCTGCCATGTAATTTCTGTTCTCATCCTGAAGCAAAGTTCTTAACCCGAGGTAATATTTCTGGGCTAGTGGAGTCTGTAACCTGAAGTGTCTGTAACCTGAAGCATCTGTAACCCGAAGTAACACTGTACTCCCATTTCCACAACACAAAAAAGCGTATTAACTCTGCATTCTGTAGTGGGAGTTAGTTGGTATCTGTCTGCCTCGGGAGACAATGGATGAGTACGCCTTTGGGAGTGAAGGTTGCAGCGCCTGCTGTGGCTGTAGAGATCAATGTAGGAGAGACGTGTATTGTTGCATATGGGAGTGGGTGTTGAGACCATATAACACTGGTCCGCACGTTTCTGAGCACAACTCAAAGTGTTGGTGCTGACCTTTAAAGCCCAAAACGTCCTTGGCCCAGCATACTTGAAGGAGCATCTCCACCCCCATTGTTCAGCCTGGACCTAGCGCCAAGGGCCTTCTGGCAGTTCTTTCCCTGCGAAAAGTAAGGTTACAAGGAACAAGGCAGAGGGCCTTCTCAGTAGTGGCGTCTGCCCTGTGGAACGCCCTCCCACCAGATGTCAAGGAAATAAACAACTATCTGACTTTTAGACAACCTCTGAAGGCAGCCTTGTTCAGGGAAGTTTTTAACGTTTGATGTTTTCTTGTGTTTTTAATATTCTGTTGGGAGCTGCCCAGAGTGGCTGGAGAAATCCAGCCAGATGGGCGGGATATAAATAAATTATTATTATTATTATTATTATTATTATTATTATTATTATTATTCCTGACACAGTGCCCATGACAACTGTAAGTTGCCCACATGCAAGCCTGGTAGACTTCCATCTTGGTATTGGAATAAGTCCTCTTGAATACAGTGGAGATGTATTGCAAATCTCTCCACTTGTAAACTGATCCAGTGCCTCAGCGAGTTAAGGCACCGGAGTCTTTATTCCTCGACTGGAGCCCACTGTGACTTTAAAATATCAGCAATATTTTATTTCTGGTAATAATAATAAAATACAAAGTCCTGGTTTGAACATGATTCTAAGTCATACAGTGATACCTTGGTTCTCAAACACCAAAAACCCAGAAGTAAGTGTTCCGGTTTTCGAACGCTTTTCGGAAGCCGAGTGTCCGATGTGGCTCTGAGCTATTGTTTCCGGGGCACCTGCACCAATCTTCTGCAACTTGGTTTTCATAGAACCATAGAATCATAGAATCATAGAGTTGGAAGAGACCACAAGGGCCATCGAGTCCAACCCCCTGCCAAGCAGGAAACACCATCAGAGCACTCCTGACATATGGTTGTCAAGCCTCTGCTTAAAGACCTCCAAAGAAGGTCCAGAACTGGACACAGTACTCCAGGTGAGGTCTGACCAGTGCAGAATACAGTGGCACTTTTTGAAAATAGGGACAACATTTGCCCTCCTCCAGTCTGCCGGGACTTCGCCTGTTCTCCAGGAATTCTCAAAGATGACTGCCAGTGGTTCTGAGATCACATCTGCCAGTTCTTTTAATACTCTTGGATGCAGTTCATCTGGCCCTGGAGACTTGAATACATCTAAACTAGCCAAGTATTCTTGTACTATCTCCTTAGTTATTCTGGGCTGTGTTTCCTCTGCTGAATCATTTGCTCCAAATTCTTCAGGTCGGGCATTGTTTTCTTTATCGGAGAAGACTGAGGCAAAGAAGGCATTGAGGAGTTCAGCCCTTTCTGTGTCCCCTGTTTGCATTTCACCATCTTCTCCTCTGAGTGACCCCACTGTTTCTTTGTTCTTCCTTTTGCTACGAACAAACCCATAAAAGCCTTTTTTGTTGCTTTTAACCTCTCTAGCAAGCCTGAGATCATTCTGTGCTTTAGCTTTTCTGACTTTGTGTCTACACGTGCTGGCTATTTGTTTGAATTCCTCTTTGGTGGTTTCCCCCCTTTTCCATTTTTTGTACACATCCTTTTTTAATCTTAACTCAGTTAAAAGTTCTTTAGATAGCCACCCCGGCTTCTTTAGGCACCTTCCATGTTTCCGTCTCATTGGCATTGCCTGAAGTTGTGCTTTTACTATCTCCCTCTTAACAAACTCCCAGCCATCATGAACTCCCTTTCCTTTTAGTATTACTGTCCATGGGATCTCACCCAGCACTTCCCTAAGTTTTATGAAGTCGGCTTTCTTAAAGTCAAGAAATTGAGTCCTAGTATGCTTGGCTGCTCCTTTCCGCTGTATAGTAAATTTCAGAAGAGCATGATCACTCGCGCCTAATGATCCTTCCACTTCTGCCCCACTAACCAGGTCATCAACATTGGTTAGGACCAGATCTAAAATGGCTGTTCCTCTTGTTACTTCTCCCACTTTCTGGACAACAAAGTTGTCTGCAAGGCCAGTGAGGAATCTGTTTGACCTTATGCTCTTGGCTGAGTTTGACGTCCAGCAAATATCCGGGTAATTGAAGTCCCCCATTACTACTATCTCCCTTCCTTTTGCATGCTTGGCCATCTGTTCCAGGAAGGCATCATCTATGTCCTCCGTTTGGCTTGGGGATCTATAGTAAACTCCCACAATGAGGTCACTGTTATTCTTCTCTCCCTTAATTTTGACCCAAATGCTCTCACTTTGGCTTTGAGGTTCTAAATCTTGGATCTCTTCACAGGTATACACATCCCTGACATATAACGCCACTCCTCCTCCTTTCTTGTCTGGTCTGTTTCTCTGAAATAGATTGTATCCCTCCATTATTACATTCCAGTCATGGGACTTATCCCACCAGGTTTCAGTGATGCCTATTGTCAGGGGTTCAGGGAGAGAGGCGCAGAGGAGGGAGGAGACCGAGAGTGAGGGAGAAGGATTCCAGCCTGACGAGGAAGAGGACGACAATGACCCGAGATGGTCCATGAGTCCGTCCAGTGAATCGGAGGATTCCCAAAAGGGAGCCCCCCTGGTCAAGCCAAGGGGAGCCCAAGGGGGAAGCAGTCAGGAGCAGGGAAACGTAGGGGGAACCGCCAGTGGGAGTTGGAGATCGAGACCTGCTTCTCCACCGGAACGGAGTGAAGAGGGTGGAGTTACCAGTGTGTCGGGAGGAACAGAACAAGGAGCAGAGGGGGGAAGGAGATCGGGGCAAGACGTCCTGCCGGAAGGGGCGGAAAGCAGTACCGGGAGCAGTGTGGCTGTTGAAAGGAAGGTCAGGAGCAACGTACGCGCGCCAAGTTCAAATGTGGAGGCGCGCGGAAGTGGGGAGAGCTCTGGGGAGGAGCCTGGTGCTAAAGCACGAAGGAGGGGGCAGCAGGCAGGAGAAGACTCAGCCTCTGGGGAGTCCCGGAAAGAGGGAACACAGGGGGGCAGGAAGACCCTGCGGAAAAGGAAGGAGAGGAAAAGGTGGAGCAGCACAAGCCTCTTAAATTGGTGCAGGGGAGGGACGGACTCAGAGGGGACTTCTAACATCTAAGGGTAACAGATGTGGAGCCACGGAGTTTGGATGTAATGACGACAATGATCTTCAATAAAACCTTTTGTATATAACTTGGACTGGACTTTGGTCTCTTGTGAGCTGGGACCCAGGGTGGCTCTGACAGTAAGTCCCCTCCAAAGAACGCAAAAATTTTTTTTTGCAAAGCTCACGAACGGTGACAGCCATGAGTGCGGAGGAGCAGTTGACAGCTCTGCGAACTACAGTTTCCGAACTCACTGCTGCAGTCCTTGCGTCTCAGAAGAAGCATGACGAAATGGAGAAGCGCTGCCAGGACCTGCAAACCAGGTGGGAACGTGCAAGCAGGGAAGGGTTCCCAGGGTCCAGATCAGAAGGGATTGGACTTGGACGGAGGGGGGGCAGCCTAGTCACCCACTTCGATGGGAACCTGAAGCACTACCCCAGTTTCAGAGCAGACGTTTTGTATGCATTGCACTTGCTTCGTCATGACTTTAAAGATGAGGAGGAGAAAGTGGGGTTTATTGTTTCTCACTTGCATGGGCCGGCCAGAGACTGGTTGCGCAATTTGTGGCGTGAAGATGGCCCTGCCCGCCGCGATGCAGATGAATTCATTAAAGCAATGGATGCCTGCTTCCAGTCAACTGTAGATGTGGATCTTGCACGCAGGGAAATTTTTGGATTGCGGCAAGGCAAAGCCACTGTGCGTCAGTACCATTCCAGATTTTTTGCTTTACTGACTGCGCTAAGCTGGGAGAAGGATTGTGCACCTGTGAGGGATTTGTTCTGGGAGGGGCTCAGCGGTCCCATTAAGGATGAACTTGCCAGGGGAGACAGACCCCAGACCCTGGAGGAGCTTGTGCAGAGGGCTTTGGCGATTGGGATAAGGCACGAGGGACGTCCTTGGCACACTGAGGAAGAACGTCAGGTGCGTCCACCAGCGAGGACGTCTTCTTTCATCCCCAGGGAGTTCAGTCAGTCACATCCTTCGCCACTGGGAAGGCAGGGGGAGGAGCCCATGGAACTTGGTGGTGCTAAGGCTCAAGCAACAGCCAGAGCCCCAGCTTCCGGTGCAGTAAAGGCACAGCCTCCTAGAGGGACCAGGAAGTGTTACATTTGCGACAGTGCACAGCACATGGCGAAAGAGTGTCCCCAGAGGCTGCAGAAACACACTGCAGCTTTAGCAACTGTTGCAGCAGAAATGATGCAAGCAGAGCAACCTCAGGGAAACGACAGTGCCTGGCTGGAAGCAGAGCTGCTGGGGCTCAGCCAGGCGAATCTGTAGAGCAGTCCCCAGCGCTTTTGCAACGCACAGACCCTTTACCACCCAAGCCAGCGGTGCAGCTCACTGCAACACTTCAGTTGCCGAATGGAACCACCCTGGAAGTCCCCATCACGATTGATTCTGGGAGCAACGCAGATTTTGTGGGGACGCACTTTGTCAAGCAGCATCGCATAGCGCTTCTGCCAGCGACAACACCTCTGAACGTAGTCACGGTGGATGGCAGGAAATTGCTAGGAGGACAAGTTGTGCAACAGACGCCTCCCATGGTGATGAGGATTGGAAATCATCGAGAAGTCATCAGCTTCAATGTCACCCGCCTTTCAGACACGCCTATAGTATTAGGCATGAGTTGGCTGGAGAGACACAGTCCTGCTGTAGCGTGGTACCAACGGCAGATCACCTTTTGCTCATCGTACTGTGCTCAACATTGCATCCAGTCCAGCCAGGAGGAGGGAGCTGAGCAGCAGTTGCAACTTGGCATGGTGCAGGCAGTACCCCGCAAGTACGAGGGGTTCCTGGAGGTTTTCTGCGAGAAGGAAGCTGACCAGTTGCCGCCCCACAGGCCTTATGATTGTGCCATCGACCTGGTGCCAGGGGCGCAGTTGCCGACTGCAAAGCTGTATTCCATGTCTGAGGACGAGATGCAAGAACTCAGGGAGTTCATAGAGCACAATTTGAAGCGCGGATTCATCCGAGAATCGAAAGCGGTGGGGGGCAGTCCTGTTTTCTTTGTAAAGAAAAAGGACACGCCCCAAAAAAGACTCATTGTGGACTATCGATTCATAAACAGTAAGACCAAACCCAAGGCCTTCCCCATGCCCAAGATAGATGATCTCCTGGCAACCGTAAGGAAGGGGAAGATCTTCACCAAATTGGATCTGCGTGGAGCGTATAACCTCATACGCATCCGGGAGGGCGATGAGTGGAAGACGGCCATGTTCACGCCTCTGGGCACGTACGAATACAGAGTGATGCCATTTGGTCTCCAAAATGGATCTCACGTCTTTCAAGCATTTATGCATCACGTGCTAGCGGGACTTCTATACAAGAAATGCGTGTGTTTCCTCGACGACATCCTGATCTTTTCGGAAACGGAGGAGGCCCATGAGAAGGACGTAAAGGAAGTCCTGCAGAGACTACGGGAGAACAAGCTCTACGCCAAGTTAGAGAAGTGCCAGTTTGATGTGACGGACGTGGATTTCCTAGGCTACAAGCTGTCCGACAAGGGGCTGGCCATGGACAGCGCCAAGGTCCGCGCGGTGTTGGACTGGAAGAGCCCTCGCAATCGGAAGGAAGTCCAAAGATTCATCGGCTTCGCCAACTTCTACCGCAAATTCATCAGAGGTTTTGCAAAGGAGACGGCAGCGATCACGGACACTCTCAGTTCCAAGAAAAAGAGGTTCGTGTGGACGGAACAGGCGGAGCGCTCTTTTCAGAAGCTTAAAAGCCTTTTCGCCTCCGAGGAGCAGCTGCTGCACGTGAATCCAGGCAAGCCCATACGAGTAGAGACCGACGCGTCAGACAGAGCGGTTGGAGCCGTACTCCTGCAAGAAGATCCACATGGAAACTGGAGACCCGGTGCCTTTTACTCCAGAAAGCTCAGCAAAGCGGAGCAAAACTACACCATATGGGACAGGGAGCTGTTAGCCATTCACGCAGCGTTCAAAGCGTGGCGACATTTCCTCATTGGAGCCAAGCACACAGTGCAGGTCCGCACGGATCACAAGAATTTAGAGTATTGGCGCACGGCGAAACTCCAGAGCCAAAGACACATGCGCTGGGCAGAGTTCTTCGCGGATTTCGACTTCAGGATAGAGTACGTCCCAGGGGACTCCAACGTTATAGCCGATGCGCTCTCCAGGAAACCGCAATATCTTGAGGAAGCGGCGCCAATAGCAGCCAGGCACATTTTTGCACCGCAGGCGTGGGCGTGCGCTGCCATCGCTGTCGACCTGGACGCAGTGCGACGCGCGTTGCAGGTAGATCAGTTTGCACAATCCAAAATAGAGGAGCTGCGTAGGGGTTCGCTGAGAGACGATGAGTTCCAGTTACGCGACGGACTGTTAACTCACAAGGGTGCCCTCTACGTGCCGAGCGACGAGCTCCGAGCAAAGGTTCTGCAGCAGTTGCACGACGCTCCCAGTGCGGGCCATTTCGGCAGGGAGAAGACAATAGAACTGGTGGCCAGGGACTTTTGGTGGCCCCAGATGCGAGGAGAAGTAGCGGAGTACGTCGCCAGATGTGACACTTGTCAGAGGTCCAAGCCAGTACACCAGAAGCCGGCGGGCTTGCTGGAACCACTGGAAACACCACAGCAACCGTGGGAGAGGGTGGCGCTGGACTTCGTCACTGACCTGCCCAGTTCCAGAGGCAAGACGGCGGTACTGGTGGTGGTGGACTTGTTCACCAAGATGGCGCACTTCATTCCCTGCGCGAAGGTGGCGACGGCGGAACAGACCGCCAAGCTCTTCATCGACCACGTGTTCCGGGCGCATGGGCTGCCGCGGGCCATCCTGTCCGACAGGGGGCGCCAGTTTATTTCCAATTTTTGGCAGAAGCTCCTAGGTATCCTGCGCGTCAAGATCAACCTAGCGTCGGCAAGACATCCACAAACCAACGGCCAGGCCGAGAGGGTCAACGCGATCATGCAGCAGTACCTGAGATGTTATGCAAATCAGCGACCCACAGCTTGGGTGGACTACCTACCGATGGCGGAGTTTGCCTACAACAACACGAAGCATGCGTCGACGGGGGTGACGCCGTTCTTCGCGAACAATGGACGTCATCCCAGGACCTTCCCGGGGTTCGTAGCACCAAGAGAGGGGGAGCCGCAAGAGGCCGACCAGTTCGCTGCAGAACTACAAGAGGTGCACGAGGAGCTGCGGAGACATTTGGAGCTAGCCAAACAAGCATATAAGGTGCAGGCAGACAAAGGCAGAAGAGTGGGAGAGGACATCCAGGTGGGGGACTGGGTGTGGTTAGCGGCCCAGGCGATGCCAACCAAGTCGTTGGCCAAGAAGAAGCTAGGGCACAGGCAGCTAGGACCATACCAGGTGGAGGCTAAGATCAACCCCGTGGCTTTTCGACTGGCCCTCCCCGAAGGTTCCAGAGTCCACCCGGTTTTTCATAGGTCGGTGCTCACTCCCTACAAGGCCCCGCACAGGTTTCAGGAGTCTGAAACAGTACCGCAGCCACGCACAGAGTCACCTAGGAGGGAGGGATCGCCTAGGGTCGAACCACTCAACGAGGTCACAGAGATCCTGGACTCGAGATGGGGGGAAGAGGGAATAGAATACTTTCTAGTCAGAGAGGGTGCACCAGTCAGTGCCAGTGGGTGGGTGCCGGACTACGCTTTAGACGAACCTCTTTTAAAGGACGAGTTCCATGCCCTTTTCCCACATAGACCCATGCCAGCCGAGTACTTCGATGACTGGCTCTTTACCCCCACATGTTCAGGCAGCACTTTCCACGGCTTTTCTTCAGCCGAGGAAAGAACGCCGAACTCAAACTCGCCCAGGGGATCGTGTTCGGGGGTGGACACAGAGCCCTCTTATTGGTGGGATGAGCAACCAGAGGAAGCCTGGCGCAAGAAATGGCTGAAGGGGCCTTGGCCGGCAGCACCAGACGAAGTAGCAATGGAAGAGGGAACTGCGAACATTTTGGGTGAAGAACCCGAATTCGAACACACGTACACCGAGCTGCCAGCAGAGGTCATGGACGTAGCCGAACTGTATCCTGCATCTACCTCCGAGGAGCTGCAGTTCCCACAACCCGCACCCGATGGGGGGGAGGGGGGAAGGGGGGGCTTCGAGGGGGGGATGGATGTCAGGGGTTCAGGGAGAGAGGCGCAGAGGAGGGAGGAGACCGAGAGTGAGGGAGAAGGATTCCAGCCTGACGAGGAAGAGGACGACAATGACCCGAGATGGTCCATGAGTCCGTCCAGTGAATCGGAGGATTCCCAAAAGGGAGCCCCCCTGGTCAAGCCAAGGGGAGCCCAAGGGGGAAGCAGTCAGGAGCAGGGAAACGTAGGGGGAACCGCCAGTGGGAGTTGGAGATCGAGACCTGCTTCTCCACCGGAACGGAGTGAAGAGGGTGGAGTTACCAGTGTGTCGGGAGGAACAGAACAAGGAGCAGAGGGGGGAAGGAGATCGGGGCAAGACGTCCTGCCGGAAGGGGCGGAAAGCAGTACCGGGAGCAGTGTGGCTGTTGAAAGGAAGGTCAGGAGCAACGTACGCGCGCCAAGTTCAAATGTGGAGGCGCGCGGAAGTGGGGAGAGCTCTGGGGAGGAGCCTGGTGCTAAAGCACGAAGGAGGGGGCAGCAGGCAGGAGAAGACTCAGCCTCTGGGGAGTCCCGGAAAGAGGGAACACAGGGGGGCAGGAAGACCCTGCGGAAAAGGAAGGAGAGGAAAAGGTGGAGCAGCACAAGCCTCTTAAATTGGTGCAGGGGAGGGACGGACTCAGAGGGGACTTCTAACATCTAAGGGTAACAGATGTGGAGCCACGGAGTTTGGATGTAATGACGACAATGATCTTCAATAAAACCTTTTGTATATAACTTGGACTGGACTTTGGTCTCTTGTGAGCTGGGACCCAGGGTGGCTCTGACACCTATTATGTCATATTTAGTTTGCTGTACCAAGAGCTCAAGCTCATCTTGTTTATTTCCCATGCTTTGCGTATTAGTGTACAGACATTGAAGTCCATTAATCATTCCCCCATGTCTCTTATTTAAGGATTTTTTCCTCCCACCACTAGGTCTGCGTGCTGTTTGCTCCATTTGGTCTATGACATTTGGATGATCATCTTCATCAATTGATAGACTCCTACCTACAGGAGCACTGTCTCCCTCCCCCACATTAGTCACTTTAAAGCCCTTCTGATGAGGTTTCTGAGATTTTTGGCAAAAACATTCCTCTCAACCGTTGTGAGGTGCAGCCCATCGCTTGCCAGAAGTCCATCTTCAAGAAACTGCAGTCCGTGATCTAAGAATCCAAACCGTTCCTGTTTACACCATTTGCGAAGCCAGCTGTTCACTTCCACTATTTTTCCCTCTCTCCCTGGGCCACGTCGTTCAACTGGGAGGACAGATGAGATGACAATTTGTGCATTTAATTGCTTCAATTTCCTGCCCAGAGCCTCGTAGTCTCTTTTGATCTTCTGGAGGCTATTGCTTGCAGTGTCATTGGTTCCCACATGAACCAAGAGGAAGGGGTATTTGTCAGTGGGTTTTATGATTCCTTGCAGTCGTTCAGTTACATCTTGGATCTTAGCCCCGGGGAGACAGCACACTTCCCGAGACATCTTGTCAGGCCCACAGATCACTGCTTCTGTTCCCCCTATCACCACTACACGCCTCCTCTTAGGTTTGGTCGGGGTTCTTCCGTGAGCTGTCCGTTCCAAGGTCACCTGCACATTCCATGAGGACTGACTTTGCTGCTCGTCTTCATATACCTGATCGACTGTAATGAGGGAGAGATCCTCAAATGGAGTCTGCTCTTCGTCTTCTAGGGGAGAGGACCTCAAAGCGATTGTGTATTTCTAAACAATCAGAGCGAACCCTGGGCCTCCTACTTCTTTGAGTCACGTTTCTCCATATATCTGGCTCCTGTGTTGGTGAACTAGCCTCCTTCTCAGGGGAGTCCCCTGTCTCCTCCTTGGTGGAGACGGTGTGCTCTGTTGCTTCCAAGAAGAGCTCCAGCTCTCTAATTCTTTGGAGCGTAGCTACACGTTCCTCCAGTTGCTGGACTTTGTCTTTTAAGAGGGCAATCAACATGCAATTGCTGCAGGTAAAGCTGCCTGCAACCTTTGGCAAGATGGCAAACATTGCGCAGGAACCGCAGGCGACTGCAGCTGTTCCCTCACTCTTCATCTTGAGAACGTGTCATTGGGGGTGGCTACAGCGTTCCTCCATCATAAGAAGCGTGCAGACAGGACAAATAACTCCCCCCCAAAAAAACCCTAGGTCTCCCCCAACAAATGATTGAGACTAGCTCCCCTAAATCTAAAAGATGGATCAAACCCAAAGAAACACACACACGAGAAAACCCTTTTTGCTCCTTCTTCAGCTGCTGCCCTGCAGGCTCATTTTCGTACATTTCTGAAGTCAAACTTCCAGAACAGATTAAGTCTGGCGCTTTTGTTTTTGCTATTTATTTTGCATTTTTGTTTTTGAGGCTTTTTTTGGTTAATTTGTTTCTGTGACTGTGTGGATCCAGTTCAGCTACTGATTGATTGATTGATTGATTGATTGATTGTGTTACTGCGAAAATGGATAACCCCCCCCCCCCATCCAAACAATGACTATTATCAGTGCAGGGAAGAAAAAATAATTAATTTTAATTTTTATCATCCACAATATTGTCTTATTTATTTTATAGTACATTGATTATTGCTTTCATTTTATGTATCAATGGTCTTGTTAGATAGTAAAATTCATATTAAATTGCTGTTTTTGGGGTTGTTTTTAAAAGTCTGGAACGAATTAATCCACTTTGCATTACTTTCTATGGGATAGTGCCTTAGTTTTGGAACGTTTTGGTTCTGGAACGGACTTCTGGAACTGATTAAACTTTGGTACCATTGCAATATGTTTAACAAACCATAAGTTTGGGCCGGTGGGCAGGGACAAGGAGGTGCAGAGCAACGCTGCACACACTGAAAGCACTTGTCCCTGTAAGAGATCACAGTTGCATTCAGATAAATAAATTCAAATAAAGACCAGCAGAATGTGTCACAGCAGCCTCAGGGCAGGGCAGATTGCTTCTGTTCATCATTCCATTGATTTGTTGCATTTGATGTAGCTGCTCCCGAGAGAGCATTTGTTATCCTGCCATCCGTGATTTGACTGGTTCTGTATTAGAACTTCATCCTGCATTCAGATGCAACGGGGCTATTTGGGCCATACCTGCATGGAATTCTGCCTCCCCATCAGCCTGACAAAGACACCCTGGGTCAGGACATGACCAGCACTGCGCACGTCAGCGTGGGTGGCCACACACTTGAGGTGGGCAAGCGTATTGGTGAAGCAGCAATGGCAATGGCTGACCTCCTCAAAAGGGTCTGGGAGAATGTGATGCTCCTGGAGGTGGGGGTGCCTGGCTCACACTATACAAGCACTAAACGGAAGAAATGTGAAACATTTTGCAACAACAACAACAACAACAACAACAATTTATTATTTATACCCTGCCCATCTGGCTGGGCTTCCCCAGCCACTCTGGGCGGCTTCCAAAAAAATATTAAAATACTGTAATACATCAAACATTAAAAGCTTCCCTAAACAGGGCGCTGCCTTCAGATGTCTTCTAAAAGTTGTTATTCTCTTTGACATCTGGTGGGAGGGCGTTCCACAGGGTGGGTGCCACTACCAAGAAGGCCCTCTGCCTGGTTCCCTGTGTCCTGGCTTCTCGCAGTGAGGGAACCACCAGAAGGCCCTCGGCACTGGACCTCAGCGTCCGGGCAGAACGATGGGGGTGGAGACGCTCCTTCAGGTATACTGGGTCGAGGCTGTTTAGGGATTTAAAGGTCAGCACCAACACTTTGAATTCTGCTCGGAAACGTACTGGGAGCCAATGTAGGTCTTTCAAGACCGGTGTTATGTGGTCTTGGCGGCCGCCCCCAGTCACCAGTCTAGCTGCCGCATTCTGGATTAGTTCTAGTTTCCGGGTCACCTTCAAAGGTAGCCCCACATAGAGCGCATTGCAGTAGTCCAAGAGGGAGATAACCAGAGCATGCACCACTCTGGTGAGACAGTCCGCAGGCAGATAGGGTCTCAGCCTGCATACCAGATGGAGCTGGTAAACAGCTGCCCTGGCCACAGATTTGACCTGTGCCTCCATGGACAGCTGTGAGTCCAAAATGACTCCCAGGCTGCGCACCTGCTCCTTCAGGGGCACAGTTACCCCATTCAGGACCAGGGAATCCTCCACACCTGCCCGCCTCCTGTCCCCCAAAAACAGTACTTCTGTCTTGTCAGGATTCAACCTCAATCTGTTAGCCGCCATCCATCCTCCAACTGCCTCCAGACACTCACACAGGACCTTCACTGCCTTCACTGGTTCTGATCTGAAAGAGAGGTAGAACTGGATATCATCTGCATACTGATGAACACCAAGCCCAAATCCCCTGATGATCTCTCCCAGCGGCTGCATGTAGATGTTGAAAAGCATGGGGGAGAGGACAGAACCCTGAGGCACCCCACAAGTGAGAGCCCAGGGGTCTGAACACTCATCCCCCACCACCACTTTCTGAACACGGCCCAGGAGGAAGGAGCGGAACCACTGTAGGACAGTGCCCCCAGCTCCCAGCCCCTCTAGACGGTTGAAAAGGATGTTATGGTCGATGGTATCAAACGCCGCTGAGAGATCCAGCAGAACTAGGAAACAGCTCTCACTTTTGTCCCTAGCCCGCCGGAGATCATCAACCAGTGCGACCAAGCCAGTTTCAGTCCCATGATGAGGCCTGAATCCCGACTGGAAGGGATCCAAATGCTTAAGCAATCACTGCTTAGGGTAGAGATTCACAGACTGTGGTCTGTGGATCACCAGTGGTCCATGAGTTTTAGTCAGGTGCTCTGTGGCATGCCTATGGACTTTTGTTTGACAGGAGACGGCACCTCCACCATATTAGCTATTCATATTGGTTTTTAATTGCATTTTTATTGCTTGTTTTATTTCTTATACTGCAGGTTACAGTATTTAAATTCTATGGAGTTCAGATTGTAGCACAATAAAGTGTGACTCAAAATAGATGAAATAAAAGATGCAAATAAAATATAGTTAAAAATCATGCAGCATCTAGCACAGCACATTACAATTGCTACAACAGGCAGGAAAATCATTAAGCAGTACACCAAGACCCTCAACTGTTTTCAAGTGGTCCATGCAAAAAACAGTTCAAGAACCACTAGCTTAAGGGATAATAAAAAGTAATAAATATATCATGCCTTTAATATTTTCCCTCCAGTCCAGAGTGAAAGCAAACAATAGTGTTTCACTATATTATAAATGCACACTAAAACAATATAGAAAAAAGTTACGTACTTAAGATTTAAAATACAGTAGATGAGATGCTGGATATTTATTTCATTAGGACTGGGATAGACTTAGGAGTTTTGGGGAATAATGAGTAAAAAGATTAGTATTTTCCCAACTAACAATCAAAAGAGCTACAGTATATATATGCCTGTCATTTTTGTCCATGGTCTGAAGCTCAACATCAAAAAAACGAAGATCATGGCCACTGGTCTCATCACCTCCTGGCAAATAGAAGGGGAAGAAATGGAGGTAGTGAGAGATTTTACTTTCTTGGGTTCCATGATCACTGCAGATGGTGACAGCAGTCACAAAATTAAAAGACGCCTGCTTCTTGGGCGAAAAGCAATGACAAACCTAGACAGTATCTTAAAAAGCAGAGTCATCACCTTGCCAACAAAGGTTCGTATAGTTAAAGCTATGGTTTTCCCAGCAGTGATGTATGGAAGTGAGAGCTGGACCATAAAGAAGGCTGATCGCTTAAGAATGGATGCTTTTGAATTATGGTGCTGGAGGAGACTCTTGAGAGTCCCATGGATTGCAAGAAGATCAAACGTATCCATTCTTAAGGAAATCAGCCCCGAGTGCTCACTGGAAGGACGGATCCTGAAGCTGAGGCTCCAATATTTTGGCCACCTCATGAGAAGAGAAGACTCCCTGGAAAAGACCCTGATGTTGGGAAAGATGGAGGGCACAAGGAGAAGGGGACGACAGAGGACGAGATGGTTGGACAGTGTTCTCGAAGCTACAAACATGAGTTTGACCAAACTGTGGGAGGCAGTGGAAGACAGGAGTGCCTGGCGTGCTCTGGTCCATGGGGTCACGAAGAGTCGGACACAACTAAATGACTATACAACAACAATGCAGTATATATACCAAGCATGTTATGGTGAGGTCTACTAGTTCCCATTGGAGGAATCTGAAGGAAAAATAATCCATGAGGAAAAGGAAGAAAACAAAAAAATAGAATGAAAAAGGAAACCCTAAGAAAGAGCTGACCTGTGTGATGCCTATCCCAAAAGGAGTGTAGGTCTCCTCTTGGCAAACAGATAAGCTTGCCCAACAAAAACACAAAAAACAGACCAATTCTCCATCTCACAACAACACTAGCATGCCTTCAGGGAAGATGGTGTTGGTGGGGAGGAATAGATCCAGGAAGGCAAGCCAATGCAAGCTAAAAATTGTAAGAGAAAGATCAGAAGAGGAAAACTCAATTCTAAAATGTTCTACCCTTTTGTGTGTTTGCCTAACATAAAACTCTTTCTGTTGTGACGTGGGGTTTGTGATTTCAGCTCTCTTGACATAATATGCTGGAGACAGTCCTCTAGTAACACTTCTTTATTAAAGCAACAAGACTGAGACCTGGGGAAGGGAGAGCTACATTTATAGGGACAGGGAACTAGCTAGAAAGGATACATTTTGGAGGGAACAATATCAGGCAATCACAGTCCTGCCTTTTGGAGGAAACCAATAAGACAGAGGTTCCAAATACAGCAGCTTAAATGAACCAATAGTAGCTGTACCCTCTGGAACCAAAAGGCAGTTACTTTACCCTAATGCAATACAGACAATAATAATACAGATATAAAATCCTTTGACTCAATACACAACACCCCTCCCCCCCTAGTGAGCACAGCAGACGTAATCTCTCAGGTACTGTGGGATCCTACAACTTCTACTTGATCTCCTGACAACAGGTGTTGCCGGTTCTGGATTGGCTGTCACCTGTGGTAGGGGGGCTGCTATAGGGGTTTCGTCAGGAACAGATGGAGTCCCAGACATCTCAGGGTCCCCTACCTGTACCTCGTCATCCTGAGGACTAGCAGACCCTGGTTCATTTGCTGAAGCCCCTGGTGATTGCACCTCTGGGCCATTTTCACTCTGGTCTTGCAGCTCTGCGTCGTTAGCCAGGGATGAATTATCAGACTCCTCCCTGCTGAGCGCCCGGCGCCTCAGCTGATCTATATGTCTCTTCCAAACTTGCCCATTTTCCAAGGTCACATAATAGGACACAGGTCCACTAGTCCGGGTGACCACACCAGCCACCCACCGCGAACCTCGTGAATAGTTCCTCACCCAGACCAGATCTTCAGGGGCGAAATACCTTGTTGTGTCAGTCTCAGCCTGGGGGTTTTCTCTTGAATTACGGTTTGGCATTTTATCCGGGTGGACATAATCCAGCACCGTTACCAATCTTCTACCCAAGAGCAGCTCAGCTGGCGACTTGCCCGTCGCAGTACACGGCGTCGCATGCTGCAAAAATAACATTCGCGGGATGCGAGCTGACCAGTTACCCTCCATTAAGCGCACAATGGATTCTTTGGCTGTTCTTACCATGCGCTCCGCCTGCCCATTGGAGGATGGGTGAAAGGGCGCGGATGTGACCCCTCTTATGAAGTTATCAGCCAAGAATGCCCTGAATTCTTGGGATACAAAAGCTGCCCCATTATCTGATACAATGGTCTCAGGTAACCCAAACAGGGTTGCAAACAGCTGCCTCAACACCTTGATTACGGCAGCTGATGCCATGCTAGGGACCATCGCCACTTCTAACCATTTGGAATATGCATCGACGATAACCAAAAAGACCTTCCCCTGGAATGGCCCAGCAAAATCTAAGTGCAGCCGGCTCCAGGGAGATCTAGACTGCTCCCACCAGTGAACTGGTGCTCTGGCCACTTCTGGCCGCACCTCTTGGCATGCCTTGCATGTTCGTACCCATTGTTCTATGTTCTGGTCCATTCCAGGCCACCACACATAACATCGGGCTAGCGACTTCATCCTGACCATTCCCGGGTGTCCCATGTGAAGCGTCTCAAGAACCCTGTTTCTCAGTGGTGCTGGGATGATCACCCTATCTCCCCACAGGAGACAACCCTTATGCATGGATAACTCGTGCTGCCTTGTCGCATAAGGCCTGAATTTGTCTTCATGCGGACCACCTGGCCACCCCCTCCCCACCCAAGTGAGCACACGGGAGAGAACAGCATCTTTCCTCGTTTTCTCCGTAATATCAGTAGCCGTTACAGGAGCCCCCGGAAGTGTTTCCAGCATCATTATGTGCTCCGCTGGAGCAGGATCCTCATTGCTCCCGCCAGGAAGGGGCAATCGACTCAGCGCATCAGTGTGGCACAACCGTTTCCCTGGCACATGGGTCAAGGTGTACTGGAACCCGTTCAGGAATATAGACCAACGCAACATTCTGGGGGAGAGAATTTGTGGCGTTTGTTTGTTCGGGTTGAACAAGCCCAACAGTGGTTTGTGGTCCGTTTCAATGGAGAAATGACGACCGTACACATAATCATGGAACTTTTTGATTCCTGCCACAATTGCAAGCGCCTCTTTGTCAATTTGAGCATAGTTGCGCTCCGTGGGCGACAACGTACGGGAATAGAAAGAGATGGGCTTTTCCGACCCATCCGGTTCCCTATGACTCAGCACTGCCCCCAGGCCGTATTGAGAGGCATCACATGCCAGGACCAGCGGCTTCGATTCATCATAATGAGCAAGGACGCTCTTGCTACTCAGCATTCCTCGCAAGGAGTCAAAAGCCTTCTGCTGCTCCTGCCCCCATCGCCACACATTCTTTTTCTGCAACAGTCTATGTAATGGTTCAGCTACTGAAGCTTTCTGGGGTAAGAACGAATGATAAAAGTTAATAAGTCCCAGGAATGACTGCAACTCCGTCTTGTTCTGTGGTCGTGGTGCCTCGATGATGGCCTTAACCTTAGCATCTGTGGGGTGGAGGCCTGATGCATCAATTTTAAACCCCAAGAATTCCACAGTTGGCACCCCAAAACTGCATTTTTCCTTTTTAAGTTGCAACCCCATATCCTTGAACTTGAGCAACACTGCACGCACACGCGCAACCAGTTCCTGTGGGTCTTTTCCAGCAATCAAAACGTCATCAAAAAATTGCAAGACCCCCAGCAGACCTCTTAACAGGCGTTCCATGAGCCCCTGAAAAATCCCTGGGGCCACACAAACTCCAAATTGTAATCTGTTAACTCTGAACACCCCTTTATGTGTGACAATAGTCTGTGCTTCCGCTGATTGTGGGGTTACTGGCAGCTGTTGGTAAGCTTGTGCCAGGTCAATTTTGGCGAACACCTTGCCCCCAGCCAGTTTAGCCAACAGATGTGATACGACTGGAATGGGGTATGAGTTTCCCCTGAGTGCCTTATTGATAGTACATTTGTAATCAGCACAGATCCTGACTTCCCCATTTGCTTTAAGGGGCGTGACGATTGGAGTCTCCCACTTAGCGGAGTCCACAGGTGAGAGAACTCCCTGCTTGACCAATTTATCCAGCTCTGCTTCGATCTTGGGTTGCAGTGCAAATGGCACTCGCCTTGGTTTGAGTCGGATTGGGGCCACCCCAGGGTCCAATTCGAAGTCAACTGGGGGCCCTTTATAACAACCCAGTTTTCCATTAAAGGTAAAGGTAAAGGTACCCCTGCCCGTACGGGCCAGTCTTGACAGACTCTGGGGTTGTGCGCCAATCTCACTTAAGAGGCCAGGGGACAGCACTGTCCGGAGACACTTCCGGGTCACGTGGCCAGCGTGACATCGCTGCTCTGGCCAGAGCCAGAGCCAGAGCCGCACACGGAAACGCCGTTTACCTTCCCGCTGGTAAGCGGTCCCTATTTATCTACTTGCACCCGGAGGTGCTTTCGAACTGCTAGGTTGGCAGGCGCTGGGACCGAGCAGCGGGAGCGCACCCCGCCGCAGGGATTCGAACCGCCGACCTTTCGATCGGCAAGTCCTAGGCGCTGAGGCTTTAACCCACAGCGCCACCTGCGTCCCATCCATTAAAGAGACCAGCAAATTCTTTGCATAATGCCTCGCTCATCTCAGGGCAGGTTTGGATTGAATTAAGCCCTGATATACTCAGTCCCAGGGCGGGGAACCAGTCAGTGCCCAGGAGACTGAGGCGACTGCCCTTTGCAATCACCAGTTTGAGTACCGCCTGTTTGTCCCGGAACTGTACTCTCACGGCACACAACCCCATGACATGGATGCAGCCCGCTGAGTATGACTGCAAAGTTGCCGGGAAGGGCTCCAGAGGGGGCAACTTACCCCTGGGGAAGAATGTCATCGCGGTCTGGTCCGACACGATAGTGAATCCAGATCCGGAGTCCACCTCCATGTCGCACAGCTGACCCTCAATTTTCACCTTGACGTGTGCCTTGCCTTGCGCTGGAAACTGCACGACCCTCCCGTTGATCTCCGTTACGTAGTGGCAGTCCTTTAGAACATGGTTTGCTGTGGGCGATCTGCGATGCTCCGGCCTAGGTGCTCCTGTCGCTCCCAACGCCGCCGATCTACAGACCCTGGCGATGTGACCTGTCTTTCCGCACGTCCGGCACATAGCATCCCGGAAACGACAACTCTTCCGCTCATGGTTTCCGCCACAACCGGGGCACCTGCCTCGGTAATCTTTGTGCACTGTGCAGGCCTGACGCACTGCCTCGGCCCCATGGACTGGGCTCTGGCTCGGAGTAGCCTCTAGCTCGTTCATGGCATGCGCAACTTCTATCTGTGGCTTAGGGGCCCTGCGACTGGCATCAAGCTCCTCTCTTTCATAATTCTCCGTGGCGGTGGCCTCCTTCAAGGCTGAAGCAAGGGTAACCTCTTCTTTAGCCACGATGCATCTTCTGGCTTTCTTGCTGCTCAGACCACCGATAAACCGATCCAGGAGAGTCTCTTCCAGATCTTGGAAGTCGCAATGCTGAGCGAGCTTCCACAGTTCAGCTAGAAATGCAGATACAGACTCCCCAGCACGCTGCTGCCTCTTATGAAACTCCATCCACCGGGCCATCTTGGTCTCAGTAGGCGCTAAATGGCTTGTTAGGCAGGCAAGGATATCTTTGAGAGATGTCTCACTTAGGTTCGCTGGAGCAAGCAATGCCTTGGCCAGCTTGAAGATCTCAGGCCCACAGTAGCTCAGGAATATGGCCCTTCTTTTGCTGGCATCGGTGATCCCTTGAGCCACTGTGAAGAACTCGAAGCGTTTGACGTAGTCTTCCCACGTGTGGGTCTCTGATGGCTGGAAGGGCTCCAATACCCTTGGACTCTCCATTGTCCTGTGGGCAGGGTCGTCTTCTCAGCTGGCCGGTGAGTCTTGTTCTTAGCTACAATCCGGACTCTGAGGCAGGGCTGCGTTTAACCGCTCCTCAGCATTCCGGATCCCACCTTCGTCGCCAGTTGTTGTGACGTGGGGTTTGTGATTTCAGCTCTCTTGACATAATATGCTGGAGACAGTTCTCTAGTAACACTTCTTTATTAAAGCAACAAGACTGAGACCTGGGGAGGGGAGAGCTACATTTATAGGGACAGGGAACTAGCTAGAAAGGATACATTTTGGAGGGAACAATATCAGGCAATCACAGTCCTGCCTTTTGGAGGAAACCAAATACAGCAGCTTAAATGAACCAATAGTAGCTGTACCCTCTGGAACCAAAAGGCAGTTACTTTACCCTAATGCAATACAGACAATAATAATACAGATATAAAATCCTTTGACTCAATACACAACACTTTCCTTTTCAGATCTCCAGCTACACACTGATTTGTTCTCTCTAACTACACCCCTGGATACTTGATTTTACTCATTAACAATTAGTCCTCTGTTGATTTATGGCTTGCTCAAGCTTTCAAGTCTTCTTTAGTCCTCTTCCTATAGTTGCATCCCCTGATCTTACCAAAACTTTGCTATAGCTATTGCCCAAGCCAGGAAGACGAACCTTGAAACCATTTGGTTTCTAGCTGGGAGAGTCTGTGCTTCCTTTCTCAAATATTTGCCGAAATCAAATATGTTGTTTAAAATAAAAATGGTTGTCATGAATACCACAGCCCCTTGTGTGAATAACTGGAAAGGAGGTTCACCACCTTCTGCCTGTCCAACAGAGCAGGAGCTTTATGGGGAGCGGGGGAGGGGCAAAGAGATCATTGACTGCTGGCTGGGGATGACTAAGCGGAGGTATCAGAGGCTTACAGAAGCAAAGCACACAGCCTTGTCACTGAGGACCAGGCACTGCCTCTGTAGATGGAAACAGAGCTACCCAGATGGGGTGCACGTATACAAGTTTGGCATTCTCGCATGATGAGAAAGTATCACAAGTAAGCACCCTTCCCCTTCCCACCAGACAAAATAATCTGGACTTATATTAGTTAACTTTTGACAATGTATTAATTAAAAGTGATCTGCTCTGTCTCATGACCAACCAGGTCATTCTAAGAGATGACTCACCATCCTTGAGTTTATCATAAAGGCACACACTTACGTAATTATGAGACAGCAGAAAAATACATTATTCACCTCAACCTTGAGGTGTCCAGTTGATATTTTACACCACCTCATTCACTCCATCTCCTAGAGTTTATAATTGGGTTGCTTCTTGGTTTGATATAAAAGAAACATGGGTAATTATTATTCTATATATTTTTATTAAATTTGTATACCACCCTTCATCCATAGATCACAGGATGGTTCACAGCATAAAATAATAGGAAAACCAAAAGATACTCAACTATATCAGTGGATTGAAGTAATAAGACTTTTAATTCCCAATAAAACAATAGTTTCATCACAGACTTAAATCAGCCACGGAGATAAATTCTCTACTTTGTCTTGCTTTTCCTTGGAATATGGTCAACCAGGTTTCTCTTGTCTAGGGGTCCATCTGGTGCAGCTATCAGAGAGAGATGCCAACTATCAAGACAGCCATCTTCAAAGGAAGGAATAGTCACTGTGTTTATCTCAAAGTTCATGTGGTAGCAAACATGGCTCATGTAGCCAGCATCTTTTCTGCTTCTACAGTCTTCAATCTAGGCATAATGACCATCATGGCTTCTCAAAACCAAACTTTGGTTCACACAATAATTGGATCTGGTCCTTCTGCACAGTGCCCCAGAAACCAAATCTGAAAGGGACGTAAATGATGGATGTACTGTGAAGGTACTTTCAAGCATGTACTAAGGAAGGTAACGTGGATGTGAGATTGGAAGGCTATATCTTATCACTGCAAAAATCAGGGAGAGCCAGGGTAGCTTGCCACTCTCTAAACAGTCCCTTGATAATGCCTTTCTAGATGCAAGGTTCTTTGGCTCATTGGGGGCTGTAGCCTATCCTCTAATTCTACAGACACGGCTGCTGTTCTTCTGCCAGTCCATTTGTCCTGGACAACTTTCCTGACATCACTAGCACGTTAGCTCTGCTTCTTTCTAACTTGCTGTTCACCTGGCAATTCTGGCTTCCTATTCCTGGCTGCCTCTTTTCTGCAGTATCTCCTTTGAGAAAGAGGATTCTAATCTTCATCATTTATGGGGGTGGGGGGGGTGGGGGTGAATGACTCCACTCAAAAGATTTTTAGGGATACTCTAGCAAAGGGTCCAGAAATCATTCTGAGGTAGGAGAAAAGAGCTTGTGAGATAATTTCACATTTGAATGCTGACATTTATAGAGCATCTACAGGCTCAGTGCAAAGGATAAGAAGGAACAATGATTGAAAGAGCAGATGGCCCATCATCTAGAAAGCCTCATGCAGATTAGGGTATCAAAATAGCTTTTGCACATCACATATTAATACAGCGCTTTCCCCATCTCCTTAAAATCTTTTCATAGTAGCGAAACTCTCTTACTAAATTAGAGAACTTCAGTAGAAGCTGGGGGCTCTTTTGGGCTGCAAAAAAACCAACCCAGTTTGACTCCAAGAAAACACAAATTCTTTCCTCAGAATCATGCAAATGGTGTGGGCTATTGGCTATTTTTATTATACAGTTTTATATATAGTTCTATTGGATCTTGTTACATTTTTGCAAAAAGTATTAATAGCAAAAAAAGTCAATAGAAAATAAAGCCCAAACTATAGTGAGGAGCTGGAGAAAGGTTTTATTTGTGTGCATGTATTGAAACAAAAGGGAGATAAGGAATAGAAGGAACCCACAGTTCTTTCCCTTGTTCTAGTGTGATAGTGGTGTTGCTTCAGTGTCCTTCTACTGGTTCACCAGCAAGGCATCTCTCTGAACCTCCTTCAGATGGAAAGGGAAGCATCTCATGCCTTTCTTCAACTGTGTCTAATATACACACAGTTCCTCATGGCCAAAATCAACGTCTCTTTCATCCACTGGTCAGTTTTAGAGCATACTTAGCTTTCCAAGTAAGCAGCAACAGTCCCTTCATAATAAACAGTGTACATCATAAACCACACCACGTTGCTTCAGGTGCATAATGTTCCGGGTTGGGAGATGTGTAGCCTGTTTGCCTGAGCCCCCTTCTAGTTCCTGAACCCTGCAGCTCCAGAATATAGACATGAAAGCTGCTCTTGCTCTTTTATACCTCCAGCAGTACTTCCATTGATTGTGAATTTTGCTTAATCAGTGAGGAGTCAGGTTCCATTGAAATTGGAAAAGAAATTCTTTTGAAATATCCCAACTGTGAAAATTAAGTGAAAATCTTAAACATCCAATCCCATTCTGTTTGTAAGATGGTGAAATTAAATTTTGACAGATCCCTTTCCTTCTTATATGATGGGTGTAAACATTCTCTTGTCAACTGGGACTGAGAATGCTTTTGCAATTGCTTTTATCAGTTTTTTAACAGAAGCTTCTCAAATGCCATAAAAGGATAATGTATACCATATTTTGTTTTCAATTTTCCCACTGTGTGATTTCATTGACAAAAATTGAAATAGTGGTGTGTTTGTTACTTTTTTGGCCTGTTCATAGGAAATTGTAAAACCATAGTGAAGGAGATTATCCCAAGTAGACAAATCAATAGTCAGTTTGGGTTATACAATCATTTTTTTTAGAACTGACATTAAGGGGAATAAACTTGGAGTTACTTTTTGTGAGCTGCTGCTCCAAACTTTTAATATTGCTTTTGCTTAAGTGAGTAGAATGTGGTGATTTATGTTCTTCTTTGGTTTATAGAAAAGTAATTCCCATAGTTGTATCTTGTATAGTTCCTGCTCCCCAAGTAAAAATTTATCATGATTATCTCTGAACCAGTCGAGAACTTTTGCTATTTTTGAGACTTGGGAATATATTGTATTAGGTACTCCCAACCAAAGTAGATAAATTTTACAGGGGTTTACACAAAACATTGTGGTTTATTGGTGTTAGGGGAGTGGTGGTACCTCTGGTGAGGGGCATGTTGTGGGTTACATTGTCCACCTTCAGTCCCCACCCTGCACTCAGCTCTCACCTGTGGCTCCTGGAAGCTGTCAGCATGGGGCAGCAGCCACATCCCAGGAAGAGCTTTGACTGGCTGGCTAAACTGGGTGAGGGGAGCCAACATGTCTCAAACCCTTGGTGAGTTAGGGACTTCCACACCATGCAAAGACAGGCTCCAGCGGATTGGGCAGATGAGGCGAATGCAATTTTTCTAGAAAAAGAACTTTGTGAACTCACCATGAACACCTCCCTTGTTCTCTTATAATGGCAATGGCACCCATGTGAGAAGTGCTAGAACTGAGTTCCGGCGAGTTCCGGCTGCAAAAGCCCTGAGTGGGTCCAGTGGTCAAGAAGGCGGTTTCTGCAGGTGCTGTAGAGGGAAATGAGGGGCAGATGGGACTTGTCAGCCTGTGAGGAGAAGGACAACTCCGCTGCCTTGTGGCTACACTCAATTATGAGAAAGGCTTCAGAAATAGCTGGAGATGGCAGGAGAGCCCTGGGACAGCCGGAGGGCAGCGTATTTTATCAGGCAAGAAGAAATGCTTGCACAGAGATGGAGCAAACTGCTTAACACTACATTGAATGCCGCTCATCAAACCCACTGCTGCCACATCAGTTTTCTGGAGTGGGGCCACTCCTCCAAGATCGCCAGACATGTTTTTCCTACAAGCTTTCATGTTCACTTTCTCAGCTTTTCACTCCCAAAATCCACAGTCTCAATCTGCACGCACACCTCACCACTGTTTCTGTTCTTTTCCACACAGAGAGACTTACATAATCCCTAGCGGTGAAAGGGAAGAACAGGAAAAGCCTGCCTGCTTCACCTAACCGCTCTTCTCACATCCCAGGATTCCAGAGTGGTTTGTGCACCAAAGAACCATTCCCTGGATGTGATGGGTCCTGTAGCAAGCAATTTATTTGACAAATGATATGGCCAGGGCAGCATGGCTAGCATTCGCAACAGTGTATGAACTTATTATAGCTACCAAATTTCACCTACAGAAACATATATATTTTTTGCAGCTGGAGAGGTTATGTCCAAAGAAAATAAGAAGGGAACAAAATGGGGAGAGGGTTCGGGCATGATCTGTGCAGCTAGAATGAAAGGGTGGATTCTGCCTACTCTACATTTTGGCTCTGCATGAGGCCCAGCAGCAGCTGTGAGAGCTTCTTGCTGCCAGAATACAGAGTGGGAGCAGAAGCATGGCTCAGCCTAGCAGAAAAAGGAGCACGTACCCCATGCCAAGGAAACTTAAAAAAATCTCCAGCTGTAATCAATCCTGCCAATCAAGCTGGATCTCTTCTTTTCCCAGGTTATCAATTAATGCAGAACTTTCTTGGTGAGGCCTGAGCAATGGGGGGGGAAAGCTCTAAAGGGATAGAAAAAGGGCAGCAGTCATGAAGAAGAGACAAGGAGTGATTCGTGACTTTTTCAAAGCTTTGGAAGGCTCTCCTGCACAACCTCTGGAGGTTTTGCAGCTGAACTTCTGTTGCACCAGGAAGTTCTTCTGGCACAAGCCCTTTGAAATACCGGTCCAATATAAGAACCCAGTTCAGTTGTCAGAAGAACTGTCTTGAGGTAGCATCTTAGGTTATCTCAGATAATTAACAACATCCCTGAGAATCACAGACTAATTCAATGTTGACAGCTACAGGACTATGTTAAAGTCCCTATGTTATGTACAGTATGTCTACATTTAACATGTTTTACCTGTGTTCTTCAACACTGTGTACCCAGATTATTGGAATAGAACTCCAATCTTCCCTGACAATAGGCTTAGTTGGCTGGGGTTGATGGGAGTTGTAGTTCAGGGGGACCCATGGTTGAAGAATACTGCTTTAGATATTATCTGGCACACACAGAGAAATACTTTTTTGCTGGTTCCTATTCATTCCAATGTAGCAGCCTTCAGTTGAATGGTCCCCTGCTGATACTTCCTATTGTGAACTTTACTTCTACAGAGGCAACCACCACAGTGACTGCTCCATATATGTCATCTTCCACCCATGAACATATAAACTGTTTTATACTGACCCAGACCATTGGGTTGCCTAGCCCAGTGCTATTTATTTATTCATGTTTATTATTTACTGCCCTTCAGCTCCCATAAGGGTCCCATAGACAAGTTCACAACAATAACAACACAATCCTGGGAGCTGTGCTGCCACTTGGAAAACAACAGCTCACAAAGTTAAGGTAGAGTTTAAAGCAAAGGATGCCCAAATATGTCAATTTTGGTTTCCCTTGGTCTCTCATCTTCCCAACCTTAAATACAGTTTGCTATGTTTCCATGTTAGTTTGCAGTGAAAGAAATTAAAATTCATCAGCACTTTGATGCAAATCTGTCCAAACCTGCAATGTTGCCTTGTACACATTTTTCAAAGCAATTTCTCCAAATATAATGCATTCTTGTATGTTATTTTTCACTGATACGTGCATTTCTATTAGCACTTTCCCCTAATATACATTTTTTAAAAAAACAACATTTAGAGAACTGTGAAGGATAGACGTACTTCATTGTGCCTGGTGTTGCAGGAAATGTGAATTAGTTAGGTTCGTATTAAAATGTGAACCAAGCTGAATTTCTGCCCTGTCTCTAGTTAACACCCATTAAAACCCAGGTGAAATAAAAACACCATCAACGAAGCCAATTTAATCTCTATTGGGAAGCAGTTCCAAAACGGGTGTTGCCACTGAGAAGACCCTACCTCGTGTTACTGCTACCCTCCCCTGCATTGTCAGTGACATAAGGCAGAGCCTTTGAGGGTGACCACCACTAACAGGTTCATGGGGTACGAGGCACGTACTCTTTGAATGTCCCGATTTTCCAGTGACAGTCCTAGAATTACACAACCCATCCTGGTTTCTGATTTGATCCCAGAGCATCCCTATTTCTTCTACCAGTGCTGCTGCCACCGAGCTTGGAGAGGAAGCTTGGCCGGCAGCTGTCCTGAGCGACAGCAGCTCCTGCAGCTGTGGCTGCAAGGAAGCATCCCATTGCCTCTCCATGGCTTCTCCATGGCCGCCGCTGGCAGACTCCTCACTTGCATGGCTCCTTGTGGCTGCTGGAGAGCGGGCGAGGAGGTGAAGAGGCTGTGCTGCCAAGGCACCATGGGAGGTGCTGGCTCTGAGGGGCAGGCAGGGGGCAGGACTGCCCTGGATGGGAAGAAAGGGGGGACAGAGCATAGTGCAAGGGGTCTTGATTTAAAAGAGGGGGGAGCTGTTGTTGGTTTGCAAGCCCCCTCCACAGAGGCTGGCCCCTCTCACTGTCCTCGGAGCTTGCATACCAGTAACCTCCTCTGGCTGACATCCAGACAGACCAGGGAGATTTTTGATAGGCGACATTTTCCCAAGCGTGGGTAAATGCACACCCCCTCCTCCTGCTTCTTCCCTAGCAGGGAAAAGGAGACACACAGAAATTTCTATTTACATTCTTTTATCTCTGTCTACAGCACTAGAGAAAAACACATCATTTCAGTTCAGTTCTTCTAGCAAGTCTGACAAACTTCCTGTACATGCGCAAATGGAAGGTTTCAAATTACACTCTTCACAGAGCCTTTTCCAGCCTGCGAACTTCCTGGGAAATTCTTTCCCACAGCTTGTTGACATCTTGTGATGTCAACAAGCTGGCTGTTTGCAGCTGCGATGTTCTCATATACTGACATCCTCCCCCATATGAATCATCGTTAGCTGCGGACAAAGCTTGATCCAGAGAAGAAAACAAACAGTTGTTATACATGTAACAATCCCCTGTTGTTTCAGTTCCACCCTTGGAACTACCCGCCACTGGTTTCACCTATGTAACTCTCTGGTTGTCTGTTTTCCAAGGAATGAGTGCTTCTGCATTACCTTGATTAGGGAATATAGTGTTACGCTTAGCAACTCCCTGTTGTGTCTTTGTCTCTGACTTAGACATACCCTTAACCTGGCTTTTGTTGTCAACAATAGTAATACATGCAACAGCTGAACTAGCAAACTCTTGAGAATACCTCTTGGGTGGTACACCCTTTGTTTGAAGCCTCAGGCTTTACAGAGCTCCCTCTAGCTCCTTTCTCCTGACGTGGTGTGTCCTGACGAACAGAATTCTGAGCTACAGCTTTCTCTTCTGTAGCAATAGTAGTGGGGGTGCTTGATTTCCGAGCTTCACTCCCCCCATCAGCAACAGCCATTGCAGCAGTAACAGGATCATCAACAGCAACTGCAGCAACAGTCCCTTCACTTCCTTGTTGTGGCTCAAAACTCCTCCCAGCTTTTGATGAGCTCTCAAGAATTTGGCTAGCTTCATCTTGGCTCTCCCCCTTTGGTGCAACCAATTCTCGGTCATTGCTTCCCACCCCAGCTTCACAAGCTTTCCGGAGTGACTCCCAAGTGACCCTTGGTTCTTCGGCACCCTTTAGGACTGGCTCAAGATAAGCGTCCACATTTTCAGCCAAAATTCCGATCACACGCTGCTTCAATTCATCTTGAACTGCAGCCTTCTCTCCCTTTGCTTGTACAGCAACAGGCTGTGGGGGTAGCACTAAGTCCCATAATTGCTCTCCCACTAGCAGGAATTCCATTGCAAAAGACCATTCTAGCCAATTTTGGCTATTCAGTTTTTGAGAGAACAGAGCCATCTTTAAATCCCAAGCTGCAGCTTTCAGCTACAAGCTGGAAAATCCAAAAGTCTATGTCCTGTTTACTAGCTGCTTTGTACCTGGCAGTCAGCCCAGCTGCCTGGAATTTTCCCTTCTGAGAATCTGTAAACAACAAGCCCTCGCTGCAATCCAACAGCTCTTTGCAGCGTAGCTGCTTGGAAAGTCCCTTTCCAACAGTTTGTTTACAACAAACGTCGCTGAAAACCCAGCCTTGCTTTCGCTTTTGAAGCTTCTTTTTCTCTCTTTGCTCTTTAAGCTAACCAGCTCAACGGAACTTGGCAGAGGACGGCAGAACCTTATCAGTTGCTCTGGAGTGCGAAGTATGTGGCTTCTCTCCGCTCTGTTTTATCCAAAACAGGAGCTTTTTTCACCGTGAACCGAAAAAGATTTCAATTCGCGTTCAGCATCCAGCCATAAATCAGCAATCGCAGAGGTCCGTGGATCGTTGCTTATCAGCAGAAAACGTCTCCCACTTGGTGCTCCAGCCACCTTTAGCAGTGCTTCACAGTCTCAGCCATCCACCGTGCAATCACTTGTTGTAGCAACCATCGGGCTCTGCTACCATTTGTTGGTTTGCAAGCCCCCTCCACAGAGGCTGGCCCTTCTCACTGTCCTCGGAGCTTGCATACCGGTAACCTCCTCTGGCTGACATCCAGACAGACCAGGGAGATTTTTGATAGGCGACATTTTCCCAAGCGTGGGTAAATGCACACCCCCTCCTCCTGCTTCTTCCCTAGCAGGGAAAAGGAGACACACAGAAATTTCTATTTACATTCTTTTATTTCTGTCTACGGCACTAGAGAAAAACACATCCTTTCAGTTCAGTTCTTCTAGCAAGTCTGACAAACTTCCTGTACATGCGCAAATGGAAGGTTTCAAATTACACTCTTCACAGAGCCCTTTCCAGCCTGTGAACTTCCTGGGAAATTCTTTCCCACAGCTAGCCGCATCTTGTGATGTCAACAAGCTGGCTGTTTGCAGCTGCGATGTTCTCATATACTGACAGCTTTGTGTATCCATGTCTAATCTTGCCCCCTTCTAAAATTGAATTTTTTGTGTTTTTCTTTTCTTTTTGTAAATCTACCACAGAGCTGTGGACCCCTTCTCTTACTGAATGTTAAAATCTCAAGCTGTCCGATATCTCTGATTTCACCCTTATACTGCAATCCAAGAGTACACAAAACCTTCCGGTGGGATGTGTCCCATACCATGTTTGTAGATGCAGGAATCACTCTTAAAAAACATGTGATCTCTGAAGAAGATGTATTCTCAGACATGGGAGAGCCCTCAATATGGGTAGTGAATTGCACTTCTTCAGATATTATGTTGTGGGCCACTTTTGAATGCCTCCCTGTTTTGTTTTGAAGCCCTCCCTATAGGTATAAAGGCTGCAGTCACCTCCTTGCTCTACTAGTTTTCTATATACAGAAAGTATGACTGTGTGTGTGTGTGTGTGTGTGTGTGTGTGTAGGCGCGCGCACACACACATACACAGACTATACCTTCCAGACTCTTATCACTTCATTTCCTTGCATGTATAGCTCCAACCCAAATGTACTTTATAGAGAGAATGTTATTACTAATACTAATTTGCATCAAGGACAAAATTGCTTTTCATTTATGAAAGAAGAAAAATGGGGAACGGGCTTAGTGAAAGCTTGCAATTTATGCTAACAGTTGAACAGCACAGGCAGTTCAGAATGGGCACAGATTTAAAACTGTACAGGCAAAAGTATTGTTATTGAGTCTGTGGGCTCTGCCTAGGTCCCTCTATTAGCAACACTTTCCATTTCACCATCTGTCAAGAGTTTCTCCTGCCCAATTTCCTGCACCTTCTATGCCACAACTAACAAAAGCATATGGATGGGGAATTCCATTTAAAGGTGAAATGTAAAGGTGAAATTACCTAATCCACACTTTCTGAAATAATATGGAGAGTCACACATCTTGAAATTATGCAATGCAGTCCTTTAGCCAAGGAATGTGTAGAAAGATACATATACTTAACTGTGCATAAAAACGAATATGCTATTGAAAGTAACATAAAAATGCATCACCTTTGGCAAAGCTGCTTTATAAAACTGTGTATATTAGGCAAAACTGCACACAAAAATATGCATATTGAGAGAAATTTGCTGTAAAAGGCTGATAAATTTCAGGACTTTTTTCCAATTGCACACTGATGAGGAAGTGGGGAGAACTGAAGTGAATAGTGGAAAAAAGAGAAAATGAAATGGACACCCTCGCCCATCCCTGATTTGTCTTTATCTTGGGTCCCAATGTGTCTTTCTGCCTCCAGCTGTCCTCTGCTCATGGATGTTTTAAAGGGTGAACAGCTGGCTTCCCTCCTGCTGCGTTTCTGCTGCCGGCTGGGACGGAGAGGTGCTATTGACGGGGCTCATGCATGCTGGTGCCTGTCTCATCCCTTCACTGAAGTGCTGCCTTGGATACTTTGATCATGGTTTACTTAAACCACATGTAGCTCACCACCATCCCTATATTTGCAGGAGGAATGAGCAAATTCAGCCTCTCTCGACACTCCCTCTTAGCTCTGCTACTGCAGATCATTGTTGCTGGAAATGCCAGACCAAAGATGGGAATATGTGAGGTCCCAGGTTTGTGTGTCTTTCCACTGAGCTGTAGCCTTTCCTGTACCTGTTGTTCAGGTTTCCTTTTATCCCAGAAACTTATCTCAGGAGAGACTGAAGAAGGGAGCCGCATGCTCTTCTGCCGGGAGATGTTGGTTCAATAAATGATGTCACCTAACCTATATTTTCTCTCCCTTTTCCTCCTGATTACATGCCTGGCTGGTCTGCATTTTAGCAAGCACAATAATGGGGCGACACAGTGTTTCTTGTCTCTCTTCTCCTGCTGCCTTTTATCGCTCTCTCCTTTTGTTTTCCTAATAGCCTTTTTCAATATGGAGAAATACATGATTAGAGCTCATTAGGCTCACTTTTGTCTACACCTCATGGTTTGGAAGGATAAATCCTGAAATTGATCATGTGCTGATGTATTCACATGTAAGCATGAGGGAAGCTTTTCTTTTCTTCACCCTTTCCTTCCACCCTTTCCTTCCACAAGACTGCATCTCTCTCAGCTGCTATATGGAAGGAATGCTAGCTAGCCGTCAGAGTTCATTCCATGTTTGGTGCCAACAATGTAGGTGCCTACTGTGGAAGAAGATTGGAAGAAATTTAAGATGTATCTTAAGAACTATTATAAAATTGAGGAATGCTAAAATGCCGAGGGAAAAGAAGACGTAGAATTGCAGCGGAAAATTGTGTTTAATTTTTTAGGGTGGAATTGAAAAAGAGAATCAATTTTCATTTAAATTGGTTAAGAAGGGTTGCTGAATAATGGTTTAAAATCAAGGATGCAAAAAGGGAAAGGTATGGGGAAGTCCGGGAAAAGAGGGTTATGGAAATAAGGTTAAGAAAAATGGTGTTTTTTTTTGTATTTGTTTTAATGTTGCTTTTGTTTATGTTAAAAATTTGGAAATTAATAAAAATTTTATTAAAAAAAACAAACAAACAATGTAGGTGCCTAAAGGAGAAAAGTTCATGCTGCTGCAGGTAGTCCCTTAGTATTTTTTTATTCCGGTACATGGAATAATGCCTTATATGACAGACTGCACAGAACCAAAAACTTTATTTCACACTTTTCTGAGTGACGGCTTTAGGGGTTAAATTTCATTCTAGAAAGACCTTTCCACTATTCACATATAATACAGGGGAAACAAGCAGACCAGTGGAGCACTAGACACCCCCTCCCAGGAACAACAATGCAACACACCTTCCCAACTATCTGACGCTGTCTCCGAAAGGATTTGAGAATTCTGATTCTATTTTCTTTTCTCTGGCCAGATTAAAAACACTGGGATTTGCCAGCACAAGATGTAGTAACAGTTACAAATTTGAGACAGTTTGAAAGGAATGACTTCAGACAAATTCATGGAAGAGAAAGCTGTCAATGCCTACTTGCCATTATTAATATATACAGTGGTACCTCGGGTTAAGTACTTAATTCGTTCTGGAGGTCCGTACTTAACCTGAAACTGTTCTTAACCTGAAGCACCACTTTAGCTAATGGGGCCTCCTGCTGCTGCCGTGCCGCCAGAACACGATTTCTGTTCTCATCCTGAAGCAAAGTTCTTAACCCGAGGTAATATTTCTGGGTTAGTGGAGTCTGTAACCTGAAGCGTCTGTAACCCGAGGTACCACTGTATTACCTTTGGTATTGGAGTTGGTATCTGTATCTGGGAACAGAATTTGTGGATGCCAGGATCCAAGTACAGAGCAAACAGGGGCGTAGGAACGGAGGTGCGGGGAGTGCAGTCTGCCCCAGGTATCATCCTTTGGGGGGGGGGGACAAAATGGCACACCAGGGGGGATGGCACTTACCACAGGGCCTGGCCTGCAGCGCGCCTGAGCCACATGTCTCTCCTGGGAGTGACGCGGTGGCTCAGGGCCCCTCGCTGCCCAAAATGGCAGTGTGGGGCTTGCGTCTGCCAAGCGGACTCAGTGGGCAGCTCACCGCAGCGCCCCCATGGGTGAGTCGCCCTGCCCTGGCCGCTCCAGGTGTTGGAGCAGCTAGCTACGCCCCTGAGAGCAAAGCAAGTACTCTTTGGTCAAAGAAGCCCAGTAGATTTAAAATGTTTAAAAAGGCAGCAAAGTAAAATTTGTAAAGTAAAAAGTAAGGTCAAACAGATTCCTCACTGGCCTTGCAGATAACTTCATTGTCCAGAAAGTGGGAGAAGCAACAAGAGGAACAGCCATTCTAGATCTGGTCCTAACCAATGTTGATGACCTGGTTAGTGGGGCAGAAGTGGAAGGATCATTAGGCGCGAGTGATCATGCTCTTCTGAAGTTTACTATACAGCGGAAAGGAGCAGCCAAGCATACTAGGACTCAATTTCTTGACTTTAAGGAAGCCGACTTCATAAAACTTAGGGAAGTGCTGGGTGAGATCCCATGGACAGTAATACTAAAAGGAAAGGGAGTTCATGATGGCTGGGAGTTTGTTAAGAGGGAGATAGTAAAAGCACAACTTCAGGCAATGCCAATGTGACGGAAACATGGAAGGTGCCTAAAGAAGCCGGGGTGGCTATCTAAAGAACTTTTAACTGAGTTAAGATTAAAAAAGGATGTGTATAAAAAATGGAAAAGGGGGGAAACCACCAAAGAGGAATTCAAACAAATAGCCAGCACGTGTAGACACAAAATCAGAAAAGCTAAAGCACAGAATGATCTCAGGCTTGCTAGAGAGGTTAAAAGCAACAAAAACGGCTTTTATGGGTATGTTTGTAGCAAAAGGAAGAACAAAGAAACAGTGGGGTCACTCAGAGAAGATGGTGAAATGCAAACAGGGGACACAGAAAGGGCTGAATTCCTCAATGGGTGCTCATCAATGGTTCCTCTTCATCCTGGAGAAGAGTGACTAGTGGGGTGCCACAGGGTTCTGTCTTGGGCCCGGTCTTATTCAACATCTTTATCAACGACTTGGATGATGGACTCAAGGGCATCCTGATCAAATTTGCAGATGACACCAAACTGGGAGGGGTGGCTAACACCCCAGAGGACAGGATCACACTTCAAAACGACCTTGACAGATTAGAGAACTGGGCCAAAACAAACAAGATGAATTTTAATAGGGAGAAATGTAAAGTATTGCACTTGGGCAAAAAAAATGAGAGGCACAAATACAAGATGGGTGACACCTGGCTTGAGAGCAGTACATGTGAAAAGGATCTAGGAGTCTTGGTTGACCACAAACTTGACATGAGCCAACAGTGTGACGCGGCAGCTAAAAAAGCCAATGCAATTCTGGGCTGCATCAATAGGAGTATAGCATCTAGATGAAGGGAAGTAATAGTGCCACTGTATTCTGCTCTGGTCAGACCTCACCTGGAGTACTGTGTCCAGTTCTGGGCACCACAGTTCAAGAAGGACACTGACAAACTGGAACGTGTCCAGAGGAGGGCAACCAAAATGGTCAAAGGCCTGGAAACGATGCCTTATGAGGAACGGCTAAGGGAGCTGGGCATGTTTAGCCTGGAGAAGAGGAGGTTAAGGGGTGATATGATAGCCATGTTCAAATATATAAAAGGATGTCACATAGAGGAGGGAGAAAGGTTGTTTTCTGCTGCTCCAGAGAAGCGGACACGGAGCAATGGTTCCAAACTACAAGAAAGAAGATTCCACCTAAACATTAGGAAGAACTTCCTGACAGTAAGAGCTGTTCGACAGTGGAATTTGCTGCCAAGGAGTGTGGTGGAGTCTCCTTCTTTGGAGGTCTTTAAGCAGAGGCTTGACAACCATATGTCAGGAGTGCTCTGATGGTGTTTCCTGCTTGGCAGGGGGTTGGACTCGATGGCCCTTGTGGTCTCTTCCAACTCTATGATTCTATGATTCTATGAAAATGTGGAAATATAGGCTGTAAAACCTTTAAGGCATGGGTAGGCAAACTAAGGCTCGGGGGCCGGATCCAGCCCAATTGCCTTCTAAATCTGGCCCGTGGATGGTCTGGGAATCAGCATGTTTTTACATGAGTAGAATGTGTCCTTTTATTTAAAATGCATCTCTGGGTTATTTGTGGGGCATATGAATTCATTCATTCCCCCCCAAAAAATACAGTCCGGCCCCTCACAAGGTCTGAGGGACAGTGGACCGCCCCCCTGCTGAAAAAGATTGCTGACCCCTGCTTTAAGGCCTTTCCAGATGACTTCCAAAATTGTCCCCTTTAAAAGTTCCTTCCAAGTTTCCTTCTTCCCCCAGCATAGGAAAAGACCACGTTTGGTAAGTTAGAAAATGGTTTACTTACAAACTCTCCAAAGGTCAAATTCATGTGGTTTTCCACACGTCAAGACATAAAAGTTGCATATGTCAGTCAGAAAAGTTGTACCCTCTGCCCACTGGAGCTAAATAGGGCAGCACTGCACCACCTGCTTGGCCGCACAATGGGGAGCCTCCCCAGGCAATGACACCCTACTTACTTTGAGGGGTGCACTCAGGGTGCCCTGTGAGCCCAGTGCTGTTTCGTGAGACTTGCAAAAATGGCAGTTGGGTGGCAGAGCACCGTGAGCTGTTGCATCCTTCTCAAGGTGCCCTCCAGTGTGAGAAGGACGCAACAGCTCACAACACAGCAAGGCATTGGGAGGAATACACCCCCCAAAACTGTGCCCCTCCCGTCCTCTCACACTATGCCACCGCTATGAAGCTCTACATAGCTTTCGTCCAGGCTATCTGAAAGGCTGTATTTCCTCATCCAAAACTGCCCAGGTTCTGAGATCTTCCATGGAGGCTTTCTCCATGCACACTTGGTGGGGATGCAGGACAGGGCCTTTTCAGTGGCTACTCCCAGACTATGGAACTCTCTCTGGGGAAGCCAAACTGACTCCCTCCTTGTTGTTCTGCCCAGAGGTGAAGAACAGCAGGCTCTGGGGGAGAGGTGGCTTTTACTGAAAGGGCTGGTGCCATGCTGTTTTTTTTTTTTGTAATTATCTGTAAGTTTATTGTTGTTGTTGTTTAGTCGTTTAGTCGTGTCCGACTCTTCATGACCCCATGGACCAGAGCACACCAGGCACTCCTGTCTTCCACTGCCTCCCGCAGTTTGGTCAGACTCATGTTTGTAGCTTCGAGAACAGTGTCCAACCATCTCGTCCTCTGTCGCCCCCTTCTCCTTGTGCCCTCAATCTTTCCCAACATCAGGGTCTTTTCCAGGGAGTCTTCTCTTCTCATGAGGTGGCCAAAGTATTGGAGCCTCAGCTTCACGATCTGTCCTTCCAGTGAGCACTCGGGGCTGATTTCCTTAAGAATGGATACGTTTGATCTTCTTGCAGTCCATGGGACTCTCAAGAGTCTCCTCCAGCACCATAATTCAAAAGCATCAATTCTTTGGCGATCAGCCTTCTTTATGGTCCAGCTCTCACTTCCATACATCACTACTGGGAAAACCATAGCTTTTACTATATGGACCTTTGTTGGCAAGGTGATGTCTCTGCTTTTTAAGATGTTATCTAGGTTTGCCATCGCCTTTCTCCCAAGGAGCAGGCGTCTTTTAATTTTGTGACTGCTGTCACCATATGCAGTGATCATGGAGCCCAAGAAAGTAAAATCTCTCACTGCCTCCATTTCTTCCCCTTCTATTTGTCAGGAGGTGATGGGCCCAGTGGCCATGATCTTCGTTTTTTTTGATGTTGAGCTTCAGACCATATTTTGCGCTCTCCTCTTTCACCCTCAATAAAAGGTTCTTTAATTCCTCCTCACTTTCTGCCATCAAGGTTGTGTCATCTGCATATCTGAGGTTGTTGATATTTCTTCCGGCTTGGGATTCATCCAGCCCAGCCTTTCGCATGATGAATTCTGCATATAAGTTAAATAAGCAGGGAGACAATATACAGCCTTGCCGTACTCCTTTTCCAATTTTGAACCAATCAGTTGTTCCATATCCAGTTCTAACTGTAGCTTCTTGTCCCACATAGAGATTTCTCAGAAGACAGATGAGGTGATCAGGCACTCCCATTTCTTTAAGAACTTGCCATAGTTTGCTGTGGTTGACACAGTCAAAGGCTTTTGCATAGTCAATGAAGCAGAAGTAAATGTCTTTCTGGAACTCTCAAGCTTTCTCCATAATCCAGCGCATGTTTGCAATTTGGTCTCTGGTTCCTCTGCCCCTTCGAAATCCAGCTTGCACTTCTGGGAGTTCTCAGTCCACATACTGCTTAAGCCTGTAAGTTTATACACAATGATAACTCTATCAGTGTTTATTTTTTATGACTGTTATTTTCAATGTTTTTAGCTGTTCTTATTTTTATCTGTAAGCTGCCGAGTTCCCAAACAAACGACCTATGCATTTCAGGTGCCACCACTGGGGCTCCAGGATGGGAGCAAGTCTTTCTTTCTGCTTTGCTGCGCGTTCACCCGGAGCCAACTCGGCAGCCTTGCTGCGCTTGCACACCCGGCTATTAGCTGTTTGCATGAGCGCTGCTAGACAGAGGACAGCAGAGCCCTTGGGACAGGCGTCTCTCAGCCGTCGGAGGAAATCTCTTGAAAGCGGCTCCCCTGGACATTGGGGAGTAAGCGCCCCTGAATCCAGCGAGGCTTCCTCCTGGTCCGGAGCCAACACGCGCCTGCAGAGGTTGCGATCCATCCCATGCAACTGTCACCCAAGCAAGTGGCACTTGGGCTGCACGCCCGTACTCACTTACTCTGGAGTAAGCCCCAGGGACTTTCTCGTGATTGTCCTGCTTGGGGCGTGGATCTAGTTGCGGGAAGCCCGGCGCCTTGCCCCACTTCCGACGCGTGCGCTCCGAGGCGCCGCCGAGGAAGCTTCGGCACTGATGCTTTCGGCGCAAGGCGACCCATTTCACGCGTCGCAGCTGAAGGAGAGCTCAGTCAGTGAAGCATGAGTCCCACGTTGGGCAAAAGATTTTTGCGTTCCGGCGGGTTGGACTAGATGTCCCCCGGGATCCCTTTCCACTCTCTCCCGTTTCTATAACACATCGAACCCGCGAAGTCCTTGTCCTGGCTGTCGGCGCCCCCCGCCCAGCTGCCCTCTGCACACGCTCAGATCCCCCGTCGCCAAGTGCAGCGCCCACCTCAGAGAACCGTGGCCTTGGAAGGGCTCCCCGGGGTCATCTAGTCCAACCCCGGCCTTGGTGCACGCGGCCTTCCCGGCGGCGGAGCGCGCGCTCCCGCGCCCAAGGCGGGGGGCGGGCGCCGGAGCCGGAGCCGGAGCCGGAGCCCGCCTTCTCCTCGCGCGTCGCCGCCACCGCCACCGCCGCCACTCGGGGACTGGCAGGGGCGCCTTCGGCCGCTCGCCTCTCCGCCGGGACGCCGCCAGCAGCAGCCGCCGCCGCAGCAGGCGAGCGCCCTCCGGCTCCCGGCGCGGCATGCGGAGGCGGCCGGGGCGCTGCGCCGTCGGGGGCGGCCGGGGGGCGGCCGCGGCGTCCTGAGGAGCGGGGCGGCCCCTGGCGACGCCTGGCCGGCCAGCTCGGCGGCGCCCGCGCGCCATGAGGAGGCACCGGGAGCCGGCGGAGCGCGGCGAGGGCTGCGGGGCCCCGGAGGGCTCGGAGGGGCCCCGCCGGCCAGGCGCCCCCGCCCGCGACTGGCTCTACGAGTCGTACTACTGCCTGAGCCAGCAGCACCCGCTGCTGGTCTTCCTGCTGCTCATCGTGCTGGGCGCTTGCCTGGCGCTGCTGGCCGTCTTCTTCTTCTTGGCCGCCGGGATGGTGAGTCTGGGGGGAGGGCCGAGGGGCTTCTCCCGGGGCGCCCCGGGGAGCCCAGAGCAGGCTGGGCTGCGACCCCCTCAACTTTCCAAAAGAGAAACGAAGGCTTCCAACCAACACAGGCAGAGCTTATTTTCCGATTTTTTTTTAAATCGTCTCGTTTTATTCTCACATGAATGGGCTGGATTTTAATTTGGAGCTTTATTGATTTTTCTTTTTAAAAAAATGTCTGATTATTCAGTTTCACACATAACGGTACACATTTTTGTAGCTTTGCGTTTCTAATGAATGGGAAGCCTCAATTCTGGACAATTTTGGTGCAAGTGGCTTACAGATTTGGCAGCTCTCAAACTTGCTAGAATACCACGATCCAGAGGTTATGGGCCGATGGAGAAATGTTTTGTAAAAAAGCATTTCATGTGATTAGAAATTCAAACGTAGCCCTGCCTGTATTGCTTTGAAACACAAGTGACATTATGATCATGTTTAATTTCTGCATTTTGTGACCTACCACAGTTGATTAGCCGGGCAGCCTGATCCCACTCAGATACACCCCAAGGAAGTCCCACTTTATACAGTGGCATTTACTCCAAGGAAAATTTGTGAGGGATTGTAGCCTTACTTCCATCTCAGCTTTTTCAGGTTGCTTTTTAAAAAGGATTGTTCTACTCTGCTGTAATCCTGTTGTACAGCTATTTGGAATGTTCTGGTCTGGATTTATCCCTTCTTTTCTGTACTCCAGAGCCTCTGCTGCCTTTTTCCTTTTACATTTTTTATACTGGCAGATAACTTCATAACCCATTTCTGCTCAGGAGATGCAGTTAATTTCAGATAAGCCGCTGCAATTGTTACCTCATGGTGTGTCTGGCAAAGCAGAGGCTCTCCTTGGCCTCCCCAACCCCGGCACTTTCTAGCAGTTTCGTGTTTCCAAAGCAGGTTTGAATTGTGACTGCCTTCGGATCTGTTTCAGCACAAAATTACTTTGTGCAATCTCTTGGGCAACTTGCATGTATTCATGTAAATAGCAGAGGACACGCCTGCTTGGGAAGGCTGCTGGGTCCTTTTAGTTAAATATTCTGTTCATGGATCACAAGTGGAATAAAACTGCCAGGCCTCTAGTCCTCAACAAAGCTACTTGGAAACATCCCACAGATTTCAGCAGAGTTTCTGGCCGAGTAAGTGTGCTTAGGCTTGCAGTCCAAATTTAATACCTCTAATTCATTTGCTTGCTTTCCTTCCTGCTGACAGATTAACCTTATTGGTATTTGCTGTTCAGGTGAAGGTTTTAAAGCTACAAAAGAGCTTTAACTAACACTTAAATGTTTTCACCTCAAAACAGGAGTTGAAGGAGCCACCTCCCTCCTTTTTTGATGTTTGGGCATGAGTGCCATTGCTAATGTAGCAAAAAGGACAGCACCCACGGTCAGGAGGAAGTTTGGGCAGGCTGGGGAAAACCCCAAAGTGAGAAAAATATTCAGGAAAAGATGGTGTGGGGCGGGGGGGGGGAGAGGAGGAGGAGGAGGAGGGAGGACTGGGGGGGGGGGGCGCCATGGGACAGAATGCTGACTGATGGTGGGGGTGGGCAGGAACAGGATGGAATGGAGGATTCTAGAGAAAAGGTCTGACTGGCTGAGTGGAAGAGTGAATAAGGAGCACCGCACATGGGAACAGCTTGTTACAGGTCCCACTTGCTATCCACGTTTTTCATTTGCTTCAAACAGTTAAAAGGTAGTCTGTTGCTCACATCATTTGCTACACATGCAAGATTGACTGTAGTTAACAACCCTCTTAATTTTCAGCAGAGGAAAACTTTGTGCCATTTGTCGAATTCCTTATTAGCTTGTTCCCAGGGCTCCAGTTCTTCTCCACTAAAATCAATGGGAGTTTTTGCTCTTGACTTCTGTATAGGAGCCGGATTGCACCCTCAGTCTAAAGTTCAGGGAAATAAACCGTAATCAGGTGTAGCCCATACACTCAGCCAAAATGCTCATTTTTTTCCTCTTGATTGCCGCAATTAGTCAAAGAGATTTCCATTCTTGTGAAGTATTTCCATGTTCAGAATGTAATGATGTGAACCACTGTGAGCTGCAATCTTGCTTATCAATGAACGTCACACGGAAGTGCTGCACTTACACCTTATTAATTTCTCCCTGAATCGAGAGTTGGAATAAATGAGGATTTTCCTACCCATTCTCTGCGCGCACAAAGAAACTCTCACACACTCCTTTTTTGCCTATCCTTCTCCACATCCCTGGCATATTCCCCTGCTTTGGAGGAGAGTAGGCAAACCAATTGTGGAAACTAGGTGGGAGAAGACATGGCTGCCTCATCACTGACAGCCTGATTCAGTGGGGAATTTAAAGGCACAGAGCAGATTTCCAGGTTGCAACTCTCAGGGTGACTCGCTCAGGCTAGCACCTTCTGCATTGAAACCATGTGCTCTGCCACTAAGCTATGTCCTATCCTTAGCCTTAGAACTGTTTATCATTTGGTAACTTCAAAAGTGACCTCCTGTTTTATACATTTCTATTCTGATTTATTGAACTCTGGAAGCAGATAAGTTTTGGCTGATTTAAGCATGGATGTCAGCTTTGGTTTCTATCAGTTTTTCATATTTTCCACCTTTTTGCAACAATTTGGGAATTTTGTTTTTTAAATCCCCATGAAAATTTCTCTGCATTTTATTGTTATTTTTTCCTAATGAACACCTTTTGGTATGCAGTTTTGACTAATACAGTATACACATTTTTGCAAGCAATTTTCCGTAATACAATACATGCATTTATGTTTTTTTCAATCACATATATGTATTCTCATGCAATCACTCCCCCCTAATTTATGCATTTTTGTACACATTGCAAAATTTGGAGAAGTGCTAATTTCTGAAGGATGCCTTCAGTTTTGGTTCACATATTGTTTCCAGAAGTACAAGTTAAATAGTTTCTCACTAATATGCAAATAAAATCTGATTCTTCCCCATCCCACCCTCATTTTATAAAATAAGACTACTGCATACTTGATGATTTGGACAGCCCTGTTTAGGGACGTTTTTAGTGTTTGATGTTTTATTGTGTTTTAAATCCCCTGTTGGAAGCCCCCCAGAGTGGCTGGGGAGGCATGGCCAGGTGGGCAGGGTATAAGTAATAAATAATAATAATAATAATAATAATAATAATAATAATAATAAATCAAATGTATGAGCGGACTCTGTTCAAAAACATTGCATTTGAAGGCATATGTAATATAAATAAAAACCACTTTACATCAGTTTGATAGCAGGACAATGTACAAAAGGCAATTATGTTCATGTAAACGTAAAATCCACAATAATATGTCAGGCATAAAATGCCATTGAAAATACATTAAATAGGCAGTGAAAACAAAATACAAGAAGACTAGGTGCTAGAGGATAATAGAAATGTGATTCTATGACACTCAGAGGTGATGAGAGAATTGTACTGTTGGTATGAAGTGTAAGATGACTCTTCACACCTCCAAAGCAGTATTTTCTGTTGCAATGAGGATGCATTTGTAAACCGGAAGGGTGCTTGATTTTTACCATAGTGGTTAGTCAGTTGGGAATCTGGGTGCTTCACATTTGGAGCAGACTGTTATGGAGGAACTGCCTAGAAACTTCCTCTGCACCCGTCTCCCATTTTATGAAGGTTTTGCAGAGGTGTTAAATTGGAAGGTGGGGGGATGCATTCTGGTCAAGGAGGTTTCTGCTGGAGAAGTGGGTCACCTGGGTCAGGAATGGCCATGAGCCATTGGAAGTTACTTTCTGAGTTTTAATAGACCTTCAAAGTTTATAAACGTTTCTGTGGTATACAGAGCTATGTCAATTTCAGAGCAGATATAAATCAAAAACACTGAAGCCAGTGAAATAGCTAGAGGTAAGCTAGAGCAGTAGTATTTCTGTTCAGATTAGACTGATGGTCTTCTCCCATCACCCTGCTCTAAATATTCTGTGATATGTTCAAGTCCAGTGCATAAAATAATTAGAGGGAGGGTGTTGCCTACAAAATCCAAAGCTTCCATTGTGGACGTCATAGAACTGAAATGCATTTAAAGAGCCTGTGTTGAAAATGCACAGTCCCCTTGATCCTGATTTTGTTATGCATCTGAAACATTCTTAGGCTAGTTTAAACATTTTCCTCGCTGTAAGTGTGTCATCATGGCTGCAGCTCTGAACTGAGGGGCTCTTGAGCGGTATGGAAGCCACGGTTTGCATTGGCAGAGGCTGGGCAGGCTGAGAGAGAGGCTGTGAATCACAGAAAAATAGAATAGTGCAGGAATTGCAGCTAAAGCATCCCTGAGAGATGGCCACCCAACCTCTGCTTAAAAACCTCCTAGAAAGCAGGGGCTGCCTCCTTCCAAGGGAGTCCTTTCCGCTGTTGAACTGCTCTCACCACCAGAAAGAATGTTATAGTTTAGTTTGTCTTTGGCATTCCAGGCATGCCATAGGAAGGGGGAGAAAGCTCATTTATAATGTATTTAGGAGGCTTTATTTCCCAATGGCTAGCAGTGAAAAATGGGATCTAGAGAGGGAGAAAGAACTAGCCACTTACTGTTTTATCCATGAAGTTTGCTTTATGACATAATATTTGTCCTTGTGTTCATCTTCCATTGGCTGCTGAACCAGAACCTTTGGGTCACTGGACGTTTTATACTTCAAAGCTCCCCCCCCCCCTTCTAGTCTCTCTTACCCTAGATACTATCAAGGGTCAAGTATTTTATCAGGTATAATTTTCCTTTTATTGTTTACAATGTACTGGGCTGCATCTTTGCTGTGTCTGAGAATTCATAATTACTAAGTGGTAATCAGAAAGATGAAAGAGAACGGCTGATTATCTATAAATTGTAAGACTATGCAAACTACATTTTCATTCACTGACTGACCATAGGTGTTACATAGTAATAAAAGATAAAAAGTTAGGATCATAATGCTAATTTTCATATCATAATTTGCAAAATTATTTGCAATGTAAATCCTGCAATTACATCTGTTGCATAAATATTATTCAGCATTTTCATATTCCTATATAATGAGACTATTCTTCTGTGTTGCTTTTGAAATTTGCAGTAAATGGTCTACTGTAATAATATCATTCCTGATTTGTGTCTGTGAGTGCATTAATTTTTCTGAGAAATGTAACACTGGCAGTTCCAAAGGAAATAAAACATTCTTGTCTCAAAAATAAGATGCAGCTTACAAATAGCAAGGACACTCCAGCTGGCAATGGATTTGGGCATTTAGGCCTGGGTTTAAGCTCAAACCTCCTGATTAAAATCAGAACGGCTTTAATTTTAGTTGGATTGCCTCAAATAAATGTGCAGATTATAAATATCAACACAAATATCACAAAATGCTCCACAATATATAACAGGCCATTAAAAATAAATATTTATTCAATATGTCCTTCTAGAATGCCAGGTATGGTGATGCAGACTAGGTAAAGGAAAAGGGACCCCTGACCATTAGGTCCACTTGTGACCGACTTGCGGCGCTCATCTCGCTTTATTGGCCGCAGGAGCCAGCATACAGCTTCCGGGTCATGTGGCCAGCATGACTAAGCCGCTTCTGGCGAACCAGAGCAGCACACGGAAACACTGTTTACCTTCCCGCTGGAGCGGTATCTATTTATCTACTTGCACTTTCGGTACCTATTTATCTACTTGCTTTTGAACTGCTAGGTTGGCAGGAGCAGGGACTGAGCAACGGGAGTGCACCCCGTAGCGGGGATTCAAACCACCAAACTTCTGACCGCGTTAAGTATAAACTATGCGGACTAGTTTATACTTAAAAGTCTATCATAATTCTAGAGAAACAGCATTTAAAAGAGGAAGTAAGCCACTGAGTTCAGTGGGACTTACTGGTAGGTAGGTGTGTGTAGGATTTCAGCCTACCTCTTAAAAATATCAGTGTGCAGCTTTGGCAAATCCAGAATGGTTTGAGAATTTACTAATCAATTTCACTTCTAAGAATGTAACACTTTTCTATATACAGTTTCTTAAATATAACATTTCCTGAGGCAACTTTGGAAATGAACATTCAAGGTGAGGAGTGCCATGCATTCAAATGACATTCTTTTGAAGCATCATATCACTTTCTCTGTGACCAAGTACCTGCATTGCCTCTTTATTACTGATTTACAGTAGAATAATAAAGTGCACACTGAGGAAATCAGGCTTCAGGTTTTTACAGATTTTTTAAGTGAAAGCAAGCAGCATTTGCCTCTGAGCCTCTTCAGAAGCTCATTACAGTGGTACCTCGGGTTAAGAACCTAATTTCTTCCGGAGGTCCGTTCTTAGCCTGAAACGGTTCTTAAGCTGAAGCAGCACCACGTTGGCTAATGGGGCCTCCCGCTGTCACTGTGCTGCCGCCGCGAGATTTCTATTCTCATCCTGAAGCAAAGTTCTTAACCCGAGGTACTATTTCTGGGTTAGCGGAGTCTATATAACCTGAAGTGTTTGTAACTCGAGGTACCACTGTACAGTACTAATAAAGAAGTGTACTTTTATTTTCTGCTTATGTATGGCCAAGGGCTACTCTGTTTATAACCCATGATTTCCTCCTGACTTTTTTTTTTAAAGAACTTTGTTGTTGTTTAGTCGTGTCTGCCTCTTCATGACCCCTGGACCAGAGCACGCCAGGCACTCCTGTCTTCGACTGCCTCCCGCAGTTTGGTCAAACTCATGCTGGTAGCTTCGAAGACACTATCCAACCATTTCATCCTCTGTTGTCCCCTTCTCCTTGTGCCCTCCATCTTTCCCAACATCAGGGTCTTTTCCAGGGAGTCTTCTCTTCTCATGAGGTGGCCAAAGCCTTGGAGCCTCAGCTTCAGGATCTGTCCTTCCAGTGAGCACTCAGGGCTGATTTCCTTAAGAATGGATAGATCTTCTTGCAGTCCATGGGACTCTCAAGAGTCTCCTCCAGCACCATAATTCAAAAGCATCCATTCTTTCGCGATCAGCCTTCTTTACGGTCAGCTCTCACTTCCATACATCACTCCTGGGAAAACCAGAGCTTTAACTATACGGACCTTTGTTGGCAAGGTCTGTATTTAAAGAACTACTTACTATAAATAAGCAATAAAAGTGTCTTGCTTTCCATCTGGGCAGCTTGTTTATAATCTTGATTTTTTTTATGAATAAATAAGAATTCACTGATTTACTGATTTTCTTAATTCCCCTGTAAATTCAAGTGTACATTTCAAGGCAGTATAACAGAACCAGAGTTGCTTTTCTCCATATGTGCTTTATGTTGCTGAGAGCATAATCTGCCTTTCCATAACAATGATCAAGAAAAATATGAGGCCAGTTTAGTATATTCTCAGCAGGATGCTGGATGTGGACTTCTCAAATGGAAGTGTCCCTGTTGCAGAACAATCAGGCAAGAGTTTCAGAAAGTAACTTGATCAACAATATAATGTAATAATGTCCTCCCATTAATGTCCTCCCATTAATTTTACCTCTCCACTCTCCAATATCTTTCATTTCTTGTTCTTACCAATTCTCTAAAGGATGGACAGGGTATCAATAATAATAATGTTTGTTTGTTTGTTTATACCCTGCCCATCTGGCTGGGTTCCCCCAGCTACTCTGGGTGGCTCCAAACAGAATATTAAAAACACGATAAAACATCAGACATTAAAGCTTCCCTAAACAGGGCTGCCTTCAGATGTCTTCTAAAAGATAGTTGTTTATTTCCTTGACATCTGGCATTCCTCAGGGCAGGCGCCACCACCAAGAAGGCCCAAGAGGGAGCTTGGGCTGAGGCTTCTGGGCCCTTCTCAATAACTGATAGCTGCTGCTCCGTCTGATGCTGGGAGGCATTCTTTGGGTGGCTTAGGTGTTTACACATACATGACATCTTCTTGTATTGCAATTCCATTATTTACAGGAGTACAACTAGAATTTTTCATGTGCTTGTCTTAACTCTAGTTGCTAAAGAATTTGCACAGATATTTTGAGTGACATGAGAAAGGCACTTTTGGCATTGGTGGTTTTCAGTAACCTGAAGAGCAGAGAAAGTAAGAGTATGGAATCTTACAAATTAGGAAGAAAGAGTTTAACTGGCTAGGGCAGTAGCACTTGTGAGTCATATTCTATACAGGGCTTGTTGTCAATCAGTTAAACATGAGTCAGCAGCATGTTTTATTAAAATATTTCAGTCCCACCTTACTTTCCCATAACAGGTTCGTAAAGGTTCGTAAAGAACATAAATCTCAATAAAGCAACAGGAGAACAAAGAAACAAGCACCAAAGCAACACTAACGGTCCATCAGCGCAGAAAGCAAATAAATAAGGCCAGGCTCCTTCATGTTGTGGGAGCACATTGAAACAAGGGCACATCGGGACCCTGCTGTTTTTACCTGTTGCCTAAAGATGGAGAGGGAAGTGTCAGCTGGGTTTCCCAAAGGAGTTTCCCGGTGTGAGTGCCTAGCTTTCTGCCATTGGTAGGAGATGCATGGCAGCCTGTACAGTGGTACCTCAGGTTACAAACACTTCGGGTTACAAACACTTTGGCTAACCTGGAAGTAGTACCTCGGGTTGAGAACTTTACCTCAGGATGAGAACAGAAATTGTGCAGCTGCGGCAGCAGGAGGCCCCATTAGCGAAAGCGCGCCTCAGGTTAAGAATGGTTTCGGGTTAAGAACGGACCTCCGGAATGAATTAAGTTTGAATTAAGAATACCACTGTATTCTCTTCATTGCAAAGTAAGGCCCCCAGCATTATTTAGTAGGCAGACTTTGTTTGGGAAGCCTTGGGGTTAAATCCCTGCTCAAGCACAAAGTTGACTTTTTGACCTTGGGCTGCTAAGCTGCTTTGTGTGGCTGTGGTGGGAATGAAGTGGGAGAACTTGAAAGAATGGGATACAGCTGCAATAAAATGAGAAAGCTAACTTGATGGGGGTTATTTCAGGCGGGTTTGGAAGAGCAGAAGCAGTTGCTCACACTAAGAACAGGACAAGATGTAGGAATGTGGGCCTGTGATTTTGCAACAACTTCAGGGACCCCTTTCAGTATTGGCACCTGTGTGTGGCACACAAAATTCCAAGGCAGGTTGTAGGTGCACCTTCAGTTCCATGCTGAGCTGTGGCCATTTGTGTCCACTTGGCTAGAGTGAGAAGCACCTGCCTTATCCTGAGTTAGACCATTGCTCCATCTTGCACAACACGGTCTATGCTGCCCAGAAGTAGCTCTCCACAATATCCAGCCCTACCTGAATGTCTTGGGGATTAGAACCTGGTAGCTTCTGCATGTGAAACAAGTGCTCTGCCACAACAAATGCCTTTCCCAGTCTTATCCTTCTGAAAGCCTTTATTAGATTGCATCTAGCGAATGTGTTTGGGTTCAATAAGTGATTTGCATACATTTTGGTCTGTAGTAAGAGAATTAGGAGAATAAAGTAGAACTTTGCAATCATTTTCCTCTCCCCTTTTTCGGCCTCTTCTTCATCTTGTTGGAAACTGGTGCAGGGAGAAGCTTCCCTGGAGAGAGAAAAACACAATTTGTAAGCCTCCCAAGTGTGACACTTTTGCGATTAGCTTTGCGTATTCCGTTTCTCTGTAATGTTGATATTAAACAAAATAGTATGAAAACAAATAGTCATCCATCATTTAAAAATAATTTATTTGTATCTGCTTGTCACCTCCTTGGTATGGAGTTGAAACTGAGCACACATATCTGAAAGGGGATGCTGACAGACAGGCAAGGGAGGGAGGCTATCTTTTGCCTCAGAAACTCAACAGCCAGTCTGTGGGGCAATGCAGCTGCCACCCTGTCCAAAGAGGAAGGGGGATCTTCCTGCAGGATCTTGGGGGGCCTGGCACCTCACCTTTAAGAAGACTGGCCTCCATATTCTCCAGCCTCCTCCTTCCTCTCCTTCCCTCCTGTAGGGGAAACTTCCTCAGCCTTCTCTGTTTAGGGACTCCCACTGCAAATAGGGGCTCCCACGTGCTTGCAGTGGCTACTAGTGAACAGTGCTGGAAAAGAGTTTTTCTCCCAACTGCAACTGGCCCTGGGTTCAAAGGTTTTTCGCCTTTCTGTGGGTGGGTAGCTGCAGTTTTGTTAGATGTCTCATCTTCGTTATCACAACTTGGTGGAAGTAGCATTGCGGAGGTTTTTTTTGTTGGCATCCATCTGTCTTGAGAGACTATGGCAGGCGCCTCTGGGGGTTAAGTCAAACCACAGCATCAGCAGCACCAAAGTGACCTCTCTGGGGTGCAAGCCTGAGCAGTGTGTATGGGGGTTCTGGGCTGGCCAGATGACAAGAGTACACACAAGACCCCCATCTTGGTCTCACTGATGTGGTCCAAAGGAAAGCAGGGCGATATGTTTGGCACCAGCTTGGCTGCAGGAGTTGCCAGAAGGAGGCGGCGTACAAGGCCCCATCCAACCATCTTGGGGACTCCACTGCAGATTTGGGTTCCTAAATACAGAATTATAGAGAAATATTTTTAATGGATATTGTTTTATTTTGCTGTGGTATAAGATGAAACCTCATGCATTTTTGTCTTCTTTTTTATAATATTCTTTGAAATCAGTACTATTTATTGCTCCCATTAAATTTATTGAATAATGCATAGATTTAGTAACACTTGATCAAATATACAGTAATTCTAATTAGGATTTTTAAAATACTTGCCTAATAGCTGGAGGGCATGGTTTCTTGGCATGATGAAACAGTAAAATAAAGGCTGTTTCTTCCTGGAAGCAGAGGTGAGCAAGTGTGCCAGTACAGTACTTAGACTTTGCCTAATACTGACAGTTATTATTTTAGATGTGAGGAGGCATGAACATTGTGATGGCCACTGTTTCAGAGGGGAAGTTAAAGTAAGCATACCTGTCTCCCACTGAAATCAGTGGTGCTTTAAACAGCTTCACTAACTCATTTGTATGCCATATTTCTAATACAATTGCCAAGTTGAGTAACAGCCAGCTTCATTTTTTGAAGCAGCCCAGGCTGAGTGGCTTCACGTTCAGGGGGATATCCTAGTAACTTTTTGGAAGGAATGGATAGAAGGCTTACTGTTAAGATGAGAGTGCATAGGGGTTTTAAGTTCTCTTTTTTACCATGTAGCAGGGGAGCTTATTCAGCCCCGTAAAGTGGGAACGTTCCCCTGCTGGCAGGACAAGCAGAGGCTGCCTAGTAAGCAAGCCAAGTCAATATTTGTAAGAGCCTTCCTGGATCAGATGGAAGGTCTGCCTCATTCAGCCTGGTCTTTCTGAGAGTGGTCGGCCGGATGCTTTGATGCCCATAGACAGGTATGTGCAGGACAGTCTTCCCCTTCAATGGTTGCAGTGGACGTGCTTATTCTGCCACAGATCCCTGGCTTAAGAGTATTGCCCAAGTCAGGGTCTGCTTGTAATTGGAGCAAGGAAATATAAAACTGAGCCATTCTTGCCCTTGTCTTGCTTTGCATGACATCCTTTACTCAGGAGGTTGCAAAGCAAACTGAGGTGTATTTCACTGGTCCCACAAGCTATCTGTGTATAAAATTCATAAACACATAAATTAAATATGATGCAAAAGTATATGATCTCTCTTCAGTGTTTTCACCATGAAACATGAATTGCATGAAGTTTGGCTGAATTAGGCCGCTGTCATAGACACACATTCCTTGAAACACGCCCCATTAGTGGGACTTGCCCTTTCTAAGTAAGCAGCACAGACTTACAGTAATGAGAGTCCTAGAATTGTAGCATTGGAAGGGATCCCAAGGGTCATCTAGTTCAGCCCCCTTGCAATGCAGACATCTCAACTAAAGCATCCATGACAGACGGCCGTCCAACCTCTGCTTAACTTGCCCTGTAGAGTTCTCAAGCTCTTGTGCTCTGCCATGCTTAACCTATTCTGTTATTTAAGAGAGGATGCAGGGTCTGCTAACTTCTGAAACAGTTTTTCCCAATCCAGTGCCCTCCAGCTATTGTGCCCTACACTTCCCATCATCCCAAACTAGCACGGCCATGCTGTGTGTATGCCGGCGTCAGTGGCGTAGCGTGGGTTGTCAGCACCCGGGGCAAGGCAAGTAATTTGCGCCCCCTAACCCGTGGATTTGCGCCCCCTAACCCCCAGATGGTGCACCCCCACGCTACGCCACTGGCTGGCGTATGCTGACTGGTGTTGATGGGAGTTGTAGTCTACAACATCAGGAGTAGGAAAGGCTGTTCTAGAAAGTGGAAAGATTGAGGATGCTTGCTTCCTATGTGGAATCTTCGTTTATTAGGTTATAAGTCTTTGTATGCAAAAATTATACTATCTGGTAAGATAATAGAAATAAACAGTTACAATGCAGTCCTATGTATGTCAACTCCCAGAGTATATAATTGCAGCCCTAAGCACAATGAAATAAGCATTTCGGGGGGGGGGGGGTTAGTGCAAACAATATTTGGTGAATATTGGATGTTAAAGATCCCTACTTAGTTTGCAGAAATATACTGTACATTAAATTAAAGTGCTTTTGAAAGCAGAGGGAGCTCAAGAAAACTACCGGTACTTGCCTCTAAATGAGCAAATAAATAAATAAAAATACGGAAGATTGGATGTGACTGTAAAAAGATTATTCTAGACAAAGAACTGTAAAGGAATTTGATTACTGAGAATCATTATATATTCATAGAGTTGGAAGAGACCACAAGGGCCATCGAGTCATAAAAGACAGAGAGTTATATTAATAATTTCCTAAATGGATTATATTAATTCCACATTCAAGTGATGGTCAATGAATTTATGGATTAGTTTATCAGAAGAAGTGGTTAACTCAATTGAAACACTAAGGTTCTGGGTTCAGATGGTTTAAGAGCTGGTATTTTAAAAACCTCTTGACAGAAACAGTGCAGGTAATACATATGGAAGAAATGGCTTAGATCAAAAGCAGTGCATCTCTTTCACCACAGCAGCTTCCAAAAAACTGACTCTAGGAGGGATCAGTGGGAAATTAGTGAACCCATATGAAACTATCAAACATTCATGAATTAGTCTGCTTTTCTGTGATTTCCTATACACAAACCCACCCATGGGAGGGTTTGTAGTGCCTCATCACAATCCTGGATTTGCATGAAGTCGGGGTGGGGGAGGGAGCAAAAATGAAGGCAGGTTTTAAAATGGCAGTTTTAAACAATGGCAGAGATTTGAGTGAATTTGGGGCAGAGAAGCAGGTTGTTCCGTTAAAGCTGATTTGGTGTTCTTGTGCAACAAGCACATCCCCCCTTCTTCTACTTTTTGTGGTAAATCAAGCAATAATGGGAGAAAATGCCGGCAAGTGTGAGATAACAATTGCTTGATGTTGTATAACCTCTCTGCAAACAAACCAGGATGAGTGCTTAATAAATAGCTGACACAATTCGACCTTCCTGCAAAAATTTTTGGAAACAAAATCAGGATGATTGTTAAATAAAGAAGTTGTATAGAAATGGCCTGGGAGTAACATGTATTGAACATAGTAGGACTTGCTTCTGAGCATGCAAATACAGGATTGCACTATTACGTAGCTGTCAATCTTCCCTTTTTTTGCGGGAAATTCCCTTATTCTAACGCTGTTTCCCGCTGCTTCCCGCTGCTATCTCGGATTGTTAGATATCCTGTAGAGTGTCCCCGGGACAGGTGAGGGTGCAGATCCCTTATTTTCAAGGCTGCTGATCCCTTATTTTCAAATCTGAAAGTTGACAGCTATGCACTATTAGTTGCAAACTGATATGTTTTTAATTGTTCAAGCAACCAGGAAATAATTACAAGTTTTTCTATGAATTACAAAATTGCTCCTCCTTCCTCAGTGACTTAAATTGCTCTCACCAAATCAGTACACCTTGTCATTCTCCACCTCTTGATTTAATCAGAGAATAGTTTGCTCTTGAAAACTTAATTCCAGGTTTTGTAAGTCTCGCACTTGATTAGGCAATTGATATGAATTCGCAAATCTGGTGGTTCGTTGATTCATAATACAGTGGTACCTTGAGTTACAAACACCTCAGGTTACAAATTCTTCAGGTTAAAAACACCGCTGACCTGGAAGAGTTACCTCAAGTTGAGAACTTGCCCCAGGATGAGAATGGAAATTGTGTGCCGGTGGCACAGCGACAGCAAGAGGCCCCATTAGCGAAAGCATGCCTCTAGTTAAGAACAGTTTCAGGTTAAGAATGGACCTCCGGAACGAATTAAGTTTGTAACTAGAGGTACCACTGTAATGAAAGCAAAATGTTGGTTTCCTGTTGCATGGGTTAAGTAGTAAGCTTTCCTTTCTTCTTGTTTTCAGGAAACGGAGGACCATGTGGCCTTCTTAGTAACTGTTCCAACAGCCCTGGCAATTTTCTTCACCATATTTATCCTTGCCTGTATAGAGCCATTATTCAAGAAGTTCCTTCGTGTTTTCTCTTTGGTCGTTTGGGTGTGTCTGGTTGCCATGGGATATCTCTTCATGTGTTTTGGTGGAATAATCTGTCCATGGGACCAGGTAAGTTTTTGTATGAAATTGATTCTTGCTGATTTTGAGAGGGCCATATTATTTTGCCAGGAATGTGAAGGAGGAAAAAAAAAGGTCACAGATTTCAAGAATTGACACTCCTTGATCCAGTTGGGAAAACATCCAGTGCAAAGGCTGCAGATCTCTACTTGAAAATCCAACATTCCCAAAGAACATTTTTAGAGAACATAGATAGAAATAATTGTGTATTTTAAGTAGGGCACAATCATATGGGAAAGTCTTCTGCACAAACCCTATTGAAACAAATGGGTACTGGACAAGGGCATGCCAGTCTGATGACTGCCCTTTAAAACATCCCATGTGATGTCTCTAACATTATAAAGAGCTAATTATTAGAATTTTGGTCAAGTGATAGAAGAATTCTCCTTTTGGGTCAGCAGATCAACTAGCTGAGTCATAGAATAATCTGGAAGAGGGGCTGCTCACACCATAGTCTGCTTTGTTTTCTACATCCCTCTTTAATTTCAAATAGTATTTTAAAGCAAGGCAATGGCTAATATGCAGAAAGTCCTAAAGAGATGTAGACTGGATGTATTTGACATTTTTTTCACAGGGAAATATTGTCATAAATTGATAAATCCCTTTAATTTATTCTATGGTTACCTAGAATAAACAAAGCCTGTAAAGGTGTAATAGCCGTAGGTCATAGTCTTCCACTGATAACTAAGCAGGTATCAAATATAATGACGCTGCGCATTTTTCCTCCATGAATTTCTGAAAGATTGCAGAAGTATGGTAAAAGACAAAGACAAATATTAATGGTCAGCTGCAGCAATGCATTGATTTTCATTCGTTTCTTTTTCTGTTACTTTATTGTGTACGCAAATACACTCACAAACATACAGTGTTCCATTTGTTTCAATGGGCTTTGTTTAGAGGCATTTACTGTAACTTGTATTCTTGCACAAACGCAATTGAAATGAATGGGCAGCTGGCCTTCTGACTTTGCCTGTTAAACAGAGCAGCGCTTTCTGGGTGCTGCAGCTCAGGCTTCATCTTCTGCAGCTTCAGTCAGTGACCTGAGGGACCCTGGACTGGAGGAGATTCTGTCCATCTCTAGATTTGGGCAAACCACCTTCATCCCTAACACAGGCAGAGATTTGAAGCAGGGACACAACCGGATGCTTACCGTTTACATGCCTTGTTGCTACACCAGCCATTAAGAAGGCGGTTACATTGCGTTGACCACGGTGGAGGGAGTTGGGGATGCGTAGCCTGGAGAAGAGGAGGCTGCGAGGAGATAGGAGAGTCATCTTCAAATATCAAAAGGACCGCCAAATGGAGGGTGGAACATGCTTGTTTTCTCCTGTTCTGGAGTCCAGGACCCGAACCCATGGCTTGAAGTTACCAAAAAGGAGATTCTGATTAAATACCAGAAAGAACTTTGTGATGGTGTGAGCTGCTTGGCAGCAAAACAGCCTCCCTTGGAAGATGGTGGACTCGCCTTCCTGGGAGGTTTTAAAGCAGAGGTTGGAGGGTCATCTGCCAGGGATGTTTTAGTTGAGATCCCTGCATTGCAGAGGTTGGATAACCCTCAGGGTCAGCGCTGCAGTTCTATGACTATGTTATGCAGTGATTTGGATGCATTTAAATGACGATGTGTAAAGTTTTAGGAAATCTTTATTTCAGTTGTAATTTATCTGGCTTGGTTTTTAAATTTGTAGATCTCATTGCCCTCTTCTTCATGTTATCCCTTTGTCATCACATGTTCCCCTGGTGTATGAGCACATCCTTGAGTTCCTTCTAGTCTAGTTGGTGTGAGGACAGAGTGTCCCATGTGCAGATTAGGGTCTTGCTGATCTCAGCAAGGAGGTTCAACTGCCCCAGCCTGTTTGCAGAGCTGGAGAAACCCTTCTTTGTTTTTGTTTTTTAAATTTTGTTTACATTAGTTTGTTTTTTCATTATGAAAAGCCTAAGCAAATTCATTCAGATGAGACTCTGGGAGAGTGGCAGTTTCAGGAGGCTGGGAGAGGGCTGGTCCCTTGATGCCACCCTCCTCCAGCCATGCATGGCCGACTGGGTCGTGCCCACTTCTGCTGTATTTAGGAGGGGCTTGGGTGGGCAGAGCGCCCTCTTTGCTGGCTGGTGTGGGATTTACCACCCACCCACTCAGTGGGGGAGCAGGCAAGTTGGTGCAAGGACCTTGCTATGGTTTACTTGGTGGCCAGGGAGGAATTTTGTCCTGCAAGCAAATGGGCTGGTTTTCAAGTTTTTGCCTCCTAATGAGAACCGTCACAACTCTGGCAGATAAGGCATTGGGCTGGATAATGCGGGTACCCTCTTAAAGTGGCCCGGGTGTGTTTGTGTGACTCTATCTGGGAGTCTTCTGGTTGACCAAAGCACCTGTGCGGGGTCGTGGCACCTGATCCATGTCGGCAGTGACTCGTCAGCACAGGATTAACCCTGCTGGGTTCCTATCAGGCAGCATGCTGGATGCCGGATGCATGTCTGGTGCCTCAACCAAACATACTTTTACCTTTAATCACTAAAGTTGTGGCCTAATTCAACTCAGTTCCAGTCTCCTGTGTTCATTTCTTTAGTCTTCCCAGTGCTGGCCACAGACATCATGTGCCAGTGGTGGCAAATATTTTCTTTAGTGTTGAGATTTCTAAGGAGATTCAGGATTATATGGGAAATGGCACAGGTTGGAGATGGAAAGAAGCACAAGTGCTTCAACATTTGGTATCCGAAGATCTGATGGAGGCCTATCAGGTTGCTGAAATCAAGCTGTGATTCTCATTTAACTGTCAGAAGATTTTGCAGGCCAAGAAGATGGAATGCATTGCAAAGTATCTCTGCTTGAAGTATCATTTTTGGAATTCAGTAGAATGTCTTAAAAGTGCCTTTTAGGCAACCATCAAGGAATTTCTTGCCAGCTGCAGGAGCGCGTTGCAGCCAGCCGGACAGCAGGAAGCGTCTCCCTCATTGCTTTCCAATGACTCACTGAAATGAACAAACATTAGTGGATTAAAAATGAAATGTGTCCAGGTTTAAAGAAGGGAAGTCAAAACTGAAAGGGGCTCGTAAATGAGGGAAGGCAGCCCCCCCCCCCTCAGTAAGGTGGGTCACCTGCCTAGTGCAAAAACCCCCAAAGCTGAAACTAGCCAGTGATTGTACTAACTCTATCCTTAAACTTTATACATTTGAATTAAGAGGGATTAGGAAAGTCAAACGTATTACCTTATGGAACTTGAGATGTCTTTCGTCTTCCAGCGAGGGTATATTTTTCTGGTTTTGTATGTGATATTATTAACAATATTTTTCTTTAATTTACATTACCTTCTCATCTACCCAAAGGGCAAGATTACAACACATCTTCTGCTCTTTATACCTCTGTAAAAACTTTGAGAAAGATTAGCATGTAGCAGACTTGCCAAGACCACCCAGACTGCTGGGTCTCCCGCGTTCAAACCCAAGCCACACCATTTGAGGTAGGGTGGGTGGTGACCCGGAAAGCAATCCTTTCAGTAATGGTACCCCACTAATGCTGTTCCTTCCCTAGAGAGGCAGGCCCTGCTGCGTTTTGGATGCCAGGCAAAGACCTTTTTATTCTCCCAGAACTTTTAAGTTCTGAATTTTGCTGTAAACTTCTGTCTAAATTGCTGCTCTTGTTAATTGCTTTGTGATTTAAAAATTGATTGTGTGATCCCCCCCCCCATACAGCTTTGATTTTATTCTGTTTTGTTGTAAATCACCCCCTGGCAACCATCAGGCTGTATACATATACAAAATTAAGTGTTCATGCTTACATGTTCAAAATCAGTGATTCATGCTACAGCGATGGTGTGCAGAATAGCACAAAACCAAGTTACCTGGAAATAGCCTTGATAGGCAGATATTCTTCATGTGTGGAAGTTTAGAATGTCAGTGAGAACATTAGGTTAGGACCCTTTCCCCTGACACTTGGGGGGTCACTTTTGTTTGGAGGGACATTCAGTTATAAGAACCCCCATTTGATGTAGGAAATGTGGCAGCCCATACACAGATTTACCACCTCAGCGAGCATTAAGTCTGAATCATAATCCATAAGTATTATAAATCATGTATGAAATAAAACATAACATTTTTGCATTTGCACTAGTTAAAATAGTTGATTGCTTCCTTAACCCTTCAGTCATGAAGCATGTGCCCTGCCTGCTTCATTCAAACCCTTTAAGACTGCAGAAGTATGAACAAATAGTGTATATAGAATCATAGAATCATAGAGTTGGAAGAGACCACAAGGGCCATCGAGTCCAACCCCCTGCCAAGCAGGAAACACCATCAGAGCACTCCTGACATATGGTTGTCAAGCCTCTGCTTAAAGACCTCCAAAGAAGGAGACTCCACCACACTCCTTGGCAGCAAATTCCACTGTCAAACAGCTCTTACTGTCAGGAAGTTCTTCCTAATGTTTAGGTGGAATCTTTTTTCTTGTAGTTTGGAACCATTGCTCCGTGTCCGCTTCTCTGGAGCAGCAGAAAACAACCTTTCTCCCTCCTCTATGTGACATCCTTTTATATATTTGAACATGGCTATCATATCACCCGGGACGCAGGTGGCGCTGTGGGTTAAAGCCTCAGCGCCTAGGGCTTGCCGATCGAAAGGTCAGCGGTTCGAATCCCTGCGGCGGGGTGCGCTCCCGCTGCTCGGTCCCAGCGCCTGCCAACCTAGCAGTTCGAAAGCACCTCCGGATGCAAGTAGATAAATAGGGACCGCTTACCAGCGGGAAGGTAAACGGCGTTTCCGTGTTCGGCTCTGGCTCTGGCTCTGGCCAGAGCAGCGATGTCACGCTGGCCACGTGACCCGGAAGTGTCTCCGGACAGCGCTGGCCCCTGGCCTCTTAAGTGAGATGGGCGCACAACCCCAGAGTCTGTCAAGACTGGCCCGTACGGGCAGGGGTACCTTTACCTTTACCTTTATCATATCACCCCTTAATGGAGAAGGAAGGGAGATGGGGGACTTCAATTACCCGGATATTTGCTGGGTGTCAAACTCAGCCAAGAGCATAAGGTCAAACAGATTCCTCACTGGCCTTGCAGACAACTTCATTGTCCAGAAAGTGGGAGAAGCAACAAGAGGAACAGCCATTTTAGATCTGGTCCTAACCAATGTTGATGACCTGGTTAGTGGGGTAGAAGTGGAAGGATCATTAGGCGCGAGTGATCATGCTCTTCTGAAGTTTACTATACAGCGGAAAGGAGCAGCCAAGCATACTAGGACTCAGTTTCTTGACTTTAAGAAAGCTGACTTCATAAAACTTAGGGAAGTGCTGGGTGAGATCCCATGGACAGTAATACTAAAAGGAAAGGGAGTTCATGATGGCTGGGAGTTTGTTAAGAGGGAGATAGTAAAAGCACAATATTTAATTTGACTGAATGTTAAGAGATCAGGATGGATTGTTGAAAACAGGCGTTTATATTTATACATTAAAAGGAAGGGCATTATAGATGAGGCAGCTGACTTTTTCGGTCTCTGGCCATTGCACAGCCTGCAAATTCAATTTGTTATAAGAATGGGATGGCTTGTCTTTGACAAGGAGAATCCACTTGGTGAAAGGTATAATCTGGCCTAAATTCAGAACAGTCCAGTGAAGAATGACTGGATTGCAGCAGTTTTAAATTTTTGCTTTGAGATTCAGGGCATCTTCTGATTGTGGCCATTATAGTAACCACCTTCAGTTTCTCCTTCCATTGCTTTGGGCTTTGTCAAACATTCACAAATATTGCAGTGGCGTGCGCTCCACTGATCTGTTGAAAATCTGTTGTGTCTTCGTAATGTTCTGAGGTTTCAAAAATCCCATTTTAATCAACCATTTAATTAAGGGCAAGTTATGAGCACATGTCTGTTTGTTGAGTTTCCTTTCCAAGGGAAAAATGGTCACTGCTGAACTGAGCTGGCAGATACCCACAGAAGTCTGTGGGGGAGGGGAGATGCTTTTGTGTTGTGTGCTGTTTGCTTCTGGGGCTGCTTCTCTATCTGTGTGCGTGCGTAAGAGAAACTCACATTGATCCTGCCATTTCTATCCTGTCTCTAATGTAAGTAAAATGTGACTGCATGGGAGGCTGGGTTGTAATACATGAGATTCTAGACTGTTTTCCAGTTAGCACATTCTAAAGCTGAAGGTTGGTCCTATGCTTTTTAGTACACAAGTGGTTTTTTTTAAAGAGTCTTTATTTTTCACATAAACCAAAGGTGTTCTGAACGTGGAATATAAATGAATGTTTCTCCAGCTTGAAGAACTTGACTCTGCTGGAGGTTTTCATGGGGCATTAGAGACTGATATTTTTGCAAACATGTTGGAAATGATTAGATGAAATGAAATATAGTGAGTTTGTACTGGCTACTCGAAGATTCAAGGGAACTATTCTAGCTTTGAAAGGCATCTCATGGGAATTTCATTGCATTTCATAGCCCAGCATGTTTTGAAAAGATATCCGAAAGGCTATAACTCTCAAGTCTGCAGGATTTGTAGCAAACTGATATTCTACAAATGCAGCAACAGAGATAAATGTTTACAACCCATACATAACTTTTGCTCAGTCTGACAACATCTTTATGGACATAAACATCCACAAATCTCTTTTTCTCCAGTCTCTGTACATCTTGTTATATATGATGCTATTGAGTGGAGGAAGTCTCGGGGTGATATCTGATTGTGCTGCTGCATAATTGCAAGAGCTGTTGAGCCAGTGGGAAGTGTCTGCTCACAGAAGAGGAAGGGAGATGACTTTCCCTTATTTCCCCAAATCATCCAAAGCAGATTATTGGGGGGGGGGGAGGGTTGTTAAAGGAGAAAGGGGAATTGGCAAAAATCTTATCACATCCTCTTCTGTGAACAAGGATGCCTGCTGGCCTGATGCTGTCATGATTCATCATTCAATGGTACGAGCAGTTGCAAGTACAGTGGTACCTCAGGATGCGAACAGGATCCGTTCTGGAGCCCTGTTCGCATCCTGAAGTGAACGCAACCCGCGTCTGTGCTTACGCGAGTTGAGACTCGCCGCTTCCGCTCATGCACATGACATCATTTTGTCCGTCTGCGCATGCGCGGGCAGCGAAACCCGGAAGTAATGTGTTCCGTTACTTCCAGGTCGCCGCGCAGCGCAACCCGAAAGTGTTCAACCTGAAGCGTATTCAACCCGAAGTATGACTGTAGAAGGCCAGCTTCCTGCAGCTCTTCTAGTCCAACCTGACTCCTGACGTAATGGGAATCCCTTTCTGTGGATGCAAAGGGAATAGCAGCTGAGTGACTGAAGGGGAACACCTGAGGTGTTGCTGCTGTTATGCCAAGCAAATAGGGGCCAGAAACTGCACTATATTGGGCTCAGACAGCTTGTTTAGCTATAGCTTTCCATTTTGTATTGCTGTTTAAGCAGAAGGCAACTTGGGCACATGGCTGAAGTCTGCCTTGTGTTGCTTGCAATTGTTAGTGTAACTTTTATTGCGTAGCTCTTGAATTACTTTATGTCAAGCGATTTAACAATAGTAGCAATACTTTTCCAGTGGGTTTTTTTTTTTAAACGGAGTACACAATTGAGGCTGCTGTCCTCCAGGAGTGAGTCATCTTTTCTAGCCTGAGGGCAATTTTCTGGGGGCCACATGTGACTGATGAGGTAGACCAGAGGCAAAAGAGAGCAGAGCAGCATGTGTCACTTTTGCTTTTCACTGTAAGCTGCGCTCTACCTCCCACAAAAGTCAGTGGCTTCTCTGCACATGCACACCAACGCACATCTTTCCATGGTCCATCCACTTACTGTAGTTCAAGGATCATGCCCAGCAGGTGAAATCACTCAAGGAGTGTGCGGATTATTCACTCCCATTTGCTCTTGCTGCTCTGTCTTCCCTATCCTGAAGCCTTCCACAAATCCAAATGTAGATTCTCGAGGTAGAGAACTGAATCTTCGTTGTTCCACATTAGCTGTGTGCATAGGCCATCAATTAACCAATCTCCCCTTTGGTAGGTTGCCCACCCTGAAACCTAAGTCCTTCTTTAATTATTTCAGAATCTCACCTACCAACTTCCCAATCAAACTTCCTTTCCAAGCCTTCTGTGCAATGGGGACGTGAGCTAAGAATGTCAAATTCAGAAATCCATGCAGATTCTGTGATGGATATATTTGCGGCTTGCTGTCTTGGGACTCTTATTAGATGGTGTAAAGGCTTTGTTTGGGGAAGTGTTTCATGAGACGGGAAATGGCGGAGCAGGAAAGGTGGGGGGAAGGGGCAAGAGCAGAGTAGTTTAAAAACTGTAGTTCTATTATTGGTTTACTCCATCTGCTTTCTGTTATCTAAGAATCCAAATATCTCTCTCAAATAAATCTCATTTAAAGTTTCAGATAGATTGTTATAAGTCACCAGGGATTTTTCATTGAAAGACCACCTTTGGAATACAGAAGTGAAAGAGAGGCTTGCTTAGTCCATTCCAACCTGATTGTGTGGCTCTTTATAGGTGTGGTGATGGGGACATGCCATGCCAACCCACATCCCTTGGATTAGGTTGCAGAAAAAAGCTGGCAAAGTCTTGTGCTGTATTCTTGGTGTCTAAAAGGCCCATAAGACCTGCCATACTAGGGGTTGTCCGGTCGGAGCCAGACATTACAAATTGAAGGCTTTTGCAGATGATTTAGTATTGACCTTGCAAGAGCCAGACACTAGTACCAAAAGAGCTTTGGAATTAATTCAAATATTTGGCCAGGTCGCAGGATTTAAGTTGAATAAACAAAAAACCAAGGTACTGGAAAAGAACTTAACAAATGTTGAAAGGGAAAGATTCCAAGAGGAAACTGGGTTAGTGGTGGCAAAGAGTGTAAAATACCTGGGGATTAACATGACATCTAAGAATGTGAACTTATTTAAGGACAACTATGATAAGTGCTGGACTGAGATAAAGAAAGATTTAGAAATATGGTCAAACCTGAAGCTTTCCTTGTTAGGACGAATTGCTGTGATCAAAATGAATGTATTGCCTAGAATGCTATTTTTGTTTCAGACATTACAAATTGTTGATAAACTGGACTGTTTCAAGAAGTGGCAGAAAGACATATCTAAATTTGTCTGGCAGGGCAAAAAGCCCAGAATTAAGTTTAAGATACTTACTGACTCGAAAGAAAGAGGGGGGTTTGCCCTGCCGGACTTAAGACTTTATTATGAATCGGCAGCTTTCTGCTGGTTAAAAGATTGGCTACTTCTCGAAAATGCAGACATTCTAGATTTGGAAGGATTTGATAACAATTTTGGGTGGCATGCATATATCTGGTATGACAAGGTTAAAGTGTATAAGGGTTTTAAAAATCACATTGTCAGGAAAGCACTATATAATGTATGGATACGGTATAAAGATTTATTGGAAAATAGAACTCCCAGGTGGCTTTCACCTATGGAGGCTAAGGAGGTTAAGAAACTTAACATGACAACCAATTGGCCGAAATATTCTGAGATTTTAGAACAAGAAGGTGGTGAATTTAAACTACAAAGCTATGAGAAAATAAAGTCTAAGGTACGAGATTGGCTCCATTATTTTCAAATAATGGAGGCTTTTAAACAAGACAGGAAAATTGGTTTCCAGGTGGAGAAATCGAAATTAGAAACAGAATTGTTAGAACCCAATACTAAGAACTTATCAAGAATGTACAACTTGCTGTTGAAGTGGAATACAATAGATGAGACAGTGAAATCTGCTATGGTTAAATGGGCACAGGACATAGGTCATGACATTATGTTTGCTGACTGGGAGCAGTTATGGACCACAGGTATTAAATTTACGGCATGCAATGCCTTACGAGAAAACATAATGAAAATGATTTATAGGTGGTACATGACCCCAGTCAAGCTTGCGAAGATTTATCATCTGCCCAATAACAAATGCTGGAAATGTAAAGAGACTGAGGGTACCTTTTTCCACCTCTGGTGGACCTGCCCAAAGATTAAGGCCTTCTGGGAAATGATTTATAATGAAATTAAGAAAGTGCTTAAGTGCACCTTTAACAAGAAACCAGAGGCATTTCTTTTGGGTATGGTCGGCCAGCTGGTGCCGAAGAAGGATAGGAATTTCTTTTTGTACGCCACCACGGCAGCAAGGATTCTTCTAGCAAAGTATTGGAAGACACAAGAGCTACCCACGCTGGAGGAATGGCAGGCGAAAGTGATTGACTTTATGGGACTGGCAGAAATGACCGGCAGAATCCGCGACCAAGAGAAAGAGACTGTGGAAGAAGATTGGAAGAAATTTAAGATGTATCTTAAGAATTACTATAAAACTGAGGAGTGTTAAAATGCTGAGGGAAAAGAAAACGTAGAATTGCAGCGATAATTGGGTTTAAAATTTAGGGTGGAATAGAGAAAGAGGACGAATTTACATTTAATTGGGCAAGATAGGTTGCTGAATAATGGTACTAAATTAAGGATGCAAAAAGGGAAAGGTATGGGGAAGCCCGGGAAAAGAGGGTTATGAAAATAAGGCTATGAAAATACGAGTTTTTTGTTTGTTTGTTTATTGTTGCTTTTTGTTTTGTTAAAAAATTGGAAATTAATAAAAATCTTTATAAAAAAAAAAACATACTAGGGGTTGTCCAGCGCTCTACCTTCTTCTGTTTGGGAGTGCAGGCAGCTCTCCATTTGCATGTGTTTGGTATGTGTGCAACCACTCACACACACCCCCCCCCATTTCATTATTCCATAACATCCTTTTACGAATTCATATCAAGCTGAAATGTGAACTCACATCCCCATAAAAATCTGTTAAAATGTATGTAAGTAGCAAATGAAAAATGTTAGTACCAGAGTCAAAGCACAGTGCTGAAGGTTGTATCTTTTTGTCATCACTTTTTTTAGTGATGTAAAGAACTGTTTGTAGCTGTGATTGCTTTATGTACACTTTTCCGTACACCTTTCCGTGTATAAGACTATGTTTTTTTTGTTCAAAAATCATTTTCAAAATTAGGGGTCGTCTTATACATGGGTAGAGCAGGTGGGCAACTCTTGGCATCCCCCCTAAAAAGCTCAACAACTGCAGGTAATCCTCCCCCCAAAAAGCGCAACAACTTCAGGGAATCTCCCCCCCTTTCTGTTAAGTTTGAGTCCCCCAAAATAGGGGCTGTGTTGTACACGGAAAAGTATGGTAGTTTTGATCAACCTTGGAGCTGCTTGTTGTTCTTCAGCTAGACTCAGTGTCTAAGAGACGCTACTCATAGCTTGTCAATCTGCTTGGAGTTGTTCTCGAAAATGAAACATAGCTTGAAGGCTGTAGCTTGCAGCAATCACCTTCAGTTGTTTTCAATATGAGCATAATACCTTGCTTAGGATACTGCTTTGTGCCAGAAATTGCTGCTAGGTGTCATTTTCCTCTAGGTGTTGGATTAATGCACATCCTCATTAATCTGAACAGTCCGGATAAAGTTGAAAACTGAGGAGCCAAAGCTATTGCAGTTTTTGATAGCTTTTGTGGCTGTCTTAGGAGAAGACTATGAAGTCTTCAGACCACAATAAAAGTATACGAAGAAGTGGCATTTATTGACTGCTCCTCTTTATGCTTTTGTCACATAGCCAGCACATTTTGTCATGGAACCATTTTAATCTAAGCTGCTTGGAAAAATTAGTGAAGAAATAATGAAGTGGCAGGTCAAAATTTTCATTAATGCTTTTTGCTGTGACTTCTGCGCCAGGTATGGAAATCATGGTTCCAGAAGCTCAGGTCAACCCTTTTGCATAGCTAACATTAATTTTCCATAAATCTTTTTTAGGAAAAGATCTCAAGGTGGCCAGTGTGAGAGCAGCGGGGATAACCTTGAAGCAACAGGGTAACAGTGGAGTCTCACAGTCCAGAGTTGGAAGCAATTGGCTCAAGAATGAAAGTTCTGGAGCCAGTTGTCAACTGAGCCCGATGAGGCAAGCTTTTTAGGGCTAAGAGAGCTCCCTTGATAATGGATGAGGGAAAGTGTTTCCAAATCTGAAGGCAGGCAGCGAGAGAGGTCAAATTCCAGTCAGTGTCATTTGCACATGCGTTCCTTTCATAATTCCATTTGCCTCCTGTTTTCATATCTGTCAGGGAACTGACATTGGAGCGAGAGGTGGGGGCAAGGCTCCCGAGCGATGCAGGAGAGGGGACCAGCAGAGGGGAAGGAATTCAGCGCAACACCAGCAGAGAAGGGAGGGAGATGGAGGATTCGGAGAGGGGTCTCCAAGACTCTTCGCCCGAAACTAGTGGAGAGAGCATGGGCACACCTCTGCCTACTCCTTCCTTGCACAGAAGAGTCCCGCGCAGGGAGAGTAGGCGGAGACTTGGCGTCAAACAACTTCTATGCTGGAAGAGGTTCAAGAAACGCCCACTGACGGATTCTGCAAGCGACTGAACGGCCACGGAGTGAAGGGCTGTCAGCCGAGGCATGGTTAGCCAGGCAATCTAGCCGAAAGTAACGGCAACTTACGCACAAGTAACCGTTATAACCATTACAATATCAATGGGATTTTTGCTTTAAAAATTGAAACAAAAATAATAAATATTTAAATATTACATATTTTCTTATTCTAATTCCTAAATTGTCCTAAATGTATGCATTCCTGTGTAGCTTGGTGCAAGCTTTGAGCTGAGAATTACATTGCAGTATTTTGCAAAACTCCACAATCTGTAGGATATCTGTGTTCTAGTCTGCACAGTAGTCTGGGAGGTGTGTGGGTCAGGTCTGTTCATTGTGGAGGTTCTGAATTCTGCAAGCATCCCAATAAGAAGGTTGAAATATCAAAACCAGCAATGTGGGTTAGGACAAGGCAAAGCAGACAAACCAAGGAGCAGGCCCAGGTCTTGCTGGCACAGTGGATCAGTCCTATTGCTCTCCATCCTGATTTAACCTGGTCTTCAGATTGTTATGCAACAGCAGGCTCTGGAGGTGGTGGAAGTGAGAGGGGGCTGGTTCCTCATGGCCACTTCACCACAGCTACAATGGCTTATTTATTTATTTATTGCTTCATTTTATGTAACAAGATTAACAAAACATTCCAACAATGGGAAGAAAGGAAGGAAGGAAGGAAGGAAGGAAGGAAGGAAGGAAGAAGAAAAACAATTATTATTTAATTTGTATAACACCAAAATGCCTAATATGTTTTTTACAAGTAGAAAATTAATTATCAAGTGTCCACATGCAATAAAAATACGCCATAAAGAAAGCCTGCCAGATGTCAAAAAGAACAACAACTACCAGACTTTTAGGAGACATCCGAAGGCAGCCCTGTTTAGGGAAGCTTTTAATGTTTGATGCATTACTGTATTTTAATATTTTGTTGAATGCCGCCCAGAGTGGCTGGGGAAGCCCAGCCAGATGAGCGGGGTATAAAAAATTATTATTATTATTATTATTATTATTATTACATTCAACCTCCAAGGTACAACTGTATACTGAAAGAAATTCCACTGAGGATACTCCATAAAACAAAAGACTACTCCTTTATAACAAATAAAATTAAGCAGCAAAAATTGGACATACTGGACGGAGTGATTTTACCTTTAATTAGAAAGATTTTGACTTGATTTGGTACAAAAAACAAGAGACTATGGAAAAATTCAAGCAAATGGATGAGACTGAAGAAACAGAATGGGGAGCTGGGGATAGGTTAACATTCAACAGAAGCCAGAACTTTTCCTATTAGAAATAAAGGATATACAGTTAGAAAAGAACCATAGAACATTATTTCAGTATATCATCACATTGGATTTTATATGCACAAAGATGGAAAGATACATTATCTGCCTTGGAGGAATGGTGGCTAAAGTTAATGGATTTGGCTGAGATGGCAAAGTGAATGTGTTTAAGTAGTGAAAAATCATTCTTGATATTTATAGAAGATTGGAAACCCCTTATAGACTTTTTGCATGAAAAAGAAAATGAACTTGTGATATCTGGATTTCAGCATTGAAGAAAATATTGGTTTTTACAAAAAGTGGAGTAGTGTTACCTTGCAGAGTGGGACAATGTTGGGTGGCAGAGAACAGAGCAATCCGTGCCATGTGGCCTGTCTTGTGCCCCCTAAGCTATCTGTTGTTCTCAAATGCAGTGGAGGATGCTGTCACATTGCCAGTGTTGGAGTAAGAGTCAGCTACCCATCTTGTCCTTTGCCTCAGGCAGCAAAATGTCTTGGGCTGGCCCTGAGCAGGGTGTGACTGCAACTTTTTTATGGGATGGCAAAGCAACCTTTGCTTACTCTCACTGCCTCCCTGCCTTTGGAGGAGCAAAGGGCTTGAAGTCTTCATGAGATCTGGGAGGGTTTCCTTAAATTATTATTTAAACAGAAGCAGTAGCATAATACCTTTTTTTTAGTGGTATTATTTTTTAGTGCTATGAATTTCCCAGAACTCTCCTTTAACTGGATGTTTAACAACAACAAAAAAGACAGCAGGTTAGAGGGTATTGTTTGGGACTAAGAAAAGCCAAGCTGCAGTAAGTAATAGTCTTTAAAATGGGATGGAAGAGGTATTATTCAGACAGTGCAATCCTATGTACCTATACTTGGAATTTCAGTAGGACCTACTCCCAGTTAATTGTGCATAGGGTTTTAGCCTTAATTAGGTTAGGTGAGCAGTAGCAAACATGGGGCGCTGCAAATTTAATAAACAAAATGTACCCCTTTAAAATCTGTTTGTGGGAGGAGGGAGTTAATTTTATTTTGTTGTTTATGTATTTGGTGTTTTTATAATGTGTTTCTATCTACGGATGGAGGGTAGCATATAAATTTAATAAACAAATAATATTTTGGACTATAACCCCTATCAGCCCCTGCCAGTTGGGCCAGTGGTCAGAGGTGAGGGGACCTGCAGTTCAAAACATAGGGAGGCCCCCACTTTGGCTATTTGCCAGGTTAGGGCTGAGGGTTATGGGATAAAAATATATTGGGTGGTAGCTAGGCATGCTACACTGAAGAAACAAAGGTGGCAGCTTTATTTAGTAGCTCTACATTTCATGCAGACATCAATGAGAGCTAGTACTTCTGATTCTATTCGTGTTTACTCCACATTGAGTTCCCGTAAGAAGGCAGTGGCCCAGTAGTTCACAGAGAGCTTCAAAGCAGACCAGTTAATCTTTCCACACCAAGATGTTCTACCTGTTTCTGTGTAGCATATGAAACCAAATACATTCCTATTTCATGTGCTATTTTTGGCAGTGGCAGTACCCTGCTGCCTGGGAGAAGGGGGGAAGCAGTTGTTGTTTTGCTGGTGCTGAAAGCTGGCCCTTTTGAAGGAGGAAATCGGGTACATCTCATAATTTTTGTTTTAAAACCCAGATCTCTAACATCTGCCTAATCATTTGGGTTAATCTGACTCGCTGATGTAAAGAGCAGGCAAGTGTGTGTGTCAGTTGGGCAACAGCACCAGTGAAATAACATTTCTGTAAAATATCTTGGTCCAGGCTGCTTTTCTTTACTGTCTGCTTGATGCATTGAAAACAGTTTAAATTTCAGAATTAAGTTATCTCAGTCTCTGAGCAACAGACAACACAATATTTTATGGCCAAAACTGTCAGTGAGAAGGGAAAGACACTTTAAAATAAATAAATTAGAGATGTACTGTATTACAGGGTCATTTTCTATCTCTTCTCATCCTCTTTTGCAATCCACTTCTTTCCACCTTAAAATATTTTGTTGTCAGTTGATATCACTTTGGGAGACCTGTAGTTTACAAACACTCCTGCATCCTTATCTTATGCTTCTAAAGCCTCTGAAAATCTTGAATAGGGAAAAGCAGCATTTGAGGGCGGGGACTAACCTGCCTCAAATGATGCAAGCAAAAATATGAAATAGGAATTCAGTTGTTATTTAAGCAAGTAATGGTACAAATTCAGCAGCAGACACAGGGCTCAGGAGTCATGGTTCAGGTATTCCAGAGCAGAGCGAGAAGTTAAGAACAGGACAGAAATGACATAGATCTCCCAACAAGTTTCCACATCCTGTCCAACAAGCTTTTATATATGAAGTGGGATGCGCTAGCTCAGAAGACTTGCTCACCTTGCAGGAATGTTGAGATGGTGCGTGTGCATGCACGCACAAACACACATTCAGTCGGGATAGGTGGGTCTGCTCCATTCTGCGAAGGCAGTGCCCTGTTCTGGTGACAGGACTGCATTCTCCAGTTCTGGCTTCTGTTTGGTTGCCGCCTCCTCCTTTTCCGCCTCCCACTTCTGCTTCCACAAACCCTCCTTAGGCTACACTGAGGCTTTGCACTCAATAGGAAGGCAGCTGGGGTGGGGGGGAGTGCCGGCATCCCAGCACCTCCTTCTGAAGCAGCTGGCATTGAGTCAGGGAGGGGAGATCCCTCCTCCTGCATCAGAACCTGCCTCTCCAAGCACAATCCTGACAGCACTGTGAGGCTGGTGATAGGAGCACGGAGAGAGCTGTGGGGGGGGGGGATGAGGAGCTCCCTGCCATTTCTGCCCATTATTTCTGCTCCTACTTGCCCCAAAGTTCTTCACTTGGAGACTCCAAATAGGTCTACTGAATGGCAAATGCACATTTGGTACCCTATGTGGGGGATGGCTTGGGTGCTGGTGGTTTGGAGTGGATAGGGAAAAAGTTAGGTGCACGCACACGCACACGCACACACATGCCAAACACATAGCTGTGCACCACTTCTAAAACCCTTTTCCAAGACTGCCTTCATTTAATCTGTTTGCAGGTGTATATGTATGTGTATATATGTGACATGTAATTATATCCTTTAGTGAAGTCTTGTACGCTGCACAATCTCTTGGAAAGCCACAGCATTGTTCTGATGTCTGTTTGCAGAGCTGAAATTAATTGGTGTCGAAATATTATCCGGAGAATTGGTGAATACTCCCTGGTGAATAATCAGTTGGACAGCCAATAGCATTTTCCTGTTCATGTTTTCTCCATGGGCTCTTCCAGCCATACCTTTTATAGTTCTATTTGTCCTGTTCGTTTATAGAATTCACAGGAGTGGCAGTCATTTGTATTGCTGTTCTGGTTTATTTCTCTTATCATGCCTTTGTTGCAGCTACCATACACTTATTTGGAGGCCATGCGGCTTGATTTTCAAACTGTCTCCCATAGCTTTTAAAAAATTGTAAAATGCGGTATGATGCTTGCTATTGGGACAAAAATCACCATCATATTTGTCTGTAGCCCTGAAACGCATCTAGCTTTTAACCTTTTGGGTTTGGATCAAACCTGGTCAGCCATCCATTTGTATCCAAATGTGGCCAGCTGCTCTGCAACCTATCTAAAAACAGAAGCAACAAAAGCGGAGACCCTCGTGAAAAAATCGCAGACAGAAGAAGCCTGCGACCGTGGGACTCAGCGGGCACCGTTAGCACCCCCCGAATCGGTGAAGGGACCTCGCAAGGGGCCCCGGAGCGAAACGGGGTTGGTGTGGTGCTGTGAATCGATTGCTCTTTCCGTGGGGTGAAGCCGCAAAGCTGTTGCCGGAGAGCGCTGACCTTTTTTCTGGGACCATTCGGCTGCTAAACAACTACCCGTGAGTAGGTGAAGTTTATTGGACTTAATATTAAAAGAAAATTAAAGCTTGAATTTGACACTGAACCGGGAAGGCGCAACCAGGAAGTCCGTCTTCCGGCTTTGTTTAAGAGATCAAAGCAAAGACTTTCAATATTAATGCCTTGGAGAAGGTATCACAAAAGTTTAAATTTGAACATCAAAAGAGAAGAAATCCCCCCCCCAAGTAAAGAGAGGGGGGAAGAAGATATTTGGAGTGTCTCTCTTTCTTTTATGGACTTTAAAAAAGTGAAATTAGTGAACTCCCGGTAACGGGCTGCCAGGCTGTCAAAACTGTCAGGCTGTTTGAACTGTTACATTGAAACTCGCATGACTGATAGACATTGTTACCGCATGCAGCTCTGCAGAAAAGAGAAGAATTTTGAAGGCTTCTCCTACGTTTTGTAATTGTTTTGCAACTGTTATTAACTTTTAAGGGGCACTTTGGAAACTGGGGAAAGATTTGTAAAATTGTAACCTTAAAGACGGATACAGTGTCCCTCTAGAGCATTATAGAGACTGTGCACTTACTGGGGGAATTTTCCATTCTTGATTCTGAGGATTTCCCACGGGAAGAGCTAACCGTGGGACTGACCTTGACTCATAGACAGAAGTGGGATGACTGGTAGAACAACAAGATCATCTAAAACCAAAACACAACAGCCAAGCATAACCTCACACCAATGCAGATCATCTGTTCCTAGTCTCCCTGTGGCACAGGAGGAAGATACAGACCAATTTAGGTCTAAAGGAATGGCAGCAGGAGAGAACTTTACTTCGGTTTTAAATAAGATTTATGAAAAATTGGAAGGCCTAAGTAAGCAAGTAACTGAACAATCGAATAAAATTGACCAAAATACTGCTAGTATTAATAATTTGACCCAGCAAGTTAATTCTAATGCACAATCTATTGGAAAATTATTGGAGGAAACTGCGTCCAATCGGAAAACAGCAGAGGAGGCTAAGGAGAAAGTTGAAGCTGTGGAGACAGAAATAAAGCCGATGCGTAAACAGATTGGTGAACACCAGGCACTTCTGTCTATGATAGAATTGAAAAATAAAGAGAACAATTTGAGGATCAGGGCAGTACCAGAACTTGATAAAGAGAATTTAAGTGACTACCTTACAAAGGAATTTAAAGAATTCTGGCATCTGAAGGAGGACAAGGACTTTAAAATAATAAGTGCGTTCAGACTTGGAAAGGGAGGGAGGAAAACTAGGTCGAGAGACTGTTTGATCTCCCTCAGAACAAAGGAGGAGAGAGACAAGATATTAAACGTGCACTTTCAGAAGACTTTGGAGATCGGAGATGCAAGAGTGGAAATTTACAAAGATATCCCGAAACATTTGCTTGAACTTAGAGCTAATTATGGAGATTTAGTGGCCCTACTGAGAAGCAATAGAATTGTTTTCAGATGGGAATTCCCCCAGGGGCTGTCCTTTACTTTCAGAGGGAAAAAAGTTAAAATAAGATCAGTTGAAGACAAGGAAATTTTTTTGAGTGATTATGGAGGAGACTTTCAAAAAGGAGTTGAGGAAGAACTAAGAGCCTTAGGATCTGGACCATTGGGCCTAATACCTTTGGGATCTGACAAATCAGGGAAAGAGATACCACTGTCAAAAGAGGAAGAACTTTTGGGAGCAGTAGGAGGGAAATAGAACTACTACATCATGTCTCTGCAACTGTTGAGCTGGAACATTCATGGTCTAAATTCCCCGGAGAAGAGGAAGAAAGTATTCCATTTATTAAAAAAGGAACAATTGGATGTAATTTGCTTACAGGAAACACATGTGATTAGGCTACATAGAAAAGTATTGATCAACAAAAGACTGGGCCAAGAGTTTATTGCATCGGACAAGGTTAAAAAGAGAGGAGTGGTCATTTATGCAAAAGAAAGCCTATCACCAAAAATTCTTTTTAAAGATGAGCAAGGCAGAATCTTGGCAATTGAAATCCAAGCTCAAGGAGAAAAATTTTTGATTTTAGGAATTTATGCACCTAATGATGGGAAAGCAGAGTTTTATAAGAAGTTGCATGAGATAATGCTGGACTATATGGACTATAACAGCATCATTATGATGGGAGATATGAATGGAGTGGTATCTATGAACATGGATAAGGCACAGAAACAGACTGTAACTAAAGAAGGCAGACTACCAAAAACTTTTTTTGAACTGACTGACAATATGGATTTAAGTGACATATGGAGAACCAAAAATCCCCTAGAAAGAGAAGGCACATTCTTTTCTGAAGCCAAATTGACATGGACTAGAATTGACCAAATATGGACAACTAGAGCACTGGCACCTAAGATAAAAAAGGTGGAAATCTGCCCCAAAACTTGCTCCGACCATAATGCTGTAAAGATGGAAATGAAACTAACACCAACCGGTTCCTTCAGATGGAAGATGAATGACACCTTATTAAGAGATCAAGAGATTATCAAGAAGGCCCAAAAGACATTGAGAGACTATTTTGAAGTAAACTTGAGAACTACGGTGGAAAAAAGAGTAATCTGGGACGCAAGTAAAGCGGTTATGAGAGGGTTTTTAATTCAACAGAATGCAATTAAAAAGAGGACTCAAAACGAAAAAAAAGATAAAATTTTGGAAAGAATAAAAGAAGGAGAGAAGAAACTAAGGTCGAAACCAAATTCACAGGAGATTCTGAGAGAAATTAAGTTATATCAAGTACAATATATGAAATTGATAAATCAAGAAGTAGAATGGAAAATAAAACAGATGAGGCAAAAGACATTTGAATCGGCTAATAAATGTGGAAAACTGCTAGCTTGGCAGCTGAAAAAAAGACAGAAGTTAAATACCATTACAAATCTCGAGATAGAAGGGAAAAATATTCAGAATCCTGTGGACATTAGGTGTTTCCAGAGATACTTCAAACAACTTTACACACAAGGGCCACAGAAAGAGACTGATATAGACCAATTTTTAAGATCTAATGGATTACAAAAAATATCTCAAGAAAACAAGATAATGTTGAACTATGCAATTACAGAACAGGAGATTGAAGGTGCCATTCAGAATATGCAACTGGGCAAGTCTCCAGGGCCGGATGGGCTAACCTCCAAGTATTATAAAACTTTGAAAGATTACTTAATCCAACCACTAAAGGAGGTTTGTAATGAAATCATGGAGGGGAAGAAGGCGCCGGAGTCGTGGAAAGAAGCTTTCATCACACTTATACCGAAATCTGAATCTGAAAAGACACAACTCAAGAACTACCGTCCCATATCCCTTTTAAATGTGGATTACAAAATTTTTGCTGACATTTTAGCTAATAGATTAAAAAAAGTATTAGTTGAAGAGATACATAAGGATCAGGCAGGCTTTCTCCCAGGTAGACACTTGTTTGACAATACAAGGAATATAATTGATATCTTGGAGTTATTACAAGTGAATATTAACACAAAAGCAGTTTTAATTTTTATTGATGCGGAGAAGGCCTTTGATAATATTTCTTGGAATTTTATGAAGAAAAATCTCAAGGGAATGGGGGTGGGGCAAGGATTTGAAAATGGTATAAGTGCAATCTATTCAGAACAAAAAGCTAAATTGATAGTCAACAATGTGGTGACTGAAGAATTTAAGATAGAAAAAGGAACACGACAGGGTTGCCCTATCTCTCCATTATTATTTATTTCGGTCCTGGAGGTGCTGTTGAATATGATTAGAAGGGACCGTTTGATTAAAGGAATTCAGGTCGGAGCTAAACAATATAAATTGAAGGCTTTTGCAGATGACCTAGTTTTGACACTACAGGAGCCAGAATCTAGTACGAAAAGGGTATTAGAACTGATTCAAGAGTTTGGTCATGTGGCAGGATTTAAATTGAACAAGTTAAAAACTAAGGTTTTAGGGGAAAATTTAACACCAATGGAAAAAGAAAGGTTTCAGAATGAGACTGGTTTGACCCTAGCTAAGAAAGTGAAATATTTGGGGATCAATATGACAGCTAAAAACTTGAATCTATTTAAAGACAATTATGAGAAATGTTGGTTAGAAGTTAAAAAAGATTTAGAAATATGGTCTAAATTGAAGCTTTCCTTGTTGGGTCGAATTGCAGCTATAAAGATGAATGTATTGCCAAAAATGTTATTTTTGTTCCAAGCTTTGCAGATTGTGGACAAGATGGATTGTTTCAAGAAGTGGCAGAGAGATATCTCTAGATTTGTCTGGCAGGGCAAAAAGCCGAGAATAAAATTCAAAATATTAACTGACATGAAGGAAAGAGGGGGGTTTGCCCTGCCAGACTTTAAACTTTACTATGAATCAGCAGCATTCTGCTGGTTGAAGGATTGGCTGCTTCTTGAAAACACTGATATCCTGGATTTGGAAGGTTTTAACAATGCTTTTGGATGGCATGCATATTTGTGGTACGACAAGGTTAAAGTGCACAAAACTTTTAAACACCATATTGTCAGGAGAGCATTATTTAATGTCTGGATAAGATACAAAGATTTATTGGAAAATAAGACCCCAAGGTGGTTGTCACCCATGGAAGGAAAGGCTCTGAAAAGACTCAATATGGAGGCCAATTGGCCAAAATATTGGGAGATATTAGAACAAGAAGGAGACAAATTGAAATTGCAGAGTTTTGAGAAATTAAGATATAAAGTGCGAGATTGGCTGCATTATTATCAAATAAGAGAGGCCTATAATTTGGATAAAAAAATGGGCTTCCAGGTGGAAAAATCAAAATTGGAAACAGAACTGTTAGAACCTAAAACTAAGATTTTATCAAGAATGTATAATTTGCTGTTGAAATGGAATACACAGGATGAAACAGTTAAATCAGCTATGATTAAATGGGCACAGGATATTGGTCATAACATTATGTTTGCTGACTGGGAAAAGTTGTGGACCACCGGTATGAAATTTACGGCATGTAATGCCTTAAGAGAGAATATTATGAAAATGATTTATAGGTGGTACATGACCCCAGTCAAGCTTGCTAAGATTTATCACCTGCCTGATAACAAATGCTGGAAATGTAAAGAAACTGAGGGTACATTCTTTCACCTCTGGTGGACGTGCCCAAAGATTAAGGCTTTCTGGGAGATGATATATAATGAACTGGAAAAGGTATTTAAATATACCTTCCTTAAGAAACCAGAGGCCTTTCTCCTGGGCATAGTCGGCCAATTGGTGTTAAAGAAAGATAGAAGGTTTTTTATGTACGCAACAACAGCAGCAAGGATACTCATCGCAAAGTACTGGAAGACACAAGATTTGCCCACCCTGGAAGAATGGCAGATGAAAGTAATAGACTATATGGAGATGGCAGAAATGACTGGCAGAATCCGAGACCTGGGAGAAGAAGTGGTGGAAGAGGACTGGAAGAAGCTTAAGGACTATCTGCAGAAACACTGTAAAGTGTACGAATGCTAAAATGATGTTGGATATGAAAATATTATGGCATTAGTGATACAGTTTGGTAAAATATGCAAAAATGTTATAGAAAAAGGGTGAAAGACTAAAGTTATATTATGTCAAAAGTGAATAATATGCTAAAGGTATTTAAAATATTAAGAGGAAAGATCGAAGACATAATAGAACGATTTTAATAATTAGAAATGAGTTTTGAAAGAGGGCAAGGATTTGCTGTATCTGATTAGGTAAGGAGGAACACAAAAAAGGGAGGCGTGAGGAAGTCAGGAAAGAAGGTAATTTAAGTTTGGACTTAAAAGACGGAGTTTTTATTTTTTTCTTTGTAATTTTATTTTTTATGTACTCTTCTATTTTGTTTTGTGTGTAATTTTGTTGTTCTTTTTTATTTTTGTCATTATTATGTGTTGTTTCTATTTTGTAAAACTTTAATAAATATATTTAAAAAAATAAAAATAAAAACAGAAGCAACAAGAAGAGGAGTTCTTGCTATAAAACTTTCTGCTGTTCCCATTTCCATTAGCAGCAAAAGCAGCTGCCAAACCTCCTCAGTTCTACAATAAGATCCTTTTTGGGGGGGTCTTCCGGGTTAGCGCCTCCGGTAATGGCGGAATTCCTCTGATCGGGAGGAATTTGCTTCGTAGGAATCCGGGTCTGGCCGCCACGGCGAAGGCGGAGACCCACTAGAAATCACAGGCGGGTGAAGCCTGTGAACGTGGGATTCGGCTGGCACCTTTTGCGCCTCCCCTTCTCATGGGGAAACCCGGTTTCGGGGATCCGGAGCGACATGGGGTGAGCGGCGCGGTGCTTCAAATTGACTGCTTCTTCCACGGAGCGAAGCCGCATAGCTGTTGCCGGAGAGCGCTGACTTTTTCCTGTGGACAATTTGATCTTAAAGTAACTACCCGTGAGTAGAGCGGAGAATTGGATTTTTAAACGTCTTGATTTGGTGCCGAAATGGGGAGGTCTAAAACAGGAAGTCCACCTTCCCCTTTTGTAAATAGATTGAAGCAATGAGGATGCAAGCTGAAGTCTCGGAAAGCCTATCTTAAAGGACTAAATTTCCATCAGTAAAAATACTAAACCCCCCTTGGTGGCAGGAGAAGAGGGGGGGGGGAGTTTTGGATTCAGTATACCTGCAGGAGAGAGTTAATATACCACCGCTCCCATGTGGGAGTCATAAAGCCAAGGCAGAGGCTTGTAAATACCGCAGGGTGCCCCCTGACCTCGGCTGACCAGCACTCTGTGCCTTACAATGTATTAGGATGTATTGACCTTAAATGGAGCTGTGTTTCCTCTGGGCAGTGTTTCCTTATATGGTGATGGGTGCAATAAAAGCCTTGACCGGATGAGGTAACGTGAGACACTGGCAGACCGGCCATGCAGGCAGAGAGGGGAACAAAGGATAATAAAATCGGAGGAGAGTAGCCGAAGGAGCTGCTTTTACCATCCATGAAAATACTCGCTGCCTCATTGTGTCTTTTTTCTATGCTAAGCACCATCTACTGACGGCAGGACTCCGTCACTCCGATCCTGGAAACGGGCTGCCAACAGGGCTGACCGTGATTAGAACGTTCACTGACAGTCAAATAAGAGGAATACATTGTTTCCATGGTCTCCGTCTGCGTTTAAAAAGGAGTAAAAGTAACAGAAAATTGAAACTAACTTTATTGTTTGAATTGAGTTTAAAAGGACTAATATAAATAGAAACTGTTTCCCTCTAGAGGAACTGTTTCCCTCTAGAGGAAGCTTTTGAAACTGTCAAAAGAGTTGAGCTGGGGGATTTCCAGCTGCAAGATAAGAACCTGTGAGATTCTGGGGACCTTGAATCGGTCAAGAATGTTGACAGAAGAGGCCTTAGTGGTTGTATTATGTAAGATAAGTGACTCACTGGAACAGCTCTACAAAAAGGTGGATCTGGTAACACCAAAATTGACAATTTGGGACAAATCCCAGCCTTACAGATGCAACTTGATGACCATAAGTTGATGCCTGCTATTATTGAATTTAAAGAAAATCAGATTTCGAGGATCAGAGCCCTACCTGAACTGGAGAAGGAAAGTTTGATAGATTTTCTTACACAGGAATTTGATGACTTTTAGGACCGGGACTTGGGTCAAGAAGAGATTAAAACTGTGAGGGCTCTCGGACTTGGAAGTGGAGGGAAAAAAGAGAAGAACAAAATAAGAGACTGTTGGAACTACCAGAGGAACTTAGAAGAACAACAGTCAAGAGTGGAAATTCTGAAAGATGTCCTGAAATACCTTTCGGATCTTAGATCCAACTACGGAGATTTGGTTGCCCTGTCGAGAAGGAATAAAATCATCTTTAGGTGGGAGTTTCCCCGAGATCTACTCTATAGCCTCAAAGGAAGGAAAATGAAAATAAGATCAGTGGAAGACAAAGTAAAGTTCATGTATAAATATGAAGAAGACTCGCAGAAGGGACTTGGAAAAGAGTTAAGAGCATTGGACAGAAGATCACCAGGTTGACGGACTATAGGGAATTGGCGTATATGACTGGCAGAATCCGGGACCAGGGAGAAGAGTCGGTGGAAGAAGATTGGAAAAAGTTTAAAGACTATTTATAAAAATATTGTAAAATTAATGAGTTTTAGAAAAATGTTGGAAAGGAGCTATATGGCTTTAGTAGAAATGTTACAAGGAATTAGGTACAAATAGAATATTAGAGTATTAAAGGGAAAATAAAGTTAAAATATGTTGAGACAATTATATATTAAAGGGAAAAATAAGGTTAGAATATGTTAAGATAAATTACAGGACAGAAAACAGAGGAAGATGGAAAGGAATTGCTGAAATAGTTAATTAACGTGGAATACAAAAAGGGAGGTGCGAGGAGGTCGATGAAACAAGTAAATGAAAGTTAAGATATTGAACTTATTAGATGTTTTTTAATTTGTGTTTGTTTGGTTTTGTTAATTTAATGTTTGGGGGTTCATGTTGTGTGGTTTTTGGTTTTTGTATTGTATTGTTTTGCTTTGTTTAATCCTTTGTCTTTCTTTTGCAGTTTTTAAAATGTTAATAAATATTATTTTAAAAAAATAATACAATAAGATCCTTTTTGTAAGCAGACTGCCTGTCCGGATCTTAGATTTGCCTTTATTCCACACCAGGGGCCTCTATTGGAATTACAGGCAGTCCCAATTTCTTGCTTACTCCCCTGAACCTTCACTCTGAAAGAACGTACAGAGCCTCTTTGCTGAGCACTCCTCCTCCCATAACGTATTGTTCTAGCAGGTTTGAAAATAAAAATATTTACTATGTATTTAAAATTCTAAACACATTTACAGCAATCAGCATTTTAATAAATGAACAAAAGGCAAACAAGACTTCAATAAAGCAAGCTATACATTTGCGTGGACAGGCGGAGTCCCCAGATTCCGCGCGTTCCCCCCGTTCATGTGGAATAACGACTCAAGACAACGTGCTATGGGATTAAATTGGCCACAACTTTATTAAATTTCAAATGTGGGTAGACCTTGGCTCAGGCATTGGGCGTTCTCCCTCCCCAGTCCCCAGCCGGGGACCTAGGGAGCATCAGGGTTATCCAGTGTGTGTGGGGGGGGGGGATGGGCCGGCTCTGGAGAACATATGTTCAAGCAGAGAACGCCGCCATTGCAGGGGAGAGCAATGACGACCTTTCGGCGTACGGCCAAAGCCTCCCTTCAGAAACCCCTTTAACGGGGAACCCTGGTATTGCCGCCGCAAAGAGGAAGATGGACTAAAGGATTCTGCCCAAGGCCTGATACCGCCAAAGTTGTGACGTTTTGCTACGGGAAAGGCGAAACCTGCCAATGCAGGGAAATTCCTTTCCGGCCCTTTAACAGCGACCTTAACGTAGCAGCGCCCGCATACCTGTGAAGCAAAATTAACCTGCAAAACCTGTGAAGAAAAGTTAACCTGCAAAATAAGACATTAACTGAGGGTGGGTAGGGTGGGAGAAGCTCTGGAGCCAAGTGAGGATTCCCAGGTAAGATCCTCCCTCTATTGTGTGGGCAGGTAATCCCTCCCCTACCTGGCCTGGTCTCCTTGGCAACACTTCCCCCAGGTGGGATTGGACAACTGACTGAGGTAGGCGGAGACCTCCAGGTATCCCACCAGGGGGAAGGCAAAGCCAAGCCTATGCTGTTGGGGCCGCTCCAGATCTAGGGGCTGCACGCGTCCACGCAAAGGGCGCCCCCCATTTTAAGCGGGGAGCGGTCATTGCAGACAAAAGCCAGACAAGTGTACACTTTCCCTCATGGGCTCATGAATTGCCATTTGGCTGGTCTTCTATGCCATAAGGAGGCAGTGCCACATCCTAAGGAACAATCCCATTATCAGCTAATGTTAGTTAGTTAGGCTCTTAGTTTCACCCATGTTACACAGCCCCACTCATGAGGTGACCTATTATTGCCAGTTGGAGCAATAATAGGGAAGTAGCACCTGCCCACAATCTGTATTGAATGCTGGAACCCCATTTAGGCAGGTCTGTCCTTGATCTGTGTAATAGAAGAATGCACTTAGCAAATACATTTTTTTCCAGGAGACAGCAGCTGTGCAGTTTTATTACTAACCATCAAGGTGAGAATACTGGCACCTCTAAATTACCAACCAAAAGAAAGTGGATAAAATAAGTTTTATTGAAACACCTATCAAAAGAAAGGGGGAAATGAAGGGGGAAACCATGAAGGTGGGAGAAATGGAATATCGTTTTTTCAGGGGATCAGTATGACCAAGACACACGGTGTGTGTGTGTGTGTGTGTGTGAGAGAGAGAGAGAGAGAGAGAGAGAGAGAGAGAGAGATTGCACGAATACAACTCAATTTGCAACTAACTTTACGGTAGTCCTCTAACTTCAGAGTGGAGTGCAGCAGCAGACAGGGCTCTGTGGTGAAGCACATGCCAAGGCCTGTCTCGTCCACAGTGAATTTCCAAAGGCCAAACTTCAGTGCAACTTAACCATATCACTTGAGCACAGAGAACCACCACATAGCAAAAGCAGCTTGCTTCACAGCAGATACTAGTTCCCTCATCATCATTTTCTGTCCCTGGAGATGTGGCCAAGGGATTTTAGCAATCTTGAAGAGAGTAGCTCTGGAAATTCTAAAACGGAAAATCCAGTGGGCATCATCCCAAATATTTAGAACAGCATTCTCCCTCTAACCGTGATTGTTGGTTTCAACTCAACATGTTCTGGGGGACTGTTTCACTTATAAAGAGACTAAGAGTGGGTCCAAAGTGGTAATAATTAAATGGCTGGCAGTTCTCTACTTAACATTGCCTAATCATCAAGCCAGTAAGTCAAGGGAGATAGGATACTACACCAGCCTGCCAGGCTATATGCCTGCTGAATTAAAATAATGCTGATTCAGATGGTGCCTCAATGTGCTCAAACAGATTTGTAAGTGGAGATGCTGGAGCAAAGAATTCTAGAGAGCAAGGTTTGCCATGGGAAATAAACTGTCCTATATCTCGACCAATGGAAGGGAGTGATCAGGCTGCTTCACGTGGCTGGTGTTGGTGCAGGGAGACGGCTCTTCTAGTTTGAGAGGGCCTAGGCCAGTAGAATGCAAACATGTACACTCTTCTCTGGAACGGAGTCCTGTTGAACCCAATGGGGTGATTTTTCTGATCATACATATATCAAATTGCACTGTAAAACACTTGAGCTTGTGGTGAGAGCTTTGCTCCATACCCGTATTACAAGCTGGACACTGATAGCCAGAAACTCTAGGCTAAATTTAGAATTTTAATCATTAGAATTTGCACAGCCTTCTAATATAGCACGGTCTGAGACAGATGGAAATAGAAATCCTATGTATTTCTGTCCAGTGCTGTTTGTGAATCACCTTTAATTCTGCAGAATGTGTTAATTCTGAATAAGTATGCCACCTGGATAATTATAGGCCATTGGCGATGTGCAAAGTATCATTTTCTTACTCCTTCCCCCAATGGTGTGAAGGGGGCAGCATTCCAATAAACGTGTTTTTGTTTTGTTTTTCATTCTGGAACAGAAGGATGGAGTAAATATTCTACATTCTCTTTAAGACTTGACGTGGTGTTAGAGAAAGTTCACATATGAAATCCCATTTTCATTAACAAATCTCCCCAAATGAAGCTGAATGCTGGGGATGAAAAGTACGGTAATTATAGCACACAGTGGCATTTCTTATTGAAAAGTATAATGTTCCCCATATCTCATATCCACATTTTTGGGTGGCTATTCAATATTTGAAGAGGATATTGTCTTTCTTGCTGCATATTTCTTGCTTGTCAAATATTTGAGACATCAAAGCTAAATCTTCTAAACTTACAGTGACTAATTCCAGCTTTGCAAACTGGTTGCTGACGTTTTAATTTATATGTATATGATTATGGGTGCATCGTACAACATTCCGTGTTTCTAAATGTCACATACTTCTTCAACAATGTACATCCCTTTAAAACTAAAAGTAGAATGTGGGCTATTGGTGAACCACTGGAAAAATTGTGATGGACCACAAGCAGATTGGTTGCTGGGAGTTTTGCAATGAAAGTCGGACTCTGTTGACCATTGTTTGATTCAGCAAGGGATTGCTTATAGTCTTAAGTAGCAGGACCACTTACCACAGAGCCTCTTGTTCACACAGATTAGGTATTATGGCTCAACTGCAAAAAAATCCTGAATAAATTTGTAAACTTAAAGCACATCAGCAGACTATGCAGACTGCAGTAAAAACAAATCCCCAAACACATGTAAGCCAGAAAACCTGGCAAACATATCCCTGTTTTAAAACCTGTTCCTGAATTTATGCACAGCTGAGCAGTGCAGCTAGTTTTGTGTGGCTGAGAGGGCTTATGGGTCTTGAACCAAAGCCTATAGCAATTTGCTTTTGAAACAAACAGGACTTTTTAAAAAAGCTGATGGTGATAAGGCCGTGTAAGTTTATCTGTTGATCACATTAAAAAATCCTTTTAAGAAATCCTGTGCATACTTAAAATAGCTCTTTTGTAATTTTAGATAACATGTACTTGAAATATTTTTAGAATTACTTTTGACAAGTATTGTCTTTGTCTTTTCTGCACAGGTGTCATTTTTCTTATTCATCATTTTTGTGGTCTATACCATGTTGCCCTTCAACATGCAGGATGCTATAATCGCCAGCGTTTTCACCTCTGCATCACATACCATTGTGCTAAGTATCTGGCTGTCATCAACAGACATCATCAAGGAACACTTGGTTTGGCAGGTATGTTTCCAGTGATGTGGGTCATTATGTGCTGTTTACAGATAGGTAGCCGTGTTGGTCTGCCATAGTCAAAACAAAAAAAATTCCTTCCAGTAGCACCTTAAAGACCAACTAAGTTAGTTCTTGGTATGAGCTTTCGTGTGCATGCACACGAAAGCTCATACCAAGAACTAACTTAGTTGGTCTTTAAGGTGCTACTGGAAGGAATTTTTTTTGTTTTGATTATGTGCTGTGAATGACTTGATGATCATCCTTACCATCAAGCATAAGTGGTCTGTGATTAGAAGCATAATTGTCTCCTTGCACTGTACATTGCTTACTTACCTATTTTTCATTGGGACAGTCAGCTCCTAAACTCTGTAGAAGCTCTTTGTATGCCCTGGGATTGCCATTTGCATGCAAGGAGATGCTGCACTGGGGCAATTGCAGTTTAATATTTCCAACTTTAAAAGGATGCAGAATGCTTAAGAATATTACATAGATGGGCCTGTGCACATTTCATAGCATTTATGTCATGCAAAACTTCTCATGGTTACCAAGGATAATATACGATCCTTTAAAAAGCACACAGATCAAGGCTTGCTACTTACGATGATACATTCCACAACACAGAGGCAAACTGGGCCTCTAGTGACAAAGCTGGATCAAAGAGAACCCCTAAGCTGTGGTCCTATTGATTTAGAGAGTGTCTGGTTTGCTTCTTGGGCCATCAGCAGTCAGCACGGAGCTTGTGCCAATCTCTGTGTGGACATTCTGAAATGGCATCTCTGCCACTTGAGAAACTTTGTCGGGAAGAATCTGTGCTGCCTACTAAGCACAGTACTTTTCTAAATTGCTGGGATCATATTCATTTCATTTAATTTTTGAAATGTATACATGCTACTAACCACATGACCCCCAACAAGTGAGTACATGAGTAGCTTACTGCATGTCAAACAGACAGCCAAGGCTGAATCAGTAGCTTCCTCCAATACAAAGGTGATGAAACTATGAGACAATGATGATGACAATGATTAATTGAATTTCTTAGCAGCTTTTTATGCCCAGGTCCCAGAGCAGGCTAAAATTTAGAAATATAATATTAGAGCAAATTACAACGAAGAGAATAGGGTTGGTGGCATAGGTCAGGGTCAAGAGGTCTTCCTTTGCATACATTGGAGCTATTAAAAGAAATGGCCCAGGGCAGCCGGGGCCGCTTGCATTTCACAGCCTTTCAGGCCCTATTGAATGCCGTTGTTCCTCTGCCTTACAATCTGCCAGCTAAAGATAACACTCCTCACAGCCAGTCCATGAATGCTGATGGCACAATAAATCTTGGAGTCTTTAAGGTGTCACAAGGTTTGTGGTTGTAATTGGGAACCAGCGCAGCTATTTCAGGACAGGTGTAGAACTGGGTGACATTTCCTGTGGCATTTCTCACTACAAAGGGCACACAAGAGAATGGCCCCAGCCTCGGAAATTAACCTCTAAAGCTATGAGTTCACAACATCTTTCCTCACTTGCCCAAGGCTTTAAAAACTTCCCTGCCTTGTGGTTTTATTCCCTGCAGGAAACCAGGCAAGCAGCTCTTTACAAGTCTGCACAAAATCACATTGGTATTTGTCAATGAATTTCAATCTAATCAAGACCCTCCCCCAAAAAGAATTAATTAAAAGCAATGTGTCTAATTTTAAAGGTTAAAATTTAGCCTTTAAGCCACTTTGAGCATTTGTCTTTAAACCTCTGCTCTGTTTTCCATGCCTCAGTAATTAGAGGGCTGTGTGTTTTTCCCAGCGTGTCTTGTTTGCTACAGATTGCAGTTTGGTGACTCTCCTTAATTTTTCCCATTTCATTTCAGGGAGGTTATATAACATTGCATCAAGGAAGTGTTGTCCTGCCACTCTGCAACACAGTTTCCTATCACTTTGTAGTTCATAAAGTCCAATTTTAGGGTCTATATATGTGTATAGGCTGTATAGGGTGTATTTATGCACACACACACACATAAGTGGTCTGTGCAAGTTTCCTAACTACTGAGCAGTTTGGTAAAATACCCCTCTGTGCTCTCCTCTGTATCATTTCCATATGAGAAAGGGCTTAGGATATTCTGGAGAAGCCCTGCTCCCCTCCAGTGTCTTAATCCAGCTAGGGGCCATATTGCCATGGATGCTGACATGTGTGGTGATTTCCCAGACTTGCCTTGCAGACTGGGGGTTGCATATCATAGAATCATAGATTTGTGGAGTTGGAAGGTACCCCTGGGGTCATCTAGTCCAACCCCCTGTAATGCAGGAATCTCCGCTCAAGCATCCATGACAGATGGCCACCCGACCTCTGCTTAAAAGCTTCCAGTGAAGGAGAGATTGTGCAAAAAGCTGGAATCTTGCTGCGCTGCTGTTTAGGCAGGGTGTGTGTGCTGGATTGAAGCTCCTCTAGCCTCCCCTTTCCTGCTCATGATGCCCGTGTTCTGCCTGCGCTGTTGGAGGCAGCGGGAATTGCAAGTGGGGAGAGCGCTGTTCTCGTTCTGCTTGTGAACTTCCCAGAGGAATCTAGTTGGCCACTTTGAGAGCAGGAGGCCCACACCTTCCTGGCCAAATCCAGCAGGGCTCTTCCTGCTCTACCATGTGCTTGCAGCCCTGGCTCTCTCCATACACTGCCACACTGAAACCTGCCTCTGTGGCACGGACAGAGATGCATCTCTGTGAGTTAAGGAGGTTGTGTTCTCTTATGACTCAGAGCACTTGGACCTTGTTTGTTTGTTTCATCTATGCCACCTTTCATCCAAGGATCACAGGGGGGTTTACAATGTAAAACGCAGAAATGCATGACATAGTAACCAACAAAAACAATAATCCCACAACACATTTAAACACCTTTCACTCTGTCCAGTTATGACATCCAGGCATGACCAAGAGTGCCCACTTAACAATGCTAACCTTGCACCTAGTGCAAAGACCACTGAAGACTAACTCCTCTTACCGTTTCTGGACTGGAGAACCACTGAGTCTCAGAATCTGCAAATGGTCACAGGCTGAAGGAGACAGGCAAGGCAACGGGTGCTTTGGGTGAACATTTTCTTCCCCTCTGAAAAGTGTCCCCCCAGCTGTTTTGAGGGGGTGTGAATGAGGTTAAGAGTTTTTCTGAAGCTACAGAATGATCCTGAAGCAACTGCTGACCAAGGCTGCTTTGAATGTCCTGAATGAATATTTTTCAGACGAAGTATGTTTGGCTCTAAACTTTTGCCACAGCCCCAACCATCGATTTCAAAGATATACAGAAGAATGGCAATGACTGTGCCTTATTTTGACATGTTCCAAAGACTTCTGTATCTCAAGGGTGTTTGATCTGTGGGTACATACTGGTATGACAGTATAGCACTGCTTTCCAAAGAGAGGCAATGGTTGTTTTTTTTAAATAATAATAATACTCTGAATCATAAATAATCTGGTAGAAGTTCATTTATTTAAAAGTTCAATGCCTAATTTGCTCTGAATTCTCCTGTATGCTAAACTATTTAATCTACTTTCCTTCTGCACTTTACAAAGTGGAAAAAGATAATTTGTGAATAGAAAACCAATTAATTTTACTAAATGGCCATGTTTTATCTTTTAAGAGTTCTACATGGAGGAAAAATACTGGGCCTAATTTTTGCCTTGCTGTTAAATGGGGAAGAGCAAATTGGTGATGCATTCGGAGACACTCTTGTCCATCAGTTAGCATGATTTGAGGGTGGCCCAGCAAGTTGAGAAGCAGGAGATCATTTTTCAAGCGTTGCTTTAATGGGTGGCCTGGGAAAGTTCAGTTCACTGGTCTCCCACCGTAACAGCTTTAATCACTGGTCAACAACAAATTTGTTGTCTGCATTTTTTCAGTTGATTTAGGACGAATCTGATGCGCTGAATCCAAAAATCAAATTGGTTTTGCTCAATCAGGTCAAGTTTTTGAGCTCATAGAATCATAGAATCATAGAGTTGGAAGAGACCACAAGGGCCATCGAGTCCAACCCCCTGCCAAGCAGGAAACACCATCAGAGCACTCCTGACATATGGTTGTCAAGCCTCTGCTTAAAGACCTCCAAAGAAGGAGACTCCACCACACTCCTTGGCAGCAAATTCCACTGTCAAACAGCTCTTACTGTCAGGAAGTTTTTCCTAATGTTTAGGTGGAATCTTCTTTCTTGTAGTTTGGATCCATTGCTCCGTGTCCGCTTCTCTGGAGCAGCAGAAAACAAGCTTTCTCCCTCCTCTATGTGACATCCTTTTATATATTTGAACATGGCTATCATATCACCCCTTAACCTCCTCTTCTCCAGGCTAAACATGCCCAGCTCCCTTAGCCGTTCCTCATAAGGCATCGTTTCCAGGCCTTTGACCATTTTGGTTGCCCTCCTCTGGACACGTTCCAGTTTGTCAGTGTCCTTCTTGAACTGTGGTGCCCAGAACTGGACACAGTACTCCAGGTGAGGACTGACCAGAGCAGAATACAGTGGCACTATTACTTCCCTTCATCTAGATGCTATACTTCTATTGATGCAGCCCAGAATTGCATTGGCTTTTTTAGCTGCCGCGTCACACTGTTGGCTCATGTCAAGTTTGTGGTCAACCAAGACTCCTAGATCCTTTTCAAATGTACTGCTCTCAAGCCAGGTGTCACCCATCTTGTATTTGTGCCTCTCATTTTTTTTGCCCAAGTGCAATACTTTACATTTCTCCCTGTTAAAATTCATCTTGTTTGTTTTGGCCCAGTTCTCTAATCTGTCAAGGTCGTTTTGAAGTGTGATCCTATCCTCTGGGGTGTTAGCCACCCCTCTCAGTTTGGTGTCATCTGCAAATTTGATCAGGATGCCCTTGAGTCCATCATCCAAGTCGTTGATAAAGATGTTGAATAAGACCGGGCCCAAGACAGAACCCTGTGGCACCCCACTAGTCACTCTTCTCCAGGATGAAGAGGAACCATTGATGAGCACCCTTTGGGTTTGGTCAGTCAGCAAGTTACAAATCCACTGAGTGGTAGCATAGTCAAGTCCACATTTTATCAGCTTCTTTACAAGAATATCATGGGGCACCTTGTCAAATGCCTTGCTGAAATCAAGGTAGGCTACATGCACTGCGTTCCCTTCATCTACCAGGCTTGTAATTCTGTCAAAAAACAAGATCAGGTTAGTCTGACATGACTTATTTTTCAGAAATCCATGCTGACTATTGGTGATCACAGTATTCCTTTCTAGGTGCTCACAGACTGTTTGCTTAATGATCTGCTCCAGAATCTTCCCTGGTATTGATGTCAGACTGACTGGGCAGTAATTATTTGGGTCCTCTCTTTTCCCCTTTTTGAAAATAGGGACAACATTTGCCCTCCTCCAGTCTGCCAGGACTTCGCCTGTTCTCCAGGAATTCTCAAAGATGACTGCCAGTGGTTCTGAGATCACATCTGCCAGTTCTTTTAATACTCTTGGATGCAGTTCATCTGGCCCTGGAGACTTGAATACATCTAAACTAGCCAAGTATTCTTGTACTATCTCCTTAGTTATTCTGGGCTGTGTTTCCTCTGCTGAATCATTTGCTCCAAATTCTTCAGGTCAGGCATTGTTTTCTTTATCGGAGAAGACTGAGGCAAAGAAGGCATTGAGGAGTTCAGCCCTTTCTGTGTCCCCTGTTTGCATTTCACCATCTTCTCCTCTGAGTGACCCCACGGTTTCTTTGTTCTTCCTTTTGCTACTAACATACCCATAAAAGCCTTTTTTGTTGCTTTTAACCTCTCTAGCAAGCCTGAGTTCATTCTGTGCTTTAGCTTTTCTGACTTTGTGTCTACACGTGCTGGCTATTTGTTTGAATTCCTCTTTGGTGGTTTCCCCCCTTTCCCATTTTTTGTACACATCCTTTTTTAATCTTAACTCAGTTAAAAGTTCTTTAGATAGCCACCCTGGCTTCTTTAGGCACCTTCCATGTTTCCGTCTCAAGAGGTCTGGAGGGTAGCAACACGAGAACAGGCCTTCTCTGCAGTTGCTCCCTGTCTATGGAATGCTCTCCCCAGGGAAGTTCGCCTGGCACCTTCATTATACACCTTTAGGCACCAGGCAAAAATGTTCCTTTTTAACCAGGCCTTTGGTTGATCTGTTTGACATCCTATACCCTTTAAAATGTGTGTTTTTTAGAGGGGGGCAATTGGGTTGTTATTGTTTTTATTTTGATTATGCATTTGTGGTTTTATATTTTGATTTTATTTGGTGAACCTCCCTGAGACCTCTGGGTATAGGGTGGTATATAAATTCAATAAATAAATGAATAATAAAAATACACACTCCGGTTTACCCTGCATCCAGGGTGCTCCTGCTGCTGGTTTTGGAAGTGGTGCACATGCATTGTTGTTCCTACTGAAATACTCAGTTATTGAGTATATATCCTACCCTTCCTCCCAAAGTTGCCCAGAGTGACAAACACAGAGACATTTCAGAAACAAAAAACAAAACAGCTAAATAGTTAAAACATTTTAAAAACAATTAAAAATACCTAAAAACAATTTCAGTTAAAAACTTTCTAAAAGCAGTTGCATTAAAAACATCATTAACAATATTATTTCATCCAGGATGCTCAGATTTGCCTGAAATACTATGTCCCCCCCCCCCCGACTCCAGCTTCAACCTGAATTGAGGGGGGAAAGGACCTAGATTCATTTTAAACTGATAGTGTGTACACAGCCCTAATCTCAGCAGGGATCTGTTTCATTAGCTCGGAACTATTTTTTCCTCAGTTTCCAAAGAAGCGATTTCTTGCTCCTCCACATGCAGCTGCTGGGTGACCTTGGGCCAGTCACACTTCTCTGAAGTCTCCCAGCCCCACTCACCTCACAGAGGGTTTCTTGTGGGGAAGGGAAAGGAGAATGTCGGCCGCTTTGAGACTCCTTAAAGGGAGTGAAAGGCGGGATATCAAATCCAAACTCTTCTTCTTCTTCTTTTGTTACCTTCTTATTCCTCTGTGTGCTGCAGTTGTCCTTTCGTGGATGAGAGGGACTATCATCATAATTTCAGATGATATATATATATTGGTGTTTTAAAATATGACATTAAAAACAATTTTTTAAAAATTGCTATCACAAAACATAGTGGGTCCTAAAATGTACATCATACCTGTCAAAGGCCAAGATAAAGAACTGTATCTTGTAAATCTATTTTAATAAAAACTATTCTAAGCCTATTAATATATCTATTATTTATCTTTATGCCCACCCAGAACTTCATACACCAGGCATGTCCGAATTCCATTTTGGGGGCCCAATCTGGCCCGCCGGTTGGTTTAATCCAATCCCTGCGGCAGTTTAATTCCTATGGTAAAATCCTCAAAAGAGCTCAAGATCTTCAATCCTCAAGAAAGCTCAAGAACTTCGGTTGGCCCTCACGCATGTCCACTTCATAAAATCTGGCTCTCTTTGAAAAAAGTTTGGGCACCCCTGCCATACCCCAAATAGGCCTCAGTGCAAAAAGCCAGTTACAAAGGGGAGATTGAGGGAAACAACTCTCTTGTGCAGATAAATGACAGGTGTACATTATCCAATGCATTGTCAGAGGGAGCATATGATGGCACACTTAACGGTGTCAGAAGCTTCAGACTGAGCCACTTCAGGTGAAATCTCACTTGTATGTGAGATGGGGGGGTATATTTTTTTAACTCTCCTGTGCTGAAAAATAAACCTGTCTGCCTAGAAAAGGGAAGGTCATGGCAAAATACAAAATATTGTTTGATAGGTTTTGTGACAAGGACTGTGAGCAGTGCTATTTCATGAACAGCTCCCTTGTTCTCTTAGAATGGCAACGGCCCCACCTGAGAGGGGCTGGGACTGAGTTCCAACAAGTTCCAGCTGAAAAAAAGCCCAGACTGTGAGGATGCAGGAAACTATAAAATCTTCACAAATAAACCAAGTACAGTTGTACCTTGGTTTTTGAACAGCTTATTGCTCAAACATTTTGGCTTCTGAATGCCACAACCCGGTTCCGGTTTGTGAACTATTTTTGGAAGCCGAACGTCCGACAGGCCTTCCGTGGCTTCTGATTGGCTGCAGGAGCTTCCTACAGCCAATCAGAAGCCGTGCTTTCGTTTCCGAATGTTTTGGAAGTCGAACAGACTTCTGAAACGGATTCTGTTCAACTTCCAAGGTATGTCTGTACTGTCTGACAGTGACATCGGACTGTTTCATTGCTCTTTTCTTTGTGTGTCTGTATATGTGTCTGTGTGCTTAGATCCTGGCCAATGTTATCATCTTTATCTGTGGGAACCTGGCAGGAGCATATCACAAACAATTAATGGAACTTGCTCTGCAGCAAACATATCAGGACACCTGTAACTGCATCAAGTCCCGGATCAAGCTTGAGTTTGAGAAGCGGCAGCAGGTAAAGCTCTTCTCAGGATTTCATTTACCTTTCCATTTTGTCCAGTTCTTTGTTTTCCTTTGTTGGGTGTGTGAAAATGATTATTGATTAGGCAGGAGAGGCAAGAAGCTCTTCAGAAATCCATTTACAACTTGCAGTTTCCACCCAGGCGTAGAGATGTAATTGCTGCTGCTGTCCTCGTGCTTTTCCCCCTCCTTCACTTGTAATCCAAAATAAGTGAAGAAGAAAAAACAGTAAGAAGAGAAAGTGTGAGATAAAAGGAATATTAGGCTGATATCATCAAAGTTCTTGTTTTGGTATGGTCTTTTGCTGTGGAACATCAATGACCATTCATCCTTTATGCTGAAGAGCAATTTCAAGGAGCATCATCCAGACTAATGGACATAGCTTGTTAATGGATGAGTCTTCTCTTTAGGTGGAAGGATCATGTGATTGACATAAGTCTTGGGGAAATGCAAGAAGATTCTGTTTTGTAATAAGAGAAAATAGAAGCTCTTATTCAGATAAATTCAGGGCTATAGAAACTTGCAACAATTCATAAAACCACAGTCAAACATTAAAAACTTCCCAGTACCACAGGAAGTACCATATTTTTCGCTCTATAGGACGCACCGGACCATAGGACGCACGTTGTTTTAGAGGGGGGAGAACAAGAAAAAAAATCTCCCCCTCTCTGCCCAGCGCCCCTTCAGCGGAGCGGCAGGAGGCGCTGTGCAGAGAGGGGGAGAATTCCCCTCCCCTTGTTCTCCCCCTCTAAAACAAGGTGCCCTTCAAGGCGGCTACCTTGGAAGCCTGGAGAGCGAGAGGGGTCGGTGCGCACAAACCCCTCTCGCTCTCCAGGCTTCAGATTCCTTTCGACCTGCTCTTTGGGGCTGGCGGGGGGAAGCCTCCCGCCAGCCCCAAAGAACAGGTCAGGGAGCAGCGGAAAGGCGTGCAGCCTTCCCGTTGCTCCGCGAGCTTCTCGGGGCTGCTAGGGAAGCCCAGGGCTATGGCTTCTATAGCCCCTCGCACCCTCTCCTGGCTGGTGAGGTGGCGCGCGGCTATGGCAATATTCCCACCTCCCGCAAAAGCACCCTTTAAGGAGCGCGCGGCTCCTGTGGGCTTTTCTACAAGGAGGGAGAAGGGACTGACTGGCCGCGTCAGTCCCTTGTCCTTCCTGAGGAAAAGCCCGCAAGAGCAATGCGGAGCTTGTGTGCAGCTTTTGGGGGCTTTTCCTGCCTGCCTCCCCCCCTGCATTCGCTCCATAGGATGCACACACATTTCCCCTTCATTTTTGGAGGGGAAAAAGTGCGTCCTATAGAGCGAAAAATACGGTACCTTATACCATTACTCTGTCTGTTTTTCCTTAGACTTTTAGCATATGCACAACCCTGGCTTTTGTGTCAAGGGTTAGTGCATGTGATAGATTAATCACTTAATAATCAAAGTAGAAGCCCGAATTCATAACTTTCTGATAAATTTAAAGGCAGATTTTAAAAAGGCAATGAAAAATGTCATAATGCATTCTTAAAATCCTTACTGATAAAGATTTTTGCCTGAAAGATGAGCTAGTGAGCATTGCATCAATCCAGATGCAATTTGAAAGAGTTGCTTCCTCAAGCAGAAGAATTCGCAGGACTCTTCAGTGGTTGTCCCAGAGCAGCTTGGGTTTCCTTTGGTCTAGTTAGTATATCGGTTTTAAAATGATTAAGGGTGATAATCAGAACAGAATAGCTTGTCATATATCTCAGGGGATTGTTGCCCCCATGAGTGTCCTGCTATCCAAGCAAAATGGGACCACCTGACTTTCAAACAAACAAACGGCAAGGGCAAAACTTGGCTTGCTCTTAGCTTTTCCCTAATCCCTCAGATGCTGCCCACATCCTAGCTTTCTCCTGACACTTTGCTAGAATTTTGTATTTTTATGCTGTGAACTGTCCTGTGATCTTTTGATGAAGGGTGGTATACAGATTTAATAAAAAAATATTTAAAAAGTAAAATGAGCATGTGTCTATATATCTTTTTGTCTCATTTATTGCTTTTATGACAAATGTAAAATAGATGCATGCTCTGTATGTGTATATGTGTGTCTAAATATATATGTATGTACCGTATTTTTCGCCCTATAGGATGCACTTTTTCCCCTCCAGAAATGAAGGGGAAATCTGGGTGCATCCTATGGGGCAAATACAGGCTTTCGCTGAAGCTTGGAGAGTGAGAGGGGTCGTGCGCACCGACCCCTCTCGCTCTCCAGGTTTCAGGAAGACATCCGCAGCCTAGGCAGCCCTGCGGGAAGTCCCGCAGGGATGTCTAGGCTGCGGACAGCAGCCTGCTTCCCGGAGCGTCGGGCGCCCTGAAAGCAGAGTGCCCGGCGCTTCGGGAACACATCCGCAGCGTGGGGAGCCCTGCGGGAGTGGCGGGCGGGGCGCCCTGAAGCAGAGCACCCCGCGCGCCGGACAGACATCCGCAGCGTGGGGAGCCCTGCAGGAGTTCCCCGCAGGGCTCCCCACGCTGCGGATAGCAGCCTGCTGCACGGCGAGCGGGGCGCCCTGAAGCAGAGCGCCCCGTGCGCCGGACAGACATCGGCCAGCCCCACAAGCTCGGGGGACAGCAGGGAGGCGCAGCGCCGCCATCCCGCTGTTCCCCGACCTGGTTCGGTTTCCCCGACCTGCTTTTGGGGGGGAAATAAAGGGGGGGAAATTCCTTTATTTCCCCCCAAAAAACTAGGTGCGTCCTATGGGACGGAGCGTCCTATGGGACGAAAAATACGGTAAGCTCTTTTAGCACATATATTTCAGCTACCCTATAAAATTGTTTGCCCCATTGATAAATTGTTGCAGAAAATAAACTAAGGCACTTTCAAAGCTTTCATGCCTGGTTTTGACATTGACAAGTAGTTAGCATAATTAGCCTGTTCATTTCAGGTGTTTTGCATCTTATGACTTATAAGATGTATTGAAAGACTCTAGCAGGAGGCGGCAGAGGTATCTCAGAGAGAGCTAACTGAATGTCACTCTCAGGGAGGAGGCAGGATCCGAATAATAATAATAATAATAATAATAATAATAATAATAATGGGATTGGAAACTGGAGTCAGGAGCTGTGACAGGTTTAAATGAACAAGGTAACCGAGTGGTTACACTAGATGTGTAACTGAAGCAATGCCTTTCTTTACTATGGTGAAAAGCATTTTCCAGCTTGCGAGAGAAAATGAATCCAGTAGGAAAGATCTTCATTCTAAATAAACTGGGATGGAGGAAGAAAGCTTGTTAATTGCTAGTGAAGCATTATAGTATTGAACTTGTACATCCGATTAATTCATAGTTGTAGAAGTGGCATGCTGTCCATTTCTGAGCAGCAGGAACGGAGGATTTATTAGGTATTTACTTTATTTGCCAATATTGAAGCAGAACATAACTGGAGGCCAAAACAGGCATGCCCAGTGCAGGTAGAAGATCCTTTTGGGAGTCTGTGCGCCTGTAGTTTTGTGCTAATGGGGCAGAGAGTTTTCATTAGGAAGAAGGCAAGCTTGGCTGCTGTTTGAATGAAATGTATTCCTCTGAAATGTCAGAGATGTATTCCACTTGAATGTGATTTAGCTTTAACTTCACTGTATCATGTGCTTATCAGGCCTTGATCTCTGCCCTACCTGAGCATTCAAGAAGCCCCCACATCCATTAAGAAACATTAACGTTGTTAAATGGGCTCTGAGCAGTCATTCATAGTTAGTAGGTCACTCAAACTTGCAATGCTGTAAACGTTAATGCCTACATAAAACAATGCACTAATTTCACATTTCAGGAAAAAATAGCTTCCCTCCCTGGAGTGTTAGTGTATATTGGCTTATTCTTTTTTAAATGACTTATCTTTTTACTCATACCTGGAGAGGAAAAGCTATTTCAGTCAGGTTAATGCTCAGGACATCAGAAATAGATTTTCCTTTCAGTTCTATGGTTGCAGGGGAAGGAGGAGGAGAACTAGATATGGTTTGGCCAGGCTGATGGGGGGCTGTTGGCTTAGGAGAGTCCTTTTCATTTCAGATTGCCAGTTGAGGGAGCTTTCTTCTTTGTCTCAGAACTCTCTCTCTCTGGCTGGGAATACTGGGGTTGAGATGTAAGACATTCACTTCATATGGAAACATTGGACAGGTCTTTTGGGCTGTAGTTGTGTACCAAGAAGTTGAAACTGTATTGATAATATTTCCAACATCCAGAAAAAAGGTGCCAGCACTCACCACACAATGACTTTCTGGCCCCACAACCCAGACTCCAGCCACAAAAGTGGAGGCCTGCTTGAGAGGCCAGAGATCACCTTATCTCAGAGTCCTTCAAGATCTGCGTCTTGGGGTGCCTGCAGACTCTAAGGATGGGGTGTTGCTTAGGAGTCTTTTCATTGGGGTGAAGATTTCATTTCGGAGACATTAATTTTGCTGTTATTGCCATTGGCTTTTTGTATTTTTATTTTTAGATCTCATTATGGCTTATGTTGGGGTGGTTTAATTTTGACACATACGTTCTGGTATGTTTTTATTTCTTGCTTAAGTCTGCTTTCGTTATATTTTTGCAATTGCCCAAATCTCTTCTTGCTGTACGCTGCCTTGAGCAGGGTTTTAATTGTGGAGAGATTTCACAAGAGGAGCAAAAGTCTCCAGCCAAGGAAGGCACCGCTTGGCACAGAGGCTGTTCTGTACAGGCTTTTCCCAGCCCTGCAGTGCTCCTGCTGACACCCCCCCCCCATGGGCACCACAGTGTCCTCCCATGCCCTTTGAACCTGCCCTTGAGTCTGGGAGGAACATCTCATGCCTTTTCAAGATGAATGGAATCTGGGCCAGAAAACACCAACACCCCATCCCAAAATAAAATAAACCCCAAAACAATAAAGTAAGACTGTGTGTGTGTAAATATCTCTCTGTCTATCTCTCCATCATCATCTTCATAGTCTGCATAGTTCTTGTCCTTTGCTAGTCCAAATCTTTTAAAAGACCAATGGCACAGGTTTAGCAACATCTTTCAGAACTGGTGTACATAATGAAAGGCTACCAAGCTGTCAAGAATGTCTCTCTCTTTCTCTTTCTTTTTTTACCCCTGGCCTAACATAACCTTTGTGTGACTTTCTCAGTAAAAGTGTCTTCCCAAGCTCCTCCCCCTTTCCATCTAAGATCTTATGAATCCCCCATGCTCCTATTAAAGCCCAGGCAGAAATAGGTGGCTCACCTGTAACTGAGCCGGACACCTGTGCAGTCATCCATACAGGCTTTAGTGCCTGCACAGACCATGCTCTGGGATCTTTTAAAGCTGCTGCTTCTGCCTTGTGCCCTCAAGGAGATCAAGGGGTCGGGCCAAGTGTCTTTCTAGTCAGCTAGTTCCTCATGGACAGCCAAAGGAAAGGCCACCCCCTCAAGACAACCTGAAAAACACCAGCAAACTGTTTTGGTCTGCATTTTACAAGGCAGGGCAAGGAAAGAGCATTTTCTTGTACAAATAGGATCGGGCCCCTGCAGAGTCACTACTGCCCTAAAAGTGTCAGGGCCAAGGACTCTGTCTTCCCAGTGGGATAAGTTTAGCCAACACTCTTTTTAATTGCATTTCTGGTGCAACCTGAGTTACTACTCTGAGGAGCTTATCTTTCACTGAACATGCTCAGGATTGCACTGAAATATTTAGGTTTAAAAAACTGGTGGTAGAATTCTTTATTCTATATAACTTGATCAATATTTTTGCAGAGTAGCATAAGCAAGAAAAGGCATGTTCTTTCCCCTTGAGGAGCTTAGTGTCAATTTTGAAAGCAAGAGTGGGGAGGGGGGAGACGGAGGCAAGGATAGTGGGGACAGAATCCACAAAAACACTTAAGGTGCTTCATTTTTGTGGTCATGAGGAGTAAAAAGGTAAACCAAAGACAGCACTTGAAAACATGGGTTTTGAGAGAAGAGAGAGGTAGCACCACGCAAACGTTCTGGGAGGGAATTCCCGGCATGAGGGGCAGTGAGGGAGAATGAGCAGAGTAGTTTGAACAAGAAGGAAACTTGTTTGACTGTGGTAGTATACCGTAGCGGACAGCTTGGTGGGGTGGAGACACTTACCTAACCTCCCAGCAGTGAGAAGGAGGGTCAAGGTGGCAGTGAGGTGAGTACAAGGCAAAGACACTAACAGAGCTCATTTGGCACTCCTGCCAGTGCTTTTCTGCTGTTTCTGCTGCTTTGCCACTCCCCTTCCCAGTAAACAACAGTGACTTACTGGCGGGAAGGTCAGCTATAAGTGCCTCTGCCCCACCTTGCCATCTGCTACTGGTAGGAGAGATGGAGGATCAAAGCAGGAAGGGATATATCAGGATCTGGGGGCAGAGAGATTATAGTGGGAGTGATTAAAACCTGTGTATAAAGGAATATGTTTCACTTCTCCCTGCTGTAATGCTTTGTTAGGAGAGTCAGTACCAAGCCAACCAACCTGTTTCCCCAACTCTGTGATTTATCCAGTGATGTTAAATGAATTAGCATTGATATATGGAAATTTGTTGGCCTCCATATCAGAGCTGTCCCCTTCGCCACGGCAAGGCAGTGATCCATGGCAGTCCCATGGACTGCAAGAAGATCAAACGCATCCATTCTGAAGGAAATCAGCCCTGAGTGCTCACTGGAAGGACAGATTGTGAAGCTGAGGCTCCAAGACTTTGGCCACCTCATGAGAAGAGAAGACTCCCTGGAAAAGACCCTGATGTTCGGAAAGATGGAGGGCACAAGGAGAAGGGGACGACAGAGGACGAGATGGTTGGACAGTATTCTCAAAGCTATCAACATGAGTTTGACCAAACTGCGGGAGGCAGTGGAAGACAGGAGTGCCCGGCGTGCTCTGGTCCATGGGGTCACGAAGAGTCAGACATGACTAAATGACTAAACAACAACATATCAGAGCTGTGCTTTGGTTCCAAGAAAGTGGTGTGCGGGTTAAAAGATTGTGGTTTGTTTGTTTTTGCCTAGTATGGTATGGAGAATAAATAGGCACATCAAGGTCTTGTCGTGTATCTGTTGGAAATGCAGCCTGTTTTGTGTTGCCCACATTAGAGCTGACACAGAACTATTGTGCTGAAAAGAACCTCAAGGGTTGGAAAACAAAGTCAACTGAGACAGAACGACTACAGCTAACTCCCATTTTTGCTGTACCTCTCCCTGTTTTAAAGCATCAGGAACCAGCAGGATGGTTTCTGAGGAAGGAAGATGCGATAGAGTATGGTGGATAGCTCTGAAAGGCTTCAGGGTGGCACTTTTACAAGGGAAAACCTGATGAGTGCTGAAAGGCCAGCACCATTGGTTGTTTCCACTGACTCCTACACAACTGAAAACAGCTTTTCTCCAGAGCAAGCATAGCTTTGACAGAGGCCTCCCAGGTGAGCTCTTCCTTATCTTCTTCCTTGTGACCAACAGCAGCTATGTGTATCTGCTGTTAGAACAGCTAGCTCCCTTCTGACACAGCTGATGACAAACTTCTGGCTTGCAGGACCTACGTTTCTGTTTTGCTGGAAACCTCGTGATCCACCGGTTAGAGCCAGGAGCAAAAGACATCCTCATAGAATTAAGGAACATGGTGCTTTTGAGCAGTTGCTGACCTGTTTTGAGTGCCAGAACTGAGCTGGGCTCACAGTCCTGCTAAAAAAAACACACCCCACCCAACCACATTCTTCATCACCTCTAGTTTTCTTCATTGGTGCAGATTTGTCTTGGGGGGGGGGGAGGCATTTTGTTGTTGCTATTGTTAAACAATTGGAAGTCAGAAAACCTTTCCAATCTACTTGTAGACCCGTCTTCCTTCTGTTCTGTCCCTGAAATAAGTTGCAAGAAGAGAGAAGTCAGACAAGAGGACTCTGTCAAAACCTCTTCGGTTTTTACATTGTGTGTGGAAGAAGCTAACAGAGCCTTTGGCTCCTTCTTGACATGAATGATAAAAGCGGCCAAGGTGTGGACATCAAAGCTGCACCCTTGGCATCAGTAACTTTGTTGGGGGCAGGCTCTGCCACCAGATTACCTATCCATGGAGTCATTAGCAAGCGTGAGTTTTGTTATGGGAATTTACCTGATTAAATATATTCTTGATGTCCCTCACAATCTCCTTCAGTTGAAATATGAAGCTGGTCCATCTGCCTATAAGTAGATCTGTTTGTGCGTTAATGCTCAGTCTGCCTCCTGCAGGTACATTGTGCAGGGATGCCACAACTCTCTAGTTTGTGAACTGATGCACTTGCACGGTGGATTCTCAGCCTACTGTTGGTCACTTTATCCTGCTGGTTTCCTGTCCTGATCTATGCATGCGTGTTCTTCATGCGCACAGAGAGCAACTGACAAACAAGAAAGACAGTTGGTGGATAATAAGGGCCAAGGAGGAAGTAAGAGGAGACCCTGCCAAAGGCATTCAGAGTCCTGGAGGCAAGTGCTTGTAGAGCCTGGAGGACATGAAATAATTTTTTCTTTTGTAAGAGCTAACTTTGAGCAGATTGTGTGTATTGATGCAGGTTTATGTGTTTCCCATTCCCCTCCCCTCCTTCTCACTGCTTTTCTACCCATTATTAATTGTTTATTTTTTTTTTAAGCCCTGGAGGAGAAAGGATGCTGAAGCCATTCATGCTCCTCTTCACATAACCCCACCCCCACCTCTGGTCAGCTTTCCACAGAAGAGTTAATCTTTTGCAGCTGCATTTCATAAAGAAAAGAAAACTTGAATCATAGAATCATAGAGTTGGAAGAGACCACAAGGGCCATCGAGTCCAACCCCCTGCCAAGCAGGAAACACCATCAGAGCACTCCTGACATATGGTTGTCAAGCCTCTGCTTAAAGACCTCCAAAGAAGGAGACTCCACCACACTCCTTGGCAGCAAATTCCACTGTCAAACAGCTCTTACTGTCAGGAAGTTCTTCCTAATGTTTAGGTGGAATCTTCTTTCTTGTAGTTTGGATCCATTGCTCCGTGTCCGCTCCTCTGGAGCAGCAGAAAACAACCTTTCTCCCTCCTCTATGTGACATCCTTTTATATATTTGAACATGGCTATCATATCACCCCTTAACCTCTTCTTCTCCAGGCTAAACATGCCCAGCTCCCTTAGCCGTTCTTCATAAGGCATCGTTTCCAGGCCTTTGACCATTTGGGTTGCCCTCCTCTGGACACGTTCCAGTTTGTCAGTGTCCTTCTTGAACTGTGGTGCCCAGAACTGGACACAGTACTCCAGGTGAGGTCTGACCAGAGCAGAATACAGTGGCACTATTACTTCCCTTGATCTAGATGCTATACTCCTATTGATGCAGCCCAGAATTGCATTGGCTTTTTTAGCTGCCGCGTCACACTGTTGGCTCATGTCAAGTTTGTGGTCAACCAAGACTCCTAGATCCTTTTCACATGTACTGCTCTCAAGCCAGGTGTCACCCATCTTGTATTTGTGCCTCTCATTTTTTTTGCCCAAGTGCAATACTTTACATTTCTCCCTGTTAAAATTCATCTTGTTTGTTTTGGCCCACTTCTGTAATCTGTCAAGGTCGTTTTGAAGTGTGATCCTGTCCTGAAGTGGAGGTGGGGACCACAAATGATAGTGCATTGTGTGCAGTTTCCTCCCAATCCTTGAAATAAATTCCATCCCACTGTTGCTCATAGAAAATGTGTTCGTAATAACTACTTAGCAGATTTTCCTGCTTGCAGCTCAGTTGAAGCTTGGGCCATTTTGTCTTTCCTCTCTCCAACCTAGGAGCGTCTCCTGCTTTCCTTACTTCCTGCTCACATAGCCATGGAGATGAAAGCTGAGATCATCCAGAGGTTACAAGGACCCAAAGCAGGCCAGCTGGAAAATACAAACAACTTTCATAATTTATATGTCAAAAGGCACACCAATGTAAGGTATTGTTTGGAACAGACACTTTCCCATTCTCAGTGCTGAAGTCCATTAGTTACCATTACTAGCAAAATGCTTTAATCACAGCTATACATTGTTTAGATGGAGGTGGTTGCCTTGTTCTTTCCTTTTTCTTTTCTTTCATTGGAAGCAGGTGTTCAGGCACACGGATATTGCAGATTGATTCCATAGAACTGTGACTATAGATAACCTCTGAGGACCTTGTGACATGTTTATTTTGGGAAGGCAGCTGAATTTAATTAGGCATATCAAATTTAAAAGCAATCCAGACGCTGAAATATTATTGCTTGAACAAATGGCCTTAAATTATTCGTGGTAAATATCGAAAGCAAAAAAAAAGCGAGAACGCTTTGCACTTGATACAAGCTAACTTGTTGTATGGCTGCCATCAGCACTGATTAACACAGTCATTTGGGGGCAATTTTCAGTGTGGCAAAGCTGGAATGTGTTTCAGTCTCAAGGACAGGTAAGTGGGAGATGAGAAATGTGGTGGAAGTCATGTTGGCCTGTTTCATTCAGGCTCTGGTCCCATCCTGCACCCTTGAGGCCTTTCATGCCCTATACTGCCCTTCAGCTAAAGTCACAGAAGAGTAGGGGGCAGATGTTACTGAGCTTTAACTGTGGCATCTCCAGAAGGGATTTTGAATTGATGTGATTTATTATACTTCTATATCCCAAAGCACCTTACAAACAACAAATGACAGTAGCTTGACAGAACATAATAGAATGTCACAAATACAGCCTAAGTCATATGGAATAATTAACAAATCATCAGTGAAACAATTGCAATCTATAAAACATGGTTAACAAAGCACAATTAAAGCAAAAGTCATATTGTATGGGTAACAAATCAATACAACATATATAATCTATAAAACAACATTAACAAAATAGCAAGCAAAAATGAAAAATAAACAAAGCACTATGGGAATAGGGAATCTTTTCCCCCTCAAGGTGCTGCATTCCCCTAGGGGTAAAAGGCTGTGGGTTGCATGCCAATGATGTGTGAGGCAGAGCCCAAATAAGATGGGGCTTCCCATTTTTCCCCCACCCCCCAATGAACTGCTGCATGAGGGGCAGCGCACCCTTGCCAGGCCCTTGCAGAAGACACCCCTGTTTTGCCTTTTCTCCTGTCTCACCTTCCTTCTCTCCTTCTAGGCCCACCCTCCTGTGTGAAATTAATACTGTAATTGGTTAAGCCCCCAACCCGTGCCTGACATAAGCAGAGTTGCAGTACGCTTTAATGGTTGTCTTCTGGCTTTATGTCTCACACTGTGGAAGAAGTTGAATGACCTCTGGCTGTCTCCTCTGCCTTTTCCGGTGGAAACTCTAGAACGATCTTGCCTGGTGGGTGGCTCAGTTTAGGCACCAGAAGATATTAGCAGCTCCTTTTTGCAGACTGGTAACCTGCCCTTCTCTTCAAAGAGGTCTGCTGGGAGTTCAGCTTCCAACCGCAGTGTGGCAAACTGCAGGGTGAGGCACAATCCTTTATAGGCAAGCGGTCCTGGCAGGGTCACAGCCTGAGTGGACACAGTGGAAGGGGAGTCAGACCACAACAACAGGCCATCCAAAAAGGATGTATGAGCTCAGCATCCAAACATATGGTTTTGGACAAGTTGTATCTGTCCCTGGTGAGGTATTTAGTGCATTCCCTTTTCTCTTGTTTGTTTTCTCCAAGAAACTCTAGGGATAGTTTTAAGCTAAGCAAAATGGTAAAATCCCCTTTTTCACTTGTAGCATTTTATACGCTGATATTGTGGGATTCACTCGCTTGGCTAGTGATTGCTCTCCTGGAGAACTGGTGCACATGCTGAATGAGCTCTTTGGCAAGTTTGACCAAATTGCAAAAGTAAGTACCCCTGAGGGCTTCAGTAATGGCTGTTAGGTTATCATTGTCTTTGATGTTAAGATTTATAGCTGTGGCGTGAGAGTGGCATGCCAGGTTGTTGACCTGAGGTCTGCTGCGAATGCAGTTTTCACAACCACCAGGCCACCCTCACATCCTGGGCCAATGCTGAGTGCCATGGGAAATTGGGGAGCCAGCCCGTAGTTCTCAGGTTGACCCTGGGGCTTTCAGTTCCTGATCTATAATTTGCACTGTCCTTTGGTCACAAGCTAATACAAATGTGGTGGGGGGAAGGGCACAAAGAAAGAGGATAAAAACAGCAATTCTGGGAGTATCTGCTATGGGTCCCAGCCAACAAAATGGCTAGGGCAGGTTTCACAGGGGGGAGGGGGGATGCACTGGGACAACCGATTTCAGTGATCATGAGTAGGAGGAGGAGTTACGCTAAGACCAGGCCATGTCATTACTGAGGAGGCAGGTTTAGTCGTTGTTTGAGGGGTCTGGTCTTGACCAGATGGATACTAGAATCAGCAAGGGATACCCACATGACCTGAAGGTGCTGCTGTACAATGCCAGGTCAATGATTCATAAGACCACTGCCATCCATGACTTGATCATGGATGGAGGACTTGACCTGGCATGTGTAACAGAGACTTGGTTGGATGAAGCAGATGGGCCTGTCCTTGCCGCTGCTTGCCCACCAGGTTTCTCTTATGCACAGCAACCCAGGCCTTGTGGGCGGGGAGGGGGGTTTGCAGTGATATTTAGGAAGTCATTAGTTTGCACCAGGCGTCCTATTGGGAAGACCCAGTTCTCTGAGTGCATATTCTGGAAGTTGGGCAATAGGGGCAGTACAGGATTCCTTTTGGTGTACCGACCTCCCCGCTGCACCAAGGATTCCCTGCCCGAGCTGCTTCAGGTCGTGGCGGATGTTCTCCTGGAGACACCTAGTTTGGTTGTCCTAGGGGATTTTAACATCCATGCCAACACGACCTTACAAGGGGCTGCTCGGAACTTCATGAAAAGCATGGCCTCCATGGGGCTGTCCCTGAATAAGTCTGGCCCAACTCATAGCCGCTGACATGCCTTGGACCTGGTCTTCACCTCTATGGATGTTGATGATCTGACACTAAGTAAAAGCGAAACTAAAGAAGTGCCATGGTCAACTTGACTTTTTCGCGACCCTTCCCTTCTGCAGGGAGGTGGGACCGATTCGGATAGTCCACCCCCGCTACTTAATGGATCCAAATGATTTCCAGAGAGTGGTAGGGGATGTTTTATCCCATGCTGATGGCCTTTCAGCTGATTCCCTGGTGGCCCGCTGGAATGTGGAGTTAACCAGGGCTATTGACTGGCTCCAAAGTGCCCTTTCCGATTGCATTAGCCCGGACAGCCCCGTGATTTTCCCTGGATCTGAGGGCAATGGAACAATCGCTGAGACAGCTAGAGCGCCAGTGGCGGATAACTCATTCTGAAGCTGACTGGACACGGGCTAGAGCTCAATGTTGAGCCTACCAAGTGGCGGTAGCTATGGTGAAGAAGACTTTCTTCACCGCCTCCATTGCATCTGCAGAAAACAGCAGCAAGAGACTCTTTCAGGTGGTTTGCAATTTAGCGGAACCACCTGCTCCAGCGGGGCCCAGTATGGGCCACATGATCTCCTGCAATGCTTTTGCAAAGTTTTTTTGCAGATAAAGTCGCTCTGCACCTGAGACTTGCCTGCCTGTGAGCATTGCTGAGGAAGATCAGCGCTGGTGGGGAAGCTGCCTTTGGGGCAGCTTGCCCATAGCACTGATCTCACCAAGAAAACCCTGAGGAACCTCTGAGGAACCATAGAGTTTTATGATAAATGGTTTGCAAATCACTAACATCTAATGGAACAGTATTTGCTTTTGAATGGATTAAAAATAACGCTGGTGGGCATAATTTAAAAGACTAATCATGCTGTCGTGAAGGGGCACGGCAAAGTGGCAATATAAATCTGAAGACTAAGCCTAGGAAGTGGTGTTGCTCTTCCTGCAAGTGCTGGAATAGGGATGACAACAAATATCCCGTGCTCCCAACAGAGATATCTATTTTTGTACCAGGCAGGAGGAGTTTTCATTTAATTTCCTAGGTCTCTGGATTCTGCATAGCTTGTGTGTGCTTCTGATTTCACATTTCAGGAAAAGTAGGTCAGTGGAAATGGGATGCACATAGCTCTCGGCAGAGCATCTCATCCTGCATGTCCAACCCAGCTATCTTCCTCCCCATCGTTATGTGAAATACATTTGATGGCACCAAGAATATTGTGCTTCTGCAGCACTCCAGGCATGGTCTTCTTTCTTTAGTGATCACTCGCAGCTGAGTAAGATTCTCTTCCATAAACACAGTCTTAACAGTTAGTCTGCGGAGGCCAATTCTGGATCCACACGTCCTTCCACAGTGGGGACATTGGTTTCCAGGCGGGAGTTAATCACGGTGTGGATTTGCCAAGCGTGCTTTCCTCTTAGCACATTTCTCCCTTGCGTCCTGAGTTCGAGTGTCTTCAAAGTCCATGACACCTTTGGTAAAGGCTGCTCTCCAATGGGAGGGCTTGCAGGCAACTGTTTCCCAATTGTTGGTGTTTATACTACATTTTTAAAAAATTGCCTTGAGACTTTAAACCTCTTTTGTTGACCACCAGCATTACGCTTTCCATTTTTAAGTTCGGAATAGAGTAGTTGCTGTGCTGGCCATCTCTTAACTGAACCTTCTTTCCCCCTCTCAGGAAAATGAATGCATGAGAATTAAAATTTTGGGAGATTGCTACTACTGTGTGTCCGGCCTCCCTATATCTCTCCAAAACCATGCCAAGAACTGTGTGAAAATGGGACTGGACATGTGTGAAGCCATAAAGTAGGTAGAGGCGTTTTGTAACTTGTCCTTGTCCTTACCTTGAACCTCCCCAGTAAGCCTCACACGGTTGCCTTAAATCTGAAGCTTTTGCTCTGGTTTGTGCTTCGGTATGTTTAACATTTTCAGCTCCATATCAAATGAGATGATGTTGTTTCTCTCCATAGCTGCAACAGTGAGGGATGGTATGGATTTGGGGGTATACCACATGAAACAGCATTGCAGCGCAGTAAGATAATACACAGAAGAGGTAAAAGGCAATCTTTCCCTCACGATGTAGTGCCCACTAGAGATGGCAAAGAATTCTGTTCAGTTTGCATTTAAAGACAAGCCTGCCAAAGTCATGCTTTCCCAAACAATGCAAGAAATGAAGTACAGCCATCCTTGGGAATTTGTACTTCTCCAAATTTTGCAACCCAGTTGTCCAGCTAGGTAATGTGTGCAATAATGCATGTAGATAAAGCATCCATAAAATGTCCATACTGGTGAACATAACATACAAAAAGCATCATTTTAGAGGGAAATGCTTTGCAAATGTGTATGTTAGGAGAAATTAACACTAAAATGCCGGGGTGTTTGCAGGAGGACTTTTTTTAAAAAAGCAAACTGATGTGGAAATGTGGAGAACTAAACTTTTGATTGCAAAAGCGAGAAACCGATTTGCCCATTTTTTTGTGTCCACTCCCTGCCCGTTATGGATCTAGATCAGTGATGGCCAAACTTGGCCCTCCAGCTGTTTTGGGACTACAATTTCCATCGTCCCTGACCACTGGTCCTGTTAGCTAGGGATGATGGGAGTTGTAGTCCCAAAATATCTGGAGGGCCAAGTTTGGCCATCACTGATCTATATTATCTGACCATGTTGGAAGATCTAGATCTGCTAAGACCTTTTTAATGACAGCATCGACTTTCCCAGGTTTTCCGAAGATAAAGTGGGCTAACTGCCCCCATCTTGGAGCAGAGGCTGGCTGATGTGCAAATTACAGGGCCAATGTTGGAGTGTATACAATAATTTTGAGCAGCCACAAATTTGTCTAGCATCATCAATGTAAATAGTGCTTTATGGCAGAAGTAGCCAAGGTGGTGGTCTCTAGATATTGAGAACTACAGTTCCCACCATCCTTGACCATTGGTGGAGGGCTGAGTATCTGGAGGGCACCATGTCGTCTAGGTTACAGAGTAACACAAAACAAGGCCCTGATCCAATAAGCTTAGAATCTAAATTTTGATGGTGGAGAAGACCATGGACAATAGCAAGGGGAATAGGATGATCACTTGCAGCAGGAACAAGAAACCTTATATACCATAGCCTCCTAAATCACATCCTAACCACAGCTACCAGCAGTGAAGGAGAATCAGGGATTGCTTACTGACAACTAAATCCCCTTTTCATGAGTAGACCAATGACTCTGGGCCCACAGCTCTACTGTGTTGTCACTCTTTGGCCTGAACCCAAAGACTTGGGCGCCAGCACTCAAAAGCTGGAGGATGGCTCCACCTGCTCCTCTGACCATTCCAGGGGTTCCTTGTCAGGTATTAACGCAAAGGGCCCCTCAAAGAGGATCTTCAACACTGTATTTAGCTGACCTTGACTGCTCCTCAAGGTCCTTGGCCTGTGGGGTGTTTGGTTTGTCCTCCCAAGGACTCAGCATCTGATTCCAGATCAGGCAAGGTATGACAACTGCCAGTTCATCTCAAAAAATAAAAGGCAAGTTCCAATTTTATTTAGAATCAGTTCTTTGTAAATAATACTTGTGAGCTTGAATTGAATTTGTGGCCATTTTTTTAGCTTGTTTACTTTTATATTGATGTTAACATGGCTGTGCTCTAACCAGTAAATATCTTAGTTATAAAAGTATATATATTTCTATACCACTTTTTAATTAAGACATGAACAGTAGCACATGAAAAAGTCATTGTGTGGTAATGGTAGCACCGTGTGCTTTTTTCAAAGTCCAGAAAATAACAGCTGCGATTGATAATAATTTCTCATCAATAGGAAGGTCAGAGATGCAACTGGAGTTGATATTAATATGCGAGTAGGAGTGCACTCTGGGAATGTCCTTTGTGGCGTAATTGGACTGCAGAAATGGCAGTATGATGTATGGTCACATGATGTTACACTAGCCAATCACATGGAAGCCGGAGGAGTTCCTGGGTAAGACTAGTCTCTATTTAAGATGGGTGTGGATACATTTCCCCAAATAAATTGGTGCCTACAAGGTCACCCAAAACGCCTACTGCGCAGTTAAGAGGGCCCTGTAGTCCTCAGCCAAGGGGATGGCCTTGCCTCGCCCACTGGAATGTTCTATATTTAAATAGGCCTGCTTACCTTTTATAAACATTGGATGTGATCCCACCAAAGTTAAGTCCTTTTAAGCCATGTGTTTAACTCTGCAATTGAAAGTAGTAGGCCTGCAGGTGTGGCTAGATTGTGCCCACTCCCCTATTAAAATTCATGCATTTTACCCTGTTTATTTGCTCTGATCCTGAGCAAACAGAGATTTTTCCCTTTTACTGAAATGCAATAGTCTTGGAAGGCACACAATACTGTTCAACTGCTGAGCATATAGGTTTGGCTCCCATAAGTTGATGAGAAGGCAGACCCCCTAGAAACCAAATAGAAGCTGCTCTGATCTATCTTGAGGAAGAGAAACATTTAAGTGGGTAGGGAACAGCTCCATACCTTTCAGATGTATTAGTTGAATGGAGAAGCCACTTGCCTTGGGGCTTCTTGTGTTCTTTGGATCCTTTTCACCCACAAGGGATAACTTGATTGGAACAAATGAGAATGTTAAAGACTGGCTGTTTTTCTGGAGCACAATTGAATGATGGGCCTAGTTCTCACTGAGGTGGCCATCTGGAATCAGGGTTTTACTGTTCTGTTCTACAGGTTCAAGTGACTGAATCCACTCCGGATAAAAAGTCTAGAGAAGGATGGTGGAAGAGGTTCTAACGTAGTCCTTGGACATGCTCGTATTCTGTGTACAGATGTATTTCTCTATTTTTGAATGCAGGAATCATGTGAGCTCCTGCTGAAGTTTGAAATAATACAGACAAGTTTAGGCTGGCTACGTCAGTGTGAATGAGGGCAGAGTTTGCATTTGTTTTTGTGCACAGCAATCCAGTTTCGTTGCCTGCAAATATATATATATATATGTTCATTTACAATGTGTTGTTTAGTTCACAAGTATTTCATTTTGTATAGCTATTGGGAATATTTCCCAATAGTAAAAGAAAAGAAAAAAGCAGTGTGACATTCTTAATGTTGTATAATGGTCATTTTAAAATAAACCATAATTTCAGCCGTGTTCACATTACTTCAGTCACCTTGGCCCACTTGAATGGAGCTTACCAAGTGGAGGATGGGGATGGAGATGCAAGGGACCCGTATCTCAAGGAGCATCAGGTGAAAACCTACTTCATTATCAACCCCAAGGTTAGTAATGTTTCATTTGTTTTCTCCACATTGTATTTGAAACTGCTCTAAGCAGACAAGAGCCATGATTTTGCTTCTGTGGCTTCTAGGGCTACATTAGGCTCATTCAGACATGAAAATGAGTTTAGGCAATCATAGTTAAGTACAAACGCAGTTTAGGGTTTGGGGCTAATCTGTGGCTGATCTAAAAGTGGAAGCTTTTGCTTTCTTCTTCCGGCACAGCCATAAGATGGGGGCGGGGGGGGGGAGAGAGAAAAGTGCACCAGGTGGGGGCTTACTGCTGCTTGCCTTCACAGCTCCTCTTCACAGCTGTCCAGACCTGGCTTGCCCAGTGGGGCAGAGCCACAGCGGTCGCCTCTTGGTAGGTATGTCATGCCTGCTTCCCAGAAGAGGGAGGGTCGAGATGACTGGGAGGAGGGGTGACCCATCTGAGGTGAAACCCCCCCCCCCACCAAAGCCTCGCTTACCTGGGTTGTTTTGCTGCAGCGGCTTCCGACGAGATATAGCGAGATCTTGCAGAAATTTTGTGCGATCTTGCTGGAAGCCGTCACTTCAGGGGACGGGGGATGTGCATGGGGGGGACCACCCACTGGATTTCACCTCCTGAGGTGGCTGCTTCAGTCTGCCTCGTGGGCGGGCCGGCATGGACAGGGAGACAGGTACAGCGCAGGTGCAGTGGTGCGAGCCCTGCAGTGGCTCACCTCCTCCCGGCAGCAGCAGTGGCATCCCTGCTGAGAAGCTTCTGTTGTGGCTCCATCCCATCAGGTGAACCACTTCTGGATTGTGCTTTGTCAGGACAATAAGAAATGCAACACTGAGCATTTACTTACTGTCAGGGAACTGGCATCGGAGTCAGAGGTAGAGGCAAGGCTCTCGAGCGATGCAGGAGAGGGGCCCAGCAGGGAGAGAGGAAGCCAATCGGCTGGGGAAGGAAATCAGCGCAACACCAGTAGGAGAGGGGGGCAGATGGGGGATTCGGAGAGGGGTCTCCAAGACTCTTCGCCCGAAACAAGTGGGGAGAGCATGGGCACACCTCTGCCCAGTCCTTCTCTGCGCAGAAGATTTCCGCGCAGGGAGGGTAGGAGGAGACTTGGCGTCAAACAACTTCTATGCTGGAAGAGGTTCAAGAAACGCCCACTGACGGATTCTGCGAGCGACTGAACGGCCACGGAGTGAAGGGCTGTCAGCCGAGACAAGGTTAACCAGGCAATCTAGCCAGCAGCGATGGTAACTTACGCACGAGCAACCCCTTATAACCATTACACTTACCTAGATCTTTATGTTACGTGGCTGCGTGGTATTGTCGTCTTCCTGAGGATCTTGGTTTGTTTGATTTTAAGGAACAAGTCCCTTGCCCTTATTTATCTGTCCACAACGCTAGCTATAATCTCAAAAGTCAGGAGGCGGCTAAATAAGATTTTCAGTAGTTTGTGTTTTATTGCTCTCCGCGGCTTCACCCCATGATGAGCAAAACTAGAATAAATTGGGCAAAATAGGAAACAATAGAAATCGTGCAAGCTTTATGCTATCTGTACCTCTTGGGTTTATTTATTCCCTAACCAGGAAGAAAAACGAAGTCCGCAGCATCATTTCCGACCCCGGAATACTCTAGATGGAGCTAAAATGAGAGCATCTGTTCGTATGACCCGGTACTTGGAGTCATGGGGAGCAGCCAAGCCATTTGCTCACTTGCACCATCGGGACAGCATGATTACAGAAAATGGCAAGATCAGCACCATGGTATGAGTTTTCTGCATAGTTATATATCAGCGCTAGCACAGTGGAGGAGAGGGAAAACTATGCCCTTCCCTCCTCTCCAGATTTCTCTCCTTCCCCCACCCCCAGACAACAATTCAGTTCTCAGATTTGAGACTGGCAACCAGCCCTGAACCAGAGCCCTTTAGCACTGTGCAGTGTAGGAAAGGGAGATAAGGGAAATGGACAAACTCCACCAGCCTCCATAGAGTGCTACAAGACTCTGAAGCCCTGGAATCTCCTAATTCCAGGGTGGGACACTTCTGAAGACCAGCTGGGAAAATAAACTAGGGACTGGTGTTACTTTCATGGCTGTCAGGCGGGCTTCCTCCAAATGTCTGACTGAGAAAGAGGATGCTGATCAGCCTGTGTTTTGCTCTGTCAGAGCTTGGCCTGTATTAATATGATCCTGAAATCATTAGTCTCCCGTGCTTAATTTAGCTGGGTGTGTTGCTGTTGTTTGGCTTGCACCACTCAGGCTACACACATTGACCAGGGACTAAGTCATATTCAGCTCAGTAGGACTTTACTTATGAGTTGACATACAAGGAATTGCACTGATGCAATTCTGGCCCATTAAAATTAATAAGGATTTTATCATATACTTCACTGGGATTTTTGAGCTGGAGAAAATGTTCTCTGACACAACATTTGCGTTACAATACAACCTTATATACTGAGGATCAAGATTTTTTTTTTTTTATAATACTATGTGGACATTTTCTCTCAATTTCTCTTAGGACATGCCTATGGGTCAGTATAATTTCCAGCGTTGTAGAGAAAGGTATGTGTTGATTTTTCAGACATTGATTCTATGAGAAAAATGCATTACAGTGGTATCTCGGGTTAAGTACTTAATTCGTTTTGGAGGTCCGTTCTTAACCTGAAACTTCTTAACCTGAAGCACCACTTTAGCTAATGGGGCCTCGCCGCCGCTGCACAATTTCTGTTCTCATCCTGAAGCAAAGTTCTCAACCCGAGGTACTATTTCTGGGTTAGCAGAGTCTGTAACCTGAAGCATATGTAACCTAAAGCGTATGTAACCCGAGGTACTACTGTACTCTCTTTAACCAGCAATTCTAATCTATATAAGCATTCACTTTGTTAGCTAGGGTCATTTTGAACAGCAGTTAGGATTAAGCTGAAATAATATAATTCTGCTACAATTTGACTCAGGCAGGCTCTTTTGTATTGGCCTGGATTTGTTGAAGTACTTACAGTATTAGAGGGTGACTTAAGCATTTTGTTGCTGCTGCAGTCCTGATTAGAACTGGACCCCCACCCCTACCCCTGCAAACGCTGGCTATTCACAATAAGAGGGGAGTTCACAATAAAAGCTTTCCTTCCATTATGAATAACAAGCGTGGAAGGAAGTCTAGTTTGGGGACCTTGGTGAGGACAAAGCCCCCCTTTCCTATTCAGTGGTCTTGATCTGCCCCACCAACTCCACTATACTGTCAAGTCATATGACAGATGCCATGTCTAATTCAGCCCTGAGACTTGAAATCAGCCGACTGCTTAGTAATTGTAAGAATGCCATTTCTGGGCTGGGATAGTCTGGCCACAGGACTTCATGCCCTAGTAACCTCACAGTTAGATTTCTGTAATGCGCTCTACATAGGGCAACCTTTGAAGGTGGTCTGGGAACTTCAGCTAGTGCAGAATGCAAGAGTTCTGTTGGATGTTACCTGGTAAAGGGACCCCTGACCATTAGGTCCAGTTGTGGATAACTCTGAGGTTTCGGCGCTCATCTCGCTCTATTGGCCGAGGGAGCCGGCGTACAGCTTCCGGGTCATGTGGCCAGCATGACTAAGCCGCTTTTGAACTGCTAGGTTGGCAGGAGCAGGGACCGAGCAACGGGAGCTCACCCCGTCGCGGGGATTCGAACCACCAACCTTCTGATTGGCAAGTCCTAGGCTCTGCGGTTTAACCCACAGTGCCACCCGCGTCCCTGTTACCTGGTACACCCACATAAAACCAACCGCATGGGATCTGTTCTGACATCCTATGTGCTACTTCTCATGATGTCATTATATAAAAACCATAACTGACTTGGGACCCACTTGCTTGAGGACATGTCCCTCCCAATGCCAGCCAGCCCAGGCCTTTCCTGTGGCCTGATGGGTGGCAACGCAGGAGAAGGCTTTCTCTGCAGTGATGTCCCAACTGTGAAATTCCTTTCTCCTGGAGTCATGGATGGCCATTATGTTATTGGGTTTCCAGTTCCAGGTAAAAACTCACTTGCTTAGCCAGGCATTTGGAGATACATGATGGTTCCAAGTCTTACTGTGGTTGTTGATTGCTCAAACTCTTATGGTCTGACTCAGTGTAGGGCAGCTTCCTGTGTTCCAATTGTTAATATCTTATTTAACTTGTTAATTTTTTATTGGACATGGTAATTGTTTAAAATATTATTTGTGGGTCCCTCCAGGCATCGTTTATTGTCCATTCCTGAAGATTTGTGCTCATTTATGCATGATCTTACTTTCAATAATGTTTGCAGCTGCAAAAGTTTTGGGGCAGACATTTTGCTCTGTTTCCAATCATTTCATGTCCCGTAGCTTCCTGCTGAAATTCTGTAACGTTTCATACCCCAAGGGCTCTGGGGGATGGGTGGGTACCACTTCTGTCACACTATACTGCTTTTCCAGATGGCAATAATGTGGCTTTAGGGAGCAACTAATAAAACTGAGTTATATATGGTGCTCCACTATAAATCCAGCCACTAATGTACTATTATTGTACCAATGCAGAATACACTTGCAAAAAAATTCAGTCTGGTAGGACTCCCATATACCACCTTGAAATCTGGAATGGATGAAGAGCAGTCAAAGCTCAATAAATAGATAAAAATGTTTGTGACCTACTGTGATAGCTTGTGTATGCTCTTCGCAATAAGCACCTCTGCTCATTCAGAGATATTTACAGTTCTTTATTTTACATATGTACAGGCAGCACATTACAATCATGCATCTGAATCCTCCAGTTCAGATTCTGGGAGTGGTTTTTGCCGGCTTCTCCTCCAACAGAAAAGGCGAGGAAGTTTCCTGTGACGCCTCTCGCCCCTCCTCTTTAACTCTCTCCTCTCCTGGGCAGACGGAATAGGCACCGCCTCACCATCAGCACCAGAACTTCCTGTGCTTGCTGGGGCTCTGCTTCTGCATCTAAGGGCCTTTCCACCTCCTGGCTCTCTCCCCCTTCCCCATCTGTCACTTCCTGTCTACCTCCCTCTGAATGTTCCTCCTCCTCCCCGGCATTCTCTGGCAGTCCCATGACACCTACCTGCCAGGTGACTTGCATACAACCCTCTTTTGTAGTTTCAGGCAAGACAGAAAAGCAGAAGAGTTATTCTCTTAGTGAGCTACCTACCACATGTAGCTGTGAACTATGTTCAGCTTGGTGGGTGCTCTGAGTTGGGTCAGAAAGGAAGGCTCTCCTCTTAGGGCTTTTAGGCTACCTTGGGCTTGTGAAAGGAAGAATATGCCCATGCAGGCATATAGTCAGAGACTTCAGGTGGTGCAGATAAACTTGGTTCATTCATTCAGAGGCTTCATCGTGAAGAGTGAAGAGATAAAATAAGCCATTTCTTGCAAACTTCTAAATGTCACGATACCACAGAATCACATAAGGTAACTGGTCAAGTTTATAGGTAACAAAATGTGTAACTTTACCAGTCCACTTGAGGGCGACTATATCAGACCCAGTTATTCTAAGAGAATTCCTAAATTCTAGTTTCCTGCAGTTTTGGGACGACCTGAAGTCAAACTGTTGGTTATGTTGTTCTAAAGTCATCTCAGCAACAAGTCAACTTCATATTGCAAAACGAATGGCTGATGTTAATATGGCAAGTTGTGTAGACTCTGTTCTATATACTGCTGCAGCAAAACAGGAATACAAAGAGCTGGCTTCCTTTTTGTTCTCTGTTCTCTTTGTTCTCTCTAATCATTGCCATGCCTTATTTGGGTATTTTCCCCAAGGCTGCTAACTCCTATTTGCCCTTTTGTCTTCCACAGAACAAAATCTCAGAAGAAGAAGTTTGAAGAAGAACTGAATGAAAGGATGATTCGAGCAATTGATGGAATAAACGCTCAAAAGTATGTTTGCACACAAGGTTGCCCTGATACTGATACCAGCAGTAGCGCTCTGTGCAGTGGTGTAGGTGAGGCACTGCTGCTCTCCTGGCTTCCGAAAACAGCATGTCACTGGGGCTAACCAATGTGGGGAGGGGCAAGGCACCGAGACCTTGGCACTGTGCAAGCACACAGAAACACAGAAGGGATAACAAGGGCCATCTAGTCCAACCCCCTGCAATGCCGGTAACTTGCCCAATGTGACCCTGAGAAGAATTGTCTCATGTTCTGCCAACATAATGGCAAGAGTGCCTCATTGGCTGTGCCACTCTGCACTGAGCTCCCTTCACCCTGTCCTTCCCCCACCCCTCTCTCTGGTAAGTCCAGTGATTCACTGTGTTTGGAAGTCAGGAGTTCAAAGGACCAAAACACTCCATTGCTGAATTTCCTATAGATGAGGAATAAGTATTTTAGTAACCTGGGGTGTCTGGTTTATTGGAAGCAAATGAGAACTGAGCAAAGACTATGCTAAATGACTCAGAGACCTATTTAGAACACCATATGAGATGAGGCTCTTTGGTCCTCTTCATTGTTGGGGAATGTGCTATAGGTTGTGGTGGTGGTGGTGGTGGTTGTTTTTACTTTATTAAAAGAATTTCATTTATTGAAAACAAAGTGATGAAAGAAAAAAATGAAGAGAGAGAGAAAATTATCAAAAATGCAAGAAAAATCATTCCAACTTGGACCAGTTAATATTCTGATATTTTACCAAAGGTATCTATTGTTTGGCTCAACATAGGAATGTTAGAATGAAGCTTCAAAATAAACAAAAGAATATCATCTGCAGATAAAACCAATTTATATTCAACTGAATTGTGAACTGCCCTGTAATAGCACAAGCCGGGGGGGCGGGCGGTGCTAAGGTGAATGTAGACGCTCTTGCCCAATTCCTCGGGACAGTGGAAAAGTAGCAGACTTTTGCCATTCACTTTAACTCTAGATGTAGGCGAGTCATACAATATTTTAATCCATTTTATAAAACACAAAGGAAAGCGAAATTTAGTTAGAGCTACCGCTGTACGCAGGTGGCGCTGTGGTCTAAACACGCTGTGGCTTGCCGATCAGAAGGTCGGCGGTTTGAATCCCGGCGATGGGGTGAGCTCCTGTTGCTCAGTCCCTGCTCCTGCCAACCTAGCAGTTCGAAAGCATGCCAGTGCAAGTAGATAAATAGGTACCGCTCCGGCGGGTAGGTAAACGGTGTTTCCATGTGCTGCTCTGGTTCGCCAGAAGCGGCTTAGTCAAGCTGTCTGCGGACAAACACCGGCTTCCTTGGCCAGTAAAGTGAGATGAGCGCCGCAACCCCAGAGTCGTCTGCGACTGGACCTAACAGTCAGGAGTTCCTTTCCCTTTCCCTTTACCTCTGTTTATAAATTTTGTCAAATGCCTTTTTAGCATCTAGTCATAAAATTAGAAATTGGTATTTATTTTTGTTTAAATCTACCAAACTCATCACATCTCTAATATTATCTGCTGCTTGTCTTGTTTTATAAAACTGGTCTGGTCATTCTTAATAACAGATACTATCACTTGCTGCATTCTGTTTGCTAAGGTTGCTGATACATATGCAAACATTTTTTATTTATGTGCATTGTTTTGCATGCTTAAGCCTCAGCTACTTAAACTGAATTTAAGTGTGAAATTTGATCTGCAGTTGTTCCTCTTGCCTTCTGGTTCAGTGGACTGCCTAGAGCATGTGTAGCAGAGCTCCAGAATCCTCACTGGCTGTTTATAATTTGGGGACATAATTCAAGGTCTGGGTTTGACCTATAATTGCTTAAATGAGTTGAATGTCAAGAAGCTGCTCTCTCAAATATTCTTTTGGGACCCGATCAACTAAGAGCACCAACACATGATCATATAGTGTTGTTTACTCAGAAGGTTTGAAATCAGAAGGTCTCGTTGCCAGTATAGACTGTGGCTATTTGATGCGCCAGTGCCAGAGGAAGAGAAAAAAGTTAAACACGTAGCAGAGATTCCCAAAAATAGACCAGAGGCAATTGTACTTCATCCAGCAGAGCTTTACTTGCTACTGAAGGCAAATAAACATAATGGTCACAGATCCAGTACATTCAGGATTGGTACAGTCCATAAAAATCCAGTTGCAGCACTTACAAAACTTATAAACCTATAGCAAGACTAAACCTTAACACTAGGCATACTATGTACAGAATACCACACCAAAAGGAAGAGAGATAGAAAATAAAACCCAGGCTCCTTCTGGTCTATATTTATAGTCAGCATGACCTTAATTGGAAGAGATAAGAGAACCAGTTCAAACCAGCTTCCCAGAAGGTATAACCCAAACAATCATGAAGCTTCTTTCATACAGAGAAGCTTCCAGTAGCTTCCAGAACCTTCTTGAATTAATCAGAATAGGAAAAATCTCTACACATCAGATCAATACTTTCTGCACTAAGAAACGCAAACTCCCTATATTAAAAATGGAAATTGGTTGTATTCCCTCACAGGGCTATAGTTTCTTTTCTCTGGCTTCCCTGTGCCTCTTACTTAAACTTTTCAGAAAAATATAATAAGCAAATAATTATCCAGCTTTATGTATAATATTCTGTATGTTCTTTCTTCCTCTTCTAGGCAGTGGCTTAAGTCTGAGGATATTCAAAGGATATCATTGCTCTTCTATAACAAAGCACTGGAAAAAGAAGTAAGTAACACTTAGCATAGAAGGGACGCAGGTGGCGCTGTGGGTTAAACTACAGAGCCTAGGACTTGCCAATTAGAAGGTCGGCGGTTTGAATCACCATGACGGGGTGAGCTCCCGTTGCTCGGTCCCTGCTCCTGCCAACCTAGCAGTTTGAAATCACGTCAAAGTGCAAGTAGATAAATAGGTACCGCTCTGGCAGGAAGGTAAACGGCGTTTCCGTGCACTGCTCTGGTTCGCCAGAAGCGGCTGAGTCCTGCTGGCCACATGACCCAGAAGCTGTACGCCGGCTCCCTTGGCCAATAAAGCGAGATGGGCTCCGCAACCCCAGAGTCGGTCACGACTTGACCTAATGGTCAGGGGTCCCTTTACCTTTAACACTTAGCATACAATATCAGGGTTCTGTGTTCATTTTGTAAAAGCAAGTCATGGCACTAGTTGTTTCTAGTTATATGGGGGTCCTCTTACCTGAAAAATGTGTGGCCCCGTTGGTGTCTAAGTTGAGGTAGACCGGTTTTTCTCACCGATTCTTCTATTTAATCTCCTTCCTGACATGAAGCAAAATTGGATTCCTTCTGGTAATGTAAATGATGTGCCTGTTTTCCAGATTGCAGCCTTTCGGCTCTTCCTGCAAAGCACTGTAAATTTCATAGAAGTGGCGTCTGACTGACCAGAGAACTTGAACTTAGTTGGTTTTGAGTTCTTCCACTGCTGTGTTTTATATATGCTTGTCCACCAGGCCTAACAAATCAGAGCTTTTGGTCCAAATGAGAGAGTCGTCCTTCCTTTCACTTTTTGCTCTGAATGTTTTCAGTGCTACCACACAATGGTTATCTCCTGCTCTGTCTTCAACATTTCTGGTTCAATTATGTCAGCTTATTCTAAGGCTAGAAGTGGGCTGTTTGGGGATTTCTGGGTCAAGTTGGTTTTGCCCATTTTCCATTGCAGGGAGAAAGGGAAACATTCCATGATAAACATGTTATCCCAGTAGGCCTTGCCACAATCAACTGGGAAGCTCCCCACTAAAATGCAGCATAAGGGAGCATCAGGTGCAGTTCGATAGGACTTGTGCAAGAGAACTTATTGGTGGTTTGTTTCCTATAATTATAGTTAAAGGACCGACCCCTGACCATTAGGTCCAGTCATGACCGACTCTGGGGTTGCGGCACTCATCTTGCTTTACTGGCCAAGGGAGCCGGCGTACAGCTTCTGGGTCATGTGGCCAGCATGACTAAGCCGCTTCTGGCGAACCAGAGCAGCACACGGAAACGCTGTTTACCTTCCCGCTGGAGCGGTACCTATTGATCTACTTGCACTTTGATGTGCTTTCGAACTGCTAGGTTGGCAGGAGCAGGGACCGAGCAATGGGAGCTCACCCCGTTGTGGGGATTCAAACCACTGACCTTCTGATCGGCAAGTCCTAGGCTCTGTGGTTTAACCCACAGTGCCACCCGCGTCCTTATAATTATAGTTACGTACCTGTCAGGGACTCAGCGGGAGCGCAGGGAGGAGAGGAGATGGAGAGCGAGGGGGAGCAATCCGAGGGCAGCGTAGGAGAGGATGACAGCAGCCCAATAGATTCCGTGAGTCTCTCCAGCGAATCGGAAGATTCACAGAAGGGGGCGCCGATGGGCAGGGCAAGGGGGGACCCAAGGGGGACACCCCAGAAACAAGGGGCCAGCGGGGACTCCCAGAGCAACAGTTGGAAATCAGGACCAGCTTCCCCACCAGAGCGTAGTGGGGGGGAGGAGTCCCAGGTATCAGAGCCCACATATTCACCACCAGCGAGAGAAGAGGAGTCAGGGGTGGCCACGCCTCCATCGGAGAGCGAGGGAACGGTCAAGAGGAAAGTTGCAGGCTGGGCGCGCGCGCCAAGTTCAAATGTACAGGCGAGCGGCACAGAAGGTAGCCCGGATAGGGAACCAGGTCCTAAAGCCCGCCGGAAGGAGGGGGAAGAATCATCAGGGTCAGCGTCAGAGGAGTCCAGGAAGGATGAAACCCTAGCGGGCAGGAGGGCCCAGAGGAGAAAGGAACTTAGGAAGAGGTGGAGCAAGGCGAGAGTCTTAAACTGGTGTGGAAGGGGCGGAGACTCAGACGGGACTTCGCCGGTCTAAGGTCAAGACGTAGAGCTGCGCGCTGCGGTTTTAAAATGGAAACTGAACCTCAATAAAGACTTTTGTACATAACTACAGCCTAGCGTTGGTCCTCTGTGAGCTGGGACCTGGAGGCAGCTCTGACAGTACCCCAAATAGTCGCAGTTTTTGAGCCCCTTGTTTATGTAAAACATTTTTAAACAAATGGTCAAGAGAGGCACAACTGTTAGTGGCAGTGGCCCCTCTTGCTGTTTTCTTTCTGGAAAACCATTGAAGAGGTACAATATAACAATATAAAATCTGTGATGGATCAGTCCAAGAGTCCATCTGGTTTGGTGCCCCCTGACCAAAGAGATGCTTCCAGGAAGCCTATCAGCTGGGCATGAAAGCAAGACCCATTTCCCATAACTGGTCCCTCTGCCACTAGCGGGCAGAGGTGCATCGCCATGGTACATGGAGGTTCTGTTTAGCTACTATAGCTAAGAGCAGCTGATAAACCTGCTCTCCATGATTTTTTCCAGTTCTTTTCTTTAAAGTCTTTGAGTTAATGGTCAGCTCAGGAAGCATAAGCCTGTGTTCTAGTAACTGAGTTAATTTTACCAGCTGTTTTAAAATTATGTTAGGTTTTTTTTTGTAATCTCTTTCTAATTTTGTTTTAGTATAGAGCAACAACGCTTCCTGCGTTCAAGTACTATGTGACCTGTGCTTGTCTTATATTCTTCTGCATTTTTCTTGTGCAGATCCTAGTACTACCCAAGTAAGTAAGAAATTTGCACAGCTCTTTGTTTATCTCCATTCATGTTGTTGTCACCCGTTTCAGTTCTGGGAAGGTTGTGCCATTAATCCCAAATGCAATAAGGGACTGGCTGATTAAATAAATAAATAAATCCTGGCATGTAATTCTGCTTCTATTTCTGGCTGGTTTTGCCCTCCTACATCTTTCTGACCCATCAGTGCCCATTGGGACAGAGCTACAGAGCTGGCCTTCCAACACTGGTATTGCTGCAGCATATCTGGATGGGACTGGGATGGGACACTGTGTTGTGACACACAGACAAATGACTGGTTTCTGGGAAAGAGCCTCTGGGTGGGAGCAGTTCAAGTCATACAAAACTGCTCAAAAGCCTTGTGCAATTCAAACCGCTGTTGAATTTCATGCATTTATAAATAGGAAACTTTCAGAATATTGGGATGGGAGCAGTAGAACAGTATGTACAGTAAACTTGAATTTCCAAAAAAACAAACCACTTGTACCATCGATTGTCAGGAAGCAATTGACAAAAGAAAGAAAGAAAGAAAGAAAGAAAGAAAGAAAGAAAGAAAGAAAGAAAGAAGTTAAAAAAACCCACTCGTGTTTATAAGGGCTTTCTTTCTCCTGCACCTGGTAAAAGAAAAGGGAGGGCTGCCATGGATTTTTATATTCAAAAGATGTTTTAACAATGAAGCTCTTATGCAGTCCAAGCCTCTGCACTGACTGAAATCTGTTGAAAGCTTCATGAATGTACAAAAAAAAAAAGAACACCCAACCCCACAGAGTGAAAGATACTGAAATTATCAAACTCAAGTCGAAGCTCTTGAAGATAAAAATTAGCTCCCTGCAGGAATCTGTCAATGAACGTCTTTCCCATACATATATTGAAATCTTAAAAACAGGGATAGACAGAAGGTTGTTGTTGTTGTTGTTGTTTAGTCGTTTAGTCGTGTCCGACTCTTCGTGACCCCATGGACCAGAGCACCCCAGGCAGAAGGTGCCATTGGTTAATGACAGACTAGTTTGTAGTAGCCTACTTAATACCTCCTTGTTTCTGGGATTCTTGCAAAGAATGCTGGAATGCTTAGCTAGCTCCAATTTTGGGAGTCTCTGGGCAATACACTAGCATTGGCCCCTCAGATCTATTTTGTTCCTACCCATGTAAAAAAGAAAATGACAGCAGCCTTGAGAAGGTACATTGCGTTTCTCCAAACCCAGTACATAAGCACATCTAGTCTTAAAGCATGTTTGTTTTGGCAAAAGGGCTTCCAGGAAAGATTGCTGCCACATGGAATGAGAGGTGTTGCCTGGAAGGAGTAAACGTTCTTGCTGCTCACATGTTGGATAGATCATAGTCCATGTCAGAATCCACATGGGTACTCTAATAGGAAAGTTTGCAGGAGGGGTTAGTGGTGGGCCTCCAGCATTCTGACTCCCATCTGTGGCCAAATGGAGATCGATGATAGATATAATTTTTTAGCTTGCTTTTCTGGGCAAATGCCCATGCAAATCAGCTTGCAATCAAAAACAAACAAAGATGAAAAGAGCAGGAATATAAAAGTTGGTGTTATTCAGCAAGCCACTTCTTAGTTCCTCAACAAGTGCAAATATTCATTTAGATTACTTATACCTAAAACTAATCTAACCTACAATTGTTAAAAGATCCATTCCTTAGTATTCACTCTTGTTTTGAAAATTTAAAACATACCAGAATGTACCATTGGGATTTCAATACAACCAAAGTAGACCAATCAAGACTGAATTCATTCTGCCTATTCTTTAAGATACAATAATATATGATGCATTTTCTTTTTTCCTTTTAAGCAATTTTCAAAGAAGGCAGACCCACATGGCTGTTGCAGTCACATTAAGTGACTGCAAACGTGCTTGAACAATCCATCAACCAGAATTCCTTCTGTGTCTTTTATTTGTACATTGGTTTCTCTAACAGGCCTTTCTTCCTGTCTTGTAGAAAGTCTGCCCTTGGGATCTCCTTTGGAGCTGCCTTCCTTGTGCTCTCCTTCATTCTTTTTATCTGTTTTGCTGGACAGCTTTTGGTAGGTATTAAAAGAATGCCCTAGCAACACAATTCGTTCTGCATAAGCAATGAGGCCTTAACGCCCATGCAATACAGCCAAGGTTACTTTCCCTTCCTGTTAGTTGTCTGGGTGAGAAATAAACCTTTTGAGAACTTCCTTACTTGGAGTTAATTTGCTTAACACTTTTCTCAATGATGTGAAATGCAGAAGCTTTTTCATATAGGCATTGCTATGTACTGACCTTTACTGGAGATGAAAAACTGAGAGACTTGCATTGTAGCTTGTCTGACCTGTCATGGCCAATGACTTTTGCTGACAAGCATGAATAATTTTTAATTAAGCCCCCCCCCCAATATGTGTAACCAATCAAGAATTTAAACTAAGATACAACATCCTGAGATAAAAGGTTCTAAACCCCGCACATCTCAGGTCACAAGTGGCTCTTGAAATTGAACAGTTTACTGTGTGGGATGGAGGAGATGCTGTTTCAGGACCAAACTGCACAGTTCTGCTCTGGAGTGCAAGTTTCTACCCCCACACAAATGGACAGCACGGGGCCTCCAGTTCAGTTTGGGATTATAGCATGGAAGGGTAAGGGGACTTGTTTACAGTGCAAGTTGCAAGTAGGAGGCCCCTAATACAGCTTGAGTCTTCACTCACTACAGTAAGGGCCCATCCACACAGCTGTTTGTCCTGTGATTTCTAGCCTTTTGTATCTATCTATTATCACGGGTCCAGTAGGGGTTTTTCTTGTCCCATTGCCTTTCCTAGGAAAACGCGCTGTTTCCTGCTGAATCAGGACAAACATTAGTCTACAGAAAACTGGAAGAAATATTTGTCCCTCTTCTAATCCTAAAATAGATCTTGAAGGGGAATAAGCATGCTTTCCTGGGAGCTGTGTTTGGGGCAATCTGCTCTTCCCTCCTTTCCTTCTCTCTCCCCCCCCATCACCTACAGAATAATTTCTCTGGTTGCAGTGCACTTCCAGTTTTCTCTGAGTGCTTAATTTTTTATTACTCTTCCCTGTTTAGCGCTAATAAAAACTGTGGTCAAATGATACATGTGCAAAATGTGTGTGTTCCTGCTCGTTTTCTTTGATTTGTTGTGATGATTCCAATCACAGCTTTATTTTCTGTCTTTAAAAATAAGTGTTAATTAATAGGTATTGGAAGGGTCGCAACTCCTTTTGTATATGTCAAATGATGGTTTGATTCTCTGGTTTTCTGATTCTCTGACTCTCTGCCACGGGTGGGGGAGCTGAAGGTGAAGACAACACGAAAAGCAGACTATTGGTTATATGAAGAATGAAGGGGAAAACACTGGGTTTTGGGGGGTTTTCCGAAGTAAAATCCAAGGCAAAAATCACAAGTGGGAACACCAGCCCTGGACCAAATTGAAAATGGCACAGAGTTCTGGATTTTAGGGGAAACATGGCTGGGCCCTAAGCGTGCGTAGAAATTGTACTCAAGGCCAGAACTACACAGTTAAGGCCACATATAGTTATGCACTGAGAAAAAGAAGTCTAAAGTCTCTATGGGAACACAGAACTTGTTCTACCGGATCCTGACCCCAGGAGTTCCATTGCAGCACAACCACCACCACTGGTAACTCGGCTTATCAAAACTTTAGGTCAGCGTTCTCAGGACAATGAATCAAAATGAAGAAACTGCTTTAAGGAGATCCAGACTCTGAATGATGCTCTTTGTTACTTATCCCAGCAAGAGGAAAATGAGATTGTCCTGCAGTTGCAGGGAATCCAGTTAACACTGACCAGATACAGTGGTACCTCGCAAGACGAATGCCTCGCAAGATGAAAAACACGCAAGACGAAAGAGTTTTCCGTTTTTTGAGTCGTTCCGCAAGACGAATTTCCCTATGGGCTTGCTTCGCAAGACGAAACGTCTTGCAAGTTTTTGCGAGTTTGTTTCCTTTTTCTTAAAGCCGCTAAGCCGTTAATAGCCGCTAAGCCGTTAATAGCCGCTAAGCCGCTAATAGCCACTAAGCCGCTAATAGCCACTAAGCCGCTAATAGCCGTGCTTCGCAAGACGAAAAAACCGCAAGACGAAGAGACTCGCGGAACGGATTAATTTCATCTTGCGAGGCACCACTGTATAGGTATCACCGGGTGCTGACTACATTGCAGTAACATACTTTGTCTCCTGTTTTCCCCAAATGTTTCAGAAGAAGAGAGCAGCTGAAGAAGCCTGCATCTCAGCTAGGAAGAAGAACTTGACTGGGGGTTTAGTAGGGATTTGAGACTTTGGGGCTTTGGACAACTAGGACAACGTCCCTCATTGTTAGTGGCATTATATCCTAGCCTGCTCTCAAGCATTTTACTTGCACTTTTGTGCATCTGTTTGGAGCTTGAAGCTGGCAAGTCAGTGCACCTCCTTGCAAATGCAAATGGATGGATTTGTCCCTTGTGGAGTGCACTTGCACCACAAGTAGGTGGTACTCTTTAGAGTACCCAGGAACAAATGAGAAAGAGAAAGACAAAATCAGATCAAATGAAGCCATGATGGAGGTGCTGCAGCGGAGGCTGCTCTCAAACTGTGCTAGACAAAAAGTGCCTTAAGACAAAAGTTGTGCTCAGAATGAAAGGATGGCTTTTGATTGTTTTCTTTCTCTGAAGAGGTAATTACATTACTGCAAAGGTGCTTTGTGTTCCTCCCTCTAAGGAACATACACATTTCCTTCCTGTACAGTCATCATCATATTATTACAAAAAGGAGATATTTTAAGGGAGGCCTGGCATTTTTTATATTAATTCCAGTCTCCTTTGCAGCTGCCTGTCTTTTGCTTTCAGTAATACTTTTTATCTGTTTTGCTGAATAGCTCAGTAGGTGCTGGGAGCATGTTGCTTTTCTTAGAACCTCAATTCCAGTAATGAGGCCATAATATCTCAACATTATTGAAGACCACCTTATAAAGAAAAGTTCCTTCAGCATAATATCCTTCTTCGTAGCTTGGGTAAGGAAACAGATCACTGAGGACTTTCTTCCCTGGAGTTAATTTACTTTTACTTACCAACCTGTGATGATTTCTAGAGTTCACATCACTCAGTGTTGCCAAGACTGCAAGCAATTTCTTTCTCGCCCATTGTGTTTTCTGTTAAATGAAACTGTCTTACTAGCTGGACAGTTTTTCCAAAGTGACTTGGTTTTTGATGTATAGGAGAAAAAAAGCAAAAAGGGTATGTGACCTGATGTGTCCCTGATTGTTACTTAGCAGATGGATGCCAAATATCTCTTGAGCTTGAAATGTACAGATAGTTTTCAGGTCAGAGCTGTTCCTACTCCAAGTAATGCCAAATAAAAGAACAGGAGGAACCTGGAAAAAATAAAGCATTCATTCTAGTGAGAGGCACAAAGATCATCCCCCCCCCCTTCTTAATGCAGTACCTTTATTGAATGGTGCAGCTCTCTTCAAACATAAACCTTTTTGGTTAAAAGTAGCTTTTATCAATGCTGATAAAAGGCTCCATGAAAGTGGTTAGGTAAGTGGTGTTAGTGTAATAAAACTGGTATGTAGACATTTAGGGTATGTTGTTAAAGCAGCCATGCTACCGAAGGCAGAGATTTATTTCATACGCTTTTCAATGTCTTAACAATGTGGAGCATTGTTGGGTGGAATATCAAACATTTTCAGGGATGCACCCTTGAAATAGTTCAGTGTAAGGTGTGGCAGACATCCTGAGCCAGACATCCTGGAGAGCCAGACATCCTAGAGAGTGAAATCAAATGGGCCTTAGAAAGCACTGCAAATAACAAGGCCAGTGGAGGTGATGGTATTCCAGCTGAACTATTTAAAATTTTAAAAGGTGATGCTGTTAAGGTGCTACACTCAATATGCCAGCAAGTTTGGAAAACTCAGCAGTGGCCAGAGGATTGGAGAAGATCAGTCTACACTCCAATTCCAAAGAAGGACAGTGCCAAAGAATGCTCCAACTACCGCACAATTGCACTCATTTCACACGCTAGCAAGGTTATGCTTAAAATTCTACAAGGCAGGCTTAAGCAGTATGTGGACCGAGCACTCCCAGAAGTGCAAGCTGGATTTAGAAGAGGCAGAGGAACCAGAGACCAAATTGCAAACATGCGCTGGATTATGGAGAAAGCTAGAGAGTTCCAGAAAGAAATCTACTTCTGCTTCATTGACTATGCAAAAGCCTTTGACTGTGTCGACCACAGCAAACTATGGCAAGTTTTCACATAAGTAAAACTCAGCTACAATTAAATTGGAAAGTGGAAAGCAGTTATGGTAACTTCAATTTTAAATGTTTTTATAGAATCCGTTCACATGTATCTGAAATAAAAGTGCTCAAGACTGAGATGTTGATAGTGGGGACTTTTGTAGTACAGAAAGCTTTTAGGGTTTAATTTTTTTATGATGTCATACTCTTCCCAGGGAGGTCTGCCTGGTTAGATTTATTGTAGTCCTTACAAGGCAAATGAAATAACTTTTCATGCTGCTTGGCTTTAGGGCTCTGTGAGTTGAATGGTTTTTAATACTGCGTTTATCATTCTGCTATTAATGTTTGATATTGTTAATGGGTTTTTAATGTGTCTGGATCCTTTCTTTAATATACTGCGAATTTTAAAATTATGCTATACTTGCTAGCTAGTCTGGAGTCTCTGCATTTGCCAAAAAATGAAATAAGAACTGTCTGATCCCCGGATCCTACATAAGACTCAGTTGATCAGTGACCTTTGCGCTTAATTCCCATTTTATCTACTGTTGTGGTTAGCCAGTCATTTCCTACCTTACAGCTCCAATATGGAAATAGTTGCAATTCAGTGCACGTTTTAATCCACTCAAGAACAATTCATCAATGTGTTTGAGCAATGCTTGAGACCCTCTCCTCAGCTGCTCTCTGTGCATCGCCTGCATGTTCTTGCCGTTTAAAATTGTGAGAATTCTTGTTTGAAGCTAACGTGGAAGAAACAGATTATTCATAGAGATGCATTTTCCTGTATTCCGTGTACAGCAGTGCAACAAGAAAGTCTCGGCCTCACTGATGTGGATCTTGAAGTCCTCCGGAGTCATCGCAAACCACCCCTGGCCACGTATCCTGCTCACTTTGATAACAACAGCTATAATATTAACAATGGCTATATTCAATATGGTAAGTTGAATGGGATTTTGTTTCCATTGCTATTTTTCTATCTTTCTGACGTGTTTCTGTGATGCTTGTTACATGCAGCAGTTTCACTCGGGTTTGGGATTGACTCAACCTGCCCCCAAAGTTGCGCACTCTGGTTAGCCTTGCCCCTGGTGTCCACACATACGGTGATAACATCTGCAAGGAAAGAGGTGTACATGCAGAGCCCTCTCTGTGCAGATGTTTGCAGTGGGGCCAGGGCTTATCAAAGAGCCCGGTGTTGGGGCTGGCTTGTTGACAGAGCTCCACTTGTGGATTGATGCAACTTTGGGGTCAGATCACCTGAATAGAGCTAATATAAATAAAGAAATGGGGCAAAGCCAGTGTGTGAGGAAACAAAGGAGTTGAAGAAAGGAGGCGCTGAGGAAGAAATAGGCCTAGAGAAAAATCTTACAAGGGTCTATACACCATTGGCAAGAAGGAACTAGACCAGCAAGGGAGATTTGAGAACTGTGGACCATAGCCTGGGTGGCAAAGTGGGTATATGGTTGCTAGGTCAATGATCTTGACCTCAACTAGTCCGCTGTACCTTTGACAATTTCCAGAGGGGTACTGTGTCACTCTCGTTGCATAAAACCAACAAGAGTTCTGCGGCACCTTAAAGACTATAAATTTATTATGGTATCAGCTTTTATGGACTACCACCCACCTCGTCAGATACAACAAATCTTTCTTGCTAAGCACTGTTGCACATTTCAGGTCTCCAGAACCTGAAGGTTCATAGTCCTGGGCCAAAGCAAGATAGACTGAGGTAGTTGTTATCCCACCCCCGTGGCTGCATTAAAGGCTGTTTGAAGATGAATTATTGTCCCTTTTGCCTCTAAAGGTGGTAGGTTCATGTCTCGTTTTTCCAGATCCTAAGAGATTTCATGTTTGTTCTAGTTTTTCTTGGACGATGATGGTGTGCTTGAATTCCTCTCCATGCTAAATACATCAAATGCAAGTTCTCTGAATGCAAGCAGTCATATCCTCTCATATATGCAAAACAACTATTTTTTCCTTCCAGTAAGTTCATATTATATTTCTTATATTTCTTATTTGAATAAGCTTGTTCCGGTACCGTCAATAGAGCCAGAAAGACTAAGGTCCACTTTGGAGGCACCTCTTAACGCTCCCTCCATAGTTGCTACTGCTATGCAAAGGTTTCCATTCCAAGGAAATGTCACACCTTCCCAGGAGCTGTTAGACATTCTAGCAAAGGGCCTTGGGGAAAGAGGTTCTGCTGGGTTCACTGGGACAAACTCCCAAGTGAGTGTACATAGGATTGGAGTCTTTTAGTCCAGTCCTAACTACATTTGCATGAAAGTCCATGTTCCTTCAGGTTCTTCAATTAAGGAGATTAAGGAGACTAACCAGCAGGCAGTGCCAGCCTTTGGTTGGTTGTAAATGTGGGGGCAGGTTGAGCGTGGTGGGGCACTGCTCTGTTGGCCTTAATGGAGCAACCTCCACTGTCCTGAACCAAGAGGGAGGGGCTATTGTGTATTGTTGTCTCCTGGTTGGGAAGCAAGTACAACAATTATGCAGGATGGACCTGGGGAATTGATTATGTGGTTCCAGCGTTTTAAATGTCACCACAGTGGCATGGGATGAAACCACAGAAACCATTGTGATAATGCCCCCTCTGATCTCATGGAGCATGTGAAAATAGGCTCTTGTGCATGGAAAACTCACTTGTCATGGAAAAGACTTGGATTCTTCACCCTGACACATACACTGTATGTGTGAATTTATTTTTATTTATTTTCTACTTGAGGGCACAACCACAGGTTAGTGAGAACTAGGCATTAGCTGCAAACTAAATCCAAATATTTGCTTTCCTTTTCCAGTACTTCATCTATAGCTGCATCCTGGGCTTGATTTCCTGTTCTGTTTTCCTCCGGATAAATCATGAGCTGAAAATGGCAATCATGCTGCTTGCTCTGGTGGCCTATAATGTCATTCTTCTGCACACACATGGCTCTGTGCTGGACAACTACAGCAAATCCCTCTATACAATGGCCCCTCTGAAAAGGTAGGCCAGCGAATCTGAGCCTCAGGGAAGGAGCTCCTTAGGATCAAACTAGGTGTTGTTAGAGCCACAGAGCTGCCTGCACTGCGCTCCTTCTCTGGTAATGTGTAGTAGTCAAACAAACGTGGCATGACATCAACATACTTCGTGGGCTCATCCACACTCCTGATTGTCCTGTGCCTAGAAATCACAGGGCCGAGAGGTTTTCTGCTTCTCCTGTGCTTTCTATGCACGGATCCAAGCCATGATTAATGGACTTCAATGTCTGTACACAAATGCGCAAAGCATGGGAAATAAACAAGATGAGCTTGAGCTCTTGGTACAGCAAACTAAATATGACATAATAGGCATCACTGAAAGATGGTGGGATAAGTCCCACGACTGGAATGTAATAATGGAGGGATACAATCTATTTCAGAGAAACAGACCAGACAAGAAAGGAGGAGGAGTGGCGTTATATGTCAGGGATGTGTATACCTGTGAAGAGATCCAAGATTTAGAACCTCAAAGCCAAAGTGAGAGCATTTGGGTCAAAATTAAGGGAGAGAAGAATAACAGTGACCTCATTGTGGGAGTTTACTATAGATCCCCAAGCCAAACGGAGGACATAGATGATGCCTTCCTGGAACAGATGGCCAAGCATGCAAAAGGAAGGGGGATAGTAGTAATGGGAGACTTCAATTACCCGGATATTTGTTGGATGTCAAACTCAGCCAAGAGCATAAGGTCAAACAGATTCCTCACTGGCCTTGCAGACAACTTCATTGTCCAGAAAGTGGGAGAAGCAACAAGAGGAACAGCCATTTTAGATCTGGTCCTAACCAATGTTGATGACCTGGTTAGTGGGGTAGAAGTGGAAGGATCATTAGGCGCGAGTGATCATGCTCTTCTGAAGTTTACTATACAGCGGAAAGGAGCAGCCAAGCATACTAGGACTCAATTTCTTGACTTTAAGAAAGCTGACTTCATAAAACTTAGGGAAGTGCTGGGTGAGATCCCATGGACAGTAATACTAAAAGGAAAGGGAGTTCATGATGGGTGGGAGTTTGTTAAGAGAGAGATAGTAAAAGCACAACTTCAGGCAATACCAATGAGACGGAAACATGGAAGGTGCCTAAAGAAGCCAGGGTGACTATCTAAAGAACTTTTAACTGAGTTAAGATTAAAAAAGGATGTGTACAAAAAATGGAAAAGGGGGGGGGGGAACCACCAAAGAGGAATTCAAACAAATAGCCAGCACGTGTAGACACAAAGTCAGAAAAGCTAAAGCACAGAATGAACTCAGGCTTGCTAGAGAGGTTAAAAGCAACAAAAAAGGCTTTTATGGGTATGTTAGTAGCAAAAGGAAGAACAAAGAAACAGTGGGGTCACTCAGAGGAGAAGATGGTGAAATGCAAACAGGGGACACAGAAAGGGCTGAACTCCTCAATGCCTTCTTTGCCTTAGTCTTCTCCGATAAAGAAAACAATGCCTGACCTGAAGAATTTGGAGCAAATGATTCAGCAGAGGAAACACAGCCCAGAATAACTAAGGAGATAGTACAAGAATACTTGGCTAGTTTAGATGTATTCAAGTCTCCAGGGCCAGATGAACTGCATCCAAGAGTATTAAAAGAACTGGCAGGTGTGATCTCAGAACCACTGGCAGTCATCTTTGAGAATTCCTGGAGAACAGGCGAAGTCCCGGCAGACTGGAGGAGGGCAAATGTTGTCCCTATTTTCAAAAAGGGGAAAAGAGAGGACCCAAATAATTACTGCCCAGTCAGTCTGACATCAATACCAGGGAAGATTCTGGAGCAGATCATTAAGCAAACAGTTTGTGAGCACCTAGAAAGGAATGCTGTGATCACCAAGAGTCAGCATGGATTTCTGAAAAATAAGTCATGTCAGACTAACCTGATCTCGTTTTTTGACAGAATTACAAGCCTGGTAGATGAAGGGAACGCAGTGGATGTAGCCTACCTTGATTTCAGCAAGGCATTTGACAAGGTGCCCCATGATATTCTTGTAAAGAAGCTGGTAAAATGCGGTCTTGACTATGCTACCACTCAGTGGATTTGTAACTGGCTGGCTGACCGAACCCAAAGGGTGCTCATCAATGGTTCCTCTTCATCCTGGAGAAGAGTGACTAGTAGGGTGCCACAGGGTTCTGTCTTGCGCCCGGTCTTATTCAACATCTTTATCAACGACTTGGATGATGGACTCAAGGGCATCCTGATCAAATTTGCAGATGACACCAAACTGGGAGGGGTGGCTAACACCCCAGAGGACAGGATCACACTTCAAAACAACCTTGACAGATTAGAGAAGTGGGCCAAAACAAACAAGATGAATTTTAACAGGGAGAAATGTAAAGTATTGCACTTGGGCAAAAAAATGAGAGGCACAAATACAAGATGGGTGACAGCTGGCTTGAGAGCAGTACATGTGAAAAGGATCTAGGAGTCTTGGTTGACCACAGACTTGACATGAGCCAACAGTGTGACGCGGCAGCTAAAAAAGCCAATGCAATTCTGGGCTGCATCAATAGGAGTATAGCATCTAGATCAAGGGAAGTAATAGTGCCACTGTATTCTGCTCTGGTCAGACCTCACCTGGAGTACTGTGTCCAGTTCTGGGCACCACAGTTCAAGAAGGACACTGACAAACTGGAACGTGTCCAGAGGAGGGCAACCCAAATGGTCAAAGGCCTGGAAACGATGCCTTATGAGGAACGGCTAAGGGAGCTGGGCATGTTTAGCCTGGAGAAGAGGAGGTTAAGGGGTGATATGATAGCCATGTTCAAATATATAAAAGGATGTCACATAGAGGAGGGAGAAAGGTTGTTTTCTGCTGCTCCAGAGAAGCGGACACGGAGCAATGGATCCAAACTACACGAAAGAAGATTCCACCTAAACATTAGGAAGAACTTCCTGACAGTAAGAGCTGTTTGACAGTGGAATTTGCTGCCAAGGAGTGTGGTGGAGTCTCCTTCTTTGGAGGTCTTTAAGCAGAGGCTTGACAACCATATGTCAGGAGTGCTCTGATGGTGTTTCCAGCTTGGCAGGGGGTTGGACTCGGTGGCCCTTGTCGTCTCTTCCAACTCTATGATTCTATGGTTTCCCTTTTGCCCTGGAGCTTTCCCCAGGGAAACCTGCTCTTTAGCACTGATGGGGCAGGTGGGGCTTGTCAAGCTTGGAAGGGAGCCCATCTGGGAAAAGGAAAACTGATTCTATACCTCCACTGCCTTGTGGGATGTATTTGGGAAAAGAAAAGGCTAAGGAGTGAATTCTACACAAATCCAGAATGGAGTTGGATTGTGCCTTGTGTGCCTCCTTCTGGGAATTCCAGCAGCCAAGCTGGTGTCAAACGTATTGCCCTGCTTTCCTTTGGACCACATCAGTGAAGCTGAGAGGTGGGTCTTGTCCTCTTGGCAACTCATGACCTCCATATACACTGTCCAGTTAGTGTGGGGAGGTCACTTCAGTACTGCTACCGGAGCAAAAAGAACGCAGGAGGCAGAAGTTACAAGGTGCTGGTTTCTGCTGCCACAGCAGGCACTGTGATCCTTCAGCGGTTTGACTTCAACTCTGGAGATGCACTCCATTGCTTCATGAGACAGATGGATCCCAACAACAGTGCTGAATTGGATCAGACATCACTCAGTGGAAAACCCAATGGATGTTTTCTCTACCGGAGCTCTAAAGAGCAGGTTTCCCCATGGGAAAGCAGGGGGACCAGCAGAAGTGTGGACAAGCCCTGTGTTAGCCTGCTGGTTATGTGGTGTGTGGAGATCCACAGTATGGCGATGTCACATCACTCATGGGCTCAGCAGTGGCAGCTCTGTCTCCCTTTAAAACCTAGTTTGGCCCCTGCTTCCTGGAGGAGGGAGGAAAAAACAATTGCGTTCAGTTCTGCTGTTTGGTTTAGGTTTTATAAGTAGCATGACAAAATAATAATAATGCAAATATCGCCAAGCAGGCAAGGGCAATAACAAGCAGGGCAGGCGTTAATTTTCAGGATTGCAGAATTGACCCATTAAATATGGAAACTCTGTCTTCAGATTTGTCAGGCTAGCAAGAGATAATGTTCTCTAGCATTAGTGATTATATGTGCAATTACTGTGGCATTATTCATAGGAAACTAATATGTTCCACAAATGAGGTATTTAATTTTCTTTACCGTGACCAAAATTTCATTCTCTCAATACAAATTTCTTCAAAGGAAATGTGATTCATAAATGAAATAAATAAATAAAAATAAAGATCATAACTCTAGTTATCTGATCTCTTTATGAAAAGGGGCATGGGAACAAATAACAGTCTGAAAGCTTTATGCGCCTGGTGTGACCCTACTAGAGCGTAAATTGTTCCTCATATCCTATATAGTTCCTCTTTACAGCAGATGTATGTGTTGTCTGGAATCTTGCTGCAATTAAACTAATGGCAAGGGGGAGATCCCAAAATACGTTGGAAACTAGTCAGTCAGAGAGAAAACTTGACTTATTTTCATTGAACCCTGCTCATGAATTTCTTATGTGGAGAAACATTTGCTCACATCAGATAGCAGCCTGAAGTGTTATAGTGCAAGAAATGCTTTACAGCTTGTATTTCATAGTATAATCTGGTCCTCCATAGCAGCAACTCAAAGGAAAGTGGACAGGCTCAGAATATGAATAGCATTTTTGTTTTCCTGCCAATTCTACTTACGCATTTGCTTTCACAGACCAGGGATACTGAAAGATCTCAAGACAATGGGCTCGGTGTCCCTCTTCATCTTCTTCATCACTCTGCTGGTACTCAGCAGGCAGGTAGGAACCTCCATCTTTTCCCACCTTTTCATATCACTTGAAAGGTTCGCTCTGCGAACAGTTTAGGAAGCTCCCACTGTTTCTCGCTTACTGCATTGTCACAGTTACCTCTCGCATTGAACAGCTGGATCGCCTTATGCTTGTTAGACAAAATGTTGTGGCATGAAACAATCACCAGAGAACCCAATTGAACATTGTATTGGTTCTGAGGTGTGAAATAATTAAATCTTCTTTGAAACTGTCATTTTTTACACCTTTAAACCCTAGAAGCTTGCCTTGAGATTTTTGCTCAGATTCCATTTGTTTGTGTACAAATTGTCTCCCCGCCCCGTTTAGATCCATAGTGGTAAGCAGCAAGGCAGGTTTATTTGTTTTATTGTTTACAGCATCTTGATCATACAGTGTTGTTCAGAAAAACTTGTTCTGGAAACCTCTATTCATAGTATCAAGAATTTTGTTTGCATGTTGCTTTGTATTTAGTGTAGGTTGCAAGACCAAGAAAAGTTGTTTCTTTATTATTACGTTTATATCCTGCCTTCCCTTCAAGGATCTCAAGGTTTTGTGAACATTTTACCCCCAGCCACAAGGTCACCAAATGAGCTTCATGGTGGAGTGGAGATTTAAAACTGGGTTTTCCTAGTCCATCCCTCTAACCACTACCCCACACTGGCACCATAAGAAATGCTGTGATGATATGCTTGTCAGTTGTTGGTGAAAGCTGGTCAGCTATAGGTACAAAGAGCAGGGCCTTTTCTGTGGTGCCCCCTCTCAATTGGTGGAACTTAATTCTAGGCTAAATGAGGCAAGCTGACATCTTTAAACAAGCTCTATAGACACTTCTTTAGGATTGTCTTCGTGCTGCGCTGTGCATTGGGCTCTTTTTAGATCCCTGCATTGTAGGGGGTTGGACCTTGGGCTCCCTTCCAACTCTACAATTCTATGAGTCTGTGATTAAAATACAAGGTTGATCGTTGGGCTAGACTAGTTGGGCCTTGTGGCCAAGGCTCATTTTACTCCTACATTTATTTGTCATCAGAATCAGAGTTGTTTATTGTTGTATTTTAAATCTTGTTAAACTGCTGTGTGAGATTATTGTTCTGAAAAGTAGCACGTAAACCTTTTCAATTAATACATGAATACATTCTTGTTTTTTGTAGATGAACTCTAATATAAAACAGAGTATGTTGTTACTTGTAAAACTAAACAGTCAACTTTTTGAAAATGACAATTTCTATAGCATTGAGCTTCTCACATTATTATCCATTAAAGTACAGGTTTTTCATAACCTGTTGGGAGAGGTGTTTAAATATGAATTCAGGATTGTGTTTGCCCGTACCAATTTGCTGATAATGACCAGTTTACTGCAGTAATTTCGGCAGTTTGGTTTTCTAAGAGGTCTATTTTTGTGTTACAACGGCTGGTGCTCTTTCACTTTATGAGCTCTGCTAGCAAGAGCTGAGAGCGACATTGTTTGTTTTGCTCAGTAAATTAGCCTAGGATAGTAATGAGGCATTGAAAGGCCACAGTTCTAATTCTCATGATAAATATGCACTTCAACAAAGCATCTCTTGGCTATATTTTGCATTATAAGGTCAGTTTGGAAAATGGTTCATCATCTGAGTTTGCCTCATGGCGCTATCTGTAAATGCTTTTGAGTAGAAACTGAAGTCAGTTCCTTGATTCTCACATAGATAATCAATTCTGAGGGCTTTTATTAAAAACATAGGGCCTGCCTTAGTGACTCAGTTCCGAAGTCCACCTGGATCCAATTGAAGAGGGTGTAAATAGGACGTGCCCTGCCAAGCAACTTCCCCACCTTCTTGTTTTGACTAGAGGTCGACTTGCTCTTCACATGGAGGTTTCACTCAGCTGTCACGGCTGACAGCACTCATTGCCAAAGTTCATGCGCTGGATACTTCAGGGCTGGATTACTGCAAGGCACTCTGTGTGGGGCTTCCCTCACACTTGATCCAGAGGCTACTTTTGGTGCAGGATGCTGCAGCACAATTGCTGACGGGAGGCCCTTTCAGGATACAGCACCTGTCATAGCTGACAACTTACAGATTTGAAAATAAGGGACCAGCAGCCTCAAAAATAAGGGATCAGCAGCCAAAATAAGGGATTTTCCTTAGTTTATACAGGAATCCATCCGGCACTCATGGAGCCATGCTGCTTTGGCTGTGACTGACTGGGTTTTGCAGGGGGTTGGACTAGATGATCCTAAGGGTCTACAGCCCCCACCAAAGAAGAGGGGCAGACAAAACTGATGAACGATGTAGAGATGGCAAAGCTTACAGGCAGAATTAGAAACCAGGAAGAGGATCTCTTTAATAAAGAATGGGGAAAGTTTATAATTTAATTGAAAAGCTATTGTAAAGAGTTACATACATTGGTAGGATTGACAGAAAACTTGTAGTAAAAATTTGAACTATGGATGGACAAATGATTTATAAAAATAGTTATGAAAGGGATGCAGAGGGGAAAATCACTACATTAAGATGCTGCACTGGTTGGAGGGGATGCTAAGCAGCATGTCGGGGCTGCCGTCGTCCTGGCGCCAGGAGTTCCATCGGCCCTTCCCCGCCCGAGGGGGGGGAGGGAGAAAGACTCTTGCTCACGCCGCCTGCGAGCCTGGCATGAGGCGGTTGTGGCACAGCCGCGGCCGCTGAAGCACCACCCTTCTGTGTCCCTCCCCATCCCCTCCTCTTCCTCCTCCCTCAGGCCGCCTCCTCAGCCGCTGCCGCTGCCCCCTCCGGCTTCCCCTGGCAGCGCGGCGGAAGTCTCGCAAGAGAGGGGCTGCCTGCCCGCCCGCCCGTCACTACCCGTCTCCTCACGACGCGCCCCTGAGGGGGAAAAGGGAGAGACGGAGACACGGCAGCTCGTGCGCGTGCTCTCTCTCACTCTCTTGAGGCAGAGAACCCCGAGCCGCTGCTTCCCTCCCGAGCCAGGCGAGCATGAAACCCGGGAAATTTAAGGGACATCATCAATAAGGGACAGCAGCGGGAAATGGCGCAGGGATAAGGGAGTTTCCCGCCAAAAAGGGACGGTTGACAGCTATGGCGCCTCTGCTCAGAGACCTGCACTGGTTGCTGATCTGCTACAAGGCTGAGTTCATGGTGTCACTGTTAGTATACAATGTCATGTGACAAAGACACCTGAGAGCAGAAGCAGCCAAGCAGGGGCAGGAGGTGCTGGGACTGCACCGTCATTGGGGCTGCCTAGTCAAGGTCTCCAGGCCTGACTGCTGACTGGGGAGTCCCTCTGGCGGGGACTCGGCAGCCAGTTTCTCTTTGTGCTCTCTGTAAGTTTTCAGTCAGAGTCCGTCTGCCTCAGCTGTGAGCAGTATGGAATCTCAGTCAAACTGTTTGGAACCATGTTGTTTATGAAGAAGTTCATTTTAACTCAGTAAAGCTCTTATTCTTTAAAACTCTGCATTATTAATTTACGCCGCACATCATACAAAGCCATTAACAACTTGGGCAAGTTTACCTACGAGATCCTCTGACCCTGCCTGTGCCCTCTCAGCTGCCTCGGTCTGTGAATTTGACACTATTACAGGCGCCTTCGTAAGAAATTTGTTGTTTTGTGTGGCTGCGCCTAGACTTTGGAACTCCCTGCCTCTTGAGATCAAGCAAGCGCCTTCACTGTACTTTTTTTGGCACACGCTGATAACATTTCTGTTTAAACAAGCCCTACTCAGATGCTTAGAAAGTTGAGGTAATTCTAATCTGCTTTAGTATTTTAACTTTTGTATGTTTTAAAGCAGAACTATTACTTGATTTTACTGTTTCATCTTTTTGTAAACCGCTCTGAGGTTTTTTATAATCAAGTGGGGTATAAAGTTTATGAAATAAGTAAGTAATGTTGTCCCTTACCACATTTTGTGTCAGTGTCGTGTGGTGAAGCACTTTGATTTTCCCAGTCCTGAACCTATTGCCAGTCCATCCCCTCTAGAAATATGTCACCCAAAGATTAATAAAGCAGATCTGTTTTATGTCAGCTAAAACGAGAACAAAAAAGGAGCATTGCTGTTGTTTTACTTTGCCTCTTTGCCTGACTCTCCTTAGTGCTGCCTCAGCAGGACTGCAGATTTGTTGCCTTGCCGGCTCTGTGTTTTTGCACTGCCGTGCCAATGGGGCTTAGCTGGGCCAGCAGGAACCAGCCCAAGACTGGGGGGCAGTTTAATTCCATCCAGATATTGTTCTCCTGTGGGCTGTGTCAGTATTGTGCTTGTGGAATGCAATTTAATTGAAACTCTCCTTACCACTGTGGAATATTAATACTGTGATAAAGTACCTTATTAAGCTTTGAGTAGACTTTAACTCTTATTTGGTGGTTAGTGCTGAGCAAGAGGAGTATTTTAATTTGCTGTTGAGTTGCAGTTAAAGGTCAGATCTTGTGAATCTTTTGCCAGCCCCACAACCTCAACCTCTCCAGCCGTTGAGCTTCTGGCGTGTAACATGCTTCATAGGCAACTAGTGTTGAATCATAGAATTGTAGGGTTGGAAGGGACTGCAAGGGTCATCTAGTCCAACCCCCTGCAGTGCAGGAATCTTTTGCCCAACGTGGAACTCGAACCCATGACCCTGAGATGAAGAGTCTCCTGCTCTACTGACTGAGCTATCCCAGTTAGCTGCTGGATTGCACGGTGTGCACACACACATCTATTCCAGTGCAATCTTTGTTCTTTCAAAAAAATGTTTTATTTAGATTATTTTAAAAATCTGTATACAATATTTTGCCATCTTTTATTATAATTTCTTTTTTAAAATATATTTTTATTGAAGTTTTAACAGACAAATTATCAATCAATAAAACCAATTACATTCCGCCCCTTTTATTCCCTCCCATTCCTTCCTCTCCCACCCTCCAGAGACTTCCCTCAGCTCCCACATATTATTCTCTGCATGTTAAAAAGTTATACATATCATTACCTTACCTATCCTATGTTCTACTAATAAATTTGTGGATGTTTATAAAAAACCTGCCAAGGAATCCAAGTCTTTTTGTTGTCTTTTTAAATAGTTTGTAAAAAGTTCCCATTCTTTCTTGAAGTCACGGTTGTCCTTCTCTCGTGGTTTATATGTTAATTTGTCCTAAAATCCCTAACAAAAATGCTTCTGGTTCTTTTACAAATGTCATTTTGAACATTTTTTTTTAGTTCATTATATTTCATCTCCCAATTTTTTTTTAACTTCTCTACATTCCCACCACATATGATACAAAGTACCTTCTTTTTCCTTACATTTCCAACATATATTTGACACAGTTTTATACATTTTTGCCATTTTTACTGGTGTGATATACCATCTATACATCTTTTTCATATAGTTTTCCTTCAGAAGAGAACAGTCTGTAAATTTCAAATCTACTTTCCACAATTTTTCCCAGTTCTCAAATTGTATATTATGTCCTATATCTTGCACCCATTTAATCATAACCGATTTGACCTCCTCGTCTTTCGTTTCCCATTCTAGAAGTATACTATATTCTTTCTTCAATAACTTCGTGTCTTCTTCTATAACCTCTTTTTGGAATCTAGAGATTGTATAACTAAACCCTTTTTTGCTATCTTCCTTATAAATTTCATTTAATTGTCTGTAATGCAACCGACTCTGAAAATGGTCTTTAATTTCATCATAATCTTTTAGTTTCCATTTTCCTTCTTGATCTCTCAATAAGTCTCTGTATGTAGGCTGTTATGTACTGAAGTTCTCACCCTGGGCCAGCAGGGGGATACTGTAGATAGTTATGCAAATGAAGGATCAAAAATGACGTTCAGTGATTGGATAGTTTTAGAAAGTTGTTACAGTAACGTGGTACTGGAGCTCTATATAAGCAGGCTGACTGAGCCCTTCAGCTCAGTTCTGTCCTGGCCTATGAATAAACAAGAGCTGTTTGAAGAATCGCTTAACACAGGCCATTTCCCCTTTTTACCGAGCGGTTTGAGTAATGAAGCTTCAATTGGTGATAGCCACCAAGGTATTTTTTGTTCTATTAAATCGTTATATCTCTTCCATACTCTCATTAATGATTTCCTAATGAAATGATTGTAAAATCCTTTATGTACTTTCCCTTTTCCATAGCATAAATATGCATGCCATCCATATCTGTTATCATGACCTTTAAATCTAATGCTTCTTCCTTTTCCAGTTTTATCCAGTCCCTAATCCAAACCAAGCATGCAGCCTCATAGTACAGTTTAAGGTCTGGGAGAGCGAGGGCCTCCTCTTTCTCTTGTGTCTATAAGTAAGGTAAAGGTAAAGGGACCCCTGACCATTAGGGCCAGTCATGACCAGCTCTGGGGCTGCGGCGCTCATCTCGCTTTATTGGCCGAGGGAGCCGGCATACGGAAGCTGTAAGTAAGCCGCTTCTGGTGAACCAGAGCAGCGCACGGAAACGCCGTTTACCTTCCCGCCAGACCTGTTGATCTACTTGCACTTTGACGTGTTTTCGAACTGCTAGGTTGGCAGGAGCAGGGACCGAGCAACGGAAGCTCACCCCATCGTGGGGATTCAAACAGCTGACCTTTTGATCGGCAAGTCCTAGGCTCTGCAGTTTAACCCACAGCGCCACCTGCGTCACCTAAGTCCCTAAGTCTGTAAGTATCTTATGTTTAATCCATGGCCTTTTGGCCCCCCAGACAAACTTAGAAATATTCTTTGGCCATCTTTTGAGACAATCATCCTTAACCATTACTGGGACTGTCTGAAAAAGGAAGAGCATCTTCGGCAACACATTCATTTTAATCACAGCAATTCTTCCTAGTAGGGAGAGATTCATTCTGCTCCAAATTTCTCAATTCCTTTTTATCTCACACCATACTTTTTCGCAGTTGTCATTATACACATTTATATTCCTTTTTTAAAAAAATAATCTTTATTGGTTTTTCAGTTACATACTCCACATACACATATTGTATTACATTTTACATTTATCCTTGCTCCTGAGAGCTGACTTCCTTCCTTCTTCTGGCTTTTTTGTATCGCATCTAACTTTTTCACATTGTCTTTATCCATTTTGCATATTGTTGTTCTTCCATATTTGTCCATATTTGTCCATAGAGTATTTGTACACAAATAAATCTTTCTATTTACACAATTCTTGTTGTCTATCTATATTCATTTGTGATTGCTATTAATTACATTAGTCACATTATACATTTTACTTATTATTTTTATTATCCGATGAATTTCTTTGTATTTCACGTTATGAGGATTATTTCAGTTCTACTGGTTTCATTATTTCACCTTATCTTTCCTATATACAACATATTTTTTTCCCATTCTTTTTGAAATGTTTCCTCGCCCTGTTGTCTAATTTTTGCCATTAATTTAGCTAGTTCTGTGTATTCCATTACCTTCTGTCGCCATTGTTCTACTGTTGGTGATTGCTGTTGTTTCCAAACCTGAGCTAATAATAATCTCGCCGCTGTTGTTGCGTATAAAAACAGTTTCTGATCATTCTTAACAATATCTTCTCCTACCATTCCCAACAAGAATGCCTCTGGCTTTTTCAAAAACGTATATCTAAAGATCTTCTTTAGTTCATTGTATATGTTTTGTGGTTCGAGGACCCGACCCCGCGAAGTGAAATGAAGACACAAGGACACGTGATATAAGGTTAATGGGCTAGAAAAGGCCACAACTTTATTGATTACAGCAATGAAAAGGTATTGGCTTAGGCATTGGATCGAAACAAGTGGGTTTATTCACCAGTAGGTGGAGCCTGTTGATGCTGATCCAACTATAGGCTCACCTCCTGCTGTCACCGAGGGTCGTGCCATGGCCAAGCAGGCATCGGACAGAATACACGACCGCCAGATTCCTTTAACGGAATACCCCTAAACATTGAAGGCATAGGCGATGGCCACACCTAGCACTTTGACACACCACAACACATTATTCCAATGCCTAACCGCCGCCCGAGCCGAAAGGCTCGCCACCAATACCTTCAAAGCTGTAACCAATCCCAGATGCTTTTGCTGACACTAGCTAACCAAATGTCGTTCCCCAGATCCGATGGGTGGACACCATCATTCCGGTATAAAGCTTGGTCGCCAATCCGGATACGGTCATGATAAATGACTCGGCCATACAAAAAGTGCACCCAACGGGCTAATGCACGATTTAAGAGTTTCCTGGATTTTTCAATGGCCATACAGTTCTGCACACTGCGTCACACAACTCTCTTCAGGAAGGAGGACCAGAACACCGTTGTTCCGGGACACAAGGCAGCCACCTCATCCAAAGCTCTCTTTATGTGCCACGACAAGTCCACACTTCTTTTGCTAACAAGGTCATTTCCCCCTAATTGAAGGATAAGGATGTCAGGAGGGCCAAACGCGGCAACTCTCCCTCTCAGCAATGGCATAAGCAATGCCTCGTCACGAAAACCAGGAAACTCGCACTCCAGGAAGGCCAAACGTGGCAACTCTCCCTCTCAGCAATGGCATAAGCAATGCCTCGTCACGAAGACCAGGAAACTCGCACTCCAGGTGGCTGTCAGGAGGGCCAAACATGGCTACTCTCCCTCTCAGCAATGGCATAAGCAATGCCTCATCTCGAAAACCAGGAAACTCGAACTCCAGGTGGCTGTCAGGAGGGCCATACGTGGCAACTCTCCCTCTCAGCAGTGGCATAAGCAATGCCTCGTCACGAAAACCAGGAAACTCGCACTCCAGGTGGCTGTCAGGAGGGCCAAATGCGGCAACTCTCCCTCTCAGCAATGGCATAAGCAATGCCTCGTCTCGAAAACCAGGAAACTCGCACTCCAGGTGGCAATCCGAGGTTAGGGGTGAGGCCACAGCTAACTGACTGTACGTGGGCCAATGGACTATACCATGGCCACAAATCCAGACACTTCTGAGAACGGCTGAGAATAAAGGAAAGAGAAGAAAAAGAAAAAGAAAAAGAAAAAATAATTACGGATAAGTAGAGGTAAAGGAGCAGGGCGCATTCTAACGAATGTAACCTTTATAAGCGTCGGATTCCACCGGCCCATTTCCTTAATCTTATCCGCTGGCAGGCCCAAGCGTGCAGCTGTTGTGGCGGCGCCAATCCTGAATGAGTGTGCCGCATAATCCTGGGAAGATAAACCACAGGCATCAATAACTTTGCGGAGTGCCCTTGTGAATTGGTGTCTCAACAAAGGTGACCCATCCTCGTGAGCCAGGAGCGGGCCAGGACCGGGCAGTCTGAGGTAAAGGTACCATCTAGTGTCTTTGACTGGGCATGGGCCCCGCTGCGCTGAAGCTGTAAGTTTTACAAGGGAACCCCTACCTGCCTGGTCCGTTTTGGATTGACGTATGAGCACAGTCATGCTAGCTTCAGTCAACTGCACTTCCTCCCACTTGCGTTAACCTCGGCTACCACTTCGCCAACCCTCAAGGCGCCAAAGAAGGCGATCGCATATGCTGCGGAAAAGAGGCGGGCCTCGAACTTGGCCCAGCAGATTGACCTAAACTTTGTGCGTATCTGAGATAGCAGCCCGTAAGAAATTGGCTTACGGCTCTAGGGGGGTTGTAGCCTGCCCCAAACCTCAATAGCTCTGCGGATCAGGAAGTCACTGCATGGGTCAGAGGAAAACATGGCTTTAGCAAAGAAGCTGATGGCGACTACGTGTATCTTTAAAGTTTTGGGGTCCCGTCCCAAATCGTCAAGATGGTAAAGGTATTGCAGAATGTCATCCGTGGTGGGTGGCACGCTAGGCAAAAGCCCCAATATCCATGACCTGAAGCCCATGAGCTCCAGGTGCTAGCTACCGGAAGCGAGACATCTGAGAGCGAGACCCTTAGGGTAAGAAAGGTTGTGGATTAATCAAAACTCACCATGGGTCTTTTTGGGTACAATACCAAGGGGCAAGATATGCAGGTTTGGGATAGGGGGGTGTACGAATGGACCAGCCACCCTCCCTGCAGCCACTTCCTTAGTTATTTTCTTTTTCTGCAACCTCAAGCCTTTCCCTTACTGACATCTGGTTAGGGGAAATCCTTTGCAATTAAAGAGTCAGTTACTGGTATTCTGAAACCCTCTGACAAAACCCTTCCAACAAAAGGATGCTGTGCTTCCGTCTGGATAGCTAGACAAGAGGTTGCGGAGAGGAGGGAGCTGGATCATTGAAAATGCTAGAGCCGGAGGGTCCCTATCGTCTGTTCCCTGCTGCGGGGGCTCCTCTGGAGCTAGAATGGTGGAACCCCCGACCTCCCCGAAAGGGCTGCTTCTCTTTGTAACACGCTGTGGCTGGGTGTACCCCTGCACACCTCTCACATTCGTGCGGATACTTACCAGACTGCCTTGGCATGACCCCTTATTGAATTTCCAACACACCTTGCGCTTTGGCTCCCTTCTTAAGTCCGGCTTACCCATGCGATGAGAATCTAATGGCTTCTTCTCAACATACGGGATGACCGCCACCGACCAGATGCCCTTTTCAAATTGATCCCAGCGTGCTAGCGGGATCCTGGAAGCCTTCCTTCAGAACTTTTATCATAGCTAATGGTGGCGGCCCCCCATAAGGCACATAGGCTGTTCTGACTCTTCTTCTGTGTTGCCCGTTTCCAACTTGCTCTTCTTACACACGTGCTTCTTCTTGGTGCGTCTTTTGCCTGACGGTTTGTCCCCCTCAGCTGTCTGAAGTTCCCCCTCCAGCTGCTGTTCCTCCTCACCGGCTGAAGAGGTGCCCAGTTCTGGAAGCTGGACCCAGGGCTGCTTATTCTTCGAAGGACTGGAAGAACTGGACACAACAGGGTTATTGACACAGGCCGGCGGCCTCCTTGCAAGGGGACCCAATGCAGTTCTGAGGACCAGATGATGCCGAGTGAGCCCGAGACCCAGTTTGCACTGCTGCAGTTACTGTCCAAGAGCTTGGGCCTGCACCTGAGAACTGAGAATCGTTGAAGAGGTTGGCAGAGGTACCTGGAAGGTCATCAACCTGGGTGAGAGGCGGGCTCTCCGGGACCACCTAGGTATCTGATATCATATCAGGGGTAGCAGTGGAGGGCATGGGGTTAGGGGATTGATTGGAAAAAAGCTGCTCATAATCATCAATGAACGATCTAAAGGCATTTAGGTAGTGTGATGTAGGTTTGGGGTTATTATCCCGTCTATGTGGCACCCATGCAACCTGAGGTGTGAGCTGATTCCGCCGCAGAGCACTTCCTCTTAGGAGCCATGGATAACGCGCTAAAGTTACTGCCACAAACACCTGCTACTGTTTACAGGCGGTTGTTATAGGCACATGTTATAGATTCTGAAACGAATGTACTAATTAACGATTGATTTACTTATAATAAATAACGATTTTTCCAAGTATTTGGTTAAATGTTCAATTGTTTATCCAATTAGTATGTGCGACGTGCGTGTGTTATTTATGACTATATATATATATATATAGATAGATAGATAGATAGATAGATGCTTCCTACTTCATATTATAATATCTCATTCAATATGCAGGGGTCCCATACGGGGCATTATCAGCACTATGCTCGACCAGTTGAGCTATCCAGGCTCTCTAGAATTGTGTGGGACCCCGAGGGTCATTTCGTCCGACCCCTTGCAATGCAGGAATATGCAGTTGTTCCATACAGGGAACAAACCACCAACCTTGGCATTATCAGCCCCATGCTCTAACCAATTGAGCTATCCAGGCTCTCTAGAATTGTGTGGGGCCCCATGGGTCATTTAGTCCAACCCCTTGCAATGCAGGAGTATGCAGTTGTTCCATACAGGAACGAACCTGCAACCTTGGCATTATTGTCACCATGATCTAAGCAACTGACGTTTCCGAAATATATGTCAATTATTTATTATAAATATTATTATTTTTTATTTTTATTAATTTTATTTGTCTATTTATATATTTATCTTTAGATTTATTTAATTAATTAATCAATTTAATCTTGGTATGTGATGCCATTCCACTTATTCTCTTTATTTATTTTAATATATATATATATATATATATATATATATATAATTTATTATCTTTATACAAATTATTCATCTATGTATTTTACGTATCTTACAATCTAAGTATATGTATATTATGTGTTAATTTGTCAGTATAGCCTCCAATGATGTCCAATGAATTCCAAATTAACCTAAGTACTAATAAGATTGAATGCTGATTACTATCGATCAATTAATTATCACTGTCGATATTTATATCCAAACTCAGCAATTGACGATGGTGCTAATAGTATTGAATACCACTGGTAATGCTAATATATGCTACCGATACAAACCGCTTTCCACGCTGAAATAATAATGTTCACTGTATAAAATTAACTATTGCTGTGGATATTTATAACAACTAGTGATGCTATAATTTAAATGATGCCCATTTTAAATGATGCTATTAGTCAGGCCCAATGTGATTGGGATGCTGAGTAATCAATGCAGAAGTAAAGTGGGTCACAGCCAAATAAGAGAAGCCTCTCCCCTATGGTAGTTAACCCAAGGAAAACAGGAGGCAAAACTTCCACTGAAGCTGCTAAATTTCACTAGCCATATCAGCAATAAACAATGGCTGAGTGCTTCCCCCCAACTGCTAGCTTCACCTAGCCATGACAACAGGAAACTGCCTGTTGATCGGTTGCCAGGCAACCTGACAACAATAGCGGTGCTTCGGCTGCTAGAACAAAACATAACACTAAGAGAGCAGCTGCATGAAATGTCTCAGCAATAACGGCCCTCTTACAACTGTGTATGCTGAATAACAAAGCCCCAAGCACCGCTCGTTAGCTGCTGAGCTTCAAACAGCGTTTCTATAGCAGCACCGTGAGAGGAAGACAAAATCAAATTCCCCAACTCCCTTTACCCCCAGCAAGGAAGAAGCGGGGGGGGGGGGGTTGATTGGAAAATCAAAGCCACGAGGAAGCTAAAGGCAAAGAAAAAACAGGAAAGGGGCTTCTTAACTGAAATAACTCAAAGGAGCGGAAATAGATCTGCAGGAGGAAGCCCTGCCAAATATACAATCCAAAATTAAAAGAAACCTCTCCCTTCTCTCTACTCTATACTATTTAAAACTGCTAAAGCAGGGTCTGTTGTTTTCAATGCACAGGGCTGGCCAGCCGAGGGGGAGGAAGGACACTTTGGATTAAAACTAAGCGAGTGAAACACCCAGGCAGACACGGAAATAAAATACCCACTTTAAAACCAAGCGGGTGGGGGAGGTAGAGGGGGGGAGCTCGGAGTACAGGGGAGGAATAAAGCTAACACAATAAAGCAGGAAAATGGGGGCAATAACAGTAGTCTGCAAGGAGGCTTGGAAGGAGCAGCCGCCCCCTGAAATTGTGGACGCGTGGAAGAGGGGGGGAGCGCAGCATAAAGTCTGTTAAGGCAGAGAGGTGAAACGTTGCCCCCCAAAAACGCCCTGACCACGTGTTCCAAAACACCAATAGACCAGTAGAGGAGGATGAGTTAAGATCGACCCTCCTGCCAGCAGACACTCAAAGCAAACACACAGGCACCAGCAGAATACACACAGCTTAAGGACCGTCTTAAGGACAAACAAAAGGGAAGGATTACAGCTAAAGCAATAAAGAAGCAAAATGGGGCAACAACATGATTTTTTAGTTAAGTAAACCACATGGGGCAGAAGCAGCTTTGCCTGGCAAAGCCCGTCAACAAAATACTATTTAAAAGGCAAAGAGAGGCTGGGTTTAAACGCACAGAGGCGGCAGGCAAAAGGGGAGGAGCGGCAGAAATGCAGCTGGAGAAACTGGGAGAGGATTAGCAACGTTCTTCACAACCACGGACAAACCACTTTAACAACTATAAATGGTGCAGCAATGGCAAAGTAAGGAGCAGAGCTAGCCTCGATGCTATGTGTTGAGGCAAAGAGGATAGTAGGTATGCGGATGAAGCTGCAAGCGCACGTGTGCCGAGGCAAGACAGCAAAATAATACAAATAAAAGGAAAGTAACCAGGCAGTGAAGAAAACTGCACTGTGGCAAAAACAAAGTCGCTAACCCCGCAACATGCACCCAAAACAAAAGGAGGACTTTAGGCAGACGGGAGGCAGAGAACACTAGAAGTAAAGTCTTAAAGGGTAACGTAGAATTTCTGGAATTAAATAGCTCAGCAGACGGAAACAATGAGAAAAGGCTTTAGAAATCTAAATGAGAAAATAAGGTAGAATGATGGGAAATCAGTAGGGAAAAACAAGGTACAGGCAAGGGGTTAGCTTGGACAACAGCAACAACACGGCGAAACCTCCCTTTTAAAAGTCCTCTTCAAAGTACAGGCTCCACGTGGTCGCTCAGCTGGGCACGCGGAAGAGGAGATCCTGATGAGTTGACTCGCAACGGGACGACGAGGAATGAGGCCAGGGAAAGGCTGGCGATGCAGCAAAAGGCTGCTGAACACGCCCCCTCCGTGGCACCTGGTTGGATGGCCACGGGGGGGGGGGGCGTGAGCGCCAGCCAGGTGAGCTGGAGGCAGGGGGCAAATGCCCCCTGCTGGGCGGTGCTCGGGCTCCCGCCCACAACCACTCCCCTCTCTTTCAGGGAGGAGAGTCTTTCCCAGTAGGTTTTCACCTTGTCACATGACCACTGCATGTGAAAGAAACTACCTTCTTTCACCCCACATTTCCGGCAATTCTTGTTTCCTGTTTTATACATCCTTGTCAGTTTAATTGGAGTGAGGTACCATCTATACATCATTTTTAACAGCTTTTCTTTCAACAATGTACATGCTGTAAATTTTAGCCCAGTGTTCCATAATTTTGACCACTTCTCATACTCAATGTTATGGCCGACATCCATTACCCATTTAATCATAGCACTCTTGATTTCTTCATCTTTTGTGTACCATTCTAATAAAAACTCATAAACCTTAAGACAGTGTTTTTTGGTGTTATTTTGTATTACTGCAGTTTCTAATATTGATCTTGTTTGCTCAAAACCTCTTGCTTTTTTATCTTTTGAGACGATATCATTCATTTGGTGGTACTCCATCCAACTTGATAATTTATCTTTTAGTTCCTTATACGGCCTGATCTTAATTACGTTATTTTCTTCCTGCAGCATGTCTCTATACATTAACCATTCTCCTTTCATATTTAATTTTTTCACTGAGAAGGCTTCTTGGGGTGACAGCCACCATGGTGTTTTCCTTTCAAACCACTCTTTATAACTCCTCCAAACTTCATATAGTGATCTTTTTACAATATGATTTTAAAAATCTTGGTGTACTCCGACCTTGTCCTACCAAAGGTATGCATGCCACTCGTATCTATTTCCAAACCCCTCCAGATCTAATATATCTGTGTTTTTCAGGCTGAACACATTTATATTCCTTATTGTTAACCATATCCCTAGATATTTTACTTTTTGTGGATTTCTATCTCAATGCTTTGCACCAAATCTTTTTTCTCTTCTTTTAGATTTTTAAATAATAATTTAGTTTTATTTCTATTTAATTTTAATCCTGCCACTTCCCCAAATTCATTTTATTATAATTTCTTGGTCCACTCAATCTGCTGGAGCCTGTCTTCGGAAGCAGGGAAGTCTCTGACTCATTGAGGGTTTGAGACCCATCGGTTCCCCCCACCTGATTTAGCCAACCAGTCCTAGTGCCGGGTGGGGACCAAAGGTGGACAGACTCCACCAGGAGGAACACAAGGTGTTCTCCAGCAGAGGTCCTCCCCTTCCCCTAACACCCCAAGGGAGACCACCACAGAAAACACTGAGACGTTTCTGCAGTTCAGGTTCTCTCCCCTCTCCACACTTTTGCACAAGAGAAGCCTTCCTCACCTGCAAAACATTGAGGTGGGAGGTGATGGGAGGGTGGAGCAAACCTCTGATGAAGGAGGACTTAAACAGGAAATATGACAAAGCTGTTTGAACGAGTGTTAGAAAAAATGGGAAAGGGGGGAAACCACCAAAGAGGAATTCAAACAAATAGCCAGCACGTGTAGACACAAAGTCAGAAAAGCTAAAGCACAGAATGAACTCAGGCTTGCTAGAGAGGTTAAAAGCAACAAAAAAGGCTTTTATGGGTATGTTCGTAGCAAAAGGAAGAAGAAAGAAACAGTGGGGTCACTCAGAGGAGAAGATGGTGAAATGCAAACAGGGGACACAGAAAGGGCTGAACTCCTCAATGCCTTCTTTGCCTCAGTCTTCTCCAATAAAGAAAACAATGCCCGACCTGAAGAATTTGGAGCAAATGATTCAGCAGAGGAAACACAGCCCAGAATAACTAAGGAGATAGTACAAGAATACTTGGCTAGTTTAGATGTATTCAAGTCTCCAGGGCCAGATGAACTGCATCCAAGAGTATTAAAAGAACTGGCAGGTGTGATCTCAGAACCACTGGCAGTCATGTTTGAGAATTCCTGGAGAACAGGCGAAGTCCCGGCAGACTGGAGGAGGGCAAATGTTGTCCCTATTTTCAAAAAGGGGAAAAGAGAGGACCCAAATAATTACCGCCCAGTCAGTCTGACATCAATACCAGGGAAGATTCTGGAGCAGATCATTAAGCAAACAGTCTGTGAGCACCTAGAAAGGAATGCTGTGATCACCAAGAGTCAGCATGGATTTCTGAAAAATAAGTCATGTCAGACTAACCTGATCTCGTTTTTTGACAGAATTACAAGCCTGGTAGATGAAGGGAACGTAGTGGATGTAGCCTGCCTTGATTTCAGCAAGGCATTTGACAAGGTGCCCCATGATATTCTTGTAAAGAAGCTGGTAAAATGCGGACTTGACTATGCTACCACTCAGTGGATTTGTAATTGGCTGGCTGACTGAACCCAGAGGGTGCTCATCAATGGTTCCTCTTCATCCTGGAGAAGAGTGACTAGTGGGGTGCCACAGGGTTCTGTCTTGGGCCCGGTCTTATTCAACATCTTTATCAACGACTTGGATGATGGACTCAAGGGCATCCTGATCAAATTTGCAGATGACACCAAACTGGGAGGGGTGGCTAACACCCCAGAGGACAGGATCACACTTCAAAACGACCTTGACAGATTACAGAAGTGGGCCAAAACAAACAAGATGAATTTTAACAGGGAGAAATGTAAAGTATTGCACTTGGGCAAAAAAAAAATGAGAGGCACAAATACAAGATGGGTGACAGCTGGCTTGAGAGCAGTACATGTGAAGAGGATCTAGGAGTCTTGGTTGACCACGAACTTGACATGAGCCAATAGTGTGACGCGGCAGCTAAAAAAGCCAATGCAATTCTGGGCTGCATCAATAGGAGTATAGCATCTAGATCAAGGGAAGTAATAGTGCCACTGTATTCTGCTCTGGTCAGACCTCACCTGGAGTACTGTGTCCAGTTCTGGGCACCACAGTTCAAGAAGGACACTGACAAACTGGAACGTGTCCAGAGGAGGGCAACCCAAATGGTCAAAGGCCTGGAAACGATGCCTTATGAGGAACGGCTAAGGGAGCTGGGCATGTTTAGCCTGGAGAAGAGGAGGTTAAGGGGTGATATGATAGCCATGTTCAAATATATAAAAGGATGTCACATAGAGGAGGGAGAAAGGTTGTTTTCTGCTGCTCCAGAGAAGCGGACACGGAGCAATGGATCCAAACTACAAGAAAGAAGATTCCACCTAAACATTAGGAAGAACTTCCTGACAGTAAGAGCTGTTTGACAGTGGAATTTGCTGCCAAGGAGTGTGGTGGAGTCTCCTTCTTTGGAGGTCTTTAAGCAGAGGCTTGACAACCATATGTCAGGAGTGCTCTGATGGTGTTTCCTGCTTGGCAGGGAGTTGGACTCGATGGCCCTTGTTGTCTCTTCCAACTCTATGATTCTATGATTCTATGAAATAGTGTTTTCATATTTCCCAGGAGGCCGTCTTTAAAGGATTTATTAAATATAAAAGTGATAAGAGAGTAGCATCCATTAATTTAATATGCATCACGAGTACATTGATAATGCTAGACTGATATTTCCTATTTGGTGATGAATATGTTTTTATTCTTTGGCTCTGCATAGGAATGTCATCAGCTTCAGTGTTTAAGTCATCCATTTGGCACTCCATTAATTTTTTAATAACACAGTACAGTGGTACCTCGGGTTAACTACTTAATTCGTTCCAGAGGTCCGTACTTAACCTGAAACTGTTCTTAACCTGAAGACCACTTTAGCTAATGGGGCCTCCTGCTTCCGCCGCGTGATTTCTGTTCTCATCCTGAAGCAAAGTTCTTAACCCGAGGTACTATTTCTGGGTTAGCGGAGTCTGTAACCTGAAGCGTATGTAACCCGAGGTACCACTGTAATAACTGATGATCTGCAAGATAGTGAAGTGAAATGTGATGCATGTATTTAGGGCTCAATTCTGAATTTCAGATTTAAAGACCAGGTCAACCCCCACGGCTGCTTTTAGAGGGATAAGGAAATGGCAAAGAGGGAGGGAGGGAGGGAGAACACAGTTGTGGTTTCTGCATTGAAGATTGAGACATCAGAATGAAAGTTGGTACAGGCACTTTTATTTCGTGTCTTTCAAGTGTCAACTCCTCCTTGGTCCCTGCACCTGTTCTCCAGGGAAACAGGAAAGATGTAAAAATTAATACAGTACAATATCTCTTTTGAAGACTGCAGCAAGTTTGAAGACCAGTATGACTCTCCACACCTCTTTTGAAGCAGGGGGAATTCAAAGAAGATTGTAATTTGTCTTTGGAAGGAAAGTCTTCTGAATACTGTGACTTCCTAGTTTCTTGCAGTACAGTGCTTTAAGCACAACCTTGGCTTCCATTTTGCAAACAGAGAAAACTCTCCAATTCAGATTTCCTTCTCTCTTCCCCAATCCTTTAAATCCAACAGAAAATGTCATTGTAAATTAATTCAGCTGCAGATTTGTGGTTCTTTAGCATTTCCTTTACTATCTTAGAACAGCCTGTATATTAAGTAGGGCTTTCCCCATATTTGCCCTGTCTGATGCTGCATTTTAGAGCTGCCCTGCTTTGAAAATCTCCCTTCTCTGAGCTGAGTTAAATAGGAGCCATGAAGCAGAGCTACTATTCCCAAGGTTTTCTTCTTTTTGTTTTAATTTTCAATTCTTTGCTCCCCCACCCCACCCCCGCCTTACTAGAGCTTGTTCTGTTTGAACATTGTTCATGCTGTCGCTGCAGAATGGAGGCTGGTGTAAAGGTACGCCTGGAAGGCAGGCTGCCCCATCCATTCCCAAATATATTGTTGGCCGTTGTCATTCGCTTCCCTCAGCTCCACTGCTCTAAAAAGGTGATTCGGAGGTGTCAGGGGACTGCCATCAACTCAGAGGCGAGAGGTGGAAGGGTAGCTGGGTTACAGGGAGCCTCCAAAGATCGTGAGAAGCAGCACTTCCTCCGCGGAGGAGGGAAGCCCCGTCTCTAGTGGGGAAGAGATGCAGGGCTCGGAGGATGCAAGAGAAAGCCAAAGAACCGTGCATGAGCAAAGCGGGGGGGGGGAGGCAGGTCCCCCTTTGGCCACGCCCTCTCTGCGCAGTAGGTTTACGCGCAGAGAGGGGAGACGTCGGCTGGGGGTCAAAAGACTACTCTGCTGGGGAAAGTTTAAGGACCGCCCACTCTCAGATTCTGCTAGTGACTGAGCAAGACATGGAATTGAGACGTTCTGCACTGTAAATGTTTTTGCACCAATAATAAAGCCTTTGAAAAGACCAGTGGGGATCTTGCCTGTTTGCTCTCGAGCAACCATGCCGGTAGGCATAACAGGAGGTTTTGGACACCTGTGGCCTCTGAGACTTCCCATCCTCTGCTCTTATCCCAAACCACCAGGAGTGATTCGTCTGCAGACTCCAGATTAGACCCAGACATGGGCTCACCCTCAAGTCCTTCATGACTCGCTGTTTCCACTGGGGCAAATAGAAAGGGACCATTCCACTGGGCTGGAAGCCCTCTTTCAAAAAACTGTTTTGTAACTTCTCCTGTGTAATAAATAGGATGGGTTCATTCACACCTCCGTTTGCTCTGCCACTTTCACTCGGGGAAACCCTCTCTTTGCCGCTGGATTGAAAGAAACAGCAGTTGGGTTTTCCATGGGCTCCCGTTTGTTCTGATTCATCAGTAAGGAGCAGGTGCTGTGGGGCAAGCTGTGGGGCAAACGCAAAACCACTCAGCCCCCTGTTGAGAGGGTCCGGCTCCTGCCGTTTTCCACCAGGCCGAGGGAGGGGCCTGAAAGACTAGAAAAGGACTGCTGCTGCTAAGCAGAGAGAACTGTTTTCATTCTTTTAAACTGCTTTTCAATTGTCTTTTAAAAATATTTGAATTGTTTTTAACTTTTTAGAGGGTTTTTTTGGGGGGGGGTATTATTCCGCTGCTTTTGTTTATATTTTGATTATGTATTCTGTGTTTTTATATTGTAATTTTATCCTGTGCCCTGAGACCTGCAGGTGATACATTATTATTATTATTATTATTATTATTATTATTATTATTATTATTTAGAAAGTATGGGGCAAGTGGATAACCACTCTGACAGCTTTCTAGGCAAGGGACAAGTGGGAGTGTGGGCCGGCTATGGGGCCTCCTCTGAGTAGCACCACTTGATGGTTCAGCTGTTATCTGTTATCTGTTCACACAGTGGACCATCTCTCATCGTCCCTCTGGCCCTATAAACTCAGCCCATCCTCACTCTCCATCAGATGATCACTAGTTAAGTTTGTGAAAAGTGACAAATAGTTGTTGTCATCCGTCTCAGGAGACAATGGAGTGTGCCTCCGGAGGTGAAGTCAAAGTGCTAGAGTATCGCAGCACCTGCTGTGACTTCTTAGACTGGTACCTTGTAACTGCTGCCTCCAGCGTTGTTGTTTTCTGCATTAGGAGCACCAAAGTGATCTCCCTGGGGTGCAAGGCTGTGTAGTGTGTATGGGAGATCCTGGGCTGCCCAGGTGACAAGACCCCCCCCCCTCTCGACCTTGCTTATGTGGTCCAAAGGAAAGCAGAGCAAGACGTTTGGGCACCAGCTTGGCTGCATGACACCATCCAACTAACAAATAAATTAAGTAAATAATAATGAGGATGCTGGCCTGAAGGGTTTCTCTCCCTCCCTCCCTCTCTCTCTCTCTCTCTCTCTCTCTCTCTCACACACACACACACACACATACACACTGTCATATTTGCTGGATCAAGCTGGGTAATAATATGCATGCACAGAATCTGCCTGTTTAACATTGGCAGATTTTGGGCTCTCATATTTCAGCAGCGTCCTATGTGACGCTGAAGTTTGGCATCCCCTCCTGCTTCTCACGTGCTGTTCTACAGGATTGTTGCAGCTGCCTTGGTTGCACTGCCCTAAAACCGCCTCTCTCTTTGGGCCCCAGCTGGAGTGGAATGAATACCTTAACCTACTGCTTCATTGTTTTGGGGGAGGGGTGTGTTTTTCTCTCTCTCTTAAAACCATCTGATAGGACAAGATGCCTATTGTTTCTTTACTTCTGTGTCCTCTTTGTAACAGAATGAATATTACTGTAGGTTAGATTTCCTGTGGAAGAACAAGTTCAAAAAAGAGCGTGAGGAGATTGAGACCATGGAGAATTTGAACCGGCTGCTGCTGGAGAACGTGCTGCCTGCTCACGTGGCCGAACATTTCTTGGCAAGGAACCTGAAGAATGAGGTCAGTCCTCACCACCTTTAGTCTTCTTCACTGTTCTGAAATAAAACTGACAACCTTCAGGAACACCTGCACACCTTTAGGAACAAATCTGGTCCAGTGCGCACACAGCATACTATAGACTGCCCTCTCACTGAAAGTGAGAATTGGCATACTAGCTTGCCTCCATTTCTAGTTTGTTTCCAAGAATAAAACAGGAGAGAGATAGACTGTGACAGATTATTTCTGGTGTGCACTGTGGGTTTTACACACTCCCCAGTTGCCCAGTGATAATTTCAAGGGCAAGGCTACTGGGCTTTGCTTTCTTTTGCAGAGTGGATCACACAGGCCTTACTTTGCCTTTTATAATAACTGTTTGCTTGCAAATAACTTCAAAACACGAGAAAACAGGCAGGCAATGCAAGCCTTTGAGAAGCTGCCACAGGTCCACCCTTTCCAAAGCGATCAATGTGTCTTTGGAGTCCTCCAATTCTGTGGTTGCTTTTTGCAAGCCGGCTGCAAAAATCAGACCTCTGTCTCTCCTGAGGTCTATGTACCAACTCCAAATATTTTTTTCTAGTCCCTCAAACACACTGGAAAGGCACTGTTCCCTAGGCCCACTTGGACATAGGTTGCCCATTAAGAAAGCAGACATTGCAAACACTTTTGTAAAACAAGAAAATCTTTGATAAAAAAGGGAGGGGAGAAAGCCTATTGAGGAAACATCCCCAGCTATTATGTCGTGAGCCATAGCAAATGATGACCTTTGCAGTGATGACCAATATGAGAGAAACATCAGTGAAGATTTTGGTGACAAACTTCGTAAAGAGACCAAACATACTCAGTCCAAATAGCACTATTTGTGTTCTAGAGTCTGTTGATATTTAACGATGTTAGGAGATTACTGCTTTCTCAATGATACCTTCTTGCATTATGTCTGCTCTGAACAAGCAGTTTTTATCTGTGAGTTACCAGTTGCTGAGGGACAACTATGGAAGAGTTTGCATTTGTGCTCTGCTTGTGGGCATCAGCATCTGGTTGGCACTTTTGAAAACAGGATGCTGGAAGGGCCTTTGGCTTGACCTGGCAGCTCTCTTCTTTTGTACATTGGAGGAAATGGGCCTCTGGAAAAGTATTCATTTCCATTTTTCTTGCCTAGAAGTGATGAAGAGCTTTGATGATGATGATAAGTAACTTTGACTTCCTTTTGCTGTAGCATTTTTCAAGCACTTCCAACTTAATTAAAAAGATTGAGAAAACAGTGTCATGGTTGCCAGGCTTCCAAATGACAGAAATCCTTCAGTTTCACTAGAACAATGTTCTGGTCCTTTTGCACTGCACTAGAAATGGGATCAAGTCAGGTGCAAGGCTTCAGGGCTTTTGTCACCTGCTTGGTAAACCTGTTCCTTGAATATCACCGAGCTGTTTCCAATATATCCACTGGTGTAAAATGTGTAGCCAGTTATATAGAGAGGTACTTTAACTGAATAAAACAGGTTAATTAAGGGACTCGGGTGGCGCTGTGGGTAAAACCTCAGCGCCTAGGACTTGCCGATCGCATGGTCGGCGGTTCGAATCCCCGTGGTGGGGTGCGCTCCCGTTGTTCTGTCCCAGCGCCTGCCAACCTAGCAGTTCGAAAGCACCCCCGGATGCAAGTAGATAAATAGGGACCGCTTACCAGCGGGAAGGTAAACGGCGTTCCGTGTGCTGCGCTGGCTCGCCAGATGCAGCTTGTCACGCTGGCCACATGACCCGGAAGTGTCTGCGGACAGCGCTGGCTCCCGGCCTATAGAGTGAGATGAGCGCACAACCCTAGAGTCTGGCAAGACTGGCCCGTACGGGCAGGGGTACCTTTACCTTTAACTTGAAGAAATTATTCATGGATGGGCATGGCTTATTATAAAGCAAAAAGTAGTAAAACATCAGCAAATTATCTTTGTACTAAATATGTGCAAGCACACGAACTTTTCATCCATCCTTTTTCTTTCCAATCTGTACTTCATTTTATGAACGCCTTCTACTGAGAACATTTTGTGACTGGTTTCTCATTCTTCTCTCTTGAACAGGATTTATACCACCAATCATATGACTGTGTTTGCGTCATGTTTGCCTCCATTCCAGATTTCAAAGAATTTTATACAGAATCTGATGTCAACAAAGAGGGCTTAGAATGCCTCCGGCTTCTAAATGAGATCATTGCTGACTTTGATGATGTAAGTACATCATGTCTGTGTTTGGCTAAAGGACAAGCAAGAAATTATTTCGTTACAGAAGAGTTTCCCACATTGTGGCCCCAATTCAAAACAGATTTAAGTGCATTTTATTCCATTTAAATCAGTTAACTTAAACACATTTAACTCTATGCTGGACTATGGCCTCCATGTTTTGTTTGTAAGCCTAAAACTTGCTTATCCTTCTAAGGCGGAAGAAGCTGTTGCCTCCATGTCTCTTGGAATTGTGTGATAGATATTTTTACACCAACCTTTGAGTCATCTCTTATAAGTATAGCCCATACAAGACCCTCCGGTGTCTCGTAAGATTATGTAGGAAGGGCTTATAAATCTGACCAGGGCCTAGGAAGACTCAAGCGAGAATCAGCAATGTTTATGGCTTGACACACAGGATAGTGACTTGTAGAGCAATTCTGTGACAGGTAAAGGAATGTAAAAATGTGATTTAATCTGTTTGAGTATTTTAACTTTTGTATATTTTAAGCTTTGGGTTGTAAACTTCCATTGATTTTACTTTTTATCTTTAGTAAACCACTTTGAGGGTTTTTTCTATAATCAAATAATAAAATACAATAGAATAAATAAAGGAAAGAAATAATAATAATAATAATAATAATAATAATAATAATAATAATTCCTATCCAGCACAGCCAATACTGGCAGAGGCTTGTACTGGCAGAAGCTGCACTCTGAATTTGAGAGGGCACCAGCTGCTGTAGAAATGTGGAGTTACACACCAATGCAGTCTTTATAGGCACTTCTGCATAAAATGGCATCATTTTCCATGCAGCATTTAAGGGGCACATGGATGACTTTTGCGTTCCTAAATGGCCAGTAGTGGTTTTTGATGTTTACCAGAATTCTAGTTACAGATAGGTAGCCGTGTTGGTCTGCCATAGTCAAAACAAAATAAAAAAATTCCTTCCAGTAGCACCTTAAAGACCAACTAAGTTAGTTCTTGGTATGAGCTTTCAGAAGAAGTGTGCATGCACACGAAAGCTCATACCAAGAACTAACTTAGTTGGTCTTTAAGGTGCTACTGGAAGGATTTTTTTTATTTTGTTTTTACCAGAATTCTAGGTTATGATTCATTCTAGATTCCTTTGCATTGAGATGAATGTCCTTGGCATTATTGAAATGAGTGGTGTGGAAATAATTGCATCATTAATTACATTTAAGTTCTTAATTTACATGAATAACTATGTAAATCACATTGACTAGTGGGCAGGGAGATGAATTTGGTGGAGGCCAAACTGCAGCAGAGAGGAAACAGCAGAGGTTGTGACAAAGACAGGTCAGATGAGAAGTCCCCCACCACAAAAGCAGCACTCTACCTTATCAAAATGCCTAAGGCAGTTTATATGAGCCACCACTGAAGAGAACAGCACCGCAAATCCAGATGTCGCAGTAACACTGACTGCAGAAAATGAATTGCCAGAGCTCCTTTTGCAAAATGTTAAAATAGTTTCTCAGTGAAACCAAGAGTTGCATTAAGGCTCAGAATGTGTTGGGTTTCAGGGAGCTATTCTCACCTGCAGGCACCTTTTGCTGTAAACTATGATCCCCTACCCGTGTCCTATGTGAGATTGGGCCAAACTTAAAATAAAAGGCTTTACTACTGTCTCAACTAGTTTGGCTGCTTCTGGATCTGCTAAATGTGCTTGAAAGATGCTCCAAACAAGTGCAGCCCGGAAGCAGCCCTGGGAAGCGTGGGTATTAACAATGCTGATGCATTATTTGGCTATCAGACACCTGAGTGCCTTATTTCTTCACAGCTATTGTCGAAACCCAAATTTAGCGGCGTTGAAAAGATCAAGACCATTGGGAGCACTTACATGGCAGCCACAGGGCTAAGTGCAATGCCCAGCCAGGAACATAGTCAGGTACGTCAAAGTTACTGTGTCCACTTTGTAGGGACCATATGTGGTCTGGGGTGCAAAAGGACACATCTGGGAATGCAGTGAAGCTTCTAAGTCATCTCCCCACCAAGCCGGTTCAAAGGCTCTGAAAAGCTGCTCCCAAAACTTGGGAGGAATATTAGGAGCATCCCAGATGAGGCTTGCCAACTTCAGCTATGCCAGTGTTCGCAGAAACATTTGCATGCGCCTGTGCAACTTTTTCATGTGCAACTTTTTCCCCTTCATGGATCACTGCCTTGCCGTGGCGAAGGGGCTTGAAGAACTCAGAGAAGCTATGAACTATGCCGAGCAGGGCACCCAAGATGAACAGGTCATAGTGGAGAGTTTTGACCAAACGTGATCCACCTGGAGGAGGAACCGGCAAGCCACTCCAGTATCCCTGCCAAGAAAACTCCATGGACAAAGACAACAGGCATATAAAAGTTATGACGCTGGAAGATGAGCCCCTCAGGTCGGAAGGCGTCCAACATGCTACTGGGGAAGAGCGGAGGGCAAGTACAAGTAGATCCAGAGCTGATGAAGCGGCTGGGCCAAAGCCGAAAGGACGCTCAGCTGCGGATATGCCTGGAAGCGAAAGGAAAGTCCAATGCTGTAAAGAAAAATATTGCATAGGAACCTGGAATGTAAGAACCATGAACATGGGTAAGTTGGAGGTGGTCAAAAATGAGATGGCAAGAATAAATATTGACATCCTGGGCATCAGTGAACTAAAATGGACGGGAATGGGTGAATTCAGTTCGGATGACCATCATATCTACTACTGTGGGCAAGAAACCCGTAAAAGAAATGGAGTGGCCCTCATAGTCAACAAAAGAGTGGCAAAAGCTGTACTGGGATGCAATCTCAAAAATGATAGAATGATCTCGATACGAATCCAAGGCAGACCTTTTAACATCACAGTAATCCAAGTTTATGCACCAACTACTGGTGCTGAAGAAACTGAAATTGACCAATTCTATGAAGACTTACAACACCTTATAGAAGTGACACCAAAGAAGGATGTTCTTCTCATTATAGGGGATTGGAATGCTAAAGTAGGGAGTCAAGAGATAAAAGGAACAACTGGCAAGTTTGGCCTTGGAGATCAAAACGAAGCAGGGCAAAGGCTAATAGAGTTCTGTCAAGAGAACAAGCTGGTCATCACAAACACGCTTTTCCAACAACACAAGAGACGACTCTACACATGGACATCACCAGATGGGCAGCATCGAAATCAGATTGATTATATTCTCTGCAGCCAAAGATGGAGAAGCTCTATACAGTCAGCAAAAACAAGACCTGGAGCTGACTGTGGCTCAGATCATCAGCTTCTTATAGCAAAATTCAAGCTTAAACTGAAGAAAGTAGGAAAAACCACTGGGCCGGTAAGATACAATCTAAGTCAAATCCCTTATGAATACACAGTGGAAGTGAGGAACAGGTTTAAGGATTTAGATTTGGTGGACAGAGTGCCTGAAGAACTATGGATGGAGGCTCGTAACATTATACAGGAGGCAGCAACGAAAACCATCCCAATGAAAAGGAAATGCAAGAAAGCAAAGTGGCTGTCCAATGAGGCCTTACAAATAGCGGGGGAGAGAAGGCAAGCAAAATGCAAGGGAGATCGTGAAACATACAGGAAATTGAATGCAGATTTCCAAAGAATAGCAAGGAGAGACAAGAAGACCTTCTTAAACAAGCAATGCAAAGAAATAGAGGAAAGCAATAGAATGGGAAGAACCAGAGATCTGTTCAAGAAAATTGGAGATATGAAAGGAACATTTCGTACAAAGATTTCCATAATAAAGGACAAAAGTGGAAAGGACCTAACAGAAGCAGAAGACATCAAGAAGAGGTGGCAAGAATACACAGAGGAATTATACCAGAAAGAAACGGATGTCTCATATACCCCAGGTAGTGTGGTTGCTGACCTTGAGCCAGACATCCTGGAGAGTGAAGTCAAATGGGCCTTAGAAAGCACTGCAAATAACAAGGCCAGTGGAAGTGATGGTATTCCAGCTGAACTATTTAAAATTTTAAAAGATGATGCTGTTAAGGTGCTACACTCAATATGCCAGCAAGTTTGGAAAACTCAGCAGTGGCCAGAAGATTGGAGAAGATCAGTCTACATCCCAATCCCAAAGAAGGGCAGTGCCAAAGAATGCTCCAACTATCGCACAATTGCACTAATTTCTCACGCTAGCAAGGTTATGCTTAAAATTCTACAAGGAAGGCTCAAGCAGTATGTGGACCGAGAACTCCCAGAAGTGCAAGCTGGATTTAGAATAGGCAGAGGAACCAGAGACCAAATTGCAAACATGCGCTGGATTATGGAGAAAGCTAGAGAGTTCCAGAAAGACATTTACTTCTGCTTCATTGACTATGCAAAAGCCTTTGACTGTGTCGACCATGGCAAACTATGGCAAGTTCTTAAAGAAATGGGAGTGCCTGATCACCTCATCTGTCTCCTGAGAAATCTCTATGTGGGACAAGAAGCTGCAGTTAGAACTGGATATGGAACAACTGATTGGTTCAAAATTGGGAAAGGAGTACGACAAGGCTGCATTTTGTCTCCCTGCTTATTTAACTTATATGCAGAATGCATCATGCGAAAGGCTGGGCTGGATGAATCCCTAGCCGGAATTAAGATTGCCGGAAGAAATATCAACAACCTCAGATATGCAGATGACACAACCTTGATGGCAGAAAGTGAGGAGGAATTAAAAAACCTTTTATTGAGGATGAAAGAGGAGAGTGCAAAATATGGTCTGAAGCTCAACATCAAAAAACGAAGATCATGGCTACTGGTCCCATCACCTCCTGGCAAATAGAAGGGGAAGAAATGGAGGGAGTGAGAGATTTTACTTTCTTGGGCTCCATGATCACTGCAGATGGTGACAGCAGCCACGAAATTAAAAGACGCCTGCTCCTGGGGAGAAAGGCGATGGCAAACCTAGACAGCGTCTTAAAAAGCAGAGACATCACCTTGCCAACAAAGGTCCGTATAGTTAAAGCTATGGTTTTCCCAGTAGTGATGTATGGAAGTGAGAGCTGGACCATAAAGAAGGCTGATCGCCGAAGAATTGATGCTTTTGAATTATGGTGCTGGAGGAGACTCTTGAGAGTCCCATGGACTGCAAGAAGATCAAACCTCTCCATTCTGAAGGAAATCAGCCCTGAGTGCTCACTGGAAGGACAGATTGTGAAGCTGAGGCTCCAGTACTTTGGCCACCTCATGAGAAGAGAAGACTCCCTGGAGAAGACCCTGATGTTGGGAAAGATGGAGGGCACAAGGAGAAGGGGGCGACAGAGGACGAGATGGTTGGATAGTGTTTTCGAGGTTACCAGCATGAGTCTGACCAAGCTGCGGGGGGCAGTGGAGGACAGGAGTGCCTGGCGTTCTCTGGTCCATGGGGTCACGAAGAGTCGGACACGACTAAACGACTAAACAACAACAACGTGCAACTTTTGGCTCCTGATCTCAGGAAATACAGTTAAGACAGTTCCCCTCCAATGAAACACAACACTCAAGCACTTGGATTTTCTAACTCTGAATATGCTTTTCATTCCCTGCATAAACACCCTGCTATTACAGAACAGTGTTTTATTTCTTTATTGCTGTTACAGCATTATAGAGCAATGCCTAATGTGGGTGGGTGGGTAGGCAAAATGATATTCCTGCATAATTTCCCTGGTGTTCCAATATTTGAAGAATCTCAAAAAAGCCAATGCAATGCGGCAGCTAAAATGCAGCAGCTAAAAAAGCCAATGCAATTCTGGGCTGCATCAATAGGAGTATAGCATCTAGATCAAGGGAAGTAATAGTGCCACTGTATTCTGCTCTGGTCAGACCTCACCTGGAGTACTGTGTCCACTTCTGGGCACCACAGTTCAAGAAGGACACTGACAAACTGGAACATGTCCAAAATGGTCAAAGGCCTGGAAACGATGCCTTATGAGGAATGGCTAAGGGAGCTGGGCATGTTTAGCCTGGAGAAGAGGAGGTTAAGGGGTGATATGATAGCCATGTTCAAATATATAAAAGGATGTCACATAGAGGAGGGAGAAAGGTTGTTTTCTGCTGCTCCAGAGAAGCGGACACGGAGCAATGGATCCAAACTACAAGAAAGAAGATTCCACCTAAACATTAGGAAGAACTTCCTGACAGTAAGAGCTGTTTGACAGTGGAATTTGCTGCCAAGGAGTGTGGTGGAGTCTCCTTCTTTGGAGGTCTTTAAGCAGAGGCTTGACAACCATATGTCAGGAGTGCTCTGATGGTGTTTCCTGCTTGGCAGGGGGTTGGACTCGATGGCCCTTGTCGTCTCTTCCAACTCTATGATTCTATGATTCTATGATTCATCTACATTTTGTGAAGTGGTGCTAAACTTTACCCCCCCCCCCAAAAAAAAAAACCATCCACACTTCAACCCCACCCTTTATTTCTTTCTCCTTCGCTTTCCACTCAGCTTCTGAGTGAGAATGGATTTATGCCTATAGAGAAAGTAGGATATTTTTGAAGAATCATGCTTCATATTCACAGAACATTAAAACAGCTCAATCCTATTCTCCTACAGTCCACGGTTGCAGCTCAGAGGGTCCTGTGCACTGGTGTACATTAAGTATGTGTGAAGACCTGGCACAAAAAAAAAAACAGCTGGGCCCTCCCCTCTCACAAATGAACAGATATGAGCCTCTCAGGTGGGATGGCTCCCTCTATCTGTACGGTATGAAATGGGCAGTGCCACCTGGAACTGAGAGCGTGCACAGGTGACCCATTTGCCGTTGTCTTAAGGCCCGAGACTTGAAGGGCCTATTGCATCAAGCTAGGGCTGGTCCACCCAGGAGGCAAAGCGAGGCCACCGCCTTGGGTGGCCTGACCCAGAGAGACAGGAAATCCAGTCTCCAAGGAATGTGTTGCCCATGGTGATGGCAGCAGCTCTGCCACCTCCCTGGCAGCCTCCCCCATGCCACTTGCGCAGCAGCCTCTAAGCAAATAGGAGGCACTGCTGGGCCCTCCCACCCTTGTTCCCAATGAAGCTCTTTATTCTCTCCCCTCCCCACCCACTTGTTCCCAGTGTAGATGTTCACTCACCCCTTCTTCCCTCGCAGGAGGATGCACCATTTTGTGGTTCGCCTCAGGTGCCAAAATGTCTAGGGCCAACATAGCGTCCAGCTTTAGACCCAGCACAATTCCTTATCCTCTTTCCTGCACTTCCCATCATTCAGGAGACCAGCAGGGGAGCAAAGAGGGAAAGGATCATAGAAGGGAGGGAGTGACCTGTTCTTGCAAGGGGAGCTGCGAGTCTGTTACTTACTGGGAACCAAAAGCAGATCTCTTACCCAGGGGCCAACAAGCACTCGGAGCCATTCCAGGACCCATTTTGACCAGGCACATTGATTTTCCATAAGGACATAGCTGATACAAAACTGAGCTGTGCGCAGGCGTAAATAGCATACAGCCCAATCCTATGCATGTTTACTCAGAAATAAATCACACTGAGCTCAATTTAATTAATTAAATTTTTATTTTTGTTAGTTTATATCCCACTTTGATCAGGAATAAATCCAAAGTACTGTGATTCTGCTGGAACAAGTAAAAGTATATAGGGTTGTAACTCTAGAATTAAAACACTGACTTCTTGTAAGTTTTCAGTAAATTGCAAAATTTACAGAGAGCAAATCTCTATTGAGGATTCTTTGATAATTGCAGTGGCATTACAGGATATGTCTATGTGTTTACATCCAGGAGCCTGACAGACAATACATGCATATTGGGACTATGGTGGAGTTTGCATTTGCCCTGGGAGCAAAACTGGATGTCATAAACAAGCATTCCTTCAATGACTTCAAGCTACGCGTAGGTAAGCAGCATAAATATTTTGTCTTGTCTCCAAGTACAGCAATAATATCCTTTTTTAATACAGTGCTAACAGTTCAAGTTCCTCCACTTTGTTATTCCAGCATTGTGTTTGCAGAACTTCCCCCCTCATTGCTAATTTCAGCACATCACTGCATTGAATATTGTGAGGCTGTGGCCGTGATCACTAGGGTTATAACTTTTTGATTTTCAAAAAAATGGATTTTTTCCCGTTTTTAAAAATGGACTTTATTTCAAAAAAAAATAGTCCCTTTTCAGTATTTGCTTAGAAACACTGAAAAGGGACTATTTCTTCTGAGCTGTGAAAAAAGGTCACCCCAAAATGAAAAGTGGGAATCACCATATATGCAACATTACCACTCATTGAAAATGACTTCAAGAACTTGTCAGAAATATTGAAACCTTTTTTTGAAAAAAAGCATTGTGGGTATTGGAGACTCACTGGAAGCAGGGGCCATCCATCCTCCAGATACCAAGAAGCAAGCAGTGTGCAGAAGGCGCAATCAAAGTGATGTGGGAACTTTATGATGCTTGCAGCAGAAACAAAGAAGAATTGCAACCAGGCAGAGGGCCTTCTCAGTGGAACACACTCCCATCAGATGTCAAGGAAAGAAACAACTATCTGACTTTTAGAAGACATCTGAAGGCAGCCCTGTTTAGGGAAGTTTTTAATGTTTGATTCTATTTTTAATATTTTGTTGGGAGCCACCCAGAGTGGCTGGGGAAACCCAGCCAGAGTGGCGGGGTATAAATGATGATGATGATGATTCTAAGCAATAAGAATTGATATACAATGAACAGAACATTGTACAAGTATTAGAAAATTTGCAAGCTATTTTCCTGTATTATAATGCATAATTATTATTATGTATAATGGCACAATAATGACACAATACATTAGACAGTTACATATACTAAAATCGATTTATTGATTTTGGGGTAAGCTTTTTTCAAATGACAGTTCATTGCTTTGTTTTTAGGCAAAAGTTAATCTAACTAAGCTACAGCACATGAGGTTGTAAAAAAGTTATAACCCTACTAATCACACATCAAAATAAGCCATAAACAATTGTTTACTGTGTACAAGCAAATTATGCTTTCTTTGCTCTGGGAGGGAACAAACAATGGTTCCTAGCTTAGCCTGTTGTACTCCAACAAACCATGATCAATAGGTCAAGAGCACATCTTGTGCTTTTGGGGAGCAAAGCAGTCCACAATTGCTGCTTCAAATTTAACACAACTTGGGGGTCATGGCTTGTTTCCTCACAGAACAAACAAATAACTCACTTCTGTACATTATGGCTTACCAAAATGTGTGACGGCAGCCAGTATCTGAAGAACAATGGTTCATAATGAATTAAATCAAGGATATACAGTGGTACCTCGGTCTACGAACAGCCCTGTTAATGAAAACTTCGGACAATGAACTCCGCAAAACCGGAAGTAGGTGTTCCGGTTAGCGAACTTTGCCCCGGAAGAACGGAAGCTGAACACCGGTGGCGGGAGGCCTCATTAGGGAAAGGGTGCCTTGGTTTAAGAACGATTTGGTTTAAGAACGGACCTCCAGAATGGATTAAGTTAGTAAACTGATGTATCACTGTAATCTATCTATATCTGCCAGATTCCCTAATAGGGACTCAAAGTGGCTTACAGATAAAATAAAAACAGCTAAAAACAGGGTGAAGGATGTCACTAAAAAAATTAAACATTGTTAAAGAACAATTAAACATTATAAACAGAGATTCTAGAAAGCAAATATGATTGTAATTTGGCCTTTTATATATTTTTCATCAGTGTTCCTTTTTATGGCTTGCCGATCAGAAGGTCGGTGGTTCGAATCCTCACGACGGGGTGAGCTCCCGTTGCTCGGTCCCTGCTCCTGCCAACCTAGCAGTTCGAAAGCACGTCAAAGTGCAAGTAGATAAATAGGTACCGCTCCGCCGGGAAGGTAAACGGCATTTCCGTGTGCTGCTCTGGTTCGCCAGAAGCGGCTTAGTCATGCTGGCCACATGACCTGGAAAAACTGTTTGCGGACAAACGCTGGAGTGTTCGCGACTGGACTTAACTGTCAGGGGTCCTTTACCTTTACCTTTTTTCAATGTTTCATGACGTTGCTTTCATACTTGATCTCTTGTACACCATCTTCGTGGCTTTCAAAAAGGCAGTGCAAAAATATTAAAAGTACCGTAAATAAAATTATATTAATAGAGAAAGCTGCTGTTATCACTGTTCTCAAGTTCCTAAACTGGAAAATTAAGGCAGGAAGGGAAAGGCAAAAACAGGTTGTCAGTTTTATTTTCTTTGGGAAGTTGCCTGGAAGAATTTTTTTTAAAAAAGACCTGCTTGTACAGTTTCTCTCACTCTCTTATACTAGGACCCAGGGTCTTCCCATGAAGCTGAAAGGCAGATGATTCAGGACAGACCATAGGAGGCAGTTCTTCACGCAGTGCATAGTTAAAATGATGAGATTTCCTGCCTCAAGACATAGAGATAGGTGCCAACTTGACACAATTTTTAAAAAGATGGTTAGATTCTTGGAGGATAAGGCTAAAGCAATGGCTGGTATTCCTGATGGTTAGATGAACGCCTTAGCATCAGAGAGAATATGCCTCTGAATGCTGATATCTGGGAAATGTGACTGGGAGAGTTCTGCTGTGCTCATGTGCTGCTCATAGGCATCTCGGTGGAAATTGTGGAAACAACTCTGGAACTAGATCGGGGGATCCAGCAGAGCTCTGCAAGTTCCTATATTATAACATCTAAGGGAAACACTGATTTGAGTTACTTCTTTTTGTGTGTGTGAAATTAACCAGACTGCTTTGACAGCATAAATATTGTTATAAATAAGAGGAATTCAATACATATTGTGGGATTTTTTTCTTTTTTGGACACACTCTAAAAGTTTGAGCATGTAGAATCATGCTATGTAATACACTCTTCTTTAATATATTGTACTTTTTCTTGAAAGTTAGAATCATAGAATCTTAGTCCCATCCCCTGCAGTGCAGGAATTTCAGCTAAAGCATCCATGAGAGATGGCCACTCTGCTTAAAAACCTCCAAGGAAGGAGAATCCATCACCTCTCGTGGGAGTCTGTGCCACTGCTGAACAGCTCTTACTGTCAGAAAGTTTTTTCGAATGTTTAGTTGGAATCTCCTTTCTTGCAACTTGAAGCCATTGGTTCGAGTCCTACCCTCCAGAGCAGGAGAAAACAAGTTTGTTCCACCCTCCACGTGACGGCCTTTGAGATATTTGAAGATGGCTATCTTGGTCATCTCTTTTCCAGGCTAAACATACCCAGCTTCCTTCAAGCACTCCTCATAAGGCTTGGTTTCCAGACCCTTGATCATCTTGGTTGCCCTCCTCTGCTCACCTTCCAGCTTGTCAACATCCTTCTTAAATTGTGGTGCCCAAAATTGGACACAGTATTCCAAGTGCGGTCTGATCAAGGCAGACTAGAGTGGTACTGTTACTTCCCTTGATCTGGACGTTAAGACTTCTGTTGATGCAGCCAAGAATAGCATTAGCTCTTTTTTGCTGCTGCATCACACTGTTGACTCATGTTAAGCTTGTGGTCCACCAAGACCCCTAGATCCTTTTCGCATGTACCGCTAGTAAGCCAGTTGTCCCCCATCCTATATATGTGCATCTGGTTCTTCCTGCCTAAGTGCAGAGCCTGACATTTGTCTCCACTGAAATTCATTTTGTTAGCTTGCGCCCAGTTCTCCAATCTGTTACAGTCATTTTGAATTCTGATTCTTTCTTCTGAGGCATTAGCTACCCCTCCCAAATTGGTGTCATCTGCAAATTTGATGAGCATCCCCTCAATTCCTTCATCCAAGTCATTTACAAAGACATTGACCAACAATGGGCCCAGGACAGAACCCTGCGGCACCCCACTTGTCACTTTTTTCCAAGATGACAAGGAACCATTAATGAGTACTCTTTGAGTTCAGTCAGTCAACCAGCTACAAATCCATCTCGCAGTTACCTCATCTCCACAAGAAAGCCTTACTGAAATCAAGATATACTATGTCCACGGCATTTCCTTGATCCACCAAGCTTGTAATTCCATCAAAAAAAGAAATCAGATTGGTCTGGCATGACTTATTTTTGAGAAACCCATGCTGGGTCTTATTAATCACAGCATCCTCTTCTAAATGCTCACAGACTGACTGTTGAATTATCTGTTGTGGTTCGAGGACCCGACCACCGCGACGTGGTCTCTTCCAACTCTATGATTCTATGATTCTACTCCCTCTTTTCCTATCTTGGTAATTCCTTTTTAAAAGGAACATAAAAACGAGATAATAAATCCATTTCCAAGCAAGAGGGTGTCATATCACCTTAGAGGTGTGGGCAGAATCCCACCTAATGGAGGTTCGAGTTCTTCTCTCCTGCTTGCTTGCTTTCACTCAGAAATCTTAAACCTTTTTTTAAAAAAACAACAACAAACCACACAATTCTCTGTTCTACTTAACTGCATTTTTTCATTCTCTTATTTTCATTTATATACTTACGCAGCAAATTCACATAAATTCAAATACTGCCATCTTCCCAAAATATCCAGGGTTTGTAGAATGCAACAGCAGAAAATTAAATTCCTGACTGACTGATAGAGGGGTCATTCCAGGATTTTAATATCCTTTTAGTAATGCCATTTATTTTTGAAGGCTTCAGAAGTTTTAAATGTATGCAAGAAAATGGAACCAACCTATAAATAAATATGAAATATTTCATGTTTAATGTAACAGTATTTTTCTTTCTGGAGTTCTCGCTGCCCACCCCCACCCCAGTTTGTATAATTCTAGTTTTGCTCACTGGCTGATTCTGTTCATTTTAGCTTATAGTGTCACCTAGTGGCAGAAGCAGGTTGTGGAAGAATGCTTTGAAACTAAGAGACACAGCACTGAATCGAAACAAAAAGCAGTTGGCTTTTCTGTAGATTGCCTTTTGTTCCAATTTAATGCTAAAGAGCGGATTTTCTGGGGAAAGTGGCAGGCCAAAGGCAGAACTACTATGACCATTGCATAGAAAGCAGGAGACAAATGGAAAACTGCTTGGACCCAGCCTTTCTAGTGTGGATGAGCCCCAAGTTGCCCTCAGCCACCCACTACTTTTGGAGTACACTTGCAAACACTTTCCTTCAGAAACCTGTAATGTAGAGCTTCTAAATAACATCAAGGAAAACCTTTTTTTTAAAGGCACAAATGATACTTTCCCTCAGAAAAAAGATGGGGCAACTTGTAAAAATAAAGCTGTTACACTTCTAACAAATATTTTGATTTTATATATAATGCTTCCTAGTCATTCATTAGCAGAGCAGTGTTCAGTGTGTTCCAATTATATGACATATTCCTAGGAAACAAAAAGTAGGTAATACAAATCAGTAACAAAGCGATACTCATTTCCACAGCAAATGCTTTACAGCTCTGCCATAGAAAGATAATCATCAGCCTCATACAAATCTGTGCTGGCATCTTAACACATTCCCTAGTATTGCCTATGTTGTTCCGTCAATGCATTAATACTTCTCAATTTTCCCATTATAATTGTTCAATGCTTATTTGATGGAATTTTGCACTTCTTAAATGAACAATAAGTAAAGGTAAAGGTAAAGGTACCCCTGCCCATTCGGGCCAGTCTTGCCAGACTCTAGGGTTGTGCACTCATCTCACTCTGTAGGCCGGGAGCCAGCGCTGACACTTCCGGGTCACGTGGCTAGCGTGACAAGCTGCATCTGGCGAGCCAGCGCAGCACACGGAACGCCGTTTACCTTCCCGCCGGTAAGCGGTCCCTATTTATCTACTTGCACCCGGGGGTGCTTTCAAACTGCTATGTTAGCAGGCGCTGGGACCGAACGACGGGAACGCACCCCGCCGCAGGGATTCGAACCGCCGACCATGCGATCGGCAAGTCCTAGGGCGTCCCTTTTAAAAATGAACAATACTATTATTAAATTTAATAAATTAAATTTATTAAATTTACTTTAATTTATTAAGTTTATTAAATTTATTAAATTTACTATTATTAAATTTATTAAATTTACTATTATTAAATTTAATAAATTTAATTTATTAAATGAACAATACTATTATTAATAAAGTAAATATTAATTTGATCTGAATCCCAGCCATAGGAATAAATTCTGCATAACTCCAGACCCCAGATTTGACAGCAAAGCCACCAGATGTGCCTATGTGTTTCAAAACATTTATGTTTCCTCCAGGGAGGTCTGCAATTTGTAGCATTAAAAAATATATATTTGGTGAGGGGGACCACCCTTAATTTGCCATCTTCTTTACAGGAATTAACCATGGACCTGTAATTGCGGGTGTCATTGGAGCACAGAAGCCACAGTACGATATCTGGGGCAACACTGTAAATGTGGCCAGCAGAATGGATAGCACCGGTGTCTTAGATAAAATTCAGGTTTGGCTTCTATTTGTGTTTTTACTCAAGTGCCCCTGCACAGCAGGGGAATCTTCCCACTAAAAGTCCCTCGCAGGCAAAGATACAGGCTATGACACACATGGGGGAAGCTCATCAAGTGAAGACAGCAGCAGCACAGCTGGGGGGGGGGGGGGACAACTTGTAGGTTAGTTGAAGGTTCATTGGTTAAAATCTGATCCAAAATCATACTTCAACATTTTTTATTAGGTGGGTATCCAACAGGGTTGCTCAGCTGACAGGGAATCTACCATCGGCAGAATGGGGAGGAAAGCAATTTTCAGTAATTCCAACTCCATCCACTCGCCATCTCTTCTTTTGAGGGGCCCATAATTCTCTGGAGCAAACTTTGGGGTGTGATGGTGGTGGCGGCTGCAGGGTGGTGATGGAGGAACTGATTCCAAGAGATGACAGCATTGTCTGTTGTTGTTGCTGCTGCTGCTGCTGCTGTTTTTTCCTGTGAATTGATAGAAGTTGTAGATATGCTTGGGGGTGGGTTACATTTTTATTTATATATTTCAAAGTTTTTTAGAAACTGTTCAGTTCAAGGTGCTGTTTTTATCCTGTTGTGTAAATTATTTGTGGTGGATCTTCTGTGATTGTATTCACTCACCTGTCCATTAAGATTAGCAAAAACGAGGCCCTGTGTGAAGTAAAACAGTCCAATGAAGGGCTTCCCTCACTGCTATGTCACTTAGGGCAAAGAGGGGGAGGGAGGGAGGGAGGGAGGCAGGCTTTGAGATTTCCTTTTCTTAAAGTATGGTGTGCTTGTCTGTCTCTTGCATTGCAGGTCACAGAAGAGACCAGTAACATTTTACAAACATTGGGCTACATTTGCACCTGCCGAGGCATAATTAACGTCAAAGGAAAAGGGGAGTTGCAGACCTATTTTGTACATACAGAAATGACAAAATCCCTCTCGCAAGGGAACGTGGTGTCCTGAAACAGGCTCTCGGCTGCAGGCAGTGCCGCATTTTAAAAGAAGCATTGCCCATTTTCTCTTAAGTCTCTTTCAGCCCATACCATGAACATGTGTGTAATTTTCTGGTACATAGAAATGTTGCTGTAGTCATATTTACAGTCTCCTCCCACCATTCTGTATCCAGAGACCTTAATAGTCTTCATGTTCCAGGATGGCCGAAACAAGGTATGCTCTGGGCTGGGAAGATTGAGCTTGCACTGTCAGCTCTTCAGTGGAAAAGAGAAAATTTGGACAGGAGTTGGAGACATTAAAGGTCTGAGACCTTGGGGAAGACGGTTTTAAGAAAGAAGAAAAAATACAAAAAAATCTTATGGCAATAAAACTGGAGCTGCATGGAAAGTTGTGGGAAGTATGGTAGCTCCCCAATATCACCTTTTAGTCCTGAATTTGTAACCTCTAATTCTGTCCCTTCATCTACTACAACTAAGGTGTGTTCACTAGATGCCAGGGACAGGAAATGGAGCCCCTGACTAACCACCTTCTCAAAAGAACTATAGATGAGCAGGACCAGTTTTGTACAAAATGTGTCAAATGTTTTGATGCCATTGTCTTTTGTAAGTTTAACTCATTAAAACTTTATATGTACTTTTGTCTTGCAATGTGAGGTTATTGCGACTCTTGCATGAATACATACAGCACCATCAAAGTATGTGATGTTTTATAGCCTAAAAAAAGGCAGACGCAATAAGTTCACAATTTACTTCTGACATGAAGGGAGAGGAGGCAGGGGAGAGACGGGGCAGGCAAGCCAGGGTGGATGTGAGGCCATGCAGCAATTTATACTTTACCTCTCTTATGGATGATGGTGAAGAAGAAGGAGTTTGGATTTGATATCCTGCCTTTCACTCCCTTTAGGTAAGGTAAAGGTACCCCTGCCCGTACGGGCCAGTCTTGACAGACTCTGGGGTTGTGCGCCCATCTCACTTAAGAGGCCAGGGGCCAGCGCTGTCCGGAGACACTTCCGGGTCACGTGGCCAGCGTGACATCGCTGCTCTGGCCAGAGCCAGAGCCAGAGCCGCACACGGAAACGCCGTTTACCTTCCTGCTGGTAAGCGGTCCCTATTTATCTACTTGCACCCGGAGGTGCTTTCGAACTGCTAGGTTGGCAGGCGCTGGGACCGAGCCGTGGGAGCGCACCCCGCCGCAGGGATTCGAACCGCCGACCTTTCGATCGGCAAGCCCTAGGCGCTGAGGCTTTAACCCACAGCGCCACCTGCGTCCCTTTTTTCACTCCCTTTAAGGAGTCTCAAAGCAGCTAACATTCTCCTTTCCCTTCCTCCCCCACAACAAACCCTCTGTGAGGTGAGTGGGGCTGAGAGACTTCAGAGAAGTGTGACTGGCCCAAGGTCACCCAGCAGCTGCAGGTGGAGGAGCGGAGACACGAACCCGGTTCCCCAGATTACGAGACTACCGCTCTTAACCACTACACCACACTGGCTCTCACCACACTGGATAGCAACTTCACTTATTTCATGTGGGTTAGTTTCACCCTATAGCCTCCCTAGTGCTTGTTAGAACCAGTTCACTCTTTAAAAAATAGTAATGAAAGGAAATCAGTAATTAAAATCTCCTCCACACTGGGAATAGAATCAAGCAAATCGGGGAAGCAATTCAAGTAACTAACAGTGTTCCTCTCCTCCTCACTAATCTCTCAGTTGGGTTCAACAGGAAGCAGTAACAACAGATGACCTGCGGAAAATAAGTGTTTAATTTCAAAGGTACAAGAACCCTGAAAAGCTTTTAAGTACAGTGGTACCTTGGTTTTTGAACAGCTTAGTTCACGAACAACTTGAAACCTGAACGCTACAAAACTGGAAGTATGTGTTCCGGTTTTTGAACTTTTTTTTGGAAGCCGAACATGCTCCGTTTTGAGTCCTAAGCTTCTGTTTTTACTGTTGTGCTGCTAATTTGCGTCCCCTATGGTAATTCAAGGCTTCTGTTTCTGTTTTTCCTGTTGTACTGCTAATTTCCATCCCCCCATTGTAATTCAAGGCTTCCATTTCCGATTGCAGTGTTCTGAGGTGGTATTTGGAGCTTATATTTTGGTGCCTTTGTTTTTGCTATTTATTTTGCATTTTTGGTTTTTGAGTCTTTTTCGGTTAATTTGTTTTTGTGACTGTGTGGAACCCAGTTCAGCTACAATTCAGATTGATTGTGACTCCAGAAATGAATAAAAGCCCCTCATCCAAACAATGATTATCATCAGTGCAAGTATGAATTTTTTAAAAAATTTATCATCTGCAATACTGTTTTATTTTATAGTACAGTGCATTGTTTTTTGCTTTCATTTTATGGATCAATGGTCTCTTTACATGTTCATGTTAAATTGCTGTTTTAGGGGTTGTTTTTAAAAGTCTGGAACGGACTTCCGGAGGCGGCGCGAACGGCAATGGCTGCCCTCTTCTAACTGCGAAGAGGGAGCTCCGCGGAAACGGGTCGTCCGCTACGGCGAAGCGGAGACCCACATCGGAAAACCACAGGCAGCAAGAGCCTGTGGCCGTGGGACTCGGCGGGCGCCAGAAGCGCCCCCCGAAACGGAGAGGGGACCTCGTAAGGGGTCTCTGAACATGGAGGGGGTATCGCGGTGCTGTGAATCGATCGCTATTCCCGTGGAGTGAAGCCGCATAGCTGCTGTCGGTGAGCGCTGACCTTTCTTCCTGGAAACATCCAATTTTGAAAAGCAACAACCCGTGAGTAAGAAAAGACAATTGGAAATAAATAAATTCTTATAAATTCGCCCGAAAGCGGAAAACATAAACAGGAAGTCCGTCTTCCGCTTCTGTTTAAGATTTAAAGCAAAAGACTTTGATGTTTGGAGCCTTTGAAGAGGCGTTAAAAACAACCAATCTGTGCATCCATTGAAGCTGCTTTTAAGCTAAATCAGGACTTAACTTTTCTAAGTGACTTATTTCTTTTATGGACTGTGTTTCACTTCTTCTGGAGTTTACAACTTTATTGAGAACCCAGGTAGTGGAGCTGCCTGATTAATAGAACTGTCAGAGTGCAGATTTGGATACTTTGCAACTTGGGCTTGTTACAATCTGAGTTTTTGTGAATTTGCTACACTGAAACATCCTTTCTGGCACTTATTAGAGACATTGTAGTGCTTTTTAAACCAACTCTGCCAACTGCAAGAAAAATTGAAGGTTCTTTGGAATTTAGTGGGGCTGTGGAAATTAATTGGACTTTAACAATTTGGCTTTTTCCCTCAAGACATATTTGAACTCCCCCTAGAGGTCTTTGGATTTACAGTTGTATGTGACTTTGCTTTTTCTTTCCTCTCCTCCTATTTGACTGTTTATTCTCTGGGCTGCTGGATTCTCATGGGAACAACTTAGTTTGACCTTGACTTGTAGACAAAACTGGAATGAGTGGCACTGGAAGAACAAGAGCGGCTAAAGCGAAAGCTAGACAAACAACTTTAAATTTAACTTCACAGCCGCGCAGATCATCTGTTCCTACTGTTTTGCTGCCAGAGGAAGAAGATACTGAGCAACTACAGCAAGAAGATATGGCTGCAGGAGGAACTGGCTCAATATTAGAGAAAATTTTTGAAAAACTGGAGGCTTTGGACAAGAAAGTGGATGAACAGTCGGCTAAGCTTGATCAAAACACAGCCAGTGTAAATAAATTAACTGAACAAGTTGCTTTGAACACTCAATCAATTGGAAGGTTATTTGAGACCACTGCAGAAAACCGCAAATTGGCCGAGGAAGCCAGCCAAAAAGTAGAAGAATTAGAACAAGAGGTAAGACCACTGCACAAATTGGTCGGTGAACAGCAGGCGTATTTGTCTATGATTGAATTGCGGAATCGGGAAAATAATCTGAGATTGAGGTCGATACCAGAACTTGAACAAGGGAATCTAATTGAGTTCCTGACAAAAGAATTTTCCAAGTTTTGGCCTTTGGAGGAAGAAAAGGACTTTAAGATTGTGACTGCCTTTAGACTTGGAAGAGTAGCAAGGAAAGTTAAGCCCAGAGACTGCTTGATTACCTTGAGATCTAAGGAGGAAAGAGACAAAATATTAGGCCTACACTACGCAAAGTCACTGGATATTTCGGACAAAAGAGTTGAAATTTACAAAGATATCCCGAAACAACTTTTGGACCTTAGATCCACATACACTGAACTAGCAAAACTGCTGAGGAGTAATTCAATTGTTTTCAGGTGGGAATTTCCCCAAGGATTATCCTTTACTTTTAGAGGGAAGAAGGTTAAAATTAAAACAGCCGAGGACAAAGATAAATTTTTGAGGGCCTACGGAGAGAACCTTCAGAAAGGGATTGAAGGACCTTCAGGGTCTGAATCACCACCTGTACCTGCACCTTCGGGATCTGAAGAACCGGAAAAGATACCACCACCAGAGGAATAACAGATTTGTTCAGGATGTCTCTGCAACTTCTGAGTTGGAACATTAATGGCTGTAATTCCCCGGAAAAGAGGAGAATTTTTCACATATTGAGAAAAGAACAATAGGACATAATCTGCTTGCAAGAAACGCACTTGACTAGGCTCCATAGAAAAGTGCTAATAAATAAAAGATTAGGCCAAGAATTTATCTCTTCGGATCGAGTTAAGAAAAGAGGAGTGGTGATATATGCAAAGGAGAGCCTGTCACCAAAATTTCTATTTAAAGATGAGCAAGGAAGAATTTTGGCAATTGAAATACAAAATCAGGGAGAAAAGTTTTTGATATTAGGAATTTATGCACCAAACGAGGGGAAATCGGAATTTTATAAGAAGTTGCATGAGATAATGCTGGACTATCTGGACTATGACAACATCATCATGATGGGAGATATGAATGGGGTGGCATCAACCAACATGGACAAGTCTCAAAGCCAAAATGTGACAAAAGACGGCAGACTGCCTAAAACTTTTTTTGAACTGACTGACAATATGGACTTGATTGACATCTGGAGGACAAAGAACCCCCTGGAAAGAGAGGGAACATTCTTCTCTGAAGCCCAACTGACATGGACAAGAATTGACCAAATATGGATAACTAGAGGTCTGGCACCCAAGACGAGAAAGGTGGAAATCTGCCCAAAGACCTGCTCCGACCATAACGCTGTAAAGATGGACATGAGACTAATCCCAATTAGTCCTTCCATCCTTCAGATGGAAGATGAATGACAACCTGTTTAGAGATCAGGAGATTACCAAAAAGGCCCAAAAAGCTTTGAAGGACTATTTTGAGATAAACTTGAACACTACGGTGGAAAAAAGAATCATCTGGGATGCAAGTAAGGCAGTCATGAGGGGGTTTCTGATACAACAGAATGCTGCAAAGAAAAGAGCTCAAAATGAGAAAAAAGATAAGATCTTGGAGAAAATCAAAGATTGTGAGAAGAGGTTAAGAGTGAAACCGAAGTCAAAGGAGATTTTGAAAGAAATTAAATTTCACCAAGCACAATACTCCAAATTGATAAATCAGGAAGTGGAGTGGAAAGTTAAGTTGATGAAACAAAGATCATTTGACTCGGCAAATAAATGTGGGAAACTGCTAGCATGGCAGTTGAAAAAGAGACAAAAATTAAATACGATCACCAATCTAGAGATTGAAGGAAGAAATATTCAGAACCCCGTGGATATTAGGAAGTCTTTCCAGAGATATTTTAAACAATTATATACCCAAGGGCCGCAAAATGAGGCGGAGATAAAACAATTTTTGTCAAAGAATGGATTACCAAGGTTGTCTCAAGAAAACAGATCAATCCTGAATTGTAAAATAACACCACAAGAGATTGAAGTTGCTATTCAGAACATGCAACTGGGCAAATTCCCAGGGCCTGATGGGCTTACCTCCAAATATTATAAGACATTGAAAGATCACTTGATACACCCACTAATGGAGGTTTGCAATGAGATTATGGAGGGGAAGAAAGCACCGGAAACGTGGAAAGAAGCTTTCATCACATTGATACCCAAATCAGAATTGGAAAAGACACAACTTAAGAATTACCGCCCCATTTCCCTTCTCAGTGTGGATTACAAAATTTTTGCAGACATTTTAGCAAATAGATTTTAAAAGGTTTTAAGTGAGGTGATCCATAAAGATCAGGCAGGCTTTCTCCCAGGAAGATATTTGTTTGCCAACACAAGGAATATTATTGACATTTTGGAACTTCTGCAAACAAATATTAATACAAGAGCAGTGTTAATATTTATAGATGCGGAGAAGGCCTTTGACAACATTTCTTGGAAGTTTATGAAGAAAAATTTGGAAGGGATGGGAGTGGGACGGGGATTTGAAAATGGGATAGATGCAATCTATTCAGAACAAAAGGCCAAATTGATAGTTAACAATGTGGTGACAGAAGAGTTTAAAATTGAAAAAGGAACACGACAAGGTTGCCCTATTTCCCCTCTGTTAATCATCTCGGTCCTGGAGGTGCTCTTGAATATGATTAGAGGGGACCGGTTGGTGGAAGGAATTCAGGTCGGAGCGAAACAGTACAAACTCAAGGCTTTTGCAGATGACCTAGTTTTGACTCTACAGGAGCCAGAATCTAGCACGAAAAGGGCATTACAATTGATTCAAGACTTTGGTCGGGTGGCGGGATTTAAACTAAATAAACAAAAAACTAAGGTACTGGAAAAAAATTTGACAACTTCAGAGTCAGAGAGGTTTCAGAAAGAGACAGAGTTAAATGTGGTTAAAAAAGTAAAATACCTAGGGGTGAACATAACAGCAAAGAATCTGAGTTTATTTAAAGACAATTATGAAAAGTGCTGGTCAGAAATCAAGAGGGACTTAGAAAGTTGGTCAAGACTGAAACTTTCCTTGTTGGGCTGAATTGCTGCTATAAAAATTCCTTGTTGGGCCGAATTGCTGCTATAAAAATGAATGTATTGCCAAGGATGCTGTTTCTTTTTCAGACTTTACAGATTGTGGACAAAATGGAGTGTTTCCGGAAGTGGCAAAGAGATATTTCTAAATTTGTCTGGCAGGGCAAAAAGCCCAGAATTAAGTTTAAAATACTAACTAATGCTAAAGAAAGAGGGGGGTTTGCCCTGCCAGACTTAAGGTTGTACTATGAATCAGCAGCTTTTTGCTGGCTGAAAGATTGGCTGCTTCTTGAAAACACTGATGTTTTAGATTTGGAAGGATTTAACAATGCTTTTGGATGGCATGCATATTTGTGGTATGACAAGGTTAAGATTCACAAGAATTTCAAGAACCATATTGTAAGCTATCCATATAGCTTACAATACAATTTCAAGAACAGCTTACAATACTCTTCTAAATGCTCACAGAGTGACTGTTGAATTATCTGTTCTAGGACCTTTCCTGGTATTGATGTCAAGCTTACCAGTTGGTAGTTACCTGGGTCTTCCTTTCCTCCCTTTTTGAAGATGGGGACAACATTTGCCCACTCTCAGGCTTTGGGGAATCAGATCCCTTCCCCAGTGGCAGTAAATAAGCAGATCAAACAAAAGTAGCATTCTTATCAGTTAGTTTCTTTAATAATCACAGTGAGAGACAAAGGAATGCATCTCTCTCTAGAAATGGTGTTGCTCCCAGTTAAGGTTCACCCCCTCCGTCCCCCTTAATCTACGTCACTCCTACGTCAGTTAATCTGAGCTTGTTGCCATTGTGCTTTCTGTTCTATCACTCTCAAAGCCCGTCTAGTCTTAGGCGAAGGGGGAGTCAGGAATGCTGTCCAAGGACAATGAATCTGCCAGCTCTCTCCTGGTGTTTCCTCTTCTAGCTGTTCCTCATCCAGTATTTCCCAGCTTTTCCCCTCTGGACTGTGCTCTTCTGCAAACCACTGTTCGAAATCAATAGTGTCCTCCTGCCCTTGGGAAGGTTCAGGAGAAGGAGTGGGGGCTCCCACCATTTCTCCTCAGTCCAGCCCCTGACACCTGCCTCCAGTCTGTAGGGACCTCACCTGTTCTCCAAGAATTCTCAAAGATCATAGACAAAGGCTCTGAAATTACATCCATAAGCTCCCTTTAGTACCCTTGGATGCAGCTCATCAGACCCTGGAGATTTGAATTCATTTAAAGTAGCCTGGTGTTCCCTTACTCGTGGCTGATTAGCTGCTCTCCCGGTGCAAAGGTCAGAGGGGGCAGGGTTTCTGTTGAGGCAGGTGATTAGCTGTGGGAGGAGCTTATCAGAGCTTGCAGGGCAGCGGCGCGCGCCTAGTGGCGTGCACAGTTTGATCCATCTCTTAGATTTAGGGGAGCTAGTCTCAAACGTTTCTTGGGGGAGACCTAGGGTTTTTTTTGGGGGGGGGAGTTATTTGTCCTGTCTGCACGCTTCTTATGATGGAGGACCGCTGTAGCCACCCCCAACGACACGTTCTCAAGATGGAGAGTGAGGGAACAGCTGCAGTCACCTGCGGTTCCTGCACAATGTTTGCCATCTAGTACAGTGCATTGGTTTTTGCTTTCATTTTATGGATCAATGGTCTCCTTAAATGTTCATGTTAAATTGCTGTTTAGGGGTTGTTTTTAAAAGTCTGGAACGGATTAATCCATTTTGCATTAATTTCTATGGGAAAGTGTGCCTTGGTTTTGGAACGCTTTGGTTTTGGAACAGACTTCTGGAACGGATTAAGTTTGAGAACCAAGGGACCACTGTAGTACTTGATACCTAGACAGGCTGGTGCTGCAGCTGCATTGAGTTACAAACATGTTGTTATAAATCACTATAAGTCAGCTCTCACAGAAAACAGTAGACTGAAGCAGTTTGCTAATGACTCTGTAAAACAGGAGTGGATACAGGGTGTTAATTCTAGGGCATGGAGAGGAACAATATGGAAGCAACTGCGGTTTGACTCTCTGTAACAAAGTTGCTGATATTATGTGCCAGCATCCACACCTGCAAATTCTGCTGCAGGAAAATACCGGGTGTGAGAGCTGAGTTGTATGTTATGCAACTTATTTGTTGTTTGTTCATAGAATCATAGAATCATAGAGTTGGAAGAGACCACAAGGGCCATCGAGTCAACCCCCTGCCGAGTAGGAAACACCTGCTTGTTATTTAGTCATTAGTTGTGTCCGACTCTTTGTGACCGCATGGACCAGCGCACGCCAGGCACTCCTGTCTTCCACTGCTTCCCACAGTTTGGGCAAACTCATGCTGGTAGCTTTGAGAACACTGTCCAACCATCTCGTCCTCTGTCATCCCCTTCTCCTTGTGCCCTCCCAGCATCTTTCCCAGCATCAGGGTCTTTTCCAAGGAGTCTTCTCATGAGGTGGCCAAAGTATTGGAGCCTCAGCTTCAGGATCCGTCCTTCCAGTGAGCACTCAGGGCTGATTTCCTTAAGAAAGGAGAGGTTTGATCCTCTTGCAGTCCATGGGACTCTCAAGAGTCTCCTCCAACACCATAATTCTAAAGCATCAATTCTTCGGTGATCAGCCTTCTTTATGTTCCAGCTTTCACTTCTATACTTCACTCCTGGGAAAACCATAGCTTTAACTATACGGACCTTTGTCGGCAAGGTGATGTCTCTGCTTTTTAAGATGGAACCTGGAATGTAAGAACCATGAACCTTGGTAAGCTGGATGTGGTCAAAAATGAGATGGCAAGAATAAATATTGACATCCTGGGATTACTGAACTAAAATGGACAGGAATGGGCGAATTCAGTTTGGATGACCATCATATCTACTACTGTGGGCAAGAATCCTGTAAAAGAAATGGAGTGGCCCTCATTGTCAACAAGAGTGGTGAAAGCTGTACTGGGATGTAATCTCAAAAATGACAGAATGATCTCAAAGAAGTAGGAGGCCCAGGGTTCGCTCTGATTGTTTAGAAATACACAATCGCTTTGAGGTCCTCTCCGCTAGCATGGAAGACGAAGAGCAGACTCCATTTGAGGATCTCTCCCTCATTACAGTCGATCAGGTATATGAAGACGAGCAGCAAAGTCAGTCCTCAGGGAATGTGCAGGCGACCTTGGAACGGACAGCTCACGGAAAAACCCCGACCAAACCTAAGAGGAGGCGTGTAGTGGTGATAGGGGATTCCCTACTGAGGGGAACAGAAGCAGTGATCTGTGGGCCTGACAAGATGTCTCGGGAAGTGTGCTGTCTCCCCGGGGCTAAGATCCAAGATGTAACTGAACGACTGCAAGGAATCATAAAACCCACTGACAAATACCCCTTCCTCTTGGTTCATGTAGGAACCAATGACACTGCAAGCAATAGCTTCCAGAAGATCAAAAGAGACTACAAGGCTCTGGGCAGGAAATTGAAGCAATTAAATGCACAAATTGTCATCTCATCTGTCCTCCCAGTTGAACGACGTGGCCCAGGGAGAGAGGGAAAAATAGTGGAAGTGAACAGCTGGCTTCGCAAATGGTGTAAACAGGAACAGTTTGGATCACGGACTGCAGTTTCTTGAAGACTTCTGGCAAGCGATGGGCTGCACCTCACAACGGTTGGGAGGAATGTTTTTGCCAAAAATCTCAGAAACCTCATCAGGAGGGCTTTAAACTGACTAATGTGGGGGAGGGAGACAGTGCTCCTGAAGGTAGGAGTCTATCAATTGATGAAGATGATCATCCAAATGTCATAGACCAAATGGAGCAAACAGCACGCAGACCTAGTGGTGGGAGGAAAAAATCCTTAAATAAGAGACACGGGGGAATGATTAATGGACTTCAATGTCTGTACACTAATGCGCAAAGCATGGGAAATAAACAAGATGAGCTTGAGCTCTTGGTACAGCAAACTAAATATGACATAATAGGCATCACTGAAACCTGGTGGGATAAGTCCCACGACTGGAATGTAATAATGGAGGGATACAATCTATTTCAGAGAAACAGGCCAGACAAGAAAGGAGGCTGGGAGTTTGTTAAGAGGGAGATAGTAAAAGCACAACTTCAGGCAATACCAATGAGACGGAAACATGGAAGGTGCCTAAAGAAGCCAGGGTGGCTATCTAAAGAACTTTTAACTGAGTTAAGATTAAAAAAGGATGTGTACAAAAAATGGAAAAGGGGGGAAACCACCAAAGAGGAATTCAAACAAATAGCCAGCACGTGTAGACACAAAGTCAGAAAAGCTAAAGCACAGAATGAACTCAGGCTTGCTAGAGAGGTTAAAAGCAACAAAAATGGCTTTTATGGATATGTTCGTAGCAAAAGGAAGAACAAAGAAACAGTGGGGTCACTCAGAGGAGAAGATGGTGAAATGCAAACAGGGGACACAGAAAGGGCTGAACTCCTCAATGCCTTCTTTGCCTCAGTCTTCTCCAATAAAGAAAACAATGCCCGACCTGAAGAATTTGGAGCAAATGATTCAGCAGAGGAAACACAGCCCAGAATAACTAAGGAGATAGTACAAGAATACTTGGCTAGTTTAGATGTATTCAAGTCTCCAGGGCCAGATGAACTGCATCCAAGAGTATTAAAAGAACTGGCAGGTGTGATCTCAGAATCACTGGCAGTCATGTTTGAGAATTCCTGGAGAACAGGCGAAGTCCCGGCAGACTGGAGGAGGGCAAACGTTGTCCCTATTTTCAAAAGGGGAAAAGAGAGGACCCAAATAATTACCGCCCAGTCAGTCTGACATCAATACCAGGGAAGATTCTGGAGCAGATCATTAAGCAAACAGTCTGTGAGCACCTAGAAAGGAATACTGTGATCACCAAGAGTCAGCATGGATTTCTGAAAAATAAGTCATGTCAGACTAACCTGATCTCGTTTTTTGACAGAATTACAAGCCTGGTAGATGAAGGGAATGCTGTGGATGTAGCCTACCTTGATTTTAGCAAGGCATTTGACAAGGTGCCCCATGATATTCTTGTAAAGAAGCTGGTAAAATGCGGACTTGACTATGCTACCACTCAGTGGATTTGTAACTGGCTGACTGACCGAACACAAAGGGTGCTCATCAATGGTTCCTCTTCATCCTGGAGAAGAGTGACTAGTGGGGTGCCACAGGGTTCTCTCTTGGGCCCGGACTTATTCAACATCTTTATCAACGACTTGGATGATGGACTTAAGGGCATCCTGATCAAATTTGCAGATGACACCAAACTGGGAGGGGTGGCTAACACCCCAGAGGACAGGATCACACTTCAAAATGACCTTGACAGATTAGAGAACTGAGCCAAAACAAACAAGATGAATTTTAACAGGGAGAAATGTAAAGTATTGCACTTGGGCAAAAAAAATGAGAGGCACAAATACAAGATGGGTGACAGCTGGCTTGAGAGCAGTACATGTGAAAAGGATCTAGGAGTCTTGGTTGACCACAAACTTGACATGAGCCAACAGTGTGACGCGGCAGCTAAAAAAGCCAATGCAATTCTGGGCTGCATCAATAGGAGTATAGCATCTGGATCAAGGGAAGTAATAGTGCCACTGTACAATGGTGCCCCTCAAGACGAATGCCTCGCAAGACGGAAAACCCGCTAGACGAAAGGGTTTTCCGTTTTGGAGGTGCTTCGCAAAACGAATTTCCTATGGGCTTGCTTCGCAAGACGAAAATGTCTTGCGAGTTCCTGCGGGTTTTTTTTCCTTTCCCCCCCTTTTTCTAAGCTGCTAAGCCGCTTATCTGCTTATCCGCTAAGCCGATAAGCCGCTAAAAGCCGCTAATAGCGCTAATCCGATAAGCCGTCAATGGGCTTGCTTCGCAAGACGAAAAAACCGCTAGACGAAGAGACTCGTGGAATGGATTAATTTCGTCTTGCGAGGCACCACTGTATTCTGCTCTGGTCAGACCTCACCTGTTCTGGGCACCACAGTTCAAGGACACTGACAAACTGGAACGTGTCCAGAGGAGGGCAACCAAAATGGTCAAAGGCCTGGAAACGATGCCTTATGAGGAACAGCTAAGGGAGCTGGGCATGTTTAGCCTGGAGAAGAGGTGGTTAAGGGGTGATATGATAGCCATGTTCAAATATATAAAAGGATGTCACATAGAGGAGGGAGAAATGTTGTTTTCTGCTGCTCCAGAGAAGCAGACACGGAGCAATGGATCCAAACTACAAGAAAGAAGGTTCCACCTAAACATTAGGAAGAACTTCCTGACAGTAAGAGCTGTTCGACAGTGGAATTTGCTGCCAAGGAGTGTGGTGGAGTCTCCTTCTTTGGAGGTCTTTAAGCAGAGGCTTGACAACCATATGTCAGGAGTGCTCTGATGGTGTTTCCTGCTTGGCAGGGGGTTGGACTCGATGGCCCTTGTGGTCTCTTCCAACTCTATGATTCTATGATCTCAATATGAATCCAAGGCAGACCTTTTAACATCACTGTAATCCAAGTTTATGCACCAACTACCGATGCTGAAGAAACTGAAATTGACCAGTTCTATGAAGACTTACAACACCTTCCAGAAATGACACCAAAGAAGGATGTTCTCATTATAGGAGATTGAAATGCTAAAGTAGGAGTCAAGAGATAACAGGAACTGGAAAGTTTGACCTTGGAGTTCAAAACGAAGCAGGGCAAAGGCTAGTAGAGTTCTGTCAAGAGAACAAGCTGGTCATCACAAACACGCTTTTCCAACAACACAAGAGACGACTCTACACATGAACATCACCAGATGGGCAGCATCGAGATTGATTATATTCTCTGCAGCCAAAGATGGAGAAGCTCTATACAGTCAGCAAAAACCAGACCTGGAGCTGACTGTGGCTCAGATCGTCAGCTTCTTATAGCAAAATTCCAACTTAAACTGAAGAAAGTAGGAAAAACCACTGGGGCAGTAAGACACAATCAAAATCAAATCCCTTATGAATACACAATGGAAGTGAGGAACAGGTTTCAGGATTTAGATTTGGTGGACAGAGTGCCTGAAGAACTATGGATGGAGGCTCATAACATTATACAGGAGGCAGCAACGGAAACCTCCCCAATGAAAAGGAAATGCAAGAAAGCAAAGTGGCTGTCCAATGAGGCCTTACAAATAGCGGGAGAGAGAAGGCAAGCAAAATGCGAGGGAGATAAGTGAAAGATACAGGAAACTGAATGCAAATTTCCAAAAAGTAGCAAGGAGAGACAAAAGGGCCTTCTTAAATGAGCAATGCAAAGAAATAAGGGAAAACAAGGCAGCCCAAAAGGTTGCACATGGAACTGCTGTAATGCTCTATGGTTCCGGGTGCTCTTCAATAGCAGCTGCTGCTGAGGAACATCTGAGCCTCCCAGCAGCCTCTTTGTAAGCACAAATCAATAATGTCCAGTTTCTCCGCTTATTCAATCTTTAATGCCTTCCCCATTGCTTTATTTGTTTTTTTAAATAATATTTATTCGGAATTTAAAAATTACAAAAAGAAAAAGGAACAATACAAAATACAGAACCAAAAAAAAAAAAATACGACAGCAACAGAAAAAGAAATAAAAAATAAAAATGCATTCACTTAAAAAAGGAAAAGAACAAATTAAACCGTTACATAACTTTCTTCCTTTACTTATTTCCTTGACCTCCTCTCACCTCCCAATTTTGTATTCTAGTTCAAATCATTATTTCAGCAAATCCTTCCAACCTTATTTTCATTTAAATAATTTAATTTAGTATATTATAATTTAACATCCTCTCTTTCGTCAATTTCATCAATTCATTTTTACTTAATCCTTTATATCATTTCTACCAAAACCACCTAGTTTTCTTTTTCCAACATCTTTCTAACAGTCCTTAATTTTACAAGATTTTTGAAGATATACTTTAATTTTTTTCCAATCTTCTTCCACCGACTCTTCTCCTTGGTCCCGGATTCCGCCAGTCATCTCAGCCAATTCCATATAGTCCATCACTTTCATCTGCCATTCTTCTCGGGTGGGTAGTTCTTGTGTCTTCCAATACCTTGCAATAAGTATTCTTGCTGCTGTTGTAGCGTACATAAAAAAAGTTCTATCCTCCCTTCGCACCAATTGGCTGACCATGCCCCATTGCTTTAGCACCTTTGGCCCCTCTTCCAGATGGATGCATCCCCATCATTGATGTGGGTGTCTCACATTTCGGAAGCTATACAACATCATACGGAAGACCCTGTCCAGTGAATTCATTCTCAAGCCCAGCTTTAGTGATCCTTGTCAGATCCAGGAATACTTGTGGCCTTTTGCTGCAATCTCCTCTAGACAAATTGGTTTCAAGCTCCTTTGTTCACGCAGAAGCAGCTTTTCTCAGCCTTCCAGTCTCCTTTATATGTTGTCTGACATCACAGTTAACACAGACCGTCTCTTAGTAGACCGTCTCTTAGTAACCAAAGAACGCAGCAAACGGGGGGGGGGGGGGGCTGGCTGGAGAAAAAGCGGCCACTGGAGCCCTGAAGGCAGCCAGCCTGCCTCCCAGCAAAGCTTTTAGGCTTCAGTAGGGAATGCAAGAAGCCCAAAATGGGGAAGAACTGGGAGCAGAAGAGGAAGAGTTGGAGGAACTGGGAGGCATCAATGAACAACTAATAAGGAAACACCAGCTGCCACTCTCAGCACAGTCAGCCTTCAGCTATGTTCCCCCCCGACGCAAAGATCCCCCTGAACTCAGCTATTTTCACCAAGAGAGCAAGGTGCGTAGAGCAGAGGGGAAGGAGCAGTCGTGAGGAGGAAGGAATCCAGTTTTGAACTGCTGTTTCACTGAAGGAACAAAGTGGGAAGGAGGGGGAGAGAGTGAAAGGCAACTCAAAACTTTAAGCAGCTAAAAGCAGCTAAAAGGGAGCCAGTGTGGTGTGGTGGTTGAGAGCAGTGGACTCGTAATCTGGCGAACCGGGTTCACGTCTCTGCTCCTCCACATGCAGCTGCTGGGTGACCTTGGGCCAGTCACACTTCTCTGAAGTCTCTCAGCCCCACTCACCTCACAGAGTGTTTCTTGTGGGGGAGGAAGGGAAAGGAGATTGTGAGCCGCTTTGAGACTCCTTAGGGTAGTGATAAAGCGGGATATCAAATCCAAACTCTTATTCTTCTAGCAAATTCTCTATTAGCAGTTATATCTGTGCTACAGGTAATTTCTCAGTATTTGCACACACACAACCTTCCATTGGTGCCAGCTCTGGACTGGCCCATTTGGAAAATGACTTGTCCAGACTTCCACTTGTCCTGCGCCAAGAAAGCATGGGTCCAAGCGGTTTTCTGTTTGTCCTTCCACTTTCCCTGGGAAAACCCAACCTTTACTGCTCAATCCCTGGAACATCAATCCCTGGAAAACCTGACTGCCGTTTGTTAAGTGGTAAAGTTCAGCTTTCCCTGGGGAAAAGTGGTGGGAGAAGTGGAAGTCTGCATGAGCCCTAAGTGGTAAAATGAGGGTCATGTGTCTGCTTTTTCTCCCTCACAAGGAATAGTCTCCCTCACAAGGAATAGTCTGTATTTGTCCTTGGAGTCATTCTGCTGGTTCTTGTTTCCTTAGACTCTTGTTTCTTCTTACTCCTTCCTAGATCCTTCTGTTTAGTCCCCCCTCTGGGATCTGAGCTTTTCTGTCCCTTAGGAGAGTTCTGTGTCTCAGAAGGTCACTATCGAGAGGCTTCAGTGGCCTCCATCTTCACAAAAGCTCTTTAACCTATTACATGATACATTAATTGGGAAGAAGCGTGTTGCCCCGACCTGTGTGGGACAGTTGTAGCAATGCCAAAGGCAGTGCTCCAATCTATGCGCAGTTCTCGGCTCCAGATCGATTTTCAGCATCAGGGCTGAATGTGGTGCTGCCGTCATGAAAAGCGCACGTGGGCGTTGTGCTCACAGCAGACTCAACCAAACCTCATTATATCTGTCAGTTTTATTGGTATGATTCTTTGTAACCTGTGTCATCTTGTCAGTTAACGGCATGGCATTTCTTCCCCCCTTTATTTTTAAGCCAGGAATTGTTTCCCTGTACGACTGCATCTTTAAAAGACCCATGAGCTATGACGAAAAACTCCACCGCTGTGACAGAGAACACGCCAAAAGCAGAGGACTTCATATTAATGATGAGGTGACCAAATTGATGATCTCTTGACTGGGCTGCAGTTTGACGGCAATCACTATTTGCTCATCTTTCTGTTCTCCCAGTCATGAGAACTGTAGCTCCCCTCCTCCTTGGCCACTGGCCATGCTGGCTGGAGCTGGTGGGAGTGGCAGTTCATCAATAGCTGGGGAGCCACAGGCTGCCACACCTGCTGCAAAGTGCTTTGCAAATGCTAAACGATACGTGTAGGTTTGAGGAGGCGACAAGAGCAGCTAGTGGTCACTCTGAACCCACTTCATGGACCATAGCTGTGTCAATTTTATGAATGCTCCTCTCTCCCACCAGCAACAGTAATGATACTAAAGACTATAGACAGTAAAGGACACTGACAATGAAGTGCACCTAGAGGAGGGCAACCAGGAGCACCAAGAACACAAATGCAAACCCAAAGCACAGTCCCATGAAACACCCACCACCATTTATAGAACCAAAGAGTTGGAAGGGCCTCCCGGGGTCATCTAGTTCAGCCCCCTGCAATGCAGAAATCTTGGCAGTTTCCCCCCATCCAAATTTAAACCAGACCAGACCCTGCTTAGCTTTGCAAATGTGCTAGCAATTTTATTGCTGCACCACTAGGAGGACACAGGCCTGTCCCTCCACCCCCACCCTGTCCCCCTCCACCCTGTTCCACCTTTGCTCTGGATGTGGATCAAAAGTGGGAAGGCACCTGACAGAATGATACCACAAGATGGGCAGGGAGCGGAGGAAAGAACATTTTGGCAGCAGCCCTGCACTAACCACCAGTTTCACCCTCTTGACATACTCAGAAATAACACCTAACATTTCTTAACAGGAAAAAGCAAGGCCTATGGCAGTCTTGTCCTCCTCTGAATATGGGCGACGCATAGACAAGCCCGTGGAGCAGCTGGTCCGAGACCATGTGCGCATTAAACACGTTCAGGCGGAATTCTACAGGAAAAACGGAATAGCTTGCTTGATAGAAAAATCATCCAGAAACATTGAAGCAACCTAAGGCTACTTGTTGTGATTGATAGCAGGGAAGAATTAATGTGCCTGGGTTTTGTTTCTGTATTATTTCCTGTACTGTGCTCCTGGGATTTTGGGGGAAATCCAATATTGCATCATATCATCTGATGAATTCTTTGCAGGGTTGCTAAATTAAGTGAGGCATGTTTTACTTGAATGTGCCTGTAACATGGCAACATTTATGCAACGAGCAGCTCAAAACAGCATTCTACAAGGAGCATTAGCTCGTAATACAATATTCGGGGAAGAGGGCGCAGTTGCTCCCATGACAAGGGGGTTTCCGCTTTTTTCAGTGCATCCTGCTTGCTAAAGCAGCCATGTGCTTGTCTGTGAGTACTAGACTCAACCATTTCTTATGACATGCTAATAATATGCAGGTTAGAGCTTTGATTCACAAATCAATGGATGTTAGATCACAAATGAAGGTGCTGACAACATGCTTTTGCTTAATGTGTCTTTTCTCCCCTCATTCTTGGAAACAAAACCTTGTTGCATATCTCATCGTTACCATGTCTTATAGTGTTAACAGCTTAGTATAGTTATAAAGCAAAATTCTTCATCCATGCATTCAGAATGCTCAGATAATGATAAATCTGCAAAATAAAAAAGCTTAGGAAAAGATATGCATTTATTTGACAGTACAGTATGGACATCATGATTCACAGAGCCAAAGGCAGCCCACCAAACTTGGGCTGGAGCTGTGTCCAAGTTCAAGGGTCACCAACCTCACATTCAGGTGTTATGGCGCCTGCAAAGGCCTTCTTTGCTGCATCTGGGATGAACCATAATCCCCAGATTCATTTTAAAGAAAAGCTTATAGTATTTTAGAATCTGAGATATGAAGCAAAATATATAAGCAGCATTCCGCCAATTTTTTGTGAAAAACTAGCCTGCTCCAACCCCTCTCACTTACTTCCCCACTCTGGTCTGGGGAAAAATCCCGTGGGTGCCCAGAGGAAGAGCTGCCTGAGTAGTGAGAAGGGGAGGGGGAGCATAAGTGCTCTTTGAGAGAAGGAACACAGGCATTTGCGGTCTGCGAGAGAGAGATGTCTGTGTGGGTGGCAGACCAATGGCTGCGTTCCTGCGGTCGGTCTGTGTCTGCTTTGTTGAGATTCCTACACTGCAGGGGGTAGGACTAGATGACTCTACAGTTCTATCACCTGATGGTTCTACGTGCACCTGAGTGGGAATGTAGTGTGGGCACCATGTAACTTTCTTGGTACTGGGGAATGCTCCCTGTTGCAATTAGCAGCAACATCCTCTGTGTGTTTGTCTGAGAGAGAATCAATATTGTACAATCTCCACACTCAGGATCAGCAGGACATAGCAGACTTCCCATTGTAAGCCAGAGGTTATCCAGGTGTGCAAATGATGGCAATTACTAAAGTCTCCCCAATTTTCTATTACGCCACTCCTCCATGGCAGCCATTTTTTGAAGGGTGTCCATGGCACTTTCTCAGAATTCAAAATGTGCCAGGCGATCCCTGCCCTAGTGCTTGAAGAAGGGAATTATTCAAATCAAGATTTACAGCCCCAAATATCTATTTAAATCTCTATTTCCATACAGTATTGTTATTGTTACAGCTCTTGGCCTGTAGCTGTAAAAAGCAGGCAGACACAACCATGGCTGGAGGTGAGAAGCAATTTGGAAGAAACTTACGAGCCACTTGGACTGGCAGTGATGTTTCTTTTAGTGCCATCACAGGTATTATTGTAACTTTAAGGGGCCAGAAGCCGAAGGGCAATGTCTAAGCGACCTGACACTTTGGGGTCCAAGCAAATGTGTCTGGAAGTTGTGTCTGGGATGGGTTTTCATTTAACTGCTTTAAAATGGTTCTAAGATGTTGCAACAAGAAGGGGAAGGACTTCTTAGGGGTGAAACTAACAAGGTTGGAGCACTTTCACTGCAAATGTGGGTGTTTTTTCAGTGAATGAGTTTAATCCTTTCCCCCCCTGTATAGTCCAAATGGTGGAATTAGCCCTAGAAGGGGAGTTTCCATTAGCACCAATATAGCAGCTTCAGTGTTAGTCTTCATCAGGATTGCAGTGGGGAAGAAATAACTTAACACACCTTCCTGTAATCCCTTAGTAAAACAGCCTCTCCTTCTAGCTATTAACATTAAACATCACTTTAATGTCACTGCTAGTTCAGCTCACAAATTCAGGCATCCGTGAAGAGTCAATAGCCTGAAAATAACAAATCTCTTGGCATTTCCTGTGGCAATTTGTTTTGGGCCGGGGGGGGGGGGGAGTGTAGCAAAATATTTTTCCCAGTTTTATTTGGGATGAATACAGTCACACTAAAAAATAAATTTAGTTGAATTTTACCAGCCTTTTGGCACATTCTCTTTATGTATTGTTAGAGGACTGAGCTGTTCCACAGTGGAACGGTCTCAGGAGGTGATGGACTCTCCTTTCTTGAAGGTTTTTAAGCAGAGGTTGGATCTGTCATGGATGCTTTAGCTGAGATTCCGGTATTGCAGGGGGAAGGCCTAGATGACCCTTGGGGTCTCTTCCAGCTCTACAATTCGATAACTCAATGACTGGCCCAGAAAACAAGATTCAGTTTTTTAAAAATCACAGTAGCTTACCAAGTCCCAAATTTAAAATAATAATAATAATAATAATAAACCAATCTTCATAGATCTGTCAGCATCATTTGGATTCTATTTCAATCACCAGCTGAGCCTATAAGAGTTAGAAAAAATTTTCTTGTGCAGGTATTCCACTATATCACTTCTGGTCTTCAGTGACTCAAATTCAAAAAATGGAATCTGAAAGTTAAAAGGAAGGAAGAATGTATTACTGAAAGCATTTTTCAGGAAGCAAACTCAGATAATTTTTCTTCTGTGAAATTAGAGGAATTGGTCTGTTGCTTATTTTTTCTTATGTATTGTATCCTATAGTTTTTGATATAAGAAATAAAAAGAGCAATAAAATTTTAATTAAAAGTCAATCCACAGCCACTATAGCACATCACAACTGATACAACAGGCAGAAAAACAATTGAGTGGTCTGCTGAGTGATCTTCAAGTGGTTCATGGGGGGGCAGGAGAAGTTTGGAAACTACTTTTATAGATCTATTCCATCTTTGGGAAGAATTATATACACCCAGGGTAGAATTCTCCTAGCAATCCCATTCACCAGTGGGGAGTGAACCACCCAATAACAGTACCTCTGCCTCATCTGGAATGAGTTTCCATTTATTAACCCCAATCTAGTCCATTACTGTGACCATGAATTGTTTCAGGATGCCCATAGCCTTGCCTGAAGTCAGCGACAAAGAGATAAAGTTGGGTGTCACCTGTATATTGGTGACACTTGACCCCAAATCTCTGCTTCCATCTGCTTCATGTAGATGTACCACAGCCTGGAGCAGAGTGTGGAACCTTGTGGGGACCCCAAGCAAAGCTGCCATAGGGTCAAGCGGTGTTCCAACAGCCCCACCCTCTGGAACTGCTCCTCCAAATAGAAGCAGGACCAGTCCTAAGCAGTGCCTTCAACATTCAGCTCAGTCAGACTGTTAAGAAGGATGCCATGGTGAACAGTACTGAAAGCCGCTGAGAGGTCTGAGGAATCCAGCAGAGCCACGCTCCCCTGCCCTTCTCTTTCTTGGGAAAGGTCATTTCGTTATGGCCAAGGCAGCTTCTCTGTGCCAAAGCCAGTTCTGAAGCCAAATCAAAATGGTTAAAAAAAACCCCAAAACAAAACAAAAACCCCAGCTTCATCCAGAAGTATCCTAGCATTTGCCAGCTGCCACTCTCTTCACCAACTTGCCCAGGAATAGGATATTAACCACTGGCCTGCAATTGTTGACATTTTCCAGGTCCAGATTAGCATTCAATGGGGGTAGGTATCAGCTCTTAAGAGCCCAAGCTTCAAGAGAGAGTCTGAGGCAGCAATATGGATTTCCAGTGCTACCTGCTGTTCACACTATCTTGCCTGCAATTTTCCTATCTGCTTTGAACAGCCACCATTTGATTCACCCCAACTACTACAAATATTTACCTGCACAACTTCGTAACCAGCTAGCCGTAGGTGCCTTTGCTTAATGGCCTCTTTTCCAAGAAGATTGTGACTGTTGGTGCAAAATCTTCTTTGATCATCAATGCAGAGAGCTATTCTGCCAATCAAACACAAAATAAGATTAAATATTTATCGCATTTGAATCAAACTTTTATGACATCCTGCATAGTTGTTGTTTTTTAGGTTATTACACGTCTTGGGTAATACAAAGACCTGACAAAACCTCCATTGTGCAATGTAGCTGCCATTTCCCTGCGGTGGGATGTCCTATTGCTCTTAGCATTTGAACCACAGAATCTTGTGAAGTACCTCGACCCCAGGGGAAGATCCCACAGGAGGAGCACACCTTGCCATGGGCTGGTGCCACAGAACAAGTTCTTTGAAAGTGGTCTGTCTCTCAGGGCAATTGTTTAACTGAAATGTTTCTGGAGTCCTGTGGGATGCAGCCCCAGGGAAGCAACAAGCAAAGACACAAACTGAAAGAACAGAAAATTGTACACCACTTGCACTACTTTGTTTATATTTAGCATCTTGCTTACCTTTGGTACGCCTCTTCATGTCTATTAGCTGGTAGTACAAATCCTTCATCATTGAGTTTAATCTCAATATCTGGTGCGAGGAAGGAGCATGAAAAAAGTTACTATGTTTCTATAGCAGGGATGGTCAACAGGTAGATTGCAAGGGCTCTGTGGTAGATCGCTGCCCTGCCCCCCCCCAACTCAAAAAAAGAAAAAGGAAAGGAAAAAAGGCCCAACAATTTTGACTTCCTAAAAAAATCTCTACAATTTTGGTAGATCACTGCCAGTTTTTTTAATAGTGGGAGTAGATCTCAGTCTCTTGAAAGTTGGACATGCCTCTTCTATAGCATATACTATAAATGATGTGCCTCTTTTTGTTTGGGCAAAACCACCCAAAATACTTGAGCATTATTCTTCTTTACCATCTGGAATGTGGAAAGCATATGTGGGCCTTTCTGCTTCTTATCTACACTTGATATGAATGCAAAGTATGAGATCTGTTAAAAGAAATCCATCTCTCATAATAGAAAAACATTAAGTATTAAAGGTAGCAAGAGGATAAAAGTATCCTCTACAGTGGTGCCTCGCAAGATGAAAAGAATCCGTTCCGTGATTCTCTTCGTCTAGCGGTTTTTTCGTCTTGCAAAGCAAGCCCATTGACGGCTTAGCGGATTAGCGCTATTAGCGGCTTAGCGGCTTTTAGCGGCTTAGAAAGGGGGGGAGGGGAAAAAAGTTGGAAAAACTCGCAAGACATTTTGTCTTGCGAAGCAAGCCCATAGGGAAATTCATTTTGCGAAGCGCCTCCAAAACGGAAAACCCTTTCGTCTAGCGGGTTTTTCGTCTTGCGAGGCATTCGTCTTGCGGGGCACCACTGTACATCCAATTTCCAACTCATTTAGTCTGCATGTGAATGGAAAATGGGGGGTAGGGGGTGGATGGGTCAAAAGAGGATTTCTATGATGGTAAGGACCCCTTTTCCTTCTGCAGAATAGTATAGTATCTGGCAGTCAACCGGATACTGACACACACAACCATGGGAATTTCCCGCAATATTATGCTGAGCAAGGAGGCATTTGGCAAGTAACTCTACTATTTAGGAGAAGCAATCGTGTCAGGGATCAGCTATAACTTTGTGAAGGGTTTGTTTGTTTGTTTGTTACTGCATTCATTCATGCAAAGTACAGGTCTGTTGAAGATTAATGCAGCATTACTTTACACACTGAAACAGAAATTTTCATAATTATGGGACTATGACCATTAACATTTGCATTCAGCAAGACACGCATTAGCAACAGCTTCCCTACCCAGAGTATAGCAGTATGGTGTCAACACGTGAGAGGCAAAATATATCCGGGCCCCCAAGAGGTCAGTGAGGCCAGCCTTTACTCTGCTGTAGAGGTGACTGTCTACCAAGGACTCCATTGAACGATCTGGCGTGAGAAAGGACTTGACAATGTACTTGGGAAGGAGTTGGGGACCCTATTAAGAAAGGAGAGAAAAATAAGCAGTTTCTTCCTGCAGGTAGAAATACTAATAAATATGCAAGCAGTTTGGTACAAGGACAGGAATGGGTTGTAAGGGAACACTTGGTGGCACAGAACAAGTTATTTGCAGTCTTTTTTTGGAAGGTCCTTATATAGCTACTCCGCTGAACTGAAAGCCCAACGGGCCACGCACGGAACACTAAGCTACCAGCAAAATTCAGTATGACTGCTGCTATTGACAGTTACTAATTAGCATCATTACTTAAGGCTGCTTATTTTATTATGCAACACTGTTGCCTATTCTGAATAAACATGTGCAGGATCAAAACATGCACAAAAATGAATAGCATATTCTCATACCTCGTAGGAAGGACACTCCAGTGTAACTGTTAAAAATAGCTGGGTCAACTGAGAAAGAACAGACTTCTTCAAACCAGGTCCTTCAGCTGGGATAAAAGAATCAGAGGCATCAAGAAAGATGGTTACACAATTTATTTCCCTTTTTTTTAAAAAAAAAAAGGGGGGCTAAGAAACAGCTGCTTAAAGCTATTTCCTAAGCTTTCATTTCACAGGAAAGCTACTAGAGTCACCAAGGGGAGTGTAAAGTAAGATTTGCTACCAACTCTGCTGTACAACTAACAAAATACTGGGAGGCTACCCCTGAGCTCCTGCCCCACTTCAATCCTACTGCAGATGTAATTTCCCAAGGTCTCTCCAAGACCCACTCCTGTTCTCCAATGTGAACTCACAACTTCCATTACTAGCCCATGTGAGTTAACAATGTTACCAGGGGCATGTCATTTATATGAGGTGACATTTCTGAACATCCACATCCCTAGACAAGCTATATACTTACCTTGCAACTGCTGCAGAAAATAGGGACTAAAGACTTTTGCCAGGAAATTCAGGGGATAGCGTTCAACTAGGGTGCATGCATGAAGAAGCCTCAAGAATACATGAGGCTGAAACTGGGCCGATCGAGTGCTGAGTATCCTTTCAAGCTTTTGGAAAAGGGAAGGAGCACACGGAGGCAAATAGTTGAGTTTCCCAAATGGAATAATCTGCTCAGCGATCTGAGCAGTGGTGAAGTTGTCAGCATTGTAGATGAAACTTTCTGCCACTGCATTGAAGATGCTTTTAGAAAGGATGCGCTTCCTGCTGCAGAACTGCATGACTTTGGAAACGGCACAGGGATGCATGGTGAAGGCGTATTTGGCAACATGTCTTTCTAGAGCTTCAGTGAAGAACTGGTCGTTGTGTCCAAAATGAATGAAAGCCTCCAGCACCTTTTCTAGCTCATTGTCAGTGAAATATGGGATGTGCCGTACTGAATGCTTGCAAAGCTTTATCACTAGAGGAACGGCTTGGGTTTGATCAAGAACCACCAGAGCATTTAACACTGTACTTGTCATTTCGGGGCTGAACTGAGGAACCCGAGTTACAGTTAAATTGCTCATTTTGTTTAATAGGGCTTGGTACTTTCCTCTCTCCCCGACACCCAGCTGCAGCATTTTGTAGACCATAGCCATTTCATCAGCCTTCCAGTCCTCCAGGTTTGTACTTTGAACTTGGTCCATAATTTGTTCCAGAATAGCACAACTTGGACCCTCTAGATTGAACAAGGATTCTCCAAGAACACACAGATTTCTAATAGTCATCTGGCCTTTATCAAGACGTTCTTGGCTCTCTGACACCAAACGAACCATCAAGGTACTCCAGGGATCTACACGTAATTTTATCAAAGCATTTAGTGAATTTACAAGACCAGATTCAGATAGGCTTGGTGATTCTTGTTCCAGCTGGAAGCAAAGTGACCTGAAGACTTCATCCTCCATCACCTCTTCTGGATTATTCAGCATACTGTCCTCCAGTTGAACATCACACAACCGCTGAAGGACAGCTGCCACCATGGTGTCAGATAAACTTTCCAATGTGCTTACAAATCTGAAAATGTCTTTGTATGAACAGAAACAGTTCAACTTCAAAAACACCTGTTCATCTGTCCACGTGCTGCCAGATTTTACACTGTTACCAGCTTCTCCATGGAGTTGCACCATTCCCGTAACATAGCCGGGGTGATTTCCCAGTTCCATATGGTAGTTTCTACAAGCCGTGCACTGAAAACCACAGACTGAACACACTGTTCGCAATGTTGAAGAACCATGGGGACATAACCTGAACTGCCTAATTTGCTGGCCAAAATGGTTCAAGGCTGTGCCTCGAGTTAGTAGCTGCCTACATGCTTGCATTCTACAAATAGATGCCTGGATACATCTAAAATTCATGGAAGCCATTTCAGGTCTGCTTTGAACATTTCTCCCTGAAAGAAAAACAACAACTAAAAGTCAGAGATATCCTGGTTAGCCTTCGAGAGCTTTTATTATTATTATTTATTTTTTAAAAAACAGCATGAAAAGAAAGGTCAAGAGATGGCACAATGAGGACTGTGTCCATCCCATAGTTCTACAGAAGGGGAGACTAATTACATAACATAGTACTGTCCACAGAATCAAGTGTCTTAATAACCTCAAATTTCCATATTCATGGAGAATCACATTTCTAGCCATTATAGATGCAAAGAAGCTATGCTTCAAAGTGTGATGGGCAGTAGCTGTTGAAATTCCAGGAGCCTGGAGTAAGGGTTGGCTTTTCTTAGTATGGAATCTGGATTTCCGCCGCATGGAATTTACATTATTAAGCATGGAATACTAACTTCTTTACAGTGAACAAGAAGTGAATAAATAAATGCACTGAGCTGAAATTACAGGCAGACTGATGATCCACTGGCCCTTGGCCTAAGTATTAATCCTTTACTGGCATACACAGGTTACAAGTATAAGTCAAAGTGTAAAATTGGCATCTGTTCATGAAAGCAGATACTTTAAGATAAAACAGATAAACGTCATAAGGTTAAAAAGTGCCTCTCGAGTCTTACAGCAACATCATTTCATGGCATCTCTCAGAAATTTTGCTACATTCACCATAATGTCAGTAGAAAGGAAACCTTGGATAAATCAGGGCAATTAAACCTTTCTTTCAGCATGAGATTTAAGTATTTCTTGCCAATTTCAGCATAAAAATGGACAGTAAAATAAAACATGTTCAATGGTTTCAACCTGTTTTATACCACAAGGACAATGCCTTTCTAAATATGGGATTTTCAAGAAGCTTCCTTGCAGAAGCAAGATGGAATGAAGTTACATCTTGCAACGGGGAAAGCTCTATGTTGGTGGGGATAGTATAGGTGATGTAAATATGGAGTGATCAGGCCAAAGAAAAGTAAGATCCCTAACCCCAATCAAGAGAAAGATTTATGGGCTGTAAGGCTGAGATTTTGGAATTCAATCTCTAGAAACCTGTGCTTGTTTGAAATGCTTCTGACAGTGATCTAAGCAAATGGTACCAGTATGGGCAGCCAAGGAAATCAGTGCATGCAATTGGTCCTAAAGAATTAGAATGTTAAATCCTTGTGCACTCTCAGTCCTTGGAGGACTGCTGGCCTGTGGGGGTCAGGCACCACTGCTTGCCATATCTTCCTTAATCACACAGATGCACATTGGTTTGCCTGCTACTGAAAGACAGCATAGAACTGGGAGAGCTGGTTAGGAGGGCAAATTTCCTTGCCCACCCCACAAGCATTTGTTAGACTTAAGAGCCTCAGTAAAAAGAAACCATAAGACATCCAAACAAACATCAAATCAAACTGTACCACATTCTGGTACAAACATTGCAAGCTATATCTCTTGTGCTGAGCTGTGGCGAGAAAGGACTTCAGTTACGTTCTCAAGAGGCCACCCCTCCCGCACAACACAACACCAGCTGGTTCTACCAGAAAATGTTGCATTACATTATGACTCAGGCGAAATCTATCTAAACTTCAGATAGAGAGGTCACTTTTAGCTAAAAGCATGGGGGTTCATTAAAGGACAAACATATGTGTGTGCTTAAAACATACAGATAATTATCACAAAAACAGCAAGGCAGCAAAGAGGGAGCCAATTTGGCTTCCCTGTGCAGGGAGGAGCCACCCCCGAGAAGGCCCTCTCCTGCGAGAAGGGCGGGCCTGAGGGAAGGGAGTCCTTGGCGGGAGGCGCTTCCTCCCCGCCTCGCGGGGCCGGGCCTGGGGAGGCCTCCCGGCTCTGCCCTGCGTCTGGGGCGGAGGCAGCGCTCCGCACATGCTCAGGCGCGCGGCCTCCTGAGCCCTGACATCCCGCGCGCCAAGGCCGGAGGCGAGGCTTCGCTCGCCCTCTTCTCCGGGGCTGCCAGGGAGCCTTACCCGCTTCTCCGCGGAAATGTGGAAAGAGCGGCGCTTCCCCTCCACTACCCGCCTTCCGGTTGGGGTTCGGCCTAGTTTTTCGGCAACAGGAAGCGGGGGTTCAAATGCACGACCCCGGAAGTGAAAGGGCCTTCGAGCCGCCTGATGGAGCCGGACCACAACTCCCATCACCCCCCGCGAGGGCCCGGCGCGCAGACTCAAGACCGGTACTTCAGAAGAGTGTCCTTGTTTCTGCCGGAATGCTTGGCTCCCTTGGGCGGGTCAGGCCTCGCCCTCCAGCAACCACGGGAGCTCGCCCCGCGAGACAGTCCGGCCTCGGCGCGTGCGCACTGGGCAGCCCTGCGCCGGGGGGAGTCGCGGCGAGGAAAAAGAGAGAGAGAGGAGCCCCGAAGCACCGCCTTCCCGTCCCTTCTCTACTTCTCCAGTCTATGGTTCGAGTGCCGAGCGCCCAATCGGGCGCCTTGTCCCGCCCCCCTTTTGCTCCGACTGGCAGCTCTCCTCTTCCGCTGCTTCTTCTTCCCCGGCGGGCGGGCGAGCAGGTCTGGGCCTGGGCAGGCGCGCGGGGGGACGGGACGGGCCGGGCCGGGGGGGCCCGGAGGCCATTTCGCCGGGGCGGGAGCCAAGCCTGGTCCGGGGGCGGCGGGGCTGCCTGGCCGTCGCCTCCTCCTCCTCCACATGGTCCTTTCCGCGTGTCTCCTTCAGGCTTTCCTAATGCAGCTTCTCTTTTCTGTCGCGGGCAAGAAAATGGAACGTAGGGAAGCATTTTGCTCCGTCCACTTGCACAGAGTGAGGGGGGTCTGACTGCAGTCAGGAAAATAGGACCTACTCAGTTGCTGCCCCCACTGCTGTGATTATGTTTTCCTAAGCAAGAATCAGGATGATGATCATGATGATAATAATAATAATATAATAATAATTTATTACTTCTACCCCGCTCATTTGGCTGGGCCTTCCCAGCCACTCTGGCCATCTTCCAACAGGTGACTAAAAACACAATAAAAGATCAAACATTTTAAACTTCCCTGAACAGGGCTGCCTTCAGATGTCTTCTGAAAGTCATATAGTTGTTTCTTTCCTTGACATCTGGTGGGAGGGCGTTCCACAGGGCAGGTGCCACCACCGAGAAGGCCCTCTGCCTGGGTCCCTGTAACTTGGCTTCTCATAGTGAGGGAACTGCCAAAGGCCCTCGGAGCTGGACCTCAGTGTCTGGGCTGAACAATGGGGTGGAGATGCTCCTTCAGGTATACAGAAATAAGGATAGAGAGGTTTTTCCTAGAGGGGTTTTCCAATTAGCCTTGAGCTCCTGGATTTCTGCTGCCCCAAGCAGTAGCCTGTACTGCCTATTTTGGTTGGGCCACCTCACTTGGGGTGGGTAAAGTATGTCTAACCTGATCCTGCACATATATTCTTGGAGGCAAGTCCCACTTTGTTCAGTAATGTGTATAGAATTTTGGCCCTGAACTTGCTTTCTGAAGGGTAATATATTTGGAAGGCTGGGGGGAGAAGAGAAGCAGGAACTGCCGTTTCTGGAAAGGATTACAGTCTCATTGTTGCATATGAAGTAACCCCTTTGCTTTTCTCTCTCTTTTCTTTTCCCATGTACTGTAGTTGATCTTTGAAAGATGTGCTGTAAAACAAACCGTAGGTTTTTGCTCCTTTATGCGAGCCAGAAGGGTCAGGCAAAAGCTATAGCTGAGGAAATATACCATCAGGCCAAGGACAGTGGGCTTGAAGCAGATCTTCACTGCATCAGTGAGTCAGACAAGGTAAGATTCTTTGAACACCCCGTTCAAATATACAGGAGTGGCATATTTGCAAATGACTTTCCACAACATTTCTTTGGATCATTCAGAGCTTTCCTTAGAAATCTTTCCCCTCAAAAGGTGCATCTTGATTTTGTTCTCTTTTTGTTGAAGTCTTTGGGTAAAAAGGGTAATCAACGTAGATGGTAGTAACATGTTAAAGATTGCACCTTGTACCAGGTTGCTCACACTGCAGATTTTGTCCAAGGGAAAAGAAATTGGAGAGGGGGAAAGGGAGGGTCATGGAATCATAGAAATGTAGAGTTTCAAGGGATCCCGAGGGTATAAGAAGGCAGAAATGTGAGCAAATGCACTTATGCATACTTGGGTTTCATCTTGATTACATTTGCATTTCTTCTTATGCCCCCTCATGGAAGTTATCCTGTTTTATCCTTAGGACAACCCTATGAGGTAGGTTAGGTTGAGAGAGTGATTGGTCAAAGTTACCTAGTGACGTTCATGGCTGAGCTAGGATTTGAATACAGGACTATCTTACCTAAGTTCAATACTGCAGGAAATCTACTACACTATGCTTATATATTGCATAGATTTGTTCGTGGAGAATTAGGATGCAAGAGGTTAAATTGTGGACTGAGTATATATAATTTGTGAGAGTATGTGATTTTTTATTCCAAGCTCAACTATTGCATCTAGCTTTGGATCCTTGCAACATGTAAAGTCCTACCTACTGTACAAGCTGAGGCAAGACTTGGAATTAGAACCATTATTCTGTTTCTTTCACTGGTTGTAAAACTCCACTATTTGTGTGGGATTCAACGAATGACTCCCATCCGCAGAAGCCCTGTGCAAGGACTTCTGCTTCTGCAACAGGGCCTTCCTCCCCTCTGCTGCCCCCATGCACCCCCTCCTGAAATTGGCTCAGGGGTCTGTGTCAAGAAAACTCCTGGGACAGCCCATGTGGGGAGGAGGGGGGGGATTCTTCTATCTGGAAACCAAAATGCTTGCGCAGATGGAATCATCACCTTAGTGTGATATTAAATTCCTCCCCGTAGGAGGCTCAGAGCTATCAAAATAGATTTTAAAAAGCTAATTGAAAAACCTGATGAATTGAAACATCACAATGGCTTAACCCCACATTACTGGATGTTCAGCTCTGATTGTGTGCGTCCAAATACCACCCAGTTTTGAACGTTTCTGCATTATGCTCCAACTTTGTTTCTTTCAATTTACAGTATAACTTGAATAGTGAAAAAGACCCCGTGGTTATTGTTACTTCTACTACGGGTACAGGAGAGCCACCAGACACAGCAGTCAAGTTTGTTAAGGAAATTAACGATAAATCTCTGCCGTCGGACCACTTTTCCCATTTACGATACGGATTGCTAGGTAATTTGCTTGTAAGCTGCTATTCGTATAAAGCAGGGGAGAAACCTTGTTGCAAAAAACTGCAGGCTGGATCCAATATATTTTTGATCAAATTGCTTAACTCTGATCACAGTTAGTATAGCTGTGCAGCCCTCATTACGAGTATTGATGAGGCACCACACAGAATCAGGGCACAATTCTAGCCTCTCTGAAATAAGGATTTAGCTGTACTTTCTTCATTGCGAAATATGAGCTATATATTCTTAAATTTTACAATTTAACATCCTTTGTATTTTTAGACTGTTTTTGCTATATCTTTCCGTATTTTAAAATTATGATCCATGAAAGAACTCTGATCCAACAAATGTGATTCCAAAGTCGATGGCAAATTGGTATGAATTTCAATTGTATAACCAAAGGGGATTATTTCATTTATGATAGTGAAATAAAAAATAGCACTATACATTTTTTTTACTTCATGTGTGCTGTTGAATAGGAAACCAGTAAAAAAACCAACATGACTTGGTGTCTTAAGTTTACTTATTGAATTTGAACATGCTTTTCTGCTTTTAAGGTACTATCAGCCATATATAGCCAGCTATTCTGCTAATTAATTAATTTTGTCTTTTAAAATTTGGAAGTCTGAAGAATAGGATGATGACTTAAATACAGGCATCCAAAACTTAATTGTGGAAGAGGCTTTGCCTATTGCACTTTGGCGATTGTGAATATTGCCCATAATTTATTGACTTTTTCACTGATAATTCTGGTGCCTGGCTACTTACCTTTATCAATGAGCAATTTTTAAAATTATTTTTTTTGTAATAGCGGTTGATTCCCAACCAGATTGCACGGCGGTAATGGTTTTCTCTAGATAGCTGTTTGGAGGGATGGGTAGGAGCAGCAGCCTAAGCCTCCAGGTTGCTAAAATGGCGCATGGCCCCACTTTCTGCTTTTGTGGCCCCCTTTCTTTCTCCTTTCTGTTTCTCCTGCTGCACAGAGGAAGTGGCTGTTCCTAGAGCAGGTCTGTGTGCTTCGCAGTTACTTCCAGATAGCCTGAGAGCACTACGACACCATGTGGGGCCGCTGCCCAGCAATTGTGCCACACGTCATCTATTTCCAGCATCACCTGGGGCAGGCAGGGAGGGGTGAAGAGTGAGAATGAGAACCATTCTCTCTGTTCCAGTCCTTATGCCAAACATTTCAAGCTGCGTAGAAGAGAAGTGCTTCTTTCTGAATTAGTATCTTAGGGCCAGTCCAGATTGGACTGATGGTGGCGGCGGCGGCAGCATCAAGGAGGTGCCAGTTCCCAGTTCAGAAGAAACATTCTTGTTCTCCTCTTCTGAACCGCCTGAATGGTTTAGAGACTGAGATGGGTGAGAGAGTCAGCTTTGGAAAATTCCACCCTGCCTTACACAGTTGGACTCTGCATGGAAGAAACCATTGTCTACTTGGCACCATCCATGTTTGCACAAGGAGGCCTGTGTTGGCAATCCTAGGAACTTGTGCTTCTTGTTTTGTAGTTTGTCTTACTGCTGCATTAAAGCTGGAGGGCAGAGTTTGATTTATTCTGAAACACCTTCTCCAGGGAATTGATCTGATGCAGGTTTTCTTGGTTTGCCTTTTCCCTTACTTTTATTTGCAGGCCTGGGAGACTCAGAATACACATTTTTCTGCAATGGTGGGAAGATAATAGACAAACGATTTCAGGAACTTGGAGCACAACGCTTTTATGAGGTTGGACTCGCTGATGATGCTGTCGGGTAAGAAACCTAAATTTCTCTGATGAGGTTTTGGTTAAGTCGCCTTGTGTGGCATTTGTTCCAATCCCCACCCCCACTATTTATAGCCCCATCTGGACACCAATTTAGAAACTGAGGAGGAGCAAAATAGGAGAGATCTGCCAGTGAAATAATTTACTTTTCCTCAAATTAAGCACAAGGGTGGAATGACTCTCCACTGCTCCTAAAAATTTCATCTCTATCCTAGATGAAGATTGCTCATGCATCATGCTTCCTTCATTCCCCCAGGAAATGTTCCCAGAAGCAGACAGTGTGTCAGCAGTAGCCATGGGCAGTTGTGACGGTTCAAGTTAAGAGCATAGCTTGCTTAGCCTCAGCTGAAATGACCCCACTGAGTCTTTTTGCCTACTGGTTCTGCAGAGCTCCTGGGCAGAAACATTCCCAAACTCCTGTGTGCAGCTGCCTTCACTGCTGCCTTGCCCTCCCGCTCCATAGCTCTTCTTGGAAAGAGCCTCTTGTGACTTGATCTCCCAGAAGAAGTAAGAGGAGTTGAAATTGATAGACATGGTTGAGTTTCTCCTTCTTTGCCTCATTAAGTACTGCTATTGTTTTCGGGTTTTTTGCAAATGCAGTGCAAAGAGCAGCACAGCACAGCCCAGGAAGTAAATATCTCACTGGGGCTCTTGTGATTATATCAGCTCATAGAGGGCTCTGGTGTGCTGCTTTTAATAATGGCTTTTATGTAAAATTAATGAATGTTAAAATGATGTTGGATTGAAATGAAACGGCTTTAGCAACAAGGCTAAAAAAAGTATGTAAAAAATGGATTGATAATCAGATGAAAATATGAAGCTATAATATGTTAAGATATAGAATTAAGATAAAAACAAAGAGGGAAAGGATTTGCTGAATTAACCATGTGAACTGGAATACAAAAAAGGGAGGTGTGAGGAGATCAGGAAACAAGTAAACAAAATATAAGATATGAAAAGATTGATTTTTTTCTTTTTTCTCTTTTTCCTTTTTTTCTAATTGTTTTTTATTTTCCAGGTATTGTGTTACAGATAGGTAGCCGTGTTGGTCTGCCATAGTCAAAACAAAATAAAAAAATTCCTTCCAGTAGCACCTTAAAGACCAACTAAGTTAGTTCTTGGTATGAGCTTTCGTGTGCATGCACACTTCTTCAGATACACTGAAACAGAAGTCACCAGACCCTTCTATATAGTGAGAAGGTGGGGAGGGGTATTACTCAGAAGGGTGGTGGGATTGGGTGATTGGCAGATAGCTGTGATGTATTGTGTATTTTTGTTCGTATTTTTGTATTTGTAATTTTTTTCTTTTTATTCTGTAATTACTTTCTTTTTTCTGTTTGTAAAACCCCAATAAATATCTTCGAAAAAAATAATAATAATGGCTTTTAAAGTGGGAGAAAGCCAATAGCCTGCACACGTAGCCAGAAGAGCGAACTCAACCATCATAATTAATAAAGTTTTAACCTTAATAGTCTTTTCAAATTCATGTATCAGTGGCATTTAACACCCTACAGGATAAGCAAAATTTACAAAACTCTACTATAAGATGCTGGAGATCCAGAGCAATTTGAGCAAGAAACTTCATACACGTTTCCTGACCACATGTCATTATAAAGAAAAATTCTGGAACAACATATGAAGAAAACCCAAAATGATTCTTTTGTTCGCAGTCCAGACAGAAATAGAAAAGGTGGACATACAGTTAGTCACATAACTTCTGATAGGTGCAAGGCTGTGCCTTAATCATCTCTGGAGAAACAAAAATCTACCTCCTGTATCAGAATAAAAGGAAAATATGGGAAAAGCCTTATTATTTAGATTAACATACCAAATAAGAGCTAGCATCAGAACAGTAAATAAGAAAACATTTTTTTAAAGATGGGCACTTCTTCTAAGTTTCTGGAATGAGAAAATTAAATATAATACCACACATTGTAACTTTTCCCCACTACTATAAAGCCTGTTAAAATATGTTAAAGTCCTGTCTAGTGAGATATGAGTGCAATGTCTCAGTTCTTGCTTTTTCTTTTGTAAACCGCTCTTTAAAAAAACCAACATAAACCTTTGAAATAACTTGTAAACTGTGTTTAAATAATCTGCAGGTGCTGTTTGGGTGCTGACATTTATCCTGATCTTTTCATACATACTTTTTAAAATTCACCTTTTTTGCTTGGTTTCAGTTTGGAACTGGTGGTTGACCCTTGGATTGCTGGACTTTGGCCTGCCCTCCACCAAGAATTTGCATCCAGAAAGAAAGAAAGAAACCACACTGAACAACCTCCATCTCTTTGTGCTGATGCAGTTTGTAACTCATGCATAAACTCCAGAGTAGAGCGTTTGAAGCTAGAAGTTTCAGGTGTGAACAATGATCTCCTAGCAAAAGCAGTTACTAAGTCAGAACTTCCCCTTCAAGGCTCTCAGCCTTCACTTTTCCACTCGGTTCCTCCACTGTCACAGTTGGCTCTTAATGTTCCTGCTTTGCCACCAGAATACCTAGAAGTGCACTTTCAAGAAAGCTCTGAGCAGGTAGGTCTCCCACAGGGACACCATTTCCAGATGTAAAACTCCGATCTTCTGTAAGTTTGCATTTGGGAACTAAAGATGCAACATGATTTTAAAGTTACTTATTTGTGAAGAAGGGAAATGATTTTATTATTATGTTTATATCCATTTTTTTCCTTCAGGGAACGCACATTGGTGCATGTGGTTCTCCTTCCCCCCATGTTATCCTCACAAGTGGGGAGAGGAAGATAAGAGATGATTGTTTTTACTGGGAAAGACCACAATGGCTTTCTTCTAAAGTTGGAAAGTTAAACATGTTCTCAGCTCTTTCATTGAAATGATAGGCCTTGATGTGCTGGGGGGCAGGGCAGGATCATGTATATATTTTACTGTTATTTCATATAATGGTGTACAAATATTTATGTGCTTATTCCTTTGATCTAAATTTACGTCAGCTTGTTTTTAGGATCCCAGCCTGTGTTGCGTTTCAGAGAGCTCCGTTTTCCAGGTTCCTGTCATCAAGGCTGTTCAACTTACTAGGGATGATGCAATTAAAAGGACTTTGCTGCTAGAACTTGATATTTCTGTAAGTTGAATTAGTTTGGATTTTTCTGATTAACTTGACAGAAATGATAATGATGATAAACCTACAGTACAAGACAACCCTTTTGAAGTCCACTGTCCCAATTTTAACACTAAACAAGTTTTAAAATATGATTTTACAAGGGGAATCTGCAATAAATGTTGCAATGTGAAGTGCTCCTCTTTTGTGTTCCAACCAGGCAGCTGTTCCCTTTTCCAAGACATTCCATTCCCTCTTCCCAGGTTTCTGGGTATCACCAGATATATCCAGTCCATCATTTCATGTCCACTGAGACTTCTCAGTCCACAATGAGTTGGTTTGGGCTGCTCCTGCATTAAGTTCCTCCCTCCCAAATTCTGTAAAACTTTGGGATTACCTGCCAGTGCCTCCTTTTGATGTGTCAGTGGTGCCATTTGGACTACCTAAGGATCCAGACATGGCCCTCAATTTGGTAAACAGAAGTGTATCAGTACATGCTGCAGTAGATGTTCAGGTTAGTATAATGAAACACTTCCTTCACGGGAGTTTATAGTTGCCAATGAGCTGCAAAGGTCCTGGAGGACAAGAAGGAGCACACATCCATTGCTTTGACAAGTGTTTATTTTCACAAATTGTGGCATTAAAAGAGGGGATTGTATCTGGCTAATATGTGGAGAAGACCACTGATTTCAATAAGTCTAAAGATTCCTGACTGACTTATTTCCTTGTATTTATAGCACACCTTATGGTGTCCATGTAGTTCTGAGGCAGTTTCCACTCAGACCCAAACCTGCTTAGCTTTAGCAAGGTGGTGTGCTCATGCACCGTCAGCCCATACCTTGGGATCAAGTCTGTTGGAATCATGGGTTTCCTTGGCTAGGTCTTGCTGAGATAGAATAACCCACAATGTTTGCATGCAATGTAATAGAGGGAAGGAAATGGTGTATGGCACGTGTCTTTTCAGTTTCACATGGACCAACTTGTATTTTAAATACAGAAAACCACATTTAGCTACCAGCCTGGAGATGCCTTTAATGTCATTTGCCCTAATTATACCAGTGAGGTGGAAGAGCTTCTTCATATCTTGGGACTGTCAGAGAAGAAAGATTACTTTGTTTGCTTGAAGGTTAAGGCAGGCACTAAAAAAAGAGGTAGGTTTTATGCATTTACCATGATATTGCATGTGATACTGCCCTTCAGAGAAGAGAAGAGAAGGGAAAACTCATTTTGTGTAACTGCCCCTTCATTTTGGGATCTCAGGAGTTCTGTGCAAATTGCATTTCAAGTTAAAATACCTGAGGCACTTGTTAGACAGTCTTGTCCCCAAACCTGTGCCATCTGTCTCTTAGAGCCTTGTGACATATGAGCAGGACTTGGACTCCAAAGCTGAAATAATTTTAATCTTTTTACAGCTTCTAAATCATTGCCCTTTCTCTTCTCTTTTCTGAGATTTTGCATATGTGATCCTTTGACCAAGTAGCAGAGTATCTAAAAATGTACTCCAGTTTGATTTTGAAAACTCCCAAAGTTACAGGCAGCAGATGTACTAGCTGGATATCCTATTTGATGTCAGTGGGAAAACAGAAACAAAAATAGACATAGATGGGTTTTAAGGCATTTCAATTTCCATTAGATTTTTAAACTGAAATGTTTGGGGGGCATTTTGTTCTTTCTATTCATTTTAAAACTAATGCACACCCCTAGTTCATATGCCACCAGCATATGTGTGAAGTTGGGGAGCGTTGTCTCAATGTACACCCCTTCCTTAGTCCTGAATATTTTCAAATACAAGCCTAATTTATCACAATGTAACTTACATAAATGTAACAAGTGTAACACCTTACTACTATTTTGTTTGCCCATTTGCCTAGTTTGTGGAGATTCTTTTGGAGTTTTTATTGGTCTCATTGGGATTTCGCCACAATGAATAATCTGGTGTCCCACTGCAAATTTGGCCACTGCTCTGTCTGCCTCTGCATTCTGATAACTTCTGTACAAGTTAAATAGTCCTGATTTAAATGATTACAGAATCTGTGGAGAGCTTGTTGTTTACTTCCCTGCTTTGTGACACTGTCAGTCTACTTTTGCTTACTTAAAAAAATTACTGATTGTTAAGGACCTGTCCTCTTATTCCATGACTGCTAGGTAACAGTCAGCTTCTTGATGTAAATGTTAAGGAATCCTTGATAAGGTTTGAAGGAAACCTAGGATTCCCTGGAATATAATTTGAAAGCTGCCACTCTACATGAGTGAGTCTTCTAGGAGGTAGCTTTTACAACTCACAAGTAATCATAAAGAAGAGTGGAACTGTTTCTCGATATGTTCCCAATTTAAATTTATTTTTTCTTCTTAAACAGGAGCAGCTGTGCCACTGTATATACCTGAAAATAGTACTGTGAAATTTATTCTGACGTGGTGTCTGGAAATAAGAGCAGTTCTCAAAAAGGTGACTTTTTACTTTTTCAAATAACTTTATTATATCCATTCTTGGTACTCTCTAAGGCAGTGTTTCCCAACCTTGTGCCTCCAGCTGTTTTTGGACTACAATTCCCATCATCCCTTGCCACTGGTCTTGCTAGTCAGGGATGATGGGAGTTGTAGTTCAAAAACAGCTGGAGGCACAAGGTTGGGAAACACTGCTCTAAGGCCTAGACTGGTTGGGTGGTTCAAGCCTACATTGGAGAAGTTTGGAACTTGGAACCATGGACATCAGGTAGCTGACACAGGGACTTCCCATATAAATTTATTTTTGCCTGAGGTCAAGAGGAAGACATTCTCAGTTGCTCCGGTTTTAACTGTTAGTCTCTGAGCAGTGCAGAATCTTTGCAATAAGCTCTCAGAAAGTAGTTTGTCCCCTGAAGCCGTCAGCCCATTTGTGAGCTGTTGCGATGCCATGGAATGTTCATGGGGTGGAGGAGGCCGGATTCCTATCATACTGAAGCCAAGGAATGAGGCTTCCCTTGGCCAAGAGCCTCCCATGCTTAGAGCAGCTCCCATTTCCAGCTACTGCCAGACCCATCAGCAGAGAATCCCTTTCAGGTTCTCTCTCTGCACTGCCACTTGCTCGCTCACTCGCCCTTGGCTTGCTGCACCAGGCCTCTTTTTCTGGACCTGGAGCAGCAGAGAGGATTAGGAAATTTTCTGCTCACGACAACTGCCTTGTTCCTCTCTGCTGCTCTGAGTCCAAGAAGAAGTCAAGTGCTGCTAGTGAGAGGGCAGAAGAAATAAGTGCTGAGAGGCGCTGCCTTTGCAGGGCTCAAAGTTGTGGAAGAATAGTTAACAAATACATGTTTGAACAAGCAGGCTGTATTGATATCTGCTATCAACGCTCTTCCACTAACTAAAATAATCAGTAACTGGATACCAGCAACGATGAGCAGCCAGCCAGATGAAAGGCTTTGTAACTTGAATACAGTGAACCCTCTGGATACAAATGTAATTCGTTCCAGGGGGTCCGTATGTACCCCGAAAAATCCACAAGAAGAGGTGCCACTTCTGTGCAAGCACGCAGTGCAATAGAGCGCCTTTGCGCATTCGTGCGCAGCGAAACCCGGAAGAATACACTTCCAGGTTTGCCACGTTCACAACCCGAAAGTTACGTTACCTGAAGGTAATGTAACCCGAGGTTCCACTGTACATCTTCCCTTGGTGCTAGATTAAACATGTTTGTGGGTTAATTTTGGTGGGCCTTTCCCACTAGACCACTAGATGTCATCAGTAAACCACATGTAGCAGCCTCTATGAACTGCTGTACCTTCTAAACACACATTTGAAGGCTTGGAGACTGATTTCCCATGAGCAGAACTTCAGTTGCGTGGTCCTCCTGCTGAGCTGCTCTGGAGACAGTGTTGCGGAATGTCTCCCTGCCCTTGGCCCCTTCCGTGCTGCTCTGGAGATTGCAGAGCAGAGGGGGAATTGTCTAAAGTCACTGCCTCTTTTCAGCAGGAACCTCTGCCTGATTTCAGGAGACCTTCCGTTCACAGAAGTCACATTTGACTCAACCCTGGGCGTTCATAAATTACAGAGTTATAGGTCAGAGTGCTATCCAAAGCACTCATCCCGTGTATATGTTACTCAGCATGGTGACTTACATACTTTATGCAGTTTGCTTCTGTCAGCTGTTATTGTGGTGCTTCAGTGCGCAAACTGCTTGGGCAAGTCACTCAAGTCAGCCTAAAAGATATGTAATTGGCCTCTCCTGGTTCCCTTTGCCAAGCAAAAGCTGCCTAGGTGACTAGACAGGAAAGCTTTACCCAGCTTGATCCTTCTCCTTGAGCCTTCTCCTTTTAGACCAAGAATGACAGACACACTGGGCCAGAAGGCTAATAGGAAGCTCTGTGGGCGAGTACCCTTTGCAAACTGATTTTCAAGACTTGCCTCAACAGTTTTATTACAAAGGATATCATGAGATAACACCATGTGTGCAACCCTGAGCTCCTTGGAGGAAAGCCATGTATCCTTTTCTTAAAGCATTTTATTAAAAATATTGTAACAATGCAAAATACCTTTTTTCAGATAACACAACAAAAATTGGGACCATAAAAATATGCTACGTGTTACAATGGAGAGAAGAGTAAGGCAGTGACAGTGGTACATTTCATCAGCCATTCATCCAGACCTATCCAAAATCATCCAGATCTCTGGGGATTGCAGTCCATGCTGCCTGGATATCTGAAATAGAGCTATGGCATGTGCCACAAAATGAGTCTGAAGCCTGTTAGTTTTCTGGTTGCTTTCAGTTGGCAGGTCAGCTTTTCAGCCAAAGCAAGCATCCAGACCTGTGCACACCAAGTTTTGGGTAACCCATTCCCTCCAAACCTTCAAGCACCTAGCAGTCTCAAGTCTTGCCATCCATAGGAGAAACACCACAAGGTCTTTATCTTGCCCTTACAAACACCCAATAAAGCTGAAACTACTATTGTCTGCAAGAACACTCTACACCAGATGTTTTGCATTGTAAAATATGACCGGAATATGTTAAATTTTGTCCCCCATGCTGCACCCCCTCCAACATTCTGGAGTGGTGGAGCCCCTAATAAAGGAGCAAATAAATGGGAGGGGTGTGAGGTACCACCTGTGGACCAATTTCCTCATACTAGGATTGGGACCTGTATCCGTATTTCCCACCCACAACCTGGAGCATGGCTCTCCTGGTACAGCAGTCCCCAGGCATGTTCCCGTAACATCCTCAACCACCTGGTTTACTAGGAGCCGATTCACAGAGGGTTGTCTGTACCTGTTCTGCGTTCAAAGGCATATTATTAGCAAAGAGATACCTAGAATGGTACAGCCTGACAGCCTCCCTTCCTCTCAGCTGAAGTCACTTCCTGCCTGACTAAAGGCTGGGTGTGCTAAGAGTGGGAGCAGAGATGACCATAGTTGGGAGAGTTTTTTACCACTAGGTCCAAACAACGAAAGGACATTTTAGCAAGAGGTTATTGATGTTTGTGAGGTTCTGCAGAGCCCCTGCCTTACAGGAATCCTTAGGAACACTGTTTATCACAGATGTGACAGAGGATGCGGAACATAAGTTGAGAATAATCAAACCAAATTAAAAACAGACTCTTCTCTTCCGCTAGGCATTTTTGCGCTCTCTGGTAGAATACACCACTGATGCTAGAGAAAAAAGGAGACTGCAAGAGCTGTGTAGCAAACAAGGATCCTCTGACTACAATGCTTTCATAAGGGATGTGGGTGTGTGCTTGTTGGACTTACTCCATGCTTTTCCAGCTTGCAAGCCTCCCCTAAGTCTTCTCCTTGGTGAGTAGTTGCATGGAATAGACACAGCAAGAAAAGGAAGATATTGTGACCATTGTAGCAAATGGATGTCTTGGAAATAAGGTTCACTGATTGCGGGAAAATTATAAGTCTGGGCAGAGTTACCAGAAATGCAAAGTAAGATTTTCTCTTGCAGCTACCGTATTTTTTGCCCTATAGGACGCACTTTTTCCCCTCCAAAAATGAAGGGGAAATGTGTGTGTGTCTTGTGGGGCGAATGCAGGCTTTCGCTGAAGCCTGGAGAGCGAGAGGAAGCTATCAGCAAGCCTGGGGGCGCACAGAGCGCCCCCCAGGCTTCGGGCTTCGCGCAGCTCTCCGCAAGCCGTGGGAGGGCTCCGCAAAGTCGTGCAGCTCTCTCACGGCTTGTGGAGAGCTGCCTGTTCTGGGGGCTGGGGTCGGGGGAAGCTCGGGCTTCCCCCGCCCCAGCCCCACGCCTGGGGGGGGGGGAATATATTTTTTTTCTTTATTTCCCCCCAAAAAAACTAGGTGCGCCCTATGGGCCAGTGCACCCTATGGGCCGAAAAATACGGTATCTCCATCCTGGCAGCAGCTAAGAGAAAACAGTCTAGAATTCAGGGTAGAACCCCAGGGCCAGGGTCAAAGATAACATTTGCAATCACTGGAACCAATTGTGATACTGCATTTTTAATAAAATCAAAAGGTTGACACCTGTTTTCTGAAACTTGTACATATGGGTGTGTCTTCTTTAAAATGTTACAGGTAAATAAAGGAAAAATAATTTCTGAAGTTGCTCCGATTCTTAGGAGCAGTGGAAGATGTAGAAATACATACTAGTGAAGCTTATTTTCCTGCTGAGACCATACAGGAAACGTGTGTGATTAGAATAATAGAATCATGGAGGTGGAAGGGACCCCAAGGGTCATCTAGGCCAGCCCCCTGCAATGCAGGAATCTTTTGCCCAAGGTGGGGCTTAAGCCCACAACCCTGAGATTAAGAGTCTCATGCTCTACCAGCTGAGCTATCCCAGATGTATTTCATTTGAAAACATTAAATGTAAGATCCATGCATTGCTGTATTTTAGAATTGCACATGTGTGAGCAAGTGCGCCTGACTTACAGCCCTTTGCCCCACACCTGTGGCCAGAAAGCTGTGAACTAGAAACTAGAAATCTTATATATTCAGTAGTTTAGCTTTGGCTAACCATCTTTCTCTGCCTCCCTTCTCCCCACTCCTTCCAAATTATTGAGATAATAGTACTGGAATATCTGGCAAGGTTGTTTATAAAAATTACCGAGATAACGTATGTCGAGCTCTTTGGAATGCTTTAAAGCGTTATGTAAATGCCTGTCATTTAGTATTGGAAGTGTCTTGATGCTGTAGGTAGGTGAGAGTAGAAGGAAGGATGAAATCTTGCATTCATTCACTTCTGTTCTTTTCAGAACATCTTCCTAAATTGCAAGCCAGACCCTACTCGGCTGCAAGGTAATGCAATATCTAAGTTTAATTTTAATTATAAACTGGGTGTCTTTCTTTCTTTCTTTCTTTCTTTCTTTCTTTCTTTCTTTCTTTCTTTCTTTGGACCTCATCCTCCTAGGATGGAGAAGGCTCCTAAGGTGCTAAACCGGGCTTCTTCAACCTTGGCCCTCCAGATGTTTTGAGACTACAATTCCCATCATCCCTGACTGCTGGTCCTGCTAGCTAGGGATCATGGGAATTGTAGGCCAAAAACATCTGGAGGGCTGAGGTTGAGGAAGCCTGTGCTAAACTGAAAATGTTTTCAATAAATAACACATTGATCCCAGGCATCTGGAGGCATTTCCCGTATGCCTCTACTTCACTAACTCTCATTGCTTCATTACTGAACAACTAGATGACTCACAGCCGAATGCATGAAGGAACTTTTTGGAACCTGTTGTTTCTGAGACATTACAGAAATTCTGTGTGTGGTGCTTATTCTGTGATGGCTCATTGGTGCACGCAAGTAACAATGTGATGTTACAAGATCCTCAGTAAAAATCATTTTAAAGGTCTTGTATAACCATTATCAGGAGAGAAAATGATTTACTTAATTTTTTTTCCAGATGGGGTTTTTCATACCCATTTGCGGCGTGGGGGGTGAGATGCAATATCTGCTCACCTGACCTTTCCTACACTGAGATAGTTGTTTCCTTTAACTGTCCCAAGTGTTTGATTTCCTTTTAATTGTTTCATTGCAGCTCCAGTTTATTTCAGTCTGGAAAGATGAGTTTCATCTTTAATGTTCTGGAGTTTCCCACCCATCTAGGTGAACTGCGAAGAGGGGTGTGCACCGGGTGGCTGCTTCAGCTGGTTTCCCCAATCCTTCAGTCAAGTACAAAAGCAGAGGAGCTCCTAATTCCAAAGGTATCAGAAGACAGCTAAGTTCTTGGGCTTGTGTGTTCCTAAAATAAAGGCCATCTTTTCCACTTTGTTATGATTTGGGGGCTTGGAAGCGGCAGCAGGAACATCAGCAGTAACTGATGTTGCAACTATTTTAGGAAATGGAGTGGGTTTTTCTTTTCTTTAGATGAATCCAGTTAATAGGATTTTCCAGTGCCTGCATCTCTAACTGTGGGGCCTGGGGCTTGCAGTTGCATCCCACTTTGGAAGTAAAGGAGGGTTGCATAAGAAGTGAAAGAACCAGGAAAGGACATGTGGAAGATGGATGTATATGGTTAAAAATGAAAAGTAGGTTTTGCATGGCAAGTTTTAGTTCCAGACTTGAAACTGCTGAAGTCAGTATTGTTCTAAGACAGACTGAATGGTTCAAGGAGGAATGAACGTTCTAGGTTTCCTGCTGGAGTTGATGATTGCTTTTCCACCCCTCTGCACCTGACGTGTGGTTTAAAAAACACAAAAAGCTCCTTACGACTTAGTTGACAGGATGGTCCAGGATGGAGCAGCTAAGCTGCTCCTGGGGGAGACAGCTCACTCTTGCATATTTGGGTCATCTAAATTGAGAAAAAATGGGCAATTAATAAAAGAGTGCATGTTTTCTGCAAGTGTTCTGTTGAAGTCTGTCTGGGAGTTATAAGGATTTTGGCATTCATTTGAAAAATGAAAAACTTGGTTACAGGGATTGGTTTGTGGCAGTATAAGGCACTTCGTAGCCAAAAGAGAAATGGCAGCTACTCCAGCTAGTTACTTCATGGCACCCAAATATTTGCTGCTAGCAACAGCAAGTGCCTTGGGTTGTGTGTCACAACACAGGACTTAATGTGCCTTACAGTTGGAGAAAGAGTGTTTTACATGGAAATCTGTGAAATACCCTATTTCCCTGAAAGTAAGACATCCCCCCAAAATAAGACCTACTTCCAGTTTTGCCTCTCGCTGTAATATAAGGCCTCCCCCCAAATATAAGGCCACCCCAATAATAAGGCCACCTTGGAATATAAGGCCCCCACAGCTACCGTAAGGCGTTGTACCATATACAGGTAATAAATTTCCTCTTTTTTTTGTTCAACAATAAATGTGTACCGTATTCGTCTTCATGGAAAAATAAGACATCCCATGAAAATAAGACCTAGCGCATCTTTGGGAACAAAAATTAATATAAGACACTGTCTTATTTTGGGGGGAACAGGGTAGCTGTGCTGATTTTAGCTCATGGCGTATCTAATTCTTATGAAAATGTGGAAGACCTTTATTTTAGTGGGTGTTGTGGCAGTGCATTTTTTAATACAAATCTTTGAAGAAGGGTATAGTTTATAAATGTATCTGCTAGTTCTCCTCATCTACATTTTAATGATACTGAACTGCATTGTAGATTTCCATATCTTCTCGTCCAGCAAACATTTTTCACTTACCAGAGGATCCATCAATTCCCTTTATTATGGTTGGTCCAGGAACTGGAATTGCACCATTTATTGGTTTCCTGCAACATAGGTAAGCCCATGATTTATATTTTTAAAAAACCTCTCCTCCCTGCCAGCTTGTAATGTTTAGGAAAGTAATTCACAGCACCTGGAGATGCCCGTGGCAGAGGACAGGGGGGAACAGAGTGAAAAATACTAGTGGGAAGCAGACAGATTCAGCAGTATATATCAGCCACCACAAAGGCACAGAGTCCTTCATCCCCTGAGGCAGGGAAAGTTATCTGGTGTCTTGTATAATGTACAGAAATGGATCTTCACCCACGCACATGGTGTGGGCTGAGGCTGGGCAGCTGACACCCTCGTCATGTCCTTCCTGGTGACAACATCCCACATGGTTATGACATGTGCATGAATACTGTAACCGCATGATTCTCCTCTCTCTCTCTCTCTCTCTCTCTCACTCACACACACACACACCCACACACACACACACCCCTCTACCTCCAGGGAAGGGGCTCCCATCTGATGGTCTCTGTGTGTGTTTGTGAGTAGAAAGGAGCCCTGCCTTGGGAAAGGGACTCTTAACTTTGTGTTGCCCCAAGGGAAATCACAGTTAAGTTGGTGGGTTTTGTTTTGTTTTTTATAGTGTGACCATTCCAATTCAATGTCAAAAAAGAAGAAGAAAGGGCAACCATTATTTATTTATTTTCCACATTTTACTTCCCACTGAATTACATTAATCATTTAAGGATTTTTTTTCATACTGAAGGGATGTGACTATAAAAGAAGGGGGTTGTTGTTTTGCTTTTTTGTTTTACTTGTTTACATCCTGTATTTTATTCTGTGGACCATCCTGAGATCTTATAAGGAAGGGCGATATATAAATCTAATGAATTAAATAAATAATGAGGAGTCTGTTAGATTGGACCATGAAGTGAATCAGTCTCCAGTGTTATTCTCTATGGGATGTTGCAGGCCGCTGGTAATGTTCTGCTGCCTTTCCTTCAATTAATATCTCTTAGTTTTATGAATTGCTTTCTTTTTAAAAAAAGGTAGTCAACGCCACCTTATCTGACATGCGCCAGGTCATGGAATGAAGGCTTGATGGGAATGTTGTACACTTTAAGCTATACATTATGACCACAGATGTATGGAAGGGCTCAAATGCAGGATTGCACATTCCAACTCTGTTTTGATTTTATCTGTTGTGTTTTCATTTAGCTCAGTAATTCTGAGCAATGCATTAAGGCTAACAGATTGTTGTTTTCCACACACCAAACACGTTTTCTTGTAGGGTGTGTAGATTTATATTTTTTCCCCCGCACATCAACCAGGCTTGAAGATCATTGTTGTTGAAGTTAAGCTGTGCATGTACCAAATGTCCTGCCTTTAACATTTGACTCTCATCTTTGTAGTTCTGTGTTTTCCAAATTCACATTTGATTTAACAGGATTTTAAAGTGTCAACTTGCTGCCTTGGTTTTTGTAATTTAGGGTAGAGAAGTAGGGAAAATAATCTAAAGACGTATCTGTATGTGGAGCATGAAATTGAATTGTTGCAAAGCCAAATGATTTCTTTTTTAAACTGGGTAATAAATTCTTGGGAAAGCGTTACATGGGACAGCCAGAAGCTGTCTTCCAGAATGAAGGGGAAACAGATTTGCTATCATTACTGCTAATAATGAGAACTCGTGATGTTTAACAAGCTGCTGTGACTAATTTATTCAATATTATTTCAATGGCTTGAGTATTTTATTGAAAGGCAGCTTGTAGCAGCTGTGAATTAAAGTGGGCTGAAACTTTGATGTAGTTACAATAGAAAGTATTTCAGAGTTATAATGCCACTGTGAGCCCACTGTTGGTGCTTAGCGGATATCACATAGTGCAAATGGAGAATATGATAACCTAAAGGGAGGGAGTTTGCATTCACCAGGCATTTAAATAGTCACAGAAACCTTGGGCAATTTTTAATGAAAAGTTAGGGCATAAATTAATTTTATTTATTTTCATCATTTATAAAGAATTATATACTGCCCTTCATCATAAGATCTCAGAGAGTGATTCAGAGAGTAAAATACAGGATAAAAACATGAAAATAAATAAAATGAAACAACAAAACAATAAACCCCCTTCCTACATACACATTTAAAAGACTTCAGAATATTAATCAGCCCAAGGTCTAGTTGAAGAGGAACATTTTCACCTGGCACCTAAAAATATATAATGAAGGTGTCTGGCGAGCCTCCCTGGGAAGAGCATCCCCCAAATGGGGAATCACTACAGAGAAGGCCCTGTTCTTGTGTTGCCCCCCTCCGGACCTCTCTAGGAGGAGGCACACAAAGAAGGGCCTCGGAGGATGAATGCAGAGTACAATGTGGTTCATATGGGGAGAGGTGCCCCCCCAATTCATTTTCAACTTTAATTCAGCAGGAGCTGCATATATGATGTATACCAGTGCCCCACATTCTGCTAGATCTCCTTCCCTCATAGATGCCCACTCAAGGGCTTCAGACTTGATGAATGAACTCAGAATGAACAGAATGAACTCAGGCTTGTTAGAGAGGTTAAAAGCAACAAAAAAGGCTTTTATGGGTATGTTCGTAGCAAAAGGAAGAACAAAGAAACAGTGGGGTCACTCAGAGGAGAAGATGGTGAAATGCAAACAGGGGACACAGAAAGGGCTGAACTCCTCAATGCCTTCTTTGCCTCAGTCTTCTCCAATAAAGAAAACAATGCCCAACCTGAAGAATTTGGAGCAAATGATTCAGCAGAGGAAACACAGCCCAGAATAACTAAGGAGATAGTACAAGAATACTTGGCTAGTTTAGATGTATTCAAGTCTCCAGGGCCAGATGAACTGCATCTAAGAGTATTAAAAGAACTGGCAGATGTGATCTCGGAACCACTGGCAGTCATCTTTGAGAATTCCTGGAGAACAGGCGAAGTCCCGGCAGACTGGAGGAGGGCAAATGTTGTCCCTATTTTCAAAAAGGGGAAAAGAGAGGACCCAAATAATTACCGCCCAGTCAGTCTGACATCAATACCAGGGAAGATTCTGGAGCAGATCATTAAGCAAACAGTCTGTGAGCACCTAGAAAGGAATACTGTGATCACCAAGAGTCAGCATGGATTTCTGAAAAATAAGTCACGTCAGACTAACCTGATCTCGTTTTTTGACAGAATTACAAGCCTGGTAGATGAAGGGAATGCAGTGGATGTAGCCTACCTTGATTTCAGCAAGGCATTTGACAAGGTTCCCCATGATATTCTTGTAAAGAAGCTGGTAAAATGCAGTCTTGACTATGCTACCACTCAGTGGATTTGTAACTGGCTGGCTGACCCAACCCAAAGGGTGCTCATCAATGGTTCCTCTTCATCCTGGAGAAGAGTGACTAGTGGGGTGCCACAGGGTTCTGTCTTGGGCCCGGTCTTATTCAACATCTTTATCAACGACTTGGATGATGGACTCAAGGGCATCCTGATCAAATTTGCAGGTGACACCAAACTGGGAGGGGTGGCTAACACCCCAGAGGACAGGATCACACTTCAAAACGACCTTGACAGATTACAGAAGTGGGCCAAAACAAACAAGATGAATTTTAACAGGGAGAAATGTAAAGTATTGCACTTGGGCAAAAAAAATGAGAGGCACAAATACAAGATGGGTGACACCTGGCTTGAGAGCAGTACATGTGAAAAGGATCTAGGAGTCTTGGTTGACCACAAACTTGACATGAGCCAACAGTGTGACGCGGCAGCTAAAAAAGCCAATGCAATTCTGGGCTGCATCAATAGGAGTATAGCATCTAGATCAAGGGAAGTAATAGTGCCACTGTATTCTGCTCTGGTCAGACCTCACCTGGAGTACTGTGTCCAGTTCTGGGCACCACAGTTCAAGGAGGACACTGACAAACTGGAACGTGTCCAGAGGAGGGCAACCAAAATGGTCAGGCCTGGAAACAATGCCTTATGAGGAACGGCTAAGGGAGCTGGGCATGTTTAGCCTGGAGAAGAGGAGGTTAAGGGGTGATATGATAGCCATGTTCAAATATATAAAAGGATGTCACATAGAGGAGGGAGAAAGGTTGTTTTCTGCTGCTCCAGAGAAGCGGACACGGAGCAATGGATCCAAACTACAAGAAAGAAGATTCCACCTAAACATTAGGAAGAACTTCCTGACAGTAAGAGCTGTTTGACAGTGGAATTTGCTGCCAAGGAGTGTGGTGGAGTCTCCTTCTTTGGAGGTCTTTAAGCAGAGGCTTGACAACCATATGTCAGGAGTGCTCTGATGGTGTCTCCTGCTTGGCAGGGGGTTGGACTCGATGGCCCTTGTGGTCTCTTCCAACTCTATGATTCTATGACTGCACCAGGTGCCACATAAGAAACCGATCTTCTAGCACCTACAGTTTGGAACTCCCTATTGACACCAGGCAGGCACCTTCACTTTTTTTGCACTTGCTAAAAACATTTTTGTTCAGGCAAGCCTATACAGATAAGAAAAAGTTTGACAGGTGCTTTTATCTGGTTTTTAGCGTACTGTTGATTTCAATGTTTTTTTTAATGTTTTAAACAGCTGTTTTTAACTGTCTTTTTACTGATAATTTCATTGTTTCATTCATTTTGTAAACCACTTTGAGGGTGTGTGGCTTTTTACAATCAAGCAGTATATAAATTTTTGATCTAAATAAATAAGCGTTCTCTAAAGGTTGGAACTAGCTTCATTGTTCGTGGCAACCATTCAGCTGCTTTCAAGGAAGTTTGGAAGCTGCCTTGTGTTCATTCAGACTGGCTGGCTGGCCCAGGATTGACTGCTTTGGCTGGCAGCCGCTGCTCTCCAGGGTCAGCGTCTCAGGAAGGTCCTTCATTCCCCCCCCCCTTTTTTTTCTTTTTTGGCAGTATTTTTATTAAGTTTACTTATCATTACAGTTATTCGATTCATTATTCAAAGCATCATAAGATACATAAAGAAAAACCAGAATAATTCAACATCTTTGAAAATGACTTCCCTTCACCTCATTGTGGGTCCTTACTTCTTCTTTTTCTTTTTAACTGTGTCCCTTTTCAAATTCAATTCATTGATCTCACATAACGTAAATTATCTGTCTGTTAACTAATTTGCCAAAATTAATCAAAGCATATTAGAGATTTTGTTTGGGAACAGTGTTTTTCTAAGTATACTCTGTAAAACTTCCACTCAGTTTTATATTTTTGGTTTGTTTGATTCCTGATTGCCTCTGTCATCTTTGCTAGTTCTAAGTATTCACATAATTTATTTTGCCATTCTTCCTTGGTTGGAATTTTCTCTCCCTTCCAATTTTTGGCAATCAACATTCTTTCTGCTGTTTTTGCTTACAGGAAAACCCTCTTATCATTTGGAATATCATCTGTCAAAATGCCTATAAAAGGCTTCAGGTTTTTTCGCATTTGTTTGTTTAAACATTTTTTTTTTAGTTTTTTATGTTGCAGTTCTGAGCCATTTAAGGCTTCATAGGTCAAAACCAGCAGCACTTTGAATGATGCCTGGGAATTAATTGGCAGCCATTGCAATTGGGGCAGGATCAGTGTAATATTCTCAGACCGCCTTCTCCCAATGATAAATGCAACAGATTAAATAATAAGGATGAAAAGAAAGGTGTTTCGGGCCTCATGTCTACTTCAGAAATCTTCTTTCTTTAAATTGATTTAAAGAAATGAGGACATCATTTCTAATCATTACTGAGTTCTCTTGTTCCAGCCTGCAAGAGGATCCATGAATAGGTTTTTTAATGGTCATTCTGATTCTTCATGTCACTGCAGCGTGCCTTCAAGTAACATGTGTAAAAGATTTTGCTGTGAACTGCCATTAGAAAAGGCACCTGGCTCCCTCTTTGACTGGCTTCATCCATATCCCTGCAAGCAGCAGAATCGTCATTATCATGAGGCCTAGAAACTTACGAGGCCAAGGGAGGATATTCACATTTTGCAGCAGTGGGCACACTCTGGTCCAGAATCCTTTGTGCTGCTATATATGCATGTTTATACCCTGCATGGGGTCTCCATGTTTACTTTAATGGAGGTGACATCTAGATATCTACAGCTCAGCCCATTGCACACTGAATGACTTCATCTAGTGATGTGAGTGAGGAATTTTGTATGCATCTTGGATCCACTGCCCATAAGATGCCACTGAATTGAGTGGTTAGGCTCTCTCCCTCCTCCTTCCTTCCTTAGTGTTTATCTTCCTGTGTTGCAGTATTGTAGCACAGAATATTGAATTAAGGATCTTTTCAAACAGCCGTGATCAGGAGCAAACCTACTCATAACAGTGCTCACAGATACTTGAACAGAGGAAGTGGAAACTAGATTTGAAGTGTGCCCTTAGTGCAGATAATTAAAAAAAATCAGGGCTGTATGTGCACACTCCCCATGACAAGAAAGGTAGATTGGCTGGATCATGGGTAGGCAAACTAAGGCCCGGGGGCCGGATCTGGCCCAGTCACCTTCTCAACCCAGCCCACGGATGAATCAGCGTGTTTTTACATGAATAGAATGTGTCCTTTTATTTAAAATGCATCTCTGGGTTATTTGTGGGGCATAGGAATTCGTTCATTTCTTCCCCCCCCCCCAAAAAAAAAATATAGTCCGAGAGTGTCTGAGGGACAGTGGACCGGCCCCCTGCTGAAAAAGTTTGCTGACCCCTGCTAGATGTTACGGACAGTGTTTGGTGAAATCTCAGACCTGATAATAGGGCTTTGTAGGATTTCAGGTAGTCAAGAGTGTTGAAGATAAACTTCTTGGCCCATCCCATGACAAGCAGAGCCAGAATGAATGATGCGAAATAAATGTAAACCAGCATAACGAGTGCAGGCTTCCATCAACTGGGGCCATCTTGAGGTTTGGCCTCCAGCTTCCATCAGCCCCAGCCGGTTGGAGAGAGCTGTAATACAGGATGCAGTATAGGGCATGCACAGTCTTAAGTTACAGGTTTTTTCAAAATTCTCTTTCAGACAGAAGCTCCAAGAAGATCACAAAGACTGGACATTTGGAGAGACATGGTTGTTTTTTGGCTGTCGCCACCAGGTCAAAGATTACCTGTTCCAGTAAGTTGTTGCCTTGTGCTCTCTTTCCTCTCAGCCCCTTGCCCCCTAAGCTGCTGTGCAAGGGAATTATGTCTTTACCCTTGCAGTGATTCTTAACTTTTATCTTTCAGAGAGGAGCTCAGGTGCTTTGCTGAAAGTGGCACATTAACTCACCTAAAGGTTTCTTTCTCAAGAGACGCCCCAGCTGCAGTAGAAGCTGCCACTCCTAAATACGTTCAAGATAACCTTCGGCTTTACTGCAAAGAGGTTAGCAGGATTCTGCTGCAGGAAAAAGGGTATTTTTACGTGTGCGGGTGAGTCATGCCGAATTTTATGAAACTTGGATTTGCAAGAACTTGTAGAAACGTTAACTGCTTTTAGATTAGCAAGAGCTGGGAGCAAAAGATGAGAAAACAAAATTAATGGGAGCCCAGGTGTGGTGGTGGGTTTGTTTGTCTTTTCCTGAAGAGAATACTCCCTTTAGGCACAGTTTTATAACATCGCTGCTTGTGAGAAGATGAGGATTGCAGAAAGAGCTGCCCAGAGAGCTTAACAAGCTGAAAAGTGAACTGGAAGGGAGGGCAGCAAGCTTTGTATGGGGCTTGTTGAGACAAAACAAAAGAGCAAGCCAGGGTGCAAGTTAAGGCAACAAGGGCGTTAGAGAGAAATAAGAAGGCCATGTTAAATGCCCTAAATGCCCTGCTGACACAAGCATAGTCTCCACTCATCTGGCTCTAACAGAAGGACTGATTGGTGTCATTTTTACATGGACATGATCTCACCCAGTGGAGCTGCTCTTAAGTTGCATATGCTAACGTAAACTTCATGGTTATTACCATCTCGGTGGTTAGCCCCTGTTATGTCCCATTAATTTCAGTACAGTGGTACCTCGGGTTACATACGCTTCAGGTTACAGACTCCGCTAACCCAGAAATAGTACCTCGGGTTAAGAACTTTGCTTCAGGATGAGAACAGAAATCACATGGTGGCAGCAGGAGGCCCTATTAGCTAAAGTGGTGCTTCAGGTTAAGAACAGTTTCAGGTTAAGAACGGACCTCCGGAACGAATTAAGTACTTAACCCGAGGTACCACTGTAGCGGGAATCTGAGAATGTGCATAAACTCACCTATCAGTAGAATTTAGAAGTGTTTGAACTTTGGCTGGACCGTGCCTTGTGTCTATAAAATGCATAAACCTTATTTGAGGGATCTTTGAGAAGGTTGGGTAGGCTGTTAACCTAAAGGAAAATGCAGTGGTTCAAGATTGTGGAATTCAAGGCTGTAAGAGGTGCATTCAGTTAGCATTATCAGAGTTTGTACTGAGCCATGACCTCTAATCTCATCAAAGCTTCCACCTCTCCAGTATCCTTGAATGTAGAAATGTCAAAGTCAGCAGTTTGTGGCGTAGGGCGAGAAAACCTCCTTCAAGTGCCAAACGCTTTGGCAGCATCTAATCTTCCTGCAGGTCAATAGCTATTTAGCAACTTAACCTCAAACATCTCAAGAGCCCTATTCTATCCAACTGCCCCTCTTTTAGTTTAGATGCTTGGCAGATGAAATAATGCCTAAACATTGGTCAGATGTTCTAAGTATTTATTTAGTACAAATGTAGTTAATTGAGAGACTTGTTTGAATCCTAAAGCCCTATGGGCATAATCCACTGGGTGGTTCTCCTGCACAAGCTGTATTGGGGGGGCGGAATTGGAAATGTGCAAAAGCATAGCAGTACATTTGAACAACTCCCATTCATTCCAGTGGGGCAGGAGAACCTCCCAGTCTAGCATGTAGCTTAAATGTTACCAAGTTAAATTCTAAACCTTTGTTATACTCCAAATTCTGGGGGAAACAGAATTTGTATTTCTACATACACAGTCTAGCAGGACTGCAGAGCAAAAACTTCTGCCTTTTCAGGTGTGCAGTTAGAAAGGGGTAGTCAACTTACAATGGTGTGATTGACTTTATACAATATGTCAGATAATACATGGCCAGTTGACCAGTCAATTGATTTTAAATGTGACCACTTCATTTACGCGTGCGCGCACACACATATTGTACTCTTCTCTTTCTGATAATTGTCTGAAAGTGACCCCACCTCCATCAACGATACTGGTTTGTCTGCTTGACTGATGATGATTTTTCCCATTTTTTCAGAGATGCAAAGAATATGGCTAAAGATGTGAACGATGCTTTAGTAGATACCTTAACTTCTGAGAGAGGAGTTGATAAACTGGAAGCACTGAAGATGCTTGCTCTGTTAAGAGAAGAAAAGAGATATTTGCAAGACATCTGGGCCTAGGAACTAGCCACTCTCTGCTTAGTCCATTTGGCATTGATGATCTATGGATAACCTTTTTATGCATATGCTGGTTGGTGGTGACACAAGTCCTCAATATCAATACCTAATTGATATTATCCTACTTAGCCTGCACAGTTGGAATCACTCATTTCAGAGAAATTTTGCACAATGAAAGGAACTCTTCAAATATGCCATCTGTCAGTGCCTTTTAATTTGTAGGTATTTTCTCAGCAAAAGTTGTCAGATGGCGTTTATTTTCTGGCTTGGAGCACCAGATGAAGTAAATATTTAAAGCAATCCTACATGTGCTGGTCTTTCTCTTCTGTTGATCTGGAGATGCATTCAAAAATAAGGTAGTGTGTGCAGCCTCTACCACTTCTGCTTGGGCAATAGGGTTTTCTTATTGACTGCCTCATCAGAGATCATCCACCCAACTTTTGCACCTTAGGATGGAGGTGGAAATTGTAGAGGAACCCAGTCTTTTAAATAAGGAAACTATTGATAGTTGATTTATTAGCCTTTTAAAGTGTTGATAGTATCAATTTCAAATGATTAATAGGACGATCATGAAATATCCTTACAGAAAAAAGAATAGGACTGCAGCCTTCACATGACTACATAGAAGTTAGAAACAAGATAGACTGGTTTTAGATCACTATGAGAAAAGATACTTAAACCACTAATTTAAATTGTGTTTCTTGCTTTGTAATTAATGAATTACCTGATGATGAGTGGATACGGATTGATTGCTACAAGAAAACAGACCAGTTTACAGTTAAAGGGTTTACAGTTATACGTTGCTTTACGAGGAATGTCCTGTGAACTCAAGCGTTGCAGCTTGCCAGGCAGACTAATCCCTCCTCCCCCCCCCCCCGCATGCTAGGTGGAGATTCTTCCCATCGCCCTCCACAAAGCCAATTGTATTGGGGCAGGGGGAGAATGGAGGAAGCTCCATTGTGCAAGCAAAAGGACTTGCTAGGTGAATCCTGCCCAGTCTTCCTATTACCCAGGAGCGTCATCCAAAACCTCTGCACAATTCGATCTGAGACAGGGGGAAACATCGGTTAATGGGCTGCTTTTTGGCCTGACGTTCAGATGGTGGAATCCTCAGCAAGATCATTGGCTTGGCGATGAGGTCCACAGTCCAGTTTATTAGCTGTAATGAGTTATGGCCAAATGCCCAGGAATTCCAGAGCCAAGGTTAGTAATTGATTACTATTACTGGGCAAAGGAGAAGAAAAGTAAATTTTACATTTAGTTAAGTCACATATTTATAATTTTTTGTAATAATGCACGAGCTGTTTAACACTTGTTTCAGAAGTCAAATATTTCTCCCCATATTTTTTTCTTGCAACCTTCAATCAACCTTTGCTTCAATGTCTTTGACAGAAGGTTGTGAATTTTTTAAGAGCTAAATGGACATATGTCCTTAGATTTCATTTCAAAATTATTTTCACAAATTATTTTCACTATAGCACCTGGATGGGCTGTCAGGATCCTGGAGTAAAGCAATGGACTTGCTTTTAGGCGCAAATAATTATTCCAGTACACTAATTTTCACCTCTGAAGTTGCATCCATGGGTCATGTCCAGTGCTCGTGGTTCCACTTGCTCAGCAGAACCAAATTGTTCCATGTGCGTAGAACAAAGAGGCAGTGAAGCATTCCACAGTGACACTAGAATTTGGGGACATCACTAATGGTTGAACACTGGAAGGTTTAGGACAATCAAAGAAAGTATTTCTTCACATAGTGCATAGTTAAACTCTGGCAATCGTTGCCACAAAAAGCAGCAATAGCCACCAACTTAGATGGCTTTGAAAGAGAACTTTGGGGCTGCGAAGACAGGAACCTGACTCATGTAACGTTGGATACAATGCATGGCTATGGTTTTAAATGCAAACAGTATAATTCCAATTGTTTTGATGGAAATTAGAGCATTGTTTTGATGGAAATTAAATTATTTTAAATTGTTGGGACTTAAATGTGTTGAAACTGGACTGAAACATGCCCAGTGTTTGTGAGAAAGTGCAAACTGATTTTATTTTCAATATATATTTTAAAACTAAAGCGGTTCAGAGTTTTTCTTATCTTCTTTGAACCATTTGACTGGGTTACAAGGTTGTCCTTAGACCAGGAAGCAAATAAACAAAGCAGATTCTCTTTTAACACCTGCTTGAAATCCACACATAACGTTCTTTGTGGCAGAACATTTTGATGTTAAAAGCAAAGGAGCAGTGCAAAAACTGGCAACTCCCTTGGATCTACCTTGATACTTCCTATAATTATTTCAAATGTAACTTCTGAAGATATTAAGGGAACAGCTCAGTCACCCCTGCAAAGAATTCTGTAGTTTCATTTCCCTTTTAGCATTGCTCTTAAAATGTTGCTGACACTTAGTTTAGGTGGTTTATGGATCTCTTAATGCTAATGCTGATGGATTTCTGATGACCTCTAGTTTTTATAGATGCTGATTACTGCATCTGTAAAGAACTCATAGAATTTTAAAAATGGAAGTGCTGTTGTGGGTTTTTTGGGCTTTCACTGGGTGGTCAGTTTGTTTCCAGCTGCCACATGTTCCTTCTGTAGTTTATTGCCGTAGGTTTTCATCTTCCACCTTTGCTACTTACCAGGGTAGCACTCAGTGGAACTATCACCATTCAAAGAATGATTTGAAAAAATGAAGCAGTGAACTCCCCACCCCCACCCCAAGTTTAAAATGTGGAAGTTAACACACGCCACCCACACGTTTTCACCAGGTACCTTCCCAAGGAGAGTGTTCCATAACACTGGAATGTAGTGTAGTGTTCCTTCTCCCCGTGTTAAAGAAATGTGACTTAAGAGAGAGAGGACTTAAAGACTTAGGATAACTTTGTTAATAATCTGTTTATTTACAAATGTACAAGTTGACTGTGATGGAGGCACAGCAGTCCACAAAGGCAGTGTCACTTCCAAAGCAACCACAGGCTCCCCAGCCAGCCAGCTCTAAACAACCAAGACCTGCTAGGCTCTCTCCAGCGTCTCTTGTAGTTCCAGGCAAAGCAGCCTCCATCCTTGCACCATCCTGGGCATTGCTGTCACTGTGCATGCCGTGTGCACAAGGCCAAGACAAATGTTCTAGGGGGGATTTTTAATTGGTAGTTTTATATATACACACAGACACCTGCTCCAGGAAGGAGACAGTTGTCCTTTTCGTGACAATTGAGCTGTTCACATACTGCTCAGCTGGCTTCAAACGTCCTAGGCAAGAGGTTGTGGGAGAGACTCACCTTGCCCCCACGCTGGTTTTATCATAGAAAACATTCCAATAGAAACAACAGGAATTAAATGCTTATCTGCACACCTAGCAGCTATGTGCCAATGGGGAAGAGCACACTGGGCTGTACAAAACTCGATGGTGCATTGATACCGAAAGGCTTCCTAATGGCAACACAATCCAATCACAAAGAGCCTCAAATTTCAGTGAAGTATCAAAAAAATGATACTGAGTTGAATGCAACAGTGTACACACTCTGAAATCAATAAGCTTAAGCTCGTTGTGCCCATTGACTGCTGTGGGGTCTCCTCTGAGGAGGGCTTAGTTAGAGTCACCTTATAGCAGGGGTGCAAATTTCCAAGGGCCTAGTTGGCCCAAAGTTCCAGGTGGTGACAGAGAAGGAAACATCAGGCCCTCCTTTCCCCCCATGCAGAATGAAGGAACAGGAGTGAAACTTGACAGGTCAACTGTGCCGGCTGCTGCTAAGTTCTACTTGGGTTTCCATGGAAATTTAGCAGCAGCAAATGAGCTGTTGTGTGTCCACCCTTTCACACTGCCCTGTGCCAGTCTATGAGAAGGGGCTCTTGGGAAGGAGGGTGGCAAGAGGAACATGCTTTGTGGCTTCTGCAGGTGGTGGGTGGGTTGAGAGCTGACTTCTAAACACAAAACAACCCTAAGCATGGGTGTAAAACATGAGTATTCCTTGATGGAGAGAAGGGAGGATGCAGTAAAGAAGAAGCATGAGATGGAAGGAACAGGAAACAAGGGCGGGGAGAACTGATGAGCAGAGGAAGGTGAGGCAAGCGGAGGAAGCACTGCATTTTCAGGTAGGAGAGAGCTCCGGCCTTGTTTTTTCATCCAACAAATTTGAGGCATGTCTGTTACTTCTTAAGGTCAGTTCTATGCCCAAAGATTTGTGGACAGCATCCAGCAAGAAAAGTGTGTCCCAGGTTAGACAATGGAAGAATTCTGTTGGCTGAAGGAAAGCTTTGTCAATTCATGGATCTGGGGCGGTTAGGTGAGCAGAAAGAGGCAGGCAACCCCTTTTGCCACAGCAGAAATGGGCTTCCAAATCCCACTGCTCTATTGACACAGTTGCATCACCACAGGAAGCCCTAGCACAATCCAAGCAAGAGGGAGGAGTTTAAATACACTGAAATCCATGGCTGAAGGCACAGCTGACTCTAACAGGTATGACATTTCCTGTTCACTTAAAGTAAACCATGGTTAAAAGTTCAAAAATTCCCATTAACCCTGAGCAGGAATGTAAAATAGGTAAGATAGGAATAGAGCCTGAAAAACTCAACCAGTCTTGCTAAAAGAATTGAAAATGTTAGTGGCCTCAGATCACTAATTCCCTCAGATGGAGGGAATCGGCAAAGTCAGGATATGATGAGAAGAGAAACTAGGCCAGAACCATAGTCATGGTACCTGCGTTTTGTGTGAAGAAGAAAAATCTCTCGGGAATCAATACTGCAAAATGGGGAATGCCCATAAATGAATATAAGGTTAAATACTGTAAATTAAGGGGTAGAAGTGGTTCCCGGTTGCAAAAGGGTTGGGTGGTGGTGGGCAGTAAGAAGGAACCCTGTAAAAACTGGCTTTGAGCTTTCAGGCTTTTTATGCAATACAAGGGGTAATTGGCTATTCTTTGACAACAAAATGGCAATGTGCATCCTAATGAACTACTTGACTCGCCAAGGCATTTTAGCATGGCTGCAGTCCTACAGCCACCCATCATGTCCCCCAGTAATCTCACCTGAGATTTTAGATGCTCTTTCCTCACCAATACAGAGGGATCCTTTGCAGCTGCAGAGGGATGGGGAACCCCAGAGGCAGAAAAGGACAGCTGCGGGAGGGGAGCCAATTCCCAACTTGTTTTAAGAAAACCATCAAGGGAGATTGTGTTACGTTTAACAAAAAAGGTGTACTGCAACTGTAAATTCGTCTCAAGCAGTGCCGATTAAGAAACTATTTGTGCAGCTGCCTCTGTGTGTTTATTCCCTCAAACGGTTTGGCTCTTAGGGAAGAAATGTGTTCTCAGGACCAGGTATAAAAAACAGGAAGGAATCTGAGGAAAGAAACACAGTGTCTTCTACAGAGGCACAGAAAAAAATATCCACTATGCTTTGCGTTTCCACACTGTAGCTCTTGCATTTCCTCTTAAGGCCTGACTGCCGCCTTGTGAGTGTCAGTGGCCAATGGTCTCTTGCTTCAAAATAAGAGGCCATTTCCATTGAGCCAATGCTGTCTGTTGCTGAAGACAAGCATGGGGTTGCTAGCTTAAGGTGAGACACTGAGCTTCAAATTTGTGTGCTTGGAGGGAGGGCAAAAGCAGTCGTGTGTGTGCAGAGCTAAAGAATCAAGCGCACATCCAAAGAGCATAGAGCCCTGGCTTGCTCTCTCCTTTTTCGCTACCATGAAATGTTACATCATATTTGGTATTTACTTTAGCAAATAGAACATATACACCTGAGCTATACATGCTGTGAAACCAGCTGGCTGAAGCATTTAATGTAATAACTCTGACATTCCTTGCAACAGAATAGTAGTTTTTCTTTGAAAAAAGGCAAACCTATCATTATTGATAAAAGCAAGCAACAGCAAGAGGGCAGTGAAACTGGTACAAAATTTGGAGCCCCAATTTATTTCCTCTAGTTTGTCATCAAGCACTTCCACTATTTACATAACCAGGCATGATGAGAAATCTCACTTGATGCATCAAAACTATTGCAATAATGCTTTGCTTAATATACTTTATGCTGTTTTTAACTTCATGAATAATAAAAAAGAGCCATTAAAAATAGAAGCATTTGTGCTTTCCATCTCTTCCTAAGGGAGGCAGACAAAGAGTGTGATGGATCTGCAAGCCAGTCCGGGGCCATCTTTCTGCTCTGGTGGCTTTGTGAATGTCCTAATGCACAATCCAGGTGGAGTCCATGCAGATACATTGCAGGGGCCACCCATCAGGCAGAAGTAGATCCTTAGTAACATGTGGAAATAATTTGACATGTCTTCCCTGCTTCCGTTTCACAGAATCATCCCAGCAGATTGAAACAGACAAAGCATGCACATTTCTGATGGGTTCTATCACTCAATGGCTCCATTTCTCTAGCACCTCTTTTACCAGCATCCCTTGTGCCAGAAGTAGCTTGTAGTCCTGCCATAAACTATTCCCGGTTTCCACAAGGTCCAAAACAAGTTCATGAGTCCCAAGTATCCAGCCAAGAAGGTGCCAATGACCCTTGAAGGGGAGAAGGACTTGCTTCCATACAAATCAGGATCATTCCATTCAATAATCTTATTTGTGGCAGGGAGGAGGCCTCCCAGTTGTATAAAAGTTTTCTCCTAGGCGGTCTCTAGCAATTAGGAGGATGGCAGCATGTTGACCAAAACACGATTGGCCAATGCAAAAGGACCCCATGATCTAATTCTACAGTACAAATATTGTACTGAAATGCAACATTTTAGAAAGGGAAACCTTTTACCCACACAAGTCAATGTTTTGTTGACGATGGCAGCAACATGATGTCTGAGGATCCAGGCCTTGGGGACGAATGTGAGTTATACAGATTTTCCCTCTTAATACTCATCATAGTGGTTCAGATCTGTAAAATAGGCATTGGAATATGCCTTTGCAGTGAGATGTGGATTAAAGTACTTGTTTTGCTCTTCTAGTATCAGGTTATTTTTGTTAAATGCCTGGGAATAAGAAAAGGGAGGGGGAGGAAGAGTTTAGAAAACACATCATTCAAACTGAAATAATAAAATGCAAAACAGGGCAACTGATCACTAAAAGATATGCACACTTATAACATTATCTAGGAGGAGGAGGGGTAGAGAGGGCAAAAGCAACACCAGAGGTTGAAATTGGAGAGATAGCAAGAGGAAGCTATTGTAAGAAATATAGATTTAATAAGGAAGGAGGTTGAAAAAGAGAACTGAAGTAGCAAGAAGATGTTCAGGACAAGAAGAGTGGGAAGAACACGAGGAGGAGGAAACCCGAAAGGTATGACTTTGTAAATGTGTAACACCTTTGAGGAGGCAGCAGACACTGCCATGGTTACTCTTATTCACACAAGAATGACAAGAAGGAAGTCTTCCTGTGGAAATCTTTTCCTGTAGTCTCCGTGTGAGTAAAATAATGTGTGTAGTTTTTTGTTTTGTATTTTTGCCTTCAAGCCCCCCCCCCCTCAAAAAAAGTTTTGACCCATTAGAATACTGGTTCCATAAATCTGAAACATAACAGCAGCAGTCCCTTTTTGGACCACAGTAATTGTCCAGAGTATCTGCACATCTAACACCTTTAAAGAGCACCAGCCCTATCCATTCCTTACCTTGATGGCTTCTACAGAGTCGTACTTGTCCAGCTTGTTGATGTGATTAGTGATGTTGGTATTCAGAGGAGCCGGTGATACTGGGTGGATGACAGTTGCATCGTGCGACTGCTGCTGGTACCGTTGGCAGTAAGTGTAAACCAAAAGGGTCAGAAGGCACCCGAGAATGCAGCTGCTCAGCCCCACAGCAGTCATATGGAACATATTAAACTCTACAGGGTGGAAGAGGCAAAGCAGAGTTGGCAGGTTTTGCTCATGTTTGATTGATATCCAGACAACCTGCTTATGCATCGCTATGTCAGCACATCGTATGCACCATGCAAAACAGGCACAGCGGGGGAAATAGACATAGTAAAACTACATGCAGGTCTTTCTTTTTTAGTAGGCATGGCTGGGCTGTTCTCTCTCTTCATTCTTCATGCAACTTTCTGAGAATCTAGCATTCTTTTTTAAAAAAACAACAACAAAAGAACAAATATGTTTCTTGTCCTCATGACTGGGAAAGGCTGTGGTGTGGGATTAGGAGTTCCTGTGATCATAAGATGCTCTCATTGGAGAACTAGAAGAGTGTTACTATTCTGATTACTTATATACTTCAGTTTATCCAAAGATCCCAGGGTGGTGTACAACATTAAGAACATAATCATAAGAACAGCCCCCCCCCCCCCCATATTTAACAGGCCATACATTATCTAATGGCCAAAGGCCTGGGGAAAGAGAAATGTGTTCACCTAAAGATATGCAAGCCTCTCTGGGGAGAGCATTTCACAGTCGGGAGCCACCACAGAAAAGGCCCATTCTCATGTTGCCACCCTCCAAACCTCTCAGGGAGGGAGGACACAGAGAAGGGCCCCGTTCTGTCTTCTTGCCCGCTTTGTCTTCCCCCTGAAAAACTCTGCTGGAGAGCCTCCAGAACAACAAGTGGCTGCAGGGGGAAGGGAAAATTATTTCCTCAACACTTTCCTCCTGTGGGAGCCTCAGCTTGACTGCAGTGCCTTCCGCGAAGGGGAGGAGTGAAATCTCGAAGATGTTTCTCTTTGAAGTGGTGGATGAAATAGCTTACTTATTTTACCAGCATTTCTAAAAGTAGAGAACTGGTGCAAAAGGAGTAAGAAGCTACAGGGAAAAGAGTTCCCAAGAATACTGGGAAAAAGAACAAGCCAGTATTAAACTTAAATCTACTGCTGCTTCCTCTGGAACCCCTTTATTCACTCACTTTTTACAGTATATCTAAATGATATTGCCATCAAACTGTTGTTCTCTTGTGTTTCCCCCATGCTGCTTTGTCTCTTTGGGGACGGACATTAATCCAACTTTTTTCCTTTTTTATAGACAAACGGAACAGCAGAGCAATCTCTGCAAGTGGAGATAGCCTTTTCCGTCCCTGGTGCTTTCTAGATGTTGTGGACTCTTAATAGTCCCAAAACATCTGGAGGGCACCTGGTTGGCAAAGGTTGTCTTCATGTTACTCTTCTGTCTGCTTAGAGGGGCATTTGCAGTCACATTTTGGGGTGTTTTAACCAGGCCCTGAGAACCCACCTTTCTCATGATTGCCATTGTCGGAGGTGGGGGTGTTCCTTTCTTTCATTCAATTGATGATGATAAACACTGCTACAATGTAAGTTTGCTTCATTTTCTTTTTAATTATTAAAATATTCATACAATAGCACTTGAACATAATTAATCGCTCTGGAATAAGTCCACAAATTGAAATAGAAGAATGGGGAAATGGTGGTTGCTAAGGGAAAAGCAATTAAAGGAGATGGGGCCAGAGAAGACCATTTCAGGAAATGGCCAGTTAAGAAGCAGGTTGCACCGCTGCTGGGAGAAGCAGGAGCTACCATACTTTTCTGTGTATAAGACTAGGTTTTTTTACTTTAAAATAAGGTTAAAAATATGGGGGTGTCTTATACATGGATAGTGCATATGTCCATTTTCTAAATTTGGGGTCCCCAAAAGTAGGGAGTGTCTTATACATGGTGGCGTCTTATACATGGAAAAATACGGTACTTTCAGCCACATCAGAGAAGATGCCTTCACCAACCTAAGGCTACAGTTCTAAGCACACCTTCATCCACACTTCCGCTTATCCCATCGCTTTCCCCTGGGAAAACCTGCTCTTTAGCACTGAATTGGAGGAAATATCAATCGAGTTTCCCACAGATCGACGTTTGCTCTGATTCAGTGGTAAAGAGCAGGTTTTCCCAGGGGAAAGTGGTGGCGCAAATGGAAAGCCGCACGGGACAAGCAAAGTGCGGACGAGCCCTAAGTCCCATTAAACAGAAGGAGCAAAGATACTTTTAGGGAACTTGCTACAAAGCTGCCCGTCCCATCTCAGTACGGCTAGTCCACTTTTGCCTTTGCTGTGGTGGCAGAGCAGCGGAAGATTTCCATGGGGATAAAGTGCTAAGGACCCAAGAACAATGCTCCAGCATCACTAAAAGGCTCAGAGGGACATTCTGCAGAGAACACCTGGGGCTTCAGAGGAATCCTAGAACGGTAGAGTTGGATCTAGTACCTTTTGATGTGTGTTTTATTGTTTATGACTTTTGTTATGTTGGTAATTATGTAAATCCTGTCGTGTTGTAAGCCGCCTTGAGCATTGTATTAACTATGGAAAGGCAGCATACAGTTGATGATAATGATCTAGTCCAACCTCCTGCAGTGCAGGAATCTCAACTAGGTTGTCCATGACAGATTACAAGACTTCCATCCAACCTCTGCTTAAAAACCTCCAAGGAAAGAGAGTCCACCGCCTCTTGTGGAGGTCTGTTCCACTGTCAAACAACTCTTATTCTGGTTTGCTTCACTGCTACAGTGCCCCCAGGCAGCAGCAAGGCAGCGCTGAGAAAACAGGACAAACTGCAGCAGAATGAATCCACCACTGGTGCAGCCTTTTTGCGTTAAGACCATGTTGCGAATTACACCCACAATAAAACACCAGTCCGGGGGGGTGGTTAATGTCATGCAAGAACAACAGCCTTAAAATTCTGATTTCAGGATTCTGCTTCACACGAATCTCAGTTTTCACTGTATTTTTTAAAAAAAGCATGTTTCTAATACTGTGGGTTAAACTACAGAGCCTAGGACTTGCCGATCAGAAGGTCGGGGGTTCGAATCCCCGCAACGGGGTGAGCTCCCGTTGCTCGGTCCCTGCTCCTGCCAACCTAGCAGTTCGAAAGAACATCAAAGTGCAAGTAGATAAATAGGTACAGCTCCAGCTGGAAGGTACCGCTCTGGCAGGAAGGTAAACGGCGTTTCCGTACACTGCTCTGATTCGCCAGAACCATTTAGTCATGCTGGCCACATGACCCGGAAGCTGTACGCCGGCTCCCTCGGCCAATAAAGTGAGATGAACGCCGCAACCCCAGAGTCGGCCACGACTGGACCTAATGGTCAGGGGTCCCTTTACCTTTACCCCTGATTCTTATTTATACATGCTATGAAGCCTGCGTTCCTCCAGTGAAACCTCCAGCCAGCACAAGGCGATAGATAAGAGGCCTTCCTGTCCTTACCTTTCAGCGCCAAAAGGCAGCAGTGGAGACAGTGGGGGCTGCAGCCAGCCCTTTCCAAGAGTGCAGTTGCCAAGTGGATGGCCCCATGCCAAGGTGACCATCCACTGGCGTGGGGACACCATTGAGCAAAACTCCACGAAGCCATACCCTCCCTCTCGTGTTGTGGTGTCTGGTATTCATCTGCAGCCACCAAATGTATTCTTTAAAATGTGAAAATAATGTTTGCCAGAACCTTGGAAGTCAGTGTAGTTTCTCAGTAAGATTTACACTCACTATAAAACCAGGCTAGGGTGGCCCACAGAGCTCCTTGCCCTCCCCCTGACTAAGAGAAGCAGAATAAATGCTTCAAGCTAAGAAAACTCAATGTCACTGTTTTCCATAATTGACTCTTTTCACTTTGCATAACTGCTCCTGATAACATAAATCCAGCGTTCATTGGCTTTTGTAGATATGGTGCACACTTTAAATTTTAACACTGAATGCACACGATTTATAGTACAAATCTGACCCAACTTCCTCTTGAAAGGAAACCGAGTACTCTTTGAGGTATCAAGGACCCTAATGGAGAAGAAAGTTGTTTTCTGGCTTCCTCGTTTCAACCCATAATTTAGAAAATAGTGGTGTATGGATCTGTACATGGATTGAAAACAAACACTCTCCTTATATGGTTGAAATACCCCGTTTCCTTCACTGACAATATACAGGCACCAATTCTGAGACATTGTAAATACTGTTCCCAGAGCTCAAGTCAGCAATTACATGCCTATTTTCAGACTCTCATTTAAGAACTTTCCTAGTCTCATCTGAGATGCACAAATCCCCGGGTTAAGTACTCAAAATGGGTATTGATGGTTTCTCTGATTATAAGGATGATGGCAACTTATGAGTGGGAAGACTCGTCTTTTGGGACTCTGGAGGTGAACTGAAGATGATCTCTGGACTAGTCCTGCCTTGGAGAGTCTTCTTTTGCCATTCCTCTCCTCTTTGCTTTAAACAAATCACAGTCAAGTTGTTGTAATAGGCCACTGAAGGACCTTTCTCCTGTAAGGCTGTGTGCTCCCTGAACTTTTTTTAAAAATCCTGCTTTAAGTATAACATATGCAAGGTAAGCAGCTGTGCCTAGTTACTCTTATTTTTACTATTTTTCAAAATGTATTCTGCTTCTGTTAGTCACAAGGAGGGAAGGAGTGAGGAGATTTCAGCAGGCATTGTTTTAGGACTCCTGCATAGATTGCCACTTATTTATTTAAATTGTTTTATTTATGTGTTCCTGATTTAAATTTGTACCCTGCATTTCCAATCAAAGCAATTTATACTGATCAATCTGCAAATGTACTAGTAAATAATATTATCTCAGACAAATGCCAAATAATAAAAGGTACTAGACAAGGCTATCCCTTATCTCCGTTGTTCATTTTGACATTAGAAATATTGCAGCAGAATATAAGGAGAAACAAGGAACTCAAAGGAATAGAGGTGGGACTCAGAGCCTATAAATTAAGGCCATTTGCTGATGATGTGGTGTTAACATTGGAACAGCATATGGTAAGCATTCCCAAAGCATTAGAAGAAATTAAAAGGTTTGGAGAAGTGGCGGGTTTCAAAATAAATACAGATAAAACAAAAATGTTGGTTAAAAACATGGATGAGCAGTAAAAAGGCCTTAGAAAAGATTTCTGGCCTAAAGAGGTTAAAAAGTAAAATATTTCAGGATTTGGCTGTTGGTGAGAAATCTCAACTTATTTCAAGATACCGGTAATTATATTAAACTGTGGGAAGAGATTAAGAAAGAATTGGAGATTTGGGAAAGGATGAATAAAACTTTCACTATTAGGCAGAATTTCAGCCATTAAGATGAATGTACTACCTAATATGTTGTTTTTATTCCAATCTATTCCGATTGTAAATAAGTTGCCTCAAAGAATGGAAAAAAGATGACTTTTTCTGGCAGGGGGAAAAAGCCATGAATCAAACAAAATCTTGATAGAATCATAGAATCATAGAGTTGGAAGAGACCACAAGGGCCATCGAGTCCAACCCCCTGCCAAGCAGGAAACACCATCAGAGCACTCCGGACATATGGTTGTCAAGCCTCTGCTTAAAGACCTCCAAAGAAGGAGACTCCACCACACTCCTTGGCAGCAAATTCCACTGTCGAACAGCTCTTACTGTCAGGAAGTTCTTCCTAATGTAAGAAAGATGTAAAGAACGAGGAGACTTTGCCTTGTCAGACCTACAACTGTATTATGAGGCAGCCTGTTTGTGTTGGCTAAAGCAATGGATCATATTGTAAAATGCAGACATTTTGGATTTGGAAGGCCTGATATAAAATTTGGCTGGCATGCATGTCTTTGGTATGGGAAAGCTAAAATTTATAAGTGTTTTACAAACCACATCATTAGGAAGAATTTATATAGAGTTTGGGAGAAAAACAAAATTTTGTTGGAAAGAAAAATACCTTTGTGGTTATCCCCTATTGAAGCAATTACAATTAATAAAATTAATATGGATAGACAATGGGTGACAAATAGGGAACTGCTGGATTTTACAGGTAGGGAACCCAGACTGAAACCTATGGAGGAATTAAGGGTTGATTACAGTACCACAAGTTACTTGATACGTTTAAGATAGATTCAAAAAATGGATTCCTGGACTGTTATGTAGTGAAGTTTCACCCTGGGCCAGCAGGGGGATACTGTATATAGTTTTCACTCAGGTCTGTAGATAGTTTTCACTCAGGTCCACGTCAGTTATTTTAGGCGGGAACTCTGGGCTGTTGTTGCTACAATGTTGACAGCCGGCTGCCTATAAAAGCAGGCCGGCTGAGCTGTTTGCAGTCAGTTCTATTCCAGCTTACAAAATAAAGAGCTACTTGGAGAAATCGCTGTGTCGTCTGCTATGTCAACCCACAACTTAACACGGACCAAAGTTCACAATTTGAAAAACAATTATTACAGAATAAGGGCAAGCCATTATCTAAAAACTATAACTTTTTATTAGAATAGGAAACAAAATACGAGCTAGTCAAAGCTTCAATGACACATTGGGCAATAGATGTAGGATACAATATAGACTTAAACCTCTGGGAGAAACTCTGGAAAAACGATTCAGAATTTACTGCATTCTATTAAATGAAAAAGAACTTTATGAAAATGATTCATAGATGGTATTTAACTTCAAGTAAGTTGGCTAAAATGCTTAAAGCCGAATCAGATATGTGTTGGAAATGTAAAGAAATGGAGGAAACTTTTTTTCATATGTGGTGGACATGTAAAAAGGTAAAAGAATATTGGGAAATTATTTATAACAAGTTGAAAAAAATGTTCAAAACAACTTTTTCAAAAAGACCGTAGTCCTTTTCGATGGGAATAATTCAGACAGAAGTTCCTAGGTGTCAGGAAAAAAATATTTATGTACGCAACAACAGCAGCTTGGGTTTGATTGCTCAAAAATGGAAAGTGAGGGAGTTTCCAAGCAAAGAGGACTGGCAACTTAAGATGTTAGAATATGCAGAACTTGTAGGTTTAACATATAGAATAAGAGAGCAAGAAGAACATATATTTAAAGAAGAGTGGAAAATATTTATTTAGTATATGGAAAATAACTGTACACAGCTGAAAACGCTGGCAGCATTAAGATAAAATCAACAGTGTAAGTAATTTTGAGTGTTGTAAAAGTGGAGAACTGATAAAATGGCTAGAGTAAAATATGCAGGAACGAAAGATAAACAGAATGAACCATGGAAGGAGAAGGAGAAGGAGAGAAGTCGTTGGATATTTAACAGTATGTAAAATGTTTATTTTGAACTGAATAATTGAAAACTTAATTCAAAAAATGGGGGGGGGAATGTACCCTGCATTTCCAAACAATCACTGGTGGACGAAGGGGGGGCGGGGTGAGGGGTCTGCCCCAAGTGCCATCACAGCTATCCCTGGGACGCGTGCCACACCCCCGCGGGTGGTGCACCACACACCCAGGAACCTGTGCCAGCCCCGCCCCCGCCTGTTCTCTGCTCCCGGGGCCAGAGCACGTAGCTCCGCCACGGCATGCAATATAAAATGATCCTAAAGCAAGAAGGTAAGAAACAAAACAATGACAACTGCCAGTTTTACTGAGTTGCAGACTTAATGTCTGCACATTCAAGGCTCAAATTCTGTATCATTCTACGATTCTTCCCCCCCCCTCACTTTTTTAAAAAAACCCAAAGCAGCCTGAGCAGGTTGTGAATCTGGGCAGAAGAAGAATGGATGGAGAAAGGTTACGTAACCCACTCAGTGTCCTCTTCGGCTTACAACTACCCTTCCCAAACGGCTTCTTCATCTGGGGTCATCTTCCCACCCCAGGTGGAAATGCAGCTTGGGGAGGTTGAACTGAACACCATCCAGGGTCTTGCCTGATTGGACTTTCTTCCATGCAGGTTTGTTGCTTTACATTTAAAAAGCAAGGAGAATGGAGGAAAGCATCACATCCAGGGTAGCAGAAAACAGCACAGAAAGAATCAGGGAAAGAATGCAGAAAAATAATCAGGGGTGGAAAGAAACCTGGGGAGGAACACTTACCGCCACATCGTTGTTCTTTGATGCTGCTGGTCCTTGCTACTGTTATGTCTGCAACAGCAAACAATTCAATTATGCAGAAGTCATAAAGAAAAACAGCCCAATATAATTCTTTAACATTTCTGTTCAAGTGTGAACAATATATATATCAGTCTGGTATGAATAATTCTTAACTCAGCAAGAATGCTCTTCACTATCAATCACACACTTTGCTAATTTGCTGTGGAAAAAGAAAACACGCTTCATTCTGCAAACATAGCTGCTGTGGCCCCAGTTATTTCCAGTAAATGCTAGCAGGACCCCGTTTGTGAGACTTCATTGTGAAGCTCTACACACCTCCCCTTCCCACAAAGAGTTGGCAGAGCCCACACACTGTAGGCAGCTTACGTTTTTGTAAAATGATTTGTAAAAATTACACACTTACTGGATTCCAGATTAGAAGACAGGAGAAAGAGATAAGCAATACCTGGTATGAAATTGGAATCAGAAATACATGGGTGACTCTCAGTGGTATTTCCAGAACACTGGTTACCCACAGGAAATAAAACATTGCACTGGCGGGTACGGAACTGGACTCCGGATGAATCGCAGCCAGACCACTCTGACCAGTCCGACCAGCTATCTGTAACAGCCAAGAAATAAAGAGGCACATGAAGGGGTCAGCCCACACAGCAAATTGTTTTTAAGTGTTTTGTATACTTTTCCTATGAAATAATCCATTTTTATCGCAAAGTTGCCCTGATTCTGCAAGGAAAATCCATGCACACACAAAAAGGATTGCTTAACTTGAGGTGGTTACCATGCACAAAGGATGCTGTGAATGTTCAAGAAATGCACATCTAGATCTTGAGACTGCATGTGGGGTGTCCTCAGATGGACTAGGACTGAGTCAAAGCCAATCACCAGCTTGGAGGGCTGGGGGCGGGGGATGAATCCAGCTATTCCCTCCTTCAACCAATAACAAGTCATCAAAGAGTACAGTGTACTGACAATTTGTACAATGAAGAGATGCTCACATCCAGCAACAAGCAAGGAAGCCACTGCTATGCAGGAGGTCACAGAGTCTGAGGCCCAAATGTGCATATTCTTTTGATTCTTTCTTTGAATAAGCAAGGCAGGCGGCATCTCTTACAAATCCTGTGGCTGCATAGCTGACCTACAGCGAAACCAGGGCTGGCACCACATCTCACATTCAGTACAGAAGGGCTGCTGTCACAAAAAGGTACCTCTGTGTCAAGTTCTCATCCAGAAAGAATACGACCACAGACCCTACGACCTGACATCAGCACACAAAGTTCCATGGCCACTTCTTTGCATCGCTAGCAGAGGCTCAACGCGTGATGTGACAACATCACAATGCAATGTAAATGAGCCCTCCTCTATAGGGGGGCACTGAACCTGAGGATGCTCTTTGTGGTGGCAGCTCTTAGTGATGTGTGGGGTCGGTCTAGGACATTGCCGGTATCAAGGCAGAGATTGTTTTACAGCCTGGTGTGGAGACTTGGCACCACCACGGAGCATCTGGGCGCCTCAGCCTCACCATTTTCACAGGGTTGTGGAGATAAAATGGGGGTAGGGAGCTATTTTGTTCTGCAGAAAAGCAAGAGAATGAATGAGCTGGGCTTTCCTGTACCTGGGCATTGCTGTGTATTGCAGAGTGCTTCTTCGGTGTGGAGTCCTAGGCAGATATCACCTCCATAAGCTGGTGCTGGGTTGCTGCATGAGCGAGTCCTCATATAATGGCCACTTCCACAAGTAGTGGAGCACTTAGACCACGATGACCAGCAGGACCAACCTCCATCAACTGGGAAATGACAAAACTACATTGTTTCTTTCCTCTCAATATGGAGATAAATAGTTGAATTAAGAACACAAGAAGAGTTTGGCAGACCAGGGGCCTTTGGGAACCCCATAAGCATGAGGGCTTCAGCACTCTTCCCCCGGTAATTTCCAGCAACTGGTATTCTGTGACATGCCACCTCAGACACTGCAGGTAGTACACCAGGGGACAGCAAACTTTTTCAGCAGGGGGCTGGTCCACTGTCCCTCAGACACTGGGGGGGGGCAGACTGTATTTTGAAAAAATAATAACAAACGAATTCCTATGCCCCACAAATAACCCAGAGATGCATTTTAAAGGACACATTCTACTCATGTAAAAACACACTGATTCCCAGACCATCCGCGGGCCGGATTGAGAAGGCGATTGGGCCGCATCCGGCCTCTGGGCCTTAGTTTGCCTGCCCATGTAGTACAAACTCATCATGGCCAACAGCCAATTAGAATCAAGGGTCATCTAGTTCAGCCCCCTGCAATGAAGGGATCCTCTCCACAGCCCCCCCTGGGTGGGCTCAAACCACCAACCTTCCAATTCACAGCCAGATGCACTGACCCACTGAATCATTTTCATTTGTATTTCATAGCCAAAACCCCCATAAGCAATGGCAAGAGTCTCCAAGCAAAAAGTTTCAGGCATTTTTCTAGATTCCAAAAATTCAATGTTTTAAAATTGCCCCTCTAGAAAGAGATCACAATATTTTTATTGATATAGGACAGAGGGACAAAAGCCCATCCCAATGGTACATTTTCCAAAGTAGAGGATGATGGGCCTAGTGGCATCTGACAGAAAAATCAAGGAAATTTGAAGCCCTTTCAAAAGTAACTTTTGTGCCTTCTTTCTACATCTCACTTAAAAAAAACACCCCAAAGAAACCACCACCACCATAACCATCATAATTTAAATAATAAAGCAAAAGGAACAGTAAAACAAGTCAGCAATCCAACTGTAAAAATTAATATTTACACAGTGATTAAAAGACAGCAGAGACAACAAAGATACATCTCCTAATTAAAAGTCAATTGAAATAAAATGCTAAGCACTCTCAGCTTGGAGTAAGTCCCACTGAAGTCATTGAGGCTTACTCCTGTGTAGACATGCATAGGATTACACTATGTGTATAAAATCTCTACTACTGTCCTTAGAAACTTTTTTTTTTAAAGAAACCCTTTTGTTCATTTCCTTGGCCACTTACCTGGGCAAGGGAGCATGTTGCATTCCTGGTATTCCAGGGGTGGTCCCAGACATGGCAGCCCCCCATACTTTGGCTCAGGATTGTTGCAAATACGCTTGCGGTTTCGAATGCCTCTGCTGCAATCGCGGCTGCACTGGGACCAGGGAGACCAAGGGGACCAGGCACCATTAATGGTGTGAGCTGAGTGACGCCCAGAATGCAGGAATTCACCTGCAAGAAACGGATGCACATGGTACACAAAAATGTGCATACTAAGGAACACAATGATGGTGTTTTGTTTTTTAAAAAATACTGTTCTGATTTAATTTGAATTCTCCCACCAGTAATTTTACTATTGGGATATTTAAAAAGTGTACACAAAAAATATAATTTGGTATCAAATCTGACTGTAGTGCAAAGCTGACAGTGGCATAGACCCAAAGTGGCCTTGCCAAAGTCATGAAAAACAGCAATCTGGAGGCAATTAAACAGGGCAGGGCTAAATACTGAAAAAACCAACTGAAGCCCAACAAAAGCAGAATAGATGTATAAAATTCAAGAGCGTTAATTTTAGTCAAATTGATTCTTTTCCAAAAATCTACTGAGCCGTATACAACAAATATGGGGACCTGCAAGGCATATTTAATGAACCCAAAGTCCAGTCTACATTTCTAATCAATTCTGTGTCCTTTTTATGAGATATTTCTGATGATTATTTTTGTGTAGCATGATTTGTGTATGACTCTTATGAAGTTTTATTTAAAAAAAGGTTATTAACTGATTGATTGACTGACTCTCTGCACAACCTACATTAGGTAGGTAGGTAGGTAGATGCAGTGCTACCTCGAGTTACAAACGCTTCAGGTTACAAACTCCGCTAACCTGGAATAATTACCTCGAGTTGAGAACTTGCCCCAGGATGAGAACGAAAATCATGTGCCGGTGGCGCAGTGGCAGCAGCAAGAGGCCCATTAGCGAAAGAACGCCTCTAGTTAAGAACAGTTTCAGGTTAAGAACAGACCTCTGGAACAAATTAAGTTCATAACTAGAGGTACCACTGTAGATAGGAAACCTTTTTTTATCACAGCCCTGTATACCTGTTTGCTTAGGGGCAAATCTCATTCCTCTCAGTAAGGTTAAAGGTAAAGTGACCCCTGACCATTAGGTCCAGTCGTGGCCGACTCTGGGGTTGCGGTGCTCATCTCGCTTTACTGGCCGAGGGAGCCGGCGTACAGCTTCCGGGTCATGTGGCCAGCATGACTAAGCCGCTTCTGGCGAACCAGAGCAGCACATGGAAACGCCATTTACCTTCCCGCTGGAGCGGTATCTATTTATCTATTTGCACATGACGTGCTTTCAAACTGCTAGGTTGGCAGGAGTAAGGTTACTCCTATGTAAATGTGCATAGAATTGCAGCCTTATGTATCAGATCAACCCCCCCCCAACCTCTCTGAATGTATCTGTGGTCTGTACAGCAACATCCCTCCCTCTCATAGGAAACTCCCCCAGGGCCAGACTTAGGGTAGCACGGGTGGTTCCCCCACACAGGGCGACAAGCTGAGGGGGTGCAAAATTGGGAAGATCCATTTGAGGGTGCCAAATTTTTGTACAGGGTGTCATATTACGAAAGATAATCAAAGTTCCCACATGACACTTCCCAAAACTGGGCCTCTGAGAAACAAGAGGGAGGTACTGTCTTGTTCAAGAAACACCAAGATTTGCAGAAGTCAACGTGCTTAAAGGAAAAGGACCCTAAAGAGGCAACCCCATAGTCCAGCAGGGACTGAGCTTGCTTCCTGGACACAGAATGCTGACTGGACAAGGAGAATAAGGGCCTGGCTGGCTGACAGGAAACCTGAACAAGATCAGTCCACAGCATTAGCATTTCGTTGCAGGCCCCAGTTGTGTGGACATTCACATATAGCAGATAAGAGATGTTCTAAGGATCTCACGAACATTATCTCAATAATCCGTACAAAATATCAGCAAGGTAGGCCAATAGTATTTCTCCATATTGTAAATGCTGGACGAAAAGAGTAGCTAGACTGAGACCACCTAGTGAGTTAATGACAGAGGCAAGATTTGAATCTTGGGTTTCTTGGCTCAGTCTCCTAACCTGCACATTGGTTCTTTTTCGCTCTCTTCCTTCAATCTTAGAACTACTTTCATTTCCAGACTCTCAACCGTTGCAATTACCAGGCCATTTTTAATTAAGAAAAAAAATCAAAGTTAAGGGAGACAATGATAAAAGCCTTTGGATATTTGGGATGCTGCCAGAAAAAGGAGCGTCTGCTATTGTTGTCTCCTGGCCCAGAGTCAAGGATGAGCTGGAGTAATGGACAAGTTGTAACAACATAAGTTTGGTGGAGCCTTAGGAAATGCTGCACAATGGCTACAATGTTGCTGCAGTGAAAGATCTGTCCCTGGGAGATTGTTTAAAAATGGGGCAGGAAGGCACTGAGATGAAGAATGTGGCAAGAAATGGCACCGCAAGCATTTCAAAGCAGCCATATTTCCACATTGTACTTAAGCACTGGGTGAGAAGGAATTCCATGTGGGCAAGAGGACAGACTGGAAGCGCTCTGTCCTCCTCTGGGCTCAGCTAAGAAACCCAAAGGACTGTCAGAGAAGGAAAGTCCCCTTCTCTGGGCTCCTTTTGGCAACCTATTTATTGAGCATTCATTCTTATTTACTTGCACAAAGCTTATGCAGAGGTCATATTATATCGAACATTTGTTCTGATTTGTTTGCAGGGAAGTTAAGACGACAATGAGCAGCCATCCTGCGCTGCTCACACGGCGGTTATACATCTTCCCATTAATCATTTGTTCATTCCACACTTTTCAGTGCCTGTTTCGAGCAGCAAAAGGGTGCCAGAGAGAGTGCAAACCTATATTTCCAAGAATGTGCTTGGATTCATCCCACAAAATAGTGACAGTTTTGAAGGGGCTTCTGTTTGCAAGCTGCTATACTATATTCTGAGTTTTGCTTCACAGACACATCATGCTTCCATTTTCACCAGAAATTCACCTGCCTACCTCTACACACATGCAAACAAGAATCAGAGAGCAAGGGAGCTCTAGCCAACACCTGCATGTGCTGTGGCAAGCTGCACTACAGCAATAAAAAACTGAGGGAAAACAGTGAGGATAGACTAAGCCCATTCACTTCACCTGTCTCAGTCTCTGGCTTTTAATAGCACAAAAAAGTACTACGGCTGTGGCTGATTTCAAAGGAGGGTTTGGTTGAGGGATAACCTGGCTGAATTGCACCTGGCAGTATTGCCACAGCTTCCAAAATGGAAACTACACATTATCTCAGGTTCCCAAACTGAAGGGGAAGCTTGAAATCAGTGGCTGGGGGCAAAAAGTGATTATTCTTCCTCTCTCCATTCTTCCCAGCTGTTGTCCCCTCAGGCTTATTTAATATTTTGCCATCCAGCAGGAGATATGTGATTTTTAAACTCCAGGCAAGGAGCACTGGTGACTCTCCTAGAAATCTTTTTTAAAAGGTAGACTTCATGAAGCTAAGATTAGGTGGACGCATGACATGCAACTGACTGACAAGCTACCAAAATACGGGACTGGAACTAGGTACCAAATGCTATTTTGCAGGGATTTGTGGTGGGTGAAGCAGCATGTGAAAGAATGGGCTGCACACTCATCAAAGGAAAGGATGATATAAAAAACGGGGGAACTGCCGACTTTTTAGAGGTTAAGATACAAGTTCAAACCAATCTCAGACTTGACAGCTGGGCAGACAGTATTAAGATGAAACCTGTTAAGGGAAAATATAAAGTATTACTCACAGGGAGCAAAAATCAAATGCATGAGATGGGACATAACTGGAAAAACTTTTAAGTTTGCCAAGAAGGGTTTGGGATAAATAATGAATTACCAGGAGGCTGATGTTGTGCCAAAAAGGGAATATGCCACTTTAACTGGGAAGCACCATCATCTCTGAATTCTGAGAAATTTCAATAAGATTCTATGGAGTACTGGCAAATTGGCACACAATGTAAAGTTCTGGGTGCCACAACAGAAAGAAGCAGAAAACACATTGAAAAAATGCCCCGTTCAGATGAGAGCAATGAAGATGATTAAGGGGGGGGGGGGATCTAGACTGAAAATTGTAAGAATGAAATCAGAAGCCTGGTTATATTTAGCTGCAAGGAAGGAGACTGAAAGTTGAGAGGTTTCAAATATGTAAAAGATGTCAGGAAATGAGGAAGAGCTATAGCTTTCTACCAGTTTCAATGTTAGGAAAAATGTCCCAATGATAAGAGCTGTTCAGCAATCAATCCAGCTACCTAGGAAGGTTACAGAATCTTCTGTGAGATTTTCAAGGAGAGGCTGAGCAGGCAAGAAGGCTTCCAGTGCATGATATATTGCATTACAGAAGAAGGCTGGGGAAAGGAAGGCACCAGATTCTGCCCAATGTTCCTACCGTATATCACCACACTTTGGGACATGGTCTCCCCCGCAGCAGCATTTTCTCCTTTGCCACAGAAAGGAATGGCTCCCGTTGACTGTGCAGTGCGCGCGGGAGAGATGTATGTGCCACAGGAGTCAATAGCTAATTTACTTTCTTAATCAAAGAGCACAATGTCAAAGGGGAGCCACGAGAGATGGGCAAATTCTGCCACACTACTGACACTGGAATCATCAGTATCTGACAGAGGCAGTATGTTTGATCCTCACCTGAACTTTGTCCTTGAGAACAGCATGTGGTCCCTTAATCAGTAACAGATTTCCTGCAGTAGCAGGAAAGGTCTCAGCTGATGACCTTTGAGGACCCTTTTATGCCTAGGGACCCAATTCAGGCTGATGGCAAAGTTGGTGACTTCTTGGGGCGGGGGAGGTTGCTCCTGGACTGACGATATTATTGGACGCACCTCATTATGATCTTCCACAAAGCGTGTCCTGCTTTTGCCCACTGTGGCAATAGGTGCTTTGCTAGTGGTTCTGTCAGTACCAACAAAACCAAAGTCACCTCCTGCCATAGCAATGGCAAGAAACCTAAGATTCTGATGCACGTGGCTGCTTACCATCTGTCGAGCATCCAGTGGTCCCGTCGCTGGAACAGTAACGCATTTCAATCCTCTGCCTTCCCACATCTAACAAACTTGCATCAGGCAGCCGTGCCTTGCAGGTGTATCGGAATCGTTGTTCATAGTGCCCACCGTTGTCGGAGATGTTCACCGGAGTCCATGGGGTCCAAGGAGTTGTCTTTTTCAACTCTGGGCAGGGGCTGGTGTTGCAGCCTTGATACTCCTGAAGGAAAGGGGTTGATTACTTCTACTTAGTGTCTAGCATGGCCCACAAACACCTTGAAACTTTGCATACACTCTCTGGGCCAAAGGGGTTTAGAAACTATAATATCATTGTTTAAACATGGAAATTAAGGTTATTTGGGTGCTCCTATACTCACAATGCCTGCATTAATAAAGCACAACCTTACTATAATATTCATTATGAGACAAACCCAAGAACTAGACTGTAGGATTCCGAGGCAGCAGCTGCTACCTTTGACGATTTTTAGTTGGTTTATTTCTTTATTGGATTTTGTTGTTGTTGTTGCTCCCAGAATAGCTTTTAGAATTTTTCTTGGCACCTGTCTGTCTCGAGGGACAATGGAGTGCATCCCCAATGTGTGTGTGTGTGTGAAATCACAGCACCTGCTGTGGCTGCAGAAACTGGTAACTCATAACTGTTGCCTCCTGTGTTGTTTCTGCTGCATTACCAGCACTGAAGTGACCTCCCTGGGGTGCAAGACTGGGCAGTGTATATGAAAGTCCTGGGCTGCCCAGATGACAAGACCCCCCTCTTGGCCTCACTGATGTGGACCAAAGGAAAGCAGAGCAATATGTTTGGCACCAGCTTGGCTGCAGGAATTGCCGGAAGGAGGCGTACAATACGCCACCCAACTGTCTTAGGGACTCCACTCCGAATTTGTGTAGGATTTACTCCTTAGTACTATCTTCTCCCGAAGATTTCCCCTTAAGGTAGTGGGTAAGTATTTAGAATGCCTCTTACATAACAGAATGGCAGCGAGGCTCCGAAAGGTTGGCTGACTCTTTTCTAGATTCCCACCCCCAAAAAGTGTTGCTTTATTGGGAAACGATGGATGCCACATCTTTTGTAAGCTCAGCCTGCCCCAATCTGGTGCCTTCCGAATGTTGTGGACTACAGTTCTATCAGCTCAGGGTTCTGCTGGCTGGGACTGATGGGATTTGCAGTCCAAAACATCTGCAGGGCACCAGGTTGGCAAAGGCTGGCAAACCACTTTGTTCGAACCAGCAGCCACTGAACCACTCACATTTTACTACAAAGTCTTCTCGTTTTTAGGCCCTCGGGTTAATGCTGCTCAGCACATAATCTCTGGCTTTTCCTTCTAAATATACAGTTAGCACGAACAAGCTATAACGCAGCTTCAAACGAGAGTCATAATTACAGCAGCTAAAAAGAGTAGCATTTCCCCCCTTCTACCCTGTGCACTGCCATTGACTTTTCACGGGTAAATGCCAAATCACACCCTTCAATATAAAAAGCCACGGCAGGTCAACACAGGTCTTTGCTTGTGCTGTCTTACGACATTGCACACTCTCTCTCTCTGACCTTTTTTTTAACCATTCGGAATTAAAGGTTCTCCAAGGAAGATCAAAATAACCCTTTCCACTCCGAAGACTGAAAGGGCACCATTCCAGAAGCCTGAATCTGCCATTCCCAGAGGCCACTGAGAAGAAGTGAGGGGATCGGGAGCAGGAGACTCTTTATTTATTTAATTTATGGGTCACACTTCAGTAAAACTACAGGGAAAACATGCAAGTGAAACAACAATGAAAACAAGGACACAGAGCAGATCAACACAGCAGTGAAACTCAACAGAGCAGATCAAACAATCATTAAATCCAGCTTGCATCCCATGCTAGAATGCCTGGACAAATGAAAACATCTTTCCCTGGTGCATCACGGTTGGCACCAGTTGAGCCTCCCTAAGGAGGGCATTCCAGAAGCAAGGGGCCATGACCAAAAAGTCCTTCTCCTTGGTAATCACCCAGCTCGCCTCAGGTGCAAAACAGAGCCGGTGCCGAGGTCTCAGGCCACTCCAGATGTTAGAGGGAAGCGTCAGGGCTTTGTGTTGTGCCCTGAAATGGACACGCAGCTACCAGCATTGTTTAAGAGCAGGTTTTGAATCATCAGTCCCAGTTAGTAATCCAGGCTGCATTCCTTGCCCTCACTCCCCCTCCAGTGGGACTTTGCAGGGTGGGGGAGTCACTGGAGCAACCACAGCCCAGCTGTTAATCGTGGCTGCTATGGAGGGTGGTGCTGCGGAGAATGACCAGGCCAAATCAATGCCAGATCCTGGCTGATACAGTGATCAGCTCTAGGTTGGTCCCAGTGCCTCACCCAACAGCCAGGAGATCAGCTTAAGAGCCATGGGATCCTGGGCCAGCTCAGCCCCAACCCTCCTCCCCACCCTGGATAACCCCAGCATGTGTCCCTCCTACACAGTTGAGCAGAAAGACATCTCTGCTCAATACACATACACCGTACAAGACAAAGGAAGCAACTGTTCTGCCAGTTGCTGCATTGTGTACCAACTGAAGTTTCTAAGAAGTCTTCAAAGGCAGCCCAACAAGCAAGGAATTGCAGTAGTTTAACCCAAGAGGTTTCCACACCTGGTCAACACAGGCCAGGCTCTTACTGTCAGTATACATCTATCTATTTATTTATCTATCTATCTATCTGTATCTATAGGTAGGTTGGTTGGTAGGTAGGTAGGTAGATATTAGGTTTCACCATTACCAGTTTGTGTCAGTATCTCTGTCACAGCTTAGTATGCTACAAAATCACCTCATGAATTAAGGTCATAAAAATATAAAATACCATATTTTTCGCCCCATAGGACGCACTTTTCCCCCTCCAAAAATGAAGGGGAAATGTGTGTGCATCCTATGGGGCGAATGAGGCTTTCGCTGAAGCCTGGGGAGCCCCACCGCCAGCCCCGCAAGCTCGGGGGGCAGCGGGTGGGGAAATATTTTTCCCCCTTTATTTCCCCCCCCAAAAAAAAATCTAGGTGCGTCCTATGGGCCGGTGCGTCCTATAGGGTGAAAAATACGGTATGCATATACACATTTAGAGCAATTAATGTGTGACTCACCACGCTGCAGCCGGGACAGTCAGGGCCATTCTCACAGGTTCTGTGGCGGGCCTGGATCCCGCCTCCACACTGGGATGTACAACGCTCCCAGGCACCCCAGCCAGTCCAGAACATGTGTGGAGAGCACAGCAGGTGCTCGTTGCAATACCTGTGAGAAGGAAAGCAAAAGAGAAAAGAAACAGTATACCTGGTCACAGCTATTTGCATTATTTAAGAACAGGGTTTAGTGCTTTCACTATCAAGAAGGTACACATACATTTCTGAAGACCAATGTGAAGCTGAATATGATTGTGGTCTTACCATAATATTTTGTGGTAATATATAGGGCTGGTCTCTGCCTCAAAAAGGTTACATTCAGAATTTTGAAAAAAAGGGCAAGATGGAGGATGGGGAGACGAATTGTAACAATAAGGGATGCATGTGAACAAGTGTGAGTAAAAGAACCTACATACACACATGGTGGGACTGTTGTCTTTTGAGAAAACACTGTGTAGTTATTTTACATATTTTATGTGCCATAACAAGGAACTTATTACCACATGTACCAGTGGTACAGTGGTACCTCGGGTTTCATATGCTTCAGGTTACATACGCTTCAGGTTACAGACTCTGCTAACCCAGAAATAGTGCTTCAGTTAAGAACTTTGCTTCAGGATAAGAACAGAAATCGCGTGGCGGTGGCATGGCGGCAGCAGGAGGCTCCATTAGCTAAAGTGGTGCTTCAGGTTAAGAACAGTTTCAGGTTAAGAACGGACCTCCAGAACGAATTAAGTACGTAACCAGAGGTACCACTGTATTCCTGTCAGGATATATTCAAGAGACCGTGACCCATCTTGATTTAGTTTTTGCTGGTAGCAGCTAAGATCTGACTTGCTAGATTTTTGAAACATGCAAATAGACCAAAAATTTTAAAAGGTTGTCTGAGTTCTAGGCTATTGCAGCTATGGAAAAGAGGGAGTCTGTTCCGCTGTCAAACAGCTCTTACTGTCAGAAAGTTCTTCCTGATGTTTAGTCAGAATCTCATGTCTTGTAACTTGAATCCATTGGTTCAAGTCCTTCCCTCCAAAGCAGGGGAAAACAAACTTGCTCCATTGTCTATGTGACAGCCCTTGAGATATTTGAAGATGCCTAGCATATCTCCTCTCAGTCTCCTCTTTACAGGCTAAGCATAGCGTACACAATTCCCTCCACTGTTCCCCATAAGGCTTTGTTTCCAGAACCTTTATCATCTGGACTGCACACATTCCAGCTTGTCAAAATTGACTATGAAGGCCTTTTCAGTTGTGGATTTTTCAGCTGCCAAAGTTTTTGCTGCTGTTTTTTTCCTGCTTTTTTCTATGTATTGTTGTTTGTTGTATGGCTTTTATTGTAAAGCATTGTTCTTTTCTCCTGGTGCTATGTTATGCTTTATTTTCTTATAGTTTTGTAAGTTGCTTAGATACTTTTTCTGTAGCAACCAACTTATAAAAATTAATAACATGATACCTGTCAGATGCGGGTGGTGGTTGCTCGTGAGTAACCAGGCAGGACTCCAACCTGTCTTTTACAAGTTTTATTGGTGCAAACTATTTACAGTGCAGAACCAACAAGTTCATGTCCATCTTAGTCACTTGCAGGATCTGGGAGTGGCCTCTTCTGGCTTCTCCCCAACATAAGAACTTAGTCACCCCAAATCTCCTCCTCCCCTCCTTGCGTTTCACCCCCCTGTGCAGGCTGGGCGATGGAAGTGGCGTGTCTGCCTCCTGGCCAGCCTGGCCAGGTGAGGCGCTTGGGCTCTCAGCAGCATCTTCCAGCCCTCTCCTCGCTTGGCTGGCCCCTTCCCTTTCTGCTCCACTGGAGGTGTGGCTTTCCCCACCGCTGGACAAGGAGCTGCTCCTCAGAAGCCTCATAGGCTCTCTGTATTCCCCTGCCTCCCTCCCCTGTTCCGATGGCAGTCCCCTGACAATACCCAACCGAAAATTGCCCCATATCAAGCACTACGCGTTCAAGGATATTGTCTCTACTGGCAGTTATGGAACTTCTCTCTCTCTCTCTCTCTCTCTCCCTCCCTCCCTCCCTCCTCCCCCCCCCCTCTCTCTCTCTCACACACACACAAAAAAAGCACAGCAGACAACTCAAGCCCAGTACATGCACAGGACTCTCGACTGCAGCCAGAGAATTTGTAAAAACTGCTTTGCTTTTAATAAAACAAAACGAGACATGAAGCCAACTTCACATTTTCCTCCCAGTCAGAATGAGCCACGGCACACATGTTAAATTGCTGCACCAAGCAGACAAGCCCCAGAAGCCTCCAAGTCTCATTGTGGGGGTGAATCTGCTGGAACGCAGGATTTTGAGCAAAGTCTGATTAATCCTCTTTCTGGAAGCATTTCAAGCTAGCAGGAAGTGCTTTTCCCCAGCTGCTCTTCCCCTGCCTGTTAATTTCTTCTTTTCTGAGGACCCAGAGGGCTTATGTTTTGCAGCGATTCTGCAAAACAAGCAATGCAAGGGTTTTAGATCTGTGAAACTGGAGACCTCTGCACTGACCCTGCGTCTGAAAGTGATGAGGGCAGAAGTGAGAGGGTGACATGGAAAAATTGCCAGGCCAGTGACATGACCCTTGATGCATCGACTGAGGCCATAGTCAATCTCCCCAAAGATAGCAATTGCTATTTGAAGGTGTGGAAGGGAGAGGGGGAGGAGCGACAGATGATTAAAAACATGCACACAAGCTGGTCCCTTCCCTCCAGTGACTCCAAACTCAAGCTTGTTTCCTGGAAAAGAATTCATTGTGCTCACACAGACTTCATATTTCCCTCCATAGAATGGGAACAGATGCTCGTTCTTATGGTGACTGAGCACCTCACAAACGCAACACCAGCACACTTACAGGGTTGGGGGCAGCAATACTGGCGGTATTTGGTGATGTAGCTTAGTAATAGTTACGATGAGGCAAAAGGAATTAACTACAGCAATTATCTCCACGTGTCCCAGGGCTGGGAGAAGGCTGGCAGTGACCTGCTCCCTTGCCACACCATTTACTTGCATGAGCAGTTTTTGCTTCTTTCACAGCGGTCTGGCTAGTTGCATTCTGCTTTTCATTCCACAGAACTTAGAAGATGCCATCAAAGATAAAAGCCTGCTCTTTTCCACGCAGCCTGACCCTTGGCTCCCCTCCTTGGTCATTATACCGGTGGGAAGTTTCAGACTGCGCCCAGGAAAGCCCTGGAGCTTCTGAGAACTCAGCAAGAGTGGACAGCCTCCCCAAAGGGCAGCTCTTCCTGCATTATTACAGATCTTCCCTTGCAAAGCCCATCTGCAAGGAAGCCTTGGGCATGTTCTGGGTTGCTTCCCCTGAAAACATGCTCCAGAAGATTTTGCAACGCCCCAGATTTTTGTTTCAGATGTGCTGGGGTCCGGAAGCAGACAGGTCAAGTTGTAAAGAGTATCCTGACAGCAGGAAATTTTAAAACCTCTGCTTTAAAGTGTGATGGAGCCTGTGTGGTGGAAGCATGAGGAACCCCAGCTCTGCCAAGCTGGAAGAGGTGAGCTTTATATAGCAATTAAAATACTTTTTAAGTATAGTCTGCTTTAATGTAACATAGATTGTTAGGCAGCTACAACCTTGAAAGCATTCTCTAGAGCTTTACAGAGCCTTAGAATACTCAGTGAAGAAATCAAAAACCAGCTGGCTAACAATCCAGTGCAGAGATCATACACTTTCCCCTGAATTGCAGGTTTTGAAGGCAGTCATGTGCCAGGCTAAAGGCGCCTCAGGGAGAGGCAGAACTATGTGGCAATGCTGATTTGGGGAGATCCCAACTAAGTGAAAACTGCAACTGAATTTTTATTCCCTCAGTAACTATAAGGATGCTACAAGCAGAAATAGCAGAAATCGGAGGAGCAAAGGCTGATTGACACAAAGGAGGAGAAATGAAAGAGGTTGATAGAATCAAGGAGACACCTAAAGGTTAAGTCAATGACGAGGAGAAAGCAGCTTACCTTTCTTCCCGGTTCTGTCCCACACACACACGGCCTCCATGCCGAGGGCTTGGGTTGGTGCAAGAGCGCTGGCGGACTTGGAAGCCTATCCCACAGGAAGTGCTGCAAGGGGACCAAGATGTCCAAGGAGTCCAGCCTCCATTTCTAGAAGAATAAGGGAGCAGAACTCTGAACCTACGTGGGAAACAGCTGTTTGGAAGGGATTGTGGAAATCTGGACTGAGGGGAAAGGGCAGGCAAGGAAAGAGTTAAGCACCCCTTTCTCCCACTACTCCAGTGATTTTTTCTTTAAAAAATTACATCCTATACACATCCAAAGTTGACATTTTAAGGTTTATACCTAAAAGATCCTACATTTACACCTAAAACATGTATGGAGTGGCCCAAAGTGCGACATCAATACCCATTTGCAGAAAAGTTCCCCACCCCTTCAAGGTCCCCTCCTCTTTCTTTGGCTCACCTGGAGCAGTTGGCCACTTCTAGACTTGGCCCTTCACACTGCCGCCCTCCGCATTTTGGAACTGGGCTGTCACACGAGCGTCTTCTGCAGAGGCAAAAGCCCACACTGGAGCCGTCCACGTGGGAGCAAGACTTCCACTCTGACCAGGCTCCAAAATGGCCATCCACAGTCAGATTCCTTACCTAGAAAGCAAAAGGCAAAAAGACAAGCTCTGGTTGCCATAGTTAAGGTAATAATCACAGCAGTCATGGAGCTCAGCTCTTGCTGAATTATACTGCTTTCATATGCTTGAATATTTCTCATTAAAAAAAAACAAAAAACACTTCTGCATTTCAAAAATTAGCATGCCTGGGGAATAGGGCTTTATTTCCCTAATGTGACAGCTTTCCATACGCAGGGAGTTTTTGCATATAGGGAAAATTTAAACATGGGACTTCCTCACTTTCATCATGAAGTGATACAGTCCTATGAGGACTGTACTATGATGCGATTCTGCTGGCAATGTGTGTCAATCGCTGTCATTTTACCATTTCCTCAAAATTCTAGACCAAAAGGCTTTCTCCATCTTTTCTACAAAAGGGGAAATTATCTCATTGCACACAAGACATTTTTCATTATGCATGTTGAGTATTTTTGCCTCTTCAAGACCCAGCATGTACAACTGGAGCTGCTGGATCATGGCCACAGTGTGCCCAAAACGTATTACCAGCTGTCTCACATACCAGCTGTCTCTTAGCAGAGGCAGCCAGGGTTCATCAAGCCATTCAACACCCCGAACAGCTGTGCTATATGCAGCAATCTGCAGATACTATGATTGTGTATCAAAAAGACTGGCTTCCTGCTGCCATCAACATTACCTTAGGTTCTTCGGGGAAATTGTTCAGTTCACAGTTTTGCAATTCAGTTCATACATATAGACCAGAAATAAATTGAAGTAGATACTTGGTGCATTGAGTTGAAACATAGGCTTAAAAATAAATAAGCTGAAAGTAGACAGCCATTTTAAGTGTTGGGGAAGTTGTTTCAATACACAATCTCTACCTTAAAAACCAAACACCTTGGAAGGCAGTGAATGCATGTCAGAAACCCTTCAACCACCCAACAGCATGCCTGTCTCCCTTCATTGATAGTCCACTAGCTGTAATCATTGATGATATATGATTATGTGAATGACATTGGTCACCAGTGCAACATACCTCAAGCTTAGAGAAAAGCAGCATATTCAACTAGCATTGACACAGATAAAAGGCTATCATGCAGTGCAAAGGTGTAAGAATGAAAGAAAATTAGTCTGGACTCAACAAACCCATCAGGCAGATCACCGGGAGCAAGTGTGACATTACCAAGTCCCATGAGCAAGTTAAACAAGGCTGGGAGCAACAGGCTCAAGAGTCCTCCAGCCTTGCTCCCATTTGCCTGGCCTGGCATTCCTGCCTCTCCAACCCACAGCCCTCCGGGGCCAGCTTACAGCATCACTTGTCACTGGGCCCCTGGGAGGCTTCCTGGCAGTCTTCCTCTTTATCAACCTCTCCTTTCACGGAGCCCCTTCTCCTCAGACTCGGGCTCGCCTACCTAACTTGCTAGATTTTGACTGCTCAGCCCCCTGCTTCCGGTCTGAACTCTTCTGCCTCAAGACTCCCTTCTTCCCACTCTGCTCCAAACCTGCATTTCCCTGAGTGCCCTGCAGCACAGCCTTGGATTCCTTCCCACTTCCTGCCAACAGCACACATCTCTTGGGATGTCCCAATCCCTGTGCGAGGCTTCCGCAGCCAGCCTGACGTTCCACTTCTCTGCAACAACTGCAATTGCCAGCATCCTACAGCTGCAACAGACGGATCTTCTCTTGTTATGCATGTGAGACTGTTGGTGGATAACTTAATGACTCAGACATACAAATCATGCTGCGTAACAGCTTGCAGAGGAAAGAAGAAAGGTTCAGCCTGTGGCTCAGATCAGAGAGACAAGAAGGCTTGAACTGACATTATTTGTGCATAATCACTTCCTTGACCCAAATACTCAGACTTACTTCTGCGGGAATCACTTGGGCTCAGGGAAAAGAAGAATCTGAATTGAACTTACTGGACACAATGAGATGCTTTGCTCCCACTGACTCATACTCAGGCTTTCTTCCAGTGGTGTGCACTTCTTGAGCACCAGGTCCCAGCCGCAGTAAGGATCCTGGGATCCAACACATGCGCTGGAAACACAAACCCAAAACATCAGACTGCAGTATAATCGTGCACCAGGAAGGGCTTCAAGTGGGTCCACGCTCAAGAAGGCATGTGCTGTAGAGGGGCACAGAGGACTTGTCAACCTGGGAAGGGAGCCCATCTAGGAGAAGGAAAGCTCTGATCCTAAATCTCTGCTGCCTTGTGACTATATTCATTCATGAGAAAGGCTTTGGGATTAGACCCTGAGGAAAAATCTGTACCACCTGCCTTGTGGGACACATTAAGGAGAAGAAAAGGCTCAGGAGTGAACCCTGCACAAATCCAGAGTGGAGTCCTGAAGGCAGCTGGGTGGCGCCTGGTACACCCCCTTCCGGCAACACGTGCAGCCAAGCTGGGGCGAAGCCTTTTGCTCTGCTTCCATCTGGACATCAGCAAGGCTGAGAGAGGGGTCTTGTCATCTGGGCAGCCCAGGACCTTCATACATGCTGCCCAGCCTTGCACCCCCGAGGTCACTTCAGTGCTGCTAACACAGCAGTTTGACTTTACCCCCTGGAGGAGCACTCCATTGTCCCTCGAGACAGATGGATACAAACAACCTGTGCTTGAGAAAGAGCTGCTGTTTCTAGCAAAAGACCTATCACACTTGACAAGTAGGGCAGAGTAGGAGGGAGAATTCTAGCCCTTCCCCAACTCTCCTCCCCATTCCAGAGAGGTCTCAGAGGTTGAATTTCCCTACAGATAATCTCCATTTGTTGGAGCAATTACGGTAATAGTTTTCTGGAGATGTTCTACTTTGTCCCAAAAGGAAAAGCACTGTAGATTACCATATTTTTTGCACCATAACACTCACTTTTTTCCTCCTAGAAAGCAAGGGGAAATGTCTGTGCGTGTTATGGAGGAAATGCCTACGGGTGGCATGCCTATGGATTTTCCTCCTCTAAAAACTATGTGCGTGTTATGGTCGGGTGCGTGTTATAGAACGAAAAATACGGTATATTACTGAGATTAGATAATTATTAAACCCTTTAATTGGAATATTAAACAACTAAAGCTTCAGCTGATTAATTGATAGGAGGCTATTTTGGATGGGTGCAATGGACCTCAACTGTCCTTGAGCACATGTGCAAACCAGAGAAACTGTGGCAACCATGCACATACCACAACTACATGCACATACCACACCACTTTCTCCTCAGCTAGCAGTAAGTCTTGATTCCCCCCCCCCCCCCCAAAAAAAAAACCTCTTTATTTTATGGGGGTTGATCTTCATAGATAATGCATCTTGGAGGAACCCCACCCCCCATTCAATTAATAGATTAAGTGGAAGTTGAATGATCAACTAAAATTCTTTTGGATTGGCTGGTGGCCCCAACAGTAATGCGTTTTTACAAATCCCTGATATCTTTGAATTCTGCACTTCTCACAGTCAGCCAGCCAGATACCTGTGTGTTTTGTAAAACAGACATCTCTTCAGTGGGATCTTCACCACACTTCTCTGAAGGCCCACATATAGAGCACTCTGGCTGTGTAAAATCTGCAGACTCCTGATGGGCTCCCACTGCTTCTTTGGGAATATGTCAATCTCCTCCAGCAAGCAGCTGCTCGATGTTTGATTAACTGGAGCAAGTACTTTCTTAATAGTGCCATGATCTGTAACGGCAAGAGAAGGGAGTTATTTGTGAAAACAATGATGCAAGTAGAGGATGCATGAAACCAACTGACACTGAATTGACCAAATGGCCCATCTTGCAAGGTGTTGTGTAATCTGACTGGAAACAGCTCTCCAGGATTTGGACTTTTAGGCAGATATATGCAATAATTGCTGCGCTGCGCAGGAGTGTAACTGTGCTCCAGAGCACTGATTGGCAACTAGTTTCAACCCAGGGCCTCTTAGAATAAGGGATGGGCAATGGCTGACCAGGGTACTGCCCCAACTGGACAACCAGTAAATCTCACTCCTATGGCCACTATTCAATCCTTATTCTCCTCTTGCCTTAGGCTTCCAGTTGCTGATCCATGGGGTGGTGAACCTGCAGCACGGGTGGCACAAGTGATACTGGTATCATAGAATTGTAGAGTTCCAACTATAGAGTTGGAAGGGACCCCAAGGGTCATCTAGTCCAACCCTCTGCAATACAGGAATCTTTTGCCCAATGCGGGGCTCGAACCCATGACCCTGAGATGAAGAGTCTTTTGCCCCACTGGCTGAGCTATCCCGGCTGTGACAGAATCACACCTGCACTTCTGCCTGCCTCTCCTGATGGATGCTCTCTAGATCAACAGACTACAAGCAAGAATGCCACTCTCCCACCCTTTAGACTGGCAGCACACTTGACCAAAAGGTTAATCACAACTCTTGTTTGGAGTTCCTCTGGGCAGCCAGCCACTTTCCCTTCATACAAAACAAGACCAGGAATGCAATACCATGTGCAGAGAGACCCCTGAACCGTGCAACGGACTCCTGTTTGCTCCTCCCGTGGCCCAAGGGCAGCCAGCCATTCAAGGGAAGGGAGGCCTGAGAGCATCTCCTGTCCAGCGCCTCTTGTTGCCCAGTTAGGCCTGCAATTGTTGGATAAAATACCATGGGAATGATCCAGTCCAGTGAACAGGGACATAAGCATAGATTAACTCCCACTCTTCTCTTTCCCAGTGCTTCCTTTGTATTGTGTGGAGGCCTAGATACCTAAGCTTAAGTCAAGGAAACATTCTGTTTGTTCTAATATCCCATTCTGTTCATTTCTGTTTCTGTAATTATTACCATAGATCATATTCTGTCTGGGGCTTGGAGGGAAAACTGCACTTTTTATGATTTTTCGATCGCTCAGATATGCTATCCTTAGACTATTACACAGGAAAAGTTAATTTAAAATTAAATCAAAATGTAACACTGTGAATATTAAATCTTCGTCAAGAAAACGCAGCTAGGTCCAGAGAAGCGGACACGCTCCAGAGAAGCGGACATGCTCCAGAGAAGTGGACACGGAGCAATGGTTCCAAATTACAAGAAAAAAGATTCCACCTAAACATTAGGAAGAACTTCCTGACAGTAAGAGCTGTTTGACAGTGGAATTTGCTGCCAAGGAGTGTGGTGGAGTCTCCTTCTTTGGAGGTCTTTAAGCAGAGGCTTGACAACCATATGTCAGGAGTGCTCTGATGGTGTTTCCTGCTTGGCAGGGGGTTGGACTCGATGGCCCTTGTGGTCTCTTCCAACTCTAGGATTCTATGATTCTATGAGGTACACAAGCCTTTGTTCGAGACAGCGAAGGCGGGAGACAGGCGTGTACATATTCTGTGGACAGAAAACAGCACCAAACTTCTGAGGAAACCAGGGGACAAAGTTCTACATATCTCTGCCTGGATCCAAAAAGTGATGAGTGGAAGGAAATAGTGCTCTTTTGAAAACGTGCTAAAGGGAGGACGCCACACTAACTATAAGGGGTAGGCTCTATAGCAATCCTCTTGTGAAAGGAGAACATGGATTTAGTTTTCCTCTTCTCATTCAGTGCTCTGAACAGCTCTTCCACACAAGGAAGAAGGGCATTTTGGGATCCATCCCTCACTGCAGTTCCCTTGCTTGTTGCAACCTTCCATGGGTCTCCACTTGCACACATTACAAGCTGGATCCTGAACACAAACTGGTTCTGACCTGATCTTCTAAAGAGAGAATTCTGAGTCTTCTGCTGTGCTGCCATAGAAATTAAATCTGGTGAGGACAGGAATCTTAGCATTGCAGCTGTACTGCTGCTGTAACCAGTTAATCCCGAGAGTATTTCAGATGTAGTAATAGTCCCTTAGAAAAAGCTAATATGAAATATTTCAGTTAATTTCTTTCCTTATGCAACAGCATCAGGCCAGAGAAGCTGCGGTGAAGGAGGAGCAGAATTTGCAGTCTAGGAGCATCAGTCTGGAATGGCTGTGTGCAATCCCTTAACCACCAACCGTTTCCCCTCTGCACCTCCCCAGCTCCACTTATGAAGCAAGCTTACTTATGGGTGTCCTGGCTGGAGGGGCAAAGGTGTGGGGGAGGAAAAGTGGCTGATGAGAGAAGTAGGCAGAGAAAGATTTATGCAGGTGATGATCCATTAAAAATGTGCAGATAAGTGAATTCATCTGCAAACTCCTCAGATACATTAAAAGGCACCATCCAAAATGATAATTCATTTGAGTTCCTTGAGTCTATCTTGAGGACGCCATGAGACAATCCGCTTTACATTTTCAGAATCAAGTAAGTATTTTGACAATTGCTTGTCATGCTGTCCAAATGCTTATTCTACAGCAATAGGATAATTATGGTTATCTTTTCACATCCCTCTGAATGAGATTTCTCTCATTCAGCCTTGTCCTTTTCCGAGTTGTGCTTTTAATGGCTTCATCTCTACACCCGGTGATTATTCAAAAGAAAAGGCTGTGCCCTAGTCAAAACAAAGAGTTTTGATGAAGAACAAAAGAATCAGGGAACAAAAAATTCTGTTTTCCTAACCCGTCTATCATGAGACAAACCTGTTTCTGAATGGGATGTGACTGCCTGGGTTTCCTCCCCAAAATCAGGCAATGCACATGCTCATGAAACAAAACCCAGGCCAAGCACCACATCACACATACCTAAGGACACCTCCCTCTTCTGGCGTACTATATCAGGCCTCCTGGAGAATGATCGCAACATGCCAGTCTGCGCTATCAAACCTCTTGAATGGATGCAGTCCTATCACTCACTCGATCGAGACCAGGATGCTGAGTCCAATCAGCTAACAGTATCCCCAGAAAATTTACCAGCCTGGCCTCCAGTCAAAAACCTCATTATGCAGCTAAAAAACAATAAAGCACCAGGCATTGATCACTTGCCTCCAGAACTCTTGAAATCCAATATTGATTGGTGGGCACCCCTGCTTGTGGTAATCTTCTCACTTATTGACTCATCTGGTCTACTCCCAGATGCCTGGGCCACAGCGGTATATTCAAAAAGGGCCTCACATCTGATCTGGCTAGCTACAGACCAATCAGTTTGTTACCTATAACTAGTAAACTATATGCAAAGCACTTCTATAACAAACTAGCCGACTGGATAGACGATGAGGCTATTCTCACTGAAGAGCAAGCAGGATTTAGGCAAGGCAGATCCACTCTAGATCATTGCTTTGTTCTAGCATATCTCATAGACAAGTAAGCTAAGAAACCATGTGGTGTGCTTTACGCTGTTTTCATCAATTTGAAAGCTGCATTTGACTCAATTTCGCAAATAAGACTCTGGGATAAGCTGAACTCCTCAAGTATAGACAAAAGACTACTGTACTTGATCAAATGCTTATATGAAGATACAGTGTTGAAAGTGTGCTGCTCCACAAATGGACAACTTACAGCATCTATACAAGCCACAAAGGGAGTCAAGCAAGGGTGTATCCTAGCCCCGACACTGTTCAACTTGTATATAAATGACATTGTCCAGTGTCTAACATCTCCACCCCTAAATTGGCCACAAAACCCATCTCAATACTATTATATGCAGATGATGCGATTCTTCTATCCCAAACAAAAGTAGGCCTAAAAAGACTAATCAGAGCATTTTCAGGATATTGCCAGAGAGAACAGCTGGCCATGAATTATCGTATTTTTCGACCTATAAGACGCACCGTATTTTTCGCTCTATAAGTCGCACCAGACCATAAGACGCACCTAGTTTTTGGAGGAGGAGGACAACAAGAAAAAAAATATTCTGAATCCCATAGGCCAGGACAGCAAGCGGGATCGCAGCTCAGTGATCCCGCTTGCTGTCCTGGCTTATGGGATAGCTGCGCGCAGCCTCTCCCGGGCAGCGGCATGAATTCTCCCCCTGCCCGGGAGAGGCTGTGAGCGGCTAAGGCTCCCCCAAGAGCCACGCTCCCTTTAAAGAGCGCGTGGAGCGTGTGTGCGGCTCTTTAAAGGGAGCACTAAGCAGAGCCTCCCACCTGCATTTGCTCCATAAGATGCACACACATTTCCCCTTACTTTTTAGGAGGGGAAAAGTGCATCTTATAGAGCGAAAAATACAATACAAGAAAACAATAGTCATGGTTTTCTGAAGAAACTATAGGGCCCATAGATGGCGCATGGACAACCAGCTAATTGAACAGGTCAAAGTTTTCAAATATCTTGGCCTTATTTTCCAGTCTACAGGGTCATGGGGAGCACACCAGAAATGTGCAAGGAAAAAGCATCCCAAAGCGCCAAAATTCTGACACGCTTTTTCCACACAAAATGTGGTAAACATATACTCTCAGTCCTGGAAGTGTTCCAAGCTAAACCCCTAGCACAGTTGTTACATGGGGCTCAGATCTAGACAGGCACTCACCTTGCATCTACGGAAGCTGTCCAATCAAAGTTCTTAAGGCAAATTTTCTCTGTACTACCCTGTGCCCCAAGCACATCATTGCGCACAGAGGCTAATCTTCCCTCAGTAGAATTACGGATCTGGCCTAGGACACAACTCTTGGCTTCACCTAAACTCAAATCCCCCCAGTCTAATATCCCTAGTGCTGCAAGATTGTCACAAGAGCGCCTGGACTAAAATTGTCTATCAAATATTTCACTCTTGTGGTTTATCACCACAACAGCTACTCACTTTGGGTTTTAGTAAAGCAAACAGTCTAATTTGTCAACACCTAAATGATATCGAGCGCCAGAACAACTTGGTTTCAATAAGGAAATTTTGCCCATGGTATGCCTATTTTCCACCTTCCTTCCCATTTTGACTCTCTGGCACCCTATCTGCATAACCTAGCAATTCTAAAATATAGATACGCTTTTACTCTCACAAGATTGAATGTATTGCCCTTGGCTGTACTTGAGGGACGATTCCAACAGATTCCACATGAAAAACTCTTATGTCCCTGTGGAGATGGCAGTCCCGAGTTGGTGGCGCGTGCCCTTCTGGCTTGCACTCTTGATTAAGACTTGAGGAATGAGATTATCACCCCTCTTTTATTGTCCATTCTAGGTCGCTCAAGCACTGCCACAGGGTCCTTTCTCTTGGCAGATTAAGATGAGCAGGTGACAGCAAAGGTTGTAAGGTTTTTAGCTGGGGCAATCAGAATAGGATCCACTATTTGACTATTGATTCAAAACCCTAAAATGTATTTTAGATAACTGACTTTTTATTTCTATTGTTTGTATAACATTTTATTGTTTTATTGCTATGACCAATGGCTGACGCAAATAAAGATTCATTCATTCATACCCCAGAAGCTTTTGCTCCTTACAGCCTTCTAAAACAGGTTGCTAGAAGCAAGCAGCCAAGTGGGGGCCCTTTCTTGATTGATTCTGTCCTTCTACAGTACCGAGGGAGAAGGCATTTTAAGACTGGTTAGGGTAAGGCAGAGGGAGCCAATGTGATACCTTCGAGACATTATTGGACTCCAGTTTCCACATCTTCCCCAGCCAGCATACTCAATGCCCAGGGAAGACGTGAGCTATGGTCCAACAATATCTGGAGGGCCCCACACTGGGGTATGGCAAGGGGATAATGACCTCTGTGACACTGAGGTATTCCTCCAAAAGAAACCTTCTCCCTGCAAATAATGGGCTTTGGCAAGACAAGGTGCAGCCTGTTTGTCTTCTGCTGCCAACCCCAGATACCGGGCCCTTTGCCCATTCCCCAAACCACATGAGAGCCACTGTCCCATGGGGCTTCCATGGGGCTGGGATAATGTTCAAGTGACCCAAACACATAGACATGAACGGACGCCATAGTGACTTTAGCTTCCTATGGAGTTTCTGAACAGTACTCACACACTGTCCAGCTATGCCATGTTTAAAACTGCTTTTAATACTTCCTTCATTTTCAAATGTGATTTGCTCAGTGGCCCAGGAGGTCTCGGGTGAGAAACACTAGACCAGAGGTTATGAGCACAAAGTGCTGTTTTGTAGCCATGCCATGTATACTGAAGCAGAAAGGAAGAGGGTGCAACTCCACAAAGGGCTGATGCAGGAAGATATACTGATGCTTCAAAAGTAATTACTATGCACCTTTATGGAAAACTGGAGACTACAGGATAAATCTCTACAAGAAAATGTGATACTTAATTTTCTTATTTTAAAAAAATTCTATGAGACTGTATTTGAGCACTTGGAAGGAGAGGGAGAGAGCGAGTGAGGAACAAGGCAAGGCAGATAGAAATAGAGAAACCACTAGTAGTGGCTCTTTCAAGATTTTTGTCAGCTCAAAGGTTCACTTCTGGTTCCTGCCCTGAGACCACGCACACACTAGAAACATCCCTGATCCACATATCCAGACTTGCACATGAACTTACGGTAAGTATGCACAGTCCAAGCACAGAGAGATTTATTCTGCTGGGCTGCGTGATAAATTGCGAATGGGCCAAGGCACAGATTTATATAGCATAGCAAACAAGTACAGTGATACCTCTGGTTACGTATTTAATTTGTTCCGGAGATCCGTTCTTAACCTGAAACTGTTCTTAACCTGAAGCACCACTTTAGCTAATGGGGCCTCCCGCTGCTGCCGTGTGATTTCTGTTCTCATCCTGAAGCAAAGTTCTTAACCCGAGGTACTACTTCCAGGTTAGCGGAGTCTGTAACCTGAAGTGTTTGTAACCTAAAGCATCTGTAACCCGAGGTACCACTGTATATGTATTTGTGGCTGCAGAGGTGAACAATGGGAACCTGTCTCATTTTACCTAAGTCTGGCACTAACACCTTCCAAGCTTCAGGGTTAATTTCTCTTTTTTGCTGCAACTCCCAGCCCCCCCCCCCGACCACTAGCCATGCTGGCTGGGGCTGATAATGGGAGCCACAGTCCAACAACAACTGGAGGGTAAGGTGTTGGCTACAGAGGCAGTTTTAGCTCAACAACTTTGGGTCTATCCAGAGTGTAAATGACAACTATCCAGAGTGTAAATGACACACCACTGTGTCTCCAGTTACTATGGGCAAGGACACTGTGGTTCTCCTAAACAAAAAACATACCCATATACGAGGGTCAGGGAACATTCCTATATGATACAATGGATGAACATTCTTGAGCTCTGTCTGCAATTAACAGCAGCCAAGTTGAAAGAAATCCAATAATTACAACCTTGCTGCTAAAAAGACTTCTGCTACAGACACACTTTCCCAGCTAAACACAGCTCACTGTTGTTAGTTATAAATAAAAATGAATGGAGGGAGAAGTTTTGTACACTACAGTGGTACCTTGGGTTACATATGCTTCAGGTTACAGACTCCGCTAACCCAGAAATAGTACCTCGGGTTAAGAACTTTGCTTCAGGATGAGAACAGAAATCGTGCTCCGGCGGCACGGCAGCAACAGGTGGCCCCATTAGCGAAAGTGGTGCTTCAAGTTAAGAACAGACCTCTGGAACAAATTAAGTACGTGACCAGAGGTACCACTGTATTAGTGTTTTTAAAATCTTCAGAACTCAAAAGACATACAAAAGATCATCAGTTGCATCTGAGTAATTTCTGTCTCTTAGCTTTTTCCTGGCTCCTACTGCACCCCTTGGCCCTGTTTCACTTGCTTCCTTTGCTTCCCATACTATTTAATGTTTCGAGGAAAACATGCAATATGCAGATTCAAGGCTCTCCACTATAAGTCCTGCCTCCATTAGTGCTGCCAGGTAGGAGGGTAAATATCTGCAACACTACACTGTCTGAAAGTGAAGAACTCTGCAGGGTGAAATCTGGTTTAAAACTACTAAGCTGTAAATTATATATGACATTGTATTTTTAAAGCCCTGTTTTATGTATGCACACAAAGTGTGATGCATCTACAGTTATGTACTCATCATTTTTGTGAATGTTATTTTATGAGTCATTTAGTGTGCATTTTGAACAGCTGGTTTTAAATTGTTGTGTTTTTATCATTTCATAAGCTATGTTGAAGGAGGGGGGTTGTATATCCTATGAAGAAGAATTTAAATGGGAAATAAGTAACATAAGATAAGGTACCATGTGGTTGCTTTGAATGAAGCACTTCAAAATTGTAAAAATATAAAAGCTGCAGCACACAGATAAACATGTAAAATTTGAAATAATATGTGATCCACATCTACCTGTCACAAGCAATGCCATGAAATTCCTATGGGGATTTTGAGATGGATAATGAAATCAAGGAGACTGCAGTAATGGAAGACTTCAATTACTCCAATATAGGCTGGGTACATATGTGTTCTAGTCACAACACAGAGATTTTTTTATTTTTAAGATACCCTAAATGATTGTATGGGGACGCAGGTGGTGCTGTGGGTTAAAGCCTCAGCGCCTAGGGCTTGCCGATCGAAAGGTCGGCGGTTCGAATCCCTGCGGCGGGGTGCGCTCCCGCTGCTCGGTCCCAGCGCCTGCCAACCTAGCAGTTCGAAAGCACCTCCGGGTGCAAGTAGATAAATAGGGACCGCTTACCAGCGGGAAGGTAAACGGCGTTTCCGTGTGCGGCTCTGGCTCTGGCTCAGGCTCTGGCCAGAGCAGCGATGTCACGCTGGCCACATGACCCGGAAGTGTCTCCGGACAGCGCTGGCCCCTGGCCTCTTAAGTGAGATGGGCGCACAACCCCAGAGTCTGTCAAGACTGGCCCGTACGGGCAGGGGTACCTTTACCTTTACCTTAAATGATTGTACCCAGAACTTTTGGTGATGGAACTGGCCAAGTAAGTGCACGTGTGTCAGGGTGGAGCACACAATCCTGGACTTAAGTGGTGTCCGGAACCTGGTGTGAGATTTAAGCGTTGTTGTACCAACCGGGAACAGTGACTATGCGCTATCAAATGCAACATGTATGAAAGTGGACATTTGCTGGGAAGGTCAAACATGGTCACAAGTGATTTGAAAAGAGGAACTTTGTAAAAAGGACGTTGAAAGGCAAAAACAAGGGAGTGAAGTTTCTCCAAAAAGCTTGGGGGTTATTTAAAACCATGGTAATAGAAGCTCCATTAACATGTATTCCACAACAGATCAGAAAAGGTACACTGGGGCCAAGAAGATTAACAAGCAGAGTCAGACTGGTTAATGAGCAGTCCCTCCCATCAAACACCTCCACCACCTCTCCCCCCCCAAAAAAAAATATCCGAAGCAGGGGATTTCCCAGTGCTGTTAACAAAGCATTTACCTGTGGCCAAATAGATGATGTGAAAAAGCATGTCCTTGCCTTGAACCACATCCACCACCACGTGGGAAAAACGGCTGTTGTCTTCCATGAAGTAAGGAAAGGGTGAGATGGGCTGGATCACTTCATGCATCAAAATAAATTTCTGGGCATCTTGGAGATTCCTCTCTGTCAGATTCAAATATGCACCCTGGTCCATGGTGCCACACTGAAAAGGCATAGGTTTTCTACTATTGTCATAATAAAAGATTTAGCGAATGAAGACAAACCCTACATATCCCTAGATAAGAGAATCCCCAAGCTAGTTCTTACATAAATTTGTGCAGTAATGACTGGTCATTGAGCTACACAATGTACTTCAAAGAAAAATGTTTTTCCACACTGGCAAGCCATTCATACTTCCTCTGCAAATATATGACAAAATAAATATAGCAAATAATACAATAAAGGGCAATGAAAGAAAAAAGGCAGGAGAAGGTTTTTTTGGTGGCCATATACATGTATCCCAAATATATGAGAAGAGAATGTAGGGTTTTGACAGATGCCTCCTCCTGCAGCTGCAGCAGCAACTCTTCAAGGGCCCTCTTCTCTGCCATGGGGCCTCGCCTGAGACAAAAGCCAGGGTGGAGCAGGACATTCCTTGCCAAGCTCCATCTTGCCAGACCAAAGAGAGCTGGCCGGAGGCAGACCGTCTTGCTGTGTTCTCTCAGGCTGATTAGGAAGAGGATGACCTACATATCCTCAAATTCCAAAGGGTCTAAAATCATGCTCAGGTTGAGGGTAGATTTGTCTACATGTTTCCACACCACCTTTCTCCTGCCTGTACAAAGTTGCCTCCTTCCTTTCCACACAAGAGGCATGCAGAGGAGGATAACAAGCAGAAATAATTGTTTTCCCCCTCCTGTTGAGCAACCTCAAGGTTTCCCTGCCTTCATGTTGCCTCTGGCACTTGTACTTAACAGCCAATTAGTCACTGATGACTCTGATGGCTCAGATAGGACATCTTCCTTTTTTATTTTTCAAAACTGTTACTGGTGAGTTAGTTTAAAGTTATTTTTTTTAAGAATAAAATGCTGCATGTGGTTACATTTAAGCAATCTTTTCTTTTTTAAAAAACCAACAACCTACTTTAAAGAACAAAATCAAGTTGTGACGTTGGTCTGAGGAGGGGTGGGGTCCATGATGTCATAAGGCAGCAGCCAACCCACAGTTTGTCTGAAACAAGACAACTGTTTCATAAAATAAAGTCTTTAAGCTCTCTTTGGCTTTTAATACTCAATCATTTTGTTCTTTAAATGAGGACTGGGTGTCTTGTTCGACATCTGAAGGGGAGAAATTATCCAGTTCTGTATCCACTTGTGACTTCACTTGTGTTTGGACAGAATAATTTTGTCTCCACAGAAATGAAGTTGGGGAGAACTTGCTAAAGCCTCCATAATAAAAATGGGCATTCTGCGTTTGCACACTGCCTACTCAGATTCAATGATATTTTTCTAAGGACATTCAAAGAGTACCATGTCCTTTCAAAGTTTTTCTTGTGGGGGCTGGGAGACACTTGCAGAGAAAGAGTTGTACTACTGGTCTCATCAAGCCTCATTCTATTGCTCTTAACCTTCCTTAGAGGCTTCTCCAAAGCAGGAATTTCCAAGATTACCTCACGATTTTAGGTGACTTTTGATGGCAATTCTAACCCCAGGTCTTACCAACTTTGGCCACTGGTTTACCAATCCAAGACTTCCCAACCGGACACCCAGTGTATATAAGAAGCACATCCTGAAAGAGCCACGGGTAGGCAAACTAAGGCCCGCGGGCCAGATCCGGCGCAATAGCCTTCTCAATCTGGCCCACAGACGGTCCAGGAATCAGCGTGTTTTTACATGAGTACAATGTGTACTTTTATTTAAAATGCATCTCTGGGTTATTTGAGAGGCATTGGAATTCGTTCCCCCCACAAGGTCTGAGGGACAGTGGACCGGCCCCCTGCTGAAAAAGTCTGCTGACCCTGTGCTAGGCAGTGCTTTTTTCAGGGGGTACTCAAGTGGCACAGTCCTGGCACTTCTTTTTTGTTGTTAAAAAGTGTGGCACTTAGTGTAGCAACTTCATGGTGAGTGAAGTTTTTCTAGAAAAAAGCACTGCTGATAGAGCTATGCCACAACTTAGACTCATAGAATCATAGAGTTGGAAGAGACCACAAGGGCCATTGAGTCCAACCCCCTGCCAAGCTGGAAACACCATCAGAGCACTCCTGACATATGGTTGTCAAGCCTCTGCTTAAAGACCTCCAAAGAAGGAGACTCCACCACACTCCTGGGCAGCAAATTCCACTGTCAAACAGCTCTTACTGTCAGGAAGTTCTTCCTAATGTTTAGGTGGAATCTTCTTTCTTGTAGTTTGGATCCATTGCTCCGTGTCCGCTTCTCTGGAGCCGCAGAAAACAACCTTTCTCCCTCCTCTATGTGACATCCTTTTATATATTAGAACATGGCTATCATATCACCCCTTAACCTCCTCCTCTCCAGGCTAAACATGCCCAGCTCCCTTAGCCGTTCCTCATAAGGCATCGTTTCCAGGCCTTTGACCATTTGGGTTGCCCTCCTCTGGACACGTTCCAGTTTGTCAGTGTCCTTCTTGAACTGTGGTGCCCAGAACTGGACACAGTACTCCAGGTGAGGTCTGACCAGAGCAGAATACAGTGGCACTATTACTTCCCTTGATCTAGATGCTATACTCCTATTGATGCAGCCCAGAATTGCATTGGCTTTTTTAGCTGCCGCGTCACACTGTTGGCTCATGTCGAGTTTGTGGTCAACCAAGACTCCTAGATCCTTTTCACATGTACTGCTCTCAAGCCAGGTGTCACCCATCTTGTATTTGTGCCTCTCATTTTTTTTTGCCCAACTGCAATACTTTACATTTCTCCCTGTTAAAATTCATCTTGTTTGTTTTGGCCCACTTCTCTAATCTGTCAAGGTCGTTTTGAAGTGTGATCCTGTCCTCTGGGGTGTTAGCCACCCCTCCCAGTTTGGTGTCATCTGCAAATTTGATCAGGATGCCCTTGAGTCCATCATCCAAGTCGTTGATAAAGATGTTGAATAAGACCGGGCCCAAGACAGAACCCTGTGGCACCCCACTAGTCACTCTTCTCCAGGATGAAGAGGAACCATTGATGAGCACCCTTTGGGTTCGGTCAGTCAGCCAGTTACAAATCCACTGAGTGGTAGCATAGTCAAGGCCGCATTTTACCAGCTTCTTTACAAGAATATCATGGGGCACCTTGTCAAATGCCTTGCTGAAATCAAGGTAGGCTACATCCACTGTGTTCCCTTCATCTACCAGGCTTGTAATTCTGTCAAAAAATGAGATCAGGTTAGTCTGACATGACTTATTTTTCAGAAATCCATGCTGACTCTTGGTGATCACAGTATTCCTTTCTAGGTGCTCACAGACTGTTTGCTTAATGATCTGCTCCAGAATCTTCCCTGGTATTGATGTCAGACTGACTGGGCAGTAATTATTTGGGTCCTCTCTTTTCCCCTTTTTGAAAATAGGGACAACATTTGCCCTCCTCCAGTCTGCCGGGACTTCGCCTGTTCTCCAGGAATTCTCAAACATGACTGCCAGTGGTTCTGAGATCACATCTGCCAGTTCTTTTAATACTCTTGGATGCAGTTCATCTGGCCCTGGAGACTTGAATACATCTAAACTAGCCAAGTATTCTTGTACTATCTCCTTAGTTATTCTGGACTGTGTTTCCTCTGCTGAATCATTTGCTCCAAATTCTTCAGGTCGGGCATTGTTTTCTTTATCGGAGAAGACTGAGGCAAAGAAGGCATTGAGGAGTTCAGCCCTTTCTGTGTCCCCTGTTTGCATTTCACCATCTTCTCCTCTGAGTGACCCCACTGTTTCTTTGTTCTTCCCTTTGCTACGAACATACCCATAAAAGCCTTTTTTGTTGCTTTAAACCTCTCTAGCAAGCCTGAGTTCATTCTGTGCTTTAGCTTTTCTGACTTTGTGTCTACACGTGCTGGCTATTTGTTTGAACTCCCAGCCATCATGAACTCCCTTTCCTTTTAGTATTACTGTCCATGGAATCTCACCCAGCACTTCCCTAAGTTTTATGAAGTCGGCTTTCTTAAAGTCAAGAAATTGAGTCCTAGTATGCTTGGCTGCTCCTTTCCGCTGTATAGTAAACTTCAGAAGAGCATGATCACTCGCGCCTAATGATCCTTCCACTTCTACCCCACTAACCAGGTCATCAACATTGGTTAGGACCAGATCTAAAATGGCTGTTCCTCTTGTTGCTTCTCCCACTTTCTGGACAACGAAGTTGTCTGCAAGGCCAGTGAGGAATCTGTTTTACCTCATGCTCTTGGCTGAGTTTGACATCCAGCAAATATCCGGGTAATTGAAGTCCCCCATTACTACTATCTCCCTTCCTTTTGCATGCTTGGCCATCTGTTCCAGGAAGGCATCATCTATGTCCTCCGTTTGGCTTGGGGATCTATAGTAAACTCCCACAATGAGGTCCCTGTTATTCTTCTCTCTCTTAATTTTGACCCAAATGCTCTCACTTTGGCTTTGAGGTTCTAAATCTTGGATCTCTTCACAGGTATACACATCCCTGACATATAACGCCACTCCTCCTCCTTTCTTGTCTGGTCTGTTTCTCTGAAATAGATTGTATCCCTCCATTATTACATTCCAGTCGTGGGACTTATCCCACCAGGTTTCAGTGATGCCTATTATGTCATATTTAGTTGCTGTACCAAGAGCTCAAGCTCATCTTGTTTATTTCCCATGCTTTGCGCATTAGTGTACAGACACTGAAGTCCATTAATCATTCCCCCGTGTTTCTTATTTAAGGATTTTTTCCTCCCACCACTAGGTCTGCGTGCTGTTTGCTCCATTTGGTCTATGACATTTGGATGATCATCTTCATCAATTGATAGACTCCTACCTTCAGGAGCACTGTCTCCCTCCCCCACATTAGTCAGTTTAAAGCCCTCCTGATGAGGTTATATCCTGATGAGAATATAACTAATGAATAAACTGAAGTGATGCAAACCAGTAGTTTTTGCTGCTCTAATCTTGCTCCCCTGATCACATGCTCCATAATGCCCAAGTTGAAACATGGAAAAATCACCAACCCTCGGGGTGGTCACCTGCCATGTGCGATGTGCTGCTTTGGGTGTGCTTCCTTCTTAGTGTAGAAGTGCCCTCAGTGATCTCTGCGGATGGGACATTCTGGAGCTTGTTTGTATCAGGTGATAACATATCATTCATTCAACCAATGTAGAGGCATGGAAGGTAATTATAAGACCTCAGAGGATGCTGCTTGGAAGGCCATTTGCTTTGAGCCTCGCAGAATATTCATCCATTTATCACTGTACACTAACACACACTCTCAAGTCACATTAGTGGGAATGATGGCTCGATTTGCTCATGTTTTATTCAGTCCACAGCCACATTGCCCGTGGGGGTCTGCTTTATTCCCTGGTCTAGATTAATGTCACCCATTACCAAGTGGCTGCTTAGGAAGATTTCTGCCCGTTGGCTCAAAGTGAAGTTGGGCACACCACCTTCTGGTGAACCCTCACAGGGGCATTTCCTATAGCAATTTAGATAGAGCTTCTTTCTAATCATCCCATCATGACAAGGAAACTGGAAGTATGCTGGGCTGAGACACAACAATCCGCCCATCATCTCAGCTACTTTTTAAAATGCAATAGCAGTTTAAAGACAATTCATATAATTCAGTACCTCCCCCCTGCCCCCACCCATTTCTCTCCAAGTACCTGAAAGTTGGGGTTAGGGTTGGGGTAAGGCAGCCAAGCAGAGCGGGAGTTCTCTTGGAACTTAAATGGCCCACTGAAGACCTGAGTTATTGCAGTCATGTTGAATACACAAACGGCTGAAACTGCTATGCTGTTCCTTAAAAAAGAAGAAGAAACACACACAAGCAACACCACACACAAACAAAAGATGAAGTACTTCAAGCAGACTGAAATACAACTCTTTCCCTTCATAGCTATAAAAGGGCACTGCTAGCATGTTAACAAAGAGGTGGGAAACCCAAGGTCCTCCTTGTGCTGCTGGACTACAGCTCCTGATCAACAGCTGGTTGGCAGATGCTGATGTGAGTTGGAGTCCAACGATATCTGAAGGGCCACAGGCCACCCCTGTGCTAATACCCACATGTAATTCAACTGTGAAAGAAAGAGGCAAGAATGGTGTGGTTTGCTCATTGTCAATTTAGGGTTTGGCAGGGAGAAAAGGCATGCTCACAGGTGCAACATCTTACTTCATTTGTTTGTCCAAACCCCTCAAAATTCTGGATCTAAGGAGGGCTGAAAGCTCTCTCTACTTATCCAGGATTTTTTTAAACAACTATCACCCACTAACATAAATTGAAATAATGAAATCTGCCACTCTGAAGCTAATAAAAACTGTCTAGGTGGTGTGTTGTTCGATAAGAGATTGAGTGTTTGGGGGGGGGGGAGGCTCGTTTAATTTCATTTTACACAGGTTGTACAATGACAATAAAGGTGTTGTTGTTGTTGTTGTTGTTGTTGTTGTTGTTGTTAGCTTCCGTTTAGTTCCAGCGTCACTGCAGAACAGCATCTCTATGCTTCTTGACTGACTAGCCTGTGTGTATCTTAAAACACATTAAACATTTGTTTAAGATCATCATTGACCTGGGTCGGCTAATTACCCAAAGGTTCTGCCCTCCAGGGAAAGAGATGGCACAATGTAGAGCTCCTAAGTAGGAGCGCTTTCAGTTGAGTGGCTCAGATACAGAAGCAAATTACAAGCTGGTGCTGTCAGAAAAGCACAAGGAAAACTAGCTCAGCAGAACAGCAGATTGAATTGGAAGTTTTAAGAATATTGATAAAAAGTTTAGCTGAAGCAAGATAAAAGATCTTCAGTGCTGAGTGGAAGCAGATATGGAAGTACTTCAACTAAATAATTCATGGGGTAAAACACCAGCATTATATTTCTGTCTAAGAAAAGATGTAGACAGGAGTTGGTAGACTTTAACACAAAACATTCTGTTTAAGTGAAACTGTTAGAGCAATCCTACTCCCTAAAAAAAGTATTCCACTGCCAACACTGGGGCTACCACAACTACCAGAAAGAAGTTGATTTATATAATTTGCATTGGCTTCCAATTCAATTCAACATGTTGTTCATTGCCTTTAAAGCCCCCCCCCCAACCCCCAACTTAGAACCAAACTTATTTGAAGGACTGTCTTCTCCTGCATGACCTTGCCTGGACACTCAGATCTGGGAGGACGGTCCTGTTATTACAGAAAAGGTCCTGTGCTGCATTCTCAGCAGGTGAAGCTCAGCTGGTGGAAACAGAGGACGAGGTCTTCGCCTTTGCAGGCTCTGCAACTTTGCACCCTGCCTTGAGAGGCCCTCATGGGTCCTCCTTGATGAGATCTGAACAGTATTGCTCTTTAGGGCCTTTGGCCTATTATCAACTGCTCTCCCACACTACATAATATTGATGCTGCGCTGTGGTGACTATAGGTGTTTCCTTGCCTGCTTGTTTTTATGCTTCTTTTGTTTTTAAAAAAGGATCTCATGATTGTTTTTAATGGACTTGTTAGTAGCACTGAAGATTCTTGATGAAGCCGAAAGCACAGGAGACAAATATTTCAATTAATAAATAACTGCTCCCTTAGACATATAATCACAGACTCATAGAATTGCAGAGTTGGAAGGGACCCCTGCGGTCATCTAGTCCAACCCTGCAATGAGGGGATCTCAACTAGATCATACTTGACAGGTGGCCATCCAATCTCTGCTTAAAACTCCTTTCAAGGAAGGAAGTTTCCATTTAGTTGTGTTAAACTAAAAACTCCATCAACAAAAGTTTTCTGGTTTGAGAAGTTTGCCTGCCCTCAGGTACCTGCACTTCTATAAGCAATGGATGGATGTATTTCCGTCAACACTTCCTATTCTGTTCCTCCAAGAGCCCTTGTCTCAGAATTTTTTCAGTATCAATTCTATTTCCCAGGAGGAGCAGGCAGCACAACTCTTTTCTCTAATTCATTCTGAATATTCTAGAAATAAAAATATTTCATAAACTACATACATATTAGTGGTAAAGATCCCGTAGATTAAGTCCAGTTCTGGCAGGAAGAACGTACTCTGTAATTCATTGTAGTAAAATGGGATTTCTCCAGGGCGGGAGCAGTTCAAACGAGCTTTCATGAAGGTGGTCCAGGTGTCCTCCAGCAGGAACCTGCCTCCAATGTCATTCTTGCAAACTCGAGCAGCTCGGGAAAAGACTATTTTGCCACAGTCATACTCCACTGCGTTCTCTCGGAAGAAGAAATAGACGAAGTTCCCAATGTCATAAGAAGACACAAAATTTGGTTCTGAAATGCATCGATAGACAAAATATCAGAAAACAACTATTTTCAAAAGGAGAAACAAATGTTACACTGGACTGCTGCTGCTGTTTAAAAGCCACATCTACTTGTGATTGTGACAGTACCTATCTGTACATTTAAATTGTTGATGCTTTATTTATTATTTTATCCCTGTTTAGGGAAGCTTTTAATGTTCAATGCATTATTGTATTTTAATATTTTGTTGGAAGCCACCCAGAGTGGTTGGGGAAGCCCAGCCAGATGGGCGGGGTATAAATAAATTATTGTTGTTGTTGTTGTTGTTGTTGTTGTTGTTGTTGTTGTTATATCCTGCCCTTCCTCCTAAAGAAGCCTAGGGCATGACTTGAGAATATTCCAGCCAGGTGGTGCTTACTCCCCCACGCTCAGCTGCCTTACAGACACCTGCTCTTTTAACTGGTTCCATCCATTCACTCCAGGTCCTTCCTTTGGAAAGGTCTTCCGCTGAGTCTTTTAGTCCTCATCCCCAATTGTAATCAAGCTGAAGCACAGCTGACGCATTTGTACACATTCGTCCCTTGCCATCTTTGTCTCTCTCACCATGTTGTATTCCTCCATTTCCAGTTCCTTGGGGATCAAAGCCTGTCTTTTTTGCTTTTGCTCACTCAGCTCTGTAAATTGCCATGTGCATTAAAATAATAGCAATGAATTTAATGATGCAGTCCAAAGACTGAGAAGGAGTCCATGTGTCAAGGATCTTTATAGCTGACAGTGCAGGAGACTGAACCCATAACCTTCTGCTCACAAAGCAAGCCCTCTGCGACTGAGCTGTGGACGTGTCCCTGCCTCTTCTTACACTCTCTCACCTCCTCTCTATGTTTTCCTCTCCTTTTCCTCCCCACTCACCCCCTCCATCCATGCTGAACTGCCAACTTTAAACCATCAGTGGTTGAAGACTTTCCCAGAGTCTGCAGAAACTGGCAACAACCTTTTCAAAAGCACCAAGAAAGGACTTGTGCTCCTTCAGAACAATATTTACTCACGTAAACAACCAGTTGTCTCTGCACTCACCATTAAGCCACTTAGAGTTGTACTGTGCAGTCCGGAGAGGAGGAGACACCCCCAAGCTGCGATAAATTGCAGGATCCCTTCCTGGGAAGTCCATGACTGTTGCTGCATACAGCTCACCAGTGCTTGCAAGCAGAGCGGTGGAGTTGTGCTGGGGGCTGTATGGACAGCGAGCCATGCCGCTGATCTGATCATGCGTCTCTTCCAGGTTATTTAGCTGCAGCGGAGGGAATTAAAACCATATTACTGAGCAGGAAACTATAAATCAATCTACAACATTACGTGCCACAACAGAGCGTGCATCTCTCAGTCCTCTCACACAGAGGAACAACCACTTTCTAGCTCTGTGGTGAGTATCTGAAAAGAGAAGGCGGCACTCCCACTTGCACACTTTGCAATCGAAAGAAATCTAATAGAAAATCACTAGCATTAACTCTAATTGCATTGCATGGTCTCCCTGTTAATGATACCACCTGTGCATCAAATTCAAACAGTAAGAATGCAAAGAAAGGTGTTCCAAAAGGAACCTGCCCCATTAACTGGAGTACACTCATCTCAGCAGCATTGTGGGACTAGCCTGTTTCCAGAGTTAATCCAGCAGAGATATGATGGGATATGGTTCTCTTTTGCTAGAATTCTTTTGCTTTCATTACCAGCCTCAAGCCTTCAGGATACAAGCAGCTTATAAATGAATACATAAATGAGCACAAAAATAAATAATTTCTAGCAGAAAATAAAACCAGGGGCAGAGTGATAGATCTCTTGGTGTAGGAGGCTCTGCCATCAAACATGCATCCAGAATCTATGTTCTGCTATGTTATTTTTCTTCCCAAGTTCTAGACATTGCTCAAAGCGAGAGGCACAGTAGTGTAGGAAGCCCCCAAAGGACTTTTTTTTAAGCTTCAAAAAAGTTACATGTTGCATTTAATATGGGATTTCTAGTGAATCCAGGGACTAGCAAATCATCACAGGTACTGAAGGTATGAGAGGAGATGCTATACTGGGCCATCCTTAAAGTACTTATTTTTCTACTCTTGCTTCATGCCTGTCAATTTTTTTACTTCTGCAACATATTCAGACAAAATATGACTATTTATGCACTTTTCAACCTGATACCTAAAAACATTTGCCTTGTTAACTGCGAGTCCTGTACAGACATTCTGGATACTTACAACGTGGTTGTTGGATCAACTACCTGCTCTTACTTAATATCCTCACAGGTATATAGAAAGAACCGCACACAATTCTGCTCCTTGTCTCTGAGCGGGTATAATTCTGCAAGGCATACGCACATCATGACCAAAAGGTTTATATTGTGCTTCTAGATAGCATAAAGACTCCATTTGGTTGCAAGCCAAAATGACTTATTTGTGATAGAAACCAACTATAAATACAGGAACTTCAAAAAGGGGAAATCTTAATTTAAATTGGCCTTATTTCTCGATTATTATTTTAAAATAATCTAAATTTGCTTAATTTAAATTAACTAATTCTGACAACAATCAAACTCAGGGTCCTTCTCACCATCCCAACAGAACAAAATTTCAGTCTCCTTCCCTTTACATAACTTACATAGAGACTCCTCCCCACGGCTCATGAAACTCAGTGCTGGCTTGCAGGCTGAGGCTTAAGTGGGGCTGTAACCAACTGCACGGCCAGGGAAGGGATTGATAATGATAAAAATGAAATTGCATGAATAGTATTCAGGTTAGCCCCAATATTAAAGCAAGCTCTCCCACAGATTTCATCTAATTTCAACCTATGAATTGCCATGAACAGCATCAGCTAAGCAACCTCCAGATATTTCCAGTTACCTCTGCATCTTTCCTCCAGCTGGCAGCAATAATCATGACTGCTTACCTACTTTATTTGTCTCTATTTATTATATTTCATTCTATTTCTATAGAAGCAACGCCTCCCTTTTTATGGATGCACATGTTGCAGCTACAGCAAAGCGGCATTTTTCCACCTCCGGCGTGCTAAGCAGCTGGTCCCTTACCTTTCCCGCCCTGACCTGGCCACAGTGATCCATGTGATGGTCACCTCCAGGCTTGATTATTGTAACTCGCTCTACGTGGGGCTGCCCTTGAAGCTGACCCAGAAACTCCAGCGGGTGTAGAACGCTGCGGCGAGGCTCCTTATGGGGCTCTCACCGCGGGATCACATTCATTCAGTGTTTTACCAGCTGCACTGGCTCCTGGTAGAGTACAGGGTCAGGTTTAAAGTGCTGGTTTTAACCTTTAAAGCCCTATACGGCTTTAAAGCCCTATACGGCCCTATACTTACGGGACCGCCTCTCCTGGTATGTCCCACAGAGGACCCTATACAGTCCACAAAGAATAACATCTTGGAGGTCCCGGGTCTCAAGGAGGTTAGACCAGGGCCAGAGCCTTTTCAGCTGTGGCCCCAGCCTGGTGGAATGCTCTGTCACAAGAGACATCTTTCCGCAGGGCCTGCAAGACAGAGCTGTTCCACCGAGTCTTTGGTCTGGGCCCAGTCTGACCCCCTTCTTTCTATGGGACCCTGTATGTAAGTGGCCTCCTTGGCTCTTTCTATCGGCCCATATGGGACCAGCATGGGTGGCTGGGCCTGGTGAACTTTTAATTTTATTTTGATTTTAAATGTGATTTTGAATTGTATTTTAACTAATCATTTGATTTTGTGTTTTTAATGTATTAATATATTTGGTGTTAGCCACCATGAGCCCGGTCTTGGCCGGGGAGGGTGGGGTATTATTATTATTATTATTATTATTAATAATAATAATAATTCAAACTAACTTTTGTATTGCCACCATGCACTCTTCCTATCTTGGAAACTGTAGTTTGGTAGAGCGCTGAAAATCTTCTCTTAACTTGCCAACAGGACCAGAGCCTAGCATGTAAAGAACTGCAAAAAGGGCCCCAGGTGGATCTCCCCAGAAAGGGCGTTCTCCCGGGCAGCCCTAGCATCCTTCCACCCCACACAATCCCAGAATCCAGGGCTCCCTGAGAAGAAGGAATGAGTTCTGATCCAGTTTAATTCTGTAGTGTGGATTTGTCCATATTCTTACCGTCCGATTAGTGCAAATGGGCGTAAACGCATTAGTTCCACATGCAAAGAGTCTGTCCCCACCAATGAGAAGGACACGGATATAATTCTGGCACTCCTCCTAACATCAAAAAAGAAAGAGAAAACAGGATCATCAATGTCCCATAAGCAGTGTATGCTAAGCAAAACCTCTTTTCCAAAGGGGAAAAGAGAGGACCCAAATAATTACCGCCCAGTCAGTCTGACATCAATACCAGGGAAGATTCTGGAGCAGATCATTAAGCAAACAGTCTGTGAGCACCTAGAAAGGAATGCTGTGATCACAAATAGTCAGCATGGATTTCTGAAAAATAAGACATGTCAGACTAACCTGATCTCGTTTTTTGACAGAATTACAAGCCTGGTAGATGAAGGGAACGCAGTGGATGTAGCCTACCTTGATTTCAGCAAGGCATTTGACAAGGTGCCCCATGATATTCTTGTAAAGAAGCTGGTAAAATGCGGACTTGACTATGCTACCACTCAGTGGATTTGTAACTGGCTGGCTGACCGAACCCAAAGGGTGCTCATCAATGGTTCCTCTTCATCCTGGAGAAGAGTGACTAGTGGGGTGCCACAGGGTTCTGTCTTGGGTGCGGTCTTATTCAACATCTTTATCAACGACTTGGATGATGGACTCAAGGGTATCCTGATCAAATTTGCAGATGACACCAAACTGGGAGGGGGGCTAACACCCCAGAGGACAGGATCACACTTCAAAACGACCTTGACAGATTAGAGAACTGGGCCAAAACAAACAAGATGAATTTTAACAGGGAGAAATGTAAAGTATTGCACTTGGGCAAAAAAAATGAGAGGCACAAATACAAGATGGGTGACACCTGGCTTGAGAGCAGTACATGTGAAAAGGATCTAGGAGTCTTGGTTGACCACAAACTTGACATGAGCCAACAGTGTGACGCGGCAGCTAAAAAAGCCAATGCAATTCTGGGCCGCATCAATAGGAGTATAGCATCTAGATCAAGGGAAGTAATAGTGCCACTGTATTCTGCTCTGGTCAGACCTCACCTGGAGTACTGTGTCCAGTTTTGGGCACCACAGTTCAAGAAGGACACTGACAAACTGGAACGTGTCCAGAGGAGGGCAACCCAAATGGTCAAAGGCCTGGAAACGATGCCTTATGAGGAACGGCTAAGGGAGCTGGGCATGTTTAGCCTGGAGAAGAGGAGGTTAAGGGGTGATATGATAGCCATGTTCAAATATATAAAAGGATGTCACATAGAGGAGGGAGAAAGGTTGTTTTCTGCGGCTCCAGAGAAGCGGACACGGAGCAATGGATCCAAACTACAAGAAAGAAGATTCCACCTAAACATTAGGAAGAACTTCCTGACAGTAAGAGCTGTTTGACAGTGGAATTTGCTGCCAAGGAGTGTGGTGGAGTCTCCTTCTTTGGAGGTCTTTAAGCAGAGGCTTGACAACCATATGTCAGGAGTGCTCTGATGGTGTTTCCAGCTTGGCAGGGGGTTGGACTCGATGGCCCTTGTGGTCTCTTCCAACTCTATGATTCTATGATTCTAAAATGTCAATTTAGAAAAAAAAAACACAAAAAAACAAAAAACCCACAAAAAATAGGGGAAGCCGGAGCATGAGCGAAAAACCAAAATCTAGCTTCCGTTTTGAATCAGCCTTTCATAGAAAATTTTTTGAAAGACAAGTTGTATTACTATATTCCTTCCACTAGGGTCGTAAGCTCCAGTCCTGCGTAATTAAAAGTTCTCCAAATAGCCGGGGGGGGGGGGAGAGAGATAAGAGAGGTTTTTATATCTTCAAATGACAATAATTTTGTTTGGCTAGGGTCCTAAATAGACTTTTTCAAAATACAAAAAAGCGACCAGGTGTGCAAATTTTATTTACTTCACCTCCCTTCTGCCTTTAAGTTCAACTTTTTAAAGTATTAATGGCGTTGGAAGTCCTTTTTCCACTACGCAGTTCTTTGTTCTAAAACCGAAAGTAAGCAACAACTTCACGTTCTTTACCCTCCATTACATCAAAGGCTGTTATTTTCAGAAATAAAGTCACTCTGTCCCCCCTTTTAACTTAGTAGTCTTTTGTTTCTTTTTGGATGAAAAAAAGTTAAAGGAGAGAAGGCAACAGTAACCACTAGCAGCAACTCACTTTCCTTTTTCGCTGCTCTGTGCGACACGCTGCGTCTGTGCTGATCCCAGATGACAGCTGAGCTCTGTAAGCTTCTCACTTTTTCAATTCAAATCCTTTCTTTATTAATCACCATCCAATCTGTACTTTTGGGTCCGAAATTTCTTATAATTGAGAGCGGAGCGCTTTCCCTGCAAGCTCGGGGCTTCGCTATTCGGAAGTAGATAATGGCTTCCCTTCGCCTGCTATCCCCACTCCGCCGTACTCCTCACTCCTTGCGCCCTGTAGCACCCCTTTCTTCTCGAAATAGCACGTGATTTCGCTTGCGGCAAAACCCCCCTTGCGGGAGGTTCGCGCTCCACCGGAAGTCCAATCAATTCCTAATTACAAGAAACCCATTGATCCTTTTGAGAAGCTCTGCTGCATCACTTTCTCTATGCTTTGTTGTAGCAGTTGACTCAACTGTGGCAAGGGCCACTAAAAAACTTAATGCCAGTAATTCAGGCTCTTTTTTCCTCCAACCTCCAACAAACAATGAAGTACTCCATTCTTTGCTGTATTGCACATTGAATTTTCTAATACTAAAATGTCACAATGGTCCTCTCTAACTCTACGATTCCTTTCTTTACATGCGCTCACATTTTGCACCCTGTAACTCTTCCAGGCATTTTAGATTTGGTATAACTCTTTGGGGCCATACTATCTCAGGTTCATAAAGGAAGCTGTATGAAGCCCACCCTTCCCCGTGAAAGAGGGAGAGATGGGGAGGGAGAAAGGGAGTATTGTGGCAAACTCAGTTATTGATATGTGGGGGTCATTTCAGAGGAACAGACACTCCTTGGAGCAGGCACTGCACCATCCACACCTGGCGATGCAGAAACTGTCAAACATTCGTAGAGTTGGTCAAAGGAATCAATCAATCTCCAAGTTTTTCTGCCTCTTTCAAAAGTATGATTCAAGGGTGCCTTGGCTGTGACTGTGCTCATAATTGTGCAGCTGGACATTTTTGTGGAGGTCAGCTTGTCCATACAAGAACTGTGTGCGTTGTGGGCAATGCCAAGGCAACCCTTTGTGGTCTATATATGCAGCTACCATTATATGTGGCATGAAACAGACCGACTGCAGTCACAGAATGCATTCAGCCCATAGCTTTGAGGTATGCAGAACAAAGAGTATTCAGATTTCTACCTTGAAGTACTATCTCAAGGTTAATTATGGATTTTATAAGATTTGTAAACGCCAAATAATCTCTGGTGTCTGTACTATATGTTGTCATGCAAGCAGGAAACAAATTTGGTAAGGCTTGTTTCTATTTTCATAGTCCTAGTGTTTTAAAATTGCATCTGCAGATTTTTAAACCTCCAGCCTGACTTTTTCCGGAAGTAAGAATGCATTATGATTGGTTGTTATAACTGCAAGGATATGCTTCCTGCTTTTATCACTCTACCCCCCTCAAAGGACTGAATTTGGAAACAACAACAAAGGTCTATTTGCTGTACCATTCAGGTGCTTCCAGCACCCCAGAAAGTCTGCAGACAAGGCTGAGTGAAATTCAGTCTGGTTACCGACTTTGTCCCAGGACCAAAGAACAAAGCCTAAGGAGTTCACTGTAACTCAAAAACATGTACCCAACATGGTAAATACTAGCAGGTTCCCATAATAATATAGCTCCAACTGTTCTGCTGTGGTGTGAGAGCAACCACAGTACAAAGACTCTTGAGTGGGACTTTAAGCATGCATGCACAAAGGTGAACCCTCCAGTTCCTAAGCCTGCCAAGTGTCCATGCACTGGATGCAATATCTGCATGAGGTCTGTGTGTGTGGGTCCAAACTGGAGTTAACTCACATAGGACACTGCACAAATGTGCAATCCAGTAAGCAGATCCCAACAGGTCTTTAGGCAGGAAAGATGCACACACTGAGCAGTGTGGTCTTGTTCCTTCACTATGTACAGATGCTAACTTGATTAGAACCTTGCTTGAATGAGTCTGCAATCCTGTGAACATTTTCAAGTAAACATGCATAGGCACAAGTGGACAGATGAACTTTCTCACTCAGATCTAGGAAATTAATTATTTAAGAAGGAGCTACTCACCTTTGATTTGCCTTTACTGTAACAAGCCTTTGTAGTAGCTTCATCACAAAACCACTCCACTCCCTAGCACACAGAAATAAATAAAGATTAGATGCAGAAAACAACAAGCAAAATGCCCAGGAGCAAGCTTGGAGATCGTGTGTTTCCATTGAAATAAACAACAATGATTTAAAATTGCATGGGAGAGAAAATATAATGGCTGTATTTGGGCATCACGGTAAACCATAAATCATGGCTTGCTGGGCACGAGTGAATCATGCCTGTTTTGCTTCTCCACGCTAGCACTGGGAGCAAGCAAACCGCAAGCCCTGGCTCAGCATCGCTTCTGAACCAGAAGTCGTGGGTTGTTTTGCTCCAGATGATGGTAACTCACAGTTTGCTTTTGGCTTAGCAATCACGGTGTGCTTCTTCCGCACTCAAGAGGCAAGGAGTGAAGCAAGTAAATTCATTCACGCACAGGATGACGAAAGACCAAAATATAACTGTGGAGAAATTAATTCAGGGCCACACGGAGCCACATTTGTTCACCTGTTTCCCTTGTTCATGTATGAGGTGTGGCTGGGGTGGGTGTGCGGTTCAGGGTCTTGTTTCAGCATCAAAACCCTTAATGTGCTGAACAAGCACATTAAGAAATAAACATGTTTTTTATTATTTAGAATGGCCAAAATGTTTACGTGTTTATTTTAAAAATCTGTATGCTGCCATTCACCAAATGATTTCAAGACAGTCCAGGACAGCATACTAAAAACCATGAAATACTATAAATAACAAATAAACACTATAAGGGATTAAAACAAAACATGAGGATGCAGGATGGATAAAGATGCATGTTAAAATCAAAGACATTTTAAAGACCTAGGTGGAAAAAAGCAGTACCTTGAAAGCCAAGGAGATGACTGCAATTTAGCTCCCAGGCTATATAGGGCATTGCTGGGAAATCTCCAACGGGTCATTTTCCCCAAACCACGTCCCCCTGCTCTACATCTGACATCATATAAGGTAAGGCTCCCTGTTGAAAGCAGAATTTGCAGGAGCCTCTGATCAGCTGATGCCTGCAAATCTTTGTATCTTTGCCTGTGCAGTATATTGATTTCTGCAGTACTGCTGTTGAAGTCACAGAGTAGGCCATTTACCTCCCTGTTCTATGGACAACCTTTGAACATTCATTCCCTGCATTCCTTGCAACCAAGTCAGTGTTCATGTGAACCTAACCAGTGTGGTGTCATAGAGCACCAAACGAGGACTGAGGAGAACGGTGTTCAATTCTCTCTCTCCTGAACCATGAAGCTCACTGAGTACCTTTGGAGCAGTCAGCAACACTCACCCCACTTCACTGGGTTGTGAGGATAAGATAGGGAGAAGATAGTATGTGTTGCCTGGAGGATATAAATATTATATTTATATTTATATATTTATTTTCAGGGTTTCATTTTCCTCTCTAAAAAACCTTACACTATTCAGTCAGATATTAAAAGTACATAAAATTAGTATATTATTAATTATTTATTAATAATGCATTATTAATGTATCATTCTATATGATTAGAACTTCCAAATTATACTAAAGATTATTATACTAATAATCCAAATTATACTAAATCCCTATGTGGGACTGATATACCACTGTACTGCTCCAAAGGGTTCCTCCCTTGACAAAGGGGGGAGTTGAAGGAAGAGTTGAAGTCATCAATTCTTTGTCTGCTGAGGGACCAATTTCCATGGAGACACAGCCGTCAGCTGAGACAGACTGGAAGAGGGAGGGAGACCCACAAGATACTTTTTCTTTCCAGGCATAGGCTGGATATCTGTAGAACCTTTGCAAGTTTTCACTTGACTTGGCTAGTGCAATTGCCTGTACCTGACTTCAGCAACCCTACAATTGGCACAGAAACTAGAGCTGTGACTTCTTGATTCTTGTTTAAATAAATTCCCAAAGCCAAGAATCAACACTTGGCAAGTAGCATCATGCAAGCAGCTTTTCTTGGAACCTATACTTAGTTTGCTGTGAAATAATAGGCGGGGGTGTGTGTGGAGAGTATTTAACAGCAGGGATAATAGCTCAAAGATAATGTGATTTTCCAAACTTTCTACTGTCAAGGAACCTTGTTCACATTGACTCGCATGCAAAGTAATCAAGCTGTGATTGTCCCATGTGTTGGAGAAACTGCCCCATAATATTCCACATTTCAGAAGGAATTGGTCCTGATTTATCACTGCATCCGAAAGAAACTCATTGATGTGGTTCATTGTAAGTCGGGGAAAGTGTTTCCTGGGGTTTGGAGAGGGCTCACCCTGAAATGTCAGCGCATCATTTTTTAAAAGTCTCCTTGAATCAGGGAGGGGAACAGCAAATTCTGGAAGCATATTAAAAGCAGACTTTCGGATAAAAGTCAACAAATTCATGGTTGCGGGTTCATCGGGGAAGGAGTAGGACGTGTACCTTGCGGCTGATAGGAGCGGAATTGTTTTTAAAGGCTCCGTTCCTGAAAGTGTAAAAAAGTAAAGGGAAATGGCCAAGCATACCAAGCAGCATAGCTGTCAAGCGTCCCTTATTTGGCAGGACAGTCCCTTATCCCAGCGCCATGTCCCGCTGCTGTCCCTTATTGATGATGTCCCTTAAATAAGCTACTGAAGGTAATGGGGCCCTTTCTATCTCCAGCTGTGCTTTGTCAACAACAAATTGTTGCTGTTTTTTTGTGTTGAACATATGCTATATGGTAATTTATGTACCTAATGGGTATCTAAAGCAATTTGCACGCAACAAAATATGTATTTTATCAAAGTAATTGTTGATCCCTTATTTTGGCTGCTGATCCCTTATTTTCAAATCTGTAAGTTGACAGCTATGCCAAGCAGACTGCCCATACGTCCACTGGTGGCAAAGCTCCACGTAAACAGCTGGCTACCAAAGCTGCTCGGAAAAGTGCTCCCTCTACTGGTGGATTCAAGAAAACTCATCGCTACAGGCCTGGTACTGTGGCGCTGCGAGAGATTCGTCGTTATCAAAAGTCCACGGAACTTTTGATTCATAGAATAGAATCATAGAATCATAGAGTTGGAAGAGACCACAAGGGCCATCGAGTCCAACCCCCTGCCAAGCAGGAAACACCATCAGAGCACTCCTGACATATGGTTGTCAAGCCTCTGCTTAAAGACCTCCAAAGAAGGAGACTCCACCACACTCCTTGGCAGCAAATTCCACTGTCAAACAGCTCTTACTGTCAGGAAGTTCTTCCTAATGTTTAGGTGGAATCTTCTTTCTTGTAGTTTGGATCCATTGCTCCGTGTCCGCTTCTCTGGAGCAGCAGAAAACAACCTTTCTCCCTCCTCTATGTGACATCCTTTTATATATTTGAACATGGCTATCATATCACCCCTTAACCTCCTCTTCTCCAGGCTAAACATGCCCAGCTCCCTTAGCCGTTCCTCATAAGGCATCGTTTCCAGGCCTTTGACCATTTTGGTTGCCCTCCTCTGGACACGTTCCAGTTTGTCAGTGTCCTTCTTGAACTGTGGTGCCCAGAACTGGACACAGTACTCCAGGTGAGGTCTGACCAGAGCAGAATACAGTGGCACTATTACTTCCCTTGATCTAGATGCAATGCTCCTATTGATGCAGCCCAGAATTGCATTGGCTTTTTTAGCTGCCGCGTCACACTGTTGGCTCATGTCAAGTTTGTGGTCAACCAAGACTCCTAGATCCTTTTCACATGTACTGCTCTCAAGCCAGGTGTCACCCATCTTGTATTTGTGCCTCTCATTTTTTTTGCCCAAGTGCAATACTTTACATTTCTCCCTATTAAAATTCATCTTGTTTGTTTTGGCCCAGTTCTCTAATCTGTCAAGGTCATTTTGAAGTGTGATCCTGTCCTCTGGGGTGTTAGCCACCCCTCCCAGTTTGGTGTCATCTGCAAATTTGATCAGGATGCCCTTGAGTCCATCATCCAAGTCATTGATAAAGATGTTGAATAAGACCGGGCCCAAGACAGAACCCTGTGGCACCCCACTAGTCACTCTTCTCCAGGATGAAGAGGAACCATTGATGAGCACCCTTTGGGTTCGGTCAGTCAGCCAGTTACAAATCCACTGAGTGGTAGCATAGTCAAGACCGCATTTTACCAGCTTCTTTACAAGAATATCATGGGGCACCTTGTCAAATGCCTTGCTGAAATCAAGGTAGGCTACATCCACTGCGTTCCCTTCATCTACCAGGCTTGTAATTCTGTCAAAATACGAGATTAGGTTAGTCTGACACGACTTATTTTTCAGAAATCCATGCTGACTCTTGGTGATCACAGTATTCCTTTCTAGGTGCTCACAAACTGTTTGCTTAATGATCTGCTCCAGAATCTTCCCTGGTATTGATGTCAGACTGACTGGGCGGTAATTATTTGGGTCCTCTCTTTCCCCCTTTTTGAAAATAGGGACAACATTTGCCCTCCTCCAGTCTGCCGGGACTTCGCCTGTTCTCCAGGAATTCTCAAACATGACTGCCAGTGGTTCTGAGATCACATCTGCCAGTTCTTTTAATACTCTTGGATGCAGTTCATCTGGCCCTGGAGACTTGAATACATCTAAACTAGCCAAGTATTCTTGTACTATCTCCTTAGTTATTCTGGACTGTGTTTCCTCTGCTGAATCATTTGCTCCAAATTCTTCAGGTCGGGCATTGTTTTCTTTATCGGAGAAGACTGAGGCAAAGAAGGCATTGAGGAGTTCAGCCCTTTCTGTGTCCCCTGTTTGCATTTCACCATCTTCTCCTCTGAGTGACCCCACGGTTTCTTTGTTCTTCCTTTTGCTACGAACATACCCATAAAAGCCTTTTTTGTTGCTTTTAACCTCTCTAGCAAGCCTGAGTTCATTCTGTGCTTTAGCTTTTCTGACTTTGTGTCTACACGTGCTGGCTATTTGTTTGAATTCCTCTTTGGTGGTTTCCCCCCTTTTCCATTTTTTGTACACATCCTTTTTTAATCTTAACTCAGTTAAAAGTTCTTTAGATAGCCACCCTGGCTTCTTTAGGCACCTTCCATGTTTCCGTCTCATTGGTATTGCCTGAAGTTGTGCTTTTACTGGCAAAATATAGTATTTCCAAAGGTGGTTTGATTACACCGCCTCAGAAAACAGCTACATAATTTCATAATTCCATTTAGTTGCGTTTTTACTATTGTTATCTGTTTGCCTTCACATCTTATGCCATGTATTCAAACACCATGTTTTTCAAAGGTGCAATGCAACCAAGAATATAATTTGACAGAACAAAATGACAGTAATCAGTGCAGGCTTCAGGTTTGCAGGGCTGGTGAAAGGGGGCTCTGGCAAAACCCGTCATCCTCCACCCCAGGAGTTTGCTAGCTGATCAGGGAGAGAGAGGCAGTGGGGAAGCAGCTTCTCCTTTGCTGCCATTGCTACTCACTTGCTCCCCCTCCAGGCCTGGGTTTGGTGAGCACATGGGCAATGACAGCCAAAGGAGAAGCATCAGGGGCAGAAGGTCCTTGGCAGAGAGCCTCTGCCAACCTCTGACCGACACAGATTGACCGTACCCATGCGACAATGGAATAGCATCACTGTGCATCGTTCCAAGATGTGTTAGTTGTTGTAGCTACTGAATCATAGTCAGGGAACGGAGTTTATTGCTTACTGAAGGAACCAGGGGTGTTTTACCAATAGAGGCTAGTGGTGCAGGGCACCAGGGCGCCAAGTTCTGGAGGGCGCCAGGGAAGAGGCGGAGGCTGGACGCGGCGCCTCCCAGCATCAGCTCACCGCCGAAGCAGTACTGCGCCCAGCGCCTCCTTCTGCCATGGCCACCGCAGCACCAAGCAGCCAGTTGAGCCGGGAGGCACCGTGTCCAGCCTCTTCCCTGGCGCCCTCCAGAACTTGGCGCCCTGGTGCCGCCCTCCAGCCACTGCCTGCCACCTCCAGCCCCACCGGCAGCACCATTCTCCCTAAATGGGGGGGGGGGAGCGGGCACCGGAGGGAGCTTTGCACCATGGCGCCGGATATGCTTAAGACGGCCCTGGAAGGAACACACGTGAACATGAGAACTGCCTTGCTAGATCAACTCCAGTCATTTCTCCAACAACCGTAAGACAAGACAGCTCTGGAAACTTACAAGCAGAGCACAAGGGTTATGGCCAAGCCGAGGTTTAATTTAGCAGTAGTAGTTAACAGCAGTAACGGCCTCATCCTCCATTTAAAGCCATTCTGCTGCCGCCTGTGGTGTCTCTCATGGAGACAGAAGATTCTTCAATCCAGTAGAGGTTTTACTCAGTGGAAAGGAGACTGAGGTGAGTTTTGTCAATTCGTTCTCTCCTCTGCAGGTCCCCCTTCCCTCTGAATCTTATGTGCTGTTCTGAAGGGTCCCCCATTCAGGAATAGATGGGGGCTGCAGTGAGGACAAACTGGAGAAAATCTCCTCCTTCCCGGTTCTGCTAAAGCCTCTGCTGGATCAAAGTGTCTTCTGTCAGCAGACGGTCACCAGTGGATGCAACCCATTTAGCTAGTGGGGACTGTCACATCTAGCCAGACCCCCAAAAGGAGTTATGCACTTGAGACTGGTGAGACTTTGCAAAATTGGGGTGGCATGAGCAAGTTCTTTTTACCAGTTCAAAATACTCTCCCTAAGACTTGTTGCACCTGGAAGAAGTGCTGCTTTCTCTGTCGCAACAGCTCATGAGGAAGAAAGGAAAATATCACAGCCCACATTCAGAGAACCTGCGACGTTCTCTAGCTGCATGGTAATCTCAGAGGGAGAGAAGCCACTGCCTGAAGAGTCATCACCTCCCGCTCCTCCCAGACTACCCTGACCAGAGGATGCACTATTGTCAGACTCCATCAGATCCTCCAAGTGTCCCTCGATTACAGGGACAGTTCTGGATTTACAGAAACTGTCCCGGTTTCTGACTTGATCCCGGAATGTCCCCCTTTTCCTTAGGACATCCCTATTTTCATTGGAGTAATGTTGGAGGGTATGGAGTTATCTGACCCCCGAGCCATCTGAAGGGAAGTTTTTTAATGTCTGGAAGTTTTTTAATGTTTAATGTTTTATTATGTTTTTATATATGTTGGAAGCCACCATGAGTGGCTGGGGCAACCCAGTCAGATGGGTGGGATATAAATAGTAAAGTTGCTGTTGTTGTTATGGACATCTCTATTTTCGTCACAGAAATGTTGGAGGGTTGTCAGCTCAGGACACCCCTCACTTCCTCCAGCCTGCAGGAGGCAGCTTTTACAGAATAGGGCGATGGCCCTTTAAAAGAACAAACCATTCTCCTGAAGGGGTAGAGCAAATGCAGGTGGCTCAGGCCAGCCAACCAGCTTTTATGTGACTTCAGGATGCTCCTGAGGTAGCAGTTCTCCTGTCTAAGACTTAGTCAAGATGACTGAGACCAGGATAGGCAACATGGCAGCCTGCAGGTATTTTGGACTACAACTCCCATTATCCCCGATTATTAGTCATGCTGGCTGGGGCTGGAGGGCACCATGTTGAGAACCCCTGACCTGACTCTGTAGGACATTCTGAGTTCTGCCTGGATATGCCATTACTGGAACTTTTGTATGCAGTGCATATGCTCTGCCAACCAGCAATAGTCCTTCCTCTTTCTCATTCCTAATAATAATTCACATGGTGGTTGTCTTTAAAAAAACAACAACAAAAAACAGTACTGCATATTTTCATGGAGCAGCCCCCTCAGAAGCCAGCATCCCTCCCAGCTCCTCTGAGCAGCCTGCATTTTAAGTTACTTTTTCAAACAGTTATGGTACCAACACATGGCAGCTGAGGGCATCTTAGAGATGCAATGAGCATTATTCAAAACACTATTGAGAAGCAATTATGAGAAAATTCTTCAAGCTGTGTCAAAATGTGCTCAAACAAATTTGGCATTTATTTCCAGCCGTACCCTTTAGCAATGCTTGGCAGGATTTTTGGAATAATGCTGTCAAACTGGTAACATGTACTGTGGTCTTCTGTCAGAGAAATTCTGTAATCAAACTGAGGCAGAACTGAAAGGATAGTGGTACATGCTTTAAAATAAAAGCTGATAAAAGCCAGAGTGTGTATGATATCAATAGCTGAAGAATCTATATGGATGGCTGTAGAGAAAGGTTAGTGAAATATATAATGTGTTGTGCTATGCAAGCAGTCTTGCAGGGAACCTGGCATTACAGCAGATAAATAACTGTCAGGCCAAAAATCCTATGAATTGTAGTTTCTACATTTCTGTTTATTACAATTATAATTCCAACTTTTTTGAACTTCAGTCCTTGGTGAAGTAGCACATAGCTGCATTTGTTCTTACCTGTGCACACATTTAAAAGACATGTGGACATGCATGAATATTACCCATAGATTTATAACTCAGTCCTGTGCATGCCTAATCTCCAGTAATACCCATTAATTTCACTCGTCTCTCTCCTAGGCAAGTATCTATGGGAAGCTCTGGTAACCACACAACAAAAATATTTGCCTGGCAAAGGGTGAAGCCGCCCTCAATAAATACCCCATATATGCTAGTATTTCAACTTCACTCACCATTAACCTCATTAATGCACGGAGTAAAACACCTGCACGGCTATAGTGCATGACCGTATGCCTCCTTCTCCCCCTTTCTAAAAAAATTGTAGGCGGTTAATTTGGACACATTGTGCCCCAAGAGCACAGTGAAAATGGCCCTGAGTAGGTTCCTCTTGTAGCGGGGCGGCTTCTAATATACAGTGGTGCCTCGCAAGACAAAAAGAATCCGTTCCTTGAGGCTCTTCGTATAGTGGTTTTTTCGTCTTGCGAAGCAAGCCCATTGACAGCTTAGCGGATTAGCGCTATTAGCGGTCTAGCGGCTTTTAGCGATCAGCTGTTAAGCGGCTTATCAGCGGATCAGCTGATAAGCGGCTTAGTGGCTTAGGAAAAGGGCGGAAAAAGCGGAAAAAACCCGCGGGAACTCGCAAGACATTTTTGTCTTGCGAAGCAACCCCATAGGGAAATTCGTTTTGCGAAGCGCCTCCAAAACGGAAAACCCTTTTGTCTAGCGGGTTTTCCGTCTTGTGAGGCGTTCGTCTTGCGGGGCACCACTGTAAAGGCCTTTGGCTGCCAAGGCAAGCAGGTGTTTTGTATGTTTTTTAAAGGCATCTTTACAAGATGGAATATAAAGGCAATTCAGTAACAGCTGAAACCCTCTGTGCAATAGGAATACAAAATGCAGACTCAGGTAGGGATCATACGCACAATTAGTTTCCATGATTATGCTTAGCTTATGGGGAATAATGATGTGAATGCCATCCACATCATGGCTTCACAAACTAAGAGCCAATTTATACGTTAGATTTTGAAGATAATTCACACATGACCTTTTTAGGTTAAGAGGAACATGTTTGGGAAAGTATTAGACACAAGGGCGTATTAGCAAAGAGCCAGGATTGGCTATAGTTCTCTCTGACATACTTGGTTGCCAGCCCAGGTTTTCTGTCAAATAATGTGTGGCAGAGGTGCTAAGTTGCGCCTAACATGGGGGGGGGGGAGGCACGCAATACAGGTGCACTGGGCTTCTCAAAGGGTTGCACACACACACACACACACACACACACACACACACACACACACACCTACCTTACCTGGCTGCATAACATATGGAGCTAAGACATAACTAAACCTTATCTATCTATAAGAAATGTAAATACAAACCATCAGCAGTAGCAACCATATTGAGCATGTACAAGTCATGGTAGATACATTTGTCTATAGGTCACTGTAGGTTGTACCCACTTCAGACTGCAGGTGGGAATTCACTTGATGAAATGCCCAGAGAGAGAGAGAAAACCCTCTGCACAGAAAACTAGCTATCAAGGACAGAAGGCAGCAGAACCACATGCTCATAGTCCCTGAAATGCTAATTGCTAGAAGAAAGATGTATTAAAATAAGCCTACACAACTTGTCCCAAAAAGCTGTTCTGAGATTTATTTTAAAATACTGTATAGTGAGAAATAAAATATACAAGAGAAGCCAACTGTGCGGATAAAATTCAATAAAAATGCTTTAAAGGGGATAAAAGAAGGGGGAAACAAAAGAAAAGTCAATTGCACCATTTGACATCCAGAAGCTTTTTCACATCTTCACTGGAAACGTTTTAATGTCCATTTGTTTTGCTTCTTTTTTAAAAGAGGGAGGGGTAAAAGTTAACTGCTTACCTGGATGAGAGAAAGATCCTCACTATGTAGCCTGAAGAGGTAGTTTCTAAAAGAGGGAAAGGAGAAATGGCATCAGTTAGGCAGGTGAACCAGGAGACCATGGCTCTTGGATATTCTTGATTTAGAAGCTTAAAAGCCTTTGTCACAGTAAACCTGGATTTACCACTGACAGTGCACTTGACAAATAGCTGCAGCCGCCCCTGGCTCTTCAATAAGGAGTAAACCTATATAATGTATCTGTTAACTACACATTGTGTTTAGCTTAGCAGAACCAGGAGTTTGGAAGATTTCCTACTGAAATCAAACAAGCCCCTGCAATTTTGGAAATCTACTGCCTGCTGAAAACATTTCTATTTTGCAAAGAAGTGTTGGCCACTTGTTCTGTATTTCATTATTTTATAGTTTTATGATGTTTCATGATTTTATTGTACACTGCCATGGTATTTTTCAATGAGTTGTCAATTTAGAAATATTCTGACAGAGAAATAAAACGTTTCAAAACTTGTTTGTCTTGTTAGGTGTTTCTAAGTGTACACTGAAGCTTGTCAAAAGCAGAGAAATGTTTGATAATTTTACTGTAGGCATCTTACCTTAAGCAACTTAGGATGAGATCTACATTTTCTTTCTTAGTTTCTCTAAAGTTTACTCCCACTGACATTTTGAGTGACTAGGAGGAGGAGATACAAATATCTGTGTGTCTGTTATATATCAAATATTTAACTCTATAGACTCTTGACATGTGGAGCATAGACAGAGAGGAAGTCCCAGAGCCCAGGGTTGTATTCAAGTAGCACTAAGTAGGAATGACCTAGGCTTGTACAATGTGACTCTCCTCCCCTACACCTTCCCCTTCAGGAGCAGTTTTGGGGACAGTGGGGGGTGCAGGGAGAGAAGGGGAAGGGAAGGGGAAGGGAAGGGGGAGTCCCATTGCACAAGCAGAAGTCACTCTGTGCAATTATTTGGTTGAATACTGCAAAGGTCCTTTAAGGACCTTCCTTCTTTTCTTTCTTAATCTACAGGAGCTCATCTTTTCATACATTTTACATGAATATTTCTGTAGACTTTCCTGCAGCAAGCACAAAAATAAAATATTCCTCTAGACAGCAACTAGATTTTCAGGAGCTTGATAAAGATGGGGTGAAAGTTGTTGGAGAAGCTTCCTCTCTCCAAAGTGGACTGTCAGTGACTATCGGCTCAACCCCACATATCTTGTTTCTGAGTTGGCCAGATAATAGCCCTCAGAGAAGGGCAGTTTGGCCTATGGGCCTTCAGCTGCTTATCCCTAATTTATGCAGAATAGAAACCCAGTTTTAGGAATTGCAAGGCTGAAGGTTTTTTTCAGTTGACAGCCTCTCTCAGATTGCCTTCCTGTAGCAGCAGTGCATCTGCTGTTTTCTATTTGAGAAAAATGAAGAGCCGGCCAGGAAGAAACAACCTTCCTTTCCTACAGTAGCTCATTGTCAAAAACTTCTTTGAAATTTTCACCCTCACTACTGTGGTCTCCATTAATAAAACTCCTATTTCTCTCTCACACACACATTTTCTCTGACAGCATCAAATCCGCAATGTGTAAAGACAGGACATCTCTAGTGCAGCCATGAAGACCTTCTTATACAGGCATCCATATTCCAGTGGCACTTTGGATCTCCCATTTCCAACTCTCACTCGCTCTTGGTTACAAACTTTAATGAAACATCATAAAAATAAATGTACTGTTGTGGCTGCTGGCTAACCATTATTTTTGTTAGGTGGTTGCTGGGTAACAGCCCAAGATAATCTGTTAGTTTCATTAATTAACATGAATATCAGAAGGTGGTCTTTGATGCAGTCCAGTCATATAGATATTTATAAAATCTGTAATAGGAGTTAGGGAGGTTTTTTCTGACTTTGAAAACAATTCAAATTCAGGTTTGGCCATCATCTTGAACAACTGTGGCAATGATTAATGAGAGGAATAACCTAAAAAATTCCTTCACCTTTTGATGAGCAGCTGTTCCACTGTTTGAAGCCATAAGGTTTTAGAAACAAAAAACCAAAGCAACCTGCTTCAGCCCAGATCTGAAAAACCATATTTTTCTTTTCTGCAGAACCTAACCACCACCACCTGCACAGATCTCTTTTGGTTGTTTTTACAGCCAGGGCACGGGTGGTAGAGCTATATCAAAGGCAAACCAGGAGAGTACAAGCTGGGTAGGATTCATGGAGTATCAGGGCAGAGCAGGCGGAAAAATCAGCAAGCAGGTTCATGGCACATTCCAGGAGTTCCAAGTGAGAGCTTTTCAGCAGCCTGCTAACATTCTCTTCCTACTTCCTTCTAGAGGGGCTGATAGGAGCATAGCTGTCAACTTTTCCCTTTCCTTGCGAGGAATCCTATTTGGAATAAGGGAATTTCCCTTTAAAAAAGGGAAACGTTGACAGCTATGGGTAGGAAGCTCAAATGAACTGGCATTGAAAGGCAGGACTGGGCTAAGGAGCAATGTTCACCAATTTGATCAGAACTGAATTTTAACAAACGTAAGAAAGAACTTTCATCCATGCACACTGCAGGTGGTGACATGACATGTTTTATTTAAGTTGCATTGCTTCATCAAAACAAAAACAACACTTTGGGGGTTAGCTGTTTAAATTTTTTGGGCAACTAATAAAACAAACCACCAGTCATCATCTAAGCCACTTCCTTAAAGCAGTATTATTATAGCTCAGTCTGACCCCAGAAACCCAGGACAGTCAACATCTGTAGATAGCTGGAATCAAAAGCAGGATAATAAAAAGGGCAAAAATATTGCATGCTTAGGGCCACAACAGTTGTCTCCCAAATTAGAATCATAGAATCATAGATCATAGAGTTGGAAGAGACCACAAGGCCCATCGAGTCCAACCCCCTGCCAAGCAGGAAACACCATCAGAGCACTCCTGACATATGGTTGTCAAGCCTCTGCTTAAAGACCTCCAAAGAAGGAGACTCCACCACACTCCTTGGCAGCAAATTCCACTGTCAAATAGCTCTTACTGTCAGGAAGTTCTTCCTAATGTTTAGGTGGAATCTTCTTTCTTGTAGTTTGGATCCATTGCTCCGTGTCCGCTTCTCTGGAGCAGCAGAAAACAACCTTTCTCCCTCCTCTATGTGACATCCTTTTATATATTTGAACATGGCTATCATATCACCCCTTAACCTCCTCTTCTCCAGGCTAGACATGCCCAGCTCCCTTAGCCGTTCTTCATAAGGCATCGTTTCCAGGCCTTTGACCATTTTGGTTGCCCTCCTCTGGACACGTTCCAGTTTGTCAGTGTCCTTCTTGAACTGTGGTGCCCAGAACTGGACACAGTACTCCAGGTGAGGTCTGACCAGAGCAGAATACAGTGGCACTATTACTTCCCTTGATCTAGATGCTATACTCCTATTGATGCAGCCCAGAATTGCATTGGCTAACCTGCTGGGCAAGTTTAAGCATGTCTGACTCTTAACTGTTTGCAAGATTTGTTCGTTGGGCTGATTTGAAATTAGTAAAAGTCTAGGCTCATAGCAGTGTCAAGATGCACTCTACTGCTAAAAAAATCCACTCTTGACAGAAATACAAAGAGCAGTAACAGACAGTGCTTTAACCTGTTGTGAGTCAGCTTCACAATTTGCATGAAAGGGAGAAACACCCACAAATCAAATGCTAATTCAGCCACTCCCTCCCTTACTGTGACAGTCTAACCAGAACTGTATAATATGATTCTCTTGGCTGCATCGCTGAGCTTCAAGTCCTAAACACTGCAAGGACTGCAGAATCTAGTTTTCTTAGAAAAGTGGTTACCAAATATCACAGCTAATTTTGAAGTCCATAGCTTGTTGGCATGTTACATGGATATAAATGATGTATTTTAATCAAATATGCATTCAAACAAGAAAAGTAACCATCTGATAAGAGAGAATTTTTAGAAAGCATTGTCTCACCTTGCTCCAACAACAAGTTCTTTTTGTCTTGGATCAAATGTTATCTGAGAGAAGTCGACAGCATTTTCTGCTCTGAATATATGTAACCAAGGAGCAATCTCTATACAAACATAAATTTGATAAATACATAAAATCAGATTATTAGCATTAAAAATATTTAGCATTTACATAGATTTTTCAATGCTATCAAGGAACTCTGCCTATCTTATTTCATGAATCCTTACAACAGCCTTGTAAGCTGCTGTTTCTTTAGCCCTGACCTTGGCATAGTGCTAGCCTAAAGCAGTCCTCTTGATAGAGAGGTTTCCAGGCACAGACTCATGTGCTTCTTTCTGTCTATTTCTCCTCAGAAGAACTGGAGGTGGTTTCAAGATTCACACGTTTCCTGGTTTTGCATGAACCTGGTCCCCTTACACAGCTACCTGTAAAAGCAACTTCAAGCTATGGTTGTCAACTGTATGGTTTAGGGTGGATTTATGCTTCATGTAGGTGCACATGCATCGTGAAAATGTGGTGTCATGGTTAAGGTTATCAGACGTCCCCGTTTCCCGGGGATAGTTCCCAGATTTACAAATCTGTCCCCAGACAAAATCCATCCCCAGATTTCATTTAATGTCCCTGGATTTATATTTTAAGTGTTGCAGATTTATTAGTGGGGAATGAATGTTGCGTGATTGGTTCAACGGCACAAGACACATCATATGGGGACTTCTGGCAAGGCAAAATGGTGGGCACCATGGCAACAAGCAGCTCCAGAAGCCAGCCAGAGTCAACTGTGCTACCGCTGCTGCCGCCACTGCCAAGCGGGAACTGGGGACGCCGGGCGCATCAACTGGGGGAGCCACTAACACACCCCCCCCCGCGACCCAAATCAAGCGGGGCGCAAGAGCGCCCGGCCAACTGTCCAGAGGCGCTCCGGGGCCAGGAAAACCATGGAGCCGACGCAGGGAGAAGGGGGAAAGGAGAAGGAGGAGGAAGAGAGATAAAGAGGAAGGAGAAAGAAGAGGGGAGCCCTGACCTTGCCGCGCCACCGCCGCTGCTGAGGAAGAGAGGTAGGAGAGAGCACCGGGAGGGCAAGGGCGCATGACCAAGCCCAGACCCAACCCGAGAGAGCAGGCAGGGGCCCCGAGGAAGGCCATGCAACAGAGGAGAAATATTACATTTTTTATAATGTTAACGAAGAAGAAGCCATTTGCGTTCATGTAAATGCAATACAGTCCAGAGTTAACACAGATTGGTGTTCCTGCTTTCCTTCAGTTGCCCAAGGCAATATTTGCTTCTGTCGTTCTTATTATGTGTTTTGTATTCCAACTGAAGTTGAAAAGTGTCCCCGGATTCACTGGGAAAAAATCTGGTAACCTTAGTCATGGTTCTCACACACCCTTTCGGCTATTCAATGAGAATGCAAGGAACTGGGTTTTCATTTTTTAAATGGAAAGGCCAACCATGTAACAATCAGAGGAGAGAATAAGAACAGACAAAACCCCCTGTAATTTAGCAAGAGGACATGGTTTGTAAAATTACAGTGAGCAGGTTTTGGAGGGGTGTAAACAATAAAAACAACACTAGTATAGATGAAACAGAAGTTGCAGCTGAAGACTGTGACCAGTCAAGACATTCAATAAATTTAGATGAAAGAGAGGGGAAGATAGCAAAAATGAAAGGATCAATGAAAACAGGGAATATTAGAGTTTGCTTACAGTTAAAAGGCACCCAAACAGACAAAAAGAGAAAAGGTTAAAATATAAGAGGAGAGCAGCAGGGTCAACTGACACCAAAAAATCAATAGGATTCAGACCATAGGAAGAGCCCTGCTAGATCTGACCGGGCACATGCTGCCTGTTCTTCGCTTCTCACTGTGGCCAGTCCCTGGAATGCCTCAAGAGAACAAGGAATGAGCTGACCATTGCTTTTAAGAAAGGAAAGAGGAGGAGACATCAATGGAAGGTAAGTGGTGGGGGTGATAAGGGATAAGGGAGGCAAGAAGATGAGACACATGAAGAAGATGATGAAGAAGAAGAAACAAGAGATGAGTCAAGAGTGTGGTGGACATCATTGCTACCTTCCTGCACCCAGCTACATTCCTAGGTTATTCAACTGAGTTTTTTCTGTTTTGCTTTGCTTTCTTTGCTGGGCCTGCTGTTTTTTTCTGTCTTTCATGAAACTAAAAACAAATATTTTTTTAAAAAAGCAAGAAAGGAAGGAAGGAAACTTTATGCATAAAATAGTCAGCAGACAGTGGGAGAAAATTACATGGAAGAAGAAGGGCTGGGAAAGGAGATGAGGATTAATGGGGGGGGCGGGAATACAAGAAAGAGGAAAGGATTGATGAAGGAGGGGGGAAAGAGTGAAAGAAAAAAATGCAGATGAGGGAAACGCAGAGATTAAAAATGAAGAAAAAGCAAATGAGAACGAGGTTTCTGCCAAAGATGCTCAAAGCTGCAAGAGATCACAATGGGTGAGGCAGTCATGAGCAGAACCTTGAACTGTGCTCTGCAGGATGCATTTATTCAGTGCATTGACAAAATAGTTAAGACACCCCCCCCCCCAGGAGATGAGCTGGTGATGCTCTGCCCCAGCTGAAGCTTCTAAGCAATCTTTGAGGCATGTGGTACTTGAAGAGTATGTGGACACAATCGTCTCAATCTGCTGTTTCCCCCTCTAATTTTCTTGTGGCATCCATTTATATTCCACTCCTGCTTTATCTGTTATTGTTCTTATTGTGTTTTTTGGTTGTTTTTAAAATAAAGCTGGAAATTGAGCGCGGATGTTCTGTAACGCCAAGAAACTGAAGTGAAGTGAAGTGGAAAGCTAATGCTTGGCACTTAGAGGATATGCCAACCCCCTTCCAATATAACAGAATGTTCTGCAACTACAACATGAAGAGTCTAATTTATCATCTTCGTTAAGTCTATGTGCTCAATCAAAAATTCTGTTTCAAATGGGCAATGAAACAAGACACACACAACCGCATTTCAAGCTACTCTCCCTTTCCATATGTCACCAGGGCAATTCCAGGAGGCTTGTAAAAGTTTTGCTACATTTGTTCTGCCTTCTGTTGCCGGAGATGCTCATTCAATTAATCTTCATTTATGACAGACTGCAATCAGCCCATTTGTTGTGGACTTCATAAGGATCGGATGCCTGAGAGAATCTTTTCCCCCAAAAGGCCTTCTGTTTCTGCAAACTAGGATAATGCAAGTTGATTTACAGCTCAAAGAGGAGTCTAACAGGGCTTCCTCAAGGTAAGTGTGCACAAGATTGTAGCCTGTCCGGTTTAAAGGGAGATGATGGAATGATATCAAACTCTGAATGAAAACTTCAAATTATAAATTCAAGGTGACTAAATGGGAAATCATTCTTTTAGGATTCTGGCCACAGCCCCTGATCCTGTGTTGGAAGCTGCACCGGAGGTTGTTCTGGTCCAAAGAGTAGCTTTGGGAGAAAGATATGGGAAGATGCTGTAGGGAGGAAGAGCCAAAACAGGTCCTGGTGCATGCAGAAGCAGCCTTGCAGTTCTCCAGATCCTAGCCAGAACCTGCCCTTCAGAAAATATTGTTCTTGTGCTGAATTTCAGATGGCACAATCAGTGGCTCCATTGTTCTTCCACAAACCCTTTTTTAACCCTTGCCTGGCCTGTGCCCTCCACTGAATTTTACAGAGCTGATTTCAGCAACTTTAATTGCCAAGTAAGTAAATGAATCTATTTCAGCAGATCGTCATTACAGTTGCAGCAAGCAAGGGAACTCAGCTGTGTGTAGCAGTTACTTGCATCAGATTGTTGTGGTTTAATTCCTTGGGGTGTATGCTAGTTATGCAAAAAAAAAATAAAAAATAAAAAAATACTGCAAGAAGAAATTGGTGCATTATTTATTTGTTCGCCCTGATGACTTCCTATCATCCCACTGAGTAATCACTGTTTACTTTTAACAGCATCTGTGCTGGTTAGTCCCCTCATTCATACATTCTAGTATGCCCCTTCTCCCATCTGTAGCACCATTGCTAACTTTCGTAGCTGCTCAAATTGCCAATACGTTCACTGCTGGTACCCTGAAAGAACACTGGCAATTATGGCAGTCCCTGTGGAGAAAAGGAGGCTGATTAGCAGCAAAACCCACAAAGACATCTTTAAGTCTGGTCATTAAGCAGTCGTACGTCTGATCAGAATCAATCAGAAAGAAGAACAAGGAGTCTCAAGTACAAAGAATAAGGCCTCACACCTGAAAGCAGCTTACAACCACAAGTAAACACCACCTTTATGTTTATGCAATGTTCTTTCTCTAGCTCTCTTTCATCAGGATTTAAAAGAGGTTATGGAATCATTTTCAGCTCCCTGCAAATGGTGGGAAAGCAAAAAGCAATATGGTTGTCATGAGGAGCAGTAGCTGAGTGGGCTGATGAATGCCAGCATTATTCTCCCTTGGTTTTGCCCTATTTTTGCTTCCCTGAGCCCCTGCCTCATCCTACTCTCTGTCCCTTAGGATCTGTCTGCTTCCCCATGTTCCTCTGGCACTATCACTTAGTTGCATTTCCAGAAAGCAGTTGTGCTGTTTCTTGCTTTCATAGCCCTGCCTTAAACCTCAACATTTGGCTTCTAAGTCTGTTAAGTATGGCAGTCTGCCCCAGCATGAAGTGGGCTGGTTGCTAGGCATGCAAATAGGTGTGAAACGGGCGGGGGGGGGGGTGAGGATCAGAGTAATGGCTGCTGATGTCACAAAGTAAAAGTGCTATTCCCATATGCAATCCCTTTTTTTAAAAAGTCCTTTGACATCTCAAATGAAAGCTTGCTAGTTTCTCACATACAAGTCTATCATCTTCTGCTTCCTCCTAAATTTCAAATGGTCTTGGGTCTTTCCTGACCACACCAGCAAAGAGGTTCAGGAAGAAAAAGCAGTTAGGTTCATAAAGGTGTGAAATGCTATGAGTGTGTGTCATTTTCTTGGCCTAACAGAACGTCAGTGATTTCTGGCTACTGCTAAACTTAAATAGAACTATCATAATTAAACACAGTAATTTTGAAAATGTAATAGTAGTGTTTCCTTTTTATAGCATTATGGGTTAAATTCAGATGTAGTACTCCAAAATTTCCACTCTCTGTTGACTCCCCTTCTTTGTGGAGTAAAAACAGGCTGTAGCTTGGCCTATGAATATATATTTGCATAACTTTTCTTGCAATATCTTTGGGGAGAAGCAGCTTCAGGACAAACAGATAGAGCTTTCTTTCCTGGTGCAGCAAAGCTCTGGTGCTTGGCTGTCAAAACCTGCTGGCATTTGGTCTTTTGCCTTCATTGCTCATTCCATAGGTGCCCCCTTTCCACCCAACTGAGCAAGAGGGCTGCAGAACGACAGGTAAGATTCAACGTAAGGGAGTGAAAAGTGATGCTTACTGAAGCAAAGAGTCCTAACTCCACATATATACTAAAGTCAAAATTGGCTATAGCTCCACAGGAGATGGAGGTCTTGGGATCATATACAGATACAGATATAGGCGCAGGCACACGTGCACACGCACACCACACCAGGAAATAATGAAATCATTCAATTCAAACCCGGAAATGGTGAGAGAGAAATGGAGAGTTCTTGTGGCTCGTGAGGAGACCCTCCCTGGAGCCCGAAGAGGATGTCAGTTTTGCCTGACCTTGTTCATCTGAACTTACCCTCTGCTGGTTTGACCTTGCCTCACCGGAACCTAACCCATGCTTGACATGGCTCTGCTTCTTGGGTTTGGAAAGGATGCTAGCAGTATGTGATCTAGAGTCCCTGGGCTCTGTGCTTGGGATAGGTCTCCCTTTGGCTAGAACCCCATCTGCTAGCTGGGGCTACTGCCCCGGACAAAACAACAGCAGCCTTTTAACAATGCTGGCTTGAGAGATAATGACTGTTCTTGGGAAAATAGTGCGCCAAACATTTTGTGGACTCACAGCAGTCGTTCCCCCCCCCCCCTTGGTGAGCATTTATGAACTAGCCCACTGATTCAAAGGAGTGAAAATTAAAATGCAGGTCAATTATGAGCAGAGATTTCCAACCAATCTGTTGCAATCTCAGATTTTCTTAATACAGACAGAGGTCTATAAGGAAACTAGCCAAAGAACAACAAATCAGTGCCAATTTTGCTATTCTTTGCCAATGTGGTATAGTGGTTAAGAGCGGTAGACTAGTAATCTGCTAAACTGGGTTCGCATCTCCGCTCCTCCACCTGCAGCTGCTGGGTGACCTTGGGCTTGTCACACTTCTCTGAAGTCTCTCAGCCCCACTCACCTCACAGAGTGTTTGTTGTGGGGGAGGAAGGGAAAGGAGAATGCTAGCTGCTTTGAGACTCCTGAAGGGGTGTGAAATGCGGGGTATCAAGTCCAAACTCTTCTTCTTCTCTTCTTCTTTATTTGGAAATCGCCTTCTCAATCACTTACCTTCACTTGTAACAACAGGATGCTCCACCCGCTGGCACTGGGAATCCTCTGTGGACACTGTTCCGAAGTATATCATCCCCAGACCTGTGACCAGTATCACCATCCAAATGCCATCCTGCACGTTAGCCATGTTTTCCTGTGCACCGGTCACATCTCTCTTAGCCGGGAACTCTTCTTGTCTTCAGATGCGAAAAGGCCCTAGAGAATGTCACAACATAATTACAACTAAACCAACAATGGCCAATCTTCGGTGACAGTTGACTCTTGAGATGTTGGCCCAAGGACCCAAAGTGTCTTTGCCACTTGACTCAACCTCTTCTTTTTTTTTTTTTATAATAATTTTTATTAATTTTCCACACAAATAATAAACAGCAATGTAACACAATATAACTTCATACTCATCGGTTCATAACCTTTTTTCTTTGACTTCCCCATACCTCCCCATCCCTGCATCCTTGTTTGATAATTCTTTAGCAACCCTTAAGTCCATTATCTTAATTCCTTTTCGTAAATATTTCTTAAGTTTTTTTTTGTTTACTGCTGCAATTCTTTACTTCTTACCCCCTGACATCTTAACATTCCTCAATTTTACAATTATTTTTAAGATATATTTTGAAATTCTTCCAGTCCTCTTCCACTGTCTCTTTCCCCTGGTCCCGGATTCTGCCCGTCATCTCGGCCAGTCCCATAAAATCGATCACCTTTGTTTGCCATTCTTCCAGAGTAGGTAATTCTTGCGTCTTCCAATACTTTGCCAGTAGAATTCTTGCTGCTGTAGTGGCATACATAAAGAAAGTCCTATCCTTTCTTCACACCACTTGGCCCACCATACCCAAAAGGAAAGCCTCTGGTTTCTTAGGAAAAGTCCACTTAAGGACCTTCTTAATTTCGTTATAGATCATTTCCCAGAAAGCTTTAACCTTTGGGCAGGTCCACCAAAGGTGGTAGAAAGTGCCTTCAGTCTCATTACATTTCCAACACTTATTATTAGGCAAATGATAAATCTTTGCTAGCTTGACTGGGGTCATGTACCACCGGTAGATCATTTTCATAATATTTTCTTTTAAAGCATTACATGCAGTAAATTTGATACCGGTGGTCCATAATTGTTCCCAGTCAGCAAACATGATATCATGACCTATATCTTGTGCCCATTTGATCATAGCTGATTTCACCGTTTCATCCTGTGTATTCCATTTTAACAGCAAGTTATACATTCTTGATAAATTCTTAGTATTGGGTTCCAACAATTCTGTTTCTAATTTTGACTTCTCTTTCTGAAATCCTATTTTCCTGTCCTGTTTAAACGTCTCATTTATCTGATAGTAATGCAACCAATCTCGAACCTTAGGTTTTAGTTTCTCATAACTCTGAAGTTTCACCCTTTCACCATCGTATTCTATGATCTCATGATATTTTGGCCATTTAGAATCCATATTAAGCTTTTTTACTTCCCTAGCTTCCATTGGTGACACCCACCTAGGGGTTTTACTTTCCAACAAGTCTTTGTATCTAATCCAAACGTTATACAATGCTTTCCTTACAATATGGTTTTTAAAACTTTTATACACCTTTACCTTGTCATACCATAAATATGCATGCCAACCAAAACTATTGTCATACCCTTCCAGATCCAAAATGTCAGTATTCTCAAGAAGTAGCCAGTGTTTCAACCAGCAGAAGGCTGCTGATTCATAATAAAGTCTTAAGTCCGGCAGGGCAAACCCCCCTCTATCCTTTGCATCAGTTAAAATCTTAAATTTAATTCTGGGCTTTTTGCCCTGCCAGACAAATTTTGATATATCTTTCTGCCACTTCTTGAAACAGTCCATCTTGTCCACAATCTGCAACGTCTGGAATAAAAACAGCATTCTAGGCAATACATTCATCTTAATAGTAGCGATTCGGCCTAACAAGGAAAGTTTCAGCCTTGACCATATTTCCAGATCCTTTTTAACTTCTGACCAACATTTTTCATAATTATCCTTAAATAAGTTCACATTCTTGGATGTTAAGTTTACCCCCAGGTATTTTACCCTTTTTGTAATTTCCAAACCTGTTTCTTTCTGAAAACTCTCTCTTTCTTCCATTGTTAAATTTTTTTCCAACACTTTCGTTTTTTGTCTATTCAATTTAAAACCTGCTACTCGACCAAATGTTTCAATTAGTTCTAATACTCTTTTAGTACTAGTGTCTGGCTGTTGCAAAGTCAATACTAGGTCATCTGCAAATGCTCTTAATTTATAATGTCTAACTCCGACCTGAACTCCTTTAACCAACTGGTCCTTTCTAATCATGTTTAACAAAACCTCCAGGACCGATATAAAAAGCAAAGGGGATATTGGGCAGCCCTGTCGTGTACCTTTTTCTATAGGTATTTCTTCTGTTACCACGTTATTTACAATTAATTTGGCCTTTTGTTGAGAGTATATTGCACCTATACCGTTTTCAAAACCTTGTCCTACCCCCATCCCTTGGAGATTCTTTTTCATAAAAGTCCAACAAATGTTGTCAAAGGCTTTCTCCGCGTCCACAAAAATCAAAACTGCTTTCCTATTAATGTCAACGTCCAGCAGCTCCAAAATGTCTATAATGTTCCTCACATTGTCTGACATATGTCTACCTGGGAGAAAGCCTGTTTGGTCCTTATGAATCTCTTCTGCCAACACTCTTTTCAATCTTTTTGCCAAAATGTCTGCAAAAATTTTGTAATCCACATTGAGTAAAGATATAGGGCGGTAGTTTTTAACCTGGTTCTTCTCAGTCTCTGTTTTCGGTATAAGTGAGATGAAAGCCTCTTTCCACGATTCAGGTGCCTTTTTCCCCTTCAAAATTTCATTGCAAACTTCCTTCAATGGTTGTATCAGCCATTCTTTCAGCATTTTGTAGTATTTGGCCGTCAGGCCATCTGGTCCTGGTGATTTTCCCAATTTCATATTTTGAATGGCACCCTCTATTTCTTGTTCTGTTATTTCCTCGTTTAAGTTCCTTTTACTTTGTTCTGAGATTTTTGGTAAACCGTATTTTCTGATGAATTCTTCTATTTCTTGCTCGTTGGTTGGCCCTTGTGCATACAATTTCTTAAAAAAGCTTTGAAAACAATTGTTGATCTCGTTGGGTTTGTGGATAGTCTTTCCATCCATTTCTAAACTTGTTACCGTATTCATTTTCTGCCTTTTTTTCAATTGCCATGACAGAAGTTTCCCACATTTATCCGCTGATTCAAAAGTTTTTTGTCTCATTTGCTTTATCTTCCATTCTATTTGTTGGTTCATGAGTTCCATGTATTGCATCTGATGAAACTTTATTTCTCTCAAAATCTCATGGGACTTTGGTTTGGACCTCAACTTCTTCTCTCCTTCTTTTATTTTTTCTAAAATTTTTTCCTTCTTTTCATTTTGTTGCTTCCTCTTAATAGAATTTTGTTGAATTAGGAAACCTCGCATCACGGCTTTGCTTGCGTCCCAAATTATTCTTTTTTCCACATCTGTTTTCCTGTTGATCTCAAAGTAATCTTTTAATGTTTTAAGGGCCTTCTTATGGATCTCTTCATCCTTGAATAGGGTGTCATTCATTCTCCATCTAAAGGAACCAGTTGTTGTTAGTTTCATCTCCATCTTGACCGCGTTATGGTCGGAGCACGTTTTTGGGCAGATTTCTACTTTTTTTGTTCTTGACGCCAGACTACTAGAAATCCAAATTTGGTCTATTCTTGTCCATGTCATTTTTGCTTCTGAGAAGAAAGTTCCCTCTCTCTCTAAAGGATTCTTTGTTCTCCAAATGTCAATCAAGTCCATTGTTTCAGTCATTTCAAAAAAGATCCTTGGTAGTCTCCCTTCTTTCGAGATCACTTGTCTCTGTGCTTTATCCATGTTTGTTGAGACAACTCCATTCATATCTCCCATCATTAGGATTTTATAATCTAAAAAGTCAACTAATGTCTCATGCAACTTCCTAAAAAATTCAGCCTTCCCTTCATTTGGGGCATAAACTCCCACAATTAATATCTTTTCTCCTTGAATTTGTATTTCAATTGCCAGGTATCTTCCTTGTTCATCTTTAAATATTAATTTTGGAGCCAACTTTTCCTTTGCATAGATCACCACACCTCTTTTCTTTACTTTGTCTGATGAGATGAATTCTTGACCGAGTCTCTTATTTATTAGTAATTTCCTGTGTATCCTGGCAATATGGGTTTCTTGCAAACATATTATGTCTAATTGTTCTTTCTTCAAAATGTGAAAAACCTGTCTTCTTTTCCGAGGAAGGTTCAAACCATTACAGTTCCAACTAAGGAGTTGCAGAGACATTTTGTATTTAGGTAGCTGTTCCTCCAACTGCTCCAAGCTTCTGCTCTTCCTCCGATGGTGGTAGTGAAAGTCCAAATGACAAATTTGCTATATCGGGTGGTTCCCTCTCCTCCACGGTTCCTTTCTGCAGATCCTCCAGGTACTTCTCCAGAAATAGTTCTTTGTCCTGAATTGTTTTTATTTTAATCTTCCTTCCATTGAAGTTAAAGGACAATCCTTGTGGAAACTCCCATCTGAATGGTATAGTGTTTTTCTTCAGCAGGTCTACTAAACTCTTGTAATATGTTCTCACCTCTAAAATGTATTTAGGAATGTCCTTAAAAATCTGTATCTGGCAATTTTGGATCACCAATGCCTTTTGATAATGCAAATTCAATATTCTATCTCTTTCTTCTTTTGATCTCAGTGTAATTAGGCAGTCCCTTGGTTTTTTGTCCTGCCTTCTACCCAGTCGAAAGGCTGATATTATCTCAAGTTCCTCATCTTCCTCCCATTCCTCCTGCCAAAAAGTTATGATGTTCTCTGTGAGAAATTTCACAAGGTTGTCCCCTTCCCCTTCAGGCACCAATCTAAATTTTAAATTCTTCTCTTTACGTTGAAGTTCCAGTAAGGAGAGGGCTGCATCATGCTCATTCACTTTTTTAATAATAGGCCCAAATTTTTCCCTTGTCTCTTCAGCCGTTATTTTTGCACTTTCTGCAATCTTTCGTGTTTCTGAACTTTCCTGAATTAATCTATTTATAGAATCTGTGTTCGATGCAACACTAGCCGTATTCACATCCAACCTTGTTGTCAACTCTGTTAATTTTTTAGAATTCTCTGTCGAAAGTTTTGTCAATGCTTCCAGGGATTGATTTATTTTAAGTAGAGCCTGAGTCATAGGATCCATAGAAGCTGGTGTTTTTTCCTGCACAGCTGCAGTTCCTGATATAGAGGCCCTTTTCTTGTGAGATTGTTTTGCTTTCTGCCTTGTTACTATCTCTTCTGTAGGGGCACTCATATCCTCAAGGTCGTTTTCACAGAGTTGATTCCCAAGTGGAAAATCCCACTGTTACTTTTTCAAGTGCAACAGTTTCAGATAGAGCCCTCTAGAGGGAGCATTCAATTGTATCCAAATGGCAAAGATAGAAGAAAACAAAGAAGCAAGGGAGTATAACAGTAGCCAAAAGTTTCCAATGTCCAAATTGTAATGTCTCTATTTTTCTATGTGGCCAAAATGCAGCAAAGTACATCTAAGGTCCGATAACTTTTTTGCAAACAAGTCCCCACTTCTCAAAGTTTGACAGTCCACGTCCCGGTGTCTTGTTTGGGCAGCCCGACCCCAGGGGATTTGGCAATGGAAGGTCTTAATTTTCCATTAATTTTCCAGCAGGTTAACAACGTTCCAATCCCTTCCCCCCTTCTCCTGCCAATCTGGGGGGAGGTTTTAAGTCCGATGTCAGTTTGACAGCTTAAAAAAATTAGAAAGGTTCCCTTTAAGTGCAGCTTGATTTTCGTTGCTTTATTCCTTCTGCAGTTCCGGGGAGGCAGACTTCCTTAATTTTTGCCTTTCCCGTTTTCAGCCAATTTTTTTTTTTTTTTTTAAAGTCCCGTTACTTTTCCAATCTTACTCACGGGTGTTGTGGTCAAATTCCAATTGCAGGAAGGAATCGGCGCTCTCCGCTCATGGCGACGCGGCTTCACTCCGCTAGCTGGGTGACGACTCTCAGCACCGCGCTTACCCCGATGCCGCTCAGAAGCCTTTAAAAAGGCTCCCTCACAGTACCGGGGGGCGCAAAGGGTGCCCACCGAATCTCCTTTGTTCACAGGCTCCGCGCCTGTGATTTTAGGGGTCCCCCGCTTGCCGTAGCGGGTAAGACCCGAACTAACGGAGCAGTCCTGCCTCGGAGCTCGAGGCTCGGACCGCCATTAAGCGCTGGCGCCGACCGGAAGTCACCTTGACTCAACCTCTTCAAGGGTGATCACCTGACACCTCCAAGTGTTAAGTGGTCCCTAATTTAGGATACTCAAAGGCAGGACAACAATTTATCTTCCCCTCTTACAGGAACTAATTATTCTTATTTAAAGAGATTTATAGTCTGCTTTTTTAGGAGGAAGTCCTCCCAAAAGTGGTTTACTACATGCGTAAAATACAAATCCAACTCATAAAATGTTCTTAAAATATACTATCAACAGTGACAGCAGAATCAAACACAACAAAGTAGCAACAATAAAACTTAGCCATGACCCAATAAGCAGCCACTATTTATGACCTTGTGGAGAAGAAATCAGCATAAGGCCCACTTTAAAAATGTGAGGGATGGGGCATGCCTGATCTCTGTAGAATGACCGCTCTCCCCATCAACCGGAGGGCGCCCTTTGTGTGGCCATGCGCAGCACCCCCAATCCTTTGAGACTCCCGGCAGAACGCTCCTGCTCCACCTCCCCACATCACAGCCATTGAGGTTCCCGCCAAACCTCAGGTCAGAATGAACCCATTTTGACGGGCGGAGGCAGAGCCAGGAGAGCGGACCAAGAAGGGGTAGCCATCACTCCTTTGCATATGAAGGGGGGTGGAGCCTACTTGGGAGCCCCCAGTCAGCTCCAGAGCTTCACCCGCCCTACTCTCCCTTTGTTTATGCTCTTTATTTCAGGTTAATCTCTTTACAGGTATGCGGGCGCTGCTATGGTAGCAAAATGTCACAACTTTGGTGGTCACAACTTTAGGCCTTGGGTGGAATCCTTTAGTCTATCTTCCCTAAGTGTGTGGTGTGTGTGTGTGTGTGTGTGTAGCGGTGACACATGCCTCCACCCCCCACAGTGGTGATCCCACGGTTCCCTGTTAAAGGGGCTGTGTTGATTGGAGTCACTGGCCATATACTGAAAGGTTGTCAGTGCACTCCCCTGTGTTGTGGTGAAATGGGGGTGGGCTCTCTGCTTAAATCCCCAGACAGATCTGTTAACCCTGATGTGCCCCAGATCCCCAGCTGGGGACTGGGAGCGATAAACGCCCAATGCCAAGGTCTAAGCTAGCTCTCAGAGTATGGGCTGGAAACATGGGTGCAGTCCTTTAAGTAAACTGGTCCCAAACATATAAAAATGTAATTATATTAGTTAAGTTTCTATTTTCATCATGTAGCCTTAAGAGCACAGCGAATAATGCTGCCTGCAGTGGGAGAACCAGAAGAGGAAGGAAACATCCATGCAGCTTTTTTCTCCATGAAACAAGTTATGGAAGCAGCAGCAAAAAAAAGTGTTGCATTTATACAAGTATCACTCTTCTTTTAAAATAGTCTATAGAGGTCCTTCAGAATGCATGTGTTCCAGGGCAGTGCATCTCTGCTATGAATATTCTATGAATCCATGCTCAGAGTTTCCATGTGAGAGCTTTGTTTCATACATCTCTGTTATATATGTAGCAATGTTGTCATCCTTTTTATATAGATTGCCCAAGAGGAATATAAGAATAAATGAGACCTATTAGAGAATGCTGCTATTTGCACCAAGGCAAAGCTCCATTTTATCTCTTAGCAGGAAATGATTCAATGTACTTTTCGTTTATTTTTCTTTTTTGCTTAGCCACAAAAGCTTGCAGGGCAGCAGCTGAAGAAGGAGCAAAAAGGGTTTGAATCTCTTAGTTAAGATTATTTCCTGGTGTCCCCTTTAATTCCTCTTAAAAGAATAAAGGCACAAGAGTCTGAGTGAAGTAACAAAAGTAACAGCTTGCAGGGCAGCAGCTGAAGAAGGAGAAAAAAGGGTTTTCTCGTGTGTGTGTTTGTGTGTGTTTGTGTGTGTTTCTTTGTGGCTGATTAGCTGCTCTCCCTGTGCAAAGGTCAGAGGGGGCAGGGTTTCTGTTGAGGCAGGTGAGTAGCTGTGGGAGGAGCTTATCAGAGCTTGCAGGGCAGCGGCGCGCGCAGTTTGATCCATCTCTTAGATTTAGGGGAGCTAACACCCCAGAGGACAGGATCACACTTCAAAACGACCTTGACAGATTAGAGAACTGGGCCAAAACAAACAAGATGAATTTTAACAGGGAGAAATGTAAAGTATTGCACTTGGGCAAAAAAAATGAGAGGCACAAATACAAGATGGGTGACACCTGGCTTGAGAGCAGTACATGTGAAAAGGATCTAGGAGTCTTGGTTGACCACAAACTTGACATGAGCCAACAGTGTGACGCGGCAGCTAAAAAAGCCAATGCAATTCTGGGCTGCATCAATAGGAGTATAGCATCTAGATCAAGGGAAGTAATAGTGCCACTGTATTCTGCTCTGGTCAGACCTCACCTGGAATACTGTGTCCAGTTCTGGGCACCACAGTTCAAGAAGGACACTGACAAACTGGAACGTGTCCAGAGGAGGGCAACCAAAATGGTCAAAGGCCTGGAAACGATGCCTTATGAGGAACGGCTAAGGGAGCTGGGCATGTTTAGCCTGGAGAAGAGGAGGTTAAGGGGTGATATGATAGCCATGTTCAAATATATAAAAGGATGTCACATAGAGGAGGGAGAAAGGTTGTTTTCTGCTGCTCCAGAGAAGCGGACACGGAGCAATGGCTCCAAACTACAAGAAAGAAGATTCCACCTAAACATTAGGAAGAACTTCCTGACAGTAAGAGCTGTTTGACAGTGGAATTTGCTGCCCAGGAGTGTGGTGGAGTCTCCTTCTTTGGAGGTCTTTAAGCAGAGGCTTGACAACCATATGTCAGGAGTGCTCTGATGGTGTTTCCTGCTTGGCAGGGGGTTGGACTCGATGGCCCTTGTGGTCTCTTCCAACTCTATGATTCTATGATTCTATGAAAAGGTGGCAATTGTTATGACACTGGCTTTGGAGCAGCGTCCTGGGAACCCTGGAGTTGAGTGGAAGGCAAGCTCCTCCAAAAGACACAATCCCTTACAATGTGCAGGTGCACAAGGAACAATGGTGGGGGCCCCCTCACATGAGGTGGCATGCATCCCTGCTGCTTCCTAAAGGAGGCGCGCTGAGTGCCAGGACTGAGGTGCGGTGCCAGTGCAGTGCCAGGAGCAGTGGCTTGGCTCTGATGTTTGCTCCCATGCGTTGTCCCTTCTCCTGTCAGTAAGCGGCAGCAGTGCCTGCCACTGGGAATCCACGGCCAGTATTGTCCAAAGTGACTGGCAGCAGCTCTCCAGGCTTCATGGAAAGGGGCATTCACTGCCCTCCATGGAGGGGCCAAGAAATGACCCTGGACACAAAGCAGACACTCTACTGCCAAACTACAGTCTTGCTCAAGAAATATGAAAAATGACTCCGGAGCAAATCCCATTAAATTCAGTGGAACTGATGTGCTCAGGAATGAAGCCATACAACCTAATCCTAACCAAGACTTCCCACACCAGCCGACAAATATTTATTTATTTGTTTGTTTTTGTTTGTTTGATGGAGAACAATAAAGGCCATGCCAGAAACATACCATCTTTGTGGCAGCATCAAAGGCAAATACTTTGCTCCAAATATAAAGGACCGGTGTGTAAAGTTTCCTTCACACATTGTGGTTTGTTTTTAGGTTTACACTTTTGCACCTAAAACCTTGTCTAAATGAGATAAGCAGAGGCTTCAGGAATAATTTTCAGATTGCATCAGCTGTTCTGACAGCAGACAGACTAGATGATCACCTATAAACAAGCAATAGGAATGCATTTCATATACTGCCAAGGAGTTGGCTGACCTCTGAGGTCTTTTCCAACTCTATGATTCTGTGACTGAGTTAACTGTCAGCCTTCACTGGTATATATATCACCAAATGTCAGTGAGATTTGTTTTACCCTATACATATCAAACCTGCCTCCATCACCCAGCCCCAAAGAAAAAGCCTCTATCCCCATGGCTTCAATATTTCTGGGAATTTTGTATCTCTGCAAGACTATTCTCGGTTTGGCAATTATATAACATTCCAGCTTTACATGATACGGACACAACATTCACTGCACTGAACTGAAGATGACTTAACAGCCAGCAAGTTGTTTCACCCACACATCCAGGGTAGCCTCTGCTTGGAAATAAAAGGCTACTCAGACTGATAAACAGAAAAGGGAAATCCCATAAAGCAGCATGGAAAAAGTCACGAGGCAAATATTGCTTTCAACAAATGCTGATCACCAAACATAATTGTTTTATCAAGCAGCAGTCAAGGAAAGATTAATTGCTGTGGTCTTCCTAGAACTGATGTGCTAAACTCATAAAGTCTTCATTCCCCACCCCAAAAAGGTTAAATCAGATAAAATATATGGGCTGAGAGGTGGGGGGGAAGAAAGGGGAGAGGGAGAGGGAGAGGGAGAGGGAGAGGGAGAGGGAGAGGGAGAGGGAGAGGGAGGGAGGGAGGGAGAGAGAGAGAGAGAGAGAGAGAGAGAGAGAGAGAGAGAGAGGGAGGGAGAGAGAGCGCTAATAGCCTTGGAAAGCTATTTCCAAGATGTCAACTTATTCTTTAATTATGCACAATAGGTTGACAGCCTGAGGAAACATTATGAGTTGCCTGTGAGAGCCTTATGACGGAAAGTTTACTTCTGGGAAAACTCCACTGACTTCTTCCTAAGCCTTCCACAGGAAGTGCTCAAAAAGTGCAGGGCCATCTAAGAGAGACCAGTCCTCTCCCTGAATTACGACAACTCTCTTAATGTGAAGAACTGGCACCTGAGTTTATTTGCTTTCCTCTTTCCTCTTCATCCCTTTTTTTCCTTTTGTGTAACATATTTTATTTTATAAGCCTGAGAGCAGGGACCATTTTTGGGTTGGTTTTTTTTATCTGTAAGCTGCTCTGGGAGTCCTGTCTGCTGAAGAAGGAGATAAAATACTTTCAGTAATTTATGTGCGCAGAGAACTGCAATTTGACTGTCTCCGTTCCACCAAGTATTACATTAAAAACAGAAGGTCTGATGACACCGTTCCCGTGAGTCTGCCTTCCTCTGAATGCCACACCAGTCCCTGGGAATCATGTGTCCAGTTACAGTCTGGTTCTGCTTGCAGGCTCTCCATGTAAGAACCAGGTGCTGGAGCAGACAGGGCTCATCTTTTGCTATGTTCTCAAAGCAACCTTTGAGACCAGGTATTTGCTCTAGAGCAGCTAATAGGAACAGGAGTCCACAAATGCACCTGCCCAGCCACCAGTGGCAACCACAAGATGAATTCTGCCAATGGCTAATACTGAATGTCCACGCACAGACAACATACCCCTTCCAAAGGAGCTTCACCAAAATTTGGGGCAAAGTGGGGAAACGTGGAAAAGGTGTTAGAAATTAGCCAGGTGCCAGGCGTATTTTGCACACGCATCTCCTTTCCCAGGGCAGGAGCAATAAAACACAATACCAAAATGTGTGGATTTCTGAATAGGCAAGACTCCTGATAGCTCTGAGATATACACTGGAGAAGGGGAGCTCCAAAAGTTTGTTTTAGGGTGAAGAGACCATCAAATGCTTATTTTCTATTCAGTTATTTTATAAACCACTTAACAGACGGTATCTCTAAACATTGCATATATCCTCAGCATCTACATATTCAACCAAGAGTTTGGAACTGGAAACTGATTTCAGCCATGCTTTTGACTTCTGGGGGTTTTTACACCTCTGTGTCAGGCAGGGTTCAAATGGGACCCTCCAGGTCTCTCTCTCTGCCCAGGGCACACACCTTCCTCAACTGCTTTTGTGTGGCTGGAATGTATCAGAAAACTACAAAATAATGCCTCTTGCTTGCCAGGATGGAGAGACGGGCAAAGATTGTGTGGGGCTGGACTGCAGCCTAGTGCACAAATGAAAGAGCTGCACCTGTTGCTCTCCCCACTTTTGTCCATGGCTCCACCCACCGGGGGCATGCGGCCCCCAGGAAGTTTGCCCATGAATCCTGGCCAGTGGTTACTAAATATATAGGCTGTGGAAAAGTCAGCGAATTTCCCTCTTGCATTGGACAAACATGCACTACAGTTCCATGCACGTATGGCACCAAATAATTCCACCTCTGCTCCCCCCAGCCTCTACTATCTGTGCACATTTGGCGTCAAGATGGAGTGCAGTCATAGCAAGCAGGGCTGGCTCCCTCTAACCTCCACTCCCCATTTGTCTGTTTCCACTGTCTTTCCAGTTGATTTTGTACTCCTTCCAGCTGGAATTAATCCTACATATAAGACACGATTAGATAGTTTACAGTTTATGCTATGAAAACTGAATAGGGAATATGAGCAACCTCAGGCAAATCAGTCATTATCATCTATTAATCTGGAAGGCCACACAGAATGACTAAATCAATGAAGAGGCATTGAATGGTTATTTAACTCCTTCTATTCTCTTTAAGGTAGGGACGCAGGTGGCGTAGGGACGCAGGTGGCACTGTGGGTTAAAGCCTCAGCGCCTAGGGCTTGCCGATCGAAAGGTCGGCGGTTCGAATCCCTGCGGCGGGGTGTGCTCCCGCTGCTCGGTCCCAGCGCCTGCCAACCTAGCAGTTCGAAAGCACCTCCGGGTGCAAGTAGATAAATAGGGACCGCTTACCAGCGGGAAGGTAAACGGCGTTTCCGTGTGCGGCTCTGGCTCTGGCTCTGGCTCTGGCCAGAGCAGCGATGTCATGCTGGCCACGTGACCCGGAAGTGTCTCCGAACAGCGCTGGCCCCTGGCCTCTTAAGTGAGATGGGCGCACAACCCCAGAGTCTGTCAAGACTGGCCCGTACGGGCAGGGGTACCTTTACCTTTACCTTATTCTCTTTAAGAGCATTTCACCCTCTTCTGAGTATGAATCACCCCTCCTGGTCAACAATTAATCACGAGATCGGTAAAGAACATATTTGTAACCCTAATGTGCAGAAGAGGTTCACAAAACAAGAGGCACTCAAGCTTTGACTCGGGAAATTCGTTTCTAAAAAGCTTTCTCATTTATATTCTCTCTGTCTGCACTCCTCTCTGGATTATATTGATGGTAGATGGAGAGATGCAGTAGTTAGCAAAGCCTGACCACACAACCTTAATTAGTCATTCCTTATGCACAATTTCCCTAATCTCTTGAGAGACAGGTCAAAGTTATACTTCTAAAAATTTATAATCCACAAATTTGTGCACAGATTTTAACTCTGGCCACAACTGATAACTCACTGTAGAGCAGCCCCATTAAAATGGAAAATTCTGGAGGAAGTTGTGAATTCATCCTCTGCTGTTGCAAGCATTTGATGTATTGTTTTTATTCACAAAATCATTTGTTCTCCACCTTTCTGGTTCAAAATGAAGCACCAAAGGCCACTAAAGAATAAGATAAATGCACGAGAATTGAAAACACAAATGGCAGACCTGGCTTTTCATTGAGAGCAAAACCACATCTAATATAGGCGGCAGCCCTATTGCTGAAGCAAAAGTTTTCCTGACTGAAAGCATTTCAGCCTTGTTTAGAATGTGTGTTTGGTAATCTATGTTGCACTCCAGGAAGGACTGGAGGCCCCAGGGAAACAATGGCCCCAATCTCCATTCTTGTCAGGTGATCTAAAAGAAAGTCATAGTCAATGGTGTTAAAGCCAGTGAGAGAGAAAGCGGAACAGAAGCACACTTCTCCTGCCCAGCTCCCAGGGCACATCATAAGCCAGGACAACCAACGTTGTCCCAGTCCCAAGCCTGGGAAAGAAACCAGACTGAAACAGAACTAGCTAATCAGTGTCATCCAGAAATACCTGAAAACTGGGTCACCGGCCCTCACTTTAACTCCTTGCCCCGTGTTGGAATACTGGCGACTGGGTGGTAATTATCCAATAGAGCACCATCAAGAAAGGTCTTTTTAAAGCAACTATCTTACTCTTGCTTCTCTGCTGCTTCATAAACAGAAATGTACAATTGCTCTTTCAGTTATATAGTAACAGGAGACATGCACTCCCATGCCTCAGATCTGCATAATGAACAATCAAAACAAAAGCCAAGCAAAGATGGAAAGATTTAAAGGAATTTTGTCCTAACAAATCAGTTCAAGCAAACCAGCAGAAATCAAAATCCGGCTATCTACTGCATTTTTGTTGAGATGTTATTATCACTCTTTTAAAAAACAAAACAAAAAACCCCAATAAAAATAGGAAGGGGTAATGTCAGATTCTTTCATTTAACCCATTTGTATGAACGATTGTTAAAAAGCAATATGAATTCCACACACACTGAAACATGTTTAGCCCCATAAAGTATAATGACATTTACCACACTAATATCATTCACATCAAGCAAGCTCATAAAAGAAGCTGATTGTTCTCTCCCCCAGCCCTTTCCAATATCACTTAATAGGTCTCTAAGGACTTTTATAGTCTTATTAAAGGACCATCTAGGCTTTACCATAACCAAGATGTAACCTGTGATTGATTAAGAACCCAGAATGTGGAAAGCCCTTTCTTTCTGCAGTGTAGTACAACTTATGATCTCCAACAGAAAAAATACATAACATTTTTTTTAATTCATCTAAAAATACAGGAAACTAATTTTGTGTTTCAACACAGGAGCATTTAAGCAACATAAAGAGCCCATCAGACAATCCAATCCAGGGTTTAACAGCAAAATACTTATTCCTCTGGAATTTTCCCCTCACACACAAAATATAATATATTTAAAGCAGCTCTATCCATGCTACAATTAGGAGGTGAGAAAGCTACAGTGATGTTTTTAAGATTGTGCTCCCATATTTCATCTTGAAGATTTTAAATATGATTTTGGTTTCACAGTCCCCAACCCACCCCATAGTTCCTGGGGTAAACATCAAAAGATGTCGTGGTTTTACTTCTCCATCTTTCCTTATGAATACAAAACAATGTACAGGTTACATACGCTTCAGGTTACAGACTCTGCTAACCCAGAAATACTACCTCGGGTTAAGAACTTTGCTTCAGGATGAGAACAGAAATTGTGCTCCGGCGGCTCAGCGGCAGCAGGAGGCCCCATTAGCTAAAGTGGTGCTTCAGGTTAAGAACAGTTTCAGGTTAAGTACGGACCTCCAGAACGAATTAAGTACTTAACCCGAGGTACCACTGTAATTCACAAGGAGTAACAAGGCCAGATCAGGAGTGCCAGGCCTAATGAGCAGGCCAACTCTTCTCGGTAGGTCTTGCCCCCATGAGGCAGTTGTGGAGACATGGGGGGGGAGGGGGGGCGGCAGCAGGAGGGGCCGCCTCAGCCCGCCCAAGCCAAAATCCCAGACAAATGCTTAAATATTTTAAAAAATCCCCCTGGATGCCCATGTTCTGTGTACAAGATGACCCCCAATTTTTTACTAATTTTTTTTTAGCAAAAAACCTTGTCTTATACATGGGAAAATACGGTATATCCTTGATATACAGACTCATTTGGCATTATGCCAAGCCATACACAATTTTAACAATGGCTTGGCATGGGTCTGAACTGAAAAAGCAGTAGTTAAGACTGCTCTTTCTCCCAAGGCTGTTGTACTATAAAAATAAGAGCTGACTTAGGAAGCTAAACATTGCAAGGATGAAAAACAGAAGCTGAGAAGCTGCTGTAAGCCAAGGTTTGCCCATTGTGCATTTGGAAACTCAAACCATGATGTGGTTCTAAGCAAAAACAACCAACCCCATAATTTAACATGGCAATTGTCTGAAATGCACCAGTGCTGCTATCAGAATGACTTGGGCTGATGTCAACCATACAGATCTTTCAGAAAAGTCCCTTTTCTATTGTTTGCATATGTAGGAGCACAAGTTCATATTCTAGCCATAGTTGGCATAATTGTATAGACTGACTGGAGCAATGGAATCAAGCCTTGTATTGCACTGGCAGTATCCTTAGTGATTTCGGGATACGTTTTTAAAGTTCAAAGGCTAGGAAATTGGAGGGTGTGTTTTCAATGTGGTAACACAGTACTTAAAATAGAAGGGCTGCACAAACACCCAAGATAATTGCTCTCTGAAATAACAGAGGCAGAAAACAACAGCTGCTGTTTGGACACATCAATGTTCAGTTTTTCTAGGATGTCCTCAATCTATGAAATATTGAAATCAGCATTGCCCCTTCCCAACAACATAAAAAATAGTCAACTTTTTCTTGTCCTGTGATCAATAGCCATCTCTGCCTTGGTTTTCAATTGAAAAACTTTTAAGATGAATAATGCATTATAGAGCTAAAAGCAAACATATTTTAATATGGGAAAATTTCATGAAAATGAATCTACATTTTTTGAATTGAGTAGAATTAAAGGAATTTCCCACTTAAAAAAATAAATCAGAATTCCACACCTGTATTCATGAAACTATTTTCCTTTGAAATGAAGGACATTAAATGGGAGGTATTTTTGTTGGGCCAAGTGAAGAGAAAACCACTCTAGATGCTGTACAGCTAATAACTAAAGATATTCATTTAACCCCCCCCCCCCATCAATAGGAAAACTGACTGCAGCAATGTGGAATTGAGATCAAATGCAAAATACCGGGTGGGAGCTATTAGGCATGACTCCACTTGCAAGAAATCATCCCTTTGCTGAGACCTTCTCTTTTTCCAGTAGAGCAAAAAGTCAACAAGGTCAGCAGAACCCCACAACATAAAACCTACTAGTTGTTAAGATTTTAAGAAAGGCATGACCATTACTGTGCTTACAGCCAAAGTTTAACAAGGCAATAATGATGTGAATGACTGGTAACTGCTTAGATTCAGTAGGTTGGTCTGACACAGTCAAAACATATATAAAAAATAAAAAAATTGTCCAGTAGCACCTTAGAGACCAACAAAATTTGTTTTTGGTACAGTGGTACCTCAGGTTAAGTACTTAATTCATTCTGGAGGTCTGTTCTTAACCTGAAACTGTTCTTAACCTGAAGCACCACTTTAGCTAATGGGGCCTCCTGCTGCCGCCGCTGCACAATTTCTGTTCTCATCCTGAAGCAAAGTACTTAACCTGAGGTACTATTTCTGGGTTAGCGGAGTCTGTAACCTGAAGCATTTGTAACCTGAAGCGTATGTAACCCGAGGTACCGCTGTATAAGCTTTCGTGTGCATGCATACTTCTACAGATACCAGTGGTAACCTCTTAGTTTGTAAGCCCACAGGCAGAGACAGCTTTGTTTTAATCGACTGAATGCAAGTCACCCTGGGAGCAGGAGACACTAACTACTTGTGCAGCTTATGCACAATCACTGTGCAGAACAGGCAAAACAGTTACATGAAGCACAACACTGCTGCGATTTTCCACCTTTGTGTTAACCACAGAGAGCACACAGTCCCCTTTTCTTGGTGTTATATTTTTGGTCATTACTGTGTTATGTATTTTTGTGCTTTTATATTGTAAGCTGCCCTGTAATCCTCGGATGAAGGGTGGTATAGAAATTTAACAATAATTTTAAAGCCTAACATTTCCAAGACTGCCTCTCTTGGTGTTCCAGACTAGTTGGCCATGTGTCCAGGCTCAACCCAGGGCCTGATCAACTAGAGACCCAGGTCACCTAGGAAGAAACATTCTTGGGCGCACATTGTAGACAGTTCAGTTTCCAAATAAGCCGGGCATCTAAGCAGGCAATGCTCACCACATTTGGGGTGGGGGGACACAATTCATCAATATTTGACAATGAGTTTGGAAATGTGTCCAAGATCTTGAAAACCAAAAAATGCTGCAGCCCACACTTCTGGGTTTGTGGGCAAGGAACTCGGGGAGGGCGGTTCTGATTGTTGTTTCAATGTTAACAACCACAGTCTGATTTTTCTTAGCTAATTTCCTGGCAAAGGAGTTATCAGGCGTTATATTCCATCCAGCAAACGTGCTGTTGTTTTCTCAATGTCCAGATTCTGAGCACATTTTGGCTGTGCAAGTTAGCTGCAGCCCACTCAGTTAAATATGCACTGGAATCATAGAACTGTAGAATCCTTAGGGTCATCTAGCCCAACCCCCTGCAGTGCAGGAATCTCAACTAAATCATACATGACAGATGACCATACAAGCTCTGCTTTAAAAAAAAAACCCAGTTAGAAATTCAACAACATGTTAGAATTACTTCTGCTCCCTCACCCAGCAGGTGTATAAATCCCATTGATTTATGTAGTGCCACTAGCACATGACATTTTACAGAGTCTTAAACAAAAGGAAGTCTGGTCTCTGCCCATGAAGCTTACAATCCAAACTAAATTTCAGTAAAATACCAATATAATCAGAAACAGGTTGTAGGATCCATTGTATATTGCATTACACTTCACTGCTCACCAATTATATAAGACATCTTACTCGTTACCTATTCATTAAATGTCTTCTGGGTCAGGGGGATAATGAGGAAAATGTCACAGGAAGAAAGGTGAGTTCCTCCCCCCCCCCCCTTGAAAGGCACAAACGTAATTCCCAGAACAAATTGCCCGCACAGGAACATATATAGGATGGAACAGGATAGCATAGGATGCTCTGTTCTTGCAAACAGCAATCTGTTATTCACATTTTAATATCTTCAGTGTCACCCTCCAAAGTAACATGTACAATTAAGAAGAAATAGAAAGATAATTTCCCCCCTATGCAAACGTTAAGATGCACACAGCACCAGAAGAAATTGCGTCAACCACGCAACCAACTTTAAACATTTTCATTAATCTTCAACACCTTCCATCACTATTCAAATGCTAATTATGTGCAGTCTTTGTTTTTCCCAGCTAGCAGCAATTTCATCTGGAAATAGAAATGGAGTAATTATGAGAAGGGTAGCTCAGAAATGTGAGACTTGATACTTCTTGAGGACATGCATAGACCCCAAGACTGAAACACAAAGTCCAACCCCACCTACAACATATCTCTGTGTGTCTGTCTCAATCAACTTTCTTTTTCAACACAAAACACCCACCCAGCGACTTCAATCTTGAGTGGGGAAAGAGTCAATTTGATGCTCAAAGTCTCTACTCCCCAAAGCTGCTTTTTGACTAACAAGAAGAAAGATGAAAATACCCAAATTTTTTTTTAAAAAAAACAACCGCTCTCAAAGAGAAGCCGAGGGCAAACCAAAAAAGGGGGGCTCTGAATGGGAAAGCAGCCAGAGTACAAAGGGTTAAGGAGTGCCCCTGCAGCCGCCTCCTCAAGACTGCAGCCTCCTATGGTTGCTTTCAAAGTCAGGGAAGCATAGGTGGAATCCACACACATATAAAAAAATGCTGTGAAAATTATTATTTTTTAAAGTTTTGGAAAATATATTGAATTTGCCATAGCTCACCATTGCCATCTAATGTCACATTTGTATATTATACTTTACAACACACTTAAAACGTTTTATTCGCAGCTGTATAGCTGAGACCATAGTTTCAACTTGAGAGGCTGTACTAAAATGGATCTTTTTAAATCACTGCAAAGCATAAAGGATCCGAAAATTATTCCGTCCAATCCACACCCTAAAGCCAACCCCATCAAATATTGATCAGTATTTGCTCCTTACTAAGCCCGTTACAGATTATAATCAGGGGGATTTGGGGTAAAGAGTGCCTAGATCCAGCTGCCTCAGGTTCCTAAAGGGATGTTGTTCTCAAGAGACAATAGTGCACCTCTGGGGATGAAGTCATCGCAGCGCCTGCTGTGGCTGCAGAGACTGGTAACTCGTAACTGCTGCCTCCTGTGTTGTTCTTGCTGTGTTAGCAGCACCAAAGTGGCCTCCCGGAGACGCAAGCCTGGGCAGTGTGTAATGAGGTCCTGAGCTGCCCCCCCCCCTTGCTGCACTGATGTGCTTGGCTGCAGGGGTTGCCAGAAGGAGGCGGACAAAACACCTCTCCAGATTTGTGTTGGGCTTACTCCTTCGCCTTTTCTTCTCCCAAAGGTGTCCCACAAGGCAGTGGGTGATCTATCCTATGGGGATAGTGTAGGAAAATAAACATGGCAGGCAAGTCACACGCAGCGTGTGCACCGTGGGAGGTAATCTATTGGTGCAGTCAGCTGCCACATTCCTTATTTCCCTAGCGTGGGCACAGGCAGGCGGACATCCAGTCAGGGTAACGTCCTCTTCCACTGGTCTGGAGCATCCTCCCCCTGCATGCGACCTGGGAGGTGCGCCTGGCTCTGGCTGACTCCACAAAAGAGCCGAGTCACGCAACCATTTTCTCACTTGCAGTTTTCTCTTGTCTTGTCTTGTTCTCTCTTTTGAGCCTTGCTGCTTTCCTGCAGCCACTTTGTATTCTTAGTGTAATTTTTCTGTCTGCTGGCTCTTAGCCAGCAGCACATGAGTTCAGTCTCCATACAGTGGCAGAGCAAGGGGGTGCAGTGGGGGTGGAAAGCCCCAAGTGTCATCCCTAGGGGGGTGGCATTCGGCGTGCCGCGCGCCCGCTGCACAAGCCGCCAGAGGAAGGGGGGAGATGTGCCGCTTGGCCAGCAGCCTTCTTGGCAGTTCGGGAGTTGCGGGTGGGATGTGTGTGGCACTCCCGGCTGGAGGAGGCAGGCAGGCAGGCAGGGGAGTGGGAAGGGGAGAGGAAGGAAGCGGGGTCGGTGGGTGTGCCTTTCATTCTGCCTGGAAGCCGGCGTGGTGAGTCCAGAATTGGGGAGGGGGCGTCATGGGAAACGGACCCCCCAGAAGAACCCAAAATGGGGGGCGTGGGGTTGACCCAGGACTTTCTCCCCTCCCAGCCCCTCACTGCTGCCCTCCCCTCCCGCTTTGCAGAGAGGAAGAGGGGCTGTTCCTGCTGCCCCCCTCCAGATCCAGAAGCTGGGCTGGGGGCGGGAGGTGTTTCTGTGGTCGCTGGAAGCATCAGAAACCATTTCGTGTATTGCAATGCGGATGGTGTCTTTCTTAGTTTATTTATTATAATTAAAACTGTATCCTGCCCTATACCTGTAGGTCTTAGGGCGGCTTGCAACACAAAATTGCAGCATTTACTTCATTTACTGCACGTTCATTCCCACCATTTCCCACTGGGAGCTCGATATGGTGTGCTGTCTATGGTTTTCCCTCTCTTCATTTCATCCCTGCAGCAACTCTGTGAGGGAGGCCAGGCTGAGGGGAGGGGCTGGCCAGGGACACCCAGGGAGCCTCAAGGCCCAGGGGGGATTTGAACCCGGGACACAGTCCAACACTGAACTGCATTAGAGTGGGGGGCTGCAAGGGGAGAATAGGCAGCATTTCAGGGGGAGGAAAGAGAGCGTATTTCAAACAGAAACCCTGAGCATTTTTTAAGTACAAAATGATGTTATTTGGACATTACTCAATTTTTAATTGTGGCAGCTTAGCATGTTTTTTCTTGCACACCTGACATGGATTCAGGTAGGGCTGCCATACGTTCGGGTTTTCCTGGACATGTGGGGGGGGGATTCAGGGAATATGGAGACCCTAATTCAGCGTTAGAAATTAACCCCACAATCTCCAAATCAAATACATACAGGATTAAATAATAATTATTATAAAAACAGTCCATTTCCTTCCCACCCACTCATTGCTATTTTCAGCTACCAGGCTCCCCTCCAGCTCCCCCACCCCTGTTCTCCAGGGATCATTCGTAAATCAAAAGTATATTGAAAGGAAAGTTACTATGATCACTGGGGGGTGGGTTGTGGATTTGCATAACATCTGCTCTATATAATACACAAATTGTTGTGCTGTTTTTCAGTTGGAGTGAAGGGCCCAAAAATAAACTGGTTCTCTCTCTCTCTCTCTCTCTCTCTCTCTCTCTCATACACACACACACACACACACACACACACACACATGCCTGAAAGTTGAAGCTTTCCCAATGTGAACAGGTGAAGCTTTCCCCATAATTGCATTTCCATGGGAGAAAAGGGCTTAACCTGTTGAATTTCTGCCTTCCACTCAGCTCTAAAAGGCACAAGAACCTCAGCTGCTTTTGTGCAACTCCCTGACCATCCCTAGCGAGCAGGACCAGTGGTCAGGGAGGATGGGAATTATAGTCCAAAAACAGTTGGCAACCCAAGTTTGGGCTGACTTTGGGTAGATGGGGGGCGGGTAGTCAGACATCCCACTGGTGGGAGTGGGAAGTTGGGGGCTGGGAGGGTAGAACTGACCGACTGTCCCAGGGCCAAAACTAGGCTTTCTGTAAGTATCTTATTTTGCCTTCTTTTAATAATTTCCGGGGGGGGGGGCAGGTTGACAAGAAATTTTCCGCACCAGGTACCACCTGACCCTGCTATGCCACTGTCTCCATATGAGATGAACTCACAGTTTATTGCTTAACTACTAAGAAAAGCCTGCCTTTCAGGGATCAAATTGTGAACTGAAATGTGAGTTCTTCATAAGGCATCGTTCTTCATAAGGCATCGTTTCCAGGCCTTTGACCATTTTGGTTGCCCTCCTCTGGACACGTTCCAGTTTGTCAGTGTCCTTCTTGAACTGTGGTACCCAGAACTGGACACAGTACTCCAGGTGAGGTCTGACCAGAGCAGAATACAGTGGCACTATTACTTCCCTTGATCTAGATGCTATACTCCTATTGATGCAGCCCATCGTCGGCTTTCTTAAAGTCAAGAAATTGAGTCCTAGTATGCTTGGCTGCTCCTTTCCGCTGTATAGTAAACTTCAGAAGAGCATGATCACTCGCGCCTAATGATCCTTCCACTTCTACCCCACTAACCAGGTCATCAACATTGGTTAGGACCAGATCTAAAATGGCTGTTCCTCTTGTTGCTTCTCCCACTTTCTGGACAATGAAGTTGTCTGCAAGGCCAGTGAGGAATCTGTTTGACCTTATGCTCTTGGCTGAGTTTGACATCCAGCAAATATCCGGGTAATTGAAGTCCCCCATTACTACTATCTCCCTTCCTTTTGCATGCTTGGCCATCTGTTCCAGGAAGGCATCATCTATGTCCTCCATTTGGCTTGGGGATCTATAGTAAACTCCCACAATGAGGTCCCTGTTATTCTTCTCTCCCTTAATTTTGACCCAAATGCTCTCACTTTGGCTTTGAGGTTCTAAATCTTGGATCTCTTCACAGGTATACACATCCCTGACATATAACGCCACTCCTCCTCCTTTCTTGTCTGGTCTGTTTCTCTGAAATAGATTGTATCCCTCCATTATTACATTCCAGTCGTGGGACTTATCCCACCAGGTTTCAGTGATGCCTATTATGTCATATTTAAGTTTGCTGTACCAAGAGCTCAAGCTCATCTTGTTTATTTCCCATGCTTTGCGCATTAGTGTACAGACACTGGAGTCCATTAATCATTCCCCCGTGTCTCTTATTTAAGGATTTTTTCCTCCCACCACTAGGTCTGTGTGCTGTTTGCTCCATTTGGTCTATGACATTTGGATGATCATCTTCATCAATTGATAGACTCCTACCTTCAGGCGCACTGTCTCCCTCCCCCACATTAGTCAGTTTAAAGCCCTCCTGATGAGGTTTCTGAGATTTTTGGCAAAAACATTCCTCCCAACCGTTGTGAGGTGCGGCTCATCGCTTGCCAGAAGTCCATCTTCAAGAAACTGCAGTCCGTGATCTAAGAATCCAAATCGTTCCTGTTTACACCATTTGTGAAGCCAGCTGTTCACTTCCACTATTTTTCCCTCTCTCCCTGGGCCACGTCGTTCAACTGGGAGGACAGATGAGATGACAATTTGTGCATTTAATTGCTTCAATTTCCTGCCCAGAGCCTCATAGTCTCTTTTGATCTTCTGGAGGCTATTGCCTGCAGTGTCATTGGTTCCCACATGAACCAAGAGGAAGGGGTATTTGTCAGTGGGTTTTATGATTCCTTGCAGTCTTTCAGTTACATCTTGGATCTTAGCCCCGGGGAGACAGCACACTTCCCGAGACATCTTATCAGGCCCACAGATCACTGCTTCTGTTCCCCTCAGTAGGGAATCCCCTATCACCACTACACGCCTCCTCTTAGGTGTGGTCGGGGTTCTTCCGTGAGCTGTCCGTTCCAAGGTCACCTGCACATTCCCTGAGGACTGACTTTGCTGCTCGTCTTCATATACCTGATCGACTGTAATGAGGGAGAGATCCTCAAATGGAGTCTGCTCTTCATCTTCCATGCTAGGGGAGAGGACCTCAAAGCGATTGTGTATTTCTAAACAATCAGAGCGAACCCTGGGCCTCCTACTTCTTTGAGTCACGTTTCTCCATATATCTGGCTCCTGTGTTGGTGAACTAGCCTCCTTCTCAGGGGAGTCCCCTGTCTCCTCCTTGGTGGAGACGGTGTGCTCTGTTGCTTCCAAGAAGAGCTCCAGCTCTCTAATTCTTTGGAGCGTAGCTACACGTTCCTCCAGTTGCTGGACTATGTCTTCTAAGAGGGCAATCAACATGCAATTGCTGCAGGTAAAGCTGCCTGCAACCTTTGGCAAGATGGCAAACATTGTGCAGGAACCGCAGGCGACTGCAGCTGTTCCCTCACCTTCCATCTTGAGAACGTGTCGTTGGGGGTGGCTACAGCGGTCCTCCATCATAAGAAGCGTGCAGACAGGACAAATAACTCCCCCCAAAAAACCCCTAGGTCTCCCCCAACAAACGTTTGAGACTAGCTCCTCTAAATCTAAGAGATGGATCAAACTGCGCGCGCCGCTGCCCTGCAAGCTCTGATAAGCTCCTCCCACAGCTAATCACCTGCCTCAACAGAAACCCTGCCCCCTCTGACCTTTGCACAGGGAGAGCAGCTAGTCAGCCACAAAGAAACACACACAAACACACACACACACACACACACGAGAAAACCCTTTTTTCTCCTTCTTCAGCTGCTGCCCTGCAAGCTGTTACTTTTGTTACTTCACTCAGACTCTTGTGCCTTTATTCTTTTAAGAGGAATTAAAGGGGACACCAGGAAATAATCTTAACTAAGAGATTCAAACAAATCTGCAAAGTAGCTTCCAGCTATATTGAGGGGAATTTGCTCTGCTACTTCACTTCACTAGCATGAGTGAAGGAAGGATAATACTTATTCAATATATCCTTTCCTACTATCTTTAACATTCCCACATGCACACTGTTACTAGCCAATCAGACAATGATAATTTTCCAAAACAGTTCATTAAAGAAAAGGCACAAGGTTGGTTTCTTTATCAAGCACATCTGTATCTCACCTTTCCTTGTCAATGTAGTTGACATTATTCCCTATTTAAATAGCCAGAGTAGACCAAGGCCCTGGGTCCAACATCAATATTCTGCCAAGGACCCTGGGGCCTGTACTAGCGATCTTGGCCTCCAAGGCGGAGGACGCAGCCTACTAAGCCCTCCGAGATGGATGCCAAGTGCTCTTCAAGCACATGTGCCGCCAGTTTCTCTGAGTGGTGGCCAGACTGAAGCTTCTCGGCTGGCCTGCCTCTTGCCTTTGGACATTCTGCCTGCTGCATTTCAGCACCCAGTAACTGACCTCTCAGGGATCCTGGTCTGGAAGCCAGATGCATCCACACCAAGTCTGGATTCAAGTACCACTGCCAGTGATGCAGATATGTATTTTAGGCTCTGAATGCAGCAGTTTTGCTTGGGGTGCATGTGAACTCTTTAGATAGCAATGTGTACTGCTTATCTCACTGTGGTGCAGTGGTTAGAGTGTCTGACTAGGACCTGGGAGACCAGAGTTCAACTCCCAACTCAACTGTGAAGCTCACTGGGCAATCTTTGGCCACCTTCATGGGATTGTCTGAGAGTAATATGTGGGGGGACAGAACTACATATGCCAGTTTGAGCTCCTTGAAGGAAAGGTGGGATACCAAAGTAATTAGACAGACAGACAGATATTTTATTTATTCAGACTCTTTTAATGGCGAGAGAGAGAGGTGGGGGGGTAACATTTAGCTGAGTGGGGCCCAGGATCCCAAAGCTCTTCCCTGATGGCACCAGTGACCACGCTCCTGGTCCTACTCCATCATTCCTCCTCCTCCTCCTCCTCCTCCTCCTCCTCCTCCTCCTCCTCCTCCTTTTCTAGTTGAAGCCTGGCTTGAAATGTATTCTTGCCCATCATTTCCCAGCCCACTCTCATGCCAAGCAATCAAATGTCAGTCTAGGCCAGTCCAGGCAGTAGACAGAGCTACAGAGAACACTTGCCAAACAAAACACTGTCTCAAAGGGCGGGCAAGCAAGGATAACAAGGTGGCAGGCAATTTCGCCTCCTTCCAGGCTGGACTCTGAATACAAAGACAGCCACCTTAGGTGTGCTGAATTCATAATAAAATGCACTAATGAGACGGATTTCAGAACCCTCGGTAGGGTTACGTTCCCCGAGAAAAAGAAGAGCAGAAAGAGGCATGAGTAGAAAAGGGAAACTGAAGGGCACAGAAACGTCCTTTAGCAATTATAATGATCTCAGGAATTAAACGGAACGCTTTTCTTCACAGAAATCAGTATGTAGATGGACGTGTGACCCCAGAGCTCTGTGGGTGCTTCTCTCCACTGACTGCAGGAGGTGGGGAGAACAAAGACTAGAGGCAATCGTTTAATTCAGATGTGTAAGAACGATACCCGCCAACAAAAAGAGAAAATCAATCCACCACAATTTTCCCAATTATTCCTGGTTTTAAAGGTTTTAAAGGATAGCACACCTCAAATTACTACGATGCCTTCGGCTTTTCACTGCTGTCTCCACAGCTAGCCAGAAATGTTACACGTGTATCGGAGCTATGTAAAGACATTACTAGAATTTTACTGCTGTATCTGGTAATTTCTGTGCCTGGACCAGGCTCTTAATTGCACCAGCCATTGGGTACTGTCCAAAACGCTGGTAGACCAGAAATCCCAATTTCTTGCTGCTCAGCAGCTTTAGAACAGTGTGGTGGGTGTTGTAGTTCAAAACTTCTGGAGGGCACCAGGTTGGAAAATGGTGTGCAGAACATCTGTAAAGTTTTGAATCCAGCTGTTCTGTTTGGTTGCAGCCACCACGCCAATGAACGAGGGCAACTCTGACACTCTTGCCTTCCATGCTGCTCTCACTGTGCCTCTAAGTTGACAATGGATTTTTCACCCAACATCTTGAAGACAATCATTCCACACTCTAGATAAAACATCACACAGCATAGCGTACCCTTGTCCAATTTTCAGCCAGAGGAGGTGGCCCCTTTATCCTGGCCTAATTACGTAAATGTTCATTTTTTTTTGTACAATTACAGGAATTTTAGTTGACAAAGCTCTACATTCAGGCTATGGAAGTCATGGCCCTCCAGATGTGGTTGAAGCACCAATGTTGATGACCTGGTTAGTGGGGTAGAAGTGGAAGGATCATTAGGCGCGAGTGATCATGCTTTTCTGAAGTTTACTATACAGCGGAAAGGAGCAGCCAAGCATACTAGGACTCAATTTCTTGACTTTAAGAAAGCCGACTTCATAAAACTTAGGGAAGTGCTGGATGAGATCCCATGGACAGTAATACTAAAAGGAAAGGGAGTTCATGATGGCTGGGAGTTTGTTAAGAGGGAGATAGTAAAAGCACAACTTCAGGCAATACCAATGAGACGGAAACATGGAAGGTGCCTAAAGAAGCCAGGGTGGCTATCTAAAGAACTTTTAACTGAGTTAAGATTAAAAAAGGATGTGTACAAAAAATGGAAAAGGGGGGAAACCACCAAAGAGGAATTCAAACAAATAGCCAGCACGTGTAGACACAAAGTCAGAAAAGCTAAAGCACAGAATGAACTCAGGCTTGCTAGAGAGGTTAAAAGCAACAAAAAAGGCTTTTATGGGTATGTTCGTAGCAAAAGGAAGAACAAAGAAACAGTGGGGTCACTCAGAGGAGAAGATGGTGAAATGCAAACAGGGAACAGCCCATAATAACTAAGGAGATAGTACAAGAATACTTGGCTAGTTTAAATGTATTCAAGTCTCCAGGGCCAGATGAACTGCATCCAAGAGTATTAAAAGAACTGGCAGATGTGATCTCAGAACCACTGGCAGTTATCTTTGAGAATTCCTGGAGAACAGGCGAAGTCCCGGCAGACTGGAGGAGGGCAAATGTTGTCCCTATTTTCAAAAAGGGGAAAAGAGAGGACCCAAATAATTACCGCCCAGTCAGTCTGACATCAATACCAGGGAAGATTCTGGAGCAGATCATTAAGCAAACAGTCTGTGAGCACCTAGAAAGGAATACTGTGATCACCAAGAGTCAGCATGGATTTCTGAAAAATAAGTCATGTCAGACTAACCTGGTCTCGTTTTTTGACAGAATTACAAGCCTGGTAGATGAAGGGAACGCAGTGGATGTAGCCTACCTTGATTTCAGCAAGGCATTTGACAAGGTGCCCAATGATATTCTTGTAAAGAAGCTGGTAAAATGTGGACTTGACTATGCTACCACTCAGTGGATTTGTAACTGGCTGACTGACCGAACCCAAAGGGTGCTCATCAATGGTTCCTCTTCATCCTGGAGAAGAGTGACTAGTGGGGTGCCACAGGGTTCTGTCTTGGGCCCGGTCTTATTCAACATCTTTATCAACGACTTGGATGATGGACTCAAGGGCATCCTGATCAAATTTGCAGATGACACCAAACTGGGAGGGGTGGCTAACACCCCAGAGGTCAGGATCACACTTCAAAACGACCTTGACAGATTAGAGAACTGGGCCAAAACAAACAAGATGAATTTTAACAGGGAGAAATGTAAAGTATTGCACTTGGGCAAAAAAAATGAGAGGCACAAATACAAGATGGGTGACACCTGGCTTGATAGCAGTACATGTGAAAAGGATCTAGGAGTCTTGGTTGACCACAAACTTGACATGAGCCAACAGTGTGACGCGGCAGCTAAAAAAGCCAATGCAATTCTGGGCTGCATCGATAGGAGTATAGCATCTAGATCAAGGGAAGTAATAGTGCCACTGTATTCTGCTCTGGTCAGACCTCACCTGGAGTACTGTGTCCAGTTCTGGGTACCACAGTTCAAGAAGGACACTGACAAACTGGAACGTGTCCAGAGGAGGGCAACCAAAATGGTCAAAGGCCTGGAAATGATGCCTTATGAGGAACGGCTAAGGGAGCTGGGCATGTTTAGCCTGGAGAAGAGGAGGTTAAGGGGTGATATGATAGCCATGTTCAAATATATAAAAGGATGTCACATAGAGGAGGGAGAAAGGTTGTTTTCTGCTGCTCCAGAGAAGCGGACACGGAGCAATGGCTCCAAACTACAAGAAAGAAGATTCCACCTAAACATTAGGAGGAACTTCCTGACAGTAAGAGCTGTTTGACAGTGGAATTTGCTGCCAAGGAGTGTGGTGGAGTCTCCTTCTTTGGAGGTCTTTAAGCAGAGGCTTGACAACCATATGTCAGGAGTGCTCTGATGGTGTTTCCTGCTTGGCAGGGGGTTGGACTCGATGGGCCTTGTGGTCTCTTCCAACTCTATGATTCTATGATTCTATGATTCTATGATTCTATGATTCTATGATTCTATGATTCTATGATTCCTTCCCCCTTGGGCCAGGCTGACTCAACAACACAGGTTCCTCACCCCTGCTCTACATCACCTTAAATTCTTTTCTAACGCCGTTTTTACACACTTGTCACTCCTTGCATATCAAGCGTTTCTTGCTGCAATTTTCTTAAGTGTTGATCTTATTTAAGTAGATAAAATACCTTGGTGTATTTCAGACTCCAAGCAGTACCAGTAATCTCATTTCTTGCTGCCAAAGCCTGGTTCTTAATTAAAATAAAATCCTCTTAGGTTTCAAGTTGAAACTTTAAGAGCCATTTCACTGGTCTCCGTGTTCCAATTAAAATATCTTCTCTGCTGCCTGCTATTCTGCTTTTTCAACTGTGTCTAACAGAACAGTATATAAGTAAAAGCAAGTAATTATTCCATGGGCTCCCTAGAAATGTGGAATGTTGTTGTATGAAGTACTCAGCAATTCTCAACCACATTCCAAATGTTTACTCTGCCTATCCAGATCTCTTCAAGTATGGCCACTCAAACAATTACACCAGACTGTGCTAACAAACACTTACCATAAATAGTTGACTATACTGGTAGTTGGTTACTGGGGGTTTTTCAAACGAGTTTCTCAGAAAACAGAGAATATGCTCCAACTTTGGGTCACTTTTCTGTAGCTGCACTCCTCAGGCACTGGAGTCTTCCAACTCATGCTAATAAAGCTAAAAGATTTGTCTTTCCAATTTGTTTTATTGAGCTGGCAAGAGATAGACCTCCAATCGGGAAGTTCCTGGTTAGAATCTGGCCTCTGCCATGAAAGCTCTAGGTGGCATGAGGCAGGCTACTCAGCCTGTGCTCTTCTACAGTCTGAAGGTGTCACATCTGGCAGAGTTGTTGTAGTCCCTGGCTTGCACTAGGCATTGAAAATGCCAGTGTTTGTGTGTCTTCAGGAACAAGTGGTCAGTTCAAACATGGTTCCAGCTCACTCGCTTACAATTCAGATCAAGGCAAACCAAACTGAGATCATAAATGCCGCCTTGAAGCACCACAAGAGAAAAGCCCACAACAATTTTTACTAGCTTACTTATTTGTCAGTCAGTCATACATGTCACTGATAGCCCCAAAGAACCACAACTCACCCAGTTTACAAAAAAGTTCCCTTTCAGTTTGCTTGGAGGCAATTGTTAGTCATACCAGCAAAGAGGTGAGTCTCTATTTAATAGTCTGTACAGCAGTCTCTAGCTCCCTGTAAACATTACCTTGATGTATTTTCATGTAAAAAAACTGGGGGCTTTTAAACTTTCTGATTAAGACAGCCAATTGGCAAAGGGAGATCAGAATGCACACATTCACTGTCAAATGTGTCCAACTCAGTCATGGCACCCTGCTAAGAAGCCAGCCATGGGGAAGAATAAATGGCTATTCTTTCAGAAGTCAGTTTCCAGAACTACCAGTGTGGGTGGCGATGTAGGTTTCCTTGGGCCCTTGCAAACTCTCTTGACGCCCTGCATTTACATGGCTGGAAAAAGACCAGTTTCTGCTGTATAAACAACATCACCTCTTTTTTTAAGTTATGTGTCCATGCATCAGTTAAGAGGACAAGGGCAGCTTTGTGCAAGAGCCCCCTCGGCCAAACACGGTTTTACCTGTATCCACAGCAACCATGAAATCTGCACACAACTTTAATTTCAATAGGAGCCAAAGGCCAGGCAAACATTCATTTAACACATCTGAGAATGGAGCAGGGGGTCTCTTTGGTTTGTTTCTCTTTGCTGAGAAACAAGTAACTCTCTGGCACATTTCACAAACAATGCAGAAATTAATTTGTTTTCCAACCAGGAAACAAAATTATCTGCAATTTATTTATTTTGCAACTTTTGTATTAGTCACGGGAAGACTGCAATAGGTGTCAGAGGCCCTTCTGCAGCCCCTTGCAAGCAGCAGCCACATTAGCAGTGATGGCGTGCTGGGGGGGGGGGAGAGAGTGGGAGGGAAATCAGTATTTTCTAAGCAACACCATGACACTGTTTAAGGAAGCCATCCCACCCACTGGGATGAGCAAACTAGGATCCAGCGGATCTGTTATTCTGTCTTAATTTAACCACATAGTTTAACCATAGTAGGAGCAGGTTGGGTTTTTTTGAAAATTTACCCTACGTACCTTAACAACTAAGTTCCTAGCCTAGGAACACTCTTCAAGCTACGCCAGCTTAACTCCCTCCCCCTCTGCTCGGGAAGATGCTCTGGTGTATCTCCTCTATCCTGGCTCAGCTGCAAGCCTGTGTGTCTGCAGGCTCCAGCCTGTCCACGGGGCAGACTGAAGTTGTCGCCTCAAGTGGCAGAATCCCATGAAGCAGGGACATCCCATCTGCCTCTGCCACTGCTGGATTGGCACAGTGGCGGCTTCCGGCAAGATCTCACAAAAGATCTGAGAGATCTCTCAAAATCTCACCAGAAGCTGCCACCTCACGGGCACCTTCTCATTTTAGAGTCGGAAGGGACCCTAAGGATCATCTAGTCCAACCCCCTGTAATGCAGGAATATGCAGCTGTCCTATATGGAGTTGAACCTGCAACCTTAGCACTATAGAACCACACTCTAACCAACTGCTGCATTAAGGAAATGGTCACACTGCACAGGCGTAGTGTCCAGAAAGAAAGAGAAAAGAGAAAAGTCTAAACCACAGAGGCTAGGACTTGCCGATCAGAAGGTCGGCGGTTCGAATCCCCGCAACATGGTGAGCTCCCGTTGCTCAGTTCCTGCTCCTGCCAACCTAGCAGTTCGAAAGCACGTCAAAGTGCAAGTAGATAAATAGGAAGGCAGGAAGGTAAACGGCATTTCCGTGCGCTGCTCTGGTTCGCCAGAAGCAGCTTAGTCATGCTGGCCACATGACCCGGAAGCTGTCTGTGGACAAACACCGGCTCCCTCAGCCAGTAAAGTGAGATGAGCTTTACCCCAGAGTCGTCCACGACTGGACCTAACGGTCAGGGGTCCCTTTACCTTTATGCTCTCAGAATATCAAAGGAAATGGTCTGCACTAATATAAACATGTGATCCATATACATTATCTCAGTCATTTTTAATACAGTACTGACTTACTCTTTCACAGTTCTTGTCATGTGCCCATACTGCTGTGGAAGGCAGACAGCATAAAATATGTACACACACAAACACAAACACACACGTTCCATGTGGTTCAATGGGGCTCACTCCCAGGAAAGCAGGTACAAGAATGCAGCCTGAGAGACAGAGGCTTCTGTAAAGATGGCTGACAATATCATTGCTGAAATGAGATTTGAACCTAAGACTCCCCAGCTCACATTTTATTTATATAATGCTATCAGCGTTCTAAACTCTGTGGGGAAACAGTAGCGGGAGCCAGGGACATACAATAGTACAAGGGAATAATATGGGCAAATATGTTTACATATGCTTAAAGCTTGATTGACAATAAGGATTTATAGGAAATGTGACATCACATTCACAGCTGGGGTGCCTGGTGCAGAGGAGAATAGGGGGCCTTGCACTTCTGATTGCGGTACAGAAGAGGGAGTTTCAGCAGAGGTAGCTTGTAATGAGAGGCTGGAAAGTGAGGTTCTCTTGGCAGTTCTTAGAATCACAGAATTGTAGAGCTGGAAGGGACCCAAGGACATAGCTGTCAACTTTCAGATTTGAAAATAAGGGATCAGCAGCCTCCCCTGTCCTTGAGACAGTCTACGGGATATCTAACAATCTGGGATAGCAGCGGGAAGCAGCGGGAAACGACACTGGAATAAGGGAATTTCCCGCAAAAAAAGGTAAGGTTGACAGCTATGCCCAAGGATCATCTAGTCCAACCCCCTGCAATGCATGAATCTCGGCTAAAGCATCCATGACAGATGGTGCTCAGTGCAGGGTCCCATGAAAAAGCCTTTTGAGTGTTGGCCCCACCACTAAGAAGTGACTTGCCTCTGCATTTTGGTGACAGTTGCAGACACAACACTTTCATCAGGCTTTTTATTGGTGGAGAGTTGTGATTAGTGAAGTCAGTTTTCAGTACAAAGCTGTTACTCTGTTAGTTATGTAGCAGTTTTGTACAAATTGACTTAAATTGGCTGTATTGTTTTGTTGTTGTCTTTGTCCATAGAGTTTTTTGTTGTGATCACTGCAGATGGTGACAGGAGTCACGAAATTAAAAGACGCCTGCTCCTTGGGAGAAAGGCGATGGCAAACCTAGACAGCATCTTAAAAAGTAGAGACATCACCTTACCAACAAAAGTCCATATAGTTAAAGCCATGGTTTTCCCAGTAGTGATGTATGGAAGTGAGAGCTAGACCATAAAGAAGGCTGATCGCCAAAGAATTGATGCTTCTGAACTATGGTGCTGGAGGAGACTCTTGAGAGTCCCATGGACTGCAAGAAGATCAAACCTCTCCATTCTTAAGGAAATCAGCCCTGACTGCTCACTGGAAGGAAAGATCGTGAAGCTGAGGCTCCAATACTTTGGCCACCTCATGAGAAGAGAAGACTCCCTGGAAAAGACCCTGATGTTGGGAAAGATGGAGGGCACAAGGAGAAGGGGGCGACAGAGGACGAGATGGTGGAACAGTGTTCTCAAAGCTACAAACATGAGTCTGACCAAACTGCGGGAGGCAGTGGAAGACAGGAGTGCCTGGCGTGCTCTGGTCCATGGGGTCACAAAGAGTCGGACACGACTAAACGACTAAACAACAACAACATGTTTTGTTATATTTTAATTTGCTACACATTGCCCTTTCTCTGACTGTTATGGAGAAGGGCACTATAAAACTAAGTAACTACACAAATTAATGAAAATAATGCCTTCTTTTTATTGGACTCTCCCCCCCCCCCCCAGCAAAATGTACAATAGGATGCAGTTATTCCTACAAGCAGCTATAGTAATGAAATCTGCACTGTGTGGTGTAGTTGGCAGAAAGGCATATATATGCACAGGACTCAAAAAGTTAACTTGCAGTCACAAAATCATTTTTTTCAACCAACAAAACAGAAGTTGCATAGTTCAAAAGTCATCCACAACAGCTTCTTTAAAGAAACTGAATGCTTAGTGGGTGGGTTTCTAGAGCCATAAATTCCAGTCTGACAGTGTGTTTCATCAAAACTACATCCATTATTAAGCAAGGGGGAGCACTCTCCTGCCCTGCTCTTCCGTGAGCCCCTCTCCTCTCAGATGGTTCAGCTATGTTCTAGAAGAATAGCAGAGCAAAATCAATATGGAATGGATGCACCTGCCCCAATCTGCTTCTAATTTGCCATTATCCCTCTCTAGTTATAATTAATTCTGTGCAGCCCCTTTTTGAGACTTTAATCTTTGCAAGGGAAAGAGGGGACAGGGAAGATAATCTGCTTCCACTGAACATGCATTTTTCATACCCTAGAGGCACATTTTAAAAAATCATCTTAATAGGTTCTGAAAACTTACAGGGAGGTTGCAAGATTGCCAAAATTCAAACCAAAAGAATATCCTCTAAGATTGTTGTTGTTTAGTCGTTTAGTCGTGTCTGACTCTTCGTGACCCCATGGACCAGAGAACGCCAGGCACTCCTGTCCTCCACTGCCCCCCGCAGCTTGGTCAGACTCATGCTGGTAACCTCGAAAACACTATCCAACCATCTCGTCCTCTGTCGCCCCCTTCTCCTTGTGCCCTCCATCTTTCCCAACATCAGGGTCTTCTCCAGGGAGTCTTCTCTTCTCATGAGGTGGCCAAAGTATTGGAGCCTCAGCTTCATGATCTGTCCTTCCAGTGAGCACTCAGGGCTGATTTCCTTAAGAATGGATAGGTTTGATCTTCTTGCAGTCCATGGGACTCTCAAGAGTCTCCTCCAGCACCAGAATTCAAAAGCATCAATTCTTCGGCGATCAGCCTTCTTTATGGTCCAGTTCTCACTTCCATACATCACTACTGGGAAAACCCTAGCTTTTACTATATGGACCTTTGTTGGCAAGGTGATGTCTCTACTTTTTAAGATGCTGTCTAGGTTGGTCATTGCTCTCCTCCCAAGAAGCAGGCGTCTCTTAATTTCGTGGCTGCTGTCACCATGGCTGCTGTCACTCCATGGACAAAGACAACAGGCATATCCTCTAAGATTAGGCGATACTCAATGACTATGATAAAAGTTTCCGAGTCAGGCTTGCTTGCTGGCACTTTTGGACTGTTGCTATTTGGGGGTGGGATTCAATCACATACCAGCAAATTCAGCTCACCCAGTTAAGTGGATTTTGAGCTCTTGCACAACAAATCCTCTTCCCTCCTAAAATTAGACTTTCTGTGACAAGGGAAGTAATAAATTGAAGCAACAAGTAATTTTATAACTACTTGGCTCTAGCTGGCCACTGCTGAACTAGAATGTAAAAATCACAAAATCAAACCCAAATAAATAACTCTTGCTGGTAGATTTCTGTGGCTGAGCTCCAATGGGCTTCAGGCCACTTCAGAAGCAGAGGGGGAAGGAGAAAGGCACCAACTTCAGGCCACCAATAACATCAGTGAGAAGATATTTTTTATGCTTCTGTGGCTTTTGACCCCATTGGCCATGGAATCCTTCTGGAGTAGGTCAAGGAGGAGGTGCTTGTCATAGAGGATCATACTATTAATAGTGTTGACATCTTTTAGGAGGGAAAGAAACTGAGAGTCCCAATTAAGTCCACATTGAACAGAATCAAATTTTCAAGGCAGTCTATTTCATTATCCAACAGCTGCGCCATCAGGAAGACCTTCCTAACATTTATTTGAAAACCACTTCCTTTCAATTCACTGTGTGGAATATTTCACCAAGACAGAAATAAATCCTCACTGGCTTGCAGCTTGTTTCCAAGCACAATTAATTGGCAGGCCTGCTTTCAACCCACAAAGCCCTAAATGACCTGGGATCCAAGTATCTCTGGGACCATCCTTCCCCATATCTGTCTGCTGGTGCATGGAGAGAATGGCCAGGGCCCTGTGGCATTCTGCCGAGGGAAGCCATCCCCACCTCCAGATGCACTCGCCTACTTCACCTTCCTTTAGGCATTGGTTGGAAAGGGTGTCATTCATGATTTCAGTTTTCATTTTCTGCTTTTGTAAGAACAGCGCTGAGCTGAAAGCAGCTCAACAACAAAAATATTCAAATTTAGTAAACGTTAAAAGTAGGTAAACATTACCATCACTAAAAGCATATCAAAAACACAACAGCAAATAAAGCAAACAACCCCAAACAAATTCATCAAGCAATTAATACAATTCAATACAAGCTCATTGTGATTCAAAATATAAATGGATGCTGAGCACCAACCCTGTGCTAGCTGACATCTTTCTCTCTGGAAAGAGGCTTCTCTCAAGCTTTTGGCACTGTTTCATTTGGAGCTGCCCTAATACTAGGGTGTTCTGTAGTCAATTTATATTGTTTGTTTTGATCTATGTGATGCTATTTATGTAAAGTTGCAAGTCAACCTAGAGGCCACTGGGGTTCAGGGGGTTAAATGTCTTTAAAAATAAACACTACTACGAATCCTGATACACAAATTCCAAAAGCAATTCACTGTTAAAAGATCAAAAAGCAAATGAAGAGATAAACCCACACCATGTTGCCAGAAAAAGAAAAGAAAAAGTTTTACAGCAGTTTGCCTGAAGTATGGGAGAGATCTACAGCTGAGCCAAGATTCAGTTTGCTCATATGCATATCTGATATTTCAGTTGCAAAACTGGGCCCTCTCCACAACTCAGGAACATGCGGAATACACTCAGGCACAAGCTTTATAGTGATGAGCACAAGCAGCAGTAGCCAGGGTCTGGGAGATCAGGGTTCAAATCCTGATTCAGTCATGAAGCTCACTGGGCGCCCTTGGGCCAGTCAGCCTAACCCACCTTCACAGGGTTGTTGTGAGGAGAACTTTGGAAAGGAATCATGCATGTTGTACTGAGCTCTTTGAAGGAACAGCATGAAAAAGCTATCATCTGCTATATGTCTTTCTGTCTGCCCATCTGTTCTCTATGGGTTTGGCACCTCTTGAGATGGCACAAAATGTTCCCAAGGTGGAGGTAGTGGTCTTTGTTGACATTTGGGTGCCAGTTGCCATTTTGAATCAAGATAGTGGATTAAAATGTACTTTCGGTACGGCTTTGTCTCCTCCTCCTTGGAAGCACAGGCTAGATACCATCGCCAAACTTAGCAGGAGGGTTTCCAAAGGCGGGTGGCCCTCTTCTTTGATGTTTGGATGCCAGGAACCATTTTGAATCAGGATGGTGGACTAAAGGATGACTTTGGTATAATGGGTCCGAATTCACAAATCACAGTATTTGGGGGTTTCTACAAATTCCTGGGCAACATCGAGAACTCCCCGCCAGCACACAAATAATGATTTTGGCACCAGTGTTGTTAACGGAAGTGTGCTTGCAACATCCTGTTAACTACAGTATTGTCAGGATTTAAAGTTTAAGGGGGGGGTGGAGATCACATTGTAAAGATGCCGAGTTAACAAAATAGAAGGGTTATCAAATGCCAATAACTGTTACAGAAACTCTCAAGACTATAAAATGTATACAAGCTGACATTATATAGGGCACGCACTATCCAGGCAAATGTAAGCCGTTTTCAGGTCCCACTGATTGCACTGGAACAGAATTAAGCTGCTGTTTAATTCTCCTCCTGAAATGCATAGAGGAGAAAAGTGCTCAATATTGGCTGCATCATTTCCATAGTGTATACATTAGTCCATTTATGCAAGGCTTTTACTTCATCCTCCCCCACAAGCTTTCCTCTTCCTCTCTTTCAATATTCCCTGATATTTCCTCATTTTAATGATGGCCCTTTATATAACCCATGGTTTCTTTCTCCGCAGATATCATTAGTGGAAGCCACCCAAAGTTCCAAAACTCTAAAAATCCCACAGCTTTCAGTGGGGGGAAATTTTAGCACGTTTTCCCACTGAAATCATGAAAGCATTTAACTTAGACATGCGTCACATGTTTTGTGTAGTAAGTTTTATTTAATGAATAATAATAAAAAAGCATAGGAAGAACCCTGCTGGATCCGACCCAAGGCCCAACGGCCCCAGCATTCTCTTCTCCTGGTGGCCAAACAGTTCGCTATGGAAAGACCAAAACAGGACCTGAGGGCAACTGCTCTCCCCTCACTTTTGATTTCCAGCCCCTGGTACAGATGGGCACACTGCCTCTGACAAGGAGAACACAGCCATCCTGGCTAGTAGCCTCTGACAGCCCTGAAAATAGTTTTAAAAAACCGACACGCCACCTCCTTTCAGTGCAGTATTTGTGATTCGTTTATCTTGCTCACCCAATTGCCTTCTTTTAATTGCCATTAATTTGAGCTGAAGTGGCTGAGTCCAGCTTGGAAAAGCATTTCCAATTCCTAAGTGCCCACTCATTTTTTTTTTTGGGGGGGGGGATTACAAGCTGGAGAATAGGCAGATTTTTTATTTTATTTTTAATGCACAAGCTGCAAATTTTGGGGTGCCATGGAGACCAGCACTCGCGTTTTCCTCCAGCCTGAGATCTTAAGCCACCCTACATTTCCAAATTCCATTAAGCTGTTTGATGCCAGCCTGTCTTCAAATGTTAAAATGCATGTAACAGGTTGCGGTCTCAACTTACCGCCCTGCCCTGCTTCATGTTACCACAATATTAAAAATAACACACATGTAGAAGAATGCTTTTGTATACGGAAGTGTTAAAACCATTCCCGGCATAGATTCATTATTGGTTCAGACATACGACTGCAAAAAGTTAACCTTTGTGGAGCTTTAAGCTGAAAAAGAGGCATGGTGGTTTCACTGCTTTTCTAATGTTACTGACAGATATATATCCCCCAGATTATCCCAACAAATAACTCGACTGGACTGTGTATATACACATTGCTTCATTGTTAGGGGACATTCGGCAGAGAAACATGTGTGTATACCTTTAAGAAGTTTCTGGGATTAATTGGCTGCAGCTGGCCGTTGCTATAAAGGAAAAAAGCTGAGTTTTGTAGCCTGCCTGCAGGAATAACACCCACCAGAGTTTGAGTTTATTGTTTAGTAATGAAGTTTTCGTTTTAGTTTGGGTTTTTACACCTATGTCTCCTGGAGTCACTCTGTCCTCTGCCACCGGCTGGAAATCCCCCTCCAACATCCATATGATAATAAGCTCAGGAGAAATGAACTGTATCATTCATTTCCTGATGAATTCAGGAGTCCTGAGAACAAATAAATACTAGGTAGAAGTAAAACAAAAGTCCCCAACACCAACTAATTCTTAGTATTTGGGTGCACTAACAGTAGCACTTCATCTGTCTCCTGAGAAATCTCTGTGTGGGACAAGTAGCTACAGTTAGAACTGGATATGGAACAACTGATTGGTTCAAAATTGGGAAAGGAGTACGGCAAGGCTGTATATTGTCTCCCTGCTTATTTAACTTATATGCAGAATTTGGGGGGGCACTAGGGGCGCATTGGAAGATGGCCGACAATAACATCTCTCCGACCCACACGAGGTAATTAAGAGGCTGTGATGGGAGTAAGCAGCCTCCCGCCCCCCCCCAAGTGAGTGGGGGGACTGCCCTTGCCTGCTGTGCCCTATACCACCCCCAATTTTGAGGGGGTGGGGGCACTAGGCAGAAAGCCCTTGTGTGGACTTCGGCTCTCCTGGACGCTGTCTCTGATTTGCGCCTCTAGCTGCAGCAACTTCAAAAGAAACAATTAGGAGGAAGCTAATGCCCATATTTCAAGGAAGAATGGGGAGTAAAGACTGCTAATTGAAGAGATCTCTGATAAAGAAGACGGGTCGGATAAACAGGAATATATAATGAGAAGACACACTAAGGCTTGGTATGTCGGCAACGGGACTGGATGGAGGGGGGAAACTTTCCTTTCTTTTCTCTATGTGATTAACCGAGAATCCCCCCCCCCCCGTCAGAAATGCCGCTTAAATGACCTAAGCTGGTGATTTAAGACTGTGTGGAGATAATTTTCTAACCAAAAGCATGTTTTAAGGTGATCGTGGAAAGTATAAGAGCTTTGGGATGACGCAGTAAAAAACGTTGCCATTTTGGCAAGTTCTGTTGAAAGACTTATGTCTGGGAGGAGGAATGGATCTGTTTTCATATTGTGGGCGACTAAAGAAGGCGACAGATTTGCGAAGATTAATGATGGAAAGAGTGTTTTTATTTATGAAAGTGATGATATATGGAAACCATCTCGATATGGTGATTGGACAAACGGAAAAATTCACACAGGATTATAACTAGTGTTTTACCTGCTTAAGGAGATTATCAGAAGAGATCACAAAGAAAAAAGAAAAATATATGAATAAGATGAGATGTGGGAACAGCAAGATAGGACTGGATAGAATTGTGAACATTATTTGGACAGATTTGTGGATATTAACGCAGCAGCAAGAAGATGATTGGAATCCCCTTCGGAACTTGAAATATGGGTCCCCCAACAAAAAATTTTAAATTCAGCTTTGTAATTCGGAATTTATGTGATGTGATTTTATTTGATTTGATTGGTCAGTTAATAAAAATTATTAAAAAATAATAACTTATATGCAGAATTCATCATGCAAAAGGCTGGGCTGGATGAATCCCAAACTGGAATTAAGATAGCTGGAAGAAATATCAACAACCTCAGATATGCAGATGACACAACCTTGATGGCAGAAAGTGAGGAGGAATGAAAGAACCTTTTAATGAGGGTGAAAGAGGAGAGCGCAAAATATGGTCTGAAGCTCAACATAAAAAAAAACACGAAGATCATGGCCACTGGTCCCATCACCTCCTGACAAATAGAAGGGGAAGAAATGGAGGCAGTGAGAGATTTTACTTTCTTGGGCTCCGTGATCACTGCAGATGGTGACAGCAGCCACGAAATTAAAAAACGCCTGCATCCTGGGAGAAAAGCAATGACAAACCTAGACAGCATCTTAAAAAGCAGAGACATCACCTTGCCAACAAAAGTCCGTATAGTTAAAAGTATGGTTTTCCCAGTAGTGATGTATGGAAGTGAGAGCTGGACCATAAAGAAGGCTGACTGCCGAAGAATGGATGCTTTTGAATTATGGTGCTGGAGGAGACTCTTGAGAGTCCCATGGACTGCAAGAAGATCAAATCTCTCCATTCTTAATGAAATCAGCCCTGAGTGCTCACTGGAAGGACAGATCCTGAAGCTGAGACTCCAATACTTTGGCCACCTCATGAGAAGAGAAGACTCCCTGGAAAAGACCCTGATGTTGGGAAAGATGGAGGGCACAAGGAGAAGGGGACGACAGAGGATGAGATGGTGGGACAGTGTTCTCGAAGCTACCAACATGAGTCTGACCAAACCACGGGAGGCAATGGAAGACAGGAGTGCCTGGCGTGCTCTGGTCCATCGGGTCATGAAGAACCGGACACGACTAAACAACAACAAACTGTAGAACAGATATGAGATTGTTATTGAGAGCTAAAAATCAACTCTGAAACAAAAAAAATGGGGATTGTAGGCCACATTGCAGGAGCAGAAGTCAAGCTCACAGAGCATACTACCTTTCCTTCTCCCCTCTTGCTGCTGCAGGGATAGCACTCCAGAAAACTCCCTTGCAAGATTCCTTGTGCTCTGGGATAACATGACGTGAAAAGGTTCTGAGACGAGACACATAAACCCAGTTGTATATGGATAGGGAGGGTAGCAACGCACCAGAACAATCTATCCTACTTCTGATCAACTACTCATATAAGAAACAAGCAGTTCTAGAAGATGTGGTTATCTTTTTAAAAATAATATTTTTATTAATTTTCACAATAAATAAAATCATTACGTTAAAGAAAAACATAAGACATAAGATAAAACATTTAAAACAACTGTGTACACACTAAATATTAAATCCACATTATGGGATTATTTGAACCCCACACCCCCCGATTTCCCTCCCCTGGTTCCTTTGTATTATCTTCATTTATGCATGTCAATAAAGTCTTTATTCCTAATTACCTCCAAATTGAAACATTACAAGTGTTTTAAAAATCCTGCTAATGCATTCACTTCCTTGCAATGCTTTTGTAAATATGCAATAAACATTTCGCATTCTTTTTTATATTTGTTATTGTCTTGATTTCTTAGTTTCCCAGTTAGTTTAGCCGCATATTCCATTAAAGGTAAAGGTAAAGGTACCCCTGCCCATACGGGCCAGTCTTGACAGACTCTGGGGTTGTGCGCCCATCTCACTCAAGAGGCCAGGGGCCAGCGCTGTCCGGAGACACTTCCGGGTCACGTGGCCAGCGTGACATCGCTGCTCTGGCGAGCCAGAGCCGCACACGGAAACGCCGTTTACCTTCCCGCTGGTAAGCGGTCCCTATTTATCTACTTGCACCCAGAGGTGCTTTCGAACTGCTAGGTTGGCAGGCGCTGGGACCGAGCAGCGGGAGCGCACCCCGCCGCAGGGATTCGAACCGCCGACCTTTCGATCGGCAAGTCCTAGGCGCTGAGGCTTTAACCCACAGCGCCACCTGCGTCCCGCATATTCCATTAACTTCCGCATATTCCATTAACTTAATTTGGCAGTCTTCCTTAGTGGGGACTTTGTCTTCTTTCCAGTGTTGGGCTAGCAATATTTGAGCAGCCGTTGTTGCATAGATGAACAAATTATTGTACTTTTAAGGTAGATCCATTCCTGTAATTCCTAATAGAAAAGTTTCTGGGTTTTTTAACAAAGATTATTTTAAACCTTTTTTTCAGTTTGTTATATTTCATTTCCCATTTTTTTTAGATAACCTTACATTGCCACCACATAGGACAAAACTTATCTTCCACTTCTTTACATTTCCAACACTTATTTTCCCTTGTTTTGTACATTTTTGCCAATTTAACCGGTGTTAAATACCACCTATACATCATTTTCATAAAATTCTCCTTAAATAAAGCACAGGCTGTAAATTTTATATCGTTCTTCCATAGTCTTTCCCAATCTGCCATTTGAATATTATGTCCCACATCTATTGCCCGCTTTATCATAACACACGTGACCTCTTCATCCTTAGTTTCCCATTCCAACAATATATCATACATTTCTGATAATAATTTATTATCATTTTCTATTATTTCTCATTGGAAATTTGAAATTTCATAGGGGAATCCTTTCTTTTTAGTATTTTTAAATACTTCATTTAACTGAAAATATTGTAACCAATCTGTTACCTTCCCTTGTATTTCTTGAAATTCCTTCAATTTTAGTTGATTATCAATTTCTGTTAACAGCTCTCTATATGTTGCCCAATTGGTTTTCATATTTAATTTTTTCATGGATATCACTTAATATTACATGTTCAATTCTGTTTCTTTTTCTTCTATTGTTTAATCCATTTACATTCCAGTTTAATATCCTCAAGTCAGCCATATTTAGTTTAGTTATTAAAGTCTTGTCTTTTCCTTTTACCTTTTTTCTTTTTCTTTTTACTCCCTTTCTCTTCTTCTTCTGTGCTATTATCTGATATTTCTTGCTCCTGCCCTCCTACTGCTGCCTCTGGTAATGGTTCAACTCCTCCTAATTCTTTGTTATATCTCCTCCAAAATTTATCAGCTTCAACTGCGTCTCTAAATCTGAACTTTTTCTCTTTATATGTAGAGTCCTTCTGGAAACTCCCATCTGTACTGTGTGTTATTCTTAAAGCATCAGTTAGGATTTTATAATGAATGCATTTCTTGAGAAGGCAAGCAGGAATCTATTTAAGAAAAATGATATTTTGGCCTTCAATCTGAAGTCTCTTACTATAAATGGTCTGAAAAATTCTGTCTTTAATGGATCCAGAATTTAAAAATACCAGGCAATCCCCTGGCATCTTCTTTGCCAATTTAGATGTAATTCTAAAAATCCTGTCCATTGAATTGCCCAGGATTTCTTTGTCGATTTCCAACCAGGTTGCTAAATCCTCAATTAAATATTATTTTAAATCCTGCTCACCTTCTTCTGGTACTCCTCTCAGACGGCTCACCAGTTCTTTCTGTTTAATCACAACCACCAAAGCATCCCACGCCAATCCCTGAGATGCGGAGACTCTGTCTACATCTACCTTTAGTTTTTCCTGTTTTCTTTTCACACCTTTCACCTCTTCCTGCATTCGTTTAGTTTTCTCTTATACCCTTTTTAGCACAGTTTAAACTTGTGTAGTTCTCACATTTAATTCCTTCATTTGTCCCATCACCTCTAGGACAATCTTTGGTTTTTTTCAATTTGGGTAGCTAATGCGCCTACAGTTTCTTTTGAAGCCTTGCCTATTTCATTTTAAATTCTGAAAAAAGATCAGCAAGTTCAGATCTAGTATCTGTCAGCATCACCCTTGAGCCAGTGCCACCAACTGGACTCATACACTTCAGCCCCGACTGGGCTAGGCGAGCTGGGTAGCACTTCCAGAGACCACCTTCTGCACAGGAACAGGTCAAAGTGCTGTGGTTCACAGCTTAGAGTTGTGAGCACCGGATTCACTCCAGCAAGAAGACAGTCGCCGCACAGCAGAGTACAGCAGAGTATAGCAGAGCATAAACGACTTGGAGAACAGCTCTGTAGAATATCTTCTTTTATTCTATCTACAACTATAATACACAACTATATACAGAGCTAAATGAGGTCTAAGCGAAAATGCTGAACAGCACTGAGTGTCTGCAGCTGCTCTTAGCAGCAACCTTATCTCTCTCTAACACTGTCTCTCTCTCTCCGACACTTTGATGTGAGGCTGGAGCGGAATAAGTAGCGAGCAGAAACCGCCCCTCCTCTCTGGAGAATCAGCAGAGCACATCAGCAGATTCTTGGATATGGGAGGGGTGAAATCTTCTCATCCTCCCCCATTTCATCCAACCATTCAAGAATCTAAACATAACTGCAATTTTTTACACACACACTCCAAAAGTTGTTTTCTGCTTACAACCTTTGTTAATATATCTGCAGGTATCTCTCTCCCCTTATCTAAGACACTTTAACAATACCATTAAACAGTCATTACAATCACTCTGTGTCGATTAGGAAAGAGTTAAAACATAAACCTCAACCTGCAGTTTACACAAAATACACATTGTGAATACACAAATGAATAAGCAGCTTCTAGAAAAATCTTCATACACGATTCTTTCTCTCAGATGCAAAATGACATTGCTCATTTAGGCAGATTTAAACAAACCATTTTTTTGCACTTAAACACACGCTTACTCCTTCAATCCTGATCCTTTTAACGTATTACACATGAACCACTTAAGGTCAGGTAAGGAAATAAATAAAACGTTTTGTGCTACTACTGTCAGCACACTTCATGCTAGGTTTAAAAACCCCACCAGAGTTGCACATGACCGCAGCCTTAGCGTACTCTTCAGAAAACCTTTTCGGTGGTACACCCTTGGTTGTTCTCTCAGATCTGCGCAAAACTCTCTGATCCTCTTGTTCTGGTGCCTCCTCTTTGGGAAAATGGGGAGCTAAAGTATATGAAGCTGCTAAGTCTGAGTCAGCGTCAGACTCTCCTGAGGCTTTTGGGCTCTGATAATCTGTGCCATCATCTCAATCTACACCGGCATCAGAATTATCAATCACATCAGAACTTGCCTCCCTCTTAACTGTCTTTGCCCCTTTTGCACCATCATCACAAATGGGATGGCACTGAAAAAGGCCAATTCTGTCCCACTTTGGATTGTCATCAATACTCCTGGTCAGACTTATGGTTTTCGTGTCTGTGATCAGGACATGATAAGACCTTTTCTTGTATCCTAGGAAAACACCATGTTCTCCACACTTGCTCAGTTTGTCACCCTGCGAGGTGTGCACCCAAACCTCCGACCCAAAAATTTTAAAATGCTTTACACATGGCTTTCTTTTGTGTAGCATCTCATATGGGGTACAACTTATAGCAGACTGGTACCTTCTGTTATACACGTGACAGAAAAACGAAAGAGCTTCGGCCCAAAAGGGATTGGGCAGCCCCAAATCATGTAATAGTGTTCTGATTCCTTGTTGCAGGGTCTGGTTTACTCTCTCACATAAACCATTCTGCCAGGGCGATCTGGGCGTGGCAACCCTATGCTCAATGCCCTGTTCAGAAAGAAAAGCCTCAAACTCTTCTGAACAAAACTCACCACCCTTATCACTGAAAAAACAACGTACGTTCTCATTATGTACGTTCCTGAGCCATTTACAAAACTGATGAAACTTGGTAAAGGCTTCAGACTTTTTCTGCAACATATAGACCCATACATATAGAATCATAGAGTTGGAAGAGACCACAAGGGCCATCAAGTCCAACCCCCTGCCAGGCAGGAAACATCTCGAATAGGAATCTATCAACACCATAAATTGCCTCTAGAGAGGCCACACTAAGTCTGCATGAATGACTTCATATGGTTTCTTGGCCTCTCTCTCAGACTCTGTACCTTTGGGAGCTTACCTTGCCTTACTCTCAGCACAAGAAACACATTTCATGTGGTAGGGACAATCTTTCAACTTCATACCCTCAACCATATTAGGCATTTTTGCCACAGCATGGTTCAAATGACCATAAGCAAATGACCATAAGCAATGAATACATTGGTCATGCAACTTCTCATTCTTATCAACAGATAAATTGCAACACTCTTTCTCAGTTGCTTCTGCAGTACATGAAACAAAAGGCAATTGGTAGAATCATAAAGTTGGAAGAGACCACAAGGGCCATCGAGTCCAACCCCCTGCCAAGCAGAAAACACCATCAGAGCACTCCTGACATATGGTTGTCAAGTCTCTGCTTAAAGACCTCCAAAGAAGGAGACTCCACCACACACCTTGGCAGCAAATTCCACTGTCGAACAGCTCTTACTGTCAGGAAGTTCTTCCTAATGTTTAGGTGGAATCTTCTTTCTTGTAGTTTGGAACCATTGCTCCGTGTCCGCTTCTCTGGAGCAGCAGAAAACAACCTTTCTCCCTCCTCTATGTGACATCCTTTTATATATTTGAACATGGCTATCATATCACCCCTTAACCACCTCTTCTCCAGGCTAAACATGCCCAGCTCCCTTAGCTGTTCCTCATAAGGCATCGTTTCCAGGCCTTTGACCATTTTGGTTGCCCTCCTCTGGACACGTTCCAGTTTGTCAGTGTCCTTCTTGAACTGTGGTGCCCAGAACTGGACACAGTACTCCGGGTGAGGTCTGACCAGAGCAGAATACAGTGGCACTATTACTTCCCTTGAAACCATTTACACATTTAGCATACAGAATGAGCTTGCCATCTCGACGAATTTCACAACGAGATTTAGCAAACACCACCTTAAACCCCTGACGATCAAGCTGGGAAACACTCAACAAATTGTCCTGAATATCAGGCGCATACAGGACATTCTTAATTGTTGCATTCAGGCTCTTTAAAAACACAGTTCCCTGAGCCAAACTCCTGAGAACAGTCCCATCTGCTTGATGAATTGCTTTCTCTTGCTTCTCAAGCTGAACAAAGAGACTTTCATCATTGGTCACATGGTTGGTACAGCCAGAGTCGATCACGAAGAAACTCCACCCACATTGATTGGAGCAGCGAGAGAGCAAAACCTTTGAAGTAGCAGGTGCTTGGGGATTTCGTCCTCCTGCCCCTCTGCCTCTGAAGTTTCCCTTCTTCTTTGAAGATTTCTTGCTACACTGGAAACTCAAATGGCCTTGTGTTCCACACAAAAAGCACCGCAGCAACTTTAGAGCTTTAACAGTAGTTTCACTTTCACTTTCCCCTGCTGAAGACTCAGGCACATTTTCAAGCACATTTTTAACAGCACAGTCCCGGCTTTCTCTAACAGCCTGTCTGCGATCCCATTCCTTCAAGAGCACGCTAGACACATAATCTTCTGTTAGCCGGTCAGCAGGCACCATAGAAATCTGGGCAGCTACTCCATCGTAAGAATCGTCTAGGCTATTTATCATCAGCATTGCAAACACAGCCTCTGAAATAGCCAGGTCTCGCTGAACAAGGTCCTGTCTGAGGCGTTTTAATTGAGACAGATGGCTAGGCAAATCACCACCTTTCTCTAACTGCAACCTGCACAGCTTCTTGAAGAAAATCACACTGGAACCGGCATTTTGCCTCAAATGCATATCACTCAGCTTATGCCAAACAGCTCGTGCAGTCTCTTGACCCTCTAAGTTCACCAACAAGTGGTCTGAAACACTCAAAACAATTGTCCCCTGGGCATTCATGTCTGCAGCATGCCACTCAGCCCAATCATCATCATCCTTATCGGGAGGGTCATCTTCTATTGTGTGAAATAGCTTCTCCCTCTGTAAAAGCGCTTTCATCTTGACCTGCCAGACAGCATAGGTCTAGGGTGTGAGGAGAGGAAAGGACAGAGCCATGTGGCCAGAATGTGCACTGGCCATGTCTGCTATTACTGAAAGCAAGAAACCTCCCTCGTGCAACACAGATAGAGCCTGGGACTCCTTCAGCCACTCTCTCTCCCACTCAGAGCGCAATTAACAGGCAAACAGGGATGCTATCTTCTTCTCTTTGAAGTCAGCAACATACCTCCATAAATCAAGCAGCAGCAACAGCAACAGCGGCAGCTTGAACACTCTGCTCCAAAACAGCTCTGCTTCTAGGCACCACAAATCAGTCCAGCACGCAGCCTCCGTTCCGCCGTCCAGCAATCAGCAACAGAACCCTCTGGCGACTGGGATGACTGGGATGACTGGAACGACTGATCAGACGACTGGAACAACGACTGGGCCCATAACCGATGTCAGCATTGCCCTTGAGCCAGTGCCACCAACTGGACTCATACACTTCAGCCCCGACTGGGCTAGGCGAGCTGGGTAGCACTTCCAGAGACCACCTTCTGCACAGGAACAGGTCAAAGTGCTGTGGACTCACAGCTTAGAGTTGTGAGCACCGGATTCACTCCAACAAGAAGACAGTCGTCGCACAGCAGAGTATAGCAGAGCATAGCAGAGCATAAACGACTTGGAGAGCAGCTCTGTAGAATATCTTCTTTTATTCTATCTACAACTATAATACACAACTATATACAGAGCTAAATGAGGTCTAAGCGAAAATGCTGAACTGCACTGAGTGTCTGCAGCTGCTCTTAGCAGCAACCTTATCTACACACTCAGTCTCTCTCTAACACTCAGTCTCTCTCTCTCCGACACTTTGATGTGAGGCTGGAGCGGAATAAGTAGAGAGCAGAAACCGCCCCTCCTCTCTGGAGAATCAGCAGAGCACATCAGCAGATTTTTGGATATGGGAGGGGTGAAATCTCCTCAGTATCTTCTTGCAAGTAGGCTTTTCTGCTTGGTGTTGGCGTTAGGACTTTCTTTGCTGCCATTCCTACTCTTAAATTCTACACCAATAATTTCTCAAACTTGACCACTTCCTTTCAATTTCCTATTATCCCTTAACAGTAAGTTTCAAAACATATAGCCTCTACCACCAAGTGCCAAGCTGTTTGGCCTTATCAACACTTTGTCAAGGTGTTTCCATAGAGGCTGGAAAAATACTGTACAGCTTTCTGCTAGTTTCTCTTTGTTCTAGCCCCTTTACCAACCCCAGGTTCTTAGCCTGAGTACTATAAATGATTTACAAATCAAAATTTAAAAGAAATAAAAACCTTACATACATATATACTTTGTCTTATTTTAAAGATATAAGGAATAAAGTAATATAAAAGTATGATATGTAGAGAGAATAAATCAAGATGAGGAAGAGATGCGTAAGTAGCAGTCTTTTCACACAGAGCTATTTAGTACAGTGGTACCTCTGGATGCGAACGGGATCCGTTCCGGAGCCCTGTTCGCATCCTGAGTAGAATGCAACCCACGACTGCGCATGCCACGATTCGCCACTACCGCGCATGCACGTGACGTCATTTTGAGCATCTGCGCATGTGCGAGTGGCGAAACCCGGAAGTAACGCGTTCTGTTACTTCCGGGTCGCCGTGGAGCATAACCTGAAAATGCTCAACCTAAAGCATATTTAACCCAAGGTGTGACTGTATATAAAATAATGTAATCCAACAGTAGAGTTTATCTCAATTCCAGTTGATTTAAAAAATTTAAAAAAATAAACCAAGGAGTTAGTTCCACTTGTTGTTGCTTAAATATCCAGTAGAAATAAATTTAGGTATTTCAATATAGTTTTAATTTTATAATAATCAAAAGTAATTTTGCCAAAATATAGCTATGATCCACTCTTTTATTCTTGAAACTTGACACAAATGTTTAGTCTCAGTTTCTCCAATATCTCAAGCTTCTTTGAATATGAAAGTATTAATAACTTCCCAAATTAATCAGAGTCAATTAATTCCACCAGGTTTGTTCTAAAAATCAAAGATATATGTCCAAGTTCAATACTGATGTAACTATAATCATAGGTCAAGGTCAAGTTTAAATACAGTCTCAAGTTCAGGTCAAATTTAATTCAAGTTAAAAGTTTTTAAAATCCATAAAATATCCAGATTGGTATTTTAAAAGCTATGTAGATTCCTTGTCCATTAGCTGGCTTTAACTCAAAAAATTAAGTTTTTTCCACTTGTAAAGGTTCTCATGCGATATAAAATACCCACAGACAGGAGTAGACTTCCTTTTTAGCCTCCTGTTTTTTGCCGGATTAATTAAATTCAAAGTATTATTGAGAGATTGTTCTCCTCACCTTTGTAATTTGGCTTGGCATTATTTGGAATGATAGTCTGCTGCTGGCTGGTTCAGAGGCTTCGCTCTGCAGAGTCGTGCTGGTGCCTAAACCACTGGCTTTTTGCTCGGCTCCCCCCCCCCCCACTTCCCACACCTTTCGGTACAGGGGCAGAGACCAGAGCTACCGAGCTGCCGTTTGCGGTCTGCAGGATCCCTCGACACCTCAAACACCCTTTTGAGGCTTTTGGGGAGATGCACTTTGCCTCAGAGCTTCCCCCGATCCTCTGCAGAGTCCGAGTTTGACAGAGCTGTCAAATTCGTGGTCCATCCGCCATTTCACAGCTATCTGGAAATCTAGAAGATATGATTATCAATGTTCCCCATCCTGGGGCCCTCCAGATGTTTTGCACTGCAGCCCAGATTCTGAACCACAGGCAATGCTGAATGGGGCTAATAAAAGTGATAGTCCAAAACATCTGGAAGGCGCCAGGTTGGGGAATGCAGATCTAAATGCCCCTTCACCATATACAAAAATGTGTGAGTGCAGTAAGCAAATGTAGCAGAATATGTAAACGCATGGAAAGCACTATTAATGTTTGGGTCTGATTAAAATAGTGACTGCACTAATAAATTCAGCACTTGTGATGAAACCAGAAATTAAGCCAAAGTAGCCACAGGGAGGCATATGCAGAAGATGGCTCCTGCCTGGGCCTCAGAGTGCGGGGCCAGCAGAAAAGCCAGTGCTGGGCAACCCATTTATCATATGTGTAGAAAGGTAAATGTCATAAAATGGAAGCGACCGTCTCCCAAGAAAACAGCTTTACACTGCTTATTAATGGCTCTCAGGAATTCATTCACGTGTGGTTAATTAAATCCTGACACCAACAAGCTCTTTAAAGAAATGAATGGATTCAGTATAAACACAGATAGTTTAGCACCACAGGGATCTCTAACATTCGTCTTCCATGAAAAAGATGTGCTAATTGCTCCCTTAATCATCAGGTTCTTAATGATATTTTGACACAAGGAAAATCAGTGTGTCTTCACAAAGACATCTGCAGTAAAAAGAATAGTCAATGAAGAAACTGAAAGCCTATAGAAGACACTTTCCAATTGCTTCTTATGCTGCAGCACAGCAGAGCACACCCCTGGCCCCATCGAGGTCCCACAAACCCCGCCAGTCAAGGCCTTAGCATGGCCTGAGGACCCCTCTCTCCCAGCTGGAGAGATGTGGAACAGGCTGGCCCAGTGCAAGACTAAGGGCAAGGCTCAGTCATTCTGGACACACTTCCACGCGAAGTAAACCCCAATGAAGTCATAGAACTGCACTGTAAAGCAGTATCTTCAGCAGGCTGTATCTCCAAACAACCCTCTTCATCTGCAAAACAGCACTGGGTTGCCCTAAGGCGAACAAATCACAGATTCCCTCTCTTCTATTAGCTGCATTCACACTATTTAACCATTTTTTCCAGCCTCCAACCTGTCATTCTCAGCTGGCCACCAGTGCCCTTCAGCACTGCAATCAAGCTACACAAAAGCTAAGACACCTTCACCCTGGTATGGCTCCCCTTTATCACATACACAGCCCAACAGGACAATGACAATAATCCACCAACAGCATACAAATCAATATGGCTAACTTGATCCAAAACACCCACCCACCTCACTCACACACGAAAACAAAGATCACCACAGCCAATCACAAACAAACAATCACATCCTAGGCCAACCCCAACCTCTCTCACCACCAAAGGAACACAAGTGAACAACACAAGCACGCTGACACCAAACTACATACATTAAGCATAATAGAAACACCGCTACCCCACCCCACCCCCATCCATCTCCCCTCCTTCCACCCTCCTTTCTTCTTTTTTTTTCTTTTCTTTTTTCTTCTCCCCCTAATGCCTCAACAAATGAAATGGATTTGTAAAAATGTTACATGGGGGAAAAAAAAATACGAGGCATTACACTTACACTGTAAAACAAGAAAACCCTTAATAAAATATATTTAAAAAAAAAGCCTAAAGAGATGAAAATCTCTTCCCTTGAAGCAACACAATAGCATTCAGAATAATGTAACAACCTAGTACTCTAGTGCAGCCCTGCAATGAGGGAGCAAGACCAAAGAAACCTCAACTCAGGAAGCCATTTAAAGACCAGAGGGGAACAAGAGACCAAAAGGAGCATATGCAATTTCAAGCACGATAAGGAGGACTTTTCTCCACTTCAGTTACTATGAATTGTTGCTTTTTCCTTGTTCAAACATCACCACCACAACTCTGCTTCCTGCAAGTGAAGACACTCCCTCGCCTACCTGCCTACCTTGGCAGTTCAGCTGCCTGAGGCTAGAACTCTAGGCAACGCCGCCGTCAGAGAATCATAAAACTGTAGAGTTAGAAGGGACCCCCAAAGTTCATCTAGCAGGATGGATTTGATTTAAATCAAATTTGATTTTAATCAAATTTACTCAGTAAGACTTGATTTAAATCATTTTTTACAGGAATCTTTTGCCCAACATGGGGGCCCAAAGACCCTGAGATAGAAGTCTCAATCTGACAATGTTTAACTCTTCCCCTTTGGGATTCTACATAAACACACAAATAGTCAAGTGAAGCAGAAAATTTTGTCCATTTCAATAGTGTAGTTTCTCACCCTCTCCGACATTCTCTCTCTCTCTCTCTCTGCTGGCACCATTCTTCAAAAGGGCAGGTGCAGGAACTGGGGAAATTGACCTTAAAAGTTTCACCCTGTGGAGACCAGAAAGAGGGAAAGTAGAGAAAGTAGCCTTGCTGTAAATGCTCATGGAAACGGAGGAGAAAGGGCATGAAAGGGAGCAATGCTGAGTCAAGAGGCCTTTAGACCAAGGAGGCATTTCTATACAGGAAGAAGAGTTTAAAATGTGAAATGAACTTCCCCAAATGTGTCAAACTCTAACTTGCAAACCTGATTTAAGCACATTTAAAACTGTACTTAAAACTGTGGCAGGTGTGAAATTGGTGGCAGCACAATGTTCACGCAGCCCTGATGCCATTGCATTATATCGCTGGGATCTACCAATCAGGGGCGGGAGGGCATACAGACTTTCTCCATCTCTAGGAGTGGTGGTGTAAGCCCACCCTGAAAGAGCCGGACATGGATCTCAGAATTCTCCGAGTCATTGCTATGTATTTTTAGCTATCTGGTGCCTTAAGCTCTGGTTTCAAACCATGTTGCTCTAAGAAGAAGAAGAAGAAGAAGAAGAAGAAGAGCAGCAGCAGCAGCAGCAGCAGCAGCCAGGAAAAGCGACTTAGGGAGCAGGTCTACCTCTCCGTGGGCCAGGGGAGGATGCTCCCCTACTTTCCTTGGGGACCCATTTGCCTTATATCGGGTGTTGGTGGGACCAGAAGGAGATCCTCTGAAATGGAACGGGGAACCTGGGAGATGCAGGTTCAGGCAGATCCCCATTCGTAACCATTTCAGAGGTTTGTAAGTGGAAGAACTCTTTGGATCAAGGTCAATTTTTCTCAGGCAATGTTGTAGCACAACATTTTGAAATTCCCGTTTTGCAGGGGATTGTAACTCTCAGGGTCTCTTCCAACTCCACAATTCTATGAATCTATGTAAAACAGCTCTCCTGTGAGTGGAAGTTGCCTTCCACATACACAAGGATGGCTTTGGACAAAAGTCTGCTTCCAATTTCACATTCCATTTCGTTCTCTCCCCCCACTCCCATAAACACACACTTGCAGAATCGAAGCATACTCACAGCCTGAAATATATCTTTTCTCTGCACTGCAGGCAATATTGAGATCGCTTCCCTCTGGGGTCCCCTGTTTGTGCTGTTTCTAACATTACGCATGTCTAGAAATGACAAAAGCGCAGGCACCAAAACGCCACAGAAGCGAGTCGCAACAACAGCACTATTCCATGGAGATCATAACTCTTGGTGTGCGCGTGAGTCTCGGCTGCATAAATTAGCCTTCTCAATGCAACTTTGTTTTTTTCTCCCACTCTGACTTGTCTAATCAGATTCCAATCATACAAAGAAAATTACACAGCTGCTTAACATTCCTGCTTCCATTGACTTCAATGCAGACAAGGCGTCCGCTGGCTAAATATCTTCCCTGTTGGTTTATGCAGGATCAGGGCATTAGGTCAGTGTCAGCCTCTCTGAAAGAAGGGGGGCTATCAGCTCTCTGCGTGTGCACAATAGACAAATCCATGCTGACAGAGATCCCGGCATAAGCAACCAGACACTGAGGCCGCCTTTAACTCCTGCCATTGTTACACAGGTGTCACTGACAGATATTAAAGCTGACGGGAAAGGTCACAAAACCCCCTCAAAGCTGGCTGCATTTGCAATAACTAAAGGGGCCTGCAGTCTAGGCACACCAAATTCTAGTTTAGGAGCTCACATCTGCCTTTTCATTTTTCTTCCATTTGAGCCAGGCATGTTCAGAATCCAATAAGTCTCTTACATGGACACAAGTTGAAGCACCCCACTTGTGGGCAAGCCTTAACCATGCCGAAATAGACTCTACCCTGAAAAGTCACGTAACCAGGGCTTTTTCCAGCTGGAACTCAGTTCTGGCACTTCTCATGTGGGCGCCATTGTCATTATAAGAGAGCAAGGGAAACGTTCATGGTGAGTTTCAGAACCTCTTTTTCTTTTCTTTCTTTTCTTTTTCTTTTTCCTGCAATCAGATATTATTATTAAAGTTTTCTTGGTTTACAAAGGTATGTGCAATGTCTCTTTTTCAAGTTAGGAACCTCTTTTCTCTCTCTCTAGAAAAATTGCACTGTGTATAATCAGAGACCATCCTCTGCTGTGAAGTGACACATTTGTTTGTGGAATTTGTATCTTACATTTCCACCATAAGACGATCAAGGCAGCTTACAAATATAACAAAACAGAAGTGAAAAACCAAGCAAGCGAAACATAAATGTAATCAAACAAAGCCATCCAGAATTGTCCCTGGAAAGTCACTTTTCTTCTTTAAGTTTTCAAAGTTTTTAACCTAGCTCAAGGTTGTCACCTGAACTAGCCAGATGTTTAACTGATAATCAATCTGAGTCAGTTCATCATTTGAAAAATAAGACTTTAGCGCCGTCTTGCCCCAAAATGGCAACTAGACATTCTGCTTTGCCAAATGTAACCTTGGTTTAAGGAACCATTTGGCCCCTTACTTATATATCTGAGTTTCTAACTCTGTGCATCAACCTTTTTATATATACTTCTTGCAAATTTATCTTATTCAACATTTGTTTCGGGTCTTTAAAAAAAAATTGGGGTAATGTTCGAATATCACAAAGGCACTCCAATCTGTGCTGAGCCAAGCTACCTTCTGTTGGAAATCAGCTGCATTGGTTTTTTCCTAAGCCAAGTTCTGCAGGAATCATTGTGGGCTCGGCCAAAGCAAAACTGAGTGCAGCTCCACAGCAACCTGACTGCTGTCCCTGTGTATGTCTTTATACGCCCCCAGTTTTCAACAGAACAACTCCAGCCCATGAATGCATTTGCAAACAAAGATGTTGAGTCCTACACAGTTAATATTAGGACTTTAAAATACTGTGGAAACTGATAAGCCGATAACAGTGTTTACAACAGATAGCACTGTAATTTTTGCAATTAAAATGAATACTTCTGTTCTATTGTGTCCTTTCACAAAGAACGTTTCTGTATATAGAGTGATATCTTCTGCACTGGCTTGCCTACCATCAGACAGGGTCTATTCTTAAATACAAAATAACCCAATAACTTTAACAGCTGCTGATGTTATCACAGTACTGGATAGGTCTTATCTTGATTTCCTGTCTGCTTAAATATTAACTATTCTTCTGGAGCAACTAGGGGGACAAATACTGGCACATTTATGTGAAATTTCAGAAACCTGGTTCTGGATCCAGCCCTCTCATTTTGAAATATGCTATTATTGGCAAGTTCACCTCTGGGCAGATCCCCCCGGGGCAACAGAACTGTGGCAGGCGTCCTCCCTTCAGAGGCTGCCCAAAGAATTCCAAAAGAAGGTGTAACCTCTTGCCAATAAATAGGTGCAGCAGTTTTGAAGCATTTTAGGATTGGCCAGGACTTGAACTGGGAGCCTCCTGAAAAAGGAACACGTCAGGGCTGCCCTATCTCTCCATTATTATTTATTTCGGTCCTGGAGGTGCTGTTGAACATGATTAGAAGGGATCGGTTGATCAAAGGAATTCAGGTCGGAGCCAAACAATACAAATTGAAGGCCTTTGCAGATGACCTGGTTTTGACATTACAGGAGCCAGAATCTAGTACAAAAAGGGTTTTAGAATTGATTCAAGAGTTTGGTCATGTGGCAGGATTTAAATTAAACAAGCAGAAGACTAAGGTTTTAGAGAAAAATTTAACACAAATCGAAAAAGAAGGGTTTCAGAACGAGACAGGCTTAATTGTGGCTAAGGAAGTGAAATACCTAGGTGTTATGGGTTAAGGGGCTGCTTGTGCGTAAATGGTTGAGTTCTTAACTCATGCAATCAGTTTCTAAAAACTCTCCCAGACCGCGGAGCCATGGGTGCATGGCTACCTCAATCGCTGGCAGAATCCGTCAGTGGGCGCTTCCGGAATTTACGCCAACATAAGAGTTCCTTAACGGAAACTCTCCTTCTGGATTCTCTGCGTGACAGTTTCCTGCGCGGAGTAGGCGTCCCCAGCGGAGGTCCTGAGACCTCTCCGCTGTTCTCACTGGAAGTATCCTGGAGCCATCCCTCCGACTGAGTTTCTGCGGGAACTCTCTCTCTCCCCCTGCTGGTTCCTTCCTCAGCATCCGAGGGTCTCCTAGCCTCCTTGAGCCCTTCCACCACCTGACTCTCTGATGGCAGTTCCCTGACACTAGGGATTAATATGACTGTAAAAAACTTGAATTTATTTAAAGATAATTATGAAAAATGTTGGTCAGAAGTTAAAAAAGATTTAGAAATTTGGTCAAAATTGAAGCTTTCCTTGTTGGGTCGAATTGCAGCTATAAAGATGAATGTACTGTCAAAAATGTTATTTTTGTTTCAAACTTTGCAGATTGTGGACAAGATGGATTGTTTCAAGAAGTGGCAGAGAGACATTTCTAAATTTGTCTGGCAGGGCAAAAAGCCCAGAATAAAATTTAAAATATTAACTGATGTGAAGGAAAGAGGGGGGTTTGCCCTGCCAGACTTTAAACTTTACTATGAATCAGCGGGTTTCTGCTGGTTGAAGGATTGGCTGCTTCTTGAGAACACTGACATTTTGGACTTGGAAGGTTTTAACAATGCGTTTGGATGGCATGCATATTTGTGGTACAACAATGTTAAAGCACACAAAGTTTTTAAGCATCATATTGTCAGGAAAGCATTATTTAATGTCTGGATAAGGTATAAAGATTTACTGGAAAGCAAGACCCCAAGGTGGTTGTCACCCATGGAGGCAAAGGCCCTGAAAAGACCTTTTCAGGCCCAAATGGCCAAAATATTGGGAGATACTAGAACAAGAAGGAGATAAATTGAAATTGCAGAGTTTTGAGAAATTAAAAGACAAAGTGCGAGATTGGCTTCATTACTATCAAATAAGAGAGGCCTATAATGCGGACAAAAAATTGGGCTTCCAGGTGGAAAAATCGAAATTGGAAACAGAATTGTTAGAACCTAAAACTAAGATTCTTTCAAGAATGTATAACTTGCTGTTGAAATGGAATACTCAGGATGAAACAGTTAAATCAGCTATGATTAAATGGGCACAGGACATAGGTCATAACATTTTGTTTGCTGACTGGGAAAAGTTGTGGACCACCGGTATGAAATTTACGGCATGTAATGCCCTAAGAGAGAATATTATGAAAATGATTTATAGGTGGTACATGACCCCAGCCAAGCTTGCTAAAATTTATCACCTGCCTGATAACAAATGTTGGAAATGTAAAGAAACTGAGGGTACATTCTTTCACCTTTGGTGGACGTGCCCGAAGATTAAGGCTTTCTGGGAGATGATATATAATGAACTGAAAAAGATATTTAAATATACCTTCCTTAAGAAACCAGAGGCCTTTCTCTTGGGCATAGTCGGCCAATTGGTGTTAAAGAAAGATAGAACGTTCTTTATGTATGCAACAACAGCAGCAAGAATACTCATTGCAAAGTACTGGAAAACACAAGATTTGCCCACCTTGGAAGAATGGCAGATGCAAGTAATAGACTACATGGAATTGGCAGAAATGACTGGCAGAATCCGAGACCTGGGAGAAGAAGCAGTGGAAGAGGACTGGAAGAAGTTTAAGAACTATCTGCAGAAACACTGTAAAGTGTACGAATGCTAATATGATGTTGGATATGAAATAATATGGCATCAGTGGTACAGTGTTAAAAAATATGTAAAAAATGTAATAGAAAAAGGGTGGAAAAATAAGGTTATATTATGTCAAAGTAAACAATATGTTAAAGGTGTTTAATTATAAGGAGGAAAGATTGGAGACATAATAGAAGTGATTACAATAACCAGAAATGAGTTTTGAAGAAGGGTAAGGATTTGCTGTATCTGATTGGACAAAGAGGAATACAAAAAAGGGAGGCGTGAGGAGGTCAAGAAAGAAAGTTTTGTAAACATGAGTCTGAAAACTGGAGTTTTTGTTTTTAACTTTTTCTTTTTCTTTTTACTTTTTTATGTGGTGTACCGTTTTTGCTGTTTTGTGTTGTTTTGATGTTTCCTTTGTTTTTGGAAAACCTGGTTCCCTTGGGATGAGTGAGTGACCTCCTAAGTCTCTGTGGCTCCCACCTCACCTGCCCAGACAAGCTAATAGTTGGACAAATCTATCCATTTGGGTTTCTCTCAGATTATCACTTCTCCGATCTCAAATTCAATTTGTCACATTTCCACATCAATTTGCCATTTTAAAAAAAAGTTTGCATGAAAATTTGCATGCATTTTTGCCTGCTAAAATGCATTTTGGTATGTTATTTTAACTAATTATACATTTGTGTATGCGCTTTCCCCTATTATTATAAAAACGTAACTGATAGAATTCTACAGGATGTGGTATTAGTGTGTGAAAACAGTCCAGATCTGATGATTCCCCAGATGCTGGAGATATCAGGTGCCATCCTGGCGCCCAGGCATCTTCGTTTGGTCACAGGTGCCTAATGCTCCTGGCGCCTGGCTAATTTCGACACTGGCTGCACAGCAGCAATACATGTTCACAGTTAAACATAAAGCGCCAATAAAAACAGTAGAAAATAATCATTCAAGTGGCAGGCTGCAACAGCTGCAAAGGCCTCTTGGCCTAAAAAAGTCTTCCAGAGACACCTGAAAGTCGAAAGGGGAAGTGCCTGCCATTTCTCTGCTGGAAGAGTGTTCCACAGCATGGGATCAGTGGTGATAAATGCCTGGTTTCTTGCTGAGCCAAATTGGGTCTCTGATTAACAGCTCTCCTCTGGATGATCTCCAGGATCTGGCTGGGATCCTGGGTCAGAGCTGGGATCCAAACCCCAAAATCTTGGCACTAGAACTCCCGGCGAGGTTTGGAGCTTTGCCTCTGGCCTTACCTAGGTGCCACATAACCCAGCTTCATTAGGGGGGATGAAATGCCCCATACTGGCATTTCCAGAGGAAGGTCTCCTTTAAAAACCCCACTAAATTTGGCATAACTTTGAAGGGGGAAAGAAGGAAAATGGAGAGCAGGGATTCCTCATACCCCAACAGCTCATAATCAGTGTCCTGAAGTGGTACCTGCAAGGAGGTTGGGGTGGGGCAGGAACCCTTCCCTAAATTAAATGGGGAATGTTCAAGAGGGAGGAAATTAACAAGGAAATATTTCCCCTTCCACTCTCCACAAACCTTCTCCACCCATAATGTGTTGTTTACATTACTATCCGAACACAGCAGGGAGAGGGGATGTGGGGAAAGTGGTTTTTCTCTCTGTCCACACGCCTCGCTTCTCCTGAGCACCAAAACCAGGGTGGCGTAATGGCTGGAGTGTCTGATGAAGACCTGGGAGAGCAGTCTTGGAATCCCCACTCAGCCATGGAGCCCACGGGGGAACCTCGGGCCAGTCACCACCTCTCAGCCTAACCTCCCTCACAGGGCTGTTGCCATGAGGATGAAGTGGGGAGGAGAGCCATGGACACCACCTTGAGCTCCTCGGAAGATAAAGGCGGTACGTCTATAAATGGAACAAGCCCTACTGAAAGCCTCATGTTCCAGACTAACTGGGTCCTTGAGGAGGAACACACCTGTTTTTTGCATGGATGGGGAACCTTTTTCATTCCCATCTGCACTACCTGCCAGGGGTGTGGCCAGGGCAAAAGAGGGTGGGGCAATGAAGGTAAATTCCACCTTTGCTACTACACACATCCTCCAGGCAGATAAGCAAGGAGCATCATCATCCAGCAAAGAAATGAAACAAAACAAACTCAGGGTGAGGGGGGAGCATGGCCTGGGGAGACTGCCGAGGGCCAGTTAGGGAGGCTTGGAGGGCCACATCCAGCATTAGGTTGCCCACTTCTGTGTTAGGGATAGGAGTACACTGCAAAACATTGTCAGAAGTCAGCACCTGTAGCTAAAAATAACCACAGATAGGGGTGCTCCTGAGAAACGAAACCACATGTCACCTGCATTATTTGCACACATTATTTTGCAACAGAAATAAAAGGGAGTATAGCACATTAAAAAAAGAAACATATTGATAGATTCCACAGTAAAAAGAAAAAGAATGGTGCACAAGTTCATCACATTTCAACAACAAGCATTATCATTCCCATTTCAACTGTGTCGCTAAAGTTCCATCAACTATTATATGCAGAGGCTGGGATCAATGAAACCACAAGAAGAAATCCATACTCATCTCTGCCCACAAAAAAATGGTGTCCAAACAAGATTTGCCCTCCCCTTCCGCTTGCCTGCTTGAGTGTTGGTGGCCTGGAGGCAGCCTAGATGAGCCTTCCTCATCCTGCTGCCCCTCCAGATGTTTTGAACTACAACTCCCATCAGCCCAAGCTGGAGGGCACCAGGTTGAGGAAAGGCCAGTAGAGAGCAAATGTACTACAGGAGAACATGTTTCTTACCAGCTTGTCTGCCAAGGAAACTCTATTGTGGCTGCAGAGGCTTCTGATACATCCAGGGGCAGTTGTTCCCAAGCTTTCCCCCCTCATGGACCCCTCTGAAAATTGCTGATTGTCTTGGGGGGGGAGCACTTAATTCTTTTTCTGCCTGTTGCAGCAATTCTAATGTGCTGTGCTAGATGCTGTATGATTTTTAATTGCATTTTTATTGCTTCTCTGTTATCTATTGTATTTTATTGCATTACAATCAATGCAACACGATTCCTGAAATAAAAGCAGCAATAAAAATACAATTCAAATCAATACGAATATTGGATGCAATGGATGTGCCACCCCGTCTTCAGCTACAAATCCCCAGACACGCTGTGCACCACCTGAATGAAGTTCACAGAACCAACACCCTGTGTGAAATGAGAATGCCCCAACCGAAAGCAAACCTCACACTTCTCTGAACTGCAGCTAAACCCTAGAGAAGGAAAACTGGTGAGCAAACCATTTTCCCGGGAAATTTGTCTGCTGTTACTGATCTTCCAATCCATAACCTTGCAGATGAGCAATGGCACAGTCAGGTAATTTTAACCTCTGGAACCAATGGTCTCATGACAGGAGGGAATGCATATTACCACACTTACTTCAAAATGTGGTCAGCCACCCCTGCTGCATTTTGAGAACTCTCTTGTTCGTTCTGCCAGGACCCCGGCCCCAAAGACCTGCTCCAATGGAGTCACTGTGGATCAGTCTCCAAACAGCCCTGGCGTTTACCAGAGCAGTTTGAAAGCGGCTGAAGTAAACAAAGTTCACAGCTGAGACGTATCAAGAGCATGGTCTTAGTCGTAAGAGCATAAAGGGACAGAGCAACCGCCCACAAGAAATCTTCAAGGGCCACGTCTGAACCAAAACTCCTCCATCGCCTCCCTCACTCCATGGCAGCCACCTGATCCCACTGCTACCTTCCAGTTTTCTTCTCATATCCAGAACTAATTTCCTTTCCCCACATTTTATTCACCCTTCCCTCAGGCTACCAGGACTTTTTGTCTGCCTTTGCTTTTTAAAAGGTGTGGGGGTTTTCCTAGCTGTAATTATAAAACAATTAAGATATTACGGTATATTACTTTTGAAAAAACAACATGAGACCAGCTGCCTTTTGCTCTGCCAGCTAGCAGCAGCTTCCTGAACTATCCCATCCTAGCTAGTCATTATAAGAACTGTAACTTGAAGAGTTGGCGGCCAAGTTTCTTTTTTTCTTTCTCCACCGCCATTCCCCTTTCCTTTTGTGCTATGTATTTTAGATTGCAAGCCAGGAACACTCTTGGTTTTTATTGATCTGTGAATGTGAGAAAGCTTTAATTAAATCATAAACAACTATAAAGGCACAATAATCAAGATGCAATTAACATTGTCAATTAGGAGAAAGGCATGCATTTATAAGATACATGGAACACTGGAAATTGCAGAATGCACAAAAAAGTATACATTTCCTACAACAGAGACACAAAACTTTTGACCAAAGAGAGACCCAAATGTACATAAATCCCCATCTGCCTGCATAGCTTCACACCCAATTTTACAAAGAACTAATTTTCAGCGGCAATTGAGGAGATTTTTAAACAAATGCATGTCTTTTTTCTGTTTCCCTGGAGCATTTGGGCCTTCCTTCGCCACTTGCTTTTCAAGAACAGCAAAAGCCCATTGGCCCAGGAAGTGTATCAGCAGCTCCTGCAGTCAAGGGTTCCCTGGGGCAGCTTTCCAAAGCTGCATAGGGCTGTTTGCTGAGGGGCACAAGAATGAGCTTATCAGGCAGGGTGGGGAACTTGGCGAAAGGCTGTGTCTTCAGTACCTAATTTTACCTGCAAAAGCCTGTTTGGGCTCCAAGATTCCTCAGATTTTTGGAGGGATTCAGAAGAGCAGACTGCCACCTGTTCTTGGCTGGTCAATCCTGCAACGCTCCAGGCTAGATGTTTAAAACTAGTCTACCATGAACAGCTGGCAAAAACTATATGTCACAGAGAGGTCAGTTTGAAATATGTTTTGGCACGCCTGATAGAACACTCATTCTTTCAAGTCAGCAATACTTTGCAGAGACAAATTGGAAAAGACAAAACCCATGTGCCTTGTGTTTTATAGCCGATTTCACAAGAGAATGTAAAGGAGAGTAGCATGGAAGAGAAAAAGCCAATTGATTCTCTCTAGCGTATTTTTATCTTATTATCATTATTTGTTAAATTAGTTTGTAACTTTATCTTGCCCGATGCCATATTAAATAAATACAAATACATATACTGAGGCATTTGAGAGTGTGGGAGGATAAGAATCACGACTCCTCTTTAACAATTACCGGTAAAATATTTTAATGCCTTGCTCATGTGACAATACAACAAGCGCTCATAATGTTGATCAGACACTCAGCTTAACTGTTAGACTTTGTCAAGGCCTGCCAGGACTCAAATCAGGAGCCTCCTGGTCTATTGGCTGATGCCGCCTGCTGAGTTGGTCCTGGAAAATCCTGAGGTCTGCAGTTCCAGAATGGGGGTTGTCCTCTGTGACGGAAGAGGCACTGCTCGGACAGAATGAAAAATGGAGGGCAAATAAGGCTACACTCCAGACTGCAGCATGGGATCATTCACAAAAAGCCACAGGCTCTCCCTAAGTTGGTTTGGAGATAAAAGCTCGTGGAAATGGCTTTGTGGCCTGAGAAACAGGCTACCTTTGTCCCTCGCCCATCTGGCTCACTGTCTCCTTGCGCTGCCTCCAGCCTGCTTGCTCCACTGCCCATCCCTACAACCTCCCTTCATCCTACTCAGCTCAGACCAAACTGTGTCTTCTACCTCTGCCAGTGCATGGCTTGGTCTCTGGGCACCCCTTTCCATGGTTGCCTGCAGTGGGAGTGAGGAACCTTCAGACCGCAAGTCCAATTCACTGGTGCCGTCAGCAGATGGCCAGGAGCACAGGGTTACATCCTGCCTTGGCTGCGCACATCTTTTTCCATGATGGAAGAGGCTTGCTCAGCCAAGGTGGCAGGATTTAATACCTGCTCATCAAATGTTTTGATCTCATCTTATCAGTAGCAGGTTTTTGGGGCTCGGGAGGGGGGAGCTGTCTGAAAGCCCTTGGCTCTGAGCCTTCCTCCTCTGGGGTTTCCCTTGGGGGCTCCTCAGCTGGCACCTCCCACCACTCCTCTTCATCCACCAGTGCATGACAGCTGAGCCCGCCCACCTGTCGAATTTGGCCTGCCAGGGGCAGGGAGATAATAATCTGGCCCACAGGCCATGAAAGTTTATCCACCCAGGGAATGAGTCTTTGGACCAAGGTAGCAGCATGCAAGTGCTTGACCAGCTAATGCAGTCTTACACAGAAGCACAGCATCCAGATCATGGAAAGTACCAGTAAGTCATCACTCGATGCTGCAGTCATTAAGATACATCAGCGCATGTGTGATCTGGCCCTTAACCCTACTTCAGAAATTATATGTCTGACCAAGCCCATGCGGAAACAAAGTGCTGCTTGCTTGTTGGTTATTTATTTACTTACTTGAAACATTTATGCCCCACTGTTTGAGTAAAAGCCTCCCATAGCAGTTAACATAATTGCACATTTAAAATAACAACAACTCCCTCCAAAAGCAAACTTGAGTGCAGAGTGCCTGCAGTTTTGTGGTGAACAGTACTGAGGAACAAGAGGAAGGTATCAGCATGTTCAGAGTAACTCGAATGTCTACAGGAGATTAAAAAAAATATTTAGGAGGGGAAATCTAAGGAAGCAAAGAACTTGCTCAAGAGCTCAGTTGCTTAGAACATGGTGTTGATAATGTCAAGGTTTCAGGTTTAATCCCAGTAAGGGGCAGCTGCAAATTCCTGCATTGCAAGGGGTTGGACTAGATGATCCTCAGGGTCCCTTCCGATTCTACGATTCTAAAAAAGAAAGGAAAACAAACCACCCATCCCAAATAGCTGAATGAGGCCTGAGTACACTCAGTGACCATGAAATAGTGAGCATCTGTTGGGGAAACAAGAATGAAAACTGGAAGAGATGGAGAATATGATGCAGTGCCCTGAAGGAAAGGATTTCTTCCTGAAATCCTAAAATGGAATGCTTCACATTGCAACAGTTTGTTGCAGCTCCCACCTGTAGTTATATAAAAGGGATGTAAAACAGAAGTAGCAGCTTGACAGGCGTGACGATGGGGGTTTCCCACTTGGCGTGGTCAACCGGCTCCAAAATTCCTTGGGCAATCAGCTTGTCCAGTTGTTCGTGCACCTTAGCCTTGAGAGCAAAGGGAACCCGGCGTGGCTTTAGCTTGATGGGGGCGACATAATTGAATACGACCTACAGAAAATTCAGCATTTTTAAAAAATCTCCACTCTGCTCAAATAACAGAATAAAAGGTGACAGTGTTTATTTGTAATCTTTGAGGAGATCCTGCTGAACATGCACACAGTTTGTACTTTGCATCTCTGAGGTGCTTCAGAGAAAGAAGGAGCACACATAATACAGTGGTTTTCTCATCAGCTAATTCAAAGAACTGCAAGAATATATGCCCAGAAGGAGGGAAATTATAAAATTTAAATTACCACCTATCCAAAAACTCAAGCACCATCTCCAAATGCGTGAGCCTCATGTTTCATGGAACTTACTAATGGGCTGTTTGAATTATACAGCTTGACATTTTAAAAAATAAAAATCATTCTGCCCCAAGCATGTATGCTTTAATAGAATGCTATTTAAATCTGAACACTTCAGAAATATGTGGTTCTTATAACCACCCCTTAAAAAAAACACAACCACTTGTTTCTTAAAGGTTCAATTATTTGCTTCTAGAAAACGTTAGGATATTGGCTAGATATAAACTTATAAATCTAGCTAATCAATTTGTTTTCTGAGATATGCGAACCAGCACATTTTCTGTCAATTAAAATGCCATAAGGATTCTTTTCTGTTTAAATTTAGCATTTACACTTGGCAACAAACTGATACTCATTTATCAGTTCAGTACTCGGCACAATAAGGACCATTTGCACAATACGTCAGGTTATTCTCTGAAGATTTAAAGGCCAATAAATCAAAACAGTCTCTGGGGCCTCTTACACAAGGAGATACCTATTTTATGAGCAAGCAGAACCCAACTGGTATTCTGGCTTCAGATGGTGTATAATAAAAGTTATTTCCCACATTACACAGAAACAAAATTGTGCGCTGGTAGTAAGTATTTATTCAAACAAAGTCCTGCATGCAGACACAACTCCATGACAAGAGTTCACAAGCAGTCGTTTGTCACAGCCACACATGGACAATATCTATATGGGCATCTTCATCATTCAACAACTGAACCCACTGAGTGAGAATACAGGAATCAAGCGTAAAGCCAGCCACTGGGATGCATGCATGCACTAACACATGTGCTTGGTGACACAAGATACATAGGCTTGAAACTCCACAGCATAATATGCAAGCAGTAATTCACTATTATAATATTAATAATATTAATATTAATTTTAACACCCAATCGAGTGTTAAAAACAATACAGCATTAACTATTAAAAACGTCCCTAAACAGGGCTGCCTTCAGATGTCTTTTGCTCAAGGGTCGCATAACTAGTTAGCATGTATATTAAACTTCACAATACATGTAAACAATGAAGCATGGCTTTTAAAATGCCAGCACCCAAATCCCATCTAGTCCACCCAAGCAGTGTTTGAAATTAGCCAGGTGCCGGGTGCATTTTGCCCTGGCTCTTAGCCGCCTGCAACCAAGCGAAGATGCCTGGGCGCCAGGAAGGCACCTGACATCTGGAGGTGCCTGCCTGGGGATCCTTGGATCTGGACTGTTTTCACACACTAAGACCACATTCTGTAGAATTCTCTCGGTTATATTTTATCTGCACTATCAGAATGAATTTCAGGAAACAAAATGCTTCTTCTGTGCAGTCTGAACAGAAGCACTGAACGATGTTATAGTTAATTGTTGTCACTTGTCTTCACTTACCCTGCTCACAGTTGTGAAGAATATTTATACATGATGAAAGGTCTGTATCAATGTTAAGAAAAAGAGGTCAGAATAGGCCAATATATATGTGGACTGTCCCTGGATCAAGTGATTTTCTTCTTTAAGTTCTCAAAGTTCTTAACCGAGCTCAAGGTTGTCATCTGAACTGGTGAGATGTTTAACTGAGAATCAATCACAGTCAGACCATCATTTGAAAAATATTCACTTTAGAGCCGTCATGCCCCAAAAAGGCAACCAGGCATTCCGTTTTGGAGACTGTAACCTTGGTTTGAGGAGCCATTTATTGCCTAGCTCATATATCTTGGTTTCTAACCCTGCATCCAAGACCAAAAAAATGCAGCCAAGAAAGGCCTGCCTGAGTCTTTGCCTGTTGACTGATCAAAAGTACTGTATGCTGCTTTATAAAGCCTTTAAGGATAAATGGACTCTTGATAAAAGGATTCTTCTTTTTTAAGAGTTATTAATTTCATGCTACTGTGATAGTTTTTCATAAACAGTAATGTCTTCTTATTTAATGTTTGATGCAAGTTCCCCAATGAATCATTTTAGTTAAAAGGAAAAACACAGGTGTGGCGAAATCAGGTGAAACTAACCTATTGTGTTTTTAATATTCAGTTGGGAGCCACCCAGGGTAGCTGGGGAATAAACAATATTATTATTATTATTATTATTATTATTATTATTATTACCCGCCAGATTACAGCTCCTACAGCCCTGACAACTGGCTTACCTGGAGATCCTCTGTGCTACGCCTGCTTTAAAGAAAGGACTATCAAATGGGCCAGAGTCAACCTGCAAACGGAAAGGGCTTTGAATTTCATGGAATTGTTATAATAGCAACACATGCCCTCTGATTCCGCTAGAGCAGGAAGGGCCAGAGCTCAGTGCATCTGCTTTGCATGTCAAGGGCCCCAGGCTCAAACACCCAGACAGGTAGTGGATTCCAGGTAAGAGAAGGCTGGAAAAGGCTCCCTGTCTGAAATTAGGGGCAGCTGCTGCCAGCCTGTGTAGACGCCACTCCGCTAGATGGGCCAGTGATGGGACTTGCTCTAAGGCACTTTGCTCTGTCAGACTGAAGTAAATAGGACAGGATTTTAGGTGCTGGTTGTCTTAGACCGCAACACGAGGAAGAAGCCCCAAAGAGCCTAAGCTTACTAGCTTCTTTTAAGCTGTCTTGTAGGTGGGTTCACAAAAGTTACAAGGCTGAAAAATAAAAACTTCCAGAGAAAAGAAGCTCCATCGCCTGTGGTCAGCATAGAAACATAGGCTAGTAGGCTCTCAGTAGGGTGTAAAAAGAAAATAAATTTGCCTTCTCCCAAGTGGATCCCTCAGTTGCCTGCAAGGAATTCCTGGCCAGTTGCTAAATGCAAGGCACAGGTTTCTATCCTTTTGCTTAATGAGCGCAGCATTATAGAAGCCAAGTCAGAAATTTAACTTGATTCTTCAAAGGCAATTTAGCCAGCCAAAATCTCCTTTCTCCCTTCCTCAAAGATCAGAAGTGCCAGATAACATCAAGGACGGTTCTGCATAATAGAAAACATCTGCGCAAACCCTTTGGCTTTTGACTCCACCACCTTCCCTCTCAAATCGATCTGGTTTTTTGGCGTGTGTTCCCCCCCCCCCCCCAACAAGGTGCCCAAAGAACCTTTTCTGGAGCCTTCCTTGTGGCGCCCCCTGCCGGTCGGGGCGCAGACTCCCACAGCGGGAGTCCAGAATGTGCAGGAATTGGTAAAGTTAAAAGAACACCGACGGCGCGACCTCCGAAGCCTCCGCGGAGCGCACGGCACAAACACGCCGCCTCGCCGCCTCCCCTCCCCCCCTATCGCGGGCAGCTCCCCTCTGCTCCGACGTGCTCTCCCGCAAAGAGGAGCCGGCCACACAAGGGCTCCTCGTCACCGCGCAACAGCCGCGGCCAGAGACCGCTCCTCGCGCAACGTCCCCGCCCTCCCGACGGCTTTTCGTCCACAGACGCCCCTTGCTTCCCGCACCTCTTTCCTCCACCCGTCGAGAGCAGGTTTGCACTGGGAACGCCAAGTTTCCTTTCCACCCGAGAGCCCCCCGCCCCGCCCCGCCCAGCGCGCTCCTTCTTCACCTGGCAACGACATCCAAGCTTGCAAGCCCAGCGAACTCCGCGGGGCTTCTCGGAGCGGGAACACTCGCACGATCAAGCGAGCCTCGGAAGGGCTACTCGTGTAAACCCCGCGGAAATCCACCGGGCTTGCCTTGCGAGCAATCAAGGAAGGTAACTGAAATGATCCGACGCCGCTTCCCGCGAAGAAGACCCAGGCCCCCGGGAAATTGCCTGCAGTGCAGAGGGTTGGACTAGATGACCCCCGGGGACCCTTCCCACTCGACCATTCTCTAATCCCAAGGATGTACTGAGACGGGGGTACTGACGGGGTACTTACCCCAGGGGAAGCACCATAGCGGGGCCCGCGCCGCGTGGATGTCGCCGAAGGGCAGATCCGACGGCAGCTGCGGAGAGCTCCCGGGGGCAGCCCCGGCAGCGGCAGCGGCAGCAGCAAGGGCGGCGCTTGCCGGACCTCCGCGCTCATAAAGCGCCCGGCGGGGATCCTGGCGAGGCTCGGCGGCTGGAAGGGTCGAGGGGGCGGGAGGCGCCGTCCGGAGCGGGATCCGCGGGGCACGAGCGGCAGCGCAGGACCAGGCGCGTCCGCAGCAGGTCCCGGCGGAGGCGGCAGGGAGGCTGAGGCTGCTGCTGCCGCGGTTGCCGCTCCTCCTCCTCCCCCGAGGGGGAAACTGGAGCCGGCGGAGCCCCTTCCCGCCCCTCCCTCGGGCTCGCCCACAGGGGCGGCCCGGCCCGCCCTCCTGCTCCGCCTCCGCGTCCGAGGTCCGCGCAGCGCGCTGCTTAGAGACCTCCCTCCCTCCCTCCCTCCGGCTAGGAGCCAGTGACGTCTGCCTTTTGTGCCCGTCGCGGCTGCCGCCTGCTTCCCCGGGAGACCGGGCAGCATCTCTCCCACGTGCAAGCGCGCCCGCGGGCTTCAGACGTGCTGCGGGTTGCGGAGTAGGGTTGCCCCGTTTCAGGGTGTGAAGGAAACTTTCGCGGGGAGGGGTAGCCTTCTCCCCAGAGAAGGGGACAGACGGCGGACTTGTGGGGAGGGGAGACAAGACCACCAACACATCCAGATACTTAGCTGTCATTTAGAAAGAAAGTCAACCAGACATTTCTGAAGAAAGTTAGAGCAGAACCCGTGGAGAGACAGCGCTAGGGCTTTGGCGCTGGCCAGAGGGCGCCGTTGCTAAGGACACTTGATCGCGGTTGCTAGGCAATCGGAGGATGGGATGCTGACACTCCTACCTGGAGTCCCTCCCAGAGCACCAGGAGAAGCTGGATGGAGAAGGGGGGGGGGGACATGTTTGTTAAAGCACTGTCCTGGTGTCAGCATGATTTAATTCACTCCCAAGTGTGCTTCTTTCTTTACAGAATGAAGCACAGTTGACTGGATTTGATTTGTTTTACTTTTCCAAAGTAACTCCCTTTGAGGTGGACAAAATGTTTTGCGTGTATATATGTGTTTTGCTGAGAGTTGTGAAAATGCACAAATTTGTTGCAACTTGCTGTATATTCTTGATTTTCTTGATTTCCCACCCAGCTTGCTTGCTTGTGTCAAGCTTGCTTGTGTTCCCCCCCCCCCCACTCCCCATTCTTATATTTGCAACAGCCCTGTGAGGTAGGCTGGGTTCAGTTAATATATGTACATAAGCAGCAGGTCTCATCACTTGGTAGATTGTGGGATGTGGGGATGCAGGAAGCCCAACCCATATGTAGTGCAGCCGGCCCAGGAAATCCAGCTGACGTCCCTGGGAAGCAGTTTGTTTCCCCCTGTCTTATGTGGTAGGTGGGTAGCTCAGCTGGCAGAGCACGAGACTCTTAATCTGGGGGGTGTGAGTTCGAGCCCTGTGTTGGGTGAACTATTCCTGCATTGAAAGGGGTTGGACTTGTGGCCCCTTCCAACCCTATGATTCTGCGTATGGTGGTGGGAACTCTTAGGTCTTGCCCCACTCCACCAGGTTGCAGCCCCTGCCAGGTGCCCCCTTTTAGCTCCAGACTCCAGCCAGCATCTCAGGCTCTGGGGCTCAGGAGAGGGAGCAGTCATACCTCCTCTCTCCCACCCTCACATCCCCTCTTGCCCAGGGCCCTGAGATGGAGCCCGGCCACCAATTTAGCGGCAAATCATCCAGGAAGGAGAATAAACTGACTTTTTTGTCTGCTTCCACAGGTAAATATAATGTGAATGACATGGATGAAGGTAAATGCCCTTCTGACCCTGCATTAGTGTTAGAGAAGAGATAACGGAAATTGGGAATCTTGTGAAATCTTCCATCTTGTTTCACCCAGTTATTGATGAGCCTGGATAGCTCAGTTGGTTAGACCATGGTGCTGATAACACCAAGGTTGCAGGTTCGATCCCTGTATGGACCAGCTGCATATTCCTGCACTGCAGGGGGTTGGTCCCTCCCAACTCTACAGTTCTATGATTCTATTCAGCTTTTTGTTCACTTGTTTGATAAAGTACTGTATCTGTTTCCCAGCTTCCCTGCAGGTCCCATGGATATTAATTTCTGTCAACAAGGAGAGCTGTTCCCAATTCTTTTGTTACTTGATTGTTTGGATGGCAATGCCTATGTAGTCCAGTCAATTGTAGGCATTACTTGGCCCTATTTTACGCTTTTAAAAATACCAGCCATCTAACAGCCCTAAATCTTACATTGGACGCTTGGTACTGATCACTCTGGAATACAGCTGTTATGGAGAAAATCACACATTATTTTGAGATTTCATAGAATCGTAGAATCGTTGAACGGTAGAGTTGGAAGGGACCCCCAAGGGTCATCTAGTCCAACCCCCTGCAGTGCAGGAATCTCAATTAAAGCATTCATGGGAGATGGACAAGGACCTCCAGACACTTTTTATATGATTTTGGCATCATTTCCAAGACAACCCTTGTCACAAGGCTGGCAAATCTGGAGCTAGACTTGAGGATCTGATAACGTCTTTACTCTTCTTTACTTAGACTTTGTTAAAATATGTGCAACTACTCATTCTATGTGCCTATTTTATAGTTTTGTTTTTCATCTTTCATTTTTTGTCTGTTATAATTGTTCTCTCTGTTTTATATACATTATAAAGTGAAATAATAATAAAAACCTTCGCCAAAAAACCATCTGTCTCAGGATATCCATGGGTGGAACGAGGGTTGGTGGAATCAATTAAGAACCTGGTGGATGCTGACTGAGTTTACTGGTTTTTAGATCTCAGTAATAGTTATCTGATGAAAGATAACTTTATTGGTCAGACAATATATTTGAATTCAATAAATCTGAATGAACTTTGCAAGTCAGAATGTCTTTAATCTGACACCATTATGCTTATGGGGCCTTGCAAGGAAAAAGAATCAGATTGGTGCAGTTTTATTATTCTGATGCTCTCATGACAGAGTTTCCCACATTTGCGTCTCCAGCTGTTTTTGGACTACAACTCCCATCCTCCCTAGCCAGCAAGGACCAGTAGTCAGGGATGATGGGAATTGTAGTCCAAAAACAGCTGCTGTATGTTATTGTCTTTTACTCTCTACAGAGGATGGACAGAGAGAGAGAGAGATTGTAAACAAAGCTTTCCCCGAAGATCTTTGTCAGTTAAGAGGGGGCTAAACCATTCTTCTTAAACAAGACTGACGCATTTTATGTGCCGACTCTGCAGTGCAACACAACTACCAGGAGTCCAAAGCATTTCTTTGTCCCACCTTGAAACTTCTTGCATAATACAACCAAGAATTCCGTTCAAACTTTGTGCAGCTAACTGAATCACAATAGCTTCTTCTACTCATTGTATACTTACTATGCTACACTCACACTTGTTATATTTGACCAGCATACTCTACTTTTAGTGAAACTGTGAAGACCTACATCTGTTAGCTTTATTTTGGAAAAAACGTAGTATGAAAACTAGAGCTTATAAAACATTAGAAGTTTGGGAGTGGGATTCAAACCATGCATTTTTTCCTTTAATTTACACATTTGAATGTTAGAAATTGGTATATAACTTCATAATTCAAAATTCATCAGGCCTGGTTTTTCCATCTATATTCAATGAGATGTTTCCTGGTTGGTTGAAGGAAAATATGAAGCTGGTTGTGTTGCAAGGCAGCTGTCAGACACTGCCAAATGTGAGAGGAATGCAAGTTTCCCAGATGACTTGTTGCCCTGAAGAGCATCAGCAGGCTTGGAAATTGTTATAGGTAGAAGGAAATGGTTGAAGGTCTCATCCAGAGAAGCTTCTGCTTGTTGCCTTAAAGAGCCTGTTATGTACTGAAGTTCTCACCCTGGGCCAGCAGGGGGATACTGTAGATACTTATGCAAATGAAGGATCGAAAAGTGACGTTCAGTGATTGGATAGTTTTAGAAAATGGCAACATTGTTCTGGAGCTCTATATAAGCAGGCTGACTGAGCTCCTCAGTTTAGTTCTGTTCCAGCTTACAAAATAAAGAGCTGCTTTGGAGAAATCGCTATGTCATCTGCTATGTCAACCCACAACTTAACACTGGCGACGAGGATGGGATCGATGGACATCAGAGCACAGCCAGATGCAGCCATCCTCTGAACTGAGCTGAATCACAGAGCGAAATCACTGAGCGAAATCACTGGACAGAACCAATTCAGAGCTGACTGTTTTGGCTAAGAGCACTGTGTTCCATCCATCGCCCTTCACGCCGGCATCGGAATCATGGCTTCACTTGTGCCTCTACCGCCGTTTGCGCCAGCCTCTGAATCATGGGACTCCTACCTCGCTCGGTTCGACTGCTACCTCCAAGCCAACAAGCTGACAGCAGTATCACAGGAGCATAAGCGGGGCCTATTCCTCAGCCTCTGTGGGCCTGAGGTGTTTGAGATGGCCCGAGCATTGGTTGCACCTGAAGCAATCCAGGCAACACCATGGGACACAATCCAAGAGAAGCTCCGCAACCACTACGCGCCAAAGCCGTCCAAGCTTGCTGCCCGCCATGCGTTTTACCACCAGAACCAGGCAGAGGGGGAGTCAATCAACAGCTACACCACCGCCCTCAGACAGGTTGCAATGCACTGCGAGTTCCGAGACTTAGATGATGCCCTGATGGATCAAATTGTCTGCGGGGTCCGGGACATCCATCTGCAACAGCGTCTCCTCGCCAAGCCAGACCTCACGCTGCAGAAAGCCATTGAGGAGGCTGTGGCCTCAGAAGCTGCTGAACGCTCCGCCCAGGAGATCCGGAAGTCCAGCAGCCCGCGTCTTGCTAGGAAGCCAGTTCCAGTGCATCATGAAGAGGCCAGCAGTGATGAGGCATCCTCCAGTGAAGAAGATGACGTGCACCAGACAAAGCGGGAGCGCAGGAAGTTCCAACAGAAGTCCAAGGGCCAACCGGAATGTGCCGGCTGCGGAGGCAACCATTCCTGTGCCAAGTGTCGACTCAGAGACGCCATCTGTCAGAAGTGTTCCAGAAGGGGCCACATCGCTAAGGTCTGCCGATCGGCTCCGTCTGACACCCCCCCCTTCACCAACGCGCAAGTCCAAGTCTTCACTCCAGTCTGCCAAGGAAAGCTGTTTCGCTCTCACCAACTGCCGCTGCCCGTCTGGAACCACGATTGGCCAAACCGACTCGCCTACGTGACGCAAGCTCATTGAAGGAGCTCCATGTGACATGGAGATCAACACCGGGTCTGCCCTGTCCATCGTGCCTTGGAGCACCATCAAAAGACTGGTACCCAGAGTGTCCAAAAGGCAACTCAACTCTCACCGCATACACCTGAGAGACTACCAGGGAAACGACATTCCCGTGGTAGGCGTTGGCCAGTTCTGGATCGCCTTCAAGGATTTTTCGGGCCTGCTCCGGCTGGTGGTGGTCGAAGGTCAGCGGCCAAGCCTCCTAGGGCTAGACTGATTTGATGCTCTCGGCTTGGAAGTCACCGGCATCAACTGCATCTCTAACGCAGAGACTGAGGGTCTGGTCAAAGACTTTGCCGAGGTTTTGGACGGCACTTTGGGGCAATATACAGGTACGCCCATCTCCTTTAGCCTTGATCCACAAGTCGCCCCCATCAAGCTAAAGCCACGCCCGGTTCCTTTTGCTCTCAAGGCTAAGGTGGACGAACAACTGGACAAGCTGATCGCCCAAGGAGTTTTGGAGCCGGTTGACCACGCCAAGTGGGAAACCCCCATCGTCACACCTGTCAAGCCAGACGGGTCGGTGAGAATCTGCGCCGACTACAAGTGCACGATCAACAAGGCACTTCAGCAGCACGCTTATCCGGTTCCTGTTGTCCAACACCTGCTGCATTTCCTGGGTGAGGGTAAGGTCTTCGCTAAGCTGGACCTTGCCCAAGCCTATCAACAACTGCCCGTCAATGTTGCCACTGCTGAAGCCCAGACGATCGTCACCCACCGAGGGGCATTCTGTTGCCGCCGGTTGCAGTTCGGGGTGAGTGTGGCTCCTGGCATCTTCCAAAGCCTTATGGAGCGTCTCCTGCAAGGGCTTCTGGGCATGGTACCGTATTTTGATGACGTCTTGGTGTCCGCAGACTCACACCAGCAGCTGTTCGAGCGCCTCCGTGCCGTGCTGACCAGGTTCCAGGAGGCCGGACTCAAGGTAAAGAGGGAGAAATGCCAGATCGCCGTTCCACAGGTGGAGATCCTGGGCTATCTTATCAACGCCTCCGGCCTTCAACCGACCACATCCAAGATCCACGCTATCCAGCAGGCCCCCATCCCCAAGAACAAGACGGAGTTACAGGCGTTCCTGGGGCTGCTGAACTTTTATAACATGTTCCTGCCCCACAAAGCCACGGTGGCTGAGCCTCTTCACTGACTCCTCAGCACAAAGACGCCTTGGTCCTGGGGTCATCGGGAGACGGCCGCCTTCAACGTGGTCAAGGCTCTCCTTTCATCGGACAGTGTGCTGGTACAGTACAGTGAAGCCAGGCTGCTGGTCCTTGCCTGTGACGCCTCACCTTTTGGCATCGGCGCTGTCCTTAGTCACCATTTTCCAGACGGAAGAGAAGCACTGCTCGTCTACTTTTCCAGGACGCTATCTCTGATTGAACGGAATTACAGCCAGCTCGACAAGGAGGCACTGGCACTTGTGGCTGGAGTGAAGAGGTTCCATGAATACCTCTATGGCAGGACTTTTGACCTCATCACTGACCACAAGCTGCTCCTAAGCTTCCTCGCCGGTGATCGTCCAACTCCACCGGTCCTCTTGCCGCGCATGCTGCGATGGACTGTTTTCCTGGCTGCCTACCATTACCAGCTCGTCCATCGCCCGGGGAAATCGATGGGCCATGCCAATGCCCTCAGCCGTTGCCCTCTTCCAGCGTTTGTGGAAGACCCATCTCCAGCTTCATCGCTCTTCCTGATTGAGGATCTTCCGGCAGCGCCTGTATCGGCTGCCACTGTGGCCTCCGCGTCTGCCCAGGATCGCACCATCAGCCGGGTGCTCAACTGGGTGTGGAGGGGGTGGCCACAAGGGCCTTTTGCATCAGAGTTCCAGCCCTTCGCAACCAGACAACATGAACTCTCGGCTCATTGCGGCTGTCTGCTGTGGGGAGACTGCGTCGTGATTCCCCAAAGACTCCGTCAACGCATCCTGGAGGCTCTGCACGTTGGCCACACGGGAATTGTCAAAATGAAGGCGTTGGCTCGGTGTTACATCTGGTGGCCTAACATGGACGATACCATCACTGCCTGGGTGTCCGCCTGTCAAGCGTGCCAAGAATCGAGGCCTGCACCACCGGCAGCTAAGGGACACACCTGGGAGACGCCAAAGACACCCTGGTCGAGGGTGCACATCAATCTGGCTGGCCCCTTTCACGGCCGGACCTTTATGGTAGTGGTGGACGCCTATTCCAAATGGCTGGAGGTTGCCCTGATGCCCTCCACCACTACCGAGGCCGTCATCCGGGTGCTGCGAGGCCTGTTTGCAACGCATGGGTGTCCTGATGTCCTTGTCTCCGACAACGGACCGCAGTTCACGTCAGGCACGTTTGAGCGGTATCTTTTGGGACTGGGCATCCGCCATGCCCTAACGGCACCCTTTCATCCATCCAGCAACGGGCAAGCGGAGAGAATGGTGCGCTCGGCAAAAGAGGCACTGGTGCGCCTGGACCGGGGAGACTGGCACGAGCGGGTCGCCGAATACTTGTTCGTGCAACACATCACCCCTCATGAGGCCACAGGGCGGAGTCCTGCTGAACTGCTTATGGGCCGCCGACTCAGGTCCCCGCTCGACCGGCTGCACCCGGACTTTGCCGTGGCCGAACCCCCAGGCTGTGCCAACGCGCTACGGTCATTTGTTCCAGGAAACCAGGGCTTTGCCCAGAACTATGTGGGGGACATTCCTTGGGTGCCAGCCACAGTAGTGGGAGTCACTGGACCTCGCTCGTACCAGGTGGCACTCGAAGACGGACGCTTGTGGCGCCGGCACATAGACCAGCTTAGGCGCAGGGTTGGGGACTTGGACTTGCACTTGCGGCTCAAGAAGAGACACGTACAGATGGCGAGGCCCCACCTACACCTCCCTCGCAAACTGCCAGCGTGGAGCCGAACCAAGCCGCTTCAGAGGGTCTGCCAGACTTACCACAGGCTCAGACCACTCCACTTGCGGAGGCTCCACCCACAGCAGCGGATCCAGGGGATTTGGTTTCAACGCTACCTAGGGTCGCACCACAGCCTCAGCAAGAATTGTGTGGTCCCCCGGACTTGGCTACCAGTCCCCGGCGGTCTGGCAGAGTTTCCAAGCGCCCAACTTATTTAAAGGACTATGTTGTTGGACATGTATCACTGTTGGTCTAAGTATGGGAAATGTAACCGATATGCTTTTGTGCCTAATTGAACCATTACGCGTAGTGCTGTATATAAGGGAACCATTACGATTGTAACTAACGCCTTATCTCGGTGGGGAGGGGTGTTATGTACTGAGGTTCTCACCTTGGGCCAGCAGGGGGATACTGTAGATAGTTATGCAAATGAAGGATCGAAAAGTGACGTTCAGTGATTGGATAGTTTTAGAAAAATGGCAACAGTTACATTGTTCTGGAGCTCTATATAAGTAGGCTGACTGAGCTCCTCAGTTTAGTTCTGTTCCAGCTTACAAAATAAAGAGCTGCTTTGGAGAAATCGCTGTGTCGTCTGCTATGTCAACCCACAACTTAACAGAGCCCCCCATTTCCCCCATCCTGAAAGCACAGTGGTAAAGGAGGATGGTTGACTCCTGGGATAGCTCAGTCAGAAGAGCACTAATTTCAGGGTCCTGGGTTCAAGTCCCACTTTGAGCAAAAAAACCCTGCATTTCTGACCCTTGTGATCCCTCCCAACACTAGGATTCCTCCTGCTCTTCCCGGGTTTTCTTGCGGCAGTGAATGGTGAGGGAGGACCATCCTCTGGGTAAGGTAAAGGTAAAGGTACCCCTGCCCGTACGGGCCAGTCTTGACAGACTCTGGGGTTGTGCGCCCATCTCACTTAAGAGGCCAGGGGCCAGCGCTGTCCGGAGACACTTCCGGGTCACGTGGCCAGCGTGACAAAGCTGCATCTGGCGAGCCAGAGCCGCACACGGAAACGCCGTTTACCTTCCCGCTGGTAAGCGGTCCCTATTTATCTACTTGCACCCGGAGGTGCTTTCGAACTGCTAGGCTGGCAGGCACTGGGACCGAGCAGCGGGAGTGCACCCCGCCGCAGGGATTCGAACCGCCAACCTTTCAATCGGCAAGTCCTAGGCGCTGAGGCTTTAACCCACAGCGCCACCTGCGTCCCACTCTGGGTACCAGGATATTAATATTATCCTGCTGTCTTGATATTCTCTCTCCTCTTGGCAAAGTAGGAAAAGTCAAGCGCATCCTTAAAGCCACTTCAGTGAATGGAACTTAATATGTATGCAAAGCATTTATCTCTCCCCCCACCAGTTCATTGTTAGCTCTTAAAATACTAAACCTATGCCAATACAGATACACGCTCTTCAGATTAATACATTTATAAGCACTTCCCTGTCTTCAGAGCTGTCAGCTGTTTCTGACATGTTGCTGCAGGGCTATCTAGTTTATGTCAGAAAACTGACTGATGCACTCTAGGTGAAGCAGATGCAATATTCCCCCCAGGAAAGCATAAAGACATAAACAAAGTAATCCTATACTTTGGTGGTGGGGGCGGGGGGGGGGCAGAGATACACCACTGCTAAAGGCAGCTCAGCCCATGACAGAAAAGGAAAATGTGGCAGAAATATTTTTTCCAAAGATGCTGCTAAAATACCAGTCACACCTCCAGCATCCTTGACATCCACACAGTACCCAGACATGGAGAGACCCAGCCCATTTGGATAATCTGTGGGAGGGGCCACAACACCCACAGTGCCCCCATCAAAGGAGTCCTAGTCTTGCAGGCAACACACACACAGCTCCCAAGCGACCCCAGGAAGAGGTCCAAGACCCCAACTGCCATACCTCACCCTCATGCAGAAGGACCCAGCCTCAAGGGCCAATCAGCTCCCCCCTGGCAATCCTCACCCACCCCACAGCCACTGGGCTTCTTTTCCTCCTAGCAGTCCAGCCCTCCACAGGGCTGTAGAACACAGGCCAGGTCCAGGCATTTTGACTGAAAACACTTCAGTGCTGCATGTCAAGAAGTATGGATTTCCAAACGGGAACCAGTGACTGAAAAATTAAGAATTTCACATGATTCTGTGAGGATTATCCCTAAACTTTAAGCCAGTAAAGGCTTAATGAAAAAGGCTCTGTCAGCAGGATGAGGTCCACGGCCAGCCATACAAGTGCATAAAGCAAACACATTAGCAGTTGAATCAAACAAAATATTCGGGTTCTCTTTGGAGCTCAATATTCAAAATTTGCAGGCCTACACTTCTCATTCTTTAATTTGCAATATTTACCTTTGGTATCATTTTTCACATCTGCTTTCCACACAAGAAACACATAGGAGCAAGAGATCAGTTGTCCAAAGCAAAACCTGCAATACAGAACTTCTGTCCGTGGTGCTGGGTCTATAGAGGGTCCTTGGCAACTCGGGTATGTTGCCACTTGCTGCATCAATTGTCAAATGATGAACAAAGACATGTGTACTACTGACCCCGAGTGTCGAGTAACCGTGCAATGAGAATCCAAAGAATGCATTTGCTTATAGGCCAGACTTAGGCAACTCAGCCAAGGTGGGGAACCTTCTGTGTAACCTTGGGAGTACCATACCTTGTTTTCTGGCACTGCATTGATGTGACCAGAATGGCACCTCTACCGAAGTACCTGTGTGTTTGTTGTGGAAGTTTCAGGGTTGTGTCCGGTGTTCTACTACCAGGATCAGTTTCCATGAAAGTTTGATCCACTTTTCTGTGCTGCCTTCCTGGTCTGCTTCCTGATGGGGGGCTCCCCATGCACATCAGGGGGGCCCCTGTGAGAACTGGATGCTGGACCAGATGGGTCCCTGGTCTGGTCCAGCTGGACTCTTCTTGCATTCTTAAGGAACCTGCTCATGCCTGTTGAACCTTGGTTGGATCCAGCAAGGCTCTTCTGGTTTTCTTAGTTAATCTAACAACTCAACCCTAGTATTTATTTTTTATTTATTTTTTAAAAAACCCAATAAAAGCTAAGGAGTGTGAATAAAGCAAAAAGTGAGCATATTTCTATAAAACCTACTCTATTGGACAGAAAGAATACCATCCAGTAGATATATGAATGGTAAATTCCGTTACATTTTTCTCACATCCTCAATCAAAATGATTAATGAATTAATAAACTATTTATTGTTACACCTCTCTCTCACGTCCTCAGGCTCCCTCCCTTATGACATACCTCTTGGCTGTAAACTTGTGTGGTTTCGTAATCTCTTATTTAACCATAACTCTTATTTTTGAAAGCAAATGAATAGCTATAAGTATATGTTCATAAATAAGCTCAGTTCAATTCAGTGGGACTTATTGCCACCTAAACAGGTACAGGAGTCATAGCTAAGGCTACCTATTGCATGCACACCTACCTAGGAACAAGGCACTTTGAACTCAAAAGAACTTATTTATAAACAGGCACCTGCAAAATTACACAGTAAGTGAATTTTATAGGTGGTCTCAAGTGAAGCTATACTCGGAGCAGACTAACTGAAATCAAAGGACTAAAGTCATGACTTACTGTACTTAAATCTATTGATTTCAACGGATCTATTCTGAGTATGACTTACATACGACCAATTGTTTCATGTCCTTTGCCAATTGCAACTCCAGACTCTAAACTATTTCAGACTCCTTATCATACTGGCAATTTATAACATGCTGCTCTTAATTTCCTGCAATGATACGGCATTGATCTGGCTTAAACATGGGGAACAAATGGACTCTGAAATATTAAGATTCCTTTGAGATAGCTGAACACTTTCTTCATTGTATTTTCCACACTCCACTCAATCACTGCAGATAATTCGTCACTACCTAGGGGTAGAAGTAACTCCAAATGCACCTACTTTATCTACTAGCAGGGCCAGCCTGATAAGGAATAAACAGCAGCAGGGGACAGAGATCTACAGTGGGGACAAGGGTGGGAGGAGACCAGCAGCGCCTCCTATTTGCCAAGAGGTTGCTTTGAGGTGGCATGGGGGGCACTGCTGAGGCGGAGGCAGGTCCAGCCTTCAGGGGGCAATGCATTCCTTGGAGACAGGATCTGCTGCCCTTGTGAATCCTGCCTCCTTAGGTAATCTCCTCACCTTTCCTCAAGGTTGTGTGCATGGTTTTCCACCCTCATTTTATCCTCACAACAACCTGAAATAGGTTGTTTCTGAGAGAAAGAGTAACTGGGCCAATATCATCCAGTGAAGTTCATGGCCAAGTGAGGATCTGGACCCAGATCTCCCCAGGCCTAGTCCAAAATTGTAACTACTACACCAAATGTTTTGCTCGGGAGGGATTTGAACCATCAGCCTTCTAAGCTTTAACTGACATGGATACTTAGCATTTGAGTAGTACTTCACAAACATCATCTTTTGGCCTTATGACTACACTGTAAGCTAGACCAGACTTATTACCCTAATAGTGCAGTTCTGAGGGTGAGATCCAATGGCTTGCCTAAAGTCACCTAATAAATTCAGAGCAGAGGTAAGATTAGAACCAGGGGGTTCTTATTACTGGTTTTAAATACACCTGCTTAGAAAATAATCCATGGTAAATACACTTGCCCCATCAAACAAAATGAGACTTCTGAGAAACATGCCCAGGAATGTGCCATCAGTCACAACACTATGCTGTGTCTGCAAAGTGTTATCTGGTGACAGTTTCAAGTCATCACCTGGTCAGATTAATCACTGAACACTGTCACAACAACCCAAAGTAAAGAGACAAGCATCTCAAGAATTGTATTATTGAAAAGTACACAAAAGAGGAAAGTACAAATGTACATAGAAACACATTAAAGTGCACAAGATTTTTAAAAAAGCATCATGGGTAAAGGAATTTGCAGCAAAGTCCATTTGATGGGTCTGTAACCTGGAAAGGAGGCCATGTGAGAGAAAAGAGCCAGTCTGAATTTTGGCCATTTGAATTTGGGCAAATACTTCTTTGGGGCTTGCTGGCAAGAAGCAGGTGTATGTGTATCAGGGGGTTTGTGAATGCTGTTGTTGTTATTTTGGGATCGATGCTATTAGTGCAGCTGCCTGCCATATATTCCTCCTTGCTTCCCACCTGCTCTTTCCGTACACGTCCAGTATTTTTGCATTGCAAGGAAACTGGCACTGGAAAGCTGCCTTGGAACTTCTTAGCACTCAGGGAGCAGGAAACAATGCAACACACTCCTCTGAGACGCTCCGCTGGTAGCAAACTCCTGGGGAATCAGAGCAAACACAGGTGCAAACACAGAAAGAGGAAGGGGGGAAATCACTGCCCCCATACTGGCTTTCTTTTTCTCAAATGCAGCCCCCTTTCATGGAGTGCACAAGCCATGCAGAGGTCACTTTTCTCAAAACTGTTTCAGAACTAAATGCACAAACCTAACCATACCTATGTACCGAGAAATAAGTCCAGCTGAATTCAGTGGGGCTGCTGCCAAAGCAAACAGCGTTAGGATTACAACCTAAGTTGTTACGTCCTTTGATATCCTTTTTCTTTTTAATGCCCACAAGTATAAAGTCCAGCAAACATAAACCCGTCATTGTAGGCATTAATATTGTTGTTGTTGGTGTTGTTTAGTCGTTTAGTCGTGTCCGGCTCTTCGTGACCCCATGGACCAGAGCAGGCCAGGCACTCCTGTCTTCCACTGCCTCCCGCAGTTTGGTCAAACTCATGCTGGTAGCTTCGAGAACACTGTCCAACCATCTCGTCCTCTGTCGTCCCCTTCTCCTTGTGCCCTCCATCTTTCCCAACATCAGGGTCTTTTCCAGGGAGTCTTCTCTTCTCATGAGGTGGCCAAAGTATTGGAGTCTCAGCTTCAGGATCTGTCCTTCCAGTGAGCACTCAGGGCTGATTTCCTTCAGAATGGATAGGTTTGATCTTCTTGCAGTCCATGGGACTCTCAAGAGTTTCCTCCAGCATCATAATTCAAAAGCATCAATTCTTTGGCAGTCAGCCTTCTTTATGGTCCAGCTCTCACTTCCATGCATCACTACTGGGAAAACCATAGCTTTAACTATACGGACCTTTGTTGGCAAGGTGATGTCTCTGCTTTTTAAGATGCTGTCTAGGTTTGTCATTGCTTTTCTCCCAAGAAGCAGGCGTCTTTTAATTTCGTGGCTGCTGTCACCATCTGCAGTGATCATGGAGCCCAAGAAAATAAAATCTCTCACTGCCTCCATTTCTTCCCCTTCTATTTGCCAGGAGGTGATGGGACCAGTGGCCATGATCTTCCTTTTTTTTTTATGTTGAGCTTCAGACCATATTTTCTCCTCTTTCACCCTCATTAAAAGCTTCTTTCATTCCTCCTCACTTTCTGCCATCAAGGTTGTGTCATCTGCATATCTGAGGTTGTTGATATTTCTTCCAGCTATCTTAATTCCGGTTTGGGATTCATCCAGCCCAGCCTTTCGCATGATGAATTCTGCATATAAGTTAAATAAGCAGGGAGACAATATACAGCCTTGTCGTACTCCTTTCCCAATTTTGAACAAATCAGTTGTTCCATATCCAGTTCTAACTGTAGCTTCTTGTTTCTCAGAAACTGGGAGATTTCTCAGAAGACAGATGAGGTGATCAGGCACTCCCATTTCTTTAAGAACTTGCCGTAGTTTGCTGTGGTTGACACAGTCAAAGGCTTTTGCATAGTCAATGAAGCAGAAATAGATGTCTTTCTGGAACTCTCTAGCTTTCTCCATATTCCAGCGCATGTTTGCAATTTGGTCTCTGGTTCCTCTGCCTCTTCTAAATCCAGCTTACACTTCTGGGAGTTCTCGGTCCACATACTGCTTGAGCCTGCCTTGTAGAATTTTAAGCATAACCTTGCTAGCGTGTGAAATGAGTGCAATTGTGCGGTAGTTAGAGCATTCTTTGGCACTGCCCTTCTTTGGGATTGGGATGTAGACTGATCTTCTCCAGTCCTCTGGCCACTGCTGAGTTTTCCAAACTTGCTGGCATATTGAGTGTAGCACCTTAACAGCATCATCTTTTAAAATTTTAAATAGTTTAGCTGGAATACCATCACTTCCACTGGCCTTGTTGTTTGCAGTGCTTTCTAAGGCCCATTTGACTTCACTCTCCAGGATGTCTGGCTCAAGGTCAGCAACCACACTACCTGGGGTGTACGAGACATCCATATCTTTCTGGTATAATTCCTCTGTGTATTCTTGCCACCTCTTCTTGATGTCTTCTGCTTCTGTTTGGTCCTTACCACTTTTGTCCTTTATTATTAGTACTAATAAATATGCTGCCATGCTGAAATTTTATACCCACATAAAGCTACTCATTAAAAAAGCAATTATTTTTGAAAGATTTCTGGAGCACTTCAGCACCTGCTAATGAACATGGTTACATAGGTGGAGCGTGCTTTCCTGCCAACAGTACATATAATCCTTTTCTAAGAAAAGTACGGAAGGAAGTATAGATTAGGTGTGTGTGTAGAAAAAGCTTAACAACATAAGATGGGCCATGCCTACAACCTTTTAGTCAAATTATACATACACCCTCACAAATTTTTTATGTCACCCATCTTATCCACATGCACACAAATGCTCACATAAAAAAACAACAGCCTGAGTTTTGAAAGGGGCCAAAAAGCTTATTCCCTCCCCAGTCTTTCTTTCTTTATGCTGGTTCACAGCCCCAGAACAATGCTGCTTTAGGACTTCTCTGCTGCGGGAGATCCATACCAATCAGGGTTCATATAGTTCATATTACGTTTGGTTCCTGACAATGTTGCTATGACCAAATAAAGCTCTCACATGCGGGGAAGGGAAATGGTCCTAGTTGCCAAGGCAACCACAAGATGCTCCCCATCTTGTTGTGTTCGCAGATCCATTGCCTGCCCATGTGCACAGCAAGACTCTTGCCCGAATTCCACTCTAGCTACATGCAGTTCTGCATGACTAGATGCAGCAGAATATGAGTAGGAATGTGTTGCTGGATGATTATCCCTGACACTGACATATGAATAACGTTATATAGCAACTCATTTACAATCTGTGATTAGGTTGTATGCAAAGTCGCCCAATGTCCACTCTCTTACAAACTCTTTTGTACCCTTTCACAGATATGGAAAATAAAAAAGGAGAGACTATCTCAGGACAGGGAAGGACTCAGGAAAAGCAAAGAACACCTACAGTGGTGCCTTGGGTTAAGTACTTAATTCGTTCCGGAGGTCCGTTCTTAACCTGAAACTGTTCTTAACCTGAAGCATCACTTTAGCTAATGGGGCCTCCTGCTGCTGCTGTGCCGCAGGAGCACGATTTCTGTTCTCATCCTGAAGCAAAGTTCTTAACCTGAAGCACTATTTCTGGGTTAGCGGAGGCTGTAACCTGAAGCGTTCTACAATATGAAATCCAGTGCAACGGATGCAGAAGCTTGCTGTGCAACCAGAAGTGTTGGGGCTACATCAATCTGCTATACAACCAGCCAGCAGAACCATGCTGGCTTCCTTCCCTTCCCTGGTGCAACTGGTATACCGCTTAGTAGTATACTGCACTAGTATGCTAGTGCAACTAGTATACCGCCAAGTGACTTTAACTTAGCATGATGCTGAACTCCTCCCATTGGCTTCTTCTTCTGATGCTTTGTACTGACTTGTAACTCCAGTCACACACACCCTACTGTGTACTCTTTCTGTGGCCCTGCACCCTGGCAGGCACTTTAAATATCTGTCCTCATAAAACGTGGCAATACAGTTTCTTGTTCTGACGAAGTGGAAGTGTATTGAGTAGGAAAGGTAGAATAGCAAGCAGCGAGGGAGAGACCTGCTTCAGAGGAAGGGTGTCTAAGGTCTTCATCTAATCGTAAAGCACAAAGAATACTCAAAGGAAAGTTAGCTGTATCAGACAGCCCAATTTTTAATAAAACCTTGTTAGATATTACAATTGATTATGCATTAGAGTGAAATACACATATAACTGAGGACACATTTTACCAGTGCATTTTTAAGAATTGGTAAGTCATAATTCTGTCATTTACTTTTTAAATTAAAGCTATATCCCACCTAACCATGACTAGGGTGGGGGGGAATTGTACAAGTATTTTTCATGGCTGAAGCCCTCCTTGGCAAGATACAGGAAATATTCAGGAAGCATTTAGTGCTACCACTACCGAAATATTCTCCCACCTGCCTAAGAGACACAATACTATCTATAAGATGCCCACATTCACCGTTTAAAGGCACCAGTGCAACACTTCTGGAATTTAAACTAATTAGAAAGAATGCACTTAGTCTTAATCAAATCATTTTCTTCTTTCATTCCAAAGGATTCTGAATCATATGCCCACACAGCATCAATGCCCTCTCCAAAGCTGTGCTTTGGTCTCCAGTGGGGGAAAGGAAAGCGGCAGGCAATGACCCTGGCATCTGACGCCAGCTCTTCTCCAAGCTTCTTCTCTAGCTGCAGCATCTGTGAAGGAACAAAACCACACAAAACCCCTTCAGACGGTGGGGAGGACATGGTGTTCAGCACTAGGATATGTACACGAATAACTAACTGGGTATATAAAACATTAGCTTTCCAGTGCTTGACAGAGAACATCCAGGAACTGCCAATTCATTTCGAAGTTAGGCAAGGGACGACCTACTGTGGAACATGCATGTCAAACAATGTATGGAATTATAAAATCAAGTGAGGACTAAATGTCAGAAGACTTCGGCAGAACCTTAGAATCACCTTGGAAGACTTCAGTGGGCTGGAAGAGGTAGGCAAGAATTAAAAGAGGTTTGCTGAGTGTGGAATAAGACACTGGCTGTACAGAAATGTTGATAGCAAATGAGAAGAAGACACAGCAGACGTAGCCTGCGATAAGCACTCTGTAGAGGAAGGAAGGCTCTATGCACTTGAATGGTTGTGGGGAGACTTCTGGAGAGTTTCACATTTTAGCAGCAGTTTCTACCCCTTTTTAAATTTTTATTATTAAAGATTTTCATGCTTTACAAAAGGACATGCCTTGTCTCCTTTTTCAAGTTGTACAGTCTTTTCTACTGATCAGTTACATTTGTTATGGGACATTAGTGTTGAGTACAGTATAAGGTCAGGAAGAAGAGGGGGGAAGAGGAGGGGGTGACATTTATTTTTTTTGCAGTGTACGTGTGGGGTTTTGTGTCTATTCGCTGGTTACGTTTCCTTGGTAGTGAGAGGCTGGGGGCCCAAGGAGTGGTTGTCTGTCTGTGGTTGCCTGTGATGGGATTTGTTTGCCTTTGTGAGGAGAGGAGAACTTGTTGGGTCAAGGAAGCCAGATTGATTTGTATGCTGTCAGCGGGTTCTTGTCGTTGTCCTGTTGGGCTGTGTGTGTGATAAAGGGGAGCCATACTGGAACGAAGACATCCTCTTTTATTTGTCCCCGTGTCAGTTTCAGTTTATTGGTTAGCTTTTCTAATAAGCTGTTTCTACTCCCCACCCCCCCAAACATAAAACAAGGATTCTGTCCTACCTATTCATTAAAAAGGTTCTACTTGATTTCTATATACCAACATTCTAGATAATTTTATGATTCAATAACAGAAACTTACCATTTGAGGTACTCCAAATATAACAACATTTGTGTACTGGGAAAAACTGACCTATTAAAAAAAAGGTAGTCATAAATATTCATCCTCTAAAAATTCTGCTTGTCTGTCTACTTAGTACAGACCGCATGTGTGTAACGTGATGAAAAAGTACATCTAGTTCTTTCCTTTACACTTTAAGAATCAGAAAATCTGTATTTAAGTTAAATTAAACATTTTGCTCCAGCTGCCTAATGGCAGCAATGCACTGCAGTGGAGATCCCTGCTCCGCTTCTACATATGGACGACAGAAGGAAACTGGTGCTGAGTTTTGCTACTTTGACTTGCCTGCCACTAAAAAACACCTATCTGAATTTCTGCTGCATAAGCAAATGAAGGCTCATTTAAACAAGGAAGGCTCAAGCAGTATGTGGACCGAGAACTCCCAGAAGTCAAGCTGGATTTAGAAGAGGCAGAGGAACCAGAGACCAAATTGCAAACATGCGCTGGATTATGGAGAAAGCTAGAGAGTTCCAGAAAGACATTTACTTCTGTTTCATTGACTATGCAAAAGCCTTTGACTGTGTCGACCATGGCAAACTATGGCAAGTTCTTAAAGAAATGGGAGTGCCTGATCACCTCATCTGTCTCCTGAGAAATCTCTATGTGGGACAAGAAGCTACAGTTAGAACTGGATATGGAAAAACTGACTGGTTCAAAATTGGGAAAGGAGTACGACAAGGCTGCATTTTGTCTCCCTGCTTATTTAACTTATATGCAGAATTCATCATGTGAAAGGCTGGGCTGGATGAATCCCTAGCCGGAATTAAGATTGCCGGAAGAAATATCAACAACCTCAGATATGCAGATGACACAACCTTGATGGCAGAAAGTGAGGAGGAATTAAAGAACCTTTTATTGAGGGTGAAAGAGGAGAGTGCAAAATATGGTCTGAAGCTCAACATCAAAAAAACGAAGATCATGGCTACTGGTCCCATCACCTCCTGGCAAATAGAAGGGGAAGAAATGGAGGCAGTGAGAGATTTTACTTTCTTGGGCTCCATGATCACTGCAGATGGTGACAGCAGCCACGAAATTAAAAGACGCCTGCTTCTTGGGAGAAGGGCAATGACAGGCCTAGACAGCATCTTGAGAAGTAGAGACATCACCTTGCCAACAAAGGTCCGTATAGTTAAAGCTATGGTTTTCCCAGTAGTGATGTATGGAAGTGAGAGCTGGACCATAAAGAAGGCTGATCGCCGAAGAATTGATGCTTTTGAATTATGATGCTGGAGGAGACTCTTGAGAGTCCCATGGACTGCAAGAAGATCAAACCTCTCCATTCTGAAGGAAATCAGCCCTGAGTGCTCACTGGAAGGACAGATTGTGAAGCTGAGGCTCCAGTACTTTGGCCACCTCATGAGAAGAGAAGACTCCCTGGAGAAGACCCTGATGTTGGGAAAGATGGAGGGCACAAGGAGAAGGGGGCGACAGAGGACGAGATGGTTGGATAGTGTTTTCGAGGTTACCAGCATGAGTCTGACCAAGCTGCGGGGGGCAGTGGAGGACAGGAGTGCCTGGCGTTCTCTGGTCCATGGGGTCACGAAGAGTCGGACACGACTAAACGACTAAACAACAACAAAAGCAAATGAAAGTCTCATTTTCTAAACTTATCTTCTAAACAATTCATTTTGTGTGTTCTTCCTAGGCTTTACTTCCATTGGAAGAAGCCTAGATTGGTCTCTAAGCTGGTATACTGATCATATTACACTCAAGAACAAACTTTCTAGGTTAAGGTTTCTTAAGAAGAGAGATATTTCTAATATTTAACAAGGAATAAATAATTTGGTAGGCTGGTCCAATATTAAAGATTCCTGTTCCAGTCTTTTTATGTTTCTCTTTCATTATATTTTCATGAATTTCAAACATAATTATATTATATGAGAGGAACTGTTTAGTCTACCACCCTCTGAAAAGCTCCTGTTTCTTTTAAAGTCACAGCCATCTAACAACTAACTCTCATGAGAACATATCAGATTAACAGTGAAAAGATAACCTGCTTATTCACTAACTCTGATGGAACTTGTATTCCAAAACAACTTGTGGGTTCTGAGTTGAGGATGGCCAATTAATTTAAATACAGCAATGAAAAGAGTCAGATCAAAACCAGGAGATAAAGAATTCAAACAACTGGGAGCAGCAAGGAAGAAATGGTGAGGTTCAGTAGTGGAAATTAATTTAATTCCTTTGAAATGTTTGTTAGCTGTTTTCCTCAAAAGCTCAAAGTGGCCTACAATAAATAAAATAGCAAGACAACACCATGAAATCCCAGTGTTACAAACACAAAAGATAACAGCATTCAAAAACTTCCAGTTCCCACAGCTCAGATAATAACTTTTAGCCAGAGAAACAGAACTTTTTGCCATTTGGGCTTCAAAAGGACAATGAAACAAGATTACAGAATACAAGGAGAACAGAAAAAAGGAGTCCTGTGACCATTAAAGATGCGCAAAATAGATTAGGCAAGTTGAATTCAAGACAGAGGAAAGAGAGAAGACACCAAGCAGAGAGTGTTGAAAGAGTTATAGGAGAGAGAGAGAGAGAGAGAGGTTTAGTTGCGTTAAAGGAGAGTAAAGGATGTCTTTTATAGACATTACAAAAGGGAAAGCAACACGACTTCGCACTGAATGAATGTGGGCTTGTACATAGATAAAGCCAGAGAGAAACCCAGTCTTTTACGTGTCCTATCTAAAGAGCAGCACAGTGCAACCACCCCACCCTGCAAATTCAGATTGTGACAGGTGTTGGGAGGTGGCAGACCTAAAGACCCACCTGCTCTTATGACCTCTAGTCAGGGCCGGCACATTTTGGTGCCTGAGGCAAACCACAAAACAGTGCCCCCTTCACCATCAGGGAAGAAGGGGTGAGTGAAGACCTACATCAGGAACAAGGAGGGGAGAATCAAATTTACCTGATCTGATGGTTGAGTGGGAATCAAAGGCCGCCACAGGGGGAAAGGGCCCCACTCTGAATCACGCTGTGCAGGTGCAGAGTTGAGAAGACCCTAGAAGGCAGCCCCCGCCATTTCCTCCCTAGGCGTAGCAGGAGATCCACAGCCTATTTGCCAAAAGGCCGCTGTGGAGGTGGCACTGAGGAGGGGGCTGAAAAGGAGGGGGCAGATTTGGCATCCGAGGAGGAGGATGCAGGAGCAGGTGATGCCTCCCTTGGAGACCAGATCTGCTGCTCCTGAGGATCTTGCCGCCCAAGATGGTCGCCTCACCTTGCCTAATGGGTGGGCTACCTGGCCTCTAGTTTGGCCCAAAGACAGACACAAACAAAAAGGTTGAAGAAAGGGGGAAAGGAGAATTGCCATTTTGCCTCTGGTTTTAATTTAATATGTGTGCTCCAATTCTTATTTCCCATTGGAATTTCATATTAGTATGCAGCATTTTTTAAAAGTTAAAAGCCATATTCAATATTGCAACTGACCATTTTACTAGCATCGCTGATAGTTGTAAATGTTCTCGTACCTTCCATAAGTCTGAAATGTAAAATTTGGTATCCTGATGAACTCCTTCTCTCCAGGCACAGTACCTGGAATACCACACGAGCCAAGGATTTAATTCATAACCAACAGCTTTGAATCCAACTTTTGCAGCTGCTATTACCTGCAAAAAGATAAATCAGTCTTTGTTCAGTAAAATAAACAGATTCCTTGGGACACCGAATATTAGAACTTGGTATTTTGTGAAAATACAGAAATAATTTAAATAAGGCAAACATACATCAGGATCTTAGGCATGTATAGCACTGTATACAGAGTTCAATGGGATTTAATTTTTATTGCATGTACAGGTGAAACTTGAAAAATTAGAATATCGTGGAAAAGTTCATTTATTTCAGTAATTCAACTTAAAAGGTGAAACTAATATATGAGATAGGCTCATGACATGCAAAGCGAGATATGTCAAGCCTTTATTTGTTATAATTGTGATGATTATGGCGTACAGCTGATGAAAACCCCAAATTAACAATCTCAGAAAATTAGAGTATTAAATGAAATCAGCAAAACAAGGATTGCAAAATAGAGCAATATTGGACCTCTGAGAAGTAGAAGCATGCATATGTACTCAGTACTTGGTTTGGGCCCCTTTTGCATCAATTACTGCCTCTATGCGGTGTGGCATGGATGCTATCAGCCTGTGGCACTGCTGAGGTGTTATGGAAGACCAGGATGCATTGCTCGGTCTCATGTCTCTCATCTTTCTCTTGGCAATGCCCCATAGATTCTCTATGGGATACAGGTCAGACGAGTTTTCTGGCCAATCAAGCACAGTAATCCCATGAGCACTGAACCAGGTTTTGGTACTTTTGGCAGTGTGGGCAGTGACAAAGTCCTGCTGGAAAATTAAATCAGCATCCCCATAAAGCTCATCTGCAGAAGGAAGCATGAAGTGCTCCGAAATCTCCTGGTAGACAGCTGTGTTGACCCTGGACTTAATGAAGCACAGTGGACCAACACCAGCTGATGACATGGCTCCCCAAATCAACACAGACTGTGGAAACTTCACACTAGACTTCAAGCATCTGGCATTGTGTGCCTCCCCATTCTTCCTCCAGACTCTGGGTCCTTGGTTTCCAAATGAGATACAGAAGTTGATCTCATCAAAAAAGAGGACCACTGAGCAACAGACCAGTTTTTTTCTTTAGCCCAGGTAAGACACTTCTGACGTTGTTTCTTGTTCAGGAGCAGCTTGACAAGAGGAATACAACATTTGAAGCCCATCTCCAGGATCCATCTCTGTGTGGTGGCTCTTGATGCACTAACTCCCTCAATCCAGTTCTTGTGAAAGTCCCCAATACATTTGAGTCATCTTTTTCTGACAATCCTCTCCAGGCTGCGGTCATTCCTGCTGCTTGTGCACCTTTTTCTTCCACACTTTTCCCTCCCACATAACTTTCCATTAATGTGCTTCGATACAGCACTTTGGGAACATCCAACTTCTTCTGCAATTACCTTTTGAGGCTTTCCCTCCTTATGGAGGGTCTCAGTGATGGCTTTCTGCACAACTGTCAGGGCAGCAGCCTTCCCCAGGATTGTGCTTCTTACTGAAGCAGACTGAGAGACCATTTAAAGGCTCAGGAACCCATTGCAGGTGTTATGGATTGAATAGCTCCTGCACCTTTTCACAATATTCTAATTTTCTGCGACTGTTAATTTGGGGTTTTCATCAGCTGTACGCCATAATCATCACAATTATAACAAATAAAGGCTTGACACATCTCACTTTGCATGTCATGAGTCTATCTCATATATTAGTTTCACCTTTTAAGTTGAATTTCTGAAATAAATGAACTTTTCCAAGATATTCTCATTTTTCGAATTTCACCTGTATATATGATAGGAATCATAAAAGGAATGTTTTCTTGTTGAAGCAATTATCTGTTCAATTGCAGATCTCAGCCTTGCAAATATCTGAATAAATCAATTTGGCTATTCACTTTAACGGGAATCTGTCAATTTGTTCATAACAAGCAGGTGATGCAATCATTTGGAGCCACTTCTATCAGGGTTGCCTGATAATGTATTTTCTCCTGCAATGGTTTAAAAAGACAAGAGCTGCAACTTCTTCCATCATGCTTCACCCTTGGTCCTGTTGCCCACATGCATGCTGAGAGGTGGTCAGAGAAATCCAAACCACCCTTCCTCTAGGGCTCTTCCAGATGAGCTGGTCTCCTGCCAGCTTCCAAATGAGGCATTCCAGGGGGGCGGGAGCAGGCAGGGCTGAACCACTCTAGGATCTGATGAATCTACCTCTCTTCTAAATCGGAATCGGTGAAGGCGGTGAAGGTCCTGTGTGAGTGTCTGGAGGCAGTTGGAGGATGGATGGCAGCTAACAGATTGAGGTTGACTCCTGACAAGACAGAAGTACTGTTTTGGAGGGACAGGGGGCGGGCTGGTGTGGAGGACTCCCTGGTCCTGTCGGAGGTAACTGTGCCCCTGGAGGACCAGGTGCGCAGCCTGGGAGTCATTTTGGACTCACAGCTGTCCATGAAGGCACAGACCAATTCTGTGTCCAGGGCGGCTGTCTACCAGCTCCATCTGGTACGCAGGCTGAGACCCTACCTGTCTGCGAACTGTCTCGCCCGAGTGGTACTACTCTGTCATGCGCTCTACATGGCTCTACATGACTACTGCCATGCGCTCTACATGGAGCTACCTTTGAAGGTGACCCGGAAACTACAACTAATCCAGAATGTGGCAGCTAGACTGGGGACTGGGAGCAGCCACCGAGACCATATAACAAAGGTGCTGAAAGACTTACATTGGCTCCCAGTACGTTTCCAAGCACAATTCAAAGTGCTGGTGCTGACCTTTAAAGCCCTAAATGGCCTCGGCCCAGTATACCTGAAGGAGCGTCTCCACCCCCATCGTTCAGCCTGGACACTGAGATCTAGTGCCAAGGGCCTTCTGGTGGTTCCATCACTGCGAGAAGTGAAGTTACAGGAAACCAGGTAGAGGACCTTCTTGGTAGTGGTGCCCACCCTGTAGAACGCCCTCCCACCAGATGTCAAAGAAATAAACTATCGGACTTTTAGAAGACATCTGAGGGCAGCCCTGTTTAAAGAAGCTTTTAATACTAGATGAATCATTGTATTTTAATATTCTGCTGGAAGCCGCCCAGATGGGCGGGGTATAAATAATAATAATAATAATAATAATAATAATAATAATATCAAGCTAGTCTCACAGTCATCACTGGCTTAAGCCTGATCTCAACCCAACTGCTGGGCCCGGCTGGACCTGGCACAGGGACGAGGCCCAGCCATCATCATCCCTCAGCAACCAGCCTGTGACTGCAGCAGCACCGCTCTGCAAAGCCCTGCCAGGCTGGGGGTTAGAATGGAAGCCTAAACCAGGAAGTTAAGCAGTCACAGAAACTCTGCCTCCCTCTCAATTTTCCTCTTGTCCTTTTGTCCTAGGACGTGGAGTCCCAACTGCCAGAGCAGCAGGGAGTGTGCAAAATGCCTAGGATGGTGGACAGGGCAGGAAAAGTTGAGGTGCTTCAACACCCGACTTAGCAGCAGATTTTAAAGTGCCCATGTGTGTGTGGCAGGGGACACTGGATGGCAGCTGGCAGCTCCACTGATGTGCTTTATAGTTCAAATGCAATGCTCATGATTGGCAAGTCAACTGGAAACATCTCCAATTAAAAGATTTAGGTAGCAGGACTGGGAAAGAAACCTCTGCCTGGGAGCTGCTGCCAGTGAGACCAAAAAGACTGGACTGCATGCGCCAATGGATCCGTCAAAGCAGCTTCATGTGTTCCTACGTCTCACCCAGTCCTAGCCCTGTATGAAAGCTACATACACTTTGAGCACAGTGCCACAAAGGTCAACATGCACTAGCATGGCTCCAACAAGAACAAAACCTGACTTTGACTCACAATGCGCCCATCACCACTACCAATATCAACCAGGGGTCCATTTCTGCCCTTTAGCATCCTCAGGACATTTTCAACCTGCTTTGAAGTTGCAGGGACATATGGCAGGCAATGCCTCCTCAGCGCAGGGGCAATAAATGGCGTGGCAACAGAGTATAGGGCCACTAATGTCCCACCAATAACGCCGGTGACCAGTAAGCCCCAGTTCCTTTGTTTAGGGCCCTCATCAGAAGTCGTCAACGGCATCATGTCTTGTGCTGTGTTGCCTCCAGAAATTTTTTCCGGCATACCAAAAATACCTAGAAAAGGGAAAGCATTTATTATACAAGAGAATGTCTATTAAGCTTATATCCTTATACCCCAATTTCAACAGGAGGTATTATATGAGAAAGAGCCCTGCTGGATCAGGCTGTCCAATCTTACATCTTGTTTCCAGCACAGACAATTCAGATATATTTGAGAAGGCATAATGGCAACAGCCCCCCTCCTGCTGTTTGTCCCTCACTAACAAGCATTCTGGTCCATGGGGTCACGAAGAGTCGGACATGACTAATCAACTTAACAACAACAAACTGGCATTCAAAGGTATCCAGACTCTAAACAAGGAGGGTCCATTAAGGATTAGATAAATTTACTATTCACAAATTTATCTAATTCCCTTTTAAAGCTGTCTGAGCGATGGGCTGCCACATCTTGTAGCAGCAAATTTCATTAGTTAATTATACATGAAGTTCATGTTTAAATCTCTCGCATTCACAGCAGCAGGATTTAAAAATTCCTGGCTTTGGGAATATCTTGCCTCTGCTTTCTAATTTAAAACATCAATTTCCTTTCTGGACTGTGCCTCTTGTCAACACTGCCTCAAATTGTATTAACAAAAATGAATTATGAGAGAAACTGAATTATGCCTCAGTTCTGTTCTCATTTAAACAGTACAAAATATACATACACAATCTAGTATTAATACATACTACCCAGTCTCACAGGATCTGAATAATGAAGGATGATCTCTCATCAGAAATATTTCCTTTGGCATTTCTACTGTAACGTTCATTGGTGTTCTAACTTGAAATGTTAATGTTCCTTCGTAAATTGGATTCTATTTGCAATGGGGGGGGGGAAATCTGGAAAACACCATATGATATATAAGCTCACTATGCAAATATACTCCTTTTGAATGCATTATCAGAATCACTGAGAATTCAGAAACACTCAGCCTGATCCTAAGCTTGTTTATTCAGAAGCAGGTCCAACTGATCTGAGTGGGACTTACACGTGAGAAGCATGCATAGGATTAGGCTGCTCATTTCACTGCAAGTTCTGCAACGAAATGAGCAGTCTAACCCTGTGCAGGCCTACTCATCTGTAAGCCCCACACGCTGCAGAATATGCCACAAGCCACCTTCTGTAGACCAGAGACATTTATTGAAGGCCATCTGCTCTACCCTATGGAGTGTTAGGCCTGCTGATTCCAACAGTCCTTGTTATCCCCCATTTTGCATAGGATTGGGCTGTGAATATTCATGATGTGCACTGTATGGCATATGAAAGAACCTTTATAGTAACAAAACAGGGGGGAAACAATGGCCACAAAGAGCTATGCAGCAAGATAATAGAATGTAATACAGTGGTACCTCAGGTTACATACGCTTCAGGTTACAGACTCCGCTAACCCAGAAATAGTGCTTCAGGTTAAGAACTTTGCTTCAGGATGAGAACAGAAATCGTGCTCCGGCGGCGTGGCAGCAGCGGGAGGCCCCATTAGCTAAAGTGGTGCTTCTAAGAGCAGTTTCAGGTTAAGAACGGACCTCCGGAACAAATTAAGTACTTAACCTGAGGTACCACTGTATTGGAAATCAAAAACATCTAAGCCTGGCCTGGAATACCTTTTATCAGCTTTTGCTGATTTGCCAACTGCAATCCTATCTACATGGATTTATCTGCTTTGGTTATCCACGTTCTGGTAATCTACCCTTTGGACAAATTCAGTGCAGCGTTTGTGGTTCTGCCTTTGAAAACAGGCCATAAACTTCAGCTTGTCCAGAATAGGGTTGTAAGACTGTTAACTGAGGCTGGCCCATCTAACCATATTAGCTAAAGGTAAAGGACCCCTGGGCGGTTAAGTCTGGTCAAAGGTGACTATGGGATTGCAGTGCTCATCTTGCTTTCAGGCCGAGGGAGCTGGCGTTTGTCCACAAACAGATTTCTGGGTCATGTGGCCAGCAGGACTAAACTGCTTCTGGCGCAACAGGACACTGTGATGGAAGCCAGAGTGCACAGAAATGCCATTTACCTTCCTGCCACAGTGGTACCTATTTAGTTGCACTGGCATGCTTTCGAACTGCTAGGTTGGCAGGAGCTGGGACAGAGCAACGGGAGCTCAGACTCAGCGGTTTAGACCACAGTGCCACCTGCTTCCTTATCATATTATGATAGTGCTGTCATCTGCATTGGCTTCCAGTCCGTTTCCAGAACCAGTTCCAGGTGCTGATGCTGACTTATAAAGTCCTAAACAGCCTGGGACTGTCTCCTCCCATATGTCCCAAGCCAGACACTGAGATTATCTTCCATCAGGGAATGGGTATCTCTTTTTTTTTGGGGGGGGGGTACACTTTTCAGTATCGGGCAAAATGTTTTTCTTTTCCTGGGCTTTTTAAACTCTCAAGAATCCAAGTAGTTATTGCAGCTTCTGGTTCTAGTTGCCTCAATGGTGCAGCTCCCACAACAACAAGAGATTGGTGGCGAAGAAATAAACAAAGATGACTGAGGGTAATTATCTATGTAAACTCCCCCAACCCTGGGGGGAGTTTCACTCGCAGATCATCTCGGTACCTGGCTTTCGCTCTGACATGGAATGCGGGAGGCAGGGAGGCGCTGAATGAAAAAGCACTTTACCTGTTGGTAATCCTCCAACAGCGCCATTAAGAAGGAGCAGTTCTTCTGTTCATTAAGAATTTAATTAGGATTAATGCACAGATTTGTGCTGGTAATGATGGGAGAAGATTAAGGATTGCTGAACTGAGATACAGTGGTACCTCTGGTTGCGAACAGGATCCGTTCCAGAGGCCCGTTTGCAACATGAAAAGAGTGCAACCCACAGTGGCGAGTCTGCGCACACGCGGGTTGCGATTCGCCGCTTCTGTGCATGACATCATTTTGCGCTTCTGCGCATGCGGCGAAACCTGGAAGTAACCCTTTCCGGTACTTCCAGGTCACCGCAGGACGTAACCTGAAAGAACATGAAGCGGACGTAACATGAGGTATGACTGTAGCTACAAGGTCGTACAGATTTAAATTCGAATGATGACTTCATTCGATCTAAAAAACGGTATGTGTTGCAGAGGGGAGCCAATGGCTTCGCTATAAATACTTTGTTACATAAAAGACTCAGCAACGCCCCCAAGAAAGCCCCCCCAATTCTTTTTTCATATAGCAAGTGAAGATGAAGGGAGACGGGAGTATAGATATGGATTACAATGACAAATGGAACTGTGTGAGGGAAACATAACAGTATGGAATAATTTTAAAAAGACTGGGAATCTACTGAGTTAATTCTTATTTTTCCCCTGATTGAGGGGAGGACGGATTGGACTTTGAGGACTTGCCAAGGCTTTGGCGGCGCACCAGATCACTCTTCTACAAGTAATTTTAGCTAATTTCTTCAGTTGGACAGAGAAGGGAGAGCTTGGAGGCTTGCCAGGGCTTTGGCAGGGCGCCAGGGAACCCCCCCCCCCCCGGACTGAAAGTAATGGCGATGGAATTTTAAGGCTGCAATCAGAGGGCCTAGAGAACAAAAGAGGAGAGATCTCTTTAGAGTGAAACCGAGTCAACAGCGCCGTAAGGCACGAAGGAGACCAGGAACAACCAAGATGGGCATAATATTTACAAAGACATAAAAGAACAATTGATTTAAGATTAATACCTGACACAGGAAGAAGAAAGGATAACTTCACTAGTGAACTTATACATTACTAAATGTGTTGATACAAATTGAAGTTAAATCATTGTAACTGTGATATAAGGGATTTTATCAAGATTGGATTGTAATTGGATTGAGTAATAGTTTGGAAGCAGAATTAAAGGGAATTAGTAGACCTTGAAGTACAGCATGCAGGGGGCCACTTAAATTTTATAATTGGTTATGTTATTGATTTGTATTTGAATTGGCATTGTAATTTGGTATTGGTATACAGTGGAACCTCTACTTATGGACATAATCCATTCCGGAGTTCCTTTCGCTGGTCGAAACGGGTCGCTAGAAGAGGCATCTTTTGCATGTGCACATTCAGCGGCAGCCACTCCCGCGCATGCGCGAATCACAGCAAACCTGGTGTTTACTTCCGGGTTTGCTGCGGGTGCAACTTGGAATGTCTGCAAGAAGAGGCTTATGTAAGTCGAGGCTCCACTGTAATAAGGCCTATATTGGATTTCTGCAATTGAAAATTAATAAAACTTATTTCCAAGTAGTTATCTATAGACTGTTGCTTCAGCAGAGGTGTCTGCTAATGGAAGGGGCAGCAATTTTTTGCAAATTCTTTCTCCCCGTCACCTCCCTGCACTCCAAATATCTGTTCTGGACAGTTGGTGGAACCCTCCAAAATATGTTTTAAGATGGATGCAAGGGGGAACTGGCAAAAACTGCTTGCCCTCCCCCTCCATTAGCAGACAACTCCCATAAAAAAACCCTTGCCTGCCAGAGTACCAATTGGATAAAGCCCTTTACTTCAAAATCTAAACCCTGAGTTCGCATGTGTTGGATTTTTTTTATTCCGATTTTATTTTCCTCTTTATACTTAGTTTATAGTTGTAGTATGTTGCACTGGAAATCACTCATTCTTGCAGCCTGTTACTAGACAGCATGTAAACACAGTGTTAAGGAATGAGTAGGCCGTTGTTGTCGGACCCGTGGCTTCATCCAGCTCAACCCTGACCTGGCCATTGAGCACAAATTCGAAGAAAGAGGGAGAAGGGCGGCGGCGCGAAATGAAAAGAGGGAGGCGAAGAACGGCCACGAGGCGGGACAAGAAGGGAGCCGGCCTTCCGAAAGAGAACTCCCCAGACTCGAGCCCGCCACGCGCGCCAACTCCGGGCAGAAGCCTCAGGGAGGCCGCCACTCCGGGCAGACGGCACCATTGTGCCCCCAAGGGGGGGGGACAGGGCGTCCCCCGGAATGAAGGGATTCCTTGCCTGCATCCGCTGCAAAGCCAAAGGATACCGTCGAGTTCCGAAGAGCCTCCGCCACCTGGCTGCTCCTCGAAGCGAGGCCGCAGGGGGAAAGGGCAGCCTCCGCTTCCGAATTCAGGATTTCCCTCCCCCGCCCCGCCTAGGCTGCTTGGCGCATAGAGATAGGAAAACCGCAGAGGGGCACAACAAAAGCTTTCAGGCTCGCAAAGCCCTGGAGGTGGGAGGGGGAGCTGCCCGCAGAGAACATGGAGAAATCCAGGGCTTTAGTTGAGCCGAGACTGGCGCCCTCTCCCGGAGAGAAGGCGGCGGCGGCGGCAGCAGCGGCAGAGACAGGAGTCCATCATCTCAGATGATGGAAGAGGTGCTGACAGGGGCTTGTTTTTGTTGGGACTTATTTGTATTGGATGCGGGTCCGTTATAAGAACTGCGATCTTCGTGGCGCATGTTGGTTCGCTTCCTTGTAAACCGCCTCGCGTAGACCAACACAGGAAGGCGGTATACAAAAGAAGCGACGTAGATGGGTTAAACACGTAGCGTAGAAAGGCTTTCGCTTTTAAGCCGGAAGTTTAGATGGTAACCCCTCCCTCTATCTCTATGACGGTTGGGCGTGACCGTAGCGCATGCGCGCTCGCGCCTCTGCCCCAGACGCTTCCAGAACCGTTTGGGCGAGGTGCCCGTCGGGAGGTTCTCGCGAGACGGGAGCGGCAGCGGGAGTTGGCGTTTCCCTCACGCGGCCGCGCCGAGGCCTCCGTCCCTTTCTCTGCCTCCCGCCGCCATGTCGGCCATGGGGACTCTGGCCTTCGACGAGTACGGGCGGCCCTTCCTCATCCTCAAGGACCAGGAGCGGAAAAGCCGCTCCACCGGCATAGAGGCCCTCAAGGTACGCGGCCGGCCGGCGGGCGGGCGGGCGGGGCCGGCGCTCGGCTTCACAGGCCGATCCTGGTCCTGCCAGAGCCGCCTCTCTCCCTCCCCTGGCGGGCTCAGCAGGGCGGCGCGCTGGGCTCTCGCTGCTCCTCGCTCCGGCCCCCCTCAGCCCCCTCCCCCCAAGGCCGCCCCTTCTCTCTTCCCGCTCCCCGCAGGCCGCCTTGTTTCATTTCCCCCGCCCCCCCCCCCAGGGGCCTGCGGACTTTTCCCGCCGGGCCGGTCCACCGTCCCTCAGACCTTGTGGGGGGCCGGACTGCAGTCCTATGACCCAGAGATGCATTTCAAATAAAAGGACACAGTCTGCTCATGTAAAAACACGCTGATTCCCCGACAGTCCGTGGGCCGGATTTAGAAGGCGATTGGGCCGGATCTGGCCCCCGGGCCTTGGGTTGCCTACCCATGTTCTACACCTTATTTTCCCCTTCCCGTCCCTTTCTGTTTTCGTCACTCTTTGGAGCGTTTGACAGAATTGATCGGGATCCTTGACGATCCAGAGGGACAGGAATGTCGTCACACTGCACTAACCGTTTGAAAGCTTTTGGGGGGGCGGTGAACGAGAGAGAGCTCCTTTCCTTTCATTTTGAAAGTTTCGGAAAGGAGCTAACACCCTGCCTAGCAAATACTCTCCATGTTCTTAGAGACACAAAAATGATGCAGTCATTCAGGTTGTATAATTCATCTGTATGCACAGATTCAATTATAGAAAGAATTATATGAATGGTTACATTTCTTGGTGACTCTTATGTTATACGTCTATTCCATTTAGCTAATGAAATATAAAAAAATTAAAAAGAGGCAGCACTGTCTCCATCTCTGTTCTTGCAAGATTTTGTAATACTAGTTCTGTACTTGTGTTTTATAGTCTCACATATTGGCAGCTAAGGCAGTAGCCAATACTCTAAGATCTTCGCTTGGGCCCAATGGTAAGTATAATTATGTTATAAACCTTTAAATCTGCTGTGTTAAAATGCTTTTCTATTCATACTGGCATTTTGTTTCAATATTTGCTGCAGGCCTTGATAAAATGATGGTTGACAAGGATGGTGATGTGACTGTGACAAACGATGGTGCCACCATCTTGAATATGATGGATGTGGACCATCAAATTGCTAAACTTATGGTTGAGCTGGCGAAATCTCAGGATGATGAGATTGGGGATGGGACCACAGGTGTTGTTGGTAAGATTACTGAATCTTATGTGTTGAAATTTTGTAACTTTAAAAGTGATTTCAAGTTCCTTATAAAAAATGCTAAGTTTGACAGTAATGACTAAGTATTATATGTAACTGGTACCTCGGTTTTTGAACACTCCATTCCATGCGGCTTTCACTGAGTGCAGGATACTTTGAAATAAAATGAGTTTTATTTAATGTTCAGTATGTTCTATAAAGGGACGTGGGTGGCGCTGTGGGTTAAACCACAGAGCCTAGGACTTGTCGATCAGAAGGTCGGCGGTTTGAATCACCATGACAGGGTGAGCTCCCGTTGCTCGGTCCCTGCTCCTGCCAACCTAGCAGTTCGAGAGCACGTCAAAGTGCAAGTAGATAAATAGGTACTGCTCCGGCAGGAAGGTAAACAGCATTTCCGTGCGCTGCTCTGGTTCACCAGAAGCGGCTTTGTCATGCTGGCCACATGACCCGGAAGCTGTATGCCGGCTCCCTTGGCCAATAAAGTGAGATGGGCACCGCAACCCCAGAGTCGGCCACGACTGGACCTAATGGTCAGGGGTCCCTTTACCTTTAAGTTCTATAAAACAGAACTGGCACTGGGTGATGTCCAACTTTGTCATACTTGAAATACAGTGGTGTCTCGGGTTACAGATGCTTCAGGTTACAGACTCCGCTAACCCAGAAATAGTACCTCAGGTTAAGAACTTTGCTTCAGGATGAGAACAGAAATTGTGCAGCGGCGGCAGCAGGAGGCCCCATTAGCTAAAGTGGTGCTTCAGGTTAAGAACGGATCTCCAGAACAAATTAAGTTCTTAACCCGAGGTACCACTTTAGACCCATACAAATTAATAAACTTAAATCCATTCATTTCAGTAGGTCTAATCTCAGTAACACAAAAGTTTTGTGTTCCATGACCAATGATCTTTTCCCAAATTTTCAAAATGAAAAAATGTAAGCATCTTAATCTTCAAATTGGCAGCACTGGCCAGTCCTCTGCCTCCAGAATTGTATCAGCGGGAGCAATTTGTTTCTGTAGGATGGAGCTTATTTTCTGATGGAATAATGCTTTATAAAGCTATATTTTATATTGTTTATTTTATGTATGGGTTAATTTGTGTTATATTGACACACTGCCTTGATTTTATATTTTACTCTTGCTATTATATTGGATATTACGTTTCACATTCTATATAATATCTCATTAAAAATGTTTTTTGGAAATTATGAGACTAGGGCAACTATTACTTTGAATTGGACATCTTTAGTCATTCTACCCTATTTGGCTTCAAAACCCTATAAATACCTATTTACCTGATCATCTGATTGTAGCTGGTAAAATGATTTCCAAGTTATTGTTCAATATCAAGTTCTTGTAAAACTGGAAGATTTAGGTTTTTCAGTTAGTTGGTATTCAAAATATTCTAATTGGTGTGTGTTGGCAGGTATATTAATAAAAATATTCATGGACTTGCTTGCACACAGCTGTCTTTAGGTGCCAGGAAAAACATTTCTCACCTCACAAGCTTTTGGCTAATTAAACCGTGTACAGTGGTACCTCGGGTTACATACACTTCAGGTTACAGACTCCGCTAACCCAGAAATAATGCTTCAGGTTAAGAACTTTGCTTCAGGAAATCTTGCTCCAGAAATCTTGCTCCGGCGGCGCAGCAGCAGCAAGAGGCCCCATTAGGTAAAGTGGTGCTTCAGGTTAAGAACTGTTTCAGGTTAAGAACGGACCTCCGGAACGAATTAAGTACTTAACCTGAGGTACCACTGTATTGGCTTTTAAACTGCGGTGGGGGTATTATTTGTTTGTTATTATGATATGTAGTTTTGTGGTTTTATATTGTAAACCACCTTTTGATCTTCGGATGAAGAGCAGTATAGAAATTCAATAAATAATAATGGAGGTAAAATTGCCTATTAAAAAGGCAAAACGTTTTTGTTACAACTTTGCTTCTGCAGTTCTTGCAGGTGCTCTATTGGAACAGGCAGAGCACTTGTTGGATCGTGGTATTCATCCTATCAGAATAGCAGATGGGTATGAACAAGCTGCTCGCATTGCTATTGAGAACTTGGACAAGATCAGTGACAGTTTTCCTGTTGACCCAGAGAACCTAGAGCCTCTCATTCAGACAGCAAAGACTACTCTGGGCTCTAAAGTGTAAGTACACACTACTTCTTTTAAAAAAATTAATATTCCTAGGTATTGTAATTCTGCAGGCAAATTTCTGTTTGAGCTTATGGTTACTGAGAGTTGATTTATGCATTACATTGAGCACATGGTTTGTTTTTTAAGGCAATGGGTAATATTCAGCCCAATTACATTATACAGAGTAGATTCATTGTAATCAAAGACTGGGAAAGTGATGGTTGCTGTTGCTTCTGATCACTCATTTGCTCTTTTCATCTGGTAGGCTACACCTGCTTGTGTGCTCGTTGTTTTGGTGAGCAAAAGTAGGTAGTTACTGCTTTTTGGAAGAGCAGCTGCCAGAGCGGTGGACTCGTAATCTGGTGAACCAGGTTCGCGTCCCTGCTCTTCCACATGCAGCTGCTGGGTGACCTTGGGCTAGTCACACTTCTCTGAAGTCTCTCAGCCTCACATATCTCACAGAGTGTTTGTTGTTGGGGAGGAAGGTAAAGGAAATTGTTAGCAGCTTTGAGACTCCTTAGGGTAGTGATAAAGCGGGATATCAAATCCAAACTCTTCTTCTTACCTGCTTTTTTGTCCTTTTACTGTGTGGTGTATTGGGTAGCTTTGGGCTCATCAGGCCCACTCTCCACCAGAGTTCCATGCAGAGGGAGAGCAAAGGTAAACAAGTGAGAAGATGAAGTAACTGCCTCCATGATGAACCACCTATGTTGTGTCACCCAAAGAAAAGAGTGAGGAAGCAGAGACAGCTGCTTGCAATTTCTCTAGGTCAGGCATGGCCTGCATTGACAGGTTAAACACCCACCTGATGTTAGGTCACAAAGTTCAGCCAGACTTGCAAAAAAAAATGTTCTTTTGCAGCCCCAACTTTAATTCAGAGTCAAGACATGGCTGCAAGGAAATAATCAGAAACACGCTTAGAGTGCGCTTCTGATTCTTCATCCTTTAGTTGCAGCTTGAAGTTTTCAGTGGTGGCTTGATGTTTCCTATGTCTGACATCATACGACAGCCAAAGGTGGCTGTGGTTAGCTCAAAAAGACCTTGCAGACCTGAGGTTCTTCACTCCTCTACAGTTTGATTTTCTCTTCTCACTGATTTCTTCTGATAAGTTATTTTTCTTCAAAATAAAAGTGGTGGCATTGAGGAAAAGTGATTAACGTAATATGCAGTTTGATCATAAGTTTAAAGTGAGCTTGTGTCAACATAGTTTAAAGATTAATATTTATTCTGTGAGTTCTCCAAAATCTTCAGTAAGCCATTCGGGTCTACAATGTTTGATTTTGATTTTTAATTACCTGAATATTTTATAATGAAACTTCCTTTCATTTTTAGAATTAATCGTTGCCACAGACAAATGGCAGAAATAGCTGTAAATGCAGTGCTAACTGTGGCAGATATGGAGCGCAGAGATGTTGATTTTGAGCTGATAAAAGTCCAGGGCAAGGTCGGTGGTAGACTGGAGGACACCCAACTAGTAAAAGGTGTGATAGTAGATAAAGACTTCAGCCACCCACAGATGCCTAAAGTGAGTGACCTTGTTGATTTGATAATGGGATTTTGTCTTAGTAAACCTTGAGTTGTCTTATTGCTGCTTAAGTCCAGCTGTTTTTTTAAATCAACTCAAAATGTAATATTACAGTGGTACTTTGCGTTATAAACACCTTGGGTTGCAGACTCCGCTAACCTGGAAGTAGTACCTAGGGTTAAGAACTTTACCTCAGGATGGGAACAGAAATCGTGTGGCGGCAGGCCCCATTAGCTAAAGTAGTATCTCAGGTTAGGAAGGGTTTCAGGTTAAGAACGGACCTCCGGAACAAATTAAGTTTGTAACCAGAGGTACCATTGTATTACCATTATTATCTGGGGTGGTTTGTTCTTGAGGAAACCATTAATTTTTAATCTTTAAAACTTGAAAGTTTATTGCCCACTTTAACTCTAGCCCTTATTTTCCCAGGAACTTAAAGATGTTAAAATTGCAATACTGACTTGCCCATTTGAGCCACCTAAGCCAAAAACTAAGCATAAGCTTGATGTAACATCTGTGGAAGACTATAGGGCATTGCAGCAGTACGAGAAGGAGAAGTTTGATGAGATGGTGAAACAGGTTAGAATGATACTTATTTGTTTTAATATGCTAAAAGGCTTTTGAAAAGTGTCATAAAAATCTTCACTTGCATTTGACAATTAACACTCTTGCCAAATAGTACTGAAAGTCACCATTGTGTTCAGTGTTGTATATGTTGTTGTCATTTAGTCGTCTCCAAGTCTTCGTGACCCCATGGACTAGAGCACGTCTTCCACTGCCTCCCGCAGTTTGGTCAAACTCATGCTGGTAGCTTCGAGAACACTGTCCAACGAATCTTGTCCTCTGCCATCCCCTTCTTCTTGTGCCCTCCATCTTTCCCAACATCAGGGTCTTTTCCAGGGAGTCTTCTCTTCTCATGAGGTGGCCAAAGTCTTGGAGCCTCAGCTTCACGATCTGTCCTTCCAGTGAGCACTCAGGGCTGATTTCCTAAGAATGGATAGGTTTGATCTTCTTGCAGTCCATGGGACTCTCAAGAGTCTCCTCCAGCACCAGTGTTGTATATATTCCACTCCTAAAGTTTATATTCCACATGCAGGTTATTCAAATTCTTTATCAAAGGAAGCCAAATAATATAACCCATATATAAAAGCAGTTTTTGCATAATTCTGGTATTCCTAATCATGGGTAGGGGAAGGTGCTGTGCAAGACACTGAAACTTTGTCCCCATCCCACTAGATTGCTTATTTATCCACCTCTGTGGCTTGTGAGATTTCTAAGCATAGTTTTGCAATCTATGTTTAAAGTTTCTAACGTTTAAAGAGAGGTGTGTGTGGAAATGCGCTTCTGCAGAATTTCTGTATGCACTTAGCCCAGATTATACTTCTTGCAATACTAAAAGGAAATTGAACAACATTTCTGAATTTCCTATTTACAGCAAGGTTTATCTTGCATAAAATCAGAAGTTTAATGATGTCACAGAATCGTCTTGGAGTAGCTTTGAAGTGGATATGCACTTGATTAGGATTTAGAAGTGAGGCTGATGTAAGTTGCACTCAGAGTTGGAAACCAGTGTACTGTATTCACTATTCATGACTAAGCCTCTTGATTTTCAATGAGTCTGTTCTGAGTTTTGCTTTGTTGGATACCACTCAATGCTTCTAAAGCTGGGAGTAAAATTGTGAACCAGTGCTTCCCTGCCCACTTCTTACTTTTATGTACTTATGAGAAGCTCAAAACTAACATTTCAAGTCAAAACGGAAGCTGACCAGCATGTGTGAGTCTGTACTTTTTTGAGATCTATGACTCCACCTAGCTGTGATTGGTCAAACTATGGCGCAGGACCAATTCATGTTTCCTTTTCTTCCATCCATCTCCTGTGTAGCAGCGGTAGGCATTAAGCTTTCGAGCCAGGCCTCTACCGTTGCAGGAATGTTAGCATGAAGGCCCTTCCAAGCTGCACATTTATTTGATGTGCACCACAACCGGGGGCGACCCCCAAAACAGCTAGGGAGACAGCTTGCCATAGTTTTTAGCACCTCCATGGGTGGTGAATGTAACTGGCATCTGTTCAGGGCTGCCCCTATTCATGCGGCTACTTACTGTAACAACTTCATGGTGAGTTCCAGCAACTATTTTTCTTGAAAAAAAGCACTGAATAAATATGTATGTATGTATTTTAGATCAAAGACACTGGTGCAACCCTAGCTATTTGCCAGTGGGGATTTGATGATGAAGCCAATCACTTACTGCTTCAGAATGAGTTACCTGCCGTTCGCTGGGTTGGTGGTCCTGAAATAGAAGTAAGTATGAGTCACTTGCTACTCCTTATTTTTCCCGTGTACTTTAAGGTTTGTCACTCATAGCTTTTCTGATTGCTTTCAGTTGATTGCCATTGCAACTGGAGGCCGTATTGTACCTCGTTTTTGTGAGCTCACACCTGAAAAACTAGGATTTGCTGGCATTGTCAAAGAGCTCTCATTTGGAACCACAAAAGACAAAATGCTTGTAATTGAGCAATGCAAAAATTCCAGAGCTGTGACTATCTTCATTAGAGGTGGAAATAAAATGGTGAGTGAGCTAATTTAATCAGATAGTGTCTGCAGTTTTTTTTCTGTTAAAATATTTGTACTGTTTTGCTTTGATCTGCCTTAATAGGAATTCCTAAGTTGTGACAAGAACAAGTAGTAATCATTTGTATGTATTAGTATGCCCTTATTAACCTTGGAAATAGGTGATGTAAGAAAAGTACCGTATTTTTCGCTCCATAAGGCGCACCTACTTTTTTTTGGGGGGGGGGATTCAAGGAAAAAAATATGCGGCTTTTGCGGGAGGTGGGGGAAGTGAGAGAGCCTTGCTTTGTCCCTTCCCCCACCTCCTGCAAAAGCCAGGGATAGCCGCGCAAAGCCTCTCCAGGGCAGTGGGATGAAAGCTCCCCACTGCCCTGCAGAGGCTTTGCGCCACTAAGGCAGAAGCTAAAACAGCTAGAGGGAGCGCTGCACAGCACTCTCTCTAGCTGTTCTGGCTTCTGGGGTAGCCCGCGAAGCCTCCGCAGGGCAGGGGGGAGCCTTCATCCCGCTGCCCTGCGGAGGCTTCGCGGGCTACCCCAGATCTGCTCAGGAGCTTGTCGGGGCTGGCAGGGGAAGCCCAGCTTTCCCCCAGCCCCAGCCCCAGCCCCAAAAAGTGGGTCGAGGAGCAGCGGAAAGGCTGTCACCCTTTCTTTTGATATACTATGGGTGGATAGTTGGCTCTTAATTCTGGATACCTTAAGGGTTTGTTTAAACATAACAGGTTGCATTAACATTGTGTTCTGCTTGCACAGCAGATTTTCACTTTTTCAAGGGAACTTCTCCATCCTTGCCTTTCCCCTGCAGCCTCCTGCACACCCTCAAAATTGTGATTACCTTTTTAATGTCATCAGGCCTTTCTACTGCTTGAATGTACCTGTTCTGCTCTTTACATGTTTTACTCCCACATGCACATCATGTTGAAATTAAAGAGTTTTATTTGTTTCACAGTGTTGTGAGCATAATTTTTATCCCACTTTTTGTCTTCAACCAGTGAACCTTCTAAAACTAAATTATCAAATTAATTTTGCCACTTTGAAATTAAGTTTGTAGACCTTCAGTAGAAGCATCAAAACTGAATAGTAGTGTTTTTTGCTCATCCTGAGTTGGACAGGAGAACTGCTGTCCAAAAGGAATTCTTGGGAGGCAGGAAAGGGCTGCAGTTCATACCTTTTGTGTGCTGTTGCTTCTGATACAGATAGAAGTAGCTGGAGGAGGGGTTGTGTGGATTTTTAGAACAGCAGTCCTACTCAGAAGCAAGTCTCATTCTATTCAGTAGGGTTTACTCAACTGATAAATGGAAATAGGATTTCAGCCTAACTGTTTTGATAGGATTTTTGGGTAGCCGTGCTTTTTAATTTTAAGCCACTAAAAAGAGTGAAACTGGGCAAATGACAGCAGTAAAATTGCTAGTGGAACCTGCTGTTCAAATTTTGTATGCTTGTTGTATTTTCTGTTTATTGGAAAAGTGCTATAACTTCACCTTTCTTGTGTGTCTGCAATTGCATTGTCTAATTGAAGATCATTGAAGAAGCCAAACGATCCCTTCATGATGCATTATGTGTGATCAGGAATCTTGTTCGTGACAACCGTATCGTTTATGGCGGAGGTGCTTCTGAGATCTCTTGTGCACTGGCTGTTAGTGAAACAGCAGATAAGGTAAAAAAGAAGTTAGTTGATATGCCATGCTGACCAACTGTACATTAAGCTTTCGTAGAACTACGGATGCTGCACTGCAGATCCAATTTTGTTTCTACTTGTGGTTTCTAGTCAAGCACCTGCAAATTTGCTGTTGTTGTTGTTGTTGTCGTTTAGTCGTTCAGTCGTGTCCGCCTCTTCGTGACCCCCTGGACCAGAGCACGCCAGGCACTCCTGCCTTCCACTGCCTCCCGCAGTTTGGTCAGACTCATGTTTGTAGCTTCGCAAACACTATCCAACCATCTTGTCCTCTGTTGTCCCCTTCTCCTTGTGCCCTCCATCTTTCCCAACATCAGGGACTTTTCCAGGGAGTCTTCTCTTCTCATGAGGTGGCCAAAGTCTTGGAGCCTCAGCTTCAGGATCTGTCTTTCCAGTGAGCACTCAGGGCTGATTTCATTAAGAATGGATACGTTAGATCTTCATGCAGTCCATGGGACTCTCAAGAGTCTCCTCCAGCACCTTCAAATAGCCGCACCCTATTCACTTCTGTATCCATAAGCAATTTTATGCTTATGGATTGGTACGGGTGAATTGTTCTCAGGCTGATAAAACTGCAATATTCTTCAGATGTGTAGTATCACTTTAAACCTAAAAATAGATGCTTGCGTGCTCCCACACAATAAATCTTCAAATTATTGGCATCTAGGCCCATCTCTAAAATTCAGTCACTGTAGTATATTGGAGTGTCAGACTTGAACCAGGAAAAAATGAGTTTAAATCCCATCTCAGTCATGAATTTGAATGGATGGCCTTGGACCATTATTTCCCCCTCTCATCCTCAGCCACCTGGCAGATTGGGAAAAGGACTGGATGCATTTTGATGGCAGTGGGAATGCTTTCTGGAGGGCCACATGTATCTCATTTTTTTAAGGGGAGGAGAGTTGCTGCTTTTCCTTTCTTCCTTTTGTTTTGCTTTTGGAGCTGTTCTTGAATTATAATTATACTAGTTTTTTCCTTAGCAGAGTTATCTGTTTTCCACATTTATTGGGCTGGGGTGTTAGCCTGCATGTATACAGACACCTCCTTGGATTATTATTTGTACTGCTTGCAGAACTGTTGAGTTGCTCATATAAATTGAACTCACTTGTCCTCATTGGCATAATCACCCAGCCAAATATGATTCATTATATGGCCTCATGACATTATATTCACTATGTGAGTCTTGAGTGGTTTGTTTTGTCCATGTAGCTAATATGGAGGTGGAAGAGAGAAGAAGCCTTTGGGGGCGGGGGCAGAGTACCAAAGCAGTTGCAAAGGGAAACTGGATCAGTAAAATGACAAATAGGCACACAGTCTAAAACCCTAACAATAAACAAAAAAACCCACAGTCCTGTTTCCCATAAAGTAAAGATACAATGTAAAAATATATAAAACGGGGCTCAACAGGTTATGCTCAGGTACATGTCTTTCTGATCACAGCGTCTAACAGCACAGCTCTTCATGTTTACCTAGCTGCTCCTTCTAACTGACTTATAAGGCTTCATATATAAGCAGTATAGCTGATGGCCGCTGCTGCTGGGAGCACTGCTGCTTCTGTTGTTCCTCTTTGGGATGGAATGCAGAACTGAAGCAGCACTTCCTTAGACTTTGCTCTTACTTCATGCTGTTAAACTTTAGGATAGATAAAATAAAAATGTTGGGTGAGGTAAAGCCAAAATGGTGTGATAGATGAGGAGTGTCAATATAAATTTAATAAATGGAAAAAAATGTCATGGTCACATGAAAAATACAAGCATTTTCAGGGTAATAGTGACTGGGTTTATGCACCAGAATTCAGGTTTATAAAAGTGAGAGAATCTCTTGAAGCTTTTATTCTGTATCATTCAGCATCTGAATTCCCCACTTATTAATATTCAATATTTCTTAATATTTAATACAGTAATTAAAATCAAGTTTAGATTTTTATGTAGTAGCTTCGGTTTTGAGGGTAGGGAAGGAAGCTATATTTTGTCAGCTGGAAAAACATAATTCTCTCTATAATGTCACTCCTCACTCCGCAAAGATGGTTACAGCTACAATCCTGTTAAGTGGAGAAAGATATAATAAAGTAGGCAGTTAAGATTGAAAGGCACATCTCATAAGCAGGTTCTTGTAGCTAAACGTCTTGTGCAGCCTGTGTTCTGTTTGGTTGTTTTTTTTAAAAAAGAACAGCATATATTTTCAGGTAAACAGTTATTAAAACATAAAGCAGGCTCTGTTTTCGGACTTCTTATTCTGTGATACTTGTTCTCCTAGTGCCCATCACTGGAGCAATATGCCATGAGGGCTTTTGCTGATGCCCTCGAAGCCATTCCAATGGCACTTGCTGAGAATAGTGGCATGAATCCTATACAGACAATGGCTGCAGTGCGGGCTCGGCAAGTGAAAGAAGAAAACTCTGCTTTGGGTATTGACTGCTTACGCAAAGGGACAAATGGTACGGACCACAAGTGCCAGCATTATTTTCAGATAAGTGTCAGTGAATGTAACGATTGTTATTCTACTGTACGTAATTTCTTAGAAACACCTGAATGTCATTAATATTCTGAGCTTGCCACCCACTCCAAAAGATGGGCTCTTCAATTGGATTTAGTGAAATAGAGTGGCATTCCTTTTGTGCCATTGACATTCCAGGGGAGATTCCATGGAGAATTGGGCTATGCCTTAGGCCATTTGTCTCTGAACACCAGCTGTTGGAAATCGCACATGGGGAGAGTGCTCTTGCTCTTAGGTGCTGCTTGGGGGCTTTCTATAGTCATCTGGTTGGCCACCTGAGAATCAGAAGCTAGCCAGGATGGGCTCTTGGCCTATTCCAGGTTCTTATAATCCCATACAATGTGATCTTCCCTTTGGGTCCTTCTAACTCTTCATTGTACCAGCCATTGGTCCTAAGGCACAGGCTGGATAAATGTTTCTTGAGTCTGCAGGCAACTCTAGTTCTGCTAGTTACTGCTCTTACCACTGTATAAAATGAATTGTTGTAACAAGAACATACATAGAAATCTATTCCTTGCTGATGCATAGAACAGATCTGTTTTCTGTGTTCTTGTATTGTGCTGGGAATGTTAAATAATTTTAAGTGAACGCAGTACATTCACATTTTCTTTCTCTTGGCAGATATGAAGGAACAACATGTTATAGAAACTTTGATTGGCAAGAAGCAGCAGATCTCTCTGGCTACTCAAATGGTTAGAATGATTCTGAAGATTGATGATATTCGCAAGCCTGGTGAATCTGAAGAATAAAAAATTAAACCTGACATGTTTCAATTGCAGTCGTCCCATCAGCCCAATTCCAGTGTTTTCTCGTAGGCCGTTTCTGTTTGATATACTTATTTACATCAATAAATAGCTGTTGTGGTGTCAGTACTTTTTCAAAAGTTTCATTGTTCTTTTTCTTAAGTTATGCTGGGTCCCAGCTCCTCTTATACAAAGATACTGTAGAAATAGAAATGTTAAATTGTTCACATTATCTGTAGCTTTTAATCTACTGCTCTCATTTCCTTGTGGTGTTAGTATAGAAAGTACATTAGTACATTTAGCACATTAGACTTGTATAACACTGTCACCCTAATTTTTGGATTTTAGCATGGATTGTATTAAAGTGGGCTTTGTGGAATTGTAACTGGGAGGAACTCGAAATAAAAAAAGATGTGGGTTTTGGAAGAACAGCAAAACAGAGTGCTTTTTTGGGGGGGGGGAGAATAAAGAAAAAAAAATTATTTCACCCCCAGGCACAGGGCTGGCGTGAGGGAAGCCCGAGCTTCCCCAGCCCCCACAACAGCCTGCTATCCACAAGCCTAGGGAGCCGCGCCGGTCTCCCCAGGCTTCCGGAGAGCTGGGTGAAGCCCAGGAGCGCTCTTTAGTGCGCCCCAGGCTTCGGAGTGCAGGCAGCTCTGCGCAACCCTTCGGAACCCTTCGCCCCATAGGACGCACACACATTTCCCCTTTATTTTTGAAGGGGGAAAAGTGTGTCCTATTGGGCAAAAAATACGGTACTTGCCTGTGGTTGCATTGGCAATCGTTGGCAGGGAGGGAATTTTATGTGACAGTGTCCTACATGGAAATGAAGCTAGGGGTCAGACACAGTGCTTAGGCACCCCACAGTGTCAGCTTCCTACGTGGCAGATTTATACCGAGGATTCTGGCGTATAAGACGACTTTTTAACCCCGGAAAAGGTTAAAAAGTCGGGGGTCGTCTTATACGCCGGGTATGGGCGGCATGGAGCGGAGCCTCCCTCCCGCTGCTGCTGTGGCAGCTCTGAAGCAACACCAGCCAGTGGCGGGCTTCGCTCCGCGCCGGGAGAAGGCCGCCCAGCGCAGAGCCCATCCCCCGCTGCTTCAGAAGCAGTGAGCGGCGGGCTCCACTCCACGCCAAGTGGCTTTCTCCCAGCGCAGAGCTGCCCAGCGTAGCCAATTTGGGGGGTCGTCTAATACGCCCAGTCGCCTAATACGCCAGAATCTATAGTACATTTTGGGATGGGCCAAGTCATTGAAAAGCCTCAGTCCATAGGTGGTGGTGTACTGTAGAAAATTTCTGGTAGCAGACTCCACCACAAGGAGGCAGAGTATGGGTATCCGTTTGCTTTACACTACACTCTAGTCTTAGCCAAGCCCTGCTTTTCCAAAGCCAGAAGGGTTAGAAAATTGCCACCCTGAGCTGAATAAGAATATGAAAGCCATATGCAAGAGTAGATTATACAGATGCCCCCCCCCCACTTATGCAGGGGTCACATTCTGGACCCCTGTGGGTATAGGTGAAGTCACATTAAGTGGGGAGCACCCACTAGAAACACTCTAAATGCCTATTTTCCCTGCTGTCTCCAGTCCAGACCAAAATATCTAGAGTTGAAGCTCTGATAGCTGCTGGAGGATGCACAGGAAAGCAGGAGCGAGTTGTAACTGACCACAAATAAATGGCTTAAAATTTGTGCATGCCCTGACTACAACTGTGATTCAAAAGTCAGCTGAGAGATTATTTCAGAAGTTGTTATCTCAGGGTTGCCCCCCTATGATTTTTCCCTGCTGTTGACCCAATTTGTATAAAAAGGAGTCTTGCTTTGCCATTCCTCACTTCTTGGCTTATTTCTATCTGACTTAATCTTTTTATGAAATTGTGGACTCCAGATTTTGGACATAACAGCCCAGCTGCTGTCTATATCAGTAGTCTTCCAACAACTTCAGATACAGGATTAAACCCACCTGTAATGTTCAAAATGTTTTGCATGTTTGCATTTTGATTAGAAGAGGTTAGGTTGTATCTGGACACGTTTCTTCCTAAGGCTGATGGATTTCCACTTCACGCGGCCAAATTTTGTGTCTTCCACTGTAACAATTTCCAGAGGGGTTTATCTTTAAAAAATTTAAAGACTAACAAGACTAACCTATGTCTGCCTAGTTGTGTGTCTTCCCTCCATGTGATCAGCATTAACAAAAGGGTGCAGAGATTCAAGTGCAGATGGCAGCAGCCTTGGCAGAGGATTAAGAGGCAACGAGCAGCAACAAGCCTACATTATGGCAACATCTAGTGGTGATTTAAATTTAGTAATTGGGTCTCCTCTGCTCCCCCCGGTACTGTAATTTGTTTAATTTGCCTTTATTCGGGTTAGAATAGATTAGAAACAAAATTAAATCTTTACTCTTCCTGGTTCCCCACATCCATTAAGTATATATTATTGATAAAATAATTGTAGATAAATTCAGGTAGTATAGATCTGGGAGGAGGGGTTCAAACCTGGCGTCCAAAGGCAGGCCTCTCTAAAACCACAGAATTGTAGAGTGGTGGAAGGGATCTTGAGGGTCATCTAGGCCAGCCCCCTGCCATGCAGGAATATCAGCTAAAGCATGCATGACATTCTGGCCCTCTTCTCAGAAGCAGCCTTACACAGCATTTCTTTGATTCAAATTGCCCCCAATCTTCGCTACTATTTAATTAGAAAATAATTGGCAATGGATGACTTTTGATGTGGTGCTGGGGCAGCTCATTGGGACCAGTCTTGTTAGGGCATAGATTTATTAATTTTGTGGCTGCATGAGACAGCTTTGATACATGCACAAATATTAACTTTTAAGCTTATGTAGGTATAGGAAAACACATGATCATAGGGACCACCTCTAGGCTTGTTTTTAGTATTACATCTCTGTATTATGTCAATCAACATTTGATGATCTACTGGTCAACAATAGAAAGTGTCCTTTCATACTGCATCACAGTGTGGTACGCTGGTTTGACATCAACTGATAGGAAGTGCCTACAGAGGGTGGTGAATACAGCACAAGATATTATGGGCTGTCCTGTGAATCCGCTGGATGAAATAGAAGAAGGTTGCCTCAGGAGAGTGCAGAAAATTCTCAGGGATGATTCACACCCTGGCCGGCACTTTCTTGATTTCCTGCCCTCGGGCAGAAGATACAGAAGCATGATTAGTCGCACCAACAGGGTAAAGAACAACTATCCGTGGGCTGTTGGGCCACTGAATGAAAAGATAACAACAGGGCAACTGACTTTCGGGTTTGGTGGGTGTGCGTTAGTAAACGAGGGGAATTAAGACTAAGAGAGCCGAGTGGGGGGTGCTTGTGTAATCTCACTGTACAGTGGTACCTCGTGTTACATACGCTTCAGGTTACATACGCTTCATGTTACAGACTCCGCTAACCCAGAAATAGTACCTTGGGTTAAGAACTTTGCTTCAGGATGAGAACAGAAATCATGCTCCGGTGGCGCAGCAGGAGGCCCCATTAGCTAAAGTGGTGCTTCAGGTTAAGAACAGTTTCAGGTTAAGAATGGACCTCCAGAATGAATTAAGTTCTTAACCCGAGGTACCACTGTATACAAGTTGTACAAGTGACAATAAAGTATTTCAATTTCAATTATGCTGGACATAAGTAATTTATTTAGAAGTATTAACCATTACAGTGGAACCTCTACTTATAACCATAATCCATTCTGGAGATCTGGTCATAACTAGAAACGTAGAGGCGCACTTTTCCATAGAAAAAACAAAATAAAAAAATTCCTTCCAGTAGCACCTTAAAGACCAACTAAGTTCTTGGTATGAGCTTTCGTGTGCATGCACACTTCTTCAGATACACACTTTTCCATTACATAGAAAGTAATGGAAAAGTTAATTGATCCGCTTTAGACAATGAAAAACACCCCCTAAAACAGCAATTTAACATGGATTTTACTGTCTAACGAGACCATGGATCCATAAAATGAAGGCAATAATCAATGTACTGTACTATAAAATAAATAAGACAGTACTGTATTGTAGATGAAAAAAATTAACTTTTTTTTCTTACATGCACTGAGGGTGAGTGGGCTTACTTGGCTACAAGCTGGGGGTGGGGCAAGGGTCAGTAAAGAGCTGATTCACTTCGTCCAGGTTCACTTTTTTTTCTTGCCAGGCCAGGGTCTTCTCTGGACTTCCTCAGGTTAGTTCCTTGGCGGGGTTTGGGGCTGCAGTGCGCCCTGCTGTGCCTCTTGCAGGCGGCACCTCTTCCACAGCTTCGGGGGTGGCATGGGGGCCCTCTCCCCGGCAGCAGAGGCCTCAGCGCTGCTCTGCAGCCGGCTGGGTGAGCTCTGGGCTGCTGGCAAGGCCTCTGTTTGTATCCAGGGGAAAGTTCGTAAGTCGAAGCACCTACTGAAGGTCGTAATGTAAGAGTCATACGTAAGTCGAGGTTCCACTGTCTTGGCCTCCACAGTCGCCTACAGACTCGTCGTTAAAACCGTGTTTATGGAAGACAATCTTACTCAGCTATGAGTGATTGCCAAAGAAGAATTTTAACTAGAGCTGTCAGGTTTCTGGAACAGAAAATGGGTACAAAGAGTCAGAGAACATTATGTACTTAGACGTCAAGCACATTCATGAAAAGTAGATGGAAATTATTTTTTTCTGCTCCTCCCAGTCACATTCTCAGCATATTTTTTCTGCTTCTCCCTCCTTCCAACTCCCCCCACCAACTACTTGGATCTTTTCAGGACAACCTTCCGAAACCAGACCTATAATTAATTGAATTCAACACAGATTCCCTTTTCATATTGACAAAAGTACCAAAACTCTGCAACTAAAGTCCTGAAATATTTTGTGGTTTTCTGTCTTAGGAATTCCTATCAGCTTGTACTGAAAATGTCTCACATAGTCCCTCTGCCTCATTTGATAAGTCCAAATGAAAGAAAGGATCAGACTTTGCTTCTGATTTTTGCGTCATGTATACTTTGGACAATCTTCACATACTCCATATTGCCCTAAGCTGTGGTGGAGAGTGCTGTATGCTGTTACCAGTGCTGAAGCGAGATTTAACTAAATGTGAAATAGGGATGGCATCTTGTTCTGAGCCTCAGGCAGGAAATTTCATTGGACTGGCCTTGGAGTCCAAGACTATAAGACAGTAGCGGGTTCAATGGTCAAGAAGGTGGTTTTGGCCTGGGCTACAGAGGGAACTGAGGGGCTCATCAGCCCATGTAGGAGAAGGAAAACTGATCCTAAACCTCTGCTGCCTTGTGGGATATCTTTGGGAGAATAAAAGGCTGAGGAGTAAATCCCACACAATCCGGAGCGGAGTCCCTAAAACGATTGCACACCTCCTTCCGGCAACTCCTGCAGCCAGGCTGGTGTCAAAGGTCTCGCTCTGCTTTCCTTTGGACCCATCGGTGAGATCAGGAGGGGGCCTTGACCTCTGGGCAGCCCGGCCTCCAGGCCCCCGGCCCAGGCTTCTTCCCCGGGGCTGCTAAGGCAGCAGTTGGACTTCACCCGGCAGGCGCACTCCATTGCCTCTCCAGACTGTAATAGGAATTTTATGGTCTTAGATATATGGCAATGTTCATAACCGCACATACATAGATCACCACAGGAAGACCAACCTGGAACCATTTTGATTCCTAAACTGAGCAAATGTTTCTCTGCATGGTCAAAGTGGAAAAGCCTCCCCATTTTCTTTTCCTTCACAAATCCTGTCTTAAGGGTGTTTGAATAAGTATTTATCACTACAAAAGAATGGCCAGGCTCCTCAGGCAATCCAATCAAGTAACCTGCCAGACAGGAAATAAACAAGGATAAGAGAAAAATATTGAAATGTCTGTTTTAAGACCACCTTTTCTGTGATGTATCTGAGGGGTGGTCTTAGGTTACACCCCTTCTGTGATGTATGCATAATGTTTCTGTGGGTGGTCTTGATCTACAGGATGGGAATTTCAAAAGTCTTTATAAGCCCTTGCACAGCATTTTTCTGGGTCCTCCTCTCCTGCGTGTGAGGGGAGCACCCTGCTGTAACAGATTAATAAAGATCAAGCTTACTAGCTGCTTTGCTTCTCAATATTCTCTGGTTGGCCTCTGTTATTTTCTCCTACCAATAGGGAACCTATGTAAGGACTCTATATGGGCTCTTGGATACCCCATAAGGGAAAGGGGCATATTTTATATTTACAACAGATGGCGACCATGCACGAAGGGACTTTTGGTTACCCGGATTCTGGGAGCGAGGAAGGACCGGTGATCCAGCGCGCACCAGGCAGTTTGCCAGGAGGAATAACCAGTCCTCCATCGATCCAGGGTCTGGAAATAACTGGAGGTTCAGCGGGGTTAACCAGAGGAAACAATGCTTGATCAGGCCGGCCTTAAACAACCAGTCAAGAGATCGCAGGATCACCAGGAACAGCGCATGCGGAAGTGAGTATTAAGTAGGAAACACGGGTAGTGGGTTGGGTTCTCTAAACCACAACAACCAAAATTCTTTAACCCTTCCTTTTCCCTTCAAATCTAAACTTTCTACTTTTTTCTCTCCCATCTAACACTTGAAAAATTGCCTTCTCCTTTCTGTCCCCTCGATCTCAACACCAGCCCTAGCCCTTCGGAGTACGCCCAGGCAAAAGTTGTGTGTGACTTCTTTCATTTCTCTTCTACAGTCACTTCTTTCACTTAATTCTATTTGCCGACCTAGTCTCTCGGAGGGTGCCCAGAAAAGGTCGTGTTTTTTCTTCTGTACTGAAACTATAACTCCCAGGTGCAGCCACATCTCTGCCATGGCGATCCTTGTTAGAGATGACCTGTGAGCAGAGAACGCAAGGGCACCTAATTCCTTTCCTTCTTTGTCATTTCTGAGTCCCAATCTGGCACTGCGCTACGCAAGCGTCCAGTAGGGAACTCTCAGCTTAGATTGTAAGAGGCAGGAGGTTGCTGTGGGCTCCCTGGCTGAGTAGTGACCAAAGGGGGGGTTTGAGATCGCTGACCGCACTGTTAGCTTAGTAGCCAGGAAAGGCCAACAGCTGTACCAGCCTAGTAAGTCCGGCCAGACGAACGGCGGTGTGTCACAGTAGTAATTCTCGGAGTTGTCCAAATTGAGTCTACTGTGGGTTATTTATTGTGTTTCCTGAAAAGTGGGGATAAAACCCCGACTGCAGTATAAAAGTAAAAGTTAGCGCTATTAAAATTCTTAAAATGGGTGCACCTCATTGAGAAGAAATGAACCCACGGACTCCTGATGGGAAAGAAGCCTAGTTGGTGCTTACTTCCCGCCTGGACTCTGACAGTCCCCTTCAATTTGTGTTTAAGAAACGTTTTTCCTGTGTTTAAATTGGCCTCAGGTAAGATCCAGCAGCTGCTTATCTTAAAAGTGCCATCAAAAATAAAAATGCAAGCTTGCTTCCAAATTCTAAATCTAAGAAAGCCATGTTGAGCCTTATCAATCTTAAACAAGACAAAAATGAGAATGAAGTGTGCAAATGTTTGTTATTTGAGAGAGGCTCAAAAGAGAGTCTTCCTCCTTGTATGTACTTCATTAAGTATATGCCTATGAAAGTATGGTGTTCTTTCTAAGAAAATTGTTATTAAATATAGAGGTTTCCATAGCCAGCAATTGTCTATCTGAGTCCTGATATCAGTCTCTATAAGACTTCCTGGCCTCTTTTCTTAGAAAATGCCCCCCCCCCCTTGTTTCAGTCTCTTTCAGTTTTTTCCCCTTCTTACTTCTGTGCCAGGTAAATCTACTCCCGAGTAAGTATCCTTCAACAAGGAGATTGCAAAAAAAGGGGGGGGGCACAATCTTTGCTAAAGGTACCCTGCATCTCAATTTCTTATGTGTGGTAATTTTAAAAAATAAATAAAATAAAATAAAATCCTAATTAGGCTTACTATTCCTATGCAAGTTCAGGAAAAATTGTTCACTTTTGTATTCCTTATAAATCAAATTTATGGATGTTTTATTATTTGTAAGTGGTTATAGCAATTGAAATTACTGTATTTTTCGCCCTATAGGATGCACTTTTCCCCCTCCAAAAATGAAGGGGAAATGTGTGTGCGTCCTATGGGGTGAATGCAGGCTTTCGCTGAAGCCTGGAGAGCCCCACTGCCAGCCCCACAAGCTTGGGGAACAGCGGGAGGCGGAACGCTGCCATCCCGCTGTCTCCCGACGTGGTTTGGAGGCTGGAGGCGGGCTTACCCCGCCCCCAGCCCCGCAAGCTCCCAGAGCGATGGTGAAGCTGCGCGCAGCTTTGGGATTGCTCTGGGACCCGTTCTGGGGGCTGGGGATGGGGGAAGCTCGGGTTTCCCCTCCCCCAGCCCCGCATGCTCCCAGAGCGGGCTTCGCGCAGCTCTCTGCAAGCTGTGGGAGCCCGGCGCGATTTTGCGCCGGCCTCCAAGGCTTGCGGAGAGCTGCCTGTTCTGGGGGCTGGGGTGGGGGAAGCTTGGACTTCCCCCGCCCCAGCCGCATGTCTGGGGGGGGTGTGCAAATAATTTTCCCCCTTTAGTTCCCCCCCCCAAAAAATATAGGTGCGTCCTATGGGCCGCTGCATCCTATAGGGCCAAAAATACAGTAACGTGATGCTTTATAAAGATTCTTTCCCTATCTTATCTTAGGAAAACAGTCACTTCTATCTTCCTTTAAAAATCATTTCTCTAGGAACTTGCACTCTTTAGTCTAAGGAAGTATACTCTCACTCAGTTAGCTTCAAGATCTGCTAAAAGGGTTCTGTATTAAGTTGGGTACTTTTATTTTCCTCTTCCTTAGTACATGATATTTTGGAAGGTTGGGCTAGATGACCCCAGGGTCCCTTTCAACTCTCCCAATTTGTGGTTTTAAAATGTGAGAGGTGAAACCGTGATGTTTTTGAAGCAGAGCTGGCAATATCAAGCATTTGAGTGATAACAGTTTTTATCATTTTGTCTATTATTTAAAGAGCAGACTTCCAAGTCTATTCAAAGTTTAAGCACATAAAAATTCATATAGTCAAGTAGAATGAGCCTTGACCATCCATCCTGTAAATAAAGGGCAGAAAATTTTGTCTGCAAATGGTAAGGCTGAAATGACTGAGAATGTTAAAGATCCTATGAATTCTGACTCTGCCCATTTTCCCCCATATATAAGGGCGTGGCTGATTGTTCCATGAATGACCAGAGGGAAATCACACAAAGTGATAGCTCACATTTTTAAATAACACCTGCTCTCAATTTCCTGTAAATAAAGGAAGCACTCTCTTTGCTTGGGCTGCAGGAAAAATGATCCCTTAGAACTGAGTTAACAGAAGTTTAATTTGACCACTAGCTTTGGTAAATACTTGAATTGCTGAGTTTCTCTTTTTTGTTTTAAAATCTAACCCTATTTTTTAAATCTACTCCTTACCTTTCCCTTCCTTTATTCAAATTCTAATTTAGCCAAAAGATTTGCTGAGACATGTGTGCATAATGATGTATGCACAATGTTTCTGTGGGTGGTCTTGATGTACAGGATGGGAATTTCAGAAGTCTTTATAAGCCCTTGCACAGCATTTTTGGGGGTCCTCTTTCTCTCCTGCGTGTGAGAGGAGCGCCCTGTTGCAACAGATTAATAAAGATCAGGCTTACTAGCTGCTTTGCTTCTCAATATTCTCTGGTCGGCCTCTGTTATTTTCTCCTACCAATAGGGAACCTATGTAAGGACTCTATATGGGCTCTTGGATACCCCATCAGGGAAAAGGGCATATTTTTTATTTACAACAATACAGATGCGTGACAACCATTAGCTTGGTGGCCATCCCGGCCTCCTGGGGGAATGAATTCTTTAACTCTCAAGAAGGCTGGATTCCTCCCCAGGCCTTGAAGAGGCTCCTGGACTCTTGGTTGGGGAGTCCTAGCAAAGGAAGCGCAAGGTCAGCTGTGTAACAGAAACCCCCGTCGGGTAATCTGGGAGGGCCGCGGGAAGGCTTGCCCGGTCTGCGCAACTTTCCCCCGGGGCACGAGGCTGCGCGGAGCCGGAGAGCGGCGCCTCCCAGTCCTGCGGGTTTGTCAGCTGGGCTTGCCGCTCGAGGGGCGGAGCAGGGGAGGAAAAGCGCCGCGCGCGCCCGAGCCGCCAGTTTCCGCGCAGCAGCGTCGCCCAGCTTCGGACGTGCCGAGGAGACCAGCGAGCGAGCGAGCGAGCGAGCTATGGCTTCGTGGCGGTGGCTGGTGGCGTGCAGCGCCCTCCTGCTCTGCGCCGCGCCGGGCACGGGCCAGCAGCGGCCGCCCCTGCTGGGGGGCGTGCAGGACGCGTCGGCGGACGAGGAGGGCGCGCGGCGGGCGCTGCAGTTCGCCATGCTGGAGTACAACCGGGCCAGCAACGACAAGTACGCCAGCCGCGTGGCCGAGGTGGTCCGGGTCAGGAAGCAAGTGAGTCGGCGGGGCGGGCGGGGCGGACTGGGTGACCCCGGAGCGGGGCCGGCTGGAGTCCAGCCCAAGTCCGGGGCGGGAGGCTCCCCCAAGAAGCAAGCAGCTGCTTTCTCCGGCGCGGGACTTGGCAGCCTCGACGGCAGATGAAGGGGAACCCGAATGTCTTTTCTTCCGCGCGCAATATCTTTTGGGCTTTCTGATCTTCCCTGGTCAGGCGGCGAGAACGGGTCCCCCGCTCTCCGGCAAGGCCTTGGTTTCTTGGGCCAGGGAGGAGAGTTTTCTGTCTTCCTGGGACTAGGCAGCGAGAGGAGCCCCCAGGAAGAATCGCCGCCGCCGCCGCCTGGGAAGCAGCTGCCTGCCCCTTAAGAGGTCGAGCTGAGACGGAAGCGGCAGGGCTCTTCTCTCCTCTCTCCCGCCTCCCCTCCTTTCGCTCCTGTGTTTTTAGCCGCAGCTCGCTGCACATAAATATTCTGAATGTTTACAAGTGCACATGGGACTAAACTTGTGCGCTCCAGGCTGCCATTAAAGGCACAAGTGCAGGACCAAGGCGAGCAGTTGGCAGCCTGACCTGTGAGCAGAGCAGAGCAGCTGGCTTGTTCCAGGCGGTGGGGCTCAGCTCCAGCTTGACTCCCGGCCCCCCTGCAGGATTCCGAGGGCGGGGGGGGGTCAGTCTCTCCTGCTTACATAGTCAGCAGCCAAGACCATGGCTGCTTGTTGGTGACTGGAACAGCCTTGACCTAACTAGGACAAGTTGGTTTTTAATGTTTGTGTGTAATTGATTTAAAAGAATAAAGGTCAAATTTCCTAGTTGCCTAGATCCAGGTTTGGGGGCAACTATATTCTTGCTGAGCAAGCCCCAGCAGACTTTTAAATTCAAGCAACATGAAGCAAAATAAAGCATGGAAATATTGGCGTTTAGACCTCCCCTTACTTCCCCTTTGGCATCGAAAAAGCCCACACATTTAGTAAGTTTAAAATGTTTTGTTTTCAAACTCTTCAAAGTTCAGTTTTATGTGCTTTTCCGTGCAGCAGAAAAAAGGCAGGCAGTTTAACTTAGTTTCAGCCCTCATGTCCTTTTGGGTTGGATTCATATGCTGAAGGATAATAAATCAAGGCTTTGGTAACCCTTCCTCCCAAGGTGAGGGGCTTGACCTAGTTATGCTTGCAGGACTGCCTAATCTAGGTCTGAATCCCTTCATGCACTCGCTAGAACTAAGCATTTGGTTATGTGAGGCTGATTTATCCCACAGGACAAAGAGTGCTTCCCTGATTCCTTTCCTCCAATATTGCTTAATTCAGATATGCTGCTTACAGTTTTTGGGTGTAATTCAGCAGGAATCTGGGCTGTCCAAGTGCCCTTGAAAATTTCAGCAAATTGGGGCTGCAAAAGGTCACATGAATTGGTCTTTCTTCCATCTTTACACTGGTAGCAGACGTGTAACGCTTGTCCAGATGCATTCTGTTAACCAGAGCTGTACTGAGTTAAGAACCTAAGAAGAGCCTGCTGCTGGATCAGGCCCATGGCCCATCTAGTCCAGCATCCTGTTCTCACAGTGGCCGACCAGATGCCCCAAAGAGAAGCCCCCAAGCAGGGCCAGGGGGAAAGAGCATCTCCTCACTGGCAATTCCCAGCAACTGGCATTCAGTGGAAGTTCTGCCACTTCTGCACAGCTGTGTCCTTTGATGCAGTTTGATTGACAGCTAGTTGGTTGCCATGACAAATGACAGCACTGTCAAAATAAAAGGAAGATGTTGGCCTGAGACATCAGTATCCTGCAGAGCCAGGCCTCTTTACATTTCCTATTGCTATTCGTGTCTGGCTGGTCAGTACTATAATCTTTAGGGCTCAGCCAGTAGTTTCTCTTCCCCCAAGCTTGACTTCCTCTTCTCTTTTTAACTAAAAGATGCAAACATTTCCTGAAATTTAAGGAAGTAGCTTTCTCTAATTTGTTTGCATCTTGAAACAAGTGGTGGTATCTTGATTTTCTAGGGTTCAAGTCAGCTATGCAAACATGCAGTATAGCTACCTAGGCTGGCATGATTCTGTGGGGGAATTAAAAATTTGAATCCCTGTGGACCCACATGTGTGGGTGAACAACAGAATAATCGGTTGGGTGCCTAGATTCAAAATGCAGGGCTAGAATATAGGTTGTTAGACCCTTCTTATCCCTTTTACAATTCTCCCCTCTTTCTACTCCTGTTGCAAGGAACAGACCACATAAAGCTAAGCAAGTTTAAAATGCTTTACTTACAAGGTCAGACTTCAAAGGTCTGATACCTTCATTGTTCCATGCAGCTGCAAGAAGAACATAGTCAGAATACTCTTGGGTAGGAAAATCAGAATATACTTCCAGACACATGCTCTAATCTTGGGAGCAACCTTAGCCACATCCTCCCTGGTGGGTTACATGTCTTGGAGGGAGAGAGAGAAGGTAGAAGAAGAAGCGTCACTTACTCATGGAGGTAAGAGAGTATGACCTAGCTGAGTCTATGAATCTTAACCCTGCGGTCTTAACTCCTTCATGCACTAACTAGAACCCATACATAGTTATGTTTGACTGCAATTTCCCTCAGATTCAAGGGTGCCATTCCTTGCAGACAGCACACCAGAACCTGGCTTTTCTTGCTACTTTCAGCATAAAATGTGTAGAATCATGTGAACTCCAGAATCAACAAGAAACCTAATGATTGAACTATTGAGTTGGCTCAGTTCTCCCATCCTTGTGTAGGGCATTAAAAAGACATTAAATCAATCCCCAAATGCACTCCAAATCTCTAAGAAGCTTGACTTTTTATGTAGTTTATAGAGTAGAATTTTCTCCCGGGTAGTCTTAATGCAGACCAATCCTTCCAAAATTTGTCCTGTTTTTCTTAAAGCCATCTATGCCAATAGCTGTCACCACATCTTATGACAGTGACTTGTGTTAACCAAAGCCTATTAACGTTAAGGGATGCATTCAGCATGCTTTGCCCTCCCATCATGGAGATGTGTCGCCTTAAGGTTAAGGGTCTGCTATTGGTGCCTCTGTTGGATATGGTCTGTGTGTAGGGGTGGGGGTCACTATAACCTCCTCTCTTTTCCCCTTGCAAAGCAGGGGTGAGCCTGAAGCCATGCAGCTCCATAAAGGCCTGGATTTGGACCTTCTGATGTCAACTCTCTTCTTGTTCCTTGATGTTATAGTAATGCCAGTTGTCAGCTCTTTGACATAAAGAAATAACCCAATAGCTCCTCTCTAAAAGGAAAGGCTAAGCACAGGCGGCTCCTGTGTTCCTCTCACTGTTTTCCAGGGGGGCAGCCTTGGACACTGTTCACAGATGAATCCCCGCCTGTCTTTTGTGATTAGAAAAGGCATCAGGTCTCGTGAAATATATTGAATATTCTCTCTAGTAAAGGAGCCATTTCCCACATCTTACAGATTGTCTCTGGAGTCCTTTATTTTTTCGATGTTAAAGTTGGGCGAACAACTTGTCCGAAGTCAGTAGCCGATGTTGAGAACTGTGCATTCCATGAAGGACCAGAGCTGGCAAAGGTATGTAGCAGAAACAAGGACATTGCTTAACAGTGCTAAATATAATAATTGGCAGTAAAAATGTCCCTCATTATGAAGGTACTTGTGTAGCACTATTTTGACCTTGGAAGTGAATGGTTGCTTAAAAAGAAGAAGGAAAGAAAGGCAGTGCTTGGGGAATATCCTTGTGGTGGGAACTAAATCTGAGGAACCTAGTTTTTTGGGGGAAATACATTTTCTCTCTAAACAGTCTGCTTGACTGTTTTTACAGGGTCTACCTTTACCCTGTAAAACTCAGTAAACATGTAAAACGTTGCCTTCTTTCTCCTAGTTCCACTCTGGATTATGTTGTTTTGGGGATCAGTTCTGATAATGTTTTCTTTAGCTGTTCAGTTCTAAGTTATGGGCATGAATAATGTACCAGGAAATTCTCTTGCTGAAGCCACCCTATAATGAACTGGAGCTGTGCAAGAGCTCCAAAAAATATTTGTGGGGCTGATAAAGGGATTAGCCTGTTTTATCCCCAGCAGCCCTGTGAGGGCCAGTTGAGACATGATCTTAAATGTGTCTTTGCATTTTGTGTGCTGCTTTTTTAAAAACAATGTAAGTGGGGTGGGGTTGATAATGCCGTCAGAGCAGACAGATACTAAGAATATTCTTCTGAAGCAGCAATGGAGGTATTTTTCTACAAAGCAAATATTGGCTTTGGAAAGCATTTTATCAGGAAGGCAGCTGGATGGGGGAGAAAGGCTCTAATCCCATTAATGATTAGCCTCACTCCAGTTTGAAACATCTGCACAATGGATGCAAAGACACACTTAGTTTGGCTTTGAGAGTTAAGGAGTTGCCTAAGGCTTCCCATAAACCTTCTTGGCTAAGTAAAGATTTGAATGTGGGTTTCTCTTCTCCACCACTTCAGAGCCTGGTCCTTGTAGCCCAGTCCTGTGCATATTCACTCTGCACATGTGAACCTCGGTGCAACCCATTTACTTACTTCCCCCATCAATGTGCAGAGGATTCCCCTAAATATGAGGACTGAAGTGCAGCCTGCTTTCTCTGGTTTGGTGCAGGGGGGTCTGTGGAGTAGAGGAATGGTTTTCTTGTGTTCTCACACCACAAGAAACATCTTGCATCCATTCATTATAGCAACTAGAGCACAAAGAATTGCCAAAATTGGCTGATTACAAAGAAAAGCAAAAAAAAGAGAAAATCTTTAGCAACCACCAACAAATGACTCAGGAGCCAAAAAGAGTAAAACGCCTGGGTTTTCCAGCAGCCTCTGTTCAACACACAAAGAAGCCCTTGTGTTTTCTGTTTGGGGGTGCTGTTGCCTAGTCAAAGAACTCAAAACAGTTGCTTGGTGACTTGGAAGACTTCTAGCTGAGCACAGCACAAAAAGCCTTCTGTCCTTAACTAGTTCAAGTTCCCTTTTCAGTAGTTTTGCAGCATCAGCAGTGCCTGTCTGTGCAACTATCTAAACTTCGTTATACAAGTTCTCCCCCCCCCCAAAAAAAAAAAATGTGAAAAGAAGCACTTGTCTTATTCCAGTTAGCTATTCTTATCTCCTCCATGATTTCAGGGGCGATTTCCTTCCAAGTAAATACACTTACGGTATGTTTCTTGTAATAACAGTCAGCAGCTTTGGGCTGTCACATAATTGCGTAGTATTGCACATTTTAACATTTTTCATGTAGTAAAGCTTAAAATGGTACCAAACCTAGTACAAGTATATGTAGCCTGATTCAGCTGAAGTTCAGCGCTTTGGCCCCATTAATGTCAGGACTGTATCTGAGACTGTATTCTCCCATTGGGATAGAGCAACGGGATCTCCATGAGCTGAACGGAAGTCTCCCTGAAAGGCAGTTTTCAGTCTTCTGTTACACTCTGGCATGACAAGCAAGGGAGCTTAGGATGGGGTGATGCAGCTGCAGGCTTCCTTCCCAGGGCCGCCACAGGAGCCTTTCTACTTTTCCTCAGATGGAGGAATGATTGGCATTTCTTCTGACTGGGAAAATGTACTTGGGATCAAGGTTGTGGGAAAGAAAAATCTTCAGTCAGGTGCTCTTCTCTGGTGGGAAACCTCAGGGGGTCATCGGGCTATAATTTATCTCCATTCCAGAATGCCCAAGAAACGGGGGATGCCAATAAGGGGCTGAGCCTATACAGACAAGGACCCATTAAGTGACGTGGGGCGAGTCATTGGGCTACATGGTCTGGGGGACAGCTGAAGAGAGACAAATTGTATCTGACCCCTACCCCCCCTTCCCTCTAGGAGAAAATGATAGCCATTCAAACTTATGGCAACATGGCCTGAGGTTGTCCCTTTTGATGAAGAGACCATGAGAGTGGCTCTGTCCATTTGGGTCCTGTGATTATCCCTCAAGAAGGGCAGGCCTTCTCTTCACTTACCTTGCTTGTTGTAACGCTGAACATTTTTATTGTTTGTATTGTCCACCTGTGCTTACCCCACAGCCAAAAGGGTCAGTTTATTCTCACATGTTTGCATTTACTGTGATTTACTATGTACATTTACTGTACATTTACTATGCTTGTGTACTGCATAACAAGTTGAGAGTGAAGCAGACTCGCATTACAACACATATTGTCTCAAAACTCGTTGTAGAACTGTGGATAAATGAGTGTGCAAGCGGCATTGCTGTCAGTACCAGATCTATCCTGTTGTGGACCTGCATGTATGGAAAGAGCTCAGTGAATGTTGTTGGTGTTTGGGGTGGGGAGGGAGTCTCTCTTGGTGCACAACAAGGGATTTGTTGTATCCCTAATGATTGAAAACACAGAAACATGCATGTCCCTCTGCTAAACAGAGAGACATGAATTCATGTTTCACAGAGGGACTAAAGATGGCACATGTATAACTTCTGTGCTGACACAGGATGCAATGCACTGGAAAGATCCCCTATGAAATCGCCCTTTATTACAGTAAAGATTGTGTAGCAATATTTTCCAGTGTTTTGTGCCCATGCAATCTACGCCATGTCTTCTTAGGCTGCTGTAAAACAAGGAGCACAACACAGACCAAGTTAACATTTAATTCCCTTTAAGGGACTACAGGTGCAATCCTGCACACCCTTACTTGGAAGTTAGTCTCATTAAACCCAGTAAAAATTTACTGCTCAGCACACAAACAGAAGCGCTTCACTTTAGCTGGGCCATGTCCAACATAAGGATGTTTATTGGGGGTTGGGGAGGGAACTATCACTAGGATGCTTATAACATTAACATTAACTTTTAATTAGTAATGTTCAGATTTACTATGGATGCAGGTCATATTAATGGGTTTTCTCTCTCTCATTCCCTCCTTGTAGCATGTGACTTGCAACTTTCAGGTGTATTCTGTTCCTTGGACAAACCACATCAGCCTGAAGAGAAACAATTGCACCTAAACGCCTGTTTGCTTCATCATAGCTGTTCTGGTGGTCTTCTCCAGATTCAAGAAGAGCAATAATCCAGATGTATTCTCAAGCAACTGTTACTAACCCTGAAATTCTGACATATACTTACAGGATGCAAGCAAATCATGTAGTTTTCCTTTAAAATGTATTTTCTAAACTTTTTCTTTGTGATTTATCATTAGGTTTGTAATCAATGTTTTCATGCTGGATTAGTATGAAAAATAGAAACATACCTTGTCAGAGACTGAGGTTTTTAAAAGATTTGTGTCCCATATATATTCATTGCTAAGAATAAAGTACCATTATTCAGTACTGGCTCATGTGATTACTAACAGTGAAAAAAACCACAAATCATAGCTTTTGTCATATTTTCTGAGCATCTGCTCAGGCCCTACTCTCGCCACCAGTTGATCAGCCCTATTCAAGACCACCTGACTGAATTGTGATGCCTTTGGAGATTAGAGTTTTCAGCCTTAGGAATTGCAGACCCAGTAGTTTTGCCAGGTTGGTTCTTGGGATGCCAGAATGAAATAATACGCAGGGCCATGCTAAGCATGTTTCCATTAAAGTAAAGCCCACTGAGTTCTAGAGTCTTAGGGACTATACACACAAGTGGATCGCAAACCTCTTGCACTGTCATTAATTCCCCCTCATCCATTTGAGGTTTTCCTTCAGCTACTACTGCCCGACACTTTATCTCCCCCACCACCACCCAAAATAAATAAATAAATCTGGAGTTTTTCTGTCCTCTGGAAATCTGAAAAGGAGACCAGCACCATGGTGGGCATAGCAGGAAATAGCATTTCATGGGTGTGGACAGAAAATCTGGGTCTGAAAACATATTTCATCTGTGCAAACATTGCAGCTTTCCAAACAGAAATATTCCCTTCCCCTGTGCACTGTTAGGTTGACCCCCAAAGAGCCAGTTGGGGGTGCGGGGGGACAGTGGGGGGAGCCCCTTTGCACAAGCCAAAGTCATTGTGGAGCTGGCAGGGCAGGTGAATGCCATGTGATATTTGAATACACTCCCATTTGGATATGAGCTGCCATGGGAGAAAACAATTGGGGGAAATGCGGATTTTGTGGGTCCTTTCCAATAAGGTTGCAGACTAAAAGCACACCTGGAAGTAAGTGTTGCTGAACACAATGCATATTTAATTTATTTAAGGCAGTTATACTCCACCCTTTAGCCAAACTTCAAACCTAAGAAGACACACACACATATTGCTTTCTACATCATCGAGCCCACCTGGTGGCAGTGAAGGATGCAAAGAGAAACGACTCTCCTGCCTCCATTGCAGCCTCATTGTGTCGGCAAGCAGAGCTTTCTGGGTGGTGCAGGACCTGTTACCGCCTGGCCTAAAGGAAGTGGCGGAACCGACAGCAGCTCCATGTGATTGTTTGCAAAATATTCTGAGGATAAAACCACTTGCCTCCATCGAGAACTTGCTTCCACTGTTACAGCAGATGAATCTCAAGGGGTGTGCAGAGCACAGTCTGGTCCTGTGGTGTTGGACTGCTTTGGTTGCCCTGTATGATGACCTTGGCCAAGACAGATACAGGGGAAATATATCCTTGATAATTCTCAACTTCTCAGTGGCTTTTGATACCATCAAAAATTGTATCTTTCTGGAATAGCTGGCTGAGTTGGGGATACATGGCACTGCTTTGTGGTGGTTCTGGTCCTACTGGATGTTGTGTTGGATGAGTTTCAGCTGGTAAGGCTGGAGGATGTGAACAAGGTCCTTGGATCAGTCAGGACAACCACTTGCACTCTGGACCCTTGCCCCTCATGAGAAAAGCTAGCAGGGAGGGGGCAGCTGGCTGGGTGATCAATGCCTCCCTACGAGACTGGATGGTTTCTGCCTGCTTGAAGGAGGCGGTGGTAAAACCACTCCTTAAGAAACGCTCCCTGGACTCAGAAAATTTAAATAACTACTGGCCAGTTGCTAATCTCCCCTACTTGGGCAAGGTTCTTGAGGTTATGGAACAGATCCAGGTGCTCTTGGAGGAAACTGATTTTCTAGATCCATTTCAATTGGGGTTTAGGTCTGGTTTGGCCCAGAAGGATCTAGAACATGTGCAGAGGAGGGCAACCAAACCTTACGAGGAATGGTTGAGGGAACCAGGTTTGTTTAACTTGGAACAGAGGAGACTGAGAGGAGATATGAGAGCCAACTTCAAATATCTAAAGGGCTGTCACATGGAAGATGGCACAAGCTTGTTTTCTCCTGTTCTGGAGGCTAGGACCCAAACCAATGGCTTCAGGATACAAGAAAGAAGATTATGGCCAAAACAGCAGAGATAACTTTCAAAAGTGAAACAGCCTCTCTCAGGAGGGTGTGGACTCTCCTTTATTTGAGGTTGGGGGGGCACCTGCCGTGTATGATCTGGCTGAGATTGGGGTGCCATTTCCTGGACATTCCCGGGATGTCAATGCCAGAATTGATGTCTAGGAGGAATTTCCAAAAAGTTGTGCTTTGTCCTGGATCTTATGCAAATCAATTGAAAAATCAGGTACTTTTTGGTGTTTGTTTTTTTTAAAAAACCTCAACAACATTTGGGGTGTCCTGGTCTTTACTTTTTGAAATATGGCAACCCTAACCCTTGGGATCCCTGTCAACTCTATGCCACTTTTCTTCAAAATTTGCATAGAGATGGGGAGGTGGCCTTCAATGGCCACATGATGGCACCAGAGAAGAGCAGTTAGTCCCAACCAGGCCAGCCGAGGGGCCTTACTGCCTCCCCTTTCCCGGAGTAGCTCTTGATGGTTTTATGTTTGGCATAGCTGGCATTCCTTTCAGGGCCCTGGTCTCACTTTGGAACTGTGAGATGGAAAGAACCATAGACATATCCTCTCCTGCACAATAGAGCTTGATTGGTTTCTTAGTTTACTCAGGAGATAGTGGTAATTAATCAGGCAGGGAGATTTCTAAGTGCAGATGGCAGAAGTCTCACAGTGAATATGACCAAATAGAAGTACAAAAGCATTATCATATTTACTTTGTGACAGTGATTGCTGCAAAGCTTTCTCCTTCCCCAGCCCATCATCCCAACAGTTGTCTGGTAGAGGGTTTTCTAGGTGGTTATTACTTCCAGAACCTGTGGGATCAGAACAGCTCAACCAATGGAAGCCAGATAACTTTTCACCTCTGTCACATTGGGGTTTCTAGAAAAGGTTTCAGGATAATTAGTACAAAATCCTTTACACAGTATTAGATTGCAAATGAGCCGTACTTTAAAAGTACTTGTTGAGATTATTATTATTTTAATATGTCATGACAGCTAAAGAGGGTTGTTGACACTGGATATGTAAACTTGCCATTTTTAAAGCAACAGGATTTGTGCCTTTCACATGTTCCTAAAAAATAGGTTCATTCAATGATTGATAATGATATTTGCTCAGTATGTAAGAGGGAAAGAGATCTGGAAAGAGATATAGGTGCTCTTGACAGGTGAGCTTTGCATTGGTACCAAGAAAGGTCCTAGAACAGATAAACAGTTGGTCTGTGGGAAGCCAAAGGGTGCTCATTAATGGTTCCTCATCATCCTGGAAGAAAGTGTCAAGTGAGGTGCCACAGGGTTCTGTCCTGGGCCCATTGTTCTTCATCATCTTTATAAATGACTTGGATGAAGGAATTGAGGGGAGGCTGATCAAATTTGCAGATGACACCAAACTGAGAAGGGTAGCTAATGCCACAGAAGACAGAATCAGGATTCAAGATGACCTTAGCAGACTGGAGAACTGGGCCCAAACTGGTAGATTTATAATTTTTCTATTACAGTATCATGTTGCTGACGCAGACACAACTTTCTGCAAGCACAGCAGTTGTTCATTCTGACTCCTCCCCTCTACTTCCGCAGCAAGAAGTGCGCCAGTGGGATGTCCCTCCCCCTCTGCATTTCCTTTGTTCTCTGACACGCTCATACTTCTGAGTTCGGGGGGGGGAGGGAGTTCCCTCCCACTCTTGATTGATGTATCACCCAGCTGCTCCCTCCCTTCTGATTGCTTAGTTACTATCTCAAAGCTGGGGAGCTCCTCTCTCAATTGTGCAGCCTCTGTGTCTGTCTGCCTGCCTCCTTGCTTCTGGAGATGCTGGACTCAGGGAAGGTGAATATTCCCCCTCCTCTTCTGTTAGGATCTGATCTTCCTGCGATTGCATTCCCTACTCTTTTGATCCAGTCCAGCCCCTAACATCTGGCTTCCCTGTAGCACACAAGAAAAGGATCTAGGGGTCTTAGCAGACCAGAAGCTTAACATGAGTCAACAGTGTGATGCAGCAGCAAAAACGTTAATGCAATTCTAGGCTCATCAACAAAAGTTTAGTGTCCAGATCATGGGAAGTGATAGTACCACTCTATACTGCCTTGGTCAAACCACACCTGGAGTCCTGTGTCCAGTTCTGGGCATCACAATTTAAGAAGGATATGGACAAGCTGGAATGTGGGTGGAGGAGGGCAACCAAGATGATCAGGGGTCTGGAAACCAAGCCTTATGGGGAATGGTTGAGGGAATTAGATATATTTAGCCTGGTAAAGAGGAGATATGATAGCCATCTTCAAATACCTAAAGGGCAGTCACATAGAAGATGGGGCAAGCTTGTTTTCTCCTGCTCCAGAGCCAGAGGGTAGGACTCAAACCAACGGATTCAAGTTACAAGGAAGGAGATTCTGACTAAACATCAGGAAGAACTGTCTGACAGGAAGGTCTCCCTTGGGAGGTGGTGGACTCTCCTTCCTTGAAGCATTTTAAGCAGAGGTTGGGCGGCCATCTGTCAAGTCTGATCTAGTTGGGATTCCTGCATTGCGGGGGTTGGACTAGATGACCACTGAGGTACTTTCCAACTCTACAATTCTATGATTCCATGATTTGGCTTGAAATATGAGTGGGGACACTGAACCCCTTTTCCTGAATGGTGTCCCTGAGTAAAGCCCCACCCCACAGCTCACCAAACCCCTGTCACAGGAAATTAGCCTTGGAACAATGGGATTTATAGCTGCTTCTGCATTTGCCCTTTTCCCTTAGCTGAATGTACTTGGGAAACACTTCAAGGGATTCCTTGGAGAACCCTTCTAGAAGCATAATAATGGACAAGCCCAGACATTAGGCCCCAAACTTACTTTAAACAATATAGTTGAAGGAGACCCGAGTGATTTCAGAAGCTCTGTTTCTCAGCCTTCCTGCAATTGAAATGCCCCAAAGCCCCATTTCCTTGAATAAACATTAGAGATGGTTTACAATATACAAAGCTCATCTGATGTCTGTAAGAATGAAAAGCTTATTGCCAAGATAAATGCTTGAATGCAGAACATTGTTCTTGGCTTCAAACCTGACTGCACTCCAATCTCCCCACCCAACCCCACCTTGCTCTTTAAATTCAAAATTGATTTTGATGCTATATAATGTTGTCACAGGGACGCAGGTGGCGCTGTGGGTAAAAGCCTCAGCGCCTAGGGCTTGCCGATCGAAAGGTCAGCGGTTCAAATCCCTGTGGCGGGGTGCGCTCCCGCTGCTCGGTCCCAGCGCCTGCCAACCTAGCAGTTCGAAAGCACCCCCGGGTGCAAGTAGATAAATAGGGACCGCTTACCAGCGGGAAGGTAAACGGCGTTTCCGTGTGCTGCGCTGGCTCACCAGATGCAGCTTTGTCACGCTGGCCACGTGACCCGGAAGTGTCTCCGGACAGCGCTGGCCCTCGGCCTCTTAAGTGGGATGGGCGCACAACCCTAGAGTCTGTCAAGACTGGCCCATACGGGCAGGGGTACCTTTACCTTTACCTTTAATGTTGTCACCGGCCACTTCCAGACAACCTGTTTATTGAGCATTCATCCTGATCCGCTTGCACAAAGTTTGTGAAGAGGTACTATGATGTCTGCTGTTTATTGTTTGCTGGGCCCAACATTTCACCAAGCAACACACTTTTTAGTGCATTTTCTTGTCTCTTTATTTCAACAAGTCAGCCTTTTTGTGTGTGTTTCTGCAGTGGGCTTTCTGTTGCAGATGCGAAGGAAAGGTTTGCCCCTTCCATGACCCCATCCCCAACATCCTACCCCACAGCTAAGAAACTTAGTAAAAAAAGTTCCCATTGGTGCTGCAATAGCAGTCAGGGACCTCCATGGCTGTAATTAAGAAAAAACAAGAGTTTGGCCCTGTCTGTATATGACTCTACAGGTTGGTTGTTTGCTTTCCTATTTGAGGTTAACAGAAAAGGAAGAGACATAGCTCTAGGGGCACATTAAATGACTGAAGTCTCGTCTTCATGCCTATGGGATGTATGTTTCTCCTGCAGTTCAAAAAGCAGTTGGGTGTGTAATTCTGAACCCAGAAGGCAGCGGTGTGGGCGGCAAGGGCTGGGTGCCACAACAGGCTCCTTCACCCTGCATTCTCTGCGCGCGCACACGCTCGCCCGCCCTGGGCATGGGAACTCACACTCTGCTGCTGGTTTATTAGGTAAACATTAGGAGAGATTTGCACCAAAGTGCTGAAGAAGTTTCAAAAGGATTTTTTAAAAAATAAATGACTACAAAATGTAGAGAATTCAATTTAGGACTGAAAAAAATGAAAAATGGGGAAAAGTGAAATGGCCAGATCATTCCATCTGACTTGAGAGCATTCTCTCAAACCCAGATTCAAATGCAGCTTCTCCCAGCCTGACCTCAAATAGCACTATCAAGTTGTTCTTCAGCACTGGGGGGCTTCCTACAGCTCATCCCACTCCACCCTCTTTCCTGGATTCTCTCCCACAAGATAACCATAGAGATGGTGAGATGTCAGGAATCAGGCTGGTTTTCCTTTGAGTAAATCTTAGAGGAATGACTGCTGAGTTGCACTACCCTGTGATTTCTCTAAGACAGATATGCAGTGCCATTATGTATGCCCCCCCCCCACAGAGAGAGAGAGAGAGAGAGAGAGAGAGTTATTGAAGTTGCCAAGCCAAATGTTTACAAGCTGAGGTTAGCAGATAGATGAATGGTTGTTTCTTTGCCTTCCCTTCTGCATATTCATCAGAATGCCTCCTCCAAAGGCAATTCAACATTTGTCCTATCAGGAGTCTGCAGTTTTGCACAGAAGAGACCAGAGTTCATTGCTTAAAAAAGGCAGGAAATTACAGTTCAAAATAACATTCCAAAATGATGAGAGTTTTCCATGTTTAAAGCCAATCCAAGGAAGCCTTCAATAACTCTGCCCCATTTGAGACAGAGTATTATTTTGAAGCACACAATTGTGGCAGGTTCACTCTTTCTTTCTGAGTCATTCTTCATCCCATAGTTCATGAATTGGTTTCTTCAGGACTGGGTTACTGCAATACACTGTGTGGGGCTTCCCTCAAGCTTGATCCAGAGGCTGCTGTTGGTGCAGGATGCTGCAGCGCGATTGCTGACGGGAGTGAGGCCCTTTCAGGATACAGCGCCTGTGCTCAGAGACCTGCACTGGTTGCTGATCTGCTACCAGGCTGAGTTCAAGGTGTTACTATTAGTATATAAAGCCCTTAACAACTTGGGCCAGTTTACCTACAAGATTCCCTGCCCCTCCCCCCAATCATCCGACTTCTGCTTCAACTGGCAGAATTGGCTCTACTAAACATGCCCCATAATCCCTGTTCCACATTTGTAAGAACTTGATCATTTAGTGTGGCAGCTGCCACACTTTGGAACTCCCTGCCTATTGAGATCAAGCAAGTGCTTTCACTGTACTCTTTGGGGTGCCTGCTAAAAACATTCTTGTTTTGCCAAGGCTGCCCAGGTGTCTCTACAGCCACAGCTGGAGCTGTAACTCCCCAGCGGTTTGACTTCACCCTTCTATTGTCTCCCGACCCAGATGCTTAGAAAGCTGAGGTACCGTAATTATAATTTGTTTTAGGTTTTTAACTTTTGTATGTTTTAAAGCAGGGTTGTGAATTTGTTCTTGATTTTCTTGTTTTATCTTTTTTGTAAACCGCTTTGAGGGTTTGGGTTTGTTTTTTACAGCCAAGCCGTATATACATTTTATGAAACAAACAAACACAACTACCTCTCCCTGTGGGCAGCTCAGCTGGCAGAGCATGAGACTCCTCCACTCAGGGTCCTGGGCTTGAGCCCCCATGGGGTGAAAAGATCCCTGCTGTGCAAGGGGCTTGACGAGATGACCCTCGTGATGCCTTCCAACTCTGCAGTTCTATGATTCTAGGAAACAAACACAGCAGCCTGCCTTAGACCGTGAGGCAGACCGTTGGTCCTGGTAACCCGTCCAGGATTTCAGAGGTGGAGATGCTGAGGACTGAGGCTAAGCAGGGGCTCTGCCACTGAGCAATAACCCTTCCCCAACTCAGCTGTAACCACAAATGTCTTTTAAGCTCCCTCTGGGGTTATAAAGTTTCACCCACCTTTTCCACTTCCCTGCCTCCGTACAATCAGCGCAATTTATTTCCTTCTTTCTGGGTCCTCCACAGACTTCTTCGGTTCAGAATGAATTATCTCCTCCCTATTCTCATATATCCTTTTCTCCTTTCTCCTCCCTCCTCAAAGCTCTTCTTGCTTTAACCATTTTTGGCAGCTCACTTTGAGAAGTTCTTCTCCTGGCTTTTATCCTGACACCCCTCCATTTACTCCATACCATTTGCTTAATGGACTCTGCCTTAAGTCTGTTGGTGCAGCAGTTAGTCGAGATCTGCAGCTGTGCTGTCTTGTTCTGGTTTAAGACAATTAGGACAATGCTGTTGTGCAGGTGCTGCACCAAGTCACAAAGGGAAGTGGGGAAAGCCAAACTGGTAAAAGGTAAAAACCCACAAAAAGTGCAAAAATATTTATTCTCATAACAATGCAGTAAGATTATTTCAGCACATTTTGAGCTTCTGCCACACTTTATCATCAAGGCAATCACTGTAGTGATTGATTACTGCCCAATGGTAGCTTGCCAAGGCTGCTTTTGAACAAAAACAAACAAGCAAACACAGAGCAAAGCAGTAAGAACTCATATGGTTCATAAGACTCTTTCCAGTTCTGTGGACTGAATCATGGCTGCCCAGTGACACCATGGAAACTTCCCCTCATAGCTCCAAAAATAGTAGCCAGTGAATGCTTGGTGTCTTCTTGGAGACCTTCCCAGTCACAAGTGGAGGAGATGCTTGAACAGGTGCATGTGAGTGAAAATGGCTTGCCCTGAGAGTATTTAGATTAATCCTCTCTATTTCTAAAAGGTGATTGGAGCTAGTAATATGTTCAGCTGTATATGCAGGATCCTGAAGCACTGGTTCTTGGTTCTAAATGCTGGTTTACCAGCTGCACTCACCCACCCCACACACTACAAAATGACACCTTTTTTACATGTGCATGGCCTAATGTAGAAACACAGTTCACACAGTTGCTTTTTAAAGCAGGGATTGCCTAGCATGTACTGAGATGGAACTGATGAGCATGAAATCTCAGTGCTATACATGTATCTGCAATGAAGAAGATAGAAAGCTTCCCAAGTGCATACAGGGCTTTAGCGAGTCAGACAGCCAACTTGAACCCGGGACTCCTTGCGCATGCACCAACAGACTGCCTGTATGGGTAAGTGCTTCCCCATGTCTGCAAACAGCACAGTACATATTCCTCTGTGTCTGCAGAAGTGCTTTCAGCATCAAGATGGATGAAAAGGCTTGTCCATGAGATTGTTCCCTGTAAGGGCCAAAACATGTGGAATTTTGGGCTGGAGTCACTAGCCTTGGCCTCACAGCAGCCCAAGCTGGGACTGTAGTAGGGTTGCCACATGTCCCTAGAAGAACATGATCACATGATCCCTTTTTTGGGGGGAGAAAAGTGTCCCCTGTTCTGTTTGGACTTCAAACATATTCATGCTCATTTTCCTCTTCCTCCTCCTCCTCCTCCACGTGGGCAGAGGGTGGGTCCAGTGGGAGGAGGAGAGTGAGAGCCTGAGTGGGAGTTTGTGCAGGCAGAGAGAGGGTCCATGAGGAGGGGAGCCAAGAGTTGTTGTGAAACGTGTCATCATTCATTGCCTTGCGGGGAGGTCATAGTTCTGTTATAAAGCAACTGCGTTGCATGCAGAAGGTTCCAGGTTCAGTTGCCTTCACCTGCAATTTGGTCTGGAGGCATCCATGGTCTGAAACCCTGGAGAACTGCTGCCAATTAGTGTAGGCAGGACTGCCCTAGATGGGTGAACAGTCTGAGCTAGTGTGCAGTTGCTAACTATGCTCCTTTCCTCCCTACCAGCTTTGGATCTGCTTGTAGAAGCCTTGTAAGCTCCCAACTGGATCAAAGCAGTAATGCTGAGAACCAGGCCAGCGCTTTGCTGTGTAGTCTAGCTTGTAATTTACCACAATTTACACACCCACACCAACTCACAACTTTTTGTAACACTTGCATTATAGCAGACTGCACCTTAGACATATGAGAAATAACTTACATTGTATTTCCTGTGATTAAGAAGAGCCATCATGATTCAACAGATGCCTAAGATGAAAGAACAGGATATCGCAGCAGGATGTTCAACACAGCGCACAATACCACACAACATATATTTTCATTAGATAGAATTTTCTGGCTCCCTAAGATAAACCAAGGGAACAGTCCACCAGGAAGTTCTTCCTTGTAAGTCTCGCTGAAATGTACAGGAGCAGTGAAACAGCAACACAGCTACAGCTATGCTTGTCACTGAATTTTTGCCTTCTGAAAACTTACACAAACCTGTCATTGAACTCAATTCACCACACACAGAGCAAGAGTTGTGGCAGCAAATGTGTCCCCAAACATTTTTCTAGGCAAAAAACAAAGACCACACAAAAGCAGTAACATGAGATTCATGATACCCCAAACTTGGAAACTTGTGTTTGCTTTGTATCTCACTTTCTGGAGAGGGGGGAAAGGGCAAAAGTGCTCCAGAAGGGGAGGGTTTTCACTAGGTTTGCAAGATGGCAGGAAAGGGCTGAAATCTGCATCCTGTGTGACGTGGTCCCAATTCTGATCAGCAGCCACCCCCCTAAGACCAGAACTAAAAGGCTGGGGGATTCAGGACAGAGAAAAGAAAGTCCTTCTTTATGCAGTGCAGAGTTGAACTATGGAACTCCCTCCCAGGGGAGGCAGGGATGGCTTCAAAAGAGGATCATTTATGATTTACCTGCAGCCCATCTGACTGAGTTGCCCCAGCCACTCTGGGTGGCTTCCAGCAAAATATAAAAACACAGTAAAAATCAAGCATCAAAAAGCTCCCCGTATGGGGCTGCCTTCCGATGTCTTCTAAAGAGTTGTTTTTCTGTTTTAGTGGCTTTCCAAGAGGACTGGACGAACCCATGACGGAGAGGGCTATCGGTGGCTGTCAGCCACGAGGACCATGCTCTGCCTGCACAGCCAGAGGCAGCCATGCTGCTGGGAGAGAGTTCTTGTGCTTGAATCCTGCCACTGTGACGGTGGTCTCATCCAGCAGGCTCCTCTTCTGTTCTTATTTAAATAACAAAACCGTAAATGCACTGGCACATACTGTCTACCTTGATGTTGGAGAAGCTCAGACTGTCACAAGCAGAGGCTTCCTCATGGCCATCAACACAAAATCCCTTTGTGTCTTGCAACAGAGATTGTTCAGAATATGCTCTCTTCTATGATTGTCAGCTGAAAGATGAGATGGGAGCCAGAGATATCAGCCCACTGCACAACAGATTCTCCTCAAAATATTTTTCATGCTGTGAAAAGCAGAGATGGTTTCCTCTTTTTTAAAAAAATCATTTTTATTTGATTTTACAATACAAAATTATAAAAAAATATCAAATACATAACCATATACAGAGATTCCTCCAAATCTCAGGACTTCCCCACCTCCACCCCCTCCCTGGAGTCCCATTTTAAACATTTAAAATTGCATCTTCTTCCACATTCTAACTATTATATCAATCCATATTTTCCATGGTAATTGTTACACTACAAGTGAGATCAAAATCCTGCCAATGTATCCATCTGCTTACAGTGGTCTTTTAAATAACTTATAATCCCCCCCCCCCATTCTTTTGTAAACTTTTTGTCCTCTTGGTTCCTGAGTTTTCCGGTCAGCTTTGCCATTTTGGCAGAGTCCATCAGCTTGGTTTGCCATTCTTCTCTGGGAGGGACTTTGTCTTCTTTCCATCTCTGGGCTAGTAGCTCTGAGAGGCTGCTGCTCCAGACATTAAAAGTCTTTTCTGGTCCTTAGGAATATCGGTGCCTGTAATAAAAAAGCTTCTGGTTTTTTAACAAAAGTTATTTTAAACATTTTTTTCATTTCATTGTATATCATCTCCCAGAAACCTTTTATCACCTTACAAGTCCACCACATACATTTCCAGCAGGTATTTTTACTTGTCCTTTACATTTTTGTCTTTGTCCATGGAGTTTTCTTGGCAGGGATACTGGAGTGGCTTGCCATTTCCTGCTCCAGGTGGACCAGGTTCTTTATGGACCAAAAAGAAGGCTGATCGCCAAAGAATTGATGCTTTTGAATTATGGTGCTGGAGGAGACTCTTGAGAGTCCCATGGACTGCAAGAAGATCAAATCTATCCATTCTTAAGGAAATCAGCCCTGAGTGCTCACTGGAAGGACAGATCATGAAGCTGAGGCTCCAAGACTTTGGCCACCTCATGAGAAGAGAAGACTCCCTGGAAAAGACCCTGATGTTGGGAAAGATGGAGGGCACAAGGAGAAGAAGGGGACGACAGAGGACGAGATGGCTGGATAGTGTTCACGAAGCTACAAACATGAGTTTGACCAAACTGCGGGAGGAGTGCCTGGCATGCTCTGGTCCACAGGGTCACAAAGAGTCGGACTCGACTAAACGACTAAACAACATACATTTTTGCCAACTTAGTAGGAGTCAAATACCACTGGTACATCATTTTCATATACAGGTAATTCTCTTTATTACAGGCCATGAATTTCAGTTCTGTTTTCCATAACCATTCCCAATCTGTCATCTGAATATTATGTCCCAAATCTCTTGCCCAGTGTATCATTGCCACGTGACCTTTTCCTCTTTTCTATGCCATTGTAATAGCAAACTGTACATTTTCAACAGTAATTTAACATTATTTTCTAACAAATCGTTTTGAAATCTTGATGGCTCATGACTAAAACATTTCTTTTTATCTATTTTGAAAATATTGTTTAGTTGGTGAAGCTGTAACTAGTCCATTAATATATCCCTTATTTCTTCATAATCTTTTAGTTTCACCTGCTGTTCTATTTCAGTTAACAGTTCTCTATATGTCGGCCATGTAATTCTCATACAGTGGTGCCTCACAAGACGAAATTAATCCGTTCCGTGAGGCTCTTCGTATAGCGGTTTTTTCGTCTTGCGAAGCAAGCCCATTGATGGCTTAGCAGATTAGCGCTATTAGCGGCTTTTAGCGGATCAGCTGATAAGCGGCTTATCAGCGGATCAGCTGTTAAGTGGCTTAGGGCTTAGGAAAAGGGGGGGAAAAGGGAAAAAACCCCGCAGGAACTCGCAAGACATTTTCGTCTTGCGAAGCAAGCCCATAGGGAAATTCGTTTTGCGAAGCGCCTCCAAAACGGAAAACCCTTTCGTCTAGTGGGTTTTCCGTCTTGCGAGGCGTTCGTCTTGCGGGGCACCACTGTATTTGATATTTTCAGGATATTGCTTGGGGGGGGGGAGTCATCAAGGTGTTTTTTGTTCTAATAAATTTTTATATTTTTCCCAAACCATAAATAATGATTTTCTTATTAGATGATTCTGAAAACCTTTATGTATCTTTCCTTTTTCATACCATAAATATGCATGCCATCCAAATCTATTATCATTTCCTTCTATCTAAAATATCTGCATTTTTCAATATTATCCATTCCTGGATCCAGCAAATGCAGGACACCTCATAATATAATTTTAAATTTGGCAGGGCAAAGCCTCCTCTCTCCTTGGCATCTGTTAGCAGTTCATATTTTATCTTTGGTTTCTTCCCCTGCCAGATAAATCTAGAAATATCTTTTTGCCATTCCTTGAAGTGTCCTGCACTGCCTATCACCAGTATTGACTGAAATAAAAATAGCATTCTTGGAAGTACATTCATTTTTATCACTGATATTCTTCCACCGAAAGATAAATTCAACCTAGCCCAAATTTCTAAATTTCTTTTTGATTCTTTCCAAGTATTTATATAATTGTTTTAAATAAATTACTGTATTTTTCGCCCTATAGGACGCACTTTTTCCCCTCCAAACATGAAGCGGAAATGTGTGTGCATCCTATTTGGCTAATGCAGGCTTTCGCTGAAGCCCGGAGAGCAAGAGGGGTCGATGCGCACCGACCCCTCTCACTCTCCAGGCTTTGCGCAGCTCTCTCACGGCTTGTGGAGAGCTGCCTGCACCCCGAAGCCTGGGGCTCAGCACGCCTCAGGCTTCGGGCGCTACCCCCCCAGCCCCACAAGCTTCAAGAGCGATGGCGAAGTTGCGCCATCGCTCTCGGACCCATTCCGAGCTCTCGTGCTTCCCCCGCCCCCAGCCCCGCAAGCTCTGAGAGCTTTTGCAAAAAAAAGTTTTGCAAACTGGAACACTCACTTCCGGGTTTGCAGCTTTCAGGAGCCGATTTGTTCGGGAGCCAAGCCATTCGGGAACCAAGGTACCACTGTAGATACCATATGGAACGTGCCACATTCATATGAAACCATTCACAAACACTCTTCTTTCACAGGCTCACCCCTTCACACTTCTCTGGCCACTGAAGACTGCTGCAGCGTTGCAAAAGACCATGCGCCTCAGGCTGCCTCCTCAGCTGGGCTCTCTAGAGGTCAGGCTGGAAGATTCATGCCCAACACTTTTTGATTTTGCCACTTGTATAAAACATCATTTAGATACCTTTGGTTATATGCTCTGAAGACATGTTGAAACTTGATGAAGCATCATCTTGAAGATCATAATCCTGATTTCATTGGACCTGCTGCTTTGGAAGACTTGATGTGGTCGCAGTTTCATCATGTAGAACTGATTAATTGGTTGGGAAGAGCTTAACGGATTCCATACCAGCCCAAGATAGTTTGATGTGCAAAGCCAAGCCCAAATAGAGCCACCCCCAGCCCTAACCCCACTAGGGCAGATTGTTGAAAAAGTCTTGCTACACCCATCAGGCACCAGTTCTTGCCTTCACGTATTTCACCCTGCTGCCTACTAGGGTATCTTACTCCATGGGATTGTCAGGAACTAGGAAGATGAGGAAGACTGGCAGAGACCTCCATCCCAAGAGGCTTCTGGGCAGGAGGAAGATGACAATAGTATGGACTCAGGTTCGTGGTGGTGGCGAACAGGGCACACCCCAGGGGAAGAAGCAAAGAGACGGGAAATAATGGAGGATGAGGAACAGGAGAAAGCGAGTAGTTGCCCTAATCCTGAACAGAGACAGGACTCAGGTGTGGGAGAAACAGGAAAGTAGATATCACGTCAATTGAAAGCCTGGTAGAGCCTCCTCCTTCTCTGAGGAAGAGGCAATCCCTTCATATCTTAGAGCAGAGAGCCAAACAGAAACAGAAAGATTCCATTGCCGGCCACCATAGGAGTAAGGAGGGGATTGGAAGCTAGGAAGTAACACAAGGGGGTGGAGCAGGCACTCTGAGCAAAGTCTTGAGACCAAGGGGAGCATAATTCACCACCTCTCTGTGTATTCTGTTGATTTAAATAAAAGAGCTGGAAGAAGCTCTCTATGTCTCTGATTTCACTAGGCAGCCAGCCTGTGAGTCATGACAGGGATTGACTTCTGGGTAAGTATGTGTAGAACTGTGCCATGAGATATCTGTTACTTTTTGTCTATTTAAATAAATAAATAAATAAATAAATAAATAAATAAATAAATAAATAAATAAATAATGCATAAGCCTGTTATGAAGATCACTTGCTATAGGAAGAGGAAAAATTTAGGCTGCAATCATAGGCAAACTCTGGGCTCATCCAGAGGTCCTTTTGTGTTGCACTTTCTGGGCTCAGATCCATGCTTTAAAGCTGTGTGTGTGTGTTTAATCCTGGTGCTTTCCCTGGGAAAACTCATGTCTTATTGCAGTAAATGACAATCTACAGAAAACCCAGTTGCCATTTGCTCCAATTCAGTTGGTGAAATACATGTTTTCCCCAAGAAATTGGCAAGACAATCCAAAAACCCTGCTCAGATATGGAGTTTTAAAGCCCAGGCCTGTGCCTAGAAATGCAGTCCAAAAAGAAGTTAGATGAGCCCTTACTTGGGAATAAACACAATTAAATTACACTTACCTCTGAATAAACATGCATATGATTGCCCTATATGTATATAATTCATACATTAGTTTACTCATTCAAAATTAGATTTACAAAATTCCTTTTGGCTGATAGGCTGATACACTAAACCAGTTGCACTCAACAGAAATTTAGGCCTATCAACTTTATCTGAATCAGGACTTTATGCATGTAGTAGTTGGTTTAGAAGTTGGCTGTCTTTAAAGCTTAGACATTCCCATGACCCATTTTCTATTTCAGGGCTTCTGTGCCTATTTATAGATAACAAAAAATGTGAGATTAATATTGTGAGGGAGCTATGCAGAACAGTATGGCAACTTATCTCCAGATCACATGATTAAAAATAAAATTACAGTGGTGGCTTGACAAACCCAAGGCCCTATTTGGATTGTTTGGAAGCTCGATGATGTTTCACTACTATAAAAATAGGAAGAGAAGGAGTATTCCAGCAAAATTCTCACACGAAGTGAAAAGGCTAGGTTAAAAATAAAAAAGCAGAAAGAGGGTATAAAAAGAAGGATGCATCCAATAATGATAGGTTAAACCAAATGGTCTAACAAGGTCTGCCATTAACAATAGCTCTTTTCTCAGGAAACTCAAGTCTCCGGTGATAAATAAGAACCACAACAAGACAGGATGCACATGGACCCAGCTGCTGAGCTGAAGGGATATGGGAGGCAAACAATCTGTGCTCCATTGTCTTAGAATGTCCTTTGCAAGACTTATTTGTGCAATTTGAGCTTGCAAGGGAAAGATCACGAAGTTCACAGCTCCTTTGCTCCGCAAAGATGAAGATTCTCCTCCGCATCTTTTGGCAAGGGCTGCTTTTGGGACTGATGGTCCAGCCCAGCAAAATGGGGGAGGTCCTGTGTTCTGGCACTGCTTGCTACACACTCCACTTTGGGAGGCACAGCTGGATGGAGGCTCAGCGAAAGTGCGAAGACAATGGGGGCAACCTGATGACTGTGAAGAGCCAAGAGGAGGCATCGCTGGCCTGGCAACTGCTGGACAAGGTGCCCAAGGAGGGAGCTGGCACAGACGTGAAGGTAAGACTGTGGATCGGGCTCCATCGGGAGATGGGCAAATGCTACCAGCAGCATCAGCCACTGAAGGGCTTCAGCTGGGTGAAAGGAGGCGAGGACACAAAGTACTCTAATTGGGAACGGGAGCCCCTTGGAACATGCACAAGCAAGAGGTGTGTGACCCTTCAGAGGGCTCCTTCCTCGCTTCAGGAACTGGCCTGGGTAGACAGCCACTGCAGTAGTTCAGCTGTCGGGATGTCTGGCTACTTGTGCAAGTTCAGCTTCCAGGGGATGTGCCGCCCGCTTGTTTTGGCGGGGCCAGGTGTTGCCAGATACACCACCCCTTTTGGCATAGCCACGGCTTCCCTTGTCGCTGTGCCCCTTGGCTCCACCGCTGAAGTGGCATGTGGTCCTCAGAGGGAGGAGGTGCCCAACGACTTCCTCATGTGCAAGCCGCAGTCTAACAGCAACACCTCGGAATGGAGCAGCCCAGGCCCATTCTGTGCTTCGTCCACTTTGGGTTGCAGCTACAGCAACGGGGGCTGCGAACACGAGTGCCTGGACTTGGGCAGGGGCTTGTTCCAGTGTGCTTGCCACGCCGGATACCAGCTTGCAGCAGACCGCCTTTCCTGCGTCTTTGTGGACTATTGCAGCTCCAGCCCATGCCAAGGACAGTGCCTGCCACGCCCAGGCAGCTTCAAATGCCTCTGCCCTCAGGGTTACATGTTGGCTGACAATGGGCTGCACTGTGTGGATGTGAACGAATGCAGTGCTTCCCAAAGCCCGTGTGGACAGATCTGTGTTAACACGATGGGCAGCTTCACTTGCCTTTGTAAACCAGGCTACAAGCCTGCCAGTCCTGATAGCCAGGAATGCCAGGACATCGATGAGTGTGCCAGGGGCATGCCATGTGAGCAGCTTTGTGTAAATACGCACGGCTCCTTCTTCTGCTCCTGCTACCCAGGCTACCAGCAGGAGGGTATCAATAGCTCTTCTTGTCTCGATGTGGATGAGTGCCTGGAAGAGCCTTGTGAACATATGTGCATCAACCAGCTGGGCAGCTATCAGTGCTCTTGCAGACCAGGCTGGACTTTGGCAGACAATGAGATCTCCTGCATCTCTGATGTCATAGGCAGGGCCCCCTTCCTCCCCACCCATGGAGAGAAAGAACTGAGAAGGCCAGCTAACATCCATCCTTCTTCAGAGACACCGACCTTGCTGCCTCAATCTTCAATTCAAGCTGAACTAGAAGGATCTCAGGATTTTACCACCCACCCAAGTGTGCTGAGCACACCACTAGGTGTTGAAAATCAGGCTGGAGACATGATAGACCATGACAGTGGCAGCTCCAAGCAGCTCCTATATTATATCTTGGGTGGCATTGCTATTTTGCTACTGTTGGCGCTTGCCCTGTCCTTGCTGACCTACAGGAAAATGAAGGCCAAGAAAAGCAATAAGAAATCGACGAGTGCTGCTGATAATTACTCTTGGGTGCCAGATCAGGGGGAGACCAGGGCGTGAAACTGTGTTTCTGTTGTGGCTGTCATTTTTGAGATGGAGGCAGGGAGGAAAGAGAAGATCTCTCTCTCTCTCTCTCTCTCTCTCTCTCTCTCTCTCTCTCTCTCTCTCTCTCTCTCGTGTGTGTGTGTATAAAATGATGCAAGAACAAAAATGCATATATGGGGAAATGTACAACAGCAACATTCTTACTGGGCCATCTGAAACTCTAAGGGTTCAGGCAGAAGTGGGATTTTAAGAGCAACCACGGCAGGCTCTGCACTTGCAGAATAATTCTAGCTAAGCATTTCACTTTAGAGAGATACGCAGCAGCAAGCTGAATGCTGGATCATAGAATCATAGAATCATAGAGTTGGAAGAGACCACAAGGGCCATCGAGTCCAACCCCCTGCCAAGCAGGATCAACCTGACCTCACCAGCTTCTGGTACCTTGATTATTTTTTTTTTTAAAAGAGCAACACATAGAATCGTAGCATCATAGAACAGGGATAGAAGGGACCCTCCTGTACATTTCTTGATATGTATATGCCCATCTATCACTTATTCCCCTGCTTCCAAATCAAAACATTCAGGAACAATGGTTGCAAAATTACTCCAGGGATTGGAGGAAGGAGACCTGTGGGTGATGTGATAGGTGCTTGCCCATAGGTATCTTTCATGATGTGCTTTTTCTTATTCAAGCAGAATTACTCTAAAAGCCTTGCAGAGACAGATCAGCAGAGGATCCTCAAACTGTCTCCACAACTCTTAAACCATTGCTTCTATTTCACCCTAAGTTAACAAACTTGTGACCCATCCTTAGGATACCCTATAAGGCTTGACTTTGACTAGAATTAGATGAATCAAAATCCTATAACTATAGTTTAAGCAGCCTGTGAATTAGCTAGGTTTGAATAAGTTGAAATCAAAGCAGGACCACAAGAAGATTAAGAAATGGTAGTGCTTCATACACATTTAGACTGCACTGTAGTCTCTGCCGTTTTGCATTCTAGCCAAAGCATTTAGGATAGGCTGAAACATTCCTTGGAGATGACTGGGAATCCCACTGTAGGTGCAGAATCTGTGACATCTGGGGTCTTCTTCAGTATCAATGCTAGGATGTTCTTGGGGACCTCTCTGGGCTGCTTCAGGGACTATGTTGTCATAATAAGGACCAATATAATAAGGACCATGACTGGGTGCAAAGAGGGAAGTAGTTCTGGGGAATACCAACAGAAGATTGAAACCTAGGGCAGCAGCCATTGTGAGTTTAATTGTAGTAATTGTTCAGTGCTGACTAAATTTTGTTTTTGTTCATGCTTCAGTTTCCTGTTGCATCATTTTGTGAACTCTGTAGAAGCAAATATTACTGTTTTGTTTCTTTTATTTTTATATTTAATTTTGGATTTGCAGCATTAATTATTCTTTAATAATAAGCCCATCAACAACCTGCTTAATGTACTCTAGGGATGGGGGTGGTGGTATCCAAGGTATGAAGCGATGTTCAGACCTTCAGAATCATCCAGGTCTGAACAATCCAGGTCATTACAGGGACAATGAGAAAGATTTTCCACCCACTTTATTAATGCATGTACAGCCTGGGTGATTCTGAAGGTCTGACCATGGTCTTATTGTGCAGGCTTTGACAAATAGCACAAAGCTTTGTTAAATATTTTAAATGCCACACAGCTGTAATCCCCACCCCCTTTTGTATTACGTGTGTGAAAAGATCATTTTTACTTCTGTTGTTTTTGTCACATTTATATCTCTTTGTATGACAATACAAATCTTTTCAACCTAGATTTTGAAAAGCAGCTTAGTTTGGGGGTTGCAAAGGTGCTTACAGTTTTCTTTTTCTATCTTGAAATATTTTTACAGAACATGTTTATGGGTTACTTTAAAAAACTGGTCATATATATAATTTCAGAGAAATAGATGGTAACAGTAAAGGTAAAGGGACCCCTGACCATTAGGTCCAGTCGTGGCCAACTCTGGGGTTGTGGCACTCATCTCGCTTTATTGGCCAAGGGAGCTTCCGGGTCATGTGGCCAGCAGGACTCAGCCGCTTCTGGCAAACCAGAGCAGTGCATGGAAACGCCGTTTACCTTCCCGCCGGAGCGGGACCTATTTATCTACTTGCACTTTGACGTGCTTTCGAACTGCTAGGTTGGCAGGAGCAGGGACAGAGCAACGGGAGCTCACCCCGTCCATAGCTGTCAAGTGTCTCTTATTTGAAGGGACAGTCCCTTATTCCAGCGCCATGTCCCGCTGCTGTCCCTTATTGATAGATGTCCCTTAAATGATGTCCCTTAAATTTCAAAGGAAGCCGCTCCTCTCCCTCCCTCCCTGCCGGCCATGGAGGAGGGAGGCTCCAACTGTGTTGCTTGGCTGTGTTGCTCACCCAATAAGAAGTCTAAGAACGACTGGGGGGGGGGGTGGAGCTTGCATGCCTTGTGTGTGGCTAGTTAATGCAAGCTGAGGGTTTTTTGAATGCTGGATGCCATTTTGTTGCACGTGCTGCTGCAAACTTTGCAGTGCAAAGCCAGGCCGGGGAGCCATCTTAAGTTGAGGCTGCATAGGCCTTGTGGTGCATGTGATTCAGATTCTATTCAGTTGAACCTCTGGTTACAAAGTTAGTTGGACAGTGTTCTCGAAGCTACCAGCATGAGTTTGACCAGACTGCAGGAGGACAGGAAGACTGGAGTGCCTGGAACAGGTGAGGCTGCAGGTCCCTTATTTTGGCTGCTGGTCCCTTATTTTCAAGGCTGCTGGTCCCTTATTTTCAAATCTGTAAGTTGACAAGTCCTAGGCTCTGTAGTTTAACCCACAGCCCCACCCGCGTCCCTATAGATGGTAATACCACTCTTTAATTTCACCAATGAGTACTAGGCATGTGATCTATAAGGTCCAAATGGAGAGGATATACATAAACATTTGAGTGGGGAAAACTAATCGCGAACATCCTCACAGTGCTCCTGCAAAATAATATTTGCAGCCACAGGTATTTTTATGTTTTTGTCAATAATTGCATTTGACACTGCAGTTTTGGTGCCTGGACAGCTACCCTCCCAGATCTTCCCATGGAAAGCCATTTCTATAAATAATATTTCTATCAGTAATTTATTTACTGAAATATTCATAAAGCCAAGTGAGCATTAGTATAATGGGTTTTATGTTTTACCATTAAATCTACCGGTACATGGTCAATGTTTTTGTCAGCACTGTTATATGCACTGGGCAAAATTAAGCACTTCAAAGGCCACTTGATTTCTACTGCAGATAATTAAACACATGCTTATCTTGTTTATCAGAATCCATTAAACTGACTTCATGTGGCTTGGATCCTTGCCATTCAGCTGCTTAAGGTGTGTTTAGCACAATAAAGTTTCTAATGGGCCACCAGCTACATCCTGTTTCTTACTGTGTATAGGAAAACGTTTTCTTGCTGTTTTTCCTCTCTGTTGGCCCTATTGTGAAATCAAGAAAGTATTAAGGAAATGTTATGACTCTTAATGTCTTAAAGGGGTACCATTACCTTATTTGTGTATAACTGCCAATATTGTGCTTTGGCAAAACAGAATATGAAAACACTCCCCATTGTAGCTTAAATCAGATGCTTGGGTTATAGCACATAAATAAAAAATTAAAAGATATACTTATGAACTTTTCTAGGATGTGGGACATGCTGATTCAGAATCATGACATTCAGGATGTCCTTTTCATAAACTTGCTTTGTATCTTCTTATCATTTTAATTCTATTATTGTTTAATTACCTTTTAACTATTACCTTTCTATGTTTTTAGGTTTCTGGGTTTTATCTTCTTCATCTTTCTTTTTTGTGTGAGTTCTGGGGGAAAACACAGGATGTTATTATCCCTATGATTATTATTCACAACTGAGCCAATGACGGACATGTTTCAGTGCTCCAGGCACAGGTGAAGGTGCCCCCTCCATGATATAGCCTACAGTTGGCACTCCAAGTGGTGGCCCATAGGTATGGAGACCTAAAGGCAAAGTCCTATGCCCTTTTAAAATGTGGAGGGGTTTTTTTGGGGGGGGCATTATTGGGTTGTTGTTTCTATTTTGATTATGCATTTTGTGGTTTTATATTTTGATTTTATTCTGTGAACTACCCCTTCCATTTCTGAAATGCAGTGCAATGAAGAATCTGCGGCTCTGCAGATGTTGCCACTTGCCGGACTACAGATCCCACCCCCTCTGGCCATGGACTATGTTGCTTGATAGGAGCTGCAAGTCTGTTAACATCTGGAGGGACCAGAGCAGGACCCCCACCCCTTCCCTAGATCTTTCAGAGGGTACAGTTCTTTACCTTGGTTCCTGATAACATTCTTATTTATGGGACGCTCAAGGATTTAGGGTGTGCAACCTTTTTCAATTCCAGCATTGTGGTCCGCAGTGTAACCTGGATATCGTAGTTTGTGTTGAGGAAATTCCAGAATCTGTTTCCTGGAGTCCCTGACTGTGTGTGTGTGTGTGTGTGTGTGTGTTCCTTCTGCTCAGCAAAGGGATTCTCCCCTTCTATATATTCCTCATCTAGACTCTATTCTAATCTACTCTAGACTCTATTCTCTAGTTTATCTCGAATCTATCTCGAATCTCCTGGAAGATTCCTGAACTGGTGGGGGCTATCCAGATGTTGTTAAGACTCATCCCCAAATGGTCAGGGATGATAGGAATTGTAGTTCAGCAACATCTGGAGGGCCACGGGTTGCCCATCGCACTCCTAGCAGCATCTCAAGGGAAGTTGGCACAGTATAAGGGCCTACCAGCAGTTAGCCTTGAGAAAGGTCCGTGGCATTGGTGGCCACACTGTGGATCTCCCTCCTGATTCACGTTCAGCTGATCTCCATGCTGCTTCCCAGGTTCAGCCCATCCCATTTTATCAGCATTTGCATTTTAGCTGCTTTTGATGCTACTGATTCTTCCCCTGAATTAGAGGTGATTTTTTAACATGGTTGGGCTTCACCCCCTAAAATGACACATCCTCCTGAGCTCTTCAGTATAATAGGGTTAATATCGTCCACAGAATTGTAGAACCCAGCTCCTGCAATGCAGGAATCTGTCACCCAACATGGGGCTCATCCTCTACCAACTGAGCTATCCCAGCAGTCATAATTCACAATTGCACATTGTGAAATATGGAGGGGTAAAACACTAATTATTCCAACTGAATGAGAAATTTGGCTCTGCATCACCAGATTCTTTGTTGTTTAAACTTCAAATGAGCATTCACTAGTGATTCATCTCCATCTATATTAGCAAATTTACATCTTGCATCACTATTTGGCTTTTGCTTTGAAAATTTTTGTTGTGGGTTGGGTTTTGTTCCTCCCTCCCCAAGGTGCCAACCTTTCTAAGAAATGCCAGAAACATTCCAGAATAGTAACCATCCTGCTTGAACTTGTTGGGAATTGGAAAAGAAGAAACACAGCCTCTAGCTATATATTATTCCAGATGCATGCTTGGAGGGGTAAATATGTATCTGGAACCCTATGTGAAGGATTGGTACAGCAGGTGGCAGGCAGATACAGTGGGAATGTGGTGAGCAGGGAAAGGGTTAAAGTGCCTGCTTTCCTGCAAAACTGATTCTCTCAACCTGTGTTTCAACATGCACATTTGCCTATAATGTGTAGTTTAGTCCTAAGAATCATAGAATTGTAGCGCTGGAAGGAACCCTGATGGTCATCTAGTCCAAGCCCCTGCAGCTGTTCCCTGTGGGGATGGAATCTGCAGCCTTGGTGTTAACAGCACCACGCTCTAACTAAAGATGCCCAGTAGGGATTGCCCTCCATACTTTGGTGTCCTGGAGGACAGCAGCACCCACTTATCAAGGGCTCATAGTCACCTTTTGAGAGTCCAAACAACTAGGGCCAATCCAGCAGAAAACGTGACCAAGAAAATCCTGAAATCTCTACCACCTGTTCCAAATTTGTACAATTCTCATGTAACTTTTGACTGCCCAATTTCTAATGGCTTTCCCCCTTATTTATGTTGAGAATGTGATGTTTAGTTGCGAACAGCATTTTATAGATTGCATTTTTATGCTATGAATTTCCTCGGGATCAATGGATGGAAAACGGTATACAAATTTAATAAAGGAAACAAACAAACTTCTGTCTGGGTGTTTCCCATGTGATGGCAGGAAGCAATCGTGAGGATCAGATGCTTGATGTAGTTATTCCAACACCAAGACGCCCAACACCAGGGCTTGGCAATGACGGCAAGGAAATTAACTTGCCAGGTTCGTACAAATGCTTCCAACACACATTTGAAGAGGCTTGAAAATCCTTGATGGCAGTCCCTGAAACATTTAAAATGTGTGCTCTTTCTGCTGACGTCAAAAAGCAATACATTTCGTGTAACCTTCTCATTCCTTCTACTAATGACAGCCCACCCCTTGCTGAACACACAGCTTCTACAGCACAGGTGCCTAGGAGGGGGGTGGATTGCGCCACATTTTGGTCAGTGACATGGAAAGAAAAAGCTGGTCTTCTAAAAGAAGAAGGGCAAGATCCCTAAAAGCCAAATCTGACCAAAATATTTTCTTCCCACATAAGAAAAGTGATTTATCTAGGATTCCTGAGTATGCGTAAAATGCAAATACAAAGATTGTGGCAAGGGGAAAGTGAGAGGAAGGAGAGTAAAAAGAACACTGTCTGTGCTTACTAGCACAGATTTCTGAATAGTCACAGCAACTGATACCCCACGTATACATACATACAGACATGCAAAGAAGGACCCAGTGGGCTGGACCCAAAGGCTTGGGCCTGGGGGCAGGTAGCGGTGGTGGGGGAAAGAAGTGTGCAGACACACACACAAGATCTCTATCTCAGGTGTGACCAGTGGATCACCGAGTTTTATCTGATTTGTACCTTTAGGTGGAAGAATAATTCCTGGAAGCTCCCGTGACTCATCCCTTCAGCTGATATGGAGGTTAGTCTCACCTTCCGTATCAGACTGTGCCAAGGGATAAGGGTGGAATGAAATTATCTCCTTAACCCCATCTTAATAAGATATTATAGGATTACCCAAACACAACCAATATGTCATTTTTATTGCTTATTTGATTGATTTTGTTCTCTGCTGTGTATTAAGTGGAAGATCCCTCACTTTACCTCTGGGCTAAAATCCTGCCTGCGTACTCGTAATTCCAAATAAGACACGTGTGTATGGGAAGACTCAGCAATTGGTGGAGCACCAGCAGAAAGGAATTCTGAAACTGGAGCAGTGGAGAACATCAACTAAGAATGGCTCTTCGTGTATCCTCGCTATGTGTTTTTTAAAAAACATTTTTATTAAAGACTTTCTTGGTTTACAAAAGCCTTGTCTCTTTTTTCACGTTGTACAGTCTTTCTTACAAATCAGTTACATTTGTTGTGAGACATTAGTGTTGAGTACAGGATAAGGTTGGGGAAGAAGGGGTGGGGTGGTGAGGCTTTGGATCGTGTCCGTGTGGGGTTTTGAGTCAGGGTCAACTGGGTGGGTTCTCTTTCTATTTGTTTATTACATTACCTTGGTAGTGGGAGGTATTGGGGGACAGGGTGTGGTTGGCTGTCTGTGGTTGGACGCAGTGGGGTTTGTTTGCATTTGTCGGGGGGGGAGGGCTTGTTGGGTCAGGTAAACCAGACTGCTTCGTATACTGTCGGTGGATTCTTGTTGTTGCCTTGCTGGGATGTGTATGTGATAAAGGGGAGCCATAATGAGGTGAAGGCGTCCTCTTCTATTTGTCCCCGTGTCATAAGGCCCTCTGCCTGGTTCCCTGTAACCTCACTTCTCACAGTGAGGGAACCACCAGAAGCCTCAGATTTTGCAAAGTTTACAAATGTGTTCTTTAGTTAGGGTGGTTGGTGTGTTTATGGGGTTTGGTGTCGTGACCATCAGGTCATCTGCGAAGAGCCCTTAGTTTGTAGGTTTTACCTTTCACTTCCGCACCCTTGATATCTGGGCTTGACTGGAGACAGATTGCTAGGAGTTCCAGGGCCAAGATGAATAGGAAGGAACACAGTGGGCATCCTTGTTTTGTGCCTCTTTGGATTGCTATGGTATTGGAGTCCATATTGTTAATTGTGCATTTTGCGGAGGCTTGGGAGTAAATTTGTTTGAGGGTTTGTAGGAAGTTGGGACCAAATTTCATATTAGTTAATACTGCTAATAGATATTTCCATTCTAAGCAATCAAAGGCTTTAAGGATGTCTGGGGACATGATCGTCAGTAGGAATTTGGTTGTTTTGCTGTGTTCTGTCAGATTCAGTAGTTTCCTAATGGGGTTTGTTATGCTGCGACCAGGGACAAAGCCGGCCTGATCCGGCGTGATTAGTTTGTATAGGAAGATTTTTAGGCGGTTAGGATTGATGTGACTATCTTATAGTCTTAGTTTATCAATGAGATTGGGCAGTGTGATTCTGTTTTGAGGCTATCTTTGAGTGGTTTTGGGATAGAGAATATTTTGGAAGAGATCCAGGTTTGGGGGATATCATTAAATAGGCAGGTCATGTAAGGCATCAGGGTTTCTTTGAATTTTTTTGTAGAATTCTGCTGTATAGCCATCCAGGCCTGGGGCTTTGCATGGTTTCAGGTTTTTGAGTACCATCTCTATTTCCTCTGGGGTGAGAGGGCAGTTAAGGTTGACATGGTCAGCCTGGTTAGGAATCTTCTGATTTCCTGTTCAGGTGGGTTGTGGGAGGTGTATGGATTGGCATGAAATCCAGCAAATTCTGAGGTTATTTCTTTGATGGAGGATGTTATCTTACTTTTTTAGTGACACAGTGTATTCTTGTTTTGAGTGATTCCCCCCCCCCCCCGCATCTGTTTGCATAGTTGGGAGTTCTTCCCTCCTTATTTGTAAAAGCGTTATTTAGAATATAGGATGTTAATCATATTGTTTTATTGATTTCTAGAGAGTCACTTTCCCTTCTTTTTTGTTCTATGAGTTTAAGGAGTTTTTTGGCTCCTGTTTGTTTGAAGTGTGATGAGAGGGTCATAATGTCTTGTTCTAATTGACCAATTTTTGAGGTTTGTTTTTTAATAGATGCCCTCTCCTTTATGCAGGCTCCTCTGGTGACCGCTTTCATTGTGTCCCAGAGGAGGGGAGTTGTCATGTCGCCCACATCATTATCCTTAAATTGTTTTGGAGAGTTTTCAAGAGACTCTCTTTAGCTAGTTGGTTTGTGGTTAGGATGGGGCTGAAGGACCATGATAAAATAGTTTGTGCGTCCTCTCCTATTTTCAGGATAGCTTCTACGGGGTGTGGTCTGTGATTTTAAAGTTACCAATGTTTGTTGTTTCTACCAGGAGAAATGACCCAGAGTTGCCTGTGGATCCGAGTTTGGGAATTTTCTTAACAAACTAGATTGAATTGGGGGATGGTCTCTGCCTACAGATCTGTGCGCAGAATCTGGCAACCATCCGGGTCGTCTTGTTATCTTTGCCTAACGGGAGATGATTTTCCTAACGGGAAATTTTCCTAACGGGAAATTTTTTTGCTTTACTGGGATGTCAGCAAGCCTCACCAGCAGGGGGTCAATGGTTTCTCTACGTGCCTCATCGTAAAAGAGACATCTAAAAAATATGTGTTCAGGGTTTCCTATATCCTCCAATGGACAGGCACAAATTCTCTGGTCATGTGGGACTTTTTTTGAAGGATCTTTCCAAGACTGGCAAGGGCAGAGCCAAGCTTCTGGAAAGTGTAAAAGCCCTTCTTGCATTTTTTGATACAACAAAAAAGAGATATGCTGCCAGTGCAGCTATATCTCTCTCGATTTCTACAATCTTGTAGTCGGGGCACCTTCAGCATTCCTGTTGTCTCTTGGTGTCGATAATTCTTTGCCTAACCATATATTTTGCTTGGCCCAAGCCCAGACTTAGAAGGGCTTGAGGGGCAAAACCCAGTTTCTGAAGAGTGTTCAGGATTGCTGTCTGCTATCCTGACTGGAACTGGTTGCAAAGGAACAGTGGAGCTATACCACGGGGGAGCAGTTTCAGTGACAGCCAACCGAAATATGCTGATTTGCTAGCTTTGGGGGGTGGAATTCTGGATTATTGAGAGTGGTTACTAAGTTATTGAAATAAAAATTAAATAGTAGGGGGGGGCAGAGGTTCTATTTAATTATCACCATTGAGAGAATGACTTCTCATAAAAATAAGAGTGAGGAGGATAACAGAGGCTTCGTACTCATGTTGCTCCTCCATGCCCAGGTACGGTTTCAGGGTAGCCAAAACCAAGCAGCCTTTTATGGGACCATAAAGACCAAAGTAGAAAATGATTAAAGCATTAGCCTTGGTCAGACTGTGGCAAATATAGACAGTGGACAATTGTTGCTGTCTATATGAAGAATTGGTGTTTGGTGGTGCCAAGACTGAGGCTGTAAAAGACCCCCCCCCTAAATGCAGTGGACTCCCTCCCAGCATCAAGAGAATGAAAGCAAGAGACGTAGGAAGCAGAAGCTTGATGGCATTAACTGCTAAGTGCAGGGGAAACTGGCCACATGGCACTCTTCCTGTCTAGACATCTACTGGAAAAAGGGTTCTGCAGTGAGAACCCTTCTAACTGTCTAAAATGCTACAGGAAAGGAATGAATATATGAGCTGCATATACATTTAAAGCACACCCCCCCCCCCGCAAGAATCCTGGGAACCATTGTCTACCCTCTCGCAGCGCCTCACAATTCCCAGCCCCCTTAACAAACTAGAGTTTCCAGGAATCTCTAGTGGAGGAACTGGACTTTAAACGTGCTTTAAAAGTATGGCATGTGCAGTCTTGGACTTAGATGTGCCATGGGATTATTCAGCATTTTATCTAACAGCACTGCTCTCTGTCCTGGTGAGATGCCAGTTCCCTCTCGGGTGTTGACTGCTTGCTTGCGCTTTTGGGAGGAGTGCTCACTCCCTGGCAGTCCTTGCAGCTCCTCTGAATCACTCCAGACCACCTCGCCCTTGGAGACGGAGGGGGGATTCCGAAACTTCAAAATTCTTTTTCTTTCTAAAGGTCTACAAACTGACGCAGGCAGCTGTTTCTCCTACTGAGAGTGTCATGCTCCTATGAACAGCATCTTACAAAAAGCACCATTTACTCAGAGGGTGCCATGAGGCATCTTGGGAGGCAAAAAAGCATCTCTGCCGTTGCACAAGAGGGGACTGAGGGCAAATGTGACAAGCTGTCTACAGCTGCTGCTGCTGCTGCTGCAGAGGCTCTGGCAATGAGAAACACCGGTGGGGGGGGGGGTTACATTTAGCATTAATATCACAGCCAACAGCTGCAGCATTAAGAGCCAACATGAAGCCAAGTGGATGTATTGTGCAATACTTTCTCTTCAAAGTGTTACTTCAGGCAGCAATTATGTTTGTTGCAACTCCCCTGATGCTTGCTGTAATTTGTACACATGTAATACTCCCTAGATCTTGAGACTCTTAATCTCAGGGCCGTTAGGCAAATGATTCCTGCATTGCCAGTGGTTGTACCAGATGACCCTTGTGACCCCTTCCAACTTTACAATCCTATGATTCTATGTGCGAATGAATATATGCATCCCCAAACATGCAGGGAGAGCACTCAGAAATGCACATTTCCCCTTCATACTTTTATGAGAATATTGACGCGGCAACACTCACCGTAACCACAACAAACACAATGTGTAATGCAATGTTGTGTAATGGATGAAGTATTTCTCTGGATTCCCTTTTACAAGATTGCATCTGACAATGAAAGACACGTAGCTATTCTGTGCACCAGAACTTGGTCTGTACTGTGGTGCGTATGCATTCACTCACTAATAAGAGGAGCTCTGATGGATCAGGCCAGAATCCTGTTCTCACTGCAGCCACCCAGATGCCTGTGCAAAGCCCACAAGCCGGACACGGAAGCATGCAGCCTCAGATCCCGGAGGGGGTGTAAAACTGTAATGAGTAATAGCCATTGATAGCCTTATCCTCTCTGGACTTGTTTCAACCCCTTTTTAAGCCGCCCGTCTTTCTGCATCTTGCAGCAGTGACTTCCATAGTTTAACTATGCACTGTGTTACGGTAAGTTCTTCCTTTTGTCTGTCCCGAATCTTCCAATATTCAGCTTCAGTGGGTGGCGCTGACTTCCACTATTATGAAGGACAAATAGACAACAACTCTCCAGCCACTTTTCTCATGCTGTATATAAACGCCTTCCTCTGCCCCAGCTGCAACAAAACATGTCAGGTGGCAGGCGCTGCAACCTTCCAGCGGCTTGACCTCACCCCCAAAGGTGCGCTCCTCCATTGTCTCCTGAGACAGACAATTTCACACACATAATTTCACACATCTCACCATGCCCTGCCTCTTACTTTTTCTCTAAACGAGAAACCAACTGTTGATCTTTCCTCATAGGGGAAACAGTCAGTGTATGCTCTCTACTGCATCCCATTTTCACTAGCAGAAAACCTTTCTGGCACATGCCCCATATGTCAAGTCTAAAGTGCGATGCTTCCCTAGCACAAACTGCAGTTCTCCCTCTTGTTGCCTTGCTGTGGTTCTACGTCTGACCTTTGTGATCAGGCCTTTCTCCATTTTGCAGTCAAGTCTATGGGCTTTGCTGCTCCCATTCATCCAAGACTGGGCCAGTTCCATTTGCCTTCCTTGTGTGATGTGTCCGGTTATCACCTATGATGTTCTCTGAATCCCTTTTCAAAAGCTACTGAAAAGGGAACACAGGATGCTAACCACCAATTTTCCATGGTTAAGATGCAAATGACTCTACATCCCATTTCTTAAAATGCCGCTGTGACAGTCTTTAACATTTCGTACATTTAACGCACATGACTCCCCACCCGCACCCTGGGAATCCTTGTTTCTGTGTCTTCTGTGGGGAGTCACTACCAGCTGTTACTGGGAGCAGCATTCCAGGACCCCTCCCTCACTGTCACCCCAAATATATCTACTTCTCTACTTCCTGTTCCCACAAGAGTCTTGGCTGCTGCTGGGAAGTCATTGCAAAATGGCCAAGGTCCTTCCTTAGTAACAGGCCAGGAAAGTGATTGATGAGATTCCAGCTCAGGGTCATCTCTGTTGTTTACTCTTCCATCAGCTCACGATGGAAGTGGGAAAGCAGGGACCAGCCGGCCGCCTCTTCCATGCAGAACCGCTCGTGGTTAATGCAAGGGAGCTGAGCCAGCGAGATCCAAAGCGATTTTATGAGTTCCACTGCAATGTTCTTGTTGATGGATGCAGTTTGGCACTGTGCATTTCCACTGGGGAAATAAAAGTGGGTTATAAGCTGAATGAATGAGTGATATATTTATAGTATCTATATACTGCTTTTCAGACAGACCTTACAAAGTGGTTCATGCAAGGTTATTACAAGAATAAGCATCTTCTTTTTTTAAAAAAAAGTTACAGGAAAATGGAAAAGACACCTTAAGAAAAATCTGTTACTGCTTCTTCTCCATTTCCCAGGGCAAGGTGGTCCTACAGATGCCCCTGTGGTGGCAGATGGGGGGAGGCAGGGGCCACTCTGGAAGGTGGTGGCAATTACCTAAGTTTCTTTCTTTTGCACTTCCATATATTTCCCATGGGACGCAGGTGGCGCTGTGGGTTAAACCACAGAGCCTAGGACTTGCCAATCAGAAGGTCAGTGATTCGAATCCCCGCGACGGGGTGAGCTCCTGTTGCTCGGTCCCTGCTCCTGCCAACCTAGCAGTTTGAAAGCACGTCAAAGTGCAAGTAGATCAACAGGTACCTCTCCGGCGGGAAGGTAAACGGTGTTTCCGTGCACTGCTCTAGTTCGCCAGAAGCGGCTTAGTCATGCTGGCCACATGACCCTGAAGCTGTACGCCGGCTCCCTCGGCCTGTAAAGCGAGATGAGCGCCACAACCCCAGAGTTAGCCACGACTGGACCTAATGGTCAGGGGTCCCTTTACCTTTACATTTCCCATAACTGACCTGAGTGAGCTGGTGTTATACGGCAGCAAAGAGACTGATCTCCCCACCCCAGTACCAAACCTGTTCTGTCATGAACTCAAAAGATGGCCTTTGGCAAGGCATGTTCTATCCAATCCCACTGGAAAATTGGGAATAGTAATATTGCCTAGTTCTTGTGCTATGTCTTGTGCTATGGCTGCCTCATGGCCTGTGTGCCCTGTCTCAAGTGCTGTTCCTGGTCATGTTTTGAGAGACAGAGATATATGAAGTACAACCAAATCCATTCTGTTAAGCAGCCTTTTTGAAAAGGAAAGTGCTATGATCAGTCCACTCACTGCTTCAGAAGTCAGAACACCGTTTTAAGAGATTAAAAGCAGCAGCAGCAGAACCTCCCTAGTGGACAGGTGAGGTAACCTCTGTTGAGAGCAAGCAAGACCTGATGTTGTATACTGGCTCATCTAAACTTGCCTTTGTGCTGCCTTTCCCTGTCCAAGCACTTTTTTCTTTTGCCTGTCCTTTCCCCACAAAACCCCACTCTTTGCTGCTGAATCAAAACAAACAGCAATCCATGGAAAAACTGAATTGCCCTTTGTTCTTATTCAGTGTTAAAGAGGTTTTCCAGGGGACAGGGGCAGACCTGATCTTTCAAATTTCAGTGGTGCTCTGAGCCAGGCCAAAATTGGGTATCCCTGCCTTTCGCCTTCTGTTCTGTGCATGCCCTAGACCAGGGGTCTGCAACCTTTAAGACAAAAAGAGCCACTTGGACCCGTTTCCGAAGAAAAAAAACAAACGGGGAGCCGCAAAACCATTGCGACATTTAAAACAAATATATCTCCGGAGCCGTGATCTGACAGCGGGCGGGAAGGTGACGTCGGGACGGTGCGTGACTAGCGCATGGACCGCCCCCATGTGACGTCACAGCCAGTACAGCGCCCCCCACAGTGGGAAGTGTCAGGGCGCACAATGCGCCTCCTCCCCTCGCTAGTATCCGCCCCGGTGTAAAAGAGCCACATGCGGCTCCGGAGCCGCGGGTTGCAGACCCCTGCCCTAGACCATAGTTGCAACGCCCTGCAACACCTCCCTCAGCTCAGCACACACTATGCGGGAACCCAGTCAGGCTCCCCTAAATCCACCTCTGCTTGGAAATCAGCGAGGCAAAACAACACAAACAAAAAACTCCGAGATACAGACTGGGAAAGTGCGGGCCTGTGCTTAAGAAGTGTGGATGGCTCCTGAGTTTGTACATGTGGCGCAATGGATAGGGAGCGCAAGAGAAGCAGAGTCCGCGCTGCCATCCGCAGCCAGACTGACTTTTCTCGCGCGCTTCCCCACTGGAAGGCAAACACGTGTTGCGCGGCCGCCCCTGGCGGAACTCCCCGCTGCAGGTCCGGGCTGCACGTGGGCCCATTTCCCGGCTGCCCGGGATGAGGCGTCTCTTCGGGACGTTCCCTTGGCGGCGCGGGTGCGCCCGGGGTCTCCGCGAGGCGGGCGCGGCGGGGCGCGCTGTTCGGCGGCCCTTCCTCCGCAGCCGGGAGCCCCGCCTTCCGCCCCCTCCCGTGACTCCTCGGCCCCGGGAGGTTTCCTCCCGACGGGCGGCGTTTCCCTTCCCTTCCCTTCCCGGAGCCGCCGTCCCCACCCAGCCCCGGCCGCCCGGAGGCCGTTATAAGCGCGGCGCGCCGAGGGCGGGAAGCTTCGCCCGCCAGGATGCGGCTCCTCGCCCGGTTCCTGCTGGCGGTGGCGGCGGCGGCGCTGGCCGGCCGAGGCAGCGGCGGCGGCGGCGGCGTGGCGGCCCCTTCGGGCGCGCAGTGCCTGGGCGGCGTGTGCTACGGCTTGTTTTGGGGGGCGCGCAGCTTCGCGCAGGCCAGCGAGGGGTGCGCGGCGGGCGGCGGGCACCTGATGACGGTGCGCTCGACGGTGGCGGCCGAGGCGGCGGCGGTGCTGCTGGGCGGCCGCGCGGGCGGCGCGTGGCTGGGCCTGCGGCTGCCCGACGGCTCGTCGTGCGTGGAGGCGGCCAAGCAGCTGCGCGGCTTCCTCTGGGTGACGGGCGACGAGCGCACGGACTACGAGGCCTGGGCCGAGAAGGCGGCGCCGTCGTGCGGCCCCCGGTGCGCGCTGCTGACCGAGCGGCTGGGCTGGGAGGAGCGCGCCTGCGACGCCGCCGCCGCCGGCTTCCTCTGCGAGTACAGCTACCCCGGCGGCACGTGCGGCCCGCTGTCGCTGCCCGCGCCCGCCCCCGCCGTCTCCTACCTGACGCCCTTCGGCGCCCGCGAGAGCGAGCTGCTGGCCGCCCCGCCGGGCACGGCGGCCGAGGTGGCCGGCCTGGAGGCCCGCCTGGAGTGCCGCGCGCCCGGGGGCGGCCCGGCGCGGTGGGGCTCGGCGGCGCCCGGCGCCTGGGACTGCCGGCTGGAGAACGGCGGCTGCCAGCAGCACTGCGTGGCCTCGGCCGACGCCCCCCTCTGCATGTGCAGCGTGGGCTACGCGCTGGGCGCCGACGGGCGGAGCTGCCTGGACGTGGACGACTGCCGGGCCGAGCCCAGCCCGTGCGAGCAGGAGTGCGTCAACACCCAGGGCGGCTTCGAGTGCCGCTGCTATGAAACCTATGAGCTGGTCGAGGGCAGGTGCCTGCTGAAAAATCGCAAGTGCGAGGAGTTAAGGTGCGAGCACGAATGTGCGGATGTCGAGGGAGAGTATGGGTGCATCTGCTCCGAAGGGTATGTGCCCCATCCCCAAATGCCGAGTAGGTGTGTGATGTTCTGCAATGAGAGCAGCTGCCCAGCTGAGTGCGACCCCCACACCGAGGACACCTGCTACTGTGCAGATGGCTTTATCTTGCAAGACGACCCAGATGGGACAAAGGTCTGCGTGGATATTGATGAGTGTGATTCTGGAAGTTGCCAGAAACTGGAGTGCATTAACGTGCCAGGCAGCTATATGTGTCTCTGTCCAGGTGGGCAGTTGTGCAAGGAACCGCCAGATGAAACAGAGTACTCTGGTGACGCTGAAACTTATTCCACACCCTCAGTTCCCTCTTTTATCCCACCCAAGGAGGAAGATGCTGGCAGAAGCCAAGGGGTATTGATTGCTATCATTGTTAGTACCACATTGATGGTTATAGCGTTAGTAGCAATTTTGTGCTACTTGGTGAAAAAACACTGCACTTTACCCACCGTAATGGATTACAAATGCCAACAACCCGAGACTGGGGTGCCATTGCAGCAAGTAGTCACCCCAAACAGCGCCTCTTCCTGACGGAAAATGTGGACCTTCACATGTGAGGGAAAGAAGTGGGAATGGGGGAGAGCTAAATTATTTGAATACTGGATGGGAAATGCCTGTGAATTCCCCTCGGAACCGCTGTGCAAACACCGCTTCTTGAGAGTGGTCCTACAATGTCAGTGTGTGACACTTTCCTGTACATGAATCCCAAGGCAAGAGAGAAGGGGCAGCAGGAGGGCGCCTGGTCTGCATTCTGCTCCAACTGCTTTTACTCCTGATGCAGCATTCATGATTTCTTATTCTCTCTCAACCAGACATGAAACTAACGGTGCCTTTCTTATAAAAATGACTTTTTGTTAGTTTTGAAAACTTGGTTACCTAAAATAAAAAATAATAAAAAGGGGCTGTATTTTATTAGCATTGTTTTACAGTGTATTGATACTGGTGTATTTTCAGTCTGCTTCATGCATCTGATAAAAGCTGTTTGCTACAAAGCTTATGCCACATCAACCACTTAGGATACAGAACTACTGTGCAACTCTCAATTTATTTTAATGGTCACTGTGTCAGTGACTTCTAATTAGGATCAATGCGTAGTTTTTATGTGGCAGGAGCAGTTTTGCATATTTGCAGTTAAGAAGGTGTGTTTTATGTAGCAGCAACATTAGGAAGCTCCCTTCCACTGAGTCAGACCATTGGTCTATCTCAGTGGTTCCCAATTAGGGGTCAGAATGCACCCAGTGGATTCACGGCCCCATCCCTTGCCCCCCCCTTTTGGTCATTTTTGCATGGTAATATCACAGATTTTATGGTCTGTTTTTTAGTAAACCTAAAAACCTTTGCTTATTAGGGGCTCCCCCACATTTTGTTAAAAAAATGCTTTGCAGAGGTAACTACCATAGAGTTATCAAAATTTTCAAAAGTAGGGGGTCCATGCCTTGGCTTTTGAAAAATAGGGGGTCCTCCATAATTACCTAACTGGGAATCACTGGTCTATCTTATTCATTATTGTTTGCACAGAGATTCAGCGGGCCATGGAGCTCTGCCATACTTCCCCCCTCATCCCAGTGAAATATATGTTTTACAATCTCATTTTCAGGCTGTGGGTTTTTTTTTTGTTTTTGTTTTGCAAAACAACAAATTATTTAACATTGTCAAATTCAGAAACATAATCTGTAGTTATTCAAACATTTATTTTGCTGAACTGAATTCTTTTGTCTTCATCCTATTTTCTTTTCCATTTGGGTTCATGCCCTTTCCTCCTGCTTCTCAGTATCCTGGTGGGGAAATCTGTGTTATGGTGTTTAATGTCCTCATTTTGGACTTTTTTTTATTAAAAAGGTGGTAAAATAGACTTCAGATCCAATTTTAAAACCAGTTCCATATCAAATCAAGCCTAGAACATTAAGTTAAGCGCTTCACATTGGAAGAGCTGAACACAAATCTGAACTTCAACAGGACCCTGAAGAAGTCTGCTTTAAAGATTTATCTCATCTGTGCCTTTTGTGAGTTATGACTCCAGCCTCGCACTGTGTTCTTGGTAAAGAGTGAACAATCCTACAAAAACTCTAGCTGAGTTTAGGCTTTTTATTTGCTTGGCACAGTTCTGACTAAACAACCTTGATATTTCCCATTGTGTTAAAACGTGACTTTTTTAAAAAGTGAAAGTGAGTGGGAGAGGTATTTTTCATCAGCTGTTTTGTATACTTCTTAGTTGCAAGTATTTATTTATTTATGGGATACATATCATTGCAGAATAATGGTTCCATCCCATGGATGAATAATAAAATTTATATGAAAAGTACAATAGCCTTCAGACGCTGGACACAGGCTTGTGTGCCAGTCTACCATATTTCACTTGACTGAGACTGCAGTCCCGTCACATCTGGGAGTAAGCCTCACCCAATTCAGTGGTACTTCCGCCTGAGTAGGCTGGGTTAGGATTGCAGCCTGATGCATGGAATAGCCAGCCTCCCCGCAATTGGTCTGTACAAATATGAAAAACATTCACAGATATAAGTTAAACAAAACCACGTTAGCTTGATGCCTATCCTTGATTAATAATGCTGTGATTGTGACAATACTGATTATACAATAATGGTTCTATAATATGATAAAATTTCTAAGGCCACAACTGTATGCTCGCCTGGAAGGAAGTCCTGTTGAACTTAATGGGGTTACTTTTGAGTAGACACATGGGACTGCACTGTTAGCATTAAGAAGAAACAGGGTGATAATCCAGCAACATTTCATTCATGGCTGATGCTGAACTGGTTTTTACTGCTAGATGAATCAACAAAAGCTTTAGTTTGTTGATCAGTGGAGACAAATTTAAACTGGTGGGGTTTAAGATTTTAAGGTTACTTTAAAATAAGTGAGAAAGAAATAAGAGAAATAAGAGAAAAAAATACTGTACTATGGTAGATATGAACTTTTCCGCTAATAAACATGACTTTAAAGCTTTTTTCATTTATATTATGTAATATAAGCATCATAGGTGCCAGCTCCCTTGGGCCCTGGGTGCCCAAGCACCCGCAAAATTACCCATGAATTTCAGCACCCACTGCCCTGGGCACCCACAGATGCAGGGCCATGCTGGCACTCCTGATAAGCATAATGTAGAATGAAACTACATTAGATGGGTGACACCTGGCTTGAGAGCAGTACATGTGAAAAGGATCTAGGAGTCTTGGTTGACCACAAACTTGACATGAGCCAACAGTGTGACACGGCAGCTAAAAAAGCCAATGCAATTCTGGGCTGCATCAATAGGAGTATAGCATCTAGATCAAGGGAAGTAATAGTGCCACTGTATTCTGCTCTGGTCAGACCTCACCTGGAGTACTGTGTCCAGTTCTGGGCACCACAGTTCAAGAAGGACACTGACAAACTGGAACGTGTCCAGAGGAGGGCAACCAAAATGGTCAAAGGCCTGGAAACGATGCCTTATGAGGAACGGCTGAGGGAGCTGGGCATGTTTAGCCTGGAGAAGAGGAGGTTAAGGGGTGATATGATAGCCATGTTCAAATATATAAAAAGATGTCACATAGAGGAGGGAGAAAGGTTGTTTTCTGCTGCTCCAGAGAAGCAGACACGGAGCAATGGTTCCAAACTACAAGAAAAAAGATTCCACCTAAACATTAGGAAGAACTTCCTGACAGTAAGAGCTGTTTGACAGTGGAATTTGCTGCCAAGGAGTGTGGTGGAGTCTCCTTCTTTGGAGGTCTTTAAGCAGAGGCTTGACAACCATATGTCAGGAGTGCTCTGATGGTGTTTCCTGCTTGGCAGGGGGTTGGGCTTGATAGCCCTTGTGGTCTCTTCCAACTCTATGATTCTATGATTCTAAGTGATACAAATCAGAATTCATGATTGTGAGAGTATTTGATTATACAATTAGCAATGGATCCCTGAGCTTTAATCATTGATTGATTCTGCAATAAAAATTTAATATGCTGTTAATTTCTAACAGCTAAATAATTCCAGAACTTTTTCTAAGCTATTGCATTTGTAAACATATATGGCAGAGAGGTTCCTGTGTGCTTATAGGTACCGTAATTCTGCTTATATGAAGGAACGTTAACCAGGTATTAGCTGCTTTAGAAAACTCAATAGCTCCATTTAACACTGTTTTCCAAAAATTTCCTCTGGTAGTGTTAGCCTTTTTTAAAAAAATCAAATTGTAAGTTATCTTCAGTATCTCCAAAAGGCACATATTGTGGGGATTTGGTAAGATTGCAATTTATCCCTAAATTTATTCAGTTAAAGCCAATTATTAATCAACTAAAAATCTTCATTTGGTTGTTACCCTCAATTTCATTATATACACAGATCACACCAGAAAGGCCTGTTTGTTTTTAATACCAGGATACCCAGATTTGTGACTTGCTGTGGTGTTTTTTGTGGATGCAAATCATTTTCAGTAACACGGATCAATGTCGTTATTACCGTATTTACTTGAATCTAATGCTCACCTTTTTTGGCCAAATTATGTTTCAAAAATTAAGGTTCGCATTAGAGTTAATGGCACAATTACATTTGCCAGCATATACTTTTTTCGTTTCAAGGTTCTGAAAACTGAGGTGTGCATTAGATTCAATGGCACCTCAGACTTGAGTAAATATGTGCTTACCTTCCTCATCTCCTTTCCCTTCCCTGGGATCTGGTTTACCTAAAAACAATATAAAATACAACCAATTTTAATAAAAATTCCAAAAAACAAAAGTTAGAAAGAAAACTAATGCAAAACACTGATCAAATCTCTCTCTTTTAAAAAGAGCCCTCAGATAAGGATAACATCAAAGCAGCCAATTTGCCTATATCAAAGCAAGTGAATATAAGCATATATGAGCTCATGGTTACAACTATTACCAATTAATTGTGGGGTTATCTTGACTACCAAGATGGCATATGCAGAGCTCCCTAGGTGACTCTTAACATCCAGCAGCAAGAACTGACTAAACTTGCGTTACTGATACAGAAAAGTGACTTTACACAAGAATATGTTAGTGACTTGACAGATGGTTTTCAAAAAGTTGAACATTGTGTGGCAAAAATGAGAGTGGAAAGGATGTAGTACTTTTCCATCCAGGAAGAAGTGACTCTGCAATTGGAAGAAATTGCCTAGCAAGAATGCAAAATGTATGTCTTAGCTAAAGAAGATTAGCTAATCTATCCTTGCAGATATGGAAAGGCTACTTCTGCCCTTTTGTAGAGAACCTTTACACTGATTTATTGACAGAAAAGAAGGTGACTTGGCTGTAAAGGTTGGCAACTACCTCAGGAGGAAGAGGTGTTGCAGCAGACACCCATGCCTTCTGAAGAGGGTCATGTCTTGGAGGAGGAATTGCCTGGAAATTCTAATAAATGAAATTACAGTAGCTGTTATTCTCTATATCCCTTTGCTGAGGTAGAGGTGCTGTGCTTTGCTCCTCCTTCCAGGAAGGAATCCAGTTTCCTCAGGGAGCATTCAAATGTTGGCAAGCTTCTCTTAGATATATATTCTCACCCCAAAACCTCGCAGCGGGTCAATGCAGCTGCTCTTGCCAGGCAGCCTTGTGGAACCAAGGTGGCGATCATATTTCTTCATTCCCCCACACTTCCTTGGCTGCACTCCTTTGCTGTGTGAACATTCCTAGGTATTCTCACTGTCTGCATGGGTCATTTTATTGCAAAAATAGAAATCTACACACACTGTCGGAAAATGTGCAGGGCAACACAAAAACTACTGAATGATGATTTGACAATGCTGTTGTCTGGATGCTTCATAAAAAGCATGAGAAGACTTCCGTGGAGGCAGTTCAAGTTAGTTGGCTGGAATATTGTTGGATGCCGGTCATGGCTGTACTGTCAAAGGGCTTAAGGGTACCTCTCTGAAAAGATGGAAAACCTATTTTCTAAAACAGACATGGCTAACATGTCCCCCTTCAGATGTTATACTACAACTCCTCTCAACACAAGGGCATTGTGTTGGCTGCTCCTGCTCTAAAGGTTCCTATGCAAGTCTTTGGGTGAAATGTCATATGATAGTCAGGCAGGAGTTATGCAGTTGGTATTCTCTGTTTTTCTCCACCAAATGGGCAGCTGAGCATTTTGTAATGGCATTGTTTTAACAGCTGGCAGAGAAAATATTTTTTTGTAGGAAGACTGAATTTTTTTATCTTCATGTAAGCTTTGGGGTTTAGATTAGTTTTAAAACATTTGATTACAGAGAGTTAACTATTGTCTCTCTATGAATGCATGTTGGTTGTCCTGTGTGCATTGAGTTCCACCTGCCAGGCACTTTTCTTGCACCAGCCCCACGGAAATGAGTGGAAGCTGCCTGCCTGTGCTCTCGCATATCACCCCTACCTCACTTTTCACTATATTCACAAAATAGCATACAAAAAGGAGAGAAAAGAATAAACATATGGGATAGAACATTTGAAACATCAGAAAATAGAAAAAACGACAGCTTTCATAGTGCAAATTGTTGTTGCTAACTTATTTATACCCTGCTTTCCCCCCTGATGGGACTCAAAGTAGTTTACAGATTAAAAACAAGATGCAAAGGCATCTTGAAAGTGTATTAAACAAAAGGCTGCATTGGAAGGCTGCAGTTTTGACCAGATGAGACACTGGGGAAGGGGGGGTCTTAACATCATTTCCCATTTAAAATCACTTCACCAAACTGCTCCTTGTCCCTTTCCTGCCCCCTGAACTTCTCTATCCCCCCCCTTACTCACCATCCAGGGCATGGGAGTAGCCAAGAGGGGCAGGAGGGCAGCTGCCCCCTAAATCAATACAAATCTGAGAATCTGCCCCCCCCCAAACTCCTGGCTACGCTCATGGTGCAAAGTGTTGCTGGTGGTGGGACTGGGTCCAGCTGAAATCCTACAGCTCCGCCGGGTGGCTGAACCATCCTCTCCCCCTTCCACTTGACCATTTTTCTCCACAGGCATTTGGAGTGGGGGTGGGGATTTCCTTGTGCATTTCCACTGACCACAAGTTACGCTACTCTTAGATAAAAGCACACACTAGATGTTCATCTTGACCTAACACAACAACCTGTTTCCCAAAACATGCAGCACAAACAGAAAAATCTTTCCTGAAAGCCACCCCAGCAAAGTCTATGGAAGAAAACCATAGACCACTTGCTGAAGTATCTCATCAAACTTTTAACTTGTTCAGAGTAAGCCGTTTCTTACCTTTTCTACCTCAAATTTGGCAGGGGTTCTCCCCATACTTACCACTCCCACATGACCAAGTTTCAAATTGGTCTGTTGAACCGTTAACGTGGGGCCATTACTGCATTTAAAAAATCCAACTAGGGCTGAGTATTTGGGTGATGTCAGGGAACTGCCATCGGAAGGACAGGTGGTGGGAAGGCTCCAGGAGAATAGGAGAGACACTTCAGCAGAAGAGGGAACCAGTAGGGGGAGTGCGGGAGCTCCAAAGGAAAGGGAGTCGGAGGGGAGGCTCTGGGATACTTCCAGTGAGAACAGTGAGGAGGTATCAGGACCCCCCTTAAGGACCCCCACCCCTCGCCGGAAACTGTCACACAGAGAATCCAGGAGGCGCATGTCCGTGAAACAGCTTTTATGTTGGAAACGTTTCCGCAAACGCCCACTGTCAGATTCTACCAGCGACTGACGGAGCCATGCCAAAGGGCTCCGCTCAAGGCAGGGCTTCACTACACTGAGTGAGCTCTGAGGGATCAAGCTTTAACGCACAAGCAGCTCATTATCCCACCACAGCAATCTGACAGTCCCTGAAAGCAGCTTGTGCAAAGAGAGGCATCATGAGCAACCCAGCCGGAGCCGGAGATGGGGGAGCAGCTGCAGCCGGTCCTAGCCTGGAAGAAAGGTACAGGATGTTGGAGGTACAGTTAGCTCTGCAAACGGCGAGGCTTGAGGAGAGGAGGGTTCATGATGCAGAAAAGGGGAAAGCCGCCCAGCTCTCGAGGAAAGTGCCAGGACTGGTGCAGAAGTTTGGGGGTGATCCCAGGAATTATCAAGCCTTCAGGACAGAGATGCAATATGCCCTCAATCTGCAGTTTGATGATTTTCCTGATGAGGATTCGAGGGTTGCTTATGTGATTGGGCATCTCGAAGGCGGGGCAAAAGATTGGGTGAGGCCACTAATGGCAGCCAATAATGAAGCCCTAAGGGACACAAGGAAGTTTTTTCGCGCCATGGATCTGATGTTTTCCAGCGAGATTGAGCAGGGAGTGGCGCGCAGGCAGTTAATGGCGTGTAAACAAGGGAACCGATCTGTCCGTGAGTACTGGACTGAGTTCACCATGTTGATCCATAAATTAGGTTGGGATTTGTCAGCGGAACCGATACAAATGCTGTTCGAAGAAGGACTATCTTCGGCAGTGAAAGACGAACTTTCCCGGGGGCCCAGGGCGGAGTCTATGGACCATCTGACTAAATCAGCGCTGGCCATAGGATCACGCCAGGAGGCCAGAGCCTTGGAGAAGCGGGAAGGGAAAGGGGAGCGTTGGAGGGATTTCCGCATTCCAGAGATTCCAGAGCAGCCTTCCCTGCCAGCAGAGCCGATGGAAATCGGAACAGCGCGCGCGCGCGCAATTTCAAACCCCAGTGAAGGGCGGAAGAAGGAGGGAAAAGGCGCCAAGAAATGTTTTCTCTGCCAACAGCCAGGTCACTTTGCCAGAGTTTGTCCGCAAAGAAAGGAATGGCAAGGAATGGCGGGAGCTGTTGGGGAGGAGGGAGAAGGAGCTAAGGAGCAAGTAAAAGCCAACGCCTGGCTGCCACCGTCGGGGCACAGCAGCCAGGCCAAGGAACAGTAAATGTGCCCACGCCAGAACCCCCAAGACCAGCTCTTGTAATAGAGGTATTGCTGGAGCTGGCAAACGGACACCCACTAAAGGTGAAGGCGCTATTTTATTTTTTTTTTTTATAAATATTTTTATTAATTTCCAATTTTTAACAGAAACAAAAAACAACAGAAAAAACAGACAAACAAAAAACTCATATTTTCATAACCTTATTTTCATAACCCTCTTTTCCCGGACTTCCCCATACCTTTCCCTTTTTGCATCCTTAGTTTAGTACCATTATTCAGCAACCTATCTTGCCCAATTAAATAAAAATTCGTCGTCTTTCTCTATTCCACCCTAAATTTTAAACCCAATTATCGCTGCAATTCTACGTCTTCTTTTCCCTCAGCATTTTAACACTCCTCAGTTTTATAGTAATTCTTAAGATACATCTTAAATTTCTTCCAATCTTCTTCCACAGTCTCTTTCCCTTGGTCGTGGATTCTGCCAGTCATTTCTGCCAGTCCCATAAAGTCAATCACTTTCGCCTGCCATTCCTCCAGCGTGGGTAGCTCTTGTGTCTTCCAATACTTTGCTAGAAGAATCCTTGCTGCCGTGGTAGCGTACAAAAAGAAATTCTTATCCTTCTTCGGCACCAGCTGGCCGACCATACCCAAGAGAAATGCCTCTGGTTTCTTGTTAAAGGTGCACTTAAGCACTTTCTTAATTTCATTATAAATCATTTCCCAGAAGGCCTTAATCTTTGGGCAGGTCCACCAAAGGTGGAAAAAGGTACCCTCAGTCTCTTTACATTTCCAGCATTTGTTATTGGGCAGATGATAAATCTTCGCAAGCTTGACTGGGGTCATGTACCACCTATAAATCATTTTCATTATGTTTTCTCGTAAGGCATTGCATGCCGTAAATTTAATACCTGTGGTCCATAACTGCTCCCAGTCAGCAAACATAATGTCATGACCTATATCCTGTGCCCATTTAACCATAGCAGACTTCACTGTCTCATCTATTGTATTCCACTTCAACAGCAAGTTGTACATTCTTGATAAGTTCTTAGTATTGGGTTCTAACAATTCTGTTTCTAATTTCGATTTCTCCACCTGGAAACCAATTTTCCTGTCTTGTTTAAAAGCCTCCATTATTTGAAAATAATGGAGCCAATCTCGTACCTTGGACTTTATTTTCTCATAGCTTTGTAGTTTAAATTCACCACCTTCTTGTTCTAGAATCTCAGAATATTTCGGCCAATTGGTTGTCATATTAAGTTTCTTTACCTCCTTAGCCTCCATAGGTGAAAGCCACCTGGGAGTTCTATTTTCCAATAAATCTTTATACCGTATCCATACATTATATAGTGCTTTCCTGACAATGTGATTTTTAAAACCCTTATACACTTTAACCTTGTCATACCAGATATATGCATGCCACCCAAAATTGTTATCAAATCCTTCCAAATCTAGAATGTCTGCATTTTCAAGAAGTAGCCAATCTTTTAACCAGCAGAAAGCTGCCGATTCATAGTAAAGTCTTAAGTCCGGCAGGGCAAACCCCCCTCTTTCTTTAGAGTCAGTAAGTATCTTAAACTTGATTCTGGGCTTTTTGCCCTGCCAGACAAATTTAGATATGTCTTTCTGCCACTTCTTGAAACAGTCCAGTTTATCAACAATTTGTAATGTCTGAAATAAAAATAACATTCTAGGCAATACATTCATTTTAATCACAGCAATTCGACCTAACAAGGAAAGCTTCAGGTTTGACCATATTTCTAAATCTTTCTTTATCTCAGTCCAGCACTTGTCATAGTTGTCCTTAAATAAGTTCACATTCTTAGATGTCATGTTAATCCCCAGGTATTTTACACTCTTTGCCACCACTAGCCCAGTTTCTTCTTGGAATCTTTCCCTTTCAACATTTGTTAAATTCTTTTCCAGTACCTTGGTTTTTTGTTTATTCAACTTAAATCCTGCGACCTGGCCAAATATTTGAATTAATTCCAAAGCTCTTTTGGTACTAGTGTCTGGCTCTTGCAAAGTCAATACTAAGTCATCTGCAAAAGCCTTTAATTTGTAATGTCTGGCTCCGACCTGAATCCCTTTTACCAGCTGATCTCCCCTAATCATATTTAACAGGACCTCCAGGACCGATATAAAAAGTAATGGGGATATTGGGCACCCCTGACGTGTCCCTTTTTCTATAGGTAATTCATCCATAACCACATTATTTACAATTAACTTCGCCTTTTGCTCAGAATAGATTGCACTTATACCATTTTCAAACCTTTGGCCTACCCCCATCCCATGGAGATTCTTTTTCATAAATTTCCAAGATATATTGTCAAAGGCTTTCTCCGCGTCCACAAAAATTAAAACTGCTTTTGTATTAATGTTCACTGACAGCATTTCTATAATGTCAATTATATTCCTTACATTGGTAGATATATGCCTACCCGGGAGAAAGCCTGCCTGATCTTTGTGAATCTCCTCCACCAACACCTTCTTTAGTCTTCTTGCCAAAATGTCTGCAAAAATTTTGTAATCCACATTAAGTAATGATATAGGGCGGTAGTTCTTGATCTGTTTTTTATCAACCTCAGTCTTTGGTATAAGTGTGATGAAAGCTTCTTTCCACGTCTCAGGTGCCCTTTTCCCCTCTAATATCTCGTTGCAAACCTCCTTAAGTGGCTGAATTATCCAGTCTTTCAAAGCTTTGTAGTATCTGGAGGTTAGTCCATCTGGCCCTGGAGATTTCCCCAATTGCATGTTTTGAATGGCACCCTCGATTTCTTGTTCAGTTATTTTCTCATTTAAAAACACTGTACTTTGTTGCGAAATTTTTTGTAATCCATATTTCTTAAAAAATTCTTCAATATCTCTTTCGTTTTCCGGCCCTTGTGCATACAGTCTTCTGAAATAGCTCTGAAAACAGTTGCTGATCTCATTTGGTTTCGAAATATTCTTTCCATCTACCTCCAAACTTGTAACTGTGTTCAATTTCAATCTCTTCTTCAATTGCCATGACAGGAGTTTCCCACATTTATCTGCCGATTCAAATGTCTTTTGTCTCATTCGTTTAATTTTCCATTCAATCTCCTGGTTCATCAATTCCATATATTGCTTCTGATACAGTTTGATTTGTCTCAAGATCTCATGTGACTTTGGGTTGGATCTCAGTTTCTTTTCACTGTCTTTTATCCTTTCCAAAATTTTATCTTTCTTCTCCTGTTGTTTCCTCCTTTTCAAGGAGTTCTGCTGTATCAAGAAACCCCTCATCACGGCCTTGCTTGCGTCCCAGATCACTCGTTTCTCCACTTCTGTCCTTAGATTTATCTCAAAATAGTCCTTCAAAGTCTTTTGGGCCTTTTGGTACACCTCTGGATCTTTAAATAGGGTGTCATTCATTCTCCATCTGAAAGAGCCAGCTGTTGTTGTTCTCATTTCCATCTTTACTGCATTGTGGTCGGAGCATGTCTTTGGGCAGATTTCCACTTTCTTTATCTTAGGAGCCATCCCACTAGTAATCCATATTTGATCTATTCTTGTCCAGGTCATCTGTGATTCTGAAAAGAATGTTCCCTCCCTCTCGAGAGGATTTCTTATTCTCCAAATGTCGATCAAGTCCAAGTTCTCAGTCATTTCAAAAAAAGTCTTAGGTAGTCTCCCGTCCTTGGAGATCACCTGTCTTTGCGCTTTGTCCATGTTTGTAGAGACAACCCCATTCATATCGCCTAATAAAATCACCTTGTAGTCCAGATAATTTGTTAATGTCTCATGTAATTTCTTATAAAATTCTGCCTTCCCTTCATTTGGTGCATAGATTCCAAATATCAAAATTTTTTCTCCTTGGATCTGTATCTCAATTGCCAAGATTCTGCCCTGTTCATCTTTAAAAATCTGTCTTGGAGCCAATTTCTCTTTTGCGTATATCACCACTCCTCTTTTCTTAACTTTATCTGATGAAATAAATTCTTGTCCCAATCTTTTATTTATAAGAAGTCTTCTGTGTGCTCTTGTCACGTGGGTTTCTTGTAAACAAATCAGATCCAATTGTTCTTTCTTCAAAATATGAAAAACCTCACGCCTTTTCCTGGGAAGGTTCAGTCCATTACAATTCCAAGTTAAGATTTTCAGAGACATTATTAATTAGTTACCTCCAACTGCACCCTGCAGCTGTTCTTCATCCGTTGGTGATTTGAGTCCAAATGTCAAATTCCCCAAGTCTGTGTCTGCAGTTGAATTGAGGACCCCTTTCACCAGGTCTTCTCCGTATTTATGTAGGAACTGTTCTTTATCTTGTATAGTTTTTATCTTGACTTTCTTTCCTTGGAAGTTGAAAGACAAACCCTGTGGAAATTCCCACCTGAAAGGTACGTTGTTCTTCTTCAGCAGGTCCACCAGAGTCTTGAACTGAGTTCTCACCTCCAAAATGTATTTTGGAATATCCCTGTAGATTTGCACAGAGACGTTTTGAATCTGAAGTGTTTTCTGGTAATGCAAATTAAGTATCTTGTCTCTCTCCTCTTTCGACCTCAATGTGATCAGGCAGTCCCTTGGAATCTTCCTGCCTTGCCTTCTACCCAATCTGAAGGCGGTTGTAATCTCAAATTCTGTTCCCTCTAGATTTTCCTGCCAAAAGTCTGAAATTTCTTTTGTGAGAAAGTCCACTAGGTTGTCCCCCTCACTCTCAGGAACCAACCTAAGTCTTAAGTTCTTCTCCTTACGCTGCATGTCCCATAAGGAAAGGGTCGCCTCATGCTGGTCAAGCCTCCTACAAACAGGAACTAAATTTTCCTGTGTAGATTCCGCAGTAGATTTAGCCTCTTCTGCAATTTTCCTTATTGTGGCGTTCTCCTCTACCAACTGTTGTATAATCTGTGTATTAGACGTTACGCTCTTCGTGTTTAATTCCAATTTTGCCGTTAGATCTGCCAATTGCTTGGTATTTTCTGTACTCTGTTTATTCAGTCTTTCTAAAGATTCATTTATCTTCAATAATGCCTGCGTCACTGACTCCATGAATGCACTTATTCCCTTTTCCTGTCCACCTGGGCCTGTTGGCAATAGTCCTGATAAAGAGCCCCTTTTCTTTTGTGCTGCCTTAGCCTTGGATCTTGTTGCTATCTCATCTACAGGGCCGCTCATGTCCCAAGGTCGTTCTCACAGGAACAGGTTTGAATGGAAAAAGCCAGTGACTAACAATCGTGTTGCAACTGTTACTTCCAGCCCTCTAGAGGGAGCTGGGACCTTCAAAACAGCAAAGAAACAATGAGTCCAAAAGCCCTCAGAGGGAAAAGTTACTAAAAACTTCTCTCAGCCTTTTAGTTGCAACCATATAATTTTTACAAAGTCTCAATAAATTGTAGCAAGTAAAGTCTCCTCTTTGCAATGTCTTTGACAGCTCCCTGTCAAAGTGTATCACTCAGGCAGTCCGTTCCCAAGGATAGAGTCTGCGGTAGATTGTCCCTTTAAAAAGTTTCCCTGCAGGTTTCCTTTCTTTTTCACCTCCCCCCCGTTCCTGCTCCCTAGGGGGGAGGACTTAAATCAATGCTGGGGTTAATCCTTTTTTTTAAAATTCCCTTAAAAGATATCAATTGCAGCTTACCAAGTCCGTTGCTTTAGCAGTCATGCAATCTGGGGAAGGCAGACTTCCTTTGTTTACCGTCCCCACTTTCGGCCGAATTTTAAAAGAAGTTGAATTTAAAGTCCCGAAAGGGTTGCCAATCCTACTCACGGGAATCTCTTTCAGTCCAAATAACAGGAAGAAGTCAGCGCTCTCCGCTAATGGCGATGCGGCTTCACTCCACGAGCTGGGTAGCGACTCTCAGCTCAGCGCTCCCCCGATGCTCCTCCGGAGCCTTTAAAAAGGCTCTTTCGCAGTAAAAGGGGGCGCAAACGATGCCCACCGAGTCTCCTTGTTCACAGGCTTCCGCGCCTGTGATTTTAGGGGTCCCCGCTTCGCCGTAGCGGTCAGACCCGAACTCGCGGAGCAGCTCTCTCTCCGGAGAACGGAGAGCGAGCCGCCATTAGCGCCGGCGCCAACCGGAAGTCGCTATTAGGTGAAGGCGCTATTAGACTCAGGCAGCTCCTGCAACTTTATGAGTAAGGAGTTTGCAGCCGCACATCAGATACAAACCATCCCTTTAAAAAATCCCCTGCAGGTGACCACGATTGATGGGAGGGCGCTGTTGGGGGGAGAAGTAAACCAGCAGACTGTCCCCATGACAATGAGGGTGGCAAGACACACGGAACTGATAGCGTTTAATATAGCCACTTTGGGAGGAGCGCCCATCATTTTGGAGATGAGCTGGCTAGCGCTGCATGATCCGCTTGTGGGATGGCATCAGAGAGTGGTTTCCTTTGGGTCAGCACATTGTATGGGACACTGCACGGAAAAAGGGGGCCAAGTAGGCACTCAGGCCACGTTAGCAAAGATAGAAGCAACGGATCAAGGTAGGGTACCACGACAATATGCAGATTTTGCCGACGTCTTCAGCGAAAGGGAAGCAGATAAACTACCCCCGCACAGACCCTTTGACTGCCAAATCAACTTACTCCCAGGAGCACAATTGCCAGTGGGCAAGGTGTATGCAATGTCTGACAGGGAGATGCAGGAGCTAAGGGAGTTTATTGACAAAAACCTCAAGCGTGGGTTCATCAGAGAGTCACGAGCGGTGGGGGGTAGCCCAGTGTTCTTTGTGGACAAAAAAAATTCAGACAAACCAAGATTAATTGTGGACTTCCGGGCCCTAAACGCAGTGTCCGAACCCGTGACTTTCCCTATGCCCAGAATTGATGACATTCTGACCCGGGTGAGAAAAGGGAAGATTTTTACCAAGCTGGACCTGAGGGGGGCGTATAACCTGATACGTATGAGAAAGGGAGATGAGTGGAAAACCACTATGTTCACCCCCTTGGGGGCATTTGAGTACTGCGTTATGCCTTTCGGCCTCCAGGCGGGATCGGCAGTATTTCAATCATTCATGAATCACGTACTAGGACCATTGCTTTACAAGAACTGCGCTGCGTTCTTGGATGATGTACTGGTGTACTCAGAGGATGAAGAGCAGCATGTGCGAGATGTACGAGAGGTACTGAGGAAACTGCAAGAAAACCAGCTGTGGGTGAAACTGGAGAAGTGTCAGTTTCACACCAGGGAGGTGGAATTCCTAGGGTACCGGTTGTCGGACAAGGGGCTGGCCATGGATCCTAGCAAGGTGCAAGCGGTGCTGGAATGGAGGCCACCGAAAACTAAGAAAGATGTGCAGAGGTTTTTGGGGTTCGGAAACTTCTATCGGAAGTTCATCAAGAACTTCGCCCACTTAACAGCCCCCATCACGGATTGTCTCAGCAGTAAGAAGAAATTTGTCTGGACGGAAGAAGCGCAGCGAGCTTTCGAAAGTTTAAAGAGGGCGTTTGCTTCGGAAGAACAACTCTTACACGTGGATCTGCAGCAGCCGATGAGGGTGGAAACCGACGCGTCTGACAGAGCGGTGGGCGCCGTGCTCCTGCAGCCAGGACCGAATACGTCAGAATGGAGACCGTGTGCCTTCTTCTCGAGGAAATTGAACAAATCCGAGAGGAATTATACAGTGTACGACAGAGAATTACTTGCCGTCCACGAAGCGTTCAAGAGATGGAGACACCTGTTGATTGGGGCGCAACACAAGGTTCAAGTGCGGACAGACCACAAAAATCTAGAATACTGGAGGACAGCCCGAGTATTGAACCAGAGACAAGTAAGATGGGCGCAAGAGTTCTCCAAGTTCAATTTTGAAATTCGCTACGTGCCAGGGGCTGAGAATGTCAGGGCGGACGCTCTCTCCAGAAAACCTGAGTACTTGGAGGGGGAAGGAGGGGCGGAAGAAAGACATATCATCTCGGAGGACCACTGGGTTTGTGGGGCGGCATTGGTGGGGCAAAGAGAACTGGTAGAGGGTATTGAGAACGATGAATATGCCCAAGAAAAACTTAGGGAACTCAGGGAGACAGGTGAGAACGCAGGGGGTTTTGAGGAAAAGAACGGAAAACTATATTACAAAGGGGCACTCTACATACCAGATGGGGAACTAAGAGGGCGGGTGCTCAAACAGTTGCATGACAGCCCCACGGCGGGGCACTTCGGGCAGCACAAGACCATGTGGTTGGTTACCAGGGAGTTTTGGTGGCCCAAGGTGAGGGAAGACGTGCGGGAGTATGTCAGGGGATGCGACAGGTGCCAAAGAGCAAAGGGAGAGAGGTTGGTGCCAGCAGGGTTATTAGAACCCTTACCCACCCCAGAGAGGCCATGGGAGATGGTATCCATAGACTTTATGACCGATCTACCGAGATCCAAAGGGAAAACCGCGGTCATGGTGGTAGTAGATCTACTAACTAAGATGTGCCACTTTATAGCTTGTTCACATGCAGTGACAGCGGAAGAAACCGCAAGGTTGTTTGTGAAGCACATTTTTAGGTTGCATGGCGCCCCCTTGAGGGTTTTGAGTGACAGAGGAAAACAATTTACTTCCAGGTTCTGGAGGAAACTAATGAGCATGTTGCATGTGGAGGTAAGTTTTTCCACCGCCAGGCACCCAGAAACAAATGGGCAAGCTGAAAGGGCAAACGGGGTTTTGCAACAATATCTAAGGTGTTATGTAAAGGACAGAGAAACTGATTGGGTAGACAGGTTACCTCTGGCAGAATTTGCCTACAACAACGCGGAGAACGTGTCCACAGGGATGAGTCCCTTTCTAGCCAATTATGGGTGTCATCCTCGGGCATTTCCAGGAGAAGGAGGGGGGAGGTGGAGTGTACCTGCAGCGGAAAATTTTGTTGAAGAGATGGAAGCGATCCACCGTCAGCTCCAACTCAACTTAGAGAAAGCCAAAGAAGAATATAAGAAGCAAGCAGACAGAAATAGGAGGGAAGGCGAAACCATAAGGGTGGGTAACCGGGTGTGGCTATCCACCCAAGGACTGCCGTTCAAGGGAGGGTGTAAGAAATTGAGACCCAAACGGTTGGGACCCTTTGAGGTCATACAGCAGGTCAACCCAGTAGCATTCAAACTCTGATTGCCCAGTCACAAGAAATTGCACCCAGTATTTCACAGGTCATTACTGTCGCCGTACAGAGAGGGACGTGAGTGGGGGGAACATGAGAGGGAGGTCACCCGGACACTCGTCATAGAAGAGAGAGAACGCAACATGGATGTGGCAGGGATCATTGATTCCAGGTGGAAGGGAAATCAGGTGGAATACTTGGTAGAATGGGAGGGGGAGGAAGAGTCAGAAAACACATGGGTACCGGCAGAGGAAGTCAAAGACGAGATTTTAATAGAAACGTTTCATCGGCGTTTCCCAAGAAAACCACAACCAGTGGCACGATTTAGGAGGGAACACTTCGGGACCACAGATGAGGAAGGGGAGTTTGAAGGGTTCCCAGAGTCAGGGGTGGAGGTGGAAACAGATTCCGACGAAGGAGAGGAAGATGGGGAAAGAGACGGAAGGCCGTGGTTAGAAGTGTTTGAATCCTCGGAGGATGAGGGGAGTTCCTTCCAGGGATTTCCGTCCTCGCCGCCAGTAAGAGAAGAGGCGGGAGGGGGTGAAGGGGGCCCTGGGGGGGAGGTGGATGTCAGGGAACTGCCATCGGAAGGACAGGTGGTGGGAAGGCTCCAGGAGAATAGGAGAGACACTTCAGCAGAAGAGGGAACCAGTAGGGGGAGTGCGGGAGCTCCAAAGGAAAGGGAGTCGGAGGGGAGGCTCTGGGATACTTCCAGTGAGAACAGTGAGGAGGTATCAGGACCCCCCTTAAGGACCCCCACCCCTCGCCGGAAACTGTCACGCAGAGAATCCAGGAGGCGCATGTCAGTGAAACAGCTTTTATGTTGGAAACGTTTCCGCAAACGCCCACTGTCAGATTCTACCAGCGACTGACGGAGCCATGCCAAAGGGCTCCGCTCAAGGCAGGGCTTCACTACACTGAGTGAGCTCTGAGGGATCAAGCTTTAACGCACAAGCAGCTCATTATCCCACCACAGGTGATAAATACTTGCTCAACTCACTAGTGAAATGTAGGTGAAATATTTTATTGTGAAATAATAATGGTCAAGTACTTACAATGTTAACTTAGTAGAACTGTTAAAGATGAAAAGAGAGCCAAAGACATGCAGTGCTGACCAAAACCTGGAGTTAGTTATTTGAAGCTTGAATTCTAGAGTTGGAAGAGACCAGGAGCATCACCTAGTCCAGCCCTCTTGAACTTGTAACCCTGAGAGTAACAGTCTCATGTTACTTTCATATCTTGAAAATCTAGATTAATAAAATTATGGGTTGTTTTTTTTTTTAAAAAATGCTCTATCTCATGAGCTGTCCCTTAAGAAGCAACATTCTAAATATTTGCTGTCAGTTACTATTTGTAGCTAACAATGTTGTACAAATATTAAAGAAAAGGATCTGTTCTTAGCTGTGATCCCAGATCCTTCAGGATAGCCAGGGGTAGAATGGCACAAAAACAATACTTGGCAGATTCCTTCACTCAGTTAGTTTTTCAAGGTATGGAAAATGCCAGATTGTCAATATTTGTGACACAAAGGCACACTTTCTCATGCCTCTGGTCTATTGAAAATGTCAGCTTGTCAACATTTCCATCCACCTTAGGCAAAGATTCTGACCAATGTAGACAAAATAAGCAGATTTTCTGTTGCTAAGAAAATAAAAAATTACTGAAACACATTTTTAGTCTGCTGTTCTACCCTACAGAAGGCAAAGTTACAGAAAATAGACCAGGACTTTAAGATGCTAGAGAAGTAAAACTTAGAAAAGGAGAAGTTTAATAGAAATGATTTTCAAACAGATATTCTATCAGTAAGATAAAGTCTTCTTCAAACAAAGTGATTTTTCTTCTTGATGGCATTTCCTGTACTTTTTCTTGGCACCCGTCTGTCTCAAGAGACAATGGAGTGTGCCTGGGGGGGGGGGTCAAACTGCTGTGTTAACAGCACTAAAGTGGCCTCCCTGGAACAGAAGCCTGGGGAGGGTGCATGGATGTCTTCGACTGCCCAGACCTACAGGTATATCAGGTATTAAAAATGAAAATGCCATGGGGTACTTTTTGGGCACATTGCCTAATCTTGGATCCTCTTTCTCCTCATTTAGACTTATTTTACTACATTTCCTATAGGGTTATAAAAACTAATCACTGGTGTGGATGAAAAAAAGCAGGATACAGAGTTTCAGTTGCTGCAGTGGTGCTTTGTAGTGTTAAAGTGGGTAGATCAGCCAAATATGATTTTTGTTGTTGTTGTTGCAGTAGCCCAATTTTAGTGGCAAAGTAGACAACTGTAGACCACGATTCCAAGTGTGCCTGCCTGCCAGTGTTGGAGGAGGGGGGCGGAGTCAGCTAGGTAATGTCTCCTTCTTTGTAAAGGACAGGTGCTGAGCCTTTTGACCTCCACCGGCTGCCTGGCCCACATCTAGAAAGGGACACCAGGAAAAAGTGACAGACATTAAGAAGACCAATGAGAAAATAGTGTTTCAGTGAATTGTTGATCACCAGCACATGAGATTGTTGTGGTGCTCAGCATATAATGAGACACAGGAGTGGGGAACGTCAACATTTTAATTTGCCACAGACAACAACAACAAACTCTTGGGCTGGCACCCAGGCTAGCTTAAACAATGACAGATGCAACTGGGAATGCCTTTGACAGATGGTGACCTACATTTTAAATTGAGTTCTGATGCTGGCTGACAGCAAAGGCACGAGCAAGACTCTGCAGATGCTGGATAGCTCAGTTGCTTAGCACATGGTGCTGATAACGCCAAGGTTGCTGGTTTGATCTCGTAAGGGACAGCTGCCTTTTCCTGCACTGCAGGGGGTTGGACTAGATGATCCTCAGGGGCCCTTTCAACTCTATGATTCTTTGTCCCCCCAGCCCTGCAGGATTCTCGATACACACATACATGTGCCAGCCTCTATATCTGTGTTGCTATCTCTTTCTTTATATTTTGGAGAAAGGCCACATTCTTAGGCAGTCCAAGTACAGGTGTGGGATATTTTAGTTTAGTGCTGTTAATCACTTGGCAAAATGGTCAAAGCATATATCCATTTAAAGTCAGCTTGCTTGTTGCCAGACGCTGCAGAGGAAAGCAAAAAAATCTCATCAGGAGGGCGGGGGCAAATCCTTGTTGCTATCACAGCACTTTCTTCTGGATTTTCCACTTCACACTATTCCATTGCAGAAATATCACCTTTTAAAGCACTGAATGTGCTGTATTTGTCCTGGGAAATTGCTACTTTTTTCTGCAGGTAGCCCAGCCACACCCAGTGCTATTGCATTTTGCTATCTTTTCATGGAGAATGCAGAAGAGTTTCACATAGACAAAATGTATCAGCTGCCTGTGCTTGCTGAGCACATGAGAAACCTCAGAACTTCAATTGCCTTTTCAAAAGCTGAGGGAGCCATTACGGACAGGACATTCTGCTGCCTGAGGCAAAGGCCACCCCAAGCCCACGTACAGAAGCAGAAAGGAGTGGCAGAAGTTGACGATGGCAGCGAGACAACATCCTTCGTCTTGCCCCCACTCCCTGTCTCCCAACATCAGCCACCTGAGCCACTTGTCTAATTGTAAGGCTCAGCCCTGACAGAGTACAATTCACTGAGAAGTTCGCTTTAGCAGTTTCAAGTTTGGTCTTCCATTTTTTCAACAAGACATCTGTTTTACATAATTGAAGTTAGCAATTTTTTTTTTTTTTGGGGGGGGAGGGAGGGTTGCAAGTAGTTAGCCTTACTAGGGTACACAATAGCCTGAACCCGCTTCATGTCCCTCTCAAGACTGACCACCCCTCCCCATTTCTTGGTCTCCTTCCTTACCGTAACCTATTATCCCCCAACAAAGCTTTCTGGGCTGGGTTCTCCTCCCCTGCCTTGTGTAAGTTTCTCCTGATATGACAGCGGAATCAGGCAGAAATATTTAGTAGGAAGATAAAGACTGTGAAGAATGGAAGGGAGGGAACCTTTCCTGTTACACTTTTTGTCTGTGTTTCATGCCTGAAAGACTGTGGAAGGGCGAGTGTTTCCGGAGTTTATCTTGAGTGGCATTTAATTTGAGCCAGATACAAAAGGAACAATCAATGCTGAATCTTTTTCAGTTGGAAGAAATGACAAATCCTGCATTTTCATCACGTCTCTTCCAGTTGTATTGCTCAAAGAACAGCAAAATATCACCTCTGGGGCAACATCTGGAGAAAAGGTCAATCTTGAGAGGCCTGAGCCAACTTGAGAGCAAGAGGCACTAACCTGCTCTTGGAATTGGTGCCAAATCCATTGTTATCCTATCTTGAGGTTTCTGGTTCACTTTCCTGAGCAAAAATAGTAAACTCAGGGCATAATAACAATAGCATAATGACTTCCTCATGAATACCCAGTGCACTTGGCAGAGTCATTTAAGCAAAAAGACAACAGGCCTCCACCCTTTCACTGTTGACAACGGAGGAGAGCACAAAGGGAGAGGAGGAGAGAGGGCACCTGGGAAGAATATGTGCAAGTGTAGTGACAGGTTCCTAGGGCTCATCCATACCTTCTCTTGAGCCGTATTTTGATCATATAGCACAGGGGTTGGCAAACTAAGTCCCACTGGCCAGATCAGCCCCAATTGCCTCCAAGATCTGGCCCTTGGACTGTCCATGGATCAACGTGGGGGTTCTGTTCATTCGGGCGGCGCCATTCCCCCCCTCACCGCGGTGGCGCCTCCTCCCTCCCTCCTCCAGGCGTCTACCCGTCCTGCCTAGAGGAGGAAGGGGGCTGGGCTGAACTGGCTGAGCACTTTCACACCATTCATCTTCCCTCCGCCGCTGCCGCCCTGGTGCTCCTGTGGGCCAGAGAGCGGAGCGGATGAGCTCGCTCTGCCTACCCATGAGAAGCAGCAGCCATGGTGGTGGTGGCAGTGGCAGCCCCTGGGAAGGTAAGCACAGCAGGTGGGGGTGGAGGTGGGGAGGAGGACTGCTTGCTCCCCTCGCCTCTTCCTCCAGCCCCCCCCCCCAGTGCTGCTTCTCTGGCCTGCCACAAGGTCTGAGGAACAGTGGACTGACCCGCGGCTAAAAAAAATTGCCAACCCCTGATATAGCACACCGACTAATTCCCCTGGGTCCAAGAATTTTTCTGGTTGTTCCATGGCTGAGCCTTGTGAAAATCTGATCTTATCCACTGAACAGAAGCTCGGTTAAGCAAATCTCTCTTTGGATTATCTGTGCAACTGGTAAGATCCAACTCAGTGGGAATGATTGGATTTTCACAAGAGGCAGCCATGGAAGAAAACCACAGCAGTTCTCCTTCCGAAATTTGGCAGAAGGGGCCAATGCACCTGCAAAGTCTGGGCTGTCTCTGTCCAGGGAAGGGAGCAACGAGCACAACAGCCCAAGATGGTTGGTGGCATTCCATGCCACGTTGGAAACTTACAACTGCAGCGGGTGGAAGGGAGGGAAATGGATTAATGAGCACCCTTACATTGTGAATCTGTTCCTTCTGGAGAGGAACAGCCCAGTTTAGCATTAACCCAGGGAGAAGATCCATCCACGAAGAGAATCTCCATCTTGTCTGGAATCATTACATTATTTTATAATGTATATTTTGGAAACTTTCTTTTATTTATATTTGGAAGTTCTTGAAAAGAAGCTGACATAAAAGAACTAATTTATTGAAATCGATAATACTCGCATTTTATGTACCCCACTTAAGAGAAATATAAATCCTGTTAAATAAAAAAGAAAGGAATGGAAGTCACTGAGCTCTGGAAATGCCCCTGGGGGTGATGAAATCAAGCAATCACAGTTGAATAGGCATGAGACTGGTTAAAATTTGCAGCGTGGAAACGCTGTAAAAGGTAAAGGTAAAGGTACCCCTGCCCGTACGGGCCAGTCTTGACAGACTCTGGGGTTGTGCGCCCATCTCACTTAAGAGGCCAGGGGCCAGCGCTGTCCGGAGACACTTCCGGGTCACGTGGCCAGCGTGACATCGCTGCTCTGGCCAGAGCCAGAGCCAGAGCCAGAGCCGCACACGGAAACGCCGTTTACCTTCCCGCTGGTAAGCGGTCCCTATTTATCTACTTGCACCCGGAGGTGCTTTCGAACTGCTATGTTGGCAGGCGCTGGGACCGAGCAGCGGGAGCGCACCCCACCGCAGGGATTCGAACTGCCGACCTTTCGATCGGCAAGCCCTAGGCGCTGAGGCTTTAACCCACAGCGCCACCTGCGTCCCTGGGAAACGCTGCATCTTTCCACAAAGTTTCAGGCTTTCTTTGTCTATCCTCTTGGTTTCTTTTCTCCTAAACATGTATCTACTTTCTGCTCAAAGATTTGCCTTTTGTGTGACACTCCAACCAAGCACCTAATTTCTGAAGTAACACTTGCCCTTTCTCTGCCGTCTAATCCTGTGTTTGCTCAGAGTTCAGTGGATCTCACTGAGCAAAAGTTTGTAGCCCTTGTTATACTTGACCAAAGAAAGCAGGCTGTGGTGTGGGTGTACCCATCCCACCTTCCACTGATCCCTGGGGTGACTGTGAGCTGTAATTGAACTCAATGGGACTTGCTTCATAGAAGATATGCATAGAATTTCAGCCTTAGTTGCTTTCCTTATTGCACTCCTACCAGTTTGTGAAAGGACCTAATTAGTCTGTGAAAAGCTTAGAATCATTTAAGAAGCAGCAAGCTATTGCTTACCTTTGTCACCAAAAGTCCTTTGCCAGAGTTCAGCAGCCACCCACTGTCCTCTCCACAGTGACGCATGAAGGCACGCAGGCATATCAATTTCTTACAGGATGTGCTGCCAGAGCTCATGTTTTTAAAACACAATTTTATGATCTCAGTTCTCGGATAACAAACGACCCCACATATTGTGTGGATGGAAATCTCATGAGATTGAATTCCTCACTTGTCTGAAACATTTTAACCTCTGAGGCAAAAACCTCATGCTGGGGCTATGATCCCATGGATAAACATTCCACAAATCATTTGAACATTTTAATAACTGCAAGTTTAATCATCCAGATGATGATTAAAATGTACTTGACCCCAAAACACACTTGAACAAATTCAGGCAAGAGGTCTTTCACAATGTGAATACTATTATTATCACTGTTATTACATTCAGTATGCAAACTGCAATGTACACCATTCTGGCTATCCGGGGTGAGGCTCTGCCATAGTCTGCTCATGTGATTAATATGGGGTGTGTGGTGGAAGGCCTCTGTCAACAAGGGATGTGACCCGGGGAGGATAACATGACAAGGGCGGGTGGTGTTTTCTTTCTCCATGCGCCAAGTTTTAGTTAGAAAGAAATATTTAAAAATACACAAAGGGAACTGTTAAAGCAGAGGTCTTGGGAGGAAATTAATACAAACGGCACAAATAAGCATATTTTCTATTTCCAAATTTCAAAGGAGAGTGCCCACCCTTGTAACGGAAGAGGAAGGTATTGGCAGGGGAACTCTGAGGTTGCTGCTAGATAGGAGAAGGGGGTGGTGGTGAGCTGAGCTGGAAGTGGTCTGGGAGCTGGAGACAGAGTGACCTGCTTGCTGGGTGCTGGATCCAAAGCTGTGTCTAATGGAGAAGCAAGATGTGTTGGGGCGTTGATGCTATGAGCTCCTCCATCTTATGCTCGGGTTGTATATATGAGACAGTACAACAGCCCTGCAAGATTATCAACTGCTTTTATCCAGCAGTGGCTCATGAGGGGAGGGGGGCAAAGCAGAGTGCTGCAACCCATCAGAACATAACTGCAAGCAGCACCCCCAAACTGCAGACCTGCTCCTTAAGGAGGAATGCAACCCTTTCCAGGGCTGGCAATAGGCCCATTTCTGGGACATAGAAACCACTCCTCCTGATGTCCTGATACAACATTGGGACATTGTGCGTGCAATTCCCCCCCCCCCCCCGGATCTCCCTCACAAATCAGTGCCTCTGAACCACTGTAACACAGTGCCCTGATTTTCCATCCCACAGAAACTGGTCCAGAAGGATACCATGGTCAGTGGTACCAAAAGCTGCAGAGAGATCGAGAAGCAGCAGCAACTTCACACTGCTCTTTTATTGCTCTTGGTAAAGGTCATAATCTGGACGACCAAGGATAACTCAGTCCCATCACCCGGCCTAAGACCAGACTAGAATGGGTCTAGCTAATCTGTGACTTCCAAGAATGCCTACAGTTGCCACACCATGACTCTCTCAAACACTCTCCCTAGGAAGCAGGTATTTGAAGCTGGTTGGTATTGAGTCTAAATCATGGGGTCCAGAGCCAGTTTCTTTAAGAGTGGTCATATCACTGCCTCTTCCAAGGACCACCCGCTCTTGCAATGAAGGATTAACCACACTCTGAACCCAACCAGTCCATCACTCTCTTCTAGATTTAAGAGGGAAGGGGTCGAGAGGCACATACTGGGTGTATAGGCACAAGCACCTTGTCTACCTCCTTACTCTTCCTGCAGATGGGCATGTGATTAGCTAAACCCACCGATCAACAAATGAGTAATTCCTATAAATGAACTCGGGAAAGGCCAGTATTAAAATTGCCATCCATCATACCATGTGAATGATTTGCCATTTGCAGCTAAAGGGGAAATTCTTAGCAAAATCACAGGCAGTTAAGTAAGGATGCTGGCTGATTAATACGTTCATCAAAACCAGTAATGAAATGAAAATGACCCTGGGATCACAGCAATGGGTGGCTGGGATTTGCAGAGACACCAGAACTCCATTTAATTGCCATGGTGCTTCTCATGGAATTATGGTAGTAAAGAAAGACAAGCAGTTCCATTCTCTGAATGCTGCTCTTTCACAGCTTAAACATGGACCATGTTCCTTCTCCTCTTTATTGAGATGACAGCTGATGGGCTGGATAATTAGATTTGCATGACGGCACAGGAGGCCACCACCTAGCTGAAGCTAACCAGTACCTGAATGGGTGATCACCTGGGAATTACATGCAGGGTGTCTTGGGGTCCGTAATGGAATAAAGGTGATTTTATATGCTCATTTTAAAGGTTCATATAGGTATATAAAGGCAGTATGTATTTGAATAGAATTGAAGCCTCACACAGAGGAAGGAGAGGGGGAATAAACTTGTTCCTTAGAATCATAGAATCATAGAGTTGGAATAGACCACAAGGGCCATCGAGTCCAACCCCCTGCCAAGCAGGAAACACCATCAGAGCACTCCTGACATATGCTTGTCAAGCCTCTGCTTAAAGACCTCCAAAGAAGGAGACTCCACCACACTCCTTGTCAGCAAATTCCACTGTCAAACAGCTCTTACTGTCAGGAAGTTCTTCCTAATGTTTAGGTGGAATCTTTTTTCTTGTAGTTTGGAACCATTGCTCCGTGTCCGCTTCTCTGGAGCAGCAGAAAACAACCTTTCTCCCTCCTCTATGTGACATCCTTTTATATATTTGAACATGGCTATCATATCACCCCTTAACCTCCTCTTCTCCAGGCTAAACATGCCCAGCTCCCTTAGCCGTTCCTCATAAGGCATCGTTTCCAGGCCTTTGACCATTTTGGTTGCCCTCCTCTGGACACGTTCCAGTTTGTCAGTGTCCTTCTTGAACTGTGGTGCCCAGAACTGGACACAGTACTCCAGGTGAGGTCTGACCAGAGCAGAATACAGTGGCACTATTACTTCCCTTGATCTAGATGCAATACTCCTATTGATGCAGCCCAGAACTGCATTGGCTTTTTTAGCTGCCGCGTCACACTGTTGGCTCATGTCAAGTTTGTGGTCAACCAAGACTCCTAGATCCTTTTCACATGTACTGCTCTCAAGCCAGGTGTCACCCATCTTGTATTTGTGCCTCTCATTTTTTTTGCCCAACTGCAATACTTTACATTTCTCCCTGTTAAAATTCATCTTGTTTGTTTTGGCCCAGTTCTCTAATCTGTCAACGTCGTTTTGAAGTTTGATCCTGTCCTCTGGGGTGTTAGCCACCCCTCCCAGTTTGGTGTCATCTGCAAATTTGATCAGGATGCCCTTGAGTCCATCATCCAAGTCGTTGATAAAGATGTTGAATAAGACCGGGCCCAAGACAGAACCCTGTGACACCCCACTAGTCACTCTTCTCCAGGATGAAGAGGAACCATTGATGAGCACCCTTTGGGTTCGGTCAGTCAGCCAGTTACAAATCCACTGAGTGGTAGCATAGTCAAGTCCACATTTTACCAGCTTCTTTACAAGAATATCATGGGGCACCTTGTCAAATGCCTTGCTGAAATCAAGGTAGGCTACATCAACTGCGTTCCCTTCATCCACCAGGCTTGTAATTCTGTCAAAAAACGAGATCAGGTTAGTCTGACATGACTTATTTTTCAGAAATCCATGCTGACTCTTGGTGATCACAGTATTCCTTTCTAGGTGCTCACAGACTGTTTGCTTAATGATCTGCTCCAGAATCTTCCCTGGTATTGATGTCAGACTGACTGGGCGGTAATTATTTGGGTCCTCTCTTTTCCCCTTTTTGAAAATAGGGACAACATTTGCCCTCCTCCAGTCTGCCGGGACTTCGCCTGTTCTCCAGGAATTCTCAAAGATGACTGCCAGTGGTTCTGAGATCACATCTGCCAGTTCTTTTAATACTCTTGGATGCAGTTCATCTGGCCCTGGAGACTTGAATACATCTAAACCAGCCAAGTATTCTTGTACTATCTCCTTAGTTATTCTGGGCTGTTTTTCCTCTGCTGAATCATTTGCTCCAAATTCTTCAGGTTGGGCATTGTTTTCTTTATTGGAGAAGACTGAGGCAAAGAAGGCATTGAGGAGTTCAGCCCTTTAGTAATAATAATAATAATAAATTTTATTTATATCCCGCCCTCCCCAGCCGAAGCCGGGCTCAGGGCGGCTAACAACATTAAAACAGTATGACATTATAAAACATTATAAAAATGAATTAAAATCAAAATTGATGGCAACCATAAACTAAAGCTTTGTAAAGATTGCCAGAGGAGGGGGTCAGGCTGCGCCCTGACCAAATGCCAGGTGGAACAGCTCTGTCTTGCAGGCCCTGCGGAAAGATGTCAAGTCCTGCAGGGCCCTTGTCTCTTGTGACAGAGCGTTCCACCAGGTTGGAGCCGCAGCCGAAAAAGCCCTGGCTCTAGTTGAGGCCAGCCTAACCTCTCTGAGGCCTGGGACCCTCAAGGTGTTTTTATTTGAAGATCGTAAGTTCCTCTGTGGGGCATACCAGGAGAGGCGGTCCCGTAGGTACGAGGGCCCTAGGCCGTATAGGGCTTTGAAGGTTAAAACCAGCACCTTAAACCTGATCCTGTACTCCACCGGGAGCCAGTGCAGCTGGTATAGCACCGGATGAATGTGATCTCTAAGCGAAGACCCCGTAAGGAGTCTCGCTGCGGCATTCTGCACCCGCTGGAGTTTCTGGGTCAGTCTCAAGGGCAGCCCCACGTAGAGCGAGTTACAATAATCCAGTCTGGAGGTGACCGTTGCGTGGATCACAGTGGCTAGGTCAGGGCGAGAGAGGTAAGGAGCCAACTGCTTAGCTTGGCGGAGATGAAAAAATGCCGCCTTTGTTATAGCTGCAATCTGCGCCTCCATGGAGAGGGAGGTATCGAAGATTACACCCAAACTCTTAACGGACGGTGCTGGCACTAATTGCACCCCCGCAAGAGATGGGAGTTGCCCCCTCAGTCCCATGACGTCCCGTCCCAGCCAGAGGACCTCTGTCTTCGAAGGATTTAACTTCAGCCGGCTCCCACGTAACCATCCAGCCACAGCCTCCAAGCATCTGATCAGTGTGTCTGGGGCCGAGTCCGGGTGGCCGTCCATCAACAAATAGAGTTGGGTGTCATCAGCATACTGATGGCAGCCCAGCCCAAAACTCCGGACAAGCTGGGCGAGGGGGCGCATAAAGATGTTAAAAAGCATCGGGGAGAGTATTGCACCCTGAGGCACACCACACACCAAGGAGTGGCGGGATGACAATTCCCCCCCAAGCGCCACCCTCTGTCACCGACCAGAGAGAAACGAGCGCAGCCATTGAAGGACTGTGCCCTGGATCCCCACGTCGGCAAGGCGGTGGTCCAGGAGTTCGTGATCGACCATGTCGAAGGCTGCTGACAGGTCTAGAAGAATCAGCAGCCCCGACCCGCCTCGATCCAGCTGCCTGCGGAGATCATCTGTTAGGGCGACCAGAGCCGTCTCGGTCCCATGACCAGCGCGGAAGCCGGACTGGAATGGATCCAGAGCTGATGTTTCATCCAGAAACCTACCAAGCTGTTCAGCAACCGCTCTCTCAATCACCTTACCCAGGAATGGAAGATTCGAGACCGGGCGGTAATTGGATAGATCTAAGGGATCTAATGATGTTTTCTTTAAGAGCGGGCGCACCACTGCCTCCTTCAGTTCCCCTGGGAATGTCCCGGTGCCAAGGGACAGATTGATGATATCCCCCAGGGGGGCCCGCACCTCTTCTGGACACGCTCTAATCAGCCAGGACGGGCACGGGTCGAGAGGACAGGTGGTGGGCTTTCCAGCTCGGAGGAATCTGTCTACATCAGCTGGGGATATCCAGTCAAAGTGGTCCAATACTGAACCCGAGGACAGTCGAGGGGCCTCCAGTTCCTTTATCGTATCCAAATTGGCAGGGATGTCATGGCAGAGCAACAAGACCTTCTCCGCAAAAAAGCTCGCAAATGCCTCACAGCTGTGTGTCAAATTGTTATTTAAATTTGGCTGTCCTTCGAGGGACGTTAAAGACCGAATTATACTAAATAATTGCGCCGGGCGAGAGCTAGCGGATGCAATGGAGGCCGAGAAGTAGGACTTTTTAGCGGCCTTCACTGCCATCTCATAGGTTTTCATAAAAACCCTATAAGATGTTCTTGAGGCTCCGTCACGGGCACCCCGCCATACTCGCTCTAGCCGTCTGAGGTCCCGCTTCATTTTCCGGAGCTCCTCGGTAAACCAGGGAGCCCGGTTCCTGCGGGGTCGCAGAGGGCGCTTAGGTGCGATCTCATTGATGGCTGCCAGGAGCTGGGTATTCCAGGCCTCAACAAGCTCAGTCAATGAGTCGCCAGGGGGAGAAAGGTCCCGCAAGGCTTGACGGAATCTATCAGGGTCCATCAGCCTCTGCGGGCGAGCCCAAATTGGCTCGCCACCCAAGCAGGGTGGGGGTGGAACGTCAATCCTGGCTTTCAGAGCATAGTGATCAGACCATGGCACTTTCATCGAAGGAAACATGATCACATCTATACCGACGCCAAAGATCAAATCCAGCGTGTGGCCTGCTTGATGTGTGGGGCCCGAAACAAACTGGGAGAGCCCTAGTGTCGCCATGGAAGACACCAGGTCCAGAGCCTGTGAGGAGGGAGTGGCATCAGCATGGATGTTGAAGTCCCCCAATACCAATAGGTTAGGGAACTCCAAGGCCCAGCCGGCCACCGCCTCCAGCAGGCCTGACAGGGTGGCTGCTGGTGCGCTTTCTGTGTCTCCTGTTTGCATTTCACCATCTTTTCCTCTGAGTGACCCCACTGGCTTCTTTAGGCACCTTCCATGTTTCCGTCTCATTGGTATTGCCTGAAGTTGTGCTTTTACTATCTCCCTCTTAACAAACTCCCAGCCATCATGAACTCCCTTTCCTTTTAGTATTACTGTCCATGGGATCTCACCCAGCACTTCCCTAAGTTTTATGAAGTCGGCTTTCTTAAAGTCAAGAAATTGAGTCCTAGTATGCTTGGCTGCTCCTTTCCGCTGTATAGTAAACTTCAGAAGAGCATGATCACTCGCGCCTAATGATCCTTCCACTTCTACCCCACTAACCAGGTCATCAACATTGGTTAGGACCAGATCTAAAATGGTTGTTCCTCTTGTTGCTTCTCCCACTTTCTGGACAACGAAGTTGTCTGCAAGGCCAGTGAGGAATCTGTTTGACCTTATGCTCTTGGCTGAGTTTGACATCCAGCAAATATCCGGGTAATTGAAGTCCCCCATTACTACTATCTCCCTTCCTTTTGCATGCTTGGCCATCTGTTCCAGGAAGGCATCATCTATGTCCTCCATTTGGCTTGGGGATCTATAGTAAACTCCCACAATGAGGTCCCTGTTATTCTTCTCTCCCTTAATTTTGACCCAAATGCTCTCACTTTGGCTTTGAGGTTCTAAATCTTGGATCTCTTCACAGGTATACACATCCCTGACATATAACGCCACTCCTCCTCCTTTCTTGTCTGGTCTGTTTCTCTGAAATAGATTGTATCCCTCCATTATTACATTCCAGTCGTGGGACTTATCCCACCAGGTTTCAGTGATGCCTATTATGTCATATTTAGTTTGCTGTACCAAGAGCTCAAGCTCATCTTGTTTATTTCCCATGCTTTGCGCATTAGTGTACAGATATTGAAGTCCATTAATCATTCCCCCGTGTCTCTTATTTAAGGATTTTTTCCTCCCACCACTAGGTCTGTGTGCTGTTTGCTCCATTTGGTCTATGACATTTGGATGATCATCTTCATCAATTGATAGACTCCTACCTTCAGGAGCACTGTCTCCCTCCCCCACGTTAGTCAGTTTAAAGCCCTCCTGATGAGGTTTCTGAGATTTTTGGCAAAAACATTCCTCCCAACCGAGGTGCAGCCCATCGCTTGCCAGAAGTCCATCTTCAAGAAACTGCAGTCCGTGATCTAAGAATCCAAACCGTTCCTGTTTACACCATTTGCGAAGCCAGCTGTTCACTTCCACTATTTTTCCCTCTCTCCCTGGGCCACGTCGTTCAACTGGGAGGACAGATGAGATGACAATTTGTGCATTTAATTGCTTCAATTTCCTGCCCAGAGCCTCGTAGTCTCTTTTGATCTTCTGGAGGCTATTGCTTGCAGTGTCATTGGTTCCCACATGAACCAAGAGGAAGGGGTATTTGTCAGTGGGTTTTATGATTCCTTGCAGTCGTTCAGTTACATCTTGGATCTTAGCCCCGGGGAGACAGCACACTTCCCGAGACATCTTGTCAGGCCCACAGATCACTGCTTCTGTTCCCCTCAGTAGGGAATCCCCTATCACCACTACACGCCTCCTCTTAGGTCTGGTCGGGGTTCTTCCGTGAGCTGTCCGTTCCAAGGTCGCCTGCACATTCCCTGAGGACTGACTTTGCTGCTCGTCTTCATATACCTGATCGACTGTAACGAGGGAGAGATCCTCAAATGGAGTCTGCTCTTCGTCTTCCATGCTAGGGGAGAGGACAAAGCGATTGTGTATTTCTAAACAATCAGAGTGAACCCTGGGCCTCCTACTTCTTTGAGTCACGTTTCTCCATATATCTGGCTCCTGTGTTGGTGAACTAGCCTCCTTCTCAGGGGAGTCCCCTGTCTCCTCCTTGGTGGAGATGGTGTGCTCTGTTGCTTCCAAGAAGAGCTCCAGCTCTCTAATTCTTTGGAGCGTAGCTACACGTTCCTCCAGTTGCTGGACTTTGTCTTCTAAGAGGGCAATCAACATGCAATTGCTGCAGGTAAAGCTGCCTGCAACCTTTGGCAAGATGGCAAACATTGTGCAGGAACCGCAGGCGACTGCAGCTGTTCCCTCACTCTCCATCTTGAGAACGTGTCGTTGGGGGTGGCTACAGCGGTCCTCCATCATAAGAAGCGTGCAGACAGGACAAATAACTCCCCCCAAAAAAACCCTAGGTCTCCCCCAACAAATGTTTGAGACTAGCTCCCCTAAATCTAAAGATGGATCAAACTGCGCGCACCGCTGCCCTGCAAGCTCTGATAAGCTCCTCCCACAGCTAATCACCTGCCTCAACAGAAACCCTGCCCCCTCTGACCTTTGCACAGGGAGAGCAGCTAATCAGCCACAAGAAACACACACAGGAGAAAACCCTTTTTGCTCCTTCTTCAGCTGCTGCCTTGCATCATCAACATCATCATTCGCACTTTATTGATTATGTCTTGAACTTATTACAGGCTCAATCCCAAATGCCACACAGAATGTAAGTGTGTAGCTATTTAAAGAGTGACACACAGGTACATCAGAACAGGGATATCAGAATTGTAACACCACTTATTTGCCGACAGGGAACTTAGAAAGTTAATAGCTGGTCAATAATGACCTGGTTATTAGGAAAAACTAACTGAAAATGGGACATAATAATAATTAATTACTTATACCCTGCCCATTTGGCCAGGCCTCCCCAGCCACTCTGGGCGGCTTCCAACAGAATATTAAAAACATGATAAAATGGCAAACATTAAAAACATCCCTAAACAGGGCTAAAAGTCAGGTAGTTGTTTATTTCCCTGACATCTGATGGGAGGGCGTTCCACAGGGTGGGCACCACTACCAAGAAGACCCTCTGCCTGGTTCTGTGGAACCTCACTTCTTGCAGTGAGGGAACTGCCAGAAGGCCCTTGGTGCTGGACCTCAGTGTCCGGGCTGAACGATGGGGGTGGAGATGCTCCTTCAGGTATACTGGGCCGAGGCCATTTAGGTCTTTAAAGGTCAGCACCAACACTTTGAATTGTGCTTGGAAACATACTGGGAGCCAATGTAGGTCTTTCAGGACCGGTGTTATGTGGTCTCGGCAGCCACTCACAGTCATCAGTCTAGCTGCCGCATTCTGGATTAGTTGCAGTTTCTGGGTCACCTTCAAAGGTAGCCCCACATAGAGCGCATTGCAGTAGTCCAAGAGGGAGATAGCTAGAGCATGCACCACTCTGGTGAGACAGTCTGTGGGCAGGTGGGGTCTCAGCCTGCGTACCAGATGGAGCTGGGAGACAGCTGCCCTGGACACAGAATTGACCTGCACCTCCATGGACAGCTGTGAGTCCAAAATGACTCCCAGGCTGCACACCTGGTCCTTCAGGGGCACAGTTACCCCATTCAGGACAAGGGAGTCCTCCACACCCACCTGGCCCCTGGCCCCCCAAAACAGTACTTTTGTCTTGTCAGGATTCAACCTCAATCTGTTAGCTGCCATCCATCCTCAGCCGCCTCCAGGCACTCACACAGGACCTTCACCGCCTTCACTGGTTTTGATTTAAAAGAGGTAGAGCTGGGTATCATTCACAGACTAATGAACACCCAGTCCAAACCCCCAATGATCTCTCCCAGCAGCTTCATGTAGATCTTAAAAAGCATGGGGGAGAGGACGGAACCCTGAGGCACCCCACAAGTGAGAGTCTAGGGGTCTGAACACTCATCCCCCAACACCACTTTCTGAACACAGCCCAGGAGGAAGGAGCGGAACCACTGTATGACAGTACCCCCAGCTCCCAGCCCCTCTAGACTGTCCAGAAGGATGTTATGTTCAGTGGTATCAAAGGCCACTGAGAGATCCAGCAGAACTAGGAAACAGCTTTCATCTTTGTCCCTAGCCTGCTGGAGATCATCCACCAGCACAACCAAGGCAGTTTCAGTTCCATGATGAGGCCTGAATCCTGATTAGAAGGGATCCAAATGGGTCTACATCCTCCAGGCATGCCTGGAGTTGTTCAGCAACCACCTGCTCAATCACCTTGCCCAAGAATGAAAGATTTGATACTGGGCCATAGTCGGCCATATTGGCCGTGTCTAAAGATTTTTATTTTTTTTAAGAAGTGGTTTAATAACCACCTCTTTCAGCGGGTCTGTGAAGGCTCCCTCACAGAGAGAAGCATTCACAACCCCGCAATCCATCACCCTGCCCTTCCCGGCTTGTTTTTATGAGCCAGGATGGACAAGGATCAAGGAGACGGGTGGTCGGTTTCACTTGTCCAAGCAGCCTGTCCACATCCTTGGAGGTAACAGATTAGAATTGATCCCATGCAACTTTATACAGGACTCTAGCACTCTCCCACCCTGGCCCTGCTCCCACAGTGGTCTATCTCTTTCCGAATCTGAGCGACTTTATCTGCAAAAAAACTTCGCAAAATCATTGCAGGAGATCTTACCGGGCCACAATGGCGAATGTAGTTCTGTTAGATTGCAAACCACCCAAAAGAGTCTCCTGCTGCTGGGAGGGGTCGTGGAGAAGTCCAGACAACTTTTCCTCTAGAGTGTGGAGGGCATGACATGGACCCCCTATAGTTTAAGCAAAAAAAAAAAAAAAAAAGGTAAAGGTAAAGGACCGCTGACAGTTAAGTCCAGTCACAGATGACTCTGGGGTTGTGGTGAGCATCTTGCTTTACAGGCCAAGGCAGCCGGTGTTTGTCCACAGACAGTTTTCCCGGGTCATGTGGCCAGCATGACTAAGCCACTTCTGGCGCAACAGAACATGGAAACCAGAGCAGCGCATGGAAACACTGTTTACCTTCCAACTGGAGTGGTACCTGTTTATCTACTGGCACTTTTTGGCATGCTTTCAAACTGCTAGGTTGGCAGGAGCTGGGACTGAGCAACGGGGATTCGAACCGCCGACCTTCTGATCAGCAATCCCAAGAGGCTCAGTGGTTTAGACCACAGTGCCACCCACGTCCCAGTATTAGTTAAAGTACAACCATACAAACCCCAAATACCTAAAACATGGTAGACACATATGGCCCCAAATTCCCTGATTGGTCAAAAAGTCTGAAAGCCAATCAAAGCTTGGGAGATGCTGAAAAGACCATAAAAACAGAAGGTGAAACAGAAGCACCTGCAATACCACTTTGTTCCCAGGATCTACTGACTAGACATTCTTGCTCTTAATATAGAGGTTGCAGGTGTCTGCCGTAACATACCGCAATAAATAAATGATTTGCCTTTCTGAACCCCTTGATGTTTAATATATCTAAGCAGTGTCAAAAACATAAACAGTAAAACAGTGTCATACAGAAATAAAAATAGATATAAAGTAATACTAATGTCTCACTTTATGGATCAGTGAAAATCTTGGCAAAAATATATGTTTTTAAATGATGTCTGAAGAGCAAGTGATGGATGGTGCTTCTTGTATGGCTGTGAGAGGAGGCACTGCGGACGGCAGAGCCCAAGCCTTCGCACTACTGACTGCTTTACCCCAGCCTTCATTCCAGGCCCACCATAACATCCCTGAACAGATGAAAGACAACGGGCCTACAGGTAAATTTTACAAAGTCAGAAGCTATGTGCTTCAACACCCCTCCTCATGCCCCAAAAGAACTCACTAAGGTCACCAAAATAAAACTTTGTCACACCAAGTTCAGATACCTAGGGGTACAATAACCAGAAACCTCAATAAATTGTACCTCCACAACTACAAGCCTCTGTGGCGACGAATTAACAAAGACCTAAAGAGATGGAACAACATGAATTTCACTCTCTCAGAAAAATAGCCATGATCCAAATGATCACCCTCCCAAAACTAACCTACCTATTCCAAACCCTCCCAATTTGGATCACCCCATCCCAACTCCGCAGTTGGCAGAGAAAACTACACTCTTTCATCTTCTCACATAAAAAACCAAGAATAAGCCCCAAATACCTGCACCTCCCCACCTCAGAAGGAGGATGGGGAATCCCCAACATAGAAGCATATTACATTGCCAACCAAATACGCCATTTAAGCCCATATATACTAGAAGATGAGACAATACAATGAGTACACCTAGAGAGGAAAACAATTGAAATACCTGCAGCACAGCATACCCACTCCTCCCAAACAAACTAAGGAAGATTCCCACAACACTTAACAGGTACACATAGACCATGCTCAAACCAGGGAAAGCAGAAATTGGGAAACTATCCCCAAACCCATCCCCACCAATCCCCCTGGCGTACCACCCATTATTCCACCATGCAGTACAAAACCTCCAGATAAAAACCTGGCAAACCAAAGGCTTATATCACCTAATAGACTTCTATAAAAATAACAAACCTCTGTCAACACAAGAAATACAGGACAAACTAGAAGACACCCAAATGCCCTGGTTAGCACAACACCAACTACATGCCTTCTTAAACAACCCAACAGTAAAATCAGTAGCAACTAGGCCCCTGACAACCTTCGAAAACCTCCTCCTAACAACAAAGGGAAACGGTAAAGGGATGGTATCCACAATATACAAAATACTACTCCAAAATCCCACGAATCCCCTAGACGCAATCAAAAAACAATGGGAAAATGACATAGGCTATGAGATTAACCCCACTCAATGGACCAGAATGTGGTCCAAACCCCCCTTTAAATCCATATCAATGAAAAGAAAAGAACTCACTCTGAAACTCACCTACAGGTGGTACCTAACACCAAGAAAACTAGCGCTAATACGCCCAGGAACCTCACCAAAATGCTGGAGAGGGTGCACCTCCACAGGCACATACCTCCATGTGTGGTGGGAATGCCCCAAAATCCAAATATTCTGGACAACAGCCATATGAGAAATATGTAAAATAACTAAGCAAGTATTAGACATCACCCCAGAACTGGCCCTACTAAACATCTTCCAAGACCACAATGCCCATTTACACCACAAAGAACTCATAACCCACCTACTTTCAGCAACCAGAAACATCATAACCAAACACTGGAGAGACCTGTCAGGAGTAAGCATGGAACAATGGTACCAGATAGTATGGGAAACAGCCCTACTAGAAAAATTAACCAACAAACTGAAACTGACACGGGGACAAACAGAGGAAGATGCCTTTACCCCAGTATGACTCCCCTTTATCACATACACAGCCCAACAAGACAATGACAATAATCCACCAACAGCATACAAATCAATATGGCTAACCTGATCCAAAACACCCACCCACCCCACTCACACACAAAAACAAAGTTCACCACAGCCAATCACAAACAAACAACCACACCCTAGGCCAACCCCAACCTCTCTCACCACCAAAGGAACACAAGTGAACAGCAGAGAACCGGCACGAGTAATGCTGACACCAAACCCTACATACATTAAGCAATATAGAAATATCGCCACCCGACCCCACCCATCTTTCCCCCCTCCACCCCTTTTCTTCCCAACGTCTCAACAAATGAAACTGATTTGTAAAAGTCTTACATGGAAAAAATACGAGAGACATTACACATAGTTCTGTAAAACAAGAAAATCTATAATAATAATAATAATAATAATAATAATAATAATAATAAACAGATGAAAGACAATTGGTTTGGAGGATTTGTTGTGGTGGGAAGGGAGCCAGCCGGGAGAGAAGGGTTAATGCTCTCCTGCAAAGTGCATTTGCTGCTTGCAGTGAAGGCGCAAAATACTACTAAACCTGAGGTTATGTAAATACAATCCTGGTAACAAGACACACAACATAAATGGATGGTCAGGAGATAAAGTCCAATTTAGGAACCGAATGGACTTTATCTCCTGACCATCCATTGGACTTTAATTTCTCTTGATATTAATTTCTCTGTTTGCATGATGCATTGGTCTATGGAATTATACTTTGTGAGATATTATATGTTGAATTGTGTTTGAAGCAGAAGTTACATAGTGAAAAACATCCTGTTACGTTGTGTGTGTTGTTACCAGGCTTGCAGTGAAGAAGCAGTGGCTGGGCTTTAAATAGCAAGAAGCTGGCTGAGACCTATGGAGAAAAGATGTGTATCTAGGAGTTCACTCAGCTAATGAGAGGAAACTGCAATGCACTGCTTCCATCTAGTGGACACTGCAGGAAGAAGCAGACTGTTTTTCAGGAGTGATTTGTTCCTTTGTTTTATATCCCACCTTTCTGTTAAAATTGCCCAAAACTGCTAACAGGAATGGTTAGCATCTCTCTGTTTCAGGAGACAATGGAGGAGTGCACCTCTGGGGGTAAAGTCAAACTGCTGGAAGGTTACAAGATCTGCTGTGGCTGTAGAGACAGATGTGGGAGAGACATGTTTTGTTGCAGCTGGGGCAGAAGAAGGCATCCAGTTGAGCCACTGCAGATGCACCATGGCATTTTTTCTCTCCGTGCTCCTCCCAGCGGTCATCCGTCCTCTGGTCACTGAAATAGATGTTATAGATGCCTGTTTGTCTCCAGGCACTGCAGTCATGTGCTAGGGATTCCCACATGGTGGGGTTGATGCTGCCAGCTTCCAGAAGATGTTTGCAGACATCTTTGTAACATGGTGTTGGTCTGCCAAGGGGCCTGGTGCCTGAAGTCAGCTGTCCCACAGCATGTCCTTAGGGATCCTGCCATCTTCCTTTCTGTGGATATGACCAAGCCAGAGTAGATGTTGCTGAGACAGGAGAAGGAAGGTGCTGGGAATGTGGGCTTGGGAGAGCACAGAAATAAAGCCTACACTACAGAACACAGAAAGGCTCTGAAGTGCAATGGTCATGTCTCTTGCTCTTTGGCCAGCTTTCCAATGTGAATGAGGACCAGCCTCCATCAACTGGGAATGCCCACCCAAGTCACGACTATCTTTCCTCCACTTCCTCCAATGAGCAGCAGGCAGGATCTAAGATCATACACACCCACCCCATACGTTTAAAGCACTTTTAATGCACATTTAAAGTACATGGTTCCCCCAGAGAGTACTCTTCTAGTTTTGTGAGGGGAGAAACTACAGTTCTTGGGATTCTTTGGGAGAAGCCGTGTGCTCTAATTGTACACTAAATATGCTTTCAATATATGGTGTGAATATATGGTGTGAACTGCCAAAGGCAGTTTGAACTTCCCATATGAACAAGCCAAAACGTTTCAAGGTGGGGTTAAATAAACGAGCAGCCCTCAAGTAAGAACTTGGGGTTGTCTTTTTAATAGCCCAGCTCCATGAACTGTTGCATTGAGTTAGCAAGGCAAGAGCCAGGATTGTGATACCAGAACCAAAGACTGAAATACCCAGCTCAAGGCTGACCTCAGGGGAGAAACGAGGCTTTTTTTTTACCCGGGTCAAAGACTCAGTTTGGCGCGCGCGCACACACACACACACACACACGTGTACATTCGCACGCGCGCAAACCTCAACACATTTGTTTTTCAAGGGCATAAAAAGTAGGCAATATATTATTCATCAGGGAAAGGGGAAAGGGTTCCCTGTTGCCTCTCCAGGTTTTCCAGCTGTTCTCTCCCACTGTCTGCCTCCCCTTGCGAATGAGCCGGGGACATCAGACAGGCTGGGAGCCTCAAGGGCGCCCTTCTGGGGGCTTCACCAGGAGCAAAAGTCCTGGTTAAAGCCCGCCCTCCCCAGCAACGGCACTGCCCGATCCAATAAGTTGTCTAAACTGAGCAGCAAAGTCGCTGCCTGCTCTTGTGCAAAACATTCCAGGGATGTTACCTGAGAAGTGAGGGCACTGCATCCTGCCTGTCGACGCTGTTCAAGTAAGATTATCACTGCCACGTGACAAAGGTCCAGTCCCTCGGATTGGGGAAAAACCTTGCTTTCTAGACAAAGCTCTATTTCACTTCTGGCCACTAGGTGGCTCCCTAGCAGTGCTTTGCAATACGAGAGAACAGTTCTCTCATCTTTATAGGGCTATTGATATGTGTGATGCTTTATAGCAGTGGTGGGAAATCAGGACTCCCCCCCCCCCCCACACACACACAAAGTGGTTGGGCTCCAAATTCCACCATCCCCAGCCACTGGCCGATTAACTTATGGAACATACCACCATAAAATCTAGTGATAGCAAGTGGATGGCTTTTTAAAATAAATAATTACATCAATTTGTGGGTGTTAGGTCTGGCAATAGCCATGAGAGCCAAATGGAAGCACTGATTGGAAAACACCCGTAAGGATTAATCTCCCCACATCAAAACTTTCCCGGAGAATGCCAGAAACTCACTCAAAATCTTCTGATTTTGTTCTCTAAATAAAAACAACTGGACAAAATACGCATTGCCAATCCCACCCTCCCTTCCCAGACATAAAAGGACCTCCTTTTGGAGGTATTGGAAGGAAGGCAAACGAAACTACCACTTTATTCTTCTTCGCAGCAGATAGCTGGAGGGGTGACTAACATCTGTGAGGGGTTGTGAGGTGGAGATGCCTGTCTCTTGTTGACTGGATATACTGGCCTTGCAAAGCTTCACTAAAACAGTGCCTTCCAGATGTGCTGAACCACAACTCCCATCAGTGCCAGCTGGTAACTGCTGGCTGGGGTGATGATGGGAATTGCAGTTCAGCAGGTCTGGAGGGCTCAAGGCTGCAATTGGTGCCCTAAGTTCCCTCTGTGCTCTGTGAGCTGCACCTCAAAGTGACTGGGGCTCTAGGTACATTTCTCAGCTCTTTTCATTGAATTATGGGTAGTATCCAACATTAGTCATAAAGTTAACACACTAAAATAAATTTCATTGGTTTCAATGGGCATACTTTGAGCATGATTCAAACAGTGATCACTCTAAGGTCCTCAAAAACGCAACATGAGAAGAGCTGTTTTTTTATTTTGTTTTAATGTTGACATGTCACCATCAACAACATGGGGGTCAATGATATGAAAGGCTGGAGTAGAGAGCCAACCAAATTCCACAAAAGTCCAAATTTGGCCAGTTTTCATGTTTTGTTGCTCAGGTGCTCAAATTTCAGAATGGAAAGTTGAGCTCAAAATGCCAGCATTGGCCATTTGGGTTGTGTTCATTGCTTCGAGGAGATGTATTCTGGTTGCTTGAATAAATGTAGTATAAAACGTACCAAATTGTCTTGAACGTCAGATTTCAGATACTATCAGATATTGATGGCTGCATGTCAGCTGCTGTCAAAAGCTGACATTTGTTGCATGTCAGCTCTCAGATACTGTCATACTAAATGCTGCAATTCTGAAGCTGTCAAATACTGACTGCTGCTGCATGACAGCTGTGAGTTAGACAAATGAATTGAAATCTGTGGCAAAAATGGCTGCAAAAATGCTGGTGCTGAATAGTGATTATTTGCTTGGAGAATAAACGGTAAAGGTAAAGGACCCCTGAAACTTGAGTCCAGTTGCGAATGACTCTGGGGTTGCGGTGCTCATCTTGCTTTACTGGCCGAGGGAGCTGACGTTTGTTCGCAGTTTTTCCAGGTCATGTGGCCAGCATGACTAAGCCACTTATGGCAAAACCAGAGCAGTACATGGAAATGCCATTTACCTTCCCGCTGGAGCAATACCTACTTGTACTTTGACGTGTTTTCGAACTGCTAGGTTGGCAGGATCTGGGACTGAAAACGGGGATTCTAACCACCGTCACAGGGATTTGAACCACCGACCTTCTGATCAGCAAGCCCAAGGCTCAGTGGTTTTTTAAAAATAATAATAATAATAATATTTATTACTTTTTAAAAAAAAAGGAAAAAGAGACAAAAGAGAAAAAAAGGGGGGGGAAGAGAGAACAAGAACAAGAAAAAATAAAACAATACAATACAATATATAAACCATACAAAACACAACCTCAACACATAAGCAAAATAAAACAAAAACAATTTAAAAACATACATCATACCTTTTCCATATTCTAACTTTCATTCCCTTATATCATCGACCTCCTCTCACCTCCCTCTTTGTATTCCACTTCCATTAATTATTTTAGCAATTCCTTTCCAGCTTTCTCCATTTTCTATCATATAAATGTCTTAACATATTAAATTTAGTATACTTATTTAAGCTTAACTCCTTATAGCATTTCTACTAAGGCCATAAAAAATTCATTCCAACATTTTCCTGTCACTCATTAATTTTACAATATATCTATATATAAATTTTAAATCTTCCAATCTTCTTCCACCATCTCCTCTCCCCAGTCTCGGGCTCTGACAGACACTTCCGTCCACTCCATACAGTCCATCAACCTGGAGATCTTATGTCCGAGGCTCTTAACTCTTTTCCACGTCCCTTCTGCAATTCTTCTTCATATTCTTTGATGCTAAAGAGCAGATCTCAAGGAAACTCCAATCCAACGACACCTCCACTCCATCTTGACAGGCCAGCCAAATTTCCACAATTAAAGCTAGGATCCATAAAGTATTTCAGGGCATATTTCAAAATTCCTCCAAAGGCCTCCCGAGCTCCAACCTCCTCCTGACCCAAGTCCATATTCCAAAAATCAGTTAATCCCTGCATAGAGGGATCTTTCCAACTTTCCTTTTCCAGGCCAGGCCAGGCTCCGATCTTCAAAGTCTGACTTTTTCTAGTTTCAATCATAAAGTGCCTCAACTTATAGTCTTTGATTTGCCTCTGAAAGTTGCTTTAGGTTCGACAACAGCAACTTTCTCCTTCTCCTTTTCAACAATTTGTCCTGCTAAAATAGATTCCTGTGTCAAATCCTAAATAATTTCTGTATTGGTGCTCACTTTTGGTCCCAAAATGTCAGTTTTAGTAATCATAGCATCCATTTTTTTATGAAGTTTTTCCAACAAATAGTTTATCTTGCAAAATGCAGTTACTAAGGCTTCTCCTGTCAACATTCTCAAATGTCCAAGGTCAATCTCTGGTTCCCACACTTCTTATCAAGCAGCTGGAGATTTCCCAGCTCCACTCTTGTAACAGTTTCAAAAGCTCCCTCTAGAGGGAAACAGTCTCAAGAAGTTCAAAGAATATCTCCAAAAACATTGTAAAATGTTTGAATGTTAAAATGATGTTGGATATAAAGATAATATGGCATCAGTGACATAGTAAAAAGAAATATGCAAAAATGTTTTAAGAAAAAAGGGTAAGACCAGAGTAAAATTATGTCGAAGCTAAATAAATGATATAAGGGATTAAGTTATAAAGAACATGTGATAAATGGATTTAAAAGGAAAGGAAAACCGAAGACATAATAGGTTGAAATGTATAATATTAAATAAGATTGGAAAGAGGGTAAGGAATTGCTGAATTTGATTGTGTAAAGGGGAACACAGAAAAGGGAGATGTGAGGAAGTCAGGAAAGAGGGTTATAAAGATAGTAAGTAAAAAACTAGATTCTTATTTTTTCTCTGTTTTTTTTTGTTCTTTCTTATTACTTTTCCTTTTTTTCGCTTACGCTTTTTATTGTGTTTTAATGTTTTTGTTGAATACTTGTTTTACTATGCAAAATCTTAATAAATATTTTATAAAAAAAAAAATAGAGGGAAACAGTCTCCACTTGTATCAATCCTTTCAAAGAAAGTTCAAAAAGTAAAGTTGGTTTCAATTTTCAGTTACTTTTCCTCCCTTTTAAACACAGAAGCGGACAATGGAAACAATATATTTCTCTTATTCAATCGACTGTCAACATCCGTTCTCTTCGCTGTCAATGAACTCTCCCAAAACGTCAATCACTGTCAGTCCGTTCCCAGGTTCAGAGCAGTGGCAATTTAATTCTAATCACTCTCTCCTGCAGGATACATGGTCCAAAATTTTCCCCCTCTTCTCCTGCTTCCAAGGGGGGTCTAATAATTTCAATCGATGGAAGTTTAGTCCTTTACATAAGGCTTTCCAAGACCTTAACTTGTAAGCTCTTTGCTTCAGTCTATTTACAAAAGGGGAAGGCGGACTTCCTGTTTTGAACCTTCCCCGTTCGATGTCAAATTAAAGTATTTAAAGATCCAATTTTCCGTACTACTCATGGGTTGTTGTTTAAAGTCCAATTGTCCACAGGAAAAAGTCAGCACTCTCCGGCAGCAGCAATGCGGCTTCACTCCATGAAAGAAGCAGTCGATTCAAAGCACTGCGCCGCTCACCCCACGTCGCTCTGGATCTCCAAAACAGGGTTTCCCCACGAGTAGAGGAGGCACAAAGGGTGCCAGCCAAATCCCAAGTTCACAGGCTTCTTCCGCCTGTGATTTCTGTGGGTCTCCGCCTTTGCCGTGGCGGTTCAGACCCTACTTTTCACGGAGCTAGTTCCTCCCATTCGGAGGAGCTCCGCCATTGCCGGAGGCGCTAACCCGGAAGTCCCAAGGCTCAGTGGTTTACACCACAGCGCCACCTGTGTCTGTTGGAGAATATAGGACATCCAAACTGACAAGGGAGAATTTTGAGAATTTTGGGGCACAATTATTTCTGTGCCAGAATTAACCATGACCATGTCTTAGGTGCAATTTTCTTGATAAGCCCCTAGGTGGAGATATTTAACCAAGTCCACATTCCAAAAGTATAGACTTTGACTGTCAGATTTATTGATAACTGCAGCAGGGCCCTTTCTGCTGGGATCAGAACGAGGCCAGGATCTCTTCCACTTAGATAATTAGCACCATGGAGTCACAGGTGTCAAGTGGCCCAAAATTCAATACAACCAGTGCACCTGATGGTCACAGTAGGAACTGCCCTTCCCCTGCACAGACTGGGACTGGGCTACTACGGATGGCAGCAAAACAAGCCTTAGAGTCAACTATTTACCCCAGGAAGAGTTCAGGTGCCTTTTCAGGAGCATTGGTGAAACAGAGTCCTGCAAGCTCGTGAGAGAGAAAATTACAGCTTTAAAGGTTGTAGGTACAGTTTCTCATGAGTGTGTGAACCTGGCAAGAATCTTCCTGAACATTAAAAAACCCAAAAAACCTTTTAATTGTTTATAATTTCCAGTGCTGCACTTTTCTGGCCTGCTTTGCTCTAGGTATCTTGTGAAGGTTTACAAATAATGTACACAATAAAACAAATATCCTGAATTACCTTGATGGTTATTTGAGATTCTAACTTGACTAGAGTTGAAGGAGGACCTGCATGGGCAGTGGGGACAAGGCTTTGCTCCTTGGAGATCTTTCCAAGGGTCATGTTTTTTGGGTTTAATATCCGTTAGCTAGGCTTGTCCTTAAGTCGTGTTTGGAATGAAGTACTGATGACAGCTGCTCAGTGCTTCTAAATTAAAATGGCTACTTGGGCTTGCACCATTAAAAAAGAGAGAGGTAGGACTTTGCCCTCAGGAAGGCTCTTCAGTACCAGCAGAGCTCCCATTGAGCCTTCCTGCCTTGCTGGCCTTTCCCCACCTAGCCTGGGAGGGTGGGGCCTGGATTGACTCCAGCTGCAAAAGCTGAGGCTGCTGAACAGACTCTTGGGCTGGGGTGTTGTTTGGGGGAGGTTTTTTGTGGGGGGGGGCATTGTTGCTGTTGGTTTTTTTGTATCTTTATTTTAGATCTTGTTATTTATGTGGAAATTGTTTACTTTGGTTGCGTAATTATGTATGTATGTATGTATGTATGTATGTATGTATGTGATGGAATTCAGGTTTGCCTGCAGCAGCCAGAAATTCAACTTCCTTCTCAAGGAAGAGCAAGTTGGTCAAAATCCATAAAGCGTATACGTTTGTCTGGCAGGGAGGTGGCAGGGTGGGTATCGACTGACTGGCCACAGATCTGAAACAATAACAATAACAGTAACATCCCTCCCTATTCTCTGTTGTCATAAACACCAGCAAATAGCTTAGCCAACTAAGAGAGAACATCTCTGAATTAAGGACCCGAATTGTAAGAGTAGCCATGTCATACCTCAGCAGCCCCTTCGCTTTGGTAAGCAAGTAAAGGTTGAAAGTGAACATTTAAAACTAGTGAATACTTTATTATAAGAATTCTGCCTTTTTAAGGTTACTATTGTTGTGTCTATGAATCTATAACCCTATAGATCTGCTTTGATCCTGTAAGGCACAGGCATATGGCTCTATACATGGGATACTGTATCTCTAAATTGCTGTCATATTAACTACAAAAAAGTAGGATCTGGTTTGAATGGCTGAAGTTTTTCACCCTATTGCATCTTCCCAAAGTGACAGAAAAGCTCGCGCCCACCTGATCTTTGGGGTAATTTGGCTGGGTAATTGTATACTTTCCCGTTAAATGTATTGATTCTAAAATGTTAATCAGACAATTTGGAGGTTTCCTATATCTGGAAATGCAATATTCCATTAAAGTGATTAAATTAAAACAGAATCAACCTGAAATAACTGCATGCAACTTAAAACTGTTGAAATAGACTATCGTAGTCAAATAGAATTATTTCATTCAAACAAGGCTGGCGGTGGCACTCGGGAGGAAAGGCGCTGTTTCCGTGTCCAAAGGTGCTTGTTCAGAGAGTTAAAAGCACAAAACCATCAGTTATGGAGATCCTAGCAGAGCACTCAGCATCCCAGTGCTGGAGGGGGCCTGGAGCTGTGTTTTTCCAGTGCAGAAAGAAAGAAGACAGGGGGGCACGAAGGAAAGGAGTTCCAAGTTGCCTGGTCAATGCTTTTAAATATAACTTCAAACAGTGCCTAGTTGATATAGGAACAAAAGAATACGTACAGGAATGGACTCCCTCTGGACTCTCCTTCCTTGGAGGTTTTTAAGCAGAGGTTGGATGGCTGTCTGTCATGGATGCTTTAGTTGAGTTCCATGCATTGACTGGTTGGACTGGATGTCCCTTGGGGTCCCTTCCAACTCTACAATTCTATGACTCTATATAAAGTGGTCAAAACCATCAAATAGCATCTAGATCAAGGGAAGTAATAGTGCCACTGTATTCTGCTCTGGTCAGACCTCACCTGGAGTACTGTGTCCAGTTCTGGGCACCACAGTTCAAGAAGGACACTGACAAACTGGAACAGGTCCAGAGGAGGGCAACCAAAATGGTCAAAGGCCTGGAAACGATGCCTTATGAGGAACGGCTAAGGGAGCTGCGCATGTTTAGCCTGGAGAAGAGGAGGTTAAGGGGTGATATGATAGCCATGTTCAAATATATAAAAGGATGTCACATAGAGGAGGGAGAAAGGTTGTTTTCTGCTGCTCCAGAGAAGCGGACACGGAGCAATGGTTCCAAACTACAAGAAAAAAGATTCCACCTAAACATTAGGAAGAACTTCCTGACAGTAAGAGCTGTTTGACAGTAGAATTTGCTGCCAAGGAGTGTGGTGGAGTCTCCTTCTTTGGAGGTCTTTAAGCAGAGGCTTGACAACCATATGTCAGGAGTGCTCTGATGGTGTTTCCTGCTTGGCAGGGGGTTGGACTCGATGGCCCTTGTGGTCTCTTCCAACTCTATGATTCTATGATTCTATGAAAACACTTTATATACATTGCAACAGCCCTGTGAAATGGAGAACACTACCCTCCTGTGGCAGATGGAAGTTAAGGCAGAATGAATAGTGGCTTGTCAAGGTCTGACAGTGAACTTACAGCTGGGAAGTGCAGCAGCCAAATCCCATCGATGTTTACTCAGAAGTAAGTACTGCTCTCTTCAATGGGGCTTACTCACAATTAAATGTGCACAGGAGAGCCATCTTGCATGAACAACATCCTGGCTCATCCACCTAGCTATTGTCTTATGTCAGCTTTCACCTATTTCCATGGGTTTCCTAGCAGTTTCCCATCTAGGAACTGACCAAGCTAAACCCTGTTAATCTGCAACAATGTAGCAGCATTAAGTGCCCTCGCACCATTCTTTGACTGTGGACCTTTGCCCTTTGGGTGCATCCAGAAAAACAGGAGCCCAGTGCAATTGTTTTCTGTTTTCTGTTTTCTGGGTGAGCAATCTGTCCACCCCCTCCTGACATATCTTCAATCACAATCACTCCTCAAACAAGGCATGTGCTTAGTGCCTCTGAATCCAACTTATTTCCCTCTTATGTTTGACCGTCCCCCCATGCTTCAAGCAGCCTGCCTCAGACAAGCTCCTTGCAAATTAGGACAATTAAGTCCATCATCCTTAAAAAAGAAATCTCAATCCATTTTGCTAAACTTGCACATCTGCTTGAGGAGTAAGAGAGGTGGCTTTGCAATATCAGGAGAGCCAGCCAGCCAAGGCTGTTTCTGTCTGGAGCTAGCAGAAAGAGTGTCTTCTAAGGGCACTTGCACAGCAACTTGACCACCTTGCTGCAGTTAAAGCTGAAGTTGCATGCGGTTACAGTTTCCTGCAGTATTTGCAACAGAAGAGCATGCCTTCAGCATAAGGTTTAATGAGGCTGTTTGCAATGCAAGCTTCAAAGCAAAGATGGTCAGAATGGTCATTTGTGTTGTGTTCCCCCAGATCTCTGGGGATCCACCAGGAGTTCCTCAAGGAGACCAACAGTGGTGAACAAATATCCTTGGAAGTCTGTGATCCTCCTGATCAGACACCTGAACTTTCCCTGCAAAGTGTAGCTGCTAGGAGTTGAGTTGGCATCTTGGGAGACAATGGAGGAGGAGGAGGCAAGTCAAGTGTGCATCCTGACCTGGAGCATTTCCCAGAATTCTTTGCAACACACACACACTTCCTAGGATTCCCAGGTAGACAGGTCAATGTGGAAAAAGATGTTCCTTCAAAGAAAATCGCTGCTGCAAACTACAGAAGGTTTCAAATGCTTTTCTAGAGAGAGAGAATATACATCATTGCCAAGTGTAATTTTCACCTCCCCTATACTGTTTGCTCACCTGAATCACACTCTGTCTCCATCACTCCTAAACCTCTGGCAGCAGAGGGAAAGAAGGCAGCTGTGCTTAAAGCCCAGCCAGGAAGCGCCCTTCCTCCTCTCTGCAGGATCGCATCCGCATTACAAGGAAAACATTATTTCCTTAGCAAGGAAGGCTCTGGGGCCAGCAGGAAGCTGATGAGGTGCTAATGTGCAGAGACTGTTGAGTGTCTTTTCTGCATTTGCTATAAAATTAGAAGTGAGAAGAGCAGCCCTTGGAGTAAACCTAAGTGGGGACTCGGCTGGGTAAATACATGTTGGGTGACATTGCAGTGTCAAGAGTGGTGGTCTATCACTCTAATAATTAGATCTTCACTTATTTGGAGTATAGTGAAGCTTACAATCTAAATGTAGACTGTGGGAGAGACAGCAGAAGCACAGATACTCGGATCCAGCCAAAGAGATCTGCATATGTAAGCAAGCTTTATGCCATGCATGTAACACTCCTGGATCAGGAAGCGCATGTGTAAATTGGATGGGCACCTCTGAAATCTCACCACTGCTTTTCCAATGCAAAGTGAGGGTGACAGGGAAGAGGCGGCAGAAGGGGAATTCGCTCAGTACTTTTTTTGGCTTGTTGCAATGAGAGGCTCAAAAAATATGGCATGCATATAGAAAATAATACTCAGAATGGAACATGCCCTTATTTATTTTAGATATCCCAAAGCAGTTCAGTTTCCCTTCTCCACTGGAAAAAAACCCCTCCACCACTGCCTAGCTCCTGTGCCTTTGATACAATATGTCTCAGAAAGCCTCACCATTTGATCAAGCTGCTGTTAAAAACATAGTAGCAAGCTTGGCTTGTTTTTCTAGTTAATTGGCAACCACTAAGCCCAGTATAGATCAAATTATTGATAATCTGCAACCTCACTGGGTGACCTCTCTCTCTCTCTCTGTCTCTCTCTCTCTCTCCTGCCTGACAGGGTTGTTGTGAGGATAAATGGTGAGTGTGGAGAGGTACATGCATGTTGCCATGAACTTCTTGGAGGAAGCTAGGATAAAAATGTGGTTTATTATTGGACTTGAAACTTGGTATATGCGCGCACACACACACACACACACACACACGCAGAAATGTCCACGGGTTATTTTGAAAAAAGGGAAATAATAATATTTAACAACACCAATGCCTATAGTTGATTGAGGGTAAAGATGTCACACTTTCTACCTGACATTGCTTCTTTGATTCTTACTATCTCATAGCAAGTTTTCCCCAGCAGAGATCTGGCCCTTCCTGACCTTTTGGGCATGGGATTCACTTACATCTCTCTGCCTGGGAAGGCAAATGAAGAATGTAAATGCACTTGTCTCCTTTTGAATGTTTGCTTTGTTTAATTGTACACACATCCCATCCAAGATGCTTTCTTTCTCCAAGAAAGAATCTCTTTAAATGCAAAGAATTTTTATTTGGGGGAACCCCTTACTGCTGAGATAGGAGCTGTTTGCTCATGTGAATAGGAAGTCAATGGTCAAGATGTGTCATCCTTTTGCTTTAAAATAGCGGCTTGCTTTTTTTGAATCTTCTTGGATACAGCTCCATCTCTGTGGCCTTTGAGATTCATTTGCAGGTAAACACATGTGACAGGCTCTAAACCAAGAACCAACCAAGGTTGTCACAGCTGTGCCACATAATGATGCATCCAAGTGCCTATTCTGTTGAGGAATGTTTGCCATCACTGATGGCTATGGGCAGCAAATACTTTTCTGCAGCTTCACCCAAGTAAAGAAGACTTGGCAGTATATTTTGCACATACTGGTTACATAGCAGAGGCTTGTAGCTTTTCGTGCTAATGTTTTCTGGCATATTCATTTCAGAGAGTGAGAGAGTGGGGGAGGGGAAGAGAGACTGATTTTCAGCCCAAATTGGCTCCCAAACAGTTCACAACAATTAAAATCCATTACAAAACCTACAAGGATATTTACTTAAGGCTGTGATCCTAACCCCAGGTATCTGGAAGTAAGCTTCACTGAATTAAATAAGACTTACTAATGAATAGATATGGCTAGGATAGAACAGGAAGAGCAGTAACAATGAATTAAATTAAAAGAATAACCAATATATAAACAACACTAGGTTGGAAAGGAGTAAGTGAGCGGTAAATAATAAAATAGGTCTCATGTCTTGTGTTCAAAGTATTTCCAATAGGGTGGAGAATAAAGGGGACTAGTTGTTTCAAAAACTGTAATTTGGCATCTCTCAGCTGGATTCAATTGACATCCAGCTGTCACCTGGACATCAAACTCCCAATTTGCTCTTCTCACCAGATGGCTACCAACAAAATAGGCTTCTCTCACCCTGCACACACCATTAAAGGCACGAAGCCATGCATACTCTCACTTGCTCTTGTTCTACCTCTGTAGTGAGATTTCCAGTGGTCACTCTTTGGTGGTGACAAGCAGAGGAAACCGCTGTCTTTGGCAGACATGGGGGAAAGTCCCACGAATGCTGAAAGTTGTATGGGGTAGACCTTCCCTAGGTCAAGACAGAACCAACTTCTGGCTCTGTTATTCTCAACAGCAGCAAAAATGGAGGCACTGGAGTAGCTATGTTTTGATCAACTACCAAAGACGTGATGAGGGTGTCCAAGGAGCTCTTCCCAGGTCAAGGCAGATGGATGCTCATCTTCTCCAGTAGCAGCGCCAACTGACAATAGTGGTCATTCCAAAAAGTGCTACAAAGTGAGCTGGCCCCAGTTGCATGTAGAACAGAGCTAAGTCCCAGGTGTGGTGGTGATGTGGCCACTCGGACTAAGAGATGGTGCAGGCAGATAGGGATGAAGTAAAGGAGGTGGAAGACATTTGAACCATTACAAGGATGTTGGAAGTGTTGGAATGCAACTCAATTTGAATATTGAACAGTTCAATATTCACAGTTAGTAAATCAAGAAATTGAATGGAAGATAAGAAGGATGAGACAAAGAAATTTTGAATCTGCAAATAAATGTGGGAAATTACTAGCCTGGCAATTAAAGAAGAGACAAAAACAAAGTACTATTACAAACATTGTTACAGAAGGAAAATCTGTAGAGAACCCTGCAGACATTGGAAAATGCTTTTATAAATATTATAAACAACTGTATAAAAAGGATAAAGAAGACATGGGGAAAATCGAGCAATTTATAAAGATTAATAGTTTGCAACAGATTCCGGAGGATAAAAAGATCCTACTAAAAGGTCTAATTACAAACCAGGAAGTGGAACAGGCAATAAACTCAATGCAACTGGGCAAGACACCAGGACCTGATGGTCTATCAGTGAAATATTATAAGACATTGAAAGACTGGCTTATTCAACCTCTGGTAGAAGTATCTAATTCGATTCTGCGAGGGGGCAAAGCACCTGAAACCTGGTAGGAAGCTTATATTTCTCTGATTCCTAAACAGGGTCAAGATAGATCCAGTGTTAAAAACTACAGACCAATCTCCCTACTCAATGCTGATTACAATTTTTTTGCAAATATACTGACCAACAGGCTAAAGAAGGTTTTATCTGAGTATATCCATAAAGACCAGGCAGGATTTCTGCCTGGAAGACATATGAAAGACAATATTAGAAATGTTGTGGATATTTTGGAAAAGTTAGAAGCAAGAAAGAGTCGTAAAGCAATGTTAATGTTTATTGATGCAGAGAAAGCCTTTGACAATGTATCTTGGAGTTTTATGTTACATAATTTAGAGAGTATGGGGATAGGCCATGATTTTTTAAATGGTATTAAAGCGATCTATCTAGAACAAAAAGTCAAAATTATTGTAAATAATGTGGTTTCAGAGGAAATTAGAATTGAGAAGGGAACCAGGCAAGGGTGCCCACTTTCCCCTCTGTTGTTTATTTCAGTCCTGGAGGTCTTGCTAAGTATGATTAGAAAGGATGAACAAGTCAAAGGTATCACAGTAGGTTCGCAACAATACAAATTAAAAGCCTTTGCTGATGATCTAGTTTTGACATTACAAGATCCAGACTCCAGTGAAGTTAAAGCACTGCAGCTGATACAAGAGTCTGGTCAGGTAGCAGGATTTAAATTTAACAAGAGCAAGACCAAAGTAATTGAGAAAAATCTGGATAACGAAGAAAGAAAACTATTACAAGAAAAAACGTGCCTAGATTTTGTGAAAAAAGTTAAATATTTGGGGGTGAACCTGTCTGGGAAAAAATTGAATCTATATAAAGATAATTATGAGAAATTATGGAATGAAATTAAAAGAGACTTGGAGATATGGTCAAATTTAAAAATGTCATTAATGGGCCGGATTTCTGTGATTAAGATGAATGTGCTGCCAAAGATGCTTTTTTTGTTTCAAGCCCTCCCAATTATAGATAATGTGAAATGTTTTAAAGAATGGCAGAAAGCATTATCTAGATTTATCTGGCAGGGGAAGAAACCCAGAATTAAATATAAATTACTTACGGATTCTAAAGAAAGAGGGGGATTTTCTCTACCAGATTAAAAAAATTATTTTGAAGCTGCTGCACTTTGCTGGATTAAAGAGTGGATGCAATTAGAAGATACAGATCTATTAGATTTGGAGGGATTCAACAAGGTGTTTAGCTGGCATGCATATTTATGGTATGACAAGGTAAAGGCCCATAATGCATTTAAAAACCATGTAATTAGGAAATTGCTGTATAATGTTTGGATAAAATATAAAGATCTTTTAGAAAGAAAGATGCCCAGATGGCTTTCACCAATGGAGGCAAAGGCCCAGAAAAAATTAAATATGGATACCAAATGGTTGAGATATTATGATTTATTAATGAAAGAAGAAGGTTAGAAATTAAAACCATTTGATCAAGTTAAAGATAAGTTAAACTGGTTACATTATCACCAGATTAATGAATTGTATAAATTGGATAAGAAAAATGGTTTTGCTTTTGAAAAATCTAAGTTGGAGACGGAGTTGTTGGATACCAAAGGTAAAAATTTATCTAAAATGTATAAGTTATTGTTGGAGTGGCACACAAAAGATGAACAAGTTAAATCTGTGGTGATAGATTGGGCAAGAGATGTAGGACATAATATAATGTTTGAGGATTGGGAAAGACTGTGGAAGAAAGGGGTCAAGTTCATCGCATGTACTGTGTTAAAGGAAAATATAATGAAAATGATGTACAGATGCTATTTGACTCCTGTTAAATTAGCAAAGATATTTCATAACTGTGACAATCTATGTTGGAAATGTAAAGAAAAGGAAGGAACCTTTTATCATATGTGGTGGACCTGTCCCAAGGTGAAAGACTCCTGGGAAAAGATTTATAATGAATTTTTAAAAATTATGAAATATACATTTATAAAGACACCAGAGGCCTTTCTTCTTGGAATAACAGGTTTGGAATTGCCCAAGAAATATGTTAAATTATTTTTGTATGCCACAACTGCTGTGCGTATTTTATTAGCTAAAAAGTGGAAAACCCAAGAATTACCAACGATAGAAGAATGGCAGATGAAGATGGTGGATTTTTCAGAGCTAGCCGACCTAACCAGAAGAGTCTGCGACCAGAAGGAGGAGGAGTATCAGGAAGAGTGGATTAAATTTAATGATTACTAAGTTTAATATGTTAAGTCAAATTAACTGAAAACAGCTTGCAGAAACTTAATTGGCTCAGGATTTTATTTATGTTAAGTGTCAAATTAATATGTTTAATTTCATAATGTGAAGATCTAAGGATGTTAATGTTTAAGTTAAATTTTATAAGAACTGTGATTTTGAAAACCGTTAAAAAGATATGCAACGAAATTCAACCAAGGGGAAGCGAGGAAGTCACTTAACAATGTTAACAAGTGTAATTTTCAATAAGGCTATGATTTATGTTTGTTTGTCTTATGTATTTGTTTGTTTATAATGTTGTGAAAACCAATTTTGAAATTTTGAAAAAAAAAGGAATGCAACTCAATTTGCAATGAAGCAGATATGTCTGTGTCAGAAAGATGAGATAAAGAAACATCCAACTTCTCTAGACTATCCTTTAACCTGTGCTAATGTTGCCTCCAGTGTTAGACTGTACCAGTGTTAGGGATGCTGACCCTACTTTCCTGCTTCTTCATCCTTACCTTGGGAGAGGAAATATATTTGTGTGTGTGTCTCCAACAGAAATGAAAGAGCAATCATGGCTCTTTGCCTCTCCACTTTAGGTTGACACAACTAGGACTAGGATCTTTCCTATCAAGCATATATTTCCTTTAATAAACATAGCTTTGTTATTTTCCAAACTCAGAGTCTCTGTGAGATTACACGCAGAGTAATGAGTGATTTGGTATTCAGTTAGGCTTTCAAGTTGCATGTTAACTCCAGACACCCATCAAGTAGTTTGGCAGAAGCAAGAAGGTGGAGATGAGAAGAAACAAGAGAAAGGAGCCATTGATGGGCAATTTCTTCCCTGCAACACCCACCCACCCACCCACCCACAAGATAGTGGGGATGGCAGTGTTTAGGGTGGAGGAGAACTTCAACCTGTAGATCCTGTTGTATTTCCCTGCCCTTTCTTCATTTAAGTTAATGGAGAAGTATTTGCAAGAGGATACAGTCAGGAAGGACACGGGTGGTGCTGTGGGTTAAACCACAGAGCCTAAGACTTGCCGATCAGAAGGTCGGCGGTTGGAATCCCCGCAACAGGGTGAGCTCCCATTGCTCGGTCCCTGCTCCTGCCAACCTAGCAGTTCAAAAGCACGTCAAAGTGCAAGTAGATAAATAGGTACCGCTCTGGCGGGAAGGTAAACGGCGTTTCCGTGCGCTGCTCTGGTTCGCCAGAAGCGGCTTAGTCATGCTGGCCACATGACCCGGAAGCTGTACACCAGCTCCCTTGGCCAATAAAGTGAGATGAGCGCCGCAACCCCAGATTCGGCCACAACTGGACCTAATGGTCAGGAGTCCCTTTACTTTTACCTTTTTACAGTCAGGAAAAGGGGGACACTCCTGCAGCCAATATGAATGTTATATGACTACATTTGTGACCATAACTAATGACAGTCTGAGTGCTGCTGGCTTTAACTGTGAAAGGGCAGATGGTCTCCAGTTTATCTTGGCTGCTTTTACAAACTGTTAGCAGAACATGTGGCAGAGCCAGGGACTGGCCTGGCATAGCAGCAAATGACCCTGTCTACTTTTCCATTGCTAGTCGTTAATCCTGGATACAGTTTGTGTGTAAAAATTCAAGAAAGGCTTAAAAGGGGGAAACTACTTTAGAAAGCCATCTGGATATAAGAATGCCCATCTTTGATTAGCACATCCCGTCTGGGTCAGTGTTCTGCCTCCAGCAATGGCCAGCTGGATACCCCTGGGAAGCTTCATAAGTGGGACATGAAGAAGATGGCCACAGCTCCTCCCCTCCCCTCTTCTGCCAATCAGTTATGAACATGGAGGCTCCAGTGAGCTACTTATTGGCTGGTGGCCACTGACAAACCATGAAGTTGTACAACCCTCTTTTTCTTTGAAGGCATTTGAGTTGATGACCAACACCACATCATGAAGTAGCATGTTCCATCCAGTTACCTTGGGGATAACCTTTTGGGGGCTCTGTACAAGTTGCAGGTGATGTTGAAACCAGTTGGTGGTGGAGCCAGAGTCAATTGCGGGCACACGCGCTAAACCCTGTCTGTGGTGCCTACCCTTTCCCCCAAAGAATGAGACAAGAGACCAGAGTATGGGTTCAAATTGGCCACAACTTTATTGAGCTTTGGGAGTGGGAAACTTGGCACAGGCCTTGGCAGGTAACCCTCTCAGCCTGTCTGGCTGCGGATATGCAGGCAGTTGAGGCCCAGTGAGAGGGGACTGTAAAGCACAAACGTACACAGCATGCCCTTCCACTAACCTCGTCCTGGGAGTTTGACCTACATGCCGCCGCTCTAGGGCCAGGGACCCCTGGTTTTTGCCCTTTAACAGGCCCTGCAAATGCTGCCGCTTGGGAAGGGAGCATGAATGCATCCCCCTCAACTTGATGATAGACTAAAGGAGACCTTGCCAAGGCCTAAAACTGCCAAAGTTGTGACGAAATGCCACGGGAAGGTGAAACCTGCCAAAGCAGGGAAAATTCCTTCCAGTTCTGAATACAGCAACCATCTTACGACCGCAGCAGCGCCTGCTGACCTGGAATGCAAAATATTACTATGTAAAGAAAAAAAATTCATTAACTTGATGGCCGCTGACCTAGGATGAAATTATTTGGAGGCAAGAAATTATTAATTTTGAGGGAGGGAGGGTGGGTGGGTGATCCTGGAAGGAAGAAAACCAAGTGAGGCTTGGACGAAAGGGTCAGCCTAGCCCCACCCCCAGCCGGCCATCCATTGTCCTCCCTGGCTGAGGGCAGGTCAAAGGCCAAGCCAAGCAGGTGGGAGGCACCCATCCAGGTGAGCCCCCACTCGGTGCCGCAAACCCCGCCCACCTGTAGGGAAGGGAGGGCGTAAAATGTGGGTGAGACTACACTTCTTCCTTTCTGAAATGCTCCCTCTTTCTCTTTTCCCACTTGCTAGAGGTCTGAACTGATCACTTGCAGAGCAGCTCCTCCCACAGTTTTTATTGCTCCCCCATTCCAGTTCTCCCTCCGTTCTGCCCTCCTCCTCTCCCTGTGGACTCACATGAAATTAGGCTAAGGATGTATAGGGACACAGCCACAGTCTTTGAGACTGCAGGAGATACATTGCTGATTTTCATCCAAAATGGCTATATTTCTGGAATTTTTCAACTTCTTCCTGTTTGTCTTCAAATTATTTCTAATATGAATAAGTCAAAGCTGTTATTACTCTATCGGGTTTACAAGATTACAGTTGAAAATGAAAGCAAGAGGATGAAAAGTTTCTATACTTGAAAAGCAGCTATAAATGAGAGAGGAAGGAAGGCGAATGAAATGAGATGTTGTTGTGATTAGCTCTTAGCATGGATTAGAAGGACAAAACATCTCTCATACCACACAAGGATGTGGCACTTTAACATTCAAAATGCCCAGTGAGATAACACAGTCCCGAGATGAGTGTGTTAACTTTACATTTTTAATACCAAATCTTTTGTTCCGGACCTTGCACCAGCCTTCTGCGTTTCTTGTTTACCTAACTAAATGTGTGAGATGAGAGCATCAGACATGTGGAAGTCATGTGGGATACAGTAAACAGCCAACAGATGGATGCTATTTATTTTGTTTTGGAGGCTTTTCATAAGTTTTCATAAGTTCCAATGGTTGTTTTGCTTACGGGCTAACTCAGAGACAATTTACACGCACACACCCTCTGTGCTTATTTCCGAAATTTTAGTATGTGTCAGGCATCTGCTATTGGAAGCAAACTGAATGCATTGTACTGGCACAGAGGTTTCCAAACAGTGTATGAAACACCAACAGTGTATGAAACACCCTTGGGTGCCTTATAAACTTGGCCAGGCACCTGAGAAAAATGGTAATGGTGAACTAGTTCCCTTGAAAGACCGATTGCTTACACAACTGATCTTCTCCTGCACTGCACACTAAAGAGCAGTGTTGGGTGTGTTCGGGTACAATCTCAATTTGTGATGGTGAGGATGAGGACCAAAGCAGATGTGATGTGGAAGATCTGTGCAGAGGCACTTGGGAAAGGATGGAATGCTTGGGGAGATATTTATTTAACCCTCCCCCACATTACTTTCAGATTTAAACCCCGCTCCAAAGCTGCTATCAGCTGCTCTTCCATGATGGGTACAGCTTCAGATTGTGTACTGTATGTGGTTTCAAATGAAGACACAATGTGAGGGAAAGACTCAAAACTCCTCCCTCCCCACTGTTACACCTCTGATCCCACAGGTGATTTTATGGATAGGGAAAGATCTGGGGAGACTGGATTATCTTATGTCATGTCAGACTTGGCCATGAAGCCAAACAGTGCTGGCTGTGAACTATAGATTCCTCTTCAGTGTTCGAGTGTGTGTGTGTGTGTGTGTGTGTGTGTGTGTGTGTGTTTTATGTGGAATATTCATGATGGTAGAAAGACTAAAAATTTCTGCAATGGCCTACTAATATTGAAAGCTACCATTCTATTGGTTTCTGCAGATGTAACTCGAAAAGACGATTCAGCACAATTTATTCTTCTTCCTAGTGAGCCAGCTTCCCCTGCCTTATCTGTATTTAACTAAATTGAATTAAATCACAACATTTATAACTACCCTTCACTAAATGATTCCAGGTCTGAGTACATTAACATGCAAAATAGTAGTAAAACAACTAAGCAACATTCTGCAGAAGGAGGTGGTTGTCTTCAAATATATGCCCAGACTGCTTCACCCATCCCCAAAGGCCTGGGCAAGAGATGCATCTTTCCCTACCATTGAAAAGTATATAATGTTGGTGCACCTTGTATATTGCACCTTAGAGGGAAAGGCATTTCACAATCTGGGGGGCACCACCATCAAGGCCTTCTCAAACATCATCACCCCACCCATGCTTAACGTGGGGGTGGGATCACAAGTACGGTTTCGCCTGCCAATCATAAAACCTGGTTGATATGGTAGAAGGCACTCTTTCAGGTATTTGGAAACAAGACATTGAAAGCTCTTTGTGTCAACCCTAAGCAAATTAAATTGTGCTTGAAAGCAAATTGCAAACTCATGCAGATCTTTTAGAACCGGTGCTGTCTGGTCAACAGTGTACACCAGTGTTTAGGGTGCTGCACACTGCAACAGGTACAACATCTGGACTGTCTCAAAGGGTTGCTCTGTGAAAAGCACATTACAATATTCCAATATGACCAGAGCATGAGTAACTGTGGCAAGAATTTATTTATGCAGGTGAACCAGTTGTCGCTGCATATAGGCATGCCTCACAACTGGAGTTACCTGGATTTGAAGCAACAAAGATAGGTCCTGAAGCCAAGCTATATACCTGCTCTTTCAAGTGGAGGGCAACCCATTCAGACCAGGTTATCTTCCCATTTCTTGCACCTAGGAACCAAAAATACACAGCAGTGCCTCCATTGTGTCTGGATCCAACATCAGCCCCTTACAACCCTAGGCAATGCTCCAGTGCCTGAATCACCTCTCCACATGCAGATGCAGTAGAGAGAAAGAGCAGGGTTTCATCAGCGTATTTATGGCACCTCATTCCAAAACCCTGATGATGTCGTCATCCAGTAGCTTCAGGCAAATGTTAAGCAGCCGAGGAGGGGATATCCTGCATGTCACTCCCATTGCTAAAATCCCTCTACTGCTACTCTCTATAAATGGCCTTGGAAGAAGGAACAGAACCAGTGCTTTTTTTCTTAAAAAAATGTTTAGGGGTACTCACATTTTGACCTCAAGAAAATCACCATTTTATAGTTCAAATCGGCGGGGGGGGGGGGGGATACAGTAAATGGACAAAAGTAGAAAGATTCACAAATGTTTAGGGGTATGCATACCCCTGCATGCCCCCAGGAAAAAAAGCACTGAGTAGAACCATTGGGTGCCTGCCACCGACAGTCCATGGAACAACTCCAGGAGAGAGAGAGCCCGTGTGCCAAGGTGAGCATAGAATGGAGTTTGGCAGCCACTTCAACATATTCTGGCACTCCCTTCCTGAAGCAAGTTCATAATCATTTATGGATTGCTCCTGTTTTCGAAGATTTGTTCCTCTATAAGCAGAAATGTATTAATCAATGATTGATGAATAATATGAATATGAATAAAGCTTGCCAATATTTTCTCATAAGAAATAAAATATTGAAAAATGAAAATCCCAGTGCTAACATTTCGCAGGAGGGATGAGTGACAGCACTGCCAGCTCACAATGGAACAGAGCCATGGGGTGTTAGTGAGAAGAGCGGGGCAGTCTGGCAGATTTGCGGGTGGTAGCCTCACAACAGGGTTCTAATTTCCTTTTCTGTGGGGCCTCAAATATATTTATTACACTTGTCTTCATGTCCTTATCTCTATATGGCACCCAGATAATATTTTTATCTTCTATTCCCTACTCAGTGTCAGATAACCCCCCCCCCCCAAGCGATGGCTGAACTCTTAGCTGGATAAATACCTGCGAATTTCACATCTGGTGGCCAAATTTGCTCTGGCAGTTAAGAAGCTTTGCTCCAGCTATGCTAATGAATTGTAATTTCAAAATTTTATGCTGTGTAATTTTAAAGAATATGTTGTGTGATTTAGATGAATGTCTTAATTTTTGCCCTCTGTTGTTCACAGCCTTTGTCTATATACAATAAATTGAATTGATTATGTTAGTGTCCCCCTCTCAGGCAATCTTTCCTGAGAAAGAAAAAAGGAAAAAATTCAGAGACCGGAAGAATGTATTGTAGAAAGCAGGTGTGTAAATTTAAGGAATAAGCGTGAAGGCTGGTAATGGGCCTTGTTTGTGTAAAATAACTTCCCCTTTAGGTTTTGCTGATCTTCCCTTGGAAATCCTGAGAAGAATATTACACTCTTGAAACCATGAAGCCACCTCCTGGAAATGGTAAGTCTACCCCTTTTGGCTCACTCAAGGGTACTGTGTCAGTAAGAAGCCATGGAGATGTAGCATTCATGCTGCTCCCAAAACTATGAAATTAAAACTTGACCTAAGCCCCATTAAATCAGTCGTCTTGACTAATCACAAATTAAGTATACCTGTGAAGAGATCCAAGATTTAGAACCTCAAAGCCAAAGTGAGAGCATTTGGGGTCAAAATTAAGGGAGAGAAGAATAACAGTGACCTCATTGTGGGAGTTTACTATAGATCCCCAAGCCAAATGGAGGACATAGATGATGCCTTCCTGGAACAGATGGCCAAGCATGCAAAAGGAAGGGAGATAGTAGTAATGGGGGACTTCAATTACCCGGATATTTGCTGGATGTCAAACTCAGCCAAGAGCATAAGGTCAAACAGATTCCTCACTGGCCTTGCAGACAACTTCGTTGTCCAGAAAGTGGGAGAAGCAACAAGAGGAACAGCATTTTAGATCTGGTCCTAACCAATGTTGATGACCTGGTTAGTGGGGTAGAAGTGGAAGGATCATTAGGCGCGAGTGATCATGCTCTTCTGAAGTTTACTATACAGCAGAAAGGAGCAGCCAAGCATACTAGGACTCAATTTCTTGACTTTAAGAAAGCCGACGATGGGCTGCATCAATAGGAGTATAGCATCTAGATCAAGGGAAGTAATAGTGCCACTGTATTCTGCTCTGGTCAGACCTCACCTGGAGTACTGCGTACCCAGAACTGCGTCCAGTTCTGGGCACCACAGTTCAAGAAGGACACTGACAAACTGGAACGTGTCCAGAGGAGGGCAACCAAAATGGTCAAAGGCCTGGAAACGATGCCTTGTGAGGAACGGGCTAAGGGAGCTGGGCATGTTTAGCCTGGAGAAGAGGAGGTTAAGGGGTGATATGATAGCCATGTTCAAATATATAAAAGGATGTCACATAGAGGAGGGAGAAAGGTTGTTTTCTGCTGTTTTCTGTTGTTTTCTGCTGCTCCAGAGAAGCGGACACGGAGCAATGGTTCCAAACTACAAGAAAAAAGATTCCACCTAAACATTAGGAAGAACTTCCTGACAGTAAGAGCTGTTTGACAGTGGAATTTGCTGCCAAGGAGTGTGGTGGAGTCTCCTTCTTTGGAGGTCTTTAAGCAGAGGCTTGACAACCATATGTCAGGAGTGCTCTGATGGTGTTTCCTGCTTGGCAGGGGGGTTGGACTCGATGGCCCTTGTGGTCTCTTCCAACTCTATGATTCTATGATTCTATGATTCTATGATTCTAAGTCCAGTTCCATTGCTTTCAGTGGTACTTTTGCTGTTGTTTAGTCGTATAGTCGTGTCCGACTCTTCGTGACCCCATGGACCAGAGAACGCCAGGCACTCCTGTCCTCCACTGTCCCCCACAGCTTGGTCAGACTCATGCTGGTAACCTCGAAAACACTATCCAACCATCTCGTCCTCTGTCGCCCCCTTCTCCTTGTGCCCTCCATCTTTCCCAACATCAGGGTCTTCTCCAGGGAGTCTTCTCTTCTCATGAGGTGGCCAAAGTACTGGAGCCTCAGCTTCACAATCTGTCCTTCCAGTGAGCACTCAGGGCTGATTTCCTTCAGAATGGAGAGGGTTTGATCTTCTTGCAGTCCATGGGACTCTCAGGAGTCTCCTCCAGCACCATAATTCAAAAGCATCAATTCTTCGGCGATCAGCCTTCTTTATGGTCCAGCTCTCACTTCCATACATCACTACTGGGAAAACCATAGCTTTAACTATACGGACCTTTGTTGGCAAGGTGATGTCTCTACTTCTCAAGATGCTGTCTAGGCCTGTCATTGCCCTTCTCCCAAGAAGCAGGCGTCTTTTAATTTCGTGGCTGCTGTCACCATCTGCAGTGATCATGGAGCCCAAGAAAGTAAAATCTCTCACTGCCTCCATTTCTTCCCCTTCTATTTTTTTTTTTATTAAATTTTTATTAAATTTTCACATTTTATCAAGACAAACATACACACACATGGACAAAGACAACACATATGAAGTTTCATAACCTTACTTTCCTAACCCCAGTTCTTGACCTCCCCCCCACCCCCCCTTCATACATCCTAGTTCAATTAAATTAACTCAGCAAATTCATATCTCTCATCCTTTGCATATTATTATTGTATAATATATATATATATTTTTAAAAACCATTTACTTGGCCAGATTTTACTTATCCAATTTTCTTATAACTATTAAAGCCTTTTCTAAGGTCGACTCGAGTTCCTTCCACGAATTCCCCTTTAATCTTAAAAATAAGTCATAATAATCAAACACAAAAGTCATAAAGATTTAAAAAACAAGTTCTCCTTTCCCCCCCCCCCACAGCCCCGGTTTCTGTCCCTTCCAAATATCTCCACATCCACAACAACAGTTTTTAGCCTGGATTCCTCACATCTGAGGCCTTTAAGTCCTTGTCAGTCCCTCTTTGCCGATCTTGTTGGTAGCCCTCCTCATTGGTCCTCAGGTTTCGAGAAAGTTCCAACTCGGTCTCATCAGAATTTCTTCCATCCAAAGTACTTGACATCAGCTGCTGCAGAAAATCAATCAATCCATACTCAAATAGGAAGCCCCAGTCATATTTCTTATTTCTTTTAAATTCAAATATTCCAGATGATCCAGGGGCTTCCTCCCTCCTCTTTCGCGTCTTTCGCAGATTTGTAGTCCAAGGGTCTTCTTCTTTTTGTATTCTAACAATGTAAACTTGTGGTTGATAGTCTCCATCTGTACTGGCCCTTGCTCACTCTCCCCCTGTTCCAAAGCTATCTCTTCTGATTCAGCTGCAGATTTTTCCCCAGTCAAGTCCATTGTTCCTACAGCAGAGTCATTTATTTTAGAGTTCAAGGTTATGAGTTGTTTACTCATGACCGTAGTCTGCTCCTGCAGTTTTCCCACAAGAAAGAACATTCTTTCTAACTCTGCCTGTAATTTTCCATCTGCCGCCATTGTAATATTTCAATGTTTCCCCTAGGGGGATTCTAGTTACTTAATAGTCTTTTCCAATAGTCCTTTACTTTGTTATTTCCCTACTTTGTTTCCAACCACTTTAGTTCAAATATAACAGATTAAGTCCAAAAAATATTAAGTGATAAAGTTTTTAGCTTTCACTGCCCGTTTGACAGCTCCTTTGACAGCTGTCAAACTCCTCGTTCCTTTTTCTCCAGCTCACATAAAGGACACCCCCGGGTCTGGGGAGGTTCAAACAAAAACTTCTAAAAATCCACTCCTACTCTCCAGCGCAAATCTTCTTCTGTCAAATTCATAAAGATTGTCTTTTACAAAACACCTTTAGCACATCCCCCGATCGTGCCGAATTCAAGGATAAAGTTTTTAGAGTCCAAATTCCAATCTACTCACGGATTAGTTAAAGTCCAAATTTCAGGGAAGAAAGTCAGCGGTCTCCGACCATGGCTCGCGGCTTCGCTCCACTGCAGTAGCGGTCTACTCACAGCACCACGCCACTCCCCGTACCCTCTCCGCAGCATTTAAAAAGGCTCTTCATGGGTCGGGGGGGCGCTTTAGGTGCCCGCCGAGTCACCAGGTCCGCAGGCTTCCGCGCCTGCGGTTTCTAAGGGTCCCCGCGTCGCCGTCGCGGTAAGACCCGTCTGCAATGGAGCCGATTCCCTCCGGAGCTCGGAGGGAATCCGCCATTAATCGGATCGCGCTAACCCGGAAGTCCATTTCTTCCCCTTCTATTTGCCAGGAGGTGATGGGACCAGTAGCCATGATCTTCGTTTTTTTGATGTTGAGCTTCAGACCATATTTTGCACTCTCCTCTTTCACCCTCAATAAAAGGTTCTTTAATTCCTCCTCACTTTCTGCCATCAAGGTTGTGTCATCTGCATATCTGAGGTTGTTGATATTTCTTCCGGCAATCTTAATTCCGGCTAGGGATTCATCCAGCCCAGCCTTTCGCATGATGAATTCTGCATATAAGTTAAATAAGCAGGGAGACAAAATGCAGCCTTGTCGTACTCCTTTCCCAATTTGGAACCAGTCAGTTGTTCCATATCCAGTTCTAACTGTAGCTTCTTGTCCCACATAGAGATTTCTCAGGAGACAGATGAGGTGATCAGGCACTCCCATTTCTTTAAGAACTTGCCATAGTTTGCCATGGTCGACACAGTCAAAGGCTTTTGCATAGTCAATGAAGCAGAAGTAAATGTCTTTCTGGAACTCTCTAGCTTTCTCCATAATCCAGCGCATGTTTGCAATTTGGTCTCTGGTTCCTCTCCCTCTTCTAAATCCAGCTTGCACTTCTGGGAGTTCTCGGTCCACATACTGCTTGAGCCTTCCTTGTAGAATTTTAAGCATAACCTTGCTAGCGTGAGAAATTAGTGCAATTGTGCGATAGTTGGAGCATTCTTTGGCACTGCCCTTCTTTGGGATTGGGATGTAGACTGATCTTCTCCAATCTTCTGGCCACCGCTGAGTTTTCCAAACTTGCTGGCATATTGAGTGTAGTACCTTAACAGCATCATCTTTTAAAATTTTAAATAGTTCAGCTGGAATACCATCACTTCCACTGGCCTTGTTATTTGCAGTGCTTTCTAAGGCCCATTTGACTTCACTCTCCAGGATGTCTGGCTCAAGGTCAGCAACCACACTACCTGGGGTATATGAGACATCCGTTTCTTTCTGGTATAATTCCTCTGTGTATTCTTGCCACCTCTTCTTGATGTCTTCTGCTTCTGTTAGGTCCTTTCCACTTTTGTCCTTTATTATGGAAATCTTTGTACGAAATGTTCCTTTCATATCTCCAATTTTCTTGAACAGATCTCTGGTTCTTCCCATTCTATTGCTTTCCTCTATTTCTTTGCATTGCTTGTTTAAGAAGGTCTTCTTGTCTCTCCTTGCTATTCTTTGGAAATCTGCATTCAATTTCCTGTATGTTTCACGATCTCCCTTGCATTTTGCTTGCCTTCTCTCCCCCGCTATTTGTAAGGCCTCATTGGACAGCCACTTTGCTTTCTTGCATTTCCTTTTCATTGGGATGGTTTTCGTTGCTGCCTCCTGTATAATGTTATGAGCCTCCATCCATAGTTCTTCAGGCACTCTGTCCACCAAATCTAAATCCTTAAACCTGTTCCTCACTTCCACTGTGTATTCATAAGGGATTTGACTTAGATTGTATCTTACCGGTCCAGTGGTTTTTCCTACTTTCTTCAGTTTAAGCTTGAATTTTGCTATAAGAAGCTGATGATCTGAGCCACAGTCAGCTCCAGGTCTTGTTTTTGCTGACTGTATAGAGCTTCTCCATCTTTGGCTGCAGAGAATATAATCAATCTGATTTCGATGCTGCCCATCTGGTGATGTCCATGTGTAGAGTCGTCTCTTGTGTTGTTGGAAAAGCGTGTTTGTGATGACCAGCTTGTTCTCTTGACAGAACTCTATTAGCCTTTGCCCTGCTTCGTTTTGATCTCCAAGGCCAAACTTGCCAGTTGTTCCTTTTATCTCTTGACTCCCTACTTTAGCATTCCAATCCCCTATAATGAGAAGAACATCCTTCTTTGGTGTCACTTCTATAAGGTGTTGTAAGTCTTCATAGAATTGGTCAATTTCAGTTTCTTCAGCACCAGTAGTTGGTGCATAAACTTGGATTACTGTGATGTTAAAAGGTCTGCCTTGGATTCGTATCGAGATCATTCTATCATTTTTGAGATTGCATCCCAGTACAGCTTTTGCCACTCTTTTGTTGACTATGAGGGCCACTCCATTTCTTTTACGGGTTTCTTGCCCACAGTAGTAGATATGATGGTCATCCGAACTGAATTCACCCATTCCCGTCCATTTTAGTTCACTGATGCCCAGGATGTCAATATTTATTCTTGCCATCTCATTTTTGACCACCTCCAACTTACCCATGTTCATGGTTCTTACATTCCAGGTTCCTATGCAATATTTTTCTTTACAGCATTGGACTTTCCTTTCGCTTCCAGGCATATCCGCAACTGAGCGTCCTTTCGGCTTTGGCCCAGCCGCTTCATCAGCTCTGGATCTACTTGTACTTGCCCTCCGCTCTTCCCCAGTAGCATGTTGGACGCCTTCTGACCTGAGGGGCTCATCTTCCAGCGTCATAACTTTTATATGCCTGTTGTCTTTGTCCATGGAGTTTTCTTGGCAGGGATACTGGAGTGGCTTGCCGGTTCCTCCTCCAGGTGGATCACGTTTGGTCAAAACTCTCCACTATGACCTGTTCATCTTGGGTGCCCTGCTCGGCATAGTTCATAGCTTCTCTGAGTTCTTCAAGCCCCTTCGCCACGGCAAGGCAGTGATCCATGAAGGGGCAAATTGCAGAAATGATGGTTTGATCATAATGGTTGCAACTTCCGAAAATATGTTCCGAAAATAAGATGACCCATTAAACGTGAAATTTGCTTTTTTAAAGAAAAAAGACTGAGCTGTAGAGTTCTTCAAATAATTAAGAAATAATTATTGTATTATTGTGACAATTAACATATGATTTCTATTATCAGAAATCTGTCTCTTAATTAGACGGTCACCGAATTTCTTTCTCTCAGTGTAGAAATGGGTATTTTCTAATTGTCTTCTTCTTAACTGGGTTTGTGTCTTAGAAAACAAAAAATTAAGCTCCATGAAAAATTGGCCTCCTAAGCAGGATGCAAACACTGCCTGCCCATAAAACACAAATCTTGCATTCAGATTTTAGTTATTGTCCCATAGGTAGGATAAGGAGCAAGAGACTGATTTACATTAATGACAGATATTTGTTTACAATTATTTTCATGGAGCTGCTGCTGTTGCCCCAGCTGCTGCTCCTGCAAGCAACGCCATCAGTGGCTTCCCAATGCTATTGGCCACTTCTGGACCCTTGGCATCTGAACCAGCCATTCAGGGCAGAACCTTGAGGAGCTGGGTTCACTACAATGTGGGTGAAGATAGAGGGAACATCCTAAATGCAAGGGAAATGGTCTGAATACAGACTGAGGACAGAACAGAACATCCCAACATGCAGTGAAGGTGTAGGCCAATGTAACAATGTAAGTTGTTTGACCATGCATTCACTACATTGTGACATTCTTTTCAGGGAAGGGCCAGGGCACATTGGAAGAGCGTCTGCCTTGCGCGCAGAAGGTCCCGTCTTCAATCCCCAGCATCTCCAGGTAGGGCTGGGGGATACTCACTGTCTGAAAGGGTTGCTGCCAGTCAGCGTAGACAATACTGAGATAGATGCAACGCTGTGTCTGATTCTGTATGAAGCAATTTCCTGTGTTCCTCTGTACTGAACATCCAGGACAAAAAACTATGGTAGCAGCTGACCATTTATGCATAAGTCCAGAGGAAGAGCCCGGTTGGATCAGGCCAGTGCCCATCTAGCCCAGCATCCTGTTCTCACAATGGCCAGTCAGATGCCTGTGGGATGCCCAGGAGCAGGAGACCTGAGCACAAGAACACTCTTCCCTCCTGTGGCTTCTAGCAGCTGGTATTCAGAAGCATCTTGGCTAGCAGTCCTTGATAGCCTTTACCTCCATGAATTTGTTGAATCCCATTTTGAAGCCATCACTGCTTCCCTTGGAAACAAAGTCCATAGTCTAACAATGCATTCTGTGAAAAGGTACTTTCTTTTATATGTCCTAAATCTTCCAACATTCAGCTTCATTGGATGCAGTGGAAGACCTTGGGGTCTCAAATTTCGGTGGCAACCTGTGCAATGCCAAAATTCGGCGTGTGCACACCCTGCCTCTCACCTTGCATTCTACATCATAGTTGCAGCGCTCCCTGCAACACCCCTGAGGCAAACTGGTCACACTCCCCTTCTGTTCCACCTGTCAGAAAATGAGAAATGTTTCCGAGTTACAAGAAAAAAAGATGGAGTTATAATGGTGAACTCTATGCTGAGTGGGCCAACACTGATATGTGTGAGCTGATCAGTTTGATCAGGCAAATGTTTGGGGAGCTGAGGGGTCCGTGATGACAACGCAAAGGCAGCCCGGCCCCTTGTTGGTTTAAACTATAGGGATTTAAAAACACCACACATGTCCCTGTATTTTGAAGGGGTCGTGTCAGCTCAGGAATAACCCCTTAAATTCTCAGATATATATTACTGGAACAGGAACTGCTCAACAGCAGTGTTTTGGAGCAAACCTTTGGAGGTATCAGGGAGAAGGTACAAGGCAATTCTATTGAGGTTACATTTCTCCTTGTATGCTATTTTAATATCATGCTAGAATTTAAAAAAACTTTTCTTAAATCTCAAACTTTTAATAATCTGTTTACTGAGCTTGATGTTAAAGCAGCTGCGACTTCTGTTGTGGTCAGGCCCAAGAGCTTTGAAGCATTTGTAAAGATATTCATGGGCTCCACTAGCCTTTGGTAGCCTTTCTTTAGGGGAAAAGAAAAGAAAGCTTCCTGGCAAGACATTAGGAGATGAATGCTAATAGATACAACCTCAATTTGCTCATCGAAGCTGCTCCACAATCCAGTGTAATCAGTGGTTTCGGTATATTAATCCCCATAGTTTCCTTTTCTTTTCTTCTTCCAAAGTTCAGGACAAGCTCACGGTTTGCCTATCAGCATGTAATTTCCACCCACTCTGTGATGTTCTAGCTTTTTGAAAGAGAGAGCTAAACCTCCCCACACAAGTGTTTATTGGGACCTAACAGCAATGCAAAGCTATAACAGGATTAATCAGTCCCTAGGTACCATTTACAGGAAAGCCATTATGGATTCTTACACTTTGCAAAAGAGACTCCCTGGAACAGTCACACTACACTGTAGATGTGGATCTCAGATTCACTATATGGAGCTGCTGGAAAGAAAACAGAGATTAACACCTCTGAGGATCCCTGGGGACTCTGAAAGATTGCACTTCCTCAACCAAAAAAGGGGACTTGGCTTGAAATTTCCTGCTGCAATTGCTTTGTTTCTCACACCTGCCAGAGATCCATTTTCTTGATTGAGAAAATTCAGGGCGTTTTCTTTTCTTCTTAAACTTTCACATGCATTTAAAGAAAAGGATATGAGTGGTGTCATGAATACAAATGGATCCAACCTTCACTGGATCTACAAAAGGAATTGGATTCCCAGGCCAGCCTCAGCTACAAATGTTCCAAATTTTCATTGAAGCTGATACAGGTTTATTTGTTTGAAAACACTTGTACCCTGCTGTAAATAGCACTTTCAGAAAATCAATGTCACAAAAGTACACATTGCATAACTGCAACCACACTATAGTACAGAAGAAACCATAAAAGCAACAGGTCACAAAGAGGCAAAATGCAACCATCTGATGCGGTAAAACCCAGCAACCAAATAGCTCACCCAAAGAAACAAGAGAGCCTTTACTTGGTACCTAAAAGATAACAATAAAGTTCTCAAGTGGGTTGCTGTGAGCCACTGGACTTTCACAACCAGAACAGGCCATGTCCCTGGTGGCCAGACAGGCGGTGGCATCTGGAGAAGACTGTCATTGAAGAATTTAGCTCCTGGGTTGGTTCATAAGAGAGTAAGGATCCCCCAGGTACCCTCATGGTTCTGGACCAGGGTTGGGCAGGAGGTAGATCTGGGTCTACTGGTAGATCTCTGAGTGATTGGCACTAGATCTGCAATGGTTTCTTGCTACTAATTTTTTGAATAACTTCTCCCATCTAAATTAGGCTGCTTGAAATGAGGAAAGCTAACCAGGAGTTGATTTCAGTTGGGAAAGACTGATCAGGTTCAGGTTCAGAATGTGTCCAGAGGCACCTGTTCTTTTACACTTGGCTCTGGTTGGTAGATCCTGGGGTTCTAGGAAGAAGGAAAAAACGTAGTTCCAACAAACTTGAACTCTGCCCACACCTGTACTAGACAACTTATGGCTTTATAAATAAAAACCAGCAGGAAGCCACATGGGTGGTATGGACATGAAGGCAACAGTGGCAGTTTGGGAGAGGAGAGCTCTGGGTCCCCAGGGAAGCGAAATGGGATTCAGTTTAGGCCAGACAAAAGGAAACACTTCTGGCCTAAAAAACAAAAAATTGTTTATGGGATTGGCACCTACCCAGCTGCTCAGAAAACTGAGGCAATTTTTGAAGAGTGTTTTTTTAAAAAAAAGAAATCAAGGGGTGTATCAATTTTATGAAATAAATAGATAAATGTGGAGATGACCCCTGAGTTTCAGAGGCTTGCTTTGGCAGGGCCATGCTACAAGCTATAAGTTCCTCGGGTGCTCATTGATGTGCAAGGGAGTGAGGAGGTGGAGGGGCCCTTTCAGAAAAACCAGAGGGAGACTCCGTTCCTTTGCTAGCTGGCACTGACCTGGCTTTTCAGGTAAGGGGAAAAAGACAGGGCTCCCTTCTTTTCAGTGGACGGCACCTGGCAAATTGTAGTGAGCGCTGCTTGCTTGCCTGCCCGTCTTTGCCCTGCCGTGTCTGAACAATGGAAGGAGACAAATGGGATTCCTCTCTGAAGAATCGCTCTTTTCCTTGCAGCTCCAGGTGCTCCAGGTGCAGAAGCAGCACCTGCCCATTGATGCGACCGCTGAATTGCCCTGCCAACAAGCCAGCCAATCCAGTGGCTCTGCTTCGCGCGCGGTGGTGGTGGTGGGGAGATCCGCTTTTCAGAGTGTTTCAGACAATTTATAATTATTCCATTTCAGGAGCATCAAAATCTCGGAGCTGCTCACATGTCCTACACATACTGATCCCTATTATTAAAGGAAAGGAAAGATCCCCCAATAGGTGGTTGATAACGTCGGCGCACGTGTAGTTGTTCTTTTCAAACCACACTTAAAGTGATCAGAGATGCGCCTCTTGGACGCTTCATTAGGGTTCGCGCAAGAGAACTGCACAGTGGAGTCTATACATAGGAGCCAATTCCTAGGGGTCGACGTTCCTTCAGCCCCCCCTTAAATATTTGAGGTGGCCGTCCTCCCCCAAGTTGATGGGCACTGCCATTCAAATGGTGTACTTGCGCCCAGTCTTGTGAGGCAGGGCGGGACTTACCTGCCGTCCCGTCCTCCCAATGTTTTAGTCAAGTTGGCATCCCTTAGTCTATTCTTTGCTGTGATATATTTAAAAAAAAAAAATAACAGAAAGGCAACAAATACTTATTGTTGCTTTGTTTTTGAACAACACTAGTTCACTTTGATGAGGGCTTGGTGAGTTTCTGAATCCCTCCCCCGTCCGAAGTGGCCCCTTCCTTGCGCACGAACCCAAATACTGTAGGTTGATTTTGGAAGTTAAGTCCAACTGAATGCATGGGAGATCAAGCAGCGAGCCAGGAAGTTCTCGATTGGTGGCGCTCGGGAAAGGTCCGCGCCAAGACCCAGCCTCCTGCCCACTAAAACCGCCGGGAAAGCATTGCTGTAATAGGGTGACTTCTGACTGAGATCGCGCGCCCTCGAAGCGCTTTGAAGGGAAGAAAGCGCTAATGTCACATTCGAGAAGAGTCCACTTTCCTGTGGCATCCTTGCTCACACGAATGCCATCTTTTAAACAAGAGAGCAAACATTTCCCCATTAAAGCAAACCCTGGATCGCTTGCTCCTTCCATGCGAGAAAGCTCCAGCATCTTTTCCATGCGCAGCCTTGATTCTGGTAGTACTTCCCTAGGAATAAGAAAAAAGCGCCTTTGAGCAATACATTTCCTGCTCGGCGACAGCAGCTCTTGATCATAATTCTGGAATAGACTACCAGATCTGCCTGAACAGCAGGCCTTCATCTTAGATCAAAGGAGGGGGCCTTGTGGCACTGAACTCCATCTCCCATCAGCACCTGTCCGCCCGGCAAATGGTCAGGGATGGTGGGAACTGGAGTCCAGACACCTGGAGGTCATCCGTTTCCCCAATTCTCCTTGAGAGCTTACATGCTTTAGTGCGGGATCCAGCCAGAACGAGGTACTCTGAAGGCCTCGGATTTGAAAGGGATGGAACGTTTCTCTCCTGTTGAAACAAAAGGGCATTTCAGCTGCTTCTGGGGGAAGAGAGGGCACTGCCTGCCGGCCCACCACAGGGTGCAACTCCACGCTAAGCATTTTCAAGTCCCACGGAGCCTTTGCACGTAGAGAGACGCACGTCGAGAGACGCTGAAACGTGCGGGACGATGGCGCAGCTCCGAAGCACATTCCCGTCCCGACAGTTTCAACAGATCTGGCCGGGGGAGTCACGCTCTCTAGAAAGCCAACAGAGTTTTTCTCCTGGAAGCCAACAGAGTTGACTGTGGCGATCCTGGAGCCTCGGGCCCCTTGAACGTCGCCGGGCTAAGGTCTCCGTGAGGCCGACCTGCCGGCTCAAAGCTGGTTCCCTCAATCCGCTGAAGCCCTTTGCTCTGGGGTCGCCTGCCTGTTCCTTTCTTCGTCCGCGCCGGCTCCTGCGCTTGCGCTCGCTGCCAAGGCGCCTCAGTGCGGTTGGCCGACCGAGTCCCTGCCAGTCTTTCTTCAGCGGTTCGCCTGGAACATTTCGCACTAGCCCAGCTGCGTGAGGCGGTTTGTTTTAGTTACGAAATGTTGGCGATGGGTCACCCCTAGGGTGCCGGTTACACCTGGCGAGCTCCTGCTGGCCGCCTGCTCTGAAGGCAGGTCGGGGGCGGCGGTGGATGCCCAGGGCGCGAGGCCTTTCCGGATGGCCAGGAGCGCAAGGGGGCCGCGGGAGAACTGCTTTGCTGCATTCTGTTTCTGACGCCATTTCCTGTTGGTTGTCCAGAGCAGTAGGTACTCAAAGATATACTGCTCCTGAGCGCAGAGGTTCCATTTTAGCTGTCACCGAACCAATCAATCTTCTATTGAAATCTTTAGCAGAGTTAGAACTGGGGAAGTGAAATGCCTTTCTTACGACCCCCGTCCGCCCTTTATGCCAAGCCAATAGTTTGGGAAGTGGATGGGAATTATTATGGCTAGGCCAATGTGATTACTATCAGCCTAGTTCCTCTGGAATTTTTGAAATCCAAGCATTTCAACCGAAGTCGAAAGTCTGGACTGTGGCTGCCGGAGTTTTCCTTAGTTACCTTCTGAAGAAACAGACCATGGTTAAAGCATCAACTTTATTTCTTTTCTCTGCCTGTGGTGCGATCCAGTCTAAGGCATGCACTTTTCAGTCCTATTGATTTCAATCCTATACATTCTATACATTCCAATAGGACCACCTACTAAGTGTGCATAGGACTGCGCAACCTTAAGCAAGCGTCTAAATCCCCATAGTAATGAACGAACTATGTGCCTGGTTTGACTATATTGTATGCATACATACATACATTTAAAGCATTTCTATTCAACCTCGCAAGTTCCTTGGAGGAAGATGTTTGTTGTGATTGTTGATGACGATCGTAACATAAAATCCCTAGATATATAGGGTCATCCCCCTCTGAGCAATCCACCGCAAAACATGAAAGCAACCGCAGAAATGTTCTTCAGCAGCACGGCCTGGAGGCGTGCGGATGGGTGAACTAGAGCACTGAAACTATCCAAGTCAGTAGGAAACCGGGAGGTAGTCCTTCCAGATTCATGACCAGGGTATAACATAAGTAGGTGATTTTAGTCCCAGAACACGGGGGCAAAAAGCCTCCCCCTGGTTGCGCCCACGGGTGCTCAAGGGCAGCAGCCGGCGTCTTGGCGTGGAGAGCCCTAGGTGGGAGCTGATTATTCAAATCGCCTGCCTAGGACCTGGGGATTGGAGGCTAGCCTGGCCTCTGGCTGCTATATCACTCCGGCACCCACGTCACTGCACCACTTCGTTTCCTCCTCCTCCTTCCACCCTCCTCCTCCTCCTCCTCCTTGCCTTCGCCTCCGGGCAACTCTTCTCAGCGAAACCCACCCAAGCACTAGTAGTAGCAGCGGCAACGGCAGCAGCAATAGCGGGCAGGGAGAAACCCCACGCAAAGCGAGCCCACCCTCCCCCTCCCCCAACACACACATAGAGGGAGGGGGAAGAAGGAGGGAGGGAGGGAGGGAAGGAAGGAAGGAAGGAAGGAAAGAAGGAAAGAGGGAGGGAGAAGGGAGGGAGGGAGAGGGAGAGAGGGAACGAGGCAAGGAGAAGGAGGGAGGGCTATCGAGGAGGGTGTTTTCCTTTTCGCCCCCCCCCTTTTTTTTGGATTGCTCTCTCTCCCTCTGTCGTCGCTTGTTGTGGCTGTTAAATTTTAAACTGCCATGCACTCCGCTTCCAGTATGCTAGGAGTCGTGAAAATGGAAGGACACGAGCACACGGAGTGGAGCAACTACTACGGCGAACCGGAGGTAAATGGCAACTTCTGTCTGTTTGCGTGGGTGGGTGTCTCTCTCGCTCTCTCTGTTTGTGTGTGGGTCCCCCACCCAGTCCCCAAGCCTCCTCCTCCCGCTAAAAAACAGGACTCTCTCTCTCTCTCCCTCTCGCCCTCTTTTTATACAACACTGTGTTAGCCTTGAGATAATATTAACTTTGTGATCAAATATTGACTTGCGAAGCCTCCAAATCCTTTGCCATGCCTAGCCGCGCTATCCTAACAAAGTTGTGTTTGGCAGAGAGAGGTTGGGGGGGGGGAGAGGAAGGGCGTTTGAGGGGGGAGCTATAAGGAACCAGGGGAAGAGGGGGCGCATTTATTGCTCGAAATCTCGCCCTAGGAGGGCTCGGAGTCTGGGGGCAAATGAAACCCAAAGCCGGACAAGCTTCTGCCGCTCTCCAGGTTGCGTGCCTCCTTCCTTTGCTCCAGAAAACAGCCGGGTCTTGACAACCGAGATCTTTTCCCTCCTTGAGTCAAATCACATTTCAGGAGCCGTCAGCCCCATTTTTACCCTTGGATTTTGAACAGAGCCCCCACACCGATTTCCATGGCGTTTAATTCTGCCTAGGGCTGAGGTCTTGACCCCCGAGTGATTTCGGTGCAATCCTCCCCCGCAGTAAAGAAACAAAGTTGTCGGAAGATCACGACGGATATTCCCTAGTCAGTGTATGAGAAATTCGGGTTGAAATCGAATCCTACCGAAACGAAACACAAATTCTATCGAGTCGTTTTGATGGACCCGGCTTCTATTGGGTTAAGAAACTATAACACAAGTGACTTGGGAAGTAAATTGCATTGAAACCCAAGAGAATTGTTAAGGATTGGAAACCGAAAGGCTTCGGGGGAGTCAGATATGGGGGTCTGAGTCTCTAATCCTCTGCGCGCTTAGCTGGGGGTGAGTCCCGCGAAACACAGTGGGGTTTACTTCTGAGTAAGCAAGCATAGGATTGCACGGTTAGAGAGCGGGCTTGCTTTCTGGTAGATTTGCATTAGCATTTGGGTTTTAACAGGAACAATTCCCCAGCCAACGAACAAGGAAATATTTTAAACACCCACCTGGGTCCTCCTTTTCTTCCATCGCAATAAGAAACACGTTACTTGGGCAAAGGCTCATTAAAGCCAACGGGAATTTTTTTAATGAGGGTGCAGGAATACTGTTATGACCAGACTGGTCGACTTTGTGCTGTGGCATTAAGGTCCAGACCCTAACAGGTGTTGTTGTTGTTGTTTTGTATGTCATCGATTTCACTGGGACCTGTATCAGCTTAGCGCATTTGGTATCCAAGTTTGCAATGCTTGGACCCCTATCCTAACCATAGACACGATCGAGTCTAAGTTAGGCGCTCCCCCTGCCCCCTTTTAAATTGTATTTGGCGAGATTTACAAGCCGATCCTCTCCCGTGTTTAAGGTAAAGATAAAGGGACCCCTGACTACTAGGTCTAGTCGTGACCGACTCTGGGGTTGTGGCGCTCATCTCGCTTTATTGGCTAGGGAGCCGGCGTACAGCTTCCGGGCCGTGTTTACTCGGATGTAAATCTGACCGGTTTCAATTTAACTGCCCCCCAGATTCAAGCACCTGCTGTAGCCTTCCATTTAAATTCAAGGGGCCCAAGAGTGCCCGCACCATGCTCACTGGGGCGCTGGGTACTTTCACCTTCCAGCATTGTATCACACAGACTCCGAAAGAGACCGTTACACCAAAGAAAGCTCCCTCGAAATACGCGGTGGTTGGGGCTGAGGGCTGGGTTGCCCACGATCCCGTGGCCAGGGAGCTGTGGGTCTCGGGTGTGACGACCGGTGGGCCACCTCCACTAACCGCTGGGCTCCCCGCTCTTGTCGCCTTTGCAGGGTTACTCCACCATGAACGCGGGGCTGGGCATGAACAGCTACATGAGCATGCCAGCCATGGGCACGGCGGGCAACATGACGACGGTGGCGTCCGGCGGCTCCATGGGCATGTCTTACGCGGCCGGCCCGGCGGGCATGAACCTCTCTCCCGGCGCGGGGGCCATGGCCAGCATGGCGGCGCACCTGAGCCCCAGCCTGAGCCCGCTGGGCGCGCAGGCCGGCTCGATGGGGGGCGCACTGGGCGCTTACTCGGCGCTGAGTCCCGTCGGGGCCGGCGGCAGCGGCGCGTACGGGCAAGCGGCGGGCCTGGGCCGCTCCCGCGACGCCAAGAGCTATCGCCGGAGCTACACGCACGCCAAGCCGCCTTACTCGTACATCTCCCTCATCACCATGGCCATCCAGCAGTCGCCCAACAAGATGCTGACGCTGAGCGAGATCTACCAGTGGATCATGGACCTGTTCCCTTTCTACCGGCAGAACCAGCAGCGCTGGCAGAACTCCATACGCCACTCGCTCTCCTTCAACGACTGCTTCCTCAAGGTGCCGCGCTCGCCGGACAAGCCGGGCAAAGGCTCCTTCTGGACTCTGCACCCGGACTCGGGCAACATGTTCGAGAACGGCTGCTACCTGCGGCGCCAGAAGCGCTTCAAGTGCGACAAGCCTCCGGGCTCCAAACAGCAGCAGCAGCAGCAGCAGAATCAGGGCGCCTCGCCTGCCTCGTCCGCGGGAGCCCCGTCGCAAGGTAAGAAGGCAGCCTCGCAGGCGCCGCAGGAACGCGACCTGCCCAACGGGGCTCCGGAATCGCCGCACTCCAGCGCCTCCCCTTGCCACGAGCACAAGCGCGCCCTAGCCGACCTGAAGGGCCACCCGGAGCCTGCCCCGTCGCCGGCGCAGCAGCAGCACCTGCTGGCGCAGCATCACGCCCACGCGGGGCTCTCCCACGAGGCGCACCTCAAGGCGGAGCACCATTACGCCTTCAACCACCCCTTCTCCATCACTAACCTGATGTCCTCCACAGAGCAGCAGCAGCAGCAGCAGCACCCCCACCATCCGCACCATCCGCACCAGCACCACCCCCACCCGCACCACCCGCACCACCCGCACCACAAAATGGACCTCAAAGCCTACGAGCAGGTGATGCACTACAGCAGCTACGGCTCGCCGGTGCCCGGCAGCCTGGCCATGGGCTCCGTCACGAACAAAAGCGCCCTGGAGACCTCGCCCTTGGCCGGAGACGCCTCCTATTACCAAGGGGTCTACTCCAGGCCCATCATGAACTCTTCCTAAAGGGCACCCCATCCCCTAAGGGCCAATGCCCTCTTTCTCTCCCCAGGACAAACCCGAGACTTCTCTGGGCAGGAGGAGATTTGAGATATGATGTAGACTTTGGAAAGAATCCAAACGGTGCCCAAAGCCAGGTCAGTTTATTCCACGGCGTCGCCTCCCGATCCCAATCCATATCCAAAGCCCATCGGACTAAAACAATCCGGTGGCCTCCACCCACTACCTGGGAGCTCCGGCGCCTTTGTATCAACTAAAGATTCCCTAGCCCTATTTTTTAAATGAAAAAGACAACTTTCTATGAGGAGCGCACTGACCCCACCTCTCCCGCGCACCACTTTTGGCAAAGAATCCTGGACTTCGCGCCCCGCTCCTAGTTTAGAAAAGGCTCCCGTAATATTTAATCGACGTTTGCTGTTGTGTAATTTAAAGCTCCTTTTTCTTCTACTCTTTTCTCGCCGGCGTCGGGAAAACAGGATTGATCTCCAACAACCGTGGGGCGTGGAAAACATCCAGTTCCGCGGGCTTCGGCTCTTGACCACCGTCACTTTTCTTCAGACACCGATTTAAATTTTATTTGAGTTGGAGGTTTCCTTTTAGGAGTCTCCTTGTCTGTTTCTTTATTTTGTTTGTTGCGGGGAGTTATAAATATATCTATTTTTGGGTGTGAAAGTGACACAGAAATAAGTGTGTGTGTGAACCGGTGTTAGATTTCAAAACTGAGGATCAAAAAGGCTGTAGCGTTGTGAACTCGGGGGAGGGGGGTACCCAAAAATGGACTTTAGATTGTAATTTGACACAGGAAGTTTTGATGTTACCGGGAGAGTAAACGACTCCGATCGAATTAATTTATCGTTTTTGTACGCTTTATTTATGGTTTATAGATGTGTATTCTGGTAAGGACCGACCAAATTCTCACAAACCATATATTAAATTGCTGTTGGAGATTTTTTTTCCCTTTCTTAACTTAAACAATAATACCTGTCTGTTATTTTCTAGTATAATGCAAAGAGATGCGGGAAAGACAACGAACTAATTTTAGCTCTTGATATTGCTTGCCAATGGGCTTACTGTGCTTAGAGTAGGCCCCCTCCAAGATGGCCTGTATGAATAACATGCGTATTTAAAATGCACATATGAACCTGGAGTATCATGTTTCATACATCATCAAATCTTGTTGGCACGCTTACCATTCCACGTCTAAACTGTGAATAAGACTGCAACCTTACTCCCAAATATACACTTTATTCTCAAGTAAAGACAGAGCTGAATCTACGGTAAATCTTTGCCTGATATGCACTAGATTCACAAGCAGTTTGGTTTCAGACTCCCAACTGTTTAGCAAAATTACTTCCTGCTTCGTCCAAAGTAAACTGCTGAAATGAAGGGGTTGGGGGGTTGTTTTGGGGTTGTGCGAAAGGACTGTGAGCTCAGCTCAGTTCTGATACTGCAGACCAACTCCTAGGCCCGGAATGGGCTCAGAGGCACTAGAATCTGGTTGGTAGATCTTGGGATTCTAGTAAAAAGCAAAATAGATCAGAAAAGCCTAAAGTCTGCCAACTCCCTGAGTTGCAGCCCATGGAAGTCCTAGGACAAGTCGGACTGAAAATAGGGGCTTTCTTGTCGGCAGAGGTTGGACAAAAAAAGGACTCCAGCCTTGTAATGGGCTGAATTAGATGACCCACGTGGTCCCTTCCAACTCTACAATGCTATGATTCTGTGACTGGGTTGTTAGGCTCTCAGTCGAGGCCTATATATATAGATGCTGCCTATTCTATGTATGTATATTATTGCTTTGCCTACTTGACTTTAAATATTGCTTTGTTTATTTGAGCCCATCGGTTACCTTACACATTTGCAATCGGGCAGGCTCCCACCAGTTATACTTGCCTAGACCAGTGTTTCCCAACCTTGTGCCTCCAGCTGGTTTTGGACTACAATTCCCATCATCCCTTGCCACTGGTCTTGCTAGTCAGGAATGATGGGAGTTGTAGTTCAAAAACAGCTGGAGGCACAAGGTTGGGAAACACTGGCCTAGACATCCCCGCTGACTCCCGTCCATGACTAGGATTGCAACCTCTGTTAAAAGGGGTATTCTCGACATCTGGGCATCATGATAATAGTGGAATCATTTACATAACAGCACAGTATTCAGCCAAAGTATTTTTATGACTCATTGATTTCACTCATTGATTTCACTTATACCGCATTCAATCTCCGGCCTTAAAAGTGTTTCATCTTTGACTGTACCTGATATTCAGCCTCGCGTTCCACACAATCGCAGGCAATATAGCAATCCTGAAGTACAACTACTACTAAAGCCACATTATCATACTCCACGCGGGAGGTGGCGGCTTGAAAAGCATAAACCATTGGTTTCAGTGGGTCTACTCTTGAGTACGAGGAACGTTGACTATCATCCACCGAGACTGCTCTTGCCTTTCATAATGAACTGAGTGTGGCTTGCTAGAACTTTTCTCTGCATCGGAGAAAGCGCGTGAAGCCTCAAGTGCCTAGTGGAAACCAAAACACGCCTGGTTGGGTTAAGAGTTTCGGGGCTTTTAAAACAAATTGGTTAGATGAATTCTAGCTTCTTTTTCTTTAAAGATTTGGGTTCTAGCTTACTTGAAACGCAGGTAGCAAGAAGGACGGCTTTAACCTAATGCTGGGCAATTCGGAAGTTGTTTGAAAGCTCGATGCTCCTATATTCCTCCTCTTCTGTCCACCCTCCAGAGCCGTATTTACTGAGAAGGCCTGTCTTCTTCCTCTAAGTCGTCTTTGGATAAACTTCGGGGCTCCTCTTTGGAGACTCTTAGCGACGCGAGAACAGGGATGAGTAAATGGGATTCCAATCAGTCCCCAACTTGTTCATGCAGAAATCTGCGCACAACACACACGCAACAGTGACAACACATACACACGAGAGGCCTTGCCTGTGGCAGGAGCTGGTCAGAAGGCGAAGGGGAGTTACGAGCTTCCTTTCGCTTGCCGAGTCCAAATGAAACTCAGTCGGCAGAGTGGATTTTCTCGACTGACTACAAGCACTCTCGCCCAGTCCTGTGGTGGACGGTGGTGGATCTCGAACCAGTTCTTCAAAGGCAGCCAACTATATTCTTCCCTTTCACACCGATCCTGAAAACAGTTGAAAACGGTAAGTTTAACTTCGGAGTATTGTAAGAATTTCACTGATTTTCAGTGAAACTGATGCGCGTCACCTTATGCATATTTTACTCAGGAGTAAGGTCTTCAATGGCTTTTGAATATCTTATGATACTTACTTGGAAGTAAGACCTATTGAATTGCGGAGGACTTACTTCTGAGTACGCGAGATACGCGTTGTGCCGCACCTCTAGCCAGGCTGCAGCGCCATTGCTCAGAAGGCTCATCCGGAAGGAAGACATTTGATGCTAGTTCCCCCCTAGGAAGGGGGGTTTTGTGTTGGCCTTTCGAGGGCATAGCTTAGCAGGATCTCAAAGACGCAGCACTGAGCCTGGTTAGGAGGAGGAAGGCTTCTAGCGAAGGCTCACTGGATGGGGAATCGGTCCACCTGGAATAAGCGGGGCATCCTTCCCAAGAAGCAGGTGTAGGGTTCATGGTCAGTTCATGGGAACTAACCTCGGTTGAATCCCAAGGTTTCCAACTAGACTCAGGTAGAGAAGATTACCTGGCCAACGGAAGTCAAACAAAACTTCGTTTCTTATTTATTATTATTTACTAGATTCATATGCCACCTTGTCCTCCAAGGAGCTCAAGGTGGTGAACATGGCTCCCCCCCCCATTTAGCCCCACAACAACCCTGTGAGGCAGGTTAGGCTGAGTGGGAGTGGCTGGCCCAAGGTCACCCGGGGAGCTTCACGGCTGAGTGAGGATTCTGGCCCTGGTCTCCCAGGCTGTCGTCCAAGGCACTCACACTCCGGACCCCAAAGGGCAGAAACCGCCGGTGGCGCAAAACTCAATAGTTTAACCCCAGCCCTCTAGCAGAACTTTAGAGTTTCTAAAGCAGTTCACATAATACTCTGTCTTGTAATCCTCACACTAGCTTGGCAAGGTAGGTCAGTATTATCCTAACATCACAAGTTGCCACTTAAGGAATTCAGGGCAGAAATAAGAGGGGAGGTCCTCATCCCTACCTCAGGCTGCTCGAATATGAGCACTTACCGGGGAGTAAGGTCCACTGAATGTCAGGCAATTCGCTACCGAATAAACACGTATTGGTTGAGGGGTTTTTTGTTTCTTTTTCTTTTTTGCTAGCCACTGTGCTCTGCCTCTGCCACATCTGTAGGGCGCGAGACTGATGTTCTGAGACATTTCACTTGGAGCGCGAACAAAAGGAGGAAAATGCAAAATCGGGCAGCCTAATGGATGGATGCACAGAGCGTACGGAAACCTTTACTCAGACGTCTACTTAGAAGTGAAGGATTGGCTTTGATTCCGTTCATCATGTGACGACTTGCATGTGCGGACTGTGGCCTCCACTAGGACCACAGCAACTCTTTCTTACCACCTCAAAGATTCCGTTACATGCATTCAGGCAAGCGCTTGCGTGAACCCAGCTGAGATCCTCTTCCAATGCTCCCTGACTGGAGCTCAGGTGAACAAAGGTTCTAAGCACAGTTACTCAAAGAGAGCGCCACTAAATATCATCTTCTACAAATAAGTGTCCTTTAAATCAGTGGGACTTGCTCCCAGATCAGTATGTGAGTTTTTGAAGCCTTGGTCCCTGCAGTCTTTAGAGTTGCAAACTTATTTTAAGAGAGAGAGAAAGAAGAACCCCTCTCCTGAATTTGGTGAAACGTTCTTCACGTGAATAAATACGATTTAGGACAAGGTGCTATTTTAATACACAATTGGCAACGTTTATCCCCTTCCCACAGAGCAGCCCGACCCCATTCGTGGAGTTCATTGGGACTTACCAGAAAGTCTTGCTAGGATTGTAGCCCATCCTGCCCTTTGCATGTTTGTTCAGAAGTTAGTCTGAACGCCATCAGAAGAAACATGCATAGAATTTCAGTTTTTAACGGAAATGAGTCGTCCTCCGAGTAATTAGGCTTAGGGCGCCGCGTAAATTCATTAAAGAGAGCGCTTCGCACAATGCAGTTCTGCTGAACGTTTGCATTCCAATCCTACATATGTCAAATCCCACTGAGTTCAATGGGTCTTCCAGGTAATTATAGGGCTGGGAGTCTAAAGGTGGTTGGTTGAAGTGGGATGTATAAACAGAACATGTGGCTTTTAAACTGGATATGTTTAGGATGCGGAAACTCATTTCGCAGGGGGTCATTTGCTGCACGAATAAAGGGATGGGAAGCAAATGAGAGCTCTATAGCATCCTCCCAGCTTCCTCCGGAGTGCATTCTGAAAGATCAGTATCCGATTGCGTTCTCGCTAAAGGTTGTTTCATATACAACACTCACTTGCAGGTGAAATCCTTCCCTGACAAATGTGTGGGCGTCGGATTTCCCCATGCCAAGCATAGCTCGACTTTGGGACGAGACAGTGATGTGTGGCGCACACGAGAGAACGAACAGTAGTAGACTTGGTGCATAGAACTATTTCAGAAAAAGCATCTCTTTCCCAGGACTTGGAAGCTACATCTCTACTTGGAAGTAATTCTCAAGGAATTTAATAAGATCGCCTTTTGGAAATAATCGTCTTCTTCCTCAGAAAGTGGGGAGGACCCCTTCATATTTGCGAACCTCTGCAAATCAAACACCACAGATTTAACTTTCCTAACCCCTGGAAATGTACCTCTATGGTGCCAGTCGACACACGCCAGCGGCTGGTGTTCCAGTAGTCTTCCATAGTCTTCAAGTCGACTATGCATAAAGTCTGCTCTTAGCCTGTGGAGGATTATGACCCTCTTCTAGAAAATGCCATTGGGAGTAAGTCCCACTGGTTTTACTCCAATCCAAAGCCTGCTCACACTTTTGCAGTACCACCAAATGTGACAGCACCACATGGATCCAGGTTGTTCTAGTGTACATCTCCAACATACAGAATCAAGTAATTTATAGATTTCCACCGCCATCACTTTTTAACTTGTGTGGAGTCAAATTTTCATTTGCCCTAACCTCCCAAAATTATTATGAGCCAAATAATAGACAAATAATAACCTGTAATAGTTGTTTGTTTTCACCTTCCAATGCAGACAGAACAATATACATATATCTGCCAGTAAACTTTCTGGGGAGTATGCCCCTACTTGTTTTAATTGACATCATCCTCATCATTAATCAAATTTGTACACTCTTCTGCTTCCAAAGATCACAGGGCAGTTCACAACATGAAAATACAACATGAAAATACAAAATACACAATAAAACAAACAAGAACAAATAAGCACCCCCTCCCACAAACACATTTTAAAAAACCATAGAGTGTTAATCAGCCCAAGGCCTGGTTGAACAGATTATTTCCAGTGAGGTGATGACCAACTTCTTCTAAGTAACTCTACAGGAAAGCTGACTGTAAAGGAGAATTTGGCAGACCTTCAGTGGCTTAACCCAGTTGGTGCACAGGTTCCCTGTTTTGGGGAAGATTTGACATTTTAGTACTTCAGTTTTACTGCTGGAATTTTTGACTAAATGCAAAGCAGGTGTAAATGACTTGACACCATGAACCCAAACTTGAGAAATACTGTAACACAGTTGCATTTAAACAAAACAAAAACTGGCCCATAAAACCACAGCCGGCCCTCATAAATGCAGCCTTCCCGGGTGCTCCAGGCCCACCTGGATGGCTGCAGCAAGCCATACCTTGTCAGGAAAGTGCCACTCTTACCTGGATGCTAGTTTGTGAAGTTTTGTATTTCCACCTGTGTAGTTGTTTGCCCAAATTTATAGATATTGATCAATAGATGTGGGTACATTTAAGGTAACTGTTAGAAATATGGTGAATCCTGATGTTCAGCAGAATGTCTTAGGACTGTAGAAGGCCTAGCCCTGAAATGTGAGAAATAAACTTCTTCTTTTTTTTTACATTTACTCCAACCACCTGGTAATTGCTCTTTTACCATGAAAGGAATGAAGGGAACATTCAGACTGAAGACTACTAGTAAATTTCTCTTCTGCCCTAATATTTGCCTGTCTATCCGTCATATCATATCAAAACTTTGGTCATCTGCACCTCTCTTGACTCTTCCCTCTTCAGGCCTCAGATTCAATCTGCAGGAGGCGACGCGATTGCTTTTTGAAATCCAAAAATAAATTAAAATGTGATCGCCAGTATTTTTCTTTAGGGCATAGAAAGCTGGCCCGTCGGCCAACCTTATTCCCACATTCAAATTTTATTAATTCAGGCTGCATCGTCGAAGCAGCTTTATTTGGATATTTATTTATTTATTTATTTAAATGAAGAAATATGTATTTATTTAAATAAAATATCAATTGCTTTCGCTCCGGACAACAGTCTGTCCACTCCTCGTCCACCCACACCCCCCGCACAACGTTTATAGATTTAAGAAGTGATCTAAACTTGCGAATCCCTCTCAAATCCCCCCTCATTGTTTTTTCGGGAAGACTGGGGGCCCCCAAAAGGCACCTTTTAAAAAACAGGCCTGTGGGTGGAGAGGACCCCATTCGGCCGCGCTTCCCCGCCGCCCGCCTGTGTCCCGCGAGGACACACACGTTGTGAAGCAAAGCGGAAAATGTGTGTTCATTACCACATAAAAGGCTCCCGTCGCGCAGAAGAATGGAGGCCTGGAATGGCAGCGATTGCGCGGACAATGGGATGCGAATGTGATGCTCTAACCTGGCCGGTCCCATCGCGCCTGCGTTCGTTTTAAACTACTTAGCTGTCTCCCACTCCGTTGATCCCGAGCGATAAGATATATACCTCTGCCAAAAGACCTTCTTAAAAAGGAAAAGAGAGAGGGAGGAATGTGCGCGCGCGTGTAGATGTAGTTTAGAGTCGGGGTCTCTTCTTTCCTCTTCGGCCTCCTTTCACATCCTCTTCACGCGTTCGATCCGGGTCGCTTTGCAAAGGACCACACGGTCTGCCTTCCTCATTCAACCCCACCTCCCGTTATTTTTTTGGACCGCTGGTGATTTAAGTCCCCGCCATCTGCGAATAGGCAAAACCAGTAAACTAACAACAACAACAACAACAACAACAAAATAAATAAATACATAAATATTTAACGCCAAATTCCAGGAGGGAAACTTCACGCAGCACGTCATTCTTCAGCAAATTTACACAGATATTAGGAATGCTTCTGCCTGTGTGTACGTGTGCGTGCATGCGTGTGCGTGTGTTTTCTCTGCTCCTTTCGAGCCATTGTGCTTAACTGAATTTTATAACGCTGATCGATATCTTGGTAAAATATTCATTTTTAAACTAGCGGGCAGTGAAATCTTTGCTTTGTGCTAAAGTCAACAGTCGCTCCAATAAATGCCGCGATGCCTTGCCGCCGAGCTGCAGTCAGTGGGGCGTCTGGGCTCGTCACCGTCGCTTCTGCCACCGGCAGCTCCAGGGCATCAGGTAGGGACCTTTAAGTTTGGTGGGGCTGGTGCGCGTCGTTGTTGTTTTGCGCTGCTGGCAGCGGGCGGGAGAGGTAGCTGAGAGTCTTGCCTGATTCCTACCTGCTGCTGATCCCCGGTCAGAATCAGGCCCAGAGGAGGGGGGGGAGCGGTCATCTCCCCCGACCCCAGAACCGCAGGTTTAAAATGTGCGTTAGGTTCCCCGTGGCTACCAGAAACCTTCCTCCCCAGCGGAGGAGTGTGAGCTGGGGGCTGCCCCATAGTTATCGGGAAGCCGGGATCGTCCCCTAAAGGTCCTGGCGACCTGATTCTCAAGCGGCCTCCTGGGCTGTTTAAGTTTTACTGGCTGGAGTTGTGGGAAGGCAGTGGGTGCGGAACAGAAAAAGTGGATGAGAGAGAGGTGCTGGCTTATCATGCAGCATGAGTATGCAGGCTTACTCGGAAGCAAGTGCCACTGGGCCTGATCCAGCAGGTTTTTCTTTTGCTTGGGAGAGGCGAGCTTTTTTACCCGCCTCGCCTCTCCCTTTTTCGGAATCGACCTTGTTGACGTTCGGAGCAGCTGGCGGGTCTTCACAGCTGTGCTCTTCTTCTCGGCTTCTGCGCCAGCCACCCGCCCTCGGCCGACTCCTTCCTTCCTTCCTTCCTTCCTTCCTTCCTTCCTTCCTTCCTTCCTTCCTTCCTTCCTTCCTTGATGCTTCAGAAGCAGCAGGACGCCACGCTGTGCAGGCTTACCTGGGAGTGAGCCCAGATGAGGACATTTGGACTTTCTTCCAAGTAAGCCGGCATAGGATCACACTGCAGGGAAATGGCTTGAAAAGAGTTACAACACTTCTTAAAAATTGGGTTTTTAAAACCGAAATTCCCAAGACTGCAAAGGACTTGAACGGGATGGAGGCGGCTCATGGGACAGTTGTGTGGCCGCGGAAGCCTGAGGTCGCAACCCCTGGACACGTGGGCCTTTTGGGGCAATGCGTGGTCTGCAATGCACTGCGACTCTCAGCTGCGCACCGAGAAGTCCTCCTGTCTGCGCTACCTTTGCCCATTTCTCATTCATTCCAATTCGGTTTGCTCAGAACTTCCCGCTGGATCGTGCTCTTTCTTATACAGTACAGAGAAGCGAACCTTTGGCGCGAAGCCGCCATGATCCCTGGGCAGGGCGGTTGCATTTCCAAATTTTCTACACCACTTTGCGAAGTAGCTCTGGTTAAAAAAGAGAGTTAAATGTATGTTTTTCAATTTGTGTGCGTGTGTGAAAAGTGCTTTGGAATTATTTCTGCCCCACACCACCACCCGAAGATCGCACGTTGTGTAGTAACGGAGAGATGCGTGGTGAAGAGCTTTGAGCACGGAGGGAAAGCTCGGACAACAAGGGCGAGATTCAGTCCAGCCCAGCCAAGCATATTCAGGCAACGTTGACTTGAAGGAGATTAACTTCGGCTTTTGCTCCCTTTGCCCATTTATCATATATCTTTATTAAAGACCCCTCCCCCCATTTTACAGATACAAAACTGAAGTGAAGTCGTAATCTCCCCAAAAACCTCAGCTAGGACCCATGTCTTTCAGTAGCTTTTAAATTGGTCGACCAATCTCTGCCCCTCGGAACATCAGATGTAGAGGGGATAAGCTGTTTTCTGTATCGTAATCTCTGTTTGGGGGGCGGCAGCATTTTAGGAAAAAGTGAGCGACACGCCACATCTCCTCCGTGGATTTGACTCTCCTTGCCTCGGTGACCTTGTCTTGCAAGGCTTTCCCCCCCCCCCCCCTCCCTCTTTAACGCCATCCAAGACCACGACAACTCTTGGGGAGCAGTGTCGGGGGCAAGGCGAGCAGATCCAGAGGAGTTACTTCGCGAAAGAAAGCGAGAGGTCTTCTCGGTCGGAAGCCTGTGTGCTGGCGCTGCGGTCTCGGATTCCCTCCGGGTGGGGCTTGCGGCGGAGAGAGGGAGGGGGAGGAGTTCCTCATCTGATTTCCCCTCCATCTAAACTGACGTGACAGCTTATATTTCCCGAACAAGATGGGATCTCTGCAGGACACACACAGAGGCTAATGGTTTTTCAATAATTAATACTCCCCTAGACCACTCGTAATGCGGCCTCTCGGATTTGTCAATTACTTGTCATTAAATGAGTGTCTATCCACGTCCTTCCCTTCGGGTCTTTCGATAGAGGGCTGAGGGAAGAAAATCACCTCTAGCCTCGTCTCCAAGAAGCTCAGGCAGCCCGATCTCAGCTGGGAGAGGCGCTCAGTGTCCGTGATCGGCGGTCAGGCAGGCAAGGTGCAGCTTCTTCAGAGTCGGGCGAGAGCCTTGCAGAAAGCGCCAGGAGCCGACGCTTGGAAATAGATTTAATCTGCCAAATGGGCAATTTTGTGTTTCCGATCCTTATCCTTCTTTTGGCAAGATTTTTTTAAAAAGGAAAATGAGTGCATAAATAGTAAACATACTTCGTCTAGGCAGAAACCAATCTCCCTTTCGAAGCAAGATTGCCAACATTGTCTTTTAATGCTCCTGCGCAGCCAGACCAAGAAACTTCGCTAAAATTCACTGCGCCAGGCTACAGTTTAAAAGCACAGCAGCAGGGCTGGCAACACCCCCCCCCGCCGGCCTTTTTAATGATTATTAATAAAATGGAATTCGGACAATTCAGCGAATTATTGAATTTGGGCCCAGTCTCACGGCTCCGCTCTGGAACATGCTCGCATCACTTCTGAGTATGTTCAGAGTGCTGTTTTTTCTAGGAACTGAATAATCACAACCAGCATCTAGCATACCGAGGACTGGGGCGTGAGGTGGAGTAGGCAGAGCTGAAGACACCACAGAGCTATTCATTTTAGAAATCCCCTCTAGTTCTGGAGGGAACTAAAGCAAAATGTGGTTCGACCCCCCCCCCGTCCTTTTAACCCTTACGTCAGAATGTGATGGCGACCAAGAGTCACATAGCCGAGAGTCACATAAGTAAAGGGGATTAGGTCCCCGCCCCAAGGAGTTTACCATCTAAATTTCATTCCCCTCCCCCCAATTTTACTTCCAAGCCAAAGTTAAGCATTTGTAAGCCCGGAGGCTTCCAAGAGGTCAGTTTAGAGCATTTTTGGTGGGGGGCGGCGGAGATAGTCAGGGGGCCTACAAGTACCGGATGCTGCGCCTCTACCCCATTCAAGCCAAAGAGAACCAGATCTCCCAAATATCTCCTGCTGTGGTAGAAGATGGATCCGGGAGCCTATCTTTAGTTGAACTCTGTCCTAAATTTAGAGGCGAGAGGCGAGAGGCGCAAGGCAGGCACAGGAGACATACAATGAGGGTTAAGAGCTCGCAAGGCAGCATTTTGCAAGGGGGGTAGAACGAGGAAGGGGGTGGGAACGTCTAGGCTGATTGTAAAGAAACATTTCCATTCCATCCACCAAAGGAACAATCCGACGCTGCATTCCAGAGGCGGAGGGCGCTTAGTTGCAAAGGCGACGTGGATCAACCAAGACCCAGAAAGCGCGCTGCGCCTTTTTTCGTCTAGCTAACCGTAGATGGGATAGGAGGACGAGGCCCCCCGGCCCCGCTCCTCCTCGGTGCCCCCCTGCGCCCTCGTTGCTGCGTTAAGAAGCATACATACGCTGAGGCGTCCTCGCCGCTATGGCAACCGTGTCTAGCATTGTCTTTAAAGCGGAAAGCCACCGCCTCCCTCCTTAGGGCAGTTTAGTCCATTCCGTCCTCAGGACTCCCCTCCTTGTCCATCTCCCGGCCGATGCCCCTCGGCCTCCTGCTCTTCTCTGTTTAGGTGGCACAAGTGTAAGCAGCGTTTGACCCTCTTTAACTGCCTGGAGACTTTCCTCGATGAACAGTTCAGGGTAACCCCAACCCCCCACAGCACACACACACCTAGGAATCTCCTTTTGAGGACCCGGCACCGTAAGGTGGCGGAAGACTTTGGCAAAGAAGGAGTTCCCTGAATGACAGAACACGCACCCCAGATGGGAAACGCAGTTTTTTCGAGGCAAGTTAGATGGATTTCAATGGGATGCACTTCCCTAGTAATAAGAATGGTCAGGTGAACCAAGAAGGCAGCGCTCGTGCCCCTTTAGTTGCTGCATGAGAGAGGACATTTCAGCTGCTATGGTTTATCATGCAACCTATAGTTAGTAAATTTCCCTTTTCTGTGGAGCAACTGAAGGTGCAGGAGTCCTGTTCTCTTCATTATCCAGCGATTCAAACTTTCATAGAGGTTTATGAGTCTTATTTCCTTTTCAACACATCTCACCCTAAGTCCAAGTGTCCAGAACACCTATTAATCCTGAAGGAGAAAAGAGCGTTGCGGCTGCGCTGCGTCAATGTGTTTTAATGCCATGTATACAGAAAGCTCGGCTGTCAGGGGATTAGCCAGGCAGCTTTGCAGTCTCGAACATTTAAAACCTTTTCTGGAAAGAGAAGTCGAACTGACACGCAGCCTCCACTGATGCGTGTTTACTCAGGAGGAAACCCCGTGGAACTGGGCTTAGCCCCAGGTAAGCATATGGACTCAAAAATGCAATGCCTCTTGAGGTCAATAGTCGCAGGTTAGTGGGTGAAGAAGGACTGCAGCTTTGCAGCCCCAAACTATGCATGCTTACGCAGACGTAGGCTCCATATGCTCAACCGAGTTTACTCCCAAGCAAGTGTCCTAACTGAGGAGTCAGCTCCACTGATCTGAACTGAAATTCATCACGGTTTTGATCGGGTAAACTTGCACCCAACTGGAGGGAATTTAGTTCTTTGGAAATCTGCGAGACTAGCAATATTTTGGGATTTGGGGGTGGCTGAATTGGACCCACAGAAACAACGTGGCTCCCTGGACTAATCCTGACTTGGTTTCATGCAACATTGCTTCTATATTGATCTAACAGACTATTTCCCCTTTCCTTTCCTTTTTTTAACGGATGAAATTGCTTCAGAAGTCGACTTTCTCTAAAGGAAAAAGACATGAGGGGGGAAATAACAAGAAACCTCACCCGCCCGCCCCTGGCGCTTTACACCCGTATATGTTAACTCAACCAGTTAAGAATAGACCCGCCGGTTCGCTACTCTGTCAAGAATTCTGCCTTTCACCGCTGTAATAGAAGGGCAGAAATCATCTAATTGTGCATCCCTATTTTATCCTCGTCTTCTCTCCCCCCCCCCCCCACCAACTCTTTTCTTTACTTCCCATCAAAACAAAACAAAACCAAAAAAAGCCCCACACCTCTTTCTCTGTTGGGAGTCTGGTAATGACATGCAAGGATGGGCTGAAAGACAACCAGACATCAAAGCACAAAGAAAATGACATTTCCCGCACTTTGATAAGAAAGTCACACTCCTCACTTTCGCCCCCTCCCTTCTCTCCTTTCTTAAAGGCAAACCCACCAGCCCCCAAGGGCGGCCGCAAGCTCTGAGTTGGGCACCCAAAACCTTCTTCTTTTTCGCATCTTGCATCTTTTGCCGCCACCCTTTCCTAAACAGGGCAAGTCCCTTGGGTGCCCCAGAAGTTTGTTGGACTTGGGGGCCGGGCAAAACAGCAACAACATTTATTGGGGATAAGGAAACACTGGTGTGGGGGTGGGGAAGACACACGCTTGGGACCGAGATGGAGCTAATTATTGCGAGGGGTAAGAAGGAGCTGGAACACCCAAGTCGAACTGAGCCCGTCTCCCGGGAGACTGATGGAGACCTATTTTACAAGCTGTAATTCCGCTTTAGACGATTGCAGGCTAAAGTCAATTCACACCCTCTTCTTTCTTCTAGAAATATTCCTAATCCTGCCGTTCAAGCGGGGAATTCTCTCGCCTTTCGCTCCACCGATATTAATCTGGAAACTTCATAGAAGGAAGCCGGATAATTGTGGGTTGGGTGGGCGGAAAGAAAAGGGGTTCACCCCACCAGTTTAACTACCTCGCCAACGTCTAACCTTCGAAAAAGTAAAAATTAAACGGGGAGATATGTCGTTCGATGATTTATGGTCCCTTGCTCTGTTATTTTATTATATGAACGAAGCGAGAAATTTTCTTTTGATAGCCTTATTCTTGTTCTGTCAATTTGAGAAGGGCTTGAGCAGTTTGCTACTAATGTGTGTGTGTGTGTGTGCGCGCGCGCGTGTGTAGTGAAAATATAATAATTCATTTGGATGTATCTAATTAGTAAAATAAATGGATACGCGCCCTTGAACAAAGTGAGACTGACTCCTGAGTGTACATGGCAATTGGTGTAAGCAGACTTATTTGGCAAACTAAATCGGCCTTTCTTTTGAACAGATAAATAGAGCTGCGTTGTAAAGTTGGTTTTATACGCATATACCTGAGAGTAAGTCTAATTGAACTTAATTCTCCTTTACTTCTCAGTAGATATGCATACGAGTGTATTGCAATAGTGCGATCCTACCCATGTCTACTTGCAAGTAAGCCGCATTGACTTACTGTTTGGAAAGTGTATGTAGGTTCGCACCCTGCTATCCAGTCCAGGTTTAGGAATCCTTCATATCTCACTGAAGCAAGTGGTCAGCTAGCTTTGAAGTCTGATCCTTCCTACTCTTACTCGGAAGTAAGGCCAACTGGTTTCAGCAGTTATACTTTACATGCCTACATGATACTGAACTCGCTACGAGGATTTTTTAAAAAGGATTTTTAAAACTAATTTTAGCAAAATTGGCAATAAAAACATAGAAATTCATATATTTTAGAAAGTAAATAATGAAAATACCTATTCGCTCCCTCCAATTGCTTAATCCTTATCAATACCAAAAAAGCAATTTCATTTCACTGATACTTCTAGCCAGTTCGCTTTGTCAGTTTGGTATGATAGAAGACGAAAAGAAAAGAAAAGAAAAAGTTTGCATTCCAGCATTAAGTCCTCTAGACCCCCAAACAAACAGGTGCAAAATTAAAACATAGTAAGCTATGCATTAAAAAACTCCAGGCTAGAGACAATAAATCAAGGGCCATGTGCAATTTGATACCATTTTTAAAGGTGGAGGCGCTGGGTTAATTTGCACTCAAAGCCATGATTGTCTGTCCTGACTTTTTCATTCTAACTGCTTTCCCCAAATTTTTGAAAAGTTAAAATTCAGAAGGGAAGCAATTCTTCTACCAGCAGGGAAGAGGCCTTGCCAAACAAGCACCCAAAGAACAAGAATTATTTAGAGCAAAATTAATCTCATATATAAATGGCAGCCAACTTTGCAATCAGATCTGGTTGCTGTGCCTCTAACAGCGGCTGGATCTGCAACCCTCTTTCGTGGAGGTGAGAGGAATTCATCTCAATTTGCTGCAGACGGAACTGCTGTTAAAAGTGCAGGTACAGATGCCCGCTGAAGAGTTGGCATCCTCACACACGATTACGATGAAATATTATGTAGTCTGTGGCCGCAGCATCAGTCCACATTTGTGGACTGAGTCGCATGCAGGAGCCGTTCAGTGGGACTTAATTTCTGGTAAAGTATGTTTAAGTTGGAAGCCTTAATTAACAATGGCGTTCAGAATGAATAATCCACTCATTCATTTGCGTTCTAGATCCAGCTTTGGCTCTGCTGTCCCTCACTTTCTCTTCCACCTGCGCGGGGCCTTCGCCTTTCTGGGAGACTTTAAGCAAGTTAATAGGGAAGAATGTTTCGTGGAAATCAATGGATCGCTTCGAAGTTATGCTTTAGCTCCTAGGTGTGTGAAACCCATTCCATCTTTTTGTAGGTTTCATACCATATTTGGTATATGCAAACAATACCGGCAGCAATCCTATAGACTTGTAGGTGAATTTTACGGATCTCAGCGGGATTTGTTTCCGAAAAAACATCAGCCCCTATCTGGCTGACTTTCACTAGAATTCGAAATTCGGGTGGTTTGGAGAAGATAATCCACAAATGTGGATCTGACACAAATTCCTGAAGCCAAGTGAGTTTTGCCTCGCAGGACAAACCAGATTATGACCAACAGTTTACTCGGAAGTAAGCTTCACAGAGTCCCATGACGTTTACCCTCAGGTTTGTGTGCACAGGATTGCAGTTTAGATGGTGAAGGCCACATCCCACCCCAAAACAAGCATCTTAAGTCTACTTGATACAATTATATAAGAGTTGGACACAGCAAGGTTATAATAAACTGGACACGCATGGTTACTGGAAGGTAAACTCCAGTGAGATCAATTGGGATTTACTCTCAAGTAAGCGTGCATAGTATTACAGCCTTAACAATTCTTATATTTGGTGGGCTATTATAACTACTAGTACCGTTATTGTAGTTCAGATATTTATTGAGGAAATAAATGTTTTGATTGAATCTTTTAAAGTAATGTAAGTCTGCGTAACTTTAATAGACGGCCTGCTAAGCGCCGAAGCGCAAAGCTATTCATTTCAAAGTGACGTCTGATCCAAAGTCAATTCGTCTGCTTCGGAGTAAATGGCAGGCGCTAGCCGGTTCAGTAGCCAGCCATCTGCAACCCTGAGCAGAAGGCAAAAAACCCCACAACTTTTTGGGGTAAGGGTTCTTTATCAAGCCCTTACCCAATCAAAGCCAGTGAGATTAATCACTGAGTAAACATGCATAGGATTGCACGCAGGTACTGTTTGCTGAACGCTGAAGCAGGTCGTTGCGAGATCTAAAAGTGTGACACCCTTAGGCTTGTTAGAGCAGGTCTGAACACTTCATGGGAGTGATTCAAGAGATTCATCTCCTTCCATAGCATGGTTTTCGGAAAGATCATGAACGTATGAACCTGTCTTATACCGAGGGTTGATCGAGTTCACTTACTCGCACCACCGGCAGGCGCTTTCCAGGGTCTTCCCATGGGACTGTCGCCTATTGGGGGAGCAAGGGACCTCGGCCCTAGGAGTAGGCAGGGAGTGGGGGGCTGTAGTTCAGGAGGACAGCCCCGCTCTTTCCAGCACCTCACTTCTATGGAGCCCCAAGAAGAAGGGAGAATTGCGATGCTATCCTTCCTTGGCCTCCGTCCTGTGCAACCTTACAAAAGATTCTCATCCTTCTCTAATCGCGACTCGGTGAATGAAACCTGCTCTAGTTCCTGCAGATAAAAAGCAACCCCCCCCCGCCCCTGCTTATCTTCTCTGACATCAAGCCACTGGAAGCCGTTTATCTCATGTGCCTTTAACCTGCGGTTATCAGCCTGCTGGACTCATTTAGGGGAGCTCAGCTCGGTAACCTGAGACAAGGCTCCATTGATTGTCGAGAGCGTCCTTTAGATTCCACCCTCTCTGGGTAAACATCGCCAAGGAGCTGGCCTCGTCCCCGCCCCCCCCCCCCCCACAACCGAGCCACTTGCAGCAAGCGACACCTCCCCTCATCCGAGAGGTCGCTGCCTCTTAAAACGTCTCGCGACGAATTCCTAAGGACAAAGAGGGGTGCATGGATGTGCGTGTGTGTGAGAGAGATCCAGCAGGGGAGGGGGCCCGCAGGTTTGCAAAAGGAGCGTTTGCAGCCAGAAAAAAAGCAAAAATGAGGGCTCCTCCGCGTGTTTTGCGCGCGCGTGCTGATGCCAGAGAAGCGGACAATTCTGCAGCCCTGTTACGTATATTGAATCCCAACGGGTCTTGCTAACCCAGGGAGGGAGCTGTAATAGTCAGGATGAACCAAACCCACTGTAGCAGGGTGATGAGGATGATGAGGATGATAACAAATAGTTGAAGCATTTTGGGTACTCACTTATGTGGAACTTTTTGTGTGGGGAGGTTATCTGGGTTGTGAAGGCGTCAAAGTGTCCAGGGCTCTTAACAACTAAATACTTTACGGTTTATTAAAGCAATATAATAATTGCTTGTTTCTTCTTTCTTTCTTTTTTATATCAGCATATTGCTCAAATCCCATTAATCAATACAGCTTTAAAAGGTTTAAAAAGAAAAGGTATGCAAACATTTTAAATAAAATATAGGTGCCTCAGGCATATTAAGCCACGTGTGGGTGAGCTTGTTGTTTATCAGGGAAAAGCTTAAAAATCATTTTAGTGTCTTCTTTTTCACTGCCTTTCACAAGTAACACAACAGAATCTAGGGATCATCAGAGGTATGCGCTTCATTCCGAGAGCCATGGATTAAAATTCGTCTTGGCCGGTTGGCTTCCTCCGATTAATCAGGACATTTAGCTGATTAATCGACCCATTAAAGTGCCCTAACTGTCCAACAGTTGGACTTCACCCCGGAAGGAGCACTTTTCTTCCATTGTCTCCCAGACAGACCGATGACAACTAACCAAAGCATCGGGAGGGGCGGTGATGGTTTTGTTTTTATTATGTATTTTGTGTTTTTATAGTGTACTTTTGGGTTGCGAACCGCCCTAAGATCTCCAGATGAAGAGCGGTATACAAATTTAATAAATGAACAATGGTTTAGAATCCAGTCTTGACGGTGGGCGTTATGGGAGGCGAAGACCCTGCATGGAAGTCGGTGGGACTTAACATCTGCGTTCTCAGGCCGAGCTGCTTCTTCGCTCTAGGGCGCTCATTTCGTTCTCCGCCAGTCTTCAACGGACTGAAAAAGGAGTTGTTAGGTTCTATTGAAGCAAGACCCACAGAAGGCGGGGCTGGCGGGGCTGCCACAAGGGCTGAAGGACCATACTGGTGGTTTTTGTTATTGGGAAGAATCACCATTTTGCTGGAGAAAAGCAGAAGGAAATGTATATTTAAAGCAAACATAATAAGAGGGACATCTCTAACTACGGTATGTGGACGTGCCCTGTCTGCTGCCCACTGAAAACGGAAGCGTTTTTAAAAAGGAAGAAGAAAAGGTGCTGCAGGAATCATGTCAGCCCCGGCATGGCCAGCTCAAGTGCTGCCCCGGGGCGTGTTGGCGGCTGCCCCCGAGCATCTCTGGGAGGTCATTTGACTGAGGGCGGCCTGGACTTGCCCAGCGTAGCTCCAGCTGCATCACTGGTCCCCGCTAGCTCTCCAACCCCTTCAGAGTGAACTTGCTGCAGAGTCCTCTCTGGAGGGCGGGGTACTCCGTGGCCTGTTACTGCACGAGCTCTCGCTGGTGGGTGGAAAGGGGCAGCTCTGAAACCCCTTCCATTCAAGGGATGAATTGCGGTACTCAGGCTTCGAAATGCACTTCGTTGTCAGTAGGAAAAGGTTCGTCTGGACTTGAGGGCAAGGTTCTTTTCGATTTGAACATTCACATTTCCACACTGTTTCATCGATTCGATCTGTGTGGTTTATCGACTTCTGGAGCCCCTCCCAGAGGAATCTGAGGATCGACGGTCTGTCTAGAAAGGGCATAAATAGCACCAACTGCAACCGCAACTTGCTGAGGAGCAGATGGGTCGTCCCTGCCCAAACGCCCTCTCCTCCAAAACTACTAATGGCATGCACAGAAATTGCCATCCTATCCACGTCCTATTCCTCTTCTCCAAAGGCGGGTCCCCCCCCCCCCCCGCTAAAGCGCAGGCACAGTCTCGTCAGTTTCGACGCTTGCCCACTGCAGGTCCTCTCCTTCCTTTCCAGAATGTTCCTCTCCGCATCGTTTGCAGCGGGGATCCTGCCATCGTGCATTGTTAGCTGGCTCGTTCAGTTAGAGCTGACGGAAGTGCCCCCGGGCAAAGGCTGGTGCTGACCGTGGCGAAGGCCTCGCCTGTGCCAGGTGGAAAGGTTCGACGAGCGGGCAGTGCTGTTTACTGCGCAGAATAGGAGCCAATTCCTATGAAGACCCAGCCCCCCCCCAATAAAATATTTGAGGGGTCCGCTCCCCCCAGTTGATTGGCATTGCCATTCAAATGGTGTGCGTGTGCATAATTATGTGATCAATTATGCGGGATGGAGCTTACCTGCCCCCGCTAATTTATTCAAGTTGGCACCCCTGCTGTCAATGAAGTCTCACCAGCTTCAAGTGGGCGCTCCTAAGCTTTCTTGGAGGCAAGGTTCTCGTGGTGTCTCCGGGCCTTCCTTCCAAGCAAACTCAACCTTAAAATCTCAGTTTTTCGTAGACAAGCGCTGGCAAGAGGGAGAGATCCAGGTTTATTTGCAGCCACTGGTTGGACCGGACTCAATCCCAGCCGTAGACTACCGAAGGGTTAAAAAGAGCGATCCCGACCCTCCCCCTCCCCCCCCCCCCGCCGGCCAAGTGCTTTGCGCAGAAGTGCCGCGCGCAGCTACGCTCGAGAGGAGGACTATGTCTTTGGGGATGTGCTCCGTCTTGCAAAACTATTTTTCAGGTGGAGTCTGCTGATAGCAGCGTTTGCAGACTCCGAAACGTGATTTTCCGAAAAGCATTTTTCGGCTTGTTCAGGCCCAGTGAGCACGGAGGGGGAGCGAAGATGGGGCTCAGTATTTACAGTAGAAATCAAGCATGAAATTGAATGTTAACCATTTCTTTTAACAAATGCAAATCCAATTGAAGCCGCAGAGGGAGGACCCAGTTAGAGGGGAGCTCTCGCGAGAAAGGAAACATAACGTTGACATTTTGCTCATGAGGTTTGAGAAGCGCCGTCCCCAAGAGTAAGTTAAATGTTAAATGGTAGCTCTGAAAAGTCTATTTAAAACTAAGCATGGGATGATCCAGGTCAAACGAAGCTAATTTAACTCCCTTGGACAGACTTTTAACCTCTTGCTCATTGTGACCATAAGCCAAGTTCTGGAAGTCTATCGAGAAACAGGTAGTTGAGATCAGCAGTCATAAGGAAGTTACTTGCAAATAACCAGTTAACTTCCATGGTTTGCAAAAGAAACGCACACCCACACCCACCCCTAATAAGTGTGCACAGGATCTAAATTTCTTAAAAAGCGGAGCTGCCTCCTTTATAGTCTCCCTTGGGAGAGCGGCCAGCAAGGGTTGGGCTGGGGGCCTGAGTGATGTTTCTAAAAATGTTAGCTCACTTACAGGCTGCCAATATCTCCAGGGCATTTGCTCCCAAAAGCCTCCAGGCCAATCCCTTAGGCAGGGCCTACTCAAGACATTTTGGCAGCTGTGGTGAACCACCAAATGGTGCCTCTCCTCCAGAGAAGAAAGATGGAATGAAGATCACATCGAACAAAGGGAGAATGAAGATAGCTCAGTTGGTTAGAGCACGGTGGCAATAATGCCAAGGTTGCATGTTCAATCCCCTTATGGGACAACTGCATTGCCGGGTGTTAGACTAGAAGATCCTCAGAGTCCCTTCCAGCTTTACAATTCTATGATTCTATGATATTCAGTGGGAACTATTGTCCCTGTGGATCCTGCTGCCTGAGGTGGTTGCCTCACCCTGCCTCATGGTTGGGCCGGCCCTGCCCTTAGTGAGGAATAGCTAACATGGTCCTCCAGAGATTGTCAGACTCCAGCATCCCTTAGCTCCAGTGGCCAGGGTTCAGGATCTTGGGAGCTGCAGTCCAAGCACCTCCGATGGACCACAGAGACAGCTCCTCCACCGTAGGGTGAATTAACACCTGACATGCCCTCCAACATTATTTTTGCACCTGTGTGTTGAAGTTTCTCATGAGTGTACATCTTCCATTAAGCACGTGAGAGAAAAGAGAGCAACTAACAATGGAACCCTAAGTCTGCTTCGACTTCATTCCCAATTGGACTTACTGTGTATAATATTACAGAGTTGGATGGTGGCCCAAATGTTCCATGCTGGAAACAAACGTGTATTCTCACACAAAGCTCAATACCAACATATTTTGTGGTCTATAAATCTTATTGAGCAAACATGTGCACTGCCATCACATAATATGGTTTATAATGAAAATGGGGAAAATAATCCCCAGAATGTCTATTTGCATTGCAGATGTTTGTAATGTAGTGGTTAGAATGCTGGAGACCTGTGAGACCAGAGTTCAAATCCTTACTCGACCATGAAGCTCATGGGGTGACCTTGGGCCAGTCACTGCCTCCCAGCCTAATCTACCTCTCATGCTGGTTGTTGTGGGTGTTCAAAGAGGATGGTGAGAATCATGTATGCCATCTTGAGCTCCATAGAGAAAAGGATGGGATATAAATGTAATGATTAATAAAACAAATGGTTCTTTTCCACTTTCTGTTCAAAAAGAGGATCAACCACAATTCAAATCTCATAGTTGAAAACCATGTTCACCCAGGAGAAGTTAACAGCTCGTTACTATTGTTTTTTCACTCTAATCTGTAATATAAGGCTGGGAAATAGCTAGACGATGTTCTGAAATCATTTTCTCTAATCAGTAACGGGGTGGAAGGAGCCTTTCACAGAATTGTAGAGTTGAAAAGGACTGTGAATGTCATCTAGTCCAACTCCCTGTAATGCAGGGCTGTTTTGTCCAACATGGGGCTTGAACCCCCAACCCTGAGATTAAGAGTCTCATGCTGTCTCCAAGGTAGCCCAATGCTCAGTGAGTACCATTGGTGGAAAGGAGTAACAGCTCCTTTTCCTACAGCTGCAATCCTACCCACACTTTGAAATAAGCTGCATTGAACAAAAAGGGCCTTGTATAGGTTGGAGCTGCATGTTTCTTCTGGTTTGTCTGACACGCTTTTGAGATCTTCTGTTGCAGCTTTGCTTTGGGTACCTCCTTTATCAGAAAGGAAACAGTGCCCCACAACAAAAGAGGATGCTTTTTCAGGCATGGCACCCCAGTTTAGGACCACCCCTTCAACAGCTGCCATGTAATCGCAAGATGGGGTCCGCATCCAGACATTAAAAGTCTACTGGGTTACATAGACCAGTCACTGACTCTCAGCTTAACCTTCTTCACAGGGTTGTGGTGAGGATAAACTGGTGAAGAGATAACCATGCATGCCACCTTAAGCTCCATAGAAGAAAGTGGGGGTATTAGTCTAATAATGCCCACTTAATCCCTCCAGCACCAGTTTTCCTTGATGCAGGCACCTTCTTTTGTTCTAGGCTGGTTTTGATTGGCTGTGGTTATTGTTTTATTATTGATTTACAGCTATCAAGGAGGCTGTAGTTAATTGTTTTATTATTGATTTTTATTATGATTATTGATTGCATACCACCTTGCTATCTCCCAAACAATGAAGGATGGTATACAACTGTTTTAGGATCTCCTGATGAAATTACAACAAATGGGAGATATTCTGGCATCTGGAATAAGAAGATCCCTTTCATGTTTAAATGAATAAGGAATTTTAAGTATCTCGTAGGGTATGAATATTCTGGAAATAGTAATACTACACAGGAAAAGGGGGTGGGGAATCGCCTAGATGAAGAAGTTCTTCTATGGTGTCTTTCTCCTCATTAGGTTCTTCCTGATTTTTCTTCACTGCCCTCCGGAGAGCAACAATTCTCTTGCCATCCCAAGCCTGTTAACTGGCGACAGTGAATCACAGTCCACTTTAATTCAATTTGCTTGTCAAATTAGATTGAGCCACAGTGTTAATCTTTTAGATTTACTTCTACAGGTTGGATTTTATCTCCCTGTTCTCACAACTAGGAGATTGGGGGTGGGAGGGTGTTGGCAACCCCCGCCAGGGCTATACCACTTCAGACTGCAGGTGAGGCACTTGTGTTGGAAAGCGACTCCCTGTAGGTAGAAAATAAGCATGTCAGGGAGACTTCTGACCAGATATACTAGCGATGCATCTGCCAGGGAAGGAGACATTCCATCATGTAAGGTTCGACGTTGAGGTTGACTGCCTCATCTGTAGTTGCTTTGCAGGATGAGGCTTTTCATAATCTTGTGGACCTTAAGCTCTGTGTTGGCAGTGGGGACCACATGGCTGAAGGACATCAGTTGACTGTCAGTGGACTGGCAAACTGTTACAGACCTGCCCTTTATTCCACACACGTCTCCAGCTACTAAGCCTTGGAGAGCCCTATCAAAGAGGGCTGACATAGCTGACATAGCCATTAAGGTATTGCCTTAATATAGTTTTAAAGCACGGGTGTTAAACACAAGGCCTGCAGGCTGAATCCGGCCCGCCAGACCTCGTCATGTGGCCCGTGTAGCCGCCGCCGGCCGCCAGCCTTCACCTTTTATTCTTGTTTTTTTTTTTACACAAGAAAGTCGCCTCTTCAGCGCATGCGCGGCAGCCTACAAGCCAGAGAACGTCCGCCCTCTAGCGGCGCCGCGGCCCCCGATGAATTTGAGTTTGACACCCCTGTTTTAAAGGAAGACTGCTCTACACGCATAATGTTGCCCCAGGAAGAGGCATTTAGGAGGTGATTTCTCTCTTCCTGCGATGTAATTAATCGGTTTTATGCCCACTCCGAGTTGTGTGAATCAGTCTTCCACGCGGATTAGAATGCACTCAGACGAAGGTGTTGGAAGGCCGGGGGAAGGAAGGCCGTCCTTTATTCCTCCTTTAACCCTCGGAGCAGAAGAGGGGTGGCTTTGCTGGCTCTTCCAACGGGGGCTCATCAGATGCCCCCCATGAGCGGGCAAGCCTGCCATTTGCCTCCGTATGGCTCTGCCTCTGCCTGTGGCAGGATCCCTCTACTCACCACTGTGACTTGTAACTGACCATAAACCTATCCTCCAAATTCCCTTTTTGAAAACCAGCCCCGCAATTCAATGACGAGCCAAGGCCGCGCGGGTAAAGGCCCAGGTGTGCAGAGGTCAATGAATCCGCATTCTGCAGCGCTCGCGCTGTGCAACCCAGTAACCACGCTTTGGCTCCATCTGTCTTCGTGACCTGCGCTGGGAAAGGGCGAGGAAGTGCCAAAGCCCTCCTCCCGGCCTGCTGTTTCCCGATCCAGGCATCTCTTATGGAAGCTTGGGCTCTCCTTTGACACGGGCCTGGGAGGGATTCAGACAGATCCGAGTCCACAGCGCTCAAAGTTCACAACGAAACCTAACATCTCGGCTGAATTGAGAACGGTTTAATGACGTCTAGATTTCCGCACCATTTTGTTATCAGAGTTCTATGGTGTTTTAATCGCAATGCCTTTTGGGGCGCAAGTCAACACTTTCCACGTCCTGTCACCCTAACTTGGGAGCGACCTGCGTGGAATCCGGCGAGATTTGCTTGAAGAGACACGCATAGGATCGGGCTGCGCGTCTCAGCGGATTTCGGTGGGAGGCACGGAGACGCTTGTTTCTCTCTTCCACTGAACGCCTCGGCAATTGAGAATGCTCAGCCATGGCTGGATCGTACCCTTCATTTCTCAGCCAGAAGAGTCGTTTGCTTTAAATGATTGCTTCCATCCTAGCGGAGATCGTTGGAGATACTGGGCAAGAAGTCCATCGGAAAGAAGCTCTGTCTCCCCGGAGAAGCAGCCGCTATTAATTCTCCTTTCCTTATCGCTCTTCCTCCTACAGCGGAACCGTTTTCTTTCTCACAATCCCAACTTCCTCGTTTTCCGTTTGAATCAACTTTCGCGTCTTCCCGGGAAGTTCTGTGTTGACATTTCTTGCCCCCTCCTCCCCCCGCAGCCTCCCTCGCGGTCCCCGCCGTGAAATTAGTGGAAAGGAGAAGTTTTTATCAGCCAGAAGAAGTAATAAGTAGCCTGCAAAACAGAGATCTCCCGGTTTCTTGCCCCCCGTCGCCTCTGGTATCTGGTGGCAGGAGAAGGAGGCGAAAGCGGCGCTTGGCCTCGCTGGAAACGGCGCGGCATTTAAAGGAGAGGCGTCTCGGGAAATTGACATTCTTGTCCGCATCCTTTGTCTGATTTCAAAGCAAACAAGAGGCGATTCGGATCCAGCCGAGGCTTCGGGACGCACGCATTTCCCTATCATGTCTCGGCTTTGTTTCGAACCGCGGGGCGTTAATCCCATAAACGCGATTTAATTACCGGGAGGCTAATTGCTAGGCGCAATTGTTTAGCTCATTAGTAACTGACTTGACATCCGCGAACGTGCTCCACCAAGGATGACACGAGCGAAAACTTAAGCACGGGCTTAAATAGTTTTCACGCAGACACTTCGATCCCTGATTTTTTTTTTTAGAAAAAGCAAAGAAAGACAATACCTGTTTAAAGCTGCAATCCTATGCAGACTTCTTTGGGGCGCGGGAGGGGGAGCCCCACTGAATCCAAGGGGACGTGCATCCTAGTAAATATGTCTAGGGGTGTGCCTTTAGTGTAGCAGGTTTATGGTCTACTCTAGGGGTGGTGTGATTTCAGTCTTGCCAGGTTTACTTTATTTAATTTTAAAATGGAAACCTCCTTGTCTACCCAGGTGCTTAAATTTTACAAAGCAAAAGCAATTAAGGCCTCCCTAATCTGTGCTAAAGTGTTCCTTAGTGTGTTTTCTTGCTTAAGGTGCAGGAAGACCTGAGAGGACAGTGCTCTTTGCAATAAATCTTACCTGGTTGTAGATGGTCTGCTGGAGATGGTCTTTTTTCCATGCCTTCTGTGCCTTTTGTCCATGTCTGAAGTTTGTTATGGTAAAATACAGTCTCTGAATTCCCCTTAAGATGCACCAGGCTAGCAAGAAACTGCTCGAGTCCTTTATTTTGAAATAAGCTACGCCTAGGATAGCTGCTTCAGGAGTTTCACTATGGCAAACCATCAGAGTTTAAAAAATAAAAATGGAATATAAAAGTGCTTTCCATTATCAAGTGAGCTACAGCACCCCAATCATTTTCAAATAGGCCACCAGGATCAGCACTGCCTTCATGCCCCTCCCTTTCTATGCAGTCCCTTTGCATCTCTTTTTAGTGTGAGACTTGATTTGCCCAGAGACCAGGGCACAGGGGGCTATACATGGTCAATGGAATCAGGCTGCATGGTTGAATTCAAGCAGCGAGATCCCTTTTCAGGCAGCATCACATGGTTATAGTGCTTCTCCAGAGAGGTTTTGTGGAATGCAGGCTGGGGAGAAAGGTTCAGCTTAGGCCTAGTTCTTACTGTGGTTTTGCTGGGTCATCACTTCATACTATAGGTAGAAGGGGTTGTGGGTGGTGCTGTGGTCTAAACCACAGAGCCTAGGGCTTGCGGATCAGAAGGTCAGCAGTTCAAATCCCCACGATGGAGTGAGCTCCCGTTGCTCTGTCCCAGCTTCTGCCAACCTAGCAGTTCAAAAGCACACCAGTACAAGTAGATAAATAGGTACTGCTGTGACAGGAAGGTAAACAGCGTTTCCATGCACTCTGGTTTCCGTCATGATGTCCCGTTGCACCAGAAGCAGTTTAGTCCTGCTGGCCACATGACCCAAAAAGCTTTCTGTGGACAAACGGTGTTTCCCTCAGCCTGAAAGCGAGATGAGCGTCGCAACTCTATAGTGGCCTTTGACTGGACTTAACCACCCAGGGGTCCTTTACCTTTACTTTTTTTTTACTACAGGTAGGTCTCACACAAATAAATACTCCTCCATAAAAACCCCCAGCTCTGTTTAGAGAACTAGCAAGTAAGCCAAAGCCCATTCATGGAGTGCTAATTTTTATGTGCAGGGGTGTGTGTGTGTGTGTATCAGTAGCCTGAAGTAGATTCCCAGAAATGGGAAAGTAGTTACACCCTAGGCATGGGTTTACCAGGTAAGCCAGACCTTGTACTTCCTCTTTCCCCTCCCATGGTGGTCCCCACCTCAAAGCTTTAAAGCATGCAAATTCTCACTTCATTCTACAATCCCGAGAGGTTCAGCTGACGCCTTCATTGTATACCTTTAGGCACCAGGTAAAAATGTTCCACTTCAGCCAGGCCTTGGGCTGATTAACATCTTATACCCTTTAAATGTGTTTGTAGGATGGTTTTTTGGGGGGTGTTATTGTTTTGTTCTTGTTCTTACTATATATTTTATGTTTTTATCTTGTATATTTATGCCGTGAACTGCCCTGAGATCTATGGATGAAGGGCTGGATACAAATTTCAACAACAACAACGATAAAGGTCATAGATTATTTATTTAGCTGAAAGTTGTGTAACAAAGGTGCCAGGCAACACTGGCGTACGAAGGGGCAGCGACCTGCACTGGGAACCATTTGGGGAAAGGTGCCACCATGACTGCCCCCACAGGCGACACGCCCCGCCCCCGGGTTGCGCGCCAGCCACGCCTATGCCTGTTCTCGGTTCTGGGGGCTGCAGCATGTTGCTCCGAGACTGCCAGGCAAGCCTCTCTGGGGAGAGCATACCACAAACAGGGAGCCAATGCAGCAAAGGTCCTAATCTCCTCTTGCCACCCGCTGGGCCTTTCATGGAGGAAGTGATCTTTGATGTATTGTCATCCGGAGCCATTTAAACTCTGCTCCCCCCCCCGCGCCGTGGTATTGTTTTTGTTTGTTACTATGGGATGTATTGAGGGACGCGGGTGGCGCTGTGGGTTAAACCACAGAGCCTAGGACTTGCCAATTGGAAGGTTGGCGGTTTGAATCCCCGCGATGGGGTGAGCTCTGTCCTTGCTCCTGCCAACCTAGCAGTTCGAAAGCACGTCAAAGTGCAAGTAGATAAACAGGTACTGCTCCATCGGGAAGGTAAATGGTGTTTCCGTGCGCTGCTCTGCTTCGCCAGAAGCGGCTTAGTCATGCTGGCCACATGACCCGGAAGCTGTACGCTGGCTCCCTCGGCCAGTAAAGCGAGATGAGCGCCACAACCCCAGAGTCGGTCACGACTGGACCTAATGGTCAGGGGTTTCTTTACCTTTATGGTATGTATTGTGTTTTTATATTGTTAAATAAATAAATTGATTTCAGTCATGTCAGAGAGGGGCTGTTCCACAGAGGTGAGTTGCCTGGGGTCCATGGCTTCCCTGGCAAGTCTTGTGGTATGGAGCAACAACATGATGTTTAGCAGTGCTATGAGAGCAGCAACCGAAGTTGTAATATCTGGGCAGTGTTTGCAGAAGGCTACCAAGTGGAGTTTTCCATTTTAAATAAGAGAGATGTTACAGGACCTCTTGGGAGCCTTGCTACCTCTGAAAGGAAGCTTTGCTCCTCTGTTACGAGTGTGAAGGACAGGCACTCTGTACTTGCTCCAAGGTACTACTCTGTATTATATAATATTATGATGACATGTTTCCTCAAGACGCATGGCCAGAGAGGGGGAAAGAGTGGCGTTCAATGCTTGTGGTTAAAGAAGGAAGGGAACTTCAAGGCCTGCAGCCCTGGCAAGTTATCAATCAATCAATCAATCAATCAATCAATCAATCAATCAATTACATTTATATTCTGCCCTTCATCTGATGATCACAGGGAAGTTCACATATTTGCCACCCTGTTACACTATTGAGGGGATGCCGCAGTGCATAGCCCTACATTTGTATCGGCACATTCCTCCCCCATTTTAAAACAAGGTGCTGATTGGGGTATCTTCCTGGTTTGAATTATATGCCCAGCAAGCCGGTGTTATTTCATCTCTTTGAGAAGGGGGTATCGGCCATTTGACTTTGGAACCTGCTGCTTAATCCAAAGTGTCCCATTTTCGCCTGACCTTCTTGTCAGCACGTGCCCTTGCAGACTTGGGCTGTGCTTGTGGAGGCATAAATCCTGCTCAGTGGCTCAGTTCATCTGTGTGCTTATTTATTTACTTCTTTGCTTGTTTGTTTTAAAGGTGGGATGCAAATACTGAAAAACCAACAAGCAGGGTTAGCATTTGTTATAGCTTCACTAACAAATTGCCCTCTTCTCATTTAAGAGTAAGACCTTACATTGTAAAACTCATTTGAAACCAGTGTAACTGTCACAGACACCTTTTCAAGAATAGTGAAAATTGTGGTTTTTCTGAAGGTGCTGAAAATTCTTGGTAGAAATTCAAGCTCTTATGACACAGATTTTGGTCTGAGACCAGCTGGCTCCCACCTAAGCCCTAGGAACTGCAATTTTGTGGAAAACAGTTTATTTTTTTAGCTAAGGCATTTATAGACCACTTAGCATTTCTAAGTGGAGTACATAAAAATAAACCATACAGAGAATAAAACAATGATTATTTTTTTTCATAAAACTAAAGAGGAACCCAAATACTGTCTGAAAATGCCTGCTGAAATATTTGCCATGTGCCTGAAGTTCAGCAAAGAGGGGGCCTGTCTAATCTCAGGCCCGCATGGCATGCCTCTGACGCATGGCAGACCACCAACAGAGATTCCCCTAAAAATCTTACGAGATCGGGCAGGGATGTAAGGGATCAGGCAGTCCAAGGTTTTGATTGTTACAGATCCCACACCCCAATACTGAATCACAAGACTTCCGGACTGGGATCACAATACAATTAAATAAACTGGGAAAGTGTTAAAAAATGTATACTGAGGGCTCACCCACACTTCTATATAATAATAATAATAATAATAATAATAATAATAATAATAATAATAATTTGTTTGTTTGTTTGTTTGGTTATTTCATGATTTCCAGGCACAGGTATTTCTTTTGTTTTTCTTTTGTCCTGCCACTTTCCCCAGGAAAAGCCTGCTGTTTACTGCTGAATTGGAACAAATGACCATCAGGTTTTTGAGGATTGACGTATGTTCTGTTTCAGCAGTAAGGAGTGGGTTTTCCTGGGGAAAGTGGTGGGACAAAAGAAAACTTATTGAACCTGTGCCTAGAAATTATGGAACGAACCAGGAGAAAGTGTGGCCGAGCCCTGCGCGAAGAAGGCATTATGGGCTGCAGTCATCCAGGGCTTTCCCACTGTTGGCTACAGAACAACTTGCCCCTCCTGCAACTTACAGTTTATAGCTGAGGACAGGATTGAGCTGTATCTCTGGGCTGCAATCCCAGCTGCTGTATCTTGATTCTCCCACCCATGTCTTGGACGTGTGGCTCCAGATATTGCAAACACAGCCTGAGTTAACAGCAGATAAGATGCATTTGATTCTGCTTTGGTAGCTGGGTTGACAGAGGAAGAGGATCGCATCCACTCAGCTGAATTGGGCAAACAAGCAAAACCACGAGAGTGTAATCTTCTCTGTTGCAAGTAAATGGTAAAAGAAACTACAACTCATTGATTGACATTCTGCAGAGTCAGGCCCTTAAACCACCATGACCCTAGAGATGGTGCAGTTCAAAAATCTCCAGCCTCGTCATTAACTACCTATTTAGCACTTGCCCGTATTTGGTAGCTGACATGCAATAGCACCAAGCATCTAACTACATTCCATACCTGATATGATATGTAGTATTTTGACCAGATCTAATAGTTAATATACACTAGTTGTATGTAACTGGCAGCATTTGAAATCTGACATGCAAGCATTTGGGGTTTGTCAGGACTTAACTGGGAGCAGCCAAAATCAAACAAACAAAGGGATGCAATCAAGTCTAAAGCGTTCCAGTTTGATTTTTTGGGAATAATATTTCACATTGAAAGCTTCTCAGCTTTGAATTACTGCCAAAAAAGAACCTAAACAAAAAAACCCAAACCCTTGTTATAGCACTTTGGACAAGTGATAATGCCACATTTCCAAAAGTTAAATTGCAGCGCTGGATTAGGCTTTTTATTTTTAGGGTGTCAACTCTGAAATCACAAAACTGAAGGCTTGATCATAACAGTAGGATCATAATTGCACAGTAGTGATACACATGATCATGTGAAGAAATAACCACAAAAGAGGATGTAGAATGGAAGGAGAATATTGTGTTTATTGCCTTTGAGGCTTTGGATTGGAATGGGAATATTTCTCAAATGGTACAAACCCGTCAGTCTGATTTGTGAAGCTGCAAAACTCCTTCCATTCCAGAACTAATTATCTTTCCCTCCCTTGCCCCAATTTATGTAACCTTTCAATACAACAATTTAAAGACAGGTTTGAACCCTTAAATGAATTCTATAAATAGTTCAAATAAATAAAGGAATGAATTTAATCAGGTCTGCACTACAATAAAGGCATGGTGATTTTCAGTCACTGTCATTTAGGCAGGATGCATAAGATTTTAAGAAACATCTAAAATGGGCCAGCTCTTGAAAACGGGTTTAAAAATTTCATCCGATCCATAATGTGGCAGGTGGCTGCTTGGGGGGCAGGTATTGAAGGAGAGTCTCTAGGTAACCTTTATTTTATGTAGAGAATCTAAAAGTGCAGGGTTTGACCTTTGAAGCTGCGATTCTATGCCCATTTACTCGTAGAGCCATATCCACCGTTTATACAGAATAAGGTAGTTGAATTCTGGAGTATTCCACTTCAGACCACAGATACAGAGCTGAACTTTTAAAAATGAAACCTTGCTGCATGTAGAAAATTAGGAGGCAGGGCTTAGTCTAGGTGTCTCCTTGGTGTGCTGGTCAAGGCAAGAGGCATTTTACAGAGGGAAGAAGCATTCAGAAATGTGACCTTCACTTGCAGACTGAGATGGTGTAGTTCAAAATTCTCCAGCCTCAGCTTCTCATCATTAAATTTATAAACAGGTCTGCCTTCTAAATAGACATGAATAGAACAATGAGCAAAGTCTGACACTTTTCAATTCACCTGATATCAGGGGAAGACGAGAAGTACATCCCCCATGTAAGTCTCTCAGTAAAAAAACAATAGAAAGTAAAAATGTTTGCCTGAGTTTCAGATCATGTGAGGCAGGCTTTTGACATGCTTATCCCTTGTTGGAAAAGGAACTTTATATGCAAACTGGTTTTGCCTGCGTAGTTCACCCCAAATCCCCACCCAGATGCTCCGGCTGCACTCATATTTCCCCAAGCAGAAAACCAGCAGTCATTTGCCTAGCTGTGGATTCTGCCCACTTCTCCACCAGCACAAGTGCCAATTGTCTGACAAGGCTCCATGTTGCCCTGGGCTCCCTTGGGAGGAAGGGTGGGAGATGAATTTCATGAATGAATAAATGCATGTGTGCATCCCAGGCTGTGGAGGGCACACACAATTGGGCCAGCACAACTTCATCTGGATTTATTTTGGCAGAAGCTTTTGTGGACTAGAGCCCACCTCACCAGATGCTGAGCTGTAGCCCATGAAAGCTTCTTCCTTAATACACCTGAGACTCCTTGTGTATGTTGCTTCACAAGATAACCAGATTACTCTGTCGGGGTTTTGCCCACTGAGTCCATTGTCAGGGCAGTAGGTCTTCCAGCAGAAGCATCATGGCTTGAAATGCCTTCTATTAGCTGCACGCCAGCTGCAATCATATCTGGATGGAGATAGCTTGGCCATAGTCACCCATGCTCTGGCAATCCCTTGCTGAGACTATTGCAATGTGTTTTATGTTGGGCTGCCTTTCAAAGCAGTCTGAAAACCACAAGTTGGTTCAAAACGGAGCCACAAAGTTTGCAGACTGAGACCTCGTATTATAATACGCCACTGATTTATCAGCTGTGCTGGCTCCCAATCTGTTTTCAGGCTCAGTTTAAAGTGCTGTTGTTTCAATCTTGAAGCCCCTTTCCATTTTAGGATTAGGTTACTTGAAAGGGTGCCTTCTCCCACATATGCTTACCCATACTTTCTCTTCAGAAGCCCTGATCTGTCTGCCCCACAGTGGCAGGAAGACACTAGGGAGAGGCCCTCTCCGTGGTGCCATCCTGGCCATTGCATAGCCCCCTCCCCCATGAGGCTCTCCTCCATGGACTTTTCAGAAAATACCTTATTCACCCAGCACTTTTACACAACTTCTTTCTCAGAGTTTCCACTGGGTTCCCGTGACATGTCCTGCCAATGGAAGCCCTGCCCAAGGACTTCTGCTAGTGCAATGGAGCTCTCCCCTCTCCTTCTCCATGTCCCACCCAAATTGGCTCACGGGGTCAGGAGAAACCCACAAAAAGCGCACAGGGAGGAGAGGGGAAATCTTTACACTTGGCAAGCTGAAATGCTTGTGCAGACCAAACATGCCACCCATTGTGTTTTATTCTATAATCCAAGCTGCTGGCTTCTTTTATTTACCCCTTCACTAGAAATGGAAGTTCTTATGCTGCATTTTATTGTCTTTGTATTTTTAACTGTTGTATTTTTGTACTTGAGTGTCGCCTCTCATTCCAGTCCAGAGAGCATATGTTGATGGACAAATTAAGGGTGGTCTTTTATTAACCTGCTCCCTCAGAGCAAAGATTTCTAGCTGTGCAAAGGGACCTTCCCTTGTCTCTCTCCCCCCCCCAAACCTGCACATGCACCCCAAACCACCAGTTCTTCTTCAGCGGGTTGGGGGAACAACCAGAACAGATTTAGGGGCTGCACAGCAGGAGGAGAAGGGAAGAACATTTAGCTGTGCAAGCAGAAATCCTTGAGCTGATAGAATGATTGCCTTAGCACTATGTTGGATTCCACCCTCAGTAGGAAACAGGACAATCCAAGCCCTGGCCTTGCAGTGGTGGGGCATGGCGGACTGGTGGAGAAATTACTATGCCTGCAGCCCCATCATTCATGTCGGCCCGGTCAGAAGGTAAGTGGGCAGGCAAACAGCTGGCCCATCCTGGAGTTGGTGCATCAATAGGACCCAAATGAAGACTGATGTTGCCAAGTGATGGCAGTGAGGCTGGCTCAGTCATTCCCAACCATGTCCCACTTCCGAGATTTTTGTAGTTGCACCCACACATTCAGCAGGTGGAATGAGAAACTGCAAGCCCAAGAAGTGATGATGGCTGATGGAAGTTTGCAGGGAGCCAATCCACACACCCCAGACTGACACAAAGTGGGTTTGCAGACTAAAGAAGCAAATAAGAAAGATGGAAGGAGTTTCACAAATGCTCAAGTACTGGGTGATGCATGTAGTGTTCTAGTTTTAAAGCCCAGTGTAGGAGGAATCTGAAACCACTGAAAATAAAGATCTCAGGCCCATTAGAATTAAATGGAAAGATTTGCAGACTTCAAACTATGTGGGGGCAACTTTTGGCTTGTGGAGCTTAATAAATGGCACAACTCTATTTTATATTATTTATTTTATTGAAATATTTATAATCTCCTGTGTGAGTTTGTGTCTCCTAATATTTTTAGGTGCACGAGTGTGGAGCTTTGGCTACATGCATAAGTGAGACACCTTTGCATCTTAACACAAATGTAACAATTCCTACCTCTTTACTGAAAGGTCTCTCTCTCTCTTTTAACATGCTTTAACCACTCTGATTGTACTACGCCTGATTCATTCATCCCAGCAGTGATGTAGTATTGTTATACAGTATTGCCAGAGTACATTGCAATACTGGAGCCACCAGCTGCACATGTCTTTCTGAAATGCTGTCCTGCTGAGAGGGAAGATGGTGTGTGAGTGGGAAGGACCAAGATGACTGACTCCACTTTGAGGCTTCATATCTAGATGCAGACCTCAGTGCTGTGGAACTGTGCACCAGAGGAACCCGCTTTCCCTCAGCCGTAAGAAGGGGCGTGTTAAAAACACACTCTAGAGTGTTAACTAGGTAATTAATTCACGTTCAATTATTTTCATACACACTCTAAGGGGCAAATAATGATATAGTTCACAAATGCTTATACACCTCCTGATGTATCTTTTAGCCATTGCATGCTTGCTGCCTTGCAGCTTAACTCACCCCTTTCTGGTCGATCTGTGAATGCTCTTTTACGCAACAACTACTACCAAACAAGAACATAAAAGTGAGAACTGATTATAAGTGTTTCCTGTTCCCAATGCCCAATGGATCTTCAAAAGTGGCCAAGACATTTAGGAGCCTGAACACAATGGACCTATGGTGTTTCCCCATCCTCTGAAAACACTGTGAGTGCGTAGGTAACAGAGGACAGAATCCAGCAGAATGGAATCACAGAATTGTAGAGCTGGAAGGGACCCTGGAGGGTCATCTAGTCCAACCCCCGGCAATGCAGGAATCTCAACTAAAGCATCCAGGACAGATGGCCATCCAATTTCTGTTTAAAAGTCATTCCACTGTCGAACAGCTCTTACTGTCATAAAGTTATTCCTGTTGTTTAGTTGGAACATACCCAACTCGCTCATCCGTTCCTCATAAGGCTTGGTTTCCAGACCCTTGATCGTCTTAGTTGCCCTCCTCTGTACACGCTCCAGCTTGTCAATGTCCTTCTTAAATTGTGTACCCAGAACTGGACACAGTATTCCAGGTGTGGTTTGATCAAGGCAGAATAGAGTGGTACTATTACTTCCATTGATCAAGACACTAGACTTCTGTTGATAGTATTAGCTTTTTTTGCTGCTGTATCACACATGTTAAGCTTGTGGTCCATCAAGACCCCTAGATCCTTTTTACATGTACTATGGGCAAGCCATCTTATATTTGTTCTCCATCTTATATTTGTGCAGATTTATGTCAAATCTATTTCAGGCGTAGTGACTTAAGCATGTGCCGAACTTCTCTTGTTGCAGTAGATGGGGCTCTTTTAATAGTGATTTATTCCCTTGCTTTGTGTTTTATAGAAATTTCCTTTAAAACACATGCAGCATACCCTGTAAAATTAAAATACGAGATACCTTTCACTCTCCTGAAGTACAATAAATTATGTGCAAAATTAACCTGGTATTTCCTTGGTTACTTATTAATCATAGTTCATTTAACAGAATCAATATTTCTGGGGAAGAAGTAAACACTTACCACAGAGTCCCCTCATTTTCCTTTACCTTTACAACCTGATTTTTTTTTTAAAAAAAAAGGTGTGGGGGGGAAGCATCTGCCTGGAAACCAAAGGAGAATGAGGAACCGTGCCTGTTATCTTGGGGATATGCAAAGCACATTTTATTTCGCCTTTTATCTCTCCAATTGTATGTTGATCCCATACATATAGATTGATTTTGCACAGGTAGATAATGAAAAGTCAAGGGGGAAAATTTACACAACGGCACTCAGGATCTCAGCTCTCTATTGGTATATAAATTGGTTTATTATTTCATTCTCTTAAAGAGGGCCATTCGCACAGGGGAGCACTTTAAAATATAGCATGTTTAAACATAAATTGATTTACCATTCATACGCCTTTTTTCCCTTTGTAATTTCCACACCGTTTTGGGAAGTTAATTTTCAAAGATATTTACATGTAAACATGCTGTTGTTTATACCTAACTCTCTCATCCATCACCTTCTTCCTATAGTCAAGGCTCTAATGTGAAATATCTGATAGGATGACAACGGCAGCTGCAAGCCCAGAACACGTAAGTGTTTCTCTCTCCATTTGATGATACCTTGCGAGCCGTTCACTGTAATTCACCATAAGTGCTTTGCTTTTAGCCAGTGTAACCTATAGTCGGGGAGGCAATTCGAGTGGAGAGGGAGGGCCTGTATGCTTGGAGCAAAAACAACAACAGAAACCCCAAACAGAAATGAAAGGAAACATTATTAAAAAACATTTTCTGGACATTTGGTGGCACACATTTTGGCTGCTGCAGCTTAAAGCAATTAATTCAGGATACTGACATTAACTCTCTAGCTCATTGACAGCTTGGAGCTGGGACTAAAAATGCTAGTTCTCCAGGGAAAAGAGGCGGCTAGTTGGCTCTTTTTCTGGACTGTTTGCTTATAGGCCCAGAGAGCAATCTTCCTTGCAGAATGAAATGCAAGGACACAAACAATGTCCCAGGGAGAGAATGGGAGATGGGAGTGAACAGTTTGAACTATTTGCTCAGCAGAAGGGCAGCCACAATTGCCGGCCAATGGCTTTCCCATGCATCAGCCAGGGCTTCTTAGCCTCTTTTGTTGTTCTTCTACTTCCTTCGGCCAGATAAGAACACAGCTGCAGAGAGTCTAGCTAACTTTGGGCCTGGATTTATTCACAGAAGTCTCCATTCATGTTTACTGTATTTATTTGCTGCATAAGTTCCTGTCCTATTTTTTTTTAAATGTAGGTTTCATTTTCCCACTCCGAAATGAGAACTATATTCTGTAAAAGAAAAAAAAATTGCAGCTTCTTGTTGTATTTGTGCTACTTCCCATTTCCTTTGCTTTCTTAGAGCGATGGAAAGAGTCACAGAGAGGTTTTAACCAGATCCCCCACTAAAATTGCTTAGTTAGTGTTCCAGCCAAACTTAAGCAATATCAATTTTGTCGATTCTGAGTGAGTAGTACACAGTCTCCGCCATTTGCAGTGTTTACCTGGGGCTGGATCAGGCCCATTCTGCAGAACATTTCATGAAATGTGCATAAGACTGCAGGTTTAAGTCCTCAAGATTCCGGTTAATTTTTCTTTGTTTAGTGCTAAAAAAATGTCTGTAGGATAGAAACACTTTCAATGCCAGTCTACCATACTGAATAGGAATGCAATGGGTTTTCAGCAGTGCCCTATTTTGTGCTTCATTGAAAAAGCGAAGAGATTTCAGAGGTGGTTATATGGCAATCAGATAAAATTCTCCTGAGGAATAATAATCATATGTGGTGTGAAACATGCAGCATAGGGTGTCAAATGGACCCCCTCCTGCTCAGTAATTGCCAGCACATAAAAAACACCCACACAATATCTTATATATGCACACAGACTTTCATAGATCCCTCACATATAATGCTTCCACATATGCAAAATAACTTATCACAGATACATATACATGAGGACACAGGGTTCACATATAGAAAACACAGGGTTCACATACAGAAAACTGAATTGATTTTGGGGTATTAAAAATGTAAATGTCCCAAGTACACATACAGTGCCACCTGTTTGTGAATGAATGGTATGTGTGCATTTACATATTTTTCCTATGTTAAAAGATTTATATGCTGTTTTTCATGAAAAATGCCACTGCAGTGTGATATGGGCACATTCTTCCACAATAATGCAGAACCAAAAGTATTGAAAGTATCTGTACACTACCCACAATTGGGGAAACCCAACCATTTACATTTATGTAAATGGTTACATGTGAGTATTATGATAGTTGTTACCATATTTTGCTATTTTCTTTCTGGTATTTTCTTAACCACAATTTAAAATGTAACATGTGAACTGTTTGCACTAGTGGACTTGTGCAAGTGGTCTGACTTCTCTGTTAGCTTTTTATATTTGGTCCAGAACTTCCAGTTCACTGAGTATCTGATTTCTGGTCAGATCTGCATGGAGTGCTTAAATACTAAAGCTACTAATGATCTGTTATGTGGAATGAAAACCAGGGAAATTGCCTTTCATGTAAACCAACATAAGAAGCATTTGTGCTGATTTTTGTATAGGTTTCCATGTCTTGACCTTAAAGCTGTACTTCTATAGTATCACCAATGTACAGTGCTTTATAGCATAACATCAGTGAAAAGCATAGGGCTCTTCTTCCTCCAAATTTAAATCCCAGATAGCTTGTTAGAAGATTAATTAAACTTGAATGAGTGTAGAATGAGGTAGAAAGTCATTTTTTAAAAGCAACACGAGAGAGTGATTTACTGTGAACAAATTGAACATTCTCAGTCAATGTGTAACCTCACAGGAAACACAATGTTTGCGCACCACTTTTTCCAGTGCGAAACCTCTGAAACTGCAGGGATTTTTCCTCTACTGGGTGGTCAGGAGGCAAGGCTGAAAGGCAAAAGAACTCCTATTGTCCTCTGCTGTGTCTTAACAGCTGACCTCACGTGCCTCTAAAAAGAAGAAAGCACCTGTTTATCTCCAGTTATCCCCTGCTTCTATGAGCACCAAGCTACCCCCACAGAGAGAGGGTCCTTGGCTGGCGGGGGTGGGGGGAGTATCTCTAAAAGTGCTTTGAAACCCCCCACATCAGCCCTGACCCAGATATAGGCATACACTGATCAAGACATTGTTTCAGGATGCTCACTTCCAATATGGCTGGAAATCTTTGCCCACTCTGTCTCTGTCACCACATCCTGAGTAGTCCTGAAGACACCTCCAGTCTGAGCAGGGGGTTCTCATTCATCAGAAACCTGTTAGAAGCAAAGTCCTTTGCTTCTCTCACTAAAGGACAGAATTTCACATTATGCAAAACATGAGGCTGCTATGGCGGGGGGATTTCAATGTGATTTCTCTCCCTCCTAATATAGCAGATCATTCATGTGATGTCACTGCAAGGTACCATTTCCCCCCCCCCCCCTCCACATCATAACTGCTGCTGGTGGGGACCGGGGGATACCTGAAATGATAACAAAACCTTGACATGTGCAGCTTATCTGGGAAAGGAGGAGAGCTTGACATAAGGATGCTATTTTCAGCAACAGCTCCATGTCTTGAGTAATATGTAGCTCCACCATAAGGGAGGAAGGAGTCCCTTGAAGGCACCATACGTGTTTTGGGATGATGGAATTTTTAATTTTATTTTAATTTTATTTAATCAAGTGTAGTGGAAGTACATGGGATTGGACATTATTTCCAAAAACAAGAAGATTAAATTGATTTTACCAGCAAAAAACACCAACAAACAGCGGCATATATTGCATATCCATTATCTTGCTGTGTCTCTCTTTATATATTATTTTGAATAATTATACCTTCTCCCAGTAGAGAGTGTGTGCTTATTCAGACCAGTGTCACAATAATCTCTTTGGTGTCAGCCAAAGGCATTTTTATTTGACTAGGCATTTTTATCTGTGCAAATCTTCATTTGCTTCCAAGAATTCTGTTTTATTGTATTTATCTACACTGTATATCACTCTGAAATCCAAATAGGATGAAGGGTTGCATATACATGTTTTAACAAAAAGCAAACCCCCTCAGACCCATGACTTGAAATCACTTGAAATCACAGGACAAACGGACGTGTGGAGGGGCCTCAGCCAGCGAAGACAGCACCAGGCTAGATAGACTAATGGTCTGTTTGGTGGCATTATGCCCAAATTATGTTTGCAATTATGAATTGTACTATAAATGTTTGGTTTTCTTCAGAACGAGGGACAGCAGAGACTGTGGTGTCTTTATGATATATGGTTTATTTACACAATAGTGCAACCTACGATGGAGGAGCTCACAACATCAACACCCAAAGTGGGTCTTGCTTCTCTCATAGCCACAGCCTTGGATTCCATCAGAAATCAATAATAATAATAATAATAATAATAATAATAATAATAATAATAAAATTTTTTATTTATATCCCGCCCTCCCCAGCCGAAGCCGGGCTCAGGGCGGCTAACAACAATAAAACAGTACAAAAGTACAGCACAAACAACTCTCTAAAATCATTCATTATAAAATTAATTAAATTCAAGCCACTGGCCACCATTGGGCCAGAGCTCCGCGAAGATTGCCGAGGGAGGGAGTCAGGCTGTGCCCTGGCCAAAGGCCTGGCGGAACAGCTCTGTCTTGCAGGCCCTGTGGAAAGATGTCAAGTCCCACAGGGCCCTAGTCTCTTGTGACAGAGTGTTCCACCAGGTCGGAGCCACAGCCGAAAAAGCCCTGGCTCTAGTTGAGGCCAGCCTAACTTCTCTGTGGCCTGGGACCTTCAAGATGTTTTTATTTGAAGACCGTAAGTTTCTCTGTGGGGCATACCAGGAGAGGCGGTCCCGTAGGTACGAGGGTCCTAGGCCGTATAGGGCTTTAAAGGTTAAAACCAGCACCTTAAACCTGATCCTGTACTCCACCGGGAGCCAGTGCAGCTGGTATAGCACCGGGTGAATGTGATCTCGCAGCGAAGACCCCGTAAGGAGTCTCGCTGCAGCATTCTGCACCCGCTGGAGTTTCTGGGTCAGTCTCAAGGGCAGCCCCACGTAGAGCGAGTTACAATAATCCAGTCTGGAGGTGACCGTCGCATGGATCACAGTGGCTAGGTCAGGGCGAGAGAGGTAAGGAGCCAACTGCTTAGCTTGGCGGAGATGGAAAAATGCTGCCTTTGTTATAGCTGCAATCTGCGCCTCCATGGAAAGGGAGGTGTCGAAGATTACACCCAAACTCTTAACGGACGGTGCTGGCACTAATTGCGCCCCCGCAAGAGATGGGAGTTGCCCCCCCAATCCCATATCGTCCCATCCCAGCCACAGGACCTCTGTCTTCGAAGGATTTAGCTTCAACCGGCTCCCACGTAACCATCCAGCCACAGCTTCCAAACATCTGGTCAGTGTGTCTGGGGCTGAGTCAGGATGGCCACCCATCAACAGATAGAGTTGGGTGTCATCGGCATACTGATGGCAACCCAGCCCAAAGCTCCGGACAAGCTGGGCGAGGGGACGCATAAAGATGTTGAAAAGCATCGGGGAGAGTATCGCACCCTGAGGTACTCCACACACCAAGGAGTGGCGCGATGACAATTCCCCCCCAAGCGCCACCCTCTGTCCCCGACCAGAGAGAAACAAGCGCAGCCATTGAAGGACTGTGCCCTGGATCCCCACGTCGGCAAGGCGGTGGTCCAGACGTTCGTGATCGACCATGTCAAAAGCTGCTGACAGATCTAGAAGAATCAGCAGCCCCGACCCGCCTTGATCCAGCTGTCTACGAAGATAATCTGTTAGGGCAACCAGAGCCGTCTCGGTCCCATGACCAGCGCGGAAGCCGGACTGGAATGGATCCAGAGCCGATGTTTCATCCAGAAACCCACCAAGCTGTTCAGCAACTGCTCTCTCAATCACCTTACCCAGGAACGGAAGATTCGAAACCGGGCGGTAATTGGATAGATCTAAAGGATCTAATGATGTTTTCTTTAAGAGCAGGTGCACCACTGCCTCCTTCAGTTCCCCTGGGAATATCCCGGTGCCAAGGGACAAATTGATGATATCCCCCAGGGGGGCCCGCACCTCGTCTGGACACGCTCTAATCAGCCAAGACGGGCACGGGTCAAGAGGACAGGTGGTGGGCTTTCCAGCTCGGAGGAGTCTGTCCACATCGGCTGGGGATATCCGGTCAAAGTGGTCCAATACTGGACCCGAGGACAGTCGAGGGGCCTCCAGTTCCTTTATTGTATCCAAATTGGCAGGGAGGTCATGGCGGAGCAACAGGACCTTCTCCGAAAAAAAGCTCGCAAATGCCTCACAGCTGTGTGTCAGATTGTTATTTAAATTTGGCTGTCCTTCAAGGGACGTTAAAGACCTAATTATACTAAATAATTGCGCCGGGTGAGAGCTAGCGGAGGCAATGGAGGCCGAGAAGTAGGACTTCTTAGCAGCCTTCACTGCCATCTTGTAGGTTTTCATAAAAGCCCTATAAGACGTTCTTGAGGCTCCGTCACGGGCACCCAGCCATACTCGCTCTAGCCGTCTGAGGTCCCGCTTCATTTTCCGGAGCTCCTCGGTAAACCAGGGAGCCCGGTTTCTGCGGGGTCGCAGAGGGCGCTTCGGTGCGATCTCATTGATGGCTGCCAGGAGCTGGATATTCCAGCCCTCAACAAGCTCAGTCAATGAGTCGCCAGGGGGAGCAAGGTCCCGCAAGGCTTGCCACCTAAGCAGGGTGGGGGTGGAAAGTCAATCCTGGCTTTCAGAGCGTAGTGATCAGACCATGGCACCTTCATCGAAGGAGACATGATCACATCTATACCTACGCCAAAGATCAAATCCAGCGTGTGGCCTGCTTGATGTGTGGAGCCCGAAACAAACTGGGAGAGCCCTAGTGTCGCCATGGAAGACACCAGGTCCAGAGCCTATGAACTCCAAGGCCCAGCCGGCCACCGCCTCCAATAGGCTTGACAGGGTGGCTGCTGGTGCGCTAGGTGGCCGGTACACCAGCCAGACAGCCAAGCTCTCCTCGGAGCCCCACACTAGGCTAACACATTCAATGCCGGGGATCGATGGCGATGGTAGAGCCCTGTAAGGACAATCTTCCCAGATTAATAATGCCACCCCTCCCCCCCGGCCCACAGTCCGCGACTGGTGGAGGACGGAGAAACTTGGGGGCGCCATCTCTCGTAAGGTAACTGTTTCCCCTTCGCGCACCCAGGTCTCCGTCACACAAGCCAGGTCGACCCCCTGTGAGGTGAAGAAATCTCGCAGGGTGGCGGTTTTGTTGCCTATAGACCTGGCATTGCACAACACCAGTGACGGAGGTGAGTAATCCTTGCTCACCCTACCCTCGTCCCTCGGGATGGGGCGCAGATTGGAAGGGGTACGAGCATATCCGTATCTCGATCCCCTTCGCCTATAACATCTGCCCCCACCGACATACCTGCCTCGCCCCTCCACGGTAGCAATCCCAAGCCTCATAACAACCCTGCTAAAGTTATGTGACTTTAATCTTGCAAGTGCCTGGATGGGAGACCATATTAGAACCTCATACTAGTCACTCTACCATGACCAAGAAAGATGACCCTAGATGTCTATGCTAAGACCAGCCCTCATTCCTAGTGGCTCCCTATAAGTTTCATGAGACGAAATTATCTCAGTTTGGCAAAAACTGTGTCAAAACCTGCTCTTCTAACTAGTAGAAGGGTCATAGTCATTGCCCACTCCTTTCTACCCACACTTCATAGCAGATAATGCAAGGTCCAGCATTCATTGAGAGACACTCCATGGGGAGTGCAATATATACTGCCCCACATGTATGCTCCCACATCCCTGCAGCATAGAGGTTATCTGCCATGATGGTCATGCCAGACAAATCTCATTTCTTTTTGAAAACTAGAGTTACAAGCTTGGTGGATCAGGGGAAGGCTGTGGATGTAGTGTATCTTGATTTCACTAAGGCTTTTGACAAAGTCCCCCATGATAACCTTGAAGAGAAGCTGGTAAATGTGGGCTGGACCAGGTCACTGTCAGGTGGGTTTGTAGCTGGTTGACTGACTGAACCCAAAGAGGACTCACTAAGGTTCCTCGTTATCCTGGGGGAAAGTGGCAAGTGGGGTGACGTAGGATTCTGTCCTGGGTGTTCCTGTTCAACGTCTTTATAAATGACTTGGATGAAGGAATTGGGGGGATGCGCATCAAATTTGCAGATGACACCAAACTGGGGGGAGAAGTAACAATGCCATAGAGGCAGAATCAGGATTCAAGATGTTATTAACAGATTGGAGAACTGGGCCAAAACTAACAAAATGAGGTCGGATGGCCATCTGTCATGGATGCTTTAGTTGAGATTTCTGCATTGCAGGAGGTTGGACTAGATGACCCCGGGGGGTATTTTCCAACTCTACAATGCTATGATTCTGTGGTGTGTATTGCAATAGTATTTTGCAAGTTAATAATACTAACCATAGTGATGAATCAAAGGCAGCATCTAATATTAATTTTTGCAGTTTTTTTAAAAAACGACTCTTTCCTCCTCAGAAGCAAATCAGCTTCAGAAAGGCTGCCGAACTTTTTCAGGAAGAATAAGCAGAACTATCTCCTGGGATTTAATTAACCAGACATAATGATTGCTGGATGTTCTTTATAGGTAGTTACTTATGATGCTAATTTCCAAAACAGGAGGCAATGAGAGACTGCTGAGTCCCTAATGATTGAATTAAAGGAGCAAATACAGTTATGCAGCATTTAAATTAGGGGTGACACTTATGTCAAGTGTATGTTTAATAAATATGATCAGGATAGGGTTTTAATCAGGATTTCCACTCGGGTTAAACTAGATGAAACCCATATAAGCTCTAAAAGGATTGGAGAGCGGGGCTGGAAGAAACCCTCCTAATAGAAAGGACATCAACAGGTTTGGCAGGAAACTGGCATCACCCCCCTCACTTCCTGAAGATATAAAGCAGCCTCACCCTGCATAGTCAACATGCCAGACGGGCCTCTGGAATGCTGGTTTCAGCTCCATGCTAGCATAGGCAGAACTGGGCACAGAATCTATGGCTATCCACACCTTTAAAGTATGTAGCTTCCCTCAAAGAATAATGGGAACTGTAGTTTGTCAAGGGTGCTCTGTGGAGAGGAGCAAGCAACAGTTCACAGGATTCTTGGGGGGAAGCCATGGGCTTTAAACTATGGTGTGGATGTTTTATATGCATTTAATTTTACATTATCTGTATACCACACAATCTATATCATTCAATAATACGACAGAGATTGACAAATCCCATGAAACATATCCTGACATGGGAGAAGTATTAATACCCTGCTAATCCAAGAGGATTCTTGCAGCAAGGGAGATGAGCAGCCTCTTTAACAACCTTCTTCAGATTACCAGGTGCTGATAATGCCAAAAACCATACTCAGGCTGTATCAACTGCAATGCTCCTAACTCCCTTCCCTTGAGGGTTAAGGGGTATTAGAAGCTTAGAGAAGCAAATGTTCTTCTGTCTCCTTTCTTCACTCCATAAGATGTTCCTGCCGCAGCTCATGATACTGTTGCCCAGGGCTGGCCGAAGACGTTTTGGCACCTGGGGCAAACCACAAAATGGTGCCCCCTTCCCTGGCCAGGAAAGAAGGGGTGAGTGAAGAGTTACATCTGAAATAACTGACTTCTTCTACCCCTCCCTCTTCTTCACCAACTCCCTGAGGGCCTGTGTGCCTGAGCACCCACAAAGTTCCCCATGAAGAGGCTGGGCACCCATGGCCCCAGGCACCCACAGTTGTGGGGCCAAGTTGGCACTCCTGTAACCTCTTTTCCCTTAGAGCTTTCTCTCTACTCTGATCATCTAAGGATTGGAGAAGTTCAGCCAATCAGTTACTGCCAGGGGCTTCATTACCAATGCCACGCCTCCATCAGCCAGCAGATTAAACTCCTGATTGGGGGGGGGGGTCTCTTTGCTTTTTAATGGGGCATTTATACTTTCAATTTCTTCAAATGTACTGCCAAAAAAGGGTTCCCCTGTACTTTCTTATGATATAATGTGCCTTTTCTGTTTTAGGAAGTAAGCTGAAGTGGCATTGATGGCTCCACAGTCAAGGACTGCAGCAAGAAGCCAAGTCTTGAGTACCATTCTTAGCACACCTGACTTTTGAACTTAGCAAAGGTATGCAACGTCAATGTGATTTCTGAGAGAGAATGTTTGCAGCACACTGTAATCAAATGCGGCTTAGCTGATGGATTGCTCAGTTATATTTCCACCATTGCATATGAGTAAAAACAATAGTCCTGAAGCAAGACTTTGGTTTTAGATGATGCACCATGTGTCATAGCAGGCTTTACCTGTCAGACAAGTGGGGTGCATGTGGGATGCATTCCTTACACATGAGAAATGTCACAGTGGTTGTGAGAAAATGTGTATCTAACTCGAAGATGGAACCCATGTTGCTCTAGAAAGCACAATTCTGAACTATAGCTAGAAAAGTCATGTTTCTTTGAGACCGTACATACTGAATGGAGACTCTACATTACCAGAGCATGGACAAAATTCAGTCAAGCTATGCACATTCCACAACACTTTATGTATATTGACCAGGAAATGTGCACGATTCCCTCTTCATGGGCAGACTAAGTGCACATTCCCCACGAGGCTTGGTGAGTTCATACAATGGCTCATTGCTATGACTATTAAATGTTCAATTTACACCCCCTGTTAACATATACATAGACACATCACATTCTCTCTCATGCATACACATATTTGACTTTAATGCTGCCTGATTATAAAGGTACCCCTTTCTCAGCGCATAGCACAGAAGCACAGCAAATTTCCCATGGAAGAAAAGAGTGATCTTCCTCCATGGCCGGCTCCCTTGTTTTCCATGTTGCAAACTGAAAAGGGGCTTCCTTTGTCTAGTCTCTCCAATTCACAAACGCCAACTTGAGAAAAAGATGGGGGGCATGCGCGTGCGCGATGACACACACATGGTGCAGGGACGCAGAGGTGCTGGAGCAGCCAGGGGGCAGTATGGCTTCAATGGTTGGCAGCTTGTCTTCTCTGGTGCTCAGTTTCCTCCTCCTCCTCCTCCTCCTCCTGCCAGAACCACCAGCCCAGGGCTGCTTCTCCCCTCCTTCCCTTCCATGGCAGGAGGAGGAAGAGGAGGGGCCACCAGGCTCTCCCTGTTGTGCTTGGCTCTGCGATAGGCCTCCTCTGCAATGGATTGCTCTCAACATTGGGGGCCTCTTAGAGTTGGCACCTCTGCTCAGGCTGGAGGGGCAATCTGATTTGGAAGCTGTTTTTTTATAGTTGGGAAGTATCACCTGACCAGCTGAGGCCTGTTTATGCAGGGGATTTTCCTTGGCTGATATGGCTAGTCTTCTTGCAGTTTCTTCATTCCTTTAGTCAGAGTTTGGTGGTAACACATAGGTTGAATTCTCACCTGACATTTCTCAGGTCGCCATTCTAGAAAAGGAGAGATCACATGGTGAAGAAGATGATGAAACACAGCAACATAACCAATCATATTTTGCTCCATGCTGATATCATTGGAATAAGTGAATACTTATCTGCCCTTTCACAGTAAACGTCAAGAAATCACTGAAAGGAGAGGTGCCTTTCAACCCTGATGGAATATAGAAATTGTCCCCTCTGCCTCAGCCCTTATAGATACTTATTTAAAAAGTTATGAGAAGTCTGTGTGCCTTCTAATCCTGTCATGACAAGATCATGCTTATTTATAAGCCCTGAATATAAGGAAGGATACCTGTATCAGCACATTTATATTTTTGATAGAGGATTAGGTAGAAAATAAAGCCATGAATCATGTGACCGGTATGTCAGCCGTATCATTCTAAAGAGCTAGTTGATGACAAGGCAAAACCTGCTTATTTACTGAGGCATGAGGAGAGTAAGCTTCTTATTTATATTATTATTTTTTAAATTCAACTCTATCTTTCCATCACATTCATGCTCAAAATGTCTAGTGGTGTGATTCCTTCTTAAAACCTCCTGTGACACTGAACAGCCCAAATCTCTTATGTATGTTTTAGAAGGGTTTGAATCCCCGTGATGGGGTGAACTCCCATTGTTCTGTTCCAGTTCCTGCCAATGTAGCAGTTCGAAAGCATACCAGTGCGAGTAGATAAATAGGTACTGCTGTAATGGGAAGGTAAACAGCATTTCCGTGGCTTCCATCACGGTGTTCCATTCCACCAGAAGTGGTTTAGTCCTGCTGGCCACATGACCCAGATCTGTCTGTGGACAAACACCGGCTTCCTTGGCCTGAAGTGAGATGAGCGCTGCAACCCCATAGTCAAGTTTGACTGACTTAACTATCCAGGAGTCCTTTACCTTTACCTTTTACCTAGTCAATGCATAGATTTATGTGCAGCCTGGGAAGAGGAATCACCAGAAAGACCTGCCATCTTCCTTTTCTTTTCCACTGCACCAAATACCACTTCCATGTTACAGCCCTTCCCCTTCTTCAGGAAGGAAAGATCTTTGGTTTCTCTAGGATGGTGCAACATAGAACAAGTTTGTGCAGCTCCTAGAAAGACAAGCTGGATGTTCTGGTTTTTGGGCCAGTCTAAAAAAGTTTTCCACATAAACTGCAAAACAAGGAGAAGGCTGGAATGGGGATCCAAACGAGAGAGAATGGCAAACTCAAGGGGAGATGGGCTGCAGGAGAGGGAATGGTTGAAAGAAAAAAGGTCAGAGGAAATGGTATGAGAGGGCTGGATCAAGAGGGAGGGCAGAGAGTGAGAGGGAAAAGATCAACTGGATCCAGCAGGTGGAAATGACACTTCCTTCAAAACATTTCTTATGCCCCACTCATTTTTTAAATGTGAATTTAGCTAATTGAGAGTGAAGTAACCCCTACTGACACAACACTATTGTCCCATTAGAATCCTTCATTCTGTGGATATGAAATATGATTAAAATTCTTCTTGCTCCATTTTAACCCATTTCTATCAACCTGGGGCACAAACGAACAGTCACAATTGTGGTTTTGGTAGTTGGCTTGTTGACAAGCTTTGTAATGAGAATGCAAAGAAAAGAATTAACACCATCTCCACTACTGAAGCCTCAGGAACAAAAAAGTGCTGTGGACTTTATTGCCCTCTTACACTGGGTGGCAATGATACTGAAGAAAATGAATAAAGTAATTGAAAATGTTGGTGCTTTCATGAAAACAAACCTGTACTGTTTCTTGCCAGCTCTAGGTGCTCATTCACAAACACAGTTGATGGAATAAATGCATTCAGATCTCTTAAAAGACACATGACTTCCAGATGAAGCACCTGGGACTTCAGAGAAAATAAAAGGTTCAAAGCTTGTCTGTGATCACAGGCTTTTGGGTTTGATCCAGCACAATGGAATCAACCGCAACGGCCCCATTGTCTTTGAGGATGCAAGTGCAATTCCAGCGCACAAGCCTTTACATGACCCTTAGGCAAGTTATTTATAGCCTCCATTGCAACTCTGTTCTACCTCTGACAGGCAGAAGGCTGCCCTGCCTTAACGGTTGGGCAAGGTGGCCCTTTCTGGGTCAGGAACTCAACTCTTCAAGGGTCTCCAACTGTGAGCCTTGAAGAGAATGGTAGAGAGCCAGTGGATGAGGCTGTGCATTTAGAGCCATGAAAGGTTTCCTTAACAGAGGCTGACATTCTGTTTTATACTGTAAGCAAAGTGACATACCTTCATGTATCCTTCTGCCTCTTTGGGGTACAGAGCCTTGTGAATAAAGCATGTGAAATAAAGCAGTGGTTTCCAAACTATGTTTTTGAGGGGCATTGGAGCCAACTCCTTGGGGCCAAGTGCCTTTGCCCCCCTTAAAATATTTGAGTGGGCCACGACCTGCGTACTGCATCTTGTGATCAAGTGTGTAAGCTTTTAGAGGTCTGTTAAATCAAAAGACCTGTAACGACAATCTTCCCTTAATAACTGCTTGCCCACCCCTACTAATCTGCCCTCACAAACTGTAGCTTTGGAGGAGATTGGGGTGTGTTCTAGGTTTCAGTCATCATGGATAACAGGCCTGGCCAATATCTCACAAGAATCGTGCTTAAGAATGTTAGCCCAATTCCTGGGCAGCACAAGACAGATGTGTTGGGGGTTCCTCAGTAGGCAAGTCAGTATGGAAAGGGTTCTCTGAAGAGGGGAAGTTTGAAAATACTTTCTCTACAGAGAGCACTTAGGTTGGGGCACTTTAAAAAGCACTGGCATTTGCTGCAGAACTTTGGCTCTACTTCCCCCTCCTCCAAAACAGGGGTAGGTGGCCATTGCAAGTGCTGCTGGCCTCAACTGATTTTCTGGTTCAGGTAGAGCAAGTGGTCATTCATAATGCATGACCTTAGCAGCAGACGGCATCCTCTGGGAGAGCAGAAATAACGGGGAGTGGAGAAACATGGCCACGGTTTCATTTCAAAGTGTTGGAGTGGAGATAGGAGCAGCCTGCCACCACACATTAAAATGTTAAATAAACAGAAAAGCAGATGTTTCTGCGGCTCACTGCTAAGGAAATCACCTCTGCATCACATGAACTGGTTTGGGGTTCCTAATACCCCAGGACAAGGCAACAAGCTGGCTGCTCCCTGAATTTGCCATCTTCAGGCAGCTGTGAAGTGTTTGCTGTAGTCCTAAATTACACTCGCACTGTTCAGCCCAGATTAGCTCCCAAAGCACCACACTGCAATTATAATTCAACACAAAGGGATAATGTATTAGGAGTGTGTATGACAGTCTCTTCTGGCTTCTGCCAGTTGACCATATAATGCAGGATCTGGGCTTTTCCACTGTGGGCGAGACTGCAAGGCTCATTAGTGGTAAAGGCTGATTTTCCGCAAGGTCCTTGTGATCCACAAGGAATCATGCTACTACTATTTCATCATCAGATTATTGCTCTGTGACAGCTTCCTGCTCTCCTCCTTGGGAGGAATAATAGTCAAGCATATTCTGGAGCCATAAGAATGGCTTATTGTACTTGCAGTAGCACCCAGCTCAGATCACCCAGAGAGTCACATCCGCACTTTAGCTAACTTGAGAGGGCTGGTTGGATCATTGGAGCTTATATGCCTGCTTTTTATTTGTACACTGATTGAAGCAACCCCAATGTGGAGAGAGAAAGCAGGGTATACATTTGTGAATGAAACAAATAAAATATTTTAAGTGCTGGAAAGCCTTTTTAAAAATGCAGTGTTTCCTCTGTCTTTTCTTTTAAACCATTCTGCTACCCCTCTTTATCTTTCTGCACCCTAAAGTATGCACTTGATTCCTTCTCTGCACTACTTCACAAAATGTTTGTCTGCCCCCCTTGTCTGCTTAGTCATCACTCCTGCTCTTCCCATTCCATAATGCCTGGTCTCTTCTCTGTGCTTCACAGCCTTTGCCCTCTTTCCTTTGTGTCTCTCTGGACCAAGTCTCTACCCCACCAATTCTCCACAGGTCTGTCTGTGTCACCATTTCTCAACTACCCCACTTATTTTTTCTGCGTCCCAGAGGTTATTCTGCTCCAGCATATGTCTCCTGATCTCTGCTCCCCTCCCAGCTTCCAGTTCCCCACCCCACCAAACCCTCTTTCATATATAATCTTCCTGTGCTTACTACTATGCTGTTCCCTTCCGTTCTGCACCTTCATTAAAAATGCAGTGGTATGGAACAACCGCACCCCACTAATATGCAGCCAAGAATAAGTCTGACTTAATTCCTAATCTAAAAATGGCAATAGTTACCTTCCAAAATGTCAGATAATCTGGCATTTCTGATTAGAGTGCTTGTTGAAGCATTTGTCCCACGTGACCTCCTTTCAAGTAGGTCAAAGTCATTGTTTTTATATCTAAAATGAATAACCAGCCCTCCCTCATTTTTCAAGGAAATTATGCTGGCAGTATTTTTTCTCCTGTAGGTTACCTTCTATAACTGAACTGCTAGGGATGTCTGTCATATAAAGAGAAAGCTTGGTTTATCCCAGCCTTTGATGAGTTGGAGAGAATGTCTGGTCAACTAACATTTTGGGATTAAAGGGGACTAAAAGACCTAGAGACACATCACATCCATAACAAAATGCTGCGCTATGCAAAGTCCAGACTGGCTTCACTGTTTGTGAAGCTATAGAAGATGCCTATTGCTCTGGAGGTACTCTTTTCCATGATTAAATTCACATTTCATTTTTTTGCCATGCCACGCCTCTCTGTCAATTCAACTTCCCAGGGCATAGTTACATCAAGGAAAGAAAGTCACTGTGCAACCCTAGTCATGTCTACTTGGAAGTAAGTTGCATTATATTCATTGGGCATTTCTTCCTGGAACATGCGTCATGGATTGCAGCTGATGGTTCCTTTTATCTGCATATTTCACCTGCCAATTTATGGGATTGCAATACCTCTGCATACTGAGGTGTGTAGAAAACGTATGTTACAGAAACTTCATTTACAGAATAACAAAATAGTACACATGAAAGAGCAGGGGAAAGCAAAGAAAGTATGAGCCACTGCTCTGGGTGTGCGTATATTGGATCAGTCAGTCATCTCTGATTCATTGGTTGCCCAGTTTGCAGCACATAGGGAAGCCAAATGGAAATGGACTTATACTTTTAAATACTCTGAAGGAGTGCAACTAAAACATGCCTCCAATTTTAACTCAGAAAAAAGTGTGCCCCACTTAGCAGATGTTTGGGAAACACTGTACCTTATGTTGAACAGCCCACATTGATATCAAAGGCAGCAACTATTTTGCTCTAATTGTTTCTTCAATTCAAATACGTTAATAAAAGACAACTGAAAATGTCCATTGTAAAACAATTTGCAATAAATTCTGCAATTTAATTTCCCTTCCCACCTGCCAAACCCTTTCTATTGCTTTTGAACAATTTGTTCCGTGCCTAAATCATGACCTTCAGGCTTTGTAGAAAGCAGGCAAGGCGTCTGCCTGAAGGACTTCAAAGCGGAATCAAGGTGCCTCCAAAGCAACAATAGGCATGAGCCATGATTTGCAAGGCGGCTCCTTCACCTTCCATTTCCCAGTGTGGTTTTGTTGTTGTTCTTAGTTGCTACTTGAACCACAGACCTGGCAATTGAATGATGTTTCAGAAGCTAAATGGGAATGCCCATGAAAGGTGACCTGCTTTGTGCTCATGACCAGAACAAGCAGAGCCCCAAAGTGCAAAATTTCATGCCCCAAGGTTGTTTCAGCAGTTTAATATCAACCTCTTCCTTGGGGGTGGGTCTTTGCTTGTGTCCAAGTTTGATTTGAGCCCAGGCTGCAAGGTTGGGAGTTCCTGGTGAAAATCTTTACCTTACCCATTGGGTTTGAACAATGTTTTGATCACTGTTCAAATAGTCCACAATGACTTTGTATGCTGGTGGAAGCATTTGAGATATATATATATATATACACACACACGCTAGATATGAATAGCTATGGCTTCAATACAATATTAAGTGTCTCCCCCCCCCCCTTTAGGTGACATGGCTTCTGTGCTTAAAATAAAGAAAAACATTTGCTAATATTATAATTTGATTTCTATTCATTTTACTGTTGAACATGGAAAGACAAATCTGCTTTTGTTAGAACAGCAACACAATACAGCATTGTTTGTAGGGCTGGCACCTGTGGCAAATAACACAATAGCACCCCCACCCCACCCCCAGGGAAGAAGGGTTGAGTCTACATCAGGAACAAGTGAGGAGGAGATATTGAATAGGAGCCTGTTCTTTTAAGAAATGGTGGGAACACTGGAGAAAGCAAAAACAGAAGGTGCCTCAAGGAATCATAGACCAAATCAAAGGCTTAAAGCCCAATTTCTTATGCATGTTTAGTCTGAAGTAAGTTTCATTGGGTTCAATGGTGCTTTCATTCAAAGACAGGAACCTGCTGTAACACAGCTCAAAGGATGGGAGTCATTCTTGGGTGCCCTGCGGGCAGATGGTTTGTAATAGCAGCTCATGAATTTTCAGCAGAAATGGTAAGTATCTTTTCAATGCCCACAAATGGTATTTTGGATCACCTCACTTCTTGCAAAGCACATGTGCTCAGAGCTTTGGGAAACTATTGGTACAGAAAAGTACAAGCAGAGAACAAGCAAGACAAAGCTTTGAGGGAGCTCTGCTCTGACTTGGGGGCAAATTGCATTTTGCACTTTGACTCAGGAGGGGATAGACATCTGAATCACCATGATTCACCTCATTATTTGCCCCCCCCCCAATCAATGCACACCCCTCTTATATATTCATATTTCAGACTAATTATTGTTCAGAGTTTGTTCTTTACTTGAAGTATGATCTGTGTTGGCTTATTCACATATGCAGCGCACCTCATGGATTTTTTTATCTTCTAGTTTTGGATTGGTTGCCACAAATAAAACTTGCAAGGAGTCATTCTATTACTCCCATTGTTGAGAAAACAACAAAAGAGTCTTGTTCAAGAACCACAGATTAACTGTGATAGATAGAATAAGCCTTTACACTACCATAATTTTAAAATGAAAATAGGACTCCTTAACCCCGGGGGATTGTTTGAGTGCTTATTTGCTGACTCTCCCTTGAAGGTGTGATCTGACTCCATAGAAAAGCTGGGTGTGATGTGAGATGATGTTTGCTCTGCGGTGGCTCATTCACCTGTGCAAGTTACCACCTGATGCTGCAGTCATTGACTGATGAGCACTGAATCATGAAGCTGGAACCAGGCAATAAGAGCAATCTTGACTACAGAGAGCCAGTGTAACTTACCCAGGTCATATTCAGCAATTTTACTCAGAGTAGACCCAGTGCTCACATAAGGGCCTTAGGTGATCTCTGAGTTTCTACCCCACTCTTCTCTTATGAATAGTTCTTCTGTTTATTCTAGAGCAATTTGCCCACTACCCTTAGAACATGGGAATAGCATGAATTGCTCAAACTTGGAAATGGTGGAGAGACCATTCCTTTGGGGGGTCGGGGGCGTGATGCAAGTCCCCACCCTGAGCTGCCACGCCAGACTCCACCTCATCTCCCCTCCCCCATGGATTTGAGGTCTAAGGTGCCAGTACTGGGTCCTCCATGACTGTATTGGGTACTGAGTCTATATTGGGCACTGAGAGAGGGGTATTGACTTCACTTTCCCCAAATCTGTTTTGAGTCAGCCTGGTGGCAGCTCCTCATTTCAGTTAATGGAAAAGACTGGGATTGGCAGTGGCCCCCTCCCTCCCATTGCTTGCCAAATTTTGAATTTTACTGCCCCTTTTTGGCACTCCTGAAAATTTGCCACTGTAGGCAGTTGCCTAGTTTGCCTAGTGATTAAGCCAGCTCTGAACAGACCCATTGAAATTACTGAAACTTAGTCATGTTCATTAATTTAAGTGTGTCTTTTTCCCACCCCCATGATTTTTTTAGGGGGCCAGGCCCCCTCAATGTTCAGAGGGTGTTCAGATCTGCCCCCGGCTCCTTGTGACAGCGCACGTGTGACATCAGGACGTCATGTTGGGCCCCCTCAGTCATCTTGAGAAGTTGGTGCCTCTGACTCTGAGTAAAACTTAGTTGAATACCACCATACTGTTCTAAACTCTGTTCCAAAGGAGTTGGACTTACATCACTGGAAGAAGTTAGTCATAACTTAACTCCCATTAATTTCATGATGACCTAAGTTAAGCTCACATAGTCTGGATCCAACCTTTACAATTTTAGAGTTGGGAGGGATATTTTGTTTTTTAATCCAGCTCCTTGGTGACAGCAGTCACGAAATTAAAAGACGCCTGCTCCTTGGGAGAAAGGCGATGGCAAACCTAGACAGCATCTTAAAAAGCAGAGACATCACCTTACCAACAAAGGTCCGTATAGTTAAAGCCATGGTTTTCCCAGTAGTGATGTATGGAAGTGAGAGCTGGACCATAAAGAAGGCTGATCGCTGAAGAATTAATGCTTTTGCATTATGGTGCTGGAGGAGACTCTTGAGAGTCCCATGGACTGCAAGAAGATCAAACCTCTCCATTCTTAAGGAAATCAGCCCTGAGTGCTCACTGGAAGGACAGATCGTGAAGCTGAGGCTCCAATACTTTGGCTACCTCATAAGAAGAGAAGACTCCCTGGAAAAGACCCTGATGCTGGGAAAGATGGAGGGCACAAGGAGAAGGGGGCGACAGAGGATGAGATGGTTGGACAGTGTTCTCGAAGCTGCTAACATGAGTCTGACCAAACTGCGGGAGGCAGTGGAAGACAGGAGTGCCTGGCGTGCTCTGGTCCAGGGGGTCACGAAGAATCGGACACGACTAAACGACTAAACAACAACAACAACAATCCAGCTCCTTGCTCAGTGCAAGAATTTACAGCACCCATAGCATCCAAATATAAGCCAGCCTCTTGCAACATACCTAGGACAGAGGACCTCTGACTTAGGACTACTATGGGCATTACTTTTCCCCATTTGTGTCTTGTCTTGTCTTGTCTTGACTGGGGACAAGGTGGCTGGGCAGATGCATGTCTAAACAGTGGGAACCCTGTAAGATCCCTGTGCCTGAATAATGTCTAATCATTCGGGCATGAATGAGATGTCTTTGTGGCCATTTTCCTGCTTAGAAGGGTGTATACATCCAAACTATTAATTCTTTCCTAAATATTGCTAATCTGACTGGCAGTTTCCATCCTGTGCCCAATGACAGCTTGTAAGTCTTGTTGTTGGCATTCGTTTATCTTGCGAGACAATGGAGTGGGCCTCTGGGGTAGAAGTCAAACCTCTGTGTTAGCAGCACCAAAGTGACCTCCCTGGGGCACAAGCCTGGGCAGTGTGTAGGCATGCCCAGGGCTGTGCAGATGACCAGACCCCCCTCTTGGCCTCGCTGATGTGGTCCAAACGATGTGTGGATGTGTGAGAGATTTCCACTGCGATCATGGATTGTAGTCCTGATCCTTATTGTCTCCTGCCATGGATGCTGGCCACCATTTCAAAAAAAGATTCACAGTTTTTATTTTTAATTGATAATTTAATGGCACATGAAGTCTGGCCTTCAGTGGAGAGGCAGTTGAGAGACTTGGAGAAAATCTGTCCTTACGTCCTATAAATAAATACCAGTGTAATAAAGAAGAGCAACCAGCTTTGGATTCAAGCATTTCTGAAATGCTGCTTCAGATTTTCAAGCTCTTCCTCCTTTATCTCTCCTGGAAGCAGCGAGCAAGGAGAGGGAATGGTGGGCAGCCGTCGCCGCCACTCTGAACGCTAGAAATAATCCATCTTCTGGCCATTTCCTGCATTACTGAGTGACAGTTCTCATCCCAGACCTAATTGCACATGTCCACCACTCCCCTTATCATTAAATGGCAGCTGTCACAAGGGCTTGTCCACCAGGTCACACCTCTTCATTCTGTATTAATTAATCTGAAACAACTATCCCCCCCCCCGATTCTGCATTTATTTTGCATTAAAAGTGGATATAGCACTGTGGCTAAGAGACTAAACTTTGGGCTAGGAGTTTATATCTTAGCCTCAAAACTACACGTTACACAAATCTCTGGTAATCTTCCTCTCTGCCTCCCTGTGTGTGGCTGCATGTGTATACATGTGCATATATGTACATATGTGTTTAACTCAAAGCACTTGAGCCATGAAAGTCCCATGGCTCTTAACCCTTTCCTCTCCTGTTCCTTTTCAGCTCAAAATTATCCTCTGCACCCTAAGGCGGTCGGTGTGTGTGTGTGTGTGTGTGTGTGTTGCAGTGTCCTGGTATTTCCTCCACCGCCTTTCCACCATATGTAAAAGGAAAAACAAAGAATAGCTGGGACAAGGTGATTTTGAGCTGCAAAATGATCAGAGGAGAAAGAGCAGCTTCTCCCTGATTGCCATTTTTCAGCTCTGCTACCATTTGCCCAGATTGTTTTGGGTTTAAAGAGGAGAGGAAACATCAGGAGCCCTGGGCTTCTATCTCCTGTATGGGAAGAATAATCCCAACCTATTTTACAAGGTTGCTATAAGGATTATTTACTTCATATCTCCATACTGAGATATGAACACTTTGAAGAGAAAGAGAGAGAATATTATATTTCATGTACAATGGTAAAGGTAAAGGGACCCCTGACCATTAGGTCCAGTTGTGGTCGACTCTGGGGTTGCAGCGCTCATCTCGTTCTATACGCAGAGGGAGCTGGCGTACAGCTTCTGGGTCATGTGGCCAGCATGACTCAGCCGCTTCTGGCGAACCAGAGCAGCGCACGGAAATGCCGTTTAGCTTCCCGCCGGAGCGGTACCTATTTATCTACTTGTACTTTGACGTGCTTTCAAACTGCTAGGTTGGCAGGAGCAGGGACCGAGCCACGGGAGCTCACCCCGTCGTGGGGATTTGAACCTCCGACCTTCTGATCGGCAAGTCCTAGGCTCTGTGGTTTAACCCACTGCGCCACCTGCGTCCCTCATGTACAGTGGTAAAGGTAAAGGTAAAGGTAAAGGTACCCCTGCCCGTACGGGCCAGTCGTGTCCGACTCTAGGGTTGCATGCTCATCTCGCTCAAGAGGCCGTGAGCCGGCGCCGTCCGAAGACACTTCTGGGTCACGTGGCCAGCGTGACAAAGCTTCAGCTGGCGAGCCAGCACCAGCGCAGCACACGGAAACGCCGTTTACCTTCCTGCTATAAAGCGGTCCCTATTTATCTACTTGCACTTAGGGGTGCTTTCGAACTGCTAGGTGGGCAGGAGCTGGGACAGAACGATGGGAGCGCACCCCGCCGCGGGGATTCGAACCGCCGACCATGCAATCAGCAAGTCCTAGGCACTGAGGTTTTACCCACAGCGCCACCCGCGTCCCTATGTACAGTGGTACCTTGGGTTAAATACTTAATTCATTCTGGAGGTCCATTCTTAACCTGCAACTGTTCTTAACCTGAAGACCACTTTAGCTGATGGGGCCTCCCGCTGCTGCCGCGCTGCCAGAGCACGATTTCTGTTCTCATCCTGAAGGAATGTTCTTAACCCGAGGTACTATTTCTGGGTTAGCAGAGTCTGTAACCTGAAGCATATGTAACCTGAGGTACCACTGTAGTGTACTAGAGGGGGTCCCCCCCCAGCCTCTGTGTATATGGAAATTTACAGCAAAATCCTATCCATGTATACCCAAAAATTATCACTGTGGCTTACACTTCAGTAAGTGGAAACAGGATTGAACTCTTATACTTTGTGCACACAATACCTTTAAAGAACATTCCGGACACCGTAGTTTACCCGTCACAAAGGTACAATTCTCATCAAACTTAGCAAACTATAACGGCCAGAATTCATTGGGGGGGGGGATATGGTTTGAATGTGCTTCAAATTCATAGCATGTATGCAGAGCCTTAACCTCTGAATGATGGTGCAGTGAATGCCTTATGATTATAGTGCAGATGGATGCACACATCCGAACACAGAATACCATAGAATCTCCTTCTATAATTGTGTGTCCAGCAGCTAGTAAATGTTGCCCAATGTATCTGAGTTGCAGCTATTCTGTCAAAACTACAAGTGATAAAGACAATGTTAATTGTGAGGATCAGTTTACAAACACAGCTTGCTTCAAAAGCCGCAGCAGGACAGCTATTGCAGAGTAAATGAACAGCAGGTGGTAAACAGCCTTAGAGTTGTACAAGAATGGGAGCATTGAGGCTCAGGCCATGATCCTTGGTGTGAGAACAGTTAAGAAGCACACAGAGGGGTTAAGAAGCACAGAGGGCTCCTGTTTCATCTGTGCAAAACTGGAAGGCATTTGCTTATTTAGGGGCTGGATCACATGGGGATGTGACATGCATTTTAAACCTTTATTTCTTACCTCCCCATAAAAAAATGCCCAGTGAGGCTAACAAGAATAAATTCCACAATTAAAACTAGCCAATATGCATTTCAGAAAGAGCAGCAACAATAAGACTATCAGAACATGATAAGAGCAGATAAAAAGCCCCCAAAATTGCCACCAGTTAAAATCCTAATTAAATTAAAAATACAGTACACAATAAAACAAAGAGCAGCAGAAAATAATAAAACAACTGGGTAGGCAAAGTACCCATTTTCAATAAAAGTGATTTTGCCTGTGATTAGCAGGCCATCAATTCAGGGACTAGACCAGCATCCCTTGTTAGGGGATTCTAAAGTCTGGGTGCACAAAACACATACCAGATGTTGGTGGAGTCAGAGAAGTGCCTCTTTGGAAGATCTTAACACCCAGCCAGGTGCCATTTTTAAATTTCAAAATGGTCTTCCTGCAGACACTGATATTGTTATGCAGCCATTCAGATTTGGCTACCTCAAGTAGGTGAAATAAAGTTCATTCAGAGTGAGGCCACTGCGGTCAGTGACACATCTGTCTATGTAGCCAAATGTGACTGTCTATGGTTCCCCTACCCTGGACCTGTGATGGCACTACTGTTCCGAAGAAGAAAATAGAGTTGAACAAAGAAATGGTGTCAAAGTGGCAGTAGATCAGAGCTGAGAAAAGGCTCACTTTGGAGTCTTGCTGTCACCTCAGAGAAAGTGCAGAGGAGTACAGCAGTGGTGTTGCAATGAGAATATTTATCTGCTTTCTCTCTCTTCTCAAATGCCTAAAATGAGCACTTTTCATGGGGGAGAAACATGCTTCCCCCTGTTTTGGCTCAGTCCTAGAAATTAGCAAATGGAGTCAGTGTACAATGCCCCTTGTTAACATTAGCAATGACCGCTGAATGGCACCCGTAAAGTATGCTGGCAATGTTTAACAACCCATCTGTCTTTCACCTTTTCCTGCTCAACAGAAACCTTTGTTTAAACCATGTCCTCCTTCAGCGAGTCTCTATCTACTTATCTGAAATATTAATCTGAGATGAGGCACTGTATCATTGTTAAAAGAAGACTTATTACTTTGAATGTCCTCTTCTGTAATGGTTTAATGCTGGGAAAACTTTTTTTATAGGGGGTGTGAATTCTGTGTTTGTCTGTATGGCTGCAATGGGACTCTTTCATACTATGAAATTAAAACTGGAGGGGAAGCAAATAAGCACAAAATACAGATGGCATTTGAATATTCATGTTAACAACAAGTTATTGAAATGCCAGAGTCAAATGATTCATTTCCCCCATTCTAGATCATTTTTGTTAATAAAGTTATGGCAGTCTCCCTGGATGCAATGGCTAAATCTGTGCCTTTGCATGCTAGGTGCTGCACAAACACTGCAAAGATGCATTTTATATAGCTGAGATAGCCGGGCAGCTCTGGGAAAAGTGAAGAAAGAACCAAGAACAGCAGAAAGCTACACTCTGTGGGCTGTCTTCCCTAAAGAGTGGAGTGAAAGGTTGACAACAGTCAGAAAAGCATAGCCCAAGCAAATTACACTTTTTGCACATTATTATTATCAACAGACATTTATATTTCATATTTCCTCAACAGAGCTCTAGGCAACCAACAATATCTTTTTCTGAAAAAATTATAATATAACAGTAAAACACTAAGAAACAGCAGAAGGAAAAGATAAAAGAATAAAAGTTGCTTTTCAATGGCAACAATGCTCTATTTTGTTTATCTATTATTCTTTTTTAATTATTTCTATGCAGCTGTTCATCAGATATATCACAGCAGTTTACAGATTTTAAAAACAAAAACGAGGGCAGTAAAACCAGACCATGTCTCCAAAACTCATAAAAATAAAAATCCCCTCACTCCCACAGAGAGAAAGTATATAAAACAAGTTGGAGGCTATGGGGAACTTGTGGGGCAGAGAGAGGAGGAAGAAAGTCATTCCCCACCTCCTGGCCCTTAGGAATTCCACACTTGGGTGGGGGGTGAGGATGTAGCACAAGGTTTCCTTTGAATTCCCTCATCTGACCCCTATGTTGCACTGTGGTTGAATTTGTTTTCCCTTCCCTTTTGTACAAGACCATCATTGTTTTTGGCTTAGTGGTTAACCCAGAATGCCACATTCGTTCTCTTGGCTGTATCCAAGTCATACTCAGAGTAGACCACAACTGTCCTAGGCCCATTAATTCCAATGGGTTTGAGATGCACTGAGTCTCTGAGTCCAAAGTGTTTCAGCCCCTGCCATGAGTCTGAGACTGGAGTGCAAGTGGGGAAAACTCACTCATCCCCCCACTGAATTCATCAAGGATGCTAAATTTCCCAAACTTCATTCAATTATATTTACAAAATGCAAGCTTCATTAACTATATAGTCCTAAATGGCCAGGCCCCCTGAGCAATTCTGTTGCAATGTCATTCTCCCATTGGAACCTCATAGAACTTTGGCATCTACCGGCAACAGACGCCTTGCTCAAGGTTTTGGTCTTTTGGGGACTCGGAGCTTGTGGGGATCGGAATAATGCTGCTTTGGCGTTAGTTTCAGAACACCGTCCCCCAAAGGGCCCACCAAGTACCTACATTGCCCAATTTTAGGCAGCTGTTTCATAAAAACAATTCTCTTCTCCCAGCATTTGAAGATAATGTTGGGCCTGAGGCTTAACTCTGCTCTGGCTGCTTTGACTGTGGCTGATTTGAGATTTGGGGCCGACAAAAGTAAGCAATTGCAAGTCCCATTGGTTTGAATGGGAAGCTGAAGCTTGTGCTCCACTATCTTGAACAGAAGTAAATGGGACTGAAAAGTGCTTGACTTTGGCTGGATTGAGTAATAAGATATAGAGACAAAAGATTCTATCTTTTCAAACAAGACTTTCTTATACATAGATGATTCAGCTGATATATATATATATATATATATATATATATAGTAATTATCATAAAAAGGATAATAAACAATTACTTAAAAATTAATCTTGTACACCACTCTGAGAATTTTTTAAAAACAGAAAGCAGGCTAACACATCTTCCAAAACAAATAAGTATCATTAAAAATATATATGTTGATATACACTCACTTTGGATCTGAGTGCAGGATTCATAAAAGTAAATGTCGGCTAAAAACCCCATAAAGCCCCACCCTGCAATAAAGCTGTTGAATCCAGATGGAGAGAAACCCTCCAGTTCAGGTAGAACTGGGCTGTGAGTCAGTGTGTTCAATTAGTACCTGGTTATGACTGAAATTGACCTGATGGCAAATATGAAATATCAAAGCGCTTGTCAGCACTCCTGAATGGGACAAAGAAAAGGCGCATTAATGATTAACTCTGCTAAAAGCTCCGGCTTTTGTATTCCCATGGTGCTTGGCCTATCTGGCAGCCATGTGACATGCTCAGGCCATTTTCTAGCAGATTGGGGAAAGCTAGAGAGCAAACACAGGTGCTTTCGAGTCAGCCGTGCTGTCAGGGACAACCACAAACAGCAGCAGCTATGCTCGGCTAAATTAACCCCTCTGTTTGCCTCTATCTTTGCTTCCTGGAGTTCTCACTGTCTCAAACCAGGCATTTTTTGCTCCTGCTTTAAGCTATTCACATATCCTCACCCCACTCCCAAAAAGAAAAGAAACCCACAGACAACTTTCTGCTTTTAAAAATCAGCTGATGGGGGGGAGGGTTAGCCATTGCAAAAAAGCTGGTAAACTAATTTAGTGTTTTCCGTTAAACTCAAACTGAATTGAGTGCTGTTTCCCCCTCCCCATTCTACTTCTCAAGTGAAATTATTTCAGTGATTCTAAGTTCATATGGTAACTTCTCAACATACAGTACATGAAATGGGAGTCTTTTCTCCCAACTTGATTCCTTTAGTCAGAGAGAGAGGGTAACATGCAAGCAAAACTATGTAACAATGAAAGGCACAAGGAAGCCCTCCGGTGTAATCCTCACTGGGATTTGCACAGAAGAACTTCCAGGTGGATTGTGACCCTAGTTTTCACATTATTATTACAAATAAGCACTTGAGGTGTTTCAATAGAAGTTTAAAATTTTTTATGTTACTATCACTGATAGTAAAGTTCAAAAATTATTCTGACTTCCTAGCACTGTAATTAAATAGGGCCATGCATATGATTCAGATGCACTCAAATTCATTGCAACCACTTTGGAGCATTAAAGAGCGGTCAGAAGCCCACATCACACACTACTGGGCACACATAGCATCTATGTAAATGTCCTCACCTAAAAGGGCTAGCCCTAGACATTTTGCTGCCTGAAGGGACAAGCAAGCCACCTGAAGCCATCTGGACTGGCAGCTGAATTTTACTTCAACACTGGTGATGGGGCCATTTTCTTTAGTGCATTTGAGGCAGGAGGATAGTTTAGAGGGTCCAGGATAGGGACCAGGGTTTCCTAGGGAAAGGGAATGTCCATTTAAGTAGTTTTGGGCTGCAATCCTAAACACTGTTGCTGATGAAAAAGCACCACTGAGCCGAGTATGACCAACTTCTGAAGGAACATTACACAGGACCACACTGTAAATCTGTGGTGCAGCCTATAGTAACAGGAAGGTGAAACTATATGTTGGTGACTGGTATTAAATTTGGCATTCTTTCCCAGCCTCAGAATGTGGAAATAAAGAAAAAAAGGAAAGCAATAATAAAAAGTGTATACAGATTGTTACCATATTCACGGTGCTTCAGATACATTATCTCAGTAATGAACTATAATACCCCTGCTCTCCCAAAAGCCACTCAGGTTCATAGCAGCTCCAGCATTTCCAGGGCTTTGTGACCGACTCAAGAAATTCAGGCTGAGGCCATTCATCTAGGCTCTTTGTGTCTTCAGACACAGCACAGACATGGGGCAGCTGCCTGTGGCATTGAACAGCTATGCTGTGTGGCGCTCGCCTTTTGGTGGGGCTGGCACTCAGCCTAAGCAACTTAGAAAGTCTTGGGGAGGAACACTCGCTGTCTGGCCTGTGAGGCCCCAACAGAACAGATCTGCAGCTGTTGCTTTAGCCTGAAACCTGGAGTGAGTGCCTCCTACTGTACTTATTACTGAAAGGACGGAGTGCTGTATAACAAGGATCACCTCTAACAGAGCATCACTCGTCAGAGACCGGGCATAGACAGACTCAGTCTCACTCACTTCCCAATAGGCATTACAGCCCCTTCTACTATCTAAGCCTCTCATTAGACCTCTACAGAATATCATTTATGAGTAAGGTGACCATATATGAAGGAGACAGGGCTCCTGAACTTTTAATGGTTTCATAGAAGAGGACATTTCAACAGGTGTGTTTTTTCCTCAGCCCTGCATGTGTGGCATAATGGTTAGTGTGTTGGACTATGACCTGGGAGACCAGGGTTTGAAACTCCACTCAGCCACGAAGCTCCCTGGGGGACCTTGGGCCAGTCACCATCTCTTAGCCTAACCTACCGTACCTCACAGGGTGGTTGTGAGGATAAAATGTGGAGGAGAAGAACCATGCAGACCACCTTGAGTTCCTTGGAAGAAAAAAGTGGTATAGAAATGTAATAAATAATAATAAATAAGCTACTTCTGCCAAAATGTTGTCTACCTTATAACTACTGCAAAACCTCAGGTGTCAGGGCTGGAGTCAGACACAGGTCAGCACGAAATACACAGGACTCCATTGCCAGTGAAGTTAACTCTTTATTCAAGGAGACGCCATACAACTCAGCAACCCTTCCCAGTAGGTCTTGCCCCTATGGAACAGTTGCCAGGACTGGCGGGCTCTGCCTTCCACCATTTCAAAGGCTCCTTCTCTCCCACATGTTTTCCAAGCAGTCTCATGCTGGGTCTACACACGTCTAGCCTCTGTTCTGCTCTCCTCATTATCCTATGTGTTATTGGAGACCAGGGGTGGGGGTGGGGGTGGGGAGCATGTCTCAGCAGGAGAGGGAGGCTCCCTGGATTCTTCAGCAGCCCCTTGCGCCTCATTCCTCAGGTGAAAAGAGGGACGTTTCTCACTCCCTCACCCCAGCTGATTCTCCTCAGCCCCCCATTGTTTGTCCCCCACCACAGAGCATTTCCAATCAGAAGGACAAGTGCCATCACCTGTACACCAATGGGATCCAGCACATACCCACCGTCATGAGAAAACCCCTTAATCCTGATTTTATTTTATTTTATTCTCTGGTAGATTAGACATGGACACACAAAGCATTTTTTAAAATAAAAAAAAATCAAGATTCCTTGCTCTCTGCTCCACTTCTCCCCCCCCCCCCAGCGGCGGCGGCCTTGCCCTCTGCCCTCAGAGCGGCTGCTTCACACTGGCTGGGCCTTGGCGGCTGTAGCTTCTTCTTCTTCTCCTCCTTGCCTGCTGTCCAGCAGCTGCTATGAGCTGCCCAAGGGAGGGAGCTGGCAGCAGCAGGACTGGAGGGGAAAAGAGGGACATTCCAGGATCAAATCAGAAGCTGGGATGGCTTTCATAATTCCAGGACTGTCCCTGGAAAATCAGGACAGTTGGAGGGTATGGGAATGGTGAAAACCAAATACATCCTGCTAGCATGGTTTCTTTGTTGTATATCTCCCCACAGTTTCTATCAAAATATGCAGCACAACGTTGGAGGAATTTGAGGAAACAGAAGGGATCTGGTGACAGACTTTTGGAGGCTTTATGCTTTTCTTTTCTTTGCTCACCTGCACAGAAGCCTTTTAAGCTGTTGACCTGGTTTAACTTGTATCTGAAACACGGTGGTAAAAATGTGAGTTGTATTTCCCTCTTTAAAAATAAACAAAATAGAGGCACTATCCCTGTACTCCTACCGCCTCTCTCTTTCCCTAATAAATCCCTATCCCTATTTTTTTATAGTGTGCACAGATAAGCCAGTCTAGCGTGCTTCACTTCCATTTATTCTCTATAACCACAGCTCAGTACTTTGTATGCAGAAGGTCCCAGGATCAATCCCTAGCATGTTCAGCTAAAGTTCAGGTGGCAGGTGATGTGAAGGTGCTCTGCCTGAGACCGTGGAGAGATGCTGCCTTTCAGAATGGACAGTAGTGAGCTGGATGGACAAATGGGCTGATCTGCTATAAGGCAGCTTCCTGTGTTGCGTCTAAGAGACTGAGCAATAAGATTTTGGCATTTTTTCCAGGAGTGTGGTGAAGTCTCCTATGGGGCAAGATTAAACACTGTTTTCATGTACGATGCTACTGGTAAGAATGTTGTATTGCCTTATGCCAGGGAAAAATGGGAAAGGCGTTTACTGTAATGGAAGAGGACATTGTGCAATTTATTTGTCTATGTGTTCCATTTATAGTGGGGGTGGGGAACCTTTTTTTCAGACTGAGGGCCACATTCCCATCTGAAAAACCTTCCAGGGACCAAATTGCAGTGATGGGTGTGGCCAGAGGCAAAAATGAGCAAAACAACCAATGGAAACCTTACCTTTATACAGTGGGCTAGTTTCTTCTCTCTCCCCCCCCCCCCACCTCTTTCACACACACACACCCTCCATCCAGGGAACGAAGAAGAAGAAGAAGAAGAAGAAGAAGAAGAAGAAGAAGAAGAAGAGGAGGAGGAGGAGGAGGAGGAGGAGGAGGAGGAGGAGGAGGAGTTTGGATTTCTCAAAGTATCAAAGCGGCTCACAACCTTCCTCCCCCACGACAAACACTCTGTGAGATGAGTGGGGCTGAGAGACTTCAGAGAAGTGTGACTAGCCCAAGGTCACCCAGCAGCTGCATGCGGAGGAGCGGAGACACAAACCCGGTTCCCCAGATTACGAGTCTACCGCTCTTAATCACTACACCACACTAGCTCTCAAGAGCTGTTATCAGAGTTCAAGGATGCACTACAAAAACATGTGAGGGCATGAAGTAGGGCTGGTGATGTGTGTGTTCTGGCAAGAGTCCCAAGAGCCAGATGACAAGGCCTGGATGATACATTTGGCCCCTGGACCTGAGGTTTCACATCCCTATTTTACAGACACAAAATATATCATCAGGGGCTTAAAAGCCTTCAGTCCTCCTAATAGTCAAATATCAGTCATGTGGTTTTTCTGCCCAGAGACACATGGAAGAGACCTCTTTGCCTTTCCTATACTATAGGATTAAGACTGGCTGAGTGGTAGACAGCTGATTGACCAGGGAACAGGAGATTAACAGAACTGTGTGTACGAGCCTCTGTAAATTCATGGAAGTATAAAATGCGTGTGGGACAGAAAAGAGTTTGTGGTTACTAGTCATGATGGCTAACTTCTGCTTCCAGTATCAGGGGCATGATGGCTTTCGAATATCTGTTGCTAGGAGTCACAAATATGCAGACCCTCCACGTGTGTCTATTTTCTGGGAACAGTCCTGGATTTATAGAAGTCATCTTGCTTTCTCGCTTTTCCTTAAAGGTAAAGGTAAGGGTAAAGGGACCCCTGACCATTGGGTCCAGTTGTGGTCGACTCTGAGGTTGCGGCGCACATCTCGCTTTATTGGCCGAGGGAACCCGCGTACAGCTTCTGGGTCATGTGGCCAGAATGACTAAGCTGCTTCTGGCGAACCAGAGCAGCACATGGTAATGTCATTTACCTTCCCACAGGAGCGATACCTATTTATCTACTTGCACTTTGACGTGCTTTTGAACTGCTAGGTTGGCAGGAGCAGGGACAGCAATGAGAGTTCACCCCGTTGTGGGGATTTGAACCGCCGACCTTCTGATCAGCAAGTCCTAGACTCTGTGGTTTAACCCACAGCACCACCCGCGTCCCTTAGGACGTCCCTATTTTTATCAGAGAAATGTTGGAGGGTGTGTAGTTATGTGACCCACGAATCAAGGAGATAAGTACCGTAACTATATAACCTTTTGAAGACATCTGAAGGCAGTCCTGTACAGGGGAGTTTTTTAATGTTTGATGTCTAATTATATTTTTATATATATTGGAAGCCACCCCTAGAACTGTTATCTATGGTCCCATAATCTCCTTCCAGTAATCTCTAGCCAATGCCAGTTCAGATACCACCCACTTATACAGTGGTACCTTGGCTGTCAAACTTAATCCATTCAGGAGTCTGTTTGACTCCCAGAACAGTTTGAAAACCAAGGTGTGGCTTCCGATTGGCTGCAGAAGCTTCTTGCACTCAATCAGAAGCTGCGTCGGACGTCCGGCTTCCAAAAAACATTCACAAACCAGAACACTCACTTCTGGGTTTGCGGCACTCGGGAGCCAAAACGTCCAAGTACCAAGGCGTTCAACAACCAAAGCACGACTGTATGTGGCTAGCATCTTTGTTCCAACATGCATAATCCCACAACTACATTTTGTTGCCTATTCATCTGATTTGGAGAGATGTTTTTGGAGCTCCCTACAGTCTGCTTGATATTTCACTTGGTGTCGCCACATAGTTTGATCCTTCACTGCTCACCCGTTTCCAGACAATTAACAAATAAATCCAGTGCAAATCTTTGAGAGACCCCAGTGAATTATTCCCTTCACTGTGAGTTTGTAATAAAATGTTGTTGTTTAGTCGTTTAGTCGTGTCCGACTCTTCGTGACCCCATGGACCAGAGAACGCCAGGCACTCCTGTCCTCCACTGCCCCCCGCAGCTTGGTCAGACTCATGCTGGTAACCTCGAAAACACTATCCAACCATCTCGTCCTCTGTCGCCCCCTTCTCCTTGTGCCCTCCATCTTTCCCAACATCAGGGTCTTCTCCAGGGAGTCTTCTCTTCTCATGAGGTGGCCAAAGTACTGGAGCCTCAGCTTCACAATCTGTCCTTCCAGTGAGCACTCAGGGCTGATTTCCTTCAGAATGGAGAGGTTTGATCTTCTTGCAGTCCATGGGACTCTCAAGAGTCTCCTCCAGCACCATAATTCAAAAGCATCAATTCTTCGGCGATCAGCCTTCTTTATGGTCCAGCTCTCACTAGTTGACAACAAAAACAGTATTTTCTTTTGTTACATGCGTTCATGTTACAAGAGGGCTATGTATTATGCATTTGTGTCATTTATAATTGTCATAACATTTATGGCCTTCATCCCATACATTGTGAGCCTTTTCTGCAATCAACTTTGTGTTTTAATGTGACCTTGGATCTTTATTGTCTCTCCAAATGGACGCTTCCAGATGGAATGTGTAACATTAATAACCCTGGTAGGCAAATGCCCATATGGTTTTGCTAACTGCCGTTTGCTTATGGGGACATTTGTTTAATGCAAATTAACCTATAAATGAAGATAGATTGGAGTTCTTAGAGATTTCCTGGGAAGTGTTTGTGTCAAGCAAAGGATCGGAGGACTTCATTTCTTCACTAGGTTCCCCCTCCCCTGAAAGGTCATCTCAAACAGAAGACAGAGGATCGTTATCAGCCATTTATTCAATGTAGATTTCAATAAGGCTCAAGGCATTAGTCACAGAAACAGTTACAGTGCCAGCCCTCCAGTAGACAAGGTGGAAATGATTAATTGTCACTTGCCATTTTCCAATGGAAACTTGCTTTCCCTCCTTCATAGAGAAAGGGTAATAGCTTGCCAGTGGCATGGAGACCCAGACTGTGTGTACTCTCTGAGATTAAAAAGTAAACCAAAACTCTGTGCCAAGACAACCTGAATTCTGTGTAGACATTATGCAGATTAAGCCAATTAGCATGATTCTTTATTATGCCTAATTAATTCTGCAATGTTTTACTGTCTTGCATAATTTACTCTGTGTTTGCTAGTCATTGGGGAGAAGAGAGGGTAGCGCAATGCATTTAAGGCCCTCCCCTGACCCCTGGAGAAGAGCTGAGATCTGCAGGAAGCAAAGTTCCAAAAGCCTGATACTTTTAATCAATATCCTCAAGAAAGCATGTCATCTACAAGTCCTAAATCATCAGTCCATCTGACTGTGGCATGGAAGTCTTGATCATTATACACATCCACTGGGCGCTTCTGCTTTTTACATTTCTCTCCATTTTCTCCTTAATGTATGTAGGTGGTGCCCATTGAGACTGGTAGAACAGAAAGCAGGGAGCCCAAACAGGATGCAGATATCAATGCCAATGGTAGGCAGAGACAACTAATTCTCCTCTCTGCTTAGTCACTATTATTATTATTATTATTAAAAATTTGTTAGCTATATTATCTTGCCCGAGGCAACCCAAAGTAACTTACAACAAGGGGAACACAGAGACTTCAGGGGAGGAAGCTGACAGACAGTGCCATTCCCTGGACTAGATGTAAGGAAGAGGTCAGGCAGGTGGGGGCTGCCTTAGTGTCCCATTTGCCCTGCTGGACCAGCCTCCATGGGTGTACAGTGGTACCTCAGGTTACAGACGCTTCAGGTTACAGACTCCGCTAACCCAGAAATAGTACCTCAGGTTAAGAACTTTGTTTCAGGATGAGAACAGAAATCGTGCGGCGGCAGCAGGAGGCTCCATTAGCTAAAGTGGTGCTTCAGGTTAAGAACATTTGCAGGTTAAGAACGGACCTCCGGAACGAATTAAGTACTTAACCTGAGGTACCACTGTATATGGTTTGTACTTGTGCTTCTATTGAGCCTTCTTCCTGAAACTCTTTAAATGAACTTTAGTTATGGACTTCAAGTTTGCTGAAACCAATGTTTTTGTAATCAAAAATTCACATTTGTCTGGTGAATTATGCCTGAACGTCACCAGCCAGTGCTGGTTCAAGAATCTAAAAAAGGTCAATGCAGATCTCTAGGAAATCACTCACATATCCTTTCTCGTCCTATAATTCTAAAAGTGTCATCCTCAAGTCCTCTGTACCAGTCTCTCTTTACTTTGTCCTGTGAGGATCACAAGGGATTAGATACTTTTGATTTAATTAAATGTATCTAAAAAAGAGCTTATGAAATATAACCTTCAGCATCTGTGATCCTCCTATGCACAACCACACTACCAAGTTTTGTCTGTGGCAATTAGCAATTATGGGTTCACTGAGGAGTAAAAAGCTTCATTATGTAAAATAAAATGTGAAACTGGGCAATAATGCAGGAAATTAATAATGCCCAGAAGATGTTAAAGGTAAATATAATTGTAATGCAAACATATTGCCTTTAAATATTGGCTTTTACATGACAGCTGCTCTCTGAGCTCATGCTTTCCTCTTATTAACAACAGTAATTTACAACCGGCAGGTTTTGTTTAAGCACACAATGGAAATTGCTGCCATATCCCTATTGTCCCAGTTTCAACTCTATGTTTTCACCTTGCGTGGAAAGGACTGTTGACCACCAAGTTGCTTTAACCTATGAGACATATTAACACGACTATGACCCCAATGTTGTATCTTTTTTAGACAAGGCACCAGGCAAGAGAAATATATCACCGTAATTACAGCCTTCCCTGCATCAGGAACAGCTGTTATTTACTTTCTTGATATCCACATTTCCTTATTCAAACAAGCAAACTTTACAGTACACTGACTCTGGCTGCTTCCAATCAGCTGCCTTGAGCTGATCCCCATAGATTGCAACTGCTGTTACCAGGACTAGCGCAACAGCACAGGCTACCCAGGTCAGCAGCAACATGCATTTAGGGGTGTCGAAGAAAGAACATGGCGCTAGAGAAGGGTGCCCCAGGGTCTCCTGCCCTCTTATAGGCCTGTGTCCATTCAGTGGTGTGTGATTTCTGAATTTTGGCCCAGCAATAAAGGATTCTGGGAGCATATCTCTTGGGTCGCACAGGGCAGACATGAGACAGTAATGTGCCTTGGATAAGCCCTGCTGGTTCAGGAGCTTCTTGCGACCTCCTTTGGATTGGGCTCTACAGATATTAATGAACAACAATTCCCAGCATCCTTGACCATTGGCCATTTTTGCCAAGGCTGGAGAGAACTGTCATTCAGCAACCTTTGGAAAGACATAGGTTAGTGACCCCCATGTTTTAGATGGTCAATTCTTAGCTCAGAAATTTATCTTCAAGATTTTGATAGGATAGCCCCCTATACTAGAATATTAACTTTGAACTTGTGCCAATTATGCAAAGACCTATGACAGCTTTGACACTGGATACCCCTTCTATACCTATTCTGCTTTCTGACTCCCCCATCACCACCAACCACCTGTTCCACAGGTAAGAATGAACAGACTTGTGCACCTAAGTGCTCTGAGATTGTGTGCTAGGAAAATAGTTCATCCATTCAGGGCTTTGGATATTGGATAGAGTCAAAAACATATGCAAGGTGATAGTTTGCAATAGGAAATCAGCTGTTGGGGGAAGGTGGGAACAAGGCTCTATTGGATTTTCTCTTTCCCTTTCTTTCCCTGAAACATATCAACTTTCACACTTCATTCCATGTTGCATTGAGGATTTTGTACTCTTAATGCTGCACAAATCTTAGTTTGTACATGTGCACATTGCAACCCAAATGGATTCTATAAATCTTAACCCCACCCCATTTCTGACTGTAATTTCACATCAGTGAAATTCACCGAGTTCAATTTTGGATGTCATTCTATAGCAAGCATATGGCAAGTCAGGTATTTATGCCCCATCCCTTCCTGAGTTTGCCTCCAGATCTGAACTGACCTTGCTCTTCCCAGCCTATATTAGAAGCTTTATGAGCACATGAAGCCTGGAGATGGATTGGAAAAACACAGAAAAGTTGGCCTTTATACAGAAAGGACAAAGATAAAGAGACTAGTGTCTGATGAATGAGTAGCAAGCATGGAATAGGAATGGTTAACTGACAGCAGCGCTATCATGTGGTCAGTCACAGCCCATTCAATTTCAAAAGCTATCAAAGTAATAGTGAGAGTGCCCTTTTTGCAACATGATCCAACTATTGTCAATTAAGTTATACCTGTTTTACTTGTTCTTTGCAATCAGTTACCATGAATAAAGAACACCTGCTGTGGGTAGACAGCTTAGATAGCCATCATACATGTGCATGAATGTATGTGTTTGTACATAGGGGAGTTATCCCTTCCTTAGCCAGAGACAGATGAAAGTCTACTAAACCCTTGCTGTCCTTTCCATAACCTTCCATTATCTCATCTGTAATAAACTTGCTACTTTCTCCCTCAACTTCCTGTTTTCTGTGTGCTTATATTCTCCAATGACATTGTCACACTGGGTTCAGAAAAGGGAATCATTGTAAGTAACTTCCAAATGATCTAAAGTAAGATTGAAAAACATTTGCTTTTGAATCCACTACCTTTTTTATCTATAAATGAGATCCAAAACACGTGTGCCGCCTTGCCCCTATGATTGAGGGGACCCACGCCACGAGATGTTGGCATGCCATGTGCACATGCTGTGGGGCGTGCTGACATGCTGTGTGGACACCCCATAGCTTGTGTGCCGGATACAAGGACGCTCTGCAGCTTGCATACACGGCCGCCATAGAACTTTTAAGGGCCCCAACCCCTTCACTGAAAATTTTTGAGAGGCCAAAGCCCCCCAGGCCCCCCTACTTGGCACCCCTGATGCAAAACAAGGGTTGTAGTTTTAAAACAATTAGCATTTAGAATTTCAAGGCATTTTGCCAAAATTCAAAATATCATCAAAAATTATGCACATTCAATTATGATTGGGAAGACTGTCAACTTATATTATATGACTGGTCTATCTTATCTCAAAGATTACCTCAGAATGTATTTTATTTGCCAATATTTATATATTGCTTAATAAGCAGTTATTAAGTATTTCTGGCTGAATGCAATGTCTTAAATGGAAGAAGAGGGATACAGTGGTACCTTGGGTTACAGACACTTCAGGTTACAGACTCTGCTAACCCAGAAATAGCACCTCAGGTTAAGAACTTTGCTTCAGGATGAGAACAGAAATCGTGCTCCGGTGGCGCGGCAGCAGCAGGAGGCCCCATTAGCTAAAGTGCTATCTCAGGTTAAGAACAGTTTCAGGTTAAGAACGGACCTCCGGAACGAATTAAGTTCTTAACCCGAGGTACCACTGTATTCTGAAGGCAGCCCTGTATAGGGAAGCCTTTTAAGTTTTAATGTGGCGCTGTGGTCTAAACCACAGAGCCTAGGACTTGCCGATCAGAAGGTCGGTGGTTTGAATCCCCGCAACAGGGTGAGCTCCCGTTGCTCGGTCCCTGCTCCTGCCAACCTAGCAGTTCGAAAGCACGTCAAAGTGCAAGTAGATCAATAGGTACCGCTCCGGCAGAAGCTAAACGGCGTTTCCGTGCGCTGCTCTGGTTCGCCAGAAGTGGCTTAGTCATGCTGGCCACATGACCCTCAAGCTGCCTCGGCCAATAAAGCGAGATGAGCGCCGCAACCCCAGAGTCAGCCACGACTGGACCTAATGGTCAGGGGTCCCTTTACCTATGTTTTTATATATGCTGGAAGATGCCCCGAGTGGCTGGGGCAACCCAGTCAGATGGGAGAGGTTCAAATTAATAATAACAGCAACTATTTTTGTTGTTGTTGTTGTTGTTGTTGTTGTTGTTGTTGTTGTTGTTCTTTGGTGATCACTCATAGCTGAGTAAGACTGTCTTCTGTAAACACAGTTTTAACAATGAGTCCGTAAGTGACTGTGGGGACTAATTCTGGATATACACATCCTTCTACAGTGGGGACATTGGTTTCTGGGTGAGAATTGATCACGATGAGGGTTTGTCAAGCGTGGCTTCCTCTTAGCACACTTCTCCCTTTCGTCCTGAGGTTGAGCGTATTCAAAGCCCATGACACCTTTGGTAAAATTGTTGTTGTTGTTGTTGTTGTTGTTGTTGTTGTTGTTGTTGTTGTTGTAATCCCAGCTTCTCATAAAAGTTCCCCACAGTGAATAAAAGGACCGGAGGGAGGGACCTTAATATCTGATTATTGACATTTTTATCCATTTACTAAAGCTTCTCCCTACCCCAAGCGTAATTTGCAGGATTAAAGGCAGTTGGAATATCACTGCAGGAAAGGTTGAAACCACTGAGATTAACAGGTTGCCTTCAATCCATGACAAATTCCAAATTACCTTACAGTGACAATTCCTCTTGAGAGGTTGATGAAACTGAACCTATGCTGGGCCGTTATGCTCCTGAGATAGTATTAGAATAAATTTACATGAGATATTTGCATAGCTTCCTACTTTACCAAGTAGATTTCCTCAAGGAATTCCATACAAGGTGCTGATACAATATGCGGATGATATCCAGCTCTACCTCTCCTTCAAATCAGAACCAGTGAAGGCGGTGAAGGTCCTGTGTGAGTGTCCGGAGGCGGTTGGAGGATGGATGGCGGCTAACAGATTGAGGTTGAATCCTGACAAGACAGAAGTACTGTTTTGGGGGGACAGGAGGCGGGCAGGTGTGGAGGATTCCCTGGTCCTGAATGGGGTAATTGTGCCCCTGAAGGACCAGGTGTGCAGCCTGGGAGTCATTCTGGACTCACAGCTGTCCATGGAGGCACAGGTCAATTCTGTGTCCCGGGCAGCTGTTTACCAGCTCCATCTGGTTCGCAGGCTGAGACTCTATCTGCCCATGGGCTGTCTTGCCAGAGTGGTGCATGCTCTAGTTATCTCTCACTTGGATTACTGCAATGCGCTCTATGTGGGGCTACCTTTGAAGGTGACCTGGAAACCACAACTAATCCAGAATGCGGCAACTAGACTGGTGACTGGGAGTGGCCACCGAGACCACATAACACCAGTCTTGAAAGATCTACATTGGCTCCCAGTACGTTTCTGAGCGCAATTCAAAGTGTTGGTCTGACCTTTAAAGCCCTAAACTGCCTCGGTCCAGTATACATAGCTGTCAATTTTTCTCTTTTCTTGCAAGGAATCCTATTCGGAATAAGGGAATTTCCCTTTAAAAAAGGGAAACTTTGACAGCTATGCCAGTATACCTGAAGGAGCGTCTCCACCCCCACCGTTCTGCCCGGACACTGAGGTCCAGTGCTGAGGGCCTTCTGGCGGTTCCCTCACTGTGAGAAGCCAAGTTACAGGGAACCAGGCAGAGGGCCTTCTCGGTGGTGGCACCTGCCCTGTGGAACATCCTCCCACCAGATGTCAAAGAGAAGAACAACTACAAGACTTTTAGAAGACATCTGAAGGCAGCCCTGTTTAGAGAAGCTTTTAATGTTTAACAGACCACTGTATTTTAATATTTTGTTGGAGGCTGCCCAGAGTGGCTGGGGAGACCCAGCCAGATGAGCAGGGTACAAATAATAAATTATTACTATTATTATTATTATTATTATTATTATTATTATTATTATTATTATTATTATCTTTGAAGCCCTTGATGGCCTGGGATCAAGCTACCTTAGAGATCCTCTTTCCCTGATTGAGTCCCTGAGGCAGTTGAGAACTTCTAATCTGATCTCATTTGCTGTGATTAGGTGCATACCCCTCAACTGTCCTGATTAAATTGGGACATAGAATCATAGAATCATAGAATCATAGAATCATAGAGTTGGAAGAGAGCACAAGGGCCATCGAGTCCAACCCCCTGCCAAGCAGGAAACACCATCAGAGCACTCCTGACATACGGTTGTCAAGCCTCTGCTTAAAGACCTCCAAAGAAGGAGACTCCACCACACTCCTTGGCAGCAAATTCCACTGTCGAACAGCTCTTACTGTCAGGTAGTTCTTCCTAATGTTTAGGTGGAATCTTTTTTCTTGTAGTTTGGAACATCCAGTTTTGGGTGTGATCTCACATGAAAGCACAGTGCCCAAGCACATACATTTTGGTGTGCCATGATATCACGTGGGTCACATGAATTGCACAGGAGCACGGCCCCAGAAGATGTGTCCCCTGGTTTTCCACCGGGATATGTTGGAGGGTATTTAGGTGAGGGAAAAACGTCAAGACCTAAGAGCATAGGTTTTGCTGCATTTGCTCTGAATTACACCTTTATAGAGGCCGGAGAGGACATTCCACAAGGGCTTCAATGCCCACCTTTCCCAAGCAGCTTTGGGGACTGTTCTGAAATCACATTTTATTGTTGTTGTTTTTGCTGAATTTGCTGCTTCATTGTAGTATGTTTGTTGTTACCTTGAGTCTGGGAAAGGCAGCTTATAAGAAGGCTGCAATCCTATACACATGTACAATACCCATTGAATTCAGAGGGTCTTACTTCTGAGTAAATATATACTGTATAGGCTTGCACTGCAAACAAACAAAAATAATCACACCCACCCACCCCTGAGTATATTGTAGAGTGTAAACCAGGCCTGCACAACACTTGGAGCACTTTGAGAGAATAAAAATGGCCACTGGCACTGTAAAATAAGTTGCAGGAATGCTGGAGAGAGTTGCTCCACAACCCCTGAAATCCTTCACTATCCTCCAGAGGCAAAAGAGGGAAGGTTATTTTAACATCATCCCTTCCCCCAATCTGGGCTGAACTTCCAGGGTTTCAAAGTTGTGACCCGGGGCAGAGCATGCAGAAGTCCAGGCTCAGTTCAAGGGATAGTGAGGTAGATTTGGGAGAGACTTCTGATCTGAAACCCTGGAGAGACATTCAGTCAGAGTAGATGACACAGAGTTATCGTCTGAAGGCAGTTTCCTACATTCTTAATAGTGCAATTGTAATTGCAACATATACATACATTGGCCCAAATGCTTTATTTACAAAGTTTCTGAATGGGAGGAATGAGGTAGCCACTTATAAAGTTTAAGAATAAATTACAAAGTTGGAAACATAGGATCAAATTGCCCCATCTGTAGTGATGACTTCCCAACCTTCCTACAATCCTCCTATAGTCATATTATATACAGTTACAGATAGGTAGCCGTGTTGGTCTGCCATAGTCAAAACAAAAAAATTCCTTCCAGTAGCACCTTAAAGACCAACTAAGTCAGTTCTTGGTATGAGCTTTCGTGTGCATGCACACTGTGTATCTGAAGAAGTGTGCATGCACACGAAAGCTCATACCAAGAACTGACTTAGTTGGTCTTTAAGGTGCTCATATTATATAGTTAGGGTTAAATGCTGTTTGGAATGTGTGATTTAAATGACCAACTTATTTATTACGAAGGGATCACAGATGGAATCTTCTCCCGCTGCCTGTAATCGTATTCTCTCTAACAATGGCATAGCTTGGAGAATTAACTGTTTACTACTTCAAGACATTCAAAAAGGTAATGAATGTACAAACACCGAAGGAAAGAGCACTCTGGCGATGTGGCTCATGATAGAAAATTCAAACAATATTAGACTCTGAAAGTCAACATTAGACACACTTCTACTAAGGACCTACAAACAAACAGAGTTCCTCTGTACACACATTAACAAACAGAACTCAAACAATGATGGCGGCTTTCACCTTTCCAGTGCCTCCAGCTCTGGCTCCACTGCTCTCAGGACTCTGGCTTTCAGTGTTCGTGATGCTGAGTGCAAAACATGAAGGCTTTGTGGCCAAGCCCCCTTACTTCCTCTTCAGTGTTCGTATGCCAAATTAATACCAGAGTCACAGATCTGAGATTAGCTAAATAATGAATTAGTAAACCACAGCTGAAGATTTAGCAGGCTGAACACTAGATGTTTGCAATATCCTATACAGTGGTACCTTGGGTTACATATGCTTCAGGTTACATACGCTTCGGGTTACAGACTCCTCTAACCCAGAAATAGTACCTCGGGTTAATAACTTTGCTTTAGGATGAGAACAGAAATCATGCTCCAGCGGCGTGGCAGCAGCGAGAGGCCCCATTAGTTAAAGTGGTACCTCAGGTTAAGAACAGTTTCAGAGTTTCAGGTTAAGAACGGACCTCTGGAATGAATTAAGTACTTAACCCGAGGTACCACTGTACTGTACAGTTGACTTGCAACTTACACATGTTTAACTTGTACAAATTCAGCTTTATGTGTTTGGCTGAATTAAAAATAAAAAGCAGGGGGGGGGGGAGTGCCTGGGGATAAAGGAACTATTGGCAACCCCCCCGCTACATTCTTGGGAGAACATTTGGAGGTGCAGGGAGAGTGTGATTTGACTTTATGTGATTTTGGCTTTAAGCTCTTTCTTTGGTGTCTTCTCTTCCCCCCTCCCCTAGATCAGCCCCTCCCCCCATGAGAGTCAGAGAGAAGGCAAACAGACACGCACTTCTTCGGAGCCTTGAAAGGTACATAGAGGTGAAAGAGAAGATCTGGAAGAGCACCACTCTACCAACTTCACCTCTGTGTATTTTTCAAGGGATAAAAAGGTAGCCACCCTCACCATCTCATGACCAAGGGGACAGTGAGCCAGAAGCTTTGTGGGTGCCAGAGGAAGACCTCAAGGTCATCATTGTGCCCACAAGCATCATACACCCAGGGACCGCAGCAACATATCATCATATCTGTGACCATAGACAGGGTGTTCCATGATCAGAACAAATGAGTACAGTGGTACCTTGGGTTACATACGCTTCAGGTTACGTTTGCTTCAGTTTACAGACTCCGCTAACCCAGAAATAGTACCTCAGGTTAAGAACTTTGCTTCAGGATGAGAACAGAAATCGTGCTCTGGCAGCGTGGCAGCAGCAGGAGGCTCCATTAGCTAAAGTGGTGCTTCAGGTTAAGACAGTTTCAGGTTAAGAACAGACCTCCGGAATGAATTAAGTACTTAACCCGAGGTACCACTGTAAAATATTTCCCCCCCAACATAGATCACCCTTGTTCTCCTGATGATGGTTGAGAACTGGGAAATATCCTCACAGCTGCTGAATAGGAGCCTGAAATCTCTTTCAAATCAAAGAAACGGGGCCGTCTCCCAATAAAGGAGTTCCTAATTGTTAATTGGCACAGGGCCTCTTTGAGTGAGATTGTCAATAACACACAACACAGTCAAATCCAGGACTGATGCTGCTCTGCCGTCTCTGATAATGCAGCACTCTTCCCGGGGATCAAGGTATTAAGGTTTAGGTTATTTGTATTGATTTTATGTGCTGCCATGCTGTGTCACTCATGCTCATATTTGTGGTTCACAAATTCCTCCTTTAAATGTCACAGCCATTTCATCTCCTTTTGCCATCAATACTGCAAACGGCAGGGTCTGTTTATTAACCCCCAGCAGCGGCATTCTTGTCAACAGCTTCATACACATGTATTCACCAAGTAAACACTATGCTTATATTTTTAAATTGAGTATGTTTGTGTGTATACATGTATAGCTGGCACTCTCTCTCTCTCTATATATATATCCATAATGAAACATAGCAAAGGTATAATCCAATGAGAAATTCTCCCATGCTACAACCGCACTACACCCATTCATTTTGGTGGGGCTTGCTCAACAGAACATTCTGCTAGATTGAGCCCATAATTGTCAGTTTTCTTACTTTCTTTTACAGACCTATCTTACACTAGCAAAAAGAAAAGGAAAGGAAAGGAATGGAAAGGAAAGGAAAGGAAAACTATGATGTGGGAAGGTCTCATCTTGGAGCACCACATATACAAATAGGAAAGAGGAAAGAAAACACCCAGTTACAAGACAGATGCTTCTGGTAAGGTTTTTGGGGGAGGGGCTTTCCCATTTCAGCTCTCTGTGCAGCCCAGACAACTCCCAACTGTCACAGAGCCACCCCCGATGCAACATGAAGAAGTAATGGACCTGGGACAGAAGGTGGTCAAACCCCCACCCCCCACCCCGAGCGCATGCAGTTTTGCTTTCAGCTCCCACACAGGGCCATTGGATTGTGGGCCATTGGATTGTGCAGCCATTCTTCTTGCTGCCTCCTTTATGCCTAGAAGAATTCTAGGATGGGCCGGTGCTTCTTCAAAACTTTCCTTAAAATTCATCATTTCCATGCCTTTGTGCAACCTTACTGAAGCCTACAGACATATGATTATATTTATTCTCATTTACATTTTGCCTCTCCCTCCCTTCTGAAATTTGTATTGTAAGCTCCTTGGGGCAGGGAGACTTTTTTGTGTGTGTGCTTTTATTACTCTGTAACAGACCATGCACATTGAAAGAGCTGTACAAACCAAAAATGGGCATAATCCAGTCAAAATTAAGCCAATTAACTCACTCACTGAAATCAACGAGACTTAAATGTGCTTACCTTTGCCTGATTTTGGCCAATATTTTTTTCTATACCCATTTTTGTCTGGCTCTGAACTATTATGCATCAATGTTGCAAGTCTTTGGATGCTTTCATTGCATGTTGTTAAATATTTTAATCTATCTTGCAATTACCAATTTATTTTTCTTGATTGAAATGCTTCAACTAAGATGTGATTAGGCAGGTATAATTATAGATTAATTAAAAACCATGTCTCATATATATCTCAAACTCAAACTTTTGGCATACTTTCTATGCACTTCTGAGTCTTTTGTAAATGAAAAAACTGCAGCTGGTTTCTGAACATGATTTTTCTCTTCCTTGACAAGGTGCCCAAAAAACCTGGAGCCATTTATACATGGTCTAACAGTGATCAGAATGAGCTCTCCATTGAAAGTAAATACACTCCCCACTGTATGTTCAATGAATTGGGAAGTCACACACAACATCAACAAACTTATAAGGATAATGACTGAATTTATTAGTCATTGTCCCATTTTATCTACCATGATCCTTTAACAAACACAGCAGCTGAACTAAAAATAGCAATAGATGTTTCCCCTTATATCTCCACAAGCGCTTACTTAACACTTTTATTATATTTGGCCATGGAACATTTGGTAAACTTACTGATGATATCGGAGAACGATTTTACAAACAGTCAAAGTTACACTATTGACACCTCCAAATTCTAGAGTATTTGTTCTGCGTTAGGTGCCGACTTGCTCAATGGGATTAACAAACATTACAAGAGAAAAAAGGCTATGGCCAAATCCACCCTGGTTGTTTATAAAACCTTTACAACTCATCAACTTCCATGAACGTACTGGCACCATTCAATTACCATCCCTTTTAGAGAGCCTTAGCAAAACAACCAGTGCCCATGTAAATAGACAAATCTGAAAACTAGCGGGTCTTGTTGGCTTACATACTGTAGGTAATGTTTTCTTTTGCTCAAATTTGTTCTGGAAACTAATCACACTCTGATAAAGCCATCTGCAAATATGAGAAAGATTGACATCCACATGTCAAAGTTTACACAGCCTGACCAAGTGTACATATAGTCGAGATGATGTTAGGGCCCTGCCGTCCTGAGTTTCCACAAGGCCATGTTCAAATGGAACAGCAAAGAAGGTTTCTTTCCTGGAGCCAATGCAAAAGACTGCTTACACAGACATCAAATGTGGGGCGCAAAGCCAGTCCCACATAATGTACAGGAGATACACTGGGGTCCTCTGGGACTCTTGCACAACTTATATTTATTTCAAGGGAGGTTACCCAGGACTGATTTCCAACAAACTGTACGTTTTTTCCAGACTTACCATAAAAAATTATCTGGAAAATGCAGTTTGCAAGGGATGTTGGATTCATGCATTCTGGTCCCGTATGGAATCATTTAAGGTCCAAACCCAACAAAAACAATAAACTGAGTTAGTGGCCAGTGTTAAGTTCTACTCTTCACTGCTTGGAATGAATGGTATCATGTTAGGGATTGCCTACAAATTGCAAAACCAACTACCGGTAATTACAAACCCAGTGAAGAGGTGGATTGTTTGACAAGACTCAGATGTGAAGGTGTGTTTTAAAAATGGTATTATTGCTGCTTTATATTGAGTCACACCACTGGTGCACCACTATTGTCAATTCCAGCTTTTCCCAACCTGGTGCCCTCCAGATGTTTTTGAAAGCTACAGCCAGCAGTCGGGCAAGCAGTCAGGGGTGATGGAAGTCACAGCCCAAAACATCTGGAGTCCCAAACCTGCTTGTGGGTTTCCCATAGACATCTGTTGGGCCACTGAGAGAACTTGATGCCCGACTAGATGGGTCACTGGCCTGATCCAGCAGGCTCTTATATTATTAAGGATGACACAAGGTTGAGCCAAGCTGGGCTACTCCAATTGACAGTGGTTTTCCAAGGCCTCAGTGGTTTTGAAACAGCCCAGCCACCTGAGAAGAGGATGTTTGAACTGGATATGCCTTTAGTTGAACCCAGTACCCCAAACAACCTGAATGCTAAGTCTGTCCTGCCACTAAGATAGGGGTCCTTCTTCAAAAACATGAACTTATATTAGGTGTATCATGCATTTTCTTTATTTCTGGAGCCATAGATACAAGTAGACATAGTGTTGGAAATTCATGTGATACCAACAAATCTTGATAAGCTATCTTAGATTTATACATGTTTGATGACCAACGACTGTCAGCTATCAAACACTGTCAAATTTTGACACTATTAAATACTGCCAAATATTCTTTACAGAGTCAACAGTTTTCTGTAAACCTCTTAAGAGGTTTTTCTTGATTAAGTCACATATAAATCTGGCTAAAAAATTAATAATTGAACAGTATCTGAACTCAGTAGTATCGTCTAGTGGTCTGATGACTGGATGTTGTTTCCCCTGCGATAAAAATCTCCTGTACAGGTTAAGTTACATTGTCAATTGCAACCATGTGGGCAATGCTTGGCTTCTCGGACCTTGTGTCCCCTGCATCTTTGCTAACCATGATGCTCCCACATGTGTATAATAGTTTTATGAGTTTTTATGACATGGGAGTAACCAAGGAGAGAGCAGCAGTCATTTCTGGTAAGCAAGTGTGAGTATTTGCTTATTTTAAAAATGGTGCTTTTTAGGGCAATTACAGCACAAAACAGTTCATAATCAATAACATACCTCAAGGAAACATTCAGTCAAACATAGCAGTGAAACTATGAAATCTCACTGCAATCTGCCGACAGAGATCTTAGGGACAGACAGGCTGGCATGGATTCAGGCCAGCAGATCCTAAGATAAAGGGCATCAAAATCCTTTTGGTGGTGGCAGATCTGAATAATATAATGTCATAGAAACATAGAATCATAAAACTGTAGAGTAGGAAAGGATCCCGAGGGTCATCTAGTCCACCCCCTGCAATGCCGGAATCTCAGTTCATCCATGACAGATGGCCAGCAAATCTCTGCTTAGAAACCTCCAATGAAGCAGAGTCCACAGCCTCCCGAGAGAGTCCATTCCACTGTCAGCCCAACTCCCTCAACTGTTTCTCAGAAGGCTTGGTTTCTAGACCCTTGGTCATCTTGGTCGACTTCCTCTGCACGTGTTCCAGTTTGTCAATACCCCTCTTAAAATGAGGTGCCCAGAACTGGACACAGTATTCCAGGTGTAGTCTGGCCAAGGCAGAAGAGAATGATATTATTACTTCCCTTGATTGGGGCACTATATTTCTCTTGATGCAGCCTAGAATACATTAGCTTTTTTGCTGCTGCATCACACTGTTGACTCATGCTAAGCTTGTGGTCTACTAAGACCCCTCCATCTGTTTCATATGTACTACTGGCAAGCCAGGTGCCCCCCACCTTATATTTGTGCAGCTCTTTCTTTTGAAATTTGTTTTGTTAGTTTTGGCCCAGTTCTCTAATTTGTTCAGGTCATGTTGCATCCCAATTTTGACTTCTGTGGCATTAGCTACCTCTCCTCGTTTGGTGTCACCTGCCAATTTCATGAGCATTCCTTCAGCTCCTTCTTCCAAGTCATTTATCAAGATGTTGAACAATACCAGGCCCAGGGCAGAACCCTGTGGCAGCTCACCTGTCACTTTTTCAAGTTTGATGAGGAACCATTAATGAGCACTTCCTCTCGGAAGACTTAATGTAGTTCCATGGTGAATAACCACACCCTTTTTAAAATCCAAGCTTTTATCTTTCAGTTTATGATAGAACTAGTCTTGGCTTAGGAATCAACATATGGATTGCTGTATGCAACAGATTTCTGATTGATCTGAATGCATGGATAAGAGTTGGGGAAAGCAATTTGACACAGTGGTGTTATTGGATGGGCCATCTACACACTTGGGGCCTGAAGCCTTCTGCTGTTCCAGGTAATCACTAAAGCCTCACTGTCAGCTGCCATATTTTGCCAACGGATGAAGAAAAGACTTTGACTCGGCAGTTTCCTTTCTGAAGAATGATCAATTAGAGCTGGTCCACAGCATGAAGGATTTTCATTTGGCTTCCACTGTATAAACAAAGCTTCTGTTGACTTATACCCAGACCTCACGCTTGCTGTTTTGGACTAGATTCCAGCGGCTGGCACCTCTGCTCTGACAATCTGAGTGCACAAAGAGGATATAAATCACAACGTTTCCCTTAATAGTATTGAGAAAGAAAGGATTTACACAGAATTTAGTGAACTTCCTATCCTATTCTTAATCAAATAAAATATCACCCTCACAGAAGGCTGGTGCTGGATTGGTGCCTTCACACAAAGTGCCAGTTTCAAGAACTGTTAAGTGTCTCGTGCTTTATAGCTTGGAACTCATTAGAATTGTTGAGCCAGCGCCTCCAGGGACAAGTTTTAATGCCTTATTCTGGCTCATGAAAGGGGTTCAGAATAGTTATAGTAGTAATAGTAATAGTATTAATAGTAGTAGTAATACCTAGGGAAAGATCCTGCAGATTTTAAGTGCTTTCAAGTCCCATTGACTTCAGTATGTGCTTAAATCTTTCCCATTGAAAATCAAGGGGACTTAAAAGTGCTTGCCTTTAGCAAGATGATGTACTTGAAATTTAGGCAGTGCTCTCCATACTTTCCCAAAGCACTTCAGAGAGATTTTGATCTCAGCTGTCCTTACAGCAGCTTCGTAAGTAAGGAAGGGGCCCTATCTGTATTTTTTTTTTAATGATCAGCCATGCCATTAGACAGGGTGATTGGGAGTGCCATGAATGTGCAACAAAATTATTCATTTAAAATATTGGTATCATTTATTATTATTGTAGCTTTACTGCTATGGAGAGGCACATGGGATTTTCTGCCCCAGGCAGCAAAATGTATTGGGCTGGCTCTGGAAAGGCTGCTTTGATTTGAATTTTGGGTTAGAGACCTCTTGGTTCATTCAAGGTCAAATTGAGATGCCAACTTATGTATATGGGGGTTTCTTGGCAGAAGCGTCAAGGTAAAGGTAAAGGTAAAGGTACCCCTGCCCGTACGGGCCAGTCTTGACAGACTCTGGGGTTGTGCGCCCATCTCACTTAAGAGGCCGAGGGCCAGCGCTGTCCGGAGACACTTCCGGGTCACGTGGCCAGCGTGACATCGCTGCTCTGGCGAGCCAGAGTCGCACACGGAAACGCCGTTTACCTTCCCGCTGGTAAGCGGTCCCTATTTATCTACTTGCACCCGGAGGTGCTTTTGAACTGCTAGGTTGGCAGGCGCTGGGACCGAGCAGCGGGAGCGCACCCCGCCGCAGGGATTCGAACCGCCGACCTTTCGATCGGCAAGTCCTAGGCGCTGAGGCTTTAACCCACAGCGCCACCTGCGTCAAGGTAGACAAGGTTTATCATAGGTAGACAGTTTCAAAGCTACTGCTTTAATTCATGTCTGTGATACAGATGGCAACACTGTATGATGAGCGCCGCACCCTATCGTCAAGTTTGACTGGACTTAACTGTCCAGGGGTCCTTTGCCTTTACCTTTTACTGTAAGCGATGGAGATACAGTAATGCTTCATCTGCTCTGGAAATTGAGCCCAGCTTTTTTGGGCTGCTAATACTAGATCTGAATTCTCTTAACAAAGGAGCACAGGTCAGTTTGTTTCTCTTCTCATTCTGATTTTAGTATCCACTTCTAGAATGCCAGCAAGGGGGATTAGGAATGTGTAAAAAGCTTAGATAAAATAAAAGACAGTGTGAGGTTCCAGCCAGAGTAGGTGCCAATCCAAACAACCTAAGACAACATGTTCAGTGCGAGAGAGAAAAGCACTTGCATAACTCAACTCTGTTCGTATTCTTTAATAGATGAGTTTAAATGGGTAGTTAAAATGCAAAGTCATGGAGCTTCACATGACCCAAGATATAAACAAACCAATTGTTCATGTTATGATTCATGAAAATTATTTTCCTTCCTTCCTTCTATTTATGTGCCACTCTAAATCTAGGTTTCCAAATATATAAGGTGTAAAACACTTCTTGCCATGATTGGGACCCATCTCCTTTCCACCTTCCCTTTCTATTCTCTGGTCTAGAAGGTTTGAATGCATGGATCTGTTCTCATAACTCATCACACTTTGCACTGGACAAATCAAAATTGGTACCATCTGAAACAAATTAGTAATTTATGCAAAAGCTGTCACTTTGCTTTGTATATCCTTTCCTAAAACGTTAAGAATTATGGATTAAAGGTAAAGGTAAAGGTACCCCTGCCCGTACGGGCCAGTCTTGACAGACTCTGGGGTTGTGCGCCCATCTCACTTAAGAGGCCAGGGGCCAGCGCTGTCCGGAGACACTTCCGGGTCACGTGGCCAGCGTGACATTGCTGCTCTGGCGAGCCAGAGCCGCACACGGAAACGCCGTTTACCTTCCCGCTGGTAAGCGGTCCCTATTTATCTACTTGCACCCGGAGGTGCTTTCGAGCTGCTAGGTTGGCAGGCGCTGGGACCGAGCAGCGGGAGCGCACCCCGCCGCGGGGATTCGAACCGCCGACCTTTCGATCGGCAAGCCCTAGGCGCTGAGGCTTTTACCCACAGCGCCACCCGCGTCCCCTAATTATGGATTAGCCCCATTTAAAAAAAGGAAGCTGTGAAAGAGGACCATCCCAATCCGAAGAAGTGCATGGACACGAAAGCTCATACCAATAATGAACTTAGTTGGTCTCTAAGGTGCTAATGGACATTATTTATTTATTTATTATATTTCTACTGCGTCAGACCAACACGGCTACCTACCTGAACCATCCCAGTCTGTGTTTGCAAGAACAGACCAAATTATTATGCTCCCATCTCATTTCTCTCCACCATTTAAGGAGATCATTTATGCATAGTCTTTCTTTTAACCAATTTCTGATCTACTAGGAATATTTTGGCTCTGGCTTCATCCACATGTGGCCCTTCTTCTCCCTGTACAAATCTGCCAGAGCGTTCCACACCAGAACATATATGTGATTCTTTATTTGACATCCACTGTTTGCTCCTTTTTGCTGTTCAGCTCAGGATTTCTTAACCCCCACCCCCTCTTTTAACGACAGACTCATGCTGCAATATTTAAAATGACTTGTTTGGAAATGCGTACTGTTGTAAATAAAAAATATGCCCTTTTCCCTTATGGGGTATCCAAGAGCCCATATAGAGTCCTTACATAGGTTCCCTATTGGTAGGAGAAAATAACAGAGGCCAACCAGAGAATATTGAGAAGCAAAGCAGCTAGTAAGCTTGATCTTTATTAATCTGTTGCAACAGGGTGCTCCCCTCACACGCAGGAGAGGAAGAGGACCCCCAAAAATGCTGTGCAAGGGCTTATAAAGACTTTATTATGCATTCATTATGCATTCATCACAAAAGGGGTGTAACCTAAGACCACCCCTCAGATACATCCCAGAAAAGGCGGTCTAAAACAGAACATTTGCATGTTGTTTTTCTCCTGTCACAGTTTATCTCCTGTCTGGCAAGTTACTTGATTGGATTGCCTGGGGAGCCTGGCCATTCTTTTGTAGTGGTAAAATACTTATTTCCTGGGCCAGGTCACAGGCTCACACCTTATTCATACAGTATCTTAAATGTGTCCTTAAGACAGGATTTGTGAGGAAAGAGACAATGGGGAGACTTTTCCAGTTTGACCTTGCAGAGAAAACATTTGGTCAGTTTAGGAATCAAAATGGTTCCAGGTTGGCCTTCCTGTGTTGATGTATGTGCGGTTACGAACATTGCCATTGCGGTTATGAACATTGCCATATATCTAAGACCATAAAATTCCATCTTTATCTGAAGAAGTGTGCATGCACACGAAAGCTCATACCTAGAACTAACTTAGTTGGTCTTTAAGGTGCTCCTGGAAGAATTTTTTTTTTATTTTGTCTTGACTATGGCAGACCAACACGGCTACCTATCTGTAACATAAAATTCCTATCACAGTACACATCCATCAGTCATTGCTGCTGCTTGAAAAACAACATTGATAGACTAGCAGCTCGCAAAGCCTTCTCATTGCCTCACCAGCATGCTGTGATTCAATTAGTCACGGTCAGAAGGTGCCATTATTATTCATACATTACTGATTGTTCCCTAAGTAAACAGGCCTGTGATGGGGTCTGTGATCCTCTCTCTGCGCTTAACCAGAACACAAAGGAAACTGCCAGGAAGACCCTGGGGTGGGACATTTTCTGATCTGATTTTCAAGCTTCCTTCATGGTTAGATCTTCCTGTTTCTTGTTGGCTTATTCATACATGGTCCTGAGAAGGACTGTCTCCAATCAATTCAGCATTGGCGCTTTTTTCTGTGTGGATAATCTGACTCAAAGTCACAACATGCTTTTTATAAAAACAGCGCTGTTCTTTTCTGCCTGAGCTACGCAAATTCAAAGCACTAATCTGCAGCAGTGATCTATAATGACACCCACCTGCAGGCCTCTTGGCCCTGTTAACTTGCATGCTGCAAAAAACAGCAGCCCAGTGGCTTGAAATGTAAGCCAGCAACCATTAAGAGTTTCCCGCTCTGATCCCTAAACACAGAAGATAGGATAGACTCCATCCAGCCTTTGAAAAAAAACTCATTCCCCAGCTTCAGAGATTTCCCTTTCCTCAGCATCAAATTATTTTTTTGGTGGTGTTGCATACCACCCTAATCTCTGAGCAGTGTGAAATTTCAGGGATTCCAGGCACTTACTGGAATTTCATGTTGTCTTCAGAATAGGTTTGTAAAATGAGTCATCATAGCGATCCATAGTTAAAAGTAGAAGCTGACAAATATGTCATCTTTCTTGCTCTTCAAAATATGGCAACCCAAAGCACGTTTTCTACACATTTTGGTTTGATAAGTTCAAATTCTGGTTTGATAAGTTCAAATTCGAGGGCAAGAAGCCTCGAATAAAATATAAGATACTAATGGATGTTAAAGAAAGAGGTGGATTTGCCCTGCCAGACCTTAAGTTATATTATGAATCAGCCACATTTTGTTGGCTGAAGGATTGGCTGCTTCTTGAAAACACTGACGTATTGGATTTGGAAGGGTTCAATAATGTATTTGGTTGGCATGCATACCTGTGGTATTATAAGGTCAAAGCACATAAAGCGTTTAAAAACCATATTGTCAGGAAAGCACTGTTTAATGTCTGGATAAGATATAAGGATTTGCTTGAAAATAAAACTCCAAGGTGGTTGTCACCAATGGAAGCAAAGGCTCAGAAAAAGCTCAATATGGAGGCCAATTGGCCGAAATATTGGGAAATATTGGAACAAGAAGGAGACAGATTAAAGCTGCAGAGTTTTGAAAAACTAAAAAACAAAGTACGGGATTGGCTTCATTATTACCAAATAATGGAGGCTTATAATCATAGAATCATAGAATCATAGAGTTGGAAGAGACCACAAGGGCCATCGAGTCCAACCCCCTGCCAAGCAGGAAACACCATCAGAGCACTCCTGACATATGGTTGTCAAGCCTCTGCTTAAAGACCTCCAAAGAAGGAGACTCCACCACACTCCTTGGCAGCAAATTCCACTGTCGAACAGCTCTTACTGTCAGGAAGTTCTTCCTAATGTTTAGGTGGAATCTTCTTTCTTGTAGTTTGGATCCATTGCTCCGTGTCCGCTTCTCTGGAGCAGCAGAAAACAACCTTTCTCCCTCCTCTATGTGACATCCTTTTATATATTTGAACATGGCTATCATATCACCCCTTAACCTCCTCTTCTCCAGGCTAAACATGCCCAGCTCCCTTAGCCGTTCCTCATAAGGCATCGTTTCCAGGCCTTTGACCATTTTGGTTGCCCTCCTCTGGACACGTTCCAGTTTGTCAGTGTCCTTCTTGAACTGTGGTGCCCAGAACTGGACACAGTACTCCAGGTGAGGTCTGACCAGAGCAGAATACAGTGGCACTATTACTTCCCTTGATCTAGATGCTATACTCCTATTGATGCAGCCCAGAATTGCATTGGCTTTTTTAGCTGCCGCGTCACACTGTTGGCTCATGTCAAGTTTGTGGTCAACCAAGACTCCTAGATCCTTTTCACATGTACTGCTCTCAAGCCAGCTGTCACCCATCTTGTATTTGTGCCTCTCATTTTTTTTTGCCCAAGTGCAATACTTTACATTTCTCCCTGTTAAAATTCATCTTGTTTGTTTTGGCCCAGTTCTCTAATCTGTCAAGGTCGTTTTGAAGTGTGATCCTGTCCTCTGGGGTGTTAGCCACCCATCCCAGTTTGGTGTCATCTGCAAATTTGATCAGGATGCCCTTGAGTCCATCATCCAAGTCGTTGATAAAGATGTTGAATAAGACCGGGCCCAAGACAGAACCCTGTGGCACCCCACTAGTCACTCTTCTCCAGGATGTGTTGGTTTCTGCTTTCTTCACTGTGCAGCGAAATGCTTGTCACGGGACATTGGTTCCGGGCCCAGAGAAACACAATCAATCTGACAGATGGACTCCAGAAGTCGAATCAGAGAATGCAGAGAAACGGACCGACGTTATCTGCTCTGCGCGTCAAGATGATTGATGAGAGGTATGTGCTCATGCTCCGGGCAGCCTGCCAGCTTCTAGTTAATGGCTTTATGGCTGGACTTTGAACTTTTAAAGCCGTTTGCCACGGCACAAGCTCACAGGCTTGGGGGAGGCTTGAAAACCGAAAGCACTTTAAAAATTGCTTTTGGAAAGAGGTTTCAAAGCAGCAGTGAAGCAGCTTGATTTAATGCAGCAGAGATGACGCAGAAGGCTAATGCCAGAGTCATGATGGCTAGCTGCAGAAGGCTGGCTGATGCAAGTGGGGAATCTGTTGCCACTCAGATTGCTGTTCAGCCCAGTGCTCAGCTCACAGTAGCCCATGTTACTGCCATGATTCAGAATGAAGCAGACCGCCGGGGTGCTAGCTGCATGGGTAAGGGGGAGTCTTCACAGACGTCATCCCAGAATGCAGTGGAACCACCAGATGGCGCCAAAGCTTTGAAGGCAGTGAAATGCTACTCGTGTGGATGTCTAGGCCATATGAAGAGGGAATGCAGATATCCCAGGGCCAAGACAGAGCAGCGCAGCGCAGCGAAAGCTCATCGCGTGGAAAAGGCCGAGGCAAAGGAAAAGGTCCGGTGTCCAGGACAACACAGCACAAGGCAATGGTCTCACGCTTCACTCCAAAGGTTGCAAAGGTCCAGAAGATGTCTAGATCTTTCTTCGTGGTGGATTCGGCTGCAATGCACCACTTGTGCAATGATAAGCGACTGTTCGTGTCTTTTACACCGCAGGAAGGTGCGATTCACCAGGCGGATGACCACACAATCCCCAGTCAAGGCTACGGAACTGTTGTTCTTCACAGTTTGGACTTATCGATACAGGATGTACTTTACGTACCAGATGCCACACACAATCTAATCAGTGTTGCGCAGCTGAATGAACAGAACATTGACGTTTCCTTCAAGAACAAGAAGTGCACCATCACAAAGAAAAACGATTATGTATTGCATTCTGAATATGTTGATCGTTTGTTTGTTTTGTATTTTGATGATGTTGTGCAGGATGAAACTTGTTGCATTGCAGATTCTAATAAAAGTTTGCATGCAGAATGTATTCATGATTTTCACAGGAAATTTGGTCATTTGCATTTTGAGGCAGTATCAAAAATGCCTGCCTTGGTTGAAGGTATGACTATTAAACCCTGCAGGTACCACATGAAGTGCAAGGCATGCGCAGCAAACAAGGTGAAAATGGCTGCAAAAGGTAAGGTGTCTAGTAGGCAAGCTACAGAACCATACCAGGTTGTTCATGCTGATTTGGTTGGTCCACTAGCGCCCTCTTTGGGTGGAAATAGGTACTTCATGGTTCTCATTGATGCATTTTCCAGGTATATTTATGTGTACAATCTCAAGCAGAAATCAGAGGCTTTTCCTAGGTTCAAGGAATTCTGTGCTTGGTTGGATAATGTGCATGGTAAGAAGATAAAAACTCTTTTCACTGATCGCGGGGGGGGGGGGGAATTCACTTCTCAGCAATTTGAAGCTTTTCTGACTGAGAAAGGACTTTGCGAGAGGGCAAATCAGACATTGCTTCAAGGGTTAAAAACCTTGCTACATGATGCCAATCTTCCAGAGAGTTATTGGGCCGAATCTCTCTCGTGTTTTACTTACAGTTATAATCGCAGGTTATCTTCAGCGATTGGTTGTACCCCCTATGAGAAGATGTTTGGCAAGAAGCCATACATCAAACACATGAACATTTTTGGTTCTGACATGTGGGTTCACACACCACAAAGCTCCAAGTTAGGCAAGCGTGGATTGCATGGTATCTTTCTAGGTTATCAGAAAGGTTCTTACAGAATAATGATGACTGACTCTAAGACAATTAGGCTCACAAGAAGTGTTGAGTACAATGCCAAGTGGGGGGAGAATGTGGGAATTTTCCAATGCTATCCTGATGACAGTGATGAGACTGAGGATAGGCAACAGCAAAAGCAGCCGCAACAACCCACACCCACTGATGAAGGTTCTGATTCTGAGTCTGAAACTGAATCAGGTGATTCAGAGGATTTCAAGAGTGCGAAAGCCTCTATGTGACCCTCTGAAAGCTCTGATCAAGAATTGGAAGAACCATTGTTCACAATAGGTCACTTTTCTCCTAAGAAGGAAGAGGAGAGTGTTGAAGACTTACGGCGAATTCGCAGGTCACAGAGAGCCACAAAAGGCAGACCTCCAAAGAGATTTGCTGATGAGTTTGCTAAGATAGCAGTAACAGCTGTTAAGAGCTCCAAGAAGGTATTTGAACCTTCAAGTTTCCAAGAAATCCAGGATTTGGATTCAAAGGAAGCTGAGCCATGGTTAAATGCCATGAAGGCTGAGTTTGATTCCTTAGAAAGGAACAAAACATGGGAGCTTGTTCCAGTAGTTCCAGGAATGAAACTGCTTGGAAGCAAATGGGTCTTCAAAGCGAAGACTGATCAAAATGGCAAGATAGTCAGGCACAAAGCCAGATTGGTAGCCAGAGGTTTTTCACAGGTACCAGGTGAAGACTATCACGAGACCTACTCACCCACTGTGAGGTATGAGAGCATTAGGCTTATGCTCAAGCTAGCTGCAGAGGAAGATCTACACGTTAGTCACCACGATGTGAATACAGCATTTTTGTACGGATCTCTAGGTGAATCACTTTATATGCTTCCACCTGATGGCGTACAGGTAAAACAGGGATTTGTTTGTGCTCTGAAGAAGTCCCTTTATGGTCTCAAACAAAGTGCACGGTGTTGGCACACAAAACTCACTGAAGTTTTGTTTACTCTAGGTTTTAAGCAAGGGAAAGCTGATCCATGTGTATTTGTCAAAGAGGAGGGGCAAAAGAAGCTGTATTGTTTGTTTTATGTTGATGATCTTTTATTCTTTTGGGATGATGTCACAATGTACAATAACGCCCTAGCTCAACTGAAAGAGCACTTTGACATGAAAGATCTTGGTGAGGTAAACAACTACCTATCTCTGGAAATAGAGAGAGATCAAGATGGTAACATTTTAGTACACCAGTCACGGAAAATTGCTGATGTGTTAAGCAAACTAAACCTGATGGATGCTATCCCTGTAGACACACCGATGATAACAGGTTATCAGGTAGATGACACTGAAGAAGCATTTTCTGACACTACACTGTACAGAAGTGTGCTAGGCAAGCTAAACTTCATTGCCAGATGTTCAAGACCTGACATTGCTGTTAGCTGTAATTTGCTAAGCAGACAAGTCAACAATCCTACTGTTAAGGATTGGAAAGCTCTGAAACGCATAGCGCGGTATTTGAAAGGCACTATCCATTACAGACTGAGATTTAACAATCAGAAGTCTGGTGGTCTTGAGATATTTGCAGATGCAAGTTTTGGAAGTGACACTACAGACAGGAAAAGCACGTCTGGAGTTTGCTACATGTACAATCAGGGTCTATTTGATTGGTCATGCAAGAAGCAAACAACAGTTAGCTTAAGTACTTGTGATGCTGAACTGAATGCACTGTCTTATTCACTTAAGGATTGTGAATGGTTGTTACAATTGTGCAAAGACATGAAAATTCCTGTCAAATGTCCAACCCAGGTTTACCAGGACAACAAAGCATGTTTGGCTTTGCTGAATTCTGAAGGTTGTAAGCAAAGCACGAAGCACTTGCAATTGAAGTTGCAACATGCTAGGGAACGTATTCAGAAGGGACTCGTAACGGTGTCCTATATGCCAGGTAATGAAATTCCTGCTGATGTATTGTCCAAGATTGTATCAAGGGATCAACACTGTACCTATGTGCAGAAGTTGGGTTTGTACTGATATTGTACGAACACGCTGCCCAGTGATGTTCACAGAAAGGGGGAGGATGTTGGTTTCTGCTTTCTTCACTGTGCAGCGAAATGCTTGTCACGGGACATTGTTTACATTCCGCAGTCAGAGTTGCTGTTGGGTTTCCCACGGGAATAGGAGACTGGATGTGACGTACACTGGTTTCCTGTTTTTCACTGTTTCTCTCGGTGATTCCGAGGAGAGAGGAGTTGCTTCTCTGCTCTCGCAGAGGCAAGATGCATGTTTGTAATCTCTCAGCATTGAAGTGTAAATAAAGAAAAGTATGTGGTACTGTCAGAGCTGCCTCTAGGTCCCAGCTCACAGAGGACCAACGCTAGGCTGTAGTTATGTACAAAAGTCTTTATTGAGGTTCAGTTTCCATTTTAAAGCCGCAGCGCGCAGCTCTACGTCTCAACCTTAGACCGGCGAAGTCCCGTCTGAGTCTCCGCCCCTTCCACACCAGTTTAAGACTCTCGCCTTGCTCCACCTCTTCCTAAGTTCCTTTCTCCTCTGGGCCCTCCTGCCCGCTAGGGTTTCATCCTTTCTGGACTCCTCTGACGCTGACCCTGATGATTCTTCCCCCTCCTTCCGGCGGGCTTTAGGACCTGGTTCCCTATCCGGGCTACCTTCTGTGCCGCTCGCCTGTACATTTGAACTTGGCGCGCGCGCCCAACCTGCAACTTTCCTCTTGACCGTTCCCTCGCTCTCCGATGGAGGCGTGGCCACCCCTGACTCATCTTCTCTCGCTGGTGGTGAATATGTGGGCTCTGATACCTGGGACTCCTCCCCCCCACTACGCTCTGGTGGGGAAGCTGGTCCTGATTTCCAACTGCTGCTCTGGGAGTCCCCGCTGGCCCCTTGTTTCTGGGGTGTCCCCCTTGGGTCCCCCCTTGCCCTGCCCATCGGCGCCCCCTTCTGTGAATCTTCCGATTCACTGGAGAGGCTCACGGAATCTATTGGGCTGCTGTCATCCTCTCCTACGCTGCCCTCGGATTGCTCCCCCTCGCTCTCCATCTCCTCTCCTCCCTGCGCTCCCGCTGAGTCCCTGACAGGTACGTACTGCTCATCATTCCGCTGTGTAAAAGACTCTGCAAATACAACAGGATGAAGAGGAACCATTGATAATTTGGATAAGAAAATTGGTTTTCAGGTGGAGAAATCAAAATTGGAAACAGAACTGTTAGATCCTAAAACTAAGAATTTGTCAAGAATGTATAACTTGCTGTTGAAATGGAATACTCAAGATGAAATGGTGAAATCTGCTATGATAAAATGGGCACAAGATGTTGGACATAATATTATGATAGCTGGCTGGGAACAGTTATGGACCACAGTTATGAAGTTCACGGCACGTAATGCCTTAAGAGAGAATATAATGAAAATGATATACAGGTGGTACATAACACCAGTGAAGCTTGCAAAAATCTATCATTTCCCCGATAATAAATGTTGGAAATGTAAAGAGACTGAAGGTATATTCTTTCACCTTTGGTGGACGTGCCCAAGGATTAAGACCTTCTGGGAGATGATCTATAATGAAATGAAAAGGGTATTTAAATATACCTTCCTGAAGAAACCAGAGGCCTTTCTCCTGGGCATGGTCGGCCAATTGGTGCCAAAGAAGGATAGAACTTTTTTTATGTATGCAACAACAGCAGCAAGAATACTCATCACGAAGTATTGGAAGACACAAGATTTACCCACCCGGGAAGAATGGCAGATGAAAGTGATGGAACTGGTGGAAATGACTGGTAGAATCCGAGACCAAGGTGAAGAGTTGGTGGAAGAAGATTGGAAAAAATTTAAAGTTTATTTACAGAAATATTGCAAAATTAAGGAATGTTAGAAGGATCCTGCATTACGATGCCTCAGGCTCCCCCTGAAGAAGGCGACGGACCTCCAAAACCATAAGTGCGGAACCCTTAGTGTGAGTAGCTGCTTCTTACTTCAAAAACTTTGAAAATACACTAAGAGAACGTCAGATGTTAGAAGATTCAACTTTGGGAGTTTATCTCGATCAGAGGCTTAAAATGGCGCTGGCTATTAAGTAGCAAGGAGGTGGTAGGAAGTCTTTTTTCCGCTTGACTGTGTGAGCTATAAAGCCATAAATCCATAAAGTAATTATCTTGGACCTTTTGAGTTACAAAGCAAATATTTTGGACTTCTAGAGTAACGAACATAAAAAAAATTAAAAAGCCTGAAATATCTCACAGCCATGGACTTCTATTCAAAGGAGCTGCCAAGATTTTAAAAAAAACAGTCTGACATCGAGCCTCTTCAAGACGGGACCTTTGCAGGTTTAAACAGAGAAAAAGATCTGTTTATACGAACTGCCTGTAAAAGTATTTGGGAGAAGGACCTGAAAGAAAGATATGAAAGTCCTGAAAGAACTGGCTGGGAACATGGTCCAAGTATAAAAGAACTGTAATGGAAAAAGCCTTTAATTTGTGAACATCTGAGGACACGGAAGAGAGGCGCTTTTAAGATTCTTTTAAGACTCTTACTGCTAAGATAAAACTTTAAGAAACAAAAGTATAATCACTCGCTGTATAAAATCCTCTTATTTACTACATATATTATTTAGTGTTCCTTTCTCCCTCCCCTTTGTGCTTCCCAGTCACCCCTCCTTATCTCTCCACCCTCTGCTTCCCCCCCTCGTTTTTTCTTTAGAATATTTATCCTCCTTGCCTTTCTTCCTTCTCTCTCCCCTCTCTCCCCTCTAATGTAAAAATTTAACTCAACTAAAAACATATTTAATTCATTCTTACACTCATTTTTTACATTTTGGCTATGGAAGGATTCTGAACTATCTGAACCATCTGAACAACATTTGAACTGGTCGCCTTGTAAGTTGCCAGATAAAACCTCCACGTTAGAAGATAAGAAACTGTGGATAGAAAGTTATTGGAATTTGGACACAGAGTCTCCAGAGTGCAAAAACCCAACATAACCTCTGGAAATTGGATTAAGCCAATCAAGTGGCTGAAAGTTCTGGAACATAGAAAGACTATTCAGTTCCCCCTGGACTACAAAAGAAGGACACTATATTTGATCTTTGCCTACATCCTTCTAATTTTGGCTAACCCTCTCGGTCTTTAAAACAACTATACTAACATACTAACTAAACTTTGAGTATTTAACAACAAAAGGTTTTTGAAAACGTAAGTGAAGTGAATAGTGGAAATAGGTATACTGAATTAAGAAAACGAAAGGTTTTGAAAGGGGGGAAACAAAAAAGAGGTTCAAAAAACAAAAAACAAAAAACAAAAGATAAAATTATAAAAAGAAAAAAAGGAAAAATAAAATAAATAAGATTGTGAGCCCCTTTGGGGAGAGAGAAACAACCCATAGGATGTCGGGGAAAGATACAAAAAAAACCGGAGGTACCCCGGTGGAAAGGAAGGTATCCCGGCATGAGGAGGTCAAAGATTTAGACATTCTATGGTTAAAAATCAAAGAAGAATTCAAGCAAAGGGAAGTACACATGGAAAACAAATTAGGAGAACTGCAGGAGCAAATAGATAACAAAATAGAAAGTGTTGTAGGGGAACTGACGAAAAAGATACAAGATCTCACAGTCAAATCAAAAATATTTGAAGAATCAAATAAAAGAACACAGAAAGATTTGAGGGACCAAAAGAAAGAAACTGAGAGGTTAAAGGATGAAATAAAAAGTTTAAATAAAACACAAGATCAACTGTGGGACAATCTAGCTATGACAGAACTGCGCCAAAAATATCTTAATTTAAAATTCAGAGGGATAGTAGAAGAAGCAAATGAAAATATAAGGGAAAGAATAGTCAAAGAACTTGCAAAATGGTTACAGATGGAAGAAGAGCAAGTAGCATATACTATAGAGAATGCCTTCAGAATAAGAGGGAAACCACAACAAAACAAATCAAAAAAAACCCCTGGAGATTGCTTGGTAATTTTTAATACCATTGAAATGAAGAATACAATATTAAAAACGAGCTTTAAAAGAAAGTTAGTGATTGGAGACCGTCCAATCATTATTTTCAAAGAAATTCCAGTTAGGATTCTTCGCAAAAGGGAAGGATATACTCAGCTGACAAGTGTGTTGAAAAGAAATGCAATCCAATATAAATGGGAATTCCCAGAAGGGGTTTCTTTCTATTACAAGAATAAAAAATTCAAGTTGACAGATACACTTGAAGCAGAAAAGTTCCTGAGAAGATACGAAAAAGATTTGGGTAGAGAGGAGGCAAGACAGCAAGGAGGTGACCTGGTTGTGGGGGGGGCAGGGGGGGACGGAGCTGGGGGTGGGGGTGGGGGGTCAGAGGAGGAAACGGAGGATTCAAAGTCGGAGGAAGAAGAAGGAGAAGGCAGAAAATCTAAAAGAAGGAATAATACCAGATTATAAAGCAGAAATAAGGATAAAGTGAACCTAGCAATAACCCAAAATGTCTCTTAAGTTTTTTTCGTGGAATGTGAACGGCTTTAACGATAAGCCCAAGAGAAATAAATTTGAAAAGATTATAAAGAAAAAAAACATTGATGTCATTTGTTGCCAAGAAACCCATGTTGCTAAAAAACACAAGCATATTCTAATAAATAAAAGGTTGGGAATAGAATTCATTAATTCAGATTCTAAGAAAAAGAGAGGAGTAGTAATTTATGCGAAAGAGAAATTAGAACCCAAACAAATATGCAAAGATGAGGAAGGAAGAATCTTAGGAATCCAAATTAATTACCAGGGAGAGAAAATAAATGTGGTAACAGTCTATGCCCCAAACTCAAATAGAATGGAGTTTTTTAAAAAATTGGAACAACTTTTATTAGATTTAGATAACAACAAACTAGTCCTACTTGGAGATTTAAACGCGGTGCCGACACCAGAATTAGATAGAAACACAAGGAAAAAAAATTTAAACCAAGGGAAATTACCAAAATCGTTTAATGATTTGGAAGAAAATCTGGACTTAATAGATATATGGAGATATAGAAACCCCACAACGAAACAATTTACCCACTTCTCTGAACCACACCAGAGTTGGAGCAGACTGGATCAAATATGGATTTCGAGAGAATTAGTAATAAGAACGGAGAGATGTGAAATTTTACCCAGAACTTTATCGGATCACAGCCCAATAACATTACAATTAAAATGGAAGACCCAAGGTCTGTACAGATGGAGAATGAATGACTACCTATTTGAAAAAGAAGAAGTGATCGAAAAAGCAAAAACCACTATAAAAGATTATTTTGCTTTAAATATTAACAAAGAGACTGGAATAGATATAGTATGGGATGCCAGTAAGGCAGTGTTAAGGGGTCTTCTGATACAACAAAACTCCCAAAGAAAAAAGGCTAAGGAAAGAAAAAAAGAAGAATTAATCCTTCAACTGAAAGAATGTGAAAAAAATATGATAAAAAATCCAAAAGATGATTGCCATAAGCAACAATATAAAATGCTCCAAACACAATATTCAACATTAATAAGCCAAGAGGTTGAATGGGGAATAAAGTTAATGAAACAAAAGTTCTTCGAATCAGCAAATAAAATTGGAAAATTTCTGGCGTGGCAACTGAGGAAAAGAAGAAAATGTAGCATCATAAACAAAATAAAAGTAGATGACCAAGTTCTGGAAGATCCTAAAATAATAAAAAAGCACTTCCTTAAATTTTATATGAACTTATACAAAAGAGAAAAAGAAGATTTAACGAACATTATAAAATACCTAGAAGAAAATAGTCCAAAAAAAATAACAGAAGAAGAAAGAACCGCCTTAAACAGACCCATAAAAATAGAGGAAATTCGAGAAGCGATCAAGAGGATGAAATTAGGAAAAGCCCCAGGACCAGATGGTTTATCAGCTAAATATTACAAGGTCCTAGAGGAATATATAACACCAGTACTATGTGATGTTATGAATGAGATATTAAGAGGAGGAAAAATGCCAACATCCTGGAAAGAAGCCTACATTACCTTGATCCCAAAACCAGATTCAGATAAACTTAATATTAAGAATTACAGACCGATTTCACTACTGAACAATGATTATAAAATCTTTGCAGACATAATGGCACATAGACTTAAAAAATGTTTAATTAGCCTTATACACAGTGATCAGGCCGGCTTCCTTCCTAATAGACAAATAAAAGACAACATCAGACATACAATAGACATTATTGAATATCTAGAATGTCATAACGAAATCCCTGCCGCTTTAATGTTCGTTGACGCCGAGAAGGCTTTCGATAATGTCTCCTGGGGTTTTCTAATAAAATGTCTGGAAAAAACAGGGATAGAGGGCACATTCCTAGAAGGAGTTAGAGCAATATACACACAACAAAGAGCCAGATTAATTATAAATAACAACCTGACAGAACAGTTTGAAATAGCAAAAGGTACTCGACAGGGGTGCCCTCTATCACCGCTGCTGTTTATCATAGTCTTAGAGACAATTACAAATAAGATAAGGAAAACCCCAGAGATCCGTGGTATAAAAATCGGCGCGAATGAACATAAATTGAAAACATATGCAGATGACCTTATGTTGTCATTGGAAGAACCAAAGGAGAGCATCGGCAAAGTCATAAAATTACTAGAAGAATTTGGAAAACTATCGGGATTTAAATTGAACAAAGAAAAAACCAAAATAATGACTAAAAATATGAAAGAAGACATCATAAATGAGCTTGAAAGACAAACTGGAATTAAAATAACCAAAAAAGTAAAATATCTTGGAATTTGGATAACTATGAAAAATATAAATTTGATGGAAAATAATTATAAGAAAACATGGAAAGAGATAATGAAGGACTTGGATATATGGAACAGATTACACCTCTCGTGGTTGGGCAGAATGGCGGCAATTAAAATGAGTTTATTACCCAAATTACTCTTCTTATTCCAGAACATTCCAATAATTAGGGGAATTGCAATTTTTAAAGAATGGCAGAGACTACTTTCCAAATTTATTTGGCAGGGAAAAAGACCCAGAATTAAATTTAAATTGCTTACAGACCAAAGAGATAGGGGGGGTCTTGCGGTCCCAAATCTGAGGTTATATTATGAGGCCCCATGTCTTTGTTGGGTAAAAGACTGGATCGTCATAAAAAATAGAGAGATGTTAGATCTAGAGGGGTTTAACTTAAGATTCGGTTGGCACGCTTATCTATGGCGAGATAAGGGAAGGGTTCATAAAGGTTTTTCTAATCATATTTTCAGAGGGCCACTATTGGAAGTCTGGGAAAGGAATAAAAAATTGCTGGAGCAGAAGACACCCTGGTGGCTATCACCAATTGATATTTTAACAATTAAAAAATTAAACATTGAGGGGGAACGATGGACGTATGAGGACTTATTAACCAAAACAGAATCCGGGTGGAGGATTAGACCATACGAAGAAATAAAAAATAAGTTGACTGGTTGGATTCAATATCATCAAATAAATTCTATGTGGACGGAAGATAAAAAGATTGGAATAAATGAGAAAAAATCTAGATTCCAGATTGAAATAATAGAAAGTAAAACAAAATTACTATCAAAAATGTATAACCAGTTGCTTGAGTGGGACACCAAGGATGAGGAAGTAAAGGAGGTGATGGTGAGGTGGGCGGTAGATCTAGGGTATAATATAGAGTTTGATAAATGGAAGGCTTTATGGTGTAAAGATATGAACTTTTCAGCATGCACGACACTTAAGGAAAATATGTACAAGATGATGTACAGATGGTACATAACGCCGATAAAATTGCATAAAATTTATAGAACAGGCGACAAACTGTGTTGGAAATGTAAGAGTAAAGAGGGCGAATTTATTCACATGTGGTGGACGTGCGAGATTCTCAAAAAATTCTGGGAATCTATCTATAATGAATTAAAAAAAATTTTCAAATATACGTTTGTTAAAAAACCTGAAACCTTCCTGCTGGGGATAATTGGCAAAGATATTAAAGAAGAAGATAGAACCCTTCTTCAATACGCAACAGCGGCCGCTAGAACCCTCATAGCACAGTACTGGAAAACAGCAAAAACCCCAACATTAAAGGAGTGGCAATTTAAATTAATGGATTACTTAGAATTGGCAAAATTGACTCAGAAAATAAGAAATCAAAAAAGTACAAAATTTAGTAATGAATGGGATAAATTTAGAATATATATGGAAATAGAGACAAGGGGAAAATCAAAATGTTAATCAGAAATATAGATGTATTTTTTTTTTTTTTTTAAATCACAGTAGGCATGAGATAACGCTTACTACGTTATAAATTTTATTTTGGAATAGATACAGCAGAAAGATAATTAAGATAACATTATCCGAAATCGAGATAAAGGGAAGTCGATCAATGTTGTTGTAAAATTAATGTTGTGTTGTTTAAGTTGTAAAATTAATGTTGTGTTGTTAAAGTTGTGTTGTTTATGTTGTACGTATTTTATGTTCTTTTTCTTTTCTTTTTTTTTCTTTTCTTTTTATGTTTATTTCATTTACTTTTGTCTGTTGTATGTCTGTGAAATATAGTTATGCAAAACTTAATAAAAATATTTAAAAAAAAAAAAAAGAAGGATGTTGGAATGAAGTAATGTGGTTTTAGCAGAAATGATATAAAGGATTAGGTTAAAATTGATTTTTTTAATTGGAGAAAGACAAGAATGTAAAATTACAGTATATTAAGATAAATTATTAGGATAAAACCAAAGCTAGAAAGGATTTGCTGAAGTATCTAATTGAACTAGAATACAAAAAAGGGAGGTGTGAGGAGGTCAAGGAAATAAGCAAAGGAAAGAAAGTTATGTAAAAGTTTGAGCTGTTTTTTTCTTCTTGTTTTTTTCGAATTGTTTGTATTTTTGTATTGTATTTTTGGTATTCTTTTATTTTCCTTTTTTGTTTTTTCTAATTTTCTCTTTGTAATTTTTAAAATTTGAATAAATATTTGTCTTTTTTTAAAAAAAGATAAGTTCAAATTCTGCAGGGTAGCTGTGTTTAAATTTGCATATTGTTTAGGGTAGTGGTTCTCAACCTTCCTAATGCCACGACCCTTTAATACCCCCCAACCATAAAATTATTTTTGTTGCTACTTCATCCCCCCCCCCGGCTGACATTCCCCCCCCCTCACCGCGGCGAAACCTGCCCCTCCTCCCAGTGCAGCAAATCTCCGGCCAATCGCCTGCTAAGGTTTGAGGCCCCGGCTGTGCGTGGCTGAGAGGAGTAAGCGGGCTGGCCTGAGCTGGCCGAGGGCATTTCCAAGCTGTTTGCCGCTGCCGCTGGCTGTGCCGCTGCTGCTCTGCTAAGCGTGGCTCCTGTGTCTGCCCTTGCGAGCGGCAGAGGAGCCCCCCCCCCAAAGCTTGCCGACCCCTGGTCTTAGGCAAGCCCTGTGAAAGGGTCATTTGACCCCCAAAGGGGTCGCAACCCACAGGTTGAGAACCGCTGGTTTAGGGAAATGTGAATTGGGTAGCTTTGAACAAAAGTGCAGACTGCACAATTCTCTCCCATCCCTACTTGCCCTCCCAAACACCCCCCAGCGCAAGGCTCCTCCTCACTGTTTGTGAAGTGAGCTCTTTCCCAAGTCTTAGGAGGTCGGCTTAATAGGTCCGGTTTCTTTTGGAGAAGGGAATTCTGGATCCTCACAGGTGCTGATCCAGAGGAGTATGCTGCTTGATACACATGGCACATTTAATTATTATTTAAAAGTTTTATTCCCCATCTTTTGACTTTAAAAACAATGCACAAGGTGGGTTATAAAAATTTAAAAATGCACTTTGAATAAATAACTATAAAACAACATAAAACCAACATCAATATAAAAACATGCAGAAGTAGGACTAAAAAAGGCAGAATCTTTCTTTCTTTTTTTCCTTCTTTCTTTGCCTGGGAATTTTTTTTTTAAAAGGTCATGACTTGACCCCTAGAGGTAAAAAGGGTTGTTGTCAAAGAAATGCTAAAATTAATGGGGCAAATTAGCCCAAACTTGGTTCTAATGGAATCTTTCTCTGGACGGTGGCTGTGGAGTCCTACAGCATACCAGTCTTTCAAAATCATGGCTTCACGCACAGGGTCCTAGGAATTATTGATTGTATTGTTGAGGTGCTGAACTTTTTTATTTTAACAACTCTGTTTCCTCATCCCCAGAGCTACAGTTCACAGGAGTTCCTGGGAAAAGGGAATAACCATTAAACCACATCATGGTCTGTATCCAAGTGGTCCAGCCAATTTCATCCAACTGGAGGTATCTACTAAAAGAGGAGGAGGGGAGGGGACTCCCCTCCCCAATTTCCCATCTTCTCTACAGCCCCCAGCATCCCTCTGAAAATCTGTTTAGGACTCTGGAGACTGCATATGGGAGAGGGAATTGGCAAAAATTGCATCCTACCCCTCTTCCCATTGGAGCAAGAAAGCTAGGAAGACTAATTCTGATTCTGTCCTAAGTCTGGAGTATAGGTATGTCAATGAGAATTTCTACTTTAGACCCCACTGTAGGTTATCTGCGCAGCAAACAAAGGAATACACCAGAGAAAGAAGATAGACTCATTTTGTTTACTCCTCAGATAGAATTCTGATTTCTGACCTTAAAAAATGTCACTATGTTAAGCAGGCCAGAATCATCACTCCCATCCTTGGGTTGTCACTAGGATGGAAGTATCTGCCAGTTTCAGTTCTCTCAGTTTCACATCTTTCCTATCTTAAATTTAGTTCTTCACATTTCTGCAGAAATTTGTGATTTGTTTATTTATAAAATCCTCATGAAAGTTCATCAGCATTTTACTTTGAATTTACCTTAATAAACATATTTTTGTATGCCATTTTGACTAATGTACACACAAAATGCATCTTTGTATGTTACTTTCACTAACAAATTGATTTTTATGCACACCTTCCCTTAATATGTGCATTTTTTGTAAATGTTGGGTAGGTGCAATTTTTTAAGGATGTCTTTTGGTTCTCATATTGTTTCAGAATGTGCAAAGTTGATAGATTTGCCTTTACATTCCTAGTTGTCACTTAGTTGCCTTAGAGCTGAAGCTGAAGCATATTTCAGAGTGAAATATGGAGAAAATTCAAGGGCAGCCAGAAAAGTTTCAAAAGGATAGAACACTGTAAACAACTAAAACCTTTGGCAGGATTTGAGTAACACTTGTAATGTACTAAAAATTAAGGTAAAAATTCTTTATTTAAGAAAAAGAGAGAAAATAAGTGAAGCAGTTGAAAAAGATTGAAAATGGTAACCATGGAAGGGAGATGGGGAGTCAAAGGATTCAGGGGATCCTAAATGATGATGATGATGTTGATGTTTAATGTTTGAATTTAAATTTGCAATGTAAAACTCAATAAAACAGATTTATATATAAAAAAGAAAAGTTTCAAAATTGACCAGGGTGACTGGGTCCTCACATACCTAACTGTTACTAGATTTCAACTAAAGCAAAATTCATACTCTTCAGGTAAAATATCTGAGGCCATTCAAGGGAGCCAGAAGAATTCCGACAAGTTGAGTAAAATTTCTCAGGAGACCTTCCCATCATTATATACTTTTCAAAAAGAAAGTATTGCAAGCAACGGTTAAATTCTGCATTTACATGCTGAATTTACGTGCCATAGGCTTAGATACCTTGAGACATATGGTGCAAAGTGGGGTATAAATTGCATACATACATACCCTTATTGGTCTGGATCTAGCTATAGTTTATTGTGATCACATCCCACTGAAAGCAGCATGACTTAAGTCCATTCTGACTTAGATTATTCCATTGGTTTCAATAGGACTTGATCCTGACTAACTTAGGCCCTTCCATGAGGTTTGAGGGAGAAGATTTACTGAAGCTACGATGCAGACACTTTGCAATCAAAAGGAAGCACTGCCAAGAGTTCTAGAAGCGGAGAACTAGGCTACCCATCATGCAATACAATGGAGGCAAGGCAAACATACTATTCATGTCTACTGCAAGGATATTTATGACATATTCAACAGTTGTCATGTCAACAGTACAAAAGCCCACAGAGCTAAATCATGCTGTCAGTGGGGCAGAGCAGTAAAGCCTATACTAAGTTCTTCCAGTTACTGACGTGAAACTTTTTCATCACTTGTTGAATTTGTGGGGTGGGGTGGGGCCCCCCCACTTTTATATCCTTAGGTTTTGCTCTTGTGCTTGGGTTTTCTTTCCAAAGGGGGAAAAGCAGAAGCCAAATACAATGGACAATTAAAGAGTCCCGTTAAACAATTGGCATAATTATTTGTTAGATAATTGGCATAGATGTTCTGCCGTAAATGTGGCACTGACTCCAGTTTGGCTTGTCCATCAGCAGGAGCAGAGGAACAGGGAGAAGGTGCATTGTGATGAGTTGGTACATGAAAGATCCTTGCAAATCCTCTGCAAACAGTCAAAGGCACTTGCATGAACAGATAATAAAAATACTAATTTTGCCCCACATTGGTGAATGAGCTATCACGGATTAAATACCACAGACACAACATTCATATCACTTCAAGTTTTTAAACAGAGTATGCCCACAGATTCAACTGCAAGTCGCCCAGTACTAGGTGATGTGTATGAACTGACCCAGGAGGAAAGCAATGACAAACCTAGACAGCATCTTAAAAAGTAGAGACATCACCTTGCCAATAAAGGTCTGTATAGTAAAAGCTATGGTTTTCCCAGTAGTGATGTATGGAAGTGAGAGCTGGACCATAAAGAAGGCTGATCGCCAAAGAATAGATGCTTTTGAATTATGGTGCTGGAGGAGACTCTTGAGAGTCCCATGGACTGCAAGAAGATCAAACCTATCCATTCTTAAGGAAATCAGCCCCGAGTGCTCACTGGAAGGACAGATCGTGAAGCTGAGGCTCCAATACTTTGGCCACGTCATGAGAAGAGAAGACTCCCTGGAAAAGACCCTGATGTTGGCAAAGATGGAGGGCACAAGGAGAAGGGGACGACAGAGGATGAGATGGTTGGATAGTGTCTTCGAAGCTACAAACATGAGTCTGACCAAACTGCGGGAGGCAGTGGAAGACAGAAGTGCCTGGCGTGCTCTGGTCCATGGCGTCACGAAGAGTCGGACACGACTAAACGACTAAACAACAACAACAAAATGAACTGACCCAGACATCTACTGAGTTTCATGACTCTGCAAATGTTTTGAGCCAGGTTCAGTTTGCTTTCTGCTCTGACTCTTCATAGCTAATGCACTGCATTGTAAATCTCAGGTTTTGTCCAGATTTAGTTTCACTTGATTGAAGAGGTCACAGGTCACTTCCTACAGTGTAATGTAGCAGTCCCTCATAGCTAACTCCTTGGAAATTACCAGAGAGGTAGGACACAGCTCCTCCCATTCTCAACCCATGGAGCTGCTCCAGGAGTATACTGTGCTTGGTGGTGTGGAAAGTCCCTGAGAGTTCAAGGAGAACCGAGAAAGGTGTCCTGTCCCAGCCTCTCTCCTACGGAAGCTCATCAGTCAGGGCAGCCAAGGCAGTTTGTGCCCCATCTGGGCCTAAAGCCAGATCTACATGAGTTGAGATTTTGTACCACTACAACCCTAGAGTCTGGCAAGACTGGCCCGAACGGGCAGGGGTACCTTTACCTTTTTACATTTGGGACGCGGGTGGCGCTGTGGGTTAAAGCCTCAGTGCCTAGGACTTGCCGATCGCATGGTCGGCGGTTCGAATCCCCGCGGCAGGGTGCGCTCCCGTCGTTCGGTCCCAGCGCCTGCCAACCTAGCAGTTCGAAAGCACCCCTAAGTGCAAGTAGATAAATAGGAACCGCTTACCAGTGGGAAGGTAAACAGCATTTCCGTGTGCTGCGCTGGCTCGCCAGATGCAGCTTGTCACACTGGCCACGTGACCCGGAAGTGTCTGCGGACAGCGCTGGCTCCCGGCCTATAGAGTGAGATGAGCGCACAACCCTAGAGTTTGGCAAAGACTGGCCCGAATGGGCAGGGGTACCTTTACCTTTTTACCTTTTTATTTTTTACATTCCTGCTGTTTTAAGTATTGCCTATTGTTTTAATGGATGTGCGCTTTATATTTTTGCATTATTATTCTGTATTATAATACAGGCTCTGAGCCCAGCCTTGGCTGGGGAGGGCGGGGTATAAATAAAAAATTATTATTATTATTATTATTATTATTATTATTATTATTATTATTATTATTTCTTATTGTAAGATGATCTGAATGCCATTTTAATAGAAAAGTCATCAGCCAATGTATACTTAACAGGTGGCACTGAAATTCAGTTCAAATTGAGGGGAAAGATTATTACAGATTAGATGCCAAAAAAGATGAACAGACAGCAACACAGAAAACACTGGAATGCAACAAGCAAACAACAATGCCATCTGGATTTTGTATAAGGTGCGTGAACAGCAATTTCAGATGGAACAGCTAGTGCCATTTTAAAAAAACATTTTACAGATGTTTTTATGCTGTGGATGAACTAAACCATTAATATATTTAGTTCCTTTATTTTTCATTTTGTATCCCACCTTATTTCTAGAATCTCAAGGTAGCTAACAAAGTACACATCAAAAAACCTCTCTAAAAAGCCAGTGAAAACAGGCGATAAAAAAACAGCTGGCTTGTTGAAATTGGGCATGAAACAGCAGCAGTCTAACTAGACAACAGGGTCCTGTCTGTTGCTCATCAAGTCAACAGGGAAAAATCCTCCTAACTGGTATTCATAAGCCCTGGCTTTATTACATGCTGATCAATGTAAATGTATTTTATTCCTCTCTTTTTATGCTGCTGTTGAAATTGTTTTTAAAAGGAGAGACTTTTCTTACTAATTATCCTTCCTTTTCTCTCTCTGGCTTCCAAGCTCTATCTCTTTCCCCTCCCGCACCTTCTCTTTGTAAAACAGCAACAAAAAAACGATTGGTAGTGGCTGGTGTCACAGGCAGGAACCACCTTAGGTCATGGGCCATGACCCAGTTGTGGCTGACAACACATGGAGGGTTTTTATAGATCTCTTCTTTCATGTCCCTCCCTGACTTTGCTGCCTCCTTTCTTCTCCTTCTACCTTGATATTTAGTTTATTGTAATCTATATAGTTGTATATGTTCCAATCTAGCAGTGTGGAAAAAATGGCTCTGTGCATATCCCAAGCTGGCGGGAGGAAAAAATGGCTTCTGTGTGTACATCAGTCCCCAGCAGGCTGGCCTATATGTACATACAGTGAGAAAAGGATGGAGTACAGCAGATCAGCTGATCAGGAGGAGGAGAAGGGGGGGGCCAGCATCATATCCATCATCTCCCCTGCTTCTTCTTCCTCACCAAGATGATGATGATTGTACCCCACCCATCTGACTGGGTTTCCCCAGCTCCTCTGAGCGGCTTCCAACATATAGAAAGACATAATAAACATTAAACATTAAAAACTTCCCCATGCAGGGCTGCCTTCAGATGTCTTCTAAATAATGTTATTGGCTCAAGGTTTCTGTTTCTTGACTACTTGCCTGGAGCCTGGGGTTATTTATACTGTACTTTATATATACCAGCTTGTTTGCTTTCTATCTCATTTTTCCCAAGGGGCTTGTGGCAGGTAAAACAAAATATGCACAATAAAAACAAAACACTCAGTTATCATATGTTTTTAGCTTAACATCTAGAAAGAAATTGTTTTTTGAAATGAAGACATTTTCCATAGTGCTTCATGAATATATTTCCTGTTTATTTATTTATTGTCGGTGCCAAATGTATAATATGGGGGAGATGCAGGGCCCCAAGTGCACATTTGGTGCTGCCATGAATCAGCAAAGCTCCCTTAAAATGTATACCTGTATACGCTAAAATTTTGACACATTTACATCAGCGATAGGGGATGGGGAGATGATTTCAAAGCATGCTGCCCCAAATGAAAAGTTTCTCTGAACTCTTCTGGGTTAGATGCTGGGAAACCTAAATTTTAAAGTTCTGTCTTCAACTGTCCAACAAACAGGCAACATCTGCAGCTGCTTCCAGGCTATACACAGACATGTCTGATGTGAATTATTTAACACAAAGTGCCGTGACCTCTATTAACAAAGGGAGATGCTTCAAGACCTGTGGGCAAGCACCCTGGGAAGCAGCAGGATCCAAGTCAAGCTTATTGAAGATGTGCTAGAATTTATTATACAAGGTGATGGGAAATTGCTGTTAAAGACAATCCAGAGGATGCATTCCAACACAGCACTCGGTCAGTCAGGACAGTAAGAAGCCAGTCATAAATTGTTTTTAGTCTTGTGATCTCTCTCTCTTTCTCTCTCTCTTATACACACATACCAGGAGGATATATATATATATATATATATATATATATATATATATATATATATGCTGTGAAACGGCACTTTGGAAAAAATAAAATGATGTAGCAAATTTTTCCTCTGTCTCTACTGGTAAAAGAAAGAACTGAATTTGGGGGTTGGGGGTTGGAACAATACAAAAACGTGCACTTCAAGGCTTTAAATGTGAAACTTCCTAATCCCCTGAAGTCCACACTAGACTTCTAGCCTCCATGGAAACACCAAAGCATTCATCCAAGTGATTGGCCTCCAATGAATTTTAGATAAGAGAGAATGGAAGGGAATTGATGTGATTTTAATGCAGAAGAAAGCGCTGGAAGGGAGGTCCACTTGGTTCATATTTGAATAAAGCAAACATGGCAGACAAAAGGCTGACAGCAGTAAATGACATTGTCAGGACAAAAATTATCAGCCAGTTTACAATCTGTTTGCTTATGTTGAGCAAACACCATGTGGGTGGCATCCCTTTGGCTTCGTGAATGGCAGAAATACTTGCAGGCTCCAGAGAAAGGCAGATATCTCTCCCGCTGCAGTCCTGCCACTATTAGATAGCCATTTGACAGCCCACACTGAAAAGGGAAATTCAGGTCTAGGCTCTTTTTTATTTAAAGTTGATGGATTAATTTTTTTAAAAAAAAAAGACAAGCAGCATAAAGCAGGAAAACATACTTGCCTGTTAAATATCATTTTAATAAACCGCTAGGCACAATCCATTTCAAAGGTCGCTTACGCAAGCCCCAGTGAAATGAATGGTGAGCCAGGGCTGCATAGAGGATAAAGTAGATCAGAAAGATGTGGGCTTGGGATCCTGCTCAGCCATAAAGCTCACTTAGGAGAGGGGTGTGTGTGTGTGTGTGTGTTTGTGTGTGTGTGTGTGTGTGTGTTTGTGTGTGTGTGTGTGTGTGTGTTTGTGTGTGTGTGTGTTTGTGTGTGTGTTTGTGTGTGTGTGTGTGTGTTTGTGTGTGTGTGTGTGTGTGTGAGAGAGAGAGAGAGAGAGAGAGAGAGAGAGAGAGAGAGAGAGAGAGAGAGAACAATGGAATAACTCCAGATACGCTGCCTTGAGCAATTTGGAGAATGGGTGGGATGCAAAGTTGGTAAATAAAATATATGGGGCTTGTGCAATAGACTGTCCAACTGGACTGTAACCTTTCTTACCAGATCAGGTGGCTTACTAAAATTGCAGGGCAGTCCTATAAAAGCTTTCACCCATATAATTCTGCCTAGATCCAGCAAAAGAGATCTGTCAACTGAAGCAGCCTTCTGCCTTTGGAAACCACCTTTGGCACACATAAGAGACATGGATGGACATTCTCAACATCATTGTAATGCTTACCCGTTGAACTGGCTGAATGCATCTCTTGTTGTGAATTAGGATGTGAATTGGGATATCAATAGCTGGGGCCTACCAGCTGTTACACACCTATGACTGCAGCTGGATCTTGACCATCATTTTTATTTCTTACAGGAAGCCATATCATTCACCCCTTTTTCTCTTTTATTTTCCTGTTGTGTCTGCTCTCCCAAAATTATCTGCCAGAAAAGCTTCTGATCTTGTATGAAAGCATGTTTTCCGTAAACGTCAAATTGGTGGTTTAGTCATCCCAGGTGTGTGGTCTTTGATTAATCCACCATTCTAGCTTTGGGGCATAACAACAACAACAACAACAATACTACTTCAATGCCTTTATAAAGCACGCTTGAAGGATTCAAAGTAGTTCAGATTGACATTGTTTCAGTAATCCTTACAGTAGTCCAAAATAGACTGTCTGATGCTATTGTTGCAGATGCAAAAGCTGGGGAAATAGTTGCTTATTTGAGGCCATCTAGTCCTAGTGAGTTTGTGGCTGCAGTGAAATTTGAAGCAGGGCCTTCCAAGCTCATGGGTCACACTAACAACATAGGATGGATCCAGGACTGACTAACCAAATATCTCTGGAAGTTCACAGATCAAGCTTCAAGGCACTGGGCTCCCCTGTTGCTTATCCTTAAACATCCGGTATTCAGAGGCATATTGCCCTTGTACCTGCAGGTTCCATTAAACTATCATATCTAACAGCAGATTTCTCCTCCATGTATGTGTCTAAAAAGTCTTCCAAGCTAATAGCAATTTTCTCACCCTGTGACTAGTCATGTGCTGTCTACTTCCTCTTGTCTGTCCAGCTGACCAGCTTCATTTGGTGACCCCCAGCTTGTGATCTCTCTGCTCTGCCCCTCACTGTTTGTACAATTGTGAAACAAATGTCTGACCACTACATCACACTACCTCTCATGGATGCACATCACGGAAACTATTTCACTTGTTGCTAAAATAAGGCTGGAAATATTCTTTTAGAGCGAATCTTAAAGTTACTCAGCAGTATGTGTGAATACAGGTCATTGTTCAAAACAGTGTAGAGCCTGAAAATAAACACTTGAATTCCATTCTGTGCATTTCACATCTATGGGAGCCAACAGATGCCAATTTATATGGTATCTAGCTCTTTTGGAGTATTCCCACCTACGAAGAAGAAGAAGAAGAAGAAGAAGAAGAAGAAGAAGAAGAAGAAGAAGAAGAAGAAGAAGAGTTGAAGGCAATTTGAAAGAGGGATCACTGCTCATAGTGTGTTTAATTAGACCATTTTCACGAACAGGTTTTGTGGGTTTACTTATTGTTTCAAAAACACATGAAACCTATCTGACTGCAGATAATAATGGAACAAAAGAAATGCAAACAAAAGAACCAAAGTGTATGCACTACACCATGGCAAGTAAATCCCTTTTCTCAGGCCACGTTTAACTCTCCTAAAAATTGTTCTTTGTCTCCAGCCTTGCTCTCCTAACCCTTCATCTAAGGAAATTTTCAGCCTTTGTTGAATATGCATGTTAGCATATGTTGATCTTCTTTTAGGTTGCATGAAAGATAAAATCCTGCCTATAGATTTCCTTTTCTTCTGAGGCATTATTGTAAAATTAGCTGTTGTATCTGCAGGCCATTTCAATTGTGGATTAAAGTGCGTTTCTTTCATGTAGATTATAAAAGTGGGTGGAGGAAAAAAAGAATTTGTTCAGTAGCACTTGACTTGTTTGATCATAAGAAAAATAACAATGACAGGTGAGAATGGCCTGTTTGTTGCAGATAACGAGAGCATAATAAAAATACAAGAATACAGCAATTGCTTTTCAGGCACCCAAGCACCAAAACCCATTCACTTGTATGGAAATTTTACCCAATTATTGCAAACTGGATGACACTCACCGTGTTGTGTTATTCTTTGCATTTTAATCTAAATTGCTGCTTCTTTTCCCTTCGATACAGCGATCGGTCATAAAGAGTTGACCACCATTAAAACTGTTTGATTTGGAGTCCTGTAGTGTTTGACTAAGAGGGTAAATGCAAATTTGATGAAAGAATAAGGATAAATTTACATATCAGCTCCAGCTCACATGGAGAGAGTAAACATTCTGTTTATCTCGAGTGTCACTTTATGATTTCAGCAGAATATAAAACTGACCTTGGCCCAGTCACTGCAAGAGACTTGAATGAAATATATTGTTGTCTAAATACAATTTACTCAAGTAGAACTTGTCAGTAAACCCTGGGCAAGTCAGCAAACAGGGTTAGACAGCAGGGGCACTGGGACAAAATGGTTGTGATAAACTCCAAAATGAAATTCTTGTATGCGTTATCACGAAAAGAAAGAGCTTACCTCCGAAACAGTTTCTTTAATCAGGAGGCCAATGTAAGATAGTGACATCTGATTTTACTGTTATACTTTTCAAATCTCTTGATAATTAGAAAAGAGCATAATCCAGCCCAAGCTAAGCACATTCAAGTCCTGTTGATCTGCAGGAGAGAGATACAAACATTAACGGGACATAAAATACTTAACAGGGACAGATCCAAACCTAAACTTAAACCTAAACCTAAACAATGCAAAGCACTGTTTGTAGCCTATTTGTTTTAATTAATTTAGCACTGTATAAAGCTATTGAACACAAAGTACAATTTTGACAATATTTCTTAATTATATTATAACTGTTGGCTTGCTATTCTTCAGTTGGGTGGATAATAGTGTCATATGGTTTTGTTAATAGATGGTGCTGGACTTTTAGTTGTATTTGGGTGGAGTTGGGAGTTTCCAATATCTGCTCTATTCTAGATTGAATAAGATAAAAAAAGTTCTCGTCTAGCTTTCTGAGTGAGATGCCCTCTAATCCTCCTTGACAACAGTGTTAATGTTTGTGATGCCAACTCTCATTACTGAGAATAAAATATATAGAATGCTTTGAATTGTTAAAATGTGCTGCATTTTATTTAGTTGTTTTATTCCAACATTTCTATACCAGCTAAGTGTAAAAATAGTCAAGGTGGCAAACAATCTACAAAAATTACAGTATAGCTAAAATTATCAACTAAAAATTACAGCTGAATGACATAAAAATTCAGATTGATACAAAAAGCAGAAATGCCTAAAAAGGCCGGCTGAAAAAAGTTGTGTCCTGCAAGCCAATTAAGCGCCTTTACAGCCCATTTATTTCAATGGGAGGAGAGTTACAGTTGCCCCTGTCTGGCTTCAGAGGTGCATGGAAGTGAGCTTCTGAATGCATTTCCCTAGCAGAGCAAGGAATCGCACACCAAACGAATGCTGTGTGCAATTTGCAGCACATACCCTTTGAGAACCACTGTTGTAAGCTCTTCATCATAACTGCCAGAGTAAAATGGAGCTTGTTTCTGCTCTCCTGATGCTTACTTACTTGGAAATAAGTATCATTTTCTTGTAGAGAAGGATAATATATTAAAATGAGCATCTGTAAGCATGTACATGACTGGCCAGCCACACCTTGACTATAAAATGTTTTCTTAAAAAAACAAAAACACCCCAAAGGGAGGGAAGCATGCTAATGCCAGGTGTATTTCCCATTGCCCTCCATCATTATTCACTACCACTAGTCTTATGTAGCGTATGGGTAAATACAGTGGTACCTCGGGTTACATATGCTTCAGGTTACAGACTCCGCTAACCCAGAAATATTACCTCGGGTTAAGAACTTTACTTCAGGATGAGAACAGAAATTGTGCAGCGGTGGTGAGGCCCCACTAGCTAAAGTGGTGCTTCAGGTTAAGAACAGTTTCAGGTTAAGAACAGACCTTCGGAACGAATTAAGTACGTAACCACTGTATTAGTAAGCAGTGTAATGGTAACTAGTTGATCACTTCAAAATCTTAAACATATTTTCTTGGTCTTAAATCCCATTGATTACAATTGTATTTACTTCCAAGAGAAGTCCAGCTTCAGGCCATGAGTACCCCTCTCTGTGGCAGGGCATATGGGAAAAGAGGCTTCCCACGACACCCTGGCCCTAGAAGGCATTCAAGAACAATCCCAATACATTAATTGGAGGGAAGAAACGAAGCTTTAATCTGTGGAGCTGTCTTAATTAATCAAGAGGATGGATCCTGCTACACCCTTAATACTTCCACAGATTTCTGTCCTATAGGGCCGGCAGTGACATTGGTCATTTGCTGGGGCCTCAAGAGAGACCATTGTCCCAGCAATCTTGCCATTCTCACTTGGTCCAAATTTCCCAAGTAGCAGGTGATGCATAAGAGATTTCTTTTTTTTTTTTTATAATAATTTTTATTAATTTTCCACACAAATAATAAAAAAACAATATAAAACAGTACAACTTCAAGCTCATCGGTTCATACCCTTCTTTCTTTGACTTCCCCATACCTCCCCATCCCTGCATCCTTGTTTAATAATTCTTTAGCAACCCTTAGGTCCATTGTCTTAATTCCCTTTCATAAAAATTTCTAAGTTTTTTTGTTTACTGCTGCAATTCTTTACTTCTTACCCCCTGACATCTTAGCATTCCTCAATTTTGCAATTATTTTTAAGATATATTTTGAATTTCTTCCAGTCCTCTTCCACTGTCTCTTTCCCCTGGTCCCGGATTCTGCCCGTCATCTCGGCCAGTCCCATAAAGTCAATCACCTTTGTTTGCCATTCTTCCAGAGTAGGTAGTTCTTGCGTCTTCCAATACTTTGCCAGTAGAATTCTTGCTGCTGTAGTGGCATACATAAAGAAAATCCTATCCTTCCTTGGCACCACTTGGCCCACCATGCCCAAAAGGAAAGCCTCTGGTTTCTTAGGAAAAGTCCACTTAAGGACCTTCTTAATTTCATTATAGATCATTTCCCAGAAAGCTTTAACCTTTGGGCAGGTCCACCAGAGGTGGTAGAAAGTGCCTTCAGTCTCATTACATTTCCAACACTTATTACTAGGCAAATGATATATTTTTGCAAGCTTGACTGGGGTCATGTACCACCGGTAAATCATTTTCATAATATTTTCCTTTAAGGCATTACATGCAGTAAATTTAATACCGGTGGTCCATAACTGTTCCCAGTCAGCAAACATAATATCATGACCGATATCTTGTGCCCATTTAATCATAGCTGATTTCACCATTTCATCCTGTGTATTCCATTTTAACAGCAAGTTATGCATTTTTGATAAGTTCTTAGTATTGGGTTCCAGCAATTCTGTTTCTAATTTCTGAAATCCTATTTTCCTGTCCTGTTTAAACGTCTCATTTATCTGATGGTAGTGCAACCAATCTCGAACCTTAGGCTTTAGTTTCTCATAACTCTGAAGTTTCACCCTTTCGCCATCGTATTCTAAAATCTCATGATATTTTGGCCATTTAGAATCCATATTAAGCTTTTTTACTTCCCTAGCTTCCATTGGTGACACCCACCTAGGGGTTTTACTTTCCAACAAATCTTTATATCTAATCCAAACATTATACAATGCTTTCCTTACAATATGGTTTTTGAAACTTTTATACACCTTTACCTTGTCGTACCATAAGTATGCATGCCAACCAAAACTATTGTCATACCCTTCCAGATCCAAAATGTCAGTATTCTCAAGAAGTAGCCAGTGTTTCAACCAGCAGAAAGCTGCTGATTCATAATAAAGTCTTAAGTCCGGCAGGGCTTAATGATCCTTTGCATCAGTTAAAATCTTAAATTTAATTCTGGGCTTTTTGCCCTGCCAGACAAATTTTGATATGTCTTTCTGCCACTTCTTGAAACAGTCCATCTTGTCCACAATCTGCAACGTCTGGAATAAGAACAGCATTCTAGGCAATACATTCATCTTAATAGTAGCGATTCGGCCTAACAAGGAAAGTTTCAGCCTTGACCATATTTCCAGATCCTTTTTAACTTCTGACCAACATTTTTCATAATTATCCTTAAATAAGTTCACATTCTTGGATGTTAAGTTTACCCCCAGGTATTTTACCCTTTTTGTTATTTCCAGGCCTGTTACATTCTGAAAACTCTCTCTTTCTTCCATTGTTAAATTTTTTTCCAACACTTTCGTTTTTTGTCTATTCAATTTAAAACCTGCTACTCGACCAAATATTTCAATTAGTTCTAATACTCTTTTAGTACTAGTGTCTGGCTGTTGCAAAGTCAATACTAGATCATCTGCAAATGCTCTTAATTTATAATGTCTAACTCCGACCTGAACTTCTTTAACCAACTGGTCCTTTCTGATCATGTTTAACAAAACCTCCAGGACTGATATAAAAAGCAAAGGGGATATTGGGCAACCCTGTCGTGTACCTTTTTCTATAGGTATTTCTTCTGTTACCACGTTATTTACAATTAATTTGGCCTTTTGTTGAGAATATATTGCACCTATACCGTTTTCAAAACCTTGGCCTACCCCCATCCCTTGGAGATTCTTTTTCATAAAAGTCCAACAAATGTTGTCAAAGGCTTTCTCCGCGTCCACAAAAATCAAAACTGCTTTCCTGTTAATGTCCAGCAGCTCCAAAATGTCTATAATGTTCCTCACATTGTCTGACATATGTCTACCTGGGAGAAAGCCTGTTTGGTCCTTATGAATCTCTTCTGCCAACACTCTTTTCAATCTTTTTGCCAAAATGTCTGCAAAAATTTTGTAATCCACATTGAGTAAAGATATAGGGCGGTAGTTTTTGACCTGGTTCTTCTCAGTCTCTGTTTTCGGTATAAGTGAGATGAAAGCCTCTTTCCACGATTCAGGTGCCTTTTTCCCCTTCAAAATTTCATTGCAAACTTCCTTCAATGGTTGTATCAGCCATTCTTTCAGCATTTTGTAGTATTTGGCCGTCAGGCCGTCTGGTCCTGGTGATTTTCCCAATTTCAAATTTTGAATGGCACCCTCTATTTCTTGTTCTGTTATTTCCTCATTTAAGATCCTTTTACTTTGTTCTGGAATTTTTGGTAGACCGTATTTTCTGATGAATTCTTCTATTTCTTGTTCGTTAATTGGCCCTTGTGCATACAGTTTCTTAAAAAAACTTTGAAAACAATTGTTTATCTCATTGGGTTTGTGGATAATTTTTCCATCCATTTCTAGACTTGTTACAGTATTCATTTTCTGCCTTTTTTTCAATTGCCATGACAGAAGTTTCCCACATTTATCCGCTGATTCAAAAGTTCTTTGTCTCATTTGCTTTATCTTCCATTCTATTTGTTGGTTCATGAGCTCCATGTACTGCATCTGATAAAACTTTATTTCTCTCAAAATCTCATGGGACTTTGGTTTGGACCTCAACTTCTTCTCTCCTTGTTTTATTTTTTCTAAAATTTTTTCCTTCTTCTCATTTTGTTGCTTCCTCTTTATAGAATTTTGTTGAATTAGGAAACCTCGCATCACGGCTTTGCTTGCGTCCCAGATTATTCTTTTTTCCACATCTGTTTTCCTGTTAATCTCAAAGTAATCTTTTAATGTTTTAAGGGCCTTCTTGTGGATCTCTTCATCCTTAAATAGGGTGTCATTCATTCTCCATCTAAAGGATCCAGTTGTTGTTAGTTTCATCTCCATCTTCACCGCATTATGGTCGGAGCACGTTTTTGGACATATTTCTACTTTTTTTGTTCTTGGCGCCAGACTGCTAGAAATCCAAATTTGGTCTATTCTTGTCCATGTCATTTTTGCTTCAGAGAAGAAAGTTCCCTCTCTCTCTAGAGGATTCTTTGTTCTCCAAATATCAATCAAGTCCATTGTTTCAGTCATTTCGAAAAAGATCTTTGGTAGTCTCCCTTCTTTTGAAATCACTTGTCTCTGTGCTTTGTCCATGTTTGTTGAGACAACTCCATTCATGTCTCCCATCATTAGGATTTTATAATCTAAAAAGTCAACTAATGTCTCATGCAACTTCCTAAAGAATTCGGCCTTCCCTTCATTTGGGGCATAAACTCCCACAATTAGTATCTTTTCTCCTTGAATTTGTATTTCAATTGCCAGGTATCTTCCTTGTTCATCTTTAAATATCAATTTTGGAGCCAATTTTTCCTTTGCATAGATCACCACACCTCTTTTCTTTACTTTGTCTGATGAGATAAATTCTTGACCAAGTCTCTTATTTATCAGTAATTTCCTATGTATCCTGGCAATATGGGTTTCTTGCAAACATATTATATCTAATTGTTCTTTCTTCAAAATGTGAAAAACCTGTCGTCTTTTCCGAGGAAGGTTCAAACCATTACAGTTCCAACTAAGGAGTTGCAGAGACATTTTGTATTTAAGTAGCTGTTCCTCCAACTGCTCCAAGCTTCTGCTCTTCCTCCGATGGTGGTGGTAAAAGTCCAAATGACAAATTTGCTATATCAGGTGGTTCCCTCTCCTCCACGGTTCCTTTCTGCAAATCCTCCAGGTATCTCTCCAGAAATTGTTCTTTGTCCTGAATTGTTTTTATTTTAATCTTCCTTCCTTTAAAGTTAAAGGACAATCCTTGTGGAAACTCCCATCTGAATGGCAGATCTGCTAGGCTTTTGTAATATGTTCTCACCTCTAAAATGTATTTGGGAATGTCCTTAAAAATCTGTATCTGACAATTTTGGATCACCAATGCCTTTTGATAATGCAGATTCAATATTTTATCTCTTTCTTCTTTTGATCTCAGTGTAATTAGACAATCCCTTGGTTTTTTATCCTGCTTTCTACCCAATCGAAAGGCTGATGTTATCTCAAATTCATCCTCTTCCTCCCATTCCTCCTGCCAAAAAGTTATAATGTTCTCTGTAAGAAATTTCACAAGGTTGTCCCCTTCCCCTTCAGGCACCAATCTAAGTTTTAGGTTCTTCTCTTTACGTTGAAGTTCCAGTAAGGAGAGGGCTGCATCATGCTCATTCACTTTTTTAATAATAGGCCCAAACTTTTCCCTTGTCTCTTCAGCCGTTGTTTTTGCACTTTCTGCAATCTTTCGTGTTTCTGAATTTTCCTGAATTAATCTATTTATAGAATCTGTGTTAGATTTAACACTAGCTGTATTCACATCCAATCTTGTTGTCAACTCTGTTAATTTTTTAGAATTCTCTGTCGATAGCTTTGTCAATGCTTCCAGGGATTGATTTATTTTAAGTAGTGCCTGAGTCATAGGATCCATAGAAGCTGGTGTTTTTTCCTGTGCAGCTGGAACAGTTCCTGATATAGAGCCCCTTTTCTTCTGAGATTGTTTTGCTTTCTGCCTTGTTACTATCTCTTCTGTAGGGGCACTCATATCCTCAAGGTCGTTTTCACAGAGTTGATTTCCAAGTGGAAAATCCCACTGTTACTTTTTCCAAGTGCAACAGTTTCACATAAAACCTTCTAGAGGGAGCATTCAATTGTATCCAAATGGCAAAGATAAAGAAAAGCAAAGAAGCAAGGAAGTATAACAGTAGCCAAAAGTTTCCAATATCCAAACTGTAACGTCTCTATCTTCTATGTGGCCAAAATGCAACAGGGTAAATCTAAGGTCCGGTAACTTTGTTACAAACCAACCCCCACTTCGCAAAGTTTGACAGTCCACGTCCCGGTGTCTTATTTGGGCAGTCCGACCCAGGGGGATTTGGCAATGGAAGATCTTAATTTTCCAATAATTTTCCAGCAGGTTAACAACGTTCCAATCCCTTCCCCCCTTCTCCTGCCAATCTGGGGGGAAGTTTTAAGTCCGATGTCAGTTTGACAGCTTAAAAAAAATAGAAAGGTTCCCTTTAAATGCAGCTTGATTTTCGTTGCTTTATCTCTTCTGCGGTTCCGGGGAGGCAGACTTCCTTAATTTATGCCTTTCCCGTTTTCAGCCGAATTTCTTATTTAATGTCCCGTTACTTTTTCGATCTTACTCACGGGTGCTGTGGTCAAATTCCAATTGCAGGAAGGAATCGGCGCTCTCCGCTCATGGCGACGCGGCTTCACTCCGCTAGCTGGGTGACGACTCTCAGCACCGCGCTTACCCCGATGCCGCTCAGAAGCCTTTAAAAAGGCTCCCTCACAGTGCCGGGGGGCGTGAAAGGTGCCCACCGAATCTCCTTTGTTCACAGGCTCCGCGCCTGTGATTTTAGGGGTCCCCCGCTCGCCGTAGCGGGTCGGACCCGAGCTCGCGGAGCAGTCCTGCCTCGGAGCTCGAGGCTCGGACCGCCATTAAGCGCTGGCGCCGACCGGAAGTTCCGATGCATAAGAGATTTCATACCTCATTTCTCCACAAGTGCTGAGACCAGTGAATGTAGCTGGTTAATTCAGTAGCAAGTGTAAGTGAACAGCTGTCTTAGCATTTATTTTGAATGCTATTACTTTAACCACTGCAGATTTCATTGGAAATAAAAATGGAGACCTCCCTGGCTCAATTGCAGACTATTGGCAATTTCTGAAGCATGGTTAAAAACATGGTGATAAGTTGAATATACACATGAACATCTGAAACTGCCTCATACCAAATGAGACGACTGCATAGACTCTCCGTGACTCTCCAGAGTTTCCAACAAAGGATTTTGGCAACCCAGCCTGCAGATGCTGGAGATTGAACTGGGAAGAACAGGAGGGGAGAGTGCTTGTGTGCTGCAATGTCGCTTGCTGGTCTCCCACAGGCAACCGTTCCGCCCCTGTGAGAACATGATGCTGGACTAGAGTGGCCCCCACTGTCCTGACCCAGCAGGCTCTTCTTAGGTGCAATACCTGTACAGAGCCACAGCCCATCCATGTAGACTATGGCCTGTTTTCATCACCCTTTGAACAAATTGATGGCCAAAATTTGAAGGGGGCCACTAAGGTTGTCTTGCCTGAACCTTCTTCCAAATCTTGGACTCAGTACTCTTGATCTCCTCTCATTACAAAAAAAAATTCCTTCCAGTAGACCTTAAAGACCAACTAAGTTAGTTCTTGGTATGAGCTTTCGTGTGCATGCACACTTCTTCAGATACACTGAAACAGAAGTTTCCAGACCCTTCTATATAGTGAGAAGGTGGGGAGGGGTATTACTCAGAAGGGTGGTGGGAATGGGTGATTGGCAGATAGCTGTGATGAGCCTGTTGACGACTCTTAACGACTGCAATAGGTCTTACAGGAAAAAGCAAGGGGTGAGAAGGTGAAAAATGGCTTTGTCATGTATAATGAGATAAGAATCCAAGGTCTTTGTTCAGACCAGGACTCTCCATGGTTTTAAGTTTGGTGATAAGTTGCAATTCAGCAGCTTCTCTTTCCAGTCTATACACGAAAGCTCATACCAAGAACTAACTTAGTTGGTCTTTAAGGTGCTACTGGAAGGAATTTTTTTTGTTTTGACTATGGCAGACCAACACGGCTACCTATCTGTAACTCCTCTCATTAGTTTGTTCCATCAAAATGGAAACACACACTTCCCCCCCAAACCTACTGACCCCCTTTTTCTTCCTCAGCATGATTTTGTACATGCTAAGTTGAAGTAGCAAATCAATCATGCACTCTGCCATGAGCCTGACCTTCAGAGTCGTGATTTGAAATTATTACCTAAGCAAAGCTTTCTCAAGCCAGGCTAGATGTCTGAACTGCCTTACCTAAAGCTACTTTACTAGTCCATGACAGAAAATCAACAGCCACACGTGTGCTGAACCCCAAAAGGCTGAGGACAGAGTGGCAATCTGCAGCACTATATTCCTCATATCAAGAATGAAATCCAGGAGCAAACATGTTACTCTTTGATCAGCATGACTAGGAGTGGTGGGAGAGAAGGACTGTTTTGCCCCAGATCTGCACCTACAAAGCGGTAGAATTCTCCTTACTATTTGACAGGATGACACTCTCAATCCCATTTCATACTGAGGCAGATAAAAGGATAGAAATAATTCCTGAATTGTACCTCTTTAAAGTTGTATATGCGGGTGGCGCTGTGGTCTAAACCACAGAACCAAGGGCTCGCTGATCAGAAGGTCGGCAGTTCAAATCCCTGCGACGAGGTGAGCTCCCGTTGTTCAGTCCCAGCTCCTGCCCACCTAGCAGTCTGAAAGCAAGTCAAAGTGCAAATACATAAATAGGTACCGCTCTGGCAGGAAGGTAAATGGCATTTCCGTGCACTGCTCTGCTTCGCAAGAAGAGGCTTAGTCATGCTGGCCACATGACCCATAAGCTGTACGCCGACTCCCTCGGCCTATAGAGCGAGATGAGCACCGCAACCCCAAAGTCGGTCACGACTGAACCTAACGGTCAGGGGTACCTTTACCTTTAAAGTTGTGTGAGAGAAGTGGTGTCTACACCACAATTCAGCAAACTTAACTAAACTTAACTAAACTAAAGGGACGCAGGTGGCGCTGTGGGTTAAAGCCTCAGCGCCTAGGACTTGCCGATCGAAAGATCGGCGGTTCGAATCCCTGCGGCGGGGTGCGCTCCCGCTGCTCGGTCCCAGCGCCTGCCAACCTAGCAGTTCGAAAGCACCTCCGGGTGCAAGTAGATAAATAGGGACCGCTTACCAGCGGGAAGGTAAACGGCGTTTCCGTGTGCGGCTCTGGCTCGCCAGAGCAGCGATGTCACGCTGGCCACGTGACCCGGAAGTGTCTCCGGACAGCGCTGGCCCCTGGCCTCTTAAGTGAGATGGGCGCACAACCCCAGAGTCTGTCAAGACTGGCCCGTACGGGCAGGGGTACCTTTACCTTTACCTTTAACTAAACTTCATATTGCAGGGAAATATTTAGATTTTGGGTAAAGGCTTCCGGAGGGAAAATCAGCATACAAGGAAAAAAGTTACTTCTATGTCTAGAAGTTTCTGGGTTTTTTAATGATAGGGAGAGGTTCCAATCATGTGCTTTCCAAAGCGCTAAAGTCCCCCAATAACAATTTTACCATTTCCTCTGCTATTTGTTGGCAGTAGAATCAGGTGAGCTGAAAGAAAGTGCTTTTTCATAGAACACCTAGAATCATAGAATCATAGAGTTGGAAGAGACCACAAGGGCCATCGAGTCCAACCCCCTGCCAAGCAGGAAACACCATCAGAGCACTCCTGACATATGGTTGTCAAGCCTCTGCTTAAAGACCTCCAAAGAAGGAGACTCCACCACACTCCTTGGCAGCAAATTCCACTGTCAAATAGCTCTTACTGTCAGGAAGTTCTTCCTAATGTTTAGGTGGAATCTTCTTTCTTGTAGTTTGGATCCATTGCTCCATGTCCGCTTCTCTGGAGCAGCACAAAACAACCTTTCTCCCTCCTCTATGTGACATCCTTTTATATATTTGAACATGGCTATCATATCACCCCTTAACCTCCTCTTCTCCAGGCTAAACATGCCCAGCTCCCTTAGCCGTTCCTCATAAGGCATTGTTTCCAGGCCTTCGACCATTTTGGTTGCCCTCCTCTGGACACGTTCCAGTTTGTCAGTGTCCTTCTTGAACTGTGGTGCCCAGAACTGGACACAGTACTCCAGGTGAGGTCTGACCAGAGCAGAATACAGTGGCACTATTACTTCCCTTGATCTAGATGCTATACTCCTATTGATGCAGCCCAGAATTGCATTGGCTTTTTTAGCTGCCGCGTCACACTGTTGGGCTCATGTCAAGTTTGTGGTCAACCAAGACTCCTAGATCCTTTTCACATGTACTGCTCTCAAGCCAGGTGTCACCCATCTTGTATTTGTGCCTCTCATTTTTTTTTTGCCCAAGTGCAATACTTTACATTTCTCCCTGTTAAAATTCATCTTGTTTGTTTTGGCCCAGTTCTCTAATCTGTCAAGGTCATTTTGAAGTGTGATCCTGTCCTCTGGGGTGTTAGCCACCCCTCCCAGTTTGGTGTCATCTGCAAATTTGATCAGGATGCCCTTGAGTCCATCATCCAAGTCGTTGATAAAGATGTTGAATAAGACCGGGCCCAAGACAGAACCCTGTGGCACCCCACTAGTCACTCTTCTCCAGGATGAAGAGGAACCATTGATGAGCACCCTTTGGGTTCAGTCAGTCAGCCAGTTACAAATCCACTGCGTGGTAGCATAGTCAAGTCCGCATTTTACCAGCTTCTTTACAAGAATATCATGGGGCACCTTGTCAAATGCCTTGCTGAAATCAAGGTAGGCTACATCCACTGCGTTCCCTTCATCTACCAGGCTTGTAATTCTGTCAAAAAACGAGATCAGGTTAGTCTGACATGACTTATTTTTCAGAAATCCATGCTGACTATTGGTGATCACAGCATTCCTTTCTAGGTGCTCACAGACTGTTTGCTTAATGATCTGCTCCAGAATCTTCCCTGGTATTGATGTCAGACTGACTGGGCGGTAATTATTTGGGTCCTCTCTTTTCCCCTTTTTGAAAATAGGGACAACATTTGCCCTCCTCCAGTCTGCCGGGACTTCGCCTGTTCTCCAGGAATTCTCAAAGATGACTGCCAGTTGTTCTGAGGTCACATCTGCCAGTTCTTTTAATACTCTTGGATGCAGTTCATCTGGCTCTGGAGACTTGAATACATCTAAACTAGCCAAGTATTCTTGTACTATCTCCTTAGTTATTCTGGGCTGTGTTTCCTCTGCTGAATCATTTGCTCCAAATTCTTCAGGTCGGGCATTGTTTTCTTTATCGGAGAAGACTGAGGCAAAGAAGGCATTGAGGAGTTCAGCCCTTTCTGTGTCCCCTGTTTGCATTTCACCATCTTCTCCTCTGAGTGACCCCACTGTTTCTTTGTTCTTCCTTTTGCTACGAAAATACCCATAAAAGCCTTTTTTGTTGCTTTTAACCTCTCTAGCAAGCCTGAGTTCATTCTGTGCTTTAGCTTTTCTGACTTTGTGTCTACACGTGCTGGCTATTTGTTTGAATTCCTCTTTGGTGGTTTCTGTTGGTTTCTGCTCTCTTCACTGTGCAGCGAAATGCTTATCACAAGACAATGTTTACATTCCAGTCAGAGTTGCTGTTGGGTTTTCTCACGGGAAAGGGAGACTGGATGTGACGTACACTGGTTTCCTGTTTTTCACTGTTCTTTGCAGTTCAGTGTCAGTTGTTCTCTCCATGCTTCAGAGGAGAGAGGACGCTTTCTCTGATCCGGCAGAGGCAAGATGTTTTTCTGTAATCTACCAGCTTTGAAATGTAAATAAAGCAATATAGAGCATGTTGGCACGTATCCCTCATCATTCCGCTGTGCACGGGACACTGCAAATTATCAACATTCCTGCTTATGGGCCCAGAAAGACGCAGTCATCTGAATGCCGGCAAAAGGATCGGAATGCAGAAGGACGGATCGGACGCTATCTCCGCGCGTCAAGATGATTGATGAGGTATGTGCTACTGCTCCGGGCAGCCTGCCAGCTTCTAATTAATGGCTTTATGGCTGGACTTTGAACTTTTAAAGCCGTTTGCCGGGCACAGGCAAAGGATAAAAGGATCGGATTCCTATGCTGGGGAAATCAAAAGTAACTTATAAAAGTGCTCTTGGAGTAAAGCAGCTGCAGAAAATAGTGACGCAGCACTATTTAAGGCAGCAGAGAGAAAGCACTTTTGAACTCGCCTTTGGAATGAGGTCTTGAAGCAGCTGTACACAGACGCAGCTTATATAAAGCAGCTTGATTTAATGCAGCAGAGATGACGCAGAAAGCTAATGCCAGAGTCATGATGGCCTTTCAGGATGCTTGTGGGATTCCCAAGCTCAATAAGAAAAACTATGCGGACTGGGTTCTCTATGCAGAGGCTATTCTGCGGAAAGAGGGTCTGTTTGAAGTTATTACAGACACCCCCCCAGCTCCAATTACAGATGAATGGAAAGCTAAAGATTCCAAAGCAAGGGGAACTCTTACATTGATAGTATCCCCAGAAGAGCTCTGTCTATTGCGTGATAAGACCTCAGCCAGAGAAATTTGGGACGCTTTAAGAGAGGCTCACTTGAGGACAGAAGCTGGATCTACTATGTTTTACTTTAACAAGCTGCATAATATGGCTCTTGCTGAAGGTGGAGATGTGCGTACACATCTGATGGAGATGCAGAATCTGAGACATGAACTGCAACAGAGAGGACTCAACTTTCCAGAGGCTGTGTATTCCTTCATGATACTACAATTTTTGGGTTCAGGTTGGGAGTCTGTTGCGACTCAGATTGCTGTACGGCCTACCGCTCAGCTGACAGTGGATTATGTTACTGCCGTGATTCAGAATGAAGCAGATCGCCGGGGTGCTGGCTGCATGGGTAAGGGGGAGACTTCACAGTCGTCATCCCAGAGTGCAGTGGAACCACCAGATGGCGCCAAAGCTTTGAAGGCAGTGAAATGCTACTCGTGAGGACGTCTAGGCCATATGAAGAGGGAATGCAAATATCCCAGGGCCAAGACAGAGCAGCGCAGTGAAAGCTCATCGCGTGGAAAAGGCCGAGGCAAAGGCAGAGGTCCAGTGTCCAGGACAACGCAGCCCAAGGCAATGGTCTCACGCTTCACTCCAAAAGTTGCAGAGGTCCAGACGACGTCTAGATCTTTCTTCGTTGTTGATTCAGCGGCGACGCACCACATGTGCAACGATAAGTGACTGTTCGTGTCTTTTACACCGCAGGAAGGTGCGATTCACCAGGCGGATGACCACACAATCCCCAGTCAAGGCTACGGAACTGTTGTTCTTCACAGTTTGGACTTATCGATACAGAATGTACTTTATGTGCCAGATGCCAAACATAATCTGCTCAGCGTTGGTCAGCTGAACAAGCGGAAAATTGGCGTTTCCTTTAAGAACAAAAGGTGCATCATCACAAAGAAAAATGATTATGTATTGTATGCTGAATATGTTGATCGTTTATATGTTTTGTATTATGATGATGTTGTGCAGGATGACACTTGTTGCATTGCAGGTTCTAACAAAAGTTTGCATGCAGGATGTATTCATGATTTTCATCGAAAATTTGGTCATTTGCATTTTGAGGCAGTATCTAAAATGCCTGCCTTGGTTGAAGGTATGACTATTAAACCCTGCAGGTACCACATGAAGTGCAAGGCATGCGCAGCAAACAAGGTGAAAATGGCTGCGAAAGGTAAGGTGTCTAGTAGGCAAGCTACAGAACCATACCAAATTGTTCATGCTGATTTGGTTGGACCACGAGCGCCCTCTTTGGGAGGAAATAGGTACTTCATGTTTCTCATTGATGCATTTTCCAGGTATATTTATGTGTACAATCTCAAGCAGAAATCAGAGGCTTTTCCTAGGTTCAAGGAATTCTGTGCTTGGTTGGAAAATGTGCATGGTAAGAAGGTAAAGACTCTTTTCAGTGATCGCGGGGGAGAATTCACTTCTCAGCAGTTTGAAGCTTTTCTGACTGAGAAAGGAATTCAACACGATTTGTCTAGTCCTCGCTCGCCATGGCAGAATGGACTTGCGGAACGGGCAAATCAGACATTGCTTCAAGGGTTAAAAACCTTGCTACATGATGCAAATCTTCCAGAGAGTTATTGGGCCGAAGCTCTCTCATGTTTCACTTACAGTTATAATCGCAGGTTATCTTCAGCGATTGGTTGTACCCCCTACGAGAAGATGTTTGGCAAGAAACCATACATCAAACACATGAAAATTTTTGGTTCTGACATGTGGGTTCACTCACCACAAAACTCCAAGTTAGACAAGCGTGGTTTGCATGGTATCTTTCTAGGTTATGAGAAAGGTTCTTACAGAATAAGGATGACTGACTCTAAGACTATTAAGCTCACAAGAAGTGTTGAGTACAATGCCAAGTGGGGGGAGAATGTGGGAATTTTCCAATGTTATCCTGATGACAGTGATGAGACTGAGGATAGTCAAAAGCAACCACAACAACCCACACCCACTGATGAAGGTTCTGATTCTGAGTCTGAAACTGAATCGGGTGATTCAGAGGATTTCAAGAGTGCGAAAGCCTCGGAGACTTCCGGTCGGCGCCAGCGTTTAATGGCGGTCCTAGCCTCGAGCTCCGAGGCAGGACTGCTCCGCGAGCTCGGGTCCGACCCGCTACGGCGAGCGGGGGACCCCTAAAATCACAGGCGCGGAGCCTGTGAACAAAGGAGATTCGGTGGGCACCTTTTGCGCCCCCCGGTACTGTGAAGGAGCCTTTTTAAAGGCTTCGGAGCGGCATCGGGGTAAGCGCGGTGCTGAGAGTCGTCACCCAGCCCGCGGAGTGAAGCCGCGTCGCCATGAACGGAGAGCGCCGATTCCTTCCTGAAATTTGAAAATTGACTACAATACCCGTGAGTAAGATTGAGAGATTGACGGGACATTAAATTTGGAAACTTGGAAATTTGGTTGAAAACGGGAAAGGCATAAACTAAGGAAGTCTGCCTCCCCGGAGCTGCATGATAAACAAAGCAACGAAAAAAGCAAGCTGCACTTGAGGGAAAATAATTTTTTTAAGCTGTCAAACCTGACATCGGACTTAAGCTTCCCCCCCGACAGGCAAGAGAAGGGGGGAAGAGACTTGGACATTGATAACCTGCGGGAAAATTAACGGGAAAATAAGCTTTCACTGCCAAATCCCCCAGGTCGGGCTGCCCAAACAAGGCACCGGGAAAGTGAACTGATATACTAAATTGTGCAAAGTGGGGATTTGTCTGAAACAAAGTTACTGGACTTTAATTCAGCCTGCTGCATCTTTGGTTATATTGAAAGACTGAGAATTTATAGTGTGGACTTTGGAAACTGCTGGCCAATGTTTTATGCTTCCTTGCTCCTTTGTTTCTTTTTGCCATTTGGATACAATTGAATGCTCCCTCTAGAGGGTTTTAAGTGAAACTGTTGCACTAAAAAAAAGAAACAGTGGGATTTTCCACTTGGAAGCTCTTTCTGTGAGAATGACCTTGAGGATATGAGTGGCCCAACAGAAGAGATAGTAACAAGGCTCAAAGCAAAGCAATCTCAGAAGAAAAGGGGCTCAATATCAGGCACAACACCAGCTGCACAGGAAAAAGCAGCAACAGCCTCTATGGATCCTATGACACAGGCACTTCTTAAAATAAATCAATCCTTGGAAGCATTGACAAAGCTGTCTACAGAAAATTCTAAAAAATTGACAGAGCTGACAGCAAGATTAGATGTAAATACAGCAAGCATAACATCTAACACAGATTCTATAAATAGATTAATTCAAGAGAGCTCTGAAACACGAAAGATTGCAGAAAGTGCAAAAAATACTGCAGAGGAGACAAGGGAAAAGTTTGGGCCGATCATAAAAAAAGTGAATGAGCATGATGCAACCCTCTCTCTACTGGAACTCCAGAAGAAAGAGAAAAATTTAAAATTCCTGAGAGGGAAGGGGACAGCCTTGTGGACTTCCTTACAGAGAACTTTATAGCCTTTAGGCAAGAGGAATGGGCGGAAGAAGATGAATTTGAGATAACAACAGCCTTTCGACTGGGCAGGAGGCAGGACAAGAAACCAAGGGATTGTCTTATTACACGGAGATCAAAGGAAGAAAGAGATAAAATATTGAACCTACACTACCAAAAGGCACTGGTGATCCAAAATTGTCAAATACAGATCTTTAAGGACATCCCTAAATATATCTTGGAGGTGAGAACCCTCTATAAAAATTTGGTTGACCTGCTGAAGAAAAATACCATACCCTTCAGATGGGAGTTTCCACAAGGACTGTCCTTTAACTTTAAAGGAAGGAAGATCAAAATAAGAACAATTCAGGATAAAGAACAGTTTCTGGAGAGATACGTGGAAGACCTGCAGAAAGGAATTGTAGAGGAGAAAGAACCACCTGACATTGCAAATCTATCATTTGGACTTTTACCACCACCATCGGAGGAAGAACAGAAGCTTGGAGCAGTCGGAGGAACAGGCACTTAAATACAAAATGTCTCTGCAACTTCTTAGTTGGAATTGTAACGGTTTGAACCTTCCCCGGAAAAGACGTCAAGTTTTTCACATCTTGAAAAGAGAACAATTAGACTTAATATGTCTGCAAGAAACCCATATTGCCATGATACATAGGAAATTGCTGATAAACAAGAGACTTGGGCAGGAATTTATCTCATCAGATAAAGTGAAGAAAAGAGGTGTTGTGATTTATGCAAAGGAAAAATTGGCACCAAAATTGATATTCAAAGATGAACAAGGAAGGTACCTGGCAATTGAAATACAAATTCAAGGAGAAAAGATTTTGATAGTTGGAGTATATGCCCCAAATGAAGGGAAGGCCGAATTTTTTAAGAAGCTGCATGAGACATTAATCGACTTTTTAGACTATAAAATCGTAATGATGGGAGATATGAATGGAGTCGTCTCCACAAACATGGATAAAGCACAGAGACAAGTGATTTCAAAGGAAGGGAGACTACCAAAGACTTTTTTTGAAATGACTGAAACTATGGACTTGATTGATATATGGAGAACAAGGAACCCTCTTGAGAGAGAAGGAACTTTCTTCTCTGAAGCAAAAATGACATGGACAAGAATCGACCAAATTTGGATTTCTAGTAGCCTGGCGTCAAGAACAAAAAAAGCAGAAATCTGCCCAAAAACCTGCTCCGACCATAACGCTGTAAAGATGGAGATGAAACTAACAACAACTGGATCCTTTAGATGGAGAATGAATGACACCCTATTCAGATATGAAGAGTTATATAAGAAGGCCTTCAAAACATTAAAAGATTACTTTGAGATAAATTGGAGAACAGAAGTGGAGAAAAGAATAATTTGGGACGCGAGTAAAGCCGTGATGCGAGGTTTCCTAATTCAACAGAACTCTATAAAGAGGAAGAAACAAAATGAGAGGAAAGAAAAAATATTGGAAAAAATAAAAGAAGGAGAAAAGAAATTGAGGTCCAAACCAAAGTCCCATGAGATCCTGAGAGAAATAAAGTTTTATCAGATGCAATACATGGAGCTCATGAATCAAGAGATAGAATGGAAGATAAAGCAAATGAGACAAAAGACTTTTGAATCAGCTGATAAATGTGGGAAACTTCTGTCATGGCAACTGAAAAAAAGACAGAAATTGAACACTGTGACAAGTCTAGAAATGGATGGGAAAATTATCCACAAACCTAATGAGATAAGTAATTGCTTTCAAAGTTTTTTTAAGAAACTGTATGCACAAGGGCCAGTCAACGAACAAGAAATAGAAGAATTTATTAGAAAACATGGTTTACCAAAAATTTCAGAACAAAGTAAAGGGATCTTAAATGAGAAAATAACAGAACAAGAAATAGAGGGTGCCATTCAGAATATGAAATTGGGAAAATCACCAGGACCAGATGGCTTGACAGCTAAATATTATAAAGCGCTGAAAGAATGGCTAATACAACCACTGAAGGAAGTTTGCAATGAAATTCTGGAGGGGAAAAAGGCACCTGAATCATGGAAAGAGGCTTTCATCTCACTTATACCGAAAACAGAGACTGAGAAGAACCAGGTTAGAAACTACCGCCCTATATCTTTACTCAATGTGGATTACAAAATTTTTGCAGACATTCTGGCAAAAAGATTGAAGAGTGTTGATAGGGGAGATTCATAAGGACCAAACGGGCTTTCTCCCGGGGAGACATATGTCAGACAATGTGAGGAACATTATAGACATTTTGGAATTGTTAGAAGTTGATATTAACAGGAAGGCTGTTCTGATTTTTGTGGACGCGGAGAAAGCCTTTGACAACATTTGTTGGAGTTTTATGAAAAAGAATCTCCAAGGGATGGGGGTAGGCCAAGGTTTTGAAAATGGTATAGGTGCAATATACTCTAAACAAAAAGCTAAGTTAATTGTAAATAATGTGGTAACGGAAGAAATATTCATAGAAAAAGGTACACGGCAGGGATGCCCAATATCCCCTCTGCTTTTTATATCAGTCCTGGAGGTTTTGTTAAACATGATTAGAAAGGACCAGTTGGTTAAAGGAGTTCAGGTCGGAGTTAGACACTACAAACTAAGAGCATTTGCAGATGACCTAGTATTGACTCTGCAACAGCCAGACACTAGCACTAAAAGAGTATTAGAACTAATTGAAACATTTGGTCGAGTAGCAGGTTTTAAATTGAACAAACAAAAAACGAAAGTGTTGGAGAAAAATTTAACAATGGAAGAAATAGAGAGATTTCAGAATGAAACAGGCTTGGAAATAACGAAAAAGGTGAAATACCTGGGGATAAACTTAACGTCTAAGAATGTGAACTTATTTAAGGATAATTATGAAAAATGTTGGTTAGAAGTAAAGAAAGATCTGGAAATATGGTCAAGGTTGAAACTTTCCTTGTTAGGCCGAATTGCTACTATTAAGATGAATGTACTGCCCAGAATGCTATTTTTATTTCAGACGTTGCAGATTTTGGACAAGATGGACTGTTTCAAGAAGTGGCAGAAAGACATATCAAAATTTGTCTGGCAGGGCAAAAAGCCCAGAATTAAATTTAAGATTCTAACTGATGCAAAAGATAGAGGGGGGTTTGCCCTGCCGGACTTAAGACTTTATTATGAATCGGCAGCTTTTTGCTGGTTGAAACACTGGCTACTTCTTGAGAACACAGACATTTTGGATCTGGAAGGGTACGACAATAGTTTTGGTTGGCATGCATATTTATGGTATGACAAGGCAAAGGTGTATAAAGGCTTTAAAAACCATATTGTAAGGAAAGCACTGTACAATGTTTGGATTCGATACAAAGATTTGTTGGAAAGTAAAACCCCCAGGTGGGTGTCACCAATGGAAGCTAGGGAAGTAAAAAAGCTTAATATGGACTCTAAATGGCCAAAATATTATGAAATTTTAGAATATGATGGTGAAAGGGTTAAACTTCAGAGTTACGAGAAATTAAAGCCCAAAGTTCGAGATTGGTTGCATTATCATCAGATAAATGAGACATTCAAACAGGACAGGAAAATAGGATTCCAGAAAGAGAGGTCAAAACTAGAAACAGAATTGTTAGAACCCAATACTAAGAACTTATCAAGAATGTATAACTTGCTGTTGAAATGGAATACACAGGATGAAACGGTGAAATCAGCTATGATTAAATGGGCACAAGACATCGGTCATGATATTATGTTTGCTGACTGGGAACAGTTATGGACTACCGGTATTAAATTTACTGCATGTAATGCTTTAAAAGAAAACATTATGAAGATGATCTATCGGTGGTACATGACCCCAGTCAAGCTTGCAAAAATTTATCATCTGCCTAATAATAAGTGTTGGAAATGCAATGAGACTGAAGGCACTTTTTACCACCTTTGGTGGACCTGCCCAAAGACTAAAGCTTTCTGGGAAATGATCTATAATGAAATTAAGAAGGTCCTTAAGTGGACTTTTCCTAAGAAACCAGAGGCTTTTCTCTTGGGCATGGTTGGCCAATTGGTGTTAAAGAAGGATAGGATTTTTTTTATGTATGCCACCACAGTAGCAAGAATTCTACTGGCGAAGTATTGGAAGATGCAAGAACTACCTACTCTGGAAGAATGGCAAACAAAGGTGATGGACTTTATGGGACTGGCTGAGATGACAGGCAGAATCCGCGACCAGGGGAAGGAGACAGTGGAAGAGGACTGGAAGAAATTTAAAATATACCTTAAAAACTATTGTAAAATTGAGGAATGCTAAGATGTCATGGGGTAAGAAGCAGAGAATGCAGCTGTAACTAAAAAACTAAAGGAAATTTAATGAAAGGGAATCAGGACAATTGACTAAAGGGTTGCTAAAGAATTATTAAACAAGGATGCAGGGATGGGGAGGTATGGGGAAGTCAAAAGAAAGAAGGGTATGAAAATATAATTTTGAAGTTATATTGGTTTAAATGTTTTGTATGTTTTTGTTTGTGTTTTGAATTTTTTGTTTTTTTTGTTTTGTTCTGTGTTTGAAAAACGAATAAAAATTATCTTTAAAAAAAAAAGAGTGCGAAAGCCTCTACGCGACCCTCTGAAAGTTCTGATCAAGAATTGGAGGAACCATTGTTCACAATAGGTCACTTTTCTCCTAAGAAGGAAGAGGAGAGTGTTGAAGACCTACAGCGAATTCGCAGGTCACAGAGAGCCACAAAAGGCAGACCTCCAAAGAGATTTGCTGATGAGTTTGCTAAGATAGCAGTAACAGCTGTTAAAAGCTCCAAGAAGGTATTTGAACCTTCAAATTTCCAAGAAATCCAGGATTTGGATTCAAAGGAAGCTGAGCCATGGTTGAATGCCATGAAGGCTGAGCTTGATTCCTTGGAAAGGAACAAAACATGGGAACTTGTTCCAGTAGTTCCAGGAATGAAACTGCTTGGAAGCAAATGGGTCTTCAGAGCGAAGACTGATCAAAATGGCAAGATAGTCAGACACAAAGCCAGATTGGTAGCCAGAGGTTTTGCACAGGTACCAGGTGAAGACTATCACGAGACCTACTCACCCACAGTGAGGTATGAGAGCATTAGGCTTATGCTCAAGCTAGCTGCAGAGGAGAATCTACACATTAGTCACCATGATGTGAATACAGCTTTTCTGTACGGATCTCTAAATGAATCACTTTATATGCTTCCACCTGATGGCGTACAGGTAAAACAGGGATTTGTTTGTGCTCTGAAAAAGTCCCTTTATGGTCTCAAACAAAGTGCACGGTGTTGGCACACAAAACTCACTGAAGTTTTGTTTACTCTAGGTTTTAAGCAAGGGAAAGCTGATCCATGTGTATTTGTCAAAGAGGAGGGGCAAAAGAAACTGTATTGTTTGTTTTATGTTGATGATCTTTTATTCTTTTGGGATGATGTCACAATGTACAATAACGCCCTAGCTCAACTGAAAGAGCACTTTGACATGAAAGATCTTGGTGAGGTAAACAACTACCTATCTCTGGAAATAGAGAGAGATCAAGATGGTAACATTTTAGTACACCAGTCACGGAAAATTGCTGATGTGTTAAGCAAACTAAATCTGATGGATGCTAACCCTGTAGACACACCGATGATAACAGGTTATCAGGTAGATGACACTGAAGAAGCATTTTCTGACACTACACTGTACAGAAGTGTGCTAGGCAAGCTAAACTTCATTGCCAGATGTTCAAGACCAGACATTGCTGTTAGCTGTAATTTGCTAAGCAGACAAGTCAACAATCCTACTGTTAAGGATTGGAAAGCTCTGAAACGCATAGCGCGGTATTTGAAAGGCACTATGCATTACAGACTGAGATTTAACAATCAGAAGTCTGGTGGTCTTGAGATATTTGCAGATGCAAGTTTTGGAAGTGACACTACAGACAGGAAAAGCACGTCTGGAGTTTGCTATATGTACAATCAGGGTCTATTTGATTGGTCATGCAAGAAGCAAACAACAGTTAGCTTAAGTACTTGTGAAGCTGAACTGAATGCACTGTCTTATTCACTCAAAGATTGTGAATGGTTGTTACAATTGTGCAAAGACATGAAAATTCCTGTCAAATGTCCAATCCAGGTTTACCAGGACAACAAAGCATGTTTGGCTTTGCTGAATTCTGAAGGTTGTAAGCAAAGCACAAAGCACTTGTAATTGAAGGTGCAACATGCTAGGGAACGTATTCAGAAGGGACTCGTAACGGTGTCCTATATGCCAGGTAATGAAATTCCTGCTGATGTATTGTCCAAGATTGTATCAAGGGATCAACACTGTACCTATGTGCAGAAGTTGGGTTTGTACTGATATTGTACGAACACGCTGCCCAGTGATGTTCACAGAAAGGGGGAGGATGTTGGTTTCTGCTCTTTTCACTGTGCAGCGAAATGCTTATCACAAGACAATGTTTACATTCCAGTCAGAGTTGCTGTTGGGTTTTCTCACGGGAAAGGGAGACTGGATGTGACGTACACTGGTTTCCTGTTTTTCACTGTTCTTTGCAGTTCAGTGTCAGTTGTTCTCTCCGTGCTTCAGAGGAGAGAGGACGCTTTCTCTGCTCCGGCAGAGGCAAGATGTTTTTCTGTAATCTACCAGCTTTGAAATGTAAATAAAGCAATATAGAGCATGTTGGCACGTATTCCTCATCATTCCGCTGTGCATGGGACACTGCAAATTATCAACAGTTTCCCCCCTTTTCCATTTTTTGTACACATCCTTTTTAAATCTTAACTCAGTTAAAAGTTCTTTAGATAGCCACCCTGGCTTCTTTAGGCACCTTCCATGTTTCCGTCTCATTGGTATTGCCTGAAGTTGTGCTTTTACTATCTCCCTCTTAACAAACTCCCAGCCATCATGAACTCCCTTACCTTTTAGTATTACTGTCCATGGGATCTCACCCAGCACTTCCCTAAGTTTTATGAAGTCGGCTTTCTTAAAGTCAAGAAATTGAGTCCTAGTATGCTTGGCTGCTCCTTTCTGCTGTATAGTAAACTTCAGAAGAGCATGAGTGCACCTAATGATCCTTCCACTTCTACCCCACTAACCAGGTCATCAACATTGGATAGGACCAGATCTAAAATGGCTGTTCCTCTTGTTGCTTCTCCCACTTCCTGGACAATGAAGTTGTCTGCAAGGCCAGTGAGGAATCTGTTTGACCTTATGCTCTTGGCTGAGTTTGACATCCAACAAATATCTGGGTAATTGAAGTCCCCCATTACTACTATCTCCCTTCCTTTTGCATGCTTGGCCATCTGTTCCAGGAAGGCATCATCTATGTCCTCCGTTTGGCTTGGGGATCTATAGTAAACTCCCACAATGAGGTCACTATTATTCTTCTCTCCTTTAATTTTGACCCAAATGCTCTCACTTTGGCTTTGAGGTTCTAAATCTTGGATCTCTTCACAGGTATACACATCCCTGACATATAACGCCACTCCTCCTCCTTTCTTGTCTGGTCTGTTTCTCTGAAATAGATTGTATCCCTCCATTATTACATTCCAGTCGTGGGACTTATCCCACCAGGTTTCAGTGATGCCTATTATGTCATATTTAGTTTGCTGTACCAAGAGCTCAAGCTCATCTTGTTTATTTCCCATGCTTTGCGCATTAGTGTACAGACATTGAAGTCCATTAATCATTCCCCCGTGTCTCTTATTTAAGGATTTTTTCCTCCCACCACTAGGTTTGCGTGCTGTTTGCTCCATTTGGTCTATGACATTTGGATGATCATCTTCATCAATTGATAGACTCCTACCTTCAGGAGCACTGTCTCCCTCCCCCACATTAGTCAGTTTAAAGCCCTCCTGATGAGGTTTCTGAGATTTTTGGCAAAAACATTCCTCCCAACCGAGGTGCAGCCCATCGCTTGCCAGAAGTCCATCTTCAAGAAACTGCAGTCCGTGATCTAAGAATCCAAACCGTTCCTGTTTACACCATTTGCGAAGCCAGCTGTTCACTTCCACTATTTTTCCCTCTCTCCCTGGGCCACGTCGTTCAACTGGGAGGACAGATGAGATGACAATTTGTGCATTTAATTGCTTCAATTTCCTGCCCAGAGCCTCGTAGTCTCTTTTGATTTTCTGGAGGCTATTGCTTGCAGTGTCATTGGTTCCCACATGAACCAAGAGGAAGGAGTATTTGTCAGTGGGTTTTATGATTCCTTGCAGTCGTTCAGTTACATCATGGATCTTAGCCCCGGGGAGACAGCACACTTCCCGAGACATCTTGTCAGGCCCACAGATCACTGCTTCTGTTCCCCTCAGTAGGGAATCCCCTATCACCACTACACGCCTCCTCTTAGGTCTGGTCGGGGTTCTTCCGTGAGCTATCCGTTCCAAGGTCGCCTGCACATTCCCTGCGGACTGACTTTGCTGCTCGTCTTCATATACCTGTGTTGGGTTTCAGAACTTACTGGGTTAATTTTTGTTCTGAGTGTGCCTCCCATTCTCTGACGTTTGGAAGGAGGGAGGAGCTCTACTTGTTGTTCTCTCTGTGTCTCTGAGAGAGGACGCCATGAATGCTAGCAGTCCAGGAGAATTTGGGAAATGCTGAGCTGTAAATATTTGCTGCAATAAAGAACTGTTGAATTTGGACATACACAGTGCTTGGTGTTTGTCTGGATCTGAAGCAGACTGCAACGGTTTTGATCCGCTGTGTTTTTACTCTGCAAGGCGAAACCGGAGAAGAAGAAGGTCTGAGAGCAGCTTGGCTGGGAAGCGTGCCGGACCGCATTATGCTGGGGCTAATTGGGGCCATAAAGCAATTAGCTGGCCAGTGCAATTAAGATCTTATCAGATCTTCACAGGTTATGGAGGACCTAATTACCGCTAATAAAACTGTTGCTGTGAGTCTGCCGGTGAGCTTTGAAGTCTTGAAGTCAGCTTGGCAATAGCTGGAAGACGCTACTGAAGCGGCAGAGGTCTGCGTTCTGTGTTTTGCCTGCTGCAGAGAGGCAAGAGTTGCTGAAAGCAGAGAGCTGGGAAAGCAGCTGAGGAATCGGGTGCCGGAGGGCTGACTGGTGAAACGTGAGTACAGCAGCTGGGGCCCCGGGAAAGAGGAGAGAATGGCGGACAGCCAGATCTTTGAGGACGTTCCGCTTGAAAAGCTCACTTTAAGAAGTTGGGCAACCTGGTCCAGAAGAGTAAGGGGTTGGTTTCTGGTCACTGGGCTTTGGGGTGCAAGCCAGAAAGAACCACGTCCCCTGAACCCAGGTCCTGAAGGGACAGACATTACAGGCTTTGAGGCTGCGTTGCCTGAAGAAAGCCAGCAGAGAATGCAAAGAGAGCTTGCTATGCTAAAAGCATGCGTACATGCATCACTTTTGCCCAGTTTGGAGGGCGTAAAGTCAGCAAGGGCTGCCTGGGAGGTGCTGAGAAGTTTGTGTGAAACTTCAGCAGGATGCCAGAGCCCTGGAGGAGTCATGCAGAGCCTGGAAATGGCTGTAGCCCCAGTCCCTGAGGTGCAAGTCGGGGGGGCTGAGAATTCCAAAGGCAAGTTTCAAAAGTTTTCCACTGTGAGTGCTGAAGTGAAACGCAGTTTCAGCGAGGGCAGGGCTGGCACAGAGGGCTCTTCCGGAAGAAGGGGGGCCAGGCCAGCTGAAAGGAGCCCTGGGCAGTATTTTTCCACTGGGGATCGTCGTCATGCAAAGTCTGGAAGGCGGCGGAGAGCTAGACGTTTCAAGGTCGGCCACCTGGACAAAGTGAAGATAAGGCCTAAAGAGTCGCGTGGGAACGCAGAGGCCAGGCCGGTCTCCAAGGCAACGGAGGAGGCTACTTCTACGGAAGCTGCCAAGGTCCTGAGCAAGGGGGAGTTGGTTGCCAAGACAACCAGACAGAACTGCTGCAAAAGCCCAGGGAGAGGGGGCAGCGATACGTTTGTTGCCAGTATGGCTTTGTTTGAGGACAGCTCTGAGAGACACACTGATTTTCGTTTTTTAATCGACTCAGGAGCTAACTGCCACCTGATCCCAGAGACCCCTGCAGTCGAGATGTGGCATTGCAAGGCAATTCCGGCTGGAAAAACTGTTCAGTTTGCAAGTGGGGAAAAGAAAAGTGTGAATAATGTTGCAAATGTATTGTTTTCTGTTTTGCAGGAGCAGATGGAAGTTTGCATTGTGCCGGGAGTGCAACACTGTATTTTATCTGTGCCTTATTTGTTGAAAAAGGGGTTTAAGGTTTGTTTTGAACACGATTTTTGTACAATCTCCAAAGGAGGGAAGCAACTGGTTAGAGTTGCAAAGGGGCAGAATGATCTCTTCATTCTTAAAACGTCCCTGGAGGGTGAGGGGAAGGTTGAGAAAGCACAAGCCCTGCGTGCTACAGTTCCCACTCATGTTTCATGTTCGTGTGTGTGGCATAAGAAGACAGCCCATGCCTGTCTTGAAGAACTACAGGTGCTACCTGAGGTTTCCAAAGGCTGTAAAATTGCGGAATGTGCAAGAGTCCTAGATTGTCAGGCTTGCAGACAGGCAAAGGTAAGAGGGTGCAGTTACCCCAGGGTGGAGAGGGTAACCACAAAACCTTTTGATCTTGTGCACATAGATCTGTTGGGTCCCATGAAGGAACCAAGTCTGGGAGGGGCCAGGTTTCTGCTGACACTGCAGGATGATTTTACGCAGAACACCTGGACACATGGTCTCAAATCCAAGGAAGATGCTGCACAGCTGATTAGTCGTTGGATTGAGGAGGTGGAACTAAGGTTCTCCACCAGAGTCAGGGAAATTGCTAGTGACAGAGGTTCACAGTTTACTGGGTCTGCTTTGCAGAAGTTCTTTCACAAGAAAGGGATAAGTCACACAGTGACTTCTCCTCAACAGAGGGGGGTGGCAGAGCTCAGAAGTGAGGCTCTGGTTAAAGCTGCACAGGTGATGCTGTCAGATTCTGGGTTACCTCCGAAGTTTTGGATGGAGGCAGTTAAATATGTGAGCTTCACCTGGAATAGGTCCTACAATTCAGTGGTAGGAGACACACCGTTTTTCATGCTTCACGGGAGGAAGCCTCAGGTTCACTTCCTCCGTGAGTTCGGATCAACGGCCTCGCTGCTGGTGCCTGAAGCTTTGCGAGGGCCAGGTGAACCCAAGTTCCAGAAAATGATCTTCTGTGGGTATGAGCCAACGGCTCGTGCATGGAGGTTTGCGTACCCGTCAGGTGATCAGAGTAAGCTGCTGATCAGTAAACACGCTGAGTTCTGTAAGCAGGAGGAAAGGTCAAAGACCCCTGCCAGACGCGATATTCTTTCAGAATGTCTTTCTGATTCAGAGCAGGAAGGTTCTGATGAGGAGGAAGGAGAGCCAGGGGCTGAGTCTGCTGATGACGATCAGCTCACTGACCAAAGTCAGGAGCAGGATGGGGCATCTCCGCAAGTTGTACAAAGAGAGCCCAAGAGTGAGCCTAGTTCTCCTGTGAGGGTAATTCCAAAGGTTCGAAGACGCGTTAAGTCAGAGGGGGAATCCCAGGATGCAAAGGACATACCTGCTGACCACAGTGAGTCAGAGGCAGTGCCTGAGTTTGTGCCCAGGAGGTCCAGTCGCACAACGAAGGGAATTCCACCTGAGAGGTATCAGGCAACAGGTGCGTGGGTAAGTTTCGCACAGTGCGAATCTGAGAGTTGTGAGGATGTTCCACAGATGCCTGACAGGGACGCCAGGAGAGGGCGCAAGGCATTGGGGAAGGGATTGATCTCACAGAGGTCTGCAAAGGTACATCCACAGGTCTTGTCAGGAATGGAGGCAAGAGGGGGTGTTGGGTTTCAGAACTTACTGGGTTAATTTTTGTTCTGAGTGTGCCTCCCATTCTCTGACGTTTGGAAGGAGGGAGGAGCTCTACTTGTTGTTCTCTCTGTGTCTCTGAGAGAGGACGCCATGAATGCTAGCAGTCCAGGAGAATTTGGGAAATGCTGAGCTGTAAATATTTGCTGCAATAAAGAACTGTTGAATTTGGACATACACAGTGCTTGGTGTTTGTCTGGATCTGAAGCAGACTGCAACGGTTTTGATCCGCTGTGTTTTTACTCTGCAAGGCGAAACCGGAGAAGAAGAAGGTCTGAGAGCAGCTTGGCTGGGAAGCGTGCCGGACCGCATTATGCTGGGGCTAATTGGGGCCATAAAGCAATTAGCTGGCCAGTGCAATTAAGATCTTATCAGATCTTTCACAACCTGATCGACTGTAACGAGGGAGAGATCCTCAAATGGAGTCTGCTCTTCGTCTTCCATGCTAGGGGAGAGGACCTCAAAGCGATTGTGTATTTCTAAACAATCAGAGTGAACCCTGGGCCTCCTACTTCTTTGAGTCACGTTTCTCCATATATCTGGCTCCTGTGTTGGTGAACTAGCCTCCTTCTCAGGGGAGTCCCCTGTCTCCTCCTTGGTGGAGACGGTGTGCTCTGTTGCTTCCAAGAAGAGCTCCAGCTCTCTAATTCTTTGGAGCGTAGCTACACGTTCCTCCAGTTGCTGGACTTTGTCTTCTAAGAGGGCAATCAACATGCAATTGCTGCAGGTAAAGCTGCCTGCAACCTTTGGCAAAATGGCAAACATTGTGCAGGAACCGCAGGCGACTGCATCTGTTCCCTCACCCTCCATCTTGAGAACGTGTCGTTGGGGGTGGCTACAGCGGTCCTCCATCATAAGAAGCGTGCAGACAGGACAAATAACTCAAAAAACCAAACGTTTGAGACTAGCTCCCCTAAATCTAAAAGATGGATCAAACTGCACACACCGCTGCCCTGCAAGCTCTGATAAGCTCCTCCCACAGCTAATCACCTGCCTCAACAGAAACCCTGCCCCCTCTGACCTTTGCACAGGGACAGTGGCGTAGCGTGGGGGTGCAGGGGGGGCTGGGGGGGCCAGGTGCAACATCTGGGGGTTAGGGATAGGGGCGCAAATCCACAGGTTAGGGGGCGCAAATCCATGGGTTAGGGGGTGCAAATTACTTGCCTTGCCCCGGGTCCTGACAACCCACGCTACGCCACTGCACAGGGAGAGCAGCTAATCAGCCACAAAAAAAAAACACACACACAAGAAAACCCTTTTTGCTCCTTCTTCAGCTGCTGCCCTGCAAGCTCTGAAAAGCTCCTCCCACAGCTAATCACCTGCCTCAACAGAAACCCTGCCCCCTCTGACCCTTGCACAGGGAGAGCAGAAATCAGCCACACCTAATTGGCTGGCACAAATATGGTGACCACCAATGGCCTACATACATAGCAGAAGAAGAGGTTGAAATAATTTGTTCCAGTTTGAACTGCAGATGAGTGGTGCCATTTATTTACTTATTTTAGAATTTTTTTTATTTATTATTAAACTCCCCATGAAATAGAAGATTAGCACAGCAGACCATGGGCTAAGCTAGGACCTTTAAACTTGATATACTCCTTTGCAATTTGTGCAGGGCAGTTTATTTTCATGTGGTAGTTGTTTTTCAATGAGGGTACACGCAAAAACTATATTGCCCAGATGGAGTCTCTAGCGATATAGTCCATTCTATTGCCTCATTCTGCAGTATGTGTAGACAAGGCATCAGTTACTGATTTGGGCAAATTCAAATTCAGGAAGGACAACCATGGGCTTCCACTGTCCCCCCCCCCCCCCCCGCAGTATGAATGGGACCTGTCCTGGGTTCCTCCAAATCCTCAGCTTGAGAAAAGTCACACCTTCTCTTGCCTGGACTGTTACAAGCTCCATCTCACATTTGCTAACCTCCCCTCCCTCCAGCCGCTCCAAGAGAGGCCTGCACATAAAACACATGCTTGGTTGGTTTGCATATGCTCACATTTCAGGGGATCCTGGCTTCATGAGTCCTTGTGGCTGGCTCTTCCCAGTTGTGATGGTGGGGTTATTGCCACAGGCTGCAGCTTTTCCTCACCAGGGTTAGCACTGCTGCCATCTCATCCCAGCAGCAGCATCCTGAGAGCCAGTGTGGCGTTGGCCTTGGATCTGGGAGACGATGGTTCAAATCCCACTCAGCCTCGAAGCTTAGTGGGTGACCTTGGGCCAGTCCCTGCCCCTCAGCCTCACCTGCCTCACAGGGTCGTTGTGGGAATTAAAGGAGGAGGGGGAGAACCATGCAGGCCGCCTTGAGCTCCTTAGAGGAAAAGGTGGGGAAGAAATACAACGTAAGATCTTGCCAGACTCTGCTTTGCCGCAGAGCACAACATCTGTTTCAGTTGAGATTCCTGCCTTGCAGGGGATTGGACTAGAGGACCCTGGGGGTCCCTTCCAATTCTACAATTCTATCCAAAGTTTTACCATGTACTCAACAGCACTTGGAATGGCCTCATTGATCAAGATGGATTGGACACAAAGAGTTGCAATATAAGTGCATTTGTAGATGCAGAAAAGAGCATTATTGAGCAACATTTTGATATAGCTGCTTGACCAATAATGCTAGCAAGATGAACATCTGTGTTTCTTTCCATTCGGAGGCCCTTCCTCTGTCCCCATGGTGCTCTCCCTTGCTGCTGTGGCATGTGTGTGAATACAGCAACCATGTCAATGAAGGCAATCATGTGGATCTTTCCTACTCAATCACCACCCTGCACATCACAGGGTAGTGACCAGGTGGTAAAGACCTAGGCATCTGCAGGAGTCCCAGACATACCAAAGCTTCATCTGAAAGCGCCATGGGGAAGCAGCTCTCTGAAAGAGGCAGCTATGTGCAAAGTGGGCACTGAGGAGGACGGCTTGAACAGTGTGTGGTGTCCCTCCAATGGTGTTTCTTACTCCTAGAAAATTATATTATAAAGGTTGTTTGTTGTGAAGAAAAGCCTGAGAGCACCTTGGGGAATGGAAATCAGAAGGACATATGAAAATTGTCTAGGATTTTGCTTAACAGAAAGAACAAGTACAGAAGTGGCCAAAGGAAGCAATTACAGTGTGTTGTTGTTGTTGTTGTTGTTGTTGTTGTTGTTGTTGTTGTTGTTATTATTATCATCATCATCATCATCATCATCATCTTCAACAACAATCATTAGAGGGTAGGGTAGACGATAGAAACCACACAAAACTTGAGAGGTGCCCCTGTTGTCTTCTGATCAGTTCCAGGCTGCTGTCTTGCAGCACTTTCATCCTGCTGCTACAATCCCAAATCTCTGTTTCACAGTATGTCTCTCCTTGCCCTATGCCTGCTGTTACCAACCTTTGGGAAATCAACACACCCAGTATCTTATTACACATGCTTAATAAACATGCACTGACCTGTGTACCTTTAAAGTGTTGGTGGAGCCTCCTGTTGACATCAAAAGGAGTTCACACGCCTCCCTCATCTTGAACTGCTGCACCTGAATTATTTGAATCCCCCTTTCCATTCTGGCTCACTTCTAGTAATGAAGTTGGCCTGGGGGAAGCAACTTATGCACACTCTTACAAATATCCACTCCTATGTAAATCCCAATGAGCTCAGCTGGGCTTCCTTTCAGGAAAGAGGGCATCGGATAGCCGCCTGAATCCACGTGGAGCAAGGGGATGGAAGGAGGAGGCAGGTTTCACTCCTTTTGATGTCAAAAATAGTTACCTTACCACTCTTTGTGGGTTAGCAGGCCAGTATGTGTTCAATAAACATGTCCGTCTGGCCCTTAAATTCTGTCAATAGGTTAGGATTGTGAGGATTTTCAAACACTGTATATGTTTTCCTTTATTGTTGGTGTTTGGTTTTTAGAGTTTGTAATTTATGTTTCTTGACAACCTATTGGGCAAAATAGACTTGCAAGGCTGCAATCCTATACATACTTACCCAGGAGTATGAACACACCCTATGGAATGTACTGGAACTTCCTCCTGAGCATATGATTGAGCTCTAAAAGTACAAATATGATGCATGTGATAAAATGCATGCACACACATTTTGATACCTGATGTGTGGTATGTTTCATAACTTGTCTGTGTATACCACTGTATGAATGGTTTGGAAGTGCAGTTCACAGAATTTCATTCACTTGGGATGGACATTCTTGAAAGCAAAATAATTTTTTTGGGAGGGAGGGACGTTTTCATCTCATATGAGTTTAATAATGAGACATGAAAGACAGCCTGACAGAGGTCAACATAATGTGGCTATTGCATATAAATAAGGTTGTGGGAGTGAGAATCATTTAAGCTAAATTTTTGAAACAAGAAAAAACTTATCTATGTCAAGTCAAGTCAAGTCAAGTTGTTTTATTACGGTCAATGACCAGTATCAAGACAAAACCACCAATTACAAATGATTTATTTAATTTTGGGATCTCATGTTAGAAACAATAGGAAAATGTTAAATACATTTCCTGCCAATTGGTAGAAGCTTTTTGAATTATTATTTTTAGCATACAGAGATATCACAGGAAGTAATATTTTCTCTCTATGCTATAAAGTGATATCAGTCCTGGAAACACGCCGCTGTGCCTCAGCTCTCTCCTTAAACTCAGAACCTTAGTCTCCAAAAATGGCATATTCTGTTCTGAAACTGGAGCTGGAATGCGTACGTCTGAATATTTGAAACTTGGCAATGAATGAGCACTTTAGACACTGGCTTTCTTGATTCTTTTGACTTTTTACTATGTCAGAGAGGAAATCTCATCATCTGTTAGCTGTCATATGCAAAACACCATCGTTTCTTAGCTACTAAATACTGATTGACATGAAATGCTATTGCCTGTCAGCTACCACCTACTGCCAAATATTTGGCAAGTGTTCAGAGACTACGCAGTGAATATTGGAACATATGAAACTGCATTATATCACGTCAGACTATTGAGGCATTTAGCCCAGTGTCGGCTGCTCCAGCTATCAGCGGCTCTTCAGCAGAGACTCTTTCCCAGCACCTGCTCATGGAGCTGTCCAGTTGCAGGTGCCAAGGACTGAAACCAGGACTTTCTGCACGCAAACCATGTGCTCTGCCATGGCTGCCAATATTTGCCAGAATAATTCACGGGGGGGAATTTGGGGGAGCAAATTTATTTCTGTCTCATTTCACACTACATTATCCTCCTTCCAACACATATTTACTGTCCACCCTGTGTGCTTTCATTGTGTTCTTCACGTCCAGTTTAATGTGGGTGAATTCAAACATGCATGGTTACAATGTTGTCCAATGATTCAGAGATCTGGAACAGAGCAAGCGCAGGATGGGATGGGATCTTGGAGGGCATCTCGTAACCAACCCAACTCCCTAGAGGAGTTGCAATGAAGGATGCAACCACAGCACCCCTGGTTCTTCAGGGGTTCTCCAGTCAAGGAGAGCCCACCACTGTTCTTCAGTAACTCCAGTCAAGGAGAGCCCACCACTTTCTCTAGTAGGCTGGAGATGAGCTCTGCACTCCATAGTTGCCTTTGTCTGGACTTACCGTAATCGCCCAGGGGTCCTTTACCTTTTTACCCTCCAAGGAGCTCAAGGTGGCAGGCACACTTCTCTCCTCTCCGTTTCTATCCTCAGAACAACCTTGTGAGGTAGGTGAGGATAAGAGATAGTCACCCCATTGGCTTCATGGCCGAGTAGGGGTTTGAACAGTTGTCTGCCCAGTCCTAGTCCAACTCTCTAACCCCTGGCCCACACTGATGACATAGATGCATGTGTGAATCAACCCTTGGAGACATTATACTCTACTCTACTACTGCCTTCAACAAAGCTCTGCAGATTTAGATGTGTTTTAAGAGTGCACTTTCTTCAGCTGCTTCACAAAATTTGACATTTCTTACATACCAGACTTTAAAGGAATTATAATGGTTTTGTAGGCTTGCTGTGGCTTTACAAATGCTTATTTGCAAGGATAGAACAACTGTGCTGTTAAAAGCATTACTTCTAATGGAAATGCTGACACCATCTCAATTCTCTTGGTGCTCCTGAGCCCTTGTGTAACAATGGAATTTTCTGCTCTTTGTACAATGCATACTAATTGCCACATGGGGAAAAGTCAGGTTGTGCCGAAAACAGCAGAATGGTGGAATGGTGCCATCTAAAGGAAAGGAAGTGATATAACCTTGACATCGCATTAAAGCAATGCCTTCTCCATTTTCCTTTTCAGTCCTCTAATTGCTCCAGAAGCCAGCATTTTGAAGCCCACATGTTTCCAGAGATTTGTATGGTAATGGTTAAATTTGCTTGAACTGTGGCAAATATTGGCATTCAAGCATCTGAACATTGATTGCTTTTTGAATGGCTGCATTCACTGGTATGTGCCTCTACTGGTTGGAATACTTTGGTGAATGCTGATGGTCTCTTTGAAGCATGCACCAGTGTATCTCTCTCTTAAGTGTCTGGATATTCTCCAAATTAACTGGGTCTTGCCAATATTTGCTGATGCTCACAGACTTTTGGACATTCGGGCAAAGCTTCAATACTCTTTGCATATTAACAGAGAATTAAGTCATAAGAATGATAGAAAAGAAGCCAGCAGAGAACCAGTACATGGTCTCTCCTAGTGTGTGACAAGTAGTTTCACTGTGTGATATACGCATCACTGGTGAAACTCAATGGGGAAGGCATGACTCAGAAGAATGGATGCAATCTGGAACTCTGCTGAACAGACTGTTGGTCAGTGTAGGTGCCCAAACTCTGGGAAACCCTAGGATACCCAATGACTCTGCAACAACTGCTGATCCTAGTGTTCTGGGTGAGAGAGATCACATAGACTAGCTCCTGACCAGGAGCTGGGAATCAGCCATGCCCCAGGAACCATGACAGCTCACTGCAGAAAGCCACCTATTGTAGGACCACTGAGTCATGCTTTATCCTGCCTCTCAAGTGTAACAAGGTGTTTTTTCTTTCTCTTGCACATCTTTTTTCAGTCTATCTTCGTTTTTCTCATTGCAGCCTCTACCTTGCTCCTTCCCATGTTTGGTTACGCATGCAGATAGGAGAGGGATGGATTCTTAGTGTGCAATGGGACCCCTAAATACACCCCTTTGTTTCTGTGTTGTGCTCTGCGGTCTGGCCAGATCCCACAGGCCAGGAACCTGCAGAAAGGTGCAATGCGTCTTTGCTCAATGAGACATTTTATCCCGCTGCCCCAGAGGTCCTTGCGATATACAAGTCCTCCCTTCACGCAGACGTACCCCCATTGTGTTTCATAACTCATAAAAAAGGAATGTAACCATTCTTGAGTCCTGCATGAAGAAATGAATCACCTAATCTGAAGCATTTCTGAAAGAGCTTAAAAAGACATATGCACACAAAAGTGCCAGAAAAGATAATTTCAAAATCTTACTTTTTTGTTTTGTTTTGCATGCGTATTCTGGTCTCACAGACACTTTCCCTTTTGCCCACCTTTGCACTGGTGAGACCACCCCTAGAGAAAGATACCATTAATCACTTCAATTACCTTTCATACCAATGCACTTTCTATATTTGCCTCTTGTGTTTTATTACTAGTAGAATAAACACGCATATTTTTATAACAGCCCCTTTGGGCTGTGTCAACAGCTATACATGCTTCTTTGCTTAACATTGCTGGCTTAGCGTCGAAAGCCTTTAAAACACAACAAAGAAACAGAGATGATTCAAATAATTCGCATTATATAGAGGCATGATGATGGATGTGATCTCCTGTTATCTTAACATTGACACATGCTTAGTATGCTCTGCAAGTTAAGTCATTGGCTTTTAAATAAGAGTTTAGATCTCTGATAGCAGCTGGAAGGCAAGCCAGAGCCTGCTTACAGAGCCCTGCTGCTCAAAATGACTCTGCTGGGGCTCACCCTGGGACAAGAGAAATGATGGGATGGGGGGGGGGGGTTGCAGGGCTTGAAGGCTGGCTCCAGAATTGTGAGGACTGGCAAGAGATGTTGGAGCCCAATTTATGCTTCTCACTGAGAGAGCATGAAGAACCCTAAGAAGGGAGAGCAGCAAGGACCTTGATGTTTGGTCTTCAACAGTTAGCACTTGGACAGTAGATGGAGCAGGCAGTTTCCCTGCTATGGTGAGGCAAGGTGCTGTAGTGGACAGCAGGATAGACAGTGGTGCTTACCTGACCTTCCATCAATGAAGTTGCTGCTGCTTACTGGGAGGAAGAGTGGGAGCGGCAAGGAGGCAGGGAGATCAGTTCTGGGCAAATGCTCTGGCAGAACCAATACAGTGTTCCTGCTGGTGTGTTTGCACAGCGCCAGCCTCCCCAGCATCTTGACGCTTAAACTCTTCCTCCCCATAAGCAGCAGCAGCTCTGCTGATGGGAGGTCAGAAAGGCTGTGCTGCCCTTCCCCATTGTCTGCTACTGGTGAGATGTATTTCTATTTAATTTGTGGCATATATTTTTATAGGTAAAGTTAAAGGGACCCCTGACCATTAAGTCCAGTCACGGACGACTCTGGGGTTGCGGCTGAGTACAACTTCCGGGTCATGTGGTCAGCAGGACTAACCAGAGCGAACCAGAGCAGCGCATGGAAACACTATTTACCTTCCCGCCGGAGTGCTACCTATTTATCTACTTTCACTTTGATGTGCTTTCGAACTGCTAGGTTGGCAGGAGCTGGGACCGAGCAACAGGAGCTCACCTCATAGCGGGGATTCAAACCACCGATCTTCTGATCGGCAAGCCCTGGGCTCTGTGATATAGACCACAGCGCCACCCACGTGTATATTTCTATATTAACATATAAATTAGCCTATGTGGTTTCTCTGGCCTGGGTTGGTGTTCACTGGCCTTCTAAAAGCTGCACATGTAGGAGCCATAAATCTTATTTAGAAGAGAAAGCTGCCATCTTCACGTCAGAATCATATTCTTAAGCAGGCCTTTGCAGAGCCGGCCCACCCATGAGGCAAGGTGAGGTGACTGCCTCAGGCAGAAGGATCCACAGGGGCAGCAGATCCTGCTGTAGATCTTCATTCCCTCCTTGTTCCTGATGTGGATCTTCATTCACCCCTTTCTTCCCTGGTGGGGAAGGGGGCACCATACTGCAGTTCACTTCAGATGCCACAATGTATCCGGCTGGCTCTGGGCTTTGGTTGCCTCCTATAACTGGGAAGTGGAGAAAACTATAGTAGTCATGGAGTTTGCAAACAGAGAATGACCCAGTGTGGTGCACTGAGTGGGGCTCCGCCCCTCAATGGTAGAGCATTAATGTCCTCCATCTTCATCCTCCCCCTAGTTTTTTGCGAGCACTCCCAGCTTTGCATCAGGCAATTTCAAAAATTAAAATAATTTGTAAAAAGGGAAATCAAAGGACTCACACTGTTTCCAGCTTCCCTTTGGTGTCCAGCCCACTCAAAGTGATAATGGTGGCATTCTGAATTCAGTGGTCCTCTAACCAGTCTCTGCCCTATTACTGCCTGGCTACCTATTGTTCAATTTAAAGAAATGAAACTGCTAATGGTGGCCAGGCAGAGTGCCAGTCCCTACACTGCCTTGTCTTCCAGAGATAAGAGAACTGATTAAGAAGCTGATTAAAGAGAATGCCAGACTTGTCGGGTTCACACTCCTGTCTCAGCAACATGAACGCTGGCTTGGTCTTGTCCACAGAATGGAAGATGGCAGGAGCCCCAAGATGTGCTCTATGGGGAGCTGGCCTCAGGCACCATGTCCATTGGCAGACCAACTCTGTGTTACAAAGCTTGCAGTTCCTAATCATCTCTCCTCTGTGAGACAGGGCGGTGGTTTGTGAGAAGTCGGTGGTGCAAATAGTTAAACTTTTTGGCTGCATCACATTTTGAATGGTCAAAAATTGCCTCCACCTTTGAGGAGCGGGCATTGCCCCCTGCCTGCACACACTGCCCAAGAAAGCTTGTCACAGCCTCACATCAGATTTGTTGAAGGCAGGAATGTAAAGTCCAATGTTTTTGGCCTGAATATCCTGGTAGTGTCCTATATTCTTTATTCCCATGGGGAGGAATAGGGAATTCTTAGGGGTGAGGAGTTGCTGCTGGTGTAAACCCCTAAATGACTATATTCATGTCAAAGACTAAAATCCTTTTCACTGAAAAGAAAGGAAATCTGGCAGCTTGACTTGTGCCGATAACACTGCTGTAGTTATTATGAGGTATAAATAATTAATATCCACAACAAATGCTCTTGGAATACATTGCTTGCTTTTAAACAGTTTAATCTTGAATTTATCCAAGCACGGGTATATGAACCTTGGCTTCTGAAATATTAAATCTCTTTTCAAATCATCCATCCCATTTATCTGAAATACCATGCACAATGTAGTATTGCCAGCTTAAGATCACTCGATAAAAGACCTACAAAAATATAACTGGTTTAGAGCTCATGCAACTCAAGTTCTTTGCATGGTTTAGGGTTGGCAGAAAGGTTCTTGCACCTTCAACAGCAGTGTGCCAAGGAAACGTCAGCAAGTTAAGCCTTTTCTATTGTGGAAATACAATTTTGGGTTAAACTTCACTTGTTGACATTCTGTCTGCCCAGTGTCGTGCATGTTGGTGCTTACTTTATTTTTGGACTCTACACCACACAAGAGAGGATACAATTTTGCAAATGACACAAAGCGTATGCAATACTGTGTTCTATTCTGTGAGTGGGGTAGAGGGCCCCCGAAAGACCTGTTGTGGCCCTGGACCTCTGCAATTGAGGCCTGGCTGTTGAAGAGGGCTTTGGCAATGGTGGTCACTTACACATCACTGAAGAAGAGGAAATGGTTCACCCAAAATTTTGGAAGGAAAGGTATAGATTTGCATAATATTTGCACATACTGTATATGCAAAAAGTGGAGAAGACTGTGACGAGGTGACCAGGGTGTCTGTTCCATCTGCTAGCCAGGTGCCAATTATTGATGGCCAACTTCAAGGCTCCTGCTGCTCTCCCTTCTTCTGGTTCTTTATCTTTAAGCTAGATTTCAGCGAGAGGGCTTCTTTGTAGCCACCCTAGCCTCATCCTCAACTTCCTTCTGCATCCTCAGTTCTGTGTTCTAGAACTGGATTCTTGCATTCAGCTTACTAGGCTGTATATATAATTCTGATTACAGTGGTACCTCGGGCTACATACGCTTCAGGTTACATACGCTTCAGGTTACAGACTCCGCTAACCCAGAAATAGTGCTTCAGGTTAAGAACTTTGCTTCAGGATGAGAACAGAAATCGTGCTCCGGTGGCATAGTGGCAGCAGGAGGCTCCATTAGCTAAAGTGGTGCTTCAGGTTAAGAACAGTTTCAGGTTAAGAACAGACCTCCGGAACGAATTAAGTACTTAACCCGAGGTACCACTGTAACTGGGATCATTATGTTACAGGTGGTTCAAGCTTTTAGCTTTTCACTCCACATAAACATTTAGGAATACAAACTTCTAATGGGAAGGAAGGGTTTCCCTACAGCAAAATTCCATATTCACACACAATTGTTATTTGTAGCTTTATTAGCTGTATGCATTTTATTATTCTGATGTAGAGGTGTGCAGCGACCCATGATTCACCTTATAGCTGTAACATTTGGAAGCAGCACAATCTGTTTCAGAATTGGCTTGTTATTGTTGGGAATCTGATATGAGATACACATGCAGTGGAAGTTGCTCCCAGTACCAGTCACCACACGGAAGCAGAGTGAGGTCCAAATAGTTTATTGTTGCAGAAGATAAGGCTTAGTAAGACAGTTCTGGAAGAAGATATATACAGACAGCCCGAGGGCTTTTGCAGATACAGATATATATAGATATATACAAGTACAAAGTATCTTTGTTGCTCTAAGTTGAGCAAATCAAGACATAACACTGGACCACTAATGTCAACAGACTGATGGGCTCACAGACTAACTGAGCTGATATATCTTAATCACAGATATAATCAGAGCACTGGGCCATAAGCAATTTGCTTGGCTGACCTTGCACTTGCAATTAGCTGATCCATGGGGTGATTTATGCTCATGAAGGGAATTAACCCATTTTATGACCAGTTACTCCAACAATTATTCAGGTCCAAATCTGATCCACTGAATCTGAAGCTCTGTTTTGCCCACATTGATTATCATTGGGAAGCTAAAAATGGCTATACTATTCCCCCCTATCAACTTCGTTGGACTGGTCATGTTGTGCGGATGCCTGGTGATTGTCTTCCAAGGCAACTACTCTATTCTGAACTTAAAAATGGAAAGTGTAATGCTGGTGGCCAACAGAAGAGGTTTAAAGACTGTCTCAAGGTGAATCTAAAAAAAGGTAGTATAAACACTGACAACTGGGAAACACTGGCCTTCGAGCGCTCCTGTTGGAGAACAGCCTTCACCAAAGGTGTCATGGGTTTTGAAGGGACTCAAACTCAGGACACAAAGGAGAAACGTGCTAAGAGGAAGGCATGCTTGGCAAATCCTCACCTTGATCAACTCCCACCCAGAAACCAATGTCCCCACTGTGGAAGAACGTATGGCTCCAGAATTGGCCTCCACAGTCACTTACGGACTCATTGTTAAAACTGTGCTTATGGAAGATAATCTTACTTGACTATGAGTGATCACCAAAGAAGAAGAAGAAGATAAGTGGATGAAATTTGCAGGCAAAGAAGCCGCTCCAGAGTGAATAAAGCACACCAAATTCAGGCACATATATTCAGGATGTTTTGTGCATTGATTTTTTTTTTAAAGGAAAGGTCTTTAAACAGTGGAAAAGCAGAAATCATATTCCCTCCTCTAGTTTTTAAGGGGGAGGATCAGTTTGAAAGCTGGGGACATAAGTGAGGTGTCCCTGGATAAGAAAGTTGCATATGTAATTTTTATTCCACCCCCTTCTCTCAGTTCTCTACACTTTCCTCAGCTTGAATGCTCAGTATTTCCCAAGTCAACAATCTGACTCAAGAATGTGAAACTTTGCCTCAAATCACTCAAAGAAGCCTATGAGCTAAATTTCAAAGGAAATGTTACGAGTTTGTTAGGTGCCAGACCAATCTAAATTTATGTATCCAGTAAGTGTTAGAATTTAATCATGCCTCCTGACCCCCTGGATTCAGCAAGTGTTAAAATAGAAGCCAAGTTAGCCCTCATGAGATAATTGTCTGGATGACAGGCCATTAAGAGAACAAAGGAATGGTGTTAAGCAATTAACAGAGCAAAAGAAAGGAGCCTCTGTGCTACATGATGAATGGGTGGGCTTTTAGGTAGTTAGGGAGTTGGGAGCTGCAGGCTGAAAGTCCAGATGTCTATTTGAACCCAAGGCTGCAGCTATGGAAAAAACAAAACGCTCTTGGGGCGTTGGTGCTGTGAACCCCTCCATTGCAGGCTCAGATTGTCTATATGTGTAAATAGACCATATGTCATAAAGACGCCACAGTCTCCACTGTGTCTCATTGCCAAAAGGAAATATGAACCCTGGAGAAGTGTTTGAAAACCCTGGAACCTTGCACTGCTTGGAGATTGGGTGTGCAACAGAAAGATGACAACAGAAGGAGAAGGAAAGAAGGAAAGAGGGAGAGGCAGCAAGAATACTGGCTGCATAAGAGCAAGTGCAGTTAATTGCGTTTCAGCTTCATTTCAGGCACATGCGTCTTGATGCAAATACAGATATACAAATCAGCCCTTTCCTAATGGACTTCCTTACCTGAAATATGATTAATTTGGGGGTAGATAACAGGTGTGAGTTTTGGGGATGTTTCAGGCAAATGAAGCCTTTTTGAGCAGTATGACTTTGGGAAAGTGAAACACACAGCCTTCACTTCTCCTCCCTGAAATCAGCAGAATAAGGAATTACGGCTTGGATGACAGCCTTGCCTTTTTGACTTCGTTTTGGCTCTAAAATAAAATGAATTTGCATGTGATTCTTCGCAAAATATCAGTAGTCACCTCCTTCAGAAGCTGTTTGCAGTACTGTAAAGTTATTCAAAATATTTTTGAATGGAAGTGTCAGTTTAAGATCCTCAACACAGAGCAGACCTACAAAGCCTATTTGCAAAGTAAATTTGCTCTGGATTTCCGATACCTAGGAAAGTTTTTTCTATTATATTTATTTAAAATTACAACAGTTTACATTAGAAACAAGCTCAAACAATTAAGGTGAAAGATAAATAACTGCATACAGTTTAATTTTACAAAATGCAAACATACATCTTTCATTGTTCCATAATCTGAGTATTAAACACAGTATAATTGCACAATGCAGTTTCACTGTCTTCAAAGGCTCAAAGAATCAAACAGGTCTGACTTTTATGAAATAATTTTTATTTTCCTGTACTATGCAAATAATTTTACAGGGTGGCTCTCCTGAATCCAGCTGGGGAAGTTGTGATGGAGGAAGATAGGAAAGGGGACCTGTGTATGCATTCCAGGGAGGGTGTTTTGGTTCTTGAGGAGGGGGTCTTGAGCACACTCAGTGCAAAGAAATTAATGGGATTCAGGCAAGAACCCAGCATGTACACAGGAGAACTCCCCAAGCATTATGCTTTTATAATGAAGCTGCTCATAAGAAAAGCTCTGCTGGGTCAGCCAAAGGCCCATCTAGTCCAGCCTCCTGTTCTCACTGTGGAAAACCAGGTATCTATGGGAACCCCACAAGCAGGACCAAGACCAACAGCATTCTCTCCCCTGGTGATTCCCAATCACAGCTGTGGAGGGGCATATTGCCTCTGCAATTATATGGCATGAATAGGTACACATACCCTATGTAGACATATGATATGGATATGTACACAGACATCAAGGCTAGTGGCCACTGATAGCCTTAACCTCCAGGAATTTGTCTAACCCATTCTAAAGACATCAGAGTTGCTGGCCATTCCTGCATCTTGTGGCAGAAAATTCTATGGTTTTAACTATGTGCTGTTGAAGAAGTCCTTCCTTTTGCCTTTTCTGAATCTTCCAACACTGAGCTTCATTGAAAGGCTCCAGGTTCTGGTGTTATGGAATCAGGAGACACACATCTCCCAAACCACTTTCTCCACATACTTCCTCCTTACACACTTTTCCTCTAAACTAAAAAGCCCCAAATTTAAAAACATTTCATTGTAGAGCAGTTGCTTCTGTCCCTTGATCATTTTAGGTGTTCTTTTTTGAACCTTTTACAGCTCTACAATATCGTTTCTGTACAGAGCATTCCAAATGCAGTCATACCATATATTTGTGTAATGACATTTTATTTTCAGAACCTTTCCTAGTGATTGTTCATATGGAATTCACCTCCTTCACAGCTGCCACACACTGGGCTGGCATTTTCACTGAGATACCAACCATGACTCCAAGATCTCTTTCCTGGTCAATCATGACCAGCTCAGGTCCCATGAAAATTAGGATTTGTTTTGGCCCAGCGGCCATCACTTTGCACTTCATTTCTCTTAGTCTGAATATGTGCAGGTGTTAACCAGTCACCTCTTCTCTCTTCACTATCTTATTTATTCATTTTTGAGATTTATATCCCATCAACATGATTCAGAAGAGCCTTCAGGGTGGCTGCCGGCAGAGCACTTTGAACCCCTTAAGCAACCAAGTGTATTATGAATGTTGTCCATTTTTGACACATAACAACAGCTGTGACATACAACAGTCTTTGTGATTCCTCTGCATATTCTGCCCATTGAAAGCCTAGAACAATATATGCTCCAAATGCAGCCTTTGTTCCCTTTCGGTTCAAAGTGCTCTGGCAGCTGTGTCCACCAAAGAACCCTCCACAGCTTTCACACCCTCCTGCTACATGCTGGAGGAGGGACAGTGTAGCTGCCCAGGTGGTATTGCATTACACCTGTGGATTTCCAAAAGCCCATTAAGTCAGAGAAGCAATAAGATCCTTTCACACAAAATGTTTATGATGTGATTCTCAATGAGCAATATTTACATGGCACTCTTGATTTGGTAATATGGGTTTTCTTTTGCCAGCTGAGAATATAATATGAACCATGCTCCAGTTCTACTAAGAATTGGAATGCTTTAAATATTACAAAATCATTTAAAACAAACAAATAAAGGACAAAGCAGACTAGTGTGCTGGGCTATATCCTGCATTCAGCCTCACAAAACCTGATGTGCTGTATTTTACTATGATAGCTAGCACATGCCTCTATCAGCTCAAATATTTTGCTGAGTTACACCACTAAGCACCCAGTCAAAACATGGGGCTGGCTCCAGGACACAATGGTGATGCCCAACACAGCAGAACTGGATCCCACCAGCAGAGAAGTGGTGCTTGCCATGCTTACTATTTGCATGTTATCGATTTCAGGTGTGTGAACCACTCAGAGGCCATTGTTAAATGCCAAAATAAATAAGTATTGATTAATAAATGCCCATCGTGTTGGGGAGAGGTGAAGAGGAGGACCCTTTTAACAGAAAGCCAACATATATATTTTCAGAGGTAGCAGGGAGTAACTGTTTTCTTCCTGCTTCCTGAAAACATCTGGCTGACCTGTTGGAAACCTAATGCTGAATCACCCTTCTGGTGATGCAACAGGGCTCTCTTTATCTTCTCATGTATTTAAGTGCTGCACTTTCCCCTGTAGAATAACTGGTACAGAAAGAGCTTGTTGGTGTTATTCTGGATGGAAGCACCCAGATGGCAGTTTGCATATTTTGTCCCATAGAAGTTAACAGAAGACACTGAGTATAGAGGCATCCTCTGTGTTAACGCCGCGCCTTCCAGTCACCTTGAGTTTCATTTCTTGGTCACCATTAAGTATGACACAACCTGGTTCTCTGTATATAGAAAATTCTATAGAGCGAACATGGAATTGGGTTGACAAAGTAATTTTATAATGATTTTAATAGGCTAGAAGGTATAAAAAGACCGGGCAGTCTTGTTTCAGCAAGACCATAGTGCAGGGAGGGGGGGGTGTGCCTTTCTTTTCATGGCACACACACACACACACACACACACACACACACAAAGAGGGGTGGTGTAACACAGCTGAAAAAATGGGTTCTGGAACAAAACTGGGTCACAAGTGAAAAAGACAAAGGTCAAAAGTTATTTGAGTAAGCTGGTCTTCTGTTTAGAAACAATACAGTGTGAGGTGAAACAAACAAACAAAAACCTTTAAGGTCATTATCTCTGCCCCCGCCCGCCCCCCCGCCCCAAACTGCCCTCTCGGCTGCACCTGTGTTTATTACATTCATTTATTCTGCATTTTTCTGCACAAAACTTCAGGCAATCAGACCCTGTGAAATAAGTTATAAACCAGTTCCATGATGTAGACGGATGCCCCAATAACTCTCTTTACTGTGTTGTTTCCACCTGCTGAGAAGTCTTCCCATTTTGTTGAAAAATAGGTGGGAGTGGATTTTGCTGGATCAGACCAGTGCCCTGTTTCCAACAGTAGCCACTCATGCGCACTTGGGAAGCTGTGAAGGCAAAAGCTCTGCCCAGAAGTCTCTCCCCAAGACCTGATATTCAGAACTAGTGCTTGTCAGTTTGGGACTCAGGTCTTTGTTGGGCCATCTTTTCATGTACTAGGCCTCCTGTCCACAGAGGTTATACTCTGTGGCTCTTCCTCAGCTGCCCTGACCTTCTGACATAAGATGGGTGCCTCCCAGAAAGAGATCTTTTTTGGTGGGCTCTGGAAATTGTTCCCTCAGGTAGTTCACCTGGTGCCTACCCTGATGCCATTTTAGCTCCACCCTTCTTATTTCCCCAGGCTTTACAAAGTCTTTTAAGCAGATGGGTGTAATATGTCATTGTGCTGTACTGTTGAGCTTCTACCTACTGTGCTTTACTACTGTTCTTAAAGTATTCTTGTTGAATTATTCTTGCTTAGAGATGTATATGTGTATATTACATATATGTGTGTGGCGAGATCAAACTTGGGAGAAGCTTCCTGCTGTAGAATAGGATGTCCCTCTTCTCATCTGAGAAATGTTGGAGGATATGCCATGCCCACAAAGGCCTTCATTGGTGTCCTCGGGCAGCATGTGTGTGTGTCAGATGCTGAGCTTTCTTTTTTAAAAAAAGTAATTAAGAAAGGAAGTTATGAAGTAAAAGGTCAGCCTGAGGTTGTCAGGGGTGTATGTTAGAAAAGAAGCAGAAAGAAGATCCAATAGGATAAAAATGGTATTTCCATCCCTTGGAGTACATATTGGCAGTGTCTTCTGGGGTGGCAGAGGGGCAGGGATAGTTTCTGACTAGGAAGGAGTCTGAGGGCCGGTCCAAAACCTTTTGGCACCTGAGGTGAACCACAAAATGGTGCTCCCTCCACCAGGGAAGAAGGGTTGAGTGAAGCTCTGCACTAGGAACAAGGGTGGAAGAAGACCAGCAGCGCCTCCTATTCACCAAGAGGCTGTTGTAGAGGCAGCACTGGAGAGGGCACTGTCATGGAGGCTGCACATCTGGCCTCCAAGGAGTGTGCTGCAGCTGTCCACAGCAGCAGCAGAATCAGCAGCCGGTGCATTCCTTGGTACCTTCCTTCAAGGCTGCATCTGCTGCTCCTGTGGATCCTGCTGCCTCAGACGGTCACCTCACCTTGCCTCATGGGTGGGCTGGCCCTGGCTGGAAGTGAGGGGGAAGCTGCCACTCTCTTACATAAGCCCACATAACTCTATTTGAGGGACATATTTGCAGCCAATTAGTGGTCTCAGACTGGTCAACATTTTGGTATCTTATGCTGGAGTTAGTGACAATGGTTTTTATCCAGCTCCAGCACATATGAAGACTTGGCCTTGTGTTCATTGGAAGAGAAGGCCAAAAGAAACAGTGTCTGTTAGTGCCCCTTGTGATTAGCAAAGCTAAATGAGCTTGCCATAGTCAGGTCACTCTCACTCAGCCCTCCAAGTCATTCTTATGGGCCTAACCTTGGCGGCGGTCATCCAGCGTTGAAGGGGAAGGGCGGTGGGAGAGCAGAGGCTGCCTCCAACTAATGTTGAGGGATCCACTCGTTTTACATGTTTCTACACATTTTTGTCTGTTAGATTTCATGTCATTTTGTTAAGAACTCAGTAGACTAAGTGAATAGCTTGTTATTTAAAAGCCTGTTTTCCCATACATGTCAACAGGACGATTCATGGGAAACTATACATTCCCTTCCCCAATTATTATTATATTTAAACCTAACAAAAGAATTAGTATGTTAACTGATTTTCCAATTGCCGTTGGTTATTTGACTGCTGATTTGATTGCGGAAAGGTTTCTATGGCCTCGTTGTTATTTAGATGAAAATTATGGCTGTCATTATGATAGGATTATTTGATACGGTTTCAGGATGTTGTTTTTATATGAACTTGCACTTACAATGACCCCAATATTACTTGCATTGAAATCATTGGCAGAACTCCCATTGACTTAAAATGGCATCAAGACATGGCCCTGTTGCAGCCAAAGCCGCCATACAGCCGCTCAGCAGGTGGGCTGAACAAATGGACAAACCATTTGCCTAAGAAAATTGTAGACAATTGTCTTTTATTTCAGCCCTCTTCATGGCTTCCTCATGACAGAAACCAAAACATAGTATCTTCTGTTTTTGCATTCTGAGGCTGCACATTTTAATACTTTCTAGGATTTAGTCATCGTACTTTTCTATAAAATATCTATATCTATCTATCTATCTATCTATCTATCTATCTATCTATCTATCTATCTATCATCTATCTATCTATCTATCATCTATCTATCTATCTATCTATCTATCATCTATCATCTATCTATATCTATCTATCATCTATCTATCTATCTATCTATCATCTATCTATCTATCTATCTATCTATCTATCTATCTATCTATCATCTATCATCTCTATCTATCTACAGTATCATCTATCATCTATCTATCTATCTATCTATCTATCTATCTATCTAATCTATCTATCATCTATATCCACCTACCTGTCTATCACAAAATAAAGTCACACTCTAATATGACAAAGAATTGGAATCCAGCCTAACATTCTTTGTATTATAAGAAAAGGAGAAAAATTATATATCTCTTCTCTTATAATTGTACAGCTCATAATTGTTCATAATTGACAAATTCAGAGAAGGATACCATCCAGGGAATTCTGAATTCCATCCAAGTAATCCTGGCTAAAATTAAGATTATAAATTTATTAGGGGCCAATTTCTTTCGAGGGAAAATGTATTCTTAGCTCAAATCACAACCCATACAGCATAATCCAGGGGAAAACAGTAAATTGTGATGAAGGCTTAGGGTTTTTCTTCTTCCTGAGGTGGATAAACCTCTTATCTCAGTTTTATCACCTCATGACTAATAGAGAATAATTTTATGCACATCAGGGCTAGAACCCTTCTCCACTGAGTTTTCTATGAGGAAATCCACCAAATGCAGAGAACTATTTCTAGCTTGCAATTGAAGTGATTGCCAGAGCTAGTCAAGAAGTCTTGAGCGGCCATCCTCCATTCCAGCTTGCCTGCCCCACTTCTATTCCTCTCCTGAGGGGGGCTCTGAGGCTTATCTCTGCACAGTTCCAGGCAGCTCATTCAGCTGGCTCCAAGATTTCTCATACAGCCCGAATATGCACAGCTATGAAGCTGCTCTTGCCTCTGGCAACTGTGATTCTCTGCTGAGCAGAGAAGTGAGATTGTGTTTGTTTTTGGTCCTAAGCAGCATTATGGTTAAAAAAAAAAAATCAAATCAATCGGACTCTTGTTTACCAGAAATCTATATAAAGTGAGCGACAATTATGCAGAGTTCTGTTTAATAATTGATAGACCAATTTGATGGGTGCTTAAATTCAGAACATTTGGCACCAGCAAATTTGCCTGCAATGTCTTTGTCATGCCTCTGCAATGTCAGCATTACATCCTGTCTTGGGTTCTTGGGCCGAAATAGTGTTTGCGTTGGAACAGCAGTTAGGTTGTCCACAATAACTCTGTTGGTGGGGCTGTGAGTCTTAAAAGTAGGTTGCAAGGGAATTCTGTTCCTGATCTGTGTTTGACGCTGAGAAGTATATGAAAATTAGGATCAAGATGTTAGTGTGTTACTAACATGTACATATGTGTAAACCTTTCTTTTTTCTGTTATTTTGTAGAGATAAAAACTTCAATAAAAATAAATTTAAAATGGAAAGAAAAAAGAAAAATTAGGATCAAGAGAGAAGTTGGAGAGATGAGGAATATTTCAGCAAGGGAAATACACTATCAGCTGCTACTTGATTTCTTTCTGCATTCAGAACACTTTCCTTGCCCCTATCTTAAAGGGTTTCCAAGGCTTTGCCTTATCTTTTTCTCTGCCTTTCTTTCCTACTATCGGCCTGTGATGACCTTTGGTGCTCAAGCTCTCCGCTCTCAACTGCTCAACATCTCCTGGATTCTGAAATGACCTCCTTTTCTTCCGTGCTACTGCTTAGGCCCAGAACCCCCGCCCCAAACACTCACACGGTGCCACCTCTGCTTCTGCTGTCTCCTCCTCACTCTCCTCCTCATCCCATGGTAACTGAGCCAGGGTGGGGGGTGCGGTGGGGATAGCAGGGAAAAAGTTAAGCTGATAACAGGTTTGATCCTGTGCAAGTGCCATTGAAAGGAATGGGAGCTGTGTAAGAGCATTGCATTTAATGGTGTTTATGCAGAAGAACCCACCACTGGAATGTGCTTTAGGTAATTTCTAACAGTTTTTTTGCAGGATGTGAAGTTGCCAGTAGTGGTTCAGAATCACACACTGGTGCTTATCTACATTTTAAAAAGCACTCATGATTAAGTTCCCTCATTTAAGAAATAATAATAATTCAGAGTTGTTACCAGCCCATTCTTTAGTTGTTGTTGTTGTTGTTTAGTCGTTTAGTCGTGTCCGACTCTTCGTGACCCCATGGACCAGAGAACGCCAGGCACTCCTGTCCTCCACTGCCCCCTGCAGCTTGGTCAGACTCATGCTGGTAACCTCGAAAACACTATCCAACCATCTTGTCCTCTGTCGCCCCCTTCTCCTTGTGCCCTCCATCTTTCCCAACATCAGGGTCTTCTCCAGGGAGTCTTCTCTTCTCATGAGGTGGCCAAAGTACTGGAGCCTCAGCTTCACAATCTGTCCTTCCAGTGAGCACTCAGGGCTGATTTCCTTCAGAATGGAGAGGTTTGATCTTCTTGCAGTCCATGGGACTCTCAAGAGTCTCCTCCAGCACCATAATTCAAAAGCATCAATTCTTCGGCGATCAGCCTTCTTTATGGTCCAGCTCTCACTTCCATACATCACTACTGGGAAAACCATAGCTTTAACTATACGGACCTTTGTTGGCAAGGTGATGTCTCTACTTCTCAAGATGCTGTCTAGGCCTGTCATTGCCCTTCTCCCAAGAAGCAGGCGTCTTTTAATTTCGTGGCTGCTGTCACCATCTGCAGTGATCATGGAGCCCAAGAAAGTAAAATCTCTCACTGCCTCCATTTCTTCCCCTTCTATTTGCCAGGAGGTGATGGGACCAGTAGCCATGATCTTCGTTTTTTTGATGTTGAGCTTCAGACCATAGTTTGCACTCTCCTCTTTCACCCTCAATAAAAGGTTCTTTAATTCCTCCTCACTTTCTGCCATCAAGGTTGTGTCATCTGCATATCTGAGGTTGTTGATATTTCTTCCGGCAATCTTAATTCCGGCTAGGGATTCATCCAGCCCAGCCTTTCGCATGATGAATTCTGCATATAAGTTAAATAAGCAGGGAGACAAAATGCAGCCTTGTCGTACTCCTTTCCCAATTTGGAACCAGTCAGTTGTTCCATATCCAGTTCTAACTGTAGCTTCTTGTCCCACATAGAGATTTCTCAGGAGACAGATGAGGTGATCAGGCACTCCCATTTCTTTAAGAACTTGCCATAGTTTGCCATGGTCGACACAGTCAAAGGCTTTTGCATAGTCAATGAAGCAGAAGTAAATGTCTTTCTGGAACTCTCTAGCTTTCTCCATAATCCAGCGCATGTTTGCAATTTGGTCTCTGGTTCCTCTGCCTCTTCTAAATCCAGCTTGCCCTTCTGGGAGTTCTCGGTCCACATACTGCTTGAGCCTTCCTTGTAGAATTTTAAGCATAACCTTGCTAGCGTGAGAAATTAGTGCAATTGTGCGATAGTTGGAGCATTCTTTGGCACTGCCCTTCTTTGGGATTGGGATGTAGACTGATCTTCTCCAATCTTCTGGCCACTGCTGAGTTTTCCAAACTTGCTGGCATATTGAGTGTAGCACCTTAACAGCATCATCTTTTAAAATTTTAAATAGTTCAGCTGGAATACCATCACTTCCACTGGCCTTGTTATTTGCAGTGCTTTCTAAGGCCCATTTGACTTCACTCTCCAGGATGTCTGGCTCAAGGTCAGCAACCACACTACCTGGGGTATATGAGACATCCGTTTCTTTCTGGTATAATTCCTCTGTGTATTCTTGCCACCTCTTCTTGATGTCTTCTGCTTCTGTTAGGTCCTTTCCACTTTTGTCCTTTATTATGGAAATCTTTGTACGAAATGTTCCTTTCATATCTCCAATTTTCTTGAACAGATCTCTGGTTCTTCCCATTCTATTGCTTTCCTCTATTTCTTTGCATTGCTTGTTTAAGAAGGTCTTCTTGTCTCTCCTTGCTATTCTTTGGAAATCTGCATTCAATTTCCTGTATGTTTCACGATCTCCCTTGCATTTTGCTTGCCTTCTCTCCCCCGCTATTTGTAAGGCCTCATTGGACAGCCACTTTGCTTTCTTGCATTTCCTTTTCATTGGGATGGTTTTCGTTGCTGCCTCCTGTATAATGTTACGAGCCTCCATCCATAGTTCTTCAGGCACTCTGTCCACCAAATCTAAATCCTTAAACCTGTTCCTCAATTCCACTGTGTATTCATAAGGGATTTGACTTAGATTGTATCTTACCGGCCCAGTGGTTTTTCCTACTTTCTTCAGTTTAAGCTTGAATTTTGCTATAAGAAGCTGATGATCTGAGCCACAGTCAGCTCCAGGTCTTGTTTTTGCTGACTGTATAGAGCTTCTCCATCTTTGGCTGCAGAGAATATAATCAATCTGATTTCGATGCTGCCCATCTGGTGATGTCCATGTGTAGAGTCGTCTCTTGTGTTGTTGGAAAAGCGTGTTTGTGATGACCAGCTTGTTCTCTTGACAGAACTCTATTAGCCTTTGCCCTGCTTCGTTTTGATCTCCAAGGCCAAACTTGCCAGTTGTTCCTTTTATCTCTTGACTCCCTACTTTAGCATTCCAATCCCCTATAATGAGAAGAACATCCTTCTTTGGTGTCACTTCTATAAGGTGTTGTAAGTCTTCATAGAACTGGTCAATTTCAGTTTCTTCAGCACCAGTAGTTGGTGCATAAACTTGGATTACTGTGATGTTAAAAGGTCTGCCTTGGATTCGTATCGAGATCATTCTATCATTTTTGAGATTGCATCCCAGTACAGCTTTTGCCACTCTTTTGTTGACTATGAGGGCCACTCCATTTCTTTTACGGGTTTCTTGCCCACAGTAGTAGATATGATGGTCATCCGAACTGAATTCACCCATTCCCGTCCATTTTAGTTCACTGATGCCCAGGATGTCAATATTTATTCTTGCCATCTCATTTTTGACCACCTCCAACTTACCCATGTTCATGGTTCTTACATTCCAGGTTCCTATGCAATATTTTTCTTTACAGCATTGGACTTGACTTTCGCTTCCAGGCATATCCGCAACTGAGCGTCCTTTCGGCTTTGGCCCAGCCGCTTCATCAGCTCTGGATCTACTTGTACTTGCCCTCCGCTCTTCCCCAGTAGCATGTTGGACGCCTTCCGACCTGAGGGGCTCATCTTCCAGCGTCATAACTTTTATATGCCTGTTGTCTTTGTCCATGGAGTTTTCTTGGCAGGGATACTGGAGTGGCTTGCCGGTTCCTCCTCCAGGTGGATCACGTTTGGTCAAAACTCTCCACTATGACCTGTTCATCTTGGGTGCCCTGCTCGGCATAGTTCATAGCTTCTCTGAGTTCTTCAAGCCCCTTCGCCACGGCAAGGCAGTGATCCATGAAGGGGCCATTCTTTAGTAACTTCTAGGAAAAGCCAGCTTCCTCCTAGCATTCACTTCCTTGTTGTTGTTTAGTTGTTTAGTCTTGTCCGACTCTTCGTGACCAGAGCACGCCAGGCACTCCTGTCTTCCACTGCCTCCCGCAGTTTGGTCAAACTCATGTTGGTAGCTTGTTTGCAAATAACTGGGGGACTCTTCGAATACATATTTAACTGCCACTCATGTACCACCTCCCAGGGGAGAAAGTCATTAAGGGCAGCTTCATACACCTTGGTCTCTTGCCTAACATCACTGAGTCACAGTTCAATGTTTTCAGAGTTAGGAGGCATTGGCCTTTAACCACATCAAATTCCTAGAGGATAAATGTGGGGGGCAAATTTGTTTTAGCTCTGCCTTTGATATGCTTTCTTCTCCCTTTTCCTGTGCCTTCTAGATCTCCATCTTATCCATTACAATACAAAATCAGCCCAAGCCTTTAGTTAATGAACAATGGGGGAGCCATTGTTTGGCAGTTCTGGAATTCAGTCAGAGAGAATGTGCTTGTCAATGTGCTTCTCAGTGTTGTGGGGAGGAAGCTGGAGCACAGTGACCTATTTCCTGCCAGCCAAAAGCAGCTCTCAAGCTAATTCAAACCACCCAATTCATTCTTTTGGCACCTTCGCATAATCTTCCTACTTGGAGAGATAGAACAAGGAGGAGGCACAGTACCTCTCTCCGCAAATATTTATGTAGTTTTCTAATTGTCCTGATCCCAGTGCTTCTGGAAAATAATTTAGAGGGCACAGAGGTGTAGATCAAGGGCGAAGAACAGGGGTCAGCAAACTTTTTCAGCAGGGGGCTGGTCCACTGTCCCTCAGGCCTTGTGGGGGGCCGGACTATATTTTGAAAAAAGGAAGAACGAATTCCTATGCCTCACAAATAACCCAGAGATGCATTTTAAAGAAAAGCACACATTCTACTCATGTAAAAACACACTGATTCCTGGACCATCCGCGGGCTGGATTTAGAAGGCAATTGGGCTGGATCCGGCCCCCGGGCCTTAGTTTGCCTATCCATGGTAAAGAACCTCAGTCCATAGGGCGAAATGCAGCCATCCAAGCATCGTGGCATCACAGAAGGGATCCCAGAGGAGCAGTCAATTTATTGAAAAATTGAAAGTTAAAAATATATATGTGGTTTGAAGGCCAGGAGTTAACCCTAAAGCCATCTGAATCCATTTCTGGGAGGGAAAAGGTATTACCAATCCTTAAGTAAGAAAATTATGTTGTCCAATTAAGCCCCAAAGCAATTATTGTGGATTAGAAGCAGATCAAGGGATTACCTCAGGTATTGTCTGCTGGTGACTTTGAGCTGCTCCTAGCCTTGCACTAGTCACAGGCTTCTCTCTTGGCTGCTGCCACTTCAGTAGCAACAGCATTGGAATACGGTGGAAAGGTGATATATTACAAATGAGAAAGGGAAAGTTGTCAGCAAGTTAAGTAAGATGTCAGAAGCAAGGAAATGTTTTATGGCTGGTGGGCTAGTTTCACTCAGCGAATGATACTCTCTGGTTCGATGAAGACGCTCAAGAGCAGCATGTGGACATTCACATCCTTGCAAACTGTGGGAAGTCTGCATGATATCCTGCAGTATGAAAGGTTCCAGGGCCATCTCTGCAAGATTTACGCAATCCTATATGTTTCTAATCAAAAGTCAGTCCTGTTGTTTTCAATGATGCTTTCTTCCAGGTGAGAGACTGTAGCCTAAATTTCTCTCTCTCTCTCTCTCTCTCTCTCTCTCTCTCTCTGTGTGTGTGTGTGTGTGTGTGTGTGTCAGGAGACAATGGAAGAGTGCATCTTTGGGAACAACGTAAAACTGTTGGAGAGTTACAGTGCCTGAAATTAACCTGAAATTGTTCTTAACCTGAGGTACCACTTTAGCTAATGGGGCCTCCCACTGCTGCCACGCAATTTCTGTTCTCATCCTGAAGCAAAGTTCTTAACCTGAAGTACTTTTTCTGGGTTAGTGGAGTCTGAAACCTAAAGCGTCTGTAACCCGAGGTACCACTGTACAGGAGAGACATGTTTTATTGCAGGTGGGGCAGAAGAAGACATCTGGTTTTGTTGCTACAGGTCTTTCTTCTCTCTGTGCCACCCCTAATACACACACACACACACACACACACACACACACACATTCAAGCTGAGTATCAAGGAGCAAGCATCCCAATAGTTAGCATCTACAAAAGAGAATTAGGTCTCCAAAGAAAGTACCACGCCTCTGAAGCCCTAGAAAGTTGTGCAAATCAGCTGTAAATATCACACCTGTGTCTTTGGGTGTACCAAACAGCAAACCAGGATCAATTTTCAATCAGCTGGTGTAGCTGTTTCCCTTCTGAACGCTGAAATAGTTGTTGATTTGCCCCTACCCTACAAGAAATATCTGCACAACCTTGTTTAAATTATTTAAATGCTCCTTGCACATTTAGTTATTATTTCATTTATTTATGTGATTATAAATTCACACAGAACAGCAACAACAACAAATGTGCCCTTTTAACTGCTCTGGGGAAAGGGTGACGGTGGAACCTCAGCATCACGTGAGTCCAGAGGTTCCCAAGTGTTTTGGGGTCACTACCCCCTTGGTTCTGTAAACTCCTCCCCAGTGCCCCACCCCCACCAAAGCATCATTCAGACTAGTGGCCTGCACCAACCACAGAAGAAGATAAGAACACCATAAAATTCAAACAGGAGCAAATTAATTGCAAAATCTAATTAAAATTATTTGGTTTAATTAACTGATGAACCTGACCTAAGGATGACAACTTTTCAAGGTATGATAGTCATTTACACCTTTAGCACACACACGCCCACCACTTGTTTGCCTCTTAGCACCCCGCTAGGTAATCTGCCCCCCCCCCCAAGTACTGCCCACTTTGGGATTCACTGAGTTAGTCAGTGTTGTACTGTTTCCAACTCTGCAAAACTCATTTTCCTCAAGCTCAGGTCTGGAAAGGAACAGGCATGCTTGACTCTGCATTCCTGGTCCACCCTGGTAGCTGCACCCCTTGTGCATTTTGTATGTATGCTTCCCTGCAAGTTACCATCCAACTCAATATGGCTCCCCTAGCCATGCATGCATTCTCATTCTCTCTCTCTCTCTCTCTCTCTCACACACACACACACACACACACAAACATACATACTGGCAGCACACAGATGCCAAAGCCCACACAGAAGGGCAGAATGCCCACAAGATAAATACTCTCTGTATTTACACAATAGCAACCTCACTTTACAATAGAATTTATTTCTATGAATCCTTTAATGTTATTGTTAGCAATAGCATTCTTATAAGCTATTTGTATGGCAGGCTCCGCATTGTGTGTGTTGCAGCAACCTCCAGATTACTTGATTACAGTTTTTGCTGTCTTCAGAAGTTCTTTTCTCACTGTAAAATGCTTTTGTCTTTTGCTTCTTATTTACCTTTATGCTATGTTTTCTGCTAAGAATCATACAAATGACCTACTAGATTCATTTATACAGATGCAAGTTATCACTTGATGACTCTGACATCAGGTTGATGACTGGACACTGAATCTGTGACACCACTGACAGAGAAGCTGGCTGCCAGGACTTTTTGTCTCTGGCATAGATCTGTGATAGCCCATTCACACAAGTAGTTTATCCCTCACAGCGTAACAATTCCCAACCTCTTTAAAAAAACCAGGGTCCCCAGAATTCTTGGGGCAGGAAGGGGCTTTAAATGTGTGCTGTGTACGTAGCCCTCCTTCCCCCAATGTCCTCAGAACAGTATTCACATGACTGTCCCATTTTATCCTCTAAAAATGCCCCACCCAAAGGTTATTCTCAGAGCAGGTGGCTTCAGCACAGCTGGCAGAGATTTCCAACCAAGGTCCTTTGTTCCAAGCCATTCAATTCCCCACATCCCAGTAGCTCTCATATTAATGAAACAGATGTTCACATCCAAGGCAGTTACATATACCAGTCATAATGCTGACCAAGGTGCCCTCTGGAAAGTTGAGTGTTCACAAAGGTTTCTGCATTTCAGACACTGAGTTTTGCTTCAGGATGGGAAAATGCACAACTTGTTTTATGGAGCCACCAAGTGGACAAACTGAGGCACAACAATGGAATATTCTTTAAGCAAATAATATTCTTTCCTTAAAAAAAAAAAAAGATTGCTGGATCAACACTGATTCTGAGTTCAGTCACCAAGTGCTTTGCAGAATTAGGACTCTTCTAATTACGACATTGCCGTTTTCTTCTTTTAACTATGTATCTTTTAGGGGAGTTGCAATGAGACCCATCACTATCATCCAGGTTTTTCTTACTCCTTGGGGCCTTTAGGGAGGAAATATATCTCCAGCCCAGCCACCAGCATCTCGCTAGATATGAAGCAATTCCCAGAATGCCGTGACTTTATTACAGCCAAGAACAGAACTAAGGATGGTCCTATGCAGAATATACCTAGGAGAAGGCTTGCTTTCCTTCTCCACAGCTCAGGTCTCGAAAGGCAGGAAGCAGATTTAACACCCAACCCAATGGTGTAATCCAGGCATAGGCAAACTCAGCCTCCAGATGTTTTGGGACTACAACTCCCATGACCCCCTAGCTAACAGGACCAGTGGTCAGGGGTGATGGGAATTGTAGTCCCAAAACATCTGGAGGCTGAGTTTGCCTATGCATGGTGTAAACAGTGTGCACACCATTTATTTTCCCATAGAAGTGTCTCATGGCTTTGCTTTGTTGTTAATATCTGTCTGTCTTGTGGGACAATGGGGTGTGCCTCCAGGGGCAAAGTCAAACTCTTGGAGAATCACAGTGCCCATTGTGGCTGCAGAGACACATAACTTGTACTTGCTGCCTCCCGCCTTGTTTATGCTTCCTGAGCAGCACCAAAGTGATCTCCCTGGGGAGCAAGGCTGGGCAGTGTGTCAGACGGTCCTGGGCTGCCCAGACGACAAGACCCCCCTCTCAGCCTCACTGATGTGCTCGAAAGGAAAGCACAGTAATACATTTGGCACCAGCTGGGCTGCAGGAGTTGCCTCCCCCCCCCCAGCCAAGGAGATAAATTACTATACAAGCTTTAGAAGACATCAAAAGGGAAGTTTTCTTTAATGTTAAATGTTATATTATGTTTTCATATCTGTTGGGAGCCACCCAGAGTGGCTGGAGCAACCCAGTCAGATGGGCAGGGTATAAATATTAAAATTATTTTTATCTTTATATATATATATATATATATATATATATATATATATATATATATATATTAAGATTTTTAAATACAAATACAGAAATAATAAACAGTATAACATATATCATAACATAGTTTCATAACTTCTTTGGACTCCCTCGCGTCTCCCGCTCCCACTTACATCATTGTAAATTTTGCCAGCAATTTATCATCTTGTTTAGATTCTTGTATCCCATTCATTTGAATATAATCTAATAATTCTCCAAAAGGTTTATATTTTCCTCAATCTCACTTATCGTCCTAATTCCGCCTAATTTGGTGGTGCTCAATTATTTATGATCTAGCATCCTCCTTAACATTCAACCACATTACAGTATTTTTGTAAATAAATCTTAAATTTCTTCCAATCTTCTTCAGCTCTCTCCTCTCCCAGGTCTCGGATTCTGCCGGTCATGTCAGCCAATTCCATATAGTCTATCAGTTGCATCTGCCATTCTTCCAGTGTGGGTAGATCTTGGGTTTTCCAATGCTTAGCGATGAGTATCCTTGCTGCCGTTGTTGCATACAGGAAAAAAGTTCTGTCCTTCTTTATCACCCTCTGGCCGACAATACCCAGGAGGAAGGCCTCTGGTTTCTTGGGGAAAGTATACTTAAATACCTTTTTCAACTCATTATATATCATTTCCCAGAAGGCCTTCACTCTAGGGCACGTCCACCAGAGGTGAAAGAATGTTCCTTCATTTCCTTTACATTTCCAGCATTTGTTATCAGACAAATGGTATATTTTGGCAAGTTTAACTGGGGTCATGTACCATCTATATATCATTTTCATTACATTTTCCTTCAAAGCATTACATGCAGTGAAGTTCAACCCAGTGGTCCACAACCTTTCCCAGTCCTCAAACATAATGTTATACCCAATATCCTGTGCCCACTTTATCATAGCCGATTTAACCATTTCATCTTGTGTGTTCCATTTTAACAGCAAGTTATACATTCTTGAAAGTACCTTGGTCTTAGGTTCTAACAGTTCTGTTTCCAATTTCGATTTCTCCACCTGGAACCCTAACTTTTTGTCATTTTTAAAGACTTCTTTAATCTGAGCGTAGTGTAACCAGTCTCGCACTTTATCCTTCATTTTCTCCAAACTCTGCAATTTCCAATTGTCTCCATCTTTTTCTAGTATTTCCCCATATTTTGGCCATTTGGCCTCCATATTGGGTCTTTTTCGGGCCTTAGCTTCCAGAGGTGATAGCCACCTTGGAGTTTTATTTTCCAATAAGTCTTTATATTTTGTCCAGACATTAAACACTGCTTTTCTGACAATATGGTTCTTAAAGGCCTTATTGATCTTAACCTTGTCATACCATAAGTATGCATGCCAACCAAAAGCATTGTTGAAACCTTCCAGATCCAGTACGTCAGTGTCTTCGAGAAGTAGCCAGTCTTTTAGCCAGCAGAAAGCTGCGGCCTCATAGTACAACTTTAGGTCTGGCAGGGCAAAGCCCCCTCTTTCTTTCGCATCATCTTAAACTTAATTCTGGGCTTTTTGCCCTGTCAGACAAACTTAGATATATCTCTCTGCCACTTCCGGAAGCACTCCGTCTTGTCCACAATCTGTAGTGTTTGGAACAAAAACAACATTTTTGGCAATACATTCATCTTGATAGCAGCAATTCGGCCTAACAAAGAAAGTTTCAATTTTGTCCAACTGTCTAAGTCTCTCTTAATTTCTGACCAACATTTTTCATAATTGTCCTTAAATAGATTCAGATTTTTTGCTGTTATGTTTACCCCTAGGTACTTTACTTTTTTAACCACATTTAATTCTGTCTCTCTCTGAAACCGTTCTGACTCTGTATCTGTCAAATTTTTCCCCAATACCTTGGTTTTCTGTTTGTTTAATTTAAATCCTGCCACCCGACCAAAGTCTTGAATCAATTGTAATACTCTTTTCGTACTAGATTCTGGCTCCTGCAAGGTCAAAACTAGGTCATCTGCAAAAGCTTTAAGTTTATATTGTTTCGCTCCGACCTGAATTCCTTCCACCAACCGGTCCCCTCTAATCATATTCAAGAGCACCTCCAGAACCGAAATAAATAGCAGAGGGGAAATAGGGCAGCCTTGTCGTGTTCCTTTTTCAATTTTAAACTCTTCTGTAACCACATTGTTAACTATCAGTTTAGCCTTTTGTTCTGAATATATTGCATCAATCCCATTCTCAAAACCCCGTCCCACTCCCATTTCTTTTAAATTTCCCTTCATAAATTTCCAGGAAATATTATCAAAGGCCTTCTCCGCATCTATAAAAATTAACACTGCTTTTGTATTTATATCTGTTTGCAAAAGTTCCAAAATGTCAATGATGTTCCTTGTATTAGCAAACAGGTGTCTACCTGGGAGAAAGCCTGCCTGGTCCTTGTGAATTACTTCATTTAATACTTTTTTAAATCTACTTGCCAAAATGTCTGCAAATATTTTGTAATCCACGTTTAAAAGAGAGATGGGACGATAGTTCTTAAGTTGTGTCTTTTCAGCTTCCGATTTTGGTATCAATGTGATAAAAGCTTCCTTCCACGATTCCGGCGCCCTCTTCCCCTCCATAATTTCATTGCTAACCTCCATCAGTGGTTGTATCAGATAGTCTTTTAATGTCTTATAATACTTGGAGGTCAGCCCATCTGGCCCTGGGGATTTGCCCAATTGCATGTTCTGAATGGCTTGTTCAATCTCTTGTCGTGTTATTTTGCAATTCAGGATTGATCTATTTTCTTGTGACAATTTAGGTAGTCCATTTTTTTCCAAAAATTGTTTAATCTCAACCTCGTCTTGCGGCCCTTGAGTATATAATTTTTTGAAGTATCTCTGGAAGCACTTTCTAATATCCACAGGGTTCTGAATATTTCTTCCTTCAATCTCTAAATTTGTAACTGTATTTAGTTTTTGTCTCTTCTTCAGTTGCCAAGCTAGCAATTTTCCACATTTATTCGCCGATTCAAAAGTTTTTTGTTTCATTAATTTAATCTTCCACTCTATTTCCTGGTTTATCAATTTAGAGTATTGTGCTTGATAAAGTTTAATTTCTCTCAGAATCGGCTGTGACTTCGAGTTTGATCTTAGCTTCTTCTCTAGTTCTTTAATTTTCTCCAAGATCTTATCTTTCCTCTCATTTTGTGTCCTTTTCTTTACAGCATTCTGTTGTATCAAAAAACCCCTCATCACAGCCTTGCTTGCGTCCCAGATAATTCTTTTTTCCACCGTAGTGTTCATATTTATCTCAAAGTAATCCTTCAAAACTTTTTGGGCCTTCTTAATAATCTCCTGATCTCTAAACAAATTGTCATTCATCTTCCATCTAAAGGAGCCGGTTGGTAGTAGTGTCATGTCCATCTTTACTGCATTATGGTCGGAGCAGGTCTTTGGGCAGATTTCCACCTTTCTGGCCTTAGGTGCCAGACCTCTAGATATCCATATTTGGTCGATTCTTGTCCAGGTCAGCTGGGCTTCAGAGAAAAATGTTCCCTCTCTTCCCAAGGGGTTCTTTGTTCTCCAAATGTCAATCAGATCCATATTGTCTGTCATTTCAAAAAAAAGTCTTTGGTAGTCTGCCGTCTTTTGTGACATTTTGGCTTTGTGACTTATCCATGTTAGTTGATACGACCCCATTCATATCTCCCATCATGATGATGTTGTTATAGTCCAGATAATCCAGCATAGTCTCATGCAACTTCTTGTAAAATTCCGATTTCCCCTCATTTGGTGCATAAATTCCTAATATCAAAAGCTTCTCTCCTTGATGCTGTATCTCAATTGCCAAAATTCTTCCATGTTCATCTTTAAATAAAAATCTAGGTGACAGGCTCTCTTTTGCATATATCACCACACCTCTCTTCTTTACTCTGTCCGAAGATATGAATTCCTGGCCAAGTCTTTTATTTATTAACACTTTTCTATGGAGCCTGGTCACATGTGTTTCTTGTAAGCAAATAATGTCCAATTGTTCTTTTTTTAATATGTGAAATATTTTCCTCCTTTTTTCCGGGATGTTGCAGCCATTTATATTCCAGCTCAAGAGTTGCAGAGACATCCTGAATAAATCTGGTTATTTTCCTGGGGGTGGTATCTTATTCGCTGGATCTTCAGGTTCCAAGGGTGAAGGTACTGTCCTTTTCACTTACCGGCCAGGAGCAAGTTTCTTGCTCAATATCTTAAGGGAATTGCCGATGATACGATTGAAGCCAAACTGAGATATCTACTAATTGATGATGACCCCCAAAGATCACTCATGGTTGCCAGATTCTTGATCAGCGTCCTATCCCTAAAGAAGAGAAACGGACTCCTGTGTGGCTCCGATAATCCCTTTAAACCATGATCTATGTTTTAGGTGATATCACCATTGATATCCCTGATTAATTTATGAGCAGAGGGCGATGTATAGGTTACAAATTTATTGTAATGTATGATGGTGGTCTTTGTTTTTATTTTGCTTTGGTTCCTGTTTGTTTTTTGTAAGTTTTAGCGATTTTAAATTTGGAGATTTAAGTATATTATGCTGGTATGCGAAACTGTCGTGTAACGGGCCAATGGCCGTAATAAAGATCAATCCAAAATCTCTTCTGTGGCTCCCATTCATTCACAGAGATATTATGCAGGGTAATTTTCCTTTCTGCAAAGTCTCTTTGTCTCCCTGTGGTAGAGCACTGAGAGTGCGACATGCAGCCTTCCCCAGGTAATTTGATCCAGGTATTTGGAGCTCAGCTGAATTAGAAATTCTTCCAAATACATTATGGAAATATTAGAGCCAAAAGTAATAAGTCAGTAAATGCTTTCTTATATAACTTCCAAGATTGCTTTGAAGAAGAGCAGCTCTTCATTTATGCATTTCTGACTGACCTGCATACAAATTGGCTGAAATGATTTCAGTTTGCGTAAGACATGTGAAGTGCCCCTGAAGTGTTGGAGAGAGGCTGGTGTGGTTTCTAGAGGCGCCCACAACCACGGTGCATTTAGAGGTATGGCTGGGGGTGACTTCGAGTCCATCATTACACGATTCAGAGTAAGAATATGTTCAGCTTGTAATGCTGTGAAATGTTACAAACTGAAAATATTGTCACCAATAGAAGTCTTTTTTCCAGCCTGATTGCTGTAAGGAGGGTGTTTTCAGAGGAAGGGTTGCAGTTGAGAAGAGAAGGAGTTTTCCCAAGATGTAACTCCTCCCGCCCTTGAAATTGTCCCCTGAACCACAATTAAGCCTGGGAGGGAAAGCTTCTACAATAGAAAGCTTCTTCCAAGCCTAATTTCTGGGCAGCACAGGGTGGAACCTTGCAAGTGCCTTTGGGTCTTGTATTGGCAACCCATGATGCATACCCTCCAACATTCCTCAGATGAAAATAAGTACATTTCTCACTCCCCACAACAGACCCTCCTCGTCTCCCCATTTTTGTCTGCTCTCCCCCCCCCCCCCCGCCAGAGCATTTCCTATCAGAGGAGGGGCAAGTGCCGCCACCTCAACACCAACGGGACACAGCACACATGCCCTCCACCGTCCTGAGGAAACCCCTTCATCCCAATTTTATTCTATTTTATTCTTCGGTTGATTTACAAAAAGAAAAGAAACATACCAATAAATACATTTTAGAAAGGGGCAAGATTAGATGCAGAAGCACAAAACCCCAGACTCCTAGTGTTCCGCTCCTCCTTTCTCCCCACCCAGAACTGCCCTGCCGCCTGTCTGCTCCTCAGAGCTGCACTTCATGCCAGGCTGGGCCTTGGTGGCAGCAGCTGGAGAGGCAGCCCTTGCAGCTGCCACCACAGCTGCCGCTCGGGACAAGTGCCGACACATCTCACTTCCTGAGCAGGGGAAATTGGTACATGCCGGCACCAAATCAGAAGCCAGGGTGACTTTTCTAATTCTGGGAGTCCTTGGAAAATAGGGACACTTGGAAGGTATGATATTGGGGTAGACCATTCTCAGAAGCCTTGTCAGCTGCTGAAAGGTCCCCTGCTCCCTTCCTGGGTCTTCCAAAACCAGTGGGGAAAGAGACAAAGGAACGTGTGTGTTTTTATGTTGGAATGCTCTGTAATCGACTCGGAAAGGTTAGACTGAATTGGGCATCATGGTTCCTTCTTTTCTGTTCCATTCCCCAGAATATGTAAGAGGGAGAATATGTTCCAAGCACGTGCAAGCCACCACACCGTGGGATTTCTTTTTCTAAGCAGCCTGTGGATCCCCAGGCCTTTCTTCCCCTGGAAACTGTGGGCAGAACAGGAAGGGGCACATATCCCAATACTAAGAAAAAATAACTGCAAAACAAGAAGGGAAAGCAGGCAGCCCTTACCATCATGGGCCTTAGCAACATCTAACAACATCAGAGCTTCAGACTGAAACCACTGTTGACATAAAAGGTTTATGAAAACCAGGTCTGTAGAACCGGGAAGGGTATGCGTTGTTAGAATTGGCAAGGAAATACTGGAGCATACAGATAGAGAGATGCTGACATCTTGTTTTTTCTGTTTTAAATTAAAATGGAGAGTGAAACTCCTAAACGTCTAAAAAGATATCAGTACCATATGTGCTTAGCAGCACACGTCCCATGTTTCGTTAATCCCTGCACAAATTGTATTTGTGTGAAAAAAGGTTCCCTCCTTCCAAGTTAATAAACGTATCACACAACTGCCTTGCAACTTGAATAGCAGACAAACAGACAATGTAACGTACCTGGTCACTTCTTCACTTTGGAGTGTGGACAGTATGCAGTGACACTATGCAACTCAGGCACCATTGCCTGAGAGAAGCAAGGCTGCACACACTAACTCTGCCCCCCTCCCATGTCCCCATACAGGCTGGCTCTGCCCACAATATTCCTGTGTTGAGCAGGGAGATCTGAAGGGAGATTATTTGTGTATCTGGCTGAATGCACTTGGAATCCGCCCCGCAAAAGGGAAGCCTGCACTATCAGAGTTGGAACAGCCAGTGACATCAGCAGTGACATCAGCAGTGACATCAGCCAGTGACATCAGCAGCACCTCAGCCTCCCTATTGATTTAGGAAGTGTGAATTTGGTAGATTTGCATTAAAATGTGAACCGCTGCCCTGCTTGTGAGCTTTCCACAGGTGTTTTGCAGTGTGAGAACAGGATGCTGGGCTAGATGCACCTTTGGCCTGATCCTGCAGGCTCTTCTTATGTGCTATATCAATACCCTGAATGAGAGGCAAAGAAGGGAAGACCTCCCAGGTGAGAGACTGGGAGAAGGAAAGAAAGCCCCCAGGTGAGAACTGGGAGGGTCCACCACTTTCTGTGTGAGACAAAGAACTACCTTTGACAGGACTCGACATTTTCTTTTCTCTTCTTTCCTCTGTTTTTGTTCTTATTTAGATTAGTTTATTCTTTCTTAATGTATTATGAAAAGCTTTGATAAAGTGTTGGGTTGTTGTTTCGTTTTTTAAAAAAGAAAGGTTCCAAGTTTGGGGGCTTTTTATTTTGGAAAAAAGGTGAGTAATGAGAGAAAAAAATAGAGGTGTATAAAATTATGTACGATGCAGAGAAAGTAGAAAGATTTTTTCCCCGTCTCTCTCTGTATATTAGAAATTGGGGTCATCCAATGTAGGTGAATATTGGAATATGTACAGCAGACAAAATGACTTTTTTACTCTGTCCACAGCTGAACTTGCATAGGATGTAGTGATGGCTACCAACCTGGACGGCTTTAAAAGTGGGGTTGGACAAATTCATGGAGGATAAGGTTGTCAACACTACTAGTCAGGATGATGCTCCCTGCTGCCTCCAGCGTTGGAGGAAGTTTGCCTCTGAATGCCAAGCACTGGAGATTAGAGTTGGGGGCAATGCTGTTGCGCTCAGATCCTGCTTCCAGGCTTCCATGGGCATCTGGCTGGGCAATGTGAGAACAGGATGTTGGACAAGATGGGCCTTTGGTCTGATCCAGCACAGCTGTACTGTGGTGTGCTCTTGACAAAACCACCCATCTCTAGTTGTGGGCGACCGTTTCAGTGCATGACAGAACAATGTCAAAGTGTATTTGGACAAAGAGAAAGAGTTGATTTAAGCATGGAATATCATCAACATTCATACATTTCTGCATAGCAGACTTCACCGCTGCACCATCACTTGAAGTTTGCTCTCCCATTGAAAATAAAATGTTTTCTTTCCCTTGTGAGGGAATGCGCAAGGTAATGAAAGTCAGTCTCATTTTCATTTCAGAAAAAGCAATTTCCCTAAATGGCGTCCCGCTAATGGTGCCTGATCACATCTAAGCCCCACAGCAAATGAGTCTTAATCCAGTTTGTCTGCGCTATGTTACCTGTGGGAAATAATAGCAATCCTTCCTCTCGGCTTGCAAACTGTTCGCAGGGACTCCTCCAATATATATTAATCCCATCATTTATCTTTGTCAGTGGAGAACAAAAAATAATTTGTGCAAGAGTAAACGGATGAGCAGGCAAGAAGGGAGCTCTGTTTTATTAAGCAGTGAGAAGCAGGTGCTCCCACAGCCAACCTTGTTTTTATTGCAAAATCTGGGCAATTCTCTGTCTGCATCTGTGCAGAACAAACTAAGGCTACAGTCATTCTGATGGTTAAAGGAAAATAGTGTTGCACCAGCTATCAAAGGCTGGATGAGCATCAGATTAGATTCACACACACAATATATTCTTTATTATATTTTTATATTCACAGTTACTGTTAGTAATTCAAATTATTATTGAACCCCAAAGGATGGTGCTTTCCTACAATCAAGACACATGTATAGACATCCCTTGCATTTACTTGTGTGTAGCACAATATGGACTTAGCTGCTGCTGTGTCATAAACTACAGCTACCTTTGGTGATTGGTTGAATGAAGAATATCTGGGAAGTTCTCTGATGGGGTAATGATATGGAAGGGGCATATTTCATCATAATTGTGGAGGGAGTACTTTTAGCAGCTCATTAATTTTGAGGAAGGGGCAACCAAGATGAAACACTGACTATGTGCCTTGGCAAGGGGGAGAAGAGATGAGATGAGAAAAGAAGAGATGAGATGAGAAGAGAAGAGAAGAGAAGAGAGAAAAGAAAAGTCTGTGTATACCAGCACCTTCATGCCTAACATTACTTGGGAATTATAAGAAACCAAAACCAATCATTACAGATTTGAAAGGTTCAGTCTGCCATCTTGATTCTAAATGGCATCCAATTGTATCCAAACATTGATCAAAACCTGTTCCTTGACCTCAGGAACCTCGAGGTAAAATTTGGTAATGATATCTCAAGGGGTGTCCAAATGCGCAGGGAACAGTCTCCAAAACATATAGTAGATGATGAAACACTCAGTGTGTATCCCTAAGTTTTAAAATTCTTTTCAAAAATTATTTATCCCCAGTACATGAAAGGCCCTTGTTTCAGCCTTTTTCATGGACTGCTGGATGTTGGAAACTTTTTGGCAGTGCTCCGCCACAGTCACCCAGTCATGGACAATATAGCCAGATAGTGATGTCACAATGCCATGGAGACAGACAGAGCCAACCAGGCGACCTCAAGCAACCAATTTAAAGTGATGACTCCTGCCCTTACCAATTTTCTAATCTTAACTTTACTTCTCCACATTTCTGCAGCAATTTGCATTTTTAAAAACTCATGAAAATTCATCAGCATTGCAGTACCAATTTTGAATAAACACATTTCCGTATGCAGTTTTGAATATACACATTTTTACAAACAATTTCCCCTAACATAATGCGTTTTGCATGTTATTTTTAGTAATATAGTAATTTTTAATGCATTTTTGTAAACATTACCTCATTAGAGAACTTTATCACAAAATTCAGATAAGTGCAAATTTCAAAGGATTGCTGTGTTTCAGGTCTTGTATTGTTTCAGAAAGTGTGGAATTGGTAAATTTGCCTTTAAATGTGATCTGAATCGAATTTTCTCCATCTCTAACCAGAAACAAACAAACAAACAAACAAACAAACAAAGGCAGGTGCTAAGGAAGCTGGTTGGTTCCCAATACGTTTCAAGAAAATCCACTTTCTGAGAAAATCTTTATCAAAATGTGTGTGTGTGTGTTGTTGTTGTTTTTCATCTCAGCACAAAATATGAGCATCATTTTACATTGTTTACAATGTATTGTATATGTTTGTATATACAGTGCCAAAGCTATGAGTAAAAGTTTTTTTTTTCAGCATGTTTAAGGTTATCAAAAGGCAACTTTTTGGAAAAAAAGAAGCTATGCTGACATAACCCCACTAGGTGGCAGCATTAGGTGTGGCGTGCTGAGTTTGGAAGATTGAAAGAATTGAGTTGCTCTGTTTGCTTGTTTAAGCACAACATATACACAGCTTTGGCCACACTCAATACAAGCAACTGGGAATGGACCTCAAGATTGTGTTTGCCTGGTACATCACATAAAAACTAATGTGCATGCCCAGTTTCCCTAATCCTTCTTTCTTAAAAAAGAAAGAGGTAAACTGACCACTTCCACATTTATAACTCCAAGGTTCTGTACAGTGGCAGACACAAAGACCAATGTGTATACCCTACTGCCCATAGGATGCAATACGTAGGCAAGGCATAGAAAATAACCACCACAAAAGATTAGAAAACAGAGCAAAAATTAGGCAAATTATAAAACATGTATGCTGTTCATACACCCAGGTACAAAAAGCAGTGAGAAGTAAGTGGCACATTTCCCAAAGATTTCCTGTTACCCCACCTGCTCCCACATATTCCCTATGATAGCATGGATTAAATGCCACCCCCCCCGACTTGTACCTGCCCAGATCCCATATGTCTTCCTATATTCAGCAATGGGGTCACCTGATCCTGAGATGCACGATCAGAGGGTTGAATTATGGCAGTGGAATGAACCTCACCTGCATCATACTCAGCACTTCTCAAGTTCATTTGCTATTGGTTGCTTCCTATACATTATGTTACAAATGCCCGCCAGCTCTCTGCTGGGTTGCTTGGTATCCAGTACAAGTCATGATTTTGGATAAAATAACAACATTTATAGAAGCACATTTCAAGCAATTCAACCACTTGCAGACATTAATTCTGACCCGACACAAGGTTTGGGACGTAAAGGAAACAGGAGAAGCATAATGGCGTCTGGTGTAGCATTCCAGGTGGCCAGCCTTTAACTCAAGTCAGGCTCTTGGTTACAGTGTGCGCAGTGTTTGAGCATCAGCAAAGCCAGAATTGTCCACCAAAGGAGCCATGAGCATCTGCGACATAACCAGAGGGGTATGGGGAATGTTCTAGAGCCATTCACTTGGCCAAACAATATGGCTTAGGATGAGGTTTAGCTCACTCAGTAGAACGTGAAACTCTTAATCTCAGGGTTGTAGGTTCAAGCCCCATGTTGGACAAAATATTCCTGCATTGCAGAGTTGGCTTACATTATCAACATGAGTTTGACCAAACTGCAGGAGGCAGTGGAAGACAGGAGGGCCTGGCATGCTCTGGTCCAGGGGGTCATGAAGAGTCAGATACGACTAAACGACAACAATCCTCATGATCTCTTCCAACTCCACAATTCTATGATTCTATGACACCATCCACCCTCCCATCCTGCACATTACAGGAGAAGAGTAGTATTGGCAGGCAAGCTGCATTTTAGGGATGCATCTATTCTTACTGCGCTCTTCGTTGAAGAATCCCTGATCAGCTTCCAAGGAATTTCAGGATTCCCTCAAACACAGCCTGAAAAACCACAGGGATAGTTTTGTCTAGAAAGTCTGCCCTATCCCCAGCCATCTCTCTCTCTCTCTCTCTCTCTCTCTCTCTCTCTCTCTCTCTCTCTTTCTTTCTTGGTCTTCCATTCCTGTGTTTTTCTGTCTGTGACACACACACACACACACACACACACACACAGAGAGAGAGAGAGAGAGAGAACAAATTCAAGTCTACTCTCCAAACAGCCTTTAAAATGTACAGTCATGCTTTGGTGTACAGTCATGCTTTGGTTTTTCAAGATTATTTATAGCAAACTGATGTGGAAATGAATTGAATTGAAGATTGGGAAAGGTAGAAACTGAGAGGAACCCATCCCTACGTTCAGGAAATTCTCCTGAGACAGATCTGCCCACAGATCTAAAAATCAGCGGGAAAGGTATTTGTGAGAGACTATGGACACAATCCACTCGCTAGTTTTGTCACACAAGCTCCATTCAAATATGCTGCACAAAAATATCCCGAGTTATGGTTTTGTAATGCCTCCAATTGTGCCTAGGTCAGAAGTAGAAACATCTGAGCTGTTCTGATCGCTCCTTCTGAAAACAGGTACTGCAGAGCTGGTAAAGGGGGGTGAGGTCAACTGAAATCATCAAGGGATTAGGAAATGTTCTCCATGTGTTGAAGCACTCGGGGTGAGTGAGGAGGTAGCTGGGGGGAAATCTAGCAGTGCAAGTCTATTCATCTGTTAGCATTCCAGGTTCCCGGCTTGATAACACAGTAAACGTATGTAATTAAAAAGGAAGATTTAATGCAAAAACAAGCAATTAGCTCCGAACGGCTGTAGCCAAGCCTCCGGCATCATCACTCAGTTGATCCTTCTAAAGAATCCTTCCGTTTTCGGCAGAATAAACTGAACCTATGACCCTTGTGTTTCTTATTTTGTTTCCTGTCAAACACCCTCCCCCGGCAACAACTTTGTGGGCTCATTGGATCCTCTCCAACTTCTTCCTGAGAAGACAGGCTGTCAGTCTTCTCTTTCATGCCTGTCTGTGCCTCTTGCGAGCCATGACCACTTCCAGCACAGCCTCTGCTCCAGCCTTATCCAGCCTCTAAAGGTCGGGGGGGGGGGGTCCGCATCTGCCTTCTGTCCTCTGTCTGAGAGAAATCTGATCCTGTTGGTTGCAAACTGTGGTCTGCTACCGGCTGCATTCCTAGGCTGGGAGCTAGAGTCTTCATGACAGCATCTTAATTTATTTAATATAACACTTACATCCCACCCTTTTGGTTCAAAAGCAGCACTCAAACTTTCAGTTATGTAAAAACAATATAAAATAACTGATCAATGAGACAGGATCAGCAGTTAATGCCAACCATGAAAATATTATCTAACATATGCCACCATTTCTGACCCATTTCACCCTGAAAGATTGGCTGATTTGTTTTGGTGAGGTGAAATTCCTTTTGGGGACAGGAATTGAATGGGGGGTGGCTGCCATTTTGTTCCCCCATGAAAGCCCTGTTCTGATGTGTGAGGGTTTTTTTTAAATTTGGGGGAAGGGGAAACGACTGCCTTCTTTGCTATTCACTAGGGACCACAATTATAGTAGATAGCAGCCATAGAAGCCAACTGCTAGGGGCCGAGGGGTCTTTGCTTCCCCCATAAAATATTTGAGGAGGCCAGGCCCACCTAAAGTTGATGGGCATTGCCATTCAAGTAGTGTGTGTGTACTGCATCATGTGCTTGATTATGCGAGGTGGGGGTTACCTGCCCCCCATATTTTATTCAAGTTGGCCCCCCTGAAAGCAGCTGAATCTCATCTACAAAGAAGCAGACACTTTTAAAGAGTGGGTGGTTCATTTCTTCAGAAGCTCTTTTTATTGAAGAGATGTTGTGGTAAAAACCTAGGGTCAGAGCCAGCCCACCCATGAGGCAAGGTGAGGTAGCCGCCATGGGTGGCAAGATCCACATGGGCAGCAGATCCTGATGTAGAGCTTTATTCCCCCTTGTTCCTGATGGTGATCTTCATTCACTCCTTCTTTTCTGATGGTGAGGGGAGTGCTATTTTGTGGTTTGCTTCAGGTGTCAATATGTCTTGGGCTGGCCCTGCTAAGATGTGCAGTGACGGCAAGATGTAGAATTTGGAAGCAGTCCTGTATGTTTCAGTTCCGCTCTGTTTTGTTCTGATTTGATTCATTAATTGGGTCCAAAGAAATTATATTGTCAAAAAATGCAGTTATTGTGTACAGTACAGGATTCCTTTTGGTGTACCGACCTCCCCGCTGCACCAAGGATTCCCTGCCCAAGCTGCTTCAGGTTGTGGCGGATGTTCTCCTGGAGACACCTAGCTTGGTCATCCTAGGGGATTTTAACATCCATGCCGACACGACCTTACAAGGGGCAGCTCGGGACTTTGTGGAAAGCATGGCCTCCATGGGGCTGTCCCTGAATAAGTCTGGCCCAACCCATAGCCGCGGACATGCCTTGGACCTGGTGTTTACCTCTATGGATGTTGGTGATCTGACACTAAGTAAAAGCAAAACGAAAGAAGTGCCATGGTCAGATCACTTCCTGGTGCAACTGGACTTCTCTGCGACCCATCCCCTCTGCAGGGAGGTGGGACCAATTCGGATGGTCCGCCCCCGCCACTTAATGGATCCAAATGGTTTCCAGAGAGTGGTAGGGGATGCTTTATCCCATGTTGATGGCCTTTCAGCTGATTCCCTGGTGGCCCGCTGGAATGCGGAGTTAACCAGGGCTATTGACTGTTTGGCTCCGAAGCGCCCTCTCCGATTGCATGGAGCCCGGAGAGCCCCGTGGTTTTCCACGGATCTGAGGGCAATGAAACAATCTTTGAGACGGCTAGAGCGCCGGTGGCGGATAACTCATTCTGAATCTGATCGGACACAGGTTAGAGCTCAACGTCGAGCCTACCAAGTGGCGATAGCGACGGCGAAGAAGAATTTCTTCACCGCCTCTATTGCATCTGCAGAAAACAGCAGCAGGAGACTTTTTCAGGTGGTTCACAATTTAGCGGAACCACCTGTAACATCGGCGCCCAGTACGGACCACATGTTCTCCTGCAATGATTTTGCAAAGTTTTTTGCAGATAAAATCACTCAGATTCGGGAAGAAGTAGACTCCACCGTGGGAGCAGGGCCAGGGCGGGAGAGTGCTAGAGTTCTGTCTAGTCAAGTTGAGTGGGATCAATTCCAATCTGTTACCTCCGAGGATGTGGACAGGCTGCTTGGACTAGTGAAACCAACCACCTGTCTCCTGGATCCTTGCCCATCCTGGCTTATAAAAGCTAGCCGGGAAGGACTGGGCGATGGGCTTCGTGGGGTGGTGAATGCTTCCCTCCGTGAGGGAGCCTTCCCAGACCCGCTGAAAGAGGCAGTTATTAAACCGCTTCTTAAAAAACCATCTTTAGATGCGGCCACAATGGCCAACTATCGCCCAGTCTCAAATCTTCCATTCTTGGGCAAGGTGATAGAGCGAGCGGTTGCTGAACAACTCCAGGCACGTCTGGAAGAAGCGGACCATTTGGATCCCTTCCAGTCGGGATTCAGGCCTCATCATTGGTCGCACTGGTTGATGATCTCCGGCGGGCTAGGGACAAAGGTGAGAGCTGTTTCCTAGTTCTGCTGGATCTCTCAGCGGCGTTTGATACCATCGACCATAACATCCTTCTGGACCGTCTTGAGGGGCTGGGAGCTGGGGGCACTGTCCTACAGTGGTTCCGCTCCTTCCTCCTGGGCCGTGTTCAGAAAGTGGTGGTGGGGGATGAGTTTTCAGACCCCTGGGCTCTCATTTGTGGGGTGCCTCAGGGTTCTGTCCTCTCCCCCATGCTTTTCAACATCTACATGCAGCCTCTGGGAGAGATCATCAGGAGGTTTGGGCTGGGTGTTCATCAGTATGCAGATGATACCCAGCTCTACCTCTCTTTTAAATCAGAACCAGTGAGGGCAGTGAAGGTCCTGTGTGAGTGTCTGGAGGCGGTTGGAGGATGGATGGCGGCTAACAGATTGAGGTTGAATCCTGACAAGACAGAAGTACTGTTTCTGGGGGACAGGAGGCGGGCAGGTGTGGAGGATTCCCTGGTCCTGAATGGGGTAACTGTGCCCCTGAAGGACCAGGTGCGCAGCCTGGGAGTCATTTTGGACTCACAGCTGTCCATGGAGGCACAGGTCAAATCTGTGTCCAGGGCTGCTGTTTACCAGCTCCATCTGGTACGTAGGCTGAGACCCTATCTGCCTGCGGACTGTCTCGCCAGAGTGGTGCATGCTCTGGTTATCTCCCGCTTGGACTACTGCAATGCACTCTACGTGGGGCTACCTTTGAAGGTGACTCGGAAACTACAACTAATCCAGAATGCGGCAGCTAGACTGGTGACTGGGAGCGGCCGCCGAGACCATATAACACCGGTCTTGAAAGACCTACATTGGCTCCCAGTATGTTTCTGAGCACAATTCAAAGTGTTGGTGCTGACCTTTAAAGCCCTAAACGGCCTCGGTCCAGTATACCTGAAGGAGCGTCTCCACCCCCATCATTCTGCCCGGACGCTGAGGTCCAGCGCCGAGGGCCTTCTGGCGGTTCCCTCATTGCGAGAAGCAAAGCTACAGGAACCAGGCAGAGGGCCTTCTCGGTAGTGGCGCCCACCCTGTGGAACGCCCTTCCAGCAGATGTCAAAGCGATAAACAACTACCTGACATTCAGAAGACATCTTAAGGCAGCCCTGTTCAGGGAAGTTTTTAACGTGTGATTTTACTGTATTTTTGGTTTTTATGGAAGCCGCCCAGAGTGGCTGGGAAGGCCCAGCCAGATGGGCGGGATATAAATAATAAATTATTATTATTATTATTATTATTATTATTATTATTATTATTACTGCTCCATGCAGCCTATTTTTAAAGCTTGAAATGTTAAGGAAAACCTTTTACACTGCTATTGCAGGACAAAAATTCTCTCTTCAAGATACTTAAAAGGTATCCCATGCTCCTTTTTTTTTTATCAGGGGCAAGGATGAATTCTCTGGATTAATAACAGCATAGCCTTATGCATGCCTCATAGAAATAAGCTCCCTGAGTTGCTCTCAAGCAAATATGTCAAAATAATGTGATGACACCCTGTGGGGGACAAAGTTGGTGGAAGACAATTTTACAGAGCTATTTCCCTCAAATTACTGAGTCAATTTCACAAATGGCTGGTTGAATCTGTTTCTCAACAGCTCTAGTAGGGAGTTGCCTCAATGTATTTATATAAAGAAATAATAGCAACACTATTTTTTTGTCCCAGTTCTGGTTTCACAAGCCTTAATTTTGCAATTAATTTTGCAATTTTTTTGCAATAAATTATGCAGTTTTGATGAACATTCGGCTCATTTGCCTAATTCTCTGTCTCATAGTCATTGGGAGAGGCAAGGAGGGGAGAAACTCTACCCCTGGTAACTGGGAAGGTGTTGCTCAGTTGCACCTCTGAGGTGGAGTGTCTTCAGAGATTGAGTGGAATGATAAATGTTCTCTGGTTACCACTAGACAAGGTGAGTTCGGGGGTGTGACAATGTGCTGGCAACTCCACTCTGAGCTTCTTTCCTTTCTCTTTACATATATTTGTTTGGATCCTTCTTCATGCATAAAAAATGTTTTAATTTAAAAATTCCATAGTCGCTGGCTACATTTCCACAAAGAATCAAAGAGGCAGCAGGTAAGGTTCAGGATTTATATTTACTGAAGGGGCAAAAGAAATTCTCAGGTTTCCTCAGGTGCAGACCAGATGTATGTGAGTGTTGACCTATGGCACACTTACTTCTCCAAATCAATTGCAGGTCCCAGAAGCTCAGCTATGTGCTCCTCACCCTTCAGATATGCATGAACTATATGTAGGGAGAACCTTATCTTGGCTATGGCCATCACTTTAGGTGCTCATGCATACTAAGAGCACAAGTAATTGGAAACCAATGGTGGGAAAACCTGCTTCAATCTATGGTTTTGCTTTCTGTTTTTGGGTGCTCAGATATTCTAAAACAGGGTTGATATTTGAAATAGAATCATAGAATCATAGAATCATAGAGTTGGAAGAGACCACAAGGGCCATCGAGTCCAACCCCCTGCCAAGCAGGAAACACCATCAGAGCATTCCTGACATATGGTTGTCAAGCCTCTGCTTAAAGACCTCCAAAGAAGGAGACTCCACCACACTCCTTGGCAGCAAATTCCACTGTCGAAATAGATATAGATGATATAGATATAGATATAGATATAGATATAGATATAGATATAGATATAGATATAGATATAGATATAGATATAGATATAGATATAGATATAGATATAGATATAGATATAGATGGAGCTTATATCCCACTTTCCCTCCATGGGGCTCAGGTTGATGCCCAACCACCAGGGGCAGATCTACTAGGAAACTAAATGCAGCTTAAGCTTCAGGGCCCCTAATATCAGAGGGACCCTAGAAGTGACTCTAATCCACATTGCTTTAAAATGTTGGGTCCAGTAGACCCAATTTGAGTCACACGACTCAAATTGATTAATTTCTGTTGTAATTTTTGTTTGTTTTGTCCAGAGTCAGTAGCATAGATGTTGTAAAGGGGTGGTGATCTGTCATGGAACGACCCCATTGGGAAAGTTAACAGTGGTTGCCCAGACCCCATTGTTGGTGGTAAATGACAGTTCAAGCTTCAGGGCCCCCAAAACGTAGGCACATCACTTCCAGCCACTATGAATTCACTTTTTTACAACTGACCTTTCTTCCAAATGGGAAAACATGGGTCTATCCCACTTTAGTCTAACAACAACCCTCTGGGTTTGAACAGGCAGTTGACTGGCCCACCCACTGAACATCATGGTTGAATGAGGATTTGAACACATCTCTTAGGGGTTCAAGTCTCAACACTCAATTGCACCGCACTCATTTTCCAGTGGGTTGAAACAGCCATGCAGAATACAAGGGTCTTGCAGTTCCCTGCTCCACCCTGCTGGCTGTTTTTCAATCGAATATCCTGCAGTGATTTAAGGTGGCAAATCCCTTGGGTGCCATAGATTGGGCACATTCAGCAGGGGATCCAAAGATTCTTCTATATCTTTGATTTAACTTGTGATAATAAATAACTCAAGGCCATCTTCTGCTTATTTGGATAATGCAACCTGTCAAGACACCTGCATCCTTCATGTGATCTCTACCAATTCCCACACGACTCAGAAGGCAGATATTGCCCTGAAAAAAATGTTCAGACGTGGGACCCCTATAAAAGGGAACAGGAGACATCAGCTAGAGGAGAAAGGGGAGATTGTCTCCTGGGTTTCTGTGGTGCTCCATGACAGGTATGGCATGCAGAATTCCCATATAGTAACTCTCTGTTCACCACTTGTCTAAATAGTAATAAATCACTAGCAAATTCCTGGTTTGGTTTGGGAGGTTTGGACTTCAAAGCCAAAGTCTTCAGAGTCACAAACAGGAACCTTTCATTAACTGTGTGTGTATGGGGGGGGGGGAGTTTTACTTTATGTCAAATTGTGCCTTTTGATTATTTAGGTGTTTATTTTTAAAAAATCGCAAATTAACAAAATACTCCCTTTTGAGATCACATGTCACTTATACAGTTATTAAGCGCTGAAAACATTTGCTGTGGCCCACATATCTTCTGAATATGTGAAGCTAGCAAGTAAGAACATTTTCATTCATTCATTTACGACACCTCAAAAGATGGATGCTATATATTCTGGAGACACCTGATACACATACATTTCATATCATTTTGATGTTGGATGGATTTCAAAATGGAGGTTTCCTTGCATACATAGGATAAAGTCATTTATCCACTTACCTGGGAGTAAGCTCTAGTGAAATCCATGGAACTTACTTTTGAGTAGAAATGTGTAAAATTGCACTGCAAATTATTTATGGCAGGTTCTTTTAAAATATAAAACTAGAAGCATCTAAAATTGTTGTGACAAAAAAAATAGATTTATGAAAGTGTATCCTTTTATAGTTACCATTTCTGTTAAATTAGATCGGAGTTATCCTGACTGATCTTCCATTGCAATGACAGAATTGTTTTTATAACCTAAGCTTTTTCTGCTGCTACATTTATTTGAATATGATTTTCCTTCAGTGAAGAAGCTAAAATGAGGGTATTAAAAATAAAACAGCAAATGTACTGTCTTCAGCTGGAATAGCCATTTCCTAAAGTCTTGACCTGACTATCAGATGTCTGACTCTTTTAGGAATCAAGGTGAAGAAGAATAAACATCCAAATTACCAAGGGTTTTGTTTTGTTTTTTAAAGAAAAGGCCAACTGAAATGCTTAAAAGCGAGGGCTGATCAGTCAGCTGCTAGCCAAACAGCAGGGTTTGGAAAACTCATCATCGGGAAGGCTGCCAACAGTCATGGGTGGTCACTAACAAAAGAAGCCCCCCAAACAAATGATTTTACATGATGTGATTTGGATCTGTTTTACTACACGGCTAGAATGGCATAACTGTCACTGTCCTGCTGAAAGATCAAATTATGGTGATGTAATAAGGAACTGTTTCACACAAGCCACACAGATGAACACATTCCTCTTTCTGTCAAATTCTGAATTTATAACATCCACAGGCTCAGGAAATAAAATAAAATGTATCACTACAGTGTTAAGAAACTAGTTAAAAATTGCACCTGAAGTAACTTCAAATATTGCTTAAAGTCTCTAATATCTACAAAACTATAATCTAGGTGACCCACAGAATTTGTCCGCATATAATCTGCACATAATTTAAGATATACAGAAAAGTGTGTGTACTGCAGTCAGAAAGTTGGTCAATGCTGAGATTTACCAGTATTTCTTAACATTTTAGGAGGCTTTCAGGAAAGGTTGGAGAATTCTGACATTTCTACATTCATTTGTTTATCTCTGGTAATGTCTTTGCTAAGTGAACGAATATAACTTTGTCTCTTGTCATCTATTGGCAAGGATGAAATTTACTATGTAACACTTTGGCTCAAATTCTTGCTTCTCATCTGTAATTAAGAGTTTTTTTAATAGGTATAGCTCTGCCGCGATCTTCCTTTCTCAATGTTCACTAGCTGGACTTGGACCCACCACCTGCCTTCACTGTTCAGGACTTGCACACCTCCTGCTGCTGCTCCCCACTTTTACTTGCCAAAACTTCTGCATGCACCTGATTTCCGAAGGATTGAGATATATATATATACCACTTTGCTGCTTTTACCTTGTAATCAAACATTATTGAACAAAAATATTAATATGTTATACTTTGACTCAAATTCTTACTTTTTATCTGTAGCCAAGTTTTATTATGTGTAGCTATTATTGCTTGCATTTATTATAATAATTATTATTCATTAAATTTGTATACCACCCTTTATCTGAAAATCACAGGGTGGTTCACAACATAAAAATGCAAAATGAGAACAAAATACAGTGGTGCCTCGGGTTACATATGCTTCAGGTTACAGACACTTCAGGTTACAGACACTTCAGGTTACAGACTCCACTAACCCAGAAATAGTACCCCGGGTTAAGAACTTTGCTTCAGGATGAGAACAGAAATTGTACAGCAGCGGCGCGGCAGCAGCAGCAGCAGGAGGCCCCACTAGCTAAAGTGGTGCTTCAGGTTAAGAACAGTTTCAGGTTAAGAATGGACCTCCAGAACGAATTAAGTACATAACCAGAGGTACCACTGTACCTAACAAAAACAAACAAAAACAAGCCAATAACCCCCAAACCACAAACACCTTTCAAAGGCCATAGATTAATCAGCCCAAGATATGGTTTTAGAAAAATGTTTTCAACTGCTACCTAAAGATATGTAATGAAGCCACCAGGAGAGCCTCCCTGGGGAGAGCATTCCACAAATGGAGAGCCACCATAGAAAAGGCCTCTTCAGCTGGTGCCCTTGTCTCTCATGCCACAACCATCTGTCTTCCTCCTCCTCTTGCCATCCCCACTGCAACTATGAAGGGTCCATTTGCTGTCTAGAGCCGGCTCTATACAGCCGCTGCCTCCCTCAATGAATCCTGGGAACTGGAGTTTGTCATGGGTGTTTGGAGTTATTAGGAGACCTTCATTCACTGAGCCACAATTCTCAGAGTGGGCTAAGAGTCAAATCCCTCTTCCCAGGAACTCTGGGAATCGCAGCTGGCAGCAGAACAGGACAATCTGTCACATCCTCATCAAGAGTTTGGCAAGTCCTATCACTGCAGATCAGAGAGATCAGCTATTTCAGATAGGGATGCTACAGATAGAAGTTTGAAAATAACACAAGTTCAGAATACAAATTTCCCCTGCTCATAATTGTTGGCTTTATTACAGAGAAAGTACTTTTATCTTGAAATTCTTTCTCTGCTTATAATTTAAATGAATATTATTTTGTACCTGCACAGCCTGCATTCATCACTCTGGGCACTGTTGCATTGTTGGTGCCTGCTCAGAAGCAGATTACTTTAAGCTCTCAGTTTCAATAAAAATGTGCTTGATTGGGTAGAATAATTTTTATAAATGAGAATGTAACTTTCCTTGACTGCTAATTGTCGTATTTGAAAAAGTTGAACATGGCCAGGATCATGTGCAGCGTGATCCTGAGCATGTAGGATGGCCAATCAAATCTTGCATTACCTAAGCAAGAACAGTCAACCAGGGATTCAGCTACACAGCTGCAAATAAAACATTTTAAATGTGTTGTGAAGTGCAATATACAAACGTGACACTAGAATTCAACATATTTTTCAAAACGTTTTAAAACAAAGCATTTTCACAGCGTTTTTTAATATGTGTATAAATTCCACCCAGGATTGGCACAAAGGCCCCAATTTGGAGCAGTTCAAAATCTCTCTTGCTCAACGAATGGAATGATCCTGAGTTTTTCACAGTTACATCCCGTTCTACTAAAGCTGGGACACAGTGTAAGTGAAAGCAAGTCAGGTCAGGTCCAAACAAAGCACATCCAGGCCAGGCCCCTAGACAGCTCCCAGGGAGCCCGGCTGACTGACCTATGGAAAATGCCACCTCAGCTTAAGACAACTGTTTTTTTTTATAATAATTTTTAATGATTTTCCAATTTTACAACAAAATAACATACACACATCAACAAACAAAAACATACAAACAAGTATAATTTCATATCCTCATTTTCGTAAACTTTCTTCCTCAGACTTCCCCATACCTCACCCTCACTGCATCCCTGTTTTACAGTTTTTCAGCAACCCTTTAGTCCAATTAAATTTATAACTTATTATTTCTCAATTTCATCTTAATTCATCAAGCAGTTTCAGCTGTAATTCTGCATCTTCCTTTCCCTTGACATCTTAGCACTCCTCAATTTTATAACAGTTCTTAAGATAAGCTTTAAATTTCTTCCAATCTTCCTCCACCGTCTCTTTCTCTTGGTCACGGATTCTGCCGGTCATTTCTGCCAATCCCATAAAGTCAATCACTTTCGTCTGCCATTCTTCCAGTGTGGGTAGTTCTTGTGTCTTCCAATACTTTGCTAGAAGAATCCTTGCTGCTGTAGTGGCGTACATAAAAAAAGTCTTATCCTTCCTTGACACCAATTGGCCGACCATGCCCAAAAGAAATGCCTCTGGTTTCTTATGAAAAGTACATTTAAGTACCTTCTTAATTTCATTATAGATCATTTCCCAAAAGGCTTTAATCTTTGGGCAGGTCCACCAAAGGTGAAAGAAGGTACCTTCAGTCTCATTACATTTCCAGCATTTGTTATTGGGCAAATGGTAGATCTTCGCAAGCTTGACTGGGGTCATGTACCACCTATAAATCATTTTCATAATATTTTCTCTTAAGGCATTACATGCCGTAAATTTAATACCGGTGGTCCATAGCTGTTCCCAGTCAGCAAACATAATGTCATGACCAATGTCCTGTGCCCATTTAATCATGGCTGATTTAACTGTCTCATCTATTGTATTCCACCTCAGCAACAAATTATACATTCTTGATAAATTCTTAGTATTGGGTTCTAGCAATTCTGTTTCTAGTTTCGATTTCTCCACCTGGAAACCAATTTTCCTGTCTTGTTTAAAGGTCTCCAATATTTGATAATAATGGAGCCAATCTCGTACCTTGGGCTTTAATTTCTCAAAACTCTGTAGTTTAAATTCGCCACTTTCTTGCTCTAAAATTTCATAATATTTTGGCCATTTAGATTCCATATTAAGTTTCTTCACCTCCTTAGCCTCCATTGGTGATATACACCTAGGAGTTTTATTTTCCAGCAAATCCTTATATCGAATCCAAACATTATGTAATGCTTTCCTTACAATATGGTTTTTAAAGCCTTTGTGAACTTTAACCTTATCATACCATATATATGCATGCCAACCAAATCTATTGTCGAATCCTTCTAAATCCAGAATGTCTGTATTCTCAAGAAGTAGCCAATCTTTCAACCAGCAGAAAGCTGCCGATTCATAGTACAGTCTTAAATCCGGCAGGGCAAACCCCCCTCTTTCTTTTATATCAGTTAATATCTTAAATTTTATTCTGGGCTTTTTGCCCTGCCAGACAAATTTAGATATATTTTTCTGCCACTTCTTGAAACAGTCTAATTTATCCACAATTTGTAATGTCTGAAACAAAAATAACATTCTAGGCAATACATTCATTTTAATAACAGCAATTCGACCTACCAGGGAAAGCTTCAAATTCGACCATATTTCTAGATCCTTCTTTACCTCTGTCCAACATTTATCATAATTATCTTTAAATAAATTCACATTTTTGGATGTCACATTGATCCCTAAATATTTCACTTTCTTTGCCACCATTAACCCAGTTTCACTTTGGAACCTCTCTCTTTCAACATTTGTTAAATTTTTTTCCAAGACTTTAGTTTTTTGTTTATTCAGCTTAAATCCTGCTACCTGACCAAAAACTTGAATTAGTTCTAAAACTCTTTTTGTACTAGTATCTGGCTCTTGTAAAGTCAGTACTAAATCATCTGCAAATGCCTTCAATTTATATTGTTTAGCTCCGACCTGAATTCCTTTTGTTGGGGTTCAGAACTTACTGGGTTAATTTTTGTTCTGAGTGTGCCTCCCATTCTGACGTTTTGGAAGGAGGGAGGAGCTCTACTTGTTGTTCTCTCTGTGTCTCCGAGAGAGCTGGACGCCATGAATGCTAGCAGTCCAGGAGAATTTGGGAAATGCTGAGCTGTAAATATTTGCTGCAATAAAGAACTGATGAATTTGGACATACACAATGCTTGGTGTGTTTGTCTGGATCTGAAGCAGACTGCAACGGTTTTGATCCGCTGTGTTTTTACTCTGCAAGGCGAAACCGGAGAAGAAGAAGGTCTGCGCAGCTTGGCTGGGAAGCGTGCCGGACCACTGGGGCTAATTGGGGCCATAAAGCAATTAGCTGGCCAGTGCAATTAAGATCTTATCAGATCGTTCACAGGTTATGGAGGACCTAATTACCGCTAATAAAACTGTTGCTAAGAGTCTGCCGGTGAGCTTTGAAGTTTTGAAGTCAGCTTGGCAATAGCTGGAAGACGCTACTGAAGCGGCAGAGGTCTGCGTTCTGTGTTTTGCCTGCTGCAGAGAGGCAAGAGTTGCTCAGAGCTGGGAAAGCAGCTGAGGAATCGGGTGCCGGAGAGCTGACTGGTGAAACGTGAGTACAGCAGCTGGGGCCCCGGGAAAGAGGAGAGAATGGCAGACAGCCAGGTCTTTGAGGACGTTCCGCTTGAAAAGCTCACTTTAAGAAGTTGGGCAACCTGGTCCAGAAGAGTAAGGGGTTGGTTTCTGGTTACTGGGCTTTGGGATGTAAGCCAGAAGGAGCCATTACCCCTGAATTCAAGTCCTGAAGGGACAGACATTACAGGCTTTGAGGCTGCGTTGCCTGAAGAAAGCCAGCAGAGAATGCAAAGAGAGCTTGCTATGCTAAAAGCATGTGTACATGCATCACTTTTGCCCAGTTTGGAGGGCGTAAAGTCAGCAAGGGCTGCCTGGGAGGTGCTGAGAAGTTTGTGTGAAACTTCAGCAGGAGGCCAGAGCCCTGAAGAGGTCATGCAGAGCCTGGAAATGGCTGTAGCCCCAGTCCCTGAGGTGCAAGTCGGGGGGGCTGTGAGTTCCAAAGGCAAGTTTCAAAAGTTTTCCACTGTGAGTGCTGAAGTGGAATGCAGTTTCAGCGAGGGCAGGGCTGGCACAGAGTGCTCTTCCGGAAGAAGGGGGGCCAGGCCAGCTGAAAGGAGCCCTGGGCAGTATTTTTCCACTGGGGATTGTTGTCGTCATGCAAAGTCTGGAAGGCGGCGGAGAGCTAGACGCTTCAAGGTCGGCCACCTGGACAAAGTGAAGATAAGGCCTAAAGAGTCGCGTGGGAACGCAGAGGCCAGTCCGGTCTCCAAGGCAACGGAGGAGGCTACTTCTACGGAAGCTGCCAAGGTCCTGAGCAAGGGGGAGTTGGTTGCCAAGACAACCAGACAGAACTGCTGCAGAAGCCCAAAGAGAGGGGGCAGCGGGACGTTTGTTGCCAGTATGGCTTTGTTTGAGGACAGCTCTGAGGGACACACTGATTTTCGCTTTGTAATCGACTCAGCAGCTAACTGCAACCTGATCCCAGAGACCCCTGCAGTCGAGATGTGGAATTGCAAGGCAATTCCGGCTGGAAAAACTGTTCAGTTTGCAAATGGGACAAAGAAAAATGTGACTAACATTGCAAATGTATTGTTTTCTGTTTTGCAGGAGCAGATGGAAGTTTGCATTGTGCCGGGAGTGCAACACTGTATTTTATCTGTGCCTTATTTGTTGAATAAGGGGTTTAAGGTTTGCTTTGAACACGATGTTTGTACAATCTCCAAAGGAGGGAAGCAACTGGTCAGAGTTGCAAAGGGGCAGAATGATCTCTTCATTCTTAAAACGTCTCTGGAGGGTGAGGGGAAGGTTGAGAAAGCACAAGCCCTGCGTGCTACAGTTCCCACTCATGTTTCATGTTCTTGTGTGTGGCATAAGAAGACAGCGCATGCCTGTCTTGAAGAACTACAGGTGCTACCTGAGGTTTCCAAAGGCTGTAAAATTGAAGAATGTGCAAGAGTCCTAGATTGTCAGGCTTGCAGACAGGCAAAGGTAAGAGGGTGCAGTTACCCCAGGGTGGAGAGGGTAACCACAAAACCTTTTGATCTTGTGCACATAGATCTGTTGGGTCCCATGAAGGAACCAAGTTTGGGAGGGGCCAGGTTTCTGCTGACACTGCAGGATGATTTTACGCAGAACACCTGGACACATGGTCTCAAATCCAAGGAAGATGCAGCACAGCTGATTAGTCGTTGGATTGAGGAGGTGGAACTAAGGTTCTCCACCAGAGTCAGGGAAATTGCTAGTGACAGAGGTTCACAGTTTACTGGGTCTGCTTTGCAGAAGTTCTTTCACAAGAAAGGGATAAGTCACACAGTGACTTCTCCTCAACAGAGGGGGGTGGCAGAGCTCAGAAGTGAGGCTCTGGTTAAGGCTGCACAGGTGATGCTGTCAGACTCTGGGTTATCTCCAAAGTTTTGGATGGAGGCAATTAAATATGTGAGCTTCACCTGGAATCGGTCCTACAATTCAGTGGTAGGAGACACACCGTTTTTCATGCTTCACGGGAGGAAGCCTCAGGTTCACTTCCTCCGTGAGTTCGGATCAACGGCCTTGCTGCCGGTGCCTGAAGCTTTGCGAGGGCCAGGTGAACCCAAGTTCCAGAAAATGATCTTCTGTGGGTATGAGCCAACGGCTCGTGCATGGAGGTTTGCGTACCCGTCAGGTGATCAGAGTAAGCTGCTGATCAGTAAACACGCTGAGTTCTGTAAGCAGGAGGAAAGGTCAAAGACCCCTGCCAGACGCGATATTCTTTCAGAATGTCTTTCTGATTCAGAGCAGGAAGGTTCTGATGAGGAGGAAGGAGAGCCAGGGGCTGAGTCTGCTGATGACGATCAGCTCACTGACCAAAGTCAGGAGCAGGATGGGGCATCTCCACAAGTTGTAAAAAGGGAGCCCAAGAGTGAGCCTAGTTCTCCTGTGAGGGTAATTCCAAGGGTTCGAAGACGCGTTAAGTCAGAGGGGGAATCCCAGGATGCAGAGGACACACCTGCTGACCACAGTGAGTCAGAGGAAGTGCCTGAGTTTGTGCCCAGGAGGTCCGGTCGCACAACGAAGGGAATTCCACCTGAGAGGTATCAGGCCACAGGTGCGTGGGTAAGTTTCGCACAGTGCGAATCTGAGAGTTGTGAGGATGTTCCACAGATGCCTGACAGGAACGCCAGGAGAGGGCGCAAGGCATTGGGGAAGGGATTGATCTCACAGAGGTCTGCAAAGGTACATCCACAGGTCTTGTCAGAATGCTCGACAAGAGGGGGTGTTGGGGTTCAGAACTTACTGGGTTAATTTTTGTTCTGAGTGTGCCTCCCATTCTGACGTTTTGGAAGGAGGGAGGAGCTCTACTTGTTGTTCTCTCTGTGTCTCCGAGAGAGCTGGACGCCATGAATGCTAGCAGTCCAGGAGAATTTGGGAAATGCTGAGCTGTAAATATTTGCTGCAATAAAGAACTGATGAATTTGGACATACACAATGCTTGGTGTGTTTGTCTGGATCTGAAGCAGACTGCAACGGTTTTGATCCGCTGTGTTTTTACTCTGCAAGGCGAAACCGGAGAAGAAGAAGGTCTGCGCAGCTTGGCTGGGAAGCGTGCCGGACCACTGGGGCTAATTGGGGCCATAAAGCAATTAGCTGGCCAGTGCAATTAAGATCTTATCAGATCGTTCACACCTTTTACCAGCTGGTCCCCCCTAATCATGTTCAACAAAACCTCCAGGACTGATATAAAAAGTAGTGGGGATATTGGGCACCCCTGTCGTGTCCCTTTTTCTATAGGAAGCTCATCAGTAATCACATTATTTACAATTAACTTTGCCTTTTGTTCAGAATATATTGCACCTATACCATTTTCAAACCTTTGGCCTACCCCCATCCCATGGAGATTCTTCTTCATAAACTTCCAAGAAACATTATCAAAAGCTTTCTCCGCGTCCACAAATATTAAAACTGCCTTTGTATTAATATTTACTGTCAACAATTCCAGAATGTCAATTATATTCCTTACATTATCTGATAGGTGTCTTCCTGGGAGAAAGCCTGCCTGGTCCTTGTGAATCTCCTCCACCAACACCCTCTTCAATCTTTTTGCTAAAATGTCAGCAAATATTTTGTAATCCACATTGAGTAATGATATAGGGCAGTAGTTCTTAATTTGATTCTTTTCAGTTTCAGTCTTTGGTATGAGTGTAATAAAAGCTTCTTTCCACGATTCCGGTGCCTTTTTCCCCTCTAATATTTCATTACAAACCTCCTTCAACGGTTGTATTAACCATTCCTTCAAAGCTTTATAGTATCTGGAGGTTAATCCATCTGGTCCTGGAGATTTACCTAATTGCATGTTTTGAATGGCACCCTCTATTTCTTGATCTGTTATTTTCTCATTCAAAACCAACATACTTTGTTGCGAAAATTTTTGTAATCCATATTTCTTAAGAAAATCTTCTATATCTCCTTCATTTTCCGGCCCTTGTGCATATAATCTTCTGAAATAACTCTGAAAACAGTTGCTAATCTCATTTGGTTTAGAAATATTCTTTCCTTCCACCTCCAAACTTGTAACTGTGTTCAATTTTTGTCTCTTCTTCAGTTGCCATGCAAGAAGTTTCCCACATTTATCTGCTGATTCAAATGTCCTTTGTCTCATCTGCTTGATTTTCCATTCTATTTCTTGATTCATCAATTCCATAAACTGCATCTGGTAAAACTTAATTTCTCTCAAAATCTCATGAGACTTTGGTTTCGATCTCAATTTCTTTTCTCCTTCTTTTATTTTTTCCAAAATCTTATCTTTCTTCTCATTTTGTTTTTTCCTTTTTAAAGAATTCTGTTGTATTAGGAAACCTCGCATCACGGCCTTACTTGCATCCCAAATCACTCTTTTTTCCACATCTGTCCTCAGGTTTATCTCGAAATAATCCTTCAAAGTTTTTTGGGCCTTTTTATAAATCTCATCATCTCTGAACAGGGTGTCATTCATTCTCCATCTGAAGGAACCAGCTGTTGTTAATTTCATTTCCATCTTTACAGCATTATGGTCGGAGCATGTCTTTGGGCAGATTTCCACATTTTTTATCTTTGGAGCCATTCCACTAGTAATCCATATTTGGTCTATTCTTGTCCATGTCATTTGTGCCTCAGAGAAAAACGTCCCCTCTCTCTTGAGAGGGTTTCTTGTTCTCCAGATATCAATCAGGTCCATATTTTCTGTCATTTCGAAAAAAGTCTTAGGTAATCTCCATATTGGTGGAAACCACGCCGTTCATATCTCCTAATAAAATTACATTGTAGTCCAAATAGTCCGTTAGTGTCTCATGCAGCTTCTTAAAGAATTCTGCCTTCCCATCATTTGGTGCATAGATACCAACTGTCAGAAATTTTTCTCCTTGGATTTGTATCTCAATTGCCAAAAATCTTCCTTGTTCATCTTTAAAAATCAATTTTGGGGCCAATTTCTCCTTTGCATAGATCACCACGCCTCTTTTCTTAACTTTATCCGATGAAATGAATTCCTGGCCTAATTTTTTATTTATAAGCAATTTTCTGTGTGCCCTTGTCACATGAGTCTCTTGTAAACAAATCAAGTCCAATTGTTGTTTTTTCAAAATATGAAAAACTTCACGCCTTTTTCTGGGAAGGTTCAGTCCATTACAGTTCCAACTTATAAATTGCAGAGACATTGTTATTTTTAGTTACCTCCGGCTGCTCCCAGCAGCTGTTCTTCTTCCGTTGGTGATTTAAGTCCAAATGTCAGGTTTCCAAGATCTGTTTCAGAGGATAATTCTACTACTCCTTTCTGCAGGTCCTCCTCGTTTCTGTCCAGGAATTGTTCTTTGTCTTGTACTGTTCTTATTTTAACTTTCTTTCCTTTGTAACTAAAGGACAAACCTTGTGGAAATTCCCACCTAAAAGGTATGCTGTTCCTTTTCAGCAGGTTAACCAGATTCTTATAATAAGATCTTGCCTCCAGAATGTATTTTGGGATGTCCTTGTAGATTTGCACAAAAGCGTCTTCAATCTGAAGAGTTCTCTGGTAGTGTAAATTTAATATTTTATCTCTTTCCTCTTTAGATCTCAAAGTTATCAGACAATCCCTTGGAATCTTTCTGTTCTGCTTTCTACCCAGTCTGAAGGCAGCTGTTATCTTAAATTCTTCTTCCTCTGTGTTTACCTGCCAAAATTCTGAAAATTCTTTTGTAAGAAAATCCACTAGGCTGTCCCCTTCACTTTCTGGGACCAATCTTATCCTTAGGTTCCTCTCCTTCCTCTGCATCTCCCACAAAGACAAGGCGGCCTCATGCTCATCCAACTTCTTGCAAACTGGTTCTAATTTTTCCTGTGTGGTATCTGCAGTAGATTTAGCTTCTTCAGCAATTTTTTGAATTGTAGCGTTTTCTTGTATTAATTTGTTTATAATTTCTGTGTTGGATGTAATACTTTTGGTATTCAAGTCTAATTTTGTTGTAAGTTCTGCCAGCTGTTTGGTATTTTCCGTACTCTGCTTTGTCAAATTTTCTAAAGATTCATTTATTTTAAGTAATGCTTGAGTCACTGAATCCATGAATATATCTATTCCTTTTTCCTGCCCAGCTGCTCCTGTTATGCCTGATGTTGAACCCCTTTTCTTTTGTGCGGCTTTAACTTTAGACCTTGTTGCTATCTCTTCTGCTGAGCCGCTCATGTCCCAAGGTCGTTCTCACAGGAGCAGCTTTTGAATGGAAAGATCCAGTGACTTATTTTTTACAGTCTGTGTTACAATTGTTACCTTTCAACCCTCTAGAGGGAGCAATTCAATGTGTCCAATAAGCAGTATAAACAAAGAAACCAAAGTCCCCTAGAGAAAGAAAGTTTTTGGCAACAATCTTCTAGTCTTCTAGTTGCAACAGACTGTCAATTTGTTATTTCAATAAAGTCCCAATGTATCATATAGGGTCTCTGCTTTACAGCAAATCTTATCTGACAGTCCCCGTCAAAGTGTTTCACCCAGGCAGTCTGTTCCCAGAGAAAGAGACAGCAGAAAGTTATCTCCCTTTATTTCCTTTAGTGCAGGTTGAGCCAAATTCCCTCTTCTTCCCCCCCTGCTCCTGCTTGCTGGGGGGGGGAAATCAATTTCAATGTCAGGGTTAAACAGTTCAAACAGTTCAAAGTTACTTTTCTTCCAATTGCAGCTTTCTAGTTCCGTTGCTTTAAATATCATGCAATCCAGGGGAGGCAGACTTCCTTTATTTACCGTCCCCGTTTTCAGCCGAATTTCAACGAATTTTTTAAAGTCCCAATAAAATTTTCCACTCTTACTTACGGGTGTTCAATTTAAGTCCAAATTTCAAGAAGGAATCGGCGCTCTCCGCCTATGGCGACGCGGCTTCACTTCACGGGCTGGGTAGCGACTCTCAGCACGATGCCGCTCCGGAGCCTTTAAAAAGGCTCTTTTACAGTAAAGGGGGGGCGCAAATGGTGCCCACCGAATCTCCTTGTTCACAGGCTTCCGCGCCTGTGATTTTAGGGGTCCCCGCTTCGCCGTAGCGGTCAGACCCGAACTCGTGAAGCAGTCCTCCTCCGGAGATCGAAGGGAGGACCGCCATTAAGCGCTGGCGCCGACCGGAAGTCTCAGCTTAAGACAACTGGCAGGGCCTTCCCCTGCAGTGATTCTTCAGTTGCAGGCTTCTGCATGGAGATGGAACAAGAGAAGCTACAGAAAAGTCATCCCCGGAGTCAGAAGATGATGTGCAAATGACATATTCAGGCAGGGAGGGAATGCCAAGTGATTTGCCCAAATCTGAGCTCTCCTTAGGGTGGCATTGGGGCCTGGATGCTGGTGATGTGACAGATTGCTGGACTGCATCCTTTGTTTTTCTGTGAGTGTCTTGGGTGAGCCTGGCCAACTGGGTTTCTTTGTGATAAATGGATTATCCTTATTCACGTTCTGCCAACCCCCATATTATATAGCTTACAGTGAATTGTGAGGGCAGACATATATTCTGGAGCAGGAACACACAGAGAAGAATTCTGAGGCAACGAAGAATTATCCAGATATGCCTGTAATTGCTGATTTGATTCTGAATCAAGTCAAAAGAGTTCTCCAATTATTAATCTCAGGGGACTGGATTATGGCCTTTAGACATTAAGGTTGGTAAAGCTTGAGTATTGATTCAAAATTCCAGCTTTAAATTCGGGCAAATAGCTCCATGCTAGTATTCCTCTGAGGCCAGATTCATGCATTTTCACAGCACCATGAGAGCTGCTTCAGCGTGGCCTGGAAGAGGTTAGCAACAGTGCTAATCAGAAACAGGGAGCACATTTCATATACATTTTATATCAAATCCAAACTTGAAGCTACTGCTCTAGTCACACATGCAGCAGAAACTGCTCTGAAGCCTCCTGTGATAGCAAGTTACTCAAGCAGCATCTTCAGACCTTCCAAATGTCCCTATTTTCCAGGGACAGTCCCGGATTTACAGAAACCATTCAAGTTTCTGATTTGATCCTGGAATGTCCCGCTTTTCCTTAAGACATCCCTATTTTCATCAGAGCAATGTTGGAGGGTATGGAGTTATCTGGCCATCTGAAGGAAGCTCTGTGTAGGGAAGTTTTTTAATGTTTAACTTTTTATGGTTTTCTATATGTTGGAAGCCACTCAGAGTGGCTGGGGAAACCCAGTCAGATGGGCAGAGTACAAATAGTAAAAATACTATGATGGAATAGGATGTCCCTATTTTCATTATAGAAATGTTGGAGGTATGCATCTTCCCAATTCCAGGATTGGGGCAGTGTAGGTCATCTCTTATCATCATTCTGTACCTTACCTCCAAAATAAGCTGACTGAGTCCCTAAAGGGATGGCTAGATACCTCTGAAATAGGACTGAATCTATATTTCTAGCACATCTTTGATCTGGTCTGTTGACACAATTTGAGATTTAAAAAAAACCAGATCTCCCAAAACTGTCTCTGTTACAAGCCCACAGAATTCCCATTTGCAAAGTTATCATGTTGTTGGTGACCTTTTTGTAAGTAGACTGTGCCTAGAAAAGGGGGGGAAATGTTATCTTCTCAGCTTAAGGAGCTCTTGCTTCGAAAGGCCATTAATGCTCCTATAGCATTCAGATGATCCAGCAGCAGGTCAGCGGAAAGGTTTCTATTCAACTTCACAGGTGAGGCAGTTTCACCTACATGGTTCCCCCCCCCCTTTTACCCAAAGAAATAATAACCACACCTGGATGGGTCAGGAATGTGTGATCCATCAATCCTTGCAAGAACAAGATCCTTGCTTCTATGGAGGTGGCATCATATTATATTGTATCCCACCAACTCAATAGAACTGCAAACAGCATCTCTGCTGAAGATGGATTTGAGATACCTTAATGATGATGAAATACATTTAAGAGATTTCAGAATTTGTTAATTTTGACCACAATTTCATTGACAAACCCTCTGTCTGAATTCTGTGGGCAGCTATTTGCATTCCAGCAGACAACAGGCCGATCTGTCATTGGTCAATTTGAGCAGTATTGATTACTAGGACTGTGTGCCATCATGCTGTCCACAATGTGTGCATTTTTATTATGGCAGAACTTCTGCTAACCCTTTCCCTGCCAACAGACTCACCAGGCAGAGGTGAGACTTGAACCAGGAACGTTGTTTTTAATCACTCAGTCTCTGCTCTCTCTTTTTTGATGACACACATTAATGTTCCAAGTCCTCATCTTCCTGTGCTTTGGCCTGGTTCATATCATTGCACTCAGAAAGGAAGAGCTGTATATGTGCGTGGAAAGGATGTAGCACCAAAATCCAAAGAAAAGAAAAGGAAAAGAAATCCTTATCAAAGAATCATAGTCCTTGTAAAAGAATAAAATAAGCAAATGCATTGTGGCTAATAAGTCTTCTTCAGGGGCACACTAAAGGAATGAGCCTCTAACTGAATAACTCTACCATAATACAGATGACTATAAACATAAGTATTAATTATAATAGAAGTACCCATGGGTTGTTTTTATTTAAAAAACAATAACATGCATGGAACAAGCCCTAAAATTTCATCTAATAATGCAAAATGACATCAGTCACACCAAACATACTTTCTGTATACTGTTAAATATAATAGATAATAAACCATAAATCTTTTCTAATTTTTCATGGGAAAGCATTATTATAATGTAAATCCATTCATATATATAGATCCTTAAAAAGATCCTTGATGATAAAGATAATCCAAACAACAAAGAGTCTTATGGCACATTAAAGATTAACAAATCTATTGTTATTGCGTAAGCTTTTGTGGACTATATATAAGAAAACAATGAAAAAAGGTAGCAGATTTGAAGACAGGAGAGAATTAGGTAGAAGGGAACTAAAGATAATATTCTTACACACACATGCACACCACAGTCCACTATATATAAAACAATAGCTCAACTTTTTATGTGAATATGAAATACTAAAATCTTTCTGCCTTACCTAGAGTAAGGTTGCTCTGTCAAGGCAACATCTGTCCTGTAAAAAGGAACCAAGCACTTCAATGTCACCCCGAAGACTGAATGTTAAAGAAAGCAGAGCAAGTCTGGGGGGGGGGGTGAGACATATACTCTGGAGATGCCAAACCCAAATATTTCCACTCCTAAGCAAATCCCACAAATTATGGGGCTCAGTGATGAGCAAAGGCAGGCCTCCAGTGGGTTCCCCCCTTTCCCCCCTTGTTAGACAGCTTGCTAGGCCACAGACCAAGTAAGCCAACTGACTACAGAGCAGGAGCCTGAGGCCTAATGTGGGGAAGAATGATCAAACCCTGTTTCAAATTTTGTCTGCCTTTTTATTTTATTATGAAAGGTCCACAAAGCTCAATCTAGCGAGACACTGCTATGCTCCCTGAGTTATTTTGCATGCGTCTCTTCCCTGTCTCCAATGTTCTGCAGTTGAACATTCATTTCAGCCAAGAAACCATGGCACAGCTCATTTGAGCATGACTCAGAACGTCTGTCACATTCTGCTTATTTAAAGGTTCTCTAATCACAGTCATACGAAAAATGGGTGCTGTCCTTTTAAAAGAAAACTGCACTTCATAACAGCAGCAGCAGCAGCAGCAGCAGCACTAACCGCAGCCTCCTAACCAGTTCCTGATGCTGTGCTCAGAGGGCAGGGAAAGAGCTGCCGTGTCTCCTGTCTGACAGCAGGGGTCAGCAGTTAGCAAAAGCTTCATAAGGATCTGACCTATACCTTCAGCTCTGCAAACACCAAATTTAATTTAATTTCAATTTCATAGAGTTACAAAACAAGTACAAAAAAGAGGCTTGGCACTGATGTTGAGGATTAGCCACAGCAACATTTTTATGTACATTATTGGCCTTCAACGGATGGGTTGGCATGTGCACTAACGGGTCATACCTGGGACCAATTCTCCGCCAACCCTTCCTTTTTAGATTTATTTTAAGAAAACACACAAAGACGAATATAGAGGGATGATGGAGGAAGATAATGTATATGACAGAAATAAAAGAGGCCCTGTGTTGGACACTGGGGGTTATAGTGATGACCCATAGTGTATATCATCAAACCCCAATGTTTTCACTTGAAATGGTTTTATTAATAGCTTTAAATCATTTCACATCCTCATGCTGTTTTAATGTAGCCATTACCAATTGTTTATTTCCTGTTTTGTTTACTGCCTTCGAGGTCCAAAATGCAGGATAAAAACTTTAAAAAGAAATAAATGCAAACACATACATAAGTCCTTGTCCCTAAATGTGAAAAGTAATGTTGATTGTTCACAAAGGAATACTACCTGGGACCTAAACTGGATGTAAATCTTATTTTGCATTGTCTGAGCAACGGAATGGGAATCAGAGTGAGAGTAAACTGACACACGTACAGCCAGGCTGTACTTTCTCTTCTTTGCCAATTTTAAATGGACTCCTTGTAAATAGCATTTAGGCACTTGGATTTTAGAACTGGCTGATTCTTTAAGGTTCTAGGGAAGTTATGGAAAAAACCAATGAGATGAATGCAGAGAAAAATATTTTGGTTGTATGTGAATGAGCACTTGACTGCTAGTTCTACGTCTGGATGGACTCCCTCTTATGTATGGCTTGCCTTTGACCAAAGGCAGTGCCTTATTAAATTTCATCTGGAAGATCCAGTGCAGTTTTGTGCTGTTCCTTCTGGGCAGAGTAAAAGAATTCTGGGGATACAGCGAGGCTAAATGTTTAGAGGGCAAAGAAGAGATGCCAGGACTTAGGCTTGTCTGGAAACACCACACATGGAGATGACCTGGGTCGTGGTGCAAATGAAGCCTTGGGTGCCAGTCCTTGGCAGGGCCCTGGGTTGCCCTCTTGGCAACAGCCCTGCTGATCCACCGCAGTTCTCGGCCACAAAGAATGACAGGGCAGGCACAACTTTGGTGGGCAAGCTCAGGTGTGCTTGCTGGGGTGCTTGGGACATGTAGTTTTCCATGCCTCCTGGAGGATGAGGAATAGAATCAGAGTCTGCTGAGTGCCTCCTTCCTTGCCAGGGAGAAGGCTAAGATAAATCCCTTCTGCTTTCAACATTCTGATTTCAACATGGAGGGACTTGTTTCATATGAAAGAGCATTCGGTCATGTGAGCACTGCCCCCCTCCAGCAGGCTAAACTGGTCCATCCCAGGCACAGATTTATCACCTCAGTGAGAAGTAGGCCAAGAAGATGTAAATCCTCAGGCTGTCAGGTCTCTTTATTGCCAAATATTGACATTCCCACAGCGTTTTCTGACTTTTCATGAAGTATTAATTGAGATGGTCAGGACATTTATGCTAGTACAAACCTTCATCCACAGAGACTCTGGCTGCATTAGTCAGGAAAACTGAAACAAGGGGATACTGGCCTGAATATTCTCACATAGAAACTGAGCACTTTGGATAACATTTTAATGTTTCTTCATATATCAATGAAAGGTCAGCATGTAAGACAAATCTTGCTAGTGCGTTTAGTCTGACATAGTTACAATGCCTGCTTTTTTCTCTATCCAGAGGGACATCACTCACTCCTTGATACTGGGTACTCAGCAGGATCCGCCCCTGAAAATGGTTAGGGGTTATCACTAATGGGAATGCCACTGCAACGCATATAATTTCCAGAATCTGAATAATTCCTTTGAAAAGACTGCTGAATAATTTAAAATAAATAAATCTGCTATTGTTTTGTTATTTAAAGCTGCACTTATTGGTTGATTTTCTTTTTCTTTTTTAATATAATTTTTATTAATTTCTTTTTTAACACAATATTTCAGCATATCAATAACAAAACAAATAAATTCTTTGCTCTGCTGAGCTTGTGACTTCCCTCCATCCCTTCAACCGGTTTTTAATTTTCAAATCTTTGTGTCACACTTTATATCCTCTACTTCAGACCTTTATATCCTTATGATCAACTTTGTTTCAATGGTCTATAAATTTTGAGATTTACAGTTTTTTCGTTGCAGAATTTATATCAATCCTGCTAGTGTCTTCACATTTTTACAATAATTATTCATATACCCAATAAATTTACTCCAATCTCTTTGAAACTTTTGGTCGTCTTGGTTCCGGATCCTTCCTGTCAGCTTGGCCAGTTCCACATAGTCCGTCATCTTCGTCTGTCACTCCTCAGTCGTTGTTAGTTCCTGCAGTTTCCATCTTTAGGCTAATAAAGTTCTTGCCATTGTTCTGGCATACATAAATAGTCTTTGGTCAATCTTTGCAATTTCTTCTCCCATCAAGCCCAGCCAAAAAGCCTCAGGTTTTTTTGGAAAGGTATATCTAAACATCTTTTTTAGTTCATTGTAGACCAATTCCCAAAATACTTTTACTTTATCACATTCCCACCATGTGATAAAAATCTCCATCTTTCTCTCCACACTTCCAACATAGTTTGGTCCTCATCCTATACATTTTGGCCAATTTCACCGGTGTTAAGTACCACCTATACATCATTTTCATTACATTCCCTTTTAAAGCCATACAAGTGGTACATTTTGAAGTTTGGTTCCACAATTTTGACCAAGATTCGTATTCAATATTATGCCCAAAGTCAATAGCCTTATTGGTTGATTTTCAGTGTCTGTTCCACTGCTAAGGTAAACTTCCATAAGCAGTTTCCATTAAAAAGTAAATAAAGTAAAAACCAAGAATAAAAATGCAATTGGTAATTATAACAAAAGAAGCGGGACCCCCGCTCGCCCCCCCCAACCAGATAAAACCATCAATTAAAACATACTAACAAACCTAAATGAATGAAAAGGCCTTCACTTCAGGGATGACCCACCCAGGAGGCAAAGTGAGGTGAGTGCCTCAGGCGGCAGGATCCCCAAGGGCAGCCGGCCTGGCCTCCAAGGAGGGGCACCAACGGCTCCTGGGCAGTCCCTCCCACTCGTGCTGCCTCTGCAGCAGCTCCCCAATGCCTAGGAGGCCCTGCTGCTCTGCTCTCGCCCCACGGGAGAACATGGCAGGGCTGCCAGGCTCTTCCCCTGCCTGGCATGATTCAGAGCAGCCCCTTCACAGAGTACTCTGCAAAGAACCCGCAGTTGTGCAGAGCATTGAAGGCATGAAAGAAGTAGAAGCAATTCACAGGGACCTTTGAACTACAAACATTATGTACTGATGTTCTCACCCTGGGCCAGCAGGGGGATACTGTAGATAGTTCAGGTCCACATATGCAAATAAGGGATCGAAAGTGACGTTCAGTGATTGGATAGTTACAAAAATGGTTACAGTTGCGTTCTAGTGGAGCTCTGTATAAGCAGGCTGGCTGAACCCTTCAGTTCAGTTCTGTTCTGGCCTGTGAATAAACAAGAGCTGTTTGAAGAATCGCTGTGTCGTCTGATATGTTCACCCACAACTTAACAACAAACTTGCAAGCAACGTCAGGTACTATTACACCGGCAGGGGGACTTTCAAGGCTGGCCTGCTCTCAGGCATGTTTCCTCAGCCCCCACCCTCTGTGGGGAGAAACACCCTGGCATTTTCTTTATAAGGAAAAATGCCAGAGTTGCATGGAAACAGTTCCAGTTAAGTATAGGCAAGGCAAAGATGCTTCATTTGGTTCCTCCCCCCCCCCTCCACTTTATTTTAAAATCATTGAGAAACACCTCTGATTCATTGTGGATTCAAATCAGATATGAAGGTACTGCATAGCCCTAGTGAAATGGTGCAATTATTGATTGATCTGTTCATTTATATAGTGCTTAATTCCAAAACAGGCCTCTAAGTAAATCACACAGTATCAAAACAAACATTAAAACAATATATTTAATATAAGCATTCATAACTAAAAGACACAATACAATACAATTAAGACATTAAGATTTAAAGAGCCTTCCAATTAAATTGGGGTGTGTGAGCCTACAGTTGATTTCCACATCAAATTAGAATCTCTATACACATAAGAGTTCAAAAAATGACCACCGAAAAATTAGATAATGAATGTTAGAAATTATGTGTGTGGAAACATGAGTATCATACAAGTATACTCATCAGAGAGACAGAATTGGATGAAGGCCAAACTTGATATTTCATGCAGATGTGTGCAGCAGTCCTCCCATTTTTTTCCTAATGAAAAGCAGCCTTAGGAGGTTGTGACCAGAAGCAAAAGAATATCAAGAGAAAGGGTCCTTAACTTTTTCCTGCTGGCCATTTCCCCATTAAAATCCCCAAAACTCCCACTCTCATCATACCTGTATCCACTGAAGTGAAACAAGCAACTAAAAAAGCAAAAAAAAAAAAAAAAAAAAAAAATTAAAAATCCAGGCGACACTAAAACATTGTTTGTAAAACTACAGTATTCTAGTGTCTACCATATCCTTGCAAGGGAGGAGGATGGGGAGAAAACGAGAACAATTAGCCCTGCCCCTGTGACCTCATTGCGCAGGCCTTGATGACCTCATGGCAGCCCTGCCAGATGCACTGGGCACCAGCCACCATGCCTTGAATCTTTTCCTCCCAACTGCAAAAAGCAGCTGGGGTCATTGTTACGCAGATAATTGCTGGTTGGAAAAGCGTTGCTCCTCTTCACTTCCGCTCCTGTTTGGTGAATCCCAAGGCAGCTTTTTCACTGGGGGGAAATTCGGAGCATGTTACATACATTTACATTTAATATTTTATTTGCCTGTAAGATACTCAGTTGAATTTATGGTTAGTGGTCACTGTTTAATGATTGAAATGCCCTTAACCTCTCATATTGAGTTGTCTCTTTTTGCTAATTATTTCAGGGTTATCCTGATAGTTGTTTGGTCTGTTTTAATTTACTGTCATGATATTTTCTGTCATGAGCTCTCAGGGAAAGGGTCACACTAGATTCCAATATGTGAATTGTAAACAGAGAAATAAAATGACCAGTGTAGATTGATTATGCCCAAATGGATGAGGCGTCTAGGTTCCTGGCAGGTTTAAACTCAGCATTTCAGCAATTAAAGGTTAAGGCCCAATTATATAAAATCTTAGTATTTCATATAAAATGAACTTGAGTAGTATGTAATAGTTCACATTCTTAAACATCAAATAAAAGGGGAGAATGCCTCAGCAACAGCAGTAGCTCTTGACTTTCAGAAATGGAAGGCCACATATTCAATGAAAGAAGGATTAGGGCCTGGATTTGTATTTCCTGGTAAGGAAGAACTTGTTTTATGGCAACCTCTACTGCACCTCAGTTTCTTAGGTTTTTAAATATATATTAACTTGCCCAAATGGAAGGTAGTTGATTACCAAAACTACTTAGGAGACCCAAGAGGTATAAAATAAGGAAATTGTAGTAGAGTGCAAGTTTGGCATGAGGCTAAATACTAGTAAAATGGACACAGAGGTTTCTCTTGCTTAAGCAAACTTTAAAAAATAAAAATAAATTTGCTATCAAGGGCGTCCATTAAACTAAGAGAAAACAATGTATAGCCCCCTTTTAAATTTCTTCCTGTTTGGTGTGTTGACTATTTAATCACCACACTATTTCGTCACTAATATTTATATTAGCCTCAATGTAGGACTCACATGTTTAGGGATTACAACAGGACCAGCCCACCCATGCAACAGGATGAGGCGACCGCCTCAGGCAGCAGGATCCACAGGGGCAAGAGATCCAGCTTCCAAGGAATGCATTGCCTGCCACTGCCGCTGCTGCTGCTACTGCTATGGTGGCAGCAACAGCAGAGTTGCGCTCCTTGGAGTCTGGATCTGCCGTCCCCTCAGCAGTCCAAATTAGTATGCAGATCCAGGACTCTCGATTTCATTAATTCTTTTGATGCAATAAGCTCATGGAAGATTCTCCAAATAATATTATAATAGTCCACAATAGTTCTTCTCCATTGATTTATGTTCAGTTTGGTTTTGTATTTTTTTTTGTTTAATTTATTGTTTATGACTACTTTTGTTATTTTGCAGTTATGTATTTTTTCATGATGTAAGCCACCTTGAGCATGGTTTGACATACAAATAAAACTACATATTTATTTTATAAAATTTATATTTAGCTTGATTGTTAAAAAACAAAAAGAAAAATACACAAGTCCCTCAAAGAAGTTTACAAGAAATACCATATTTTTCCGTGTATAAGATGCCCCCATGTATAAGACGAGCCCTATTTTTTAAACCCAAAATTAAGAAATAAAGTTGTTTAGCTTTTTTGGAGGGTGGGGGAGGTCACTTCTGCCAATCACTCACCCGCCTGCCCGCCACTGACAATCGCTTGCCACAGACACTGCTGATTGCACATCTCGCGGCAGCTGTCAATTGTCTGCCCGCACACCACCACCACCAGCCCACCCACCCACTTGCCACAGCCGCCAATCGCCTGCCCAGTTGCCGCAGCCACAGCCAATTGCCAGCAGGCCTTGCTGCAGCCACCAATCAGCCACTCAACTGCCGCTGCCAATCTCCTGCTTGCTGCTGCCATTAATCGCATGCCCCCCCCCCCCGCATTCACTATCCATGTATAAGACTACACCCAATTTTGCCCATTTTCTTTAGCAAAAAGCATCATCTTATACACAGAAAAATACAGTAAAACAGTAAAATCAAGAAAAAACCACAACTTTAAAATATACAAATGTTAAAATACTAAAACAGATCAAAAGTATCTCAACATTCTAAGCATCTGGGTAGACTTGTTTTTAGAAGATACTCCAAAGAGTACAGGAATGTGCCTGCTTGATCTCACTAGGCAGGGAGTTCTAAAGTATAGTCACACTAAATGACTGCTTCTTACAAATGAGGATTGGGCATTGTGTACCACTTGTAGTAGTGCCAATTCCACTGATTGAAATGGTCAATTAGTGACATGTGGGGTAAGGTGATCTCATAGGTAAACTGGTCCCAATTTATTAAAGGCTTTGTATACTGTTAGTTTTACTATAGATATTAGTTTTCCTTTACTTTGTCTACAGCATCTTGTAGGGTTTTTGTCATCTGAATCACCAGAGCACCACTAAGCACCATAGGGGATGTCTAAGCTTTGGTTTGGGACACATTATACAGATTCTGCTTCAATGCAGAGAAGCCCAAAATCAGTTGCCACGGACCCCTTCAATTCAGGATTCACCCACATCCACTGCACATTCCTAATCTAAAGTAAAGCAACTCCAGTACAGATTTACCACCTCAGTGATAAATCTGTGTTTTTATTTCACTTCTAAAAGATGCCAATGACAGCACTCTTAATCCATTTCATAGAAGTTGTGGTTGGCTGCAAATAGAAAACAGAGATTTTTCTTACTGAGACTGAAATCTATGGGGTTTTCTTCTTTCAAATCTATGGTATTCTTTTGTCAGTATTTTTATCTCTGCTTCCTAGACTGGTGTAAGTTCCAGCCAAACTAGTCTATTCTCCAAATTATCAAGAATTGGGGAGCAGGGGTGTTATGTGCTAAGCTTGGGTCCTAGAACAATAGGCAAGTAGGATCCTAGAATGCAAGAACTGATTGGCCTGCAGGAGCAGCCCAATCAGGCTCCAGGAGGAAAGCAGAATCAGCCAATCAGACGGGACTCATTGTGTAAATAATGTATATAAAGCCTGAGGTTTGGTGGGAAATTCATTCACTGTTTTGCGAGCTGCAATAAAGAGCATGAAATCACTACGTGACTCCGAGTATATTTCAAGGGGGAAATGACACTCAGGGTCCTCCCACATGATTAAGAAATCTACCTGCCTACCTCATTTTACCTTTATTACACTCACATTTGTTTTAAAGTTAAAGGCAAGTAGCCAACTGAACTGAAGGGTTTTAATTGTGCTACAACTTAAATGCTGTTATAAAAACCAATTTAGCAAATGGAGTTCCAGATTTAGACGATTCCAGGTATGCCTCTCTTCCTGGACGGGAACTCATAAACAGCTATTAAATTGTAAGCTGGGGAATACAGTACAGTAGGCTACAAGATGTATAGACTGAAAAGGGATCTACTGATTTGACATTTTTACTTCCAAGGTACCTGAGACTCCTTTCCAAAAGGGCCAGACTAGTCTGAATATACACAGCCTTTACAGATTTCCATAGATCTATTATTATTTCCAGGGGCTTGTCCACATCTTAGCATTTTTCAGCTGCTAACCCACTACCTCCAGCCCTTTGAATTAGACCACTGCCCCACCCCAGCTGCATCCAGATACACTGGAGTGCAGAGTTAGTCAATGTTGTGTCCTCCAAGTTGTTATGGGCTACAGCTCCCATCCTCCCCAAGCATTGGCCATGCATGCTGATGGGAGTTTGTAGGCCTAGACATCCGGAGCACACCGCTGACACCCCTTGCTGTAGGGACTCTGCAGTTGGGAGGGAAGCTCCATGTCTCTGTGCTCCCCCATTGGCCACTATTGTATAGCTGTAAAACTGTCTCTAGACCAGACCCACTTGGGACTGCATAGCTCTCTCTATATATTGAGGAGTAGGTTGCAGTCAAAGGATCCCACGCCGTTTAAAAAAACAAATGAAAAAATCCTCCAGCAGTTGCTGGAGAGCAAGCAAGCAAGCAGGAGGAGAGGTTGCACAGCTGAGAGCCAGCCCGTGCGAGGGGCAGGCAGAGAGCAGGGCCATCCTTGGAGGGAAGGATGTGGGCGAGCAGAGCAGTGCAAGGAGTCTGGATTTTTAAAAAAATGCTTTGTGCATCCACGTCTAATCTTGCCCCTTTATTGGTGTGTTCATTTCATTTTGTAAATCTGCCAAAGAATAAAATAATATAAAATTGTGATTAAGGGAATTGTCTCCGGACAGTGGAGGATATGTGTTTCCCATTGGTGTGGTGGGGGCTGCATTTGCCTTTCTTCTAATAGGAAATGCTCTGCCGGGGGGCACAAAAATGGGGGGGGGGTCAAGGAGGATCAGTTGAGGAGGAGTAAGGAATGTCCTTATTTCCATCTGAGGAATGTTGGAGGGTGTGCAATCCATGTTTGCTGAGATAAGATGAATGCAGGGAAGAGAAGACAACTGCAAGTCAAAAACAGCAGGCAAGAGGAGGGGTACTTAACCGTTCCCCACCAGCCAATTTCCCCACTGTAATCTCACCCCTGAATTTACTTCCACTCAGAGCACAGCTGGTGAAAAATGAAGCGTCTGCAATAGAGAATCAATGAGAAGGCACCTCCTCCACCAAGTCTCCCATGCAAATGTCCCACCCCTACGACAGTCATGTGACAAAAATGTGTTGGGTGAATAACGGAGAGAGGGAGAAGCTCAAAATGTTATCTGTTACTTGAAGAGACCAGTCTCAATGCAAGTGGGTCCACTAAACGTTTTTTTGGGCCTAACTCAAATTGGGGCTGATACTCTGCCTCCACCAAACCCCTGACTGCAAAAGATGTCCTGCATGTCATTTGTAACCAGGAAGAAGCAATGGTTTGGCTTAAATGGCCTGTAGAGTGTCATTTGAAGCTCTTGGCTCCAGGGCTTTTAAATAAGCCTTTGATCCCTTTCATCAAAAGATGCTGGCTTAAAATGCAGCTAGCTCATTCATTTTCTCAATTGGACCAAAGCTAGTTCAAGCAAAAAATGCATCAAAATGCAATATTTCTTAGGAAATGACAGGATAGGTACAGGATAGACATGGATTGTGGCAAATGTCATGTACACACCACTTCCCTCAACCACAGTGGGAGTGCAGCTGATGCAGAGTAATGGGAGTGTTTGCTCATCACTGCATCTGGAGAGACCCAAGGGGACCTGAACAGCCAGAGGGCCGAGGTTGCCTGATACTGTCTTCAGGATCCTCAAAACACTTCATCAAAGTTTATCAATATGTAAATTTATTTTCTTCTCTTTTTCTTTGCATCACTTTATTTCTTTGTAACTGAAACAGTTTCAATAATACAGTGGTACCTCGGGTTAAGTCCTTAATTTGTTCCGGAGGTCCGTTCTTAACCTGAAACTGTTCTTAACATGAAGCACCACTTTGGCTAATGGGGCCTCCTGCTGCCGCCGCACCGCTGGAGCCCAATTTCTGTTCTTATCCTGAAGCAAAGTTCTTAGCCTGAAGCACTATTTCTGGGTTAGCGGAGTGTGTAACCTGAAGCGTATGTAACCTGAGGTACCACTGTATATTAATACCTAAAATATGTAAATTTATTTTAAAGCAAATGATTTGATTTAAAAATTGGGCTCTTAGTGAGTTGAGGATTAATGCTAACATGTAAAAATAAGTCCGTTTGTCCCCCCACTCGCCAAGCCTAAGAATGCTACTTAAGAAACTGAACTGGAACACTTTCAGAAAAGGTGTTTTTCATTTTGAGGAGCAACACCATGTTGTCTCGCCTTTCTGACATGTCAATGGGAGCATCACAGTGTGTCTTTGAGCTTCCAGCGTGTGAACAACTCTTCAGCCCCTATTCCATCTCCGAGCACATGCATGTTGGGCTGAGGAATAGGACGTCTATTGCAGACATTCAGAACTGTAAAAATATTTGCACTTTACTTTTCAGCCTGTCCATTTTCTAGCTATTTAGGATCACTTCAGTCAAGGAGAGAGGGGGAGAGAGAGAGAGAGAGAGAGAGAGGCAGGTTTCGCTTCCAGCACTTTCAACTAAACCACACACACCGTATCTGCAGACTTCTGCACATAGCCTACCCCCCTTGTCAATACAAGGCACTGTTCCAACTCTACCCTGCTTGGCATTGTATCAAAATAGCTTCATATTATTAAAACTCTCCAAGGCTTACAAAGTCAAACCTCGGACGTTTACTGTACACATTAACAGGACTTATTCCACAGTCTCATAATAAATCTTTATAACCACATATGGCTGGCTGGGTTATAAATATCATCTGTAAAGAGTAATAAAAAAATTCAGCATACAGAAAAGTGTCTTCATAATTTAAGGCTTTTTAAAAGATCTGCTCTGTCTTTTCTCTTAATCAAAATACTATATTTCAGACAGTAAAATAGAATTAACTCAATTCATATCTTGGGCATATAGAATCGAAAGGCTACCTGGGAGAAGCATGCAACTACAAATCCTCATGACTCAATAAACATGAGTTCCTTCAATTAGAGCTATATGGGAATACCCTAATGACCCCATGAATTAAGAGAGAGTGAAGGAGGGAGAGAGAAAAGGGAAAACTTAAGCCCTTTCAATGAAGAGCTGAGCCTGGAAGTTTATAGAAACCTTGTGTCCTACCCAGAAGAAAGAAACCAAGCTCTGTTTCTTCACATGCCCTTTATTTAACAAATAATAATAATAAACTACCTTATGAATAAAACAAAAAGTCATAAAGTGTATCTCTTTCTGTTTTCACCACATAAAAGCCAACCACCATCATACATTTTTCATGTGCATAAGTTAAAATGTGGCCTTCTACGTAGACATTTGTAATATATTTCCTCAATGGGTAGAAATGGTTAAAAGACGTAGCTTCTTCAATGGTTTCTGATGGCTGGTAACTATGAGTGGAACATGACCACATACTTGGGCAGAGGTCAGAAATGTGTGTTTTTGCAGCTGGCTTGCAAGAAGCAGCACGTGAGACCTGCAAGGGTCGTGGGCTGTCGCTTTGCAGGGACTGGTGCTGCTTTAAAGATTTGCAGAGCGTTTTTAGAGAGGGAAGATCTTGTGACGATGACAAATTGTTGTCTCCAACTAAATTTTACTCAGAGTAGACACTTTAAAATTAATGGACTTAATGTTGGTCATTTTCATTAATTTAAACTGCTGTACACTTGAGTAGGACTAGCAACCCTTAGTTACGTCTTGTTTGGACTAGCATATCATTCTCAGTGCAGGGCTGCTTTTTAAAAGTGTTTGGAAACTTTTGTTGGTGCAAAATGCTACTGCTAAAGTTTTGATAACATTATGTCTCTGGAACATATGACTTATTTACTGTTCCGAACCCAAAGGGTGCTCATCAATGGTTCCTCTTCATCCTGGAGAAGAGTGACTAGTGGGGTGCCACAGGGTTCTGTCTTGGGCCCGGTCTTATTCAACATCTTTATCAACGACTTGGATGATGATGATAATAATAATAATAATAATAATAATAATAATAATAATAATAATAATAATTTATTATTTATACCCCGCCCATCTGGCTGGGCCTCCCCAGCCACTCTGGGCGGCTTCCATAAAAACCAAAAATACAGTAAAATCACACGTTAAAAACTTCCCTGAACAGGGCTGCCTTAAGATGTCTTCTGAATGTCAGGTAGTTGTTTATCGCTTTGACACCTGCTGGTTAATGATGGACTCAAGGGCATCCTGATCAAATGTGCAGATGACACCAAACTGGGAGGGGTGGCTAACACCCCAGAGGACAGGGTCACACTTCAAAACGACCTTGACAGATTAGAGAACTGGGCCAAAACAAACAAGATGAATTTTAACAGGGAGAAATGTAAAGTATTGCACTTGGGCAAAAAAAAATGAGAGGCACAAATACAAGATGGGTGACACCTGGCTTGAGAGCAGTACATGTGAAAAGGATCTAGGAGTCTTGGTTGACCACAAACTTGACATGAGCCAACAGTGTGACGCGGCAGCTAAAACAGCCAATGCAATTCTGGGCTGCATCAATAGGAGTATAGCATCTAGATCAAGGGAAGTAATAGTGCCACTGTATTCTGCTCTGGTCAGACCTCACCTGGAGTGTCCAGTTCTGGGCACCCAGTTCAAGAAGGACACTGACAAACTGGAACGTGTCCAGAGGAGGGCAACCAAAATGGTCAAAGGCCTGGAAACGATGCCTTATGAGGAACGGCTAAGGGAGCTGGGCATGTTTAGCCTGGAGAAGAGGAGGTTAAGGGGTGATATGATAGCCATGTTCAAATATATAAAAGGATGTCACATAGAGGAGGGAGAAAGGTTGTTTTCTGCTGCTCCAGAGAAGTGGACACGGAGCAATGGCTCCAAACTACAAGAAAAAAGATTCCACCTAAACATGAGGAAGAACTTCCTGACAGTAAGAGCTGTTTGACAGTGGAATTTGCTGCCAAGGAGTGTGGTGGAGTCTCCTTCTTTGGAGGTCTTTAAGCAGAGGCTTGACAACCATATGTCAGGAGTGCTCTGATGGTGTTTCCTGCTTGGCAGGGGGTTGGACTCGATGGCCCTTGGGGTCTCTTCCAACTCTATGATTCTATGATTACATATTCCACTTCTAGGCCCTGTACAAGGTAGCGATTAATGGTTCCTGCCTTTAAAGCCCTAAATACCCAAAGGACCAGCTCCTTCCTTATGAAGCTACTGCCCTCTAATACAGGGGTAGGCAACCTAAGGCCCGGGGGCCAGATGCGGGCCAATCGCATTCTCAATCCGGCCCGTGGATGGTTCAGGAATCAGTGTGTTTTTACATGAGTAGAATGTGTCCTTTTATTTAAAATGCATCTCTGGCTTATTTGTGGGGCATAGGAATTCGTTCACACACCCCCCCCGCCCCCGCAATATATTCTGGCCCACCACATGGTCTGAGGGACGGTGGACCAGCCCACGGCCTGCTCTAGACCCCTGCTCTAATATCTTTTGCAAGTTATGCCTCAATCTGAGGCACTCTTTGTGGGAACATGTAGTTTGATCTGATTTGATTTGTGGAACATTACTGCAGTCAAACCAACAATTCATGTTTTCCCAGATGGGGGCATGAAGGGGCTGAGGCTCACAGAGTTTTCCTGTAAACTTGCTAGAGAGAACTTGTGTGAGATCACTTCCTTTGTCTGTCTTTAGCAGGAAGCTGTAGAGCTACAAACTTCCTTCCTGTCTGGGCAGCCTTCTCTTTCTTCAGCCAAGCTGACCACACCTGCCTGCCTGACACCATTTTTAAACTTAAATTTTGTGCTTTTGTAACTTAGTAGTTTTAAACCTGCCTTCTTTTTGCTACAGTAAATTGCTGTATCAAGATGTAGATTATGTAAGTAAATACTTTTTATTTCTTCATAAAACAATGTTTGTGTGATGATTGTTTTTAAGGGAGAGAAAAGCGATAATACCAGGAAAATCAAGCATCGTGGACTATTATTGTAGAAGGTTAAATAAACCTTGTCTTCGCTTCCAGCATTAAGCTGCAAATGATGGTATTCTGCTGATCTCACTCATGTGGGCATGGAAGGATAATATCTAAACCATATACAGTGGTACCTCGGGTTAAGAACTTTGCTTCAGGATGAGAACAGAAATCACTCAGCAGCGTGCGGCGGCAGTGGGAGGCCCCATTAGCTAAAGTGGTGCTTCAGGTTAAGAACAGTTTCAGGTTAAGAACGGACCTCTGGAACGAATTAAGTACTTAACCCGAGGTACCACTGTATAGCCTCCCCTAGTATTTAAATCCATCCCCACAACATGCATTCCACTTTTCCAACAACAAATGATGAGCTCACAAAGTGGCTCACAATAATCACAGCAGCATTAAAAATACTACAAGCCTTGCAGTCACTGTATGTGAGAGCAGGGTGGTGCCAGGTGCAAAAGGGAGCAGGGTTGCTTCTCCTTTGACGCTTCTCTAGCAGAGGGGGCTCATCACCTAAGCGACAACTATGAAAGTGGCAGGAGCCATGTCCAGCTCTGTCCCTGAGCACCATGCGCCTGCTGTCTGTGGCTCCATAAAGGTCGTGACGGAATTCCCTGCTTAGGTCAATCCATCTGGCATTCGCCCTGTTGACTTTTGTTTCTTGACTGCTAAAAAGTGTATATATTCCAGCAAGTGTTTTAATTTGTTTGGCTAACTAGTTTTGGATTTGTTTTATTCTGTAACCCTGCCTGCAAAAAGTTTTGTGGTGGGTTTTTTTTAAGTGGCTTTAATACATTTTTGATGGTTTTTAGCATTTTCTCTGTAAGCTGCCTTGGACCATCCACAGATTGGAAAGCAGAATGTACATTTTGGAAAGAGGGAAGCAAGAAGGGATAAGCCCAGGCACCCGCTCCTGTTCCAGCTGGACAGAGGCAGAGAGGTGGAGGTGAAGAATTTCCCAGGCTATGTTTTCGCTGGGCCTCCTGCCACCTGCTGCCCCTGTGGAAAGGATTCCAATAGAGAGAGGAAGACAGGCGGGAGGAACAACAGGCACATGGCCTGGCCTGTTTCACGCCACAGAGACATCTACCACTAGCTGCCTTTGGGGAGGATCCTGGAAAGTTCCTTATTTTTATATTATTAAGTGTGATTTTATTAATAACTTCCAGTGTTATTTGTAAGCTATGTCGGAAGGATTTGTGTGCTGAAAGGCTGAGTATAAATAACGGCAATAAATAGTAAAGGTAAAGGGACCCTTGACCATTAGGTCCAGTCGTGACCGACTCTGGGGTTGCTGCGCTCATCTCGCTTTATTGGCCGAGGGAGCCAGCGTTTGTCTGCAGACAGCTTCCGGGTCATGTGGCCAGCATGACTAAGCCGCTTCTGGCAAACCAGAGCAGCGCACGGAAACGCCGTTTACCTTGCCGCCGGAGTGGTACCTATTGATCTACCTGCACTTTGACGTGCTTTCAAACAGCTAGGTTGGCAGGAGCAGGGACCAGACAATGGAAGCTCACCCCGTCGCGGGGATTCGAAATGCCAACCTTCTGATCAGCAAGTACTAGGCTCTGTGGTTTAACCCACAGCACCACCCGCATCCCCAATAAATAAATAAATCAATCAGAGCAACCTCACTGGCTTGCACTGAATTTTGTTGGTATATTGGCATAGGGTTGGTGGAGTGAAATTTTTCTTCTGCCCTAAGCCCTGCCCCAGACTAACGGTTCTTCCCTCCTGACTAATGGTCCGGGCCCTACCTGATGGGAAATTCACTAGCAGGTGAACAAAAGCAGGTGAGACAAAAGAAAACGAACAAGAGATACACACTTGCAAATCATTCTAGTAGAGTGATACATCAGAGGTGATGACATAGGTTTTCTTTCCTGCTGAAATTGTAACTTGCAAAAAAAAAAAAAAAGGATTTTTTTTCTACCCTTAATCTCCCATAAAAAATACCACAATGTGTCTCAGCAAAGCAAAGCAGTCATCATATTTCAGGTGCAATTTTCCAAAGATCTTCTGATGAGTACTTCATGTCTCTTAACAACAGCCAGATTGATGACAGCTGACTTAGCCTCCTGGTTTACTTCCAGTTCTCCCTAACTATCTTTCTCATTCAGTGAACCCATTTTATAAACTCCAAGTCCACTTGTCAAGGAAAAAATAATTTATTTGCACTCTGACTGTTAATGATGGAACATTTGACTCAACCATCTTTCAGCCGGCAAACCACCCATTGAAGTAAGTGGGAGTGAGACTTGGTCGGAGGTCTGTTGTGTGACCTCACCCTTACCAGAAGGGATGTGTATTCTGGAATATGTCACAGACCCAAGGGGCTGATCTACTGCAACTGAGATGCTTCTGATATTCTTCTTGAAAGATCCTTTATCACTTCTCTTGTTCTTGTTGTTGTGGACTGTGACATGCAGTGCTGAGGAGGTGACGTTAACCCTTTCTCTCTCTATCTTTTCCCTGATTAAGAAGCCCCACCCAGATGCTATTTCCCCTACAGAGGAGATGCTGCTATTTCTCCCTGTGGCAGTGAAACTCTCTGCTCCCTTGGATGTCCTGCTCTGCCACTGGAGTGGGAAATCCACAGCCCGCTATGGCCCCTTAGCCACCCTTCCAGGGAGCATAGAATTGTCCCCTTAAAGAGCTTAGGATATTGTAAAGGCTGGAGAGAAACAAAAAAATATTTGCCTGTTGCTGCAGTTACTTCAAAGCAGGTGTCAGATGGGTGTCTCTTGGGAGAGCTGTCAAGAACTTGGGTGCCATCACAGAAAAGGTCCTCTCCCTAGTTGCAACAGGCTCATATCTGGAGGTGAGAGAGAAAGGTTCTTTTGAGGTAGCAAGTGATGCCTGGTAAATCAGTGGGATAGAGACTCACCGGGGGGGGGGGCAGAGTTTAATGGTCCCCTGGTGGGGGCAGAGAATGGTTTGTAGTGGGTCGTAGGCAGAGTCCTCAGTCACTACCAGGTGACCTATTTGTTGAGCTTTCTTCCTGATTTGTTTGTGGGGAAGTTAGATGAATTAGGAGTGAACAGGAAATGCTTTCAAGCTAGAAAGAAAATAGACTGCACCTTGAGCCTGCCCTGAGACTTTGCTCCTTCCCCATGACCCTCCAGATGTTGCTGAACTGCAACTCACATCAGCCCCAGCAAGCCTGGCCAGTGGGCAGGGAGGATGAGAGTTGTCCTTCAGCAAGATCAGGAGGGCCAGAAGTTCCCCACATGTGCCCCAGAGAGCCAGAAAAACAAGGGCGCTAAAACTTGAAGAATTCTGAAAGGACTAGAGATCTTAAATGCAGTATGTTGGAGTGGGGTGGGAGGAACGGGACTACAGATACCCCGTTCATAAATCAGCACAAGTCAGCAATCACAACAAACAAGCTTAAACAAACTGTTGAAAGGCATTTTAATTTAGAAGATCACAACCTTTAGACTTGGCGTCATTTCCAAAAGGAAAAAAATAATAATCTTAGGGCATTAGATGAAAATAGAAGCTCTGGGGAAGTAGTGGTGGAGACAACAATGTTGCAAGTTAATGCAAAACAGAAAAAAATGTAACACAAGTAGCCAAATATTTGATTTCATTTAGCAAATACTGTAATAAAATAAAATTAATACATGCCAGGTGCCCATATGGTTGTCAATCATCTCAGTATATTTGCACTCAGTGCCAAAACAGTGGGTGGCAGAGGAAGGTTCCTTCTTACTAAACAACTGGAAAGAAGGCAGCCTGCAGTAATACTGCAGTAATACTAAAAGGAAAGGGAGTTCATGATGGCTGGGAGTTTGTTAAGAGGGAGATAGTAAAAGCACAACTTCAGGCAATACCAATGAGACGGAAACATGGAAGGTGCCTAAAGAAGCCAGGGTGGCTATCTAAAGAACTTTTAACTGAGTTAAGATTTAAAAAGGATGTGTACAAAAAATGGAAAAGGGGGGAAACCACCAAAGAGGAATTCAAACAAATAGCCAGCACGTGTAGACACAAAGTCAGAAAAGCTAAAGCACAGAATGAACTCAGGCTTGCTAGAGAGGTTAAAAGCAACAAAAAAGGCTTTTATGGGTATGTTCGTAGCAAAAGGAAGAAGAAAGAAACAGTGGGGTCACTCAGAGGAGAAGATGGTGAAATGCAAACAGGGGACACAGAAAGGGCTGAACTCCTCAATGCCTTCTTTGCCTCAGTCTTCTCCGATAAAGAAAACAATGCCCGACCTGAAGAATTTGGAGCAAATGATTCAGCAGAGGAAACACAGCCCAGAATAACTAAGGAGATAGTACAAGAATACTTGGCTGGTTTAGATGTATTCAAGTCTCCAGGGCCAGATGAACTGCATCCAAGAGTATTAAAAGAACTGGCAGATGTGATCTCAGAACCACTGGCAGTCATCTTTGAGAATTCCTGGAGAACAGGCGAAGTCCCGGCAGACTGGAGGAGGGCAAATGTGGTCCCTATTTTCAAAAAGGGGAAAAGAGAGGACCCAAATAATTACCGCCCAGTCAGTCTGACATCAATACCAGGGAAGATTCTGGAGCAGATCATTAAGCAAACAGTTTGTGAGCACCTAGAAAGGAATACTGTGATCACCAATAGTCAGCATGGATTTCTGAAAAATAAGTCGTGTCATACTAACCTGATCTCGTTTTTTGACAGAATTACAAGCCTGGTAGATGAAGGGAATGCAGTGGATGTAGCCTACCTTGATTTCAGCAAGGCATTTGACAAGGTGCCCCATGATATTCTTGTAAAGAAGCTGGTAAAATGTGGACTTGACTATGCTACCACGCAGTGGATTTGTAACTGGCTGACTGACCGAACCCAAAGGGTGCTCATCAATGGTTCCTCTTCATCCTGGAGAAGAGTGACTAGTGGGGTGCCACAGGGTTCTGTCTTGGGCCCGGTCTTATTCAACATCTTTATCAACGACTTGGATGATGGACTCAAGGGCATCCTGATCAAATTTGCAGATGACACCAAACTGGGAGGGGTGGCTAACACCCCAGAGGACAGGATCACATTTCAAAACGACCTTGACAGATTAGAGAACTGGGCCACAACAAACAAGATGAATTTTAATAGGGAGAAATGTAAAGTATTGCACTTGGGCAAAAAAAATGAGAGGCACAAATACAAGATGGGTGACACCTGGCTTGAGAGCAGTACATGTGAAAAGGATCTAGGAGTCTTGGTTGACCACAAACTTGACATGAGCCAACAGTGTGACAGGGCAGCTAAAAAAGCCAATGCAATTCTGGGCTGCATCAATAGGAGTATAGCATCTAGATCAAGGGAAGTAATAGTGCCACTGTATTCTGCTCTGGTCAGACCTCACCTGGAGTACTGTGTCCAGTTCTGGGCACCACAGTTCAAGAAGGACACTGACAAACTGGAACGTGTCAAGAGATGGGCAAACAAAATGGTCAAAGGACTGGAAACGATGCCTTATGAGGAACGGCTAAGGGAGCTGGGCATGTTTAGCCTGGAGAAGAGGAGGTTCAAATATATAAAAGGATGTCACATAGAGGAGGGAGAAAGGTTGTTTTCTGCTGCTCCAGAGAAGCGGACATGGAGCAATGGTTCCAAACTACAAGAAAAAAGATTCCACCTAAACATGAGGAAGAACTTCCTGACAGTAAGAGCTGTTTGACAGTGGAATTTGCTGCCAAGGAGTGTGGTGGAGTCTCCTTCTTTGGAGGTCTTTAAGCAGAGGCTTGACAACCATATGTCAGGAGTGCTCTGATGGTGTTTCCTGCTTGGCAGGGGGTTGGACTCGATGGCCCTTGGGGTCTCTTCCAACTCTATGATTCTATGATTACATATTCCACTTCTAGGCCCTGTACAAGGTAGCGATTAATGGTTCCTGCCTTTAAAGCCCTAAATACCCAAAGGACCAGCTCCTTCCTTATGAAGCTACTGCCCTCTAATACAGGGGTAGGCAACCTAAGGCCCGGGGGCCAGATGCGGGCCAATCGCATTCTCAATCCGGCCCGTGGATGGTTCAGGAATCAGTGTGTTTTTACATGAGTAGAATGTGTCCTTTTATTTAAAATGCATCTCTGGCTTATTTGTGGGGCATAGGAATTCGTTCACACACCCCCCCCGCCCCCGCAATATATTCTGGCCCACCACATGGTCTGAGGGACGGTGGACCAGCCCACGGCCTGCTCTAGACCCCTGCTCTAATATCTTTTGCAAGTTATGCCTCAATCTGAGGCACTCTTTGTGGGAACATGTAGTTTGATCTGATTTGATTTGTGGAACATTACTGCAGTCAAACCAACAATTCATGTTTTCCCAGATGGGGGCATGAAGGGGCTGAGGCTCACAGAGTTTTCCTGTAAACTTGCTAGAGAGAACTTGTGTGAGATCACTTCCTTTGTCTGTCTTTAGCAGGAAGCTGTAGAGCTACAAACTTCCTTCCTGTCTGGGCAGCCTTCTCTTTCTTCAGCCAAGCTGACCACACCTGCCTGCCTGACACCATTTTTAAACTTAAATTTTGTGCTTTTGTAACTTAGTAGTTTTAAACCTGCCTTCTTTTTGCTACAGTAAATTGCTGTATCAAGATGTAGATTATGTAAGTAAATACTTTTTATTTCTTCATAAAACAATGTTTGTGTGATGATTGTTTTTAAGGGAGAGAAAAGCGATAATACCAGGAAAATCAAGCATCGTGGACTATTATTGTAGAAGGTTAAATAAACCTTGTCTTCGCTTCCAGCATTAAGCTGCAAATGATGGTATTCTGCTGATCTCACTCATGTGGGCATGGAAGGATAATATCTAAACCATATACAGTGGTACCTCGGGTTAAGAACTTTGCTTCAGGATGAGAACAGAAATCACTCAGCAGCGTGCGGCGGCAGTGGGAGGCCCCATTAGCTAAAGTGGTGCTTCAGGTTAAGAACAGTTTCAGGTTAAGAACGGACCTCTGGAACGAATTAAGTACTTAACCCGAGGTACCACTGTATAGCCTCCCCTAGTATTTAAATCCATCCCCACAACATGCATTCCACTTTTCCAACAACAAATGATGAGCTCACAAAGTGGCTCACAATAATCACAGCAGCATTAAAAATACTACAAGCCTTGCAGTCACTGTATGTGAGAGCAGGGTGGTGCCAGGTGCAAAAGGGAGCAGGGTTGCTTCTCCTTTGACGCTTCTCTAGCAGAGGGGGCTCATCACCTAAGCGACAACTATGAAAGTGGCAGGAGCCATGTCCAGCTCTGTCCCTGAGCACCATGCGCCTGCTGTCTGTGGCTCCATAAAGGTCGTGACGGAATTCCCTGCTTAGGTCAATCCATCTGGCATTCGCCCTGTTGACTTTTGTTTCTTGACTGCTAAAAAGTGTATATATTCCAGCAAGTGTTTTAATTTGTTTGGCTAACTAGTTTTGGATTTGTTTTATTCTGTAACCCTGCCTGCAAAAAGTTTTGTGGTGGGTTTTTTTTAAGTGGCTTTAATACATTTTTGATGGTTTTTAGCATTTTCTCTGTAAGCTGCCTTGGACCATCCACAGATTGGAAAGCAGAATGTACATTTTGGAAAGAGGGAAGCAAGAAGGGATAAGCCCAGGCACCCGCTCCTGTTCCAGCTGGACAGAGGCAGAGAGGTGGAGGTGAAGAATTTCCCAGGCTATGTTTTCGCTGGGCCTCCTGCCACCTGCTGCCCCTGTGGAAAGGATTCCAATAGAGAGAGGAAGACAGGCGGGAGGAACAACAGGCACATGGCCTGGCCTGTTTCACGCCACAGAGACATCTACCACTAGCTGCCTTTGGGGAGGATCCTGGAAAGTTCCTTATTTTTATATTATTAAGTGTGATTTTATTAATAACTTCCAGTGTTATTTGTAAGCTATGTCGGAAGGATTTGTGTGCTGAAAGGCTGAGTATAAATAACGGCAATAAATAGTAAAGGTAAAGGGACCCTTGACCATTAGGTCCAGTCGTGACCGACTCTGGGGTTGCTGCGCTCATCTCGCTTTATTGGCCGAGGGAGCCAGCGTTTGTCTGCAGACAGCTTCCGGGTCATGTGGCCAGCATGACTAAGCCGCTTCTGGCAAACCAGAGCAGCGCACGGAAACGCCGTTTACCTTGCCGCCGGAGTGGTACCTATTGATCTACCTGCACTTTGACGTGCTTTCAAACAGCTAGGTTGGCAGGAGCAGGGACCAGACAATGGAAGCTCACCCCGTCGCGGGGATTCGAAATGCCAACCTTCTGATCAGCAAGTACTAGGCTCTGTGGTTTAACCCACAGCACCACCCGCATCCCCAATAAATAAATAAATCAATCAGAGCAACCTCACTGGCTTGCACTGAATTTTGTTGGTATATTGGCATAGGGTTGGTGGAGTGAAATTTTTCTTCTGCCCTAAGCCCTGCCCCAGACTAACGGTTCTTCCCTCCTGACTAATGGTCCGGGCCCTACCTGATGGGAAATTCACTAGCAGGTGAACAAAAGCAGGTGAGACAAAAGAAAACGAACAAGAGATACACACTTGCAAATCATTCTAGTAGAGTGATACATCAGAGGTGATGACATAGGTTTTCTTTCCTGCTGAAATTGTAACTTGCAAAAAAAAAAAAAAAGGATTTTTTTTCTACCCTTAATCTCCCATAAAAAATACCACAATGTGTCTCAGCAAAGCAAAGCAGTCATCATATTTCAGGTGCAATTTTCCAAAGATCTTCTGATGAGTACTTCATGTCTCTTAACAACAGCCAGATTGATGACAGCTGACTTAGCCTCCTGGTTTACTTCCAGTTCTCCCTAACTATCTTTCTCATTCAGTGAACCCATTTTATAAACTCCAAGTCCACTTGTCAAGGAAAAAATAATTTATTTGCACTCTGACTGTTAATGATGGAACATTTGACTCAACCATCTTTCAGCCGGCAAACCACCCATTGAAGTAAGTGGGAGTGAGACTTGGTCGGAGGTCTGTTGTGTGACCTCACCCTTACCAGAAGGGATGTGTATTCTGGAATATGTCACAGACCCAAGGGGCTGATCTACTGCAACTGAGATGCTTCTGATATTCTTCTTGAAAGATCCTTTATCACTTCTCTTGTTCTTGTTGTTGTGGACTGTGACATGCAGTGCTGAGGAGGTGACGTTAACCCTTTCTCTCTCTATCTTTTCCCTGATTAAGAAGCCCCACCCAGATGCTATTTCCCCTACAGAGGAGATGCTGCTATTTCTCCCTGTGGCAGTGAAACTCTCTGCTCCCTTGGATGTCCTGCTCTGCCACTGGAGTGGGAAATCCACAGCCCGCTATGGCCCCTTAGCCACCCTTCCAGGGAGCATAGAATTGTCCCCTTAAAGAGCTTAGGATATTGTAAAGGCTGGAGAGAAACAAAAAAATATTTGCCTGTTGCTGCAGTTACTTCAAAGCAGGTGTCAGATGGGTGTCTCTTGGGAGAGCTGTCAAGAACTTGGGTGCCATCACAGAAAAGGTCCTCTCCCTAGTTGCAACAGGCTCATATCTGGAGGTGAGAGAGAAAGGTTCTTTTGAGGTAGCAAGTGATGCCTGGTAAATCAGTGGGATAGAGACTCACCGGGGGGGGGGGCAGAGTTTAATGGTCCCCTGGTGGGGGCAGAGAATGGTTTGTAGTGGGTCGTAGGCAGAGTCCTCAGTCACTACCAGGTGACCTATTTGTTGAGCTTTCTTCCTGATTTGTTTGTGGGGAAGTTAGATGAATTAGGAGTGAACAGGAAATGCTTTCAAGCTAGAAAGAAAATAGACTGCACCTTGAGCCTGCCCTGAGACTTTGCTCCTTCCCCATGACCCTCCAGATGTTGCTGAACTGCAACTCACATCAGCCCCAGCAAGCCTGGCCAGTGGGCAGGGAGGATGAGAGTTGTCCTTCAGCAAGATCAGGAGGGCCAGAAGTTCCCCACATGTGCCCCAGAGAGCCAGAAAAACAAGGGCGCTAAAACTTGAAGAATTCTGAAAGGACTAGAGATCTTAAATGCAGTATGTTGGAGTGGGGTGGGAGGAACGGGACTACAGATACCCCGTTCATAAATCAGCACAAGTCAGCAATCACAACAAACAAGCTTAAACAAACTGTTGAAAGGCATTTTAATTTAGAAGATCACAACCTTTAGACTTGGCGTCATTTCCAAAAGGAAAAAAATAATAATCTTAGGGCATTAGATGAAAATAGAAGCTCTGGGGAAGTAGTGGTGGAGACAACAATGTTGCAAGTTAATGCAAAACAGAAAAAAATGTAACACAAGTAGCCAAATATTTGATTTCATTTAGCAAATACTGTAATAAAATAAAATTAATACATGCCAGGTGCCCATATGGTTGTCAATCATCTCAGTATATTTGCACTCAGTGCCAAAACAGTGGGTGGCAGAGGAAGGTTCCTTCTTACTAAACAACTGGAAAGAAGGCAGCCTGCAGTAATACTGCAGTAATACTAAAAGGAAAGGGAGTTCATGATGGCTGGGAGTTTGTTAAGAGGGAGATAGTAAAAGCACAACTTCAGGCAATACCAATGAGACGGAAACATGGAAGGTGCCTAAAGAAGCCAGGGTGGCTATCTAAAGAACTTTTAACTGAGTTAAGATTTAAAAAGGATGTGTACAAAAAATGGAAAAGGGGGGAAACCACCAAAGAGGAATTCAAACAAATAGCCAGCACGTGTAGACACAAAGTCAGAAAAGCTAAAGCACAGAATGAACTCAGGCTTGCTAGAGAGGTTAAAAGCAACAAAAAAGGCTTTTATGGGTATGTTCGTAGCAAAAGGAAGAAGAAAGAAACAGTGGGGTCACTCAGAGGAGAAGATGGTGAAATGCAAACAGGGGACACAGAAAGGGCTGAACTCCTCAATGCCTTCTTTGCCTCAGTCTTCTCCGATAAAGAAAACAATGCCCGACCTGAAGAATTTGGAGCAAATGATTCAGCAGAGGAAACACAGCCCAGAATAACTAAGGAGATAGTACAAGAATACTTGGCTGGTTTAGATGTATTCAAGTCTCCAGGGCCAGATGAACTGCATCCAAGAGTATTAAAAGAACTGGCAGATGTGATCTCAGAACCACTGGCAGTCATCTTTGAGAATTCCTGGAGAACAGGCGAAGTCCCGGCAGACTGGAGGAGGGCAAATGTGGTCCCTATTTTCAAAAAGGGGAAAAGAGAGGACCCAAATAATTACCGCCCAGTCAGTCTGACATCAATACCAGGGAAGATTCTGGAGCAGATCATTAAGCAAACAGTTTGTGAGCACCTAGAAAGGAATACTGTGATCACCAATAGTCAGCATGGATTTCTGAAAAATAAGTCGTGTCATACTAACCTGATCTCGTTTTTTGACAGAATTACAAGCCTGGTAGATGAAGGGAATGCAGTGGATGTAGCCTACCTTGATTTCAGCAAGGCATTTGACAAGGTGCCCCATGATATTCTTGTAAAGAAGCTGGTAAAATGTGGACTTGACTATGCTACCACGCAGTGGATTTGTAACTGGCTGACTGACCGAACCCAAAGGGTGCTCATCAATGGTTCCTCTTCATCCTGGAGAAGAGTGACTAGTGGGGTGCCACAGGGTTCTGTCTTGGGCCCGGTCTTATTCAACATCTTTATCAACGACTTGGATGATGGACTCAAGGGCATCCTGATCAAATTTGCAGATGACACCAAACTGGGAGGGGTGGCTAACACCCCAGAGGACAGGATCACATTTCAAAACGACCTTGACAGATTAGAGAACTGGGCCACAACAAACAAGATGAATTTTAATAGGGAGAAATGTAAAGTATTGCACTTGGGCAAAAAAAATGAGAGGCACAAATACAAGATGGGTGACACCTGGCTTGAGAGCAGTACATGTGAAAAGGATCTAGGAGTCTTGGTTGACCACAAACTTGACATGAGCCAACAGTGTGACAGGGCAGCTAAAAAAGCCAATGCAATTCTGGGCTGCATCAATAGGAGTATAGCATCTAGATCAAGGGAAGTAATAGTGCCACTGTATTCTGCTCTGGTCAGACCTCACCTGGAGTACTGTGTCCAGTTCTGGGCACCACAGTTCAAGAAGGACACTGACAAACTGGAACGTGTCAAGAGATGGGCAAACAAAATGGTCAAAGGACTGGAAACGATGCCTTATGAGGAACGGCTAAGGGAGCTGGGCATGTTTAGCCTGGAGAAGAGGAGGTTCAAATATATAAAAGGATGTCACATAGAGGAGGGAGAAAGGTTGTTTTCTGCTGCTCCAGAGAAGCGGACATGGAGCAATGGTTCCAAACTACAAGAAAAAAGATTCCACCTAAACATTAGGAAGAACTTCCTGACAGTAAGAGCTGTTTGACAGTGGAATTTGCTGCCAAGGAGTGTGGTGGAGTCTCCTTCTTTGGAGGTCTTTAAGCAGAGGCTTGACAACCATATGTCAGGAGTGCTCTGATGGTGTTTCCTGCTTGGCAGGGGGTTGGACTCGATGGCCCTTGTGGTCTCTTCCAACTCTATGATTCTAGCATCTCCATATGCAGAAAGGCTAGAAAATTACTGTTTTGGAAATGGTTAAAATTTAGGCCTGGAACATCTTTAGGAGATATACTATCCCTCTACGTCAACAATCCCTAAAAAAGCAGTCTCATTCAAAGTGACCATGAGTTGCAAGATGTTAAGAATAAGGTCACAAGCGGGTGGGTGGGTGGGTGGGTGCGTTTTAAGAAATTATTCAAGAGCAGCTGAAGCCAGTACATTTCTACACAGAAGTAAGGGGTAGAGCAATCCAAAGGAGGAAGACTGGGAGCCACTTCTGCATCGGTAGCCCTGACAGCTTGTGGCAGATGGAACAGAAAGCGGGGTGTTCCAGGGGTGAACCTCGGGGTTGGCAGGGTTGGCCAAGCCTGGGTGCAAGCCCAGGGGAGGTGCAAAAACCACGCCCCTCCACTCTGGCTAGGAAGCTGCCTGCCCACTCACCTGCCTGTACACTCCCTGGGGCACTTCTCCATTGCTCCGGACAGCCGACATCTCCTTGCCAAGGGTGCAAGGGATGGGGGGGGCAGGCACTGACACAGCCTCTTGCCAAGGGCACAAGGGAGCCTATGGATGCCTCTGGGTATTCCCCCCCCCTTTTTTTTTGCTGTAGCATCTCCAAGTTAATACAGCAGAAGGGCCTGAATTGGATCCCTCTTCTGGACTGGTGTAAATTCTGGTGGATTCATGGCTGCTAACTACTGCTGGTGAGAACGACCCATGCTTTCCGCAGGCGCAGGTGGCCAGAGGCAGATTATGGGGAACACAACTGGTTTGGTTGCCCTGGTGTGCTAGAGGCAGAGGGTCAATGAATTTTGGCATCGCACAGGGTGCCATTGAAATCTGAGGCCCCGAGGGGATCCAAAACACACATCTGCTGGCCTCTGAATTGGTTCTGCCATGCAGCTAATCAATTGTACGAGTTTAGTGGTTAAATTTGCATTCATGTGCACACTGGGTAACAGTTCCAAAGTTTCCTTTTTCTAAAAATAACACATTATTTCCCTGTGGAAGAGAAAAGAAGAGAAGCCTATTTTAAGGTGATGCTGGCCATGTGAATTTTTTATAAGCACTAGTAGATCTCTGTGTGTGCGTGCACACAATTTGATTCTTTGTTGGTCATTTGTTCTATATTTCATTATGCTTTAATGATTTTATTGCACACCACCACAATATATTTTTAATGACTTGGTAGTTCAGAGATTGTCTTATAAACAAACTCACGTATACACATGCTGCCAAGCTAACCCAAGGAAAGCATTTTAGTTAATTAAAAGTTTAAAAGTCTGTGAATCTAACAATTTATTCAATTAAACATAGAAGTAGGAAACTGCCTTATCTCGAATCGAGAGCATTGGTCCATCTCGCTCAGTATCGTCTGCAGACTTTACACAGCCTGGCAGTAGCTGTCCAGAGTTTCAGGCAGGGATGCTCTCACAGCCCTACCTGGGATTGAGCCTGGGACCTTGGTGCATGCAAGGAAGAAGCTCTGCTGCTGAACTAGATCCCTTCCTCGGCATGGAAGCTCTGCTCTCCATCGCTGCTTGTTTCAGTGCTCTGGCTTTGCCTCTTTCTCATCTGCCTCCACTGAGGTGGGGTAATTTGACCATTTTTCTCTGTTTGGGGATCATTCTGTTTCTCAATCCAAAGTCACACGGCAGAATTGCCTAGCTTCAGAGGAGGCTATTGAGTGAATCTCTGCATGAGTCACTGTGCTGAGGAGACGCACTCAGAACAGTAATTCCCACAGAGATGTGGGCAGTGAATAGCCCAGTGGGCTATTCAAACTGTGTGTTGCATGCAAGCACATTTATTTAAAGTTTAAATGCAAGCAGAGACTTCCTGCAACAAAAAGCAACTTCCGGGGGAAATGGTTTTCAGTGAGAAATTAGAGTGGGGAGGGTGGTGCACAGCCTTTCCCTCCCCTGCCACTTTTCTGCTGTAATCTCATCCATCCCAAAACACACACAGTTGCTTTCACCCCACAAATATTTTTCATTACAGGCATGTACCACCACATAGGAGGAAGGGAGCAGGGTGGAGAGTTCCTGGGAAAAAACAGGGGAAAGAGTTGAATAACCCTTCCCTACTGCTTTTCCAGCAAAAATTGTTCCCTCCCAAAGCTGCTTTTTAATAACCAGCCATTGGGGATTAAAGACATGAATTTGCATACAGCACACCATTTTAAAACTGTGTGCTTCCACTCTGACAAGTTTAGGACACACTGGGCTTCATTAATTAAACTCCCACAAATCAGACATCATTAATGTCCTCTCAACAATATATGAACCCGGTTTTATGTGGGGAGGGGGGGAAAAACCACCTCCAAGTCTGCTAATGAAGAGCTCCTTGAATGAGGTCTGGGCCATATGGATGCCATTTGGAATGAACAGTGAGAATGTACAGGTCAGCCTGCACTTTAGTGTCTGTCTATCCATCTGTTTTCACATTACTTGCAAATTATAGAATCCTCCAGACCCAAATGATCATAAATCAGTACTATGAGCATGTACACTTTCCCCATCTGTCATAAAACAATGAATTAAATTCAGGGCTGTCAAAATAATGCTGCTGCAGATTTCCCTTCTTCTGAGCAGAAGGAATACAAAGCTCCATCTCATTGCCATAATTTATGGTCTCCCTGGGAGATGTGGGCGATTAGGGTTGGCCCACCAACACACAGAAAAACAGTAGGAACTCCAATAACTCCAAATGGAAATCTTGGGTCAAATTTATCAAACCAATCAGAGAGAAATCTATTTCTGTTTGGAGAAGGAGGAGATATATTGCATGTTTAGGGTACGAGGAGAGCTTTGGAACATTTGGCTATTCGGTATTTGTGAGTTTTGGAATTCCTAGCTTAAATAGTATCACCAAAGGGCCATGTGATGTATTAGACATGGACACCTTTTTTAGCCAAATAAAATATACAACTGCAAGCAAAGAGGTTTTTCAATGTTAACAACAACATATTTGTGCAAATGATGTAACTGAAAATTTTCTAGGTAGGACTTTAAAAAAGCAGAGCTCCAGTACTGGAAAAATATACCGGCTGAAAAATGAAATGTTAGAAAGGGCTCAAAACCCAAAATATATTGCAGGGCAAACATGGTGAACAGACTTCACAAATGAAGGGAATGTATAGCACCCTTTAAAATGGGGTGCATGGTTTGGAACAAATCAAAATGATTCTTCTTCTTTTAACATTAAATAGCAAAACATGCTAACATTGGTTCATACCAAAAATAAAAGTTTGCATTTGAAAGTTCCACAGTGTTTAATTCTGACCATGTAGTAGGTTTTAAAACTTTTTTCTACCAAGAAAGCCCTGTCTTCTACGGAACTCCTTTGTTTTAAGGCCATTTGGCCACTTCAGACGCACTATTTGCCAACCTCCAATATCCAATTTATCACAGCCTTCTGAAGTTAGGCAGGCAGTGAGAGCGGGCAGGCACTTCTCTCTTGCGGGGTCCTCCATCTTGAATTCCGTCTCCAGAAAAGCTTGCCTGGAACCAGGCATTTCAGAATTTTATCTAGTTGTGTTTTTTAAAAAACACACAAAAATATCTGAGAATATTTGACAAAATGCTCCCCTTGGGGAGAAAGTCAAAGAAGAAGAAAAAATTAGAATTTCTTTCAGCAAAAAAAAAAAAAATGGTTCTGGGAAATTCTAGCTCAGCTTTAGGAAATAAGCATTACAGTATAGGCTGGATCTAGAGGAAGTTAGTAAATGGTGCTGAGACTTAATGGTGGTTTCAGTGGAGTTAAGGGTTTTTAACTTCATTTATATCCAGCCCAAATTGTTTAAGCCTGAACTGTATCTAGGAAGAATGTTGTCAAACATTTAATTTTATTGAATTGATTTGGCCTTTGGATGGGGCAAATGAAAATAAAGATATAACAAGTAGATGTAGTGCAATGAACTAGAGATATTTTATCAGCCTGTCAAGCTTTTTATGGGTGTTTGAAACTAGGGGTAGTCAAATGAACATCCCTTGTGCATCATGGTGACCAGTGGAGAGGGGGAGAGGGGGTCGCTCCAGCCTTCGTCTATCCCTAGTGTCAGTGGGGCTGGGCCTGCTTAGCTGGAGTGCCCCACTCTCCCCCTGCCACCCATAATGCTCCTCACCAGCCACGGGGGGCTCTGAGACATCCAGTCTGACTTGAGGGGTCCACAGTGGTCTATGCATCATTATAAATTACCGTACATATTATTACAAGTTACCTTAAACCCTTGATTTTGGTATCTTAGGATCAGTTTGTACCACCACAGGCTTCTCCTGGACTTTCCCACTTCACCTTGCAAGGGATGAAGGCTGCACGTCTGAATGTTTCACCAAACCATTCTCTGCATATAGAAAACTATCTTGTCAATGCTAAGTTTTGGCTAGTATTTCCTTTGCATGCTAATTTCCATGTGCATAAGGGTTTATTACCCAGCCCCTCTCGGAATCATTCAAATATTCAACCCCATCAACTGCAGGCTGGTGTGGTATCCTCCAGGGAAAACAACCACCTAATTCTGTTCCTTGTATAATCTGCCCCTTCATTTGTATTGGGTTTGTTAGGGAAGAACACTTCTTAGAGCAACTGGGCTGGCTCAAAAAAATGTTTTCCAATACAAATGGCTAAAGCATGAGAAGTGTGTCACAGCTTTCTCTATGTTAGTTGCAGGAGATGCATCTCCTCAAGCTAAATGAATATTATCTAAGCATAATTGCAAAAGCCTGATTCTCATTGAGGTAGTAAATGGGGGGGGGGCTTTAATTGCTAATATACGCTCACATGATTGGCTGTTGCTCTGGGAGGAGGGAATCACCACACATTGCAAGCCAGCCTAGCCTCTCTGGCATGCTACTTTTCTGTGTGCAGGGATATTTGTTAATCTTTATCAATTTATTTATCTGACAATGGAGGATAACATCAGCTTTGAATTTCAGTCTAAAGTGGTTGAGTCTGATCCCAGCTTTGGAACTGGGCCTGGTCCCATTCTCACTTCAGGCCTGATTGCACCGAGACCTGAAGCAGCATCAGGTCTCCACCCTCGCCCCGTCTGCATATGGAGCCGCCCAGAGTGGCTGGGAAACCCTGACAGATGGACGGGGTATAAATAATAACATCATCATTATTATTATTATTATTATTTACAGGGCTCTGGAAAGAACAAGTGCTTTGACCTAAATGTTATACTATTCAAAAATGCATCATACTATATAAGTGTAGAATTCAATGTTGCCCTCTTCTGTTTGTTAAATTAGTGCAAGCATTTTTGCTTGCTAGATGGCATGGACCCCCATCTCTTTCTCCTGTCTGCTGCTCTGGGGACACACCTGATCCTGTAGATGGGAGTGGGGGAGGGAGTTGCACACAACTACTCAAAGCAGATCCAATAAAAAACAGACCTAAGTTAATTCTGCTCATTAATTTCAATAGTTCTGCTCTGAGTTAGGGCTGCCACCTTTGGTCGGGAAAAATAATGGACAGGTAGGGCAAAATATGAGACAGGTCAGGGGGAAATGGGGGGCTAAAATTACCTCAAAGTAATCTGTTACTCTCTTGCATGCTCTGACTCCAAGTCTCCATCTCTGATTCACCCATCTCTGCCCAAGTAAAAACTCTTTCCCACTCCACCCCCCCACCCCCACCCCATTCTCCACCAGGTCCATGCAAACCTCTCGCTCTCCAAGTCCCACCTAGCCCCCTCTGCCTACGCAAAACCTGAGACACCACAGTGGCAGTCCTGTGCACTGCCACCCCACTCTCTCAGTCTCTGTGACCCACTCTCTGACCTCGCAAAAACTCTCTCTTTCAAACCCTCCTCCTGCCTCCTGCCATAAGTCTCGCTCTCGCTCTTGGCTCTCCTCTGCCTGCACAAGCTCCTGCTCAAGTTCTCGCTCTCCTCCTCCCACCGGGCTCAGCCTGCATAGTTTTGAGGATGAAGATGAGCTTGAGTACATGAAAAAAGCCAACCTGTTTGAAGTCTAAACAGCATAGGGGATACTTTTCTCCAAAAATGGATGATCACACTTTTTCTAGGGATGGGTGGCAACCCTACAGGTTACAACCCTATATATTATTACCAAGATATGTTACAAATCAACAAGAATTAATGGTCTTCTTTTCTTAAACCAATCCTGATTCATTAGATAAAGCATCCTTTAGCTTTTCAGGGCCACTTTGCTGATGGGTTTGTGTAACCATCTGAACAGGAACTAAATACTTCCATCCTAACAAGAACAAAGAAAAGTAATAAAAGCCTATAGAGATGTATGTATCACACATGTGCACGCACACACACATAAACTGTAGTATTCTTGATCATTGAAACATTGAATGTTCTTGCTTACTACAGCCTCAGAGAAGCTGCTAATTATGGATGCTGCTGCAGTGTGTTACTTTCCCTTCATTAAGTCAGAAAGAAAATAACTGAAATGTGCTTTTTGAGTCCAAAATTTCAAACCTTTTCCATTAGAAGCTAATTTTATCCTAGCTAGAACAAGATTACTGTAACATTGAATGGGAGACCCACTGAAATCACAGGCAGAAGAAGCCTGTGAACTTGGGATTCGGCTGGCACCCTTTGCGCCTCCCCTACTCGCGGGAAACCCTGTTTTGGGGATCCGGAGCCACATGGGGTGAGCGGTGCGGTGCTTTGAATCGACTGCTTCTTTCACGGAGTGAAGCCACATTGCTGCTGCCGGAGAGTGCTGACTTTTTCCTGTGGACAATTGGACTTTAAACAACAACCCGTGAGTAGTACGGAAAATTTGATCTTTAAATACCTTAATTTGACATCGAACGGGGAAGGTTCAAAACAGGAAGTCCGCCTTCCCCTTTTGTAAATAGACTGAAGCAAAGAGCTTACAAGTTAAGGTCTTGGAAAGCCTTGTGTAAAGGACTAAACTTCCATCGATTGAAATTATTAGATCCCCCTTGGAAGCAGGAGAAGAAGGGAGAAATTTTGGACCGTGTATCCTGAAGGAGAGAGTGATTAGAATTAAATTGGCACTGCTCTGAACCTGGGAACGGACTGACAGTGATTGACGTTTTGGGAGAGTTCATTGACAGCGAAGAGAATGGATGTTGACAGTCGGTTGAATAAGAGAAATATATTGTTTCCATTGTCCGCTTCTGTGTTTAAAAGGGAGGAAAAGTAACTGAAAATTGAAACCAACTTTATTTTTTGAACTTTCTTTGAAAGGATTGATACAAGTGGAGACTGTTTCCCTCTAGAGGGAGCTTTTGAAACTGTTACAAGAGTGGAGCTGGGAAATCTCAAGCTGCTTCATAAGAAGTGTGGGAACTAGAGATTGACCTCGGACATTCGAGAATGTTGACAGGAGAAGCCTTAGTAACTGCATTTTGCAAGATAAACTATTTGTTGGAACAGCTTCATAAAAAATTGGATGTTATGATTACTAAAACTGACATTTTGGGACCAAAAGTGAGCACCAATACAGAAATTATTCAGGATTTGACACAGGAATCTATTTTAGCAGGACAAATTGCTGAAAAGGAGAAGGAGAAAGTTGCTGTTGTCGAACCTAAAGCAATACAAGGGGGAGCCTTAGTCTTACAGAGGCAAATCGAAGACTATAAGTTGAGGCCCTTTATGATTGAAACTAGAAAAAGTCAGACTCTGAAGATCGGAGCCTGGCCTGGACTGGAAAAGGAAAGTTGGAAAGATCCCTCTATGCAGGGATTAACTGATTTTTGGAATATGGACTTGGGTCAGGAGGAGGTTGGAGCTCGGGGAGCCTTTGGAGTTGGAGGAATTTTGAAATATGCCCTGAAATACTTTATGGATCCTAGCTTTAATTGTGGAAATTTGGCTGACCTGTCGAGAGGGAGTGGAGGTGTCGTTGGATTGGAGTTTCCTCGAGACCTGCTCTTTAGCATCAAAGAATATGAAGAAGAACTGCAGAAGGGATGTGGAAAAGACTTAAGAGCCTCGGACATAAGATCTCCAGGTTGATGGACTGTATGGAGTGGACGGAAGTGTCTGTCAGAGCCCGAGACTGGGGAGAGGAGATGGTGGAAGAAGACTGGAAGATTTAAAGTCTATATATAGAAATATTGTAAAATTAATGAGTGACAGGAAAATGTTGGAATGAATTTTTATGGCCTTAGTAGAAATGCTATAAGGAGTTAAGCTTAAATAAGTATACTAATTTTAATGGAAATAAGATTAAAAATATGTTAAGACATTTATATGATAGAAAATGGAGAAAGATGGAAAGGAATTGCTAAAACAATTAATGGAAGTGGAATACAAAGAGGGAGGTGAGAGGAGGTCGATGATATAAGGGAATGAAAGTTAGAATATGGAAAAGGTATGATGTATGTTTTTAAATTATTTTTGTTTTGTTTTGTTCAGTTCATTGTGTTGGGTGATATATTGTATTGTATTGTATTGTATTGTTTTATTTTTTCTTGTTCTTGTTCTTTTTTTTCTTTCTCTTTTCTCTCTTTTTCCTTTTTAAAAAAGTAATAAATTTTATTTTTTAAAAAAAAACAACAATGTATCATGCATGGTGGAGATGTAAAAAAAATAGGATAGAATTCTGGGATACAATCTATAACGAGTTAAAAAAGATGTTTAAATTATCATTTTCCAAAAAGCCAGAAGCTTTCCTTTTAGGAATCATTGGGGATGAGATCCCCAAAGATTTGAAGAAATTATTCATGTATGCCTCCACGGCAGCGAAAGTATTGGTAGCACAAAACTGGAAAGGAGACCAAATTTCCATGAAGAGGGGCTGGCAAGGGAAGCTGGTGGGATACATGGAGATGGACAAGTTGACCAGGCGGTTAAGAGACCAAGAGTACCAAAAATGTAACAACAATTGGAGTAATTGTAAAAAATATCTGAAAGATTACTGCGGTGATTTAAAAATCTTGACTGGGCTAGAATGTCTCTTTTAAAAACGACTAGTAGAAACTGTGGAAAAGATGGTAAACAGAAGATTAGCTGTAATTGGAAAGGCATACGACATAGAATTCTATGGACCCAAGTAAGAGGTGAAAGGAAGTAAAAACACAACAAGTAGATAAGTAACATAATTTTTATTTTCCTTTTTTGTTTACACATGTTCAATGGTGTAATGTTGAGAGATCTCAAATATTTATTGTAAATGTTGCTGTGTGTGAAAAGGATGGCTGTAAATCAACTGAAAAACCGATAAATGTGGTTTTTTTAAAGGAAAATCTCTTGCATCACATGTCACTTGGTCTTTATGATGTCTGTGTGTTCTGATTATTTCTCTCCTGGCTGGGAAGAAGTTTCTGGAATACCTCCTCACATAGAAAGGGACACCTAGGCTCCTTTGCGCCCTTGGCAAGGAGGGAGGGCAGAGGGGGGACAGGTTCCTAGCCACTCTGAGTCAGAGTGCAAAAATGCTATTTTTTCCCACCTTCTGGCCAGCCCCTATGTCCGCCCCTGCTCACATATTCAGACAAATGCTGGCTTGTTCATTGAATAACAACCAAGCATGTGTGCTGTTGCATCTTCTAGGGTTGGGTGGAGCAGGATTCAGGATTTTCAGTGTCTATGGAATAGTAGCTTGCAGTGCAATCTTATGCTTATCTCCTCTCTGATGGACTTACTTCCAGGTGTGTGTAGTACTGCAGCCTCCCCCTTGGAAGAGCCCAATATATTGTATGCAGCTGCAGGGGAGTGCTGGTTTGGTTCTCGTGCGTAGGTTGAGCACAACAGGGCTGACTGCTGAAACTCCTTGCAAACTTGATGGGTGCCCTAGCCTAGAACATTTCCCAGAATCCTTTGCATCATGCAAAAGTTCCCCAGCAAGTACAGTATGCTAGTGTGGAAAGGGATCCATTAAGGCAGAAAATTTGAAAACCACGGTTTTAGAGAATCTTAGTTTAACTTCTACAAGTTCATTTCTCATGGGTGTTTGCCAAATACTTTTGATATTTTCCTTCTTTATGTTTTTTGCACAACAAAACTCCCTTGTAAGTGAATGTCGGGGCTCATATCATTTTCTGCTCCAGTCATGCAATTCAGGCATACAAACTCATTCCAGGTTTTGTGTTCAGTTCATTTTTCATATTCCGCTTCTCTAACTTGTTTATGTTAGCTGAGCCTTCATCAAAATGATGTCTTAATTAAATCTGAAAAATGGACATTTGACTTTACTTTAAGCGATGATTTCAGTCTGCCATTGATATAAAAGTTAGATATACAGAACAGACATGTGCATTGTATATGACTTGCTCCTGGAATTTTTTCCCCTTAATCATCATTGCTTTTCTTTAAGAACAACATTTTCATCATGTTTTAAACAATCTTTCAATTTGGCTTGATGCAATATTGTTGCATACATGCTTTCTGACTTTACTAAGGATGTGAGAACATTCCTATGAAATTCTGTTCTCCAGCAAACGGGGTCATGATCTCATATGCTGAACTCTTGAGTACGTAATTAATATGATGGGTGTGATCCAATCTACACCTTCCATATAGCAGTGCATATCTACAGCTTTGCCCAGCCACACTCTGCTCAGGCATGGGATGAGGGGGGCACTGGTACAAGAAATCTCCTCAAAGGTAGTGCTGCACACAGGAGGCTATAGAATCGTCTGTGTTGGGCCTTGTATTAAATCCTATCAGCATTCCATCTGGTTAGAGAGCAGACTGAAGAAAGGGCTGGTTCTATTTCCATTTAACTATGTATCAATCTGGTGAGATATTTAGCTTTATTGTGATATTAATTATAATGGAGAAATCCAACAAATGCAAGGAGCTGGTGTGCTGTAGTGGAAGAGACAGAGCTGTGAATCAGGAAGTCCCTAGTTCAGTTCTTGCCCCTGCCTGAACCCCCAAGGCAGCCTCAAGCAAGCTACCATCCTTTCAGTCACTCCAAGATATCATAATGCCAACCCCCCTTACAGGGAGGGTGTGGATATAGCAAGATCATGTATGCAAAACATTGCAAGTCCCCTAAACTGCTATAACCATGGTGGCACCCAGTTTATGGAATGTCCTTTCTAAGAGACAGCTGATGCCAACTCTGATAAGTTTTGCGGCCAACTGAATACCTATTTATTTGCCCAGGCATTTGTAGGGTATCTCTTGTCGTTTTTGCTGGTTCCTGAGTATTTGTTAGCTGTGCTTTTACGGTTTCACTGAATATTGATTTATGGCATATTGTTTTGTAATGGTTTTATATTGTTTTATTGTGCCACTCCCTGGGATCACTGTGATAAAGATGAGAATTGTTTCATTTCCTTTTCAATCCTACCAATTACTGCACCTAATTATTTTGCCTGTCATATTAGGCTGGAGGAAGAGGCAAATGATGCAGCCCAGAGTGCTACAGAATTCTAAACAAAATGCTGATAAGCTTTTTCAAATTAGCAAATATGCTGCCCCGTTTCATGCACCAACAGTGATTAAAAAGAGAGGTGGTGAGAACTTTGAGAGACCATGTAACCTGCTCAATGAACACGGTGCTAAAATAACATCACAGAAATATAACTGTCACTATTTGTGGGTAGTTCCATCCTATATTTGCATATGACAAATAGGTATGGCAGGTTTTAAACCCTGCCAAACCTGTTTGACCAGAGGCGACAGTTTTTAAAAGAAATGTGTGTATGTATCCAATGGGAAACAAAGCCTCTCTAAAACTTCCAAATCTGAAACTGTTGCCTGTCTCCAGCTTTCACAGCTTGAATTTTTCATTGCTGGGCCTCCTCCATCTCTTCCCGAATTGTTAACAAGCTGTTAATCCTACTTCACTGCATGAACTCGGAACTGAAGCAAGGAAAAAGTGGGGGGAGGTAGAAGTGCACAGATGCCAGACTAAGGCAGGAGGACTCGTTTTCTTCTTTGTAAAAGGGTCTGACAGGCTGTACCACATTCCTCACCTTCAAAAGAACCTCAGCATAGACAATGCAACAAGTGCAGTGACATCAGTTCGCACACCATGATGGGCGATCCTTAGCACACTTGACCTGCAACCTTTAAATCAAAAGATTAATCAACTAAAACTTTAGTTGATTCATCTTTAGAGGCTAATAATATTTGTTAAAAGTAAATACCGTGTGCGAGAGTGAGAGAGAGGTGGGGTGAAATATACCACCTACTAACTGTTAGGCAGCTAATGGCACACTCTCACTGTGTGGGCCATTTATTCTGATGTGTTGCTGTAATAAGAAATTTTTAAAATAGTAAAGTTGGCCTTTATACCAGTGAGATCCTATCAGATCTAAGCGTGTGAAGTACCTGGGATAAACTAGGATAGCGTTTCCCGACCTGGTGCCCTATAGATATATTAGACTACAACTCCCATCAGTCCCAGCTGGGCTATGCTGGCTGAATCTAGTGGGAAACATCTGTCCAAAACATCTGTACAGCACCAGCTTGGGAAAGGCTAGACTAGCAAATAGCACATAGGCTGGAAAGTTTGCAATCACTGGTCCTCTGGGATCACCTGTTTCCCAGATCCAGGAAGATTCTGTTCAGTTGTGTGTCCTAGCTTCAAGAGTCTGGGGTTCCTTCTTCTGCCCAGCAACCCTGATAGTGCAGGGAGCCTGCGCATCTGCAGATGAAGCAAGCAGAGCAGACCCCACCCCAGATAATCCATATTCCCCAGGCTCCCATCTTTTTTTTAAAAAGAGAGTCAAATCTGAGGCATGAGGCGATATGTGCAGGCACTATGATTCTCATTTGTTTGGGGGAAAACTAATCTGCTCCCACTTTTCAGCCAATGAATGAAGTCATAACGATGTCTAACATTATGGAAAGCAGATTTAGCAAATTAGTTAAAGAGAAGACTAGACTGTGACCGGGGCCAGCCCAAGATATTTGGCACCTGAGGAGAACCACAAAATGGTGCCCCTCCTGCCAGTTGTCATGCGCAGGTGCCAGGAGCAGGTCAGTAATAACTCACATGGGGTCAGTGAATGTAACCCTTTATTCAAAGAAAGAAGCAGCTCAGGAGGCCTAGTGAACACAGCAACTTTCCCCGGTAGCTGTGGCTACAAAACAAAATGCAGGAGCAAAGACAGAAGATTGTGGTATTTCTAACCCATAATCTGATTTCATACCAAAAAGCTATCATTTTCTTATGGGTTGCTAACAGTCTCTCTAAATGTCAATGCAAATAAAGCCCATAGTGCAGGGGGAAGACTGGATGGATTACGCCAATCCTTCAGTGTAGTCCCTTTCCTGGAAGGAGAGGTCAGGTTGTGGTGTTCAGGACCTCATTGTTGTTAAACTGCCCTTTTGGAAGGCTTCTTATGCCTGGAGGAAATGAAGGAAGCTAGGGAAAATCTGAGCTGATGACTATGGCCCTCTTCCAAAAAGAAAAGAAGTTACTTCTCACTGCTCTTCTTACCTGGCCAAGTAGCATCAGTCTGAAACCTATCATAGAATGCTACACTACACATTTTCCCATTGACCTAGGACCACAGGCACCAAATTTTGATGAATAGCTCAAAACCCTGCCATCTTTTGTTTGGTCACATATGCACTTATAAATAGTAATGTTTTTTTGTGCCAGGTTTGGCTTGCTTTCACCTGCCGTCTTACCTTTGACCCAAATAGTAATCAGTGTTGCCAACAGTTAATGTTTTGACAGTTAATGAACACTGTTTTTTCAATTTAAAATGAGGGGATCTAGGACAGAGCTTACAAATTACATCTCAGTTCAAGATAAATTGATGGAAAGCACTACAGTGGTACCTCAGTTTACGAACTTAATCCGTTCTGGAAGTCCTTTCTGAAACCGAAACCATTCTTAAACCCAGGTGCGCTTTCCCTAATGAGGCCTCCTGCCGCCGGTGCCTTCCACTGTTTGGGTTCCGTTCGTAGACCGAGGTAAAGTTTGCTAACCGGAAGACTACTTCCGGTTTTGCGGAGTTCGTATACCGAATAGTTCGTAAACAGGACTGTTGTTAAACCGAGGTACCACTGTATTCATTTCAGAATTATTAAATATATAGAAGAATAAGCTGGCTGAGGAAGAATCAGCATGGCTGTTGCAAAGGGAAATCTTGCTTCACCATCATTTTGAAGCTCTTTAAGAGTATCAACAAGCAGTCATGCATGGACTTCCAAAACACTTTTGCCAAACTTTCTCACCAAAGGCATTTGAGTAAACTTAGCAGTCAAGGTATAAGAGTACAGACATTTTTCAGCTTCAGGAAAGAGATAATAGGGGTATTAAACAGTATAGAAGTGAGCAGGATGGGAATATGCTTTTCTATACTGAGGACAGTCCTCTTATTTCAATGAATCCTTTATTTGCAGGGCTGTGCACTCCAGATCTCATTTAAAGAAAGGAGAGCAAGGGCCTTGACCATCAACAACAGCAGACTGAGAAGGCATATAGTTATTTCCCATAGGAGATGTGTTGCATTTCTACTTAAATTTTAGCAATCATTCCTAAATTTGCACCTATGCTAGTGATTTATTTATTTTTTTGCCATGTCTGGTGGCTAAATAGTATGATACCTGGCTGGGAGATGGGAAGGTGATAGACAGCCTCAGAGGTAGGCATGGATGGTTTTTGCTGGTGTAAATCGTAAATGGGATTTCTCAGTTTTTTCTGCCAGAGAATATATCCTGCTGATGTAGATTCAGGAGCTGGTAGGCTTAAGTACTGGCCTCACTTTGAGGGAAATGGAAGGACTAGAGACTAGGCTTTTTCTTGACAAAAGGTATGGATGATAGTTCACTGATACCTGAAAGATTTGTGTGAGATAACTGATCAAGGTAAATTCTCTGGCTATTTCCAGCCCTAAACCATCTCAACTCCAAACAGATCTACTTGTCTCTGCCAGAACAAGATCATATGAGTGTAAGATCCCAAGTCACCATCACACAGCTGCAAAGTGATGTTTCTAAGGGGGAGATTAGCTGCAAAAAAGAAGCAGGTGGGAGGGGGATGCTTAGCCCATCTGCTGCCTGCTTATTTTTTCCCTTTCAACTCCCTCCCCCAATCCACTTCCACCCCAGCTGTGGTTCAGATGTGGGTTTGCCATATTGGGATTTGTAAGTAAAAATGGCTGGGACAGAGGAAAGTGGTGGGTGAGGGAAGGGTTAAGTATGCTCCTGCGGTCTGCTCTTTCTCCACTGCAAATTTCCCTTTCCCCTGATGATCTGCAGCTGACCTGGGTTCCCCAAACCAGGCCTGTCACCAAGCATGTCATAGAATCATAGAATCATAGAGTTGGAAGAGACCACAAGGGCCATCGAGTCCAACCCCCTGCCAAGCAGGAAACACCATCAGAGCACTCCTGACATATGGTTGTCAAGCCTCTGCTTAAAGACCTCCAAAGAAGGAGACTCCACCACACACCTTGGCAGCAAATTCCACTGTCGAACAGCTCTTACTGTCAGGAAGTTCTTCCTAATGTTTAGGTGGAATCTTTTTTCTTGTAGTTTGGAACCATTGCTCCGTGTCCGCTTCTCCGGAGCAGCAGAAAACAACCTTTCTCCCTCCTCTATGTGACATCCTTTTATATATTTGAACATGGCTATCATATCACCCCTTAACCTCCTCTTCTCCAGGATAAACATGCCCAGCTCCCTTAGCCGTTCCTCATAAGGCATCGTTTCCAGGCCTTTGACCATTTTGGTTGCCCTCCTCTGGACCCGTTCCAGTTTGTCAGTGTCCTTCTTGAACTGTGGTGCCCAGAACTGGACACAGTACTCCAGGTGAGGTCTGACCAGAGCAGAATACAGTGGCACTATTACTTCCCTTGATCTAGATGCAATACTCCTATTGATGCAGCCCAGAATTGCATTGGCTTTTTTAGCTGCCGCGTCACACTGTTGGCTCATGTCAAGTTTGTGGTCAACCAAGACTCCTAGATCCTTTTCACATGTACTGCTCTCAAGCCAGGTGTCACCCATCTTGTATTTGTGCCTCTCATTTTTTTTGCCCAAGTGCAATACTTTACATTTCTCCCTGTTAAAATTCATCTTGTTTGTTGTGGCCCAGTTCTCTAATCTGTCAAGGTCGTTTTGAAATGTGATCCTGTCCTCTGGGGTGTTAGCCACCCCTCCCAGTTTGGTGTCATCTGCAAATTTGATCAGGATGCCCTTGAGTCCATCATCCAAGTCGTTGATAAAGATGTTGAATAAGACCGGGCCCAAGACAGAACCCTGTGGCACCCCACTAGTCACTCTTCTCCAGGATGAAGAGGAACCATTGATGAGCACCCTTTGGGTTCGGTCAGTCAGCCAGTTACAAATCCACTGCGTGGTAGCATAGTCAAGTCCACATTTTACCAGCTTCTTTACAAGAATATCATGGGGCACCTTGTCAAATGCCTTGCTGAAATCAAGGTAGGCTACATCCACTGCATTCCCTTCATCTACCAGGCTTGTAATTCTGTCAAAAAACGAGATCAGGTTAGAATGACACGACTTATTTTTCAGAAATCCATGCTGACTATTGGTGATCACAGTATTCCTTTCTAGGTGCTCACAAACTGTTTGCTTAATGATCTGCTCCAGAATCTTCCCTGGTATTGATGTCAGACTGACTGGGCGGTAATTATTTGGGTCCTCTCTTTTCCCCTTTTTGAAAATAGGGACCACATTTGCCCTCCTCCAGTCTGCCGGGACTTCGCCTGTTCTCCAGGAATTCTCAAAGATGACTGCCAGTGGTTCTGAGATCACATCTGCCAGTTCTTTTAATACTCTTGGATGCAGTTCATCTGGCCCTGGAGACTTGAATACATCTAAACTAGCCAAGTATTCTTGTACTATCTCCTTAGTTATTCTGGGCTGTGTTTCCTCTGCTGAATCATTTGCTCCAAATTCTTCAGGTCGGGCATTGTTTTCTTTATCGGAGAAGACTGAGGCAAAGAAGGCATTGAGGAGTTCAGCCCTTTCTGTGTCCCCTGTTTGCATTTCACCATCTTCTCCTCTGAGTGACCCCACTGTTTCTTTGTTCTTCCTTTTGCTACAAACATACCCATAAAAGCCTTTTTTGTTGCTTTTAACCTCTCTAGCAAGCCTGAGTTCATTCTGTGCTTTAGCTTTTCTGACTTTGTGTCTACACGTGCTGGCTATTTGTTTGAATTCCTCTTTGGTGGTTTCCCCCCTTTTCCATTTTTTGTACACATCCTTTTTTAATCTTAACTCAGTTAAAAGTTCTTTAGATAGCCACCCTGGCTTCTTTAGGGACCTTCCATGTTTCAGTCTCCTTGGTATTGCCTGAAGTTGTGCTTTTACTATCTCCCTCTTAACAAACTCCCAGCCATCATGAACTCCCTTTCCTTTTAGTATTACTGTCCATGGGATCTCACCCAGCACTTCCCTAAGTTTTATGAAGTCGGCTTTCTTAAAGTCAAGAAATTGAGTCCTAGTATGGTTGGCTGCTCCTTTCCGCTGTATAGTAAACTTCAGAAGAGCATGATCACTCGCGCCTAATGATCCTTCCACTTCTACCCCACTAACCAGGTCATCAACATTGGTTAGGACCAGATCTAAAATGGCTGTTCCTCTTGTTGCTTCTCCCACTTTCTGGACAATGAAGTTGTCTGCAAGGCCAGTGAGGAATCTGTTTGACCTTATGCTCTTGGCTGAGTTTGACATCCAGCAAATATCCGGGTAATTGAAGTCCCCCATTACTACTATCTCCCTTCCTTTTGCATGCTTGGCCATCTGTTCCAGGAAGGCATCATCTATGTCCTCCATTTGGCTTGGGGATCTATAGTAAACTCCCACAATGAGGTCCCTGTTATTCATCTCTCCCTTAATTTTGACCCAAATGCTCTCACTTTGGCTTTGAGGTTCTAAATCTTGGATCTCTTCACAGGTATACACATCCCTGACATATAACGCCACTCCTCCTCCTTTCTTGTCTGGTCTGTTTCTCTGAAATAGATTGTATCCCTCCATTATTACATTCCAGTCGTGGGACTTATCCCACCAGGTTTCAGTGATGCCTATTATGTCATATTTAGTTTGCTGTACCAAGACCTCAAGCTCATCTTGTTTATTTCCCATGCTTTGCGCATTAGTGTACAGACATTGAAGTCCATTAATCATTCCCCCGTGTCTCTTATTTAAGGATTTTTTCCTCCCACCACTAGGTCTGCGTGCTGTTTGCTCCATTTGGTCTATGACATTTGGATGATCATGTTCATCAATTGATAGACTCCTACCTTCAGGAGCACTGTCTTCCTCCCCCACATTAGTCAGTTTAAAGCCCTCCTGATGAGGTTTCTGAGATTTTTGGCAAAAACATTCCTCCCAACCGTTGTGAGGTGCAGCCCATCGCTTTCCAGAAGTCCATCTTCAAGAAACTGCAGTCCGTGATCTAAGAATCCAAACCGTTCCTATTTACACCATTTGCGAAGCCAGCTGTTCACTTCCACTATTTTTCTCTCTCTCCCTGGGCCACGTCGTTCAACTGGGAGGACAGATGAGATGACAATTTGTGCATTTAATTGCTTCAATTTCCTGCCCAGAGCCTCGTAGTCTCTTTTGATCTTCTGGAGGCTATTGCTTGCAGTGTCATTGGTTCCCACATGAACCAAGAGGAAGGGGTATTTGTCAGTGGGTTTTATGATTCCTTGCAGTCGTTCAGTTACATCTTGGATCTTAGCCCCGGGGAGACAGCACAGTTCCCGAGACATCTTGTCAGGCCCACAGATCACTGCTTCTGTTCCCCTCAGTAGGGAATCCCCTAGGGGGAGAGGACCTAGGGGAGAGGACCTCAAAGCCATTGTGTATTTCTAAACAATCAGAGCGAACCCTGGGCCTCCTACTTCTTTGAGTCACGTTTCTCCATATATCTGGCTCCTGTGTTGGTGAACTAGCCTCCTTCTCAGGGGAGTCCCCTGTCTCCTCCTTGGTGGAGACAGTGTGCTCTGTTGCTTCCAAGAAGAGCTCCAGCTCTCTAATTCTTTGGAGCGTAGCCACACGTTCCTCCAGTTGCTGGACTTTGTCTTTTAAAAGGGCAATCAACATGCAATTGCTGCAGGTAAAGCTGCCTGCAACCTTTGGCAAGATGGCAAACATTGTGCAGGAACCGCAGGCGACTGCAGCTGTTCCCTCACTCTCCATCTTGAGAACGTGTCGTTGGGGCTGGCTACAGTGGTCCTCTATCATAAGAAGCGTGCAGATAGGACAAATAACTCCCCCCAAAAAAACCCTAGGTCTCCCCCAACAAACGTTTGAGACTAGCTCCCCTAAATCTAAAGATAGATAAAATTGCGCGCGCCGCTGCCCTACAAGCTCTGATAAGCTCCTCCCACAGCTAATCACCTACCTCAACAGAAACCCTGCCCCCTCTGACCTTTGTACAGGGAGAACAGCTAATCAGCCACAAGAAACACACACAGGAGAAAACCCTTTTTGCTCCTTCTTCAGCCGCTGCCCTACAAACTCTGATGTCATTGTGGCTCCACAAGACAAAGATGCTGCACAGCCTTCTATGTGGTGGACTTCTGTTCTTCACATGAACATGCATCATGGAAGTTTAACTCAAAAAGTATTTCCAGCCCTTTCCCATTATTCTCTGGAAACTAGAGCCTGGTCCTTTCAAAAGTTCAGAAATGTCAATGGGAAACTGCTCAGCAAGCATGTGGGGTTTTGGAGAAGTTGAAGGTAGGTACCTTCACAGGTTGCAGCCAGCCTTACATCCAATTTGTGCAGAAAACAAAAGAAGTGGAGGAGCAACGAAAAATGTCTGTGGTTCTTCCACTCTCTGTAGTCAGGAATGCTATGCAAAACATAAGGTGTGTCAACAGCTTTCATTGCCTACCCAGCATCACGAAAGGCCAGCATATCATTCTGTGCTAGTCCTGGAACTTAAAAGAATTACAGCCTCCGTGGTTATTTGGAGAGTGGCTCCTTCACTAAGCTGCTCTGGTTAAACCTGTCAGAACTCATGAGTAAACAGAAGGTGAGTCCAGAAGCTGCAGTGAGGGGGGCTTTTTCTCAAAGATAAAAGGAAGAGGTTTGCTTGGGGCAATGTGGAATATAACTAGCAACTGTTCTGCATTAGCCGCAACATTCTTCTTTTCTACCACCCAATTTTCTTTTTTTTCTTCCTTTGGTGAAGAGTTTCGGCTCCATAGCACACGTCAGGAGTCTCCAAACTGGAAATAATTAAAATACAGATTTCATTTATAGTAGACCCTATGTGAGCTGAAGTAAAGATTGCCAAGGTTTCCTGAGTAGATGATTTAATGATGTGTTCTGCATTTCCTGAGTTTTCCACATTTTAACTGCCTTTGTGCTTGAATCTGGAAGAGGAGGAGGGACACTGAAAGCCCTGAAGGCTAGAACCCTAAAGATCTAGCTCTGGCAGAGGTTTCATTTCCAGTTGAATGCAAAACACAGGAGGGGGACTTGGGTTAACTTAGAATTGAAATATTTATTTCACTGTTGATTAAGTGCATCTCCATATCCCCAAACCATTAAATATTAACAAGTCATTGTCCTGCCAGGGATGTTGGTGTGAGATGATGGTTCAAGTATGTCCAAGTAATAGCCCCCAGTTTGCATGTTAGTGGGGGAGCTTTCGGTGACCAAGCATAATCCTAGTTCTACCGGGGGCTAAACTGGAATGCCCTAAACTGAAAAAGTGTGATGTGATATAACGTAATGTCAGAGAAGCCAGATATTTAGACATCCATCCAGGCATGCAGAAAACATCCACAGAGGCCCCCTCCCTTGCACTCACCTTGGAATGGCACAGAGCCACTCACAAGGAAGCATGAGTCGTGAACCACGTCTTCTAGGTGGGTGGCATATGTGTGATGGTCATGGTTTCCAAAACTGCCGCGGCCAAACTCCATTGGTAGCTCATTTTCCTTGGGAGAAAGCATGCGGCTCCTCTAATGTGCTATAGACTAAGAACATGCAAGCCCTTGTGCATGCCTTGAGGAGCTTTCTTGGCCAGGATTGAAGAAGAGAACGTGAGAGATGGTGTAGCTGGAGAGGGAGATGATGTGACTGGGAGGGGAGATGGAGTAAGAGAAGCCACCCTGAGGAAGAAGGCAAGGACCAGCGTCAAGCCTCAACCACATAAGTGAGGGTTGTGTCCATAGGTAAACAGATTAGGGAGGAGTCAGGAAGCACTACAAGAATGATAAAGGCTTGGGAGGGCAAGTACATCCGTTCATCCCATCAATGTATGTGTTGTTTTACAAAGCATCAAAAGGGGGGAAAGGGACTCTAAAATATGATAGTGGGAGAGAGTACAAAGGAATAGAAATTCAGACCATGCATGTCAGGACCTGGAGTCAAGCATAGGTCAGCAATAAAAAAGCATGGTGTCAGTGCAGTTAACGATTTGTTCAAAGAAACCAAAGCAGCTCAGGTGTGATGGCCTGGGAATCCGATTCAGAAGCCGAATTGGAGGAATCCCAGCCTGCACAGGAGTCCCCGCCTCCAGGGCCGGCTGAGCTGGGGCAGGGCCTTGACTCTGAGGCACCTGCACCTGTGCCAGATCCTCAGGAGCAGGCACCAGGTGAATCCACTCTGGCTCCGGAGGTGGTTGAGGACACAGTGCCTACAGGTGCGCCTCTCCCAGCCCTGTCAGGGGAAGGTGAGTCTCCCCCTGGGTCCAGTAACCCTCCAGCCTTTCCTGAGCTGCAGAGGCTCAGGGCAGAGAGGCGGAGGGAACTGGTTTCTCCCAGGAGGAGTGCTCGCCTTAAGGCCAGGAGATGGGGGTCACCTGGAGGCTGGGACCGCCCCTGGCCTCAGAGAAGATAAAGGCCAGTCAGCCCGGTCCCAGGTTGCGGGAGCAACGTCATTGATGAGCTGTTTTGGCCAGCACCCAGTCCTGTTCCTCCAGAGTTCCTTTCCTTGCCCGGCACCTCGCTTTGGACCCTGCTTCACCCGTGGAGGACTGTCTGCTGACCCTCGACTCAGGTCCTGGACCTCGCCCCACGGTAACCTCCCCCCGGGACCAGCACATCAGGCCTGGTGATCCCAGCAACTCTAGCAACTCTTCCCAGTAAGTCTTGTCCCATTGAGCCGGTTGTGAGGACTGAAGGTCCCTGCCTTCCCACCACTCCCTAAGGCTCCTCCTCTCCAGGTTCTTTCCCAAACAGTCATCACCTGCATCAGTGCACAGCCAATCTCTGCTCTGCTTGGCTCTTTGCATTTCTCTGCATGTTCTGGGAGACCAGTGGGGAGGGGAGCTGGTTGCAGCAGGAGGGGGAGACTCCCTGGATTCTTCAGCAGCCTGTCTCCACTCTGCCTGCTGACCAACCTTCTCTCCATCCTCTGCTTCAGGCTCGGAGTCTGAACTGCCCTCTGCCACAGCCTCTTCCTGTTCACCAAACCCTGTTACCTCTTCTGCCTACTACACCTCCTCCTCCCAGCCTGCTCCTTCTCCCTTTGACCACACATTTCTTCTCACCACCACTCCCCTGACGCTGAGCCTTCTTCCCTGGGGCTTCCCTTAGGGGTTCCCCAGGTGGTGCCTCTCACCTCTCCTCTGCACCCAGCCAGTCCATGGCAATGTGCTTGGCTTCACGGCTGGAAGTGGCTTTTGAGGCATGAGCAGTTTCCTCCCACAATGCAGAACAATCAGGTGGGCTAAGTGGCATTCCTGAGTCACGCTAGGGATCATCTGCATTGCGGGAGAGTCATCACACCGGTATAATGGGGAACTTCTACATTGCAGATCATGTTGGTGTAATCAGTGTCTCCTTTCTCTGTGTCCTTTTGAAAGAATCTGTGGTCCCCAGAAACTCTCATGTCATTAATGAAGAGAGAACAAGTTGAATCAGAAGCATACCAACCCCCCCCCTCCTTCACAGCCTTTGCTCTGAAAAATGAAGGCGGTGGCCTCTTTGACACCCCTCTGGGACTGGGCATGTGAGAGCTGAGTGATGCTATTGATACCTGATTTCCTAGGAGAGGTGGGTTTCCCCCCTGATCACCACCCTATATCAAATCTCCAGATAAAAAGGTAAGGGTTCCAGTGTTCTTGGTCTGTCCTTTGAATGCCTCCGAGGAATCATCTGGGATGGTTTCATTCACTTATAAATTTTTGGTTTTTTTTAAATTTGAAGTTAGAAGCTGGTTAAGTTATTTACTTTGCCACAGGACCTGCTCTTACACATATTGACTCTTAGGTCAGGTGTGGTGAGCCTGGGGTTCAGCCTACAAAACCATTTATGGTGATCAAGCCACTTTGGGGGGAGAAAGAGGAGGGAGGAAGCCCTGACGCCCGGGCGGAAGCCCTTGTGCCAATGTGCCAGGCTTCCACGGACAGGGCTCACCAGAGGAATCCTGCCCTGAGCTTTGCAAATACCATTAATATAATTAAACAGCAAACTGATCAATTAGTTAAAAGTCTTATTTTCATTAATTGATTGGTCAATAAACAAGCTTCAGTTAGTTGATATCCATACTAAAATTACATTTCCCCCCATTAGGAAAAGCACTTCCTGACCCCTCTTTCTTTCTCTATCTACAGCAGGTGGCAGCATTGCAATGGAGCTTTGCTGGTTCCTTCGCATAAGAAAAAGAGGTCTTTCCCCCATGTACTTCAGCGCAGCAAAGTTCTATCTGGAAGCATTGTTGTTATTGTTGTTTAATTGTTAAGTGTAGATTATTATTATTAATAATAAGCCACCCGTCTGACTGGGTTTCCCCAGCCTTTCTGGGGGGCTCCCAACAAAATATATAAAACACAATAAAAAACATCAACCATTTAATAATAATAATAATTTATTATTTATACCCCGCCCATCTGGCTGAGTTTCCCCAGCCACTCTGGGGATGTCTTTAAAAGTCATAGAATCATAGAATCATAGAGTTGGAAGAGACCACAAGGGCCATCGAGTCCAACCCCCTGCCAAGCAGGAAACACCATCAGAGCTATAAGTCATATAGATATTTATCTGTTTGACATTTGATGAGGGGGCAGGTTTCATAGGGCGGGTGCAACTACTGAGAAGGCTCTTTGCCTGGTCCCCTGTAACTTCATTTCTCACAGTGGGGGAACCATCAGTCTAGGAAGTCCAGGCTTCAAATACGACACACCTCTTAACTTAATTCACTGGTGGAGGATCTATCTGACTCTGGCACTTAACAACATCACTGGATAACCTTTTCTCCTTTTGCGCCCATTGCCGTTCTGCATGAAAGGCACCCAAAGTGACGTGTACAATCACTCAGAACTAAAGCCACACCACCATCATCTGTATGCTGCTTTCCCCCAGAATTGTGCCCAAAGTGGCTCACAACATGTCAAATGAGCAGTAAGTATAGCAATTCAAAAAGCATGTTAGAAACAATTAATAATATTGAATTAAGTCCCCCCCCCAATAAATTCAAGCCATACACCAGTGTATAAAACTCTACAAATAAGCTAACCTAGTTTAACAGCTTATACCAAACAGAAGAGAGAATAATGCTAAGGCAAAAATGAAATGGTATAGAAAGCATTGCCATGTACTAGATGATGTACTGGCAGTGACTGGTGCCCATTGGAATTGTTGGGGCAGAAGAGAGAGAGGGCAATTGTAGGTGGAACCAGAGTCCATGGCAAGCAGAGCTAGAGCCAGCAAGTGGAGTCAACAAATTCTAGCTTTGACCCCACCCTCCTTCCTACTGAGCTTTACACAGGGCAACTCTGAGACCAAGGAGAAGGAAACTGGTGGGTGGCAGTGTCCTCCATCCCTCCCTCCCTCCCTCCCTCTAGGCACGAGAGTGTCCCTTCATTGGCCATGAGGGGGAGGAGGCACTGCTGCTGCCCCAGCCCTGAAGGCTTGGCCCAGGTGCTGCTTGGTGAGGGAGGGAGCCTGTCGTGGGGATGCCTGGTTGCACCCCCTCGCACCCTTACAAAAATCTGTGCTCAGGGCCACGCCCCCCAAACACCAGCCCTCCCCATGCTATGCTCCTGTATTGCACTTCCTGTCTCACAGAGGCGCTCAGTGTGGGGGGAGGTCTGAGCTGGTTGCTCACTCTAACAAACCCCTTTTTAATTCCTACACCAGTAATCTAGAAACTTTCAGCACTGTAAGCCAAGTTTTATTGGCTGTGCAATTTTTTCTGAATGCTGTATGGAAAAGCACGTGAATCTGAGCTTTGGAGAATTTGTAAGTACACCATTTTTAACGTAACAAATGTGTGGTCTTTTTCCAGGCTAGGGGAAGAAAGAAGTTTTTGGAACTCAGAAGGGCATATTTTAAAGGTCTAATAGCCTATATATATTTCCATGCATTACTTTGCTGCATGTTTTGTGATTTTAAATCTCTGCTGGCGTTCTCTCACCAAAGAGTACTTGCCCCAGGGAAGTACTTGGCATCCAGGGAATTCTGCTTTATATACCTATATTTTCCATGCCACCAACAGTTATAAAATCTGTTCACCTCAAACCTGTCAGTAGGAAGGCAGCCACATTCTGCACTAACTGAAGTTTCTGAACCATTTTTAAAGGCACTGCGTGTAAAGCACATTGCAGTTCTCCACTCTTAAGTCTCCCAAAGCACAGTAGCCAAGTTATCCCTTTCCAGGTACTGTCATAAATGAGCCACCAGCCTAAACTGGTAGAAGGCACTCCATGCCACTGAGGCCACCTGTGCCTCAAGCGGCAGCAATGGATCCAAGGGAACCCTGGATTAAGAATTCACTCCTTCAGAAGGAATGTGATCCCATCTACAGTAGGCTGCACAGCACTCAGCTGGAGAGAAGAACCACCCACTAGTAGCATCTCAGTCTGGTTTGGATTAGTTTTCAGTTTATTGAGCCTCATCCAGTTCATTGTTGCAACTAAGCACTGATTCAGCACATCCACTGCCTCACCTGCAGAAGATGAAAAGAAGAATTCTGTGTCTTTGACATACTGACAACAATGCACTTCAAAAGTCCGAATAACCCTATCTGGTAGTTTCATGTAGATGTTGAAGAACATGAGGGACAGAACCATTTCCTGTAGGACTCCATACCTGACATACTCACAGAGCCAAGTGATGCTTCCTAAAAAAATACCTTCTGAAGCTATCCATTCAAATGGGAGTGGAACCTCCGCAATGTGGTGGCCCCAAGTCCCTAATTCAGATAGTTGTACCAGAAGGATACCATGACTGATGGTTTCAAAATATCAGAGGTCATTCAAGGAGGATCCACAAAGTGACACTCCCTTATCTCCACCCTTGTACAGGGTGACCAAGGCCTGAACCCCAGTTGAAATGGGGTTTCAAATTCCTCCAAGAGTACCGGGGTCCGAGGTTTCCATTCTCTCCTGGTGTGCTTCATAGCTGTTTCCCTCTAGGCAGTCATGGAACATTATGGCTTCTTCTGCCATTACATCCTGTTTGGGATTTTTGCGGAAATGAAGAATTTGTGCAGGTGGGTTGACAATTAGCAGATTCCATCAGCTATATTCTCATATATTCTGTATCTCATATTTTGTGCAGCCCATGTAGAAACCTAATCTGTTCCTGATAAATCAGTTGTTTTGGGGAAGAAAAATGGTTTTCATTTCAAAAATTTTAAATAGGTCTGCTCAGCATCTTCTGTGGTGGTAAATGCCCACAATTCCCAGTAACTTTAATGCTACAAGATCAAGCAATTTCTCCATTTTCTTTGTCAGCAAATATATTCTAAGTGAAAACACAATAACGTGATGTTAATAGAGACCAGAACCAACAATTGCCAAATAACAAATATTTGATAGCAGATAACATAAACAGAGAGCAGCTCAAAGGGATGTCCCATCTTAAATTTATTTTTGCTCTATTGTCAGCTGTTTTATGAAGTCTTTCATGTTTTCATTGTTTAGTCATGTCATTTCTGATGACATCTGTAAGAATTTTCCCATTCAAATTAGAGGAACTATCTAGCCAGCTAAGCAGTTCCCAGTTTGCCTAGTTTTAAACTTCACTATACCAAATAAAGCATTCCCTCAGTTTTGCTGTAGTCCTTCTGTTAAATGTTCTGAATGGTTTGGAATGAACTTGATCTCCTTTTCTGTTACTGGGAGGGAGGTTGGAGGTGAATGGCAAAGCTGTTTTAAGGGATTATTAAAGTCAAATGACAGAGAATATGCAAATTAGAACAGGTGGGGTGCAGAGTCCCTCAGGGAAAAGCAAGACAAAAGGAACCTAAGTAAGCAGCTACAAGTCAATGCTTGAATGGCAGAAGGCAGGTGCTGCTAGGGCCATTCCCTCTTAAATATCAAGTGTGCGTTTGTGTGTCTGTCCCCTCATAGCATGATCAGCCGGGATGAACAGGGTTACAATCCAGCAGATCTCTGGCTGAGCTGGGAGGTTCCTAACTCTTCACCCTTAGCCCGAGATACTCCATTGTGGCTGGTGGGTCTCAAGTTGGCATAAGCCCTAAAAGGGGGGCATGGCAGGGGCAGGAGCAGAAAAGAGGACTTAGGCTGGATCCAGTAAAAAGGCTGGTGCAGTGCAAGAACTATTGTAAAGGCTTGTTTTCCCTCTGCCAGCATAGGCCAGATCAGCCAGCTAGGATCTGCTTTAACTTCACACTGACTTAATTTACATGGGATTGCTTTATGCCAGCTTGTTGTATATAGGATTGCTCCCGCAACCAGTAATCAATAATACAATTCTGACAGTGTGCTCTTGCCATATGGCAATGCTATTATATTCATCAGTATCTATTTCTCATATTGTTAATCAATGGGACTCACTTAGTTCCATATTTTCCCCTTTTCAATTATTACATTTCTGACCTTTCCTCCCAAAGGAGCCCAAGGTGGCAAGCATCAAAGTAGCAAAATAATCATAGAATCATAGAATTATAGAGTTGGAAGAGACCACAAGGGCCATCGAGTCCAACCCCCTGCCAAGCAGGAAATACCATCAGAGCACTCCTGACATATGGTTGTCAAGCCTCTGCTTAATACAATTAAAAATGAAGTAAAAGCATACCGGTACTTTAAATGTTTTTAAAATTTAAGAACATCTAAAAACCTTCAAAACAGTCATGTGCCCACACAGCCAATGATTTCAAGGTTGCCAGGAACAGTTTTCTTCCAAGCCTTGGTGAACAGGAATGTTTTTAAATTCTTCCTGAAAGTTAATACTGAGGAAACTGGATGCACCTCACCATGGAGGGCATTCCACAAATGGAGGGCCACTACGGAGAAGACCCTGTCTGAGAGGGCCTTTTTGTCTTCAGTCATGCAGCCAAGCTAACTGTGAGTTTATTGTGCATTTCTGCCATTTCCCAATCTTTCATGACTAGCCTCTCCTTATTTGTAGGTGGTTCTGTGTTCTTCCACTTTTTAATGTGCTTCTACTTTTTGCTCACCGACACACAGAGTTTCTTTCATGCCATTACTGCATACAGTGCAGCCACCCTGTTTAGAGCAGGACATCCGGAATTTACAGAAGCCATCCTAGCTTCTGATGCCAATCCTGGATGTGCCCTTTTGCCCCACTCTGCCGCCTCCACCTCTGCCGTTGCTGTTCCAAAATCCAGCACTAAACTTGCCTGGGAATTGCGCTCTTGGGTTCCGCGCTCTCCTATTCCTCTGGTGCTGCTGCCAGAAGGGTAGGTGGGTAGGTGGCAGCAGGCAGTGGTGGCAGGTAAAGGCAGCCGGTGGTGGGGTGGGGGTGTGTGCAGTGGTGATGCATAAGGGCAGCTGGCAGCAGGATGGTGCCAATGGGGAAAAGATACGTCCCAATTTGCCCTCCCTTGATGCTGGAGGGTATGTCACTGTCCTTACTCTGGAAACAATGCAAGTCTAGCTATTGATAGGTGAGGATCTGTGTTTGGGCTGTGCTTCTTCAGTGGGTAAATTCATTCGTTTGTTTGCTTGCTTGCTTGCTTGCTTGCTTGTTTCATAAGATTTATACACTACTTGATTGTAAAAAAAACAAACCAAAGCAGTTTACAAAAAGATAAAACAGTAAAACCAAGAAAAAATTACAATGCTACATTAAAACATACAAAGGTTAAAATACAAAACCTCCACTTTCTACGCATCTGGGCAGGCCTGTCTAAGCAGCAATGTTTTTAGCAGTCACCTAAAAGAGTACAGTGAATGTACCTGCCTGAACTCAATTGGCAGCGAGTTCCAAAGCTGCCACACGAAACAATAAAGTTCTTACAAATGCGGTTCATATAACTGATTGTTGTGGTGCAGTCACTCTTGTGGTCCTTATCATGGCTCATATGTGGATGCAGGCCAGTGACTGAGTGACCGAGTGACGTGTATGCAGGGCCCATGAGGCAGACTGAAGCAGAGACTTGAGGAGAAGCAGTGGTGGCTTCTGGCGAGATGTCATGGAGCTTGCATGAAATATTGCTGGAAGCCGCCATGAAAGCCCAGTAATTTTCCTCTACATGAGAAGAAGGAGGAGGAAGGAAGCCAGTCCTCTTAAAGGTTCCCGACTCTCACCCTTCTATGAGATCCTGCCAGGCCATGCAAGATGCAAGGCCACCCCGGATCTCACAAGAGTCTGTTCCTTTCCCTTTGGCCATGGCAGCCATTGCAGATCCCTGCACAATGAGTTCACTGTGCCATGACTTCTTCCAAACAAAAACACGTTTCCTTGACATAGAAAGATGCCAGGAAGAGGAGTTCTGGCAAAGCTTTCCTTCTAATAGTTTTATCTAATAGTTTTATCTGCCAAAAGAGTGGGGTTTTTTGGTGTGTATTTTCATATAAAAGGGTGTTTTGTTACATGAGTCCTCAGTTCCATGCGAATGCAAGTGCAGATTCATCACCACAAGAGCATATTAATATCTTACTTAATTACGTCTTAAACCCACCCCCCACCCCCATGGTGAACCTGTCTGTTGCTTGAATGGTCCACTTTGTCCCCCTAAAACACAGAAGGGGAAATAACATGGCAGACTGTCTCAAACCTTCTATTCGGCCGGGGGTGGGGGTGGGGGTGGAGCCAGCCATGTTATTCATCTGGAACACCATCCCAGTAATTGCAGCATCATGAGACAAAACATGCCCCAAGTCAAAGTGAGCTTTTGCTCAATATTCCCACAAGTCTGGGTTGGGTTTTGGAAGCCACATTGGCTATTCCAAAGTCCTGAGTTCACAGAGGCACAGTACACATAGCTTAAAGCCTCCAAGGATGAAAAATAGTTTACTAGCCAAATCCTCAAGGGCCATGTTAGTGGCTGCTGTACTGTATAGACAGTGGTTTGCACAACTGAAACTAAAGCAGCAACCAAGTGTGGGGGTGGGAGACTGTCTTATTGATGAAGCCCCAAACAAAACAAGGCTGAACTGTGGCTCCCTCAGTGGTTGTGTCCCTTAACCAATGCTTTTTGCAAGTGTAAGACTATGGGATTTGGTAACGTTTCATCTTTTGCTCTCTGGCAGTGAGTGCAGGACCACGTTTTGCAACTTATTTTAGGAAATACAGCACTATTTGGATTACTTTGTTGTGACAGGTGGAAGTGATGAAAAACATCTGGAAACCCTACAAAAGGCCTTAAAATGTCTAGCGGAATATGGGTTAAGAGCCAATAGCATAAAATGCTAATTTTTCAAGAACTCGATAGGTTATTGCGGGCACGTTACTGATGCAAAAGGCAGACATAAATCTCCACAAAAGATGAAAGCAGTTTTGGAAATGCCCAAGCCAAAATGTTTGTCACAACCAAGAAGACTTCCAGGATTTGTTAACTGCTACAGCTGATTTGTGCCAAACACAGCAACTGCACTGAATCTTCTCATCTGTTGGGCAGGATGCAGACACATCCCATTTCTTATCACAAGATCCTAGTGATCTGAGACAGTGTGCTATATACAGGTATTCTGTTTGCCCCTCATCATCTCAGCTTAGATGGCAATAAGAGTAGAACTCCAACTTTGAGTGGGTCCTGGATAGGGAGAAATGTTAGACAGGAATTAGTTTCAGCAGCACCACCAAGTTGTGGGCCAAAGGAAGGAACAACACAAAGACCAGTCACACCAGCAATGACATATCTTAACCCCAACGGGCTAGAGTAGGTCAGCTGATCCACCCTGGTCCTTATAACAGTTTCCATGTCAGGTACTGATCCAATCAATTAGGAGACATTGGGCCCTCCTGACTGGGATTGTATTGCATGCATAATCTGCAACATGTTCATGTGCATTTGTGGTGTGGTGTTTTTTCTTGCTCTGTTTCTTGTTCTGCAGTGCTTCCCCAATGCTACCACATTATTGCTGCCCAGACACACACAAAAAACTCAGAACATATGTGGTATGAGAAGTTATGGGATCTTAGCAGGAAGTTACAGGATATGTATCTACAGTGGTACCTCTGGTTACGTACTTAATTTGTTCTGGAGGTCCGTTCTTAATCTGAAACAGTTCTTAACCTGAGGTACCAGTAATGAGGCCTCCCGCTGCTGCCACACCGCCGGCACACGATTTCTGTTCTCATCCTGAGGTGAAGTTCTTAACCCGAGGTACTACTTCTAGGTTAGCGGAGTCTGTAACCCGAAGTGTTTGTAACCCGAGGTGTTTGTAACCCGAGGTACCACTGTATTGAAATGAAGCAATGTAACCACCTCTAAACTTTTCCAAGCACAAATCATACTGACAGCAGGATTGCATATGACTGTCCAGTAGTATCATGAGTGCAAATCATCATCAGGGCACATATGGAGGGTCCCTCTCCCTTGTTTGTTCGGCCCCAGAAACAGAGCTTTGTTTTTTAACATGCATTACTCAGTCCTGAATAATGAGTAACTGGAAAGGCACAGGGTGGTTTCAAAATAGATTGGGCTGCTTCCCACAGCTACAAATACAGTTTCAAGTCAAATGTTGTACGTATCTAGTTGGTTCAGCCAGCTACCTTTCTGGTGTGTGAGACTGGAGTGGGATCTTTGCCAAGCAAAGTGACTGGAGTAGGATGCTAAATAAACAATCCTAGGCCTGATCTAGGCATAATGAGGTAGTGGCATCCTGAAGTGACAGGCTGTAGGCGGGTTCAGTGACCAGAGTGGGGAAAGGCAGCACAGCTGTTTGACCTGGATCTCAAGCTCAAAGTGAGGCTCAAATTAAAAGACACTTCTTAATTTGGGGCATGTGATAAGTTTCACAAGTTTTTATTCGCATCAGACCCAAATGTTTCATACGCTCCACTGTGTTGGGGGGGGTTATTGCTTTTTATTATTATGTTATGTATTTTGTGTTTTAAGTTGTAAACTGCCCTGTGAACTTTGGGTGAAGTCCAAAGTCACCTATGGTGGTTAGGGCCTGTTGAAGGTCAGGTTGCAATTAATGCAGGAGCCATGACCCAACAAAAGTTAGTTTGGCTCAAATCTCAATTTGAAACCAGGGATACTTGGAGTGAAATTCTGTGCATGCCTGCTCAAAAGGAAGACTCACTGACTGAGCAGAGGACTGTATTCTTCAGACTGCAACTGCAAATTTGAGTTCTTTGAAGCCAGTGCAACTAACCTTTGTTGGATTTGTGCCCAGAATCTACAGATCATTGGTTTACTCCAGGCTGAGTCTTGGATAATTTAACCAGATAAAATAATGAGTCAGATCAGCCACACTTTAGGCTTCAAAATATGTGTGCACTCTAATAGTGGATTATTCAGGTGAATTTATTGCAAAGCAAAAGGTGACATGTACTGTTAGTTTGGTAAATAGTTGAACAATCACAGAAGGGCTCTGCCTAGTGGCATTAAAACAACTGCCATGTGGTCACCTATTAAGGATAATAGGCCTGGGGAGAAATCCCAGGAAATTTTTGAGATTCTAACTAGTAGACGAGATGCCTGAGGATTCATGATTATAGTCCCATGAATGGTTACTGGCTTCCCCTTCCTCTGTGCATAGTGGTGCGGCAGGGCCATTTTGAGAAACGCTAGGTTTGGTCATTCTGCTGTCCATCCAACATGGTGAAGTAGATTTTGCAGCATGAAACCAAATTATTTTTTCATTTATTACAGTTGTATCCCCCCCTTTGGTGCAAGGAGCTCAAGGTGGCCCACATGCCTCTCTTCCTCCCTGTTTTATCCTCACAATCACTCAGTGAGGCAGGCTTGGCTGAGATGCAGTTACTCACCCAAGGTACTCATGGCTCAGCAGGGATTTGAACCCTGGTCTCCCAGGTCCTAATCCAACATTGTCCATTACACCACACTGGCTGGAACCATTGCATTGATAATAATTATGACTGTGTGCCTGCAGATCATATGGGATATAAAATCTTGCTTCTATATTCCGCTCTGGAAAACAGAGGTACATTTAAAATTTTGGAAGTTGTTGCATGATAGAATCACTTGTGAGTCAATTCCTTTTAAGTCAACTTTTCCTTCTTCAGAATAAATTGTTAAGGGATCCCTCCTGTATTTTGGATATTCATTAAAATCAAATAAATAAACAAATAAATCAGTTACTAAAAATATCTACAGCTTCTTAACCATGACTGTTTTGGTATTACGACATTGATCAGAAGCAGGATTTTGTGGCTGACATTCTCTGAGAAGCCAAATCATTGCCATCTCCATGAAAGTGTCATGGCATAATTATTCCTGTTTTATTGAAAAGCAGCTTTGGTGACCAGTAAGATTGAAATGAATGTGCACTCCAACCACACACACCTTCGTAATCAAAATTATATCCTCTGCAAAGTTTAACAGCGAATGTTCTTGGATTTGTAAATATTCAGAGAAGATTTGATATCCAGCATGATTTGACCATTCAACATCTGGTAGCATCTGACATGCATCAAGCAATACTTTACAAGCATCTGAGAACCAACATGCAATTGCAGTCAGCAATTAGCTGTGCTGGGCAGCATTTAGCACGATCTGACGTGCAGCAGCTGATATTTGATGATTGGCATGGCAGAGAAGCCAGCATTTATTTATTTTATTTCCTAATTAAAGCCCTTGATACATTTTACAATACTGTATACTAAAACAATAAAAGGATACCTCATGAAACAAGAATGAACCCTCTTAAATTGTCTCAGGGCTTCTAGCCCCTTCTGTTCATGCTTACTCAGAAGTAAGTCCCACCTTTGTTCAGCAGAGTTCGCTCTTGCAAGAAGTGGTGCCTAGAACTGCAGCGTCAGGCACCGCAAGAGCTGTATGGCTGCACAATCTTTGGGTGCCTTTTTGTGGCGCATATTGTGCCCCTCTTTTACTTAGGATTAGTTTAATTCTTGAGAAAACAATTGTGCTATTTATTTTAAATATATGTAAAAACAACTTGTACACCTCACATTCACCTGAAACCATACAGTGTTACATTTTCTATTGATACAGGTCAAACACTTCTTAACACTATGATCAATGTTTTAAAGTACACTTTAATTTGCACCTATCATTTTGAAATTTGCACCTATCATTTTGCAAGACACCTTCAGTGAATTTAAATAGCTATGTATTTGATTTCACCCTCAAACAATGCAGATACTTTTCTCTATTCTATAGTTTATATCTGTCTCTTTGCACCCTCAATTGATTGCAGATGCAAAATTTAAGGCCAAGCTGAGGCCACTTTAAAAAAGTTTAGCTGTTTCCATTTATTTTGTATATAAATCTACATTCACTGTGATCCATCTCTCTGCTGATATAATGATATGCATGTTTAAGGCTTTTCCTATTTTATTTTAGAGGGTTGAAATATGTGCAAGTGTATTTCATGAAAAGAAGTGAGCCGAAATTATCAAGTTAGCAAAATTAGTGACTTTTTTGCAGTGCTTAGAAGATACATGTTTTAAAATGCAATATTGAAAATGTGCTTTAATTCATGGAGCGATCCAAATGTTCAATATATGTTGTCTCAATATAATATATTTCTGCCTGAAAGTGGAGATGAGCACCACACACCACAGTCAAATTTGACTTAACTTAACCGTCCAGGGGTCCTTTACCTTTACATATAACAGTGCTTTTTTTCTTTAAAAATGTTTAGGGGTACTCTCATTTTGACTCAAGCAAATCACCATTTTATACTTCAAATCGGTAAAATAAATACATTAAATGGAAAAAAGTACAGAGATTCAAAAAATGTTTAGGGGTATGCGTACCCCCAGAAAGAAAGCACTGCATATAAACAATCATATTCATATGGACACATACATATCAAATTTTGAATAACCACATCTGACATCACTAAAAAAGTAGTAGTATAATTAGTAAAAGAGCATCTTACAATTCACTTCTTGAAATCATTAAATCAAACCAATTGTTTAACCAAAATTTGTAGCTTTTCTTCCAGTATTGGAAAAAGCTACTGTTCCAATACTTTAATTTTCCTGGAAGCTACCTTGTTTTCCATTGTTATTAAAATTTTACTTGTGATAATAAATCAGCACTATAACTTGAATGTACCTCTCTAAAATACCCAAAATTGGCACAAGTTGTCCAGAGGAATTAAATCACTGTTTTAAATGATGTTACAAGACCTTTATTAAGACTAACTAAAATGCTCATGACCCTGAAGAAGCTTTTGAGTTTCCCAGAACATTTAATCAGGCTGGATATGAAGTGTTTGTTCAGGGGGACGGGACTGGCTTGGTGTTCAAGCAGCACAGACAGAACTGAAAGTCTGAAAATAAAATGCAGGATATTAGGCAACAGATTTGATTATGTTCTATCAGGTGTTACATAGGTTTCAGATTGCATCAAGGGTTGCTGGGACACAGAAACCCATTTTGAAAATATAAAATCCACAGTCACCTGGTTTTGTCACAAGTCTTGAACAAAACACACAGATCTCAGGTAAAAAACAAAATGAAACAGAAACATGGAGATTTTTATATTTGCAACACTGGAGATTAATTTTGGGTGGTGCTCTAGTTTTATAAAATATATAGAAGGCAAATTGCATAGCATTACTTTGTGGTTGAAGGGAATGTAACCCTCAGGAAACGTAAAGCCCCATCTTCAGGTGGCAGAAATTTATAGTTCTCCTCCGTTTTAGTTTTTAGTACTTTCCCAAACACCAGGTTGTGTGAGAATAATCTCTGAATGAGAATTGCACTGTCTTTAGCTTATGCACAATGCCAAGAGCTGGGAAACACATCTGGGTAAGTTTTTCCTCATCTCCATGGAGTAAGATGCCAACATATTAAAATCCTACAACAGTTTCCTGGGAGACCAAGACAAAATAACGTACAGCCTAAATTTCAATAGACAAGAGTCAACGGAGGAAAGAGAGAAGGCAGAGAAACAAGAGGCAAGTATCGGCAAATGTGATTATGTGTACCCATTGATAATATTTAAGTATTATTCAAAAAAAAAACCTGTTCAACATTTTGTAAAAAAACTGTATACCTCATGCTGCAAATTGCATGTGCATCCGTTTCTGTAGAAGAATCTATATGCAAGTAGATTATTGGGCGGAACAATGCAGGAAAAGGAAAAAACATTTTCTGCTGCCTTGGCTCTTCTGCGCCCGATTCTCAGTATTACGCATGTCAAAATAAGCCCCCTTGAATTCAATGCAGCTTTTTCCAAGTAAGGGCTCATTGTCGTGTTACTGTTAACTATTATTATTGACTATCATTGGTATGCTCCTTTTCCACACCTGAGATGCACAGGATTGTATGCAACAGTTACACTTAAGTGATGGTAAGGCTTTTCTCAGTGGAGCAGGGCACCTCTTCCTCTGTTCAGCTGTATTCCTCTTAATCTGCCGTGGAAAGCCTTCCAGTGCTCTGCAGCAGATTTGGGGGGTGTGCAGGGCTGGTGAGGAGGTGGAATCATGGAAATGATCTCCCTTTCTCTATTGTGCTGATGGAAGCTGAGTGACACCAACATCAAAATACTGGCTGGTAAGGCGGGCAAGTCCTGTTGAAGCCGTGGTCGCTTAGTTGAATGCAGAAATGACGGGCAGCATATGCCATTGCTCTCCCATACAAACCAGCTGAGCTATCCTTCACACACTGTGCATAGTTAAACTGTGGAATTTTCTACCACATATGTTGTGATGGCCGCCAACATGGAGATTTGACAAGTTTATGTAGGATAAGGTTATCAACAGCTACTAGCTATAATGGCTGTGTTCTCCCTCCACTGCTGGAGACAGTAGGACTCTGATAGTTTAAAGGTGTACCTGCCTCATTCAGACTTACTGAAACAATATGCACACTGAAACACAGCGACCTTTGACATTTGCACTTCTTGTAACACAGTTCTCCAGCTGAGTAATGTGTGTGGGGGGGAATGGATATATTTGGTTAAATGTGCATTAAAAGATGCAAGGACTGGTAAAAGTAACATACAAAATACATTTTACTAGGGCCATTTGTCGAGAAGATCCACAAGGACTTATTTTATTTTTAAAATGCAAATGCGGAAATATGAGAACTGAAGTTAAGATTTGGAAAACTGAGAAACCAAAATGGACCGATTCATCCTAGCCTCTTAATACCTGACTGCACATGGGGATCACAAGTGGTGAGAGTCCTGTTTTGCTCAGGTCCTGCTTGTAGACTTCTGGGTGGCCACCATGAGAGCAGGATGTTGGACTACATGAGCCTTTCTTCTGATCCAGAAAGGTTCTTCTTGTCTTTCTATGCTCTCCTGCAGTTTGGTCCAGTACAAGATGTAAAGTCCAGAATCCTCTTGTCAAAATTGCCAACCAGATACAATCCTAAGAGGAACCCTGTACTGTGATAGCATCAAATCATGGAATTGTAGCACTGGAAGGACCCAAATGGTCACCTAGTCCAACCTGCTGAATTGCAGAAATCTCAACTAGATCAAGCATGACATATGACCACCCAACCTCTGCTTAAAAACCACCAAGGAAGGAGAGTCCACCACTTTCCAAGGAGGTTCATTCCACTGCCAAACAGCTCTTCCTGATCTCATAATCTCTTTCCTTGTAACTTGAAGCAATTTGTTTAGGCTCTACCCTACAGAACAGGAGAAAACAAGCACGCTTCATCCTCCATGTGACAGCCCTTTAGATACATGAAGCTGGCTATAATATCTTCTCTCAGTCTCCTCTTTTCTAGTTACAGGTAGGTAGCTGGTCTGCCGTAGTCAAAACAAAACAAAAAAATTCCTCCCAGTAGCACCTTAGAGACCAACTAAGTTTGTTATTGGTATGAGCTTTTGTGTGCATGCACATTCTTATGCACACGAAAGCTCATACCAATAACAAACTTAATTAGTCTCTAAGGTGCTACTGGGAGGAATTTTTTTATTTTGTTTCCTCTTTTCTGTGTCATGATCCAAGACTGCCAGATACACACTCCTGTTTTCTAACATATTGTGCCTTTTTGTTTGATTTTAATTATAACCCGCTTGGGATCAATCATGTCTAGGAAAGTGGTGTCATAAATAATTTAAATATAATGAATGGATTGATAAACATATATTGTACATTTATTCCTTGAGGGAGCTTCAGAGGTTTCTGGCAGTCATCCATGCAGGCGCTCCTCAGACTTGCCCTCACTTAGGTTTAGTCTGGTATCAGTAGCATAGGGCTTGAGACCATAGCATTAGTTGTCCAGCTTGCTAGCAGGACATCATATGATTGCTAAGTTACATTATCTTGATTTGATTCCATCTAGGAGGACATGTAGACTCAACTCCTGAGCCCACACACTTGGGAGTAAGTCTCATTGATGTTGATGGGGATTACGTTTGAGTAGAAATGGATGAGATAGCATTGCAAATCAATTAAATCAGTTGATTAATCAACAAACATTTAGTTTATTAATTTAGTGGAATATTTTAACTGGTAAAGGGGAGGTTGAAGAGCAGGCTTGTTTGAGGCAATTAATTTCTGGAGTTGTTGTTTACTGTAGATTTGCTTTCCTTGCAGGAAATTCTTTGAGGAACAACAGAGTGATATACAGTGGTACCTCGGGTTAAGAACTTAATTCGTTCTGGAGGTCCGTTCTTAACCTGAAACTGTTCTTAACCTGAAGCACCACTTTAGCTAATGGGGCCTCCTGCTACTGCCGCGCGATTTCTGTTCTCACCCTGAAGCAAAGTTCTTAACCTGAGGTACTATTTCTGGGTTAGTGGAGTCTGTAACCTAAAGCGTATGTAACCTGAAGCGTATGTAACCCGAGGTACCACTGTATTTGCACCAAACCATTTAATGCTTTGTTGGTCTTATTCAGCCACATATACAGCCTGCATGTGGAGATTCCTGCATTGCAGGGTTTGGATTAGATGTCCCTTCCAACTTTACAATTCTGTGATTCTGTGATTTATTCAAAAGGAAAATCCAGGTATCCTGGCCAGGTCTCGTGCATTCCCAGAAGAGACCACATGAGGGATGCCAGCTGTATGAACTGGTCTACTGATATGCCAGCTATGACCTGGTTGGTAGATGCCAGGATCAAACTGGCCAGAAGTGTGATGGAACTGAAAACAATTTTCCTTTCTGGTGCTAAGTAGAACATCTTGAGCTTCCACATCGTCAACTAAATTAGAAACAATCATACACACCTCATACTGAGTAGCAAGTTTCTATAATAAGAAACTTTTCATAGCAGATCTTTTCAGTTGTGCCCCCTGCCGCACGCAAATGCTCATCTCATTTAGGCCTGACCAGAACTAACAGTAACATCTTTCCGGCATTACATTAAGACCTACCTCTTATCCTAGGCAGATTGGTTACCTTGGCTCATGTACATCTTCTTTATTTTTCGTTGTTGTTTTAAATTAGTGGGTATTGTTGTTTTACTAATTTTGTTGTTGCATTGATTTTAAATCTTCTTTTTCTTGCTCTTTCAGTGAGTCACCCAGAACCTGTTGTATGAGGCAATAAATTAATCCTAATAATAATCAGTAGTACAGGACAAAGTGACCTGTTTCTTAAATCTTGGACAAGTTGATACATTACTGTTTTAATCCTTACACCTATAGAAGTAAAATGTGAATAGAACAATGTTATGATTGGCTATGTTTTAAACAGAACACACACAGTTTTAATTCCATTAAAGTTTGTTTTTTAATTATTCCCCCATCCCTGTTTTTAGCTGTAAGCTGCCTTGAGTCCCAATCAGGGGGAAAGGTGGGGCATAAATAAATATAAAGAAGAAGAATCATCATCTAGTTGTCAGGGAACAACAATGACCCACAGCTTCCTGTTGAATGTATATCCGGTCACAAACCTGGAATTACCTCTACACAATGTGTGAAATGGCCTCTACGCTGCCTCTTTCATTATGCTAGCAAGCACTTTTCAGTCACAACTATGCACATGGATTGAATCAAGAAGATGGAGGATACCAAAAAAATCCCTTTCATTTATTTAAAAGAGAAAGTGCAAACCTCAGACTGCAAACAGGTGGGAGTTGCTTCAGAGGGCTGTTCTTGCCCATGGTGTGGTTGGCAGGCAATCTATTTTCATGTCAAAGGCATGTCCGCTAAGGGGTCACTGCTGGGAGCTGAAATGGGCAGGGCCAGAGCCAAAATGGGTGGATCCAACCCCTTTATCTCTCTGCCACTCCTCCGTTTTTCTCTCCTTACCACTTGTATGAAATCAGACCAAGGGCCACATAAAGTTAGGCCAAGGCTTGCCCTGCCCCCACAGGTGAACCATCCCTGGTGTACACACTCATCCCAGCATTGTCTTGGGGTATCAGGAGTTGTGATGGTGTTTCCAAACCCGCAAACCCATTTTGAGCAGAAATGACAAAAGAACACCAGAAACATGGACAATGGCGACTCTATCTTACCACTGTTAACTGTCCTAGAAATTGTTGTCCATCCATAGTCCTGAACCGTTGTTCCAAGTCCACACATGAAAGCCTGTCAGAGCTGTTAACTCATCCAAAAAAAGGTTTGCATTTACCTTTTGGAGCATTCATGTTAAAAGTCACATATCTTGCCATCCTAAAATCATTGCCATGCTAACTCTGTCAGGTGTTAGACAGAGCATCCCACCATACTGATCCTGCAAAAGCTTAACTCTATATTTAAATAACAATTATAATATTGAAACGGGCCAGGAGAATTTTTGCTTGGACATCTGTTTGACGTATAATAGGAGGCTATTTTAAAAGTTGCTCCACAAAAACAAATAAAGTCTTCCACATTCCCAAGTCATACAGTTCTTTCAAAGAATGTAACATTTTGGCAGGAGGTGGATGTCAGGACAAAGAGAGCCCAGGAGATTTATAAGGGCTAATTTATGTCTCTAGCAGTTAAGGCATGTTTCTGGGCAGCCTTGCTCACCACGGGCAGTATTTTCCTTCCTGCACATTTGTATTGTTTCAGTTTATAATAGCAGCACGTCTTGTGAGCTCATTTATTGCCTAGCATGAAGGTACGGCTACCCCATTTATTACAGGTTGATATCAACACCTAGCCTGAGATGACTTGCTGCCCTCTGGATGTGCATACTATAGGTGATGAAATCATCTATTTATCTACACCTTATTAGATGTGTTTGATTGACTAGGGATCCATTTTTTTGTTTAACCAACTGTGCAGGATACTGGCGAGGAAGTTTCTGGGTTGTACCACTGTGATGTTTCAAAACAGCAGTTAAAATAATTATCATAATATGGGGCCGCTGGGCAAGTTTGTAACACATGTTTGGTGCGCTCTAAAGAAGATGGTAGGAACCAAAAATATAAAACATATGGAAAACTCATCCAGCTCTAAAGAAAATCAAAACCCTGCTGTCCCTCCTTTATAAATTGGGAACTGTACAGTAAATGTTTGGGGTAGCCCCGGCCACCAGTAGGTCTTTCCTGCCATCAGTGAACTTGTGACCTTATTTCCTCAGAGGGCTGTTAAAATGAAGTCAGAGGGCAGTCGAGTTATTTGCTAGCACCAGGTTCACTTGTGTGGTCTCAAAAGCTAACAGATTTCTTCCTTTTTTAACCAAGAGGTTCGTGGGGAAGTGGAAGGAGCAATAGATTAGCTCATCACAACAAATATTATGTTGTGACGTGGATCACAAGGTTAGGAGAGTTTATCAGAAGAGCATGAATCTTCATTTACATACAGTTATCATAAATTGGTATATGGAGCTACTTTACAGCTAGAGATGGGTCAATTGATCATTCCAGAATAATGGAGATGGGACAAAAGAGGGATTTCAGCTCAGGGTGCATCTACTAACCCTGCTCTCAATTCTGACACAAAAGTTTTTCAGGGTTTCACAGGTTTCCAAAATGAAGTGGTAACTATCTCCAAAGGAAACAATGGCACTAAACATTTAAAAAAAACAACAACAAACAAACACTTGTCTTTTTCTGGAAATATTTCTACCTGACTGAAATAATTGTTTTAAACTTGCAAATCAATGCTAAAGAATTTTCGGCACAGCCGAATTTGTATCTTTAATCTATTTTTCTTTAATCTATTTTTCTTTTATTCCATGACTTTGTAACTTTTTAGAGTATACTTCTGAGGAAACAAGCTGGTTTGATTTATTAAAAGTTACAACATAAACAATTTAGACCCTAATACCTGAAAAACCATTTCCATCCCTACCAATTGTCGTGGTGTTGAGACCTGCAGAGGGGGCTGCATTGGCAGTTCTGCCATCCTTGGAACTGCCAGGGTGTGGTGCCTGGAACTCCTTCCCCACAGAAGTGCATCTAGCACAGATGAGGAGAACCTTTCACTCTACAGATGTTGCTGAACAACATCTCCCATCATCCCTGACCATTGGCCACAGTTGATGAGGCAAGTGGGAGTTGTACTTTGGAAACATTTGGAGGGCAGAGGTTCCCCACACCTGGTCTAGCATCTTCATGGTACAGGTCTCACTGAATGCTGTTGACATACCTCTTCACCTTGGCCTTTGACCATTAAGGTATTTTGTTTTTGTGGTGTGCCTCATTTGCTGAATTTATATTGCTCTGGTCCATTTTGGAATGGCCTTATGTATTTTATCTGTTTTAAAATTGTATTTTCTGATTGTGCAACCTGCCCTGAAATCTCATTCAAGGTGAAAGGCGGAAGGTTGTTATCATTTTCTGTTGATAAATTACTTATTATTGCCTCATGGGGAGCAGGATCTTTTGCAGGGCTGTGAGCCTTCCAGCCTATGTTCAGCATATCTATGTGTAGATCTATACCGCATATGTCTACGGTTACCTTCATTCGAAGGACATCATATGCGGGGACCCTAGATGCCCCTCGCCCCTGGGTGACAGGGATATGCATCACACTAGTGTAGCACACAACCCCAATGTCTAAGCAGTGCGAGGTTCCAGGCACTCAACCAGGGTCCATGTTTCCTTTTGGAAATGAGACACAGTAGAGACAGTAGTGTCATTATGATATATGGTTTATTTACACATATATACAACCTGTGCCTGCAATGGAGGGTTTACAGGATTAATACCCCAAAAGGGTCTTGTTTCTCCCATAGTTACAGCCTTGGATCCCAGCAGAAAGCAACCATTGTGCTCTTCCTCTGCCTTTTCCAGCCTGCAACCTTCCCCCCAATAAGTCACATCACAGCCATCCCAAATTCCACTTCAACTCTGCTTTTGTCTCCTAAGAGCTGGAGGAGAGGACCCTCCCATTTGCCTCCTTCCTAAGGGCTTGTCACCTTTCTTTTCTTCTCCTGATGGCCTATCACAAATTACCTCATCAGAAACTGGCCTGGGGCTTTTTGAGTGTCACCCAGAAACCCATAACAAGAGGAGTCTAATAACACAAAGGAGTCTGGCGCTCACAAACTCATAACACCATATGGTTTATGTGTGCAGCAAGACCATTAAGTTCAGTGTCCCCCGTCCCCCGCCCCAAATCTTCAGGGCCATCTTCTCCCTACCCCTACCCCTCACTAGGCTCTTCCAACTAGCCACTCTCTGGACTCTGAAAACTCTGATCCTAAACCTCTGCTGCCTTGCAGGATATCTTTGGAAGAAGAAAAGGCTAAAGAGTAAACCCGACACAAATCCAGAGTGGAGTCTCTGAGATGGCTGGATGGAGCGTTGTACGCCTCTTTGCAGCAGCTCCTGCAGCCAAGCTAGTGCCAGACGTATTGCTCTGCTTTCCTTTGGACCACATCAGCAAGGTCAAGAGGGGGGTCTTGTCATTCACTGAAGCTGTCCTCTGTGTATGTGCAGCAGCTGTCTCAAATGCACACACCTCAGGTTAACCATGGCTTAGGTTTTCAAATCAGAAGCTGGAAGCTGGTTTGATGGAAAAGACCCCAAACAGCAGGATTTCTCAAAAAGCTACGGGAAGCATATAGGTTGCAGCTCAAACATCAGTGGCGGGAGCAGACCGGAGTTTTTTGGAAATGGTAAAGTGTACACAGCCAAAATCCTGCCTCAGTGGTGGTGGAACATCTGAATGATGTACCTTCTTCCTCCATCCCTTGAAAGTGCAGCAGGTATTATTAGTATTAGTATTAGTATTAGTATTAGTATTAGTATTAGTATTAGTATTAGTATTAGTATTAGTATTAGTATTATTAACATTCCCGGGCTAGTATTGGGGCCAGCCAACATTCTGTTTAAGCTTTACTTCTAGCCTGTTGTTCATTGACTAGACCAAAGATGATTCTAAAATAACCTACCAGAGGTGCAGGTGGGGAGAATAGTCGATAGAATTACCATACATAAAGCAAAATGGTACTGGAACAGCTGAGAACATTGCTGAATGCACACACTTCCAGGAGTCCGTGGGAGTCCCAGACTAGCAATGAGGGACTAGTCAGAAACTGGGTGTGGACCAACAAGCTGACACTCAGTCCAGACAACTTAGACGTGCTTTATAGGAAAGACGCACTGCTCCCCTGCGCTCCTTTGAGAGGAAGTGCAGGATACAAATTTTACAGAATACAGAAACAAACAAAATTGTCCATCCTTTCAGTCTATTTGGAAAGTCAAGTGCCACTATATAGGCATTTTGTTGTTAAGGAAATGAGATCACTTACTCATCTGCATGTGCTTGGCCACTATTATTTATCAACAAAGGGGGGGGGGGAATCCAACTTTGCTTTTGGGAAAGGATGGGAGAAGAAGACAGCGTTGAGCGTTTGTTGTCTTCAAGAAAGCCACACGGGGGGCAACTTCCATTTGCTCCTCTTTTCAATTAAGTTTGCATTTCTAGTAAGCTGGCCTTAGAGATAAAATATTGATTGGCCTTCTTGAGGCCCTTAATAAAGTCTGTACTGACTTAGATGCATAGCCTGCAAGTTATTATTGCACCCTTTGATACTCCCCTGACTGTCTTGGCTAAAGAGGTAGGATAAGTGAGTTTAAAACTTTGACATAGTGCCCTGGTCTCTTTGCTAGCATGTTACCTCTTCAGACTCAGTTCATCAAGAATCCTGTATGAAAATGCTTTGACTGCTGCCTAGTCGTCCTGTTCTAATGAACACAGAAATGTCTATGGGTTGTGTAATTTATGGGCAAAAGGAATTCCAGTAACCGTCATTTCATCTTTGCTGTAATAAAGCAGCCAGGGGCTGACAACTTTATAAAATACTATTGGAACACAGGCAAATGAACCCACTTCTGAAAGATGGCCTTTGAAGGCTTGTCCAGTCAGTCTTTGAGATGAACTTCGTATTTGGGAATAGCAACAGTTAAAAGCCCAGGAAATGTTTTTTTAAAATTGTACAGCTCCCGTTTCTTAAGAGACCTTTCCTTCGAAACCAAATGAAGGCAAATCAAATACTTTATTGAGTGGGCTTTGATGACCTCTGAAAAATTTTAAATGAGCAGATCTGTGTGTTTTTTTTAATGGTTTATGAAAACACAAACTAACTTCAGATGGTGACTTTAACCTCTAGTGCTCTCCAAAACTAAAAACATTAAATCTTTTTATCTAAACTCTAATAAAATCATGTCTTGCACCATTTCAGTGACTGCTTGGGGCTCCCTTTAAAAACATGTTTCTGCAAATTCAACTTACGTAGATGGCAAAGGCAGCCACATGCTTTCCCCCCAGTGAATCTAGTATATAAACTTTACATTACACACTGAATGGCCAAAATCCAACACAGAGCTGGGCACGTTTAGTCCACTGATTTCAAGGGGCTTAATCACGCCTATCTCTCTGTGATGAACCACAGCCAACAACTGATGCTTTGTATTAAACAATCAGATCCCGTGTGTGTTTCTGTTTTTTTAATATATTATTATAATAATATAATATGCAGGCCACATTTTTCATATTTTGGTCGGGGGGCAGTTTTGTGAAATTCACATTCCAATCAATTAATAACTGTTGTGCACAAAAATAAATCACCCTTGATTAAATGGATGCTCAGCTATTTCATGAACTGTGCATAAAGTCAATCATTTAAAATGTGAACACGTTTTCCCAGTAAAAAGTTTGGTACGCTGAGTAACATCTATTCTTGAATAGTGCTGCTTTCATCAGGAATATACATAGATTTGTGAATCCAATTTCCAACATTCTGCAATACTCTGCCAAAATTTCATTAGGCTTTATAAAAAGTGTGACCAAGTATGAGAGCCAAGAATTAGAACATGCAGATAGGAGCATGACTGAGTCTTACAGACTCCAAGTGCAGGGAATAAGTTTAGCCTAGACTAAAGCAAGCCAAATATTCTCAGAAATGCTTATTTTTGGCAACACTGAAAAGCAGCTTCCCTTTTAGTTAATTTTTGATAATTACCTCAAAACCAATAACCAATTCACGAAGCATTACCCACACACAAAATTGATTTGTCCTTGGTGACACGTGCACAGAGCCAAATCTGATTGGCTATGTGGTTACATAATAATGACATCTTTTTCCTTACACGATCCCGGACTGGCACTGTATTACCCATGTGAGTAATACAGGATGACGAAAGAAGCCTTAGGGTGCAATCAATGCCCTTCTTAACAGAGAAGAGCCCTTCTTAACACATCCACAGCCATGTTGCTCCTGCTGGCTGGGGCAGAAGGCAGGGGCAGGCAAATCACTCTGCTGACCTGGAGCTGGCATTGTGCCCAAAGCTGCCATGTGATGACAGTGGGGCCAGATCAGGATCCAGCATATCCCAGGCTAGCAGAGCTTTCTGCGGGTTTCCCACAATAGGGAGACAGAACAGGAAGATCTGCACCAGCAGAGCAACACCTTCACCCAATACAGCCCCCCGGCCCAGCACAAAAGAGGTTTGGGTTGCAGTGCCCACCAGGCACTGAAGAAGGTGAATGGGCTTACAGTAAAGTAAGATTTGGCAAACAATTTCCAATGGAACTACAAAAGCTGTCCAGTCAGTTGGGCAGGGTACAAACAAAATAATAATAATAATAATAATAATAATAATAATAATAATAATAATAATAATATCAAAATGGTAGAATATTTCAGCATCAGTATAATTTACTGTTTGATCAAAGAGGTTTCGACCATTTACTTAAAACACTTTAAAATGTCAGATATTACAGTATAAAACAGTAGTAAATGCTAATACAAATCACCAGCTTTCCACTCAGCCACTTAAACTTCCATGAATTCCTTTCTGTGTGTACACACCATACATATAACACCCTGCCCCTAGAATCCTGTGGACTATAGTTTGTTAAAGATTCTGCGAATTGTACCTCCCTTACACTAAGGCAGACCATTGGTCTGTCTAGTTCAATATTCTCTGCCCTGACTGGCAGTGATTCTTCAGGCCTGCAAGAAGTCCCATCCCTACCTAGAGATGTTGAAGACTGAACCTGGGATCCTCTGCATGCAAAGCAGATGTTATACCTCCGAGCTGCAGCCTCCACTCCTGCCCTAGGGAGAAAATATATTTTCAGCCCCATGAAACATCTTTAAAAAATGGATATTTTTTTAAAACTGAGGGCCTAATATAGTCCATATCTTGGTCAATATAGTCAGAAAATAAACTATTTCACCAGCTTCAGGTTTAATCACCACCTCAGTGATGTTCACTCATAGTGCCCTATTCACTTCCTTTGTAAATGAATAGTAGCCATTCGTAGCTATAGAGAAAAAGACTCTGCTCCACATGGGAATGAGCTTCAGTGAAAGCAGAATTCATTCTCCACCAGTGACACTGAGTAGTGTCATCTACAGCTACAGGATTCCTATACAGAAACAATACACAGAACCTCACTGAGAGCGAATGAGACTTTAGTTGGCAGGTTACTGTTCCCCACAACTGTTCACTCTCAGGAACCTTGCAAGCAACCCAGATATTTAATAATAATAATAATAATAATAATAATAATAATAATAATAATAATAATATTTATGCCCTGCCCATCTGGCTGGGTTTCCCCAGGCAATCTAGGCAGCTTACAGCATATCCATATCCAACTGAACCGATTAGATATACATGTAAATATAGATATAGAAAAATATAGAAATATAAATATAGATATATATTTCTGGATTTTATCCTCAAAAAGAATTCCTGATTTTCAACTCCCTGAAGTGTGCTGATTTTCAAGTCAGTCTCACCCCATCCCCTGCAACAAGTCTTTCACTCTTACTATTTAAGAATTACGGCAGAAAATAGTGAATCAACTTTTTCACTTAAGGAGGGCATCTGACTAACTGAATGAAATATTTGACATAACAGGAAACCGTTTGAACTTTACATTCATAATTTCAGTTAAATGGCACTTTAATGAAAGTTCCTGCATTTCCTAACAGCAGAAGTTATAAATGGGCTTTATTAACAACCTCTGTTCCTTGGGCTTTAGGATGGAATGCTGGAAGAACCTGAGGGTCCCAGACCCATATATTTATATTGCCAAACTTGAACATAACATGTTGAATTAGATTCCTCACTGGCCTTGCAGACAACTTCGTTGTCCAGAAAGTGGGAGAAGCAACAAGAGGAACAGCCATTTTAGATCTGGTCCTAACCAATGTTGATGACCTGGTTAGTGGGGTAGAAGTGGAAGGATCATTAGGCGCGAGGGATCATGCTCTTCTGAAGTTTACTGTACAGCGGAAAGGAGCAACCAAGCATACTAGGACTCAATTTCTTGACTTTAAGAAAGCCGACTTCATAAAACCTAGGGAAGTGCTGGGTGAGATCCCATGGACAGTAATACTAAAAGGAAAGGGAGTTCATGATGACTGGGAGTTTGTTAAGAGGGAGATAGTAAAAGCACAACTTCAGGCAATACCAATGAGACGGAAACATGGAAGGTGCCTAAAGAAGCCAGGGTGGCTATCTAAAGAACTTTTAACTGAGTTAACATTAAAAAAGGATGTGTACAAAAAATGGAAAAGGGGGAAAACCACCAAAGAGGAATTCAAACAAATAGCCAGCACGTGTAGACACAAAGTCAGAAAAGCTAAAGCACAGAATGAACTCAGGCTTGCTAGAGAGGTTAAAAGCAACAAAAAAGGCTTTTATGGGTATGTTTGTAGCAAAAGGAAGAACAAAGAAACAGTGGGGTCACTCAGAGGAGAAGATGGTGAAATGCAAACAGGGGACACAGAAAGGGCTGAACTCCTCAATGCCTTCTTTGCCTCAGTCTTCTCCGATAAAGAAAACAATGCCCGACCTGAAGAATTTGGAGCAAATGATTCAGCAGAGGAAACACGGCCCAGAATAACTAAGGAGATAGTACAAGAATACTTGGCTAGTTTAGATGTATTCAAGTCTCCAGGGCCAGATGAACTGCATCCAAGAGTATTAAAAGAACTGGCAGATGTGATCTCAGAACCACTGGCAGTCATCTTTGAAAATTCCTGGAGAACAGGCGAAGTCCCGGCAGACTGGAGGAGGGCAAATGTGGTCCCTATTTTCAAAAAGGGGAAAAGAGAGGACCCAAATAATTACCGCCCACTCAGTCTGACATCAATACCAGGGAAGATTCTGGAGCAGATCATTAAGCAAACAGTCTGTGAGCACCTAGAAAGGAATGCTGTGATCACCAATAGTCAGCATGGATTTCTGAAAAATAAGTCATGTCAGACTAACCTGATCTCATTATTTGACAGAATTACAACCCTGGTAGATGAAGGGAATGCAGTCGATGTAGCCTACCTTGATTTCAGCAAGGCATTTGACAAGATGCCCCATGATATTCTTGTAAAGAAGCTGGTAAAATGTGGTCTTGACTATGCTACCACGCAGTGGATTTGTAACTGGCTGACTGACCGAACCCAAAGGGTGCTCATCAATGGTTCCTCTTCATCCTGGAGAAGAGTGACTAGTGGGGTGCCACAGGGTTCTGTCTTGGGCCTGGTCTTATTCAACATCTTTATCAGTGACTTGGATGATGGACTCAAGGGCATCCTGATCAAATTTGCAGATGACACCAAACTGGGAGGGGTGGCTAACACCCCAGAGGACAGGATCACACTTCAAAACGACCTTGACAGATTAGAGAACTGGGCCAAAACAAACAAGATGAATTTTAACAGGGAGAAATGTAAAGTATTGCACTTGGGCAAAAAAAATGAGAGGCACAAAAACAAGATGGGTGACACCTGGCTTGAGAGCAGTACATGTGAAAAGGATCTAGGAGTCTTGGTTGACCACAAACTTGACATGAGCCAACAGTGTGACGCGGCAGCTAAAAAAGCCAATGCAATTCTGGGCCGCATCAATAGGAGTATAGCATCTAGATCAAGGGAAGTAATAGTGCCACTGTATTCTGCTCTGGTCAGACCTTGCCTGGAGTACTGTGTCCAGTTCTGGGCACCACAGTTCAAGAAGGACACTGACAAACTGGAACGTGTCCAGAGGAGGGCAACCAAAATGGTCAAAGGCCTGGAAACGATGCCTTATGAAGAACGGCTAAGGGAGCTGGGCATGTTTAGCCTAGAGAAGAGGAGGTTAATGGGTGATATGATAGCCATGTTCAAATATATAAAAGGATGCCACATAGAGGAGGGAGGAAGGTTGTTTTCTGCTGCTCCAGAGAAGCGGACACGGAGCAATGGTTCCAAACTACAAGAAAGAAGATTCCACCTAAACATTAGGAAGAACTTCCTGACAGTAAGAGCTGTTCGACAGTGGAATTTGCTGCCAAGGAGTGTGGTGGAGTCTCCTTCTTTGGAGGTCTTTAAGCAGAGGCTTGACAACCATATGTCAGGAGTGCTCTGATGGTATTTCCTGCTTGGCAGGGGGTTGGACTCGATGGCCCTTGTCATCTCTTCCAACTCTATGATTCTATGATTCTATGAATGGTGAAATCATATACATCACAAGATCTTCTTTGATTGGGCTAGAATACCTTGGGCCATCTCGCTCATCCTTCTATCCCAAGGCATGATCTAGTGAGGAAAAACAAGAATGTGTTGGCCCTCAACCCATTTAAGTAACAGAGAGGTGGAAGGGGGGGCACATGGAGTTGCACCCAGAATGATCCACCAGTTGCACAGCCACACAAGCGCTGTCTGCTTTGATAACACTGATTACTTCTTGGTGATGCGTGTGCACATGTCTGCAGAGAGCTAAGATACATAATTTCTTAATTATAAAAACAGTGAGCGCTAGACTAAGGTTTCTAGCTATTTCTGACATCATTTTGTTTAGAAATTTTAAGGGAAAATCTGGATACAACTCTTGCTTTACATTCATAGAAATATGTTCTTATATATTATTTCCCTCAAATAACCCTGCCCCCTCTGGCTGGGGAAGCGGAAAAGGGTTGGTTTCCCTTTCATTTGCCTTCACTCTCCCAGAAACAAGAGAGGTCCAGTATGTCAACAGCAGAAGTGGGGGTTTTTAGTGTTTTTAAATACCTGGAGGGTTGGGTTTTTTTATTTATAGCTGTAATGTTTTAAAAAATTGTATATCACTTAGACTTTGACTATAATCAAAGTGACATATAAATGTTGTGAAATAAGAAATAAATGAAAATAAACAAGTGGGTGGTCTTCCCTGGCATTTAGCGGAAGAGAATCAGAGAAGATTAATTGCTTGTGATACTTTTCTTTTCTTTTCTTTAAGCAAAGTAATTGGCAATGAGGTGACACCTTCCTTCAGAAAAAAGAGCCGTTCCTGTGTTTGAAATATTGGGGTTTTCTCTTTCTGAAATGCCATATGATTTTTTGCGCTGATATTTTAACAAAAGCAAATTGATGTTGAAATGAAATGCATGGAATTTTTGAATGTTTCTATAAATCTAGTAACTAACTCCAAGTGAAGAAACAGATTATCCCACTATTAGTAAGAAATCAGTTTAACAAAGGATGTTCAGCCAGGAGCTGTGACAACATTATTTTAACACTTAGGGACTATTATTCTTGGCATTACTTTTGGAGCTATTTAATGTTTATGATTTAAATTAGCTAGGAAATTCAGAGAGGCTTCTAAGCATTTGAAATGGTTCATACATATTAAGATAACCTTCTCAAGACAGGTAACTGTACCAGCCCCCTGTGGAACTTACAATCTACAACTAGCAAGATCACTCTAGAGAACAAAATTTAGTAATTAAAGACAGGGGTCTTTATTTATGCTGCTCACAATCATCCCACTTCATTATCTGCCCAGCCCACTGACATTTTAACCCGTATCCAGGATTTGGGGGATTTCAGATTGCAACAGCACTGCAATAACTTCTTGGCTATGGTCCAAAGAACTGCTCTGGCTCGCATAAAGGGTTTTCACTAGTCCAGTGCAGTTATTTTTACTTCTTTTCTTTGACAGCTATACCATAGCACAAACTGCTATTGGAACTTCCTTCAGACATAAAAGCTGTTTGTCATCTTGCAGGGGAACTGCTGTGCAAGAGAAGCAGCCTAAAGCCTGCAGGGAAACTTTACTTGTTTGTTTTAAAACTGATATCCTGATTCAATTTTAGGAACTCAAAGTGGTTGCAACAATAACAGCATGAAACAGTAGCACAAATATGGTTCTTTGGATTCTGAATTTTTCTTCTTCTGTACATATTTGCTCTTTAAATGCATCTCTAATACTATATATCTCACGAGGCATTCTGCCCTGCCTCCAAAAAAGAAAGAAAGAAAGAAAGAAATTGAGACATATAACTGTGAAGTGAGCAAATGAAAGCATTGATCTCAATATTGCTCTTTCAAGTGGAACCGGTCAAAATGCACAAAGGCAGGTGACTCTTCCACAAAAACCTCTTCACATTTAGAACAGAAATGGAAATGCAAGTCCCATGCAAAAGCCACACTAGCTTTGATGAGTAAATAAAAGTAAGAGGGAAAATGAAGAGCTGGTTTCAAAAGGTTCATTTTCCTTCTTCTGAAGGGGCTACTTCAGGTGCAATATTTTGCTGAGTAATCCCAACTCAGGGATGGGCTCTTCAGATGTCACTGAACTCCCATCTGCCCAGAGCACTGGCCATGCAAACTGGGGCTGATATGAGTCCAACTAGAGAGCCAGTGGTTCCCCCTCCCTGCCATAACCCAAAATGTTTTTGCCTATCATCTCACCTTCTTCTTATCTGCTTTCTTTTTCTAGAAAGAGATCTGGGTGTTCGTTTGTAATCCTCTCTGTTGGTTTTCCTATTGTAACTGTTTCCACATGTGCCATTTCTCTCAACTTGAATTCCTTCCTTACTTCCAAGTTTCCTAATTTTATGAGCAATTTCCTAATTTTAAGGTCAGCTAAAATGTGGAGCAGCACTTCCAGTGAAGTAGCAGGCTTGCTGTCAGAGGCATGATTCACACTTAGCCCAGGCAATGCCATGGGAACCGTCTCTGCAGGCCAGTTCTGACTGGGCCATCCACCACAGGGGGAATGAATTAATAATACAGGTATTTTCCATTCAGAGCTTTGCTCTTGCTTCAAGTGATATCAACTGCAAATATATTGTTGGCATCACTGGAAAAGAGAATTGGCTCATGCAGTCCTTCAAAGGATTCACAGAACAGCCTTTTCCTCATTCTGTGCAAAATCATGACAGATAATAATCTGGACTAGTTGGAGCAACGAATAGAATTTATGAACTGATCAATGTCTAGCACATTTCTTAATTCATATTAAGAAAGATCAATATATTTGGAGATGTTGCTAAAGCAACTGCCTTTGTACTTCCTGCACCTTTTGCGCTTTCTAGTGTAGGGTATACAACCCAGAGAAAAGTAAAGACAACAACCCTATACACAATTTCATAGGAGTAAGCTCCTCTGAACTCAGGGTGTGAACTCTAACATAGTGTGAGTGGGTGAACATCAGAGCCTGGTGGATCATTGGAGGAGGGGAATCTATCATTTAATGTTAGAAGTAATGGCTGTATCTTAATATGATTGCTTCTATTGCAGTAGTACACCAGAATTAAAATAGGTTCCAAATATAAATAACTGTGCCATTAATTCACAGTCTTGTTAAAAAATTAGTCTCCACATCTGCTAATTCCCCCACAGAAATGAATGTGACTTAAAAGTTTTTAGATTTGTTGAATCCTCCCACAAATAGGCAATCTTCCAATTAAATTCGCAACTGCAAATAATAATTACACATTTACAAATATATAAATACCATTATAAAAATTAGTTCTAGCCAATGTCTTTTAAAAGTTTTTGGGCAGTTAATTAAAGCCACATATACTTGCAACCAAATAGTCTTTTGGAAACTGGGTTATATGTATTCCAAACAATGCATTCTTATTCAAATTCTTATACATTTTAATCAAAAATGTTTGGATTATCTGCAACCAATCTGTTCATTCTCTTTTGTTTTATTCAGCACACTTCCTCAAGCCAGCGCATATATATGGAATTAATATGATATGTACGGTAAGGGCAGTGCCTAATTGCTTTGATATAGTTATACAAGCAAATTAATTTAGTTTACAAAGTGAATTAAGAAAGATTGTTTAGATTTATCCAAACCAGTTCCCCCCTCCCCTTTATTTTATCGAAAACAGGGGAGAGACCAACAACAGGGCTGGAATGTGCATTGGTTTTAAAAAGCTGTTCAAAGCAAGGGGGTGCAAATTGATCAGGAGATTCCAGTGGAGTGCCATAGCAAGCAGAAACTTTTCTCATTTGACCTACTTCTAATCCCCAGGAAAGGGGACTGGCTTTCCCAAGCAATTTTTTCACAAGTAGATCAGAATGTAATGCATGGTTTTGTTGCTAGACTGTTGTGTTTCCTTTTCAAAGTAGAGCCATGGCTTCCTTCCTCCAGCTTCAGCCACTCTCCTCTAGGAGTTCCTGTAGCAGGGGACTTCCGGGTTAGCGCCTCCGGCAATGGCGGAGCTCCTCCGTGAAAAGTAGGGTCTGAACCGCCACGGCGAAGGCGGAGACCCACAGAAATCACAGGCCTGTGAACTTGGGATTTGGCTGGCACCCTTTGTGCCTCCTCTACTCGTGGGGAAACCCTGTTTTGGGGATCCAGAGCGACATGGGGTGAGCGGCACAGTGCTTTGAATCGACTGCTTTGAATCGACTGCTTCTTTCATGGAGTGAAGCCGCATTGCTGCTGCCGGAGAGCGCTGACTTTTTCCTGTGGACAATTGGACTTTAAACAACAACCCGTGAGTAGTACGGAAAATTGGATCTTTAAATACCTTAATTTGACACTGAACGGGGAAGGTTCAAAACAGGAAGTCCGCCTTCCCTTTTTGTAAATAGACTGAAGCAAAGAGCTTACAAGTTAAGGTCTTGGAAAGCCTTATGTAGGACTTCCGGGTTGGCGCCACAGCCGAATGGCGGATTCCCTCCGAGCTCCGGAGGGAATCTGCTCGACAGGGGTCAGGTCCTGCCGCGCCGGCGACACGGGGACCCTCAAAAACCACGGGCGCGGAAGCCCGTGGACCTGGTGACTCGGCGGGCACCGTTTGCGCCCCCCGACCCACAAAGGAGCCTTTTTAAAGGCTGCGGAGTGGGGGACGGGGAGCGGCACGGTGCTGTGAGTCTTCTGCTTCCCCTGCCGAGCGAAGCTGCATGCCATTCGACGGAGAGCGCTGACTTCTTTTTCTGAAAATTTGGACTAAAATCTCAACAACCCGTGAGTAATTTGGATATTGGACTAAAAATTTTCTTGGATTCGGCACAAGCGGGGGAGGTGCAAAAAGGAAGTCCGTCTCCCCTGCCTTGTAAACAATCTGAAGCAAGGACTAAATAATTAAGGTCGAGAGATTATCTCATTTTTATTGGATTAAATTATTAATTACACGGATGGACTGTATAAGTAATTGTGCTGGAGGATAAGAGCCAACTTTGAGAGCTAAAGCTTCCCCCCCCCCCGAAACCCAGGAGTGATCCGCGAGAGGAGCCTGCTGAGGAGACATAGAAGACTTTGACAGCTGTCAAATTAGCTGTCAAAGTGGGAGAAAATAGAGAACTTTATTTCTGACGTTCTTGCTGGTTACACTTGCTACAACATAGCGATAAATTGTTGAAAATAAAGAAGAATTGAAACAAGTTAACTGGACTGTTGGGCTGGAAGTGTAAGGAATACTTAATAACCAGAATCCCTCTAGAGGGGGTTCAGGGACACTACAAGAATGGAAATTGGCCGGAAGATATTAGCTGATCTGGATAAGGTTGCCTTTCTCGTGAGAAAACTGGTAGAGCAAAGTCATGTTTTGTCTACAGTCCAGGCAGCTGAACAAGGAAAACAAACCTGGGAAACTTGAGGAAGTGGAGAAAGAGATATTTGTTGAACAGGAGCAGCAGGAAGGAGGGGCTGAAAAGGTGCAGAAGGCAAAGGAGAGCCGGAGGCCTGTCAAGATGGATATAAAAGAAAAAAAGGATTGGATGATGAAAATTTGTTTTGAATTGAAGAAGGAGGAATGGAAAAATCTCTTTCTGTGGAGATCTGAAGATTTTGGGACATTTGGACCTAAAAGGATTAAGGAACAAGTTTTGAGTTCCACCTTTAAATATGGAGGCCCGGCTGGAAGGAACATGGACATTTTTGGGACAGAGCCCTTCCGAGATCTGGTGGTTAACACAAAGGACTTTCAAAAAAACCGGCAGATAGGAGCTGAGAGGGAATTAAGAGCCTCTGACGTGAGGAATCCAGGCTGATACCAGATGGGCTAATGGACAATGGTTTAGGGATTGAAACCGGGAAAGGGAGGGAGGGGTTTTGGGAATCCGAAGGGTGTACAAACATATTTTGATTCTTTTTACTGTTTATTCTTTTTTGCTTTGCTATAGGGGAATTCGTGTAAGGGAAATTGGGTCGACTTTAGTAAAAGTCTTTAAGCATAATGATTACTGTATATAAGTCAAAACTTGATATATAAATTGAATTAAGTATAATAATAAATTAGGGTTAAAAATTAGGGATAAGAACTTGTTGAATAAATATTTGGACATGGAATACAAGAAGGGGAGGCGAGGGGAAGTCGCGGAAGAAAGCTATTGAAAATTAGGATTCTAAATGTTGAACTTTTTTTTTAATTTTGTCTTTTCTTTTTTGCTCTTTTCTTTTTCTTTTTTATTTCTTGGTTTTTGTATATTATTTGAAACTAATAAATATCATTTGGAAAAAAAAAGGAAAGCCTTATGTAAAGGATTAAACTTCCATCGATTGAAATTATTAAACCCCCCTTGGAAGCAGGAGAAGAGGGGGAAAATTTTGGATGGGTATCCTGCAGGAGAGAGTGATTAAAATTAAATTACCACTGCTCTGAACCTGGGAACGGGCTCCCAGTGATTGACGTTTCGGGAGAGTTCATTGACAGCGAAGAGAACGGATGTTGACAGTCAGTTAAATAAGAGAAATATATTGTTTCCATTGTCCGCTTCTGCGTTTAAAAGGGAGGGAAAGTATCTGAAAATTGAAACTATCTTTACTTTTTGATCTGTGTTGGAAAAGATTGATACAAGTGGAGACTGTTCCCCTCTAGAGGGAGCTTTTGAAACTGTTACAAGAGTGGAGCTGGGAAATCTCCAGCTGCTTGATAAGTGTGGGAACTAGAGATTGACCTTGGACATTCGAGAATGTCGACAGGAGAAGCCTTAGTAACTGCATTTTGCAAGATAAATTATTTGCTGGAACAGCTTCATGAAAAATTGGATGCTATGATTACTGAAACTGACATTTTGGGACCAAAAGTGAGCACCAATACAGAAATTACTCAGAATTTGACACAGGAATCTATTTTAGCAGGACAAATTGCTGAAAAGGAGAAGGAGAAAGCTGCTGTGGTCGAACCTAAAGCAATACAAGGGGGAGCCTTAGTCTTACAGAGGCAAATCGAAGACTATAAGTTGAGGCCCTTTATGATTGAAACTAGAAAAAGTCAGACTCTGAAGATCGGAGCCTGGCCTGGACTGGAAAAGGAAAGTTGGAAAGATCCCTCTATGTAGGGATTAACTGACTTTTGGAATATGGACTTGGGTCAGGAGGAGATTGGAGCTCGGGGGGCCTTTGGAGTTGGAGGAATTTTGAAATATGCCCTGAAATACTTTATGGATCCTAGCTTTAATTGTGGAAATTTGGCTGACCTGTCGAGACGGAGTGGAGGTGTCATTGGATTGGAGTTTCCTCGAGATCTGCTCTTTAGCATCAAAGAATATGAAGAAGAACTGCAGAAGGGGTGTGGAAAAGAGTTAAGAGCCTCGGACATAAGATCTCCAGGTTGATGGACTGTATGGAGTGGACAGAAGTGTCTGTCAGAGCCCGAGACCGGGGAGAGGAGATGGTGGAAGAAGATTGGAAGATTTAAAGTCTATATATAGAAATATTGTAAAATTAATGAGTGACAGGAAATTGTTGGAATGAATTTTTATGGCCTTAGTAGAAATGCTATAAGGAGTTAAGTTTAAATAAGTATACCAATTTTAATGGAAATAAGATTAAAAATATGTTAAGATATTTATATGATAGAAAATGGAGAAAGATGGAAAGGAATTGCCAAAACAATTAATGGAAGTGGAATACAAAGAGGGAGGTGAGAGGAGGTCGATGATATAAGGAAATGAAAGTTAGAATATGGAGAAGGAATGATGTATGTTTTTAAATTATTTTTGTTTTGTTTTGTTTAGTATATTATGTTGGGTGAGGTGTTGAGGTTGTGTTTTGTATATTGTATTGTATTGTTTTACTTTTTCATGTTCTTGTTCTTTTTTGTTTTTCTCTTCTCTTTCTGTTTCCTTTTCAAAAAGCAAGAAATATTATTTTTTTTAAAAAAGGAGTTCCTGTAGCAGCACACCCTCATCTCTGCACCATGCCAATACTATAGCTGAAAAACAGCTATTTTTCTAGAAAGAGAGGTGCCGGAACTCACCATGAAGGCCTTCCTCATTCTCTTAGAATGGCAATGGTGCCCACCTGAGAGGGGCCGGAACGGAATTCCAGTGAGTTCTGGCTGAGAAAAAGCCCTGGGAAGAACTGAATTAAAGACTGTGTAAATGAGAAACTGGGAGACCAGAACTGACAGATACTTCAGTCATTGGCAACTGGTAGTCAGAGACATGCTTCTTTTGCCAGTGGAGGTAGGCTATACGCATCGTGGCTTGTAGCCCTTGATAGCCTCTAGCTGCCTATGCACTTCCGCTTACTCTGCATCCAGTCTGTTCCCAGTGTTTTGGGAAGCAATGTACATGGGATGTTAGCCACAATCTATATTTGTCCTTTATCTATCCTATTGTTTCTTAGGAAATACTACATTTTGATGGGTTTCCCCCCAAACCAGCTTCAATACAAATTGTGAAGATTGACCTAGCTGTGTTTTAGGGTAGTAATGTAAACTCAGCCTTATTCTCCATGTGTTTGTTCAATCTCAGCTTCGTGACTCTTGTGTCCCCTTACTGCAACTTTTGCTCAAAAGGGAGTCCCTCAATCCCCTTGATCATTTTGACTGGCCTCTTCAGAACCTTTTCCAGCTCTACGGTATCCTTTTTGAGGAGACGCAACACACATACTGTACACAGTATTCCAACTGCAGACACAGAATCATAGAATCGTAGAGTTGGACCCCAGGGGTCACCTAGTCCAACCCCCTGCTATGCAGGTATCTCAACCAAAGCATCCCGGACATCCACCCTCTGCTTAAAAACTTCCAAGGAAGGAGAGTCTACAATCTCCTGAGGGAGACCCTTCCACTGCCATTCCATAGGTTTGTGTAACAGCATTGTGATATTGGCAATTTTATTTTCTGTCCCTTTTCTAATGATCCCTAGTATTTTGCCTTTTCCATAGTCTGGAGAGTGAATTCTTGGATTCACAAATTACTTGGATGCCAAAGCCAAAAGCTCCTTTTAGGGGCATGTGGGAAACTGCTGCCACATCACAGCTGCACTAAACTGCTGGTTCTGTCCCTTGGTTGTGGGAAGCTCAAAATTTCACCCTCATGGAGGAAAACAAGGGGGCGGAAGTTGGACAGATTAAGTGATTCCACAAATGTTGTCTACGACTGAGGGCAGACTTACAATGGGATGCTGGATGTGTCTCCTGAAAGAGAGAGAAGGAAACTAGAGGAAGAGGAAAAGAGCTATAATATCCTAGATGTGAACTCTGTTGGTCAGTTTAGTTAAATAATAAATACTATGTAAAATAAAAGAATTCCCTGGATGCCTAGATCCAGGTTTGGGGCAAGTACTGTTGGTGAGAAAGCCCCAGCGCGGAATTAAAATCACAAAAACATACAGCAAAGTAAAGCACGGGAATACTGGCTGTTAGACTGTTAAAATATCCGCTTCTAAGTTGCTTCCAAAGTTTCCCACTTCCCTTAGCATAGAAAGAGACCACATGTTTGGTTTACTCACAAACCCTTCAAATGTCAGATCCATGTGCTTTTCCATACAGCAGCATGAAAAGTCAGGCGTATAACTTAAAGCTGACTAGTTGAAGCCATGAGGTCTAAGCATGGAGCATCCAGCTTAGACCTACCTACTGGTAAAGTTCACATGGTAGAAGAACAAAGGCTTGATAACCCTTTCTCCTAAGGTGAAGGGGCGTGACCTAGCTAAGACTGACAGGACAACTTGCACTATGGTCTTAACCCCTTCATGTGTTAATTATTAGCCTAAGCATGCTGGTTATTTCATAGTGGATATCCTATATACTGTAGGGTTGGGGAGATTTATGTTATGAGTTAAAGGAAAAAAACCACTCCACCCTATGTGGGCAATGAACTGTTGCCAGTGGGTGGGGGAACACACAACTCAAATAGAGAGAGAAAACCTTCCAGCTCAGCATTTTACATGTTCAAACTCTACAATTCTATGATTCTATGAAAAGAGAATGTTAGAAAAGGAATAAAAGAGTATAAAGGAAATGGGATAAAAATTCTAAAAGAATGGGGAAGAGATGGGTTGGGAGGAGTTCTGTTACTACTGCTTAGTGTCAAAAACACGCAGGCATTATCCAATGAGTTTCGCTAATGAACCTGTGAAATTTACACAGTGTTCACAGTAGCAGCCAGGAGGGCAGTTAGGGAAAGAATCACATTTTCCTGACATTAAAATAGTAGTGTGAGTCAGAGACAATGCAATATGCCTCAAGAAAAGCCATTTTTAAGTTAAGAATATGTTGGCATCCTGTGTGGATTTATTGTGCACACACAAAGATAATCTGGAAAGACTCTGAGAATGAAAGATGGATCCTTTATTTCCATAGAAGAAATACTACAGCTAGATTTAAAAAAAGCTGAATCACATTAATTTAATGAAATGCACATTGCCATCACTGTATTAATTTGTTTCATACTTCCTGTATTATTAATAGCGGTCTTTCTTCTCCACACAAGCAGGGTGGTCACAGTTATGCTGTTCTTGATTGTGCCGTATGAATTTTACTGTTAGACTCAACTGCTTGCAGAACGAAGGATAGAAAGGATCAGCCAGAGCAGCAACCTGGCCCTCCTCTTACATCTGGCAGCGTCCATCTTCAACTACTGTTGCTGTAATCTGCTTTCTGAGGAAAGGGACAGAGCTGACTGCTGCTCCAGCTGGAAAGTATGTCCTCAGGGTGGTCATGTCCTCAGTGTGAAAAGACTTCCCATTTAAAGATCAGGAATAGTAGGACAGGCAAAAAGGGGCCCTGAAATTGCGCATGAAGAGTTAGCACCTCAACAGCAACCTGAGCAGCCACAAAGGTCACCTTATCACAGTCTTCCCTGCTACAGGGAGATGTATTGTATTTCTATTTAAATTATAGTAATCATTTCTGAATTTGCATCTACACATATAGATTTAGATTTTCACATTTTATGCAAATATTTGTCCTTGTTTTGTATATAATAATAATAATAATAATAATAATAATAATAATAATAATAATAATAACAACAACACACCGGCTGGCTCTTGCCCCTTTTCTTTTTTTCTTTTTTCTGCTCTAGAAGGTGTACTGGTGGGTTAAATGGCTAATATATTTTCAGCTGTGTTTTATCATCGTTTCATTTTAAGTTTGGTAGCCTATAGCAATGAAGCAGCCGTCAAGCATGGTATGTGGCAATGAAGCATGAACAACAAATATCTTAGAATAAATAAATCTCATTCTCACTTGGTTACTCTCTGATGCCCTACCTATCCCCGCCTCGCTGGGTCTGGCAGGACCATAGAATGGAATTTGTAGCATGCGGGCAATACGCACAGGATCTCCTCTGGATCACAACCCATTTGTGTACAGACTGGGGAGCGGAATGCCAGAAATGGGAAAAAGAAACATTGCCTTTTATCAGTATATTCTGGCACAATATAAATTGCACAAATTAGTCTAAGCAACAAGAAATTGTAATTCATACTTGATCTCAATTTGGGGAAGCAATCCAGAAGGCCCAGCCAAGCAGTCCTAGAAGTTTGGTTGCGCACACTATGCACTTAAACTTTGGGAATCAAATAAAAACCATGAATAATAACAAGGAGGGAAGACCTTCTCCCTGCTGCTGCTGCTGCAAGGCCCATCTCCCCCTGGCCTGGGGGGGAGGGCCCACACTTACCAGGAACAGCTGGGAGGCTCCTGAGAGGCCATGGGACATGGCTGCTGCCGAAAATGCTTTTAAATGTTTTAAAATAGATTTTAATCTGTGGTGTTTTAAATGCTTGTTGTTGTGTTGTTTTTGTTTTGCTCTGTTGGGGATGTTTAGCTGGGGCTGGGGATTAGTTTAATTCTAGTATAAATGTAACTTTTTAAAAATTAGTTTCTACCAGGGCTTTTTTTCTGGGGGGACGCAGGGGTATGCATACCGCTAAACATTTTGTGAATCTAAGTCTGGCCACATTGAAGGGCAGTATTTCAATATGAGTAGGAAAATGAGAGGACCCCCTAAACATTTTTTTAAAAAAAGAAATCACTGGTTTCTACTGTTTTGGTGGTTTATTGTATAGTTTGCATTTTGTTCTTAAGGGGAGAGGGTCAGGGCTGCCTGAGAGTGGGCCCCAGTCAACAGAATGGCTGGGGCATGTTCCACGGGGGGGATGCACTGGGACACCCAATCTCAGTGATCACAGGCAGCAGGAGGTGCTACACTAAGACCAAACCATGTCATTACCAAGGAGACAGTTTTAGTCGTTGTTTGAGGACTATCCCTGCCTCCGGGTCTGGTCTTGATAGGAAGGATACTGGAATCAGCAAGGGAGGCCCACATGACCTGAAGGTGCTGCTGTGCAATGCCAGTTCAATGATTCATAAGACTGCTGCCATCCATCACTTGATCGTGGATGGAGGACCTGGCATGTGTAACAGAGACTTGGTTGGATGAAGCAGATGGGCCTGTTCTTGCTGCTGCTTGTCCACCAGGTTTCTCTTACGCACAGCAACCCAGGTCAGGGGGAGGTTGCAGTGATTTTTAGGAAATCATTGGCTTACACCAGGCATCCTATTGGGAAGACTCAGTTTTCTGAGTGCATGTTCTGGAAGCTGGGCAATAGGGGCCTTTTGGTGTACCGACCTCCCCACTGCACCAAGGATTCCCTGCCTAAGCTGCTTCAGGTTGTAGCGGATATTCTCCTGGAGACACATAGTTTGGTTGTCCTGGGAGATTTTAACATCCACGCCGACAAGAACTTACAAGGGGATGCTTGGGACTTCGTGGAAAGCATGGTCTCCATGGGGCTGTCCCTGAATAAGTTTGACCCAACTCATAGTTGCAGACATGAGTGTCCTGGTGTTCACCTCTATGGATGTGGGTGATCTGACACTAAGTAAAAGTGAAACAAAAGAAGTGCCATGGTCAGATCACTTCCTGGTGCAACTCGACTTCTCTGCAACCCTTCACCTCTGCAAGTGGGACTGATTTGGATGATCTGTCCCTGCCACTTAATGGATTCAAATGGTTTCCAGAGAGTGGTAGGGGATGTTTTATCTCATGTTGATGGCCTTTCAGCTGATTCCCAAACAGAAGCAAAGGCTTTTGAGCCCCTCCTCTTTGCCATTTGGTATGTGAGCCCGAGGCCCACTTGGGTTCATTCCAGCATGGTCATACCACACTCAGCTATGGTTTAGTGTGTCCAGAGGCACGGGATTGCCCCCAAGATGGGGGGGTGGCGCTTGTGACATAACATGTGTTGCGCAATGCAGGAGGCTGAGCACTCTGGAGGAGCAGGCCATTGGACCTGCCACTGGACATCACATGCCTTCAGCCCCCTAGAGTTGGCAAGACATGTGAACCAGCTCCCTGCTAAAGGAAGGAGGGAAGGAAGGAAGGAAGGAAGGAAGGAAGGAAGGAAGGAAGGAAGGAAGGAAGTCTAGGCAACTGCTTTGCATTATCTTTGGTGCAGCAAGCAGCTTCTGGAAAGAGGAGACAAGACTGGTAAAAGCCTAAAAGAAGCTAGTTGCTTGCTTGCTTGCAGCTTGGAGTGGCTTAGACAGAGCAGCAGGGACCAGCTGAACTTGGGCTGCTGAAGGTCTATAGGATCCTGTGTCCTTGTCACCATGTTTCAGCTTTCAGGGGACCTGAGGGCGAGGGACAATTGTTTACGTATATGTAGTGAGTTCATGGTGGAGATGAGATTTGTTATCATGGACTTCCTGGCTCTCAAATCTCTTTCTTTCTTTCTTTCTTTCTTTCTTTCTTTCTTTCTTTCTTTCTTTCTTTCTTTCTTTCCTTCTTTCCTTCTTTCCTTCTTTCCTTCCTTCCTTCTTCCTTCCTTCCTTCCTTCCTTCCTTCCTAGCATTACAGTACACTAGAGGTTATCATGTTAGTTTTGTGCAGTTCCGTGATGGCAATGTTTAGAAACAAAATTGGGAAAAATCTGAAAGGAGAAACTCTTGTCTCCCAAATCTGGAACAATGTGGAACATGACTTCAACTTGGGCCCAGTGAGCAACACAACTGTTTTCCATTCCTTTTAAGAAGAATAAAATGTGTGAACAACTTAGTAATTAAGCCATGAATTTTATATGGAGGTAAATGTGTCATCATTAGCCATAAAATAAGTGGAACACTCAACTGATTGTGGAGTAGTTGGTTTCTTTTAAGTTGTAAACCACCAGCATTTCTATAAAATATAAATAAGAAAAATTAACCATAGTAATTGCTGGAGATGTAGGACAGCAAAGGTGTATTCTAAAAATAGCAGAGCTTCTACATTGTGTAATGGAAGTGGGTCTTGCAACAAAATGTGGCAGCATGTGGGGGTTTTTAGAGTTCAGCCAGATAGCTATGCCTTTTCCTAGGGTGCTTTATTTTAGTTTCCCTCCAGGGTTTTCCGTGTCCACTGGCATGCTCAGTCCTCAGTTAGTTGTTTGGGGTCTCCCCAAGGAATGGGCAAATATGTCGATTTTGATTTCTGTCCATCTCTTGTTTTTCCAGTCTCCAGTTCAGTTCTCCATATTTCCACATCAGTTTGCTTTTTTTTTTTTTTTTACAAATCAACCAAGTTCTCATGAAAATTAGTCAGCATTTTTGTGTAAGTTTATCCTGTTATACACATTTTTATGTGCAATTGTGCCTAATATCAACATTATTGTATAGAAAAACAGAAAAGAATGGTGCATAAGAAATCAATTTCAGCAAAGATTCAGGAATCCACTCTTAAGATAATTAAAGAACCTTTTAATGAGGGTGAAAGAGAAGAGCGCAAAATATGGTCTGAAGCTCAACATCAAAAAAACGAAGATCATGGCCACTGGTCCCATCACCTCCTGGCAAATAGAAGGAGAAGAAATGGAGGCAGTGAGAGATTTTACTTTCTTGGGCTCCATGATCACTGCAGATCGTGAAAGCAGTCACAAAATTAAAAGACGCCTGCTCCTTGGGAGAAAGGCGATGGCAAACCTAGACAGCATCTTAAAAAGCAGAGACATCACCTTGCCAACAAAGGTCCATATAGTTAAAGCTATGGTTTTCCCAGTAGTGATGTATGGAAGTGAGAGCTGGACCATAAAGAAGGCTGATCGCCGAAGAATTGATGCTTTTGAATTATGGTGCTGGAGGAGACTCTTGAGAGTCCCATGGACTGCAAGAAGATCAAACCTATCCATTCTGAAGGAAATCAGCCCTGAGTGCTCACTGGAAGGACAGATTGTGAAATTGAGGCTCCAATACTTTGGCCACCTCATGAGAAGAGAAGACTCCCTGGGAAAGACCCTGATGTTGGGAAAGATGGAGGGCACAAGAAGAAGGGGACGACAGAGGACGAGATGGTTGGACAGTGTTTCCGAAGCTACAAACATGAGCCTGACCAAACTGTGGGAGGCAGTGGAAGACAGAAGTGCCTGGCGTGCTCTGGTCCATGGGGTCACGAAGAGTCGGATACGACTAAACGACTAAACAACAACCACAACATACACCAGTGATCCTATCATATATAAATCTCATTTGCTTCCTAAAACAATGGCATATACAACAACAACCACAACAGCCAACAACAACAACAACATAAAGGTACATCTTTTCACTTATGGTGGGAGTGTCTAGAGCATGATTATTGCAAAATGAGCTGTTTGGCAAGTGCTAGTGATATTAATAAGACCAGTTTGAGCACATGCTTAATTCAATGCTTAATTGAAACAACAACAACAACAGCCTTTGTTGCGGTCCAACGACCCATAACATGGATTCAGAATAAAATACAGATTCACACGGACAACCCCCGCAGGAAAGGGAGACCAAAGTGTTATTTGTTTAGTCATGGGTATGTTGATCTTTGATTCGTATGACTACTGAAAGAAACTTTGCCATGGCCACTGTAATATCATTGGACTTGTCGTCCAGAAGATATTTGATATAGTAGGCTTCAGATTGACCCAGCCAATAATTGAAATAAATGATTGGCTGGATAATTTGAAGCATTTATATAGTCTGTTTCAAGTGTCAAAGTACTTCACATAATTATTGCAAACCATGCCCATGTCATTTAGGTATTTTACATAGAACTGTGGCTTTATTCTGGCACTAGTGGAGACTGTCCAGCACTGCCAAGGAATTCTTAGAAACACACAAAAAATTGTGGTTCCTAATTGGATCATGTAATTTGTAAGTTTGGACCCATCATGCCAAAAATGGGCAAAGTCATGTCAAAGTCACATTTTGGTCTACCATCTTGAATAAAAATGGTGCCCAGCATTGAAAGGCTGTTGGTCCTACCTCAGGAACCCTCATGCTGAGTTTGGAATGATGTCTCAAGAGGTGGCTGAACCTCTGCTAAAGAATGGGCAAAATCACACCAAAATCATGTTTCAGACTGGCATTTTGATTCAGCATACCACCTGGCACCCAAGCATTGGTGTGTCTCCCACCTTGGAACTCCCATGCCATGATTGCCAACAAAATCTCAAGAAGCAGCCAAACTTATGCCAAAGGATGGTCCAACTCACACCAAGGTGACATTTTAGTCCACCATCTTGATTCAAAATGGTGTCCAATGCACCTAAAGTGATGAAGTCCACCACCCTCACTTTTGGAAGCCTGGTGATGAGTTTGACAATAATATCTCAAGAGGTAGCCAAACCAAGAAGACAGATGGATGGACAAATAGAAAAACCAATTTCCAAAATATATAGTAGGTTTTATTTTTACATTGCTCTGCTGTATCTGGATTTATTGCCATCGTATTGTTTTACTGTCTGATTTTGTGACCTGCTTGAGAGCCTACACTGAAGAGGAGCCAATAAGTATTTCAAATATATAGTCATGTCACAAAATTGGAGGTACTGCGAATCAGCTTCAGGCAAAACAAAAAGAGAAACGGAGCCATAGGGCCAATTTAATCCCTGCCTGCTCCTCCATCCCACCAAGCAGCTGATAATGCAGTTGTGCAGCTACTGAACGTGTCAACAGTTTGGCTCTGATGTCAGCAATCTTACAACAGCTCTGAAGGCCTGAGGCTGGGGAATAGCCAAGTTCAAAGATGAGGTGAGATCTGAACCAGAAATTTCCCAGATTACACATTTAACCACATCAGTTCCATATAAGAAATATACTGTTGCCGTTGTTACGATTACTGGAAACAGGGCTTTGTCATTATTAAAACGTGTTATAAAGTAATCCTAAACCCCAACAGGATAGTAGTCGGGGGGAGTGAAGCCCTGCCGCTTGTGCCATCCAGGGTACAAAGTCTGGGGTAGGTTTTTCTTCTTCTTTTTAACTAAAACAGTTCCTCAGGGAAGTTGTGCTGCTGCCCCCTCAAAGCACTCAGTTTCAGGACTTTTCTGCAAGCTGCCATGGGCACAAGAAATGCCAGCAGTAGCTTTCTGCCCTACTGGGTACAGTGGCAGAGACCTCCACATTCATTTATTTCATAAAACTTATACACCGCTTGATTGTCAAAATAAAAATAAAAAGCACCTCATAGCAGATTATAAAAATATTAAACAATAAAATCGAGAAAAAAGTACAACCACACTTTAAAGCATACAAAGTTAAAATACTAAAACAGATTAAAATTACCTCCACTTTCTATGCATCTGGGTAGGCTGGTCTAAACAACAATGTTCTCAGCAGGCGCCGAAAAGAGTCCTGGGAAGGCGCCTCTCCGTGCCGTCTAGCAGAGCATCCCCTCTGCTCTAACCGCCTGTCTTGGCACAGACTATGGGTTAAGATTGTGCTGCAAGTCACCTTTCCACAGGAAACCTATGCTCAAAGCAGCTAAGAATATAAAATCACATGGACTTAACTTTTAACAGTGTGTTAAATTTAGTTAGGTATAACAAACTTCTAATATATTCCCTGTAGTGCTTGGTCATCGCATAAATTCCATATTATATTTTGTTTCATCCATATATTTCATAACATCGGTTAATTGTAATCGGCAATATGGTGTGTGTGCTGTCCCAAAATTTGCACAATCTGCCATACATAAATTACAAACTGTGCCCCATTAAACAAATTATTAATTGCATGCAAATCATCTGAATTTAAACTCTAATGTTGTAATAGTCTGGTTGGTATTTTCCTTTCTTTATTGTCCACAACAATACACAATTTCTATAGAAAGTAAAACTAGTAGAGATAGTAAAAGCGAATGAGAAATGTTTGCACTGTTCCCCCTGCCTTTCATTTTAAATGAATATAAATGTTTGAATGTGTCATAAATTTAAGTTGCAGCTAAATTGCTGCCAAGGCTGAGGCACATCTCATAGCTGTGCTTGATTCCAGTCTCGAAGCAGAATCAAAACCAGTTGTTGAATCCGCCTGCTGAAAGAGGCTGGGGAAATGATGTCATGCTTGTGAAATATGCTATTTTGATCAAATCCAATTAGCACCGCAGGTTGCTCTGAAGCATGTTCAGAGTAGATTGGCTGGAAGAAAACGCCACCAAGAAATGCAGCAAGACACGGTTGGGTCCCTCTTGAGCAGACAGCAGCAGAGTAATTGTAACAGCAGGGGGCTCACTTTCCCTTTTGGCAGCTTTGCAACCCATGAAATTGCTTTTATTTTGCAATAAAGAATCTAAAGCAAACATTTCTGTACCTGAGTATTTCCTTTTTGTTGTTGTTTATTTCAAAGTAAATATTTCCTAAAATATCACAAAACAGAGCAAACAAAAAAACACCTGTGGAATAGATTAATAGCATTTTATTTTTGAACCAAATTAATGTTAATTTAAATTATGTGCTGATCAGAATATAAGCACTACTTTGCTGGTCTATCTAGACTAGCATTCAACAGTAACCAATTAGATGCTTCTGGGAAGTCCACAAGCAGGTTGTGAACCAGACCCTAATCTCTGTGGCCTATGCCCACTACTCAAGAGGAAACATCTTCTGAGGGTTCCACTGAGCCATCATGGTGAATAATAATGAATAAGCCAATCCTCCATTGATTTGTCTAAGCTTTTTTTAAAGCTAGCGGCCATCACATTTTGTGGTAGTCAATTCCTAAATCAATTTCATGGGTGACTGTATGCAGGGCCGTCCCCCCCATGAGGTAAGGTGAGGCAATTGCCACAGGTGGCAGAATCTAGAGGAGCAGCTGATCCTGCTGTTGAGCTTTATTCCTCCCTTGTCCCTGATGTAGATCTTCACCCACCCCTTCTTCCCTCGCAGGGTGGAGTGGACACCATTTGGTGGTTCACCTCAGCTACCCAAAATATAGAAGTCCTTGTGCAGAGCTTCTGGTGATGGGGCGAATCAGGTGTATCCAACCCTCGTATTTATTCATTCTTATATTCACCTTTAAAGCTGTAAATCATTCCAAGGAGGCTTCCAAGAGCAAGTAACATAAAGATACATTAATAAAATCCCATTACGCATGTTTGACCTGTTAGTCATATTGTTGTTGTTGTTTAGTCGTTTAGTCGTGTCCGACTCTTCGTGACCCCATGGACCAGAGAACGCCAGGCACTCCTGTCCTCCACTGCCCCCCGCAGCTTGGTCAGACTCATGCTGGTAACCTCGAAAACACTATCCAACCATCTCGTCCTCTGTCGCCCCCTTCTCCTTGTGCCCTCCATCTTTCCCAACATCAGGGTCTTCTCCAGGGAGTCTTCTCTTCTCATGAGGTGGCCAAAGTACTGGAGCCTCAGCTTCACAATCTGTCCTTCCAGTGAGCACTCAGGGCTGATTTCCTTCAGAATGGAGAGGTTTGATCTTCTTGCAGTCCATGGGACTCTCAAGAGTCTCCTCCAGCACCATAATTCAAAAGCATCAATTCTTCGGCGATCAGCCTTCTTTATGGTCCAGCTCTCACTTCCATACATCACTACTGGGTTAGTCATATTAGAAACCCTGAATGACCACAAATTCTGCCTTCATGTTGGAAATCCTAGACACAAGGAAGGCAGCTCTCTTCAGACAAACAGATCCTGCACTGGCGAGAGGGCATGCAAGATCGGGGGGGGGGGGGGGTAGCATTGCATAACCATTAAACTTAAATGAAAATGGTTATCTTGTGGCCCTTTAGATTCATAAGTCACAGGTTTGTTTCTTGAATATGTATGACACTGCACAACAGAGAAGTAAAATAAAGTGTGCATGGCATGATCAATTTCTAGTTAAAGTTAAGCACTTTTAAGCCTGAGACTCTCAGAATTGTTGAGTTGGAAGGGACCCTGAGGATCATCTAGTCCAACCTCCTGCTAATGGAAATGGGAAAGAGGTACCAGACCTGTGTCCCAATTGCTCCAAAATTCAGCCTAAAGTCAATCTGGCTTTTTCTCACTGAAGAACCACAGCAGTTCCTGCTCCAAATTAAAAAACTGCATGAGGGGGAAAAATGCTACATGGAAACTTCCTCAACTCTTAATTCCACCAGACTTCAAGTCAGATAGAGACAGTTTCAATGAGGTGTAAGTAAGCGAGGCAAGGGAATGTGGAACAAAATACTGTGGAATTATTTTTTAAAGCATCTCAGCTAAACAGAGAGGCACTGGACCTTCCAACGCACCAGTTTTCACGAAGTTGTAGTGCGCCTGCTATGACCTCAGACTTATTGCTGTAGGGATTCAAGATAGTAAAAAGGCTCAAGTGCCACCATGTCCATCATGTCTCTGATTCTTCCATCCTTTCTGGCCTGCCCTTATAGGCAGAAGAAAAATCCAGTGGTAGATTAGATTAATGGTTGTTACACAGACTCCTCATGCTTTCTCTCCAATGCACATTTCAGCCCAGATTGATATTTAATCTGGCGTGATCAAGTGTGGGTGGGGTGAGTAGAGAACCATCCATACTGGATGAGTAGAGAACCCATTGGGATTTGAAATCAGTTCAGTGGTGACTCCAATTTCTGGGGTGAGATCTGCCATGGAGGGGGTATCCTATGGCATTACACAAGGTGATACACCTTTAAAAATTATATCCTGCTTTTCATCATCTAGGTCTCAAAGCAGCTTACAACCATAAAAATATACAATGTACAAAATTTGCAACATAGATTAAACCTCAAAAATGTAAAACCCCAGAAATTTAAACAAAGAAGATCAGAAAAAAGTTAAACCCAGGAACATTCATGAAGTAAAAAACCCCTGAAATTAAATGGCTTTAACCAAGTGTCTGAAGCTCAACAAGGACAGTGCCTGCCTGACTTCTATGGGAGGGAGTTCCACAGAGTTGAGCCCACAAAACTAAAGCCATGAATCGTTGTTGACATGAGTCATGCTTCTGGTCCACAGAGAGCCGCTAACAGTGGTCCCCTTTCCCTTTAAAGCTGACTATTAAAGACAGTAAGGTGCAACCCCGCAAACCCTACGTTCCATGCTATTGCTTTCAATGAGAACTATTCACAACTAACACTTGACATATTGTGCCAAAAAACTTTTTCTGTTTAAGCACAATCACTTTATGCTTTTTATGATTTCCTTACGACATTTATTAAGCAAGCTTGGAGCTGTTGATGTTTTCTATTTTACTCTTTCATCTGTGTCTATGTGCTCATTTTTCAAGCTTAGTGGGGGAAATGGCAACACGTTTGCCCCATGCCTTGTTTCAATATGCGGCATGATTATGGAAGCTGCTTCCTCATACGAGGAAGCCTGATGAAATTTCAAATCATTCTAGTCAGCCAGATAAACTAAACCAGGCTTCCACAGCTTGAGCTAAACACAACTGAACAACCATGTATCAGAGACCAAGTATGCATCCTGCTTTGGCTGTTGCCTGTAAAACATGGGACTGTCAAACACCTGGCAGACCACTGCAGACAGATGACGGGCTATGCTTGGCTTGGTGGTTCATAAGTTGTGTGGGCCTGAGCAAAATTAATCCTGTGGTCTGCCATCATGTGCTGCCCAGGCACTCCTTGAGATGTGCAATATATCAGTCTTAAGCCTAAACTTTACAGGGCTCTGATATACTGCCACATTCTTTTCAATATCAGGAAATGCTATATAACCAGTATAGATGAATGGAATGTTCCCGAGTATTGGAGATATTGTGGTTGTAAATCTGTGCCTGTGCACAGAGGCCATTGCTTACCTGAACTGCACCAAACTGTGAACATGTGAGCTGTGCCAGATTTAGGACAGTGCAGGTGGTCCCCAAGGGGGCACAAAATTGAGAAGGACCATAACTGACAAGATCCATTTGGGGGTGCCAAATTTTGGTCTTGCACAGGGCAACATAGTACAAAAGATGACCAAAGATTGCCCCAGATGTGCGGGGGTTTCTTTGGAGGTTCTGGAAGTCCTGAACTGATGTCTGAGAGCACTTTTGGATTGGATGAGGGCAAGGAAGCGAAAGCTATAATTCAGGTCAGAGAGAGGTACTGTAGGGAGGGACTCTGGCAAGGACATCCTCATCCTGTTCTGGAAGGGACTGTGCTCCCCCCAAAGCAGGAGCCCTGTCTACTACCTGGGACAACGTGAGAACCAAATGAGCATATAGCATAGCCAGCCTTGACCATTCAAATCACCTGTTAGCCTCCATCCATCCTTCCTATCTCTAAAACAGGCTCCACTCTGTGAGACAGGATGCTCAGGGGCGATTGTGTCAAAGCCGTGGTCATTTCTCCATTCCTGAGATCCACCAGGGCTTGAACATTATTACCATGTGTGCAGCCCTGCCTCTGGATGTGGGCCTATGTATTTTATAAACAACAATATACATGCAATGGCAAATCACTGTTATGTCCTGATATGTTGTTGTTTAGTTGTTTAATCATGTCCTGATATAGGGAGGGTCTTTTTCTAGTACGCCTTTTTATCCACCTTTCCTTCTTAAGGAAGTGGTTCTGCTGACAGATAAACAAGCTTTCTATCAGAAAACCTGCTTACCTTTGCAGTAGCTGTTTCATCTCTTTATCAGCATTACAAGAATGGCTGTTTTGCTTTGTCCCCAAATGGAGAGGGAGGTAAAATTACTAAGCTGCAAATGTGTGTGCCTGTTTGCAGAGTCTTACCATGGAAACTGATATCTCTCTAAAATGCTCCCCTTCATTCCAATGTCACTTCAGAGAGGACAGGCTAAAAGGATTATTTGCCTGCTCCTGACCTGCCCTCATTGTCTGAACAAGCAAAACGATTGAATGAATGGTGTAATTTAACCTCTGAGGAGATAACAGAATGAAATGTGCCCACCAACATTTGTTATTAGCATTTCCCATGAAGTGTCTGGGTTGGTTTCAAGGGGCCTGAGTCACAGATGGATATCAGGAACTCTCATAACTGTGGCCTGTTCTTGCCACTGAAATATAGGCGCATTGCTGTAGGATCAAGCTGCCTTATGGGACAGGAATACTAGATATCAATGCTTTTAATCCTGAAAACATCCCGATTCTGAGATGACGAGGCAACATTACTGGATTTCCATTTGTACTTGCTAAACAAATGGAAAATGATAGGTTATTGGGCATTATATGCTAGACTGATTGGCAGATGGGACCAATCACAAAATGCCAGATCCACCACCTTCATTTGTTAGGTGAGCAAACCCTCCATAGAGTCTGTGTAATGGAGAGAGGTCCTGCATGATGGGCAGGCACACACTGCAATGGAAGACTGCTCCATGTTGGCTGACCTTATGGAGCAAATGTACAAAACCAGAAAACCCAGGGAGAATTCTGCCAGAGCAGAGCAGCCCTAAGTGCATTAGAAACTGCTTAGATGAGTGTGTTTTTGAATTTATTTACTGAGCTATTTCTAGAATATACATCCCTTCAAGAACAGGTTCATAGCAGCTAGCAAATATAATGACTTATAATAATAACCTCAGTGGTTTGGAGCACCACCTAAGGTTTATGTGCTAGTTGTGTCCCCTCCTGGACCAAAATAGTATGGCCATGGTTATTCATGCTCTTGTAACTTCCTTATAGGATTAATATATTGTACATGCAGCTGCTTTTGAAGCTGGTTTGGAAACTGCAGTAAGTTCAAAACACAGTCATTGCATAGCAACTGAGATCATATTTCAGCTGTACTGAAACAGCTTCACCAACTCCCTGTCCCTTTCAGAGCTCAATGAACTGTGCTGATGCTTACCTACAAAACCCTTCATGGCTTAGGGCCAAGTTATTTGTCAGATCATCTACACCAGAGGTTGTTGACCTTTTTGAGTCCGTGGCTCCCTTGACCAACTACCTTCTTTCTGTGGCACCCCTGTGGGGCTCAGGAGCCCAGTTATGTCCCCCCCTTGCCTGCAGAGCTGGCAGCCTCTCACCCTTTTTCAAACCCTCTCCCTTGTGGAGTCTTGCCTCAGCCTCCTGTTTTCTCCCCTTGCCGTGGGAGTCCTCTGGGCAGCCGCAGCTGCCACCCCTGGTCTCTGAGCTGCCCCCCACCCCAAAGACAGGTGCCTCCCCACACCGTCCCACAGAGGCCTGGGAAGCACCCCCTGGCACAGAGGCCTGGGGAGCTTGTAGCCAGGGTTGCTGCAACAAACAGCTGTGCAAGCCTTTGGGAGACAGATGTGGGAGGGCATCAGAGGACGGGGGGAAGGAAAGAGGGACAGAGGCCAGTGCTGCCCACGGCACCCCTGACCATCATTCAAGGCACCCCAGGGTGCCAAGGCACACTGGCTGAAAACTACACCCATAACTGCTCTACCTGATCACTGAGATCATTATCTGAAACCCCTGCAATCTGAGGAAGGGAGGGTGGCGACCAGGAGAGAATATCTTTGGTTGTACTACCATGCCTTTAGAACAGGCATAGGCAAACTTGGCCCTCCAGATGCTTTGGGACTACAACTCCCATCATCCCTGACCACTGGTCCTTTTAGCTAGGGATGGTGGGAGTTGTGGTCCCAAAACATCTGGAGGGCCAAATTTGCCTATGCCTGCTTTAGAATATTTCCCCAGGGAAATTGGAAAAATGTAGGAATTTCTCAGGTGAATTCTATTAGATGATACATCAACCAGGAAGATTGGGTTTTTATTTTGTACACACATGTGGTGTGTGCTATTATGCTCTATTACCAGAATGCCATTATTTGCTGTGAATTCAAAGGTTTGGTATTTCTTAACAGTGCACCACTTCTTACCACTTTGTTGGTATCTGTCTCTCAGAAGAGACAATGGAGTGCACCTCTGAGGGTGAAGCCAAATCACTGGAGAATCACAGCGCCTGCTGTGGCTGCAGAGACCGGTAACTTGTAGCTGCTGCCTCCCACATTGTTTTTGCCATGTTAGCAGCACCAAAGTGGCCTCTCTGGGGCACAAGCCTGGGCAGTATGTATGGAAGTAGTGGGCTGATCAGACAACCCCTCCCTCTTGGCCCTGCTGATGTGGTCCACAGAAAAGGAGACCAAGACGTTTGGCACCAGCTTGGCTGCAGGAGTTGCCTGAAGGAGGCATACAAGACATATTACCATTGCTTAGGAGTCTTTGAGCTGACCTGCCAGTTTCATCTTCAGGTACAAGTTTCCTTGTGTACAAATGGCTAAACATCAGGAAGAACTTTCTGGCAGTTACAGCTGTTTCACAATGGACTCCTTTGGGAGGTTGTGGACTCTCCTTCATTGGAGGTTTTTAAGCAGAGGCTGGATGGCCCTCTGTCATGGATGCTTTAGTTGAGATTCCTGCATTGCAGGGGTTGGACTAGATGACCCTGGGGGTCCCTTCCAACCCTACAATTCTATAATTCTATGAAATACAGATTTGCTTTTTGAAAACTCTCCCCACTGACAAAAGGACCAGCCATTTTTTTTATTTGACTGATCAGTGGTTTGTTTCTTTGGCAGCCAAAAAGGTTACAGAAAAAAACAGAGCAAGCCGCAGCACATCACTGTCTTGGATTCTAGCCTAAATTTTGCATTTTTCATTTAGAACTGAAGTTTGCAGGCTACATATCAGAAACAGCATGTTTCTAGGTAATTAGTGTTTAGAATCAGTTTGTGAAGCTAAAGCGGCTCCAGATTGCAGTAAACTATAGAAAAAGAAAAAGAAAAGTTTTGTGTGTACATGTATGTGGATGCCTTCATGTACAATTGCCAAGTTAACATCTGCAAGTAATACATGCTCTGCTAAGAGCCATAATATTGTCATGGTTATGGTCCATTCACTAAAAATCATATGTGTTTTAAGCTTTGCATTGTTTTGCATAAAAATCTTTCTTAGGGATAGAATCATAAAATCATAGACTTGTAGAGTTGGAAGCTGTGGGATGTATTCTTACTAGAACAGTCAACATTTTCCTAAAACAATATAGCCTCTCCTGCCTTCCTTAAGATTCCCATGGAAGGGACCATGAGGGTCATCTAGTCCAACCCCCTGCAACTCTTTTGCCCAACATGAGGCTTGAACCCACAACCCTGAGATTCAGAGTTTTACACAAATAGGGGCACAAGCTGCAACTTTCCACAGCTCTCCATACCTGCAAGCATGCCTGCTATCCTATTTCCTCTGTTCTTCCAAACCAAAATGTGTGCAGTAATAAGATGGGAAACATGTGGCTCTCCAGATGTTGCCAGACTCCATTTGTCCCAGCCAGTATGGCCAAATGGTCAAGAATGGAGGGAGTTGTAGTCCAGCAGTACCTGGGAAGCCACTGGGTCACTGGCTACCTCACCCCTGCAATATAGGGTAGGTGAGAGTGCCTTTTAATCCTCTAGCCTAGGAACATTTTTCTATGGCTCCCCCCCCTCAATCCCTGTGTTGTGATTTTGCTGTCTTATAGTTCGTTTGCTGATTGATCTATGACATTTTATTGTGCTCCATTGTTTATTTGGTTGTGTTGATAATGCAAGTCATCACTTTGGGGGCAATGGTATGGAAATAAATTGCAACAATCAATCAATCAATCAGAACAAAACTACTTGGTATGTTCTTTATTATGACTTTAGTTGGGAAAGGTCAACATTTAATCACTAAAATAAGTGAAACAATTTCACAATTCCTCCTGTAGTTATAAATGCAAAATAGCTTGTTAGAAACAATAATTTAATTCAAACATTTCACTGCATTCAGTGACATCTGTGAACACCTACAAATCTAACCCAAAATTTATCAGTTCTATGCTGTCTGGAATGTGTGCTTCGCTGTAGGGCCCACAACAGGCATAAAATTGGGTCTTTGTGTATGCTTTGGTTCCAAAGGAGTTCAGAGAAGCTGTAAAATGTGATATGGTCTGCACAATTCTGCTTTCCAAAAAATCTCAGCTTCTCTTTTTCTTTTCTTTTCTTTCTCTTTCTCTCCCGCTCCAGTCCCTTTCTTCCCTTTACCCCCCCCCTCCTCTGTCCTTTACTTCAAGCTTTTATGGCTATGAAGATATACTTGAAGCTGTGTGGGTAAAAAGCTGAGAACCCAGGAGGGGCTTCAGTGCTCTCTATAGCTCCTTAACTCTCCCCATGACTTACTGAAGCAGAATAAACTGTGCAGATAGTAAGGAGGCAGTTATCTTTTTTTGTTGAAGAGTTTGGATTACCTTCTTGCAGATTTCTTACTTATTAAGTGCAGTATGCATAAACTTCATTTCATAGCCTGATATTTAACTTTTTAAGATATTGAAGGACATGGGCGTAGCAAGGGTGTTTGTTAGGGGGGCAGGCCTTTTGTTGGGGGGGGGCAGAACCTCTGCAGATCAGAGCAGATCCACTGAAATTAATGAACATGACAAACTTAGGTTCATTAATTTCAGTGTGTTTGCTCTGAGTATTACTTACTTGAATACAACTCTTTGAGTTAAGAAGATCTGTGTGACTTTGCACTGAGGATTTTATTTTCTAAATCTAATGACGTATTTTCATGAGTTGATAGGGAAAGGTTTAGGGGTGGCCTATTAAGGGCCCTGACAGCAAGTTTCAGAGGGGCAGAAGTTGTGCTAAAGGGTTAAATAAATGGCTGTCACTATTCTCACTTTGAGGAGATGAAAGCCTTAAAAGGTCAAAGGCAGTATTCCACAGTAAAAGTGACTTTCCCCAAACCATCCAAAATCCCAGAACTGGAAGTGATAAAGATGCAGCCCAATTTCTCCAAAGTGCATACTTTTTTTTATAAATGCATTTTAAGAGCACATTTTTTAAAAAATGAAACAGCAACTGCTAGGAAGGACTAACAATTTTTGAGATCACAGTAATTTATCTTTTTACAAAAATGTTTTACCCGTTTTCCTCCTGCTCTGGCCATAATGAAAATTGTTCCTTTGTAATGTTCCTGTTTGCACTGGGAGGAAATCAACCACTGACAACAAGGAAGTGATATTTCAGTAGCATTATTCATTTAAATATCATCATCAATAATCATTGATAGTACTATCCCCCATGAATTTTTCTAATACCCCTTTACAGGCATCTACAGTGGTGACCATCAGTAACTTCCATATATTAATTACATGCTGTGTGAAGAAGTACTTCTTGTTATGTGCCCTGGATGTACCAATTGGGTGATTGTGATTCTACCAGGGTTAAGTTATTGTTGTTTTTTGGGGGGGACATGTGTGTATCTACTTTCTGCAGACCATGCATAAGGTCATAAATTGTATCATGTTCCCCTTAGTGGGTTTTTCCCCCTTCAAAACTAAAAAGCCTTGCCTGACGTCCTATAAAGAAGTGTTTAGATTTGCCCTTCCCCACTACGACTCCCTGAACAGCTGAACAGCACAGATGCCAATTATCTAACAGGCACTGCTGTGTACACGAGTACCAGGGTCATGGCAATAGCCTCAGGTCCCATCTAGATCAAATATTGATGATACAAGTTTACCTTGCCACTCATGCTCCAAGTTCATGCACATCTTAACTTCAAATAATACCTCCGTCTGTCAATACTATGTCTGAATTCTAAACAACAGTCATTGCCTCTATTCACAGACCAGAAATTATTGCCTTGCAAACATTCAAGCCAGTATGAATGCAAACTAGGCTTAGCATCCAAGAGTGAAGTCATTTCACTCCTCCCTCAAACTCCGAGTCTTTTTCAGCATTTATAATCTGCATAGCCACAGAAGCAGACCTTTGTCTCTCATTATTCATTCCCTATGTCCCCATGTACTATCATCACCTCTCATTTTATAGGTATCACATTTTCTATAATTAGCATACTAAACTGCTAAATATCATGGGCCACATCACATGACTCCATTTTGATTTACTGAGAATCTGGCACAATAGAAACATGCGTCCACATCTTGAGCAAAAGGCACTCGGTGCTTTAAAAGAAGATTTTCTCTTGCATAGCGAAAACCTTTCCTCTGTATTGGTGGTTTTTTTGGTGGTACATCTGAACATGTTATTTAAAGCAAAACTCGTGGTGGCAGCTGTGCCGGCCAGTTTCCAGTAAATTGGTCAGGATTAGCCATCTTCCTGAGAGCAGTTTTACTAGAAAGAAAGTGTGAAAAATTGTAGTGAAGCTGACAACATCTTAAGTTTATGTGAATTTAGATCATAGGAGCCAACTCCTAGGGTCTGAGGTCCCTTCAACCCCCACCCCATAAAATATTTGAGGGGACCAGGCCCCCAAAGTTCCCATTTAAATGCTGTGTGCTGTGTCATGTGATTGGTTATGTGGGATGGGGCTTACCTGGGGCCCCCAATATTTTATTCAAGTTGGCATCCCTGACTCCCTGTTTTCTGCTGCTCCAGAGAAGCGGACACGGAGCAATGGTTCCAAACTACAAGAAAGAAGATTCCACCTAAACATTAGGAAGAACTTCCTGACAGTAAGAGCTGTTCGACAGTGGAATTTGCTGCCAAGGAGTGTGGTGGAGTCTCCTTCTTTGGAGGTCTTTAAGCAGAGGCTTGACAACCATATGTCAGGAGTGCTCTGATGGTGTTTCCTGCTTGGCAGGGGGTTGGACTCGATGGCCCTTGTGGTCTCTTCCAACTCATGATTCTATGATTCTATGATTCTATGACTCAGGTTGTAACATTCTCATCTGATTCTCACATGAATCAGAAAGGGAGGGTGAGTTTTTATGTCAGGGAAGGGTCGGCTGGTGGATTCTTTTAGTTAATTCTGATAAAGTGTTTAGTATGACCTATTCCATACTGTGGAAGCAGCAAATGTGTGTTAAAATAAAAAGGACTGCTGAGCAACCACTTCAGGAAGAAATGACTTAGCGTGGAGAAGCAAGGAGGAGGTGACACTTAATCCTTCAAGTAAAAGCAGAACAGCCACATGAAAGTTGTGATTAGCACAGGTATAAACCCTGACATATTCCGATAGGCACACTAACAACATTTTAGTTGAAACAAAACAAAAAAATCCTCCCAGTAGCACCTTAGAGACCAGCTTAGTTTGCTATTGGTATGAGCTTTCGTATGCATGCACACTTCAGGTAAAAAGCTCATACCAATAACACACTTAATTGGTCTCTAAGGTGCTACTGGAATGATTTTTTTGGTTTGTTTCAAAATTTTAATAAGGCATCCACAGAAAACAAAGAAGGGGGGAGAACTTGTCAGAGTCTAGTAGTGAGTTTTTCTTCTGTGTTAACTGGAAATGCCAGGGATTGAGTCAAGGACTGTCTGCTAAACTGCGACTCCTCTCCCTTATCTTTTTTTCTGACATTCTGGCCGCCCTTGTTTTCTTTTCTCTACCATTTTAGAAAGCCTCCTCCATAGGTTTTTGTAGCCGGACTGAACACATTGTTATTGGTTACAATTTTGGACAGAATTGAAAGCAAATATTAGGTGGGGATCACAATAATTTCTCTCAATCCACAGACATTTCATGAAAAGGGAGTCTTGACCACAAAGTATAAATTAATTCCTAACACAATATAAAGCAAACACTACACACAGAGGGAATAATGTCCCGATGGGAAATGTGATTATCCTGAAAGAAGGTACAGAAACAGAAACAGCCACTGATGTACTGGTGCCAGTTGAGTTTGCGAAATTGAAAATAAAAATGGTTGGCTGGGTGATGTACTATGATAGTCATTTGTATGAAATCCTCTTTTTAAAAAGGACTTAGGTGACATTTGCCTGTAAGTGTAAATTCCCATGGGCATTACAGCTTGATGCTAACCTGCTACTTGTGAATGCAGAGTAAAATGTTGTATGCGCAGGGCACATGTTATATTGGTCACATTACATTGGTCACAAGTCACTTGCCATAAAACTTTTTTTCCAGTTTCCAGTAAACATTACTATAAGTTTGATGCTTAACCCCTGAAACATTTGCTCTTTGTGTATATTGCCTTTTTAGAGAAAATGCTTAACCAAGTTACAGATAAATTCTTGAGGTTGCAAAACTGTTACATTGGTCACATATTTTAAAATACAATGAAAATAAAGCACACAACTTCTGACATACTTCTTGGTTCTTTTTGTTGGGATGATCAAGCCAGCTAACAAAAAAAAAATGGTTTAATGTCAACTGGAGTTAAATAATATTAGGTAAAACAAAAAAATATTATATAAAGGAGCCTACAAATGCTATGTTGGTCACTAGAGAATTACCTGTAATCAGTTGAAGTATGTGTCTGCTCAATCTGCTGTCCATTATGTGCTGTCAAGAAGCATCTTCAGGGCTGCTGCTTCCCCTTGTTAGGGAACTTTCTCTTTAAACCAGACAGAGCTGTTCTTCGAAAAGTAGGAGACATGGGCCATGCTAGAGTTGAGGGGATGCACACCACCTCCCTGCCCCCCCCCCACCATCATGATAGGTAACAGTGATTCTGCAGTCAAGAGGCCAGGTCCCTGGTTCCGCCCCTCCCCAATAACCACTCATGCCTCAGGCAGCGAAATGTGTTAAGCTGCTCATAGCTCCTTTTGAAGCTGGCTGTTATTCCAAACAGTTGGGGACTGTAGATACACAGCAACATTTTGCGCCAGATTGTCATCTGTAATACTGCAGTTCAGTGTTGGGTTCCAAACCACTTTATGGCAGCTTAGAGTCAAGTGATTGCTCACTATAGGCACCAAATGATAAAACGCATCAGTGGCAGCAAGAAGCAAAATTTATCCCTCTGGGATTTTTCCAGACTTCCTCTGAAAAACATTGTTAGCTAGCTTGTTAGCATTTATTCAACATTTACAAGAAGTATTTCAAGTGGTGTATACTGAGCTGAAAAAAGACAGATTATGAATTCCTCATTTTAGTAGCCATTATTTGACAACCGCTGTTTTCCCATCTGGACATAACTGACAGCCATGACTAGAATTTATTCTCCACTGGTTTTAAAAGCAAATTGTGTTCCAACTTGTAGCTATTATTTTATTTAATCATTAAAATATTTCTTCCTCTCAGCCAAACTCTCCAGAGCTGGTTTATAAGCACAGTAAAAAAATTTTTTTTACTGAAAATAGAATTAAAGTTATATGGAGTAAAAAGACTGCAATAAAACACTAGCAATAAGATCAACAATAATATGCTTTGGAGAATTAAAAGGTCCTCAAATGGCACTTAAACGCATTAAGAGTGGGCATGTGACAAATTGACACAGGTAGGGGATTCCAAAGATAAGGCAGAGTTAGCCCTCAAAGTCAGGGATGCTCTGAGCTGGGCTTTTTAATGATTGGGCAGTGTACCTGGGGCACAGGCAGGAAGAATAAGCTTAGATATCTCCCCACTAGCCTCAGCAATGCCACAGAGTAAATTTCTAAGTTTTTGAAAGTGGAAAGGCATCTAGCAATAGATAAATTTGGAGAATTCGTTGTAGACGAGCACCTAGTAACAGGACATTACTCAAAAGCTGGGAGGCTGGACACCTCCAAGGTTTCACTACCTCCAGATAAGAATTTTCGCTTTGGAAGTATTGGGTCCTACAGCTGTTTTGAGAAAACTGACACCATGGGAAGCGGTAACTGTAATATCAGAGACAGCAGGAACGTCAACCAAACATTATGAAATATTCTAGGAAGAAGGTGGGGAGAGATCATGGAATTACCAGATCAGAACAAAAATGCAACATGACTTCACCATTGGTGACATATAATACTATTGGTGGAGACAAGCTGCAACCTCCTGCTTCTCACTTCTCATTTTGAAAATATTCACTTGCCCCAGGAACACCCACAGGGTCTTTTTAAAGAGAGGCACAGGGGGCAGTTGCTCCAGGCTTCGCATATGAAGGGGCCTCACATCTGGAGGGGCCACATCAACGCTGGCAGCACTGCATTGTTTTTCCAACTCTTTTCTTTTAGAATCCCACTAACTTGAACGAGGGGGGGAATCATAAACCAAACTCTACTGGTGGTACTGTCTTCTCATCCTGACAGCATGAGCAAGATGTTTGCAGGCACAGACCATGCTCATAGTAGTAACCAGCCCAGCCTTGGTTGGGTTTTTTATTATTATTACAATTATATCCCACCTTTTCCCTCTAAGAAACCCAAAGCAGCTTACACAATCCCCCTCTTCTCCCTTTTATCTTCACAACAACCTTGTGGAGTAGGCTAGGGTGAGAGTCAGTAATTGGCCCACTATGCCACCCAGTGAGTTTCATGGCCAAGTAGGGACTGGAACCTGGATTTTCTGAGACCAGCACACTGCAGGGTCCTCAGTGCAGTGCCTAAAGGAAACAGTGAGCTCACAGAGACCTACCAGCCTGCCTTCTGGGGTCTCTGCTCCCTTCATTGCCCCATTATAAATAATAATGCCCACTGGCCAGGCTTGTTGGCCCTCAAGAGAACATCTGGCCTAAAAGTGGGTCCAAAAATATTGAAGACTATGGCCGAGCTCTTATCAAGAAGTACTAAAATCAACTAATATTTTACCATTTTGTGCAGCTAATGTGCCATGCAGTGCTATTTTTCTGGGGGGGGGGGAGGTGCTGGAGCTCACCCTGAACTTCTTCCTTGTTCTCTTAGAATGGCCATGGTGCCCACCTGGGAGGTGCTGGAGTTGAGCTCTGGTGAGTTCCAGCTAAAAAAAGCCCTGGTGCCATGGTATGTCACATTTGACAGTTACAAGCTTGACATTTATATTTGATTACTGCCATGATAAATCAAAAGCTATCAATAAGTGTACAGAGCTCAGCTTCTGAAGTAAAATTACATCTTCAACATTCAGATTTTGAGTTTCACATTTTGATAGATCAAATTTTAACCTCAAGCAACTGTCAAATATTTGAATCCTTTTTTCAGCTGTAAAAGGTCACAGTAGGGCTTTCCCCCACGAGGGGGTTATCTCATAGAATCAGAGTTGGAACAACCCATAGGATCATCTAGTCCAAAGCCCTGCAATGCAGGAATATACAGCTGACACTTACAGGACAGGATCAAACCTGCAACCTTGGCGTTGTCAGCCCCACACTTTAACCAACTGAGCTACCCAGTGTGAAATCAACAGGGCTTGCTGCCAAGTAAACATGGTTAGGATTGTGCTGCTAAGAAGGTCTTCATGAGAAACAGAAGACCAGAGAATGGAATGAAGTCGCAAACAGAAGTTTTTGTCCATCTTTTATTTGTTTGCTATAAAAATATAAAATCAGAGAAGATCAATACAGACTTGTCCTTTTACACTAGGGGTTAGAGGCATGTATACACTGGCAAAAATAGGGCTTTCACAGCACAGAGTCAACGGGACGGTGGGGGGTAGAAAGCCTTGGAGAAGAGAGGGGAACCTAAGTGCCTGCGTCCGCAAGCCCAGAGCAAGGTTTCTCTTGCCACCTCGTGTTTTGAAAACATGCCTTTTTGCTCACATTGCCAGTACCAAAATGCATCAGAATTAAATTAAAAACGAAGAGGGGATGGAATGCTCCTTCAAAAAGAATATAGATCCACCTTTGTTCATTTTGCCTATCTTTTGATGAGGAAGATTGTAAAACACAAAAACTGGGGGATACTATTCTTTTTTGTTTGTGAGAATGCATTTCTCAAATATAGGGAAATATTTTTCAATGATTCATTTTTGTCCAAAAGAAAAAGTGCTACAATGACACTTTGAGGCCAGACCCACCTGAAGGAAAAAGCGATCCCTGCTGTGAGGTGAAGTCAGAGTTGCAGAGTTGGCCAGCCGGACTACGAAGCAGTAAACTTTGGGTACTAAAACCCATAAAACTGTCTTTTATTTTGAAACAGATGTCTTGGGAAAAGATCGGTTGCCCTTTAGAATTGTTTTATTTTTCTCACCTCAGTTGGGCATTTGAATGTCTGCAGCCAGTGACCAATAATGTTTTCTTGGGGATTCCCCCTTGCCCTCAGGGGTATAAATCCAATGGTGTGTGCCTTCATCTGAGACTCACAGAAAAGGTGGCGGTGGCAAAGCATTTGTGGTTGGTTGGTTGGTTGGTTTTCGCCCATAAACCCCTCTCCTTGGGCTCAATACCCTCACCCCAGCCACCCCACCGCCAAGGGCCTCTGGTCTGCGATCCAGTCAGGTTGGGGTCCCCACCACTGCTGCTGCAGCAGCCTTGTCAATGGCCACAGCTTCTCATCTCCTCAAACCTTGTGGGGAAGGGTTGCTCAGGCTCTTCGCCCCCTCCAAGCTGCCTTCGCCTCAGACGCCATTTCCCGCCTCTTTCTCCTTCTAGGATGAGGAGGCTGGGGCAGAAAGTCCGTGGATGGTGGCTGCCAGGGAGTCTGCTGGGGTTTTGCCCCCAGAGCTGGAGGCTTGTTTTCTGTCCACAGCTGCAAGACAAGGGGGACGGGTTCTTGTTATTAATATCATTACCACCACCCCTGCCTTTCTCCCTGACAGGGACTCACGGTGACTTACAGATCAAAAATAAGAGCAGTTGGAAACATAGGGGGAAAGCAATCATTAAAAACAATTTCACCTTGATAGAATTAGAACACACACACTTATATATATTCTAGTAAAACCATACAAATAATTACAGTACAGTAAAAATAGTATGGCACCATGGTATACTATAGTATGGCAGCCCTTCCATTAAAGAAGATAAAGAAGCGTGTGAAGCAAGTTGTGTCAGCAGCAGAGAGACAGCAGCCCAGCAGAGGCACAAAGGTGTGCTCAGAGATCACACCCATGTTTCCTATAAAATTAATTAAGGCCCCAAATCCAGCTGTAGTTAATTAAAACCTGACATCTGTACCTCGGGGAGGTGGTAAACTCTTCAGGTAGCAAAAGGCCCTTCACCTCATGGAAGGCCCTGCCATACAAATCAATTCCAAGCACATGGAAAACTAGATATTACAACGAAAGGCTCCAGCCTTTCCCCTGCTTTCCTATTTGTGGGAAACTTTTATCTTCTCTTTTCTTTTTATTTTCTTGGATGAGGTAACGTTCTTCCCAATAAGCCACATGTAGTGGTACCACCCAGGCACACGTTTGCTGCCTCAGAGAGAATTAGGCCTTTAATCACATTAAAAGCCAGGACTAAAGGGCACCATCCATTATCTTCCATGGAATTTAGTTACAACTTCTTTTTTTTAGCTGGGTGGGACTATAAGGACTGAACAGAGTAGCATAGGTATATCTTGGGTTGCTTCACACTTTGTGGTTTTAAGGGATATTTGAGAAAATGTTTCCATTTACCCAGTAAAGCTAACCTTTGAATGTGACAGAGGGTTTGCATATGTATTGCGGAAAGATGTTTGGCTAGGATGGCTAAGGCTTCTCTAGGGTATGTAAGTACACATTTCCTGCTGCATAATGTGTGAAACAATTATATGCACACTGTCTGCATTTACAGTGCACACACATACATGGGAAAGCTTGTCCCAGTCAGTGTTGCCAGGCAGGCATACATAGGTGTTGAGTTATGTTATGACTGTTAAGTTATGTACACTTGGTACTTACAGTAGCTGCTGTGTGAAGTGGGAACAGACAGTGGCAGGGAAATTTCTGCCATGGAGACAGTGGACAGTTTTTCTCTTCTTTCTAGAACAACCATCAGTCCACAACCTAGCAAGCTTCATAACACTGGTTACTCAGAATCCCTGTAAAATTATTTTCTTTTCACTGTGAGGAATCAGAGCAAATGCTCTCCTTTGGCAAACTTCAGCAAAGGAGCCAATGAATTAAAATAATTGGGTCTTCTTCAAATAACAGTAGAGCGGACTATATATATTTACAAAAGGAGTCCTTTCACACGTGTCACTTGATCTCCCGTCACCTCATTGCACAGGGCTTGCTATCTAGAACTGTCAGCTGGCTATGTGATCTGCCTCCACTGAAAAGTTATGTTAGCTGATATGAAACCTCTTTTGCTTCTATGATCTGTGGCAAATCATTTACACACAGAAGTCACCACTTGACTGCAGCTAATGAACATGCATGTGTGAACATGATCAAAGAGTATTCTGCTACACCTGACAATCCCAAAACACCAAGGCATGTCTTAAACATGGAAATATCAGGGACTTGTGGTTTGGAAGACACTATCATACAAGCACACTGCTCCCGCTCATTAGAAAAGAATGTGCACAGAAAAACTTGTGCCTGTAGCAACACCCACAACGTCACTTTGAAAATTGTACAATCTCTCATATCACACCCATTAACCGTCTCCTCATACCTACCCAAAAAAAAGCGTTAAATGGATGTAACTAAATTTGTTCACATTCATACTATTCCTCTTCCCTTTCTTGTCTCTCCCCACTCCCATGTGTGTCTTTCATTGGCATTTGCTTGCCAAATGGGTAGGAACCAGTCTTTGACTCTGTAAAATGCTTATTTATTAGTATTTAATATATGATTTAAAAAAAACCACCACCACCAAAGGTAGATTGGGAGGAGGAAGAGGCAAGGTGCAATATGAGCAACAACAACAAACCCTTTGACATGCAATCTAATTCTATGTTCCTAAACTGGGTCCATTACTCTGCATTCTGCAGATGGATCCCTTCACTCAGCAACACAATAAAAAGAGAAGCAGATGCTTTCAGGGGAGCTGAAATAAATCCAGCACTTGAAACCTGGCCTACTTTTGGCAGAGGATAAGAAGTACCCAGGATACCCTACACACCTGTGCTTAATACCTTCTGTACCTTTGCATAGCCATTTTCTAAATGCATTTACCTGGAATTAAGGTCTGCTCACTTTATGGGAACCAGATTGCTTCCAAGTAATTTTGTTTAAGACTGCAGCTGCCCACTGCTTGCACTCCCCTTCCCAAATAAGAAGTAAATATTTAATTAGTATTAGAAGTGCTATTGATCTCAGTGCTTAAATGTGCTAGAAACATAAACCACAATGAAAACAATGATATGCCTTAACACAATGATAAACTGAACTGAAATAAGATAATGTGAACATATTCTTGTGCCTGTTGTTTTAAATGTGTGCGTTTTAAAAAATCAAGTCTTGTGCAACAACCCTACCCCCAAATATGAAGCACTTTTTGTTTCAACAAAAATCCCCAGAACTAAAACTCACATGTGGAAACAATTTAGTGGTTCTCAAACTTTTATCTCTGGGCCACACTTTCAGAATAAAAATTTGCTTTTGCCACACCAAATTTTTTTATTGATAAGAAATACAGATGAAAATCAAAGAAACAACTCCTAGCAGCACTTGATTTACAACCTAGAACACAACTAGTTTATAATATGATCATGGGACATCCATAAAGCATAAAACACAAATCCTTCCCAAATATAATGATAAACCAGCCTTTTACAGATGTACCTTAAGTATACATGCAAACTCAATACGAGGAATGAGCTTGCTTTTGCCAGGTAATCTCATTTATCTAGGTATAGTTTGAGACAAACTCTCATCTTTTCATCAACCTTTCTCTTTTCTGATCTTTCATATTTGTCGGAGTTGAAATTCCTGTTCACAACAATATGTCATGGAGAACTGTAGAAGAATAGCCAGTGTTCTTGCTCTCATGTTGAAAATGTATATTCATATCATGCAAATTAAAAATAAAAATGATACTCTACTATACTGCACTGAAAAGTTTAACTGTTTCTTTGATTGTCTCTGAATCTTCTTGCCACACTTGCTCTCCTCTCCTGCCCCACCCCTGAAGAACCACGGCAGAAGCCAGTGGAGCAGCCCTGATCAGACAGCTCTTCCGCAGCGGCGCTAGAAGCCTTTGCACAAGGCATCCTTCTCTTGCGCTGTACTCATCTTACGCAGGAGAGGTTCCCTGCGGGTCTAGACGGGGTTCTGCCTCCGGCACCTATCAAGCTGGGCAGGGTCGCGGGTTTTAGCCCAAGGAGGTCACGGGCTGAGAAGCTGAACTCCACTCAGAGCCGCTTTGGTCCCCGCAGCCTCTTCTTTTCCCAAGCGCGTTTCTTATTTCCGGTTTGGTAAAGGAGGGAGGGGGAAAGGCAGGTGGGGAGTCAAGTAAGAGCGGAGGATACACGACCCCCTCCCACGGCGCAACCCACGCCTTATACGTGATTGGGACGGAGCAGGGTTTGAACAAGAGTTTGCTGCTGACACGTGTACCGTGGGCGATTAGAGTCCAAGTTCCCCCAAAGATAGTTAGGACTGGGGCACTCTGGCTTAAATGATTTGTGGATGTCAGGCTGGCAAGGACAGAGGCAGCTTGACTCCAGCTTCGAAACTAATCAGAAAGTGACTTTATTTCTGTAATTAAAAGCAAAACAAAAGACCGGAGAGCCAAGAGGCTGCATAGGTTTTAGAACCTGCTGCTACAGATTTCCCTCATGCATTTCATACCGAAGTGCACCAATTCCTCCTTGCATGTTCCCAGTTGGAATTCTCAGACTTTGGCCGCAGCAGCTTTGAACATAAATAGTCAGATGTGCTTAGAGCGTCTAGAGCCGCTTCACGTCTCTCATCCTGCCGTCCTTACCGGTAAGGTAAATCACGGTCACCCCCAAATTCCAGAGGGGAGAGGGGGGTGAGGCTGGGGCAAATGCAGCTTGCTTTAGGCAATAGAATGAGTTCGTGATATAGGCGAGATTTAAACCAGAAGTGGCGATTCCATTACCAAACCATAGCAACAGTCGTGCCTTGTAAACGCTGCATCTCAGAGACACAGACTTTGGCTTGACTTACTGGGCTGCTCGCCACCTGCCGCATTTAAAAAGAAGAGGGGAGCCGCGTCTATTCCGCAGGCATTGACTCCAACTTTTGCCGAGAGTAAAGAAGTATTAACGGGGCATAGGACAAGAAACTCTGAAAAGAAACCATCTGTCTAGGGGCCACGTAAGAAAACAAGCGCCTCAGGTCTAAGACATTAAAAAAGGTAGTCTCGACTCTGTTTAGCAGAAAAGATCGGTTTAGCCACTGCGATAGAGGCCGGTTTTGTCAAAGGACAGTCAAAGGCTCAAAGGGCGCGCCTGTTTCTCATCAGGCAGCGTAGAACAGTAACACCATAGGGACGCGGGTGGCGCGGTGGGTAAAACCTCAGCGCCTAGGACTTGCCCATCGCATGGTCGGCGGTTCCAATCCCCGCAATGGGGTGAGCTCCCCTTGTTCGGTCCCAGCGCCTGCCAACCTAGCAGTTGGAAAGCCCCCCCTGCAAGTAGATAAATAGGGACCGCTTACAGGCGGGAAGGTAAACGGCGTTCCGTGTGCTGCGCTGGCTCGCCAGATGCAGCTTGTCACGCTGGCCACGTGACCCGGAAGTGTCTCCGGACAGCGCTGGCTCCCGGCCTCTAGAGTGAGATGAGCACACAACCCCAGAGTCTGTCAAGACTGGCCCGTACGGGCAGGGGTACCTTTACCTTTACCTAACAGTAACACCACAATCCTAAACCCACGGATTCCAGTGTTTAGGATCGCAGCCTAACACTGCATGTTCAGCAAAAGGAAAGCAGAAACGCCGGTTTCCACTGTAAAATACACTCTTGTGTTTTTCTTTTTTTTAATTCACGCTTTTATTACAGACAAGAGAGAAAGGACTTGGGGGAGGTAACAGTTCTTCTAAAATACTTGATTCCCGCTAGTTTGTGAAACATGGTGCATTTGGAAAGACCAGACGAATCTGGCCACTATATGTGCCATGAAATATCCCTAAAGGTAAAGGTACCCCTGACTTTAAGGTACAGTGGACTCTGAGGTTGCGGCTCCTCTGGCTTTACTGGCCGAGGGAGCCAGGGTTTGTCCGCAGGCAGTTTTTCAGGGTCATGTGGCCAGCATGACCAAGCCGCTTTTGGTGAACCAGAGCAGCCCACGGAAAAGCCATTTACCTTCCCGCTTGAGCGGTACCTATTTATCTACTTGCACTTTGATGTGCTTTCCAACTGCTAGGTTGGCAGGAGCAGGGAACGAGCAAAGGGCGCTCACCCCATTGCGGGGATTGGAACCGCCGACCTTCTGATCGGCAAGCCCTAGGGCTCTGTGGTTTAACCCACAGCGCCACCCATAAATAGACAACAATTCACTTGAGGATGGCTCGATTTCCAACGGATCGTTCGGTCATATATTTAAAAAGGCTGAAACAACTGGTATCTTTTGGATGAGGATTCAACATAGCTCAGTCCAAATCAACAGCAATTTTGTTGTTGGTTTCAGTGCATGTGAACTGGACCAACTAACTAGAAATTCGCTGGGGGGAAATCTCTGAGTAGGATCCAATTCCCAGTAAGCATTTTATTCTTAAAGTTAGATAGTGCACCAGAAAATTGGGGAGTAAGAAAACGAAGCGGTGTCTAAATATAAGCCATTTTGTTGTATTTGCAGATTTTAAAATCAAGTCTTGCAATGAATAGGTTAATTAATTAAAACTTCTTAGTTTATTTAAAAGAGAAAGAGAGAGAACAATTAGACTTACTTAAACCTATAACGCCTCGTGTAATACTTCTCTTTATTGCTTCAGAAAACGGATTTGCTCCCTATCAAGATTTATGGTCAACTGCTTCCATAAAATGATTACCTATGGTACTGAAATTATTATTTCTCTCAAATAAAATTAATCTCTGTCACGTCTCTGCGTGGAAGTGTGCGCTCTGGCTCATAGTATATTCCTGACCCATTTATTTTCTGTTCCATCGCCTGCAAGAAAAATATGCAAATACTACTTTCACTCAAAGGATGATTACTAAAACCCTGGATGGTTTTCCCAGAACTGTTCATTTTATTTTATTTTATGAACTGACACCTAAAGAGAGAGGAGGGGGAAAGGAAGGCATATTTTTCGAGTTAAGAGGTATTTCTTACTTTCTGTTTGACTGGCAGGCTTTGTAAAATATCTGAATTACTATATAAAAGTAAGTTTGGAAACGTCTACGTGGTCTACTGAGGAGGGAGCTGTAGGGTTTTATTTTTAAAAACTTTCATTTTTGGTGGGCTCTTTCCTGACATTTTCATGAAACAAATGTCAGAACATCACAGAACAAAACTGCCTTTTTGTCTACCATCTTAAGATTCATACTAGGAAGTAAGTCTCATTGAATTCAGTGGTGCTGAGCTCTGAGTAAACGTGCTTAGGTTCTTACCAGGCAGGTCCCAGTGATTGCAATAGGGGTCTTAACTGAATGAGCATTATTACTAGTGCATACTTTTGACACAGTCATGTTCTAAGTTAGTAAGGATACGCTGTCACAAAAATTTACAAAGGAAAAAGCAGAAAATCCGAACTCTGCCCTCGCTCAGAAAATTATCACTACTTTCCTTCTTCATTTTAACTTTTTAAAACATCTAACCCTTCCCGGCCACTTTCACGCACGCATGACGCACCAGTTTAGCGTCGTCAATCATTGTCAATAATTGCGCCAGGCTTAAATGGCGCCCACTTCGAGCTAATGCTGGGAAAAGGGACCACACACAGTTAGTGACTGCGCACAATGGATCATAAGGAAAATAAAAGTTCACTATAGGAAAGGCGCTGGAATAGCTTTGTACCGGGGCGAAGGGATGCAAGGGGAAAGAAAATATTTTGGCAGGATGGAGATTCTTTTCCCACCCGGAAAGCACCCCCGCCCGATGATTTAGCTCCTACAGATGCCTGAAGAGACGCGGCAGCCCGAGCGGGTCTCTCTCTAGCGAGGACAGCAGTGACAGGCAGGAAACCCCCGAGGTCTCTTTTTCTCGCTCCTCCACGTGACCCGGCCTCGAGTCTCTCCCCGTGACATTTCCTACCGATTCGGGGGGAGGGGTTGCTTTGGCCTTAACTATCCCCCACCCGCCTCCCTTTTGACTGCGCAGGAAATTATTCCTTTCCACGGCACCTACTAATTCTTCCCTCTCCGCCTTCGGCAAAATAGGTTCGTGGGCCTGGTCGCCAGCTGGGTGGCTGGAGGGTGGAGACGCTTCCTTAAGGAAACTGGGCCAGCAAAGAATGGAAAGGGAGTAGCCAAGTCAGAGGCCAGGCAAGGAGGCAGCTGCCCTTGAACCAGGCAGCCCAGGTTACAGGAACAGATTCCGGTTGGAGACGCGCGCAGTCCCGATCTTCCGTGGAAATAAATCCCACTGTTTTCCATGGGGTTTCCCACCCCCCAGCTGAGTGTGTGTTGGGGTTACAATGCGGTGTTTCTCAAATGAGGGTCCCAGCTGTTATTGGACTGCAACTCCCACCACCCCTAGCTAGCAGGACCAGCCAGAGGACAGGTGCCCCTGTTCCCTCAGCCGCCTTTCTCCCACCAGGGCGCAGGCAAGCCGTGGGCCGCCCTTCCCCTTTCCCTACCTTCTCGGGTGGGATGCTTGAAGGCCGCTGTGGGAGCCGGGTCTCCCCCGTATATGGCCACGCCGGGCCCGTGGTGAGGAGCCAAGGGGTTGCCTGGCGTCTGCCAGTGATGATGCGCCGGACTTAGGTAGCTTCCTCCCGGCCCGCCGTAGACTGCTTGGTTTGAAGACGGGTAGGCGCAAGGGGACAGGAAGGTACTGACAGCTGAGAGCCCGGGAGGCGGCTGAGAACAATAGAAAGAGAAAATAGTAGATGGCGGCGCCTACGAAAAGACAGGATTCTAAACATTGTCTTGGAAGTAAATTAAAATGGATTAGCAATGCCGTTCACTTCCAAGTAAGCGACAGGAAACTGCAACGAGTCTAAAGGGTGCAAACACCTGCACAAAAAGAGAGATAAGCTCTATTCTCCCTATTTAATGAGGACGCGCATCTCGTTCTGGAATCCTCCCTTCCTTAAGCGCAGAAAGTAGGACAAGCGCGCAGATAGTTAGCTTTTCAAAGAAGTGTTGGCTCCTGCGAAATTTACATAACTAAACGCAGGTAACTTCACCTATGTGCAAAATGTGTGTTGCTGTAGGGGTTTTTCTAAAGGAATAGTAATATTTTTAAAAGAAAATAAATACTGTGGTGACCAGATCTGAGTAGAAAGTGTCTAAAGTTTTCTGTGCCTAAAGCAAGGAAATAAAGTAAAATAGAAATGCAAATTTACCATGTGAGGCAAAGAAAGGGTTTGTGACAAGAATACATTCGGAAGAGCGGTTTGCTGTTCTACACACACACAGACACGGAGAGAGAGAGAATGTTTCTGTTCCACTTCTCTGGATTCTCCATCTGTGTGTTCTTTAGATATAAAGTCAGATGGTTTTTAAACAGGGGTGGGGGGTGTTTTCAGACTCTCTTTTTAATACCTGCTTACAGCATTTTCGGTCATAGATATCGTATATTTTCCAGAGATCCACAGATCTTACATGAGTAAACGCACAACTGAACATTGTCATTCTGCCCATCGCGCAGGAAGGGATGATCGTCATCGTACTTATTTTTTAGCTTCTTCCCCCACCCAGCCCGTCTCTGCCATTGAATTCCAGGCTGGCCGTGCTGCTGTTACCTGGGGGTATTTAATGTCCGCTTCCGCTGCTGATTTGTCAAGCGCGCTGACACCTTGCCCGGCAGCAGGGAAGGTGGTCCTGTTCACACTGGGCCAGTCTTCTAGTTTGGGAGGGTAGGCAGAGCCATCTGTCGCAGCCAGAGCGCCTGGGATGGGAAAGAAATAGATTGGGGAAAATATTAACTCTCAGGACAGATGAGCTGGACCCTCCGAGCAGGCTGGCTCGGTGAAGTGTCCCCGGGGGAAAGGACAACCTCCGAGGAAGATCCCAAACGTCGTTTGATTCAGTTCTCAGTCTTTCCTGTGCCAGTAAAGGATTATTCCAGACTTCTTTTTATTTCGCCCCTAACTGCAGTGCAACAGCCTCGTAAAAGAAGCTAACAACAAACGCAATCCAGATTTATTTATGAAGCGCTCGTTCCCAGCATCGCCGCTGCAGCCTCCGTTTGGGTGGGAAGTGCTTCGAGAATAAATTCTGGCGGACTGGGGGGGCCAGGGGAGCTGAGCTTTCGGAAGACACGGGGGCTCTCGGTGTTTCACAGGCAAGCTGCTCAACCGATCGGCTCTGAACGTCGTCGCGTAAAACGCAAGGTTACAAACGAGGGTGATCCGAAGGGGAAACATATAGAAGAAATTGCGAGCCTGAAATTGCAAACAGCTTTTGCCAACATTTCATTTGAAACATATCTTCCACCTCCATGCCTATTCCATTTACACGGACCGGTTTTTGGCTCCCTTATCCTTCAGGAGGCCCATTTCAGATTGGGGGGTGGGGCGGGGGGAGTTGTTCGGTGAGGAGGACCAAGGTTCAGCAATTTCCTACTGCCTGCTCTTCGGTACATTCAATGTTAAACTGGGGGAACATATATTTTTAAAGCATTTGGGACTCCTTGTTTTATAGTTCAGTTCAGTAGAACTGTTACCGACTCAGGAGAAGCGGGCACCTCCTTTAGAGTAAAAGGATTTGTGTCTTTGGAATGCGTTACCTGGCGCATAGAGACCCATTAATTATATGGAGCTGAAACCAGATAGAGGTGCTCCTGAATACCTATAGTTTGAAACAGGGAGTGGGTGGGATGCCTCTTTCCTCCCCCCCCTTTTTTTAAAAAAACAACAACAACAACCTGTAAATGCACTTGAAAGATGAATTATTCCATTAAGAACGAATAACTTCTATACGTCTGTGACTGGCTGAATTTTATATCCACAAAGTGGAACATTCTCTCCCACATGAAGTCTTAACTTTTTAAAAAAAAAAAAGAGAGAGGGAACACGGTTTCCTCGTAATGAAACGTAGTAACAAATCGTAGAAGAGAACCAGAGCCTAAAAATACAATATTCCAAATAATTTGCTGCCTCTTCCTTCTAACAATGAGTCTGTGGGTCGTTTGGATCTCCTGAAGTTCTAGAAAATAAGTAAAGTCTCAGCGAGAAGCGCTGGAATAAATCAACGAGGCTTTCTCAACCGGAAGGCGAGTGAACATTTTAGGAGGAAGGGGGAGAAAGCCCCTCTCCCACATTTGATATTTGAAAAAAAAAGGTAATCACGAAACGAACTTGCTGGGTCCATTTTTTCTTTTCTTTCCTCCTAAATAAAAAAGGAAGGGGAACAGTATAAGGGCTCCGAGCTTGCGGTTGGCAATCTATCATCGCTACGAAAATATTTTCCACATTTTTTCATAAGAAGTTCAAGATGTCCGGGCCCTCTTTGCAACAACAGCCGGAGTTCTGTCTGCTGAATTCTGGCCCTCCGGGTTCTTGCAGCAGCAGCTTCCAGGGCGCCTCTGGGCTTCCAGTAACGAGGTGCAGGAGATATTACCATGTGGCGCGTTGAGACGTGGGAGCATCTCATTCAAATCCCGGCTCAGCTATGAAAAACGCCCTCGAGCAAATCGCTAGCAGCTCTCAGCACAAAGCAAGGATGGGCGACTTCTGTACTGGAGAGAGCGGGGTGGGGCTGGGGGGAGTATATTTTGCTACATCCAGGGGTGTCATTTAGAAAGGTCAGAGGAGAACCCAGGAGTTCTATACATGGCTTTCGACAGAGTGACAGATGGGAGTCATGCCAAAGGCACAAAACCTTTTGCTTATCACAGGACAAACAAAAACAAAACCTGTCTGACCCGTGTTGAGAAACCTGCTATAATTCTTGGTAAGTAATAAACATGAAACCGTGGGCAAGGCTTGTAAATACGCTGCCTTCTTTTGTCACGAAGGTCTTGAATATATTCAAACCGGGATCTTTAAGGGTTGCTGAGACACTGTCTCCCTCACCAGCTTCATACACTTCACAGCGAAATGGCGCCACAACTACTCTGCCAGAGGTGGCGGGCCGTGCAAGCTGCTATCCTAAGGGCCTCGCAGGGCACCTGCTCCCTAACTGCGAAGAAGAACTAGCATTGACTGCTGTACAGTTCTCTCTCCTTTCTTCGGGAAACAAGCTTGTTTCCAGCAGCCCTCACTCTGGTCCAGGTTTGGAGAAGCTTCGCGGGGACCCGATCCAATTGCCCCTCTGGCTTCCACGACCTTCAGCTGCCCATCACAGATCTAAACTGCCTCAGGAGATTGTGATGAAGAGCCATAAGATCAGAATGGGCATCCATTGTTGTATACTAAATCTGCAATCCTATGTACACCTTATTTTTGGAAAAAACGTGTAAAAACCCCATTGAACTCACTGGGACTTTTGTTTGTTTGTTTGTTTGTTTGTTTGTTTTTAAGTCCAGACTCAAAACGATGAAATTAAATAAAATAATAGTTCAAAAGCATGACTGGAGAAACTTTTTCTTTGGTTGGAGGCTTCTCTCTCCCTCCCCCCTTCACTTTTTTCACTCACACACCCTCAACAGTTTTTGCATTTACAAAAACCAAGAACCCCTTAAGCACAATTGCTTAGTCTTTAAATAGGCCCTATATTTACTGAACCGTCCGCCTTTCCCTCCCTCTGTTGCCTCTCCCAAGTCCTGTTTTACACTGTAGTGTCCTCGGGGCAGCAAACGATCTTTGTCGCCCTTCAAGAAGCTCCACGCGCCCTGATGGAGAGTAAGAACAGCTCTGCCGCGCCGGGTGCAATAATGCATTCCCTCCCCACCCTGACCCACTCACCGCTCTGCTCCATGAAGGTGCGGATGCCCAGGATGTTGCTGACTGAGTGAGCCGACGGCCAGGAGCGCGGGAGGCTGACGTGGGCGGCGGAGACGGGCGCTCCGGGGTGGCTGCCCATCTTGGTGCCGGCGGATGGCGCAGCGCCGGGGTAAGGATACTGATAGATGTGGTTGTAGGGCAGGGTGGGCTGCGGGGCAGGTTGCTTGCAGCCGCCACTGCCGGCGTCGTAGGCTCCTCCGGGCTGCGAAAGGTTGCCGATCTTGTTCCTCAGGATCCTGCTGATGGAACTCACCGAAGGCACGTTGTACTTGTCGCAGACGCCGTCCGCCAGCAGCCGGTCGCGGATCTCCCACGCGAAGATGCCCGGGTCGCCCTGCTTGTAGTCTCGGATGTGCTTCACGACGTTGGGCGTGGTGACCCTGGGCTTGCTCCCGCCGATGGCGCCGGGGAGGATGGAGCCGGTCTCGTTGTAGCGCGCCAGGATCTTGCTCACGCAGCCGTGCGAGACGCGCAGCTGCCGGCTGATGTCGCACGGCCGGATGCCCAGCTGCGCCAGCTCCACGATCCGCAAGCGAATGGCGTTGGGCAGCGGCCTCCCGTTGACAAAGACGCCGCCCAGCTGGTTCACTTCGCCGTACGTTTGCTCTAGAAGCAACCGGGGAGGAGGGAGGGGAAGAGAGGAGGGGAGAAAGCGCTAAGCTCTTGCGATTGTGGCCACGGATGGAGGAGAGCTGCCTGTTGGGACTTAGCTGAGGGAGCAGCACCCTCTTCTAAAAATAAAATGTGGCATTATAATTGTTCCAGGCAAAGTTATCCTGGGCAACGATCACTTACTCCTTCAGCATCAGGAAATGGAATCCCCTCCTCATTTCTTTTATAACGAAACTTCTCTGAACGCGAAAGCTTAAGACCGACCAAAATAAGTACTGGAACTCCCCGCCACCCATTTTTTTTTTAAAAGAGGAATGGAGACAGAGGAGCAGCCGAGGGCTTAATGGAGGGTATTGGCCATTATAGCAAATCAGAACCTCCGAATGCAGGGGCAATCTACCACGGACCAGCAGACGCGCTCGATGCTGCGGGAGAAGCCGGATTTCCAGAGACGTCTGGCTGAGGCCGGCGGGAAGTAGCCAGCCGGCCAGGATGGAAGGGGGCCGGCCGGGAGCCAGCCCCAAGCGGCGGCCTGGAGAGAAAGGCGGCTCCTGACTCTCCAGGCGAAAGCGCTCCGGTCTCGCCCACACCTCCCCGCAAGCCGCGCGGCAGCCGCTGCCCTCCGTCCCTCCTGCCCGCTTACCCATGGCCCGCTAGGAGAGGCGCCCGTCGATGCGCGGCCTCTGCCTGTCCGTCCCGGCGCCGGGAAGTGGGCGCCTCGAGCGCCAGCCTCGCTGGCGGGGCCCCTCTCCGCGCCCGCGCCCCCGGCCAAGCTGGAGCAGAGGCCGGGGCAGCCTACGCGCCGCCCTCCCAGCTGCGCTGCTCCGCATCCGACGTCGAGAGGGGCCACTGAACCCGCAGCTCCGGCCGCCTCCACTTGACGTGTCTCCCACGCCAATCTCCGGGCTGGCGTCGGAGGTGCCGGCGCGCCTTTGGCCGCTCATTGGCTCCCGTCGGGTGTTCTTGGCCCGGTTGGGGAGGCCCGGCGAGGTGCGGCGGGCAGGGCTTGCCTGAGTTCCGCCCCGGCCGGAGCGCCCCCCCCCCCGGCCTGCAAGTCGAGCCGGAGCAGACCCAGGCCGGGGTGGCCTTCAACCCAAGCCGCCCCCCGCCCCCTCCATCTCCCGCCGCCAGACGACCCCCCCAAAAAAAAAACCAGCCCTGGAGGCGGTAGAGAGTGGGTGGCGCCCTCTTTTGAGTCACCATATATATTTTCCCCAATCAGGTGATCACTGTCCTCTGGGTTCCTGTTTGGACAAGAGGGCCCGATCTTTTTGGAGGACAAAAAATAATTTCGCCTCGGTTGGGCTAGAATGACCTCCGCCAAGGCAGCGAGGTGGGTGAGGTCAGGTGGATCGCTTGCCACTTGCAAATGTGCCCAGGTGGGCAGGGGTGGTCTCAGCGACTCGGTGCTAAGCAGAGATGCGGCGCGATCCTGCGCAGTTTGCGCGAAAGTCAATCTGCTTATGTTGAGGGCTGGGCGGGGTGCTTGTTACTTTCAGTGACGACACATCAAACTAAGCATATTTATTTCCAAGTAAATATGTATACACTCGAGTTGCACGACCCATTGGATCAGCTTCCTTTCGAGTAAGGAGGCAAAGGCCGTGTTTCCCTAAATAATTCACCACTGGTTTCTAGCTAAGCAGCCAGCCAAAGATTGCGGTTGACTCCTATTCTCCTGTTCTCCTGTTCTATTAAAGCAAGCAAGCAAGCATGTAACCCAGGGAAGGAAGCCCCACAGGTAGGGCCGGGTGTGGCATTGCTCTCACCTTAAAAGGGAGGGGCTGTTGGAAAGGCGAGATTTTCCTCCCCAGCATGTTGCCTATTTTTAACATACCAGGATCTTGTCATGTTCCTCGGAAGCAGATTTTTTAAAAACTCAACTTTCTTCTCAGAAATTCGAGCCCTCAGATTTCATCAGAGCATGTTCATGCAGAGTATATTATTATTATTATTATTATTATTATTATTATTATTATTATTATTATTATTATTTTCAGAACAGTTTTCCCTTTGTGACATACAGGAACTAGATAAATCGGAACTTACCCAATTATTGGGAGTAAGTCCCAATAATTTCATTGCGATCGTCATCCAAGTAATTGCGCTTAGAAAAGAGTGAAACGAATATATATATTTTTAAATGTTTCCATACCGATTTTGAAAGATTATATGTCATCTAAAAAGCTGAGAAAGACAAATCATGTCGCTTTATTCTATCAATGTGCAAAATCTAACACTGGATCTGTACGGGATTTCTTGCTTTTTCTAACAAACATAGAAAGAATCCGGGTGTACTAAATGTATTTTTGGAAAGCTTCTTGCACGTTTTAAACTTACTGTATTCCTGTTAACTCATTGATCAGGATAAATTTAGGCCGGTATCCCGCAACTTGGAATTATCGGAGGTTTCCTGCTATGTTAATTGGCGTTGCTGCTTTAATTCCCTCCGTTTAGGACCTTGTCGCAATCCTCCAGAGTGAAACACCTTGCAGGACCTGCCGGAGCCTCGCGAAGTCTGACAGCTTCTCCCGATGGCGGTCATTTGCTTCGTTTGACTTTGTGTAAATGTTTATGCAGGCTGTGGCTTGCTAGCCTTGCCCCGCATTAACCGATAGCAAGCTGCAGCCTATTGCATGTCCCATTCATTTCGGTGCGAGAAGTTAATCCTCTTCCGTTGAAATCAGTGGGGCTTAAAAGTGCTGAATTAACTTGGGCAGGAGCAGCATTGTAAACACATGCTAATTGTCTGGACGTCAAAACAGAAAAAAGGCAGAAAAGGTTTAACCAGAATTAAAGGACAAAGTGATTGTTGCTCCTGTTTACTCTTCGCTGTTTTATGAACGAAAACACCCCGATCCTAGTACAGCACTCATTAAGCACGATCTAGCCAAAGTTAAACTCTTTTGATTCTAATGGGAGACCGTTAAGCAAATGCTTAAAATGCTGCGCAGCTGAAATCAACGGGAGCTGAAAGATAAGAGGCATTGGTTTCAACGGAATTTGCTTGTGCTTAATAGGTCGCAGCGCTAGAGAACCGAGATCTCCGGCCAGTGCACACTTAAGAGAGAGCAGGAACCGTGAAGCAGGGGAGCTTTCATCTGAGAAAAACATGAATAGGATTGCACTGTAACTTCGCAATGTGATCTCAGACTGGAAAGACCCTTCTCGGTTGTGGCAAGAAATCGGGCTGCCGCTTCAGTTCTCCCAAGTGTAAACATAATGCACAGCCCCACGTACTTTGTAAGAATTGTAAACACACACACAGAGAAAACAATGCCTTTATTTTCCTCCCTTCCTTCTTAAAAAATGTATAAAACGCTTCCTCCTCTTTTTGCACTATGAAGGCTCCGAGGTGCACAATTAAGAGGAATGAAAATGACACCAGAGGTTCCTCAGGAATTCGTGAACCGCCTTGAGTACTGGGAGAAAGGAGCGATAACAACAACAACAACGAAGCGATGTACTCCAGGCTGGTAGTGCAACATTACGCACATTTTTATATACTGTATATATAAAAGATCCCATTGTGTAGAGCGAGACTTTCTCTAAGATAAGTGAGTATGTTTCCAGCCTGAAAGACGTTCCTCTGTTCTCTTCAGAAAGCGCCGGTGCGGAGTACTCCCCATGCATGTTTTCTCGAAAGTAAGGACTAACGCTTTCATTCAATTGAGATCACTTCCTGTGCAATGTGCATAATTTCAGAGCCCTAGTGCGGATTGGACATCCCTTGGTAGCTATCAGACCGTGGGCGTTCATTGCTGGCTGGTAGGTATCCTGAGGATCCGAAACCCTTTGAAATTCAGCTCTAACAGCCTGATTTTATTATATACATCCTTGCAAGGGACGGAGTTTCTGTGCATTCAAAGAGTGCACAGGATTTGCAACCTCAGGACATAATCCCGTGCATGTATAGGATTGAACATGCAATGATGTGATCTTGGGTATTGCTTAGCAGATCCCTATGACTACTCGCCATCTGTGCTGGCAGTCTACGGGCACAATTCCTAGGACACTCTCCTCGCGCAAGTCCCATTAGAATAGATGAGGCGACCTCAGGAGAGCCCCGCCCTTTTTCTCCCGTCCCGGGCGGTAAGCAGGCACCCAATGTTCACATGTCAAGCGTTTTAATAATGGATACCGCTTTTTCTTCCCGCAAAGGCTCACAGATGGAAAAGATCAGAACAGGGGCAGATAATAGCCTTTCCCTGACCCTGACCCTGATCTTTTACCTTGACTGGCTGGTCCGAAATAGCATCGTTAGCTGGCAAGCAACATATATTTATATGTCAATTAGTAGGGAAAAGGGTAATAAATAACTGAAGAAAATGACCGACACTCCATCGGAGTTTCAAAATACTGTATACCGAGAAAGGCATGTTCATGGAGCAGTAAAAGGAACGTGCGTAACATTGATTAAGCATTATGTAGGATTAATGTGGAAAAGGCATAAAGGACAAGATCCACCGAGAAGTTGTCTAGCAGAAAAATCGGGTGGCAGCTGCGGCAGTGGCCTGGGGCAGCTTTTCTTCGTTTCAGCTCCGCGGGATACTGCCCAGCGCCTTGAGCGCTTGAGCGCGTGGGGCGTAACACAATCTTTTAGTTTTGCTAGCCAGTGCCGTGCAGTGTTGGACTCTGGAGAACTGGATTCAAATCCTCGCCCGGCTCTGTCTCGAGCACTGAATTGTGCCAATCTGTAAAGGCTCTCAATGGCGACTAGTCTCCCTCCACAGTCGGAGGCAGCGACGCTTCTGGATACCAGCTGCTGGGAAGCGCAGGAGCTAGAATCCCGCTTGTGTGGCTCCCCACCATAGGCATCCGGTTGGCCACCGTGAGACAGCGGGATGCTGGACTAGACGGGCCATTGGCCTGATCCAGCAGGCTCTTCTTGTGTTCTTAAAATAGGAAGCACATAGAGGTCACGAACCTCCCGGGGACCCGCAGGGCTTTTGGCGGCTTGTGACCAGAAGTCCGGCCTTTGCGCAAGAAATTTGAAATAATCTGGATTATTTCCCCATACCCGCAAAAGATCTAGACCCCAGATCTGAAAACCCCGCCCACCACTTTAAGGCCTGGGCATTCCGACTTTGAAGGATACTTCTAGGGCCTTACAAATCAGGTGGATTTGATGCATTTTGGATCCACATCAAATTTAAGCAGTCAACTCCCAACGTCATCGAGCTAATCGCGGGGTGGGGTAGGGGGGGGGGTGGGGGAGGAATCAGAAGCCTCCTATTATCTTCTTCTTCTACTACTACTACTATTTAAATTTCTATTTCGTATTTCATCCGAAGATCACAGGGTGGTTTACAACAATATAAAAACACAAATATAGAGAGTTAGGCACACTTAACTGGGAGTGAGCCTCGCCAGCGGCCTCCTATCAAGAGTGTGGCTGACAAGAAATACAGATCGAGCTCCTAAACCTGCTTTAGATACACAGCCACGCTCCTTCTCGATGCCATGCAACAAAAATGAACCTTAGACCAATGCAGACTTTGCGTCTCATTGACAAGTCAGTTATTTTTTCTCGCTGCTGCCGCACCTCCCGGCTTTCGCCTTGTTTAACATCCAGCCTGATGGAGAGTTCCGGAAGATTCAAGATACAAAGGCTCATTATTTTGTGACACCGTGGCTGGTCATAATAGGAGGACTTTTGGAAATAAGAATGACACTTTAACCCTTAGCCATGCACGCTAGTGTAAAACACCTCTTCCTCTGCTTCGCTTATCCTAGTCGGTTTCTCTCCGAGGGAAGCGCATGACTTTGGCAAATAGCTCCCCAAGAGATTGTGTCACCGTCCCTGCTGTGAAATAAGTGGCGACGCTTCGCCCCGCTTCGCTACCACACCGATAGAATCTACGTTAAAGAATACCAGGTGCCTGCGCAGTTTAAGGGGCATTTAGGATAGTTGCTGTTTTATCCTTCATAGTTTCTCCTGAAGAACACGCACACGGGGTCTGAAACACGAGATGGAGAAGCTGCATCCTAAGCCCTTGCCAGGCCTCTGAACTTGGCCTGGTTTAGTAACAGGTTGGAGGCGAAGCGGACAGAGATCGCCTAGGAACTCCGACTCCGACAGCCAGGAACCGTCCCAGGAGTCTACAGCCCAAACGCCGCAGAAAGGCTCCGGGACCTCGAAGAGGCTCAGCTCGCCTCGTGCGGGAGACGTGTCTTTGTTTCTGTAATACTCAGCCTCTACACGAGAAAGGCTTGCGCTTGGCCGTAAAACAAAATGGGCCGGATCCAGAAAAGGATTCCCGCAACCTACTGGCACAGATACTTTTTTGTATATAAGGAGCTTCTTCCTCTTCCTCCAAGTCCCCTGGATCCCCAGACTTGAGAATGTTTCCTTTTACTTATTTATTTCAGAAAATTTGTATGCCGCTTTATTGAAGGAAAAGACCTCAAAATGGTTTACAAAAGAAGAAGAGGTGAACAGGTGTCATGATTTATCTTTAAATATAACTTTATTTATTTATTTATTTATTTATTTATTTATTTATTTATTTATTTATTTATTTATTTATTTATTTCCTCTACATACGTAGCACATTCTTCATTTCTTCCTCCTTTGACAGGCGGATTGCACACAGCGGAAAGAAATCACACACTCTTGAAAATCATTTGCCTCTCATCGCTATCCATCTTTTTAGTTGAAAAATGAAAGATTACCTCCGCAGCACTAAAAGCTAATTCGGAACCAATGATTACTAGAAGTCCTTTTTTTGTCCGCGTAAGGGGCTGAAGGCCACTCTGGCCTGGGCGCAAGCTCCCTTAGATTCCAAAGGACTCACCCTTGAGCAGACGCGGTTAGGACGGCGCTGCCAGCTGTCTCGGAGGGGGGCAGAAAACCTGACGCCTGAGAGGGCAGACTGGTGACCTTTTGTCGCCCTCTGTCGGAAATCTGAGTTCCTTTTCGGCACACCTAGCGGACTTCTTCGGCTACGAAGTGATGCTCAGATACAGTAATAGAATCATAGCATCGCAGAGCTGGAAGGGACCCCGAGGATCATCTAGTCCAACCCCCCGCAAAGCAGGAATCTTTTGCCCAAGTGGGGCTCTTTCTCCGATCTCATTTCCTGTTTGTAACGACTACCTAAAATCCTAGCATGAAAACACGCTATCGTGATACAGTACAGTGGTACCTCGGGTTACAGACGCTTCAGGTTACAGACTCGGCTAACCCAGAAATAGCGCTTCAGGTTAAGAACTTTGCTTCAGGATGAGAACAGAAATCGTGCTGCGGCGGCGCGGCGGCAGCGGGAGGCCCCATTAGCTAAAGTGGTGCTTCAGGTTAAGAACAGTTTCAGGTTAAGAATGGACCTTCAGAACGAATTCAGTACTTAACCCGAGGTACCACTGTACATGTATTTGTGCCACAAAATTATGTGCAGGACAGGTTTTAAAGCGGTTCTCCCTCCCCGGAGACGGGGAGTTTTCTAAATTGGGCTGGTATAGAGATTACTTTCTCAAAGCAGCTTACATCCATGGAAAGCGCAGCAGCAAAATACAGCAACAATAAAAACAGAACCGAGATGGGTAGGTCAGGTGCTACACTGCCTTCAAGAAAACCACTTCAGCCTGGCAAGTCAGAAGCGGAAGAGGATGGAGGGGAGCGGAGGTCGCCAGTTTTCGTGCCCCGGGGATGTCCATGGGAGCGAGGAGTCCCTCAAGCGTCTCCCGCGGCAAGCTGCTCCACAGCCCTGGCGCGCTCACGGAGGCAGCCCCACCTAGTGGGGTCCGCGCGCGTCCTCGGAGACCGGCTGGGCAGAATGCAAGGCTCCCACGTCTAGGGCAGGCGGAGCCAAGGCATCCTCATCTGGCCCCCTCCCCCGCTCCTCCCTGCTGAGATCTGCGGGGGGAGGAGGAAGCTGGCAAGCAGCGCTGCTCCCTGGGCTGGGTGGAAGGCAGGCAGGAGGGAAAGGGAGGAGGGCAGGCGGAAGTTGGTGGAGCAATGCTGCATTTGTTCTAATGTCCCTTGGGTGGGGCACCGAGATCGCTTTGAAGTGAGTGGCATAGCTGTCAACTTTCCCCTTTTCTTGCGAGGAATCCTATTCGGAATAAGGGAATTTCCCTTTAAAAAGGGGGGGGGGGGAGTTAACAGCTATGGCGAGTGGTCAGACTGGGAGGAAGAGGAGGAGGAGGAGGACGTGGTTCTTCAGCTTTAGCTGCCAAATAAAGAAGCCAGCAGCTGTCCGAAGTGTGGGATATTTACATTGCAGTCAAACCAACAACATGTGGTGTGTGGCTAGAAAGGCAGGCACAGAGGAAGTTGGGTCTCACAGGGTCTACAGGAAACCCTTCCTAGGAGAGCCACTCCCACTGTGTCCAGCCAGATAAGGGGGCCTGCTCTTCCTTCTTCTGCCTCTTCCTCTGCTTCCTGCGATCTTGCCTCATCTCTCATGCCTCATCCATGACTAGAGATGTAGGTCCATGTTCTGAGTCGGAGACATAGCACAGACTCCACTTTCATCTGAGCTACAACATATGCCTTTAACTACTTTTAAGCCTGCCTCAAGACTGCTACTGTGATACCAAACAAGTAATTTTTTCTTTCCTTATAAGAAGACTGTTTTGTGTGATTATTGTTTTTAGGGGAGAAAAGAGGAAACAACAGGAAAATCCACTGTGGGATGTGATACACAAGTAGCAGTCAAGTACAACATTCCTTGTTTTCCTAGAGTGGACATGCGGGAGAATGTTTGGTCCAGCCAGTCATAAAACTTCCTGTTTCCTCCGGGCTGGGACATACTTCCTTTGCATGTGACTAGAGGTGGGTGTGACCTTACCTGCCCGGGTAACAAAAGAGCAAGTCACGCAGCACACACTCTCTCTTTGACTTCCTCCGTTGCTGGAGCAGCTTTTTAGCTTTTCAGCTTTCAGCCAACAGAGGACACTGGGATTATCCCCATATGGAATAGATCCACACATATCTACTCTGTAACTAAGTCTGCCTTCAGGGATCCAACTGTGAACTGATGACATGAGTAAACTTCTTTTATCTACTTTACACAAGATTGTGGTGTGTTTATTCTTTTAACAGGGATCAAAAGGGAACTTGCCAGGAACCTAATATTGAGAGGCTTAAACAAGTCTGCAACCAGCTATCTGCTGTGCATTTAAAAGGGGAATTTAAAACTCTGCTAAATAAAGGAACTTGCTAACGTAAGTTAGGAAGGATATTAACAATATGTCCTCTCCTGCCTTCCTGAACATTCCCACATTCAGTCTGTGTTGGATCCTGGGTTACTTAAACAAAAGGCTAAAATGAGTTTATCAATAGCTTTCTTGTTTTGTTTTTTTTGCAAGGGGTATTCCCAGTGAATGCTCTGAGACTTGCCCCCAAATAAACAAATAAATCAGGCTGCCAAGACTATTTATTTGGGGACAGGTATTTGTTGATAAGCAGAACTTTTCAAAATCAGAGCTGAATTCTCTTTAAATGTCCTGTGCCCAGCAGTGCTTTTGAAAGAGAGATGGGGGCTTAGTGGGGGGCCGGCAGGGAATGAGATGGAGAAAAGGAATGTTCACTTGTCATGTATAAGTGCTTCAGCACAGGGGCAAGTGTGAGAATGTTCAGGGAGGCAGGAGAGGATATATTGTTTAATTATATCCTTCCCAACTTGTGTTAACAAGTTCTACAATTTAGCAGAGTAACATTCCCCTTTTAAACTTGTACAGCAGATAACGTCTTTGCCAGGCTTGTTTAAGCCTCTAAAATAAGTTTCCTGGTAATTCCCCTTTATTCCCTCATAAAAACATAGATATGACACAGTCTTGTATAAATGTATAAAAGTTTACTCACACAAATTCTGCTCACCGATGGATTCCAGAAGGCAGATTTGAATTACAAAGTATACACACCTGGAATCCATCCCATAAGGAGATAGTTCCTTTGTCCTCTCTTGGCAGCCAAGAGAGCATGGCTGCTTCCCCTGTGCTGTTTTGTTACCTGCATAGGTGAGGTCACGCCCACCTCTGGTCACATGTAGAGGAAGTCTGGCCCAGCCCAGGAGGAAATGGGAAGTTCCGGCTGGCTGGTCCAGACATCCCCTTTTATGTCCACTCTAGGAATGTTGTATTTGACTGCTCAGTGTTTCACATCCCACAGCAAGTCGATAAACTTCAGCCTGGTGGTGAATGTCAAGAGAGGTTCCTTTTCTGAGCAGAACTGACAAGAGAAGGGATGGCCCCTCGCCACAGGCAGAAATCTCTTCTCCTCCTAACTTCCATTTCATCCAAGTAATTGATAGGCAAGGCGTAAAACAGGATCCTGATCAAATCAGAAAGACTTGCACCAGAGTTAAAAAAGAAAAAGGGGTGGGGAGAACCCAGCTGTGGACTCCTTTGTAAATAAATGCACACATTTCAGCAGGTAATAAGATGGGTAGCATGAGACGTACCATGATACAAGCCTGGGGTAGACCACTTCAGGCTTCAGGTATGGGGGCTTGTTCACACAGCTGTACAGCACATCTACAAAACAACAACAACAAAGATTCCCTCCTCACAGCCTTCTCACTGATATATTAGTTCAGAGGTTTTCAACCTTTTTGGGTCCACAGCTCCCTTAACCAACTACCTTCTTTCTACAGCACCCCTGTGTGGCTCAGGAGCCCAGTTATGTCTCCCATTGCCTGCAGAGCTGGCAGCCTCTCACCCTTTTTTGAGCACCCTCCCTTGTGGAGTGTTCCCTCAGCCTCCTCTCCTCTCCCCTCTCCTTGGGAATCATCTCGACAGTTGTTGCTGCCACCCCTAGTCTTCCCCCCCACCCTAAAGAGAGGTGCCTCCCAGAGGCACCATTAGCCTGGGGTGCTTGTAGCCAGGGCTGCTGCAACAAACAGATGTGCAAGTCTTTGGCAAGCAGAGATGTGAGAGCATCAGAGGAGGGAGGGAAGGAAAGAGGGACAGAGAGACCAGTGTTGCCCCCAGCACCCATGGCCACATCACACTGGTTGAAAACCACTGTACTAGTTTATTCTCTGCAAGGATCGAGAGGTTTGAAGATGCAAATGTGGGCCTCTGCCTCCTTCCTGAAGAGGTACAGCCCAGCACCAGTGAGCTAGCCAACATTCAGGATCTCCTGAGAAATAACCACTGAGGATACATAGAGAGGGGGCCCTGTTTTACCCTCCTTCCAAAAACTGCCTATATTTTCAGAAACAACGAAACAAGGGAAGCTTGGACCTACTTTAGAAACAAAGGAATTGTTATGGTATTCTAAAAAGAAAGCCTCCTAACGGTCTTTGGTATGCATTGGTATGTTCCTGTGGCCACTGCAACAGTGCCTGGTTGTTTACACAGGGATCCTATCTACCATCCCACCCCCCTAAGTAGTTCCACTGATTTCAGTAGTAATCAGATGGAACAGATGGCCAAGCATGCAAAAGGAAGGGAGATAGTAGTAATGGAGGACTTCAATTACCCGGATATTTGTTGGATGTCAAACTCAGCCAAGAGCATAAGATCAAACAGATTCCTCACTGGCCTTGCAGACAACTTCATTGTCCAGAAAGTGGGAGAAGCAACAAGAGGAACAGCCATTTTAGAACTGGTCCTAACCAATGTTGATGACCTGGTTAGTGGGGTAGAAGTGGAAGGATCATTAGGCGCGAGTGATCATGCTCTTCTGAAGTTTACTATACAGCGGAAAGGAGCAGCCAAGCATACTAGGACTCAATTTCTTGACTTTAAGAAAGCCGACTTCATAAAACTTAGGGAAGTGCTGGGTGAGATCCCATGGACAGTAATACTAAAAGGAAAGGGAGTTCATGATGGCTGGGAGTTTGTTAAGAGGGAGATAGTAAAAGCACAACTTCGGGCAATACCAATGAGATGGAAACATGGAAGGTGCCTAAAGAAGTCAACACCAACATACACACACTATTTACAGATGTTAAAAGTAGTCTTCTCTCTCTGAGCCCAGAGAGGGTTCTTTGCTTCAAAGTCCTTGCTGTGTTAAAGTCCAAACCAAATTCTAAGCTCAGTTGCTTTCAAAGTCCTGCAACTGATAGAAGTATCTGATTTTTGAAGTCTGACAATTTTCCTAATTCTTCCTCAAAAAGTCTTCACTCAAATCCACAGTTCCAATAGACTGCAGGAATTGTTGAGGGCTATCTCCTACCACAATCCACACAGAATGCTGTAACCTGAACCCTATACATAAGGTTATTTGCCAAATCTTCCCAGTAACACAGATAAAAGAGTCACAAGATGCACGCAGGTGAGGAGTGAGTTATCACTGCTGACTCATGGAGAATTATCCCATTAACTGCAATCCTTAACACCCCTAAATTGCCACCTGGGACACATTTCTCCTAGGACCACCAGACTAGGTGTTTCCAGGAGAACACCTGACACAACCTGGAACAGCTCAGGCAAAGAATCCTTGGTGCAGTGGGGAGGTCAGTACACCAATAGGAATCCTGTACTGTCCTATTGCCTAACTTCCAGAACATGCACTCAGCAAACTGGGTTTCCCTAATAGGACTCTTGGTGAAAACTAATGACTTCCTAAAAATTCACACACAAGCGAGTCCCATGGAGTTCAGTGATGCTTTCTCCCAGTTACAGTACGTAGGTGTAGCTTCAGTAAACATTGACTGATTAAACATTGACTGATTATTCAAAATATTTTTTTGGGGGGGGGTTAAATCCCAGAAAAAATGTTAACCAAAGAGCAATGTATCAAGCAAATGTAATTAGCCCCTAAACATAGTGAGCTACCTGAACCCATAGATGTGCTCAAGGTGCAGAACCCTCTTCAGACCCTGAAGGGAAACATTCCTGTGACTGACAGGCAGTATGACCTTTCTGGATTGCCAAGATTGGTTTAAATCAGGGGAATGTGTGGCCCTCTGGAAGTTACTGAAGGCCAACGTCCATCAGCCCCCCGCAACTCAGCTGTCAGAGATGATGGGACTCGTCTCAATGTCTGGTCAGCCAGATTCCCCAGCCCTAGTTTACTGGAAGTCTGACCTCCTCCCTTGGCTGGTCAGCAGAGCCTTAAGGCCTGCCTGCTGCATTTCAGGCCCTTTGCTCCAAATCTCAGGGCCCACTAGTCTGGGTTCTGCATCTCTGGCCTTTTCCTGACAGTTGTGGCAACTTCCCACAGCTGGGATGGAGATGAACTCGCCACAGGAATTCTGTTATTCAGCAGCATCCCATGGTGCTCTATCCTCGAGAATATTTGTCTGAAGTGGTTAATTTCAATGGGATTAAGTGCCAATGATTTTAAATTGCTGATAATAACTTTTTCTGCTTGGGACATGGTGTAAGCATTAACCATTTGATATAATTTATTTTCTATGGTCTAATGGGTTTGTATCAGCAGGCCTAATGACTGTTTCTATTTAATGTTCAGATGTTTAATTGCAAGGAAACACTTCAACACCATTAGATTAAAACAAGCTACCAGCTTCTCCTTGCCTGTGGTCTGGCAGGGCTCCAAACACTGTTTAAAGCAATCTCATATGTTTAATTCTTGCCACACGGCTTGCTTACTGCCCTGGGGAGAGAACCTAAACAATCCAATGTGGCCATTTCAAACATTTCAGTAACATCCCCCTCTAAAGGGCTCATAAAAATTTACTGTGTCAAATCACAGTGGCATTGGCATTGGTACAAAGATGAAATAATTCTGTCAAGTCTCACTGTATGAACATAGCAGCAACTTTCAAGCATATGGTCAAATACACAAAAATTGGTGTTGAACTTCAGAATAAACTGGATTCTGTGGCAGACTTGGAGGACTGGGTCCCATGGATTTGTTTCTGATTGGATTCCAGATAATCTCAAATCTGTATTCAATCTGAAATGAATGTGGTGTGACCTGCAAGCAGCACTAAATCTGCCCAGAGCCTCCATGGTCAAGGGTGATGACATTATCTCCTCATGCCAAAGATGTCATGGTGTGGTTGGGCAAGCCATGCAGCTATTATTGCAATTTACCCAGATGATGCTGAGATCAGACAAAGGGTCACTAAGGTTGAGGGTGTCTAGGTTTGCCACTGGTACATCTGTGCAACTCTGATGTTGCTTTTGCCCTTCTTTGCAGGTAACCTAAACTTATTCCAGTTTTGGAAGGGCAGCCCCATCACTCTGTCCCATCACATCTGCTGCTGATGGCTACACTCTTGGTCCTGGAAACCTCTGATCCTACTGCTATCTTCACACTGCACATCCTTCATAACACACCTTCATAGTTTTTACTTCATTGACAAATATGCACACAGAGCATAGGTGGAGGCAAATGGGCACTCCAACAACAGAATGTAGGCCTCCAGGGAGCCCCAGTTCCAGCTATTTCACAAAGCTAAAAATATATATTTCTCTCTCCTTACCTCTCTGTCACTGCATGTACACACTTTTGGTCTGAGAAACTTCCCCCCCCCCCCAAGTAATTGTCTGTAGCCATGAAAGGGACCTTAAGTTGTCAAAGGCTGAGTCTGCATATTCACTAGGGCTCTGTGCGTAGCCAACTCACTGGATCATCACCTTGTCATGGTGAGTGGGCTTGCATGTTCCTATGACCCTTGTGAGTGAAGCCGTTGGGAATCTTGTACTCCCAGCAGGGTCACCCAAGGTGGTAAGGTCAAAGGGAAGGAGCTAGACAAAGAATGATCCAAGAAGTCCTCAACGGCAGAACAGGCGGATGATAACAAGCAGTATGTTACAACGGCTGTGAAGGTGGATGAAGGCTGCAGCAGATATGAATATACCGGTTTGTCGTGACTACTTCATGTCATTGGAACAGAGCCCTACTGCGAAGACTGTGTGTTGGTCAGCATGCACTGATCTACACACATAAAACAAATTCACGCACAAATTCCCAAAACGCTTCCGAAACCCAAACCCCAAAAGTCCCATGGCGATCGGAAATGGTAACGGGGGCAGGATGGTGAAATCTGGAAGCCCCTAGTCATGAACCGGCACATGGGCGGTGGATACAGATTCAGTCTTTCTGAGTCAAGGAATGAGGCAGTTGAGCAGCTTGGCAGCTGTATCCATGACTGAGCAGCCCTATTTAGGATCCATTCTGCTCACCCTGAAAAGGGGGAGGGGCTAGAAAAGTGCCCTAAGCCTAGTCTGCCTCCCTTTTCCCTGACTGGATTACCGCGCCCAGTGCGGTTACCATCCAGCGGTCGTAAAAGACAATTGAACTTTGGAACATGGAATATACGGACTTTGTCAGATAGCACAGACAGTGAGTGTCCTGAATGCAGAACTGCCATAATTGCAAGAGAGCTGTGACGTTTTAACTTCAATATTGCAGCGCTTCAAGAGACTCAAAGAGCAGGTGAGGGACAACTGAAGGAAGAAAAAGGAGGCTATACTTTCTTCTGGAAAGGTCTATCTGAACAAGAACATCAAATACATGGGGTAGGCTTCGCCAGCAAAAATGATCTTGTGGAGCTCCTGTCAGAAGTCCCTACTAGCATTAATGAGCAACTCTCAACCCTTCAAATAAAGCTCATCAAAAACCGACAAGCTACTATTGTAAGTGCTTATGCACCAACACTGGATACCGATGAAGACATTAAAGAAAAATTTTACTCTCAGCTGGATATCGTCCTATCAGAGACGCCTAAGGAAGATAAAATTATCATCCTGAGTGATTTTAATGCAAGAGTTGGACGAGATTTTGATCTGTGGCCTGGGACTATTGGGAAAGAAGGAATTGGTAACAGCAACTAGAACAGAATCTTACTTTTGACGATATGTGCAGTGCACAACCATGTTGTTACCAACATACTCTTTCGACAGAAAAATAAATTTAAAACTTCATGGAGGCATCCTTGGTCAAACCACTGGCACCTCTTAGACTATGTTATTGTCCGTGCTAAAGATCGCCATGATGTGCTCCTTACCAGCGCTATGACCAGTGCCGACGACTGCTGGACAGATCACTGACTAATACGCTCCACAATGCCTATCAAGATTATACCTCAACGCAGGCTTCAAGGGAGGAAACCAAGGCGCAAAATGAACACTCAAGCCCCCATTAAGTGGGATTGCTTCCAAACGACTCTTAAGGACCATCTGCTTTCAGAATTCCCTGATAACATTGAGGAAGACTGGACCAAGCTAAAAACATCCATTACTGCAGCCTGTGAACAAACTATTGGATACCAAAACAAGAAACAACAGGGCTGGTTTGACGAGAATGACAGTGAGATTGAATGACAGTGAGACTGACTGACAAAAAAAGGAAGGCCTTTCAGATCTGGCAAAGAGATAGAAACTGTGCCACTAAGAAAAAAACCTATGCCAACGCTAAGGCTGAGGTTCAAAGATGAACCAGAGAACTAAAAAACACCTGGTGGATAAAAAAAGCTCAAGCACTTAGCCGACACTCATGATGCACAGAGTTTCTTTAAAACCACAAAGACCATCTATGGGCCAATAAATCATGGCATATGCCCCCTACGCTCAGCAGACGGTATCACACTTCTAAAAGATAAAGAAGCTATTGCACTGTGCTGGAAAGAACATTACCAGCATCTCCTTAACTGCAACTCCCCTGTAGCTGCTGAGGTCCTCTCACAAATTCCGCAAAAACAAGATAGCTTGCAGTACTGTATCTCCAAATCTGGGAGAGTTGTGTACATCTATTAACCAAATGAAAAACAACAAAGCCAGTGGACCTGATGGGATACCTGCCAAAATCTTCAAAGTGGGAAGAATTGAACTTACACAACAACTTCACAAGCTCATCGAAAAAATCTGGGAAAGAGAAGAGACCCCAGCAGACTTTAGGGATGCCAAAATTATCAAACTCTTTTAAAAAGGTGACAGAACTGATTGTGGAAACTATTGAGGCATCTCTCTATTAGCTGCGGCTGGCAAAATTCTTGCAAGGATCTTAGCAAACTGTCTCTTAACAATATCCAAGGTGACCCTTCCTGAATTCCAAAATGGTTTTTGACCTTCTAGGGGGATAGTAGACATGATTTTCACCACTCGACAGCTTCAAGCAAAATGCAGAGAGCAAAACAAACCCCTGTATATGGCGTTTATTGGCCTAAGGCTTTCAACACTGTAAATCGTAATGCCCTGTGAACTGTCCTTCTGAAAATTGGCTGCCCAGATAAATTTGAAAACATTATTCAGCTCCTCCATGATAATATGATAGCAACAATCGCAGATAACAATGGCTCTCAAAGTGAACCATTCACAGTGGCATCAGGTGTTAAACTCTATTGCCCCAACTCTATTCATTATTTTCATTGCCATGATCCTACAATTTGTTGAAGGGAAACTCCCCAGCAGAGCAGAAATCATATATCGAACAGATGGGAAGCTCTTCAGTCTGAGCAGGCTGAAAGCAAAGAGTAAGGTTACCATAACTTCCGTCATAGAGCTTCAGTATGCTGATGACAGCATAGTGTGCACACGCTCAGAGGATGACCTCCAAACCATCCTAAATATCCTAAATATCTTTGCAGAAGCTTACGGAAAGCTTGGCCTATCACTCAACATCCAAAAAACCAAAGTGCCGCACCAACAAGTACAACAAGTTCTCTGCGGCGCCACAAATCCAACTCAATGGTGTAATGTTGGAAAATGTCAATCACTTCTCCTACCTAGGCAGTTATCTTTCCACAAGGGCCAACACTGATGCCGAAATCCAGCATTGTCTGAGCTCTGCGAGTGTGGCTTTCTCCTGATTGAAGTGCAGAGTGTTTGAGGAGGAGGACATTCACAGGAAAACCAAAATGCTTTTTTACAAAGCTATTGTACTACGAACCTTACTATATGCTTGTGAAACATGGACCACTTATAAACGCCATCTCCAACTCCTCAAAAGATTCCACCAACGGTGTCTCCGAAAATTTTTACACATCACTTGGGAAGACAGGCAAACTGATTTGAGTATACTGGAAGAAGCAAAGATCACCAGTGTTGAAGTAATGATTCTTCAACATCAACTTTGTTGGACTGGTCATGTTGTGCAGATGCCTGATGATCCTCTTCCAAAACAACTACTCTATTCTGAACTTAAAAATGGAAAGCGTAATGCTGGTGGTCAACAAAAGAGGTTTAAAGACTGTCTCAAGGCAAATCTTTAAAAATGCAGTATAAACACTGACAACTGGGAAACACTGGCCTGCGAGCGCCCCAGTTGGAGAAGGTGTCATGGGCTTTGAAGACACTTGAACTCAGGACGCAAGGGAGAAACATGCTAAGAGGAAGGCACCCTTGGCAAATCCACACCATGATCAACTCCCACCCAGAAACCAATGTCCCCACTGTGGAAGGATGTGTGGATCCAGACTTGGCCTCCACAGTCACTTATGGACTCATTGTTAAATGGAAGACAATCTTACTTGGCTACAAGTGATCGCCAAAGAAGAAGAAGAAGAAGTGCATAGCCCAAATAGCAATGTGAATCAGGGTGATTTGGCTCAGGATCTCACATTCCTGAACTGGAATACTCTCTTGATAGACAAGCATCTTAAAGTGGATCAGAGACCCTCTAAGCTTCCAAGTCACTCTGTGACAGTGCTACAGTGGTCATGAAATGGGCATATCTAAGGCTACACTACAATACTTAGAAAAATGATCACAGTATTTTATGCACTACATTATTTTGATAAAAAATTTAAATGTTGTCACCATAATATGAAAGCATAGTTTAAATATCAGAATGCTTCCATCTAGTATGAATACTGGCTGGGAGAAGGAGGCTCCCTTCTTCTTGAGGCTGGCAGTGGAAGTTCAGCATTAGTCTCTGTGCCTTTACAACATCCTTCACTGGCTGGCTGCATGGATCTGACATTTAGTCTTTCAAGATGAATAGGCTTATGAAAACCTTGTGCCTTGCTTGGTGAGGCAAGCTTGAGATCTGTCAGCATCTCCATCAATGTGACACAATGGTGGAAGAGGAAGCAAAATGGTCAACAGAGCTTCCTTGGCAAATGACAGAGCCTGTTGGAGAGAAACTATCTGGAGTAACATCTGGCCCCCAGCCAGAGTCTCTTCCTGGAGAGAGGGAAAGAAGGAGTCTGAGGAAACAAGGAGGGATGATTTGCATGTGCCCAATTCACTCCCCCTGCCCTCTCTATTGCACAACACAATGTAGATATGAGACCCAAGGCCAGAGCTATAGGCATGGGGTAGGGGTTGCTTAGCCCTCCAGGCATATCATTTAGTGCCTTCCTTGGTTTTTCAAGGGGAAAGTACATAGTTAGGCCTGAAGGAACATCTCCACCCCCATCGTTCAGCCCAGACACTGAGGTCCAGCGCTGAGGGCCTTCTGGCGGTTCCCTCACTGCGAGAAGCCAAGTTACAGGGAACCAGGTAGAGGGCCTTCCAGACTTTTAGAAGACATCTTTAGGGAAGCTTTTAATGTTTAACAGACTACTGTATTTTAATACTTTGATAGAAGCCACCCAGAGTGGGCAGGGTATAAATAAATTAATTATTATTATTATTATTATTATTATTATTATTATTATTATTATTATTTTACTTATGGAAAGCAAGAGAAAGCATGTAGCCTGTATTTTACCTGTTCAGCAAGCATTATACTTGATTTTACCTTCCTGCATTTAGGCCTATGAAGGTACAGTGGTACCTTGGGTTACAGACACTTCAGGTTACAGATGCTTCAGGTTACAGACTCCACTAACCTAGAAATAGTATCTCGGGTTAAGAACTTTGCACAGAAATCGTGCGATGGAGGTGGTGGGAGGCCCCATTAGCTAAAGTGGCACCTCAGGTTAAGAACAGTTTCAGGTTAAGAACGGACCTCCAGAACAGCCCTTTTAAACATGGGGACAGGTAACATTAACACTTGACACAGAATTTGTTAGACCTTTGCTTGCATCATGCATCCAGGATAAGTTGCCATAATTTAAGAAGGAAATAGCCAAATTGGAGAGAATTCAGAGGAAAGCTATAAATATGCTAAACAGTTATTAAGGCATGTTATAAACTTTAAGGGAAGTTGAAAGATTAAATGAATCTCTGTTCACTAAAATTTGCTCTTATCTTTCTATTTCATCTGCTAAGATGTTGGTTCAAAAATCACGCTTTTGTTTGATCCCATCTTGATTGCTGCAGTGCCCTTCTCTCTGATATTCTTACTCTTAGTCCTGGATTTGGCAGCTTGTTATCCATTGTCTTGCTTGCATTAAGGGTCAAGACTGCAGCAGGTCTTGAACTGCTCGTAAGTTGACAGGAGTCAGGTAGGAATTTACTGTAACTCACCATTGGTATAAGGAGTGCCGTGCAGAGACACCAAGCTCTCTGAACAAGGGATTGTCCTGACACCAACAGGCCAGAGCAGGTCAGATGATACTCCCCACTCCCAACAAAATCTTCTGAATGAAGCTTGCCAACTGATCTGAGTATCTGGGTGCTTGCTCCTGCTGGCAGCAGACCCTGCCATTCAGTGTCACAGAAGCTGGGTTCGACAGAAGGCCACACAATTATAGCACTTGAATAAGTTAAAGATGATAATATATTCACACTCTATTCTGTCTTATCATTATCTTGAGAGTAGGCACATCACACCACTTCCTTTTTCTTTTTTTGTCACCATCTTAAGTTGCCCATTCTAAATTAATTTGATTTTTTCAAATTGCTTCTCCAAAGAATGAGCTCATACAGAATTTGAAAACTTGATACCAGGGATGTCTGTCACAGACGAGCTCCTTTCATCGATAAGGACAAAGCAAACGAAAAAGAATGACTATGGATAAAGGTTTTAATAAAACTAAGAATGTTTCACTTATTTTAAAATTACAGTGAGGGCGTAAAGTAGAACAAAGAGATATTTTCAACAGAGAACCAGTCGTATGATGGGTGCCTCCTTTGCTTTGCATTTATATTACTGTTTCCACTGCCTGACCCTTGCTTTGCCGCACCATATCAAAGTCATGTTGTACAACAGAAATTTAGCAGCCTGTGTCCGAGGAATTGGACTGAAGATGTAAAGAAGGATAGGCAGAACTACACTAAGTACTAATCCTGGCAGAGGAGACTTGCTTGGTGGTTCTGCCACCCTCAGAAGCTTAGGGTGGGGGTGGGCCAGGAGAGGGCATTCTCTGCGGCAGCCCCTAAATTGTGGAACTTCCTCCCCACAGAGGTGTGTCTAGCAACCTCGGTAAACTGTTACAAGTATGTATTTGAACTCACATGCGTGACCAGCACTCACATGTCTTCACAGACACTGATGAGAGGTTTAGGATGTTTTGCTGAAATTATAACATGTGTCTGTTATGAACATGTGTCTACCCTCAACCCTATGGCCACAGGAATTTCTTACACAAGAGGACTAAAGAAACCTTGGTTAATAAACTAAGGTTTCTTTAGTCCTCTTGTGTAAGAAATTACTAAATGGCAGAATAAATGTAAATACTGCTTCTGACAGCAACATTACAGTTTAAGCAGGCAGCAAACCATACCTTGAGTGGAAGAGCGGAAGAATCCAGACTGAGATCAGACGGGAACCAGGGTCACAAGAGTTCATAATGGAAGGTCTCCTGTCATATTAGAGTTATGATGATTTTCTTACCTATGCCATGATCTACAGTCATAAGTACAAAATAAGTTCAGATGGAAACACACTCCTATTCACAATACAGCTTTCAGCAAATGCTGAAGATGCACCTCTTTATGTTTCGGACCCATCGTATTTTCATGTGATTTCATTCTTGGTAATTTAATTTGTTTTAAATGTTGTATTTTAAATTGTTGTAACCCTCCCTGTGACCTTTGAGTGAAGGGCGGGTAATAAATTAAATGATGATTATGATGACGACAACGATATTTGAATGGTGACAAAGCACACCTGTGAAAGAAGAATTAATGGAAGTGAACATTCCTCAGGTCTGGCTCATAAGATCATAAGAGTGCTGCTGGATCAGACCAGAAAGCCATCTACTCCAGCACCCTTCCTATTCCAGCAACAGCTGGCCAGATGCCAGATAGCCCACACCTGGGGGATGAAGGCAGCAGGACTCTCCTTATACTTCTGAAATATACTCGGAGTCGAGTGTGGATTTCATGCTCTTTATTCAGCTCATAGTAGTGAGGAATGAAAGTTCCCCTAAAATATCTGCTTTCTATACATTATTTACACAATGGGCCGCACGTGATTGGCTAATTCTGGGATTCTCCTGTAGGCCAATCAGGTTGCGGATTCACTTCCACCTGGAGCTGGATTGGGTGGCTCCTGTGGACCAATCATACTGCTGCATTGTTCTAGGACCAATCAGACTGCTGCATTCTGAATCCTATTGTTCTAGGACCAATCAGACTGCTGCCTTTTGGATCCTATTCAACTCAGTACATAACATCTTCAAAAAATATAAGAATTAGAACCCTGAGGAAATTTAAAGGTTTTTGCCTGGCACTAAAAGGACATCAGAGTTGGTGCCGGGTAATTCTTCCAACAATATCAAACTACTTCAGATAATCATGGCTTCCTCCCACCCTCAAAAAGAAATCATTGGAACTATAGATCATTAAAGGTGCTAATAATTATTGGGTGGCCCCTATCCCCCCTCAGAAGGGGGGGGGAGCAGGGAGTCTCCTAACAATTCTCACCACCCTTCACAAGGAACAGTTCCCATGAGTCTGCTTTAAATGTATGGTGCTGTTGGGGCCTTACTCCCATGGAACAATAGGATTGTAGCCTTCGTCTTCCTCACCTTCTGCAGTGACAGCAGAAAGGTAGAGGGAGCCCACTACAGGGTGGGCAGGGGCAATTCTTATTTGATGACATGTTTTGCATCAAAGCAAGTTCCATTGCTACCTGGCATGTAGTGGAGGGTCAGGGGTGTGCGGCAGAACAGCTCCCTTGCCTTCCAGCTGTTAAGGACTCCACCCATTCCGCTCTGACCCAACTGATTAGCCAGTGTTTCTGCTACTGTGGTTGCTGAGCAAGTTTCAGCCTGCTTTCTCCTCACCTCTCCGTGGATCAGCTTCTTGCATGAACAAATGGTCTGGCACTCAGGTGGGACAGATCCTTTGGGTAATGCAATGTGTCCAGCAAGCTCATACAATCCAAAATTTAAAAGTTCTGGGAGAAACAAAAAGTAGCATAAAATGAAACAGAATTCCAAACAACCTTACCCTTGAAAGGCACACATAAGATCAATAATCTACCTTGCAGTTGTAAGGGTCTCCTCTAAGCTGTTCAATGACAGGCAAAATCACAGAGGAAAAAGTTGCATTTTATCCCCTGGGAACAGGGAGGGGAAGACTGACAGGTGGTGAGGGACAGCTGTCTCCCTAGTGGCTTGTCAGACTACACACACATTCACTCTGATCAGCTATTATTTTCAATGCAAGGAAGAAGAGTTAAAAGGTGCTAAAAGAGAGCCGGTGTGGTGCAGTGGTTAAGAGCGGTAGTCTCGTAATCTGGGGAACCAGGTTCGTGTCTCCGCTCCTCCACATGCAGATGCTGGGTGACCTTGTGCCAGTCACACTTCTCTGAAGTCTCTCAGCCCCACTCACCTCACAGAGTGTTTGCTGTGGGGGAGGAAGGGAAAGGAGATTGTTAGCCGCTTTGAGACTCCTGAAGGGGAGTGAAAGGCGGGATATCAAATCCTGCTTGGCAGGGGGTTGGACTCGATGGCCCTTGTGGTCTCTTCCAACTCTATGATTCTATGAACTCTTCTTCTTCTTCCTGATAGGGAGAAGGGGGAAGGCTAATCCTGTATACAGTGGTACCTAGGGTTAAGAACTTAGTGCGTTCCAGAGGTCCGTTCTTAACCTGAAACTGTTCTTAACCTGAAGCACCACTTTGGCTAATGGGGCCTCCTGCTGCTGCCGCACTGCCACCGTGTGATTTCTGTTCTCATCCTGAAGCAAAATTCTTAACCCGAGGTACTATTTCTGGGTTAGCGGAGTCTGTAACCTGAAGCGTCTGTAACCCGAGGTACCACTGTATTGGAGAAAAATGAAAGGTGCATGGCATGACAGTTTCCTTGCAATGGAGAAGCCTGTCTTTTGTTTATGTTGGGGACAGACATCACAGAGCCCTCCAGATGACTACAGTTCCCATCAGCCCCAGCCAGCAAGGCCAAGAGTGATGAGTGGTGGGAGTGGGAGTCCAACAACATCTGGAGGGTGACAGATAGGCTACAGATAACACTCACCCATCCATGAGTCTTGATAGGTATTTTATGATTGTTCTCCAAATGGTGTTGAATTTCACTGCTGATGAACAAAAGTGAGGTGCCTGTCTCTGATAAATTGGGATTATTGAATATGCACATGCATATTTGGATGCAAATTTACAGTACGCCATACCAAAGTGGCACTTAAATGGCGCTTTTTTCTGGACCTGTTGCAAATTCCAGTATGCCCCTACCACCAGGAGCTGTGCTTCAAATTTGCAAAGGTAGATCCTAAAGCTTACTGTCAGATTTCAGCTATTTCCAGTATTCAGCAGGAATGAAGGATGAATTCCCCTCAGCTCATTTGGAACTGGTTCCAGACTTAATAAGCAGCAGTCAGTTAGGGCTCCTCACTGGAGAAGGGAAAGCACCATCTAGCTTGAAGAAGGCAATGGTGCAGCCCCAGCTGGATTCATCAGTGAAATAATCCCTGCCACCTTCACATGTGACCAGCAGCCCAAATGATCATTTCCAGCTACGTCTAAAGCAAAATCACTCAATCAAATGCCAGAAAGAGACTGTCTGGAGCTTTGAAAACCATCACAAACCAAACTCCCAACCAGTTATCTCTTCATTCACCAAAGCAGCCTTTGTGATCCTGCAAAGTTAGGCTGCAGCTAGAGAAGATGCAGCATCCGCCCTTGCCTCTCTCCACCTGGCTTGGGGTGGGGCCTGACAGGCTCTGATGGGCTGCTGCTGCTGCTGCTGCTGCTGCCCAGGAGGACTGCCTGCTGAGGGCCTCTCTCCATCTGGCTTGACGGGCTTCACAAGGACTGCGGCTGCTGCTCAGCGGAGAGGGCTCCTCTTTTAAATTGTTTTTAATTTCTATCTGGTATTAAATGAGACCATCTTGGCTGTGAGCCCTGGAAGACCTACACCCTGCCTTGCTGGCCTTTTCCCATCTAGCCTGGGAGAATGGAGTGCTGACTGACTCCAGCTACAAAAGCTGCAGCTGTTGAAGAGACTCTTGGGCTGGAGTATCGTTTACAGGAAGTTGAGAGAGCTTGTTGCTGTTATTGATATTATTGTTATATCTTTAGTTTTAGATCTTATGATTGACGTGGAAATCGTTTCCATTTGGTTGTGTACTTTTTGATGTGTTTTATTTATTTTTTCTTCTGTTATGTTTGTAATTAGGTAAATCTTGTCATGTTGTAAGCCTCCTTGAGCATAGTTTCAACTATGGAAAGCTGCATTCAAATAAAATGATGATAACGATGATTGATGATATCACTCAGTGGGACAAGGTGGCAGTCGAGAAGATGGTGGCATTCCAACTTCAGGCATGCTTAGAGGAAATTGATTACTTGGATCCATTCCAGTCTGGCTTCAGGCATGGTCATGGCACTGAAATGGCCCTGGCCTCCCAACTTCATGACATTTGTCAGGTGAGAGATGGGAAACTGTGGCCCTGCTCATTCTCCTCGATATCTCAGACACGGTTACTGATCACCCAATAGTACCATGGGGGGTCAGGTATATCTGCTGTCCCATCCTTATTCCATTTTTGACCTCTCCACCTCTGGCCATGCCCACCTCTCCCCACAATCGCTGAGATGCATGATATTTTTGTAAACTGCCACAAGATTTGTTTGTTTGTTTCACAATCAATTGATGTATAACTTTTATGAAATAGAGAAAATAAATAATCCTTCCCCAAGCACATGCTGCAGGTGGTAAACCAACATTTCCCCAAACTCTCAATATGTCAGCCCCTCACAACCCAGCACCCATCCACTCAAACCCATCAGTACACAACAAGGAGATGCAAACAAGCAGAAGGAAGCAGGATAGAAAAGGGGCCAAAGGAGAGGAGGGAATAAAATCTCAGGCAACCTAGCCCACCTCTCACCTGGGGTACTATGTCATTTGCCCACCTGTGCCTCTCGCCTGTGGGTGCTGACTCTCACCAGACTGACAGACTCCCACTCTGTCCACACTAGGGGAAAACATGCATCAACATTTCTCACCGAAAAGAGAGAGATCAGGCACCCAGTGATCAGCACTATTTACACGGGCATACCTGTAACAGGATCTTACAGAAAATGTAATGTTGGGGTGGTGGAGCCCTCACTTCAAGGCAGTTTGCACGGAGACCTGGACTGTTGTTATGGTTACCTTTGTAAGCTTTAAAAAATAATAATAAAATGATGGAGCTATTTATTCCACAGAAAAGGAATCTCTAATTGATTCACCTTCTTATGACTTCTTCCACAAACATACCATCCTTCAACATCTTTTTCTTGAGAAAATCTTTGTCAATACAGCTATAAGTCTGAACTTGATATCAACTTCAGTTTGAGGAAAACCTGCTCAGCCTGAAATGCAGAGGGAAAGATGATCTGTTTGAACTGGGATTGTAGTGACCCTCTGCCTGTGTTTCAGCTTGTTGATTTTTACTCTTGGTTGTAGGGCAGTCTGCACAATTCATGCAGCTGCCTGTAAGCTTTGCGGCTGATGCAGGTGAGCCAATTTTTTCTGAACTGCGGAGTCATTTTGCATGCCTCCAATTCTGAGTTTGTTTCTCTTCTATTCATTTCAAGGGAGCTGGTGCAAGAGCAGGAGAGCACTGAGTGGACTGTCCCCAGGAAATTCTTTCAGCACATTTGTATGGGCAGAACTGTGATACTTGAATGAATAATAGAATCCCAGATTGTAGAAGGGATCGTGAGGGTCATCTAGTCAAACCCCACAGTGCAGGAATATTTTGCCCAGTGACCCTGAGATTAAGAGTCTCATATTCTACCGACTGAGCTGTCCCAGCACCTTTACACCTGACACAATAACCAGGGCTCATGCCAGGCTCTCATAGCAGATTACAGTTTAAACCTGCAATCCTTTGTATCAAGGGCTGGGAACCTTTTTCAACCCAAGAACCACATGGCCGTGGTGGATGGAGCCAGAGGCAAAAGTAGGTAGAGCAGTGAATGTAATTTTTACTTTTGTGTTGTAGGCTCATTTCTACACATAACCCTCTCCATCCTGCATCCAGACAAGCATTATAAAAAAATTAAAAAGCTCAACTTTTGTGTCTGGATTTTCACTTTTTGAAATATGGCAACCCTAAATTAGCTACCCCTCCCAGTTTGGTGTCATCTGCAAATTTGATGAGCATTCCTTCAATTCCTTCATCCAAGTCATTTATAAAGACATTGAACAACAATGGTCCTGAGACGGCACCCCACTTCTCACTTTTTTCCAAGCTGTTGAGGAACCTTTAGCATTCTTTGGGTCTGGTCAGTCAACCAGCTACAAATCTGCCTAACAGTAACCTTATCTAGCCTACATTTTACCAGCTTTTCTGCAAGAATATAATGGGGGACTTTGTCAAAAGCTTTACTGAAATCAAGATACACTGCGTTCACAGCCTTCCCCTGATCCACCAAGCTCGTAATGAGATTCATCTGGCATGACTTGTTTTTGAAAAAGCTGTGATTCTAAAATGTTTCAAGTTAAGCATATGGTTGCTGAAATCTGTAAATTTAAGCATATTTGCTATTTAAACCCTGTATTTATCCATTATGTACCGTACTTAAAATCTTGCTTAAGTTTGTTCTATGTGCCTTGCTGTACTTTTGCTCACTTACTGTGAGCACCTCAGTTTTCAGAACCTTGAAACCAAAAAAAGTATTTGCTGGTGAACGTAAATGTCCCATCAAATCTAATGCACACCTTAATTTTCGCAACATAATTTGGACAAAAAAGGTGAGCATTAGATTTGAGTAAATATGTGATATGATAGCCATGTTCAAATATATAAAAGGATGTCACATAGAGGAGGGAGAAAGGTTGTTTTCTGCTGCTCCAGAGAAGCGGACACGGAGCAATGGTTCCAAACTACAAGAAAGAAGATTCCACCTAAACATTAGGAAGAACTTCCTGACAGTAAGAGCTGTTTGACAGTGGAATTTGCTGCCAAGGAGTGTGGTGGAGTCTCCTTCTTTGGAGGTCTTTAAGCAGAGGCTTGACAACCATATGTCAGGAGTGCTCTGATGGTGTTTCCTGCTTGGCAGGGGGGTTGGGCTTGATAGCCCTTGTGGTCTCTTCCAACTCTATGATTCTATGATTCTATGATTCTAAATACGGTAGTACGTTCCTAGCTGCTTTTAGCTGTGCTGTGGAATTAGTCTCATGATTCTGTAATCTCAATCCTATAATTTCAAATCCCCTTGATTTCCCCATATAATTAACCAGAAAACAATTCATTAGCTGTATAACAATACAGAATGGCATGACTGAATATGCACATTTTATGTAATCTTACATGTGTGTCTTACTGTAGGTCATACTGATGTTTCAATGTGCCCAGTGCAGAATGTTGATTATTTGGAGTGAGGTAAGAGTAAGAACCCTGTCCTATGAACGGCATATATCCTGAACCAGAGAGTCTAATAGCAGGAGGACCCATTCTCCTTTCTTTCTGTGCCTCTGTGGCAGCATCTCAGAGGGCAGTTGCTGGTGGCTTGTGCTGTGCTTCCTATGTCCAGAGGGTGGACGCCAGGAAGGAAGAGGGTTCCATCAGGCCCTGTTTAGCTGCTGACTCTGGTAAGCTGTCTCTCAGGCACAGGGTTGACTGAGCTGCTGATGGCGTTCCAGCCCAACACTTGACCGCTTGCCAGCCTGTTTGCCCCTAGAGCACCCGACCTGACCCTTTTAAACTGAAAAAATCCTAATGGAAATGGATGCAGTTATTCTGAATCACTCCAGACATGAGTCTCACCTCTAACACTAACCCCAACCTCACCCCACAGGATGCCAGAACGACACTTTCAGCTCCAACATGCATGACACTCTGGATCTAGATTAGCTCCACCTTGTGTGCCTATAGTGACTGCCTGCACAATTTCCAGCATTCCCACATCAGATCTTGGTTTTTACCCTTAGGAGTAAAAACAAAAACAAAAAAGGTGGGGGGAGCCCAGCAAGTCACACAAGCCAAACCCTGTGCCTGTGATAGACATGTTGAAGAATGCCTGTCAAGGCCCAAGATGCCTGGCACACCAGAGACTGTGATTGAGCAAATATAATATGATACCTGCTGTCAGTTTCTGGAGTGGCAAGCCTGGGAAAAGCTCTGCCTCCCATGATAGCTAATCCACAGTTCACAGGGGCATTGACTAAGGGCCAAACTAGACAGGATGGCAGCAGATCTGTTTGTTTAAACCAGGATGCTGCCCCAGTCACATTGTAAGAGTCTGGGCCTGATTTTAACAGCAAAAGGGAATATATGCATGTGTGTATGTGGTCAAAAGGTATTAGTTAAACTCTCCTCTGCCCACACTTTACCTGTGAAAGCTTCAGGACAGATAAAAAGAAGTTCTTCCTCACACAGCCAAGAGTTAAACTATAGAATTTGTTGCCAGAGGATCTGACGGTGGTTACCAACCTTGATGGTTTTAAAAAGGAATTAAATCAACTCAAGGAGGATAGGGCTGTCAGTGACTACTGGTCATGGTGACTATGATATGCCTTTGAGCACCATTTTCTGGGGAGCAGCAGTGGGGCAGGCTTATTGCTTTCATGTTCTGCTTCTGGGCTTCCTGCTTCAGCGTCTGTCTCCCTGGGCACTGATGTCCTAAGAAAAGCTCCAAAGCCAGAAGTTAGCTGGGGGGGGGAGGGACTTTGGCTACAGAGATGTAAGCAGGAGGCAGGGAAAGGAGTTTGCACCTCACCTCTGTAGCCCTTTCCCATCTAAATTCAGATCCCCCCAACCCAACCTTTCCACATAACTGGCTTTAAATGCACAGATCTGCTGCCAAGACATCAAACTCCAGCTTCCCTCTGACAATGAGCAAGGAATGAGGTTTTGAAGCTCCTCGCAATCCTAGGGGGTGGGCAGTGTTCGAGGCAGGGCTTTTTTCAGCCAGAACTCACAGGAACTCAGTTCCAGCACCTCTCAGGTGGGCACCATAAGAGAACAAGTGAGGAGTTTATGGTGAGTTCTGGCACCTCTTTCCCTAAAAAAATAGCACTGGTTAGAGGCAATGATTTATAGGGCCCATTTGCTTGTGAGGAAACGTATTATTGTAATATATATTGTAATATATATATTACAATAATATATATATTATTGTAATATATATATCTTGTAATATACCTACAAATAACCATGTAGTGCATAATAGGGGAACATGCATGAGAACATAGGAAATGGCCCTGTGTTAAGTCACAGATATTTCACAGATAGAATCCGAAATATTGTTGACGTTAAACCTCCACTTACTCAATGCAATTATGAAGTTTGCCAGAAGATGGCACTCTCTCCTTTCATTTGTTGAAATGCCCCCTTAATTCAAAATGTGAACCAAGTAACTACAGCAGTGGCTTCTGTTCGATTCAATTATTCAAATTAATGCCCTCCCCCCCCCCCCCATTTTTCATGTACGGTAGGACCTCAAGAGTCCTACAGTTAGGTTAGAAATATAATGGGAAATAAAAACATTTGGACAGGGATCCAAGGATGCTGTTGTGTAGACAGAAAGAGCTTTGTGCTAAAGGAGAGAGGGCTCTGTGCTCCGCTATTGCCAAGTGCCCACACACCACAGCATGCAGAGATCACAGGATTGAGACCTGCAAAATCTCAAAAGCTAGAGGAATTGTCCAATAACAACATGTTTAATCAGAAGCAATAGCCACTGAGTTAAATGGGATGCACTCGCAAGTGTGCATAACATTGCAGGCTAAAATTTCCAGTATCTAAGGGTGATTCTTCAGTGCCCTTTCTAGCAGCTTGCCTTTGAAATGACTATCAGAACCAAAATTAATTATGCAAAACAAGGGAAATCATGCCAATGCAGATAATTTGCATAATTTGCACATGAACCCTTTTTCTTGGAGCAGAATTTGAGCTGCCTCAGTGCTGAAATGTTATTATGTTTTTAGTGCAGAATACACAGTGACACAAGCTTCCATTGTCCTGGATTTATTCCCTAAACATGCACAGAAGCCAGAGTCCTAACAGTAAGAGCATTAATGCCCACCCAGGACTGCATCCCTTTAGATGTTCTAAGAAACCCAGGTCCACATACGCTACATATCTGGTTTGAGCATTTCAAGTTCACTTTGTGATGAGCATATTTTTACATAGCTGCTCACGCCTTACCTTTCCACTGATCTGGATCATCCCACAGATGCATTTTTCTCTGAAAAAAATCCAGGTTTTAATTAGCCACTAAAGCCTAACATTTACTTCTGAGTAAACTTGTACAGAATTGTGCTGTACTAAAAAGAAACATCTGGTCAAGCAGGATAGTCACAAAGCATAAGGGGGGGGAGGGGAATGAGGTGGGAGAGTCATCATGCAGTAACGTACCACACGGGGGAAGATCACAATTTTAAATTTACAAGGAAGTGCTTACATAGGGGATTATTTTTTATAATGCCATGGTCCACTTCAAGATTTTGCCACCTCATTTTGGTACATGTGTAGATGAAACCTCAATGTTTTGGGACCATATCATCACCAAAGCAACTTATCTTACAGGATGGTTGCGACCTTAAATGAGGTAACAACTGTATGGCCCTTTATATGCTACAGTGGAAATTATGGGCGGGGGGGGGGGGGGGAGAGAGAGAGAGCTGTGCTCCAACAGGGAATGTGCAGAGCAGGCTCTGTTCTGCATGTAGCCCTTCTGGACAATTAAAAGCCCACTAAACAACTGTTTGGTGTCAACTTTTGGTGAATGTAGCCTCTTACCTGTGCAAGTTGATGGGATTTCTTTTTTTTTAAAGGGCTCAACTTGCACAGCTGCAGTTGCTTGATTGGTTTGGGGTACCAAAAGTACAATTCTCTTCCAGCTGGAGATATGCAGTGGATCTATACACGGGGGGTGGGGAGCTATAAATAAATCTGAAACTAAATTGTTATAACAAAAGAAGAAAAATGCTATGGAAAAATGCATCAATTTTCTTTTGCTCTCCAGTGCCATCTGGTGTTGCATGTTTATAATGCATCCAAAACACTGTTTTTTACTAATGCAGCTAAGTCCCTGCATGCAGAACCATACAACCCTCAGCTAGATTCAAGGTGCTGGATTTTAAGCTTTTCTGGTTATGATTGATCATGATTCATAGGTCATGCAAAGCTCATTTTATACATGCCTGTTCACACCAGTGAATGCAGCACAGTCACCTAAGGATTCACAGCTGGATGACTGAATTTGCTTCATTGAAGAGCATTGTGTCATGTTTTGGATGCGTTATTCCAGAGCCAAAATAAACATTAAAAATATTTGTAATTTTCCAAAATATATTTTGCTTGGCTTCTATATGGAATATGAAATATGAAATTCACATTTTGAATCAGAAAATCTTACTGCTTTAGATGTGTTGGCCTCTTGTGATTGTTCCAGTAGTAAACTTAATCTAAATCTCACAAGCTGTCAAAAATACTAAAATACCCCTGCAAGTCATCCATCAAAGACTGTCAGTTACTCTGACTGTCAGTATTGCATGCCAAACCTCAAAACCCATTTTGTGCAAATACCGTTGCATGTCAGTTATCAAAGACTGTGAAATGTAGATTTAAGACATTTCTAGGCTGCTTTCCACAAAAGCACCCAAAGCAGTCTATACAAAATATATTAAAGGTAAAGGGACCCCTGACCGTTAGGTCCAGTCGTGGCCGACTCTGGGGTTGCGGCGCTCATCTCACTTTATTGGCCGAGGGAGCCGGCGTACAGCTTCCAGGTCATGTGGCCAGCAGGACTCAGCTGCTTCTGGCGAACCAGAGCAGCGCACGGAAACACCATTTACCTTCCCACCAGAGCGGTACCTATTTATCTACTTGCACTTTGACATGATTTCAAACTGCTAGGTTGGCAGGAGCAGGGACCGAGCAACAGGAGCTCACCCTGTCGCGGAAATTCGAAGCTCCAACCTTCTGATCGGCAAGCCCTAGGCTCTGTGGTTTAACCCACAGCGCCACCCGCGTCCCTACAAAATATATTAGCAGTAGCTAAAAGCAGCCAACAGCTTGTCAGCAAAATACAAGGCAGAACATAGGTTCTTACAAAAAGAGAGCAAAGGAGAACAGCTCTTCACTTCAGGAGGCAGATCCTTCCAGAGCCCAGGCCTGGAACTACAGCAGGAAACGCCATACTCTGAGCCATCACGGTTCTAATCTGACCCATGGAAGTTGCCCAAAATTGGGTTTGATCTCCCAACTGCAGCTGGTGTGGGAGCTTAAATATGGAAGTAATGAATATCTTTACATTTCAACTGACAAGTACTGTAAAATACCAAATAACTGAAATCAAATATCATTGGATGTCAAATGCAGATATAAAATACTCATCAAATATTGTGAATCATATTCAGTCAACATCAAAATCCACAGAAGGGAATTCTGGAGAGTAAATTCATTCCAGCTCCAGCTCATTCACGCAGGCGCACTCACACAAACTTCACTGCTTATTATTCCAATCATTAAACGATGATCATGCATAAAGAACCCGTCCCTGTCTCCAAGGATCTCACTATCCTCATTGTAAACTGGCAAGAGAGTGTATTTTAACACAATGGCTTCATGCTTTTCACATTTAAATAATGTTTTCAAGTACATAGGTTGGCAAAGGAACATGGTTGCATTGTTTGCTCACCAGCCAGTGATGCTAGGCACAATCTATTGTGATGTTCATAGCGCACAATGCATTTTCATGTGAATCATATTCACTGGTCTAACTTCCCTTTCTCTGCTTTTGAGCATATGCGCCTAGAAAAATTGTCTGCGGAACATTCATAGCCCTTAACAAAACATTATTTTTCTTCGTTACATAAATCAGGCACTGAGTGGCACCTTTTACCATTTTAAAATGGCTTCTCTCATATTAAACACAATAATGGGTTCGCCTTACAGCTTGTGTGTTATATTCCTCAGTATATTCTCTGATGTAGGGAAAAGGTGATTGTCTCTGTTATCTGTTTGCTATCTGTGGAGGGATTAGAGTCATCATGAGCCCCTCTAAGCTTTGAATAAACAATGCTTTATTGGTTCATGTCACTGAAGGCTGAACACAAATGAGCTGAGTAAGACATCAAACCAGCCTCTTTGCTAAAAGCTTTGAGGGTCTGCTCTGTTGCACAGTATAAGTTGTGGACAGACAGAGCCTTAACTCATTCAGAAATTCTAACAAATGCTTAGTAGAATTGGTTTAAAATCAAGACTAGATCTTCCCTTTTCCAAGCATGCAGATACGTAAGTCCTCATTAGTGATGGGCAATTCCAGCTCAGGAGGTTTTCTGAATGTCCCACAGGCTCCACCCCCTTCGTGTACTTAGGGGCCTAGCCTACAAGGAACTGCTGAAATGGCAGAGGCAGTGGCAGGGAGAGCCCCTTCCTCCTCTTTCCTGGTATGCTGCTTGCTAGTATTCCAGACACCAGGAAGGAATATGGAGGAAAGGGGCCGGGGAGACGGCCTCTCAGGCCTCTTTTTTGCAGTCATTGCAGTTGTAGCTGCTGCCAGGCCAGGTGGTAGGCAGGCAGTTTCCATCCTGCTTGGATTAATAATAATATAAATAAATTTTATTTATATCCCGCCCTCCCCAGCCGAAGCCAGGCTCAGAGCGGCTAACAACAGTAAAATGATAAAACATTCTAAAATCATTTCATTATAAAATTAATTCCAATCAGATTAATGGCAACCATTGGGCTAGAGTTCTGTGAGGATTTCCAAAGGAGGGAGTCAGGCAGTGCCTTGGCCAAAGGCCTGTGGAACAGCTCTTTCTTGCAGGTCCTGCAGAAAGATGTCAAGTCCTGCAGGGCCCTAGTCTCTTGTGACAGAGTGTTCCACCAGATCAGAGCCACAGCCGAAAAAGCCCTGGCTCTAGTTGAGGCCAGCCTAACCTCTCTGTGGCCTGGGACCTCCAAGATGTTTTTGTTTGAAGACTGTAAGTTCCTCTGTGGGACATACCAGGAGAGGCGGTCCCATAGGTACGAGGGTCCTAGGCCATATAGGGCTTTAAAGGTTAAAACCAGCACCTTAAACCTGATCCTGTACTCCACTGGGAGCCAGTGCAGCTGGTATAGCACCGGGTGAATGTGATCTCGCAGCGAGGACCCCGTAAGGAGTCTTGCTGCAGCATTCTGCACCCGCTGGAGTTTCTGGGTCAGTCTCAAGGGCAGCCCCACGTAGAGCGAGTTACAATAATCCAGTCTGGAGGTGACCGTCGCGTGGGTCACAGTGGCTAGGTCAGGGCGAGAGAGGTAAGGAGCCAACTGCTTAGTTTGGCGGAGATGGAAAAATGCTGCCTTTACGGACGGTGCTGGCACTAATTGCACCCCCGCAAGAGATGGGAGTTGCCCCCCCAATCCCATATCATCCTGACCCAGCCAAAGGACCTCTGTCTTCGAAGGATTTAACTTCAAGCGGTTCCCACGTAACCATCCAGCCACAGCTTCCAAACATTAAGACCTGAGCTGGAGAAGAGTCCTGGGAGGATAAAGCGTCGTGATGCACGCTGGGCAAATGAATAACTCAAGCAAGAGCCCTGTTCATTTTGGAAGCATCTCTGGGCTTCGTCTTCTGCTTCCCTCTGACCCATTTCTCCCCTGACGCCTGCTATACCTCGGGTCATTCTCAGTGGCACCTCCATTCCACTGCTGAGTGCCACTTCCTCTGTGGTCACACACAGTCTGCACTGTGAGGATGCCAAGTGCAGAAAAACACAGCATGCAATATTGGAATTCAACTTCCCAAGAATGCCAGCTTTCAGAGGAAAAGGGGAAAGAGAAGAAGTATTAGTAGAGGTAGAGCAGGATTATTTCCAGGAATTATATAGTTACCAACTTCAAATACATTTTGAGCTCTGCCTAATGAAACTGCAGGATCCGGAAAGGCACCTCTTGTGTGTGCTATATGCTAGGATGCGGGTAGCGCTTTGGTCTAAACCACTGAGCCTGTTGGGCTTGCCAATCGGAAGGTCGGTGGTTCAAATCCCTGCGACGGTGTGAGCTCCCATTTCTCTGTCCCAGCTTCTCCCAACTTAGTGTGGGAATGTTCTGGGGTGCAGGAGAGGATATATTGACTAATTATATCCTTATCCAACTTGTGCGAACAAGTTCCCAAAATATCAGCAGAGTTTATAGACATTCCCCTTTAAGTTCGCAACGGTAACGCTTGCACAGGTTCGCTAGAACCTCTATAATAATTACTCTGGTAATTTCCCCTTTTGTTCCCTCTTAAAATACAAGACACGACACAGTCTTTATAAAAGTATAAAAGAGTTTACTCACGTTCTGTTCACAATATGATCCCAGAAGGTAGGCAGGCTTAAAAAGGTTACATACATTTAGAAACTATCTTATAGGAAGATAGTACTGTCCTCTCTTGGCTGAGAGCCAAGAGGGCATCCGTAGATGTATCTCATCGAAGGAAGATGGCAGAGAGAAGAGAGAGAGTGGCTGCCTGCCCTGTGCTTTTATCATTACCTGCACAGGTGAGGCCACACCCACCTCTGGTCACATGCGGAGGAAGTCCGTCCCCAGGAAGTTTACCTGCTTGCTGGACAGACATCCCTCCCCATGTTCTAACATGTACACTCTAGGAATGTTGTCATTGACTGCTCCTGTGTTTACATCCCACATACCCCTTCTCAGGCAATACAACATACACAAAACATAAACAACTTTTATTCAACCACCCAGAGTCCCAGCTTGACACGTAGATTCTGGAAACTCTCTCTTGGTAGGGGTTTCGTCAGGATGTCAGCAGTCATCTCTTGGGTGCTGCAGTAGGATAGTTCCACAAGTCCATCCTGGATCATCTGGCGTATGTAGTGGTATTTAACCCCAATGTGTTTTGTTCTGGCCAGGAACTTCTCACTCTGCGTCAGCTTCAGGCAACTTTGATTGTCCTCTAGCAAGCTGACAGGCCCTTTTCTCACCAACCCAAAGTCCTTTATGAGTTGATCAAGCCAGGCGATCTCTCTGCAGGCTTCTGTTGCTGCAACGTATTCTGATTCTGTGGAAGATAATGCTACACAGCTCTGTTTATAACTGCCCCATGAAACAGGTCCATCACCAAACATGAAAACATGACCACTTGTTGATTTATAATCAGCATTATCCCCAGCCCAATCCGCATCAGTATACCCAACCAACTTAGGGTCTCTGATGGCTGGTAACCTTAATTTACAATTCATGGTACCCTTCAAATATCGCACCACCCTCTTTACACCTGCCCAATCATGCTCAGTGGGAGAATTCACTTTTCTGCTAAGAATCCCCACAGCATTAGCTAAGTCAGGTCTACATGTGGTAACTAAATACAAAAGTTTACCAATCGCCGACCTATAGTCATTGTTGTCTGGCAACTGCTTCGAATCCTGCTGATTCTTCAGGAAGTCAGTAGCCATCGGTGTAGCAACTGGATGTGCGTCTTGCATCTGCATGTGCTCAATCAGCTCGTGGATCTTCTGTCTTTGGCTGAGAAGAAATGAACCGTCCTCTTCTCTTTCCACCTGGATCCCGAGGTAGTACTGGACATCTCCTAGCTCCTTGACCTCCACCTCTTTGCTAAGGTGTTTTACTATCTGTGTATAGTCTTTCTCACTTGCTGTGGCAATAATCAGGTCATCAACAAATGCTAAGATATATGAGAATTGTCCATTATTTGACTTACTGTACAAGCACTTGTCAGCGTCGCCTTGCTTGTACCCAAGTTGCGTCAGCATTTTATGCAACTTCTGGTTCCAGGCTCTAGCAGCCTGTTTAAGTCCATAAAGTCCTTTCTCGAGTTTGCACACTAGATGTGCCTCATGTGGTTTCACAAAACCTTTAGGCTGTTTCATATAAATTTCCTCATAAATCTGCCCATGTAGAAAAGCGGTTGCAATGTCTATGTGTTTCACTCTCATTTTCTTGGAGGCTGCAATGCTTAAAAGCATTCTTACGCTGCTGTACCTCACGGTTGGTGCAAAAACTTCATCATAGTCTTCACCAAAACGCTGTGAAAATCCCTGTGCTACAAGTCTAGCTTTGTAGCGCTGCACTTCTCCTTCTGACCCCTTCTTAACCTTGAAAACCCATTTACTGCCAATGGCCTTCTTACCGGGAGGCAGCTCAGTGAGTGTCCAGGTCTTGTTCTGATGCAGTGCATCCATCTCCTCCTGCGCGGTCTTCCTCCAGAGACTGGCTTCTGCAGCTGGCATCTCCTGTATCTCTTCCCAAGTAGAAGGTTCCTGTGGAAACGCCGACCCTGCAAAGTAGGACAACCGTAATGGTGGGACACCTCTGTTGGTTCTGGACGAGCGTCTGACCTCTGGTTCTGCAACCGCATCAGCTTCCTCATCCTCCTCCAACGCAGGCATGTCCCCATCTGAGTCCTCATCTTCGTCTCTCGTGCCGCCAGGGTTCTGGTCCTCTGCGTCTTCTGGTGCGTCGCCTGTAGGGGGCGCTGTAACACTTGAAGGCAGATTATTACTTTGTGGGGTCTCAAAAGGGAAATATACGAACTCTTGAGTCCTTTCTGACTCACCGGAAGAATCCACAACAGTGTTCTTAGTGTCTACTTTTCCATATTCATCAACATAAACCGCATGGTATGCATTTGTCTTACCAGTTTGTAAGTCCATAATTCTGTATCCTTTGCCTCCAGAGGCATATCCCACAAGGATACCTGCTCTTGCCCTGGAGTCAAGCTTGTGTCTGTGTTCCTTGGGCACGTGGAAGTAACACGGACTTCCAAACACACGTATGTGCGACAGATTGGGAGCTTTCCCATGCCAAAGTTCAAATGGTGTGCGCTCTGCACCTTTAGTTGGCAGTCTATTCTGCAAATAGACTGACGTGTACACTCCTTCAGCCCACAGCTTCTGTGGCAAACATGCATCCTTTAGCATGCACCTTGTCATGTCCATAATGGACCTAAACTTTCTCTCAGCTATGGCATTCTGCTGTGGAGTGTAAGGAATTGTGGTTACGTGTGCAATTCCTTCCTTGGCCAGGAGAGCCTGCATTTCATTTGAGCAGTACTCACCTCCATTGTCGCTCATTAGCACAGCTGGAGCTCTCTGGAATTTGTTCTTGACCATGGCAATGTATTCCTGGAGCTTGTCCACTGTCTCACTCTTCTCTTTGAGGAAATATACAACACAAAATCTTGAAAAGTCATCCAGAAATATTAAAATGTATCTATTCTTTCCCAGTGAGGGAACATTCATGGGTCCACATATGTCAGTGTGCACTATGTCAAGCACTTTGTTGCTTCTTTGTTCTGCACAACGTGGAAATGAAGGTTTTACAGCCTTCTCAGTAATACAGCTTATGCACTTTGCTGGAGCTTTGTTGCTCTGCTTTACCTGCAAACCTCTTACAAGATCTCTTTTCTGTAGATCCAGAATGACGTTGGTGTCTCTATGTCCAAGCCTTCTGTGCCACAGGTCCAGATCTGCTTCATCCTTCTGGCTGGAATGTGCCACCTTTGCAGACTGGTTCTCTGAAAGATCAAGCTCATATACACCATTGATTAGCTTTGCTTGAGCAAACACTTTGCCATTTCTAGTCACTTTACATTCTCCATTTCCAAATGTGATCTGGAAACCTTTCTTGTCCAGTGTGGACACACTGATTAAATTGCAGCTCAGCTCTGGAACATACAAAACTCTAGAGATTGTGTTCTCAATGCATTCATTGTTTATATTGCATTTCAGACTCATGGAACCTGCACCTTTTGCTTTAACAATGTTGCCATCTGCAATCTCAATTTCAGATCCTTCTTCATCATTTATCTCATTAAAATAGTCCTTTTTATATGAAAAATGTGAACTCGCTCCAGAATCAATTATCCATTTATTACGTCTATTTTCACGATTCTGGACAGCTAAATTCCTTTCTTGCAGTAACCATGTGCATTCACATTTCCCCTTCTTTTCTCCTTTTGGCTGAAAGGGGTGGGGTTTCTTGGCTTTAGGAGCCCTGTAATTCTTTGCAATGTGTCCTTCTTTGTTACAATTGAAACAAATCACTTTCTTAGGCATCTCTTTCGACTTTGTAAATTGCCTAGATGCATAACTGCTGTCTTTGCTTCTAGCATTTCTCACTGGAGATTCAGCTCTATCTCTACATTCTTCTTTTAAATAACCAATCAAGTCTTTAAAAGTCAGACCTTGTCTATGATCCATCAAACTTACAAATGCGCTAAAGCGTGGTCCAAGTGATGATAACAAAAATGCTATCTTTGTATCTTCATCAAAAGCTTTGGGAGTCAAATCAATTCTTTGAATAATCTCAGTAAACTTGTTGATGTGCTCTGTGAATTCCTCTTTTGAATTCATCCTCACTCTGGTTAATTTACACACCAAGTTTCTGAAGCAGTTTATGCTAGATTCTCCATACACACGCTCAATATCTCTTAAGATTTGAGATGCATCATCTGTACTATTTATTAATGATAGCTGCTCATCACGAAGTCCACTCAAAATTATGTGTCTAGCTTCGCTGTTCATGCGTTTCCAAGCATTTATCTTGGCTAAATCCACCTCAGACGATCCTGTAGGCTGAGGGTTTAAAGCTTCCAAAATGTGCTTATAATCTAAACATGCTATCAAGCGCTGCTTCCAGTGTATGAAATTGTGTTCATTCAGCACAGGCATTCCTAGCTTTGCATCACTATCAAAAGCTGCTCTAGCCATCTTAAAATCCAAAAATTTGAAAATTCTTCAAAATTTCAAAATTTCTCAAAATTTTAAAATCAAAATCTCAAAAATCTCAAAATTCAAAACAATTCTTCACTGCCTTGGGTCACTGTGAACTCTGAGGGAGGGGGGGGGTTGCTTAATCCCCACTGCACAATGGAACAAAGGACCATGTGCTTACCAGGAAGTTAACTCAGAAAAATACTACTCAGCTTAAAATCACAATCCAATGCAATCCTTCAAAAATACGCAGAAATATGCAATACTGGGGCCAATAACCCTTTGTGGGAATGTTCTGGGGTGCAGGAGAGAATATATTGACTAATTATATCCTTATCCAACTTGTGCTAACAAGTTCCCAAAATATCAGCAGAGTTTATAGACATTCCCCTTTAAGTTCGCAACGGTAACGCTTGCACAGGTTCGCTAGAACCTCTATAATAATTACTCTGGTAATTTCCCCTTTTGTTCCCTCTTAAAATACAAGACACGACACAGTCTTTATAAAAGTATAAAAGAGTTTACTCACGTTCTGTTCACAATATGATCCCAGAAGGTAGGCAGGCTTAAAAAGGTTACATACATTTAGAAACTATCTTATAGGAAGATAGTACTGTCCTCTCTTGGCTGAGAGCCAAGAGGGCATCCGTAGATGTTCCTCATCGAAGGAAGATGGCAGAGAGAAGAGAGAGAGTGGCTGCCTGCCCTGTGCTTTTATCATTACCTGCACAGGTGAGGCTACACCCACCTCTGGTCACATGCGGAGGAAGTCCATCCCCAGGAAGTTTACCTGCTTGCTGGACAGACATCCCTCCCCATGTTCTAACATGTACACTCTAGGAATGTTGTCATTGACTGCTCCTGTGTTTACATCCCACACTTAGCAATTCGAAAGCTTGCCAGTGCAAGTAGATAAATAGGTACCACTGTGGCAGAAAGGTAAACAGCGTTTCCGTGCGCTCTGGTTTCTGCACAGTGTCCCATTGCACCAGAAATGGTTTAGTCCTGCTGGACACATGACCCAGAAAGCTGTCTGTGGACAAACAGTGGCTCTCGCTTCAGGCCGAGGGAGCGCCACACCCCATAGTCGCCTTTGACTGGACTTAACCGTCCAGGGGTCCTTTACCTTTACCTTACATATGCTAGGATAGGATATATTTATTAGATATTGTCCTTCCTTCCTCAGGTTTGTGAGTTCAGAAGAGGACTATCCCTTTGAAGCTTAAAATGAAAGCTTAGATAGGCTACTTGTAGCCTTTTAGCTTAAGTAACCCAGAATTAAAATAACAATCACACAAACGGTATTGTAAAAGGTAAAAATAACACTTACACACTCAGAATACTTGTTGAAGAGTAACAGATGCAGCAGCTTTGTTCAAGCAAGCTTAAAATGTTACTTCAGTTACAAAGACATATGTAAGCCTATCTTAAAAATGGAGTCTGAGCAGATGTTTCTTCACATTGCTGACTTGGTGAGGAAGGAAGAGAGGAAGATGCTGTGTCCAGGCAGATAGGAGAATATATAGCTACTACACCCTCCCCCCCCCCGGTCAGGGCACAGTGGGAGTGTCTCACAGAAGTCTCTCTAGCAAACTTACAGGAAAACTTTATGAACTTCAGCTGCTATCATGCTCCTATCAGCTCCTATCAGCTTCTAGCAAAACATGAATTGTCGGTTTTGACTGCAGTTTAAATATCCCACATACTAGAAGAGTTTGGATTTGATATCCCGCTTTATCACTCCCCTTCAGGAGTCTCAAAGTGGCTAACAATCTCCTTTCCCCTCCTCCCCTACAACAAAGACTCTGTGAAGTGAGTGAGGCTGAGAGACTTCAGAGAAGTGTGATGAGCCCAAAGTCACCCAGCAGCTGCATGTGGAGGAGTGGAGACGCAAACCCAGTTCACCAGATTACGAGTCCACTGCTCCTAAGCACTACACCACACTGGCTCTCATACTAATGGGTTACGTATGAGGCTCCTGTAGTTCTCTTCCAGTTGTAGCTGTTGGGTGGAGCTTTCCCCTCATTCTAGGGGAAAGAATGGTTGTGTTTGAAGGCCTAACTATTTATGGTCTTCTCCCCTGAACCTCAACCCATAAGAAGAGCCTGAGCACAAGAGCACTTTCCCCCTCTTAGCAACTGCTATTCAGAAGCATTACTGACCATAGCCAGGATGGCTAGTAGCATGGATAGTCTTAATCTCCATGAATCTGTCCAGTCCACTTTTAAAGCCATTCAAGAGAGCCAGTGTAGTGTAGTAGTTAAGAGCGGTAGACTCGTAATCTGGTGAACCGGGTTCGCGTCTCCGCTCCTCCACATGCAGCTGCTGGGTGACCTTGGGCTGTTCACACTTCTCTGAAGTCTCTCAGCCCCACTCACCTCACAGAGGGTTTGTTGTGGGGGAGGAAGGGAAAGGAGAATGTTAGCCGCTTTGAGACTCCTTTGGGTAGTGATAAAGCGGGATATCAAATCCAAACTCTTCTTCTTCTTCTTCTTCTTCTTCTTGGTGGTCATCACTTTCTCCTGTGGGGGTGAGTTCCATAGTTTAACTATGTAAAGAAAACTGAATATTCTAGCATTCGGCTTCATTAGATGTCCACAAATACATGAACATAACACTAGTTGGTGCTGAAGGTGGAATCCTGTTGAGAGCTGAAGAATAATAATAAATAATAATAATTTATTATTTGTACCCCGCCCATCTGGCTGGGTCTCCCCAGCCACTCTGGGCGGCTTCCATAAAAACCAAAAATACACTAAAATATCACAGATTAAAAACTTCCCTGAACAGGGCTGCCTTAAGATGTCTTCTGAATGTCAGGTAGTTGTTTATTGCTTTGACATCTGCTGGAAGGGCGTTCCACAGGGCGGGCGCCACTACCGAGAAGGCCCTCTGCCTGGTTCCCTGTAGCTTTGCTTCTCGCAATGAAGGAACCGCCAGAAGGCCCTCGGCGCTGGACCTCAGCGTCCGGGCAGAACGATGGGGGTGGAGACGCTCCTTCAGGTATACTGGGCCGAGGCCGTTTAGGGCTTTAAAGGTCAACACCAGCACTTTGAATTGTGCTCGGAAACGTACTGGGAGCCAATGTAGGTCTTTCAAGACCGGTGTTATGTGGTCTCGGCGGCCGCCCCCAGTCACCAGTCTAGCTGCCGCATTCTGGATTAGTTGTAGTTTCCGAGTCACCTTCAAAGGTAGCCCCACGTAGAGCGCATTGCAGTAGTCCAAGCGGGAGATAACTAGAGCATGCACCACTCTGGCGAGACAGTCCGCCGGCAAGTAGGGTCTCAGCCTGCGTACCAGGTGGAGTTGGTAGACAGCTGCCCTGGATACAGAATTGACCTGCGCCTCCATGGACAGCTATGAGTCCAAAATGACTCCCAGGCTGCGCACCTGGTCCTTCAGGGGCACAGTTACCCTATTCAGGACCAGGGAGTCCTCCACACCAGCCCGCCCCCTGTCCCCCAAAAACAGTACTTCTGTCTTGTCAGGATTCAACCTCAATCTGTTAGCCGCCATCCATCCTCCAACCGCCTCCAGGCACTCACACAGGACCTTCACCGCCTTCACTGGTTCTGATTTGAAAGAGAGGTAGAGCTGGGTATCATCTGCATATTGATGGACACCCAGTCCAAACCTCCTGATGATCTCTCCCAGCGGCTTCATATAGATGTTAAAAAGCATGGGGGAGAGGACGGAACCTTGAGGCACCCCACAAGTGAGAGCCCAGGGGTCTGAACACTCATCCCCCACCACCACTTTCTGAACATGGCCCAGGAGGAAGGAGCGAAACCACTGTATAACAGTGCCCCCAGCTCCCAGCCCCTCTAGACGGTCCAGAAGGATGTTATGGTCGATTGTATCAAAGGCCGCTGAGAGATCCAGCAGAACTAGGAAACAACTCTCACCTTTGTCCCTAGCTCGCCGGAGATCATCAACCAGCACGACCAAGGCAGTTTCAGTCCCATGATGAGGCCTGAATCCCGATTGGAAGGGATCCAAATGGTCCGCATCCTCCAGGCGTGCCTGGAGTTGTTCAGCAACCACGCGCTCAATCACCTTGCCCAAGAAAGGAAGATTTGAGACTGGGTGATAGTTGGCCATACTGGCCGGGTCTAAAGATGGTTTTTTAAGAAGCGGTTTAATGACCGCCTCTTTCAGCGGATCTGGGAATGTTCCCTCACAGAGGGAAGCATTCACCACCCCGCAGAGCCCATCGCCCAGCCCTTCCCAGCTTGCTTTTATTAGCCAGGATGGGCAAGGATCCAGGAGACAGGTGGTTGGTTTCACGCGTCCAAGCAGCCTGTCCACATCCTCGGGGGTAACGGATTGAAACTGATTCCATGCAACTTGACCAGACAGAGCTCTAGCACTCTCCCGCCCCGGCACTGCTCCCACGGTGGTGTCTAGCTCCTTCCGAATATGAGTGATTTTATCTGCAAAAAACTTTGCAAAATCGTTGCAGGAGATCTTGGGGTCTTTACAAGGCCCCGGTGGTAAAGGTGGTTCCATTAAATTACGAACCACCTGAAAGAGTCTCCTGCTACTATTTTCTGCAGATGCAATAGAGGCGGTGAAGAAAGTCTTCTTCGCCGTCACTATCGCCACTTGGTAGGCTCGACGTTGAGCTCTAACCTGTGTCCGGTCAGATTCGGAGTGAGTTTTTTGCCACCGACGCTCTAGCCGTCTCAGTGATTGTTTCATCGCCCTCAGCTCCGAAGAAAACCACGGAGCTGTCCGGGCTCCATGCAATCGGAGAGGGCGCTTCGGAGCCAGACAGTCGATAGCCCTGGTTAACTCCGCATTCCAGCGGGCCACCAGGGAATCAGCTGAAAGGCCATCAACATGGGATAAAGCATCCTCTACCACTCTCTGGAAACCATTTGGATCCATTAAGTGGCGGGGGCGGACCATCCGAATTGGTCCCACCTCCCTGCAGAGGGGAAGGGTCGCGGAGAAGTCCAGTTGCACCAGGAAGTGATCTGACCATGGCACTTCTTTTGTTTCACTTTTACTTAGTGTCAGATCACCCACGTCACTAGAGGTGAACACCAGGTCTAAGGCATGTCCATGACTATGAGTTGGGCCAAACTTATTCAGGGACAGCCCCATGGAGGCCATGCTTTCCACGAAGTCCCGAGCAGCCCCTTGTAAGGTCGTGTCGGCATGGATGTTAAAATCTCCTAGGACAACCAAACTAGGTGTCTCCAGGAGAAAATCCGCCACGACCTGAAGCAGCTCAGACAGGGAATCCTTGGTGCAGCGGGGAGGTCGGTACACCAAAAGGAATCCTGTACTGCCCCTATTGCCCAACTTCCAGAACATGCACTCAGAAAACTGGATCTTCCCAGTAGGATGCCTGGTGCAAGCTAGTGACTTCCTAAAAATCACTGCAACCCCCCCTCCCCGCCCACATGACCTGGGTTGCTGTGCGTAAGAGAAACCTGGTGGGCAAGCAGCGGCAAGGACAGGCCCATCTGCTTCCTCCAACCAGGTCTCTGTCACACATGCCAGGTCAAATCCTCCATCCATAATCAGGTCGTGGATGGCAGTGGTTTTATTCATCATTGACCTGGCATTACACAGCAACACCTTCAGGTCATGTAGGTTTCCCCTGTTGATTCCAGTATCCATCCGGTCAAGGCCAGACCCGGAGGCAGGGATAGTCTTCAAACAATGACTAAACCTGCCTCCTCGGTAATGACATGGTCTGGTCTTAGCGTAACTCCGCCTCCTGCCCATGATCACCGAGATCGGATGTCCCAGTGCTTCCCCCCGCTGTGGAACTTGTCCCAGCCATCGTGTTGGCTGGGGCCCCACTCCCAGGCAGCCCTGATCCCGCCCCTTAAAAACAAAACACAAACTATACAGAACCAATAAAACAACAACAACAACAAAAAGAAACAGAACAATTATACTAAAATTAATCCCCAACTAAATATCCATCCCACCCACCCCCAACAATGGAAAAAAGGAGAGAGAAAAATTAAATTTAAATTTAAATTGCCACCGACTGCTTGAGGACATTTTAAAGCACATTAACCACCTGGAACAGGGAAGAATGGCAGAACACTTCCCACCCTTCCCAAAAAGTTTGTTCCAAATAAATGCCTGGGCCACACCCCCTGGGCCAGCTGGAAAAGGCCCTGGAAGGGAGCAGGCCCTGCAGTCCTCACCCAGCCGATGGTCCGAAGTGTGGATCCACTTTCAAATATTTACTCAAAGGAAGTTCAGGTGTTGAGCCATCCTTTAATGATGTTCTAACTATGGGATGAACTGAGGATGAACTTCCTGAAAGACTCCAGGAAGCCCTACGGCATTTGGATGCACCAGGAGCCTGAGTTTAAAAAGAGAAATGAGAAATTAAAACTCCCAGTTTCACATTCTTAGGCTATTGCATCAATGCTTACCCAGGGTAAGTTACACGTAATCCATGATGCACCTACACCAAAATCAAAACAGGAGCTGCAAGCCTTCCTCAGGCTGCCTAACTGCTACCATGTGCTTCTCCTAAATAAGGCAACCATCTTGGAGCCACCTCACCCCCTGCTGGGGAAGAGAGTTCCTTGGAGTTCGGCTCAGCAGCATGAGGAAGTTTTCCAGAATGTCAAGCAGTTCCTGCCTGCCGGTTCAGTGTTTATACATGGTGATGAATAGTAACCATTACTCCTTACTGCTGATTATTGTGTCAGTGCTGTACTTAGCCATTTACTGCCAGATGACACTGAGGCACTGACTGAAGGACCATGTCACCTACTGAGCAGTATGAGATATCCAGAAAGAGCAGTCCAATCCAACATTTCCTGTTTCCTGGAATGGGCACTCAGCAGAAGGTGGGCCCAGCAGGGAGGACTTCCTATCAAACTGTGGGAGCCACTTCCCCTGGGTGCGGCCAGGTAGAGTTGGGCGTAACTCATATAAAAGGCTGGTCATGATCATCTCTCCCTCCTTCCCCCCCTCTCTCTCTTACATGCATCTTGCTACCACTGCATCTCTAAAGAGCTATTGCTAGTTGTTGCATCTGAGGCAAAAAGGCTCAGACTCCATCATCCTTATATATTTACAAATGCACTTGTAATTGCAACCTAAGCCTGCCTACAGATTGCTACTGAATGTGAACTGTGGATAAACTCTGTTTTATTCTAAGAAGATTGTTTTTGTGCAATTGTTCAAACATGATCTGTATACTGTGCTGCATCCCCCCCCCCCCCCCCGGCCAACCTGAACCTAGATGGAGAGATTGCAGAGCATTCCATTCCCATCCTATGAGGGCCTGGCTTTCCCTTAAGGGCAACATTGCATTCAAAGGACAGCAAAAAAAGGCATCCTCTGTATCTCTTTGTTCCAGCTAGTCACTCCTGCCCAGCTCACTTGGACTTCTGCCCCTTCTTCTTTTCACTGCCAACCAAATCCAAGGACCTCCCCAAGCCTACGGCATTCAAAGCTGAAGCCCTAAACCTTGTGTTTGCCTCTGTCCACTAAAGGTAAAGGGACCCCTGACCGACTCTGGGGTTGTGGCGCTCATCTCACTTTATTGGCCGAGGGAGCCGGCGTTTGTCTGCAGACAACTTCTGGGTCATGTGGCCAGCATGACTAAGCCACTTCTGGCGAACCAGAGCAGCGCACGGAAACGCCGTTTACCTTCCCGACGGAGCAGTACCTATTGATCTACTTGCACTTTGACATGCTTTCAAACTGATAATGTAGCACCCTGCTTGTGGTTAACGCTTAGCTGGAATGAAATATTCAACGCAGCAATAGAGAAATTAAAATAATAATTTATTTGTCAGACAAATAAATATGAGGCACAGTGGTATTTGGTTACCAAGCTCTGGCCTGGCCTCCTGCCATTATGGCCAGCACTTATATTTCCTTAATCCAGCCCCCTTGCTCCTCCTGTGGCTGCCTCTGTCCAATCAGCCTGGTTGAAATTCCTATTGGCTGTTTGCTAGAACCAATCACAAAAGATACACCCATTTCCTCTTGTCCTTTGATGGGAAACAAAAAGATATATATTCTTCTATCTATAAATGACAAATAAGTAGTAATATATCTTACATGTGTCTCAACAAGGAACCTTAATTACCAGCTCACCTCGCCCTATTGCCCTCCAAAACAAATGGTTTAATCTTAAATTTTTATTTTAAACAGATGTCAAGGATCTTGCGCACATCATCATTGAAAGATCTCCTTCTCTTGAAGGTCTTTTAAACAAAGGCCTGACAACCATATGTGTGCTCTAATGATGTTTCCTGCTTGGCAGGGGGGCTGGGCTGGTGGCTGATGGCCCCTGTGATCTCTTCCAACTATATGAAATAAGAATCTAGCATAAGGATTTAACATTTCTTAGCTTCTAATTCCTTTGCATAATTACATTTAAGCCAATATATTTAATACATAACATAGATAGCTTTTTAGAAGAATAAACCTTTTCAAAGTAAAAAAGGAAGGAACAGTTTCCAGCCTCACAATAAGATAGAAAGAAAACCTCTCTTCTCCAGCCAAGCCAGTTGCCTTTTTCACTGCTCTTGACCTTTCAACCTTAGGAAAATATGGCTCAAGTTTAATGGGAGGCACATGGTTTTATTTTACTATTTACCCACTCTTAATTATGTTTATCTCTTTTTTTATCTTCTGTAATATGTAGGGTCAGTGTAACCTTGGCTGTCAGCCTGTAATTCCCTTTGACTTTGAGAATTGTTTTCTGCTATAAATCAGGGGGCCCCCTTGTCCAGGAGAATAAACATCTTGCCAAGGTTCTTAGGCAGCTGGTCTTCTGCCTGGCATGAACATTTGAAAATCTTTAAGCTCATTTTAAAATACAGGCCCTGATCAAGCCTTAATAAAAATGCAGGCTATGATTAGATGCCTCAATAGGTTGGCAAGAGCAGGGACTGAGCAATGGCAACTCACCCTGTTGTGGGGATTTGAACTGCCAACCTTCTGATCGGCAAGTCCTAGGCTCTGTGGTTTACACCACAGCGCCACCTGCGTCCACTAGCACCCATCAAAGAAGGGGCACCACGCCCCTTGGCCCTCTGATGGCTTCTTGGATGGGCCATCACCAGCCTTTGTTCCCTCTAATGCCCAGCCAGCTTGACGCTTTAGCCTAACTAAATCCAGGGGCTTTCCATGTTTGGAAATGTTTAATCAAACTTTGATTAGTTCTAACCTCTACTAAGTTCTGGAATTATGGGGAGGATCTGGCACCCAGGAAGTTTGGGGAATCTGCTACTTCACAAACCCAATAATAGTATATTGTCTAAAGCACAGTGCAATGTGCATAGTAGAAAGATTGGCAAGCACAATGTTAACTTTACAGACTATTTCATTACCACCTAGCATATTTATCCTTCTTGAGAGACAGTTCTAGTATATTATTTAGCACTGGAATTTCTCTGTGTGTTCATGTTGTTTCAAAAAAGGCCAAAGAAAAGCCAGGTCAATTATAAATAGAATATTAAAAGCACTCACATTGCCTAAACCTTGCATTGTAAATACTTTATGGATTTCACCTTGGAAAAAGAAGCTGCATAGAACAGCTTTGACTCTTAGTAAATTGGTGGCTTTTAGCATTATTTAATTAAATAGCTGCCTAACAGCATTAGTAGGGTTAGGAGGAGAAGGAGAAGAGGAAGATCAGCAAGCAGAACATTCTTTTCAAATGTGTTTTCTTAACTTCACTATGAAAAATTGAGCATTTTACATTTCTGGAATTAGTAAACAAATATAAATATAACATAATGTTGAACAAATAACTATTACATTTTGAATCTCTTGCACAATACTGCAAATTATTATTTGGGTTTTTGTTTGATGGGAAGCAGATTCAAGCATCCATTTAACCTCTCATCCAGCAAGGGAGACAATTTCCTATTTAATTTACTACTTCTTTTCCTTTATAGCTCATGAATGGAATTCCCTCACTGCACTGCTGTTGTTGATGAGGCACATCTGCCCAGACTTGCTGCTATTGGGCAGGCAAATGAGTTCATCAACTGCAATAATTTTTATTTCATCCCACACAAGGCACATTATTGACATTGATGGAGGATGGCGTGGGAGAAGCCACAATGCAATTATCTTCCATAGCTCTGCACTGTGCCAGCCTGCCAGGCTATGGATGAGGGCACTTTAGATCCCAGGCACCCAACAATCATGATCTGGATTGAAAGGCACCCACCTTATGTGGAAGTGGTTCTTGCAACTGTATAGGGGAAGACCATTAACAGCAGGAGTTTCCAACGTTGCTGCGAAGTAGCAGAGCAAGTCTTTGGCAGACTCAAGACACAGTAGAGGTGCATCACTTCTAGGCTGCCTGTGCTGGAAGAGTGTGTTGTTGGACATGCGCTACAGGATAGCCTGGTCTTTCCTGAGCACGTGCTGCTACCAGGATATAAGCAGGATTGCTACCAATATGACAGGGATACAAGAGAGGGCTATGGTTTGCAATGCAATCTCCCATTGCTCCGCAATAAATATTAGCCATTGATTGGGATTCTTATCATAATGTATGTTTTCGTATGTTCTGCACTCATTTTGTAAATAAAATTAATTACACCTGTGTGCTTCAGTCATATACAGTGCTTCAGTTGTACATTGTATACTCCTCCTCTCGCCAACTCCACCCACTGTCAAGAACAACTACTTCTCCCCACCCCCTTCCTTTGGGCATCCTTCTTCTAGGTGGTGGGGTTGGGGAAAGGGGTTGTGGGGGGAGTCAGCAGCGGTGGGAGTGCAGGGGGCACATGTTCTGTTTTGCCTTAGTGACAAAAACTCCTGGGCCAGCCCTGCATAGGGGAGTCTCTCTCTCTCTCTCTCTACACACACACACACACACACACACACACACACACACACACACACACTCACACTCATCCTGTTTGCCCTTTTCTGAACCTTTCCAATTCCATAATATCTTTTTTGAGGTGAGGTGTCCCGAACTGTGCACAACGTTCCAAATATGGTTGCACCGTAGATTTGTATAACATTATCACATTGGAGGGTTTTCTTTTCCATTCCTTTCCTAATGATCTCTAACATGGAGCTTGCCTCTTTCGCAGCTGCCACACACCTGGGGTGAAATCTCCATTGAACTTTCCACTATAACACCAAGGTCTCATTCCTGATCCATCACCACCAGTTCAGACCCCATGAGTGTATGTGTGAAATTAGGATTATTATTCTTTTCCCCAACCTATCATTTGTTTATTGAATTGCATCTTCCATTTTGCCACCCATTCAATCAGTTTAAAGGGGTTCTTTTGGAGCTCTTCACAATGTATTTTTGTTTTAATGACCTTGAGCATTTAGTATCATCACAAACTTACTGATTAGCAAGCCTCACACCACCAAAATTGTGTATAATGGACAATTTCTAGCCTTGAGCCACACTATGGAGTCAGTGGTGAACTAGGAAGAATCAGGACTTACATGCCTTTCTGAGGCATCTGGGGCCTATTTGTACATTTTATCAAATTCTCTTTCTCATGTGTCCTTCAAGATATAGAAACAATCCATCATTTGATGGGGGCAGGGGTGGGGGGATAGAAGCATCGCAGGAAAAACGCCCATCCCCCAACTGTGAAAATACCAGGCAATGCCCACAATCTGCAAGCAGAGGAAGTGATAAAACTGCTTGTTTGTTTTTTGCTGTGTTTGAACAGCAGAGAGGTTTGGCTGTGTCTCTTTCTCTCACCTGCTGCCTCATGCAGTTTCAGTTGAAAAAGTGAGATCTTTGGGCTTTATTACAGCTATTCTTTTATACATTTGAGTATAGTTTTACTCTTCTTTACACCCCAAAGCAGAATTCAATCTATTAAAATGATATTCCCAATGAACTATTTCCTCATTTATTTCCCACATATTTAAGACACAGATACAAATTGGGTAAGGTAATACATTTAATTGGATGGAATCCTAGACTTACTTCATGCATAGGATTGCTGGTGTCTGTTGGTCTGGCAGTGTATGAAACTTCAATAGGTAGAAAATTTTGTCCAAACTGAAGGCATTAATATTCCTGCATCAACAAAAATGGATCTAGTAGATACATTAATTTTATCCAGAGCTGGCCTCCCATTTTTTCTGCCTTATCTCCTGAGTTTCATCACATTCTGAGCACATTAATTATTTTATTATTGATTTGTTTATTAGAATTCCTACATACACTTTTACCATAAGGCCACAGAGTAGCTTACAACAAAATACACAATTATAAAATGAAATAAAACAGTTAATAAAGCAAAAAAATAAATAAATGTTAAAGCAGTTAAAAGCAGTTCCATATATAAAACAATGAAAAACAAACCATTGGTTCCAATGCAAGTGCATTGGATAAAGATCTCCACTTAAAAGGTTTGTTGAAAAAGGAAGGTCTTCAGTGGGCAGCAACAATACAATAGAGAATTCACCTGTTTGATATGAAACAGGAAGGGGTTCTAACAGGTAGATGCCGTCACACCAAAGGTAGGGTTGCCATATTTCAAAAAGTGAAAATCCATGGGGCTTTTTAAAGTTTTACCCAAAGCTGTTGAGCCCAGGCACTGTTTTGGACAACCAATTCCCAGCTATGTCCAGAAAATTCCAGACATGGCAACCCAAAGGCTCAGTTCCTATATTTTATGGAATCGGGGTGCCCTTGAATAAAATATTGGGAAGGGGTCATCTAAGCCCCACCTCATAGAATTGATCACAAGACGTGGTGCATGCACACCATTTGAATGGCAATGCCCATCAACTTTGGGGGGACATGGCCCCCTCAAATACTTTATTGGGGGGCAAAGAGACCTTGACCCCTAGGAGTTGGCTCCTATGTATGGAATGGATTGTCCAATAAGATGGTATCTACAGAACATAGTGATCAATTGGATATATAAGGGTTGAGACAATATTTCAGATGTTCTGGTTTGAAACGGAATAGGGCTGCGGCTTCCAGGCCTGCCTCAAGGGCAGCCCCATACAGAGCACATTGCAGTAATCTAATCTGAAGATTACCAGCATAAGGACAGCAGAGGTCAGGCTACAAAATTATCAAGAGTGTATTGAGATACTATGTTCTGATATCTAATTTTAATAACACTTTTACCCACATTGCTTCATCCATCCAACTAATCCAGCAGGATCCCTGGGTGCCATTGCTAATACATGTTTAGGTTACACAATTCAATTAGAATCCTTTCTTCATCCACGAGTGTGCAATAAAAAAGTGAATAAATCCCAACATGCAAATAATGATTTTCTTTCTAAGACATGTACATAGATGAAGGAGATGCCTCTGCAATTTTGGCACCTTAGACATTTGCCTAATTTGCCTCTATGGTTGAGCTCTGACTGTAGCTGTATAAGGGTTGCAGAGATACAATTTTCCCATCTGCTGTTTTTTGCACATTCATCTACCCGTGAATGCTTTCAACTGAACTCTATCTCAATCAGGTACTCAGGGGTACGCAGTACAGGCATATTTTTTTCTTTCAGATCAGCAATATGCTGATGACACATAGCTCTAATTCTCCTTTACATCTGCAGATGTGGTAGTGAAAGTGCTGCCACTGGCGGAGGAAGAGGAGTGCGGGGGGAGCACACAGCCCCCAGCAGCACGATCCCAGTGGGGTGCCATCACGGCTGCCCCCACACCACGTGGTGTGCCACGCCCCCAGGACGCGCACCAGCCCCACCCCCGCCTGCTCTCTGCTCCCCAGTGCTGGAACATGAAGCTCCGCCCCTGAGTGCTGGACCATTGTCTTGCCTTGGCTGTGGACTGGATGAGAGCCAACAAACTGAAGCTCAATCCAGATAAGACTGAGGCAGCGTTAGTTGCTGGTTCCCTAGACTGGATGGATGGGAGATGGCCTGCTCTGGATGGGGTTACGCTCCCTCTGAAGAGGGGCTGCATACCTTGGGGATACTTCTGGATCCTTTGCTGTTGCTTGAGGCTCAGGTGTCAGGCTGCAGAGGACCCAACCCCCACGGCAGGTTGCCAGGAATGGATAAGACAAGGAAAAGTCCTTACCCTCTACTTTTTATTCAATATTTACAGAGAGGAGCTTGGGAACACAGCCTCTTGGAATAATGGTGTTGTCCCGAGTGAATCTCCACACCCCTTCACTCCCACTTCTTCATTCATCATCTCTTCTGTGTGACGCTGAGGGCCCTTTGCTTCTGAGCTCTTTGCTCTCCTACTTTTAAGGCTTGCTGGGTTCTGGGAGATGGTGGGTCTGGAATGCTTTCTAGTTGTTACTATTACTATTAATATTCTTATTTATATACCACCCTATACCCAGGGGTCTCAGGGCAGTTCACAGAATAAAATCAAGATATAAAACCATAAAATACATAATAAAAATAAAGACAACAACCCAATAGCCAAAAAACACATTTAAAAAAAAACCCCAAAAAACACATTTTAAAAGGGCATACGATGTAAATCAGATCAACCAAAGGCCTGCTTAAAAAGGACCACTTTTGCCTGGTGCCTAAAGGTGTATAATGAAGGCGCCAAGCGAACTTCCCTGGGGAGAGCATTCCATAGACAGGGAGCCACTGCAGAGAAGGCCTGTTCTCGTGTTGCCACCCTCCGGACCTCTCAAGGAGGAGGCACACGAAGAAGGGCCTCAGAAGATGATCTCAGGGACCAGGTAGGTTCATATGGAGAGAAGCGGTCCTTGAGGTACTGCAGTCCTGAGCCGTTTAAGGCTTTATAGGTGAAAACCAGCACTTTGAATTGGACCCGGAAACTAATTGGGAGCCAGTGCAGTCGGATCAGAATCAGTGTAATATGCTCAAACCATTGTGCTCTGGTGAGCAACCTGGCCACTGAATTCTGCACTAGGTGAAGTTTCCAGAACATCTTTAGAGGCAGCCCTACATATAACACATTGCAGTAATCTAACCTTGAGGTTACTAGAGCATAGACAACAGTAGTTAGGCTATCCCTGTCCAAATAGGGTGTAGCTGAGCCACCAGCCGAAGCTGATGGAAGGCGCTCTGGGCCACTGAGGCCACCTGAGTCTCGAGCGACAGCAAAAGATCTAAGAGGACCCTCCACCCCCCCCCCAAGCTACGAACCTGCCTGGATCTGGTCTGCGACCAGTCACTCCAGAACCTTGTCCAGGAAAGGGAGATTAGCAACTGGCCTGTAGTTTGTTAGGTTCTCTGAATCCGGGGAAGGTTTCTTAAGGAGTGGTTTTACCACTGCCTCCTTGAAACAGGCAGGGACCACTCCCTCTTGTAAAGAGGCATTGATCATCTCCCTGGCCCAGCCAGCTGTTTTTTTCTCCCTGCTGAAAATCCAGCAGAGGGATCAGCCAAGAGGGGCAAGAGTCTAGAGCACAAGTGGTTGCCCTGACTGATCCAAGCACCTTGTCTACATCCTCGAGCCTTACCAACTGCAACTCATCCAACACAAAAGGACTAAACAAAATAAAAAATTCCTTCCAGTAGCACCTTAAAGACCAACTAAGTTAGTTCTTGGTATGAGCTTTCGTGTGCATGCACACTTCTTCAGCGGTGCTTCTGGAAGGAATTTCTTATTTTGTTTTGACTATGGCAGACCAACACGGCTACCTATCTGTAACAAAAGGACTAAACTGTGCTCTGGACACCCCATGAGATTCATCTGCTATAACAGCAGAGTCAAGATCCTGGTGTATGCAAGCAATTCTATCCTTAAAATGCTTTGCAAACAACTCATAGCTACCATTGGTTTCATCACCTCCTTTGAGTCAGCCTGTAAAAGGCCCTGTACAAACCAGAAAAGTTCTGCCAGATGACATGATGAGGATGCAATGGAGGCAGCAAAGTATGCCTTCTTTGCTGCCTTCACTGCCACTAGGTAGGCTCAATAATGAGCCCTTACCAGTGTTCGGTTGCATTCATTCAGACCTTTCCTCCTCTTGCATTCAAGCCGTCTTCCTCGCCCTAAGTTCTGGAGTATACCAGGGGGCCAATCAGGCTCCACAAAGTGGGATAGGACACTCAGGGGTGATCGTGTCAATAGCCCGAGCCATGTTCCAAAGGTGGGCCAGCTGCTCCGGTTCTGCCTCCTCCTCCTCCTCTCCCATTATTTCCCAACTTTCCTCCTCATCTTCTTCTGAGCTGTGACCTCCCTCAAACCCCTGTTGTAATTCTGAACTGTCTTCTTCCTTTTCTCTGGAAGGGTCAGGCTGGGGAGGCATCTCCACCCTTCCTCCTCTGCCCAGACCCTGACATCAGGTGGTTTTGGTGATGCAGAGTGCCCTCCATCAGCTTCAGCTGGTGGCCCAGCTGTACCCCTATCTCATGGGTAGGCAAACTAAGGCCCGGAGGCCAGATCCGGCCCAATCGCCTTCTCAATCCGGCCCACAGACGGTCCGGGAATCAGCGTGTTTTTACATGAGTAAAATGTGTCCTTTTATTTAAAATGCATTTCTGGGTTATTTGTGGGGTATAGGAATTCGTTCATTCCCCCCAAAAAATATAGTCTGGCCCCCCACAAGGTCTGAGGGACAGTGGACTGGCTGAAAAGGTTTGCTGACCCCTGCCCTATCTGGACAGGGGCAGTCTAACTTCTGTTGTCTCTGCTCTGGTAACCTCTAGGTTAGGTTACTGCAACACATTATATGTGGCTCAGAAACTTCAGCTGGTGCAGAATTAAGTGGGCAGGTTGCTTACTGGGGCAAAACAGTTTGAGCACATAACACCAATCCTGGCCTGACTACATTGGCTGCCAATTAGCTTCTGGGCCCAGTTCACAGTTTGGTTTTGACCTATAAAGCCTCAAATGGCTCAGGACCACAAGACCACAAGCAATGCTCCTCCCCATGCTCCTCAACCCAGACTCTGAGATCCTCCTAGGAGGCCCTTCTTCATGGGCTTCCTCCATGAGAGGATCCCAGTGGGTGGGATCACGAGGAGAACGAGCCTGTTCTGCTGTGGGTCTCCATTTGTGGAATGCTCTCCCCCCCAGGGGGCTTGCCTGGCACCTTCATTATATATCTTTAGGCACAAGGCAGAAACATTCCTTTTCCCCCAAGCCTTTGGCAGACTAAACTATCTATAGCCTTTTAAACTGGGAGGGGGTTGTATTGTATTGTTTGTTATTGTGTTATGTATCTTTGTGTTTTTATATTGTAAACCTTCCTGTGATACTCAAATGAAGGGTGGTCTATTAACTTTGATGCGAAAAACATGGGCATATTTTGTACATCAAATCACCTTTAAACTGCTGTTTGCATCTATTTATCGGCAAAAGATTTTATGCACAAAGATACCAATTTCTCCCTTTGTATAATATACCAAGCTGTAACAAGTGTCAGGGTGGGGGCAGAGGCACTTAACTGACTTCCAGTAGGAGAGTCACTGCTGCTTACCAGGAGGGGGAGGGCCAAGGTGGTGATGAGGTTGGTGCAGTGCAAACACACCAGCAAAACAAACTGCGCTGACCTCATCGCTGCCTTGCCTCCCCCTCCTGGTATGCAGCAGCAACGTACCTGCTGGGAGGTCAGAATTACGTAAGTGCCTCTGCCCCACCGCACACTTGGCTACTGATATTGTCTTTAGCACCGGTAGTACAAAAGAATAGGGCTGTGCCAAATATTCATTATATATATATATGATTTTTACTGGTTTTACATATAATCACATTACGTAACATCGTACCCTCTTGTTTTATCTCTTTGGCTCAACTGAGCCTAATGACTTCCCTTCTTCCCGTCTGATGGTTTACAGAATTAAACTTTACATCTTTACATTTCGCTTTGTTTCCTATCCTTGTTATATCATTACCTAGAATATTATATTCCTCAACCTGAATAGGTAGCATTTTCTCCTTACAGATCTTCAGAAAACTCTGCTAATATTCATGAGTTTTGATTTTCAGTCAAGAAGGGGGCTTTGGAAACTTTTCTGTTCCATTGTTTCACATATGCTTCTGTTTTGGGGGGCTTTTTCACTCTGGACAAGTCTTCTGTCTCACCCTTACCTGTGTGAGAGCAGCCAGTCACAAATTACAAAACAGACAGAAGCAGGAAGAGCCCAATGGCCCCACCCTTTCCGCCACATCCCTACCATAATTCCTGCACTATTCCTCCCCATATTTTGGGAGCTGAACATCTGCAGCAGAGATCCTGTTGTACTAGCACCACCACAGTTGAGAACCCTTCTGTTCCAGGGTTCTGAATCATGAACCTACTGAAGCAGATGTTCAGCCCCCAACAACACACAGGCTCATCATCTTATGATGGCAATCATATGGTGGTGGGGGGGAGAGAGTATGAGTGAATAGGGTATATCTACACTGTTAGGCTGGCTTAATAGCTGTTGCCCCTTTCCAAGGTTCTGGGAGAGAGGCTAGAGCCGTCTAACAGAAAATCAGTAGCAGCCTTACCAGACATCAATTCTGGGGGAAATCATGACCATTAAACTGGTATGAAAAGGGTACACACTTGTGGTATTGATAGACTCTTAGTGAGCTTATTGCTGAGCAGGATTTGAATCCAGATTCTATCAATCCAAGCCTCCCCGTTATAGCACTTTTTCCCTTCAGGATTTCTGTAGAAATCCTTAGAGGGATAAAAGGCCTCATAAAGTAACCGAGAAGTGGGCCCTAAATATGTATGAAATGCTGTCATCCTCCCACCCCCTGTTTTCCTTTTAATTGTACATTTTATGTGACACAATAACCCTCTCTGGAGTACAAAGTCAATTGAACCTTGACAGCCATGCATAAGGAGTAGAGTACTAATGTTTAGATATTTGTGCTGAGAATGTCTCATTAAGTAGGAGAGGGAGTCTTCCTTCACATTAAATAACCTTTCAGTTCATGCATATGAGAAATCCAGCATGGCTGTTTCCTCAATAAGATGTTCTTACTTAGTTTTTCTATTACAGTTATCAGGGAGGATCAAAACAGACAGATGCATTTACTGTTTTCCATCAAAAGATAATAAAAAGAAACAGTTTATAAAATCAGATTATATGAAAAATTGCCTAATGATTATAATTTCTAAACCCATTGCTGAATAATGATGCATTCAAGAGTTGTCATCGAATGATGAAAGGAACCTAATATGAAAGATTTTCTCTGTGAAGAATGACTACAGATGAATTGCACAGAGATACAATCCTTCGATAAAGAACAATAAGAGCCTCTAGAACACTTAATAATAGACTACTCAGGATGAATTGAGGATTGCAATAAAAGCCCATAAATTAAAAAGTTTCAGGATGATATTCTGATAAAAGACATGCCAAGGTGATTTTTTTTATATAAAAAACAATCCCTTAAATCAACAGAGATACTGGCTCTAGCACCAACAGTATATTTTAAAATGCACACCATAAACTCTAATTTCTGAACTCAATGTAATTGCTTCAGAATACTGTCATATCACATAATGCTGAAAATGCATATCTGGTCAATCTTTTAAACAACTCAAATTACAGTATCTTCATGCATAAACCAAATACTTATGAAACTGAAGAGCCCTTTAGTGCTCATAATTCTCTCCCTCGATATAAGTAGCTACAAGGAGAAAGACAAAGATTCTATAGGAAAGAAGCCTTGTAGAAAATAAGGCTTGTTCACTACATGCAGCAGAATTCAGTGATGGAATCATAAGGTGTAGAGTGGTGGGCTATGCTAAGTCAGGTTGCAGGTTGGGGGTGCCATTTTTTAAATGTTTTCCCTTGGGTGGGGTGTAGGGGGAACATGAATGTAGAAATCTAGGACATTCGCATAGCACCATCTGCTAAACCAGATTTCTGCTTGCAGGGAACAAAGGAAAATTGTATTCCTTGCCACCACTTAAAAACTGAAGTGGTACATGTGCAGACCAGACCTACAGGGTGATAGACACATACCTGATTATCAGTCATTGATTATAGCATCTGTTAATTTCCACTTGGTGACTTTCAGCAGAATGAGTGAGACATGAAACTTCTATTTGTAGAGTGGATTGATATTGATTGATTGATTGATTGATTGATTGATTGATGCATGTATGCATGCATGCATGCATGCATGCAACCATCACTTGATGTTGCAGTCCATGAGTGATGGTCTGGCCCTAAATGATGGCATATCAAGTGATGAGCACACATGTGTGATCCCACCCTAAAGTCTATTTCCAACATCACATTTTGGTATGTTGAAGTCAACATGAGATGTTTTGAAAACATTAATTTTGCATTGTGAATACTTTGCTGAATATGCAATGAAACATAAAAGACAGGGGTGGAGGAATTCACATTACTGTAAGAATTGTGAAAATATATCAGGAACGTGTGTGGTGATGAAGCAGTGTAAGCACTGTAAGATTAGAACACGCCTTTCTGAGTCTTTAGGGAGGAGTGAGATGTGGCAGCAGTGATGCTCTAAGGGCTCGACCACACTTCCGCTCGTGGCGTCTTTTCTAGGCATGCGGTGGAGAGGTTTTTCATTTGCCCCTCCACCAGAGGCAGATTTAGGGCAGAGTGACCAATTCTGCTGCATTGGGCGCTGAGCCTAGGGGGCGCTGCAGGGTGTCACAGCTATGACGTAGTCATAGTGAATTGAGCAGAATGGAATGGGGGGGGCGCTGAATGTTGGCCTCATACAGAGAGGGTGCTGCTGAAATTTGAAAGACAAAGTCCACCCCTGCTGCCACTTTCCCTCTGCAACCTGCATTTTCCCATTGAATCAGAACAGATGTCTGCAGATTGACGTTTTGTTCCGATTCAGCAGGAAACAGGAGGTTTTCCCAGGGAAAGCAGTGGGATGAACGAAAATCATGGGGCGAGCAGAAGAAAACACGGGACATGTAGAAGATTGGATGAGCCATCAGAGAAAAGCACAAAGAACAGGGAAGGGAAGCTTGATGACAGAGCAGGAGATTCCAAGGTTCCATCCCTACCACTGCAGTTTAGAAAGCATCAGACAGCAGTGATGGAAAAGGTCTTTGAGCCTGCAGAGCGGTAGAGAGGGATTATGATGTGACTCTTCCCCATCATATATATGTTGGAAGTATGACAGCAGGGATCATTCAGTTAATAACCTAAGGGTTAGTTCTGTTTACAGTTAGCAACCAAGTGAGATGGTGCTAGGCAATGTGACATGATCCTTACTGAGGTAACTGCAGCTCTGATTGCCTGTGTAGTTCTGAGGGAGTTTCTCCTCAATAAGGTAAAGGAAAGGTAAAGGACCCCTGGACGATAAAGTTCAGTCAAAGGCTACTATGGGGTGCAGTGCTTACGTCACCAAGGGAGCTGGCGCTTGTCCACAGACAGCTTTCTGGGCCATGTGGCCAGCAGGACTAAACTGCTATTAGAGCAACAGGACACCATGACAGAAGACAGAGTGCATGGAAACGCTGTTTACCTTCCCACGGCAGCAATACCTATTTGCTTGCACTGGCGTGCTTTTGAATTGCTAGGTTGGCAGCAGCTGGGACCATGCAACAGGAGCTCACCCCGCCATGCAGTCTCAAACTGCCAACCATCTGATTGGCAAACCCAAGAGGCTCAGTGGTTTAGACCACAATGCCACCCGCGTCCTCAGTATGTGTTGTTGAATGCCTTCCTGCTATGTACAAGGCCGGAAGTAAGAAAGCCAAGACCCCTTTGTTCGTTTCTCCTCAAATTATACAATTTTGTTCAATTTATTCAGTAAAGTATTATCAAGACATTTCCCATTGGACTCTGACTACACTAAAGTGACTTTACATGATATTCTTGTAAAGAAGCTGGTAAAATGCGGTCTTGACTATGCTACCACTCAGTGGATTTGTAACTGGCTGACTGACCGAACCCAAAGGGTGCTCATCAATGGTTCCTCTTCATCCTGGAGAAGAGTGACTAGTGGGGTGCCACAGGGTTCTGTCTTGGGCCCGGTCTTATTCAACATCTTTATCAACGACTTGGATGATGGACTCAAGGGCATCCTGATCAAATTTGCAGATGACACCAAACTGGGAGGGGTGGCTAACACCCCAGAGGACAGGGTCACACTTCAAAACGACCTTGACAGATTAGAGAAGTGGGCCAAAACAAACAAGATGAATTTTAACAGGGAGAAATGTAAAGTATTGCACTTGGGCAAAAAAAATGAGAGGCACAAATACAAGATGGGTGACAGCTGGCTTGAGAGCAGTACATGTGAAAAGAATCTAGGAGTCTTGGTGGACCACAAACTTGACATGAGCCAACAGTGTGACGCGGCAGCTAAAAAAGCTAATGCAATTGGGCTGCATCAATAGGAGTATAGCATCTAGATCAAGGGAAGTAATAGTGCCACTGTATTCTGCTCTGGTCAGACCTCACCTGGAGTACTGTGTCCAGTTCTGGGCACCACAGTTCAAGAAGGACACTGACAAACTGGAACGTGTCCAGAGGAGGGCAACCAAAATGGTCAAAGGCCTGGAAACGATGCCTTATGAGGAACGGCTAAGGGAGCTGGGCATGTTTAGCCTGGAGAAGAGGAGGTTAAGGGGTGATATGATAGCCATGTTCAAATATATAAAAAGATGTCACATAGAGGAGGGAGAAAGGTTGTTTTCTGCTGCTCCAGAGAAGCAGACACGGAGCAATGGATCCAAACTACAAGAAAGAAGATTCCACCTAAACATTAGGACGAACTTCCTGACAGTAAGAGCTGTTTGACAGTGGAATTTGCTGCCCAGGAGTGTGGTGGAGTCTCCTTCTTTGGAGGTCTTTAAGCAGAGGCTTGACAACCGTATGTCAGGAGTGCTCTGATGGTGTTTCCTGCTTGGCAGGGGGTTGGACTCGATGGCCCTTGTCGTCTCTTCCAACTCTATGATTCTATGATTCTATGATTCTACTAATCGTCTACTCACTGCATAATACACGATGCAGCCTATGCAATCCACATGATGGCCTGGGTATCTGCGGAGTCGATTCTTCTGAACTCTCTCCCATTTAATGGGGGGATTGTATTGCACAAATGAAGACTATACTTGTAGAGGCTAGTGCGTAGAACTCCTAGCTCACACAATGTCCTTGTGAGAGAGGAAGTGGCCATGCACCTCTCCACCACATATGATTGCCAACTAACAGGGGGAAAGCTTCTTCTGTGCTCTTTATTTTATTGTTGTTAGTTGCCTTGTGCATTTTATATGGCAAAGAAGGATATAAATTTAATAAAGAAACAAGCCTGTCTATTGGGCTAGCTTTCTGCTTTGGGACCAGTTGCCCAAAAGCTAAGAAAGGCTTATGTGTTCTTTCTTTGACTTCCACCATTTTTCAACTGTACATTTATAGCTAGATAGTTTTTGTTCTACACCCTGTTCCATGATTGGCTTAATCACCCCAACCCACCCACTTTCCCCAAACTATTGGGCTCTGCGACTTACCTCCAACCTCAGACCAAATGTCCTATGGCCCATCGGGCTGGGCCCTCAGGTCCCACCCAGGTATATTCTGTCTCCCCAAGTATTAGCAACTAGGAACTCCTCCCTCCATGAAACACTCCTTAGCCAGCTGAGGGGTGAACTAGACTTTACGTCCACCACGTGCATAGGCTTAGAATGGGAGTGTCATTATATAGCATGAATCCAGCCACAAAATGGTAGGTTTCACATCCACCTATACAAAGGATGGAGCAGTCCTGGAGAAATCAAAATGCATTCATACATCTTTATGCTGGTAAGATTTCCTGACTGAAAGCTGTTGTCATAACCTTAAACCTGTTACTTCATTTTGGCCTTGCCAATTTTGAACAGCTGTATCAAAGCCAACATAAGGAAAGTGGAACCATTTTGAATGGGCGAAAAGGCAATGCAGTTCTGACTGCTGTGCTTAAAATAGCAGTGTTTGCTCACAGCCAAATGAGGAACTAAGATGATTTATTATAAGCTGCAGTAGAATCTATTATTCATGTTAGAGGCATGGAAAGGTCTTTGATATGTATCTGGAAAAATCTTCAGGCCCATAAAAGAGATAAATTGTGTGTGAATCGTGTCACTGAAAGGAGAGAAGAAACTCTCATTCACAGTGTCATGCCTTGCTTATAATGTAGTTGCTATCACTAAACTTCAGTTCCTATAAGCACATTCTACACATATTTACCTTTCACCTTTTACCCATACTTGAACTGCATACTAATTTTATCAGAAAGAGGCTGTCATTAACAGAACTCAGCATTACAGAGCAAATGTTCATTTGGCTTGGCTTTTGTTCCATGCCTGCTGAATTTGGAAAGAGACCTGCAGCCCAAAGCCTGGCTGGTTCTTATGGATCAGTGTTAAATCCAGCCCTTCACATATCCCTGCATCACTTCTCACAAACAGACCTAGTCCTTCCTGTCTAGTGTAAGCTGTCCCCTTCGCCCCTACTCCTCAGCTTCTTGATCTTCAATTTCCCTGTTTCTCAAGCTCCTTTTCTTATACCCAGCGGCGCAGCAAGCCGATCGGGCGCCTGGGGCAGCGTGTGTGCCCTGTGCCCAGGGGCGGGGCGAGCAGGGGCAGGACGCCCTGAGGGGCCTCCAAGGAGTCTGCCTGCCTCCTCCCACTCAGCCGCCCTACAGCTGAGGGGGAGGCAGTGGGCGGACGGTTGGGGCAGCGTGGAGCCTGCAGGCGCTGAAGCCAGTGCATCACTCCCAGGAGAGGCGCATGGCTCAGGCGCACTGCAGGCCCTGCGGTGAGTGCCGCCTGGCATTTTGTCACCTCAGTGGTGACACCCAGGGCAGACCACCCCATCACACCCCCTTCCTCCGCCCCTTATACCCCCCATATGACAGGACCTGTGTGTGAGCTCTCCCTGCCAACCCTATAAACACACACACACCCTTTCCAGACAGAATATATAATTGCTTTTCTGCAGACCCAAGGAGTTTCAATGCCAGATAAAGAATCCAGTAATTAATTCACATAACTTCAAGGTTTGTCAAAATATTTTTTTATTGATTGATTGATTGATTGATTGATTGATTGTACAAAAGTAAAGATTGCACAAGCCAGTTCACACATGCATGAAACTGTGCATGTGAATAAATTTTCTCAAATTCAGCATCATCAACAAAACTTTATTTACTGCATTTACATCCTACCTTTTTTCCCAAGGAGCTCAAGGTGGCCTACAAGGTTCACCTGCTCCTCATTTAATGCCCCAAACAACCCTGTCAGGCTGGCTGGATGAGGCACCAACTGTCCCAAAATCACCCAGGGAACTTCAAGGCTGAGGACACTCTAACCACTACACTTCACTGTCTCTCTTTCATTTCATCTTCAAAATAATGTTTTTCAATGGAGTCAGAGAGTACATTCAACTACCAAGTCATCAAGTGATGGGTAAGCATTGTGTGAACAGACATGGTATCACCCAATTCATTAACTGTATGAATAACTCTAGAGACGTTTTTGTCTTCACTATACATTTCCCCTGCTAGCATTTGGATTACTCTGTGCCTAATTGTTGTCTTATTTGTTTTAATGAAAAGACATCCAAGTGTTTGGTAATGACTTCATACAAGATAATAACAACAAACTCTCCTGCTTAAATGCCTATAATTAGGCTACTCATTAGTATTAATTGTACTAATTAACCTCCCACACAAATCAGCTTGGCAAGGAATACACAGAACACTAAGAAAGAGTGGCTACATAGATTTCAGGTTTTGTTGTTTTCATGATTGCAACCTGACTTTCTACAAGGGTAGCCACTTACACATCGCCAAAGAAGAGGAAACGCATCATCCAGAAAACAGGGCAAAAGAGGGTGCAAATTTCCATTAAAATTGGACATGCTAATTTATATAGAGAGATGTGAAATTAGAAACAATTATTGTTTATTAAGTAAAAATACAATAGCTCTCACCCTAGTGAGTAAGATTGTGATCAAGAGGCCTGTGTGTCTGCTCAGTCAACTGTGCAAATGCAGACTGTTGGTGGGCCAATTCAAAGCCCTGACTCTCTCTTCCTATGGTTCTTTATCTTTAAATTAGACTTGTACTTCAAACAGAGGACAACTTCAAATAGAGAACTGTCCCCTACCAGCCCTTTGAATAAAGAACCTGTAAAGTAGGACACGTAGAAACTCAACTTTCCATCTAACAGACCACCAGATGGCTCACATTATAATCCCAATATCATAAAAACAACAACAAAATATGTATAAAAGCCAATAAAAATAACAGTAAAAATATAGCCAGCAGCAAACATACAAAAACATACAAAACAAAACCAGCACATCATCCCTCAAAAACCTGGTGGAGCCAAAAGTTTTCTACAAACTTTCCAAAAGTCTTTGCAGAATAGGCCTAGCAGGCCTTTTGGAGGAAGGAATTGCACAGGAAATGCATCACCACAAAAAAAAACCCCTGCTATTTATTTATTTTTCAAATTTCTATGCTGCCCTCTATACTGAGGATGACAGTGGCATGTTTCTAAAGCTTAAACATGCCAGATCTGTAGTGTCCATGACCTACAGAATCTTTCTAAAAATTGTCTTGTTCCATCCAAGCATAGTTTGCTGCCCCAAATCTGGAACATTCATAGATATGTTTTACCACCACAGGTGGCACCGACTTGCTGTTTCCTTCCTTCTGCCACCAGAGCTCTTGGCAGTAGCCAAGCAGAATGAACACCCTGTTGTGTGCAGCTGTCAACTGTGATCGGACAGTTCAAGTCATTCATGGCCCCAGATGGAAAATTCATAGTTCTTTGCATCATACTCGCTTGTTGTGGCTCATAGCATTCCTATAGATCTTCAAAGCATTAGTCCCTGTAGGACAGTGAAGGGACAGCTGTGCCCCCACCTGTAGGTCCAGCTAGCATGGTCAGCATGGGACAATGACAGCTGTAGTCCAAAGCACAGCTTTCCCATCCCTGTCACAGGACTTACCTGCACTTAAAAGAACCCTCTAGCTGTAATGTTCTTGTGCAAAACTCCCTTTCATGTTAATGAGCACTCAGCCAAGGGAAACTTCTGGAGGACTGTATGTCATGGGTCACCTCTATTCATTTTGTTTCCTGTCGTGCCTGATGATGAGCAAAATTTATTAATGTCCTTATTCTTTATTTGATTAATTACACCCTGTTCTCCAATATGACTGTGATTTGAAAGAGAGAAGAAGGCCCTGCAGAGCCTTGGGAGTCATTGCTGGAACAGTTAAAGAGGGTGGGGAGAGTCCTCCTTCTATCCGGGTTCCTGCATCTTATCTCTTGAGCCATTCACCTCCAGGGCCTAATGCTCATCTATGCTGAAAAGTATATTAGAAAGAGATGCTATCTTCATCACTGACCTGTTCACAGATGGACGACAGACAGACAAAGCCCTTTATAAATGAGTTTGGCTAGCGCAGGAGAATGTGCTGATGGATTGTATACAAAGGTCCTTATTTTAGTAACTCCCTCATCATCTTCCACAAGGTGTCACTAGAGATTGTTATACTTTTCCATCCCCATGAAAGGTTATTCTTAGCTTGCTAACAGAATACAGTATGTAGATGGGGTTTAAATGAGTGGTTTAAAGAAAAAATTGAGCATGGTGGGAAATTAGGAAATCACCTTTGTGATTATTTATAATACAGCAAGCCATTTGCTAATTTATATATCCCTTAATGAACAGTTTAGGAAGGGGCAGGTGGCTTCTGTCCAAAATAATTATATAGAAGAGGAAATTTTAGCAGGGGCTGCTTTTCTAGGCACTTCACAACAAGCTGTGCTATCAAAATTTCCTCTCCTGCACACTGTGCCCACCCATTTCTGCCACCTGGGTGATGCCAACTCTTTCTCTCCTCAGAACCCACATTTTCCATGAAGCCTTAGTTCCAGTCCTTTTCAACTGAAAACAGACATTCCTGGTAAATTACAGGGCATATTAATTATTATTTGCTATTTATTTATTTATTTATTTATTTATTTATTTATTTATTTATTTCCCCACCCTTCCTGCCAGAATTGTCCAGGGCACCAAACACAAATGAGTAGGTGGGGAAGGGGGGCAACAGACATACAATTTGAATCTTTATTGCTACATTGGCATAAACCTCTTGCCTTTACAATACATTTTTATCTTTATCTTTTTTATGTTGGACAGTCCTTTAGCAGAGAATTCTGTTACATTCAAAGGTGTGTAACCCATCTGCAGTCCCCTGCCCCCAGATTAAAATGTTTCACCAGAAATGAGGTGGGGGGTGGCAGAGAATCAGTTTGGTGCGGAGATGCTTAACTCTTTCACTTGTCTGCCATTTCCCTGCTGTCTGTTGCTCCTCTAGAACAGTTTTTTCATTTGTTAGAGCCACATGCATTTGCATATAATATGGAATTTGCAATTGTTTGTTTTTCAGCTGGTGCAGATTTTGTCCCCTCCGCATGAGAATCTGCACCTGCCTGAAGAAACCTCTTATGAAGGTAGACAGGGCCTTGGCCATCCTTTGCATTTGATGCCCCACGAAGCCCACGAAGCCCCACTGTGAGGCAATCATCCATTATGGGAGGCAAAAACAAAGTTGCATCTGCTTTGTTTTTAATGTCCCGCCTGTTCATTTCATTGGCTAACTTGTAATACATACTAGGAAAAGATATAGGACTTCAAGCCTCTGAAGTCCCACAGTGACACGAGCACGGGCTGGGTAGAGGGTGTCTCTCTTCCAGATGTGCCCTCCAGGTTTCCTAGTGCAGTCGACTGATCCAGAGTGTTTTCTGAGGTATTTCCTGCAGGTCTAGCTGGAAGTCCTGTTGATGTCCTCTTCTTTGACTGGAACTGAGATAGGATGTAGGCTATTGATACAATTGTACCCAGGCACCCGCAGCCCAGCCGTGGCCATGTCATCGGTGTTCCCAGGAGCTGAATGCAAGGAAACACCAGGGTTGATGACTAGAGTGGAAATGGCAGAAGTCTTATAAGCGTATATATGACCCACTTACAATATTACTCTGTGGTGATGATAGCAGTGAAAAAAACATACTTCCCTGCTACCTTTGAGTCTGCTCACTGATGTCCAACGGTGCTCATTTTTGTGGTGAAGGATCCCAAAACAGGTCCCAAAGGCTAATGGGAAGCAGCAGCTGTATATTTTGCATGTAAATTAGCTGGTGTCCCTGCCAACTTTGATGCCATAGCTGAGACAGAGTCAGAGACATATGTGGCAGGTGCTCCATTGGGTCACATCATAATGGATACTTTTCACAGCTTATGCAACCTGAGCTCTTCCTTAAAAACAAAAATCAAGTGACCATTTGTGCCTTTTTGTTTCTCTTTCAAACTTGCATCTTTGAGAAGCAGAGCCATTGCCTAATTATAAACATTTATGCCACAGTTCGGTATCTAGCTAGCATCTAAGCTGTACGTGTGTTGACCCGCTCTGAATCACACTGGGCAGGTGCAGACCACAGGAGACCCCAGAGGGCAGCCCTCACCATCCCCGCCCCCCCCGCCCCCACCGCATGGGCTGCCAAGGAGGAGGCAGATCCAGCAACCAAGGAGCATGCTGCAACCACTGCTGCCCCTGCTACTGCAGCAGCAGAAAGCAGTGCATTCCTTGGAAGGTAGACCTGCTGCCCCCGTGGGCCCTGCCGCCTGAGGCGGTTGCCTCACCTTGCCTCATAGGTGGGCCAGCTCCAGCAGCAAGGTAATTTTAAACTTCTCACTTAAGAGCCCCATGGGTTGGGGAATGTTGAGATATCAAGTGCATAATACTTTAATTATTTCCAAGATGGAATAAACCTTCCCTGATGCATTTGGTAGCCCTCTTGCTCATTCTGTTGAAAGGGGTCTTTGCATCCAGAGACCTGCTCTCTGATAACACCACCCTGGTCCAACAACAAAGGTCTCCTCTGCTGCTGGTTTGTCCCTGAGCTCTACAGAACTCCTCTCTGGTCGCAACCTTCCTTGAGTTGGTTTGACAAGGCTATAAATTATTCATGTGCTGTAAAGTTCCTCCATGCGCCTGCCTGGGTGTTCAGCGTGCCGAATACTTCTGGGAGTTTGCACACAGCTCTCCACCTCTCTGCATCTGCTTAGTGATGAAGTGGCTCTTGGGCTGCTAGAGGTTGAGTGCCACCGCTCTAAGCAGCAGCAGACTGATTCAGCTAAATAAACACAGAGGCTCAAGAATAAAAATGGAGGTCTTACGTTAACACCTTGCTCAGAATGTAATCTTGCTCTAGAGTCGTGTCGGAACATAGATACTTGGATCCCAAAGCCCCAGAATGGTAATACCTTTATTAGGGGCTGGCTAAAATGTCTCAAAGTCATGTGTACACTTTTGCTTTCCCAGAACTCTTCATCAAGCTAGATATTAAACAAAACAAAACAAAATCAAGCGGGTGGGGGAGAAGAAAAAGCTGAGTGTGACACTACTGCTCCCAAAGTTTGGAGTTTATAGCAATCTTAAAATGGAGCACAGGGGAACTGTGCAAATTTAAATTGCTTCAGGATGCCTCTTGCGAAGTGATTCATACATGAAATGAAATGAAGAATAGTAATTGGCTTAGCCTCACTGGGTACAAGACAGGTTGCAGGATGCTGCCAGATGGCAAAGAAACAATAATGGATGTTCTCTCCATGCTTGAAAATATATAATCTAACACTAACATTAATACAGCTGTAAAATACAGAATTAAAATGCTAGAATATCTATATCTATATTGATATCTATCTGGCAGTCATAAGAAGTGTAATAAAATATAGCTATATTCAAAAACTTTATCATTTGCTCTGAGACTGACTAAGGCTAATGGGAGTTGTAGTCAGTGCTTTTCTTCTAGAAAAAAAGGTACTCACCATGAAGTTGTTAAACAAAAGAGAAGGCAAGGTTACAATATCCATCAACTGAACCTAAAAGGTAAAGGGACCCCTGACCATTAGGTCCAGTCGCAGACGACTCTGGGGTTGTGGCGCTCATCTTGCTTTACTGGTCGAGGGAGCCGGCATACAGCTTCCGGGTCATGTGGCCAGCATGACTAAGCCACTTCTGGTGAACCAGAGCAGCACATGGAAACGCCATTTACCTTCCCTCTGGAGCGGTACCTATTTATCTACTTGCATTTTGACATGCTTTCGAACTGCTAGGTGGGCAGGAGCAGGGACCGAGCAACGGGAGCTCACCCTGTAGTGGGGATTCAAACCTCATCTTAAAGATAGAGCAACATAGATAATCACGGGGTCTGTGTGCAAAAGATCCTGCAGAACAGGAGGGAGGAAGAAGTGTGGAAATGGGGGTCGTTTGAATAAGAGAGTAGGGTTGGGCGGTGTCAGGTTGTCAACATCATGATGTATCACCAGCCAAACATTGTGATCTGGCAATACACCGTGATGTTGAAACATGCTGCATTGGCCCCAGTCCCGCGAAGCACAGGGGTGAAACTGTCACCGCTCTCATTTAGGGTTCACCTCAACGCCTCACAGGGCTGGAGCTAATGCAGTTGGTTCCAGTGCTGGGCGCTTGGTCCGTGAAGGGAGCAGGCTGCCTCAACCCCAGCTCCTTACCAGGGCTTTCTTGCGCTGTTCAGCTGGGAGGCACAAAGCCTCTCCCCCACCCACCCAGCTGAGCATTAAATTGCTCCTGTCCCCCAGCTGAGTGAGCCCCAATGCCTCTCCAGAATGAACACAAGGTGTCGGGGCTAGCTCGCCTGGGGGGTGGGAGCAGTTTAACGGAGTCCGCCCCTCACCTCTGGCTTGTGCTAGCCAGAGGTGGGGGGCTGCTTTAAACTGCTCTGCTGAGGAGTGCGCAGCTGCCCATGCCTCAGTGGAGCAGTTTAAAGAAGCCAAGGGGCAAGGTGAATGTGCCCAGCGATATAGCTTGCTCCTCCCTCTGCAGTATGAGGGGAGAGCATGGCGACTTCACCCAGCAATATATCGTGGGTGAAACCGCTGCTGCTCCTAAGTCCATCTGCCACCAGCAGCCCAATGTTGAAAGCGGCACTGGTAGCAGAGGGATTCGGGAGCAGCGGTTTCCCTTGCAATATCCCGCTCTGTGAAGCCACCTTCATGCTCTGCCCCTCATACCTGGGCCTATAAGAGGGGGTGGCTTCAAAATTGGATGGAATGTGAAAAGTGTGCTAAGTAGTTTTAATGTGCGGGGGGGGGGGAGATGAAGGAAGCTATCATGGGCTTGGTCTGTGTGGAAGGGGGGCTGTAAAAAAGGAGAGGGAAGATGAGGGTGAAAACAGGGGTGCAAGCAAAGCGGTACTGCAGAATGAAAGAGAGAGGTAGCTTCAGAAATGGGAAAGTGAAAAGGGACCTGAGCTTGCCAAGTAAGTATGTCATCAAAGTGTGATTTCAGGCAACCTGTGGTCCAATGCCTACGTAAAGTGCTCATCGAATACCAGCTAAGACCAACCATCTGAAGCCGTTTAGCAGCATAATGAACAGCAGTCAAAGGCGCTGGTTTGGAGTAAGGTTAGATGCCCTCTGTCCTCGCCCAACTTCTTCAGGCAAACTCTGAGCCCACAGGGCTATTCTGTAGTGAAAACAGCCATAGGGAGATCCAGCCATGGATTTCCCATGACCTTTCACTTTCGGCCCTCAACCACAGGCAAATGTTGGATTTGACCTCAAGGTCACACCCCATTTCACAACAGGTGAATGGGTGTCTGATAGTGGCTCAAGTGACCTGAGTGCATGAAATATACTCAGCGTCAAGAGTGGATTTCATGCTCTTTATTCAGCTCATAGCGGTGAGGAGGAATGGAAGTTCTCCCACAATATCTGCTTTATATGCATTATTTACACAATGGGCCCCATGTGATTGGCTAATTCCGGGATTCTCCTGTAGGCCAATCAGGTTGTGGATTAACTTCCACCTGGAGCTGGATTGGGTGGCTCCTGCGGACCAATCATACTGCTGCATTGTTCTAGGACCAATCAGACTGCTGGATTTTGGATCCTATTGTTCTAGGACCAATCAGACTGCTGCATATTTGTTATTCAACTCAGTACATAACAGTGCACATTGTAGAACACCCACCCCAGAATTCTCTGTAACTCGTAGAAGTCCTGTGTTCAGGTCTGAATGTCACTGAGCAGGAGGAAAGATTCGTTTCAGCTCTAGTGAGAAAAAAAAGGGACAGAATAAGAATGGGCCCCAAGTGTTGCTATAAGCAAACCTGATTGCAGCCTGCTTCAGCAGGAGTCCAGAATAGGCATTGAAGTAAAATATTCTACCACTTGATCATTTTTCTATTAGCTTGAGAGAGCCCATTATACAATGTACAAGAAACTTGTACATTATATTGAAAACCTTGACTTATTCATTGTGTGCTGGCATTTAGCATAATAAAAATGTTAAAATGTTTAGTCACTTGACACTCACCACCTCACTTACATGCTGGTTTTTCTTTCTGTAGTTATGAACACATTTAAAGCTTCTCAACGTAAGTTTTTTTTAAAAAAAAAAAAACACAGCAACACTGAGACATACCCAGATATTACATGTCAAAAGAGATGCTACAGTTGTGGCAGGCTGTTGTGTAACTGCCCTGCGTCTTCACTCTCTTCTTTTACAGTTTTGCAAACATTCACAGTTCTGAATAAAAAATTAGCTCTGATGTCCTTCAGAAAATAATGTAGCGCTTATGAATAGCGGAATGAAGTTCAAGGGAAACATCCATGATGCCAAGACATGAGCAAAATCTTCAAAGGCCTTTCCCAATCTTCCCTTCCCCCTGTGAGTACAGAGCAAGTGGCCTGTGTGGTTGCAATTTATTAATAGGGGTAGGGGATAAATCTGATTCCATTCACATTTGAATCTGTATCTGTCAAATCTATGCTTTCTGAAACAGTATGAGAAACAAAATGCAACCATCCAGCAGAATTACCAGAATTCAAAAAGTATTTCAAAGTATTTAAGGTGTTCAGTAGAATTAGGCACTAAAATAAGTTCAGCAAGTAATTATTATGCCCATAAATTAACCTAAGCCCTAAGTCTGAGTCCATTGTTACCAAGATCCTTTGGTTTCAGTGAAGAATCAGGAGCAAAGTGAAGGCGCTGGAGGTGAGGCAAAGAACTGCCTCTCAGCCTCTGCTACATGGACTTAGATAATTTTGTTCCATTCAGAGATGGAGTCACAACGGTGGAGTGATTAAATTATCCACCAACTGAACGTGAAATGTCCACCTGTCCCAATTACTGTCACATTTACAGTATCCTTTAACCCAACTGGAGTGTCCCTGCATAGTCCATTTGGGGGTCCTTTGATGCTTGTCTGAAGTTTCACAAACTATCTAGTCAGCACATTCTTTCCTAGTACATCTTCTTTGAACTTGTGTCCATCTGTGCCATCTTCTTGCCATTGCTCTCAACACAGGACACCGTTTGGGTCATGCCTGCAACGTTGTTATGGCTTCCTGAACCTGTGAGGACGTTCTCACTCTCCTTTTTGCTGAAAGTACCAGCCAACAAAAATAGCAAGCAAGGCCTTTCTCTCCGTTGATATCCAAGTCATCTTGGATAGCTTAGCTGGTTAGAGTTATGGTAATCCCCATCAAGGGCTGTGCTCCCTTGGAGTACTCTGTTGGGCACCTTGCCTGGCAATGGTGGGCAGGGCCAGAGCCAAACATTCGTGGGGCCATCATGTCTCTCTCTCCCTGCCCCCCTTGAACACCCTCTTTTCTCTCTGTTGTCTCCTTCCGAGGGCGTCCAGGGGAGGGACAAATCACTCTTCCCCATGATCTGAACTGCAGAAGGCTTTGCGCTCACATTTCTTCCTTGCTCCATTCACTTTCCTCCCTCATCATTCTCCATCCCTGCCTTAAAGAAAAAAGACTTTTGTTTTTATGTTTTTAGTGAATTAGACTGCATACCTACCCTCTTATCCTTGAGGAGCTCTAGCTGCTTCTGTGTTAACCTACACATTTAATATTAATCTGTATGATGTTTTGCATACCTTTTGTACTTCAAGCCTTTGCTGCAAAATTGGGCCAAAAAATAAAAAAGTATTACCAATTTGATTTTCAATAACTATATTTATGTAAGTTATTCTTTTTCTGAATATTAGAAGCGGTTGCATGGATATATTTCTCTCTCTTCCTTTCTCACAGATGTGATTTCCCCCCCTCCATTGTCAACATTATTGTTGATCCTGAAATTACAGTGTAAGGAGAGTTATTTGCTAGGGGATGTTGCAAATAAAAAATGAGTTTCAGAAAATAACTACAACAGAAACATTTAAATAAACATATAGATTACAGAGAGAAACACAAATATAGTTCCTAGGGGCTCATTTGACTTCATCCTACTGCATGATTTTGAGAGCTATCTATAAGTGGAAGGAAGGAGGGGACACAAGCACTTAACAGAGATACTATTAAGCATTTTTCAGTATGAATCTTTACTTGTTACTTATCCTTCCTTCTCTACCTGTAACTATGTAGAAGAAACCACCTCACTCCAAGCATTTCACTGAAAATTTGCTTTTTGCTCTTGACACTGGGTGTCCTGGCCTCCTCAGACAGTGAGTCTAATGGCGGGGGGTTTACAGCAAAGAGATTTCTCAATATCCCCCATCCAGCAGACTGACAGGTGCTTTGTTAAGCATACAGTGGACTATCATGCAGTGACCAGTCTAGCACTCTTCTCATTCAAGTTGTAAATGGTGTAATGGCTGCAGAGGAGAGAGAGAGAGATCAATCGGAGTGTAAAGTGTACATTTAGCTACACAGGCATCCATGCAGAAACCACACATGTTATTTTGAGCTGTTAGCTGGATCTGGAATGAGATCCAAAAACCAACTCCCCCAGGGAACACCTTCAGCAAAAGGAAGAGAACTAACAAAAGCGGTCAAGAAATTGAGGTATGGAAGAACCAGGAACTGGTCCCTGCCAGGACTTCAAAGGCACTTCTCCTGCTGTATACACAGACTGCTATGGGATTTGGAAAGATGTCCCTCTGTAGTGTTTAATACAACACAGACATCTAACAGGGATTGTTGTTCTGGTCTCAAAAGGCCAAGAAAGGGGGGCCCTTCTATTGGATCTGGGTATATAAGGTTTCTTGCGTGTATCACATCATGCACCGAGCAAAAAGCAATTGTGCCTTTCTACCTCCACCAAGATCTGACCCCTCCATGGGGGCATGGTGGTGCTACTGCCTTTGGAGATACATCGAAGGTGTCTCTTATCACATTCCCCAAATGAGCCCTCCAGCATTCCTTGCATGGGGTATTCATGGGGAATGCACTGGGTTGTTTTACTGGAAAGCTATGCCTTCTATGTACTTCTGAATTGTGAAGTGCCTGGCACACTACTGGCACTAAGTAAATGTTAAATGGTAGTTTCTGTAATATATATGTCAAAATAAAAGTTATATGAAAATTTTTAAAAAGGGGGAGCTTCCTGAATTAACCCTTCAGCCCCCAGTCTACCTGACCACTCTGCCATAGGAGGATCATAATACTATTCCAGCTTGTTTGGCTATTGTAAGGGATACTGAGGGTCAAGGTAGAACTGACAATATTTACATCATAAGCAACAATGTCCTTTTTATTTTAGAAAAACATTAGTAGCAGTAGGGGGCAAATATTGTAGAGACCAGAGCACAAAGGAAGGTGAAATTTAACATTTTTCTCCCCACCTCTGTCCATGGGCACAGCTAGGATTTGGGGGGGGGCAGCCAGTTGAGTACTTTCAATGGTTTCCAATAATGTTAGTGGATCTAGGAGGCAGTGGCGTAGCGTGGGGGGTGCAGGGGGGGGCCGGCCGCACCGGGCGCAACATCTGGGGGTTAGGGAAATCCACGGGTTAGGGGGCGCAAATCCATGGGTTAGGGGACGCAAATTACTTGCCTTGCCCCGGGTGCTGATAACCCACGCTACACCACTGCTAGGAGGGACAATTGCCCCAGCTACTCCCATGCCTCTGTCTTGACAAAAATTTCATCCTTGCCAATGGAAGCTTCCTTTCCAAGTCAGCTAGCTAGTGTGGAGGGCTATTTTCACTGGAACTATGCTGGGGGAAGGAAAGAGTTAAACCTCCCCTTTCCAAAGTCCTGTGATCCCAGTAAAAATTGTGGGGAGCATGCCTGCTATTAATGCTTTGAGGGGCAATGGATGACGCTAATTACAAGTTTGGCAGGGTTCTGAGATAATGTATGTGAAGTTTGTGAACAATGCTATATAAATGCAAAGCATTATGATGATCAATGGCAGCTTCAGATTTACAGGGGATTTCATAAACTCATTGCACATTTATAATCTAGTATGCAGGGAAACTGGGAACTGTTTGCATTCTGCTGAGCAGAATCCACCTGGCACCTGTAAGGAATGAAATCTTGTATGCATACTGTCTGAGGAGAAAGTGCATGTGTGAGGCAAGGGGAGACAGGGAAGCAGAACAGCATTATCTATAGACCCCACTTTTGGAGATAAGGGCCCTTAAATCTATAGCAGGGTGGGGGGTTGTCTTCACATCCCCCTGCAGCAAGCTTTTATCTTAACCAGATCAAGTTTTTTGAGTCTTTAAAATGTGGATCCCCTCCTGCTACTCATTACTGGGCTCTCCTGTTTGTACAGGGCTCTCACTTTGATGTAAAACTTTGGCTCACAGGCCGTATTCGGCATCTTGATTGGTATTAATGCTGCTTGGAGATTTGCATAGAATAATCTGACCCACTACTGAAAGTTTCTTATGAAAGAATTTTCTCCTGCTTTTAAACAAAAAGGATTCAAGCACAAGACAACCGAAGATTTAATTTATTGGACGGAAAATATTTTTCCCCCAGTCAAGGTGGCAAAAATATATCATCTGTCCGATAATAAATGTTGGAAATGTAAGGAAACTGAAGGAACGTTCTTTCACCTCTGGTGGACTTGCCCTAAGGTGAAGGCCTTCTGGGAAATGATATATAATGAGTTGAAAAAGGTATTTAAGTATACCTTTCCCAAGAAACCAGAGGCCTTCCTTCTGGGCATTGTGGGCCAGAGGGTGTTAAAGAATGATCAAACATTATTTATGTATGCAACAACAGCAGCAAGGATACTCGTCGCTAAATATTGGAAAACTCAAGATTTGCCCACGCTGGAAGAATGGCAGATGCAACTGATGGACTATATGGAGCTTGCAGAAATGACCGGCAGAATCCGAGACCTGGGAGAGGAAGACGTGGAAGAGGATTGGAAGAAATTTAAGGACTATCTACAAAAACATTGTAAACTATATGAGTGCTAAGAAGGATGAGAGATTTGAAACTAACAGGGCCCATTAAGTTAGTTGATAGTATTATGAGAATGAGTGAATTTTATGAGAAAAATAAATTTTGAATAAACATTGTGCTTAAAATTAGATATTTAAGACCTAGATAAAAATTTTCAAAATTAGGGACAAAACATTGGAAATGTGTTCAATAAGAATTGAAATAAGGTGATAAGTTGCTGGCTAAAGCATTATAAATTTGGAACGCAGGAGCGTGAGATGTGAGGAAGTCCAAAGGATGAAGAAAAGATGGGTACTGCAAGATGTTAAATTTTATGCTTGTTTTTTCTTATGTTTATTTTCTGTTTATTCTGTCTTTTCTCTATTGTATCAACAAAATTCTTAATAAAAATTATTATAAAAAAAGGAAAATATTTTTCATTCAGTTACTCATGGGGAAGGAAAATTTTAAGTGATCTGTGCTTTAAGAATTTGAGGTCCCTTTTAGTGCCATAAGGCCTATGTTTTAAGAATGTTAAGATGTGATCCCTAGTACTTCCCTAAATGAGGCATTGCTAACTCCACTTAGTGTTTATTCTTTTCCCCCAGTCAGGCTAGAAATAAGCCCAATGGTCCAACTGGAAATCCACATTCTACCTACCCTTCCTTCAGTCTTAACAGGCAAGACCATGTGAAACCATGCTTTGGCATGGATCCAAAAAACTACTTTAGCAAACCTGGTGGATTTTGCCTGCAAGGTAATTTTTAAAAGAAACTGAACAGCAGGTCATCCTGACATACCACAAACTACTTTGGAAATTCCCATTAGCTTCACAAGTCATTTGTGGTGGTGTGTGTGGTGTGAATCTACCTTCAGGGCCCTGTGACGGCTGCTCCTTCAATCGTTATCTCAAGTCGGGATCATCTGTCCAGGAGATCAGAATCCATGGGAACTAGAGTCTGAGGTTCATCTCTTTGATGGTGTTGTGTTCTGAGGAGAGTAGAGGAGGTTGCTAGATCCTCAAAACTGGAGTTGCAGTAGCCACAGAAATGCATATATACAACCAGTGCTATTTTTTCTAGAAAAAGAGGTGCCATAACTTACCTCATTCTCTTAGAATGGCAATGGTGCCCACCTGAGAAGGGCCGGAATGGAATTCCAGTGAGTTCCGGATGAAAAAAGCCCTGTATACAACAATGTTCATGCCACTGAAAGTTGGGAAATGGATTCTAACTAAAAACAGGAAGCTGGCGATTGGAAGCTGGAGACTTATTCAAAAGACCAGACTCTCTACTCATTCAAACCTAACTGTGAAACTGACACAAAGGCAAAGCAGATTTGAGGTTCTTAGGCAGAGTGAAACAAAGGTCAACACGTGCTGTTATCCTCTCAGGAAGAAAGCCCAGAAGGCAAGAGGGAACAAAAGATCAAAATTACAAATTTATATAAATGCATTTAAATTTGTAAGTTTGACATGAGGGGGCTAGTGGTAACCAAAGATCAAATGTAGAAATTGTTGGTTTTGGTAAAATGATAAAATATTGGTTAAATAAAAAAGAATTTTCCCTTGTTTGGGGCAAGTACTTTTGGTGGGAGAACTCCAGAAGATATTTGAAATCACAAAATCACAAAATCACAAAACTTGCAACAAAGTGGGGAAATATAGCCTGATCCCTTTGAAATATTCCCTTCTAAGTTGCTTCCAAAGTTCCCCACTTCCCTTAGCATAGAAATGTCGGAATGTTGTGGAAAGTAGGAGAGGCTATATTGATTAAATATTATCCCTCCTCACTCACACTAGTGAGCAAGTAGCAGAGCACATTTCCTTTTTTAAAAAAAATAATATTTATTACTTTTAAACCTTACAATAAAGAAGAAAAAGAAAGGGGAAAAAGCAGCAAAAGAAAGAAAAAAAACAATACGATACAATATATAAACAGTACACAACGCAACATTAACACATTAGACTAAACAAAACAAAGCAAAAACAATTTAAAAACATACATCATACCATTTCAATGCCTTATCTTTCATTCCCTTGTTTCATCGACCTCCTCTCACCTCCCTTTTTGTATTCCACTTCTATTAATTGTTTCAGCAATTTCTTTCCATCTTTCTATATTTTCTGTCATATAATTATCTTAACTTATTTTAACCTTATTTCCCATTAATACTATAATACTTATTTATGCTTAACTCCTTATAATTTCATTCCAACATTTTTCTGACACTCATTAATTTTACCGTATTTCTATAAATAAACTTTAAACTTTTTCCAATCTTCTTCCACCGTCTCTTCTCCCTGGTCTCGGATTCTGCCAGTCATTTCCATCAATTCCATATAGTTCATCAACCTGGTGATCTTCTGTCCGAGGCTCTTAACTCTTTTCCAAGTCCCTTCTGCAGGTCTTCTTCATATTTATACATGCACTTTACTTTGTCTTCTGCTGATCTTGTTCTTAATTTCCTTCCTTTGATGCTGAAGAGTAGATCTCAGGGAAGCTCCAACCTAGCAATGTTTTTATTCCTTCTCGACAGGTCAGCCAAATCTCCGTAATTAAAACTAAAATCCAAAAGATATTTCAGGACGTGTTTCAAAATCCCTCCAAATCTGAAAGTCCCCACAACTCCAATCTCCTCCTGACCCAGGTCCAGGTCCCAAAGGTCAGTAAATCCCTGCATGAGGTGATCTATCCAACTTTCCTTCTCCAGTCCAAGCAGGGCTCCAATCCTCAAAATCTGACCTTCTCTGAATTCAATCATAGAAGGCAACAACTTATAGTCATCAAATTGCCTCTGTAAGGCTGGGGCTCTCTCCCTCTCCCCCCGTATTACTTTAGGTTCAACAACAACAACTTTCTCCCTCGCCTTCTCCACAGCCTGCCACGCCAAAGTAGATTCCTGCATCGATTCCTGAACGGCTTCTGTATAGATGTTCACTCTTTGTCCCAAATTAGTCACTTTTTGTCCCAGGTTATCAATTTTAATAGTCATCACGTCCATCTTCTTGTGGAGCTGTTCCAATGAATCACTTATCTTACAAAATGCAGTCACTAAGGCTTCTTCTGTCGACATTCTTAACCTATCCAAGGTCAATCCCTGGTTCTCACGGTTTTTTATCTTGCAGCTAGAGATTCCACCAGCTCAACTCTTGTAACAGTTTCAAAGGCTCCCTCTAGAGGGAAACAATTTCTATTTGTATCAATCCTTTTAAGCACAGTTCAAGCAATAAAATTAGTTTCAATTTTCAGTTACTTTTACTCCTTTTTAAACGCAGAAGGAGACAATGGAAACAATGTATTTCTCTTATTTAACTATCTGTCAAGATACGTTTTATTCACAGTCAATGAACTTTCCCAAAACGTCAGTCTTACTAGCAGCCCGTTTCCAGATTCAGAGCGGTGGTAATTTAACTTTCTTCACTCTCTCCTGCAGGCTTACACGATCCCAAATTTTCGCCCCTCTTCTCCTGCTTCCAAGGGGGGTTTAATGATTTTAGCCGATGGAAGTTTAATCCTTTACAGAGGACTTTCCAAGACATTAGCTTGCAAGCTCTTTGCTTCAATCTATTTACAAAAGGGGGAGGCGGACTTCCTGTTTGAAACCTCCCCGTTTCGGTGCCAAATTAAGATGTTTAAAAATCCAGTTTTCCGTACCACTCACGGGTAGTTGTTTAGGATCAAATTGTCCACAGGAAAAAGCCAGCGCTCTCCGGCAACAGCAGTGCGGCTTCACTCCATGAAAGAAGCAGTCAATTCGAAGCACCGCGCCGCTCACCCCACGTCGCTCCGGATCCCTGAAACCGGGTCTCCCCGCGAGTAGGGGAGGCACAAAAGGTGCCAGCCGAATCCCACGTTCACAGGTTTCTCCCGCCTGTGATTTTTAGTGGGTCTCCGCCTTCGCCGTGGCGGCCAGTCCCTGATTCCCACGGAGCAAATTCCTCCTGATCAGAGGAATTCTGCCATTGTCGGAGGCGCTAACCAGGAGGCGCCACATTTCCTTGCACTTTGGTAGAAGCAAGTTGATGGATTTTTTTAGAATCATTTAAGTTAAGCAATCCAGTCTGGCTTGTCCAGATTAGATTGATCCTAGTAAATTTCCCCTTTATTTCCCTCTTAATAATAATAATAATAACACGACAGTCTTCTTTAAAAATAATGGTAAAGTTTACTTACATTCAGTTCACAGTATTGTCCTGAAGGCAGGCTTTATCGTGCAGTTACAGTTACATTTGTCGAGAAAAGAAGTCTGAGCTCGGCCTCAGACTTTCTACCTTGTGGCTTTCATCCTCTGTAACAATAAGCCATATGCTGCTGGCTAAGAGCCAGCAGAGAGGAAGTTGGCAAAAGATCCAAAGGACCAGAGTCCAAAAGAGGGGCAAAGAGCAAAAGAGGAAGATGGCTGAGTGACTGGCCCTTTTATAGGGTCTGGCAGGGTCATGCCCACCTACCTAGTCACACACAGGGGGAGGATGCTCCAGAGCAGGTATCACAGGAAGTCCTCCCTGTCTGGAGCAACATTCCCCTATTTGTCCACTCTGTTTTATTTGACTGCTACAGTGTTGATACATCCCACAAGAAAGAGACCATGTTTGGTAAGTTAAGAATGGTTTACTTACAAACTCTTCAAAGGTCAGGTTCATGTGCTTTTCCAAAAAGCAGCAAGAAAAGACAGGCAGTATAACTTAGGTTCCAAAATGGTAAGAGTGTCTAAATTATTTGTATAGAAACACAAAGATGGCTGGCTTAGGCCTTGTGGTCTAAGCTTGGAGCATCCAGTTTAGATCTCCTTACTGGTAGGGTTCACATGGTAGAAATGAGAGATAACAGTGTTTGATAACTCTTCCCCCAAAGCAAGGGGAAGTGACCTATCTAGCCTGCCAGGATAGCTTGCTCTATGGTATTAACCTCATCATGCATTAATTAGACTTAACCATGTTGGTCATATGAGACTGATTTATCCCATAGAAATTTATGTGGAATATTACAGTACATGAAATGTGTTGGAATGTTTCAATGCCTGGAAATTGCAACCATTTGAGGCAGTATAGGTTGGGCATGCCAAGATGTATATTTCCACAGTGAAGATGGCTACAATACTGGTAGCGCAATATAGGTATATTTCTATTTCTTTGCCGTGGTGACTACTTCACCACATCAGTTTTGTAGCTCTTTCTACATGTTATCATTTATGTAGAGTAGCAGGGTCTGGGCTAGATGAACTGAACACTCCTTCCATTGTTAGCCTATAGAACTAATATACAGCAAAACAATTATGCTTTGGAGGCTCCTTTTAGCATCTCTGCAGTTGGCCAAGAATTGTGTGCTTCGTTACAAGGTGGAAGCATACACACACACACACACACACACACACACACACACACACTACAGCCAAAACAATGATTACATTTTATACTTCCAGATGACTGTTACCTAGAGATGTGGCTCTCTTGACTATCTGCTTCTCTGAAACACAATTTCTTTTGCTTTGTATGGAGCATCGTTACTCTCTGCTATTTCCTCCCGCTCTCCCTGACATTTCCTCCCGCTCTCCCCAGATGTTTTGGGACTACAATTCCTATCATCCCTGACCAATGGTCCTGTTAGCTAGGGATGGTGGGAGCTGTAGTCCCAAAACATCTGGAGGGCCAAGTTTGGGAGTGGCTGGGATAAGCTAAGCATGCTAAGACCCATGTGTCGTACCTGTTAGATATCCCATTGTCCTTCAGGAAATACTTTAATTTTGATGTGTTCTTGAAAGAAATTTTAGTTTTAAAAGGAATTACTTCACTGTATAATATTTCTGCCAATCCTTTTTACATCTTCTGCTTTACTGCAAAACATCAGGCCTCTTTTAATGGATAATAACCAGATCTTTTCCATTCTTCATTAGCAACAAGCCACTTCATCTAGATCAGGATGTAAGAGAAGGAAGCTGTCCTTTTCCCTTGCTGATGGGTTTAAGCTCCCCCTGAGGGATCACGTTTGCTACCTGGAGATGCTTCTTGATCCTTCTTTGTCACTAAGGTTCCAAATGGTCTCCATGGCATAGAGTGACTTCCACCAGATTAAACTGCACAGGAGCTGCTAGTAAGGAGAGGCGATGCCACAGACCAGCTCTTCCAGCAGCTGGGGCACCTCAAGTGCCCTAACATCACTGCACTGCCCCTTCACTGTCCCAGAATGCAGCAGCAACTCAACTGCCATCAAACGGGGCCTGTGGAAATACCGCCCACCCTGTCACTGCCAATGGTGCAGCAACTCTTCTAGATTGATATCACCTCACCACTGTTATTTGTGCCATGGTAAGCTTCGGATACGACTATTGTAATGTGTTGTGCATGAGGCTGCCCTTATAAACTACCTGGAAATAACACTTGATTTAAACAACAACAACAACCAGCTACTAATTTGCTAGCTATAGTTTTCTGTGTGGCAGAGTGCAGTCAAAACCAACAGTTCATGTTTTGCTGGATCATGGGTGTTATGTCCTTCTTTGGTGCCCAGTGTGTGCATGTGTACATACACGGAGGGTAAAAAATACCTGCTGTGCCAGCCCAAGCCTTGCCACCAGTGCCAGGCAGGTGGGCATGGGGCGCAGAGGGTTCACACAGCCATGCTGCACTGTGCTGCACTGCACCACTTGCCCACCCCCTCAGGGGAGCATATCTAGCCAACACAACCCTTGGCAGGCACATCCCCCCAACTCTGGCTGGGTGGCGAGGGGGCTGGGGGGCCAGCAGCAAGGCCAGGCTGGGCTCTGGGGCCCAGAGACCCCCGGCAGCAGGTAGGGTGGGGATCCTTGAGATCCTGGTTCATGCCCCCTCAAAATCATGCGCCCAGGGCTATGGCCCTCCCCACACTATACCCCTGTGCTAGGTAGGCACATGATAGGAGCTGAAGCTCACAGAGTTTTCCTGTAAGTTTGCTAGAGAGAACTCTGTGAGACACTCCCACTGTGCCCTGACAGGGAGGAAGTAGCTATATATAGTCTCTAACCTGCATGGGCGGGGACGCGGATGGCACTGTGGGTTAAACCACTGAGCCTAGGGCTTGCCGATCAGAAGGTCGGCGGTTCGAATCCCCGCGACGGGGTGAGCTCCCGTTGTTTAGTCCCTGTTCCTGCCAACCTAGCAGTTCAAAAGCACGTCAAAGTGGAAGTAGATCAATAGGTACCGCTCCGGCGGGAAGGTAAACGGCATTTCCGTGCGCTGCTCTGGTTCACCAGAAGCAGCTTTGTCATGCTGGCCACATGACCCGGAAGCTGTACACCAGCTCCCTCGGCCAATAAAGTGAGATGAGCACCGCAACCCCAGAGTCGGTCAAGACTGGACCTAATGGTCAGGGGTCCCTTTAGCTTACCTGCATGGGCACATCCTCCTTTTTGTCTCTTCCTAAGCTACATGCTCAGACTCCATTTTAAGCTTGTCTTAAGTATGCCTTTGTAACTTAATTACCATTTTAAGCCTACCTGAACAAAGTTGCCGCATCTGTTACTCTTCAACAATTATTCTGAATAGAGCCATTGCCGGGTGATCTTGTGCCCGTGGCAGAACCGTCCAGATTGCGCCCCCAGCCACGGACAAGTGAGCTCTTCCTTCCGCCTCTCCTCCACCCCCTCCACCCATTCAATTCACCCTCTATTTAAAACCATTTCTTATGAGGCAATAATCGATATTTATATTTATGGACATATTTTTAAGCTGATTTTGCTTGTTGGCATCATGTGATATGGCTAGCTGTGGGAAAGTAAATTTCCGGAGGTTCACAGGCTTTGTGAGTCTGTGTCCAGTGTGTAATTTGAGACCTTCCTCTTGCGTATGTACAGGAAGTCTTTGTCACTTGCTGGATGGAAACTGAAGTGACCGGACATGTTTTCTGTAGAGCTGTAATGTCAGAAATAAACATCATGTAAATACATTTCTGCCTACTCTTCTTTCCCCTGCGGAAGGGGGAGAAGTGTCGGAATCAAGCCTTTATCAGGAGAAACTGGCAACTCTCCCAGGCACCCGGCATGATTCCCTGTTGACCTCCCTGGCTGCATTCCCCAGCAAGATCCAGGCTAGGTCGCAATAGGCGATCCTTCTCAGCATGAGAAGAACACACCCCTTTTTCCTGACCCTCATTCCTGGAACTACTGGAACAAGCTCCCATGTTTTGTTCCTCTCTAAGGAATCAAGCTCAGCCTTCATGGCATTTAACCATGGTTCAGCATCCTTTGAATCCAAATCCTGGATTTCTTGGAAACTTGAAGGTTCAAATACCTTCTTGGAGCTTTTAACAGCTGCTACTGCTGTCTTAGCAAATTCATCAGCAAATCTCTTTGGAGGTCTGCCTTTTGTGGCTCTTTGTGACCTGCGAATTAGCCTTAGGTCTTCAGCACTCTCCTCTTCCTTCTTAGGAGAAAAGTGGCCTATAGTGAACAATGGTTCCTCCAATTCTTGATCAGAGCCTTCAGAGGGTCGCATAGAGGCTTTCGCACTCTTGAAATCCTCTGAATCACCCGATTCAGTTTCAGACTCAGAATCAGGACCTTCATCAGTGGGTTTGGGTTGTTGCGGCAGCTGTGGATGTTGCTGCTGCTGTTGCTGTTGCCTATCCTCAGTCTCATCACTGTCATCAGGATAACATTGGAAAATTCCCACATTCTCCCCCCACTTGGCATTGTACTCAACACTTCTTGTGAGCTTAATTGTCTTAGAGTCAGTCATCATTATTCTGTAAGAACCTTTCTGATAACCTAGAAAGATACCATGCAATCCACGCTTGCCTAACTTGGAGCTTTGTGGTGTGTGAACCCACATGTCAGAACCAAAAATTCTCATGTGTTTGATGTAAGGCTTCTTGCCAAACATCTTCTCATAGGGGGTACAACCAATCGCTGAAGATAACCTGCGATTATAACTGTAAACAAAACACGCCAAAGATTACGCCCAATAACTCTCTGGAAGATTGGCATCATGCAGCAAGGTTTTTAAACCTTGAAGCAATGTCTGATTTGCCCTCTCGCAAAGTCCATTCTGCCATGGCGAGCGAGGACTAGACAAATTGTGTTGAATTCCTTTCTCAGTCAGAAAAGCTTCAAACTGCTGAGAAGTGAATTCCCCCCCGCGATCAGAGAAAAGAATCTTTATCTTCTTACCATGCACATTTTCCAACCAAGCACAGAATTCCTTGAACCTTGGAAAAGCCTCTGATTTCTGCTTGAGATTGTACACATAAATATACCTGGAAAATGCATCAATGAGAACCATGAAGTACCTGTTTCCACCCAAAGAGGGCGATAGTGGACCAACTAAATCAGCATGAACAACCTGGTATGGTTCTGTAGCTTGCCTACTAGACACCTTACCTTTCGCAGCCATTTTCACCTTGTTTGCTGCGCATGCCTTGCACTTCATGTGGTACCTGCAGGGTTTAATAGTCATACCTTCAACCAAGGCAGGCATTTTTGATACTGCCTCAAAATGCAAATGACCAAATTTCCTATGAAAATCATGAATACATCCTGCATGCAAACTTTTGTTAGAACCTGCAGTGCAACAAGTTTCATCCTGCACATCATCATAATACAATACAAACAAACGATCAACATATTTAGCATGCAATACATAATCGTTTTTCTTTGTGATGGTGCACTTCTTGTTCTTGAAGGAAACGTCAATTTTCCGTTCATTTAGCTGCACAGCGCTGAGTAGATTGTGTGCAGCATCTGGAACGTAGAGAACATATTGTATCGATAAGTCCAAACTGTGAAGAACAACAGTTCCGTAGCCTTGACTGGAGATCGTGTGGTCATCCGCCTGGTGAATCGCACCTTCCTGCGGTGTAAAAGACATGAACAGTCGCTTGTTGTTGCAAATGTGTCTGGTGGCTCCTGAATCAATCATGAAGAACAATCTAGACGTCTTCTGGACCTTTGCAACCTTTGGAGTGAAGCGTGAGACCATTGCCTTGTGCTACGTTGTTCTGGACACCGGACCTTTGCCTTTGCCTTTGCCTTTTTCACACGATGAGCTTTCGCTGCGCTGCTCTGTCTTGGACCTGGGAAATCTGCATTCCCTCTTCATATGGCCTAGACGTCCACACGAGTAGCATTTCACTGCCTTCAAAGCTTTGGCACCATCTGGTGGTTCCACTGCATTCTGGGATGACGTCTGTGAAGACTCCCCCTTACCCATGCAGCTAGCACCTCGGCAGTCTGCTTCGTTCAGAATCTTGGCAGTAACATGCACTACTGTGATCTGAGCAGTTGGCTGAACAGCAATCTGAGTGGCAACGGACTCCCACAAGCATCAGCCAGCCTTGCATTAGCCATCATTGCTGCTTTAAACAAGCTGCGTCTGTGTACAGCTGCTTCATTCCAAAAGCACTTTTAAAAGTATTTTCGGTTTTCAAGCCTCCCAAGCCTGTGAGCCTGTGCCGCGGCAAACGGCTTTAAAAGTTCAAAGTCCAGCCATAAAGCCATTAATTAGGAGATGGCAGGCTGCCCGGAGCATGAGCACATACCTCTCATCAATCTTCTTGACGCGCAGAGCAAATATCGTCCGATCCGTCCCTCTGCCTCTGTTGGCATTCCAATCCTCTGTTTCTTTGTTCCTCTGCCAGCAGCCATTAGTTCAGTCCGATTCCGTTTTTCTGGGCCCGGAACCAAAAATGTGAGATTTTGACCAGCTTCGGCCCATCTGAAGCTGATACAGGCTCGTCTTATCTTGAGCCCAAGCAGAGCGTCGTCACACAGCAGAAGGATAAGCAGTATGTGCTACATTCTTAATTTTTATTTACACTCTATGCTGAGAGAATACAAACATGCATCTTGCCTCTGTGAGAGCAGAGAAGCAACACCTCTCAGAAACAAAGAACACCGAGAGAACAGTGAAAAACAGGAAACCAGTGAACGTCACATCCAGTCTCCCATTCCCGTGGGAACCCAACAGTAACTCTGACTGTGGAATGCAAAACAATGCCTTGTGACTGCAGTTGCTGCTCAGTGAGGGAAATAGAAACCAACTTGCCAAGGCGGACACAGACCATCCAGCAAGTCTGCCAGGTCCTGGGCACTGCTTATGCAGTCCTAGCTAAGGAGGGGGGAAAGGCAAGATTAAAGGGGTGGGTTGTGTTCTGTTTGACAAGTTACAAGTCATGAATGAAGGCCTGAATCCGATTTACTGAACACCACATCAAAACCCTGACAAAACTCCTTTCTGGATTTGAATGAAATCTTGAAGAAGCATAGAACACATGTTTTCACTCTGATGGTCCTTACCAGAGCCATGCAAAGTTATTATCAGTGGTTGCTTGTACAATGTGGAGCTCTGGCCTGGAAGAGCAAGGGTCAACAGGTAGGTCTTAGCAGTCAAGAGGAAGTCTGAAAATGGAGCAGGTTCAGTCAGGAGGCCAAGCCTGACAGAGCCTGATGCGCTGAGTGATGTTTGTACTTATCCAAGAAGCTTAGCATGTGTTGATCCCTTTCAAAAGACCAAGGCTACGTACACACTGCTATCCAGATCCAGTGCACTCCCACCACTGGATTCAGAAGCAGAGCAGACACAACATTAGCCATCATCCATATCCATCCTGTATCTAACATGCTGCTTCTTAGGAAATGCTGATCCAAACTGAGAAAAAATAACGACCTAGCTGTGTTTTAGGCAAGTAAGAAGTATACAGCGCATGTGCCTCTTTGGAAGGGTGGAATGTTAAAAACCATTGTCACAGAAAGTTTGTGCGTACCCACCCTGTATCAGAATCTGATTGAAAAGTGCAAAGTCTTTTCTCCTTTCTCTGGCATTCAGTTGTTAACACTACATCACTACTGTTGTGAGGATATTTTTTTACTGATTAATTCTAATGGTGACCATGCTTAAGTTTCTGGGGGGAAGTGGTTTTGATCACTGTGTGATCACTTGTAGTGATTTAATTGATAACTGTGTGGGTGTATATGTTATTTATTATATTTGTATTGGGTTGTCTGTTTTAGGCTGCAATAATAACCCCACTTACTTTGGAGTAGATCCCATTTAATTTAATAGGACTTACTTCTAACTAGACATGGTTGGGCTTGCACTGTAAGCTGCTAAATCATCTTGAGATTATAAGAATATAGCCCAACATGGGGTTCGACAAAAAAATGCATAGCCATATCTCCATGATGTCATGCATGTGAAAGATAAGTGTTCTAGGGTGTGTTGTTAAAATATCAGATAATTCCAGAGCTCAGACTTGGATCATTTATTTCACTATATCTCCCCTAACCCCTTTTCTTCCCTTTCTCCAATTATCAGGCTATCAAGAATAATCTGAATAAAACCTGCACCCTTCTAGGGCATGTGTATTTTCAGCTGATCAGCTGTGATTTGCATAAAAACTTCATGACAAAATCATTCTGCCAGCCACTTCTGTGTAATTAGACCACAAAGTAAACATTACTAACATGATCCAGTCTCACATGGGACTGAGCTAACATAAAAAGCAAAAGCATGTGTATCATACAGAGCTCTTATTTGTCTTTTGTGTTAGTTCTTTGTGTGTTTTATTTGACTTAAGCACATGCTCCCCCTTTGGGGACCATATGCTGTTTGCACATGAGTGTCTACAACTTAAGCAAAATGATGCCCCACAACCATGGTGAATATCATGGAAAAGGATGTGTGAACATTCATGGGCATGTGTTCACATGTGACTCCCATTGTTTTTCAAGGAATAATCATTATTCAAAAATTGTAGTAGTAGTAGTAGTAGTAGTAGCAGCAGCAGCAGCAGCAGCAGCAGCAGTAGCTGTTGTTGTTATAATATCACAATTGCCATTCAAGCATCTGAGCAGTCCAGGCCAGGTTGTTGCTTTAATGAAAAACCATTTTTGCTGTTAAAAAAAAATCTGAAGAATGTCAAAGGAAGTGTGGGGAAGAGCCAATAAGAGCAGAAGCAAATTGTAAAGAGGAAGCCAAAGAAATCCTAGAAGCATTGGGGGAGGGGCTCAGATTCCACTGTTCCTGCATTTGTCTTAGGGCACCTTTATTTATGCGTGAGGCAGTAACTTTCCTTAATCGTCCTAAAAACTGGACTTCCCTGCTACCTGAACCCTCCAGGTCAAAAAAGTTCTCAAGTCTCACTTAATTAAGTTCATGTTTTCCACAGCAATTGCTTCGAAAGAACTATTCTCAGTGGCTAGATAGACACCAACACCATGGCAGTGGCTATTACTATCATGACAATAAACTATTTTGCACAAGTATTGTTTATCAGCATTAAACTGTAAAGCAACTGGAATTTCTCTGTTCTCGGAAATCTTACCAAAATTCTATCAAAAGTGAAAAGGGTCTTAAATAAACTACAGCAAGAGCCATGTTTGTAGCTATCATTACATCAGAGTCATAATAAACTACAAAGTGGTAAATATGAAACTAATTACAGCTTGCTGTTGCCAGATTGTTTTGTGTGCTTTTAAAAGGCATCATAGGCAATGACCATCTGTTAATCACAGGTGTGTATCTACTAGATGAGATATGGTTATGCTTGGCTGCCCAAATATAGAGATAGCCGACGCCAACATGCATGCAGAGGTGAAGGGATTACCTATTTTGAAGTATTGCACAAAGGTGTTTCAGAAGGATCTTTGTCATTGAAATAAGTGGGAGCAAAAATGGGCTCTAATCAGAACTGGTTTATGACACTTATATTGTGTAACATTCTGGCTTTATCAATATGAGCTGGTATTTTCACATCTGTCATCATGGGAGTCAGAACTGAACCCGACTGAGGCAGCCATGCACATCCTGTGACCTGCCAAGCCAAATGCAGTACACTAGTCACATATTACAGTATTTCAGGTGTTTCACACACCCTTTTTGCACCTACAGGCAAAAAAAAAAAAAAGAGTGGCCTATTGACTTCCTGGATGGCTGCCATAACATGCTTAGTAGGCTGTGTTTGGCTTGGTGACACACAAATTATCAAGGTCTATATGCCAACCTCTTACTTTCCTTATTGCGCCAATGTTCCTGCACACAGCTGATACGTGTAGTCACTATTTCATATCGCTGGTTTACAGTTGCATGACACATGCACTGGTCTCTTTTCACTTTGGTTATTTAACAGTTGAGGACTCACAACCAGATGGGTGAACCATCTCCATTAAATAATATTATGTTCAAGTTGATACTGTGCAATGTGAACTTTCTCTGATGATTAATTTGCAAGTAGCTCACTCACAAAGAGAAATTATCCCTTGATGACTAGGCAGCATGTAGACCAAAAAGATGTTGGAAGACCAGCATTCTTCCTGTTGCTGTTGTTCTTTTTAAAAATGTTCTTGATTACCATTGCAACCACCTTCCTTCTTCATCTCATGCTGTCTGTTTCTGAATTATTTGAAGCCTTCATAAGCAGCCTCACTAGGTTAGGAGTGATATTTTCAGCAATAGTGTGCACGTGGCATTGTAAGTTCAAATCCTTCTGTTCCACTGTACCAGTGATGCCAGCTGAATTTGGTGACAACCTCTCTATGTAAGACCTTCATGGAGTGTTGTGCAGGACATCTTCTAACTTCAAATTCACCAAGTGCCTTAGGAAAGCTATCATCTATCAACTTCAGCCTTTGTATACAAGCATCTGTGATAAAGAGGCAAGAATACAGACCTACCTTACAGATGTAAGGATTATTCACATTCTTTAAATACTCAGAAAAGCTACTTAGAGGGATAGATTTAGCCACGCAAATTCAGTGCATGTTGATGAAGAGTTTAAAATGCAACATTTTATCTTAAAAAATAAAACGTTATCAATGTAAGGGGAAAATAAATTAGTATCTCATCTATCTAGCTATGTTTTGTGCATATGCTGTTGTAGAAAAATATACTGCGCTGTAGAAAATATATTGTAATACATTATAAGCATACTGCATTATTATTAACTGTTTGCTGAAGCAACCTCAACACTTCTCTCTTTCACTGTGGCGTGTATTGGTGTTCCAAGATGGCGTGAGAGTGCAGTCTGTACCTTGGGAACATGTCCTCCCTTTTTTTTTTTTTTTTTTTCTTGTTCATGGAATCAATGAGCATGGTTCATTTTATAATTTTAGGTAAATGGTTTGTTGGTTTGTTGGTTTTATCTACATCTATATCTCCTCTTTCTTCCATCATGGAACCCAAAGCAGCACGGCATACATGTGGTTCCCAGGTGGCCACCCATTGTGGCACAGACCAGATTTAGTCCTACTTAGCTTCAGCAAGGTGGTGGGCTAATGTTCCTTCAAATCATACCCTGGGGCCCTGTAATAAACATGAACATTGAAAAAGCACTCACTGGAATGATTCTTTACAGTCCTTTAAAATATGTCCATTTCTTTTTTTTCTTTTCTTTTTTCTGTGGGGGCATCTCAGGGGTCAGTACACCCATGATGCAATGAATGAGGCTCATCCTGGAAAAATCTCTTTCATGATCAAGGTGTCTCCCCTGCCAAGTATGCATTAAAATCTGGCAATTTCTGAAAGTTCAGGACTTAAAGTTTGAGATGTGAGTTTAATAGTACTGCACATTCAAGGTACGCAATAATACGTTAGAGTGGTTTTTTTTAAAAAAATAAAGTCAGAAATTTAGGTCTTGAGCAAGAATCCCCTCTCCGTTATTTGTTCCTGTTTGGACTGGAACACCTAGCAAAAATGTTTATCAAAAATGAACAAGAAGGTAAATTCAACATGTATTACACAACCATGATGTCTGGGAAATATTTGCTGTTTAATCTGGAGAACTTTCAAAAACTTCTTAAACACAATTTAAGAAGGATGGAACATGTACAGAGGAGGGCAACCAAGATGGTCAAGGGTCTGGAAACCAAGCCTCATGAGGAACGGTTGAAGGAGCTGGGTGTGCTTAGCCTGGAAAAGAGTAGACTGAGAGGAGATAGGATAGCCATCTTCAAATATCTCAAGGGCTGTCACATGGAAGAGAAAACAAACTTGTTTTCTCCTACTCTGGGGGGTAGGACTCGAACCAATGGCTTCAAGCTACAAGAAAGGAGATTCCAAATAAACATCAGAGAAAAAAATTCTGACAGTAAGAACTGTTCAACAATAGAATCGTCTCCTTCAGGAGGTGGTGGACTGGTGGACTCTCCTTCCCTGGAGGTTTTTAAGCAGAGGTTGGATGGCCGTCTGTCGGGGATGCTTGAGCTGAGATTCCTGCATTTGCAGGGGATTGAACTACATTACAGTTGGGGTCCCTTCCAACTCTACAATTCTATTATTCTATTGTGCAGCATCCAGAGTGAATCACTTTTAAGCCTCAGTTAGAGCAAAAGAGATTTAACTCTCCCAGTCAAATGAATGCTACTTAAAAGTGCTTCACTTTGGGTAGATGGCACCCTTGGGAGTTAAATTCATATTTTGCACCAGAACATTCTCTGCCATACACACATACTGAAACATGACTATTCATTTTCAATATATCAAAGCTTAAACTCTCACCCGAACCTGAGAACTAGTGAGGTGGTTGACTGTTCCTGGAGTAGCCAAGGACCTCATTCCCTCTACCCCCTACTGTCTGCCCCCCCCCCAGTACCTGAATTCATTCCAACATGCCTCTTGGCTGTGGTGCTGGTGGTGAGATGCAAAGAACAAGGTTTCATGGAGAGAGAGATGTAATTAAGGTCTTTTCGTCCAGAGGGGAAGAGGAATTCAAATCCAGGCCTTCCTCTCACATCCCTGGGATAGCTCAGTTGGTAGAGCATGAGACTCAGGGTCCCCTTGGGCAAAGCCCCACCTTGGGCAAAAAGATTCCTGCATTGCCAGGGATTGGACTAGATGTCATTTGTGGTCCCTTCCAATTCTAGGATTCTAGGAATAACGTTTCCATGAAGAGTGTACACAAGCACACTACCTACCTGTGAATTTTTTTAAAAAAATAATATTTATTACTTTTCCAACAATTTAAACACTACAAAAAAAGAACAATACAATACAAAAACACTACATAACACTAACACATTAAACTAACAAAACAAAACAAAAACAGTTTAAAACACATCAAATAATTTCAGTATCTTATCTTTCATTAACTTATTTCCGCGACCTCCTCACACCTCCCTTTTTGTATTCCACTTCTGTTAATTGTTTCAGCAATTCCTTTCCATCTTCCTCTGTTTTCTATCCTATAATTATCTTGGCACATTCTAACCTTATTTTTCCTTTAATACTCTACTAATCTGTTTATACTTAATTCCTTATAACATTTCTACTAAAGCCATATAACTTCATTCCAACATTTTTCTAACATTCCAACATTTTTCTAAACTTTTTCCAGTCTTCTTCCACCGACTCTTCTCCCCGGTCTCGGATTCTGCAAGTCATTTCCGCCAGTTCCATATAGTCCATCAACTTCATCTGCCATTCTTCCCGGGTGGGTAAATCTTGTGTCTTGCAATACTTCGCGATGAGTACTCTTGCTGCTGTTGTTGCATACATGAAAAATGTTATACATTCTTGACAAATTCTTGATTTTTGAATCTAACAATTCTGTTTCCAATTTTGATTTTTCCACCTGGAAACCAACTTTTTTGTCCAAATTGTATGCCTCCATTATTTGATAATAATGGAGCCAATCTCGCACTTTATTTTTCAATTTTTCAAAACTCTGCAATTTTATTCTGTCTCCATCTTGTTCCAAAATTTCCCAATATTTCGGCCATTTGGCCTCCATATTGAGTTTTTTCTGTGCCTTCGCTTCCATTGGTGACAACCATCTTGGGGTTTTCTTTTCTAACAAATCCTTATATCTTATCCAAACATTAAACAATGCTTTTCTAACAATATGATTTTTAAAAGCTTTGTGTGCTTTTACCTTATCATACCACAAATATGCATGCCAGCCAAAAGCATTATTGAAACCTTCTAGATACCTACCTGTGAAATAAACCCTTCGATAAAACTGTGTAACCCGTTTTTAACCATAAAGACTTAATTTCCGTGAGGAAGTGTGAAGTACAATAGTAACCATGTCAAGATCAACAGCTACTGTTGGCATCAGCGTGGCCTGAGATTTTACAGCAGTAATTAAAGATTTCTCAGTGCCCTGTGAAGAGCCAAGAGGTAACTCACGGTTAGAGAGCTATTGTTGATGTTCAGCACTTCAGGTTAAAAGGTGCCTTTTTATAGCTCTATTTGCACCTGCTGGATTGTCTGCTTTCCCACATTCAGACTCATTTTCTCCCGCGACCCCCTCCTATATGTTACCTAACCACAGCTATTCAATGAAGGAAGAATTGTTATTTTTTCACCTTTTCCAATGACTGACAACGCGAAACAGTTTCCATGTCTGGCAAGCAAGCCTGGAGACAGTTAGGCATCTCTAGTGCCGTAGCTGCTGCTCAAGGGTTGGGGTGGGGAGGAGAAGATGTGGGAATGTTAAGGAAGGTAGGAGAGGATATATTGTTTTGATATTATCCCTCCTCACTCACACTAGTGAGTAAGCAGCAGAGCACACTCCCTTTGCAACTTACTGGAAGCAAGTTGAAGATTCGTTAGAATCCTTTAATTAAGCAATCCAGTCTGGCTTCTTCCTGGTAAGTTTCCCCTTTATTTCCCTCTTAAAATAATAACAGCGCAACACAGTTTTCTTTAAAAGTAAGAACAAAGTTTTACTCACATTCAGTTCACAGCAGTAGTAATCTGAAGGCAGGCTTTATCTTGTGGTTACAGTGAAAAGAAGTCTGAGCTACACCTCAGACATTCTGCTTGTGGGCTCCATCCTGTGTGAAGCTATGTTGAGCCATGCGCTGGCTAAGAGCCAGGAGAGCGAGAGTCCAAGAGTGAGAGCAGTGCTTTTTTCCTGGAGGGACGCAGGGGTACACATACCCCTAAACATTTGTGACTCTTTGTACTTTTGTCCATTTACTGTATTTTTCCCAATTTGAACTATAAAATCACCTTGATTCCTTAAAACGTCAGTAGTCATGGGTGTGGCAACTGGGTATGCTTCTTGCATATGCATGCTTTGGATCAGTTCAGAAATATTTTGCTTTTGGCTAAGAAGAAATTAACCGCCTTCTCTTTCCACTTGAATTCCAAGTTAGTACTGGATCTTTCCCAGTTCCTTGACTTCTACATCTTTGCTTAAATGCTTCACAACCTGTGTATACGTAGTCTCTGTCATTTACTATGGCAATGGTCAAATCATCAGCGACGGCAAGAATATAAGAAAATTGTCCATTGTTAGACTTGGTGTACAAGCATTTGTCTGCATGCTTTTGCTTGTGCCCAAGTTGTGTTAGCATTTTATGTAGCTTCTGATTCCAGGCTCTAGCAGCCTGTTTTAAGTCCATAAAGTCCTTTTTGCAGCTTGAACACTAAATGTGCCACATGTGGTTTAACAAAACCTTTAGGCTGCTTCATGTATTTTTCCTCAGAAATTTATCCATGCAAGAAAGCAGTCTTTATGTCTATTTAGCTGCTATGTTTAGAAGCATTCTTATGCTACTGTATCTGATGGTTGGTGTGAAAACTAGATCGTAGTCCTCCCCAAAACCTTGATTAAAACCTTGAGCCACAAATCTGCCTTCGTAGTGCTGCACTTCCCCTTCTGCCCCTTGTTTATTTTATTTTATTTTTTAAAAAAACCTTACTTCCTATGGCCTTCTTCCCAAGAGGTAGGTCAATAAGGGTCCTTGTCTTGTTTTGATGCAGTGCATCCATCTCCTCCTCTGCAGCCTTGCTCCAGAGACAGGCTTCTGCAGCTGGCATCACCTCTCTCTCTTCCCACGTGGAAGGTTTCCAATGTAACACCGACCCCGCAAAGTAGGACAGCCATAATGGTGGAACGCCTCTGTTGGTTCTGGATGCATGTCTGACCTGTGGTCCTGGAACCACATCAGCTTCCTCCTCCTCCTCCTCCAGTGCAGGCATATAAAGCTGCTCCTCTTCATCTCTGGTGCTGCTGCTAGGAGTCTGGTCCTCTGGGTCTTCTTCTTGTGCATTGCCTGTAGAGGGGGCTATGACATTAGAAGGCAGATCTGGACATTGAAAAATTAGTGAGGGGAAGTATACAAGTCCACAGAACTATTTCTTGTGTCAGTTTGGTTGTGTTCATCAAAATAAACTGCATGTCGTGCACTCACTTCTCCTGTTTCCAGGTCCATTACTTTGTAACCTTTTCCTCCAATGGCGTATCCCAGAAGGATACCTGCTTGCACTGTAGAGTCAAGCTTATGTCTATGTTCTCTGCAGTGGCATAGCGTGGGGGTGCAGGGGGGCCGGCCGCACCGGGTGCAACATCTGGGGGGGCGCTCACCGCCTCCGTAGTCGCCGAAGAGCCTCGGGCGCAGGCTGTAGCAGAGCCCCATGTCTCGCGGAACCGACGAGCTGTGTGCACGTCCGGGCTGAAGGCGTCCGGCAGGCAGCGGCTCTCAGCGCTCGCCGCGGTCCCCGCGCATCAGGGCCATGGAGGGCGCGCCAGGCAGCCCCTCCTCACAGCCCCGCCGCCGCTGCTGCAGCTGCTGGGCCATGTTGCATTTTCCTCGCCTTTCTGCCCTCCTCCTCCTCCGGGCAAGCGGCGTCGTTTGGGCGGCAGCGCCAGCGGCAACTCGCCTCAGATCACCTGACATGGACCCGCCGCCGTGGCTACCTTACCGTAAATACCCCAGCCCAGGCAGCAGCAAGAAGAAGCTGGCAGCGGCGGCAGGTTAGGGGTTAGGGGCGCAAATTACTTGCCTTGCCCCGGGTGCTGACAACCCATGCTACACCGCTGGTTCTCTGGGAACGTGATAGAAACATAGGCTTCCAAATTCATGAACGTGTGACAGGTTGGGAGTTCTCCCATGTCAAAATTCAAAAGGTTTAAGGTTAGCTCCCTTTGTTGGCAATCTATTCTGGAGATATACCGCAGTTGCTGCTGTGTCTCCCCACATGCGTTGGGGTAGAGACGCCTTCTTGAACATGCACCTTGTCACCTCCATAATGGATCTGAACTTTCTTTCAGCTATTGAGTTCTGTTGTGGGGTATAAGGAACAGTGGTTATATGCTCAATTCCTTCTTTTTCTAGGAGATATTGCATGCCATGTGAGCAATACTCACCCCCATTATCAGTCATTAACACAGCTTGTGCTCTCTGGAATTTGTTTCTCACCATGGCAAGGTACTTCTTGAACATTTCCAGCATTTCACTCTTTTCCCTGAGAAAATATGCTACGCAGTGATTTTGCATCAGAAAAAACCAAATTGGAAACAGAGTTGTTAGATTCTAAAGTTCAAAATCTGTCTAAAATGTATAACCTATTGTTGGAGTGGCATACAAAGGATGAACAAGTTAAATCTGTGATGATAGACTGGGCAAAAGATGTTGGGTATAATATAATGTTTGAAGACTGGGAAAGGTTGTGGAGGAAAGGGGTCAAGTTCACTGCATGTACGGTGTTAAAGGAAAATGTTATGAAATTGATGTACAGTACATATGGTACTTAACCCCGGTAAAACTAGCAAAGATCTACCATAAGAGTGATAATTTATGTTGGAAATGTAAAGAAAAGGAAGGAACCTTTTATCATATGTGGTGGACCTGTCCCAAGGTGAAAGACTTCTGGGAAAAGATAAATGTTGAAATATACATTTACTAAGAAACCAGAAGCCTTTCTACTTGGAATAATAGGTTTGGAATTACCCAAGAAAGATGTTAGATTGTTTTTGTATGCCACAACTGCAGCTAGAATTTTGTTGGCCAAAAATTGGAAATCACAAGAAGTACCAACAGTGGAGGAAGGGCAGATGAAGATGATGGACTTTGGGGAGCTAGCTGACCTGACCGGAAGAGTCCACGACCAGAAGGATGAGGAGTACCAAGAGGAATGGAAGAAATTTAAAGATTATTTAGCTAAATATGTTGAGATAATTTAAATAGAACTACTTGCGAATATCAGATAGGCCTAGGATTCAAATATGCGATGTTGTAGAATAATATATCTAAAGTTTAAATGAAAAGAAAGAAGGATGTTAATTGAATGAGTAAATTTTATGTGAAAGTAGTTTTGGAAAACTGCTACAATGATTTATATAGAAACTCAGCCGGGGGCATTCGAGGAAGTCACCTAACAATGTTAACAAAAATGGAATTATTACAGTTAAGATAAATGTTTCTTTGGGTTTCTTTGATTTTTTCCCCTATTTGTTTGTTATAAATTTGGAAAATTAATTTAAAAATTAAAAAAAGAGAAAATATGCTACGCAGTACTTGGAAAAATCATCAAGAAAAATTAGTATATACTATGTCAAGCACTTTGGTGCTTCTCTGTTCAGTACAAGGAGAAAATGAAGATTTAACAGCTTTCTCAGCGACACGACTTACACATTTTGTTGGTGCTGAGTTGTTCTGTTACCTGAAGTCCTCTTGCAAGCTCTTTCCTTTGTAGATCCAATATGTCAGGGGTGGCCAAAGTTGTTGAGCTTTTTTTAGGGAGGAGGAGAGCCCTGTTTCGTTTTTAGAGGTGGTGCACCTTTTAGAGTTTTTGTGCTAGAGTTCAAGGTCCACCTCATCCTTCTGATTTGAGCATGCCTCTTTAGCAGACTGATGTTCTGAAAGGTTACTATTATAAATACCATTTTTAGATTGAACAAACACCTCATCATCCTTAGAATCATAGAATCATAGAGTTGGAAGAGACCACAAGGGCCATCGAGTCCAACCCCCTGCCAAGCAGGAAACACCATCAGAGCACTCCTGAAATATGGTTGTCAAGCCTCTGCTTAAAGACCTCCAAAGAAGGAGACTCCACCACACTCCTTGGCAGCAAATTCCACTGTCAAACAGCTCTTACTGTCAGGAAGTTCTTCCTAAGGTTTAGGTGGAATCTTTCTTCTTGTAGTTTGGATCCATTGCTCCGTGTCCGCTTCTCTGGAGCAGCAGAAAACAACCTTTCTCCCTCCTCTATGTGACATCCTTTTATATATTTGAACATGGCTATCATATCACCCCTTAACCTCCTCTTCTCCAGGCTAAACATGCCCAGCTCCTTAGTTACCTTGCACTTTAAATTTTCTAATGTTATTTCAAAACCTTTTATGACCGAAGTAGACACACTGAGCATGTTGCAGTTTAGCTCTGGAACATAAATAACTCTCTCCACCATATTTTATTTCTCTTTGTACTGTACATTTTAAAACCCCTGACCCAGCTCCATGAGCCTTTACAATGTAGCCATCTGCAACTTCAAAATCACCACCTTGGGATTTATCAATATTATTAATATATTCAAAGAAATTATTATTATATGAAAAATGCGACTTTGCCCCACTATCAATCAACCACTTGTTTGATTTGTTTTCATGATTATTAGCAATTAAGCTCTTTTCTTGCAATAGTAAGGTACGTTGACCATTCCCCTTCTTTGCTTTTGTTGCTTAAAAGGAAGGGTTTCTGTGACTTTGGAGCTCTGCAGTTCTTTGCAATGTGGCCTTCCTTGTCACAGTGAATGACAATGAATATAACTTCCTTCACATGATCTCTAGCCACATAGTTTAAGTCATTTACCCTTGCACTCCTAACTGGAGACTCATCTCTTCCTTCACATTCGTCTTTTAAATATGAAATTAATTCTTTAAATGTTAACGTTTCTTTAGCATCCATCAGGGTTGCAAGATTATCAAACTTGGGTCCTAGTGACCCTAGGAAATAGCAAATTATTTGCTTTTCAACCAAATTATACTGTGTCGATTCAAGTTTCTGAATGACTGGAGTCTGTCTTTGAATCTAATTTTAATTTGAGGATGCTTCACATCAACTTTGTGTGAGACCTTTTGCTGGTACTTCCATACACAATTTCCAAATCTTTAAGGATCTTGCCAGCAGCATCTAATGTGACATTTGCACATCTGTAATTGCACTTTAAATGGTAGCTCTGCCTTGGTCAGTCTGATCTTCTCATAGATTAATTCCACTCACCATCTCAAAACTGAAATTTGAAAAAATGTTGAAAAAAATTAAAATTTGAAAAAATTGTCAAAACTGTCAAAATCTAAATCTCAAAAATAAAAATAACTCTTCAATGCCTCAGCTATTGTGAACTTTGAGGGAATGGTGGGGGGCTTAATCCCCTCACACAATGAAACAATAGACCATGTGCTTACCAGGAAGTAGACAAAGAAAAATACTTTTCAGCTCAGGATCTCAATCCAGTGCCATCTACCAAAAATACTCAACTCTGGGCCCCATAAACCTTTATGGGAATGTTAAGGAAGGTAGAAGAAGATACATTGTTTTGATATTATCCCTCCTCACTCACGCTAGTGAGTAAACAGCAGAGCACACTCCCTTTGCAACTTATGGGAAGCAAGTTGATGATTCGTTAGAATCCTTTAATTAAGCTATCCAGTCTGGCTTCTTCCTGGTAAGTTTCCCCTTTATGTCCCTCTTAAAATAATAACAACACAACACAGTTTTCTTTAAAAGTAAGAACAAAGTTTTACTCACATTCAGTTCACAGCAGTAGTAATCTGAAGGCAGGCTTTATCTTGTGGTTACAGTGAAAAGAAGTCTGAGCTACACCTCAGACATTCTGCTTGTGGGCTCCATCCTGTGTAAAGCTATGTTGAGCCATGCGCTGGCTAAGAGCCAGGAGAGCGAGAGTCCAAGAGTGAGAGCAGTGCTTTTTTTCTGGAGGGACGCAGGGGTACACATACCCCTAAACATTTTGTGAATTTTTGTACTTTTGTCCATTTACTGTATTTTTCCCAATTTGAACTATAAAATGGTGATTTTCTTGAGTCAAAATGAGAGTATCCCTAAACATTTTTGAGGGGGGAAAGCATTGAGAGTAAGAGTCCAAGAGAGAGATGGTTGTGTGGCCAGTCCTTTTATCTGGTCATCTTGGGTCACACCCATCTACCTGGTCATGCACAGGGGGAAGAAGCTCCAGGGCAGGTATGACAGGAAGTCCTTCCTGTCGAGCCACATTCCCCTATGTGTCCATTCTAGGCAACAGGAAAGTGTTGTTCTTGACTGTTCTAGTTCTAGTAATAACACATCCCACAGAGGAGAACAGGGAAGCTGAAGGTAGAGTTATAATTTTAATTATAATATAATTTTATCCACTTTGGTCACAATGTATTCAGCTAGTGTGTTCAGGATTGCACCTTGCATTTGTGCCTGGCCACTGAACTAAAAATTCCAGACTTGGATTAAGATTGTGCAATGTGGCACTAGTCTTTAAGAATGCGACCTTCTCACTACAAGCCTTCACATTTTTATTTGATTTTAAAAATATAAAATTATAACAATACAGCCATACCCATACTGTATACATTTACAGATTCCTCCAAATCTTTGGACTTCCCACCTTCCCCTCCGTGGGTCCTGTTATCAAACTTTTTCTACTGCATCTTTTTCAATAGTCCATATTTTATATGAATCCATTATCTCCATAGTACTTGCTACGTGAGGAGTGTTATTGCAATCCTGCAGATGTCTTCATCTGCTTACATTTTGCATCGTCACATGCTGTGGCAAAGTTCTGTGGCGAAGTTCTGAGCCTCCCTCCAGTCACCTTCGTGGCACACCCGAGTTCTAGCGTTGGAAGAGAGGATGGAAATGTCCTACCTCTCCGTCATCGTTCGGTTGGCCTACTCCCCCCCCCCCCCCCTTAGCCATTTTTGCTTTAAAGTTTAAGCAAAAACCCCTCGAATGCCTTTTCTCCTATGGAAGATCCTCCAGCCAAGTCCGTGATCAGGTTGGCTGTCCTTTCCTACACTTCTTTGAGCTCCATGAGCTGCTGGGTTTTGTTTAGATTGAGTTATCAAAACTGCACACAATTTTCGAAATGTAACCTCGCCGCAGCTGCTATTTTCTCGTTTGCTAATAACTCTTCGAATTGAATTGACTTTTTATTGGGTTGCCATCTCCAGCAATCTTAGCGTTAACCTCAGGAGCTCTTGCCTATGTGGGTTACCGGTCCCAATTCTGATCTTAACAGTGTGCGTGCGCCTGCGCGCACTTTTGTATGTACCAGGCCTGCAACAGTTATCAAATGGAATGAGGGTGGTTTTTATAGTCTTGTTTACCCGTCTTTGATCTTTGGACTAAAAAACCCCGGACATCTTTCACCCTTCCGATGCGTGCTTGAGGTGGAGTAAGGGCGCCTACATCGCTAAGGAACCAGGGACGTGACTAGTAATTCCGGGTTAATTAATACGGAGCACACAGAGGTGTGTTCCTGTAGGTGGAGTGCTAGTGTTCTTTTGCTCTCTTCGAGGTAGTAAATACGGAATGAAACGCGTCCTGTGAGAGCTAATGCTTAAAGGTAAAGAGGAAAGGCGCAACCGTGAGTTGTAGCCAGGATTACCTCTTCAAGGCTTCCGCTATCAGCATCGAGCGAGTGGGAGAACGTGTGGACTCCTGCTGTCTGAGGTTAGACACTGTGGAACCGAGGCCACCCGCCTTCTCTCCGCGCAGCTCCTTTTCCACCACTACCACGGCGGGGGGGGGGGAGGGAGCTGCAGCTGGAGCCACCGATGGAAAACCAGTCTTAATCTCTTGCAAAGCGCGCTATCAAAGCTTGAATCAGCATATCTAATGTAAACGAGCTTTCACACATAAATAACGTGCCACATCTGGCCCCTGGAGGTTTTATAGCGCCTTAGCTACCCAGCGATTTATGGGGAGGTGAGCTCGTTAAAAATGGAGGCGGCGGGGGTGGAATTTGGGCAGTGAGCAGCGGACAAGCCTGAAAAACCTCCAAGTTTAGGGGGTGGTTGCGCCAGAGAAGCGGGGAGGAGGCAGAGAAAGCCTGAAAGGGTCCCGCGGTAGTTGTGGTTCCTAGACCTTCAGATCCGGCGGGATCTGAGCGAGGGGCTGCGGCGGAGACCCTGGGAGTGCGAGAGCGGGGCTGGACAGGGCGGCGTGCAGGTCCATCTGCTCAGGAGCAGAGCCGTGGCGGAGGCAGCCGAGAGAGAGCCATCCAGGAACAGTTGTGTTTGCGCTTCGCACCAATTTATTACCGATGAACATATGGCCAATATTTTGTCCCACGTCATAGAGCGGGAAGCAAAGCAAACAAGATCGCGTCGCTGAGAGAGAGAGAGAGAGAGAGAGAGAGAGAGAGAGAGAGAGAGAGAGAGAGAGAGAGAGAGAGAGAGCGCAGGGGGGCCCCAGCTAACCTGGCTCGTCAAGAGCTGCTGGCTGATTTGAGACAATGTGAGGGAGCGCAGAGGGAGGAAGGAAGGAGTCCAAGCTTCTGGGGTGTCTATATAAAGCCCACCAGCAGCAGCCTCCGCTTGGACAAACGCGCGCACACACACAGTCACTCGCATCTGCATCTTCCTCGCGCGCGCCAGCCAGCCCGCGCTCCCAGCAGTTCCTCGCCTCGGCTGGCGGAGCCTTTCCTGACCTCCGCCTCGCCTCTCTCCCGCACGTACAAGCCATCTCTCGCGCCCGGTTGGCCAGCCAGGCAGGCGAGCAGCGCAGGGAAACCGCGGGGCAGAGGCGCGCACACCCCGCCACCAGGTGAGGCGCTCCGCTTTCTGGAAAGGAAGGGAGAGGGGAGGGGAGGCCTGCGCGCAGCAAGTCCAGTCGGGACGGGGGGACTGAGGTCCGGGGGGTGTTTTGTGTGGAGCGGGGCGCGGGCAAGTCTGCTACCTGGCCGAACAACTTTGGCGCCGGAAAGTGAGGAGACCTGGGCGCGCCTCGGGCCACGGAGGCGCGTCGCCTGGGGAGAAAGGTCAAGCGACCCTTTGAAGCGAAGTGGTGGCGGGGGTCGCGTAAAGGCGGCTGTGGTTTGGAGGAAAGAGAGGGGGAGCCCAGGGCCATGCCCTCGCTTCCGGGCAGGTGGTGCGGACGGAGCCTCTGAAGGAGCTGAGCCAGCGGAGAGCCTGGCCCGAAAGAAGCTCTGGGCTCCCTAGGGCTTCCTCACCTGGCCAAGGGAAGATCAGGTGCGGCCTCCAAGCTGCTGCGAGGGAAGGGCGGCAGGGAGGGGCAAGAGGCGGCTTGCAGCCCGAAGGGAGATGCTCTGTCTCCGAGAAGAGGGAGTTTTCTCTCCCAGCCGGCTGGCCGCGAAGGGGAGAGCGGGCGCGCGTGGAGGAGAGCTCCCTCCTTTCTCCGCCCCTCCGGCAGAGTCTCGCGGGGAAGCAAGACCCACGTTTACCTGCCTGGGGTGCACGCGCCCCTGCGGACGGATGCGCGCGCCCTCCGCGCTGTTTCCTGACAAGTCTGGCCGCCCCTCAGCTCCCTGCCGGTTTACTCTATGCAGCAACGTTGAGCTCTATTGGTCGGTTTCGCCTCCTGGCTTCTCTTAGGGATCCTTCCTGGCTGGGACAGACCGTCTGCTCCGGTCCCTTTCTCAAACGCAGATTATTTTACTAGGAACGAAAAAGGAACTCTTAGGAAAAAGGAGCGGGGGGAGAGACACTTCACGAGGGAGTCAGCAGAGTTCGCCATAGTATCAGAAATAGTTGAGAATCAGCCGGATGGGATCGCAGCTAGAAATCCCTCTCCGGCAGTTAGTCGACTTTCTCCCGTTTCTTATTATTTGAAAGGAAACCTCGCCTTTCATTTCATTCATTTCCCCCGTTGGGGGGATGCATTTCGGTGCTGCAATGTGGTAATCCAAGAGTTCCCCATCTTTCAACTTTCGCTCGTGTACTTGGTATGATCATTATTTTCACATATGCCTACCTATTTGAGCTCACCTTAAGAGAACTCGTGAGAGTGTATAAATTGAATATCGCTCGTAAAATCGCTTCAAATATGAGTGAATTTTGAGTGACTGGCTTCCCCTGTCCCCTACTCACCCGCATTCGAGCTACATGCAGAGGACATACAAAGTTAATTCTGATAGCCAAGTGCTTTCAGTTCTGTGTTGCCTAAAGAACGAGAAATCTCTTCTATTCAAATTGTTCTTATCAAAAGCAAAGGGATGGATCTGTGCAGAGAAAGCTCTGAAGGCAAGCTGACAATGTTTAATCTCATTGAGGCACGCTTAATCATTAGAGAGACGCGAACGAATAAAGCTGAAGGATTGGCTGGAGGGAAGGAAGCTTTTAGTTTACAAATAAAACCCTCATAATAGTCTGGAACCGAAAGGATGCCCGGAGGCTAGACTTAGCTTTTGCAGAAAATAATATTTACAGCGGAAAGACGAGTCCGATTTCTACAGCCCCCGTGGAATTATATGGTAACGCCAAGACTCTCCTTTGGTTGCTTAGGTAGTTGGTGGAACAACTTAATTTATTATATTATATTAGATTATTTGGGTATTTCTGTGAAAACCTCATTAAAGTCGCTTTATCAAAGTCCTAACACGTGCCCTCTGGCTTTCTCTCAGCCCGTAAATAACCGATTAGCCTGCAGGAAAGAAAAATCCATGACGTCTATTACAATTTATGACCTTGGGAGATTTTCCGAAAGAATTGGGGAAAGCTTGTTATCAAAGCGAGGGCTGCAGGGGGCGAAAAATTCATAATAACCATCATAATAAAAAGCTCATTTAGATGTAGAGATCCTGAACACAATTTCTTTTTTCTTTTTTTTCTCTACAATGCGGATGACAAGGAACAGATTGCTTTTTCAGAGCGTTCGGGGGGATAACCCATCCTGACAGTGTAGCGATTACTGGCTCTTTTCCTCCCTTCCTAGAACTGTGGAAATATTTGTGTTGTTCTTCGAGTAAGGTGAAGGCAATTCCACCCCATTGACAGCTCAGAACTTTCTCAACCTGAGTTAAGATGGCTTAATTGGTGGCTTATTCCAAAACCAGAAATTCCTCACTCCAGGAGTCTCCTCTGTACTACCAAAACAATTCCATCCAAGCTTTCTACTTTCATAATATTTCTTTTAGAGTATACTACTTTTGCTATTGTTATCTTTTCTGACGTCAGTAGCTTTTGCACATTGCTTTTCGGCAAATAAAACCAGAAAAAATGCTTTTTCGTCAAGAGATAAATCTGGCCCTTTTAAAATGTTCGAACACGCGCGCATCTGCAAAAGGACAGGGGGGTCTGCAGTCAAATGCAATTTTAAGTTGTCTACTTAGGGGTGGGTCTTGTGCCTTGCATTTGTCAAATGACGCTTTATTATCAGCTTCAAAAGATGGCACTCGTTAATTACCATTCTCTCCCCCAGCCCTGTCCCTACAATACACTTTTAAAACAAAGGCTTACGCGACTTCATTGTTTTCAGGGTGTGTTGCGGAAGTGAATCACTTGAAAACAATAATCATAAGTAGGTTGACTTACATATTACCTGTTATGTGTATTTTCCTATTGATTTTAAGTATACCCTATCCTGACACTATACCCTGTCCTGAGATAAAACACGCCATTCCCACAACCAAGGCTTTGTGTCTGCCTCCAACTAATCTTCACAAGAAGCGTTAAAGGTGTGGTGTGTTTTTGTCTGCACAGAGCGAATAAAAACATTTTGCTTGCACCTTTGCTCTAATCAAACAATAAACTAATCCACTTGAAGGCTGTTATCTGAGATGGGATTTTGTGACGGGTGAAAGATCAATCCTATATACTCTACAGTGCGCTCTCTTTCTCTCTGTCTTTCGCGCGCGCGCGCGCACCCACAAAGAGGGAACTCCTTTTCCTCCTCCAGTCAAAAAAAACGCACACAAATCAAGCCCAACAATCCTATGCCTCAAGATGAATAGAAAGACCTTGAACTTTTTAATGGCTGAGAATGCTTCTGTCCACTATCGGAAGAAGGGGAGACCAAGATAAGGCCTTTCGCTCTTTAGCATCAAGGCCAAGCGGAGCCATAGGAGCCAACTCCTAGCGGCTGAGGTCCCTTCTGCCCCCCCCTAAAATATTTAAGGGGACCATGGCCCACAAAGTTGGTGCACATTGCCATTGAAATGGTGTACGTTTGCCGCGTCATGGGCTCGATTATGTGGGGTGGGGCTTACCTCCCCCCCCCATATTTTATTCACGTTGGCAGCCCTGGGGGCGCATCTGGCTGCCTGCAGCATCTTTTCCCCACATCCTGCAGGGTGTGAGGCTTATTAGACTGCATAGTGACCCCTGGCTGGAATTTAACTGTAATCGTTGCAGAGACATATATACCAAACAGCATCACGTCGCTGTTGCTATAAATCTTGACTAGGAATTGATCCTAAAGTGCAGTGTTCATTGAGGACCAAACTTCGGGACCAACCACTTTAACAAATCGAATGGTATGCTATAAGTTTCGTGTCTTCAGATTCCTGGTTTTAAGAGCAAATACCTGCATTGCAAACCTTCGATTCCTGCCTCCAAATTCACCGTAATTCTCCCGCTGCTGAAGAACCTTGAGTTCTCCTGGCGGTGGTGCGGTTTCCTTCAGCAAGCCCTCCTTGAGCTGTAAGCTCTCGATGTTAGAAGTGCACAAGCAATTTACATGAGTGTGGTGGCTAAGAGGGCCTCTTTCCCTGCTCTTATGCCCTGCAAACTGTTGGCTCCCTTGTGTTGTTGTTGCTGTTGCTGTTGTTTAAATCCCCTTTTCGGACACTGAATACTTCCTCCAAGCTCGAAGGGTGGTGAAGACCTCTGCAGAAATCAGTGAGCAGGCGGCTGCCTGGTGTTTGAGCTACCTGTGAAAGTAAACAGGTAAACACTTCCTCGCTCCTAGAGGGCACTTGTGCTGAAGTACAAGCACTTGCGCTGTGTACACGCACCTCTCCTTTTCAGCCTCTTGTTCAATTGTTCAAATAACCCCCTCCATCCTTTAATTCCAGGGCTTAGGGTTCCGTATTCTCTGGATGGAGGAGCCTTCCAGGATTCTCAAACTGATGGGCGGACAGAATCGCTACTCGATTCGCCCTGGGTCTCCAGAAGCCACAACCGCGGGTCTGCCCCACCTCCATTGCCAGATTTATTTGTATTGCTGTCGTTGAGGGAGGTTCAATAAGTGAGCGCTCATCTGAGGCACGCTATTCCGTAGGAGTTTTCTCGACTAGCGAACAACGAGACAATGCTACAACCAGATTTCAGCCCTCCGTAATATCTGCAGAGGCATTTCAAGAAGGTCCCAAGAGCCCCGGTTCATTGCAGGCAGTTCTTCTTAGGAATGTAGATTAATGTCATCATCACCCTGAACCACCCTGGCCGAGTCCATTAGACCTCGCATACGAGGAACCGTGAAGGGAAACAGAACAAAACACGCGAATGTAGTCTATATTCTGACGTTCCAGATCGGTTTCTCTGGCAGGTGTTTAAGAGCACCGCTTCTCAGCACAGACAGACAGACAGACAGACAGACAGACAGGCTAAATGCCCTTCTGCATAACGCAAGCCAACAGCTTGGTTGGGACGCCAATCTGTGGGACAAACCAGGCCACGAGAAGAAGGCCAAGGAAGGCCTGGGCAACTGGCTGGTGGAAACGACCAAGCAGGGGGTCTGATGAGGGCCATTAAAAGGAGGCCACTCAAAGGAGGTCAGAGAAAAAGTCGAGGCCCCCTTTTGAAAGGGAAGAATAATCTCTAGGAATATGAAGTCCTATTTCAGAAGGTCTAGCGGCCTTTCACCGTAGGGGCTAAAAATCTGTCGCACCCTCAGGACAAATCCAACCAGACCTGACCTGGGACGCCCTGGTCGTGGACGTCTTTCCTCTGCTTCGCCCCGAGCGGCTTTTCCCACCGGCGACAGACCGGGCAGAGATCTTTCTCTGCGACGCTGGCTGCATGTCACCCCTTTAGGCCGGAATGTAGCATTTCCTCTCTATCCCTACCAGAGAGTAGATAGAAGTGGAAAGATAGGAGTGGAAACCCTGTGTTTCATTGAACACCCCCCCCCCCCCAGCGAAGTCCCCAAGGCCTATCGCCCCCGCCCGCCCGCCCCCCCACCTCACGTTCCCTCTCCACTAGAAGGTTTCCGTGGGGCAGAGGGGAGAAAGAGAGAAGTTTTTGGGTGAAAATTTTTAACAAAAGGGGGGGGAGGTTTTCCTTCCTACTAAGCGATTTCTTTGTTCTTGTGGGAACTTCGTATGTAAGGCAAACTTGTAAGTAAGTTCTATAGATTGATTTCGGAACGGGGAGGGTGAAGTGGTGCTGATGGGAATAGAAATTATGACTTATTGCAGGTCTTTTGTGTACAAAGGAGAATAGCTGGTCACAGTCCAGCTGTGTCGCTCAGTGTGTGTGTGTGTGTGTGCGTGTGTGCTTCTCAATGGCCTATTGTCATCGCCGTTCGAAGGGCGGCTGATTAATGTTCTGCAGGAGCCCTGATTTTTCCCTTAGGAAAATATTTGCTTATCAGGTGGCCGGAGGGAGCGAATCTGCCCCGAGCCCATCACATGGGAAGCGTGTGCTCCAGAGTGTAACTCTGCCGGGGGGTCTTTATTGATACAATTCAACAAGTGAGACTTTTATCCGGGTTTTAAAGAAAACACGCTGCTTTTTTGTTCACTGCCCAAGCACGGCAAGGGTCCAGGTGGGCACTTCCAGCCTCACCTAAAAGCAAGCACAAACAAGGACGACACAGGGCGAAAAAGCCATTTCCCAACCACAGGAAGGGCCCACAGGAGGAGAAGAGGAGCTAAGGCAGCAGTAGTTCCTCTGTCTCCACCTCCTCACCTCTCTCCACCCCATCACAACCTTTGTCTTAAAGAGAAGGGAACACGAACTGGAGGGGAAGTTGTATTTTGCTTGTCCTCGGTGGGGTTTGTTGCTGTTAACTGTGCTGCTAACATTTTTGAAAAATCTTGTTCTTTAACTGCGGGTCTTGCCGCCTTGGCCTGGAGCCAAAGAGACACCCCCTCACGCCCGCCCAAACCTCAAAAAATTACATAACAACCCGGAAGAACAATGAAGGTTTCCCTCATCTCACCGCTCCCCAAGTAAAATTTATAATTCATGTATTTACTACATTTGCTGCTTAATCCTTACCTTCATAATCACTGGATTGCCTTGCTGCCTTAAATTACTTGAGTGCATTATCTCAAGTTAGCTCATGTGTTTTAAAATGGGGGGGTCACTTTATAGACACGTTTACTATTAACTTGAATAATTCCTGCATGCATATCAAATGCCGGATTTTCATCGCTCCCCCCCCCCTTTTCAGTATATGCAATAAAAAACTATGCGTATCATTTTAAAATTTAGTGCTTCCTTGAATCGACCCCCGCACACAGAGAGATACACGCACGCACATATACAAAATGTGTATTTTTTATTTTTTAGTCGAGTGAAAAAAGGAGAGGAGCTCGGTCGCATCCACATGAAGGGGCTTTCCTTAATATTGTGGCAAGATTCCGAAATGAATGAAGAGATAGTCCATTGAAAGACGTTGAATGCCATGACAACTAGGAACAACCTCAGATTTATTCCAAACAGTTAGAACACATTGAAAGAGGGCGTCAATCATGTATTATTTCGCCAGTGAAATAAATGCAAAACCTGGTCTAGGACAAAGGCTTCCAACAGAAGCCGGACATTTGTCTACATTTCGCCCATTGTCCGCAGCTTAGCAATCGGTTTGTATTTGTGTTTGCCCCGGTCCGACCACCCAGGATGCGCTCAGGGACTAGCTTTTTTTAAAAAAAAAAAAAAAAAAACCGAAACCGAACCATTGTCATCCACATCACATACTAGATGGGAGGCATGGGGGGTGGGACAGGGAGATATAAACTGATAAACCACCATTAATTGCTTCGGAAGGTCTTCGGGGATCGCCCACCTCACGCTCCAGCACAAACACACCCAGACCACCGCGTCCCAGTTTCCAAGTCCCAGTTCCAAGCGGTTGAGAAACTCTGACAACTATAGCATCTTGATCGTCTCCGCAAGTGTCAGGAGGCTTTGGGGAGAAGCGGTTTTTACTGAGTGGGGGGCAGTCCTGTTTGATTCCCCTTTTGAAAACCATCCTTCCCCCAAGCCGGCTTTGAAGACCCCAGGAGGATCCCATCCACCGAGTTCTGCTGTGCCCGAAATGTTGCCGTCCGCATCTCCGCTGCCCCCGCAACCCCACCCAGATTCCCTCGGAGATAAACAATGCTGCTGTATTCCGCCTCCAGCCGTAGAGCGAGGGACAGAGAGTTCACTCTTTAAAAGGAGGGGAGGGGGGGAGAGTCCCAAGAAAAGGCTACGAGCCGTGAACCTCTGGGGACCAAACCAAGTGGGGGGGGAGGGGAGAAGGGAGGGGGAGGGGGAGGGGAGAGTCAGCAGCGGGGGGGGGGTTGGTTCAAGTGAAGACAGAAAATGCTGGGAATTTTCCCATCCACAAGGTTTATTGTCCTTTCAGTGTCCCTAAGATATGCTATTTAATTCTGAATAAGCAGTAGCATCGTATTCTGGGCACATACATGAGAGAATTTAGGTACTATTTTAAAAGACGTAAAATTCATTGGTTTCCCTTTTTTTACAGAATGCCTTTGAAATGCGTGTTCCAGCGGGGGTGGGTCTCAAAAAATCCAGTTTAAAACAAAATTGGTTTTGTTTTTGTTTCTTTGTTTTTTAAAAAAGGCTAGCTCTGGCTTTTACAGCGGTATGCCTTGTTAAACGCACAAGTAATCTCTCCAGAAAACGGAAGAGTGAAATAAATTAGTCATGTGCAAATAAAAAGAGAAAACACCAAAAAATCGTTCGACTCTGTCTAGGAGCTGAATTACCCTCTTTATTGCCAGTTTAGCTGATTTCGGAGCAAACTGGAATCAATTACTTGCTGTTTAATTTCTAGCACTCATCCTTAAGCCTCAACCAAAATATTGACCTAGGAGGTTTACATAAGTTGGGCTCTTGCCATCCCAATAACATCTTGTTTAGGTAACCACTAATTTGAATAAATTCCCAATTTCTGTCTTTTCTTTGCACTTTCTTCTTCTAAAAGTGGCGGATTTAGCTCAAGCCACTGTAAAACAGTCATTTTTCTAGCTTGCTTGGAAAGAAAGAAGGAAGACAGAGAGAGAGAGAGAGAGAGAGAGAGAGCTTTATGTCAGCAACGAGAATGGGAAATGAATGCAAAATCGGGTTAGAGATGGTAGTGGTGGTTGTTGGGGGGGGGGGTTTAAAAAAAACAAAACCAGAGGCAATTTGTTAAAATGTACTTTCAAGTACGTGGAATATCTGGCTACTTGCAGCTCCTTTGTATGTAAATACTGTGGAGAAAAGGCCCTCCCCATCTTTGTAATTAATTGACACGTTATACCACTCATCATGTGCTACAGCACCAATGGTGGAGGCTCGCATCCCCCCTCCCAAAAAAAACCCCGCAATTTCACATCTGCAAACACTGTCTTCATCCACTTGACTCCTAAGACCCGCCCACACGTGGCCAACCTTTTGCGTTTTTAATGCATTTCTCTCCCCCCCCCCCCTTCTCTCTCTCTCTCTCTCTCTCTCCCTCCTCTCGGCAGGTTCATGTGCGGAGACCAACCTTATATGGACTGCCCGTCTCAGCAATGGCTTGTTTTTTTCGAGGAGGCACCGTCAGCGCGCTGTGCTTAAAGCAGACCCTCAAGTAAACGCACGTTGGCATTTTTCCTGGAGTTACAAAGTCTTGCGGAAGCCCCGCCAGTTGCCCCCCTTGTGCTCCGCGGCTCCGAGCATCCAAGCCCGAAAAGCGCAGATATTAGATGCTGAAAGACCGCCGCTGATTTTTGCCCTCCTCCTCCCACCACCGCCACCCCTCCTCCGCCTCCTCCGCCGCTGCCACCGCGTCCCCTCTTTTATTCCAACCCAACACCCCCCACTTCCTTCTTCTCTCCCCCCCACCTTCCCCCCCCCAACCGGTGTATGTTTGGCGAAGCAAGAGGATTGACAATCTGGTCCTTCAAAGTTTCCTGCCTCAGATTTGCCCGGAATATGTCTCTGACCAACACAAAGACCGGCTTTTCTGTAAAGGACATCTTGGACTTGCCTGACACCAATGACGAAGACGGATCCATCGCGGAAGGGGGCGACGAAGAGGCGGAGGGGCCGGAACCCCCCAAAAAGCCCGGGGTTTTGGGGACAACCGCCTTGGACTCTGTTCAGACGCTACCTCTGAAGAACCCCTTTTACGACAATACCGATAATCCCTACACGCGTTGGCTCGCCACCACCGAGAGCATCCAGTATTCCTGTAAGTAGCCAAACTTACACTGGGGACCCCTCTCTTTGTGAGTCTCTCGCCCTCGCCAGGAGCCCGGATGAGGCCGTGCGGCTTCTCCTCCGCTACTCTCCCCTCGCCAAATTCCTCCTTTTGCTGTTGTGTGTCGTGCGTGTTTTAACTTCTTCTTGGAAATGACGGGAACAAATGGGAGATCTGGGTTCTTTAATTACCTGAACCGAGTAAAAATAATGTCTTTCAATCCTTGTTTGAGAAAGAATAAAACTCCAGTCTGAAAAGATTTTAAAATGTGCCTTCCAAAATTCTCCCAGCCACCCAACCGTGTTTCTTCACACACACACACACACACACACACACACACACACACACACACACACACACACACACACACACAAGACACTCCCGCTTCCCCTGAATCCTTCTTTCTACTTCTCTAACCAACAGAGTATGCTTTGTGGGGAAATTTTGGATGGCTTTGCTTTAGACGTTTGTAAACCGTCCCATTGGCTGTGCTGGATCAAAGAATGGCTTGTTGAATCATCCTTTAAAAATCAATCCACGTAGCCCAGAAAGAAGAAGTCCGTTTTGTTTGTTTGTTAAAGGAAGAGACCAAAGTCCAAACGTTGTAAAAAGCGGGGGCAGGGGGCTCCAGCGGGATATTCTCCTGCGCAAGACTGCATTAAAATGATTGGGAGCTACGCAAGACCGCTGTGGATTGCACCAAGATTTTTATGGTGACCATAGTCTGTCTATATCTACAAATCCTTATCTCTTACTATTTCTGTACTGTGTTTCCTAACAGATTTATTAACATGGCATATATAGTCACCTTGTTTTGCCTCTATGCTTTCTATTTGTGTTTGTAATTTTCCGAGAGGGAAAGAAGATTAAAACGCACAGTCGCCTATACCTCACATGGGGAAGGAGAATGTGTGGCTGTGACAAACACGCATCCGATAGAGATGTTTCCAACAACACACACTTAATCCAAAGGGCTGTTAGGGACTTAGTTGTCACATATATGCAGAACTAAACTGGGGTTTCCCCGTTGCAATTTGTTGTACGTTTAGTCTTGGTGAACCTCCCTTTGGAAACCCAGAGGCTCATTTCTTACTGAGGATGAGGGTGGGCGTCCCAAAACGAGGGGGTTGCAGAGGACCCCCGTCACTTTCCTTTCTCCGGGTTGGGAAGTTGAGAAGGAGCAGAGCCCGGCGGGTCACCAAGAGGGTGAAGGGGGGGGGGATCCTGCGATCCTACTCGATCCTGCTCGCCTGCCTGCCTGGCCGGCTTTCTTCTGATCTGCTTCTTTTGTGGCTTCCCCTCAGTGCACGGCTTGGCATCCAGCAACTCCCAACAGGACTCGGCGTCCAAATCTCCGGAGCCTTCGGCGGACGAGTCTCCGGACAACGACAAGGAAACTTCGAGCAACGGCGACTCCGGCAAGAAACGGAAACGGCGGGTGCTTTTCTCCAAGGCGCAGACTTACGAGCTGGAGAGGCGCTTCAGGCAGCAGCGGTACCTGTCGGCGCCCGAGCGGGAGCACCTGGCCAGCCTCATCCGCCTCACCCCGACGCAGGTGAAGATCTGGTTCCAGAACCACCGCTACAAGATGAAGCGGGCCCGGGCCGAGAAAGGTATGGAAGTGACTCCTCTCCCCTCCCCGCGCCGGGTAGCCGTGCCCGTCTTAGTCAGGGACGGCAAGCCGTGCCACACGCTCAAGGCACAGGACTTGGCTGCCGCCACCTTCCAGGCGGGGATCCCCTTCTCAGCCTACAGCGCCCAGTCTCTCCAGCACATGCAATACAATGCCCAGTACAGCTCGGCCAGCAACCCCCAGTATCCCTCAGCGCACCACTTGGTACAAGCCCAGCAATGGACTTGGTGAACTCTCTCTAGAGCCACAGAGACTCCAAGGAGAAGGATTCCAAGTCAGTCCTGCTGGGGGAGGAGGGTGCGCGCGCGCGCGCGTCTGGACGGGTCAAGACTGAGATTCCGAGGCTGGGGTGGGGAGGGGGTTTCCTTATTTGGGGGCGGGGGTCAGTTTTCATTATTTTGGTCGTTTTGTGCGCCATGTTTACAAGGGGGGGGGGGAATACGCCGTTGCTAGTGGTCCTGTCTACCTACAACTACAGATTTTAAAAAAATAATAAAAAACGATTAAAAACTGAACGCTTTTGTGGTTTTTGTAAAGTATGTTTGTGTGCCGTAGAAGCTGTTGTCAGCTGTATATTAACCAAGGAGCGAGTAATTTAAAAATAGAACGTTATTTCACATTTATGCAGAGATATTTATGGTCATGTATAAAATTCTGGCCACTATTAGCACTTCTACTTTTATTTTATTTAACGGTAAACCTATTTAGTGATTGTTGACATAAATTCAGGCCGGCCTTTATTTTTGGTTTGTTTCTGATTGGATAGGAAATTCCCACCCCGTGGGGGGGGGGAGGAGCGCGCGCGCGTGTGTATATATAGGTATGTATACACACACACGGAATGAAAAAGTATCCATATAAATATACATGTACAAATCCGAACAGAAAACTAGGAGATTTTGAGACTTTTATAAAAAAATTAATCAGAATGCTGTGTTTTGTTTTGTTTTAAATTCACATTAAACGGAACGCTTTTGTTGTGGTTAAACATTAAGTTAGCCTCTCTCGTTTTTCTTTTTCTTTTGTTAGTAACGCTGGAACAAACTCTGAGGAAGGGGCTCCTGCTGGAAGACACAGCAGAGAGGGAAGCGGGTGGGTCTCCGGTTTGGATCCGTGGAAGGGGCTGTGGGAGGAGGCCTAAGCGGCTTGCGAGCGAAGTTTGCCCAGGGCTTGTGCGCCGTAGCCGGAGGAGGACTCGGAGTCTTAGAACTCTTGGGGACGAGGACAGAGACAGGAACGGGCCTCCCTCCCTCCCCACCCCCGGCCCAAACTTTCTTCAAGCTGAAACTGAATATAATCTCGTCCTCTTTGCCTTCTGCCTGCTCAAGTTTATCTACTTGAGATACTAATAAGGAGATAAAGTGACGGGTGGAAAGGAAAAATCAGCCTCCCCTCTGCCCCTCCCCCCATCCTCCCGCAGCCTCATTTGAATGTAAGAGTGCTCCTTCAAGATGAGAAGCTTTTGATTCTAATAGCAATTCAATGGCGTTTACTTTCTCAGCTGGGTTGAGGTTGGTTACTGCGAAACTGGAAGTCCCGCCGCGAGGTTCCCTTCCGCGACTTCTCGCCAGGTCTTTGCGACTTTGGCGAGGGAGGCCAATGTTCACACGGCCACGCAGACGAAACCGCGGGCTGCTTCAGGGTCTTGTTTTTGGGGGCATCTGAACCTCACTAAGGTGTGGTTTTTCTGCTCCCCTCCTGGGCAGGGAAAGACATTTTAGACAGTGGGAATTGTTTGGAGCCGCTTAATGAGGTGAAGCGTGCCTGGTGGAGACGTTTTAAGACCCCCAAAGACCTTCCTCTTAAGAGGAGACCCTGAGCACGTCCATTTCCTATCCGGAAGGAAGAAAGAGAGATGGGGACTTAATTCGGATCGGGTGGTGCTTGATACAAGCTGAAAGCGTTAGCCGACAGGTTATGCCGGCCGCTTGTCTGCTTTGCCCGAAGAATGATTCGATTTGAAATCAGGCCCGTCGAAAGCACTTTCCCATGTCAATGCTGCGCCATGTCGGAGACTGTAGCTCTTTCCCGAAGCTCAGCAAACAAGTGGATCCAGAGAAGGGGCACCCTGGGCACGGAGAGCGGTCCCCGCGGAGCTTCCGCCAGAGCTGGCCACGTTTCAACTCCGCATCCAAAGCAAACACAATTATCTGGCGCCGAGATCTCTTTCTGCTGCAGCCTTCGCTCGCTTCTCGGAGAGGCTGGGGATTGAGCGAGCCAGCCTTCGACTGCTGCACTCGAGGGCCCGCCGCCAACTCTGAGGCCAAAGCAGAAAATCTGCCTCCTTTTCTGGGGTGGCTTCTCTGCTAGTCCGGCCGTGGACCAGCTGCAGCCTTCTCTGTGGGGCAGCCCATTTGGGATTGGGGCCGTCAAAACTGCCTCTGGTGGGCTGGCAGTTTGTCCCTCGAAGCTGAGTTTGCTTTTCGGGGTGGGGGGAGGAAGGAGCCTTTTCCCCCGCTAGGGAGGGTCTTTATAGGAGCTCACCTGCTCCTTCTGTCCGACTTGCTTGCACCCAGTTGCAGGCCTGCTTCAAGCCCCGATTTCAGACTCGACTCCTAGAAACCCAATATTTAGAACAGATCTATCGTGGTTCACATTCAAGCGCACCGTCCCAGTGAAATGCTCTCTTTCTCCCTCTTTTTAAAAGCAAACCTTCCATCCAGAGCAGGGGCGGTGTGTTTGTGCGCGCGCGTGCGCGTGGAGTGCGGGGAGCCGCTGTCTCTCCGGTCTCTACTAAGTCTATCAAGCTGGCGAAGTCTTGTGTGGCCCTAACCCCCAGTGGCCTTCCATTTCACACGCCGGTGGTGGCGCGGGAGTTTGGGGTAGTCTATCTTTGCACAATATACAGTACCCATCACAAAACGGCACAATAAGGGAGGCTGGGAGTTGAGGATGTTAGAGGCGTGCATATTAAGTTGGGGTGGGGGAAAGAAAAGAAAGCCACGGAAGGGACGGAGGGGGGGAGAGAACGCTTTCCCTTCCCTCTCTCTTCTTCTTTCCCTTGTTCTTCTCGGGGTGTGGGTGTGTGCCTGTGTTTAAATGCAATTCATCAACTGGCGTATCTGGAATGAGCAGAGCATCCCCGAGTCAGGGGGAACTACCTCGGGTTTTGTTCCGCCTGTCAGTTGGTGCCATTGTGAGCCACGTTGCACATGCCGTATTCCATATGGACAGCTGGGCCGGGAGAGGGCAGAAAGGGACCTTCACAAAACCCAAATTGTATCCGCCTTTCAAAACCGGTATTGTTGTCTGTGAAAGGAAGACGAATTAAAAATCCGTGCTATATCTATTCGAAGAAGAAGAAGAGTCCTTTCCCTCCCTCTTCTTGAAAGCAAACATGGCCTCTTTTTTCTCTCTAGAGTCTACTGAAAATATGCCTCTAGTTTCACAGACAATTAGGTTCTTGTATCTACACAGAGGTTAAAACAAAAACTCAGCCATAAAATTACTTTTTTAAAAAAAAAACGTTGGTTTTATGCCTCCCTATCCCGCCCGCCCCCCCCCCCCCCCCGTCCATCCTAATTGTAGTTCCTCTGGCTGCCTGTCGAACTGTTTAGCTGGCTGTTTAGCTCGCTGAGCTGGGCCGAGAAAACAAGGAATCTCATTCACGAGGAGATGTGATGTTATGCAGAGACTCCTCAGATCACAACTGGGTACGATTGCTGCTGGCTGGTGATATATGTGTGTGGTTCTCTGCCCTCCTCCAGAGAAATCAAGAACCAGCCCCATGCTGTCTAGAATGACCACAGGAAGTTCTCTGGAGGATGATTGATGGACATCATCCAGGCAAATTTAAGCGCTTGTAAGTCCCACTGATTTCACGGGGAAAGTTAAGCATTGGCTTATATCTGCCCTTTGGAAATCGATAAGATTTAAAGGTGCTTAATTTTGTGCTTGAGTCGTGCCTTTTTAATCACAGCACTTAGCTTAATATAGCAGGCCATTGCGAAAAATCGGTACACCTGGGGTTGTACCTCTTACTATGTTATTCCAACATCTGTCTTTCTGTCTATCTAGGGAAGCCAGGGCGTTTCTGGTTTACTACCCTCCTCCTTAGTATACCGGGGTGTGATTCTCAAAAATCACTGATGATAAGCATTTATTCCAAACCTGCAGTTCTTCCTTAGCCAGTCAGTTTCTTCCGAGTCACCAACGGCCAGGACGCAGTTACGCCGTTTGACGGTGGCAATCCAACCATATCTATTGGGAAGTTAATCCCATTGAGACCAACAGGCCTTATTTCCTGGTAAATCTGACTAGGCTCGGAGTGCGAATACTGCTTAAACTGGGGTGATTAAGAGCTTGCTTAACTTTCCCACTGAAAGCCACCGTACCGAACAACAAGTAATGCCATAGTGGCAATAACGATTGACTCGCATTCCAAAGGACGCCAGTTTGCGAAACCAAAACAAGCCCCTTTCCCGCCTCCTCGGTTCCTCAAAAGGGGCTGTGTGTTTGCGTGGCTCGATCGGGCCCCACCAGCCCAGCCTCCTCGAAGGAAAGCACATTTTTCGGTATTTCAATAGAAACGCCGGAGCGAAATCTTTGTGTTCATTGGTTAAGCGGTCGCTGTTACTCAATAGGTTTTTGAAGACAATAGCAGGAGGCAATTTGAAAGAACTACAGCGGGGGAAGGGAGAGAAAGAAGACAATGAAAAAATGTTCCGTTCATTTGAAAACTGATGGATTGTTCCTGGAGCTGCAGATCTCTGCGCGCGCGTGTTCCTGAGCACGGGAGAGCCTCTCCCAGCAGCTACCTAAGCCTTCTCCTCTCTGAGCCGTTTTCTTCTACTCCCACCCCCCCCCGCCTCATCGCTTTCTCTCCCGCATCCCGTCACTGGAGTAGCTATTTAGGGAGAATCAGCTAACCTGATAATGAGCTGAAAAACCCCTTTAAGCTCAGGAAATAACCTACTTTCATTACCTATTGACTGTAAGGCTTAGTTTAGACCTGGCGTGGGATTTTTTTAAAGGGTCTTTTCAAGAGGCCTGGTCAATGAGAAGCTAATCCAATATTTACAAAGTATAAAGACAATTCTCAATTGTATTTATGAAGGACCGATCACCGTGCGATTACTTGGAGGAGGTGGAGAGGAGAAGGCAGAAAGGAGGGGAGGAAAGCAAACTCTCGGTTGGTGGCAGCAGGTTGGAGACCTCACCGACACCCCCCCCCCTGCTCCAGCCTCCACCCGCCACCCCGAACTTCCTGCGCGGGGCCCAGCTCAAGAAGCGCGCGCGCGGAGCGATGTAGCAGCAGATACTCGTGAAGTGTTGGTGTGTATTAGATATTGTATTGAGCAATATTTCAGGAAATATGTACTTGTGGCGTCCTGAGAGCGACACTCTTGCTCTGTCGATAAATCAACTCGCTTTATCCCAGCATCTGCAAATAAACTCTCTCTCATCTCCCCCATCAAAAGAAAACAATTTAGTTTTATTGCTTTATTTCTCTCCTCCCCTCCCTCCCTCTCTTCCTCTTGGAGGCCTTCTTCGATTATAAACGCTGTTATTAATAAAGCTAGCTAGGCGAGCTTTAATCGCTTACAATCGGGCGAGGAGGAGGCGGGGGAGCAGCGGGGGAGGAACAAGCGTCAGGCTCCGGACGAGTCTCTCCCTTTCACTGACACGCTTTCGCCACAAGGGGTCACTAGAGCCCTTCCTTTCTGCACAGTTGACTCTCCACCCCCCCCCCACCCCCGTTGGAAATCGAGAGCCGGCATAGATGTACCTTTTAGGATTTGAAATGTTGTTCACAGGGGATGGATAGAAAGAGTTTGTTATTTTATTTGTTTCAGCACTGCCGAAGTTGGTGTCCGAAGTTTCTAAGCGTGCTATGTCTGAATCCAACTATTTTATTTGGATTAACAATGGTGCAGCGACTCAAAAGTATAATCTTCAATTTCTGATCTGTTACCTGCTCAGGGGCGCAGCCAGGATTTATTTTTGGGGTGGCAGGCTTTAGGGGGAGGCAGAACCAAGTTATCTGCAATGCAACTGGTTAGTTAAGTATTTTTTTATTTATTTGCTTAATCAAATAAGAGGGCGGCTGCTTTTTTGTTTCACTCAATGCAATTCCGGAATAAAATAAAAATAAAATAAAAACGCTGCAATGGGGTTGTCAACTTCCTTCGCCACAAAGCAAACGAAATACGTTCTTCACTTTAATTCACAATCAAGCATAATAGTCCGCCCATGGCTTGAGGGGAGCTCACTGTCCATTATCTGACCCTCTGGCAAAGCAGGGCCAGGCTGCTTTTAAGTCAGAACGTGGCTTGGCTGGAAAGTTAAACATCGTCACTCGGTGATGAAATTCTATCTATTCACATAGAATGACCAGACCACTTGCCTGCTTTGGGGAGGAGGCAGCTGGAATTCACATTGAATGCCAAGGGTCAGTTTTAATTTTGGTTGTGTGCAGTGCAGTCAGGCAGCTTCAAGTCTCTAGACGTAATTGTCTTATGGAGGTGGGTGCTCTTTAGATGATGTGTCTTCCTTCAAAATGTGATAATCAAAAACATGAGCGGGTTTTTTCAGATGCTGTTCTTACTTGTGTAGAACCGCATTCAAAATACGGGCTAACTTTGGGGAGAAAATAATACTCCAGAATTGTTTGGAGGATCCATTTACCAAAAGCATGAATCCATGAAAGTGTGGAGCAATTGGTTGTGTCAATTATCTCCAGCAGACTTCGCAGCACACAAACCAGGCATTTTTTGCTTGTGGTGGTGAACTCACATCCAGCCTGCACATAAAGTCAATGCCTGAAAGATTTCCAGAAGTCTGCCTGTGAGCTTCAGTGTGCAGAAACTGGCACAGGTTTCTAAGGGGACTTTGCAGAGTTGAACATATGAAATGAATCTCACGGTTGAGAGTACAGCAGAATCTTGGTGGTGACAGTGGCCCTGGATGAAGATGTAGACAGTGGCGTAGGGTGGGTTGTCAGCACCCAGGGCAAGGCAAGTAATTTGCACCCCCTAACCCGTGGATTTTAGCACTCGAGTCTCTTCCACTAGATTAGTTAGTGCGAGCACGCCCCCCCAGATGTTGCGCCCGGTGCGGCCGGCCCCCGTGCACCCCCCACGCTATGCCACTGGATGTAGATAATTGTTTGAATCAGATGCACCCAGTGGGGGTCATCTGAGCCCTGTCAGGCAACATCCAGATGTACCTCTGTAGCACAGATAGTCACCATCCATGCATTTTATGTGTAAGAGCCATTCTAGCCACTAAACGGAATGATGCAGTAGACTGAGGAAGTAGGAGATTCTGGAATGTACCACTTCAGGCTTCAGGAGGGGGGCGGTCATGTTTTACAATGCTCATCTGTGTTGAAACAAAACCACTCTTAGTACAACCATTTCCTTAAGGTGCCAACTTCCTGCATGCAAAGAGTTTTTAATGTGAGGATTGGGGGATTTTTAAATAAAAAATGGCATGCACACACCCGAACTGTAGTCTGAAATAATGCAATCCAGAATTCTACCACCTCGCTCTATCTCCTCATTCTTTGTGAGAACAACTGTGAGCTCTTTTTAATCAGAAGACTACAAAGAGGCTGTGTGTCAGTTTCTGGGTGATGCTTGAGTACTGCCCCATGAACAAGAACAGATTTACTTATTCCATGATGTTATTACTCAGGGTTAATAGATGGAACAGTGATTAATATATTCCCAAGTGGTCAGGGGAGAGTAGGTGTAACTGCCTTTCCATCTCTCATTAAGACCACCTAACTTTAAATTAACGTCCTTTCTCATTTATAAAGCAAAGAAGTCCCCAGAACAAAAATTATTAATTTGAGTAGAGAGAGATTATCATAGAAAGCTGGTCTCTTTTTTCTTTTTTCTTTGTGTTGCCCCTATAGCAGCAATCCTGTTCAGGATTCCAGCCAACAAGATAAATCCTTTTCTCGAATACTCCATTCCATCCTCCTCCTCCTCCACCATTCTAACTGCCAGGATTTCATGCCCACTGAGCATGCACAATGAATTTTCCCTAAGTATGCTGATTTTGTGGATCTCCTTGTGGATTTTGCCCATTTTGATTGCATAAGGATCCACACTCAAATAATGATGTTAGCCTGCCTCTCCACCTTGCAAAACTGTAGTAAGGGTTACTGAGATACACATGCAAGGCCTAGAATGTTCTATGTGCTACCACCGCTTAGCTTGGGTCTAGGAATAAAGGAATAGGTTGTCTCCTTACACCCCACTTGTACAACAGAATACACTAACTTCTCTCTTTTTAAAAATGTCATTCCCCTCTTGTTCTCAATCAAGAAGTATGATGCATGAGCCTGTGGCTTTGTTTTTATCTGTTAAAATGATCTGAAAGGGGGAAAGGGAGCAATACTGTAACCAACCACAGAGAGGCGCTATTGGATAAGAAGAGGGCATCAAAAATAGTGCAGCATCTGATCCGAGACAGATTTTTGTGCCATTTGGTATCCTATGTGAAATGAAGTTGTATTATCCAGGGGTATACCAGGGGTTTTGAATGACCTCTTGTGGGCAAAGATTGCTTGAGTTGCCTCAGAGCCCTTCACCAAAGCGGGAAAAAGCACTGGCTGCTTAAATGTTGGATTTATCATCTATGCATCTGAGAGCAAGATTTGTCAATGCTCAACCTCCCCAGAGAGGAGCCAAATGTGAGATGATACAATTTATTTGGAGAAAAACTGAGATATGCATGCAAAAGTGACCCAACGGTTCATCCGTCAACATTCCTACGAAGAGAACCAATTTCCTCAATGTGGGGAATGGGACAGGTAATATTTTGAATCCAGAAGGCCCTGGGTCTCAGTTTCTGGTACCTCTGGTTAAAAGGATTTCAAGTGCCAGGGTTTGGAAAGTCTCAGACCTTGAGACCCATTTCAACAGACGGGCCAGTGATCTAACTGAACTTCAAATGCTCAACAGTCTATTGTCATCAAAAAGCACAAGGCTCTTGCGTTAAAGTTAGCCCAGAAATGTTTGTGAGGCTCCTTCAGACATGCTTGGTCATTCTTTACTCCGGTGGACCCTGGAATTGGATCAAAGCATCTCTGTGGTGAAAGTCAGAGAAGTTCCTGCATGTGCCTGGGATTTGGAGGGGTCACGTGCCCAGATGGGGACAAGAGGAAACTTGCTTGCTATATGTGATGGTATTCCGTGCCTGGCATTAGATGATCGATAGTATTCAATGGTATTTAACATTTTACAGTTGTTGGCATTGTTCAGTTTTTGAAAATTCATACCCAGCACCTGCCAATGCCAAAACAGTCCCAGGCTGCCAATAGGCAAAATCTTGAATTCTGAATAGAGAATTTCACATTCATATTTTTAATTTGAATTTAAATCTGATGTGTTTCTTTCAACATTTAAATGGGAAAACAACAATTGTAATTATTCAAAACAAAATAAAAAAATTCCTTCCAGTAGCACCTTAAAGACCAACTAAGTTAGTTCTTGGTATGAGCTTTCGTGTGCATGCACACTTCTTCAGATACCTACAGAAGTGTGCATGCACACGAAAGCTCATGCCAAGAACTAACTTAGTTGGTCTTTAAGGTGCTACTGGAAGGAATTTTTTAATTTTGTTTTGACTATGGCAGACCAACACGGCTACCTATCTGTAACTGTAATTATTCATTCAGCTTCAGGTATAAGCAAATCATTGTCTCTCTGTACCAGTTTTCAGATGGAGTACGGTCCAAGTATTGGAAGAAATGCATTCTCTGGCTTCCTCCTCCAGCAGTGACAAAGATTGGCTGCCAATAAAAGTCTTTCCCAATCTGATTTATCTACCCTGCAGTATCACAGAACACACACTTGGTTTTTTAAATTTGTGGTCTTTGTCTTTTATTGTCTAAATACTTGACAATTCTGTATGTTTCTTTTGTTTAAAGAAAAAAAGCCAAAACAAATTGTTGTAAAAAAAATCTAATGCCCTTTTCTTGTAGAGCAATGCCTTAGCAGTGAGTAATGCATTCCTGTGATTTGCTCCTTCCCTCTGCAGAAATTGTGTCCTACTGAAGGTTAAGGATACTCATCTGAAAACTCATCTGTCATACAGAGAGGTGTTTATTTGAAATGTTGCATAATGTGACTGCATCACATATTCCTAGTAAATGAATTGTTACATGGCAATCATCAAATCAGGTCCTTAGAATAAAGAATCTCACTGAGAAGACAAAAAATATTGACAACCAGTAGCTCACTGTGAAATAGTGTTTGTGCTGTATCTGAATGGCAGGGGTGGGGCAGGGACACCCCGCTGGGTAAGCATAGGACACCTCTCATGGTCAGGGAAAGCTTTCTGGCTGGATTTCCCCATATAAACAGCAGGTGGAGTTGGCATCTGTGTGGGTTCTTTCCAACAATTCTATGATTCTGCAATTTTTGATTCCTCTAAACATGAGGCTTCCTTATGCTGTTTCAGATCTTCTAGCTCAGCTTTCAAACAACTCTAGAAAAGGTATTTCCCAGCCTCACTGCCTGAGATCCTTTTCACTGAAAATAGCTAGAATTTAATATTGGACTGTTCTGTGCACAAATCTCCACACCTGAACTGTGGACACTCCTCCCAGATGGCAGGAACAGAGAAGTCATCCACCCAAGTTCACATACCATGATCCTGCAGATGTAATCTATTTAGGGAATGAATTATCCACAGAATCCTGGCCTTGGTCTTTCTGCGTGCGTACACACACACACACACACACACACACACACACACACACTGTGTGACACCCCAGCAACCTATTGTGTTTCAGTAAGGTTTACTAAGGTAATGTGTGTGAACTGCTTTGAGTATTCTAAAGTGTGAAATAAATGTTATGAGTTGGTTTCACAACCACCAGCTGGATGCTACTCAATAGCAACAGGGTCCCAATTCATACTGGGGTGCACTGGCTATTTCTGCAAGAAAAATCAAGGGCAAACCTCTGGGTTAACATCACATGAAGTTTGGCCTTTGTTCAGTCTTCTTCATTTTAGTTTCTTTATACCTCTACTCCTCCCCACCCCGTTCAGCTCAGCTGCCATCAGCATTCTGAAAGCTTTTTGACAATTTAGGGATTCAAATTCTTCAAATTTACAAACTTCTATAGTTCAGTGTATGTAGCAACTACTTCCTTATACTTTATTTCCAAACCAAGTATCACTAAACCAGCTGAAGAGAAGAGCAATGATCAGGATGGGACCACAGTGCAGAGAGAGAAGGGCTTTCTCTCCAGGACATGATCCTGACTCAATCCCTTCCTCCAAATCTTCTACTTGGTCTATGAAGGAAGCAGCTTTGCCACCACTACCAGTTACACTACCCCACTCCACCTCCCATAGCAAATTTTCCTGTCTGGTTAATTGGCACTCAGTAAGAAGCAGGACTTTGCATTATTATTTTTGCTGGGGTTTATATACTGGTTAATCCAGTATATAGCAAAACAAAAGGAGTGAAATGAGTTCCTGAACAGAATGGGTCTTAATTGTCACAGATATTTCCCCTTGCATATTCCTGAATCTGTACTTCTTAATTTAGTACTTCAAGCCAATAACAACAACAACAATTTATTATTTATACCCTGCCCATCTGGCTGGGTTTCCCCAGCCACTCTGGGTGGCTTCCAACAAAATATTAAAATTACAATAGTCTGTCAAACATTAAAAGCTTCTCTAAACAGGGCTGCCTTCAGATGTCTTCTAAAAGTCTGGTAGTTGTTTTTTCTCTTTGACATCTGCTGGGAGGGCGTTCTACAGGGTGCCACCACCGAGAAGGCCCTCTGCCTGGTTCCCTGTGACTTGGCTTCTCGCAGCGAGGGAACTGCCAGAAGGCCCTTGGCACTGGATCTCAGTGTCTGGGCTCTTCCTTGATGAAGACAGCACTTTTCAAATTTTCAAATTAATTCTGACAGCACTTTTCAAAGTTGTTCAGCAAGTTAACATTCCTTTTCAGATGTCCTCAATGCATTTATCAGCTTTTTCAATTTCCCTGTATCAGGAGCTGCCTGAAGTACACTTGGTGGACCTCAGGCTCACATAACTTTCTCAATGACTCAAGCGGAAAACCACACAACCAAAGTTCTGGAGAGCTGGACGCTGCTCTGCAGGAAAAGGAAGACATGACTTCAAGGCCTCAAATAGAAAATGGCAATTCACATCTAATTCTGCATGCAGATTGAAAGTGCTGTGTGGAAGAAGAGTGAAATATCAATGATAAGGATTTGACACTCATTGGTTATCAATTATTGTTGACCTGAGTGTCTGAGCCGAAAGATGGGGGTGGAGACGCTCCTTCAGGTATACTGGGCCGAGGCCGTTTAGGGCTTTAAAGGTCAGCACCAACATTTTGAATTGTGCTCGGAAATGTACTGGGAGCCAATGTAGGTCTTTCTTTAGCAGCACTTGTGCAGAAATCCTGCCTCCTCCTCCTCTCACCTGCTCTGCCAAAGACAGTGGCTCTTTTGGATTTGGAGGCAATTAACACTCTTATGGACAAAGATTATGGGCTTTATTGGTTGCACAGCAAGTATAAAGCTACCAGGCTAGATCATATTAATGCACAACAAGAATAAAGCATAAGGCTACAATCAAGATCTGGGACGCAGGTGGCGCTGTGGGTTAAAGCCTCAGCGCCTAGGGCTTGCCGATCGAAAGGTCGGCGGTTCGAATCCCTGCGGCGGGGTGCGCTCCCGCTGCTCGGTCCCAGCGCCTGCCAACCTAGCAGTTCGAAAGCACCTCCGGGTGCAAGTAGATAAATAGGGACCGCTTACCAGTGGGAAGGTAAACGGCGTTTCCGTGTGCGGCTCTGGCTCGCCAGAGCAGCGATGTCACGCTGGCCACGTGACCCGGAAGTGTCTCCGGACAGCGCAGGCCCCTGGCCTCTTGAGTGAGATGGGCGCACAACCCCAGAGTCTGTCAAGACTGGCCCGTACGGGCAGGGGTACCTTTACCTTTACCTTTACAATCAAGATAGTAATTCTTATGCCCCTCCAGTTGCTAATAATTCCTTCCTAGGAATGACAACAGCTGGATCATAGAATTGCAGAGTTGCAAGGGACCATGAGGATCATCTAGTCCACCCCCTGCAATGCTGGAATCTTTTGCAACACAGGAATCTTTTGCCCTCTGTGGGGCTCAAACCTGTGACCTTGAGATTAAGAGCCTCTTGCTCTACTGACTGAGCTATCCCTCAGGGTCTGGACCCACAGATAGCTGGAACTTTTGTCACATAGCACCAATCTGGATCTCTCCTCTGGGTCTCCTGCTCGGTGCTTCCAGCTCTCACATTAAGAGCCTGCATCCTGCTGAGTAAGCGAACTGGTGCATTGCTCATGCCCACCTGAGTCCTAAGAGCATGGGTAGGCAAACTAAGGCCCAGGGGCCGGATTCGGCCCAATCGCCTTCTCAATCCTGCCCACGGACGGTCTGGGAATCAGCGTGTTTTTACATGAGTAGAATGTGTCCTTTTATTTAAAATGCATCTCTGGGTTATTTGTGGGGCATAGGAATTCATTCATTTCCCCCCTCCAAATATAGTCCGCCCCCCCCCCACATGGTCTGAGGGACGGTGGACCGGCCCCCTGCTGAAGAACTTTGCTGACCCCTGCCTAAGAGCCTCCCATCAGGATCAAAGGGATGAGTCAGGAGACTGCAGCTGCCTCATGATCTCACTTCTCAAGGCCACACATCTCTAAGGGGTAACCCCTGTCATGCACAGGGCATACACTTTCCATTCTACTGATTCTGCATTTCTACAATAGTTCTGGCTGGACAGAAACAGCTTCAACTCTTTCAGAACTCATGTGTACAAGCTTTCAAAATTATTCCTGCAAAGCATTCTAATTCCATGTCTTCTTATATGGCCATAAAAAGGGGAATTGATAAGCATCATTCTTAATGCCTCGTGATACGTGTTCTTCTGGACATGCCCGCAGACACCTGCCTGGCTCTTTTTGCTGCCCTGCCCTCATTTTGGCAGCTGTGGTCTGCATTTTGCTTAAACTGTGGGATGGCTTGGCTGCTGTGGGTGAGGCTAGGATATCATGGAAAGTAAAAAGGGACGCGGGTGGAGCTGTGGTCTAAACCACTGAGCCTCTTGGGCTTGCTGATCAGAAGGTTGGTGGTTCGAATTCCTGCAACAGAGTGAGCTCCCATCGCTCTGTCCCACCTCCTGCCAACCTAGCAGTTCAAAACGGCGTTTCCATGCACTCTGGTTTCCGTCACAGTGTTCTGCTGCACCAGAAGCGGTTAAATCATGCTGGCCACATGGCCTGGAAAGCTGTCTGCTCCCTTAGCCTGAAAGCAAGATGAGTGTTGCAATCCCATAGTCGCCTTTCACTGGAATTGACCATCCAGGGTCCTTTATCTTCCCTTGACTTGCCACAGGAAGTCCAGTCCTTGGTGAAGAGGCATGGTGGTTGGTGGTTGGCAGCAGTGGGGCATAGCCAGCAATGCACAGCTGCACACAGATGTTTGAAAGACAACACCCTTGTCCTAAAAATGTACCCAGGACAGTTGCACAGCGTCTGCTTGCACAACTGCCATGTTTGTTCTCTGCATTTTTTCAACTCATATAACAATTGTGTGGTGCTCATTCTAGTGTTAAACTTCTAATTTATTATGACATTTCTACGGCTCATATTTTGCTTTAAATTTGGGAACCTGAAAGAAAGTTAATTAGCTCTCTCTATGCAAAGGATAGAAAAACAGAATCTTGAGAAATCGCCATCTTGCCATTTCAAAAAGGTCTTGCATTTCAGATGTCTTGAGCTCCTTTGAACTGGCATTTTCTCTGAGGCTGTTCCAATAGCTTTTTAATTGAATTTTGGTTTGTCAGTTTTAACACATTTTTAGTCTTATTGCATTGGGTCTCCTATACATTGCTTACAGACAACTGTGATAAAGCAGTATACAAATTGTTGAAATTGTTGAAATTAAAACAAACAAAAACAAACAAACAAACAAACTTGAACGCAAAAGAAAATACCTTATTAGGCCATCTTCATATATTGTATTTTGCATTGATGGATGAATTCACCCTCTGAAATGATTTAATTCATAAACCTCTGTAGCATGATGTTTCTCATATGTTGCTCATAGCTTTGATTATGTTCACAAGATAAATGTACAGTAGTCTGTTTATTGTTGGAACTGTAAAAAGCCAAGCTACAAACAAATGTCCTACAGTTGGAGAGCAATTATATTTAACCATTCAGTTTCACAGTACATCAAAAAACAATGCTTGTGACCTAATTATTTCAGGGTTTCTTTTCTTTTTTTGCCCAAAATACAGAGGCAGGAATCCTCATAAATACCTTTCCACTGAAAGTTTACACATAAAAGCATGCTAATGAATACTGTGATAACGCATTTTGTTCTTTTTGCGTCTGTGATAATCTGGAGAGCATAATCAGAGACATGAGCTGCAGCTGAGAGTGTGACTCCATGGCTATTCTTTCAGCCGCAAAGATTTATGAACTGAATGAAGCCACTCATATACACTTATCATTACATTTGTGGTAGAATAGGGTTTTCCATACATTATGTTCCCTGTTCATCCAGGATTCTCACTTTAGTTCCTCGTATGTTCAGATGCCATGGATTGGAAAGAAACGTGACGACAGCCTTTCTCAGGAGAGCTGCCACCTGCCACTCAGCTGTAGCCCCAAGTACTTCTAATTTATACTGGCTGCTTTAGGAATCATTTAAAGTGGGAAAGCATTTCATAAATAAAAAACATAAAAAATGCATTGATACAGTGGTTGTTGTTGTTGTTTAGTCGTGTCCGACTCCATGGACCAGAGCACGCCAGGCACTCCTGTCTTCAATACAGTGGTACCTTGGGTTAAGTACTTAATTCATTCCAGAGGTCCGTTCTTAACCTGAAACTGTTCTTAACCTGAAGCACCACTTTAGCTAATGGGGTCTCCTGCTGCTGCCGCCACGTCGCTGGAGCATGATTTCTGTTCTCATCCTGAAGCAAAGTTCTTAACCTAAGGTAATATTTCTGGGTTAGTGGAGTCTGTAACCTGAAGCATATGTAACCTGAAGCGTATGTAACCCGAGGTACCACTGTAAGATCAGTTCAGAAACACACCCACCAAAACGACACATATCTGTTGTAATTTTGCCCCCTCAATAAAATATGTGAGGGGCCAGGCACACCCAAAGTTAATGGGCGTTGCCATTCAAATGATGTGTGTGTGCCGCGTCGTGTGATCAATTGGCAGGGCAGAGCTTACACACACACACCCCATATTTTATTCAGGTTGGTACCCCTGCTTCCAGTATTCAGCTTCATTGGGCTCTAGTGTTAGAATCATAGAAATAATAAAATTGTAGAGTTAGAAGGGACTCTGACGGTCACCTCTGAGGCTCACCCCAACAATGCTGGAATCTCAGCTAAAGCACTCATGACCGATGGCCACCCAACCTCTGCTTAAAAACCTCCCAAGAAGGAGAGTCCACCACCACTCTTGGGAGTCTGTTCCATTGTTGAACAGCTCTTACTGTCTGAAAGTTCTTCCTGATGTTTAGTTGGAATCTCCTTTCTTGTAACTTGAAGCCATTGGGTTAAGTCCTCCCCTCCAGAGCAGGAAGAAACAAGCTTACTCCATCCTCCATGTGATAGCAGTTTAGATAATTGAAGATGGTAATAATATCTCCTCTCAGTCTCCTCTTTCCCAGGCTAAACACCCCCAACTCCCTCAACCATTCATCATAAGGCTTGGTTTGCAGACCCTTTCTCCACCTACTTTCTCCATGCTCTGCATAATTTTATTGTTTTCTGCCATATTCCCATACTCACCCTTTCTCTAAAGCCACAAATGCTGGACCTTTTCCACACAGTGGAGCTGCCTCAACCCTTTGATCAGTTTGGTTCCCTTTTCTGAAGCCTTTCATGTCATTTTTGAGGTGATGTGACCAGAACTCTACTCAGTATTCCAAATGAAGTTACCCCATAGATTTGTATAATGGCATTAAGATATCAGCAGTTTTGTTTTAAATTCCTTTCTTAATGATCCCTAACATGGCATTTACCTTTTTCACAGCTGCTACACACTGGGTTGACATCTTCATCAAACTATCCACTACAACACCGTCATTCCTTGTCAGCCACTGCCAGTTTGACCCCATGAGTCTGACCTATATGTTAACTTAGTTTTTTCCCCTTGCCTGTACATGCATCACTTTGTACTTGTTTACACTGAATTGCATTTTCCATTTTACTGCTCATTCACTCAGTTTGGAGAGGTCCCTTTGGAGCTCATTGCAATCTCTTTTTGTTTTAACAATTCAGAATCATTTGTGAATATAGCCAATAATTTGCTCACTCTAAACTCTAGGTTAAAATTTGTGGGAATGTTGTGGGTAGCAGGAGAGGATATATTGACTGAATATTATCCTTCCTAACTCATGCTAGTGAGTTTATTCATACGGCAGAGTACATCCCCCTCTTTACACAGCAGAAAGCTAGTTGCCGATTCGTTAGAATCTCTTAAGTTCTATTATTCCTGGTAAGACCCCTTTGATTCCCTCCTAAAAGAATAAAGACACAACAGTCTTGTTCATAAGTAACAATAAGAAGTTTACTCACATTCAGTTCACAGTTGGATCCCTGAAGGCAGGCTTTAGCTTAGAAGAGGGTTTGAGTTCATCCCACATGCTGCTGGCTGAGAGCCAGCAGTGCAGTCTAAGAGAAGAAAAGGCATCAAAAGAGAGGAAGGTGGCTGCATGACTGGACCTTTTGTGGGGTCTGGAAGGGTCACGCCCACCACCTGGTCACATGCAAAGGAAGGATGCCAGGTGTAAAAGGAAGTTCAATTAACTGGACCAACATTCCCCTGCATGTCCACTCTAGGTAAACAGGAAATGTTGTATTTGACTGCTTATGTTACATCCTACAAAATTAAAGCTTTGATAGGCCAAGTGTCTGCTGAAAAGAAAATGTCATTGTACAATGCTGGAAGGACATAATCAGCAAAGAAACAGCTTCCATTGACAGGAAGTCATAAGTCTGAGCATGGCCTCAGAGAAAGTCCTCTCTAATGTATCAAGTATATGCAACTCAGATGTTGCTGAAATGCCTTAGTAAATCTCCATAGAACAGGAGTGTGGCGCTACATCCAGCCAATGGACTGGATCCTTACCTCTCCAAACGGCTACGTTTGACAGCTTGGTAGCACCATCCAAACATCAGTCACCTGATGTCACAATGACTCCAGGTGACCCATCATCCTTTGCCCACACAGTTTGAAAAGAAACCACAAAGGAACAGTCCTTTCCAAACCTCTGAAAATCAGCTGTATGGTGTTGCTTGCAAACCCTTTTTTCAGCAAAGTTGCATCTTTATCTGCCGCAAACCTGACATTATGCATGGCATCAGAAGTGGGGCAGTGTCAGAAGCAAGCCAGCAGTAAATCACACCATGCAAGTTGGAGTTCATTTCTATTAGCAAGAACACAATCTGCACAGACTTGACAAAGTGTCAGGTCTAATGAGCACAGCAGCTCACCCCCAGTATGTCTTGTCCCATGGATCAGTTGTCAAGACTGAAAGTATCTGCCTCCCTACAGCCATCTAAGTCCCCTCTGCTCCAGGGTTTCCCCCAAGCAATCAGAAACTGTACCTGCCTGAAGCCAACCTCTCCTTTGCTCTTTTCATGCCTCTTTTGGTTCTGTGAGACCAGGGGAGAGGGGAACTTGTCACTGCAGAAGTGGGAGACACCCATGACTCTTCACCAGCCTGAGTCATCTCTGCCTCTTGGCCTCCCTCCTCCCCTGCTTCAGCTTCTGCATCTGTTTCTGGTCTTCTCTCTGCCACATACCCCCTCCCCAGCTCACTAAGCCCTGTTACCTCTTAAGCTTGCCAGTCTGCTCCCTCTGACCACTCAGCATTGTCCCACCACTAGTCTCCTGGCTCTGAACCTTCTTTCCTTGGGGATTCTCCAGCTGGTTTCTCCTAGCAGTCCTCTGCATCCAACCAGTCCATGACAGGCAGGTGGCCATGGCTTGGCTGAGATGACCTTGCTGGCCAAATGGACAGGTCTGATGGGTTTAATTAGGCCTGTGGATAGTGGTTTCCATTTGCTGCACAGAAGAGCTTAATAGGTTGCAGGCTCCTGTGGTAGAAGATGGTCTTTAAATATTTATGTTTTAAAATTGGCAATTTCCAATCTCTTGTTAAAACCATTCTTCCAGTCCTCCCCCTCCAGTCCTGGTCATAAGCATGGCTCTGTGTTGCTCCAAATCCCCACTCAAGCAGTAAGTTCACTGGGTGACTTTGGGCCAGTCACCATCTCTTAGCCTAACCCACCTCACAGAGTTGCCATGAGGATGAAGTGGGGAGGAGGAGAGCCATGGACACCGCCTTGAGCTCCTCGGAAGGAAAAAGGTGGCAAATAAATAAATAAACATCTTCTACTGAGGAAATGACTGAGGAGGCTGGTATGTTTAATCTGAAGAAGAGGAGGCTTGTGGGATATTTAAATTCAGTGGGGTTTTTTCTTAAATTTTCCTACTCATATTGAAATACTGCCCCTCAATGAGGCCAAACTTAGATTCACAAAATGTTCAGGGAAATGTGTCCCCCTGCGTCCCCCCAGAAAAAAGCACTGTTTAAATTGCAGTCATACCAACAATTCATGTTTTGCCAGAGAGGCACAGGAAGGGCTGAGGTTCACAGAGCTTTCCTGCTAGAGAGAAGTCTGTGACGTCACTTCCCTTTTGTGCCCTGACAGGAAGAGTCTATATCTGTTCCTCCCTGCCTGGGTTTCCTCTTTTTTTGCTCTTCTTCACCATGCCTACAACATAAGAACATCCAATTTAAAGCTAGACTTAGTATATTTTAGTAACTTAATTACCATTATAAGCCTGCCTGCATCGGGGCTCCACTAGGGGCACCTTGGAAGATGGCCGGCAATACCTTCTCTCCAGCTCACAAGAGGTAATTAAGGGGAGTAAATCAGCCTCCCAAATTATTCCCAGGGAAGGGAAGATGCAGCCTAGTCCATGGTTGCCTATAAATCACCCCTGAGTTCGAAAGAAGGAGGGGTGAGGGCAGTGGACGGAAAGCCCTCGAGTGAGCTCGGATCTCCCGGACGCTGTCTCCGAGAGCGACCCAAGTTGCATTTCTTAAGATAAAAAATTGGATATAAGAGTTATTGCACATGCTTTGAGCGAAGAAAAGGGTACATTAGCTGCTAATTAAGCCTGCCACTGAGAAGTTAAGAGTGATGGATTGGACTGGAAAGAAGATAACATTAAAGAACAACTTCTAAGACGGTATGTTGAAACGGAACAGAAGGGGGGGATAAAACTTCTTCTTTTCTTATTACGATATTACCTAACAACCTGCCCCCCCCCCCGAAGAACCGTCAATACAACCTATAGCAAGTAAAATAAACTGTGTGGAAATAAAAATATCAACTAAAGCCTTTGTTTTTTGAAATATCTGGAAAGAAAATAAAAGGCTCTCCTGTGACGCAGTTTTTAATCGGGATCCGCCATTATGAGACAGACTATGTTGCAGAGATTAACAGTCATAGGGGGAGGCGAGCCATTACTTTGTTATCATGTTTGTATTCTAAGTTCGACTTGGCAAATCTTCTCTGGAAAGGCTAATTTATGGTGCAACTTGTCTGGGAAAATTAATGAGCAAACGCCTAGATTTTATTTCTTCGGAACTGAGAAAGATGGCGTCTGCCACCCGAGGAGGACTTTTGGATGGATTCGGCATAAATAATAGTGTGTGAGGATTTATTGCAAACAAAAGACTTACCAGCTTTTTTAAAAAAGGGAGAGCCTTACAAAGTTCACCCAGAAGCATAATATTGCTTACTTTAACTCGCCTGTGGAAACAACTCAGAGGCTATTAAGAAGAAAAAGGATAACAAGAAGATTGAAAGATGGGACTGGTGAACACTAAAAGCAGCAGATATATGAGATGATTGGACCCTACTGAACTTGAAGCATGGGAACCCCCAACAAAAATTTATAATTTGGCAAAATATTTGGACTTTATGATATGTATTGGTATAATTTGGAATAATTAATGTTATATGATTGGATTGTTAAATGGAAAACTTAATAAAAATTATTATAAAAAAAATAAAAATAAGCCTGCCTGCATCAAGCTACTGTACCCGTTATTCTTCAAGACTTATTCTGAGTGAGTAAATGTTATTTTTTACCTTTTACAAGACTATTTATATGTGATTATTATTTTAAGGTGGAGAAAAGGAGGAAATACCAGGAAAATACATGCCTTAAATGCCTTAAAGCATCCTGGATTACTAATACTAAAAGGCTAAAACTAGGCTATCTAAGCTTCCCTTTAAGCTGCGAAGGGATAGCACTTTGCTATTTTAAGGGGGCAAAGTTGTTGAGCTCCTTTAGGGGGGCAAAATTGCAAAAAGGCGATTTTTAGGGGAAATCGGCAAAAACGGGACTGCCAATATGGGCTGCCATACGTTCATATTTTCCCTGACATTTTTTGCCGATTTCCACCCAGATACTGCTAGAGACAGCAGTATTCCAGGTAAGTCCAGGAAATTCCAGATGTATGGCAACCCTAAATATATCCCCTCTTAGCAGCTAATCACATCCCAACAAGACTGAGAGGTGATATGATAGCAATCTTCAAGTAACTGAAGGGCTGTCACAAGCTTGTTTTCTGCTGCTCTAGAGAATACCACTTACAGACGTAGACTTTGTTTGGATAAATATGACAACATTTGAAATGAGTTTATACAGAATGTACTAGGCTATTAACATCTATATATGTATTAGGACAATAACATATCAATTTATATAAGAATGTATGGGAGTATATTACATTGCATTTTTGTATATATATATTTTCTTTCTTATAAACATCTTTGTCACTTCCAGGTTGGCGCCTCCGATAATGGCTGAATTCCTCTGATCGGGAGGAATTTGCCTCATGGAAATTTGGGTCTGGCCGCCACGGCGAAGGCGGAGACCGACTAGAAATCACAGGCGGGTGAAGCCTGTGAATGTGGGATTCGGCTGGCACCTTTTGCGCCTCCCCTACTCGCGGGGAAACCCGGTTTCCGGGATCCGGAGCGACGTGGGGTGAGTGGCGTGGTGCTTCGAATTGACTGCTTCTTCCACGGAGTGAAGCCGCATAGCTGTTGTCGGAGAGCGCTGACTTTTTCCTGTGGACAATTTGATCTTAAAGTAACTACCCGTGAGTAGAGCGGATAATTGGATTTTTAAACATCTTAATTTGGTGCCGAAACGGGGAGGTCTAAAACAGGAAGTCCACCTTCCCCTTTTGTAAATAGATTGAAGCAATGAGGATGCGAGCTGAAGTCTCGGAAAGCCTATCTTAAAGGACTAAATTTCCATCAGTAAAAATACTAAACCCCCCTTGGTGGCAGGAGAAGAGGGGGGAAAGTTTTGGATTGAGTATACCTGCAGGAGAGAGCGAACAGAGTTAATATACCACCGCTCCGATCCTGGAAACGGGCTGCCAACAGGACTGACCGTGATTAGAACGTTCACTGACAGTTAGTTAAATAAGAGGAATACATTGTTTCCATGGTCTCCGTCTGCGTTTAAAAAGGAGTAAAAGTAACAGAAAATTGAAACTAACTTTATTGTTTGAATTGAGTTAAAAGGACTAATATAAATAGAAACTGTTTCCCTCTAAAGGAAGCTTTTGAAACTGTCACAAGAGTTGAGCTGGGGGGATTTCCAGCTGCAAGATAAAAACCTGTGAGATTCTGGGGACCTTGAATCGGTTAAGAATGTTGACAGAAGAGCCCAAAGATTAAGGCTTTCTGGGAAATGATCTATAATGAACTGAAAAAGGTATTTAAATATACCTTCCTTAAGAAACCAGAGGCCTTTCTCTTGAGCATGGTCGGCCAATTGGTGCTAAAGAAAGATAGAACATTCTTTATGTATGCAACGACCACAGCAAGGATACTCATCGCAAAGTACTGGAAGACACAAGATTTGCCCACCTTGGAAGAATGGCAGATGCAAGTGATTGACTACATGGAATTAGCAGAAATGACTGGCAGAATCTGAGACCGGGGAGAAGAATCGGTGGAAGAGGACTGGAAGAAATTTAAAGAATATCTTCAAAAACATTGTAAATTGTTTGAATGTTAAAATGATGTGAGATACAAAAATAATAGGGCACTAGGGGTTTGGTAAAAAGAAATATGCAAAAATGATGTGGAAAAGAAGGGGTAAGACCAGAGCACTATTATGTTGTGTTTAAACAAATGATATAAAGGACTAAGTTAAATTACAAAGAACATGTGATAAAACTTTCTTTTCGTTTTTTCTTAAAAAAGAAGGAAAATAAATGCATAATAGGTTGAAATGTACAATATTGAATAAGATTGGAAAGAGGGTAAGAAATTGCTAAAATTGATTTGTGTAAAGGGGAACGCCGAAAAAGGAGATGTGAGGAAGTCAGGAAAGGGTTAAAAAATTAGTAAGTAAGCAATAATATTTTTTTTTGTTTCTGTTGTTTTGTTCTGTTGTGCTGTTTTTGATTGTTAATTTTGATGTATTGTTTTGATTTGGATTTGTTCTGAAAAACCTTAATAAATATTTCTTAAAAAAAAAAAGAATGTTGACAGAAGAGGCCTTAGTGGTTGTATTATGTAAGATAAGTGACTCACTGGAACAGCTCCACAAAAAGGTGGATCTGGTAACTACCAAAATTGACAATTTGGGACAAAAAGTGAACACCAATATAGAAACTATTCAGAAACTGACACAGGAATCTACTTTGACATGGCAGGCTGCGGAGAAGGCTAGGGAGAAAGTTATTGCCGTTGAACCTAAAGTAACGCAGTTGGAAGGGGAGAGAGTCCCAGCCTTGCAGATGCAACTTGATGACCATAGGTTGATGCCTGCTATGATTGAATTTAAAGAAAATCAGATTTCGAGGATCGGAGCCCTGCCTGAACTGGAGAAGGAAAGTTTGATAGATTTTCTTACACAGGAATTTGATGACTTTTGGGACCGGGACTTGGGTCAAGAAGAGATTAAAATTGTGAGGGCTCTCGGACTTGGAGGAGGAGGGAAGGAAGAGAAGAACAAAATAAGAGACTGTTGGAACTACCAGACAAACTTAGAAGAACAACAGTCAAGAGTGGAAATTCTGAAAGATATCCTGAAATACCTTTCGGATCTTAGATTCAACTACGGAGATTTGGTTGCCCTGTCGAGAAGGAATAAAATCATCTTTAGGTGGGAGATCTACTCTTTAGCCTCAAAGGAAGGAAAATGAAAATAAGATCAGCGGAAGACAAAGTAAAGTTCATCTATAAATATGAAGAAGACTCGCAGAAGGGACTTGGATAAGAGTTAAGAGCATCGGACAGAAGATCACCAGGTTGATGGACTATAGGGAATTGGCGGGTATGACTGCCAGAATCCGGGACCAGGGAGAAGAGTCGGTGGAAGAAGATTGGAAAAAGTTTAAAGACTATTTATAAAAATATTGTAAAATTAATGAGTTTTAGAAAAATGTTGGAAAGGAGCTATATGGATTTAGTAGAAATGTTATAAGGAATTAAGTACAAATAGAATATTAGAGTATTAAAGGGAAAATAAAGTTAAAATATGTTAAGACAATTATATATTAAAGGGAAAAATAAGGTTAGAATATGTTAAGATAAATTACAGGACAGAAAACAGAGGAAGATGGAAAGGAATTGCTGAAATAGTTAATTAAAGTGGAATACAAAAAGGGAGGTGTGAGGAGGTCAATGAAACAAGTAAATGAAAGTTAAGATACTGAACTTATTAGGTTTTTTTTAATTTGTGTTTGTTTGGTTTTGTTAATTTAATGTTTGGGGGTTGGTGTTGTGTGGTGTTTTTGTTTTTGTATTGTATTGTTTTGCTTTGTTTAATCCTTTGTCTTTCTTTTGCAGTTTTTAAAATGTTAATAAATATTATTTTTTAAAAAATAAACATCTTGGCCCCCCCCCACTCCCCCCTTTCCCCCCTTTGTGGCACTTTATTTCTTTATAACTGAAATAATTTAAATAATTTAAAGAGCTGATTGACAGTGGAATGGACTACATTGGAAGGTGGTGGTTGATTATCCTTCATTGGAGATTTTTAAATAGAGGTTGGGTGTCAGGATGGAATTATTTAGTTGTGATTCCCCCATTGCAGAGGGTTGGAATAGATAACCCTGGGGATCCCTTCCAGCTGTAGAATTCCATTATTCAATGATAATCTATGAACAAGTTAAAAAGCACAGGTCCCAATACCAATTCTTCCAGGACTCTACTTTCTATCTTCTATTCAGAGACCTGTTCACTCTCTGCTTCCTGTTACATAACCAGTTCATGATCCACAGGGTGACATCCCTTTATTCCTTGACCACTAAACTTCCTCAGGAGTCTTTGGTGAGGTACTTTGTTAAAAGCTTTTGGAATGTCCACGTACACTATGCCAACAAACTCACTTCTATCTATATGCTTGTTAACACACTCAGCTCTGTTAGATTCATGAGACAGGACTTGTCCTTGCAGAAGCCATGCTGGCTCTGCTTCAGCAAGGCTTATTCTTCAATATGAGGGATAGGCAACCTAAGGCCCGGGGGCCAGATGCGGCCCAATCGCCTTCTAAATCCAGCCCGCGGACGGTCCGGGAATCAGCGTGTTTTTACATGAGTAGAATGTGTGCTTTTATTTAAAATGCATCTTTGGGTTATTTGTGTGGCATAGGAATCCGTTCATTCCCCCCAAAAAAAATATATAGTCCGGCCCACCACATGGTCTGAGGGACGGTGGACTGGCCCATGGCTTAAAAATGTTGCTGACCCCTGTTCAATATGCTTGGTTATTTTATCTTTAACCATACTTTCCACCAGTTTTCCTGGGACAGACATTAAGCTAAACAGGATCCCTTTTTAAAAATTGTTGTTTCATTGGCCACTTTCTAATCCTCAGGTATAGAACCTGATTTTAGGGATGTTACATATTTTTATTAGAAGATCAGGAATTTCACATTTGAGTTCTTTGAGAACTCTTAGGTGAGTGCCATCCAAACCTGGCGATTTGTCAGTTTTTATTTTGTCTATTAGGCTTAGAACTTTGTCTCTAAACACTACTATTTTTCTCAGTTCCTCAGACTCTCCACCTGCAATAATGACACTCCTGTTATACAGAGAACCCTAGTTGAGATACATATTCACCATGCTTCTCATAGTTGAGACCCATGGAATCAGGATCTACCCAGCAGCTTTTATCTGACCTACTCTGACTGCCTGGAAAAAAATTGAAAACTAACAAATTCTGAATGAAATAAATTAACATATCCAGTTCAATTAACATATCCATTCATGACTGTGGCATTCATTCCTTTGCAAGAAATGAAATATGTGAATGAACCACATTTGTTCCAGTTATTAATTTGTTTTAAAATGAATATGTCCTCCTAAAACCCACTACTTAAGGTGACTGCTTCACCTCATTATAAGGTGCATCTGGACAGGACGAGACACCTGGCTTCTCCCAGCAGTTCTCCATTTTAAGCATGTGTGACCAGGGAACATGGATTGGATTTACTGTGATTTAATAGTGAAGAAGTTGTTGCCTTGATTTCTGAGTTCAAGTATACAACTGATTTCTTTATTCCTACCACATTCCTGAAGCATTTACTGTTATATGAGTGTTTATTGTGTCGGCAACATGATGGGGATGATGGGGATATATTAAGGAAAAACCCTCTTACATTTTTTTCTTTCTTTCAGTAAAATGTCAACTCTATTACTGGTGTGTCAACCCCATTACTGCAACATCATGTATATAATCATAAACCTTTTCAGTGCAACAAACAAAACATTCACTTCAGGTCATTATAAGAAACAAGCAATAGGCAGAGGGGGAGATGCTAGGTGCCTGTCCCTATTAGCAAATTTCTTAAGTCTTCTGTTCTGCTATAGTGGCAGTGGCTGATTTGATGATGAAGAAAGAGTATGCAACAGCTGGAGTAAATTTTCTGATTCTTAGTATTTCCTTTAATTTAGATAACATATTTTTCATCTTATGATACATCAGCCCATTGACATTTATATTTCTAATATAATACTCAAATGGTAAAACACAGAGATTAACTTTGGATCAACACATTCAGTTCTTAAACCCTGAAAAAGTAATTATCTTTTCAGCACAATGAAATGAAAATATTATCATACTAACAGTCAGCAAATGTATCATCAGAAAAATCAGGTTTAGTCACAGTCTCCAACTTACCTACTTTTAAAAGATATTTACAATATGACTCTTTCCAGAAATACAGAACTTTCCCTGCCTTTAGCTTGTGGGTTTTGACTTAATTATAATTAGCACAGAAACAAATGTTTCTAACTACAGTTCTACCTCAGGTTACAAACACTTGGGGTTACAGACTCCACTCACCCGGAAGTAGTACCTCGGGTTAAGAACTTTGCTTCAGGATGAGAACAGAAATCATGTGGTGGCAGCGGGGCGGCAGCGGGAAGCCCCATTGGCTAAAGTGGTACCTCAGGTTTTGAACGGTTTCAGGGTAAGAATGGACCTCCGGAACGAATTAAGTTTGTAACCAGAGGTACCACTGTATTTTAAAAATCACCAAAATGCTGTACTTCATCATTTGAATTCTGAATGCATAATTTTGAATTTGCAAAGTAGAATTTTGAAAGTGATTTCCCCTTCAAATATGGAATTTCAGTGCTTTAGAATTATTAACATCTTTTTCTTGTTTTAATATTGAGATATAAAAAATGAAACCCCAACGAGGTGTCACAAATACTATCGATACTAAGTACTATTGCATGCTGAGTAGCACATGCTGTCAAATATTAAATGCTGTTGCATGACAACTATCAAATTCCCTCAAGTATCACCTTTTAAATATTAAGACCAAGATTCTAAGAGAAAGATAAAATACCGTATTTTTCGTCCTATAGGGCGCACCGGCCCATAGGACGCACCTCGTTTTTTGGGGGGGGAAATGAATAAAAAAAAGTATTCCCCCCCCCAGCCGTGGCTGCCGCCCAAGCCTTGCACACACCTGCCCGAAGCACGGGGCACCCTCCGGAGGGCTCCACGTGCTTCGGGCTGCAAGCTGCCGCCCCAAGCCTCGCGCGCACGGCGGGACCTCCCGCCGGGCGCGCAAGGCTTGCGGACACTCGCTCTCCAGGCTTCAGTGAAAGCCTGCATTCACCCCATAGGACGCACACACATTTCCCCTTCATTTTTGGAGGGGAAAAAGTGCGTCCTATGGGGCGAAAAATACGGTAATGAAATGAAATGCTGCTGGATGTAAAATAAAGATATCAAATATTCATCTAGTCTTTTAATATCCAGGGAATATCTGTCAATATTTAGTATTTGAATTCCAACATTTGCAGAGAAGAATTCATGGGAGAAAAAGAAATTCAGGTCTAACTGCTTCCTCTGCACTGGGTACAAAGTGTGTGCTTATCCTCACAAACATGTGCTTGGAACCTCATGAAGCTCAACCGGGAGGATTTGGGGCAGCACAGTAACCAAATACTGATTCTGTGGACAGCAAATGGGCTGGTGAAGCATCCTCCTCCTCCTTACCCTGCCTCTTCTCCAAATTGCCTCTCCGCTGAAGGAGGGTATATGTGTTGTGGTTGGTGGGGAGATATCCTAGGAAGTTGTGAAGTCTAGTTAAAATTACCTACATGTGCTTAGGAACTAAGCTGTGTGGACTTTGAATCCAACCTTTTGGTCTACCTTGTGTGATTACTTTTCACTATCGCTGTCCCATCTATGAAACAGATCCATAGTTTTGACTGCAAAAATCTCCCACAGAAGAGACTCAAAGCCCATATTTCACTTTGAAAATCTTGATGAATTTCTGCAGTAATTCAAACACTGGTTTATTCGTGCAGGAAATAAAGGTCCTGCAATAAAGTAGTAATTTGCTGAAGTATAATGGCCAGGTCAAAGGCGATATGCCACTTCAAAATATTAAGGCCATCAGTAACCAGAGGCCTTTTAAAAATGGAATATGAAATGGCTAACTGCAGAACTGTGGGGCAGAGAAGTTGTTAAGCATTTTGAGAGATCCTTGTTGTTTGTCTTGTATTCATGTACATGGTCACAGGCATCAATTTCTTCTGTTTAGATTTCTCCAAGCTGTTGAGTCTGACTCTGTGTATTTCCCATTCAGGTTTATACCAGACTATAAAAAGCAAGCTCTGTGTTGATTTTAGGTTGATGCACAAGTGCTTTAGACCTTACTTGTAGAGTTCAAATAGAGTTCATTTGCCCTTTCTTAAAGTCACTTTGAATAAGGAGAGCTGGTGCAGCCTTGCGATGTGCTACAAGTCAGGAAGTCTTCCATTTACATCTCATGAACTCACTAGGACCACAGGCACAGAGCCAAAAATATTTTGCTGCCTGAGGTAGAGCAGGAAATGGTGCCTATCTCCAAAGTCCAAGGTTAGTTAAGTTCTTTTGGTACCTGAAGCAGAACCTGCCCCCCCAGTAGGCAAAAGACAGCAATAACATACGGGGGGGGGGGCATACAGGGCTGGTTGCCAGGGGTGCAAAATGTAAACCCCCAGTGCTGGTTCAATACAGCTGAGTGCTTCCATCACTGTCCTCCATGCGAACCACGAAGTGACTTCTCCAGACAATGGAACAACTCTTCTTATCTCTGAGCCTGCGATCTTCTGGGTGATGCAGGCGCCATTTGGCAGTTGAATGTGCATGTGTACTCCATCCATTTCCCTCCCTCTCCACCCTTCGCATGGTCCTGGGCGCTGGCATACCCAGACTACTACCAACCTGCTCTCCTTTTAAGCCTAACTCTGTCCAATAATAGGGCCAGCCTTCCACAAACAAGCCGCCAGTGCTATTTTTCTATAGAAAGAGGTGCCAGAACTCACTATGAACGCCTCCCTCATTTCTTAGAATGGCAATGGTGCTCACATGAGAGGTGCTGGAACTGAGTTCCAGCTGAAAAAATCCCTGCAAGCACTATTTTTCAGACTCAGATGCTCCCAGTCTGCAATATGGGGCTAATACTTACTATCTGGACAGCAAACCTAGACAGCATCTTAAAAAGCAGAGACATCACCTTGCCAACAAAGGTCCGTATAGTTAAAGCTATGGTTTTCCCAGTAGTGATGTATGGAAGTGAGAGCTGGACCATAAAGAAGGCTGATCGCTGAAGAATTGATGCTTTGATTGAGGGCACAAGGAGAAGGGGAAGACAGAGGATGAGATGGTTGGACAGTGTTCTCAAAGCTACCAGCATGAGTTTGACCAAACTGCGGGAGGCAGTGGAAGACAGGAGTGCCTGGCGTGCTCTGGTCCAGGGGGTCACGAAGAGTCGGACACGACTAAATGACTAAACAACAACACTTACTATTTTATAAAGATACTGTGAAGGATTGCAAAATAATGAATGTAAACCATTTTGAACACTTTATAACAGTTGTGGTGGGGATTTGCGGCACTCCAGGCATGCTAGAGCACTACTCCTTGACCACTGGCAGGGCAGGTTGAGGCTGATAAGAGTTGGAAGGCTGAGTTAGCCACCCCTGCTCTAAAAGAAACCCTATAGGAGAATGTGCTAAATGCCGTTCCATCTTGATTTTTTAGTTAAAAGTAATGTTTTAAGCAGGGATGCGGGTGGCACTGTGGGTTAAACCACAGAACCTAGGACTTGCCGATCAGAAGGTCGGTGGTTTGAATCCCCGCGAGTTTTCACAGAGTTTTTCCTGGAATGTCACTGCCCTGCTCAATTAATAAAATGTGGCCCTATTCCTAACAAGCTACTTGTATTTTGCCTCATTATTCCCACCTCAGTCTGCAAATAAATATGTGCTCCAGAATCAACATCAACTCAAGTCCTGAAATCCTGGCCAAATAATATCTTTAACTTTGGACTGAATAAAGTTAGTGTGGAGGACAGCAGAATAATATTCAGGAAGGAGTTCCATAAATCTGACTCACCTCACTGCCCTGCCATCAATGCTGGCTGAAAGGATCATAAGCAGAACATGCCCTGCTAACTGTAGGGCTCTGCTGGGAAGCATTGGTGAAGGTGGTCCTTCAAATACCTGGGTCTCACGTTGCTTAGAGCTTTATACAGCTTTTGGAATGCTATTGGGGAACTTGGTCTAAAGCAGGCATAGCTAGCAGCCAGCTACCCCTCTGAGAGCCACGTGCCAGTGTATTCACAGATGCATAAACTAGACATAAACACTACACACAGAAATATCCTCATGACACATGCACGTTAACCACACACTCGCCAGATATACAGCACACAACCACCAGACACCCAGCTTCGCATACATGCAGTCAAACCTACATGTATTTGCACACACACACTTGAGCCCTCCCCCCCACACACACCAGTGCTGGGAATGATGCCTGAGCTGCAGCAATGGCTCAGTTCTCCAAAAGGGTATGGGAGAATGTGAGCTTAACAACCAATACTAAGATGAAGGTCTACCAGGCTTGTGTGTTGAGCACACTGCTTTGTGGATGTGAGTCGTGGGCAACTTACATCCCCCAGGTGGGATGCCTCAATGCCTGCCCTATGAGCTGTGCCCACATGTGGGCATCACATGGCAGGACAGCCTCAGACAAAGAAATGCTCTCCCAAGCAAACATTCCCAGCGTGCTTGCACTTCTGCCTCAGCAACCCTAGCTCAGTCATGTCCACAGAATGGAACATGGCAGGACTCTCAAGGATGTGCTCCACAGAGAGCTGGCTTCAGGCACTAGGCCTGTTGGCAGACCATCTCTGTGTTACAAATGTGTCTGCAAATGTGACATGAAGGCTGGCAACTTCAACCGTGCCATATGGGAATCCCTTGCAGGCGACTGCAGAGCCTGGTTGTGTATCCACAGCAGTGACCAGGGGAGAAATGACCACTGGGAGAAGTGCAGAGAGAAGAAATGCCATGATGTATCTGTAACAGCGAAAACGGATGCCTTCATCTGCCCCAGCTGCAATAAAATATGTCTCTCCTGTGCTGGTCTCTACAGCCACTAACGGCACTGTATCTCTGTTATGATTTGACTTTACCCCTGAAGGTGCACTCTTTCATTGTCACTCAAGACAGATAAATGCCAATATCAACAACTTTCCACTGACTCCTTTTGCTCTGAAGGAGCAAGCAGTGGGTCTTAATCTCCTGTCTTAGTGTTGTGGATTGGTGCTTAAGATAAGAGAGAAATGATTCCTCTCACTGCTCTTTAGAAAACATCTCCCTGTATTCCTCCTTTCACCTTAAGAATTAATTATAATATAGAGCAAAATAATAATAAAAGTTAATAATAAAGGTAAAGGTAAAGGTACCCCTGCCCGTACGGGCCAGTCTTGACAGACTCTGGGGTTGTGCGCCCATCTCACTCAAGAGGCCAGGGGCCAGCGCTGTCCGGAGACACTTCCGGGTCACGTGGCCAGCGTGACAAAGCTGCATCTGGCGAGCCAGAGCCGCACACGGAAACGCCGTTTACCTTCCCACTGGTAAGCGGTCCCTATTTATCTACTTGCACCCAGAGGTGCTTTCAAACTGCTAGGTTGGCAGGCGCTGGGACCGAGCAGCGGGAGCGCACCCCGCCGCAGGGATTCGAACCGCCGACCTTTCGATCGGCAAGCCCTAGGCGCTGAGGCTTTAACCCACAGCGCCACCTGCGTCCCAAAAGTTAATAATACTGTATTACTATTATTGCTAGCAACTAGTAACAATGAAATTTAACATTATGCCTAATATTATTAAGTGCCATGATTAATTCTTGCACATTTATTAATTATAAAATATAAAACATTTTCATTATTAATCAACAATAATTGATAACCAATGAGTGTCAAATCCTTATCATTGATATTTCACTCTTCTTCCACACAGCACTTTCAATCTGCATGCAGAATTAGATGTGAGTTGCCATTTTCTATTTGAGGCCTTGAAGTCATGTCTTCCTTTTCCTGCAGAGCAGCGTCCAGCTCTCCAGAACTTTGGTTGTGTGGTTTTCCGCTTGAGTCATTGAGAAAGTTATGTGAGCCTGAGGTCCACCAAGTGTACTTCAGGCAGCTCCTGATACAGGGAAATTGAAAAAGCTGATAAATGCATTGAGGACATCTGAAAAGGAATGTTAACTTGCTGAACAACTTTGAAAAGTGCTGTCAGAATTAATTTGAAAATTTGAAAAGTGCTGTCTTCATCAAGGAAGAGCCCAGACACTGAGATCCAGTGCCAAGGGCCTTCTGGCAGTTCCCTCGCTGTGAGAAGCCAAGTCACAGGGAACCAGGCAGAGGGCCTTCTCGGTGGTGGCACCCTGTAGAACGCCCTCCCAGCAGATGTCAAAGAGAAAAAACAACTACCAGACTTTTAGAAGACATCTGAAGGCAGCCCTGTTTAGGGAAGCTTTTAATGTTTGACAGACTATTGTAATTTTAATATTTTGTTGGAAGCCACCCAGAGTGGCTGGGGAAACCCAGCCAGATGGGCAGGGTATAAATAATAAATTGTTGTTGTTGTTATTGGCTTGAAGTACTAAATTAAGAAGTACAGATTCAGGAATATGCAAGGGGAAATATCTGTGACAATTAAGACCCATTCTGTTCAGGAACTCATTTCACTCCTTTTGTTTTGCTATATACTGGATTAACCAGTATATAAACCCCAGCAAAAATAATAATGCAAAGTCCTGCTTCTTACTGAGTGCCAATTAACCAGACAGGAAAATTTGCTATGGGAGGTGGAGTGGGGTAGTGTAACTGGTAGTGGTGGCAAAGCTGCTTCCTTCATAGACCAAGTAGAAGATTTGGAGGAAGGGATTGAGTCAGGATCATGTCCTGGAGAGAAAGCCCTTCTCTCTCTGCACTGTGGTCCCATCCTGATCATTGCTCTTCTCTTCAGCTGGTTTAGTGATACTTGGTTTGGAAATAAAGTATAAGGAAGTAGTTGCTACATACACTGAACTATAGAAGTTTGTAAATTTGAAGAATTTGAATCCCTAAATTGTCAAAAAGCTTTCAGAATGCTGATGGCAGCTGAGCTGAACGGGGTGGGGAGGAGTAGAGGTATAAAGAAACTAAAATGAAGAAGACTGAACAAAGGCCAAACTTCCTGTGATGTTAACCCAGAGGTTTGCCCTTGATTTTTCTTGCAGAAATAGCCAGTGCACCCCAGTATGAATTGGGACCCTGTTGCTATTGAGTAGCATCCAGCTGGTGGTTGTGAAACCAACTCATAACATTTATTTCACACTTTAGAATACTCAAAGCAGTTCACACACATTACCTTAGTAAACCTTACTGAAACACAATAGGTTGCTGGGGTGTCACACAGTGTGTGTGTGTGTGTGTGTGTGAGAGAGAGAGAGAGAGAGAGAGAGAGAGAGAGAGAGAGATAGTTAGTTCATGGTAGGTTGTTGTCCTGGTATCTGGCTCAATCTCAGCCGCTGTAGAGCCTCTACTCACAACAGAACCAGGCATTGGGTAGACACCTTCATTTACTCTCCCAGTAATTGACAGAAGGCTCTCCTGTGGGAGAATCTGCAGCCAAAACCACAGATGCATGGACTTCCGGGTCGGCGCCATCGCCGAATGGCGGACTCCCTCCGAGCTCCGGAGGGAGTCGGCTGGGTAAGGGTCGGGTCCTGCCGTGCCGGCGACGCGGGGACCCTCAAAAACCATGGGCGGAGATGCCCATGGACTTGGTGACTCGGCGGGCACCGTTTGCGCCCCCCCGACCCGCGAAGGAGCCTTTTTAAAGGCTGCGGAGCGGGTGACGGGGGGGGTGTGGTGCTGTGAGTCCAATGCTTCCCCTGCCCAGCGAAGCCGCATGCCATTCGGCGGAGAGCAACGACTTCTTCTTTGAAAATTTCGGATTTGGACTAAAAGGAACAACCCGTGAGTAAATTGATTGGACTTAAAAGGGAAATTTGATCTTTGAATTTGGAGCGAGCGGGGGGAGTGCAAAAAGGAAGTCCCCCCCCCCTGTTGTAGATGGCTCAACGCAAGGATTTGACAACTAAGATCGAGAGATGAACTTGTTTACCTGAAAAAAAAATTTAACTTCACGAAGGGAAATTACAATAATTGTGCTGGAGGAGAAGACTGATTTGTGGGAACTAAAATGCAACCCCCCCGGGAACCGGGAACGATCCGCTATGAGAGACTGGTGAAGAGACACAGAAACTTTGACAGCTGTCAAAGCAGGAAAATAAAAGAGAACTTTGTTACGATGGCTTTGCTGGTTAGATTTGTTACAATTTGGACATAAATTATTGGAAATAAAGGCAACAAGTTATTTGACTTTTGGGTCTGATTTTGAAAGAAATTAAGTTACCATATTCCCTCTAGAGGGAGGCTGGGACATTGCAACAGTAGCAGCAAGTGGAAAAATACTATGAATTTGAGCAGGATCTGTTATCTCTTGGGAAAGCTGCAAAAACGAAGCATTATTTTGTCTACAGAGGTTTCTATACTAAAGGAGACAATGGATTTATCTATTGAAGAAAGGAAGGGACTTGACGCAAGTTATGTTCCTGAATAACAAAAGCCTCTGTGGAGAACAAGAAGTTTCTGAATTAGAAGGTTTCTGCAGCAGAACAGGAAAAAGCAACCTGAGGAATAAGAGCTGGACCAAATTTGAAGCCGGAGTATTTGGAACATCCAGACTTTAAAAGGACCAAGAAATAGAATTTAAGTTAGACTCTTAAACATAGAGGTCTGGATGGAAGAACAATGACTTTTTCTGAGAGTTTTTTCGAGATTGGACTTTCTGAAATTAAAAGCTATCAAAAGACGGCAAAGTGGAGTTGAGATATAGACGTGGATACACCAGGCTGGCAGTAGACAATGGATGAACTTTGGGGATTGGAACCGGGGAATGGGGGGGGGGGGAGAGATTTGGAATCCAAAGGCTGTAAAATTATATATTATTTCTTTCTTTTCTTTTTTCATGTTTGTTGTTTGAAAATAGGGGAATTCGTGGAAGGGAAATGGGGTCGATCTTGGGGAATTATATAAAATATAAGGAGAAATGGTTCATTAAGATAAATAAGATAAATTAATTTGGAATAAATGGGTTATTTAAAATTACAAATAAGGTTTTAAAATTTGGGGTAAGAATCTGTGGAATCAATTTAAGGGAAATGGAATACAAGAGGGGGGGGGGAGTCCGGGAAAGATGCCACTGAAACCAAGTGTAAATCATATTTGTTTTTTCTTTTTTTCTTGCTATCTTTCCTTTTTATTCTGGAAAATTTTTAATAAATATTATTAAAAAAAAAAAAACCACAGATGCATGATTTCTAGAGAGCCATAAACGAGACTGTATGATGTCACAACCTCTAAACTTTTGTGGTAGGAAGGAGAACAATAGAAAACTTCATCTTCCTGTCACTGCACACTCTTCTTACCTATGATGGGATAAAGTTGTCTGTGGTCTCCTCAAAGAAGCACACATCATTTTGAATTGAACTATAGACTGTGGAAGTGAAAAGGTAAGCCTGTCTCACTTTCTGCCCCTCCCCAAGCTGCTTCTTTGTTTGTAGGTTTATATCGGCCTTGATCAGCTCTGACCTGTGCTGGCTTCCACCTAGTGATCACAATGAGAAAGAAATTCCTCTCCCATTAGTCCTTAGTTGGCTGGGTTCCTTTGTGGGTTGTTGTGGTGTTTTGTGTTGCTGTTTGGGGTTAAAGGCCATTATTTATTTCAATGCAGAGATTATTCTGTAGAAAATACATCCATGGTGATGACCACATCAGTGCCATTTTTAGACTTACAGCTAAGGACCCAGTGAATTTTATTTGTTGTGCTCTGGTGCCGCTGTAGAGCAGAGAAGAAAGAATCCAATTACTTTGTGACAATAGATATCAAACTCCTTCTGAAAGAGTGAAGCCTTGAACATGTGAAACAAGTACCATGGAAGCCAAGTTATTTAACTTTTATTTTTTTATATAAAAGCATTGACTTTTTCATGGAGGCTTTTATTAAGGCCAACCTGTGGAGTCTGGACCCTTTTGCTGTGTTCACAGCTATGGCTGTTGAAATAGCAGTCATCCTGTGTTTTGTTTTCTAATGTGCAATTACTGCACCAGGCCGAATAAAGGCATGTTTCAAGAAAATGACCTTCATCGTTGCTGCCAGGCTTTGTGTTGTATGTGTTGAGTTATACGCTGCTCCATTCATCAACAACAATAATTCTGCTTCCTTGGGCTTGTTAGAGCGATATTTGTTAAGCTCAATAGCGTTGCCCAAAGAGCGTAGCATTTTTCTTTCAGCTTGTTATCATATTCTAGGTAGGGTAGTTTTCTGTGCGTTAGGCCAAAGAAGAGCAGGTGCCTTAAATGTGGCAAAGACTTTGGGCACGATCCAGTGTGAAGTTCTCTGGTGCAAGCCATACTGAAATGAGTGGAATCTGTGCAAGTGGATTTGTGCAGGACTTCTGACATTGTCCCATTGTCATTCTTCTCAGCCACAGAGACTTGTGGAATGAGTGGAGGCAAAGAACAAGCCCAGGAGGGGAAGCTACTGGTACTGGTAACCTCAAGACTTGATTACTGTAATACACTTTGTGTGGGGCTGCCCTTGAATATGACCCAGAAGCTGGAATAAACTAATGGCAACGTGCTACTCCTCAATGCAGCCGTGGGAAGTGGTGGAACAGGAGGCAGCAGTGATCAAACAGGAGGGTGTAGGCTTGTTGCCCAGAATTATTATTATTATTATTATTATTATTATTATTATTATTATTATTATTAACATGTTCAAAATCACCTTTTTTCCTGAAGGTACTCAAGTCAGCTTATATATAAAAATGAGAACTGCTAAAAACATAGAAAAGGCGCATCATTAAAAAGCAATTAAATATTTTTTAAAGTAAAATTATATGCATATGTAAAATCTATTAAAACCATAGCAATACTTGTAATAAATACTGTGCAGCACCAGCCCTTCTATTAAAAGCTGTCTGTTCCCAAAAGCCTGTTGGAGCACGACGGTCTTCACCTGCCAGGAGAAAGACAAAAAGGATGGAGCCCGTCTAACTCCTCTAGGGAGAGAGTTCCAAAGTCTGGCAGCAGCCACTGAGAAGAACTCACCTCTGCCCCCCCCCCCCTTTGCAGACGGGAGCGAACCTATCAGCTTCAATGGAGCACAGTCCTGAAAATCCAAGTTTTTGGAAAAAACACAAAGGTTTTATTGAAAGATTTTCATGAATAACAAAGCTACATATAGTGACTCTGTTTTCAGTTCACGGAGTCTTTTTTAGAGATTAGTTACATCTGGTGTGAGACATTGCTGCCATAGGCATTGTGAGTTTTGGGAGGAGAGAAAGAGGCAGGGGGAGAGAAGGGGGTAGTGCCCTTTCCTTCTTTTGCATTGTGTACATGTGGAGTTTTGTGTCAGCATCACGTGAATAGGTTCATAATCTATTCATGTACTGGTTTTCATTGGCGGTGGTGCGGGAGGTTGGTGAGCAGACATGCCAAGCTGAGTGAGTGTCATGAGTGAGCACGCCACACCTTGTCTTTAAAGCTTGGCAGGCAGGAAAACCCATTGGCTTCCGCCCAGGCCTGACCTTCTTGCCCTGCTCCTCAGTGCCTGAACTGTGACTCCTCAGCCCTGTATCTGCTGCCAAGTCTGTATCATTATGAGCTTAAATAACAACCTCTTTCTTACTTCCTGGCTAAGAGCCTTTGTCTGCTTGGGTTAGGCAAGAGCCAGGCAGGCATGGCACATTCTCAGGTCAACAGCAACTGAAACTGATTCCATGCAAAAGGACCAGATTTTATTTAAATTTTCATAAAATTACAGTGATTACAAAATTACAGTAACATAAATAAAAGCATAATTTAAAAACTGATTATGGAAAAGAAATTAATCATTCAAAGGTCTGTCTAAATAATCAGTTTTCGGGAAACACCTACAAGTAGGCAAGGATAATTCCCACAGAGCCTCTACTGGAGCCAGTGTGGTGTAGTGGTTAAGAGCAGTGGACTCGTAATCTGGGGAACCGGGTTCGCGTCTCCGCTCCTCCACATGCAGCTGCTGGGTGAACTTGGGCCAGTCACACTTCTCTGAAGTCTCTCAGCCCCACTCACCTCACAGAGTGTTTGTTGTGGGGCAGGAAGAGAAAGGAGATTATGAGCCGCTTTGAGACTCCTGAAGGGGAGTGAAACATGGGATATCAAGTCCAAACTCCCCCCCCCCCTTCTTCTTCTTCTGGCAGGAAACTCCGCAAGGCAGGGCCTGCTACACTGAAGTCTCATATCCTAAATCTCAGAGGCATGGGGAACCACCAGAAATATAGTGGGATGTAATCCACTGAGAGCAGTCAAATACAACATTCCTTGTTTTCCTAGAGTGGACATGCAAGGGGATGTTTGGATCAGCCAGTCAGAACTTCCTGTTCCTCCTGGCCTGGGGCATCCTTACTTGCATTAACTAATGGGTGGGTGTGACCTTTCCAGACCTGGTAAAAGGACAAGGCATGCTGCCACTCTCTCTCTTTTCCATCTTCTTTTTGTCCTGCGGACTTCGTGGAATGAAGCAGTCCCCAGGTCATCTCCCTTATGGGATAAACCTATTAGTATAAGTTTGTAACTTTAAGCCTCAAGCCTGCCTTCAGGGATCACACTATGCCCTGCCTGATCATGAGTAAACCTTCTTTTTCTTGCTTATGAATAAGACTGTGGTGCCTTTATTCTTTTAGGAGGGATTCAAGGGGTCTTACCAGGAAAATATTAGAACACATCTAAATCTGGACAAGCCAGATTGAATTGTGTATTGTCTTAAGAAACTCACACGAGTTTGCAACTAGTTTTCTGCTGTGTAAATGCACTCTGCTAAGTAAAGGAATTTGTAGTTGTCAGGGGCTCAGGAGCAGAGGCACAGGGGAGAGAGGAAATGGAGAGCCGAGGGGAAGAATCGGAGGGCAGCGTAGGGGAGTATGAGAGTGGCCCGAGAGATTCCATGAGCTTCTCCAGCGAATCAGAAGATTCCCAGAAGGGGGCGCCTATGGCCAGGGCAAGGGGGGTCCCAGGGGGGATGCACCAGAAGCAAGGGGCCAGCGGGGACTCCCAAAGCAGCAGCGGGAGATCAGGACCAGCTCCCCCACCAGAGCGTAGTGGGGGGGAAGAGTCCCATGTATCAGGGCCAGCTTCTCCTCCAGCAGGGAGAGAAGATGAGTCAGGGCTGGCCACGCCTCTATCACAGAGTGAGGGAACGGAGGGGAGGTCAGGTCCAGCTAGCCTCTCCGAAGGGGGAAGCAGTGACAGGAGCAGTGTAACGGTCAGGAGAAAGGTGGCCGGCTGGGCGCACGCGCCAAGTTCGAATGTACAGGCGCGCGGCACAGCAGGAAACCCGGATTGGGAACCAGGTCCTAAAGCACGCCGGAGGCAGGGGGAAGACTTAGGGGACTCAGCGTCAGAAGAGTCTAGAAAGGGCAAGACCCCAGCGGACAGGCGGACCCAGAGGAGGAAAGAGCAAAGGAAGAGGTGGAGCAAGGCTAGAGTCTTAAACTGGTGTCTGGGGGGAGGAGATTCAGACGGAGCTTCAGCGGTCTAGGGTTTAAGACGTAGGACTGCACACCGCGGCTTTGAAATCGAAACTGCGTTTCAATAAAGACTTTTGTATATAACAACGGACTGGCGTTGGTCCTTTGTGAGCTGGGACCTCGGGCAGCTCTGACAGTAGTGTTAGTTAGGAAGGATATTAATAAACAATATATCCTCTCCTGCCACCCTGAAGATTCTCACAAGTATGCCATCAGATGATCTCAGTGATCAAGGTAGGACATAAGGTATCAGACAGTCATAGAATCATAGAACGGTAGAGTTGGAAGGGACCATGAGGGTCATCTAGTCCAACCCCCTACAATGCAGGAATCTTTTGTCTATTGTGGACCTCAAGGTTTTGTGAATTAGCACAAGAACACAATTTGGCAAGCAGTACCTCTCTTCAGGAACATCTTCCAAAGTGGTTGGCGTCAGGGCAGAAAGGAGCAATCCTCTCTAATCCAACCCAATCAGCTCCGCCACCCTCCATTTCTTCTTCTTCCTCCTCCTCCTCCTGTTCCAGAGCCTGCCAATCCAACCCCAATAATGCTGTGCTGCATGGCTCATGGCCCTGCCCTAGAGTTCCAGATGCCCTTATCTGAATTGTCTGTATTAGTTGGCTTTGATTTTAAATTTCACTTGTTTGCATAATCTCTATTATTTTTATTGTTTGGAAACCCACTCTGGGGTCTTTAGTGAAAAGCAGTCTCAAAATCCTGTAAACAACTAAATAAAAATCAGGAGCAATGAGAAGGGTTATAGTTTAGTGACAAAGCATCTCCTTTCCGCACTGAAGGTTCAGTCCCTGGCATATCTACATATGGTTGGGAGAGATTCTTTCTGAAAGCCTGAAGAGCCACAACCAGTCATTGTAGACATCACTGAGTAACACAGATCAATATTCTGATTGGGTAGAAGGCAGCTGGGATGGAAGGTGTGGAGAGGGCCCGCTCTCTTTACCTGTGTCCTCAGCTTGGAGGCCTTCATCCATGATGCTTCCTTGTTTAGACAGGCGTGGACAGGAGCAGTACTTTTACATTTAATTTAAGGATTGTGAAGGAGCAGGAACATACAAGAAGGGGGATTTGTTCAAGTTCCTCTGAAAAGTGAGCAAATTAGGGAACAGCCAGGAGGTTGCAGCATAATTGGTTACAGCTGCACCAAACCATTCACTTTTTAATAACAACAAAAATCAATAGAACGGCTATGCAAGTGCTTAGCTCATTTGAAAACTTGATTTTGTAAATTTCCCTGTATGAAGTATTTGCACAATGTATTACATTTGTTAAAGGAGATGACAGGTGTCTTAGAGGGTCATCATATTGTTACACTCCACCCCAATCTCCACAGCAGTGTGAGATTCCAGGGGTGGAAGCACTTAGCAGGCTCTGTTTTTCCTTTGGAAACGGGACTGTGGTTGGGGTTGCCATGTTTCAAATAGTGAATGTTGTTGTTTAGTCATTTAGTTGTGTCCGACTCAGTGGCGTAGCATGGGTTGTCAGCACCCGGGGCAAGGCAAGTAATTTGCGCCCCCTAACCCGTGGATTTGCGCCCCCTAACCTGTGGATTTGCGCCCCTTAACCCTAACCCCCAGATGTTGCGCCCAGTGCGGCCGGCCCCCCCGCACCCCCCACACTACGCCACTGGTCCGACTCTTCGTGACCCCATGGACCAGAGCACGCCAGGCACTCCTGTCTTCCACTGCCTCCCACAGTTTGGTCAAACTCATGCTGGTAGCTTCGAGAACACTGTCCAACCATCTCGTCCTCTGTCGTCCCCTTCTCCTTGGGCCCTCCATCTTTCCCAACATCAGGGTCTTTTCCAGGGAGTCTTCTCTTCTCATGAGGCGGCCAAAGTATTGGAGCCTCAGCTTCAGGATCTGCCCTTCCAGTGAGCACTCAGGGCTGATTTCCTTCAGAATGGAGAGGTTTGATCTTCTTGCAGTCCATGGGACTCTCAAGAGTCTCCTCCAGCACCAGAATTCAAAAGCATCAATTCTTCAGCGATCAGCCTTTCTGGTCCAGCTCTCACTTCCATACATCACCATGGCTTTAACTATACGGACCTTTGTTGGCAAGGTGATGTCTCTGCTTTTTAAGATGCTGTCTAGGTTTGTCATGGTTTCTACATATATAGGACCTGAGCCTAGGATGGAGGGGTTCCCAGGATTACACTCCAGCCCCCATTCTGCTCTGCCCCCCTTTTCTCTAGCTTGTAAACTGCTTGCAGAACACAACTAATTTTCCTCTTGCTTACCCACTGTGATTCTGAAACTCCCCCCTCCCAACACTGACATTGTATTTTGCTAACAACCCACAAGTCTTTGCCTCGCTGATGGCTTTCTTGATGGATCATAACCCTGTCCTTGTTTGTTTAACATCTCTGTCATTCACAGACTGGCTTGGCAATTTTGACACTGCTAAATTCAGCCAAGCATTGACAAAGCCTCTGTAGGAAGAAATGCCTTGAAAGTTGTACAAGGTGGTACCGGCCTCCTTAGATCCTATGTAAAGTTCACAACAAAGGTAGCTGTCCTAACTGCACTTACCTGGGAGTAAACATAATTGAATTTAATAGGGCTTACTTCTAAGTAGACATTGTTGTCATTTTGTGTTGGGCAAAAGATTTCTGCATTGCAGGAGGGTGCTCTAGATGACCCTCATAGTCCCTTCCAACTCTACAGTTCTATGGTTCTATACCCCACCTTTCTTCCAAAGAGCACAAAGTGGTGTGCATACTTCTCCTCCTCCCCATTTCATCCTCACAACAACCCTGTGAGGTCGGTCAGGCTAAGGGACGGCAAGTGGCCCAAGGTCACCCAGTGAGCTTCATGGCTGAGTGGGGATTTGAACCACTACCCCATCCATGCTGGCTGCAGTTAGGATAGCACAGTTAGTCCAAGAGACAGGCAGCTGTATGAGGTGTCTGTGACATTTGGTAAAGATGAAATTTTGGCAAAATTATCCCATATAAACCCTAGTTTCTCTTACTATCTTTTTGTATGGGGTATACAAAAGATCTGATGCATAAGGAATCACTGACATTTTTATTTGTGGCCACTAGACCTCCAGTTGCTAGAACTGGAAAATATTTGTTTTTGAGAACTGATTCCACCAAGTGTGGGGAAATTAACTAAACAAGTGTGGATGCACAGAGGATAAATGGCAGAATATAAAGGTAAAGGTAAAGGTACCCCTGCCCGTACGGGCCAGTCGTGTCCGACTCTAGGGTTGCGCGCTCATCTCGCTCTAGAGGCCGTGAGCCAGCGCCGTCTGAAAACACTTCTGGGTCACATGGCCAGCGTGACGAAGATGCAGCTGGTGAGCCAGCACCAGCGCAGCACACGGAAACGCTGTTTACCTTCCCGCTATAAAGCGGTACCTATTTATCTACTTGCACTTTGACATGCTTTCGAACTGCTAGGTGGGCAGGAGCTGGGACTGAACGACGGGAGCTCACCCCGCCGCGGGGATTCGAACCGCCGACCATATGATTGGCAAGTCCTCGGCACTGAGGTTTTACCCACAGCGCCACCCGCGTCCCGCGGCAGAATATAATTTGTATGTTATCTGGTTTTGCTTTATTACATAAGTTAATAAAAGACTATGGCTGTCATGCTCTGAATATACATGGACAATTGTGGAAAGGTTTCCTAAAAACAAACAAACAAAAATGCTTTTACAACACTAGCAATTACGCACTCCTGTGTTGTTTATATCATTGTGACAAAAATGGATCATGTTAACTGCCTCGACTTGTAACATCCAGCTTATTCTGTTTACCTGGGGGGGGGGGGTGCAACATAGAAAATGAATGTTTTGCTTTGTTTCCTTTTTTAAAACAAAATTTATATATCACTCGATGTTAGTAAAGCCGCTAAGTGGTTTACAAGAAGTATTAAAATTATCAACAAAAAGGGTTAAAAACAATTTAAAACATAAAATAACAGTAAGAAAGACTAAAGCATGTCAACTAACAAGAGGGATCTGAATGATTTGGAACATGTATTTCTGCTACCGGCGGCCTCTGGCCAGGTGACCCTTAACTCAAGCCACCCTTAACTGCTGATAAATTGGGTCATCTTTTGATTCCTGTCTTGTTTTGAGAGAGTGTGTTCTCAAGAGCCAATTATTTATCTTGTTTATGCACTGCAAATCTTGAACCCTCAAAGTTTGCTGTGCATAAATTGGATAAACAATTGGCTGCTTCCTTTCTTTTCCAGTAGGACAAGGTGGGGAACACAAGGCCCGAGATTGCATCCCCCCAGGGGTCTCCCCCGGCCATGTATCCTCTCACCAGCCCTGCTCTGCATTCCCTCTTCTTTTACTGGGCTGAAATGTCAACTAGATGACCCTCGAGGTTCCCTTCCAACTCTACAATGTCATGGTTCTATGATAATGTGCTCATCCATCCTGTTACTTAATGTAGATAGTACATTTCTTGTACATCCATTGATTCTCCAACTTCAATATGACATTCTCCTCTAAATCATTTCCTTCCCACATTTTATCCTTTGTCAATTCAGATTTCCCCATACCTTCTCCTTTTCAGAGTATCCCTTCAATGAGATGAGAAAGGCTTCCTAGGCTATAAGAATTCTCTCTCTCTCTCTCTCTCTCTCTCTCTCTCTCTCTCTCTTTCCTTCCTTCCTTCCTTCCTTCCTTCTGATTTAGCTACCCTATATGTATTCTTTTTCTTTGAAGAACCTATACACACACTTTTCTTTCTGCATTAGCGGTATTCACAAGGTACTCTTGTTCCAGAGGACATAAAGTGGTTTGACTACTAGTGAAATTCTCCCTCTCCTGAATATTTTTACACGTGGGTGTGTCTGCCACTATTTTTGCATGCATCTGCATGCTCTTTATGCAACGGGGCTTTCAGTGTCATAGTGGAAGGTGCAGCCGGTTACTCTCTGTTTGTATGATAAAGTTTGTGAGATGTAACATAAGCAGTCAAATACGCTTCCTGTTTGCCCAGAGTGAACACACAGGGGGTGTTACTCCAGCCAGGACGACTTTCTGTCACACCTGGTCTGGAGCTTCCTCCCCCTGTGTGTGACCAGGTAGGTGGGTGTGACCCTGGGAGACCCCATAAAAGGGGCTGGTCACACAGCCACCTCCGTCTTCTTCCTCCTGATGCCATGCTCTCTTGATACTGATATATTATCATAGAATCATAGAGTTGGAAGAGACCACAAGGGCCATCGAGTCCAACCCCCTGCCAAGCAGGAAACACCATCAGAGCACTCCTGATATATGGTTGTCAAGCCTCTGCTTAAAGACCTCCAAAGAAGGAGACTCCACCACACTCCTTGGCAGCAAATTCCACTGTCAAACAGCTCTTACTGTCAGGAAGTTCTTCCTAATGTTTAGGTGGAATCTTCTTTCTTGTAGTTTGGATCCATTGCTCCGTGTCCGCTTCTCTGGAGCAGCAGAAAACAACCTTTCTCCCTCCTCTATGTGACATCCTTTTATATATTTGAACATGGCTATCATATCACCCCTTAACCTCCTCTTCTCCAGACTAAACATGCCCAGCTCCCTTAGCCGTTCCTCATAAGGCATCGTTTCCAGGCCTTTGACCATTTTGGTTGCCCTCCTCTGGACACGTTCCAGTTTGTCAGTGTCCTTCTTGAACTGTGGTGCCCAGAACTGGACACAGTACTCCAGGTGAGGTCTGACCAGAGTAGAATACAGTGGCACTATTACTTCCCTTGATCTAGATGCTATACTCCTATTGATGCAGCCCAGAATTGCATTGGCTTTTTTAGCTGCCGCGTCACACTGTTGGCTCATGTCAATTTTGCTCTCAGCCAGCAGCACATGGGCTCATTCCCATATGGGATGAACTCAAAACCCTCTTCTGCAACTCTAAGCTAAAGCCTGTCTTCAGGGATCCAACTATGAACTGAATGTGAGTAAACTTCTTATTACTTTTAAAAGAATCTTCTTGTGTCTTTATTATTATTAGGAGGGATAAAAGGGGACTTAACAGGAACAAAACCCAATCTGGACAAAGCCAGATTGGATTGCTTAAGTAAAGAGATTCAAACGAATCTACCAACTAGCTTCCTGCTATATACTGGGACTGTCATTCTGCTGCTGACTCACAAGTGTGAGTGAGGAAGGATACTATTAAATCATTACATCCTCTCCTAGTATCTACAACATTCCCACAAAGTTCACCTACACTTTCCAGTAAGGAGGGGAAGAAACCCCCTGGGGAACTTGCCTTCCTATGAAAGCAATTGAATGCTGAAAGGATGGAGGAATGTGGCCATGGAGGAGGAGGAGGAGGAGAATGTAGGGTTTCCTATCATCATTTTCACTTGGAGTCCCCGATGGGCTATTTATGTTAGGATTATTCGTGCATATTTCCCATTTGCATCGCCACCCAAACAGGATGCGACCTTTTGCCCGCTGGCTTCTACAGACTTCTGAGTGAAACAGCAGGACAGCCTATAAAAGAAGAAAAATAGAAAAACGAGCCTACAAATGTGAATTTCATGCATCCGGAGGCCTGAGCTTAGAGCCCTGGTCAGAGCCGCTCCGCGAGTCCTACCCCACGTCCCTGCCCCCAACCTCAGTAGCTCCCCCTGCCTGACGCCCTCGATTTCTCTGTGGATTTTCCGCCGCCGCCGCCGCGACAGGCCACGAAATCGGAACCTTCATCTCTTCTGCTTCCTTTACATCTCCGCGCCCGCCCGCCCGCCCGCCCGCCCAGACACCCACCCGCAACCGCTTCAGGTTGGGAGGATGGGGCCTGGAACCCAAACACGTCTAGGCTAATAGTAGGTGCCTTTTCCCCTTTCAGAAACGTTTGCAACAGGAAGAATGGTGACTCAGGGACACCAGACGGGGCTCCCCAGAGCCAAGAGGGCAATTCCCTGGCGTAGATCAATGGCTGGATAAGGTGCCCTTGCGCCCCATCCACCCCCGACTTGTGGGCTTCCCGTAGGCAATGCTTGGTCTCTTCGGAAAGAAGTGGCCTGGTTCTGCAGGACTCTTCTTCTCAGGCTCTTACTTTCTCCTAGACGTGGGGAGTTTTTGATCTTGAACCTGCGGGTGGGTGGAGGTAGTTCTTATATCGAGGTATCGCACTCCTTGTAGGAATGGACATGGCATTCGCAGTTTCGTGCGCCTCTTCCAAACGGTGCCCTGGCGAACGAGGAGGCGACGTTTCGCCGAGGTTTCCTCCTTCCCTCACACTCCAGTAACGTGGAAAGGCCAGCGATCTACAAACTCCTTTCTGGGTTACTTGTGCTGAGAGTTACAGCAGCGAGGTGTAAAGAGGTGACCCCAGTTTTCTTAAAACCCGGTAACCTATTGAGAGAGAGTTTGTGTCCCATTCGAAAAAGCCAGTCCTAAACATTCCCAGCCAACAGTTCCAAATGTACCAGCAAGACAGCTACGTTGATTCGGTCAGAATCGCAAAAAAACCAAAAGTCAACACTTTTAATATCCATTAGTTTACATGCGAAAAACGTTTCACGTCGGGTTTATGGTGTTTGGCCAGGTTTCGATTAGGAAAGGCGACTGTTTGCAAAAGCCGAATATATTATACGCCTTGAAATCATCTTCAAATTTTGAGCTCTATAAAGTAGCAGTAGAATGGATAGAAAACTGGCAAGATTAATCAGAAAGTTATATTGAGCGTTTGCTCAGGATAACTCTCTGGTGGGTTGCAATAAGCTTCCCAAAGCAGCGTGAACTTGTTTAAAGGGTTTTAGTGGATCTGAACAGTTTTAGAAACGCGACTGATAATTTTTATAACTATAGTGCGCTCTTGCTGGAACGGAAGTTCCATGGAACCTTTTGAGGTCTTCACGTATTTAAGACTGAAACTAACTCCTGCGAGGAGCAAGTCGTGAAAGATCCCCGTCTTTGTTGCCGATATCTTTATAAAGGCACCCAGAACAAGCTTCCCCCCTGAACAGCAGATCACGTAGAGTATAAACCTTTAATCTGAGTAGGGATTTCCTTGCGGGGTTCCCCCGATGTTTAAGGCACTCAAAATGCTTCCAAGGTGGATCTCATTTTCATTGCTGAAAGTAATTCATTGTTCCTCCATTCATTACTACATATACACCGCCCCACGTATGTATAAAACATAAGCCCCCCCCCAAACTTCTCGACCGAAATACAGGTTTTGTTAAAAGCACCACAAGTAAAAAAACCAAACAAAAAAAACCACCACCACCACAACCCTTACATAAAATAAGATCATGCTGTAAAGGTCCGATACAGTCAACACCCAGCACTTTAAGAGCACGGCCCTGTGCGCGCCTGCTCAGAAGTTCCGTGGGACTTACACCCATCTACGTAGGTATAGGATTTGCAGCCTAAATTAAATATTGATTTCAGTGGGAGAGGTTTAAGCAAGAGCTGAAGTCTCCCACTGAAATCGAGGGGCCTCCAAAGTGCTGAACCTTGACTAGATTCCTGTGCCCCTTTGTTCCACAGGGCGGGGTCTCTGAAAGAGATGCCCGTGCTTTCAAGCAGCAGACAGGGAGCCTTGCCTGAGCTGGCAGTGCCACTTCAGACTGCAGAAGATGACACGTGTGATGGCATGCTTCCCCCAAAAAGGATCCTTACTCCCAGGAAACAAACGCGTCATCAAGGAAGTCAAGAGAGCATGGTTTTCTATTGGTGTGGAGCCTGCCATCTGAAGTGACATCAGCCAGACATAGGTTGACATCTCCTGGTGCCCTTCTCCGAAGCAAGCTCAACAGCAAGCCTCTTCCAAGAGCGCGCAAAGAAAATTGGAGGAGGAGGAGACTTGGCCATAGGTTAGTGACCTGCTTGCCTGCTTCGGCTGCTGTTTGCTGCCCACTCGCCACTGCCCACTTTGCACCAGCACTTGTCCAAAGTACCTCGATATCGCAGGTATTGTTAGCGTTGTGGCAGGCACAACTCCTTTGGGGATGCCCGCTCAGCACCACCCTTTGGTGTTATTGGGCCAAGACGCATGGAGAGTCACATAATAACGTATGCTATTGTGTTACACAGGTAAGTGCTTCTGGGCGCGTGCAGAGTGTCAGTTCTTCACCCTGATGCCCACAGTGCCCACAACCTTATAGACTTCCAACTGCCAGCGAACAGTCTACAGGGAGCAGAATTCCCCCTTCCCCTCTCCTTTCCCGAATGAAGCGCTTTCCGCATGGCCCCTGACAAGAGTCGGTAGGCGTTTCATTTTCCTTCTTCAGCAAGCAACTTTGTAGCTCGTAGAGCTTCTGCCGTAGAGCCAGGACTAGACCTGATCGTCGCTCACTTTTTCTTACCGCCGCTAGACCTCGTCTCCACACACGTTTTCTCCCAGGCCAAAGGCGATCGCTTTCAGGGCTGCTCCTAGAAAACGGGAGCACTGGCGGCTCTTCATCCTCACAGGGGTCGCTCCATCTTGATCAACGAGACGTCGGCACCGTCTAGTCTCACCTCCCCAGCCAGCGTTCAGTCCTACTCAGAGAGGACAGGAAAGGCGCGGGACGCGGAACTCTTCGAGGGCCACAGCGGTAGAGCGCCAGTCCTTCTCAAGCAAAAGAGGGAAGCCACACAGAGAGGGAGGAGGGGATCGGCCTCTAGCGGGTTGTAAATGGAGGGCGCTTGTTTTTTACCTCTGCGTTTCTTCTAAAGATAAGAGCCGTCACCAAAACACTTGAAGGAGACCCAGCGCTAGAATCAGGCTCAGCCCTAGTTAGGAATCCGACGGTAGTGGACCCGACGGGTTCAGGTCTGGCACACGTTTAATATTCTGTCAACCCAGATTCTCCTCTCCGTGGTTACACACACCCACACACACACCCACACACACCTGCTTTAGTAAATCCAGCTGCCAGGCGGATCTCGCTTCTGGCTTCCAGAGGAGAACGTGGTCTCTGCCCGAGAAGTCACTGCTGCTGTTCTTCATCATCCGGCTCCGACGTGACTTGGAACAAAAGCACTCTCTCCCGAGGTATGCGTTTAGAATCGGATTCTTAGACGGACAGAGAACTGGGAAAGCTCCAATCCTCATCCTTAAACACAAGGCCGAAGCAAATCCGCTTTCGTTTCCACGGGACACGCTTCCCAAACGGTGCCACTCTCTGTAGTCCGTGCTCCGACGGCACGCTCATTTTCACTCGATATCTTAAGTTGGACCGGAAAATTCAAGCAATGTTGTAGCAGGGAGCCGAAATCTATCCTTTCCTGGGTACGGGGGGGGGGGGGAGGGGAGTGCTGTTTTCTTTCTTTAGCCCAGTGAAGTAAGCGCTTGTGGCATGCAGTCCCCACACTGCAGTGTCCGCAGATTTCGTAGGCGCAATTTGTCCTGTACAGTACTTGGACATCCCTTTTCCTTGGACAAGACTTTCGATTTCTCGCTTTCTTTTCCCACTGCCCAATATTGAAGGAAGAGAACTGGAGGACTTCAAAGCTTGCTTCCAGTTAGGTGTTTCAAACAAACCTCAATTCAAATCTTATCCTACTTAGCAATTATAACGCGCTTTTTCCATGCTCAAAGCGCTCCTCTTCTATTATCTCAGTCATCTTTACAACAACCCTGTAAGGCAGGAGAAACGTTCTCATCCACGCGCGCACACTCAAGGTGTTGCTTTCAAGCGGGGGGGGGGGGCATTTCCTCTTTCGCCAACTTTCCTGCCATAGTTTTGCTGGAGGGCGCAAAAAGGACCCAGTCCAAGAGCGGCTGGCGCTCTCAGGCGCCCGGCGGGTGTGCGCTGACTCCGCGGGTCGTGCCGAACGGGCCTGGAGCGCACCCCTCGAGCAGTCGGTACAGCAGCCTGAAGAGGCCTCCAGGGCAGAGGCGTGCCTGCCCAGCCATCCACTTCGATGTCCTTTAGGATGGTGTCCAAGGCAGGCCTTGCTTGGCAAGGCTGCCGCGGGGGCGCGCCGGGCCTCGCAGGACTCGGCCTCCCCCAGCTTTTGGAGCGAGAAGTCGAGACGGCGTCTCTCAGGGGTTCCCAGTGAGCGGGGTCGGGGTCCCGAATAGTTGCTGAGGGAACCCTCCGAGTTGGGGTCCCTCTCCCTCTGAGGGCCTCGGGGAGGCGGGGTCCCGTGGGGTGGGCGCTCCTTGCACGCGGGGAGGGGTTTCCTACCTTGGAGCAGCTGGAGGTGCCTCTCTAATTGGCGGGGGACCCCCCCCTCTCCACTGGAGGGGGCTCCAGCCGCAGAGGCAGCGAGTGGCTGCTGGGGGGGCAGCCTTCCTTGTGGCTCCGCCCCCGCCGGTGTCTGTCGTAAAGCGGGTGCCGCCGGACTAAAAGAAACCCCAGCTAGGAGGCGAGAGCTGCGGGAGGGCTGGCGCGCCGCCGCCGCCGCCGCCTCCTCCTCCTGCTGCCGCCCCTCCTCTCCTTGGCCGGGCTCCCGCGGCGGCGGGCGGCGGCGGCGGCGGCGCTCAGCCCCCTTTTCGTCCGGACTCGGCAGCCGCGTCGGCCGGGCGAGCGAGCGAGCGAGCGCGCAGGGAGCCCAGGAGATTCGCCCGGCGAGCCATGTCGCTCAGCCCCAAGCACACGACGCCCTTCTCCGTGTCCGACATCCTCAGCCCCATGGACGAGACCTACAAGAAGTTCGGCGCCATGGACGGCAGCCTGGGCGCCCCCCTGGGCGTGGGCGCCGCCGCCTACCGGCAGCCCCAGAACGCAGCCCTGCCTCCGCCACCGCAGCAGCACCCCATGGGCGCCCACAACGCCGCCGCCGCCGCCTACCACTCCATGGCGCACGCCGGCGTCTCGCAGTTCGCCCACGGCCCCGTGGCCGGCTACTGCAACGGCGGGCTGGGCAACGTGGGCGACCTGGCACCTTATCCAGACAGCGTGCGCGGAAGCGCAGCCGCCTCGGGCTGGTACGGAGCCAACGCGGATCCCCGCTACCCCACGAGTAAGCGGGGAGGGGCTAGAAGGGAATAGGGCTGGTGGGGCTGGTGGGGCTGGGTACTCAGACTGCATTTTCTCTTCCAGCGCCCTTACCCCTAAATTTGGGGAGCTAATTGGAATTCCGCAGTGGGGAGGGGAGAAATACTTTGGACGTGCTCAGGGACACTCTTGACATCTCAGGGCGCATAATAGTCCCAGCTCTTTGGGACTCAGTCGCCTTAAGCGCTTAATAAATCTGAGCTCTCCATACTTGGCGAGGGTGACGCTTTCGGCCCCAGGTCCCTTTCCCCGAGATTGCCCTCTGCTCTAACTGCCTCCTAACTCTCCCGTGTGTGTGTGTGTGTGTGTGCTCAGTTTCCAGGCTAATGGGCCCGTCGGGGGGCATGAACATGGCCGGCATGGGGGCTCTGTCGGGCATCGCAGAGGCTGCCAAGTCCCTGGCGCCCGGGCTGCACGCTGCGCCGCGGAGGAAGCGCCGGGTGCTCTTCTCGCAGGCGCAGGTGTACGAGCTGGAGCGGCGCTTCAAGCAGCAGAAGTACCTGTCGGCGCCCGAGCGGGAGCACCTGGCCAGCCTGATCCACCTCACGCCCACGCAGGTCAAGATCTGGTTCCAGAACCACCGCTACAAGATGAAGAGGCAAGCCAAGGACAAGGCCGCGCAGCAGCTCCAGCACCAGCCGCAGACGCAGACGCCTCCCGAGGGGCCCGGCCTGTGCCAGCAGCAGCAGCCGCAGCAGCAGCAGCAGCAAGCCCAGGCGGCGTCTCCCAGGCGCGTGGCCGTGCCGGTTCTGGTCAAGGACGGCAAGCCCTGCCCGCACAGCGCCGCCGCCGCCGCCGCCGGTCAGTCTGCCGGACAAGCTCCCAGCGCCAGCGGGGCCGGGGGCAGCGCTGCCCAGCACCCGCAGCAGCAGCAGCAGCAGCAGCAGCAGCAGCAGCAGCAGCAGCAGCAAGTGACCTCCCTGGGCCAGGCGCCGGACCTAGAAGAGATGTCCCCCAGCCCGCCTTCGCTGCACAGCCAAGTGGGCGCCCTGGCGCAGATGGACGCGGCGGCCGTCGAGTATAACGGCGGCCTGGTCAACGCCAGCTTGCTCTATGGCCGGACATGGTAACAACCCCACAAACACCTACCCACCCCCGCACACACACCCCAAAATAAACCGAACCGCCCTGTTGCTTTTCCTTCCCCGACCCCCGCAAGAGATGCCCGCTCCCGGGACGCAGCGACCTTCTCCTGCGCTGGCGGGCTCCGACGGCAACCAACTGGACTCGGTTGGCTTAGGGAGACAGGGGCAAGCTCTCTCTGCCGTCTAAGTCCTCCTCGGCTCCAGATCATCCTCAGGCCACTAGCCCAGGTATCTGCCTACTTGCTGAAGACTACAGCAGGGGGATTAAGGAACGATTTGTTAACGCGGAGTTGGGGATTATCCGGTGGGAGCAGGTTGTTCTCTGGCGTAATTTTGTCATCCGCTCCAGTGGTGGGCGGGAAGGCGGGGCACAGAAGCCCCCCACCCCAGCAAAGCTTGAGCTGAATATGTTCATCAAGACAGCTCCTGGGTGGTTCCAGAACTGGGGTGTTTTGTACATATCCGATCAAGGCAACCGAGCAAGATCAACAATGAAGTGCAGGTTATCTCTGGAAAAAAGGGAAGAGATCCTGTTACTAACACTAATAATAATTTTATATGGGAGTCCCTTAAGTGCAATCTCGTTATTATTGATTGAGAGCTGATTGAATTGGAACTCGAGGTCGCCTATCAGCATGATCCGCCATTTTTACAAAAGGGAAGGCGCAAGTGTCGCCTGGACGGTGGCGGGGGAAGGGAGAGAGAGGGAGAGAGAGGAACCCAGACATTCGGGATACCCCGTCATAGGGGTAATTTCCAGTCCAACTTTTTGGACGCGGACGCGCAGGTTTAAACAGAAAGAAAAGTTTTTAATTATTGTTATTTACTATGTGTTCGAATGTATTACTGGCAAAACCTCATACAAACCCAGCCATTGTAGAAAGAGCAGGCAAAACAAACGGCCGCCTCGTTTCATTGAAAGGTACATGAACAGATGAGAGAGATGCGCACCGCTCCCTGCCCAGTTCCCATAACAGGTCCAATTCCGTGAGAAGTTCTCCTGCGCAAACCCCACTGAAATCAATGCGAGCTGAGGAGGAGCACGAATAAACTTCCTTGAGGAGCAACGTGCGCCTCACTGAATTGGAATCTCCACGTTGGCAAAATAGGGTTAGGACTGTATTAAGAGCTGAGCTCTTAAGAGGACCAAAAGTAGCAGTAAACATGGACGGGGCGGATAGAAACGGCAGAATTCCTCTGTCCATTAGACTGGGAGCAAAGGATCGAAATAAATCCACAGGCAGGAGAAGGTGGCCCTGAAACTGGAAACAAATTATGTTTGCCTTTGAAGGCTGAAATCTTCAGAAAAGTTTAAATTGCAGTGGGCTTTAAACAGTCTCGACCCAGGGTAGGATTGCGTCCAAAGTCATTTATAGTCTCTGGCGTGGGCAGGAAAATCGCTTTTACATAATTTTGTAAGTCTGTTCTTTGGGCGGCGGGGGAGGGGGTTTATTCTGTTGTTTTAGTTGTCTGGCTGCTGTTTGCTGTTGTTTGCTGTTCTTAAAGAATGGGATTATTATTCCTTCCAACACGCTGGGTCTGAAATAGATCTGCCGTTCTCAAAACTAGCACGAGGTTTGTTCGTAACCATTTTTCCTCAAATGGTCATCAGAAGCAAAGAGATAATGTCCCACGAAGTCCTGCTTGGCGGAGGCCGTGTGTGTGTGTGTGTGTGTGTGTGTGACTTTTAAATAACTGGGTACAGTTTGAAAACCTCAGATTGAAAATAACACGAATAAAGTGAAGGCTGGATCGAAATATGATCACAACCATGTCAGTGAGCCGATTCTGCCTACTTTACGCAAAGCAAGGGGATATCAGAAATTCATAAAACAGGATGCCCAAGAAGAGAGACGCTTGTGGTGCCTATTGAAGGGAAGTTCCCGGTTTGCTGCTGCTTTTTAAAAAATTGATAACATAGGAGTTAATTTATATAATTTATGCCATTAGTTAGCTTTAAAGCGGGCACAAGTTCACCTGCCAAAACCCCACTGGCAGGACCAGGAGCCACGTGAAACCAGGGAGTTCCCGGTTCACATTCGTGGAGATGGCGCAGGAGAACTTCCAGGAGGCTTTAAGGTCCCGCTTTACCGAGCTGAATGGGGCTTTGCTACCACCCAGCTCTAAGTGCTTCTGGCCGGTGCTGAATTGAAGTTTCTTCCGCGTAAAGAGTTCTGTTTAGGATCTCAGAGCACAACCCAAGTACTCTTGCCCAGCGCACAGAATTCCCCTCCCGCCCTGGAATGGCGCGATCCTATGCACGTCTACTCAGAAAGAAGAAAGACATTTCCTTGGGAGGAAGTCCGGTAGGACTTACTTCCCAGTAGACACGCGAAAGACTACGCTTTCAGTGCATTTTAGGTAATTATTTTGTAAACACGTTATTGGGCATGATGGATTTCCGTGTCTCCACAATTAAGATAAATTTGGGCATTTTCCATTGCTCTATTTTCTCCGTATTCCTCAAAGAGATATTTACTGCTAAGTTTAGGTGGGAAGTCAGTTCCATTAAAACAAATGGATAATTCTTTTTGAAGTTAACACTGGATCTTTGGAAATACAGTATGTGTCATTTAAAATAAACTCGGAACCAAGAGGACGCGATTCCAAAGCTAGGCTCTTGTTTAAGTCTTTTAAACGAGAAAGCTCAAGTTTAAATCTCTATCTCTCCTTTCACACCAGTATGAAGTACCACACTTGGGCTGGATCCTGTCCATTCGGAGCAAGTTAGACTGCGATGGAAGGCCCATTTGAATTTAGAGGGATTTAGGCTGCACTCGCCACTTACCTAAGCCACATTTAGTTCAATGGCACTTTCGTTTATGTAAGCGCATGTTCTGCCGAACGTGGCATTTAAGGTGATTGCAGTCAATGGGACTTAAAAGTTAGTGGCTCTGAATTTACTTTAGCTGTATCAGGTTAGTCTTAGAGGGACTAAGACACCGTGTTGTGTTTAGAAGTCGGGTTAAAAAAAAAGCAAAGCAAAACCACGTTGTGAACGAACGTCTGAAGGCTGCAATCCTAAATACTAGGAAATCAGTCCCATTGCACTCAGCGGGTCGTACTTGGGAACGCCAGTTAGAAAATGCATGGGGAAGAAAGAGAGGCTCAGACTGCAGAGAGACGAAATGGGCTTAGCGTATTCTGTGGTGTTTGGTTGATGCGGGATTTTCGCCTTCTTCGCTGCTCCGGACCGAGGCCCGGAATGCTACCTATAACAAATAGCACACCTCTTTCCGATTAAATCCGTTTGCGATTCAACTATAATAATTATGAGATGGCACAAATACCTGGGAGTAAGTCTGAACTTACTGGGACTTGCTTCCCAGGAAAAATGCACAGGATCGGACTGTAAGTACTTAAATCCAAGTATTTGAACTTAAAGGTAAAAGGACCGGGTTGCATGAAATGTTACAATCCTGCTGCACCCTCACTTCCCTCCCACCTCTTATTGTATTTACTATCCTAAATAAACGTTTGGACAAAACATACTTTAGCCATTTGCAGGCACCAGTTTTATTTTCCCTGTTATCTTGATTAGGATCACTTTATTTGGACCAATAAATATTCATTTTTAAGTTACTGTTCTTTGGGACTTAAAAAACAATGACATCCAATTGTCTTAAAGTAAGAGAGGATAAGGCGGGGGCTGGGAAATATCAGCGACAAAGAACTTTTTGGAAAAGGAAAGTGTGCGAGATGGAGGCAGAAAAATAATTCCATAATTATTAGGGAACTAGTGAGTTATTCGCCTTTTTTTAAGATGTACGCTTACTTACCTGTAAAACTAAATGCATTGCCTCGAAAGTCCATTGGACGTGGCAATACTCTCGAGTAAATGTGCATACTGTGACCCGACAATCCTATATGCACGTCTACTCAAAGGTAACATCCATTGAGTTTAGTGCGGCTTACTCCAAGCAAGTGGATATAGGATCGCAGCCAAAACCTGATTAAAATTACTAGCACGTACTCTCCCACCCACCAGAAATGTTCCTAGGATAGAAGCGGAAATGGGTAAAGTCATAAGTTTATGAGCAGCACTGAGGCTGTAAATACCTGGAAATCGTTCCCGCTGAAGCCAATGGGAGTTTATTCTAAGTGAACATCTGTCGGATTGGGCTGCACAAAACTCTAAAGCGAATATAGAAACCGAGACCGCGGGGAAATTATGTGTTTGGGGCCACGCGAGAGTTTTGTCTTCCGTGGTTTGATCTGGCACAGTTCATTTAGACACGCGAGCTAGGAATGTGCACTTCTGAACCGGACCACACGTGGTGATCGGGAAAAAGCTGTTGCTTGGGCAGGCCATTCTTGCGGGAGGAAAGTGCGTGTGGACCGGGACTACGCCAGGCGCAAATATCTGTATACCAAGGAGGAGAGCCTCAGGTGGTCTAACTTGTTCTGGGCTCTGAACTAGCGGGGCTGAGCCCAAAGAGTGAGAGCGACGGAGCAAGTGAAGAAGCGACATTGGCTTGGGCCACCCCGGAATGGTAAAGGATTCTCTTGGTATTTACAGCAATTCAGTTTAGAGACGAAGGGACTTCCCCCAAACTGCAAAGGCCTTTCCCGTGCGCCCAGGAGCTCCCCCAGCTCGCCTAAATTTGAGGGTGACGACGCAGATACACGCGCTCCAACTGCCCTGGGACTTCTCCGGACTTGAAAGGAACAGGCGCTCGGCAATGGCTCTCCTGGTCACTCCAGCGGAGCTGGCGCTGCAAAACTGCCCGGTGATTTGTGCCAAATTATTCGTAGGGTTATTATTCATTTCTTAACTCTTGTGTGGGATTAAAATCCAATCAGACCATTTTTGCAAGCCCTGTTCCACACCATAATAAAGTGGAGGAAAGGAGATGGCATTAATGGGCAGTTCTTTTTAATGTGAATAAAGAGCCAGAGATAAATGGAAGGAAGGGGCCTGAATATCGGGTGTTTGCTCTCAACTTTTATCTCTAGAAAAAAATGTTTAATTTAATAATCTAAATAAATGAGTTTCTTAATTTGTCCTTGCACAAAGGCAGCAACAGTTTTCTTAGTCCCTGCACAAAGGCTGTGCAAGTTTTCCAGTGTGTGCAAGTCTGGGAAAGTTTCATTTTAAACCTAGAAATTCTGTGTGTGAATGCACACATATATTATTTAAAAATGTGTATCTCACCCGCAGTGAGTCAAGGAGAGCTCTTGGCTTGAAGCTGTAATGGGAAGCCTGAGAGATGTCTTTTGAATGCCTGACACGTGGGCAAGGAAGGCACCAAGCAAGGAAACACCACTATTTAGCTGCATGTCTAAAGCATACTAAGTTTAGCTTGGCAAGATTTGCTCAGGAATTGTGATGACTAAGCAACACTACTAAACTGAAAAGGGCATGTTGCACTCTCCACCATAATGCATCAGAACATATCTACTTGTTCCCTGTGCAGCTCCTAACAGCAGAATAAAACTATTTTTTAAAATAACAAATATTATAACCATTGCAAGTCTTTACTACTCTTCCCATCCATAGCTAAAGTACATATGCTAGCTACTGAAAGCAGTCTTTGCATGTGCCTGTATAAATATATTGTAAAAGGTTCCTGGTACTAATTTGTCCTCCAACTTAAAAACCCTTTATGATTGAGAAGCCAAACTGGTTCTTTTTGGGGAGCAGCGAGGGTTTCTCCGTCTTCCTCGGCCCAGAGCAACCTTCCTTTCCATTCAGCTGCGACATTTTTCGGGCTGCTTGAAAGAAAGGGCTTCTCCTGCAATTAGTGCTGCCGAGATCCTTAAGGCGAAGACAAACCAGGCAGACTTGGGTGAAGCTCATTATCTGAAGAGGTGGTTAAGTGTCTTTGGTGTGGCCCGGCCAGGAAGGGGTCTTAAGTGGGAACAAAGAGCCTCCCAAAGTTTCTCTGGTGCAGTGGAGGGCAAAGTCAGCTGGAGGAGCACTCTCCCTCTCCAGCCCCTGGAGTTGGGGGCCCTTGAGAGGCTCCCTCCTGCAGGCCTTTAATTGGCGGCCAAGATTGTCCAGGAGAGAGACCCTGCATTTAACTCTGCAAAGAGGCACCTGCATGGGGGAGAAGGGGCTGGACGAACCGGCTCCTCCTGCTGCGACTCTGAAGGCAAATGGGGATTATTTCATGGTCTCTTAGGGGAATTTCAACCTAGGGGTGTATGAGAACCACCATCCAGAACCATCCCTGCAAAAAACCCCTTTCCTGTGTACCAGGCTCTGTACAGAGGCAGAAATGACAGGGCCTTTCCCCACAATAACTGACACAAATTGATAGCAAAGATTCTTATGGCACCCTAAAGACAGACATGTTTGTTATAGCGCAAGTTCTTTTGCTGTGACAGGCTGACAGGCCTACTTTGCTGGGAGCACAAAACAATCTATCAGTTTGATAATATTTTTGAATTGGTATAGTCATTGGCTAGGGGCAAAGAAGCCACAGAGAATAAATCAATCCTTTCCTGGATCATTCCTCTCCGTCCTGTTATTCAGAGCTCTAGAAATTTGGGGCTCTGTTCAACTCTGTTCAACAGGTGTATCTTTGCTAGGGTCCTTCCGAAGGCAAAGGTGCTGGGAAAGAGTCACAGGAAAGTATCTATAAAGGCAGCAGCTTTTCTGAATGGCTGGCAAGGACATTTTCTAAGCAGGGGAAATTGTAACTGCTTCACATGATTTGTAGAGCATAAACCTAAAATGTGAAGTGTGAACACAACCAACAAGCATTTGCAAACAGTTCCTCACACAGAAACACTCCTCAGAAAGCTTCTTCGGCCTGCTGATCAGAAGGTCAGCAGTTTGATTTGCGGCACTCCAGGCATGCTAGAGCACTACTCCTTGACCACTGGCAGGGCAGGTTGAGGCTGATAAGACTTGGAAAGCCTGAGTTAGCCACCCCTGCTCTAAAAGAAACCCTATAGGAGAATGTGCTAAATGCCGTTCCATCTTGATTTTTTAGTTAAAAGTAATGTTTTAAGCAGGGATGCGGGTGGCACTGTGGGTTAAACCACAGAACCTAGGACTTGCCGATCAGAAGGTCGGTGGTTTGAATCCCCGCGATGGAGTGAGTTCCCATTGCTCTGTCCTAGCTCCTGCCAACCTAGCAGTTCGAAAGCATGCCAGTGCAAGTAAATAAACAGGTACCACTGCAGTAGGAAGGTAAACGGCGTTTCCGTGCACTCTGGTTTCCATCACGGTGTCCCATTGCACCAGAAGCGATTTGTTCCTGCTGGCCACATGACCCAGAAAGCTGTCTGTGGGCAAACGCCAGCTCCTTCAGCCTGAAAGCGAAATGAGTGCCGAACCCCATAGTCGCATTTGACTGGACATAACTGTCCAGGGGTCCTTTACCTTTACCTACCTACACACACAAGCTTTCACTTTACTGTGGCACTCAGTGAACAATGAAGAAGCCCCCATGAATGCTCTGGTCTACCCCTCCATTCATGGGCAAACAATATCGCAACTCTCTCCCTGGCATGTCTAGCTGTCTCGGAGATCTGCCTGTTTCACAACTTGGTCCCTCACTTCCCACACCAGCTTTAATTTTTGTCCACTGCACTTTTTGGTCCTATCCTGCAAAAGGGAACAGGGCTCCTCCATGATCCATGACAAACAAAAATGCTGAAATTCTCTTCCACACAAAAATGCAGTAGGCTTGTTCTCTTTCCTAGCGGGGCCACCCTTACTTCAAAAGAGGCCCAGGGCTTGTTTCAAGCATTCCATCCCACATTCTGATCTACTGGAGGAGGAGGAGGAGGAGGAGGAGGAGGAGGAGGAGGAGGAATGAAACTCATATGATAGAGCAGACTATACTACTTCAGACTACAGATTGCTGGTACTCCCCTAAACAAATTCCATGCAAGTAAAAATACAAGGAGCACGGGAGCAAGCAATGGTAGTCCAGTCTGCGCCGTCACCTCATTCTGCTGCATGTCTGTTTATACCAAGTCTAACTTGAATTAGCTCATAGTAAACATACTGGATCCAGGTACGAGCATAAGCTAAAGATTAGCTAAAGTTTAGGCATAAAAAAACATGGGGTTATACCCAGTGTTATTCATACTCAAAGTAAACTCACTGAAATCAACTGACCTCAATCCATTGTTTTCAGTGTTTCTACTCAAGAGTATGACTAACATTAGATAATAAAACCATAGTTGAAAATGAAGTCAATTTCTTAACATTCCTGCTGAGGAACCAGAACCAATCCTCAAATCAATAGTGAAAAATACGCCTAATTTTAAAAGTAATAATTAATGGGGTGAGTGCCATGTCCATTACATTAGAGTGCAATCCTAAACTGAATTCTGAGTTGAAATGCCTAAATTCAATGCAGTTTACTCCCAAGTAAGCATATGCAAGATTGTAGCTTCAGTTTTTCAACAATAGATTATTAGTAGGTGAATATCTGAACACAATGTTGAAATGCATGGCGGCTTTCACAGGTGGAAGCATTAGCATTAAAACCTCTTAGTAAGAGAGGAAATTGGTCGACGTACAGAGAATTATTAATAGAGGTGGAAAAAGGGTTAAAGCTGAAAGAATATGAGGAACTATAGTTTTTTTCTCAAAGTTGCTTACATCATAGACAATTAAATGAACAGTTTAAGGCAGACAATAAGAAAGGTTTCAGCTACACAGTGTCAAACTTTCAAAAAGAGATAATTGAGAGTGATACAAAATTACTCAAAAAATGTATAATCTCCTGTTATATGGGGAAACGCTGGATGAAATGGTAAAGTCAACACAAATAAAGTGGGCTCATGATTTAGGTCACAATATATAAAGCCTCAGCGCCTAGGACTTGCCGATCGAAAGGTCGGCGGTTCGAATCCCTGCGGCGGGGTGCGCTCCCGCTGCTCGGTCCCAGCGCCTGCCAACCTAGCAGTTCGAAAGCACCTCCGGGTGCAAGTAGATAAATAGGGACCGCTTACCAGCGGGAAGGTAAACGGCGTTTCCGTGTGCGGCTCTGGCTCACCAGAGCAGCCATGTCACGCTGGCCACGTGACCCGGAAGTGTCTCCGGACAGCGCTGGCCCCTGGCCTCTTAAGTGAGATGGGCGCACAACCCCAGAGTCTGTCAAGACTGGCCCGTACGGGCAGGGGTACCTTTACCTTTACCTTTTTATACAACTTGAAAATTGGGGAAAGATGTGGAAGGTGAATTTAAAATTTACAGATTGTATTTTGTTGAAAGAGAATTATATGAAAATGATGTATAGGTGGTATATTATGCCAGAGAAAGTGGTAATAATGTATAAAAAGGATCTAAAATCTGTTGGAAATGTAAAGAAAAAGATGGTACATTTTAACATATGTGGTGGGAATGCAAAAGGGTTAGAAATTATTGGGAAATGATATATAATGAATTGAAAAAAATGATTAAAAGGACTTTTGTTAAGAAAACAGAAGCATTCCTCCTAGGAATTTTAGATCAAGATTTAAAAAAAGAAAATTGGAAATTATTTATGTATGCAACAACAGCAGCAAGAATTGAATTAGCACAAGCTTGGAAGACAGAAGAAATACCAACGAAAGAACAATGGCAAGGGAAACATAGAATATGCAGAACTAGCAAAATTAACAGATAAATTACATGAAAAGGATAACAAAGACTTTAAAAGAGAATGGGAACCATTGACAACAGGGGCAGGCAACCTAAAGCCCAGGGGCTGGATCCGGCCCAATCGCCTTCTCAATCCGGCCTGTGGACGGTCCGGGAATCAGTGTGTTTTTACATGAGTAGAATGTGTGCTTTTATTTAAAATGCATCTCTGGGTTATTTGTAGGGCACAGCAATTTGTTCATTCCCCCCCAAAAAAATATAGACTGGCCCCCTGCTGAAAAAGTTTGCTGACCCCTGATTTACAACATATATGAAGAGGCAGCATAAAGAATTGGACTCATTGGCAGGGTTTGAATAAACAAACACAATTGTATATAACAAAAAGTAAGACTATACGTATTGGGAAAATTTTGGGAAACAACACACAGGGTGAGTAATATGGAAATAAAACAAAATGGGAATGTGAGGGAAGTCCAGAGGAGGAGGGGGGAAATATGGAAAATTGTTAGAGAAATATTGTTAGAGGATGTATTTTTTTAAAAGAAAGAAATCCATTGCATTTTAGAGTGACATCTAGTGCACATTAAAGCTCTTATTTGTAGCATTAGTCCTCCAACGCCTCATTCACACATGCAATTCATCCGTTGATGTAGCAGCCATCAAGCGATGAACATACATGTGAACTAGTCCTGTCTTATCCTAGCTTTGGACATTTTATTATTATACACTGTGACCTGTTCTTGAATGCCTTGCTCAAAAGGAGGCATATAAACACAGAAAACAAATGAACAAGTTCCTAGAAAAAGAAAATCCCTGCATATAGGAAGATGACAATTCTATTAACGTTTTCTAAATTAAATGATTTGGGACCCAGCTGAACTCCCCTTCCTGCCACGGCTGGTGTGGGAGTTTCCTGCTGCAAACCTCCTGAGAGCAGAGAGCTGGGATTGCGCGAACGTAGTATACACCTAGTGATGTGGTAAGGGGTGAACTATAGATTTCCCCTTTAGTGTATTTGTAAAAGAAGTGGGGAAAGCATTGCTAATTTATCTAATTTAATGGTTGGGTAAGTGCTTCAGGAGGAAGAGGTATTTATTTTAGACCATTCATTTTTAATATCTCAAAGTCAAGCTTTAAGAAGTTATGGAAGGAAAGAAGAGTGTTTTTTTCTCTCTTTCTCTGTCTCTCTCTCACACAGTTTGCTTTAGTAGGCAGGCAGCATAAGTGGGTCCTGTGGATGAAGTAGCATAGGAATGACTCAGCCAAACTTGAGAACTTCTAATTCTTGTCTAATAATATGAAAGAAACTGCATAACAAAGATACATTGATGTTGTAAAACTTTTACTTCAAAACTTCACCAACTTTTTTTTAAAGGGACAAATACATCAATGAAGCACTTTAGAAGGAATGCTGACCTAAAGTCTTTAAAACATTGTGCTTGTAGATAGCCTCTAAGCTAACTTCCACAATTAAAACACAATTTCTCTGTGTGTTTTCAATGCTATTCTTCATAGGACAAACCTTTTCCTAGCTGTGAACCAAAGGGATATTCTTTTGTGAATACGAAAGGCATCAACAATGTAGTAATGCAATAAAAACCACACAGTAAAGACAGAACAGGACTCCTGCTTCATTAGACTTTTCACACAAGCAAAATAAGTGCTAATTTCACTTGTATTCTGCAGTACAGTTGTAAAGTAACATATGTATCATATCAAATCTTATCAGTAAAAATGTACACAGTTTAAAAAGAAAGTTTATCACCTAGAAATTACTCAGATGATAAAGATGGTATTTAAAAAAGGATTATTTTAAATGGTGGAAATGCCGAAAGCCTAATTCCAGTTGTATCTTCCAGAAGATGGTGGCAATGGGTAAGGCCTTCCATAACCCTGCAAAAGAGAAAGATAGTATTACTCTACTTTTTCCAGTCATAAGGTAGTACAAAACAGAAAGAAGAGATTACAAGAAAAGTGGTACAAGAAAAATAAAATGACATGCAAATGGAGGCACAATCCAGCCCAAAGTTAAGCAATTTTATGCCTCATCAAACCCAGAGAGAATTAAGGATGTGCTTATCTTTCTCTCTAAATCAGCAGGTCTTAACTTTGGCTTGGATCATAACCCTCAATTGCCACCAATCCTTGAACTCCATTATAGCTATTTTTATTACTATTACTATTAAAGTTGCCATTTTTTTCTTTGAGTAAAACTGGACTTTAAAAGTATAAGGGGAACCTAAAACGGAAACTTGGTAAATTAACATTACAAAACATATTACAAAACATATTTACATGGAAGTTTAAGTTTAACATTAACCCTATTAAATTAACTGCTTGAGACTTGAACTGACCAGTTACTCTTGACCAGTAACATGAAATTATTGTTCACATTCTTTTATTTGCAGCCTGCAAAAGGGTCACTCAGCTACGTGAACAACAGAATACTAAGAGTTAATTCAAAAGTCGGCAATTGTAAAAGAGGACTCTTCTGCAAATATGTACAATATTTCAATAAAATACATTTTGACATAGGGTACAAAGTAGTAAATAACCTTATAGTTTCTCTGAAAGGGAGCTTAGGGTAACTATTTCATGCTATGCTTAATAAACAGTACTTGCATCTATGCAAAGGGTTAGCAAAGAGGCCTGTGGCCAAAATCTGATCTCCAGACTTCTATCTGATGCCCCAACAACTGCTATTCCACAGGCAACCTAGTGTGTCTGTGGCAATCCTGTGACAGGTGAACAAAGCATTTGATGGGCTGATGCCACGTGGCCTGCCCACAGATCTATTGGGAAGTGGTAGAGACAAAAAGGAATCTAATGCTGTCCTTGAGTATGGCACGTATATTTTGGGGGAAATTTTACAAATGAAACCCAAACCTGAATCCAATTCTGGGGTCCTATTTAGGCTCTCTTTTGAAAGACAAAAGATCAAAGTAATAATCAGCAACCAATCCTAACATTTGCAACTTGCAAAGTGCCTTACAAAAAACTCTGCATTCTTCACTCCACCCCCATAGCTTGCAGCAACTGCTAATGCCAACCAGAAACACATTTTCAGCTGTTCTGGTAACTAGAAGTGGCTAGCATGATGCACTTTTTATTTGCAACTGTGAGACATGTCCAGATGTGGAGAACCTCAGTTTTTCATTTTCAATACAGTGGTGCCCCGCAAGACGAATGCCTCGCAAGACGAAAAACCCGCTAGACGAAAGGGTTTTCCGTTTTTCGAGGCGCTTCGCAAGACGAATTTCCCTATGTGCTTGCTTTGCAAGACGAAAACGTCTTGCGAGTTTTTCCCCTTTCCCCCCCTTTTAGTAAGCCGCTAATAGCCGCTTAGCCGCTAATAGCCGCTAAGCCGCTAATAGCGCTAATCTGCTAATAGGGATGCTTCGCAAGACGAAAAAACCGCTAGACGAAGAGACTCGCAGAACGGATTATTTTCGTCTTGCGAGGCACCACTGTAGCCTTCCCTGATGAATGGCTTTTGAACAGGAACAGGATGTACATCCAGGTGATGGTTGTGTGAGTGTTTGGACAGCTCCACCCCCCTCGCAACTGGGGTAAGAAGCATCCACCAAATGCTCAGGACAGCTTATCAACAGTTTGATGCAATTTCAATAGAGCTTTCAGTATCAGGTGTTTAAGGTAAGAATTGCGAAAACACTTATACTCTCATGCAATCATCCCAGTAAAGGCACAAGTGCAGACCTGAGATAACAATGGATTACTGTGTTTTGGTGCCAGCAGTGAAATGTCATTGCATCAAGGGAACTTGAGGGGGTGGGCTGGGGAGAGAATCAAGATCTGGAATGCAAGATCTGTCTTCCAGATTGTGTGCAGTCTTATAAGAGGGATATCAGATTATCCAAAATTATGCCAGGTAAGAATTTATTTTTGAAAAAGGGACTATGCAGACCTACCACAGGGGAAAATTACACAGGAAACAGGTTTTTAAAGCAGAATGATAGCTGATCCTAGCATTAGAGAGAAGTGAACCCTCTTCAGAATGCTACCTGTTTCTGGCTGGCTGCCAGTTTAAAACTATTCAGTTACTCTTGAAAGAGAATGTAAGGCTAAAATTTGATTCTTATATTATTTCAAAAGCTAAGATCAGTCCCAGAAGGTGGCTCAATAATTTCCACATTGTTTAGTTTAATGTTTTTACTTATCGTTTGCCTATATACACAGTTTTCAACTGGTTAGTATGCTGTATGCCTACTTAGAATCATAGAATCATAGAGTTGGAAGAGACCACAAGGGCCATCGAGTCCAACCACCTGCCAAGCAGGAAACACCATCAGAGCACTCCTGACATATGGTTGTCAAGCCTCTGCTTAAAGACCTCCAAAGAAGGAGACTCCACCACACTCCTTGGCAGCAAATTCCACTGTCAAACAGCTCTTACTGTCCGGAAGTTCTTCCTAATGTTTAGGTGGAATCTTCTTTCTTGTAGTTTGGATCCATTGCTCCGTGTCCGCTTCTCTGGAGCAGCAGAAAACAACCTTTCTCCCTCCTCTATGTGACATCCTTTTATATATTTGAACATGGCTATCATATCACCCCTTAACCTCCTCTTCTCCAGGCTAAACATGCCCAGCTCCCTTAGCCGTTCCTCATAAGGCATCGTTTCCAGGCCTTTGACCATTTTGGTTGCCCTCCTCTGGACACGTTCCAGTTTGTCAGTGTCCTTCTTGAACTGTGGTGCCCAGAACTGGACACAGTCCTCCAGGTGAGGTCTGACCAGAGCAGAATACAGTGGCACTATTACTTCCTTGATCTAGATGCTATACTCCTATTGATGCAGCCCAGAATTGCATTGGCTGTTTTAGCTGCCGCGTCACACTGTTGGCTCATGTCAAGTTTGTGGTCAACCAAGACTCCTAGATCCTTTTCACATGTACTGCTCTCAAGCCAGGTGTCACCCATCTTGTATTTGTGCCTCTCATTTTTTTTGCCCAAGTGCAATACTTTACATTTCTCCCTGTTAAAATTCATCTTGTTTGTTTTGGCCCAGTTCTCTAATCTGTCAAGTTCGTTTTGATGTGTGATCCTGTCCTCTGGGGTGTTAGCCACCCCTCCCAGTTTGGTGTCATCTGCAAATTTGATCAGGATGCCCTTGAGTCCATCATCCAAGTCGTTGATAAAGATGTTGAATAAGACCAGGCCCGAGACAGAACCCTGTGGCACCTCACTAGTCACTCTTCTCCAGGATGAAGAGGAACCATTGATGAGCACCCTTTGGGTTCGGTCAGTCAGCCAGTTACAAATCCACTGAGTGGTAGCATAGTCAAGACCGCATTTTACCAGCTTCTTTACAAGAATATCATGGGGCGCCTTGTCAAATGTCTTGATGAAATCAAGCTAGGCTACATCCACTGCGTTCCCTTCATCTACCAGGCTTGTAATTCTGTCAAAAAATGAGATCAGGTTAGTCTGACATGATTTATTTTTCAGAAATCCATGCTGACTATTGGTGATCTCAGCATTCCTTTCTAGGTGCTCACAGACTGTTTGCTTAATGATCTGCTCCAGAATCTTCCCTGGTATTGATGTCAGACTGACTGGGCGGTAATTATTTGGGTCCTCTCTTTTCCCCTTTTTGAAAATAGGGACAACATTTGCCCTCCTCCAGTCTGCCGGGACTTCGCCTGTTCTCCAGGAATTCTCAAAGATGACTGCCAGTGGTTCTGAGATCACATCTGCCAGTTCTTTTAATACTCTTGGATGCAGCTCATCTGGCCCTGGAGACTTGAATACATCTAAACTAGCCAAGTATTCTTGTACTATCTCCTTGGTTATTCTGGGCTGTGTTTCCTTTGCTGAATCATTTGCTCCAAATTCTTCAGGTCGGCATTGTTTTCTTTATCGGCGAAGACTGAGGCAAAGAAGGCATTGAGGAGTTCAGCCCTTTCTGTGTCCCCTGTTTGCATTTCACCATCTTCTCTGAGTGACCCCACTGTTTCTTTGTTCTTCCTTTTGCTACAAACATACCCATAAAAGCCGTTTTTGTTGCTTTTAACCTCTCTAGCAAGCCTGAGATCATTCTGTGCTTTAGCTTTTCTGACTTTGTGTCTACACGTGCTGGCTATTTGTTTGAATTCCTCTTTGGTGGTTTCCCCCCTTTTCCATTTTTTGTACACATCCATTTTTAATCTTAACTCAGTTAAAAGTTCTTTAGATAGCCACCCTGGCTTCTTTAGGCACCTTCCATGTTTCCGTCTCACTGGTATTGCCTGAAGTTGTGCTTTTACTATCTCCCTCTTAACAAACTCCCAGCCATCATGAACTCCCTTTCCTTTCAGTATTACTGTCCTACTTATATTGACTGGATTCTTTATTGCATGTTAAAAAAGAAAAATTAGTAGCAAGATTTAATTCAGGCCTTGAGATAAAAATATCATTTTGATTTTAGGCAAAATACGTATGGCTAATAAAAGAAGTCAGAGATTCTTCAAAGGAATGAGGAACCTGTGGCCTTCTTGTTGGACTTTAACTTCCACCAGACCCAGCCAACATGGCCAACAGTCAAGGAAGATGGGAGATAGTCCAGCAAGACATGGAGAGCAGGTCCTCCACCCAGTCCCAGACAAAAGCAGGGCCCTTCACATGCAAGCTCATCACAGAAAGAGCATATGCACATCCACGACAAACCGCCCTACATGACCAAAGGAAGCAAGCTAAGTCCCACAAAGGCAAAAAAAAGCTCATATCTAGCTGGCAAGGGCAGGAGCTGCTCCAGTTCCTCTTCATCATGGAGTGGCCACTTCTGAAAGAGCATGGAGGCAGCAAAAGGACCCTAGCATCAAACATATTCTTCTGGTAATGACAATCCTTTGACATTTTGTGGTGGCAGATATTTTCAGCATAGGATGTGTGAAAATTGTTACAAGTCTAGATATCAGCCACAGTCCAGATAAAATTATTCATCCTTATATCCCATTAAAATTAACAGGACAACATTAATTATAATGAGTCTTAACCAGTTAGATCCACAGAAAAACTCACTGGGTGTTCAAGTACCTTACTGTGAAACTGTACTCTTTGCTAAATGATTAATTTACAGGAAGCCACTGTTTTAGGCATGTCTGATATGTGCGCAACCATACATGTGCACATCGCGCAGAACCTGCAAGTGACCCAAAACGTCACAAAAAGGGGCGGTGGCAGAACGTGTGTGTGTGTGTGTTGTAGGCTTTTTCAATGATGTTTCAAATATACACAATTTCACTTAAACACATAGTGCCTTGGAACACTCCTTGGGAGTTGCTTGTATTTAATATATCCCATACATTCAATGACTATACATATGATTTTTTTCTTTAGCCAAAGAACATCCTGTTAGCTTTCAGGATTGAGATTACATTATACCCCACTTTCTTCTAGCTTGCTAGAGGATCACAAAGAACAACCACACAGCACTTTGTTACCTGTCTTCCCCTTTCCCTCCGATCATTGGGCCTTTGTGGGTAATTCATTGGTCCACCTAGGCGTTGGTACTGATTTTGTTGGTACGGTTGTCCTTGCGAATGAGGCATGCGGTTCCATGCAAGAAGCGGAGTGGCCCCTGAATTTCTGAAGAAAAAACATGTATATCATATGTACAAGTTTTCTTACCATCTGCCTAAAAGCTATAGTAAGTGGCGTTGGATATGGCACACCTCAGCTTATTTACAGAAATATTAAGCACCTCTTAAGAACCAAGCTTACTGTTATATTACAACAATTTTGCTTCTTTCCAGGTAGTGGAACATTAAACAAAAACTAAACTAAAAACAAAACTTTCTGTTTGTCTTTTCACTCCCGTATGCTCACTGGGAACAAACCTAAGGATTTAAAAATCTTTGTCAAATTCAGATTCAGGATTTAAAGATGTCCTGAAAGAATATGGTCCATTTGGTATTTAAAAATCTTTGTCAAATTCAGATTCAGGATTTAAAGATGTCCTGAAAGAATATGGTCCATTTGGTATTGCTGCCTCCCCAACCTGCCTCTGTGCAGGGATTTGAAGTATAAAGGGGGAAAAAATCACGTCAGCAAAATGTAACATTATCTCAAGAGTAAACAAGCGCCAGAGTGAGGCTTTATTTTGTGGACATCCAGGCTAATCTGGGAGTCCATTCTTTCTAGTTAATTGCAGGTTGCAAATGAATTCTTACTGCAGAGTAGTTTGAATCCAGGGTAAGGGCTTTAAGCGTTATCTCCCCCCATCCATTATTCTACTCAATATGTCAGAAGGTCTGATCAGGAGGAAACCTTTTCAAGTTCTATTGATGCCATTTTCAATTGACCACAGTGACCTAGCAACGTAAGCACTAATTGGCATGGACCAACTAACATTTGGCATACTGTTTATATGGGAACACAAATGCAATGTCTTATTATCACCAAGAATGCCATCCCAAATTACCAACAAGTACTGTTTTAACTGTACCAGTATATAGCAAGAGGTCATATACACATATACAGGAAAATGTAGTTTGTTTTAGTTATAGTTAAGACCTAAGCTCTGTCACCCACAGGATTTCCTCTGTCTTAACTAAAAATTTAAAATCCATTTGAAAACAGATACATTTGAGCAAAATGATGTATCATTAGCAGGACCAAATAATATAAAGTAGCTAAAAGGTATCATCTGGCTAGTTACATGATCAATATCTTGGGGAAAGTACTGGAAATACCATTTCATGTACTTTGAGCAACAGTCATCAAGTGCCTAGTGTTGTTGTATAAGCCAGAGTTAACATTTCTCAAGAGTTCCTAGTGGAACTCTACCAAAGCTAGTAGGCTAGGATTTAAAGATGCACTTTTCTTGTTCTGCAAATCCAACAGAATTTTAGACTTGCTTCGCTTAAGCACCAGCAAACATCTATTGAAACTGCTGCTTTCATGGCTGCTACCTCCTACCAAGGTAGGAAGTCTATGTGAATGGAAGGCTATTCAGTAACTCCAGCCTCCCACCAATACATAGAAGTCAATTCCTAGGGGTTGTAGGAGCTTTGGCTCCCACAATAAAATATTTGAGGTGGCCAGGTCCCCGCAAAGTTGATGGGCATTCCCATTCAAATAGTGTGTGAGCACTGTGTCATGTGATCAATTTTGTGGGGTGGGGCTTTCCTGGGCCCCCACAATATTTTATTCAAGTTGACACCCCTGCACCAATAAAGGTAAAGGTAAAGGGACCCCTGACCATTAGGTCTAGTGATGACCAACTCTGGGGTTGCGGCACTCGATCTCACTTTATTGGCTGAGGGAGCCGGCGTACAGCTTCCGGGTCATGTGGCCAGCATGACTAAGACGCTTCTGGCGAACCAGAGCAGCGCACAGAAACACTTTTTACCTTCCCGCCGGAGCGGTACCTATTTATCTACTTGCACTTTGACGTGCTTTCGAACTGCTAGGTTGGCAGGAGCTGGGACCGAGCAACAGGAGCTCACCCCATCACGGGGATTCAAACCACTGACCTTCTGATCAGCAAGCCCTAGGCTCTGTGGTTTAACCCACAGCGCCACCTGCATCCCTCCTGCACCAATATCCACCAGTAAAATAATAGGGCCCTTCTTCTCCTTGGGTTGCCACTTAGCAGAGGATAGCAGAGCACTACTTTTGACAACCAGCACTCTTCATAAGTCACTAATGTGGTGAGAAGTCAGGGATTCCTGGTTGTCCACTATGAAATGGCTTATACTCTGAGATGAACCTGGCTATATGTGTGGTTTTTCTGGTCCATGAAAGATAAAAAAATGTTTTTCTGCAACATTCTATAAGAATGGAACAACTGCCCTACTGGATTAAAAAAAGATCCCCCTAGCCCCAAATTCTGCTTCCAGCAGCAGCCAAGTAGATATTTTCAAGCACTTGAAAACAAAGCAAAATGGCGCTTGAACCCAATACCTAATTCTCACAGATGCAAGATTAAGCCATGAAAAGCTTCAACTTTCAAAATTAACCTAGCAAGTAAATCAGAAGTTGAAAAGCTGAAATCCTATCTTACAGACAGGGATCTGTTCATGCAAATTACTTTGCCTGAAACAAAGAACCACCAATGTCTATTTATACCCCAACCTTTATTCCATCATGGAACTCAAGGCAGAATATATGAGATTCTCAGGCAGCCCCCCCCCCCCCCCGTTATTGACCAGACTCAGACCTATTTAACTTCAGCAAGGTTGCTACAGCATGTACCTTCTGAACATGCCGTCCAGGTCACCTGATACCAACACAGCATTGTGTGAAATTGATAATACAAAGAAAAATCAAACTTTTGCATTCTTAGTCTCAGACAGCATCTCAGGGGTGGGGGGTAGAAATGTATTTCATCATACAACCTCACAGGTAGTCAGGTCCTATAATGAAATAAAATATCTGAAATGGGCCCAGCTGTTGTGACATTTGAGAATTATTTCCTCCTTCTAACAAGTGAAACAGTGGATGTATCTTCTAGCCCATCTTGATTAAACTTTGATAGGTCTGCCACAGTGAGATAAAATTGTTTCAGGGAGCCGATCAAGTTCATGATATAGCAAGCAGGTGGGCCTTTGAGAATACCACATTCACATAAATGGTTCTTAAAGGCGGGGTGGAGGCTTCTCCAAAATGAATGATATAGCCCTCCTTGACCTCGCCATTGTGGTGAGCCCATCTTAACTGAAAAGCAGACCAGAATACCGACACAGGTTGCAGACATTAACTGCCCACCGAGATTAACTGGGCAAGTGCCAGGGGTGGGAGAGAAGGCAGCACTCTAGCCTTTTTGTAAAATATTGCAGGAATCTTAAATGTGTAATCTTCTTTTAAAAAATCTGACCTGCCTTCCCATTCAACTTGGAACAAGAACGACTACAGCTAAGCAAACTGCTTGCTTTTGGTCTCAGTTAAATTCAGGGGGGCTCAGAAAGGTTTATTTACTCTTGACAGGGGGGAGGGGTGTCATAATGAAAGCATAGCATACTATGCTGTACTTATGATTTAACTGATTTAATTTAATAGCAGTACAAAAATCGATGAAAGCTCAATTAATGAGTATTCTTGATTATGACTATAAAGAGACAAGTCACAATGTTCTTGAACTCTTTTTTTAAAAAAATGGCCTACAAATATAAGGAAAGTAAAGCACTTCAAGTTAAATAATCAGAATTCCCCTCAAATCAGAATTCCCACATACTCTTGGAACTGTGATAGCAAAATTAGAAGGCAATTTACTCAACTTTTTGTTATTAGGTGTTCTCTTATAGCAAGGAACAATACATACAAAGAAAACATATGCTCAATTTAGCAACTATTTTGTTTGTATTATCTTATTTTGCTCTACAGATATAACAGAATTATTCACAGATACACTTTCCAAACCCCAGGATATCTGGTTTTAAGGGCATACAATCAGCTTCTCAATGAAGGGAAACACATATAAAACATCCCTTATTATCAAACCATGTCACATTCTCTCTGTTCCATGGTACTTATTGGACTGCAGATTCCTTAATCCTCCTCAGAGTCCCTCCTGCATTTAATTCAGTTCAGTCTTAAGTAGTTAAAGAAACTGTTTTCAGTGGCAACTAATAACTACTGACCTACAGTGACACTGGCCTACAATAGACTTGTCAGGCCTGAAAAAGCTGCACCAAAGAAGCTGATTAGGACTTCAAGAGGTTTGTAGCAAGAATCAATGGCTGGTCTGTACTAATGCTGTGGTTCCTGCACAGTGATGATAAAAGTGGACCACCATTAGTTATGCCTCATTAAGCTCCACGACTCTCCTAAAAAGAAATTTGTTTAGCCTGTCCAAAACCTAATGCAATTTTAAGCTGTCTGTGTTGAAATTCATAGTGCTTCAAAGAGAGAGAGGCCAAAGAACCAAGAATGCTACCGCAGAAGCATCAACAGCAAAGTTAATTTTGAAGTTTCTGATTATTAAAGGAAAGGTCTTACAGAAACCATCCAAAGATGGGTTTAGAGAGATATTTAGAGAGATCTTTATAACAAAAATAACAGTTATAGAAATTCTAGGAGTTGGTTTCCATTGAGACACTAACATATATAATTAAAAGGAAATTTTTAACAAATACCTGTCAAATCTTTGTGGTGGGTGCTGAAAGAGAGGTGTAGGACCTTGCCATGAGTCTTGGGGACCAATATCTGTGAAATTAAAGCAAAATAAAATATAAACACAGATGTAACATATCACAGTGAACCACAAATAGGTGTATTTTAAGACTTATTACAAAAACAAGTAGTTTTAAATCCTTACACAGATAAGAATTCTAGAACGTTTAATTTTAAGAATTACGAAGAACACAGTGACAAAAAGTTAGTATTTAGCAAAAATTTTGGTAAAGGGAGAAAGCAAGCTGCCCCTCATATGATGTGTAAGAATGGCTTAATTTCAAAAATTCTATTGAAACACACTTTGGCATGGCAGCTGTGAGGGGAGAATTAACCTCTTTATTGTTGTCACTGATCAGTTAAAAGGCATATTGCCAGTTAAATTTAACTCCAGTAATATTATTAAAATCTCAGGTGGCCTTCTGTGACATGGAGAAATGTGAAATAACTTTCAATTGCAAAACAAAAACAACCACTCATTCTTAGAAAGACCACTTTAATATATTATCTTTTTAAACCCTTCCCTCCCAAAGCCCAACGACTGCAGCCCCATCAATTAAAATTTGCCCCCATGGAAATAAACCAAATCATTAATTGATTGGCAATCTCATTCTTTTTACTCAGAAGATAGCAAGAAAGGCCAACTTCCAGGCATGTTTGTTACCCATCACCAAGCTTTCCAGATGAGGCGGCTATAAATCTGAGAAACTAAGTACTTTTAGTATAATCTGTATTAGAAAGCTACACACTAGGTGAACTGTGGCTAAGGACACCAGGAACTGCAACCATCAGATGCTACTAAAAGACCACCCACTTACGTCTTTTCTTAGCTCAAAAGTACAACATACTACAAAGATGTACCAGCAACATCATCATTTAACAAGCCATGCAATTAAATGGCTTCTGTTCTTTTAAATAAATGGACCAGTAAACAGAATGAAAGAAATATCTAATCAATAGATCCCTGGTGAGTTCAAAACACTTACATCATTTATCAATCAAAAGCTTCAGTTTCAGTGATATCTTTGATTATCCTCAATGATGTTTAAGTGCCACCAATTATAACAGCTGGATTCAGAAGTTGTCCAATGGATTTACTATGAGAGGACAGTAATGTCCCTGATAATGGGTTAATATTCAAGAACACCAGGGGCTAGCAATAATTTACTGGGACGCCACACTGCCTTTGTGAATCCGAGCATTAAAAAAGGCATGGCTGGAAGGAAACCTGAGCCCCTCTCCAGGCACATTCAGACTGGATGGCTTATACTTTAATGGTCTGACCTGAACAAAAACCTTTTATGGTAGCAGCTGAATAAACCGTGTACAGTGCAGGCATGTCTGATTGACACCAATGTAACTTTGCTGGTGGAAATCCAGCCTAATTTTCAACACTGGCAATTCCTGCTTTGGCTGCTGTTGGAGCAGAGTAATTCATAGAGGCCAATGAACAAAGCTTTTTGCACTATGTTCCTAACTGGTCAGGCAAAATTAGGGACATCCCTATACCAACCTCAACATATAAATACATTTGTGGCCAGGATTTGAAGCCCTTAAGGTTTGAGGTTCCTTATGCACTAACAATGTAAGACAGCACCATCATAAATTAATGAAACTAAGACAGTACAAATCTTGGATTTACTTTAGGAAGCAACTGCTATTGTAATGGTAGTTTAATCTTAAAAAACTCAAATATTCATGTGAGATGTACGTATTAAATTCAAGTCCGTATCAAGACTTATTAAATTATCTTAATATTGAACAGTCAGCCGGTTCTGAGAAATATACAACTTAAATGGTTTATAAAGGATCTGGCAACCTTTCCTATACAAAACCATTTCACATATCTTTATTACATTTCTGGAAAACTAGCAAAAAGCATACTACATGTGCAGGGACCCAGCTCACTTCATCTCCTAGTCCAATGGGCAGTGCTGGGATGGTATTTTTGAAGGGTCAAGGGAGAAGAAGCATTCTAGCCCCTCTCCATTCCATTATCCCCCACCACCTCTGCCTCACTCACAAAAAGAGGATAAAACTCAGGATTTCAAAAAGAATAACATAGAAGTGAAGTGCTAAATGAGAGTAAATAATAATCTGGATGCATTCTGATATCTGCTTTCATAATTGCTAAGAGCAGTTAGCTCAAAAACTACTGGTTTGGACACTTCTCTAACAGCGCTGACACTGTTATCCAAATATCTGTATAAACAGCAGAATTCCACACAAAGAGACAACACTGAAAATAGTTCTTCTTACTCAAGGTACACAGCACACACCTAAATACCGTAACAGAAAGAGTTGCAATGCCAAGTTTCTACCTTTCATCATGGCAATGTAAGAAAATAGGTAAGTGAGGAAACATAAAAACAAGAGGTTGACATTTCAAAAAGGTACAGAAAATGAGAGAAATGACAGTTAATATTTCATTGGTCTGGAAAATGCAAGCAATTCCTAGAACCGATGCAACGATTTAAGTTGCCCTCTCCAGTAGCAACTGAAGTGATAACTTATGTAATCAGCATGGCAATCAAAGCCAAGACTTCATGTTTACTGATTGGAAAATGCTCCCCCCCCCTTTTTTTCCCTTTTTGATTAGTGGAAAGTCAGCTAATTGACAAGTTTACTGACTGAAATGAAAATAATAAAAGCAGACACTCTGGCAGCAAAATCCAAGCCTGTATTCGCATAGTACTAGCAGACTCCACTTGACTCCTGCAAGCTATCAGCATACAATTATTCATCAGCTGAAAATTGGCACATCAATGTGAAATCAGGGAACACCACTAACCCCCACAGCTAGCTCTGAGAGAGCTTAGATTGGATTGACTGTATTACCCTGCTATACTCTAATTTTCATTCACTTACAAAAAGATGTCCTGGAAAATAAAAAGCTTAGTATGCTAAGTTCACAAGTTAATGTTCTTAGAATATGATGAGATTTAAGGAAACAAAAGTGAAGTGGATTTGAATAATTTTATCACACAGATGGAGTAAGATCTTGACAAACCAATATACTGACAAATATCTTCACCCTTATTTCTCAGACCAACACTCCTACCAAGCGCAATGATACATGAACACATAATGATACTTATACAAGTGCTAACCAACCACATTGCTAGAAATCCTGGAGTCCTGGCAGACCTACTAGTATGTAAAACTATGGTCGAGTGGTCAGGAGCAGGCCACAAAATTGAATGATTTCTCCTCATCTCCCTTTAGCAGGGCCTTTCTGTTGCTGACCCTGGTTGCGGAAGACCAGAAGCTCAAATTCAGAAATCATCTTCAAAACTGGGTATAAATACAAGACCATAAACACTGGACAAAATCTCCCCTTTCTTTTTCCTCTACTACCAGTCAGCTGGTTTTAGTCGTTTTTGTATTTATTACTGAGGTTTGATATCATTGTAATATCATTCAAAAACATTTTTCCTGCAATGCAGAAGTGAATTTATATTTATTAAATTTCCTACATAAATTAAGGCACCTGTCTTGTTATTTTTAAAAACTACCTAAATAGAGCAACCAAACTCAAACTCCTAGACATTTTTTGTATTTTCCCAAGTTTTCATGAGTAAGAAAAGGCATTTACAGTGGTACCTCTGGTTACGAACTTAATTCGTTCTAGAGGTCCATTCTTAACCTGAAACTGTTCTTAACCTGAGGTACCACTTTAGCTAATGGGGCTTCCCGCTGCTGTGCTATTTCTGTTCTCATCCTAGGGCAAAGTTCTTAACCCGAGGTACTACTTCCAGGTTAGCAGAGTCTGTAACCCGAAGTGTCTGTAACCCAAGGTGTTTGTAACCCGAGGTACCACTGTATAATGCTTTAGACACCCCATAACAGCACCCTAAAGTAGGCTTGTATGACTACCAGCCTTGCTTTCCAGAGGGGAGGGCCTGAGAAAGGGAGAGTGTGTCATTCCTAAGGCTACAAGTGGGTTTGTTCTTCTTATAAAATCTGTACTGAGGAATTCCTGAATCATCCTCTTAGCCACTCACTACACCATTTCTCAACTTGTACTGTGAGGACATGTTCAAACAATGATAAAAAGATGTACAATTGTGAAGGCCCAGCAGCAATGATGTAGGACTGTGAAGTTTCAGTAACAGGAAGGTTAACTTAAACATAAGTACTAGATGGCAATAGCAAACCAAGTATCATATGCTTCCAACTGGCCAAATGATTAAATAGAACCTTGAGTTCCATTTTTAAAAATTAAAATAGAAAGGGGGAAAAACTTACTTGAAAGCAATTTTGGAATCTGTTGTGGTCTTCCCAGCAGTGGTCTGTAAGTATTTCCCTGATTGTAAGCTCCAGGGGGAGCAATATTGCTGTAAACTCCACTTCCAGAATGTCCTCTGTTTCTTGACATTGCATGACTGTAATACGGAAGGGAAGAGAAATGAAGGTATCCATGGAAAAAGGCATTACACACGTGGCAACAGTGTTACATTTCACACCTGAACAATGGTAAATTCCTTCAACTCTAGGCAAGGCGAGACATTAATAGGTCGGCAAATCTTCTATGAATGATGGGATACACAGCCGACGTTAGGCACATCCACCGCTGTACAAAGCAAGAGTTGTGTGCCCAGGGCATCTGTACATACACTGACTGATTTCTTCAATTCTTTCTTCTCCAGAAACAGTCAGAAAGAGCATTTAAGTTAGGTAAATGTAAAAAAAGATAAAGGTAAAGGACCCCTGGATAGTTAAGTTCAGTCAAAGATGGCTATGGGGTGTGGCACTCATCTCACTTTCAGACCAAGGGAGCCAGCCTTTGTCCATAGACAGCTTTCTAGGTCATGTGGCCAGCAGGATTAAACCGCTTCTGGCGCAACGGGACACTGTGATGGAAGCAAGAGCACATGGAAACAGCATTTATCTTCCTGCTGCAGTGGTACCAATTTTCTACTTGCACTGGTGTGCTTTCGAACTGCTAGGTTGGCAGAAGCTGGGACAGAGCAACGGGAGCTCACCACTGTCAAGCAGAACGCACATAACAACGGCCCAGTAGCATTAACATCTGAAACAGTTCTCACTCTCTCTTCCATTGGCCCAACTTACGGAAAAACAGAATTGTAACATTTTAAAAAGTGGTGTCTCTTAGGTGATTTATTCAATTATGATCACAACTGGACAACTGAACCAGATTCCTCAGAAAGCTGGGGTTTTTTCTCCCCTTGGCTTCTCCTAACAGTGCAGATCAGGGATTGCTTTGGGATGCTCAGACATCAGCCACTGTGGTTCTAAAGTTTGGTAGGCATTAAAAAGTCCCCTAATCACTTGACATGGAAGGACACAATTTGTTCCAAGATAATACAAATATCAACAGTCTTTCAGAAGTTCACAGAACTTCCCCATCTGGAAACAAGACATTTAATTGCTATCATTAGCAATTCCCTTAATCTGATTAAAATAAGAAGAATGTTGCATTTAACTTTAATCTACTCAACACTTAACATATGCCTGGTTCAGTTTATTATTGTTGTTGTTTATGACATTTGTATGTTGCCCTTCATCTATAGATCTCAGAGGGGTTCACAACACAAAAATACAAGGTAAAAAATTCAAAATACATAATAAAAACAAAAAGAACATAACAAACCAATAACCCCCCCTTCTCTCCCCCACAAACATGTTTAAAAGGGTATCAGATGTTAATCAGCCAAAGGCCTGACTGAAAAGGAACGTTTTCGCCTGGTGCCTAAAGGTGTATAATGAAGGCACCAGGCAAACTTCCCTGGGGAGAGCATTCCACAAAGCAGGGAGCCCCTGCAGAGAAGGCCTGCTGCCACCCTCCAGACCTCTCATGGAGGAGGCACACAAAGAAAGGCCTCAGGTGATGATCTCAGAATAATGTTAAATTACTTCATATGGAGAAAGGTGGTCCTTGAGGTACTGTGGTCCTGAGCCGTTTTAAGGCTTTATAGGACAAAACTAGCACTTTGAATTGGGCCTGGAAACTAACTGATAGCCAGTGCAGACAGGCCAAAGGTCAGTGTAATACGTACAAACCATCTTGCCCTGCTGAGCAGCTTGGTTTACAAACTGTCTTCAGAGGCAGCCCTCTGCAGTAATCTAACCTAGAGGTTACCAGAGTGCAGACAACAGCAGCTGGCCTATCCCTGTCCAGATAGGGGCCAAACTGGGCCACCAGCCAAAGCTGATGGAAGGCAGACTTCACCAGATGCCACCTGAGCCTCCAGAGGAGTGTAACCCCATCAAGAGCAGGCCACCTCCCAGCCACCTGGTCTGAGGAACTGCCCACTCACAGGACCTCAGTCATATCTGCATTGAGCTTCAGTTTGTTGGCTCTCAGCCAGTTCATAACTGATGCAAGCAGCAGTCCAGCACATCCACTGCCCCATTGCAGATGTAAAGGAGAAGTAGAGCTGTGTGTCATCAGCATAAAGCGTATTCCAAACCTCCGGATAACCCCACTCAGCAATTTCAAGTAATGTTAAATAGCATAGTGGATAGAGATGTTAAATTCTCAAGAATAATCATTTGGAGAATATTCTCGATTAATGAGAATATTAGAGAATTTTCATTTAAAATAGGAGAATATTCATTTTAATGCATTGAAAATGATATAATTAGTTAATATACATGTTTATTCATGAGTAAACTTGTTCAGATGGCAACTAAAAACCGTACAGATACTTTTATTCAATGGGGCAATGCAGTGAATTCACATTCTTTGATTTGGTAAAGGGGAACTGACAATCAGAGGACTGCAGAAAACTAGTTACTGGCACTAAGTAAAAATATAGAAACGCCAGCTGTTTAAATCAAGGCCACCTCACATGCTGTTTCATATAATTGTATAGGCCTAGGTACTTTAAGTGTATAAAGCATTAAAGCTACTTTCTGTAAAAAAATCACAATGTATGGCCAGGGGTATAGAACTGCTAAGAATAAGGTCACACCAAAATAGGAAAAAAGGCTATTACATATAGTTTGAAACACATATGAATTCAAATGTTCATCAAATTAAATGAATAGCATTTTTAAAACAAAAAACCCCAAAAACCCCAAAAATGTTTTCTGTCGCTCACATTTCAGAACTGCCAATGGTGAATAACACAATCCCCAGTAATGTAACTGGATCAAAAACAATCATTATTCATTACTTACACTGGCAATATCACAACTTGACTTATTATTTACTAGATTTTTAAAAATGTGGGTTGTAAAACTGGTTCTTACATTAGAATTTACAGTTTGTGGAGAATATTTTCCAGAGAATTTTCTAGCAGAGAATATTCTCACCTCACATCACTTATAGGGGATAAAATTGAACCTTGTGGAACCCCACACTGAAGGCTCCACAGGGCCAAAGAATCACCCTCTGGAAACTACCATCCAAGTAGGATCGGAACCACCGCAAAGCAGTGCCACCCACCCGTAACTCAGACAGCCACTCCAGAAGAATACCATGGTTGATGGTATTGAAAGCTGTTGAGAGGTTGAGGAGAATTAACAGGGACACATTTTCCCTGACTCTCTTCTGACAGATGTCATCATGCAGAACAACCAAATCAATTTCTGTGCCAAAACCAGGGATGTTTTATTGAGTGGTTTCAGTTCCAGTTCCATGTCTTCCTCACTTAAAATTGAGTGCATAAATCTATATGAACAAAGAACATTAGATGAACAGTAGTTAAATCAGTTGCCTACCCCAAAGTTCTGAATGATGACTGGTCCAAGTGAACCTGCCTCCTGTCGCGGTTAAAGCCAAGCTGTGGCCTCCAAGGTCTGCCATCATTGTTAGTTTTCTCCCAGTCACCTGGCTTCAGAACTGGTGGAGGCTTTCTAAATAATAAGACAAGGAAGTTTAATCTAATAGGCACTAGAGACACAGAGTTGGAAGACCTGAAGGCCATCAAGTTCAATTCTCTGAAACAAGACATAGGACCACCCACAAAATCAATCTCACCCATTCTACAGTGCTGCAAGTTGTTCAGAAGAACTGGTAAGGGTAAACAGAAGGGTTACTTACTTTGCTCCAGATAACACCTCTGCCTTAAAAATAAAGTCTTCTTGGAATTGTGGGTCTTTAAAGTTGATACTAAGAATGAAAATATTTGAAACAATTATGAAGAATTAACACATTGCCTGTTATGTGACATCAAAGTTGGTAACTTACTTTCTCTCTTCAGAATACAGCAAGGATCAGTAGAGAGCAACTCAGGCCCAAAGATGAAATAAGAGCTCACCAGGCCTCTTGATTAGATCTGTTTTGAAATGGCCACAGCCACTTGTCACTCACCGAATATCACAGGGTGTCATGGGCAGGACAGGAAAAGCCACTTACAGAGCGTTCTGAATTGTTCCTTTGCAACCCAGAGTTGCATTCAGTCATTTACACCTGGCACTGAATACAAGATCCACTGCTTTAAGGCAGGATGGGTTCCTCTTGAGAGCTCGGATTCTGCCCATATGACTTGCATTCAGTGCCAATTGTAAACTGGGGCTGTACAGGAGCAATTATGCGTACACTCTAAGCCAGGCTCCCCCAACCTGGTTCCCACCCTTCCTGATGCTTTGGATTAAAATTCTCATCATCCCCGACCAATAGTCATACTGACTGGGGCTGATGAGAGTTGGAGTCCAACAACATCTGGTTGAGGAAGTCTTAAATTTGGTGCCAAGTGCAACCAGCACATCTTGGGGGCAGGATCATTTCCACCTGACATCATAATGGCCTGTCAAATGTGGACTGTGAAAGGCTGGTCACTATTTGATAAGGCCAATCATGTGGTCCCCCAACACTTGTGTAGGCAAAATTCTCTCTTTTTCAGCCCTAGTCAGATGCATTTATTCATGCACTATGTGGATGACTCAGAAAAAGGAGTTAATTAAGACAGAGACCATCACTATTGCTAAGATAACAGCTGGGAGGAGTCAGTAGATCCCTCTGCAATAAGGAAAGGGAAACCAGCAGTTATATTCATAATCTGAATACAGTTGAGAATAAAAAATATTTGATCCAACATTCTAAGGAAGGGCTCGTATTTTCCAAGATTTAACAGCTTAGTTGCCTTCAAGCCCACATAAGCAAGAGCCTGAGAAATGAGGAAATGTCTAACTTCATTAATTTGGTTCCCTCTCCCTTTCATATATCCCACTAGTCTCAAGAGAAGCCAACCAGGAACTGGTGAACACCTCAGCTATTGGGGACTTCACATCATGACCTAGAGGAAGTCATTTTGGGTAACTTCATTCATACACATTTTACCTTATTGCAGAATTCTGTGTCAGGTCACGCAGCATGGGCACAGGAGAGTGCAATGTCCTAATGGATATGGAAAAATGGAACAACTATTCATTTACAAGAAAAAAGTCTCTTGGCTGTAGACAAAAATGGAAAATGTATCTGATGTAAGCAGGCAATGGTCACTTACCATATTTTTCGCCCTATAGGACGCACCGGCCCATAGGACGCACCTAGTTTTCGGGGGGGGGGGGGAATCAAGGGAAAAAAATATGATTCCCCCCCCCCCCGCAGCTCTGGGTGCAGAAGCCGTGCAGCCCCATTAAAGAGCGCGCAGCTTTTGCCTGCTTTTGCGGGAGGTGGGGGAATTCCCCCACGTGCAACGCCTTCCCGCTGCCCCCCATCCTCTGGGGCTGGCAATGGGGGAAGCGCTGCTTTCTCCACCGCCAGCCTCAAAGAGCAGACTCTCCTGGCTTCAGCGGAAGCAACACAAAGCCTCTGGAGCGCAGGCTTCGCGTTGCTATCGCTGAAGCCAAGGAGCCTGCATTCGCCCCATAGGATGCACACACATTTCCCCTTCATTTTTGGAGGGGGAAAAGTGCGTCTTATAGGGCGAAAAATACAGTAATACCAAATGACATTTAACTGACTGAAGGGATCAAATTCTTGACAAGAGAGCTGCACAAGTATTTTGCATGCTAAATATTTCTAAGACAAAAACCTCAAATAACAAGGCTTGAAATGGAAGACTAAAAGAAGCTAAGGCAATATGCTTTAAAATGGTAAAGAAATGGGAAGGGAAGCATATTAACATTTCAAAATGACCACACGTAATATGTCATCAAACAGTACAGAAAGTTGAATAATCAATACTGCACTAATAAAATACAATATAGCAAAATTTAATCAAAATTGTCCATTTTCAAAACCAAAAACATTTAAAATTTTGCCATGCTTACATCAGCTCATGTTAACCATCCCTTTGGTGTCCATAGCACTTCTCAGTGTTTTCAGACTCGCCTTTAATCCCATCCCTCCTACTTTCTGTTAGCCTTTTATTCTCTTATTCTTCACTCTAGCCAATTTCCTCTACCAGATCTCCCTCCTTCTTTTTAAAACTTTAGCAAACCATCTTCAATTGGGGCATGACCCATCTATGCGTGTCTATTCAATAACTGAAAACTAGTGGCATGCATTAAGCAGCTTTTGATCTTCATTGTGAAGGAGGAAAATAAACTACAAACTAATTTTATTTTGTCTGAAGAACATTGAACAAGGAGGGATTCTTAATCAGCAAATAAACCTTGCTGTAAGTTATACTTACTCATCAGGAAGAACTGGATTGTCATTCCTGGCTAATTTTCCTTGAATACCATGACACAGTTCAGGGGGAAGGCCTACTGCCTATTGGGGAATAATAAAATCCTGATCAGATGAGCCAGACAAGAATGAATTAAGTGTAATATCCATTAGAACAAATTTGACGCACCTCTTTTTCACCAGACTTGTACTGTTCGAGTATGAAGTCATGAAGTTGATGCTGTTTCCCAACAAAAAGAACATCACCACCAAGACTATTTCTTCTGACTGAAAAAAGAAGGGGGTGATAATTCTTCATTAAGAGCAACCTAATTAAGGAGTAATACTTACAAAACAGGCTCATGTTGCTTACTACTGGCACCATAAACTAAAAAAGTCCTGTCTAGATTTATCATTGATTTGACATTGTACAGGGATGCTTGCTTTGATGAGCATCCAAGTTTACTCTGAGTACTGGGGGAGAGGAGAGCATCCATTTGTCTTAGACTAGTGCTTCATGCAACTGAACAACCTTCCATGGCTTTATCAGTGTACTAGTGTGGGACCACAATGAAGTCTCTGTCCATTTGGTACACACTTAACCATTTGCTTACAAGGTGTCATGCACCATGGGGATCAAGCCAGGAACTCTGGGAGTCTGGCACCAGATGTCTTTCTGAAAGTATTTATACACTGCCCTCTCATAAAACAGGGGGCACAGCAATGCAAAAACCTGTAAATGTACAAACCAATGTAAAGCTGTAGAAAACAGTAATTAAAATGATGGGATACTCAATAAAAATTTAAACAACTGCATAAGCCTTTGGGCAAATAATAATAAATGAATGAAAAAAAAACCTTTAACCAAAAAGGCTCTCAGAGTAACTTAGAAAAAATCAGTTCTGAGGATGCCCCCCCCCTTGGGTTCTTCTTCTACATCATAATTTTATTATTTGTACCCTGCCCATCTGACTGGGTTGCCCCAGCCATTCTGTGCAGCATCCAACAGATATAAAAACATTAAAAAGCTTCCCTAATCAGGTCTGCCTTTAGATGACTTCTAAAAAGGCATGACACACAAGGAAGGAAGAATGAGAGGAAGGAAAAGCAAGCTCAAGCACAATTCTTGAATTTATAATCAATGTGAATGTGGTTCTGGTTGTCTTGCCCTTGATGAAGAGCAGTCCGTATCATAACAGAGGCAGAAAGCAATAGTTCAACCCTTCTTAGCCTTTGGGTGGAGCATTTTGACATATTTGGTCAAAATAGGAGTCAGAATACTGCAAAAAGGGAGATTCAGCTTAAAGTGTGAAACATCAGGACTAATGCAGAGGCTGCATGTTCATTCTATACAGGTTACTAAGGCTGAGCACTAAGGCTGAGAATGGTAACAGATCTTGGCACCTGAGATCAAAATAGAAGCAAACTGATTTATGGTGTGGAAAAGCAGATGCGGGTTTTATAGTAGGAAAAAGTAGCATTGCACAAAAGTACCACTGCCAAAAGCCTTGGTACTCAGAAAGATTCTTTAATCCTGCCACTCTTACTTTCTTCAGGGGTGAGGTCAGGGTACACCTCTGCTAGAGCAGCTCTCAGACGGCGTTCGTCAACAAAAGGCAACAGTGCAACTCCTACAGAAAACAACTCATTAGAGTTCATATTTTCTTTTTAATAGTACAAAACGTAAGGTTACAAAATAGTACAAAAGGGTAGAAGAAACTTTGGCAAGATGAAGCCAAATTGTCCCCAAATCATAAAAAGATCCTTAATGGATCAGACCCTAGTCTTACCTAGTTCAACATCCTGTTCTTACAGTGGCTCACCAAATCAAGCCAAGCTAAGCATATGGTTTAGCTCTCTCACTGAAATTAGTGAGACTTAATGGTACAGGCAACCTCCTGTTTACGCAGGGGGTTACGTTCCAAGGCATACATGAAATCATGTATATATTCCTTATGGGCACAGTCACATTTCAACTCTCTTTAGTCAACAGAAATAAATGCTGCAAAAGTATAAAGCACAACCTAGTCAATAAACACACTCTTTAAAATGAAGACTAGAAGATTTAAAATTAACTTTGGTTAGACTGTACCAACGAACTGTGTCAAAGTATACATGAACATATATAACTTTTCTTCAGTTCATTATGGTATTAGCTTTTAGTTTTTTGCTATTTCAGAACACTGAAGTTCTACATTCCAAGTTATAAAGGTTCTCAGAATCCTAATAAAATTACTGAAGAATGCAAGACCCCAAAATTTATTTTCAAGTATTTCTATCTGGCTTTCTGTTATAAAAGTAACTCAAAGCAGTTAAATAATTAAAATACTCCAAAACAAAATATGCTACATGAATAATGAATTATATTTTGGTTAATTTCAAGCCAAAATAATGTTATCTGATAACAGACACATAAATCATTTTGGCAAGTGGTTGCAAACATGACTTACAGAATAAATTATTTCTTGTTTTGTTGAAATGGCTCCAAAGACATATTGATGAACAAGTATTAATTTTGTGATCTTAAATATTACCTTGCCAAGCATATTTCTTTCCATTCAAATCAATAGCAAAGTCTTCGGGGTAAAAATCAATTATACTTGATTCCTGTTTTTTAAAAAACAAGATCATTACAGTGATTCAGAGATTTGTACAGTAACAGATGAAGAATTTGATTAATCTTGCACAAGCTTAGAGATCCTATTTAGTTATTATTGCATTTACATCCCCCCTTTTCTCCAAGGAGTGCAGGTGGTACACACAGTCCATCCTGGTTTAATCGCAACAACCCCGTGAGGTAAATTAGGGTGAGAGGCAGTGACGGATCCAAAGTCACCCAGGGAGCGTCATGGCCGAATGGGCGATTGGAACCCTGTTCTGCCAGGTCCTAGTCTGACACTCTAACCATTACACCACACTGACTCATCATCTTTTTTGATGAAGTGGTCTATAAAGTTTTCTGAATTAAAAATTACAATACATATAAGCTATTTCTTTTCTTCTTTTCAAACTCAGTACAGTGGTACCTTGGTTTACGAACTTAATCCATTCTGGAAGTCCGTTCTTAAACCAAAGCGTTCTTAAACCAAGCCGTGCTTTCCCATAGAAAGTAATGGAAACGGATTAATCCGTTCCAGACAATGAAAAGCAACCCCTGAAACAGCAATTTCACATGAATTTTACTATCTAACAAGGCCATTGATCCATAAAATGAAAACAATAATCAATGTACTATACTATACTATAAAATAAATAAAACAGTATTGTAGATGATAAAAATGAAAATGAAAATTTTTTCTTACCTGTACTAATGATAGTCATTGTTTGGATGGGGGGGGGGGGCTTTTATCCATTTCCACAGTCACACAATCAATCAGTCAGTCAGTCAATCAGTCAGTCAATCAATCAATCAATCAATCAGCAGTTGAACTGGGATCCACACAGATCCCCCCCCCCATGCTGCTGCGGGAAATGCTCCCTAGAGTGTGCGCCTCCCACAGCGGCATGGGGTGGGGGGGGGGAGATGCGCACCTGCTAGCCAGCTGGCTCTTGTCTTGGGAAACCTTTCCATGCACCTCCATCTCCCAAGCAGTTTGGCAGCAAAATAAATTTCCCCTGCCCGGCCGGGCTGTGAGAGGAAGGCGCTCTGCTCATGCAATGGCGGCAGCTGTTCCCTGGGAACTATGCGGAGGTGTGCTCGCAGCTGCCTTGGCTGACTGCCCCGGGTAAGTCGGAGGGGGGAGGAGGGAGCAAGTCCAGCCGGCCACCATTGTGTGCACCTGGGAGTAAGCACTGTGCAACTTCCCTCCGCCCAGCCAGCTGGACTCGCCTCCTCCTTGCCCTCCGACTACCAGGGCAGACGGCTAAGGCAGCTGCAAGCACGCCTCCGCATGGTTCCCGGGGAGCACCCATCGCCATTGTGCAAGCAGAGCGCCTTCCTCCCACAGCCTGGCCAGGCGGAGGGAACTTTTTCTTGCTGCCGAACTGCTTGGGAGACGGAGGTGCATGGAAAGGCCGCACGGTTTCCCAAAACAAGAGCCAGCTGGCTGGCGGGCGCGCATCTTCGCTCCCTTGCTGCTATGGGAAACGTCGTGACAACCCCCTTCTCCACTGCCGGACAATGGAAGTGTGGCACTCAAAATGGAAGTGCAGCTCCGCAGTATGTTCATATTCCCCCCCCCCCCGAGAAAAACACACCACACAACACGGAACACTCATTTCCGGGTTTGAAGTGGTTGCAACCCAAAAAGTTCATTGGCTAGGCTGTTCATAACCTGAGGTACCACTGTATGAAGAACAGGTCAAAATGAACAGTACTTTGTTGACAATTTTCAAGCTCTGGTTCAATAACCACTTCTAAAGTTTGAAATTTCAAACTGCAAGTTCTGGACATTTTCTAAATGTTAACACTTCAGACAGTAGCTTTAATCTCTCTTGCCAGTTGTAGTTCTCAATGCTTATCTTTGGTACACGCTCCACAATGTGGCTTGACCAGAATTGGGACAGCTGGAGGGGTCATTTGAGGTCATCCTATCTCAGTGTTTCTCAAACTTAGGTCTCCCAGCGGTTGTTGGACTACAACTCCCATCATCCCTAGCTGGCAGGACCGGTGGTTAGGGATGATGGGAGTTGCAGTACAACAGCTGGAGGCCCCAGTTTGAGAAACACTGTCCTAGCTCTAACTGTTCCTCAGTTCACTACAGCTAGCAAAGAACAAATTGGGCTCCAACTGGAAGAGGTGTACCCTGGCCTCAAGTCAGCATGGTTTTCCAAGTTTCTGTCTCCAGTAAACAGAGTAAAACAGGCACATTATTCAGACAGATACTGAAGCTATTAATAGAATATCAAAACAAACATTTCAATTTTGAATAGATGAAAAGGTGAATAAACAAAAGCAAAATTCTTACCGGATCAGTCATAAGATTCCGCCAAGTTGGTGGGAGAAAGTTACCACTAGCTGCAGGAAAGACTCCCATAAGTTGTTCAAGAGGTCTGAACTGCCAAAAACAAAAGTCAACAGCAATAACTACTTTGATCACCCCCATAACAATATTAGTGACTTCCAAATAATTATGAAGATGAACAGTAATCTTACCGGTTTGGTTCCTTTTTCAAAGTCTGAGGGCATGTCTGCAATTCCTTCAAAATCTGAAGCAAATGGCGCATAATGGAATGGATAATACCATTTCCAGGAGGCACACCCCTAGTTTGCAAAATGTAAGAAGAAACCAAGTCACAGCTAGAAGACCCAGTAACACTTCCGTAGGGAGACAGGCAAGACTGAAAGCCACCTGCTGACTAATTCAGATCAATTTCTAAAGCAACATACGCATTTGCCAAAATATTGATTTATTTATTTTTTGGTACACCAACCTAAGATATGGGACCAATATACCAATTCAACAAATGAAACAGTGACCCCAAATCTCTTTTCCAGTGGCAATGTCATTTTACATTACTACTAACTCAGTTGCCACTGCTTTACATACTGAAAACTTCTTGCAATATACTGCAAAGATGGCGTACCAAACTTACTCATTGAAAAAGAAATCAAGTGATTGTAACATCTATAATACAATTCACCAACGGTCAGCAGCATGGGGCAGAACATTTTCCATAACAAAAACATTTCAGTTTCTATAAAAGCATTTCTTCTCAAAATTTGCTTTTAATAATGGATACCATATTAATTAAACTCAACAGATTCAAAATTCTAATTATCATTTTTCAGGAGTGTGTCAAGGAAGCATATGCCTATACAATTATACCTATATGCCTGCAGCACAACTGTATCTGTGTGGGGGTTATGTTCCAGAAATGGCAAAACTACATATACCCAAAACACCCTTGCGCCAACACCCACCCTTGCTATCCAGGCTCTGGGAAGCTCTCACAGGGCCGTCTGAGTTCCTGCAAGAGCCTCCCTGAGCCTGTAAGCAAGACAGAGAGCTTAAAAGCTATTTCTGCATCAGGAAAACCCACTGCAAAAGGAGCTTTTAAGCTCTTTGCTTTGTGTGCAATTAATTTATGGGACTTCAACTAGCTTGCTTTCAACCGTGCATATGATGCCATCATTTTGTATATATATACAGAGTGCTTTGCTGCCCAGTTGAGAAAACCAGATCCAGCATGTGGCCTGTCACATGCCTTGGGTCAATGACATAGAATTGTAGAGTCTGAAGGGACCTTGAGGGTCATGTAGTCCAACCGCCTGAAATGCACGAATCTCAACTAAATTATACATGACAGATGGTCACTCAACCTCTGCTTAAAAGCCTCCAAAGGAGAGTCTATCATCTCTCATGTGAGTCTGTTCCACTGTGGAACAGCTCTTACTATACAGAAGTTCTTCCTAATGTTTAGCCAACGTCTCCTCTATGCACATTCTAGCTTGTCAATATCCTTCTTAACTTGCGGTGCCCAGAACTGGGCACAGTATTCCAGGTTTGGTCTGACCAGGGTTTAAATGAGCAGGACTCTGACTTCCTTTGATTGGGACACCAGACTTCTGTTGATGAAGCCTAGATTAGCATTAGCTTCATTTGCTGCTGCATTACACTGCAGTCCAGGTTGTGGTTTTGAATAAGATCCTCCAGCTACAGTAAGGAGACTAGCAAAGATAGAAGAGGTAGAAGTCATCTAAAGAGCAGGAACAATTATAGCTGATAATAGTTTGCTTCCCGACAATCCTAATGCACTTTTACTTTTTGCAGCTAGTTTGCCAGAAGATTGTTTTGTTGTCAGAGCCATTGTTGAGCAGAAGGCAAAAGCCAGACAGAAAACTAACAGAGGCAAAAAGGCTTTATTTATTTATTGTGGAATCAAAAGCACTACAGAGAGATAGCTGTAATAAGCTGAAGAAGAAGAAGAAGAAGAAGAAGAAGAAGAAGAAGAAGAAGAAGAAGAAGAAGAAAGGTAGGAACATTTTTTAAGAAGAAGAGATGCATACCAAAAACAGAGGCCTGAGCTAAGAATAATGGGGAGAGGAACACAACTTCTATGCTGGAAAGGGTAGAAATGAACTGAGGAGCCACCAGCAGGAGAAAGGAGAAAGGGGAAACAAATCTAGACCACATCCTTGCTTTCTGGCTGGCTGGAAAAGGCACAACCCACAGTGGATGTCTCCCACACCAAACAAGAGGCAAGGCTGTGCAGGGAAGCAGGAGCCATGAACCTCAGAAGAGGTTCAGCTCATTTATACTGCGTTAAACCACGGTTTAAAGTGATGTCCCCATGAAATCATAGAACATGTTCCTTTTATATTAAGGAAGTCTGAAGTTACAAAAAACAATGGCATTAGATGTGATTTGAGAAATCATACAGACAAAAGTAACACTAAGTGCTAATTCAAACACCAACAACTTCCAAAACACATGCCTGGATCTAAACCAAATCTACTACCTCAACATAACCCTATGGCAAAGAGAGAAGGCCAGGGTGTGAGGGCATCTTATTTAAATGTGGTTAATGTCTACTGGCTTTAACTAATCCAGAAGTTTCTGAATCTGCACAACAGACCTGTTTTATTTATCTTTATAATAACTATTCTTCATTATCTATTGTTAAACATTTCTTCAGACTCCAATTGAATGAAACATTTCTGACCATTACACACACACAATAGCAGTGCATTATAATTGTCCCAAATCTTAATTTAAACTTTTCAATACTCTTCTGTATAAAGATAACATAATAATTGCACTCCCGACTGATCATTCGTGGTATCAGGTTTTTACCAAAATAAAGTTGCTGTAAAACGTCATTACAACACTACACCATGATTTGCTTTATTAAGCTTTAAAGAACTCAATATAGCTAACAGAATTATTATTTTTTTAAATAATTTTTATTCATTTTTCAAACACATAATAAAAACAAAACACAAAACAAAAACTCAAAACACAAAACAAAAGCATACAAAACATTTAAACAAATATAACTTCAAAATTGTATTTTCATACACCTTCTTTCCTTCGACTTCCCCATACCTCCCCATCCCTGCATCCTTGTTTTATGGTTCTTTAGCAACCCTTTGGTCAATTTATCTTGATTCCCTTTCATTAAATTTCCTTTAGTTTTTTAGTTACAGCTGTAATTCTCTGTTTCTTACCCCTTGACATCTTAGCATTCCTCAATTTTACAACAGTTTTTAAGGTATATTTTAAATTTCTTCCAGTCCTCTTCCACTGTCTCCTTCCCCTGGTCACGGATTCTGCCCGTCATCTCAGCCAGTCCCATAAAGTCCATCACCTTTGTTTGCCATTCTTCCAGAGTAGGTAGTTCTTGCATCTTCCAATACTTCGCCAGTAGAATTCTTGCTGCTGTGGTAGCATACATAAAGAAAATCCTATCCTTCTTTAACACCAATTGGCCAAGCATGCCCAAGAGAAAAGCCTCTGGTTTCTTAGGAAAAGTCCACTTAAGGACTTTCTTAATTTCATTATAGATCATTTCCCAAAAAGCTTTAATCTTCGGGCAGGTCCACCAAAGGTGATAAAAAGTACCTTCAGTCTCATTACATTTCCAACATTTGTTATTTGGCAAATGATAGATTTTTGCAAGCTTGACTGGGGTCATGTACCACCTATAGATCATCTTCATTATGTTTTCTTTTAAAGCATTACATGCAGTAAATTTAATACCGGTAGTCCATAACTGTTCCCAGTCAGCAAACATAATATCATGACCGATGTCTTGTGCCCATTTAATCATAGCTGATTTCACCATCTCATCCTGTGTGTTCCATTTCAACAGCAAATTATACATTCTTGATAAATTCTTAGTATTGGGTTCTAACAATTCTGTTTCTAGTTTTGACCTCTCTTTCTGAAATCCTATCTTCCTGTCCTGTTTGAATGTCTCATTTATCTGATGATAGTGCAACCAATCTCAAACCTTGGGCTTTAGTTTCTCGTAACTCTGAAGTTTAACCCTTTCACCATCATATTCTAGAATTTCATAATATTTTGGCCATTTAGAGTCCATATTAAGCTTTTTTACTTCCCTAGCTTCCATTGGTGACACCCACCTGGGGGTTTTACTTTCCAACAAATCTTTGTATCTAATCCAAACATTATACAATGCTTTCCTTACAATATGGTTTTTAAAGCCTTTATACACCTTTGCCTTGTCGTACCATAAATATGCATGCCAACCAAAGCTATTGTCATACCCTTCCAAATCCAAAATGTCTGTGTTCTCAAGAAGTAGCCAATGTTTCAACCAGCAAAAAGCTGCCGATTCATAATAAAGTCTTAAGTCCGGCAGGGCAAACCCCCCTCTATCTTTTGCATCAGTTAATATCTTAAATTTTATTCTGGGCTTTTTGCCCTGCCAGACAAATTTTGATATGTCTTTCTGCCACTTCTTGAAACAGTCCATCTTGTCCAAAATCTGCAACGTCTGAAATAAAAATAGCATTCTAGGCAATACATTCATCTTAATAGTAGCGATCCGGCCTAACAAGGAAAGTTTCAACCTTGACCATATTTCTAGATCTTTCTTTACTTCTAACCAACATTTTTCATAGTTATCCTTAAATAAATTCACATTCTTAGATGTTAAGTTTATCCCCAGGTATTTCACTTTTTTCCTTATTTCCAAACCTGTTTCATTCTGAAATCTCTCTCTTTCCTCCATTGTTAAATTTTTTTCCAACACTTTCGTTTTTTGTTTGTTCAGTTTAAAACCTGCTACTCGACCAAATATTTCAATTAATTCTAATACTCTTTTAGTACTAGTGTCTGGCTGTTGCAGGGTCAATACTAGATCATCTGCAAATGCTCTTAGTTTGTAGTGTCTAACTCCGACCTGAACTCCTTTAACCAACTGGTCCTTTCTAATCATGTTTAACAAAACCTCCAGGACTGATATAAAAAGCAAAGGGGATATTGGGCATCCCTGCCGTGTACCTTTTTCTATGAATATTTCTTCCGTTACCACATTGTTTACAATTAGCTTAGCTTTTTGTTTAGAATATATTGCACCTATACCGTTTTCAAAACCTTGGCCTACCCCCATCCCTTGGAGATTCTTCTTCATAAAGCTCCAACAAATATTGTCAAAGGCTTTCTCCGCGTCCACGAAAATCAGAACAGCCTTCCTGTTAATATCGACTTCTAACAACTCCAAAATGTCTATAATGTTCCTCACGTTGTCTGACATATGTCTCCCTGGGAGAAAGCCCGTTTGGTCCTTATGAATCTCCCCTATCAACACTCTCTTCAATCTTTTTGCCAAAATGTCTGCAAAAATTTTGTAATCCACATTGAGTAAAGATATAGGGCGGTAGTTTCTAACCTGGTTCTTCTCAGTCTCTGTTTTCGGTATAAGTGAGATGAAAGCCTCTTTCCACGATTCAGGTGCCTTCTTCCCCTCCAAAATTTCATTACAAACTTCCTTCAGTGGTTGTATTAGCCATTCCTTCAGCACTTTATAATATCTAGCCGTCAAACCATCTGGTCCTGATGATTTTCCTAATTGCATATTCTGAATGGCACCCTCTATTTCTTGTTCTGTTATTTTCTCATTCAGGATCATTTTGCTTTGTTCTGAGATTTTTGGTAGGCCATATTTTTTAATAAATTCTTCTATTTCTTGTTCGTTAACTGGCCCTTGTGCATACAATTTCTTAAAAAAACTTTGAAAACAATTACTTATCTCATTAGGTTTGTAGATAATTTTTCCATCCATTTCTAGACTTGTCACAGTATTCAATTTCTGTCTCTTTTTCAATTGCCATGACAGAAGTTTCCCACATTTATCTGCTGATTCAAAAGTCTTTTGTCTCATTTGCTTTATTTTCCATTCTATTTCTTGATTCATAAGTTCCATGTATTGCATCTGATAAAACTTTATTTCTCTCAAAATCTCATGGGACTTTGGTTTGGACCTCAACTTCTTTTCTCCTTCTTTCATTTTTTCTAAGATTTTTTCTTTCCTCTCATTTTGTTTCTTCCTCTTTATGGAGTTCTGTTGAATTAGGAAACCTCGCATCACGGCTTTGCTAGCGTCCCAAATTGTTCTTTTCTCCACTTCTGTTCTCAAATTTATCTCAAAGTAATCTTTCAATGTTTTTAGGGCCTTCTTATAAATCTCTTCATCTCTAAATAGGGTGTCATTCATTCTCCATCTAAAGGATCCAGTTGTTGTTAATTTCATCTCCATCTTTACAGCGTTATGGTCGGAGCAGGTTTTTGGGCAGATTTCTACTTTTTTTGTTCTTGGCGCCAGGCTACTAGAAACCCAGATTTGGTCGATTCTTGTCCATGTCATTTTTGCTTCAGAGAAAAAAGTTCCCTCTCTCTCAAGAGGGTTCCTTATTCTCCATATGTCAATCAGGTCCATAGTTTCAGTCATTTCAAAAAAAGTCTTTGGTAGTCTCCCTTCCTTTGAAATCACCTGTCTCTGTGCTTTATCCATGTTTGTGGAGACGACTCCATTCATATCTCCCATCATTACGATTTTATAGTCTAAAAAGTCCATTAAAGTCTCATGCAACTTCTTAAAGAATTCGGCCTTCCCTTCATTTGGCGCATAAACTCCAACTATCAAAATTTTTTCTCCTTGAATTTGTATTTCAATTGCCAGGTACCTTCCTTGTTCATCTTTAAATATCATTTTTGGAGCCAATTTTTCCTTTGCATAAATCACCACACCTCTTTTCTTCACTTTGTCTGATGAAATAAATTCCTGTCCAAGTCTCTTGTTTATCAGCAATTTCCTGTGTATCCTGGCAATGTGGGTTTCTTGTAAGCATATTAGGTCTAATTGTTCTCTCTTCAAGATATGAAAAACTTGACGTCTTTTCCAGGGAAGGTTCAAACCGTTGCAATTCCAACTAAGAAGTTGCAGAGACATTTTGTTCTTAAGTACCTGTTCCTCCGACTGCTCCAAGCTTTTGTTCTTCCTCCGTTGGTGGTGGTAAAAGTCCGAATGATAGATTTGCAATGTCAGTTGGTTCTTTCTCCTCTACAATTCCTTTCTGCAGGTCTTCCACGTATCTCTCCAGAAACTGTTCTTTGTCTTGAATTGTTCTTATTTTGATCTTCCTTCCTTTAAAATTGAAGGACAGTCCTTGTGGAAACTCCCATCTAAAAGGTATGGTGTTTTTCTTCAGCAGGTCGACCAAATTTTTATAGAGGGTTCTCACCTCCAAGATATATTTTGGGATGTCTTTAAAAATCTGTATTTGACAGTTCTGAATCACCAGTGCCTTTTGATAATGCAGGTTCAATATTTTATCTCTTTCTTCCTTTGATCTCAGTGTAATTAGACAATCCCTTGGTTTCTTGTCCTGCCTCCTGCCCAGCCGAAAGGCTGTTGTTATCTCAAATTCATCTTCTTCCCCCCATTCCTCTTGCCAAAAAACCGCAAAATTCTCTGTAAGGAAGTCCACAAGGCTGTCCCCCTCTCTTTCAGGAACCAGTCTTAATTTCAAGTTTTTCTCTTTCCTCTGGAGTTCCAGTAAAGACAGGGTTGCATCATGTTCATTCACTTTTTTTATGATCGGCCCAAACTTTTCCCTTGTCTCCTCTGCAGTATTTTTTGCACTTTCCGCGATCTTTCGTGTTTCAGAGCTCTCTTGAATTAATCTATTAATAGAATCTGTGTTAGATGTTACACTTGCTGTATTCACATCTAGTCTTGCTGTCAGCTCTGTCAATTTTTTGGAATTTTCTGTAGACAACTTTGTCAGTGCTTCCAAAGATTGGTTTATTTTAAGCAGTGCCTGTGTCATAGGATCCATAGAGGCTGTTGCTGCTTTTTCCTGTGCAGCTGGTGTTGTGCCTGATATTGAGCCCCTTTTCTTCTGTGATTGCTTTGCTTTAAGTCTAGTTACTATCTCTTCTGTTGGGCCACTCATATCCTCAAGGTCGTTCTCACAGAAAGAACTTACAAGTGGAAAATCCCATTGTTTCTTTTTTGATGTAACAGTTTCACTTAAAACCCTCTAGAGGGAGCATTCAATTGTATCCGAATGGAAAGGAGAAACAAAGGAACAAGGAAGCATAAAGCGGTAAACAGCAACTTCCAAAGTCCACACTGTAAATCCTCAGTTTTTCAATGTAACCAAAAATTCAGCAGACTACTCCCATTAAAGTCCAGTAACTTTGTTTCAGACAAACCCCCACTTTGTATCCAGTTTAGTCTGACAGTTCACTTTCCCGATGCCTTGCTTAGGCAGCCTGACCTGGGGGATTTGGCAGTGAAAGATCTTATTTTCCTGTTTATTTTCACGCAGGTTATCAATGTCCAACTCTCTTCCCCCCTTCTCCTGCCTATCGGGGGGAAGCCTAAGTCCGATGTCAGGTTTGACAGCTTAAAAAAATATTTTCCCTTCAAATGCAGCTTGCTTTTTTCGTTGCTTTGTTTATCATGCAGCTCAGGGGAGGCAGACTTCCTTAGTTTATGCCTTTCCCGTTTTCAGCCAAATTTCCAAATTTTAGTGTCCCATCAATCTCTCAATCTTACTCACGGGTGTTGTAGTCAATTTTCAGTTTCAGGAAGGAATCGGCGCTCTCCGTTCATGGCGACGCGGCTTCACTCCGCGGGCTGGGTGACGACTCTCAGCACCGCGCTTACCCCGATGCCGCTCCGAAGCCTTTAAAAAGGCTCCTTCACAGTACCTCTGTCAATTCTATACCAGCAATGATGCTAGATGTACCTCTAATTATGCCATTGCTGAGTCTTATTACATTATTTGGGAGACAAGCAAATGAAGTTTTTTGAAATTATATAAATTTTAATGAAAGATAGTAAGTACCTGATAATAGTACCGGAGAACCCAGCAAAGCCCTTCTACGTAAGACTGTACAACTTTACGACGGAAATTTTTATCAGAGACATCAACATCAAATTTGTTCTTGTAGTAGCGCTGCTTCCAGCCAGCTTCCCATAACCTATACAACAATTCAAGCTTTGTTATTATTTTTTGTATAACATGACTTGAAATAACATACAATTCAATTTTTAAAATTGTTTTAATACAAGATTAAGTAGTATCACATGCCTTTGTTGACCCCTACCTTTCTCATTCTTTCCTTCATTCTCTTCCTGTTAGCCAAACATATGAGTGCACACAGACTGGGATTCAAAGAGAGGCTTTTTGGGCCCCTCTTCCTTCTGCAGCCCCCTTCACTTCATCTAAGAAGCTTTTATAGAGGTTCACAGAGGTCCTTCTGGCACACGGCAGAAGAAACAGATTCAGCTGGAAGGGAAACCACTCCTTCCCCAGCGTGTGTCTCTGTACACACATAGAGACATGTGCCAAGAAGCTTCTCTGGATCTCAGTCACCAGGCCTTGCTCGACCGTGACATTTGTGTGGCAGGTGGAGAGCATGGACAACTCATCATCTCTCAGCCTAAGCTACCACACAGTTTCGTTGTGAGCATGAAGTACAACTGTGTGCTACGTGAAGGAAATAGGAGCTCCAAGTATTGCTTGTGGAACTAATATTCTTTCTCTTGGGAGCAGTTAACCTAACAGTGAAGCATGTATATTAAAATACATTTTCTGAATCCAACCCCCTCACCCTGTGAACAAGCACAAAAGAGTACACCAGTCCTCCAAAAAACTACAGGCTCCCCATTAAAAGCTATTATGGAGAATCCCTCAGCTTTTGGAAAGCATTTTAGAGGGGAGTTGCTGTAAGAGGTGCCCATATACAAGCAGCAGTGACTCTGTGGTACTTTGGATCCATGCCACAATTTCTGACATATTTAAGAGTACACGGAAGAATATATGAACTCATGAGGCTGTCTTATACAGAATCAAATCACTGGTCAACTTAGCCAAATACTGTCTACCCTGACAGGCAGAGGCTTCCAGCTTGAGGCTTTTTAAACTGGAGCTGCTGGGTTTTTAGCCTGGAATTTTGAGAGTAAAAAGTATATCCTTTAGCAATAATCCAATTCCCCAAAGGAGCTGAAGTAAAGCCTTAAGTAAAGAGATTTGGTTGTAGAACTTTAAGAGTTAAACAGTTTCATTTATGCTGTAAAACAATGACATTCTGCTCACAGCGGCTGAGCTGAATATTGAACCTCTAGCCAATCTGGTGCTGAGTCTCAAAGGGAGTAGTAGCTTTTAGGACGAAAACCTTCATGCATACTAATGGAGACACTTAAAATTTAACAGCTATAGCCTACACATCTCACTGGAATTTCCTGAGTATCCCAACCCTCCACATTAATTATTGGTGGATAAAAAGATCATGGAAAAGCATTAGAAGGTGCTATAGATAAAGGGTAAACAGTATTAATGAGGCGACATCCCTTTTGGCAATTCACTAACAAAGTACCAAATGTATCACCTGATATTATCTTCAGGCTCAGGTTCACTGTCACTGTCCTCTACTTTCCGCTTAATTCCTCCTGCTGGAGATGGTGACCCATCAGAGGTGAAACTCGTATTAGGAGATGCTGAAGGAGTCTGGGGATGTAGTTGTCAGGCAGATAGTTGGAAAAAGATTTCATTACACTTATAAAATTAATGGCTTTGTCATAAAGAAATAAAAAGAGAACCATCTATTTTATTGAGGTGCAGAAGCTGGGATCCAAAAGAATCATGTACAAGCTAGTTCCAGGCACCCAAGTGGCTTTGAGCAAGTAGCATTCCATTCCACGTAAAAAGCCACGGGGGGGGGGGTGCGGTTCAAAAGCAGATTGTGATATGGCAGGCAGGGAGAGTCGCTGTGTTTAAAAGAAGGAAAACATACCACTAGAGATCCTGCTCCCCCAACTCAACATAGCTGAAGACTACTTTATGTGTTACAATTTTATTAGGTGCATCTATCAGTTAAAACCATTAAAAGTGCATATATGTTGTTTTAACTTCATGTAAACAGTGGAAATTTGTGCTGGAAAATGCCAGTCTTGGCTCCACACATATGGAGCAAACTTCCTTGTACATGAAACTGGGGTGTGTATGTGTATGTCTCAAGAGTTCATTAATTTGACTGATTGATTAAATTTCTATCCAGTCCTTCCTCTCAAAGGAACCCAGGACAGCAAACATCAAAACAATTAAAAAACAACAACACATTTAAAACATTTTAAAACTAATGTTTGCATACAAACATATGCACAGAGGCACATGGTAAGGAGACAAAGGCAATTCCTGGTCTCACCCTGGGTTTAACCTCTAGGACCAAGGGAGCAAAGGTAAAATTAGAAAATGGGGAGTAGGAAAAAGGAGGGATTTTTGGATGAAAGGTGGGGAAAGAGGAAATAAATGATATTTCAGAGTGCCAAAAACAATAAATATTAACAGTAGAAAACTGCAATAAACAGAAACCAGAAGTATTGTGTTCTCTTTCATACAATCATAAAACTGCAGAGTTGGAAGGGGCCACAAGGTTCATTTATTCTAACCCCCTGCAATCTCTTGAAATTTGTTTGTGCTAACAGGCCTGTTCAGATGCTTACAATGTTCTGAGTAGTCAGCTATTTTAATAATTTTTCTGATGTTTTGTAAATAAATAAATAAATAAGGGTGTGACATGTATAGTGAAGTTCAAGAAGACAGTTGCTTACCTGCAGCTATTTAAAAGAACTTGAAGTTGTGCTTAAAAGAGATTCACTTGCAGAAATAAAATTGAGCCACTAGTAAGCCACAGGTCTATAAACTCACTTAGTCATTACTTCTATGCTTGTGACAAAGTTCAGATCCATCACTTACAGTGCTCTGTCTGTCTTGCATTCTCATTTCAAAGGCTGCATGTCTTGGATTATTGATTGGTTGATGACTTCCTCTATTTCCCCTCCCCAAAGGTTGTGGGGTGAACTGGCCTCCAGGCATAGAATGCTGTTCCCTCTAGATGAGCAGAAAGGTTTATCATCATTTTCCAGGCAAGAATGAAATATTTCTTGAATGCTGAGACTCAGCAGAGGCTGCAATTATGTACACAAAAGCCTAGGCTTCCACTGATAAAATAAGTAAGTAGCAGTATACATTTTATCCAATGCTTCCACTTGGATTTAGATTGTTTTAGTAGATTGGTTAAAGTGCTTCAGTTTTGTCACTATGTTATCTCCATTACTAAAACAGTTGTAAAGAACAGAACAAGTGTTACAACTATGAAATAAGCTTAGAACCAAAATCTAAACACGTGCTAGCCATCTGTCACAGACTGCATTTCCAAATCTAACCAGGAGAGTAACAGTACAATCCTAAGCATAAAAGGGGCTGCCGCCCCTTGCTCACTTCACCCCAACACCCCGCCCCCCCCCATAGGTTGCCAACCTCCCTCAGACCTCCTAGCCACTGAGGGAAGCCTGAGGCTTCTTTCTCAGGAGCGGCAGAAGGAGCAAGGTGGGAGGATGGGGGAGGAAACACAGCAGGATGCAAGGGAGGAAACACTTTCTCTCGTTCATTCTCTGCCTCCCTTCCAGCAGTGGCAAAAGTAGGGGAGTGGGAAATGAAGGGGCAAAAGATTTGGATTTTCCCTTTCACCAGTCCAGTGGCAAAGGAGAAAGGCAGTCATGCCGTAGTTCATCATGCCACCTGCCAGAAGCCAACCAAACTTCAGCACGGCAACATTCTTATATTTTTATGTATATAAGAAGACATTTAAGTCACGAACATCAGTGTTCCTAGACAATTCTGACAAGTTTCACATCAAATATGAGACCTGGCCTTAGAATAAGCTGCTATTAATCCTAGTGGCATATGGGAGGAAGGTGGTGGCATTAAAGTAGAGATATGAGAGTGATGGGAAGACAAATCTACCGTAAAGACTACACTTAGAGGAGTTCAATTGACACCCCCTGCCTTGGGAGCAGTGGAAAACATGGTGTTTCAATTGTTGTATTAAAGTTACCAGAAAAAAGTTTTGGGGGGAGGGGGAGGAAGTGTAAAAATGGCACAAGAAAAAGCATGATCTTTTTTATATCAAGTCTTTATTATTGCACTGCTATGGAAAGCCTCATTTAATTCAATGGGATTTACTTCTGAAAAACAGGCATAAGATTGTTCTATATGCCTTGAATTCAGTCTAGCATCTAAGGAACCTATAGCTAAGGGGTTTATGTACCCAAGCAGCATTCCATGCTGCTCATCAAGACACTTTCCTAACTGAAAGTAGGTCTAGATACAGTGTGTGAGATTTCATACTAAGAGAGGGGGGGAAAGTCAAAGATCTTATGGGGGCAGATGAGTTCTTGGGCATGCACATAGATGTTATTTGGAGTCTAGATCATTTGCTACAGCTGAGATATAAATAATTGTTCAGCTAGTTCCATGAGCCTAATGAAGCACTAAGTGTGTTTCACAAAGGCCCCCATGTTATGCGTCCAAGAGAAACTTCAATAGTAGTTTGTGATTTGGGATAGAATGGGTATTGCAAAAAGCTGCAACATTATTTATTTATTTTGAGCCTACATTTTAACTCAAAATGGTCAAGAAGTTGGCGTACATAAACAAATAACCATATTAGGGCTGTTTTTTACCCTAAACTGATATATTTGTCTGAAATCAGGATGCTGCAAGGAAAAACAACAGGGCTAGAAGCTCTATATTTACTTTCATCCTTTTTCTTTTATCCTTCTGCCTTCTTCTGAAATTTTCCTAAAATGAAGAATGAAGATATTAGAACTGTGTGCCATACAAATTACATGGAAAAAACCAAAAACATCAGAAATATTTATTAGGGTCATTTCTTTGGGGGGGGGGAATGCTCAAACAATTATTCATACTTGCCATATGCAGAACTCCCTACTTCCTGCTACAAAAAATGCTGTTGTTCTAAACAAAACTGGAATCCAACTAAAATACTCATAAAAATGTTTAGGAGTATCCATTTGTTTATTTAAATCTCCAGGTGCTTTCCTACCACATAACACACATAGACACTCCACACCCAACATATCACTGTCAATCACAAAGCAGCGTGCAAGCTTTCATGTTTACTAGGTCTTCTACAGACTGGACGCTGAGCAAAAATCAAAAGGTGTGGAGGGAATGGGAAAATGTTGCTCAGCATAATGGAAGCTGAAGTTGAGGTCTGCTGTAAGACAGCTACCATTGCTTCTTTGTCCAAGAATGTCTTATGCAACATCCTGCCCAGCAACCATCTTTTTCTGCTTTTGCATTCCCCCCTCACATTCAAGTGAAAGAAGTATTCTGTTCAACTCAAAGGTTTGCATACTTATTTATTATTTTTGTCGGTCCTAATGAAGTTATTGTTTGTTTTGCAGTCCTTACACTCTCTGTCTCTGTCTCTCTGTCTCTCTGATGGGCCAACACGGCTCCTGTTTCTTTTCCTTTCCTCACAGAACTAACTTAAAAACATTAAACCAGCCATTCAAAAAATCAAATAAACCCCAGATACAACACACATTCATTGACAGCTTACAGAGGCAAACTATCCTCTAATGTCTCTGGTTAAAACATTTTTTTTTAATTTATTGCATACTAGAGTAACATGAAGATAATAGTAAGCCACACTCACTGTTTTCATTAATGTACTTAAATTAAACTATTCTCTATAAAACACAGATACACAATAAATATGTCACAGGAACTCTTTTACCTCATCATCTTTTCGCTTCTTAAAAATATTATCTTCAACTTCTCCAACAGATAACATGATCATTTGAACTCTTTGCAAGTTGACATAGCCATTTTCTGTAAGGTATCCCTGTAAATTGTAAAACAGAACTGTGACTATCTTTCCTTCTCCTAAAGTTCCACGAGATTAAATTGGAATGGGCAGGTGAGATGGCTTACCCCAGTTTTGTGCACAACATTTTTATATATGTTCACTAGACGATCAATTGCTCCTTCCCTGTGAAACAAATATAAATGAATTCATTTAGCCATTTTACAGGATGTTGTACACACACAGTCGGAACCAGCATTAGAGGTGTTATAATTATCTTATGGGAAACTAGAAAGGGCAGGGGTCTGGAAAAAACCTCTAAACTCAACTTTAGGAGAAAGCACTGCTGAATCACCTGTACTATAAAGGCAAAACACCAACAACCACCTGTAGCTTGCTCCTAAACTGGGAGTGAATGAGCCCAGGCCCAGTCCATGGCACAGAGGAATCAGACGTTCAGGAAGCCTCAATGTAATGTGCAGGATAAATATAAACAATACAAAGAACCATATTTTTCTGTCTATAAGATGCCCCCATGTATAAGACGCCCCTATTTTGGGGGACTCAGATTTAAGAAAATGGGGGGGGGAGATGTTCCAGAGTATAAGACACCCCCTAATTTTTAACATTATTATTTTAGGGGAAAACCCTAGTCTTATACACAGCAAAATACGGTAATTATTTATTGTTGGGATTCAGAACTTACAGGGTTAAGATATTCTGAGTGATGCCTCACATTCTGACGTGTAATTTGGAAGGTGGGAGGAGTTTTGCCTTACTTGTCTCTGTGTCTTCGAGAGAGACAGCAGCCATTAGCCATGAGTGCTAGAGGTCCGGGAGAATTTATCTGAGAAATGCTGAGTTGTAAATATTCTGCTGTAATAAAAGACTGATAAATGGACACACAAATGCTTGGTGTGTTTGCATGTATCTGAAGCAGCAGTTTTTCTGCTGTGTTTTTACTCTGCAAGGCGAAACCGGAGAGACGCAGATTGGCGCAGCTTGGCTGAGGAGCGTGCCGGACCGCTATAAACTGCAGCTAATTGGGGTCGTAAACCAATTAAGCTTCATTTTCTAACAGGTTATGGACCTAATTACTTGATAATCAATTGTAGTTAATAAGTTTAGAACAGCTAAAGCCCTATTACAGAAGCACAGAATTGTAGAGGTGGAAGTGACCCTCATGGTCATCTAGTCCAACCCCCTGCAGTGCAGGAATCTCAGCGTTCCCTTGTCTAAAACCATTCTTGCTCTGCTCCTATTGGCAGGAACCTCCAATCTCCAGATGTTTCCGGACTACAACTCCCATCACCCTTGGCCAGCTGAGGATGGTGGGAGTTGTAGTCCAACAACATCTGGGAACCCAAGGTTGAGAAGAGTTGCGTAAGAACAAGGCAACATGGTTACTTGACACATCTTGAAGACTCGGAATTGCTACATAACCACCAAGTTTTATTGTTACAAATCACCAACAGAGAATGGTCAATAGAATTGGCTGAGAAACTAACATGCCAGGTGAGAGCGGTAGAGGACAAACACAATCCATATTCCTTTTATAATGTATGGCAAATGTTTACTGAATACATAAATTGTTCAGCCTGGCAGGAATCTACCCAGCACTCATGGGAAAACATGGTGTGAACTCTAGAGGAATCAAATGAAACTTTAACACATGGCATGATAAACGTTTGTAATTTGTTGTTTACTATTGTAACAATTGTTTTCTCAAAAATTTTCTTCTCTACCATGAAAATAAATAAAAACAGTTTTGTTTTGTTTTTAAGGAAAACAGAGACAGCACACATACTCAGTTTGTGGTAAGGGTTGCCTTAAATCTAAAAGCTAAATGTTGTACACCAAAGAGGGCTTTAGGCTTTTGCTTTTCAAATATCAGCCCCACTCTATGCCACATACCAAACCATTTTTGAAACTGAAGGAACTTTCAAAACAAAGTTATGGTATGCTATTGGTTCTGAAAAATAGGGGGAAATTGCACAGGAAGAGCCCAAAGTCTTTTGGACACCTAAACACGTTCTTATAACATTCATTGTACAACCTTTCACCACATCAAGTAACTTTGCATATAATGCTGCTTTCCATACCTGATCTCTAACGAAGGTAAATGAGGAAGAAAGTCATTTCCCACAAAGAAACACATGAAAACCCAGTCATCGATACTTCTTTCAACATCAAAAGTGAAAGGCAAACTGGCCATCGTTAGCTCTCTTTCCAAATACTAGAATTATTTAAGAGAGAGAGAGAGAGAAATGGAACACATTTCTACAGATGCTACTAGAAATAAAATGTTAGTGTGCAGTTACTTATACATAAAGTTCTATACCACTAAATCGAGTTAATTCTCAAAGTGGGCCCCATAAACTTGCCTGACAGGCCATAAATGTCCCACTTCCGTTCCAAATGGATGTCTAAAGTGACTTAAGCATATTTTTTTTATTACATTTTTGTACCACCCTCGATCCAAGGATCACAGGGCAGTTTACAGTATAAAAATACAAAATACAAACTCTAATAACAGACAAAACAATAACACCCACCATCTCAAAGAATATGCAGAGTGTAAGGAGAAAGGTGACCCTTCAGGTAGGCTGGTTTGAAATTGCTTAGGGCACCTTAAATGTAGCCCAGTAGTATATTGGAAGCCAGTGCAAGTTCTTCAAAAGTGATGTCAATTGCTGTAAATAACCAGCATTCTGCAGCAGCTGCAGCTTCCAAACCAGCTTTAATCTTGGACTCACAAAAAATGCCTTGCAGTAATACAGCTTGAGGTTACCAGTGCCTAGACCACCATGGCTAAGCTATCAGAGAATATGGAAAATGCTTATCTCTTTCCATCCATTACAGATTGAGGTAAGTAGCCATTTCCATCAAGCAAGCGCAATCTGTCTCTCCCACAGAATTAAGGTGAGAATCTAGCAAAGACACTGTTTCCCTACAAACTGGAATTCCTGCATAACTCTTCCTTGAAATTAAATAATGTCCTCCCCCAACAATTTCATCCTCCAAAACCCCCAATCCTGATTTTTTTCCAAATTCACCTCCAGCAGCTTGGCAAAATTAAAATTTTCTCCTTCCCTCTAAGTTGTTTGTCATGGCTAAAAAGGCTAGGAACATGATCTTTCCATGCCACAAAAAAGTCTACTCCAGATTTTTGTTTTTTCCTTTGCTGCAGCTTACATCACAACCAGTTCATCTTTTTTGTTCCTTTATCAGCCTCTCAAGAACAAAATGTGGGGAGCCCTTGTGAAACTTCTGCAGTTCCCCCCTCCTTTCTGAAATGGAAAGTGGGGTGCGTGAAAGAGAGATGCCAGAAGAAGAGAGCAAAGGCTGGGAACTGAGAAAGAGGTCTTTGCAGACAAGACACAAAACCCTTGTATGGTAGCTGAACAAAGCTGACCAACAGAAGTAAAGTTTCAAAATGCCAACCTAGTCGGAGGAATGAGAGAAGAGTAGGCAGGGCAGGATTAAATGTAAGACAATTCAGCAACAGCATGTCCTAAAACCACCTTTTGCTGCTTAAAAGGGAAAATGCTGGTAGCTAACAAAAAACAAAGGGCAAAACACATGGCTTCTCCTGGCTGATTGCCAGAATTAATTTTTTGGTTGCCATGGCAACTTGTGCCCACTGGCTTGGAAGTTAGTCCTGCTGTATTTAACAGGTCCAGAGACCCACTGCATAGGATTACAGCCTTAGTTCAAACACATCCAAATATTACTTACTTCTCTCAAAACACATAAGCGAATAAAGATAAATTCTTGTTCCGAACCAGGAGGACAATCTGCAAATTGATCGTGCTACAAAAGAGAAAAATGGTATACTATTTGTATGTAAGCTTTACTTTAGAGTACAGGCCTAAGCATGTTTATTCAGAACTAAGTCCTAAATTCACTAAATTCTTTGCTCTAGAAAGGTGTGTTTCAGAATGCCACTTCAATAATAAATTAAGATTACAGAAAATTCCTGTGCATGCTTTATTCTCAGGCAAGAGTATCTGGGACTGTTTCTGAAATCAAGGGGATGAAGTCTAAACTTGCAGTGCTGACTCTAATCTGTCATCCCATTCCCATTTTGCTGCACAATATTTAAATGCACTTTGGCATTTCTGCTGAATTGATTTGCCCCTCCCCACAAGTCCCATAATTTGTTAGACCACATTTATTTCAAGGAAATGAATCCTGCTTTGTGTTCCTTCCTTTACAAATAGTTGAGAATGGGTTTCAGTATGTCCTTGTTGCCAACCTGCAATGTTAGTCTGAGAGACAGAGATTACTCAAAGCCACACAATGATTTCATGGCTAAGGAAGGATCTGAACAGGAATCTCCTTCATTCGAACCTATCACTTCATTCTCTTGCACAACGCGCTGGCTCTTGAGAAAGTGAGCAAACTGTTCAACCTACCTCCCCTTGTTTTTCTTTTGGCAGACCCTGGCAGTCCTTAACTTCATGTCCAAACTGGTTGCAAAGAGCACATGGCTTTGGTTTATTAGGCTTAAATTCTTCTCTAATTATAGTAAAGTTTGGTTCATGTGTAGCCAATCCCAACATAATTAGGTCAGCTATAAAAGAAATAAAGAAAAAATCAAATACTAAGTAAATAACTACAATGATGGCCAATGCAGATGATCCTTCAAACAAAACAAAGTATGTCAATTAGCAGTATAACATTATTATTTTTCATAACAGAATATGTATACTGCTTAACTGTAAATTCAGGCACCAGACCCATTGGCAAACCATGCGCTACAAAGATGCTTGCAAACATGCTATGAAGGTTGGCAATATCAACCACACCATGTGAGAATCTGCAACAGATGACCGCAGTACCTGAAAACAGAGTCAGGTCATGCATCTACACCAGTGCCCAGAGGAGAAATGATTGCTGGGAGGAGCGCAGACAGAAGAAATGTCTTGGTGCATCTGCAGCAGCACAACTGGATGGTTTCTTCTGCCCCAGATGCAATAAAACATGTCTCTCCTGTATTGGTCTCTAGAGCCACAGCAGACGCTGTAACCTTCCAACAGTTTGACTTCACACCCAAAGGTGTACTCCTCCATTGTCTTCCAAAACAGACAGATGCCAACCAACTAATTGTAAATAAAAGCTCTAAGCAATTACAAATATGTTAATTATGTAGACATAAGTTTTTTAACAACCTTAGTAACCTCCAAAATACAACTGTAGACCCCAAGATGGCATTACCACATTTTACAAATGTGATTTACTCAGTATACACAGTACTGACCCATACAAATCATTCTCTACTTAACTGCTAGAATAATTACTAACGGAAGAAAACTAAGAAATGGACTTACCATCAGCACCACACAAACAGTGATGAGTGTTTGGATCATGATTCGGTTGAGCTAAAGCAAAAAAGAAAGAAATGTTAGATACATTTTATTATTCTTAGGCAGAAGGAAATAATTACTGAAGACTCATTGCTGACCTCTAAGGCTGAATAAAATTACATATGCTGCCCTTGGCTCTTTTGGTAGGAAAGGGTAGTGTATAAAATAAATAAATAAATAAATTGCAAAAGCACAATAGACAGTCAAGAGGTCAGAAAGGCAATACAGAAGTAGAAAGTTGATAAAACTGGCAGACCTAGTGGCGTTTTCACCAGAATACTATTTATTTATAGTCGTACCTTGGATCTCAAACGCCTTGGTCCCAAACAATCGAAACTGAGAAGTGACTGTTCTGGTTTTCTAATGATTTTTGGAAGCCAAACATTCGGTACGGCTTCCGATTGGCTGCAGGATGCTCCTGCAGCCAATCAGAAGCCACACCTTGGTTTTTGAATGGTTCCGGGAGTCAAAGGGACTACCAAGAATGCATTCTCTTCAAGAACCAAGTTACGACTGTACCGCCCTTCATCTAAAGATCTCAGGGAGGTTTACAAGATAATATGAATACCTGTAGCTGCCAGGATATTTAATGATTGTTTGCCATTTAATCAGATTCCAAATTCATGAAGATTAAGCCCAAAGCCCAACTGGAGCAGGCTCTGGTGTTGTCTTTGCCAGTCTTCCTCACTCTCTCCTTCCTTCCCATTTTAATGGTCAATATTTCATTCCAAGTTGCTCTATGTTTTTAATTCTAATACTGTACTGTATCTAATGTTCTAAAACCACTATACTATTTATGATTCATCAAAAAAAAAACACCTCTCTTTACTGTTCTAAACACCTTTTTTCACATCTGTTTTGCTTATGCACTTTTGCATAAAAATATTCAGAAAAAGTAGATCTATTCACATTGAACAGCCCACTTTTACTAATATCAGTAGATACAACTTTTACTGTAGAAACCACAAAAAATACCTCTTTGCCTTCGTATGTAATCCATGATTTTGTGTTCACCTTCACCCGGAGCACTAGCATCAGATAAAATAACCTACAAACATCACCACAAAGAGGAAACATAAAAAGCAGAGTGAAACACTCAATACTTTGCAACACCATTAAAATTACTACTAATTTGTGTTATTTGGCACAGTGTTCCTGAGGACCTAGGACATTTAAAAAAAATAAATCAAAACTGGAAGCGCATTGCACTCATGCACAAAGTTACACATCACTCTTCAAAACAACATTCACACATCCTCCTTACAACTATGAGATGGTCTGGATAATAATGCCTCCTGCTCCCCCATTTTTCCCAGGCAGAAAGCCTTTCCAGGTGATCCTACCATGCCTATCAGCTATACAGCAGGCTGTATGAGGGGCGGAGGCACCAGCACATGGAACCTTCCCGCTTCAAGGCAATAGAGGGCCTCTTCACATAGCACACAGTTCAACTATCATCATAATCATCAAACCTTTTATTGGCATCCAACATCCAAAAGTTCAACTATGGAGTTTGCTCCACAAGATGTAGTGAAGGTCACTAACTTGGATGGCTTTAAGAGGCTATTAGCCTTTTCCTCCATGAATTTGTCTACTAGCCATGAGGACTACACACGACCTCCATGCCTCTGAATAGCAGCAGCTGGGACTTGCCCGTGTGGAGAGTGCGGCTGTGCTCAGGTCCTGCTTGCAGGATTCCCATAGGAGTCTGCTAGTCACTGAGAGAACTAGACAGAGTTTTGGCCTGGTCCAGTCGGGCTCTTATGTTATTAGTAGTGAATTTTTCAAGGCACACCAGACCCTCTTACGGCCCACAGGTATATTCGGGCACATGCCCCCCACCCCCCGCATCTTGCCTTGCCACACCACACATGAAAAGCTACTTTTTAAGCCAAGTGTGTTTCAAAGTTGATATGGTACAGGTGGGGTCAAAATGCCACTGGGCTCACACACTCCAAAAGTAACTATGGATCTTAGTCTATAACTGCTAAATGAGGAAGTGATCTAATGATAGGTTTTCAAAATTTCCACATCTGAGATAAAACAGCTAAATACCTTGGGAATGCCTAAACTATACCTGGATGTTAAACTGTTGGTTTATCTTCTTCAATTAAAACAACTATCTTCTGGAACTCATTTGCATCAGTCAAGAATAGTACAAGTTCCATTTATTGAACAATATGGGTATGAAACTTACTGCCAAGTTTTTCCATCCTGGATCATTGTTTAAACGATCAGCAATATAATAGCGAAGGCATTTAGCAAGATTGTCCATAAACTCAGTCCCCTAAAGAACAGGGAAATAATACAAAACAGGATAATAATACAAAATTTAGATTGTGATGGGCAGATTGCAGATGTGAGCCATCTTACTTTTTTAAAAATAAAAAAGCAGAGCACAAAAGTCCAACAATTGAAGGGGCAAGCAAATGAAGCAAAATGAAAGCTTGGGGGCAGAGCCAGTTGCTCCCAATTACTACACTCCTTGAACCATATAGAGAGTGCTATGCCTAAACAAGTATAAATCCACAGCTGCATTAACACAGCTCAAACCCTAAAATGCATCAGGGGAGGCATATTAATGCCTAGTCATAGCCTTCCAATTAGTACAGTGGTACCTTGGTTGTCAAACGGCTTGGCTCCCGAACAAATCGGCTCCCGAATGCCACAAACCCGGAAGTGAGTGTTCCGGTTTGGGAACATTTTTCAGAAGCCAAACATCCGACGCAGCTTCCAATAGAGTGCAGAAAGCTCCTACAGCCAACTGGAAGTCACACCTTGGTTTTCAAATGGTTCTGGGAGTTGAACGGACTCCCAGAACGGATTAAGTTCGACAACCAAACAATTTTACAGGCAAAGAATTTCAAGACTAAGTGATTAACCTCAAGAACAGCCACAAAATTTACAACACAGTATTTTATTTTTTAAAAAATATATTATTATTACACAACTACAATCTGCATTTATATATGTGGGGAACCTCCTGGTCACCAGTTCAAACCCCTTGGCAAGATAAAAGTGTCCCCAGCAGCCCTCTGAATGGAGAGGAAGGGAGAGAAAAAATGTGTCAGAACTAGAAAAGGGAAAAACCCCACTTTTATATTTATACTGGCTCTGGTCCTGCCCAGAGAACACTCTCCTCAACAGGAAATTCCCCATGCCTCATTTATATTTTACATTTTTTCCACTAGGAAGCAAAGAGGTTCAGAAACATACAACTTGGCTAATGATTAGGTTAACATTTTATGTTTGAAGTTTACTAGGAAACCAAACTTGAAACCCTTACACCAAATCCATCACATAATGAGCTCTTCGTCATTCAGGTCTTGCTTAGTGAAAAAAGGTTTATTTTTCTTAAGCCTATGAGGATTTCTGTGCTGAACACACCTTCACACAAGGTTTCTGCATGAAACTAAACACTGGATTAGGGGTGGAAGAGATAACTCTGTTATAGCCCAAGGTTTTTTGTATGGGAAGTTTCTGGCTAGAAATCCAAATAAGTCATGTTCCAGCATCTAACGGAACATAAGAACTGTAATGCAAAGTTCTGCACAACTAGCACAAAGGCTTGAAGAAGATTCTTAAGCATGTTTGATAGAATGCACTTAGAAAAAGCTATCTGGTAAAAGAAGGTTCCCACTTACAGGAGGGTTTAAGTTTGTTCAGTTGAACACATTTAAAAACCCTCTTCAAATACCAAACCATCTTAAGGCAAATCTTGCATGCGTGCCCATGCATCCATCTCTACAGCTTGCTTGTTAGGCAAATGCCAAAACATGGTGCAGGCTCTCTCTTTGACCTGCGGTATCAGCAACAGATTACCCTATAGAACTGCTGAAACTCCCTGTATGTCACAACTTCCCAAACCTGTGCTGACATTGGCAGGGCAATTCTTAATACGCCAACAAATTTAGATTTTTCCACATGGAAAAAAACCATGAATTTGGAAAAGCACCCCATCTCTGCTGCTGCCTTTCAGTTTCTCCTCACCATTCTTGCAATGCAGCATTGTTTGGCAGCAGGAGATGCCAAAGAGAAGAATATTCTTCCTCTGTAAATGCCATCAAACAGTATTGTTTCATATAGAAAAAGCTGTTGGATCCTAGTCTATCCTTACACAGCTATTCTGAAGATAGGAGGAGGGAAGAAACCTACAGCCAGTCAGAAATTAGCCAAGAATCACGCAACAATACCATGATCAGTACTGTGACAACTTCCAAATTAGAATTATAAGAATACTTACTGGAGTAATGCAATTGCTATCAAATCTTTCTTTTATTTCTTCTGGAGGAAGATAGCCACCTTTAAAAGCAACATAATTTAACTAGTTTGAGACAGATAACTGCAGGAGGGAGGGGGACAGACATACTCCCTGTTATTCTGAACATGTAATATCTCATTTCACTCAGTTATGGGAATCACAACTAGTTGTGATCAAAACCACAATTTTATACATATGTATAAACTCAGGCACAAGTCCCATGGCTCTTAGTGGAGCTTTCAGATCAGTTTGCATAGGGATGCATTTGTATTGTTATAAGTATAAATTATGAGTGATCAATAACAAAATCATGCAAATTTGCTTGACTTTTTATTTTGCATACTTTATTAAGCTCCTTCTAGTTACAAGGTGATTCAGACCATTGTAGCTCTATTCTCTACTAATGGTAATTTTAATTCAGCAACTCTTCAATTTTTACAATGCATTGCTAATACAATTTCAAGCACATCTGTACAACTATTGTAAACCTCGCACTGATCCTCAGATGAAGGGTGGTATAGAAATTTAATAAATGGTAAAAATAAGGGTTAGAAATGTGGTTTTAAATATGCTTAGATTTTTAGGAACCTGAATTCTGTGCTCAATTCCATATTGCACAGCTTTCCTACACTCCCAAGAAATCACAGAACACAAACAACTGCTAATGCAAAATTTAATACAAAACTAAGTGCATGTCAGTCTTTTCTCTAGGCCAGTCACGTGATATCTGTGATATGGAGCCTGTCGCAAGAGAAATGCTTCAGAAGATGCAACTCTTCTTCAAGTTACTGTTACTGAACTAAACTGAATAGGTAACAAATCTATATACCTTTCTCTAAAATTTCTTGTCTGATTCTCTGCTTCTCTTCTGCAGTCTCCACTCCTTCCTTTGATGCTCTAAATCTTCTAGATCTTTGCTGGTTCATTTTTGCACGGGGAGCCTAGAAGAATAGAATTACCATGACTAATCATTTCACCCTTTATACTTAATTTCTATACTGTATTAAATTTGAGAACCTTAGAATGATTCACGTAACGAGAGCTTACTTACTTTACGTATGCAATTGAGGAAGCCTTATCTGCTGGTAGCAATATTTTTTCCATTTATGTTTTAAAATACATACTCAAGAGCTTAAGCCAACGTTCAAAAGAGAAACTGCAATTGCGTTTATTATTTTATTTAAACATGGGGCGATTTCCATTACCCATGAGAAACTTTACAACAATTAAATATGCTTCCAGTTCAGTAATACAGCTGTGCCTCATTTTTTGCCACATATCCTGCAGCAGCAGCAGCTGCAACATTTCTTTGTCCTCACATTGGCTTCATTTTAGTGCAAGGTGAAAGCCTTTTTGTTTACCTGTGGAATGTAATCAACCTTCTTGCTGACAATTGCTACTTTATATATGTTGTTATGATGCAGTTAACACTGGGTTTTTTTACTGTTGTGCTATATACCGTTGCCTGTTCTTTCTTACTGCCGTGGAGTCTGGTAGCAGTGGTGGAGGGAGACAGCAACAGCAAAGGAAGCTTTGGGATGGGCAGGGACATTTTTGCCTTCTCCCCTTTGTCTACCAGCTGGAAAGACTGGTATGTGACAGAAACTAATTAATCATGTTTTTAAAAACTAACTTGAAACACATTACTAAGTCCAGGACAGATGACTGGATCCGACTTTGGAAAATTAGTGCTTCATCATTCTCGAACTGATCTCAGAACAAGGAGGCTTCCTGACCAGTAACAGTTAATGGAAGTTAGCTAAAACATCCTGTGTGCAAGAACAGTTTCACAAGCTGTTGTCTACAGCTAAACTGATTAAAGTGGTTGTTAAAACAATCTGGAATAGCCCCTGAGTAAATATACTTTTCATTCATTAATCCTTATCAGTTAAGGGACCCTGCACTGAGATATCGTTAGTAACTTGTGAACATGAAAATAGGTGTTTGGGGTTGTTTCAGTTTTGCAATCAAAAACAGAAGGCTTATAATTTTACAAATTAATGTATTCTAGTTCAGATGTGTATATGCAATGCAAACTGATAGTGGGTATAACACATTATCATTTTAAGCAGAACAATCCCAACCCCTGATCTACTACCATTTCTTCAGCACGTCTGAACATAGCTGTCAACTTTTCCCTTTTTTAGAGGGAAATTCCCTTATTCCGAATAGGATTCCTCGCAAGAAACGGGAAAAGTTGACAGCTATGCGTCTGAATGGAGCAGAAGTATCACCCTGTCAGTGGTGGAGTTCTGCTGACAAAGTGTGATGCAAACAGGGATGGAAGTTGCTGCCAGTTGCATTCCCACCAGCAGTAGCCAAGGGAAACCACAAAATGGAGGCAGGGAGGGGTAAGAATGGGCCAGCACAGGATTGGCTAGAACCTGTGCAGACCCAGCTGCTATCATGTGATAGTGACAGGTCTGATCTATGACCCTTTGCAGTACCAGCCTGAGACCTGGTGTGAGTGCCAGTGCTATAGTTATAGCTCTGGCTGTGCCGTTCCATCGTGCCCTGTGGCTGTCACTCAGGGGTTAGGATTAAGGCCAAAATAAATGCAAAGACAAGATTAAGAAATAAAAAGGAGTTCTTCTTGAACAATAAGGTTATACATCATTCTAAAAGGACCTCCCTGAAGAATACCACTCTTGACTTCAGACTGCACTCAGAGAGAAATTGAAGGGGAGTTGATAAACTCATCTTATCCTGCAATACCTTTCTAGACTGTGCATGTATGCCACAACACTAAGCACTGGCAAGCACTGGGATGGGCGATAAGAAAATCAACAAACTGAGATCACATACCAGTGGCTTCCTTAAAGGTAAAGGGGCCCCTGACCATTAGATCCAGTCATGACCGACTCTGATGTTGCAGTGCTCATCTCGCTTTACTGGCCGAGGGAGCCAGCGTACAGCTTCTGGGTCATGTGGCCAGCATGACTAAGCTACTTCTGGCAAACCGGAGCAGCGCACGGAAACACCGTTTACCTTCCCGCCGGAGCAGCTTCCTTAATGAACCTTAAATGAAGCCACCATTCACAATCTATCTTAGATAAGTAATGTTCACACTCACAAAGTGTTAAAAATAAAATCATCTCGTATATAAATGCAGTTACTTTTGACTCTGTTCACCAACTGGCAAAACAGATGCAGGAATGGAATTTAGTCATTGTGTCCAACAGCATTGTAAATAAAGTGGAAATTAAACTACAGCAGAAAATAGCACTTCAAATGATTCAGACACAATTTTTATCAACCCTGACCCAAATACATCAATGGCAACCACTTAAGTACTTACCACTCCATCTATTGCCATGTAGAGAAGCCGCCTCGGTCTCACAATATTAAAAAGCCTGTCAATATACTCAAATATGGCCACCATCATTTCATCTTCATTTTTGGGTGCTGGTCTGCAATGTAAGACATTGTGTCAATATCCAAACAATGTTTAATACAAGCTACCAATTTAATGTACAAATGTGACTCACTTGTCCTCAGGATGTGTACAAGGGTGGATGATGCCATTCATATCCAAATACAGATTATCAAATTCCACTTCATTAGGGTTTGGTTTGCTGGAGTCAATGGGAATTTTGATACCATTACATTCTTTAGGCTGCAAACAATGAATAGCAAAAGATTTTTAGATGTATGAATCACATTCAAATCTGAAAGAAAAACACAATCAAGGAAACATGGTGGAAATGCAAAGGAAATTCGAAAGGCAGGCTATGCTTTATGAAAGGTAGCTAAGCTATCTCACCACATGCCTATGGGAATCTTTTCTCTCTTACTCCTCTTCTCTCTTACAAGTACTTTTAGCCAGCGTTAGAAACTCAGATACATAAGCTAGGTACAAAATGGCTCCTTAAACCAAGGTTACAGTCACAAAAATGGAATGATTAATATCCAATTTTCTGCAAGATGGCTCTAAAGTCTTATTTTTCAAATGATGAAGTCACTGTGGTCGATTATCAGTTAAACATCTGGCTGGTACAGATGACAACCTTGAGCTAGGTTAAGAACTTTGAAGTCCGGTTAGACTGGCAAAAATTTATAAAAACTGTAGTGATATCTGTTGGAGATGCAAAAACGGGGCAGGAACCTTACTACACATGTGGTGGGAGTGCAAAGAGATAGTGGGATTCTGGGAAAATATTTATAATGAATTGAAAAAAATGTTTAGATTATCATTTGGGGGAAAAAACCAGAATCCTTTCTCCTAGGTATCATGTCAGAGGAAATAAAAAGAACGGTCAGACCAATACTTATGTATGCGACTACGGCGGCAAGGTTATTAATTGCCAAAAATTGGAAAAGCAGCAGCATCCCAACTAAAACAGGCTGGCTATCTAAAATGATGGAATACTTCCATACTGCCGAATTAACAGGGAGGATAAGAGGAGATATGCTACAAAAAGTGAATAAGGAGTGGGCTATCTTTAAGGAATACATCAAAATCTATATGGAAAAAGTAGAATTTTTGACAGATACTGAGTGAATCCAGAAAATGATTAGAGTGAAAGTAAAGTAAAGTTAAGATAGAAGAAGAGATCAAAGAAACAATGAAATGTCTTTAAGCTAGTTGGAAAAATAAGGTAGCGTAACAAGAATGGCTGGAAGTCAAGTCACTTTGTAGGTGTCCGTGTGGGGAAGGTGTGTAGGTATGTTGATATGTATAGTATAAGTAGGTATTATACAGAGTATTGTAGGTATGTTTTATGCTATGAAAATAAGGTAGTGTATTGCATATATGTATTGTGTAAATGTAAATGTAAGCATTTTATATGTTATAATAAATTAAACAAAAAAAAGGTTAAGAACTTTGAGAACTTAAAGAAGAAAAGTCATTTGATTCAGGGACAGTTCACATATACGGTATATTGGCCTATTCCTACCTCTTTTTCTTAACGGTGACAGGGACCATTCACAACATAAGTATATTCTTCCTAACTGTGAGCAGCGCAGTGGGGTGGGGTAAGTGAAGACAAGCTACAGCAATTAACTATAATGTCATTCAGTGCTCCTGCTCAGGCTGCACAGAAAAAGCATTTTGGTTCTTGAAATTCATTCTGATAGTGCAGATAAAATATAAGCGAGAGAATTCTACAGAATGTTGTCTTAGTGTGTGAAAACAGTCAAGATCCAAGGATCCCGATGATGCCAGGCACCATCCTGGTGCCCAGGCACATAAATCAAATTTCACTATCTATGCAACTAAGCACCTGAACTGTTCTTGTCAAGAACGCCAATTTGCCAGAGGCCAATTTAAATGTAGGCAATATTTTAAAAGGCTGAAGGTGTAAAAAGTCTTCAGCGGATTGTGCTGTGGGAGTCGAGTTAAGAGGACATAACTGAGTGTAAGCAAAGCCCTCATATGTCATAATGCGGAATCCCAGGCCAACTGAGTATTAGGATAGACTCCCTCTACCATTTCTATGAAACTGAGCACATATGCTATGATCAGATTGTAAAGGAACACTACAGGCATAGTTTAGAGAGCCATTCAAACATCACATTCTGCTTGCCCCTACAATTTAAAACTCTCAAGCTTGTTTTCTCCTGCTCCGGTGGATAGGACTCTAACAAATGGCTTCAAGTTACAAGGAAGTAGATTCTGACTAAAACCTCAAGAATAACTTTCAAACAGTAAGAGCTGTTTGACAGTGGAAAAGACTCCCAAGAGTGGTGGTGGCCTCTCCTTCCTTGGAGGTTCTAAAGCAGAGTTTGGATGGCTTTCTGCCATGGATGCTTTAGTTGAGATTCCTGCATTGCAGGGTGTGGACTTGATGACCCTCAGGGATCCCTTCCAACTCTACAGTTCTATTATTTCACTACATATGTTGATGAAGATGGTCTTGGATTTGGTTTTGAGAATCCCAGAACAGCAGAATTGGAGGATCTCAATATTTATGCCAAACTCACTTCAACTGGGGTGCTGCAAGACTTCATGGCCACCATGACAACTATAAGGCTGTCCCAAAATGTCATTGTCCCACGCTTGTGGTAGGACACTCCCAATTTAAGGTCTCTCTTCTGAGCAAAAGGATGGTGGTGTGATAGTGCGAGTGGTGTTGTAAATAATGACTAGCAGTAACCAGGAATTCAGACAGGAGTATTTCTCAACTCTACTTGAAGATGCTAGAGCAGGGGTTGGCAACCTAAGGCCCATGGGCCACAAGTGGCCCACGGGGGTCATTTAACTGGCCCATGAGCTGCCCCCAAACTGAGCTGCCCACTTGGCGAGTCCTCGTACGCTGCGCTAAATCAGCGCAGCGCGGTGCAGGGACTTGCTTCTGCGACGCCAGAAATCGCGCCTGCACATGTGCAGATGCCGGAAATCGCAGGCGTGTGCGCGCAATCCGGCCCATGGAAGGACCTCCGCTAGAGTGAACTGGCCCAGGTGAGGTAAACCTTGCCAACCCCTGTGCTAGAGGCTGAATTTGGGATCTTTCATATGCAAAGCAGACACTCTATCACTGGAATGCCCCCCCCCCACCAAAAAGTCAACTATTCACTTGAAACCATGGGATCAGATTCTTAAGGTGAAAACCCAGATCTACAGACGTATTATGCCTGCAGCCATCCAAGGCCCTGAAGCTCTTCTGGAGACATCTGGCAGAGGGTGTATCTTAGCCACTTAGCAATGCTAGAGCCTCTTTAAGTTCTTCTTCTAACTCTCAGCTTTGCAATGGCTATTTAGGTGTTCAGACCTTTGTTCTTCTCTCCTAGGGATTCACACTGGAAGCTGTTCCCATTCTTCTGCATATGACTCAGCCATAGCAACCTGGATATCTGCTACTTATTGCTTAGCAACTTTAATATTTATTACTTATTGCTTAAGACTCCCACCACAAATCAGTTTCCTCCAGACTTTGTTCAGAATCCCAAATGCTCACATTTTCCCCAAAGGAGCTTACGTGCATCTTAAATTACTGATATTACATCTGCAATAAGCAACAAACAGAATGTGCAGGAACTAAATACTTGATCAAGAACAGAACAACCTTAAAAGTTAGCTAGCAAATAAAATTATACCAGATATTAAACTCTGGCCATTTTCTTGAACATTTGCAAGTCCTTGTAGAAGAACTCTGTCAAATCATGCAACTGGAAACTTTTCACAAGCAAGAGGAATTGTTCTTAAAAATAAAACACTTTGCAGGGGGCAGAGGCAATAATATATAGTACGAAGAAAAACAACAATATAGTTTATGTTTGCAGAATGTCCCCCAATTTTATAAAGCCGATAAGCAACCACCTGTCATTTTGTAAGTCTTTCATCTCTCAAGGATTGCAATCCCATATGCATTTATTGGAAGTAATGCAACAGAAAACACTAAGACCTATTCCAATGTATGTACAATGGTACCTCGGGTTACATACGCTTCAGGTTATAGACTCCACTAACCCAGAAATATTACCTTGGGTTAAGAACTTTGCTTCAGGATGAGAACAGAAATCGTGGAGTCACACGGGATAGCATTTTGACTGATGTGCTGCCCACAGTGCTACCCAGGTGACTTATGATGCAGCGTGTGGGGCAGTTTCATTCAGCATCAGCAATTTTACCTGTGGGTCAGGCAGGGCGGCACTTTGAGTCTTGCACCACCTGCAGCACCATTTTTACTTGTGCTGTGGCACAGGCAGGGGCAGTTTCACTCAGTGGAAGCAATTATACTTGTAAGTTGCACAGGGCGGCATTTTTACTCTCACACTACCCAGGTGATTCACATTGCGGCACATGGGAGGCAGGTGTTTTACTCTTGAGTCTTAGGCACCATACATCGCCTCCATAGATCTAAAACTGGTCACAACTGGACCATGCCAAGTTGCAAAACGCACCTAGCACATGGAGAGTTTCAGACACTGCCTAGGACCACAAAGTTATTCACCACATGTAGGACACATATCATTATAGCTAATAGATACTAATCATGTTCTGGCATAAATCCAGCATGGCAAAGACACTCAAACTGCTTTCAGCAAAGAACTCAACAGAACAGCAGGGGGGGGAGATCAGCAAGGAAAAGTTAGAAACTCTAAGCAAAAGATTAAAGTTACTAAGACCAACATAGCTCCAGTCTCAAGTTCTCCAGAGAGCAAAGTACAAGATGTGTTGATTACTCTATTTATATCCCACCTTTCTCCCAATGCATGATGCAAATTGGCTTATAGCAAAAATTAAAACATATACAACTAAAGCCATGCAATATAAACATTTTTAAAAGTAAAATAAGTAATCCTATTAAAAACAGTGCTGAAAACACTTAAAACCATTTAAGAGTGTGCATGTACACACACAAATGCAACACACAAACAAGTAGGGTTCAGAATTTCCTGGTCGCTAGGCACATTTCGCAACTGGGGATGGTTTGCTTGCAACCAATTTGAGATGTCTTGTTGCAGGTAATGCAACTGACATCTCCACCATCTAAGTGCATGCCACAGTGTGAGTCAGCTGGCTGGCACTGCTGCACAACTTGAGAATAAAATTGCCACTGTATGTGCCAGCTGGCTGGCAAGTACAACATCCACCCTCAGAAGACCCTGCCACAATAGCCTGTTAGTGGCCAAAGACCGGGGGTGGGGGGAGCACTTGCCTGCCAGCAAAAGGAAGATTCTCTCTTTGATCCTCCTCAATCGTGTCTGTGGAGGTGGTGGGACCAAGAGAAAGACCTCCCCAAAAGACGTCAAAGTCTTAGCAGGCTCATATAGGAAGATCATCCTATCATCCTTCAGATAGCCTGAACCCAAACCACATACAGTGGTGCCTCGCAAGACCTAATTAATTCGTTCCGCGAGTCTCTTCGTCTTGCGGTTTTTTCGTCTTGCGAAGCACGGCTATTAGCGGCTTAGCGGCTTAGAAAAAAGGGGGGGAAAGAAAAAAAATTGCAAGAACTCGCAAGACATTTTGTCTTGCAAAGCAAGCCCATAGGGAAATTCATCTTGCGAAGCACCTCAAAAGACGGAAAACTCTTTCGTCTTGCGAGCTTTTCGTCTTGCGAGGCATTCGTCTTGCGGGACACCACTGTAGGTCATAACCTACATTATGGGTCATAACCAGCACTTTTGATTTGTGCCCAGAAATAGATAGAAAGCCAGTAAGCTGGTGTATCAAGGAATTTCCATTCTCCCTGTAACATTGCCTGGCTGTGAGTCATGAAGGCCACTCCCACCTGGCTTAGGGGGCGGAGTCCACTCTTTTGCCCCATCTTTTTGTGCCTGTCAAACAGCCATGTCATGCTTATTGTAATATTTTATTCTCTTGTTAATTATGCTGTTTTAAATGTGCATTTTATAATTGATTTCACTTAGCAACTTTTTTTAATGTTTAAGATTGTTTGTTTGTTTTTGTTAACTTACTTTGTGTTAAATATGTATTCTGTAGTTGGCCACCTTTTTAGTGTTTTATTTTGAAATCTCTGAGATGGTATTTTGGTTTCCTGTTGATTATGTTGCTTTGAGTGTGTACTTTATATTTTATCTTCTTCAGAAATGTTTGATTCTGGATTGTTTTATTGATGTTTAATATGCTGTGAACCGCTTTGAGATTTTTCTTAAAAATATAAAGCTGTATAGAAATTTATAAATTAAATTAATTAACTGGATCCAGTGAGCAATCTGGCCATGTGAACAGACAGCTCCAGAGATGGATGCAGCTGATGCACTAGTTTTGAATGTGCTAATGCACTTCTGGCTACTGCTAAAACCTGGGACCTAATAATAATAATAATAATAATAATAATAATAATATATTTATACCCCGCCCATCTGGCTGGGCCTCCCCAGCCACTCTGGGCGGCTTCCATAGAAACCAAAAATACAGTAAAATATCACACGTTAAAAACTTCCCTGAACTCTTCTGAAGGTCAGGTAGTTGTTTATCACTTTGACATCTGATGGGAGGGCGTTCCACAGGGCGGGCGCCACTACCGAGAAGGCCCTCTGCCTGGTTCCCTGTAGCTTTGCTTCTCGCAATGAGGGAACCGCCAGAAGGCCCTCGGCGCTGGACCTCAGCGGGCAGAATGATGGGGGTGGAGACGCTCCTTCAGGTATACTGGCCCGAGGCCGTTTAGGGCTTTAAAGGTCAGCACCAACACTTTGAATTGTGCTCGGAAACGTACTGGGAGCCAATATAGGTCTTTCAAGACTGGTGTTATATGGGCTCGGCGGCCGCCCCCAGTCACCAGTCTAGCTGCCGCATTCTGGATTAGTTGTAGTTTCCGAGTCACCTTCAAAGGTAGCCCCACGTAGAGTGCATTGCAGTAGTCCAAGCGGGAGATAACTAGAGCATGCACCACTCTGGCGAGACAGTCCGCCGGCAAGTAGGGTCTCAGCCTACGTACCAGATGGAGCTGCTAAACAGCTGCCCTGGACACAGATTTGACCTGTGCCTCCATGGACAGCTGTGAGTCCAAAATGACTCCCAGGCTGCGCACCTGGTCCTTCAGGGGCACAGTTACCCCATTCAGGACCAGGGAATCCTCCACACCTGCCCGCCTCCTGTCCCCCAAAAACAGTACTTCTGTCTTGTCAGGATTCAACCTCAATCTGTTAGCCGCCATCCATCCTCCAACCGCCTCCAGACACTCACACAGGACCTTCACCGCCTTCACTGGTTCTGATTTAAAAGAGAGGTAGAGCTGGATATCATCTGCATACTGATGAACACCCAGCCCAAACCTCCTGATGATCTCTCTCAGCGGCTGCATGTAAATGTTGAAAAGGATGGGAGAGAAGACAGAACCCTGAGGCACCCCACAAGTGAGGGCCCAGGGGTCTGAACACTCATCCCCCACCACCACTTTCTGAACACGGCCCAGGAGGAAGGAGCGGAACCACTGTATGACAGTGCCCCCAGCTCCCTCAAGACGGTCCAGAAGGACGTTATGGTCGATGGTATCAAACGCCGCTGAGAGATCCAGCAGAATTAGGAAACAGCTCTCACCTTTGTCCCTAGCCCGCCGGAGATCATCAACCAGTGTGACCAAGGCAGTTTCAGTCCCATGATGAGGCCCGAATCCCAAGTGGAAGGGATCCAAATGGTCCGCTTCTTCCAGGCGTGCCTGGAGTTGTTCGGCAACCGCTCGCTCAATCACCTTGCCCAAGAATGGAAGATTTGAGACTGGGTGATAGTTGGCCATCGTGGCCGCATCTAAAGATGGTTTTTTAAGAAGCATTCACCACCCCACGAAGCCCATCGCCCAGTCCTTCCCGGCTAGCTTTTATAAGCCAGGATGGGCAAGGATCCAGGAGACAGGTGGTTGGTTTCACTCGTCCAAGTAGCCTGTCCACATCCTCGGAATTGATCCCACTCAACTTGACTAGACAGAACTCTAGCACTCTCCCGCCCCGGCCCTGCTCCCACGGTGGAGTCTACTTCTTCCCGAATCTGAGCGATTTTATCTGCAAAAAAACTTTGCAAAATCATTGCAGGAGAACATGTGGCCCGTACTGGGCCCCGATGTAGCAGGTGGTTCCGCTAAATTGCGAACCACCTGAAAAAGTCTCCTGCTGCTGTTTTCTGCAGATGCAATAGAGGCGGTGAAGAAATTCTTCTTCGCCGTCGCTATCGCCACTTGGTAGGCTCGACGTTGAGCTCTAAGCTGTGTCCGGTCAGATTCGGAATGAGTTATCTGCCACCAGCGCTCTAGCCGTCTCAACGATTGTTTCATTGCCCTCAGATCCGTGGAAAACCACGGGGCTGTCTGGGCTCCATGCAATTGGAGAGGGCGCTTCGGAGCCAAACAGTCAATAGCCCTGGTTAACTCCACATTCCAGCGGGCCACCAGGGAATCAGCTGAAAGGCCATCAACATGGGATAAAGCATCCCCTACCACTCTCTGGAAACCATTTGGATCCATTAAGTGGCGGGGGCGGACCATCCAAATTGGTCCCACCTCCCTGCAGAGGGGATGGGTCGCAGAGAAGTCCAGTTGCACCAGGAAGTGATCTGACCACGGCACTTCTTTCGTTTCGCTTTTACTTAGTGTCAGATCACCAACATCCATAGAGGTAAACACCAGGTGCAAGGCATGTCCGCGGCTATGGGTTGGGCCAGACTTATTCAGGGACAGCCCCATGGAGGCCATGCTTTCCACGAAGTCCCGAGCGGCCCCTTGTAAGGTCGTGTCGGCATGGATGTTAAAATCCCCTAGAACGACCAAGCTAGGTGTCTCCAGGAGAACATCCGCCACGACCTGAAGCAGCTCGGCAGGGAATCCTTGGTGCAGCGGGGAGGTCGGTACACCAAAAGGAATCCTGTACTGCCCTTATTACCCAACTTCCAGAACATGCACTCGGAAAACTGGGTCTTCCCAATAGGACGCCTGGTGCAAACTAATGACTTCCTAAAAATCACTGCAACTCCCCTCCCCGCCCACATGACCTGGGTTGCTGTGCGTAAGAGAAACCTGGTGGACAAGCAGTGGCAAGGACAGGCCCATCTGCTTCATCCAACCAAGTCTCTGTTACACATGTCAGGTCAAGTCCTCCATCCATGATCAAGTCATGGATAGGCTCAGGGCTATTGTTGTTGTTAATTAAATCTGTATACCATCCTTTATACAAAGATCATAGAGCAGTAACAACATAAAAATATAAAATGAGAACACAAAATACATTTATAAACCCAATAACCCCCCTCCCACAAACATTTAAAGGACCACAGAATACTCAAAGGCCTGACTAAATGAAACATTTTCACCTGTCAGCTTGTCCATGTCCTCAAGTCTTACCAAATGAAACTCATCCAACACAATAGGACTAGACCAGGCCCATCCAACTTCCAAGAGACTGTGATCTACTCACATATAAAAATACTGGCTGTGATCTACCCATTGTTATTGACGAGATCTACCATCTATCTACCACAGACATCCAGTGATCTACCGGTAACTCACAATCTACCTGTTGGACAATGCTCTGGACCAGTGTTAGAAATTCAGGTATATAAGCTAGGTGCCAAATGGCTACTTAAACCAAGGTCACAGTCACCAAAATGGAACATCCAGTTGCCATTTTTGGTCAAGACAGCTCTAAAGTCTTTTTTTCAAATGATGAACTGACTGTGATCGATTATCAGTTAAACATCTGGCTGGTTCAGATGACAACCTTGAGCTAGCTTAAGAACTTTGAGAACTTAAAGCAGAAAAGTCATTTGACTCAGGGACCGTTCACATATATATTGGCCTATTCCTACCTCTTTTTCTTAATGGTGACAGGGACCATTCATAACGTAAGTATATTCTTCCTAACTGTGAGCAGCGCAGTGGGGTGGGGTAAGTGAAGACAAGCTACAATAATTAACTATAATGTCATTAGGTGCTACTGCTCAGGCTGCACAGAAAAAGCATTTTGGTTCTTGAAATTCATTCTGATAGTGCAGATAAAATATAAGCGAGAGAATTCTACAGAATGTGGTCTTAGTGTGTGAAAACAGTCAAGATCCAAGGATCCCCAGGCACACATTTCCAGATGGAGATGATGCCAGGCGCCATTTTCACTTGGTCGCAAGTGGCAGATAGTCAGGTGTAAAATGTGCCTGGTGCCTGGCTAATTTCGAACATTGCTCTGGACACGAATCGTGCTTCATCTGTTGTGATAGATGAGTCAAGATCCTGGTAAAAGAAAGTGATTTTTTCCTCAAAGCGCTCCACAAACAAGTCTCGGTGAGATACCACTTCCTTCAGGCCAGACCGTGAAAGGCCCCAAACTACCTGAAAAACTCTGCCAGATGACACAATGAGGATGTAATGGAGGCAGCAAAGTATGCCTTTTTTGCTGCCTTCTGTGCCACTAGATATGCTTGATAATGAGCCCTCACAGTTTTCGATTGCATTTGACTGGAGTTTTCCTCCACTCCCATTCAAGCAACCTTCCAGCTTGTTGCCTCGCCCTAAGTTCTGGAGTATAGCAAGGAGCCAATTGGGCTCCACAAAGTGGGAGAGAGGGCTCAGGGTGATCATGTATGGCACAAAAAGACCATAAATTAAAACCAAAAAAACTTATGTATTCAGTGCAGGGGGAACATTCAATGCAACACAGGCTTGTTGGCCAGGATTGCAGTAATATGCTCAAACTATCTTGCCCCAGTGAGCAAGCTGGCCGCTGAATTCTGCACCAGCTGAAGTTTCCAAACCGTCTTCAGAGGCAGACCCACATACGATGCACTGAAGTAACCGAGCCTAGAGGTTACCAAGGTACAGGTGGCAGCAGTTAGGTATCCCTGTCCAGATAGGGGCGAAGGTGGGCCGCCAGCAGAAGCTGAGGGAAGGCCCTCCTGAGCCTCAAGCAGCAGCCGAGGCCGCCCCCTCCCCCCCCCCTTCGAGGGCACCGGGGCTGCTATAGGGCAAAGCCATCTTCAGGCTCAAAAGGGCTCCCAAGCACGCTCCCGCCTGCGGAAGGGGCTGATCTCGGGCGAAGTGCTGCGCATCTGCGCCGCGGAGCAGGAGAAGCCCGAGGGGGCGTTGCGGGGAGGCCTGGCCAGATGCCCCGCGGCCCCTGGCGCCCGGCCCTCCCCGCCTGACCAGGCCGCGCAGCCAGGGCCCCGCCCCGCCCGCCCGCCCGCCCGCCCGCCTCACCTTCTCCTCCACGCAGGACACGATGATGGCCGGGTACTTGCGGCTCAGCCAGCGGAAAAAAGCCGGAACCCCCATCGGACGCCTCTCGCGCGGCGGGCAGCCCGGCAGCACCGCGAGGCAGCGAGAGGCAGGAAACCGGCGCAGGCGGAGGAGCGCTTCCGGGTCACCGGGTCAGGAGGGAGGGAGGGGCGCCTTGAAATTTCTGCCCACGTGACCGGCGACCTCGCTTGACGCCTCCATCTTGGAACCTGGAGGGAACATGCGCACAAAGAGAAAGCGAAGGCTCGGAGCGCGCGGCCGTGGGAGCATGCGCGCTTGGAAGGGCTCGGGCGCCTGAATGCTTTGCCTGGGCGCGCGGCTTCCCGGGAGTCACGTGAGAAAGACTCTCGCGGGAAAGGGGGAGGGGGAGGCGGGGAGCTGGAGTCCACGTTCATGCCTCTTTATTGGCATAACAATATCAGGATAGTTGTGGGCTTAACAGACATGTAAAAAAGCAGTTTATAATTTTAACATTCTATATTTTATCAAAGGTTGTTTCAGCTTCTAAACGGTATATGGTACAGTAGTTGCATTATAGAAATTCGGATTTCCGTTGGAATTAATAACATGGATTAAGGTATTGTAGCACCCTGCTTGTGGTTAACGCTTAGCTGGAATGAAATATTCAACGCAGCAATAGAGAAATTAAAATAATAATTTATTTGTCAGACAAATAAATATGAGGCACAGTGGTATTTGGTTACCAAGCTCTGGCCTGGCCTCCTGCCATTCTGGCCAGCACTTATATTTCCTTAATCCAGCCCCCTTGCTCCTCCTGTGGCTGCCTCTGTCCAATCAGCCTGGTTAAAATTCCTATTGGCTGTTTGCTAGAACCAATCACAAAAGATACACCCATTTCCTCATGCCCTTTTATGGGAAACAAAAAGATATATATTCTTCTATCTATAAATGACAAATAAGTAGTAATATATCTTACATGTGTCTCAACAAGAAACCTTAATTACCAGCTCACCTCTTGCCCTATTGCCCTCCAAAACAGATGGTTTAATAGTTTTAAATTTTTATCTTAAACAGATGTCAAGGATCTTGAGTTCACATCAACATTGAAAGATCTCCTTCTTTTGGAGGTCTTTAAACAAAGGCCTGACAACCATATGTGTGCTCTAATGATGTTTCCTGCTTGGCAGGGGGGGCTGGGCTGATGGCCCCTGTGGTCTCTTCCAACTATATGAAATAAGAATCTAGCATAAGGATTTAACATTTCTTAGTTTCTAATTCCTTTGCATAATTACATTTAAGCCAATATATTTCATACATTATCATAGATAGCATTTTAGAAGAATAAACCTTCTCAAAGTAAAAAAGGAAGGAACATTTTACAGTCTCAAAATAAAAATAGGAAGAAAACCTCTTCTTCTGTTTACACTCCCTTCTCCAGCCAAGCCAGTTGCTTTTCTATTTGCTCTTGGCCTTTTAACCTTAGGAAAATATGGCTCAAGTTTAATGGGAGGCACATGGTTTTATTTTACTATTTACCAAGTCTTAATTATGTTTTTTCTCAGCTTTTTTATATTCTGTAATATGTAGGGTCAGTGTAACCTTGGCTCTCAGCCTGTAATTCCCTTTTTACGACTTTGAGAATTGTTTTCTGCTATAAATCAGGGGGCCCCCTTGTCCAGGAGGATAAACATCTTGCCAAAGTACTTAGGCAGCTGGTCTTCTGCCTGGCATGAAACATTTGAAAATCTTTAAGCTCATTTTAAAATGCAGGCCCTGATCAAAAATATAAGCCTAAGTAAAATGCAGGCTATGATTAGATGCCTCAGTATTACAGTATATTATTCACCCTTGCTTTTGAATATTTGCTTGGAACCCTTTAGCTTGTGCTATTGGACAACACAGGGAGATCTATGGAGCAGTCTATAATTCAGCTGAATATATATTGGTTTTATTTGCAGATGATATTCTGTTTATTTCTAAGCGTCATGTTACTGTTCCCTGTGGCTAGCTCACTTGGTTAGAGTGTGGTGCTGATAACACCAAGGTTTGACCCCCACACCTTCATGGCAGGGGGTTGGACTAGATGACCCTCAGAATCCCTTCCAACTCTACAGTTCTGTTCTATTATTCCTGTGTTGATGCAAATGATAGATGCCTTTGGTAAAATATCAAGTTATTCCATTTGTTGTTGTTTAGTCGTGTCCGACTCTTCGTGACCCCGTGGACCAGAGCACGCCAGGCACTCCTGTCTTCCACTGCCTCCCACAGTTTGGTCAAACTCAAGCTGGTAGCTTCGAGAACACTGTCCAACCATCTCATCCTCTGTCGTCCCCTTCTCCTTGTGCCCTCCATCTTTCCCAACATCAGGGTCTTTTCCAGGGAGTCTTCTCTTCTTATGAGGTGGCCAAAGTATTGGAGCCTCAGCTTCACGATCTGTCCTTCCAGTGAGCACTCAGGGCTGGTTTCCTTCAGAATAGATAGGTTTGATCTTCTTGTAGTCCATGGGACTCTCAAGAGTCTCCTCCAGCACCATAACTCAAAAGCATCAATTCTTCGGCGATCAGCTTTCACTTCCATACATCACTACTGGGAAAACCATAACTTTAACTTTACGGACCTTTGTCGGCAAGGTGTTGTCTCTGCTTTTTAAGATGCTGTCTAGGTTTGTCATTGCTTTTCTCCCAAGAAGCAGGCGTCTTTTAATTTTGTGACTGCTGTCACCATCTGCAGTGATCATGGAACCCATGAAAGTAAAATCCCTCACTGCCTCCATTTCTTCCCCTTCTATTTGCCAGGTGATGGGACCAGTGGCCATGATCTTAGCTTTTTTGATGTTGAGCTTCAGACCATATTTTGTGCTCCATTAGCTGGTACAAAAAGGAAATTGAAGCCAATAAGTGAAAATTTGCATACCTACATATTTAAAGGTAAAGGGACCCCTGACCATTAGGTCCAGTCGTGGCCACCTCTGGTGTTGCAGCGCTCATCTCGCTTTATTGGCCGAGGGAGCCGGCGTACAGCTTCCAGGTCATGTGACCAGCATGACTAAGCCACTTCTGGTGAACCAGAGCAGCGCATGGAAACACCGTTTACCTTCCCGCCAGAGCGGTGCCTATTTATCTACTTGCACTTTGAGGTGCTTTCAAACTGCTAGGTGGGCAGGAGCAGGGACCGAGCAACGGGAGCTCACCCCATCGCGGGGATTCAAACCGCTGACCTTCTGATCGGCAAGTCCTAGGCTCTGTGGTTTAACCCACAGCGCCACCTGCGTCCCTCACCCATACATTTAAGGAATATGAATTCCACATTTGTTCCAAATCTGTTAAATATTTAGGTATGTCAATACCAAGAGCTATAACTCAGTTAATAACATATCTATTTAATTCATGACGTTTTTTAAATTAAAAAAGCGCTCAAATAGATTCAGATATATTATGTGAAATGGCCGTCAGTGCCTCATATTTGTTCGTGATCAGTTTTTATACCAAGAACTAAATTACTGCTTCCTTCATACTTCCAAATTTGACATATTTTGCATTTGATACTAAAATGTGAAGTGTTATCTAGTCAGGAACAAGGTAAAATAACATTACACATAGTGAGTTGCCTGCATTTAAGATCTGACGCTTCTGCACAAGAAAACCAAGGCTGCAATCCAGTACATACCAACTTGGGCGTAAGCCCCATTGACACAAGGAGACTTCTGAGTGTATATGTAGGCCTTTGCATGGTAAGTTAACTATACAATGAATTTTTTTAATGACTGCTTGGGTGTCAGCTACTTATTGTGTATTTTCAGCATTTGCAGAAAATAACATTGAGGTTGGAGGAAAGAAAAGCCAAAGCAGAAATCCAGCAGGTCTTCAGAACTATGGTTGTTCCAAGGACTAGAAGCAGGAAAGAAATGTGCACTATAAAGGAGGCCAAAACAGCCCCTCTTCAGCACCCCAGTCCAAAGAATTCACTCATCCTTCACAGTTCTGACCTCATTCATTTGCTAAAAATATTGAACTTTGGGAGCAGCCAGGCTGACTTCAAGGAAATCATTTAGTGGGGTGCCTGCACATTTTACTTTATAAATTTCCACCTGCGCCTTTATAAATCTGTTGATACCTTGGGGGGGGGGAGGAACACTACAGCTGGAGAAGCCATCTGCCATTATCTCTGCTTCCCTCCCTTGCACTTCTGTTCCTTCCTATGGAACAGTTTTATAATCTTTTTAACCATCTGCTTCTTGCCACACTTGGCCCATTTCCCAAGTGGAAAAGGACTACCTCTAGCAGAGCAGATGCAACTAGGGGGGAAGCTGGAAGGAGCGTGGAGGGAAACATCAGCAGAAAGTACCATGAGCTGTCATCACAGCCTACTGATATTCTGCATGCCTGATTGAGGGGGCCCAGGGCCATGGGGCTCACCAGAGGATGCCATTGGGATGCTGGGGCTGTACAGAGGGCGCTGCATCACAGCCCAAATAACTCCATGATAACACAGTCATGTGCCTTCATGCCATGCAAATCTTCCCATGCAGAGGTCACCTTCATCCCATCCTTGGTCCCAAGGGCCTCTGCCCAGCTTGACATTAATGGCAGCTGCCACACCAACTTGGCTCAGGACAGCACCACATTAGCAATGCAGCAGAACCACAATGGTGCCAAGTACAGGTGTTGAGTGGCATGCTGCAAGGCTCTGTAGAAGAGAATCTGCACTGGGTGTGCTTTTGGCCCCACACCCAGGCTGCCTGCTGCTGCTGCTGCCAACTCAGTGTGCACCAAGCCTGGGCCAGTGTTCAACCTTCAGCATGTTGGACAGTTCCCTGCCTTGACAAGGTGCCATGGGAGCTGTCCAGCATTTCAGAGTCAAGGCTGCTGGATGCTGTTGATGTCTGTAGCGATCTTCATTCCTCCCTCCTCCCCACAAAAGCCTTTTATTCTTGCTTTACAGCCCAGACCTACTATGAGGGAAATGTGCTGGCTATTTGAGAGGATTCACTGTCCAGCTTGACTGGCTGGCAGTGAGAAGCAGCATTCCGTACTACCCCATACCAGTTGTCAGACAGGTATCGCTTGTTTGCGAAGACCTGCAGGTGAAAGGCAAAGGACAAGGGACTGGGCATATTGCTTCTAAAGTGGGGGGGGGGGGTCGCAGAAGTGTGATGGGTTGGACTCTGTACGAAGCTTTATACAGTAGTACCTCGGTTTTTGAACAGCTTGGTTCTCGAACTACTTGGAACCCAAACACTTCAAACCCAGAAATGAGTGTTCCGGTTTCCGAACTTTTTTCGGAAGCCGAATGTGCTCCGATTTGCGTGCACATTTCTGTTCTGAGCGAGCGGCTTGGCTCCAGCAATGACTGCCGCCACTTCCTTCCCTTCCCTTCCCTCTGCTGGGAAGTGCCTATTTCCTTGGTATGAAGTGGAGTTGGGTGGCTCCTCGGAATGTAAGTGACTGGAGTAGGGAGACTTGGAAGTTGGCAACTCTCCCCCAGCGCGCAGAGAGACAGTGTTTGGGGGGGGAAGTGTATGGTGGGGAAACTATGCTGGGCAGGTTGACATTCCTGCCCCCTCGCCTTCCCCCCTCCCGTTCTAAGCCCGACCCCAAGCGAGGTCCAGGCGAGGCAGTGTGGGACCACATTCTTGAGCGGGGCATCGGGGTGCTCACACTGCGTGCAGGCTCCAGCCCACCCGGCTCAGCGTCCAGCAGCTAGGAGCGCAGCCAAGAGCAGCCGCCACTGCCTCCTCTTCATGCTCCAGTGCTGCTGCTGCTGTGTCTGGGTGCCGCCATGCCAGGGATGCACAAGCAGTGCCCAAAGTCATGCTGCCCATAGTGGGGAACGTGGAAGATGCCGGAAAGCATGCAGGGGGGGGGAGAGGGCTGACTTGGGTGTGGGGAGAAAACTTTTGCCTCCCTTTCCTTCCTCCCCACTTAAAACTCCCCCTCCCGCATGCAGTTGGCCACCTCCTTCCCCACACGCACCCCATGCTCTCGTCCCCTCCACTTAAACTCCTCTCTCCGCCTCGTCCCTCCAATGGCAATGGGTAGATCACTGCCAGTTTTTGATACTGGGTAGTAGATTGCAAGGTCCGTATGGTTCAAGCTATGGTTTTCCCAGTAGTGATGTATGGAAGTGAGAGCTGGACCATAAAGAAGGCTGATCGCCGAAGAATTGATGCTTTTGAATTCTGGTGCTGGAGGAGACTCTTGAGAGTCCCATGGACTGCAAGAAGATCAAACCTCTCCATTCTTAAGGAAATCAGCCCTGAGTGCTCACTGGAAGGACAGATCGTGAAGCTGAGGCTCCAATACTTTGGCCACCTCATGAGAAGAGAAGATTCCCTGGAAAAGACCCTGGAGTTGGGAAAGATTTAGGGCACAAGGAGAAGGGGACGACAGAGGACGAGATGGTTGGACAGTGTTCTCGAAGCTACCAGCATGAGTTTGACCAAAGTGCGGGAGGCAGTGGAGGACAGAAGTGCTTGGCGTGCTCTGGTCCATGGGGTCACGAAGAGTCGGAAACGACTAAACAACAACAAAAAGTAGATTGCAGCCTGATTTATGGCTTTCATTTTATGGCCTCATTAGATAGTAAAATTCATATTAAACTGCTGTTTTAGGGGTTGTTTTTAATTGTCTGGAACGGATTAATACATTTTGCATTACTTTCCATGGCAAAGCACGCCTTGGTTTTGGAACGCTTTGGTTTTGCAAGAGACTTCCAGAACGGATTAAGTTTGAGAACCAAGGTAGCACTGTAATTATTTAATGTCCACAGGAAGTCCTTCAGACCCATCCTGACTGCCATGGCTGCAGCTGGTGAGCAGGCTACAGCCTCTCCTGATCCATATAAGTGGAGTAAGCCATAGAGTAAGCCATAAGTGACCGAAGAATACTACTAACTAGTTGCTAAGAAGCCTAGGGTGGTTATTTGCATTCATTGCAGCGGCAGGGTGGGGGGAGCTGTTGAGGAGCAGCATCAGAAGTGGTTTGTTGATCACCTTACCCAAGAAGAAAATATTAGTGACTGGGCAACAGTTGTTGTACATTTCTGGATCCCATTATGTATTCTTGAGGAGGAGGTGTGACATCATCATGTTCAGGGCAGTTGCAAGCAGCCCAATATTCCATTGAACAATACTTAACTATAGACTTTATAGATTTCAGTATATGAAACAAAAATCACACAGGTCAATACTTTAAATACACAACAGTAATAAGAGTTTCTTTAAGTACATTGTCAAGAGTGCATTTTATTAGAACAAGACAAAGTAAATACAAAAGAAAACATTATGTGGCTGAGTCACACATCTGAAACTTTGATTTCTGAAATAATATGGTTTATTCCTACATCCCAATGAAAAAAGACAAAATTGCAGGGGGGCATTAGGACAGAAATGAATAGAAATCTGGATCAGTACTGCAGCAGGGCATGGTTTCGGTCTGGATCACATACACCTTCCCATGACTGCTAATCACTTAAATATCACACAATTAGTAATTTTGTGAATAACAACAAATCTGTTTCCCCTCCTAAATTTGGCCCAACTGCACATTATAGGTAAGTGCATATAACTGTAGTCTGTTAGACGTTTTTTGAAGAAAACACCCCCTGCTTTTAGTGGAGCAATCGGCAACAAAGAGGGAAGGAAAACAGTACCCTACCCTCAGTTTTCCTGTTTCAAATTGATTTGTGTGCCCCCTGCCCAAGTTTTGTGAATTTCAAACAAGGAAAAGCATTACATTCACCCTGGTTCTAAATCACCCCCTAGGAAAAACTTCTTTTGAGCTTTTTAGAACATGTATGTGGGGGAAATGTTGGTCCTCAATCATAGAAGTCATCAAATTCATCTTTTTGTGAGGAATGCACTTGAGGACGCAGTGCTTCTTCAATCTCAGAGTTACTGTCGTCAGAATCACCCCAGAAGGCTGCATTAGGAAAACAAAATATAGCATATAACAAATAAAAATGGCAATATCCGGTTTTCAACAGGCAACTGTCATGACACAGAGGAATGATGAGAACCACCACCTGGGGAACCCCCAGGGGAAGAAGGTGGTGGTGGGACAGAAGAAGAAGAAGAAAGTGGTGGTGGGACAACGATAAGTGGCCAGAGTGAGAAGAGTAGGAAGAGGAGGTGTTGGAAGCTGAGGAGGTAACAGGGTTTGGTGAGATGGGCGAGTCTGTGGCAGAGAGAAGTCCAGAATCAGAGGCTGAAGCAGGAGAGTGAGATGAGGGAGGCCAAGACAGAGAGATGAGTCAGATGGGTGTCTCCCCCTCCTGCTGCAACAAGCTCCCTGCTGGTCTCCCAGAACCAGGAGAAGCATGAAAAGTGCAGAGGAGAGGTTGGCTTCACACAGGCACAGTCTCAGATTTCTTGGGGGAAACCCTGGTAATAATAACTGGTTTCATGAAACAGATTTTTGGTGCAGAAACTGTGGGATGGGGAGCTGCTTATAATCAATTGAAGAATAAATTTCATTTTCATTAACATTTTCCAGTTGGGATCTGCTGGTATGGATGGCTTACACTCACAGAACTCTACCCTAACTCTAAATTCTTACTCCTATATGGTCTATTAAGGACTTTAAGTTATCTGTTAGCTTCTCAACATAGCTGTTGTTGGGTGACCCACAAAAATGCCATGCATACTTCTTGCCTTTCCAGCATGTTATGACTACTGGGGCAAAGAATATCCTACTATTCAGGTGCTGGTGTATCGTGTGTGTATATATCCTATAGAACAAGAATGATCTTGGGCTGATGGGAAAGGGATATTGCTGTCATGAAATTTCTTCTGATGCCTGGTCAAATATCCCAGTAAACTAGCCTTTCCCCAACCTGCTGCCCTCCAGATGTTTTCAACTACAGTTGTCATCAGCTTCAGCAAAAGTGGCCCATGATCAAGGATGACAGGAGTTTTAGTCTTATAGAATTAATTGCTACAAGTGATGATTGCCACTGGCTGCATTCAAAAGTGGGGAGTTTATATGCAGCTATTATCTATGATTTCTGTATACCAACCGCTCTGGGCAAACAAATGTTAGAGGGCTGTTGCCTTCAGGTCCTGCTTATAAACTTCTCAGATCACTGGCTGACTACTGTTAGAAACAAGTTGCTGGATGGACTAGATGAACCATTTGTTAAACCGTCTTGAATCTTCCCGTGTTCTTACAAACCAAGGTGGAAGGCAACCCCAATTGTTTATGTTATTACAAACTCTATACTTACCTTTGGATTTTATTGTTGATACCATTCCCCTTTGGTTTCCATCCCTATAAAAGATATTTTAAATGGGTTAGGAAATACATTGACATCAGTGCTTCTGTGACTATACCCAAACATACTTGGACACAGTTGTGAAACTGAACACGAACAGGGCAAGAACACATGGATCCTTTTAAAAGGAGTGGCCACCTTGAAAGCATCTTCATCATGTTCTGTACATATTTACCTTTTTCTATACAAGTATTAGCTCTGAAAAACTATTTCTGCAAGTTTTCAGCATGGTTCACTTTCAATGAAGGACAGAAACCATGAAGGATGTTTATTGGCTGCAGCTTGTAACATTAGCAACACATCTTCCTTCTTCAAACCCAGAATAGTTTTGCAATTGTTTGTGATTTAATAATATATAGATATCTAAACATATATTTGCCATAAATATATATAAAACAATAAAATACAAACACACCATGTGACACAAGCTGATAAATGCTAAGGCAAATTGAGAAGTCAGCTTCAAAGCTCAGAAACAGGACTCACTAGTGGCAATATTAAAATGTTATGCATCTTCACTCTTAATATCCATGGGAAGCCCAAACCTGTAAATAAGTTTTAAAACATATATTACACAGAAACTGCCTTCATTTTGTAGGAAACAGATTTTCTCTGAAGGCTAGCTCCACTGTAAGTATAAAAGGGCTTCAAAATTTATTCACATTTGCCAATTTATTATACTGAATGTCCTTGGCTAAAGATACCTGAGCTTTTAAAAAGTCAACAATCTGGATTCTAAAAGGTATTAGAATAAAATTTAATTTATCCACTATATTCTTGTTCGCCAGCTTGAATATGTATTGCTAGGACTCAACAGTTGGGTTCCCATAGTCTCACCCTGTTCCTATGTAAATGATGTAGGCTTTCAGCTGCTTTTGATCTACCTTGATGCAAATACAGTCACCATTCTGTTCTGCTAAATGAATGCTCTCATATCTTGAGCATCACAGACCCTTTTGAATCTGCCAAACAAGCTGGAATCATTTTGATCTTTTGTGTGTTGCATGCATATTGTGCTGCTGTTGCTGTGAAATAATCTCATAAGGGACAATGATGTTAGAGAATTAACTATTCTATTAAGAGTCTTGTGATAAAGGACCAAAAAAATGGACTTCCAATCTATTTTACTGTGGGAGATCTAATAGAGGAAAGATGGCGTTTTCTGACAAAACCTCCTTAAACTGGGAATACAAACATTATACATTTTCACTGCAGTCTAGTCACCAAACCTGCATCAAAAAATTATTAATCTGTAAATATCAAGTTTCAAATTCAAATTGCTTTGAATTGGAGGACAAACAAATTTGATCTTTCTCAGTAGCACTTCTTCACAGCATGTTCTAAGAAATTTTGTTTTAAAAGCTGAACTGGAGAATTCTCCTGACCTTCATGCATGACCCTCTCAAGCTGCTTCCCCTGATCTGTAGTGATTCACCCTTCCTACTGCAGCCCCCAGTGCAACACACTAGGCCTTCTCTGTGGAAAAGCTTTAATTAATAATGGAAGAGACAGACTGCAATGAAGGGAGAGGTGAGAATTAACAAAATTAAATTTAAAATTGGGAATTCTGTAAAGCCATATACGCTGATCTGACAATGCCCCCCCCCCACGGGTGTCAGCACAATGTAAAACCCCTGAATCTATGACTGGCAATCCATGCACAGACTCCTGGACCTATATGTTCACTGCCAAATGGATGGATAACATTGTCAACACCACCACCACCAGTTGGGGGAATCTAATTCCAGCTATTCTCTTCCCTGCTGCTTTCCTTCTACAAGGGATCAGTGCTGTGTTGACATTTCCAGGACTACTCATCCGTTTGGTAGAGAGAGATCTTCCATGCATAGCTGTGTGTACTGAGCCTGTGGCTGAGGATGTCCGCAGAGGGAGGGGCATATAGGTTTTTCCAAAATGTACAAGCACATTAAAAGTACAGTGGTACCTCGGGTTAAGTACTTAATTCGTTCCGGAGGTCTGTACTTAGCCTGAAACTGTTCTTAACCTGAAGCACCACTTTAGCTAATGGGGCCTCCTGCTGCCGCCGCACCGCCAGAGCACAATTTCTGTTCTCAACCTGAAGCAAAGCTCTTAACCTGAAGCACTATTTCTGGGTTAGCAGAGTCTGTAACCTGAAGCATATGTAACCTGAAGCGTATGTAACCCGAGGCACCACTGTACCGTATTTTTCGCTCTATAGGACGCACTTTTTCACCTCCAAAAATTCGTTCTATGGAGCGAATGCAGGCTCCTTGGCTTCAGCAATAGCAACGCGAAGCCTCCGAAGCGCAGAGGGAGCGCTCCCTCCACGCTCCGGAGGCTTCGCATTGCTTTTGCTGAAGCCTGGCGAGCGAGAGGGGTTGGTGCGCACCAACCCCTCTCGCTCTCCAGGCTTCAGGGATAGCCGCCTGAAGCCTTCGGAGCGCAGCGCGAGTTCCCACCAAATGAAGCCAAACTCGCGCTGTGCTCTGAAGGCTTCAGGGATAGCCGCTTGAAGCCTCCGGAGCTTCGGCTTCCTTTTGCTGAATCCGGGAGAGCAAGACTCTCCTGGCTTCAGCAGAGAGGGAGAGCTGCGCAGCGCCTCTTCAGCCAAGCGGGAGGAGAAATGGAAGGGGCTCCATTTCTCCTGCCGCTTCGTTGAAGGGGCGCTGAGCAGAGAGGGGGAGAATTTTTTTCTTGTTTCCCCCCTCTAAAACAAGGTGCGTCCTATGTTTGGGTGTGTCCTATAGAGCGAAAAATACGGTAGTTGACGGAGAAAACAGGTGAGAAGCCTGCTAACAGCTAATGCTTACATTTAGAAACTAGCAAATACAATCAAGAACATCACAATCTGACACTGTGCTTGTTTCATAATTAAAGACAAATAATTTCTCCACAGAAAGAAGATGGAAAAAGGCAAATTAAAATTGAGAGTATAATATTGCAGAACAATATCTTCTAGGTGAGTTTACTCCAGATTTAATACAAAATGTATTTGTGAAGCACAATTCAAAGATTTTCTTTTTCACACATCTATCTTCAACTTTGATGAACCTAAGTCCAATTCCTCAGGGCTTGGAGTCTTCTCCCTGCCTCCCATCCCCCAAAAAGCACTTCCAGGAAATTGAAATCTTGAAGGGAAAAGTGATGGGCGAAGCGGCTGCTTCACAAATAACCAGCAGGGAAAGAGTTAGGCAACTATTCTTATAGGTTCTCTGATCATAAATCTCCTATGTGTTCTCTTTTTGTGGTGGGGTGGAGAGAACCAGTGAGGAAAAGAAGCATGGAACTGCACATAATGTGTACTTTATGTACCACCCTCCCCAATCTGCCTTTCATGCTGCGAATTGTATCCCAGCTTTTTCAAAGCAGTGTCTGACGTAGTGCACCCATTTTGTGTAGCTTACACATAATTTCCTGCTCCCATGATCATTTCTATTGTGAGGTTGATTAATACCCCCCCCCTTGTTTAAGTAGGGCAACATTTCTGCATTTTTGTCACCCTTTATTGACACTCTGCCTCCCCATCAACAAAACTTCTTTTTCTTTCCAGCTTTGGTCAGATGCTGGAAGTAAGCTGCACTGGTCAGTAGTGCCTGAGGGCAAGGAACTTCAGGAAGATAAGGGAAGGAATCATTCATTACTCCTCAGCTGCACATCCCTTTTGCCATCATATTTTTTTTGGTCCTCAGTATTCCAAGCAAGCCCTCCACATACAGTGTTAGGAACATACTATCACAGATACTGCAACAAAACTCAAGTGGAAGAGGTGCAGTCTTGAAATATGTGGGGGTATGTGTGTGGAATCAGGAAGGCATACAGCATGGATGACTTCAACTGCCTTCAAAGCAGCATTTTCTTCCCTGTTTTTGTTGTATGTTTTCTTCTATTGACCATGATCGGGAGGAGGAAATAAACTACAGCTGCATATAGGACTTCCCAATTTATATTCTCTCTTTTTGTACAACAGCTTGTACAGAAGAATCAGTGGAGGACTGAGGGAGAGAGGCACAGAGGCCAAGAGAGGTGTGGGAGAAAGGGACCCGGTTAGGGATAGGAATCTCTGCTTCTCCAGATGTTGCTGGAATACAACTCCCATAAACCCTGTCCACTGACCATGCCAGCTGAGGCTGATGAGAACTGTAGTCCAACAGTTTCCCTGTCTCCCTGTCCTTGGACAAGACAGATGAAGGAACCTCAAGAGATATGGTCAAAGAGATGAAACAGGAAGATACCCAAAGTAATTATTTGCATTAGTTAGCCAACAAAACAACAAACCTGGGGGGTAGGGGTGGAACCTCAGACATAACGCCTATTAACTTCCAGGGGAGGATCATAGCAGATTAAACATCTTTTGTTGGCAAGCTGCTGACGGAGATGATTACGTGCTGATTGATGATAGCCAGACATAAGTCTTGGCTATCAAATTCACTTTAGAGAAAAGAGTTAGCAGGGAAATAACTTCTGATGCTCTGAAAAAGCAGTTTTCTGTGTCAAGAGACCAAGAAACTGTCAGCTCCTGGAAACAGAGTTAAGCAACTTATGAGCTGAGGAATCAACATCTCACCCAAAACCCATGAGATGGGCATGGGATCTGCAAAGGTTTCCTTTCTTAATTATTTCTGAGACAGTTATAATTTATAACTGAGAGAGATTTATCTGCCAGTGGAAATTTACATGTGGTGCATGATCTACTTTCTGACTTCAATAAGAAGGGAAGTCGATCGTAAAAGGGCTGAAAGCAGAAAAAAGGCCTGCTTTAATGGTTTGAGTCAAGAAAGTTTTAAATGAATAGAAGAGTTCTTTATGTTATGATTTTTTTTATTGATGAAAATGTTGCTTAGAAATCGAAAGTAACTCTGCCACTTGATACTTCCTCCATGGGAAAGGAATGTGTTTATTTTAGTAAGAGATAAGACTGTGAAAATCTTAAGGTAGAGACAGGTGATGTAATGAGACTGAATTATTAATAAGATCAAAAACAATCAGTATGGCAAATATACCTTTGGACATTCTGCTGACTGTTAGCATCCTTTAGCAAATGTTTGATGAGCAAATAAAATTGATTAGAACTAAGAATGATTAAATGGAAAATGGAATGGGGAATGCAAGTAAACCAGAGACGAATGAAATGGAAAGCAAAATCACACAGACACAGAGACTTTGGAGAATAATATGAATAAAAGATTGGCAGATCAGGAGGGTGAAATGGTGGAGTTGGAGGGAAGAGATGGTGAAATGGAAAAGTCCTTCACAGAGGTGTTTGGAGGAATGAAACAGCCAAATGGTGGAGTTGTGATTCTGGAGGAGCGGAATGAACCCTAGATTGAGAGATGGAGATGTGGAGAGACATCTTGATTTGGCACTGATAGAGCTGAGAGTGAAAGGGCTCTGTGTATGACTTGGAGTGAACTCAGAGGAAAAAACTACAAAATTTCTGGTGCTTTTCTTGGAAAAAGAATGGAAGAAGCATAAATGGAAGAGATAATTTTTTAGATAAGGATGGAAAACCACGGTAAACACAACTAGAAATGGGAATGGAAGATACAGAACTGGGTGCAAATTAATGGATACATAACAAGAAAAAACTATGGAATATCATTTTAATATATGAGCACAGTGAGACTCTTACATGGACAAAATAAGAAAGATTTATTATTGTTTAGTATGGAGGAATGGTTGTTGAAGTTATTGTAGGCAAAGCTGATATGCTTGATTAGAGAAAAAACATTGCTGACATTTGTTATACTACTAATAATTAGAGAACCACTTTTTTACTTTTTGTGTGAAAAAGGAAAATAAACAAATCTGAGACATCTGGGCCTGGAGACTGGGAAATTATTGCTTAACAGAAAGCAGAACAGTTGGATGTTATCCCAGAGTGAATGTTTTGAATAATTTATTTTATGTAGCTAACAGACAGAAAATCAGAAGTCCTTTTATTTCTCTTTCTCCTTTCCCCCCTCTTCTTTTTTTCTTTAGTCTCCTCCCTTGGGAACCAAGGATTATACGCACATGAAGGTGATGGTTAGGTGGTGGAAGGACCCTGAGTGAGAGGCAAGGAAGAGAAGATCTCCCAGGTGAGAGCTGGGAGGGTCCACCACTTTCTGTGAGTGACAAGGGTTAAGAGCTACCTTTGAGAGTAGGCTCTGTGTTTTCTTCTCTCTTTCTTTCTCTGTTTTTGTTTTTTATTTAGATGAGTTTATTTTATCTTATTGTATTATGAAAAAGCTTTAATAAAATTGTATTTAAAAAAAGAAAGAAATGCCTAAAGGGCATCATATATAAAATTAAACACAGTATTTCATAGAATCATAGAATCATAGAGTTGGAAGAGACCACAAGGGCCATCAAGTCCAACCCCCTGCCAAGCAGGAAACACCATCAGAGCACTCCTGACATATGGTTGTCAAGCCTCTGCTTAAAGACCTCCAAAGAAGGAGACTCCACCACACTCCTTGGCAGCAAATTCCACTGTCGAACAGCTCTTACTGTCAGGAAGTTCTTCCTAATGTTTAGGTGGAATCTTCTTTCTTGTAGTTTGGATCCATTGCTCCGTGTCCGCTTCTCTGGAGCAGCAGAAAACAACCTTTCTCCCTCCTCTATGTGACATCCTTTTATATATTTGAACATGGCTATCATATCACCCCTTAACCTCCTCTTCTCCAGGCTAAACATGCCCAGCTCCCTTAGCCGTTCCTCATAAGGCATCGTTTCCAGGCCTTTGACCATTTTGGTTGCCCTCCTCTGGACACGTTCCAGTTTGTCAGTGTCCTTCTTGAACTGTGGTGCCCAGAACTGGACACAGTACTCCAGGTGAGGTCTGACCAGAGCGGAATAGAGTGGCACTATTACTTCCCTTGATCTAGATGCTATACTCCTATTGATGCAGCCCAGAATTGCATTGGCTTTTTTAACTGCCGCGTCACACTGTTGGCTCATGTCAAGTTTGTGCTCAACCAAGACTCCTAGATCCTTTTCACATGTACTGCTCTCAAGCCAGGTGTCACCCATCTTGTATTTGTGCCTCTCATTTTTTTTGCCCAAGTGCAATACTTTACATTTCTCCCTGTTAAAATTCATCTTGTTTGTTTTGGCCCACTTCTCTAATCTGTCAAGGTCGTTTTGAAGTGTGATCCTGTCCTCTGGGGTGTTGGCCACCCCTCCCAGTTTGGTGTCATCTGCAAATTTGATCAGGATGCCCTTGAGTCCATCATCCAAGTCGTTGATAAAGATGTTGAATAAGACCGGGCCCAAGACAGAACCCTGTGGCACCCCACTAGTCACTCTTCTCCAGGATGAAGAGGAACCATTGATGAGCACCCTTTGGGTTCGGTCAGTCAGCCAGTTACAAATCCACTGAGTGATAGCATAGTCAAGACGCATTTTACCAGCTTCTTTACAAGAATATCATGGGGCACCTTGTCAAATGCCTTGCTGAAATCAAGGTAGGCTACATCCACTGCGTTCCCTTCATCTACCAGGCTTGTAATTCTGTCAAAAAACGAGATCAGGTTAGTCTGACATGACTTATTTTTCAGAAATCCATGCTGACTATTGGTGCTCACATCATTCCTTTCTAGGTGCTCACAGACTGTTTGCTTAATGATCTGCTCCAGAATCTTCCCTGGTATTGATGTCAGACTGACTGGGCGGTAATTATTTGGGTCCTCTCTTTTCCCCTTTTTGAAAATAGGGACATTTGCCCTCCTCCAGTCTGCCGGGACTTCGCCTGTTTTCCAGGAATTCTCAAAGATGACTGCCAGTGGTTCTGAGATCACATCTGCCAGTTCTTTTAATACTCTTGGATGCAGTTCATCTGGCCCTGGAGACTTGAATACATCTAAACTAGCCAAGTATTCTTGTACTATCTCCTTAGTTATTCTGGGCTGTGTTTCCTCTGCTGAATCATTTGCTCCAAATTCTTCAGGTTGGGCATTGTTTTCTTTATCGGAGAAGACTGAGGCAAAGAAGGCATTGAGGAGTTCAGCCCTTTCTGTGTCCCCTGTTTGCATTTCACCATCTTCTCCTCTGAGTGACCCCACTGTTTCTTTCTTCTTCCTTTTGCTATGAACATACCCATAAAAGCCTTTTTTGTTGCTTTTAACCTCTCTAGCAAGCCTGAGTTCATTCTGTGCTTTAGCTTTTCTGACTTTGTGTCTACACGTGCTGGCTATTTGTTTGAATTCCTTGTTGGTGGTTTCCCCCCTTTTCCATTTTTTGTACACATCCTTTTTTAATGTTAACTCAGTTAAAAGTTCTTTAGATAGCCACCCTGGCTTCTTTAGGCACCTTCCATGTTTCCGTCTCATTGGTATTGCCCGAAGTTGTGCTTTTACTATCTCCCTCTTAACAAACTCCCAGCCATCATGAACTCCCTTTCCTTTTAGTATTACTGTCCATGGGATCTCACCCAGCACTTCCCTAAGTTTTATGAAGTCGGCTTTCTTAAAGTCAAGAAATTGTGTCCTAGTATGCTTGGCTGCTCCTTTCCGCTGTATAGTAAACTTCAGAAGAGCATGATCACTCGCGCCTAATGATCCTTCCACTTCTACCCCACTAACCAGGTCATCAACATTGATTAGGACCAGATCTAAAATGGCTGTTCCTCTTGTTGCTTCTCCCACTTTCTGGACAATGAAGTTGTCTGCAAGGCCAGTGAGGAATCTGTTTGACCTTATGCTCTTGGCTGAGTTTGACATCCAGCAAATATCCGGGTAATTGAAGTCCCCCATTACTACTATCTCCCTTCCTTTTGCATGCTTGGCCATCTGTTCCAGATTTCAATAGGCACATTCCTAAGTTTTGGTGATATATCTGTGCACAAAATACTCCTTCCCCTATCCAAACAATTACAATAGGAAAGAATGAAATAAAGTGTCACAATGATTGTACTGAACAATTTACATCTGGTTTAGAAAGAGACTAAGAATTAAAGCTGTTGAAATTTAGCAAAGAAAGAGTGACCCCCAATGGCCATTATGGTTGTCTGCAAAGAATGAGCCAAGGCGCTTATTAGAGGCACATTCATTGCATAGATGTCTTAAACATTACAATTTGAAGTCATTAATGCAAACAACCATCACTGATAACCAGTGATTTAGTCAAGAGAAAAACGTTTTTAAAATTAGCTTCTGTTTAAGGAGTAAATTTGAAAACCAACTTAATGGCTTACTTCTGGAATCCAACTTAAAGTCAACAGTGCACATTATTTTACAAGTGGAATATATCAGCATTTGGGTCCCTAATTTAGCTCTTTAACTATCAAATGTTGCAAAGCGAAGAAGCCAAAGGAAAAAGGCATTGCATCTAGCTTAAAACTGCAACAATAGAATGCTACTGACCTCCGCTGGCTGACTATATTGCTACAGAACTACAAAATGCCACACACATTGCACTGCAGCCATTTGGTTTAGAGATTAAAACACTAAGAAAACCCATTCTGCAAAATAATTATTTTGATTCCTTTGAGAATATATAATCCATCAATTAACAAATTCACACCTCAGTTTAAACGTATTTGTATCAAGCTGCAGAAATCTTGTGAGAAAGCGATTTTAAGCTAGGCTACAAGGGGTAATATTTGCTGGAGAAGAGGAAGCTGCGGCATGCACCTCCAGACAAAAGGGAACAAGTGGCCTTCAATCGGAGAGCAGCTTCCTATTAAGACTCACTCCTTCGTACATTATGCCTTTCATCCCCACTCAACCACAAAATGATTTTGCTGTAGGACACACAATGGTGGAAAAAGATTTACATTGAAAGAATCTTTAATAATAAACTGTTGCAGGTCTGCCTACTTCCCCCATGATTTATAATACAATAAACATTGGATTCTATTAAGTCTCATGCACCGAAGTTGCACTGAAAAAAGAAAAGCGAATATGAAAGCACTCAATTCTTCCCATCTCCAGCGCCATAATAGTGAGATGAGCATGGATAAATGTGCTAAGAGTATCTCTTTGCATCTTTTATAGCTTGTGTGTATTAATCTGTAAAGCTTATTAAGAAAGTCATTGCTATGCAAAACAGCACCCAATCTCTTTCAACAGAGTGCAGTGTTTAGCCAATAGGGCTCGCCCGCTGCCCCTCATTCTGCATTCATAACATGCAACATTTGCACAATGTATCTCTCAAAGACTACTGAATAGAAAGCCTTAATACTCATGTAAACAACTGCAAACCAATTACTTAATGAATCAGGCCCACGCATAATGAGGTGCCAGACAAAGAGCTATAAATGCATTTTTGCGCCCAAGCCTCTGCTTTAAAGTAAAATCCCTCAGCTGTAGTTTGGGCTTAACTAGCACATCATAATTATTGTCTGTAGGACATCAGAGGAAACCTTTTTTATTTTTATTTAGGTCCATCAGGGTATTTTTCGAGGCCACTCATCAGCTCAGTGACTAAACACTGCGAGGGGGGGGGGGGAGTACCACAGTGGTACTAGACTGTTATGTTTATTTTCAAGCACTGAGTTTCGAGACCACTTGTAAAAGCAATAAAGCGCAAGAAGTGAGTACAATAAGTGGAATCCTTAGACATCAGCCTCTAAGAAATTTCATTGTGTCCCAACTGCAAATAAGCACCTGAGCAATTTCCCATTCTTTCACACTTTATTCCTACATTGTGTTTGTAAACATATTTCTAAGATAGATGTCAAGTGTGAAGCTATAAGTGTTACTAACTGATTTGGTTTTGAAAAGTATTTTATTACCAAGTTATTGAGGAGGCTAAAATGCACACTATTCATTAAAAGAAACCCTAATAATTCAAACTGTACTAGAAATGGTATTTTCTCCTGAGATCAAAGATATAAAATCATATGATGCCATAAATGCTTCCCAAAAATCTTTCTGCCGTGCATACAAATTTACAGAAATAATACTGATACTATAGAGTCTGCACTGTATGAGCAGCATTTCAGAAATGCTAGAAACTGCTGACATATATCATAATGCAAAACATCCCTTCTTGAAAACGTTCGTGTTGTTTACACATTTGCTTGTTCTTTCTACACAAGAAATATTAATTGAAAACTATTTTAATTTTTTGGGCAACATATATTACTTTTGCAGAATATAATTACCTCAAAAAACAATTACCTTAGGAAAAGAAAATATTAACAAATATACCTCAAGAAATATATTTTAAAGGTACTACTTTCCAACCCCAACTACTGAAAATCAGACATAAAATACATTTTCTATTACATTTTGTAATGTATTATAATGCTATTTATACATTATACTGGCCAACTACTTTTGTTCCAAGACCAGTTCTTCTCAAATTCTAGGAACCTTAAAAGATAAAACAAAATATATCTTCAAGGATATTTTAAAGCAGTGAAAAGCATTCTCACCCTATGTCTGCAAACATATACATATATATCAGGTATTATAAACGGGTGTTTCCAAGAAGGGAGAAACAAAGAGAAGCAAACAATGGAAGTGCTTTAACAAATAATCACGTAACAATCTAAAGCCAATGTAAAATTCCACAATTGTTTACCATACTTCATTTGCTATTATCGCTTGAATGCTAGTCATTTGAGTCATGCTAACAGAAAAAAGTAACAAAACATTACTTAAAGAACTGAAAAACGATAAATTGCATTTCTTTAGAAAAAAAACCAAGGACATTAATTAAATGTTCTCAATTTGGAAATACAAAAGAAGAAAGTAACAAATAATCTAGTATCAAATACTTCTTTTACAAAGATACAAAAATATATTTTGAGCTGAAGCTCATTTACATCTCAGCAACACCCAGAAGATGACACACCACTTTATTTCTTCAAGACTTTATGTTTTATGTCTGCCCTTTTCCTGACAACTTCCATTGTTTGGTCTCTAAGTAGTCCTACTGAGAGCAGCTGTACACGCTAATTTGTGGTTCACTGAGATGTCAATTGAGTCTTAAAATGAGAAAACAACAGCTGCAAAACAATACCTGGCTTTAATGCAAATATTTTGTAAGGTATACAAAATTTTAAGTTGTTGTAGTGAAACACAAATCTGAAACATAGGCCATCCATCAAAATATTCTTGCCAGTGCGTCATTAACTTTCTAGAGGCATTTATCACTAGGTTGAAACTATTCAGGAAGGAAAGCCTTTAATGTCTTTACCTTGACAAAGGGCTTCTTCTTTCCGGAGATGAAGCACTGGGTTCTGAACTGGTTCCATTGCTTTTCTGTTCCTTTAAACTACTGCTGTCAATTTTCAAAGCTATAAGGGGGATAAATAGCAAAAAAAACTTTAATTAGTTTCTAGCAGAAGCTAGTGGAAACAGATACTATATAGGCAACAGAGGGAAATGTATTTTGTGTTATATATTTTGCAAAATAAGTAATAATTTTCCATGAACAACAAAAACGTCTCTTTCATCAACTCATATCTCGAAACCCCTTATAGGACATTTTTGGCTTCAGTTCCATCAAATTATTGCTACAAAACTACTGTATCACAATTTCAAACATCTGACAAGTTATACTGCCCTTGCACTGTATGCTTCCTGTCCTTCTGTTCAGTGCAGTTTGCTCTATCCATACTGTTTGTAGTTCACAATTGTCTCCACCTCCTGGTCTTAATATGAACTTTCTTTTTTTTTTTACAATTCTGTGAATTTCTCAAGCTCACAATCACTCTCTTTAAAATAACTTTCAGGTGACAAGGCTAGGCACAAATATGCTACTAATCTGGGCTGTTAGTGTGGCATGTAAAAATGCACAGTCATTTGCTGAACTGCAACTCCCATCGCTGACCACCGAGTCCAACAACATCTGGAGGGTCAAAGGTTTCTCATTCCTATCTGGAACAGCACACAGGCAATAAGTGTTTGGGCCATCCTGAACCTGTTTATGGATATAATTTTCTTGGGGAAGGGAGGGGAATTATAAATAATATCATTTATACAGAATTTTTCATACAGCAGACAGATAGTTAGGGGCCATCATGATGTTGTTGTTCCAACTATTGTAATATTAAACACTATTAAGCATCCAATGAGAAGACACCTGAAGATCATAAACCTAGGCAAATATCCCAGGAAGCAAGTCTCGCTCTACTCACTATGGAACAAACATTCAGAGAATCAGTTTATAGTAAACAAAATTTACCAAAATAATCAAAACATACACACACACAAATCAAAATACAAATTAATGGAACAATGGGTTGGATCCAGAGTTGCAGTGAGTGGGAGTCCATGAACTCCATGGGTGGAAGCGGGGAAGCAGGTTTTCCAGATTCATCTATTGGCAAAACCTATTTGGTGTTTCGCACCTTTCTGACTAGTTGCAGGACCTTAGCCAGACCTAGCAGAGTAAACGCAGAATCCACGGAAGCAATTGGCGACTTGGCTGCAGACAGGATAGACGAAACAGGAAGCAGGAACTTGGAGTTAGGTGTTTATTATATACAGTGGACTATTTACAGGAACAGAACACGAATCTTTAGCTGGCTCTCTCTGACACGACTCACAACTCACAACTCCTACACTGACACACAGAACTCTGAACCTCTGAACTCTGAAATACTGAACTAACACATCCCAGTTAGTAGGCCATTAATTATCATTCCCTTGAGAGAGCTTGACCAACCAGGGAGCTGCCTCCATGTCTCTGTTATCACCAGGCAGACTTACTCCTTCACATTGACCTTCTGGCTGTCTGCCAAACCTTAATTGACTCTGTGTGAGTAGCTGCACGTACACAGTTTCCCAACATCATCTTCTCCCTCACCCTGCAGTCTTTACAAACCTCCTCTGGGGTGTTGGGAGACCCTTCAGAACAGAGTGGGGAGTGGTGTTGCAGTGTTAAATTTGGAAAGTGGGAGTCTCCGATGGATCAAACTCATTTCCATTCATAGAAGGACTCTTCCATTCATGAACTGGCAAGTCTAGATTCAACCCAATGGACAGAATAAATTTAAAATACTTTTTCCCACCCTTTTATTGTTTTGGTCTAATGCAAACATCTGTACTCACATGGAAGTCTAGCTTTGCTTGTTCCATACAGCACAGCACAGCACACACACCCCAAACATAAAATCATGCATGGAATGGATTAATTTGTCATTGTCTGCTTGAGACCTTGAGATCCATTTCCAGGTTGATAAATACTGAACTAGATGAAGCAGCTGGACTGATTCAGTATAGGGCAGCTTCACAGGTTTACCTAAATTTCTTCCCCACCTTTTTCCAAGGGCTCAAACAGTTAAGAAGAGTTTAAGGCTGCAATCCTAAATACAATTGTTAAGGTGCCAACTGTGTGGAACTTACTTCTGATTCAACAAGCATAGCATTGAGCTTCATAAAAAACAACCCTACAATACCAGAAGTACAGCCAAATAACGGTATATATAATGGTTGATACCCTACATTAGTGAGCAAACCCACTGAGAACTTAACTGAGGGCCACTGCCATCCATTGTAGAAAGGTGGGGCCTGCCTTCATGGGCGTAGCCAGGATTTATGGGGGGGGCAGGCCCAAGTTATCTGCGACGCAATTGGTCAGTTAGAAGGATTTCTATTTATTTACTCGTTTTAGGGAGACAGCTGTCTCCACTGCACCCCCCTGGCCATGGGCGCAGCCAGGATTTTTGTTGGGGGGGAGGACTTTTGTTGGGGGGCAGAATCAACGTGTTTGGTCAGTTAGTTAAGTATTTCTATAGTTTTACTTGATGGGAGGCAGCTGCCTCCCCTGTCCCCCTTGGCTATGCCCATGCCTGCCTTGAACAAATTCTCATCCTCTTCCGAAGGCTGGTCTCAAGGAGGCTATCAGGAACATGTCAGCAATAACTCACAAGGTATCACTGAAGTTAACTCTTTATTCAAAGAAGCAAAACAGCTCAGGTCCAGTGAGCACAGCAACTTCTCCAGAGGCTAAAGGTCCCCACCTTCCCACCACTTTCTAAGGTTCCTCCTCCCCTGGTTCCTTCCCAAGCAACCAGAGGCGCCTTCATCTTGCCTGTCTTTCCTCTGCCCTCTTAATACCTCTTTCATAGAATCATAGAATCATAGAGTTGGAAGAGACCACAAGGGCCATCGAGTCCAACTCCCTGCCAAGCAGGAAACACCATCAGAGCACTCCTGACCTATGGTTGTCAAGCCTCTGCTTAAAGACCTCCAAAGAAGGAGACTCCACCACACTCCTTGGCAGCAAATTCCACTGTCAAACAGCTCTTACTGTCAGGAAGTTCTTCCTAATGTTTAGGTGGAATCTTTTTTCTTGTAGTTTGGATCCATTGCTCCGTGTCCGCTTCTCTGGAGCAGCAGAAAACAACCTTTCTCCCTCCTCTATGTGACATCCTTTTATATATTTGAACATGGCTATCATATCACCCCTTAACCTCCTCTTCTCCAGGCTAAACATGCCCAGCTCCCTTAGCCGTTCCTCATAAGGCATCGTTTCCAGGCCTTTGACCATTTTGGTTGCCCTCCTCTGGACACGTTCCAGTTTGTCAGTGTCCTTCTTGAACTGTGGTGCCCAGAACTAGACGCAGTACTCCAGGTGAGGTCTGACCAGAGCGGAATACAGTGGCACTATCTCGTTCTGCTGCTTGAGAGTAAACAGGAAGTGCAACCTTGTCCTCCCACTGCCACCGCTCCCACCACCACCTACCTGTTCCTGCAACCACCGCCTGCCTTGACACATCTGCTGCTGGCAAAGAGACGCCACCAGCAGTGCCTATTTCAGGCAAGTTCATGCCAATTTGGGGTGAAATCTTGCTTAAATTTGTGTGAGATCTTGTACGCTCCAAAAGATCTCACACAATTTCAGGTGAGATCTTGCCCCAAATGGATGTGATCTTGCTGAAAATTGGTGCCGCTGGCAGAAGTGGCAAGGCACCCAATGTGTGTGCCATCTGCAGGGGCTTCTGTCACCTGAGGCAGCAGCCTCACCCTGCCTAATGACTGGGCCAGCTCTGCTAATGTCATAGCAACGAGAAGATTCAGCTTATAATATCATAGTCATATGGATGGAAGAGATTTCATAAGCTAGAGATCTGATGAGGGTGGAAGGAGGAGCTCCATGTATCACTCTGAAGGAGGCTGATGGAGGCCTGTAGGGCTGGGCAGATGCAACCTCCACTCAATTCATTTCCTCAGCAAAGGAGGTTTGGGTTGTTCTGCCATTATAATGTCTTACTGCTCATTTTAGTATGCTGCTCTAGGAACCTTTTGGCTAAAAAGGGGGTTAATGTGTTTCAAATCAATACAAGAACGTAAGTCCAAATGCCATAAAGTGTTTGAGTAGAAACGTTAGGACTAAAATTTAGTCAAAGCTAAAGCCCCATTGATTTCAGTGGTGACAGCTAACTACATGCTTAGCTCCACTGGAATTGGGGGATCTAAAAATGCTGAACTTAGGCTAAATTCTGCCCCAGTTCAACAATATATTCTGAAGATAAGAAGAATAATTACCTCATTCATCCAAGGGCAATTAATATCTCTAGAACATATAGTACAGCATCCAAGATAACCCTATGGTACTAAGGGCTACATCTGAACGTAGATTTTATTCCACTGAACCTAACATCTGAACCACGGTTACCTATCTTAACAGGCTCAAATGTGTGTTTGCTTTGCATATGGTCACAGTTTAACTATCCCAGTGTCTGTAATGTTTTCACTATTTTAAATTCATTTTTATGCCAGTTTTCTAAAGGAAAAGCAACAAAGGAACTGCAAAAATGTTAATGCAACAGATGTGCCCCTGTGTCAGCCAGGCCTATGACTCACTTTCAGCTCAACAAACCACACTTTAAAAAGATCAGTTCAGCTTATCTTTACAATCATATAAATCTTCATCCCAGTTACTGCTTTGAGCAAACATTTCCCCAAACCCACTATCATCACTGATTTGACATATCTCATACAAGAAAGCATTTTACATTGTCCTAAGCATTAATCATTTGGTTATGTGTTGCTTCACTAATGAATAGGAAAGTAAAGTTATATGTTACTTTTCTGGGCAAAACCATGTGATTATTCTTTGTACCATGCAAAGACAGCCAACCTCCAATCATTACTTATATAGGCATTTGATGTTAAGAAATGCAAGCCTAGGTTCTACTGCTAAAAATTAGTATTTCAATCAGTTGAATGCTCATGATCAATAAGTCTCCTTTAAAACAGAGTTAATCAGCCTGAGCTCCCATAGAGCTCTAAAGTCTAAACTTTGGCATAAATAGTTTGAGAGCAAACAGAGTAGTGAACCTTAAAATAGGCAGACTATAAAAGTGGAGAAACCATGCGTTCTGCACAAAGTTCCTCAAAGCCATCCATGCAGGATTTTAATGGTACTTATTAAAGATTCTTAAAGGACATTTCTCTATCCAGAACAGTTGTTTAGGGACAGTTGGCTGCATTGGTTTTCTTTCCTTTTTTTAAAAAAATATTTTTTATTAAAGATTTCTTAGTTTTCTACAGATCAGTTTCATCTGTTGCGAGACATTAGTGTTGCATGCAATATAAGGCTGGAAAGAAAAAAGGGGGAGGGGGAATGGTGAGTGGGGTGGCAATGCTTCTGCTCTTCTACTGTATGTGTGGGGTTTTGTGTCAGCGTCACTTGTGTGGGTTCTCTTTCTGTTCGCTTATTATATTTCCTTGGTGGGGAGAGAGGTTGGCGGTGGCCTAGCGTTTGGTTGGTTGTCTTTAGTGAGATTTGTTTGTGGAGGGGCATAGCTGTCAACGCTTCCCATTTTTAAAAGGGAAATTCCCTTATTCTGAATAGGATTTTGCCTTTAAAAATGGGAAAAGTTGACAGCTATGGTGAGGAGGTGGATTCTTGGATCAGGCTGCATTGGTTTTCTGATCCAGTGTTTCTAGATATTGCACTTTGTGGCATGTATGACTGATGAGCTTACTAATGTTTTATTATTCTGTCTCTTTTATAAGGCAGAAACCAATATTTGTATATTATTTGATTGGTCATGATATGTATTTTAGTAGACGTTTATATACCACCATCTTACAGCCTGATGTTCATCCAGCTGTACTTGGTAGTTTAGAATGTAAGCTAGTAAACACACAAGGAACAAGCTCCAATCCTAGACGCATACTTTCCTGGGAGTAAGCCCAAGTTAATTAGGTGGGGCTTACTTCTGAGCAGACACAGCATTTGTGCCACATGAACTGCAGCAGTGTGTCATTTTCCTTTTTTAAACTCAAGATTATGACTTACCATGTCAGTATTTATGTAAGAACCCTTAGAAGAAAATAAAGGGGGAAATAGTGAAGCAGTAGATAGAAGGGATGGGCAAAGGTCAAGGGAAAGAGGGCAAATACCCCAAGTAGTCATATGGAATTTCACTGGAATAATTAAGATCTTTAAATATTGTCAACTCAAAAGGTATTCAGATCCTTAACAGACATATTCATATCTGTGCTTTGACCCATGTTTTATTAAAACATCTTCATTAAGCATTACTTGGGGCTGAAAGCTGTTCATTTAATTCACCCATTAGTGACCTAGGGGTAGATGCAGCCTTATACTTCTAGTTATGTATAAGTTTCAGAATGAACTGGATCACCTTTATACATATGCTCGTTAGATAGAATTGTAGAGCTTGAAAGGATTCTGAGAGTCCAGCCCCCTGAAATGAAGGAATCTCAACTAGATCATCCCTGGCAGATGACCATCCAACTTTTGCTTTAAAACCTCCAAGGAAGGAGAGTCTTTTCCACTGTTGAACAGCTCTCAATATCTTCATAAATGTTTTGCAGTGAATGGCTTGGGTCCAGGCTATTTAAAAGACTGTGCCTTCTCTCAATAAGACCATCACTAGAAAGCTGGGTCGGGAAGCCTTAACATCATTACCACTCCCCAACATTTCCCCTTGGCTGCTACCAGGGCCTCCTTGGAGGAGAGATTAGGGAGGCAGCTATGCATATTCTAGCCTGGTATGTGAAGCTGCCTTAGAGAGTCACAGTCTTGACTGGCAGGAGCTCTCCAGGGCTTCAGACAGGAGAGTTTCTCAGATATATTTGGAGCTTTTGGATGCAAAGCATGTGCTCAGCCACTAAGCTATAGGGACCTTTCTCTATTTAAATTTAGGCTGCTGTGGTGTCTTGGTGCAAGGAGACCAGGAACAGCTGTGTGGGTTGGGTTAGGTTAATGCTGTTTTTGCATTACATATGATTTTACTGTGAAACTGAATTTATGCTACAATTTGTTTATTGAAGACTTTTTTGTTTCTGTTATGTTGTGGGACAAATTGGTTTTTCAGATAAGATGCTGCATTTTAGCTTTATTGTGAGTCACTCTGGGCATGGGCAACTGTGGGAAAGTTAGATGCATGTTCATTTAAATATTTATATACTACTTCCCAGCAAATGTTTCCATAGCACTGTACAACAGGAATATCAAAAAAATGTACATGCAGGCGATTCTTAACTTACACTAGGGTTATGTTCTGGGAATAGTGCCAAAGCCAAGACTGCATATAGTCAATACACATTGGGTTCAATGGCAGGTGGGACTGCCACAGTCTTTTTCCTCAGACACACACACCCTTTCTATTTTTTAATTTTTTAGGCAAGTGCATAAAACTGATTGTGCAAGCTAAATGCACATATCTTGTGAGTTGCCAGTCCATAACTATCTAAAAAATAGATCTTAAAAACATCAAATTATGCAGATTCCGTATAGTATGTAATATAAAATGGCTGAGTTAATCTTGAAGGAAAGTACTCTTTAAAATATGTATTCAACAGCTACCAAATAACAAAAATGCTAGGCACTTGCCTAAGTTCAATCTAGGCCTGATTCCACGAAGCTGCATCCACAACACTAAAAGCTGTCAGGCATAAAAACAAAACCTAACTCCAACACCAGCCTGCTCACTACATAAGATCTGTTGCAAAGGCTCTTCTTTAACTCTCAACAATGTCCCAGGCAAGATTAGATGTTGTGTATAAGAGAACTTTATATCTAGTTAAAGAACTTCCTACCTCAGGAAATACATTTGGGTCCTTCTTTTTCTGTCTTCCATCAAGACCAAGATTTTTATTATTCAGGAAGGCCATCCTGATTGTTTTAGCAGTAGTAGTGCTTGTTTTTAGAATGCTTGTGTTGTTATTTCTGTACTGCTTTAGGATTCTGGTTTTTATATTTTTGTAAGCCACCTCATGAGAAGAGAAGACTCCCTGGAAAAGACCCTGATGCTGGGAAAGATTGAGGGCACTAGGAGAAGGGGACGACAGAGGACGAGATGGTTAGAAAGTGTTCTCGAAGCTACCAGCATGAGGGAGGCAGTGGAAGACAGGAGTGCCTGGCGTGCTCTGGTCCATGGGGTTACGAAGAGTCGGACACGACTAAACAGCAACAACAAAGCCACCTCAAGCACTGTGCACAGAGTGGGAGGATGGGATATTAATAATCTAATTTAAAATAATACAAAAATTAACATTTCTTAATATAGATGCAACACCAAGCAAGCTGAGTTAGAACCAAAACAACACACATATTTAAATAAGCATAATGCAGAACAGGGGAGGGGAGGGGAAAATCAGGCCCAGGGACCAAATGTGGCTCTTCAGGCCTCTCTGTCTAACCTATGGAACCTCCCCCAAGTCACACCCACTCCTCTCCCTCTTTCTCCAGACCACATCCTTCCCTGGGATTTGCTCACATACCCCCTCAGTGTTTTTGCCTGGCTGGAATATATCCCTGAATTCTGATGATGACTCTGGCTTGAGAGGGCGGAGCATAGAGAGGGGTATGCGAGTATGTTTAGAATTTAGCCTACTGGACAAAGGGCAAAACTTACATTCAGTGCTCTGCCCAATAGCTCCTTCTACCACTGGCATGTGCCCCCACCCCACGGGATTGCCCATAAAAAAAAAATAACCCTTGGGCTGAAAAAATGTTCCCCCAGGAATCAAAAACAAAACCAAAAACTATGCAAAAGATTATGAAAGCTATATATAGAATTAAAAAGATGAGGAATGGTTAATTCTGTACTAGTCACTGACACCAAAATTATTCACTTTCCAAAGTGTAGGACTCTTCTAGCTACAGACCAGCCAAAGAATGTGCTAGGCTCTGCTATCGTCTTCTGAAGGTTGATTTGTGAACACCATCTCTACAAGAATCTGTAAGCCAAACATGCACCAAACCAAAGCAGGGACATATTAGCTAGCAGTGAATCTCATTTTCTTACCCACGGTTCCCCTACTCCAGAGCTTTCCAAACTTTTCATGTTAGTGACACACTGTTTAGACATGCATCATTTCACGGCACAGTAATTCAGTTTTACTAGTAAACCAAAAGTTAAACTAACCCCTTTCCAGCCTCAGGAGGAGTGTGGGGAGCGTTTGTGCGAGACACAGTTTGGAAAGCTCTGCCCTACACCGTTTCCATCAAAATCTAGTTACACACATTTCATTCCAAAACAGTAAAGCACAGTTATTGGACACTAGGTGGTGCTGCAGTTGAAGTGGATGCAAGCTTCTTGGCTTCCTAAAACAATCTAAAGGAAATCCCTACTCATCACCCCCTTAAAAGCTACACTCAGCTACCAGAAGCCCAGCATCCTATTCTTGTTAACATCTAAAATGCTCAAATACCATAAGGTCTCCCTTACCGCTATTGTTTCCCCCCAGATAATTACAAGCAACCTAAGTTTCCGGCAAATTCTTGTGCTAGAAGACAAACTGAGTCAAACCTAAAGCTCTAGCCACATGGCAATAAGCTATGTCGCATGCACATTTGGACACATACAGACAAATAATGCCTTGTGCTAACCCTCTCCAGCCTCTGAAGTTTTAAATCACTAGCACAGATCAGAATTGGAGCTTTACCAATAATAAGCATGCATGGAAAAGAATTAAACCACTTCTTAACCACACTGATTTCAAGTACTATGTTGTCTGGGCGGAGATGAAGAGAAGGGTATCATTAAGGGGCAGCTGGTCTGCATTAAGTGATTGCTCCCTTAAATGGCAGGAGAAATATCAAGCCATCAGATCTTTCAAATACTTTACATTGCAAAAGACAACTTAAGCCACCTTGCTGAATAATAATCAAATGGTAAAGAGAGATGAAAAATTCTACTTTCCCTACGTGGAAAATAATTTGAAAACATGCACTTAATGATATCAGTGCACATTCAAGAGTGGCAGACCCTCACTTCCCTAAAAAGCCTCCTTGAGGGTCAGGAGCCTTCCAGAGTAGTAGCACCCTATGACACAAGAGAGGGGGACACTGGAAAGAAAAGTCAGTCTTGGTCTCGGTCTTTGTTTCAGTCTCAGTCTCTCTCTCTCTCTCTCTCTCTCTCTCACACACACACACACACACACACACACACACATGTACCTACATGCATATGCAGAGATGTACACACAGAAGCACTTTGCACACACGAACCTCCCTGAATCCTAGTCTATGTTGGGAATATGGTATGAAAACAAAGCTATTAATATCCCAAATTTCTATTTCAACATGCAAGTTTTTTCTATTGTTGCACGTAAGTTTAGATTCCCTAATTTAAAATCTTATCATCATTATGAAATCAAGATTATGAAAAATGAGAACTCTATTATGTGGTTAACTGAAAATTGCCCTTTCATCCTTTTTCAATATTGCTGTACGATCTAATCTCAAAAAAGAGGAATGACAATATATCAAACTTAAGCACACCATTCTCTTCTCAGTTCCTGTTATCTCAGATCTCCTAAATTCCAAGTATTCCTTCAAATAGCTGTTTCCACAAGACACTTAAATCAGTTTTTGCATGCCCAGCACCTGTAATTCAGAAGAAATGTAGTCTACACCACAATATAGAAGTGGCTTGCCAGGTGACTATCTTCCTGGCAGGTGAGTCACTGTTGCTTACCAAGAGGGCAAAGATGAGAGGAAGCAATGCAAACATATTAACAGGAGCACTGGGCTGGCTCTGCTGGCAAATCTGCATTAGACTGACCTCCCCACCCCTCCCTCTCTTGGTAGTAATAGTGACCCATCTGCTAGGAAGCTAAGGCAACAGCTCTGCCATTAGAGAGAGAAACACAATTGCAGAATTCTCCAGTCCATGATGAACTGGCAAAGCAGCACTGAATACTGATGCACCTGGCAGGAGAAAAGATAACAAGGTGACATGGTTGATGATGCCCTTCCTTTCCGTATTGCTTGTCCTGGGTTTCCTGCCTCATCTACCACTTCTCCCCCTTCACCCCCAGACCAGAAAAGGGAAAATGATAGCAGACCCAGGGGGAAGCCCAGTTGGCACAAGAGTTCACATTTGTCTGCCAGGAGGCCTTCTTGTCAACTGTCTCCTCAAGAGGGTCTCTCAGGAGAAGGGAAAATATTCAGCTGAGAACAGCAAGCCAGCAGGTGGAAAGGAAGGGCCTGGCAGTGAGAATAGAAGCCTCTCAGATTCTTCTGGGCTCTTGTTGGGACAATAGCTCCCTACTGAACTCCAAGTCCTGCTCCAGCTGCTTCTAGCTCAGCTGCTGCTCCAGCCCTGGGTGCTGGTCACAGGTAGGCATAAGCGGGGCTGAATCAGACCCATGGTCTACAGGTTTTTTCTTGCACTGAAGCAGTTTATGCAAACAAAACGCATAACATTTGAAGTAATCCCAACAATATGAGCCTACACCAATGATCGCTGTCTGCAATTATCATTTTTGGTTGTCCCTCTTTCTTTGAAGCTAGTCTCTACAGGCTCTCTGTCGGCACAGACCATTTTTAAAACAAGGAAAAAACACACACAGTCAGCACTGGATATATTTGGAGTTAATAAAAAAAAGGAGGTGAAAGGAGCTGCCATCTCATCATGTCACTTCCCTGCTTAATGTAATAGTGTGCTAAGCATTTCCCTCTTTTAATTTTAGGCAATAATTATTGTAATTATTATTAATTATTCTTATATTTAATTGAGGGTGGGGAACATATATCATAATTCAACAATTTTAAAATTCCACTGTTATCCTATCTATTGCTGGTTTGGAGTTAGGGTTAGTTTCTCCTCCCTAGAATACTGACTGATATGCAGAAAGGCGCCCATCTGAATTACTGAGGGCAACAGAAGTAAGGGCAACACCTCTTAAATAGAAATACTTTCAACCCAACTGCAGAGAAGTTTCAACAACAGTGAACAGATGTACCTGGAAGTGAGATCCACAGGTATAGGGTGGTATACTACTACTACTACTACTAGTAGTAGTAGTAATAGGGAAGTTACAGAAGCACTAATTTCTCCCATGGAAAAACCCAGCAGCAAGGAAGCATAAGGCAGAGCTGGGGTTTCTGTGCTGAGTTCAGCCTCCAGAGGGTCCCAGCCCGTGTGTCTGCACAAATGTGCATGAGTGTGTGTGCCAAGCTGGATCTTTGACCCGGGTGAAATAAAACCTACACTAGTGACCAAAACTGTGGAAACCTTTTGGGGGGAAAGTGTATTTCCAAGGTTTGATGGCACATAACACCACCTTTTTTATTTTTTTACTAATACCTTAAAATTATATATTAATGGAAAGATAATTTAATGAAGAATGTAATGTAGTGACTTTTATGAAGGATTATTTTTTACAACAGCAGTCATTAAGAAGAAACGTGAAACACATAGAAAAAATGAGATATACAAAAATTCTCGTGCCAGTTAATACTAGTTGGGTAACTTTTAGCTTTAATTAAGGTCTTACAACTCCTTCCCATGGAGTAAACCAAGTTTTTTTTAGTTCTGCAGCTGTAATAATGTGAAACCAAGATTGAATTATTGTCTCTATTAATTGGGCTTTACTGCTGGGTTGCTTCTGACTAGCAAGTTTCTTTAGTCAGCGCCATAGATTTTTGATTGGGTTAAGGTCTGGGCTATGTATTTTTAGGCATTTATATTCCCATTGGGATGCGGGTGGCGCTGTGGTTTAAACCACTGTGCCGCTTGGACTTGCAGATCGGAAGGTCACGGTTCGAGGCCCTACGAAAGGGTGAGCTCCTGCTCTTGCCAACCTAGCAGTTCAAAAGCACGCAGCGAAAGTAGATAAATAGGTACTGCTCTGGCGGGAAGGTAAACGGCGTTTCCGTGCACTGCTCTGGTTTCGCCAGAAGCGGCTGAGTCATGCTGGTCACACGACCCAGAAAAACTGTCTGCAGAAGTGGACAAATGCCGGCTCCCTCAGCCTGTAGAGCGAGATGAGCGCCACAACCCCAGAGTCGTTTGCGACTGGACTTAACTGTCAGGGGTCCATTTACCTTTTATTCCCATCAATGACACAAATTCTGCCCACACCTTTTGCTGTCATACAACCCCAGATCGTAACACTAACTGGGTGTTTCACAGTAGGTGTAATGCAAGTAGGATGTAAATCTTCTCTGATTCTTCTCCTCATGTATTTCCTGCCATACATATATCAGTGTAAGCGCTTTCACATTAAAAATCCAAAACAGCTATTTAAAGTAGCATGCTTCTTTTATGTTGTATGCACACGCACGCTCACCCCCCCCCCCCCCCCAGTATCTATATTTTCAATTAAGGTGTTTTTCTTTGTATAAGAGAGGAAGTTCTACATTTATTTACAAGAAATGGATATCTGTCAAGGATGCTAATGTGCACACTATCCACAAACCAAAACTGCCACGATATCTTGGATATTCTTTATAAACAAACATAATTAGCTGCCAAAAAAGAGGTCTTAACAGGTCCTGATGAGACCTTATTGCAAAATATTTTTAAATTATCAGTATGCCTTTGTAACTGAGGCACAAACCCAGCTTTTTGTCTGGCACAATTTTTCCTCCCTTCTCTTATTCTAATGATACACATTCAATTACTACAGAAAAGAAAAGAGTCAAATCAGAAACATCTGTAGTTTGCCATCTAATTACTGATTCTTCCCCATGGAGACTGACCTTTGTAACACCGATACCAAGACCTGAAAGGCTAAAATAACAGGATATTCACAAGGTTTAAAACGTATAACATGATTACAAGGAATTAAAATAGGCACTGTTATTTTCCATCTTGGTTTATGTTAACATAAGCGTGGACTTTATGATCTTGCGTTTAATCTCTGTGCTCAGTATGTAGTAGCTGAATTTACTCACTATTAGGGGAATTCACAAGCTGCTGAAATGCAATGTTTTGATTATATAATAAAGTCAAACCCCGCATTTGAGGCTATTATGCAGCCATGACTTTTACCTGTAATAGGAATCTTTTCCACCAGGCTTTCTTCCTTGCTCTCATCTTCACACCAGCTTGTGACTTCTGTATGTGAACACACACAATAATGAAGCACATTTCAAAGTCACAGTGATCAGACCAGTTTGTTTTCTTTTTAAGCCCTATTCCCTTTCTTTTAAGCCCCACTTTTGTTATGTCTTGTTTATTGATCTAAAATGTCTATTACAGTTCTTTACAAAAGGACCCTACTGTGAACTTTAGACAAATATGCTGTTGCTGTATCTCTGTGCAACTGCCAAAGAAAACAGTAAACTGGCAAAATACCTTGAATAGTTAAGGTCATGAGACTTTTTTTCTTTTTAATTGTGATTACTTCACCATTTTGGCTATTAACCCATTTTCAATATTTGATATACATAAAACAAATTTACCCAGAAAATTAGTTTAAATCATAGCTCCTCTCTTTTATCAATAAAAATCTAGGAAGGCAACCTAAACAGCATTGCTTATGTTTGCCGTCTAAAGGCATCTGGGTCCTAATTGCTCATCTTTTCTGGGCTTTGATGCAAGGACACACGGAGTCACCATCTCCCGCTCCTAAATCAAATTACTTCCTTTAGCAAAACAAATTCATCTAACATTCATTTAATTTTTTTTAAAGCCAATACATGTTTTTCTCAGTATGAAGCTTCTTCTAAAAGGGGGGGGGGGGAATCTGCCTATGCTTCCTTTGCACTAATAAGCATGTTCCTAATACTGTATATATGTTCTTCAATGTTTTGTAGAGAAATGCATTTTACAATCTATAGGTGTTTCCTTTTCATAACATGTTTTAACAAGTTTATACATGATTCCATTTCTAATTTACACCAGAAACAGAACACATGATTTTCCGAAACACAGAAATTACCACTGTAGATAAGCCACAAACAAAAACACCTTACTCAAAGATAAGTTCAAATATACTTCTCTATTCACTTCATATAGCCAGGACTCAATTGCACACATGGAGCTTCAGAGGAACTGGAGCTGCCTTGGTTTAGCTTCATACACCTAATCCTGCATTTATGAGCAGGGTAGCACACGAGGACTCTTATACGTCCACAGTGGGGAGTGGGGAAAATATATCCTGCAGTTTTCACTACTGCATATTCTGAGGTATTATATTATGATATAATGTGTTGTGTTATATTATGTTAGACTAAGAATGAGCCTTAACAAAAATTACCCTTTTCCCTTTCAACATTATTACCAAGCCGTTGTTCATATCTTCCTTGCTTTATTGTGTTATTGTTTGTTTGCAAATCACAAGATGTTTTATCGCTACAAGCAAGTGAGCTGTCTTCATATTCTACTGAAAAGCTTTCTTTCAATAATGATGTAGCCTACAGAAACAGAAATAAAACTGTATGATTATAACAATAACAATAAGTACATTACTATTCCTTTTTGTAACCCGTTAGACAGGAAAATGTTTAAAAACTGCTGTTGTCACAATATTTAGCAGCATTATAACAGTAAATAGAACAAGAAATAACATGTTTAAAAGAAAAAGAACAACTTAATCTCATTCAGGTTTTGCGTTAATATATACACTAGTTAATGTGTCTCATACACAATTTATCGTATTGTTGCTTCATAGGCATTCTGGAAAACCAAACTTCTACTGTCACCAATCTGTTTCTTCAAGATATATTTTGGAAAGAACAAAAGAAAATGAAACAAGAACTGACCAGGCCACGTTGCTCGTGGCTCTCCAAAGTCAATATAGTACTAAGCATGTCTTTCACTTCTTGTTCGAATAAAACATTGTACTTCTTCAACAATAAAATATGTTCACTTAAACGTTTCCATGTCTTAGCAAAATAAGATGTCAATTCAGACCTAGGGAAAGAAAAAAGCAAATATGGTAGACAAAAGAGCACATACCAATAAAGATGTAAGACTGTCAATCTTCACTGTTAGCCAAATAATGAAATACAAATTTATTTAATAAAAACACCATTAACTTATTTTCTGAAATTCTTATTTGCTCAAATAGACACTAAGAGAAGAATAGAAATTGCATGTATTTTAACTCATCCCAAGCAAAACTTAAAATAAAGGTCTATATAATTAGTATCTAAATATTAGTGGTCAGTATAGCATAGGTAGTAGCAGAGACTGTAGAGTTGGACCAAGGAGACTATAGTCCATATTCACATGTCCATGTAGCTCACAACCTAAGCTATCTCACCCATATGCTCAAATGTGGGCGAGATAGCTTAGCTTGTGTGAAGTGTGGGGGCAGGACCAGTGATTCAGCCCCCCGCCCTGCAACTGGTATGAGGGAGAATGCCTGAATATGGCTTACCCATCATTTTTTAAGACTCAAGATTATGAATTGCTTGAGTAACTGTTTCTAGATCCCTATCTCAGAGTTACAGCCCTGTCATCTACAAGCATTGGTGAAAAGCAGACCTCTTCAACTTGAATAAAAATTAAAAGATAAAAAGCAAGAATAACATGGAACTGCAAACAAGACTAAAACAAGCAAGCAACACAAGAGGAGTCCTGCTTTCCCATCCCTCTGCAGCACTCCTCTGAGGATCCAGAGCTATTCGCCCCTCTGGGCCTGGCACATAGCATCAGTTTGCTTCACGAACCCTAAGCAATTATAGACAAGGCATAAGCTTTACATATAAAACACAAACAATTGTTCAGTATGTCCTTCAAAGCTGCAACCCTACACACACTTACCTGGATGTAAGTTCCACTGAACACAAGAGTAGACACGCTTCGGATTACGCTGCAAAACAGGGGTGGCTAACCTGTGGCCCTTCGTGTCTTGTCCCCTGATCTACAGCAGGGCTAACTTGTGGCCTCTTAGATGCTGTTGCACTCCAACTCTCACCAGCCCATCCCCATGGCTGATAGGCAGGGATGATGGGAGCTGAAGTCTAGGAATATCTGGAGAGCCACAGGTTAGCCATCTCAGCTGTAAAATCTTTAAACACTACATTTTGAATGGTTAAATCATACACATGATATTTCAGGTATATGAAGTTCCTCCCTATAAATGCTCTGATTTCAATAGCATGACCAAAAATAATGTGAATTGTGTAAGTCTTAACAATGATCATACCTATCATGCTTTTCATCCAGCGTCCCACTTTTGTATTTAAGCGTTTTCTCTGGTAGAAGGCATCTATCAATTGTAAATTTCAATAATCTCTCAAGATGATGAAGGACAAGTGCTTCACATACCTCAAGGCCTTCCGGTTTTAAGCTGCCAATTTCATTACAGACGCTACAAAACAATAACAGGTGCTTAATGAAGTATTTGCTTAAACCCATTAATTATAAGCACCATTCTTATCCATGTAATCTATAATAGTTCCCACAGCAAATGGCTTCAATATAGACTGTAAACGGCAAAGTCAGAAGATATTGAATATCACCAAGAACAGGGGTGCCCAAACCTTTTTCAAAGAGGGCCAGATTTGATGGAAGGGAACATGCATGAGGGCCGACCAAAGCTGAGCTTTTTTTTTAGGATTGAAGAGCTTTTTGGGGGATGTCCCCCCCCAAGGTTTATTGACCTTTTTAAAGGATTTGACAGCAATAAATGAATGAACTGCCACAGGGGCCTGATAAAACCGGCCGGAGGGCCGAATTGGGCCCCAAAGCAGACTTTGGATATGCCTGCCTTAAGAACTAGCACAAAATAACCCATATATAAAACACAGTACTTGTTGCTTCTTGTTATGTGTTACACACCCACACACCCACACCCACCCACACCCACAAACACACCACGGTACTTGTTGGTTCTAGCTCCTGAAAGCTCTATCTTAAAAGACCTCCAACCCCTTTGCCACCATCTATTTCCCGAATTCTTCCGTTGTCCCCCTGTTGTTGTCTTTTTATAATATAGCATTCATCAAGAATACAAACAACAAGCTACAAAGCGAAATGAGTTGGAAAATAATAGCAGCATGCTAAAATTGTACTTTGGCTTCAGGATCAGTGCTACAAACTTTTCTGTCTGTTTTTTTGGTGGGGGAGGAAAGCTGCACCCTACTTTGCTAAATTCCGACTTATCCTCATGAGGGAGGTTATAATCCCACCGACACCAGCCACATATTTTTTCCACCTCTCTGACTTCCCCCTCTCTCATATCTATATCTATATCGGGGGAGGCAGCCTCGCCTGCACAATAAGTGATAAAAAGAAGGGCACTGCTGCTGGGCTTTTCTTCGCGGGCTTTCTGCTGGGGGGGGCGGGCGAGGTGGAGAGAGCTCTGCACATGCTCCGGAGACCCCTTAGCCCACAATAAACATCCTCCCCTCCCCGGACCCTGAGGAGGCAGCCCAGCCTCTCTTGGCTGCTCCCCACCTGCGCCGCTCCCGGACGAGGCTCCGCCGTTCTCCTCCACGGGCATCGCGCCGCCGCTTCCGACTAGCGCCGGGTTTCGAACGCCTTGCGGCACTTCCAGTGGAGTGGGCGGGGGAGGGGGGAACCGTGCGCTTTCCAAATATCACGAGATAAAAGCGACGGCTTTGCGGGAAACTGCCGAGACAACAAATCCCTAGACTGGCGGCCGGCGGCTGCTACACGGGCCACATGACGAGGTCTGGCGGGCCGGATTCGGCCCGCGGGCCTTGTGTTTGACACCCGTGATCTAGAACAACCTCCTCAGTTGTATGAGCCAGTGTGGTGTAGTGGTTAAGAGTGGTGGACTTGTAATCTGGGGAACTGGGTTCGCGTCTCCGCTCCTCCACATGCAGCTTCTGGGTGACCTTGGGCAAGTCACACTTCTCTGAAGTCTCTCAGCCCCACTCACCTCACAGAGTTTGTTGTGGGGGAGGAAGAGAAAGGAGAATGTTAGCCGCTTTGAGACTCCTGAAGGGGAGTGATAAAGCAGGATATCAAATCCAAACTCTTCTTTTTCTTCTGTGATACAGTCATACCTCGGGTTACAGATGCTTTGGGTTGCGCACTGCACCGAACCCAAAAGTACCGGAATGGGTTACTTCCAGATTTCAGTGCTTGCGCATGTGCAGAAGCGCCAAATCACGATCCGCACATGCACAGACGCATGGGTCGCGGGTTGCAAGCACTGCAGGTTGCTAACGTGCCTCCCGCACGGATCACGATCGCAACCCGAGCATCAACTGTACTTTTATTACCCTAAAAGTTATTTCCCTGAAAGTTAGTGTTCTCCCCATCTGATGCCAAAAGAATAACCACAACTAAAGTCATGATTCTCAGTTCCTTTCCCTCACTGCAAGAAGTGAGGTTACAGGGAACCAGAAAGAGGGCCTTCTCGGCAGTGGCATCCGCCCCGTGGAATACCCTCCCATCAGATGTCAAGGAAATAAACAACTATCTGACTTTTAGAAGACATCTGAAGGCAGTCCTGTTTAGGGAAGTTTTTAATGTTTGATGTTTTATTGTGTTTTTAATATCCTGTTGGAAGCCGCCCAGAGTGGCTGGGGAGGCCTGGCCAGATGGGTGGGGTTTAAGTAGTAAATGAAAATGATGATGATGATGGTGATTGAGTAGAGTAACTCCCCCAGTGAAGTCTCCTTTGAGGAAGTATATGGTGGGATATTTAGAAAGGATGATTCTTTCTTTTGAACTGGAGTTCAAGGGAAATTAGGAGACTAGTCAGTCATTTCCAACAGTGTACTCCTTTCAAGAGGAAAACACGCATACAGTTATTTCACTTATTTTGGCATGGAATGGAGAAACACAGCCTGCAGGGGCCTGAACTGGAGACTCCCAATGGGACAGTGTCCAGGTATAACCATCATATCACTAACCTGAACCAGAGTCATGAATTTTTAGTTTTACTGTGCATTTCAACTAATTTTGAACATTCATGAGGAAGCAACCCAATTATCTGTGCCACACATGGATTCTCTCAAGCAGACTGCTCATGTATGGTGATCACTAACACTTCTTTGTAGTGATTTGTAAGCCACTCTAGGAACCTTTTTTAGCTGAAGAGTGGGATAAACAAACAAACTCACTGTTCCTAAAGGCAAGCAGAAGTCAAGCACAAACTACACCTACCTTAAAAGTATATGTAACAGGATGTAATGGGCCCTGAAGTATAGGGGAAACTTTCTAAAGGGCAGGAGAGGTGGGAAAATCAGAATACAGAAATGGCAGGGTGAAGGGAGAACATACACACTTCCTGTTCTGAATCATCACGACCTCTTTGATAGCTTATTTGCAGGCAAGATTTAAAATGTGATGAAACATGCATTAGAAACCCCAGGCAGTGGGAGAGCTACTTGGGAAGATTTGCAACATGGAAATGGCAGGTTGAAAAAGATCTAAAACCTCCTCCTATTCCTAATTCCCACAGGAAATGGTGTTTTCATATTTTAATTGGGATGCTGTTATATGCATTTAGATTAACTTTTAGTTTGGGATTCAAACACAGTACTTGAGTTTAGTGCAGGGCAGTTCAGTGTGATAGTGAATGCAATTCACAGCCAGCAAGAGAAGTTGCCACCGAGCTCAATCCAGAAATCTCTATAGAGGTCAGAGAGTATCACACAACCTGCTAGGAGCTGTTAGTGAAAAGAGGCTTCCTTACTGATATAGCTGGTCCCCTTTTAGTTCTCTCTTTAGGCTAGAAGACACATGAATCAGGGACTACATTTAGCCTTCCTTAAGTATTTTATTGAGCCAAGAGTGTTTGCAAAAGGTAGTTTCAGCTTCTAGTAATATCAGAGAATAATTTTCCCATGGGTGTCTGGGTTGTTCCTCCCACTTACTCCAGAAGGCAGAACCTATACAAATCAGACAACTGTTATCCCTGTTTGGGACACAGCATCCATCTCCCTGTTTCTGTCCAGCCTCATCAACAGGCTCAGGCAATGCTGTTCTGTAGTTGATTCCCCCCCCCCCCCGTTATTTTTCTCAATTTGTTCATTTCTCCCTCATCTTATGTCCTTTCTCCTTATAGCTCTGCCCTTTTACTGTTCTCTAATCAACACATAAGCAAAGCCTGAGACTTATAGGAAGAGTCTAGTTATGAGAGTATGTCTTTGGACCCTCACACAGGGGATACCCAGTTCTCTTTCAGGACTGTTCTGAGGACCATTCAGAGAGGCATTGCTAGGGCTTAGAACTATTAGTGCCACAAACTGGGGGGCGGGGAAGTATACTCAGAGTGGCAGGACTGCTCCCCTCCTGAGGGTGTATTGCAGACGGGGAGTGAGCTAAACTCAAAGGCATCCAAGCCAAGTGAGACTGTTTCAATGAAATCCTACATGCTGCCTAAGAAAAACCTGAAGAAAGGCCTCACGAATGCTCCTGTGGCAGTAGTAGTGTCTGGGACAGTAGTATCCAGTAGTGGAAATGAGGTTTTAAAACACCGTAAAAGTGATACATTTTGCTTAAGTCCTATGAGGCATTTGCTCCAGCTGTCAGGACTGCAGCTTTTATTTTAATATTTGTCAGACCTTCTCTCCTTTAGATGAAGAAACTACACAGAGAGGTCCCAAAACCAATCTTAAGATCAAACAGGATATTAAGAAGCTAACTGAGACTGATGCCTTTATAGTGGATGTTGGTTTAAGACTCTTTGCAGTTTACTCCCAGGTTCCTGGCTGGATTAATCCAAGATTAATCTGCCGACCACTCCATTAAAAAGGGGGCAAGCTATTTGGCAAGGCTCTTGAGGAGGATAAAAATAAGGTGATCCAAAGAAGAAAAAAGCAGATTGGGAATAGTTCCTCTCATCTCTTTAGGCAGTGGTTTTAGGGCCAAGAAGGCAGAGAATCAGAGCAGACCCAGATCCCAGCCCAGCAAACAGTGGTCCCAACATCAGTGTGAAGCTGTATTACATCCTGAACCTGTGGGAGAGACACTCTCTCACACACAGGGCGCAACAGGTATATGTCCTGGCTTCTGGAGTAATCAGGAGGAAGTACTCAGGTAGGTCCAATGTTCCTTTTTGCTACTGACTAGGGGTTATCAACCTGGGTTATCAACCTGGTCCCTACTGCCCACTAGTGGCCGTTTCAAGATTCTAGGTGGGAGGTAGGGAGTTCTACGGCACAGTCCTCCTTCCATTGAGCCCTAGTGGGCAATAAGGAAATTTTACCATCAAGAAAGATGCATTAGTGCGCGGTAAGTATAAAAAGGTTGACTACCCCTGGACTAAGTCATGCATGTGGGAAAAACACAGTCCACTTTGCTGGCTAGCAGGCACATGAAGAATAAGGGTTAGAGCTGGGTGTGTCCCCTCTGCAAAAACAGTCCTGTAAATTCTTTTTTCAGATTCAGATGCATTAATGCTTGCTTTGTTTTGCTCACACCCCTCAGGGAGCAAACTCAAAAAGAACTCTGCATGGACAGTGACACTGCCAGTAGCCAAAGAATCAGGGGAAGAAGAGAGGAAGAGAACATTTAGTTGTATTGCTCATCTTAAATAGTAAAGGTCACTCAATATGCCTCAGGCCCCCCAACTGAGGGGCAGGTTGGGGGTGCCACACACAGTTCCCACCCCCACCCTGCTCCAGCTTAAAAACAACAACAAAGACTCTTACCCACCCCCAAACAACAAACAAAAAGAAAACCAAACAAAGCCACTTTGCATACTCTGAAACAGCTGTGTATAAAGTTTCAAGCACTTAATTCTCTTTTATATGTACCCCAACATACATGGCTGCTGCCAACTTTGTGATGGCCTCCCTTCTCCCTACAAGAGCTATGTGGCTGCTCCCCAAAAGAGCATGCTTAGCACACAAAGCAAATATCATTGTTAAGAGTTTTCACCTTTACATTCTTCTTCTCTGCAGACTTGACCAGGCTGAGAGCCACCCAAGGAAACCTTTCCCACTTATTAAATTCAACCACAGTTACCAAAACAAGCAAGCTACACAGACAACAGATCAGAGTCTCGTGGACTGAACTGGAAACTAAATCAGTGACCTTATCCTGCTCAACCCAAATTCATTTGTAGTTCTGGGAGGGGACCTCAACACCAGATTGGGCCCTAATGACCACATTCTCTATGCACAGCACAAATGTCCTCCTCTCAGCCTTGAAGCCGATGGATTCCTCCTCACCTGCTGCTCAAAAGATCAGAAATCAAACTCTGAAGGCCTCTGCTTGTCTCAAACAGCATTTAGGCTAAACATCTACATTTTAAATGGTGCCCTTGAAAGCGACTACCCAGCTGAATTCACCTACCTATCTGGCTCCGGAATGAGTGCTATGGACTATATAACTGTTTCTAGGGACCTCCTTCCTTATGTTAAGACCCTAGAAGTTATGCCTAAATTTGGCAGTGATCACTTCCCAATTCTCCTTCAGCTAAAAGCCTTCACTCAAAAGATACCTGTACATACTGAGGACTGCTACCAGCCCTTCCTAATGCCAGCAGGAAGAACTTACCATCGACCCAAGTGGACTCCTCATCTAAGCCAAATGATAACTGAACTACTGGCCTCAGATCGCCTGCAGTGCCCTGATATCTGCTGAGTCTCCTGATGCACTCTTGGAGAACTATAACACCCTTATGCAAGAGCTCCACCAGCTCCTAATCTGGAATAATAGCACACGCTTGAGACAAGAACAGCACCACTCCAAGCCATGCTTTGACAAGGACTGTGTTAATGCCAAAAAAGTTCTTGCTGCCACTTACAAGGCTTATGTATCCAAGAGCAAACCAACAGCTGCATTGGACCTCCTCCAGCAGAAGAGATACTATAAGCATCTGCTGGCACAAAAGAAAAGGGATGCCATGAAGAACACCTGGACACGACTTATCCCGGCAGCCAAATCCAATGTTTCAGTCACATTTTGGCATATTACATCCAGCCCACAAAGCAATGGCCCAACCATGGTGGACTGTCACATCCCCCCAGGGACCTGGGAGGCTCATTTTCAGGAACTCTACACGGACACCTCTGCTAAAAGTGGAGACTCTAGTCAAACTATAGAGAATCTGCCTATGTGGGCACCAGTGATGGTGACAAGAGATTAACAACCTGGTAGCTCAGCTAAGACTGGGGAAGGCCCCAGGGGAAGACCTAATTCCTCCAGAGGCCATTAAAAACAATATGGACTCCTGGGCCTCTATTCTGGCCTCACTCTTCACCTGCATTGACACCCATGGCTGAGCCCCCAAGGACTGGGGGCTTGTAATCATTGCCCCCATATATAAAAAAGGAAAAAGGGATGATACTGCAAACTACAGACCGATTAGAAGAAGAGGAGTTTGGATTTGATATCCCGCCTTCCACTCTCCTTCAGGAGTCTCTCTTTTTTAAAAAAAATAATATTTATTACTTTTAAACACTACAAAAAAGGAAAGAAAAAAGAAAAAAGAAAAAAAGACAATACAATACAATATAAAAAGATTACACAACACTAACGCAATAAACAAAACAAAACAAAACAAAAACAGTTTACCACACATCATACAATTTCAGTATCTTATCTTTCATTCACTTGTTTCAACGACCTCCTCGCACCTCCCTTTTCGTATTCCACTTCTATTAATTGTTTCAGCAATTCCTTTCCATCTTCCTCTATTTTCTGTCCTATAATTATCTTAACATATTCTAACCTTATTTTCCCTTTAATACTCTAATAATCTATTTATACCTAATTCCTTATAACATTTCTACTAAAGCCATATAACTTCATTCCAACATTTTTCTAACATTCATTAATTTTACAATATTTCTATAAATAGTCTTTAAACTTTTTTCCAATCTTCTTCCACCGACTCTTCTCCCTGGTCTCGGATTCTGCCAGTCATTTCCGCCAATTCCATATAGTCCATCAACCTGGTGATCTTCTGTCCGATGCTCTTAGCTCTTTTCCAAGTCCCTTCTGCAGATCTTCTTTGTATTTATACAAAAACTTTACTTTGTCTTCTACTGATCTTATTTTTATTTTCCTTCCTTTAAAGCTGAAGAATAGACCTTGGGGAAACTCCCACCTAAAGATGATTTTATTCCTTCTCAGCAGGGCAACCAAATCTCCGTAGTTAGACCTAAGATCCAAAAGGTATTTTGGGACGTCTTTAAAAATTTCCACTCTTGGCTGTTGTACTTCTAGGTTCTTCTGGTAGTGCCAACAGTCTCTTATTCTGTTCTTCTCTTTTTTCCTTCCTCTTCCAAATCTGAAGGCCCTCACAGTTTTAAACTCTTCTTGACCCAGATCCAAGTCCCAAAAATCAGCAAATTCCTGTGTGAAGAAGTCTATCAAACTTTCCTTCTCCAATTCAGGTAGGGCTCTGATCCTCAAATTTGTTTGTTTTTCTTTAAATTCAATCATAGCAAGCGTCGACTTATGGTCATCAAGTTGCCTCTGTAAGGCTGGGACTCTCTCTCTCTCACCAATTGTGTTACTTTGCATTCAGCAGCAACGGCTTTCTCCCTAGCTTCCTCCGCAGTCTGCCGTATCAAAGTAGATTCCTGTATCAATTTCTGGATTGTTTCTGTATTGATATTCACCTTTTGTACCAGATTATTTATACTTTCTGTATTTAAGTCAATTTTAATAGTTGCAGCGTCCACTTTCGCATTTGTCACATCTATTTTCTTGTTAAGCTGTTCCAGTGAATTACTTATCTTATTTAATGCAACCACTAAGGCCTCTTCTGTCGACATTCCTCTTGATTTTAAATATACTGTTACAAAAGCAATAGGGGAAGAAGCAGGGGGGCCTGATATTGAGGCTCTCCTAGATTGCTGCCAAGTCCTCCCAGACCTTAATGTTTTTTCCTTTCCATTTGCCATAACACTTAACCGATTCAAGGTCAGTCCCAGAGTCTCACAGCTTTTTATCTTGCAGCTGGAAATTCCCCAGCCCAGCTCTTGTAACAGTTTCAAAAGCTTCCTCTAGGGCACGGGTGTCAGACACAAGGCCCGCGGGCCGAATCCGGCCCGCGAGACCTCGTCATGTGGCCCGTGTAGCCTGGTCTATATATATCTGTGAGGGAAGCTTGGGCTGCGACGCACGCGCAGGGCGCCTCAGGTCCCTTCTGCGCAGGCGCAACCTCCCCCTCCTCCAGCTACCTAGCCGAGACTTATTTGACACGGCGAGGGCGGGGTTGGATATGGGAGGCTGCTGCCGCTGCTCTCAACTTCTTTTCGGGCTCGCCGGGGTGAAATAAGTCCCGGCGGGAGCGCAGCGCGCCTGCGCGAGGTGGAACACAGAGAAGGGCAGAGCCGGCTTCGCGCACGTTGGAGAGAGGGAGACTGAGAGCGCGCTTGTGTTTCAGGAGCACGCCCTGTGAATACTCGGGGCAGCGTGCTTTTGCTTTTCTTTTCTTTATTTATTTCTTTAGGCGCGTTTCCATGCTGCCCAATGAACAGCATCCTCTGCCTGTGGGGATTCGCGATTCAAAAGCAAATTCGATACGTAAATAACGTCAGGCGCGGCTTCCGCAGGGTGCCTGTTGCAAAAATTTATATATGGAAAAAAAGCTGATAAGGAATTGGTTTATATTGGTTTATATATGGGAAAAAAGCTGATAAGGAATTGGTTTATTTCATGCAATTTTTTCCTCAATGTTATTACAGGGTCCAGCCATCAGTTCCCGCCCTCCTCAAAGGTTTAGGGTAGGTAGCAAAGGGGAAAAAATCCAAACAAATGCTCGATTAAAATTTGGGGAATGAGAAAAATTAAAACCTTCACATCTTGTGTAACTTAAACACCAAGCCAAACAGGAAACAATTTTTATATTCATATATGTATTCAAATGAAATCAAGGTGTAGTGTTCCATGAGCCAGAAGCTCTGCATTACTTAATCCGGCTGTTAAAGGTGTCATGGGCTTTGAAGACACTCAAACTTGAATCGGCCCTTTGAGGGTGACCAAACTGCTGATGCGGCCCCCGATGAATTTGAATTTGACACCCCTGCTCTAGGGGGAAACAGTTTCTGTTTATATTAGTCAATAATGTCCTCTTTTAAACACAGCTCAAACAATGAAGTTAGTTTCAATTTTCAGTTACTTTTACTCCTTTTTAAAAGCAGATGGAGACAGTAGAAACAATGTATTTCTCTTATTAGCTAGCTGTCAACAAACGTTCTAATCGCTGTCAGTGAGCCTTCCAAAGAACGTCAGTCCTGCTAGCAGCCCGTTTCCAGGGTCTGAACGGCGGTATTTTAACTCTCTTCGCTCTCTCCCGCAGGCATATTCAGTTCACAACTTCCCCCCCTCTTCTCCTGCCTCCAAGGGGGGGGTTTAATGTTCTTTACCGATGGAAATTTAGTCCTTTACAATAGGCTTTCCAAGGCTTCAGCTTGCAGCCTCAGTGCTTCAGTCTATTTACAAAAGGGGAAGGCGGACTTCCTGTATTGAACCTCCTCGTTACGATACCAAATTAAACTTTTAGAAATCCAATGCTCCCGCTTCAGCTCTACTCACGGGTAATTACTTTAAAATCAAATTGTCCACAGGAAAAAGTCAGCGCTCTCCGGCAACAGCTATGCGGCTTCGCTCCGTGGAAGAAGCAGACAATTCGAAGCACCGCGCCGCTCACCCCTCGTCGCTCCGGACCCCCGAAACCGGGTTTCCCTGCAAGTAGGGGAGGCGCAAAAGGTGCCCGCCAAATCCCACGCTCACGGGCTTCTCCCGTCTGTGATTTTTTACGGGTCTCCGCCTTCGCCGTGACGGCCAGAGCCAAATTCCCACGGGGCAAATTCCTCCCGATCAGAGGAATTCCGCCATTACCGGAGGCACCAACCCGGAAGTCTCCTTCAGGAGTCTCAAAGTGGCTAGCATTCTCCTTTCCCTTCCTCCCCCACAACAAACACTCTGTGAGGTGAGTGGGGCTGAGAGACTTCAGAGAAGTGTGACTGGCCCAAGGTCACCCAGCAGCTGCATGTGGAGGAGCGGAGACGCAAACCCAGTTCCCCAGATTACGAGACTACCGCTCTTAACCACTACCCCACACTGGTGTAGCAAACTTTACACAAGACACCTAACAATGGAAATTCCACAACTGGATGGAACAAGAAAATATACTTTGAGAGGAGCAAGCTGGCTTTAGGGAAGGCCGATCCACTATTGACCAATGCCTAGTACTCCATCATCTCATTGAGAAGTACTCCTCCCACAACACAACCTCCCTTTATGCTGCTTTTTATAGAATTCAAAGCAGCATTTGATTTCATACCCAGAGCTAAACAGTGGAAAAAACTGGAGGCCACCTCAATAGATAGACGTCTACTCCATCTAATTTGTATGCTACATGAAGGGACCTCACTTAATGTAAAATGTAACCCCTGGGGCCATCTCACCAATGCCACTGGAACCAAGAAAGGTGTCAAGCAAGGCTGCATATGGCCCCCCACTCTTATTTAATTTCTACATCAACTCAATGGTAAGCCACCTCCATAGCACAAACTTTCACTTCCCAAAACTTGCTGGAAGACACATCCCTGTTCTGCTCTATGCAGACAATGCAGCAATATTTTCAAGAACACCTATTGGCCTCAAAAGAGCACTCAGAGCACTAACACAGTATTGCAAGGAGGACCAGCTAGAACTCAACTATCAGAAAACTAAAATAATGGCATTTGCCAAAAGGCCTATGAGCCGCTCCTGGAGCATAGATGGCTATAAGATTGAGCAGGTCACCTGTTTCAAATATCTAGGGATAGTTTTTCATTCTGCTGGCAGTAGGAAAGCTCATGGAGACTATGTTGTTGTTATTGCTCAGAGGAGCACATCTTCAATCCTTAATTTTTTTAAAACAAGAGGTGGCCACTATATACCTGCAGCACTCAAATTATTTGAAGCCAAGCCAATAGCACAACTTCTCTATGGTGCCCGGCTGGGCCCCTTCTCCAATTTTGTACGACTAGAAGAGAGTTTGGATTTGATATCCCGCTTTATCACAACCCTAAGGAGTCTCAAAGCTGCTCACAATCTCCTTTCCCTTCCTCCCCCACAACAAGCACTCTGAGGTTGAGTGGGGCTGAGAGACTTCAGAGAAGTGTGACAAGCCCAAGTTCACCCAACAGCTGCATGTGGAGGAGCGGGGAATCAAACCAGTTCACCAGATTACGAGTCCACTGCTCTTAACCACTACACCACACTGGCTCTCACTACACTAGAACATGTACAATCCAAATTTCTAAGATCAGTCCTTCAAGTCCCAAAATGTGTCTTTAATGTCACTCTGAGACTAGACAAGCTTCACAAAAGTGGAGGCTAGAGTGTGGGTGACTATACTCAATTATTGGCTCAGACTATCTCTATTTCCCCTTGGCCTTGCCCCACTAACTATGAGTGATGATTTTCAATCCACATGGAAACAGGCAGTGGCAACTAAAATCTCATCCCTGGGCTTCTCTCCAGGTCTTCTACTCAGCATGGGATATGATCAGTCCAAACCACTCATTAAGCAATGTGTAGCAGACACACAGTGGGACGCAGGTGGCGCTGTGGGTTAAAGCCTCAGCGCCTAGGGCTTGCCGATCGAAAGGTCAGCGGTTCGAATCCCTGCGGCGGGGTGCGCTCCCGCTGCTCGGTCCCAGCGCCTGCCAACCTAGCAGTTCGAAAGCACCTCCGGTGCAAGTAGATAAATAGGGAGCGCTTACCAGCGGGAAGGTAAACGGCGTTTCCGTGTGCGGCTCTGGCTCTGGCTCTGGCCAGAGCAGCGATGTCACGCTGGCCACGTGACCCGGAAGTGTCTCCGGACAGCGCTGGCCCCTGGCCTCTTAAGTGAGATGGGCGCACAACCCCAGAGTCTGTCAAGACTGGCCCGTACGGGCAGGGGTACCTTTACCTTTACCTTTACTAGCAGACACACAGCCAATTGGATCTAGCCAGTACCCCAACTTTTATTGCCAATGAATCCATCAGATACTCTGCCTCCCCCATGGCATATCTAACTAAAGTCCCTAAGCATCTGAGGGCCTTTACCCTGGCACGATGTCACGTCAGGAAGATTGCTTACTCCGAGAGACAATGCCCCTGTAATTCTGGACAAACAGAAACAATAGAACATGTGCTTCTCCAGTGCCTGTATTACAGAGACATTTGTATTAGCCTCATCTACCCACTCATCTCCCCATAAGTACCCAGGGTGCATAGGGCAATTCTATACCTCCCTGCTGCTTTCAGATATCAACCCTGCTACAACATACAAGTTGCCAGGTTCTGCATAGCAGTGCTCAAAATCTGTCGAATGATGACCTGTGCCACAAACTAGATTTAATGAACACTCATATTGGAGTGCTTTGTAAATTGATAGCCATAGTCTTTTATATACTAACCTTTTATGCTCTTCCACAGCCGATTAATGCTCCTAACCCATCTTTTAGCTTCTTATAGTTTTAATATATTGTCAGGGAACTGACATCAGAGCGAGAGGCGGAGGCAGGGCTCCAGAGCGATGCCGGAGAGGGGACCAGCAGGGGGGAAGGAATTCAGCGTAACACCAGTAGAGAAGAGAGGGAGATGGAGGAAGTGGAGACAGCTCTCCAAGACCCTTCACCAGAGACTAGTGGAGAGAGCGCTGACACGCCCCTGCCTTCCCCGTACTTGCGCAGATGAGTTCCGCGCAGGGAAAGTAGGAGTAGACTAGGCGTCAAACAGCTCTTATGCTGGAAGAGGTTCAAGAAACACCCACTGACGGATTCTGCAAGTGACTGACCGGTCACGGAGTGTGAGCTGTCAGCCAAAGCATGGTTGGCCAGGCAATATAACTAAAACTGAAGGCAACTTACGCACAAGTAACCCCCTTACAACCATTACAGCAATCCGTCAATCTCTGAAGTTACTTGTGCGCAGTCAGGGGGACCATGAGCCAGACTGGAGGCGCCGGTGCAGCGGAGCAAGCTGCGGGTGTGCAGGACCTGGTGAAGAGGAACCGGGAGCTGGAACAGCATGTAGCTCTGCTGACGGCGCGGCTGGATGAGAGGCGAACCCAGGATGCACAGCTTAGACCCACCCCAGTGGCAAAGAAGGTGCCGGGACTGGTACACAAGTTTGGGGGGAAGCCCCAGGACTATAATGGGTTCTGAACGGAAATAGAGTACGCTTTGGAGCTGCAGCACGATGACTTTGCTGACGACGCAGAGAGGGTGGCGTATATCGTGGGGCACCTTCAGGATGGCGTGCGTGAATGGGTCAGGCCCCTAATGGCCACGCAGAATGCTGCCATGAGGGACGTCCAGAAGTTCTTCCAGGCGATGGACGCGATGTATTCAAGCCAAATTGGGCAGAGTGTCACCCAGCGGGAGTTAATGAGATGCAAGCAGGAGGATCTATCCGTTAGAGACTACTGGTCCTGCTTTGCGATGCTGATACACCGGCTCGAATGGGATTTAGATGACCCGCCCATACGGATGCTGTTTGAGGAGGGGTTGTCCCCAACCGTGAAGGACGAGCTCTCCCGTGCGCCCCGCCCGCAGTCTATGGATGAACTGACTAAAGCTGCGCTTGCGAAAGGAGCTTGGCAGGAAGCGTGCGCTTTGGAAAGGCGGGAAGGGAGAGGAGAACGTTACCCTGACTACCGCATTCCTGAGATGCCAAAGCAGCCTTCCGGGGACGTTGAGCCAATGGAAATCGATGGGGCGCTCGCGCACGAGGCTTCGAGCGCCAGCAAGGATTCAAAAGGGAGGGAAAGGCAGCCAAAAGCACCAAGAAGTGTTTCCTCTGCCAACGGCCAGGACACTTTGCCAGGGTCTGCCCACAAAGAAAGGCTTGGCAAGGGATGGTGGGGGCTGCTGGCAGCGAGGAGGAGGGGGCGGAGGACAAGATGCAGGGAAACACCAACGCTTGGCTGCCCACAGGGGGGCGCAGCAGCCAGGCGAGCAACTAATGGAAGTGCCCCCGCCAGACCCACCCAAGGCGTCTATAGCGATAGAGGTGGTGCTAGAACTCCCAAATGGACACCCAGTCAAGGTTAAGGCAATGCTGGACTCAGGCAGCTCTTGCAATTTTTTTAGCAAGGAGTTCGCACTAGAGCACCAACTCCACCTGCTGCCAATTGATTTTCCCCTCCAGGTCACCACGATAGATGGCAGGGAGCTGCTGGGAGGGGAGGTGACACATCAAACCCCACCAATGAGTATGAGGGTTTCCAGACACACAGAAACCATTGCCTTTCATGTGGCCACACTGGCTGGACCCCCGATAATACTGGGCATGAGCTGGCTAGTGCTACATGATCCAGTGGTGGCTTGGCATCAACGGACAGTCACCTTCGGGTCAGCGCACTGTTTGGAACACTGTCTAGGGGGTGGGAAGCCCAGGGGGAGGTTGGCCAGAGTGGCAGCAACTACACTGAAGCCGAGAGCAGAGGTGCCGCTACAGTATGCGGACTTACAGGAGGTCTTCAGCGAGAGGGAGGCGGACAGGCTGCCACCACATAGGCCCTTTGACTGTCAAATCAACCTACTCCCAGGGGCGCAGCTGCCAGTGGGTAAGCTGTATGCCATGTCGGACCGGGAGATGCAGGAGTTGCGGAACTTTATTGACAAGAACCTAAAAAGGGGGTTCATAAGGGAATCTAAGGCAGTGGGGGGCAGCCCTGTGTTCTTTGTGGACAAAAAAACACACGGATCAGCCTAGGCTGGTCGTGGACTATAGAAAATTGAACCTTGTATCGGAACCCGTGACCTTCCCAATGCCCAGAATTGATGATATTCTAACTCGGGTAAGGAAGGGGAAGATCTTTACCAAGCTGGACCTCCGGGGAACATACAATTTGATTAGAATGAGGGAGGGGGACGGAAGGAATTCAGCGTAACACCAGTAGAGAAGAGAGGGAGATGGAGGAAGTGGAGACAGCTCTCCAAGACCCTTCACCAGAGACTAGTGGAGAGAGCGCTGACACGCCCCTGCCTTCCCCGTACTTGCGCAGACGAGTTCCGCGCAGGGAAAGTAGGAGTAGACTAGGCGTCAAACAGCTCTTATGCTGGAAGAGGTTCAAGAAACACCCACTGACGGATTCTGCAAGTGACTGACCGGTCACGGAGTGTGAGCTGTCAGCCAAAGCATGGTTGGCCAGGCAATATAACTAAAACTGAAGGCAACTTACGCACAAGTAACCCCCTTACAACCATTACATATATATACCTTCTGTTTTAATAATTTCAGCTTTCCAAAACATTTTACAGATTTTTAAATGATTGTACACCGCCCTACTTATGCTGGTCTATGACCGTAATAAAGATTTGATTTGATACATAGACAAACACTATTACTGTCTCCCAATTAAAAGAAAATAATATTTGAACCTTATAAGGGTCTCCAGCTCTACTGTATTCACAGCTTTCCTCTGGTATAACATCAGGTGTTCCTGATCTGTTGTGGCCACAAACTGCTCTATGAATGTCAAGACATGAGCAAATCCTTCAAATGTCAAAGATTTTCTGCAGAAATAAACAAATGGTATTACAACCTATTAAAATATTCACATATAAAACCAAAATGGGCACACAACTGTAAATGGGGAGGGAGTCATATTTGCTTATTCATGTGTATGACGTATTTGCATATAAAGAAGAAGGTGGGATCTTCCACTTAAAATCAGGTGAATCTTCCTCCTTCTCCTTTGGTATAATAAAACAGAACAGTCTCCATTTTCCACTTTATACATGAATGGGGTGTACACAAATCTGTCATATCTAATTTTTCACATAAAAAAAGATATTGAAAACTTCATGAAACAATATGAACACTTTAAAAAATAAAAATTACAATATGCACTGTGTTGTAATGAATGTGTAATGAATGTGTTGTGTAAAATGACAATGGGATAACTTATCCTATCTTCCATATATTCATATTTTTGAAGGGAGCTAGCACTTTTGATAAAGAGCAGGAAAGTTGGAATGGATCACTTCATTTCTAGCACACCCCCCCAATCTTCTACAGTACCTTTAGATTCATGTGTGCATGAGGACTGGCCCAGCTCTTGTTTCTAAACTATAGGGCATTATCATGTTGTGAGCTTCCAGCCCATGAAGCAGAGCACAGGCAGACACACAGTGTCAAGATGTCATCATGCACACTGGGTATCCCCACCTAAGAACATAAGGCAGCCATACTGGATCAGACCAAAAGTTGATCTAGGGCAGGATCCTGTTTTCCTAGTAGGCAACAAAATGCCTGTGGGGCGCCCACAAACAGGACCTAGACATTAAAGCAGTCTTCCTGAACCTTGAGGTGATTTAGACTACAATTCCCATCAGCCCTCAGGTTTCTGTATCTGACAGCAAACACTGTCCTGATTTTATTATTAGAAATTGTGACCCTTTTTGAATATTAGAAGTGTAGAGTTGGAAGGGACCCCAAGGGTCATCTAGCCCAATCTCAATTAAAGCATACATGGCAGATGGCCATCCAACCTCTGCTTAAAAACCTCCAAGGAAGGAGAGCTCTCAATCTCCCAAGGGAGAAGGTTACACTGTCGAACAGCTCGAACAGTTTTTCCTGAGGTTTAAGTCAGAATCTCCTTTCTTGTATCTTGAAGCCATTGATTCGAGTCCTAACCTCCAGAGCTATAATACATTAGTGTATTGCTTTGTCTTCTTTAAAAATAGAAAACTTACCTCATGTTCAGAGCAGGCACTGAATACATCTCAAATGTAAGTTTTAACAATGAGGCAGTGAGCTGCAAATGATAGCTCAAACAACTTAGCATTTAGCCCTTTCTAATTTAACAGTACCCAAGCATGATTGTATTTTTATAAATCTTACACCTATATAAATGGACAAAGCTAGTGGTTCCCTACAGGTATAAAATATTACTGGAGAGATTGGAGTAAGTGATACCTCTATAATGATGCAAATTGAAGTTTAAGCTTTTTAACAATGGGGAATTGCTAATCCTTTTACAGAGGTGTAAATAGCTATTCAGGTTTTTATTTCAGACTGCCTGTTTTGTTTCCACATTCAACAGCAGAACTCCACAAAGCAAAACACACAGCTAGCCTATAAACTGTTCAACAACAGCAGCAGCAACATTCATTAGCCTTATCAAGGTTTTTGAAAAATCTATAACTTTAATATATATTGCAAATCACACACATGAAATTGTAAAATATTCTCCCAAATTGCTAAACTCTACTGCAATGCAATTCCACAACAGTGACTAAGAACAGTGGAAAATGAAGATGGTGCGGGAGTGACGTTTTCAAGTTTAGACTTAACACACATTGAGGCAGTGAGAACACACAGGCAGTTCAACAGGGCTTTTCATTGCACTGAAGTCTTACAAAATCTCTATTTCAGCTAGCTCGCTCCCTATTGTGCTCCTCCCTCTGGGTGGTCTTTCCAGGGTGCCACTTGAAGGGAATACATTAATAAAAAGGAGGGGAAGGAAGGGACACATAAATAAAGAAAAGCAAAATGGATGACATGATGCAGCAGGCTATGGATCAGGGGTCAGCAAACAAGGGGTCTTTCTCTTTTACAGGTTGCTTCCTGGAAACAGTCTGATTAAGCTGACAGCTTGAATTATGTGTTACATTTTGTAATGCACAATCCATCTGTGCTAAGTCCTCTTGAATGCAGCTGAAGCAGCACAAGCAAAAGGTCTCTGCCTTGTTCCTTCTTAAACATGAGCTTGAAATACTCATTATCTTCCTAAGTGCTAAATCCGAGAGGCTGAAGTTTTTAAGGCTCTAAATGAAGCACAGGTTAGTTATGGGAACTGGCAAAGTGCTGGACAAGACTTTAATTTAAGAGTTTGACAATACTGACATGTAGCAAATTTCACAACTCCCTGAACTATCAAATTTCTTTCTGATTTCTTATGGTGGATGGTGGAGACCTTAAGTATCAATAATAGAAACAGATTGATAACTACCAGACGGCACTATTTAGACATCTTGTAGGAAGCTCAGAGCACAAAACTTCAATTTGTGATTGGGGGAGTTGGAAATCTGGATGTACTGTTATGTACTAAAACAAATGGTGAAACATAAAAAGAAATGTGCTGTGAATAAAGCTTAAAATCATTTTATTTATTTTTTGGGGAAGGGGAGCTAGTCTAGGTCTAAAATACAAAGTGAATCCATTATCTGTAGCAACATACCACTTGAACTGAACACAGAATCTTCACTTACAATAAAGGCTGATTATGTCGTTTTCTTCACAAAGAGGTTATTTTCAAATAAGGTACAAATTATGCTATGTGTAAAGATGACTAATTACATTTACCATATTTTTCCATGTATTGGACGCCCCCATGTATAGGACGCCCCCTATTTTTGGGGACCCCAAATTAAGAAAATGGGAGGAAATTGCCTTACTTGTTGAAATTTTAGGAGGGGAGAATTGCCCAGAGGCTAACAGCCCCACGCGTCTAACAGGCCGCCTATCAGCTGTTCCTTTGCCAGCAATCGCTGAGCTCTGGGGGGGGGGGTGCAGATATGAGCTTGGGGGGGGGGAGAGAGTGGTGAAGCTTTTTTTCCAATTACTTCTCTTTTACCACTTCTCGCCTTTCCCGTGCAGCCCGTACAGTATTCTGCTTGCCTCCTCCCACCTCTGCCCGCCCTACTGCTGGGAGGGAGGCTGTAGGAAGTCCGTTTTTGCCGTGTGGTGTCTTCGTGCGGCTCCATTTGTGTGTGGACGGAGCAACGTTACACAGGATGAGCGCAAGGCGCGATGTTTTGTTGATGTTAAAGGCGCAGACGGAGGATATTACTTCAATCGTCATGCTCCTCCTGTGCAACGTTGCGCTGCCCGCGCACAAATAGAACCGCACGAAGACTATGATGCATCACAAATACCATTGGAAATTCCTCAGTTTTAGCACTTAGTCAGAAAATGAGCATTTCTGGTTGCTTAAGAAGAAACAAGACAGAGTTCAGACAGTTATATTGTGGTAACACTTGCAGGGGGACCAGGCAGGATGGAAAAGGCATGTAGAGTGACCAGAACTAAGCAAGAAAGCTTGCAGCTACTTGGAGACCCAAACCAAAAGGAGAGAATCTGTCTGTTGCCCAGAAAAGGGTAACATAATAGTTTCAGCCACATCTGTGCAACCTTGAATGACTTGCCACAAGGGGCAGTGAAACAACAGATCACTTTCTCTCAATGGTACCATGTTTGCTGGAAGCGTAAAACTGTGACATCACGCACAGTTTTATTGCTGGAAGTGAACAAGGTTTAGGGGGAGGTTAAACAGCTTGAGGATCAGTGAGAAAGAAGGCAAAGTGGCAAAACCTTCCAATGATGTCGTGCACACCTGCGCTAAAATATCATTAGAAAAAATGTTCCAAATGGTGTTTCAACTGAAAGGAATGAAGAAATCAATGGCTTGGTTTTACCTTATTGTGAGACTAGCAGATGAGCCTCCACTTGAGCTATAATGACATAATGCTTGTGAACATGGATGTTCTTCCTCATTATATGGTGTGCTGCAGCCTAAATCCTGTAGTTTTAATGGTTTCCCTTCTTCATCCTCTTCACTGAAAGAAACGGTAAGATCACTACTTCCACCTGAACTTTCAACTTCTTTCTCCTGTGCATTTTTGTCCAGCATCAGACTATCCTCAGGAACTGTAACAGAAACTTAACATTAAAAATAAATTACAAATTAAAATAAATTACAATGAAAATATTAATTCAAATTTGATAATAGTTGTATATATCTTTCAGTTAAAAATACATCCCCAAACATAGGTCATAACTGGCTACTTAAAAAATGTTAAATCCTGTGTTTTCAAAAAAGAAAAGGTTGAAAGCAATATATAGTAAAATACATATATATACTGTAATGTCAAAGCCATTCAAAATCTTCATCACCAAGTGCAAAAGTAAATGATAAAAACAAACCATCTCACAGTCTGTCTAAAGAAGAAAGTTTTAGAAATATATACAATTTTTAAAAACTGTACTGAAAAACTCAATCAATGGAAAAGTAGAGACCAAAGGAGATTGTCTTCTGTTTGTCTGCTGGAGTCAATTCCACCAGCATATTTCACCAATGATTAGTTTTCCTATAGAACAATCAAATAAGACCACAAGGCCACTATACTTTATACTTCTTATGTTAGCCACTTTGAGTTTTTCTTTCAAAAAAGATAGGCTATAAATATGAACAAATAACGAGGAATACGTATTCAGAATTGAAGCTAGATATCTCTACCACAGAAACTAATGAAGAAGAAACTACAATCAAGAACCTACAGAGAGAGAGAGAAATCAGTTACAGCACTGAAAAGTTCAATGAAAATCCAATTTAAAAATCATGGAATAAGCAGACAGACAAAAACAAGTCTGACTTCCATTCCTGAACAGCAAGATCAACAGTAGTGGAACTGGGTGTTTAGAGAGGCCAGGTAACTGTGTACTCCTGCTGAATGCCCCTTGAAAGGACTGTCAAGTTAAATTCTTTTCCACTACAGTACTGTGTTCCTCAGAAAGTAATGGAGACAACAGGACAAATATTTCCATTCAAGAACATGAAAGAGATCTAGAAAGCTGCACCCAAAAAGAAAATACAGTGGTGCCTCGCAAGACGAAAAGAATCCGTTCCGCGAGTCTCTTCGTCTAGCGGTTTTTTCGTCTTGCGAAGCATCCCTATTAGCGGCTTAGCGGCTATTAGCGGCTTAGAAAAAGGGGGGGAAAGGGGGGGAAACTCGCAAGACGTTTTCGTCTTGCGAAGCAAGCCCATAGGGAAATTCGTCTTGCGAAGCGCCTCGAAAAACGGAAAACCCTTTCGTCTAGCGGGTTTTTCGTCTTGCGAGGCATTCGTCTTGCGGGGCACCACTGTAAAGGACATAGGTCTCTTGCATGGACTCTCACTATAGTAGCTCAGGCAGTAAACAAAACTTAATGCAAGCAATAAATAGCCCTCAATGCGTCCCTGCCATTGTTAGTATATAAAAATGCAGTTCCTTTGCATCTGCAGATAATGCAGTGATGGATACCATTGTAAAAATCCAACTAGGCAGGAGGAGAGCTATTTCCATTACACACATCATCACTATACCTGGGAATTTTGCTCTCGAGTGCTCATTTCCAGAAACAAGCTGCTCAGGGCGACACACCAATAAGATCGGCCGTTTAGATCCTTGTTCATTTCGTACAGAGTACTCATGTGTCAGTATTTCTTCCAACGATTTGCAGGAACTGTCACTTTTTAAATCGGTGGTTCTGTTCTCTGGACTTAATCTTCCATGTAACAGGGAGTTAAGTTCAGGAGACATTTTGCTTTCCACAAAATTACTACTGCAATTATTTGTCTTGCTTTCTACTGTTAAACAGCAAGTTCTTTCATTCTCATATGATACACTGGATGTGACTGGCGTTTCCTTGCCCATCAGCAGATATGTCTTTCCATCTATTTTGTCAGACTTATTTGAGCACTGTAGATCACTATTAGTTCGTACTACACAGCTGTCTGTCACATAACTGCTCTGTGATGGTTGTCTATGTGAATGTGGGTCAGAAATTGAAAAGCTCTTTGTGAGCTCAGAAGATTTCGGCGGCACACTGAAATCTTCAACGCTTGAGACAGCTGACATTTGGCGTCCCATAAAGATTGTTGCTGTATGATACAGTCCCCTTGACATGGCTGTCCTGCTGTTAATTCCTGTCTGTCTTACTTCTGGCACCATCTGAAAAACACAGTTTGAAACCAGAGTAATTTTTGTTGTTGCGGATGGGGATTTTAAAATGAACAAGGTGTTATCCATTTAAAATATATGCGCACACCTGCAAGGCTCTCTTATAGGCACAATCAAACCAGATGGTCTCTTATGTAAACCCCGCTGAAATGAGTTGGAGAGCACAAGAAAACATCCCAGTGAATTGTATCCCACTCTTTTCTAAATGCAAGTACTGTGTACAGTTCTACACATTGCCAAGTACTTTGAATCTTGGATCTTCTGCATGCAAAGCGGCTGCTCTACCATTTGGCTGACAGTTTTGACCATATTCTCAACCGTGTTACAAATAGTTAATTGGTCACACTAAAGTAAGAAGGAACAATGGGAGAAGGTGACAGAATATCAGAAAACTTGCATTTGTATATGCAGGTTTTTCTCTCTCCCCCCCCAACCATGTAAGCTGTCAATCACCTGCTCACCAAGAACAAGTATTAACTATTTCCAAGAGAGAACCAGATAGACAAAGTCAAGTATGTAAGTGTGGTGGTTTATGGGCAGAGAAAACTAGCACCAACTGCAGGCATGGCTCTCTGAATCTTTTTGAACCAAAGTTGTTGTGTCTCTGAGCACATTCAGTAGATTCTGAAGTAGAGGCTTTGAGGTCAGGACAAAGGACTTATGGGCACAACAGTTCTATTCATTTCAATGGGACCTATGCAGAACTTCCAGTGAATTATACCCACCATCTACCACTATGCAGATAACTACAGTACTGGCAGATATATATTTGTTCCCTAGTTCTGAGTCACAAAGGCAATCAAGTAATACATGACCTTCTGCAACATTCTGAAACCAAGGTTCTGCTTTCAGGTTTGCTACTGGGAGGATGGCCCTGCACAATTTAATTTATATGAAAATGCACAACATGGCATAATCCACCAACCCATGGCCCAATGGCTACTAAGAAGTCCATCAAGGCCCTTCCGATAAGCAGTCCATCAAAAGGATAGGCAAAGATAGTATGATTCCCAACCCGCTGGGCTAGAGGACTGTCAGCTGTAGAGAGTTGACATCACCCTCACAGCACATGCTCCATGTGAACTGTCAGTTGTTCTCTGGGTTGTTCTGGCTATTTTGATATTGTTTGTGGAATTAATAGGGGAAATGCTGATGTTTTTACTTTCCCACATCTTTTAAAAAGTTATATTATTTGCAAGAATTTTCCAGTTAACTTGCAACCTCTGGCACCCCTAGAAAAATTGCTCCTGGGAATCAGGGATTCTCCAGAATAGGGAAATGCAGCTTGGAAGTGGAATCACCACCTGCAGTCCAATGCATGTGTGGAGGCTCATTCCCCTTGCACATGGGCCAGTTTGGCTCTCAGCCACTTCTATATAGAAACATCACTGTTGTTCCTTGTCATTTTTGTGCTGCTGGATTTTTTTAAATGGATTTGATACTCTTAACTCTGGGTGTATATTGGGCCTTTTTAGGGGTTATGTTTGTTTTCTGTTTTCATTACTATTTAGTAGCTCCCTTTAGTCCCTTTGGAGAAATAGGTGGGACAGAATTTTTAAAAATAAAATAAATGAACACCTTATGACTGCAGTACTATAGTGCCCCATATTATAAACTATTGTTATAGTTGCCTGTTTATTTTTTAATTTACTTTCAGAAGGTAAGTAAAAAAATGAAGAGGTACCCATTGCAATAATTTATGATATGGGGTACTAAAATACCATGGTATTATAAGGGTTCTAGTAGTTCTGATATACAGATATTCATGTAGGTAGGCCTGCAATGAAATGTAGATTTATTTAAGATCAAAAACTTCAAGGACAAATATTTTAAAAACAACACAGTAAATTAGCATTTCAGAACTCTATCACTATCGCTTCCTAAATATCTGAACATTGTAGAAGGCATACTTATATAGGTCAAGGCTGGTGAGGCTCATTGCTCCATGTATATTTTAAGAAGGGCCTAAATTCAAGGTTTTTCCATCTTTTTAATCTACTGTGAAGGAAAAACATCTATAAACTCAGATTAACGTCTGCTAACACAATGAAGAAAGAAAAATGAAAACCTTCCTGATACTATTAAACACACACACACAAAAACACAAAATAGTGTTGCCTCTGTTTCTTTCCTGATAAGAGTCTTAAATACCAAACAGTTAAATGCATAATAACATTTACTGGCAGCAAGACAGCCTGCTTAGCAGATACATAAAGCAGGTAAAAGGAGAAAAAGTTAATTTCTTGGCTGAATGATTCCATCGGTAGCTATAGGGCAAACTAGAAAGTCTTTTAGCAAAGTAGCAGTTGATTCTTCTATCAATCTGCAGCACACATACTCTTCCAAGGAATGCATTAAATATGAAAATCATATCCTGTTATCATCTGTTTCCAGCTTTCAGCCCAGTAAGCTTTCCTTAATGAATGCTGTAGCCTAAGGGACAAGCATGCTGTTGGCTTTTCTGAATAATGGAGTGATGCTACCCATTTTGGCTTATTACAATATCGACTAGCTGAGGGGGTTTCACACATAGTCACAAGTGACTACTCTTGCCAGCATGCTCTAAGTTATTACAAGATGTTTTTAGACATTTCATCTAAAAGAGCTTTCCTGCTTTTAGGGAAGAAAAACAGCTCTGGTCTTGAACTGTATCATTTATATGGAGATAGGAAGAGGGATTAGAAGGCTGCACTACTGCAGATATATAGCAGAATATATTTGAGTATTTCTCGTCAGGCTTTGTCTGTGACTGTTGTTGTTGTTTTTCTTCTTTTTTGGCGTCTTTTGGAAGGGAAAAGTCAAAATGTACAAAATTATAAATGCTAATTTTGGGGGGCTTAAATTTAAATATTTGGCATACATGGGGTGTGTGTGTGTGTGTGTGTGTGTGTTAGTATTTTTTAAATTTCACAATGAACATTTGTTTCTTTTCCAGCACTATGGCATGATTTAAACTGCGGAAGTAATTACACAAGAGGTTTGCAAAATATATTTTTTACCTGAATAAAATAAAAGCCTCTAACAGCTCCCCAATTAATAGACTACAGAGCTACTTCCCAGTCCCCAATTAATAGACTACAGAGCTACTTCCCAGTCCCATTGATTTCAGAGGGAGAGACTTAAACATGCCTTTTTAACTCCACCATTGAAATGAATTTAGATCACAACCCAGCTACACTGATAGCTTATGGGGCCAGTATTTGGTTGGTGCATAGTTGCTTCTCTGCCAACGTCTGTGGAAAAGAGTGCCACCAGCTGGGTGGCTCTGCCGCAACAGAGGCCTCAGCATCACCCAGTTGGTAGCTAGCAAAATAGCTTTCAAACAGGATAGGGTACTGGTGGCTTTGGACTTGCTGGAGTCAAAGCATAGAAAACGCATCCAGGGGAAAAAAATTATTTTAAATGGCTCCCCTTGCCTTCTGCTCTGGTCACACAAGGAGGCAATGCTTGGAATGCAGTGATGGGCCCATTGCTCTGCTCCATCCCACTTGTCCCCAGTCCCAGTTTGGATTGCTTTGCCCAAAGTGTTTAGTTCTGGTTAGATATACCTTTTAGAATATTTTTACTTACCTGGTGTTTCGTAACATCACTCTTATTGCTTTTTGAAATATTTTTTCTCTCAGGAATCTGCTCTCTCTTAAATCCTCCTTCATACTCTGCCTAATATATAAAAAAGGCATCATAAATTAAGATTAAATAGTCTGCATATTGATTCAGGCTGTGATCCAGGCAAACTTAAGTATGCTCTGCTGATTTCATTGAGGAAAGGTAAAACATATAGTTTTCCACTGCAATCAGATTGTAATAAATATACAGTAGGCAGTGAAACAAATATTAAACATATATTAAGCATTCTGAACAGAATTCTCAAAACATTACTTATTTACCCTAGCAGTTTACCTGATTAAAGTTTTAATGTAATTGAAACATTTTATCTATTTACTGTTGTATTTGTCTTGATGATAAACTGCACCAATATGAAATCTGAACTGGATGAAAGGCATGTTTTAAAATGTAAAACCTTTACGTATGACACTTCATTCAATTCAAAATACAAATGAACTGACAATGCATTTGAACACATTGCAATATTACTGTATTATCTTGTAACTCATTTTGTAACATTTGTTGTTATACTATCTTTGTAGTCTACCATAGATACACAACTCAAATGTCACAAGAGTTCTGTGTTCCAGGTGGCATATATGGAAAAAGCTAGTATTGTACAGATTGTATGACAAAAAGAAAATAATGGTAACTCTGATATCGAAATAAATCCCAACAAAAAGTGAGTGCTGATGGAAGAGAAACCAAAATGGAAAGGTAATGTGGTTAACTCCAAAACAGCACAGTTCAATCTGTCAAACAAGCTTCTCCTAAAGACCACAACAGGGTCAGCATCCACTGAAGCTATTCCGGAATGCTTCAATAGCCAGTAAAAATAAAAATCACATACTACTCAAGAAAAAGCAACATCATAAGAAATTGTAATAAAATGCTGGGAGGTGTTTCCTCTATTCTTTTGGATCCAGTTACATGGGTCAAGGAACCAAAACACCATATATTTAGCAAATAGGAACATGATCACAGAGCCTCAATAGTATATAAAGAGTATTCAAGGTTCTCTGTGCCCTCAACCCTCCCTCATTTCCAAAAGCTATAAGGCCACTTTGGTTCACCGCTTTACTTATACAGCAGGTCTGCATTTTTCACACAGCAAGCAAATTATTCTAAAAAAGGTTTTAGGGCTGATTTATATCAAAGTGTGGGTACACCCAATCTGTTTTCATCAAAATCATTTATAGTTATTACAGTATATAATACCTTCAGCCTCTGAAGGCACTCTGATCTTGAAGCAAACGTCTGAATTTGAGCTTCAATGCAATCAAATTCCTTCAACAGGTCTTGGTTTCGGAGCAAAGACATTTTCTGACGCTCACATATTTCTTCTAGGTATTTTTTTAACTTCCTGTATTTCATTTTAGTTCTACACAAGGAATGGGAAACAAAAAGAGAAACAGTTCCATGTCGTGTATATGAGCTTATTCTTGGAAGAGAAATATTTACCTAGGATTCTGACAGGAACCCTGCCAAAAGCCATCATGCATAGAAAAATCCACGAGGGAAGAATTCCAATACGATATTTACGTTTTACTTTTCATTTTAAACACTCATATCAATTTCCTCAACAAAATGTCCAAAGCTACAATTATGAAATTAAAGTTCCTATTTTAAAAGTAAAGGACTGATCCACTTCAAGTGGAGTGCCCAGAGGATTTAGAAAGGGCTCAGTACAACCCTTTCCCTTCCACGTACTCATGTGCATGGGAAGTGCAAGCTGCCTTTACAGAGACTGAGAGATCCATGTATGCCTTCCATAGCCCCATGTGCCATTCAAATTCTGCTGCTCCAGGAAACAGGCACAGTGGTACCTCGGGTTAAGAATTTAATCCGTTCTGGAAGTCCGTTCTTAAAGCAAGGCGTGCTTTCCCATAGAAAGTAATGGAAAACGGATTATTCCGTTCCAGACAATGAAAAGCAACCCCTAAAACAGCAAGTAGACATGAAATTTACTATCTAACAAGGCCATTGATTCATAAAATGAAAGCAATAGACCAGGCTGCAATCTACTACCCAGTATAAAAACCCTTACTGCAGCAGCAGCGCCAGCATCCTGCCCACACCGTCCTGTGCCCTGTGAGGGAATGCCATGGCAGTCACTTCTGGGGCCGAGCCGCTTGGCGTTGCTCTGGGGCCCGGAACAGCGGCTGCGAGGGCGACACCTGGTACTGGGGGAGGGGTGGTTGCTGCAACAGCACAGCCTTCGATGCTGCTGTGATGGTGGCAGCAGAGGGACAAGATGCCAACGTCCCCCTTCTGTGCTTCATTGCCGGGGAGCAGCAGCGACATCCCTGCTCGACATGGCAGGGCAACGTTCCCCTTCTCCGCTTCAACCCTTAGCCCAGATCCTTGAGGAATGGCATCTTGTTCTGGAGGACGGCACCTCCAGGAAGGGCTGGGGGGGAGGGAGAGGGAGCCCATTCCTTGCCTGAAACCCCGGGGAGCCACTGCTGGTCCACGTCGGCAACAGTGCGCTCGGTGGAGCCGCCAGGCCGACTCATGAGGAGGTCCCTGAAGGCAGCACACCTCGGGGGAGAAGGAGGCCCAAGGCGAACCGATAATCTCCACTCCTCAGGGAGGGAGGCATGTGCAAAGCAAAAGGAAACTCAACCCGTATCAGGCTCACTGCCACGGACTCCCCTCCCGTCTCTATCTGCCGTGGGATCCTAAGGACAAGTGGTGCCCTCCTGCCTCGCCCGAATAATTACCCTGGCCGCCGCAGGCCCCTCTCCAAGTCCCAACAGGGGTCTCTCCAAAGCACGCTTTGGCGCACAGCAGCTGGCGTCTCTTGTGCGTCTCTCTCTCCCTCTGTCTTCCCAGGCGCTGGGTCCCTCTGCTGCCGCCATCACTGCAGCATCAACATCCCCCTTCTCCGCTTCTGGGTGACGCTGCCACGGCCAGCGCTGAGTGACAGAAGGCCGTGCTGACAAAACGGAAGTGCACCCCCAAACGGAGTACATTCATATACCAAAAAATTAAAATTTAAAAAAAAAATACACTACCTGGAACATTCATTTCCAGGTTTGAAGTGTTCATAATCCAGAAAGTTCGTTAACTAGGCTGTTCGTAACCCGAGATACCACTGTACCTTGATGGTGCACAAAGGGAGCACACCCACAAATGAACTACACTGAGATCCTAACATTTGTTAATGGTGTTTCAAATCACTCTTTAATTCAAATCAATTAAAGTGAAGATCCACCCTCCCCGGGGTGCATGCAAAACTATTCCTCCCAAGACCACTTTATTCCTGGGGTAATCTGTCAGCAGCAGCATACCCAAAAAGTGGGTGGGGCAGAGCCGCCTCTCTCCCTCTCCCTCTCCCTCTCCCTCTCCCTCTCCCTCCAGTTTGCATGACACTGAAAGCCAAACAACAGTGTGGGCTCCCAGAGAGCAGCTTGCAGCTGTTTTGCTCCTCGATCCTTTCTGCTTCTGTACTTCCAAGGTCTGAAACCAGGCTCATGGTTAAATTGTCTTGGCTACAGCTTGTAGCTAGCATATATACACACATATACGTTCAGGGCGTTTTTTTCAGTCGAATCCCAGCAAGAACCCAGTTCCAACACCTCTCACATGGGTGCCATTGCCATTATAAAAGAACAAGGGAGGCGTTCATGATGAGTTCCAGCGTCTCATTTTCTAGAAAAATAGCACTGTATATATTGAACCCAGATATCACAGCAAATCAATTTGCCCTTCCCCCCAAACTTGCCCTTTCTAGATCCTCTGGCTTCAATTAATTTATTCCTTTTTGTGCATATTTTATACCTCCTTCAGTAATTCACAAAATCACTGCAGCAACAATTCTATCAATCCCTGTTCTCTCTCTCTCTCTCTCTCTCTCTCTCTCTCTCTCTCTCTATGTATTCATTCCAAGTAGGGAAGTGAGGGAACTGGGCAGCTGGCTGTCATTCACCATGAAAGGAAGATGGGCAGGCCGTGGGGTATGGGCAGGGACCAGGCAGGGTTTTCTTCTGCTGCCTCTAGCGAAGTGAGGTTCCTGTGGCACTTCCAGCATTAGAGCAGAACAAGCGGAGGCAAAAAGGAAGACAGAACAGGGAAATGCCAGCCAGAGGGCCCCAATGCGAAAAGCAAGAGGATGCAGTATCAACCCTTTGCTGACAAATGCTAATAATAATAATAATAATAATAATAATAATAATAATAATAATTTATTATTTATACCCCGCCCATCTGGCTGAGCCTCCCCAGCCACTCTCAGTGGCTCCCAATCAAGTGTTAAAAACAATACAGCATTAAATATTAAAAATTTCCCTGAACATTCCCTGAACAATCAGCATTGTTATGTGAATATTAATTTTAACCAATTATAAAGTTTTTTCAGATATAAAATTATAATAAATTAGAATTTCCAAAAATTGTAATTAGAAGAATTAGTTGTGAATCAACCAAGTTTTACTTGTATAAACCACTTCACAAGCTGAAGTCATAAGAAATTGAAAAAAAATACAAGCTCTAAAAGCAATAAAACCATTTCTACAGACATACAATTAATATTCGATAAATGACTGAGTCACACTTCAGGAAAAGCTTGCTTAAACAAAAACATCTTAGGTACCCACCCAGACATCATGAAGCTATGTGCATGCCTTATTTCAGTTGGTAACCGAATACAGAGGGCTAGAGCTACAACACTAAAACTCTGGTTTCTGGTACAAACTAAATGCACATCTGGTCATGTGGTACTCTCAGCAGAGCTCCATCTGAAGAGTGCAGTTGCCAGGCAGAGATATATGGGGGAAAGAGGGAACCTGGTCCCAAGCTGATTTTAAATACTAAAAGCACAATCTTGAATGGGCCTGGTAGTATACTGGCAGCCAGTGCAGCTCCCTCAGCAGAGGCACGATATTGTGTCAATACTGTGTAGTCACAGATCCATTAAAGTAAATTATCAATAAAAAAATAAAACAATGCAAAATCTGCTTAAGCAGACTTACGTGCGGGTATCACATGTGGTGTATTCAAGCATTTTTCTTTCCAACTCCAACCTCTTGGTTTCACTAAAAGTACAGAGTGATGAAGTTATTGTACAAATGGTACACGACAAATCACTTTGGAGTAAAGAAAAGGAAGATATTTTACAGGTTTCAGAAGAGCTAGACACCCAAGGAACATTATTTTTTCACTGTGAATTCCAAGCCATCAAGAATCATTTTCATTATTAATCAAACTGCTTTGATCCTAATCTATCTGAAGTAGCAGCTATCACCGGAACAACTTGCCTCTTCTGGAGGTAGATACAGGATTACTAACTCTTGGAAAGCACACCTTGAAATGATGTAGGAAATCAGTCATTTGTAACATTTGGCCACATGGTAGGAGGAATAACATCATCTACTGCTTACAAGGATGCAGAAACAGACATATGGTTAAAGTACTCCCTCCTACATGGCTAAGACAACTGGCTTCCCATGCATGTCCCACACATAGGATTCTAGCAGAGCCTCCATCCTATTCTCCTCCTCTTACAAAATATCATTAACACACTGCAAGTAGATACTGGCTGTGGCTCACTAACGATGTGGCATAGTGGTAAAAGTGCTTGACTAGAACCTGGGAGACCAAGGTTCAATGCCCCACCTAGCCACAAAGGCTCACTTTGGGCCAGTCACCATCTCTCAGCCTAGCTTCCCTGACGGGGTTGTTGTGAGGATGAAATTAGGAGGGGAGAGAAGTGTGTAGTCCACCTTGACCTCCTTGGAGGAGAAGTAGGATATAAATAAATGTTAACAACAACAACGGTACACTTGGTGGTAAATCTGGGTTCATTCATGTTAATGCTGTTTTTAACTGTAATCTCCTTTGGGCTTCAGAAAAGTAGAATGTAAATATGACAACATTAGAAATACTAAGAAATAAATTAAAAAGATGTTGAGGGTGTCTCCCCATCTGCTATCATGGTTAATAGCAGTAAATATACACTTATCAAATAAAACCCACCTCAACACTTATCTTAGGACAAACACTTTTAAACAAGTATTTCACTGTTCTTAGATGTGAAGATTGGAACTAATAGATTCCTGACAACCTTGTAGAACACTGCTTTCTATAAGCCTGAAAAATCTACCTCCCTTGAAGGTTTCTGTGAAGCAATTGGTTCAATTGCTTCTTTGATCTTTTATATGGATGTATTTTCTTCGATATATTCAACCAGTGGTGTTGTCAGCATATTTAAAGGTGACCCTTCCCCAAACATCTCAAAGAAATCATACGGTAATCTATTAGAGCAATTCTGCCCATAAATTATATCCAATATGTAGGAACAGCATCACTCCAAAAAAACCCTGCATTGGCAAACTATAACGTTATGTTAGTGGAAAAATACTAGACCTACCCTTGCCCCAATTAGAAGCCACTGGTAAAGATAACTTTTATATCATCAAGACAGCCAGCAAAAGAGGAAAACTAGGGAGAGTTTGGAGCATCATTAGGGATAAACAGGGCAATGCTAGAATCCTAGTTCAATCAGTGATCCTGCTGTCCCCTCCCAACACAGGTGCAATGTTATACCTGCAAAAGAGATGACATAAGTTTAAGTATTCTCATTAGAGTAAATGCATAGTCCTGAATTACCTCCCACTCTTCCTCTTTGCCACCATAGCTACAAAAGGTAGGATTTCAACAAACCCTGCAGCCAATCACAGCACACCACAAGGTTATAAAACCACCCATGGAACATAAATGCAATACAAAGGCACACAACATAGAGCTACAAATCTCTGCTCCCATATCTAGTGTGCTATGAGCACATAGTGAGGGCTCTGATAATGGGAACTTCAGTGATGTGGCTTTTTGCACGTTCAACAGCTAGGGAGAACAAAAAGAAAGGACGGGAAGATTAATTTTAAAAAAACCTACCACCCAGTTTCATATCTCCCATTCTTAGGTATCTGGGATCATGCAGTCATGTTGCCATGGCAGCTGGGATGCAAACCCATCTTCTCTCATGAGAAGCCAAGAAACTCTCATGAGATTGTACTACAGTGGTGCCTCGCAAGACGAAAATAATCCGTTCCGCGAGTCTCTTCGTCTAGCAGTTTTTTCGTCTTGCGAAGCATCCCTATTAGCGGCTTAGCGGATTAGCGCTATTAGCGGCTTAGAAAAAGGGGGGGAAGGGGGAAAACTCGTAAGACTCGAATTTCCCTATGGGCTTGCTTCGCAAGACGAAAACGTCTTGCGAAGCAAGCCCATAGGGAAATTCGTCTTGCGAAGCGCCTCGAAAAATGGAAAACCCTTTCGTCTAGCGGGTTTTTCGTCTTGCGAGGCATTCGTCTTGCGGGGCACCACTGTAGTTGCAGCATTATATATGGCAAGTGTGGGCAGGATGCTAAGGAGGCAGCTTAGGTCCCTATGCTGGGAGATAAGACTGAGCAGGAGGAAGAAATGACATGTTAACATTCTCTTCTCCATTTCTGAGGCCAAGGGAAGAAAACTCCCAGAGGATAGTCACTATTTAACTCATTTATCTATATTTAAAAGGGTATGTTAAACATGACAATTCCATAACATTACAACCATTCCTCAGGAATGATTATATAATGTACATGAACGTATTTAGAGAAACAGTATTTATAAATTCTAAAATAAATCCAAACCAAAAGTCAACTTACGGTATTCCTCATTGACTGTGCAGGTCAAACAAAAACCAAAGCTAAAATTCTTATATAGTCTCAGACTGCAAGTGAAAGCACAAACGAAACTAAAATAGTGATCAGTTTTGATTTTACTTGCAGCACACAAGGACTCTGGAATAGTCTCATTTCTTTTATGATCAGGGAAGGTGGAAGTGTTTATATATCATCATATATGTATAGGATTAGGATTATATATTAGGATTATATAAAATATGTAGGGTGCAATCCTAACCCCAGATCTGATGGGATAAACGAGTTAGGATGTGGCAGATCTCCAGCTCAGATGAGCTACGCAGAGGAAAGTCTTCAGCTAGGGTTCAGCGGGCTGAGCCGAGACCAGGGAACTTGCATCACCATAAGCTCTGAAAAGTGGGCATTCTGCAGGAGTGGCAAGGGCGGGAGTGGGCAGAGTAGAATTATGCTAGATCCTAATCCTGAGGAACAGTTGCTTGTTCTTCTGTAACAGAGCCATTTGGCTTTGCTTGTAGAGGCAATGTACCATATCCATGGAATCGAGGGAAGTGTGTGAATGTTACTTGAGTCCCTGCTTTGAGATAAGAAGCATTGACAATTTTAAGTTGGCACAGATTTAGGCTTCCCATGCTTAGGATTGTTCCCATAGTTACTATTCAAGTCACAATCATGTCTCATTGGTGGGCGGTGGGGAAGACACCAATAACTGTTGGTTTCTGCTCTCTTCACTGTGCAGCGAAAGGCTTGTCACAAGACAATGTTTACATTCCACAGACAGCATTGCTGTTGTGTTTTCTCACGGGAAAGGGAGACTGGATGTGACGTACACTGGTTTCCTGTTTTTCACTGTTCTCACAGGGTGATTCTCTCTGTGCTTCAGAGGAGAGAGGATGCATTTTCTGCTCCGGCAGAGGCAAGATGTTTTTCTGTAATCTACCAGCTTTGAAATGTAAATAAAGCAATATAGAGTATGAGCACGTATTCCTCATCATTCCGCTGTGCACTGGACACTGCTATAAATCAACATTTTTGGTTATGGGCCCAGAAAAACGCCAAGAAGTCGAATCGGGCTCCTGGCAAAGGAGCAAAGAATCGGAGTGCCGGCAAAAGGATCGGAATGCAGAGGGACGGATCGGACGCTATCTCTGCGCGTCAAGATGATTGATGAGGTATGTGCTACTGCTCCGGGCAGCCTGCCAGCATCTAATTAATGGCTTTATGGCTGGAATTTGAACTTTTATGGCCATTTGCCGGGCACAGGCAGCGGCTATGCTGGGGAAATCGAAAGTAACTTTTAAAAGTGCTTTTGGGCTGAAGCAGCTGCAGAGAATAGTGACGCAGCACTATTTAAGGCAGCAGAGGGAAAGCACTTTTGAACTTGCCTTTGGAATGAGGCTTGAAGCAGCAGAGACGCAGCTTGTATAAAGCAGCTTGATTTAATGCAGCAGAGATGATGCAGAAGGCTAATGCCAGAGTCATGATGGCCCTTCAGGATGCTTGTGGGATTCCTAAGCTCAATAAGAAGAACTATGCGGACTGGGTTCTCTATGCAGAGGCTATTCTGCAGAAAGAGGGTCTGTTTGAAGTTATTACAGACACCCCCCCAGCTCCAATTACAGATGCATGGAAGGCTAAAGATTCCAAAGCAAGGGGAACTCTTACATTGATAGTATCCCCAGAAGAGCTCTGTCTATTGCGTGATAAGACCTCAGCCAGAGAAATTTGGGACGCTTTGAGAGAGGCTCACTTGAGGACAGAAGCTGGATCTACTATGTTTTATTTTAACAAGCTGCATAATATGGCTCTTGCTGAAGGTGGAGATGTGCGTACACATCTGATGGAGATGCAGAATCTGAGACATGAGCTGCAACAGAGAGGACTCAACTTTCCAGAGGCTGTGTATTCCTTCATGATACTACAATCTTTGGGTTCAGGTTGGGAGTCTGTTGCGACTCAGATTGCTGTACAGCCTACCGCTCAGCTGACAGTGGATTATATTACTGCCGTGATTCAGAATGAAGCAGATCGCCGGGGTGCTGGCTGCATGGGTAAGGGGGAGTCTTCACAGACGTCATCCCAGAGTGCAGTGGAACCACCAGATGGCGCCAAAGCTTTGAAGGCAGTGAAATGCTACTCCTGTGGACGTCTAGGCCATATGAAGAGGGAATGCAGATATCCCAGGGCCAAGACAGAGCAGCGCAGCGGAAGCTCATCGCGTGGAAAAGGCCGAGGCAAAGGCAGAGGTCCAGTGTCCAGGACAACACAGCACAAGGCAATGGTCTCACGCTTCACTCCAAAAGTTGCAGAGGTCCAGAAGACGTCTAGATCTTTCTTCGTTGTTGATTCAGCGGCAACGCATCACATGTGCAACGATAAGCGACTGTTCATGTCTTTTACACCGCAGGAAGGTGCGATTCACCAGGCGGATGACCACACAATTCCCAGTAAAGGCTACGGAACTGTTGTTCTTCACAGTTTGGACTTATCGATACAGAATGTACTTTATGTACCAGATGCTAAACATAATCTGCTCAGCGTTGGACAGATGAATGAGCGGAACATTGACGTTTCCTTTAAGAACAAAAGGTGCATCATCACAAAGAAAAATGATTATGTATTGTATGCTGAATATGTTGATCGTTTATATGTTTTGTATTATGATGATGTTGTGCAGGATGACACTTGTTGCATTGCAGGTTCTAACAAAAGTTTACATGCAGAATGTATTCATGATTTTCACCGAAAATTTGGTCATTTGAATTTTGAGGCAGTATCTAAAATGCCTGCCTTGGTTGAAGGTATGACTATTAAACCCTGCAGGTACCACATGAAATGCAAGGCATGCGCAGCAAACAAGGTGAAAATGGCTGCGAAAGGTAAGGTGTCTAGTAGGCAAGCTACAGAACCATACCAAATTGTTCATGCTGATTTGGTTGGACCACTAGCGCCCTCTTTAGGTGGAAATAGGTACTTCATGGTTCTCATTGATGCATTTTCCAGGTATATTTATGTGTACAATCTCAAGCAGAAATCAGAGGCTTTTCCTAGGTTCAAGGAATTCTGTGCTTGGTTGGAAAATGTGCATGGTAAGAAGGTAAAGACTCTTTTCAGTGATCGCGGGGGGGAATTCACTTCTCAGCAGTTTGAAGCTTTTCTGACTGAGAAAGGAATTCAACACGATTTGTCTAGTCCTCGCTCTCCATGGCAGAATGGACTTTGCGAGAGGGCAAGTCAAACATTGCTTCAAGGGTTAAAAACCTTGCTACATGATGCAAATCTTCCAGAGAGTTATTGGGCCGAAGCTCTCTCATGTTTCACTTACAGTTATAATCGCAGGTTATCTTCATCGATTGGTTGTACCCCCTATGAGAAGATGTTTGGCAAGAAGCCATACATCAAACACATGAAAATTTTTGGTTCTGACATGTGGGTTCATTCACCACAAAGCTCCAAGTTAGACAAGCGTGGTTTGCATGGTATCTTTCTAGGTTATGAGAAAGGTTCTTACAGAATAAGGATGACTGACTCTAAGACAATTAAGCTCACAAGAAGTGTTGAGTACAATGCCAAGTGGGGGGAGAATATGGGAGTTTTCCAATGTTACCCTGATGACAGTGATGAGACTGAGGATAGTCAAAAGCAGCCACAGCAACCCACACCCACTGATGAAAGTTCTGATTCTGAGTCTGAAACTGAATCGGGTGATTCAGAGGATTTCAAGAGTGCGAAAGCCTCTATGCGACCCTCTGAAAGCTCTGATCAAGAATTGGAGGAACCATTGTTCACAATAGGTCGCTTTTCTCCTAAGAAGGAAGAGGAGAGTGTTGAAGACCTAAGGCTAATTCGCAGGTCACAAAGAGCCACAAAAGGTAGACCTCCAAAGAAATTTGCTGATGAGTTTGCCAAGATAGCTGTTAAAAGCTCCAAGAAGGTATTTGAACCTTCAAATTTCCAAGAAATCCAGGATTTGGATTCAAAGGAAGCTGAGCCATGGTTAAATGCCATGAAGGCTGAGCTTGATTCCTTGGAAAGGAACAAAACATGGGAACTTGTTCCAGTAGTTCCAGGAATGAAACTGCTTGGAAGCAAATGGGTCTTCAAAGCGAAGACTGATCAAAATGGCAAGATAGTCAGACACAAAGCCAGATTGGTAGCCAGAGGTTTTGCACAGGTACCAGGTGAAGACTATCACGAGACCTACTCACCCACAGTGAGGTATGAGAGCATTAGGCTTATGCTCAAGCTAGCTGCCGAGGAGAATTTACACATTAGTCACCACGATGTGAATACAGCTTTTCTGTACGGATCTCTAGATGAATCACTTTATATGCTTCCACCTGATGGCGTACAGGTAAAACAGGGATTTGTTTGTGCTCTGAAAAAGTCCCTTTATGGTCTCAAACAAAGTGCACGGTGTTGGCACACAAAACTCACTGAAGTATTGTTTTCTCTAGGTTTTCAGCAAGGGAAAGCTGATCCTTGTGTATTTGTCAAAGAGGAGGGGCAAAAGAAACTGTATTGTTTGTTTTATGTTGATGATTTATTATTCTTTTGGAAAGATGTCACAATGTACAATAACGCCCTAGCTCAACTGAAAGAACACTTTGACATGAAAGATCTTGGAGAGGTAAACAACTACCTATCTCTGGAAATAGAAAGAGATCAAGATGGTAACATTCTAGTACACCAGTCACGGAAAATTGCTGATGTTTTAGGCAAACTAAACCTGATGGATGCTAACCCTGTAGACACACCGATGACAACAGGTTATCAGGTAGATGACACTGAAGAAGCATTTTCTGACACTACACTGTACAGAAGTGTGCTAGGCAAGCTAAACTTCATTGCCAGATGTTCAAGACCAGACATTGCTGTTAGCTGTAATTTGCTAAGCAGACAAGTCAACAATCCTACTGTTAAGGATTGGAAAGCTCTGAAACGCATAGCGCGCTATTTGAAAGGCACTATGCATTACAGACTGAGATTTAACAATCAGAAGTCTGGTGGTCTTGAGATATTTGCAGATGCAAGTTTTGGAAGTGACACTACAGACAGGAAAAGCACGTCTGGAGTTTGCTATATGTACAATCAGGGTCTATTTGCTTGGTCATGCAAGAAGCAAACAACAGTTAGCTTAAGTACTTGTGAAGCTGAACTGGATGCACTGTCTTATTCACTTAAGGATTGTGAATGGTTGTTACAATTGTGCAAAGACATGAAAATTCCTGTCAAATGTCCAATCCAGGTTTACCAGGACAACAAAGCATGTTTGGCTTTGCTGAATTCTGAAGGTTGTAAGCAAAGCACAAAGCACTTGCAATTGAAGTTGCAACATGCTAGGGAACGTATTCAGAAGGGACTCGTAACGGTGTCCTATATGCCAGGTAATGAAATTCCTGCTGATGTATTGTCCAAGATTGTATCAAGGGATCAACACTGTACCTATGTGCAGAAGTTGGGTTTGTACTGATATTGTACGAACACGCTGCCCAGTGATGTTCACAGAAAGGGGGAGGATGTTGGTTTCTGCTCTCTTCACTGTGCAGCGAAAGGCTTGTCACAAGACAATGTTTACATTCCACAGACAGCATTGCTGTTGTGTTTTCTCACGGGAAAGGGAGACTGGATGTGACGTACACTGGTTTCCTGTTTTTCACTGTTCTCACAGGGTGATTCTCTCTGTGCTTCAGAGGAGAGAGGATGCATTTTCTGCTCCGGCAGAGGCAAGATGTTTTTCTGTAATCTACCAGCTTTGAAATGTAAATAAAGCAATATAGAGTATGAGCACGTATTCCTCATCATTCCGCTGTGCTTGACTGCATCATAAGGAAGCCACTGAAGGCAGGAAGAAAGATGGTAGATGTAAATAATAGGGCTGGACGAAACCTTGTTCTCAACATTGTGATATACCAGCAGCTAAATACCGCGGATATGCTGATATATCACGATGCCTGGAATGTATCTCAGCTACTTCTGCTGTAGAAAGTTTATTGTTGACATAATTGGAGAACCCCCTTTCTACTTTTTGTGTGGAAAATGAATGAAATTGAGACATCTGGGTCTGAAAATTGGGAAAATATCGGTTAGCAGGAGGAAACTCGGTGTCATCCTAGAGTAAAAACTGAATAATCTTTTTATATAAAGCTGACAGACGGAGAATCCTTTTTATTTCTCTTTCTTTTTCTCTTTCATTCTTTTATCTTCCCTATTCTCTTTCTTTTTTCCTTTCTTTCCTTTTTTTATTGGGGGGTGTGGGGTGTCCCCTACTCTGGGTCAGTGTTGGGATTATACACACATGAAGACAATGGCTGCCTGAAGTACCCTGCATGAAAGGCACAAAAGGAAGAGCTCCCAGAGCGGGAGACTCGGAGAAGAAAAGGAAGCTCCTAGGTGAGAGCTGGGCAAGGTCTATCTCCTCCTGTGTGAGACAAGGGTTAAGGTCTACCTTGGAGAGGGGACTTTTCATTTCCCCCCTCTTTCTTTCTTTTCATTTAGTTTGTTTCTTGTATTGTATTATGAAAATGCTTAAATGTTTTTTGTATGACGGTATGTAGAAATATTTAATGGCATGTCAAAAGTTTCCTGGGTATTTTTTTAAAAAACAGCAAAATAAACATGCTAAATCAGATCAATCTCCAGGCTTCAGAAAACGTTCCAATGGAAACTGAAAGTTTTTCATCACAAATTAGCCTAATTTGTACAGGACCTTTTTCCTGAAAACTCACATCTGTACATTCTGGGCCAACTGTAGCTTCTGAAGATACTTCAAAAGGTAGCTCCATATATACAACTCTTTGTTCACTAAGATTAGGCTGGCACCACCTGTAATGGGTTTTAGGCACCAGCGGGTGGCACTGTGGGTTAAACCACAGAGCCTAGGACTTGCCGATCAGAAGGTCTGCGGTTCGACCCGCTGCCCACCTAGCAGTTCAAAAGCATGTCAAAGTGCAAGTAGATAAAGAGGTATCACTCTGGCGGGAAGGTAAAGGGTGTTTCCGTGCGCTGCTCTGGTTCGCCAGAAGCGGCTTAGTCCTGCTGGCCACATGACCCGGAAGCTGTACGCCAGCTCCCTCAGCCAATAAAGCGAGATGAGTGCCGCAACCCCAGAGTCGTCCGCAAGGGGTCCCTTTATCTTTAAGACTTCTCTTGAAGCTGGCCCATATATTACTCCTCTGGATTTATGCAAACATAAATGGAGTATGTTTTCTGTATTTATTTGTTTTATTTTGTATTAGTTTCACATTTTCTATACCAGATATATTTATACGGTTATGCAGCATAAAAAGATGAATGAGTAAAGAAATAAAGCATATTACTGTAATCCAATCTTGTAACTTAAGCCACGTGTTACCATAGCCAGGTCTGATTTCCTTAGAATTAGCCCAGCGGTGTTCCAATCTAAACTGGACAAAGCCACCCTATCATTCAGATGTAAAGCTCCTAAACTACAAAGCTGATTTTCAAGGGGAATGAAATTCCATCCAAAACTGGATCTCAATTCCAGAGTTCCCCTCCCACCTGAGGAGGAACATATCTCTCACATGTGGATTCAGCTTCCCAGCCTACTATCATCTCCAGACACTGGTTCAGAACCCCAAAAGTTTCCTAAGTATAAGAGCAGCTTGTCATATTGATCACAGCATACTTCAAACCTTGACTGTCCTCTCCACGTTTATGTTTATGTTAAGTAACACGGGGAGAGACTCAATCCAAGCGACACCATACACCAACAGCTTACTCTCCTTCTATTCCAGTAGCTTATTCTCTTTTTATTCCACCCCAAGCATAAATTGGAAGCAGTGAGAAGACAAAGATAACTGGCGTCTTAGCAGATACTGGTAATCAACAAATGAAGAGGGTTGTGGGGTGGCTGGGCAGAAAGGGGCAGGGCAAGATGAAACATACCCTGTGGCATGAATGGATTGAACAGTTATATCAGCTTATTTATCAGATTGGTCAAGGTGCCGGTCAGACTGACTAGAAGCCAGTCTGCAGTATTTCAGATACATGGCCACGAGTGTATGGCCACACTATACATGGCCACACCATACATCCATACCATACCATACCATACCATACCAAACCAATCACCTTTAAAGCACATAGTTCCGCAGAATCATGGGAACTGTAAGTTGTTAAGAATGCTGGGAATTGTAGCTCAGGATTTGGGGGGGGGTAGGGGGCGGAGCGATGTGCTTTAAATGTATGGTGTCAATATGACCTAAGTTGTATTGCCACTGAGCACAAACAGGAAAAAGAGACACTGTCCCTAACAGCAACTAATAAACAAAAAAAGTAAGTCAAGGCTATATTATAAGTTACCCATATAACTATATTTAAAACATTAATAACATATTTCAAAATCACCAAAACAATAAAAGCAAGTTGTACAAAGACTCTCTGTTCAAGAGCTAAAATTTCAAAGCCAATAGTTTTCTAAGCCTACTGCTGTTAAAGCCCTCAAGATTGGCATCACTATAGACTAAAATCCAAATTGCCAAAAGCATTCTGACCTTATGGCATTCTCCAGTGGCCAATTATAGCAATCTGACTCCTCCAGCATTCTCAAAGGGTTCAGGTTTGCAGTCATTCACAATGGCACTTAGATAAGAAGCTTTATAAAGGATATACTGTATGTAAAACTTTATACCACAGATCTTTTTATCCTTGAACTCTCTAGATACACATGGATCTGGCAGCCCCTATTCAAGTAATCTTAATTTGTGTCTGTAGCAGGACAGAGGGTCCACATGTTGAACAGGAAGGTCTGCGACTGAGCGGGGCGGGGTGGGGTAAGCAAGTTGGGCTGAACGCAACTGCAATGCTCCCCACAATCAGGAACCCTGCAATTGCCTCTCTGCCCTTGCACAAATTTAAGAATACATGAACAGGACTACAATTTATGTGATTAAGTGTACATTCTTGAAATCTCCATCTTTCACATTTATACCACCTTTGTATGCTTTCTTGTTAACTGTAAGATGATCTATTAGTAAATATTACTGTCAATTGGTAATAAGTTTTAAAAATTATTCATTTTAAAACTTTACCTTTCAAATGGAGAGTCTATGGACAACTTTTTTGCTATTTGATTTAAATAAATGTATATATGTATGCATGGATATTGTATCATAATGCTGTAGTCCAGATGTATTTTTCACATCTGCTGCTGGGCATGTATTTTTGATTTTGTAAAATTTTAATAAATATTACTTTTTAAAAAATAGTGATTTTCAAAAAATAATAATAAAGTGTGCATTACAACTTGGGAAAAAAAGAACAGAAAAAAAACACAAGAAAAAACAGTAAAAACTTTTAAATAGGCCAAAATAGCAATCATCTTCTATTCTGTTATTCTGTATTTTTTATCTTTATACATGACTTCCTGTCAACACCCAATGCGTTTACCTTTTCTGCAAAACATTTGTAGATTTCATAATTCAATCAAATTTATCATACACCTTACATCTTTTTCACTAATCTTTTTCTCTAATTTTACTTAAACTGTATTGTTTACAGAGATCATTCAAATGCTGCCATAGTTGCCACACCCTGATTATAGTTCTGTAAATATTTTTTAAACATGTCCCATTTCTGAATAAAGCATTGATTTGAATTGCCTCTCTTGTCATCTGTGACATGTCAACATATTCTAGAAGTTTGTTTAAACACTCTGATTTGGAAGGAACCCTTTCCCCCTTCCAATTCATTGCAACCAGGGTCCTTGCAGCCGCAGTGCCATATAGAAAAATTTCCTTAAGCCCTTTTGGTATTTCTTTATCTAAGATACCTAGAAGGAAGGCCTCCGGCTTTTTTGGAAAAGATACTTGCATCATTCTTTTCAGTTCATCATTTACGATATTCCAGAATTCTTTAATTTTTATACAGAGCCACCACATGTGGTACATATTTCCTTCTGTATCTCCATACCGCCAGTATGTGCTCAGGATATTTTTATATATCTTAGATAGCTTTGACAGCGTAAAATACCACCTGAACTGCATTTTCATGAGATTTTCCTTAAAATAATAATAATAATAATAATAATAATAATAATAATAATAATAATAATAATAATAATATTTTTAATTTATATCCCGCCCTCCCCAGCCGAAGCCGGGCTCAGGGCGGCTAACAACAATCAAACAATCAAACAATCAAATAATCCAACATTCTAAAAACATTTCATTATAAAAATTAATTAAAATCAAATTAATGGCAACCGTTAAGCAAGATTCTGTGCAGGTTGCCAGAGGAGGGAGTCAGGCTGCGCCCTGACCAAAGGCCTGGTGGAACAACTCTGTCTTGCAGGCCCTGCGGAAAGATGTCAGGTCCCGCAGGGCCCTAGTCTCTTGTGACAGAGCGTTCCACCAGATTGGAACCGCAGCCGAGAAAGCCCTGGCTCTAGTTGAGGCCAGCCTAACCTCTCTGTGGCCTGGGACCTTCAGGATGTTTTTATTTGCAGACCGTAGGTTCCTCTGTGGGGCATACCAGGAGAGGCGGTCCCGTAGGTACGAGGGTCCTAGGCCGTATAGGGCTTTAAAGGTTAAAACCAGCACCTTAAACCTGATCCTGTACTCCACCGGGAGCCAGTGCAGCTGGTATAGTACTGGATGAATGTGATCTCGCAGCGAAGACCCCATAAGCATTCTGCACCCGCTGGAGTTTCTGGGTCAGTCTCAAGGGCAGCCCCACGTAGAGCGAGTTACAATAATCCAGTCTGGAGGTGACCGTCGCATGGATCACAGTGGCTAGGTCAGGGCGAGAGAGATAAGGGGCCAACTGCTTAGCGTGGCGGAGATGAAAAAATGCCACCTTTGTTATAGCTGTAATCTGCGCCTCCATAGAGAGGGAGGTATCGAAGATTACACCCAAACTCTTAACGGACGGTGCTGGCACTAATTGCACCCCCGCAAGAGATGGGAGTTGCCCCCTCAATCCCATATCGTCCCGCCCCAGCCAGAGGACTTCTGTCTTCGAAGGATTTAACTTCAACCGGCTCCCACGTAACCATCCAGCCACAGCTTCCAGACATCTCGCCAGTGTGTCTCGGCCCGAGTCAGGATGGCCATCCATCAACAGATAGAGTTGGGTGTCATCAGCATACTGATGGCAGCCCAGCCCAAAACTCCGGACAAGCTGGGCGAGGGGGCGCATAAAGATGTTAAAAAGCATTGGGGAGAGAATCGCACCCTGAGGCACTCCACACACCAAGGAGTAGCGCGATGACAATTCCCCCCCAAGCGCCACCCTCTGTCCCTGACCAGAGAGAAACGAGCGCAGCCATTGAAGGACTGTGCCCTGGATCCCCACGTCGGCAAGGTGGTGGTCCAGGAGTTCGTGATTGACCATGTCGAAGGCTGCTGACAGATCTAGAAGAATCAGCAGCCCCGACCCGCCTCGATCCAGCTGCCTGCGGAGATCATCTGTTAGGGCGACCAGAGCCGTCTCGGTCCCATGACCAGCACGGAAGCCGGACTGGAATGGATCCAGAGCAGATGTTTCATCCAGAAACCTACCAAGCTGTTCAGCAACCGCTCTCAGCAATCAACTTACCCAGGAATGGAAGATTCGAGACCGGGCGGTAATTGGATAGATCTAAGGGATCTAATGATGTTTTCTTTAAGAGCGGACGCACCACTGCCTCCTTCAGTTCCCCTGGGAATATCCCGGTGCCAAGGGACAAATTGATGATATCCCCCAGGGGGGCCCGCATCTCGTCTGGACACGCTCTAATCAGCCATGACGGGCACGGGTTAAGAGGACAGGTGGTGGGCTTTCCAGCTCGGAGGAGTCTGTCCACATCGGCTGGAGATATCCGGTCAAAGTGGTCCAATACTGGACTCGAGGACAGTCGAGGGGCCTCCAGTTCCTTTATTGTATCCAAATTGGCAGGGAGGTCATGGCGGAGCAACAGGACCTTCTCCGCAAAAAAGCTCGCAAATGCCTCACAGCTGTGTGTCAGATTGTTTTTTAAATTTGGCTGTCCTTCAAGGGACGTTAAAGACCGAATTATACTAAATAATTGCGCCGGGCGAGAGCTAGCGGATGCAATGGAGGCCGAGAAGTAGGACTTCTTAGCGGCCTTCACTGCCATCTCATAGGTTTTCATAAAAGCCCTATAAGATGTTCTTGAGGCTCCGTCACGGGCACCCCGCCATACTCGCTCTAGCCGTCTGAGGTCCCGCTTCATTTTCCGAAGCTCCTCGGTAAACCAGGGAGCCCGGTTTCTGCGGGGTAGCAGAGGGCGCTTAGGTGCGATCTCATCGATGGCTGCCAGGAGCTGGGTATTCCAGCCCTCAACAAGCTCAGTCAATGAGTCACCAGGGGGAGCAAGGTCCCGCAAGGCTTGACGGAATCTATCAGGGTCCATCAGCCTCTGCAGGCGAGCCCAAATCGGCTCGCCACCTAAGCAGGGTGGGGGTGGAAAGTCAATCCTGGCTTTCAGAGCGTAGTGATCAGACCATGGCACCTTCATCGAAGGAGACATGATCACATCTATACCGGCGCCAAAGATCAAATCCAGCGTGTGGCCTGCTTGATGTGGCCAGCGTGTGGCCTGCTTGATAAGCTCTCAATGACATTCCACAAACATTAGCCCTGACTAGCACAGCAGGACTGTAGGATCAGTCTGTCAATCACAAAGTGAAGAATACAGAGACCCATAATTTTTAACCTGATTGTTGATCTCTCCTACTTCAAGAGTGGAATTTCCATCTCCCAGTAATAGGCAAGAAATTACATTATTACATTGCTCAATGAAAGCATTTTAATTTTCCTTATGAGTAACCTACCTGCTTTATCTCCCTATTCATGGTGCCTGTTTGACCCTGTTAAGAATAAATTCAGTCACAGTTGATATGCATTTGCTATATTCCCATTTGCTGCAATGACAGAATGAAGAGAATCTCTTCTGACCCCCCCTTATTTTCTAATTAATTTTTAAACATACTGTACTCTTATATGAAGTAAGTTTCATATGCAGTAATGTATACGCTCAAGTGCTCATCCTCCATGCACTTAACTGCTAGTCACCTTGAGGTAGACCTAGCTAGGTTTGGACACGTGCCCATAGAATGTGTGAATGGGTCAATCTGAGCTTAGCCCCAAAGACAGGGAAGGATATGGGTGGTTCAAGTCTCACTAATGTCTTCCTTGGAAAGGAAGGGGCATGGAAGAAGAAGAAGAAGAAGAAGAGTTTGGATTTGATATCCCGCCTTTCACTCCCTTTAAGGAGTCTCAAAGCGGCTAACATTCTTCTTTCCCTTCCTCCCCCACAACAAATGCTCTGTGAGGTGAGTGGGGCTGAGAGACTTCAAAGAAGTGTGACTGGCCCAAGGTCACCCAGCAGGTGCATGTGGAGGAGCGGAGACGCGAACCCGGTTCCCCAGATTACGAGACTACCGCTCTTAACCACTACACCACACTGGAAGTAGGAACAAGGCAACCACTTGAGTAAGATTGAACGTGCCCAGGATGGATGGCATAAAATATATACCGGTAGCTGGATGGTATAAGATTACCCAGGTACACTGAGGAGTTTATCCTGGTGAGTATGGCATCTCCTGGATGTTGCTGATGGAAATTTGGAATATGTTTAACAGGAGATTTACAGCACCAGAAGAAATCTTTTGCCTACTCAGAAGGAAGCTCCAGGTAAACTGGCAACCAAGTCTAGATGCAAGTTTAAAACCATCCCTTTAACAGAATTTTCTTGCACTGTTTTTACTGTTAGACAGTGTCAGTAACTTCAATACAAGAGCATTATTTAAGAATAGGATATTAAGAACCTCAATATTCCATAACTGTATCTATCCACTTAGCTATTAATATTCAACATTCATTGACATGAATCTGACGACCTACAAACAGGCATCATCAAAATGGTTAAGAAAAAACTGTATTACTATATTTTTAAACACGTGTGCCAATATCATGCCAGTTCAATAATTACACTTCAGCCAGCTTCACTATTGTAGCGAGGGGGTCAGACCACCTCAGCGGCATTGGGGAGGGTGGGGACTGGATGAACCTGACTCAAAGCTCCCTCACACAGCACCAACCAGCTGACCTCCAGTCTTTTCATCTGAGCAGAGTTGCTACTCCCCCTCCGCCAGAGCGACTGAAGCCACTCGGGTAGTGGCGGCAGCAGTGCACTCCTTTCTTGCCCAGCCTGCCTGGCTCTGCCATCTGCATCACAGCTCCTGCTCACTTTGCTGCAAGAAGTAATGGTCCTTGGCTTGGAAAAGCTCCATTCTGGGGCAAGAGGGAAAGCATGCTGAGGGAGGGAAATGGCGAGGGTGAGTGAGGGGAGGGCTGTGAGGGGCAGGGGCTGCGCCTTGCTTCAGCCTGCCGCCAGGTTTACAGGGCACGGCAAAAGGATCTGCCTTGCTTTCCATGCCATGACCACAAACGTTGAGCAAGCCCTTCAGGTGACGGCTAAATTCCAAGAAGAGTGATGGAAGCACATGCACACCCAGCGCAACACATCCGCCGCCTCAGGCAGTGCCTGCCTCCTTCGGCTGTTGCCACCCGTCAGGGCTCCACAAAAGCTGGGCAGGTTCCGGCAAACAAAAGGGAGAGCACCACTAGGTATGTGACTCCTGCCACCAGGCCCTTCTTTGAAGTTGTTTTATCCTGGAGATAAGCTGCAACCTGAGAGGCTGCAGCAACAGAGGCAGCCATCCAGGCTCGTCCAGAAAAATAAACAAAAGGAAGGTGGCAGGGATATACATGCAGAGAGAGGGGGGGAGACACCAGCAATATGCTGTAGAATGCTATCCATTATATTCTATCTGCACAATTAGAATGAATTTCAGGAACCAAAAAGTTTTATAGAAAAATACAACTTTCGAGCTGTCTGGCCCCAAAATGGCAGCTAGGTATTCCATTTTTGCAACTATAACCCTGGTTTAAGGAGCCATTTGGTGCCTAGCTCATATACATGAGTTTCTAACACTGGTAGGAAACTTTTTCACATGGTGGCGCATTCAAAAATATGACTCTCACACCTGGAGTGATTCAGTCCAGAAGTCTATCACTTTATTCCATCTCATTCAGCATAATGTATAGAACAGCTCTAAGACCTCGCCACCATAACTCAGGTAAACACATGCACATGCATCCCAGAATGAGATGGCAGAACCATTAAGTGTAAGACTTAACCTGGTGAGCTTCTGCTTTTGAGCACTCCAGAAAACACACAAAAAACACTACACGTTTTAAAAAACAACAACTCTCCTGCACACCAGACTGTAAGACAGCCATATATATATATATATATATATATATATGTGCAAGTTTTCTGCTTCCAGGGAGGATTGTTTGGGCAGCAGGAGCAGGACATTGAAATGCATATGCAGACACCCAGGGTCACTATTATTAGGCCAACCAGGCTGCTGCCTACAGAAGAAACCTCAGAGGGCCACAGTTTCATACAATTAAAGGTATCCCTATCCCTAATACAATATCCCTATTCATACAATTAGGTAAAGGTAAAGGTAAAGGTACCCCTGCCCGTACGGGCCAGTCTTGACAGACTCTGGGGTTGTGCGCCCATCTCACTTAAGAGGCCAGGGGCCAGCGCTGTCCGGAGACACTTCCGGGTCACGTGGCCAGCGTGACATCGCTGCTCTGGCGAGCCAGAGCCGCACACGGAAACGCCGTTTACCTTCCCGCTGGTAAGCGGTCCCTATTTATCTACTTGCACCCGGAGGTGCTTTCGAACTGCTAGGTTGGCAGGCGCTGGGACCGAGCAGCGGGAGCGCACCCCGCCGCAGGGATTCGAACCGCCGACCTTTCGATCGGCAAGCCCTAGGCGCTGAGGCTTTAACCCACAGCGCCACCTGCGTCCCCTTCATACAATTAGCTGTTGCTAATTGTATGATCTTATAGATAATCTTATAGATAAGATTGTATATTCTTACAGATTCCCGATAATATTTTACTTTTATTTTATATTTTGAACGCAGTTTCTTGAAGCTCAAGCTTTAAAAAATTTACAGTGTTGCGGGCTTGGCAACTATGTCAATTGCACATGCCCAAGCACTAGCACTTGACCTGAAGGAAAACTTGTAAAGAGAAAATGAGATGTTGATGTGCCAGGAAATGAAACTTCTGAGAGACTTAAACTTTAACATTGCAATCTGCAAACTTATTGAAAATGATTTGTGGATGCAAGCACTTTCTTTTGTATTTGAGAAAGGCGATAAAATACAGTTGCATTACTTAGTTTTGCCATTTAAAAGAAACTGAGTTGTTTAAAGTTTTGCGGCTTTTTGTTTTTCCTACAAAGCATCTGTTTTTGAAAACTGAAGCTAGCAATTTTATTGGGGGGGGACGCGTGCATGCAAGTAGCTAGCTTTGCCTATGGCACAAAATAGCCTGGCACCAGCGCTTTTGTAGCCTCTGTACACTCTGTCCTGCTGCAGCTGTGGGCCAAGCAAGCCTGTACCTCTTGTGGCAGCTGCCACGGACTGCTGTCCCGGTGACATTGCACAGGAAAACACATCTGAATAGTTGATATTTAAATAAAGTATTGGCATAGCCAGAGGGGCAGCTGCCTGCCCCCCCTCAATAAATAAAAATACTTAACTAAATGTAGAAATTGTAGAACTATTTAGACATACTGTATTTTTCGGAGCACTTGGGGTGAAAAGAAAGTAATTTAAAAGAACGGTTGCTGAGCCATTTCATTGCCCCACCGAGGGGCGTGACAGGCGGGCCTCCTGCTAAAATAAAGCCCGGCGGCGCCCAGGAAGTGAAGTATTTAAACAGAAAGGTCACGAGCGATCCTGTCGGGAGCTCCGCCCGCGCAAACTCCGCCCCTTCGGCCCCAACATCCCCGCCAGGAGCCGCCCCGTCGCCTCCGCGGAGCCCGGGACCCTCAGCCGCCCCGGCGCCCAGAAGCGGGAAGGCGGCTCCGGACTGGAGCCCGGGGGCGAGGGCGGGGGGGGCGAGCTCACCTGTCCCGGAGACTCTCCCGAAGGCGGCGGAGCTGCCCTCCGCAAGCGGCGGCGGCGGGAGGGCCGGGGGTCCCACGGAGGCTGCCGGCCATGGGGCGGGGGGGGGGGCGGGCGAGCGCGGCCAAGGGGCCGGTCAGCCGCGCTTGCTGGGGGGCGTCTCCTGCGAGACGAGGCCGCGCTCCCGAGGTGCACCGCGGCCAGCCCCGCCTCCTCCCGCTGCCAGCCAGTCGCGGCCAGGCCGAGAAGAGGCCCCGCCCCTTTCTCCTCCTTCGGATGGCGGGGGGCGGGCGGGCGGGGGAGGCGCGTCCCGGCTGGTCCGGACTCGGGAGGAAGCCCCGCGGGGGCGCCGGGCAGGGGAGCGGGGCTGGGGGGGGGTTGCAGGGGCAGAGCCGAAATAACTGCGAGGCCAGTTGAGTACAGGGGTACCTCGGGTTACAGGCGCTTCAGGTGACAGAGTCAGGTTACAGAGTGGTGCTTCAGGTTAAGAACAGTTTCAGGTTAAGAACGGACCTCCGGAACGAATTAAGTTCTTAGCCCGAATTACCACTGTATTTGTATTTACTTGATGGGGGCAAGTGCCCCCCCTGCTCCGCCCCTGGTTGCGGCCTCCTTCTGTGTGCAGTTACTCAGAAGTAAGCCCTGCCGAGTCCAGTTGGACTACCTCCGTAGTAAGTGCAGAGCAGAGCTCCTGCGTAAGTTTCCTACCGGATAAAATCAACTGGATTTCTTCTTCTTGTTTTTTAAGTGCTTCAGTTGGATTGCTTAACTTTGGATTTGCAAGCGTGCTGCCGGATCACGTGCCTTGTTTCCCGCGAGTAAGTCACATCGAAAGGGGTTTGGTCCCAGGTAGGTGAGTGTCAAGGGACATTCCTTCCTATTTGGTGTGAACAGTTTGTGCCATGAAATCTTTGCTTGGTGTATTTCAGAGCTGTTGTCTTGTGGAGGTCGCAGGATTTGCCCACAGTGCCTCCAAAATAAAATCGTGTTAGGAGAGGAACCAAATGGAGTTCAAACTCAGTGTCCAAACACCTTGGACTAAATGCCCCTCAGGGGTCCCTTCCAACTCTGCAGTTCTAATTCTGTGAAGTGGCTTGAACTAATTTATTATCACTGCAAACCTGCATTGCGTAGCAGGATTCTACTGTCAGCACACTTCTGCGGTTTGTTCTTTTTTATTACTGTGTTTTAAGGGTTTTGTCCAATGTTAGTTCCACTCAAAGTAGGCCCGCTGGAATTAATAGACATGACTAAATTTGGTTCATTAATTTTGGTGGGTCTATTCTGAGAAAACAATTAGATATAACCCTTACAATGAAGTAGTACAATAAAATGGCTTGTTGAACAATGTCCTCAATCCATCTATCTCTCAAAACTATAGACCCTTCTTGTGTGAAATCACTTTCCACTTCACCAAATCCTGTTGCACAATACAAGGCAACAGCTACTGCAGAGAGCTATCTACATAAAGGCTGAGCAAATGCACATGAGATTATATAGTAAGGAGCAGTAATCAAAAAACCTCAATGTATAAGAGTACTTAGTCATATTGACAATCCTTTGGATACATCCTTGGTCAGCTGTTGAGTGAAGATAACCTAGGCAGATAGGAGCAGTGGCCAACTACTGCCTGTTTGCACTACTATACCTTGATAATGTTGTTCTCTGAATTGTGGTATAATTGAGATCTAAAAATAAATTGGGATCTGTATGATTAATATTTGTGTTTGTTTTCTTTTACTTTGGGATAAGAATGGCGATATGGAGGGAAACAGAAGTAGAACAAAATATGTTTAAGAGAACTATTTTGGGATAAGGGAAGTAACAGCCCCATGAGAATGTTAGTAAGTATAATGCATTTAATATTTTTAGTGGATCCTTTTATTTACTTAATCCTCACTCAGAATCAATACTTAGATTATGTACCCCGTGAACACAAAGATGGGTTTATACCATAAACCCACAGGACAGGAAGAAAGCTGGGAAACCAGCAAGACAATGGAGTGAATTCCCCACATTTTCCTAATAGATTCAGCATCAAGTTTAGTCCAGCAGGAAAGGAGAAAAAATCTAGCATTCTCTGCTTCTTCATGGGAAAATCATAACTGTCTCCTGGATGTCTTTCTGCTTTTCCTTTGGAAAGGGGCACCTGCTGTAATGCCTCTGTCTTGAGAGACAGGAATGAAGTTAACTCCAGGAATTAAGTTAAATTACTGGAGAAACACAGTGACCGCAAGGACTGGTAACTCATAACTGCTGCCTGCTGCATTGTTTTTTCTGCATTAGCAGCAGCAAGGTGACCTCTCCAGGGTGGAAGCCTGGTTAGTGTATCTAGAGGTCCTGGGCTATCCAGGTGACAAGAACCCCCTCTGTGCCTTGCTGGTGTCCTCCATAGGAAAGCAGAGCAATACATTTGGCACCAGCTTAGCTACGGGACTTGCCAGAAGGAGGCGTACAAGGCACCATCCAGCTGTTTTAGCGACTCCACTCTGGATTTGTGTGTGGTTTATTCCTTAGCCTTAGCCAATGGTGTCCCACAAGGCAGTGGGTGCAGATTTTTGCTCAGGGTTTACTCCTTTCTCATAAATGAGCATAGCCGCAAGGCAGTGGGGAATTAGGATCAGAGTTTTCCTTCTCTTAGATGGGCTCCCCAGATTGATGAGCCCCATCTGCCCCTCATTTCCCTCTACAGCACATGCAGAAACTGCCGTTTTGCTCCATTGGACCCACTATTGGTCTCGTCCACTCAATCTGCTGAAGCCTGTCCTCGCATGCAGGGAAAGTCCCTAATTCATTGAGGTTTTGAGACCCATCAGCTTGCCAGTCGAAGCTGTTTCCCAGGGTATGGTTGCTGTCACATGCTAGGAGCCACAGGTGAGAGCTGAGTGTAGGGTGGGAACCGAAGATGGACAAACTAAGCCAGAAGGAGCACGACACGTCCCACACCCAACCCCAAACCCCCTGTTTGTATTCAGACAGAAAAGACCTGCTTCTGCCTTGATTTCCACAGTAAAAAAATCCATTGCTCCTATGCAGGAGTTTCTTCTTGGAGCCTACTAAACTACAGAATACAGACTTAGCTATTCTTTGAGCATTTCTTTACAAATAACAGCTTACATATGTTCTGATTGATACACTGTCTACAGAATTCCCCACAACAAGCTCCCTGTTGTTTTTTATACTTGTCTGTTTTTTCACATTGCTTGCCTTTTTCGTCCTGGCATATAATTTATTGCAGCTTCTAATTGCTTTACAAGGGAAATATAAGGTTCATGTCTAAGCAAGGAGTACAGAGTAGATAACCACGCAGTTAGATATCATTATCTTTATTCCAAAGTCCAGACTGGACTTTTAAGTATCAATGCTGATATTCAGTAACTATGATGTGCTGTTTATCCATGCTGCTGATGCAAATTGTGGAAGTGCACTTCAATCTAGTTTCTTAATGAGAAGTATTAACCTGCTTATCAATACCCAGTACTACTTTCAAGTACAATATTGGTGTGGAAAACCTGCTTTGCCTTGAAATATCAATTTGATATATCTTTGTGAGAGAGAGGAATGTGATGTTCATTTCACTTATTGGTTTTGGTATTTTCATGCCACCGTTATGCTAAAGCACTCACAGTAGTTTACATTTTATAAGAACAGTTTATAATCTTAAGAGACATAATTTTAAAAGGAATCGAGATGAAACAGGAAGATCAGCAAATCCAAGTGACAACTCTTTCTTACCTAACACAACACAGTACTGTTACATAAGGACCAGGTGGAAGCTCGCTGTGGGGATTATTCTAGGAGGGAAGGAGCTAAATGACAGTTTGTCCGAGCCAAGAACATGAAGGCGGTCTCAGTGTCCCCCTTCTCTTTTAAGGCTCAGCCAGCTTCCCCAGCGGAACTTGCTGATGGATTAACAGACTCAGTTTCTCAAGTCTGTTTGTCTTCTGCTCTCCTGCTGTCTGCTGCCTTGGAAATAGATCTCTTGAGGCAACCACCTCTCCTTGCCCTGCTTTGGGGTTGCATCACTGCAAAATGAACTTTTAAAAGTAGGAGCAGTAAAACAACAGACTATATGCAAGTGGCAGGGAAGGGGGGGGAATCTGAAAATGATGTTCTCTGTTGTATCAAGACTCCTTTGCTTCTGGTAAATTGCACCAATTCTGTTACTCTGCAGTTTTGCAAATCATGGATTTGCATAAATTCAACTGTAATCTATATATTTTAAAATGAAATTGTGTTTCTTTATTTGATTTAACTGTGCAGTCTTATGCACCATTTGGCATACATATAAATGCATTTTATTTACCATCCTCCTTTAAATTGGTAGCACTTGTCCTGATGTAAAAGACATACAGCAAATTTATATAATGCCCATATAAGACCTTTTTTTAATGAAAAGTCTTAAATTAAGAGTCCTATAAATATATTAGTAATCAAAGAGCAAATAATACCAGTGAACATATCTCTGCAGAGCAGTTGTTGAGATCCATTTCTTACTGTCAGTGTCAGTGCATGGCACACAGTCCTAATTAACATGTTGAATTTAATGTTTAAATTTTAATAAATTTATATGCAATGAAACGCTTTCATTCAGGCCTACAGTTCCTTGAAATGAATAATTGCTTTTCTCTGATGTACAAATATATTGTTTTGTTGAAAAAAATAGGCATTTTGCATACTGCAGTATCAGTCAAATGAGCTCTGACAGTTCTCAGTTCAGAAGAAGCTTGTGCTAAAAGTGTTAAAACTTGAATAACAAGACTGTATTGGTTTAAATCTTCAGATGTTTTGTAAGAATCTTAGGGCTGGGCCAAAGGAATCTCTCATTGAAGAGGTCATCATCCATTTTAGAATAAGTTTGCACATGCTGCTTAGGAACCAAAGACGGTTCATGTTCAGGAACACTTACTGAAGTGTGTAGTGTTGAATTTGCAGTGTCCCGTGCACAGCGGAATGATGAGGAGTACGTGCCACATACTCTATATTACTTTATTTACACTTCAAAGCTGGTAGATTACAGAAAAACATCTTGCCTCTGCCGGAGCAGAGAAAGCATCCTCTCTCCTCTAAAGCACGGAGAGAACAACCAGTGAAAAACAGGAAACCAGTATACGTCACATCCAGTCTCCTTTCCCGTGAGAAACTCCAACAGCAATTGACTGTGGAATGTAAACACCTGTCTCGTGACAAGCACTTTCGCTGCACAGTGAAGGAAGCAGAAACCAACATCCTCCCCCTTTCTGTGAACATCACTGGGCAGCGTGTTCGTACAATATCAGTACAAACCCAACTTCTGCACATAGGTACAGTGTTGATCCCTTGATACAGTCTTGGACAATACATCAGCAGGAATTTCATTACCTGGCATATAGGACACCGTTACGAGTCCCTTCTGAATACGTTCCCTAGCATGTTGCAACTTCAATTGCAAGTGCTTTGTGCTTTGCTTACAACCTTCAGAATTCAGCAAAGCCAAACATGCTTTGTTGTCCTGGTAAACCTGGATTGGACATTTGACAGGAATTTTCATGTCTTTGCACAATTGTAACAACCATTCACAATCCTTAAGTGAATAAGACAGTGCATTCAGTTCAGCTTCACAAGTACTTAAGCTAACTGTTGTTTGCTTCTTGCATGACCAATCAAATAGACCCTGATTGTATATATAGCAAACTCCAGACGTACTTTTCCTGTCTGTAGTGTCACTTCCAAAACGTGCATCTGCAAATATCTCAAGACCACCAGACTTCTGACTGTTAAATCTCAGTCTGTAATGCATAGTGCCTTTCAAGTAGCGCGCTATACGTATTAGAGCTTTCCAATCCTTAACAGTAGGATTGTTGACTTGTCTGCTTAGCAAATTACAGCTAACAGCAATGTCTGGTCTTGAACATCTGGCAATGAAGTTTAGCTTGCCTAGCACACTTCTGTATAGTGTAGTGCCAGAAAATGCTTCTTCAGTGTCATCTACCTGATAACCTGTTGTCATCGGTGTGTCTACAGGGTTAGCATCCATCAGGTTTAGTTTGCTTAACACATCAGCAATTTTCCATGATTGGTGTACTAGAATGTTACCATCTTGATCTCTCTCTATTTCAAGAGATAGGTAGTTGTTTACCTCACCAAGATCTTTCGTGTCAAAGTGTTCTTTCAGTTGAGCTAGGGCGTTATTGTACATTGTGACATCCTTCCAAAAGAATAAAAGATCATCAACATAAAACAAACAATACAGTTTCTTTTGCCCCTCCTCTTTGACAAATACACATGGTTCAGCTTTCCCTTGCTTAAAACCTAGAGAAAACAATACTTCAGTGAGCTTTGTGTGCCAACACCGTGCACTTTGTTTGAGACCATAAAGGGACTTTTTCAGAGCACAAACAAATCCCTGTTTTACCTGTACGCCATCAGGTGGAAGCATATAAAGTGATTCACCTAGAGATCCGTACAGAAAAGCTGTATTCACATCGTGGTGACTAATGTGTAAATTCTCCTCTGCAGCTAGCTTGAGCATAAGCCTAATGCTCTCATACCTCACTGTGGGTGAGTAGGTCTCGTGATAGTCTTCACCTGGTACCTGTGCAAAACCTCTGGCTACCAATCTGGCTTTGTGTCTGACTATCTTGCCATTTTGATCAGTCTTCTCTTTGAAGACCCATTTGCTTCCAAGCAGTTTCATTCCTGGAACTACTGGAACAAGTTCCCATGTTTTGTTCCTTTCTAAGGAATCAAGCTCAGCCTTCATGGCATTTAACCATGGCTCAGCTTCCTTTGAATCCAAATCCTGGATTTCTTGGAAACTTGAAGGTTCAAATACCTTTTTGGAGCTTTTAACAGCTGTTACTGCTATCTTGGCAAACTCATCAGCTAATCTCTTTGGAGGTCTGCCTTTTGTTGCTCTTTGTGACCTGCGAATTAGCCTTAGGTCTTCAACACTCTCCTCTTCCTTCTTAGGAGAAAAGTGACCTATTGTGAACAATGGTTCTTCCAATTCTTGATCAGAGCTTTCAGAGGGTCGCATAGAGGCTTTCGCACTCTTGAAATCCTCTGAATCACCCGATTCAGTTTCAGACTCAGAATCAGAACCTTCATCAGTGGGTGTGGGTTGCTGTGGTTGCTTTTGACTATCCTCAGTCTCATCACTGTCATCAGGATAACATTGGAAAATTCCCACATTCTCCCCCCACTTGGCATTGTACTCAACACTTCTTGTGAGCTTAATTGTCTTAGAGTCAGTCATCATCATTCTGTAAGACCCTTTCTGATAACCTAGAAAGATACCATGCAAACCACGCTTGTCTAACTTGGAGTTTTGTGGTAAGTGAACCCACATGTCAGAACCAAAAATTTTCATGTGTTTGATGTATGGCTTCTTGCCAAACATCTTCTCATAGGGGGTACAACCAATCGCTGAAGATAACCTGCGATTATAACTGTAAACAAAACACGAGAGAGATTCGGCCCAATAACTCTCTGGAAGATTTGCATCATGTAGCAAGGTTTTTAACCCTTGAAGCAATGTTTGACTTGCCCTCTCGCAAAGTCCATTCTGCCATGGCGAGCGAGGACTAGACAAATCGTGTTGAATTCCTTTCTCAGTCAGAAAAGCTTCAAACTGCTGAGAAGTGAATTCCCCCCCGCGATCACTGAAAAGAGTCTTTACCTTCTTACCATGCACATTTTCCAACCAAGCACAGAATTCCTTGAACCTAGGAAAAGCCTCTGATTTCTGCTTGAGATTGTACACATAAATATACCTGGAAAATGCATCAATGAGAACCATGAAGTACCTATTTCCACCTAAAGAGGGCGCTAGTGGTCCAACCAAATCAGCATGAACAATTTGGTATGGTTCTGTAGCTTGCCTACTAGACACCTTACCTTTCGCAGCCATTTTCACCTTGTTTGCTGCGCATGCCTTGCATTTCATGTGGTACCTGCAGGGTTTAATAGTCATACCTTCAACCAAGGCAGGCATTTTAGATACTGCCTCAAAATTCAAATGACCAAATTTTCGGTGAAAATCATGAATACATTCTGCATGCAAACTTTTGTTAGAACCTGCAATGCAACAAGTGTCATCCTGCACAACATCATCATAATACAAAACATATAAACGATCAACATATTCAGCATACAATACATAATCATTTTTCTTTGTGATGATGCACCTTTTGTTCTTAAAGGAAACGTCAATGTTCCGCTCATTCAGCTGTCCAACGCTGAGCAGATTATGTTTAGCATCTGGTACATAAAGTACATTCTGTATCGATAAGTCCAAACTGTGAAGAACAACAGTTCCGTAGCCTTTACTGGGAATTGTGTGGTCATCCGCCTGGTGAATCGCACCTTCCTGCGGTTTAAAAGACACGAACAGTCGCTTATCGTTGCACATGTGATGCGTTGCCGCTGAATCAACAACGAAGAAAGATCTAGACGTCTTTTGGACCTCTGCAACTTTTGGAGTGAAGCGTGAGACCATTGCCTTGTGCTGCGTTGTCCTGGACACTGGACCTCTGCCTTTGCTCTGGCCTTTTCCACGCGATGAGCTTCCGCTGCGCTGCTCTGTTTTGGCCCTGGGATATCTGCATTCCCTCTTCATATGGCCTAGACGTCCACACGAGTAGCATTTCACTGCCTTCAAAGCTTTGGCGCCATCTGGTGGTTCCACTGCACTCTGGGATGACGTCTGTGAAGACTCCCCCTTACCCATGCAGCCAGCACCCCGGCGATCTCCTTCATTCTGAATCACGGCAGTAATATAATCCACTGTCAGCTGAGCGGTAGGCTGTACAGCAATCTGAGTCGCAACAGACTCCCAACCTGAACCCAAAGATTGTAGTATCATGAAGGAATACACAGCCTCTGGAAAGTTGAGTCCTCTCTGTTGCAGCTCATGTCTCAGATTCTGCATCTCCATCAGATGTGTACGCACATCTCCACCTTCAGCAAGAGCCATATTATGCAGCTTGTTAAAATAAAACATAGTAGATCCAGCTTCTGTCCTCAAGTGAGCCTCTCTCAAAGCGTCCCAAATTTCTCTGGCTGAGGTCTTATCACGCAATAGACAGAGCTCTTCTGGGGATACTATCAATGTAAGAGTTCCCCTTGCTTTGGAATCTTTAGCCTTCCATGCATCTGTAATTGGAGCTGGGGGGGTGTCTGTAATAACTTCAAACAGACCCTCTTTCCGCAGAATAGCCTCTGCATAGAGAACCCAGTCCGCATAGTTTTTCTTATTGAGCTTAGGAATCCCACAAGCATCCTGAAGGGCCATCATGACTCTGGCATTAGCCTTCTGCGTCATCTCTGCTGCTTTAAATCATGCTGCGTCACTGCTGCAGCTGCTTTATTCCAAAAGCACTTTTAAAAGTTACTTTCGGTTTCCCCCAGCATAGGAACTTGTTTCTTTGAGCTTTTGCCTGTGCCCGGCAAAATGGCCATAAAAGTTCAGAGTCCAGCCATAAAGCCATTAATTAGAAGCTGGCAGGCTGCCCGGAGCATGAGCACATACCTCATCAATCATCTTGACGCGCAGAGCAGATACCGTCCGATCCGTCCTTCTGCATTCCGATCCTTTTTGCCGGCATTCAGATGACTGCGTCTTTCTGGGCCCATAACCAAAAATGTTGAATTTGCAGTGTCCCATGCACAGCGAAATGATGAGGAGTACGTGCCACATACTCTATATTACTTTATTTACACTTCAAAGCTGGTAGATTACAGAAAAACATCTTGCCTCTGCCGGAGCAGAGAAAGCATCCTCTCTCCTCTAAAGCACGGAGAGAACAACCAGTGAAAAACAGGAAACCAGTATACGTCACATCCAGTCTCCTTTCCCGTGAGAAACTCCAACAGCAATTGACTGTGGAATGTAAACACCTGTCTCGTGACAAGCACTTTCGCTGCACAGTGAAGGAAGCAGAAACCAACATGTAGAACCTAGATATAATCAAGCTACAAACAGCTGCTCAAATACCTATGTTTTCAGAGTCATTTCTTCACTGCACATGGAGGCCTGGATCCTTCGTGTTGCTAGAATAATTCTATCCATTGTATTTGTACCTTGCTCTTCCTCCAAGGAGATTAGGAACATAAAGTCATCACATTTTATCTTCAGAACCACCTTGTTTTGAGGGACAGTAATTTGCCTAAGATCTCCAGATTGGCTAGGGATTTGAATCCAGATCGCACAGGCCACATTTCAACATGCTAGCCAATACACCACATTGACTGTTCTTGGGTTTGTAGGCAGATGAGAACTTACTTATATGTTGCTACCACAGTTGCACTGCATTGCTTGCAAGGCAACATTTTAAGAAAATTTGGTGGTTCCTGCCCAACAAAAAGATTTGAGGAAGTAGAGAAAGCTAATATTGCCTGAGATGAGAGCTGTGATTGACTTTGTCCCACGTAAATTTGGAGAATTTGTCCAGGAGAAACAACTCAGAATTTTTGTGGGAAGGAAGGTGGTTATATAAGTTTAGTGAAATTTCTCAGGGCATTCCTAGTTGGTGTGTGTGTGAATTCGATTGACTGCCTTGGTCTTTTTTGTGCCTTGGAGAATACCAAACATAACTGTTTGGGGAAGAATCTAAAGCCAAAGGAAACATTTCTATCACCTGAAGGTGGCCTGCATTTTGAGGATTATATGGAGAACTCAAAAGCTTGTTCCCTATATTTGACATTTTGATTGCTCCGAATAGGTATATTTGCCAAAGTCCGGATTTTGAAGCTTTTTCTTATGGACCAACATATCTTTCTTTGTTTTTATTCTTTCAGTATCTTCAAATCCAACACTTCTTAACAATGGCAAGCAAGATGAGTAAGAACTTATTAAATTCAGTTTTCATAGTTTAAAGAAAAAGGCAGTTTCTAGATCACATACTACTTGGGAGAGATTGCACTAGAATTAAGTCCTATATTAAGTCCTATACAGTGGTACCTCAGGTTAAGTACTTAATTCGTTCCAGAGGTCCGTACTTAACCTGAAACTGTTCTTAACCTGAAGCACCACTTTAGCTAATGAACCTCCTGCTGCTGCCGCGCCGCCGGAGCCCGATTTCTGTTCTTATCCTGAAGCAAAGTTCTTAACCTGAAGCACTATTTCTGGGTTAGCGGAGTCTGTAACCTGAAGCATATGTAACCTGAAGCGTATGTAACCTGAGGTACCACTGTACAGTGCAATCCTTTGTATGCCTACGCAGAAATACATACCACTTTGTTTCCTCAGACTGTCCCAGGAAAGTGTGTATACAGTTGCAATCTTACCACTCTTCCCCAGAAGTAATCCCCACTGAGCTGGTGGAACTTACTTCTGGGTAAACTTGCAGAGGATTGTGCTGTAAACAATCTAAGACAATGGAGGGGGAGTTCTGCACTTCATGTCTCACCATCTCAAAGCAGTATTTTCTTTGCATCACAATGGCACCTAATACCTTGGAAGTTAAACAGTATTAATGGAATGATTGAACACAGCTGTTAGTACTGCAATGAGATTTCATGCATCTGTGGAGAGAATATAAAAGCTAAGAAGTCTGTGGGAAATATCCTTGAAATCATCAGAGCAATACTAGGATTTTTATTCCAAAGATTCTTCTGGCCTGTTATTACACGAAGGATTGTGTAGTCCGGGAGGGGAGTGAGAATCAAGATGTAGTCTTAAATCTCTAGCAGCAGTCAAGATATTGAAATGCAAGCATAATACAATTAGAAATTGTTAAAACTACTATTAATTGGTAAAATTAACTTTATGTAAGGGACAGGAGACTCCTGGAAAGGTAAAATAGTGTGTGTCTCCTTGTTGTAGATAATATGAAGCGGAAATGTATGAGAGCAGAATATATAAAGAATTTGTGACTTCATATGAATTATGATCTCACATATTCTGTACTTTAAATATTATAAATAGTTAATTTTTAATATATTTATGATATTGCTATACAGACAGGCAGATAGATACTAGATATAGGAAGGGCACTTCTAGATCACACCAAAAGCCTACAGAGTCCAGCTCTGTTCTCACACTGGCTATCCAAATGCCTGTGGAAGTCCACAAGCAAGGCACAGATGCAGTAGCACACTCCCACTCATGTTCTCAGCAACAGGTATTCTGAGGCATATTATGAGAAGGAATCCCCTGTTTGAAGCAAATGGAATAGGAGCAAGCAGTTAAAACCTCTTGTACACAATCCCTTCCTCAGTTCAGTTCTTCCTCCTGTGGCTGCTTTTAGCTCCTAGAAAACCTTGATTTTGGATCTCTTGTTTTATTTCTAGTTTGACTCAGTATTCAGATCCAGTGGGCTGAATTGGTGCATAACAAGTTATATGAATGAAAAAAGCTGCTTCAGGTGACAAATTGTGCACATCACAAAGTGGAGGCAAACAGTCAGTGCTTTCACACTCTGATTAGTCATTTCCTAGTTTGTTGCTGAGAAACCATAATTTACTGTTCATCCAAATCCGCAAACTTATGTTTGCCCTCCAAACCAGAATTTCAGACCAGTTTAAGTAATAGTTTAGAGGGAGAATGTAAACCATAGTTTGCTTTCCCCCCCCCCAAATGTCACAGCAAACTATGGTTTTCCACAAACTACAGCATAACTAATCAAAGCACATGAGCACAAGGCTTGTTCTCATAACACCAAACCATGGTTTAGCATTACATAAACTGACCTTCTACTTGAATTATGTCCTATATCTACATATAGCTACAAAAAACTTAATATATTTTAATCTACTTCTGAGTAAGAAAGTTACATGGCATTTTGTTTGATTCCACCATCACCCTGCCCCCAAAATTAATTTCTCTGCTGACAGAAATGAGCTATTATAGGAAAGGTTGATTTACAAAAGGGAAAAAAAGAAAGAAACCCCACCCTCAAACTCCCCCCCCCGAAAAAAATCAGATTTGACTTTTCTGATTAATGGATCCTTTCTATAGTAGGATAATACATTTTCTATGGAATGCTCTAGTACAATAAGACCAAGAGGGCTATGAATAATAGTCAATATGATAACAGCATCGATAAATTACTGCACATAGAACAGGATTATCCTGTAAAATGTGAAGTGTTTCAAGTAAATTTGTTTATGTCTATAATTATCTGCCACTTGGATACCCTTCTCAGCAGGTTGAACAAGTACACAAAGCTTAACAGAGTTTGAAATAAAAGAAGCGTTTGGTCTACCCTTGGGTTGTTCCATTGTTGATGTAAAAGAGAGCAGCTGCTAGCCAGCCAGGAAGTGGAGTGACGGTGTGTAGAGTAACTGATAGCTTCCTGCTACCAGCCAGTTGAATTGCCACCTTGTTTTTCCCCACCCCACCCCATTCCACGAGTGCAGAAAATTTGCAGTGGTTACTAGAAGATGCAGAATTAAAGGTCTGCAGAAACACTTCCTCCTCTGTGCATTACATCATTAAATATATCTTTGATCAATCTTGATCAGTTGCAATGCTTTCTACTAACTTTGCCTTCTGATCAGAGGCAAAGTGGTAACAATCTGTTGGTGAATCAATTTATGTTTGCAACTTGATAACCCAACAAACAGCTAACATGAGGTGCAATCTAATAAAAAGGTAAGGATTTTTAGGTTAAACTGATCTTGTGGGAAGAGCTAAGCATCAATGAAGGCACAATATTAGGCTAACTAATGTTACCAGTTAAGCAACTGTTCCTATTGAAATCAATCTAAAACTGATTTAATTTTGGCTGGTTTATGTTCCAGGTGTACCATTTTTAAAAGTATGTGAATTATGCTGCTCAGCACTCCCACTCCACTGTTTTAGACTTATGCCAACACTGAAACATAAACTTCCTGATCTACCTTATGCATGAAAATTATAACTGCTTTTTTAGAAAGTTACTTAAATTCAACATTAAATTATAAGCATCTACTGATAGCAGACATTGCATAGTACGGGGGGGACAGCTTAATAATGTATTTTTCCTTTATATGGGTGTAATCCCATTGATGGCCTTGTGTTCATGGAGTGATCCAGTGGGTGCTTCCACTAATGGAAAAAGGGGGAAGAAGTATTTGCCAGCTTCATCGCCTCCCAGAAATGGGCTCCAGAGAATTGAGGGACCTTCCAGAACAAGGTTGAAGGCAGTGGGGGAGGGCTACGATGGGGAGGGTAAATTCACAAATATTGGTTCCATCCTATAGTAGGTGTTCATAATTTGCATTTCCTTGTCTAGGGAAAAGGAAGGTGTGGATTCAGTAACAGCTGTATCATACTTTCTTGGTCTTTCCTAGTTTGACCTTGTGTACTCTTCATGCAGTCAGGAGCCCCTTGGCTGATTTTCCAGAGGATGATCCAAAACAGAGTTAGAAAAGTAATCCCTTGGAGGGCTGCTAAAAGTGAGAAAAGTCTCTCTTATCAAGGTATTTAATAGAACTTCCCAGCTGCAAAAGCCTTTGGAAGTGGGATTCAGCAGCTCTCATTTAAGCTCTGATCAACTTTATTTTGGATTATTGTAACATGTTATGGTTGTCTTTTAAAATGGTCTAAATACTTCTACCAGTGCAGAATGCCGAGACCCAGCTGTTATCAGGAGCTCCAATAGGGAGATCATGTTGCCCCATTTTGACTGTTAGCTTCTAGGCCCAATTAAAGTTCCAGTATTGACCCTACACAGCTTCCTTGAAGAAGAGGCCTGCTCCATTAACTATTTCTCCTTCCATCTTCCAGGCAATCTAAATGGCACTATTCTGTATGAGTTCCTTCCTTTTGTGAATCAAGGCTTGCATGTCACAACATTTACAGTTAACTCATACACCATCCTTGGAAACTGCCAGTCACAATGCTTCTCCCCACCAGACATGCATGAAAAGCACCAACAGTGCTAAAATAAACCTGCAACATCAGGAACACTGGCTGACAATGTTACCCAACCTATTAACTCTATTTCACACAGAACGGACAAGCAGGCTGCCTGGAAAAACAAATGTGCACATGAATAGGAAGAATTTAGTTGAGGAAGAAAGCCCCAAGTTACCTAAGTCAACAGAAGGAAATTTCATGCAGTGGAGGAGATGACTGAGAACCAGATTTGATAGAATGGGTATTTTAGATTGTATCAGGAGAGCCAAACCTGGTGAGGCTGAAGTCTTAAAGTTATGGTAGGAGCAAGATAAATTAGCAGTGTCTATTATCTAGGAAAATCCCACAGACGCCCAAATGATTCACACAAAGTAAAGAAAAACAGCTGCTCAGATGCTTCACAACTTGGAAAAGGCATTTGGACTTACAAGCAAGCACTCACATCATGAGAGATTCATTTAGGGCATGAATCCAAGAAGGACTGTAAAAATAATGAAACACAGTTCCTGACCATTATTGAAAAGATATAAATTTCCTAATACAAAGTGGATGAGGAATGCAAAATTGGTTATTTCCTGGGGTCACTAGGACGCAAATTTGTTATTTTTATAGCTCACATGGCTATAACACTCCAGACTTACCACTTGGTGATGCAGTTGGACACCTAAGAGGAAAACGTGAAGAGGAGCGAACACTCTTGAATCGGGAATGGAAGTGACACAATTTATGTGTCCCAATCCCAGAAGAGAGTCAAGGCCATATCCAGAAAAGTTGTTTGCTACAGTTTCTACAGAGAGGATACCTAGCCAAATTTTATAAAGCACAAAAGTCAAATAAATTCCCTGAAAACAAGCAACCAAGACAAAATAAGGGGAACAACAGATGAATCTAACTGCAATCAGTAGATGGTAATATCCAAATTGCAGAGCACACAACCATAAAGGTATGTGGCGCAAGTTCATGAACCTTAAATTGCAAGCTAAGCAATGAACTGAGAGAGAATACTGTGCAGCAGGTCCTGTATGTCCCACAATTGAAATACGTCATGCTTAGTGGACTGAAAAGGTTTTGATAGGCTGTTTAAATATGGGAAGTGCCAAGTGACCAGAGATGGGGGCACACTTAACTATTGGTGTATATGAGACCAATCTTTCAGGACCCCAGTCTGCAAATGTGGCACATTAATGCCAGAAGGATGAAGCAGATCCAGAAATTTGGCACAGAACCTCCCCTTTCCATCAATGCTGAGGCAGCCAGCTTTCTCCTGAGCAGGCCTAAGGAAGGCAGGGCCCCCTACATGGCTGGACGGGAAGTGAAGGCTCACCTCTCTTGGCTACTCTTGCCGCCGCCCTGCAGCTCCTGTGTGTGCAGCTGACTCGGCCCAGTCCAACCTTCTGAGCTGGGGGGGGGGAGGTTCACCTGACGGAGGGAGGGAGAATAGGAGGAAGAGAAGGTGGAGGCAGCAGGAGCAGTCCTGCTGCTGTCTTATGTGGCAATAGGGTCGTAGAGTTGTTTGGATCTGCAGGGTGACATGAAGGAAATTAAATCCAAAGTGAACACTGAAGTGCAGAAGCTGTGGGAGCTGCTGAAGAAGCTGGAAAAGCAGAACGAGCAGCTCCACATTTGCAATGCTGGCGGGGCTTCGGGCGGCAGCCCCAAGCAGCTCTTTGGCAGCAGCCAGAGGAGTGAGGGGTTGGTCACCTGCATGCATCCAGCTATGCCTCTTGCCGCGGCCGTTGACAGCCCACTGTTACCTTTGACCTTCCCCTGCCACCGCCAGGAGCAGCCCTCTGCTCCTGGAACTCGAGAGTCACTGTCTCAGCCCCAACAAAGCTGGGCCCAGGTGGCCTCCGCCTAGCAAGAAAAAAGGAGGAGGAAGTGGCCTGGCACCAGCAGATGTTTTGGCAGCAGGGAGAGCCGGAGGGGAAGCCAGCCTCATGGAGGAAGTGGAGCCGCTGAAGCCCAACAAGCTGGAGTGACTGGCCAGCTGTGGCAAATCACCTGTCTCACGCAGCACCAAAATACATTTTTATTTCAGTGCTGCGTGAGCCAGGAAATCCATAGGGCACTGCGGCACCAAAGGTCGTGCATCTTCTGGTGCCATGCTACCTTGTTGTGCAGCAGCAAAACAGGCATATATTTTTGTGCCCTGCTGCCCCAAAGTCCAGCTGAATGGTGCAGCATTGCAGCCATGCCAGCCAGCCAGATGGAGATGTTAGGCACCAAACTTGGCACTGGAACCATACAACACTGGTCCTAAAGCCTCCCAGTATGTTTCCAAGCACAATTCAAAGTGTTGGTGCTGACCTTTAAAGTCCTAAACAACCCTGGCCCAGTACACCTGAAGGGGATATATAGTCTCCACCCCCATCATTCAGTTTGGACACTGAGATCCACCTACAAAGGCCTTCTGGTCGTTCCCTCCCTGCAAGAAGTACAGAGAACCAGGCAGAGGGCCTTCTCAGCAGTGGTGCCCTCCCTGTGGAATGCCCTCCCATCAGATGTCGAGATAAAGAACTGCACAACTTTTAGAAGATATCTGAAGGCAACTCTGTTTTTAATGTTTAACATTTTATTATGTTTCAAAATTCAATAAATTATTAATAATAATAATATTAAGCTGGAAGCCACCCGGAGTGGCTGGGGAAACCCAGCCAGATGGCTGGGGTATCATCATCATCATCCTTTTCCCTGCTTTTCAAAAGGCCAGTTGCTTGTCAAAAAATGCTACTGGCGCCTGGTTAATTTCAAACACTGAACAGAACTCAGATGCAGAGAGAAGGTTTAGGTCTCTTTGGAAATGACAAGATGCATGCTGACTGACGCGGGTGGCACTGTGCCTAGGACTTGCTGATCGCAAGGTTGGTGGTTCGAATCCCCGCAGCGGGGTGAGCTCCCGTCGTTCGGTCCCAGCTCCTGCCCACCTAGCAGTTCAAAAGTTAAATAGGTACTGCTTTATAGCGGGAAGTTAAATGGTGTTTCTGTGTGTGGCGCTGGTGCTGGCTCGCCAGATGCAGCTTCGTCACGCTGGCCACGTGACCCGGAAGTGTCTCCGGACAGCGCTGGCTCCCGGCCTCTTGAGTGAGATGAGCGCGCAACCCTAGAGTCGGACACGACTGGCCCGTACGGGCAGGGGTACCTTTACCTTTACCTTTACCTATGCTGACTGATGCAGGCCTTCCCAAGTACATGTGGGGAGATGCAGTAGCCACTGCTGTGTATCTCCAAAACTGTCTGCCAACCAAGGGAGCTACACAAGCCGACATGAAGCTTTATTATGAGGCAGCCTGTCTATTCTGGATAAGGGATTGATGTCTACTACAAAATATGAGCTTGGTTGATTTGGAAGGGCATGACAATTGTTTTGGTTGGCATGCCTACCTTAACTACGACAAGACTAAGGCACACAATGGATTTTTAAATCATATTATTAGAAAAGTGCTATATAGGGTTTGGATAAAATATAAAGACCTGATTGAACCTAAAACCCCATGGTGGATCTCCCCCTTGGAGGCTAATGCAGTAAAGAAAAGTAAATATGCAGGTAGGCTGGCTCACGTATAAGTCATTATTAATGGAGGAAGGCACCCAACTACAGTTAAAGCAGTATGATGATATGAAAGAAAAGCAGTATGATGATATGAAAGAACATTTTTCAGGATGGCTACAATACTTCCAACTAAACGAGACCTTTAAACTTGATAAAAATAAGGGCTTTGCCAAAGAACCCTCTAAATTGGAAACAGAATTGTTAAATAATAAAACTAAGATACTTTCTAAAATGTACCGACTCCTCCTTGACTGGGAAGTCAAGGAGGAGGAGGTCAAATAAGTGATGATTAGCTGGGCCCAGGACATTGGTCATACTATTCTGATGAGTGATTGGGAAAATTTGTAGAAAACGAATATGAAATTTACGGCCTGTTATAATATGTTGCTGCTGCACCGTGAGTGTGGGGGAAGGCCGCTCCCTCCTCAGGCTAATTCCACCTGGCCTGGGGGGCGGGGCCCAGGCTCATCTCCGCTACAGTTTAAGGACACTGGTGCTGCTGCAGCAAATGTTAAAAATGTTTTTATATACTTTAAAGTGTTTTAAAGGTGTTTTTACTTTTTACTTTGTTGTACCACCGTGAACAGTGGTTTTTATCTATGTATTTTTATTTTGTTCCATTTTATTGTGGTTTGGGGTGGGGATTGGTTTTGTTTAGGTATAATTGTTTTTTGTTTGTTTTGTTTTTCTATTTTGTAAATGGAGGCTTGGGATTGCTACCGTGGAGGGGCGAAGGAGGTATGGCGGTGGGGGCAGATGTTATAGGTGAAGGGGATCGAGATACGAATATGCTCGTACCCCTTCCAATCTGCGCCCCATCCCGAGAGACGAGGGTAGGGTGAGCAAGGATTACTCACCTCCGTCACTGGTGTTGTGCAATGCCAGGTCCATAGGCAACAAAACCGCCACTCTGCGAGATTTCTTTACCTCGCAGGGGGTCGACCTGGCTTGTGTGACGGAGACCTGGGTGCGCGAAGGGGAAACTGTTACCTTACGAGAGATGGCGCCCCCGGGTTACTTCGTCCTTCACCAGTCACGGACTGTGGGCCGGGGGGGAGGGGTGGCATTATTAATCCGGGAAGATTGTTCTTTCAGGGCTCTACCATCGCCATCGATCCCCGGCATTTAATGTGTTGGCCTAGTGTGGGGCTCTGAGGTGAGCTTGGCAGTCTGGCTGGTGTACCGGCCACCTAGTGCACCAGCAGCCACCCTGTCAGGCCTGCTGGAGGCGGTGGCCGGCTGGGCCTTGGAGTTCCCTAACCTATTGGTATTGGGGGACTTCAACATCCATGCTGATGCCACTCCCTCCTCACAGGCTCTGGACCTGGTGTCTTCCATGGCGACACTAGGGCTCTCCCAGTTTGTTTCGGGCCCCACACATCAAGCAGGCCACACGCTGGATTTGATCTTTGGCGCCAGTATAGATGTGATCATGTCTCCTTCGATGAAGGTGCCATGGTCTGATCACTACGCTCTGAAAGCCAGGATTGACTTTCCACCCCCACCCTGCTTAGGTGGCGAGCCGATTTGGGCTCGCCCGCAGAGGCTGATGGACCCTGATAGATTCCGTCAAGCCTTGCGGGACCTTGCTCCCCCTGGCGATTCATTGACTGAGCTTGTTGAGGGCTGGAATATCCAGCTCCTGGCAGCCATCAAGAGATCGCACCTAAGCGCCCTCTGCGACCCCGCAGAAACTGCGCTCCCTGGTTTACCGAGGAGCTCCGGAAAATGAAGCGGGACCTCAGACGGCTAGAGCGAGTATGGCGGGTTGCCCGTGACGGAGCCTCAAGAACATCTTATAGGGCTTTTATGAAAACCTATGAGATGGCAGTGAAGGCCACTAAGAAGTCCTACTTCTCGGCCTCCATTGCCTCCGCTAGCTCTCGCCCGGCGCAATTATTTAGTATAATTCGGTCTTTAACGTCCCTCGAAGGACAGCCAAATTTAAAAAACAATCTGACACACAGCTGTGAGGCATTTGCGAGCTTTTTTGCGGAGAAGGTCCTGTTGCTCCGCCATGACCTCCCTGCCAATTTGGATACAATAAAGGAACTAGAGGCCCCTCGACTGTCCTCGGGTCCAGTATTGGACCACTTTGACTGGATATCCCCAGCCGATGTGGACAGACTCCTCCGAGCTGGAAAGCCCACCACCTGTCCTCTTGACCCGTGCCCGTCATGGCTGATTAGAGCGTGTCCAGACGAGGTGCGGGCCCCCCTGGGGGATATCATCAATTTGTCCCTTGGCACCGGGATATTCCCAGGGGAACTGAAGGAGGCAGTGGTGCGCCCGCTCTTAAAGAAAACATCATTAGATCCCTTAGATCTATCCAATTACCTTCCATTCCTGGGTAAGGTGATTGAGAGAGCGGTTGCTGAACAGCTTGGTAGGTTTCTGGATGAAACATTGGCTCTGGATCCATTCCAGTCTGGCTTCCGCGCTGGTCATGGGACCGAGATGGCTCTGGTCACCCTAACGGATGATCTCCGCAAGCAGCTGGATCGAGGCGGGTCGGGGCTGCTGATTCTTCTAGACCTGTCAGCAGCCTTCGACATGGTCGATCACAAACTCCTGGACCACCGCCTTGCCGACGTGGGGATCCAGGGCACAGTCCTTCAATGGCTGCGCTCGTTTCTCTCTGGTCAGGGACAGAGGGTGGCGCTTGGGGGGGAATTGTCATCGCGCTACTCCTTGGTGTGTGGAGTGCCTCAGGGTGTGATACTCTCCGCAATGCTTTTAAACATCTTTATGCGCCCCCTCGCCCAGCTTGTCCGGAGTTTTGGGCTCGGTTGCCATCAGTATGCCGATGACACCCAACTCTATCTGTTGATGGATGGCCATCCTGACTCGGCCCCAGACACACTGACCAGATGTCTGGAAGCTGTGGCTGGATGGTTACGTGGGAGCCGGTTGAAGTTAAATCCTTCGAAGACAGAGGTCCTCTGGCTGGGGCGGGACGATATGGGATTGAGGGGGCAACTCCCATCTCCTGCGGGGGTGCAATTAGTGCCAGCACTGTCCATTAAGAGTTTGGGTGTAATCTTCGATACCTCCCTCTCTATGGAGGCGCAGATTACAGCTATAACAAAGGCGGCATTTTTTCATCTCCGCCACGCTAAGCAGTTGGCCCCTTATCTCTCTCGCCCTGACCTAGCCACTGTGATCCATGCGACGGTCACCTCCAGACTGGATTAACTCACTCTATGTGGCGCTGCCCTTGAGTCTGACCCAGAAACTCCAGCGGGTGCTGAATGCTTATGGGGTCTTCGCTGCGAGATCACATTCATCCAGTACTATACCAGCTGCACTGGCTCCCGGTGGAGTACAGGATCAGGTTTAAGGTGCTGGTTTTAACCTTTAAAGCCCTATACGGCCTAGGACCCTCATACCTACGGGACTGCCTCTCCTGGTGTGCCCCACAGAGGAACCTACGGTCTGCAAATAAAAACATCCTGAAGGTCCCAGGCCACAGAGAGGTTAGGCTGGCCTCAACTAGAGCCAGGGCTTTCTCAGCTGCGGTTCCAATCTGGTGGAACGCTCTGTCACAAGAGACTAGGGCCCTGCGGGACCTGACATCTTTCCGCAGGGCTTGCAAGACAGAGTTGTTCCACCAGGCCTTTGGTCAGGGTGCAGCCTGACTCCCTCCTCTGGCAACCTGCACAGAATCTTGCTTAACGGTTGCCATTAATTTGATTTTAATTAATTTTTATAATGAAATGTTTTTAGAATGTTGGATTATTTGATTGTTTGATTGTTTGATTGTTGTTAGCCGCCCTGAGCCCTGCTTCGGCTGGGGAGGGCGGGATATAAATAAAAATTATTATTATTATTATTATTATTATTATTATTATTATTATTATTATTTTAAGGAAAATCTCATGAAAATGCAGTTCAGGTGGTATTTTACGCTGTCAAAGCTATCTAAGATATATAAAAATATCCTGAGCACATGCTGGCGGTATGGAGATACAGAAGGAAATATGTACCACATGTGGTGGCTCTGTATAAAAATTAAAGAATTCTGGAATATCGTAAATGATGAACTGAAAAGAATGATGCAAGTATCTTTTCCAAAAAATCTGGAGGCCTTCCTTCTAGGTATCTTAGATAAAGAAATACCAAAAGGGCTTAAGGAAATTTTTCTATATGGCACTGCGGCTGCAAGGACCCTGGTTGCAATGAATTGGAAGGGGGAAAGGGTTCCTTCCAAATCAGAGTGTTTAAACAAACTTCTAGAATATGTTGAGATGTCACAGATGACAAGAGAGGCAATTCAAATCAATGCTTTATTCAGAAATGGGACACGTTTAAAAATATTTACAGAACTATAATCAGGGTGTGGCAACTATGGCAGCATTTGAATGATCTCTGTAAACAATACAGTTTAAGTAAAATTAGAGAAAAAGATCAGTGAAAAAGATGTAAGGTGTATGATAAATTTGATTGAATTATGAAATCTACAAATGTTTTGCAGAAAAGGTAAACGCATTGGGTGTTGACAGGAAGTCATGTATAAAGATAAAAAATACAGAATAACAGAATAGAAGATGATTGCTATTTTGGCCTATTTAAAAGTTTTTACTGTTTTTTCTTGTGTTTTTTTCTGTTCTTTTTTTCCCAAGTTGTAATGCACACTTTATTATTTATTTTTTTTGAAAATCACTATTTTTAAAAAAGTAATATTTATTAAAATTTTACAAAATCAAAAATACAAAAATGCATAGCAAAACAAGAAACAGAAGAAAACTCTCAAACAAAAATGCAAGATACAAAAAACAAGAAAAATAGAGAAAAAGAAAATAGAAATTAAAACAAATCCATTTTTTATAACTTTGAACTCATTAACTTATTTCTTTGACTTCCTCACACCTCCCCTTTTTGTATTCCCATTAAAATATTCAAATCAGCAAATCCTTACCCTCTTTCATTTATCTTAACTCTAAATCTTCACATATTGTAACCCTATAGTTTCACCAAATTTCTAATTCATTTTTGCATACTCTTTTTAACTTTTGTCGCTAATGCCACTTATTTTCAGTCCAACATCATTTTAACATTCATTAATTTTACAATGTTTCTGCAAATAATCTTTAAATTTCTTCCAATCTTCTTCCACCAACTCTTCTCCCAGGTCTCGGATTCTGCCAGTCATTTCCGCTTATTCCATATAGTCCATCACCTTCATCTGCCACTCTTCCAGGGTGGGTAGATCTTGTTTCTTCCAATACTTTGCAATAAGTATTCTTGCTGCCGTTGTTGCATACATAAAGAAAGTTCTATCCTTCTTTGACACCAATTGGCTGACCATGCCCAGGAGAAAGGCCTCTGGTTTCTTCAGGAAGGTATACTTAAATACCTTTTTCATTTCATTATAAATCATCTCCCAGAAAGCCTTAATCTTTGGGCACGTCCACCAAAGGTGAAAGAATGCACACTTAATGTTATGTTTATTTTTGAGCTTAATCAATAAAGCACATTTATTCCCAAAAAATTCAAACACTGAACAGAACTTAGATGCAAAGAGAAGGTTTAGGTCTCTTTGGGAATGACAAGATGCATCCTGAATGATGCAGCCTTCCCAAGTCCATGTGGGGAGATGCAGTAGCCACTGCTGTGTATCTGCAAAACTGACTGCCAATCAAGGGAGTTACACACACCTTTTGAACTTTGGCATGGAAGAATACCTAACTTGTCACACATAAGTATATTTGGCAGTATTGCTGATGTTTTTGTACACAAAGAGAGCAGGCACAACCCAGACTCCAGGGCAGAACAAGGAATTATGGTAGGATATGCTTCTGGGGGCAAAAATGATAAAAGTTATGGACTTAAAAACAGGAAAGGTCAGCGTAAGACGTGGTTCATTTTGATGAGCACAGTAAAGCTGATAAAAGAGGAACGGTGATAGATTATTCTCAGCAGTCAGTGAAAGAAACACAATACCCTTTGTACTTTTCACAATACGTAGCAGTCCAGATCTAGCTTTTACTTTCATACCTTCTAGCACAGATGATGAACAGAAAGAAGAAGCAGAAGACCAGACTCCAAATAGCACCACCAGAGGGGATGAGATGGAGAGTGATGTCAAGATACTACCGCTGGAAGGTGAATATGAGGATGTTGATGCAGTTCCAGAACCAGAGGTCTGACAGACTCAACTGAAGTGTTCCACCTCTGTGACTATCCTGCATTGCAGGGTTGGTGCAGCCCATAGAACCTTCCACCTGGGAAGAGATAGAGCAAATGCCAGTCTCTGAAGCTCCTCTGTGGAAAGATGCTATGCAGGAGGAGTTTGATGCACTGCACCAGAACAAGACCTGGACCCTCGCCAAGCTGCCTCCTGGGAAGAAGGCAATTGGAAGTAAGTGGGCACTCCAGATAAAGCAGGGGGCAGAAGGCAAAGTTCAGTGCTGCAAAGCAAGGCTTGTGGGGAAAGACTTCCTTCCAAAGTATGGAAAGGACTGATGAAACTTTTGCTCCAGTATTCAGATACACTACTTTAGAACACCTTTAGAGATTTACATGAAGCAGCCGAATGGTTTTGTCAAACCAAATAAATCTAATTTAGCAGCTGTTGGATGATAAGTTGCATAGCATGTTCATACAGTTCACACACAAGGTCACACAGACAAGTGTTTGTACACAAAACACAAAAATGGACACTGTCCTTATGTTCTATCATTTGTGGATGACCTGATCATTGCAACTAAGAGTGACTGAGATTAAGTAGTAAAGGATGTGGCAAAGGATGTGTCAATCAGAGAATCAGGAAAAGTCTCCTACTACCTAGGAGTCTAAATTGAAATAGGAGGATCAGAGGGTGGTTCCGATCTTCCAAGCCAAAAACAACAAGTTGTTGAATTGCTTGGCAGCCTGAAGCTGTAACCATACCTATGGCCTCTGATTTTCTAAAGAGCCAATATGAATCTAAACTCTTAACTGACAGCAATCAGTACAGGTCAGTGATAGGAAAACTTTTGTACAGTGGTACCTTGGTTTCCAAACATCTTAGTTCCTGAACAACTCAGAACCAGAATGCTGCAAACCCGGAAGAAGGTGTTCCAGTTTTTGAACTTTGCCCAGGTAGCCGAATGTGCTCCTGAGCTTCCATTTTTACTGTTGCACAGCAAATTTGAGTCCCCCACATAGTAATTAAGGCTTTCCCCCTCTCGTTTTGCCCTTAAGCATCAAAATTAAGTACGACCCATCATAAATAAGACTTTTTCCGTCCTGTTTTTACCCTTAAGCTGCAAATTTAAGTCCCCCACCATTGTAAATAAGGTTTTCTTTGTCCCATTTTTACCCTTAAGCAGCAAATTTATGGTTCCCCCCCCCATTGTAAATAAGGCTTTCCCCCTCTCGTTTTACCCTTACACAACAATTTTTTTAAAAAAAAACCCATCATAATGAAGGCTTTCCCCCTCTCATTATACCCTTAAGCAGCAAATTTAAGTCTCCCCCCCCCATCATAATTAAAGCCTTCCGTTTCTGATTGTAGTGTTCTGAGGTGATATTTGGTCTTTTGTTTTTGCTAATTTTTATGTTTTTGTGTGCCTTTTTTATTTTTGTGTCTGTGGCTTGTTTTTCGTTTTATGATTGATTGATTGATTGATTGATTGTGTGACTGTAGAAATGGATAAAAGCCCCCTATCCAAACAATTACTATCGGTGCAGGTAAGAAAAAAAATTATTTTAATTTTTATCATCTACAATACTGTCTTATTTATTTTATAGTGCAGAACATTGATTATTGCTTTCATTTTGTGGATCAATGGTCTTGTTAGTAAAATTCATGTTGCTGTTTTAGGGGTTGTTTTTAAAAGTATGGAACAGATTAATCCGTTTTGCATTACTTTCTATGGGAAAGTGCTCCTTGGTTTTGGAACGCTTTGGTTTTGGAACGGACTTCCAGAACGAATTAAGTTTGAGAACCAAGGGACCACTGTAATTGACCACAACAAGTAGAGCAGATATTGCAAAACACAGTGGAGTAAGCTATCAAAAGAGTTGTGCAGATATCTGATGGGAACAAAGAACTGCAAACTTAAGCTGCCAGCAGACAGTAATCTCAAACTCGTAGGTTACTTGGACGCTGATGGACTGGGGACACTAAAGACTATAAGTAAATAGGTAAATATGTTATTTGGAAATGGTTCCATTTCTTGAAACAGTTATAAACAAAATTGTGTAGCTTTATCTTCTACAGAATCTGAGTATGTAGCTGCTACTGAGGCATGCAAAGAGCTAGCCTAGCTCAACCAACTGGTGCAGGAGAAGCCCATTCAGCTGATGGGGGATAACCAGAACTGTTTGAAGCAAGCACAGATCAAGAAGTTCCATACAACAACCAAGCGTGTGTGAGGGGATGCAAGATGGACTTGTCGAGTTGACCCATTTGCCATACCAAAGAAATGACAGATGATATTCTCACCAAACCTCTACACAGAGATAACTTTGAGAACCTTCAAATCATGATGGGACTCTGGGTGGCTTAATAAAAAATTGTACATTCAATTGTTCTATTTGTCTGAGAAGGGGTTTGTGGGAGATTTGCATCCAAAACTAACAGCGCATACTTTTGGTGATAACTGCATCTAGGGTCTAACAACCACAGAGCTATAAATTTAGTCATTATTATTATTATTATTATTATTATTATTATTATTTATACCCCGGCCGAGACTGGGCTCAGGGTGGCTAACACCAAATATATAATACATTAAAAACACAAAATCAAACGATTAATTCAAAATACAATTCGAGTCACATTTAAAATCAAATTAAAATTAAGTGGGAACCCACAAATCATAACTGTAGGGGTAAGGAATTAAAAGTTCAAATTTCTAGACAATTGGATTCAGACCATAGAATGTAATTGGTAGAAAGGGGTCTGTGTGATGTCTTTTCCCATGGTGGGAAGGATTAAAGGTATATTAGCCTCCCTCCTCATTCTTCCCAGGATGCGAGACAGGCCAGACATATGTCTGTGCTCCATCTGAGCCTGGACTCCATTTTAGAAGCTAATTTTGTATTTTGTAACTTAGAAGTAGTTTTTAACTGCCTTATTTTGGTTGCTGCTACAGCTCAAATCAAGTGAAGTACTTTATGCAAGTAAATACTTTTTATGTTTATTTTACAGTCTGTTACCTGATTTATTAAGAGGGTAAGAATGCTAAACAGCCTAGCTCCCAGAGTTTCCACTTAATGCTGCAAAGGATGGTGATCTAAACTCTGCTAGCCAAGTGTTTTAATTCTGAACACTAAGCCAATCGCTTTGAATGTTTCACTCACAGACATGAGTAACAGGAAGGATTGTTGCATTGGCACCGTCTTGCGAGACAATGGAGTTTGCCCCTGGGGGTGAAGTCAAGCCACTGTGTTAGCAGCACCAAAGTGACCTCACCAGAGTATAAGCCTGAGCAGTGCGTGTGGAGGTCCAGGGTGACCAGACAAGACCTCCCCCTTTTTGGCCTTGCTGATATGGTCCAAAGAAAAACAGAGCAATAAGTTTGGCACCAGCTGCAGGAGTTGCTATGGGACGCAGGGGGCACTGTGGGTTAAACCACAGAGCCTAGGACTTGCCAATCAGAAGGTCGGTGGTTTGAATCTCCATGACGGGGTGAGCTCCCGTTGCTTGGTCCCTGCTCCTGCCAACCTAGCAGTTGTTGTTTTTTTATAATAATTTTTATTAATTTTCCAATTTTTAACACAAAACAACAACAACACACAAACATCAACAAATACAAACACATACAAAAATATCATTTCTTAACCTCATTTTCATAAGCCTCCTTTCTCGGACTTCCCCATACCTCACCCTTTTTGCATCCTTGTTTTACAGTTTTCCAACAACCCTTTTTGCCAATTAAGTTTAAGCTCATTGTCATTCTCAATTTTACCTTGAATCATCAAACAGTTTTAGCTGCAATTCTGCATCTTCCTTCCCCTTGACATTTTATCACTCCTCTATTTTACAACAGTTCTTAAGGTATACTTTAAACTTCTTCCAATCTTCCTCCACTGTCTCTTTCTCTTGGTCGCGGATTCTGCCAGTCATTTCTGCCAGTCCCATAAAGTCAATCACTTTCGTCTGCCATTCTTCCAGTGTGGGTAGTTCTTGTGTCTTCCAATACTTTGCTAAAAGGATCCTTGCTGCTGTAGTGGCGTACATAAAAAAAGTCTTATCCCTCCTTAACACCAATTGGCCGACCATGCCCAGGAGAAATGCCTCCGGTTTCTTGTGAAAAGTACATTTAAGTACCTTCTTAATTTCATTATAAATCATTTCCCAGAAGGCCTTAATCCTTGGGCAGGTCCACCAAAGGTGAAAGAAGGTACCTTCAGCTTCATTACATTTCCAACATTTATTATTGGGCAGGTGATAAATCTTCGCAAGCTTGACTGGGGTCATGTACCACCTATAAATCATTTTCATAATATTTTCTTTTAAGGCATTACATGCCGTAAATTTAATACCGGTGGTCCATAACTGTTCCCAGTCAGCAAACATAATGTCATGGCCTATGTCCTGTGCCCATTTAATCATAGCTGGCTTAACAGTTTCATCTATTGTATTCCACTTCAGCAACAGGTTATACATTCTTGATAAATTCTTAGTATTGGGTTCTAACAATTTTCCTGTCTTGTTTAAAAGTCTCCATTATTTGATAATAATGGAGCCAGTCTCGTACTTTAGATTTTATTTTCTCATAGCTCTGTAGTTTAAATTTACCACTTTCTTGTTCTAAAATTTCAAAGTATTTTGGCCATTTAGATTCCATGTTGAGTTTCTTCACCTCCTTGGCTTCCATAGGTGATAACCACCTAGGGGTTTTATTTTCCAGCAAATCCTTATATCGAATCCAAACATTGTATAATGCTTTCCTAACAATATGGTTTTTGAATCCCTTATGAATTTTAACCTTGTCGTACCATAAATATGCATGCCAACCAAACCTATTATCAAATCCTTCCAAATCCAGAATGTCTGCATTCTCAAGAAGTAGCCAATCTTTCAGCCAGCAAAAAGCTGCTGATTCATAATACAATCTTAGGTCCGGCAGGGCAAACCCCCCTCTTTCTTTTGCATCAGTAAGTATCTTAAATTTTATTCTGGGCTTTTTGCCCTGCCAGACAAATTTAGATATATCTTTCTGCCACTTCTTGAAGCAATCTAGTTTATCCACAATTTGTAATGTCTGAAACAAAAATAACATTCTAGGCAATACATTCATTTTGATCACTGCAATTCGGCCTAACAAGGAAAGCTTCAAATTCGACCATATCTCTAGATCTTTCTTAACCTCTGTCCAACATTTATCATAATTATCTTTAAATAAATTCACATTTTTAGATGTCATGTTAATCCCCAAATATTTTACTTTCTTTGCCACCATTAGCCCAGTTTCATTTTGAAATTTCTCTCTTTCAACATTTGTTAAATTCTTTTCCAAAACTTTAGTTTTTTGTTTATTCAGCTTAAATCCTGCCACCTGACCAAAGATTTGAATCAACTCTAAAACTCTTTTTGTACTAGTGTCCGGCTCTTGTAAAGTCAATACTAAGTCATCTGCAAATGCCTTCAATTTGTACTGTCTGGCTCCGACCTGAACTCCTTTTACCAGCTGGTCCCCCCTAATCATATTCAACAGAACCTCCAGGACTGATATAAAAAGTAATGGGGATATTGGGCACCCTTGCCGTGTCCCTTTTTCTATAGAAAGTTCATCAGTAACCACATTGTTTACAATTAACTTTGCCTTTTGTTCAGAATATATTGCACCTATACCATTTTCAAACCTTTGACCTACCCCCATCCCATGGAGATTCTTTTTCATAAAGTTCCAAGAAATATTGTCAAAGGCTTTCTCCGCATCCACAAAAATCAACACTGCTTTTGTATTAATATTTACAGTTAACAGCTCCATAATGTCAATTATATTCCTTACATTCTCTGATAAATGTCTTCCTGGGAGAAAGCCTGCCTGGTCTTTGTGAATCTCCTCCACTAAAACCCTCTTCAATCTTTTTGCCAAAATATCAGCAAATATTTTATAATCCACATTAAGTAATGATATAGGGCGGTAGTTCTTAATCTGATTTTTTTCAGTTTCAGTCTTTGGTATAAGTGTAATAAAAGCTTCTTTCCACGATTCAGGTGCCTTTTTCCCCTCTAATATTTCGTTACAAACCTCCTTGAGCGGCTGTATTAGCCATTCCTTCAATGTTTTATAGTATCTGGAGGTTAGTCCATCTGGCCCTGGAGATTTCCCTAGCTGCATATTTTGAATGGCACCCTCTATTTCTTTATCTGTTATTTTCTCGTTTAAGATCAACATACTTTGTTGCGAAATTTTTTGTAATCCATATTTCTTAAGAAAATCTTCTATATCTCCTTCATTTTCTGGCCCTTGTGCATATAATCTTCTGAAATAACTCTGAAAACAATTGCTGATCTCATTTGTTTTATAAATGTTCTTTCCATCCACCTCCAAACTTGTGACGGTATTTAATTTCTGTCTCTTCTTCAATTGCCATGCTAGAAGTTTCCCACATTTGTCCGCTGATTCAAATGACTTCTGTCTCATTTGCTTAATTTTCCATTCTATCTCCTGATTCATCAATTCCATATATTGCATCTGATAAAACTTGATTTCTCTCAGAATCTCATGAGACTTTGGTTTAGACCTCAATTTCTTTTCTCCTTCTTTTATTTTTTCCAAAATCTTATCTTTCTTCTCATTTTGTTTCTTTCTCTTTAAAGAATTCTGTTGTATAAGGAAACCTCGCATCACGGCCTTGCTTGCGTCCCAAATCACTCTTTTCTCAACCTCTGTCCTCAGATTTATCTCAAAATAGTCCTTCAAAGTTTTTTGGGCCTTTTTGTAAATCTCAACATCTTTAAATAGGGTGTCATTCATTCTCCATCTGAAGGAACCAGCTGTTGTCTGTTTCATTTCCATCTTCACTGCGTTATGGTCGGAGCATGTTTTTGGGCAGATTTCCACTTTTTTTTATCCTTGGAGCCATTCCACTAGTAATCCATATTTGATCTATTCTTGTCCATGTCATCTGTGCCTCTGAAAAGAATGTTCCCTCTCTCTCAAGAGGGTTTCTTATTCTCCAGATATCAATCAAGTCCATATTTTCAGTCATTTCAAAGAAGGTCTTAGGTAGTCTCCCATCTTTAGAAACCACCTGTCTTTGTGCTTTATCCACAACCTAGCAGTTCGAAAGCATGCCAAAGTGCAAGTAGATAAATAGGTGGGAAGGTAAATGGCGTTTCTGTGCACTGTTCTGGTTCGCCAGAAGCGGCTTAGTCATGCTGGCCACGTGACTCGGAAGCTGTACGCCGGCTCCCTCGGCCAATAAAGCGAGATGAGCGCCGCAACCCCAGAGTTGGCCACGACTGGACCTAATGGTTAGGGGTCCCTTTACCTTTACCTTACAGGAGTTGCTGGAAGGAGGTTCCACTCCAGATTTGTATAGGGTTTTACTCCTTAGCCTTTTCATTTCCAGAAGATATTCTGCAGGGCAGTGGAGGATTAGGATCAGAGTTTTTTTTTCTAGATGGGCTACCTTTCCCTCTACAGCATGGGCAGAAACCACCTTCTTAGCTGTTGGACCCACTACATGAAAGTATAGGTCAATGGAACCTGACTGGCTCAGCATACAAGAAATGGCAGGTTTGATACTGACTACTGGTTCCTAGGGGAAAGGGTTGGGAAGGAGCCACACACATCCTTACCAGTCATAGAACATGGAATGGCTGGCAAATGGACTACAGTGGTACCTCGAATTACATACACTTCAGGTTACATACGCTTCAGGTTACAGACTCCACTAACCCAAAAATAGTACCTCAGGTTAAGAACTTTGCTTCAGGATGAGAACAGAAATCGTGCTCCAGCGGTGCGGCAGCAGCGAGAGGCCCCATTAGCTGAAGTGGTGCTTCAGGTTAAGAACAGTTTCAGGTTAAGAACGGACCTCTGGAATGAATTAAGTACTTAACCCGAGGTACCACTGTAATGACCTCACTCCAGTAATTTCCTACTTTATTTAGGTAAATTCCTCCTCCATCCAGAAACCTGTATTTTCTTTCACCTTAAAAATCAGCAACACCTAACCAATGTTTTTGATTCCAGCAACACCTCACTGGTGAACCTGCTGTCATGCCTTGAGCATCATTGTGCTCAACATTGTGCATAGCAACATTATTGCTTGGTTGATCATTCCCTCCCTCCTTTAAAATAAAAATAAAAATTCTGCTCGTTTTCTTTCTCACATATTTAATTCATTTTTTTCTGTGATCATTATTTTCACCTTTTCAGAGTTTCAGTTCAGATTTATCATGCCAACAGTTACCATGAGGGGAGTCAAAAGGACTGTGAGCTCTTGGGGCCTAACCAGTCACCTTTTCCAGTGTTCATGGCTTGCAATAGGCAAAAAGAAATTCAGACCTTCCATCCTAAGGCTGGTGGATTGGTAGTGTCATGGTAGAATGCCCATTGCCTGCTGCTCACATTGTGCGTCCAATGTGTTGGTCACATCTGAGTTGAGATAGAAGATGGACAGCCTGTCTGCTAACTTGACAGGAACAGAGACAATATGGAAACAGAGCTTTTATTGAATATCATTGGTTGTAGAGTGAATTCTGGCAGCATCACGTAAGTATAGGGTTAACAATCCTGCATCTTTTGAAAGCTACTTGATTGACAGAGGAGATACAGCTTCTGCTGTCACTGCATCCCCATGCTGAGAACACCGGCACCTGTTTCTTTTCTGTCTGCACTTTTGAACAGCACTTGAGCTCTATTAAGGGGAAAGGTGGCAACCCTATAGAAACGACTAGCTTCCCATTGGTTACTGCTTGTCAGTATCTTTTGTGACCTTCAAAGCAACAAGTGGGGAACATCCTGGAAGTACTGGATGGCTGTCTGTGGAGAGATAAGGGATAATAGAGCACAACAGTCAGCAGCTACTACAAGTGGTACCTATGACTGGGTGTGCATTAGAGGTGTAAGTGAATCACTGAGAAAGAGTGTGGCCACCTTCATAAGCAGAGTGCATTACAAAAAAAAAGAAAAAAGGATTGAAATCTTCAGCCTAAATTCAGCAGATGTTTTGATTCTCCCTAAAATATCCCACATTGCAGATACATCTGTGTTTGGAGAAAGTGGTGGTGCAAAGCTTGAAGTTGATACTTAGTTTGTTCATTTCCTTTTAAAAACTGAATTAATATTTAATTAATCTTTCCTCTATTAAAACTGCAGAAACAGTGTACAACACTTCCTATAATGCCTGTTTGGAATTTGATGTGAACAAGGTTCACCAGAGGAGGGTTACTAGGGCTATAATTGAAACATTTATACAAATCCATACACTGGATAGAGTTTGTGGTGGTGTTCCCCTGCCCCCACAAAAATATCAACAAATTCAAAGGCACCTGTGAGGAAAGTGGCAAATAGAGGGTCCCTAATTTACTAGTTGTAAAGGATGTCACTCTTAAGTTCTTAAGAAGTCAACAATAATTTCAGTATGGGACACTGAAGAAGAACGGGAAGGAGCCCACCCTGTTTTGTGTATTAAAATTTAACAACGGTATGATTAACTCGCTGATAATTTTAACTCCAATCATAATTCAGTTGCAAGCAGATGGAGATCTTGGATCTGTCCTTTTTGGAAAGCGAGAAACTCCCGTGTCTTCCAGAGGGCCACATCTGGACTGGGTGGGGGGCACTCTGCATGGATTATGCTTTAGGGTACCTTCTGGACCTTCTGGTTGGTGAGACCCCCTTAGCCAATCTTGCCTGCCAGTGCAAAGAGTGGGGGAACCTGGGGCTGTAGCCTTCGAGAGGTTGTGCATGGGCACGAAAGGGAGGAAGGCAGGCAGCGCTGCGACCGAGCCTGAGGCTATTCTGGGCATCTCCGAGTTTTCCACCAAGGGTTGCACTGAGACATCCAGCCCCTGAAATGCACCGTCTGAACATCCCTGGAAAAGCAGCGCCAGGACCCCTAGAAGAGTTCCGAAGTACGTGTCTGCGTCTGTGGAGAGAAGAGGTTCAAGATTACGATTGGTGGTGGGGAAAGATGAGCTATTTCAAATATTTATTGTTGCTGTTTTTGTTTCACGGCTGGGCCTTTTGCGGTGTAATATGTGGAGAGAAGACAGGTCCCTGCTCCCAGCAGCTTACAATCTAACTTTCGGCAGACTTGAGAGGGCGGAGAGGCAAAGATAACAGCGGGTGGTTATGCGCAAACGCGAGCTCTCTTTGGTTCTCTTTGGACTAAGGAGTTAAGCCAGACTCCACAAGAGAGGTAGGTACGCGGCCTCTCCCTCTTTTTGCATGCTGTCACCGGCGGAGATTGTCCCCGGAGAGGGGACATGGACTTTTGCCCCCTCCCTCTCCTTCCCGGTCTCCGCTCCCGCCGGGGTCGCCCTAGAGGGCCGCTATTGTGTTCCCAAAGAGATCGCCAGTGTGGTCTCCAATATCAGGTCAATCTCTGGCTGACTTTCTGCGGAGATCTTTCCTATACAGACCTCGTATCTGTATATTAACGAGTGCATGCGTACTCCAGTGAATCGTTGTTAATTCCTTTTCCTTTCTCCTTTTCTTAAATATGTCAGTAAATATACATTTTCTTTGAAAGCGGAAGAAAGCTGCTCCGGGAGCAGAAACGTGGAAAGTTAAATTTGCAGCTTTTGCCTTCCGCAGGTAAAGCCGATTCCTATCTATTCCCGCTTTGGTGCCCATTCTTTTCAGGCACTATTGGACACGGAAAAAGGCTCATGGTTTAATCCTTCCTGTCAAAATTATGTTTACTGGGGAGGGCGGGGAGTGAAAGCTAGCCTTTAGTCCGTTGATAGTGCTGGGTTTCTGTTAAACGGGTGACTAAATTGCTTAGAGTGCCAGAGCTCTCCGTCTCCCCATCTCCATCACACCTTAAAATCTACTTTGCTGGGCTGAGGTTACTCGTTCAGGTGTTGGTGGATTCAGGTAGGTCTCCTTTGCTTTTTGGAGCTTCTCTGTATTGGTTTGTTTGCTTCTCTCTGGACTGCTGCTTCTTTTTTTTAAGTATAGTAATACCATGACGGCGACTTAAGCCCTGTTAAAAGCGCCGCGCACATTGGCAGGACAATAAGAAGGAATAAGGAAATCAGCCAATCCAGTGAAACAAAGCACCTCGGGAGTAAACCGATACGTACCAATCCTAAACCAGTTCGTGGAATTTAAGCCCATTTTATTTAGTGTGACGATATGCTCCCATGTAAATAAGCGTGTGCTTCAGCTCCAAGCCTTATTTCAATTGCAGCAATATTTCCATTTTCGACGTGCTGCTTTTAATGCAGGCGGTCAGCGCTGTGGATCCGTCTGAGAGCGAGCAGTTCGCCTCCATTTGGAAGAGCTGCGTTTAAGAAATTAATATCCTGCGGGCAAAGGCACTACCCACCTTTTCATTACGCACATACTCCACGGTTTGCACTTTCTTTCCCTTTTATTGGTATCGAAAATCCCAGTGAAAATCAATTAAAAACTAATTTCAAGTTCCTTTGTTAGCGATCAGGTATTAAAAAATAAAAAGGTAGAACAATAAGCAACAAGCAATTCTTTGTCGAATGATGCTCAGGAGGACAAAATAATTTATTCCAGCGGGCTTTGTGCTTATGCACTGTAAGTAAATTCCGTTAAAATCAGAGGAGGGGGTTGCTTCCAAGTATTGTGGGGAAGGTATGAAACCTGAGACAAGAGAACAATTAGTGTTGCACTTGCACCAGAAAGCTGCCATTCCTGAACCTAAAGAGATATAAAAACCGGGTGGGGGGGGGGGGCATCCCAGCGCCCTTAAAGGAAAGGCGAATCGGTGGTGGGATCCTGCCACTAGATGCAGTCCTTTACTTTTCAGTTGTTAGCATCCTGGTGTGGAATTCTAATAGGAAAATAGACAGAAGTGACGCAAAAATATATGCACGTAAATCTAAGGCCATCACCGGCGGGAATGTCTCCTGCACAACCCTCAATGGAACTAATGACCTGTAAAACGCAAAAGCAGCTCCCATTTGTTTGAATGGAGCTGGCACAGGAAGACTTTCCCTGCTTAGACAGTTCACCAACTTATTACACTGATCACTGGGATTTTGAAAAGCATAATTTATTTAGCGAATTTATGTACCCACCCACATAACGCCCTTAAGGATATTAAGAATATATTGTATATCAGGGGTTTTGTTTTGGTTAAAAAAACACAAACCAAACACCCTGATATTACTTGGAAGAGAGCAATTATGTTACACTGAATGTCGGAAATGCAGGGTCCCTTGACCACATGGGAACGCCAACAATTTTGGTGGTCCCTTTTTGTACATTTCGAAAAGGAGGACACAGACACAGATTATTGCTCTCCTTCACCTAACGTAACTGTCAGCAGTCACCGGTGTTACGTTTAAAAACCGAGATTTGGATGTAAGGATTTTCGGACATTTACAAACAAAGAGGAAGAGCATCAACACTGCAATATAAATAGTGTAAAATACACACGCGATCCACAAGCATATATACTCATAAAGAGAAACATTGTGCATATTTTCCCAAACATGCGTGCACATTCAGATCACTCAAAATATTCCGAAGTATGCCGGAACTACTACAATGAAGTGGTTTCCATGGGGGAAAAGAAACGGGCAATTCTGCCCAAAGAAGAGGAAAGTCCTCAAAAGTTCAGACTTTTTAAAAGCAAAACAAAACCCAATTATTCTGTAATTCGCCCTGTTAAGTATACTGACAGGATGTATGAGCAGCTTTAGGAAAAAATTGCGAATTAAGAGTAGTAATAAAAACTAACGGGTTGCTGAAATAGTGGACAGCTCCTCGCCAATCGCCTTGGTCCGCTGCTCTCCATAGTCCAGATTTTAAAGTGCCGCCTGCAGGAGAAAATGAGAACAGTCTGATCAACAGTCTGTATTCTAATCAAACCGGAAAAGATGCGTCTACAGACCACGATGCAACCGGATTGTCACTGAAGTTGTAAATAAATATACCCCCCCCCAAAAAAAAGCAAGGCAAAAGTGAAAGAAATAACCACAGTGAAAGTATGTGCCAAGTATCTCTACTTGCGAAAGCCCTGGTCCGAGTAATGTTCCTTTAATAGTTTACTAGTAATACATTTAGAATTATTGAATTATTTAACTGCACTTTATAAATTCATCTGAGTGTTGTGCGCGCCTCTTGGGAGGAGGAGGAGGGGGGGCTGCATTATCAGGGGAGTAAAACGAAATAAATGAGATGTCGGCTACAGGAGCATTTATTTTCTAGTGCAAGATAATAAAAAGGGTAGAGTAGTGTGTGAAGCAAATAATATAAAAGTAATCTACCTTAAACTTTCTCCAACCCGGAAGCACAAATGATGTCCTGGTTTAAGAAAGGCCGCTAAACAATATCAGGATGAGACCGGTTTGCAGCGTCGGAAAGCGCCTGGCCCGGGCGCAGCTCCTCGCCGCCTGCAGGACTCCTGTCGCCAGCAGAGCCGCCTCCGAGGCTGTCCGGGGAAGCTGCTCTTCCCGGCTCGCTTGGACTGAAGGAGCCCCGAGCGGGGAAGAGAAGGCCGCGACTCCCGCCGCCCGGGGCCCGGCCCGCGCCTGGCTCGCCTCGCGCCTCTCCGCCGCCTTCCGCGCCCGCCCGACTTCCGCGCCTGCCCTTTCCAAGATTGGGGATAATGGCAAGAGCACCGGGAGACAAGGACCCCTTTCCGAGGCTTCCCTTCTCCGCACAGACACTGTCATTTCAGAAATAGGATCAGTTGATTTCATCTTGCACTAAGTAACACCCAGCCGCCTCCAACTGCCCGCTTCGCCAAAGGCGCCCGGCGCGGCAAGGGAGGGCGGGAGCCTGGCGGGCTGCTCGCCCCAGAAAGGCGGCCCGGCGAGGGGAGAGGGGAGAGGGGGACCCGGCCCGGGGCCGCAGAAGGGGCGCGGGGCGGGGGGGGGGGGGCGCGGGCTGTCGCCGTCCTGCTGCCGCGCGTCTCCTCTCCGGGCCCCTCGGCCCGGTCCCCCGGCTTCTCGGCTGCTTCGGGGCGCGGCCTGGTTCCCTCCCAGCGCGGCCGCGCAGCTTCCTCCGCGGGCGCCCAGCGAGCGAGCGAGCGAGCATCGGAGGCGAGCTGGCCTGGGAAGGTCCGCGGCGCCCGGGGCGGGACTGGCGGGGGGCTGGCTGGCCTGGACCCCCCCCCGGGGGCCCGATCCGGCGGAGGAAACGGGCCTGGGCCGAGCAGCCCGAAGTCCAGCCCTGGGGCCGAAGGGAAGCGCCCCTCCCTGGACTCGCTGAGGCGCCGGGGAAGGAAATCGACCCCCGGACGGGGGGCCCCCACCCCACTGGGATGCCGAGGCCCCTCAAGGATAGAGGACCCCTCAAATATTTTACCGGGGGGCCGAAGGGCTCCTCTGGACGACGCTCTTTCAGCGAGCAACAGCCTTGTGGCAGCCAGAAGACGATCCCGCGGAAGCTGCCGCCGAAATGCTTTGCTCAGGTTTCCAGGGGCCACAAGACCCTTTGCTGTTTTTGTCCTGAACATAAGAAAAACCCATGGAATGAAATTTCTTAATTGGCAGGTTTGAGATTACAGCCTTCGGAGTACTTAGATTTGATCATGCACGTTTCTTACATCCACTGGGCTGGATCCAGCCAAAAATAAGGATTTTTAAATCAGTTAGACTTATTTCTTAGAAAAACTACAATTCCATGCGCACATGAATCCAACTGAGTCCAAGAGGACTTGCTTTTGTGTAAGCATGCGCAGGATTGTGCTGCATTTATGTTCAGGATCGCAGTTGTTTAACCCCCCCCCCGCCCCAGTTAATTAACAACTGTCTAACCAAAGGCGAAAATCTGTAAGTACTTTATTTCTGCTACGTCTTCGCCAAGCTTGCCTTTGGAAGCAGTCGCAACTCAGCTTGGATGGGAATAAATCTCAACTATCCAGAGAGAAACTGGACTGACTTTCTCTTCCTCCCTGGCATTCTTCCTTTCACCTCTTTTCGTCACCTGCAGCAGGCCTGTTCCCACCAAGCCTCTTCTTCTTTGGCAGTCACTCGTAGCCTAGTAAGAGTGCCTTCCACAAAGTGTGCCCGTAAGAGACTGTGGAGGCCAGTTCTGGATCCACACGTCCTTCCACAGTGGGAACATAGGTTTCTGGGCGAGAGTTGATGGTGGTGAGCGCGCCTTCCTCTTAGCACGTTTCTTCCTTTCAACCTGAGTTCGAGCAGCTTCCAGGCAGCACCGTCGTCACTGGCTATTAAAGGGAGAGGTTAAGAATATGCGGGCTAGAACCAAGGCTGAAGAGTTCACAAAGCACAAATTAACCGCCCCTTGATCACCCAACTGTCGAATTAGTAAAAGAAGTGCATTTCTAAAACATAGCTTTTAATGAAAAGTTTTCCAGCTACAACAAAAGCATAAAGGAAGTACGATGCATGGACAGCCTGAGAATGGAAGATTGATGGCTTACAGCAGTGGTTTTCAACCAGTGTGCCGTGGCACCCTGGGGTGCCTTGAATGATGGTCAGGGATGCCGTGGGCAACACTGGCCTCTCTGTCCCTCTTTCCTCCCTCCCTCGAAAAAGGGTGAGAGGCTGCCAGCTCTGCAGGCAAGGGGAGACATAACTGGGCCCCTGAGCCCCACAGGGGAGCTACAGAAAGAGTGTACTTGGGTCAAGGGAGCCGTGGACTCAAAAAGGTTGAAAACCTCTCGCTTACAGGATGTGACTGTGGAGACGAGGCATTTGAGAAATCACGAAAAAGTGGCGCCACCAGCCCTCCCTGTTAACTCCCGCTCTCCTCCTTTGTTTTGAACCATCTCGCTGGTCCATCCTAGACTAGTTGTCTTCTTGCACTTCAACCCGCCGCCACTAAAATAATCAACTCTCTTGCAGAAAACCACATGATTTTCCTACTTTCCCTTCATCAGTGCCCAAGCCGGAGAACCCCATAGCTATTGGGATGAATGAGGATATCTGATTTGCAGTGCGAGCCCATTCACGCGTGGAGCTTACTCCACAATAAGCGTGTTGAGGACTACAGCCTTGCTTTCCCTGTAGTTTGTAAACAGCTGTGATTTGACGAACAGCGGTATTTACTTATCTTTCTTTATGGTAGTTATAAGCTGCCCAAGGCGGCTTACCATAAAAGTTAAAAACAAGTAAAACGTGTTATTAACTATTTTAGGGTATTCTGGAGTGCATGGTCTCCCATAATACGTGAAGCTTTTCCGCCTAATGAACCGTGTGAACTGCGGAAATGTCCGGAGTCAATAGGCGCCTGAGGGAACGAGTTGTGTACAAGATGGGCGTCTCTACTCTCATCTTCCGCGCTTGCGGTGGGTTCCAATACAAACATGGAAGCACGTAGAAAATGCTGTGCGTCCGATCCAACGCTGAATTATCGGGATACAGCCTCAGCGTATTTTGAGACGCAGCAAAACAAAAGTCGTGCACAATTCCCCATATTTCGCGCTCAATACGAAATGCCATTTCCTGCTCCTGTGCAGGTCCCACTCACTGCAGTGGGTCACGCGCAGGAGAACTTCAGCCAGGATCGTGCCCGCTAAAAATTATATCCCGCGGGTGGGTAGTTAACTCGGTTTCTCAGTTCTTGAAGCAACTATTTTTCATCAGCTTTGTGTTTTCGAATAATTTACCGAAGACTACATTTTACATTGCTTATAAATTATTGTCATTAAATATCATTATGATATTACTGTTTTTATCATTATATGTACCCAAACACCATTTTGAAGACTGGAAATTTTAATAGGGTGTTGTTGTTTTCAGATATTAAACGTAGTGATAAATTTTACTTTAAAGAAACAAAAACAGTACAATGGCACAGCAAAATAACCACGTAGAACTAATATATATTCTTTATCCTAGGTACAACCCCCTTAGGTGGTTTAGGCTCCAAGACAATGACTGATCGCCCAGGGAGGTCCGTGGCCGACTGAGGTTTTGAACCTAGGCGACTCCGGGCCAAGGCTTGCGCTAAGTCCGCAGCCGAACACAGCGTTACTCTCTGCCTTAAGGACGCAAGCGCCTTGCTAAGTGAGAACCAAGAACCGCCGGAGCCACTTGGTCAGAGCAGGGGGGCCAGGAATATTGCGGGGGGCAGGTAAGTCCCGCCCCACACAATCGATCACATGACGCGGTGCACGCACGACAGTTGAATGGCAATGCCCATCAAAATGTTTTATTTGGGCCACGAAGCCCCCTCGGCCCTTAGGAGTCGGCTCCTTCTGCCCTGCGCACACCGGCTCTCGGGGCTTGGCGCAGAGCCCACTGAGGAATGGCCGATGCCGTCTCCCACCCGAGCTCACCTGTCTGCAGTGGACAAAGAAACCCCCGCAGGAGCGAGGATGTAACGTCAGCATGTGCCTGGCCAGGACACCAGCTCTTCCCAAATGGATCTGTTTCAGATCAAGAAAGCGTGTGATCAGAACTCCGTTGCAACCTAGTGTTTGACTGATCCGCTTCTGAAAATAAATAAAGAAACATATTTTAAAAAACAAAACCCAGCACATGGAAAGTGAACAAAGGCAAGCCGAATCCTTTATACTGTTTGTGCATTGTTTGCTCGGAACGGTCCCACTGAACTTAACAGGCCTTACTCCTAAGTAAATTATACTAAGGACGGTAGCCTAAGGCTAAGGCTAAGGCTAAATCACGAGTGTAGGTTTCCCGTCTCCTATAACTTCTCTTCTCTGCCGGCTATAGATCTTACTCTCCAAGGCGTTATCTTCTTGTAATTCCTATAATATAGCTACGTATGTAACAAAGGTACGTTAGGATTATTCCCTCCACGTTGCAGATGGAGGACGGAGGCTGAGAGAATAAGGCCCTTCCGAAGGTGAGTTTATTGACGAGCGGAGATGCTAACCGGATTTTTCAGGACTTTTAAGGTTTGTTTCTCTCGCCGCTAAGTGACACCAATCTCTTCAGGATGGGGTAAACATATTTTTTTTATGATCTGGGTCGGCAGGAAGCAGATACCCCGGCTAAAGGGCAATTCTTATTTCTCTGGAGACAGTTATGCAGCAAGCCGCATCGTGTTCCTTGCTTTTAATTTGAAAAGCCAGGTTGAGAGCCAGAATTCTTCACAGACAGAAGCGCGAGATCATTCCGTTCTTTGACCAAAGACCACGCTTCTTTAAGCCTCCTGGAAGAACAAAGGCGATCCTTGTAGCACTGAAACAATCTAAAGGAAAAGGAAATACCGAATTACCATTGAGGTTTGTGGACGACTTGAGATGTTGATTTTGTTTTTCGAGATAGCTGTTCATGGCAGGTGATGAGCCATTTATTCCATTCACAGCTTTCCCCCGGATAAGGACCTCTAAGATCCTTTGCAACGTGCTCAGGCTTTGCGATGACTACAATAGGCGTCTTTACAGAGGCCAGACATCGCCTCTTTACTACCACCCACGACCAGGTTACACCTGTGTCTCTAAGAAAAGCAGAGCGAGCTTCTGCCAAACCATAATGTAAAGAAACGTTTTTTGCTTCGATCTTCCTGAAAGCGAAATCAACAGATCCGATACCTGTTAACGTGGGATAAAGAGCCGGCTCCCACGTGCCCTGATTATCTTATTTTCTCTGCACACGGGATGACTTCCAGTTGAATATGTAAATTGGTTGCAGTTGAAAAGCACTGAGTTTGAGCTGACTGGGAGAGCTATGCACTTTATGGCTGTATTATTATTAGGTCTGTGATAACTTATTCACAAGTGCAAGTTGTCACTTGCTTTTGAAGCAATCTGGTACCGTGTTGCTTTCCATAGGTCTGCTTCTAACTATGCCTATTTTGGATTTCAGCTACGCAGTCCGATGTTATGTATGTTTATCAGGAAATATCCCACTCTGCTCAGTGGGAGTATATTTCAGGAAAGGCCTGAATAGGATTGCACTTCCATTATTCTAGGAGTTTTTAAAAGTCACGTTTCCGAATTCTAATGGAGAACGGAATATTTGAAGATTTCCCAATGCTCCGCCCAATGGGATCCTCTCCGCGTGTTGAAAAGTAACACATCAGGGAGAAAGCTAGACGGGGCGCCTTTGCACAGGGTCCTATGTCTCTAAACTCCAAAAGCAAGACACAGGAGAGACCCAGCATGAGAGACACTGCAGAAGCAGCTCCCTGCTCTGGCTGAATCGGGAAACACTTGCAATTGCCAAAGTTTGGATGGGTTTGTCCATTTCCATTGGCTTTGCCAAGCAGTAGTTTAAAATGCACATCCATGGTCATTATCTTTGGCTCTGCTGCAGCCCTTACCGTTGAAAGCATGCCTACGTGATGAGCAGGCTAGGACCTGGAAATAGTTTCCACTGGAATCCATAGGATATGCTTTGATGCTGTGGACATTCTTCACCCAGATGACATATCTGGGTGGATTTCAAGATTTCGGATACAGGAGCTTGTGAAATGCATCCGTTATAATCCAGAATAGTTTGGTTACTATAAGATGCAGCCAAGAAGAAGTCACATTTCATATATGTTACCTAGAAAGATATACGAAATAAATCAAATTATCTTCATGTAAAGGGGTGTAATACAGAAAAGGAGGAGACTTGTTCCCTGTTTGCTCCAGAAACGGGTGGAAGCGCTCAGCCAAAACACAGTGAGGAACCTTCTAACGGCAACAGCTGCGGCCCCTGGAACGGACAGCCTCTGGAGGTGGTTGGGTTCTCCATCGCTGGAGACTTGAAAGCAGACGCTATAGCGCCACCTGTGAGCGAAGCTGCAGCTGCAGGCTTCCTTGTAGATCTTGTGGGATCTCCAGTGTAGAGCCAACGTCCCTTCTATAGTGATGTGATTCTCTGCATAGAGAGAAAGCGATATTCCCCGCATATAAGAGAAACCCAGCATATTTAGTACCATAACTTGCTTACTGCTCTCTTTTGCATCGCTCAAACTTTTGGTTTCGCTCTCTCTCTTTCTCTCCCTCTCTCCCTCTCTGGACTCCAGGTACCCACTTCTGCTTCCAAAGAAACAGAACCTTCGGCCTCCCTTTTGGGACAGATGACTTGGCTCCACTCTTACGCTCTTTTTCCTCAGGACTGCAGCACCTGACGTGCTTTTGGCACACATACTGTGCAGCGGTTTAGGAAGGAGACATCGGAAGACCGGTCCCCATCTAATTCCAGGAAAAGTGGCGTGTGATCCTTACAGCTAATAAAAAGAGAGAGGTTGGCGGTAACGTCGAATTAACTTTTATCCCACCCTATCGACCTGAAGTGTGTGGATTCAAAGCCGCTATTGTCTCATTGGCTACGCTAAAGGACACGGTAAAGCCAAAACTGCAGTCCAGTCCATGTTTACTCAAGTATACATATATAGCAGCCTTACAACGCAATCTTATGCATATTTGCTCGTTAGGAGATCACACCGTATCCAACGGGGCCGCTTCCAGGTGAGAGGAATGAAATCCTCTGTTGAATTGACACTGTTGTCCTTTCTATGTCTGCTGCCTTCTGCACCCGCGCGAAATTTCTCTCCCGTTGAAATGAAGTGCATTAAATGATGTTTAACTCTGCCAGGATCGTGTCCAACACTCTGACCCACTGTATACGCTTACTTGGGAGTAATTGCCTTTTAAATGAACGCAGATATTTAGAACTGCTGTCGTGCACTCGCTTATTTGGGAGCAAGTCCCACTGAAACCCAGAATTCAGGTCAGCGTTTAGGACGCGCAGGCTCCGGCTTCCCAGCAGAACAAGGGAACCATTTCTTCCGTGTGATTTCTGGCTCCTTCAGACGGAGCGACAAAAAACCCCAAACAGAACTTGCCATTCGACTCTACAGCGCTGATATGGCTAGAACGCTCAGGACGTACAAGGTGCGGACCAAAAGCAAGCAAGCAAGCAAGCAAGCAAGCAAGCAAGCAAGCAAGCAAGCAAGCAAGCAAGCAGCCGAAAGGCCTGCCCCGAGGAGCGCCCAGGCGCTCGCTGCCTCCGTTTCCTCGGCCGCCGCGTTTGGATCCGCGCCTCTGCGGCTTCGCGACGGCGGGGCTCTTTCCGCGAGATCCTTTTCCAACAGACGCTAATCAAGTAATTTCCCCATCCCAGCCCCATCAAATTGCTCTTTAGCTGTTGAACTGTGGAGTTTTGCTCCGCTTTTCTCATGCTAATCACCTCCATTCAGCAGCTCTCTTTGAGGCTATTTGTAGTGGAATAAATCTCCTTGTTTGCCTGCCGCATGATTAATTGATATTGTGCTAGAGCGGGGGCCGGAGGAGGGAGGGGGGGCCTGAAAAGGCAGCGCAGCGCAGGAGCCCCAGCCCAGGCGCGCCAGAGGGCCCGCAAAGGTCGTCCCGGGGGGGGGGGGGGAGGGACGAGACGGATCGCGCTTATTTGCTCCTATTTATTTACCTCTTAATAGAAAAAGCGACGAAAGCGGGGGGAAGCCAGGAGCCTTTTGCGGAAGAAATGCTGCTGCGGAGCGCGCCGGGCGGGGCAGCGCACTGCCCCTAAGCAGCCCCCTCCCCGCCCCATTTCTCTCCCCTTCCCCTTGGCTTATTCGAAAAATAGCCCTTTCCCAAAGACCATTTGATTTAATCCCGCCTGTCATGACATCACAACATGTAAGAGGTCTGCTTTGTTTTTCTTCTTTTGAAAAAGGGCCAAGCAAATATTGGCGGGCCGGTGGGGGCCGGCGGGGGCCGGCGGGACGGAAACCTTTCCGGCGCACTCCATTGCCGCCTCCTGCCACCGCCCTTCGTGCAAGAAGGCAGTGAGAAAAGGGACGCGAAAGGGAGAGACGCCCAAAGGCCCGCAACACGCAGCCGTCCTTAGCTAACAACTCGAATGCAAAAAACTGCTTTGCTTCAGCAGGACGTTCTCCTCCGCAAGGAGCTGGAGCTGTGCAAGAGCGCGTCCTCCTTCGCTCAGCTGTGTGGCTTCAGAAGGAGGTCGACAACGAACTCTTTTGGGGTTTGGGGTTTTTCCCCTCCAGTAAAAGCAAATACACGTGTCTTGGTCATTCAGACATACACAAAAAACCCGGTGGTTACCCAAAAGCTTGTATTTTCTGTTTAAGGATGCGAGATACCAGCCCGGTTTCCTTTATCCCAGCACTAAGACTGCCCCCCTCCTCGCAGATGCGCAGCTATTTCAGAAGATTCTTGTCTTCGCTCTCCTCCCTTCTCCCCAGATCCCCGCCGCCGCCTTTAGACTACTGAGTAAACCTTGCTTCCCACACCACGTAATTGCAACGCGGCGCTTCAATTAAACAATCCCAGTCTTTGCTTCTGGCTTCATTGCAAATATTTCCCTTCAAAAAAAAAAAGGGAGGAGGAGGAGACGACGACGCGAGAAGAAACTGTTTTCCCTTCTTTCTTCTTCCTCTGTGTAGGGTAATTGATAGGCTCTAGGAGAGGTCAGGATTAGCATAAGAATTAAGAGCAGTAAATTAATTTAATATTCCATGCACATCTTCAATTATTCCTCCAGACCTTTGTCTCCGCGGCTGGCAGCGAGAAGGTTCAGCTGCTCTTCAGCCAAACAACATCTGTGCAGTTAATAATTTGATAAATAGCTCATACAAATAGTTTCTGAATTATCTGCCAAGCCGGGACTATTCAGGGTTGAAACGTTTGGCAGGGCCTCCCGCGCCAAGGCTCGCCTCGCCGCCGCTGGGCAGCCTCCCATCCTGGGCGCCCTAGTTGCCCGGGAGGCGCCCTGCTCCCGCCCGCCTGCTCCGCTGCAGAACCAGCGCCTGGGCGGGGAGGGGGGGGGGGACACGACCAGCAACTAACAACAAGGGCCGGGCTGCGAGGCTGCTTGGGAGAGCTGACTCAAGATGCTTCCAGCCAACTTGGAAAAATATTGTGGGAGCCCAGGTAAGCCCCGCCCCGCACAATCGACCACATGACTCAGTGCACACACAACATTTGAATGTCCATCAACTTTGGGGAGCCTAACTCCTTCAAATATTTTAGGGGGTGAAGGCCCCTCGGCCCCTAGGAGTTGGCCCCTATGCTTCCAGGGGAAGGTGGGGTGCATGGGCAGGGGCATAGCCAGGGGGTGCAGGAGGGCAGCTGCCCCCCCAAATCACGTAAATAAATAAAAATACTTAACTAACTTAACTAACTGACCAATTGTGTCACAGATAACTCAGTTCTGCTCCCCCCAAAATAAATCCTGGCTGCACCCATGGTGGGGTGGGGTAGCGTAGGCAGGTCAACCTGGGCAGGAGAAGGAGATGGGGGTAAAAAATGCTCCCCAGACAACTAGGGGAAGCATCCTCTGGACAAGCACTGAACTGAATGCAAACATCCTGGTCTGCAGCAGCCCCTGTCGCTGGAAGGGGTCCTTGCACTAGCTCATGTGTTCATCAGCTGCTGAACATCTGGCGATGGCTTCAATGTGTGAAGGAGAGGCCCTCACAAGTACTTAATGTCCTTGCCCACTGCAATGGAGGGCTGCCACTGTACTGGGGGACCTGCAGCGTGGCCAAAAGCCATGGACAATGATGATGGGAATTGGAGGAGCCCAACATTCAGTCCTTGGCACCCTGGACTGCCTATCAGTCTCCTCAGGGTTGCCTCTGGTGGAATTCAGCAGGGAGGATGGGGACAAAACTAGAATGAGTTGGCTCTCAGGTTCCCCAGTCCTGCTGTAGGTATACAAGAGCAGGAAGGCTCTAGCCCAGGCATCCCCAACCTTCGGCCCTCCAGATGCTTTGGACTATAATTCCCATCATCCCTGACCACTGGAACTGTTAGCTAGGGATCATGGGAGTTGTAGGCCAAAACATCTGGAGGGCTGCAGGTTGGGGATGCCTGCTCTAGCCTGAAATAGGTTAAATAGGTTTTATCAGCAAGTACAAGTCTATTCTGTTATGCTTTGCATGATAGGGCTTCTTGGACCGACTTCTTGGACCCACTTTTTAACAGCCTTTCCCCGTTTCTGTTGCCTTGTATCTATTTCAATGAATTTGTTCCATCAGTGCAAGGACTGTGGGCTGTGCCATTGGAACTTCCTCTCCTTGTATACAACCCACACCCTAAATCTCTTCTGGGGTTTTCCTAAACCCTTCAGTGGTTTTGGAAGGGTGAGGGGTGTGCACAGGGAAGGAGGGATATCCTTATGCTAATGGAGGGAGTGCAATGGATTCCATGCCATATCCATTTCAGCTAATATTAGATATTATCTTCCAGCAGTGGATAGGGGTTCAAGCATTTGATAAAGTGGACTTCAGTACCACAGAATCTTATACCACAACAGCACCTTTTGTTTTTAAGGTGCCACAATGATTCTTGCTACTGCTTTGATTTTTTTTTTTTACAATCAAGCAGTATATAAATTTTATGAAATATATAAATAAGCAAAGGGCTAACATGACTATTACTCTGGCAATTGCATGCGTGGAGGAGCCACAGGCAGAATTTGGCTATCACTTCCGAAACCAGACATCGAAAAGGACAGAATTAGCATTCAGTTGTGAGCCATTAAGAGATGAGCAATCAAGTGAACAGAAATGAACTCATGTGTGAACTGGTCCCACTTAGATGAAGCAGGCGCTGTCCCCAATAAGTTGCCTCATGCAGAGCTTTAATATTTTTCAAGGTTGATAATACAGGGAAGCAGCAGCTCTCAGTTCAGTTACTTCACTTTCCTTCCATGCCTTGTTCATCAAAAACTGTAATGAAGTTTAGCAGAGGAACTCATGACTGTTTCACACATACATGCTCATTGCTTGATGACTGCAGCATCATGGTGAAGATCTGTGTGTGTGAATGTGTTATCACAGGTCTAACAACACAGATGGGACTTTAACCAGGTGTTCACCTCAGATACAGCGCATTCCACTGGAGTCAGTTCACACATTACTATATGCATGTGAATATTCTCAGTTTAATCAAGTGATGTACATGCCTGTGTGAATGGGTCCTATTATAATAGTAAACTTAATATATTGCCACAGAGATTGTTTTTCATAGTAAGCACAGCACAGTCTCGCAGCAATTTTAAAGATGGAGTTATTTGGCATAAGCTTTTGTGAACCAGAGCCCAATTAGTTACACATTCAAGAAATCCGGAATCTGGCTCAAATTCATGAAAACTTGTGCCACAATAAATCAACTATCTGATTGCCACAAAACTATCAGCTTTTTTGTTGAAACTAATACTGCTACCCTCTCAAATCTTCACATAATAAAGGCATCCTTTAAAGTATGTTTTCATAGTAAATTGTGAGCAATCCAGCTAAGATTCAGCTACTTTTAAACCCTATCATTGTAATAAGAGAAAGTTAAGATGTGCTTAACTCTTTCATGAAACCAGCAAAGTTCAAAGTGTTTAACTTGGCAAGATTATCACTTAAGTTTCCCTTTTTAATATTTGTTTGTTTAACTCTGTAGCTGAGTCAGCTGTACATAAGAGAACAGTGTTCTTTCCCTCTTAAATATGGCATTGGCTGGATGGACACTTGAAGTCATTGAAAACTACACCCAACAGTTCAGAGGAGTTCTGAATAAGAAGTAAATACACTGGATGTCCTTGCACTTTAATGAGAACATGGCACTGCTGATCCTTAAATACCGGCAAACAATCTTCAAGACCCTAATAACAATCCACTTCCCAGACCTCTTTTAAAAGATCATACTGCCAGGCATGTGGCTGAATGAGAGAAACCTCGCTTATTAGAGCTGGGTGAATATCACAAAACAAAAAAATTGCCAGGAGTGTTCACTTGAATACAGGATGATGTCCTCCATCTCTTTTGTATTTTCTCACTGCAGACACAGGGGAAATAAAGTTCTCATCATGCAACTCTTGTGGAAAGCAAAATTTGAGCTCTTTAGCTTAAGTGCTGTATTTGGGCTGGATGCAACAGATTGTATAGAGAATGGGACCCAGCATGACCCAGCAGTGGGATCCATTTCCCAAAAGTCCTTTTCCAAAGGCTCAGTACACAGGCAATTAAAAAAGGAGTGGAAAGGCCCTGACCCACCTTCTGATGGTTTTAATTCAGTTGCTTTGTCTGAATGTAACAAGTGGTAGGTAACTAGTTCTATGTGAGATCTGAACTGATATAGCAGATATTACAATGGGCCTTCTCTAGTAATAACAAAGTTCTCATAAGAACTTTTTTGTTTTGCTCTAGGAGTCAAGTCAGATAATACTAGCACTCCACGTTTTATAGTTAACTACTTCCAGACCACAAAGTGGAACTGGATTACAGTATCTTGAGGATACTCACCCTTCTCTTGTGTCATCTTATTTGGAAGTTTCTGTATTAAAAAAGAAACCATATGAAACAGACAAGCTAGGAATTAAACATAGCAATTTCAGCTCATGAGTATGTGATTATCTCCATAAAAATTTAAGAACCACTTTTGGATTTCTGGATTGGAAAAAGATGGGTAGATGATGCCTGAGAAAAATTATGCCTGGCAGAATGATAAGCAGCTATATAATATGATATACCTAGATCATAGAATCATAGAATCGTAGAATTGTGTAGTTGGAAGGGACCCTGAGGGTCATCTAGTCCAACCCCCTGCATTGCAGGAATCTCAGCTAAAGCATCCCTGACAGATGGCCACCCAGCCTCTGTTTAGAAATCTCCAAGGCAGGAGAGTCCACAACCTCCGATGGAGACCATTCTACTGTCAAGCAGCTCTTACTGTCAGAAACTTCTTCCTGATGTTTAGTCAGAATCTCCTTTCTTGTAATTTGAAGCCATTGTTTTGAAGCCTGCTCTCTGGGGCAGGAAAAAGCAGGCTTGCTTCGTCTCCCATGTGACAGCCCTTTAGATATCTGAAGATGGCTATCATATCTTCTCTGTCTCCATTTTTTGCAGGCTAACTATACCCAGCTCCTTCAACCTTTCCTCATAAGGCCTGGTTTCCAACCCCCTGATCATTTTGGTTGCCCTCCTCTGCACAAGTTCCGGCTTGTCAATACTGTATGCTTCTTAAACTGTGGTGCCCAGATTTGGTTACAGTATTCCAGATGTGTTCTGACCAAGGCAGAATAGAGTGGGACTATTACTTCCCTTGATCTGGACACTAGACTTCTCTTGATGCAGCCTAGAATGGCATTGGCTTTTTTTTTGCTGCTGCTGCTGCTGCACCACAATGTCAGCTTATCTTAGTCTTGCATTCTACTAAGACCCCATGATCCTTTTCACAAGTAATACTGGCAAGCCAGGTGTCCCTCATCTTATATTTGTGCAGCTTGGTCTTCCTGCCTAAGTGCAGAACCTTACATTTGTCCCTGTTGAAATTCATTTTGTGAGTTTCAGCCCAAGTCTCCAATCAGTTAAGGTCATTTTGAATCCTGATAGATGTTATCCTATAGTATAGGTTTTGAATAATTTGAATGATCACTGTATATACAATTGGCAGATACTGAATTGGAAGCCCACTCTTTTTTATTTTCCGTTCCCTCCTTAACTTAGCTGTTTTTAAATTTTAGGTTCTCTATCCTGGATTAATGAGGAGATACCCATGAAGGTGGCTGGTGGACGATGAGGGGCTCCAGGTGGGGGAGAGAGAGCATACAGGAGCAGAGCGGAAATAGGTGAAATACAGGACAAGCTGCGTTCTGTATTGAATAAACACAGGACACAACATTTTACATTGAAATAAGGGACATTCTTGTATTATACAGGACAGGTGGCAACCCTACCTAGTTTCCAGGCAATGCTCTTTTCTCTGTAAACAGGAGACTTTCCACATGGAGATTCTCCATCCTGAATCCCTCTGACTAGCCTTTTGGCCACCTTTTGGTTCTGTGGGAATGTCTCTTTTTTTGGGTGGTGGTGCAGGATTCACAGATCTGCCCAGTTATGGAGCAGGCACAGACAAAGAAATTTGTTCTTTTAAAAAAATAAATAAATTGTATTTATTGATACTTATTCAGAGATATACCAAAAATACTTACCAATTACAAAATATATTTTATAATATACTGATATAAAACAGCTACTTAGTCTAAAAAAGAATGAAGGCAGAAAGAAGAAAACACAAGAAAAAGGAAAATCTAAAGAAAGAGAAGCGAGAGAAGAGAAAGAGAGAGAAAAGATTACAGAAAGATAAAAAAGAATAAAGGGATTTCTGACTCTCTGTTCTGCAGCTAAATATAGTATTCACTCCATAAGAGCCAAACATTCTATCTTCTATAAATCAGTATTTTTTTTCAGTCTTCAAAATCCAGCTATTCAAGTCCATTTGCTCTTTAATGGAAAAAATTCATAAGAAACTTCCAATCCCTAATCAATGTCAGTAATGCTTTTTCTCTAATTAAGTATGTTAACTTTGCCATATCAGCCAAGTCCAATAGTTTTATCAGCATTCTTCTATAGTGGGTAAGGCTGTATCTTTTGATCTTGGTGCATATAGCAATCTCACCACTGTAATCACATTTTGGAGTAAACTTCCACAATCCTTTTCCAGCTGCTTATATTTAACCCTAAAGGAAAGAGTTATGGCTTCAACTGAATATTAAGCTGTCAGGAGTGCTCTGATGGTGTTTCCTGCTTGGCAGGGGGTTGGACTCGATGGCCCTTGTGGTCTCTTTCAACTCTATGATTCTAAGCTTTAAAATCTGCTGTATTAATGCATGTATTTGTGTCCAATATTCTTTAGCCTTTTTACAAGTCCACCAAGCATGATAGAACGTCCCTTCATGTTATTGGCATTTCCAGCAGTGGCAGAGCTTCATGCTCCTGCACCGGGGGGCGGAGAGCAGGCAGGGTGGCTGGCGCATGTCCTGGGGGCGTGGGACACTGCCTGCGGGGGCATGGCGCCCAGCGCAGGGGGGGGCAGCCGCAGTGGCACCCCACCAGGACTGTGCTGCCAGGGGCGGTGCGCTCCCCCTCACTCCTCTTCCTCCGCCACTGATTTCCAGCAAACATTTGAAACATCTTTATACATTCTGAATAGTTTCTCAAGAGTTAAATACAAGCAAAACATCAATTTATTTTTTAAAAATCTCTTTAAGATCATAACACAATGTAAAATTTAACCCCTTAGTCCACATATGTTCCCACTGTTCTATATGTATATTGTGTTTTAATTTATTGGAAGCTGCCCAAATGGCTGGGGTCACCCAGTCCGTTGGGTGGCTATGTATGTATGTATGTATGTATGTATGTATGTATGTGATTGAATGAATGAATGAATTTCCCCTCCCCATTTAATCATGTATTCTTTAACCTGTTCTTCAGTTTCAAATTTCTGCAAAATTCATGTTCATCATCTGTGCACAGTTGATTTTCAAAGTCTGTCTTTTCTTGCTCTACGGCAAAATTATTTCCAGATTGAATCTCTCAACTAACTGCATATAAGGGAACCAATGGAGATTGTAACCTTCCATTATTAATTGCTCCCTTGTTTTAATTTTGTAATCTCCTTGATGCGGTTCTATTAATTCTTGGTATGTTATCCATTTCCCTTTGCCTGTCATCTCTTTTTTGGCAAAAAGCTTCTTGTGGTGAAATTCATAAAGGTGTCTTTTGCCACAACCTGGGCTTGTATTTATTCCTAATTTTTAATATGGCACTTCTAATACAGTGATTTTTAAAATCCACATTCACTTTATCATACCACCAATATTATGTGCACAATTGAAAAGTCAAAGCATTTATTTCTTAAAACTTGAAAATGTGTTTTTTTTCCTTATGAGTTACAACCGTGGGAATTTTCTTTTTACATACATTTTCTCAAATTTGGTAGGCCCAGCAGATTAGAATGTCCTTGGGCAAACAGTTGGACAGACCTGCTCTATTTAAAGTGTTTTTGTGAATTTATCACTTAAAGATGTATATTCACAGGCTGGTGATGAAAATACTGAATTCAAATGGTGGCAACCTTGGCAAAAACAACAAAACACTAGAGCATAATGGCATCAAAAAGACCTGTGAAGTTTTGTGCCTGGAATGATTATGTAAGTGGTGGCTGCAAAGGTGGAATATTGTTATGACTGGATTTCTGAAAAGCTCTCCATGAGGTTTTCTGTTGTTGTTGGAAGTGGGTCTATTTAAAAAAAAAAAAAAAAACCCACACACAATCTGAGGCCACCAAACAACCAAAGTAATACGTATTATACCCCATTTTTTAAAAATGTGAAATTTATTTTTATTTTTATTACAAGATGTCCAGCATATGCTTGAGTCTCCAATTGAAATTTCTCGGCCCTAAAATGCAGGATCATGCTCATATTTTGCTGTTACCATAAGATAACAAATTAATACCAGCAATGACTTGAACCCTGTCGTATCTGGCTTAAGTGTCAAGAAGGAGAAACAGTTCACCCTCTTCTGTTTAACACAATCTGTTTAACACGGGTGTAGCCAGGATTTGTTGGGGGGGGGCAGAACCTCAGATTTTTATTGATTTGTATTGATTTTTACTTATTTAGGGGGGCAGCTGCCCCCATGTCGCCGCCCATGCTGTATAAGATCACTGACAATAAAATAAAATAAAATAATATTTGCCACCACCCACCCTCTGGGTAGGTGACAACAATTTCAAATACTGTATTTTTCGCTCCATAACACGCACCCGACCATAACACGCACGTAGTTTTTAGAGGAGGAAAATCCGTAGGCATGCCACCCGTAGGCATTCCCTCCATAACATGCACAGACATTTCCCCTTCCTTTCTAGGAGGAAAAAAGTGAGTGTTATGGTGCAAAAAATATGGTACATTGTTTAAAACCATTCAAAATGTTATTATGTTCTTTTAATTCTATAGATAGTTCAATTACTTTGTAACCATAAACTTTTACAGACCCTCCAAGGGTCCCTATTTTCCAGGGACACCCTTGATTTAGAGAAGCCGTCCTGGTTTCTGATTTGATCCCAAAATGCCCCCCTTTTCCTTAGGATGTCCCTATTTTCATTGGAGAAATGTTGGAGGGTATGGTGTTACCCAACCCCTAAGTCGTCTGAAGGCAATCCTGTATAGGGAAGGTTTTTTAGCATTTAATGTTTTATTATGTTTTTATATATGTTGGAAGCTGCCCAGAGTGGCTGGGGCAGCCCAGTAAGATGTGCAGGGTATAAATTATAAAATTATCATTATGAAATGGGACGTCCCTATTTTCATCGGAGAAATGTTGGAGAGTATGCTTTTATATGTTTGTTTTAATTTTTGTGAGATACCTTGAATTCCAGTTCTGGGAGAAAGGCAGTATATTGATGATGATGATGATGATGATAAATATAGCATTAATCCCTTTAAATAGAACCATTCCTTTAAAAGCAGTTCCTGTGTTATCTTTCCATCTGCCTCAAGGTCTCATACTTTCACCACAGCATCCCAAATCTGCTTCCTCACTGCATCTCACGCTGCTCCTTCTTAGATTTCCTCCTCTTCCCAGTCTCTGCCCTATTGTGTTTTGAAGAGGTGTGCCTGATTAAGTATCCTTCATACTTCACGTTTTGTACACACCCAGTATTGTACTTAGCAACATTTTCTTTTGCAAAAACAGGTGCCCCTTCTCTTACTTGCCTTTGTCAGCTTCCAGGACCAGGACCCTTACCCAAAGCTTTGCGGAACAATTTATTATATTAATATAATAATAATATAATAAAAATAATATAATATAATATATTTGTTATAATATATATTATATTATATTATATTTTACAATGGTATTATAAAACTAGATCTCAAGGTTTCTGAAGCAGTTCTAGGGGTTAATGTCATTCTAGCTAAGCTTAAAGGCATATGTTCCATTGTTTTGTTATTCAATTCTCCTTAGTAACTATTGTTCCTAGAAATATGAATTTTCCCCAAGGCCACCAAGCTTTGAAAAATGACTTGGGTAGGCACAGCAGATGTACAAGAGCACCTCCAATGTTCTGAGAGGCATGGAAGTGGCTTTGGAGAATTTGTGATGCAAACCAAAGCTTCCTTACATGGAAGTGTCCCACACAGAAATAAATCAGATTTCTATATAGCCTTGATTGGAACTGGGCTGAAAGGAAATATTTATATCACAAACACTGTTTCACAATAGTCACTATCTTTTTCAAAAGAATGCCAGGAACCACAGTATATAGTTTGATGAGAAAGTTGATAACTCATTGTCTGTGAGTCCTAGCTCTCCTGAAAGAACTTACAGGAGAGGGAAGAATTGGTGAACCATTTAAAGCCTGTTACACTATAATGGAATCTATCCAGTGCTTCCAGCAACAGTTATTACCAGGACTCAGCCACTGAGATCAGCACTACCACTAGTAATCCTAATCCTTATACCAGGGGTTTTCAACCTTTCTGAGTCCACGGTTCCCTTGACCAATCACATTCTTTCTGCGGCTCCCCCATGGAAGCCACTTACACTGGGGTTCTGTTACAGGACATTCCTAAGTGGGGATTTGCCCATTCTGCCCTGTCCCTTTTTGGCACCATTTTTGACGCACATGCAAGGGGGAATGCTCCGCATGTGCTGACAAGAACTGAAGCAATGCCACTGCTCTGCAGGGCTGAGCTGCCACAACGCCACATGGCAACCCCAGCCTGCATTTCCTGCAACTAGTGTGCACATGATTGGGGGGGGGGGGGCTGGAGAGGGCAAAATGAGATTAAGATCAAAAGGAGAAATAATGCAAGAAGATACTGTAGGAATGTATATGAACATAGGAAAGGAAATATTTAGATAAGGTCCATTCTCACTCACATTAGTGGGCACAGAGCAGACCACATTCCTTTGCAGCAAATAGTAGGAAGCTGTGGACAGCTGGTTTCAGCCTTTTAATGAAGCAATCCAGCATGCCTTAGTGCAGACTGGATTCTTCCTAGTATTTTCCCTTTAATTTCCCTCTTAAAAAAATAACAAACAAAACAGTCTTCTTAAATAAGAATAAAGTTTACTCACAAGCTTCTTCTTCTTTTGCGATCACTCGTAGCTGAGTAAGATTGTCTTCCATAAACACGGTTTTAATAATGAGTCCGTAAGTGACTGTGGAGGCCAATTCTGGACCCACATGTCCTTCCACAATCGGGACATTGGTTCCCGGGCGGGAGTTGATCACAGTAAGGGTTTGCCAAGCGTGTCTTCCTCTTAGCACATTTCTCCCTTGCGTCCTGAGTTCGAGTGTCTTCAAGGCTGTTCTCCAACTGGAGCGCTCGCAGGCCAGTGTTTCCTAGTTGTCGGTGTTTCTACTACATTTTTTAAGATTTGCCTTGAGACAGTCTTTAAACCTCTTTTGTTGACCACCAGCATTATGCTTTCCATTTTTAAGTTTGGAATAGAGTAGTTGCTTTGGAAGACAATAATTAGGCATCTGCGCAACATGACCAGTCCAATGAAGCTGATGTTGAAGAATCATTGCTTCAACACTGGTGATCTTTGCTTCATCCAGTACATTGATATAAGTTCTCCTGTCTTCCCAAGTGATGTGTAAGATTTTTTGGAGACACCGCGGATGGAATCTTTTGAGAAGTTGGAGATGGCGTTTGTAAGTGGTCCATGTTTCACAAGCATACAGTAAGGTTGGTAGTACAATAGCTTTGTAAACAAGCATTTTGGTTTCCCTGCAAATGTCCTGGTCCTCAAACACTCTGCACTTCAATCAGGAGAAAGCCACAATCACAGAGCTCAGGCAATGCTGGATTTTGACTTAAGGCACGCTTAAGTTGTAGTTACAGGACCATTTGTACTGTAGTTTAAAATCAAGAAGCGAAGTCACTTCCGGGTCGGCGCCATCGCCGAATGGCGGACTCCCTCCGAGCTCCGGAGGGAGTCGGCTGGGTAGGGGTCGGGTCCTGCCGTGCCGGCGATGCAGGGACCCTCAAAAACCATGGGCGGAGATGCCCATGGACTTGGTGACTCGGCGGGCACCGTTTGCGCCTCCCCGATCCGCGAAGGAGCCTTTTTAAAGGCTCTGGAGCGGGTGACGGGGGTGTGTGTGGTGCTGTGAGTCCAATGCTTCCCCTGCCCAGCGAAGCCGCATGCCATTCGGCGGAGAGCAACGACTTCTTCTTTGAAAATTTCGGATTTGGACTAAAAGGAACAACCCTTGAGTAAATTGATTGGACTTAAAAGGGAAATTTGATCTTTGAATTTGGAGCGAGCGGGGGGAGTGCAAAAAGGAAGTCCGCCCCCCCCTGTTGTAGATGGCTCAACGCAAGGATTTGACAACTAAGATCGAGAGATGAACTTGTTTACCTGAAAAAAAAATTTAACTTCACGAAGGGAAATTACAATAATTGTGCTGGAGGAGAAGACTGATTTGTGGGAACTAAAATGCAACCCCCCCGGGAACCGGGAACGATCCGCTATGAGAGACTGGTGAAGAGACACAGAAACTTTGACAGCTGTCAAAGTAGCTGTCAAAGCAGGAAAATAAAAGAGAACTTTGTTACGATGGCTTTGCTGGTTAGATTTGTTACAATTTGGACATAAATTATTGGAAATAAAGGCAACAAGTTATTTGACTTTTGGGTCTGATTTTGAAAGAAATTAAGTTACCATATTCCCTCTAGAGGGAGGCTGGGACATTGCAACAGTAGCAGCAAGTGGAAAAATACTATGAATTTGAGCAGGATCTGTTATCTCTTGGGAAAGCTGCAAAAACGAAGCATTATTTTGTCTACAGAGGTTTCTATACTAAAGGAGACAATGGATTTATCTATTGAAGAAAGGAAGGGACTTGACGCAAGTTATGTTCCTGAATAACAAAAGCCTCTGTGGAGAACAAGAAGTTTCTGAATTAGAAGGTTTCTGCAGCAGAACAGGAAAAAGCAACCTGAGGAATAAGAGCTGGACCAAATTTGAAGCCGGAGTATTTGGAACATCCAGACTTTAAAAGGACCAAGAAATAGAATTTAAGTTAGACTCTTAAACATAGAGGTCTGGATGGAAGAACAATGACCTTTTCTGAGAGTTTTTTCGAGATTGGACTTTCTGAAATTAAAAGCTATCAAAAGACGGCAAAGTGGAGTTGAGATATAGACGTGGATACACCAGGCTGGCAGTAGACAATGGATGAACTTTGGGGATTGGAACCGGGGAATGGGGGGGGGGGAGAGATTTGGAATCCAAAGGCTGTAAAATTATATATTATTTATTTCTTTTCTTTTTTCATGTTTGTTGTTTGAAAATAGGGGAATTTGTGGAAGGGAAATGGGGTCGATCTTAGGGAATTATATAAAATATAAGGAGAAATGGTTCATTAAGATAAATAAGATAAATTAATTTGGAATAAATGGGTTATTTAAAATTACAAATAAGGTTTTAAAATTTGGGGTAAGAATCTGTGGAATCAATTTAAGGGAAATGGAATACAAGAGGGGGAGGGGGGGGAAGTCCGGGAAAGATGCCACTGAAACCAAGTGTAAATCATATTTGTTTTTTGTTTTTTTCTTGCTATCTTTCCTTTTTATTCTGGAAAATTTTTAATAAATATTATTAAAAAAAAAAATCAAGAAGCAAAGTGAAGAGAAGTCTGAGCTTAGTCTCAGACTTACAAATGGGCCTACATCCTTTGTTATGGATGAGGCATCTCAGGAAGGAGGTGAGCAGGAGCTCAGGAGAAGGTCAAAAGAGATGAGCCAAGAGAGAGACGGCTGTGAGCCCAGCCCTTCTATTTGGGTCACACCCACCTACCTGGCTACACCCAGAAGGGAGATGGCTCCCACAGGTTTGGCAGGAAGTCTTCCCTGTTGGAGTCACATTCCTCTGTGCGCCCATTCTAGCAAATAGGAAATGTTGGATTTAACTGCTCTGTCTATACACTCCACAGATATGGGCTGCAGGTTAATGGAAGGATGGCCCCTGGGGCTCCCCTGAACATTCCTCACGTCACCCAAGGGTGCCACAGCACACTAGTTGAAACCCAGAGTACCAGACCCTCCAAGTGTCTCCATTTTCCAGGGAGAGTTCCAGATTTACAGAAGCCATCCCAGTTTCGCATTTGTCCTGCTTTTCCTTACGATGTCCCTATTTTCTTCAGAGAAATGTTGGAGGGTATGGTAAGGTAAAGGTAAAGGGACCCCTGACAATCAGGTCCAGTCATGGCCGACTCTGGGGTTGCGGCGCTCATCTCGCTTTACTGGCCGAGGGAGCCGGCGTACAGCTTCCGGGTCATGTGGCCAGCATGACTAAGCCGCTTATGGTGAACCAGAGCAGCGCACGGAAACGCCGTTTGCCTTCCAGAGCACCAGAGCTACTTGCACTTTGACGTGCTTTCGAACTGCTAGGTTGGGAGGAGCAGGGACTGAGCAATGGGAGCTCACCCCGTCACGGGGATTCGAACCGCCGAACTTCTGATCGGAAAGTCCTAGGCTCTGTAGTTTAACCGTGTCCCGGAGGGTATGGTAAAAAGGTAAAGGACGTCCCTATTTTCATCAGAGAGTATAGAGTTATGTAACCTCTGAGCCACAGAAATAAGGAACTATACAATCTTTAGAAGACATCTGAAGGAAGCTTCCCAGAGTGGTTGGGGCAACCCAGGAAGATGGGCATGGTATAAATATTTATTATTATTATTATTATTATTATTATTATTATTATTGATATCCCTATTTTCACAGGAGAAATGTTGGAGGGTATGCAATGCTTTATACCAACAGAAAACACATTCTCTGAATAGTGATCCTTATGAAAACAATGTGACACCAAACCCACAGAAGGAGACATATCAGTTGGCTTGAGAGAACTCCAAGGTTTGCAGAAGTACAAAAATTCTAAGGGTGCAAACACCTTTTCAAAAACAAAACAAAAAACCCCAAATTAGAACAGACTGCTCAATGGCAACAGAGCAGGGGTGGAAATCCTGAGGAAATAAGAAAATCCTGGAAAGAGTACTAGAATGGAGTGTCCTGTACAAGGTCATAGCTAGTCACATTGAGGAAGCAAATTGCAGGAGTCTCTACAGATTTTAGAAGACAGATTCATAGATGGCAGATCCCACTCCAGCCCCCCTAATATGTGCCCAGTGCCCATATCTCCACCAGTGTCCTAACTCAGCTTTACGTAAGTTACATGCAATATATAGCATCTTGGCTTCAATAATTTGTATTAAATTCTGTCATATAGTGTCATAATATTATTTAGTTTGTTTCAGTAGAAATTTCAGTGCAGTTTTCATATCCTAAACACAAGGAATCAATCCGTATATGAAATACAATGTCAATCCCACATTCAAAAGCTACAGCTCAGGAGTGCAGGTGAAGAGAGTGGATATTAACCCATGGTTTCCTGATTAGCAACCCCTGAGCCAGCTCTCATCACTTTCTTGGAAGAAGACTGGCTGGCATTTAGGTCAGGGATAAAAAAAGATGCCACTGTGGGCAGCAGAGTAGCCCCCGCAGGGGACACCACCCAAGATCAGATCCCCATATCAGGGTGAAAGTATTTCATTTTATGTGTACTGAAATTTGTGCTGTCTGTGAATGTCAAAGAACAAGTCAGCAGTAAATCACACCACTCCAAGTTGGAGTTAACTATTTATTAGCAAAAATACAGAGTTACAGGTGCAGCAGCTCATCCCTGGGAGGTCTTCTCCCCATGAATTAGTTGCCAAGACTAAAGGTCCCCACCTCCCCACAGTTGTCTGACTCCCCTCCTCTCCAGGGCTTTCCCCAAGGAATCAGAGAGGGTGCCTGCTCACAGCCTGCCCCTGCTCTGTCCATTTCAGCTCTCTTCTGGTTCTGGGAGACAAGGGAGGAGGGGTGCTTGTTGCAGCAGGAGGGGGAGACACTGATGACTCTTCATCAGCTGGACTCATCTCTGTCTCTTGGTCTCACCCACTCACCTGCTTGAATTACTACGTCTGATTCTGGACTTCTCTCTGCCACAGACTCTTCCAGCTCACTCAGCCTTGTCACCTCTTCAGCTTCTAACACCTCCTCTCCCTAGTCTTCTTCCTTGGCCCACTCATTGTTGTCCCACTCCCACTCCCTGGGCTCTGAGCCTTCTTCTCTTGGTGGCTCCCCAGCTGGTTCCTCCCACCATTTCTCTGCATCCAGCCAGTCCATGACAGTGAAGTTCTTTCCATATTCTAAATACAGTATTTAAATGGTTTCTCCCTTGTGTGAATTTTTTGATAAAGCATAAAACCTGTTGTGTTATCAAATATCAAAATTCTTTCCATGTTCCAAGGCCTCTAGATGCAGCAGTAAGATCCATTACAGGTGGGAGAAAGAAGAGCCAAAGGACCAAGCACAGAGGACAGTTACTGGAGAAGTGAGTGCAGTTAGTTGGCCCCAGGAGGGAAGTGAGACACGCTTTGGGTGGCAGCCCAGAAAGCTTCCCTTGACTTGGTGTGAGGTCTCCTCGTGAGCCTGCTCAAGACTTAATACCTCTACTCAATTAATGAGCATAGCTAGATAGCCATATTTTAATAAGAGCAAGAAGAAGGGACAAGGTTTGTAATAGCCCCTAAGACCCAAGAGGTAGTCTCAGAGCCAACTAGCGCAATGTCAGAGATGCATTTTTTAAAATAACTGCAGAGGTGGACCATGGCTAATTCTTCCATACTCCCACCCCTACATGGCCAGATAGAAACTCTGCCTCTGTTGCTGCTCTTTGCTTCTCAGTGGTATACAAACAGAATTACAAGCCTGGTAGATGAAGGGAACGCAGTGGATGTAGCCTACCTTGATTTCAGCAAGGCATTTGACAAGGTGCCCCATGATATTCTTGTAAAGAAGCTGGTAAAATGCGGACTTGACTATGCTACCACTCAGTGGATTTGTAACTGGCTGACTGACCGAACCCAAAGGGTGCTCATCAATGGTTCCTCTTCATCCTGGAGAAGAGTGACTAGTGGGGTGCCACAGGGTTCTGTCTTGGGCCCGGTCTTATTCAACATCTTTATCAACGACTTGGATGATGGACTCAAGGGCATCCTGATCAAATTTGCAGATGACACCAAACTGGGAGGGGTGGCTAACACCCCAGAGGACAGGATCACACTTCAAAACGACCTTGACAGATTAGAGAACTGGGCCAAAACAAACAAGATGAATTTTAACAGGGAGAAATGTAAAGTATTGCACTTGGGCAAAAAAAATGAGAGGCACAAATACAGGATGGGTGACACCTGGCTTGAGAGCAGTACATGTGAAAAGGATCTAGGAGTCTTGGTTGACCACAAACTTGACATGAGCCAACAGTGTGACGCAGCAGCTAAAAAAGCCAATGCAATTCTGGGCTGCATCAATAGGAGTATAGCATCTAGATCAAGGGAAGTAATAGTGCCACTGTATTCTGCTCTGGTCAGACCTCACCTGGAGGACTGTGTCCAGTTCTGGGCACCACAGTTCAAGAAGGACACTGACAAACTGGAACGTGTCCAGAGGAGGGCAACCAAAATGGTCAAAGGCCTGGAAACGATGCCTTATGAGGAACGGCTAAGGGAGCTGGGCATGTTTAGCCTGGAGAAGAGGAGGTTAAGGGGTGATATGATAGCCATATTCTAATATATAAAAGGATGTCACATAGAGGAGGGAGAAAGGTTGTTTTCTGCTGCTCCAGAGAAGCGGACACGGAGCAATGGATCCAAACTACAAGAAAGAAGATTCCACCTAAACATTAGGAAGAACTTCCTGACAGTAAGAGCTGTTCGACAGTGGAATTTGCTGCCAAGGAGTGTGGTGGAGTCTCCTTCTTTGGAGGTCTTTAAGCAGAGGCTTGACAACCATATGTCAGGAGTGCTCTGATGGTGTTTCCTGCTTGGCAGGGGGTTGGACTTGATGGCCCTTGTGGTCTCTTCCAACTCTATGATTCCATGATTCTATGATTTTATGCTTACTTAATCAAAGGGACGCTGCAGAGCACGGGATTTCCCAAGTGAGGTATTTGTAATTGTTTACATAGTGGGAAACATCTAATCACAACCAAATTTTTGACAAAGCCCAATGTACTGTATACTCCGTCCATTGCACAAATATGAAAACTTTTAATTACATCCATATAATTTCCCCAATGGAATAATGACTACAGTGAATGTTTCCCAAGATGGGTTAAGTTTCCATGGATACAGCTGAGCATTTCCTTAGTTTGTGGTGCTGGCAGATGTATTCAAAAACACTTGACAGTACAATCATGATTAGGTTCTTTCTGGTGAGTGAATATCTTACTTTTTCTAATTTTTATGCATTGGATGTTAAAGTTGACAGAGGAAGAAAAATATGCCACTAATAAACTACAGTACTGCGGTGTAGTTTAAGGATATGTTTCACAGTAAGGTGCTTTTTAAACAAAAATATAGTCACAATATTTTTAAGGCTCTAAATTCTTCAAAATACTAAATGGCATTATAGTCGTTGAAATAAGCTATCAAAGATGGGTTAGGAATGAAAAATTTATAAAACAGGATGGGAGGTAGGACAAGTATAATGAGCAAGCCAGCAGAGTGATTAAACAGAATATAAATGAGAGTTTAATTACTCAGGGTTCAATTTTTAGTTTAAGGTCATGGGGAAGGACAAACCAAGAAAGTGATATAACAGTGATAGATCTTAAAGTAGCAATATCTCAATTAAAAGGTAGTGAAAGTGGTAGTATAACACAGTGGTTAGGGGGGGGGAGTTATGGACCAGGCAGTCCATAACTATGAGCCCAGTATGGATACAGCCATTGGAGACACTAAAGGCATTTCTCAAAAGAATGAATTACATGCTAGATTTACATCACTCTTCAATTTATTAATTGTAGCACGAGAGCCAGTTGGGACCCCAAAGCATGACATGCACCAGGTGAAATAATTTCATATGAAGATCTATGGGTCCTTATTCGCTCACTAACTCATAGATGTTATCTATATTTCGCAACAGTAGAAAGCTAAAATTAGGTTTTCTAGCAGGTGTTACAGTTACAGTGATTTTTCAATGTTGCTTTATAGAATCTGAAGCTTAGTCCAATGTTGGTAGATTCATAAAGACTTTTAAAAGACTTGAAACATAATTTGAATTCTACATTGTGTTTGCTAGCTCCACCAAACATACTAAATATTTGGTCCTATTATGGGAGTTGCAGCGATTTTTCAAGTCTTTTATGTGGGATATTTATCATACAGTCAAACCAACAATGTGTGTTTGCTAGTGTTATTAGAATTATAAGGTCTCAAATATGGAATAAATGTTGATAATTGCACAAGGTAAACATACATAAGTATATATACCACATGTCTAAAATAGTACAGGAGAGCAATGCAAAAGCCATCTTGGCTCTCCTAAAGACTCTCAGTATTTCCTCTGCCTCCTTAATCCCCCTTGCCTGAGAAGACGGAGGCAGAGAGCAATCAGGGGAAGTGCCTGAAGGGGATTCCTCCCCCATATCTAGGAACCTCCTTTGTATTAATTGTCATTGTTTGCCCAGATGCTCTGCACTGAGGGATGTCTGACGGGCATCCTGAGTGTCTTATCATATGCTAATGTTTTGTGTAAACTGTGTCTGGAACTATAAAACTTGCTAAATCCTCGGGAATATCACACCTTGGCCTGTTTGAGCCACAGTAACCTCACCATATGTGTGATGTAATTCTGACTCCACGCCAAAATACAAACGCTTAAAAGAAATGTTTTTTCTTGGCTTTGGGTCTCTCTTCCCTCCTTGCTAGGACGGAGGGAACTCTGCTGCAACAGAAAAATAAAGATCTGCATTGCTTTCACTGCATCCTTTCTCCATCCAGTCATCTCTGACCAGTCATAGACTTGGGAGATTCGGTCCCTTGAGGAGTTGGGCAGCAAAAGCCAGCCATCCCTATTTTTCTATATCACTCGAAAGGCACACACAAGATTAAAATTAAATTTAATTAAGATTTAATAAAATAAATAAATAATTTTATTTACAAACAACAAGAAACATAATAATATGACAATATGGAAGTATATACAAATAGCAGATTGTAATATGAGATGTAATAAACCAGGGATGGAAGTTGAGGGAAGTCAGTCGGAAAGGGGGAAACCAAAATTTGAATGTAATGTAATGATTACAGATATTGTTAAAAGAGGAAAAAAACCTAATAAAAAGGATTTAAAAAAGAAAGGCACACACAAGGAAAGTTGGATCTCAGATCTACAGGAAATCCTCCCTGTGAGAGCCACTCCTACTTTGTCCAGCCAACCAGGTAAAGGGGCACAGCCTATAAAGCTGCTCACATCCCTGGCGTGCTCTTCCTGATTCCTGATCTCTCTCTCATCTCTTCTCTTCAATGCCTCATCAGTGATGTAGCAGGCCATGTGCTGAGTCTGAGTCACAGCTCAGACTCCAGTTCTCATCTAAACTACAATATATGTCTGTAACTACATTTTAAGCCTGCCTCAAGATTGCTATTGTGAAACTGAGTGAGTAAATCTTTATGTTTGGGGGGTTTATTGTTTCTAAGGAAGAAAAGGGGGAAATACCAGAAAATCCAGTCTGCAATAAAGCCTCTGGATTACTTAAAGGCTAATGTTAGCTTATCAGCAGCTTCCTTATTTTTGCTGACAAAGGTGTGTACTCTGCTGAACTCACAAACATGAGTAAGGAAGAATAATATCTAACAAATATATTGTCTCCTAATTTCTATACTCCTGCCAACCTAGCAGATCGAAAGCACGTCAAAGTGCTAGTAGATAAATAGGTACCGCGCTGGCGGGAAGGTAAATGGCGTTTCCGTGCGCTGCTCTGGTTCGCCAGAAGCGGCTTAGTCATGCTGGCCACATGACCCGGAAGCGGTACGCCGGCTCCCTTGGCCAATAAAGCAAGATGAGCGCCGCAACCCCAGAGTCAGTCACGATTGGACCTAATGGTCAGGGGTCACTTTACCTTTAACATAACTGTAGATACTCTAAGATCAGATTTTCATTTATGATCCTTCAATAAGAAACATGGAAAATTAAATGCAACCATTTTCAGCTTTATGTTTATGAACTCCTCTATTTCCTGTGGGAATGCTGTGGATAGTAGGAGAGGATATATTGATTAAATATAATCCTTTCACATGCATACTAGTGAGTCAGAAGCAAAGTACATTCCCCAGAATATAGCAGGAAGCTAGTTGGTAGATTCGTTTGAATCTTTTTACTTAAGCTATCCAATCTGGCTTTGTCCAGATTGGGTTTGATCCTGGTAAATCCCCTCTTAAAAAGAATAAAGGCACAACAGTATTTTCTTAAAAGTAGTAAGAAGTTTACTCACATACAGTTCACAGTAGGTTCCCTGAAGGCAGGCTTTAGCTTGTAGTTACAGAAGACAGTTTGAGTTCATCCCATATGGAGACTGAGCCCATGTGCTGCTAGCTGAGAGCCAGCAGACAGCAAAAGCATCAGTATTCGAAGAGAGCAGGAAAAGAGAAGGGAAGATGGCTGCATGACCAGCCCTTTTATGGGGTCTCACAGGGTCATGCCCACCTACCTGGTCACATGCAGGGGGAGGATGCTCCAGACCTGGTGTGACAGGAAGACCTCCTGGCTGGAGTAACAGCCCCCTGCATGTCCACTCCGGGCAAACAGGAAATGTTGTACTTGACTGCTTATGTTACACCCCACATTTCCTTGTACCATCAGGCTGTGCACCTAACAATTATTACTCTTATGGCCCAATGAAACTTTCTATCATGACCTTAGCAGCTTTGCTTTGGAGTATAAGGCATAGATAATTAGTGTTTTATTCAGCCTGGATGACCCAAGAATCTCTTTGGCTCATCCAAACCCCAAAATTTTATCTGAAAAGAATAACAACCTGCAGATCTTCAAATTGATAGTAATCTTCAATTCCATTCCAGCTGATCTTTTAACATTTGTTCAACTTGGGCTGGGAACCTGAAGTGATAAGGTGATCTCTGCTTCCCTCTGACAAGTTTATAGGTTGAAAGATGCTTTCAGCCTGAGATCAGGACCTAGATACCCCCTTACCAGTGGTGTGTGGTCAGTGGACTAGGGGGACTAGGCTAGTCCCCTAGATGTTCCCAGTAAGTTAAAATATTAAAGTATTAAAGCTTGGTGTCTCCTTCCCAAGGCCCAGGAAGCTTGTTGGTCACACACACGACATCGCCCCTCTCATCACCCTTGCAAGCTGGTGCCTCTGACCCTCAGTTTACCAGCACTATATTCAATAATTGTTATAAGAGAAAGAGTTGTCAATAGCTTTTCATACTATCAAAACCTCAACAGAGTTTTTGAGATAACAGAAGGAAGTACTGGGGAATGTACCAGGTTAATAAAGTTATGGAGAGGAAATGTGCTGAGCTGTGTCATAGGTGGGTGAAAGTTTAAAGGCATGTATTTATTTTCCTCTGGCAAGGTTTCGGGGACCAAACTCAGGAGAACTACATGCTTCTGTGTGTAGCTTGGTTTCATAAGAGTAGCAGCAAAAGAACCATCATTTTGATAGGTAGGATTTGTGTGGAGGAGGGTGGGTTTGTATACTGCAGATCTCTGGGGATTTCAATATGTCTCTGTGCTCTCTTTAGCCACTGAGTGAATGGCAGATATTCATTTATATGGAGAAAAGTAACAAAGTGCACTTGAGGATATACTGGAGTGAGGCTAAAGGAAACCTGCCCTACATCCTGATGATGTGCATGGCTGGGTTTAGAGCCAAGCAATCCCCATCTCTTTAATAGCATCCAGAGTCCAACCTGTTTACTTTGTCCCATAGACCTTAATGGGATTCTGGGGGAAAGGCCAGATCTCAAGGGCGCTGCACATACTGTGTATGGAAAAGCTCCAGGGTCAGTTCCAACATGTGCAGCGCTGATCTCGATGGACCAATGTTCTGACATAAGGGAGTTTCCTGTATAGGTTAATAAGCTCCAATTCACAAAAGCCCCACCCATACTATCTGCATATATTCTAATACATATATGGAGAAAGACAGCAACCAGCAGTCAGTTTTCTTGTATATGTGGTGCTCAGCACCACACGTACAAACATGTACAAAATTCACACTCCCTGGGGGGGTTTGATGAGAGGATGAACACACACCCAGAAGTACAAGTCTAAGCGCGTCCTGACTTGCATCATCAACAAGGCTGCGGCAGCCAGGTTTGTGGAAGCCTCTCAGGCTCTGCCACATGGAATGTTTCCCACACAAGGGTTGAGAGAGGAAAACAACAGAGGATGCAGTCACGTGCAAACAGGATTCTTATGCCTATTCACTGCATGCATTCTTAACTGTGGCTTTCCAAGATGTGAGCACAATGAAATAATGATGCATTGCAAAGATTAATGTAGCACTTTTCAATGCTGGTAGCTTACCTTCCAGGGGTGTTGTAAAAATTACAGAAATATTGTGCATGGAGCAGGTTGAACATATCCCAGGTAAGCATCATTATCTCCATGTTGCCGTAGAAGAAGGGCTGGAAGTGAAGGGGAGTAGCTTGCCTAAGGCCCCATTAAATTAATGATTTGGGGACGTTCTCATCCAACCATTTCCCAGCTCACTAGACACATTACACATAGCCACTATGCTACCCCAGATTTTAGATACAGCATTCCCAAACATATGTGTTGTTTCTGTCAAACAGTACGCCGAAAAGGGCTTAATCCTTTAGTATTCACAAAACCCTACAAACAGGTTACTGTGATTGTGCACAGGTCTGCAGGACTGGGTGTGCTGTTTCCTGCTGCAGCATGACCTGTGCTGTCCCCACCTCTCTTCCTCAATGGTCAGGGGTGCAGCCCCAGAATCTCTTTGCTCTTCCCCCTGTGCTCCAGCGGTGCTTTCCCTGTCAAATGCTTTGCATGGCATTTGGGGGGAGTCACCCCATAGGCACTTTCTGCTTGGCCTGAGGCCTTTTAATGTTACCACTATCAGGGGCGGATTGGGGTCATTTTTTGTAATATTGCGCATTGTGCGTGCCCAAAATTTGGTGCCCCCAAATGGATCTTGTAAATTATGGATCTAATAATAAGTCCTCTCCACAGATTATTCCAGGTGAAGGGCTCCATGACACAACGGGTAATGGAGCTGGACTGCTGGCCCCACCCCCAATGTTATACCAGTTTGTCTGAGTCTAATCCTGACCTCTCTGTGCTGCAAGTGGATCTGAAGTGAGGATCTGGTTATATTTGTGGGGGCTTCTACCTCGTGACTGGGAGCCCCAATCACACAGAGCTCGGGATCACATGGAGCAGTCTTCACAAGACCAATCAGCCCCCCCCCGCCCCCCTCAGCCTTCTTGCAATACAAGGATATGGGGAGGGGGCTGAGCCAGGCAAGGGGTTACAACAAGGCCAGGGGCACCCGGCAGCCCAGCCCTGCTCACATTGCGTTGTAAGGCACCTTTCACAAAGAATAAGGCATGGAGGGAGCTTTGCTTGTATTACTCTGTAAAGCAATGCAGGGGAACCTGTGCGCCTCCAGGTGTTATTGGACTCCCATCAGCCCCAAGGGGAAGATGTGAACTACCTTCCAGTAACACCTGGGGGGCTCCAGGTGTCCCCAGCCACGCCCTAAAGCATTGCACTATATACCCACTACTACTTCTGATAATAAAAGGTAAAGGTAAAGGTACCCCTGCCCATACGGGCCAGTCTTGACAGACTCTGGGGTTGTGCGCCCATCTCACTCAAGAGGCCAGGGGCCAGCGCTGTCCGGAGACACTTCCGGGTCACGTGGCCAGCGTGACATCGCTGCTCTGGCCAGAGCCAGAGCCAGAGCCGCACACGGAAACGCCGTTTACCTTCCTGCTGGTAAGCGGTCCCTATTTATCTACTTGCACCCGGAGGTGCTTTCGAACTGCTAGGTTGACAGGCGCTGGGACCGAGCAGCGGGAGCGCACCCCGCCGCAGGGATTCGAACCGCCGACCTTTCGATCGGCAAGTCCTAGGCGCTGAGGCTTTAACCCACAGCGCCACCTGCGTCCCCCACTTCTGATAATACTAACCATGAATTATGGCCTTGAGTTGAAATAAAACCAAGCATGTATTTAGCTGATAACAATGCAAAATAGAAGTGAGGGGACACAGACACGGAACGGGAAGGGGGGGGGAGCCATTCCCTGTGTGGCAAGGTATCAAATCTTTAGAGCCAGGCAACCAGCAGCTTGGGGAGGTGGCGGTGGTAGAAGATTGTTTCTCTGGTTTCTCCCCTGCCAGTAAATCATTGGCCTTGCATGGCTTTTCAGGAGCTGTGCCTGAATAAAATATGACAGGTCTCTCGTAGGGCCTATATGTGTGGCTCTGTAACAAGTCCCATTACTCTCGCGCCATGCATACTGACTGCAAATTGTGTAGGTTATCATGAGACGCCATAAAAAAAATCCTTTCCTCAACTGATTATGAACCTCATGCATAGCAAATGACGGCGCAATAACGCTCCTGATTTCCAGTAGCGGAGGTAAGAAAACAAATTTACACACTGACAGGCTAATGGATACTTTCCCAAAGAGCGGTTAGAAAGAAGTAGTAAATGGGACTGCGCTGATGCAGGGCAGCAGACCCGGTCAAGGATCAAGACACCCAGCAACATATCGGATAACACATAATTGGCAGGTCACATCCAAATGAGTGCAGCCGTGCATCATGTGGATGGCTTTTGCCAGCGATAAAGACACTTGTAAACAATTCAGTCACTGAACATGGCAATAATATGTTGATCCAGCATGTAATGAGGTGTTCCTGGAATCAATAAACTAGTCATGAAGAGCAGGGAGCAAGGTCAGTGTCTGCCTGTTTGATGACCTTTCCTTGCCAGTAAGGACATCATATACTCTGAAGAGGCCTTTTTCTCATATTGCAGGAAAAGCGCCAGAGTGTCAGAACTTTCATTCGCAGCAAGCAAATGAACAAGCAAGCTCTGCATGCTAATGAAGTCCAGGCTATTTCCCACCTTTTCATCTGCACATTATGCTCTTGACTTTGGAGAAGGTGGGAATTAGGTTGGGCCCTGATGTCAGGCTGCCTGATGGCTCGGCTCCGGGAAAACTGGTAATTGAAGCTGATGACTGATGCGGAGGAGGCCTGAATTTGGAAATAAACAGTTTCAAGCACTGCATGTCATTTCTAGAGAGACTGCTGAGTGAATGGAAATGAGCTGTGTCCCTTGAATCTAATGCAGTTTCTCAGCAGGAAAATCGCCATCTTTTAGGCAACAATGCCTGTCATTAAGATTTAAATGTTCGGGTGATAATGCAAGGAATAGCTTCTGCTTTTACAAACAGCACTTATGTAAATTCCCTTCAATTCCAAGATCTGCATTTAATCCACACCCAAGAAGAGAGCACTGTTTTAGAAGAGAGACCTCTAAATATCCTTTCTTGGAAGCAAAAGAAAACAGGACTTTTTTGCCGTTTCATCAACAGAGAATGTGGTCTTTGTACCCCAGAAAACAGTCAAAGCATAGTTTTTGTGTGTGTGAGAGAGATAACACTTCTTCAGTTGGGTCACATTTTATATTACAATTCTTAATGCTTCTTTTTAAATCTATGCTCTGTACACACTCCACACACTGATTTATGGGTAGGACTGCCTATCTGGGGCCATATCTACCATGTAGCTGCTTGGACTTGCATGAGCTGAGGATCAGGCCATTGAACCTAAAGGCTACAGCAGAACACTAATCTCTGAAGACTGTTTCTTGATCCTCAAAACCTAGTGCTCTCTGACTAGGGAATGGATTATATTATCTGTCAGCTGTCTCAAAATGCACACTGGAAATGTCATAAACTGTTTTTAAATCTTATCTGATCATGTGAAACTAAATCTAATGACTTGCTCCTTTATGCAGAAAAAGAGAGAGTGTAATCCTAGCCCAATTTATATTAGTGATTTGGATATTCTCCTTCCAAGGTAACTATTATTCATGAGTGATTTTTCCCCCTTCTGTAAGAACTTACTAGTATGAAAGCATTTATCTACTTGAATAATTGCCAATTAGCTGTTTTTTGGCAGCCTCCAGAGAAGTGCGAGGCTTCCCTTGACAGAGGAAATTGCATGATCGGAACCTGTTAAAAGCCAGCTCCTGATAACACAGCTGACACGCGGGTCCAGTGTTGGCATTGTGCAAGTCTTGTTTTACAAGAGAGTGTCACCACGGATTTCTATAGAATCTAACGGGCATGAAATTAGAGTGATTACATGGTGAATTAGGCCTATAGTTGCCTGGCCAAGAGGCATCATTTAAGGAACTGCACACCCAGCCAGTAAAGTCAGTAAAAATAAATAAATTGTAATGCCAGTGAAATACTTATAGAGTGAAAGATGGATTGGGCACAAATGTATTGCTCCCATGTACTGGAGGTTTAAGAAAATAGGAATTTAATTTAAGAGGCAAGTTTGGAGGATAGCATTGTCATTTACTCCATTGTATCCTTCTTTAAATTTTGGGAATTTCAGAATTTTAAATATTTTGGCCAAGATCCAGCACTGTTCAGTCACATAAACCCGCTGAAAAACAACATACGTATGCTTAAGTCAACATGGCATTTGTATTTAGTCCTCTTAGAACAGAGCCCGGTTTGCTGCACATTGCGTGCTGAATGGTAGCTTTATTCTATGGGAAGTTCCATAGAAAAGAATGGGGAAAATCTCTGTGGTTTGCAAAGCACTAATTGCTGGATGAAGACATCCTAACACAAGTGTGGTTATTCCCTAACCACCAATTTGCCCAATTTGCCAACTTTGCAAATTCTACTCCATGGTAAACTATATTATTCTAATTTAAAATCCAACTTTTTTTTGGTTGCTGCTTGTGATGGGGCTAGTGAAGATTCCAGGTTCTGTCAGCATACAGTGCATTTCAAGCGCTAGATTGAGAGGAACCACAAAGGTCACAGCACTTTCTCTGTGGTCTTGCAGTAACAGAGTAAGCTGCTATCTGGCAGCATATGAACATTGTAAATACAGTGGTACCTCGGGTTAAGTACTTAATTCGTTCTGGAGGTCCGTTCTTAACCTGAAACTGTTCTTAACCTGAAGCACCACTTTAGCTAATGGGGCCTCCTGCTGCTGCCGTGTGATTTCTGTTCTCATCCTGAAGCAAAGTTCTTAACCCGAGGTACTATTTCTGGGTTAGTGGAGTCTGGAACCTGAAGCATCTGTAACCTGAGGTACCACTGTAAAACTAATTTCTCAAAATTAGTATTGAAACTTTACTTTGAATTTATATTGATACATGCACTGCCATTAATGACACTGTCTACTTTAAAAAAAGAAATGATACAGTCCTCTGTCCGAAGGAGCTTACAATCTAAGGTTTGACAGTGAAGCAAGTAGAGAGCAATGGAAAAGGCAAAGATTACAAGGCATAACTATAAGCAAGACAAAAAGAACAAGGGATTAATTGTTATATGTACTTTTACTGCTACATCTATGTGTACCCACTGCTGTCGTCGGCCTGCCTCTTAAAACACATTAAGTGCTTGCTAGCCCAGTCAGGGTTTAGAATGCAATGATTCTCACAGGGCACATTTCAGCCTAAGACTTTGCACCTGAGCTCATTCTCTCCTGCAGTCCCCCTTTTGGCAGCAGTACTGAGGCAGGGTTGGTTTTCTCTGGGTTGACCCAATGTATTTAGGCTCAAGATGCAGTTTCCATTCTTAACACACTTAGGGGCAGATTCGGTCCAGATCTTCAGAACCTGCTTCACTGAGATAAGGGTGCCAGTATGGAATGATGTAAGTATGATGGAATGTCTGTGAGCTATAATGGGCAGCATGCTGGACTTCACTGGGGAGATCTGGGTTCAACTTCTCACTCAGCCATGGCACCCATTGGCTGATCTCAGTTGTTCATTTATTTTATCTGTGCATCACTGCCCACACAAAGTCCCAAAGTGACAAACAGCTATAATATTTGTGTGGGGTGTTTTGTGGATCGACTTTTGGTGCATTTGTCCATCTAAAAAAATAAACAACACTCTCCTGCCCAATAAGATGCCAGAAAGGCCACCAAAAAGCTACACAATTTGTCTTGTCACATTTGCTATAATCTACCTTTCAGTATTGAGATGGGGAGGGAGACCCATGTGTGCTTTTCTGAGATACCTGGAAGGATGGTACAGAAAAGTAATAAATAATTTGGAATGATCAGGATGTTAACCGGCAGTTAAAACACATCACATAGATATCAAAAGAAAATCAATGGGAGTTGCTTCTAAGTAATATTCTAAGAATTAAAGGATGTTCATCCAATTGAACAAAACACATTGGGTTTAATACTTGCATGTTATGACAGTTCAATGCTATGGGCATGATTGTACAGCTTAAAAGAGGTTTGTAGACCAAGGCTTTACATCTTAGTAGTCCATAAATATTTATCTGGAAGTAAGCAAATACAAGGCCTTATGAAGGCAGCCTTTTTTATCTTGTTAAGATGTTGCCCCAATAGCTGAATGTTCAAATTACTTCCTTCTTTCCTGAATTCTGTTTGAACTTGAGCTGTCTCATTATCTCCTTACCCCCAAAGTGTTCTTATTACACATTGGTGGCTCTATATATACACCGTAAGTTCAGAGAATGCGGCAGTGAATGGTTCTTTCAAAAGGCCACATATTCTTGATCTTTCTTGTTAGTAGTAATCAAATGACTTTTTTATTAAAAAGAAAAACAAATTGACAAGAATTGAAACAATCTCATTTCAGTGGTTTCTTATTGTTTAAAGGATGCTCTGTTATAACTTTAATTCTTATGCTAAACTGGAGTTACTGTCCTATAGCTTTTAATATGCAAATTTGCTCCTAAGTTCTAAAAATAATTACTACTAACACAGCATCTCCAGGAAAAGTTCCCTGCCTGAAAACTTGCTTTTAGTCTATGTAGAACACACAATACTGTGAGTTAGAAGGACCAATAGTTTGATTTGGTACACATCAGATTCCTATGTTCTGACATATTAGTTAAAAGAGTTCCTTAATACAGTGGTACCTCTGTTTATGAACAACCCTGTTAATGAACTATTCAGTTTACGAACTCTGCAAAACCAGAAGTAATGTCCCAGTTTGCAAACTTTACCTCAGCCTAAGAACGGAAGCCGAATGGTTGAAGGGCACCAGCGGCGGGAGGCCTCATTAGGGAAAGCGCGCCTCGGTTTAAGAACGGTTTCGGTTTAAGAACAGACTTCCAAAATGGATTAAGTTCGTAAACCAAGGTACCACTGTACTCAACAAAGAAAATGTTGATCTCAACTGCATTTAGTAACCCCATCCCCACATTTTCTCTGAAATACTGATTGTGAAATACTTTCATTGAACTAGCTTTCTTTGTTTACCATGAATCCAGACATTTCTAGAGTATGAATAGAACCCTAGTTTCTCTAAATGGAAATCACTGGTCCAAAATAGCATTCTCCCCTCTTGCATAGAAAATATATTTGCCCAATTTTTGAGGATGTTTATTATTTAATTGAATATCATGCAGTGAAATGAACATCGATCCATTCATGAAGATGGTGATTTATTAAAGAGGAAGCAGTGACAGTCACTTTGGGAAATAGTTGACAAGGATTGTAAACCTGATCTATTAAAATCAATGGGAGTTTGCTACTGATTTCTGTAGGACTAGAACTGCATTTGAGAGATAGAATTTAAAAATCACTTTACTTTCCTATTAAGCATCATGAGTGACCCCCCCTTCCAGAATAGTTCTCGTAAAACATTAAATTTAACTTATTGCAAAAAAAGATGTAAAATGATGTTCCATTTATTTTAATAATAATGATTTCAGGAGCTGATTTTTCACTGTATATATACATAGAGCTTGTTCCAAAATCCAGTAATCTCTTTACTAACCCCAACAAGAATTTTGAGGACATTTCAACACATTTGTGGCTAAAATAGTGTATCTTCAGTGCTTACGAATTATTCATATGAATATGAGTTTGCAACCTCTGGAGTATACCTACACTTGCCACGTCCTGCAGTTTGAAATAATGCACATAAGTGATTCTCAGTTTATTTTGGTGTTCCTATTGTGATTGTAGAGCAGCTGTAATAGAGATATTTATTATATACATAAAGGGTACACACACACACACACACACACACACACCACCATTCAGGAGTGAGCCTGGTGCCCTGAGGCGCTTGGCTACCCATCCTGTCCTTCTGGGTGGATGGCTGTGATCCTTTGCACACACAAAGTAGCAAGTGCTAGCGAGCTTGTGGGGACTTCCTTTTGAGTAAACACACTGAGGATTGCACAGTAGAAGTTATAGGTTAAAGGACAAAAATACTTTTAAAAACAAAATAGACTCATATTTTATAGTTCCTCATTCAGATTTGCTTAAAGGCCACAGTTTACAAGTGATTAAATGCAGACACTGTTAACAAGATTTGTTCTGTTATTTATTTTCCTTAAAACTAGGCGTTGTATAATTCCCCACTTCCCCCTGTAATTTTATACTGTTTAGGTCAGGGGTGTCAAACTCAAATTCATCGGGGGCTGTGGCGCCGCTAGAGGGCGGATGTTCTCTGGCTTGTAGGCTGCCGCGCATGCGCTGAAGAGGCGGCTTTCTTGTGTCAAAAAAAAAAAAAAAAAAAAGCGAGAATAAAAGGTGAAGGCTGGCAGCCGCCGGCGGCTACACGGGCCACATGACGAGGTCCGGCGGGCCGGATTTGGCCCGCGGACCTTGTGTTTGACACCCGTGGTTTAGGTTATCAGCTTCCTGTTGTTGTTTTTTTGCCATATGCATATTGTAGGTGGAGGCCAAATACATTTGAGATCTGCAGCAGAAAAAAGTATATGAATTGGTGCAGCTTTGAGGTTTGTAATGAACGACATGCATATCAAGGAAAAATCTGTATGAGAATGAGAAGAGTCTTTTTGCTTTTGTCCCTCACATACAGGAAAACCTCTTCATGGCCCCCAAACCTCATTAATAATGTCCTTCTCTATGCTAATACAATCAGAAAATTATGCAGACTGTTTATATTTCTTTACAGGCAGAACAGGCTGATGACATGAATCAGCCATTAGCGATGCACATGGAGGAGTCGCCACTAATTGTGCAGAATGTAATTAGTGATTATGTAATATCTAAGCTCTTGCAACTGTCATTAATGTCCACTATTCACCAGAGATACTTCTTACTGAATTAGAGAATGATTACGGCATGCTAAATCTACTTAATCATAAATATGCTAATTAACACTGGGTGCACTTTAGCCAGTGGTTAAAAGCACTAGTCACCTCAAGGGAAAAAAATGCAGCCCACCACCATCTAAATTGCATGCAATGAATTTTCCTTTAAAAAGGTAAATGTAGTTAATTAAATGGTTTAGTAAACGCTAAGGCCGGACTATTGGCTACTGCAACCTAAGTAAGCCTCTTCTGTAACCGATATTGTTAGGCTCTGGTTAAACATAGAAATGTGTTCTCTCCATTCCATTTGGGTGCAGAGAGGCTTGCTTGCTTCTCAGTCTCTGGTGCTACACAGCAGACATTTCCCAAGCTCTCCCTCAAATGAGGCGCAGATGAGTAAGCCTCGCACGTTTGATGCCAATTGTTCTTCCTGTGCTGTATTACAAAATAGAGAGCTAATGCATCAAGACAGAATAAGCTTCTGCATAATTTTTTCTTTTTTTTCCTTTTTCCTTTTCTTAAAAAAAAAAGATTAATTTATATGAGAGTCAGATTTTTAAATGCTACCAAATGAATGGAGGAAATACAACAATCATCCAGGTTTTTTTACATCTTTTCCTAGTGCCTACATTATTTAATGTATTCTGCTTTTCCATATAAAAAAGATATGGCTGTCATGAACCCCTAGGATAATACCAGCTTGTGATTTATGACAACTCTTCCTGCTTATATATTTTGTATAAATAATAAACACTCCTGCGTGTATCACACGGCACTCATTCATAATCAAAAGATGCACAGGCTATAAAAAGTGTTTTCCTAATAACATATTTAAAAATCATCATACACAATTGGGCAACTCCTACAGCAGGCACAAAATAAGTCACAGTAACAAATACACTGAATGAAAATTAACAGCATAATGCAATGCCTACCATTCTTTTATCCTGGGGGGAAAATAGCAAACAAAGAACACAATCCATGGGGAAGTTCTCTTGCGCAAGCTCCATTGAAATTAAGGGAAGATATACAAACCGACTTCCACAAAATTATAATCCTTTCAGAAGATGGGGAGTGGGGTCGAGAGAGAGTGAAGGAGGAATAAGGTATGAAATAAACAAAAGCTATAATTTATGTTGGGCAGATTTAATGTTTGCAGCTAAAGATGAGATTCCAAGGGTTCTTGGAATGTCAGGAATATATTGCAGGTGATAAGTATTCTACCAAACTGCATAAATGGATGAGAAACTGGTCATGTCAACAAAGGCCAGAGCTTTTTCTCATCAGCTCTGCTTCTACCCACCAAGTTCATCCAGCAATGCACCAAGAATGGCCTAGCAACTGCCAGGGTTCAATTTAGCACACAGGTAACATTACAAAAAATATGGATTTCTACAGTCAGTAAACAATAATAGTTTATTTCATTTTAATAATTCACCTCTGGAATTTAGTCTTTTTCATGCATCATCAGCCCATTTTTGTTAACCTCTGCATCTTTACCAAAATGCAGTTGGTATTCTTACACAAAGGGAATTAAATATTGTCCCCAATTATCTTTCCTTAGTGGCTGCTAAGTGAAAGTTTGGGCCCACACCCATGTGGATGTCACAAGATAGTGGTGGAAGCAGTGGGCAACTGGATATTCTTGGTCTCTGCCTACAGGGGATGTTGCTGGTGCTTCCCAGTCCTTACTCTTGGAGTTCATAGCTTGAAACCCAACTTAAGACCTGCATGACTGTGTTGTTCTGTCCAGCCACACACTCAAAATGCTTCCTTTGGTACTGGGCTAAATTTCAGAAGGGAACCCTCAATTGTATGCATGACAAAGAAGTATCTGTGTCATGTTCTTCTGAATTTATGGGTATCTGGTATAAAAGACCTGGGTTCTAGACCTGTTGACACTCCTCTTTTCCACCCAAAAATGTTGTTGCCAGCAGGGCAGCCCAGACATACAATAGGGGTGCCCTACTGACAAGAGCACCTGTCAGGTATGGAAATCAAAACAAAATCTTCCGTTGCCCACTGAAAGCTTCTCTCCGACTGAGTAACCAGTCAGTACTCCCTGCTGTTACTTGTTCTTACAGTGTCTTTTCCTCTGTGTACATATGGTTCCATACCCTCCAACATCCAGGTGATGAAAATTTGGGCACATTTTTTTTGGTCCCCCTCCCCATCAATTTTCCCCTTGAAGGGGCAGATTTGTGTGTTGTCGTCCCCAATGCACACACCCACCCTCCCCAATCTGGACCACCACTCTCAGCTCATTTTCACCCTTCTCCTCTGCACTCACCTTTGCAGGGCTGCATGCCCCCCATGTCAAGTCTCCTTTGCCCACTCGCTTCCTCCCCTATCCCAGCTGCCAAGGTCCCCACTTGGCTCCAGCCCCATCTACCTCCCACATTCCTCCATTCTTCACTTCCCACCTCTGGTGAATGCTCACGGTCACCCTCCGGCCTCCCTCCCTTACCAAGCTCCCAGTCCCCCGCTTGAGCCACCTGCCTCCCTCCTAGCTGCCCTTACCAGTGGAAGATGGTTGTCACTTCCCTCCCTCTAAGCTGCAGCCTCAATCTCTCTCCCCGCCCCCCGCGTGCCCATTCCATCAGGCCTCTTCCCAAGCCTTCCTTATTGTGGAGGCTCCTCTGCCATCCCCCTCACAGCCACTATCACTGTCTGCTTCAGCCGGCCGCCTGCCACCAGTACTACACATCAAGGGACTCCCCACCCACAGACCTCCACGATAACCAGAGAGAGAGGGAAAGTGGCAGGTGGAGCAGTGCACTGGCTTCAGCTCCTGGTCCCGGTCGTGTTGTCCCAAGCCAGGGAGGGGGAAGTCTTTGTTGCTATTGGCAACGGACGGGCATGACTCAAGGCATTAATGGTGGGGAGGGGGGGAACACAGTGATGAAGTTGATATTATTAAACTTGATAAAGAATAAAGCACCCCTACCACTGCTAGATATAGTGTGAAGAGCCATGTGGAGGGCCCCCTCCCCTCATATGCATCTGCCACACCAAGCATGCAAACATTGCTGCTGTCGTTCGCAAGATTATACGCTTGCTCTTCACCTGGCTCATGAAAGACCCCGGGGCAAGGCCCGTCTTTGAGGTCGCACAAGAGCATGGGAATGAAAGACGAGATTCCAGGATCTAGTCAGAAGCTGGGATAGCTTCTGTAATTTTGGGGTGTTCTGGTCAAATTGGGATGGTTGTGGGATACATGGTTCCTGTCCTCCCTGGTAAAATGGTGGTTCTCTTCACAAAGACACCAATATAGATATGTTGTATGACTTTTATGAGACTTAATTGATTGAACTTGTCCTACTGACGTCAGTAGAACATAATGCATGACTAACTTGCTCCATTGATTTCAGTGGGACCCAAGTTCAACTAATTTAATCTAATTCCAACCTATTGTATGGCATGGAAGAATTAGTACCGCAACAGGATTTGATAATGGGTTAGTGCAATCTGTGCACCTGAAAAATGTTAGCCACCCCTGTCTTAATAAGTAAAGAAGCTGATCTACCTATTGCCAATGCAGCAGTCCTTGTAAAGGAGTAATAAAATCGTGTCGTGTTCTTGAAGCTACCAGCATGAGTTTGATCAAAGTGCGGGAGGCAGTAGAAGACAGGAGTGCCTGGCGTGCTCTGGTCCATGGAGTGACGAAGAGTCAAACACGACTAAACAACTAAACAACAACAACAACAAAGACAGAGTGAGGAGTGGGTAGTGGTGGCCTGTAGCCTGCAGCAAAAGACCTGTTAAATAGGGAAGGTGGGAAAACTAGATAGGAAGGTTGAGATGAGAGCAGTTGATAGCTGCAGATGAGGAGGAAATGCTAGTACTGAAAGGTATAGAAGGAGGATTTGATTGGAAGGGGTATTTTTTGAGGTTAATTGTTCTATGAATTGTTCTATGAAGAATTATGGGTGCAGCTCTTGGCTGCTTGCTGACTGGGGAGTTCCAACCATGTTTCGTGCCCCTTATTTATATGGTCCATTTAAATAGTTCTAACTAATTTGCACACATTTTCTTAGTAAACCTTACAGCAACCCTGTAAGATAGGTTAGTATCATTATCTTGATTGATATTGCAGATGGGGATTGAGATAGTGACTCGCATAAAACAACCTGATACCTTCTTGACTGAGGTGTAATTTGAACCAGGGACTTGAAAGGTAACAGTCTTAGGGTGGTTTTACTCAAAGCAGATCCACTTAATGGTCCTCCCTTAAGTTGGGACCATTAAGTTTACTCAGAGCAAAACTAAACACTTAGTTCTTAGCCTCTGCATTGCACGCGCCTTTCCCCCTGGGTTGTTTCATAAGGGCCTACTTGTCTACTAACACTAACTCTTAAAGCCTGACCCCTATTTCATTTCCCCCCATAGAGGTATGTCCTACTGATTTTAGCAAATAAACATGATCAGGATTTATTTGCAAAAGTGTTTGTCCGCTTTCTGCTAACTTTATCCATGTTTGATAGATTACAAGGATGTGAATTTGCAGGGTAACAGATTTATTGGTACCCTGCAAGGTTAACAAGGTCATCTGAAATAATTTCTCTGACACCAATGGGAGCTGGGCTGGCTGAGGTCCATCAAAGGTCACATATGCAATGGATTTTGCATTCATATTCATTTTAATACAAATTTCAAAAAAGATTAATTATAAGTCAGTTCAGTATGTGTGACAACAACATAATCCTTGGATTTAACTGCCCGTTTTATGACTTGTCAAAAAGAAGCCATTGCACTTGAAGGAACTAGATTCCTAAATAAAGACCATATCCATTCAATCAGCATTGTAAATAATCTAGAACCTGACCTTGCAAATGCATGCTCACTTGAAGAAGGGTCTCCAAGAAACATTCTGGTGTTCTACAACTACCTGCTTGGTGGAAGAGTGGAATGTTATAATTCCAGAAACGCAGATGAAACATTGCTCATTCAAGAGATCACGAAGTGATTCACTTATACCTGCCCCCGCATTTTATCCTATGGGCCCAACAATCCATTGCAGGCTCTCTGTGCATGTTATTAGTGTGGGGGTTACTGGTGTCTCTACCTTTGACCTGTCTTCCAAATGCTGTAGCATTAACTCCTCTACTCCATCTTTAGCACCACTCCTGGCGGAAATGACCCTTACCTCCTTTCAGGGCCTAGAGGCCATCCTTGATTTGGACATAAAGAGCGCCAAGGCCACACACATGCCCTTCGGAAAAGTATTCCGGACGCTCTTCCTGTTGCAATGACTTTAATTGTGAATAGGAAAGCAGGGGATGTAGGTGAGAAAAATTCGCCACTGTCATCTCACCATTCCATTAGTCACTGATAAAGAAATTCCCATTGCTACTGTGGTGAGTGAGGGAAAAGGTTCCCTCCCATGCTTGGGAGAGTGTCTGGTGGTAAGTCAGACTAAGAGTGGACTAATCCATTCCTTTACTTCTCTGCTTCTCATCAAACTTGAAGAGTTATTAAAACTAGGGATTAAGGGCAAGGCAGGACTAAGCAGGCGTAATGGTACCATTAATACAGAAACTGGCTCAGTATTCTGAATTATTATTAATGCTTTTATATACCACCAAGGAGCTCTCCCTCTCACCACAGCAACCCTGTGAGGTGGGTTAGGCTGAGAGATGGTGACTTGGCCAAGGTCAGGCAGTGAGCTTCCTGGCTGATGATGGCTTTGAACCCTGGTCTCCCAGTTCCTAGTCCAACACTCTAACCACTACACCATACTTGATCTCATTGCATCCTATAGAACAGGCACCCCCAAACTCAGCCCTCCAGCTAATTTGGGACTACAACTCCCATCACCCCTAGCTAACAGGACCAGTGGTCAGGGTTGATGGGAGCTGTAGTCCCAAAACAGCTGGAGGGCTGAGCTTGGGGATGCCTGCTATAGAACCAAATCTATAGGCTTCAGTCTGGGAAATAGCAGGTTTGCAAGTGATGTCCTGAAGTGCATCTCATTCATTCTTACTGCTAAAGCACTTGCACCTGGAGACAGCTTTGTGTGCTGAGGAAACTGCTGAACACAGTTGACACCAAATGGTCCAGCTACCTCAGCTGGAGATCCCACGGAAGGGGCACTATCCCTCCTTTGCATCCTGAAGGCAGCCCAGAGAAAGGATTATATTTCCAGTGCTTTCTTCCCAAACCAAAAACGAATCCGGAGCTAGCTTCAGGAGAAAAGGGTATCACAAACAACAGACAACTCACATTAATTTCTTTTCCTTTACTTTGCATGGTTCCTCTGTGATGGTGCAGACAAAAAGAGCCAGCTTGCCAGCTAGGGCAAATTTCTGGAGTTCCACTGGAAATCTTATAAGGTAATTTGCACCAACAGAGTGTGCAAACTCCAGTGACCTCTGATGTATATCTTGATTCAAATGTAGTACCATCTGGGTAAACATCTCCTGTTTCATCTTGTCCTAATCCACCCATGAATGAAACGCAAAGCCTGACTGGCTTAAACCAAAATAGGAGCTTCCGTTGGCCTTTTGCACCAGCTTAACTTAATATAATTCTTGATTTACCTAGAGGAAATTCCAAAGCAATGCCTGTTTTCAAAACATTTGTTTCAAAATAAATGCTTTTAAAAATGCTGAAATTAATCATCTGGGGTGCAGGGTGTGGGAACGCTGGAAAAAGAAATTGCTCCCTTTGGCTGGACAGGGAGCCTGAACTGATCAGTAAAAAGCTTTTCCATTGTCTCCGCATGCCCCCAACTGGCAGATGGGCTGAAGGGATCTGGGAGGAAACCAGCATTCTCTAGTGCTGATCTAGACCTTACACAGAATATTTGCAATCTATGCACGCACAAATTGCCCAGATAGGAAAGCCATACTGAAAATTGATTATTCATAACAAATCCTGATTAGGATCTACTCTTATGAAACACTAACTGCACAATGCTGGAACACCATGCTTTCCAGAAGTGCTTTGCACCATGGTACATTACACTTCAGTTCCTAAGCATATATTTTTTTCAGGAAGAAGACATCATCACCAAATGTGTACTGTATTGTTTAACTAAAGATTATCTTAATGGAAAGAAGTCACATCATGCAACGGGGGGGGGGGGGGGGGATATGTAGATATCCAGCCAAGGCTGTGGCACAACTCCAGAGCTCTCCTTCTTTGTCGGATTTAAAATCAACAAAATCAGCAGACCCAAGCTAAGGATGGGTCCAATACAAACTGGATAAACAAGGAACTCCCATCCCTAAATCTAGAGTGTGAACATGATAAAGGTGGAGACCTAGAAGATGATAGCAGCCCTCTCAGGATGGGACTGAAACTGCAGCAGCCTCTAAATGATGCTGTAAAGTTTCTCACATAAGGAAGTGATTGCACTTCTGATGATGCACATCTACTGTTTTAGAAAAGAGTAACCTCATATTAAAATGGCACTTGCAAATCTGAATGAGATTGCAGTCATGGCCAATAAGGCAGAGATTACTAGACATTGCTGAAAAGCAGTAGATAGACATTAGGAGGATTTAAGCAGCAAATGTAAAGCTTATGGAGAACATGCAGCACAGATTCTAGATCTAGGGATACTATGGTAGAGGGAATGGGCCCCATCTCCAACCCAGGAGCTACACATTAAAATAAAAAGACAGGTAGACAGTCAGCCCTCAATCCCAACACGGACGCCCAAATTCACACAGAGTGGCACACTCACGTAGCACATCAAAACAAAAATGCTCCTGTGCATTGCAGCGCACAAGCACTTCATGCACACATCCTCAAACATGAATCCACCTCCCCAACCCATAATGACAAAGCTCTACTATTCACTTTAAAATCAGTGTACATGGGCGCATATGCACACCCATCGACACACCCCGTCTCCAGCCTCTGCCCCTTTATGTTACCCATTGCTGAGTGCTGTAGCAAAGAATGGGAAGCCTGAGGGAGAAAGCTTTTGGGTAGCTCAGTTCCTCCGTGACCCTGGAGCCCAAATGCTGAAGACAGGTTCAACTCCCAAGTTTTCTTCCATTTATTTGCAAAGAATAATGTCATCTTCAGATTTACTGTATATCCTTAAGCCCCAACAAAATCAAGTTTCTTATTGAAGTAGTAGCGGGTCAGGATGTCCATCAACTAAGTATGTAACGAGACAAATGATGCCATACAATTAGAGGGAGCTTATTGTGTATAGTGTTTACTTAACTGAAGTAAAATTGGTTTTATATGGGTGTTTTAACTTGGAACTGTTTAAATTGTATTGTTAATGGATAAATTTGGATGTATTGTTTTCGTTATGGGCCAATGGCTGCAATAAATCTAATCTGAATCTGATGCCACACAATTTAAAATGGAAGCAAGGTTGCTTACATTTTAAATTGTATGGTATCTTTTGTCTCTCTTTAAAAAATGTCCTTTATTAGTCACTATTTGCCCTCTGCAAATCTTAAAAACAGCCATACACTTTCACAATTACTCAACAAAACAAGGTTCTTCACTTTATCAGAGCTGGCCTCTCACTTCACTTTGTGAATTTGCAATTCTCAGAAAGTTTGGAAGGGTCAATATTTCAAGAGTCTCACCTATAAATATATTCAAAATTAAAGTGCAAAAAAGGAGAGTGATATTTTCAGAGCAGTTCCTATCATTACTTTTTTTGCTTCACATAATAATAGGCTATGATACATTATGAATGCAGGTCCAAAATACAAAATTTACCCTGAGGCAAAAGGGCTCTGTCTTTGGTATCCATAACTAGCGTGCGCGCACAGGCACACAGAGTGAAAATTGCCATTGGCCAGCAGAGCATGTGTAAAGCAGGCCAGAATGAGCCAACATGGTAGCTCCCCATATATATTAGGACCAGGGTTGGCACATTCCATTTTGCTGCTTGAGGCGAAATGGGAAGTGCTGCTATACCCTGCCCCTGCTGCAGCTCCCACCACCGCCTGCCTGCTCCCACTGCGGCCACCTCCTCTGCTGCCGCTGACACATCTGTCACTGGCAGAGAAGCAGCACTGATTTGGGACAAGATTGTGTTGATTTTGGGTGAGATCTGACCCCCTGGGGGCTTCTGCAGTCTGAAACAGCAGCCTCACCCTACCTAATGACTGAACTGGCTCTAGGACTCCCATCTGTCCTGGTTCTCCATTTCAGGCTCAGAACTCAAATTGATACCAGGACTGGAAGTTTTGAAAGCTTTATTGATGAAATGAAAACAACATTCCCACGCAGGTCTACAGGTTATAAACAGGTAAAATTTGGCAGAGAATTATGAAACATGGCTAGGCTTAGCTAAGATGTTGATCCAACATTTGACTATACTTTCCTGTTGAAATGCTGGAAGGCACAACTACATCAGACTGGGCTAGCAAAAGGGTACTCCTTTGTTGAGGTTGGGCATATAGAGTTTTTGCTTGCTCTGGCTGTGTAACCACCATGTGCTTGGAGATGGAGTCAGAGGAGCCAACTCACAGTTGGACTTCAGAGTGCTTGCAGTGTTTGGTATCACAGATGTGGCTGTTCTTCGTACAGATCACTAGGCTCTTCTCCTGGCTCCAGATCCCCACCTCTCAACCTGCTGGGACACTTCCCTGGAAAACAAGGGGGGTGCGGTGGGTGTGGTCTGCCCCGGGTGTCATCCCTGAGCGGGGGTGATATCACCATGCCACCTCCGGGATGCTCGCTGCTCACCGCGGGTGGCACCCCCTGGGAGGCTCGCTGCTCACCACGGGTGGCTAGCCCCGCCCCTGCAGGCAGCTAGCCCCGCCCCTAGGTGCACAGCATGTGTGCCGTTTCAGGTGCCGGAGCAGCTAGCTCTGCCTCTGTCTGGAGCAGTCCCATCCTGGAGTCCTAGGCGGTCATCCCCCAACACACTAGAACCTTCCCCAAGGCCAGCCTCCTCCATCTCTCTGAGCGCCTCCCATTCTGCACCATCACCTGACCACAGGGACCTTGACACCATCAATCCCAGTTCCTACAGCCAGTGACCAGGGACCATGGCGGTTGTAGTCCAACAACATCCAGAGGTCAACACATTGGCTATCCCTGCCTGAGGCCTTGGCCTCTCTACCTTATGCTTTGCACTGGATGTTAGTATGGAAAATTCCAGACCAGAAGTGCCAATAATAACTGTGATGGCTTGTGACTGTACTTTCTTTCCTCCAAAGTACCTAGGACTTTATAATTATTTATAACAAGTCCCTGAGCCAGCCAAAGATATGGGGTTTTCCCAGAAGAATAACCTGGGGTAGGGTGACACTGGTGACTCTTCACCCCGCCCTCCCTAAACAGTCTTATTTATGGGTATTTTCAGCCTTATCCTTTTTGTTTCCTTCTTTTTTTGTACTCTCATTTCCCTTTGTTTTGGGTTTGAACTTTCACCTCAGACCTTTTTAATAGTTCCATAAATCTACCACCCATTCAGAGCCTTTGGGAAAGGCAAGCGCCACACATCTAAATAGCTCCCACACCCCTTATTTGTGAGTGAGGCCCCAAGCCTATGGGGCTACTTCAGAGAGCCCAGTGAGCAGCAGGCACCAGCAGACAGACAGCAGAAGCCTATAATGCCATCCAAGCAGGCCTGAGATGAAATTGTGAGGAGCAAGGTCCAAGTTCAAGTGCTTCCTGCACCTGAGAAGTGTGCCTATGACACAGTGATCACACACCCTAAAGCGTGTCACTGTGCATATAAAAAGCTTTTTTAGGCATAATAATTATGGGTGATGCTTTCATTAATGAACTGAAACCAATGCAGGACCAGGCTCACAATTACGCAGTTTGGGATCTTCCTTTAGCGAGTCTGATTGCAACATCAATCAAGCAATTATAAAATGTGGGGAGGAGTCTGGCTGTACACTGGCTCCCGGAGGTAGTGCACAAATATTATTAAGGCACAAGAAGCTCCTGTTCTGATCCACATCAAGACCAGGAAGGGCCCAAGACAAGAGAGCCCATTGCCCATTCCACATGCAGAATTTTACCTTCTGAGCTTATATATATATATATATATATATATATATATATATATATATATGCCACCGAATAATATTGTTCACCGGGCAGCTCTCAGATATGAAGAGTAAAATAAAGTCTTTTGAAAGAACGATTTCAGCATTAACACTGTCAGTTGAGACAGAGGTAAAACCAGTTTCATAGCATGGCAAAACATACACGGCATGCAAAGAGTTAGTTGCAATTCAAAATATTGAAAAATTGATTTTAAAATGCCTGGGAGATTTTTTTAAAAAAGGAAATATGTTCCTAGTACTGAAATGATAAAAAGAAGGTACCAAGTGAGCCTTTCTGAGGAGGGCATGCCCAACCAGGTTGCCACCATCAAGTGGCCACATTTTGGCAGCCAACCATCTCCCCTCCCCCACAACACATAACCAAGTTCCAATTATATTGTGATGCTGGAGTGTACAGATGGGGACAGCAGGCAGCTACCAACCGATTACCAAGACACTGAAGTGCATTACGACCAATAGGTACCTGCTAAGGTCCAAAGGGAATTGAGTTTCAAACTCCTGCTGAAGAGGACACACAGTCTTATATATGAAACAGCAGTGGCAGTTCCACTTATCACACTATTACCAACATTTAGGTGGAACAGCTCCAATTTATGTCTACATACATCAGATTACAAGATACGTATCCCCCAAATTTGTAACTGTGCAATTCATAGAATTCAACACAAGCTGCTGTATCCACTGTCTAGCAGTAACTAGGCAGACAACTGCTAAAAAATCTCCCTGTAACAGCTCCAGTCATGTATGGAATTAGGTCGCTTCTAGACTCAAGCCATAAATTTAATTCATAATTTGGCATTAATGAAACGGTAGAAAGGAAAGCGGATTTATCAGACATGACCTGGCCCTGGGACCAGGCGCACACAAGGGGTAAGTAAGAAGGAACAGCTTGGTTGATTACCTGTGATACAGTTGCGTGTCAAGGTCCCCAATACACCCCAAAGGAAAACACAATTGACACATAATTTTTGTTTAAATTTTTTGTCATAATTTTGGCCACAACTTTATTCAAATACAGCCATGTGAGTGATTGCTTAGGCATTGGTAGCACTAACTGCCCCCGCACGGGGACAGCTCTGACATTCGCACCCCCCGCGAAGTCAGGAAGGGTAAGTCACCTGGGGAGAGAGACGGGACTGGGAACCATGCCTCACCTCTCCCCAGCATGCTCCCAGGGGCTTGCGTGGCCCTAGCCCCTTGCCAGGGGGTTTCGGACAAAAGCATGGGGGAGCCCCTGGGTTCCTTTAACGGTAAAACCCTTCAGCAGCAGCAGCAGCATTTTGGAGGGGCAGGCACAGCCGAATCCATACCCCCCCAGCAACCAATTCCAGACCAATGCCTAACCGCCAACTGAGCACTGAAGCTCACCGCCAAACCACTCACAAATGCAACCCTTCCTTCAAACCCAAAGTGACCGCAGCCAACCGGGTGTCGTTCCCTACAGGGGAAAGATGTACCCCATCTGCCCTAAAGAGGGCAACAGCCTTGAAGGAAACAGCAGGGTGCATGATCACAGAACCGCCTAAGGCGAGGACCTTCTTTACCGCCACCTTGTTAACGCACTTCCTGGCCTGCTCGGTGGCAGCCGGACTGCGACTGCCACGGCAGAAGCGGCATTGCAGCAACTGCAACCAAATTATTTTTGCATCTGGCAACATAGCAGCCAGTTTCTCCAGGTCCTTCCGTACTGTGTTACACAAGTCACAGCAGTTGGTGGCAGGCAAATCATTCTCCCCCAGCTGGGGCACCATAGCAGAAGGGAGCCCCATAAGACTCAAGTGCTTTTGTATCATTGGAAGCAATTCGGGCCGCAGCATTCCACGTCTGGACAGCCAAGACACCTGCACATGATGGGGAAGGCCAAGTGCTGCTCCAAAGCCAGACTCCCGAGCTCTGATGCCGGCCCAGTGGACAATGCTGTGGCCTACAATCCAAACCCAAACTTTGCACATGTCACACTCGACCGCACCAAAGGAAGGAACTCCTCCCAAAGCATTCCCCATCTGGACACCCAGTATATGTTCACATGGGCAGGAAGACTGAGATGGCGCCCCAGTCCAGACTCGTCAGCACGCTTGCCAGCCCAGTGTACAATGCTTTATTTTTTATTTATTTTATTTTATTTTATTTTATTTATTTATTTATTTTTATTTTATTTTCCCCCTTATTAACATGCTTTCTGGCCTGCTCGACCGACAATCCAAATGTGCACAGCTGCTCCTATGAAAAAAGGAAGTAACAGACAGGCATCAGCAGATCAGCATCTAAAATGGCAGCCGCCAATATCAGGGCAAAACAAAATTAAAGAAAATAAACTTGTTCAGAAACAGCATAGTTAAAGAGCATACACAGAGTGCTCATAGTCATCGGAGGCACAGAGACCCTGGCTCCACTCTGTCTGCCCCAAATATACAATAGCAACTGAGCTATTCTCGATAGATATGGGGCCAGAAACTTGGACCGTGAAGCCGAATGTATAGGACAACAGAAGATTATATGATATAACGATTCTATAGATCCACTTTTACAGTCACAGAGGAGTGAGATCTGTCCGTTGGAGAGTCTGTTACCCAACACATTTGATGGGAAAAGACTCTCCAACGGACAGATCTCACTCCTCTGTGACTGTAAAAGTGGATCTATAGAATCGTTATATCATATAATCTTCTGTTGTCCTATACATTCGGCTTCACGGTCCAAGTTTCTGGCCCCATATCTATCGAGAATAGCTGACAGACCTCAGGAAGCCCAAATAATATACTTATTAAACGATGAAGACTCAAGTAGATCCCTTGCAGTCGCTAGATACCTGATTAATGTCTTATTTCATAAGAGGAGAAATGGATCACTGTATGACTCGGACAGCTTAGCCAAACTTAAGAACCATCAATAAGTGCCAGAACTAAGACGCATATCCCCCAAAATCTGAGGGATTTGAATTGCGGTTGACATAGAGGGAGCTTATTGTGTATAGTTTACTTAATTGAAGTAAAATTGGTTTTATAGGGGTGTTTTAACTTGGAACTGTTTAAATTGTATTGTTTATGGATAAATTTTGATGTATTGTTTTTAGATATGGGCCAATGGCCGTAATAAACCAATCAATCAATGAGCCTGCAAGCAAAAGATACATTCTTAGAGAGAGCATGAGTCGCATGTTTACTGCTAACTGCAGCAGGCCTAGGCTTAAATGCAGGCCTCCCTGCTTCTGCTCTTAAGAATCTTTGACTCATTGCAATATTAAAGGAAGCTGAAAATGGTGCTCCTGCCCAAGGCTAGATCAAAATTCGGCCAACAGCGCTGCACACACCCAAAATAAAGCCACCTTTGGGGATACTGTAAACGAAAGTGATTCCAGCTAAACTGGGAACAGTCCTGACTAGCCCCACAATTAACAAACAGGCAAAATGCGGGAAACCTTTTTGCAAAAGAAAGCCCCTCATGGGGGCTCTCTCCCCATTGGGAAAGGCAAGCCAAGGAGGATTATGCCCAGGCAGCGCTCACAGGTACAGGGAGAATCTTCTCAAAGGGCAGGGTAAGGGGTGGGGTGGGAAATCAAAGAGGAAAAGAAAAGGGGTGGAATTAAATTAATTAAGGTACTAGAGAGGATTAAAGAGAAGGGGGGAAATAAAGAAATATAACCAGACAATGAGAAGATCACTTCACGGTCCAGGTGCTCCTGGTGATCCGAAGCACGCAGCGAAAGAGGACGTCCGTTGCTGCGTGCCTTGTATTTAACAAATAGGGCTGTCAATCACTAAATGGCAACATGTAATTTTCCCCAGTAACAGCCCACCCCTGCTTACGAGTTGGCCAATCCATCTGCCCAGAAACAGCAAGGTGTCTTGGAATCCCCAACCGCAACACGTGCTCTCCGTGATGGAGAACACGCTTTCCTTGACAAGGGCCTCCAGATCCCTAAGCATGCAATGACTCAAGCTCTCATGCTAATTTTGTCCTGCCAATATTACATGGACAGATCAGCAGTCAGCATTGGGCAAGAAATGGCACTGCAAGGCCATTTGGGTGGGTAGGTGGAAACTTTGCTTCATTAATCCGTTCTAGCTTCATTTGTGAACTGTCTGGAGAGGACTTCTTGCCCTGAAGTCTGCATAAAAATATGTAAATAATGGACCAAAATTTGTTAAAGGGCTAAAATAGTAGTGTTTGGACAGTGTGGTGGTCAATATGGGATGGACCCCAAGTACCATAGGAACCCTTATCAATGGCAGGCACCATAGACGTGCCCAGAACACTCCTTCCTCCCATTTCTCAACTGCTCCAAAGTAGTGTTTGCATGGTGCATGCACACTAAGCACAGCAAATATGTACATGTAGATAAATAAACAGCCATTATGCTGGTACATGTAAAAATATAAGCAAATAAAATAACGCATGGCATGGAGAAAATAGAGAAAAGATTTTCTCTCCCTCTTATAGCACTGGAACTTGAGGACATCTAGTGAACCTGAACATTGAAGAATTCAGGATAGACAAAAGAATCTACTTATTCCCACAGTGCATTCCATTTCGTTGGAGGCAGATGTGGCCACCAGCTTGGATGGCTATCAAAAGGGATTAGGCAAATTCACTGAGGCTATCAATGGTCACTAAGCTCTTCCTCCATGGTTCTGAGACAGTATGCTTTTGAATATCAGTTGCTGGAAACTGCAGGATGGGGAAATGCAGTTGCATTCAGGTTCTGCTTGCAAACTTCCCAAAGGTTGGCCACTGTGAAAAAATATGGTAGACTAGGTGGGCCATTGGCCTGTCCCAGTAGGCCCTTCTTAGGCTCTTATTAAACACACATGTATATGAACACACAAGGACACAGACAGGACAAATGCTGTATTCTAATTGCTAATGTAGGAAATGAAATAATAGATTAGTCACACAATAAAGGCCTTAATTGCTTGCCAAAGCATTTAGGGGACATTACATCGATTTCTAACTGCTGCCAGAGAAATAAACTCCTGTATCATTAGATAACAAGAAAAGAAATGGGATATTTCCTTTTTGAAAGCATCCAGTTGCCTGATGTATTTGCTCAGTAGATTATTTTCTGTCATCTCAGTTAATTGAATTTTATCCATTGCTCTTAGAATTCTTCCCTTTCATAGAAGGTTAAAAAGTTCAGAGGAGTCACATTTTTCAACTTTGTCAATTTATCGTATAAACCAACTTGAGCTGCACAAAGTGTGCTGGGTGGTGGAGAGATGGAGTAACAAAAACTATGAAATAATTGCTTTTTAGTGTCCTGGTGAATCAGTGTTCAAATAATTGTTTGTAAACCATCGCTCTGTAACATGGCACCCAACTGAGATACTGTAACAAGTACATAAAAGACTTTTCATGGATATGGCTCCATCAATACATTTTTGCTGGGAAGTTCCATAAAGATTCCTGATGTTCCATCACTTTCATTTTTATTTGTTGGGGGGGGGGGGGTTGAAACCCAACATTATGTTGAAATTTCACTATAAGTTGATTTACAATAGAATATTTACCTTGCCATGAAACACAGCCTTGGTGGAACTATTTTACAACGTGTGAACTACCACCATGCAGTTTTTTTAAAAGTTTTTTTAAAAACACACAAACACACAAATAAACACAAATTGTACAGCTGTAGTGCAATTATATTTTTAAAATGTATTCTTAAAACTTTAACCTGATGAATATTTTCTGGGGGAAATTTAACTAACATAGCAAACTCTTTTTCTCCCAAAATAATCCCACCATTAAAAAAAGGGGGGTGTTTTGGATTTCAATCTTGGGTCCAATAAATGCCCAATGGATGTATGAATCATATTTCCCCCCCCCCAACACCATGGCACAGCTGACATTGACACTGAAATAACAGTGTGTCAGCTAGTCAATAAAAAGTCAAAGAAGACTGACAGATTAGTGGTTCTTATCTCTCTGAATCAGCTCATAGTGTAGACTGGACTGAAGGTCAACATCTAGTGACTCTTCTGCAGTAAACAAGTGTCTAGAGACTATGGATTTTCTGCTATGTAAGCTGCAGTGTCCCTCATTGTTGGGTAACACAGCACCAATTTCAAAACTGTCAATGTGTATTATGGAAAAAAACCCTCCCATGTACAAAGCCCTACATTTGTTGACATCTCGCCTCCTCAACTTTAGGTGGGGCTCACTCCTAACCACTGTGTTCTTTCACTCTGCCATCAACCAGCTTTCTCAGCATGACTAGCAAGCTTAATGGAGAGGATCAAAAAGTTTGAGCAGTCCAGATGCCAGTTCTCCAACCATGGATGGATGCTTCAGATGGAAAGGAGCCTATCATTCTCTGGGACAGAGTACGTGGCCCTGGCAGTGGAGTAGAGCCCCCAGCTACAAGCACATGGAGTGGCACTCTAACGAAGCACTACTGAATTGGTAAAGTCCGCATTTCGGATTGGGGGTGAGGGAGAAGCAAAATCAATCAAGTCCTCTCTTGTATATTATCACGACTAGTGCTCCCCCCCCCAAGAAAAATAGGTTCCAGAACTCACCATGAAGTTGTTACAGCAAGTCACCGCACAAAAAGGGGAAGACCTGAACAGATGCCGGTTTGACAACAGCTGCGTTCACTGCCCACGGAAGTGCTAAAAACTATGGCAAGCTGTCTCCCTAGCTGCTTTAGGGTTGCCCCTAGTTCTGGTGCAGGTCAAATAAATGTGCCCCCGCCTCCCTCTCTCTCCTCGATTTAGGCAGATGGCCAGGGCCCTTGCGCAAACGTGTGCAGGGCTGGAAACATAAAGCCTGCTTCCACTACACAGAAGACAGATAGAAGAAAAGGAAATAGGAATTGGCTCTGCCCTGTAGATATGGGGTAGGCAACCTAAGGCCCAGGGGCCGGATGCGGCCCAATCTCCTTCTGAATCCGACCCGCGGATGGTCCGGGAATCAGCATGTTTTTACATGAGTAGAATGTGTGCTTTTATTTAAAATGTATCTCTGGGTTATTTGTGGGGCATAGGAATTCGTTCATTTCCCCACCCCCAGAATATAGTCCGGCCCCCCACATGGTCTGAAGGATGGTGGACTGGCCCACGGCTGAAAAAGGTTGCTGACCCCTGCTGTAGATTGACCAAGGGTGGCTAGGAGTAGGTGGAGTCATAGGTCTAAAAAAAGTGTAGACACACACGCTGACCAGCTTCCATTTTGGATTTGAGGAGTTTGGATTTGATATCCTGCTTTACCACTACCCGAAAGAGTCTCAAAGTGGCTAACATTCTCCTTTCCCTTCCTCCCCGACAACAAACCCTCTGTGAGGTGAGTGGGGCTGAGAGACTTAAGAGAAGTGTGACTGGCCCAAGGTCACCCAGCAGCTGCATGTGGAGGAGCGGAGATGCGAGGCAAGAAGCGGGCAGGGAGAGTGCCAGCCCGCAATAGTGCCTACCTGAGAGGAGCTGGAAATGTGCTCTGGCTGAAAAAAGCAATGATCATAGTTAACTTTCAAAACAGGAAATAAGGTAAATTGACACAGTTCATCTCTCTCACAATAGCTGTAGTAATTTTATTAATACAGGATAGTGACCCCTCCAATTTTTATTATTTTAAAGCAAAATGATTTATGTCTTTTGTATGAATTCATAGCTGATTCATTGGCTGATTAGCTGCTCTCCCTGTGCAAAGGTCAGAGGGGGCAGGGTTTCTGTTGAGGCAGGTGATTAGCTGTGGGAGGAGCTTATCAGAGCTTGTAGGGCAGCGGCTGAAGAAGGAGCAAAAAGGGTTTTCTCCTGTGTGTGTTTCTTGTGGCTGATTAGCCGTTCTCCCTGTGCAAAGGTCAGAGGGGGCAGGGTTTCTGTTGGGGTAGGTGATTAGCTGTGGGAGGAGCTTATCAGAGCTTGCAGGGCAGCGGCGCGCGCAGTTTGATCCATCTTTAGATTTAGGGGAGCTAGTCTCAAACGTTTGTTGGGGGAGACCTAGGTTTTTTGGGGGGGAGTTATTTGTCCTGTCTTCACGCTTTTTATGATGGAGGACCGCTGTAGTCACTCCCAACGACATGTTCTCAAGATGGAGGGTGAGGGAACAGCTGCAGTCGCCTGCGGTTCCTGCGCAATGTTTGCCATCTTGCCAAAGGTTGCAGACAGCTTTACCTGCAGCAATTGCATGTTGATTGCCCTCTTAGAAGACAAAGTCCAGCAACTGGAGGAACGTGTAGCTACACTCCAAAGAATTAGAGAGCTGGAGCTCTTCTTGGAAGCAACAGAGCACACCGTCTCCACCAAGGAGGAGACAGGGGACTCCCCTGAGAAGGAGGCTAGTTCACCAACACAGGAGCCAGATATATGGAGAAACATGACTCAAAGAAGTAGGAGGCCCAGGGTTCGCTCTGATTGTTTAGAATTACACAATCGCTTTGAGGTCCTCTCCCCTAGCATGGAAGACGAAGAGCAGACTCCATTTGAGGATCTCTCCCTCATTACAGTCGATCAGGTATATGAAGACGAGCAGCAAAGTCAGTCATCAGGGAATGTGCAGGCGACCTTGGAACGGACAGCTCATGGAAGAACCCCGACCAGACCTAAGAGGAGGCGTGTAGTGGTGATAGGGGATTCCCTACTGAGGGGAACAGAAGCAGTGATCTGTGGGCCTGACAAGATGTCTCGGGAAGTGTGCCGTCTCCCCGGGGCTAAGATCCAAGATGTAACTGAACGACTGCAAGGAATCATAAAACTCACTGACAAATACCCCTTCCTCTTGGTTCATGTGGGAACCAATGACACTGCAAGCAATAGCCTCCAGAAGATCAAAAGAGACTACGAGGCTCTGGGCAGGAAATTGAAGCAATTAAATGCACAAATTGTCCTCCCAGTTGAACGACGTGGCCCAGGGAGAGAGGGAAAAATAGTGGAAGTGAACAGCTGGCCTCGCAAATGGTGTAAACAGGAACGGTTTGGATTCTTAGATCACGGACTGCAGTTTCTTGAAGATGGACTTCTGGCAAGCGATGGGCTGCACCTCACAACGGTTGGGAGGAATGTTTTTGCCAAAAATCTCAGAAACCTCATCAGGAGGGCTTTAAATTGACTAATGTGGGGGAGGGAGACAGTGCTCCTGGAGGTAGGAGTCTATCAATTGATGAAGATGATCATCCAAATGGCATAGACCAAATGGAGCAAACAGCACGCAGACCTAGTGGTGGGAGGAAAAAAATCCTTAAATAAGAGTCACGGGGGAATGATTAATGGACTTCAATGTCTGTACACTAATGCGCAAAGCATGGGAAATAAACAAGATGAGCTTGAGCTCTTGGTACAGCAAACTAAATATGACATAATAGGCATCACTGAAACCTGGTGGGATAAGTCCCACGATTGGAATATAATAATGGAGGGATACAATCTATTTCAGAGAAACAGACCAGACAAGAAAGGAGGAGGAGTGGCGTTATATGTCAGGGATGTGTATACCTGTGAAGAGATCCAAGATTTAGAACCTCAAAGCCAAAGTGAGAGCATTTGGGTCAAAATTAAGGGAGAGAAGAATAACAGTGACCTCACTGTGGGAGTTTACTATACATCCCCAAGCCAAACGGAGGACATAGATGATGCCTTCCTGGAACAGATGGCCAAGCATGCAAAAGGAAGGGAGATAGTAGTAATGGGGGACTTCAATTACCCGGATATTTGTTGGATGTCAAACTCAGCCAAGAGCATAAGGTCAAACAGATTCCTCACTGGCCTTGCATACAACTTCATTGTCCAGAAAGTGGGAGAAGCAACAAGAGGAACAGCCATTTTAGATCTGGTCCTAACCAATGTTGATGACCTTGTTAGTGGGGTAGAAGTGGAAGGATCATTAGGCGCGAGTGATCATGCTCTTCTGAAGTTTACTATACAGCGGAAAGGAGCAGCCAAGCATACTAGGACTCAATTTCTTGACTTTAAGAAAGCCGACTTCATGAAACTTAGGGAAGTGCTGGGTGAGATCCCATGGACAGTAATACTAAAAGGAAAAGGAGTTCATGATGGCTGGGAGTTTGTTAAGAGGGAGATAGTAAAAGCACAACTTCAGGCAATACCAATGAGACGGAAACATGGAAGGTGCCTAAAGAAGCCAGGGCGGCCATATAAAGAACTTTTAACTGAGTTAAGATTAAAAAAGGATGTGTACAAAAAATGGAAAAGGGGGGAAACCACCAAAGAGGAATTCAAACAAATAGCCAGCACGTGTAGACACAAAGTCAGAAAAGCTAAAGCACAGAATGAACTCAGGCTTGCTAGAGAGGTTAAAAGCAACAAAAAAGGCTTTTATGGGTATGTTCGTAGCAAAAGGAAGAACAAAGAAACAGTGGGGTCACTGAGAGGAGAAGATGGTGAAATGCAAACAGGGGACACAGAAAGGGCTGAACTCCTCAATGCCTTCTTTGTCTCAGTCTTCTCCGATAAAGAAAATAATGCCCGACCTGAAGAATTTGGAGCAAATGATTCAGCAGAGGAAACACAGCCCAGAATAACTAAGGAGATAGTACAAGAATACTTGGCTAGTTTAGATGTATTCAAGTCTCCAGGGCCAGATGAACTGCATCCAAGAGTATTAAAAGAACTGGCAGATGTGATCCTAGAACCACGGGCAGTCATCTTTGAGAATTCTTGGAGAACAGGCGAAGTCCCGGCAGACTGGAGGAGGGCAAATGTTGTCCCTATTTTTAAAAAGGGAGAAAGAGAGGATCCAAATAATTACCGCCCAGTCAGTCTGACATCAATACCAGGGAAGATTCTGGAGCAGAACAGTCTGTGAGCACCTAGAAAGGAATGATGTGATCACCAATAGTCAGCATGGATTTCTGAAAAATAAGTCATGTCAGACTAACCTGATCTCGTTTTTTGACAGAATTACAAGCCTGGTAGATGAAGGGAACGCAGTGGATGTAGCCTACCTTGATTTCAGCAAGGCATTTGACAAGGTGCCCCATGATATTCTTGTAAAGAAGCTGGTAAAATGCGTCTTGACTATGCTATCACTCAGTGGATTTGTAACTGGCTGACTGACCAAACCCAAAGGGTGCTCATCAATGGTTCCTCTTCATGCTGGAGAAGAGTGACTAGTGGGGTGCCACAGGGTTCTGTCTTGGGCCCGGTCTTATTCAACATCTTTATCAACGACTTGGATGATGGACTCAAGGGCATCCTGATCAAATGTGCAGATGACACCAAACTGGGAGGGGTGGCTAACGCCCCAGAGGACAGGATCACACTTCAAAACGACCTTGACAGATTAGGGAACTGGGCCAAAACAAACAAGATGAATTTTAACAGGGAGAAATGTAAAGTATTGCACTTGGGCAAAAAAAATGAGAGACACAAATACAAGATGGGTGACACCTGGCCTGAGAGCAGTACATGTGAAAAGGGTCTAGGAGTCTTGGTTGACCACAAACTTGACATGAGCCAACAGTGTGACGCGGCAGCTAAAAAAGCCAATGCAATTCTGGGCTGCATCAATAGGAGTATTGCATCTAGATCAAGGGAAGTAATAGTGCCACTGTATTCTGCTCCGGTCAGACCTCACCTGGAGTACTGTGTCCCGTTCTGGGCACCACAGTTCAAGAAGGACACTGACAAACTGGAACGTGTCCAGAGGAGGGCAACCAAAATGGTCAAAGGCCTGGAAACGATGCCTTATGAGGAACGGCTAAGGGAGCTGGGCATGTTTAGCCTGGAGAAGAGGAGGTTAAGGGGTGATATGATAGCCATGTTCAAATATATAAAAGGATGTCACATAGAGGAGGGAGAAAGGTTGTTTTCTGCTGCTCCAGAGAAGCAGACATGGAGCAATGGATCCAAACTACAAGAAAGAAGATTCCACCTAAACATTAGGACGAACTTCCTGACAGTAAGAGCTGTTCGACAGTGGAATTTGCTGCCAAGGAGTGTGGTGGAGTCTCCTTCTTTGGAGGTCTTTAAGCAGAGGCTTGACAACCGTATGTCAGGAGTGCTCTGATGGTGTTTCCTGCTTGGCAGGGGGTTGGACTCGATGGCCCTTGGGGTCTCTTCCAACTCTATGATTCTATAGTGCATATGTTTACTTTATTGCTTATAAACAATGGGCACTCAGTGCATAGAACCAGTGAACTGAGTGAGCCACAGATGTTGCTTCCGCAGATTAACCATAATATATTGTGATTCAAGGACCCGCCACCCGCTTGAGGATAAGAAAGACACATGGACACGGTATATCAGGCTAATGGGCTAGAAAAGGCCACAACTTTATTGATTACAGCATGTGAGAGGTATTGGCTTAGGCATTGGATAAAACAACAGAGCGTGACTCCACCCACTCGGGGAGGGGTGAGTCTATCAAGGGTTAACCACCAGTGGGAGGAGCCTGTTGACGCAAATACAACTGGAAGCTCCCCCTGAAGTCACCGGGGGTTGTGCCACGGCCCTAGCCACCAGCAAGGGCCCTAGCCACCAGCAAGGATCCATGACCGCCAGTTTCCTTTACCGGAATACCCATAAAATGGAGGGGTAGGCGATGGCCACACCCTGCCCTCCAATACACAACCATATTCCAATGCCTAATCGCCACCCGAGCCAAAGAGGCTCGCCACCAATACCCTCACAGCTGCAACCAATCCCTGATGATGTGGCCAGCCCAATATCATTGCCGAGGTCTGAAAGGTGAACTCCGTCATCACGAAATAAAGACCATTCGCTGAACCGGATGTCAGCATGCTGAATCACTTGGCCATTCATATATTGCAATTTGCGCGCCACCACACGGTTTAAAGTTTTCCTGGATTTTTCAACGGCCCTAGGGCTATGGGAGCCACGCCAGCAGCACAATGGCTGAGAAACGCTGCCGGGCCGCTTTTTAGCGTCTAAACCCCGCCCCAAGCCTCCAGACGATTGGCTGGCCACCTGGGGGCGTGGCACGGCAGCTGGCGCAGTTGGGCAGGGGGCGGAACACCCCCTGCCAAAGCGGGAAATGGCTCCTGCTCACAACTCCTCCCCTCCCTGAGGAGGAGAGGCTTTATTAATTTATATAGTACTTACTTGCCAAAATGGCTTCTAAGTAGTTTCCTTGCATAAAACCAATTATCAAAATATAATCACACATGATTAAAAATACACAATTAAACAATGTCATCAAAACATTAAAATAAACACCCATAATTAAAATGTTTGATAAACAAGCCCAATAAAACAGCACAACCTTTAAGACAGTTAAACAGCAATTAATACAATTTAAGCAGGAGGGTCGAGGAGGAGATCAGGGGAATGCGTGCCAAAAGCAGGCAGAATGTCAGTACCAACAGGGACCCTCATATTTCAGTGCTGAGAACATTCATACCTAAATGGTGACCCCAAAAGTTACCCAAACTTTGGCTTTTCCTATTAAGAGTAGAACTGGGGAATCGGAAGTGCACGACACTCACGCAGCTGAGACCCTCACTTTCTGAATCAGCTCTCAGGCTCTTATTCTGTGGCCACACGCCTGCTGTTATAACAGAGATTACAAAACTGGGAACAAGTTAATGTATTAAAGGAATTATGGACGAACAAATCCTTATTTCACCTAGATACAGGCTGAATTCTAATCATCTCAAGCTTAAATGGTCCACAAGTTCCATTAGCTGCACAACCAAAGGACTTACAAGTTTATTGATCCATGAAGCAAACAATCTCACCTACTGTGTAAAGACAGATCTGCAGGTGTCATATGGACAGAGAAGGTCGGCACAGGGATGTTTCTCTATGCTTAGCAGGGTTTTTTATATACAAGAGGATCTTAAAAAATGTATTAAGCACATGCAGAGAATCATGAAGATGTCAATAGTTATATATTGTTTTGATAATGATGATGATTAGAATTTATAAACTGCCTTTCATTTCTATATGAAATACCAAGGCAGTTCAGAAACAATTAAAAACTAGCAGTAAAATAAAAAGAATAAAAAGTTATGAAAATGCAGCTATGTGTAATTAAAATATATAATAGACAAGTGTGTTAAATAAAAGTTTAAGCTACCTGTTGGAGTAGGTGACAGTCTTTCAACTCCAAGTGCTTTTGGAGTATACTGATCATTTGAATTCATTCCAGTCCAGTTTCATGACTGGATTTGGGAAGGAAGCAGCTTCGGTTGCCCTGGTGGGTGACATGCTGGGGAATGGACAGAAGGAATGCAACCATATTGGCTCTCTTCATCACCTTCTGGCCTTGGTTTCCTTCTGGACAGCCCAGCTGTGTTGGGCCCAGGCAACCCAGGGACATAGTAGCTTTAATCCTTCCTGGATTAAAGGTAAACCCCAGAAAGTGGTGCTGGGGCACTTCTGTTCCAGCCCATGGCCTTTATTTTACAGCAGGTGTGGGGAGGCTTTGCTCCTCCAGATGCACATTTGTCAAGACAGTTATCCTGGATCTGGAGCTGCCTGGAAAAGCACAGGTCGTGATGGCCAGGAGTGCCTTTTACCAGCTCAGGCTTGTACACCAGTGTGACCTGTCTGGAAAGGGTGGACCTTACCTTACCTCTGTTACCTGTGTAGTGATGACATCCAGATTAGACTGAGGCAATATGTTGCATGTGGAGCTGCCTTTAGAGATGATTTTGAAATGTCAACTGGTGCAAGATGCAGCTGCCCAGTTATTGAATAGAGGCAAAGTGGTTGGAACACACAATACGTGTACCAGTTGCCAGTGTGTTTATGGGCCTAATTTGGTGGTAATGATCTTTAAAGGTAAAGGTAAAGGTACCCCTGCCCGTACGGGCCAGTCTTGACAGACTCTGGGGTTGTGCGCCCATCTCACTTAAGAGGCCAGGGGCCAGCGCTGTCCGGAGACACTTCCGGGTCACGTGGCCAGCGTGACATCGCTGCTCTGGCCAGAGCCAGAGCCAGAGCCAGAGCCGCACACGGAAACGCCGTTTACCTTCCCGCTGGTAAGCGGTCCCTATTTATCTACTTGCACCCGGAGGTGCTTTCGAACTGCTAGGTTGGCAGGCGCTGGGACCGAGCAGCAGGAGCGCACCCCGCCGCAGGGATTCAAACCGCCGACCTTTTGATCGGCAAGCCCTAGGCGCTGAGGCTTTAACCCACAGCGCCACCTGCGTCCCTTTTATGATCTTTACAGCCCTAAAAAAACTCTGGCCATCTTATCTGAAGGACCACCAGGTTATCTGAAAGACCACCTTCACTCTTAAGGTTATCTGAAGTTTCTGAATTGTCTTTAAAGGCCGCTCCACATGCAGCACATTGCAGTAGTCTAGGCTGGATGTTACTATGGTTGCTGTGTTTCTGAGCTTCCCATGAACATCTGACTGACCGCTGTTGGTCTTACCCAGCAGGGCTCAAAACAGCAGTCATGGTTTGAGTTGAACAAGGGCTAAAAGGTCAGGAATATTGGCTCTTATCCTGCTCCCACTTGGTGGAGAAAGGCTCTTTATTCATTCACCCCTTCTCTCCACTGAACAGCAGCAGAGGTTTTGGCACAGTCCATTATGTCTCCTTAGTGACTCACTCTAAATATAAATAGCTCTTTAACCTATTTCCCCACATTCTAAAGAGCAACAGAGATTATGACAGAATTCTCCCCTTCCACACTTTGGCTGCCCACTCTGATGCACAGATTAAAAAAAGATTACGAAATAATGAACTAAGAGATGGGTCAGTGGGACCAGCCACCTAAGGTGCATAGTGGGAGAATTCTGGCAGAGCCTCTGTTGACACTGGTGGAGCAAGGCACCTATTTATGTCATGGAGTGAGCAACTAAGATGCATAGAAGGAAAAACTCGGACAATCATTTTGTTGCTATTCTTACTGGAGAGGATGGAATTAAAGAGGCTTTGCCTATGTTGGAGTTTGCACAGGAGAAAGCAGTGCAGGAAAGCGGGTGGGAATTGAGGTGACCATGCTGCAGACTCCTGGGGGTCAGATGAGGCCGTAAGCTACCAGCTGCACATCCCAGCGGTCAGCAGCGTAGCGTGGGTTGTCAGCACCCGGGGCAAGGCAAGTAATTTGCGCCCCCTAACCCGGGGCAAGGCAAGTAATTTGCGCCCCCTAACCCCTAACCTGCCGCCGCTGCCAGCTTCTTCTTGCTGCTGCCTGGGCTGGGGTATTTATGGTAAGGTAGCCACGGCGGCGGCGGCGGCGGGTCCGTGTCAGGTGATCTGAGGCGAGTTGCCGCTGGCACTGCCGCCCAAACGACGCCGCTTGCCCGGAGCAGGAGGGCAGAGAGGCGAGGAAAATGCAACATGGCCCAGCAGCTGCAGCAGCAGCGGTGGCGGCGGGGCTGTGAGGAGGGGCTGCCTGGTGCGCCCTCCGCGGCCCTGATGCGTGGGGACCGCGGCGAACGCTGAGAGCCGCTGCCTGCTGGACGCCTTCAGCCCGGACGCGCGCACAGCTCGTCGGTTCCGCGAGACATGGGGCTCTGCTACAGCCTGCGCCCGAGGCTCTTCGGCGACTCCAGAGGCGGCGAGCGCACCCCACCCAGATGTTGCGCCCTGTGCGGCCGGCCCCCCCTGCACCCCCCACGCTACGCCACTGCCAGCGGTTGAGCATCTACTGAATGGACTGTAATGCAGCTTAACTGACCACATCTTAAAGAATGTGCATTGCAATTTATTAACCAGGCCAGTATGTGTGTGCATATGCACACTCCATCTTGGTTTCTCATTACTTTGGAGAAGAGCACCACTCAATAATGAAAGCTGATTGCCTTTACCACCAAACGATTACCCAAATAATCAGCTTGTGACTTCAGAGCTGCTTGATTTTAAACACTCTCAAAAACCAGCTCCATTTTCTGCTTTAGTGAATAACAATTCTCCACACTGGCATATTAGAATAAATAAGCTCCAACTGTACTGCACTGTTATAAAAGTTTCCAACTATTATAAAATAGTTTCTATAAGATCAGTTTTTCTTATAGCTGGTCAAGTGGAATAATTCCGGAAGGCAATTGTTTGTGGCAGAAGTGTGCTCAGCTTTCTGCCTTATGTTTCTCAATCAGAACATTTCCAATTTAACAAAAGCAATTTGAGAGCCTTTGTTGTTAAATGATTTGGAGGCACTGACGTATACAAAGACCAAATAAGAAACTAGAATTGCCAGCTTATGGAAGAGGATAGGACAGAAAGTTAGAAAGCAAATGAAATGGAAAAATATGCAAAACAGTAGCAAAGCCCCTTGCACAGGTGATTGACAGCTGCCAAAATCCCTTGGGCAACTTTCCCCATACACCCAACAACCAGCTAGTTGTTGGGCACTTGGGAGCTGCTGTGCAAGGCACTTTGCTGGCCATATGCTTGGTGCTCAGGAAGAGCTGAGCACAGGGCAGCTGGTTTGCAAATGACTGGCAAGGGGGCGGGGCGGGGCGGGGGCGGGATAGGAATGTGGCCCTGCAGGCCAAAAAGCTTCCACACCCTCAGGATGAAGTGTTAGAGTGAGCTCTCTTCTGGTACCCATCATCCTTACACTGGCTCGCCCCAGAGGGTTTTTGTGGCACTGCAATAAGGCAGAATGACATGAGAGTTCACCTGCCTTATTCAGGTTTGTAACTGCAACCTGAAAAATATCCATTGACTGCCATGTTGCGAGTTCCACCAACAGGCATCCCACAAGACTCATGGGGCTGCTTGTGAACCTGAGCTGCTTCAGAGGCAGATTTAGGGGAGAATGACCATTTTGCCTGCACTGGGCACCAAGCCCAGAGGGCGCCACAGGGGACACGGCAACAGTGGCAAACCATGGCATGCAAGAGGCTGGGGGGCACAGGATTTTGGTGCTACACATGGCACGCACCGCTGAAACTTTAAAGCCCAAAGTCAACCATTGGGTGCTGGGGGAGGGGATAAAATGTGCTAGGTGGTGGTGTGCAGCGTTGGCAAATGTGGTAAGTGAAAGGATTAAGCACTTTCTTCCAGAGCACCATTTCTTTGCTTCAAAATGTACTCTTCCATTACCATTTTGCAACACGGAGGAAAGAGGAGAGTTAAGAGGGTAAGCTCCATTCTGTCACTTGCTGTTCTGTGTTAGTCCCTATGTAAGCAGCAGCTCTCCAGGGTTTCCAGAAGGATCATACCCATCCCTATTGTTATAGGAATTCCAGTTGTTATAAGAATTCTAAGGTCTCAAATATAAATTAAATGTTCTTAAATGTATAACGCACATACATAAGTATATAAACCTCGTGTCTGAAATAGTACAGGAGAGCAATCCAGAAACCATTTTGACTCTCACAATGACCCCAAATTTTCCTCTTCAGAAAGAGCAACAACAACAACAACAATTTATTATTTATAGCCCGCCCATCTGGTTGGGTTTCCCCAGCCACTCTGGGCAGCTTCCAACAAAATATTAAAAATACAATAAAACACCAGACATTAAAAACTTCCCTAAACGTTGTCTTTTGCTTGCAAATCCTGTCTTTAGGCCACATTTGGGTATGAATAGGGTGAGCCTGTGACCTGGATTCAGGAACTAACTATTAACCATCACAAAAGAATGGCCAGACTGCCTAGGTAATGCAATCAGTGACCATTATCAGGTATCCTGGCAAACAGGATTTCTGCTGTAGACCACCTCCTCTGCTGTAGACCACCTCCTTCTGTGATATATGTATGATGTTTCAGGGGGGTGGTCTTGGGCTACAGGATGGGCAATTTCAAAAGTCTGTATAAGGGCTTGCACACCATTGTCCAGGGATTTCTCCTCCCTCCTGTATGTGGTGAGTGGGGACCGTGTTGCAACAGTTAATAAAGATCAGGCTTGCTAGCTACTTTGCTTTTCAATATACTCTGGTTGGCCTCTGTTATTTTCTCCTACCGATAGGGGACCCACTTAAGGACTCCATACGGGCTCTTGGATACCCCACCAGGGAAAAGGAGCAGGTTTTTTTTCTTATAACACTACCTAGAGACAACCTGGAAGTGAACCTGGGATCTTTTGTCTGTTGTTATATCTCTGTTTTCTATACTAAATTATCACTGGGAGGAGTGCAGATAGAAGAAACACCAGGTGCACCTGGAGCAGCAAAAATGAACACCTTCCTCTGCCCCACCTGTAATAAAACATGTCTCCACAGCCACAGCAGGCGCTAAAACTTTCCAACAGTTTTACTATAACCCCAAAGGCATACTCTTCCATTGTCTCCTGAGACAGACTGATGCCAACAACAAATTTATATACATTATAAAATGAAATAATAATATGAATAAGTATACGCACACAGACATTAAAAACTTGTGTATCATTCCCTTTCCACCCCCTCTGTAACTATGGGTGGTATTCATTCAGAGTAAACCCAGTGAAGTTAATAAGCATGACCAACCATTAATCTCAGTGGGTCAACTCTGAGTAGAACATCTTTCCCGACACTAATGTTTTTGAAGAGGTTCTTTAATGTGTAACTTATTTAATAAGAGTAACTGGTTCCAGTGTGGAATCTTAAAGCATTCCATTCTACATTCTGAAGCTAAAAGGGCTCTGATAATGGTCAGTTTATTAACACAACTTGGTTTAGAAGCCACTGCAGGACAAACTATTGCAGAGGATATGAATACAGAATACAGCAGCCAGAAAAGAGTCTTAATGTCTAGTGGGATGGGAGAGCTCAGGCAGTGATCCTGGGTTTCAGAATAAATGTATTATAAAACACAAAAGAATGTCTCTCTGTGAAATGTCAGAGGGTATGCATTAAGAGCTACTTACTCTAAGCACTTTTCTGAAGGTTGATCTGGGATAAGCAGCCTACACCCCTGCTATAAGGGGTGGTACCTTCCAAAGCTGGCATAGCAGAATGCTAAGAGTATAAGCTGGAAAGTGCCCAGTTCAAATCTCACTTCAGCAACCAACTTGCAAAAGCTGCACTGATACACACTTATTTGGGAGTAAGTCTCAATGAACTTGAGCTGCAGGTTTCCCCAGGCAAGTCACTGTCTATTCATCTCTGCATCACACAACATAGGGAGAATAGCAACACAGACATTGGTGAAGATTCCTGAGATATAGTATATATGGCATGCTTTGAGAGCTAAGGAAGTATTATTTGACCTGAAGATTTCCAGTTCTGTGCTCCATGTGTGCATCAGTGTAAGATCACAGACTTATCCTTGTAGAATTCTGCATATCATACTTTTGGGAAAGTAAATACACTTGTATGGACTCCTATCATTGCCAGATTTCAAGACCACCAAGCTGCGGTTTAAAGGCATGATAGCAGGGTCAGTAACTGATTACACCACAAGTTGTAACAACAAAGAAATACCACGGAGTATAAAATTTGTCCCAACTGTGCCCCATGTCTGAGCTTATTACAAGAGCAGCTACCATTAAAACATCAGCAGGTTTGGATACTGTCCGCATGACCCAGGGAGATATACTGCTGAGGAAAGCAAGTGGCATTCTTGCCTGCAAAAAGCCTGCAAAATTAGTACCTTGTAATAAAAAGTGCAGAGGCATTATGCCTTTGAACACCAGCTGCTGGGAATTGCAGGTGGGCAGAGGACTGTAGCAGTCCCGAGCAGCTTGCAGGCTGCTTCCTGCAGAGATCAGGGGGGCGCTGTGAGAACAGGGTGCCGGCCCAGCTGGGCCATTGGCCTCATCCAGTAGGGTTGCCTTTTCCCTTTTTCTTTTTAGCAAGTAAAGCAGAATGGAGTTCCAGTTGATACTGTACTAGCATTTAAAAGATCAGCTCTAAGTTGTACCAAAATGCACTCCCAGCAAATACTAGGCAGGTTCATCAGTTTTCCCCAAGATAAAATAAATACTATACAAACTTTCATATTGGGTATTACAGTGTCATATTGCTAAAACTTCTGCTATGGAGTGAAATCTAAAAGGCTCTTCTCTTGAACACAGTACTTCTGGTCTGAGGTCAGTAATAGAAGATGACAATCCCACTTCTTTCCCAAGTACCAAAACGAACAGGGGGAAAAAACAAATAATGATATAGTTTCAGATATTCTTGAAGCAAAACATATCACACTGCCACTCATACAAGAATATTTGCTAAATCTCTTGAAATGTACAGACATTTTGCATTCAGTAATTTGATCTATTCAGATATTCGGTTAGGAGCTGCCCAGAGTAGCTGGGGAAACCAAGCCAGATGGGCGGGGTATAAAGAACAAATTTGTATTATCATATTATAAGTTCCCATCCTTTCCCCTCTAAAACTTCAGTGCCATTGATTGGTTATGGGGCAAAAAGTACAAGGGTAAGCCCATGTGAGAGTGTTACATCTGCTGTATGAGGATCAGTAAGGGCTCATTCACACTTCGTCTTATCCCGTTGGGAGGAAAACCGCTCTCTAGTACTCTATCAGAGCAAACAGCAATTGGGGTTTCCATGGATTGCCATTTGCTCCAATTTAAAGCTAAAGAGCAAGTTTTCCCTGGGAATGGAGCTGGGCATGGGGAAAACTGCTCAGACCTGTGCTTTCTAGGCATGGGACAAGCGGAAGTGTGCATGAACCTAAGACTTGTTTTATAGTATTTTGACAACTGGCAACTACTTTTCAGCAATCTAAGCTATAGGCTATACTTTCCCGCAGAGTTAATTCAGGCATCCTGTGGTAATGAAAGAGGACAATGATTTGCATTTTTAAAATGCGTATGTTCTGTGTCACACAGAAATTTGCGTCCTCCTTTGCAGGTGGAATGGAGGGCTCAAAACAAATTAGTGGCCACACGTGTTACACAGTCTCTGACAGACAGAATGTGAATAGGCAAAGCTTTCCACATGATTGCATTTCCATACTAGAAACAGTTTAACCTGTTGAATTTCTGCCTCCCACATAGCTGTTAAAGGTACTGCAACCTTGGTGAAAAGCAGCAAGTCTAAAGGACCCCACAGATTCCTACTACAGGTGCCAAACAACTCACTTGGCAATCACAACTCTGACTTCACTCAGTGGCTAAAAAACACTGAAAGGTGGGAGCAGCCAGGCTGGCTGATCTCACAGAAATCAGTTAGTAGCGTACCTGTATATTCTGCTTCTGTATAAGGATTGCTCAAAGAAGAGGATATTGCAGTGTGTGTAACCTTTACAGTATTTTGAAAATTAAAATAAATCAGAGGCAGAGCCTTCCTCAAACCGAACAATAATAGTTAAAACACTAGCAGTGAAGTAGGGAAAGCAAATTGTTCTGTGGCACATTAAAAAAGGTAAAGGTACCCCTGCCTGTATGGGCCAGTCGTGACCAACTCTAGGGTTGCGCGCTCATCTCGCTCAAGAGGCCGTGAGCCGGCGCCATCCGAAGACACTTCCGGGTCACGTGGCCAGCGTGACGAAGCTGCAACTGGCGAGCCAGCACACGGAAACGCCGTTTACCTTCCCACTATAAAGCGGTCCCTATTTATCTACTTGCACTTAAGAGTGCTATTGAACTGCTAGGTGGGCAGGAGCTGGGACCGAACGACGGGAGCTCACCCCGCCACGGGGATTCGAACCGCCGACCTTACGATCAGCAAGTCCTAGGCACTGAGGTTTTACCCACAGCGTCACCCGCGGCACATTAAAGGCTCCCAAATTTATTATGACTGAAAGTCAGCCATGGCTCCCCTTTCTCTGCTCTCTCTTGTGCCCAGGGAAGGGAAAGGGGTTATTAGTACTGCAGAAGTTTAAAAGTCATCTAAGTCTGTAAACGCCATCTGTAAATAACAACACCACCACACTCTCTATGATATTTCAAATAGAGACCAGCTTCAATTCAGCACCCCAGAAAAACAGTAAAGCAATACAATTAACAAAAAAAATTAAGAAATGAGATACTGATTTTTGAGCTTAAAAGAATGAATGAAAGAACCCATTGGACACATACAGGGATACTATTCATTAGACCAACATCTTTTGCAGCCCAGAAGGAATGAACTGTGGCAAAAACTACTTTAACACAGGTGCGTTTTAAATCAAACCATTGTTACAATTAATTTCTATTTATTTATTTTTCTAGATGAATATGCATTATTCTCAAAGTTCTCATCTGTGTGCTTAGGAATACACACTTCTATTATTTCTTCAATAAAGGAAACAAGAAAAGGAACGGGCCAGGCAAAGATTCATGTGAACCACCAACTGCAGCAGAAACTTCATTTCCTTATGTCTCCCTCTCTTTCTCCCTTTCATTGCTTGTTTTGCTTTTTTGTTTCAAAAAGAGCTGCTTTGATGAATTCCTCCAACAGCAAGACTATCCTCAAGCAGTCTGGCTTTTCACAATTAAATGGTGAGCTAGAATTGTTTTTAAGCTACAAGCAGTAGCCTGACACATAGAAATTTAGGCAGGTGAATCTTTTCTGAGCATACAGATAAATGGATGGGGGGAAATCCATCTGCTTAATTTCAGTATGTCACACAGCTGCTAAAGGCATAGTGAAGGCCACAATAATACCCCTTTAGTTGTTTCCCCCACCCACCCCATTTCCATTTTTTTTTTAAAAAACACCTATCCATCCCTTTTGTACTTTCCTCCCTTCCCTGGGGAGCAAAATATTAATAATGAAAGGTACAGATGCAAAGGCAGAATAAAAACTGGCAACTCCATTTCAAAATTAATTTATTTGGGAGGTTTCTATCTTACTCTTCAGCCTGAAGACATTCCGAGTGGCTAACATAATTTAAGAATAACAGAGCATCAGTTAGATTAATACAATAAAAACAGAAGAGCTTCAGAAACATGTCTGTTGCATTTCAGATAGAAACAGCAACCTAGCCACCTAAAAGGGTCATCACCTGGTCCTGAAAGGACAAGTGATCTGGCGCCAAGCAAGCTCTTTAAGGTGAGCTTTTCAAAGCTTGGGTGCTACAACTGAAAAGACCTCTGGCTATCATCACAATCCACCTCATCATTAGCCCCATGGCAAAGGTACACGGAATGGCTTCTTTTGATGATCTGAGCATGCGGGCAAGAATTTGTGGTAGAAGTCTCAACCATGACACATCCTGGTCCCAAACCATTTGTTAAAACCAGCACTCTGAATTATGCCTGAAACTGACTAGGAGACAGGGCAATTATTTTAAGACTGGTAGGATTTGTTTTATGAGCTCAGTCCTGCTGTATTTTGTACTAGCTGAAGTTTCTGAGTAGTCTTCAAAGGCAGCCCAGCATCTGCTATATGTTTTGGAAAGTGATTTGTCTGTCTGCCTGTCCATCTGTTCTCTATACAGTAGGTTTGGCTGCCTCTAAAGGTATCATCGCTAAGTGGCATGAGGGTTCCCAAGGTGGGGGCAGTGGTTTTTGTCAACACTGGGCTGCCATTTTGAATCAAGGTGGCAGACAGAAACATGACTTTGGTGTGACTTCACCTGATTTTGGATGTGGCAGGTCCAATCTTGCTAATTTGGATTTCTCTGAAGATAGTGTTGCCCATTTGGCAGGACAGCTCCACCCAACGCCAATTTAGATACTGTCACCCAACTCTGTATGCGGGTTACCAAGGGGGAAGCAGCAATCTCCATTTATGTTTGGATGCTGGCCAGTGTGTTGAATCAAGATGGCAGAACAAACCAGATGGTCCAAACTGCACCAAATTGGATGGTTCTCAAGGGGTTGTTGCCCAGTTTGGCAAAATAGTTCCAACTTGTGCCAATTTGGATGTCTCTTGAGATATTGTTTCAAGGGTTCCCAAAGTAGAGGCAGTGTTCTTCTATGTACATTTGGTCACTTGGTGCCTCGCTGAATTAAGATGGCAGACCAAATCAACCCCAATATTAGCTCCCACAAAAACCAAATCGATTCAGGGATGGATCAGGTCTTCCCCAGGTCAGAATCCTAGGTTGGGGTGTGTGTGTGTGTGTGCATGCAGCCTGACAACTCACACATTGCACCATCCAATTAAAAAACCACTATATGTTTTTCTTTCCTCAAATTCCTGGGCAGCCGCAGGACCCTTCCCACTAGTATAACATATTGCAAAAATCAAAAAGGGTTATTGTTTTTCTCATGCATGGATAACTATGACTGCTCTATTTCTGTCCAGGAAGGGTGGTTATCAGCTGGTGGAATATGGAGGCTACTTGGGCACCCAGTTATAAAGGAGGATCCATCAGCTTCCCAGTTATGTAGGGTTAGTTGCACTGCAGAAAACCTACAAGAGTAGTAGCTCCATCTTGTCAGGGTTGAGCTTGTTTATTGGCTCTCATTACTCATCCCTAACATAATAAATATAAATATGGTTTATACAGGCAACAACTGATTCAGGCATGTCTGAATGACAAACAGTCGCACAGGCATGCATGGCATCGAGCCTGGAAGTAGCCCCAAAACATCGTGAAGACATCCTGAAAAGGGATGGAAGGGGAGGAACAGGTGCTAGGAGGAGTGGAGCGGGCTTACCCATGCTCCAGCAGTGCACACGGAGTCCAGAACGTAACTATAGCTGTTATCGTATAGACTTGAACTAAACGGTTTGTTATTATTTTCTTCAAGCAACATTTTGCTTTGTTTATCTTTAGTATCTTTTTTATTCTTAATAAACTTCCTAAAATCTGGCTGTTGGGATCTTGGGTGCTTTTCTGCCAGATGCAAAGGAAATTTTGTCCTCACACAAAATTTAACAGAGCAAGGGGTTTGACAGAGCAAGGCGAGCTATCTTGGTTTTGAGAGAAAGGGGGGTAAGTTGGATGCACCCTCTGCTTCCCCTCCTAAGAATATTATGATGAGTTGGGGGGCAGTATGCAGAGACCCTCCTAACCCCTGGATCCAGCAAGTGTTAAAATATAAGCCAGGCTGGCTTCCTGTTGATGTGATGGGTCATGAAGGGCTACAAAGGAAAGTGGCCTCTGTGTGAGATGGCAAATGGGTGCCCTGCCAACGCACTATTTGTTAGAAAGACAAAAGGCCAGAGTTGGGAGTTGGGAGAGTTGCAGTGATGTAAGCTAGAAGTAAAGCAGCAAGTTGGAGAGAGAGTCAGAGCAACATTTGATTTCTGTTTGAATCCAAGGCTGCAGCTACGGGAGAAACAAGACCCTTTTGGGGTATTGATGCTGTGACCATCACAGACTCAGGCTCTCTCTGTGTGTGTAAATATATCATAAAGACACACCATAGTCTCCACTATCTCTCATTTGCCTGGAACCCCTGGAATCTCATGCCGCTCTGAGATTGGGGTGGTGTGCAACAATATGCTTTGGAGCCTCAAGAAGCTACAGTACTACTGTTACTGAGCCTCTCCAAGGGGTTGTGGCAGCCGGCCTGAGAGCCTGTGGCACCACTGGTTTACGCAGGCTGAGAGTCATGAAAGGGAGCTAAAGGGCTCCCTGCCCCTTTCGTTACAACGTAGTTGGAATTCTTTTTGAGTAATTGCACAAACACACACAGGATCAGTCTGCACAAGTGGCAAAGTAGGAGATAGTCAGGAATGCAATCTACCCTTAAGTTATCCAGTATAAGTGCCATACTCCTGTTCACTGAAGGCTTTCACAGGAAAGATACAAACCTCTCTGATACTTATTCGGATCACTGGTCCATCCAGCCCAGTGTTTTCATCTCCCAGGGCTTCAGGTAGGAGTCTTCTTCAGTCCAGCTGTGACCCAAGATCCTTTGTCACTGGCTCTGCCACTGAGCCATGGCTTCTTTCCTCCTCACTGGATTTTGCCATGTTAATGTGAGCGCCAACTACTTTGAACTTGGCCCACTCTGAAGACAGACCCATGCAGAAGGGCTACCATTTCGACACCCTCTCAGACCCCGATCCCTGACTGTTATTATTTTACCAGCAGTTTGGCACACTGAAATTGAACAGATTAAGCTTTTCCTAGCATAGAGATAGCAATGCTCTTTCTAAGCAGGAAAAGATTCCCCAAATCAATTCTGAATGCCAGGCTACGGTTTGGGTCACAGGGCCAGTGAAAAGAAACAAAACCAACCAACCCCCCCCCCCACCCAAAGGGAGCAATTGTCCTTATGCCTGTCGCTTCCTCAGAAAGAAGATGCAAATGAGGCTGAAGCAAGGCCATCAAAGAAGGGGGCAAACAAGTCTGAGTCTTGGAGCTCAAGCAGCGCTTGCAGCCTGGCTGAAAGTGATGGACACATCCTTATTTGTAAGTATTTAATGTTTCTTAGGAGGCACTTCTCAAAGAAATTGGTATGTAATGGCAGCACTCACTGGAAAAACAGGCCGATTAGAAAATGCACTAACTTATCTGGTATTCATTTGAAAAGTAAATGGATGCAAGCAAAGGTGAGAGTTCACTATCAATTCAAATATTTTTGCTTTAACAGGCTCTAGCACTCCTGCTTTAATTCAAGCAGAAACACAAGTATGAATAATCAAAGTGGATGATGCTCATATAAAAAAAGAAACCCCTTTGTGCTTTTGCACCATTTCCAATGGCCATTGAAGCTTAATGGCACAACATTTACATTCTTCCCTTTAATTTGTATTCCGTTCCTTCCTTCCGAGTGATGCGATTGTGATTTTTCTCTTGCCCGCCGTATTATTTTGATGCAAATGTTATGTTATGTGTTGCTCCAGTCCAATTTCCTGCCTTGCCTCAACCAGCGCCCCTCCTCTTCTCCTCTCTTGCACAGACAGGAAAATAGTGCAAAAATTGGGGTGATGGAAATAAGTTCTTCAACTCCTGCTTCTAATTAAGGGAAAAAACAAGGCAGGGATCTTGAAAAACCTTGAAAGGAATTATTATCTCCTATGTACAGAGAGAAAGAGCAGCACCAAGCAGGCAGGCAGACCGGGGCGGGAGTGGGCTTCCAACCTCCCCCCACCCAAGGAACCAAATCCAAATTCTGCCACGTTTGTCATGTGCTGGTTTGCAACGCTTCCTTCCTCGCTGCCTCCTAATCGCCAGGGACGGCCCGCTTTATTGCGATGCGCCGAGGCTCCGCGCCGAAGCCTGCGAAGGGAAGGCCCGAGGGGCCCGGCGCCGCCTAATGGATGCCCGGGCTAATTTAGCATCCTGTGACTAATTTCCATTTCTTGTGCTCGGAGCTGGCTTGCTAATTACAGGGATGTTGTCTGTACTTCGGCTAATTGCGTCCGCCTGGTTTTCTCGCAGGCAGCCGAGCAAATGAAGGAGCCTCTCGCGGCGGAGCCTCCCCGGCAGCACGAGGGGACGAGGCGCCGCGACGAGCGGGCCAGCCAGCCAACGAGCCAACGAGCCAGCCGCCCTCCGGCCCGGATCCAGCATCCAGGCATCTGCGCGGGGCGGGGAGGCTGCCTTTGCGCCCCCTCGGCCTGAGGCTCCCCACCCATGGGCGTAACCAGGCTTTATGTTGGGGGGCGGAACCAAGGTAGCTGTGAGGCAAGTGATCAGCTATTTTCTTCCTTGATTTAGAGGGACTCCTGCCCCCTGGCTACGCCCATGCCCCCCCCCCGGTGTCAGAGCAAAGGTGGAAGGGGGGGGGGATGCCTGCAGAGGGCAGAAAGGAAGCCCATCTGATGCACGTGCGATGGCCCTTCAGGCGCAGGATTTCCCTTGTGGACGGATTAGGTACCAAAGATTCCAGGTTGCACCAAAGCTGCAGCCAGAACAAATGATGGTGATTATTCAGATCTTTCACAGGACTCTCGATGATTATGATTGGCTCTTGGAGACTGATCAAAAAGCGTCTCTTGAATTGGAGAGTGGAGCAACACTGTGGCCCTGCGCCCACCAGACTTTCTACTGGGCTTGCTTGCTTCTATTTTTCCCTGTGCAGGTGGGGGGCAGGCATATTTTAAAATGTACCCACACATAAAGAACTTATTGCATATAATATGAGTTGGAAAGAAATTGTCGGGAGAAGCTTCTCATGGCATGGAGAGGAGTGATGGGAGTAGTTTTATCTGGTACATTTCTGCAGGCAAAACTGTTTTTAAAGGCACATGAAAGGAGCAAAACAAGCTGTGCAAATGTTTAATTATTTGAACTGTCGAGTTTTTCAAGTGTCGGATGTATGAACATGCCTCTGAGCATGTGCAGAATGCCTTTTCTACAACACAGAATCCTCACAGACAACTGCCAGTCAGCTCTGATTGGGAATATGGAATTTTAGGCCTGGTTATTTTGAGCCCCAGGTTCGAGTTCCAGCATTGATTTAAAGACTGAGCACTACGCTGGAGATGTCCATGTGATAGATACATGGTGGACTTTCAGGTGGAGCTACTAAAGGAAAAGAAAATATTGTACACATGGGGTGTGTGCATTTTCTGTCACAACGCCTGCTTCTAGGACGTCAAGACAATCTGAAGGGGACACTTTTATTAGTCTGCCATAATCTGCACCAGACACAACATCCTCCTGCCCAAAACTTGTAATGAAGTGGGTTATGTGAGGGTGGGTGGAAGAAAGGAACGGTTCACCAAATGCAGTAGAATGAGCTTTCCTGGTTTTCATGAGGCCTAGCTTGAAAACGGCGCATGCACAATTGGCTCCCACCCCCACCCCATGCACAAATAGTTTGAAATGCCAAGGACAGCAGCAGTGAGCAAAAGGACAGCAGTGAACAATGGACATGCAAACAAACTCCTTGTATTCAAGCCCTGGGCAGAGGTTTCCAGCTCCATGCTTCCTTTCACACAAAAACAAGTTGGGGGGGGGGGAGGAGGAGAAAAAGACACTGTTGTTTTCAGACGGGGGACTGTACAGCTGTCATTAATAGGCCTAGACAACATTGTCCCAACAAGTGCTTCCGTTGTGGGGGAATCACAGTTCTTCAGCACCCCAAGCACTAAATCAATTATTTTTGCCTCAAGATGTGTAACTGTCCTTGTGCTAATATGGCATGAAAATACTTCTCATGGGCAGCCATTGGATGGTACCAGTGACTTCACCCCGAGTCACACCAGAGCTTTACATCAAGAAGCACACACACACATCACCAACCCATGCAATTTGGAATATCCCCCCATTAAAAAAACTTCCCCTGCCCTCCCCCACTGCCCCGCCATGCAATCTCTCTAGACTAGAGCAAGAACACATTTCTCTTATACCAAAATGCACATTGTCCTTACATTTAAGACTCTCTGCAGCGCTTCCTTATAAAATATATCTACCCGTGATCTTTATTCTGCTCGTTCTACCACCATATGCTGCCCTCTAAGGCTGCAATCCTATGCACACTTACCTGGGATTCAGGTGGCTTACTTCTGAGTAAACATGAATAGGCTTATGCTGTAAAACATTGTTTGTTGTTGTTGCTGCTGTCCCCTGTTCTTGGGACTCCTAGAACAACTGTGATAGCAGCTCCCTCCTTTCAAACCTTAGCTCAAAAACAGTGTTTTCTATAAAGCCATTGGATTAACTCCTTAGCCTGTATCTCCAACTGAAATGAAGCCCAAGTATGTGTGCCTATATTTGCTTTCATTTATCCCTTGTTATTTCTCTCTATCTTACATATCTCTTTCCCCTATGCTATAGTCAGTATGTTTATAAAGTGAGAAGATCAGAAGTCTCTCCTGATTTCATCTATGCCAACCACTTGTTCATATACATAAGATTAGTATCAAGAAGAAGAAAAGAAGAAGAGTTTGGATTTGATATCCCGCTTTATCACTACCCAAAGGAGTCTCAAAGTGGCTAACATTCTCCTTTCTCTTCCTCCCCCACAACAAACCCTCTGTGAGGTGAGTGGGGCTGAGAGACTTCAGAGAAGTGTGACTGGCCCAAAGTAACCCAGCAGCTGCAGGTAGAGGAGCGGGGAAGCGAACCCGGTTCCCCAGATTAAGAGACTACCTCTCTTAACCACTACACCACACTGGCTCTCAAGAGTGTCAGTTACGCCACACATAGTTCTAAGGTGTTCTCACTACAACTCCCATCATCTCTGACCACTGGTAGGGGCTGATGGGAAAGTGAGTCCAACAACAGCTGCCATTGGCCACCAACAAGAACTGTGGTAGGAGCAGCTTTGTCCTCCTGACCGTGTAATTGACTGGTTTGTAGTTGTATAAAACACTAAGCAATGGTATGTTTAACCATGAGTGGTCCACAGACAAACCATGGCATGTTACGCCCAAGTGTGGTTTGTTTTCCAGCTGCCCTTGCATTTGTGCCTTGATATACATCTGGGACATGGTGACCAAACAACCTATGTTTAAGGAAGAGTGCTGGGTTAACATGCAACTGAGTGATAGTTTTTAAAAACCAAACTTTGAAAGCCAACAACAAACCATAGCTTTCAGTAAACAAAATGATAGTTAAGCTGTGTAGTATTCAGAGAACCAAACCATGATTTAATAAGCCATGGCTTAATGTTGTGGTTATGTGCAAGGCAGGTCATTCTTTTCTGCTCCCATACCTGATTGTGAGGGGTGATATTTCCAGGGCATGGTTCAGTGGCAGAGCGTATGCTTCCACCGCCAGGGGCATGGAGGGAGCCCACTGTGGCTCACCGTAACCCAGTGGAGCAGCGGGGGGCGGGGGGCGGCAGTGCTGCCCCTGACTCTCCTTCACTCTGCCCTGACCTGGGAGTGGAGCTGTGGCTGGGGGCAAGGAATCTTCCTTGGCAGCTCCCTCGCACACCAGAGCCAGGCTCCAGTGGGAGCTTGTGAGGGCATCTGGTTGTGCCCCTCCCAAAATGTTCCTGGGGCGAAAGCCCCCCTCTGCCCACCCACACTATGCCACTGGTGAGGTTGCTCTTTGTCAGAGCTGCCACAGGCCTCAGGAGGGGAGAAAGGGAGCTCCTATGGGAATACCAAATGCCATCAAGTCAGCTCTCTGAGAGAAGGTGCCTTGTCCTCCTGACTTGGAACATGGTCCCTTCTCTGCTTCTGGATCTGATTGTGGGTGGTGAACAGGGAGAGGGGCTGCTCTGCTAGACAGAAGAATCTGCAAATTTAGAACTATATAACTGCATCGTAAGAACTATAACTTTCAGAACAGGTGCCTGGCCTTGCTTCTCACCCCTTTCCCTTTCCTTCATATGACATGCTTTCGGATTATAAACCTGAGGGCAAGGAATGGCATACTACTGGTTTTTGTTACAGGCTCTGGGTGCTATAAACAAGCAAACTGGAAGGCCACAGATTCCTCACCCCTGTCTGGATCCCTTGCGTCACTTTGAGTGTATTGTGGCTGCATACATGGGGTGACTGCTTGAATTCAGTAATTCTGCAGTAATCATCTGGAATCAGTGTAAAAGCAAGTCCCTGCCAAAGTTAGACCTTGTCCCATGGGTGTTTTTTCCTGTTAATGGCAGGGAAAAGACCCTGCAAGGAACAGATGCAAATAGTGTGTGTGCACAAACACAGTGAGTGAAAAGTAGAATGAGAGAAATTGCATTAGAGTTGCTGTTTTGGACTTCAAAACCCACAAATATCTTGCTATTCCCCAGTGTATCATTTGGGAACTGCACTGATACAGTCGGATAGGTGTCTACTGGGCTGGATCAGTGTACCTGGCAGCTAAAGACCCTTTGTCCTCCAATTCATTTATGTTACAAGAGCCAGTCCCCTGCACGCATCCTGCAGCACTAAGGAAAAGCAGGCTGGTGGGCCATAGTCTTCACTGGTTTTATGAAATCCTGATCTACAGTTAACATCAAGCTGAATTCAGTCACCAGGAGAAAATTTCAGCCTGTGTTTCTTTAAAACCATATCCAGCCTCTTCCCCACTTTTGATTCCTCCCCCCTGCTATGGGAAGTGTACCATAAGAGTGGTCAATCTGTAATGGCCCATAGCTCTCCCCAGAAAAGCTAGAGAGCAGAATGTAAGGGCACCAACCCCGAGGAGTTCCTTGTGTCCAGAATGGGACTCACTTCCACACAGTGCTTTTAGGCTCCTGTCCAGGGTCGTTTGCCAAAAATAGGCACTCATTTAACGGGCATCACTTTGCTTTATTAAGAAACCCCCATCTTTGGCAACTTTTCAAGATTCCAATTTTGCAATAATAAAAGTCCCCACCTTCTCCCATAGCCCGCTGTGTGTGCTTGCCTGCCCCCCTCCATTAGTAATCTATTTGTCCCCTCTTGAAAGTCTGCTGTGAAAAACAAGCCACACTCTCAATGGGACCATTGACCAAACACGAGGCTCTCAATGGGGCTTTGTTGGAAAGAAGTGTGAATAGCGTCCTTTGGATCTGGGTGAACTGGCCCACACGCCCCTTGTGACTGACGATTGTTCCTGCCTATTAATAAATCTACTTTAGCCTCTCTTTAAGCGGAGAAGCCCACAGTGGCAGAGAGACTGCCTAGCTGGGCTAGCAGCAAATATTGGCTGTTTTTCCTACCAGTTATAAACATTTAAAACTAACCCTTGGTTAATTTCCAGCACAAAAGATGGTGTAGGAAGAGTATGATCAGTGCATTTACATCATGAATATATAAAGGAGTCACACTCCAAAGAAACTTGCACACTGCACAAATAAAGAGTCTGGGCTAAGGGCTGCCTATGTCACACTGGTCCAACTAACTGGTTTGCAAATCACTTAAAACTCACCATTATGAGAAGCCTGGGATAGCTCAGTTAGTGGAGCTTGAGACTCTTAATCTCAGGGTTGTGGGTTCAAACCCCATGTTGGGCAAATGAGTCCTGCAGTTCAGGGGTTGGACTAGATGACTGGTCTCTTCCAACTCTGCCATTCTATGAATACCCGCTTCCAAAGAACCACAGATCTGTGCTCTTTAAAAACAGTGGTGGATTTTTTTATTACTATTATTTGATTTGAGCCAAAGGTTGCCAAAGCACACAAACATGGGCTCCTTCCATGACATGCCTCGGTTCCCTGACCTCTGTTATTGCCAGAAATAATTCTCTCCCAAACCACCTTTAAAAAACCCAACAACATCAACATAGCTGGATAGCTTTTCACATTTTAAACATAAGCTAAGAACATGATAGCTCAAGCTGACCTTAATGTTCATACACTGAAATAATTCATCCATTTAAAACTATTACACAGATAATCACTTCCTTGAAATCATGTCAGCACTCATCTACAAGAAAAAGAAAAAGAATTATTTCAAAAGACTCTTAGGTAAATGGGCTCAGTGCTACTTTCTGTATGATGCAGGTCAATTTAATTCTGTTCTGTACTCCCTATACAGCTAAACAATTGCTTTTCACAAACTAGAGAGCACAGTAAATGCAGTTCGTAATATCCATCTAGAGGTGGCCTTGAACACTCTCCTTAATAAGAAGCTTGACACCTGAAATTCCACCTCTCTATTCATCTCCTATCAAAGAGTTAGGCAAGATTTCAGAAAATTAATGTTGTATTAATCAATGGGCATAATTAAGAAATGAATGGCGTCAGACATTAAAAATGACATGAACATTGCCTCTATTCTACATACACCTTTGTTGCATCTGCACATGGGAGGGGCAGGTTAGGCTTCTGGTCCTGCAGCAGGAACAGTAAATGCACACAAAAGAAAGAAAAACCAATAAGCAGAAACAAAGCTGCAAAACAGAGGGAAAATGACAACATTTGTCAGGTGAAAATGATTCATTTGTTTACAAATGCCTGATCATCCAGGAAGTTTAGCTGGAACTGAAAACGACACATCCATTAGCAGCAAATCTAAGAGCCTGTGACAGATCTGGGGTAACACAGATCTGGGGCAACTGCAAGAGTCATTGAATATTAGAAACTAGCAAAGGGGTAGAAATTAGCTGATATTTGGAATATTAAAGGGAAGATGCCAGAGACATTAGATTTAAAACACAGGGTGAAGCAGTTTTCTCTTCCTGTCCTCCATTCTACATCATTGTTTCAGCGCTCGCTGCAATACTGGTGCCCAGTGTAGCTGAACCTGTCACACTACCCTATCACCACCTCTGAGGAGATCCTTGATAGCGATGCCATTAAGAACAGGCCGCCTTTCTTCTAATAAAGAGTGAACTTCCATGGACTCCTTGTCATTTATTGCTGGCTGGCTCCCTGACAGTACCTGACCATGCGGCTGCTGTCTGCCCCTGCAGCTGTGTGTGTGTTAGCAGAATAAACAGCAGAGTTGGGAGGGGGAGATCACAGGACACATGGGGTCACACAGGAAAAATGTGTCCTTAAAAAACCCAGACCAGAGGTCTGGAGAAGTGGGGTGAAGAGATGGATGGGGTCCTGGGAACAAGAAGGAGGAAGTAAGGGCAAGTCCATGCGACGCTGGCTGGAGGACGATGTGCTGAGAGACAGGGGGCCATGACTGGCTTCCGCTTTGGACCCCAGCTGGCTGAAGCTAGGACAGCAGCTATGAGGGATGCTCTTGAGGCATAATGTTCTGCACCCCCTCCACTGAAGGCCTTAGTCTCCCCTGTGCCTTGATTTCCCAATGGAAACACAGCCCTGGGTGAGCACCTAGAACCCCCTGGCATCCAGGGGCGGGGCAGAGAGCGGGCGGGGCGGGGCTGGTGCGCGTCCCAGGGGCAGGGCACCCAGCACGGGGGGGGGGCAGCTGCGATGGCACCCCACCGGGATTGCACTGCCGGGCGCGGTGCGCTCCCCCCGCACTCCTCTTCCTCCGCCAGTGCTGGAATCTTGCTACCGCTTGACAGAGACTGGGGAGGTCTGCAATCTCTGTAACTAGCCTGTGCCTAAGCAACAATTTGCTGGGAGTAGTAAGTCAGACCCCAGTCAGCAAACTGATAGGGCTTGGTTCTTAGAGTCCCAGGTAGCTGCAATACCACTCTCTGGTAATGGGTGGTAGTGGTGAAGTAGTAGAGCAGAGAAGAGGTTAACAGTGCCTTCCTCTGGCAGATTACCTTGATGGTACAGAGAGTACCCTGACAAACTCCCTTATTCAAAACCCTTGACATCTCAAATCTCCTTGGATCAGGTAAATAATTAGATGATATTGGATCCTCCTAACTATTTGTAATGGTTCTAGGGGTTGCTCGTGTGTAAACCGGTGCAACGCCTGGCTGGGTTGCCTGAGTGAACCTTTTCTGTCCGGACAGCCACTCACCCGTGGCTGTCTCAATCGCTGGCAGAATCCGTCAGTGGGCGTTTCTTGAACTTCTTCCAGCAAAGAAGCTCTTTGACGCCTAGTCTCCGCCTACTCTCCCTGCGCGGAAGCCTTCTGCGCAAGGAGGGTGTGGGCAGCGGAGGACCCGTGCTCTCCCCGCTGGTCTCCGGCAAGGAGTCATGGAGCCCCCTCGCCGATTCCCCCATCTGCCCCCCTTCTCCACTGGTGCTACGCTGATTTCCTTCCCCAGAAGATGGGCTGCTTCTCTCCCTCCTGGGATGCTCTCCGTAATCCCTCTGGAGCCCTCTGGCTCCAATGGCAGTTCCCTGACACTATTGGATGCTTTAAAACATTTTTACTTTATGACGTCTGGGGTTTCATCATAATGCAACTAAGAAACGTCAATAGCAAGCAAGCAAGCAAACAAACAGGATTGCATTCCATTGTCTCCCTCTACTTGGTGGAAGGCTCTTTGATCCAGCAGAGGTTTTTGTGAATGGAAAGGTGGGGAGGTGATTTTTGCTGTTTCCCTTCTCTTCACCCTCCTGCCTTCTTCTTATCTGCTCTAGAGGGTTGAAGAACTCCCTGGAACAGCATGGAAAGTGGTGTTTGGGCTACAGAAGAAAGGTTCTTTGGGGTAAAAACCACCTCCTTTGCCTTTCTGCTCCCAGACGCCTCCACTGGATCAAAGGACCTTCTGTGTGTGAAGGCCAGGACCCAACTGGATGCAATTCATTACCGGATGAGTGTAGGGGGGATGGACTGGTTAAGGGGATGGACTCCAATAGAGCCAGTAAGTTCCATGCATATGTAATTTTTAAAATTAAATTTCTCACACATTTTCACAATACGTTTCATAAGTTGACCTCCCACCCTCCCACAGTGTTTTTGCTCAAAACTTTTCTACTGCATTATATCTTTATTACAAAAGTTTCTCTATTACAATTATTGTCATTTTTATGCTGCTGCTTTTATATCAAATCTTGCTCGCAATTTCATCTGACTGATGTATTTTTAAATAGCCCACAAAAGCCAAGTTCGTGTTTTGATCTCTTAATTTGGCTTTGCAATTTCTGCATATTCCATTACTTTCAAAAGCCACCCCTCCTTCAATGGAACCTCCTCTTTCCATTTCTGAGCATATAATATTCTAGCTGCTGTTGTCAAATACATAAATAGTTTGGAAATCTTCTTTAGAACCCCTCTCCCTATTATACCTATAAGAAAGACTTCTGGTCTTTTGGGAATAACTGATTTTAACATTTTCTTCATTTTATTTTATATATGTATATATAATTTTCCAAAAACCTTTGGCTTTTTTACATGTCCACAACATACGTAACAATGAACCACCTATCTGCTTACGTTTCCAGCATTTACTTGACACATTTTTATACACCTTGGCCAGTTTATGGGTGTTATATCATTTTAAGATAGTTTTCTCTTAATGTATAACACGCAGTAAATTTTGTATGCTTTTCCCATAACTTCTCCCAAGAAGCCATATCAGTCTTATGACCTGGGCCTGTCTGGGCCACTGTATCATTGTTGTCTTAACTAATTCATCTTCAGTGTCCCATTCTAATAACATTTTATACTGATTTTAAAAATCAGTTATTCATTACTCTTAAGCAACCCCATTTCAAAATCAGATCTTTCTTAAATAGCTCATTTACTTGATGATATGGAAACCAACCTGCTACCAGGTCTTGGATTTCTTCTAATTTTTTGTGCTTTCAGTATAACTTAATATATCTCTATAACTCCCCCAATTCTATTTTATTTCATATTTATTTCTTTTTGGGCACAAGCCTCTGTAGGGGGATAACTACAGTGGTGTTTTCCTTTCTAGTGGATTCTTATGCCTGGCCCATACTCCAAATAAACTCCTTACAGTTTTAAAAGTCTTTATGGACCTTTACTTTTTCATACTACAGATATGCTTGCCATACCAGATCCTTCGAGATCCAACAATCTAGTATTTTTAAATACCATCCATTCCTTTATCTATGTCAAACATGCTGCATTATAATATAATTTTAGATTTGGAAGGGAGAATCCACCTCTTTCTTTAGCATCTGTTAATATTTTAAATTTAATCATTGGTTTCTTCTCTTGCCCGATAAACTTTTACAGCTCTTTTTGCCATTATTTTAAACACCCAATATTACATATTATCAGTACTGTTTGGAATAAAAATGACATCTTAGGCAACACATTCCTTTTTATAGCAGAAATTCTCCCCAATAAAATTCACACACCCCAACTCAGCATATCTTGTTTTCCAGTAAGTTTCTAGCCCAGCTTGAGAAGTTTTCTATTGATTTGGCAAGCTTTCTTGTCACTATGCAGTTCAATCTATACAGTACTGAACTGACCCAGACAGATTGTTTTTGTGAATTGATGTACCGGTATATCCTGCTATCTCCCATAACTCAGAGTGGCATATTGGAGTTCTTCTAAATGTGAACAGTTCTGTCCCCCTAAGATGCTCCTTCACAATCTAAGGATTTGATGCTCTTGCACAATAAACTTGCTTCTATGACTTCCAGTCTATTTGCAGTAAGAAAAGTGATGGGGAAGAGCACTGGAAAATGTGGGCAAACAATTTCTTGATGCAACATCATATAAGGTCCCTGCAGACAAATTGGAATGAATGTTCAATAAACAGCTTGCTTGGGAGTGACATAAGTGACATTTCCTACAACTTTCTTTTCTCTTAAGTGAAAAAACAACAACTGATAGATGGCTATCTCAAAGGGACAGTAACACATGTGACACAGGGAACACCCAATAATCAAATTAAGCTGATTATCTGGATCCATTTCAATCTGCTTTTAAGCCTGGTTTGGGTTCTGAGATCATGCTGGTTGATGAGATGCTCCAAGAGTAAAAGGTGGGGGGCATGGCCCTGTCAATTCTTCTGGAGCTGTCAGCAATCTATCATGGTACCCTTCTGATCCATTGCATTGCATTGAGAAATTAGCCGCTCCACAATTTTATGAGCAGGAGAGTGGGTCATCAGTGACAGACCTTGTGTCTCAATTTTCAGCAGTTCCTGTGTGACGCCAAAATCCAGTGCCCCCACACCGCCTCTTGCCTTCCATTGGACACCATAGTTATGAAGCCCGTTTCAGTGTGACAGAAGCTCCACACCTGGTGTGACTGAACTGGTTGTGCTTCCCTAGATTCACCTGGGGGGCCCTGCTTGGTAGTCTCACATTCCCTCCTCCACTGTTTACACTTTGGGAGGCAACATCTGTAAAGGTGAACCTGTTCTACATCCATAGACTCCTCTTGTGATGTTCAGTCAGGTTTCCACATCACAAGGGAGTCTATCTATGCAGGCTCCTCCCTACAGATTACCTACCCACCCCCAAACTCATGAATGGCAGGGTGGCTAGACTGACAGGGATACAGCAGCAGGGGCTGTCCGCAATTGGGATTGCTTACATAGGACTTGGGATGCATTGCTTTGTAGAGGCTCTGATTCTTGAGATACAAGTTTCAGACTATGATATTGAGGTACTGTTACTTCTCTCCAACTGCTGCCATTCTGCATTTTTAAGGTTCGGTATTGTCCTCCACCCTATTTAACATCTAGATGCTAGGAGGGATCATCTGGATTTATGTAGCAAGATGGTACCAATATGCTGCCAACACCCAGCTTCTTCTTTTCATCCAGTTCAGGTGAGCCAGCTGCTTTCCGAAATAAGTATCTGCATCTAGAAGCTTGGATGAGGGTAAACATGTGGGAATGTTGTAGATACTAGGAGAGGATATAATGATTTAATAGTATCCTTCCTCACTCACACTTGTGAGTCAGCAGCAGAACGACAGTCCCCAGTATATAGCAGGAAGCTAGTTGGTAGATTCGTTTGAATCTCTTTACTTAAGTAATCCAATTTGGCTTTGTCCAGATTGGGTTTTGTTCCTGGCAAGTCCCCTTTTATCCCTCCTAAAAAGAATAAAAACACAACCATCTTCTTTGAAAAGTAATAAGAAGTTTACTCACATCTAGTTCACAGTTGGATCCCTGAAGGCAGGCTTTAGCTTGTAGTTACAGAAGACAGTTTGAGTTCATCCCATATGGAGATTGAGCCCATGTGCTGCTGTCTGAGAGCCAGCAGACAGCAAAATACATCAGTATCAGCACCAAAAGCAGAAGAAAAACAACAACAAGAAGGGGGGGAATATGGCTGTGTGACTAGGCGCTTTTATGGGGTCTCCCAGGGTCAAGCCCATCTACCTGGTCACATGCCGGGGGAGGAAACTCCAGACCAGGTGTGACAGGAAGTCCTCCTGGCTGGAGTAACACCCCCCTGCGTGTCCACTCTGGGCAAACAGGAAGCGTTGTACTTGACTGCTTATATTACATCCCACAAAACAAAGGTCAATCCATATAAGATAGAATTTGGGGGGGGGGAGAGAGACGACTTAATGGAACAGTTAGTTGAGGAAATTTCCTGTTCTTCATTGGATCACATTCCCTTAAGGAAGTAGATTTATAGCCTGGAGGAATCTTATGTAGCTGACATTACTGAATACACCTCATTAGTTAGCTTTTTATTTTTGAAATATATTTACTTCGGCAAACACTGACTATGCCTGCAGCTGCTCATCCTAACTGTCTCATCCAACAGGTGGGAATTTTAAAAGAGCATACAGTATGACAAAACAAATGTAAATATTAAAAAGCGAACAAAATAGGTAATTAAGTTGCCTTTTAAAAAGTATCTTAAGCAAACCTAGTAATACACTTTGATTTAAAGATCACCCAGAGGACCAACAACTATTTGGGGGGGGGTCTGCTTCTCCTTCTCCTTCTTTCCTCTTTTCCTTGAAGACCTCAGTTGCCCCATGGCTGCAGAAGGGAACAGGAAGATAATCTGGCCTCAGGCACCAGCCAGTCATCTCCAAGCGTAATAATATTTTCAATAACATTTATTAATTGTGTCATGTTATTTGCATAGTCCTATGCAGAAAATGTAACAATGGCCTCTGTTCAATGAATTCACATCCTAATTTATGCATTAATATCCTTCTAATTCCAGATACATGTAACAGATACAAGCTACTCTCAGAATCACTGAGGGGAAAAGCTATTTTGGAGGTGTTCAGGGAAAATTAAATTTATTTGTGTCTTTTCCCCTTTTAAGAAATGTAGATGTTAAAACATGTAAGCCACTCCAAACCTTTCAGATTGAGCAGAATATCAACCAACCAGACATCAATGAATAAATTGGTTATCTATAGGTTACAATGCATTCCCAAATTCAGACTTTGGCAGACCTTAGAGGAAAGGCATTATAGGTCTGGGTCCGATTCATGAAAACAGAGCATCCTTACTACAGAGGACTCTGTCAAGAGTGTCACTGTTGTCCCTATTGCTAGGGTGTGTGCTTAACTAGTGCAGTTATATGCTGTGCTGGACGTGCCCTGCAAGTGTGCAGAGGGAAAGGGGTATGTGCATAAATGTTTGGGTGCCTGAGGTGCAGTGGGATGAATATTTCCTCAGATGTCTGCTGGCTATGGTGATACTGAGGGTGAATGTGAGAGAGAACAGGAGGCTGCTTGAAAGCAAAGATGAGAATTGCCTTGCTGGCCCAGACCAAGGATCATTCTGTTCCAGCATTGTGTCTCCTAGAGTAGCCAAAGAGATGCTTTCAGAAGCTGACAGACTGCAGGGCATGAGGCAACAACCAGGCCCCATTGTTTGTCACCAGTAACTAGCAGTCAGAGGTATAAAAACCTAAGAAAGCGAAAGGGAACAGCTTCTGGCTGCAGCTTTGTCCCCTGTTTCCCTGGAGAAGGCTGGCACATGTCCCCCTCACAGAGCAAAGTGCCCAGTTGCGCTCCCCATGCCAGAGCAGGCACACCCTTCCCCTAATCATTTCCCAACATGAAAATGGCTCCATTGTCATTACAGTGCTGAGATTGAATTCGCCTCATCAAAGCGGAGGGTGACAGGTGCCTCAATAGGCTAGTGCCAAGCGTGGAGGCAAGGAGATTAGCGGGCCACTGATATCATTATTTCCGCCTATCACAGATTCGGCAGGGAGGCAATTGTAATTTCTGGGTTTATTAGTCTGCATTCGGAGGGGGAAAAACTGCGATAAACCTCAGTGTGACAGCCAGGCATTTGTGCAGCAAGTGCTGTCATAGCGACACTTACAAAATGCCAATGCGGTTGTGTCCTCCTAATCCCCCCTAATGGAGGTTAAAGCACTGCACAAAAAAGCACTCCTATCAACGATCGGGGCACTAATAACATTTGCATTTTTAACTTCAACACAGGAAGTAAAGAATCTTCTCTGCAGTTTTGGCAATTAATGTTCCATTGGAATTATTCAGATATGATCCTTGTCAGAAATCAGTCAATCCATCTCCACCTTCCCCGTTGCCTACAGAAATAATAACAGAGAGAGCTTCTGGAATGACGCCTGCCCAATCTGCAGCAACATCTCTGACTCCCCAAATATTCTGTGCCTAAAGGGGAGAGTGCCTGGCCACACGTCTGTTTTAACAGCCTTGCTTAAATCGCATCTGAAAGCTCTGAAGAGCCATACTAGAAATTCTCCACACGGAGAGATGGAGAGCACAGGCTTCCCACTCTCTGCCTCGTGAGCCAGCTTGTGGGGTCTCTGGAAGCACCTTGTCTGCTGGAAGGGCAGTTGCAATCTTGGAAATGTTCAAGCACTCATGGAAGTGCTTTCTGTTTCTTTGACTTGCTGCTTCCCCTCCCCCTCATTAGTATATATTTTGCCAATACTACAGCTTTAGTAGTTAGTATGACTATTATTAACCCATGCACACAGACCTAAGGAATGTCTTGGGGGTGAGGGGGGGTGGAATCCAGTTGGTAAACTCTTATTACATTTACGTAATAGACCAATTAAGATGACTCTGTAATTCAGATCTTGAGTGACTGCAACTGAATTCAATTTCTTTCAGGTCAATGAATATAATGTGAAGTCATTAACTAAAAGGTCAGGGACAGTATAAAAAATGTACACACATGACACGGGCTGCAGTTATTAGTACACACATCACATGTCCCGTCGTTTTGACATATGGTGTACAAATTCTTAACAGGATTAGATGATAATAAATGTTTGGCTCTGTGTCTGACTGAAATTGTGTTGTTTTGTGTGTGTTCTTAAAAAAAGCCCCATGGCACCTTCCCAGTCCATTGATAATTCAACACAGCATGCAGTACCAGTGATATTCCGTGTGGTTCCTTAGAAGCTTATCAGGCCTTCCTCAATTAAAAGATCTGTAATAGTGGATAAGCTTCCATGAAAGACAGCTGGTCTGCCATTATCCACTTTCCCTTACAATATGTAGCCTCTGGGGAGACTTGGGTGCATACAAGGCCTGGTGTCTGCCCTATGCAAATGGAGAGTGCACCATAGTGGGTATACCAGAATCTTCTGCAGTCTGAAATTCATGGCAGGATATACTAGCAACATGCTCCAGCAAATTAAAGCTTTGAGAAAGCTATTTATTTGAGACTTCTCTCTCTTTAGCAGGCTGAATGGAAACATATTGTTGCATGCCACCCCGATCTCCAAGCGATGAGAGCTTCCAGGGGCTCCAGGCATTTGCCCAGGGTTTGTGTTTCCTTTGGGAATGAGGCACAGCAGACCGTGGTGTCTTTATAATATATGGCTTATTTTCACATAAATACAACCTAAGCCTACGAAGAGAGGGGTTCACAAACACCCCCAAAGGGTCTTGTTCCTCCCTGTAAGCAGCAGTGATGCAACCTCCTCCTGGTCAGGTGAGTACTCTCTGCTACCAATAAAAAGACTTCACTTTGGGTGGCTTGTGGCCACATTTAAAAACTGGTCACAGCTTTAAAAGCTACCACCAATTGTTCCCCCAAATAGGAGAAAATAAAGTAGATCAGAGGTGGCCCTTCAGGTGCTGTTGGATGGCAACTTCCTCGTCTCTGTCTCTGCTGGTGGGGGCTGAAGGAAGTTTGCGGTCAACAACTTCTGTAAGGCCATGAGTGCCTTGCCCCTGGAGTAGAGAATCAAAATTTCAGAACATGAGATTGAACACAAACCTGTAACAAATTGTGTTTGAGGAAACGTGAGCATCAACAACATTAAATTTTGGGTTCAGTGCTTAAATGTGTGCTTAAAAGTGAAAAGTTTATAAGCTTTTTAGAAAGCCACAATGAGAATTCAGATATTTTAGAGTTAGGAATCTTGTTAAATTCCAAATTTCCAGGAAATCTGTTTCAGGCAAGAGCACAGAGAAAGTAGTGGAATGCAGCTCTTGCTCTTACAATTTGCTGTCCCACTGCAAATCAACACCACCCACATTGCACAGCTGAAAACAAAGAAATAAAGACCGAGACATCCATTCAAGGAAATACAGTGCTGTCAGCGTGCCAGTAAATCAAAGCAGTGGCTAGGACAATAAATTACCATCTGCTTGGCAACACTGTTCAGCCATCACTCTCTTCAGTACCAGAACCAGATGACTTGGCTGGTGTGTGCTTCAGCGAAGCTGCAGACAAATTCTTTTTGATAGAATAACAGGGTGGTATTTTAGGAGCCATTTCAGTCTCTTTTTTCGGAGATACGATTTTTCATCTTTTTTGTATAAGCACTGTGGCTACAAGATGTACTGGGTGAACCAGAATTTTATCTGGTTCAGATCTTGTTTGTGCCTTGAACTTACTAAGTAACCTTTGGCAAACTATGCTTCTGAGTCTTTCAGTCTGCATTTTGAGGGTCGTTATGCTGACCTACCTCACAGGATTGTTTGTGAGGCTTGTTGAGATAATGTGAACTAAGTGTGATGAGATTACTTAATATTATATTCAAATCCAAAGAGATTGACTACAAATATAAGCAACCACTGAAACAGGAAAACAATCTGAATGGCCACGTAGCAGGAATGAGTTAATGAGCCTAAAATTCCCTACTTCAAACATTATTGTATCTAATAAAGGCAGGAGAGTGGTTCCCTAGGAGAGAGCTTCTAAGTCACTTGGGGACAACGGTCAACCGTTGTAGCTCTGTGGGTGCTACAATGACAAGTTAATGAAGGACAGGTCTATTTAACAACTACCAGACACTCAATGGAGCCTCCATGAGCAGAGGCAGCATATATGTTACAGTACCAGATTGTGGGGGGTGGGGGCGGGGCAGATGGTAGAGGACGGTTGCTTATGAACTAGTTTACAAATCACTGGCCATTGCTGGAAACAGGATGCTGGGCAAGACAAGCCCTTGATGGTCTGAGCAAGCATAGCTCTCCTTATATTTTTATGCATGCACTAACCCCTTCCTAAAGTGCAGGCTTCCCCATTTTCACCAGTGATGCAATGCAGACCAGTGTTTTGCTTGTTTTTTTGGTTGCATTGTTACCTTATTTCGTACTGGGCATCACTTAAGATTAAGGCTGCATCTGCGCGTTCTTCTGTGGTTTCATAAAACCATGGTGGCTGCATCCTCTTCTCGCACCCTTTCGCCACTCATGTGCGGGCTTTGACCCTGGAAAACTGGTTTGCATCAAGCAGGGTTCCCTGCTATGCCTGAACCAGGAACGTGTGCCAGGAACTGATCAGTTTGCCACCACAGCAGCCATAAACCAATGATCTGTTGGGGGGAATCCTGCCTGAGGGCCACATTCTCAGGCGCAGAAGAGGGAGGGGGCAAACTTGTTACATACCCAAGGCTGCGTGTATATATACGGATGCATGGCAGCCAATAAGAATAGTTCAAATATAAGGCTAGAGAAGAAGAAAAATCCAGAAGCTTTATCTCATAGAATCATAGAGTTGGTCAGGACCCTGAGGATCATCTAGTCCAACCCCCCTGAAATGCAGGAATAGGCAGCTGTCCCTTATGGGGAATTGAACCTGCAACCTTGGCATTATCAGCACCACACTCTCACCAGCTGAGCTACACACTCCTCTTTGTTATTTCTCCTAGTCTTCTTCATGGTTTTCTTCTGTGCTTGTGGGGTAGGGTTAGTAGCGCGAAATTTTTGATGCATGTCCTCTATAGTTGCATTTGTAATGTAACTTTTACAGCTATGCTGAACATCTTGTATTCTCTACACCTCACTTTTAATGATTGCATCCCTTCCTATTCTTCATTTTTTCTAAAATGGTAAATCCCAGTTTTACTTGAACTACATTAAAAACAAGGTTAGAAATATCCAAGTAGATTTTCTGGTCCATTGTGGTATTCTCAGAAATAATTGTAAAATCTTATCAAGATTCAAAACACATTATATGATATGCCATATGAACAAAGAGTTAGGTGCTTCTTCTACCTGAAGAACTCTGAGCTTGGGAGCAGGAGATGAGAGGTGATTACCCTTACTGTAGAGACAAGGAAAAGAGGTCAGAGCAATGAAGTAGCGTGGTCAATGTTATACAAAGAGGCTGGATTTGAATCCAGATCTCCTATGTGTATTAAGCAAAATTCTAGAACCAAATAAAATGTACCGGTATTTAATATGTAAATTGTTTAATAAATGGTTGGCTGTAGGGAACAGTATAAAGTTTGGAGAAATCAGGGGCTCAAAGATCAACCTATTTCCTATTACTTGTTTTTTTGAGACAAAAAAGAAGAAAATTTGTAGCAATGAAAAGTCCACACTCCATTATTTCACTTTTGTGTCAGTGTGTGATTGACTCATACAGAGTACTTTGTGATGTTTTTTCCTGTTGAGATTTTAAATCTGTAAATAATTAGTGGTTCTCCCATAAAGAAGCAAAATTCAAATTCCTCTTAATTCCATCCCTTAATTAGACTGATATAACATGCATTTTCCACTTCATTAATGAATGTTCCTCCAGTTTTTGCAGAAGATTATTGGATGGGTGGCAGTTGTTTCTTAGCTAACCTCTTATTCTTCATCCAAAGCAGAATGACCATTTCTCTGTTTTCTGTTTTGCTTTTCTCCCCTTAACTTTTTTCTGATTGTAGCTGTTGGAAACACAGTGTTTGAAAATGAAAGCAACAGCCCCCAGGCACCTATTATATGAAACGAAAAATAAGATAAAAATGGTGCCAGGGGTGAAAATTCTCACCAGCTCCAACTTTCAAGGAAGCAAAGATTCCTGAGAGGACACAGCTGACCACACGATAAAGCTCTTTCTCGACAGCACAATTCCAGACTGCAGATGGGAGAGTTCACATGATTGAATAAGCACTCCTATATATGTCTGTATATAAACTCCACCTGCAGCCTAGAGGGTCTGGTTGAGGAAGACATGATGAGCTGTTTGTCCAGAAAGGCTCTTGGCTGCAGAATGGCCTCATTTATGGTACAGAGCAGAGAGGCACCTCCAGCTACCATTTTGTGTGAGGACCTAGCATTCTTTGATCCCATATTTCTATTTCTGTCATCGCATGAGCAGGCTGGTGTTGACACTGCCTTTCATACAGACTTTTGACAGTGATGTAGACATTTGAAAGACTGCAGCACCAGGACCAGAAGTTAGCACCACATTTCAGGTCAAGTGCTGGTCAGAATGGGCAGTGCTACTCCTTTCTAAAGTGATGCTTCATATGCATCTCAGCATGACCTTCACTTTCCCACACATTGATCTTTCATATCAACCCAGCAATTCTCAGTCACTTCCTTTGATACAAGGCCTTCAGCTGGGGGAGGCAGGAGGTGCAGCTTAAGTTTAAGCTAAAAAGGATCCGTGACAGTTAAGTCCAGTCGTGAACGACTCTGGGGTTGTGGCACTCATCTCGCTTTACTGGCTGAGGGAGCTGGCGTTTGTCCGCAGACAGTTTTTCCAGGTCATGTGGCCAGCATGACTAAGCCGCTTCTGGCAAAACCAGAGCAGCGCACGGAAACACCATTAACCTTCCTGCCGCAGCGGTACCTATTTATCTACTTGCACTTTGACATGCTTTCGAACTGCTAGGTTGGCAGGAGCAGGGACCGAGCAACAGGAGCTCACCCCGTCGTGGGGATTCGAACCGCTGACCTTCCGATAGGCAAGCCAAAGAGGCACAGTGGTTTAGACCACTGTGCCACCAGCAGCCCTTTACACTGCTGCTACACAAACTTTTTTCTTTTTTTTTAATGCAAAGAAAGTTCTAAAGATCATGTTGTGAATGATTATCCAGCCTCGTCTTTCCTGACAAGAATGCAGAATGCAACCTGGGACAACCATGCCTTCCTTCTAGATGCCCTTCAAGGTGGAAACTAGCTATAAACCATGTTATAACTATCCAACAGCTCATCAGGAGCAATGGTCCCAGCTGGCAGGTGTCAGATCCAGGTGAGGAAAAGGGTCAGTTTGGAAACTTTATACAGGAGGTGATATCACTCAGGCAAGAAGTAGCACCCATATGGGAGAGGGTAAAAAACAGCACCAAATCTGAAGCTGTGTACATATTACTGCCTATTGCAGCTCCAGTACACTTCCACAACTGATGTTTAAAGTTCAGTAAACAGAGTGTTAGCTAGAACCCATATGTCTCCTGTAGCTTCTTGAGAAATACCGCTTTTTGATGCATTGCTGTATGGTGCAAGAAAGAGGCCATCAAATCTTAATGAACCTTGCAACTGCCCTCACGTCATCATATCTGTGCCCTTCAGATTAACCTGCATAATCCAGACTGCAGGATGCCATGAACAGAAAGGAGCTGCACAAGATGCGTTGCACATGAGATAACTGCAGGTGCTTCAATAAAGTGAACCAAACTATGCATTATGCCAAAAAAGGTAAAAAGTGCTATGACCTGAACCATTATGAAATTTCTCCAAATATTCTATAAGAATATAAGGCAAATTTGATTGTCACATTCACTGCTTATTTGTAGCTGGAATCTACATTGGAAGAAATGCCATTCTAAAAGAGGCTGTGGATAACATGCCCACTTGCCATACTGCCTACTCTTATGCAACTATGTCACATCAGAAACGCAGCACTTGCATTTTCACCAGTGGGTGCTAAGCAGTCTCCTGGAGCAGAGGTGTCTTGTATTTCACCTGTGGGGGGAAATGAGATGCAAGCACTCAATGCACATAAGGAGAAAGAAAGGACAGGGAGCCTCCTCACTAGTGGTTAAATGTTAAATTAGTTTGGGTTTCCAATTACATACAGACTTGCAAGCATGTTTCATTGAAAGATGTCACTCCATTTCAGGAAGATAGATCCACATGTGGAAACAGGTTTCTGTGTGTATGTTCAGTGAAGAGGCTGCTTTGCCTCTAGATGGGCATTCAGATCTACATTGCAACAGTCATCTGGGCCTCAATGAATCTGTTTGGACGTGGCTTTTTGGTGCCAAGGAGGCTGCACAGCTCCACCTGGACTCCAGAGCCAGTCCTTGTCTGGCTTGGTTAGCTGTATGCAAAATGCACCAGATTGCGCCCACTGTCTTTCCTCCAAGTGGGGAAAGGAGAGGTGGTCCTGAGATTCACAGTAACAGCTTCCTCTGGAACAGAAACAGAACAGAAACTCATTACAGGTTGCAAGAAAGCATGGGATGACGACAACACTTAATTTTCTCAGAACATGACACAAACCAAAGGAAAAGAGCTGAAAAGGCTAGTGGGCAAGGACTCGGCAGAAGTTAAACGGTTAACACGAAAGCTACTGCAAGAATCCATGCCGTTTAAAAAGTTACATAGATATGCAGCTTCACAGATTCATTCTGAATGAGATGGAGGTTTCTATTTAAACTTCTCTCTATATATATTTCTTTCTAGGATTATGGTTTGGTCTACAAGTCCAAGTGCTTTTCCTTTAAAATGTGCCTATTATGCCTCTGCTATTGCTGCTGCCCTTCCTAATACGCGGCAAACAGCTACCACTAAAGGCAAACAATAGGGAGAATCAATAGCGCACAGATAAACCAGTGCAGCAAACTTTGCACACTCAACAAGTCCTCTTTACAGACAATTAGGGGCAAAAGATAAATATTGACATATTAGACTATTTTCTCAAATTTGTTTTTTTGTTGATTGCCTGAGCAATTTGTTGTGGGTGAAATTCCACTTTTCTGATGGTGGAGATTGCGTGGTTAATAGAAACAAATAAAGTAAAAGCCTTTGTCCACAATGGGTGAGGAACATCTATTGTTAGGAGGAGGCGCTAATCGGATTAAATTGGCTCCTGGTTCCATTGCTAGGAGGCGAACTCATTCCAAAAAAATGTTCACATCTCAAGGAGATGTCTCGTTATTGTTTTCTTACTATTTAAATCTGATAGGAAGATATAAAGGAAGGCTCAAGGTTACAAGAGTGTTTGTAACATAGTAAAATATATTGATATAGACATTGCAATTAAACTGTTAAAAGATAATACAAGATATGTTAATCCTATTTTCCTGTCTTGTTTTCTTCATTGTTAATAATAGAATACAAAAGGGTGGGGGACTTAAAGTAACAGTGAATATGTAAATTACATGGAAACATATTATATACAAGCAATGCAGTGCTAATAGAGTAAAGGTAAAGAGTTTCATTTTTTTATTTTGGGTTGTTTTCTATTAGCATTTTAATATGTATCGTTTGCATTCATTCTCCTTAAAAGAAACAAACACATTTATTCAGGGCATATTTTTTTGTTAGCCTTAATAGGCAGCAGCCTTAAATAATGTCACTCATCTCTCCATTTGGACTTGAGCCTGTGAGTCAGGAGGTGCATTTTTTTTTTTTTTTTTGCCTACAGTCTGATAATTTTCAAAGCTATTGGCAACCTGGGAATTTTCTTTCCTTATCACTAGGGCTCAGCTAACTTCAGTAACACTAATCAGAGCTGAAATCATTCATTCAAGGATTGCATGATCATGTTTTTCTTTAGCAGTGACAGCTGCCTGAGCTACATTAGCAATGCAGATGAGTCAGCCTAATAGGTTAATGCAGAACACGCGAAAATTAGGTTTAATCCCCAGTGAAATAATCTAACATTTTCACATTTCTTGATGTTAGGATAGAGACATCGGTGGTGACTCAATTAGGTGTAATGTAGATCAAAGCAAATTTACCTTCTGGTGGAACCTTCCCAATAGTTTAGACAGTAGCATATAAGGGTTGCATTTAATAGTAATTGGTGAAGACTGTAGGGGAAATTATACCAAAAGGACAAGGTACAACAAGAATTGCTTTCTGGTTTCACACGGCAGTTGCTGCAATTTCTAAAGAAAATAAAATGTGTTCTGTCTGACACAGCTACAGATATTTAAATCATGGCTTCTACATGAACAAATTTAGAACTATTCCCCTCTTTAAAACAACCTATTTATTTGAAATGTCCCATAGAGAAATATCACCGGTGGGGTTTGAAAAAAAACCCTTAATTATATGGGACCCATAAAGGAGAGAGACAGTGTGTATCTAGCTAATGTTTTCATTCTTGGGGAATAACATATCAAACGCCTGTCGTCTTCAGCTGTAAAGGAAAAAGAAACAAAAATTACAAGCCCTTCGTTGCCTTTTTTTTTTTTTTTGCCTTGACATCTTAATTCTTAATCCTTGTGTGTGGTCAAATCAGTCTACTATAGACAACCAATCAAGCTATTATTCCTAAATTATATTTGCCCAGCTCACATTGATTGGTTATTCTTTTCTTATTGGCTAAGCTCATTAATTCTGAGCAGCTTGCTTATTATGCTTTCCACATCATTTTCTTTCTGAGCCTATCTCCGCTCACCAGCCTGCTGATGTTTCAAGATGCCATACCGGGCTGGGGGAGGGAGAGAGAGCAGGGCCAGTGATCTACTGCATTGTCTCTTCCAGCAATTACAATTCACATTGCTGATTAACTTTGATGTGAAAACTAATGAGATAAGGCAAGTTATCAAGGCGGACCTGATCGTCATCTCATTTATACAGCATTTGCCATCGGTGAATGACAAAAACTAATGAAGATGTATCTGACAGCAGACAGAGCCAAGAGAGGATTTCGTTTCTCATCAGCAAGTGCTTTGCTTCTTACTCATCAGTCTATCTGAAACATGTTGAAATTAGCTTAATAATGAAAACACTTCATCTAAACGGGCAAATGTTTACATTAAAATAACTACATGACAAATAGATGTGGAAGATTTTTGTGCGTTCCTGAGTTTAAACAATAGAGTTAAAATGTTCACTTAGCATTCCTTTGACTGTTGAGGTTGGGTGGGGTTTCCTCCCCCTTTCATTTGCAATTTATACCTGCTATAGCACAGGGTTCATTTAGTTATATCAAACTTTGGGCCCATATTTCCCCTCATAGTTTTTGCCAGTGATACTTTAATGATTTTGCTCAACAAAAAAGTGTGGTGAGAAGAAAAACAGACATGCCTGAGAACAGTTATTTTCCCCCATGAAAAAATATGGGGACATCTTGCAACCGTATTATCTTCCAGATTGTTATTTTACCCCTTTAGTACATTTCTCAGCTTGTGCAAAAAATAGCAATTAGCCTGTGAGAAAATATGAACATGTGAATATATATATATATATATATATATATATATATATATATATATATGGTGTTCTACAATGCTAATTGGATAAGTAAATGCTATAAGATCCCCAGATCTTGCTACAGAAACGTTCACTGCAATAATACACCCTAGTGAAGATTAATATATCAATAAAACATAAAATCTGCCTCTGTTATTTGCTTTAATATTTGGAGTTTGGCAACTTTATTTCTGAGAAGTTATTTTATAAAGCTGGCTCAAAAATCCTGTGTGTCTTTTTAAAAAATCCAGCTATGATTTGGCATTTTGAACAAAAAATGCTATTAATATTCTGCCAAAGGTATATTTTCTTACATTTGAGACTAGGTGTTTGTTTGTTTTGTTTTAGCAAAAGCCTTTTTTTTTTTTACCAAAGCCTTTCCTTAATTATTATTATTTTTTGTAAATCACTTACACTAAGGTTTTAGTTTTTAAGAGGTCATTTTCAATTGTTATGATTTTCCTCTTTCATACTCATCATTTTGACCTTCTGTGCCGCCAAACTCTTACGCAAAATGTACATTTATGTTAGAGATTCATAAATATTTGATCAAGTAAGACAGTCTTGCAATTTTTTTAGCACAAGCCAAACACTCCTCTAGATTTCAGTAGAGATTAGTAATTGTGCTTACAGATCTAGCTACAAGTCAGAGCAGACACAGGAAAGCTTAATTTTAAAAAGGTAGATACCAATCTTTACCATGTGCAAATGTGAGGGTAAAATTGTGAAAAAAGATTTTAACATCTTTTTTAGACTTCTGATTTTTAGTGTTTTGATGGAGTTAAGAAAACTGTGTCTAAACCAATCCGAAGAATTCTTTTTTACTTTAGAGTATCACATCTTAAACAATTATATATCATCCTTGTAACAATGTAAACCCATATTTTATGAGTTACAGAGTGAGACACAACACACCCCGCCCCCCCGAAACTAACACTTCATTTTCAAACTGCCTAGACAAAAGTGTCTGCATCTTGAGAAAGTTAAAAGAAAATCTTATTTTAAAGCTGTGGCAACAAATTGCTACTCCAGTGCTGGATTAAATTTAAAAGCTCTTCACATGGCTGAAGATAAATCCTATATATTAGAGGAAACCATAAAAGCACTTGCTGAAGAGACAAGGCACAAGTGGAGAATTGACCTCTGAAGATTTTTTTTAAATGGTCTACTAAATTTATAATTTGTTCCAGCAAATAGGGCGAAGGCTGCATCCCCTGTGCTACCATCCCCCCGCAATATATAGAAATGGGATGTGAGAGAGGGCTTTTTAAGTAACAAAACAAAATCAGTTTGCAACAATGAATGTGCACCATTAAAATAAAACAATCCCAAAGTTTTACTTATCAAATGCACCCCCCCCATAGGACCCTCTGCCTTTTTATGAGATCTTTTTATGAGCTCTAACTTTATTTTAATATTTTGTTGGGAAAGCATAAGAAAAAGGGGGCAGTGGGAACAGGGCTGTTGTAAGAGTAAGTTTTGCTTTGTTCACAAACCTCTTTGCCCAATTTTATCAGAACACCTCTTTATTATACCTGTCTCACTGCTAAATCCAACGTGGATGTTACATTCTTTAGATACATATCTAATGAAAGAAATGCATATGGGTGATTTATTAAATATTTCCTCATGATGTTTTTAACAGCTTCATTAAGAGTGATTTCGCCTCCCTTCTTCTCATGCTCTGTGCATCTGCTCAGTCTTAATAAAAAAATTACTAACTAAATGATTTGTACATTTCAAAAGGTCTCCCTCACACATATTTCCGAGGTTCTGCTCAAGTAGACACCACTATAATAAGAGTGACTTGGAATCCCCTCCCCACAAGGTCTTTAGAACCTAGCCTTTAAAAAATATGTGTACTTGTAGGGGGGCAGGAGTGAAATGTACATTATACCTAAAAGCATTACAAGGTTACAGTCTCATCTCCAAGAATATGGAATGTTGATTGAGAAAAGAAGCTAATCCAAGAGAAGCTTTGGAAGGAGATTGAAAGGGGGGAATTAGATATACACTTTATATTTTAAAATGCTCATTTACATACACAATGGCCAGGATTAATCCTCTGCTAGCACAGGGCTTTCATATTATTTTTCCTAATTATCTTCTAAGTTGCCTGCCTAGTAGCTTTTGCTTTTTTCTCTACTCTATGCTTTTTAAAAAAGTATCAAGTCCTTTATTATCTGACTTTAACACTGCACAACAAGTCATTACTAACCATGCAATTTTGTTCCTCAGAAATGTGCTGAAAGGATGGATTGATACTCTCTTCTTTAGGCACAGGGACAACAGCCCAACGAGCTGGGAGGCTCCAGTCTGATACCGAACTCAGACAGAATGATGAAAAAGGAAATGAGTTTGGAATAGTGGCTGGGAGTCCAATTTTATATATAAAAAACACCAGTGTAAATTAGCACAATGAGTGAATGATCATTGCTATTTCACTGTACTCACAATGGGACCTCTTGGAAAGGTCCAGAAACAGATACATATTCAAATCCATACTCAAAACGGCACTTCACAGAAGCCTTGATTGCAGGTTCATCTTAGTTTTAGCATTCAAAAAGTACAGTATTTAATGCCAAATAAAAGCTAGCTGCCCAAATATTACTCACTATAATTTCTAAGGTGTCCTTCCAAACATATTGAGAGATAATTTTGCATGTACCCATGCATATGTCTGTGTATACATATATATTCAGATATTCAGGCAAGAGCAATGTTTTATTTAAAATAGTTACAGTATGCCTTTTGATTTAGAGTTTAAAGTAAATAATATTTATACATCTGAAACATACTCAAGACAAATGAAAAGCCTCTAGATGCTTTTGTATAAGGCGTTGAAGAGCTCTACAAACTTAAAAGCACAACCTCAATTAAGCTCATCTTCATCTGGAAAAAAAATTAGCAGCTGAAAGCTGAATATATTAGATAATGCACACTTGCAGAAGAGCATTCTCTTAGGGAAAAAAAATTCTTGATAACCAACCTAACGCCGGCCTAAGAGTTGTTCAATGCTAATTTTGTTTGAAACTGTCTAACTAACTCTGAATAGCTATCCATATTCAACAAAGGCATAATTAATGGCAACCTTTTCTTCCGCTTATAAGACATCATAACAAGTAGGAAAGTACAAAAAGATTTTTATAGTAACTAATTTAAGGACAAAGGGTTGACCTCTAGCATTTCATTAAATAAACTGAGTGAATAAAAGGAGACTGGCAGCATTCATCCTTGTTCAATTCAAGCAGTCTATTTCAAAATGCTAATCATAATCTGCAGATGTTGGGGGCTGATTCCCCCCCTTCAAATATCATTTAAGAACATCAGACATTCAGAGTTTAAATAAAAATCAAATACCAATTTTAGGCATAGGCAAAAGTTATTCATGGAACAGCAGAAGTCTCCAGGTTAGCTTTCTTGCTTTCAAGTGTTTAAAATTATTACTGTAAACCATTAATTTCTTATATTATTTCTAAAAGCTTTAAATGAAGCAGTTCTATCAGAAAATACTCCCCCCCCCCCCGTTATCGCACTAAGTGCCAATTCGTTCAAAACCTTGTAGTGGGGGGCAGGGAGCAGCTATATAACCCAGAGACATCCTATTCAAACATGTGGACATGCTTTGCTAGGCACTCCTGATTCAGTTACACAATTTAAACTGTCTAAGGGTCAATTCACACATGACCTTCCTACACTTAAATGTATAACATGACTTTCCTCCTGACATACTTGTGGGTAGCATGATATTTCACAAGGGACAACATAGGTACATGTCAGGGTGCAGCTCCGTGTACTGAGATTATCTCTGAAGGGAAAGTAAATGACGCAGACTGAAAACGGGTCTCATATGTCTATTAGAACAATGGCTCTCAATCTTTGCATTCAGGGAACCTTTCCCATTTTCTCCTGCAGAACCTCTGTGCAGTGTAGGAAATTCTGAATCATGTTCTAGGGAGGGTGCACATTCAGTTTATGCTGAGTACCTGCCAAAATTTGGTGTCCTCATCACTGACCTTGATTAATTAAGCATGTGCCCTGGAACACATCCATTCATCTCCTGTATCTATGCAAAGCAGGGGAAGATCAGAGGAGGAAAGGCACTTTTGACATGCTGAAGGGATGTCCATCATTACTTACATATTTCAGAGCCATGCCCCGGTACTGAACACAAGTTCCAGAACTAGTGAGCCCTGGTATAAATGTTGGTTGTTAATTTGATTGAACTGTTAAATAATACTGGAGGCAGCAGAACAGAGGCATTTTGAGCAAGCACGCATATAACTGGGCTGCATTCAAGTTAAAGATGTAAGCAGGAACAGAGCCAGCATGAGCTGGAGTGGGTGGGAATGGCATATTCCCTTAATAGTTTATGAGGGGCGGAGAAGGAGATGAGCTTCTGTTATGTGCTAAGCTTGGATCCTAGAACAATATGCAGGTAGGATCCAAGAATGCAACAACTGATTGGCCTGCAGGAGCAGACCAATCAGGCTCCAGGAGGGAAGCAGAATCAGCCAATCAGATGGAACCCATTGTGTAAATAATGGATATAAGCCTGAGGTCTGTGGGGAAATAAGATTCACTGTTGTATGAGCTGCCATAAAGAGCATGAAATCACTACATGACTCCCTGTATATTTCAGCTTCTGTTCTTTTTGTACTTTGGAAACAAATAATTTGATGGGGGTAGGAAGCAGAGAGGAAAATTTATTTGAGGGGATTCTAGGAGCAATAAATATTTGGAGGAAAATGGTTTGGGGAGGAGTCTGGGAAGGAAATGAATATGTAAGGAGTGGCCGTTGGGGTTGACTGTTATTAAAGGCCATAAGTCCATCTCTTGTCAAGCCTTCTGTTTCCAAAGCAGGCAGATGTTTCTTTCTCTCTTGATTGGTCCTGGCTTTCAAAGGCAACCGGCCTTTGCACAAGGAAGTTTCACCTGGCTAATGGTCTTTAATGGACACATCTTAATTATTTTAAAAAGCCATTTAAACGGTGCATGATTTGTTTCCAAAGGCTGTCTTAATTTGTTTTTGTCTTTGTAAACATGGGAAGCTTTGGACTGGTTGGTACCAATTGTGAACCTGGCATATAAAAATGTAATTATAAATATGCACCTGAAATCCCATGGGGTGGGGCTGGGGGTGGACAATGTGGAGGAAAAATTGCCTGTGGAAAGAAGTCTGAGAACCCTTTCCTTCCTCTAATGACAACTGCAGCCACTCAGTTCTTAAAGCAGCGGGGTGGGGGCCTTGAGTGCAGTGTGTAGTTTATCTCGTTAACAATATAGGTGTGTGGTTTTTTAAAAAAAGATCAGCATTGGCAGACTTACTTAACTGTACAGAGAACTGCCTTTCAAGATAAACTCTTTCTCAAACATATTGGGAATAAAGGATGCCCTCATTTCCTTTCCACCTAATCATTGTTTTGTTTTTTACCTCTGGCCATCATGGTCAGAGAGAGAAGCGGTCATCTCGGAGGAGGCGGAGCTTGGCAAAACAACCTCCTTTTATCTGGCTGAATGCAAAGGGGCATGAGGCTCACCCCATCTACCCTTTCCATGGGCATAGCCAGGATTTATGTTGGGGGAGGCAGGTTTCATGTTAGGAGGGCACATCTTGCCCCAGTCAGAGACAAAAGGCAGGCAGAACTGCAGACCCTCCAAGTGCCCCTATTTTCCAGGGACAGTCCTAGATATACAGAAGCTGTCTTGGTTTCTGATTTGATCCCGGAATGTCCCGCTTTTCCTTAGGACATCCCAATTTCCATTGGAGAAATGTTGGAGGGTATGGAGTTATGCGACCCTCTGAGCCAAGGAGATAAATAACTATACAACTTTTAGAAAACATCTGAAGGCAGCGCTGCATAGGGAAGGACTTTAATATTTTATTATGTATTTATATATGTTGGAAGTCACCCAGAGTGGTTGGGGTAACCCAATCAGATGGGTGAGATATAAATAATAAAATTATTATTATTATTATTATCATCATTATGGAATAAAAAGGTAAAGGTACCCCTGCCCGTACGGGCCAGTCTTGACAGACTCTGGGGTTGTGCGCCCATCTCACTTAAGAGGCCGAGGGCCAGCGCTGTCCGGAGACACTTCCGGGTCACGTGGCCAGCATGACATCGCTGCTCTGGCAAGCCAGAGCCGCACACGGAAACGCCGTTTACCTTCCCGCCGGTAAGTGGTCCCTATTTATCTACTTGCACCCGGAGGTGCTTTCGAACTGCTAGGTTGGCAGGCGCTGGGACCGAGCAGCGGGAGCGCACCCCGCCGCAGGGATTCGAACCGCCGACCTTTCGATCGGCAAGCCCTAGGCGCTGAGGCTTTAACCCACAGCGCCACCTGCGTCCCTCATTATGGAATAGGGCATCCCTATTTTCATCAGAGAAGTGTTGGAGGGTATGGAACTGGCACAAGCAATGGTCAGTCATCTTTCCCTTGCTCTTTGCCAGGAGCAAGCGCTAAGAACACCCACCCACCCAATAGTAAGGTGGTTGGTTTGCATTATTAACACACACCTTTCATACATTTACCCCAAATTAGGCTGCCCAGAGTTGGAGAACTTGAATATGGCAATTCTGGATGCAATGATAGCCACAGTCTGTTTGGAACTGCAAAATAACAGAGATGAAAGTTTTCAACCACCAAGCAGGCCAGAATACACTGCAGTGTTGTCACAAATTGTACAGGCCCTGTTTACCTTTTTGATTCAAGTCCATTTTGACACATTTCTATTTTCTCTCCCTCCCTCCCTCCCTCCCTTTACATCAGTGCCTCTCTGCCCCTTGCAATGTCAAGTCAGGCCTGCAGAATGGCCTTCAATAGTTATGTTCATCAAATAGTTATGTTCATCTTCTTTAAAGTTATGTAGCTGACCATCAGTAAATATTCCCCAGGTGGCTTACTACAAGAAACTATTACCAATCTAAAACAACAGCAATAAAAGTCAAGGAAAAACAACAACAACCCTTCCCTACAACAGATACCACATAAAACAATTTACTGCCCGGATATCACAGCAGGTCAACCAGTCACTGCCGGAGAGGTATTGCTACCACAAAGTCCCTTAGCCCTTTATTGTCTATATCAAAAATATATCCTACCTCACCCTTTCAGGTCAGCCCTGGAGGTCTGGCAGCCCTACTCCTCATGCAGGCCAGATGGAATATGGGGAGTCCAAGAGAGCACACTGCACAACATGATGCTAAACAGGCTGGCGTCAGGAGGCAGCATGGCTGGGAATCTGGTGGGACTCCAGGCCTCCTTCTTCTTCCTCTTCCTTAGGGTGGCCGTTTTACATACTGCTGAAAAACAAAGAAACAAGGCATCACCAAAGAGAGGACCAAAGAGGATGCACATTTACATAAAATGTGTACATGTTAATTTATATGCATAGATGCATATTTAGAAATAATTAGTATAATTTAAATAAAAATATGATACATCTCACCACAGAGTAGGAAGACGGTGACCAGGTGACCTTGGGCTTGCAGATGCTAAATGTAGGTGGGCAGGTTCAAGGGCCCTCCTCTCCCTTCTTAGGGCTTTTTGTCTGTAAACCAGACAATCCTTCAAACAGAAGATTCTCCTCTGAAAAGTCTGTCACCTGGAGGGCTGCCCTCTGTCAAATAGGACACCTACCCTCCTCCTTGCTGTTGCTGTCTGCTCACGTGCCTTCCCCAGGACTGAGGAGATGGGGCAGCACCTTCAACTAGCCTTTTGTCCCCCCCTGACAGTGCCACTGAGAGGGTCCAGAGGACAGCAGTGACAGTTGCAAGAAGGGACAGGACCCCAGTGAGGACATCTTACCTAAAGGCCCCTCAAAGCCTTGAAGTGGCACAGATGTTTCTTTAAACATCTCCACAGGTCTCTGGTATTCCTGCCACTGCTGCACTTAAAAGTCTGTGCTGAGATTATTTCCTTGGTAGGCTAGTGAGATATTTAAGAACAGTGCTTGTTAGGTGAGGGGAAACATTTTTTTCCTTCCTCATCCTCCCACTCCCTAACTCAGACCCCACCACACACTTTATGTTTGCAGTTTAACTTTAAACTAGACTTGGACCAGACAGTCCTTCAAACAGAGAACTATCCTCTGCAAAGTAGGACACATTGCCAACAAAAACGCAGCTGATGAAAATGGAAAATGAAAGCACCAAATAGCTCTGGCTCCCTACTATGCTAGATCTTGACCTTGGCATCTGAAAGTATTGCCTCTTCTCACATGTATCCATCTGTGTGTATTGAGATAATTGTCAGACGCCTTCTCCAATGGCCAGTACCAACTGAGATATGGTGGGTGGTTTTAAGAGAGAGGGCTTTTTCAACAGTGGCTCCTTGGTTGTGAAATACCCTCCCAAAGAGGTCTGTCAAGCTCCTACTTTAGAATGCTCCCAAATGGGAGTTTATTGTAGAATTAGTGCTGCCTATGCAGGCCTGTGGTTTTCCTCCCAGTGTCCATATACAGTCATGATCATCAATATGGATTCTCATGCTTTTTTTTTTTTTAATTGACCTTTAAGCAAAAATAACCCAGTATACATTTGCTGTCACTGCTGGTGATGTGGAAGCTCATCAACACGTTTTTATGGTGGCTGGTCTGTCATGTGTGTGCTGACATTTCATTGGGAGGCCTCTAACATCACACCCAACTTCTCTTGGCTCCTCACCTGAGCACAACATAGGGCTATTTTCACCAGTTGGCACATGCTGAAAGCAAGAGCTGATGCTGTTGAGACAGCAGTTCTCTCAAGATCTCCATGTGGGAGGTTATTACATATTTTGTGTTTTTAGTCTATATTTTTATGCTGCGAACTGCCCTGAGATCTTCAGATGAAGGATTGTGTACAAATTAAAAAAATAAAACAAAATGAATACTTTGGAAACTGTGCTCAGTACCTGCACTTTATTTATTTTTAAGAAATAGGTCTCGTGCATGACCTCTTTATCATGCTGGTGCAATACTTCAGTACTATTTCTTTTTTAAAAGCACCAAATGGAAATTGATGTTGCCCCACACCACAAAAAAAGCACAAACTTCCATTTTGACCACTGTGAAACATGATAACATGAAACATTTGCTTTTGTGTACTTTCTGATATTTTTTATTTTAATATATGTGTGCCCAGCTATCTGCATGCATATGTGGGGGGTGAGAGAGGAATGAGTGAGGGAAGGGACAAATGAAAACCTACATTAAGTTCCATCCACTGGTAAGCAGCCAAATAGCACTGAATATCCATGCTGGGGGGACATGGACATGGGTAGAAGCTAATCACAGAAAAACCTGGGTTGAACAATGAATTTGCAATACATTGTTTATGTAATAGGAGAGGTGTGTCTCTATTTTTGTGGAATGCTTTTAAGGCATAATAGTTGCAGAATTTCAATGTTCATCTAAAAGCCTGGTTCTGTGAGCTGCTGGGTTGCTCAGGTAGCCTTAGTGAGCCAATTCTGCTGGTTCTGTGAGCTGCTGGGTTGCTCAGGTAGCCTTAGTGAGCCAATTCTGCTGGCACAGAGCAGTGCCACCAGGCTGGTAAATGCCGTGCCATCTTTTCGACAAAACAACACAACAGAGTTGAACTGAAGTGAAAGATACACTTCTACAACGCCAAGAGAAACAGCAATAATGCTTGTAAAGAAAAGCAACAAGGAAATATAAATATATAAAATAAAGTGGTATTTGTGGGCTTTTATGTTTTTTAAGGGTATATAGTACCATACATTTAACTATAAATATTCTTTGTTGATACAATTTGGAAGAAGAAAGTTAAACTAGGCAGAAATATATCTGGATTTGTTTGAAATCAAAAGATGTCACCATGCTGTTGAGAAATAATGAGCAATTCCTGTTCTAATATCAATACTTGCTTCCTAATGCCACAAGGTGCTCTTCAAGGAAAGGGCTTTTAATAAAGAACAACTCCAAACTATGCACAACTAATTAATTCCAATCACATCTTTATATCCTTTTGGAGCCAAAGCCGAAGTCCGCCCCTTCCGTCAGCTGTTGACTTTCTGAGTGTCTGTGACAGCTGTGCGTCTGTCTATAGTTCCCTCAAATGACTTGTCTTGCCCTGATTTTTTTAAAAGACTGCTGACTTGTAATGGGGCTTCCTGACAAAGGCTCCACTTTGAGTGCGGATGTGTGCTAGGCTCCAAGCCAGGATGCAGGAGGAGATCAGGGGCCAGGACCAGGCAGTGCAATCCTCCGTAACTGCCTTTTTAAAACCATGTCACGCTTGTGTGACAACTGCTTCTCTGTGCTTGTTTGAACTGTCCCTCCCAATTAGTGGTAATAAGTAACTCTGTAAAGATGAGCAAACATAGTGCATTCATTAGCTCCCTGCCAACCTCAAACCTTCCTCCCCCACCCCCAGCCCCAGCCCCTTCTTCATGGTTAATCAGTGCCACAAATCTCCCAGGGGCTCTGCTCAGCTCATACTTGGAGAAAGCTAAACAAAGCTCGTTTGGCGTGAACAAGTGCTGGCAAAAGGCAAATTAATGACAAAGAGTTGATTTGAAATTATTTTATTCTGTCCTTTCGCTGAAGGATTGCCTTATTCTACAAGTGAAAATATGCCCAGATCAATAAGCTCAAGCCTTAGAGCAAGAAAGGCATGCTCCAGCCCCATTTATTTAATCCACTTTTTGGTGCAAAGGGGGCACATAATTTACAGGACAGGAACTGCTAAGCAAGAACTAATAACAAGTTCTGGGAAGCATGTGCTGCCATCCATCTCCCGGGTGAAGTTCAGGTCATCACATTACCCAACCACTATCTCGGCTGCGGTGAAAACCTCCAGGTCATTGACAACAGGCCCCCCAACAGTCTTGCCATCTTTGTCTGACAAGCAGATGTGCAGATGAGGAGCTTCACTCAGAGTTCCAAACGAGGAGACAATTTCAAACCTCTCATTTAGGTGAATGATCTAAAAAAGCAAACACACAAACACACAATACAAGGAGAAGCAGCAGAGGTGAACACTGGAATAAACATGCACATATGCTGTTTTACTCAGGTTCAGAATCTAGCCCATTCTCATATTTTAAAATGCCAGCATTTTAAAATGCTGATGTTCAGAGTGTATTTGAGGACTTTGAACATTTTGTGAAGAAAAAGTCCCTGCAGTTTCTGGTGATGAGGCGCCTCATCCCATTATTTGTTTGCGCTGCCTCAGAAGCTGTTAGGCAAAGAATTGCCAGTGCTGCTATGAAGAAACAACACAGATGCATTTATGATGGGGATAGGTAACAGGAATCCAAATCGGTCATCCGGTATTCAGGGCCAGCCCTACAATTAGGTAGAGGGAGGTGGTCACCTTCAGTGGCTGATTTGGGGTGGAATGAAAGGACAGCAAGTGGTTTATTACTTAATTTATTGTTGTATTTTTACTGCCAGCAAGGTGAAGATGCATTTTCGAGATATCCTGCCTTGTGTACCAAAACAACAACTTGACCAATCTTGGATACTATACACCTTTACTTGGGGGCACTGAGGCACCATTTGTTGTCCCACCTCCAGCAGTCAAGGGTTTGGGATCAGCCCTGCCTCCTTTGCCCCCAACAGAGTTTCTGTGGCACCAATACACAGTTAGCCGTATGATAACTGCCCCAAATTTCAGACTCTTCTTAATGACCAGTATGCAAATTTCTCCATTTAACAACGCTTCTTCTGGAAAACCTCATCTGAACATTTAGTTTTGAAGGACCTAGAATTTAAGAAGCTTAGCCTTTAGAATGCAGATATAATTTGTAACCAAGAATCTTTCTGGAAATACCAACTCTACAATTCTATGTTTCTGTGAAATATTTGCATATTACAGGGCCTCAGTCTGTGCTTGCTACCTTATTAGTATTGGAAGTGGCGGCACTTGCCAGTCTCAGTGCAGCTTTGCAGATGCTCCACACACAAGTCATGAGAAAGGGAGATTTTAACTTTTTATCCCCCACAATTTTTACCAAGGATATAAGGATTTCTTCTCTTGGTCCTAAGGGCAAAGCATAAATAGAGAGATGCCCAGGCCCAGCATTAGTGCATGCTCATCAGTCTAGTGTTCACTCAATGTCTGATTTCATTGCTTGGTGGTGTATTTCAAAATATGTTGGCAAATCCATTTGAATTGTATAGTTTTGCAGCAATCGTGTTTTGTAAGAATTATTGCTTCCTGCTCTAAAGATATATCTATGCTACAGCAAACATAAATTGGTTTCAAACCAATTTACCCATCCTAGCTTCTCCCTAAAGAATCCTTGGATCGGTGGGTGTTTTTTGTGGTGTTTTGTTTTGTTTTGTTTTGTTTTGTTTTGTTTTGTTTTGTTTTGTTTTGTTTTGTTTTGTTTTGTTTTGTTTTGTTTTGCAGGGGTGCTAAGAATTCCCTATTGCAGTTCTCAAGATTACAAAAGATGCCAATTTTAAAGCTGTGGATGATACGCCAACACTTTCTGGAAATATATTAATGAACAGATGTAAAGCACTACTATAGAGTTCCATTCTTCAGTCGCTATAAATGCAGAATGTAGCATTTCAGCTCTGAATACATTTTGTGAAAGTACACTACAGCAACAATTATTCTTGGAGAGTTTGCACAAATGTCAACAGAACCAGTCCCGAATCAAATTTATTAGCTGGTGAAGACCTCTAACAATTTTACATAGAGACTGATAAGGCCAGCTGAGAGTTCCTTTCAATACTTTGTGATTTACACCTCCCCTCCTCACAAGACCCCTGATTCAGTTTTTCGCATATGTAAACAGTTTCTTGGTACTAAATAACATGTTACTGAAAAAGTAACAATTTGGTCATTAAAAATGTTCAATGTATACAATTTGCTTTAATCTGGAACACTTACCAGCAATTCACAGAGAGCTACTGTATTTTAAAACAGTGAACTTCAGACTGGGAAAGGTTGTGGACCACTGGGTTGAACTTCACTGCATGTAATGCCTTGAAGGAAAATGTAATGAAAATGATATATAGATGGTACATGACCCCAGTTAAACTTGCCAAAATATACCATTTGTCTGATAATAAATGTTGGAAATGTAAAGAACATGAAGGAACATTCTTTCACCTCTGGTGGACTTGCCCTAGAGTGAAGGCCTTCTGGGAAATGATTTATAATGAGTTGAAAAAGGTATTTAAGTATACCTTCACTAAGAAACCAGAGGCCTTCCTTCTGGGCATTGTCGGCCAGAAGGTGTTAAAGAAGGACCGAACATTTTTTATGTATGCAACAACGGCAGCAAGGATACTCATTGCCAAGAGTTGGAAAACTCAAGATCTACCCACACTGGAAGAGTGGCAGATGCAGCTGATGGACTACATGCAACTGGCCGAGATGACTGGCAGAATTCGAGACCTGGGAGAAGAGAGGGTTGAAGAAGACTGGAAGAAATTCAAGATTTATCTACAAAAGTATTGTAATTTGGTTGAAGATTAAGAAGGATGCTAGATCATAAATAATTGCCTACCATTGAATTAGATTTGAAATTGACGATAAGTGAGATTGAGGGAAATATAAAATTTGTGGAGAATAGATCAAATTAATTGAACAAAATTTAAGAATATAAACAAAGATGATAAATTGCTGGGAAAAATTTATGACGATGTAAGTGGGAGTGGGAGACGCGAGGGAGTCCAAAGAAGTTCTGAAAAATGTGTTATGACTCATGTTATACTGTTTATTATTTTTGCATTTTGTATTTTAAAAAAATCTTAATAAATATTTATAAAAAAAAAAAAAATAAAACAGTGAACTTCAATGAGCTACTGTCATCCCTTCCAACATTCCTTAGATGAAAATAGGGACATTTCTCACTCCCCTCCCAAATGACCCTTCTCAACCCCCATTTTCTTGTCCCCACACACCGGCAGAGCATTTCCGCCACCACTACACCAATGGGACACAGTGCACATAACTTCCACCGTCCTGAGAAAATCCATTAATCCTGATTTTATTTTATTATTTTATTATTTGACACACACCAATTAATAAATTTTAGAAAGGGGCAAAATTAGACATGGACACACATAATATTTTTTGGTTTAAAAAAACACAAGACTCCTTGTGCTCTGCTCCAGTCCCCTTTTCTTCCTGACCGAGGCAGCCCTATTATTTTATTATTATTATTTAAAGTTTAAAAAAGTTTACATTTTTCTATAATTGGTGCTGTAAAAAGACGTATGGGTCCAGGCAGCTGCAGTGGCTATCGTATTTCCCGGTCCTTTCTATCCAGTGGCCTGGGAGCTGATCTAAGTGGCATTTCTCCTCAAAGTTGGCTGCGGGGGAGGTGCAGATCACCTGGGAGGCAGGTGTGGGTGATGGGGAAGCCCAGAGGCACCCAGAGGTTGTCCTGGGTTGCTCCATGACTGGAACTCCCTTAAACCTGTTGCCATACCTGCTTCTCCCCAATGTAATTACATACCCCCCAAGCGTCCCAATTTTTCAAGGACAGTCCCCAAGTTATGAAAGCCATCCTGGCTTCTGATTTGACCCTGCAATGTCCCTATTTCCCCCATCAGTGCTGCTGCTGCTGCTGCGAAGTTTGGGGAGGACGATGAGCCGGCACTTGTCCCTAGCGATAATGGCAGCTGTGAGGGAGCAATTCTGGCCTCTCTGGTCTCTTTATGGCTGCTGCTGCTGCTGCCGGCCTCCTTCCTTGGGCAGCTCCTAGCAGCTGCTGGAGAGGGGGCCAGGAGGAGGAGAGGCTGCATTTGCTGAGGTCCAGCCCCGTGTGAGGCACCGATTCTGAGGGGCAGGCAGAGGGAAGAAAGGAAGAGTATAAGGAGGTGTGTGTGTGTGTGTTTTAAAAAATGCTTTGTGCATCTGTGTTAATCTTGCCCCTTTCTAAAACTTATTGGTATGTATTTTTCTTTTTGTAAATCAACCGAAGAATAAAATAGAATAAAATTGGGATGAAGGGGTTTCCTCAGGACGGTGGAGGGCGTGTGTGCTGTGTCCCGTTGGTGTTGAGGTGGCGGCACTTACCCCTCCTCTGATAGGAAATGCTCTGGCGGGGGGGGGGGGGAGAGCAGACAAAAATGGGGAGACGAGGAGGGTCTGTTGTGGGGAGTGAGAAATGTCCCTAATTTCATCTGAGGAATGTTGGATGGTATGTAATTAACTGGTAAATGCTATTAATCCATTTAGTACTGTTTGGGACACAACATTACAGTGCAAGCATCTGGCCTCTATAGACCAGCTGAAGGGCCACAGAGTACCATGTAAGGCTCTACTTCATTCAATACATTGGGGCTTACTTCTGAGTAAACGTGCATAGGATTGTGCTGCAACTAAGCAGTGGCGTAGCGTGGGGGGTGCAGGGGGGGCCGGCCGCACCGGGCGCAACATCTGGGGTTAGGGCAAATCCACGGGTTAGGGGGCGCAAATCCATGGGTTAGGGGGCGCAAATCCATGGGTTAGGGGGCGCAAATCCACGGGTTAGGGGGCGCAAATCCACGGGTTAGGGGGCGCAAATCCACGGGTTAGGGGGCGCAAATCCATGGGTTAGGGGGCGCAAATTACTTGCCTTGCCCCGGGTGCTGACAACCCACGCTACGCCACTGCAACTAAGTCCTCTCATGTAATGATCCCGGCAGGTTTGTGTGTCCGATTCCCCTTCCTCTGGAGATGAGGTCAAGGAATCAAGAGTCGGAAGGGGAAGGCGCCCTTTTGAATCCCTGCCGCCTGGCTCAGCTTTTAAATAGACAAAAGCAGTTTAACAGAAAGGTCTGGGGAAATCTGCTGTTCTTGCAGCACAGAGAGAGTGTGGGTTGTGCCTTATTTAAAGGGATCCCCGGGGGTCGGGTAACTCCATACCCTCCAACATTTCTCCAGTGACAATAGGGACATCCTAATGAAAAGGGGAACATCCTGGGATGAAATAAGAAACTGGGACAGCTTCTCTGAGAAGTATAATATTTCTACAGTACTTGACTTGTAATAATAATTCCTATGGGAGAAACTCAGTGTCACACTATTATGATCTTTTCATCAGGGCAAGCATTTCTGCATCCCCTCTCCATCCCCTGCTTGCTGTTCTGGGGGTTCTCTTGACAGCCACCCTCACCCCCGAACTAATTTGGGATGGCATGGGCAAAAGAGGGGCATGGAAAGCCCAGTTGGATAGTGGGACTTTTGCTGGTTCCTGCTAAAGCAGCTATTTCACTGAATCTGGCCCAAGAAATATAAATCAGATGATGCACATTTTATGCAAATTTTTGGGGGTGTTTTTTTTTTTGTGTGTGTGGTGGTGCCTAATTTGTCACCCTCTTTAGGAGCCACATATAAAGCTCAGGGGAAGGGAAATGTCATGTTGCTCTGTGACATCCCATGTCACATGGAGAGGGAGAATTGGAGAAGAAGAAACAAGATGAGAATAAACCCTTTTTGATCACACACGCTATCTTCTTGCAGCACCTTTGTTATCTTAATTCCAACTTTAAAGGAAATCAGTCTCGGACCTCCACTCAGGGCTGAGGTTTAAATTTCAGACTAACTATAAGTACTGTCATCCTATTAGCTTTTGTTTTGCTTTGTTGTAGCTTTGCAAAAATTTGTGTGTGTGTGTGTGTATGTACAGGAAAATAAATACAGGCAACCTCTCTCCCTCTAATTGCTTTTTTTGCACACATTTTTAAAAATATGTCATTTGCATTTTAGTCGATACAATATCTACTTTTTAAATTTAATCAATTGTTGTGCTTTTCTGTGTCCCAAAGGATAAAGAGTCTTTTGATTTCTCACCCCCACATGTAAACGATTTCCCAAACTGCAGGAGAGTCATTTCAATTAGTGCAAAGCTGATCATTAGCTAACTAATAAGGACTAATTTTCTATCACAATTATTTCCTAATTAAATCCCAAACTGAGATTTCTAACCCAGATGGTCAGTGATGCTACAGATTTGTTTAAATTTCTTAGCACAGTAACAAACTGCTAATTAGGTTTTGTAAATACATTAATTCCCTTGCGATTGAGTTAATAGTATTGCATGCTGCCAGTTTATTAGCGCATTAATTGTGACAGGCTTTCCTTGGCCTGACATATAATCCACTTATCACACACTGCTACTAAAGAGATTATAAACAAAATCATAACTGAAGTCTTCCCTTTAATTTAAGAGTGCTGTTGTCAGTGTCTGACGTCACAGTTAAGGAATATTCTGTTTCTGTAACGATTAAACCCATTTATCTTTACAGTCATACTTCTTCTTCTTTTTCTTTATTGCATTTATATTCTGCCTTTCCTCCAGAAAGCTCAAGGCAGCATGCATGGTCTCCTCCCATTATTTATTCAATTTTGTGTATTACAACCCTCCGTGTTTCATGTACTTTGACTGAACCCCAAGAGCACTCATTTGTCCCCCTCTTTGCTATCCTTCCACCATCAGGCAAATACCTTCTTCTTCTTTTAAGACAGGCCTTCTAGCTGATTAGTCTCTTAAAGCTCAATATATTTTGACTAGCTGCTGCTTGGTGTTTTATTATTTTATTGTGTCATCTTTGATTAATTCCCCAACCCACTTTGCTCTAGTAATTATCAATTGATGTGCATTATTATTGCTTATTGTGTTTTTGTTTTTATTGTGTCGTTGGTAAAACCATGGGATATAAATGGAAATAATGAATACATAATAAATGCTATAGACATTAAAGAGGGATGTATTCTGGCCCCTTAGTATTCACATCAGGTAAGATGGCTCTCTCCCTGCTGTTATTATTTTAAATTAATTAATCAGCCTTCCACACACATATCAAATCAATTTACAATATATCATATAAATAGCTAAACATAGTTTTAAAAACAGCACAAAATAAATATCTAAGCAGAGTCCTTTTCATCCAGCTGGAAAAGCTTGTTGAAACAACAACAACAAAAAAGCCTTCTGTTGTTTCCAGACAGTGCAGATAGTGAGTGCCTGTTGTATCTCAACAAGAATGTGGTTCCATAAAACAGGGGGAAGCCACAGTGAAAGTCCCTTTCTGAGTTACTGTGGAGTGGACTTCTGGGGCTTTGGGGGCCTTCTGTGTTAGTGCCAACATCCTGAACTTGACATGGCAGCAGATCAGCAGCAAGTGAAAATCCTACAAACAAGGTGTTCTATGCTGGCAGTAGTTTGCTCCCAGCAACCTAGCTGCTAAGGCTAGCCCCACATAGAGCACATGGTTGTAATCCAGCCTTGATGGGTTGCCATATGTCCTCTTTTTCCAGGACACATCCTCTTTTTCATGAGTATGTAAAATGAGAATCATCATAGTTAAATGTAAAAGTCGGCAAATCCTCTTTTTCGCTCTTCAAAGTATGTCTTCTAATAGACAGCTGTGGTTAAGTGATCTCGATACAGGAATGGTCATGGCTATCCCTATTATTATTATTATATTAAGTTATTTGTTTATTTATTTACACACACGCATCCCTTGATGAGGATGCATATTGTCTAATCCTGGGACATTGGATGCCAGCCTATCTTGCCTGTCAAAGCTAGTAAAAGGGGCTGCGGAGACTGCAATCCCATCCAGAGCAGGCAACTGCTCAGCGCCCCATACTAAAGTGTCACCCACAGAGCTGTGGGATATTTAAACTGCAGTCAAACCCACAATTCATGTTTTGAGAGGGGCTGAGGCTCACAGAGCTCTCCTCTCTGTGCCCTGACAGGAAGAGGGCACGGCTATATTTGCTCCTCCCTGCCTGGGCACACTCTTTTCCTGCTCTTCTTCACCATGCCTAAGGCATAAGAACAACAGCAAACCTGAGATCAAGGTCAGGCTCCATATATATATATAGTTTTACATTACAAATTTAAATTCAAACATTAAAGATCAAAATCATCATTTAGGATTCCCTGAATCCTTCGACTCCCCTCCACCCTTCCATGGTTACCATTATCAATCTTTTTTTCCTACTGCTTCTCTTATTTTCTCTATTTTTAAAAAATAATCCATTTTTACCATAGTTTTTCACACATTAAAAGCATTATTCAAATCCTGCCAAAGTTTTTAGTTGTTTACAGTGTTCTTTTAAATACATTATAATTTTTCCCATTCCTTCAAAAAGTTCTTCTCTTCCTGGTTTCTGATTTTCCAGGTCAATTTCGCCATTTCGGCATAGTCCATCATCTTCATTAGCCATTCGTCTCTGGCCAGAACTTTATCTTCTTTCCATCTCTGGGCCAGTAGTATCTGCGCTGCTGTCATTGCATACATAAACATTCGTTTCTGCTCCTTTTGTATCTCTGCATCTAAAATACCTAGCAAAAAGGCCTCTTGTTTTTTCACAAAAGTTATTTTAAACATTTTTTTCAACTCATTATATATCATTTCCCAGAATGCTTTTGTTATCTTGCACGTCCACCACATATGGTAGAAGGTGCCTCCCTTCTCCTTACATTTCCAACAAACATTTGAAGTAGTTCTGTACATCTTTGCTAATTTTACAGGTGTTAAATACTACTGATACATCATTTTCATATAATTCTCCTTCAACATACAGCACGCTGTAAATTTTTAATCCTCCCTCCATAACTTTTCCCAGTTTGAAAATTGGATATTGTGCCCAATATCTTGTGCTCATTGTATCATTACAGATTTAACTTCTTCGTCTTTTGTATGCTACTCTACCAACAATTTGTACATTTTTGAAAGTAACTTCATATTATTTTCCATTAAATATTTTTCAAACCTTGAAATTTCTTGACTATATCCATTTTTCTTATCTATTTTAAACACATCATTTAATTAATGGTATTGCAACCAGTCTGTTACTAACAGTCTTATCTCCTCAAAACTTTTCAATTTCAATTGTTGTTCTACTTCCATGAGCAACTCTTTATAGGTTGCCCATTCACTTTTTGCATTAGTTTTTTTCAGGGATATCACTCCCACTGGGGAAAGCCACCATGGTGTCTTCTGCTCTAACAGGTTTTTACATTTTCCCCATACACCATAAATTGCTTTTCTTACCAAGTGATTCAAAAACCCTTCATGCACTTTGGTCTTCTCATATCATAAATATGCATGCCAACCAAATCTATTATCGTGACCCTCAAGCTCCAAGATATCTGTATTTTTTAAAGTTGTCCATTCCCGTAGCCAGCAGAGACATGACACCTCATAATATAATTTCAAATCTGGCAAAGAGAAGCCACCTCTTTTTTTGTATCTGTTAATAATTTATATTTAATCCTTGGTTTCTTCCCCTGCCAGATAAATTTAGAAATGTATTTTTGCCATTGTTTGAAGTGTCCCACTCCTCTGACCATGGGTATTGTTTGAAATAAGAATAACTTTCTTGGCAATACATTCATTTTCATAGCTGAAACTCTTCCTCAAATTGATAAATTCACCCTTCCCCAAACATCCATATTCAGGCTCCATTTTTAAGCTACCATTTTTAAGCTTACCATTGTAAGCCTGCCTGCATCAAGATACTGTACCTGTTACTCTTCAAGACGTATTCTGAGTGAGCAAAATTTTTTATTTTTTTTACTTTTACAATACTGTAATTATTATTTTAAGGGGGAGAAAAGGAAAATCCAGTCTGCCTTAAAGAATCCTGAATTACTTAAACTAAAAGGCTATTTTAGCCTCCCTTTAAGCTGCAAAGGGATAGCGCTCTGCTGAACTGACAATCATGAGAAAGGAAGGATAATATATAATAAATATATCCTCTCCTAGCATCTAATCAAATCCCAACAAGAGATTCCATCTTGGCAGCATTCAAACCCAGTTCATTTGCCCCCATCCAGACAGGGAAGGGATAGAAGGATCTGTTAAGTTTGGTTCTCTCTGTTTCTTCTTCTTTCTGGTCTTAAATGTGGGTCTGAACATTTCTGCAGTAATCTGCTAATTTTCTTTTTAAAAGCCCTCATGAAAATTCTTAAGCATTTTGGTGAATTTCACCTGATAAACAGTTTTGTGCAATGTATGCGCTTTTACAAGCAGTTTCTTGCAATATAATACACTTTTGTACATTATTTTCACCAATAGATCCACTTTTAAGCATGCTTTTACCCGATACATGCATTTTTGTAAACACTGGCTGCATGAAGAGCTGCTTTGCAAAATTTGTAGAAGTGTGAATTTTGAAATAAGACTATGTTTTGGTTCTCATATTGTTTTGGAAAATGTGAATTTGATAAATTTGGCTTTAAACCCAGATTGAACCAAATTTCCATCCCATCCATAGCCTAGGGCCTTCTCAGCCATTTCTAATTCAGATGTTACAGAGAATTAGAATTTGATATCATTAACATGTTAATGACACCTTGCTCCTAATGATTGCTCCCAACAACTTCAATAGCACTGAAGACGATTTAGGGCCGTGCAGCAGCCCATGGCTCAAAAGCCAGTAGGCTGAGAAAAACTACTTCCTAGATTGCAAAGCCATGCCTGCAATACTCATTTTTCACAGACAGTGCAGCAGTAGATAGTATCAGAAACTGAAGCATGAGCACAAGCTTCAGGGTTGCATCCCCCTGCTGCTCCCAAAGACTGACTCATTCCCAAACCCAGGTCTGAATCCAGACTAGAATTGGACTTGATAATCAGTTTCCTCCAGTTAGGTCTGCAGTTGGCACCACAACTTGCCCACAAAGCAGGCAACCCCAACCCTCTTGCATTCACAGGCTGGGATGCAGCAGGTGCCGAACTTGCCAAGGTTGTACTGCGCAGGGCGCAGCCACACAAGGCAAGCCGTAAAGCTGGGATCTTCCTTTGCAGTGACTTCCAAGCCCTCTTTGGATAAGCTGAGATTTTCCTTTCAGCAAAGGGAAAGTGGGTTATCTGACGTAATAGTGATTTCAAGTGATTGATAGATGTGTGACCTGGACAACATGTCAAAATGGTCCCCCGGGGTGGGGTAGATAAGGATCTGACCTGTTGGGCTAAAAGGGTTTCTATCCATTTCTATTTTTTGTTATATTTTGAAAGTTTATTGCTTTGCATAAGCAACTTGCTTAAAAAAAGACAAAGGTTCTCATTTAAAATAAGAAAGTACCCCATTGTATTTGACTTCATTTACTTTCTTATTACAAGCATGTTAATCTGCCACACATAGTGTGTGGCTAAAGAGCCTTAACTGTAATAATTCCTGTTGAGTGCCTGAAAAACAGAGTAAATGATAGATAATTCTGAATGGCAAGATTATAGAAACATTGAGGGTTTAGCAGGGGGTTATTAAAACAAAAAATAGCAATAGTTTATAGTACTTCTTTTAATAAACAGCTTAAGAGATAGAGGAACAAAGAACAAGGTGCATTATTGTTACATTCCAGGGGAATCCATTGCAGTTGCTAATGATGAAAAAAGAGAGTAATTAACGAGCAGCTGAAATTCCCTTCAAAGGCCAGTTGCAGATATGCTGTCACCCTATCCTGCTTGCCCCCACTGCTTCCATTGCAAGCCTATATGAGATCATATAGAGAGGAGGGCATGACAGAGACAGCAGAGGCTGCGCAACCACAATACCAGGGCAGGGTTGGCACCAGCACCAGTCAAATATGCCAGGATGCCTTATAGTAGAAATTAGGGTTGTGCATGGCCCCTCAATCCTAATTAAACCCTAAAACCCCAGTTAAACCTGTGGCCCATAGGATAGTGAGGTGAAGCAGTAGTGCCTGGCAGGGCAGCAGCGCAGGCACAGTGGCAGGAGCGCTGGCAGGAGTCAAGGTAGGCAGTGCCACCCCATCTTCTGCCCAATGGTAGGGCTGGCTCCCTGCTGCTGCTATTAAACATTGGTAGTCAGAAATCCTTGCCACTCTAATGCAAATCGCCCATCAATATATACTAATTACACACCCTCCCCTCTGCTCCAGGCAACTGCAACTAGCAATAGATAACAGATCAGAAACTTGATATCTCATAAAATTATCCTTGCACCTTGAATGTGGTACTAAAACAAAGGCAAACTTCCCTAACCTGCCAAGAAGCAGCCTCATTAATTGTGTGTTAAAATTCCACTCATTACGCACAGCAGGTAATAAATTCTAAGCAAAGCAGATGTTCTAATTTTTAAAACCATTAAGTTGTACGTCTGGTACACAAGGGGGAGGTGCTGTCTAGGGTGCACATAAGGCACTCCTTGAGATATGAAACATTTCCTCTCTTCTACATCTGGGTCAGACTCACATCTACTCTCTTAGAAGATATTTTATGAACCTGGTGAATAGCAATATATATAAATATACATGTAGAACATAAACACACAATGCATATGGAGAGAATAAATAATGGCTAACTGTGAATTAAATACATTGAATGAGTTTGTTAACATTATAATAAACCATGAGAGCAATGTCTGAGTGTGCTGGGTGTGCTGCTGGACACATCAAATTCTAGTAGCGTCTTTCTGCCCAAGGAAGGGCATGGTCATGTTCCCCAATCCTCTTCTCTTGAACCAGGAGCTGGGTTTAAATGCACAGAAAGATGCCCTAAGCTGCAAATCCTATGCATACTTAATTGGGAATAAATACATTTGAACTGGGTTGTCTTACTTCCAAATAAACAAGCATGGGCTGTAGAATCACAGAATCATAGAATTTTAGAGTTGAAAGGGACCCCAAGGGTCCTCTAGTCCAACCCCCTGCAGTGCAGGAATCTCAGCTCAAGCATCCATGACAGATGGCCACCCAGCCTCTGTTTAAAAACCTCCAAGGAAGGAGAGGCCACCAACTCTCATAGGAGTCTGTTCCACTGCTGAACAGCTCTTACAGCCAGAAAGTTTTTCCTGATGTTTAGTCAGAATCTCCTTTCTTGTAATGTGAAGCCATTGCCTCGAGTCCTTCCTCTTAAGAGCAGGAGAAAACAAGCATCCTCCCTCTTCCATGTGACAGCCCTTAAGATATTTGAAGATGGCTATCATTTCTCCTCTCAGTCTCTTCTTTTCCAGACTAAACATACCCAGCTCCTTCAAGTGCTCCTCATAAGGCTTAGTTTCCAGACCCTGGATCATCTTGGTTGCCCTCCTCTGCACACGTTCCAGCTTGTCAACATCCAGCTTAAATTGTGGTGCTCAGAATTGGACACAGTATTCCAGGTGTGGTCTGACCAAGGCTGAATAGAGAGGTTCTATTACTTCCCTTGATCTGGACACTAGACTTCTCTTGATGAAGCATAGAATAGTGTTTTTGCTGCTGCATCACACTGTTGACTCATGTTAAGCTTGTGGTCCACCATGACCCCTAGATCCTTTACACATTTACTGCTAGTAAGCCAGATGTCCCCCATCCTATATTTGTGCATCTGTTCTTCCTGCCTAAGTGCATAACCTTACATTTGTCCTTATTGAAATTCATTTTGTTAGCTTGCGCCCAGTTCTTCAATCTGTTAGACTCATGTTGAATTCTGATTCTGTTACTCCTCGCAGTTTGGTGTCATCTGAAAATTTGATGAGCATCCGCTCAATTCCTTCATCCAAGTCATTTATAAAGATGTTGAGCAACAATGGGCCCAGGACAGAACCCTGTGGCACCTCACTTGTCACTTTTTTCCATTAATGAGTACTCTTTGGGTTCGGTCACTCAACCAGCTGTATGACCAGATAACTATATCTTTTGGCTGATGCGCAAAGTGGTGAACTCAAATCTACGCCTCCTTTTTCTTCCTAGTGTTTGCAAAACATATGGCATGACTTCATAGTGATGCCATTTCCACCAACACTGCAAATGTCCAGTAAGCTAAGCACCTGGAAATTAGGTGTTCCAGTGTTCCTGTCCTCCAACCCAGACACAAAATGCAATTTTCCAACTTGGGAGGTGGGCTAGAGTTGGTATCCAGTTTGTACTACATTAATCCAATCTGGGTTTTTTAAAGCACTTCTTACACTGTCAGTCAAAAACAGTATCTTCCTAGTAACAAATCAAATAAAACCATAAGAGTGTGCTAAAGGATGTTGTAATCAAAGCTCTCCTGTGGCTTTGTGATATCTCACAGAGGCCATAACTTGCCTTTAAGGACACTGCTATAAAATTTACTTGAATCAAACATCCTTAGATAGTCCTTAGATAGTCCAGCTAAACAGCACAGGGTTTCACAGCAGAGCCTGCTGTGCATTAGAGATTATGCTTAATAACTTTCCAATTCCATCCCACTTGCAAAAAGAAGGGTGTAAGTATGTTCAAAAAGTCAGTGACCCTGCTCATTCACTCTGGAAGGGCGTTCCTGAGATTTGTTGAAAAGTTTGTTACATTTTTTGTGGATCAAGAAGATGGTTACTGTATATCATGTCTTGGCAAACTAAGGTTCGTGGGCCGGATCAGGCCCAATTGCCTTCTGGATCCAGCCCGCAGACGGTCCAGGAATCACCATGTGTATTGCCAGCATGCGTGTTCTTTCCCTCTCCCTCACACAGCGGCAGCGGCGCCTCCTCCCTCCCTCCTCCTGGCTTCTCCCCACCCTGCCTAGAGGAGGAAGGGGGCTGGGCTTTGTTGGTGCTAGAGCTCAAGCGGCCGCCATTTTAAGCAGCCCCTCTCCGGAGCCCTTTCATGTGCCACTCATCGTCCGTCCCCCCGCTGCCGTCGCTGCCGGCCCCTGCCGCTCGCAAGACACAGGTAAGCAGCCACTGGTGCTCTTGCATCATTTCCCCCACAAAATATAGTCTGACCCCCCACAAGGTCTGAGTGACCGTGGACTGGCCCCCTGCTGAAAAAGTTTGCTGACCCCTGCCGTATATGAACGAAGGTATGCAACAGTTTTGACTACATTCCAAAATTTACACATCAAAACTGCAGAAAATAAGGATTTCAAAATATTAATGAGAGTAATGAGAATTCTTGTATATTATTAGAGGGGCATTGTGCCCTGATAGGTGCAGTTCATTCCCATTTTTGCTTAGATATTGGTCCTTTTAGAGCAGGGGTGGAGAACCTCCAGTCCATGGGTCCAATAAGTCCCAGTCTGGGTCCCTATTTGGCCAAGGCCATTTCCCTAAAATGACACCCACCTGCCCAACACCTGCTGTCATATGTCATGTCAAGTGATGCAGGTAGCAATGCAGCTGTGCGTGTATGGCCAGGAGCCTTAAAGTGTGCCCTTAATCGTGTATTGGCAGCAAGGAAGGCTTGCTGCTGCCCCCAGTCTGCTGGCTGGTGGTGAGAGAAAGCCCACCAGGCTCAGCTGCACTGCAAGGTTCTCCATAGGGACCTCAGCAGTGCAGCCTCTCCCTGTCCCAAGTGGGGCTTCAGGTCATCACTTATCAGCTGACTGGCACTAACGTCAAGCCCCCTGGGTCAGCTGTGCTACTGAAATCCTCATGGATAAAAGTCACCTATGGGTATCACCTGTTCTCCTGTGAATGTATTAGACACTTTGAACAGCCTTCTACAGATGCTTCTACTCTTAAGAGTTTTGGCAGGGAAAGAGTTAGGATTGCCTAGTTTAAGTTCAGAAATGTATCAGAAGGGAGAGCAGAGGCCAGGAAGCTGCCCCCACCAACACTTAGTACTTGTCAGAGATGTGGCTGAATCAAATGTCTGGGAAGAGTCTGACTCTGGAGATGAAGGAATACCAGTACAGAGGGAGCCAGAATCTGACTCTGGAGACAAGGGAATGCAGTCACAGACAGAGCAGGATTGGGTTAGTTTGGCCTCCCGCCCTCATCACGAGTTCCCAGACTCAGATAGAGCAGCAGACTCAAAAAGCTCACAGGCAGAGGGAGGAGACAGACAGCACTGAGGGGGTTGCTTTGCAACCAGGAGGGAGGCAGCGTTTAGAGGGCTCTTCATTTGAGGGGGGAAGAGTCCACCCACCTTCTCCCCGAACCAGAAGAGCTGAAAGGCTTAAAATGCAACGGAAGTACAAGAAGGGAAGGACTGGACTTTGACGCCCTTCATGCTGCAAAAGGGGCGGAGACTCAGAGTGACCAACTCATAGCTAAGAGCGGCAGGTTCAGAGCCGCTCTCTGGATGTTAATTGTAAATAAACATACAGTGGTACCTCAAGTTACAGACACTTTAGGTTACAGACTTGGCTAACCCAGAAATAGTACCTCGAGTTAAGAACTTTGCTTCAGGATGAGAACAGAAATCACACAGTGGCAGCAGGAGGCCCCATTAGCTAAAGTGGTGCTTCAGGTTAAGAACAGTTTCAGGTTAAGAATGGACCTCCAGAATGAATTAAGTTCTTAACCCGAGGTACCACTGTATCATTAAACTGCCAGAGACTAATTAATTCTTATCAGAGCTTGCTTGCCTGCCTGAGATCATTACAATACTGTTGCCAGCAGACTGGGCAGGCACACAGATCACCCAGACCTCCCTGCTATGGTGATATGCATTTCTATTTAAAATTATAGTAAAGGAAAAGGGACCCCTGACCGTTAGGTCCAGGCATAGCCGACTCTGGGGTTGCGGCGCTCATCTCGCTTTACTGGCTAAGGGAGCCGGCATACAGCTTCCGGGTCATGTGGCGAACCAGAGCAGCGCACGGAAACACCGTTTACCTTCCCGCCGGAGTGGTACCTATTTATCTACTTGCACTTTGACGTGCTTTCAAACTGCTAGGTTGGCAGGAGCAAGGACAGAGCTCACCCCATCGCGGGGATTCAAACTGCCGACCTTCTGATCAGCAAGTCCTAGGCTCTGTGGTTTAACCCACTGCGCCACCCGCGTCCCAGGAATAGTAGTTATTCCTAAATGTGCATCTGGTCATATAAATTGGCGCTTGTAAATTGTATTCAAATCTGTGCCCCTTTTTTGGTGATGTACTTCCATTTTTTTGTTAATGCTGAAGACATAACTACTGAAGACCTACCGGTAAACTGAATTGTTTATATGGAAACAGCAGTTCTTGTATCTTAGGCCTAAGGTTTAAAGGTTTAGTACTTTAAGGGATCAGAATAAGCACTGGTAACATGGCATTCTTGTAATACTGTATCTGTTTTTTCCAGTGTGTAGGTGGGTAGATGGGAAGCAATTTGGCTGGGATGGGGAGATAGCAGGTCAAACCCAATTCCTCCCCTCCAAGCTAGGTTTGATATGTGGGTGGAGCTGCCCACCAGTCAGTCACTTGTCACGAGGTGCCTTGAGTGGCGCTTTGAAGTCCAGACAATCAACTGATAGTAGGAGCACCATGTGCAGCCCTCTGAAAGCACCAGTAGTGCCTGTATGCAACTTTACCTGCACCACATCACAGGGCAAATAGTGAACCTACTTAAACCCACGGGCTGGAGGCTCCCCACCACAGAAGTAGACTAACCTACAGGTACTGCTATGATTAAAGCAGCACTGTCATGTCCCTCAAAGAACCACTGCATGACTCTTGCAGCACCCTAAGCTCCAAACTCCAAACTCCAACTGCTTTCCTTTCTTTCTAGCCAAATTAAAACGTGTCCCTTCTTCCCACCCAGGATGTTGGATTTGACATTAGTTGTTGTCACAGGAGCCAACTGCTAGGGGTCAAGGTCCCTTCAGCCCCCCATAAAATATTTGAGGGGGCCAGACTCCCCCAAAGTTGATGGACATTGCCATTCAAAATGTGTGTGCATCTTGTGATCATGGCTTGATGACCCATCAAAGACCAAGCTGTTACCTAGAAAACAGGTAATATTTTTATGATCAAAGAGCATTTTTGCAACAATGACATTTGCAATGCAGATGAGCATGGATGCCTACAAAAACACATAGCTTCAGATCCAGATCCTTCAGTATCAAGAAGTGCGGTACTTTCCAGTCAGAAGTGAAATGTACAGTGATGGTGATGAGGTAAACTGGATTTTCATTACAAGACCTGTGCATACTTTCTAATATGTCATTATAAATTCAAAGATGAATTCCTCTTTGAAAGCTAGATGCAGCAGTAGATCATTAATTTTAATTACCCATAAATAGTTAGAAACTCTGTTTCTGGGAACTGGAAGTGGATATACAGTAGCTACCCAGGGAGTCCGACACAAGCCTTCCTTAAATTGTGAATTATTTTCAAGAAATATAAATGCAATTTTTTTCTCTAGCAGAAGTTTTGAACTTCATAAGCAAATAAGCATAAACCAACAGTATAATCCACTGCAATATCCAAACTATTTTTTATTTACAATTATTGTTGTTGTTGTTGTTGTTGTTGTTGTTGTTATTTATAATAATAAACAAAAATGAATAAAACAGGTTCTACCCACTTATAAATTAACTCAACACATTAACAGCAGAGTTGACAGTCCCTTACTATCTGGCATTCTTCATCCTCCTTAATTATTTCAAATTATACTGGCAGTCAATCATATGAGATCCAGCTCACTTCTTTTAAAAAGGCAAAGCCACAGCTAGAAAAGTAGCTAGAGCTGCTTGGTCTGGGTCTGCAAGAGAGCTCCCTGCTCCCAAACCCCACAGCATCCGCTGCTGTGAAGGGAGGGAGAACCTGCCTGGTCCAGGTGTGTGAGTGGAACATAACTGGAAAGAGGAAACTATTCGGTCTTGCTCAGGTGATTACTTTTTGTTTTGCATTGTGTGGCAGAAGTGTGTGCCTGACATCCAGTCTTGGGTAGGGGGCAGGTAGGTGTTCTTTGGGGACCAAGTAACAAATATTAATGGCAGGCTGTGTATTGAATGATGCTTAATTTTAACAAGGCCTTTTGGTCAAGGAAGTCCACACAATATGTTTCCTAGAAAATGATACTTATGCAAGGGCACTTCTCTTGCATCTGAACAAAAACAGAATTCTTTGTTAGTGAAAGACATGATTTTAATAAAAGAGGATACACAAGAAGAAAATAGATATGCTTGATTTTAGACACTGCAACTAGTTCAAAGTGACAAAGCTGGCTGGTCTTGACATTATGATTTATACCTTATAAAGCATTTTCTAATTCTCACAAGATGATAAAACATGGCTGTACAAAATTATCACATATAAATAAGAGTGCATGCCTATTAGTTGCTCTATTTATCACCTGGTCCGCGGGCTGTAGAGTTGTTTAGCCATTTTGTAAAATAAATTTATTTGTAGAAATGAAGACTAACTGACAGCCCAAGACTCTCAGCTGGTGTAGAATGACATCACATTGCTGAGCCTGATAAAGCAAAAGCTGAGAAGCTTCTGAGGTACTTCAGGGACCGAAACTGAGAATACGGCTTAGTTCTTATGAACAACACAAATTCAATGGAAGCTGTGAGAGAAGGAGCAGCTGCTCTTGACACTTCCTTGAAAGTATATTTTATTTTCCCTCATCTGATCGGCAGCCCCTCACCCACCCAACCCACACACACAACACGCACCAGAAAACTCAACTTTGCCACTGAGCAAAGTTCCTTTTGAAAAAGGAAGCATGGCCAATCCCAGCTCCCTGGCGAAGTTGATGCATCTCTGCCACAAACACTGCTTGGGCATCATGTCTGACCTATGTCAACACACATGGAGCACTTGTAACACTCTAAGCATGAAACAGTAACAACAGCAATAACAAATAGCAACAATATTGAATATTTGGCTGAATTTGACCTTTTATATATATCATTATTTAATGTCACTATATTTGATAGCTGGAAGTCAATATTATTTAAGATGTACCAATGAGTCTAAAGTTCTTAGTTGTTGTTTTTAATGAGATTAAAAGTTGAAAATAAAACGCATTTTCGATTAAGAAATTGTAAATTCTATTGAATTTGAAGTATTTATGAACATCTGTTTGAACTTTGAAACTAATGATAGTGAAATAACGATTACAGGACATTGTTGATTCCAGCAACATTCATTCTTTAAATTAGCCTACTCCAAACTTCTGCCTTCTGATGCTTTAATCCACAGTTCTCTTGAGGCCTCACTTATGGGACCATACATTATTTCCTGAGACACATAGGAAGTCACATTTTCTCACATTTGTTACTCAGGGTGCTAACGTTCAAGTGCCTAATATATGGGAAAATTAACATTTTAAATGCATACATTTGTGGGAAAGATATTTAAGGCTGAAAGAAGTACCAACGATTTCAGTATGCTGGTTTGTGGCCAGTTTTAAATCATATATGAACCACATTCCACTTGGCAGTGTCCAAAAGAAACTTTGCCCATGCCAAAATGTTCCAAAGGGTTGGCCCTGAAAAAGTAAAATTTTAGAAAAAGTTGGCATGTGAAAAGTCATCCCACCACTGCTTGTCCTGGTGCTTCTGTTGTGAGGAAACAGGGACCAGAGCAGCTCCCAGCTAGTGGATAAAGAGACAAGCTAGGGCGTACCTGCCAAAACCATATGCCTGTTATCACACCTGCACCCTCACTCAATTCCAAGGTGGCTTATGGGGCTGAAGGGAATTGCTGAAGTCTTTTCCCCACACAGCCTGACATTCCCTGAAAGGATGCACACAAACCTTGTATGGATATCTGTCAAAGAAAAAATCCTCACTAAATAAAGCTGTCAGTCATTCTTGTTGGACAAAACATAGGACATGAAGGATTACATCAGTAAAACTCTAATAAATGACTAGGATAATACAACTGGCACTCTCGCCATCAGTAAATGCCATAGGCTATGTGCTAGTCTCACTCCCACTCATTTTTCCACTTGTTGTCGGTCTTTTTATGGAAAGCTTTGCTCCCCTTCTTGGTCAAAGAGTCAGGATTCTGGAGCAGAAGAACAGGGTAGTGAGGTTGCTTTTACTCATGTTGAAAAGAACATGACAGACTTCTTGACCTCACTGCTAAGGACCATCGGCTGTACTGAGGACTGCAGGGCCTGCTTCCTTACAAGGCCAGCTAGAAAGAGACTCCTGTGGCAATGAGGATGGCAGGGCTTAGCGGGTGGGGCTGGACTCACTGGAACAAACCCTTGGGGAAGTGCGGGGAGTGGGGGTGGGGTTGTTCTGATATTGTTTCCCTGCTCCAAGTGTCAAATGTGTTTTAAAATGTTCTTAAGCAATCAGTTGCATTTTAAGTTTTGGTTTTGGTTTGGTTTGTTTTTGCTCTGTTGAGGATGGGATAAACATTTAGTTGGGGCTGGGGATTAGTTTAATTTTAGTATAATTGTAAATTTTGTTAGTTAGTTAGTTAGTTAGTTAGTTAACTAACCATGTCATTACCAAGGAGGCAGGTTTAGTCATTGTTTGAAGACTATCCCTGCCTCCAGGTCTGGTCCTGACCGGACGGATACTAGAATCAGCAAGGGATACCCACATGACCTGAAGGTGCTGCCGTGCAATGCCAGGTCAATGATTCATAAGACTGCTGTCAACCACAACTTGATCTGGCATGTGTAACAGAGACTTGGTTGGATGAAGCAGATGGGCCTGTTCTTGCCGCTGCTTGTCCACCAGGTTTCTCTTATGCACAGCAACCCAGGTCATGTGGGCAGGAGGGGGGATTGCAGTGATTTTTAGGAAGTCACTAGTTTGCACCAGGCGTCCTATTGGGAAGACCCAGTTTTCTGAGTGTTCTGGAAGTTGGGCAATAGGGGCAGTACAGGATTCCTTTTGGTGTACCGACCTCCCTGCTGCACCAAGAATTCCCTGCCCGAGCTGCTTCAGGTCGTGGTGGATGTTTTCCTGGAGACACCCAGTTTGGTTGTCCTAGGGGATTTTAACATCCATGCCGACACAACAAGGGGCCGCTCGGAACTTCATGGAAAGCTGTCCCTGAATAAGTTTGGCCAACTCACAGTTGTGGACATGTGTGACCTGGTGTTCACATTTATGGATGTGGGTGATCTGACACTAAGTAAAAGCGAAACAAAAGAAGGGCCATGGTCAGATCACTTCCTGGTGCAACTGGACCTCTCCGCAGCCCTTCCCCTCTGCAGGGAGGTGGGACCGATTCGGATAGTCCACCTCCGCCACTTAACGGATCCAAATGTTTTCCAGAGAGTGGTAGGGGATGTTTTATCCCCTGTTGATGGCCTTTCAGCTGATTCCCTGGTGGCCCGCTGGAATGCGGAGTTAACCAGGGCTATCGACTGTCTGGCTCCAAAGCGTCCTCTCCGATTGCATGGAGCCCGGACAGCCCCGTGGTTTTCCCCAGAGCTGAGGGTGATGAAACAATTGCTGAGACGGGTAGAGTGCTGGTGGTGAAAAGCTCATTCTGAATCGGACCAGACACTGGTTAGAGCTCAGCGTTGAGCCTACTAAGTGGCGATAGCGACAGCGAAGAGGACCATCTTCACTGCCTCTATTGCATCTGCAGAAAACAGCAGCAGGAAACTCTTTCAGATGGTTTGCAATTTAATGGAACCACCTTTGCCATCGGGGCCTGGTAAAGACCCCAAGATCTCCTGCAATGATTTTGCGAAGTTTTTTTTTTTTTTTCCAGATAAAGTCGCTCAGATTTGGAAAGAGGTGGACTCTACCATGGGAACAGGGCCAGGGCGGGAGAGTGCTAGAGTCCTGTCTAGTCAAGTTGCATGTGATCAATTCCAAACTGTTGCCTCCAAGGATGTGGACAAACTGCTTGGATGAGTGAAACCAACCACCTGTCTCCTTGATCCTTGCCCATCCTGGCTCATAAAAGCGAGCTGGGAAAGGCTGAGTGATGGGCTCTGCGGGGTGATGAATGCTTCTCTCTGTGAGGGAGCCTTCCCAGACCCACTGAAAGAGGTGGTCATGAAACTGCTACAGTTCATCAGTATGTGGATGATATCCAGCTCTATCTCTCTTTTAAATCAGAACCAGTGAATGAGGTAAAGGTCCTGTGTGAGTGTCTGGAAGCGGTTGGAGGTTGGATGGAGGCTAACAGATTGAGGTTGAATCCTGACAAGACAGAAGTACTGTTTTGGGCAGACAGAGGACAGACAGGTGTGGCGTTCTGAATGAGGTAACTATGCCCCTGAAGGACCAGATGCACAGCCTGGGAGTCATTCTGGACTCACAGCTGTCCATAGAGGCGCAAGTGAATTCTGCGTCCAGGGCAGCTGTCTACCAGCTCCACCTGGTATGCAGGCTGAGACCCTACCTGCCTGCAGATTGTCTCGCCAGAGTGGTGCATGCTCTAGTTATCTCCCACTTGGACTACTGCAATGTGCTCTACGTGGGGCTACCTTTGAAGGTGACCCAGAATCTACAAATAATCCAGAATGTGGCAGCTAGACTGGTGACTGGGAGTGGCTGTCAAGACCATATAACACTGGTCCTGAAAGACCTTCATTGGCTCCCAGTACTTTTCCGAGCACAATTCTAATAATAATAATAATATTATTAATAATAATAATAATAATAATAATACCTTTATTGTTATTGTAGAACCTGTGTAAAATGAAATTAAATGAGCCTCCCCCCCACAAACACACAATCTCTTATCAAACAACACAATTCAAAAAGTTGGTGCTGACCTTTAAAGCCCTAAATGGCCTCGGCCCAGTATACCTGAAGGAGCGTCTCCCTTCACATCATTCAGCTCAGACACTGAGGTCCAGTGCCGATGGCCTTCTGGCAGTTCCCTCACTGCAAGAAGTGAGGTTACAGGGAACCAGGCACAGGGCCTGCTTGGTAGTGGTTCCCGCCCTGTGAAAGGCCCTCCCATCAGTTGTCAAGGAAATAAACAACTATCCAACTTTTAGAAGACATTTGAAGGCAGCCCTGTTTAGGGAAGTTTTTAATGTTTGATGTTTTTATCGTGTTTTTAATATTCTGTTGTGAACTGCCCAGAGTGGCTGGAGAGGCCTGGCCAGATGGGCAGGATATAAATAATATTATAATATTATTATTACTCCCTGAAATATTTAGGAGTGTCATTTGGGAAACTCAATGGCAGCAGTGCACCTGACCATGTTTCAGACCACATGTGATCACTTCCCAGGAGGACTTATAGTTCTCACTAGCTTATGGGTTCTACACATTGATTGATCATTCTTAGAAAGGGACTTGCACCAGAGAGACATACCAAAGTCAAAGGAGCCCTTTCCCCTGGCAGATCTGCACAGCTTTGCCACTGCTTGCATGTGACACGAGAGAGTGGTTAAAGCTTTTCTTTTAAATGCGGCTTTTAAGCCTTCTAAGGTATTTTGGCTGCTGTGAATTTTGTTGCTTACTATTGCATACAGGAAGAGTGAGCTATACATGATTTGAAATAATAACATTAAATTCTAACAACAAATGGGAAGAAAGCTTTGTATAGATTTCTATAGATGGATTTGTATAGATAGCATCAACTACAACATATGCTTCTTCTTTTTTTACAATTTATGTCATAAATATTTAAGTGTGTCTTTGCCTTGCTGTGAATTCTTATCAGCATTCAAAATTTCTCCTCACTCCCATGCCACCAAATTGTGAAAAACTGGAAAAATATTTAGTTTTTCGTGTACTTCATTTGGCATTTTCCACATGGAAGGAAAATGACACAAAGCCAGAAGAAGCTCACTGGCTATTTTTTGCTGGCTATTTTTTGAGGAACAATGTTTTAATGACCCTAATGAAATATTTTGTTGCTTTTTGGCTTTACATAACAATATCAAGACCCACATGTACATCAGTTTTAAAGAAAAAGGGGAAAAATGTATTTTATGATGTTTCCATACAAGAAAAGCATACTTGTTACATCATGCTCTAATACTATTGCGTTTGGTTCAGAAACTTTACCTTGTTGAGGGAGCAAAAAGATTTGTGCTTGTTCATCATATTTTCATTTTAAGTCATTATTATGCTTCTTTCTGTGACATATAATGCCAAAGTCCATTCATTCAGGATGCAGTTCTGCACAAATCACACATACTTTGTACCGTTCATTTCAGAGAGGGTTAAAAAGTATTTATGTGGTTCATTTATATATTGTTCTTAATTTAGAAAACTCCAGAGTGGTTCACAAATTAAACTATCAAAATAGGTAACAAAACAAAACCATATTCAGCCTTAAAACAGCAATAAGTTTTAAAAAATCCCATACACTTTTACAGACACACACACACAAGCTAATATTACACACATTCAGACAGTTAAAATAACAAGTTAAACATATGCATAATTGGGTTTAGGTCTGCCATGTTATGTATGTATTATCTGAGAGGACACAACCCCCCAGGAAGTTCTCCTGGGCAAACCCAAGTCAAATGAAGGACAGCTGTGGGACAGTGTTCATTGACAGCTTCCATTCATTTACAGGAGGAGTGGGGAACTCTCTTGATGGCTGGACTATAACTCTCATAATCACTGACCACCTGGACATGCTGGCTGCAGCTGATGGGAGTTAGAGTGCAAACACATCTGGGGGGCACAGGTCGCCACCCCTGATTTATAGGGTAGGGCTCCTGTGCAGCTACCATTCAAACTGATAGAATGTGCCAGAGATTGAGCCAATTGTCCTTTTTATTTTCATTCTTTATCTTCCAGAGGGGCAATGTGAATGTGTTTAAGATTTGATTCTGGATGAAATACCAGTGAATATTGAGTGAACATATTTCATCAACTATATTTCTCCTAAGCACATTTGTTCTAGAAATATATTACAATATCAGATCTGCATTATTTAATCAGCAATGGTATGCATATATCAGAACAATACAGGACACCCATGGCAGTGTAATTCAGCGGAAATCAGCACAGATCCCTTTAAAAATGATCATTCCCTATATTTTAATCTTATTTGCCACCGAACTCGTATTGTCTCCCTTAAATTATCTTTGAAGTGCCACTTCTACAAGGTCACTAGTAATGAACTACGAGGCTCCCATTTTGCATAGTAGACCAAAAGATATGAACACATGAAGTAACTTCAAGTTTTACCCCTGAGCTGAAAGTTAATCTAAATTCAAGAACAAAAGTATTCATATTTGTCCTTGTATGTCAAGGATTACTACTATTGAAAGTGGTTTCCATTATCTGCTTGTCACTTTCTGAGCTTCTTAATCTCTTTCTTTCTCTTATTCAATGGTTGCCTCTTGCTTGCTTTCCCACTGCAGAAGTAAGTCCTCCCCCCCCGTGTGTGTGTGTGTGTGTGTGTGTGTGTCTCCCTCCCTCCCCTCCCCTCTCTTTTTATGCGTCCAAAGTTAAAAGGACTAGACTCAGTCTGACCACCTGGGCATAGCAATGGAGCTTACACTCAGGTCTGGCTCCCAGCCAGTTGCCAGCTGTGACATTGTATGCAAGCATCTTATTTAATTCCATACACTTGGATTGCACTGGTTCTGTTTACAACAACCTCTTGTCCCTGCTGTGTCCAATCGCAATTGTCCCCAACGTTCCTTGTTTAATACTGTTTTGCAAATTATTAAGCACTGGAAGTCTATTAATCACAGTTCATGCCCTGTGCAAGCCCACACAACGAAGGGAGAGGACGGTGAAGCCAGGATATGCTCAGATCCCTGAAAGAGCTTGGATGGTGGTCCATTCAGATCCTTAACGAGATCATTAATGCTAACTAAATACAAACCTGACCCCATGACCCCCTGGGAAATTATGTGGGCCAGTGCAAGACATTAATATGTATCCCAGCCCCTTACCCCCCGAATCCCTTGATAGGCTGAAAGCTAAACCTGTGATCAAAAGAGGCCTAATCACTGCTCTGATTGTAGTAAACCAAGCCGGACACAGAGTTGTCTGAATTCTCAATAGCTATTGCAGTGCCACCCCCACAGCCTTGCCCCCTCTTCCAAAGGAGCCCCGGCTTTTCAGTTTACTTGACACACTGTGTCTACTTTCTGGGACCACCTGGTAGGCTAATTTTAACATGACACCAGTTCAGCACCCCCACTTAGTGCTCTGCTCTCCCACACAGCCGAAAGGCAGGGGAATTCCTCAATTCACTAGCCCACTGGAAGAGTTCAAATTAAACAAAAAGTAACATAACACAGACTATGCAGTAATAGATTACATGAATTTAGCTCCCCCCCCCTTTTGTGGCGACACCTGGAGAGAAAAAAGTGGTGTGGGGATTTGCAAAATAGGCCATGCAATAATTAGGCCACACAAAATGTACACCTTTTCATGTTTGCTTGTTCAATCACAGCAGTCTGCTAACCCATCCATAAAGACTAAGTATCACAAATTTACTTGAAGCAGCATGACATATCGGACTCTTCTTGCTCACTTAAACAACCCCAGGAATATGAATGGGCTTTGCTACTTTTCACTATCTGTCTCCAAGAAGACGCTGTCATTGCAGAAGACAAGTAAAATTTTGCAGCGCTGCCATTAGTGCTTTTCAAACTGCTTCAACAACATGGTAAACTGTGGGTTGGGGAAATGAAATGCAAATTTAAAAAGGCTTTAAAACATGCTTTTCTGTTTCTGGCATTGCTAAGGCTTCCATAGAAACAAGGTAGCATCCTTTACACCACCGCCATCATTTTCACTCTTTGTGCAAATGGACCTCTGCATACAGGGCTGGAGCTGTGCACACAGGAGCTCTTGCTGGATTGGGGTTATGCACATGTTGCTAGGGACAAAGGATCAACTCTGATCACTATCATCATCCTCATCATCAAGGATTTATTGATCACCTTCTAAACAACTAACTCAATGCAATTTACACTAAAGATAATTAAAACTTGTTAAAAACACAAAAGCATCAAACACATTTAAAACAAGAGTAAAACCATGCAAAGTAGACACACATCTGGGACAGCCAGTTGGGACAAAATTTTCTTCCATTTCCCCCCAGAAAGTACAACTAGCGGGACCTGTCATATCTTGACAGGTATGCTATTCCACAGAGCAGACCATGAAAGCCCTGCAGACTGGGTTTCTGAGGTTTTTGGAGCTTGCAGGAGAAACTGCACTGCAGACCACAGTGAGCTACTGGGTATACATAAGCCAATCAGAAAGTCGGTGGTTCAAATCCACATGACGGGGTGAGCTCCCGTTGCCCTGTCCCAGCTTCTCACGGTGTTCCACAGCTCCAGAAGCGGTATAGTCCTGCTGGCCACATGACCCACAAAGCTGTCTGTGGACAAACACCTGCTCCCTTGGCCTGAAGCGAGATGAGCGCCACACCCCATAGTCACCATTTGACTGGACTTAACCATCCAGGGGTCCTTTACCTTACCTTTACATAAGCTATACACAGTGCTTTTTTCTGGGGGTACACAGGGGTACACATACCCCTAAACATTGTGTGAATCTTTGTACTTTTCTCCATATACTGTATTTATTTCCCCCGATCTGCACTATAAAATGGTGATTTCCTTAAGTCAAAATGAGAGTACCCCTAAACATTTTTTTAGAAAAAAAACACTGGGTATACATATATAAGGGATAAGGCCATCTCTCAAGTAAACTGGTCCTGAGCTGTATAGAGATCTATATGTCAACACCCTGAACTTGGCCTAGTAGCAAATGGGCAGTCAGTGAAAATCCTGCAAGCAAGTTTTTATATGCTGGAGGTAATCCGTCCCCCAAAGCCTAGCTGCCATGCTCTGCACCATCTGTGGAAATCTAACCAAGAGGTTACCAATGCACAGTCAACTGGTCAGGCTATCCCAATCCAGGAACAGCTATACAGTGGTACCTCAGGATGCGAACAGGATCCGTTCCAGAGCCCCATTTGCATCCTGAATGGAACATAAGACTTTACGGTGCATCTGCACGTGCCACATTTTGCCGCTTCTGCGCATGTGTGTGACATCATTTTGAGCGTTTGCGCATGCGCGAGCAGCGAAACCCGGAAGTAACACGCTCCGTTCCTTCCGGGTTGCCGCAGAGCACAGCCCGAAAGTGCTCAACCTGAAGCACATTCAACTCAAGGTATGACTGTAACTGTCTTGCCAGCCAAAGTTGGTAGGAGGACACCTGTGTCTCCAGTGGCCGAGTTGGATCCAGGAGCATCCCCAAACTATACACTATGTTTAGGAAAGTTTTTAATGTCTGATGTTTTATTGTATTTTTAATATTTTGTTGGAAGCCACCCAGAGTGGCAGGGGAAACCCAGCCAGATGGGCGGAGTATAAATAATTGATGATGATGATGCACCTGCTTCTTCAGGGACAGCACAACCCCAGCCAAGACAGGCAATTTACCAACTTCTAGAACCAGGAATTATTCACCAAGAGAGCTTCCAGTTTCCCAGCATTCAGACTCAGTTAATAAGCCCTCTTCCAGCCCACCGCTACATCATCCAGGGCCTTCTTAGCCATTCCTTATGCAGATGTTACAGAGAGAAGGAGCAGAGTATCCTGCAGAACAGTGCCTCTAATGCCCCTCTCTAGTAGACAGTCTTGGAGGGCACCATGGTTGGTGGTATCAAAAGCTGATGAGAGATCTAGTAAGTGCAAGAGAGTTGCACTCCCCTGTCCCTCTCCTGATAGAAGTCATATTGGGTGATCAATTGGGCATGTTCAATCAGCCTATATTTCAGATTTCATCACATATACAATCTTTGGATAAAAATACATTTTCACCCAGATCCGCCAATTGCTTCTGGATAAAGGAACTTCAATGTGTCCAGGGGGATCCTCACCTGTTCCCTCATTCACTTCAAGACAGAAGACACACCTGCTCATTCATATGTTGCCTGTAGAGACCTGTCCCCTGGCTAAAATGAACAAGGAAGTCTCCCTGAATATGAGCTTCTTGACTGTTTCTGAACTCTGGATGAGTTTTTCCTCTCCAGCTCTGTTCTAGTGCTCAAGCACAGTCAATGTGTAGAGGGGAACCATTATTCCCCCAACATCCATGTCTTTGTCAACTCTTGTAGATGCATACAAATAGTACACATTTAGTATCCTTGTTTGGTCATGTGAATGGGGCTTTCATATATATATATATATATATATATATATATATATATGGAGAGGAACTTCTTTAAAAAGGTGCAACTCACCAAATACATTGAAAATCATTGATCACTTAAAAGCACATGCTACATTGAAAAGCAAGCTTTCACATATCTCCATCTCATTCTAAAGAGTCTATGATCTGTAGCTGCCATTTATTTTAGGCAGAAGAGCAGAGGAGAGATCAATAAACAAACATCAGTTTATTTATTAGAAAGTGTACATTGCATTTAAGAGTTTTGTGGTGGGTATTGAGAATTATTATCAGTGCCCATATAGAAAACATGATAAAACTTTACAGACATTAGTAAGCAAATGGTATTTAACCTGCTCACTTTTTAAACAACTGAATACAACCTTTCTATGGTTTCCAAGTTACTGTCTGCAACTAGGTTTCTTGCATGCATTTCAACTAGTACGTAGTTTTCTCTGTCTTGTGTTCACCTCTCTCTCACCTATACTTTAAGCATAGAGTGTAACACAATCCACTACAACTAAAGACTCAGCTAAGAGTCAGATTAAAATTATCCCTGTCTGCCCTGACCTCTTTTCTCTGCAGGTGAGAGTGTCCCCCTTCACAAGCTAAATGAAGCAGAAATGATGAAGTGTTTGTTTTCCCTGACTTTTCCTCAGCCTGTCAGTAAATTTACAGGCACGAATATGGAGTGTTAATTTAATGTTCCCACTGAGCATCTCATTGTCAACAAAGGCTTCAAACCATAGCAGAGGAAAAGGTTAGCTCATGCAGAAAATGACCCTTATGGCTTGATTGCCTCGTGGTCCAGACTAACAGCGAGCAAAAAAACCAGAGAGCTTTGACTTCCAGCGTCACACATTTGATGCTAGTAATAAATGAACACTCTCCACCTTAGCTCAAATAAAGAGGCACCTGTAATGCTCACTAATTTATTATCTTTGCAGGTAATCTACACAAGCTGAAAGGGGAAACGGGACTGTCTTTGCACAATAATTGCTAATTTAATTTAACCAAAAACTTAAACCCTTCATTATCCACACTTTAAACAAAATCATTTTGGTCTCAAAACATTTGTCTAAACACACACACACACACATGATGGTATGGCCCAGGAAATTGCTTTCTTCACCAGACAGTTTGAGTCTTTCAGGACTCTGGTGACATGTCACACAGAAAGTCCTACAAGAAAGAGTTAAAATGTTTTTAAAGGTTAAATATCTATACACATATATTTATTTGCTCTTGTTTGGAAGAAAGAAAAACAAAACGTACTTAAATAAAATATTTTACACCAGGCTAGTGTTCACAATCTAGGAAAGCAATTCGGAAACCTACACAAACACCATGGTGAAAACCATCTTGATTATAAATGAGGGAAGGAATATACTTTCCTCCAGTATATAACACCCCTCCAAGGCAACATGCTTTCTGGTATTTGAACCAACACTCCAGTTCTTTCTCACAGTTGAGTCCCTAATGGTGCCAAGGTGTTGTCCAAATGTTTCTGTCCTCCTGCACCTTACATTTGTTCGTGTCAGCTGTCCCTTTCCACCACCGCCAGACCCAGAACCTGATCACAGGTTCTCCCCTCAGCAGATGCCCTTCACAAACTCACAGCAGCATGTTCCTCTTCCTTGCTAGCCACCCCTGCCTTCCTCTTTCCTCCCTCTCTTCCACTACCCCAACTTCACCTGTCACACTAGCAACTGGAATAATCCTTAAACCTGTGAACGTGCAAACTCATTCCATGCAGGAAGTAAGGTTTATCTAGAAGAGTTGTAGGTTTAAAAAATACCTTAAGACCAGGCAGTAGCATACAGCAGGGCAGCACTCACTTGCTGCTTACTGGAAGGTAAAGGGGCAGGGAGAAAACCGTTTAGTGCTACATTAATGAAGAATGGGAGGAATTTTGCCCTTCACCTCAAGTAACAAACTGCCCAGGGCCAGCCCCATGATTCGTCTCAAGGCAGCCTGATCTTATACCCACCTACACATCCTTCAAAAATAAATGCAGATTGTATAATATCGATGGCTGAAGGCTGAAATATGTATACCACTTGGAGGATTTTTTTAACAACTATCCTTTGTCAAAAGAACTCAAAAATATTTTGAAGGAAATTATTTTGTCATGGCTACTGTGGGCTCAGATGTGTTCTTTTATGCACAGACTCATGACAACACCACAAGGCAACTGGTACAGCCGATAGTGAGAAAATTGTGACTTGGGAAACGGACAAGTATAAGCAATATAAAAACTGGACTTCAGGCAGTGTTCTGACCTAAAAGGGATGTGAGAGAATAAATTGATGAAGAAGACTGGAACCAAATACAACCCAAAGCTCCCTTTAAATCAGTATCAGCCCAGGCCAGAAAACTGGGTCTTAAAACTCTTCACAAGTGGTACCTAAAACCACAGAGACTTTCTTTTAATACAGAGTCCTCTCACTTTTGTTGGAGAGGTTGTTGTGTAACAGGCACAAAACAAACAAATGAAAACAAACCTTGCATAACCTGTTTAAACAGGGGGCATAGTGAAATGGGTGTACCACACCATTCTATCATTTTAGTTTCAATAAAATGCTTGGCCTCCACTAATGTTTAGTTTCTGTGGCAAAAGAAGTGTCCAAAGTTTACAAATGGGAAATTTACTACCTCACCTGCAATTTCCATTTTTCTTCCCACTTTAATATGCAATTTTGGGTCACAATGGAGATCCAGGTATAGATCACGAAACTAAATGGCAGTGTTGTCATGGCGGGTGAGAGGAAGAGTGTGGACGTGTCTGGTGTCTCAAGGTGGAGCCCAATGGACATGGAAAGGGAGGTAAGAAGTTCTCAGGCCAAGCATAATAAAATAATATGCCACATTAATTCTGGCCTTTTTTTTTGTATTTCTTCCCTTAAAGACCTTGAAAAGAAGGCTAAAACCTTGAAATGGGCAGCCAAACCTGCCATCTATCAACTCTAGGCCACAGTCTATGACAGAGTTAGGCCTCAGTTCATTGAAATAAATAGGCTGAAGGAGACCTAACTCTCAGCTTCATCGTGATATTAATCTTGTTCCCTGCAGAACAAATTAGATCCTGTACTTCACTGCCACTGTACCATGATTTCCTTTTATTGATGGACTGTCGTCATTTGCACTTCAGAATTATCATGGACATACTATAAACTGAATTGCATTTAGAAATCCAGTCTGCAACTGACGAAACATTATAAACAAAAAACACCCTGTTTTTGGCAATCATTTGCCAGTTACATTGTCAGTGAACAGGACTCATTCTGAAAGCAGTGATTCATTCTCGACAATCCTTTCTTAAAACAATTTTCAGCCTGCAATTTAGATGATAGGAAAATTACAACCTTTGTGAGCTATATCTTGCAGTATAAATGTTATTGCAAGCCAATGAGATAGTCCCCACAAAGCACAACACTACCTTCTCCTCCTATTAGTCTCCTAAGTTTTATTGGGACATAATGTGGAGGACAAGGGGCAAATTAATTGACATTTGTAGAGTACGCTTGTAAATAAAAAGTAATTAAAAAATAAGAAATATAGTTGTTTGGCCAGTGTTTGGGAATTTTAGATCAAAGCAAACAAGCTATTTTCTTGGGAGATGCATATAATAATATAATAATAATTTGTTTTTTGTACCCTGCCCCTCTGACTGGGTTGACCCAGCCACTCTGGGTGGCTTCCAACAGAATATATAAAAATACAACAGAACATCACACATCAAAAGCTTCCCGATACATGATTGCCTTCAGATGCATGTATGAGGACACAAACATTATCTGAATTTTGAAAATATTACTTAAAAGGTTGCAGATAGTAAAGAATCCTAGCAGTTAAATAGAGGAAAACTGCCTTTGATACTATTCTCTGTATCCTCACTTCAGATTTAGTTTGACTCAGAGTTAGTTTACTCCTTTTGCTTTATCATGTTTTCTCATGTTTTAGGTCTCTAGCCTTCTTCCATCTATGCTTCTTTAAATCCTCAGCCATCTTCGCATCTCTCCTCTTAACCCACCCAACTTAGTAGTGTGTCCGTGTGTCTATGCCCTGTATTTCAGGGGAGCACATACTGTAAAAGGTAAAGGTACCCCTGACCATTAAGTCCAGTCGTGGCTGACTCTGGGGTTGCAGCGCTCATCTCGCTCTATAGGCTGAGGGAGCCGGCTTACAGCTTCTGGGTCATGTGGCCAGCAAAGCAGAGCAGCGCACGGAAACGCCGTTTACCTTCTCGCCAGAGCAGTACCTATTTATCTACTTGCACTTTGACATGCTTTCGAACTACTAGGTTGGCAGGAGCAGGGACCGAGCAACGGCCGTTCACCCCGTCGTGGGGATTTGAACTGCCGACCTTCTGATCAGGAAGCCCTAGGCTCTGTTGGTTTAGACCACAGCACCACCCGCATCCCTGTCAGGACATACTGTAGACTTGTATAAATGCACTATGATTGTTTTCATACTATTTTCTACTGCATTCTGCACACACCACAACATTGTCAGATAGAAGTTCCCACAATAGCGCTTAGTTAAGGGGCAGAAGTACTCCTTTCAAGTACGAAGAATGGTCTGAAGATATGTAACACTCTAGAGGAAACAAGTGCAGCATCATTCTGAGGTATGGAGGTGGGGGAATCATCACCTGGCATTCTTGAAAAAGAAAATATATGTGTCCTGTTGCCCTATAGCTCTTAGCAAAAACAACAAAAAGGTGGAAGATGTCCTTTCATGATGCTTTTTGAGCTTATATCAAGGACGATCATACAAATCCTTGCATGTTTACTATAACAATGTTTTGCTTAGATAAATGTCCACAGCAAATTTGATGGATTCCCATAGGAACCTAATGGCCGCTTGGAGCACACTTTCTAGCTTGCACACAGAAAGATCCAGACCTGCACATCAATCAAGTAGGTGAACCTCAAGGGTTCTGAAGCTTATTCTGTGCTGGCAACATTTATGGAACCAAATGATGAGTGAGAATGTTTAGCAAAAACAAAAAGCAATGTTACTCTACCATATTTTTGAGATGGAGAAAATATGCTGAAAAAATTAACCATAGAGATTGATTACACAGATTGGATCTTTAATTTCTGTGCTATCAGTCTATGTCCTCCAGCGGCGTAGCGTGGGTTGTCAGCACCCTGGGCAAGGCAAGTAATTTGCGCCCCCTAACCCGGGGCAAGGCAAGTAATTTGCGCCGCCTAACCTGGGGCAAGGCAAGTAATTTGCGCCCCTAACCCCTAACCTGCCGCCGCTGCCAGCTTCTTCTTGCTGCTGCCTGGGCTGGTCGGGTGTGGTTCTCTCCCGCGCTCAGTGCTGCGCTGGGCGGCCGCTGCACTGTCCCTCCCCCAGATAGTCCCTCCCTCGCTCTCTCTCCGCTCCGCACCGCAACGCACACCTGGCACCCTCCCCCTCCACAGTGGGCGGCGACCCAGCAGCTCGGATCGGATTCGCACAGCCAGCACTGCAGTGAGAGAGCGTGAGTGAGCCAGGTAGGGGCAGAGAGCTGCGAGTGCGAGCCCCCCCCCAAATGTTGCACCCAGTGCGGCTGGCCCCCCTGCACCCCCCACGCTACGCCACTGATGTCCTCCAAAGAATACTTATTATAATTTGATAAATCTTTATCTTCTCTTAAAGGGGGGGGGCTAGGAGTTGATTCTTAGATTACAAAATAGGTACGGTTAATCATTTTTAGTTTACATATGAAATAATTTATTATGCTTTTTAATTTAAATCACATATATATGTGAAAAACTGTTATAAGCTGTATGTTTATAAAAATAACAATACATCCGTTTCTTCACAACATATAATTTATCCAACTTAATGTAATTCTTGTTATGATTAACTTCAAGAAGAGATAGCTTCTTGTAATGTTGGATCGTGCGAGAGAGAGAGAGAGAGAGAGAGAGCGCTAAAATCTCTACTGTTGATATATCAGAAAGGGCATTGTCAATCCATCCCTTCATAAAAAGCAAATACTTCTGAAGCAATTACATAACCTGCTCTGCCCTCTTGCCAACTAAGATGGCACCATGAGGAAAACAAATAAAAACAGTCCTGACAAGGAATCTTGAAAAATAAGAGACAGCAGCTGACATAACTCTTAGTCCTTTGCATGCAATGTAGATAATCACAAAATTGCTCTTGTGCACAAATTAATTCCTGAGGGCAAAACATCTGGTGATTTGATAGAGAGCATCTGTAGTTAGGCCTTGAAGACCAGCACATAACACTGAAAGAATTTATATTATCCTTGAAGTGCACAATGATACTGCTATTAAGAGGGGGAAAAACTCAGCAAAGGGAAACAAAGGGACATTCTCTTTATTTCTAGAAAAAATATCTATTTAGGCATAAAGTCCAAAAAATTGTTTCTTGGATGTTCTGTTAGCAATACTGCTTTCCTATGCAGATGGGAAACTCACAAATTATCAGGAAAAATTAGGATAAGAAAAACCCACGTATGCCTCATGTTGGAAATATAATTAAGATTTTAGCATGCACTTTCTGCACAATTTCTCTTCTCAAGAAGCAACAAACATTTGCAGAATGTTACAATCAACGCACCTTTATTAAAAAGTCCCTTGAAGAGCTTGTCATTTTCTGAATTGCCACAACTCCACTGCAGACATTTGATGACTGGTGCCCACAACACCTTATCAGAATTCCACAGGTGCTTCCAAGCCCCAAAAGAGAACTATAAAGTGGGGCACATGACCCATACTTCTGCCTTCAACATGAAGTTGCTGACTATTACATGTGGAGACACAGATACTGACATTTTTTCATTATATCTACTTCAGAGTTACATTGTTTAGACAAATTCATTTTTTTATTTTTTCGAAGTCACTTGAAAAAGGAAGTCAACAGCATTTCTAACTCACAAATGTGAGATGGGTTTTCTTTTGAAGTAGGTTTGTTTACTATAATCCTTGTGTATTATTTGTTCACACTGTTTGGATTCTACACAATGCAGCTTATTTGCAAATGTTTCAACTAAGCAAACACTAAATTTAGCTGCAGTTCTGCTTGACATTCCTTCTGAGATGATTACTTGATTTCAAAAACGTATTTTTATATTGCATGCATACCTGTTCCACAGCAGGGAATAATCACATGTTTCCAGAATCAGCAAAGACTCAAAGATGTAGAAAAATTAACGAGGGTAAGAGCAATTTTTTAAAAAACAACAACTGTTAATGATCAAAAAGCAACCACCGCAGGTTCAACAACAAAGTCTGAAGAAAATAAGCCTACAGGTATGCCACTATACAAAAAGTGATTATTCAGCTATTGATTCAAATAAACTTGAATGTTTTCCAGACTGGGAAAATTGATTTTCTAATAATTTCTCTTGAGAGTTGGAAGAATTTAATGCAACTTTAAAAAATCTTTCATAATCCGAAAATAACTAATAATCTGTTGCCTTCAAATTTTAAAGTAAAACAGTAGAATTTAGAAAAAAGATGAGACAGCAACAAAAAAACCTGTTCTAATATATATATTATTTATTGAGTGTGTGTGGAGAGAGAGAGAGAGTTTTGAAAAGAACTGTGTGAAATCCAATTGTGGGAACCCACTAGCAGAATAGCCATTCCACCAATGGGAGCCCCAGATTTAACATGGTAAAGCTGAATCCAATGTGTGGCTTGGGCCAGCAGCAATGTGTAACTGCTGCTGGAACCTCTACATACCCGCCAAGTGTCTGAATTTAACCGGGACATCCTGGATCGACAAAAGCCACCTCTGCTTCTGATTCCAATCCTAGATGTTCTGCTTTAGCCTCTGTGCTCTGGCTGGACTTTTTGGTTCTGCGCTGCAGCGTGGGTCAGCTGGCTCATACCAGAGCGTGGGATCAAAAAACGGAAGGAAAACTTACCTTGACATTGCATGTCACCCCTCCTCTTGCTCCTTCAGCTGTGGCACCAGAGGAGGAGGTGGAGGGTGGTCTGGTTCCCCCAGCATCTCCCAAGGCTGTGCAGGCCAGGGCAACCTTCCAGCAGGCCTCTTTGGGCCGGTTGCCATCTCCTGAGGCTGTGGAGCAGGAGACAGAAAACAGCAGGCGAAGGAGAGGGGAGCGTGAGGGGGGGTGAGCAAGTGAGCGGGATGCTGTGGCGAGTGGGTAGGCAAGGAAGGGGTCGGCAGGAGGGGGTGAGTGACGGGGTTGGTGGGGTGGTAGGGGGATGCCCCAAATTTTCCTCCCAAAATGTTGGGGCAACGGTGGGGAGATAGAATGCACTCCTCCAATTCTCCCTTTGCAACTGCAGTCACAGCTTCAACTCAAGCCATGGTTGCAAAGAAGAAACATTTCTTTGCAGGTGCAGCTTGAAGAAGCCACGCCTACAAAGGAAGAAAGGGAGAAACTGGAGTGTACTCTGAATTGCCTGACATCGTGTGATTGGCAGGTGGGTGCCCTCAGCTATGTGCCCAAAGTGTCCAAAGTGATTTCCATGGGCCTTACACTGGCAGAGTGATCACAAGTCCCTCCCCTCTGGGGAGCCACTGCCACATCCACAGTCCAGACATTCACAACAGCGGAAGTGGGGGAAGGGGCAGACAGATTGGGCCCAGTCTCTCTCTGCACCAGCTCCAGGCAGACACAGTGATCAGCAGTACTGGATCCTGGGCTGGATCAGCCGCACCCCATGCCCAGCACACATTGTTTCAGGATTCCCACTGGGCTCCACTGGCAGGGATACCTTCTGCCCACATGCCCTTTTGGTGGGTGGAAGGGGGTGGTCAGCAGGAGGTGGCTGTCTGAGCTGGCAGAAGCAGACAGAGGGATTACGCCACTCAATCCGCACACACACCACAGCTCAGCGTAAGGCACCACCCAGTGTATGTGAACCATTAAGAGCACACAACAACCACTATACTGTAAACACCAAGTACATTGTTGTTAATACACATTAAATTACAACAACAGCAACAACAACCTTGTTATACACCTTAAGGGATTATAAGACCAACAAAAGTCAGGCACTTGAAAAATAGATTATCAACAGAGCTTTGAACCTTTAAACATAAGTACACACTTAACATATTTATCTTTGGGTGCCTAATACCTGCCTTGAAATGTAGAAGACTTAGCTGGTCAACATGCATGATGCCTCCCCACAAGCCAGGGAAACACACACACACACACACACACACACACACACACACACACACACACACACAGCTGCCTGTAAAAAGCATTCATGTACATTTAACATTCTCAGACCATTTCCATCCAAACACATAAACAGCTTTAAATACATAGTTAACCCACTGATTTTTGTCCTCTTTCCTAACCCTACCTGAGTCATGACATCACACCTATGTGCACTTAGCATCTTCTTATTTTGGAGCTGCTTAGTAAACAGACATTGCAACAAAAAATATCTTAAGTAAAACCAACATTTTCAAGGACATTAGAAGTTACAACTTAGAATGTCAAAACAATATTAAAATCCCTATGAGCATGAGTGATTTGTAAAATTCTGTTCAAAGCACTAGAAATTGGGTTTTGGTCTGTTGCTGTACCTTACAAGAATGTTTCATCTGCTTCTCTTGTCCCTTTAGTGTTTGATAATGTTCCATTTAAAATCACAAGTCACTTTTCTTTCTGGCATCATCCACATTGCATAATTCAAATCAGGCTTGTTTGCATCCACATTGCTTTTATCTTGGATTTTTTTATCTATATTATAGACAGGGTCACCACAATCATTTACAAGTGACAGTTGCACAGAGCAGCTGCTACAGCTGTGTTTGCACACCTGCGCTCTCAGTGTCAGTGCATTGAAGAAAAGTCCTGGTTGCTACCCCATAATGCCTCCACATGAGTTAGAATCTCATATCAAAATGCTCCTAAAGCAGCAGGGGCAGCTGATGAGGCAGTGTGGTTGGGGGTTTCCCACTGCTCAGAGCTAAAAAGAGGAAGGAGGATGGACAAATACACTCAAGGCCAATGTATGAAGATGTGCTAAGAAGTCTGTAATTCACATAATGATGTTCCTCAGGCTTGGGGGAAATGCTGTCACCCAACCATCACCACTATTTACTGTGCACTCTGCAGAGAAATCATGGCAAAGTATTGTGTGCTTAAACACAGAGCTGTATTCATAACCCATAGAAAGACAGAGTGGGCATCTAGTGTACTGCAAAAGGGGGTATTGAGTGACAACTGCAGAATCCTTTTTTCTAGCAGCATTTGTCTCCAGCACCACCCGTTCTGATATAACTGGGTGAGAAGTGGTTGTGGAGAAGGAGGAGAGGGAGGCAGACATGCAGAAGATCCAGCCCTCCCTGCCTCTAGGCCCCTTGCGCTGTAAAAGCCTCACATGGAACTCCTGCTGCCACATCTACTTTGTCCCACTGGGCGCAGATTCCTAATCCTAAAAATAGTCCTATGCCAAAGGGCTAATTTTACTTCAATAACATGCGTATTTTATAGACACAACAGAATCCATACAACAGAATTCATCCCAAGTTCTGATGCAGAGTTAATAAAAGTGAAGTTTTCAAATAATGTGCAAGGAAATAATATATGAGTGAAGTATGCACTTTCACTACTAAGGAACATTAGGTTTTGTTTTCTGCTCCAGCACTCAGAATGAGCACCAGAGAGCAGAAAGAGCATCATCACCCAAAGAGACAAATCTATTGATCTATGCAATAAAAATGGATTTAGCCTGTGGTCAAATGTTTCGGGGGGGGGGGGGCTAGCAAGATGTCACCATGGGTATAAATGAAGCACCACCACCAAGAATGCCCTTTCTCAGATCACCATTCCACTGACTCCTCCAGCAGGAAAGCCAGAGGTTCTCTTGCACCTTCCCTACTGCAATAAATTGGAGACATATAAGAACACAGTATTTTTTGCAATCAGCTTAGAAAGAAGAGGGCTAGTCTGCAGACTAGATCTAGCCGTTAAGCAACTCTAACATTCGGTAAGTTTGTGAGGGGGTTGCTAATCAGGGTGCTGACAATTTCATTCATCAGGAAAAGAAAGCTTTTTCCAGAGCTTGAGAGACACAGACATATTCCAGATTTCAATGCTATGGCTCACAGTTGTGGCACCTTTGATGGCCTTAATGCATTGCTGACCCCAGAAGTGCTGTCTGAGGAGTAGAGTAGCTCCCCAGACTACATGTGGTCATCCATGAGAGTGCACATTGTCTTAACTTTTCTTAAGCACAGAGCAGCCCAGTGGGCCTTTCGTTCCAAGATCTTTTTTAAGCTCGTCAGTTCATGAATCAATACTCACATACTCCAAATTCTGTGTTCTGTGTTACGCAGGAGTTTTGGTGTTTTCATGATCCCAAAATCACTGTACTCTTTTCAGCACCTGCTAAAAACATTCTTGTATAGACAAGCCTACCCAGATGTTTGGGATGCGGGTGGCGCTATGGGTTAAACCACAGAGCCTAGGGCATGCCGATCAGAAGGTCGGCGGTTCAAATCCCCACGACGGGGTGAGCTCCCGTTGCTCGGTCCCTGCTCCTGCCAACCTAGCAGTTCAAAAGCATGCAGTGCAAATAGATAAATAGGTACCACTCCAGCGGGAAGGTAAACGGTGTTTCCATGCACTGCTCTGGTTTGCCAGAAATGGCTTGGTCATGCTGGCCACATTACCCAGAAGCTGTACGCGGCTCCCTCGGCCAGTAAAGCGAGATGAGCGCCGCAACCCCAGAGTCGTTCGCGATGACCTAACGGTCAGGGGTCCTTTTACCTTTACCTTTACCCAGATGTTTAGAAAGCAATTTTTGTATATGGTTGTGATTTTTTTCTTGATTCTTGTTTTATCTTTTTGTAAACCGCATTGAGGTTTTTAAAAAACAATAATAAGCAGTGTATAAATTTTATTAAATAAATGTAATAAATAAATAAAACATTTATCATCAACACTTTTCTTTTTAAAAGAACAGCAAAAGAATGTGAAGTGATACCTAGACTTGTACATTATGGAGAGATGAAAACCAACCCGTTGCAGTCCTGTGATCTGCCAGCTGACTTCACAACAGCAGATGTCATCTCCCTGTGGGAGCACTGTTGTCTTGTTATCAATGAGACAGATGCACAAATCAGGTAGGCTTATTAGCAACTCTGTAATATCTTAGAAGAAATTAATCAATTAAATAAGAGCCCATATGTGTTGGGGGGAGCACTTCTGAGATATAAAAATTGTTTTATTCTGTCAAAGCACTAAGATATTGTTTAAAAAAAATTACTTGCTTTGTGCTGTACGCAACAGTTGCCTTCTTTGCCTCCAAAATTAAGGAAAGGGAAAGTTGCTGTGTTTTTAGCAAGTAAACTACTGGTGGGGGTAGGAATTCCCAAGCTTTTGCATTACATAAACCTTTTCATCAGACAGAAATGATTCACATGTTTTTTTAAAAAAATCTGTACCTCCAAAAATCATTTCATTGGAACATATGCCAGCTCAACACTGAATAATGGTGTTCCAGATCTGGAGATAATATGTAATATTTTGAATGAGAAAAGCTGGATGGCTGCCAACTTGAAATTGTGCCAGACACCATCTCCAGCATTTTATCTGATAAATGATGTTGCAATCAGGAGAACAAGCACAGTGCACATAATCCACCAAGGTCTGCTTGAGGAGGGGGGGGGGGAGCAAGGAACTTGATGTGGCACCAGGGCTTCAAGACAGTATAACCCTTAAATCGGGTCTAGAAACAAATATGCCCATATTTTTTTCCTCTTTATAATAATCCTGTTGAAATATTCACAAGATTTGTACATAGTTATGTACAGAATTTCAAATAAACTTTGCTGTACTGGAAAAAGGAAAATATAGTCCCTGCAGTTTACAACATATCTGCACTACTAATTTAAAGTGATTTTATAGTCATTGCTTCTTCCTAGGAAACTCATAATTCTGAAGAGTTTTCTAACAGAATTCTTAGCATCTCACCCAAATACACCTCCAAGAATTCTTTTGGGAAAGATGTGACTGTTGCTTTGAGATTCAAGACCGGAATTTCCAGAATTTCCATGATGTTCCTTTCCAGAAGGAGGCTGGAAAAGTTAGTCTGCACATTCACCACCATTACAGCTGCCCTAAGGTAGTGTTGCCAAATTGCCATTACTTTAAAGGTCCAGCAATCTAGTTCCCTGTTCTTCAGCTGAAAAGCCTGTCTCTGCTCTCAGGTGTACAATTTAAAATACACAACACAAAATGAAAAGAAAATGAGGGAAAAGAAAAGCAGACATAGGCACAAGTTTTTAAAATTCTATTTTGTATATTGAAAAGTTGGAATGCACAAAAAGTTTGTGGAGCCAAATGGAGCTGTTCTCTCTTGTCAAGTCAATGCAGTGAGCCCTGCTTGCCATCTCTCCCTGCTAGAATACCTACTGCCACATGACAGCTGAAGGAGAGAGAAGCTGAATGGAGTTGGTCTTCCAGCAGAGCAGAAATAGTGGGTCCTGCTTCCACTTTCTCCCTCTGTTGCAGCCTGATAGCATGACTGCAGCTAGGTGACAAATGCGGAAGAGCCAAAAGCAACTGGTTGCTCAGCAGAGCCAATACAGTGGTCCTCCCTCCCTCCACCCAAGTATGTCTATTTCCACCTACTGAACAGCCTCAGCGCTGGAGAAACAAAAGCACCTCATCCAGGTCTTATACATTTTGGAAATGTGTTTCATAACATTAACTTCTCCTCTGCTGAGTCTCAAGCTAACATGCTGCAAAGATTTCAGTGGAACCATCCTTGCCATCATCCCTGCCACTGTATCACCCTCAGATTCCCCCGTAAAACAGGGGTCTGTGTTGACTCTTATGAGTGACAGCAAATGAGTCTCGATACATTTTCTCATTCCAGGAGTCAGCCATGATCTCAGCAGAATTGTCAGTTATAGCCATCATGCCACCATTTTCTTTTTTAAAGAATATAATTAGAACATTGACCAGTTTAGTACTGACTTTCTTATTAGCAAACTTGAACAGTAACAGTTAATGGATTGATACTGTTTTTCCAGTCATATTTTCTAATTAATTTTACTTTCTTTCTAATTAACTTTACTTAATTGCATGGGCTGTAGTCATCTGCCAAAGAACACACAATTGTTTATCATAGCAACAAAACATTGTAGCTTGAGTGTTGCATTCCTACAACAAAAGCGCTACCTGGAGGACAGAGGTTTGGATCCTAGTCAACAAATGAGGAGCTAGTACTGTGCAACTTGTTGAATTAAAAATACAATTTTCTGGGAAGACCCAAATTCTAACAGTGCGGGAAATATAATTGCTGCTTGCAGAAATACTAGTTTTATTACAAAACTCCTATTTAAATTGGGGATTCAGTTTCTTCCTGTGCAGCATCTCAAGCAATAAAGCCTTTTTTTCTGTAGAACCTCCATCAACTTTCACATCCAAACCAAATACTCATTTTCAGCTCATGGCAGGTGTTCCCTAGCCCAAATAATAGACAGATTGAGATACATGAACAGAAATAGCTGTGTTCCCATCATCTTTGCTTGCAAGACTCAAGGTCAACAAAAATCTTTAATAAAAATGAAGAGCTTGGAGTTTGTCAAGCTGTGTCTTGGCATCCATTTTTAAAATATTCAGGCAGTAATTAGGAAATTACTTCAGCAAAGCTAATGCAGCAGGGCAGAGGTCATGAATATGCTTGGATCAACTTCACTCTTTCTCCAAAGGGACCTAGTCCATCTCTTTCACTTTTAATCTGAGGGTGAGAATAGCCTAGTTCCCTGTCCATAAACACATACAGACAGAAATACATATTGCAAGACAAACACAGAGTGGGCAAGGGAGCAATGCTGAATCCTACCCAGTTTTCCCACTCAACTACCTCACATTTCTGCAAACATGGGTTTGGAAACACAAATTTGCTGGGGGAATGTTCATTTCTGCCCATACAACATAAAAAAAGTGATGTATGTTTGATACAGGGGTAAGTAAAGGAGAGGACAACACAAACGTACTTTAGTGATAGAAACCATTTTAGAATTGGCGCTTACTTTTTTCCTTAAGCAGCTACAGTATATTGAATGTGAATGCTCTGTTTCTTTAGCACAGCACAGGATTCTGTAAGCAGCCATGTGCATTTCAGACCAGGCCTTGTTGGTTCACCATTTCCACTGATGAAGGGTGCAGCTAGCAGGCAAACTATGGAAGCTTTGCAAATGCTGCATGGATGTCAGTGAACCTTTCACCCCTTTAATAAGACCTCACTCACAGAGTTCTTCTCAGTAGCCAGGCACAATCTCTGTACGTCCCTTTCTGTCAGCTCCCATTTTATAGTATTGGGTTGTGGTAAGTGGTTGGGATGGCCTTGTTCAAGCTTGCAGAGTGCTATGAATAAAACACCAGATTAACAAGTTTCACAAGTGTTGTGTATATATAAGCAGAATTAATTAGTGACTTGTCAATAACACAGAGAAGCCCATAGCTTACTCAATGACCATTTCCAGGGATTTGCGCCGTTCCTTAGGCTGAACACACACCACTAATAAACCATCTTATCAACTTAAGATGAAGCACTGGAGTGGGGGGTGGGGTGGGGGGCTAACAAGGCAAAGTGCCAAAAAGCAATAAAAAAATGTCCTGCTTGAGCCTTGTGACTCACTCCCTCTGTGAGGTTAGTTGCAGTGGACAACAGCCAAAGAAGAAACCATCTCCGGGATTACTATGCATCAAATATCTTGAACCCAATGATGTAGCTCCTGCTCCCCCTGCTGGATAAAATGCTGTTTATATTCTGCAGCATTCAAAAATGAAAACAGCATCACTTGTGTGTGTGCATATATCACTTCTGTTCCCCTGCACTGCCATGTCATGCATTGGCTGAGGGCTGCTTGAATTATGCTGTGTTCTATCACCCTCTGCAATGGCTTAATCTGCACTGATTTAAAATCAATGAGAATTTTGTTCTTTATGATGACAATATACTTTAAACGATTGTCCTGTCCTGTTTCTTCACAATAGGCCATGCAAACTGCAGCAAGTGCAATGGCAGGTTCACAGCATTTGTATGCATGTGCAATTGAGACAAGAATGGACCTAACCTCAGGTATTCTTACATGCACCAGAAAGGGCACAAGTGTTTTTGACTTGGCATTCATTCCCAGAGTAATTGACGTTTTCCTTCAAAAAAGAAACAAAAGCCAACGGAATGAGTTGATGCCTGCAACTCACACTAGGAAGCAGTTCCCCAAAACTCCAGCCACTCACCAGACTGGTCAGGTATCAGAAAATCAGGACTGAAAATAAATACAGTCCTACCTCAGGTTATGAACGCTGCGGGTTGCGCGTTTTTGGTTTGCGGACTATGCCGAACCTGGAAGTACCGGAACAGGTTTCTTCTGGGTTTCGGCCCTCATGCGTGCACAGAAGCACATATAATGACATCACATGCATGTGCAGAAGCGCCAAATCACGTCACACATGTGCGCAGACGTGGCGTTTCAGGCTGCGAACGCTGCGGGTTGCGAACGTGCCTCCCGCACAGATCACATTTGCAACCCGAGGTATGACTGTATATGAAATCAACAGCCAGGATGATGCAAAGTTCAAAATGGTATCTTACTGAGACATTGACACCCGGTGGTGAAATGGTAGACTGTTTTACTGAGTCAATATAGCTTATTGTTATTTAATCTTTTATTTTACAAAATTGTACCGAGCTTTCTTATAGGAACTCAAAGTGGCTAACAATAAAATATAAAATATACCGTAAATAGCAACAACATGATGCATTAAGTAAACTTGGCAAATGATTATTCATTTAAAAAATGGCAGGTACCAAAATAGTCAGCAAAATAAAAGGGCCATCTCCACTCAGAGCAGAAGGAAAAAAGGAGACAGGTCAGTCATTGGCCTCCCTAAAATGTCTTCCTAAAGAGGTAAAAGTAGAAGGTAAAGGACCCCTGGACAGTTAAGTCCAGTCCAAGGTGACTATGGGGTGTGGCACTCATCTTGCTTCAGGCCAAGGGAGCCGGCGTTTGTCCACAGACAGCTTTCCGGGTCATGTGGTCAGCAGGACTAAACCGCTGAACCACCTTTTGGCAAGGTTACAAGGAAGAAAGGAAGACCAGGGAGACTTGTCTGGAGAGGGCATTCCACACTGTTGGCACCATAACATGAAGGATCCACGACACCTTATCTTAAGAGTCAGTGGGTAAACTCAGTGCAAATCCACAGGTAATGAATGGAATTCACAAAACAGAATAGGCAGGAAAAGATGGTCCTTAAGGTTTCCAGGTCAGGGTCACGTAGTGCTTTAAATATAGGAGCCAATGCCTTGAATTCAACCCATAATGAAGCAGGTGAAGTAATTATAACCATCAGAAGTAATATGCTCCTCCAACCAGTCCCAGACAAAAGTCTGGCTGCGGCATTTTGGACCAGTTGAAATTTACAGACACCCCAAATATAGCTTCTAACCATATTCGCATGAGGGGGGTTCGAAGGACCCATCAAACCTTGAACCTGTGTCTTGACCCCAGATGCAGGCTGCACATCTAACCCCAGACTCACCCACACCCCAAACCAGCAGTCCTTAGGTCTTATCTGAATGAACTTTCATTGTTCTCCCTCATCCAATCCCTATCACCACCAGACATCATTCCAGGGTTTCCACTGCCTCTGATGCAAATTAGGTACTGCTGAGTAGCAGCATACTTGTCACGACACCTTGGTCCAGATCTCCAGTTGCCTTCACCCAGCTGCTTTGATGTACATGTTAAAAAGCGTGAAGGGAATGGAGCCCTGCGGCACCCCTAGGCCAAGGATGACATCTGGTGGTTTAGTGGTTTAGTACACACCTGAATATATTTCAAGTGAATGTAACAAGACATATTACTGTGTGGAAAAGAAACATGACAAAGGAGTAAGTAGGACACACTGATTTTGGCAGTATGATAAAACATTATAGTATATCTAGTTTCAGAATAATATTTCAATGGTCATCCAGGAACTATTTCCTGTTCAGAAAGTATCTTACCACCATCACCACCTTTGTGTTCAAGTATCAACTGGGAGAACTTAGCTGCTTCTGTAAATCTGTGCATAATTCTGGTCTTGAACTCTACAGCACATTTTTAGAGATGAGCTTAGGGACGTGGGTGGCGCTGTGGGTTAAACCACAGAGCCTAGGACTTGCCGATTAGAAGGTTGGCGGTTCGAATCCCCACAACGGGGTGAACTCCCATTGCTTGGTCCCTGCTCCTGCCCACCTACCAGTTCGAAAGCACGTCAAAGTGCAAGTAGATAAATAGGTACCGCTCTGTCGGGAAGGTAAACGGTGTTTCTGTGTGCTGCTCTGGTTCGCCAGAAGCGGCTTAGTCCTGCTGGCCACATGACCCAGAAGCTGTATGCCAGCTCCCTCGGCCAGTAAAGCGAGATGAGCGCCGCAACCCCAGAGTCAGCCACGACTGGACCTAATAGTCAGGGGTCCCTTTACCTTTACCTTTACCTTTAAGGTGCTCTTAAACTTGCCTAACAAAACATAATTTAGTGGCAAAGATGGATATTTTAATATCGCCAGGGGGTTGGCATTCATACTCCAAATAATTTCCCTCTTTTTTCATACTACAACAATATTGAACGTTTAAGATACCTATATTACTTTGCTTGCAACCCTAAGCACACTTATATGACAGGACACCTCTTTAATTGCATGTCTTTAATCTGTGTTTTTTATTCTTCCTTGAAAGCTCATGTTTTCAAGTGCTTCAGATTTTCAAAATGTCAGGTCCTAGGAAATGGGAAGGAAGAGGAAATGCTTGCTTTAGGGGGCTATGAAGGGTACAGAATTTCTAACCCTGCCCAGCCTCCGTGGCAGACACTAACTAAACCCTTGCAAGCAGTTTGTACAACTTTGTGGGTAGGAAGAAAGGAACAAATAAAAATTTGGAGGCCGGTTCTACAAGTTTCAGAGGTTTCAGTAAATCAAACATAATAGGCAGAGAGATGTAGCTTTAAATACAATACAGTGAGTAAGACACAGAATCCCGCATTGCTGTACTGTATAGTTAGTATCGATGGTTGGATAGTGTTCTCAAAGCTATCAGCATGAGTATGACCAAACTGCGGGAGGCAGTGGAAGACAGGAGTGCCTGGCGTGCTCTGGTCCAGGGGGTCACGAAGAGTCGGACACGACTAAACGACTAAACAACAACAACATACTTAGTTTCACCAACTCATTATTTTAAATGCATGGAGAAATGTAAAGTATTGCACTTGGGCAAAAAAAATGAGAGGCACAAATACAAGATGGGTGACACCTGGCTTGGGAGCAGTACATGTGAAAGGGATCTAGGAGTCTTGGTTGACCACAAACTTGACATGAGCCAACAGTGTGACGCGGCAGCTAAAAAAGCCAATGCAATTCTGGGCTGCATCAATAGGAGTATAGCATCTAGATCAAGGGAAGTAATAGTGCCACGGTATTCTGCTCCGGTCAGACCTCACCTGGAGTACTGTGTCCCGTTCTGGGCACCACAGTTCAAGAAGGACACTGACAAACTGGAACGTGTCCAGAGGAGGGCAACCAAAATGGTCAAAGGCCTGGAAACGATGCCTTATGAGGAACGGCTAAGGGAGCTGGGCATGTTTAGCCTGGAGAAGAGGAGGTTAAGGGGTGATATGATAGCCATGTTCAAATATATAAAAGGAGGGAGAAAGGTTGTTTTCTGCTGCTCCAGAGAAGCGGACACGGAGCAATGGTTCCAAACTACAAGAAAGAAGATTCCACCTAAACATTAGGAAGAACTTCCTGACAGTAAGAGCTGTTTGACAGTGGAATTTGCTGCCAAGGAGTGTGGTGGAGTCTCCTTCTTTGGAAGTCTTTAAGCAGAGGCTTGACAACCATATGTCAGGAGTGCTCTGATGGTGTTTCCTGCTTGGCAGGGGGTTGGACTCGATGGCCCTTGGGGTCTCTTCCAACTCTATGATTCTATGCTTCTATGAGAAAGTGACTAAAGAAAAGTTTTTCTCCCTCTCTCAAAACACTAGAAGAGCCAGTGTGGTGCAGTGGTTAAGAGCGGTAGTCTCGTAATCTGGGGAACCGGGTTCGCGTCTCCGCTCCTCCACCTGCAGCTGCTGGGTGACCTTGGGCTGTTCACACTTCTCTGAAGTCTCTCAGCCCCACTCACCTCACAGAGTGTTTGTTGTGGGGGAGGAAGGGAAAGGAGAATGTTAGCCGCTTTGAGACTCCTTAAAAGGAGTGAAAGGCGGGATATCAAATGCAAACTACTCTTCTTCTTCTTCTTCTTCTTCTTCTTCTTCTTCTTCTTCTTCTTCTAGAACTCATGGACACCCAGTGAAGCTGAATGTGGGAACATTCAGGAGAGATAAAAGAAAGTTCTTCTTCACATAGTGCAGAGTTAAACTTTGAAACTCGCTTGCACATGAGGCAGTGATGGCCACCAACTTGGGTGGCTTTAAAAGAGGCTGAGACAAATTCACTGTGGATAAGGCTATCAGCCACTACTGGCCACTAGGGCTCCATTCTACCTCCACAGTCGGAGGCAGGGATGTCTCTGAGCACCAGCTGCCAGGATTGGTAAGGAGGCCGATGACTGAGGTGCTCAGGTCCCACAGGCATCTGGCTGGCCACGGGGAGAACAGGATTTGGGACTAGATGGGCCACTGGCCCAGTCCAGAATATAAGGTTCTTCTTATATGCTCATACATATAATGGGAATCTGGCAGTCAGAGGCAGGGCTTGGCTGAAGAGGAGAATACTCTGCTTAGTTGGCTTTTATAACTGCTGTTTATTACTGCTGTTTCACCCAGTGCTTGTTGCTTGCCAACCCCCAGTCTGAAGGGCTGAAGCACTAGAAAACTGGATTATTGGCAATCCTATAACAATGAAATAGTGGCACCATCACTCACCATGATGTAGCCCTTTTTGCTGTTCTTTGGTTACTTGCGGTCCCCGGACCTCAAGCTCACAGACTGTGTAAGAACTGCACTTATTCATGGCCAGTAAACAACAAGCTGGACTTTACCCTGTTGAGTTAGAGGCTTAAGTAAGGGCAGCATAGCGGGACAGAAGTAAAGCACCAGCTGCCACAGGGTCGGAAAAACATCTCCAGGGGTTTCTATGAGGAAACCCCCCCCCCCATTTTAAGCATGTTACATGGAAGCAGGTCCCATGGACATCAATGGAATTTATGTCTAACCATGGAAGAGCTGAATGTCTGTTTTTGTAGAACCATCTTTCTGCCCTTTCCTTTTCAAAGGATTGCCTTTCTGGTTCTGGTTGCAATTGTATGTTTTGCTGCTTGACATATTTAATACAAGGTGTGTGTGTGTGAGAGAGAGAGAGACACAGTATGATATCTTCATTTGTTTGCTAATCCCAGTTTACTTCTGAACGGTCGGGTTGGCTCGAAACTGAGCTGCCTTGTATGTGTGTGTGTGTAACATTATCACCTGATATTTGGCTAAACAAAAGCATAAGATTGTGCAACCATATTTGCGTAAGGTTATAATGGGTATAAAGGGACGCAGGTGGCGCTGTGGGTAAAAGCCTCAGCGCCTAGGGCTTGCCGATCGAAAGGTCGGCGGTTCGAATCCCTGCGGCGGGGTGCGCTCCCGTCGTTCGGTCCCAGCGCCTGCCAACCTAGCAGTTCGAAAGCACCCCTGGGTGCAAGTAGATAAATAGGGACCGCTTACTAGCGGGAAGGTAAACGGCGTTTCCATGTGCGGCTCTGGCTCTGGCTCTGGCTCTGGCCAGAGCAGCGATGTCACGCTGGCCATGTGACCCGGAAGTGTCTCCGGACAGCGCTGGCCCCCGGCCTCTTGAGTGAGATGGGCGCACCAACCCCAAAGTCTGGCAAGACTGGCCCGTACGGGCAGGGGTACCTTTACCTTTACCTTTATAATGGGTATGTGTCCATATATGATAAGATTGTTACTTAACATGCTCATGGTAAAAAACAACAACAAAAACAACGCTTGACTCAGGGAGAGAGGGAATGTGTGGCATTTGCCCTTAGATAATCAAGGGTAAAGGTTTTCATTGCGTCTCAAAAAAGTTTGGTTGATGTAATAAATAGGATAATGAAGATGCGACTACAGATACCACCTTTGTTAACATGCACCAGTGTAAAGAAACTGAGTTGCCCTGCTGCATGCCCTGACTTAACAATTAAACCCAGCTGGATTTAATTTCCCACTACTTCAATCATGAATTGTGATTCTTCTGTGCACATACATCCCACACTTACAGACTACCTTTCAAATAGCTGGAGCTCTTGAGTTGAAACACAGGTTAAGGCCAATGGGTACAAGCTTTTATATGTAAGTGTTCCAATTTCAAACCGTGATCCTCGTAATCCACTTATGAATGAAAGGTTGCAACAAGATTTCACGGTGTTGGCAAACTTCTCCATGGTCAAGGAGAATTTTGTACCTGAGTACTAGTTGTCATGGTCCAATCACTGTGCCTTGTGCCTCTCCTGTTAAGGGTGTTGTTGCTAATAGAAAGACATTTTTATTTGCTTCTGTTTACTGCCACCTTGTGGTTGTACAGTTGAATTCCAGAGCAGTGGCCTTAATATCTGCCTTCCCATGCAAGCTCCTGATTAGTTCAGCTTCTCTATTACAAAGGGCAGGGCTTTTTATCAGGAGGTACTCGTGGGTACGCAGTACCGGCACCTCTTTTGGGGAGGTTAAAAAGTGTGATACTTGCTGTAACGACTTCATGGTGAGTACTGGCACATATTTTTTCTAGAAAAAAAGCACTGATAAAGAGTTTCCATGGAAATATGCATATATAAACCTCCCTCACCCACCTCCAACACAATGTGAATGAGAGTGTTCCTCACATATGACCAGCCATAATGGAAACACTGAAATGAATAAAAAAACGTGTTCCATCTCTTATTAAAATGTACCAGATATAACCAGAGGTTGTTTTATAAAGGGGTTTTTTTAATAAAGGGTCATGTTTTTCTGCACCTCACCCTCAGAAGCTGGAAACAGCTCAAAGAATTCAACCAATCTATATCAAGCTGGTTTTAGATTCCTAACTTCCAGTAAAATAAAACCTGTAATCCACACTCCGTATACTTGGGATTCTGGGAATAAGTCCCACTGAATTCACTGTGACTTACCTCTGAGTTAGGATTGGTTAGGATTGCACTGTAAATTGCCTGAAAAATGGCATTTTAAAAATATGGTTTGGGGTGGTTGTGGTGAGAAGGATGAGGGAAGGTTTTGGAGTTATATTACTGCAGTAATAGCTCTTCATGCCTAAATTGCACAACCAGAGCCTGCAGACAGGAAGAGGAAGACCAGGGCAGCTCAAGGACTTTTGGCACCTGAGCTAAACCATAAAATGGCACACCCCAGAAGCCAGAGAAGAAGGGGGAGTGAAGATCTACACCAGGAATGGGGGGGGGGTGTCAAATAAACCGTCCTCAGTGGCTGCAGTAGAAATCAAAGGCTGTTGCAGGAGGGGCCGCTCTAAATCACACCAGATGGATGCAGAGCCCAGGAGACCCCAAAGGGCAGCCCCCACCATTTCTTTCCTAGGGGTGGGAGGAGACCAGCAGTGCCTCCCTTTCCCCAAGGGGCCATTGTGGAGGAGGCATTGGCGGGGCCCGTCAAGGAGGACAAAGATCTGGCTTCCAAGAAGCCCAGCCCAGCTGTTGCTGCCACTGTGAAAGTGATGGTGGCCGCAGTAGCAGGGGATGCATTCCCTGTAGAGCAGATTTGCTGCCTCTGTGGATGCTGCTGCTTGAGGTGGCTACCTCATCTTGCCTCATGGGTGGGCCAGCCCTGGGGACAGTTGCAGAATGGGAGAGCCCTCTTTTCTTGAATCCTGCTTGTGGGCTTCCCACAGGCATCTGGTTGGCCACTGTGAGAACAGGATGCTGTACCAGCTGGACCACTGGCCTGATCCAGGAGGCTCTTCTTATGTTCACTTCCTCCTTTTCAAAAGGGAAAGGCAGAACACAGTGAGGGAAGCAACCACCCCATTGCCTCTATCTCCCACCTTCATCAGAAACCCCTTCTGGGCAAATCATCAGATCATGTCAAGGCAAAGAACCATCCCTTTAACCCTTTCTCTTTACCCACGTCTTCCAAAGGGCAAAGCAGCAGATCACAGTGAGATAAGGAGGGAAATCACCTTTCTCTCCCCCCTCTCCTTCTTGGCAAAGCTCCCAGACACCATCACCACTTAGGTAGGCAAGAAAAAAGGACGCAAAGTGGGAAGGAACCCCCATGACACTGTCTCTCTTTCCCTTCCTTCAAAGACCCTTCAAAAACTTTTCTGCCACCACTCCACCACCACCATTTGCCCCCAAAGACCCTCCATAGAATAGAATAGAATCATAGAATCATAGAGTTGGAAGAGACCACAAGGGCCATCGAGTCCAACCCCCTGCCAAGCAGGAAACACCATCAGAGCACTCCTGACATATGGTTGTCAAGCCTCTGCTTAAAGACCTCCAAAGAACCTGCAAGAGGCAGGCAGCCTACCTTCGGCTGCAACCACACAAACTCACAACAGCTCCTTCCAAAGAGAAAGGGAAGAGGAAAGGAAGGGGGCCCTTCTGGGACTGCTCTGCAGAGTGGTGTGAAACCCGTGAGCTTCAGGGCAACCTTTTGAGTCACAGTTTGCCTTCTGGAAAGAGTAGAGACTTACTTGGGGGAGAGAAGAAAGCAAGCTCAGGGCCTTGCTTCAGTTGCACCATGGATGCATCTGGCTTTGCTCCTTGCCAGAAACAGCCATATCAGAGGCAAATGTCAGGGTGGTGCCAGGAATAGTACATACACTATACATTAGCTGGGTGACAGAAAAATCTTCATGGGGCATCCTTATTTTTTTAGAAACCAGCTAATCAAAACTATCTCTAAAGTGTAGATAAAACAGCCATGCCACAGGCTCAGTCATCTACCCCACTCTTGGGATGGTTGCATAGGAGTCCCACCTCTGTGGAAAAGCTCAGGGGTCACATGACGAGGCCCTCCTGCTGGCAGGAGCCTTCACACACACTTCTGTGGAGAAAATGGAAGGTAAAACTTGAGTGGAGCTACTAAAATTAAATATATGTCTCTTTCCAAGGAAAAGAGTTGTGCATGTATGTGTAATTGTATATGTGTGGTTCTGTATTAAGGGTGGGGGTGGGGGTGGTTATGGTCCCATTCACTAGTACTGAAATACAGCCCCAGCAGCTTTCAATAAGGGAATACGGTGCTCAGCCTGAAAAAGGTTCCCTCGCCCTGATATGCCACCATCTGCACTTAATTTTGATTCAAGACAATGCAAGTTAGATCTTGATATCATCTGTTCTGCTGCTACTGGTAGACACTGTGATATGCAAGTCTTCTCTTTAATTGGGAACTCTTTGATATAAAAGCAGCACGTGTTCTTTTTTGTTTTAAACTCAGAATGTTTTGATGTTAAACGAGATAAGACCTTACACATCAAAGCAAGCTTGGACTGTGTATCTTTGTGATATTGATTCCTTGTGGACACCTGCTGTGCTTCTGAACTTATACATCCTAATTCATGCCTCCAAGAAACCGATTACAGTTGCTTTAACTAGGAAAGTTTCAGGGCACTGCTGTGATTCATAGAAGCAGATGCTTTGAAGTGGGGAGGTTTCTTTATTGCACTGTAGGATATGCCAAAAAGTGGGTGTCCAAGTGACACGAACATATATTTTCTGCTCTTCCGGGTAAACAAGTGTTCAAATAACCTGTCTATCTTTCTTCCAACAATTTATATAATAAAATTATTTATAATTTGTATATGTAAAGCTACCTAGTTATTGGATTTATTCCAGAAAAAATCAGACATGCTTATGTTCCATGGAAAGCACATAATTTTCTCTGAATGCCAGTTGCTGGGAACTGCAGGTGCTGGAACATTTGCAAAGCTAAGCAGGGCCCAAGGTGGTTTCAAATAGGATTGGGGACCACATGTTGAAATTCCTGCAGTGCAGAGGGCTGGACTAGATGGCCCTTGGGGTCCCTTCCAAGAGTGGTGGAGGAAGCCACTTGGGTGCCTGGGGCGGTGCCCAGGGGTGGGGAGAGCCACCCATGGGGGCGGGGTGCACCGTGGGGCCGCCGAAGTCTGCCTGCCTCCCCCCATACAGCCACCCTACAGCTGGGGGGGAGGCAGCGGGCGGACTGTTTGGGCAGCGTCTGGAGAGACGCGTGGCTCAGGCACACTGCAGACCCTGTGGTGAGTGCCGCCCGGCATTTTGTCACCCCCCTCAGTGGTGGCACCTGGGGCGGCCTGCACCCACCACACCCCCTTCCTCTGCTCCTGCCTTCCAACTCTACAATTCTGTTGCACTCAGGTCGTCCTGCGTACAAGCTTGCCATAGGCATCAAGCTGACTGCCCTAAGAGTGCTGGCCTGGCCTGGTCAGCAATCTTCTTACACAGTGGTACCTCGGGCTAAGTACTTAATTCATTCCGGAGGTCCATTCTTAACCTGAAACCGTTCTTAACCTGAGGTACCACTTTAGCTAATGGGACCTCCTGCTGCCGCCGCACCCCCACCGCACAATTTCTGTTCTCATCCTGAAGCAAAGTTCTTAACCCGAGGTAATATTTCTGGGTTAGCAGAGTCTGTAACCTGAAGCGTATGTAACCTGAGGTACCACTGTATTCTTATTGCTTTCATTAGGAGTTCGAAAAGCTTGACTTTCTTTGCCCCATCAGAGCACTCACTCCAGTCACAGCCGGGTGATGCTGCTAAGGTTGAATTGGTAACAAAAACAGGGCAGAATCTAGCACAATTCACTCATTGCTTCTCATGTGATTAACACGCATGTGAGCGCGTGAAATGGGACCATCCCTGCTTCTCCCCCCATTGCTGCCCCTATCCCTGTTGTGGAGGGGAGTGACTCAAAATCAGTCCTGTCAGGGAAATGTCTCTTTACTCACCCAGTGCAATATATTCCACCTTCTCCTTCTTTAGCAGAGTGTCTTTTCATCCAGTGGAGTATACAGCTCATGTACATACATGAAACAAAGCTTTAATAGTAGAAAAATGCAACATAGTAACATACTGATGGAGAGAAACGACACATCTGGAGACAAGGGACAGTTAGTCTGACGACCTGAAGGAAGGGGCCGATTCTAGAGTACAGCATAAAAGCCCTGCCAACGAGAGGCCAGGTATTCTATTAATCAAATTAGGCTTCAGTGCTTTTCCTGCACCCCCTGCTACCCCAGTCTCCTGCTGGGAGAATCTGGGAGACAAGGAGCTGATTTATAGGTGTGGACTCCCCATGCGATTTAGAAGCCCAGAACATGTAGATTCCCCTCTTCCAACTTCCTCCCCTGTGCATGGATAGTGAGGGCCCAGCAGTGTGGATTCATCCTACAACAATTGTACATTACGCAAAAGTAAGCATCACTGAATTCCACCGGGACTGCTCCCTGATATGTGCAGGATTGCAGTCTGAATTAGTCTTAAAGCTGCAACACAGTACTGTTAACAAAGGAAGCCATACATTTCCAGACTGGTGAGAAAAGACTATCCCCCATACCCTCACATTATTCATCTCTACATCTCTCTCCCCCCCCCCCCCGAAAGTGGAATAAAGTGCAGGGATAAGTGGACCAGGACTTGGGAATTCAGGGTGAAGACCACTACTCAGCCATGAAACATCAAGGGGCTGATTAAACAGCTGCAGCATATTCTGGTAGGAGGCAGGACCTGCTTGGTGGGAATTGCCCCTTTCTCTGATACTATTAAAGTTACCTATGCATTGTTTGAACTGGCATTTCAAAAACATGAATTAAATTTTTGCAGATAATCTAAACCATTGGAATGCCTTCCAGAGGCACTGAAAGGTGCTGCTGGACTTTTTAGTTTCTCCAGGGTAGTCTAGGAAACACCTGGACTTGGTGCTCCGAACAAGAAATGTAGCTTCCAAGCTGCTTAGTACCCCAGAGTCTATACAAGTGTCCCCAACCTTGGGCCGCCAGCTGTTTTTGGACTACAACTCCCATCATCCCTCGCTAGCAAGACCAGTGGTCAAGGATGATGGGAATTGTAGTCCAAAAACAGCTGGAGGCCCAAGGTTGTGGAACACTGGTCTATACTATGCTCAAGGTCTCAAACAATAGACAATGCTCTCTTTTCACTAAAACAAACTGTCGAGTTGACTTTATTGTCCAAATAAGAAACTGTACAGATCTGTGATCAGAACTGTCAATGTTTTGATTTTAACTTGAATATAGCTATGTTGAGGGCTTCTGAATTTGATGGGAACAATGGTTCTGGGGAAGGAAGTATTGCTTAACCCGTCTCCCCTGTGATATAGCAATATTTCTTGAGGGGGTGGCACAAGGAGAAGAGGACATACCCAAACTGGAAAACAGCAACAACCAACTCTCCTACCACCAGTACTCTGATCAAATTTGGTGTCCCCCATAACGGCTTTTGAATAAAAACACCTGAGATCTCATCAAGCCCCCCACTCCCATTTCATGTAGTTTGGTGCTTATGTGTGACTGCACACTGGAAAATGAAAACCAATAAATCATTTGCATGGTAGCAGTTCCCCCTTCAGGTAAAACTGTAGTATTTCTCACCTCTATCTAAATAGTCAATATATAAGTGAAATTATCCTTTATATTATTCATTCATTTATTCATTTATTTTGATTACCAAAAGTTTACCAAAAGTTAAGGGACTCACAGGAAAGGACTTATACGGAGGTAAATAACATAAAACTCTTAAACATCTGGTGTTGCCACCCTCTAGACTTCTTGAGGAGCAGGCACATGAAGAAGGGCATCAGATGATGGTCTCAGGAACCAGGTTGGTTCATATAGGGAGAGGCAGTCCTTGAGGTATTGCAGTCCTGAGCCATTTGTCCCTGTGAGCAACCTGGCTGCCAAATTCTGTACCAGCTGAAGTTTCCAAACCATTTTCAGAGGCAATCCTACATATAAAGTATTACAGTAACCTAGAGGGCTCAAATGGGCTGTGACACAGCAATTAACCTTACAGTCCTAGGGAAACCCAGCCAGATGGGTAGGGTATAAATAATAATAATAATAATAATAATAGAAAAACTTCAATAAGCAAGTAAATCGTACTGCTGTGGAAATTCATAACTCATTTTAAAACTTTAGGGAAATCTTACTGCAGAAAGGAGACAACATGTATTGTCCAAACTGTTCTGAGGTAATAAGCTAGTTGCCCATAAAGGAGGCCACTCACTGCTTCAACTCTACCACCGAACAATATACAGTGGTGGGTTACATAAGAAGGTAACTATTAGACTTTTTTCATACATCCACATCACTAGCATTTGGGAAACACCACTGTCTTCCAAAAGGCTTTTGAAAATTTCATTCTCTTGGAACTGAAAACTAGTTTTGATTTTAGGTGGCATATAACATGATGCTGTTTTCTGCTTCACTGTTTTTGTTGGTTGGTTTGAATTACATTTTTATTTACAATGTAACAGTGTATTATCTTGCTGTATCTATATTTATTAGCTGTTTTGATGACCTTAATGACAGAAAAGGAAGATATTTCTAACAGAAGTTTGTATATACCTGTAATTCTGCCTTCACACAAATACAGACAATATGTGTCCCTAGCAGGTTTTCCATTTATTACAGACTATGCTTCTGAAATTATGAACAGGGGGCAAAGTGTATTTCATGATTCACTCAGAGGCACCTTTCCTTTCTTCTCTCAAACATATTCTCATGGGAAATTGCATGGACACAGATGAACACTTTTAAAGAGTGACTTAGACTGTGTACACATTACAGGCTGAAAATGCAACTAGGCCATTATTTTTCTCAATTCGGATTAAAGTTAGCAGGGGGTAGGATACATTAAAAAAGAGTATTTCCTAAGAAACAACAGGATGGATAAAAAGTTATGGATTGTGGCTAACACCATGTGTACACCACTTTCTAAAAAAGTGGTGGGAGCACAGGATACAGAGCAAATTGGAGGGTGTATGAATTCTTCCTTGGGTCATTTCTAGAGGAACAGCCTGTTAGTTCACTTTTCATGAGCATCTGTGCAAAGTGTCATGTCACCTAGGGGTCTGAAGGTTTACCTTCCCTGAATTGGCCCTGTCAGACATCGCCACTGCCTTTGCAGCACGGTAAAAGCCAATGCAGCAAAAATAGCTTCCATTTTTTTGTTCTTTGAGGGCCTCTTACTTTACTTTCTCACAGCATTCAAGTGCATTGTGCTAGTAGGGTCAAATCAAGTAAACTTTGCCTATAAGTATAACTTTATACTCCTATTGGTGTGGTAGGGGGGACCCTCTTCTCTTTCTAGCAGTGCCCCTTCTGCTTTTGGTTCCTAAAATTTTGGAGTGGCTTGTGCTTGCACAAGGTTTACAATTTCTTTCCTCTGATTAATCTAGTTTTTATCCTGTTAATTCTACTGAAAACTTGTTTAACATATATTACTGACTTCTCCCCTATCTGAACAGTGTCACTCGTTTTCGTTTCTCTTGCTGCTGGATCTTTCTCCTGCTGTTAATCATGCTGTTCTTTTGTCATCATTTTGTAAACTTAGCTTTTAGGGTGCTGTTCTGCATGGTTATAATCTTACCACTCCAGCCATTCCCATCATGTTTCTATTGGGGAGCATTTCTTTGATTCATTTCCTCAATCTGTTGGCAAACTCCAGGGTTGTGTATTGTCATCTATTTTTCCCTGTTGTCACTTGCATGCTTCTGGTACTAGTTATAACTAGTGTAGAGGTAGGCTTTTGATATTTCTACTTTAGATGTGTCCAAGAAGTCCACCATCTTCTTTACCACAGGTAACTGCATGAGTAACTCCCCGAATAGTCTGTTTTGTGCCTTTCTTCCACCTCATTGAGGATTTCATAGCTTTGTTTTGCTTTTTATGTTTGAATGAAGCAGCAGATATGACTTTACTGCTTTAAAGCTGCTCCATATTATAGTAAAATCCTCAGCTGAATCAAAGTTTTACAGCAAAATGTGATCAGTTTAGACACCAGATACTCATTATTTAAAGTTTTCATTCTGCAGCATGATCTAGTTCTAAGAGTTAGATTTTGTCTCAAAAAAAAAATTCTAGATCAAGATTACAGGAGCATGGTCCACAATTCCACAAAGTTCTGTCTTCATTAGGCTTATAACATTACTCTTAGATAGAAAGGGTATTTGGCACAATTTTTTTCCAAGCCTGCCAAGACTGAAATGGATATCTAAGCTGTGTGCTTGTAAAGAAAAAATATTGTTATTTTCAGATATCTGGGAATGTATATAGAGTAACATGGATAATAAATCATGGAAAACTAATAAAGCAGATTATTATTTGGTTTGGTTTGATAATGCTAACAACAATTTTATGAATTTAATGAATGCAGCTTACCATAAAGTGTATAATCAATTCTACACTGACATAATTGACATTAGCAAAAACAGCAAAGACTATTTGTGGCACCTTAGAATCACAGAATCATAGAACCATAGAATTGTAGAGTTGGAAGGAACCCCCAGGGTCATCTAGCCCAACCCCCTGCAAGGCAGGAATCTCAACTAGTCCATACATAACAGATGGCCACCCAACCTCTGCTTAAAAACCTCCAAGGAAGGAGAGCCCACCACCTCCCAAGGGAGTCCATTCCACTGTTGAACAGCTCTTACTGCCAGAAAGTTCTTCTTGGTGTTTAGTCAGAATCTCCTTTCTTGTAACTTGGATTCATAAGTTCTGGTTCTAGCTTCTGGAACAGGAGAAAACAAGCTTGTTCCATCCTCCACGTGACAGCCTTTCAGATAATTGAAGATGGTGATACCTTAAAGAATGTTGTTTTTGCTGAAAGAGAGTAACATTGGAAAATGAAGACATTAAGGAAACTCGTGCTGCCTCAGTATCAGTAGAATTGTACCAGTTTGAAGAAAGCATGTATCTCAGCGTGAGCTGACTGAACTACTTAAAGGAATGGAAATCCCACAACATGGAATTTGTGCACATGGGCAGAGCCTTTGTTGTGACCTCTTTTCTCAGGGCCTAACGCAATGTTATGGGAAGCACTTGGCTGCACAGATCCTTGGTAATAGCTGGTAAAAGAAACACACTGATTGCTATTTGCAAAGGGTGGGGAAAGCTTCCCCTTATGACATCACATAATTCTTTCACCAAACGTTTATGTGGAAGTGTGTGGGTAAGAGGTAAATGGGTTTGGCAGTAGTCTATATAACATGCCATTTACACTGAAAGCATGTGAACGGGGCCTGTTGCTTTTTCTTTTTTAAAAAGTACTATGCCTAGTGGTTTTAAGTGATTTATACATTGTAAGGGCAAAACATAGAACTAACAGTATTCCCAACAACCCCCCTCTTAAAGCTTTTGGCTCTTAGTCATATTTTTCAATTGTTAGTTTTATTTCATGTTTTTCAGCATCATATTACCTTCCAAGCAGTAAGCAACAGTAATCCCAAGTAGCAGTGGGACATTAATTAGTATATGAGGAAATGGCTCTTATTACTGCTCCTCTGCTGCAGCCTACGGAGGTGCTTTATAAAGCACACCACGTACAACTGAGGTATCTCATTTATTCCTTTCATCACCCAAGAGTTTACCCTTCAAAGGATGCTAAATTGTCTTTCTGCAGTGGCAATACTTATTGGTATTAAAGTCCAAACTATTGATGCTGCATTAATGCTGAGGTAAGACTCAGGGTTTAGGTAGTGCTAAAGTACATTTGCACTGAGCTTCACAAGAAATGGGACATGCATTTATTTGCCATGTCAGCTCTCCAGTTCATTTTCAACAGTTCCAGGCAATACACTGTATCACTTGTTTAAATTACAACTTAAGTAACTTCAAACAAGAAGCTTCTGGCATAATATACTCCTCTCATGTGACTGTGTCACCTCATAAATCACACGAGGGGGTTCCTGATTTAAAAGTGTCCCCTGTTTTGAACTGGGCAATGCCAAACAAATAACAGAACCCCTTCCTACCCCTCGACGTGAAATCTGACATAAAAACAGCCATGTGTCATATCACGAACTACATACTTGAATTTACATGGACCATCATGAAACAAGTATTCAGATACCATTGAGCATCTATGATATGTTCCCAGGATCACTGTTAAGAGAAGAGTTCAGTGTCCTGACAGACCACTCACACTTTTTTCCTCAAGATTCCTGGGTTGTTACACCAAAAAAGGTTGTCAGTTCTGCCACAGCTATCTGCCTGCAAACCTTTGCAACTCAATGCTTTTCAGAAAAAACTACCATCTTCCAGTATCTGTCAGAAAGTCATCTTTCTAGCATAGTCATTTTACTTACTGCTTCCACAGAAGATAATTGTAGTTACCCAAAGCTTGTATGTTGGTCACAACTGGTAGAACCAGAGGTGGTGTTGTTGTTTTTATATTTTTATTTATACCCTTTTTCCCTAACAGGGACTCATATGCAAATATAATCATATATGCAGTAGATAGCAAATCAAAGTAAAATGTGTTCTTTTAATGTTTATCTCCATATGACCAATTCTGTTCACTCTTGCTGATTTTTAAGTTAATTTAAAGTAGAAAAATCCAAGTTGCATTTCCAAGTATTACGTGGCAGAATGTGGCTTATTAGCATAATTATTGAGGAAGAGCCCACAGGAATAGGGCTCACAAGAATGGGACAAAGCGTGTTCCACACTTCATGTAAAACATCAGTAGGAGATGGGAGAAACTGCTGGATAAGATACACTTGAAGAATACTCCCATCCTTTTGTTGTTTTGCCAAAACAGAAGGCCAAACAATACCTGATTTCAAAGGCAGCCAAATAAATGGATGATATCTTAACTGCAGCAAGGAGCTGGTTCCAGAGCTCACAGTAGCTGCCACCATCAGAAAAACCTGTTCAGTAGGGCCCACCTGCTGACAGACAGTGGGACTGCCAAAACTATTTTCAGTGCCTGATTCTGTTCCTTAAACTTTGGCACTGGGAATCTTTTGGTGGTCTCAGCAAATATGATGTGGGTAGCCACTGCTAAACAAGCTCTGGAGCCATCTCTCTGCCAGGTGTTGTTTAGTTTTCAGGCTAGTTTAGAAATAAAAAGGCAAGCATACTTGGATAATTTGATCAAATAACATGGTGGGATGGGGTGGGTTGGAGTAAAAGTGTAAAAGATAACATAAAACAATTGAACAACAAAATAAAACAACAGGGCATTAACATTTAGAGCAAACAGTAAACGAGCACTAGACATAGTCAAACCCTAATATCAGCAGCCGATAAAACAGCAACAAACTGATGTTTTGGTGAATAAAACCTCTTTTTCTTGTCAAAACTGCATTGTATTAATAAAACAACCATTGCTAAACAGGCCACTCTATTAAATATACTATTAATAATAATCTGGTTTCCTTTTCATAGGCACCTAACCGTTTCTGGGCTCAGTTTAAATCCCCAAACACTCTGGCATTTGGTTATCTGAAAGAAAGTTCACACCCATATAAATGGCCTGCACAGGGTACAACTAGACAGTTAAGATTTTTTTTGTTTTGTTTTCAGCAGGCTTTTATTTTTAGTTGCTGCTCTGAATTCAGAACTCTTCCGTTTTAACTTTCCTCCCTGCAATAGTTGCTTTGGTTTTATGATTTTATGCTATATTTGGAAATATTTCTTTGCACACGTCTTTGAAAATCTCACCTGAAAAACTGGTTATAAACTGGTTAAAGTAAAATAAAAATGAATAAAAGTGGAGATGGTACACCAGGAACAACAGTGGCTCAGTCTCTTTTGTTCTGCTTGAATTTCCAGTTATACAAGAACAACAGGTGAATTTTGTTTTTGTTTTGTGAAAAGCTGTTTCCCCCTTTTGCTGGGCCTCGGACAGACAGTGTGCACTTAGTCAGAAAATACAAATGTTAGTGGCTGTGACATTCAACAGGTGACCTTTTGTTGAACTGGGTGGATTCAGCTGAGGCTTCTAAACAACTTTCCAAGATGGGATGTTTATGGACAGACACTGCAGTATGTGTATCATAAATGCAACTGTCATGAAAGGGAAAACATTATATTCAAGACTCTTTTCTAAATCATTCTGATCCAAAAACATAGATATTAAAACAACGCATGCTATATGATCAGTACTAGGAGATTCATCACTAGATTTCTTCAGTTTCTTCCAGCACTAAAAGCAGCTTCAAAGGGGCCCCATATGGACTGGGACTGGGGGGTTTTAAGGGGGAGGGGTTAACCTGGCCCTCAACATGATTTCTACCACGAAAAGGACAATGTAGTGCTGCAGCCAAGAAACAAATCAGCCCCCCTTTGACTTAAAAACATCAACAAAGAAGAACAAGCCACATATCTCCCCAAATCTTTTCTAGCTTGGTCTTTCAGTTCACAACTGAGGCCCTGCTTTGTGACCCAGTGACACCAGAAGTGTTGCAGGGGCCACAAGAGAGAGAACAGTTTCATCCATAGAGTGTGGAATGGCTTCCTGCAGAAGGCCACCCAATTCCTTCACTGCTTGCTTGTTGGCAAACTGCAAACATGCATTTGTTCTGTATTTAGCTATATTCCCCTCTTTGGCAATAGGAAAACTCCAGCAGGCACAACCCCAGCCCTACAGCCAATGTCAGATGAACTTCAGCCCACTGTGGTGGTCTGGGGGAGGGGAGCACCCTCATCACTCAATGGGCGTCCTGGTGTTTCAAAGCTCAAGTTTGCCTGTTGGTACAACCCACTTTCCTCCACCCCGAGGGCCTTTCTCTTATTCCTGTCCACTTCTTCTTAAGGTCCAGGCCTTTCCTCTCAGTCTCAGTCTCCATTGCCCCCACCCCACAGCACTAGGCCTATTTAAATAATTGTATTTCAAAAGCTATACACTGAAAACAAATTGTGGGCCTACACAATATCTGATAGAAGGCATGCACATCTCACAGTAAATAAATGATTTGGAATTGTCATCATACAGGGAGCCCCTTGCACACAAATTCTACTCCCAGGGAAGCCTTGCACACCTGCCATGGAAGCCCAACACAGTGCAGCGGATTCTGGGAATGTTCAGCTCGCCTTGGACCCTGGTCTGTTCACATGGGCCTGCTACCCATTTTGAAGTGAGGAGACCTAGACTACAGCCAATACTCCCATGCAGCCCAGACTGCAAAGGAAGATCAGTAACACGATGTGTGAGAATTTGCCTTTCAGTCATTTTTCCATTATTTACCTCTTTGGCTTCTACGAAATCCCTGATACCATTTGAAAAACACAACATTCAAAGACCATTGAATTCACGGTAGTCAGACGCCATCTCATAAGGTGTCTTATAAGGTGTCAGCATGATTTGCCAAAGAATATCTGAATGTATCTTTAGGTGCCAGGCAAAAACGTTTCTCTTCAACAAGGGTGTTCAGGTGGGCCCTACTGAACAGGTTTTTCTGATGGTGGCAGCTACTGTAAGCTCTGGAACCAGCTCCTTGCTGCAGTTAAGATATCATCCATTTATTTGGCTGCCTTTGATTTGCTAATTAACACTCTATAGCTTTTTAAATGTTTGTGGGAAGGGGGTTATTGCTTTGTTTTTTGTTTTATTATGTATTTGTATTCTCATTTTTTATTTTTCTGTTGTGAACTGCCCTGGGATCTTGGGATGTAGGGCAGTATACAAATATAATAAATGATAAATAAGATGGTTCCTTGCTCAATTTAGCTGAAAGCACGGCTACTCGACAAGTCACAAATTTCAGTGGGGCTTCCCTTCTCAGAAGCACGTTCAGGACTTCGTAACACTGTGCATTTTATTTCCACAGTACAGTTGCAAGACTCGTTCTCCAAGAAAATAAATATACTGTGTTACTCAAAAGTGCAGAGCCAGCAAACCGCAGTTTTAGGTCTACAGATTGAATAAACTAACAATAAATATAGGTAAAAACTTTTAAAGGTTAGTATTTAAAAAGCGCCTCAAGCTATTAACAGTACAATAATTAAGGAAGGCTGTTCCATATAATTTTTTATCAAAGATGTCGCCTGCAGGGTTGCAAGGACGGGAACTCCTTCCGCGCTGCGAGGAAGAGCCTCCTCGGCCAATACTACGACTCCCAGCATGCCCCGCGCCAGCCAGGCTTCCAAAGATGGCCGCCCTTTGCGCCGCCGCTCCTGGGCTTGGCTGTTCCGAGGCGCGCTGCGCCGTCGGATGAAGAGAAAGCGAGGCAGGCATTGGTCCGCCCCCGCCCCCCCCCCACGCCCCGGAGAAGAGAAAACCAGGACACGCGCCCGCGAAAGAGAACAACCGAAGGAGCTCCGAGCCTGGCAGCAGTCCTGGCCAGGCCCCGCCCCCTCCCCTCAGGAGCGCCCGGCCTCCCCTCCCCCCTCGCCCGCCCGCCCTTCGCTCCCTGGCTGTGGAGGCGGCGCGGCGCGGCGCCCGAGGGTCTCCCGGCTGACGGCGAGGGCGACGCCCCCCCCCAACTGCCCGGCGATGTTCTCTCGGAGGGGCCACGCCGATGTCAAGAAGTCCACCCAGAAAGCGCTGGACCCGCGGAAGGACGTCCTGACGCGCCTCAAGCACCTCAGGGCGCTGATGGGTGAGTGGGGCAGGCGGGGGGGGGGGGGTCGCCTCCGGAGAAGGGTCCCAGCGGCGCTGGAGGGGGCGAATCCGGGATGCCCCGGGGCCCCTCCCTGCCGTGTGAGGTCGTCGTTATCACAGCCATCACGACTTAATGACATTGGCGAGTTGCTTTGCCCAGGGCAGCCCAAAGCGACTTACAATCGGACAGACAGGCAAAACCGAACCAAACCCAGAGATAGGTTATAACGTGGCTCTTTCCTGCCCCCCCCCCGCCAACCTCCAGAGGGGCAGTGGGTCAATGGATCTGGCTGTTAACCAAAAGGTTGGTGGTTAGAGCTCACCCAGGGATGGCTGTGGGTAGCGTTCCTGAATAGCAGGGGGTTGGACTAGATGACTGTCAGGATCCCTTCCAATTCCACAATTCTATGATTCTCACAGCCCCCATATATGCAGTGGGGTGGGAAAGAATTTACTCTTGTAAGGAAAGCAAGACTTCAAACACAGTTCAAATCCACACAGCAGGGTGAGCTCCCGTTGCTCTGTCCCAGCTTCTGCCAACCTAGCAGTTCAAAAGTGCACCAGTGCAAGTAGATAAAGAGGTACTGCGGCAGCGGAAAGGTGAACGGCATTTCTGTGCACTCTAGCTTACATCACAGTGTCCCGTTGCACCAGAAGCGGTATAGTCCTGCTGGCCACATGACCCAGAAAGCTGTGGACAAACATCTGCTCCCTTAGCCTGAAGCAAGATGAACGCCACACCCCATAGTCGCCTTTGACTGGACTTAACAATCCAGGGGTCCTTTACCTATTTTTTACTTTGTACTTTAAACACTCACTGCAGTTATGAATGCATGCTAAGTTGAACCAATCTCTGCAGCTAGTGCTTTTGTCTTGCCATGCTTCATGTGTGCACCTAAGGTCTTGCCTGTGACCTCTTCTAACTGTTGTTTACATTCTCTTCTCACAAAGAGCTCCCCCTTTGTGTGGAGTGTGTGTTGGATTACCCCTCATAACCTACCTTGTTGGAGTACATTGTTGTGATGGGATATGTGGATCAGCAGCTCTCCATGGAGATAAAAAAGATGGCAGGTGTATTGTAAGCAAGGGACAATGATAGGGTTAACATCCTTGTGCCTCAAACTCACATGCACTAAAAAAATGTTGCTGGCTTGTTCTGCAGTTTTAAAAAGAAGTGTTTTTTAAATTTCAAAGTGAATCCTGATTCATGGTATTGCATGTTGCCAGGAGGCAAAAGACAAATCTTGATGTAACTAGATCATGATAAGGAACTGGTTTCTCTGTTCAGTTGTTCCAGCTTTTGTTAGTTAAACTTGAGCCAAAAGCATATTGTAGAAATCTAAAACTAGGGTTATGCCCAGCATACCCACTTCCTGTGCTCTTAGCTAGACTGGAAGTATGAGCAGTGTCTTCTCCTTGGGGACAATAATATTCTTGCACTCACCCCATGTGCATTCACTGTGAATTTCACAGTTTGTTTTGATCTTGCAATGGTCCCTGTCAGTTGTGTGGATTGTCCATTGCCAGCATGGGCTGAACCATCTTGCAGAGTCTTGAAGCAGTTCCACAGGCTCTGAAATCTGAGCTGGCTGGATTATGTCAAGCAGTGGGGGAGGTGGGAGTTGTTGAGTAAAATAAACATCCATTCTACCTAACTTTATCACCCTCCTATGAGTAAACAGAGCACTGATCTTCCAGGAAGTTGCATAAGATAATGGCCTAATTCACAGTGTATCCCTGCTGTGCTGCTTCACACTGCAGGTGGGACTCAGCTGTCTCAATGCTCCATTAGAAAAACACCTGCAAATGGAAAACCAGGGGGAGACTAAGCTTGATCCCTTCTCCACGGAATCTAGCTTTATAGGTGGATAATTTTGTGTGTGTTGGGAGGTGTATCCAATTGAGTGAGCTGCAGTAGTTCTGCTTAAACCAGGCTTCCTCAACCTTGGCCCTCCAGATGTTTTGAGACTACAATTCCCATCATCCCTGACCACTGGTCCTGCTAGCTAGGGATCATGGGAGTTGTAGGCCAAAAACATCTGGAGGGCCAAGGTTGAGGAAGCCTGGCTTAGACACATAGGTTTGTCGTGTTAATCAAAGCTAGACCAATATTGTGCTGGAATTACTGAGGCCTATTTAGATAGTGTTCTGAACCGTATCTTGTTGAGGATATTTTAAAGATTATACCAATTTACATGGGAGTAAGGCCTATTTAAATCAATGGAACTTGCTTCTGAGTTGTCACGTATAGGATTGTACTGTATGTTTCCCAACCCATTTTGTAGTCTACAACTGTTTTAAAGTTCCAGAAAGCCCTTGATAAAATGCATTACTAAAGAAGCAGCAATATATCTGCTGGCTCCAATTATCTGAACTGAACTGTCTTATTCAAATATACATTGGTTTATTCTCCCAAGATTTTAGAACAAAATAAACCAAACTGTGAAGTCTTGATGTACGTAATTAACTTGTTTAATAGCATCGAGAGGAAAACCAGGAATTCACAGGAAAGTATATTGGGTTTGTAGGTAGGAGCACTGCAGAGAGTTTGGATGAATAAATAAATATTTTTATAATCTGTTTTGTGGCCAAGGTTAACTCCCATAGTGGTTTACGTTTACAATTCACAAAAGGTACAATGTATTAGGGATACTTAGAGGTGTTCATGGCAGTCTCTTCTGGAAGCTGATTACATTATCCAGATTCTAGGCTCTTCTATTCAGAGAGAGGGGGTGGAAGGAGCTGTAAATGGATGCAGAGGTTGATTTAGGGAAATATACCAGACCATAGGAGCGTCTCTCCATTGATTTTACTCTATATATTCAGTGCAAGCCTTTGCAGATTGTGTTTGGTGAGACTTACTCTCTAGTAAGTGTGTTTAGGATTGCAGCCAAACCAAGCTTTTCTTAGCTACAGAATACGTAGTGGTACATAGCATTCTGTGAAAACCAGTGACCTACCTGTGTCATATTCACTATCACAGAGAGCCAGCATGGGTTTCTTAAGTCAGCCATGCCAGAATAACCTTACCTCCTTTTTTGATAAGAGTTACTAGTCTTGTAGGCTATGGGAGTGCTGTAGACATTGTATAAAAGCTTTGACAAAGGCTCCTCAGTATCCTTGTTGGCAAGCTGGTAAAATAGGGCTAGATGATGGTACCATTAGGTGGATTTGTAGCTGATGAATAGACCATATCCAAATAGTGCATTTCAGTAGTTCCTCGTCAACCTAGAAATAGGTGACAAGTGGGGTTCTGCAGGATGCTGTCCAGGGCCTAGTGTTGGTTAACATCTTTATAAATTACTTGGATGAAGTAGTAGAATGTATGCTCTTCAAGTATTCAGGGCAGCTAACAAATTATGTTGTGAACCACCCTTAGAACTGCAGAACACAAATTCAAAAAACAAACAAACAAACATACTTAGAAGACAGAAATAGGATCCAAGATTATTTCCCCATGATGGAGAACTGGGACTAAACTAGCAAAATGAATTTCAACAGAGATAAATATAAACTTTAGGTAGGGGAAGCCAGATGTACAAGTTGTGAGAAAGAACTGGGTGTTTTAGTAAAGCTCAGGCATTAAGACAGGTGCATTGAAACATCCAGATAAGTAGATCCACAGACTTCTGCATACATACCACTTGTTGGATAAGGAATTTTGGTCACAAATCTGGTCCAGATGTTGATGTTATTCATTTGCACTGTATTGCTTTCATGTGGATGTGCATCTCCCTCCTGGCACAACTCGTAACATGAAAGTACTTGCAACCGGAACTAAACCACAGTGTTTGTATTCTAATTTATTGATACCCTTTTTTAAAAAAAATCCTGATTTTCAGAGACTTTCAGAGTGGTTAAAAAGATAAAAGCTTGAATAGCACAATTCATTATTTAAACGAAACAAGTAAAATTCCAGCATAAAAACTAATCTGAATGTTTCTGTTAAATAACTTGGGCAAATTAAAAGGTTGCCCAATAAATGTTGACCAAAGGGAATCCTGCCTGGGTAGAACCTTTCATAAATGGGATACTACATCAGCAGTTGGGTGAAGGTAAGTACCGGTAGTCTTTACTGTGCAGGAAAGCATTCAGAGTTCCAACTATTAAAGCTAGGTAAGAGATGAAAATGAAGAGGATGAGCCAAAAGCTGTGTGCAAGAAATTGGGGTTTAAGGAGGGGTACATTTCTTGCCATATTCATTTGTAACCAATATTACAATTGGAGAATTGAAACCAGTTCATGGCCCCTGATCTCCATTGACTTAAAGCTGCTTTTGCTTTTACCTGCATTGTATGATGCACTGATATATATCTCAGAAAAGTTTGAGAGTGTGTCTGAAGTCTATTTGAGATTTAATAGTATCTTCTTGATGGAGCTAAGTGCAAGTTAAAATGTGAGTGTTTGTTCCATTAACTCATCTTAGTCATGTGTTAACCCAGAAAAAGTGCTGTCTGTCTCCTTTTATATCGAGTCATGAATTATTCAGTCTGTTCTGTTGGTTCATGTAAGAATGTTGAATCTATTAGCAGAGCTTCTAACTGTCAGGATGAACCCCAGTGTTTTGCACAAACTCTTCTTTTTTCCATTACTACTCCTGCCTTGATACTCTTGATGGCCCTCAAGGTCTCTACATTCTTTCTCCTTGTCCGGTACCACCCTAGTACATCCTGCAAAGGATGAATTGAAGCAGAATACAAAATAGATAATAGATAAATAAAAGCATGCAATTTTCTGGCACAGAATACTTTTGATAAGAGTTCCCATAGTTTGGCAATGACTTCAGTTCACCTTGCTTGCTCTTCAAATTATTTTATGTTAACAGTTAAAACAAGCACGTAATGTTATTCTCATATGACTGACTCCTGCCTGATACTTGACCTGGGCTTCCTGTAATTCTCTAACTCCTGGTGGCTCATCCAGAAGTGTGTGCAGCTCATCTGAGTTCATTTGAAACTGCAAGTCAGCAGCTGCCCCACTGAACTTCCCAGCTGCTTTATAAACTTCAAGTTATTGAAAAGGAAACAGCTCCTATTATATCTGCACTACTTTTTCAGTGAGCTTTTCCATCCACCAGACCCTCAAGCGGATTTTTGGATTCAAGTGAGTGGTGGAGATTATTTTTGTAAACCGCTTTGAGTTGGAGGTTTTTTGGGGGGTTTTTTTGACAATAAGGTGGTGTATAAAGTTTATGAAATAACTAAATAAATATGGAAACTTTAGCTATTTCCTTGGTGAGAATCCCCATTTCCAAGCTGCTATTTGCCCTGGGTCCCCAAAAGAAATGGTAGATCCTATTCCAAATCTCCATTGTTTTGTCTGATTGTTTTGCCCTATTAAATATCTTCTTGTTGTTTTAAGTCTGGGCTTGTATCCATTAAATAATCAATCAATCAGTGGGGTAACTTAATAGAATCAATCTGATTTACCCTCAGAAAATTATCTTTTTCGGCACAATTTTTATATTTGTTTATAAAGATGAGCATTTAGCTATGTATTCCGTTTGTTCCCAAACAGCCTTATCTAAAATTTCAGTGTCGTTTGGATTATTTTTTAGGAATATAAATCCCTCTGCTTTCTATTCAAAACATAAAACACTGCAAACTCGAGAGTGAGCACTGATAAAAACAATAGGAAATGTAGTTTAGATATGGTACAAATATGTGGCAATGGAGCATGTAAGATTTGACAGTTGGGCAGAGCCACCCGCCTGTCAGTGGCCGATGTAATGATGATACCAGATGATGGGGTTTGTAAAGAGCCCTGCATAGTGCTTTGAAGTGCCACCAATCAGCTGATCTTTTCTGCTTCAAAGCACTAAGTAGGGCTGTTTGCAAGCGGCTTGCAAAGGATCCTTGCTTGACTTAGTGACTTCAAGGATCAGTTTGCTATGGAGTTCCCTGCGGGGAACACAGTATTATTACAGCTGATCCCAGCTGTCTTGCTCAGTGGATTGGTGGTGACAACAAATCTCCCTTACCAATGCAAATTAGGAGTGCACTTGAAGGCTCCTGCTTGTGCATTGGCAGCTCATTCTCACTTGCTCCTCACCTGATGTCACATTAGGTTAGGCCTGGGTGATATATCAATATATTGCCCAGGACTGTTATGAGGAGCAGACCGCGATGTCGGCTTCACTCAACGGTATATTGCTGGTGAAACCACCACCACTCCTGAGTCTCCCTGCTAGCAGTGTCCACTGAAGGGGGGTTAAGAGTTCCTTCCTCCAGTGGGCACTGCTAGCAGAGGGACTCAGGAGCAGTGGCGGTTTCACCAGCAGTATAGTGCTGAGTGAAACCGCCATCCCACTCTGCCCTCATACGACAGAGAGGGAGAAACAAGCTGTATCAATGAAGCGCCGACACAGATTGTTCCTCCCTCTGCATCTATAAACTGCTTATTTATTATTATTATTTTTTAATGATATTTATTGAAGTTTCAAATAATACAAAAAAGAAAAAAGAAAACAAAAAAAGAAAAACAGTCAACCTTAACAATCCTTTTTTTTCCAATAACTTCTTTTCTGCGACTTCCCCTCCCCTCCCCTCCTTGTATTCCTTATCCAGATATTTATTTAACAAGTTCTTATTCTTAAATTTTTAACCCTAATTTGTTATTATGTCTAATTCAACTTATATATCAAATTTTAACTTATATACATTAATCATTATGCTTAAAGCCTTTTTCTAAGGTCTACCCTGTTTCCCTTGCACGAATTCCCTGTTTTTACACTAATAGCAATACAAAAAAAAGAAACAATAGAAAAAATCAAAAACATACTTGTGCACCCTTCGGATTTCCAGATCCCACCCTCCCCTTCCCGGTTTCAATCCCCAAACCATTGTCCATTTGTCCTTATGCTATCAGCCTGGATTCCTCACATCAGAAGCCCTTAAATCTCTCTCAGTTCCTTTCTGCCGGTTTTTTTGAAAGTCCTCTGTAATAACCACCGAGTCTCGGAGGGGCTCTATCCCAAAAATGTCCATGTTCCATCCGGCTGGGCCTCCAGGTTTAAAGGTGGATTTCAAAACTTGTTTCTTAATCTTTATAGGTCCAAATGTCCCAAATTCTTCAGCTATCCACAAAGGGAGAACTTTCCATTCTTCCTTCTTCAGTTCAAACCAAATTTTCATCATCTAGTCCTCTTTTTCTTTTATATCCTTCTTGACAGGCCTCCGGTTCCCTTTTGCCTTCTGCAACATGTCAGCCCCTCCTTCCTGATGCTCCTGTTCAACAAACATCTCTTTCTGCACTTTTTCTTGTTCAGCTGCCTGGGCTGTAGACAAAACATGGCTCTGCTGTACCAATTTTCTCACGAGAAAAGCAACCTCTTCCAGATCAGCTAGTATTTTTCGACCTATTTCCATTCTTGTAGTGTCCCTGAATCCCCTTTAGAGGGATTCTGGTTATTAAGTATTCCTTACACTTCCAGCCCAAAAGTCCAGTTAACTTGTTTCAATTCTTCTTTATTTTCAACAATTTCTCACTATATTGTAACAAATGTGGCCAGCAAAGGCATCAGAAAAAAAGTTCTCTACTTTTCCCCACTTTGACAGCTAATTTGACAGCTGTCAAAGTCTTCTATGTCTCCTCGGCAGGCTCCTCTCACGGATCGCTCCCGGGTCTCGGGGGGGCACTTTAGCTCTCAAAGTTAGCTCTTATCCTCCAGCACAGTTACTTATACTGTCAATTCGTGCAATTAATAATTTAGTCCAATTAAAAAGGAGATATTCTCTCGACCTTAAATATATAGTCCTTGCTTCAGATTGTTTACAAGACTGGGGAGACGGACTTCCTCTTTGGTCTTCCCCGGTCGTGCCAAATTCAAAATAAATTTCTTTTATAAGTCCAATTTCCCTATTACTCATGGGTTGTTGCTTTTAGTCCAAATGTTCGTAGGAAAAAGTCAGCGCTCTCGGTCGAACGGCATGCGGCTTCGCTCGTCAGGGGAAGCAGAAGACTCACAGCACCACGCCGCTCCCGTCCCCCGCTCCACAGCCTTTAAAAAGGCTCCGTCGCGGGTCGGGGGGGCGCAAAACGGTGCCCGCTGAGTCACCATGTCCACGGGCTTCCGCGCCCGTGGTTTTTGAGGGTCCCCGCGTCGCCGGCGCAGCAGGACCCGACCCCTGTTGAGCAGATTCCCTCCGGAGCTCGGAGGGAATCCGCCATTTGGCTGTGGCGCCAACCCGGAAGTCTGCATCTATAAACTGCTTAACTGAGGCCTGTGCAGCTGCCCTTGCCTCAGTTGAGCATTTAAAGGAGTCTCCAGCCCAGTGCTGGTTCCCGCAAGCTACCAGCGCGGCGGGGACTCTGTGAAACTGCTCTGCTGAGGGGAGCATGGTTGCCGCTCCCTGCAGTGAGCAGTTAAAGGAGCTCTGATGCTCTCATCGCTCATGCACGAGTGGTGAGAGCACTGGGCCTGTCTGAGCAGGAGGGGGGGGGAACCTTACCTCTTCTCAGCTGAGCAGGGCAAACTAGCTCCGTTGTCCCAGCCTGTGAGCAGCTCTTGAGGCAAGTGCGGGCAGAGGCAAGAGCACTTTTCCCCCCAACCATGATGTTTGGCTAGCGATACAGTGTGATGTTGAAAAGCTGATATCACCCAGCCCTAGGCCAGGTAGGTGTGGCCCCATGGTCTTAATTGGGACCTGTGACCAAAATATAGATGGGTTTTTATACTCATGCGGGGAAAGTTAATACAAGCACAGTGTTTACTTTGTATTTCATTATCTGCACTATATCCTGGGCTAGCATGTGAACTTGGAGCCAGTTATAGAATTTTTTTATTTAATTAATTTATATATATATATATATATATATATATATATATATATAATTTATATTTATAATTTATTTAATTTATATATTTATTTAATTTATATAATTTATATATTTATATATCACCCTTCATTTGTAGATCTCAGGGCAGTTCACAACATAAAAATATAGCATTGGTATGAGAATGTCTGGTGCTGATATAATTAATATAAGTTGGAATTGCAATTCTATATGTAAAATGCTTCTCATTAATCCTATCAATTGAGAAGCACACTGTTCCAAGGGTGCATTGGCCACAGATGGAAGGGAAATGGCAGTAAATAAAAATATCATTTATGTAATGTTTGAGGACTAAAAATTACAGCAAATACTGTTTGTATTGACTTGTATGATTTCTGTTCCTGACCTCAAATGAACATGTGAATTGCAGGAATCCCTCCTCCCGTGTGTAGTGGAGCTTTTTGACATCTCTAGTCTTAACTGTGGTTCACTGAAATAAGCGAACCAGACATTTATGTTTAGTTAAATAAACCATTGTTCAAATTAGTTCTGCTTCTGAGTAATAACTGTAGTTATTTTTTAAAAAATGTAAGTGAAAGCTTCCAACTTCCTCCTTGCAGTCACAGTGAGAAGGAGCAGGGGGAGCTTGTGAACCTGATGCTTTCCTAGGCTATTACAGTAATGCTGAATCATGCTTTACTATTATGTACATATGTAACTGCTGTGTGGTAGAATCTAATTTTATTTATTTGAACAGCAAGCCTTTGTTAAGTTTCCAGCAGTTTCAAGGATGGCCAAGGAAGATGAGCCTCTTTGGAGAGCATGTTTCATGGTTGTGCATCCGTAGTGGGCATTGCTCTTTGGGTTCACAGTTCCAGTCTACAAAACCATGCACAGGGTTTGTTAAAAGGCAGTAGCTGCAAATGGGGAGCTTGATATGAGAGACTATGACCTAAAATATGTTGAGTCCCTCCCCCTTATAGCTGTATAGGAAATAAGAAACAGTTCTTACAAGCCCAGAATCCATTGCAAAGTTGTACAGCTGTGTTATAAGTGAATAATTTTTAAAGGAAGCTCTACACAGAATGTATTTCAGTAGTTGGGCCATTGTTTTGTTGCAGTTTAGATCAAAGTGACAATGTCCCTGTGTTCCTGCCTTGGGCACAAAGCATTGTCTGATCTGACTGGAAGATTGTACACATGCCTGCCACTTTAATCTCCCAAAGCAGTATCTTTTTCCAAATGCAGAGAAGGTGGCAGGACAATGCTCAGCGGGGTTATAATTTCCCTAAAACTGAACTGTATTTTTTTTCTTTCATTTTTATTTATTAAATTTATATCCCACCCTTCCTCCTGCAGGAGGAACGATACGACAATATATATTTTATTATGTTAATGTCCTACCTTCCTTCCATGTTGCTTAAGTTGGTGTACATGGTTCTTTTCTTCCCATTTACACCTTGGTCTTCAAGGCCCTACTACTCCAACACTCTAATGTCCTCCCCACCTTCTATAGATCACACAGATGTTGTGGTCATAGGGTTGGATTTGGTGAGGGGGTCATTAGGCCTAATCTCATCCTGCACATAATCTGTGCATAGATTAGCTTGGTCTAGTCCATGATGTACTGTGATGGTGGAAAGGCACACTACAGTAAAGTGCATGAAGAGCAAGTGTCTTCAGAAGATGTAATTGATGGAGTAAATTATGGAGCCTTATGATAAAGTGAATGCATTGTGAGGAACCTCAATACAGCAGCCTAGTTTCTCCACAGGTCATAAGTACCAATAATTTCTGATCCAGTGCTAGGAAATGTGGGACTATTTCTTGATGCCTGATGCAGTTGTCCAGCCTGGAAAACACTTGCACACGCCATTTTGTGTGAATGGTTCTTGATCTAATAGGGGAGATACACATGAAAATAAACTTATCGTGCACTCCAGTCTCACTGGAAGGGATGTAAGAGGATTTAATTTTTTTTCTATTTATCTAAACTTCTGATTATCTGAATGTTCACCTTAAGGTCAGGGTAAGACTGTCTGGCAAATAAGTCTACAAATGTGACTAGCTTACAAACTTATTTGTTTGCCTATCTGCATATATCTGTCAATATTTTGTGACATATTGGCAATCTGAAGGAAAGAGTGGTCCTGTTCTTTTACAGTTTATAATAGCTTCTCTGCATGGTTGCTTAGGGGAGGCCTTTACCCATCTAAGGCAAGCAGACCAGTGGCTATAGTTTCAGTATAGTGATATGAGATGAAACTTTGATTATAGGATATAGAATAAGGGCTTAAAAAAGAGGTAACATTTATTTTATTCAGGAGGTTGCAAAGAGATTACCGGTATGTGACTTCAATAGCTGAAGTCTTGAATGTTAGGTGTGTTTAAGATCAAGCCATTTGAACACTGCCACCTTATACATTGTACCATGTATTTCTATTAATACTTCTAGTGTTATTTTCCTGCTGCTTTATTTTTCTGTAGAGGTTTTAATTCTAAATTTCTATGCTGATGATCTCCTTTTTCACACATGTTTTGTTTTTTACTTTTACAGATGCTATAGAGGGAAGTGAACTTAAACAGTTTTTTGAAATTAACTATTCTCAGATTTATTTTATCTTCTATGAAAATTTCATAACACTGGAAACTAGCTTGAAACAAAAAGGTAAGAATTTTAAGTGGCTTTGTTTGTTAGTATATTCTTTTAAGTTGCTTAATACTGACCTATACATACTAGACCCCAAAATCCACTCCTTGGCATATCTCTATATAATAAAAATGTAAGAATGTCACCACACAGCCCACATTGGAGGACATGTGCTGCCTCATCACAATCCTGAATTTTCCTGAATCAGAGTTGGGTCGGGCGGGGCAAAGTGAAGGCAGGTTGCCAAACAGCAGTGGCCGTGGCACTGGAGCAATACAGGAAAAACGGGGGGAAGACTGGCAATTTTTAACAATGCAGAGGTTTGAGTAGAGCAAGTGGGCATGATACTGAGCAGAGAGAAGTGGCAGTTCAAAATAAGGTTTGAGTACAATGAGAACAGTTTGGAGAGGCTCTGTTGTGTTAGCTTTTTGGTGTCAGCCATCTCTATTTCTCCTTGTTAAAACTGGTTTGTTTCAAATTTTTAAAAAAGTGTCCTTCATCCCTGCTTTATTTAAACCTCTGTTGTTGTTTAAAACGGCCATTTCCCCCTTTCAGCATCCATCTGTGTAAGAGCTAAAGGATGTAAAGCCCTCAAATGCTCCATAGTATCTTCACACACGTTAGGAAAGTTCAGCAAACCTAACAGCAAGTGCTAGCACCATCATCCTTTGGAAAACTTTGTTGCAGCTGTTCAAACGTTGTTGTCAGCTCATGAAAAAATTGGTTGTGAGGCTCCTGGCAAGTCATTTAAGCAACTCAATCTAGCTTGGGGCTAAAAAAAAGGGGGGGAAAGTATTTATTTATTTATTTATTTATTTATTTGTAGTATGTGACAGTTTATTAAGATGTAGCCCTGCTTAGCATGCACAAGAAGCACATCTTCCCCTCCCCAAACACATTTTTATGTGATTGCAAAAGGAGGCAGAACTTTTGCTATTAAAATATTATGTCCTTAGAAGTGTAAGATACTTTTATTTGCATTCCCTTTACACACTTGTGTGATTGTACTTAATACACACAGGTCCCACTATCCAAACACAATGTGTTCTCTGGAAATAGTTCGTTAGACAAGCATTTGCATAACAAATCAATGATTTCCACTTATTCCTATGGGGACATTTCTAATGTGTTCATGACTGCAACATTTTGACTTCCAAAGCCCCCCTGCCCCCCCGGAAAACCCTCTGAAACTGTACTAAAGTACAGATCACTAGAGTTTAATATAGTACAGTAAATAATTAAAAGGCAAACAAGGAGGGTGGAAAAAATGCTCTCTGATTTGTCTGATTGCTCCCCCTCCGTCCCTCTCTCTCCATTCCTCAGCCAACCTGCAAAAGTGAAACAAGGAAGTAAAAAATGTTTTCTGTTCATATATCTGGTGTGCGTATAGTGAGTTTGGGGTACTAATTCTTCGCGTTTGGATAAGTGATTTTTTACATAGGTCACATTTCCGAAACGCTTCCTATGTGTATTCATTTTTAAGTGTTTATGTGTATTTCAGTAAAGCTTTTGTTAAATTATCTCAGTTATTTTGATTGCATCAATTGCTGCCCTGTGGCTGAACAAAGCCCCTGGGACCAGACAGGTTAAATTGATAAGGAGGAGTGTAGGAGCCTCCAATTCCAAGTCCTGGCACCCCATTAAAAATTTCTGATAAAATCTAAATCCTATTCAGCTACAAATAAGTCATTATTATATCTTTTTAAATTACTCATGAGGAAATGTATATATCTAAACTTATCAAACACAAATACTATATAGAGTGAGTTTTGCAAGAATGTAATTTGCTGAGAAGAATCGTTAAGTGGTATATCTTTTTTCAAAACAACAAGATAACACGGGCCTAGGATAGCTCATTGGTAGAGCAGGAGACTCTTAAGCTCGTGGTTGTGGGTTCGAGCCCCTCATTGGGCAAAAAATTCCTGCATTATAAGGGATTGGACTAGATGACAGTGTGGTCTCTTCCAACTCTGCAATTCTACGATTCTACTTCAGTTTATTAAAAAGGAAAGTATGGCTGGTCTAGGGATAGACTGTATGCTGCTATAGGAAGTTTAATATATACCGTAGTTTGTTTTTGGCTACTGCTCTCATGGTTGCTGAGGAGAGAGCTTAACCACAAGACCCAGTTTGGAGAACATGCTAAGCTAAACCTTGCTCAGTGTTGGGTGGGAGCAAAAAGGACCAGGGAAGAGCAAAGCTTCCAGGGAGCCTGAACATTTTCACAGTCCTGGAAAACCATAGTTTGAGTTACCATGTCATGAAAACCAGGCCAGTATCCTTTTCTCCTGAATATTGGACCCCTCTTCATTTTGCTTCCCATTACATCCCAGTTTCTCTACTCACTAAATATTCCTTAAGACATAACGTGTGTGACAGAGAGCCTTTTTGTGGGCTGTCAGTTTGTGGGCAAAGGGTTGAAGGAAAGAAGCTTAGATTTATCTTTAACTTTTTTTTGACACTGTATTCTTGCAATACTGCTCCTTCGTACTGTTGCATACTTTTGTGTAGTAGATATGCGAGCAGAGCACTGAATTTGAAAGCTAGCAGTCTGATGGGATTTATTAACAGAGTAGTGTATTGTATTTATCCATACTGACTGGAAACATTCCTTTTCTCCCAGGGAATAAGTCACAAAGGGAGGAGCTGGACTCCATTCTCTTTCTTTTTGAAGTAAGTTATCACATTTCAGTACTTACTCAACATTATGGTTCCTTCATGATTATAGTGAATAAGTTACATTTCTGACAAACATTTATTTCCTCACAAACTGTAAAGTGAGATTTATGGCTATTTTCCTCTATTTTAAATTGTGGGCAGACCCTCTCTTTCTCACATTCAGTTTGTGAGTGATTTAAAGAAAAATAGCCTGACATCTAATCCCTATCACGCTTCCAGTGACTTAACTGGAAGTGTGAGGTGGGATTAGAAGACTCCCTGCATTTTATGTCTGTCCTGCAAGGGCATTGAGTTTCTAACTCTTGTAGAGCAAAAGCTATGAGGCAGAATCTGTAGGCACCATTCAAGGCTATTGCATTTTGAGAGATGAGCCACTTCCACTTCAGTGTTTTTAGTCAATGATTGAAGTCGGAGCTGTGATTGATGATTGGCGTTTTTGCAAGGCACTTGGCCCTTCTCCATACTTGTTGTCTGAAAGACCAAAGAGCTGTTTGTAGCGAATGGATAAAGAACTCCTGGCCTGTGCTGAAACAGGGAGTCTACTTCTGGATTCAATGTGTCACTGTTACTTGGTCACTTCTGCTTCTTAAAAGCATAATTCACCAGGGAGGACAACCGTCACAGGTTCACCTTGGCTGGAAACCAAGCCACCACCACCACCACACCTGGTTCATTTTGAAGGGATTTGCTTATTCTTTATAAGTGATTGTTGTACACAGAAAGTAATTAGAAAATTCATGATTGTAGTGTAGCTTAGACTGGGCAGTAGCATATCTGCCCAAAAGCAAAAGATAGCAGCAAAGCTGGGTGTTTGTGCTATTTCTAACTCAGGTTTAATTTCATGGTAAAAACGTGGGATTTTTTGTCTCAACATATAAACATTTTAAAAATTGCTCTGCGAATGCAAATAAAATCCATGTTGCAAAGTGGAGATGTTATTATAGTTTAGAAAACCCTGCAAAGGGGGTGGGCGTGGATAGACAGTAGTGTATGACAACCATGAAGTGTATTCCAATGTTTTCATCCAGTTTCTTGGTGGTAGTGTTCCTGGGTTTGGTTTGGTTAAAGAAAATTGATTTGGCTGAGCTCTCACATGGATTCTAGTAGCAACATGGGGGAAAGGGGGTTAACTGTTTTCCCAGTTAAAGACTGTTTTCCCTCAGATGAACCTGCTCAGGCTCAGAGATCTTCTGTGGAGGCCCTTTTCTTGCTCCCGCCACCCTCACAGGCACACTTGATGGGGACACGGGAGAGGGCCTTTTTGATGGCTGCTCCCAGACTTTGGAACTCCTTTTCTAGGAAGTTAAACTGGCTCCTTCCTTGTTGTCCTTCCACCAGCAGATGAAGACTTCTTTGTTCCAACAGGACTTTAGAAAAGGGCTGGTGCTGTGATATTTTTATTGTACTGATCTGTATGTTTTAATTGTGTGTGTGTGTGTGTGTGTGTGTGTGTGTGAGAGAGAGAGAGAGAGAGAGAGAGAGAGAGAGAATGAATTCTGTTACTCTTTTTTCATTATGGTCCCCCCCTATTATTATTTTTGTTGTTGTTGTTGTTTTATTTTTTTTTAATTTCAAGTAATAAAACATACCCATACAAGGAAAACAGGACCTGATAGTTCTACAGAAAAGAAAGAAAAATAGCAGCTGATGGTTGTAGTTTTAGATGTTCCAAGAAAGGCAATCAAATGAAAGTCTCTCTCCATAAGGTTCTATGAGTTGATGGAGAGTGAAAACCATATTTGATTGTCTTAATAAAAACGAAAAAGGATACCATGTCATATACATGGTGTGAGTCTTTCCCACCCCCAGATCAATATTCCTTTTCTGAAATAGCTAATTTGTCTATAAGCATGATGTCTCATACTTGCAAAATCCAGGCTTCAAAAAGATTTGCAGTTAAAGTTTTCCAATATTTTTGCAGTCGCAAATCTAGCTGCTGCTAATAAATGGAGGATGAGATCTTTATTTGTTATGTTCTCAATTTGAAGTAAAATAAGGTATTACAGCTCATTTTGGGTCTGGTTGTAGCAATTTCCCCATCATTTGATTAATTGTCTGAAAAACTTACCAAAAGAGAATAATTTTTGGGCCAAACCACCACATGTGCACTAGAGAACCAGGCAAATTGCCTATCCAGTAGCAAAGGCTGGATGTGTTACGTTTAATTCTGTATAATCCAGACCCTCCAAGTGTCCCTATTTTCCAGGGACAGTCCCAGATTTACAGAAGCCATCCCAGTTTCTGATTTGATCCTGGAATGTCTGTGTAGCCACATGGTATATTTTTAAATATAAATTTTATTTCTGGAGCTGTAAGGGGCTTTTGACAAGTGTAGAAGTCTCTGAGCTTAAATAATCCCACTCTTTCCCACCTAGCAAATGAGCCTGATTGGGGTTTTTAGTTGTTATCTGTAAGCCACCTTGCGTTCCTGTCAGGAAAAAAGACGGGATGTAAATAAATATAACCATGACAACAACAGGATATATTTTTATTCGGGGTTCCAACTCTTTTTGCTAAAAACAACAACAAATAAAACGGTGGCTGTTTGACCTGTGTTGATTGCATTACTGTAGTTATTATGACTATAAATAATACCTGATTCTTGCTTTTAAACAGTTTAATCTTGAATCTATCTAAGCATGGACATCTGAACCTTTCTTGCTGTAAATTTATTTTAATCACCACTAACCAACCATCTGAAATACCATACCTAGCTCTGCACTTCATGTACTGTTCCCCTTACTTCAGTTGATGCATGTTCTGTATTGGAATGGGAGACATGTGTCCCTGCAGAGGTTGCTGGATTCCAGCTCCCATCATCCCTGACCATTGGCCCTTGTCAGATGTCAGTGGTGGTTGCTCATGAGTAACCAGTCAGGACTCTGATCTGTCTTTAACAGGTTTTATTTTGGCGCAAAACTATTTACAGTGCAGAGCCATCAGTTCATGTCTGCCTCAATCGCTAGCAGAATCCAGGAGTGGTCGTTTCTGGGTCCTCCCCCAACATAAGTGCTTGGTCACCCTCAGCCTTTTCCTTCCTTCTTTGCGTTTTACACCTCTGCGCAAGGTGGGCGCCAGAAGAGGCATGCTTCCCTCCTGGCCGGCTTGGCAAGGAGCGGTGCCAAGGCTCCCAGCAGCATCCTCTGGTCCCTTCCCCACTGGAGGTGTGGCTTTCCCCACCACAGGAAGAGGAACTGCTGCTCAAGATTTTCGTAGGTTCCCTGTATCCCAACTGCCCCTCTGCCCCCCTTCCCTGTTCTGATGGCAGTCCCCTGACAGCCGTCTTGGTTTCAGCAGTTTATACTTGGAGCCCAACATAATCCAGAGTGAGACAGGTTTCCGATTCCTGATCTACAGTAGCACAACCAATTTACACCTCATGAAACTAGTTCTTTGTTCTTCGTTGGGGTAAGGCTTGGTACTGGGGGAGAGCAGGGTTCTTTTGCGTTTATAACAGCTGTTTGGCAGGCAGAAATTCTAGTATGGAAAAACTATTAAGGGAAAAATTATTTCTTGTTTGTGGCCACTTATTTATTTTTTGGCTCTGTACACCACTTGCGAAAGAAGAATCAAATTTGCATATAACACAAAAGTATATACAAATGTGTGTCCCCTTTTCACATTGTAAAGAGTACTGTACCAAAAAGAATCTATTGGTACTCCTGCTAACAGAACTACGACTCTTCCCTTTACCTTACATGCCAGCTTGGAACAGCACAGTGAGCCCCAGTAAGAACCCTCAAGCTGCAGAGGTGCACATATGTTGGTTGGCCTAAAGTGCCTCTGTAGCCTAAGTCCAACTGAACTTTGTGTTAGTTCCCTAATTTATAAAAAAACTGCTTTAACAGTCGTCTGAAATACAGTATGCAAATACTGTAAACAAACATATAATAAAATACTTTATTTTGCTTTAACTGCTTCAAAGGGTTTGTGATACAATCTGTGATACAATCTGAATAGTTCTAGATGCATGCCAATACTTTTTAGTTATATTGCTTTTGGCTTTAAAAATCTCTTAAACGTTTTTAATACTTAGAAGGCCTTTACTTGAATCCTCTCAGCAAGGCCTAATGATTTCATAATGGTGGCTGCTTCATTTTTTACAACTTTTTTTTTCCTTTCAAAAATCTGCAGACAGGTTATTATTGCCATAACCATCTGACATGTGCGTTTAGTTTTACTCATTCATTCAGCCAAAAGAGAAATCCTGGGTAACCTGAATGCTTACTTCCAGCAGTTAAAAAATAATTGATAAATTAATAATATTATCCTATAGTTATTAGAATTGTCCTTTGGAAAGGAGCTGTTATAAACCCATTATGGATCCTTCAGAGCAAATGCGGGATGGAGAAACAGTGTAAATGTCATCTGAATTAAACATTTGTGTTTCTAAACCCTAGCAAATTAAGTTAATTGGTTGGTTGGTTGGTTGGCATATTTCATCCTATGTCAGCAGGAATAAAACTTCCCCCATGTTCTATTTTAATTAGTTAAACAGTTAATTAGGATTATTAATGCTTGGCATCTGGAATCAGAATTGAACTACATCCCAGATGAGTAAACAGATTTACATAATTATTGTACATTTTGAAACACTTGCTTATGTGTGAGTGGTGTTAATAACATTTCACAAATTAGCTTTAAATATCTTAGGTTTCCGAGATGAATAATTCTTCTGTTTGCATTAAAAGTAAATGTGTGGTGTATCTCAAGGGCACAACTCATGCCTGCCCTTAACCATAGCTGCTTCAGAGGAACCACTGGCCCTGGCAGAAAGATGGGAAGAATATCACTGGAGAACTAAGAATTCCCCCAAGCAAGAAAGTGCAGATGGCCTCACAAAGTGTGTGGGTTTACAGTGCTCTCAATCTCTACTTGCTATCCAGTGCTTCACACGTGGAAGCTGGTGTGTCAGGTTGTCCTCAGACACTTCACTCACTGATCTTTCAGTTTCTCTGTCACTCTCTTACCAAGTTTCTCTTTCATCCTTAGTCCCTCAGTGCAGCTAGTACCAACCTTTTGCATAAAATGGTATTATAACTTCTGCAAGACACACAGTTTTAGGACGATTTGTAGCATATACTGCAGTGTGTTATATGGGAGGGGGAAGGTGCCTTTGAAGACTACAGGCGTCCCCCCACTTACACCGGGGCTACATTCCGGGGCCCCACTCAAAGAACTGGACTAGTGAAGCCTCTATAAAGCCGCTGCTTTTTAGCTTTCTCTCCTGCTCTCTCTCCAGTCCAAACCAAAATATCTAGCGTTGAAGCTCTGGGGTTGGCTGGAGGACACACAGAAAAACTGTGACTGCTTTGGCACATCAGCTGTTAGGCGGGGAAAGTAAGCAGCCTAAAAAAAGGCCTGCTGTGCCTCAGGTCTCTCCAGAGCTTCCTCCACCCTCACTGATGGTCTCTTAGGGCCCTAGGGAAGGGCTCCTGGCAAGCCACATGGACTCTCCAGCTCTCTCTCAACATTTCCTGGTATGATTATCTTTATTTATTTATTTATTTATTTATTTCCCAGCTCTGCGTGTATACATGGTTGCACACAAGTAGAATGCACATAAGTGGGGGATGCCTGTACTTTGAAACAAAAATAACACTATTGTAGCATGTTAAAAACTAATGACTTTTGTCTTAAGGTTTTGTTGACTAAAGTCCATTTCATCAGTTGTATGAAGGGTTATCCTACATATAGACCTGACCACTCATTAAAAAAACCCAGATAGCAGACATCCTGGCATTGGTAAGCCAACCAACACATGTAGTATGGTAACATTTACTTGTGCCAATTCAATCCACAAGTGATATAACAATTAAGCAGTTTTAACTTGAAAATACAACTGGTTCAAAATGCAGTTGTTAGGCTATTGAATGAAACTGAACTAATGGGAAATTTTGCCAATTTTAAAATAGTTTTGTTGGCTTCTGGTCTGTTACCAAGCACAATTCAAAGGTGCTACAGTGGAACCTTGGGTTGTGGACGTAATCCGTGATGGAAGCACGTCCGCAACCCACAGCGTTCGCATTCTGAAGCGCTGCGTCTGTGCAGGCGCTGGCGCAATTTGGCACTTCTGCATAGGCATGAGCGGCAAAACCTGGAAGTAAGCCATTCCGGTACTTAGGGGTTTCCCGCGGTCTGCAACCCGAAAACACGTAACCTGAAGCGTCCGTAACATGAGGTATGACTGTAGTTTTAATCCTAAACACTATACAGTTTACAGCCTAGATATGTAAAGGTTCACTTCCTCTAATACAAATATGCACAACAGTCCAACAGTCCAACTCACAATCTTCAGTGGTGAGGTGGTGGATTCAGAGGTGGAATTGGAATAGGAGAGGTCCTGCCCTTAGAGCAAGCTGTGGGGCAAGTGGAACCCATTTTGTCTGGCCTGAGGAATTTGTGTTGCTCTCCCCTGATTCCAAGGACAACAGCTCAGAGGCCCCAGTGGACCCACAGTTTTCCCTGCTGCCATCATGGCTGTTGAAGCAGACAGGGAACTTTCCAACTAAAGAGGTTTCTCTTAACGGCATTTGAGCTGTGGTTCTGTTTAAGGCTCAGTCTGAGGTTGGCTGCTGCTGAAGTTTTAATAATGTATTTGGGTTTATTTTAACCCAGATTGGGGATGGCTACATAATGCTGGATATGGGAAAAGAGGATTATTGCAGTTCTTCTTAGCATAACATCTAAATGCTTTAGATTATCTGTAATTAAATGAAGTATCATCTGGTAAGAAATATGTTCACATTTAATTTTTTAAAAGATTTAAAAAAACTCCTCTGCTTATCAGAGCAGCTTGTCTATGTCAGAGTTATGCTTCACATTATTCTTAGTCATGCAATAGCCTGGAGGAAAGAGGCCTATGAATCAAAGAACTGACAGATCCCCTGATGTACTTCTTTGACATAATACCTATTTTATATTTCAAGTGTACTAATGGATTTCCATAGGAATAAAGTACAGCATAATAAGGAATATTCTGCACCATGGGGTTTCTTAAGTTATTTTGTATATCTTTACTCTGAAAATAAAAACAAAATGTCATTAGCTATTTGGAGTTCACTGCCATATATATATTTATACTGGAAGAGGTCTTTCGCTTTTGTTAGACACAAATGCCTAAGGCATATGTTTCTTGTCAGCTCAAGGTGCGCAAAATCATGTGTTAAGGATACAAGCATAGCATACTGACAGTGGGTGAAAGTCAACTAAATCATACTCCAAATCAGGTCTGGCCCACCCATGAGACAAGGTGAGGCCATCACCTCAGGCGGCCGTTGTGGCCTCCAAGGAGCATTGCCACTTGCCGCCCCCTCCTCTGCACCTCCTCCGTGCCCATCTGCCTCCTCATGCATGCACACCTCTGCAGTGGGAGGGCATGGTTTGGTGGCACCCAGGACAGGGCGCGGAGGGTGAATGGAGCCTGCCAGCCCAGCCCTTGCCGCCAACACCACTGGAGCAACTCCACCCCAAGCCACTTTGTGAGTCTGGGGTGATCGCACCCTTACAGAGCGGCTCGGGCCTGGCAGGGAGAAGGATGCAAGGGTTCGTGGCTGTTGCATCCTTCTCCCACTGCCCTGCCAGCCCCCAGCCTTGCAAAGCAGCACAGGGCTGGTAGGGTGGTGTGAGCAGCAGCCCCCATAAAAATATGCCTGGGGCCGTCGCCCCGGCAGCTCCCCCCATGCTACACCCCTGTGCCTCTGCCTCCTTTGCACCCATCCACCACCTCTTCTACATACCCACCTGCTGCCGCTGCCTCAGTTTTTCCTTCTGAGCTCCCTGACCATCCCCTTCTGTTGGAGAAAGAGCTGTGTGTCAAAGCACCTTGCCCTCCACCTTTATAACTACCCTAGCAGGGTAGTTATCCCTCTCAGGAGCAGTGCAGTGCTTTGTTATTAGTGTTGAACTAGGATTCAGCAGCCATTCCAGTTGGCCACTCAATGGGGAGTGAGTGGGTGACATTTTGTCTGCAGGCAGCAAAATGTCTTGAGCCAGCCTTAATGGGGAAAAGTTTGTAACGTAGAGCAGAGCCCAGCCTATTTAGAAGTAGAATGATACAGTTGTTTTTTCTTAATAGCTCTCGGGGGAAAATATAGATAATAGAATCATAGAATTGTGGAGTTGGAAGGGAAGGGACCCCAAGGGTCATTTAGTCCAACCTCCTGCAATGCAGGAATTGTGTGTGTGTGTGTGTGAGAGAGAGAGAGAGAGAGAGAGAGAGAGAGAGAGAGAGAGACCAAATGTCATCTGTCATTAAGATTATGTATTGCCAGAGCTGCCTGAACATAAGTATTTACAGTGCTTGAGTACTAGCTACTTCATAAAGCATAAACACATGGCAGTTGACTGCTAGTTTTAACTAATTTTCCTTAACAATGATCAATAATGAATAATTTTGAGCAATGTTGTAAATTCCAGAGGTTTTTACCTGCTAAGATTCTTATACTTTTGGTGAAGAGATTCTTTCCATGTCAACAGAAGTCTTAAGTGTAAAAGAAATTATTTGACAGCGTTGACCTTCCCTAAAAAACCCTAATCTGTATTGCACTTAAGTGATGTAAACTAGATGCCAAGCAGCTGTTTTGTCAATATGATATAAAATATGAATTATCTGTGTTCTCCAGAAAATATTACAACTACTTCCAGAAAGAATTTTCTATCGGTGGCATTTCCACAGCATAGGTAAGTGAGGTTTGGCTTTAATTATTATTTTTTTAAGATTATTTTTTAAAATTTAGTTCAGTTTATTAAAAGTTGGGGTACATTTCTCCACCTTCATTAAAGCCAGTGTACAAATGTCAAATAATTTTAATGGAGCTAGATGGTACTCTTTTCTTATTACTACCATTTATCATACATTAATGCATTCAAAGCATTTATACTTCACCCTTCAGTAGGAAAAGCTCTGAGCAGCTTACAAATCAATAAAAATAACACAGTCCCAAATTCTTAATGTTTCATTGGTCTTCTTAATGACCAGCTTGGATGGAAATTTGAGGTCCAGGTGGCTTCTGAGTTGAAAAATCATGGAGACCCAAGCTTCTTGGAAGTGAATGTAGTACAGCGAGAAGTTGTACTTCTGAGGCCTAGCTGGAATTTGTCAGCTTCTTGTCACTTCACTCAGAGCAGGTAGGCTTAGGAGAGCCCAGCTGATATAATCACACTCAGAGCAGCTGGTCCTGCTGCTCTGCCATAGGAAAGGTGAACTGACAGCCTCAGTGAGGGGGGAGAGGAGCTCAACCCACCTGGTAAGATCAGGAGCAGCAGCAAGTGTTGACGACAGTTTCTTCCTGCTTTTTGCTACTTTTCCTCACATGCCACTTGGAAAAGATTGTTTCCAGGAAATTTGATAGGATACAGGTGTACTATAATTTAGTTTAAATCAAATATGGAATGTTAATAGCAATAATTTGTTGCAGTACCAAAACATTGCAATAAGTAATCTAGTTATTACTGTTATTATTTATTAAACTTGTATACTGCCCATCCAAAGATCGCAAGGCAGTTCACAACAAAAAATACAAAATGAGAACACAAAATACAGTACATAATAAAACATGAACAAAAACAAACCAATAACCCCCCTCCCACAAACACTTTTAAAATGCCATAGAACATTAATCAGCCAAAGGCCTAGTTAAAGAGAAATGTTTTCACCTGGTGCCTTAAGATGTATAATGAAGTGAACCTCCCTGTGGGGAGCATTCCACAAACAGGAAGCCACTGCAGAAAACACCCATTCTCATGTTGCCGTCTTCTGGACCTCTCGTCGAGGAGGCACATGAAGTAGGCCCTGAGATAATGATTGCAGGGTCCAGGTCGGTTCATATGGGGAGAGGCAAATACCAGGTAATTACTTTGGCCAACATGTATAAAGAAACTTAAGTATTTCAAAGCGACATATATTATGTTTCTTCCATAGAGTCCTGAAAGAATCCTAATTTATACATAAAGTTGTGACCTTGGCTTAAGTCATAAGGTCATGGCTAAAAGAAGTGCCATGCTGCATAAACAATATGACATCCAGGACCCCAAGGGCATGAAACAATTGGGGTGATGGCTAGATTGCAAATGGTGTTTAACTAATGAGTAACCCAACCAAGCACCAATGGCACTCCTAGACAGTGTACCTGATCTCTTAGAGAGAGTGCAGTCCCCTCAAGCACTGGTTGAAGACCATCGCAGTGGACAGAAAAATTGCCTGACAGTGGCACCTACGTCATGTCAGGATCGAGTTTCAATTTCCCAACACTCAATTCAACTTCCAAATGACAGATAAGCATTTCCTCTTCATGCTGATGAGGGTGAACCCTCATTTGCAGTTTGAAATGATATGGTGCAGAAAGAATATTGCCATCTTATCTGTGGTTTCTGGGAACTAGATATAAATGTTAAGTATTTCTATGGAAGTTGTACGAATAAGTTGCTGTGAAGAGATGTTGAGGCTTGCTGGCCCATCACACCACCAGATGCCAAGTAGGCAACAGCTCCTGAAGAGACCACATTTGGGCAGTGCCTGAAGTCTCTACCTCAGAAGGAGGAGGAGCAAAGTGGGGCATTTTCAGTCATCTGCCTGATGGGAGGGAAGGAGCCCGGGTGTTGTGCCTTAGGCAGAACAGAGGGTGGGAAAACATGGAGGAGGGAAGAAGGGCACAATGCAGGGAACAGGTTGCAATAGGTAGACCCTAAGCTTAGTAAGGCTTCTCCAAGGAGATTGGGAAGACTTGGCTCTCACCCCCCTGCCAGAGGTCACCTGCAGGTTATCCCCTTAAGCCCCATTGGACAGGACCATAAATGGAATTGCAGCCTCCTGGGTTTACCCAGCCCCTCTCCTTGCGGAAGCATAGGAGTTCTGGACTTAAGCCAGGCATTGAGGGAAGACACTCTGTAGTGAGAGGTTCCTCCAGAACACCAAGGTTACTTTGGAAAGTCTTACTCTCCCTGCAGTTTGGGATTTACTTCTGAGAAGACTGGAGTGGAAAAGAGAGGATTGGAACCTCCAGAGAAGGAATTACGGAATCGCGCCCCAGGAGTGAAGCCCTCCTGAAAGGCTTTACTTATTGGTAAAAGAAATCTACAACATAGGTAGAAGCAGGGATGTGAAGCTCCATATCTGAAATAAAGCTGTATAGCTGACCAGGTGTGAGTTGGTGTGTTCTTTAACTCCTTAGGCTGATGTGGCCAATGGAAAATATGACACCTCCTTTGTCATGACCCTTATTCTGGACTATGGCACAGTTGGGTTAGTATATAAACAGCCATAATGAACTCACTTGTGGATTGAAAACATCATTTCCTACTGTATTTTTTCTTTTACTCTTCAGGTTCAGTTTTGAAGAAACTTTTGCACACTGGAAACTGTCTTAAGGTATTTCAACTCCTGTTTTAAATTCATTTTTAATTAGAAGTTTACAACCCAAGCTTACAAACCAACATGTTAATTCAAATCAACATGTGAAATTCAGTACTTCTCTTCATTTACCTATTAACCCTTGTTACCATCTTTGAGTTCCTTTTTTAAAATTAAAAGTTTATTGGCATAAACACCTACAGAATACAATCAAAATTATGGATATGGTGAATAAAAATAGATCTAAAAGTACAAAAAATAAAACACAGATACAGAGGAGGAGTAAAAACCAATAAACTACTGAAAGTACAATGCCACTTTCAGTTGTTGTGCAAGGAGAAAAAGATGGGTCAATTAAGTTCTCAATAAAACCTCTCCACATACTTGTATGTAAAACAAGTGGGCTGTTCAGTTGAGTTAGCATAGGAAAACATCTTATGCCATATTGAGTAGAAGGGATCTATTTTCAATGAACCATTATGGACTCTCGGTTTATGTCAGGTGTTCTGACAATGCAATGGCCCATACTTTCGCTAGCCGCCGCTCCTGAGAAGGAGATGATTTGGACTTCCAGTGGTCAGCCACTGTCAGTCTGGCTGCTGCAAGAAGCATGAGCACAAGAGATTTCTGCATGATAGATGAGTTGGTCCCACACTCCAAGGATAGGAGTGCCAATGCTGGGTCTGGGGAAAGTACCTGTGAGGTAATAATGCAAATAGCATCAAAGGTTTGGATCTCTGAACTATGCAACAGTCCCACCACATATGGAGCAGTGTTCCAGTGTGTCCGCAACCTTGCCAACCTAAAACTGGAGTAGCCTTTGCCAGTTTTAGATAGACGGAGTAGAGTCCAATTCCATCTTAGCAATGTTTTCAGTGTGGCTTCCTGTATTCTTGCAGAGGTAGCTTTAAGTGGGGGTTTAGACCATATTGCTTCCCATACTTGTTCCTCTATCCGAAGGCCCAGATCACTCTCCCACATTGATCGTAGCCCCTGGGAAGAGCCTGATGCTTTACTAAGTAGAATTTTGTATATATTAGAAGCCATACCCTTATTACTCAAGGTCACATTAATGCAAAGTAGATCACAGGGAGTCAGGGGGCAGTGACCCTCTCCTTTGTGCTGCAGTACTGAACAAAAGAGAACGTGGGTTAGTTGGCACTTACTATGTGGGCTATCTTTTAGTTTACCCTTTAATAAAGATGCTGACATAGGCATAATAGCTTTGATCCTATATATTCCTTTTTGTTCCCAGCATTGATATTGATAATACTTATCATCAAAACAGAATGCTGGATGGTCCAGAATGGGCGTCAAGGGTGACTTCAGGGGGGCCAGATGTATTTGCCATCTACACCACTCTTTAAGTGTTAGTTGTAAAAATGGGTTGTTTTTTGTAATCCTCGCCCAAGAGGTTTTGAGAAAGGGCAGGCCTTGAAGGGAGGATATCGACGGTTCCAATTCATTGCCAGCCCAAGGAACTGAGACTGAACCATTAATAATATGTATCTTTTGTTTTAATTGAGTTCCTTAGCTATGTACATGTTAATTGCTTTCAACTGCTCATTCTTTCAAGTGCTCATGTACAGTTGGAGATTTAGAGGAACCAGGAGTCTTAACTCAGAAAGCAAGATGGTCCTGTTATAATTTGGAGGTGTCTCCTGTGCTAGCAGGGACCTTTTCCCATCCTCTGCCTGTGTTCCCATTGCAGAAATGTGCCTAACCTTTAGCTATTGTTACTTTGTATCTTATAGTGATGCTACAATTAGGTAGCAGTAGAAATATATATTAACAAATTGTCCAGTAGCACCTTAGAGACCAACTAAGTTTGTTCTTGGTGTGAGCTTTCGTGTGCATGCACACTTCTTCAGATACACTGAAGGGGAATACTACAATATTAATGAAAAGATTGGCACATACAACCTGAATGTAGCCCAGAAAAACTAGGGCTCCATCTTCTATTCACTAAAATAATCACAAATGCTTCACAAAATGTAGGATATAAAACGTTTAATAAAATAGTAACACAGGAAGCTGCATTATATCAGGCAATACTGTTTGTACATCTGTCCCAGTACTGTCTACTCTAGGGATGGGAAACTGGTCCTCCAGATGTTACTGGACTACAGTGCCCATCATTCCTGACCACTGAGCATTGTTGCAGGGGCTGATGGTAGCAGGAGTCCCACAACATCTGAAGGACCATAGGTTCCTCATCCCTGACTCGGATTGGCTCTCCAGGGGCTCTCCAGGGCCTTTCCCATCACCTGCTGCTTGATCCTCTTAACTGGCAAAGTCAGTGATTGAACCTGGGATCTTATACATGCAGAGTATGTGTTCTATTACTGAGCTATAGTCTGTAGGGCAGCAAGTGATAGAGCTATTTTGCATCAGCTTAAAAAAAATGGAGGAACAAAGATGTTCTGTGTTAGAGCAATATGACACCAGCATGCAGTCAGCCACACCTGCTTATAAACTTGTGGCTGCAATTTGAAGCAATCTCTGGTTAGACTGTTCAAAGCTGTCTTTCAGAATATGGTGAAGAATGATGGATTCAAGTATTGCATGTTCTCCTCTCTTTTGTGTAGCTTTGTGTGTAAGGTATTTTGTTCATGTCCACTCGTGAAATCAAGAGTGTGGCTCTTAAGCTTTGGAGTTGTTGTGGACCTGTCACATCCTTTACAGCTGAAGATATGACCTGCCATAGGACTTTTCAGTCTTCAGTAGCCCCCACAGAGTGGCATGAAAGCCTCTAATAGACTGGGTGCCATCACATGCTGTGGAAACTGGTATACCTTCTATCTAAGTAGTGGTGATAGCAGTGTACTTAGGCTTGCAGAATTTTGTAAAATGGCTAGAAAGAGAGTTCGCAGATCCACTACAGATTTAGCAACCCACCTGACAATGCTAATGGGGTGTCTCTTGCTGTGGGCACACTTGTAATTAGAATCGGTAAACAAAGTAATAAACCGAAGTTTTATTTGATAGGATCTAGTTGCCTGGAACACTGTATTTGTACAGTGGTAAATATGTATGAACATACCCAATGCTATTTTTCTAAAAAAGAGGTGCCAGAACTCACCATGAACCCTCCCCTGTTCTCTTATAATGGCAATGGTGTCCACCTGGAAGGTGCCAGAACTGAGTTTCAGTGAGTTCCAGCTTGAAGAAAGGCCCTGAATGTATCACAGAAGTATAAACAAGACAACTTTAATATTTTGAAATGTGCTAAGAAGCAATGATACAGATAGACTTAAGGTCAAGAAATAAGTAGATGTATTGTAAGAAAACTTGGAAATTTCAGATATTTCCAGACTGACACAGGGTCCAAACATAGGCAAGAGCTCAGAACAAAGATAGCAAAGCAGTATATCAAGGGTAAAAGAAAGCCGGGCTACACAAGTGCAGTGGATGACCTTGAAATAGTCTTCAGCCCTGAGCTCAATAAAAATTTTTAGTTGCTGCGGCACTTGTGTTATCCCTCTTTCTTCCATTGTTTGAGCAATGAGATGTTCTGTACCTAACATTTTGTTTTTGTGCAGAGTTTTTTTTTCTTTCCTTGGTTCAGCAATTCCACTTCCTTGGATCTTTCTCTTTTTCCAGGTGCACAGAGATACAGCCTATTTAGGATATCTATATATTGCTTAATCATCTATAAATCTCTAAGCGGTTTACATAGAACATAAAATGTTCATTAAGCAAGTAAACCTAAAAATCATCAGTTGTTTATACATAATAAGATAAAATTAAAAATTGTATGTCTGATTACATGCTTGAAACAAAAAAGTCTTTAGCTGGTGCAAGAAACAATACAATCTTAATTTTTCCAATATCCTTGGAATAATGGAATAATGGTTGGGATAAGAAAGGAGCAAGAAAGCTACTCATTCAGTCATTGCAGTCTTTCTTGTAAAATATGGAAACAATGGGTTGTATTCAAAATAGCACAAAGTAGCTTCTTGTGCAAGCAGAAAGACTTTCATTTACACAACAGAACTTTCCCCTCCTCCCCTTGCACACCTGCTGAATCTTTTCTGGGGTTTACCTCAGTCCTTCGGAACAGATTTGGGGACACCATGGGGCATGTGTAGGGGAAGGAGAGGGTAGAGGTCATATTGCATAAATGGAAGTCATATCGGTTCCGTCTGAAACCTGGACTTCGGAAAATATGGCAGTATTAACTATAGTGCCAAATCTTTTCTCCAATTAAACAACTGATTGCAAACTTCTTCAAAGGGAAAACTTTCTCTGCAAAGTGAATGCAGTGACCCTTTTTGGCAGTATTGGTTGAAAGCAGTTACAACAAAGTACTTTATTAAGGTGTTAAGTCTATTTCTTATTTTCCCAGCGTTGCTGGACTGTTCTTTTTATATTGCTTTCTAAAATGTGTCTTCTTTCTAGATAAGATGTGAAGGAATCAGACTGTTTCTTCTCTGGTTACAAGCTCTCCAGACAAATTGTGCAGAAGAGCAACTGTTAATCTTTGCTTGCCTCGTTCCTGGTTTTCCTGCAGTGATGTCTTCACGAGGTCCATGTACACTCGATACTCTCATTAGCTCTCCTCCCAGTCACACTGATGGTTTGTTTTTGCTATATTCTGATATTTTCTCAAGTATCTTAAGTTTTTAGTTGCACTGTCTCCTGATTAAAGAAACTTTGTTGATTAATCATATGAATTTTAGTCAATCCATAGATTGAATCTCTCTAAATTTGCATTTGAGAAAAAACAATTTCAAAGAAAAAAGTGTGGGTTTTGTTTGTTTTTAGACAATGTGCAAGTATTTTTGCAGGTTTCATCATAGTAGTGGCATTCTCTCTCTCACATTAGGAAATGTCTCCAGATGTTCTTATAGGTACTTCCTTTGGGCATGGTTGAGGGGTCCTCAGTAGCCCCAGTATACTGAGTGTTACTTAGAAAAGAAAAAGGGAAATTGGCAAGGGAAAGGAATGGAATTTGATACCCTGGAGGAAGACATGGCTAACTAGAAGCTTGAATAGAAGCTCTTGTGTTAGGATACACTGCTATTCCTTCTGATATCAACCTTTAGTAGCCCAGTGCCTCTCTCATTTCTCAGTTACAGAGGGTCACCTAAAAATGACACAGTAGTTTCTGCATACTTGAGTTACTCCCAGATTTGCAGAAGCATATGAATTTACCCAACTGAAAAGAAAAATGATTTATTTTTAAAAGTCCCACAAAAGTCTAATAAGGATCTAGTCTCAGTAGCTTCTAGAACACAGAGGGTGTCAGTTGGAAGGGGGGAAAGGAAAAAGGACACCTAGAAAAAGGATCCTTATCTAAAAAGGATCCCACCCTCATCTATATAGCAATAAAGTCCTGGGCTGCTCTAGATCCAGTGGCCGCTGTAGGCATGGGTATTTATACCTTACTGAACAATAATCCTGGGGATTTTCTTCTACCGGAGAGGAGGAAAGCCATCTGAAAGTGGAGGATTCTGGTGCCCGCAGTCTCTCTACTTGAGCTGACTGAGCTCCCACCCCCAATTTTTCATTTTAAAAAAAGAAGGTGTTTATGCAACTGTGTCTTAAATATTTCAAAATTACTTCTTTTTTATTTTAGCAAAGATTTATCCTGAAGAAATAACTCCACTTTTACCACATGTTTCTGGAGAAAAAACGGCTGAGGACCCAACATGCTATTTCCTTCAGCTACTGTTAAAATATATGGTAATCCAGGTAATTACATGTAATTACATGTAAATCTGCTTCTTCAGCATTGGTTAACTTGATGATATATTCACCTGCTCACAGCATATCTAAATAAGCACAAGATAACAAAGCAGAGTATATTGTAAGGACACAATTCCATAATTCGTCGCTGAGGATGTTCATCAGTATCTAGTGTCTTCATTATTAATGTGTGCACTTCATAGGTCAGAGTCTAGGCTTGGGTCCTGGACATTCCCTGTGGCACTGCCTCTTCCCCTGTCTTCCAACATGACTTTTAAGATCAGCCAAGATCTTGTCTGTATTGACTGTGCACTGTGTTCAAACAAGAAGAATCGTAGAATCATAGAGTTGAAAGAGACCACAAGGGCCATCGAGTCCAACCCCCTGCCAAGCAGGAAACACCATCAGAGCACTCCTGACATATGGTTGTCAAGCCTCTGCTTAAAGACCTCCAAAGAAGAAGATAATGAAGAGAGGTGTTTTCAGTAGCTACCAAAGTTACATCAGTAACCAAGTACTTTCTGTTTAGTGTCTGCTTGATTTTTAAACTCGTCTGTCTTGAGGCCTAAATATGGGATTGGAGAGCAGTGCATTTTTTTAAGTGCTCATATAAAGTGTTTCATTTAGACTTATTTTTCAGTATGCTGTGTATTAACATGACACTCCTTACTCTGGTGTAGGCTGCGAGCTTGGAATGGAAGAATAAAGAGAACTGTGATACTGGATTTAAGTTTCTCTTTGCATTGTTCAGAAAGTATTACCTTCCTCATTTATTTCCCTCTTTTACAAAACTAACCAACGTATACAAACCTGTGCTTGGTGAGTAGCCATTTTATTTTTATTTTTTCCAAATAAAGTGTGAGAGACGTATATTTTCTGTGCGTCTCTTAATGTCTCTTTGTACACATTTGAATATATTTTCTTACTATGCTCTCTGGTTCTAAATATGTTCACTCTGATCCAGAGAACCATGAGAGTGGCAGAAGGGTGCCCATCAGGGGACACCAGGCATGTCACGGTTCTTTAGCTTTTCAGCCAACCACCTGCAATATGGAGATGGCATAAAATTGACCTACCTTAGAGGGTTACAAGAATGCTTTAGGGAAGTGAATGTGTTTAGGGTTGAGGATCTTACAGCCTGATCCTGAACATGCTTGCTTGGAGGAAGGCCCACTGACCTAAATGTGTTCTCCTTTCAGGTAAGCATGCATTGGATTTCAGCCTTTGTCTTTTATTCAGTAGGCATGATTTTAACAATGGTATAGTAAAAGTTTCACTTCTCTTTAAAAGCTAAAGGCAAAACAACCTGAGTGTTATGTCTTTTTATATAATCAAGTTGTAGGGGTAGAAAGCTGGACGTGTCGGAGAAACAATTCACATGTGAAACTTGTGACACTTTAGATAGTTCAAGTGATATATGATGACTTTCTAAATTTAAGCCACCCTTTCTGTACTTTTTGCCTGAGGAAGATAAATGATCATTTATATGGCTTTGTAATGTTTCAAACATGGAGTTCAATACTTGTACAAAATATTGCTTTCTCTGAGAAAGCTGACTTCATTGTTTTCACTGAGTGGAAAAATTTCCCTGTGAACCGTGTAATTCACAATGTCAAAATTTTTAAAATTACATTTTCTGTTTTCTGATTTACAGACATTCCTGGCCTGCGACCCAAACCAGCGTATGTTAGTGTAGCTTGTAATAATGAAAACATTTATAGCACAAAAATACCATACATGACAGCTCGTGTAGCCTTTATTAAATGGCTTGTAAACTTTTTTCTGGAAAAGAAGTACTTCACACCAACACAGAATTCTAAAAATGGAGGGGACGTTTTGCCCAGAATCATTCAAGTGAGTTGTAAATTGTATACATGTTTGTATTCCTTTAAAAAATGTTAAATTGGAAGGTTATAGCTAATGCTTTGTTAAATGAACTGTGATATTTACATGGGCTTTACCCATTCTGTTTGTGCGTTTTGAGAGTTACTGTTAGCCATAATTACATAGAATGTGTTCTGAAATAAGCTTTTCTTTAATAGTAGAATAACATCTTTGTGACAATTGGCAGTTACAAAAAATGAAATGTGGCTTTAAACATGGATTTAAACAAATGTATCTTGAACTATGTAAAAGATTTCACACCTACTGCTAAGCCACTACATATTAAGTTTATAAATTATAATTTGCTGTCTTCTCTCTCCCCTCTCCCCAATGTTACTTAAGAGTGTGGGCGGTGCAATTCAAGATAAAAATTCTGAAGTGGAGAACAGTGTTGAATTGGATCAGGAGAAAAGTCATTCAACTAATGGCACGTTGACTGAGAGGAGGCTCAGTGATTCCAGCTTTTGCAGTATTGAAGAACAACACCGGGTCGTCTATGAGATGGTGCAACAGATCCTTTTGTCTACACGAGGTTATGTCAATTTTGTCAATGAAGTATTTCGTCAGGTTAGTTCTGGGTAAATGTATGTATGCTGTGGAAATGTAGTAGTGTGCTAGGTTTAGATCACATTAAATCCTTGCCCAGTCCTGACATGTACTAGGAGGACTTGGGCCAGTCTGTCTCTCTTTTTCCTAACCTTCATCACTGTAGGTTGCTGTCAAGGTAAAATAAATCAATGTAATCTTCTGAGGTCTTGGGAAAGTATGAGTAAAATATTTCTAGAGGTGTATGGAAGATAAAAGCACAATAAAGCTGTGGTGGCAGTCCTGAGCTCATGTACCTAGGGAGTAAGTCCCATTGATTTCACTGGGACTTATTTCTGAATAAACTTAGGAATGTGGTGCAAAATGTTAAAGTTGTAATAAAGGCTGAGATAATTCAGCTAAAAATCTTTTGCTTCTCTCTAGAGAGAAAATTGTGGGATATACAAGTGTGACTGTTATAGTGAAAATAATAAGTGAGTGTAGGAAAGAGAGATAAAGTGCACAAAAATGCCAAATGTGCTGCCTGTGAAAAGTACCACATTTTCTATTAAGAAATAGGTGAAAAACAAGGAGCTGGGTTTTTGTCCCTGCTCTTAGCTTTTCAGAAAAGGAAAACTTAAATATTGTTAGGTGGAATATGCCCTCTTCTGACATACTTTCGAATTGCACTATTTAGTTTAACTTGGACATTACTTACATATTCAAATGTTCAAAGGCAAATACAGTGGTACCTTGGTAGTTGAACGGCTTGGCTCTTGAACAAATCAACTCCTGAATGCCACAAAGCCAGAAGTGACTGTTCCAGTTTTTTGAATGTTTTTGGGAAGCCGAATGTCAGATGCAGCTTCTGATTTGAGTGCAGGAAGCTCCTGCAGCCAATCAGAAGCTGCGCCTTGGTTTTCAAACCGTTTCGGGAGTTGAACGGACTCCTGGAACAGATTAAGTTTGAGAACCAAGGTACCACTGTACTTGTATTTTTGATCCCTATGTTACCCCAAGAAGGGACTAAGAAATCTAACTTATAGTGAGGTGATGTGAACCAACACCAAGTTAAATAACATGAATCCTCATTTACAATGACACAGTAGAGGAAGAAAAGTATAAAGCCAAACCAATTGTACCTGTTATAAATATCTGAACAGATTGGTTGTTTTGTGTCACAGAATTTATTTGATGTAAAGTCTAATTCCGTCTGTTTACGTGGATGTCCAAGCCTGTATGTTCAGTGGGTCTTACTTCCAAGGAATATGCATAGAATTGTAGCCTTATTTGTAGTGGGTCTGTTCTATCAACAAAAATGTCCATACTACTTACAGATGGCTTTGTAAAATCAGAGAATCGTTTGGGATTCAAAAACTTTTAAAAGGCTGATCATTTTTTAAAAAAGATTGCAGATCTCTTGGTTCATTATCCTGTAGTAAAAATTATATGAAGAGAATCTCTAGGTTGGCTTCTCTTGATCTGTGACCTTATTGCATAATTTTCATGTTATGCAATGAATGCTCCTTTTTAATTATTTCCATATTGGCTTGATGTATTGAAGCGGCGTAAACAAATCTTAAAATGTTTTGGATAGCTCTCTTCTGATCTAAGATGGGTGTAGCACACACATATAGTACACTCACTCTTACCACCTCCAATCTATTGGAGGGGAAAAACCTATATTGTACCCAAAAGGTGTCTTTCAAGCCTAATTGTGGCATGGGTAGGGGGGAAATTGCAGCTTGGGGGGGGGGTTTCCTTGAAATTCCTCCCTGCAGCACAGTAAGGCTTGAAAAAGACTTCTAGCAGAATGTTTTCTTCAAGCCTAATTGCAGTGGGCCAAGGAGGAGATGCTGTAGGCCTGATAGGAGAGCACCAGGAGCTGCTTCCGGCCTGCAGACATTCATCTGTAATGTACTTTCAATCTGTACAAGTGTACTTTATTTCTCTTATGTATCAGTAATGTGTACTGTTGACATTTTAGGCTTTTTTATTGCCTTCGTCTGAGATATCGTCATCAGAAAAAGTAGTGAAGGTATATAGGAAGTGGATACTCCAAGAGAAGCCTGTGTTCATGGAAGAACCGGATATGAAGGAAACGGTTCATGATGATGACGTCTTAGATCATCCAACAGCAGAAACAGAAGGCAAACATGTATGCCACCAGCCTTTATTAAATAGGTGGATAGTTTATAATGTGTAATTAATGGAGGTTTGTGTGCTTTATGATGACTAGCCAGGCTAAGAATAATAGAACTTCACAAAGTTTCATTTGTGGCCTTTCATCTAGCTATCTACCACTAATAATGTGCCTGTTCCCGTCCTAGCCTCCTAATAAGGACAAATATACCACTTTTGGATATTTGGATACTTTTGGATATTTTCTTCCCAAGTTTTTGTTATATTCCTCTGTGTGATAGTATGACCTTTATTTATTTGATTTAAAATATTTATATGCTGCCCTTCATGCAGAGAGATTCCAAAGCAGTGTACAAAAGGTAAAAATTCAATGGGTTGTATCAATGGTGTCATCCAGCTGGAGCAGATTTAGAGGTGGGATGAGAGTGGAGAAGAAGGAATGACTGAAAATTGCTTCCCTCCCTGTTCTGATGATGGAAGCCTTCCTGCCAGCTGAGCAATACGATTGGATACAACCCAATCAATAAAACATCAGCTATGTCATGATGGAATAAATTATAAAACATCAGAGTAATAAAATGTACTTTTTTCCTTCGCTTGTGAATACTGCAAGTAATGAACTTAGCCTTTCCTATTAATATATTAGACCTATAGAAGTATTCACAGAATTGCAGAGTTGGAGGGACCATGAGGCTTATCTAGTCCAGCCGCCTGGAGTGCAGGAATCTTGAACCTATGACCCTGAAATTAAGAGTCTCATGCTTTACCAACAAAGCTATGCATTCAATTACATATATTATGCCTTCACCTGGCAGTATATCATGGGTGGGACTTGCCAGCTGGCTGGCGCCTTGACTTCCTTCTCTGGCTGCCTCCTTCCTCTCTGCACCAGGCAGTGGTTGAAGCAGGAGTGGCAGCGGTTTCACCCTGGCGCCTTGTGGGGCCAGGGGTGATGCTCTTTCCTTTCCAGCACCACAGTGTGTCGCTATATCATGGTGTTCAGCTGGTGATACATCACAGTGTTGAAAACCTGATATCGCCTGCCCTAGTGGTAACATGTGTTGCCCAATTGTGTGGTGCCTACTCATGACAACACTTGACTTTCCTGGTGGTATCATTGACATGAAGGGATGTCATAGTTTAAGGAGCATTTGAATGTGTTTATATGATACAATGATGACCAGTTAATAAAAAAAGATATTGGAACTTCGGAATAACACTGATTTCATTGGGGATTACATCCAACAGAAGCATGTTTAGGATTGGAGAAAGACATGACTTGCAGATTTTTGAAAGGCTTCAAGGGCCGTGGAAGTTGCTTGTACTTCTTGGGCTGACCTGCTGCATTTAAATTATTACATCTTAACCATTTAAAAATAAATTTGATATGCTGTCTTAACCAGTGCATATTGTCATTTTTTCTTTTCTTTTTTGAAGCTTACAACTGGCCATTCTGGACATAAAAGGTCATCTAGTTGGGGAAGATCACATTCCTTCTCTAATGCGGTTAATAGAGGGTGTATATTAGAAGATGAAAACAAGAATGTCAAAGCAGGTCTTCAAGCTACACTACAGGTAACATTTATGGGATATCACGATAGTCAAATGGAGCAGAATATTTCTAATTCCAGTATTACTATTACTATTTCTGTGTCTGAAGATGAATGCTTTGGACAAATATCACTGAAAGTATTATTGGGCTGCTGCTTCTTTCAAGCTGCTAAAAATCTGGAAATTGATGCAACTGAACTGGGCAGTAGTTGAGAGGCTTTCTGGTAGTTTTTACTTTTACTGGTAGTTTTTGTATGCCCTCCGAAGAAGAAGTATAATAAGATGCTCTCTAGGCTGATCCTAGCCTAGAGAATCCCTAGGCTGCCCAGGAGCCTTGGGAGTTTCTAAGTTATAATGCTAAAGACCCTTTCCTTCTGCTAAATTCTAGAAATATTAAACAGTAAAGACCTTTGGATTAACTTTACCAAAGTCCAGGGGGCACAAAACAAAAATATTGTGTAATGTTTTAACAATACAAATGTCTAGCTCATGAGGAGATTTTAGTGAGAAATTCTAAAGAAATGCCTTTTAAAATCAATAAAGACAAATTTCAAAAAATAAAGTATTTTATTGGGAGGCAAAGGGGAACTAAAAGGGATGACAACTATTTATTTATTTTTTATCTTATGTTTACTATCAGATATTATTTATAATAATCTTGGAGCAAGACAATAATGTATTAGAACCCCCAATGTCTTTTAGAGAAAGTTCCTGAATTTCTCCTAGGAAGAGAAATGCCACCTGTAGAAAGGTTTTGTGGCTCACCAGCAATCATATATCCCACTAGGATAAAAAACGGTGGTGAGTGGCTCCAAAACGTTTTGAAAACCAAACTCTGTATGCCTTTTACCATGATAGGAATGTAAAGGCGCTTTCCTGTTTGTGGTTGTGAGAATACATGTTAAGTGTTCTGAACAGGATGTAGTTTAACATTAGAATAACTGAATAAAATTTGTTGATTGCTATTCTTCCCACCATCCCCTTTGTTTCTTCTTTCCTTCCTTCAAAATATTAAGGTATTCTTGACAAACTCTGCAAATGTATTTTTATTGGAACCATGTACTGAAATACCTGCACTCCTGAAGGAGCAAGTTGATGCATGCAGAGCAGTTTTGAGTATATTTAGGCGCATGATTATGGATCTTCCAATGAATAAAAAGACATGGTATGTTTTTAATGTATTTCCTCTATGTGTGACATGCGTAACATATCTCAAAAATGATCTAAAACATTGAGTCTGCCTAGGAACAAGTCCCATTGAACTTAACGGCTCTTACTTCTAAGTAGGCTCTGCTGCTAGCGTTGAATATTTCAGAATTTTAAAACGTGTAAATTTATAAAACATACTGTACCCTTTTTTTTTACAACCCTATCTGAAATTTTCTACATAGAAATAAGTTTTGAAATCATGACATTTGGTTGTTGTTTTCCCCCATCTTTAACTCTAAAAGGGAAAGGTCATGCATGGACATCTCCAAATGCATTATCTACATGGGGGTCGTTGGAGACCTGGCAGGCCAAATTTGGCCCATAGGCTGAAGGTTTCTAACTTCTGATTTAATGCAGTTCTTCATGGATACAGAGTGTTTTATTTACTGTGTTGATATTTTATTTCCCGCTTGGACTACTGCAATGCACTCTACGTGGGGCTACCTTTGAAGGTGACTCGGAAACTACAACTAATCCAGAATGCGGCAGCTAGACTGGTGACTGGGAGCGGCCGCCGAGACCATATAACACCAGTCTTGAAAGACCTACATTGGCTCCCAGTATGTTTCCGAGCACAATTCAAAGTGTTGGTGCTGACCTTTAAAGCCCTAAACGGCCTCGGTCCAGTATACCTGAAGGAGCGTCTCCACCCCCATCATTCTGCCCGGACACTGAGGTCCAGCACCGAGGGCCTTCTGGCGGTTCCCTCATTGCAAGAAGCAAAGCTACAGGGAACCAGGCAGAGGGCCTTCTCGGTAGTGGCGCCCACCCTGTGGAACGCCCTTCCAGCAGATGTCAAAGCGATAAACAACTACCTGACATTCAGAAGACATCTTAAGGCAGCCCTGTTCAGGGAAGTTTTTAACGTGTGATTTTACTGTATTTTTGGTTTTTATGGAAGCCGCCCAGAGTGACTGGGAAGGCCCAGCCAGATGGGCGGGATATAAATAAATTATTATTATTATTATTATTATTATTATTATTATTATTATTATTTTCCATATCTAATAAGCATACTTTAAAATGCATGGAAAGTGCTGTTTTCCTTTGTTCGGATTGTGATATCAATCTTTCTCTGGGCAAGTGTGTGTCCTCACCTTGGACTTGTGCTCCACCTAGTGGTTGAAGACAAAATTGCTGCTCCAAATGGAATTTTTGAAATTCCTCTTTGGAATCATCAGTGTTTTTTTATTATTATTTCAATTCTATACCACACTTCATCCAAGGATCACAGGGTGCTTTACAGTATCAATCAATCAATCTCCTTTATTGGCATAGACTTAGTGTGTCATATACATGGATCAGAAGACAACACAGGTAATGTCAGGGACTGGCTGGAGGAGGAGGAGGAGGAGTGGTAGAGACCACCACCCCAAGAGCATTCCAGAGAATGGGAAGGGGAATTGAACGAGGTGTTGGACTGGTGGTTCGAGACAGGTCACACCCCAGAGGAAAAGGAAAGGCATTGGAAATAATGGGTGAAGAAGAACAGGAGCAAGGTAGCAGTGAACAGAGGCAAGTGTCAGGTGTGTTAGAATCTGTGCAGCAGCCAAGTGAGTTTGCCAGAGTCCCCCCCCCTCCCCAAGAACTAGATCTGCTCTGCGTATCTAAGAACAGAAGGCTCAAAGGAGACTTGCCCTTAGCAGCCACCATAACCAGCAGAGGCCTCTCTGCATGTTCCTGTGCACCCCTCCTACAGGCACGTCAAGCAGGAGTGGACCCTTTTTTTTTCTCCTTTCTGTCCATCTCCTGTTCACCTCACCCCCCAGAAAAAGCCTGACATTCCTTGGATGTGTGAAGTGCATTGAAGGTGTATATTTATTAAATCAAGTCCTTCTGCCAGTCAGATACTCTCATTCCCCCACTTTCCATTCTTTCCTGTGCTGGAAAGTGTTCACTTCTACTTTGACTAGGTGACTTAAGGCCTGTATTTCTTAACTTACACCTGCCTTACATTGCCACCATCTACAAAAAAAAATTCTCATTCAGCTAGTTATACCGACAGGATTTTCTCTGAATGCTGCATGCAAGAAATTTGTAGAGCTTCCACCTGGACCAAAGCCAGTACTTTTATCAAGCACTACAAAATGGCCACCCTGCCCAATCACTAGGCAGCCTTTTCCTTGTTTTTTTGGTAGTTTTCTCCCTTACATGGGTCACCGCTGTGTCCCACCTGAGGTCTCCATTACATGTACAGAGAAAAGACCGTTTGGGTTCTTTCTTGCAAAGAGGATTTCTGTGCATATAAACAGGTGACTTCAGGGCCTCACTCTGCAGTATGGGATTTTGCCTTGAGCTGCCTGGCTTTGTTGTTTTTCTACACGCACGACGTATTACCGGAGCCTTTTCTCCTTTTCTTTGTTGTTATTTATTCCACAGAGAGTCTCATTCATTGTTCTGGTCTTGGTTGGCTGTCACTGTTCTCTGTTATGTGTCTCCTTTCTTTTGAAAATTCGATTTGGAGCAGTGATTCATCCACCAGGTAGGGCTCAAGTCCCACCTGGTGTTTACATGCACTTAAATGTCTTTTGCAGAACCCAAATGATCTTTTTTAGAATACCATCCTGTCTGAAGAATGGCAGTGCCAAAATTATTCTGAGGGAGTGTAGCTATTATTCTGAGCATCACATTTGTTAATATATTTTATGTATTTTTCATATGTAAAATAAAATTATGGGATTTATTTCTAAACATGTGGTTTTTCTATTTTGTCTTAGGGAGCAAATGCTACAGATACTACTTAAGATAACAGAAGTTGTCATGAATAGATCAAAAGAGAACCAAGTAAAGGATACATTTGCTCAAAGTTTAGCAGGATTATTGTTTCGGGTATGGGCCGTCATCTTGAAATAATTGTAATTACAGAGTGCTTAACTTTTCCTGTGTGTGAAAACTGCCTCTAACAGTGTGAGAGTTAGAGCAGAAAGATTTTTAGTAAGAAAAAAAGAGTGTAATGTTGTTCCTTGGGAAAATGATAGGCTGGTAGCAGTAGTGTTCAGCTGAACTTATAACTCCATTATATTAAAACAAGAATTGTCTAAAAATTGGAATTAGAAAATAAAGTACAGGAATGCTTAAAGGGTATGTAAATATTGAAATATTGAAATCTATTGAAATTAATTAACATGGCTAAGTTAGGTTCAACAATTCCAAAGACTCCACTCTGAGTGCCTTCCTTTGTTCTGAATAGTTTTTGGCAATTTAATTGCAAATAATGTATTATAGGTCTTGTATCTTAAGAAGGAGAATTAGGAGTTATTGGTCAGAATATGAATAAATGGATTGAATGAATATCCTATATTACATTTGAAACATTTCGGACTTCAAAAATAGATAATGGAACAAGCTTTTAGGCTGTGGAAAAGTTACTGCTTCTTAGTGCAACTTTTTTTATTCCCTTGGAATCTAGAACGTGGATTAGTGATGTTGCCTTGACTGTTGGGGGGTTGCCTTTGCTTGCAAATGTATCCTTTTTCTGTTGTCAAATTCTAGATGAAAAGTCAATTTATTCACCCCTCCAATCCCCTTTCTTGTCTCCCCAACACAGACACTCATTGTGGCCTGGGTTCGTGCTAATCTGAGTGTTTATATATCTCGAGAGCTCTGGGATGAGTTACTACGTGTGCTGTCATCCCTTACAGATTGGGAAGAACTAATAACTGAATGGACTAACATAATGGATTCTCTTACATCTGTTTTGGCAAGGACAGTGTATGGTGTTGAAATGACCAATCTGCCACTGGATAAGCTAAGTGAGCAAAAAGAGAAAATACAGCGAGGAAAAGGTAAACCTTGATTCAGTTAAAATTCTAACAGTTGGGTGTGTTTAGCTGTAAGAGCTTGTCAGTCACAGCAAATATGATTATATATTATGTATAATAAATGTTAATCTACTGCTATATTGCAAAGTTAACCCCAACTTACTTTCTATCTTCTTCTGCACTTAATCTTCCTTACTTCACTCAGCCGTGTTTTTTGCAACTCAGCATACATTCTTCGTCTACTGTCCTGATAGCAGCAAATGAAGTACCAGCTTTTATGACTTAATTCTCGGGCTTTGATTGGCATAGAGTAAATGAGCTCACAAAAAATCAGGAGATTTTCATGTGTCTTGAAGCTGATCAGATGTAACGTTAAATAAAGAGCAAAATATATTCAAACTGAGTGTAGGCAAGAAGTATGTAGCTTATCTGAATGTCTGTGTTGGAAACTTAGCAGCGGCTGAAGTGCTGGAACTTTAATTTTAACCTGAATTTGAACACAATCAATGATATTAAATTATATGCATAAAATTATAAGTACAATCCCTTGATCATATACATGTTGTATTTCTGTGATGCGGTTTTTGCAATTTCCTGTCTACAGAAAAACAACTGAAGTTTGAAATGCTTTGTTAGTATCATGAGTTAAGATGGGTTCTCTGTGCATTGCAGAATCAGAAAGTGAAACTGCTGTTTACCTATTCTTATCTACTCAGTGGCTAATATAATTGGAACTGGGATTCTCCAGTACGTGTGAGCAGTTCTTTTACTATCTGAAGAACAGATAGTTTTTATATCCTCATTTAAATTAAAACACCTTTCAAAGTCTAGTTTAAGTTTATCTACATTGTATACTTCTTGTACAATGGGAAGTTTTTAGAAGCAGTACTTTTGTCTCTGGGGTCGGGGCAAATGTTGAGGGTGCTTTTAAATGTTTTTAGGTGTTTTAAATAGTTTTTAATCTGTGGTGTTTTGAATTTTATTTTTGTTTTGTGGGGGGTGGGATGGACGTTTGGTTGGGGCTGGGGATTTGTTTAATTGTAGTATAATTGTAAATTTTTATTATTGGTTTTTTTGGGGGGGGCTCTACTGTTTTATTGGTTCATTGTATGGTTTGTGTTCTGTTCTTAAGGGGAGAGGTTCAGGGCTGCCTGGGAGTGGGCCCCAGCCAACAGAATGGCTGGGGCTGGGTTCCACATGGAGGGATGCACTGGGACACCCAATCTCAGTGATCATGGGCGGAACTACGCTAAGACCAAACCACATCATTACCAAGGAGGCAGGTTTAGTCATTGTTTGAAGACTATCCAGGTCTGGTCTTGACTGGAAGAATACTGGAATCAGCAAGGGAGACCCACATGATCTGAAGGTGCTGCTGTGCAATGCCAGTTCAATGATTCATAAGACTGCTGTCAACCACAACTTGATCTGGCATGTGTAACAGAGACTTGGTTGGATGAAGCAGATGGGCCTGTTCTTGCCGCTGCTTGTCCACCAGGTTTCTCTTACGCACAGCAACCCAGGTCATGTGGGCACCGAGGGGGAGGTTGCAGTGATTTTTAGGAAATCATTGGCTTACACCAGGCGTCCTATTGGGAAGACCCAGTTTTCTGAGTGTTCTGGAAGTTGGGCAATAGGGGCAGTACAGGATTTCTTCTGGTGCACCGACCTCCCCGCTTCACCAAGGATTCTCTACCTGAGCTGCTTCAGGTCATGGCGGATGTTCTCCTGGAGACACCCAGTTTGGTTGTCCTAGGGGATTTTAACATCCATGCCGATACAACAACAAGGGGCTACTCGGGACTTCATGGAAAGCTGTCCCTGAATAAATTGGGCCAACTATAGTCGTGGACATGTGTGACCTGGTATTCCCTGCCACTTAATGGATCCTAATGGCTTCCAGAATGTGGTAGGGGATGCTTTATCCCATGTTGATGGCTGATTCCCTGGTAGCCCACTGGAATGTGGAGTTAACCAGGGCTATCAACTGTCTGCCTCCAAAGCGTCCTCTCCGATTGCATGGAGCCCAGACAGTCCTGTGGTTTTCCCCAGAGCTGAGGGTGATGAAACAATTGCTGAGACAGGTACAGCGCTGGCGGTGGAAAACTCATTCTGAATCAGACCAGACACTGGTTAGACTCAGAGTTGAGCCTACCAAGTGGCAATAGCAACGGCGAAGAGGAACTTCTTCACCGCTTCTATTGCATCTGCAGAAAACAACAGCAGGAGACTCTTTCAGGTGGTTCACAATTTAACAGAACCACCTTCGCCATTGGGGCCCAGTAAGGACTGCAAGATCTTCTGCAATGATTTTGCAAAGGTTTTTTGCAAATAAAGTTGCTCAGATTCAGAAAGAGGTGGACTCCACTGTGGGAGCAGGGCCAGGGCAGGAGAGTGCTAGAGTCGTGTTTAGTCAAGTTGCATGGGATCAATTCCAATCTGTTACCTCTAAAGATGTGGACAGGCTGCTTGGACGAATGAAACCAACCACCTGTCTCCTTGATCCTTGCCCATCCTGGCTCATAAAAGCGAGCCGGGAAGAGCTGGGCGATGGGCTCTGCGGTGTGGTGAATGCTTCCCTCTGTGAGGGAGCCTTTCCAGAACCGCTGAAAGAGGCAGTTAGTAAACTGCTTCTTTAAAAACACATCTTTGGACCCGGCCAATATGGCCAACTATCACCCAGTCTCAAATCTTCCTTTCTTGGGCAAGGTGATTGAGCAGGTGGTTGCTGAACAACTCCAGTCACGCCTGGAGGATGCAGAATATTCAGATCCCTTCCAGTCAGGATTCAGGCCTCACCGTGGGACTGAAACTGCCTTGGTCGCGCTGGTCAGTGATCTCCGGTGGGCTAGGGACACAGGTGAGAGCTGTTTCCTAGTTCTGCTGGATCTCTCAGTGGTCTTAGATAGCATTGACCATAACATCCTTCTGGCCTGTCTAGAGGAGCTGGGGGCGCTGTTATACAGTGGTTCTGCTCCTTCCTCCCGGGCTGTGTCCAGAAAGTGGTGTTGGGGGATGAGTGTTCAGACTCCTGGGCTCTCACCTGTGGGGTGCCTCAGGGTTCTGTCCTCTCCCCCATGCTTTTCAACATTTACATGCAGCCGCTGGGAGAGATCATCAGGAGGTTTGGGCTGGGTGTTCATCAGTATGCGGATGATACCCAGCTCTACCTCTCTTTTAAATCGGAACCAGTGAAGGCGGTGAATGTCCTGTGTGAGTGTCTGGAGGCGGTTGGGGGTTGGAGGTTGGCTATCAGATTGAGGTTGAATCCAGACAAGACAGAAGTACTGTTTTTGGAGGATAGGGGACAGGCAGGTGTGGAGGACTCTCTGATCCTGAATGGGTAACTGTGCCCCTGAAGGACCAGGTGCACAGCCTGGGAGTCATTTTGGACTCACAGCTGTCCATGGAGTTGCAGGTCAATTCTGTGTCTTGGGCAGCTGTTTATCAGCTCCATCTGATACGTAGGCTGAGACCCTACGTGCCCGCAGACCGTCTCGCCAGAGGGGTGCATGCTGTAGTTATCTCCCACTTGGACTACTGCAACGCGATCTACGTGGGGCTACCTTTGAAGGTGGCCCGGAAACTACAACTAATCCAGAATGTGGCAGCTAGACTGGTGACTGGGAGTGGCCGCATAACACCAGACCTGAAAGACCTACATTGGCTCCCAGTACATTTCCAAGCACAATTCAAAGTGTTGGTGCTGACCTTTGAAGCCCTAAACAGCCTCGGTCCAGTATACCTGAAGGGGTGTCTCCACCCCCATTGTTCAGCCTCGACACAGAGGTCCAGCATGAGGGCCTTCTGGTGGTTCCCTCACTGCGAGAAATGAGGTTACAGAGAACCAGGCAAAGGGCTTTCTCAATAGTGGCTCCCATCCTGTGGGACACCCTCCCACCAGATGTTAAGGAAATAAACAACTATCTGACTTTTAGAAGACATCTGAAGGCAGCCCTGTTTAGGGAAGTTTTTAATGTTTGATGTTTTATTTCTTTATTATTATTTTTATTATTAATATTCTGTTGGGAGCCTCCCAGAGTGGCTGGAGAAGGCCAGCCAGATGGGAGGGGTATGTATGTATATATGTATGTATGAATGAATACATAAATAATAATTATTATTATTAATTGTCACTGCTAATTTGAAATGTTCTAATATATGAAAATATGGAACATCCTCTTTCAGGAATAGGCTTAGTTAAAGAATTATATATTTGCCAAAAGTACATTTCAAGCCCGTTTTATATTTCTGACTGATTTCTTTGTCTTTGCTAACTTATGGATGGTATGATGTCCCAGACTGTGCCATTATGAATACCTACCCTTTTTGTAGCAAGTGGGTGGCTGTATATCCTCAGTATGTCTCTGCAGCAAGTATTTGTAACAGTAAGATGCATGTATGCAGCCATCTGCTTATAGACACACTAATATTTATATATATATATATATGTTTACTGTGGAAAGTGTGAATGGTCATAATTGTTTTCCTAAAACACTAGCGTTTGAAGAAACTGAAGAGGTGGCTTCTCTCACTTCCCGTGCTACAAGAGATCAATATTTTTTATTCTTCCACCACACTTTGTAGCTTTTTGTATAAGAACTTGGGCATGAACATGCTGAAGTGTTACTTTTCGCCAACATTCAAATGAATGTCTTGTCCATGTGTTTGATATTTTGAGAATTCTTAATGAATGCTAATTTCTCTGAAGAAGATCCACTGAATTCATCTCCTGCATATTCTCCTTGTTAATTTCCAATAGCCTTTGCTCATTGGTTGAATCACTATCTTGAAATGCATTCCCTGAATCAAGAGCCTGCTTATAATATTTATTCATCCTCTCTCTTTTTCAATCTGAGATGCGTCAACTGATGTTATGTTCATGAACTAGATGAATTTGTTCATTTAGATTTTTCCTTTTGAATTGTTTTCATTTTAAAACACAGTGCAGTTACTTTCCCTCTGTATTCCATTATTTGAAAGGTGGCAATTTGGAACCTCAGAAGGGAACTACAGTTGGAAGATCATTTTCTTTAAGCTGGAGAAATCATCCTGAAGTTGTGGAACCGATGAGATTTAGGAGTGCTACCACCTCAGGAGTACCAGGAGTTGAGAAAGCAAGGAATGTAGTGCGTCAGAGAGCAACAGGTTAGGCACAGGCAATTTAATATCATCATCATCAATAAAAAATTTAAATGTTGGTGATTTTATGTTCATAGTAATTGGAATGTGTTTCTGCTATTTGATACTGGGTTGTTTGAGTATGCGACTTGCCTTGTAATTACTCTTTTTCTTCTTCTTCTTCTTCTTTTCTTTTTTTTTTCCTTTTTGGTCATGGAGTCGCACACCTGAGACTGTACCTGCATGACCTTGATGCAGAGCCTTCTAGGTGTCTGACAGCCCACTCCCCCACCCTTAGCTAATTGCCATTTGGCACAGTGTACATGATCTAACAACCATGTGAGTGTTTCTGGTTCAGCTATCTCTACCATGGTGGGTGTGACTGTGAGGCACTGGACCTTTGCTGTTGAGATAATGGGGGAAATTAAACATTCTTTCTCTGTGCATGTAACAGTCACCTCAGGTGGGATATGGGCTTCACTTAGTGGTTGAAGGCAAAATCACTACACAAAACAATATAAAAAGTTGCTTCCTCTTTTGGAATCCCCTGTTTCTGATTTTGCCTTCACTGAAGTGGTTCCTTCCTACCTCTGCAACTTTGTGGGTTCAAGCGTGTAGCTTTGTTTTATTCATTTTCCCATCTGTGCCTCTCAGTTCTCACCCTTTCCTTCAACATTTTCTTTGTGGAGCTATCTTAAAATCTCTTAGTGTTCAGTACAGGTTCCCCTCTTAGGGTTTACACACTGGACTATCAGTCTGGCAGAAGCTGCATTTCGGGCCTCTTTCTTGCTTTCCTTCAAAGTGCTGTTTTTGGTTGCCTCTTTCTGCGCCTCTTTCTTGCTTTCCTTCAAAGTGCTGTTTTTGGTTGCTGTCACCTCAGCTTGAATAATATCTGAGCTCAATGCCCTTTCAGTGGACAAGAACCTTTGTGTTATTCCATAAGGATGGGGTAACCCTTCAAATTAGCCCCCTCCCTCCCTCCCTCCCTCCCTCCCTCCCTTGGAATTATCTCTCTTCCACAGTCAGCAGTAGCTGACTTCTTTCTGTCCACACTTCTGAAAACTCCTAGCAGTCATTAGGTGTGTCCTGGCAATTAAAGATGTAGATTTCTAGGACTAAGCCATTCCACCAGTTGGATTCCCGTTTTGTTTTTTTCCCACTCTTCTTCCCTGAGCTGGAAGGTGTCCACATCTACTTAGGCTGGGTGGCTTAAGGCTTATATTTATTTAGCTTACACCGGCCTTAAATTATCACCACTAACTAAAGCTTTTGCTCATTCCACTAGAGCAGTAGCTACATTGGCAACATTTTCCCTGAAGGCTACTTTGCTTGAAATTTGTAGACCCAGGACCTTTGTAAAGCATTATAAGATTTGCTTCTTTGGAAGTGGCTATTGGGAGGTGTGTGCTATTACACATTCCCTAAACCTTAGGAAGCCCTTTTCTTCTTTCCTGTAGGTTCCCGACTTACATGGGTGAGCTATGTTAGGTCCCACTTGAGGCCACTGTTACATGTGCAGAGAAATGACTATTTTGCTTCAACCATTGGGTGGAGCTCAGGTCCCACCTGAGGTCATCTGTTTAAGTGCACTGAAATCCCATTTACCTAATGGTCTTTTTCATGTTGGGGTTTCATGTTCCTTAATCATCCAGACTTCATCATCTTTTTTATATAATTTTCCAATACACCTTTTTTACACTCCAATCGATACAACCATACAATAATCAACTACTTCCCCTCCCCCCCAATCCATGGTTCTTCTTGATTACCCAATAGTACTGCATAATTTATTTAATTCAGATTTTTTTCTCTCCCTTCTCATTATTTCTTTAAACTGTTTTTACTCTAGTCCTGCTAACGTTTTAGTTTATTTACCATGATTCTTCAGATATTCTACAAACATTTTCCACTCTTCCTTAAGATCTCCTTGTTGTTCTTTTATTACATTAGTTAAATTTGCTAACTCTACATATTCCATCAATTTCTTCTGCCATTCCTCCTTTGTTGGTGTTGTTCTCTTTTTTCATTTCTGAGCATATACCATCCAGACTGTTCTAATTGCGTAAATGAATAAATTCATTTTATCAGTGGGGACATCTGTTCCTAAGATTCATAAGAGTAAGGTTTCCGGTCTTTTTATAAAAGTCTTTCTAAACATTTTTTCCCATTTCATTATATATCATCTCCCAGAAATCTTTAGCTAATTTACAAGTCCACCACATATGATAGAACCTAACTTCCATTTCCTGACATTTCCAACAGGTACCTGGCTCCAATTTATACATTTTTGGTACTTTGCTCGGGGTTAGGTACCACCTATATACCCTCTTCATAAAGTTCTCTTTTAGCGTATAACAAGCTTTTCCACAATTGCCCCCACACACTTAATTCTTTATTATGTCATCTCTCTCACCCAGTGCATCAAAGCAGACTTTAACAACTCATCCCTTGTTTCCCATTCCAACAATAACCTATGCATTCTTAATCATCCAGACTTCTATCAGTCAGCTGGTAAATTCAGTTACAGATAGGTAGCCGTGTTGGTCTGCCATAGTCAAAACAAAATAAAAAAAATTCCTTCCAGTAGCACCTTAAAGACCAACTAAGTTAGTTCTTGGTATGAGCTTTCGTGTGCATGCACACTTCTTCAGATACACTGAAATTCAGACATTGCTTCTGTTGGAGGTGGGACCTCATGATAGAAAATGTTTATGGTGCAACAGGCTCTTCAGTTAGAAGGTGGTAGAATAAGGGTAGTTTGTCTGCAGATGGACTACAACTCCCATCACCCCTAGCTAACAGGACCAGTGGTCAGGGATGATGGGAATTATAGTCCCAAAACAGCTGGAGGGCCAAGTTTGGCCATCACTGATGTAAACCTATGAATCTTATGTATCCTGATATAGCGTTGGAGACCTTTTCTTTATTATTACAGTGTCATATAACCTACAACTCACCGTGTTAATGATACTTGTTCATAGCATAGTGTTAAAAGCTTGCATGGTGTAGTTTAATGACTAAGGATTGGATCCAGAGATCTCACAGGTGAAATTTCATTCATGGAGAGATTATTGTTGTTAAGCTCCTGGAAGGTAGGAGAACTCTCCAATCGAAGGGTTGAGGTGTCATAGGAGGCTGTAGGTAGAAGGATGAATATATGGTTTCTCTTCCCTCTTCCATGAGTAGCAGCCTCTGCTGGATTGCCAGGCTTTCCACAAATGGATGGAGCTTTTTTATTTGCTACTCTGAATTCAAGCCTAAAACTACCGCCTGCAGCCTCTGATTTTAATCTGATCTCAACGATGAAGTCAGTAGATGGTTTACTCTTTCAGTCTTTTTCAGATAGCTAACTATGTAACACTGACTTGCTTATCAAACCTGAATTTCATTAAAAACACGCAGTATGAAAACGTAGCAGAACCAGCCGTACTGTTTGGTGTATTTATGACATTTTAAAAGTTAAACATTGCCATTTTTTTAAAAAAAGAATATCACAACTATATACAGTGTTGGAGAAGAACCTGTGAGTTGCTGAAACCTCATACCTAAATAAATATTTCTTTTTGCCAAGCTAAAATAAAAGTTGAAATTGGAAGCCATCAACACTGTAGTATACAAAAGTAAGTTTTTGTCATATGGATTTAGGAGTATGTAGACATTATTAGTATTAGCATGCATACACTGAATAAATTCATAGTTTTAGAAAAGAAGCTTGAATATAAGCATTCCTGTAATATTCTAAAACCTTTGGATGTTCAGTTAAACATAATAATCCTGAGCCTTCTTTTAAGAAGTATACCTCTATTTATCTCAGTAAATAATACAAATACTATTATTACTCAAGTTTATTTTGCAGTTCAGAATTAATCAGAAAGAGACATAGCTTTTGATTGAGGACTTATACTATGGATGTCAGGTTTGCATGCACTGAAACAAGCTTGAAGACTCTTTTGCATGTTAGTTACTGGAGTGAGAGAGAAAGAGAATGTTCTTTGTGTTTTCAAACATTTTTCAGTTTCTTTCACTTGGTGAAGGGTTGGTCCTGATTTGCTAGTACCAGTTCCTAGTAAATCACTTTCCTGATCCTCTAACAGTGTGTTCAAAATTTTGTTAGCATGTGCACACATCTACACTGGTTACTCTTGAAGGTGTACAGATAGATTTCCCCCCACTCATTAATATGTCTTTAACCTTCACTCTCATCTCACTTTTCTACTGGTTCCTTGTCAACTCAACACTGTTTCCTCATCACTCTCTGGCTACCCCTGAGATATCCAATCCAATCCCTCCAGATGTTGTTGGACTACAACTCCCATTATCCCTGTTCATTGACAATCCTGGTAGGTGCTAATAGGAACTGTAGTCCAACAACTTATGAAGAAAACCACATTGGCTAATGCTGGGACACCTTGTTTTCAAATACCCTTGCTTGCCTCACTGCATTGAGTGTGTAGATTAGCCTGCTCACTTAAGCCATCTTGATTGTTTTACTTAAACTATTTCTCAAGGAAGCTCTGATATAACTTGTATCAAATTATCTTGCTAACCTTTTCTGGCTAGTTTCCTATGCTTCTACTAAGGGCATGGTAGGCAAAACGTTTAAGAGGTTGTTGCACCTCCACCCTAGGAAATGCTTTTGACTATTGTATTTTTTCTTGTCATTCAGATACCAAATGCAAATCTTCCTACCTGCACAAACCCAACTTCCCAAAGATGGAGAACAAAATTTTCCTATTACTGCTCTCCATTTGGGGAAAAAAACAAACTTTCTTTGTTTTTGTGAATATAATTATTTTGAAACATAATGGGAAAAAATGAAGATTTTAATTAAGGTTTCAATTTTTAAGTTAGTTACTTTGCTATAAATCTTAGTTAAACTGGTAGACTTTATGAGTAAATATATTTATTTACAGAGAATCTACAGAGTAAAATAGAAGTTCCAATAAGACAGACAGATCCATTTTGCCCTTCCATCATATTTATTGTCGTTGTCGTCGCCCCCCCCCCCCCCCGCCACTGGTGTGCATTTGCTGTCATCTTCCTGCAGATATCCACATATTCTTAGGTGATAGTATAGCCCATTTGCTCAAGAGTAACTGACCATGTGGGCACAGAATATGCTTCTGACAGTACCAACAGACAAATGAATCACATCGAAGACAAATAATACTTCTTGCAAGTGAACCATTTTTGCAATTAGCCAACTTAAAAAAAAAGTCTAGAATAATTCAGGCTGTAGAACGACTGCAGGAAGTATCTTTTATATGCTCTAGCATTCATTCTGGTGAGAGGTTTAGTAAACTTTTTTTTTTTAAAAAAAAAGTAGCATCTTCAGTAAACAATGCGCACTTTTGTGGATTACATTTTAATGAATTCCTTTTGCATTGTTAATTTACATTGATAGAAAATTAGTGCCACGTCTACATGGGAATTCGCATTTAAGAATTTTCTCAGTTCCCTCGCTCTTTTTCTTTAAATGCAATATTCTGCTAAATAAAGTATCCTTCTAACTGAAGTATTGCGTTACTGTTTTGAATTTACTTTTGTCACTTTATTTCTCCCTGGAAGCTAAGCGAAGTCAGTCTATCAGCAACTGCGCTCATCTCTGTGAGGCTTTGCCAGTCACTAAAAGTGTACCACTACTCCTTCATACTGTGAGCTCTTTCTTACCTGGTATCTCTTACACTTCTTACTCTCACACACTTTCAGGTATGCTTCTTTTCTCAGTATTCTGTATTCATGTTTTCCTGTGTCATACACACAGTATTCTGAACTATATTTATATTATTGTATTTTGGTCAAAAATAGTAGTGTGTAATATCATAGTTCTACCCAGAATGCAAGTATCTGTCACCTAACGTTCCAAATTCTGTAGCGCAGCTTTCAAGTTCTCAGGATTCCTTGTTAATTCCTCCTGGTTCCCCTATGCTTGAACAATCTCAACTGCACCAGTTCTGCTTTTAAGATGTGCATTATGACTGACTCTTCATTCCCTCCACCTTCACGTTCATTTGGTGACATTTGTGTATTGACTGTGTGGGTAGATTTTCCAAGGGGGAAAAAGGTAAAGGTAAAGGACCCCTGACAGTTAAGTCCAGTCATGGATGACTCTGGGGTTGTGGCGCTCATCCCGCTTTACTGGCCGAGGGAGCCGGCGTACAGCTTCTGGGTCATGTGGCCAGCATGACTAAGCTGCTTCTGGCGAACCAGAGTAGTGCACGGAAATGCCGTTTACCTTCCCGCCGGAACAGTACCTATTTACCTACTTGCACTGGCGTGCTTTTGAACTGCTAGGTTGGCAGGAGCAGGGACCAGGCAACGGGAGCTCACCCCGTTGTGGGGATTCAAACCACCGACCTTATGATCGGCAAGCCCTAAGCTCAGTGGTTTAGACCACAGCGCCACCAAGGAAAACTGGTGTTCAAAGAAGTTCTTCTGTGTAATGAACTCTGCTGTCTCCACAATTTTAGCAAACCTAAGAATTTAACTTCTAATAAGTGTAAGAATCTATGACCATGAAGTCTGTTGTATATTTGACCTCTTTAATTAAAACACACCTATTCTTGCTATTGTATGTGCCTCCATCTTCATATACAGTCATTTCCGTATCTCAAGTCTTCATGACAATTTTTTGTTGTTAGTTGTGTGGAGTTATGTTTTGCTTTGTAAGAATCCTAAAAATTAAGCTGACTTTCTAATCAGCTGAAACGTACCGGTAAGTGCACTGGAGTTGTTGGAATTGCTGCATCTATGGCACTTCCTAAATCTGTTGATGGCAAAGTGGAAAAGCAGTTTTGTAACCCAGGTCCTTCTTTAATATAGATTTGACAAAGATTTTTGTTTGATCACAGGCTATTGAATTTGAGTATGTGAATGACAATGGGAATTACATTTAAAGGTTTTATGAAACTTGCAAAATTATAAAGTAGCATTCCCACAAGAGAAAAATGTTAACATAGCATAGCCTATTAGCATAGTTATCAGGCTGCTTGCCCAGTTAAAGAAAACACATACAAAGATGACAAAATAGTAAATTGAGGGAAGGTATCTTAGCTAAACTAGTATAATAAGAAAAATAAAGGAAGAAGAAAATCAAAAAGTACTTTGTACTTACCAGCATAAACCAACAATACTAAAGGAAATGAAAACCTCCAAAGTTGGGGAACTACCTTCTTTGGGATATACATGTTAGGCCAAGGAAACATTTGCTACAGTTCCTGTTTGTTGTTGTTAATTACCTCATACTCTAGAAATATGGATTTCCCCTCTGCATTCAAAATACACATGAGACAGAACACGGGGTTAAAGTGGGGTTCACAAATCAAATTGTGCCTTGAACCAGATGAATCCAAAACTTCATATTTCAATTTCAATCTATGCCACCGTATCTTATGCTGATGCATTTTCTGAGACTCCAACACTTAAACTTCAAATAGCTAGATGAGATATCAAGCTGAAACATTGGGGTGAAGCGTTCAGGTGGAAAGGAAAATATTTTAACATTCTCGACTCCTCTAATCATGCTTATATTTGGTAGAAATATCAGTGCATGTTAATGTGATTGAGCCACAGCAAAAGCGAAATAGCTTCTAGATATTATTTTTAAATAATATAATTATTATATTATATATATATGAATAATAATCCCTGAAAGTAATCTTTAAGTTACAAGTTTTACATTGCAGATCAGTGTTCTGCTTGGTTCTTTGCACCTCCCCATGAGCAACAGTAGGACAATAAATGATGCAAACTGAATAAATGTATACAAATTTGCTCAAAAAACATAGTTTAAACAGGTTGCAGAATTCACTTTCTCAGCACGTTATTGAGAGTGCAGATTTTAAGAGACTGGAGGATTACCACAGAGTATACTCACTCAAAACACCCTGATTATTAAAGCAATAAAGCAAAACTTAGTTTGTGAAAGACACTACACAACTCTGTTTTTCCACTATAAATAGGGAACTTGATTTGAAGGAAAGAAACAGCATCCAAATAGATGTGTTAACTCTTTTCCTCATACCCTTTCTAGCCTTGAAATCACACCCCTTCCCATAATTTTAAGCAGAGAACTATTAGCTAGGATTCCCAAATTCATGTTAGATCAGTCCTAATAGTTAACATTTTATTTTGTTTTGTCTGCTAATTAATAATGAGGTACAAATGTATTAATGATTTGAATGTCTCACAATGTTATTGAAGCTATAGGCATGGGCATTTGTAATTGGCATATGACTGAAATAGTTTTGTACCAATACCTACAGAAGCTGAAGAATATCAACAGTCAGAAAATGGAACAGGACTTGAATATCGCCAGCCAGAAAATATAGAAGGAACAGAATGTAATGGCACATTTTCAGACCAAGAACAATTAACTCGAAGTAGTAGCACCTCGGATATTAGAGACCAAAGTAATTCTGATGTTTTCCAAGGTAATTTAGAAGTAATAAGAACTGCCTCAATGAGGAAGTTAGTTCTTGTTTTGGTTTGAAATGTTTTGTGCGACAATAGCAAGTGCTGTGTTCTCATAGCTCCATGAATTTGTCGCTATGCCTATTGTATAATAGAATTCTTAAAAGGCAACAACTGTGATTTTTCACCACAATGTTCACTGTGTAATAAAAATATATCTTATAATGGTAACTTTGCAAGAAGATTAGTTTTAGTCTGTTACATTGCAACAATACCGATCAAATGCTTTAGTATAGTCCAGTCTGTCTGTCTGTCTGTCTGTCTGTTTATACCCCATGATCACAAACGTGGAAGTGAACCCCACTGAATTCAGGAGGACTTGTCTGCACATGCAGCCTATGTTGGGGAGGGGGAGTATGCTCTCAATTTACAATGAATAAGCTGGACAAGTTTCAGCAAATCATGCTATAGAGTTTATGAATCCCTTTAATCCCATGTTCAATAATTTTGGTAGTCATATCATTTTAGGTAACTAGTGTACAAGACATGAGAGGAATACAAATATAACAGGTTAAAGCCAAAAAAAATCTGAAACATTTTAATATTAATGCAACAAATAATGTAATAATTTAGTTAATGTTGACTATTTGGTTTATAATTTAACTAGCATCACCTATGGTAAAGGTAAAGGGGACCCCTGACCATTAGGTCCAGTCATGGCCCACTCTGGGGTTGTGGTGCTCCTCTCACTTTATTGGCCGAGGTAGCTGACATACAGCTTCCGGGTCATGTGGCCAGCATGTCTAAGCAGCTTCTGGCAAACCAGAGCAGCTATGACTTTAAAACAATTTGCAAGTGTATTCCATGTTTATTTTCCTTATTTACAAAAAAGTGAAAACATCATGCTTATTCCTTAAAATAGGCTGTTTTGTGGCACCCCTCCCTCCCCAGGGCTGGATGGACCAGCCAGTTTCACATGTTCATTCATAACTCTGTTCCATCCTGTTTTTGCATTAATCTATTTTTAACTCATTTCCAAGCACATTTTGTCTAGTTGTTGTTGTTGTTGTTTTATATACAGTGGTACCTCGGGTTACCTGTGCTTCAGGTTAAAGACTCCGCTAACCCAGAAATAGTACCTCGGGTTAAGAACTTTGCTTCAGGATGAGAACAGAAATTGCGCAGTGGCAGCAGGAGGCCCCATTAGCGAAAGTGGTGCTTCAGGCTAAGAACAGTTTCAGGTTAAGAACGGACCTCCAGAACGAATTAAGTACTTAACCCAAGGTACCACTGTATATCCTGCCCATCTGGTTGGGTTTCCCCAGCCACTCTGCGTGGTTTACAGGATGTGTGTGTGTGTGTGTGTTTTAAAAAATACTTTGGTGCTTTTTGGAGCTGTGAGCTCTAATGTAAAATCTGGAGAAGCTTGAGGCCCAAATGATGCTTTTATTTTCCCATCAGTGTATTAGTTTGGGAGAATAAAATTAAGGCAGAATCAAATGCTTTTGCATTCCTACTCGCTTCTAGCCCTCCCCCCACCAAAAAGCATTTCATTTAAGTATAGCTTACCTCCTCTTAATAATATTGTATACGTAACCCAGACTTTTTATGAGAGGTTTGCTAAATAATGAATTGCAAGTGGGGCCTGCAGCAAAATGTTGCCCTTGTACCACATGAGTCTGTGGCTATAAGGAGAGGGGAGTCCGAAGATAGTGTTGGATAGGAGTCCCAGAAGTAACTTGAGTCATATTCATGCACATTTTAAAAATAGTTTTTGAATGTTTCAAAGTACAACCAGTCTGCATGCAAGTCAAGGCAGCATGGAGATGTTGGATGCAACCAAATGTTTGGTTTGATGGAGGAGGAGGTCTGAGGGGACAAAATAAGCAGATTGACCTTTGCTGCAACCTGAGAGGTATGGGGGATTTTTGGCTGGGAATCAAAACTTGTCTCAGCTTCACCTCTGGGCCACAGTGTTAACTAACAGTGGCATATGTTGCAAGAGGTGTACAAGAGGTGCCCAATGGCACTAGACAACACAAAAGAGTTGTTGTAAATCATTTGAAGCTACATGACAATTTTGGATTTCTTCATTGATTGCTGCGGGCAGCTCTCTTTCATCCCTGAAAACATTTAAAAATAGTGTAAACAAAGACTTACAGAGGGTTAGACTAGATGGACTTCCAACTCTACAATTTCATGATTCTATGAAATATTATCCAATATAATGGTTAATGATGACAATGGCAAGGTTCTCTCCACCATTTTTTATTTTTATCATCTCTCCTCCATTCCCAGCCACTCAATTTCATTGCCCCTCCTACCCAAGCTTCTGTGCTGTCCCTCAATAGTTGGTCAGCATTCCATACCCACTGAGCACAGTTAATCCTCATTAGTCTGTTTTCATTACTCTCCCCCACCTCCATTAGGGTTTTCCACCCTAAATTGCTTTTTGTACTTAAGTAAACTTTGGATTGCCAGAGTATGCTAATATCTTGTGCATGAGGATTGAAATTAGAATGGCAATTGAAGAAGAGACAGAAATTGAACACAGTCACGAGTTTGGAGGTAGACGGAAAGAACATTTCTAAACCAAATGAGATCAGCAATTGCTTTCAGAGTTATTTCAGAAGATTGTATGCACAAGGGCCGGAAAACGAAAGAGAAATGGAAGAATTTCTCATGAAACATGGATTACAAAAAATTTCGCAACAAAGTATGTTGCTTTTAAATGAGAAAATAACTGAACAAGAAATTGAGGGTGCCATTCAAAATATGCAATTGGGGAAATCTCCAGGGCCAGATGGATTAACCTCCAGATACTACAAAGCTTTGAAAGACTGGATAATACAGCCGCTTAAGGAGGTTTGTAACGAGATATTAGAGGGGAAAAGGGCACCTGAGACGTGGAAAGAAGCCTTCATCACACTTATACCAAAGACTGAGGTTGATAAAAAACAGATCAAGAACTACCGCCCTATATCATTACTTAATGTGGATTATAAAATTTTTGCAGACATTTTGGCAAAAAGATTAAAGAAGGTGCTGGTGGAGGAGATTCATAAAGATCAGGCAGGCTTTCTCCCGGGCAGGCATATATCTACCAATGTAAGGAATATAATTGACATTATAGAAATGTTGACAGTGAACATTAATACAAAGGCAGTTTTAATTTTTGTGGACGCGGAGAAAGCCTTTGACAATATATCTTGGAAATTTATGAAAAAGAATCTCCACGGGATGGGGGTAGGCCAAAGGTTTGAAAATGGTATAAGTGCAATTTATTCTGAGCAAAAGGCAAAGTTAATTGTAAATAATGTGGTTATGGATGAATTACCTATAGAAAAAGGGACACGTCAGGGGTGCCCAATATCCCCACTACTTTTTATATCGGTCCTGGAGGTTCTGCTAAACTTGATTAGGGGGGATCAGCTGGTAAAAGGGATTCAGGTCGGAGCCAGACACTACAAATTGAAGGCCTTTGCAGATGACTTAGTATTGACCTTGCAAGAGCCAGACACTAGTACCAAAAGAGCTCTAGAATTAATTCAAGTATTTGGCCAGGTCGCAGGATTTAAGTTGAACAAACAAAAAACCAAGGTACTGGAAAAAAACTTAACAAATGCTGAAAGAGAAAGATTCCAAGAGGAAACTGGGTTAGTGGTGGCAAAGGGTGTAAAATACCTGGGGATTAACATGACATCAAAGAATGTAAACTTATTTAAGGATAACTATGATAAGTGCTGGACTGAGATAAAGAAAGATTTAGAAACATGGTCAAACCTGAAGCTTTCCTTGTTAGGTCGAATTGCAGTAATCAAAATGAATGTATTGCCTAGAATGTTGTTTCTGTTTCAGACATTACAAATTGTTGATAAACTGGACTGTTTCAAGAAGTGGCAGAAAGATATATCTAAATTTGTCTGGCAGGGCAAAAAGCCCAGAATTAAGTTTAAGATACTTACCGATTCTAAAGAAAGAGGGGGGTTTGCCCTGCCGGACTTAAGACTTTACTATGAAGCGGCAGCTTTCTGCTGGTTAAAAGACTGGCTACTTCTTGAAAACGCAGACATTCTAGATTTGGAAGGATTTGATAATAACTTTGGTTGGCATGCATATATCTGGTATGACAAGGTTAAAGTGTATAAGGGGTTTAAAAATCACATTGTCAGGAAAGCACTATATAATGTTTGGATACGATACAAAGATTTATTGGAAAGTAAAACTCCCAGGTGGCTCTCACCGATGGAGGCCAAGGAGGTAAAGAAACTTAATATGAGAACTAATTGGCCGAAATATTCTGAAATCTTAGAACAAGAAGGTGGTGAATTTAAATTACAAAGTTATGAGAAAATAAAGTCCAAGGTGCGAGATTGGCTCCATTATTTTCAAATAATGGAGGCTTACAAACAAGACAGGAAAATTGGTTTCCAGGTGGAGAAATCGAAATTAGAAACAGAACTGTTAGAACCCAATACTAAGAATTTATCAAGAATGTATAACTTGCTGTTGAAGTGGAATACATTAGATGAGACAGTGAAGTCTGCTATGGTTAAATGGGCACAGGACATAGGTCATGACATTATGTTTGCTGACTGGGAGCAGTTATGGACCACAGGTATTAAATTTACGGCATGTAATGCCTTACGAGAAAACATTATGAAAATGATTTACAGGTGGTACATGACCCCAGTCAAGCTTGCGAATATTTATCATTTGCCCAATAACAAATGTTGGAAATGTAAAGAGACTGAAGGTACCTTTTTCCACCTTTGGTGGACCTGCCCAAAGATTAAGGCCTTCTGGGAAATGATTTATAATGAAATTAAGAAAGTGCTTAAGTGCACCTTTAACAAAAAACCAGAGGCATTTCTCTTGGGTATGGTTGGCCAGCTGGTGTCGAAGAAGGATAAGAATTTCTTTTTGTATGCTACTACGGCAGCAAGGATTCTTCTAGCAAAGTATTGGAAGACACAAGAGCTACCCACGCTGGAGGAATGGCAGGCGAAAGTGATTGACTTTATGGGATTGGCAGAAATGACCGGCAGAATCCGCGACCAAGAGAAAGAGACTGTGGAAGAAGATTGGAAGAAATTTAAGATGTATCTTAAGAACTATTATAAAATTGAGGAGTGCTAAAATGCTGAGGGAAAAGAAGACGTAGAATTGCAGCGGAAAATTGTGTTTAATACTAGGGTGGAATTGAAAAAGAGAATCAATTTTCATTTAAATTGGTTAAGAAGGGTTGCTGAATAATGGTTCAAAATCAAGGATGCAAAAAGGGAAAGGTATGGGGAAGTCCGGGAAAAGAGGGTTATGGAAACAAGGTTAAGAAAAAATGATTTTTTGTATTTGTTTTTATGTTGCTTTTGTTTATGTTAAAAATTTGGAAATTAATAAAAATTTTATTTAAAAAAAAAATGAAATTAGAATAAAATAGTCTAAGTGCATAGCTGACACAATGGCTTGATTAGCGTGTCATATTCATTTGTTAACTGATAATCCCAATATTTGAATGAAGTATTTTTAAAAGAATTAAAATATTACTTTCCATTTCACAGTTAGAAAAACAGAAAGCTCACAGAACTTAACTTTGGATGCTGAGTGTGTTCAAGGAACTGAGAGGTCCATGAACAAGGAAAGTACAGCCCAAGAAGTAAGTTTTAATGTGCATTAAAAGTAAAGGTACCCCTGTTTGGGCCATAAGAAGACATTAGGGCAATGTCTTCATTAAGTCAGCCAAAATAGCACAAAATAGTGTGCATGATTTTGAATTCACCAGAGCTCTTGGTCTCCTGACTTTCCCAACAATTTGTGTTGCTGTTGATTACCAAGAGGAGGAGGGGGAGGGCAGCAGGAGCACTACACAGTGTGACACAGCAGGGAAGCCAAGCCAATGCTCCCAACACTGTGCTTACAACCACCCACACAGCCCCACCAGCTGCTACTGCTGCCACGCAAACACTCAATCCCCTGCCCAACTCACAAAAAGTAGGAAGAAGCTGATGCTAGCAACAACTGCTGTCCTCCAAATAATGTGTTCCAGCCCTTTATCTGCAAGTGTTTTGAGCAATTATCTGGAAATACATGCCTCCATTAATTTGAGACAATTTGATAAGAAAATAAATTGTAGTCCAAACAATTTCCTGTATTTTTTTTCACACAGGCAAGCAACCCTCCATCTCAATTAGATCTCAGAGCAGACATGCAACAATCACATGGAAGTCCCAGGGAAGGAGAACAGAGTGAGTTTCAGTAAAAGAGGTGTTTATTGCTTTGCTAGTGATTTGTGGTACAATATGCTGATGTCACTATTGTGTATGCATATATTTTAAAAATGTCTTATTTCAAATGGCTGTTTTACTCATCACTTTTGGCTATGTAGGTGAAAGTGTTAGCAGTGATACCTCCATTGGATACAATAATGAAGTAGATATCACATTAGCTCCCTGGCAAGCATGTGAAGAAAACCCTGATGTCAATATCCCAGCTGATATTTGTGTTGATCCTGATGCGTGCCAGTGGTTGCATCTGAGTCCTTCAGGTGTCACAAATTTAACAGGTATGTATGCTCAAGGAAGTGTGTTGTGTGTATGTGTGGTGGTTTGTATAACACACACACACACACACACACACACACACACATCACAAATATGTACACCCATGTATGGTTTCTTGGGTTGATAATGTTAGACTTCATAAAATGCACAGTTTTAGAAATCCAAACTCTTTGGAGCAGGAATTTGTGTGGCAGAAGGTAAGTTATATTAATGAAAAGTGTACTGGGGAAAGGTAAACCACATTAGGCTTTATGTAAGAGCACTCTTTTGCTCTAGGAATCAGTTTGAGAAATTACTGCCCTTATGCAAAATGTGTATAGGTAAAGGGAGATATTCCTTCCATGCACATTGAAGTTGGTATTTTCCCCACCCCACCCATCTTTGCTGAATTTCTCAGTACCCTATCTAGGGGCTCACCCCAGTCCTCCTCTTCCTAGATACTTGGGGGGAAGCAGGCCCAAGAAGGTTTCTACCTGTTCCATATTATGAAATTAATGAGTATTTTTCAAAAAGATGTATTAAAAGGTTTCATGGACCAAAGTTTCAACTTTGTTTTTTTGTTTTGTTTTTTGAATTTGCATTTTATTTATTTGTTAACATTCTTATATTACATTGGTAAACGTTGTCACATTACAGGACTTACTATAATATAATTTCCAATATGTATACAAAAATATATACAAATTTTATATACCTAGAAAGAAAATGAAACAAACAAAAGAAAGAAAGAAAGAAAGAACAAAGAGAAAAAACAAAAACAATTTCCCCAAAAAATCATATACATACCAACCAACACACTAGACTTCCTGTCTTTCCTTTGTATATTCCTTTTTTACAAATGAATGTACTCTTCTTATTGTATATTTCTTTACATATTATCTAATACATTCCTATATCAATATGTGCCCTTAGCCTTATTTCTCAACTCAGTCTCACTCCAACGTCAATCAAATGTTAGCATAGATAGCAAACCTTTACTGTATTTTTGAACATATGCTTTATATCCATCCCACTTTTCCATAAATTTTTGTTTTGAATTGCCTCTCAGGGTATTTGTTAACTGCGCCATTTCAGCAAATTCTTGTAGCTTGTAATGCCAGTCCGTTATTGTCGGGGCTTCTTCTTCCTTCCACCCCTTTGCTACCAAAGTCTGAGCTGTGGCCATTGCATGTAAGAATACCTCCCTAAAGGCCTTTGGGATGTCCCTGCCAACAGTGCTTAACAGAAATGCCTCTGGTCTTTAAAAAAAAGTGATTCCAAACATTTTTTTCAACTCCTTGTAAATTAAGCCCCAGAACACTTTGATCTTCCTACATGTCCACCACATATGATACATGTCGCCATTACTCACCATTGCCACTGTATTCTGCTCTGGTCAGACCTCACCTGGAGTACTGTGTCCAGTTCTGGGCACCACACTTCAAGAAGGACACTGACAAACTGGAACGTGTCCAGAGGAGGGCAACCAAAATGGTCAAAGGCCTGGAAACGATGCCTTATGAGGAACGGCTAAGGGAGCTGGGCATGTTTAGCCTGGAGAAGAGGAGGTTAAGGGGTGATATGATAGCCATGTTCAAATATATAAAAGGATGTCACATAGAGGAGGGAGAAAGGTTGTTTTCTGCTGCTCCAGAGAAGCGGACACGGAGCAATGGTTCCAAACTACAAGAAAGAAGATTCCACCTAAACATTAGGAAGAACTTCCTGACAGTAAGAGCTGTTTGACCGTGGAATTTGCTGCCAAGGAGTGTGGTGGAGTCTCCTTCTTTGGAGGTCTTTAAGCAGAGGCTTGGCAACCATATGACAGGAGTGCTCTGATGGTGTTTCCTGCTTGGCAGGGGGTTGGACTCGATGGCCCTTGTGGTCTCTTCCAACTCTATGATTCTATGATTCTACTCCTACCACACCTCCAACAAGTAGTCGCTAAATTTTTATACATCTTTGATAGTCTTGAGGGGGTGAGATACCATCTGTGCTGCATCTTTAACATATTTCTTTGATGTTATAACACGCCTTAAATTTCATATTTGTTCTCCAAAGCTCTTCCCATTCCCATTCCCAATCATTATTGGACGTCCAGTGTCCTGTGCCAATCTAATCATTGTTGCCTTAACCTCCTCCTCCTTAAACAAAAGTTCCAACTTTGAAAAGATTTTGCTTGAAGGAAGAGAAAAACTGATTTCAAAAATGTATAAACTACTACTAGAATGGGAGGTGAAATGATGAAATAAGAAATGATAAAATGTTCTTTTTTCATATGTGGTGGACTTGTAAAAAAAGATAGGGTATTTTGGGAAATACCGTGTTTTTCGCTCTATAGGACGCACTTTTTCCCCTCCAAAAATTAAGGGGAAATGTGTGTGCGTCCTATGGAGCAAATGCAGGCTCCTTGGCTTCAGCAATAGCAACGCGAAGCCTCCGAAGCGCAGAGGGAGCGCTCCCTCCGCGCTTCGGAAGCTTTGCGTTGCTTTTGCTGAAGCCTGGAGAGCGAGAGGCATCGGTGCACACCGACCCCCTCTTGCTCTCCAGGCTTCAGGGATAGCCCCCTGGGATAGCCCCCTGAAGCCTTCGGAGCGCAGTGCAAGTTCCCGCTGCGTTCTGGAGGCTTTAGGTTCCTTTCGCTGAAGCCAGGAGAGTCTTGCTCTCCCGGCTTCTGCAAAAGGAACCCGAAGCCTGAGGAGCGCAGTGGGAACTTGTGCTGCGCTCCGAAGGCTTCAGGGATAGCTGCACGTAGCACCTCCGGCAGGGAGAGGCTGTGCGGGGCTATGGCTTCTTTAGCCCCGCACAGCCTCTCCCGGCTGGAGAGGTTGCGCGCAGCTAAAGAGGAAGCCAAGGCAGTGAGCGGGATCCATCCCGCTCGCTGTCTTGGCTTGTGCCATAGCCGCGCGCAACCCCTCCAGCCGGGAGAGGCTGTGCGGGGCTAAAGAAGCCATAGCCCCGCACAGCCTCTCCCTGCCGGAGGTGAGAGAAAATCCTTCACTCATGCATGAGATGCATGAGCAAATGATCCCCCCTCTGGGGGGAAATAAGAATTTTTTCTTGATTTTCCCCTCTAAAAACTAGGTGCGCCCTATGGAGCGAAAAATACGGTAATATATGATGAGATAAAAAAGATGTTTAAAAAACCTGACGCTTTTCTGCTAGGGATTATACGGATAGAAATTCCAAAAAGGATGGTTAAGTTGTTTATGTATTTAACTAAAGCAGCTATTATTTACCAAATTCTATGTTCAGAATTGGAAAGACAAAGAAGTTCCGACTAAAGAAGAATGGAGAAGTAAAATAATGGACTATGCTGAATCAGCAAAGCTAACAGCTAAAATAAGAAAATTTAATGATCACTTTTTTTTTTAAAGAATGGAAGCCCTTTTTGGATTATTTGAAGAAATTTTACAATATGAAGAACCTGCAACCAGTTTCAAACTACCGTATTTTTCCTTCTATAACACGCAGATTTTTTCTTCTAAAAAGGAAGGGGAAATGTCTGTGCGTGTTATTGAGCGAATGTGTGGTCCCTGGAGGCAAATGGTGCAAGGGGAGGCAAAAAAAAGCAGGCAAAAATCAAATCGCGTGTCTCCTAGAAGGGAAACCTGAAAATAGGAAGTGGCTGCTTTCCTGCATTCTGCCTCAGGGTCTTACTGCCCACCCACCTCTGTTTCCTTGCTGTGTTTGCTCAAACGGAACAAAGAGCAGGGAAAGCCCCTCCCCTCCAGGCAAGCAGAGGGGAAAACATGCAGGAGGGAGAGAGAGAGAGCGCGCGCGCGAGCTGGCTGGCTTGGGTGGGTAGGTGAGGGAAAACTTTTGCCTTCCTTTCCTCCCTCCCAGTTATACCCCTCTCCTGCATTCTTAGCCAGCTGCTTCTCTGCACACCCCTCTCGTGCTCCTTGTCCGCTCTGTGTTTTTCCTTCCCTCCCCACTTAAAATGTGGTTAAAAAGCATGGATCCACATGGATCCTCAGGATCTTTGCATTGGGTTACCCCAAATTCACCATAAGATCACATAGCATGTCCATGGCTACAGCCTGCCCCCCCAAAATCATGCACCCACTGTTGCCTGGGGCTGCAATGGTGCAAAAATGTGGTTAAAAAGTATGGATCCACATGGATCCTCAGGATCTTTGCATTGGTTCAGCCCAAATTCACCATCAGATCACATAGCATGTCCATGGCTACAGCCTGCCCCCAAAAAATCACGCACCCACTGTTGCCTGGGGCTGCAATGGTGCAAAAACGTGGTTAAAAAGCATGGATCTACATGGATCCTCAGGATCTTTGCATTAGGTCACCCCAAATTCACCATCAGATCACATAGCATGTCCATGGCTACAGCCTGCCCCCCCAAAATCACACACCCACTGTTGCCTGGGGCTGCAATGGTGCAAAAAGGTGGTTACAAAACATGGATCCACATGGATCCTCAGGATCTTTGCATTGGGTCAGCCCAAATTCACCATCAGAGCACATAGCATGTCCATGGCTACAGCCTGCCCCCCCAAAATCACGCATCCACTGTTGCCTGGGGCTGCAATGGTGCAAAAACGTGGTTACAAACCATGGATGCACAGGGATTCTCAGGATTTTTGCATTGGGTCACCCCAAATTCACCATCAGATCACATGTCTGTGGCCACAGCATGAAGCACAAAAATGATACATCCACTGTTTCATTCAGAATGTTTTTTCCTTTGTTTTCCTCCTCTAAAAACTATGTGCGTGTTATGGTCAGGTGCGTGTTATAGAGCGAAAAATACGGTATAAGCAACAGAAAGAATTCAAGATTATTATGTTATGATTATAATAAAATAGAGTGATGATAGCTTGCAGCAAAAGGGGGGGGGGAGAATAACAACAGAAAATTGGTTAGGAAATAGAAAATAGAAAAGTTTTTTTAATAATGTGTATTGGAATTTTATTTGTATTTTTTAAAAAAAACTTAATAAAAATATTATAAAAAGAAGGTTCCTGCCTGGAAGAAGAAATTAAGGGAAGCCACATTTCCACCCATAAGATCAGGTCATTAGGAACTGCTTAGACTATCAAAGAGGAAATTAAGAGGAAGGGTTCAGAAACATAATTAATAAGGTAGTAATAGGATCCATGGTGGTGAGGAGATCTAAGGTGCTGAGATCTGGCATAAGAGTCTTGTTGTGATCATTTGCTCATGCATCTCATGCATGAGTGAAGGATTTTCTCTCAAATCCAGAACAGGATCCTGTGTACATCTGCCACACCCTACTCAAGATAACCTAGAGGGGCAGTATTCATGGCAGATGCCACCATAGGTACATCACAGTTTTCTTTTCTTTTTTTTAATAGATTTTTATTGAAATTTTAATGGTTGCATGAGTAATAAAAAAAATAACAGCAGAAAAACACCCAATTACACCAAAAAAGAAAGCAAAACAATACATAAAAACCAGTCCCATCAAAGAAAAAAAGATTTAAAAAAAGAAAAGGAGAACATATAAAAAAGAAAAAAATGCATACAATCAAAAAAGAAAAAAAAGAACAAATCAAACCTTTACATAACTTTCTTTCTTTAGCTTATTTCCTTGACCTCCTCACACCTCCCCTCTTTGTATTCTGGTTTAGTTAGATATTTCAGCAAATCCTTCACCTTTGTTTTTATCTTAATAATTTATCTTAATATACTGTAATTTAACAATTTCACCAATTAATTATCCATTTTTACTTTGTTTAAATCTTATTTCTCCTTAAAACTAATATATTTGAACTTAGTCTCTTAAGACATTTCCCCTAAGGTCATAAAAAATTCATTCCACGATTTTTCCATCTCTCATTAATTTTTTTAATTAATAAAAAATTCATTCCATGATTTTTCCATCTCTCATTAATTTTTTTAAAAAATCTCCATATATACACTTTAAATTCCCAATTTTCTTCCACCGTCTCCCCTCCCCGGTCTCGGCCCCTCCGTCAGTTCCATCAACCTCCCAGCGTCCATCAACCTGGAGATCTTATATCCGAGGCTCTTAACTCTTCTTCACTTCCCTTTTGCCGATCTTCTTGATAATCTTTGGTGCTAAAAGCAGATCTCGGGGGAGCTCCAACCCAATGATGCTTATATTCCTTCTTGACAGGTCTGCCAGATTTCCATAGTTAAAGCTAGGGCTCATAAAGTATTCCAAATCTTGTTTCACAATTCTTCCAAGTCCGAAGGCCCCAAAAGCTCCAATCTCCTCCTGGCTCAAATTCATTTTCCAAAAGTCATTTGATCCCTGCATAAGGGGATCTCTCCACCTTTCCTTTTCCAGATCAGGCCAGGCACCCATCTTCAAAAACTGGCTTCTCCTAATTACAGTCATATAAGGCCTCAAGTTGTAATCCTCCATTTGCCTCTTTAGGGTTAAGGCTCCCCCTTGTTTTGCTTTGTACTCAACAACAGCAACTTTCTCCTTCTCTAATTCATCAATTTGTTCAGTTAAGACAGATTCCTGTGCTGGGTTCTTGTCAACTTCTATGCTGATACCCACTTTTGTTCTCAAAATGTCAATCTTAGTAGCCATGACATCTATCTGTTTATGCAGCTTTCCCAACAAATAGAATGTCCTATTCAGTACAGACGCTACTTCTTCCTTTGCCGACATTCTTAAGATGTTCAAGGTGAGATCTAGTTTCTCACAGTCTTTATCTTAAGGCCAATTTCCCAGCTGCACTCTTGTAACAATGTCCCAAAACTCCCTCTAGAGGAAGACAGTCTCCATTTGTATCAATCCTTTCCAGCACAATTCCAAAAGTAAATTAGTAACAGTTTCCAGTTACCTTTTCTTCTTTTTAAGTGCAGAAGCGGACAATAAAAACAATGTCTTTCTTTTAAAGCTAGCTGTCAAATTTGTCCTGTTTACCGTCGATGGACTTTTTGCAAGCCCTTCCCAGGTTCAGAGACGTGATGCTTCGATTTTTAATTTTTCACCTTCTCCTGCAAGTTCACTTGGTCAAAAATAATAGTTTCAATCAGTGGAGTTTTAATCCTTTACGTAAGACTTTCCAAAACCTTAGTTAACAACTACTTTGCTTCAGTCTATTTACAGAAAGGGAAGGTGGACTTCCTGTTTGAACCTTCCCCGTTCGGTGCCAAATTAAATTATTTAAAAGCTCAATTTCCCGTTCTACTCACGGGTTGTTGTTTAAAATCCAATTGTCCACAGGAAAAAAGTCAGTGCTCTCCGACAGCAGCAATGCAGTTTCGCTCCGTGAAATAAGCGGTCGATTCAAAGCACCGCGCCTCTCACCCCACATCGCTCTGGATTCCCGATACCGGGTCTCCCTGCGAGTAGGGGGGGCGCAGAAGGTGCCAGCCGAATCCCAGGTTCACAGACTTCTTCCGTCTGTGATTTCTAAGGGTCTCCGCCTTCGCCGTGGCGATCAGACCCTGTTTTTCACGGAGCCGGTTCCTCCCGATCGGAGGAGCTCCGCCATTGCCGGAGGCGCTAACCCGGAAGTCCGGGTACATCACAGTTTTCAGCATGCTCCATGGTGGCAGGTGTCATAGCACACAGTACCTTATTGCTTAAACAGTGGTAAGCAGACTTCTTCCCTAATCAACCTCTCCATAGTGTTTTTCCATGGATCAATGCTATTCGATGAAGAAACACTCAAAGACTTTCTTCTTGACTCTAAAGATAAAAGAAAAGTTATCGTAACCCAACAGAAGGAACGGTGCTTCTCCGACAAATCAGTCATTTGTCACTACAGGCAGCAAGGCAGACTGAAGGAACGCAAGCCAAAACAAACCTGAAACAAGCCATGTTTTTCTCCAAAAGGTCAACAGGGAAACAAGTTCAACATCTCCACCCCTCCCAAGAACCCCCCAAGACACCAATGATGCCATCAGCAATTAAGTTGGGAAGTTGCCTAAAAGCATTCATACATATTTGGCAGCACTCAATGATGGCTCAGTGCATAGATGGTTACTGCATAGAATTCATCATTCACCCTCAAGCACAGTTCATCACTCCTCTCTATCCCCATCCAAATGCCAGATTGTGAGGGAATGTGTCCAGCATCTCATCAGTATGGCAGCAATAAAGCCAGTACCTGCAGAAGAACACTTGTTAGGCACCTATTCGATTTTCTTTGTAGTTCTTAAAAAAAGATCGCAAAGCCTGGAGGGCAGAACTCAGTCTGAAATATCTCAACAGCTGAGTGATCTACCCCAAAAAATCCAGATGGATTCCCTAGGACGTATCAAGCAGTCCCTTCATCTCAATGACTGCATGATTTCCATAGACTTACAGGATGCATACTTTCACATTCCTATTCAACCCAAGTACCACAAGTGTCTTCAACTCTTCATTGGCCCACACCAGGCATAGGCAAACTCGGCCCTCCAGATGTTTTGGGACTGCAACTCCCATCATCCCTAGCTAAGGACCAGTGGTCAGGGATGATGGGAGTTGTAGTACCAAAACATCTGGAGGGCCAAGTTTGCCTATGCCTGGCCCTCACCATTCAGGGCCCTCCTGTTCAGATTGGCCTGATCTCTGAGAGTCTTCATGAAGACAATAGTTGCCCTGGTGGCTCACCTCCCCCTCTAGGGCAACCACATCTTCAGAACACTATGAGGACCCACCAAACTCACAGATTCCTCATCAACAAGGATAACAGCCACCTCCTCCTCATACATATTGGTGCACTGATACTACCCAGGGCCTGGTAGTCCTTTCAATCAAGGCAGCAACTAAGCTCCTGATGTCCTCCAATAGGATGGAAGTCATACTAGCTTGTATCCTGGATCTATACATATCAGCCTCACAAGTCACTCTGTGGGCCAAGCTTCATGTGAGACCACTCCAGTGGTTCCTTCTTCTACACCAGTGGTCACATTCACAACAAACACCACTATGTCTTGATCTCTCCACGGCTATGGGAGACCATGTTCTGGTGGACAAGGGACCCATGGAAAGGAATCCCCCTCAGAGGTCCCCTAAAGATCACCATAACATTGGATGCCAGCGTGCAAGGCTGGGGGATGCATTGTGAGGGGTAACTGTTCCAGGCAGACTAGACACCCGTCAATTCACACAGCATATCATCAACTGGCTTGACCTTAAAGCAGTGTCTGGCCACTCAACCCTTTTTCCACAGTATGCCCATCTATTGCATCCTAATCAGAATGGACAACACAAATGTTCACCCCTATATCAACAGGGAAATCAGCAGATCTACAGCAGGAGATCACATTATTCCTACTCTGGGCGAAGAACCAACTCTCCTAAGTGTCTCAGTAGGAGACATCCAACACACAAGACAACTGGTTGAGCTGCACCAGACTGGACTGCTTCTGTTTGGGAGCAATATATTTTCCTACCTGTGTACATTCACTCTTGAGCCACATAGCTGTTCTAGACACGCTAGAGACTCCTTATAGTCCTCCCTATGTAATAGACAAAAGCTCTCAGAAGGTTGGTGCTCTGAGGAGGGTAAGACAATTCTTGACCTTTATTGTCTGAGTTGTGCTGCTGGTATCATAACTGTATTGGATATAACAAAAAATTCCTTCCAGTAGCACCTTAAAGACCAACTAAGTTAGTTCTAGGTATGAGCTTTCGTGTGCATGCACACTTCTTCAGATACACTGAAACAGATGTATTGGATATGTTGCTTTTGTAGCACTAGAGGGTGCTGAATACCCACTAATTTCAAGACTTTAGTTTGTAAGCCTAAAGGCAGGGTCTGTCTACAGTTCATTTTTGTAAGCTGCTATGGGAGAAAATTTGGCCAAGAACCAGAGTGAAAAAATGTTATAACTAGATAAGTAAGCAAGTCTGAGAAATTTTCTGAAAAATAAGTGCATCAGTAGAAAAACAAGCTGTTCTGCTCTTCAATATTTCCTGTGCTTTTTGTTCTAGTAAGTACTGTAGCTGTGATGAAGTCAGTTTTATTGCCCCTTGTTATCTGTGTGGCTTTTGATTTCTTCTAGAATAACATTAATTTTGTGTTAGACTTAGAAATGTAAGTGTTGATGTGAGTGAAAATGTACTCCTAAAGAGATGTATGCCTTTTGAGAACAAATTGTTTTGTGTTAATCACTTTGCTTTTGAGTGAACAAGTCATGTTAAATAGGACGTGTGCTGAAAATTATTATAGGCTGAAATTATTATAGGATGAAAATGGATAGTTGGAGTCATATGTGCCAAACCTTCAATAAAATACCTCCGGTTGTGAACAGGATCCATTCCAGAGGTCCAGCCGGATCCCGAGGTTTTTGCAACCCGAGGAGAAGCGGTAGACCACTTTGCGCATGCATGCGGGGGAAACACTTCCAGGTTTGCCGCTTTCACAACCTGAAGTTTACGTTACCTGAGGGTACCTGAGGGTAACGTAACCCGAGCTGCTGCTGTACTGATTTCATTGACAATGCTGGACACTCAGAAGGAAATTTGGCTTAATGGGGAAACTTGATTAATTTCACAAATTGACCATTATCACACATTTATGTAATTGTCAGGACAAATAAAGTCCATCATTATTATACCCATACTACATGGAGCAGGACTGTGGCTGCAAAGTAATCCAGTTTTATAATACCCACTTTTTGAAGGAAGAAGGTTAGTTGTGGATGATAATGCAGTGTAGATAACCTGCCATTTTGGAGTGGGAGAGTTGGCTTTTTTTAGGGAAATGTAGTGGGGAGGGGGCTGTGAAGATAGTAGCAGCAGTGCAGTTAATTAAGGGCTAGAGGAGGCGACAAAAGGCAGGGAAATAACAGAGGGTTTCAGTGCTGTGTAGAGGAGACATATGGGTGCCAGGTCCACCTGTAGAGGGACAGCAGGTTTACCTGTTGAGAACCAACAGCAAGTAGACTTGGAATATAATTTTCTCCAAAGCCTGGTCTACTTAGGCCTCTTCACCTCTCAGTCACTATATCTAATATTTATTATTTATTTATTACATGTACCTTTTTCATTCATGGAACTCAATGTGGTGTATATTTTTCTCCTTCCTATTTCATCCTCACAACAACCCTGTGAGGTAGGTTAGGCTAAGAGATGGCAACTGGCCCAAGGTCACCCAGTGAGCTTCATGGCTGAGATTTGAACCCTGGTCTCCCAGATCCAACACTCATAACCATTAGGCACACTGGCTCTCTATATCTACCAGAAATGTATATCTGTTTCCAGATGCTATTTATTTATTTATTTATTTATTTATTTATTTATTTATTTATAATGATTATTTTTATTAGTTTTTCAATTACAATAATCCAATAATAGCCTCATTATAACAATGCCATATTATAATACAATTCCTAATACAAATCATTCAGATACCAAATTATATAATTTAGGTGGCCCCCCCACATGCTAGAATTGATGGTGATTTACTTTGTTTCTGCGTTCCAAAATCTTATTGGTTTCAATCACATTCCCGTCATAATAGTAATCCCTTCTACAACAGCTGCAATATTTATAACTTCTATTTGTGTTGACACATTAAGTAATTTATAAGACTACAAGGGAACATCTCATACTGTATCATTGTTCTTCCTGTGTGTGACATTTATTCTGTCCATGATGTTTCTTCCTGTCCTTGTATGTCAGTCTTTACCCGGTTGTTGCTGCAATCTGTCATGCCTTGAGCAGAACTGATATCCCAATGTTGTTCCAGAAATTTCTCCCTTACTCAATCCCTTCCAGATTCCATACTCGCAAAATGATAATTAACACAGTCCAATTAAATTTCTCCCTCAGTCCCGTGCTTCTTTGTTTTGCAACTTTAGCAATAGCTGCAAAGTCACTCTATCCCAGTCAGTAACCTGTTTTCGCCATTTTTCCTCCCAGAAAGAATCACTAGGAAGAAGAGTGATTTGTTATACTGCCGGTGCCCTTGGCAAGTTTCCAGGCTCCTTTCATTTCTCTGTTCAGCCGAAGATAAATAGCACATACCTTTCAGATTCCATACTCACAAAGTGATAATTAGCAAAGTCTAATTAAATTAAATTCCCAATCCTTTTAATGTTAATTCAGTTTTTTGGGTTTTTTGCACACACAGTTCCATTTAATGTTGTATTCCATATCTGCAATCCATTTTCCTCTTTCTTCACTTACTCTTTGTAGAAATTGATTTAACATCTAGGGAGGGTTGCTGAATCATAAATGTAAAAAAGAAAACTTTATATAAAGAAGCTGTCGGCTCCCCTCCCCCCACACTGTCTTTTACACTTCTTTCAAATTCAAACCTTAAAGACCTTGTAGCTGGTTCACTTCCGCAGTTCATGATCTCAACTCTTCTAGAACGTGTCTATACATTAGTCCAAAATAAACTAATTAACAGAAGAACCTCTGCTTCTTAATGGTGGGTAGGAGGGTTATTGACAGGCAGAGTGCTTTTGCACTCAGCACCTCCCTGCCTCCTGCGTTCCATGCCAGAGTGAGAGCCAGGTACCTAGACAAACTGCGAGTGAAGGCCTTTCCCCCTGACCCTAGAGGGAACTTGCAAGGATAATTACCCACAATTATCCTTGTTTTTTCTTCACCAACGATCTCCCACTGTCGTGGGAGCTGTCTCCTTTAAGCCTAAGTATTTATTTATTTGGAGTATTTATTCCCACCACTACCCCCAAAAGCAACCTGCAAATGCCTGTGATTTCCAGCCTTCCATCCCACATTAGCATAAGCAGGAAAGGAGCTAATGCTTTCTTTTTAAAGCTATTTTAAAATGCTTGCAGGAAGCTAATGTACAGTTTCTTCCTAAGTAACTGTATGGAGAAAAATATGGTTGCCCCGTATGCCTGGTAGTAGTAGGATCTGGAGAGGAGTAAAGCAGCCACAGTCTTTTGGGTACACACATGCTTGCTCATTGTTGCTTAAGCCATAGTTTGACTTAGTGTTACATGTGAATCAGGCCACTGGGCATCCAGCCTGCAGTGGCAAAGATCCTGTGTGGAAGGTGGGATGTTTTTATTCACACTGAGATGCACCAGCCCTCCTGTACGAAAGTCCTCCTTTTAGGACACACTTGGGTATTTTGCTAGTAATTAATAACAAATAATTTTCTCTTCTAGACAGCAGTGAGTTTCTTGCTGATGATTGCAGTATAATTGCTGGTGGGAATCTCATAGGCTGGCATCCTGATTCTGCTGCTGTGTTATGGCGAAGAATATTGGGAATTCTTGGAGATGTGAACAGTATCCAGTGTCCTAAAATACACGCCAGAGTTTTTGAGTATCTCTTTGCGCTGTGGTACAAATTAGCAAAGGTAAGGTTTGCTACTATAGACTTTGTCTACTGGAGAGTTAGTAGACTAATGTGAGATGCTAAAATAAATAGAACAGGAAATACCATAACTGTTTAATCTGTGGACTTAGCTAGATTAGTAAAGAAAATGCATTTTATATGTGTTATATGGGTGGCGCTGTGGGTTAAACCACAGAGCCTAGGGCCTGCCGATCAGAAGGTCGGCAGTTTGAATCCCTGCGACAGGGTGAGCTCCTGTTGCTCGGTCCCTGCTCCTGCCAACCTAGCAGTTCGAAAGCACGTCAAAGTGCAAGTAGATAAACAGGTACTGCTCCGGCAGGAAGGTAAATGGCGTTTCCGTGCGCTGATCTGGTTTGCCAGAAGCGGCTTAGTCATGCTGGCCACATGACCCAGAAGCTGTACGCTGGCTCCCTCGGCCAGTAAAGCGAGATAATAATAATAATATAATAATAATTTATTATTTATACCCCGCCCATCTGGCTGGGCCTCCCCAGCCACTCTGGGCGGCTTCCATAAAAACCAAAAATACAGTAAAATATCACACGTTAAAAACTTCCCTGAACAGGGCTGCCTTAAGATGTCTTCTGAATGTCAGGTAGTTGTTTATCACTTTGACATCTGCTGGAAGGGCGTTCCACAGGGCAGGGGGCTACTACCGAGAAGGCCCTCTGCCTGGTTCCCTGTAGCTTTGCTTCTCGCAATGAGGGAACCGCCAGATGGCCCTCGGCTCTGGACCTCAGCGTCCGGGCAGAATGATGGAGGTGGAGACGCTCCTTCAGGTATACTGGACCGAGGCCGTTTAGGGCTTTAAAGGTAAGCACCAACACTTTGAATTGTGCTCGGAAACATACTGGGAGCCAATGTAGGTCTTTCAAGACCGGTGTTATATGGTCTCGGCGGCCGCTCCCAGTCACCAGTCTAGCTGCCGCATTCTGGATTAGTTGTAGTTTCCGAGTCACCTTCAAAGGTAGCCCCACGTAGAGTGCATTGCAGTAGTCCAAGCGGGAGATAACCAGAGCATGCACCACTCTGGCGAGACAGTCCACAGGCAGATAGGGTCTCAGCCTACGTACCAGATGGAGCTGGTAAACAGCTGCCCTGGACACAGATTTGACCTGTGCTTCCATGGACAGCTGTGAGTCCAAAATGACTCCCAGGCTGCGCACCTGGTCCTTCAGGGGCACAGTTACCCCATTCAGGACCAGGGAATCCTCCACACCTGCCCGCCTCCTGTCCCCCAAAACCAGTACTTCTGTCTTGTCAGGATTCAACCTCAATCTGTTAGCCGCCTCCATCCTCCAACCGCCTCCAGACACTCACACAGGACCTTCACCGCCCTCACTGGTTCTGATTTAAAAGAGAGGTAGAGCTGGGTATCATCCGCATACTGATGAACACCCAGCCCAAACCTCCTGATGATCTCTCCCAGCGGCTGCATGTAAATGTTGAAAAGCATGGGGGAGAGGACAGAACCCTGAGGCACCCCACAAGTGAGAGCCCAGGGGTCTGAACACTCACCCCCCACCACCACTTTCTGAACACGGCCCAGGAGGAAGGAGCGGAACCACTGTATGACAGTGCCCCCAGCTCCCAGCCCCTCAAGACGGTCCAGAAGGATGTTATGGTCGATGGTATTAAACGCCGCTGAGAGATCCAGCAGAACTAGGAAACAGCTCTCACCTTTGTCCCTAGCCCGCCGGAGATCATCAACCAGTGCGACCAAGGCAGTTTCAGTCCCATGATGAGGCCTGAATCCCGACTGGGATGAGCGCCGCAACCCCAGAGTCGTCCGTGACTGGACCTAACAGTCGGGTCCTTTACCTTTTTATATATATTATAACATTGTGACACCAGATGGCATTGTAGAGTTCCATTTTTGCCAAAACAATTTCTCATACAAAGTTTACAACGCGTTTTTCGGAAACACTTATTTGATGTGTCTAGATCCAGCCTGTCTAAAATCTTACGAATATTGTATGTTAAATGTTTAAAAGCTTATTTTCAACTACCCATTGAGACCATAGTGAAGATTTTAATATTTAAACAGATGAATGGTACTGGGATGAAGTGTGCTTGTAAATAATGTTCCCGACTGTACCAACCCTAATTTGTAACCCCTCAAAAATTCAATAATGTTTCAGTTGTTTTGAGATAGGAAGGAAATTTGTACAAAGGTTAGTTGTTCAAATTAGTTGGACTACAGTAACAAATTCCATACTAATCAGAAACTGAGATTAGCAAACTCATGATTCAGTGTGCTGTGTAACCCAGGGCAGCCCCACTATATACCTCAGGAGGTAAGAACATAAGAAGAGCCCTAGTGAATGAGACTCGAGGCTTGTCTAGCCCATCATCCTGATCTCACAGGGGTCAACCAAATACTAGGGGCATCCTGCAAGGCAACCTGATAACCTAGTGGGACTTTCCAAAGGAAAGGAGAAGCATTACAACAGCCGCTTTAGTTCCCAAACTTCATGCATCACAGATTATTGATGAGAAAAGGGCCCTCTTTAGTTTGGGATTTTCCAAAACAATCAGAAAAGAAAGTGTGAGATCCTAGTAAGGTTACTTACTATCTATCTATCTATCTATCTATCTATCTATATCTATCTATCTATTTTTATTTATTTATTTATTTATTTATTTATTTATTTATTTATTTATTTATTTATTTATTTAGATAAGGGACAATCTTGCTATCAGTCTGGATAACCAATCCACTCCCTCTCCTCCTACTTTAATTCCTCCACTCAGAATATTTGCATCATGGTTGTTCAAGGTAAGTTTTTCATGCACCTTGGTCTGGACCAATCTCATTTGTATCCTGCTTTTGTTTACCTTCAGACTTATACTTCTAAACTCCCAAATTGCTTTTTAAACATGGAGGAAGGAATGCCTTACTATGTTAATTTTGTAGCTACCTCTAATGTTGGGATACGGGTGGCGCTGTGGGTTAAACCACAGAGCCTAGGACTTGCCGATCAGAAGGTCGGCAGTTCGAAGCCCCGCGACGGGGTGAGCTCCCCTTGCTCGGTCCCTGCCAACCTAGCAGTTTGAAAGCACGTCAAAGTGCAACTAGATAAATAGGTACCGCTCCAGCGGGAAGGTAAACGACGTTTCCGTGCGCTACTCTGGTTCGCCAGAGGCGGCTTAGTCATGCTGGTCACATGACCCGGAAGCTGTCTGTGGACAAACACCGGCTCCCTTGGCCAATAAAGCGAGATGAGCACCGCAACCCCAGAGTCGGTCACGACTAGACCTAATGGTCAGGGGCCCCTTTACCTTACCTTTAATGTACATGTAGCTATACAGTGGTACCTCGGGTTACATACGCTTCAGGTTACATACGCTTCAGGTTACAGACTCCACTAACCCAGAAATAGTACCTCGGGTTAAGAACTTTGCTTCAGGATGAGAACAGAAATCGCGTGGTGGCGGCGCAGCAGCAGCAGCGGGAGGCCCCATTAGCTTAAAATGGTACTTCAGGTTAAGAACAGTTTTAGGTTAAGAACGGACCTCCAGAACGAATTAAGTATGTAACCAGAAGTACCACTGTACTGACTATACAAATCTAAACATAACATCAACATAAGCCTTTAAAATTCTTTTGTTTCTGAATGTATGTTGAAACTTTTTTTAATATATTCATTAGTTTGGATTTGACCTAAATACAAAAAGTTCACAAGGGCTGCGATTTCAGTGACAGAAGCCTACATGTGACCACTACTCTTTATTAAGGATTTTTGAGTAAACTTCAGGAGTGCACATCACTCTATTCACATTATGGAGAAAGAGGAGACTGTTCCCTTGTGCCCTGTTTGAATGATGCCTGAAGTCCTGTAATGAAAGCAGAGTCAGCATCTACAGTAATTTAGTGAATTCTGTGCAACCAGCCTGTGATGTGCAAATTAATTGGTTAATTGGGATGTAAATAAGAATATATTAAGTTGCACTTAAGCTTTAATCTACTATTTTTATAATAAAGTGTGCTGTTCTGTCCTCAACGTCCCTTCCTTAGTGTTGGTATTTTACCGGTATTTATAATACAAAACGTTAATTATCAAACCTAATAATGGATTATATGCATTTGTGCTGTTCTCTTCATAGAAAGTTCTTTGATTCAGAGAGGCTTCTATGGATGGAAGGGCAGGTGCCATTTTTGCTGATTCTCTCTCTCCACTGCAGCCACACACTCCTCCTGTGTTTTTCCAAAGGGTCCCTCATTCCTTTAGAGCAATCTTCCCGGAGCTGCAGTGGAGGAAGAATATCTGAAAATTGCAACTCTCACCTTCTATTAGCTGAGGCCTTTGCTGGATCAAAGCTATTTTGTTTGTGGGTGAGAAATGTTGACGTTAAGTTCCATAAAAGTTCCAAATCATAGAAAATGTAACTTAAAATGTGCCCTTTATCATCTTGAGAAGGATGTCTTGAACAGTTGTCTTTGTTTCATATATTGTAATACAATACTCATGTTCTGATTATTTAGAAGCTGTCTTATTCATAAAACATACTCTTTTATTTTAGGCTACCACCTTATCAGATGAATATAAGGAAGGGAAGCTTCAAGCCTACAAACTGATATGTGCTATGATGGCCAGACGCCAAGATTTTGTGCCAAATCCTGACTACCTGGTGCACTTTTATCTTGTCATGCATATTGGATTAACTAGTAAAGATCAGGTACAAATACTATATTTCTAGTTCTGAAAACTGAACTGCGTTAATTTAACATGCTTTCTAAGGTTTGGATCCCGAGCCACAGTATGGCTTGAGACCCTGGTGGGATTTACCAGTTCTTCCCTTCCCCTCCAACCTACTCCCCCTTTTCTGGAGGTTCCCCCAGCCCACCACAGTATGATGGTGTGATGCAGCAAAGAGCTGCAGGGGGAATCTATGCTAGTTGTTTTCTTTTGTTTTGCTGGCACTGTGTATGGGACATCCCTACTGGTGCATGGGGAATTGAGATCCAAGCCACTATCTCTTTGGTTACTAATGAAAACTGAATGACTTGGAGATTTCCATCAAAAATGGCTTCTGGATGTCTCTTTCTATTTCATGCAGGTCCTGCAATCTGTCCATTCATTATGTGAAAATTCAGTTATCTGAACATAAAGAATTCTGCCCAAACCTCACTATACACACTGCAGATTCAGATAGCCAAACAGCTAGAGTTTGCCCCCTCCCTCCCTCCCTTCGTTCCTTATTTGTTTGTGGTTTGTTGGTCAGTGGCAACCATTTTCTCATTCTTTCATATGTATGAGAGAGGAAGTGGAAAGAGAGATGGGACAAATCAGGTTTGTTTGTTTTTTTGTCTTTCTTTTGCCGGTTGGCTAAAGCCCTTTTAGAAACAAACCATGATGGGGGAAGGGGAAAAGATCACAAATTAGAATTGTTCCCATAGGAAATAATTGAAATTGTCAGCTCATTATGCAAACACCCGCCTTACAGATGATTTCCTGGGAACACATTGTGTTCGGTAAGTGGGACCTGTGTGATAGCCATTAGTTCCTGGTGTGAGGTAGGTGCTACACAGCACTTTTAAATGGCAATATTTATGCTCAGGAGGCTTCTCAAGCAAGTAAGACAAGGTGAAGGAAAAAATTAGAGCTTGGAAATAAGTAGAGCATGTTAGATAGAGGAGGTTTAATTGTGTAGAAAAAATAAGGCTGCAGAACTTCAAGGAAAGCTGCAGGGAAAAAATGAGTTAACTAGATTTGAAGGTGGCATATTGGACAGAGAAAGTGAATCAGTTTCAGGTTTGCCAATGGTAAAGCAGGAAGTGAAAGTAAAGAAAAGAGGACCAAGAGTAAAGGAGCTCTACAGAGCACAAAAAATGAAGAGTTTAAAGAGAGATTTGAGAGTGCACAAATTGTCATCTCATCTGTCCTCCCAGTTGAACGACGTGGCCCCGGGAGAGAGGGAAAAATAGTGGAAGTGAACAGCTGGCTTCGCAAATGGTGTAAACAGGAACGGTTTGGATTCTTAGATCACGGACTGCAGTTTCTTGAAGATGGACTTCTGGCAAGCGATGGGCTGCACCTCACAACGGTTGGGAGGAATGTTTTTGCCAAAAATCTCAGAAACCTCATCAGGAGGGCTTTAAACTGACTAATGTGGGGGAGGGAGACGGTGCTCCTGAAGGTAGGAGTCTATCAATTGATGAAGATGATCATCCAAATGTCATAGACCAAATGGAGCAAACAGCACGCAGACCTAGTGGTGGGAGGAAAAAATCCTTAAATAAAAGACACGGGGGAATGATTAATGGACTTCAATGTCTGTACACTAATGCGCAAAGCATGGGAAATAAACAAGATGAGCTTGAGCTCTTGGTACAGCAAACTAAATATGACATAATAGGCATCACTGAAACCTGGTGGGATAAGTCCCACGATTGGAATGTAATAATGGAGGGATACAATCTATTTCAGAGAAACAGACCAGACAAGAAAGGAGGAGGAGTGGCGTTATATGTCAGGGATGTGTATACCTGTGAAGAGATCCAAGATTTAGAACCTCAAAGCCAAAGTGAGAGCATTTGGGTCAAAATTAAGGGAGAGAAGAATAACAGTGACCTCATTGTGGGAGTTTACTATAGATCCCCAAGCCAAACGGAGGACATAGATGATGCCTTCCTGGAACAGATGGCCAAGCATGCAAAAGGAAGGGAGATAGTAGTAATGGGGGACTTCAATTACCCGGATATTTGTTGGATGTCAAACTCAGCCAAGAGCATAAGGTCAAACAGATTCCTCACTGGCCTTGCAGACAACTTCGTTGTCCAGAAAGTGGGAGAAGCAACAAGAGGAACAGCCATTTTAGATCTGGTCCTAACCAGTGTTGATGACCTGGTTAGTGGGGTAGAAGTGGAAGGATCATTAGGCGCGAGTGATCATGCTCTTCTGAAGTTTACTATACAGCGGAAAGGAGCAGCCAAGCATACTAGGACTCAATTTCTTGACTTTAAGAAAGCCGACTTCATAAAACTTAGGGAAGTGCTGGGTGAGATCCCATGGACAGTAATACTAAAAGGAAAGGGAGTTCATGATGGCTGGGAGTTTGTTAAGAGGGAGATAGTAAAAGCACAACTTCAGGCAATACCAATGAGACAGAAACATGGAAGGTGCCTAAAGAAGCCAGGATGGCTATCTAAAGAACTTTTAACTGAGTTAAGATTAAAAAAGGATGTGTACAAAAAATGGAAAAGGGGGGAAACCACCAAAGAGGAATTCAAACAAATAGCCAGCACGTGTAGACACAAAGTCAGAAAAGCTAAAGCACAGAATGAACTCAGGCTTGCTAGAGAGGTTAAAAGCAACAAAGGAGAGGAGAGAAGGAGGAGAAGATGGTAAAATGCAAACAGGGGACACAGAAAGGGCTGAACTCCTCAATGCCTTCTTTGCCTCAGTCTTCTCCGATAAAGAAAACAATGCCCGACCTGAAGAATTTGGAGCAAATGATTCAGCAGAGGAAACACAGCCCAGAATAACCAAGGAGATAGTACAAGAATACTTGGCTAGTTTAGATGTATTCAAGTCTCCAGGGCCAGATGAACTGCATCCAAGAGTATTAAAAGAACTGGCAGATGTGATCTCAGAACCACTGGCATCTTTGAGAATTCCTGGAGAACAGGCGAAGTCCCGGCAGACTGGAGGAGGGCAAATGTTGTCCCTATTTTCAAAAAGGGGAAAAGAAAGGACCCAAATAATTACCGCCCAGTCAGTCTGACATCAATACCAGGGAAGATTCTGGAGCAGATCATTAAGCAAACAGTCTGTGAGCACCTAGAAAGGAATGCTGTGATCACCAATAGTCAGCATGGATTTCTGAAAAGTAAGTCATGTCAGACTAACCTGATCTCGTTTTTTGACAGAATTACAAGCCTGGTAGATAACGAGGAATGCAGTGGATGTAGCCTACCTTGATTTCAGCAAGGCATTTGACAAGGTGCCCCATGATATTCTTGTAAAGAAGCTGGTTAATTGCGGTCTTGACTATGCTACCACTCAGTGGATATGTAACTGGCTGACTGACCGAACCCAAAGGGTGCTCATCAATGGTTCCTCTTCATCCTGGAGAAGAGTGACTAGTGGGGTGCCACAGGGTTCTGTTTTGGGCCCGGTCTTATTCAACATCTTTATCAACGACTTGGATGATGGACTCAAGGGCATCCTGATCAAATTTGCAGATGACATCAAACTGGGAGGGGTGGCTAACACCCCAGAGGACAGGATCACACTTCAAAACAACCTTGACAGATTAGAGAACTGGGCCAAAACAAACAAGATGAATTTTGACAGGGAGAAATGTAAAGTATTGCACTTGGGCAAAAAAAATGAGAGGCACAAATACAAGATGGGTGACAGCTGGCTTGAGAGCAGTACATGTGAAAAGGATCTAGGAGTCTTGGTTGACCACAAACTTGACATGAGCCAACAGTGTGACGCGGCAGCTAAAAAAGCCAATGCAATTCTGGGCTGCATCAATAGGAGTATAGCATCTAGATCAAGGGAAGTAATAGTGCCACTGTATTCTGCTATGGTCAGACCTCACCTGGAGTACTGTGTCCAGTTCTGGGCACCACAGTTCAAGAAGGACACTGACAAACTGGAACGTGTCCAGAGGAGGGCAACCAAAATGGTCAAAGGCCTGGAAACGATGCCTTATGAAGAACGGCTAAGGGAGCTGGGCATGTTTAGCCCAGAGAAGAGGAGGTTAAGGGGTGATATGATAACCATGTTCAAATATATAAAAGGATGTCACATAGAGGAGGGAGAAAGGTTGTTTTCTGCTGCTCCAGAGAAGCGGACACGGAGCAATGGATCCAAACTACAAGAAAGAAGATTCCACCTAAACATTAGGAAGAACTTCCTGACAGTAAGAGCTGTTCAACAGTGGAATTTGCTGCCAAGGAGTGTTCCTGCTTGGCAGGGGGTTGGACTCGATGGCCCTTGTGGTCTCTTCCAACTCTATGATTCTATGAGTTCTACATCAAATTAGAGAAGAGAAGCCAACCAATCAAAAGCAAAGTAGATTAAGACACAAACTGATTCTACTTAAGAAAAGTACTATAGAAAAAGGTATTCCCGCTAATTTCAATAGGTAATAGATTACAAAAATCTTCAATAGTGCAAATTTTAAGTTATAAACCATATCAGTATTGTTCCACATTGCCACTGCCTTTTCAAAAAAATTCTCTTTTATACCTCTTGGTGGCAGTCTTGGCTTCAAGTTTTCCAGTTGGTAGCTATGGGATTCTAAGAGCCCATTGCGTTTTTGCTTTTCAATGGTAAAAGCTCAACAGTGTCCAATGCATATATACTTGCTGTATTTTTATCTAAATTGGCTAACCTGTGGCCCTCTAGATGTTGCTCACTTACAACTTCCAGCAACCCTAGCCAGCATGACCAGTGGTTAGAGATGATGGGAGTTGTAGCACAACATCTGGAGGGACAGATGTTAGTCACCTCTGATCTAAATGCTGCATCAGCTGAGCAGCTTCAACAAGCCTTTAGGATTCTCCAGGGTCCTCCCCACTTACGTGCATTTCACTGATGCGTGCGGAGGCCCAGAACATAACCCCTGCGCAAGTGGGGAGTCTCCTGTACATAGAAGTAGAAAGCATGAAGAAAAACATTTTTAGGAAAAGACCAGCACCGACTTAGGAGCTTCCAAGACTTATGGAATATTGAGGGCATAAATAAAAGAAAACTGTACAGAAACTAATCTCTTTCAGGGATAGGAAACTCCTGGGTTCACACTGAATGCCAAAGATAGGAACTGTTGTCTTGGTTGGTATTGATTCTGCTTTGGCATAACAAATGTGCTGCCTAAGCTAAATTCTTAGATTTCTCCATTGTTTTCTATGGGCAACTCTTGTTTTTGCCCTGTGGGAGGGGACATGCTTCTGTAGGGGAAACATTTAGCATACCGTGCGTCTTTATAGGTTGTAAGTCTGTGGGCATGAAGTAGCTTGTTTTTCTTGAAATTATGCAAGATGTTCTAAAAAGCTTTTCAGTGGCAGGGTAAAAAGATTGTAAATAAACACAATTGTTTAGAAAGCATATGCGGGCTTCTTATTTACATGGGACAGAGAAATTTTCAATGCAATTGCTTCTGAAAAAGGAAGGGTTAAACCTTTCCACTTTGTGCACTCCTCATGCTAACCAGAACCCTGTAGCTGCAAGCCTTCAGAGTGCCATGTTTTCCTTTGCACCTCCTCAAACTGCCCCCTCCCCTAGTCCTCAACAGCACTATAAGGCTCCTGTCCCGGGCTAGGTGGAGCTCTCCTAGGGAACGGGGATAGACTGCGACATTGCATCTCTCACTTGTTCTCTCCACTGCTGAGCTTAGTTAACTGAATTAACGAAATCTTTAAAAGGCAAATAAATCCTTAAAATATTTAAAATATCCTGTTGTGAATAATTTTGGTTTATCTTCTGACCTATACCTCTCTGATATCTCTTAGTAATTGCAAAATATTTCCTGAAACATGTTGATATTTCCTGAAACATGTTGATATTTGCTGTACCTTGCTTATCCTCAACCTTGCACACCAACCTTAGACACATCAGCCATAAGACTTTATAAGACCGCCCCCATTACACCCCATTCCAACCCCCATTCTGCCTACTTTCTGCCCACTTCTGGGTCCAGAAGGTCCCGCACGCCAGCGTTCGTGTGTCAATTGGACACACACAAACTAAATCTTAAAATTAGGACCAGAACCACTATAATACACTGTCCTCAATTCCCATTTCATGGAGCATGATACCATGGTCCATGGGGTCAAAAGCTGCAGAGAGACTGAGAAGCAGAAGCCAACCCGCTTGCCCTATCAAAACAAACTGTGTCATCTAAGAATGCTTACAGCTGCCCCACTGCAACTCACCTTGCACAAGAAGCGGATATTTGTGACTGGTCTATAGTTATTCTAGTCCAACAAGTCCAGGGCTGGTGTCTTTAGGGGTGGTCACACCACTGCCACTTCAAGGCAGCCGGCATCACCCCTGTTATGCAGTATAGTGTTAACCACACTCTGGACCCAACCAGGCAACTCCTCTCTGATAGATCTAATAAACCAGGCAGGGCAGGAGTCAATAGGGCACATTCACAACTGTATAGCCGCAAGTACCTTGTCCACATCAGCTGATTGCATGAACTGAAACTAACTCCACAACAAACACATCACCAACTATGACACTGGGTACTTTAGGGTCATTTCATATTTCATAAACATTTTAATGGATAACAGAGTTTACCAGTAAAATAGTAAAATGTTATCCTCTAAACCTACCAAGACATAAATTATAATTAAATATTCTAGGGCAATGATTGTAGTGGTAAATACATCCTATAAGTACAAAAGTAGGAGCTACTCCATGCTCATTCTTCGCTACTTAATTCATCATAGTAGCACTATAAACAACCGTCCCTCGAATGTGTTTCCACACTAGACAGATTCAAGAGTTTCCATTTAAACTTTTTATCCACCATAGCTAGAAGCCTGCTTCTCAGTCTGAACGTCTGCACCCCTGTCCTGAATGCTGGCTACAAGCATTCTTTCTGATAAGTGTCTCTCGCCTACCAGGAGGGCCAGAATTTACTGTTCCATCCCTCTTCCCACACAATTCTTACTAGAATCGCTCCCTCACTCATTTCCCCGCACATGATGCCCCAAAAGGACAGCAACCAAAAAGCCATGTCCATTTTCTGTTGCCATCCTTGTAGCAACTCAGTTAAAATAACTGTTCCCTTTCATTCTGCTAATCTGAAGATGGTAAAATGTGATCTCGTCTTGAACAACAAAAGATACCCTCCAATGTGATCCAAGTTTCTACATTGCAGTAAATATGAGATGACTGTGAACACCATCCTACTTTGTGCCTTTAGTAAATTTTCTATATGGTGTGTGGGGTGAATTTAGCAAAATAATTTTCATCTATATGAATAATTTTTGGCAGTTTGTATACTTGTTGATATGTAAAAACAGCAACAACCCAACACCCTTTTACCTATTGTTTTACTTTATTTGTTTATTTAATACCCACCCTTCACCACAAGGTCTAACAACATTATTTTAAATGTGGTATAAACAGTTATGTTGTAAAATCATTTATCATTTTGTATTAGAATAATTTTAAATGGCGATCAGTATATGCTGGTTATGTGTGTGAGTAGTGTGTAGTTGTAATAGCTATTTAATACCTTGTTGCATTCATTTTTATTCCCAACCCGTGTACACTGAGGTAGTTTATGAAGTAATCTTGACATACCAAATGACTTTGGAGGAGTCATTTGGTTTGTGCTCCATAATTCTGTCCAGTGGTAACCTTGGCTGGTGAATTGCATGTAAGGGCTTTCTGAACTTTTTATTTATTTATTTTTTTGCCAATGTGGAAGATATGGAGGCTTTGTGATGCTTGGGAAGAATTCATAGCTGATTTTCTTTTTCTTTCTGCCATTTCTTCATTTACTCTAGCAACAAGCTTTATAGTTAGGAGAATATTCCTATGCAATCATTGTAGTATTTGCGTTCTGCTTGAGAAATCATATGCACTCTTGATCAGATCTAGGACTTTGGGAATTTAAACTGCCAAATTCTGACACCTTGACATCCATGTTATGCAAATAGCACTTTTCCATATATCCATATAAGGCATTGTTTAATTACAATTTGCAAAAAAAAGTCAAAGGTGTTTATGTAGTTCAAAATATTTTTATGTATTTGTTTGTAAGGCTCAAGGAAAGTATTGAATCACTTTCATGTTGCCCTCCTTAGAATTTGCTCCTAACACTGCAGCCTCATGTAATTTATACAAGCAAGTTAAGTTAGATGCAGAGGAAACAGCAAATTTTACTTTATAAACCTAAAATGCCCAACAATGGAGACAGTGTACAGAAAATAGCTAGATTTATTATACAAACTGAGATATGTCAGATAATTTGTCCCACATAATATTTGTTCTTGATAAACCTTTTATCTATATGTTTGGAAGATCTTAACTGGTTTCTTGGGTGTATCATATTTAACAGACTGATTTGCTAGCCATTTTAAATGTTGACATTGCTTTGCTACCATGTCTATCATAGAGGGTTTTTAAAAAACTTAAGAACGGCAACAAACAGTTTATGAACTGTGTAGCCTGATCTGAAGTTGAGAAAGTAGAGTGTAGTTCTAAAAATCCCACCACAGCTGCCACTTAATTTAAATGTCTCATTCCCTTTTTATAAGGAAAATATGCTAAGCTCTTCAGTGACTGAAATTTTGTCCTTTTCTACATAATTAAGGGCAGGAATTAATCTGCAAAAATGCCAGCTTGTTCATGGTGAGGAACAACTCAGTCTTTCTGAGGACAGATGGTAGGTTATCAAGTTACATATATACATGGCAATAGGTTGAACAAGAATAGGAAAGGGGTACTTTTATAACTGACCTTTCTGTGAACTTGAATCAAGTGAGAGAATGTTTTTAACTGATCTTGCAATATTTTATTTTCATCAATACTTCGTTTGCAGTATTTCTAGAGATTTAAAGAGTTCATCCATTTTGTTCTGACATAAACAGGAGATCCTTCCTCCCATTTATGACACTACACAGCATCGTTCTGAATTGCACTGGTTCTTTCTGCCCTTTTCCATAACAACATCTACACTAAATTATACTGCAATTATATAAACAGTAGAAATGCTTCCAGACAAATCTCTCATTTTACATTTTCATTTCAGGTAATTGTTGAATAATTTGGAACCATAATGAACCAAAATTATTTTACACATTTATAGATCAATTATGAAAGAGGAAAGGGGGGACCTGTACAAATTGTAAATCAATTTCTATTGCCATCGCTATGTGCCTTGCTTACTGCTTATGGTTTTCTAGTTACTGTGTACCTAGCATTCAGTTAAAATGATTGATTTACTAGGCTCTAAGCTTCAAAATGCTGTTTGCTTTTATAGAATTGCATTTTGAAGGAAACAACCTAGTGTATTTGAACTATCTGATTGTGTGTGTGTGGCAAAATCACTTAAGCATAAAACAGATGTTCATGTTGCTGCTTTCCTGTGAGGCACAATCTTTTCATAATTGCCATTTCACCACATTTTTTCATAAAATGCATATTTGTAATCATTAAATATTTGAATGTTCAGCAGAAAGAAGTTGGTTTGGTTACCTTCACTCAGTCTTAGTCCATAACGTAAATTTGAGCCACAAAGGCTTATCTTTGAGAAAGTCTCCATGAAGGCTTATTTGTGGGTCATACATGCCTTTGACTCTTGGAAATGATTAGAACAAACTTTTGAATAATTAGTCAAAGTGATCCAAATGAAAATGGTGTATAACTTCCAACCAGGACTAGACTAAAGCTGGCTAAACTCAGGGTAGGTTTGCACAACTGGCTTTATCCCTCAGAAAGGTCATATTCGCAGACATCTTGTGACTATTGATCTAAGTCGGTGGTTTTCAACCAGTGTGCCATGGCACCCTGGGGTGCCTTGAATGATGATCAGGGGAGTTGCGGACAACACTGGACTCTGTGCTTTCCTTTCCTTCCCTCCCTCCTCTGATGCCCTTTCACGTCTCTGCCTTTCAAAAGCTTGCACAGCTGTCTATTGCAGTAACCCTGGCTATAAGCTCCGCAGGCGAATGGTGCCTCTGGGAGGCACCTCTCTTTGGGGCGGGGGGGGGGGGCAGCTCAGAGACCAGGGACAGCAGCAGCAGCTGCCCAGAGAACTCCCAAAAACAGGGGAGGGGAGAGGAAGTTGAGGGAGCACAAGGGAACATGCTTGAAAAAGGGGGAGAGGCTGCCAGCTCTGCAGGCAAGGGGTGACATAGCTGGGCTCTTGAGCCCCACAGGGTTCCACAGAAAGAATGCAGTTGATTAAGGGAGCCATGGACTCAAAAAGGTTGAAGATCTTTAATCTAAGTGGAAATGGGTGAATCCAAAACTTCCCACTATCTGTGAATGCCATAATGTACAAATTCAGTAAATCTAATTATTAAATAATTACTTTCTTTGCATTGGTCTGCAAAAGCAGTGTGCACTGAATGCTTCCTACAAGCCTATCATGTAATTGCGCTCACAATGAGTAAATGGCAAATTCACTTTGTGGTTGGATGTTGCAGCTTTAATTTTTTGGTTTACAGAATTTGAGAATGCATTCAGCTTGATCTGACTTTACTCCTGAGTGCTTTTGATGCACTTAATATCCACATGATATTTTAATAAGTGGGGAAAGGATGTTAGAAATCCTCAGACCTTGTTCTAAGTCCTGGGTTACAACCTGTGTCCTGGGTTATAAAATGTAAAATTGCAAGTTTCTCTATACAAAAATAATTCCCTGCAGTGAGATGCTGAGTAGAACTGCCTCCAACTACACAGACACCTGATCCCAGACTGATGGGAACTGAGCCCCTAGCCACACGGGGGACACAAACCAGCCCTGATTCAACTGACTATCAGAACACCATATCATATTCTGTCATGGAACATTGCAGGCTGGGGCAATAAGAAGGGAGACCTAGACCTAAACAATTATTTACGCGTTTAAAAAGTCCCGTACTAGAGGGATTCAGCACCTTTCATGAACCAGCATTCAAAATCAATCCTAATGGTCGCTATCAAGCAGGCCTGACTTTATACATATATACATATATAAAACCTCATTTGGCCCTCAAATTGAAATATCCAGCTCCATGCCCTCCTTTAGCCCAATCTTTGCTACTCAGTCTATCCAACTCCAACATTTTATTAATTAACACTTACTTTCTGCCATGTAGAAATAGGAAGGAACTGACAAGCCAATGATCTAGTCTTTCCAATTGAATGAATGAATGAATCTTTATTTGCGTCAGCCATTGGTCATAGCAATAAAACAATAAAACGTTATACAAAGAATAGAAATAAAAAGTCAATTATATAAAATACGGTACATTTTAGGGTTTTGAATCAATAGTCAAATAGTGGATCCTATTCTGATTGCCCAACTAATAACCTTGCAACCTTTGCTGTCACCTGCTCATCTTGATCTGCCAAGAGAAAGGACACTGTGGCAGTGGTTGGGCGACCCGGAATGGACAATAAAAGAGGGGTGATAATTTCATTCCTCAAGTCTTAATCAAGAGTGCAAGCCAGAAGGGCATGTGCCCCCGATTTGGTACTGCCATCTCTACAGGGACATAAGCGTTTTGTGTGTGGAATCTGTTGGAATCGTCTCTCAAGTACAGCCAAGGACAATATATTCAAACTTGTGAGAGTAAAAGTGCATCTATATTTTAGAATTGCTAAGTTATGCAAATAGGATGCCAGAGAGTCGAAATTGGAAGGTGGAAAATAGTCATACCATGGGCAAAATTTCCTTTTTGTGGCCAAGTTGCTCTGATGCTCGATATTGTTTAGGCGCTGACAAATTAGACTTGTTTGCTTTACTAAAACCCAAAGTGAGTAGCTGTTGTGGTGATAAAACACAAGAGTGAAGTTTTTGTTATATGTTATTACTGTTAACCAGAGGACTATACCTAAATACATGCCTATATTGATTTTTCCTGGTATCAGAGACTGGTATAACTTAAGTCAAGAATCTGGCATACATAGAGTTGCTGATTAAAGGAATTTTCTCTTGTCAGATTAATTGGTGACCCTGTCTAAAGGTTTTTGCCCTGTATTTGCTTGAGGATTGCTCTGTGATTTACTCCTCTGTCTGGCTTCATCTTTGAGGGTCTAATGTTGAATAGTCCTGCCTTGTGCCAGAGGTTGGATGAAGAAGTTCAACTTATAATAATAATAATTTATTATTTATACCCCGCCCATCTGGCTGGGCCTCCCCAGCCACTCTGGGCGGCTTCCATAAAAACCAAAAATACAGTAAAATATCACACGTTAAAAACTTCCCTGAACAGGGCTGCCTTAAGATGTCTTCTGAATGTCAGGTAGTTGTTTATCGCTTTGACATCTGCTGGAAGGGCGTTCCACAGGGCGGGGGCCACTACCGAGAAGGCCCTCTGCCTGGTTCCCTGTAGCTTTGCTTCTCGCAATGAGGGAACCGCCAGAAGGCCCTCGGCGCTGGACCTCAGCGTCCGGGCAGAATGATGGAGGTGGAGACGCTCCTTCAGGTATACTGGACCGAGGCCGTTTAGGGCTTTAAAGGTCAGCACCAACACTTTGAATTGTGCTCGGAAACATACTGGGAGCCAATGTAGGTCTTTCAAGACCGGTGTTATATGGTCTCGGCGGCCGCTCCCAGTCACCAGTCTAGCTGCCGCATTCTGGATTAGTTGTAGTTTCCGAGTCACCTTCAAAGGTAGCCCCACGTAGAGTGCATTGCAGTAGTCCAAGCGGGAGATAACCAGAGCATGCACCACTCTGGCGAGACAGTCCACAGGCAGATAGGGTCTCAGCCTACGTACCAGATGGAGCTGGTAAACAGCTGCCCTGGACACAGATTTGACCTGTGCTTCCATGGACAGCTGTTAGTCCAAAATGACTCCCAGGCTGCGCACCTGGTCCTTCAGGGGCACAGTTACCCCATTCAGGACCAGGGAATCCTCCACACCTGCCCGCCTCCTGTCCCCCAAAACCAGTACTTCTGTCTTGTCAGGATTCAACCTCAATCTGTTAGCCGCCATCCATCCTCCACCCGCCTCCAGACACTCACACAGGACCTTCACCGCCCTCACTGGTTCTGATTTAAAAGAGAGGTAGAGCTGGGTATCATCTGCATACTGATGAACACCCAGCCCAAACCTCCTGATGATCTCTCCCAGCGGCTGCATGTAAATGTTGAAAAGCATGGGGGAGAGGACAGAACCCTGAGGCACCCCACAAGTGAGAGCCCAGGGGTCTGAACACTCATCCCCCACCACCACTTTCTGAACACGGCCCAGGAGGAAGGAGCGGAACCACTGTATGACAGTGCCCCAACTCCCAGCCCCTCAAGACGGTCCAGAAGGATGTTATGGTCGATGGTATCAAACGCCGCTGAGAGATCCAGCAGAACTAGGAAACAGCTCTCACCTTTGTCCCTAGCCCGCCGGAGATCATCAACCAGTGCGACCAAGGCAGTTTCAGTCCCATGATGAGGCCTGAATCCCGACTGGAAGGGATCCAAATGGTCCGCTTCTTCCAGGCGTGCCTGGAGTTGTTCGGCAACCGCTCGCTCAATCACCTTGCCCAAGAATGGAAGATTTGAGACTGGACGATAGTTGGCCATCGTGGCCGCATCTAAAGATGGTTTTTTAAGAAGCGGTTTAATAACCGCCTCTTTCAGCGGGTCTGGAAAGGCTCCCTCACGGAGGGAAGCATTCACCACCCCACGAAGCCCATCGCCCAGTCCTTCCCAGCTAGCTTTTATAAGCCAGGATGGGCAAGGATCCAGGAGACAGGTGGTTGGTTTCACTCGTCCAAGCAGCCTGTCCACATCCTCGGAGGTAACAGATTGGAATTGATCCCACTCAACTTGACCAGACAGAACTCTAGCACTCTCCCGCCCCGGTCCTGCTCCCACGGTGGAGTCTACTTCTTCCCGAATCTGAGCGATTTTATCTGCAAAAAACTTTGCAAAATCATTGCAGGAGAACATGTGGCCCGTACTGGGCCCCGATGTTGCAGGTGGTTCCGCTAAATTGTGAACCACCTGAAAAAGTCTCCTGCTGCTGTTTTCTGCAGATGCAATAGAGGCGGTGAAGAAATTCTTCTTCGCCGTCGCTATCGCCACTTGGTAGGCTCGACGTTGAGCTCTAACCTGTGTCCGGTCAGATTCGGAATGAGTTATCCGCCACCGGCGCTCTAGCTGTCTCAACGATTGTTTCATTGCCCTCAGATCCGTGGAAAACCACGGGGCTGTCCGGGCTCCATGCAATCGGAGAGGGCGCTTCGGAGCCAAACAGTCAATAGCCCTGGTTAACTCCACATTCCAGCGGGCCACCAGGGAATCGGCTGAAAGGCCATCAACATGGGATAAAGCATCCCCTACCACTCTCTGGAAACCATTTGGATCCATTAAGTGGCGGGGGCGGACCATCCGAATTGGTCCCACCTCCCTGCAGAGGGGATGGGTCGCAGAGAAGTCCAGTTGCACCAGGAAGTGATCTGACCATGGCACTTCTTTCATTTCACTTTTAGTTAGTGTCAGATCACCAACATCCATAGAGGTAAACACGAGGTCCAAGGCATGTCCGTGGCTATGGGTTGGGCCAGACTTATTCAGGGACAGCCCCATGGAGGCCATGCTTTCCACGAAGTCCCGAGCGGCCCCTTGTAAGGTCGTGTCGGCATGGATGTTAAAATCCCCTAGGACAACCAAGCTGGGTGTCTCCAGGAGAACATCCGCCACGACCTGAAGCAGCTCGGGCGGGGAATCCTTGGTGCAGCGGGGAGGTCGGTACACCAAAAGGAATCCTGTACTGCCCCTATTGCCCAACTTCCAGAACATGCACTCGGAAAACTGGGTCTTCCCAATAGGATGCCTGGTGCAAACTAATGACTTTCTAAAAATCACTGCAACCCCCCCTCCCCGCCCACATGACCTGGGTTGCTGTGCGTAAGAGAAACCTGGTGGACAAGCAGCGGCAAGGACAGGCCCATCTGCTTCATCCAACCAAGTCTCTGTTACACATGCCAGATCAAGTCCTCCTTAACACATGCCAGGTCAAGTCCTCCCAAACTTAACATTGGCCCCCTAATGTCTCAACAAATGAAACGGATTTGTAAAAATGTTACATGGAAAAAATATGAGAGACATTACACTTACTTCTGTAAAACAAGAAAATCTTTAATAAAAAATAAAAATAAAAACATTGGCACCATGTGCTATAAAAATGTACTAAAACTGACTGTCAAATTTCTAATTTGCTTTTATCTACTGTTCAACTCTTCAGGTTGCCCTAAAGCTTTAGGAATATAGATTTGTCAAAAATCATTATCAAATAGATTCTTAATTATTTTATGGTTTCTGCCACACAAATACAATATACTTGGCTCATACCACTGACAAGTGTGCTGTGATTTTACTTTCTTACTTACTTACTTTCTTACTTACTTGCTTGCTTGCTTACTTACTTAAGTATTTACTTATTTACCTACTTATTTATTTTAAAGGGGTGGTGGTCTTCTTGAGTTGATTTTTTTAAAATGGCATATGCAAAGCAGGAGATCAAAGTGCCTCTCTTTTTTCAGTACTTAGCTGGGCTATTTTGTTTAATTTAAGTTAGCAGATGTTACATAGCATGCAGACAAATTGGAGAGGATTCCAAGGAGTCAGCAAAGATTAGTCTGAGCTTGTAAAGTGTAGCATATTTATCCTAGTGAAAAGATTATGGTACTTTCCAAAGAGCTAAACTGATGTCATAAACATGAAGGGAGTAATTTTGTGGTCTAGAAGGACAATATTATGCATGAATCCATAATAATTATTATAGGCAGACCCCATTCATTCATACTATTCCTTAACTGCCCTTCACCATAACATCTCAGGGCGGATTACAACAATATAATATAATATAATATAATATAATATAATATAATATAATATAATATAATATAATATAATATAATATAATATAATATAATATAATATAATACAAAACTTTAGAAACAAGTATTGCTTTTATAATTTTTTCAATTTATATAGCACCCTTTAACAGAAGAGCTGTGTACAACATTAGAAACACATTACAGAACTTCAGTGATAAAAACTTAATAAAAAAACATACTGACTGACAACCAGTAATAAAATATTCATCAAAATAAAAGTCCACTCCCCCACACTTTCACAGACCATAGATTATTTAACCTGGCCACAGGATTGTGCACCAGCTGAAGTTTCCAAACCGTCTTCAGAGGCAGCTCTACGGATAACACGTTGCAGTAATCTAACCCAGAGCTTAGGTAAAGGTAAAGGGACCCCTGACCGTTAAGTCCAGTCGCGGACGACTCTGGGGTTGCAGCGCTCATCTCACTCTATAGGCCGAGGGAGCCAGCGTACAGCTTATGGGTCATGTGACCAGCATGACTAAGCTGCTTCTGGCAAATCAGAGCAGCACACGGAAATGCCGTTTACCTTCCTGCCAGAATGGTACCTATTTATCTACTTGCACTTTGACGTGCTTTCAAACTGCTAGGTTGGCAGGAGCAGGGACTGAGCAACGGGAGCTCACCCTGTCACGGGGATTCGAACCGCCGACCTTCTGATTGGAAAGTCCTAGGCTCTGTGGTTTAGACCACAGCACCATCCGCATCCCTAACCTAGAGCTTACCAGAGCATAAATAACAGTGGTTAGGCTGTTCCTGTCCTGATAAGGGCACAGTTTGGCCACCACAGTTGATGAAAGGCAGTCCGTGCCACTGAGGCTCATTGAGCCTCAAGTGACAGCAAAGGATGCAGGAGTACCCCCAAACCACGTACCCACTCCTTCAGAGGGAGTGTAACCCCATCAACCTTCCAGCCATCCAGTCTAGGGAACCAGCCACTGATAGTGCCTCAGTCTTCTCTGGCTTGAGTTTCAGTTTGTTGGCTCTCATCCAGTCCATTGCTGAGGCCAGACATTAGTCCAGCACATCCACTGCCTCACCTGCAAATATACAAAAGAGAAGTAGAGCTGTGTGTCAGCATATTGCTGACAGCGTACTCCAAACCTCCAGATAACCCCTCTCAGCGGTTTCATGTAGGTATTAAACAGGTATTAAACTGCATAGGGAATAGAATTGAACTTAGACAGGAAGACTGTGTTTAGCGTCTTGGGAGAATATTCAGACAGGAGTTAACTGGAGGACTGAGTTTGAGAAGCAGAGCTGTGAGGATACCATCTGCTTGGATCTTATTCCAGTCAGGCAGGGAGAGATCTTCTAGGAAGAGAAGACTCCCAAACCAATTAAGAGGGCTGTGGTGCTCCCATGGGTCTGCTAGAAGTACCTCAGGAGTGTGATTGATAAAAAGTTGGAAAACTGACAGAAAGTACCACCTTGTTTAAGAACCAAAGTAATAAACTGTAACACCTATGCAGCTAAGTTAAGGAAGTGAAGTGAAATAACTTGAAATAAGCTAAGCATTTATCAGCTAGTCTGGAAACCTGTAACATCTAATGGAAGAGTAATAACTGAAAATAAGCAACTGAACTTTAAAATCATTTGCTTTACCAACTTTAAAATCATTTGTTTTACCAACTTGGTCCAGATAATAAATCTTTCTTATTTGTTCAACTTCTGCCTGAGTCTCCAAGTATCAAGGTTTTATCCTCACACAAAAACCAATACAATAACCCATGGTGTTTGTAAAGAGTAGGTGGGATCTGCCATTATTGATGGCAGAATGGTGGAATCCGCTATATTTTTGGTTGCAGTGGTGGGATCTGCTACATTTTGGTGGCAGTGGGATCTGCTACAGGTGAACTTGCAGCATGCTATTGCATTTTGCTGATACCTCGGGTGTTTCAGTCCTCTCCTTCTCATCCCTCACTACTGGGAGCAAAGCCTTGTTGCAGCCTAGCCTTATGTCCAAAGCCAGACTCTCTTCAAATCACAAGCTTTGTTCTTGGCTTGTCCATTGCATCTGACTTTTCTCCCCTTCTTTCTTTCTTTCTTCCTCACCTTCTCCTTCCCAATGCTCCTTGTTTCTGGACTGAGTTAGTTATTTTGTTTCTGGAGTAGTTAATACTACTCTGTGGAAAAGCACCCACCAGTGTCTCTTTAAAGGGAAATATTTTTCTATTTTCGAAGCAAGACTTGTCAGATTCATAAGAATCCAGAGAACTGGTGGTTGTGGAAAGTGGGAAGTCACTTTTAGTTGAGTAGTCAGCCACCTGGTTAAAGCCAGGACCTTTCACCATTTAGACAAGTGGAAGGATTATCTTAAACAACTAAATCCTTCTTGAAACATCCAAGCCTATCTAGTTGCTTGGCAACTAGTCCAAAAAGCATGATATAAAGGGTTCCTCCAGTTCCTTCTAATCTAGGACAGTTAACTGCTACATCTTAGTCCCCTTTCCCATCTCTACCTTTTCTATTTCCATAATCATGGCCACCTCTGGCTCTCACTTGCTACTTTACAAGTAACTTTTCTCCCTTCCTGGGTCTTTTGCTGTTATATAGAAAAGTGGGATCTCTAAAAGTCTACCTCATAACTCCATCCTTAGGAGACTTTCTGCCTCTAGCCTTTCTCCTTTGTTTATGCAACAGTAAATAAGCATATGTTCCAGACAACATGTGGGTGGGTTAACCTGTGCCTTGTATTATTAATCCTTTTTACTCTATCTTTAAATGCTGTTGTTGCTTCTAAATCATTGCATATTGGCACGAGCTTATCCCTAAACACAACTACCCTTTTGTTAAAAAATATTGCAATGACTACAACGGTGTGATTCTTGTTCCCTAGCAAGTTCCCTAATAATGGTCATTGCTAAATTTCTCAAAATTAGCAGTGTTAGTACAGTCAGTGCAATCCTGTGTATGCACAATTATCTCCTGTTAAAATCCCAAGAATCTTATTGATAATTTCACAAATTAGTGTTTTATGTGAACAGGTGTGCAAAATACGTGTTTGTGCACATGTGGGTCCAGACACACTAACAGACCTGCAAGACTATAATGCACAGAATGTCTTGTGTCACCTTTATGACTTGAACCTTTAAAGATGTTGAGCCAGAACTTATTTCTTTGGTGTTTATTATAAATGTGTATCCTGATTTTCTATTGCCATGCTTAAGGCAGCTAAAATAATTCCCCTGAGATATAACTGTGGTATAAGTACAAAATTATAAGGATCAATATAAAAATCTTACAGCAATTAATAATAATGACTAAAAGAGGAAGTCTCACCCCTTGTCTGCTGCTGCCAGTTATTGGTGTTGAATAGCCACAACTTAGATGGTAAATGGAGGACTATCCTGGGTTTTGGCCATGGAAGTAACAGGGTGCATTTCAGTGGGTCAACATCCTGGTGAATTGTGTCCATTGGTCCATTGGTCCTTTATCTTTCAACAAAATTATCGGATGACTAAAAGATAATGGGATTTAAAGAAAAAGTTAGAAGACTTGAGCCCTATTATCTCTCTCTGTGTGTGTGGATTGGAGGAGGTAGATTTGCAACAAAATCTTACTACAGGTGGAGGTACATGTTCCCCGATAAATCAGGGCATTACATCTATGTCCCAGATACCTCGATATCTGTCTACTTTATCGGCTGCGTCGCATAGATTCGCATTTGTTAGAGCCAGATTTAATGTGTTCCCCTCAAATGTTCTGAGCAATAGATTTTCTAACGGTAAAACCTCTGTTTTATGCGCATGTGACAACAAATCAATAGAATCCCTCTATCATATCTTGTTTAATTGCCCCTTATACATTGTTCCCTGATCAAGGATCCTGAGTTCAATCATTCTGGAAATTGCTGCTAAACCACCTGAATTACATCTAGCTTATCTACTCCAGGACATTGACTCTTATAGAACATTACAGGCTGCTAGATTCCTGATTTCAGTTCTTTCATATAAAAGACTTCATGGAATGCTGCATGACTATTAAAAATCCAGTAAACTCTATGCACCATCTTGATCTTCAAGGCCATAACACGGTACATCTAGAGATTGTAAATAATGTGAAAGAGATTATGCGTTGAAATATTTTAGTTGATATTTTAGATTGTAAAATGCTATTTTATCTATTGATTTGTTTTACCTTGTGGGCTTATAGCCGAATAAAGTATTATCTTATCTCTGTGTGTGTGTCTTTTAAAATGAAGAGGTAAAGTTTTTGGAATGCTCAAAGATGTGGCTTCATCTGATTCTACTTGGGTATGTTCCAGAATATTTCTGGTAAAATTCAAAGAGTTGAAAATAGTTTTTCGTTATGTAGACACAACTTGCATGAAAATAGAGCAAGGGTTAGTACTTACTAATCTTTAAAAAATCTACTCTCTGTTGTCTTTCATGCCAAGATTCATGAGTCTTTTTATTGCAGCATATGTCAATAGAGATGTTGTCCCATCTGCTGCTGCATGGCTTGTTCAGACACTAGGCGCACAACACAATACTTACCTCTCAGTAATTACAGGTGTGTTGTGAGGAGCCCAATGCATTAATCAGCCCCTTAATTATGGAAAAGGTGGGTCTTTTGTTCTGTTTTCAGAGCAGGAGTTTACCAGCCACTTTATGAGCTCCAGCATCCATCTGCTCATTCTTTTAGAATGTTTGCATTGACTGATATTGCCTTTAAAATGTATTGTGGGAAGTGATTAAAACCAGTTTGAACATTAACCTGTGTAGTGTTTCAAAGGTGAAAATGCTCCCTGCAATGATGCTAAAATGTGTTTACCTTTTAAACAATATTTGTGTAAAAACATGTATCAGGTTGGCTTATGATACTATAAGATGAGGTTTTGCAATCTTCATGCTTCAGCTATACAACGTAGCAATGTTGTGTAATATTCTAATATTTCCTGAGGAGCAAATGTCATCTGTAAGACCTGGAGACTGCCTTCACATTGGAAAACTTAATTCAGAGGAGGAGAACATAATTTTTTGACATGATTTTACTACTCAAACTGATTTTTATGTGAGATTCTCATTTCAGAAGGATTTTTCTTAATGTTTTTCTTGTAATGTGTATTTTTCTTTTTCTTCATTCCTTGCTCTGTAATATGACTCTGGCATAGGCAGTGAAACTGATTTTGGATGCAGGGAGTAGCACTGCAGAATTCTTTTTTAAAAAATAAAATAAAAAAGAAGAGCAAAACAAAAACCACAAACTAGTCCCTTTACTTAATGCCTATATCTTTATCCTATCTTAGACAGGTGAATGTTTTTCTGATATGGGTAGTACTCCTGGTCAATAAGAGGCTGAATAAAATCAAAACTGTTGGTGGCAAAACTGTTACCCAGTAAGTCCTCTTTTCAGTTTGGAGCAGTTTCTTGCCCCCTCCATGCTCCGTTTCAAATAGTCTCCCTGTTAAACAGGATCTGGTGGCCTTTCTTTTCAGGAGCAAGAAGCAGAACTTGAGCAGAACCTGGAAGGGCTAGTTAACCATGATGAATGGACAGTTCCTTGAAGGATTTCAAGAGCCAAAGCACGTTGTAGGTGTACTAATGCCCTCTGTTCCCCAGTTTTCACTCCTCCCCCTTTTATTTTTTTTATCTTGAGGTGGACAAAGAGATCTCAGATTGCTAGGCACTGAAGTCATAAGAACATAAGAAGAACTTTTCTGTGTTCAAACAAAGGCCCATGTAGTCTAGCATTCTGTTCTCACAGGGGCCACTAGATGCCTATGGGAAGCCTGCAAACAGGACCTGAGTGCAATTGTCCTCTTCCCTCCACCTTAAGATTTCAAGCAACGCTGCCTCCAACAGTGGAGGTAGAACATAGCCATTATGACTAGTAGACACTGATAGTACTATCGTCCATGAATTTTTCTAATCCTCTCTTTAAAGTACAAGTTCTTGGAGCAGTCAGAACAGGAACAGACCTCAGTGAAAAGAAAAAACATGACATGGGCTGTGAATAGCTGTACAGACAATAAAGTTAACAGACTACACAAGGCAAATGGACATCATTGATTCCATAACTCAGTGGTACATGCCTGCAAAGCAGAAAGTTTCTGTTTCAGCTTCTGCCAAATCCAGTTAACAGGATCATAGGAAATACCTCTGCCTAAAATCCTGGAGAACTGCTTCCAGTCAGAGTAGATAATGTCCACACATTGTTGTTCAACATCTTTATAAATGACTTGAATGAAGGTATTGAGAGGATACTCATCAAATTTGCAGATGACACCAAACTGGGAGGTGTAGCCAGTGCTAGGGAATATAGAATCCGGATTCAGAATGACCTTAACAGATTGGAGAACTGGGCTGAAATTCACGAATTTCAGTAGGGACAAATGTAAGGTTCTGTACCCAGCTGCACAAATATAAGATGGGGGACACCTGGGTACACATGTGAAAAGGATCATGGGGTCTTAGTAGACCACAAGCATAAGATGAGCCAACAGTGTGATGCAGCAGCAAAAGAAGCTAATGCCAATCTAGGCTGCAGCAACAAAAGTATAGTATCACAATCAAGGGAATTCATAGTACCTAACTATTGTGCCTTGGTCAGACCACCCTTGGAGTACTGTGTCCAGTTCTGGGTGTCACAATTTAAGAAGGATAAGCTGGAATGTGTTCAGAGGATGGTGACCAAGATGGTCTGGAAACCAAGCCTTATGAGGAACCATTGAGGGAGTTGAGTATGTTTAGCCTAGTAAAAAGGTGACTGAAAGGAGATGTGATAGCCACCTTCAAATATCTAAAAGGCTGTCACATGAAGGATGGAGCAAGCTTGTGTTTTCTTGCTCTGGGGGCTAGGACCCAAGCCAATGGCCTCAAGTTATAAGAAAGAAGATTCCAACTAAACATCAGGAATAAATTTCTGATAGTAAGAGCTGTTTGACAGTGAACAGACTCTTTCGGAAGGTGGATGACTCTCCTTCATGAGTTACTACTTTGGCAATCTTTTTCCCACTATGTATCTCTGTGAGCTGCAGGTAGAATGAGTCTATAAGTTTTTGTGGCTCCTGTTTTTGTAACTTTTGATTTCGCTCATGAAGCTCATAGCAAAAATGCTTCATTTTCTCATTAAAGCCTTTCCTATGTAATCTTTCCCTTTCTCCTCTTGCAATTATTAAAAGAATTTGATGGCCATCTGTCATGTATGATCTAGCTGAGATTCCTTCATTGAAGGGGGTGAGACCTGGTGTCCCTTCCAACTGTACAGTTCTATGATTCTATTGCTGTACTACATGAACAAACAGCCTGACCAATAAGGCAGATTTCTACATTCTTCCTGGGTCCATCTAAGTATGGGTCAGCCGCTTTTCAACTCAAATGCTGGATCTAGGCTAGTAAAAGAAGGAAGAATCCTTTTATTATAAATGTTTGAAACCATTGCATGGGTATGGAATAATGACACTGCTGTCAATTGGAAAAGTTCTTAGTATTCATAACTAATCTGGCCTTAACAAGTTCAAAAATTTTAACTTTTTCTCCTTTTCAGGATGTTTTAAATACTGTGATCAGACACTGCCCCCCCTGCTTTTTCTTCTTGGGTTTACCTGGCTTCACTTTGCTAATAGGAGACTTCATAACAGCTGCATCCAGAGTCCTGAGTACAAACATGTTGGAGGTAAGTATGGCAATGTTCGGTGTCCTGTTCCTATGAGAGTGCACAATTGTTAGCAAGGTTCAGATTTCTCTACTCTTAACAGGTGTTGACTCATTAGCACAATGTGAAACTGGGCTCTTGGGGCAGACAGCATGGCAGCTGATGTGTGAAATTGTAGGATAAGGTGACATCCTAGTCTTGCAAAGGTGTTTCATCAAAAGGACAAAATGTGAGAAATCATATCCCCACTAATACTGCAGCACATTTGCACTCTAAAAGCAAGGGTTGGGTTTCAGAATGTTATTAAGCTTTTGTTATACATGAACATTACAAATGTGTACTGGCATATGTGCTGTAAAGGATTGGAGCAAGGATTGGTTTTTTTAAAAAATATATCCATGTTAGATACAGTAATAGCCCAAGCATAGTATCATGAGAACTAAATGAACAGGGACGGCCTTACCATTTCTTAGTGCCCAATATTGCCATAGAGGTTTGTGTGGTACAGCTGAAGATGGTAGCTATGGAGGACTTACATTGTTTAAGGGAATTTGTACATTAACAATAACCATACACTATTAATATAATTTACCTTTGATGAAACATGTAGGTGTGTATCTTCATTGTGATTTTTTGACATTGTGACAACATGATGCACATAAATACAGATTTTGCTAATTCAAAAATGTAACCACATTGGGCCTCGATCTTACTGGTATATGTAAAGGTAAAGGTAAAGGTACCCCTGCCCGTACGGGCCAGTCGTGTCCGAATCTAGGGTTGTGCGCCCATCTCACATAAGAGGCCAGGGGCCAGCACTGTCCGGAGACACTTCCGGGTCACGTGGCCAGTGTGACGAAGCTGCTCTGGCGAGCCGGCACCAGCGCAGCACACGGAAATGCCGTTTACCTTCCCACTATAAAGCGATACCTATTTATCTACTTGCATTTAGGGGTGCTTTCGAACTACTAGGTGGGCAGGAGCTGGGACCGAAAGACGGGAGCTCACCCCGCCGCGGGGATTCGAACCGCCGACCATGCGATCGGCAAGCCCTAGGCGCTGAGGTTTTACCCACAGCGTCACCCGCGTCCCTACTGGCATATGTAATGCTCATTAATTATATGGTAGCTTGTCATATGAGCATATATGTCTTTAGAAATAACCAGATATACTCAGAATTATAATAACTTGTGTTTGCTGGTGAAATGAAGCGGTAAGACCAGTTTTTATAGCCATGTTTGTATAGCAGAGTCGACATGTGAAATGATACTGCCTGCACTGGGATTTTTCTGTTTTGATTGCCAGTACTAAGCAACCTCTCTGTTGTAAGGTATTTTACATTTGCTGTTTAGCTGGTCATCCAAGCCAGCAAAGAAAATCATGCTGAAATATAGATGTTTTTAGAAGAATTTTAAATTGGGCCTTGCTGCCATCTGGACACCAGAGATGAATAAACTTTTTTAAAAAAAATGAAAATGAAACATATTAGTTCAAAGTGTTCCCATTTTTATCTGAAATTTGGCAGCTCTGATCCTGGGGAGGGATGGCAGAATGCATCAAAACCCTGTGTCATTTGAATGAAAAGAATCTAAGTTAAAAGTAGCTGCAGAAAGGCAGGTGGGAATTCCCATTGAAATTGGGGGGGGCTGGGGGGTTTGAACAAAATTAAAACAAATGGAAAATGAAATGAATGAAACTTTAATATGAATGGGGAAATTATTATTTTGTCCTTGCATGCCTAATAAGAACACTAGATTTACAAGCAGCTAGTGCTATTTTATACAGCGTTTTAAGGGGAGACGTATATATTCAGACTTCGGTTTGATCCAAAGTTTGCATGTAGAAGGCATCACACATGCACTATTTTTCCTCCCCCTGTAGCCACCTATACCCTCTGAAAACCCTCTCTAGTGGCTTGGCAGCCTTCCTGGTCAGCTTGGACTGTGTCGTGGGGGCCTGCCATAGGAGAGGAACCTATTTTAATGTCTCGTTTCCATCTGCAGCCTGTGAGATGTCTCCAAGATGCAAGGCATCAAGTCAAGTTATCACAATACTAATCCTTCCTTCATCGTTTCCTTGCAGAAGGAGAATGCTAAAATTAAAATAAGCAGCAGACATAGAATATTTATGCAGGTTATGAGTTATTTTCTCTGCTTCACCTACAATGCTGGAGAAAACGTTACTGGGTTTTTATTAATTGACAAGATTACCTACTTTTTTTCCCTTTTCCTTTTTCTGTTTTGCTTATAGGCCCCACGCTTAGAAGCACATACCATTCTTGGTTCTCTGGTTTGCTTTCCTAACCTCTATCAAGAAATTCCATTATTGCAACCCACTGCTGAAGCAGAAATCATCACAGGAACTACAGGTGTCAAAGTAAATGTTTTCACTGTTAGCTGATTTCTATTTTACAAATTGGGGGAGTCATGTGTACCTTCCATTTCTTCTCTCTTACTCTTGTGGAGGGGCTTATGCAAACTGGAGAAGCCTTGCCCCATCTAGTGGGAGGAGCCTCCCCCCATACTAAAGCTAAGACACCTAAAAATGTCGTGGTTACAAAATAGAGAAGAGAGGACAGAGGGTCTTTTTAAGATTCAAAATACTTATTTGCCAGATATACTTCAGATACTGTATCTTCCAATATATTCACTTGGCTACTTCATTATCTCACCTTGGTTTCCCCAGCTGTTTTTCAATGTAGAGCATCACATACCTCTCAACTCTTGGGACATCCCATTTTGTCGCACAAGAGCATGGCACTCCAAACCACACATTTTGGGGAGCTGTGATTTCGTGGTGTGCTCACCCCGAAAAGTGCTTTTTCAAGGTCATGATCTCACACGGTGCCCCAAAACGCACAATTTTAGGCCCCTGGAAAAAGCATGTCTTTCAGGGCTGTGATCTCACACATGTCATGTGATTTGTGTGGGAGCACAGCCCCAAAAGACGTGCGTTTTTCACCTCAGCGTATTAGAAGGTATGTTATCATATGTATTGAGGTAAGGAAGGTTTGTGCACAGCAGATGCAATTGAGCAATTTAGTTGAACTAAACTTGTTTAGTGGAATAAGAGAATAGGAAGATAAAAAAAAGATTTTTTAAAAATGGCATCCATCCAAGCCTGCAATTCCTGGAGGAAGCATTTTTGCATATGGGGCAAGAAATTTGTACTGGGGCATTGACAGTGAATGCCACCAAATAAATTGATCTCCCTAGTCCTCTTCCCCGCTACTCTCATGCCTCTTCAGGATCTTACAGAGGTTTCTTGGTAAGTGCAGAAATGGCTGCAGCATGTATAGAAATCAGATTTCAGCCCCTAAAAAAACAAATACAAAACATAGGTAAAGGTAAAGGGACCCCTGACCATTAGGTCCAGTCGTGGCCGACTCTGGGGTTGCGGCGCTCATCTCACTGTATTGGCCGAGGGAGCCAGCGTTTGTCCACAGACAGCTTCCGGGTCATGTGGCCAGCATGACTAAGCCGCTTCTGGCAAACCAGAGCAGCGCACGGAAACGCCGTTTACCTTCCTGCCAGAGGTACCTATTTATCTACTTGCACTTTGATGTGCTTTCGAACTGCTAGGTTGGCAGGAGCAGGGACCAAGCAACGGGAACTCATCCTGTCACGGGGATTCAAACCCCCGACCTTCTGATCGGCAAGTCCTAGGCTCTGTGGTTTAACCTACAGCCCCACCCACGTCCCTAATACAAAACATACCAGTTGCCTAAAGGATAGGCAAGCCCATCGTATATTTGGCAGCATTTTGAGAGGAAGGGTGTGAATTAATTGCATTAATGAATTATTTGCAGAATTTCCACTAAGAACAAGAGAGAGAATGATTACAGATGGGTTAGCAAAACAAAACAGTTTAAATATTTTAAGTAATAAAATTGAGATCAATGAAATTTGCTCCATTTTATTATATTTGACTAAGGGTAGAAATTAGAGTTCTTCTGCAATATATTTGTTTGAAGTAAATTGCTTACTGTCATGATTTTTTATTGTAGTGCTACCTCATAAATATTCTTTTGAAGAATGCTGCAAATGAACCAAGTGAAGCTTCAAGGTAAATACTGAATAGAACAGAAAATATTATGGAATATAAATTGAAGAATAAATTATTTGTGTAGAAGGGTTATAATTGTCTGATACTATTGTTACTTTGTCCGCTGTAACTAAAGTGCAGTCATAAACCCAAAAGTGGGTTACAACTGGAAATATTCCTCAGGGTCTTCTGAAAGAACAGTGTTTTTTTTTTTTTTTAATAAATATTTATTGAGATTTTTTAAGTACAAAATGCAAAAATAATAAACAATATGACATGTATCATAACATATTTTCAAAGCTTCTTTGGACTCCCTCACGTCTCCTGCTCCCACTTACATCATTGTAAACTTTTTCCAGCAATTTATCATCTTGTTTACATTCTTAAATCTCGTTCATTTAATTTAATCTAATAATTCTCCAAAAGTTTTATATTTTCCTCAATCTCACTTATCGTCAAATTCAAATCTAATTCAATGGTAGGCAATTATTTATGATCTAGCATCCTTCTTAGCATTCAACCAAATTACAATACTTTTGTAAACAAATCTTGAATTTCTTCCAGTCTTCTTCAACCCTCTCTTCTCCCAGGTCTCGAATTCTACCAGTCATCTCGGCCAGTTGCATATAGTCCATCAGCTGCATCTGCCACTCTTCCAGTGTGGGTAGATCTTGAGTTTTCCAGCTCTTAGCGATGAGTATCCTTGCTGCCGTTGTTGCATACATAAAAAATGTTCGGTCCTTCTTTAACACCTTCTGGCCGACAATGCCCAGAAGGAAGGCCTCTGGTTTCTTAGTGAAGGTATACTTAAATACCTTTTTCAACTCATTGTATATCATTTCCCAGAAGGCCTTCACTCTAGGGCAGGTCCACCAGAGGTGAAAGAATGTTCCTTCATGTTCTTTACATTTCCAACATTTATTATCAGACAAATGGTATATTTTGGCAAGTTTAACTGGGGTCATGTACCATCTATATATCATTTTCATTACATTTTCCTTCAGAGCATTACATGCAGTGAAGTTCAGCCCAGTGGTCCACAACCTTTCCCAGTCCTCAAACATAATATTATGCCCAATATCCTGAGCCCACTTTATCATAACCGATTTAACCATTTCGTCTTGTGTATTCCATTTTAACAGCAGGTTATACATTCTTGATAATACCTTAGTCTTTGGTTCTAACAATTCTGTTTCCAACTTCGATTTCTCCACCTGGAACCCTACCTTTTTATCATTTTTAAAAACTTCTTTAATCTGAGCGTAATGTAACCAGTCTCGCACTTTATCCTTCATTTTCTCCAAACTCTGCAATTTCCAATTGTCTCCATCTTTTTCTAATATTTCCCAATATTTTGGCCATTTGGCCTCCATATTGGGTCTTTTTCGGGCCTTAGCTTCCAGAGGTGAAAGCCACCTCGGAGTTTTGTTTTCCAATAAGTCTTTGTATTTTGTCCAGACATTAAATACTGCTTTCCTGACAATATGGTTCTTAAAGACCTTATTGATCTTAACCTTATCGTACCATAAGTATGCATGCCAACCAAAAGCATTGTTAAAACCTTCCAGGTCCAGTACGTCAGTGTCTTCGAGAAGTAGCCAGTCTTTTAGCCAGCAGAAAGCTGCGGCTTCATAGTACAACTTTAAGTCCGGCAGGGCAAAGCCCCCTCTTTCTTTCGCATCAGTTAGTATCTTAAACTTAATTCTGGGCTTTTTGCCCTGCCAGACAAATTTAGATATATCTCGCTGGCCACGTGACCCGGAAGTGTCTCCGGACAGCGCTGGCCCCTGGCCTCTTAAGTGAGATGGGCGCACAACCCCAGAGTCTGTCAAGACTGGCCCGTACGGGCAGGGGTAAAAGGTAAAGGTAAAGGTACCCCTGCCCATACGGGCCAGTCTTGACAGACTCTGGGGTTGTGCGCCCATCTCACTTAAGAGGCCAGGGGCCAGCGCTGTCCGGAGACACTTCCGGGTCACGTGGCCAGCGTGACATTGCTGCTCTGGCGAGCCAGAGCCGCACACGGAAACGCCGTTTACCTTCCCGCTGGTAAGCGGTCCCTATTTATCTACTTGCACCCGGAGGTGCTTTCGAACTGCTAGGTTGGCAGGCGCTGGGACCGAGCAGCGGGAGCGCACCCCGCCGCAGGGATTCGAACCGCCGACCTTTCGATCGGCAAGCCCTAGGCGCTGAGGCTTTAACCCACAGCGCCACCTGCGTCCCTACGGGCAGGGGTACCTTTACCTTTTTACTTTACTTTTTTAACCACAGTTAGTTCTGTTTCTCTCTGAAACCGTTCCGACTCTGTATCTGTCAGATTTTTCCCCAGCACCTTAGTTTTCTGTTTATTTAGTTTGAATCCCGCCACCCGACCAAAGTCTTGAATCAGTTGTAGTACTCTTTTTGTACTAGATTCTGGCTCCTGCAGGGTCAGAACTAGGTCATCTGCAAAAGCTTTAAGTTTATATTGTTTCACTCCGACCTGAAAGAACAGTGTTAAACAACAATTGATGACCTCCTTCTAGCGGTCCACAGTAGAAAGTGTCCTCTCATATTGTATCACAGTGTGGTACGTTGACAGCCACGGACAGAAAGTCTTTACAGGGGGTGGTGAACACAGCACATGATATCATAGGCTGTCCCTTGAGCCCGCTAGATGACATCGCCTTAGGAGAGCGAGAAAAATTCTCAGGGGCGATTCACACCCCAGCCAGCACCTCTTTAATCTTCTACCCTCGGGCAGGAGATATAGAAGTATAATCAGTCATACCAACAGACTAAAAAACAGTTTCTATCCGTGGGCTGTTAGGCTGCTGAACGGAAAATAATATAGTGCAACTGACTTTCGGGTGTGTTGTGCGACAAGCACACAGAGTGCAATGAGATTGAGTGTTGGGGGGGGGGGCGGCTCAGTTAACTTCATTGTACACAGGTTGTACATTGACAATAAAGGTATTATTATTATTAGTATTATTATTATTATTATTATTATTATTATTATTATTATTATTAAATACCACTTGACTCTATTCAGTGGCTGACAAAGTGATGCTTCCTTTGTTAATGTCGCTATAACAGCACTAGCATAGGAATCATTGGCCAAACAAGACTAAAGGAAGCTGCTGTGCCAGAACTATAGTTGGATTTAGGATCAAGTCCTGCATAAGAGTATAGATTGTCACATAATACAGCAACCATCTGAATCCACATGCGTTGCTGTCTTTTTACAATTCAGTTGTTCATAGAACTGAAAAATAAGAGGGACATGATGGCTTACTGACATGTATATTTCTTGTTTTCAAGGTGTTTAGCTCTTTGCTGCCTTGGGCTTTGGATATGTGAAGAACTAGTGCAATGTACAAACCATCCCCAAGTAAAGGATGCAATAAATGTTTTAGGTGCGACACTAAAGGTACCAGTATGACACAAGTTTGTATGACTTGATTGTGCAAAATTGTGGGGTTTGACTTCAACCAAAGAGTGTTTTAAATACTTAGAATATTTTATTAAGCTGTTTGGAAGATTCTCAAATTCAATCTGTCAACACAAATTATGAAGTTTTGTAAATTAAACCATTTGCTATGTACTTAAGACAATAAAATGCTTGCTGAGGCATTTCTGAAAGAAACGTTCCAATTTAAGTCCCTGTTGCATTGCAGCTAACAACTTGATTCCAATATTTCTCACTGCATCTATTGTTTTCTGATGAAAATGTTGAGGAAAGCATAGAATTTATTGTCATATTTTTTTTAACTAAACAAAAAAATGTGTTTCCAAGGTGTCAGAGGAAGGAAGTCATCTAAAACAGCACCTCCTCTTGACAATAGGCAGGGTCACATTGCATGAACTGCATATTAATAAATATCTACACAAACACTCAGCATTCCACACTGCCTTTGCCTGCGTAAGGTAGGAGGCGGAAGCTCTTAGTTGAGTTCATTCTTTTGCTCTTCTCTCTCAGGCGCACTTTTTTTCATAAGAGGAAAAAGAAGACAATTAGTTATTTTTATTTTCTATCCCTTTCCTTAGTTCCTTCCTTAAGGAAAAAAATTCTCCATTAAGGCTACCTCAGGAAAGGCACATACCCCAAACCTACAATTTCCAGATACCGTTACCAAACAATCAGTCCTCAGTCCTCTACACACTCAGTAGATCAGTAGCTGGCTGACATATTTGACAGAATCTTGTAGTGATCAAGGTTCAGAATCTGAGGCTGTAGCATCTCCAGTTATGGAGTCATACAGGGTTTTGGGTTCTGAGCCTACTCCTGACAGGAGCTCACAGAGCCATCTCCCGTAACACCAGCACCTGCAGAGTCAGAGCCAAGACCTTTACAGACACGTGAGCTTGAGGAAACAAATGCTTTTCACAGCACCACCAGTCCAACAGTGCAATGAGTACACCTGGGAGAGACTATGGAAACAGAAGGAGTGCCCATGTTCAGACAAGATGGTTGTACCTTTAAAATGAAAGTTATCTACATAAAGGCAGAGTCTGGGAGAGGTAGCCTGGGAGCAGAGGCCTATGACACAGAGATATCTGTGGTCTTTCAACTGGGGCTGTCCTGCGTCAGTCCTGAACACAGGGTTGACAATGGTTTTGTACATTCCAGATATGAGCCTGCTCTCCTACTGTGCATTAACTCTTCATTGTGGGAAGGGGTGTTCTCCAAACTGGACTAATTAAACAAGAATCTGTAGTAACTATTTGCAGTATCCGAAATGTTTCCAGTTTGTTTGTATTCCCTTTTGTTGGTTCGTTATTGGTGTTTTGTTTCTTTTTCTTTTTAGTTTTGCAACAAACAGGTAGCACAGGAAGCCTGTGATGTCTTTCAATTACTGACCTCCTATTGGGAAAAACTTGAGAAATACAAATCTTCGCTACCCAGAAAAATTATTGAAGTATGTTTATCTCTTTAATATTTGTGTGTTGTTTTCAGTAACAGATATACTATGCTTAATTATGTACAAAAACTTACCATGTATAACACACCGCCATGTATAAGACAAGCTTTTTTTTTAGCCCTTAATTCACCACCGCTGAGGGACATAGACAGGAAAATCAGGGCAAGTGAGCGAGTGATAGCTAGCAATAGGGATTAGGAGAAGGGTCCAAGCAGAACCAGCAGCTAGAGCTAGAGACCCTCTATTTTGGACTAATTTTTTAAGCGAAAAACATTGTCTTATACACCAAAAATATGGTGATATCTTATTCAGACAACAGAGTACAGATCTAAGTATATATTTAGTATACATCTACAGGCACAACTGATGTAATTTAGTTATATGGTATTAGCTGAATTGTTGGCCCAAAGCATGATGACTTTTTAAAACTAGATTTAAATTGTAAGCAGAGTAAGCAGGTTTGCATGCTGTGTGCTTAATTTGTGTGTTTCTAGTTGTAAAGTCTGGTAAGATTTGGAAAGATTATTCTCCCCACCCCCCTTTTCTGTAGTACTAGAGAAGTGGAGGGAAAGATGAATGGGACACATGGGAGATAAAGGTAAAGTAAAGGTACCCCTGCCCGTATGGGCCAGTCTTGACAGACTCTGGGGTTGTGCGCCCATCTCACTTAAGAGGCCAGGGGCCAGCGCTGTCCGGAGACACTTCCGGGTCACGTGGCCAGCGTGACATCGCTGCTCTGGCCAGAGCCAGAGCCAGAGCCAGAGCCGCACATGGAAACGCCGTTTACCTTCCCGCTGGTAAGCGGTCCCTATTTATCTACTTGCACCCGGAGGTGCTTTCGAACTGCTAGGTTGGCAGGCGCTGGGACCGAGCAGCGGGAGCGCACCCCGCCGCAGGGATTCGAACCGCCGATCTTTTGATTGGCAAGCCCTAGGCGCTGAGGCTTTAACCCACAGCGCCACCTGCGTCCCCACATGGGAGATAGTAGGTGTTTATTTTCTTATGAACTAGGTCAGCTTCAAATTTCACTAACACTTTTGACACCTGCTTCGAGAATGACTTTGGAAAATAGAACATGTCTGTAAATTTATCCTTCTGAAATTTGATTTACACAGATCCTTGTGGCCACAATTGCATTTCTCTTGCCTAGTGCAGAATACTCCTCCGTGGAAGGTGATAAAAAGGTATGGAATATTAAACTGTCAATGGTTTGTCCTAGTATGATGGTTTTTACTGTGGAGTTAATATTTAAACACTGTTCCCATGATCCAGTGGTGGGTGGGAGTATGAAAACATACAGTGTATGTTTCCCAGGCTGAAAAATCCAATCTAAAACTTGTTGCTATAGAGCCATACCCTTAGTTATCTGCGCTTGAATAGCTGTGGCCTTGTTCTTCCTTCAAACTGCAAAAATGATGATTAGCAGTTCTTCAAAACAATTGGACTGATGGTGATGGTATTTGTTCACAGCCACACCAAAAAAGAGAGCCTCTTCTCAGTCTATTAAACAAAGGCACAAAAACACAAGTGTGTGTATAAAGTGAAGTGCCTTTTATAACTATTGTGTAAGGTGTATATACATATTGGTATGACGTAGGCTCAGGCTGTTTGAGGACTGTATTTTCCCATATGGACCTGCCTGGGCTCTGAGATCTTCAATGGAGGCCCTTTTCTCAGTCCCACCACCCTCACAGGCATACCTGGTGGGGACATAAGAGCCGGCTTTGGAACTCCCTTCCTAGAGAAGTTAGATGGGTGCCATTCAACTGGCAGTTGAGGACTGTTTTATTCCAGCAGAACTGGCTGCTTTTAAAGAAAGAACTTTTTAAAGTGCTGTGCTGTTTATCTGTCTGCATTTTAATAATTTTCCTTTTACATTGTTTTAATTCCATAATAGTTTGATTACTTTTTAACTATGATTTTTATATGTTTTTAGCTATCTCTGTTTTTTCCATTTTTGTTTTAATTTTTGTGAGTTGCTTTTGGTCCTAGACCTGGGGGAAAGGCAGGGTATAAATCAGGGGTCGGCAATTTTTTTTAGCAGCGGGCTGGTGTGTCCCTCAGACCTTGTGGCAGGCTGGAGAAGTGGCACTGGGAGGGAGCTAGAAGAAGAGCCTCAGCCCCAGCCGCTCAGCTTACCTTCCTTCCCAGGTGCTGCCACTGCCACCACCACCACCGCTTCTGCTTCTTCTCATGGGTCGGCAGAGCGAGCTCGTCCGCTCCGCTCTCTGGCCCACAGGCGCACCAGGGTGGTGGCAGGGGCAGGAGGAAGAGGCCGAGTGGCGGCGGCTTTACCAATCAAACACTGCGCCTGGTTTACCTCAGCACGGCATGGGGATGTCTCTGCCAATCAAATGCCACTGAGGTAAACCAGGCGCGGTGTTTAAGTGGCCGAGCCATCACCGCTCAGCCTCTTCCTCGTGTTGCTGCCATCGCCCGGAGTCTCGGCTTCATGTCGGGTTCTGGCTTCACAGCGCGGGCCAGATTTAGGACCCAGGTGGGCCTAATCTGTCCCAGGGGCCGTAGTTTGCCAACCCCTGGTATAAATAAATAATAAAAATTGTCTATCATCTATCTATCTCTTTTCTTCAAAAATATTCTAATAGACTTATTTACTGACTAGTACACCCGCAGCCTTTAATATCAGTAAGCATACCACTTTTTGGAAGCACTCGGAAGGAAGTGATCCTGTCCTCCTGGGTTTCATGATACAGATGCAAAGGAAAACTGAGTGCAGTTGGACATGCACTCTGGCCCTTAGGAAGGCCAATTTCAAAAACCTTTAGGACCTACTGGGTCGTGCAGGCTGGGAGTTCAGCTGGAACATCCAGTGGGATTGGGGACTTAAGGAGAATATACTAGAACTTTTCTCTGTTTGAGCTGAACAGAGTACTAAGAAGTGTGGTCTGCTGCTTTAAAGAGTAAGACCTGTGCAGTGAAAGGAGACCCCGAGGAGTCTGGAACAAAAGGGAAAGGACATTAGCACATTCCACCAAAATCTGAGCCCTTGAGACTCCTTAATGATAAACACGAGGCCTTACTGTACATCTGAACTGGCTTGCCTCATACAGATAAATTATTTCTTTATATGGTGAGGTCTCTTGTTCTGTGGTTTTGCATTTAGCAGCCATTATTTATTAACTATTGCTTGGCTTGGCTTTTTATTTTCCTGATGGACAGGCGTAACTTAAGATAACAGATTTTAGGATAACATATTCTCTCTTCAATAATTCATTCTTTTTAAACTTACTTTTTGTAGATACAGCATTTGATCACACATATTCATATAGAGAGAGATATATCAATGTAGTTTATGAAAGTACCCTAATGTTTAATCAGCAGCTAAACGAAATGGGCTCCAGATAGTGCCCGTGAAGTAATTCTAACCATTCTCCCACCCCCCTCCCCAAACAAAACAGCTCAAAATGGATGCGCTTTTTGGGATCTGATAGCTCAATATTGGATGATAATAAACCTACAATTCCTCCCTCTAATAGATTCAAGGTTCTAGAAATAGAAAGTCCAGCAACCATATGCTGAAAATACCAGTAATACTAACAATAACAATAACCACACAGGTGTAAGTGGCCAGGAAGAAATTAAAACCCCCACCTCTCTACCAAGTAATAGAGCACTCCTTGCTGAACAATATGATCTGGTGGCTGTAACGGTCAAAAATATCTTTATAGAGTTCAGAAACATTTCAAATAAGATAAATAGTTTGTTACCTGTTGAAAAAACGTTCCCTCCTAAACCAAACACCAAATAATAATGTAGCTGGTCAACTTTTCCACTCTTCATAGTCAGCAGCTCCCCAAAAGATTCAAATTTAATCCTTCAGGCAAATAGGATAGATAGATAGATAGATTCTTTATTGTCATTACACAAGTGCAACATTGCACAAGTGCAACGAAATTGGATGCCATCCCTTAAAAACAACAAAAGCAAAACAACAACAACAACCAAACAAACCACATTCCAGCCACACCCACACCCACACCCATCAAACTCCCAGGTCACACTATCGAGTTACAGCATTTAAAAAGGCCACAGCTCTTGGATAGAAACTATTTTTCAGTCTATTTGTCCTTGACTTGATGTTTCTATATCTCCTGCCAGAAGGCAGTAGTGCAAACAGACTGTATCCCGGGTGAGATGCATCCTGCAGGATGTTGTTTGCTTTCCTAAGACAACGGGAACCGTACAGTTCTTCCAAAGATGGGAGAGGATGACCAATAATCCTTTGGGCTGTGGTTATGACCTTCTGGAGCACCTTCCTCTTCCTAGCTGTACAACTGGAGAACCAGGCACAAATACAGTATGTGAGAATGCTCTCTATGGAGCCTCGGTAGAAGGGCACCAGCAGTCTCTCACTCAGATTGTTCTTCTTTAAAAGTCTGAGGAAATAAATTCTCTGCTGGGCCTTCTTCACCAGAGCAGTGGTATTTGCGCTCCAAGTCATGCCCTGATCGATAGTCACTCCCAAAAACCTGAATTCCGCCACCCTCTCCACCCGTTCCCCTTTGATATACAAGGGCTGAATGTCCGCCTTTTTTTTCCTGTAATCCACCACCAATTCCTTGGTCTTAGCCGTATTAAGAGCCAGATTGTTCTCTCCACACCAAACACAAAGCCGCTCCACCTCGTCCCGATAGGCGGACTCATCCCCTCCTGAAATGAGCCCCACCACCGTAGTGTCATCAGCAAACTTGATGATTTTGTTGCTGGGATAGATGGCTGTACAATCATACGTATAGAGAGTATAGAGCAGGGGACTCAACACACAACCCTGTGGTGAGCCGGTGTTAAGGCTAAGGGCTGTGGACATATGTGACCCCACTCTAACCCTCTGAGAACGTTCTGACAAAAAATCCAAAACCCAGAGACAGGTGGAGTTGGAGAGTCCAATCGCCTCTAGCTTGGACACCAGTCTATGGGGGAGGATAGTGTTAAAAGCAGAGCTAAAATCCACAAACAGCAGCCTCACATAACTCCCCGGCTGCTCCAGATGGGACAGAGCAGCATGGAGAGTGATAGTGATAGCGTCTTCCGTGGATCTATTTGCCCTGTATGCAAACTGGTAGTTGTCAAAAGTTGATGGAAGACAGGAAATTATATGACGGCGCACCAGTTTCTCAAAACACTTCATGATGATTGGAGTCAGTGCAACTGGTCTGTAGTCGTTCAAACTACTGATTGTAGATTTTTTAGGCAGAGGAACAATAGTTGACGACTTCAGGCAGGGTGGGACAATAGACTGGTGTAAGGACTTGTTGAAGATCTTAGTAAAGACCTTCGCCAGCTGATCCGCACAGCCCTTCAACACCTTTCCCGTGATGCCATCAGGTCCAGCCGCCTTCCTCGGATTCACCATCCTCAATACCTGTCTCACCTCATGCTCCTCTACAGTGAATGAGGGGCCCCTATGGGCTGGTGGCTGTAATACCGGCGTCTCAGGTGGCTCCTTCTCGAAGCGAGCAAAGAAAAAGTTAAGCTCCTCCGCCAGCAAAGGGTCACCATCGACAGCACCAAGGTTAGGTTTGTAGTTGGTAATATGCTGAATCCCCTGCCACATCTGTCTTGTGTTGTTACTCCTTAAATTATCCTCAATCCTCTGCCTATAGACCAGTTTTGCCCGTCGAATACCCCTCTTCAAGTTTGCTCTTGCCACACTGTAAAGCTGCACCTCGCCCGACCTGAAAGCCCTATTCCTTTCCCGCAACAGGCACTGGACCTCTCTATTCATCCAGGGTTTCTGATTGGGATAAAACCGGATGGATTTATTTACTGTGACAGTGTCTGTGCAGTGATTGATATAGCACAGAACTGCCGCCGTGTGCTCCTCCAGGTCTGAACGATCGAAAATATCCCAATTGGTTCTCTCAAAACAGTCCTGCAGCTGGTGGATAGCGCCTTCAGGCCAGATTTTAACAGTCCTTGATATTGTGGGAGCCCGTTTCCTGAGTGGGATATATGCTGGTACCAGGAACAGAGACATATGGTCGGACTGGCCCAAATGTGGCAGCTGTAAGGCCCTATAGCCGTGATTTACATTCGAATAAACTTTATCCAGTGTCTTGTCCCCCCTTGTGGGACATTTCACATGCTGATAGAGCGTTGGGAGCACTGTTTTAAGTTCAACATGATTGAAGTCTCCCGCAATGATGTGCACAGCTTCAGGATGCTTGTCTTGCTGGCTGCTGATAAGGCTCTGCAGGCATCCCAGAGCCAAGTTGGCATTGGCATCTGGTGGCACGTACACACCAGTTAGCATAACAGCTGTAAACTCCCTAGGGAGATAGGCTGGTCTGCATTTAACAGCCACATATTCCAAATCCGGTGAACAGTAACTGCCCACGGTCTTAGAATTATTGGACCAGCATTTGTTCACATATACACACAGCCCCCCTCCTTTGGTTTTTCCGAAGTCCATGCCTCGGTCATGACGATGTACCACACAGCCTTCCAACTGAATAGCCGTGTCTGGTATGGACGGTTGAAGCCATGTCTCAATAACAAATAAGACGCAGCAATCTTTTACGAGACTGTTCTTTGCTGCCAGCAGCCTCAATTCATCCATCTTGTTGGCAAGAGATCTCACATTAGCAAGAAATATGCTAGGGAGTGGTGGTTTAGATGGACTCCTCTGCAATCTTACCAGGACGCCGGCCCGACAACCCCGCCTTTGCCTCCTGTCTCTACGCCGCCTTCGCCTCCTCCCTGGAGGCATAGTAATCCATGGAGAGCCCGGTGGCCTGGCTACTCCCACAGGAGCGTTATCTGGGCGAAAATAATCAGCTCTCACAGCTTGTTCACACTGTAACCCGACCTTCAGAAGTTCCTGCCTGCTATAAATCTTTCTTGCCCGGCCAAACATACTCAGAACAAGTAAAAATAATGAAAACAAAACACTAAAAACAAAACAAAACGCTGAAAAACAAAAGGAGAGCACTGAGCCGCAGCGTCTCTGCGCGCCGCCATTTAAAAGCCCTAATCATTCACCCCTACAGGAAAAATATATTTCAGTGGAACACAAAAACTTGGGCCTTGAAAGACCTTAGCATGCTATTACATTTATCAGCAAAGGAAACTGACCTATCATTTATTAAAGTTCTATATGCCCATCCTTTAACACAAAAATGCATTATAACATTTAGGTCAGATAGAATCCCATCTCTGCTCCTAAAGAGGAAAGATTTTTTGGCCAGAGTTGGTGTGTCACCTAACCGAGTCTTTCTGGACACAGTGAAGAAACCTCTCCTGACCCTAAACAACACTCAGCATGCAAGGATACAACCCAGGGCCATCCTGTCTGACTGAAAACCGTGCCTTAAAAGAAGTGCCTTTGATTTCTTCCAGCAATGAACATCAGTGCATCAAGTTACACCTTCCTCCAGTAAATTCCATGGAGAAGGATTACCTTCAAGACCTTCTTAACAATTCTAGAATTTCTGAAGAAGAGCACTTAATAAGTTCATACAACCAATTACCTCAAACCGAGCAAAAAGCTATTTTAGAAAGACTGGGCACATTAAGAGAAAGACTAATAGACCGGAGCAATCCTGATTTGGACCCAGACTCAGTGGCACCATTCCAGGCATGTCCAACAGGTCAATCGCTAGATGAATGAATGAATCTTTATTTGCGTCAGCCGTTGGCCATAGCAATAAAACAACAATACGATATACAAAGAATAGAAATAAAAAGTCAATTATATGAAATACATTTTAGGGTTTTGAATCAATAGTCAAATAGTGGATTTTACTCTGATTGCCCCAGCTAAAAACCTTGCAGCCTTTGCTGTCACCTGCTCCTCTTGATCATCCAAGAGAAAGGATACAGTGGCATCCCTGGATGGATTTCAGTCGACCACACTATGGCCAGGCAGCCTTTGCTCCTCCTTTGCAGCTGGAGCTGAATGGGGCTTTCGAAGCAGCTGCAGGAGAGAGTTGTGCCTCCACTTCTGCCTTCCCGTGAGCTCCAGAGCACATGCTATCAGGAGGCAGCTGCAGGAGAGAGAGAGTTGTGCCTCCACTTTCACTGTCCTGTGAGCACGCGCCGGCGGGCTGAATGGGGCTTGTGAGGTGAATGAAGGAGGGAGGTTGTGCCTCTGCTTTTGCCGTCCCATGAGCTGCGGAGCACACGCCTCTCCCACTTTGTTGTGCTAAGGAGGCTGCCTTTGGCTGGGCGACTCTCGCTGGGTGCTGCAGGGAAAGGGTACAGTGGTCCCCCTTGGGAGCAAAGGAAAGTGGAGTGTGGGGGTGCTGATGTTCCGCATTCGGAATGAGGCTGGATAAAAGGAGAGCACCTTTCCTTCCTCCTCCTTACAGAGCAGCCTGTGACTTAATCAGCTGTTGCCTCCATTTCGGCAATACGTGGAAGAAGGCAATGGAATCGAAACACAAATCTATGCTAAGGAAAGAAAGGGGATTTTCCTGGCCACCCACACCTTACACCTTGCCCAGATGACAATGGAAGAGTGTGGTAGATCAGTGCCAGTTTTTGATACTGGATAGTAGATCACATGAAGTTGGACATGCCTTTCCTACACAATGAAAACCTGACAGAACCACCAGCGCTATGCTCCAGGATGATTTGATCCCATTTGAGACACCTTCCAGAAATAATAATGCTATTTCTCATCAAGCGCAACAGAAAATTGGTCAGAGATGAGGAAACTGGAGCCGCATGAACTAGGAGAAGGAAACCTGGAAAGGAAAGTTACCATTTCTGTAGAAGTACATCAGCTGCAATACAACCCCCATTGGCTAGTGAATGGACCAATAGAAACTACAAAAGAGATTGAGATTTTTTACTGAGACTAAAAAAACGGCAAAGCCTCTGTTGAAGATAGTCTCTCTCCAGATTTTTTAATTGCATGCTCTGATTTGTGGACTCCAATTTTTACATCATTATTTCCCCTAATTCTGGAGTCCCATCCCCAATTAATGGTTCCTCATCATCCTGGGGAAAAGTGACAAGTGAGGTGCCACAGGCTTCTAGCCTGGGCCCATTGTTGTTCAACATCTTTATAAATGACTTGGATGAAGAAAATGCAGATGACACCAAACTGGAAGAGGTAGCTAATGTCACAGAAGAGAGAATCAGAATTCAGAATAACCTTAACAGATTGAAGAACTGGGCCCAAGCTAACAAAATGAATTTCAGTGGGCACAAATGTAAGGTTCTGCACTTAGGCAGGAAGAACCAAATGCACAAATATAAGATGGGGACACCTGTTTGCTAGCAGTATATGTGAAGGATCTAGGGGCCTTGCTGGAGCACAGGTTTAACATGAGTGAACATTGGGACGCAGCAGCAAAAAAACAACTAATGCTAGTCTAGGCTGCATCAAGAGAAGTAATAGTACCACTCAATTCTACCTTGGTGAAACCACACCTGGAATATTGTGTCAATTCTGGGCACCACAATTTAAGAAGGAAGTTGACATGCTGGAAGGTGTGCAGAGGAGGCCAAGCAAGATGATCAGGGGTCTGGAAACCAAGCCTTATGAGCAATGATTGAAGGAGCTGAGTATGTTTAACCTGGAGAAGGATATATGATAATCATCTTCAAATATCTCAAGGGCTGTCACATGAAAAAGGGAACTAGCTTGTTTTCTCCTGTTCAGGAGGGTAAGACTTGAAGCAATGGCTTCAAGTTACAAGAAAGGAGATTCTGTCTCAACATCACAAAGAACTTTCTGACAGTAAGAGTTGTTTGACAGTGGAATAGTCTCCCTCAGGAGGTTGGATGGCCCTCTGTCATACATGCTTTAGTTGCAATTCTTGCATTGTTGGGGGTTGGACTCGATGACCCTTGGGGTCTCTTCCATCCTACAATTCTGTTTTTCTAAAAGATAGCACATCATAAATCCAACAAGAATATGCATTTACATAAACATAGATTATACCCCAAAGCTGAAATACTTTTCTGGAGCTGTACAATGTATGAACTCAGTTACTTTATGCATGTCAACATTGTCCATACATACAGAAGTGAATACCTTATTTTTGGGTGTATAAGACGCCCCTATGTATAAAACAACCCCTATTTTTTTGAACTCAGCATTAAGAAATCAATATTTTCAACATCAAACAGAATAACTTGTGCAAGTTTTTTTGCAGAGTTTCTGTCAGTGCCAGAGCCCAAACCCCTGTTATCCATATAACCCAGGTGTGCTTAGTACAGGGGTCAGCAAACTACGGCCCCAGGCTGGATCAGGCTCACCTGGGACCTAAATCTGCCCCACGACGCGAAGCCGGAACCCACAGTAAAGCCGAGACTCCCAGCGTTGCTGACAGGAGGAAGAGACCGAGTGGCGGCGGCTCTGCCACTCAAACACTGCACCTGGTTTACCTCAGCGGTGTTTCATTGGCAGAGATGTCACTGCGCTGAGGTAAACCAGGCACGGTCTCTTCCTCCCCCCACTGCCGCCACCCTGGTGCTCCTGTGGGCCAGAGAGCGGAGCAGGCGAGCTCGCTCTGCCTACCCACGAGAAGCAGCAGCCATGGTGGTGGTGGCAGTGGCAGCCCCTGGGAAGGGAAGCACAGCAGGTGGGGGTGGAGGTGGGGAGGAGGACTGCTTGCTCCCCTCGCCTCTTCTTCCAGCCCCCCCCCCCCGGTGCCACTTCTCTGGCCCGCCACAAGGTCTGAGGGACAGTGGACTGGACCGCTGCTTAAAAAAATTGCCGACCCCAGCTTAGTATATCCTGATGGTGTCAGGCACATTTTGACTTTAGCATGGTTTAAAGTGGCAATAGCATTAAAAATGGAAAACTTTTTATTAATTAAGAGAATGATCAACCATCTGTTATGATTTTTAAGAAATTTAAATTCGCCAAATATATTAATGTTGTAGTAGTAAACTTATTTACATTTTCTTTTATCCACCAATTACATGGAGTCTCAAGCCTAGGTTTCCTAAATAGCTCCTCTGAATCCAGGCTGAGGATCTGTTATTTTTATTTTAATTACATATAGCACATACCTGATGCACCAGAATAGTCAAGTATATTTCTAAATAGTACTCCACATATCCGGTGAAAACTTGCAGTAATTAACATGGGCTAAATTCTGTCAATATTTCTGTAAAGACTTATAGTGGAACAAATATATACAATCCATTATACATCTTTATTCATATTAACACCAATGGTAACAGACTGACTTTTAGTATCTGACGAATCAGCTGAAGGAAGCATACATGCAGCATTCATTTGCATATGTGGTTTCCCTTACTTTATCAAGGTTTTCATATTTTCTAAGTAGAACTAATGTAATCTACATATTTCTGATTTAGTTTATAGTTTCGTTATTACTTTGTTTGTTGGACTGGTGTATGACATTACCCATGAAAATGCTGCTGGAGCCTGTGTTTACTTCAAGTCTTGAAGATCAACATTCTTCTAAAGCTCCATTGCTTGATTACATATATAGGGTAAGTACATGTTTCTCCTCCTATTGCTTAATTGTGTTGTTTGCTATGATCAAAGGCAAAATTATTAAGCAGTAAACTATAATATTAGTGGGATATTGTCTGCTTTTGAGCTAGATTTGATTAAATCCATTAATCCTGAAAAATGTTAACTTATTTTGTGTCTTATTCAGATTGCTTGATTCAATGGATTTGAGTGGAAACTAACCCCTACAGTAGCAGTAGAGAACCCCAGCCCATGAACCTAATTAAGTCCATTAGGGAGAAATGGTGTCCACCAGCCAATCACCTGACTTCATGTGCTCTTTAGCAGTAAAAGGCAGCATTTCTCCTGACCATGCTCCAGTCCTGGGGTGGGTGAAAATTCTGCCTTTTAAGGAGCAGGCAGAGGGTTTATCTCCACTCTTAGCATTGTGGTGTTTAGTGGTAAGATGCAGAAATAAAAATCCATCTGCCTGCTCTTTAGAGAGCTCTCTACAGAATAGGCAGAATGATCTTTCAAGCCACCATTTGTTTTCAAATGCTTCATTTAGGAAAAGCAAAATCTTATTTATAAATGTACTCAAACTATTGGTATTCTCTGTTTTTAAATGGATGCATTATTTTATACGATTCAATTTTTTTTCTGGACAAACAAGCCTCCACACACTTTCAGAGGTTGTTAGGAATTAAACATTGCCAAGCATTACACATAATTTTATTTTGTTATTCACTGTGCTGCATTTTTAACATTTAATCAACTTTCAAGAAAACAAAATGAGTCAATCAACTGGCGTGAGTAGGAACCATGCCATTCAGTGTGTCCACATGATTCCTTTATCTCAAGGGTGGGGTTGGATCCAGCTGGAGGATAAGTGGGCGGAGCCGCTCACCTGACATCTGTGGGCCCATGTTATTGTTTTAATGATGTCTTCTTTGTTTTTTGGATTATACACCACTTATGAAATTTCTGAAATATTAAGTCAGGGGTCGGCAATTTTTTTTAGCAGTGGCCTGGTCTACTGTCCCTCAGACCTTGTGGCGGGCCAGAGAAGCGGCACTGGAGGGGGGAGCTAGAGGAAGAGGCGAGAGGGGCAAGTAGTCCTCCTCCCCACCCTCAGCCCCAGCCATTGATTGCACTTACCTTCCCAGGGGCTACCACCACCACCGCTGCTTCTCGTGGGTAGGCAGAGTGAGCTCACAGGAGCACCAGGGCAGCGACGGGAGGAAGAGGCTGAGCGACGGCAGGCAGAAGAGGTTAAGCAGCAGCGGCTCTATCAATCAAACGCCGTGCCTGGTTTACCTCAGCATGTCGTGGGGATGTCTCTGCCAATCAAACCTCCGCTAAGGTAAACCAGGCGCGGCATTTGAGTGGCAGAGCCGCCGCCACTTGGCCTCTTCCTCCCATCGCCATCACCGGGAGTCTTGGCTTCGCAGCAGGTTCCAACTTCACGCCATGGGCCGGATTTAGGACCCAGGTGGGCCTGATCCGGCCCGGGGGCCATAGTTTGCCAACCTTTGTATTAAGTGATATTGAAATGCTTTTAAATATATAAAGTAAATGAATAATATGGTGTTGGGTGGTTGTAACTTCAGTCTGCAGCTGCGAAGAAAGAATTGTGAGCAGTGTTCCCAATTATTTCTTTGGAGCCCCAGATTCAATTCAGTTTGTGGTTAGAAAAGAAGAATTGAGAGTGCAGTCTTCCGCAGCAGCTTTGGCTTGAACTGCACCATGGCTGATGTCATATTCGACATCAGACACAGAAAAGATGGGCATGGATAGCTTGGTGACCAGCCTCTGATGCCTAGAGGTTTTCCACTATTGCTTGGTTCAGATATGGCTGAAGCAGAATAGACCTAGATCCTGAAAAAGTGGCATCCTGCTGTGATGACATTATTCAGGACAAAATGTTGGGCATGACATCCCTAATGCAATTGTCATTTCATTTGAACCTGGAATCAAGTGAACTATCTGAGACTATTCATGCTTTAGAGCCTGCTTCAGGCACAAAGAGAATGGAAGGGTACAGTCTTGGCCCCTGTGATTAGCAGGCAGCATGATGTCTTGCATTTGACCTGGCTCAATGTCAGTGTTAGGAGCCTGACATGCCTTTTTCGGGCCAAGAGACCAGTACCTTCTGTCTGCTTCACTTCAGCTTCTAGCTGAAGCTCCCAATAATAAGTATTTATTTGTCACATTTTTAAAAAAAAATGTTTGTGGTGCCATTGGAGGAGTTTTGGATATGGCCAACGCGCAACCTACTGACCAACAGTATAGTGTAGTATTTTCTGTTACAATCTATTTCTCATTTTCCTTTTGCTTTTTCCAGGTCCTGCATAGTTGTGTTCATGGCTCAAACACATATACACAGCAAAGTCATTACCTTTTAAGCCTTGCAGACCTCTCTAGTGATATCTATGATCCATTTTTGCCACTTGGAAATGTTAGGAATTCTGAACCCATGCAGTTTCAGTCTTCTGCGGATCTGAGCAACTTGCTCACTGTTGCTGAAGGTAATAAATACTTTGAAGTAAATTGAATAAGGTGAAAAGAATGGTGCAGCCTAAGCTGTAAAACGTTTAAAAACATTTAAAACAATGGAGCTAAAACTATAAAACTGGAGGGTTTGATTAATGCTGCCATTGTCGTCACCATCTTGAAGCCAGGATCTACTTTGAAGAACAACAAGACATTTTAGCTTTAATACATTAAGAGACAGTTCTAGAGAGCTGTCTATGAGGAAAGTGGGTGTTTTGCAAGAACTTTTATCTAGATACAACACATTTACTATTTAGGTTTAGCCTACGCTATTAAGATATTAGAAGGTCCATAGCTAGATGGAGGTAGCTTGGATGAGCAGGAGACCTCACTTGTGCATGGTATCTCCACCTGATTGCCTCTATCACTACAGCACTTTACCCCACACTCCAGGCGTTCTGGGGAGGAATGCTTATTTGGAGATACCAGGGAAGTTACCTGGAGCAGGAACCGGCAAGCCACTCCAGTATCCCTGCCAAGAAAACTCCATGGACAAAGACAACAGGCATATAAAAGTTATGACGCTGGAAGATGAGCCCCTCAGGTCGGAAGGCGTCCAACATGCTACTGAGGAAGAGCGGAGGACAAGTACAAGTAGATTCAGAGCTGATGAAGCAGCTGGGCCAAAGCCGAAAGTTGCGGATATGCCTGGAAGCGAAAGGAAAGTCCAATGCTGTAAAGAAAAATATTGCATAGGAACCTGGAATGTAAGACCATGAACCTGGGTAAGTTGGATGTGGTCAAAAATGAGATGGCAAGAATAAATATTGACATCCTGGGCATCAGTGAACTAAAATGGACGGGAATGGGTGAATTCAGTTCGGATGACCATCATATCTACTACTGTGGGCAAGAGTCCCGCAAAAGAAATGGAGTGGCTCTCATAGTCAACAAAATAGTGGCAAAAGCTGTACTGGGATGCAATCTCAAAAATGATAGAATGATCTCAATACGAATCCAAGGCAGACTTTTTAACATTACAGTAATCCAAGTTTATGCACCAACTACTGGTGCTGAAGAAACAGAAATTGACCAATTCTATGAAGACTTACGGGACGCAGGTGGCGCTGTGGGTTAAAGCCTCAGCGCCTAGGACTTGCCGATCGAAAGGTCGGCGGTTCGAATCCCTGCGGCGGGGTGCGCTCCCGCTGCTCGGTCCCAGCGCCTGCCAACCTAGCAGTTCGAAAGCACCTCCGGGTGCAAGTAGATAAATAGGGACCGCTTACCAGCGGGAAGGTAAACGGCGTTTCCGTGTGCGGCTCTGGCTCGCCAGAGCAGCGATGTCACGCTGGCCACGTGACCCGGAAGTGTCTCTGGACAGCGCTGGCCCCTGGCCTCTTAAGTGAGATGGGCGCACAACCCCAGAGTCTGTCAAGATTGGCCCGTACGGGCAGGGGTACCTTTACCTTTACCTTTATGAAGACTTACAACACCTTATAGAAATGATACCAAAGAAGGATGTTCTTCTCATTAAAGGGGATTGGAATGCTAAAGCAGGGAATCGAGATAAAAGGAACAACTGGCAAATTTGGCCTTGGAGTTCAAAACGAAGCAGGGCAAAGGCTAATAGAGTTCTGCCAAGAGAACAAGCTGGTCATCACACTCTTTTCCAACAACACAAGAGACGACTCTACACATGGACATCACCAGATGGGCAGCATTGAAATCAGATTGATTATATTCTCTGCAGCCAAAGATGGAGAAGCTCTATACAGTCAGCAAAAACAAGACCTGGAGCGGACTGTGGCTCAGATCATCAGCTTCTTATAGCAAAATTCAAGCTTAAACTGAAGAAAGTAGGAAAAACCATTGGGCCGGTAAGATATAATCTAAATCCCTTATGAATACACAGTGGAGTGAGGAACAGGTTTAAGGATTTAGATTTGGTGGACAGAGTGCCTGAAGAACTATGGATGGAGGCTCGTAACATTATACAAGAGGCAGCAACTAAAACCATCCCAATGAAAAGGAAATGCAAGAAAGCAAAGTGGCTGTTCAACGAGGCCTTACAAATACCGGGGGAGAGAAGGCAAGCAAAATGCGAGGGAGATAGTGAAAGATACAGGAAATTGAATGCAGATTTCCAAAAAATAGCAAGGAGAGACAAGAAGGCCTTCTTAAACGAGCAATGCAAAGAAATAGAGGAAAGCAATAGAATGGGAAAAACCAGAGATCTGTTCAAGAAAATTGGATATGAAAGGAACATTTCGTACAAAGATTACCATAATAAAGGACAAAAGTGGTAAGGACCTAACAGAATCAGAAGACATCAAGAAGAGGTGGCAAGAATACACAGACGAATTATACCAGAATTATATCAGAAAGTCTCGTATCCCCCAGGATGTCTTGTACACCCCAGGTAGTGCGGTTGCTGACCTTGAGCCAGACATCCTGGAGAGTGAAGTCAAATGGGCCTTAGAAAGCACTGCTAATAACAAGGCCAGTGGAAGTGATGATATTCCAGCTGAACTATTTAAAATTTTAAAAGATGATGCTGTTAAGGTGCTACACTCAATATGCCAGCAAATTTGGAAAACTCAGCAGTGGCCAGAGGATTGGAGAAGATCAGTCTACATCCCAATCCCAAAGAAGGGCAGTGCCAATGAATGCTCCAACTACCGCACAATTGCACTCATTTCACACGCTAGCAAGGTTATGCTTAAAATTCTACAAGGCAGGCTTAAGCAATATGTGGACCGAAAACTCCCAGAAGTGCAAGCTGGATTTCAAAGGGGCAGAGGAACCAGAGACCAAATTGCAAACATGCGCTGGATTATGGAGAAAGCTAGAGAGTTCCAGAAAGACATCTACTTCTGCTTCATTGACTATGCAAAAGCCTTTGACTGTGTCAACCACAGCAAACTATGGCAAGTTCTTAAAGAAATGGGAGTGCCTGATCACCTCATCTGTCTCCTGAGAAATCTCTATGTGGGACAAGAAGCTACAGTTAGAACTGGATATGGAACAACTGATTGGTTCAACATTGGGAAAGGAGTACGACAAGGCTGTATATTGTCTCCTTGCTTATTTAAATTATATGCAGAATTCATCATGCGAAAGGCTGGACTGGAAGAATCCCAATCCGGAATTAAGATTGCCGGAAGAAATATCAACAACCTCAGATATGCAGATGACACAACCTTGATGGCAGAAAGTGAGGAGGAATTAAAGAACCTTTTAATGAGGGTGAAAGAGGAGAGCGCAAAATATGGTCTGAAGCTCAACATCTAAAAAAATGAAGATCATGGCCACTGGGCCCATCACCTCCTGGCAAATAGAAGGGGAAGAAATGGAGGCAGTGAGAGATTTTACAGTGGTGCCCCGCAAGACAAATGCCTCGCAAGACGAAAAACTCGCTAGACAAAAGAGTTTTCCGTTTTTTGAGGTGCTTCGCAAGATGAATTTCGCTATGGGCTTGCTTCGCAAGACGAAACGTCTTGCGAGTTCTTGCGAGTTTGTTTCCTTTTTCTTAAAGCCGCTAAGCCGTTAATAGCCGCTAAGCCGCTAATAGCCGTGCTTCGCAAGACGAAAAAACCGCAAGACAAAGAGACTCGCGGAACGGATTAATTTCGTCTTGCGAGGCACCACTGTACTTTCTTGGGCCCCATGATCACTGCAGATGGTGACAGCAGTCACGAAATTAAAAGACGCCTGCTCCTTGGGAGAAAAGCAATGACAAACCTAGACAGCATCTTAACAAGCAGAGACATCACCTTGCCAACAAAGGTTCGTATAGCTATGGCTTTCCTAGTAGTGATGTATAGAAGTGAGAGCTGGACCATAAAGAAGGCTGATCGCCAAAGAATTGATGCTTTTGAATTATGGTGCTGGACTCTTGAGAGTCCCATGGACTGCAAGAAGATCAAACGTATCCATTCTTAAGGAAATTAGCCCTGAGTGCTCACTGGAAGGACAGATCGTGAAGCTGAGGCTCCAATACTTTGGCCACCTCATGAGAAGAGAAGACTCCCTGGAAAAGACCCTGATGTTGGGAAAGATGGAGGGCAGAAGGAGAAGGGGACGACAGAGCACGAAGCTACCAGCATAAGTTTGACCAAACTGCGGGAGGCAGTGGAAGACAGGAGTGCCTGGCGTGCTCTGGTCCATGAGGTCACGAAGAGTCGGACACGACTAAACAACAACAAACAACAACAACAATAATAATAAATTACTGTTTATCAATTTATTGGAATACATTCCTGATTCTTCATTTGCATCACTGGCTTAATATTCAACCAGTGAGTAAATAAGCTAATCACTATCCTCAAATATATTAGGAATAGGTCTTTCTCTACTTTCAAGACTGCAGATGATGTCCTTTTAGATCTTTCTAGTATTGCTCCTAAAATTTGTGCTGATTGACTCCAAATCAGAGTATGCATCATCCCCCAAATTTCAGAGCCATATATAAACATGATTTACCTTGATCTTTGTGTATATTTTAGTTGGCTTATTTTGCTTATTTATTTTTATTACTTTCAGAGAGGAGGAGGAGGAGTTTGGAATTAATACCTTTGACTGCACGAATGATAATGGCACATCTAGTAAACAATTTGGGCCATTATCCCCTGAATGGAGGACCTGCTGTTCTTCACAGCCTTATTAGTGAGAATCACAACAACTCATATGTGGACTCTTCAGAACTGTCTTCTGAAGTTTTCAGAAGCCCAAATTTACAACTGTTTGTATTTAATGACAGTACTCTTATATCTTATCTTCAAATTCCTTCTGAAAAGGAGATAGACAATGAACCAGCAGCAGCATTCTCAGAAGTAAGAGTAATTGTTAGAGATATCTCAGGGAAGTATTCATGGGATGGAAGGCTGATGCATGGACCATTAGCTGGTAGTCTACCAAATCAAAATAAAAGAATATCCACTGCAGTTTTGGACAATCATAAGCAGAACTTTGAGCCTCCAATGGACTTCATTCAAATATATGAAGGAGAAGATGCTCTTGATAAATTGCTAGAGAGGATTGGCAATAGTAGTCCTGAGTGCCTTTTACATCCTCAACTAAAATTGAATGAGCCATCGCCATCGCCATATGTCATGAACCATGACCAAGAGAAAAATATACTAGAAGCAATAATGCAGCAGAGTTGCATAGAAAATGAGTATGCACATGGATGCAGTTTCAATCTCAGTATGAAAGTTGAAAGTCAAAAGGCACCAAGACCTGCACAGCTCCAAGCACCATTTCATTTATGTAGGCTCTTGCTAAATGACTTGGGAATGAATTCTTGGGACAAAAGGTAAGTAGGGCTTTAGATTACTGTTATTATTAGAAATAATACTATCTTTCCATCCAAATGGAAGTCCCCATTTTCAGAAAAGCACCTCTACCCAGTGGAAAGCAGAAAATCTTTTGAAAGGGAGGGTGCTTCTGGGCTCCCAGACTGGCCAGAAGCTAGATTTGCAGAGTTTCTTTTAACTCTCTGTGGTTATTTTTTTCTAACTGCTTTCCTCTTTTCTCTCTTTTTATTTCTTTCTTCTTTTTCCATCTTCACTTCTGGCTCCCAAGCCAGGGATATTGGGAAAAAGAAATACTTTTCCAATACGTCTTCCACCTACAGCCACAATGCTTTCTAGATTTTTTAATTACCTTTTACAATCAGTATGGATTGACCCCAAAAAGGGGACAGGGCAATTAATAAGCCAACAAGAAAGAATCTACCTAAAAAACTAATGGATTGCTTCCTTAAAATTGAGTGTTTAGGTTTAAGCCACAGACTCAGATTTATATGCAGGAGGCAGTTGGAGCCTGAGAGTGATGTCCCTGTCTACATATCTTGTATTGCCATGTTGGTTTCAACAGTTTACTGTTAGTGGGACTGGGGGCAGTGGTGGAGGAACCCTCTCCGGCACCTGGGGCGGGGCAGCCCGTACGGACTGCGCATGTGTGGCATCCCACGCATGCACACTCTGTACGGAATGCCGCACATGCGCAGTCTGTACGGGCTGCTGCTTGCACGGCATCCAGACGGGCTGCCACACCCCATACAGACGGCATCCCGTACTGTTGCCATGCGAGAGGCAGCCCATATGGACGGCACGCGAGAGTGGCTGCTCTACAGCTGGGGAGAGGCAGGGGCCACCTTGTCACCCAGCCATCATGGCCAATTATTGCCCAGTCTCAAATCTTCCATTTGGATCCTTTCCAGTCAGGGTTCAGGCCTTGTCACGGGACTGAAACCACTTTGGTCACGCTGGTCAATGATCTCCAGCAGGCTAGGGACAAAGGTGGAAGCTGTTTCCTAGTTCTGCTGGATCTTTCAATGGCTTTTGATACCATTGACCACGGTATCCTTCTGGACCGTCGGGGGGGGGGGGGGGGAGCTGGGGGCACTTTTCTACAGTGATTCCCTTCCTTCCTCCTGGGCCATGTCCAGGAAGTGGTGTTAGGAGGGGAGTGTTCAGACTCCTGGGCTCTCACTTGTGGGGGTGCCTCAGGGTTCGGTCCTCTCCCCCATGCTTTTCAACATCTACATGCAGCCACTGGGAGAGATCATCAGGGGGTTTGGGCTGGGTACTCATCAGTATGCGGATGATATCCAGCTCTACCTCTCTTTCAAATCGGAACCAGTAAAGGCGGTGAAGGTCCTGTGTGAGTGCCTGGAGGCGGTTGGAGGATGGATGGCAGCTAATGGATTGAAGTTGAATCCTGACAGAAGTATTGCTTCTGGGGGACAGGGAGCGGGCAGGTGTGGGGGACTCTCTGGTCCTGAATGGGGTAACTGTACCCCTGAAGGACCAGGTGCACAACCTGGGAGTCATTTTGGAATCACAGCTGTCCATAGAGGCGCAAGTGAATTCTGTGTCCAGGGCAGCTGTCTACCAGCTCCATCTGGTACGCAGGCTGAGACCCTACCTGCCTGCAGACTGTCTCACCAGAGTGGTGCATGCTCTAGTTATCTCCTGCTTGGACTACTACAATGCACTCTACTTGGGCTACCTTTGAAGGTGACTTGGAAACTACTACTACTACTAATAATAATAATAATAATAATAAAAGTAACTACTACTAGTACTACAGCAGCGGAGGTCCCACACTGTCAGTGGTCCACAGGATATATGCAGGTGGTCTGCAGCATGTCTGTAAAGAATAGCAGGAACAGCCACTGTGAACGGAGGGAGCAGTGGCTACTCTATCTATCAAGTGTGGAAGACAGAGCAAGAGGAAGAAAGAGGAGCCCACTTGTAAGGAGTTGACAGGATTAGCAGCCAGAAAGAGGAAACAGTAAAAAAGAGTCAAGAGATGGGACAACTGAAACACAAATGCAAAGCCCCTTTTCTGTACATAGTAGTTGCACTCAACTGTTGTTGTTACTTTCTAATAAACACTGCCCAGGTTTGCACTCCAGGGAGGTCACCTCAGTGCTGTCAATGCAGCAGTTTGACTTCATCCCTGGAGGCACACTCCATTGTCTCTCAAGACTGTTGCATGCCAACAACATTATTTATTTATATCCCGCCTTTTCCCTTACACGGATTCAAGGCGGCTTACAAATAAAATAGAAACAGCTTAAAACTGTGACTTTTTATCGTGCCAGATAAACTCACTAATAAGCTATTGCCATTCTTTTGTGTCTTTTACCTGATGGGAGGCTAGAATTAGCCTTGATAAAATATTTGCTTCTGGTAATGGAAATACATCGCCAAAAAAAGAACAAATTTCCCCATCCTTTCATGTTTTTCTTCATGCATTATTAAGCTTGAAAGGAGTAAAGAGAATTAGTAGCATAATTGGAAGCTAGAATTAGAAAGTTAAATTTATCCAAATAAATGAAATGAAAATTGATAGAATAAAATTTATCAATAAAATACAATATATAAGAAATAAGAAAGCAATAAAAATACAATTAAAAATCATACAGCAGCTAGCACAACACAAGTCAGTCTGCCAAGACTTGGCAATATTCAAGTGGTCTTTGAGAAGAAAAGTTTGTGAATCACTGGACTAGGGTCTCTAGTTAATAAAAGCATATGCCATTATACCATTGTTTGTTTTAAATGCACCACAAGACTCTTTGTTAGTACAGTGGTACCTCAGGTTACATACGCTTCAGGTTACAGACTCCGCTAACCCAGAAATAGTACCTCGGGTTAAGAACTTTGCTTCAGGATGAGAACAGAAATTGCACGGTGGCGGCGTGGCAGCAGCGGGAGGCCCCATTAGCTAAAGTGGTGCTTCAGGTTAAGAACAGTTTCAGGTTAAGAACGGACCTCTGGAACGAATTAAGTACTTAACCCAAGGTACCACTGTATTGATCTGCGTTTCTCAAATGCCATTTGACTCAAGAGATCTCCCCGCCGTTCCCCAGTCAGAAAACTATTTCCCCATGCCTTTGCAAAGGAAAGTAAGGGGGGTAGGGAATAATTTGGAAAGATCTGGTTTCAACTTTACCATATTTTCAGCTGGAATTTTGTGGGATGGGGTTATATTCTACTTTGAAAAGGGAAAGATGACATATTTACATATTTATAGGTAAAGGTAAAGGTAAAGGTACCCCTGCCCGTACGGGCCAGTCTTGACAGACTCTGGGGTTGTGCGCCCATCTCACTTAAGAGGCCAGGGGCCAGCGCTGTCCGGAGACACTTCCGGGTCACGTGGCCAGCGTGACATCGCTGCTCTGGCGAGCCAGAGCCGCACACGGAAACGCCGTTTACCTTCCCGCTGGTAAGCGGTCCCTATTTATCTACTTGCACCCGGAGGTGCTTTCAAACTGCTAGGTTGGCAGGCGCTGGGACCGAGCAGCGGGAGCGCACCCCGCCGCAGGGATTCGAACCGCCGACCTTTCGATCGGCAAGTCCTAGGCGCTGAGGCTTTAACCCACAGCGCCACCTGCGTCCCTACATATTTATAGTTGCATGCAAATAGTAGAGGGATTGAGAACTTACTGGCCAATCAAGCGCTCCTCATACTTGCATGGCGCAGCAGGACTCTGTTTCACCCAAGTAATCTGGATTTTGTATTCTGAGTGATTCCCAGGAGATAGTAGTGGATTGGGAAATGGATTTGGAATGATGGATTACTGGCAGGTGGAGGAAACAACAATTCAAACTTCAGGCTTTTTATTGTAATAAATATATTGATATTTTCAAAATTATGTAATGTAAAGGCTTTTATAATTTTCCCTGTTGGTTACTCGAGAGATTTCTGGAAATTATAATGTTTATGTATCGTGGAGCTTTCCCACTATAACATGTTCCATATATCCGTAGAAAAAGCTTTCATCTACTGAAGAAAAATTCTAAATTGTTGAGAGAGCTGAAAAACTTGGACTCAAGGCAATGGTGAGTTAAGTTTTTAGCTAGGCAAATACTAATGGATACATTTACAGAATGAGGTCCAGTTTATTATTTTATGTTTATGGAAAACTGAAATGTGTTAGGTTTATTTTTATTTAAATATTATATGTTGTTGTAGCTGGTCTAATTTAAATAGGAATTGTAAGTGGGTATTTTTGAAGAAATTCCATATTAGAACACATTTGATCCTTAAACAATTTTGGATTGGCTTCAAGTACTAAATTTGTGGAGGGTCTAAATTTTAACTTTGACTCAGTTTGTTGAAAAAGTATGAAGAAAAGCTTAAGATGTAGAATTTGGGGTGTAAACTAAGCGTAAACTAGAGCTCTCCAAGCAGTATTTTGGCCCAGGGTCAACAACATGATGCCCATGAAGCCTCTAAAATTCATAAGCACCAACCTGGTACCTGTGAATCCTTTCCCTGGTGTCCTTGAAGCCTCTAAAATCCTCTGCTCCCTTCATCATGAGATGGGGGGCGTGTTTCTGTCTTGAAAAGTACATAGAGCTGAAGAAGGAAGTTGGAAGAATGATACTCTTTCCCACTTCCTCTTTCAGCTCTTTTTCAAGGCTCAGATTAATTCTCTTGAATCTGATTTTGACATAAATCTCTTGGAAAAGCACAGTGTATATGTGTGCGCTTTCACTCTACACGGAAGACTAAAGCTCACTGGCAGGGAATCTGTTTTCCTAAATAAGGTCCCAGGTTGAATCTCCAGCAACTCTAGGCAGGACTGAAAAAAGATTCCCCACCTGAAATCCAGTAGAGTTTCTGTCTGTCAGTGTAGACAATTCTGAGCTACATAAACCAATGGTCTGCAGTGGTATAAGGTGGCTTAGTAAGTTCCTGTGTTCTACTCCTTCTGTCATTTGAAGATAGGGTGATCCAGGACAGGGCGCAATAAGTGACCAGGACTGGTGGCTCCCATTTGCACTCACTCAAAAATCCTATTTTGGTCAATTTAGGGTGCAAAGATCTAATTGAGAATTAAGCAGTACCAAATATGAATTTGGTAAGGTAGATGTTTTCTAAAATAAAGGAACAAAAGGAGTCTTAGCAATAATTAGTAGCATATTATTCCACAATAAAGATTCACTACATACATAATATGAAAGCCAGATTTAAATAGAGGGCAGAAATGGGAAAACAATTCCATTACAATTGAAGACCTCAAATGTAAGTAGCACACTGTTCTTTAGGCACCTCCTTCAGTATATGCATTCAAAAATTGTAGCATGTTGCAGCATATGCCAATAGCTGCATCTTTGCTAAGTTGACTATCCAATTCTTGGTAACCCATCTTATGTAGCTTCTTAACCATGACATTGCATTTGCCTACAATGTGGGTGCTATTGACTCCTTGTGGAGCCTATCTTAGCAGAACCCTTCTTGTAGACCTTTGGCTGACTTCCCTTGCATTACTATCTGCTACACCTCTTATTCATAAAGTTTGGTCCTGGGCCCAACTGCACATAGGAACTGCATCACTATTGTGAGTAAGGAGGCCAGATTGTGGCTCTCTGGCAGTTTCTAAGAATGAACTATATTTTTTCTGCTTTTATGAATATCATTGATTTACTATTTTATTTGATAATATTCAGTTAAGATTTACTCAGAGTGGACTAATTAAAATTAATGTGCCTAGCTTATATGCGTTAATTAATTTCAGTGAGTCTACCCTGGGTAAAATTTAGTTAAATACTGTATTCTTTAAATGATCTTAAAATATGGTGCACGTAGGCGACATTTGCACACCACACAAAACCAAGGTTTAGTAAGATGTACCTGATGGGGAACGAGTTGCAGCAAACTTTTGCCACATGTGCTCCAAATTGCCCACTCTTCCTGTTATTTGGCCTTGAGGTGGATTTTGTGTTTTTTTATATATAATTTTTTTATTAAGGGTTTTTTCTTTAAAATACAAAACAAAAACAAAAAACGACATATGCAAATAACAAGAACAAACATAATAATTAGCATCATGTAGGTGGATTTTGGCAGCATTTCCATTTCCATCTTTCTTGGCATGTTGTGTTGTCTGGACCAGGGACTTGAGAGTCTGGACCTAACTTGAGAGTTTAAACAAGCCAGGTTTATTGGCTGTTTTAGAAATTGACTGCAGCTAGAGAGAAGTCACAATCCCTGGTCCAATCAACATGACAAGCCAAGATTTAAGACAACAGAGATTGGGGCACATGAGTAGAATAGAGGGAAGGAGGATGTGCAGTGTGGTTCCTTCCTACGCCTGCATGTGTCACTAAATTATGGATTAGCATTACATGCAGATGCAAACAAAGAGAGTTTTCGTTTTAGAGTGATTTGTGCAAATTGCTGTTTGTGAAAGTTGGGTATGGTCAGCCGGCCACCATTATACTTTTATCTCAGTTTATTTCACTAGAGTTCACTCCTATTTTCATTGGTAGTTGCAGCTGAAAATCCATACTTTACTCTTTTGTAAGCCTGATGCATTTAAGTATTTATTTTTAAGTGTTTTAATTTCACTGCCATGTTTTATATCACTTCAGTGTTTGTCACCCTGGACTCCTTTAAGAAAGATGAGATAAAAATTTAATAAATAAAAATACAGTACTGCAAGACACCAGGGCCAAGCGGAATGTTCAGAGTGATTTTTTTAATTAAAAAATGGCTCAAAATTTGGAGCGTCGTGGTGAAGAGGGTAAAATTTGGGTGTGGGGAGGATGGTAGGTGGCACATGGTATGAGTATCTTGTGAGGGGATGTTTCTGCCTCTGGCAGCGGAGCTCCTATCAGCAGCCACTCTTTTATCTCTGAATTCCCTGGATGTAGTGTTGTTCAAAAGCATTTCAGGAAAGAAATGGCTGCTGCCGCTTTCCCCCAACCCTGTGTCTAGGCCATTCAGGTGGGAAAGTGGAAGCTACCAACTCCACCCTTGCTGTGGGTAACTTCACTTTCCCCTGAAAATCATTCAAAAACATTTTAGCGTGACCCTACTTCATATCACGTGTCATTTTCAGAATATTCACATATTTACAAAAATCAATGTTAATAGTTTCATTTATGGTTGCTTTGGGTTTTTTGTTATTTCCAATTGCAGCCGGGAAACTCACAAGATTGCAGTATTTTACATTGCTGAAGGACAGGAAGATAAATGTTCAATATTGTCCAATTCAAAAGGAAGCCAAGCATATGAAGAGTTTGTTGCTGGTCTTGGCTGGGAGGTAATTATTAGCCAAATATTTAATTTTGAAGTGATAAAATCAGTGTCAGCCCATGAATTAATTGCCATATTTGGAGCAATGGAGCAACTTCTCAACTGTTTGGCAGTTGCCCACTTATTCTTGCAATGCATGGCTTGCAGGGCCAGTGGCAGACTTGAAGTAGAGCCTAAACAAACATGCTAGGGACCAGAGGCACTGACTTGGGCCCCAGATTGTGAAAACCCAGTGGCCCTTGTGCTGGAAGTTGGGCTTCATGCTTGGCCGCCACAGCAGCTGGGTGGGGGCCTCCGCCGCAGGGCCTCCGTTGGGGCTGCAGGTGGGCTTCCACAAGTGTGGCTGTGGCAGGCCTCAGCGGGGCCTCATGGTGGAGGCCTTGGCCTGGTTGTGGCAGCAGGGGTGGGGCAAGCAGGCGGTGGAGCACACATCTTCAACATTGGGTAGGGGGCTTGGCCCCTGCTTAAAAAGATTGTGGAGACCAAGGTTCCCGTGAAGATGGCTCCTATGCCAGGTCCTGACACCAGGTCCTGACACATGACAGCTTGGCTCTCTTACTGGAACATGGGAAGTGGCTTGTTTGATGACATATTTTGAACTGTGGCTTCTGTGATAAACAGGTCTGGGGGCAGCTGATGTGTGAGAGATTCTATTCTGTTGGCCCTATGCATTTATGATTTCTGTTTCGGGAGAAAATGTTACTTATTATTAAGCTGCATCAATGCTCATGGTGCTTTACAGAGTAGCATAAAACAATGAAGGCCCTTGCTCTGCAGGGACTAAAATGTAAATTATAGTTGCTGAAGTAAGCTTCAGAAGTGAACTTCATATTACGCACTCTATTTTTGAGATCACTGAAATATACAATTGTATGATTTTTAGACACAAGAAAAACACAAAAATGATTCAATTTGAGAGGCTATCTTTGTCAAACAGTTCAATGAAAGACTAAGAAACTTTTTTTAATAATGTATTTTTGAGAAGTTAAGTGTTTATAAAAATACTACATTTTAATATGCAGCAAACAATACCTCTATCTCCAGTGTTAGAATTGTCACTAAATGTAAATTCTAAACCTATTTGCATGGAGATGCCCCATTAGTTTAATTGGAATTTCTTAGGATTGCAGATTGAGAGTAAATTCTTTGTTTTTACTTGATTAATTAAGGTTGATCTTTCAACTCACTGTGGATTTATGGGGGGCCTTCAGCGTAATGGCAGCACAGGCCAAACGGCACCATATTATGCTACATCTACCGCAGAAGTGATTTTCCATGTTTCTACACGAATGCCCTCTGATTCAGATGACTCACTGACCAAAAAGGTAAGCATAGAACTAAAAGTCCTACAATATAGTGCTCATTTAAATATATTTGTTGTGGATCATGTGGACAGGGAAATTTTCAAATGTTTTATGCAGAACTTGAATTGCACAGAAATTGGTTCAGAACTTAAATAAAATGGCATACTTCAGAGGTGCTTGTTTGCTTAATTTCATTTCTATACCACTTCATCTCAAAGCAGTTTACAACAACATTAAAACATCAAATAAAACAATCCAGAGTAAAACATTACTGAAGATAATATAACAAATAAAGTATGCATTCAAACCAACATACCGTATTTTTCGTCCCATAGGGCGAATTTTTCGTCCCATAGGGTCTATTTTTTGTCCTATAGGGCCCATAGGACGCACCTAGTTTTTTGGGGGGGAAATAAAGGGAATTTTTCCCCCCTTTATTTCCCCCCAAAACCAGATCAGGGAATCCAAACCAGGTTGGGGAACAGCGGGATGGCGGTGCTGCACCTCCCTGCTGTCCCCCGATCTTGTGGGCTGCAGGCTGCTGCCCGCAAGCCTTGTGAGCCCGCGAGAACTCCCGCCGGACTTGCAAGGCTTGCAGATAGCTTCCTGAAGCCTGCATTCGCCCCATAGGACGCACACACATTTCCCCTTCATTTTTGGAAGGGGAAAAGTGCGTCCTATAGGGCGAAAAATACGGTAATTAACAAGAAACTAAAATGTTATCGTAAACATTTCAAATGAAAGCATTACTAAAGGAAGTCAAATATAAAATGCACATTTAAAACAGTATAATTGACAACAGGATAACGTATTATCAACAGCATAGAACATAACTGCTGCTGTTGCTGCCATTCCTGTCATGGTGGTTCATGGCAGGCAGCGGCTGTAGAAGCTCAAGCCCGATGACCTGGGTCTGTACTCATGGTGATTTAGAAGTCTTTCTAAATCTGCTGCCATTTGATTCTTAATATGAAGCATAGTCACCTTTTCTTTATTTAAAAGACAAAAATCCTTCTCAAGCTGTGCAATATGTTCTTTCTGTCAAGGTATCTGAGAATCTCTCTGTTGTATAGACTCAATGAGATACCTGTAAGGCTGTTGTACTTGGTTCAACAACGAATTACCTGTCCCACACTTGTGAAATTTGGGCAACTTGTTCCTTCTGATGCTTCAAATCTTTTACAAGCAATGTAAAAGATGTACATAAAAGCAAGAATCAAATGAAATCCTTCCCCCTCCATTCACAAAAGCTCTTCCACCTCAAAAGTCACAGCAATGGCCGGTTCCAAAGTGCTCCTTGTGGGAGCCGTTATGCTCCCTTTTCTCCCAAAGAACAGAAGACTGGTACAATCTCTGTACAGGTATAAATGCTGCTAGTGCAGCAGCAGCCAACAAAGTGTTCTCTAGATGTTGTTGTATTACAACTCCCTTCATACACTGCCTTAGCACTACTCTTGCATCCTCTTAAAGGGGTGGGACTTTGATGTGGCCAGGACACATTGGACAAGGGAAACTATCACAGTTCAGCACACATTCATAGAAGCATAGAATTGTAGAGTTAGAAGGTACACCTAGGGTCATCTAGTCCAACCCCCTGCTATGCAGGAATCTCAGCCAAAGCATCCAGGACAGGTGGTCATTCAACCTCTGCTTAAAAACTTCCAAGGAAGGAGAGTCCACCTCCGCCCGAGGGAGACTGTTCCACTGTTGGAAAGCTCTCACGGTCAGAAAGTAGACTATAATGTAATAGGCACCTTTTATTACCTTGTTTATTTTTTAACTGCTTTTTCACTTAGTGTAAAAATGCTTTTCCAGCTACATTTTTTACAATATTAGAAAAAAATCAACTTGAATTAAAGTGTGTTATAGCACCATAACACTATGATGCCTTTTAAAACAACAACAACAATCCTTTCCAGAGATTGCCTTTTCAAGAATGTGGTTAGTGGCAATGGCAGAAAAGAGTGTTTTTCATCATGTGCATGGAGCTTTAGTTGACAACTCCGTTAAATTGGACTTTCCCACCCACATCAGCTATGTCACACCAGCTGGTGTAGATGGAACATAGAAAGATGAGCATACTCAGAAAGTACGATATAACCTGTCATGTGGAAGCCCAGTTGCAATTCCATTTGTAGCTGACAGTGAAAGAGCAATAATTATTAATGCTGGACACCACCACCACCCCAGCCAATCTGGAAGCTGGCACTATCTACAAACCTTCCAGTGCCTGTTCCTGAAACTGCAACATCAGATTTTCACAAGAAAAAGAGGAAAAAAGTAATGTTCCCAAGCAGTAATGGCATGTGCCCCAAGGCAGCACTGGAAAACGAAAGTCTCTTCCATCTGTTGTTGCAGAACTGTTTACAGGAGGGACACAGATCCTCATAAAAGGCACTCCATATATTGTGGCTTTTCCTACTTACCTTTGCTTTCTTTAATAGTATTTCTTTGTCTGCTCTTTCAAACCACTCTAATCCTCTTTTGGGCTGGCTGTATAAATGCCACAAACAATAAACCAGAGAGTGAAATCTCCCCTTCCCCCACTCCAGCTGCTTCTGTCTCTTGCAAAACAAGTGATCAAACAATACCAAGGAAGCATTCTCCATTTCACACCTTTAGCCGGTATATTTTCTAAAAACCACAATACCCACCATCATTTCAAAAATGAAAATAGGGACACACTCAGGAGTGCCAACTTGGCACCGCGACCATGGGCCATGGGGGCCATGCCGAAATTTGTGGGTGCCTGGCCCCTTCATGGGGAATTTAGTGGGTGCTCAGGCTTCCAGGGCCCCAGGGAGTTGGGACCTATGGACACTCTTATGCATATGAACACCCAAAGATCATTGATTAGAACTACCCACATACTACATTTACACAGAAGCTCTTCTCTGCATTAACCTCTCCTGACTTCTTTGCAGTTTCTTATTTTAAAACAATGTTTAATTTTACACTTTAACTTTGATTTACATATTATAGTCATTACAAATTACACTCATCAGTGCTTACTATCTGGATAAGGAGCAATGAAAAATTGTGAAGACTGGTGCACGTGTGCATACAATTACAAGATAATTAAAAAAACAAATTGAGAATAGTTATTTACTAAGGTCAGGTATAAGAAAATTAAATCATACGTTGATTGCACTCTGTTAACTAGCACAAAACACTGTGTCAAAGTTTATTTCAGGAGTCTGGTGACTGTTATTTAATTCTGATTATTTTCAATCAGATGTTTAGAAGCTGAAGCTGGCACTTTTAAGACTGCTTTGGGGTTTTTAGTAAGGTATATTTAATATATCTCTGAGTCTTTTGAGCTGTTCAGGTAATAACTTGCACTCTGACCAGTTTTGTGTCCTGTTTTTTTCTTTGCCCGTTTCCAAGCATAATAAGCAAAATTCTGAACAACTTGCTTAGCTGACAAACTCAATAGCATGACAGAAGGTCATACCACCTGCCGGCCAGAAAAGCTGCCTTTAAATGTGACCATTCTGCAGCAGGCGGCATATTTTGTGACCCACAGAATAAGACAGATGTCATAGCAATAATTATTAGAGATTCTATTTTTAATGAAAAGTAGTTGTTCCCACATGTGTTTTGTAAAATAAGTAGAGAATTCTAATGAATGTATATTGTCATAAAGTGAAATAATTAGGAACATATCCTAATACATATGCTAGTACAGGGTAACATATTTAGAAATCACATTTTTGTGCTTAAAAATATATAATACATGGTGTTAGCTGCAAAATGATTGTCATTACTGAAATATTTTTTTCTTTTGAAAATAAGACATATTCAGCAATACCTTTTGGAATCCAATGATTTATCATTATGAATAGTATTACTGTTTCATCCAGACATCCTGCAGCCACAATGGAAATGAATAGTAATAGCAACATCCTAATAGTTTCTTGTCAAAGCTGTATGTTGCTTTTTTATATACAATTAGCTGCAAAGAGCTTCTCAGTTCAGAAAGGGGGTACAACCCCCTACTGAACTCTTGCTCCTTTGCTCAAGAAATTCATTAGTTATAGCTAGATTAGATTTTTAGCAGCTAATCTCACTGCTGTAGGGGTTTGCAAAGTGGAGACAGAGCTGTGCTATTGGATTTGTTCAATTCATTTGACTCTAGGACTATAATTGCACTTATGTCTTACAAGGCTTTTTATAGCCTAAGGCTGGCTGGCAGCAGAAAACAAATTGGCAGTGAATACAGTAAGAGTGAAAGGGAATGAAAGGCACACATTATCAGTCTCCAGGCAGTGCTGTTCTGGCAGGAAGTTTCTTGGTTAATTTACAAATAAAACTTCGATTTTAGGATGGGCACTCTGTCAGGCAGACAATGGGGATGTCAGGACTGGCCATTACTCAGTAAAAGTAGCAGCCATGCCTACCCCAAGCAGAAGTTCTTCAATCACACAGACAACTCCTTTCTGGAGCCAGCTGGCTCTGTAATGCAATTAGTTGGAAAAGGAGGTCAGACTATTAGGTGTGTATACCATGACCACTGTTAGCATTGGTGTGTTGCCTGGGAGGCATGTTGCAGGATAGCTGAAGCAGAGTGCTTTTAATGCTATTTAATTAAGTAGGATATGTGGAATGTCACACAACTAGGTTCTGAACATGCAGTTTTTTCATAAGACTTGAAGAAATCCCCCCCCCAGTAAATTACAGTTAGATTCTGATGTACAGATGGTAGCTGAGGAAATTAAGTCAGGACATGATTAATAGTAAAATTCAGATTAGATTCAATCAGAATGATCGACCTGTGGCATGTGAACACTCACTTTTATCTAATCCTGAAACATTAAAAACCTAAGGCTGCTTACGCATGTAGTTAAAAATGTAGGTATATATTATTTCTCCTTTTAATATTATCTGCAATTTAGAATTAATACTTCCCTATGAGCATTCTATAAAACTTGTAAAAGTGACACTGAGCGACTCCTGAGCTCATTCACACATCACTTAAAACCATAGTTCACCTTTTAACCATAGTTTAGTTTCTCACGCTAGTGTGTGCTGGGGCATCTCTCCTTCCCTGCTGCTGCTGCTGCTGCTGCTCCCACACTGCCAGGAGGTAAACCATGGTCTGGCCTTGAGTTGCGTCTGAACCCAGCCTTGTGCCTTGTTTCTCTCCAAAGAAACTGCAAGCCATAGTCAAGTTTGTCCTTGGAGATTAGAGCAGTATTTTATTCTTGAAACTACCATGTGATCTGCATAATTAGTTGATAATTTGCATGGTATTTGCACAATGTGCAAATTAAGCTATCCAAATTTGAGGTACTGGAATATAGCAGATACCAGCTTTTCTACACATTCTTAGTATACTTCTTGGCTGATGAGGGGTTTAAGTCATATTCAAACTAGAATCATAGCTACTACACCCAACTAATTTATAGTACAGTTGACACTTATTTTAATATGTCAGATAGATACATTTTACTCTAAAACTTATGCTGTTAACCACACTTAAGGTCTAATGAAACTAAGCTGGGTTTAATTTTCTTCCTCCTAGTTAAACTTTGTACATCTGAAAAACATGTCTTCCCATTGGAAATCTTATTGCACAACAGGACTTTCAGTTTCTCAACTTCCTCTTCTAGGCCCCATGTGCCTCCAAACTCAGTTCAGTGGACGCCACAGTCCTCCAGAGCACATTACTGGGGCACATGGGGGGAGGGAGAGAAGAAGCCTCCTTCTGCAACTAGACATCCACTCACACTATATTAGATTCCACCCTCAGAATTTTCAGTTTTCATCAAAATATTCTGGTTTCAGCTATTCTGCAATATATAAGGACGCCGAATATATCCAGTTTCCATGGCAAGCAAGTGAAGAACTAGCTTCTTCAGTATCATGTTATCTTTTATTCCCAACCAACTGCTTTTGAATTAGCCCAAGGTGTGTGCACTAAGTGAATGTTTCTGGTTTTAAACCTATGCTTCCGACCTTGAAAGTTAGCCTTTTATGAATAGCACCATACTAATATAATCCTACAAGCTGATCTGGATTTCACTCAAAATCAGTTTAGTTTTATGACAATGGGCCATAGCAAGGTTCAGTTTTACATTAAGCACCACTTGTTGTCCAAGCCCAAAAAACTATGGCTAATCAATAGTTTAATTATGGTTTGTTAAAACAAGACAACTTGAAACCATGGCTTATTTAAACAAACAGCAGTTAAGATTAACTATTCATAATGCTAAATTGTGGTTAATATATAACTGAGGCAAAAGCTTCGATCTCGCAGCCACACAAAAGGAGAGGAGACTGTGGAACTTGCTCCTGCACATTCTCATAATTGTCCTAGTTTGATGTACTTCTAAACTACAGTTTAATCTCTCTAGCCAGGGTCCCATAAATATTTTTAATAAGATGGATTCCCTTAAGGAGAAAATGTACAATTTTCTTTACTGATGCATTATTCCATTTGTCCAACTTCTCAAGTTGTGTTCATCACCCTGATTAATAGCAAGCCAATTTGCCGTTTCAGCTTCGTCACTTGGGAAATGATGAGGTTCATATTGTGTGGTCTGAGCACACCAGAAATTATCGCAGGGGTATTATACCAACAGATTTTGGAGATGCTTTAATTATTATTTATCCAATGAAGAATCACATGTTTTTCATAGAGATCACAAAGAAACCAGAGGTATGTTCTTGATTGTTTTATTTTATGTATCATGGCTAGTGTTTATAATAGTGCTCAAAGAAAGCTCAGTTGAAACAAACCCTGAATGCTTTTTCTAAGTTGAATGGGAGCATCTGATGCTGTGTATTCTCACTTTGTATTTATTATAAGAACTTAATGAGTTACATCATCCAGTGTCCCTTGTGCTGAATGAAGGGGTTTTTTAATCCATCCGAGGCTTCCATCAGCAAAATTGGAAGGAAGGTGATTTCCACCAATTCCCCCTCTCCCCTGTAGCCCTTCTTACACCTATGCGTAATCTTCTCCATAGGATGGTGGGATCTTTCAGAACAGAGTGGGAGGTGGCACAGGGGACTGCAGGGAATTAGTGAAAAGCACTTGTCTCTCCCTTCTGGTGATGGAAGCCTTCACTGGGTCAGAAAGCCTTTCATGAGTTAGACAAACGCTCCTGGATGCAACCCAGTATGATAAAATGCTTAACAAATGCATAACTTGCACTGCTTGAGTAGCTCTTCACAAAGTGACATAAAAAGTTCAGTTTGAGGAAGACATGAATTTGTACTGGAAAATGTGAGGAGGAAACATTCAGGATTGCTTCTCCTACAGCAGAAAGCACAACTTGGACTCCTCTGCTGGGAGAGTTGCCCCCATCCCCTATAAATAGTCATAAACGAATGCAGAAATGTGGAGAACTGAAACTGAGAGAAATCAAAAATGGACAGATCTATCCCTATTCAGGAATTTGAGGTTTTCCACAGAGAGGAAGGAGAACTCTCTAATGATGGAGGAGAACAACCTGTGCGACACAGGCGGTTAAGGTAGAATTGTTTTCTAGACCTCTGGGCTGTCTGGCTGACTACAGACGCAGATGCCAAGAAGCAGAATACTCCTTACTGAAGGGTCTCATGGTGGTTTTTCCACAGGGGCCAAACTAATCTTCCACAGTTCCAGTCCCAGAATCCTTTGATAGGATTTTATCCATAAAATGGTTGGCTCTAGCTAGGCAACCAATCACATAGTCAACAACACAATACATTTCCAGGGGCCTCTTGTGGATGCTGCTCTAGTGGTGCTTTCATCTGAAGCTGCTTTACCCACAAAGGGAGAAAGAGGGCTCAAAGATGCAAAGATGTCCAAGTGCCACTCCTGAAAAAGCCCTACGTCTGGTGCTGTTTCCAAAGCTTTGATTAGAATATATGAATGGGCTTTAGACATGCATGCAGTTATGCATCTTTTTATTCCATTAGAAACCATTGGGCGTATATACTGAATGAAGTTTTAACAACTACAATCTCAAACCCAATAAAAACAGCCATTTTTGGATAGGAAGCTCTCATTGTACAGTTGCTGGCCTTGTTTTCCAGTGCCTTCTATCATTTTCCACAGCACAAAACATACTGCAAAACATCCAGATGAGCCTGATTTTAACCTATTCAGCTGTTACAATTTTTACAAAGTTTTCACAGATTTTCAGAATTTATCCAAGTAGCCCTATGGGCCTGTTCAATAAGGGGGAAATGTGCAGCTGCCTAATATGCTTTAAGATTATGGCAGACAGGCAAATCCTAGTCAGGCTTCCTGGGACAGGTCTTGCTGTTACCCTGAGGCATTGGAGCACCATAGAAAAAGAAAAATAGATGCAGATGAAGAAGCAGATGATGTATAGATGACTAAAAGGCAAATGCACTCAGAATAATAAGAGCCAAGCCAGCAGCAGAAAGAAGTGCAGATGCACCTCTCATTGCATCTTAGTGACATGCAATTTTCTTGAATTTATCAATGCCTGTCCTGCCACCCAGTAGTGAAGTCCCTTTTCCCATAAGGATAAAATAACACTTACATCGCAAATCAATTCATCAGTTACTGTTATTGAAAAATGTGATTGATTTAGAAAATGTTTTTCATCCATCAGGTTCCCAGAGAGACTTTCATAGGATGAAAGTACTAAAATATAACAATTGTAAACAATAAAACATAATAAATAAAATTCTACTATTGAAGCAGATGGATATAGAAAAATGAAAGTGTTGTCACCTGACACCAAAACGAAAATGACTCTTAAGCTTTCTTGGAGTGGTAAAGCAAAGACATCTGAAATAAAGTAGGAATGAGTCCCTGTAAATTAAGCGGGAACACTTTCGGGTAGACATGCATAGGATTGCACTTTAAACTTTTTTTTTTCCTTTTACTGATTGTTTTACTTAACAGTATCATTTTACTACTTTTTATTCAATTTATATACCCTTTTTCTGTACAAAGTATACTAGGCTCAATATATGAATATCAAATGCAAAATGAATGCAAAATGTACTACCATAACAGAAAGGCCATGCGTGTGGATATCTGCTTCCTTTTTGCTAATGTGTTGTGTGTTCAAAGAAGCCATGCTGCAGAAGGGAAAATGCCAAACTGTAAAATTAGTGTTAGTTTGCCTTTTAAAATATAACTATTACAATGCAATAAAACTAATCCAGGTATTTCCAGGGCAAATGTGTCTGACCTTCTGTTCACCAGCTACTGACCCCAGAGTGAATGAAAGAGGCTTGTAGAGAGAAATGACTGTTTGGCTGCAGTCCCTGGTATTTAAATCGTGTTCCCTAATCAGATGAAAAAGCTGTCGCTTCTCTGTAAGGTTTCAGGATCCATGGTAACATTTGGCCTTTTAGATACATAATGTTAGCCTTTTTGTTTGCATCTAAGGAAAGACACCTGGAGCAATGTTAACATTAACCATTTTAGTATTAATAGCTTCATTATATAAGAATCTCTCATCCAATAGCTGTTACTTCTGTTACATTGCTACAGCGTGTATTGTGTTCATTTTTTATCCTCCTGCTTGGCAACCAGGCAATGATTTGCAAACTTTTTTGTCTTGATTAATTAACCAATATAATTATTGGGAACTGCGATGCAGTCTTTTGCTCAACAAAGCTTCTGAGAGAAAACAATAGTAAGTCTGTCAGTATGAATGCATTCCATGCATCACAGATGCATTAAGATATTCTAAACAATGAGACAAAAAGCTGCCCGCAAAAGCGGACAAAGAATGCCGTGCAGACTCTACATGCTGTGCATACCGCCAGGGACACACGGAGAGTTCCCTGGGACACAGATGCCTCGTTAGATTGCAGTTCGTCATCAGAGATTAATTCTCAGCCATTTGGTACAATAATTTACTCATTCACCAGCTTTTTAAACTATATTGCTTGCTATGGAAGATATGTCTTTGCACTCTCAAGGTTTGTTTAAACTTGATTGTGTTTTCTAATGGGTTATAATAGTATTTTTAAAAATTCTCAATAATTAAAATAGTATAGAAGTTGTTATGTGGGGAATCTTAGTTTCATCATGTATTCACATAAAATGTACACAAAACTACTTAAGTGATTTTAAGATCTGAAACAGACATGAGACAGACAGTCTCTATTGGAAGCAGTCCTCCTTCTGAGACCAGATGAGTTTCCTATGACACTGGCAATCAGGAACACTCCTGTGCATTTTATTTAGCTTTATATCCTGCTCCATCCCCAAAACTTTCCAAATATATTTTCATGTACCATGTATGTCAAGATGACCTAAAAACATGGCAATCAGTTTTAAAATAATACTGAAGTGGCTCTTCTCATTGTGCAGTTTTAGGTGGACACACTAAATAGGGCTAAACTTACCAATTTAGAAATTATCATACATCCTAAAACACCCTTATAAATATTCATAAATTTTCAGTTCAATCCTATGCTGCACTATAGCAGGTCATAGAATTAAAATGCAAGTCAACTTGCTCTAGGCTTGTTGGATAGCCTGGATTCATAGAATCAGAATTGTAGAGTTGGAAGCAACTTCAAAGGTCATCCAGTCCAACCCACTGCAGTGCAGAAATCTCTTTTAAAGACAGATGGCCAACCAACCTCTGCTAAAAAAAACTCCAAGGAATGAGAGTCCACCACGTTTGAACAGCTCTTATCATCAGAAAGTTCTTCCTGATGTTTAGTCAGACTCTTGTTCCTTATAATTTGATTTGGGTCCTAGCCTCCAGAGCAGGCGAAAACAAGCGTGCTCTTTTATGTGACAGCTCATATCTCCTCTCTGTTCTTATCCAGCCTAAACTCAACTCCCTCAACTGTTTCTCATTAGGCTTGGTTTCCAGACCCTTAATTATCTTGGTCACCTTCCTCTGCACATGTTTCAGCTTGTCAATATCCTTATTAAATTGTGGCACCCAGAACTTGTCACAGTACTCCAAGCGTGGTCTGTCCAAGGCACCAAAGTGTGGTGCTATGACTTCCCTTGGTCAGGACACTAGACTTCTGTTGATGCAGCCTAGAATGGCATTAGCTTCTTTGGCTGCTGCACCGCAATGTCAGCTTATCTTAGTCTTGCATTCTACTAAGACCCCATGATCCTTTTCACAATACTGGCAAGCCAGGTGTCCCTCATCTTATATTTGTGCAGCTTGGTCTTCCTGCCTAAGTGTAGAACCTTACATTTGTCCCTACTGAAGTTCATGTTGTTAGTTTTGGCCCAGTTCTGCAATCTGTCTTCTGCAGCATTAGCAACCCCTCTCAGTTTGGTGTCATCTGCAAATTTGATGAGCATCACCTAAATTCCTTCATCCAAGTTGTTTATAAAGATGTTGAACAACAACGGGCCCAGGACCTGTAGCACCTCACTTGTCACCTTTTTCCAGGATGGTGAGGAGCCATTTGTGAGCAGTCTTTGGGTTCGGACAGTCAACCAGCTATAAAAAACCACCTAACAGTTATCTCATCCAGCCCAGTTTTACTAGCTTCCCTGCAAGAATATCATGGGGGACTTAATCAGAAGCCTTACTGAAATCAAGATACATACGTCCACAGCATTCCCAATCCACCAAGTTTGTAACTACAGTGGTACCTCGGGTTAAGTACTTAATTCATTCCAGAGGTCCGTTCTTAACCTGAAACAGTTCTTAACCTGAAGCACCACTTTAGCTAATGGGACCTCCTCCTGCTGCTGCGCCGCCGGAGCACGATTTCTGTTCTCATCCTGAAGCAAAGTTCTTAACCTGAGGTACTATTTCTGGGTTAGCGGAGTCTGTAACCTGAAGCGTCTGTAACCTGAAGCGTATGTAACCCGAGGTACCACTGTATATCAAAAAAAGAAATAAAAAGAAGTGAGATTTGTCTGTCAAGACTTGATTTTGAGAAACCCATGCTGGGTCTCAGTAATCACAGACCAACTGCTTAATTATTTGTTCTAGAACCTTTCCAGGTATCAACATCAAGCTGACCGGTCAGTAGTTACCTCGGTCTTCTCCCCCCGCCCCCCGTTTTTGATGGTGTGAAAACATTTGACCACTCTCCAGTTCGCCAGGATCTCACCTGTCCTCCAAGAATTCCTAAAGATTATAGACAGAGGCTCTGAGATACACCCGCAAGCTCCTTTAGTAGCTTTAGGGGCAGCTCATCAGATCCTGGAGATTTGAATTCATTTAAAGTAGCTGGATGTTCCCTTACTACCTCTTTTCCTTTCTTGGACTACAGCTCCTTCCTTGCATCATTTATTCTGTTATCACCAGTAATAACTAGTTTCAGCTCTGATTCAAATACCTTACAATACCTTTAAGACAACATCAAAATACCCCTTCATTCCACGAGTATTAAAAGGAAAATCATACTACATCCTTAGTCAATACCATAGTCATTCTTGGAAACCCTCTCCAGGACCCTCAGAAAAAAGACAGATTCAAAAAGTTGGAAGAAGCCCACATGAGCAGTTGTCCAATGCCAACATGACATGGCATACCACCCAAACTGTATTTAAAGTAGTATTTTTTAAATCAGACAGTATTAATCTAGTGGCTGTATTCTCCCAAATCCATGTCTATTCCAGATCCATGTCTAGCCCAGATCTCCCTGCCCCTTCTTCATGAAATTATTAAGCTTATCTGACTCAATTTCCAGTAATGGTTGTATTTTAGAAGCCCAGCCTTTGGATTTGGATTTTGGTTTTGCCTTGTTTTCTTAACAATGTTAATAAAGGTAAAGGGACCCCTGACAGTTAAATCCAGTCGCGAACGACTCTGGGGTTGCGGCACTCAACTCGCTTTACAGGCCAAGGGAGCTGGCGGTTGTCCGCAGACAGTTTTTCCGGGTCATGTGGCCAGCATGAATAAGCCGCTTCTGGCACAACGGAACACTGACACCAGCGCAGCGCACAGAAACGCCGTTTACCTTCCCGCCAGAGCAGTACCTATTAATCTACTTGCACTTTTTGGCGTGCTTTCAAAATTTGTGGAAATGTCATTTGTAACCGGAAGTACCACTGTACATGCCTGCCTTATTAGGTTCTATTTAGGATAAATGGGTCTTCTTGGAATAAAATATAATAGAATAAACAAGTCTTCAAACTATAGTATCAGTTGCTGCAAGCATTTCTTTAGAAAGTTATTCAATTATAAGGCATCTGAAAAGCTAGTCAGGCTTTTCTTTTAAAAATGTGTTCCAAAGCTAAGTGATAGCTTGCTACTGCATGATAGAACTAACTCTTTGAAAGAATTCTTGTTAGTACTTCATTTCATTAATAATAATAATAATAATAATAATAATAATAATTTTTAATTATACCCCGCCCTCCCTAACCAAGGTCGGGCTCAGGGTGGCTAACAAGCAATAATAAAAACAAGTTGAATGAATACAACTTAAATACAACATTAAAATACAACATTAAAATATTGAAACATTAAAATATTAAAATGTAGCCTCATCGCAGGAGGAGAAAGGAAAAGAAAAAAGAAAGAGGGGGAGGGAATCAATTGACTCCAAGCCAAAGGCCAGGCGGAACAACTCTGTCTTACAGGCCCTGCGGAAAGAAATCAGATCCCGCAGGGCCCTGGTCTCATGAGACAGAGCGTTCCAACAGGCTGGAGCCAGTGCTGAAAAGGCCCTGCCTCTGGTTGAGGCTAGTCTGACTTCCTTAGGGCCCGGGACCTCTAGGGTGTTGCTATTTATGGACCTTGAGGCTCTCCGTGGGGCAGACCGGGAGAGGCGGTCCCGTAGGTACAACAAAATACATATCAAACAAAAATATGAAAAAAGCCTTACACATGAAATGAGTCTGAAAACATTCTTCCATTATTTATACTTTACACCAATGCACTTTTCAAGAGCATTTGTTGCACATGACGTTTCATTTTATATCAAAGTGTAAGTGTGACCAGTTGCAGTCCTTGGTTTGACACTAGTTGTTTTGGAGATACCACAAATAGGTAGCTTAAACTGAGTAGTTATTGGGAGTGAGCTATTGGACATTTTTTTAAGTGTTTTAAACTTCTGGTGTGGGTGTGTATGTGTGTACACATACATTTATCTGTATTCAAGTTGAGGAAACATCCAAACCCAGACACTTGTACCCAAAAGATAATACATAAACATTTAAATTGAATACTTTACACATTTGCTGATAAAAACTACTATGTTACATTATCTCCAGGGTTAGTCTTACTTAGAGTAGATCCATTGAAATTAATGGAAACGACTAACTTAAATTCATTAATTTCAGTAATTCTACTCTGACTTCCCTTAGCCTTTCATCCAGTGATAGATTCTGATTTAATCATACAATGCATTTTATTTTGACAGGTACCATTTTTTGGTCCTTTGTTTGATGGGGCAATTGTGACTGCAAAACTGCTACCAAATCTTATCCGGGCCTCGTGCATCAATGCCAGCAGAGCTGTGAAGTCCCTTAAAACTCTGTATCAGAGCTTGTATCCTTTTCTTTGTTTCTAGTTCAGGACTGGGAATTACATCTGTTCACTTTGAGGTAAGTTTTCTACAAGAATATTTGGTTTTGTGAAAGACTCTGCTGAAACCATTAAGTCTTTATCATCAATAGCTACTTGCCATGGTGAGCATCCTCTGAATATCACCTGCAGGGAATCTGCATAGCACTCTGAATATTACTTGGGGAGAGGGCTGTTGCTTCCCCATAGCATCTGGTCGACTACTGTGAATGCAGGAGGCTGGAAGACATGATACAACAGGATTTTTCTTACGTTGAGCAAAAGCAACATTTTTAGAATTATTCATGTTTGATTTTTGAACTAATCTGCTGAATAAATAATGTAAAGATGCATTTCACTTTGCGACATTTCCAGTATCAGCCCCTGTGGAGAGCAGAGCCTCCTTCTGGAAACTTGGCAGGGCAGGGCAGGAGCAAGGGCAGGGCTGTGGGGGTGCAATGCAGTGCACCACCAACCTCACTGGCACCCCAACCCTTTCCAGTCAGGAGAGCAGCTTCTGGATCTTTCCTTCTCTATTGGGAATGCAGCGTGGATATTGGCATTTGTATATTAGAGAGAGCACTTTCAGAATTCTCAGAATATCAATGCAGATTTCATTTTATGGTAGAGACTATTTTGCTAAAAGTGACCAGAATAATTTCAATCGCTGCGGTTGGTAGAATTGTAACTGAGCCAATTTAAGCGTTTGATCTTCCAAGCCCACAAAAGATGCTGTATAATCACTAAATTGGCAATAAAATATTTTTTCCCGTTTTACCATATGTCTGTTTCAGCAGCGATATCGTAAAAGTCCATTTTTGTAAGGTCACGAATTTAAGCCACACTTTAACTTTTTACAGTCGGAATTTGGGGAAAAAAGTGCTGCTTATATTTGGGCCAATATGGTATATATCATTTGGCAAGGCACACTGATTTTAGAAGCTTTCTTCTTAGCCTGCTTGACTCACCTAGGTCTGTTTACAAAATAGCTAAAATAGACCTGCACAACATGCAGCCTGTTGCACAGCCCCTAAGTCACGTATTGTGGCCTGAATGATGCTTGATAACCTGTCTGTTTTTGCAGTCCCAGCTAAGCAGCAAAACCAGGTGATTATCAGCCTCCTAATAACCTGTTGTACATGGCTGGTGAGCTAGGTTTAGATCACAAAATTTCTAATATCCAGTTGAATTTGAAGTCCTCCTTGACAATATTTGTACTTGAACTATCTATGGCCACTGGCTACTGCTTGGGTGAGTTTCTGTTATTGCAGCCTGGAGATATAGACAAAGTTCATGGACTGCTGCAGCAGTCTTCTGGATTCTTGCCCATCGTGGATGGTGGCAGCTTGAAAGAGAGAGCGGGGAGCGGGAAATCAAGCAATGCCATCAGATCCATTAGAAATTACTCATTGAAGGAGAGAATGGGCTTCTAATGTTCTCAGAAGGCTGTGGACAGGACTATCTTGAAGTTTCCTTTACATGAACTATCTGATCTGGGCAGTTATCAGTCTGCACCTAGCTAAACAAGGTATCTGAAGAGGGCTGGGGGTGGCTGTTCAGCTCCAGTTATTCCTAGATGAAGCTGACATGGGTGCCACATAATCAGTCTGGTACAGGTATAGGTAGGGATGCAGGTGGCACTGTGGCCTAAACGGAGGGTCAGTGGCTCAAATCCCTGTAACGGGGTGAGCTTCCATTGCTGTCCCAGCTCCTGCCAACCTAGCAGTTCAAACGCATACCAGCACAAGTAGATAAACAGGTATCGCTGCAGCAGAAAGGTAAACGGCATTTCTGTGCGCTCTGGCTTCCGTCACGATGTTCTGTTACGCCATAAGTGGTTTAGCCATGCTGGCCACATGACCCGGAAAGCTGTCTGTGGACAAACAGTGGCTCCCTCAGCCTGAAAGTCAGATGAGTGCCACAACCTCATAGTCGCCTTTGACTGGACTTAACCATCCAGGGGTCCTTTACTGTTGTTGTTTTTTACCTAGGTAGGGAATAGATTTTGCTTGGTTGTTTTAGTGGCAGTAGAGGACTTTTAACATTTCAGCAGTGCCCTGTGCAACGCTAAAACCCCTGCCGCCACCGCCTCTCACTTTCCATTCCTACAGTGCCTTCTCAACTCATTGCCCATTGTGGGTGAACCGGGTGTGCTCCCCTAAATCTGCTTGCTAGTGGGCAATATTTTAAGGTTTATTTTAATTTATTCATTCAAGTTTCTGAAAGCCTTGGGGTTCCCCCCTCAATCATACTGATTTCTTCCTCTTATTTCTCAGTGTCCCCATTTTAACTACAATCCTGTTTACACTCACCACCTGAGTTTGTTTTTTTGAATATGTGATAGGTGAAAGTATTATAAATAACAAAGGGAGAAGCAGTAATCGTATTTAAAATGGCACTGAAATATTATTTTGTTCATTATGAAAGAAAACATTACATGGACCAGTTGGTTTCCTTGAGCATTTCCAATTCTTCCATACTTGAAATAAATAGATGAGCTTGAGACACCTTTGTATGCCTAGATTCTTATTGATTGAGAGATTCTGAAACATGAATTATACAATACATTTTTGAGCTACATTTTATGTTTTTTGTTATTGATGCCTCAGGATCTCTTTTGAGAAAAAAGCATCCAATAGTATGGTGCCACTTGTGGAGCTGCTTTTGCTTTTTGCTTTTGCTTTGCTAACATAAGAGAAGCGGAGACAGTTTTCACTGAGTCCCCCTACACCACCTGAAAAAACATTGCAGAGTGTTGAGGGACTCTCCACAGCAACATGGAAGGTGGCATGGAATTAGAGCTGTAGGGGAAAGAGAAAACTGGTGAAAATTGCCTCCCCTTCTCTTCCGTTTCCAGATTTTTCCACTGGATCAAAAACTGTTCCATAACCAGAACATCAGCATTTGATTTCACCCTTATATACATATATATATATATATATATATATATATATATATATATATATATATATATAAATTGCAATCACTTTTTCCCATTCAGTTTATGGGACATGGCATTTTTCCCTTCCAAGATTATCAGTTCTGCCGTCATTGGGGGAGTATAATTTGCCTTCTGTAGTTTTCAGTCAGTTGTTGTCAGAAACTATGCATGTTGGAAATAAAATATGACTCAGAGTTGTTTGTAACAATCTCACCAATCTCTGTAGTGTCCCGATGAACATTATAGTAGGTCTAATTGGTGGCATAAAGGAATACTGACCTTCATTTTGAAGTGCAGTTTCCCTGCTGGAGTAGATCAATAGCTGAGCTGTCTGTCACTGCTGCTCGCCTTCCGTTCTCACAGCGAGAACATTCTCCAGGCAGCAATCAATAGCTGTAATCTGTTCCAGCCTGTAATGACATGTGAAGCTTTTAGGGTGGTATTAACATTGGATTTTTCTGTGTATGTCCTGTAGATTTGCCAAGAATTATTACATTTCATAGAAGGCCTTGGTATACCCCTGCAATAGATAGGCAATTAAATCCTCTGTAAATTATCTGCACTTGTTTTAGGTACTGTTCCTGTTTAGACCTTGAAATCTCAGATGAACTTCTAAGTCAGGCTTAAAACACTCAGTCTTGTGTGTTTGCTTCTCATAATCTTTACTGTGAATTTTAAAAATCACTTTTAATGGTGCTGACCCTCCCACAATAATTAGCAACCCCCTCATTTAAAGAGAACTGGTGAACAAAAAATATGGAGGAAAGCCACCCAATAGGTTCAACTGTATTAGTAGACTCTTAGAAGTGCTGTTTTGTTCATGTATATGTATGTATGTGTGTATATATATATATATATATATATATATATATATATATATATATACACACACACACGTACCTTGTGATCCATGAAAGAAACTTCAGTTTCATACAAGTAATTCTCCTGCCATATCAATCTCTTTTCTTGAAACTCCTCTGCAACTCCTCTGCAACTCCTCTGCAAGACACCCTTTGTGCTGGACTTGGGGTGGAAGGAGTGTGTTGATTGGGCAGAGATATCCTCCATCTGCAGTGTTGAATGTGCAGGTGGGTGGAGGGCTTCCTTGGGGTACCTGCTAACAGAAGCCCAGCAAAAGCCCTGAAACAGGCAGAGGCAGATTTAGGGAAGCGCAACTGGTTTGGTTGCACTGGGCATGGAGCCTCAGGAGGCACCCCAACTGTGATGTAGAATGAAAGGTGGGGGGCACCAAATTTTGGCATTGCGCAGGGCATCACTGAAATTTGAGACCTCAAGGTCTACAACTGAAACAGGGCGGGGGGCTGAGCCAGCTATGATCCTGCAAAGCAAGAGTAAAGCAATATATGATTAAGCGTAAGATATTTATTTCATAAATTGCTGCAGATTGCCTCCTGATCTGGACTGGGAACCTGTCATGGGAATTAGAGGGCTTTAACCCTTTTCTTCCAGTGTAATCCAGACCTGGATTGTGGCTTCACACCTGCAATCTGCATTAGGAAAAGTATCGGGAACCTTTTCCCCTTCCAAAATGCAAATGCCAGGGTGGGTGGATCCAGATTGGGACTACAATGGGAGGCAAAGGATTAAAGCAGAGATGGGGAACCTCAAGCCCCAGAGGTGAAATGCAGTCCTCCAAGCCTCTCCGCCAGACCTTTGGGACGCTACTCAAGCCCCAGCCCCTCCCCAGCCACACCTCTTACTGGCCCTGCTCTGCATCCTCTTTTGATAGTTTTTGCCTAGCTGGAATGTGTCGTTGAACTCTGATAACGCCTCTTGCTTGCCTGAATGGAGGCTAGGCAGGCAGAACATGCTGAGCTGATCCAGCAAATCAGTGCAAGCTTCTGAATTTGTTCTCAGAGCTTTTGGATACCCTGATGTTCTACATGGTCAGTTCTGTCTCCAGTGAACTCCAGTTCTTAGTCTGGCCACTACAATTCTACTGGCCTATGCTGGGGTCACACAACTGTAAAGTTCCACCGGCATACTTATCCAAACAAAGCAAGTGAGGTTTCAAGCTGATGGGTTGTCAAACTGAGGGTAGTCCTCTAAGAATTAGAGAAGAAAATCTTCATGGATGCTAGCCAGTCTTCAAGTGGTCCAGGGCACATGGTTTCTAGACAAGTCTGAACTATCAAACCAAATTAGCAGAATAAAATGTCTGTTCCTTTTATTTAAATATGTACATTAATCTAACATAATATTGAGATAAAACCACAAATGTTTATTTTACAAGGAGAAAATACTTGCAGGCATTTTGCTAGGAAGCTTAATTATAAATAAATAGTAATTAGCCCTTTTCTATTCAATAATTTCTTCAGTTTCTTCTCTTCAACTTTCTAGGTGCCCTGGCACTTACAATCCTCGCCAAACTATGGTTATCATTGAGCTGTCTCTCCTTCCATTTAGATTACCAGAGAGAATGTTTCAGCAAAAGATATACCCTCCTGTTGAGAATCATAGAATCATAGAGTTGGAAGAGACCACAAGGGCCATTGAGTCCAACCCCCTGCCAAGCAGGAAACACCATCAGAGCACTCCTGACATATGCTTGTCAAGCCTCTGCTTAAAGACCTCCAAAGAAGGAGACTCCACCACACTCCTTGGCAGCAAATAAACCTCCTCTTCTCCAGGCTAAACATGCCCAGCTCCCTTAGCCGTTCCTCATAAGGCAACGTTTCCAGGCCTTTGACCATTTTGGTTGCCCTCCTGGACACGTTCCAGTTTGTCAGTGTCCTTCTTGAACTGTGGTGCCCAGAACTGGACACAGTACTCCAGGTGAGGTCTGACCAGAGCAGAATACAGTGGCACTATTACTTCCCTTGATCTAGATGCAATACTCCTATTGATGCAGCCCAGAATTGCATTGGCTTTTTTAGCTGCCGCGTCACACTGTTGGCTCACGTCAAGTTTGTGGTCAACCAAGACTCCTAGATCCTTTTCACATGTACTGCTCTCAAGCCAGGTGTCACCCATCTTGTATTTGTGCCTCTCATTTTTTTTGCCCAAGTGCAATACTTTGCATTTCTCCCTGTTAAAATTCATCTTGTTTGTTTTGGCCCAGTTCTCTAATCTGTCAAGGTCGTTTTGAAGTGTGATCCTGTCCTCTGGGGACAAGGTCGTTTTGAAGTGTGATCCTGTCTTCAGGTCGGGCATTGTTTTCTTTATCGGAGAAGACTGAGGCAAAGAAGGCATTGAGGAGTTCAGCCCTTTCTGTGTCCCCTGTTTGCATTTCACCATCTTCTCCTCTGAGTGACCCCACTGCTTCTTTGTTCTTCCTTTTGCTACGAACATACCCATAAAAGCCTTTTTTGTTGCTTTTAACCTCTCTAGCAAGCCTGAGTTCATTCTGTGCTTTAGCTTTTCTGACTTTGTGTCTACACGTGCTGGCTATTTGTTTGAATTCCTCTTTGGTGGTTTCCCCCCTTTTCCATTTTTTGTACACATCCTTTTTTAATCTGAACTCAGTTAAAAGTTCTTTAGATAGCTACCCTGGCTTCCTTAGGCACCTTCCATGTTTCCGTCTCATTGGTATTGCCTGAAGTTGTGCTTTTACTATCTCCCTCTTAACAGACTCCCAGCCATCATGAACTCCCTTTCCTTTTAGTATTACTGTCCATGGGATCTCACCCAGCACTTCCCTAAGTTTTATGAAGTCGGCTTTCTTAAAGTCAAGAAATTGAGTCCTAGTATGCTTGGCTGCTCCTTTCCGCTGTATAGTAAACTTCAGAAGAGCATGATCACTCGCGCCTAATGATCCTTCCACTTCTACCCCACTAACCAGGTCATCAACATTGGTTAGGACCAGATCTAAAATGGCTATTCCTCTTGTTGCTTCTCCCACTTTCTGGACAATGAAGTTGTCTGCAAGGCCAGTGAGGAATCTGTTTGACCTTATGCTCTTGGCTGAGTTTGACATCCAACAAATATCCGGGTAATTGAAGTCCCCCATTACTACTATCTCCCTTCCTTTTGCATGCTTGGCCATCTGTTCCAGGAAGGCATCATCTATGTCCTCCGTTTGGCTTGGGGATCTATAGTAAACTCCCACAATGAGGTCACTGTTATTCTTCTCTCCCTTAATTTTGACCCAAATGCTCTCACTTTGGCTTTGAGGTTCTAAATCTTGGATCTCTTCACAGGTATACACATCCCTGACATATAACGCCACTCCTCCTCCTTTCTTGTCTGGTCTGTTTCTCTGAAATAGATTGTATCCCTCCGTTATTACATTCCAGTCGTGGGACTTATCCCACCAGGTTTCAGTGATGCCTATTATGTCATATTTAGTTTGCTGTACCAAGAGCTCAAGCTCATCTTGTTTATTTCCCATGCTTTGCGCATTAGTGTACAGACATTGAAGTCCATTAATCATTCCCCCGTGTCTCTTATTTAAGGATTTTTTCCTCCCACCACTAGGTCTGCGTGCTGTTTGCTCCATTTGGTCTATGACATTTGGATGATCATCTTCATCAATTGATAGACTCCTACCTTCAGGAGCACTGTCTCCCTCCCCCACATTAGTCAGTTTAAAGCCCTCCTGATGAGGTTTCTGAGATTTTTGGCAAAAACATTCCTCCCAACCGTTTTGAGGTGCAGCCCATCGCTTGCCAGAAGTCCATCTTCAAGAAACTGCAGTCCGTGATCTAAGAATCCAAACCGTTCCTGTTTACACCATTTGCGAAGCCAGCTGTTCACTTCCACTATTTTTCCCTCTCTCCCTGGGCCACGTCGTTCAACTGGGAGGACAGATGAGATGACAATTTGTGCATTTAAAAATTGCTTCAATTTCCTGCCCAGAGCCTCGTAGTCTCTTTTGATCTTCTGGAGGCTATTGCTTGCAGTGTCATTGGTTCCCACATGAACCAAGAGGAAGGGGTATTTGTCAGTGGGTTTTATGATTCCTTGCAGTCGTTCAGTTACATCTTGGATCTTAGCCCTGGGGAGACAGCACACTTCCCGAGACATCTTGTCAGGCCCACAGATCACTACTTCTGTTCCCCTCAGTAGGGAATCCCCTATCACCACTACATGCCTCCTCTTAGGTCTGGTCGGGGTTCTTCCGTGAGCTGTCCGTTCCAAGGTCGCCTGCACATTCCCTGAGGACTGACTTTGCTGCTCGTCTTCATATACCTGATCGACTGTAATGAGGGAGAGATCCTCAAATGGAGTCTGCTCTTCGTCTTCCATGCTAGGGGAGAGGACCTCAAAGCGATTGTGTAATTCTAAACAATCAGAGCGAACCCTGGGCCTCCTACTTCTTTGAGTCACGTTTCTCCATATATCTGGCTCCTGTGTTGGTGAACTAGCCTCCTTCTCAGGGGAGTCCCCTGTCTCCTCCTTGGTGGAGACGGTGTGCTCTGTTGCTTCCAAGAAGAGCTCCAGCTCTCTAATTCTTTGGAGCGTAGCCACACGTTCCTCCAGTTGCTGGACTTTGTCTTCTAAGAGGGCAATCAACATGCAATTGCTGCAGGTAAAGCTGCCTGCAACCTTTGGCAAGATGGCAAACATTGCGCAGGAACCGCAAGCGACTGCAGCTGTTCCCTCACCCTCCATCTTGAGAACGTGTCGTTGGGGGTGGCTACAGCGGTCCTCCATCATAAGAAGCGTGAAGACAGGACAAATAACTCCCCCCCAAAAAACCCTAGGTCTCCCCCAACAAACGTTTGAGACTAGCTCCCCTAAATCTAAGAGATGGATCAAACTGCGCGCGCCGCTGCCCTGCAAGCTCTGATAAGCTCCTCCCACAGCTAATCACCTGCCTCAACAGAAACCCTGCCCCCTCTGACCTTTGCACAGGGAGAGCAGCTAATCAGCCACAAAGAAACACACACACACACACACACACACACACACACAAGAAAACCCTTTTTGCTCCTCCTTCAGCTGCTGCCCTGCAAGCTCTCAATATGAGAGCATATTAATTAGGGTTTTGCTAGCTGTTCTCCTTTTCTGACTTTTTAAATCAAACGTATTTCTACAAAAAACTCTAAACTGAGTAAATGTTCACCGTTTTCTGTCATCTGCTGCTGTTTCAATGCCATTTTGTTTCATTTTTAGGCTGTCTTCTTTTTAGGTATAGTTTCACTTACTATTCTACTCTGTCAATAATCACACGCTAAACAGGATGTAGTCAGGACACTTAGTATGCAGCTGATTTGGCTATGTGATTACATCATTAATAGCAAAATAAGCTAATTCATAATGTGGGAATTTCCTGAATTAATGAAAAATCCCCAAGGTGAAATATATTTTTCAGTGTGAGAAATATTTGTGAAAGTGCTCTACTGCTGCTCAGCTGAAACACATATACTGTAGCCCAAACCTGCACCAGTACTTGTTATTATAAGAGTTATTATAAGAACAATTAAATGTGAATTCTCAAAGCTTAAGTGAAGAAACAAACTTTTAAAAACAACAATATTTTTGTGTTCTTTGCTAATATACTTACTGCATATTTCCTTATACTGCATAGTGTCCACATTTATTTTCATTCTGGTTCAAAAGTGACCACCCACTGACCAATTTACTGTTCAATTAAAGTATCAAATGAGAAAATGAGTGCACGGTTTGAGAAATATTGTTTGGGTTGAGCGTATAATTTTTCCATACTAAACTAGCATCAGCTTGTGTTGAAATGAGGTTGCTTGTATAGTATGCATTCTTGCTACTGTATTCTTTATAGCAGCAATCTTATTTTGCCTTCTTGGGAGTAAAGGCAATGTAGATTTCTCAGGTTTTATAATAATGAAGTTTTTCATTCCTTCAAAACATTGAGTTTCAGTGAAAGCATAGTAAACAAAATAAAAAGCATACCAAGATCTTGTCAGGTAAAATGTCTTCACATTTTGTCAAAAACCAAAGTCCAGATTATGCATGTTTAGGATAGAATGAGATTCATGTAAAATGTTTGACTTTTTAACCCTTTTCAGCATATATGACATTGTTGATGCTACTGCTAAATGACTAATCATTCTAATCCTGTTGTGTTAAAATGCAGTCAATTGTGAAAAATTGCAATGCATTTAAAACATTATTTACTTCTATATGCATTAGTCCTTTCATTGTCATGTTATGAGTTTTGTTTGCTTTTTGCATTAAAATGTTTACTTGATCTAGCTTAAGTAATTATAACTGTGATGTTGAAACAAGCAAGACATGCATCTGCTTCAATCTAAGGCTTTACTGACTCAGGAATGTACCATTTTATTTTATTTTATTTTATTTGGAAAATGAAATAAGTTAAGGTTAATATGCTTTCAATAGGATGACAGGAACAAATTCTGAGCTTCTTGAACAATATTTATCAGTTTCTTAGTTGTGTGAACTAATGCTTAACTCAGATTCAGTATTTATGATTTCAGGAAGAAAAATCCCAAATGTTGGGCTTCATGAACTGCATAAAATAAAGTGTTTTTTAATGTCCCCCACCCCACTCCTTTGAGGCTTGCACTGGGCTTTAGCTCACACATTCTCATTAACATTCTAGCTCTGTATTGCCATTGCTTCTTCCTAGCTTACCAGCTGTTCCTGCTGATAGTTACAATGTCTGATGTGTTCAGATCACTGGGTTCCTGTACTCACCACAGAGAAGAGACAGTCTTTCCATTGGGGATAGCCACGTGTTTGCCTGTCAGCAATGGCACCGAATAAAGTAATAGGTCCTCGCATGGCATATGGTGTCTGGGTTCATACAAGATGCAAAACTATTCTGCCGCTAATGCACAATGACTCATGGCATTGCTAATTTTTCTAACAAAAGCGCACTTCCACACCCACACTTTTAACCCCTCAGGCTAAAAAGCTTCTGCTTTAATCACAAATCTTTGCAAATGTAAAGAGTGAACTTCTAGGCCAAATGTGAAAGATTTGACTGTACATCTGACTAAGTGAAAAGTGAAAAATTTACTCAAAGGGAAAGTGTAATTAAAAAAAAAAAATCTAAATCACACAGTTATATTAGAGATTTACATATAGTTGACTAGCATTGTTCCATTGTGAGTAGCAGAAGTGGATTTATGTCAGTATAATAGTTTGGAAACCACTTTCCCACAAACTATCTTTAATAAGAGTGAGTTTCGGCAAATGAAGTTTTCAGCTGGGTATGTGTGCTTATACCCAACCACCTTTTTAAATGGGCTTTATTGCAATAGCACAAACCCTGGGTGTCACTGCCACTAACAAGACATCCAGACCATGGGGAGGAAGTCATAGAGGCATAATCCTCCACTTGCCAGGAAAGCAGGTCCACCCCACATATACAAACTTGGCAAGTGCCTGGGATGCCGAAATTCCAGAAGTGCCTCAGCTATGTAAATGCACTGAGGAGGGGAAAGTTGCTGCCTATTCTTTTGAAGGAGATAATGTAGAGCTATATTATCAGTTTTGCTCATACTAGAACCATTGAAATTAATGGTCGTGCTTATATTAGGCTTGTTTGTTTTAATGAGTATACTCTGATTTTTAAAAAATTGAATACCACCCCTTGACTTTACATGAATGGTAAGAAGTTGTGCAAATACGTCACTTTCCCCCCAGAGGTTGGGATGGACTATTTATTCTTAATTATGTTTTGCGTTGCCTGTTGTTCTTTGTTTTACCATGCTTGACATATTACAATGATTATTCAACCCATCTTATAGGTATCTCTAATTGTGATTGATGTGTAATCATTCATTTTATTGAGCTCATTAAGGACTGCAAACCTCTGTACAACTTACAGTAATTAGAACCCAGATAGCCATTCCATCTGTTCCACAAGCACTGTTTAATTAATGAACTCTTAATGTGTTCTTTGCCCTATAAAAGACATGTAGTAATTTTCCAATTGTTGAATAGGACTTCAATGCCAACAATTTGTACAAGTTTAAAACAATTTTTTGGTATTAGTATTCTTTCTCACCTCCTGCTCTCCCTTCCACACACAAATCAATGTTGTTGAAGCCAAGAACATCGCATATTCACTGTAGTTATAATGTGGATGTGCCAGTTATACCATGTACATTTTTTAAAAAAATACAGTGCTGTGTCAATACCTGAGAGAACTGTCAATACTGATAAAAGAGACTTGACAACATCACTAAAATTTAAAATATTTCCTTATCCAGGTATTCTTCTAGTATGAGATTATTGTCAGAAGGTAGCTCTGGTTCCTACTAGGATTGGAGAATTGGTTATTTTCAAATCTACATTATTGGTATTTCCCCCCTGTATATACAGTACAATCAAATCTTATGCAAGGGTTCAGTTCCAAGGGTTCTGCATATACACAAAGAATTGTGTATACCAAAACCCGGGGGGGGGGGATCCTCAGTCCTCCCAGAACCACGGCCCCAAGCAGGCTTTTCCCCACCAAGCAAGTGCTTTTCATCTCAAGACATTTCTAGGGCAGCAATTGTGCATGACTTTCCTATGAAGAAGGTTTCTTCTCTGCCCCAAATAGCCAAATAGAAGAATTGCCAATTCAGCATAACAGTCAAAAATAAATAAATTTCCATATCAATTCAATTCCATTGAGATTAGATTGTATATGTCACTTACCCATAAACACTTGCATTCAAAGCAACCCACAATACGAGGGAGGAAAAAAACAGAAAACATAGTAAATTAATAAATATACAAATTGTGTCAATACAGCAGTACAAAATTTCAGTATGACAGTATAATAAAAGATAAAAATGAAAATTAATGTATAAAAACAGCAATAACAAATTTTAACAATGCCCCAAATATAAATACAGATATGTTGTGATTATGGCCATCACAAATTTACACAGGAGTTTAAAAATTAACTGTTTATGCATAGAAGCTTGGCCAGCCTTCTCCAACATGGTGCCCTCCAGCCGTTGTTGGGCTCCACCAGAGAAGGTGAAGTTAGGATGGATCCTAAGACCCCTCAACTTGGTCATGTAACCTGGCATAAATGAAGCCAGCAAGAAGGGTAGTGCAACTCAAACAAACACTATTTTAAAGGATTGTTTTCCCTCTGCTGGACTTGGGATGACTCAGTCAGCAGTCACATGATATTTAGCCTTTGGCCCAGTTGGGGCCTATTGACATAGTTTGTCATGCGGCAACCTTGATCTCCTCTCTTGTGACTATCCCCGAAAAGTTTGGAGGGTGACAACAAGAGAACATGCCTTTTCTGTGGTGGCTCCATGATTGTGGAATGCACTTCCCAGAGAGACTCGCCTGGCACCATCATTACATGTCTTTAGGTACCAGGCAAAAACATTCCTCCTTACCTAGGCCTATGGCTCTTAAATAATCTATGGCCTGTGATATTTTGACAACGGGTACACAACAACAACAACAACAACAACAACAGCCTCACTGCTAAACAGAGTTTGGCTCTGTTGGTAACTTTATGGTGGCTAAATTTACACCAGCATGCTTACTCTGGCTTCAGTCATAGGATTGCTTCCCCAGTGTACTTTCTAGTCCTGTTGTTGAATCTGTATTTGAACAATGGGGTTAATTGAACATAGAATTTTTTCATTTTGAGAAGTTTTCCTTTTTTAGATATAGCTCTTTGAAACTATTGGTGTTTGATATGTGGTTTTAAATGAAGACTTTAACCCAGTCTTCTTCAGCATTTTAAGACCCACAACACACTTTTATAATGTACTTTCCTGGCAGTAAGACCAGGGGTATAGTGTGGGGGGTGCCAGAGGGGCCGTGGTCCCGGGCTTGGGCTTTTGAGGGGGCGCAAAGCAGGCGCCCCCATGCAAGTGCTCCCCATTGCGGCCCCACCAGTGCTCCTCTCACAGGGAAACGCTGAGAGAGAAAGGAACTGCTTCCATGGGGAAGGTTATTCGGTGGGAGAAGGGCAGCAAGAGCCTCTCCAGCGCAGGCAAAAGAGCAACCTCCTCCCGCGTTCAGGAGGGGAAAGAGGCAGGGAAATCAGGGTTATGCAGATGTCAGCTAGAATCATCCCTCATGGATGTGGCACATTGCAAGGCTTTTTCCTTGCTGCAATGATCATTTGTCCCCTATGTGTATGTGTTTTGCTTCACGCCAGCACAGCACTCCTCTCCCAGGCATCGGAAGGCAGGCTCCTTCACCTTCTTGCTGCATCTTGGATCTTGAAAATAGCAGCACAGCCCAAGCCTGCCATTTGTCCGCAAGAGTAAGAGGCAAACCATTCTGTGATTCAATGGGCTTCCGCTCCCCCCCCCCAATAAAAAGTAAAAATCTAACCCTGCTTTGGATCCAGAGTCCACACCATCACCACCTACTGTCTCCATGCCTCCTTACCAGCATTCCTCACCACACTTTTGTCTCTGTCGAGCATTAATGCGCTTTCCCACCAATAAGATCTTAAATGTAATAATTATATAATAATTTTTAAATTGATATCCTGCCCATCTGCCTGGGTTTGTAGGGTTGGGTACATCCAGCACCTATGATATAGAAGTGCTAATTAGCATTGATAACATTAAAGGTAAAGGGTAAAGGGACCCCTGACAATCAGGTCCAGTCGTGACCGACTCTGGGGTTGCGGCGCTCATCTCACTTTATTGGCCGAGGGAGCCGGCGTACAGCTTCCAGGTCATGTGGCCAGCATGACCTGGCGAACCAGAGCAGTGCACGGAAACACCGTTTACCTTCCCGCCACAGCGGTACCTATTTATCTACTCATACTGGGCTGCTTTTGAACTTCTAGGTTGGCAGGAGCAGGGACTGAACAACGGGAGCTCACCCCGTCGCGGAGATTCAAACCACCGGCCTTTCAATTGGCAAGCCCTAGGCTCAGTGGTTTAGACCACAGCGCCACCCGCGTCCCATGATAACATTAGGTAAAAGGTAAAGGTACCCCTGCCCATACAGGCCAGTCGTGTCCGACTCTAGGGTTGCATGCTCATCTCGCTCTATAGGCCGTGAACCGGCGCCGTCCAAAGACACTTCCGGGTCATGTGGCCAGCGTGACGAAGCTGCAGCTGGTGAGCCAGCGCAGCACACGGAACGCCGTTTACCTTCCCACTATAAAGCGGTCCCTATTTATCTACTTGTACTTAAGAGTGCTTTCGAACTGCTAGGTGGGCAGGAGCTGGGAACGAATGACGGGAGCTCACCCCGCCGCGGGGATTCGAACCGCCGACCATATGATCAGCAAGTCCTAGGCACTGAGGTTTTACCCACAGCGCCACCCGCGTCCCATGATAACATTAGGCACGCATAAAACAAGAGAGGAAAGCTTTCTTCTGACCCCTTGATTCCTTGAATTGGGGGCCCAGCATAAGAAACAGTGAAGCTTCAAACATTATATATAACCAGCAACTATTTTGGTGTAATTTTTTTATTATGAAAACTGAAATTTCTGACACTGTATTTTTAGTTTAAAATGATTGCCAATTTGTTTGAGTAGTTGAAAGACTGCAGCACCATCTCTCTGCATGGCGTTTATTTTATTGTTGGCAAAGATGTCCTTGTGCTGTGCATTCTCATTTGTGTCGGAAATGGAATTCAGTTCAGTTCATGAATAGATTGTCAAAAAGATTAAAGTGTATGCTGTGCCATTTTTTACAAAAGAGTGCCTTTGATGTGCTAATGTTCATTTTCACTCCTTTCATTCAAAAGTGCTGGTCATTGTTTTGCTCTGAAGATTGTCTGCTTCATATATGCACATTCTACTAGCTCTGTAGTCAAATCTTGCTTCAGCTTGAAGGAATATAAACAAGTGGTCATAGTTAATCGTGAAATATGGTAGCATCAAATAATCGTCAAACCAAGAAGATGCCTATCAAAGAACACCTGGAACTTTTGTTAAATTAAACGTTGGGAGCAACGTTGAGGCTTAATACTGTAGCAGACCATGGAAGTATCTGTGGTTTCCCCCAGTTCTGTGTATTGCCTCATTCAATACATTGCTACAGCTGTGTCCATTAAAAAAATGTCCAAGGAATCGTAAAATGCTATAATTTACAAAAGGGATGGTCAATGTGGTGACTTCCAGGTGAACAGTGCAAGTATCTCTAACCTTTTCAGACCGAAACATGATTTAGGGGACTCATTTCTTAATATTTTATCATGTATTTGCATGGTGGCAGTGGTCCTGTTGTGACCCACCTGGAATTAGGCAGTAACCCATCAGCTGAAGACCAGTGCTGTAGTAGATGCTATACACAATGCCTGTTCCTTTAGTTATGAAAAGTCACAGTGTGGTGCACAGGTTAGATGAAAGATTGTCAATCTTTTCACGTCCTTGAGCATATTTGTTGCCTAATCGTTTACTTACATCAGTAGCTGGCAGAATAACAACAACAACAACATTTTATTATTTGTACCCCACCCATCTGGCTGGGTTTCCCCAGCCACTCTGGGCAGCTTCCAAAAAAGATTAAAAATACATTGAAATGTCACATGTTAAAAACTTTCCTAAATAGGGCTGCCTTCAGATGTCTTCTAAATGTCAGGTAGTTGTTTATCTCTCTAACATCTGATGGGAAGGCGTTCCACAGGACGGGCGCCACTACCGAGAAGGCCTTCTGCCTGGTTCCCTGTAGCTTTGCTTCTCGCAGTGAGGGAACCGCCAGAAGGCCCTCGGAGCTGGACCTCAGTGTCTGGGCAGAACGATGGGGGTGGAGATGCTCCTTCAGGTATGCTGGGCCGAGGCCATTTAGGGCTGTAAAGGTCAGCACCAACACTTTGAATGGTGCTCGGAAACATACTGGGAGCCAATGTAGGTCTTTCAGGACCGGTGTTATATGGTCTTTCAGGACCGGTGTTATATGGCACCAGTCTAGCTGCCGCATTCTGGATTAGTTGTAGTTTCCAGGTCACCTTCAAAGGTTGCCCCACGTAGAGCGCATTGCAGTAGTCCAAGTGGGAGATAACTAGAGCATGCACCACTCTGGCGAGACAGTCTGAGGACAGATGGGGTCTCAGCCTGCGTACCAGATGGAGCTGGTAGACAGCTGCCCTGGACACAGAATTGACCTGCGCCTCCATGGACAGCTGTGAGTCCAAAATGACTCCCAGGTTGTGCACCTGGTCCTTCAGGGGTACAGTTACCCCATTCAGGACCAGAGAGTCCCCCCACACCTGCCTGCCCCCTGATCCCGAAGAACAGTACTTCTGTCTTGTCAGGATTCAACCTCAATCCATTAGCGGCCATCCATCCTCCAACCGCCTCCAGGCACTCACACAGGACCTTCACTGCCTTCACTGGTTCCGATTTAAAAGAAAGGTAGAGCTGGGTATCATCCGCATATTGATGGACACCCAGCCCAAACCCCCGATGATCTCTCCCAGCGGCTTCATGTAGATGTTAAAAAGCATGGGGGAAAGGACGGAACCCTGAGGCACCCCACAAGTGAGGGCCCAGGGGTCTGAACACTTATCCCCCCCCACCACCACTTTCTAGACACGGCCCAGGAGGAAGGAGTGGAACCACTGTATAACAGCGCCCCCAGCTCCTCTAGACAGGCCAGAAGGATGTTATTATCGTTTGTATCAATCAGTTAAAACCTGGGTGTGAGCTCTCTCCTAGCACCCTTCACTGGGTGTTTGGTCACCAGATAGGTTTTGTGTGGCACTACAGTAAGATTGAATGACATGAGAGTTTAGATTTCTTATTCTGGATTTGTAACAACAACCTGAAGAATGAAAAAAGAATAATCATTCGTTGCCATGTTGAGATTTCCACCAATAGGTATCCTACAAGATACCTGAGTTTGCTTGAGAACCTGAGATGTGGGGATAGTGTGATATGGGTGGCCTGGCAGCTCAAAATGTGATGTGGAAGGGAGAAGCATCTTCCAGCACACCACTTCTTGCCTTCACATTGCACCCACTCAGGACCACTGTGCAACAGAAAACAGTGAGTTAAGATTTGTGAGCTAGGTTCTAAAACTTGATATTCTATGTAGCAATCAACTCTTGATATTCTATGTGGGCAATCAACTCTTTATTTCTTAAAACTTGTACACTGCTTAGTAAAGGGACGCAGGGGGTGCTGTGGTCTAAACCACCAAACCTCTTGGGCTTGCTGATCGCAACGTTGGCAGTTCGAATCCACATGACAGGGTGAGCTCCCCTTGCTCTGTCCCAGCTCCTGCCAACCTAGCAGTTCAAATGCATACCAGCGCAAGTAAATAAATAGGTACTGCTGCGGTGGGAAGGTAAGCGGTGTTTCCGTGCACTCTGGCTTCTGTCACGGTGTTCCGTTGCACCAGAAGCGGTTTAAGTCATGCTGGCCACATGATCAGGAAAGCTGTTTGTGGACAAACGCTGGCTCCCTTGGCCTGAGAGCAGAGATTAGTGCCACACCCCATAGTTGAATTCGACTGGCCTTAACCTCTAGGCATCCTTTACCTTACCTTTACCTTTACACTACTTGATTGTAAAAAACCTCATAGCAGGATTTACTAGGTGGGACCAGGAGGTGGTAAATATGGCAGGGGATAGTTCCTTCTGCCTCGAAGGAGATGGTGGTACAGCCCCTCATGAAGTCCTTCCTGGACCCAGAAGTATGTGACAACTACCACCCACTCATAAATATCCCCTTTTGTGGCAAGGTACTTGAGGTGGTAGCCATCGAGCTTCAGACTCCCTTGGAAGAAGCAGATTATGTATATCCATTTCAGGCCCCGTTTTGGTTGGCCTGGTTAACCAATATCAGGAGGACAGGGCAAGGTTGTAAATTTTCCTTGCTCTCTCAGCAGTTTTTGATGCCATTTACCATGGTATCCTCCAGGGGTTGGAACCTGTAAATGCAGTGATATGATGGCTCCATTCCTACCTGTGGGACCCTATCCAGAGAGGTCCTGCAGTTCACCTGCATGGCACCTATGCTGTGGGGCCCTGAGTGCTCCATCTTGTTCCCCACTATATGAAGACACTGGACATGTTGATTAGGGGATTTGATTGCAGCGTTATCAGTATGTGGATGACCCCCACCTTTATTCCTCACTCTCTTCTGAGCCAGGTGAGGCCATGCAGTTGCTGGATCGTGTCTTGCTTGTGTGCTTCCCATAGGCATCTGGTTGGCCACTGTGAAACAGGATGCCGGACTGGTTGGGTCCGGCAGGACTTTTCTTTGGTTCTTATCGCTTAGAGGCTGCTTGGAACCATAGTCCTGAAGAGTTTGCATTGGCTGACTACATGTTGCTGAGCTTAACTCAAGGTTTTAGTGCTTTTTTACAAAGCCCTGAATGAATTAGGATCTAGCTATCTGAAGAAGTGCCTCACTTGGCCTCGTGTTAAGATGTGTTGGCAGGCCCTTTATGTTGCTTCAACCCTAACTGAAGTCCAAAGTCTTCTTAGTGCTGACATCCTAACTGTGGAAGGTACTTCCACCCTTGAAGTACAGCTGGTATGGGCACTGTAGTTTTCAGCACCAGCCCAGGGAGCCAACTTGAATATAACATTGGGGGGCCAAGTAAGCCCTGCCTCACATAATTGATCACATGGTGTGGTACACTCAGCATTTGAATGGCAATGCCCATCAACTGGGGGGAGCTGGCCTCCTCTAATATTTTATGGGGGACGAAGGGACCTTGGCCCCTAGGAGCTGGTTCCCATGGCACCAGCTGAAAATTAGTATATTCCTCCAGTCCTTTGATGGGGATGTGAGTAGATACAGAGCCACTCATTTTTATTATAGGGACAGGAGGAGATTCCACGAGTGTAAAATTTATTATTTTGCTGACTGAGCTTACTGTGCCGATTTGTATTGTTTTGTGTGAATGTGATTGCTTGTCACAAACGGTGGGATATCTATTTTACAAATAAATAAAATGTGTTGAGAGCGTAATCAAATGCAAATAATAAATTAGAATAGGAAATGTTTTTAATGTTTTGAGCTCGTAACATGTTGGATCAAATCATTGTGGAAACAGTGCAATTATATTTTTATCTACATATATGTCTGCTACAATCAAGAAATATTTTAATTTAAATGAGTTAAATAAAATAAAAGTAAGCAACAATTAACAACATTCATACTGTGTTTTAATGCATAAAAGATGTTCATGCGGTTCTTGTTAACTTTAGAAAGACTAGCTAGTGTAATTGAAGTGTAACCACCTGGTAGGAAAATTTTGCAGTTAGCTGCCAAAAAAGACACAGACTCTGAGAGGACCAGGTGTTCTGTCAGGCCTTTCTGATTGTTACTGTGGCGTAAACAGCATGGGTTCACAGTATGGCCAGGAGACTAGAAGCTGAGGACTTACTTCCCCCCTAAAAGTGATTCTTGTCTTCAGTCAGTGCCTCACTTTAGTATACCAGTAACTCTGTCCCTGAACATCTACTTTACACTGGTTGGTGCAGCAGCCTTGTTCACATGTCATACTAAGGCAAACCAAACCATGGCCTAATACAAATGCACAAGCCCCAAGAGAAACCCACACTAAGTCAACGTTTAGCTTGGTGACCCATGCAAGCCAGGCAATGTAAAAGAAAGCAACATTCGAACAGAAAGCGCTATACAGAACATCAACAGATCAGTAGCTCCAAATGGCTTAGATAGGTGAGCCAAGTGTTCCAAGGTTGTGCTGGCGAACTTCTGTATTCTCAAGAGCTGTTTTATTTTTAGGTAGCAGTCTAGAAACCACAAGTATCTCACACACCCCATTACATCAATACTTATATTTGTGTAATTCCTAATAGGTTAGGTCTGGCATATAGGCTTTCTGCTGCTATTGCTGGTGAAGAGAAAATCTCAAGGTTGATTGAGCTGGGAGCACATTCCTTCATGGTCCCAGATATGATCAGTCAAATATTTAAAAACGAGAAGTGGGAGGTGGCAACTCACAGTGAGTCACAACAGTGGCACTCAAATATAAAATCAAGGGTCTCTCAAATTTCTCCAACTGGCTTTAACCGAGTGGCATTCTTATAGAATCATAGAATCATAGAGGTGGAAGAGACCACAAGGGCCATCGAGTCCAACCCCCTGCCAAGCTGGAAACACCATCAGAGCACTCCTGACATATGGTTGTCAAGCCTCTGCTTAAAGACCTCCAAAGAAGGAGACTCCACCACACTCCTTGGCAGCAAATTCCACTGTCAAACAGCTCTTACTGTCAGGAAGTTCTTCCTAATGTTTAGGTGGAATCTTCTTTCTTGTAGTTTGGAACCATTGCTCCGTGTCCGCTTCTCTGGAGCAGCAGAAAACAACCTTTCTCCCTCCTCTATGTGACATCCTTTTATATATTTGAAGATGGCTATCATATCACCCCTTAACCTCCTCTTCTCCAGGCTAAACATGCCCAGCTCCCTTAGCCGTTCCTCATAAGGCATCGTTTCCAGGCCTTTGACCATTTTGGTTGCCCTCCTCTGGACACGTTCCAGTTTGTCAGTGTCCTTCTTGAACTGTGGTGCCCAGAACTGGACACAGTACTCCAGGTGAGGTCTGACCAGAGCAGAATACAGTGGCACTATTACTTCCCTTGATCTAGATGCTATACTCCTATTGATGCAGCCCAGAATTGCATTGGCTTTTTTAGCTGCCGCGTCACACTGTTGGCTCATGTCAAGTTTGTGGTCAACCAAGACTCCTAGATCCTTTTCACATGTACTGCTCTCAAGCCAGGTGTCACCCATCTTGTATTTGTGCCTCTCATTTTTTTTTTTGCCCAAGTGCAATACTTTACATTTCTCCCTATTAAAATTCATTTTGTTTGTTTTGGCCCTGTTCTCTAATCTGTCAAGGTCGTTTTGAAGTGTGATCCTGTCCTCTGGGGTGTTAGCCACCCCTCCCAGTTTGGTGTCATCTGCAAATTTGATCAGGATGCCCTTGAGTCCGTCATCCAAGTCGTTGATAAAGATGTTGAATAAGACCGGGCCCAAGACAGAACCCTGTGGCACCCCACTAGTCACTCTTCTCCAGGATGAAGAGGAACCATTGATGAGCACCCTTTGGGTTCGGTCAGTCAGCCAGTTACAAATCCACTGAGTGGTAGCATAGTCAAGTCCACATTATATTTGCCCTTCTAATGGTTAAAAGGTATCCTTTGATTTCAAACCTGAATTGGTTACTGTCTAGTTCACAGATGGCGAGTCCATTGGCCCTTTCTGGCCCACAAAGCAGTTTCATTCACCTTTAAAAATCAAATGATGTATTTTGGGATAGAGGAGTATATTTTCTTCTCGGGAGTCTGTCAAGGAAAATATATTGGTAATGCTTCCAAATGACAAATAAGCAACTGCATGAAACATAATAAACTTGTTAGAAAGGTCATTAACTTGCTAGCGAATTTTGAAAAATATGTATTTCATCAAGGCTGTTGAAAAATTAAAAGTCAAAGATGTAAGGTTTGGTTTCTGTTATATGTATTAATTATCATTCAATTATCACCTAGCAGGTTATTAAATAACAAACTATATAATTGCAGAACATGACCAGCAGTAGCTGTACATGCACTGATTTATTTTCAGTTTGCTTTAATTCTGGACCTTTGGAATGAGCATGCAGCCTTTTTCTGACAATGGTGTCCTTTCAGCCTTGCATGAGAATTGACACCTGCTTTGCACATAGGCAAAGATTACAGGTGTCAAAGCCCCCTTAGTACTTGTATATCTGGGAAGTTACCATGGCAGACTTCACAATCATGCTACCTAATTGAAAACTGTAAGTCACATTAAGATCTCACTTGATACGCCTTACGTGTTGGAAAACTCATTTTCCTGTTGCATCTTAGCAAAGCTTAATTTAACAAGCTGTTGTTTATGAGATATTAATACCATCATAAGAAAGTCCCCCCTTCAGATTTAGAGGGTGGATATACACGAGTGCTTTTTTCAGGAGGCTTGTATGACAGCAGAACAGGCAAGTGATTTGTGATTCTCACCTTTTTCAAGAACACCTCTCCCCATCGGCTACTTAACTATTATATTTATTGAGGGTATATCATAGGAGCATTACGGAGTCCAGTCTTCTCTTTTTCACACTCATGGACTGTTTGGGGCAACTCCATAAATTGTTGGACTACGTGTATTTTATTCAGTATTAAATAGAGGTTTGTACCTATGGCCTCTGTGGGTCTTTGTCCTTCCTTCCTACCACAAAATGGACGAGTAAGTCCAGTCAAACTTGACTATGGGGTTGCGGCGCTCATCTTGCTTTTAGGCAGAGGGAGACGGCATTTGTCTGCAGACAGTTTTCCGGGTCATGTGGCCAGCATGACTTAACCGCTTCTGGCACAACGGAACACCATGATGTTTTTCTTCCCGCCACAGCGGTACCTATTTATCTACTTGTGCTGGTATGCTTTCGAACTGCTAGGTTGGCAGGAGCTGGGACAGAGCAACGGGAGTTCACCCCGTTGCGTGGACTCAAACTGCCGACCTTCTGATTGGCAAGCCCAAGTGGCTCAGTGGTTTAGACCACAGCACCACCTGCTCCCTTTTTACTGTTGTTATATAACCGAAGCAATAGGACTTCACTTCTGTCCCTAATTGCAGCTACAGTTGTACCTTGGAAGTCGAATGGAATTCGTTCCGGAAGTCTGTTCAACTTCCAAAATGTTCAGAAACCAAGGTGCAGCTACCGATTGGCTGCAGGAAGCTCCTGCAGCCAATCAGAAGCCGCGTAAGCTGCATTGGACATTTGGGTTCCAAAGAATTTTCACAAACTAGAACACTCACTTCCGGGTTTGCAGTGCTCGGGAGCCAAAATGTTTTACTTCCAAGGTACGACTATATATATATTTTTCCCCTTGGTTGAGGAAGCTTTACTGTAATGTGGCCTCTCTTGCATTTCAAAATAGACCATCATGCAAGTGGACAAACTGTTCAAGAGAGATGCCAGAAGTGAAAAATAGTCATCTCTGAAGTATCTGGTAAGGCTATGTGTACAGCAGCACACCTCCATGTTCAGTTAAGGTTTAGTTTCTAAAGCAAATACATTACTATTGTATTAGTCCAGTCATTTTAAAATTGATAATATTTGAATATAAAACATAGCCATCACATAAACGTATATTAAAATTAGACAAAATAGAACACAAACTACACCAAAATTAGATATAAGCAAATACCCACTGTAGATAATTAGTATCAAGGGAAGCTTTCACCCCCAAAAAAATTGTTGGTGAAAGTTATGCAGAGACATTGTCTGGTGCAGTTCTTTGGGCTGGGAACCACTGTGGAAAACCCTAATGGCTTTTTGCTGTTTAAACTGAAGAACAAGGGGAGCTTGAGGAAAATCCTGTATTAGTGCAGCATGCTTTTGAGCAGTTGTTGGTATCTGTCTGTCTTGAGAGACAATGGAGTGAGCTTCCAGGTGTGACGTCAAACTACTCTGTTAGCAGCACCCAAGTGACCTCCCCATGGTGTAAGCCCGGGCAGAATGGGTGTAGCCAGGATTTTTTTGGGGGGGGCAGAACCTCAGTTAAGTATTATTATTGATTGGGGGGGCAGCTGCACCCCTCCCCTCCCCCCCCACAGTTACGCCCATGCCGGGCAATGTGGATAGAGGTCCTGGGCTGCCCAGATGACAAATCTAAAGACTTATTAGTACATAACCAAAGGCATCCGAGGTTCCTGAGTGCTCATATTTCTGGGAAATTAAGTTGGTTGGATCCAAACTGGCAGTTGTGTAGAATCATAGAATCATAGAGTTGGAAGAGACCACAAGGGCCATCGAGTCCAACCCCCTGCCAAGCAGGAAACACCATCAGAGCACTCCTGACATATGGTTGTCAAGCCTCTGCTTAAAGAAGGAGACTCCACCACACTCCTGGGCAGCAAATTCCACTGTCAAACAGCTCTTACTGTCAGGAAGTTCTTTCTAATGTTTAGGTGGAATCTTCTTTCTTGTAGTTTGGAACCATTGCTCCGTGTCCGCTTCTCTGGAGCAGCAGAAAACAACCTTTCTCCTTCCTCTATGTGACATCCTTTTATATATTTGAACATGGCTAGCATATCACCCCTTAACCTCCTCTTCTCCAGGCTAAACATGCCCAGCTCCCTTAGCCGTTCCTCATAAGGCATCGTTTCCAGGCCTTTGACCATTTTGGTTGCCCTCCTCTGGACACGTTCCAGTTTGTCAGTGTCCTTCTTGAACTGTGGTGCCCAGAACTGGACACAGTACTCCAGGTGAGGTCTGACCAGAGCAGAATACAGTGTAGAGATCCATGATCAAGATATTCTGCTTTAAATAATAATAAGAATAATAAGCTATGCAATAATGCTGATGTGAAGATCAGAGAAACAATGGGAGAGAATGTTTGCTCCACTAGGAATAGGAAAGATAGAGCCACAGGTACTGTAGCTATCTTTTCTCCCTCTATAGTAAATAGCAGCTTCACCTGAGCAGCACAGTTTACATAAAAGAAATAGTTAAATATCTTCTATGAGTCCCACTCCTCTATATTCAAAGCAACCTACTGAAACAGTAGAGTGAGAGACCTAATCACTGATATCCTGTATCGTATCTTCTTTGGTCATCAGATGGAGATCTTTGGGTGAGTGAAAGGGTGGGGTGGGCAGAGATGTTTATTAGCAATAATTTAATGCATGCTATATAGGACATTAATATACTTTGACCCAAATCTGAAAGTGTGAATGGAGCAGGGGGGGGATTTGGGGGGAGTGACCTTTACCTCTCAAACTCATTCTTAATTTCCTATTTCAGATAAGTTATCTAAAGTTGCAGCTAAAGAATGATTGTGTTGGTAGTTTCTTAGAAAAATATTAAGCAACTAAAGAAGACAAATCTAAAACTATTGCAGAGCCATCTTATTTTTCCTTTATGTAAACTGCAGAATGATTATGTGGTACAAAGAGAGCAAGTCATTACTTCTTGCGTTGTTACTAAGCTATTCTGTTATCTGTTAAGCACTATCGAATTGCACTTATCCCAAGTGCATACAGAATTCCCCCAAAAGATTTGCAGTTAAAACTACACAGTTGTGGTTCCTACTGGACCATAACCAAGGTTGTGTACTTTGCATTCAAAGTTTCACATCTAAATAACCTGTGAAGGATACTTTTTAAGAATATGACACGGTGAATTTATTTACAGTGCTTGGTGCAGTCTTCTGATTGCTGTAAAATTATGTTGAAATAATGTCCACAGTCTCTCCAATACCTTTTGTTTAAATCATGTTAATTTTTACAGGTTAATGTGGTATCATTCTTCTTTGAGTTTTCTGCCTTTCATATAACCACCATAGTTTTGTGAGGTTTGTGACTGCAATCACGTATTTAAACTACCTGTCTTAAACAGATTTGTTAATTCCAGTATTCATAGCTAAATGGCAGGTAGGGTAGACTAAAGTTCATGTTGTCTCACACAGCATGACTTTCTCCTCTTTCCATTACCCTTGTCTCACTTTCTCTTCACTAATCTGTAAAAAAATAATGTATTCCTCACAAGGGTGCCTCTAGGCATCATGTGGCTTAGTGGAGAAAATAGTTGCTATTCTTATTCCAGCAGACATCAACCCACCTAAAAAAATTACTGCTGTGAGTACCATGGGTAGTATTCATTGGGTGATGAGTATCAATAAAGTTAGCAAAGAGTAGACCTTAGTTTGTCTCTCTGTTACAGAAAACACTATAAAACTATCTGTGTTCCTAGTTACTAAATGTCTACAAGACTAGTTATCTGGCACAGAATGGACAGAAACCAGGATAAAACATTAACATGTTAAAGAAAGGAGGAATAAGAGGAATTAGGGAGCACTGCTGTTGCATGTTGCTCCCTACCTTGTGGGTGTACAGGAAGGCTTTATTCAAATTGCTTTTTGATTGGAAAATCTCTCTGCTTTATGGTAAAAGAAACGGATCAATGTAAGCAAACATCCAGGTATTCAGCAAATTTGTTGATTTCCAAATATTGTCAGGAAGGGATGCAGTTGCTCATCATTTTTTTACTCATGAACATTTTTATATGCTTTAACATTATTAATTTTATTACAACTTGAATTAATTTGCCAGTCTTGCTGCCTTAGGGTGCAGTGTTTAAATTATACATGAGCATTTCCTCCATTTATTATGCTGGATATGAAGTCTTTTTCATGGGATTTTATTAGGCGCAGCATGAAAAGAATTTCCAGTTTATCTGCCTCCGTTGAACTGAGCCCATGAGCAGACTGCATACTACAAGGGCCAAAGAGGAATTGAGAGTGGATGGCAGGTCCACAGAGGTCCACAGGCTCAGGTGCATAAATTTAGCTTAGCTCTTCCAGTAATTTGTCACGCCTTGGTCTTCTCCTGCTGCGCCAGCACGTGCCAGCTTAGAGACAGAAAGTCTGTGCACCAGACGGCCACTCAGGCCTAACATCCTGCTGTTCAGGACCAGCGGCTTGCTGTGTCAGTGTGGAATAGAGAGCCCTGGCAACAGCCAAGTGCTGTGCAGAATAAGCATGTTCATAATGAGATGTGAATGGCATCAGTCAGTCCCTTTAGAAGGGGTGCTAGGCGTGTGCCTCCTCTCATAGGAAGTTTGGGAGCCTATTCATTGACAAGAGTCACCAGGAGTTCAGCCTGTAACAGTGAAGCAACCCCAAATACACTGAGGCTAGTGCCTGTACTGTCTGGAATGGGTTTTGAAAGCAGAAAGCAAATAAAAATGTCATCAGGTATATTTTGCAAAATGCCATGCTCACTTTCATTCCTAAAGACACCAAGTTATTTGAAATATGTTTTCATTTTGGGGCCCTTCCATGTCAGGTTCCTTAATGTGGTGATCAGTTAACTTGGATACTACACTGTATAACTGAAAAGGACTGCTGGGATTGTCCTCAAGGACATACCTTTCAAACAACGATAATGACACTTTTCAGTTCAGATGATAGGAGTCACATAAAACTAAGCCCTTTTCTCATATTTAAAAATACTAGGAAACTCTGGAAACTTGTTTTTAAACTGAGTGACAGGGAATGACATTTCATACTGGCTGTTTGATTGTTTAATTCACAAAGTTGTATGTGAGATACTTCAATCTGTTGTAGATTTTTTTTTCAAAATGTTACCCTGTTGTTTGAAGTGCATGATTCACCTTCAAAGAAAAGAGAAGCTGCACACAAAGAGAGAGATTTGCTCTCCCCCCTTTGAAAAGCTATCACAAGCAGGGGTCCTATTAAGACAGCTGGAAAGTTGCTTCAGCTTGTTACGCTTGTAAGTTTTATTGGTGACTGGTTTTTGATTATGCATTTGAATGGCGCGTGTTCCAGGTTGCCGCGTTTTAATTAAAAGGCAATACTGTTGGTTTTAGATGCTTTGTTGTCAGCATAATTAAGACTGAAGTGTATACATGCTCTATTTTTTAAAAAAAAGAGAATTGAATCCATCAAGAAATAAGAAATTACAGATGCTTCAAATGAATCTTCTGAAAAAGCTTTAAATATGACTTTATTATACTTTAGTATACTTCGATATTCTTATGAATAATAGGTGTTTTCATACTTTAATTTTTCTTATCCTTTTCTTTCCTATAATCTGTAGCTCAAGTTTAAATATATTTACATTTTGAAAAAATGATCTATTATATAGGAAAAATATATGTGGGGCTTCTGTTGAGTTTATTGGCTATGGCAATTTTCCTCATGGTTACATAATTATTTTCATTTCTCATTTATAAAGGTCTCAAATTTATTTTGTCAATCAGCCTTTTTAATGAAGAATGAAAAAACACTACATTCATATAGTGCTTATATTTAGCTGTCAGAAAAATGTTTGGGGTTGGTGTTTTTTAGAAATACATTTTACTGAAGTCCTTAGAATCTTGTAGCTTTGTCAAAACTCTGACAACTGTGGCTTGATTTTAATTGGAAAATGCATAGGTTGAATATCAGTTTCTTTGGCTTTGTATCTGTAAGAGTGCATTTCCTTAACCTGCTCCCAACAGTTATGAGGAAAGAGCTCTGTACCTTGAAGCAATAATCCACAACCACAAAGAAGCAATGACATTTGAGGATTTTGCTGCTCAGGTCTTCTCTCCCTCTCCCAGTTACTCCCTTAGTGGATGTGGTAAGTCTCATCATGTTGTTGTTTTTATTATTATTATTTTAACCGCTGAGAAGCACTTGAGCAGCAGATGTACACCTGCTTTTCACTGATAAATGGTTGCAAATTTAAGAAGAGCTTTCTCCCTCTGAATTAGCTAATGAATATCAAAAGAAATGATGACATTCATTTTAATTTGTTTTGCATCAGAGCTGTTCACTCCGTTCCTTTCTTCAGCTATCCTGTTAACCCCTGAATCTAGCAAGGTTAATGAACTTTCTCTCACTAATGTGTTCTGGTTCATTCAGGAGTGTGGGCTTCTTGCTGAGCTGAGAATATGTTGTGGAAAAGCTATTCGTGAATCAGTGCATACTAATCGAAAAATAGTTCCTCACAGTAGAAGCCATTGCTACTAATGCTAAATGGGGATTATGCTTCTGCAATGCTCGGACCAAGGATTAACACTGGTGGGGGTGGGGTGTAAGGGCAGTGTTTTGCCAGACAATCATAGTGCCAGTATGTGTGCGTTCCACACATCACAAAGCTTTCAAAGTTAGTTAAATGAGTTTATTTTAATTATATTTACATGTGTGCTTTTTAAAGAGACCTTTTGTTTTGAGGGTTCATTTCATAATCCATTGCTCTCATGTACAAGGAGAACACAAGGTTAACCAGATGGATTTCTAAACATAAATTCCTTTATTCCCTGTTTATACCCATTTTGTGAAACTGACTCTTTCTAATTATATTACGATGCTGCATTGGATTGTTGATGGATTATCTCAAACCCTGGTGAATGTTCTGCGTGTCTGTTTTCTTTCTCTCATTCTAACTGATCTTTATATCTGAACTAAGAAAAATAACAGAAATTAAATTTACTGAAATGAATCACTTGACAAATAGAATCAGACACGCATCACTGTTTAACATTACTGGCTTCAGTCCTTGAGCTTTTCGAGCTTTGTTAAGAGATAAGAGGTATTTGCGTGTACTTGTACTGGTCTCCAATAGCAGCAGGCAGAAGGCTTTGGAGATAAGCAAGCTGGCAGAAGCAAAGAGGAACCAGCGCTATTTACATAATCACACCTCTGCTTCCTGGAGAGGCGTCAAGAGACAGGAATGGCCTCTATTGATCTTTGTTGAACTGGAATACTAAACAACATTAGAAAAGCTTATAAGTAAAGCTTTGATTAATATTTTCTTTATTAAAAATGTGGAACAGCTATGAAATAAACCACACACTCTTGAGACAAAATTGTGTCATTTGTTGCATAAAAGTATAATTCTTATACTAATTTGGATATTATCAAGAAATTTAGCTGGTTACGCAATTGAAAATAACAACAGAAAGCTCTAATTTTTTTAAAAAATCACCTACTTTAAGTCACTTATCATAGCTACCTTTGTGTAGTTCAAGTATGTATTGGACATTGTGAAATAATAAAATTAGATGCATTGGGGTCAGTGAACTAAGAACCAGTCTTGCATCCTTCTTCAGATTAATAGGTAAAGGTAAAGGGACCCCTGACCATGAGGTCCAGTCGTGACCGACTGGGGTTGCGGCGCTCATCTCGCTTTATTGGCCAAGAGAGTCAGTGTACAGCTTCTGGGTCATGTGGCCAGCATGACTAAGCCGCTTCTGGCGAACCAGAGCAGCGCACGGAAACACTGTTTACCTTCCCGCCTATTTATCTACTTGCACTTTGACATGCTTTCAAACTGCTAGGTTAGCAGGAGCTGGAACAGAGCAACAGGAGCTCACCCTGTCACGGGGATTCGAACCACCGACCTTCTGATCAGCAAGTCCTAGGCTCTGTTTAACCCACAGCGCCACCCGTGTCCCGCTTCAGATTAATACAAGATGTTAAATAACACACCTGTGTGTTTTGTATAATTCCCTTTTGCTATTCTGAGGTTTAAATAGCTGATCCTTATGGAGTGAGGCTCAACTGCCTACACTAGTTAGAAAATCAGTGATCCAGCACTACTACTATTTTTGTGCATTTAACTTTTTAAAAAGCCTTAAATGTTTAATATCCCACCAAATCAAAACTTTACAACAACTTGCAATTTATATTTTAAAATAATTCAAAGTGCAACAATGTTATAAAAAGATAACTAAAATAGCAGCACAAGCCAACAGCATTAAACAGATTTAAAGAAGATTAGAAGTCTGGCACCAGAAACACATAAGGATTTGGCTCTGCATGAACCGAGTTAGGGAACAAATTCCAGAAATGGGATGCACCACTGAAAAGGCCAGTTTCCCCAGTTGGCATTTCTCATCTCCAAAGGCAGAGTTGGAGAACACAGGATTGACAATGACTTCAATATTCAGGCGGATTCCTATGGCATTAGAGGATCGTTTAGATACGCAGATCCTAAGTCATAACCAGATCCTAAATCTCAGGGTTTCTAGAGCAGCAGAGTATTAAAAAGGGGGGTGTTCAAATGCAGAAGGTTAGCTGCATCTAGCTGCATCTAGATAAGAAGCTATTTTATAACAGAAGTCATAAGCTTTTTTTTCTGAACCCAAGTTCTGAAAGTATAAAGAAGAAATTCAGTTGAGCAGTTAAATTTAATCCTATAAAATTCTAATCCATATGTGTGCCTTCATTTAACTTCATTTTGTAAGAGTGTTCAGTGCTTGGTGGGCTAAATACAACGCGCCCAGCCTGACCTGAGCGGCGGAGAGAGGCTGCGGGCACAATGCTCCTAGCTGCAGCTCCTCCATCCCCTGAGTCAAGCCTGGGAAGGGGAAGAGAGGCGAGATGCCCTTTGGGGCACGCCCCGCTCCCGGCCCTGCGTGGTGTTTGGCAGACTCCGCCACTGGCTGAATATATACGTAAACAGCATGGGGGAACCCACTTGCGTCAGAAAACATGAGGATAACTTAAAATGCACATGTATTATGTAGAAGATGCATAAAAGTTTCTCTATGATACATGATTTTAGTGTTTTTATATTTGACCCAGTTAGTTGACTATATGCTAAATATGAGTTAGCAGAGCAGTGCAAAGGATAATGCAATTCTAGACTGCATCAACGGAAGTAATGGTACCACTCTATTCTCCCCAGCCCATTGGGTTTAGCTCCCATAGGAAAAAACAGTATTTGTACTATAACAGCTAATACACACATGCATAATTGTGTAGTTGTGGTAAGCCTTAGTAACCAGAAGCAATGTTCCATAAAAGTTCAAATAACTCAACAGTAACCAGATATTGTTAGCTGGAGTTTATGGAGTTTGTAATCTAAGTATGTCCAATTGTCAGCGATGCTGAATGTAATCCAACAATATCTGTAATCCAGATTGAAGTGTTGTCAAGATGCAGATGATACCAGACTCCATATCTCTCTTCTATCTGAATTGGGAGAAGTGGTTGAGGTGTTAGGCTGGTGTTTGGATCAGGCGATGGACTGCATATAGGCCAATAAATTGAAGCTGAATGCTGAAAAGACACAGGGGTTTCTCTTGTCTGTAAGATGGTGGGACAGCCTGTTCTGGATATACAGTGGTACCTCAGGTTAAGTGCTTAATTGGTTCCGGAAGTCCGTTCTTAACCTGAAGCATTCTTAACCTGAAGTGGACTTTCCCATTGAAAGTAATGGAAAGTGGATTGATCCGTTCCTGACAATTAAAAACACCCTCTAAAACAGCAATTTAACACAAATATTACTGTCTAACAAGACCATTGATCCATAAAATGAAGGCAATAATCAATGTACTGTACTATAAAATAAATAGGACAGTATTTTAGATGAAAAAAATTAACATTTATATTTTTTCTTATGTGCACTGATGATAGTCAGTTTGGATGGGGGGCTTTTATCCATTTCTGAAGTCACACAATCAACCAGTAGCTGAACTAGGTTCCACAGTCACAAAAGCAAAGTCACAAGCCACAGTTACAAAAGTGAAGTCACAAGTCAGTCCCATAAAATGAAGAACAAGTCACAGTCAAAAAACCGAAAAAACCACACAAACTAAAATGCAAAAGGGAACCAGACAATGAAAAGCGACCCCTAAAACATCAATTTTACATGAATTTTACTATCTAATGAGGCCATTGATCTATAAAATGAAATCAATTAAACAGTACAAAATGAAAATGTGATTCAATCACAATCGGCTTGGCTCCCGGCATTTGCGGAGGCCTCAGATAGCTCCGTAGGCCCCGCAGATGTCCGGGCTTGGCTCCAGGCAGCGGTGAGGCCTCTGAGAGCTCAGACAACCTACTTCTGGGTTACAATCATTCATAACCTGAAAAAACGTAAGTTGAAGCGTTCGTAACTTAAGGTACCACTGTAGATGCTCCTGGAGGCTCAGGTGGCCTCAATGGCTAGGAGTGCCCCTTTTGGACAGGAATGATTTTGCCACTGCGCTCCATGCTCCAGTCAGATTAGATTTTTGCAGTGCGCTGTATGTGGGGCTGCCCTTGAAAATGAGTAGGTCCAAAATGCAGCCACCAGAATACTGGCTGGGGTTCCATTTAGATAACATATGAACCATGTTTTAAAACAACAATGGTTTCCAGTTTGTTTCAGGGCCTAATTCAAGGTGCTCATGTCCATGTTTAAAACTCTACGTCTCAGGCCTCAAATATCTGAAAGATATCCTTCCCTACAGACCCTCTCCGGTCTTAAGATCAGCAGAGGAGGCCCTCTTCGGAGTGCCACTGCCTTCAGAAGCTCAGGGAAGAGGGCATGCTCTGGTAGCCCTCTCCACAGAGGCCTCTCTGGCACCTTCACTATACTGTTTTTGGTGAATGCCAAAGATACACCTCTTTAAGCCAACCTTTGGCACCTGAGGTGTATTTTTTTAGAACCCACCCTATTTTTGTGATTGTAAGTTGCTGTATACTGTTTTTAATATTGTATTTCACATTGTTGTAACCTGCCCTGGAACCTTAGGGTGAAGGAATAACAATATAGCACGGGAAGGCACGATGTTGGCTACTCCTGAAATAACTTGGTGCAGAGCTACATAATAGAACATTTTAATCTAAAATTCATGTGCCAAAGTTATGTGGCATCTGAAAATCCATATCCAAAAACACATTTTTAATATGTAAATTGTAGTTGGTCCTTCAGAGGGTTAACTGAAATGGGCACACTTGACTGCTGAGAGGACTGATCTAATCACAGTCATATCCAAGTGCATCTGTTCATCATGAGGTCATTCACGTGCATGCTAATGATTTGAAAAATAAAGAATAATGCTCAGAAAAAATAAAGCTAAAGCAACTCTTTTGCCAGTTGCAGAAGCAAGATACACGCTCTGACTGCTGTCACCAAAATTAAGAAGAAACTGTGGAATTCACTGTAATTTGCTGATAATTTGTTTACTATTACAGAATAATTGAATAGCATAGCTGTTTCGTGGATCTATGGATATCACACACAACGTTCATAAGACTTACGTTAAATGCAAATTTGATTGTCCAGAATGCTAGGTTGTTTTTGCTTAACATAATAAAAGTATATTCCCCTATTTCTAATACATTAAAGTAAAACAAACTTATTTAAGTATATCCTACATAATAATTAGCTCTATTCTTGTGATACTTAATTATAGCACAGCAAACATCATTTGTTTTAAAGGAATGTAGCCGAGTCTAAATATTGTTGTTGGAGTTTGTAATTAATTTAAATTCTAAGTTTTCCCCCCTTCTCTCAGTTATACTCTTAACCAGGCAGGTGTTAATTTAGCTCGTGCAGCTTCAAGCTGACTGAGTAATTTGATAGTGTTTTTGCACAGCACAGTTTATAAATCTAAATAAGCTTTCTCCTAACAAAATGGCTGCTGTTCAGCATGTAGGCTAGGTGCAATACTGACTGCTGGTTTTGGATGATACATTTGTTGCCCATCCAGACAACCTATTTACTCAGCATTCATCCTGATTCGCTAGCACAAAGCTCATGTAGAGAGGTTATTCAGCATTCATTCTGATTTCTATATGGATCAGTTATACTACAATGAGCATTTGTCCTGCCTTTATCCTGATTTGATGTGTGTACAGGTATTCCTGTAAGTCATTTGTTCAGCCCACACTTTTCAACACATTTCTCCATCACTTTCCAAACTGCAAAAAAGTTGATTTATTGAGCTAGGGCAACATAATTATTTAATCCACTTTAGATGCAGAAATATATGCTTGAATCTGACCTGGAAAATAATGATATTCTGGAGGCTTCCCTGCTGCTGCTTTGTGGATTGCTACCAAACAACGCTCAAATTATGGGGAAAGGTAAGGAGGCCCTTAATGAAAAACACAATTTCATCTTCTGACTCCTCCAAAGTAGGCAATTTGTGCCCCACGGCTTCCGTATCAATAGTTAATGGGTCTGTCTCCCCCTCCACCACCCAGTAATTCAGCTACCGAATGATACAGAAAACCAAATTCTATAAAAATGCAGGCATAATATTACTTGAACAAAACATATAATACAGGCAGCCCCTCGTTTACACGTGTTTGGTATGTGTGCGACCATGTATATTGTGCCAAACCTGGAAGTGACCTGGAAATGTCATAAAGAGGTCACTAAAATGCCACTAAAAGGGTGGGGTGGGGCAGAATGAGGTCTTTTCAGGCTTTTAGAATTATATTCAATTTCTCTGCCCCCGCCCCCGCTGTGCCTCAGAACATAATCCCCATGTAAAGGGGGGGGGGGGCTGCCTGTACTACAGTATATTCACAAGCAATTGTTTCTCAAGATAAGCTCTTTGTATAAACGCGGGTATGGGACGCGGGTGGCGCTGTGGGTTAAACCACAGAGCCTAGGGCTTGCCGATCAGAAGGTTGGAGGTTCGAATTTCTGCGACGGGGTGAGCTCCCGTTGCTCGGTCCCTGCTCCTGCCAACCTAGCAGTTCGAAAGCACATCACAGTGCAAGTAGATAAATAGGTACTGCTCCGGCGGGAAGGTAAACAGCATTTCCGTGCGCTGCTCTGGTTCGCCAGAAGCGGCTTAGTCATGCTGGCCACATGACCCGGAAGCTGTACGCCCGCTCCCTTGGCCAATAAAGCGAGATGAGCGCCGCAACCCCAGAGTCGGCCACGACTGGACCTAATGGTCACGGGTCCCTTTACCCTTTACCTATAAACTAAGCATGTTGATGGGGAGTGATAATGTGCCCACTGGCCCTGCTCCTGATGTTGGATGCCATGGCCTGCATGTCAGTGTGACATCTGAAAGGAAGTCTGTGTATGCATGGGCTCTCCCATAGGCAGCTGTGCTTGTGTAAGTTCCACTTTTTAGACCGCAAGTATGGGGCCAGCAGGTGCCATTCCCCTTCCATGCATTCAGTTCTACATGTAGCCAACATGATGCCCTTCAGATGTTGTTGGACACCAACTCCCATCAGTCCTAGCCAGCATGGAGGGCACTGCATATGGTTACCTTGTGAAAAGAACTTAACTTAAAAAGAGTTAAATGCTTGAAGAATCAGGTCTTCCTAAAGCTGGAAGGTATATTCTTATACAAGAAGCTAGGCATTAATTTCATTCTCCCTGTTTCTCATTTTTCCAACATTAAATTCAGTTCACATTTCTGCAGCAATTTGCGATTTATTTATTTTTAATTCTCATGAGAATTACACCATTTTCATGAGAATTTCTCCTAATAAACACATATTTGTATGCATTTTTTAGTAGTGTGCACATTTTTGCAAGCAATTTCTACTATATAATGCATTTTTATGCTACTTTCATTAGTAGTAGTAGTAGTAGTAGTAGTAGTAAAAAGACATTCAGAATTGTGCCACAAATCTGGCTCTTAATTTCTACCAACACAAATACAGAAACATAATTTTCCTTGTCTAACAGCAAAAAGCACAGAAACTCGCACAGAAACTCACAGAAATTCTTTTTGTGGCTAAACTCAAATATTTTTCATGGGGAACCTTATATAGAGGTAATAATGTGAACAACATCCTCTATAGCTGTTTTACAAAATACACAGAAACACTGTTCCAAGGGCAGTTCCCTCTACTGGCCATCCAGAAAAGCAGAGGTCACAACACTCAGTCTTTATTCTGTAAGAGCAATTCTCCATGGAGCCAAAATAATTAAATATTATGTATTTTTATTTTTATGCACATCTCATCCTTTTATATGCATTTTTATAAACATTGGTTGGAAAACTGCATCACAAAATTTAGATAAGTGTGTATGTTGACGGATAGGTGTGTTTTGGTTCTCATATTGTTTTGGAAAGTGTAAGTTTGAAAATGATCACTGCAGATGGTGACAGCAGTCACAAAATTAAAAGACGCCTGCTCCTTGGGAGAAAGGCGATGGCAAACCTAGACAGCATCTTAAAAAGCAGAGACATCACCTTAACAACAAAGGTCCGTATAGTTAAAGCCATGGTTTTCCCAGTCATGATGTATGGAAGTGAGAGCTGGACCATAAAGAAGACTGATCGCCGAAGAATTGATGCTTTTGAATTATGGTGCTGGAGGAGACTCTTGAGAGTCCCATGGACTGCAAGAAGATCAAACCTATCCATTCTTAAGGAAATCAGCCCTGAGTGTTCACTGGAAGGACAGATCGTGAAGCTGAGACTCCAATACTTTGGCCACCTCATGAGAAGAGAAGACTCCCTGGAAAAGACCCTGATGCTGGAAAGATAGAGGGCACAAGGAGAAGGGGACGACAGAGGACGAGATGGTTGGACAGTGTTCTCGAAGCTACAAACATGAGTCTGACCAAACTGCGGGAGGCAGTGGAAGACAGGAGTGCCTGGCGTGCTCTGGTCCATGGGGTCACGAAGAATCAGACATGACTAAATGACTAAACAACAACAAGTTTGAAAAACTCAGTTTTAAATGTAAACTGAATCAAATTTCTCCCCCATCCCTGCAAGCAGCCAATGTGCCAACTCAAATGTGCTGTTTATGGCATAGTGCAGTCTTCTCATGCAAGTGTGATATCTCAAAATTTGCAGCGGGGTCTATTCATAAATCCCATCTCTCCATTAGGATTATATCATAGAGAAGGATGGCACAGGGCAGTGCCCACCCACTGGATCCCCCTCAGCCTCCCTCCAGCTGGAGGGAACCCAAGGTCACAGTTGCTCCGGCAGTGTTTCCTGCCCCCACGGTGCAGCACGCCCCCACCTGCCCCAGGCGCCCACGGGGCACACTCCACCACTGTACAGAGGTAGCTGAGCTGCACCCAGAACAGATTACTACTATGTGTTATACATGAAGCTGCTTTCTGGAAATTTCACTTAGTTCAGAATGCTGCTGCTAGACTACTAACCAGGACAACTTTGAAACCCATTCAGTCAGGTTTGAAAAATCTTCACTGGCTACCCATCTGTTCCTGAGCACAATTCTACATAAGAATCTGAGTACCTTCAGAACCAGCTCCTTCTGTATGTGCCTGCCTGATCCATGACATCTTTGTCCAAAGCCTTTCCTAGTTGCCACCCATTTAATATCTGATAGCAGGGGCACCAAGAAAAAAGGCCCTTTGGTTATGGAGTTCACCCAGAAGGTTCATTGGTGCCAACTTTGGTATCTGTTTGGTGTCAGGCAAAAACCTTTTTTTGCTCCAGTTTTAAAGCTGAAATTAACTGAGATTGATTTTAACTGACATTCTAAGTGTATATCTACTGTATTTAAAAATCACTATTTTCTTGTTAACAAACCCTGATAGTAGTCATACTTAAGGATGGGGGTATAAATCTTACCATACATAAATAACTAAAAAATTGAAGTTCTCAATCCAGTGTTGTGAAAATTGTGTATCCCATGCTAGGGATCATTCAGGAAGGAATTGAAATACAAATCTGTGTTCAGTTCTGGTCACCTCCCTTTAAAAAGGATATTGTAGAGCTGGAAAAGCACAACAAAAATGTTCATGGGACTGAAGCAACTCCCTTTTGAGATAAGGTCGCAACATATGGGTCTTTTTAGCTTAGAGAAGAGGCAAGTAAGAGGAGGCATGGGGGACTTTCTGGAGCTGAATTGGGGAAGGAAGAGGGGCTACAAGGAATAAAGAGGGACGAGAAGGACCATTGTGTGATGTTTGAAGGCACTCATAACTTTTTAAGACAGCCTGAACTAAATTTCAACCATGAAGTTATGACATCCCACTGGCAGTTTAGTCTTCAGAGTATTCATATGCATGGGTGGAATCTCTGTGCTATTAGACACATTCTGTCTGTACAAGCATTGCAACTTGCCAGATGGAACCACCCCTCTCCTCCCCAACACTGTTCTGATTTCAGGAGGTGTGAGAGAAGGAGAGGGGAGTAAGCTTCATTGTGCAAGTGGGGTTCATTAGGGGAATCCACCCCATGTTCTTATTCTATGTATCGGGGTGGGGAGAGAATTTTTTTTATTAAAGTAAGAAAGGGTAGAAATCTGCTCTATTAACTATCCTGCCATAAATCTTTGCTTTGACTACCAATCCAAGCCAATATTTTGTTGCAACTGCTTGATACTTCCAGGGTCATGTTTTCCGCCATGTAACAAAGCCAGAGTATTATGGATATCCTATCAAAAGTAATCACAACCAAATTATTTAGCTGCAGATGTAATATATTGGTTGCATCTTTTGAAAAAGCTACACAAATACACAATAGACTCTTTGCCTATTGTATATGTAGGAGCAAATTCAGTGGTTCAGTGGAGAAAATATATTTACTTAACCAGATAAAAGGCAAAGTTGTTTTCCTCCAGTTCAATTGATTCTGTTCAATCAGATACTATCACCTCCCCATGGTAATTCTTATCCATCTTCTAGGTCCATAAAGCTGGATGTATGTTATCACATTCATTTCTATGGCAACAGACTGATTACAAACAGAATTATGACTTCTAAAGGACCAAGAAGCAGCTGCTCAAAGAGGAAAAAATGTATTTGGGTCTTTCCCAGCAATAAAAACCCTGCACTTTTCTTAGTGTTTTATTCATTCTAGTACCATGATTCCATAGCATGATCTATGTCCCTGTGCCATGGAATGAAGGGGTGTTTATTATTTTGTTTATTTATTCCATTTGTATACCATCCAAGGGGTGTATGGAGTGTTAGGGGAGGGGTAGTTCCTCTGGTGGGGAATACTTCATGCTCCTTCTGGGGTAGTTTATCCACCTTTAGTCCCCACCCTGTACTCCATTCTCATCTGTGGTTCCTAGAAGCTGTCAGCATGTGACAGCAGCCACACCCTGGGAAACAGCTTTGGCTGGCTGGCTAAACCAAGTGAGGGTAGCTGATGGGTCTCAAACCCTCCATGAGTTAGGGATTTACCCTGCATGTGAAGACAGGCTCCAGTAGATTCAGGGGAGAAGGCCAATAGTGGGTCCAATGTTCAAGAAGGTGGCTTCTGCACATGCTGTAGAGAGAAGTGAGGGGCAGATGGGGCTCATCAACCTGGGAAGGGAGCCAAATCTAAGAGAAGGAAAACTCTGATCCTAAACCTCTGCTGCCTTGTGGGATATCTTTGGGAGAAGAAAAGGCTAAGGAGTAAACCTTACATAAACTGGGAGTAGAGTCCCTAAGATGTTTGGGTGGTGCCTTGTATGCCTCCTTCTGGCAATTTCAGCAGCCAAGCTAGTGCCAAACATATTGCTCTGCTTTCCTGGGCTGCCCAGGACCTCCAGACACACTGCCCAGGCTTGCGCCCCAGGGAGATCACTTTGACTTCACCCCCAGAGGCACACTCCATTGTCTCTTGAGACAAATGGATACCAACAATACCACCCAAAAGTTCTTTGGACAGTTTATAGAAACATTAAAAATATGGGTTGTGTTTCACCTAACCAGTCCTGTCAGCAATGGTGTTTCCCCCTCCTTATCCTCCCCACATGCACCTCCTGCCCTCAGAAAATCCACCAAAACATAGTGGAGGGGGCGAGTGTAAACTGTTTAATTATTATTTGGTGATGCTTAATTTTACTGTTTACTATTAGATTCATATGGATTGTTGAATGTTGCATTGTTTAATATGCTGTTTATTTTAAAGTTGTGGCTTTTTATATTAGATCAGATTGTTACTATTAATGTTTGATGTTTTATTATGTTTTTATATGTGTTGGAAGCTACCCAGAGTGGCTGGGGATACCCAGCCAGTTGGGCAGGGTATTAAAAAAAACCAACTAGTTTGTTTTTTTAATTCCTCAAAGTGCTTCCAGCAGGTAGAGTGTAGAAAGTTGTCAGTGTCTTAGTTTTTCAATAGAGAGCTCCTTTTTATAGAGAGTTAAGTGCAATTACAGGTGGCAGCTGCCCAATCAGTTTATATATCGTGGAAGAGCTTATGCTACTTTTTGTGTTGTTATTATTGCCTACTTTTCTATTTCCTTTTTTACCCCCTCCACCTGCTTTATGCCCCAACTTCTGGCTCCAACAGAAGATATACTTGGTGCATCTTACAATCATGTATTCTAAAACAAATTAAAATCAAGATTAGGAAAAAGCAGTTATGAACTGACCCATGGGCTTATTCATCTTTACATACTGGTTTGTGTTGAGAGCAAAAATCCCATCACAAATCTCTAGAGGCAAGTATTTGGGTTAAACAAAAGCTTTGTGGATGAAATATATGACTTTTTTGAACGTTGTTTCTCCCTAGTTGCCAAATTTAACTGGTTGGTCTGTGGCCCAATAAGATGAGGATCTGGATATAATGAAATCAAACAGAATTTGTCATTGCCTAGTCAGCATCTCACCAATCAAACACATCCTTAACCCTTGAAAGCACAAAATTAGGAAATTGCTACAATTTTGCACATAAAAGAGGCTGTGTATGCTGGTACATAAAATACTTTTTACTCTGTTTTTGGAATTGTATAAAAATGGAAAGCTAATGATTCTATGTATAGTTTTTCCTTGAAATGTAAGTCTGTGTTTGATAACTAGACTATTTAGCATGAAGTTCCTTATAGCTGCCTGGCAAAGACTCAAGCTGATAGAGGATGTAAAATTGATTAGTGTCAAATGATGGAAGATTTTTGTAATATAATTTATATGGTACAGTAATATGCAAATAATATATACATTGTGAAGGAAGGGAATGGCTTTTTTAATTTCTCCTATCGTAATTTTCTGTCTCATTGTTTTTCAACCAGCAGTGGTGGGATCTGTCTGTGGAAGTAATTTACCACCTACCTCTCACTCAGTAATAGTGCTAATGTTCATTAGTTCCATTTCCAAATGATAGGCGCTGAACGTATAGTTCACACAACTTGTGTTTTTTCCCATTAATAACTGTGTAAGTAATGTGTATAAGGCTGTCATTAGAGCAGCAGGTGCTCTATTCCCATATTTACATGATTTTGTGTTCTTTCCCTTTAGATTAAAATATGTAAAGATCTCATTACAGTAATTGAGAAAGGTAAGAGGTTGCTCACATGGCGTCATGCTCAATTTACTAACCAGATTCTTTCTGTTGCTTGTATAAAACTGAAACATCTCTCATTTATCTGGGTTGGTCTCTTCCTTTTTCACTGGGTGCTGCGCTAGCAACAAGGGACCCTTCGTATCCCCCCACCCCAAGCAGCAATACGAAGAATCCCATATTCAGCTCTCTTTGCCCCTGCATGTCTAAAGCTTCACTGGAACACCCCCCCCCCTTCTGCTCCTGCTTGCTTCAGGCGGAATCTGACACCAACACCTGCCATGGTGGAAAATGTCTTTGTTGCTTTGCACTTCTGTTTGAATTGCTGCAGGGGAGCCAATGGGAGTTAGGTCCATTTACTTTTTTTGTTGCCTAAGCACCATGGAATAGGATCTTGAGATGGTGCAGATAAGGAGCGGCACGTGCTGTGCTGGCCCTTTGAGTTAGCTCAGCTTAATAAGGGGCTCTTTTTCTGGGAAGGGCAGATTGCTGAGCTTGGGCCTATGAATGGAACAGCTGGGGGAGGAAAAAAGAAACAAAGGAAGGAAAACACAGGCTGCCCTGAACCTGGCAATTGGGGGTGCGGTTTTGGAGCTGGCCACACGCCAGGTGTGACCTTTGCAGTCTGCTTGGTTCTGCTTGTTTGGGTAATTTCCAGTGCAGTGCTGAAAAGGAAGGAAGCTGCCCAGCAGCAGAGCATTGCTGGCTGGATAGGCTCAGTGGCTGGCTGGGTTGCTGAGGCGCTGAATTAACTCTTACAAAGCTAGCTCACAAATAAATGAGGAGGCTTACAGAATAACCTGTCAAACGGCCAGCTCATCAGGTTAATGGATGATTCCTCATTGCAATCATACATCAGCTGAAACACTTTTCAGGGTTAGATTATCTTTTTGTAAGCTCTGGCGCTTAACTGATATCCCTAAGGGAAGCAAAGCATTTGTGTATCAGAGGGGAATATGTGTTCATTAGTAATACAAATTTAACTCATTTATTCTTTGATCTTAAACACATTGTTTGGAAGTTGTTCCAGTGAAATCAGCAGCTATTGCTTCCTAGGACTATGTTTTTGAGTCAGGTTGTGCATTTTATTATTCTCAGGGGGTGAACTGTGTTGTAAAACACCTTCTTGCCAATGTGTTCTTTTTAGAGCACAGAATTGTAGAGATGCTTTCTGTTGACTGAGATGAAGGCATAAATGGGCTTTGTACTGAGCACTTTCTCACTGTAACTTTTATGTTAATACACTGTTTATTTTGCTGAGGCTGAGGGGCTGCTCTGTTTCTTTCTCTAAAGTGAACTGGAATATGAAGTTCCGTACTTCTGGGGAGAAGCGGGCTCAAGTCAAATTTGTGCCAGATGGCTTGCAGGTGGAATAATTATAATATTTTTATAAAAGACTTTATCTTTTGCAGTTATTTGCTCATTGTGCAGCTGTTTTCTCCCCGTCAATCAAGACCTGTTTAAGGGGAGCAATGAGACTGGTTGCATAGTTAAGCACTTGGCAGAAGAAAGGTTTGACTGAAGGAATGTGCAACTTTGAAAGGCTGATGGAATGTTGTGCAAGTGATTACAAGTTGCAGCTGCCCTTTCCTGCACATGCTTGCCTGTTTGCACTGTACAGCTTTTCATATGCACAGGAGTGCTCTTGTTGTGTGATTGCATGACTGTTACTTGAACTTACTCATTTGAGGGAAATTGTGCTATTTTGACCATCTGTCACTCTGCTTGGCTTCAGGAATGTAAAACACTGCACCCTCCCTTTTTTTCTCCCCAAGGAAAAACCAAAGCACCTTCCCAGTTCTACAAATATCTACATATTTTGCACAAAACTATTTGCATATCCAACCTGTGTTTTGCTTGCTTTAAACTTTTTCACTTTCATTATTTAAGTACAATGTATGAGTATATAAATGTTTAAAAGGTTTGAAACAAACTCCTAGGTGAAAATTTAGCTGAACCATGTTATAAGATATTAAAATTGCCTAAGCTACTTGAATTTATTTTCCTTTAATGACTTGCTCCAAACATGAGCTGCTCCTGGGGCAAAACTATGTTCCAAACCTGACTTCTGTGAAGTGGGCCTCATAAATAAATAAAAGCTGCAGAAAAACTACAGAACTGCTGATATATTGTCCTCCAAACAGCCAGTTTCTCCCACGAGATATTACAAAATGTGATGAATAAAAGTAAGTACAGTAGTATATAAATCTTATGAAATAAAACTTTAAAACTAGATAAAAATAGAAACAAACAAAAAGGCTGCAGTGAAAGTAAGTGTATTCTAACTAACTAGCCCATCCCTTAAAATACAAGGCAGTCGCGTTTTGGGGGTGCAGAGTCCCCTACCCCATTTGGCTCCCAATTTGTCCCATTTTTGAAGATATAAAAATTGGCGTTTGTGTGCTCACCCAAATCTGCTTGCCTTGTTCGCAATTTAACTTGCTAGCTGCTTAGGAAGTTGAGCCTGCCCTACCCTCCAAAGCCGGCTGATTGATGCTCCAGGCTGGCCAATACTGGAGCACTAGCCTTGAGAAACAGCTTGTTTGGCAGCGCAGAGGCAGGGAGCTCAGTAAGGAGTCCTACCAACTAATTGTTTTTGAAATAAACTTTCTCCCCCTTCCCATACACAAAACTAAATGCATATTTTATGATGGCACATGTCACCTGCAATTGTTAGAATTGGCTGTGGGGTTTTCCAAAAATCAGCCTTTTCCCAGCACTTCTTACACCCCTGTATTGCAGACCAGCCTGGTTAGCCCTTCTATCACAAATGCAGAGGGAGGGAGCAGAGACAAGCAGAATTGCTAGAACTTAGTGACTTCAGGCAAATGCTGAAACTTCAAATGGTGACCCTTCCTGACTGCTAAATAGGTAGGACTGGGTTAGCCCAAGACATTTTGCTACCTGAGAAAGAACAGTGGGACAGCAAGCAGTCCTTCTCCCCAGAGGACTCTGAGGATTATATTTCTGGGCATACTGGAGGTATTTGGGGGACTCCATGACTGTTAATGTGGTATAAGAGTGCCTTAAATGATGCATTAGTTAAAATTCCTGCATTGCTGGGGGTTGGACTAGATGACCTTCAGAGTACCTTCAATTCTATGATTCTATGAATGCCTACAGCTCAACAATTTTGCGGTCTTCCTAAAAAAAGTTAAACAACTTTCAGGGTGTCCTGGTTTTTACTTTTTGAAATATGGCAACCCTATTGGAGACAAAGCTTTGTGAGGAAAAGAAACAGCATTTGTTGCTATCTCCACCTCTTTCTTTCTTTGGCTGGCCATTCATCAGGTGGGGAGCATGTGACTCATTGAAATGAATGTGCATTGGGTCATTGGTTCTACCCTATGAGTATGACCAGCATTGGAAACAACCCATTGCAATGGATTGCTTTGATGTCATTTCATTCTGCACGAGGTAAAGTAATTTTTAGTCCCCCAATTCCTCCCCACGTCCCTTATTTTGCCCGACCAAAGGTGGCAACTCTACTCACTGCCTCTCTTGTCATGAGGTGATAAGGGTGGTTACCTTCCACCACCACCTCAAAAAAGTACAGAGTTGAAGAAGGAAGTTTGTAGAGTGGCATGCATTCCCACCTCCTCTTTTTTTCTGTTTGATTTTCAAGGTTCCGTATTCTACATGGGCCATCAGGCTACCATGGTATACATTTGCATTAATTTGGGGGCTTAGTGTACTAGCCTTCCAGAGTGCTATTTCCTTTTTGGAAGGGGCATCACACAGTGGTGGAGCAAATGTTTGCATGCTGAAGGTCACAAGTTCAATCCTTGGCATCTCCAGGTAGGGATGGGAAAGACTCCTATCTGAAACCTTGGAGAGTCAGTCAGTGGCCAGCGTGACATCGCTGCTCTGGCCAGAGCCAAAGCCAGAGCCAGAGCCGCACACGGAAACGCCGTTTACCTTCCCGCTTGTAAGCGGTCCCTATTTATCTACTTGCACCCGGGGGTGCTTTCGAACTGCTAGGTTGGCAGGCGCTGGGACTGAACGACGGGAGCGCACCCCGCCGCAGGGATTCGAACTGCCGACCTTTCGATCGGCAAGCCCTAGGCACTGAGGCTTTTACCCACAGCGCCACCTGCGTCCCTAACAGTAGTAGTAGTAGTATAGTATTACCCGTTGCAGCTTGTAAGCACATCTTTGTAGGATAAATGAACATTGTGAGTCATCTCAGGGTAGACAGCATGAAAAGGTATGACAGAGGGACAGGCGCATACATGGAAATATTAGGCACCCATTCACAGTCACAGTGGCACAAACCATTCTATGAAAGTACATCATTCCAGCTAGCAGATGGCATACAGGCTGGGTTCCTATGCTTTTGCACGGAAGGGAGAATTTTGGCTGTCTTCTCACAATGAGTAGTATGGTCTGACATATGGTTGACATATGAGGAACGGCTAAGGGAGCTGGGCATGTTTAGCCTGGAGAAGAGGAGGTTAAGGGGTGATATGATAGTCATGTTCAAATATATAAAAGGATGTCACATAGAGGAGGGAGAAAGGTTGTTTTCTGCTGCTCCAGAGAAGCGGACACGGAGCAATGGTTCCAAACTACAAGAAAAAAGATTCCACCTAAACATTAGGAAGAACTTCCTGACAGTAAGAGCCGTTCGACAGTGGAATTTGCTGCCAAGGAGTGTGGTGGAGTCTCCTTCTTTGGAGGTCTTTAAGCAGAGGCTTGACAACCATATGTCAGGAGTGCTCTGATGGCGTTTCCTGCTTGGCAGGGGGTTGGACTCGATGGCCCTTGTGGTCTCTTCCAACTCTATGATTCTATGGTAAGAAAAGCAGCACCTGATAATGCTTTCTGTTGTCTCTGGCACCTTTTGAGTAGTTTGGTGATGCTTACTCATGAATAAATCGACTAGAAATGGAATCCTTCCCAAGAATCCAGTCTTCACTAGTTAAAACTGCAGCACTTCCATTGACTGAGAATGGCTCTGCTCCTGGGGACTGGTTAAAATCTTACCAACCTGAGCACACAAACTAGGATGCTTTATCATTGATCCACTGGCAGCCATTTTTAACCCTTTAACTCCATCACATCCCTATCTGCATCCCTCCCACCCTGCCCTGCCCACTATTTACTTTCTTTTAAAACAGCATTTCTACAATTACTAATTGTGTATCACCATCATTTTGTTTTGGCCTTCTGTTTCCTGAAACCAAACCCTGAAACGGAGTACTAGACAAGTACTGTGCCTGGAGCTTACATGGGACCTCTCCTAGGAAAATAGCCAGAGTGAGCAGGCCTTAAGCTACCTGTCAGCATGGGTGGGAAAGAGGTTAACTAGGGCCACAGCATGAGGGAGAGTGTTTCCAGTTGGCTTGCAAACAGATATATGGAAATGGTGTGAGGAAAACATGCCTTGGGATTGCCAGGCTAAGAGCAGGCCTATTTTAATACAGTGGTGCCTCGCAAGACGAAATTAATCCGTTCCGTTAGGCTCTTCTTATAGCGGTTTTTTCGTCTTGCGAAGCAAGCCCATTGACAGCTTAGCGGATTAGCGCTATTAGCAGTTTAGCGGCTTTCAGCGATCAGCTGTTAAGCGGCTTATCAGCGGAACAGCTGATAAGCGGCTTAGCGGCTTAGAAAAAGGGGGGGAAAGGGGGGGAAACCCGCAGGAACTCGCAAGACGTTTTCATCTTGCGATTCAAGCCCATAGGGAAATTCGTTTTGCGAAGCGCCTCCAAAACGGAAAACCCTTTCGTCTAGCGGGTTTTCCGTCTTGCGAGGCGTTCGTCTTGCGGGGCACCACTGTATTTCACCAGGAGTTAAAAAATGCTTAAGGTTCCATATGATCTGTATGCAGTTGGTTGGGACACAGTTTTCATCCCAAAAATGAAATATTTGGCTATCTATGTATACTGACTGTTGAATCATATCATGTTTGTTTTTATTTTTCCTTATGATAAATAGCCACTACTGTAACTGTTGCCCAATTGTGTGACACCATTATGGCAGACCCACTGTCCAAAGATCTTTCTGTTATCTCATCCCAAGCTGCCTCTTGTAGTAAACTGGCATGTTGATAAAGCACATGGGAAGTGTGCTGTCACACAAACAGATCATGTGGTTGGGCTGTGAATCATCCTGGCATTCCATCAAGATGAAAAATTATACAAACTTGAAAACATTAGTTTTCAACACATATAATGCTGCATTCATCTGTTCCTGTAAATGGGGGTGGGGAGTTTGGAGGCTTTTAGGCTCCTACACAGAAGTGTTATCTGCTGTTGATGGGATTCTCGCTTTGCCTCTTCACTCTCAGGGGAATTGCTATATAGGAGTTTGACTCAGTATTAATAAAAATATTTATGTGAGAGAGTTTCAGGAGATGGACAACGTTGTTTAAAAGCTCTTTACTAGGAGAGAGGTGATGAAATGGCATTTGCATTTGCATAAGTCTCCTGGGACTTGTCAAAGCCACAGTAGCAACAACTGTGCTCGATTGCAGCATGCATTTTAATGTTCCTTGGAGCATTGATTATAATTGTGCCAGGGAACTAAGTACAGAAGTTGCATGCTTACCCTCTACTGCGTACATAATATGCACCCTCCTTAAATGTGTTCTAGCTTTTGAGTTGAGCAGAAGATGCTGCTTCTCTTTTCAGTGAGATAAGATGAGATTTAGGCTGCAATCTAAACATACTTATTAGGGAATAAGCCCTCTTGAGCACAGGGGGGAATATACTGCTGAGTAAACAGGCATAGGATTTCACTGCAAGTTCTGAATATAAGTCACATGGGCCTTTGGAGAATGACTGACTTGGATCTTAAGAAAAATTAAATATTTATATATATTGCCATTTTGTGTAAGTTCCCAGGCAGTCATCCTCCAAAAGGCTATATGACTAAAATTCATAAGTGGCAGTGAAATCCGTGCAGGTAATTTTAAACAGACATTGTCTTAAGTCCTTCAAGGAATCCGAGTGTCACACAAGGTTCTGAAATGAAATGTGAGGAGGAAATTTGGGGATGGGGTCTTAATTAAATTCCTTGAAGAAGGCACTTCAGAATATTCAGGGGATGAAAAAGAACGACCAGCCTCAAACACAAGTTTACATTATTACATTGTCTTCAACTGTCTCATAACTTGAACTTGCTTACATATTGAAAGATTAGTCAGTGGAGAGAGCTTGTTTTGCATTCCAAGTCAGGGTACCATGTGAATTATACAGTGGACACCTTGAACTTCTAATGTTGAAATAAGACTGAAAGCCAGGAGGCTTATGTTGTGGCTGTTTCCAGGGCATCTGTATCTTTTTTTACATTTTCCTGAATTTCAGCTTGCAAAAGCATCTGTTCAAAGGGCATCAGCTTACTACTTTAACAGAATTAGTGTACAGCTTGTGTAGACATACAAGATAACATAGACATGGCCAACCTTTTCACTGAAACACTTGGTTATGTTGCCTTTGTTATATGGATGTGTGTGCATGCTGATCGTCTAGGAATTGCATCATGTGACAGCAGCAAAAAATTCATCACCCTACCTGTTAGCAGCCTAAAGCAGACGATACATTTTATATAGGTGCCCACCCTAGTTCTTTTTCAGCGACTTTAAAACAAGAAAAAACAATCTAACAGCACAGCCTCTGCACAAGGGACATCAGTATTACAACCTAGTTTGGGGATTAGAGCTAGATTATAATTTTGAAACAACCACCACACAGCCCAGGATCTTTCTTGACAGGGAAATGTAACGAACAACCACAACTGGGGTCTATCTTTGCAATGGAATATGTGGACAAATAACCAGCCCACAATGGAAGTTTAAAGGCTTTATTTCCTAAGTTAGTTTTACACAGCTAGGGCATCTTCTGTCTGATGGGAGGTTACCCTTGGGGAAAGGGAAATAGAGTGAAAAATTTATCCTACCTAAGCAGACTAACCCTACACCACTAAAAATCCCAGCCCACAAGGAAAAATAGGAAAAGGGTGAGATGTGAGAGGAGATGCTGCCTGTTTGGGTTTTGCTGTGTAGCCTTCTCCAACTTGGCCCGGAGAGAGAACTACCTTTATAGAGATACAGGATGGAGCAAAGTCCTTGCCCTCAGGATCCAGAATGCCACAATATTGCAAAGTAGTATAGCCCAGATTGCTTGCATCTTCACACCTCACATCTGCTAGCCCCAGCCTCACTTTCCAGCCACTGTAAGCAAAAGATATTCATAACAACACACACAAATGTATCCTTTCTGCTATGCTGTTGCCTTGTGGTTACTAGGGCTTGAACTGCTTTCTCAAGGCTAGATTTCTTCTGCAAAAAGCTTCATTAGTTTATTAACAGCTTAAACATTTAAAAGTTAAGAGTTAATATTAGGAACAAGTGGTTTACTACAAGGATATGTGTTTTTAAAGCATTATATGTAGTAAAAAATTAATATCTCATAAGCATAAAGGCTGTAGGTTGCCAAATACACAAGTTGGCCATAGTTTTTCTGCTTTATTATGGTTGGCAACTTACTGTAAGCATGTTTAAATAATACAAGATGCATTTTAATCATTACAACGCTACAGCCAAATTTTGGACTTCCCTGACAATGATTTGCAGTCCTCATGAGAGGTATGCAGCAAAATGTCAGTGCACTCTTCAGTAGCCAGAGCTACTGGATTTGGCCAACCATGCCACAGGCTTGATATAAGAAAGGAAGAAAGGAAGCCTGCAGAAGGAAGCCTCTATTCCAAGAAGAGAATGAAGCCAGCCCCTGGCACACCACCCTCAAAACCACTCTGGTAGGTTAGGTGAACCCCCATAGCATTGTGCAGGGGAGGAAAGGGGAGACTGTTCTGTTCAGCAAGCAGATATTACTGTGCTGATGGAATGATCTCTCTAGCATTATGTTGAATTCCACTCTTACGTATGTGCATTGTTTTTAATTCAATGGACATAGAGACATACAGTCCCCACCTGCACTCTGAAGTGGTACAATCCTAAAATGACTATATGTGATATTTCTGAATGTGTATTTAACCTGCATCTAAGAATAACAAATGTTTTGTTAGCACACACACAAAACAAACAATTTCTTTTTCTTCGATACAGCTTAAATGTGTTTGTTTACATGCACCTTTTCTGGATACTCGCACATACAGACAATCAAAATCCATACCAATTTTCTGGAGAGGATTGCAATTATAGTGTCAGCATAGCAGCAAGCACCCCATCATCCTGATGATAGGGACAATGTCAGTGCAAGCTGGTCTTGTGCCATGGTCCTGTATATATGGGAAATCCTTGCCCTTTACAAGAAAGAGAAAAGCTGGAACCTGGAGTGCAGGAAGGCCCAAGAAGATAAGTTGGCTATTTGCAAGTATTGTATGGTTTCTATGTGGATTTCTTGGACTTCTCTAAGGATTATGCTTCTTACATTGTTCTCAACTAGTGAAATGTATGTTGTTTTTTTAAACCCTTTCGATTCTAATAGGATTTTCCTTATTTTTAGGCTGTCTCACTACAAGTCTGAGTGCTGATCTTGCCACATCTGTAGGGACAGAGCCAGCAGAGCAGATGCCACCAACACTGTCAAGTGCCACAAAAAACAAGCTCTCTGGGAAGCTGCGCCGATCTGCGAGCACTCTCAGTAAATCTTCAAGTTAAAGCACTTTCAAAGCTGAAAACAATGTAAGGAGACATATACTTTAAGTCTCCTTTCATTAACTATATTCCTGGAACTGGTAATATTTGGATACTGCCTAATGAACTACATTTTCATATAAAATTATGATTCCTGAAGTTTCAAACTTAACATTTCCATGTGGATCATCTGAATTATGCAACATGCTTTTCACTTGATAATTTCTGCCACTGGAAGCAATGAAGTCAAGAGCTCTTTTGGCAAGTTTACCATTTAACTGTAACCCTATTTTCTTGTTTTACTAGTAGAGATTGTAGAACTGAAGACCAATGAATTTCTTGGTTGTGACATTTAAATTGCATTATAATTTGAAATTTAGTAGGCGGAATTTTTAGTTTGTTGATGAAATGCCAATTTAGCCAAGCGATGTACTTTTTAAGTCCCACTGATGCCAACGGGGAGATGAGAGCATGGTTTACTAATTCTCTTCTTTTGAAATCAATGGAACTTTGCAAAGAGCTTCACTTTGGTTGGAATGTGCCCAAATAATGGATAGATGATTCTGCTTTTCAGTATATCTTCAGACACACTATTTCTTTCCCACTATTTCTTTCCAAAGACCATTCTTCTGTGCATAACTAAGTACACTTCAATAATAACTGTAGTAAAAATAAAAAACAGAAATAATGTTTTATATACAAGACATAGATTACTAGGTCATTTAAATCTCACTTTGGGTAAGTTAAATATGGCACATGCCAACTCAGTTTCTGTTTCTTAATATTATTCATGATAAAATTGGACCAAAGTTAAATACTTTCTTACTCCACATGATTAGCGTGGTGATTTAATCATGTCTAGAAGCACTTGCTACTTGATCAGTATAGAAAGACTGCTTGGTTGACCTTCTGGAAAAATGTGGATCAATAGAACGTCTATCGTGAAATCAATCCAGAACATCCGCATACATTATGAAGATAAAGCTGGTTCATGCAGTCTTTAAATGTGCAGCAGTTCAGGATCATGTACCCTCTAACCTTCTTGCTTAGGACTTCCAGTATGATCTAAGGAAATGTTTATCCAACTAAGCAATCAGACCTAGCTGTATCTATGAGCTGTGCTAGTGCAAACCATTATTTTCATGTTATGCATGTAGCAAATCACACTGGTCTTTCCTATCCAATTCTTGCCCAGACACTTTGTGTAGAAAATACTCGTGTGACCATCCCATCCCCAACCGCAACATTAATTGCTGTGGATTTGGAGGCTCCTCACTCATTGCAGAACCAAATTATGGTACCCTCTGTGATTAGGCATTTTTACCAAGTTGTCACTTTGCTACAGATTAGATGTGGATAGCTTGATTTTTCTTCTTTGTTATTTTGTCATGAATTTTGTTTTGTTGCACATATTTTCATGTTGGGGAAAACTGTTCACTAGACAATGCTTCTAGTTATTATAGCTAATAACTAACATCTTTTTCCTTTGGCGTGGAAGGAAAAAAACAGTAGTGTCTTATATAACATATTTCCAAATACTACTGCTTATAGCTATGCTTTCAGATTGAAAGTATTCTTAATTTTGTATGTGACCTGGAGACTTTGAGAGCTACATATCTTTTAGTGACAAACTGAAAATTTTGCACAACCCAAACCACTCAGTAATAAAGGTTTAAGGATGAAAAATACATTTAAAATTTGCCCCCTGAGAGTAAATTGGATTGAAATAGCTTGAAGCCATTTTCTCCCAGGCCTACAATATACATTAAACTTTGCAGTAAAAGTAACACCTTTCAGGAACAACATTGTTAGGAACTGGTGGTGTGTGGAATTCTTGCTCTTTTGAAGTCAGCAACCTCAATCCAGTGTGGCATCAGTACCACCTGCAGCAAATGCAAAGCATTTCTTGACACTGAAATGAATACAGCAGCCCTATTTCTGACTACTAAGGTGCATGTATCTGGAAACTTTCATAGGCTTACTTTGAGCCCACTGCCATAGTTATTTAGCTGACTTCAGTCAACTACTGCTATTCACTGAGATGAAAATTATGTCCTCTTTGGTAGTATTTGTCAAGAGTTTTGAGATACATTAGACTGTGAGATTGATTTCCTTGGCCAGTAAAAAAAAAGGGGGGGTGCATCCAATCCCTGTGACTTCTTTGATTTGTTAGGTCTGCTTTAAACAATCTGTATATCTGATGTAGAATTTGTTTATTTTTCTCTGTTTAACACTGAAATGCAGTCTCAAAATGTGATATCCCTATGTGTATTTTAATCGTAAGGGACACCCCCCTGCACCCCACCAACTCCAACTCCAACTGTATGCCCCAGAGGCAACAGTTTGGTGGTGGTGTTATTTTACTTAAACCTTGTGAATATATTAATTTACAGTCTACCTATTTTCATGTCTGCAATTATTTATTTATTCTTAGTAAAAATTGTTTGAAAGCTACTGATGGCAATATTTTATAGTAGTTAAAACACAAAACTAATAATAAAATCAAGGAAATAATAAACTAGAATCAAGTTACTGTTTGATTGCCAAGGAATTTACTGTTTGAGGTGTACACCCTCCAAATTAAACACTGAACTTCGTTCTGTTAGCATGAAATTCACATGCTTCTGGGAAATGTAGGTAAGTAGCATGATGATAATATGTCCAATTGCCATTAACTTTATTTTTCCATGTATAAGACAATGTTTTTTGCTTTAAAAAAAGTCAAAAATTGGGTGTTGTCTTATACATGGATGGTGAATGCACAGGGGTTTAAAGTAGTTGGGGTATTTTAATGCACATAAAGTAAGACTTAGCTGGGTAGGAACTCCTGACTCTGAGAGGTTTTCAACCCCCTAACCATAGGCTCAGATAACATATGCATGCAGGAATAGACTGCAATCTTTCATTTCCTCTATTTCCAGTGTTCAGGCTGTGGGTGCCGATGTTTATGTAACAAAAAAAGCACCACACACTCACAGGAGAGAAGTTTTAGCAGTTTGGGAAATAACCTGAGGCTTACAGATGAACAAGATATTGTTGAGGGAACTCCAAAAGCAGCCCAGTGATGACTAAGTTTGATCAGGGGCCAAAGAATGCTGATTGGTCATCCTCCACCTTGGACACACAAAAAAGCAAAGACATTTTTTACCTGTTTTGACTTTCATTTCTCCATCCTGTAGTGGCAGTTATTATGGTGGTGGTGGCGGGGACCTAGATAATTGCAGCCCAGATTCTGTTTCTTAGCTTTACCTGCAGATTACTTTAGGGTCTGGGTAGCCCAAGTCTACCTGAGTTAGGCTAAAATGTTTTTGGAAGCCAAAAGGCTGGTTCAGATGGAAAACAGAGGCCCCAATTATGTCTCTGTTTTCCATCCGAACCAGCTTTTTGGCTTCCAGCTCACAGAACACAACAGGATCTGAATAGCTGCTATTATCCACCATCAAGCCTCACTTTCTACTCCCACCTCACATAATCTAGCACAGGGATGGGGAGTGGTCTTCTAGAAGTTGTTGGGCACGTCTTGCCAGCCCCTCTGTGAGTGGCCATCAGTCCAGCAACATTTGGACGGCCTAAAGTTCCCCATCTGTTTTTTACCTTACATCATTTAGACTATGTGTATCAAATGCAACAGAAATTGTGGGAGTAAAATGGAGTTCCTGAATTATTTTATGAAACCTTTAATCACTAGAATCGTTGTTCCTTTTTCTATAGCTATTAACTACTGACATCACAATAGTGAGGGGGTAAATCCTCACTTGCAAGGAGTCTGAAGCAAGATTTCCTGTACTCAAGTATAGAGGGTACAGCTTCCCATCTCTTTCTCCCCCACAATTCCCTGTGCACTGAGCCTCCATATCCGTGCCTTGGGTCATCCCTACGCCAAAGCAAAATTTCTGATCTTAAAAGTTTGGTGTAGTTAATGCGGCTTGATCAGACCTTTTATTTCCATCCATTCTACTTCCATCCATTACTGTACTTCCATCCAACAGAACTCTAATATGGCTGAAAGCATTAGACAAAGGATCCTGTTAGCAAAGCTGCCCCATTTTAATGTGAAGTGGGTGCTCTGTTTATTCAAGATTAGCTGGTCACCTGGCACTCTGTTCGTTTAATTTATCTTGTTCCCACTGCTGTTCTGATCATTACTACTTTAATAATCACACCAGCTAGTGAAGAGGATCAGTCATCTGGACTTAAATTACTTTGTTTGTGCCCAATTCTTGCTATGCTTGTTACTGTAAAAATATTACTTCATCACAGGCATGCCAACTGCTAGGGGGGTTACCTTGGGGTGATGAATCATTGGGGGGACATATTTGTTTGTGAGGGGCTAGGCCCCCTCAATGTTTGGCAGACACGATGCATGACGTCACAAAGTCTTGTGTGACACCCAGAGATTGGACGCAAAGCCCAGACACAACACCATCACACACAACGTCCAGGCATTGCGCAGTGGCAGCTTAGCTCCTCCTCCTGCCACACAGGAGAAGCAGCCCCCAGCCCATGGCATGAGCAGGAGGAGGAAGAGGAGGAGCTGCTGTCAATAGAAGCTGAGTTGTAACACACAACAGCATCACAGCCGATGTCCAGGCATCGCATGGTCACACAAGATTGAAGGAGCCAGGAACATGGGGGCAGCTCAGCTCCTCCTCCTGCCACGGAAGGGAAGCAGCCCCCAACCCATGGTGGTGGCAGGAGGAAGAGGAGGGGGAGGAGCCACATGCCATGGAAGCCAAGTTGCTGTGCAACGACTGGACATAGTGTGTGACAGCGTCGCCTCTGACATCCGGCGCTGTGCATGTCACAGCATCACATGTGATGCCCGATGTTATGTTGTGCAGCCAGGCCCCCATCTCATTCCTGAGTCAGCACCTCTGCTTCATCATCAGTTTATTATTTTCAACAGATCAGCAATAAGACCAAAAATAAAAGCATACAGTACATCATAGCCTTAAGGGCGGAGCAAAATGCAATGCAAAACATAATTTAAATGGTATTGGCTAAAGTTTCATATATAGAAGATAACCTAAGTAGCCCCTGAAAATTTTCTTTCCAACTTTGGGTGGTTATTCATCTCTTTGTCCTCACTGTCACTAATAAAAATTTGGCCACTTTCTATGATACCCATGGTATTTTATCTCCAAGTAATTAACACTACATTGAGCTACCTGCCTGCTTGTTTGGCCAGTAAATTGGCAATCATTTGCTAACAAACTCCAACATAAAAATTACAAAACAAAGGCATACATTCCACAGATTCCACCTCTTGGTTCTTAGTAGCACAAAACCTCAAGAGAAAAACACCAACAAATCTCCCCCAAACCAATTGAGAAGGCAGCACATTAGATCTGGTTAGAGCAGGGGTAGGCAACCTAAGGTCCGTGGCCCAATCGCCTTCTCAATCTGGCCCATGGACGGTTCAGGAATCAGCATGTTTTTACATGAGTAGAATGTGTCCTTTTATTTAAAATGCATCTCTGGGTTATTTGTGGGGCCTGCCTGGTGTTTTTACATGAGTAGAATGTGTGCTTTTATTTAAAATGCATCTCTGGGTTATTTGTCGGGCATAGGAATTCATTCATTTTTTGTCTTCAAAATATAGTCCGGCCCACCTCATGGGCCCATGGCTGAAAAAGGTTGCTGACCCCTGGGTTAGAGTAAACACCCTATGACAGTGGTTCCCAATTAGCAGTCTGAATACACCCACAGCCCCATCCCTTGCCTCCCCCCAACTAAATATTTGTCATTTTTGCATGGTAATATCACAAATTTTATGGTCTGTTCTAGCGCTTTGCAATTTTTCAATGTATTGGCCCAAACCGGTTTTGAAATCACACCGCAATAACAATTTTGACCCGGCAATACGCAGCAATGTATCACTCCTTGCGTGAGAGAGAGCAGAGCAGCCAATTTCAAGGTGTCGTCAATATCACATGATAACAGTGCTGATCTGAGCTGCCTTCCCTCACGCTGATGGAGAACAGGGCATCTGATCGCCCTCACTTCAAGGCACTGTGGCACTACCTTCCCCTGGCACGGAGGCAGAGCGGCTTTTCTCAGTCAGCAGGAAAGCAGCAGCAGCCACGGTGGACGTGCATCTTCGCTGGCTGCCCCGCTGATTGTGACTTGATGCGCCCCCCATCCCTATCTCCTCCCACTCAAACCATGCAGTGGAAGTGACTCCCCTTCCTCGCCTCCCACCTCCAACTGATCTCCATGGCTGCTCCTTCGCTCATCCCCATGCCTGATCTCCAATTTCAGACATTGTGATATGCAGTACTGGAATATTATTATTATTATTATTATTATTATTATTATTAATAATAATAATAATAATAATAATAATACCCCGTCCATCTGGCTGGGTTTCCCCAGCCACTCTGAGTGGCTCCCAACCGAATATTAAAACACAATACAGCATTAAACATTAAAAACTTCCCTAAACAGGGCTGCCTTCAGATGTCTTTTAAAAGTAAGATAGTTGCTTATTGCCTTGATACCTGATGGGAGAGCGTTCCACAGGGCAGGCACCACTACTGAGAAGGCCCTCTGCCTGGTTCCCTGTAACCTCACTTCTCGCAGTGAGGGAACTGCCAGAAGGCCATCGGCACTGGACCTCAGTGTCCGGGCTGAATGATGGGGGCAGAGACGCTCCTTCAGGTATACAGAACCGATGTTTAGCCACTGATGTTGAAAAGCAGATATTGCTCAGCCCTAATCTGTTTTTTGTATACCTAAAATCCTTTGCTTATTAAGGGCTACCCCAAAAATGACCACATGTGTACTAGAGAGCCAGGTAAATTGCATTCCCAACAGCAAAGATTTGATGTGTTATGATTAATTCTGTATAATCTGTTGGGGCACATGTACCAGCGATGTGCCATCTTTAAAGCATTATCTCAAGTTCTTATTGAGATGGATCTGAATGTAGTTTATGGGACAACTCAGCCAGATGGGCAGGGTATAAATAATAAAAATATTATTATTATCCCAAATATGTTCCTAGAGCTGTTCCTCTGATTCTTCCCCAAAGTATTTTCCCCATTTTAATCTTAATGAAGTAAGAGGAAAAGCAGCCAATTGTGTGAGAATTTATGTATGCAGTAATATAAAAGCTTCATCCAGAAACTGTTTTTGTTGGGTATTAGGTCCATAAATAGAACACAGTGTCAGCCAGGAGTTATCTAACTGACATTTGAAGAAGCTAAATCTTCCATTAGTGTCACTTAGTATAACTTTTAACTGAAACTCAAGTTTGGGTGAATTGCTGAACCTCTACTTTTGGAAGTACCTTGTAAGGCGTACCAATCTCCACTTCCACTTGGAAGGATTTTGTAACAGTATTGTGTTTCATTTTTTTAAAAAATGTCTCTTTTTTAAAAAATAAGGCCTGGGTTATCTTGCTGTAAAGCAAACCTTATTCTTTTAATTGTTGTACCCAGGCCATTTACACTCCAAGTTACTGCAGTTAATTGTGGCATTAGAAGATTAATTTAAAATTATGCAGCATATTAGGCCTGGGTGACGTATCAATACATTTGTTTTAAATGTAAAATCACAAGAGCGATTTCAGAATTTCCAATCAGGCAATGTATCGCGAATCCCCCGGTCTGCTTGCAGCCGGGCTGCCTGATGCTCACCCACTCCCTCCCTCCCTCCCTCCCTCCACAGCCCAGTTGCTGGCCTTGGGAGTGGGGCTTGCCTGCCTGCCAGCCTTCCAGTGTGTTCGTTTTTTTTCCCTGGCTGCGTTAGCATTGGCAAGCTGCCTCCTCCCTCCATTCCTCCTCACCCCATGGAATAGTGGCTCCCAGTAGCTGCCACTTGTGCAGCAAGACTATCATTGGGGTGAGCCGCAGCTGGCAGTTCTGGGGAGGCCAGTGGCTCTGTGGTACCGTGCCATGCCATTTACCTTCCCGCCGCAGCGGTCCCTATTTATCTACCTGCACTGGCATGCTTTCGAATTGCTAGGTTGGCAGGAGCTGGGACAGAGCAACGGGAGCTCACTTCGTCGCGGGGATTCAAACCACCAACCTTCTGATCAGCAAGCCCAAGAGGCTCAGTGGTTTAGACCACAGCGCCACCCATGCGCTCTGGTTTCTGTCACGGTGTTCCGTTGCACCAGAAGCGGTTTAGTCATGACACGGAAAGCTGTCTGTAGACAAACGCCAGCTCCCGCAGCCTGAAAGCAAGATGAGCGCCGCAATCCCATGGTCGCCTTTGACTGGACTTAACCATCCAGGAGTCCTTTGTCTTTTTTTACCTTTACCATGCCATGCAACACTCTGGGTGCTGCGCTCCACCCAGAGCAGTGCTGTCCACCCAGCTTCACCAGGAAGAGGCAGAAGCTGCACACGGTTACATTAACTGCCTTGTTCCTTCCCACCTCCTTCCAACATCCAACATCTGATATAGCAAAGTTTAGCTGGCAATATCACCCAGCCCTACAGTATATACCAGGCAATAGATCTATTAAGCATCATCGTAATTCCAGTCTTTTAGTCCTATTCCATCAGCACAAAATGAATTCCATCATGCCTTGCCGTGATGTCACTGCCTCCATAAGTGACCAAATTAACCAATTGAGTGGCACCACCAACTAACCAGTTTCCCAAATACAGTATAGAATAAAGCAGTAGAAGACCACTCACCGGCAAAAAGCATGCAGGCAAAAAGCTCCTACTTGGTCCCTTGGGCAACCTGCAAAGTTCCTACACTGAGTCCTAGGAGGGCAAGGTGGTTGCTGGAAACTGAAGAGGTGGGGAGGAAGTGGCATAGCCTTATATAGCCTCAGTCCATATGCCTCTCCATGCTGTGTGTAAATGCACACCAGCAGAGCAGGTCCTTCTCTTCCATCCTGAACACAAATATGCCATGCCAACAGGTAACTTCTTTGATAAGTAAACTTATTAAAGCACTATTCCATGTATATTAACTAAGTGCCTGAAAGGTGAATTCAAAATGCACACAGTCCCCTGCATATATTTAGAAGCATTCAGTTCATCACAACCATGACGTGCCATTACAACAGAAGTTAGCAATTCCCCTGTGTCTACCAAGTCTCCTAAGTTAGCTTCCTCCCCCATAGGCAGTGCAATCCTATGCATGCTTATTTGGAAGTAAACTCACCTGTGTTGTTCAATCTATCCCTCAAAGCAATTGTATACACAACTGATTTCAATAGAACTTACTCTCAGGTAACTGTGTATATATAGAATTGCAACAAAAAAACTTAATAGTGGCAATTCTAACACTGTTGATCAGAAACTATGAAGCACTGCAGTGGTAACTCGGGTTACATACGCTTCAAGTTACATATGCTTCAGGTTACAGACTCAGCTAACCCAGAAATATTACCTCAGGTTAAGAACTTTGCTTCAGGATGAGAACAGAAATCGTGCTCCAGCGGCACGGCGGCAGCAGGAGACCCCATTAGCTAAAGTGGTCTTCAAGTTAAGAACAGTTTCAGGTTAAGAACAGACCTTCAAAACAAATTACGGTAAGTTCTTAACCTGAGGTGCCACTGTATAGCACATCATACATTATGCTGATGAAATTGCACAGCTAAAGCCCCCAAGTGAAGAAAACATCCCCAAGAACTAAACCTTAAGACAAGTGTCACATTCTAAGGTTAATCCTGTTTAGCCTGGAGAAGAGGAGGTTAAGGGGTGATATGATAGTCATGTTCAAATATATAAAAGGATGTCACATAGAGGAGGGAGAAAGGTTGTTTTCTGCTGCTCCAGAGAAGCGGACACGGAGCAATGGTTCCAAACTACAAGAAAGAAGATTCCACCTAAACATTAGGAAGAACTTCCTGACAGTAAGAGCTGTTTGACAGTGGAATTTGCTGCCAAGGAGTGTGGTGGAGTCTCCTTCTTTGGAGGTCTTTAAGCAGAGGCTTGACAACCATATGTCAGGAGTGCTCTGATGGTGTTTCCTGCTTGGCAGGGGGTTGGACTTGATGGCCCTTGTGGTCTCTTCCAATTCTATGATTCTATGAATCCTCACAATAAAAAGGTTTTTAAAAGCAATGAATTTCAATTATTTTCTCTGCTGATCTCAGACCTTCCTAATGTGTGTCATTGTCCGAAAAAGTATGTTCAGCTGAGACAGTGTGTCAGAACCTGCTGTGCCCAGGTTCTGTAACTCCCTCCCTGGACTTATCTTGCCCCCCTTTTAGCATTAGGTTGTTGAACACGTTTCTTTTAGGATAAAGCTTCTTTTAGGATAGGACCATGAGTGGTTGCATTCTCCATGATTTGGTCGTGATTTGCTTACTTAATTGCACTTACTTAATTGCAGTTTGTACTTTTAATTTTGCTGCTTTTACTATTTTACTGTTATTTTATAATTGCTTTAATTATTGTTGTTAGCTACCTTAAGCTTTGTTTACGAAAAGCAGGGGATAAATATTTTAAATCAATAAAAGATTATCCTATTTCCCCCACCATTAAGTTCCACTCTTCTTGTAGGTTCCAGTTTCTGATGTTGCAAAGGAAGAAAGGTTTCCTGTAAATTTAAAAGTATGCACTAGAAGAAGGAATTCAAGCAGGCACAGTTTCTGCTGCAGAGGTGAGAAAAGCAGACTACTGCGTGTTTACATCTGGTCTTCTTTAAAAGAGAGGGGGTGTCCTAGGTGAAAACTCTTGAAAGCACCCTGAGATATTTCCATCTTTTGGTTAGGGAAAAATTAATAATTTTGCCATTATTGGTTTTAGAGTACTTTGAAGGCACAGTTGCAATGTGTGGCTGAGGTCAGGAACACATATGCCTGCCTATCACTTTAGGCTCAGTGGGGTTCATTGGCAGCTGAATTTGTGGGCTGACTCTATGGGGAAAACAATGCAGATGACATGAAATTTCTCCCTATGATGCTAAAGGAAAGGGCGTCTCAGAAAAGGTTGAAAGGTTCATTATTTTGCAAACCAGGGAATAACCTTGGGAGAAACTGTTCTAAAATTCATCTTCTCTTCCTTTCGGTGAGCCTAGTCCTCCACTGCAAACGAGTGATGAAGTGGCACTGAGCAGGAAACTGTACAGGCTGAACAAATAATGATCCTCGGCTTTAAAGTGGCAAATGCCAACTGAGCAACTCTCAACCCAATGGGCACAAGCTACCACTGCCTATGCAGCTTCTATGCACTTTGAAGAACAATCTTCTGCTGGATTGGGCCCAACACCTGTGCTCCTCTCATGTGCTTACAAAGGCTCACAAAATCACTATTTAAGGAGGACAATCCCATTCCTTCCCTTCCCCCTCCACCCTGCCCCAATTTCAGATCACAGGTGCTCTTGAGGAATAAATCACCTATTACTTGGCATAAATGAATAAGTACAAGAAATGTTACTAGAAAGGGATAGTAGCCAACCTGTTTGCCCTCTCGATGTTAGACTCCAGATGTCCCCCTCTTTTAAAAAATTAAATATCTAAGAGCAAGCCTTTGACCCTGGGTCCAAATCCCCCTTGGCTACAAAGGAACTTCTCATTTTGGGGCTTTTTGGCCTCCTTGCTCATCCTTCTTTCCCTACCTGGAGTCTGGAACCAACAATATGGCCAAACCTGAAAGGAATGAGGTTGAGAAGACAGAGCTAATGAGGCTTCTCTTCTCTTGTGCCTTCGGGCTGTGTTTCTCTGCTCCATTCCCAGCCCACCAGCGAAGGAGGGAGAGGGTCCCTCTGTTCTCTCCCCAAAAGGAAGGCATTTGCTCAGGGGTCAACTCCTCAGGGCCAGCCCGCCCGCCAGGCAAGGTGAGGCCACAGCCTCAGGCAGCAGATCCCAATGTAGAATCACAGAATCCTAGATCCCTCCCTTGTCTCTGATGTAATCTTTCCTCACCTCTTTTTGCTTGGCAGGGAGGGGGGCGCCATTTTGTGGTTCTCCTCAGGTGACAAAATATACTGTATTGGGCCCTTGGCCTGGGCCTACTCCGCCTCCCAAGGCCTGAGGGAAGAGGCCTCTCGGCTTCCCGCCATTCCGCGCTGCTGAGGCGCCCCTGCAGCCGGGCTGAAGGCCCAGCCGCCGCCGCCTCCTCGTAGGGCTGCTGCTCCCCTCGGAGGGAGGCGGTGGCCATTTTGAGGAGCGGGGGGTCGTTTCGATGTTGAAGCCCGTTCTGGTGGCCTTTGCCAGGCGCCCGGCGGGGAGAGACGCGGGTCCGGCCTCTTCCTCGGCTTCACGTATCTGGAGCAGGCCTTCTGAAGGAAGCGTCTCCCTCGCCCGTGGGGCAGCCAGAAGCGAAGGCATTTCGCCCGCTGCTGGGGTCAAAGGGCTCGGCTGGGCTCCCCCCCGCCCCCCCCCGCCCCAGCGGAGCCCCCCATAGCCCGGGGTGGGGGGGGCGCTGCGCGAGACTGGCGGAGGGCGAAAGTTCGGCGAAAGGAGCGAAGTCAAGCCGGGCTGCAGCGGGGAGGAGGTTCGCGGCTTGCCTTCCTCTTGCCCGCGAAATAAGCGAGGCGCCGTGGCGAACAAACACCGCTGGGCATCGCCCCCCCGTCCAAGGCTGACCCTGGAGCTCTGGCGGGCGGGCGGGCGGCGAAGCGCCTGCAGAGACGGACCTCCCTGCGCTTCTCCCCGCGGAAAGGACCGGGGCGGCCAAGGGCAGGAGGAAGGAGGCATTGGGCGAACTTTCGCAACTTTAAACACTAGAAAGCATCCTTGGAAAAGCGACCTGGGGTTCTCGGATGAGCCGCAGCACAGCAGCAGGGCTTTTCTCGGGAGGACGCTTCCCGCCCCCAGCATCGCCAGCTCGAAACTCCGAAGGATGCTTGCAAAACTAATCCAACTCGCTGGCTGCCATTAGCGGTTCTTAATTTCTCCTTTGCCTGAAAACACCCGCACTCTGATCCGAAAGATGTCCCCCCCCCAGCCCTTGGGGTGGGGGCACCTCCATTAATGCCTAACTCCAAGGTTGAGCCGTGGCAATGAAGAGATGCGTCAGTGCTGAGGCTGTGGGAGCCTTGTAACCTACCTATTAAGCTTTTTAAAATCTGGACGCTTTATCAAAATGTAATCTCTGAACAATAAATAATTACGGAGTCAATTCAGACCCACCTGTTTAAGGATTATTAACTTTGATTGGCTTTTGCTATTTTAAAAACAGACAAACCATGAATCGAAAACCAGGAATTTTTATAGGAAATAAGGCTGCAATCCTATGCATATGCGGTTAGAAAGAAGCCTCCTTAAACCTCATGGGACTTACTACCTAGGAAATGTAGATAGGGTTACGGTACAAAATGAATGTAAAATGAAAACAGAAATGAATAAAGTGTATCTGAATTTGAAAATACTTTTATTTGAATAGTAAATAGACAGTTAAAACAGTTCTATTGAAGCGTTCTATAAATAGCTAACAGTTAAGAAAATAATTGTGTAGAAAAGAGATTGCATCTAAAAGGAAGCAGAGCTATCCGCGAGCCCTCGAAGCAAGAAGAGAAGGGTTACAGTTGTATGTTTATTCTAGGTATAAAAATTAAACCCTTTTCAACAGATCCCTTTAAAAAAGACTTAAAAATGCACAGTGAAATGGCAGGAGGGGGCGAACTGGAGGTGGTGGTGGGAGAGAGGCAAAGCACATCAGAAATAAACACCATAATTAATAATAAATAACGAATAAATAACAATTACGCATAAATCAACATATACAGATAAGCATCAACATAGAGATCTACTTTGAAAAGGAACAAACATAAAAAGATTGGCATGTCATTGTATTAAGGCAGCTTCTACAACATTTTTTTGGAGACAAACAACGATTAAAGTCAAGGCATTTGTGGCTATACTAACCAAAGTTATATCTTTAAGCAGATTGATTTTGTTCACATCGAAAATTTAAAAAAAAAAGAGAAGAAAACACACAGCGAAAAGGTAAAGCCAGATCCCAGCGGTTCACAAGCCATAATAAAGCTAATCAAGTGGGGAAAAGGTTCAGTTCACAGCCTGTGAAGTGTAAAGGCATCCATCATTTCTCAAGATTGACTTATTGAGAGAAAAGGGGAATCTTAAGTTTAAGCCAACCCTGAAGCTCTGGCCCCTGGAGCAGCCCCCGCGAGTGCAGTGGGGGCGAAGAGGAGGGAGCTGCTCCGGAGCCAGCGCTCCAGGGGAGCGGCGAAGAGAAGCCCGACACACCGTCGCAGAGATGCTCCGGGGCAAAAAGGCCGGCGGTTCTGCGAGACGGTGCGCGCTGCCCCCGTGGCCGGCGTCCAAGTCCCGCGCTTGCCCCGCAGGCCCTCCGGGGCTGGGCGGCGACGGGGCTGCAGGGAAGGCACGGCGGGGCTCCCTCTAGCAGGCCGGGCGCACGGGCACCTGCAGCAAGATGACCTGGCGGTTCTCCGACGGGTGGCACTTGTTGATGTGGCGGGTCAGGCCCGGCGAGCTGTAGAAGGTGGCCGGGCAGTACTTGCAGGGAAAGGCCTGGGCGGCGTGGAGCAGGCGCAGGTGGCGCTCCTGGGCGCTCTTGCCGGCGAAGGGCTCGCCGCAGACGGGGCACGGGTGGCACTCCCCGGGCAAGCTCAGCGGGCTGGGGCGGGCGCCCGCCTCCTCGGGCGGGCCGGCGTCCGGGGGCTCCCGCGCCGAGGGCGGCCCGTCCAGCGGCTCGTGGTGCAGGGGCAGGTGCTTGCGCAGGGCGCTCTGGCGGCGGAAGCGCTTGGCACAGCGCGGGCACGCGAACTCCTCGCCGCCGCCGCCGCCGCCGCCGTCGGGCTCCCCTCCGCTGGCGGGGCTCGGCGTGTCCCTCTCGCTGCCGCTGCCGGCTCCTCCTCCTCCTCCTCCCTTGGCCGGGGGCTCGTCGGCCGCAGCCTTGGGCTTGGCAGCGCTGGGAGGCCGCGGCTTGTGCCAGCGGCGGTGCGAGGCCAGGTTGGCCGGGCAGCTGAAGAGCTTGTCGCACTCCGGGCAGCGGTACTCGACGCGCACGATGCGCGAGCACTTGTGCTGCGCCAGGGCCAGCGGGTCGGGGTAGCGCTCCTTGCACAGCTGGCAGATGAACTCGCCCAGCGGCTGCGCGCCGCCCGCGCGCGATCCTCCGCCGCCGCCCGCCTGGTGCTGCTGCTGCTGCTGCTGCTGCGGAGCCGTCGCGGCGGGCTCGGGGGGCCCCTCTTTGATGCGCAGCCCCAGCACCGGCGACGTCGTCACCTCATCCTCGAAGTGCAGCTTGCGCGCCGCCTTGGCCTTCCGGCCCTGCGGCCGCTTGGACGCGCTGGGGCTCGGCCCATGGCTGCGCTGCGGGGCCCCCGCCGGAGCCGGGGAGGGCGGCGGCGGCGGCGGGGCGGCGGCGAGGGCCGCGACCGCCCAGAGCTTGAGCTCGGCCCCGGGGCCCAGGAGCAGAGGCTCCGGCGCCGGAAAGGACTCGGCCGAGAGCGGCGAGCCCAGGTGCAGGTGGCGCTCCTCGCTGACGGCCCGCGCGGGGCTGCGCAGGGGCTGCGGCGGGGCTGCGGCGGGGCCGTCGGGCGTCCCGAAGGGCGGCGGCGCCGCGGGCGCCCGCAGAAGAGGCGCCTCGGCGGGCTGCGAGGCCGAGAGCGGCGGAGCGGGGATCGGCGGGGGCGCCAGGAGCTGCGCCGGGTCGCCTCCCTCGGCGGCCGCCGACGCCGGGCAGCAGCAGCGGGTCCGGTAGGAGATGGGCGTGGGTCTGCGGCTCCTCTTCACCAGGAAACCGCGGGGCATCCTCGGGCGGCTCCGGGAGGTGCCAAGGCGCCTGCCTGCCTCAGCCCGCCAGCGGCGCCGGCGCCCCAAGCCGGCTCTCCTCCCGCTCGTCGCCCGCGCCTCCTTCCCGCCTTCCGGGCTCGCTCGCTCGCTCGCCCGCCCCCACCAGCGCGGCTCCTCCTGGCCGCGCTGCCCCCCCAGTCGCCCAGCCTCGCCGCCGCTTTTTAAGGCGGGAGGACAGCATTGTTCGTGCCTCCTGCTCCGCCCGGAGCCAATCAGCGCTTCCCGCGGCTGCTCCCTGGGCTTTGAGGCGGCGCGCTGGGCGGGCGGGCGGGCGGGCGCCTGGCGGAGGTGGAGGGCAGCAGATGTACCTGCGGGCTGGGGCGCTTCCCTTTCTTTCTTTCTTTCTTTCTTTCTTCCCTTTCTGGCGCCCCCTCCCCTCCCCTCCCCTCCCCCCCCGGCACACGCCCAGCTCCGCCTCCCGTCACGGTCTGCTGCTCCTCTATGGGAAGGCGCACGTGCCGGGCCTTTGTGTCTCCCGGGCGGGGGGGCGCCGGAGCGCAAGAGCCATCAGCATGACAATGCCGCCCCCTCGGGGGAGCCAGGGCGCCCGAGTCGGGGGGGGGAGAAGGGAGCGCAGCTCCGGGAGCGAAATAGCAACAAAGGAGAAGAATGGAGCCGAAATATGTCAAGGAGAGTGTTTAAAATGCAGGAGAGGGAGCGGCGAAAATGGAGGAGGAGGAGGAGGGGGGGGCTGATTGTTTCGGGGGCTTCGGACAAGGAAAATCCCGAGGAAAGATGCGCCGGGGGGGGGGGCGAGGCGAGGGCGCCGAGCAGCAGCAGCCGCAGCCGCAGCCCGGGAGAGGGGCCGAGGTGCGCAGGCGCGCGCGCCTTGTTGCTTGGGGCTGCCGGGCTCTGCTTTCTTTGTCCGCGGCAGAAAGCAGGTCAGCGCCGCGCTGGGCCTCCGGCTCCTCTGGGCCCTGCTCCCCGCGCCTTCACCTTCTCGCCCACGGGCGAGGGAGCTCAGGGCGGGGGAGCAACAGGGAGAGGCTGGCGCCCGAGGGGGGCAGGCCGGTTTGGCCCGCGCCTTTCCACGTCGAAGGCTGGCATCTGGAGCGCGCTTACTGAACACCGGGGGGCTAACGTCTTAGTAACCAGGGCTTTTTTTCTGAGGGGGACGCTTCCCCCTAAACATTTTGTGAATCTTTGTATTTTTGTCCCGATCTGCACTATAAAATGGTGATTTTCTTGAGTCAAAATGAGAGTACCCCTAAACATTTTTAAAGGGGAAAAAAACCACTGTTAGTAACTATGCATAGGATTAGGCTGCAAGGGGTGATACACATCAGAATTTTAGGGTAGGCCGATACCTGACAGCTGCCAAGCGCAAAAAAGCCTTTATTTAATAATAGGATGTGATGGGGGGTATTTTTTTTCTTCCCCGTTCCCAGTTCCTCAAGATGTTTATGGTAAAGGATCCTGCAAGGGAGGTCCCGTGCTTAACAGATTTCTTTCCACACCAGGAGCTACGAGGTGACACTTGCTCGCCAGTATTGCAATGCACGCTCGGACGCGCAAAGCGATCCATATTTCCGCCTAAGCAGCAGCAGCTTTTCCCGCCTGGCACAAGTGAGCTTCCTGCAACAAATTTCATTCTCTTTGCGAAACTCGCGCTCTTCCACACTACAGGCCTAACCCGGCAAGAAGGTCTCCGCAAACCTCGCTTCAGAGTGCCAGGGGCTGCGTGTCAAAGAAGCTCCTGCAGAAGAATCCAACTCCTCCTGCTCCTCCTGGATTATGCCCAGCGCCTTTGGGTTTCGGGCATCAGCTGGTTCAAAACCCAGCTAATTTGGTTTAAGTAGGCTCCTGGTGGACGGGCCGTTCTGACACAGTTTCTTTAAAGTTGATGAAGGCGCCCTCGGTGCTCTGGCAGGGAGCGAGCGAAAGACAGGGAGAGGATGGGGCCGGAGGAGGCTCATACATTTTAATCCAGCCCGTGCACTTTGCTGTTTGACATCTGATGCTAAATCAAGGGGTCTAATCAAGTAGCCAAAAGGGGCGAAAGAAAAGAGTCTGCCTGTCTCCCTGTGCCTCTCCTCTCCCCCCGCCCCTGCCTCCCTGTCACCTTTGTCAAGGAAATTAACCTCTTGCTATTGAAAGGGAACCGCGGCCAATCTGGAAGAGCAAGAGGCACGTGTTGCTGGGGGGCCCACCATGGAGGAGGGGAGAAGGGGAGAGGGGAGCTGTGCCCTCCCTCTCCAGACAAGACAACGCCTGCAGAAGCTATCGAGATGCTTCCTTCCGTTGACGCAGCAGCAAAGTCACAGCTGATCCTGGTTGGGGGGTGGAACTGGGGCTCCGCCAATCCTGATCAACAGGCCAAGGAAGCAACCGGGACCGAGGACTCAACTTTCTCCAGCTTTCTCTCAATAGCTCCTTAAAAGAGAGGAACGATCGAGGGGGAGCCCTCCTGCCTGCCTGCCTGCCTGCCGGTGTGTTCGCAGCTCGCAGCATCCGGAGCCCAGAGCTGTTTTTCTCCCTGGTGCTGAAGTTAGCAAGAACACCAATGTGCTTTGCTTTGACAGAGCCGCCGACAGGCAAGGAGACGGGGCTTTTCCCCCATCCCACAGAAAACGTAACACTGGTCTATGCCTCCTGGTTTATCCTGTAGCAGTGGTAACAGCAAGATTGGAGGGGGCGGGCGGGCTTTGAAACCTGTCAGCTGTTAGCGAATTTCAGTCTTTCCGAGCTCCTTTTAATAAAAATCGGACCTGCAGGAACAGAACACACTCCAGCCGGACCTTCTTTTGCACAAACCCAGTTAAGATGACCGGAACAGTTTGTGCACTCCGTTCATTTCCGCGGAGTTTACCCAGAACTTGTTCTCCCTGGATTTGTGCCTATGGTTTTAGTAGCTGATTAAAAGGAATGAAAGATGGGAAAGCGGATCTTTCAGGTCTCCGTTTGTTGCGTCAGCAGGAATCAAAGGTCGCTGAATTTGGAGTCCCCAATAAATTCAGGTGCTGAGGACAGTGAATCGTGATTCTGATGTGGAGTCCATATATATTCTCCTAACATGTTCCCTTCCATGGCCTTCCCCCTGCATATCCTTCCCTCTAATTTGAATATGACGGATCAGCAACCTAATTCGGATTAAGGAGCCCTCTGGAATGCCCACCGCACAACGCTGTTCCTGCCCCACTTATAATTCTGTGTCCGTGGCCTCTTCTACCGTTTTCAGCTATATTTAAAAATAACATAAAAACACGATCCTTTTAAATAGTGTAGACTGCAGATAAGAGGGCTAAAGCATTAGGGTGTTGTTGTTTTTTAAGCCCCTCATCTTTCTAAATGTAGAAGAAGGGGGAAAACGCCATCCCACATAAAACACAAGGAATTCATCTTTGGAGGCAGCAGGTTCAAACAGCGAGTGCCATGTATTTACCAAAGGGAATCTATTGAAAGCTATTGAGGCGCTTGGATTCAAAAGACCCTTTTCTTTTTGTGTAGTGGTCGTGCTGCTGATTCTCCCCTTCAACCCGCTCCACGTGGCCAGCTGAAATTGGGGGGTTGGCGGGGCTCGTTGCTTTTCAGTCGCATACAGTAAAAATGCATTAACACTTGAAACTGGTACAAGGACTCGAAACGCATTTTCGCAACAACAGGGGAAGGAAGAAAGCACGCTCCCGAGCACCCTCTTGCAGAGCAGGTGCAAGCAGTGGCGGCCTCAATTTGCAACTAGCTAAAGCAGGCGGGGCGGGGGGGTTAGGAGCGCGGGGCGGGGGCACCTGGAGCGGTTCCTGCTCTGCAGAAGCCCCGTTGCCTCCTGCTTGCCCCGCTTTTCCTGATCAAACAGAAGGAGCAGAGGCGCTTCAGAATCAATGCACTTGTTAATTGCCGCGGGGGGAAACAGGGGGCCGAAGTCCAATGACTTCGTTTGCGCTGGGCGAGGAAGCTGCTGCTCCCCTAACCTGCCCAAAAGATATTTAGGATGCAGAGAGCATCTCTCTTCCATCCCTTAACGCTAATCCTGTAACCTGGAGAATAGCAAAGAGTGGATCCAACCCAAATTACAAACTGGTCAGCTCCAAGGGGAAAGCTTTCAGCACGCCCCAGATAAATATTACAGAGGATATTAGAGTCCTTAAACTTCGGCGCTGGGTCGCGGCAGCCTAAGAGCCGCGAAGGAAATAATAGTTGGAGGCTGCGCTTCGTGACCCTCTTAAAGCCTAGACAACAGCTTCTGAATAAAGGGGGGGGGGGGTCGTGGAGTATGATTTGAGTGTTCGCGTTTTTAGAAAACCAACAGGAACTATGGCACAATGAGGGAAAGTTTTAAAAGCAGACCAAGTCTAGCCGCGCTCCAGTGCCGGGCTTCCATAGAGGAGGAGAATGTGGAAGGATTTGCGCAAGGAGCTGCTTCCCTCCATATACATACTGATTTGAGGGGTCTGACGTTGACAAGGTCTACTTTAAATCAGCTCCGGGTTATTAGGACCAAATACTTTTAAAGAAATAAAAACTTCTATTTACACAACTCCTGAGTACTGCAAAGTGTGCATTTCGTGCGGGACGGGAGCAAACAGGATTTTTGTGCCGCGAGGAGATAAAGGCTGTGGCCACGAGGGAATATGCAAGCTCTTCCTCCGATGGTCAGCCACTACTTTTTATCAATAAAAAGCTAGACTCCGGCTTTGACAGCTGAAGAAAGAGGCAGGAAAGCCTGCTGGCAGTCTTCGACCCAATTGCTCAGCCAGACATCAGCGCTCAGCTCCTGCCTTTCCAGTGTTCCGGGCCGAAGTCTGCAGAGGGGCAGGATCCCAGGCAAGCCGAAGGCACAGAACTAGGAGGCGTTTTTCTTAACGCAGCACTGTTAATACTGTCGAGCATATTAGGCTGCCCGAGCTTCGCTTCTGCGCGTTCTGCACTGATTCACCATATCCTTCCCAGGGCAGCTTTCCCCAGTCCGGCGCCTTCCAGGTATTTTGGACTCCAGCTCCCGTCAACCCCGGGCAAAAAGGCCAGTGCTCGGGGATTATGGGAGTCGTATTCCCATAAACGTAGCTTTTATCATTTTAATTCTATAAACGTTTAATTGTTTTAAAAAAACGATTATTTCCCCTTCCCACCCTTTTATGTTTTTAGCTGTTCCTATTCTTTCCTCGAGTCTCTTTTTAGAGAAAAGGGTAGGGTACAAATAAGACAATGAAAAGAGTCCAAGGCCACAAGGAGGGCTCCTGTGGGGAAGGGGGGCTACCTCTCTACAGCTCAGAGACCTGGCTGTAGCCCGGAAAGCCTAGTGGAGGTCCCACTGTCCCTGCAGGTTTTTTCAGGTGCCCAGCTGCATGCGCAACATTGAGAAAGGAGTGGCTTCTTGTTGGATATGAGGCCTAGGAAGCTCAAAGCCGGAAGCCAGGCCTGGCTGCACCTGGGACTGGGCACAGTTGCTGCTGCTTGAGGCAGGTCCTTCTTCCTTGCCATCAACCTCGCATTTCCCTCTACCAGCCCATTTGAGCAGGGCCCGAGCGAGGGCTGCCCTGTCCTTCAGCTAAGAAAGGGGAGGTGAGGACCCAAGGGAAAACCACCCAGGACTGGCCCAAGACATTTTTGGCACCCAAAGGACTCCATAATTCGCTCCATCAGATATAGCAGCGTAAGAATACTTTTAAACATAGTAGCCTCTAAACAAATGGTCCATGAGGCACAGAAAGACTGCTTTCTTGCATGGAGATTTTTTTGAGGAAATATACATAAAGCAGCCTAAAGGTTTTGTTAAACCACATGTGGCACATTTAGTGTGCAAGCTGCAAAAAGGACTTTATGGACTTAAAACAGGCTGGAATCAGCCTGGAATCAGAAGCTACATAAAATACTAACACAACTTGGGCACAAGCAAAAGCATGCAGACAAATGCTTGTACACCAAGTCTAACAATGGACAATTTTCTTATATTCTTGCCGTCGCTGATGATTTGACCATTGCCATAGTAAATGACAGAGACTACGTATACACAGGTTGTGAAGCATTTAAGCAAAGATGTAGAAGTCAAGGAACTGGGAAAGATCCAGTACTAACTTGGAATTCAAGTGGAAAGAGAAGGCGGTTAATTTCTTCTTAGCCAAAAGCAAAAGATTTCTGAACTGATCCAATACATGCAGATGCAAGAAGCGTACCCAGTTGCCACACCCATGACTACTGACTTTTTAAGGAATCAAGATGATTCAAAGCAGTTGCCAGACAACATTGAGTACAGATTGGAAAGCTTCTGTATCTTGTTACTAATACATGTATACCTGACTTAGCCAGTGCTGTGGGAATTCTAAGTAGAAAGTTAAATGCTCCCACTGAATATGACTGGGTGGGTGTGAAAAGGGTGGTTTGGTACTTATGGGGTACGATAAACTGTAAATTAAGATTACCAGATGTTAGTAATCCTAAAATGATTGGTTTTACTGATGCAGATTGGGCTGCATGTATGACTGATTATAAATCCACAGGTGGATATGTATTTATGTTTGGAAATGGTCCTATTTCATAGGGTAGTTATATACAGAATTGTACAGCTTCCACAGACTTTTAATATATTCCACAGAGTCTTAATACATTGCAGCCACAAAAGCATGCAGATAGATGGCCTGGCTCGATAAACTAACCAAGGACTTTAGGTTGGTGAGAAAGGGGCCTGTTAGTTTGATGGAGGATAACCAGAGTTACCTAAAGCTCTTCCAGAGTGAGAAATTTCATGCAAGGACAAAGCACATTGGGGTGAGGTACCACTATGTATCTGAGGCCATTCAAAAAGGACTCGTGGAACTATCTTATTGCCATACCAAGGAGATTGATTGCAGACATCATGACGAAGCCCCTACCAACGGAGAGTTTCCAGAACCTTCGTGTCAAGTTGGGACTCTGGGTGCTTGAATAAAATTTATTTATATAAATGTATGTTGTATTGCCTGAGAAGGGCTTTGTGGGAGCAGTCAAGTACAACATTTTCCTGTTGCCTAGAATGGACACATAGGGGAATGTGGCTCGACAGGAAGGACTTCCTGTCATACCTGCTCTGGAGCTGGTAGATGGGTGTGACCCAAGATGACCAGATAAAAGGACTGGCCACACAACCATCTCTCTCTTGGACTCTTACTCTCAATGCTTTCCCCCCTCAAAAATGTTTAGGGGTACTCTCTTTTGACTCAAGAAAATCACCATTTTATAGTTCAAATTGGGAAAAATACAGTAAATGGACAAAAGTACAAAAATTCACAAAATGTTTAGGGGTATGTGTACCCCTGCGTCCCTCCAGAAAAAAAGCACTGCTCTCACTCTTGGACTCTCGCTCTCTTGGCTCTTAGCCAGCGCATGGCTCAACATAGCTTCACACAGGATGGAGCCCACAAGCAGAATGTCTGAGGTGTAGCTCAGACTTCTTTTCACTGTAACCACAAGATAAAGCCTGCCTTCAGATTACTACTGCTGTGAACTGAATGTGAGTAAAACTTTGTTCTTACTTTTAAAGAAAACTGTGTTGTGCTGTTATTATTTTAAGAGGGACATAAAGGGGAAACTTACCAGGAACAAGCCACACTGGATAGCTTAATTAAAGGATTCTAACGAATCATCAACTTGCTTCCCATAAGTTGCAAAGGGAATGTGCTCTGCTCAGTAGCATGAGTGAGGAAGGATAATATCAAAACAATATATCCTCTCCTACCTTCCTTAACATTCCCACAATGGAGGGGGAGCCTTGAAAAGATGTCCAAGAACTGTAAGAACCAGGCTGGCAGGGATGCTGACAAATGCCCTCCCTCCTCCTGCCTGCCTCCCTGGCAATAAAAAATGGCTCCAGGGCAAGTTCAAAGTGCCTCAGGAGGGCAATGGAGATGGGATGCCTCTTCCAGGACCATGCAGGAAACATTGCGCAGAGGCAGAAGGGACTAGACCTAGGGGGTGTTTGCCACCTCTAGGGTGCTTGTTTTCACCTCTGCTGCCCCACTTCCAGCCCTAGGAACCTTCAGAAGGGAGGTGCTGCCACATTGAAGAGAGTGGACGTTTATGAGTCACAGGTGGGGAGAGTGTGTATGAACTTTATAGTGCTTAGTTTATTTTTTGCTATTTTGCTAATGTTGTTTTTTAGGTTATAAATACTGTATTGATGTGCTAATCACGTACTATGACTACTGCTTTAATTGTGATGTTTAGCTGATTTTTTAGTTGTTGTTATGTTAGCGTTTTATAGATTGTAATTGTTTCACTGAGGATTTGCTGCATTTGTGATATTCCATTATGTTCTATCATGTTGTTTTTATTTATCGTTTGTAAGCTGCTTTGGGATTCCTTTAAATGAAAAATGGCATAGAATATAACAGATCAGATCAAAGATCCAGCAGCATCTGAGGTTCCAGCAAAAACAGATTCACTGGGGCTTCTCCTGCTATTACCCCCAAGCCACCTTCACACACGAGCCTTTCCCTTCCCTTCCTCTTATTTCCTTTTTGCATTTCCCAGGCCCGAGCCTGAAGGGCCTTGTGTGTAAATTTAATACCATCCTCAGGATCGGAGTGTGAATCCGGAGCTGCCTGGCACCTTATTCGATTCGACACCTTTTTCCGACCTGCATGAAGGCCAGCTCCACTTTCCACCTGACCCGCATGAAACGCGCTTCCTGAGCAAAGTCTCGCATTCGCACAACTAGTGACAAAGAGCAGGAGGGAGAGAAACTCGCAAAGGCACCTGAGAGTCTGGAATTCCTGGCGCGGATCAGGGTTATCCCTCGCCGCCTTCAAACCCGCCACGTGTGAACCAGTGCCACTAGCAAGCGGGGCGGCGCTCTGACGGGAGGCCGAGGAGGGAGCCGAGCGAGACGGGAAGGCGGGAACTTTTTCTTCGCCGCGGGCTCCCCGTTCTGCCGCGCCGGGGCCCAGATCCAGAGCGGGGCCTACACTGGCCACGCCAGGCGGCTGCGAGTGCCGAACGGGGCCCGGCGTCTGCGGGGCGAAACGCGAAGGGGGTTCGCGCTCGACCCGTGTAGAGCGCGCGCAGAAAGCCTCCTTCGGTGGTCGTGGGGATGAGGGGGCAGACGCGTGTCCTCGCCCGAAGCGGCGGCGGCGGCGGCATGTGGGGTGCCTGAGGTGGCGCGGCCTGTCCTTCCCCGGCTGCCGCTTGGCTGGGCCTCCTCCCTTGTCGCCTCTTCCGCGGAGACAATGGGCGCCGGGCTCTCGCCGTGTTTGACCCGGGCCGAGCAGGTCCTCGGGAGGGAGGCCTTTGTGTTCGCAGGAATTAGCGGTTGTTGTGTCTGCCTGAGGGACACGCGAGAGACACGCGAGCGGCCTCCCCCCCCCCCCGCCCGCCCCCGCCCGGCTTTGTCCTCCCGCATTAGCATAAAGCTGCCATGGATCTCCCGTTTAAATAATTACATACAAAAGAATGGTGGGGACATGAAAGCGACAGCAAGAGCCGGGCGGCGGGAGGCGCCTCGGAGGAGGCCCAAAGAGGCTCCGGCGCTTCGCTTTTGAGCGACACAGGGCGGATGGCCGGCAGTCGTGCAGTTTAGAAACGAGGAACTGACGCGCAATCACTTCAGTTATTCATTAAATTTCTATACAATATAAAAGCACAAAAGTGCACACTCGTCTTTGCGCCTTGGCGCCCTCCCCACAAGGACCCCTCGAGGCATCCGGCGCCCCACGAGCTGCCCAAGAGGGGCATTCACGGCTTGCCCGCTCTTGCTGCCCAGCAACTAGTGTTCTGGAGGAAATAGATATAGCCTGGTAGCTGTGATAATCCACTGGTGTCCCCATCACCCCCCCTGGCTGCAGAATTAGGAGGAAGAAAAAGCTTTCACCTTCTTTCCCTGTATCACCCATATATTATGCAGAATATAATGCACCTTTTTCATATCTCCCCCTCTCGGCCACTTACATTTTTTCTAAGCTAATAAGCTACCAAATATCACAACTTTTTGTCATACGGAAGTTGCTCTGTCCCCTTGAGCGTTTTGGTGGGCCTTTTCTGAACTTTCTTCAGCTGTACAATATTCCCTCTGAAGTGTGTAGAAGACTCTGCACAGTAATCCAAGCGCAGTTGCACCACTGATTTGTATAACAACATGATACTGGCATCCACCCCCACTCCCACCCCCAATCCCTTATATGTCCCTTATATCCCTAGTACAGAAGTCACATTTTTTTGGTCAGTCCCATTCCTGGACAATCACCAGCTCAGACACCATTGGGGTTCAGCATTTTTTTTTTTTTTGCCTCAATATGCATCACTTTACACTTACATTAATCCACAGTTGACATTTTAATGTCCATTTCCCCAGCTTTTACTAGCCTGAACATTTGGGTGTCATAACTAAACTTGGCTACATCTGTATGCACCCCTAAATCCACATCAAATATGAAAAAGTTAAAAAGTTCTAGTCCCAATACTTCCCTAAAGTGAGCTATCAATTTATTTCTGTTCTACTTCCTGTTCTTTAACCATATACCAAGCCCAAAGAGGCTCTGTTCTCTTATGCCATGTCTAATTTGTTCAGCGGTTTCTAGTTTCTGGTCAGGATTTCAAGGCTTTTTGTAAGTCCAAGCAAATGTCGGCTGGAACATCTCTGTTGACACGCTCCTTTACACTATCAACAAACTATAAAATGTTAGCGAAACTCAAACTACATTTGCAGAAAGTATGCTTATTCTTTTTCAGGAGAACCTGCTCTTCTATATGCTCAATAATTTGATCTTTAATAAGACTTTCCAACAATTCATCTAGAACTTACTGATTTGTAATTTTGCAACCTCCTTCCTAGATACCTTTTAAAAATGTTATGTTTCACTGGCCACTTTGCAATCTTCAGGTACAGAAGCTGATGTTAGGGACAAGTTATAACATTTTTGTTAGATGATTAGCAATTTCACATGTGTGGAAGCCATCTCAAGGCAGTGATTTGTTCTTTTTTAATTTGTCAGTAATGCCTAGAACTTTGTCTATTGTCACCAACATTTGCCTCAGTGCCTCAGACTTCCTTTCTGTGAAATTTAGCTCAGGCACAGGGATCTGCCCTACAACTTCCACTGTGGAGACACTGGCAGAGGCAAAGAATTAATTCAGCTTCTCTGCAATTTCCTTTTCCTCCTTCAGCACACATTGGACTCCCTTGTCACCCAGCTTGCCAAGCTGGCTTCCTGCTTCCAGTATACAGTATTTTAAAACTTGTTGTTTATCTTTGCATTTTTAGTAATGTGCTCCTTCAAAAGATATTGTGCAACCCTTACTGTGGGCTGCTTGCTTTTCTTTTGTCAAATTGTGTGTTATTTTCTGTTCTTTTAACAGGGGCAAAGCTTCCATTTTTTGCAGGAAAGCTTCGTGTCTCTAAAACCTTCATTTACTTTCCTTATTAATCACGCCAGTGTCTTCTTGGACTTAGTGGTATCCTTCCTGATCTGTGCCATACTGTCTAGCTGATCCACTAATATTGTTCTTTTGAATAAAAGCATTTCTGAGAATTTGACTCAATTTTGCCTTTCAAATTCCCTTTTATTTTTTTATTTTTGGTCAATTCCCCTTTTGTTTCCTCTTTTAAAGTTAAAACGTAACTATACTGGACCTTATTCATGATTGTCTACCTGCATATCAGTTTAATTGGATAACCTTGTGGCCACTGTTTGCAGTTGGTTCAACAGCACTTAGCAACTCACACCAGAACCCAGGTGGCATTTAGGATTAAGACCAGGGTTGGCCAATTGTTCTGTGGCAGTTGTTTAGCTTCTTGAGAAATGCTCACCCTAAGTACTTAGTAATAATTTCCTGCCACCTACAGCAATTTTGTGGCAGGGTCTGCATTTTTTAAAATGCCCTATCTCTGACCTTATGTCAGGGGTCAGCAACCTTTTTCAGCCGTGGGCCGGTCTACTGTCCCTCAGACCTTGTGGTGGGCTGGACTATATTTTGGAAAAAAAATATGAACGAATTCCTATGCCCCACAAATAACCCAGAGATGCATTTTAAATAAAAGGACACATTCTACTCATGTAAAAACATGCTGAATCCGTGGGCCGGATTGAGAAGGCGATTGGGCTGCATCCGGCCCATGGGTCTTAGGTTGCCTACCCCTGCTTTATACCCTGTTTCCTGTAGGGAACAACCCCCTCAGCTCCTCTCTGCCCTTCCTATAGTTTATATCTGTTGGTTAGCTCCATTCTGCTGGGTCTTCCTTATGCCCAGCATAAAGCACTCCTATTTCACTCTAATGGCTGTGAGGTTTCTAGCATTATACCATTCATTTCCAAAACCAGGTATGCCATAGGGAAGTTCCCTGTCTGCAGCACCATGTACAATGTCAAGGGGAGAGGATGAAAGTGCACTAGGCTGGTGTTCCATCCAGAAGGATGGCTGCCTTCCGTCCCCACTCGGGGTTTCTCCAACTTGGAGCTCCAGCTGTTGCACTACAATTCCCATCATCCCTGACCACTGGTCCTGCTAGATAGGGATGATGGGAGTTGAAGTCCAACAACAGCTGGACGTTTGAGAACATGGGTTGCTGCAGGAGAGTTTCCTGTTGGATTGGGCCACCTGCTTTGGGGTGTCATCCCGACCCCCAAACTCTTCCCGCGCAAGGGATCTTGGAAGAAACCTCAGGAAATCGTGGCCTGGATGACCTTCCGAGGAAGCCTGCTTAGGATGGGGCTGTTCCGGGGCGACGGCAGGGGGAAGCCCCGTCTCCCCGCGCGCCTCCTCGCCCTGCTCGGGGGCCCTTTGTCCCTTCCCTCGGCCCTTGCGCCGCCTCCTCGCCTGCCGCCCCCTTGAATGAGCGAGGCCGTTGCTCCGCGGCTATTAGCATACAGCTGCCGGCCGCTTTCGCCCCGCGCGATCATCGCCGCGCTCAGCCCCAACAACAAGCCGCCGCTTCTCACACCCGACTGAGCCGCCCTCTCCTCGCCGGGGCCTCCGCTGCGGAGCCCTCCTGGTCCCGGGAAGACTTTTTGTATTGGTTATTTTAAAACAGCAGCAGGAAGGAAAGCGAAAAGGGTGTCAAAAGCCTGCAGCCTGGGCCAAAAAAACCAACCAACACAAAACCCCAGCAGCGCCCCCCCCCCGCCCCACGCCCATCTAGGTCGCGTTGCCGGAGCGGAGCCCCGCGCGGGGGGCAAGGAGAGCTTCGCTTCCGCCTCGCCGAGAGGTTGCTGCAAGCCAAGCTAGAGATTGCAGGGAGTTTGCTGCGCGCTGGCGCGGGCGCGCCTTGGCATTCCTTGCGCTGCTGGTAGGGGAAAGGCGGCCGCCCGGAGGCAGCAGGGAAGCAAGGAGAGATGTTTGTTGAGGCGCTGATGATCACAACCTGATCCTCCACTGGGTCTAGGCACCACACTGGTGCGGTAGGAGAAGATGGCAAGTGTGGCAAGAAGATGGAGAGGACTTGTTCACAACTTGTATTTGGGGAATGATTCATGTTCTTATGTAGCTGCATTGTTTTATACTTTCTGGATGTCCCACGATCGTATTATAAAGTAGAACTGTTCTGTGTTATAAATCAAGCACTTTCTTTTTGTTTCCAATATATTTCTTACCAATAAACAATTTGGTGTAGCAAGAGCAAGAGTTTATTCTGAAAGTGTGGCCCAGAGAAAAGTTTTAGAATCACTGCCCTAAGGAAACCCACAAGTCCCAGCCCTACTCCCACCAAATATAGCCAAATCTGCCCTCCCTGGTTATATTGGCAAAAGCTGTCACTTAAGGAGCAGTTGCAAGAGATTCTCTCTGCCCCTGTAATTCCAGTTCATGGGGCAGGATCACAGCAGAGCACAGGCTTTGTATGCAGAGTTTCTGTATTGCCCAGGCATCTCTTCCACCTTAGCCTGAGACTCTAGACTCTGCTAAGCAGATGGCTGCTTGTGTGATGTGATGTGATACATAAGTAGCAGTCAAATACAACATTCCTTGTTTTGCTAGAGTGGACATGCAAGGGGATGTTTGGTCTGGCCAGTCGGAACTTCCTGTTTCCTCCTGGACTGGGACATACTTCCTCTTGCATGTGACTAGAGGTGGGCGTGACCTTACCTGTGCAGGTAACAAAAGGACAAAGCACACAGCCCTCCTCCCTTCTTCTTTTCGTCATGTGAGCTGCAGTGATTGCTAGTCTGCAGTTACTGGGATTATCCCCCCAGGTGGGGTAGATCCATATGTACATATTTGTAACTAACAAATATGGGACGCAGGTGGCGCTGTGGGTTAAAGCCTCAGCGCCTAGGGCTTGCCGATCGAAAGGTCGGCGGTTCGAATCCCTGCGGCGGGGTGCGCTCCCGCTGCTCGGTCCCAGCGCCTGCCAACCTAGCAGTTCGAAAGCACCTCCGGGTGCAAGTAGATAAATAGGGACCGCTTACCAGCGGGAAGGTAAACGGCGTTTCCGTGTGCGGCTCTGGCTCTGACTCTGGCTCTGGCCAGAGCAGCGATGTCACGCTGGCCACGTGACCCGGAAGTGTCTCCGGACAGCGCTGGCCCCTGGCCTCTTAAGTGAGATGGGCGCACAACCCCAGAGTCTGTCAAGACTGGCCCGTACGGGCAGGGGTACCTTTACCTTTACCTTTACCTTTAAGTCTGCCTTCTGGGATCCAGCTGTGAACAGAATGTGAGTAAACTACTTTTATACTCTTTAAACAAGATTGTGGCGTGCTTATTCTTTTAAGAGGGATATAAGGGAACTTACCAGGGTGGCGTTGTGGTCTAAACCACAGAGCCTTGGGCTTGTCAATCAGAAGGTCAGTGGTTCAAATCCTCGCGATAGGGTGAGCTCCTGTTGCTCGGTCCCTGCTCCTGCCCACCTAGCAGTTTGAAAGCACGTCAAAGTGCAAGTAGATAAATAGGTACCACTCCGGCAGGAAGGTAAATGGTGTTTCCGTGCACTGCGCTGGTTTCACCAGAAGCAGCTCAGTCATGCTGGCCACATGTACGCTGGCTCCCTTGGCCAATAAAGCGAGATGAGCGCCACAACCCCAGAGTTGTCCACAACTGGACCTAACGGTCAGGGGTCCCTTTACCTTTACTATTTAGAGGCTTAAACAAGCCTGCAACCAGCTACCCGTTGTGCGTTTAAAAGGGGAATGTAAAACTCTGCTAAGTTATAGAACTTGCTAGCACAAGTTAGGAAGGATATTAATAAACAACATATCCTCTCCTGCCTCCCTGAACATTCCCCCACTGCTGTGGCCAGAACTGCTTTGGCCTCGCTGGTATAGGAAGCTGAGCTTCCTAGAAAAAGTAGACCTGGCCACTGTGCACACCTTGGTCATTTCCCAGCTAGATTTTTGTAGCACACTCTGTACGGAGCTTCCCTTCTGAAGAGTATTTGGAAACTTCAGCTGGTGCAAAATGTGAGAGCCAGGTTGCTTCATTTTCAGAATTTGTATGTCTGTTAAAATTGTGGGATGTATTATTACTAGAACAATCAAGTACAACATTTTCCTGTTGCCTAGAATGGACACACAGGGGAATGTGGCTCTCTGGAGCTTCTTCCCCCTGTGTGTGACCCCAGCTGACCAGATAAAAGGGCTGGCCACACAACCATCTCTTGGACTCTTACTCTTTTACTCTTACTCTTGGACTCTCGCTCTCCTGGCTCTTAGCCAGTACATGGCTCAACATAGCTTTACACAGGATGGAGCCCACAAGCAGAATGTCTGAGGTGTAGCTCAGGCTTCTTTTCACTGTAACCACAAGATAAAGCCTGCCTTCAGATTACTGCTGTGAACTGAATGTGAGTAAAACTTTGTTCTTACTTTTAAAGAAAACTGTGTTGTGTTGTTATTATTTTAAGAGGGAAATAAAGGGGAAACTTAACAAGAAGAAGCCAGACTGGATTGCTTAATTAAAGGATTCTAACGAATCATCAACTTGCTTCCAATAAGTTGCAAAGGGAATGTGCTCTGCTCAGTAGCGTGAGTGAGGAAGGATAATATCAAAACAATATATCCTCTCCTACCTTCCTTAACATTCCCACAAAAAATTAACAGTAAAAACTGGAAGTTAAAAAAAAGTTTAACTAAAGATTCGGAAAGGGGCGCGGGTGGCGCTGTGGGTAAAACCTCAGTGCCTAGGACTTGCCGATCGTATGGTCGGCGGTTCGAATCCCTGCGGCGGGGTGAGCTCCCGTCGTTCGGTCCCAGCCCCTGCTCACCTAGCAGTTCGAAAGCACTCTTAAGTGCAAGTAGATAAATAGGTACCGCTTTATAGTGGGAAGGTAAACGGCGTTTCCGTGTGCTGCGCTGGTGCTGGCTCGCCAGCTGCAGCTTCGTCACGCTGGCCACGTGACCCGGAAGTGTCTTCGGATGGCGCCGGCTCACGGCCTCTAGAGCGAGATGAGCACGCAACCCTAGAGTCGGACACGAGTGGCCCATACGGGCAGGGGTACCTTTACCTTTACCTAAAGATTCGAAAGTCTAAATAAAACCAGCAGTTAAGAATATCCATTATAAAATGAAGTTACATATCAACATACATGTAAGTCTGACATATCTGGGTAGGCTTGCTTAAACAAAGACATTTTTAAGCAGGCATTTGAAACAGTATGACAAAGGCAAATGCCTAATGTCAATGGGCAGGGAGTTCCAGAGTGTAGATGCTGCCACAGTGAAAGATCTGTTGCTTACAGTTGCACAATGAACATTATATAGCATTTGTAAATGTGCTAGTTCTGCAGATTGGTGTATGTTTTCCTATTTGTTTACAGTTTGAGTTGCTGGTGCTTACCTATACAGCTCCAAACTGCTTAGGGTCAGGACTTTAAGATGGCAGTGAAAAGCATTTTAATTCTGCTTGGATTTTAATGTGTGTGGTTTTTTAAAATGAGATTGAATTGGCTGTTCTTGGTTTCTTAATGCTGTGTTTTAATTTTGTTATGCTTAAACTGGTTTTGCAGTATTTACTTTCCTTGTAAACTACATTGGGCCAAAAATCAGTATTTCTAACTTTGCATTGTCATTAATCCAGGCCATGAAGGTACCTTTGTGGAAAACACAGAACAGCCTAGAGTAATGTGGCTTGAGCCCAACTTGAATGCATTTGGAGCCATGCTAACAGCACTAGGCCACCATTCGTTATGTAACCTACATACATTCAACAACCATCCATATAGGTTTGTAGTGTTAGTGATCCCATGCAGACAGAATCATGGACACAATTTTATTGAATACAGATTTAGATGCAAATTCAGAAGAATTAATTTATGTAAGTTTTTTAAAAAGCTTGATTTTAAGTGCATGACACATTTGAGTGGTGCAACTGGGTGTTCACCCAAGGAAGGCTGGACCGCTGTCCTAGCCTGTTCTTAGGGAGAACCAGGCGACTTGACTAATGAGGTCCAAATGTAACCTCCTTTATTGGTAATTTTTGCTCTGAATATTGCCTTCAAAAAAGCTTTTTGTGTAACTCAAAGCCATACTGCTGGTGGTATTTTCTCCTTCACTTTGGTTAGTCTTCTGGCACAGTAAAAAGTACCATGCATGAGAACCAAGAGGAATGAGGTGGCAAAAGCCTAGAAAAGACTACAATCCTATAGCCTTTTACTTAGGAATAAGCCCACCTGAACCCAATGCAGCCTCTGTCTGGGTAGACATGCATAGGATTGCACTGTTAGTTTCCTGATTTTGTAGGCCCTCCTTGGCAGAACAGAGCTCAGTGAAAATAGTTGAAAGATCTTTGCAAGTGGTACTGACACGATTTGCCTTAAAGCCCCAACCTGTTCTCCTCCTTTGACAATTCCTATTAAGCATAATCCTTCCTATCTTTGGCCACACCTCTTTAATGAAACAGATACAAAATAATAATATATTACAAAAGATACCTTTTAAAAAGCCTTTACTCCATCATGATGTCCCTTTATCACATCATATGCCAGTGCTGACCTGACTACCTGCTCCCTTCTCACCACTAGGCACAGAGGGAAATTCTCCAGATTTCATTCAACAACTTGCTTTATTTACTTTACTTTCCCACCTTGGGTGATTTTTCTTTCTTATTGGCTGGACCAGTAACAAACAATTCTAGCAGGCCAAGCTGCAATTGGTCAACGGGTTGCTGAGATGCCTTTGGAAAGGAAGTTAACCCCGCAGCTGCTGGGTCACTAGCCAGCACATTAGAGAATTGACCTCCCTCCCACTACAATGTACCTTCTGTCCAGGAAAACAGAAAGATACAAAGTTCGCATTTGGAATGAACAATTAAAAAGCTAAAATGCAATATGCAAATCTTACCAGCCATCTGTCAGGTTCTGCTTGGGAAGGAGACTCCAGCATAGAGGAGCCCAAACGACTACAGGGTTTAAAGGCAGCAAAACTCTCGAGCTGAGTCAGTGCTATGAAATGGAGTTACTTTAATAATAATGAAGAGAAACTGTCATTGGTGTTGAAGGTTTTCACATCAGATAAAGAGGACTTTTACAAATATCTATTTAATGGTTACTTGACTTGTAATATGTAAGAATTGCGCTCTATAATCATGTAACTGCATGACTTATTTATTTGATTTTTAATTCAGTCTTGCAAAACAACAAAATCAGGATTATGCTCCACCTGGTGGGCTTTTTAAATAAGACAGATTTCATTTTGCGCATAGGACAGTCATGAAGAGTTTGAACAAAATGACATGCAACCCACCCATCCCCCCAATTTTTGTTAAGACCCTCATATAATTTAAAGTAACAAAGGCCATACTTATCCAGTCACACCTAAACTATCCCTGGCCAGGCAAACATTGGCAGGTGATAATTGTTATAGTCTAGATAATTGAGAATGCTTTTCTCCAGCAGTTCCTTGTGGACACTTTGCTTATAGAACCGTTTGAGATATGTCTTTGGTCTCTCCATTAATGCAAGTTCACCGTCCACAACTTGGCGAACAAGTTCTTGAAGTGAAGGAACACCTTCTTCCTGTAAGCAATAAATGACAAAAGAAAAAGTGTGAAGCTAATCATGAACTTGATTAAAGTGCCTGCAGTGGTGTCACCTTCTTCTGCCATATTAGTAAAACTAATGCACAAAGGATTTCAGAAGAAGCCCCAAATAAATAAATTGTGCACATGCAATGGGCAGAAAGCTGCACCAGAAAGAGGATTCAAATCTAAGGCAAAGTCAAACTGGGATTTGTTGCTTTGTGTCTTTAGCCAGAGGCTATCTGTTAAGCCTCCCTTTCACCTTCTCTTATCCCCAAGGCCCTGAGAGCTAATACAGAGAGGCAGCTGCTCACAGCATTCCCTGGAAAGCTAGCAGACAGGCTGGCTGGCTGATTCCCAAAGTGCTCTACTAGTACATGCCCTATTCACTTCCATGACAGAGAGTGTAGGCAGAAGGAAGTGGACTGTTTAAGGAGGTCTGGTACCAGTGGAAGACCATAACCAACATTCTGAAAGAACAATTTTATTCTAAAGGTGTTGTGATATGCAAAACTTAAATCAGTCCATAAAGTGAATGGGAAACCAATATCCACAAGCACCTTTCTCCTTTCTCCCTGCCACTCTAACAAAATACAGATTTTGAATTTTTTTGGGACTGGGAACTATTGATGTTACTTCGTAAAGCACCAAAAAAACCAAAACCAAAATCCTACTACCGAACCACCCTCACCCCAACTGCACATTTGTTTCCTCTTCCAACCTGTATCCCACATTAACAGCATCCACACATGGCAGGGATAGTGCACAAATGGCTTAAGATATGCTTGGAGTTCTTTCTTCAAAATGGGTCCCTTGAACACTGTTCACCTAATCACAGCTCAGGGAAAAAAATGTATATCTGTGTGGTCAGGTACATTTGATTCACATCATCAGCACACTGACTCCCATGTGAGTGATAAACCACTTTGTGAGGTAGTTTGATTCAAAGGGGCTTCAGCAACTTCACAGACACAAAGTGTCATCTTATGTTCGGCGGCTGGCTGGTTCTGCTTCATTTGCCATTCAAATCTCTTAACATCCCATTGCCTGTCCTAAAATTGGGGCACAAAACTGCAAACAGCCCATCTGGAATCATTCTGGTCAGCCTTAGGATCATGCTAAAGATGTAAACCTTCTGAATAGTGGAGGGATGGGTGGGGGCAGAGGAAGCTTGTCTGCAATGGCTCACACAGCAGATTCTGTGCATGACTGAGCCAATGCTGGGTCTGGGTCCCAAGCTCCAGTATTATGGGAGAACCAGCACCATCGTTCAGTTTGGATACGGTCCTTTACACCTGATTTTGTGAGGTGCTGAATTGTTTCTCACAGCAAGTTACTGAATCTAACCATAAAGCTCTTATCACAGATGCTCATCACTTAACATGGGGAAGCATGTAAACTAGCAAAGTCAGGAATGCTAAATGTTAGGTGGCATTAAATCTTGCACAGAACATAAAGACAAATGGCAAAGGGATTTTAAGAAGATGACAAGGAGAGCAAGTGAGACCACTGAATACCAAGAACAGAAAGGAAATAAAAGACTATTTGGATATGGAACAAATACTTAATGACTCCCTTAGTAAAGCAGATGTTGAGCAGGACTATGTTGAAAGGAGTCTAGAAGGAAATTAGGGTGAGGAAAGTAGAAAAATTACATCTGAGTTCGATGAGCAAAAGTTTAAAGCTACGCACTTCACTCTTACATTTGCAGAACAAATGTTACGAGAAGAAAACGCAAGGCTGTAAAATGGAATATGGCAGGGGTGGACTTGGGTCATATGGTGTCCTGAGTGAGAACAAACAGCTTTTTTTAGGGAAAAAGAAAGTCCTGTTTTTGTGGAGTTCAAGGCTAAACTGTTGGCCATTTTTAGGGAGAAAGGGGGGCAGCCACTCACCAACAGATCGCTGGGGAAAACAAACAGCCTCACTGAATAAACTCCGTCTTCCGTTCTGCAGTTCGTGCAAGAATGGAGGGTGGGACTGGATTCTATTTTACCAACGCTAAGGAAAGGGACACAGCAATTGATTGTGATCTACCAAAACCTCCTGGGGATCTACAAGTAGATTACGATTGACCTGTTGGACATCCTTGAACTAGGCTATTACCTATGAAATGATATCCTAATTAAATTGGATAAAATGTACTGTCACTAAGCAGGTGAATTGGCTAAAGGATCGGCTACAAACATAAAAGGTTTTGCAAAAAAGCAAACTTCCAAACTGGACAAAAGAAGTAAGCTCAGGATTAGCCATGAATAGACATATGCATAGCAGCCAACTCTTAGGGGCCAAGGTCCCTTTGCTCCCCCAATAAAATATTTGAGGGGGATGCCCCTCCCAAGTTGATGAGCATTTCCATTCGAATGGTATGAGCGTGCCATGTCATGTGATCCGATTATGCAGGGCGGGGCTTCCCCCCAATATTCATTTCAATTGGTAGCCCTGAATACATGTATCCCTGCAAGGTGGATGGGGCAGTTTTGATCATGCTGAGCAATGGGGAGGGGTTGCCTGAATGCCTTGGGTTTTCTATCACTGCTTGGGCCCCTTGTGATTCAGTGAAAAGCTGGGTATTTCTAGTTAAAATAGGCATATTGCAAATGCTGCACCTCTGCAAGGTTTGTTTTTTTTTTGGGGGGGGGGATATAATTCAGATGCAATGAGGAGGGAAATGTTTATTTATTTAACAAAATTCATATACTACTCGATTCCTATTCTGCTTGCTCGCAGTAAAACCTGTAAGCGGTTTCCAAGAAATATTGACATTATCAATAAAAAAAACATTTAAATATCATTAAATTAACAGCAAATAAGGTCTAAACATGTCAGTATCTACATATATTTATGTGAGTATGAATGTGGACATTTGTGCAGAATAAACTCATGGCTCTATAAGGATTTGAAGGATAAGGTATAGAGAAATAAATAGAAGAACCATACCATCATTGGTTTAAACAGAATGGACTTCAAGTAGCATTATTTGGAGGATCAAACAAAATTAATATAAAATGAGTATGGTCATTGAAATTCATGTTGTCCTCCAGATAATGTAGCTTCTACTTATTGGGCCTTATGTACTATTTATGCTTAATAAGGGAGTTGCAAGATCACCGATGGTTAGAGTGAATTCAGAATGGTGTTTTTCAAACCAGGACTGAGAATCAATCAAACATGCAGAAGAAGCACATTGTACAAGCCCTTCCTAGATTACAGCACTTCAGACTGCAGGTGAGGAATCAAATCGTTTAGTATTCATCTACCTAAAAATCTTCCTGCACATTCACAGCTAGCATTTCAGGGAGGTTTTGACCTGGGTAACTCTCCAACATGCTAGCTTTGCAGTTAAGGGTATCACAAGTAAAAGCAAATAAAGTCGTGTTAAATATAGAGGGCACACTTGCTACGCATACAAACTTTAATAAGGCCGTTGACTTCTCACATGATAGCCTCATAAGAAGCCTTGAAAAATGTTGAAACAAGCTGCATAAAAATGTGTTCACAGAAGTCCTATCTATATCCAGCAACTTCTTATGATGTGCACACATGAATTCTGTTATGAGCAAATTCTGTCTGATTCGGCTCAATGATGAGGGCAGGCCATCATACATATCAAAACTGAGATGACTGGAAGCATTTCCTATTCCCCCATCATGCACCCTGCTATGCTCCTCTTCATACCTGGAAAAGCCTCATCTTCCCATCTATCACGTGTAACCAAGCCATTCATTGCTCCCTTAAAACCCAGATCCGCTTCAGCTTTCCTGTACTACTACAATCAATCAAAATGTTTATTCGGCTTTACGCCCATCATACAGTCTCACCACTTCTGCAGAATTTGTTAACTCTCTCACGCCTCCCTTATATTCTGCTTTCACTCAGGTATGCTGACTACTTGGTGTTTTCAGCCACAATGGAGGACTGCATATGTGAATTAGCCACTATAGATCAAACACCACAAAAATAGCTTCATATAATCTTGCATCACCTGGGACAAAGGTTTTTCAATGGAACCAGTTCACACATCTAACTTGTGTACAGTTATGGTTGCCCCAAAGGATACTGAAATGGACCAGGACACGGGGCAGAAAAGGACCACCAAAAAGGTCATGGGGTTGGTGCACAATTGCATTCTGGGCTTTCTAATTTAGAAGAAATGCAGTGAAGGAGAAACATGACAGAAGCCTATAAAACCATGCATGGTATGAATAAAGTAGATTGAAAGAAGTGAACCTAGGGTCCAACAATGAAGTTGATTGACAGTGGAATCAGAAAAAAAGAAAACAATTCTTCACAGAATGCACAATTTCACTGTCCCACGATATCATGGCCACCTTGCACACTCCCTTGTTCCTGCAATTGAGGGGGCACACCGCCAGAGAACTTTGTGGGGGCCCAGCCCCTTCACTGAATTTTTTTGGAGATCCTGGCCTCCCACCCCCCTACTTGGCACCCCTTGATGGCCAAATTTATTTCAGATAGCAGCCATGTGCATGATCTGGATTGAAAATGCAGTGTGGAGAAAGTTTGTGCAAATGCCATTTCTCCAATGAAAACAGTCACTCTGAAACAGTTATCTTTTAGTAGCAAAAACATGAAGGCACATTCTGGGCCTATGTGGTAAAGTAATGAGGGAAACAGGCATTTGGGTCTGGTAGTGGTACTTTCATTGGGAAAATGATATGGGGGAAAGAGTTTAAAACTTAATTCCTCTGCTCTCCATTCCCCTCCTGTTGCTTTCATGCCCTCACTGCTGGGTTCCTAGAAGAAGTATGTGGGTGGCCACTCTGGAAAGAGATATCTGACTGGATGGATCTTGGATCTGATCCAGCAAGGCTCTTCTCCTGCTTTTATGTTGTTAATCCTAGATAAATTCAGGCAGATATTAAATAGTAGAGAATGTAATAGAGTCATGGGTCCAAGCAGAAGTACCAGCAATAACAGTTGTTCTAAAAGCAGGTGCAGTATTCTCCTCAGAGTTCAAAATTAATGTGGTGGGTCATTAGATTTTCACAAGTAATAAAGAGGAAAATAAAGCAAATGGGAAGATGAAAGCCAAATCTTAAAATGATCACATGATAAAATGCATTTGGTAGCCATTTTCTTTACCTGGACAGATACTAGAATCTGGCGCAGTTCCTTCTTCAGATCAATAAAGCGATCATGATAGATGGTCAAAGCCCAAGGTTCCTTCAAGTAGCTAGTTAAAAAAGAAGAAATTTAGTTAGCGAGTAAGCCTTTCATTAGCCTCTAATAAAGTATTTACCTGCTTTTTTGCTTTTATAAATTACAGTTCTGGACCCATCAGGATAGTTTGTTCATAAAATGCCTCCCATAACAACATGGTCAATCAATTCTTTTAATGGATGTTCCTGATGTACAGCCAGCTTCAGTAATTACATTTAAAGTGGCTTAATTCAGAGCTGTGGCAAGAGCCAGTGAAGAATCCTGATTTTATCAGAATTTAAAAGCTTGAAGACCTGTGAGGAACTGTGTCTCTATTATCTGTCCTCATTTGAGAAAAGCAGATGGCAGGATTAACTGAACTCCTGCATAAACAAATTACATTTGTGTAGACAATGACACAAAGTGTTATTCATCATTAAGGTTTCTGGATTAATAAAGGCCAGAAAAACAGGACACAACAGTGTTGCAATATGTTCCTTGCACTAGTGCACTGAAGCTAAATTGAATTTATCATACAAGGAAATCCTCAGTGTTTATATTCCCTGCAATAAACAACATAAGAGCTATGAAAACCTATTTTCTGGGCAAATAAATATTTATATAAGCCACCCAGGTCTTAAGGGGCAGGGGATAAATATGAATTTTTTTTTTTAGTATAAGCATATAAAATATAAGCATATCTATTTTAGTAACTACTAGGTGCTGTAATATAAAGTAATGACAACTAAGTTAGTAACAAGTAAATGTTATTTCCAAAGGTCAATTTACACAGCCTCTACACTTGCATACAAGGGACACGGGTGGCGCTGTGGGTTAAACCACAGAGCCTAGGACTTGCTGATCAGAAGGTTGGCAGTTCGAATCCCCACGACGGGGTGAGCTCCCGTTGCTCGGTCCCTGCTCCTGCCCACCTAGCAGTTCAAAAGCACATCAAGTGCAAGTAGATAAATAGGTACCGCTCTGGCGGGAAGGTAAACGGCATTTCCGTGCGCTGCTCTGGTTCGCCAGAAGCGGCTTAGTCATGCTGGCCACATGACCCGGAAGCTGTACACCGGCTCCCTCGGCCAATCAAGCAAGATGAGCACCGCAACCCCAGAGTCGGCCACGACTGGACCTAATGGTCAGGGGTCCCTTTACCCTTTCACGTGCATAGGGCTGCCACACATTATCAGGATTTCAAAGTTGCCGCTTCGTCAACGACTTTCAGAGTGTCCTGGTTTTCAGTTTTTGAAAGTAACCCTAATTTATAGAACTTGGACACCTTGCTTTAGTTCAAGGCAAACAATTCAGATAATTTGTTAGCAAGAAGCATAGCTGGAGTGGCCAGGAAAAAGAGCAGAGCTGTTGTGTGGATCAGATCACACAGTTCAAGAAGGTGTAGCTTAAGGGCACATATTACATATGCTGGGATGTGGGAGTGAGGCTTTGTCTTGCAGGCTTCTGCCCCATCTTTCTGTGTAGACAATTCTGTATACAGTTGTGGATTAGCTTCAGCTGGAGACCAGGCCGAGGGTTTGATCCATTATTTCCTACTCAGAGCTGACCAGCCGCAACCCCAGAGTCACCCGCGACTGGACCTAATGGTCAGGGTCCCTTTACCCTTTTAATTTAGGTTCATTAATCTCAATGAGTTTACCCAAAGTAAATGCAACCCCTGGTTTCCAGTCCGTAGGCTAGGAGAGACTCGATATGTTGGTGTAGTGTAATGCTGGAGCCAGTGTGGCACAGTGATTAGAATGTGGGACCAGGGGACCAGGGTTCAATTCCGTCCTGGGCCATGGAACTCACTAGGTGACCTGGGGCCACTCACTGCCTCTCAGCCTAGTCTACCTCACAGGGTTGTTGTATAAATTAAATGAGGAAAGAGAGGAAACGTTTATGCCACCTTGAGCTCATTGCAGGAAAATATAAATGCAATAAAGAAATAGTAACAGAAATAAATTGTGATAGAGTTTCAAACTGGTGAAAAATAGAAACCTATGAGACCTCTCTCAATTCAACAGTGGTTCCAGGAGAATATGGGATTTTAATCATGGATAAAAGACATACAATTTTCAGACTATTTTGTTGAGCTAGTATTCCTCTTCCTATTATATTCAGAAGCCATGAAACAGATTTACTCCTGGACCCATCTACATTTATTAGATGCCAAAGAACAGTAACTACCTGAAGATCTCTGATTTGTTTTGAGGTTTTGTAACAAAAGTATTATTAATAGTGATAACTTATTTGACTTTGTTTTTTATAACAATTGCCTTGGCTTTAATGCTCCTTTTCATTTGCTTTCTACATTGCCAAAATATTTCATTTCCCCCTAACGCAGTGCTTTTTTTCAGGGGTACTCAGTACCAGTGTGTTATGTACTGACGTTCTCACCCTGGGCCAGCAGGGGGATACTGTAGATAGTTATGCAAATAAGGGATCGAAAGTGACGTTCAGTGATTGGATAGTTTTAAGAAAATTGTTACAGTTATATTGTACTGGAGCTCTATATAAGCAGGCTGACTGAACCCTTCAGTTCAGTTCTGTCCTGGCCTGTGAATAAACAAGAGCTGTTTGAAGAATCCGTGTGTCGTCTGATATGTTCACCCACAACTTAACACAGTGCCTCTTTTTTGTTGTTAAAAAGTGTGGCACTTACTGTAACAACTTCATGGTGAGTACCTATTTTTCTAGAAAAAAAGTACTGCCCCTACACAACTTTGCAAAAATCACCAGATTGTATTTGGCCAAAATTTTGCTTTATACTCTGGTCATCTCTCAGCTCGACTACTGCAACCTTCTTCTCCCTGTGAATTCCCTGCCAGATTCCCTGTGAATTCCCTGTCATTTCTATCCAAAATGCTTCCTTGTTTTTTCTGCACACCAAAGGAAGTATTTACTAAGACATAATTTAGTAATGGGGATCATGCTTGCTGGTTTATGTACAGCACTCCCTTTTCCTTATGCTTCAGACTTGTGCACTCCCTTTCCCCCTCCCTTCCATAGTTTGAGATAACTGTAGGGTGGTATGATGTAATAAATGGGCAAACTATGGTTATTACAAATTATACCTTGCCTTCAAACCAGCAAGTGAAAGTGAGCTTTGACGTAGTTTTTAGCTTTTGGTTTGTAGGCAAAGTAGGGCAGCTGACCAACACAGCTTGTCCGATTCAGATGCCACAGCAAGAAACACTAATCCCAAATTATGGAACAGAAAGGGAAGAAGGCGTGTGAGCACATGTAGAAAGAGGGAGAGGGCGGAGGGTGTCAGCCTTCAGGAATTCTCCCAATTACTGAACGATGGTTTAGCAAGCACATGCTTTGAGGATAGAAAAATTGTTATGAATAAAAAAGATCGATTAATTCTGGTACAATGAGCGTTTCTCATTTTCCATGTCGTTAGTACTAATTACAGAGTTAACAGCTATTAATATTCATGAGTTAATGTTCATGAATATTCAAGAAGGGGGAGATTGCTTCTTTTAAAGCCGGTTCACATATGACCAGTGCCAATGAAAAAAAGGCCAGGGATCACATTCTCCCTGGCACCCAACATTTACTCTGCACCAAGGTGTAAATCTGTAAGCCTTCAAGAATTCACAAGTCTAAGAATGCTGCTGCCTGAGGAAAAGGGAAGGGACCAAATATTTTATTTCTTGTTTAGAATGTGTGTAAGCTGTTTCCTACTGAAGGAAGAGGTCAGGGGTCAGCAAACTTTTTCAGCAGGGGGCCAGTCTACTGTCCCTCAGACCTTGTGGGGGCCCGGACTATATGGGGGGGGGGAAATGAACGAATTCCTATGCCCCACAAATAACCCAGAGATACATTTTAAATAAAAGCACACATTCTACTCATTCTACTCATGTAAAAACACGCTGATTCCCGGACGGTCGGCAGGCTGTATTTAGAAGGTGATTGGGCCGGATCCAGCCCCCGGGCCTTAGTTTACCTACCCATGGGCTAGCCTACCTAGTGCCCTTTGGGGTGGGACAGTTAACTGGAGAAGGCAGCTAAATCCCTTTTCTAAGGCTGTTGAGATTATGACAACCTTTTTGCACAAAGTGAAGTGCTGCTGGCTGAGGAGCTGCCATCCAACTGCTGCAAAAGAAAGTAGATGCTGAAGAAGAAGAAGAAGAGGAGGAGGAGGAGGAGGAGGAGGAGGAGGAGGAGAGTTGATTTTGGGACATTTGAAGGACCTAAATTAGATTTTTAAAGCCTGGTCATTTTGTTTGACCAGCTCAATATTAATTATGGCCTAAAAAAAACCCCAACAACCTCCTGTGTATTTGCTTGAGACTGTGTGGGTCTGCATGTCTGATATGCAGAAGCAATTAAGTAAAAACAAATGATAAGAATCAGGAAAATCGCAGCAAAATCAGGCAACAGAAAGATCTAAAATAAATTTTTACAGCCTGCTAAAATAAAAATGTCTTCAGTTTCTAACAAAAATGGCTTAAGGTAGGGGGCCTGACATATATTCCAAATCTGAAGCACACTACAGAAGGAGTCCTGTCATTCATGCTTGGGATGGCACTGAGAGAGGAACTATCTGAATCCTGAATCCAGTAAACCCTCTAGCTAAATATAACCTGTGTTTCTCACCCTCAGTCTCCTATCTGCATCAATAGGAGTATAGCATCTAGATCAAGGGAAGTAATAGTGCCACTGTATTCTGCTCTGGTCAGACCTCACTTGGAGTACTGTGTCCACTTCTGGGCACCACAGTTCAAGAAGGACACTGACAAACTGGAACGTGTCCAGAGGAGGGCAACCAAAATGGTCAAAGGCCTGGAAACGATGCCTTATGAAGAACGGCTAAGGGAGCTGGGCATGTTTAGCCTGGAGAAGAGGAGGTTAAGGGGTGATATGATAGCCATGTTCAAATATATAAAAGGATGTCACATAGAGGAGGGAGAAAGGTTGTTTTCTGCTGCTCCAGAGAAGCGGACACGGAGCAATGGTTCCAAACTACAAGAAAGAAGATTCCACCTAAACATTAGGAAGAACTTCCGGACAGTAAGAGCTGTTTGACAGTGGAATTTGCTGCCAAGGAGTGTGGTGGAGTCTCCTTCTTTGGAGGTCTTTAAGCAGAGGCTTGACAACCATATGTCAGGAGTGCTCTGATGGTGTTTCCTGCTTGGCAGGGGGTTGGACTCGATGGCCCTTGTGGTCTCTTCCAACTCTATGATTCTATGATTCTATCTACAATACAGGGATAATAACTCTGATCTCAATGCATGTAAAAGCATTTTATGCAGATTAAAGGGCTAAATAAATACTAAATATTATTTAACAGTTTGCAATTGACATTCAAAAAGGACAGGAATATGGAATATACATTAACAACTGCTCAAAGGTTTACCTAATCAAGTTTAATTATAAATTTTTAGTACAAGGAAGCTTTTCAAATTCTAATCCCTGGATTTCTTGGTAGTCTAGCTGCTCATTAGGAGCACAGTTATTCATTAAAAACCTAGTGATGTAATACAGAAAATAAATATCGAATGCTTCCAAATATTCATTGGCCATTTATATTTATCTTTTATACACGTATGAATAGTATGATTCAAGGTTAGGATTTTTTTTTTTTTTAATGATCTTTATTAAATTTTCAAAAGATTACAAATAACAGAACAGAAAAAGAAAAAAAGAGGTAAGAAAAAAGTAAAAAGTCTCGAGAAAAAAACCAAAAAGCAACAAAAAAGGTTTCCACCTTTTAAGCTCATTTTCCTTAACTTCTTTTCAAGACTTCCCCATATCTCCCCTTATTGTATTCCATCTTCAATTGTTTAATCAAGCAAGCTTTCCACTTAATATCCTAAAACATAATTTATTTAAAATCACTTAACCCTAGTTTAATTAAGATAATTTTTTATAATAGAATTAAGCTTTAATTCATTAATATACCTTAGCCATTTATTAAAATATATACCTTAGCCCTATATATAGAGAAAAAGAATTAAAAAAAAGAGAAAAAATATGTACCCTTCCTAAGATTGCCACTATTTCCCCTCCACCGATTCCCCATTTTTGTAATAATAAAAAATTTTTATACTCCTGAAGCGGAAAAAAAACAGACCCCCTTCGGACTGTTAGGTCCCACCCTTCCCTCCCCGGTTTCCATCCCTAGCGCAAAAGCCATTTGGTCCATCTTTTTAGCCTGGTAATCTTACGTCCGAGGCACGCAAGTCTCTCTCAGTCCCATTCAGCCGGTTTCTTCGAAAGTCTCTCTTACTTAACACCCAGGGTCAAAGATGTATTTTGTCGGTGCTGACCGTGATTCTTCCAATGAGACCTACTTGTTTACAGGTGGTGCTCCAACACTGTTTCCAAAATCTATATGTCCCAACTAGTCCAACTTTCACCTTGGTCAATTTAAGGTTCTTCTTAGCAGGTCTCCAGTTCTCTTTTCTCTTCTGTATCATCTCAGCCATCCCTTCTTTCAGCTCCTCCTGTTTGGCAGATATCTTCTCCTCCTCAATCTTTAATTCTTTTTCTTGTCCAGCTGCCTGTGTTTTGAGCAGCGAGTCCTTTTCCAATTCAGTTGGTATATCTTCAGATAACTTCGGGTTTGAAGGGCTCGTAGACAAAACAAGGCCTTTCTCATTCCTCTCTAACAACTTTCCCACGAGAGAGATCAGCTTTTTCAAGTCAGCACGTATTTCCTGTATTCCCTGTTTTAGTTCCATTCTTGTAATGTCCAAGAATCCCCTCTAGAGGGATTCTGGTTACTTAATGTTCTTTTCCCCTCCGACCCAAAAGTCAAATTTGTTTGTAACAATCTTTCTTTGTTTTCAATATTTTGTAGCAATATGACCGGTTAAAGTTTCAACTTCAATTCTTCCAACTTTGACAGCTAATTTGACAGCTGTCAAAGGTTTCTATAAATCCTCAGCAGGCTCTTGACTCGGGTTGCTCCCGGGCTTGAGAAGAATGGTACTTAGTTCAAATAAAGTAAACTCTAGTCCTCCAGCACATTAGCTTAGTCCTTTTAAATCCGTGGAATTTGTATCTTTATCCAATCCCGGCGGCTCTTTCCGCGACCTTAGTTGACAGGTCCTTGCTTTGAGCTATTTACAATAGGGGGGAGACGGACTTCCTTTTTTTTCAGCTCCCCCGCTCGCGCCGAATCCAAAGCCAAATATATTGTAATCCAATTTTCAAATTACTCACGGGTTGTTGTTCTTGCTTTTAAGTCCAAATTTAGTAGGAAGAAGTCAGCGCTGACTGAAGAATGGCTTGCGGCTTCGCTCGGCAGGGGAAGCGAAGGACTCACAGCACCACGCCACTCCCTGGCACCCGATCCGTAGCCTTTAAAAAGGCTCCTTCACGAGTCGGGAGGGCGCTTATGGTGCCCGCTGAGTCACCATGTCCACGGGCTCCGTGCCTGTGGTTTTTAAGGGTCCCCGTGTCGCCGGCACGGCAAGACCCAACCCCCTGCTAAGCCGATTCCCTCTGGAGCTCGGAGGGAATCCGCCATTAGCCAGTCGCGCCAACCCGGAAGCCTCCTCAAGGCTAGGATTTAATTCTAGCAGAATAGGAAAGCTGTTAGGGCTTTCATGTATTACTTTGCCTTTATTCTGTCTTTTCAAAAAATGCACACCTATTTACCTCTAATTAGGGTGCAAAGTGTACTGAGTGGCATTAGGCATATTCAGCCATGCTCACAGCCTCTCTTTTTGACAGAAAGGAAAATTGATGGCAACCTTAAGGAAGCCTTCAGGGTGAACTGAAGCGTTAAGGTGGAATCCTTTTCAATACAAACATGTCCCGATAATGCTTTGGAACTACCAGATTCCACAGAACTGCACATCATGTTCTGGCTTTGAGTAAACAACAAGCCTGATGTTTTGAACGTCTGTTTTACATCTAATCTTCATATTCAGCATCCATCCCAGGTTTAATATAATCCCTTAATTGCAATGAGGATTCTCTCTGTAGACTTTTTTAATGCATATATTTTATCAGTACTGTAAAAATAAAAGGAAAGCCACACACTGTGTGTCCCCCACCCTGCTTGCTTTACGGATATCTTTGTAATATTTTCCCCCTATAACACTATAATTATATAATTTAAGAGTCTATTACTCACAACTAACTAAGAGGCATTGTAAAAAGTTACTATTGTGTTTGGGTTGAAATTTATTATTAACAACTAGAATATAATTGGAAAAATATTGGAAGAGTTATTCAACTAGGTTTCAGCAAATGGCTGAGGAAAATGTGGCAGACTGCCTTGATGAATAAGTGAACATGTTTTAGGCATCTGTGAGACTGGAAAATATGCTCAACAGATGGTTTTTCTGTCACTTGATCTCCTTTTTTGTTGGAACAGGGTTAAATCTGAAGAATATTTACAGCCAGAAGTGTTAGTGATGATTTAATAACGTCTTGGATATATTTTGATTGGAAATATATTACAGGTATATTATGGGAGAGGTGGATTACATTTTCTATTAACGTTTGTGTTAAATTTTACTTGACTCAATTTGTTAATCTCTTCTTGTTTTTATCCTTTCTGTATGTATTTTCACTTGGTAAAATTCATTAAAAATGGAGGTAGGGGAAGAAAATTCTATCACGAAACTTCTTAACAACATTAGTAACATCCTCTTCATAGTCCAATGCAAGTATTATTATATGTACTTTGATTCTACCCATAACGATCAAATACCATACAAGTGTATGAGTAGATAGCATTTGGAAATATGAGAGTATTGCCAGACTCCTCTAGGTCTCACTTATATAGGATATGGGCCACAGGAAAAGCTGTTACACATGTAATATTTCCATGTATGACTCATTCATGTGTTAATCTTAACATGTCAGTAATCAATAGTCCAGGTGGGTGCAACACTAGCAAGCTCATGTTACATGCAATGGGCAATGGGCAAAGTGCATTAAAATACAACCAATTAGCCACGCAGAGCAAGCTTCCATTGGCTGAGAGATTACCAAGTGGTCTGCATCTGATTCAAATCATGCCTTTGGTACCTGCAACTAGACAAAGGGGATTGTGTTTGTATGTGTCCCGAGAGACAACTGGGAAGTGGGTACTGGAACTTGTACCTGTGCTGCATTGATAACAAATAGGACAGGGATTCATTTGTGAGTATGATTTCATTCTAAATCTCACTATACTTCAAGGAACGATAATCATCTGCATTGATATTCAAAAGTGCATTACCATGCCTACTTTCCAAATTGCTGAAGCAATTTTACAAAACTGAAATCAATTTACATTTCCAGTGCAGTGGTAACTATCAAATGTAAAGGAAAAGCTCCATAAAAGTGTAGCTAACATCATGAACTCAACTGAGGTACAACAGTCTAACTTGTATATGCAATACAAGATAAGTCACACTGTTATAACTCACAGGATGCATGTCTGTTGGGCCTAGTTGTCACTGTTAATTCAGAAATTTAATTAATTTTGAAACAATATTGCTATCATGAAATCTAGCTCTACAGGGTTGAAGCCTTCAACCTGATGAGTGCAAGGCAGTGAGAAAATTCATGGTTAGATATGGCCTCTAATTTAAAAGATAATTTGCATGTCATAGACAGGCAAATTAACTCCCAGGTGACAGCTGTTTTACTGAGTTCATAGGGCAATGGATTTTGTGTAGAGGAAAAATATAATCCTGCTACAAAAGGATAAAAATAAGCACTCTTCTGCCTTACAAAAAAAAGAGTCAAAAAGTACGGTATGCTTAACAGTACTACTGACAAATTTTATTTCTTTATTAAAACAATTTATATACTACTTAACTACAATAGTCTCTAAGCAGCTTCTAAAGACACAATATAAAAAGAAAAATCAGCTAAAACTATAAAATAAAATTTCAATTAAAATGCTTCCTGGAATTAAAAAAAAAAATCCCTTTTCAGAAGGAGCCGGAAGTTCAGAAGGGGTGGAATACAGTACTAACTTTATTGTATCTTTTTCCTAAACTTGTTATCTCCTCCAACCATGGGGAAAGCTACAATAAAAATTAAACAAAACAAGCCAAAACTAAATAAATAAGCCAATATAATATTTTTGTATTTCCTGCCCAAGAAAACTATACAATTAGATAATCCACAACCCTATTTCCAAAAAAGCAAGAAAGATGCCGTGACCTCCCTGTTGAATAGATACCTATGTAAATTGGATATTTTGATAAATTTCCTTGCGCTATTGTGGCATTAATGATACTACCAGGATTATGTAAAAATTTCAAGAGGCTTATGTTGCTTGCTACAACCATCTCTGCTGTCTTGCAGGTAACAGGCAAGCCAGCAGAGAATACTTGCATAAACAGGTACCACTGTGGCAGGAAGGTAAACAGCGTTTCTGGGTGCTCCAGCACTCGTCACGGTCCTCCATGCACCAATAGCTGTTTAGTCCTGCTGGCCACATGACCCAGAAAGCTGTCTGTGGACAAACGCCGGCTCCCTTGGCCTGAGGCAAGATGAACACCACACCCCACAGACCCCTTGGACTGGACTTAACTGTCCAGGGGTCCTTTACCTTTACTTGCATGAGTATTAGTTGCAGGGCATTTTTTTCATCTGGAACTTGCCAGAACTCAGTTCCAGCACCTCTCAGGTGGGCACCACTGCCATTATAAGAGCATGAGGGAGGCGTTAATGGTGAGTTCTGGCACCTCTTTTTCTAGAAAAAGTAGCATGAGGTAGTAGTCAACTAGGTTTTACTCAGAGTAGGCTTCCTGATATTAATGGATGTAAATTAGATGTATTCATTGATTTTAAGAAGTGTACTCTGAGTAAAACTTAATTTTTACTCAGAGTAACACCACCCATGGTCTCAAAGCATACTGATACTGGGAATTTCCATCACCAGCACTGAATGCAGATCGGTTATTAATAGTGTTTGCTCTATACTACAAATCATCAATGAAATGGACTAGATTCTTACTATGGGGAGGCCTGGGTTCAGTTCCTCACTCAGCCATGAAGCTCACTGAGTGGCTTTGGGACAGCCTCCAACTCTCAGCGTAACATACTTCACAGGCTTGTTGTGAGGATTAGTGGAAAGCAGGGGCAGGGAAGAGGACAATGCCTTTATCACCAGCAGCTTCATCATTTTATGAGTATGCCACATTTCCATGGTAAAATGTTAAGTTGTGGGTGAACATATCAGACGACACAGCGATTCTTCAAACAGCTCTTGTTTATTCACAGGCCAGCAGAACTGAACTGAAGGGTTCAGCCAGCCTGTTTATATAGAGCTCCACTAGAACGCAACAGTAACCACTTTCTGTAACTATCCAATCACTGAACGTCACTTTCAATTCCTTATTTGCATATGTGGACCTGAGTGAAAACTATCTACAGTATCCCCCTGCTGGCCCAGGGTGAGAACTTTAGTACATAACATAAACCATGCTGAAGTCAGCTCAAGTTTCATTGGAATAGCACTGTAAATATTAAACCCCCCCCATGCAAACCAGATTGCTAAAACTGCTGCGACACTTGTACACTCATTCAGCATCCATTGGCTCACATTGAAACATTAAATTCCTAGAAGAAAAAGTAAGGTGTAACTGTTAAATAAATGAATGATAAGTCAATTAGTCCGGCAGTACCAGGGGAGCTGGGATTTATCTGTGCAGTGCTCTCCATGGACCTTGTGTTCATCTAACCAGACAGGGGTTCTTATTTCTGCTCCTGCCTACAACCAGGAGGAGGAGCTTTGCCAAAAGTGCCCCAATAATAACTGAATTAAGACAGACTTTATGTACTAAAATTAACTCACCTGTAGAGATCTGTGATCAGTCCTTCCCTCCAGCGAGAACAAAGATTATTAAGAAGACGCTCGTGCTGTGCAAATAAACAGATGTAGTTGGAGACAGGAACAGGATCCTTTGAAAAGCAGGTAATTGTTTCTATCATACTGTACTGGTTGACATGTATTCTGAAGTAGTTTCCCTTTATTGCATCTCCTGTTGTGATTGCCATCCCCTGTGATAAATTAAGAAAACAGTTGTGACAGCAGACAGAGGAAAACAAAGTTGGACAGCATATTGCTAAAGAGGGATTAGCAAACTCTGAGGTGTTTTATCATCAATACTCTTGGATATCTAGGAAGTCATAATTCTCTGTTGTGGGTTATACACAATAACACCGTCTGTCTTGCTATTCAATGCAAAATTAGCTGTGGTTAAATGTTAAGGGTGGTACTCAGCTAAGTTATACTCAGAGCAGACCCATATCTGGCAACCTCAGTGAATCTACTCTGAGTAGGACTGTCACTGAATATCACCCTTAGTGTCCTGTGTTTTTACTGAAGAGGACATACACCAGGACACCCACAAGACTGGAGGGCACTGAGGAAGGTTGTCACCTTATCCTAAACACAGAGAGAACTTCAAGTGGTAAAGTTTTCACTATCATTGCATCGCTATGTTCAGCTTACAATACAGCCACAGATTTCCTAGAAAACTGAAAGCTGCAGCAGTACCAGATCACATAGGCCTGCTTTACACGACTCACATATTTTTAGAACTTACGTAATTAGGTTGTGATTCTTGTACATCCAAGCGAGAAGGAATTCCAGGTTTAAAAATATGCACATAATTATATTTTCCAGGTAGAACACCACCTGTCAGAAGCAATGAGAGGTGTTGTGAAGATCTCTATAATGGCTGCCAGCATATGTGACAGCTAATTTGTTAATCATAAAATATGATAATTCCACGTTTTAAACTCTTTGTTACAATTTTTTTTTGTTATTTCTAAAACAATGCCATGGTGATTGGAGCAAGAACAGGTAGTACCTTGCTGTTGTTTCATAGGTTCATCTGAACCATGTGTAAGCACCTAGAACCCCTGGAATCTTACACAGCTCAGTGATAGTGGCGGCATGCAACTATATCTATATATGAATTTGCACTTGACATCTATGCCAGATGTTCATGAGAAAAAATTCTGCCTGGGGAAAAAATCCTCTTGATATTAAAATATAGGAACAATAGTTTTCTAAAACTGATACTTTATACACCTTATACCAGGGGTTGTCAGCCTGGTTCCTACCGCCCACTATTGGGTGTTTCAGGATTCTAGGTGGGCTGAAGGGGGTTCTACGGCACAAGCTGAATCCTCCTTCCATCGAGCACTGGTGGGCGGCAAGGAAATTTTACCACCAAGAAAGATGCATTAGTGGGTGGTAGGTATAAAAAGGTTGACTACCCCTGCCTTATACAAATGTTAATTTCCTTCACTTCACATTTCATGCTACACAAGATGAAAATATTGTAGAAATGCTAAACAATGAAAAGGAATGTTCTTGGCCCACCTTGAACTTTGCATCCCTTGTATATAGGGATGAGTCTATCCAAATCTTCTGGGGGTTCAAAAACTGGCTCCAAAGTTGGATCAAAAAGATTTAGCATGGTTGCAGCAAGCTGGAAGCCAACCTCTTTTGAGCTGAAATTGCTGTGTGTCCATTCATTGGCATAGTATATATTGGAGAACTTGGTTAAAGAACCTGCAGCTCTGATGGCGATATCATTAGTATGGAAGTTGGTATCAATCACAAGCCTCCCGTCGTAAACTAGACATGCATCATTAATTGCCTTGAAGGTCTCATAATCCACTCTTTTTTCAGTAAAGTTAAAGAATGCCTAAAAATAAGGCAGTAATTAGTCATCCTATAAAACAGGCAGAGCCAACATGGTGCCCTTCAGATGCAGCTACACTAATCATCATGCTTGAAGGCACCCACTTTCAGCTAAGGGGCAGTGCCTTTGAGTCTGCAATCTGCAGGGATCAGCTGTGCAATTCCCATGGGGAACTCTGTCACACAGCTGATGCAGTTGCATCTCTACCTGCCTCACACCTGACGTCGCATATGATGTCAGGTGTAGGACAGGTAGTTATGGTTTGGAGAAAATGGCTTGTGGGCCAAATTGGGACTCATGCCGGACCAAATGTGACCCTTGGGCTGGAGGTTCCCCATCCCTGCCATAAAGGCAATCCACTGGGGTTATTGTGCCCCATTGAGGGACATCAAGTTATCAAGTCCACACATATGTTAGAGAAGGTGCAACAACTTAGGCACATATTTTCATATGCATTGGGAGTGACTACTGCTTCATGCATTTTAGTTATGTGTCTTTGAGGAGATCTCAGAAATTATGGGGTGAGAAATATTGATGGATCCAATTAGCGCTTATTAGCTTAAATAAAGCTCTGTTGTCCAAGGATCTGATTATTTGCTTGATAGTAGCTGGTAGGCTTGAGGCTGCTAAAAAATGGAAGTCTCCTTGGACATTGTCATGGTATGAAAGGGTGTGGAGCATAGCCCAGCAGAAAAAACAGACTTGTTCTGTTTAGGGCAATTGGAAATAACAAACACTGAAACTTTTGATACAACTTGGAATAGATTTATTCATTTATTTATCAGTAGAGGTGGATCTGGCCAAAATGCTCCATATTCTAAAGACATACATGGTCTGACATATGTCCGCCATGTTGATTCTCTTGATTAGAGATATCAAATTTCCAGTGATATTCTCCTTAATCTAATTCAATAAGATCAGTACAAGGGGTAGTCTCAAAGTAAATTGCGTCACTGCTATTATTATATGTATAGTTTCCCTCCAAAAATCATAGGTGACTCGACATTCCCACCACATATGTAATAACTGCACAGTTCTGGTTAAGCACTTCCAGCATTTAAAATGATTTATGAGTAGATTTTATTGAACCTAGCTCAAATTAAGTACCAGCATAAAAGCTGTTTATATTGAGCTTTTCTTACTGATAAGCTGAGTTAGGACTCTCTCACAGAGCTCCAAATCTTGACCAATTTCTGCTCGGAAATACTAAACCCCAGATCTCTTTTCCACCTTGTTCTGATTACTGAGTCCCTTTCCCTAAATCCATTAACTATTTATAATTTTTGGTCGAAATACTTTTTGCCGTATTATCTGATGTAATTTCCCCCCTAGGAACCATACCTTACCACACAGGTTGAACCTACAAATTTAGACAGCAGATATTGGAACCACGGGAAAATCTGTTCTCTTGTTTTTTTGACTAATTACATGTCTTATTAACATCAGTCCATTATTTACTAGATACCCAAATTTATATATCACATTTTTTTCCTAGTTAACAAAATCCAACAGCTGATTGACTCAGATATGATGACTTAATATAGATAAAAGTACAAAATTTCCCATTTGTACTTGACCCATTTTTTCAATAATGAATGTGGAATTTAACTTTGTTTTAATAAATTTCCCCTCTCATTTTCAGACGTTCACCTTAATGTTTCAAATGGGGCATTAAGTTGTCCAACTGATATGAATCTTTACCTTATCTTGTGCAAGCCATATTTTTAATCAAATCAGCTAGTATTATTGGTTACTCTTGTGAGACATTTATCCTGCTATATACATTTATCAAGAATTTTCTGCCAAACATTTGGTTCCTGTGTATTCATTGTATGATCACAGTCTTGCTAGCATTTATCTGAGGCATTCATGACAAATTCAGTTTTTCCTATTTACAAAAATCCACTTTTATTTTTTGAACAATAGTTCCCTCTCTTTTTGATACTGTTACCTAATTTTATACAGACGTGTATAACCAGTTGGTTACTAATTTCCAACGTATAATGTTGAGCAAAGGGACCCCAACTGAAACAATTTCCACTTTCTGATTGTGTATTTTATATGCTGATACAGCTCCATACTTGTCAATTATTTGGAACCCATGATTTAAAGATTCCCTAGGGCTTTCTAAAGACAATGTGGCATCAGTTGTATATAGGAAGATCCTAATCTGACCCATTTTAAGCTTGATCCCTCGTATTTGTGAATCTTCCTTTGTTGCAATGGTGAATGGTTCAATTGCCATAGCAAATTGGAATAGGGAAGGCAGATAGCCTTGTGCTGTAATTTTCTTAAATTAAATTGCTCTGTTTTATTGTCTGAAATGCTTTGTAAATTAGGAAACCCATACTGTTCTTTCTGGGACTCTTTCCCCTTTGGGTATCTTTTTGGTGACATCTTAACTGAGAAAGATGTAATCTTACTGCTCCATAAATTTCTGACTTATGTACAAAACACAGTAATCCATTAATTTATCCTATTTCTTCCTTTCATTATTAGCATAAACAAACATAAGCAAAACCAAAAACATAGCATATAGTTACAATTTCCTAAGCACTCCCCAAGTATTAATTTAATTCATCAGTTGACTCTAATCAACATTTAAACTAAATAATTAATCAAAACACCAATTATATTATTTTAATGGGGGGAAGAATACATTAATTTAACTCCTCAGTTAAGTAATTTCTCACCTATCAAATGCACTTGACCATAATGTGTGCATTTTGATAATCATCTGAATGTATGTCCACTGAAAATAATGAAATGCAGATGGAGAACATCTGTATCCAGATGGGCACCCAAGTGATATCATTCACCTACACTGAATTAATATTCAACAGGGTGTTGATTTTGAATGTGCATCTAGATCCACATTCTTTTTCTCAGCTGGTCAAACATAATTGCACAGGGCTAGGCTTGGAGGGCGTTGAAACCACAAACAGAATGCGAAAGCATTTTCTCCTTCCATGCACACCTTCACCTTCAGAGTGAGGGCGATGAAAAAGGCTTCATCTAGCATGACATAATCATATAGCTTCACGTGGTATGAGTTTTAACCAAATGATTCCTGATTAGCTTATGACTCTTTAAAGGGCAGGGGCTGCTGAAGGAACAGCAATTTGGAGAAACATTTACTGCTTTAGATGTGAAAAAATAGGCACAGGGAACAGTGGGGGGTTGGTTTTTTGGTGGATCTTCCCACCTCTCTACCAGCAACTTTTGCATCAAAACCTGAACTTCATGACAATTTGGCAAAGCAATACCTTTAATTATCATTCTGACATGGGCTCAGTTCTCAGAAAACAGCAACATTTTTAAATGAACATTAAAATAAAAACAAGTTATGAAAATTTATTTTAAAAGTTGATTTGTGTTTTAAAAGTTCAGCCACCACAAGGAAATGCCCCTGAACAGCTCTTTTTCATTTCATTGTACGAGAGGATGTCCCTGTGGATTGTTGCATCCTTTTAATTCAATAGTTCAGTGTCTCTGCTTAATGGAAGGATGTTACATAACAAAGACATATATACTTACAGAACACTGCAATCTGAATGGCTTTGTATTAGTAGTGAAAGATGCAAACTCAATTGGGTCCGGGTGGGTGCCATCATTCCACTGAGCCAGCAGACTGTCATGATACACAGTCACACCAGCTCTGGACAGGGCTCTCTGGACAGCATTTTCTATTGCGTTGTTATTAAGAGAAGTAACATTTGAGCATAATGGAGGATGCACAAGATGTATGAGGCTGCCATTAATTCCTAATGATAAGAGAGCTGCTATAGTAGTGTAAATGTCAATTGTATTCCCATAGACAATAACATTCCCTGGGAGGGCAGAAAAGAGAAAAAAATAATTTAAGACATATAATAAAAACCTTATTAGTGTAACTCAGATGATAATAATACTGAACTGATCTGTGACCCTCTTGTTGCTCTGATGCTATGAAGTAAACAATGTTACCTAGCAACAGTTGCTAGGATAATTTAGTGAAGACTCTACAGAATACATCCGACAAAGTAGCAAGCACTTAACACAGAATTGGACATTAATTATGCCCCCAGATTTTGAAACCCTTTAGTCTGAGAACCTTTTTTTTTTGGGGGGGGGGACCTTTAGCAAGCTCCTTTACCCAGCCATTTCTCATCTTTTGTTTGGTTACAGTACTTTCAAATAAAAATTAAAAGTCCTGCAAAAAGGATATGGGGAATTGGGGGAGGGGAGAGAAGAAGTAACATAGCTATCAGAACTCAGAGGATTCTCTCTCATCATTCTCTCTCATCAACCAGGGAAAAAAATGTGTGTTTCTTACATATCTATCATTTCCTCGTGTTTCTTTTCCTTGGTCAAATATAATGAAATCCACAATGGGCAGGGAACATTCACTTAAGGAGTTGGGGACTTGCTGTAGGAAACCCCAAAGAAACTGAAGGCCTGTCTAATAAATATGTATAGGGCTCATTCCAAGCAAAGTTAAGCTTTCTAGCATTATACTGTATTTTGGGGTGTAGGTCCTAAATAAAGTGTGAATGGGTTAGATGCACAGGAGAAATGAAGAGGGAACTTACTCAGGAGCCCTGGTTAGCTGCAGTTGTTAGTGGTAAACTTGGGTTTGCTGCCTCACAATTTGTAAAGTGGTCCTTAATCCCACTTAATTTAAAACAAAAAGTTAGGCATGTAATTCTCTTTTGCCCATTGAAAGAAAGGGATTGCCATGTTCATAAGTTTCCATTATGCGCACATGGTGTACAAACCAGGGCTAACTCCTGACTAAAGAAAGCTTAGTCAATGGCCTGGTTTACTTCTGTGGAGGCTGGTCCATAAGAGCAAATGCGGTACTGCCCAATCAACTTAAGTTTGTCTTCAACCAACCCACACCTGCCTGCCTCTTTACTTATAACTGACTCAGGGGGGTGGCCCTGGCTATCATCTTCCTCTTCCTTAGTCTCTGTGTTGCCCTTGCAGAACTCGGCAGGGAGATCGGGACAAAACCAGAATTAGTTGGCTCAGGCTATCATTGTCTTTGGCTCCATCTGCTGTTGGCCTCCTTGCCTTCTGCTGCACTATTCCCGATGGGCACCAGCCACCCCTGGTTTAGCTGATTTAGAAATTAAATGTGCATATTAATTAAAAACATATTTATGAAGCAAAAATACTTTATTTTTCAAGTTATATATTTATTATTTTACTTGTAAAATTACTATCCTGCCCTTCCTCCCAAAGGAGCTCAAGGCAGCAATGTTTGTATTACAGCAAGATTAATATTAGAATACTTATTCTATTGTATGTGTGAGGGGGGATGCCTCTTCGAGATGACACCCACCATATGAAGCTGTTATAAGCACTTACATTAAAAATACTTTTTTAAAAAAATTCCATTTATTACCTAATTAAACAGGGGACCCTTTTGGATGAGCAAAAAGTTGATTAAATGTAATTAGTATTTAGCTGGAGGTACAATATGAACTCCCTATGGTTGGTTTTCTTCTTTACAGAAAACTGATTCCTGATACATTTACAAATATTCAAAATTAGAGAATGGTCAAAACAGACATTCCTTTCAATAGTATTAAGTTTTCTAATTATTTTGTTGTGACTGTCCTGACACGCATGAGAATTGTCTGGGACTATTTTATTCATTGTTGGCAGTATTTAGAGATGTTACAAAGCAATATTCATTTCAAATCCTACTATAAAATCAAAAGTAGTATTGAAGATATTCTGCTATGTTAACACTGCTGAATTAGGGTAAGTAACAAAGAAATAGTTTTGGAATTTGACCACAATCCAGTCCTTCATAAAAAGGCATGAGTGGTGTAGCTTTGGAGTTGCATTTAAAAAAAATATTTACCGTATTTTTCACTCTATTAGACGCACCAGACCACAAGACGCACCTAGTTTTTGGAGGAGGAAAACAAAAAAAAAAATATTCTGAATCTCCAAAGCCAAAACAGCAAGAGGGATCGCTGCGCAGTGAAAGCAGCAATCCCTATTGCTGTTCTGGCTTCTGTGATAGCTGCGCAGCCTGCATCCGCTCCATAAGACGCACACACATTTCCCCTTACTTTTTAGGAGGGAAAAAGTGAGTCTTATAGAGCAAAAAATACGGTACTTCATACATATAACTCTCCAAAACAGTGTAAATTTTAATGAACATTTTATATTCTTTGTAAACAGCTTAGAAATTCTATTTACATTAAGCTGTGTACAAATAAGATAAATAAATAAGACTGCAGTTTTCTCATTTTCAGAAGAATCAGAGCCAGCAAAGATTGTACTGGATTTCTCACCATTCAGAACAAGGTGAAGAAAACAATTGTATATGTCTATGTTGTTTTATTCCAAAGAAGCCATAAGGTGCTAAGAAAGGAGGGTGAACTTCAACAGCCGATTTCCAGCAATGAAAATGGATGGCAAATTTCCAGGTATAATGATCTGGGTCAGTATTAGCTTCGGCAGGCCCTAGGAGAGCTCATTGCCAGCGAAGACAGATGTTCTGATAAGGTTCAAAACTTATTTGAACACTTACACCCCCAAAGGATTGGGGATTGCCAAAGCCCAACACAAGTGAAGTTTCAGGAATTTAAAGAGGCAGGGTTCTAGTTGTGAGCCACAGAGGCACTCAAGAGTTTGGTCTCTGCTTTCTCTGAGGGAGACCTTCCACCTCCAAGAGGTATTTGGGGAGTCTCTCTTCAGACTCAGGGCCCAGTAAATTCTTAGACCTCAGCACAGAGATGCAAGACATCCTCCCAGCAGCTTACGTCTTTTATTGTGGTTGCCCAACGGTCACAGTGCTGCATCTGTGTGTGAGGTGGCCTTGAAGAGCACCTTCACCACTATTGCTTTGCAATGATGATGGAAAATTATTTTAAAATATAAAATAACTTCAAACTTAATTCCCAGCTGGCAGCAGGTGCTGCAGGTGTTTGCTAGGGTCACAACACCCAGAATACCTTGCTCTGGGGAAGAGCAAAGGATAGGGCAAGAGGTCAACAGAGTTCAGCAGAAGCCTTGCTGACTGGTTGATAGCTAGCAACATAGCAGCATGCAGAGGCAGACAGCAGGTTGGGTGGTGGGTTGGCTGGCACCCAAGCAGCCATAGGAGGAGCAACAGCAGTTGGGTGGCCAGCCAGCCAGCCAACAAGACATTGACATGGAAGCAATGGTGGCAAGTGACCCCATGGACAGCAGATTGGGTACATGATGCTCCATCCATCTCTATATGCCACCTGAGCCATGTGACTCAGTGTGGGCTCGTGTTAGGGCTGCCCTTGCTTCACCTGTCAGCTGCAGTATGTGTACAGGTTCATGTAAGAGGAGAGAGTCCCAAGTTGTTCAGTGCTCTGAAGACAAGAACCAGCACATTGAATTGAGCCGGAACCAAACTCAAACACCCAAGCCCCCATAAATCAGTCACACTGCTGCATTGTACACCAAGTGAAGCTTACATACCCTTTTGAAGGGAAATCCCCACATAGTGCAGTTGCAGATGTCAAATCTGTTGTTTTTTTTTTATAATAATTTTTATTAATTTCCACACATATAATAAAGAACAATGTAAAACAGTATCACATCATACTCATCGGTTCTTACCCTTCTTTCTTTGACTTCCCCATACCTCCCCATCCCTGCATCCTTGTTTAATAATTCTTTAGCAACCCTTAAGTCCATTATCTTAGTTCCCTTTCATAAAAGTTTCTTAAGTTTTTTTATTTACTGCTGCAATTCTTTACTTCTTACCCCCTGACATCCTAACATTCCTCAATTTTGCAATTATTTTTAAGATATATTTTGAAGTTCTTCCAGTCCTCTTCCACTGTCTCTTTCCCCTGGTCCCGGATTCTGCCCGTCATCTCGGCAAGTCCCATAAAGTCAATCACCTTTGTTTGCCATTCTTCCAGAGTAGGTAGTTCTTGCGTCTTCCAATACTTTGCCAGTAGAATTCTTGCTGCTGTAGTGGCATACATAAAGAAAGTCCTATCCTTCCTTGACACCACTTGGCCCACCATGCCCAAGAGGAAAGCCTCTGGTTTCTTAGGAAAAGTCCACTTAAGGACCTTCTTAATTTCATTATAGATCATTTCCCAGAAAGCTTTAACCTTTGGGCAGGTCCACCAAAGGTGGTAGAAAGTGCCTTCAGTCTCATTACATTTCCAACACTTATTATTAGGCAAATGATAAATTTTTGCAAGCTTGACTGGGGTCATGTACCACCGGTAGATCATTTTCATAATATTTTCTCTTAATGCATTACATGCAGTAAATTTAATACCGGTGGTCCATAACTGTTCCCAGTCAGCAAACATAATATCATGACCGATATCTTGTGCCCATTTAATCATAGCTGATTTCACCGTTTCATCCTGTGTATTCCATTTTAGCAGCAAGTTATACATTTTTGATAAGTTCTTAGTATTGGATTCCAACAGTTCTGTTTCTAGTTTTGACTTCTCTTTCTGAAATCCTATTTTCCTGTCCTGTTTAAACGTCTCATTTATTTGATGGTAATGCAACCAATCTCGAACCTTAGGCTTTAGTTTCTCATAACTCTGAAGTTTCACCCTTTCACCATCGTATTCTAAAATCTCATGATATTTTGGCCATTTAGAATCCATATTAAGCTTTTTTACTTCCCTAGCTTCCATTGGTGACACCCACCTAGGGGTTTTACTTTCCAACAAATCTTTGTATCTAATCCAAACTTTATACAATGCTTTCCTTACAATATGGTTTTTAAAGCTTTTATACACCTTTACCTTGTCATACCATAAATATGCATGCCAACCAAAACTATTGTCATACCCTTCCAGGTCCAAAATGTCAGTGTTCTCAAGAAGTAGCCAGTGTTTCAACCAGCAGAAAGCTGCTGATTCATAATAAAGTCTTAAGTCCGGCAGGGCAAACCCCCCTCTATCCTTTGCGTCAGTTAAAATCTTAAATTTAATTCTGGGCTTTTTGCCCTGCCAGACAAATTTTGATATATCTTTCTGCCACTTCTTGAAACATTCCATCTTGTCCACAATCTGCAGCGTCTGGAATAAAAACAACATTCTAGGCAATACATTCATCTTAATAGTAGCGATTCGGCCTAACAAGGAAAGTTTCAACCTTGACCATATTTCCAAATCCTTTTTAACTTCTGACCAACATTTTTCATAATTGTCCTTAAATAAGTTCACATTCTTGGATGTTAAGTTTACCCCCAGGTATTTTACCCTTTTTGTTATTTCCAAGCCTGTTTCATTCTGAAAACTCTCTCTTTCTTCCATTGTTAAATTTTTTTCCAACACTTTCGTTTTTTGTCTATTCAATTTAAAACCTGCTACTCGACCAAATATATCAATTAATTCTAATACTCTTTTAGTACTAGTGTCTGGCTGTTGCAAAGTCAATACTAGATCATCTGCGAATGCTCTTAATTTATAATGTCTAACTCCGACCTGAACTCCTTTAACCAACTGGTCCTTTCTGATCATGTTTAACAATACCTCCAGGACTGATATAAAAAGCAAAGGGGATATTGGGCAACCCTGTCGTGTACCTTTTTCTATAGGTATTTCTTCTGTTACCACATTATTTACAATTAATTTGGCCTTTTGTTGAGAATATATTGCACCTATACCGTTTTCAAAACCTTGGCCTACCCCCATCCCTTGGAGATTCTTTTTCATAAAAGTCCAACAAATGTTGTCAAAGGCTTTCTCTGCATCCACAAAAATCAAAACTGCTTTCCTATTAATGTCAACGTCCAACAGCTCTAAAATATCTATAATGTTTCTCACATTGTCTGACATATGTCTACCTGGGAGAAAGCCTATTTGGTCCTTATGAATCTCTTCTGCTAAAACTCTTTTCAATCTTTTTGCCAAAATGTCTGCAAAAATTTTGTAATCCACATTGAGTAAAGATATAGGGCGGTAGTTTTTAACCTGGTTCTTCTCAGTCTCTGTTTTCGGTATAAGTGAGATGAAAGCCTCTTTCCACGATTCAGGTGCCTTTTTCCCCTTCAAAATTTCATTGCAAACTTCCTTCAATGGTTGTGTCAGCCATTCTTTCAACATTTTGTAGTATTTGGCCGTCAGGCCATCTGGTCCTGGTGATTTTCCCAATTTCATATTTTGAATGGCACCCTCTATTTCTTGTTCTGTTATTTCCTCATTTAAGATCCTTTTACTTTGTTCTGAGATTTTTGGTAAACCGTATTTTCTGATGAATTCTTCTATTTCTTGCTCGTTGATTGGCCCTTGTGCATACAATTTCTTAAAGAAGCTTTGAAAACAAATGTTGATCTCATTGGGTTTATGGATAATTTTTCCATCCATTTCTAAACTTGTTACAGTATTCATTTTCTGCCTTTTTTTCAATTGCCATGACAGAAGTTTCCCACATTTATCCGCTGATTCAAAAGTTCTTTGTCTCATTTGCCTTATCTTCCATTCTATTTGTTGGTTCATAAGCTCCATGTACTGCATCTGATAGAACTTTATTTCTCTCAAAATCTCATGGGATTTTGGTTTAGACCTCAACTTCTTCTCTCCTTCTTTTATTTTTTCTAAAATTTTTTCCTTCTTCTCATTTTGTTGCTTCCTCTTAATAGAATTTTGTTGAATCAGGAAACCTCGCATCACGGCTTTGCTTGCGTCCCAAATTATTCTTTTTTCCACATCTGTTTTCCTGTTGATCTCAAAGTAATCTTTTAATGTTTTAAGGGCCTTCTTGTGGATCTCTTCATCCTTAAATAGGGTGTCATTCATTCTCCATCTAAAGGATCCAGTTGTTGTTAGTTTCATCTCCATCTTCACCGCATTATGGTCGGAGCACGTTTTTGGGCATATTTCTACTTTTTTTGTTCTTGGCGCCAGACTGCTAGAAATCCAGATTTGGTCTATTCTTGTCCATGTCATTTTTGCTTCAGAGAAGAAAGTTCCCTCTCTCTCTAGAGGGTTCTTTATTCTCCAAATATCAATCAAGTCCATTGTTTCAGTCATTTCGAAAAAGATCTTTGGTAGTCTCCCTTCTTTTGAAATCACTTGTCTCTGTGCTTTATCCATGTTTGTTGAGACAACTCCATTCATGTCTCCCATCATTAGGATTTTATAATCTAAAAAGTCAACTAATGTCTCATGCAACTTCCTAAAGAATTCGGCCTTCCCTTCATTTGGGGCATAAACTCCCACAATTAATATCTTTTCTCCTTGAATTTGTATTTCAATTGCCAGGTATCTTCCTTGTTCATCTTTAAATATCAATTTTGGAGCCAACTTTTCCTTTGCATAGATCACCACACCTCTTTTCTTTACTTTGTCTGATGAGATAAATTCTTGACCAAGTCTCTTATTTATCAGTAATTTCCTATGTATCCTGGCAATATGGGTTTCTTGCAAACATATTATGTCTAATTGTTCTTTCTTCAAAATGTGAAAAACCTGTCTTCTTTTCCGAGGAAGGTTCAAACCGTTACAGTTCCAACTAAGGAGTTGCAGAGACATTTTGTATTTAGGTAGCTGTTCCTCCAACTGCTCCAAGCTTCTGCTCTTCCTCCGATGGTGGTAGTGAAAGTCCAAATGACAAATTTGCTATATCAGGTGGTTCCCTCTCCTCCACGGTTCCTTTCTGCAGATCCTCCAGGTACCTCTCCAGAAATTGTTCTTTGTCCTGAATTGTTTTTATTTTAATCTTCCTTCCTTTGAAGTTAAAGGACAATCCTTGTGGAAACTCCCATCTGAATGGTATAGTGTTTTTCTTCAGCAGGTCTGCTAGGCTTTTGTAATATGTTCTCACCTCTAAAATGTATTTAGGAATGTCCTTAAAAATCTGTATCTGACAATTTTGGATCACCAATGCCTTTTGATAATGCAGATTCAATATTCTATCTCTTTCTTCTTTTGATCTCAGTGTAATTAGACAGTCCCTTGGTTTTTTATCCTGCTTTCTACCCAGTCGAAAGGCTGATATTATCTCAAGTTCCTCGTCTTCCTCCCATTCCTCCTGCCAAAAAGTTATGATGTTCTCTGTAAGAAATTTCACAAGGTTGTCCCCTTCCCCTTCAGGCACCAATCTAAATTTTAAGTTCTTCTCTTTACGTTGAAGTTCCAGTAAGGAGAGGGCTGCATCATGCTCATTCACTTTTTTAATAATAGGCCCAAACTTTTCCCTTGTCTCTTCAGCCGTTGTTTTTGCACTTTCTGCAATCTTTCGTGTTTCTGAATTTTCCTGAATTAATCTATTTATAGAATCTGTGTTAGATTTAACACTAGCTGTATTCACATCCAACCTTGTTGTCAACTCTGTTAATTTTTTAGAATTCTCTGTCGATAGCTTTGTCAATGCTTCCAGGGATTGATTTATTTTAAGTAGTGCCTGAGTCATAGGATCCATAGAAGCTGGTGTTTTTTCCTGCACAGCTACAGTTCCTGATATAGAGCCCCTTTTCTTCTGAGATTGTTTTGCTTTCTGCCTTGTTACTATCTCTTCTGTAGGGGCACTCATATCCTCAAGGTCGTTTTCACAGAGTTGATTCCCAAGTGGAAAATCCCACTGTTACTTTTCCAAGTGCAACAGTTTCACATAGAACCCTCTAGAGGGAGCATTCAATTGTATCCAAATGGCAAAGATAGAAAAAAACAAAGAGGCAAGGAAGTATAACAGTAGCCAGAAGTTTCCAATATCCAAATTGTAATGTCTCTATTTTCTATGTGGCCAAAATGCAACAGGGTACGTCTAAGGTCCGGTAACTTTGTTACAAACAAGCCCCCACTTCTCAAAGTTTGACAGTCCACGTCCCGGTGTCTTATTTGGGCAGCCCGACCCCGGGGGATTTGGCAATGGAAGATCTTAATTTTCCATTAATTTTCCAGCAGGTTAACAACGTTCCAATCCCTTCCCCCCTTCTCCTGCCAATCTGGGGGGAGGTTTTAAGTCCGATGTCAGTTTGACAGCTTAAAAAAATTAGAAAGATTCCCTTTAAGTGCAGCTTGATTTTCGTTGCTTTATCTCTTCTGCAGTTCCGGGGAGGCAGACTTCCTTAATTTTTGCCTTTCCCGTTTTCAGCCAAATTTCTTTTTTAATGTCCCGTTACTTTTTCAATCTTACTCACGGGTGCTGTAGTCAAATTCCAATTGCAGGAAGGAATCGGCGCTCTCCGCTCATGGCGACGCGGCTTCACTCCGCTAGCTGGGTGACGACTCTCAGCACCGCGCTTACCCCGATGCCGCTCAGAAGCCTTTAAAAAGGCTCCCTCACAGTACCGGGGGGCGCAAAAGGTGAATCTCCTTTGTTCACAGGCTCCGCGCCTGTGATTTTAGGGGTCCCCCGCTTGCCGTAGCGGGTAAGACCCGAACTAACGGAGCAGTCCTGCCTCGGAGCTCGAGGCTCGGACCGCCATTAAGCGCTGGCGCCGACCGGAAGTCCTGCAGATGTCAAATCTGGATGTAACCAGGGCATGTGTAACTATGACAAGATCAACATTAACAATTTAATGTTCTGCAGTAGTGAATAACGTATTATGAGCATAAAGAGCCAGCATTGCACCATAACACAGAGAACTATATTGCCAACCTGCTACAAATCTAAGTAACTTGACATGTCAGAAAAAGGCGAGCTACTGTATCTTAAATAGATTCATGCATAAAGCATCATAGGGCAGGATTGACCTAAACAGCCTTGTCAGCAGAAGGCTTTCCCCCTTCTCCTTCCTATGTGTGCCTCACATTGGCTCTGGGGGGGGGGGTCAGGAAAAACCCCAGAACTGTGCATGGGGAAAGTGGGGTGTGTGTCATTCCTTCTGGCACGCAGGAATGCTTGTGCAGATGGAATGACAGGAAAAGCACAACACTGAATTCCACCCACAGAGCTGGGACTCAAAGGTCATCAAATCCAATTAAAAGAACCAAAGCAGGCACATCACCATGTCTGTCTCCAACAAAAGGACCACATAGTCCTGTGTGCAAAATAGCATAAGCAAAGTGTCTCTCAGTTATGAACAAATGTGCAAGCAAGTCAAACAGAGAAAATATTGGAATCTTGGGGGGGGGGGAGCATAGAGGGAAGGAAGGGATTCTTCTCTGATTGCTCTTCCCCAAAGAAATTAACACCCACACCACCAAGTATCTTTCTCTATGTGTGGCTGTTCCTGATGCTCAAGAAAAAAGGAAATAAGAAACCAAAGTTCTGGAAAGGAGAAAATTCCTCATTTTAACCCTCATGGACCAGAATTGAGATACCAGAGGGAGAAAAGCAAAAAGAAAGCCCCCTTCATCCAGTGAGGAAATTTTAGTGCTCCAATTGTTCTAGATAGAGTATTCTAGGGCTTTACACCTTGAACAGGTGGGAATTTGGTTAACATCCTTTTTGTCACTATCCTTTATTGGACCCACAGTCTTCTTTAACTACAACAACACTCCTATTATCATAAATCCTTTATTTTTGAAGGCAATTTAAATTTACGTTTACTTGCCACAAGACAAATAATGTTCTCTATGTGGCCTCAAGAAATCATGTTTTCAATATATTATAAACATCCTATGTATGCCTTTTAGATAGTAATTGCAGAATAAACTACAGTGGTACCTCGGGTTACATACGCTTCAGGTTACAGACGCTTCAGGTTACAGACTCCACTAACCCAGAAATATTACCTAGGGTTAAGAACTTTGCTTCAGGATGAGAACAGAAATTGTGCTGCGGCGGTGCGGTGGCAGCAGGAGGCCCCATTAGCTAAAGTGGTGCTTCAGGTTAAGAACAGTTTCAGGTTAAGAATGGATGTCCGGAATGAATTAAGTACATAACCAGAGGTACCACTGTATATCAATCCAATAGAATCGTAATATTTTCCAAATATGCTTTCACTACATGAAAACATATTTGAGAGGAAAAATTTTATTATTCAGAGAAGTTACAGCAATCATAAATAAAGCCCATTACAATGGATTTATGGCTTACTATTAGATGCTCATGTCCCACTACTGAGAATCTCACTCATTTCCTATAACTGGGAATACAAAACTTTCATGATCTTAGTATGACCTGAATTCTTAGGCTTGCAAAAATCACATTAAAAAGAAAGCACATTAGCTGGAGCTACAGCTTCATGATGTATGTACAACAATTTGAAAGCTATAACATTCCTTCCTTAGAAGAGCTACAACCTGCATTTGGGTAAATAGAAAAATAAGTGATCCATTAAAGCAGTTTTGCTTCTTGCATCCGCCCACTTAGCATTATTGAAAATGAATGGAAACGTAAGAATGACCATTAGAATCAGAATTATAATAGCTATATCCTGCTTAATTCTAAGAGGGAAATCTAGTACAATAGGTAAAGGCAGGGTTCCTCCCAACCCTGGAAGTCACTGGTACAATGCATAAAGACTTCCTAGATCACTAACATAATGATTTGCATCCACACTGCCACAGACAATGAAGAGGCACATGACAAGAATGGGGTCTCTTCTTAATGATATTCTCTCCCTGGCTGTAGTCTCGCCCGTCATGTCACACACCATCCTGGAAGTTCTTGGCCCTCTTAGGAGCAGCTTCTCATGGGGCCCAGCGGAACAGGGAAAGCTCCAGCACAGATGTGGTTCTTTGCAGTGGTGGCTCATGCCCATGGGGACTGGTGGGGCGCAAAGCAGGGAGGCCAATGGTAGGGGAAGCCAGAGGCATTTCTGTCAGTGTTTGTAAAAAGCAAAAAAAAGAAGGAAAGGGTTCTGATCTCCCTTTGTCTCCTCAGCCTGGTCCTCGGACCCTTGTCGGCACAAAAGCGTCCACAAGAATATCCTTGCAGAGTTTTATTCCTAAAAGTCTTTGTGCAAAACACGACTGAATAACTATACACACCAGCACTAACTAACCAACCAACCAACCCAAACACCAGCCTCAGCACAAACGAACATTTCTCACTTATATATACAACCTGCTGCAGGCTGCTGAGTCATGCTGACCCAGCCTTATTCGCATTAAAGAAACAGCGGCCATTTTAGCCATGACAATTTCTTGCTCTCCTCCTCTCTGTTCTACAAAAGGCAACACTGAGGAGGAGGAGGAGGAGGAGGCTGACAGGCAGCACTTGTCATTAAGGTGGCAAGCAGGGCGGGGGGGGGGGGGGCTGAGGGCAAACTGATGTTGCTGCAGCAGTGCCCCATTTGCCCTGGACCAGCCTCCATATGTTCTTGGGATCAGAAACTTCCTGCTGCCCATTTTTGGATCTAAGTAAAAGGTAAACTATCCCCACCCCTAATGATTCAAAGCAGGTATTGACAGTAACAATCTATTTAATTCAATGCAGAAAGCATTATTTCCCCCTCCTTCTGACAGTGTTATATGGTCCTGACAGCCACCTCCAGTCACCAGTCCAGCTGCCACATCCTGGATTAGTTGTAGAACCCGAGTCACCTTCAAAGGTAGCCCGACACAGAGCGCATTGCAGTTATCAAAGCGGGAGATAACCAGAGCATGTACCACTCTGGTGAGACAGGGTGCAGGCAAGTAGGGTCTCAGCTGGCATACCAGATAGACAGCTACCCTGGACACAGAATTGACCTGCACCTCCATGTACAGCTGTGAGTCCAGGCTGTGCACCTGGCCTTTCAGGGCACAGTTACCCCATTCTGGACCAGGGAGGCAGCTGCATGTGGAGGAGCGGAGACGTGAACCTGGTTCACCAGATTACAAGTCTACGACTCTTTCACCTGTGTTCCTAGCCTGCCAGAGATCACTGACCAGCATGGCCAAGGCAGTTTCAGTCCCATGATGGAGCCTGAATCCCGATTGGAAGGGATCCAAATGGTCCGCATCCTCTAGGCATGTCTGGAGTTGTTCAGGGACCACTTGCTCCATCACCTTGCCCAACAATGGAAAATTTGAGACTGGGCGATAGTTGGTCATAGTGGCCAGGTCCAAAGATGGTTTTTTAAAAAGCAGTTTGATAAGCGGGTCTGGGAAGATTCCCTTACAGACGGAAGCATTCAGCACCCCACAGAGCCCATCACCCAGCCCTGCCCAGCTCACTTTTATGAGCCAGGATGGGCAAGGATCAAGGAGACAGGTGATTGTTTCCACTCATCCAAGTAGCCTGTTACATCCTCAGTAGTAACAGATTGGAATTGATCCCACGCAACCTATCTAGACAGGACTCTAGCACTCTCCCACCCTGGCCCTGCTCCCACTGTGCAGTCCACCTTTCTGAATCTGAGCGACTATCTGCAAAAAAAATGCAAAATCATTGCAGATTTTGGGGTCTTCACCAGGCCCTGATGGCAAAGGTAGTTCTGTTAGATTACAAACCACCTGAAAGAGTCTCTTGCTGCTGTTTTCTGCAGATGCAATAGAGGCGGTGAATAAAGTCCTCTCTGCTGTCACTATCACCACTTGTTAGGCTTGACGTTGAGCTCTAACCTGTGTTCAGTCCTATTCAGAATGATTTTTCTGCCAATGATACTCCAGCCATTTCAGCAATTGTTTCATCGCCCTCAGCTCTGGGGGAAATCACGGTGCCATCCGGGTTCTATGCAATCAGAGAGGGTGCTTAAGAGCCACAGTCAATAGCCCTGGTTAACGCTGCACCAGGGAATCAGCGGAAAGGCCATCAACATGGAATAAAACATCCCCCACCACTCTCTGGAAACCATTTGGATCCATTAAGTGTTGGGGATGGAACATCAGAATCAGTCCCACCTACGTGCAGAGGGGAAGGGTCATGGAGAAGTCCAGTTACACTAGAAAGTGATCCGACTATGGCACTTATTTTGTTTCATTTTTACTTAGTGCCAGATCATCCATATCCATAGAGGTGAACACCAGGTCTAAGGCATATCCATGACTATGAGTTGGGCCAAACTTATTCAGGGACAGCCCCATGGAGTCCATGCTTTCCATGAAGTTCTGAGCGGCCCCTTGTAAGGTCGTGTCAGCATGGATGTTAAAATCCCTCCAGACAACCAGGCTAGTTGTCTCCAGGAGAACATCCGCCACAATCTGAAAAAGCTCGAGCAGGGTGTCCTTGGTTAAGCGGGATGGTCGGTACACCAATAGGAATTCTGTACTGCTCTTATTGCCCAGACTCCAGAACATGCACTCAGAAAACTGGGTCTCGCCAATAGGACGCCTGATGCAAGCTAATGACTTCCTAAAAATCCTAGAATGGTGATCTAGTAGCCAGAGCCCCTATCTCTTGTAACTATACCCCTGCACATACACACACTGTGTGTGTGTGTGTGTGTGTGTGTGTGTGTTGGTTGGTTGAGAGCTCTTTGCTGCACAGTGTATTCAATAAATTTGTACATAGAAGTTTCTGATGAGACTATCACAAGCATCCCAATGGAAAGTGTTCTTATACTGGAGGAAGTCAGATATGCAGTGAAAACTATAGCATCTCCAGTCTCTTGGGGTATTCTCAGCAGAGTTTAATTTCTGCCAGTGGTCACCAGGCTTCAGCCCTGGCATATTTTCAATGTTTGGGCTCAGTCTTGAAACATAGTAAGTAGAAACAAAATTAAATGCTCCTAAGCAGAAAAGATAGGGACGCAGGTGGCGCTGTGGGTTAAAGCCTCAGCGCCTAGGACTTGCCGATCGAAAGGTCGGCGGTTCGAATCCCTGCGGCGGGGTGTGCTCCCGCTGCTCGGTCCCAGCGCCTGCCAACCTAGCAGTTCGAAAGCACCTCCGGGTGCAAGTAGATAAATAGGGACCGCTTACCAGCGGGAAGGTAAACGGCGTTTCCGTGTGCGGCTCTGGCTCGCCAGAGCAGCGATGTCACGCTGGCCACGTGACCCGGAAGTGTCTCCGGACAGCGCTGGCCCCTGGCCTCTTAAGTGAGATGGGCGCACAACCCCAGAGTCTGTCAAGACTGGCCCGTATGGGCAGGGGTACCTTTACCTTTACCTTTAAGCAGAAAAGATATTAGCAGAAGGTGAGAGGGGAACCTGGTCACCTGACCTCCAGTTCCTGAGTCACGGCTGCATACTGTGACGGGGGGAGTCTGTGTGTTTCCAACTGTGGCCTCAACACTATCTTTCCTCTTCCTGTCCCAAGATGCAGCAGCAATGCAGGTGACCAAAGGTGGAGAGTATATTTTCTATCCACTCCTGAGGTACAGATAATATTTTCTTCACCACTGGGGCAGAGAGTCCCCATAGATCAAGTCTGAAGAGCCTTTCTATATTACATAGAAAGTTATTTCTGCTACGCCTCTGCAAGGAACAAGGACATCATTATTACAATGATGTGCTCTATGTGAAGATACCCTTGAAGATGACTCGGAAACTTCAACAGGTCAGATTACTGGCTGGGGTTATCTTTAGAACTTATATAACCCAAAACACCTGCATTGTTTGCCAGTTCAGTTCCAGGTCCAATTCAAGGTGCTCATGCTAGTGTTTATTTAAAGCCCTAAATGATTTAGACTCCAAATAATCTGAGAGATCACCCTCCTTCCCTACAGACCCTATTGGGTGTTAAGATCAGCAGGGGTTAAGATCAGCCTCTTGATAGTTCCACCACTCTCAGAGGTTTGGTGGAAAATGCATTACCTACAGCAGCCCCTGAGTTGTGAAATTCCCTCCCCACAGAGGAACACATGACAACTTAACTGTAGAGTTTTCAGTGAATGCTGAAGATGTACTTTTTTACCCTGGCCTTTGATACCTGAGATATGTGTTTTCAGGACCCACCCTATTCATGTGACTGTAATTAGCTGTATCTGTTTTTAATAATGAATTTAAAATGGTTGTAACCCACCCTGGGACCTGCTGGTGAAGGGCAGGTAATTTAATACCCCATTCTATTACAACAACTGAGAAGATCTGTTTGCTCACAATGTAGAAAACTGCATGACACCCCCCTGCATATGTATAATGATAGAATTCTATGTGGATTGGCATAGGAGTTGGCAGAAACAGGTTTAAATGTGAAAACAGTCTCCTAAAGCACATCTATGCATCTTAATGAAGGGGCAAATGTGTGTCTATATTAACATAATGTGCATGGTACCAGTGGCACACAGCGTTGGCATACTTGTACAGAACATGCAGAAAGATCAAAGTCCAATGAATCTGCTGTGCTTCAGATCTCATATTCTTTCCAGCATATTTTAATTTAAAAATGTTGTAAATAACTGCAAAACACATTTACCAATGAAATTATCTAATTTGTTAATTAATGATTAAGGCCAGACTTTGCTTATTTCATGAAATAATTATAGATATTTCCAAACAAATTATGGATTGTTTCAAGCAAAAAAGTATGATGGTCTCCCAAACTGACATGAAGTTGCAAATTAATGCCTAAAACAAATAATGGCAGATGAAGCATTTTGCAAGGATTAATTAGGCTATAATTATATGCTGAAAATGGAGATACACTCAGCCAAAAAATGCATCAACAGCCCCTATCCTCCTTACCTGAGGTATTAACAACTTTGTCTTTTAAATACTTCATTGCTATTAAGGCATCTTCATCGTCAGAAATAGCAAAAAGGTTGGAAGGCACTACTCCTGTATATCTTTGCCTATAGTTTGTTGAGACCTCCCTGTTGGTGAACAATTTTTTGATATCTGCACCAGTAGGACATGGGGCCTGTATTAACAGATGAATAAAAATTGCAGTATTATTGTTTGATTACATCAGTTTCCTCATGGATTTATTTTAAAAATTGTAGTGTACTTTTCTATTACAATACATTAGCTAGGAAAAAGTAATGACTCCAGCAGCGGGTGCACACAACAAAGTCACCAAAAGTGTGGGGAAGCTACTTGTATTTCTAATTTGCTCTGAAACATTGAAAATACGGTCTGGATGCCACCACTGTGGGAGTAAGGGCCTCCATCTTCAGATATGTGCAGCACCACAAGGAAGCAGGTAGTCCTTAAGACATTCCATTTCCAGGTAAATTAGGGCTTTAACAGTCAAAAACAACACTTCAAATTGTGTGGGAAAATAAAGAACTGCAATGGCTACCACTTTAAGATATGGTAAGATAAAGCAAAATTTATGGGAACCAGACAGTAATCTAGCAGCAGCTGTATTTTGCACTAACTATGGAATGCCCTCCCATCAGATACCAAAGAAATAAACAACTATCTGACTTTTAGAACACATCTGAAGGCAGCCCTGCTTAGGGAGGTTTTTAATGTTTAATGTTTTATCATGTTTTTAATATTCTGTTGGAAGCCGCCCAGAGTAGCTGGGGAAACCCAGCCAGATGGGCAGGGTATAAATAATAAATTATTATAATAATAACTGAAGTTCCCAAACAGCTTTCATGGACACCCCATATAGTGCATTGCAGTAATATAACCTGGACAAATGGAGGTCAGTCAAGATCAGGTTTATTTTGGAAAAACTGCAGTTAGAGAGCCAGCTGAAGTTTAGTAAAAGGCACCTTGAACCATTTGTACCACTTGGACACTCACCTGTAGAAGTTTACTTAACAGAGGGATCTAGGAGGAATCTATCTCCCCTGCTCCAAACCTGGTCTTTCAGAGGATGTACAACTTCACTACATCCAAATCTCCATCTTGTCTGGATTAAGCCCTCAGTTTATTAGTCCCATCTTTAGCAAATGTATAGCACAAGTGCTACTCTGTGTGTGGACAAGTTCCCATAATTGGAGATCTATCACCGTGACAACAAACCACTTTGAGTTTTTTTGTTTTTTTTAACAATTAAATGGTGTGTGTGTGTGTATTTGTTGTTGTTGTTTAGTCATTTAGTCGTGTCCAACTCTTCGTGACCCCATGGACCAGAGCACGCCAGGCACTCCTGTCTTCCACTGCCTCCCGCAGTTTGGTCAGACTCATGTTTGTAGCTTCGAGAACACTGTCCAACCATCTCGCCCTCTGTCGTCCCCTTCTCCTTGTGCCCTCCATCTTTCCCAACATCAGGGTCTTTTCCAGGGAGTCTTCTCTTCTCATGAGGTGGCCAAAGTATTGGAGCCTCAGCTTCACGATCTGTCCTTCCAGTGAGCACTCAGGGCTGATTTCCTTCAGAATGGATGCATTTGATCTTCTTGCAGTCCATGGGACTCTCAAGAGTCTCCTCCAGCACCATAATTCAAAAGCATCAATTCTTTGGCGATCAGCCTTCTTTATAGTCCAGCTCTCACTTCCATACATCACTACTGGGAAAACCATAGCTTTAAGTATACGGACCTTTGTTGGCAAGGTGATGTCTCTGCTTTTTAGGATGCTGTCTAGGTTTGTCATTGCTTTTCTCCCAAGAAGCAGGCATCTTTTAATTTCGTGACTGCTGTCACCATCTGCAGTGATCATGGAGCCCAAGAAAGTAAAATCTCTCACTGCCTCCATTTCTTCCCCTTCTATTTGCCAGGAGGTGATGGGCCCAGTGGCCATGATCTTCGTTTTTTTGATGTTGAGCTTCAGACCATATTTTGCGCTCTCCTCTTCCACCCTCATTAAAAGGTTCTTTAATTCCTCCTCATTTTCTGCCATCAAGGTTGCGTCATCTGCATATCTGAGGTTGTTGATATTTCTTCTGGCGATCTTAATTCTGGCTTGGGATTCATCCAGTCCAGCCTTTCGCATGATGAATTCTGCATATAAGTTAAATAACCAGGGAGACAATATACAGCCTTGCCGTACTCCTTTCCCAATTTTGAACCAATCAGCTGTTCCATATCCAGTTCTAACTGTAGCTTCTTGTTCCACTTAGAGATTTCTCAGGAGACAGATGAGGTGATCAGGCACTCCCATTTCTTTAAGAACTTGCCATAGTTTGCTGTGGTCGATACAGTCAAAGGCTTTTGCATAGTCAATGAAGCAGAAGTAGATGTCTTTCTGGAACTCTCTAGCTTTCTCCATAATCCAGTGCATTTTTGCAATTTGGTCTCTGGTTCCTCTGCCCCTTCGAAATCCAGCTTGCACTTCTGGGAGTTCTCGGTCCACATACTGCTTAAGCCTGCCTTGTAGAATTCTAAGCATAACCTTGCTAGTGTGTGAAATGAGTGCAATTGTGCGGTAGTTGGAACATTCATTGGCACTGCCCTTCTTTGGAATTGGGATGTAGACTGATCTTCTCCAATCCTCTGGCCACTGCTGAGTTTACCAAACTTGCTGGCATATGGAGTATAGCACCTTAACATCATCATCGTTTAAAATTTTAAATAGTTCAGCTGGAATACCATTACTTCCACTGGCCTTGTTATTAGCAGTGCTTTCTAAGGCCCATTTGACTTCACTCTCCAGGATGTCTGGCTCAAGGTCAGCAACCACACTACCTAGGGTATACGAGACATCCATATCTTTCTGGTATAATTCCTCTGTGTATTCTTGCCACCTCTTCTTGATGTCTTCTGCTTCTGTTAGGTCCTTGCCACGTTTGTCGTTTATTATGGTAATCTTTGTAAGAAATGTTCCTATCATATCTCCAATTTTCTTGAACAGATCTCTGGTTTTTCCCATTCTATTGTTTTCCTCTATTTCTTTGCATTGCTCGTTTAAGAAGGCCTTCTTGTCTCTCCTTGCTATTTTTTGGAAATCTGCATTCAATTTCCTGTATCTTTCACTATCTCCCTCGCATTTTGCTTGCCTTCTCTCCCCTGCTATTTGTAAGGCCTCATTGGACAGCCACTTTGCTTTCTTGCATTTCCTTTTTATTGGGATGGTTTTCGTTGCTGCCTCCTGTATAATGTTACGAGCCTCCATCCATAGTTCTTCAGGCACTCTGTCCACCAAATCTAAATCCTTAAATCTGTTCCTCACTTCCACTGTGTATTCATAAGGGATATGATTTAGATTGTATCTTAACGGCCCAGTGGTTTTTCCTACTTTCTTCAGTTTAAGCTTGAAATTGCTATAAGAAGCTGATGATCTGAGCCACAGTCAGCTCCAGGTCTTGTTTTTGCTGACTGTATAGAGCTTCTCCATCTTTGGCTGCAGAGAATATAATCAATCTGATTTCGATGCTGCCCATCTGGTGATGTCCATGTGTAGAGTCGTCTCTTGTGTTGTTGGAAAAGAGTGTTTGTGATGACCAGCTTGTTCTCTTGGCAGAACTCTATTAGCCTTTGCCCTGCTTCGTTTTGAACTCCAAGGCCAAACTTGCCAGCTGTTCCTTTTATCTCTTGATTCCCTACTTTAGCATTCCAATCCCCTATAATGAGAAGAACATCCTTCTTTGGCGTCATTTGTAAGTATTCATAGAATTGATCAATTTCAGTTTCTTCAGCACCAGTGGTTGGTGCATAAACTTGGATTACTGTGATGTTAAAAGGTCTGCCTTGGATTCGTATCGAGATCATTCTATCATTTTTGAGATTGCATCCCAGTACAGCTTTCGCCACTCTTTTGTTGACTATGAGGGCCACTCCATTCCTTTTACGGGATTCTTGCCCACAGTAGTAGATATGATGGTCATCCGAACTGAATTCGCCCATTCCCGTCCATTTTAGTTCACTGATGCCCAGGATGTCAATATTTATTCTTGCCATCTCATTTTTGACCACATCCAACTTACCAATGTTAATGGTTCTTACATTCCAGGTTCCTGTGCAATATTTTTCTTTACAGCTTTGGACTTTCCTTTCGCTTCCAGGCATATCCGCAACTGAGCAACCTTTTGGCATCAGCTCTGAATCTACTTGTGCTTGTCCTCCGCTCTTCCTCAGTAGAATGTTGGATGCCTTCCGACCTGAGGGGCTCATCTTCCAGCGTCATAACTTTTATATGCCTCTTGTCTTTGTCCATGGAGTTTTCTTGGCAGGGATACTGGAGTGGCTTGCCGGTTCCTGCTCCAGGTGGATCACGTTTGGTCAAAACTCTCCACTATGACCTGTCCATCTTGGGTGGCCCTGCACGGCATAGCTCATAGCATCTTTGAGTTATTCAAGCCCCTTCGCCACAGCATGTTATGTTGATCTTTGATTTGTATGACTACTGAAAGAAACTTTGCCACGGCCACTGTGATATCATTGGACTTGTCATCCAGAAGATATTTGATACAGTAGGCTTCAGATTGACCCGGCCAATTTGCCAATAGTGGTTTAATCAATAGTTCCCAAGCTTGATCATATTGTCCACAATGCAATAAAATATGCCTCATGCAGTCAACGTCCTGAGAGCATACATAGATCTTATTTTGATAAGGGATACTTCTCAGTTTGCTGTTTAACACTTCTGATGGGAATATATTTAATCTGGCTTTGGTGAAAAGACACTGATATGTTGGTACAGACAAATTTCTAAGATATGCAGGTGTCTGAAACTCGAACCCATAGTGAATTCCTACTGCTAATGGGCCACAGATAAAATGAGATTGAGATCGGAGATCACTATGTGATATGTCCCAGAGCCTTTGCCTCAGAGATTCAAGGGCAGTATCATTGCCCAGATGGTACAGGAGAGAAGGTGGCATACCAATCGAAGTGGCTTTTCTAACCATAATTTTCATCCATAAAGCTGGTAAACTCCTTGTTGTTTAGGTATGGAAGTAACCCCTTCCCTAGGCCAAAGACTGAGATCTTGAGCCAGTATCTCAGGGCAGCCCACCATGCTTTAGTTGATAGAGGACATTCACCTGTTTTTAAAAATAGTATTGCATTTGGAACACAATTTGGAACTTGTAGGAGGGACCGGAAAAACTTTGCCTGGAAGCCATCAAATTTGGAGAATGAGCCATTGAACCAGATGTTTGAGGTGTAGAGGAGTTGAGAGACAGATTTTGCATTAAATACCTTAATGGCTGATGAAACATAATGGCCTCCCCTTGTATAAAAGAATCGAAGTATAGCCAGTTTGCTTACCTCCGCCTTTTGATAGGCGGTCTGCCAATGATGTTTCCAGGACTTGGAATGATGGGACAGAAGACCTAGGTACCGGAAGAATTTGGTCTGCTCTAGTTTGTGACCATCCAGTACTCATTTACCCGGGGAGAATCTCTTCTCCACCAGGACTTTTGATTTTTCATAATTGATGGATAACCCATTACCAGAACAGTAGTCTGAGAATTTCCTTAGTTGGTAGTGCAGGCCAGGTCTGGTTTGGGAGAGGATGGCGGTGTCATCTGCATACAACGAGAGAGGGGTCTTTCTTGTCCCTATTTTTGGAAGATGGCCATCAGGGTCCATTAAGCTTCCCGCTAAGTCATTCAGAAACAAACTGAACAAAGTAGGGGCCAAAATGCATCCCTGTCTCACTCCCCTATCCTAAATGGTATGTAAATTTTGTTAAGTAAAATAGTTCAGATCCCTGAGCCTCAACTAACTTTCACAGGGATTCTGAGGAACTGAGGCAAATATTGATGGCAACAGATGGAAGTTCTAAGTCTTATTGACAAATTAAAAACTGGCATTGCACTGAGTCTAGATGGCATCCACTCAAGAGTTCTTAAAGAACTCAAAGATTGATAGACTTACCAAGCATACAGAAGAGCAAGTCTTGCTGAAGTAGAACCAGCATGACTTCTGCAGGGGCAATTTTGGTTTCCCTAATATTTTTTAATTCTTTGAGAATGTTAACAAACATTATAGAGGTGATCTAGTTGACACTATGTACAGTACTTAGATTTTCAAGAAGCTTTTGACAAAGTACTACACCAAAGACTTCTGAGAAGCATAGCAGTCATTGAATAAGAGGAGAGGTCCTGCTATGGATCAGAAATTGGTTAAGGAACAGGAACCAGAGAATAGGAATAAGTGGGTAATTCTCTCCATGGAGTAATGTAGAAAGTGGAGTCTCCCACTACTTTGTAGTGAATGGAGCATGTGAGGGTAATTAAAGTCACCCATTACTTAGAGCAAATATCCTTACTGATATCAAGAAGAGCTGTTTTATAGTTCTGATTCATTTCAGCAGGGCCTGTGAAAGAGAACAGGATTGTGCCCTTCGTGATCTCCACTAGCGGACTTATGTAGTCCGATCCAATGCATATTTGTTGAGATTTAAGTCTCACTGAGTTTAGTGAGGCTTACACTTAAGTGGAAGTGCATGGGATTGCATCCCCAACTTCTGAAATTTATTTTTTACTTGTTTTTAAGCAAAATTCTGTATTACGTTTGGTGCATTAAAGTCACTTTCTCTGTGCTCTTTGATTTCTCCACATTTGTGGGTTTTCATTCATTCAGTTTCCATCTTCACCTGATACTGCTGGCCAGCACAGAGAATGAGATGGTCATAAGGCACTTTTCTCCCATTGGAAACCAGTACATGTTTTGCAGCTCTGTCTATGCCAGTCATTTTTCCAACCACAACATTAATCCATGAACTAAGTGACATCAGTGCGTAGTCATTCTCATTAAAACAATGGCTGTGAAAAAAGAACATGTGATTTTTTATTAGTTGACTGCAAGCATGAATTGTATACTTGGTGAGCTGGTTAAAGTCTCAGAGTGCATCAAGTGCTCTATCTTACAGAAGTTTACTGAAGTACACAATGAGAAATTATTCAGTATAAAGAACTTGAAACAAACAAGTAAAACAATAACCCGTTCTATTAGATCACATTATAAAATACTGTAAATGTAACAATAGGATATTAAAATACATATGAAGTTTGAATCATACTTTGCTTCAACTATGATCAGTAGTAGGACAATTCAACAATAAAGTGTGGAGATGCTAATTTACATTGCAACTATGTTAAACTGTAAATTCCTTGAGGTAGGGACATTATGGGCTGGATTCAACTAGTCAGGCAGCGGAAACAAGTGCAATGAATTTCACTAGCACAATGGGGCTCCCTCCCCAACCCCTGTATCAGCTTGAGGAGTGATAGGAGAGCCCAGGCCAATATGCAGGGGTAGGAAAGAGGAGACTGTTTGGTCTGGAAAGCAGAAATGCTCACACTGATGAAACGACGAGTTTAATGACTAGTTATTAAACTGGAGGAACAATCAGACAGTGAAAGAAGGGTAACCCCCCCCCCCCACCTAGGAGGCCTATAGGAGAACCAGGAAGGGGCCGACACGGCTCAATTAATGACTGGATATTCACCCTGAATTTAATAATAATAATAATAATAATAATAATAATAATAATAATAATAATAATTTTTATTTATACCCCGCCCTCCCCAGCCAAGGCTGGGCTCAGAGTGGCTTACAAGCAATAATAAAAACAAGTTGAATGATTACAACTTAAAAACAAAATTAAAATACAACATTAAAATATTGAAACATTAAAATATTAAAATTTAAACATACAGTGGTGCCTCGCAAGACGAAAAGAATCTGTTCCGCGAGTCTCTTCGTCTTGCGGTTTTTTCGTCTTGTGAAGCAACCCTATTAGCGGCTTAGCGGCTTAGCGCTATTAGCAGCTTAGCGGCTATTAGCGGCTTAGCGGCTTAGAAAAAGGGGGGGAGCGAAAAAAATCGCAAGACTTGCAAGACGTTTTCATCTTGCAAAGCAAGGCCATAGGGAAATTCGTCTTGCGAAGCACCTCGAAAAACGGAAAACCCTTTCGTCTAGCGGGTTTTTCGTCTTGCGAGGCATTCGTCTTGCGGGGCACCACTGTATCAGGGGCAAAGTGTGTGGGAGGGTGTGATGGAAAAGTTTGTTTACTGAGCATGTTGAGTCCCCGAGTGTTTCTCCCCCTGCCAGCAAACAGTTAACTGGTCCAAGTTCCAAGGGAGGCGGAGTGGAGGGCGAGATTCCTGGGTCTGTGAGGGGGATTCTGTCAGGAGGTGAGGAGAGCGAGAACTCCCAGGAGATGCTCTCAGAACCCGGTTAAAATAGACAAGACACAGTCCCACACGGTGTTTTGCAGGAAAATGGGTCCTCAGAGGGAATACTCTGACAGGAAAGGGCAATAGTGGTTCTGAGGCCAAGGAGGATTTGGGGGTCTGTAGGGAAACAGTCCAGTTAAAATCCTACGTTCCTGTGAGTGGAGAAGTCTGATCTATGGAAGATGTGTAAAAGAAAGTAACCTTAAGCCTGAACAGCATACAGCCTATAACTTGAAACAGTACTGTATATGTTTTAATAAAAAGCAACAGCACTGTTTGTTACATGTCTGTAGAAGAAGAAGAACCAAAACTCATTGTTTATGGGGGCCACTAGAGGGCGCATCGGAAGATGGCTGACAATAACATCTCTCCGACCCACACGAGGTAATTTGGAGGCTATGATGGGAGTAATTAGCCTCCCTACCCCCCCCCAGGATGGTGGGGGGGACTGCCTTGCCTGCTGTGCCCTATACCACCCCCGAATTTGTGGGGATGGGGGCACTAGGCACAATGCCCTCCTGTGGGATTTCGGCGCTCCTGGACGCTGTCCCTGATCCGCGCCACTAGCTGCAAGAACTTCAAAAGAAACAATTTGGATGAAGGAATGCACATATTTCAAGGAAGAAGGGGGAGTAAAGACTGCTAACAGAAGAGATCTCTGATAAAATAAGACGAGTCGGAGGAACAAGAGAAATCATGAGAAGATACGCCAAGACTCGGTATGGCAAATGACTGATGGGAGAGGGGAAAAAACTTTCCTTTCTTTCCTTATGTGATTAAACAAGAATCCCCTCCCCTCACGAGTCAGAAATGTTGTTTTAAGGACTTAAGCTGTGGATTTAAGGCTGCGTGGAGATAAACTTTCGAACCAAAGCATGTTTTAAGAAGAGCGTGGAATGTATAAGGGCTTTGGAATGACGCAGTTAAAAATGCCGCCGCCATATTGGGAAGTTCTGTCAGAGGATTTAAGTCTGAGAGGAGAAATAGAGAAATAGAGCTGTTTTTGTATTGTGGGTGAAACTCCTCAGTGGGACTTAAGAGCGACAGTTTTGCAAGATTAATGATGGAAAGAGCGATGTTATCTATGAAGGCAATGATATATGGAAACCATCTCGATTTGAGGATTGGAAGAACGGAAAATTCACACAGGATTATTATTGGTGTTTATTGGCTTAAGGAGACTATCAGAAGAGATCATAAAGAAAAAAGAGAAAATATATGAACAAGATGTGATGTGGAAACAGCAAGATAAGACTGGATAGAATTATGAACTCTGTTTGGATTGATTTGGACTGATTTGGACATTAACGCAGTAGCAAGAAGATGATCAGAATCCCCCTTCGGATCTTGAAATATGGGCCCCCCCAACAAAATTTAAAATTCAGCTTTGTAATTCGGAATTTATGTGATGTGATTTAATTTGATTTGATTGGCCGGTTAAGAAAAATTATTAAAACAAAACAAAACTCATTGTTTACATCTGTTATAATAAAGTTTGTTTGCAACCTGTTTTCCAAAAAGAAAAATCCACTGTCGCTCGTGATTCATTCTCCATTGGGGATTTCACCTGAGGGAAAGGGAAACAGGCCTGGTGCAGCAGCTCCAGGGAGAGAGAGGGCTGTTGTGCCATTGCAGAGGGTGGGGGGTGCTGGTTGTGCCCACGCAACAGGCACCCTTCTCTAGAAGAGAGCCCAGAGAGGGAAGCTGTGCCAGGCAGGGCCTCCGGGGCGGCTACGCCTCCTTTGCCTCATGGCCGGCAAGGAGCTTCGCCGCTGGGCTGGCCGAGAAACAGAGAGGGCTGTGGTGTGCCCAGAAGTTCCTTGCATGGCAGCCCCACACCAGCACCATGCCACTGCCACCAATGGCATGGAAAGATCCCATTGGGTTCCAAGAGGCAGAAGCAGAACTGATGAAGTTCCAAGAGATGTGGTAAGGCAGAAGCAGAACTGATGAAGTTCCAAGAGATGTGGTAATTCGCAGCTGCTGGAAGGAAAGAAAGGGGCGAGTATGGGCTATCCCGACCTTAAATGCCCCTTACTCACTCCGCCCCCGCCGCCAGCCGATTGGCTGGCGCAATGAATAATGCATACTAATGATCCCGGGATTCCCCTGTTCTCGCGGGGCTGTAGTCAGCCCCGCGAGAGTGTGAATGGGTCGTGAGACCGCAAAACCCCCTCCTCCTGATGTCGGAAGTGGCATTCTCGTTGAACACTATGGGCTCAAAGATTCAATTTGCAGAGTGCTATGGAATGTTAGAAACCTAAAATACAACAAAGCCACCATTGTAACAGGTGTAATAAGAAACCAAGAAGAAGAAGAAGAAGAAAATATTAAAGATTGGGGGGAAATTGTGGAATAATTGGAAAATTCATATATGCAAATAAGTTCATTAGGAGGGTAAATGTAAAACAAGCAGCTAAACATATTTTTAAGAGAAACTAAAGAATAACTTAGAGATGGAGTAATGTAGATAATGCAGTGTAAAAAATAAAGCTAAAAAGAAACCACAAAAGGGGAGGAGGGAAGACAAATATATGTGATTTGTGTTTTTGTAATTTGTATGTCTGTAAATCTTTGAAAAACCGAAAACTAAAATTTTATTAGTCAGCCATGGGGCAAGCTCACTGTGAAATGCTTTTTTAAAAAGCTTCTTCTCACCAATGTAGTGTCCCCTTTGAATGGCCATTATTGTGCCTATGTCCGACAAGTCAATTCAATCCTAGAGGTGGTGGAAGCACCACAAACATGGTGTTTTTCAAAACTGATACTACTTCTGAAACCAGGGAGATCCTATGAAAGCCAAATCATATAGGATGATAGCTCTCGTGAATGGAGATGCAAAGTTATTCATAGAAATAATGGTCATGTGTCAGGGCAGGTGGCGGGAGCAACTGCTTCGTTGGGGCAAGACCTACTGGGAAGGGTTGCTGTGCTCACTAGGCCTGAGCTGTTTTATTTCTTTGGATAAAGAGTTAACTTCACTGACACCTTGTGAGTCATTGCTGACATGTGAGAGATGCCAGAGGCCTCCACATGGTGTGGGAATCAGAAATAGGCCACCCAACTGAAAATCACAAATGGGAGGGTAACTGGACCACTCCCCCCCTAAAAAAATCTCTGCTCTCTTACAGGAGGTCTCACTCAAGGTCATTCTCTGATGGTACTGGATGCAGTTAAACAGGCAAAAATTAACCCCTCTCTTTCCCCTTTATGTTGGAAGGGTTGTGGAAAACCTGGTTAATTTATTCATGTTTGGTTGGAATGCCCCCATGTTAAAAACTTTTGAAACAGAGTATTTCCCATTATATCCTCAACCAAGGTCATGTAGCACCAGATGTTTTGGTAACTGTGGAGCATCTTTCACCCAGACAGCTAGGCTTAAATCTGGAGATGGGATTTCCATCATCTCCACCCCCCTTCACCAGGCTCTTCTGCCACTGGGAAGAGTCACAAGCTGCAGTCCGCCCAGTTGCCTGGGTGAGGAGATCCTGCCCCAAGTTTGAAAGCTGATTCTAAGAACAGTAATTATTTCTTCTTCCACATTTATTTTTAAAGCTTATAGAGATGTTACTGAAATATTACAATCTACCATCAGTATCATGAATGTACACAAAGAAGGCAATACTTGAATTGCTGGTTTTTGTAGAACTCCCTCTAGAACAGGGGTCAGAAATCTGGATCACCAGCTGTCCCCTTACTCATTGCTGAAGACTACTTTATGGAGTCATTTACTCAGCAAGACTTGTCCTGAATTGATGTAAAAGCAGAAGGTATTATTCCTTTTGGTTATAAATTTCCAATCTTCCCACAAGTTCTGATATAATAGGCTATCAACAGTTCAAAATTAAGGTTACCAGCTGCAGCAGGTGAAATGGTGAGCTACACTTGATGTCTTAATGATCAAGTGTAAACAGTTACATGCATGTGTTCCTAAGCAAGAAAGACGCATCCTTCTCCCCTCCAGTCTGTGAGTTTAAAATTTTAGGAACATTGGGGTTATGGGCTGAAACCTGAAGAATAGAAGTTCATTCAGACTTTTACACTAACAACATTGTAAAAGGCATCCCCAACATTTTAAAAAGGCAAATTGGGGAGTGATCAGGTAGGGACAGATGACAGGGATCACAGGAAAGTAGGAAAGCCAAACATGACAACTGTCCCTGCCATTCATTACACAAACCAGCCACATAACAGATATATATTTCACAATTTGAAAAGAATGCTTACATTTCAGTCTGTCCAACATTACTGAAAATGATTTAAACAAACCTGTTAGATAAAAACCGGTTATGTAGACAATTTGACTCTTCTTTCCCAGGAAGTCCATGAGTTGAAATCAAGGTTAGGTTGTTAAATTTCAGATGTGGACTAAATGAGGGGGGAAAGGGGGGAACACCAAATCAGATTTGTGGAGGCACCACTGCTGAGACTTAGCTTATGTTCGTGTTTAGTACTTGTAAGCAATTGACTTCTCCACCAACTTACGAGTTCTTCTTGGTTGTTCAGCATTTCATATGCAATCATGCAAAAGCTAAAGGTATATGCTTTGCCAGTGTGGTCATTAGTAATCTAGTTGGCTTTCACAAACTATTTTGATGCTTAAAAACAACCACACATTGTTACCATAATTTCCGTATATTTGCAGAACCAACTGCTCAGTGTATTCTTGGTCCTAATGTTGAAATGCAGTTTATGGATAGGGTGAGACCTTCACTGAAGAGTATTAAGACAACCCAATCTCTACCAGCTACTCTCTTCCCATATTTCGCAGGGCTGATTTGGATACAGTGCTAAACTATGGTTAAGTTATAGTTTATCATTAGGTGAAAAAGACTTGGAATATGTATTTTCCACTTTCCTCTACTTCTCTGGCATAACCATGGAGAAGATATTTGGAGCACCCCCTTTATCTAACTAGCCAGAGTTCCTTGTTACACTGATCCTAAAAGAAGTGCACTGGCTCCCAGTATGTTTCTGAGCACAATTCAAAGTGTTGGTGCTGAGCTTTAAAATCCTAAATGGTTTCGGGTCTGTATACCTGAAGGAGTGTCTCCACCCCCATCGTTCAGCCCGGACACTGAGATCCAGCTCCAAGGGCCTTCTGACAGTTCCCTCATTGCAAGAGGTGAGGTTACAGGAAACCAGGCAGAGGGCCTTTTCAGTAGTTGCACCCACTCTGTGAATGCTTTTACTATTTTTTTGCTGGGAGCTGCCCAGAGTGGCTGGGGCAACCCAGTCAGGCGGTCCACTTCCAAAATATTGGAAACACAAGGATTGAAATCAGGGGTGCCAACATGAATAAAATATTGTGGAGGTCCAGGTAAGCCCCACCCTGCATAATCATCACATGATGAAGTGCACACACATGATTTGAATGGGAATGCCCATCCACTTTGTGGGGGCCCAGCCCCCTCAAATATTTTATTGTGGGAGCTGAAGCCCCCACAGCCCCTAGAGGTTGGCTCCTATGATTGAAATCATTCAATCACACACAATCTAAAAATGGGCAGAATTAACTGCCTCAAGAAGAGGCTGATTGGAAGAAGCAAGGTCAGGGTAGTGAAACATGTAGATCTAGGGGACAGCCTCCTCTTTTGGTGAACAGTTTGAATTACAAAAACTCTTACAATACAAGATTGTGCATATTTGCTCAGAAATATGTGCATGCCAATAATTGGGGTTTTTTTTTTGCTTGTTGCACAGTAACAGTTCTTCACAGCACACAATTGGGAATTACTGCAATCTATTACATCTATCGGGACGCAGGTGGCGCTGTGGGTTAAAGCCTCAGCGCCTAGGGCTTGCCGATCGAAAGGTCGGCGGTTCGAATCCCTGCGGCGGGGTGCGCTCCCGCTGCTCGGTCCCAGAGCCTGCCAACCTAGCAGTTCGAAAGCACCTCCGGGTGCAAGTAGATAAATAGGGACCGCTTACCAGCGGGAAGGTAAACGGCGTTTCCGTGTGCGGCAGCAATGTCACGCTGGCCACGTGACCTGGAAGTGTCTCCGGACAGCGCTGGCCCCTGGCCTCTTAAGTGAGATGGGCGCACAACCCCAGAGTCTGTCAAGACTGGCCCGTACGGGCAGGGGTACCTTTACCTTTACCTTTTTATTACATCTATGCAATAATTTTGATTAAGGACTCAATTCATTACAGACACAATAGTGATTCATATATCCTAGGTTTATATTCCTTGCTATCCATCTGAAAGCAAATAAAACAAAAACAAATTTCTGGTGACTGGAAAAAATGAGGGAAATTATGAAATATCTCTAAGAAGAATTGCTTCTACTTTTAAGGTAGGTTAAGAATGCTGAATGCCATGTGTTGTACAAGCATTGGGCACCCTTTGGTTAAAAAACAAAGCTTCAAGTTAAGAGCTCAACCCAATGAAGCATTAAACAAGTGCACCTGCATCATTGAAGCAAATAATTCCAGCAGAGATTCATGTTGCTGTGACTACAAAATGGGAAGAACAGCTCAAAGATACTTGTAAAGCAGTAGGGATTAGAGTATCTAGGGAAATAAGTAAAAGGTATTGGGTTTCATTGCCTGGTTTTAGAGGGCAGCTAGAAAAGAAGGACTCAACATCCTTGGCTTTAAAATAAAAAGGATCATGTTGCCAATTTATTGGAAATACAAGAAACTGTAAAAGATTGCTGTTTTCTATGTTTTTCATTAATGGCAAATCAGTCAGATCATCAGTACTTTTAATGATTCCAATGGATGGGGTAGTTACTTTTTTTTTTAATGAACCAAAACACACCTTTTCCCAGCAATATTCAAAAAATGTTTTTCAGTAAATGTCAGACACACTGTGAGCATTACACTAACTTGTAAATCTTAACCATTAGAAGGCAAATATTCTAGCACATGGTTTGAAGGCAGATAATGCAATCATCTTGCTCAAACTGAGTAAATCTGGTCCTGGTCAGTGGCTGCAGAGCCATCCTATGTATGTTGATGTGAGGTCCGCAGAAGAAAAGCAGGATAGAAAGATAAATTAGTGGGGAATGTCAGATAATATATGTAAATCTCAATGCTGTTTTTGTCCCCCGTTGCCATACCACAGTCTGGTGCAAAGTGGCCTATTTGGCATGGTATATGGAGCATTTTTACACATGTACAATTATTTGGGCCTGAATACAGGTATCATGTGCACTTTGAATCTGTGAACATCTAGGTCTTGTCTCATGTATGGAAGCCTCTGCACACTGCCATTCACACAAACACACAGAGCTGAATATTGTCTCCAACTCAAATGTCTGTGTGTGCTTTGATTCACATTTGATTCACATGCTGAGCAAATTGTCTCCTCATCTACTTCAGTGGTGGGGCTGCTCTATACCTGTTGAGGGATGGATATGAGGAACTGTTCCCTCTACTGAAATGAAGGGAAAGACATGGTGGAGATCTGTGCATAGAGAAAATAAAACCCAGGTTAGAAGTATTCAATTTATGCTAGCAAAAGAATATATTTAAAGATAATTCCCAAAAAATATGTTTGGATGTACTGTATAACTACATATGTTAAATTGATTGTTGCAAATTTAAGGCACTTTCTCTACTGGGTTTGTGGCACATTTGTCATGGACAACATCCACTGTAAATGTGATTTCACAACAAGGCAAGATAGAACATGCCCTATTTATCTCTGTCCCATGCAAAGAGACAATATGTGAATGAAGCTACTCCAGTAAGACTGAGCACATGACAAACCATTGTATTGTTTTGCTTTGGAATAATTTACCCTCGGTACGAAGGGGAAAACAGTGGGGAAAGGGGGCACATATTCCAGCCAATTCATGTGGCAAAAGGCAGATAGCATAAAACAATAACAATTACTAAAACATTCATTACATGTTAGCCCGGTGATCAGCAAGTAAGCACTAACTATTTAATTAGTCAACTAATTAGCAGCAGGCGACATGGAAGACTCCTGACATTCTCAGACAAATGTAAGATAAAAAGCCTAATTAAACAGCAAGCATTATGCTACCTATTGCCAAACAAGACAGCTGTGCAGGATATTGTGTAATATTGGGCTACAAGATAACAGGACTTGTAGCTATTCTGTCACAAATTAGGTTTTAGAAGCATGCAATTTCTAAGCTATTTTTAGACAGCTAAACAGCCCCAAAGGAAGGAAAAGGAAATAAGAATTCATTCTAAACAGAAAATCAGTGCTTTCACGAAATGTATCTATATATTAGCAAGGGAAGTGCTATCCACTGTGAATGGTACGTGCACATTTAAGTGACCATCTTTCCCTGCAATATAGATATTTATTTTGAGATATACAACTTTTCCCCTATCACCAGTTCCATGGTTATTGGGAAAGCTGGCAATTAAAATATTAATGTGGCCTTCACAACTGACATTACAGTGCACCCTTGAAATTGTGATCCCTGGTTCTTCAGAAATGCAGAAGCTGTATCAGTAATGGAACATGGCTTGTGATGTATAAGGCCCCTCGTAGCCCCACTTCCATAACTGGAGAAGCATGAGAGGGCAATGAAAACAATGTCTATGAGATCCATTAAGGCAACACCTTGCTACTAAAACCTCTTTATGCCACTCTACTGAAAATAAAGAAGCACCAGTGAAAAATGCAGGAGGTATTTTCTATCTCACTGGGACATACACATTTTAAAGGAATGCTCCTTAGCCTATTTCCATGCTCAGGTAATAAGCTGAGATGCTACTCTAGTTTGCAGTTTTCTGCTACAAAACAGCAGTGACTAATGTTAGCACCTTAACAAAAGTAAAAAAAAAAAAAAAAAGGGGGGGGGTTATATCTTTCCAGCATTTTTAAAAACATTTATGTTTTAAATCTTTTCAAAGCCCCAATCACAGTAACTAGTATGCCTGAAAATGAATTATATTTGTCTGCTCCTGTGCTAACTGCTTATGCGAAATAATTAGGCAGTAAGAATAATGAAGAGGAAATGGCTTCCTTTTTAAAGATTAGGTTTAAAATTGATTCTATTTTTAGCATGTGTCTCTCCTGCAAGAAAATCAAGAAAGGCTGAGTGGACTTAATATCCAGGTCCTAGGAGTGTACATAAATTCAGGAATGAATTATAAAACTGCAGCATTGTGTGGATTTATAAAAGTGACTGCTCAGGATAAAGATGTGGTTATAACAAGGCATATTTTATTAGTGCATCTTAAAATATCCAGAATATATCTGATTCCCACCCTGCAATGTGATTGTATCTGAAAACTTTGTTCCATTTCAGAGGCTCTCTTTCATGTGGCTAGTGGACACCCAAGAGACACCCAAGTGGACACCCTTATTGGTTACGACATCCAGGATGTGGAATTACACCTAGTGAGATACCACCTGCTTGTGGGGTAGGGGTAAAAATGATTTTAGTTAAGCAAACCAATTTAGAATCTTGATTTTAGTGTATATTCTGCTCCTGCTTTAACTGCTTAGTTTTGCTTGTGTTCTGAGGCCCCCAAGCCCTTCCCCTGAAAATAACTTCACACTGACACGTAATTTTAGTATAAGTTATTGGGCAAAATTTAGGCCACAACTTTATTGATTACAGCAAAGTGAGCGGTGTTGGCTTAGGCATTGGCAACAGACTATAACTGACTCCTGCCTCTCTGTCTGGAAATCTAAACACCAAACGAGGGAGCAACCCCGGGGTGCCTGTGGTCCTGGCATGGCCCTAGCCCCTCAAGCGGACTTCAGATGAGATCCAGGACCCCCAGATTCCTTTACCCAGATACCCTTATTCATGGAGGGGCAGGTGATGGCTGCACCTCCCCTCCCACACACTTCAATAAGCCAATGCCTAACCGCCAAACCTTATGAAGTTGTGACGATTGCTAAGGGGGTAGGCGAAAACCAAGTGGCTACATCCAATCTGCCAAATGGAAAAATTCCTACCCAGCCCCAGCTCCAAAGCAGGCAGCCCAATCCAAAGCAAGGCCAAATCAGCAGCACCTAAAATTAGGGAAGGAGGGTGGGTGTTCGGCAGCGCGATGCAAGTTCCCTCAGTTACGCCGCGCTGCCGCTTTTATAGGCCCAGGAATCGCGCCAACTGCCCCGATTGGCCCAAACAGCCTGGCGCGATCCCGGGGCCCAACGGTTAAAGCTTGGGCCACGCCTGGCAACAACTCTCCCAGTGGGGGTGGCTTAGGGGCCCGTGCGCAACCAGGACCCTCATTAAGGAGGATCCCACTTGCTTGCTTTTATGATGTTTTGCTTTATATTATAATGTATTTTTCGTCACAGAAAGACTACAGTATTTTATGCTTTGCACTAGAATGCTGCATAGGAAAGGCATGAAATTAAATACAAATATATTATTTCCTCTTACACAAGAGCTTGCAAACGCATGAGAACTGCTACAGATTGTCCCTATTTTAGCACTGTGCAAACTCTTCCACTACTGCATGAGTAGGTATATGCAGCAAGGCACTACTGTTTTCAATTTTATAGCCAATAACCAAGGAACTGATGATAGGGGAAAACTCTACCAGTAAGAAGGTCTAAGCTGGATGTTCCAAGCTTAGACTGTGTGTCTTATGCAAACCAACTTTGTGTTTCTATACAAATAATTAAGAAACATGTACGATTTTGGAACCCAAGTTAAACTGTCTTTTCTTGCTGCTGTATGAATCTGACCTTTGAAGAGTTTGTAAGTAAGCCTTGGGCTCCATGATCACTGCAGATGGTGACAGCAGCCACGAAATTAAAAGACGCCTGCTTCTTGGGAGAAGGGCAATGACAGGCCTAGACAGCATCTTGAGAAGTAGAGACATCACCTTGCCAACAAAGGTCCGTATAGTTAAAGCTATGGTTTTCCCAGTAGTGATGTATGGAAGTGAGAGCTGGACCATAAAGAAGGCTGATCGCCGAAGAATTGATGCTTTTGAATTATGGTGCTGGAGGAGACTCTTGAGAGTCCCATGGACTGCAAGAAGATCAAACCTCTCCATTCTGAAGGAAATCAGCCCTGAGTGCTCACTGGAAGGACAGATTGTGAAGCTGAGGCTCCAGTACTTTGGCCACCTCATGAGAAGAGAAGACTCCCTGGAGAAGACCCTGATGTTGGGAAAGATGGAGGGCACAAGGAGAAGGGGGCGACAGAGGACGAGATGGTTGGATAGTGTTTTCGAGGTTACCAGCATGAGTCTGACCAAGCTGCGGGGGGCAGTGGAGGACAGGAGTGCCTGGCGTTCTCTGGTCCATGGGGTCACGAAGAGTCGGACACGACTAAACGACTAAACAACAACAAACATGTGGTCTCTTTCAATGCTAAGGAAAATGGGGAATTTTGGAAGCAACTTAGAAGGGGATATTTTTAAGGCCTAACAGGGTATATTTCTATACTTTGTTTACTGCATATTTTGTGATTTTAAGTTTCTGCTGGAGCTCTCTCACCAAAGAGTACTTGCCCCCAAACCTGGATCTAGGCATCCAGGTAATTCTCCTTTGTATTATATCTAGTATTTTATCTTTTACTGAAAAATACAAGATTAAAACCAACAGTTTTTGCGATTCTAGGTTCTTTTAAACTGTTTTTAATATTGTGTTTTAATGTTTTAATGTTGTTACCTGCTCTGGGACCTTAGGGTGAAGGGTAGGTAATTAACAATAATAATACTGAGTCCAGTCCCCCTTCATGGATCACTGCCTTGCCGTGGTGAAGGGGCTTGAATAACTCAGAGAAGCTATGAGCTATGCCGTCCAGGGCCACCCAGGATGGACAGGTCATAGTGGAGAGTTTTGACCAAATGTGATCCACCTGGAGGAACAACCGGCAAGCCACTCCAGTATACCTGCCAAGAAAACTCCTTGGACAAAGACAACAGGCATATAAAAGTTATGACACTGGAAGATGAGCCCCTCAGGCGTCCAACATGCTACTGAGGAAGAGCAGAGGACAAGTACAAGTAGATTCAGAGCTGATGAAGCGGCTGGGCCAAAGCCGAAGGGATGCTCAGTTGCGGATATGCCTGGAAGCGAAAGGAAAGTCCAATGCTGTAAAGAAAAATATTGCATAGGAACCTGGAATGTAAGAACCATGAACCTTGGTAAGTTGGATGTGGTCAAAAATGAGATGGCAAGAATTAATATTGACATCCTGGGCATCAGTGAACTAAAATGGACGGGAATGGGCGAATTCAGTTCGGATGACCATCACATCTACTACAGTGGGCAAGAATCCCGTAAAAGAAATGGAGTGGCCCTCATAGTCAACAAAATAGTGGCAAAAGCTGTACTGGGATGCAATCTCAAAAATGATAGAATGATCTTGATACGAATCCAAGGCAGACCTTTTAACATCACAGTAATCCAAGTTTATGCACCAACCACTGGTGCTGAAGAAACTGAAATTGATCAATTCTATGAAGACTTACAACACCTTATAGAAATGACACCAAAGAAGGATGTTCTTCTCATTATAGGGGATTGGAATGCTAAAGTAGGGAGTCAAGAGATAAAAGGAACAACTGGCAAGTTTGGCCTTGGAGTTCAAAATGAAGCAGGACAAAGGCTAATAGAGTTCTGCCAAGAGAACAAGCTGGTCATCACAAACACTCTTTTCCAACAACACAAGAGACGACTCTATACATGGATATCACCAGATGGGCAGCATTGAAATCAGATTGATTATATTCTCTGCAGTCAAAGATGGAGAAGCTCTATACAGTCAGCAAAAACAAGACCTGGAGCTGACTGTGGCTCAGATCATCAGCTTCTTATAGCAAAATTCAAACTTAAACTGAAGAAAGTAGGAAAAATCACTGGGCCGGTAAGATACAATCTAAGTCAAATCCCTTATGAATACACAGTGGAAGTGAGGAACAGGTTTAAGGATTTAGATTTGGTGCACAGAGTGCCTGAAGAACTAAGGATGGAGGCTCGCAACATTATACAAGAGGCAGCAACGAAAACCATCCCAATTAAAAGGAAATGCAAGAAAGCAAAGTGGCTGTCCAATGAGGCCCTACAAATAGCGGGGGAGAGAAGGCAAGCAAAATGCGAGGGAGATAGTGAAAGATACAGGAAAGTGAATGCAGATTTCCAAAAAATAGCAAGGAGAGACAAGAAAGCCTTCTTAAACGAGCAATGCAAAGAAATAGAGGAAAACAATAGAATGGGAAAAACCAGAGATCTGTTCAAGAAAATTGGAGATATGAAAGGAACATTTCGTGCAAAGATTTCCATAATAAAAGACAAAAGTGGAAAGGACCTAACAGAAGCAGAAGACATCAAGAAGAGGTGGCAAGAATACACAGAGGAACTATACCAGAAAGAAATGGATGTCTCGTATACCCTAGGTAGTGCGGTTGCTGACCTTGAGCCAGACATCCTGGAGAGTGAAGTCAAATGGGCCTTAGAAAGCACTGCTAATAACAAGGCCAGTGGAAGTGATGATATTCCAGCTGAACTATTTAAAATTTTAAAAGATGATGCTGTTAAGGTGCTACACTCAATATGCCAGCAAATTTGGAAAACTCAGCAGTGGCCAGAGGATTGGAAAAGATCAGTCTACATCCCAATCCCAAAGAAGGGAAGTGCCAAAGAATGCTCCAACTACCGCACAGTTGCACTCATTTCACACGCTAGCAAGGTTATGCTTAAAATTCTACAAGGCAGGCTTAAGCAGTATGTGGACCGAGAATTCCCAGAAGTGCAAGCTGGGGGACTTCCTGGTTAGCGCCTCCGGCAATGGCGGAGCTCCTCCGATCAGGAGGAACCGGCTCCATGAAAAACAGGGTCTGACCGCCACGGCAACAGCGGAGACCCTTAGAAATCAGACAGGATATCAGATCTCCAGGTTGATGGACGCTGGGAGGTTGATGGAACTGACGGCAGGGGCCGGGACCAGGGAGGGGAGACGGAGGAAAGAAGTTGGGAATTTAAAGTGTATATAAGGAGTTTTTCTTTAAAAAAAAAAATTAATGAGAAATGGAAAAATCGTGGAATGAAATTTTTATGACCCTAGGGGATATGTTTTGAGAGATTAAGTTCAATATATTAGTTTTAATGAGAAACAAGATTAAATAAAGTAAAAATGGATGATTAATTGGTGAAAGAAGAGAATGTTAAATTACAGTATATTAAGATAAATTATTAGGATAAAAACAAAGATGAAGGATTTGCTGAAATATCTAACTGAACCAGAATACAAAGAGGGGAGGTGTGAGGAGGTCAAGGAAATAAGTTAAAGAAGGAAAGTCATGTAAAGGTTTGAATTGTTCTTTTCCCTTTTTTTGTTTTTTGTCTGTTTTCCATTTTTTATCTCTTTTTTTAATGTGACTTGTTTTTATGTATTGTTTTCTTTTTTGGTTTAATTGGGTGTTATTCTGTTGTGGTACTTTTTATTACTTATGTAACCTTTAAAATTGTAATAAAAATCTTTTTTAAAAAAAACAACAACAGAAGTGCAAGCTGGATTTAGAAGAGGCAGAGGAACCAGAGACCAAATTGCAAACATGCGCTGGATCATGGAAAAAGCTAGAGAGTTCCAGAAAGACATCTACTTCTGCTTCATTGACTATGCAAAAGCCTTTGACTGTGTCAACCACAGCAAACTATGGCAAGTTCTTAAAGAAATGGGAGTGCCTGATCACCTCATCTGTCTCCTGAGAAATCTCTATGTGGGACAAGAAGCTACAGTTAGAACTGGATATGGAACAACTGATTGGTTCAAAATTGGGAAAGAAGTACGGCAAGGCTGTATATTGTCCCCCTGCTTATTTAACTTATATGCAGAATTCATCATGCGAAAGGCTGGGCTGGATGAATCCCAAGCTGGAATTAAGATCGCCGGAAGAAATATCAACAACCTCAAATCAGCTATGATAAAATGGGCACAGGACATAGGGTACAACATCATGTTTGCTGACTGGGAAAAGTTATGGACCACAGGTTTGAGATTTACGGCATGTAATGCCTTGAAAGAAAACATTATGAAAATGATATATAGGTGGTACATGACTCCAGTCAAGCTTGCAAAGATATACCACTTGTCTGATAACAAATGTTGGAAGTGTAAAGAAGCTGAAGGAACATTCTTTCACCTCTGGTGGACTTGCCCTAGAGTGAAGGCTTTCTGGGAAATGATATATAATGAGTTGAAAAAGGTATTTAAGTATACCTTCCCCAAGAAACCAGAGGCCTTTCTTTTAGGCATTGTTGGCCAGAGTGTGCAAAAGAAAGATCGAATTTTTTTTATGTATGCTACAACAGCAGCAAGGATACTCATCGCCAAATGCTGGAAAACTCAAGATTTGCCCACACTGGAAGAATGGCAGATGCAACTGATGGACTATATGGAACTGGCGGAGATGACTGGCAGAATCCGACACCTGGGAGAAGAACTGGTGGAGGAGGACTGGAAGAAATTTAAGGACTATCTACAAAAATACTGTAAATTGTACGAGTGTTAAGAAGGATGTAAGATTAGTAATAACATGGCTCCAACAAACTAGTTATAAGGAATAAAAATCTAAACGCAATTGAAAGAAAAGACAAATTTTGGATAAATAGTATGTTATAATTAAGTTTTCAAAAGAGTGATTTAAATTCTAAAATTTGAGATTTAATATTGGAAAATTACATTATATGAATCGAAACAAGTTAATAATTTGCTAGCAAGATTTATGAGTTTAGAATGCAGGAACAAGAGATGTGAGGAAGTCCAAAGATGAGAATGAAATGTGGATATTGGAAAATACTATGTTATTATCTATGTCTTTTATGGTTTAAACAAAATTTTAATAAATATTATTATTTTTAAAAAAAAGATCTCCGGAAGAAATATCAACAACCTCAGATATGCATATGACGCAACCTTGATGGCAAAAAATGAGGAGGAATTAAAGAACCTTTTAATGAGGGTGGAAGAGGAGAGCGCAAAATATGGTCTGAAGCTCAACATCAAAAAAACGAAGATCATGGCCATTGCGCCCATCACCACCTGGCAAATAGAAGGGGAAGAAATGGAGGTAGTGAGAGATTTTACTTTCTTGGGCTCCATGATCACTGCAGATGGTGACAGCAGTCACGAAATTAAAAGACGCCTGCTCCTTGGGAAAAAGGCGATGGCAAACCTAGACAGGATCATTAAAAGCAGAGACATCACCTTACCAACAAAGGTTCGTGTAGTTAAAGCCATGGTTTTCCCAGTAGTGATGTATGGAAGTGAGAGCTGGACCATAAAGAAGGCTGATCGCTGAAGAATTGATGCTTTTGAATTATGGTGCTGGAGGAGACTCTTGAGAGTCCCATGGACTGCAAGAAGATCTAACCTATCCATTCTGAAGGAAATCAGCCCTGAGTGCTCACTGGAAGGACAGATCGTGAAGCTGAGGCTCCAATACTTTGGCCACCTCATGAGAAGAGAAGACTCCCTGGAAAAGACCCTGATGCTGGGAAAGATGGAGGGCACAAGGAGAAGGGGACGACAGAGAACGAGATGGTTGGACAGTGTTCTCGAAGCTACAAACATGAGTCTGACCAAACTGCAGGAGGCAGTGGAAGACAGGAGTGCCTGGCGTTCTCTGGTCCAGGGGGTCACAAAGAGTCGGACACAACTAAATGACTAAACAACAACAACAACAATACTGAGTCAAAATAGTCATTCTAGGGAATTTGCTGGACTAGGATGTAGGGAAGCTAAATTTCTATGCTTGATTGATTTTAAAGGTTTTTCACATAGTAGCTCCCAAACTCATGTTAGAACCAAAACAGGACATGCAACGAAAAAGAGATATTCACTAGCTCATTGTTGTTGTTTTGCAAAAGAGTTGTGCCTTTTGTACTGCTCCTGCTGACCAGCATAACTGCAGGGATGGATGACCTTGTATAAATTATGCAGTGGCCTTCTACTTGCTTTCACTTGAACACAAACAGAACCCTTCATGTGATCTGGGATGCTGATAAATTAGGGTCCCTGATCATGTGAGGTGTTCTACTTCTGTGAACAGAAGCCTTTTGCAGACCTACCCCACACAACATGGAGATGATTGGAGAAGGAAGGGGAGCAGCATGCATATGAGGGCATTAGGAGTGGGGCTTCCATGCGCACTCCTGCCCCCAGACACACTTTGAGTGTTTGTGCTTTCACGCAAAAACACCTTATACGTAATATATAATATATACAATAAGGCTCGTAATATAGTTAAATATAGGCAAGATATTAAAAGAAAAAATGAACTATATAATAATCGAAAAATAATTCATTCTTCCCTATCAGAGAAAAATGGCAGATTAAGTTGATGGATTATGCCAAAATGGCAAAAATAACCAGAAGAATCAGAAATCAGGAAGATTATGTTGGTTATTGGTAACTGACCATAAAACTTTAAACTGAAAAACTATTTTTTAAAAAATTAATTTTTTTTAAAAAAATCAATCTCTTGACCTTCCTGAATGGTGTTGTACAGCTTCAACCACAAATATACAGAGGATATACATGGCTTAGCTTCTCCTTCCTTGATATCTTTTGAGAAACTGCTTTTGTACTGCTTTTATTCATAATTGGACAGCTCTGATTTGGTATTTTAATACTGTTTGGTATTTTTAGTAGCTTTACACTGACCTTTAGCAAAAATACATATGAAAATCTACACACACAAAAAACCTATCTCTGACAGCAGGCTGCAGTCTTTAAAATAATCTTTCGAAAAGGCGAACAATCAAGGGGACAGTGAGCTAGGAAAGAAAGGGAATAGATTAAAACAAAAACCAAAACCCACAAAGCACAAGCTTTTCACCCTGATTCCAGAGCTTAATAGTGTACATGTGGTGCTACAATCTCACAAGGAATTCCTGCTCTGGGACTGGTCATAAAAAATATTGTGTATCAAAGGACATGGAAATGGATAGCAGAATTATAATACAGGAGGGAATGCGTAATTTAAAATAGGGTTGGCTACCCTGTGGTAGCCATTGTACTACATTGCACCACAGCTCCCAGCATCCTTCATCACTGGGTCATGCTGGATGTCACTGATGTCAGTTGGAATCCAACATAAGGACAACAAAAAGTCATCTACCCTGGTTTAAATGAACCAAGGTGTGGGAAAGGGGAAGGTGGAGTTTAAAAGGCCTAAATTGTATGGCATAGAGCAGGGGTAGCCAAGGAGGTGATCATTGTTCAGGGATACTGAGAGTTGGAGCACATCAACATCTGAAGGGTATATTTGCTATGGAGAAGGGAGACCAAGATAATAAAGGGTCTGGAAAACAATCTTATGAGGAACGGTTGAGGGAGTTGGGTATGTCTAGCCTGAGAAAGAGGAGACTCAGAGGAGATAGGATAGCCATCTTCAAATATCTCAAGGGCTGTCATGTGGCAGATGGAACAAAGCTTGTTTTCTCCTGCTCTAGAGGGTAGGACTCAAACCAGTGGATTCAAGTTACAAAGAAGGTGATTCTAAATAAACATCAGGAAAAACTTTCTGACAGTAAGAGCTGTTCAACAGTGGAATGGACTCCCTTGGGAGGTTATGGACTCTCCTTCCCTGGAGGCTGCTGGGTGGACAAGATGATCCAACTCTGCAATTCTATGATTCTATTCTAAGTTTGTTCTTAACATGTTTGCTTACATCTAAGGCAGGTTGACTAATTTTTAAAGGGAAATAAACCTCCTTATGTTCAGTTGCTCTAGTGTTAGCACTTTTATCTTTATTTTATTTATTGCATTTATATCCCACCTTTTTCTCCCTGGAGTTCAAGGAGGCATACATGGGTCTCCCTTTCTTCATTTAATTACCACAACTGGTGAGCTTCATGGCTGAGTGATGATTTGAACCTTTGTCTCCCAGGTCCCAGTCAGACACACTAACCACTATACCACAATAGCTTTCCATTTTCTCATTTTTCTTTATTTTTCCACTTTTCTCATAGCTAAGTTGGAAGTGAGCTGGGCTGAGAGAAAAACCTCTGGAGCAACAAGGCACAGAGAGGTAAGGTGGAAGATAGGATAGATGCAACTTCCCTCATCACACACTGGGTGGTTGTTGTGGCCTGTTGTGCCAAAGTCCTGCCCCAGGGAGCAATGCCAGGGCTTAGGTGGTCAGCCCTTGGGGAATTCCTAGGCCAGCTGCTGGAGATTGGCAGGCTTTCCCGCCACCTGTTCATTTGAATTCTGGCCAATCTGGCCATGTCAGGTGAGCAGGGCTTGGGACCTGATAAAAGCTGGCTGCACCCAATCCCAGAGACTGCAGTTGGCCGAAAAACAACCCTCCCTACCTGCCACATATTCAATGATGCTGTGGGTTTGTGTGTGCTAACATTTTCCTTCTAGGGCACTGCATTCATTGACTTTGCTGTGGTTCAATAATGGTTGCCCTTTTCAGAACCAGGAAGAAATTTTCCTCCAAACAGATTGGCATTTGGCATGTTTGACAGCAGCAGTCACAACTTTGGTGGATAAGGTGGAATCCTTCTAGTCTAACAACGTGTGTGTGTTGCAGTGGTGCATCACTCTCACCTCAAAACTGTGCGATAACATGCTACACTGTTAGAGGGATCTACTAGGAAGTCTCTGTCCGAAAGCCAAGGCATGTGGTAGATGTCCTATAGAGCTTCCTTTAGTGGCTTGGGAGGGTCATACGTGTTGACCTCCAGCTTGCAGATGACCCATTAATCCTGGGCTTGAGGCTATCATGTGATAGCCCTCCACCAGCGGGTCTGTGAGGGATATATACCCAATGCCTAAGCCAAATCCAACCTATATCTGGAATCAATAAAATGGTGGCCAGTTTTAAAATCCCAGAACATTGTCCTGTCCAGTTTGTTCACCTTCTTGGCTCAGGTCTTGCTCTGGTGTGTGTCACTGTGAGTAGGTCTGCAATTACTGCCTTTGTCACATCTAGTTTGTCCCACAAAAGGACTAAAGAAGGAAAATTGATTTCATTTTTCCAGGCCTGTTTAAATGGCATGATACTTCTTTGCTGCTGTGGTATTTTTTATTTGTTTATTTTTAGAGGTTTGATTTTATTTACAAACTTTGGAGACACCATATTTCAAAAAATAAACAAAATAATAGGTGAAGCCACCATGAAAACTCCACAATTAGCATTATTAAATATTATTAAATGCGTTTGTAGAGGAACATATGCATGTTTGTTGTAGGATATATGCTAGTGGTAGTAGAAATAATGGTGGCTTGGTTCTGGAAGGACTTAAAGAGTGCATATTTGGCATGTTTGCAGGCCAAACTACGGGAAATTGTCTGAATGAAAAGCTCACCTAAAATTATGTATACAAAAAGGAAAAACACAGAGATACTTTTGCTGAAGGCTCCTACAGTTTTATTTTCAGTAGCTGTAGGCATTCCTTCAAATACCCTAGTTCCCAAACTGTGTAGGTTTCAAAGCTAAGCAACAAAAGTTTGAATTGTGCTTGGAAATGATAGGCAGTAGTTTAATTAAGAACTGGTGAGATGTATTCTGTATGACCCATCTATATGACTGTTTTTGGACAAAGTCATCAAAGGCAGACTCATTGCAGTACATTGGTACCTCGGGTTACATACGCTTCAGGTTACATACGCTTCAGGTTACAGACTCCGCTAACCCAGAAATATTACCTTGGGTTAAGAACTTTGCTTCAGGATGAGAACAGAAATCGCGCGGCAGCAGCAGGAGGCCCCATTAGCTAAAGTGGTGCTTCAGGTTAAGAACAGTTTCAGGTTAAGAACGGACCTCCGGAACGAATTAAGTACTTAACCCGAGGTACCACTGTAGTCTCATTTGGAAGTTATGAGAGCATGAACAACAATGGTTTCAAGTATTGTTTTAATTATTTGTTTTGCAATGTTATTTGGGTTTAATCAAAAGTAAATTATACTGAGTTCAAGCAAGCATACATAGGATTCAGCCTTAAACTCTTATGCTGTAAACCACCTTGAGTGCAAAAACTAGAAATGTTGGCTAAAATACTTTAAAATAAACACATTGTGAGGTACCCTTAGAACAAGAGACTCACTTTACATCTGAACCCCCATGCATAACTGTCCACACTTTATGAGGCAAACTTGCTTGCCATGGGTACACTACTGTTACACTGCTTTCCCATCACAAACATTTTTTAAAATTATTATTATTATTAATGCCCCACCCATCTGGAGGGGAAGATGTATGTGCTTCTTAAAATAACCACACAGACATGTCTACAATACCCAGCATGGCTGAGCCTCCCCTCTGCACGTAAACACATGCACATTTATTTCTAAATCACCTACAGTATTTGCTTTGTGCAAGTCAAAATAAGACCCAGGACCTTTCCTTAAGCAACCAGTTTAAAAGACTATGCATGAAAGGGAAGGAAAGTAGAGGGGAAAGGTAGGAAGGTTAATTTGAGAATGCCAATATGCACTAAGCAGATCTGTTCCATGTTGGTATTCTGGCTGGGAGGAAACTGTTACAGTCATCATACATCCCTCATTCTCTAGCTGGCAACTTACTCTTCTCCTCACCTCTGCATTCCCAGGGCATAAATTCTGCAAAGGAAGAAGGAAGGAAGCCCCCTGCAAGCGATGAGTGGGATTAAGTGAATATTCCCATTTCTAATGTTTTGCTATAAGGGGTATGTTGCCTGCCCTGTAAGTGCTTGCTGCAGGAAACACCTAGGTACCTACAGCAATCTTATTTGTTGTATACACATTAGAGCCAGCCTGAGACATCCCCAACATGGGAGTGAAGGTGGAAGGGGAAAAGACTCAATGTGCACACAGAGCTTTGGGTCACAGTAGCATAAGTAAGTTAAAAAAGGTGAAGAAACTCAAATGTAGAAAAAAAACAGAGAAATGTTAAAGCATACAGGATTTCCCTAATTATAAGAAGCTACACACATTAAATACTTACCAAAAAGTCAATGTTTCTAGGAAGGAGATTCCAACATTTGATGCCCCAACTACTACAATTCTAGCATTCACCGACACTTTAGGCTCCAAGGACAACTTCCGATTAAAGTGGTTCAATGCATACTTTACCTGCAACAGGAGTTAACAAAAAAGAAGTGATGACAAAATGATGAGAACTCTTTAAATGATTTCTAACAGCATTACTAAGGAAACAGTCTCAACCATACGCAGATATTCCAAAATTTGAAGGAATAGCATACATTGTACTTCTATGGAGCTGCCACCATAGATCATGACTAAACAATTTGTGATATAGTTAATTTCATTCCTATAAGAACAGAAAATTTATTGAAAATGATGAGCCGTTGTTGTGAAAGACAGCTGACCATTGTAGCAAGCCAATATAAATACCAAATTAAAGCAGCTTTGGAGAACTGAGCCCAAACTAACAAAATGAATTTCAATAGGGACAAATGTAAGGTTCTACACTTAGGCAGGAAGAACCAGCACACAAATATAAGACGGGGGACACCTGGCTTGCCAGTAGTACACTAATAAAGGATTTAGGGGTCTTAGTAGACCACGAATGTGATGCAGCAGCAAAATAAGCTAAAGCTATTCTAGGCTTCATCAACAAATGTCGAGTGTCCACATCAAGGGAAGTAAAAGCCTTGATCTTTCCAGCAGTTTCGAACCATACCTGGAACACTGTGTCTAGTTCTGGGCGCCACAATTTAAGAAGGATAATGACAAGCTGGAATGTGTGCAGAGGAGGGCAACCAAGATGATCCAGGGTCTGGAAACCAAGCCTGATGAGGAACAGTTGAGCAAACTGGGTATGTTTAGCCTGGAAAAGAGGGGACTGAGAGGAGATATGATAGCCATCTTCAAATATCTAAAAGGCTGTCACATGGATGAAGGAGCAAGCTTGTTTTCTCCTGCTCTGGAAGCCAGGATCCAAACCAATGGATTCAAGTTACAAGAAATGAGATTCAAACTAAACATTAGAAAGAACTTTCTGACAGGAAGAGCTGTTCGACAGCTACATCTGCAGTGGACTCTCCTTCCTTGGAGATATTTATCCAGAGGTCTGTCTTATGATCTGTCTTGTATGATCTAATTGAGATTCCTGCGATGCAGGGAGTTAGACTCTTCCAACTCTACAGTTCTATCATTTTGTGATCCTAGGTGTGACACTGCTGTTGCTCACAACGATGCTAGTGCTTGGAGCTTCTCTAAAGTTTTAAGCAGAGTTAAAAATTGGATTCTGTGAACAGGTTTAGCTGCTGACTCATTTTGCTGGCCTGAAAAGCAACAAAATTCCAGTACAGAATCCAAATAAAGGAAACATATTCCTGAAGATAAAAGTGTTAACAATTTAAATGTGTGTTTTTTTAAAGATTTTTTTTAAACTCCAGATACATGTTTTTCCTCTGATAATACTTTTGCAGTGCAATCATGACATCCAGTGGCCAATGTCAGCGACTAGTATCAGTCAAGTGGTGTCCCTAAAAATATTCCTTTATATGTTCTACAACATTCTTTGATGATTACATACCTAGTAATTTCAAAAGATGTATTTCAGGTACAGCAGTACTGGAGACATACTAATTTAATTCTTCCTTCTTCCATGGGAACTCTGAATTGTTGTTGAATGGGAAGAGATCTCTAACAAAATTCTTAGCACTCATATGAAATACAATTCTCAGAAATTTGTGTGTGTGTGTTGATAGTTAACATTAGTGATTGGTTATGTAGACATGCACTGAATATCTGCCCCGTTACAAGAGCTGCCCCGTTAAAGAGACACCAATCCACCCTCTACAGGAGCCAGAGCTGCTGCCACTCAGCAGGCCCAGTCTAGAGAATGGCAGGGCCGGCCTGGAGCAGCTGTTGCTCTTAAAGAAGAGCTCATGGAGCTCAGAGGTAGGAACGGAGGAAAAAGAGTGGTTTTCTGGGGAGAGAAAGAGAAGGGCAAAGGCTTGAGGGGCTACAGTCTCTGGACTCCAATGCTGCTTTTTTTATCAGCCAGCAAGGAGGTGCAGGGGGCCTTAAAAAGAGGCCTCTGCTTCCACCCCACCCTTCTAGGTAGATGATATAATGGGACAGAGCTGCTGGGAGTAACTGTAGGGTATCCGAAGAAGGGGTCAGTGACAGGACTGCTGGGCTGCCTGCAAATGCTGAAATAAGGAAAAGACTATGAGATCTTAAGTTGAAATGCTACAAAATGTAATAGGGTGGACAAGAGCCATCAAGAACACCACGAAAGGAAAATCAACCTAACACCATTAGATAAAAACACCTGCTTCTAAATTACAACTTTGTTCTGAATTTGAAAAACTGCTCGCCCTTCTCTGTCTTTTCCTGTTACTTCCCTTCCCTTCCCTTGCATGTCTTGTCTTTTTAGTTTGTAAGTGTGAAGAGGATGGACTTCACCTTATTAGACTGTACTATGTCATAAAAATAGAAACCTGGGGTATAGGTTTGTCTGAGGATTATGGGGTGGCTTGCCAAACCGACTTGTCTGGGTTCAAAGTGGGAGCTGGAAAACCCGACTTCCGGGTTGGCGCCATCGCCGAATGGCGGACTCCCTCCGAGCTCCGGAGGGAGCCTGCTCGGCAGGGGTGGGTTCTACCGCGCCGGCGACGCGGGGACCCTTAAAAACCATGGGCGCTGAAACCCATGGGCATGGTGACTCGGCGGGCACCGTTTGCGCCCCCCCGACCCGCGAAGGAGCCTTTTTAAAGGCTGCGGAGCAGGTGACGGGGGGGGGGTGGTGCTGTGAGTCCTCCGCTTCCCCTGCCGAGCGAAGCCGCATGCCATTCGACGGAGAGCGCTGACTTCTTCCATTGAAAATTTGGACTTTAAAAGAATAACCCGTGAGTAATTGGAACTTGGATTAAAAAAGGGGAAAAATTCTTTTTAAATTCGGAGCAAGCGGGGGAGGTGCAAAAAGGAAGTCAGCCTCCCCCCTGTTGTAGAGGAGCTAAAACAAAGGATTTGACAACTAAGATCGAGTGCAACCTTTTTTTTTGATAAAGTTATTAACTTCGCGATGGAAAATTATAAGACTGGGCTGGAGGAGAAAAGTGGAATGTGAACTAAAATGCAACCCCCCCCCGGAAACCCCAGGAGCGATCCGTAAGAGTGCCGGGAGAGGAGAAATAGAGGTTTTGACAGCTGTCAAAGGAGCTGTCAAAGCGGAAGAACAAAAAGAGAACTTTGTTACAAGGACTTTGCTGGTCACATTTGTAACAAATTGGATATAAATTGTTTAAAACAAGGAATAATAAGTTACTTTGACTGTTGGGTCTGATCGGGAAGGAAACTGAGTTATTATAATCCCTCTAGAGGAGCTGTGGGACACTACAAGTATTGTTGGCATTGAATTTGAATAGGACTTTATATAGCCTGGGAAACTGCAGAAATGGAACACTATTTTGTCTACAGAGGTCTACACACTAAAGGAGACAATAGATTTATCTATTGAAGAATGGAAGGGACTTGACGTAATGTTTTGTTCCTGAATAACAAAGCCTCTGCAGAGGAATTAGAAACTTTTTGGAATTAGAACATTTCTGCAGGAGAGCAGGGGGAAAAAAAAAAAAGAGGAGGAGAGAGAACAATAAGAACAACAAGAATAACAAGAACTGGATAAAGTTGGAAGATAGACTCCTTCCAAGATCGGACATGTGAAATCAAAGATGACCAAAAGACGGCAAAGACTAATAAAAAGACGGCAAAGCGGATTGGTGAAGGACTGTGGTTTAGATGTGGGAGCTCCAGGATGACAGTAGACAGTGACGGACATTGGGAACGCAACCGGGAAGGGGGGGAGGGAAATTTGGAATCCAAAGGGTGTTAAATTACATTTTATTCTTTTTTCTATTTTTCTGTTTATCTTAATCTGTATTGCATATTAAAGAGGGGAACTCACGGAAGGGAACAGGTCGATTTTAGGGGATGGGAAAATATTTTTTAAATTGGGCCAATGATAATAATTTTAAAATTTGGGGTAAGAATTTGTTGAATCTATTTGAAAGAACTGGAATACAAGAGGGGGAGGAGAGGGGAAGTCCTGGAAAGAAGCCAATGAAAATAAGGTTTTAAATTTGGATGTTTTTCTTTTTTTGTTATATTTGAAAATCTTTAATAAATATTATTAAAAAAAAAAAAAAGGGGAAACCCACTGAAGATGCATGTGTCATGCACAGTCTGTATGCAGTTGGGAATTAATACCCAAGAACCTGACTGAACCTTGATTGTGGGGCATATGAGTCACAGACTACATCTGCCAGTGTCTTGCTTTGGTACTAAGTTTATGAATGGCAATCCTTACTAAGCTTACTGTGTCTAGATAGAGGAAATGGATGGATTTTGTTCTTTTGCTCAAAGTTGGGGAGATTCCTTTGTGTGCATATAACTTTTCTTGGGTTTAAACCTTCTTCCTAAGAACTACCTTCTTTTTATATCTTTTAAGTAAACTTTTAGCTTCTTAAAACCCTAGTCTAAAAGCTTTTACATGCTACTTTTGAGTTGTTCTTAGGGAAACTCATGAAACATTTTAGGCTAATTGGGAAAAAGCAGCACTGCATCAAATAACTGCTTACCTGGAGGCAGCAGAAAAGTCTAAGGGCAGGTATGGCCAAACTTGGCCCTCCAGCTGTTTTGGGACTACAGTTCCCATCTTCCCTGACCACTGGTCCTGTTAGCTAGGGATGACAGGAGTTGTAATCCCAAAACAGCTGGAGGGCCAGCTTTGTCTAAGGGTAAGGGTTAGCAGAGCTGTGTACTCTCTCAGTTGGCCAGGAACTCCCTTCCCCCATGTGGTGCTGGGAAGCTGGAGGGCCATGACAGTAAGTCTTATGGCAGCACTTACCCCCTTCTCTTTTTTTAATTGATCTGAGTCACTTTGGGATACAAATTGTTTGAAAAGTGGGTTAAAAGTATATTAATAAATGGCTGGTATGGGGGTTTACTTCCTTAATCTGCTTCAGGCCACCTGAAGAAAAATGACTGCAAGTCTGCTTTATTCTTCACAAATGGCATGTACTACTGTAGCTAGCATAGCAATCTAATGCCTGTTCCATTCAATGGGATTTACTCCTACATAAGTATGCACAGGATCAAGAATTTTGCCCTGTTGGATTCTGTTCTTACAGTGGCCAACTAGATGCCCATGTCACGTGTCAATAAAGCACTATTGAGTATTTTGTATGTATTTTAAGTAATTTTTATACTATATGGCACAATGGTAGAAGGATTCAAGAGAAGGGGAAAGATAAGCAAGATGTATTTTTTCCATTTTCCTTCCTTTGAAGGCTATCCCAATTCTGTGAGCCCTGAACAAGTAATCATTAACTAATATGCAACAGAGCAAGATTTATTATCTGTGAGTACAAGCACTAGGCCTTGTGTTGAGCTTAGCCATTTCTACTGTGGCCGCCTGTCACATTGTTTCCACGTGGGAGGGCAGAGTGCTCTCCTGTCACTTCTCTGGCAGTTGCTGGCAAGGGGGACATTTCTGGTGTGAAATTCAAGGATCGGTTTTGCATGAGGCAAGTCAACTCCATTGATTTTAAGTAACAATTTACCTCCACTTAAAATGCGTACACAGGACTTTAGGGAAGAGAGGCACACTATTTCACAAATCCATGGGCATACTGCAAATCTCATGTCAGTACAGCTAGTGTCTCCAGTATTAACTACTTACTTTCTCTAGCACAACGAGCAAGATTTAAATCAATATATTATTTGTGTTCCACTTTTCTTATGCCCCAGATATATATTGACTTTTGGGCTATCTCTTCCAAATAAGGTTTTTTTTAGAAAGGTATCAAAAACAAACCATTTGTCCTCTATGCTAAAAGAAGTCCCAATGCAAAAAGAAGAGACAAAAATGTTAAGAGATCTGCCACCAGATCTAGGAGTCTTTATGCAACACTTATCCCCAAACTAACAGTGCAGAGGCTGGGAATCTTGAGAGATGCTACTCAGTCATCCTAGACATAATGGCAGGGAGGCTGAGTTTTGGGGGGCAACCAACATGGGCACAACATGTAGCCCAGTTCTGATTTTCAACCAGAAAAGAGGTAAAATTGCATCCCAAGTTACAGAAATGTAAGAGGAGAGAGGATGTAAACTCTGGATGAAATGAATTATTGTAAGATTGACTCAAGTTAAATCTTGTGTATTTCATCCCATCCAGCCTCCGTTTAAATATCCACTTACAAATCTCAGAGAATTTCCTCTGCAATTCAAAATGTCTGGTTATACATTTATGAAGCCAAATCCATGATTGGTGTACATACATTGCTATCAAACTATAAATATTTATTTGTGGCTTAAATACCTTTTTTAAAAAACTTTTTGTAAGGCATTTAATGTAGAACTGCTTGCCATACAAATAACCAACCACCTGCTAATTCCAGTTCTATAACACCCATTCTGAGCTTCTACAAAAGTGAATTTGCCTGAAAAATGCTGTTAAGGTATCTTCTATTTCATTCTCTTTTAAAAGAAGAACATATTAGAGGTGCAAGAAAGAATAAATCAACAAAAACTGTTGTATTCCTCTTGTTCAGACTCTGTGATACAATGGACTGTTGACACAATTGCTGGCTGCAAGTTAGTCTGATGTACAAGAATGGATCACTACTAATGTAGTCACTCTGAGTGTGTTGTCTCTGAGTATCCTACTATATGGAACATAGCTTCCCCAAAACAGTACTGATGCATACACACATCCAATAAATGAATAGAAGATGAAGTCTGCTAGGTGATGGAATATAGCAGGAACCCTTTTCAAGTCTGTGTTGTTTCAGGCCAGTTGGCTTCAAGATGGCAGCAGGAGGTCAGTTAGCAAGCTATGCAGTAACCATGGAAACCACGACTGAGTCACTTTACACTCCCTCTGGATTGTCATACTGGGAAGCAGAATTGTATTGCTATACCTCAGACAAAAACAAAAATTGCCTATCCTACATACACCACTTATTTTCACTTTTTTCAACCCTCCATTGATAACTGCCCATCTACAGTTTCCTTCTTCATCTCCCACTTTCCATTTTGTTGTTCATTCTAATTCCTCTAATCTACCCCACCTCTGTCAGTCTCCTAGCATTTTTATTACTCTTACTCATCTGAGAATTTTGCCCTGCCTTTCTCTACAGGAGGAGACTCATCTCATGTCTGTTTCCTCTGCCATTTCTTTCTTTGGGCCCTTGATCTCCTCAATATCTCCATTCCTGTTCTCTTGGTCTGCTGTATCCTCCACACCTCTTTACTCTTTCTTTTTATTTATACCCTGCCTTCTGAAGCTTCTACTACCTTGAAGAAGCACTTGCCTGCTCAGTCACACTTTGATGTAAGAGCAGCTAAGCCAATGGCAGCAAAAGAGGCAACACCACTTCTTGACGACATCCACCTGTCTTTAAAGACAATCGACTGCACCTCTGGGGGTGAAGTCAAGCTGCTGCGTTAACAACACTGAAGTGACCTCCCTGGGGTGCAAGACTGGGCAGTGTATATGAAAGTCCTGGGCTGCCCAGATGACAAGACCCTTCTTTTGGCCTCAGTGATGTGCTCCAAAGGAAAGCAGAGCAATATGTTTCTGCATGTGCAGAAACAGCCTTCTAGACCCACTGTTGGTCTTGTCCGCTCAATCTGCCAGAGCCTGTCTTCACATGCAGGGAGTGTCCCTAACTCACAGAGGATTTGAGACCCATTGGCTACCCTCACCTGGTTTAGCCAGCCAGTTGAAGCTGTTTCCCAGGGTGAGGTTGCTTTCACATGCTAACAGCTTCTAGGAACCACAGGTGAGAGTGGAGTGCAGGCTGGGGACCAAAGGTAGACAAACTGTCCCAGAAGGAGTACAAGGTGTCTCCCACTAGAGATACTATCCCTCCCCTAACACTCCATACACCCCATACTGGTAAGCAGTGGGAATACAAGGCCCCCTTCTTTCACTCATCAGAAAGAAAAAGAGACTCATTCATCCCCTTCAGGCTGTGAGGAAGGGACCCTTCCCTTTCTCCAACCCTTCTTGAAAACTTCTTGAGGTTATCTGTGCACTACTTTCAGAGCATCTGACAACCAATACAAAATGTTTTTTTTTTTAAGGTTAGAAATGGGGAAAGATCCTTTCTCTGTCTGCTGGGCATGGGCTGCCTGTCTCTTACCTTCAAATTACAAAGTGGCCAAGGGTGATTTTTTTTATATTTTTGAAAAAGAGATGAGCCTCAACACTCTGTGTTGCTCCTCCAAATTCAAGTCCATGCTGATCCTCAAGAGGCACCCAGACACCTGTGCACCTCCTCACTGAGACAGCAGTGACGCACCCAGGCCCAGAACTACACTTATTACATGCAATGCTTTAAGAACACTGCTGTGTTTTAAAAACATGTTTTAAGAACTTTTCCCCTTTACTTTAAAAACTCTGCATGAAATATTATTTTTGATAGGTGCCTGATACCTTCATGCAGAAAACTGGTAAAATGTGATTTTGCATGCAGGGTTACAAATTTTAATTCAATTCACACACATTCCAATACAATATTCATTGTTTATTGTTATAAAATTTTTTAAAACAAAGCACTATTTTGCTCCTCAAAAGGCATGTTCAAATCTACTTCAGTATAGCTAATGTTGTTACATACTTAAATTCAATCTAACACTTTGATGCTCTGAGCCCTTAATATTGTGACTTCAAATGTCAGACATTTCCATTTGATATGCATTTAATTTTGAAAGAGCTTCTGCTCTGAGTCTAACCCAGGAAAGCTCCTGCTGCACCTCTGCGAAACACTCGCAGCTGGGTCCCAGAAAACACTTGCTGAGATTTAATGTGCCCAAACTCAGCAGGCTGCCTGGCTTGTCAAGACCAGCCTCTGGTTCTATCACAATACCTTGCCTACAATACCCCAGGCCTATAATTTCTCTAACACACCTACAATTCCATACTTTCAAAGTAAGATTAAATCACAGAACCCCACTGATAGTGGGGTCATGTTTTATGTGGATAGTAAGCTTCCTGTACCTTCATTATTTCTCTGTTGTCCATATTATGTTCTCCAAATCACTGCCCTCTCACACTTTCCCCTCCCTCAACCCAGATTTTCTCATACTGTACTTTCTCCTTTTCAGAGTATTCCTAGTATGAGAAAATCTGGACTGAGGGAGAAGGAAGTGTGGGATGACAGTGATCTGGAGGAGAACATCATGGATAATCAATGGAGGTACAGGAAACTTACTATTCACATTATACAACAGTGTGGATGAGCGTACTGTCTTTTCTGTGAATGCACATAAGACAAAAGAAATACACAAAAATATGTTTCCCTACTTTCAGAACTGCTATAGAATAAGTTTTGAAATTCTATCTTGGTGTGCCATATAATTAAGCATCCAGATTTTATACTTAAATTAATAATCAGCACAACTGAATAGCAACAATGGGATATAAACAGAAAGGTGCATCTCGCTTTGGGGGCATTGCTGAGTATTAGTATTTGAAGAATAATATTTATCTCGCCTTTCCAAACAGCTTCATCACATTCAGCAGGATATCAACCCATAAGATTTGTGCTAAAGGTTAATGAAGAAAGAACCAGCTTTGCAGGCCAGAATGAATATTCCAGTTTATGGAAAACAACATTAACACCTGTATACTACTGACATCATGCTTTCAAAGTGAAGATAGGTCACCTTACTTTTAATTTCACACATGCACATAAGTGGTAAACATTCAGAGCATTCTTGTTAATGATGCCATCTGCTGCCTCCTCATAATTGCATAATGCTCAGGCTTCCAGACAAGATGTAATGGCAGCAATACACAAACCTGCTGACATTTACAGTGAGAAAATTTATGATCAGCCATCAGCTCAAAACAAATGTGTTTGCATGACTGCTAGTGCTATAAAATCATTAACTACATGGAACAAGTGATGGTAGAATAAATAATGGGTTTTCATCCATGCATGTTTTACACAAATCATTAGCAATTTGTTACTCACGTACAACAGAATCTTGAGCAACAGTTACTTCTTGGAAAATCACTCTCTACCTTGCTAAATTAAAGCTGTACTGTTGAACCATACTTAGTTTTACACAATCTCATCTACAATATCATAGATTGATGCTTTACTAAAAGGCTGGACTCAAAAGCACATGTATCAGGGAGTAAGTCCCATTCAGCTCCTTTGGATTTCTATATTATTTTCAGCTGATCTGAAAACAACCCAATTTCCACTTCATTTTCTTGAAAACTAACTGGCCTTGTTGCCAATTTTGGCACTACTGACTCTATGGCTCTGATGCATAACAAATGTTGAGTTGCCTTCTGAAAAGACTTTTGGTTTGTGGGATTGCTATGCATTGGCAAACAAGTGAACTCTAGAGAATATCCAGCCAACATTGGGTCCAAAACCCACTTGTCCATCTGCTCTTCCACATGTGGGCAAAGTGCAGTAATCTGCCCCCAACAGACCCATGCACCAGTGCAAGTTTGGTGTCAGGCTGAGGAGTTCCTTTTGTGAACTTAAAGATGAATATGGAGGCTTTTGTGACTGAGGTCCTGCATGCCCAGATGAGTGCTCTTTCAGTTCTAACATGCCTTGAAACCTTCACATGGGAGCAAAAAGTGGTTCTGATTAATTCTGAAAGAACTGCAGGGCTTTAGACTTGTGCTCATCTTTCTCACCCATGGGGAGCAAGTTTTTCTTATCTCAGGACTCTACTAATACCACCTCCAAAAGGGAGTGCTGACTAGCCTGGCCTGTGAATCTGGGTCTACATCCCACTTCCACAGCCAAATCTTCTGGTGCCCCACAGAATTGGCTGACAGACCCCTGGACTCAAACTGTAGCAAATTCCTGGGAAGAGTTAAGCAGTTAAGTTTGAGCTCCAAACAATCTTCATTTGGGGGAACTATACAGACTCCTGAAAAGATCAATTGCACAGCCAACAGGATAAGCAGCAACAGGCAAACAGGTTCATAGCAGGAGCCCCAGGCTTTGCATGGGCAGCAGAGCTGCTAATATGGAGTCCTGTGAGGTATGGATTGCCAAACTGAAAATGCATAAGCTAATGCTTGTGCAACAGCAGCTTTCATCACGTAATGGTCACCAGTACGCCATTATCCAGGCTGCATTTGATCAGTGGACTGTGATCAATATTCTACCTGTCTTTGGATTAGGAAATGTAAACCTGTATTTCATAAACCATTACCAAGCTGAGAAATCTTTCAACAATAACAAGAGATTCTGCAGCCTTTTTGCGTTCGCAGCAGCAGGAGAAACAACAATCTTGAAGTACATAATAAAACTTGACAGAGTACAATAAAGATACAATAAAACATGAACAATGGATGGTCAGAATCAAGAAGTAATTAAATAAACATATTACATTTTTATTCTGCATCATGGAACAGTTATTACTGTTAATTATAGCACCTATTTCAGGGTCATATTCATAATTTAAAAAGACAGATGGACAGCAGACTGCTTCCAGATGGTGAGAAAGTAAGTTGAAAATAAATGTTTAAAATACAATTATTAAAAATTAGCTAACCTGAAACTAATTATTCACATGGGATAACAATAATACTGTCAAAAGATATTCTGCTTAAACCACATTTCCCCCTTGATCCAAAAGGGATACTCTCGCTGAAGAATCTGTTCTCCCTGTGAAACACCTCTAACTATTATGGCTTATTGAAGAGCCCATTGGTATCCCTATATCTGTGGAATTTCTTGTGACCTTTATTCTCTTCTAAACCACATGATCAATTTCCCCTTCCTTGGCAACCTTGGCAGTGCCCTGACAAATGAAGAAACCATTACTAATTGAATAACTAGCTGACTGGAATGTGAAAATACATTGCTCTAAATATTTATTCTTTTCTTTTCTGGAGTAAAATGGAAATATTAATAGTTGCAGACTAGCATTCCAATATAACAGATTTTGTACAGTTATTGATAAAACAAAAACACTTGTACAATATATAAATCAAGTTAGCTTTGTCAGGAAGAAAAAATCCAAAGAAAATTGAGCAACACACATACAGAAATATTGGTGGCAATCCTAAACAGTAAGCACAGCAGATAGATGATTTAAAGGCAGACTTGTTACCAAAGGGTTGTATCCAATGTTAGTCCTACTCAGAGTAGAACCACTGAAAATAATTTTCATGAATAATTTAGGTTCATTAATTCTAGCCTCTCTCCATATGAACCTACCCTAGACCCTGAGATCATCTTCTGAGGCCCTTCTCATGAAAGGTCCAGAGGGTGCCAACATGAGGATTGGCCTTTTCTGCAGCGGCTCCCCAGGGAGGTTTGGCTGGCGCCTTCACACCTTATACACACAAAAAGTTCCTCTTCAACCAGGTCTTTGGCTGATTGACATACAGTGCCCTTTTAAAATGTGTTGTGGAAAGGGGGATTATTGGGCTGACTTTGTTTTTGTTGTTATTATGCATTTTCTTTTTTTATATAATGTGTTCTGCCCTGAGATCTACAGGTATAGGGTGGAATACAAATTTGATAAATGAACACATAATCAATCAATCAATTAATCAAACAAACAAAGCGTCTAGTCTGAGTGTAACTTAGTTGGATACAATCCAAAGAAAGTATTTTTTTCACACAATAATTATCAATCTCAAACAACAGCAACTTAGTGTAGCATGCACAAGGCTTTCTTCCATCATGGAGCCTAAAGGGATATACATGTATGTTTGAATCCAAAGTAGAACTATGTGAACATTCTGTCAGCGCAAGGTTTTCTGCTTGTGCAACTGAGTATTTCCTCCTCTCCTCCCCTTGCACATTTCCTAAATCTGGTCTAGGGGTTCCTCCAAACCCCTGGCGAATATTTTTTGGGAGGGACAGGGGGAATGTCCCATTGTGCAAGTAGAAACCCATGTTCTGATAGGACTGCCCTTGGTTCCCAGGCAGTCTCCCATCAATGCAATGACCAGACCCAGGCATCCTTTGTTTCAGCAAGGTAATGGCCTAATGTGCCCTGGGACGTCTGGGGTCCAATACACCTTAAATGTTAGAGGCTGTGAGGGGCCAGAAAGAGATGAGTTTATTATTTGCCTCTTTATATAGCTTTAGTGCTCCTGCAACTTTCCTATAGTGTCACTTTTCACAGGCAGAGAATTGCACATGCTAGAACAAAGGACTAATTTAGGACATTTCCCCCTCATACAGGCAGCCCCCCCCCATTTACACAGGGGTTACATTCCAAGACACATTGGTGAAATCACATAGAAACACTTTTTCCTTATGGCAACTGAGGACAGGCCGGTGACGGGAACAACCAAGGTATAAGACAGTACACAGGAGACAGGCGAACAGAGATAGGAGAGGGCATATGGGATGCAGCTAGGACAGAAGATGAGATGGCTGGTAGGGGAATTTGGTGGGGAAATGTCACTGAGAAATTCTATTATGAAAATTCCAGGAATTAAAGGAAAGCATGCGGCAAGAAGCAGAAAAGGGACATGAGAAGGGAATGTGGAAGGGATCAGAACAGCCGATAGAACAATATATATGTGTGGAGAATGGAATCAAGGCATAAATATGTTAGTATTTAATTAGGTTTTAGTCCAATACCAAGATAAACAAATAACAAATTCCTATTTTGAAGAGCATGAACTAATCAGAAAAGAGGGTCTTGAGAAAATGGAAACCAGGAATTATTTTAACAATAAATATATAGAGAGAAAACTATATATTAATATAGATATATAGTTCTATAGACAATGAAAGAGATGTGTGTATATAAAAGTTGTTTTCAACTAAAGGATTCTTCACAAATGAGACAGCAAGCACAAGAAAAGCAGGGTGAAATTGTGCTAGAAAAATGTAAAATGTAATGGTTCTGAGGATTACTAAAAGATCGGGACAGAAAGGAAGGAATGGAATTAGAAAATAGAAGTACAGAGGAGATTTCATCATAGAATAGTAGCAGAAAGTAAAGAAGTAGAGAAAAAGTTCCTAGAAATATGGGGGGAATTCAAAACCACAATCTATACGGTTGAGGCACAGTTTGAAACATTTTAGCTACTTGAGATTTGTGAAGCCAAAAATCTATTAAGCAAATATGAAATGGAAAATTTGAACTGTGCTATAAGTTCTTCGTGTCAGAAAAGTAACATTCATCATAAAACCAATACAAAAACCTTTATGTATCTTTTTCTAGGTGATTTGCAAGTAGATGACTTAGCACCAACAAAGAAGAGGTATCTTGGCATATTTCTTCCTTTGTTACTTAAACATGGAAATGAACAGATACACAATCCATTTTCCTTGTTTTAAAAAATTCTGCATGTCCAATTAGCATCAGTACACTATTTCTGTAAACTGCTTTGTGTGTGTTTGTTTTTTTTACAATCAAGCAGTGTACATGATTTTATGAAATATAAATAAACAGCTAAGAAACTAAAAAATACACTGAGAAAAATGTAAAGAATTTTGCTGAATGCAGTTGTAAATGTGGGTCCATTTTATGTCCCCCAATCAGAGAAAGGTGAATCTATGTGCAGGAATAGGTTTCCACGCTTAGATATGCAAGGGGCAACTGTGGGGGCACAAAATCCCCCATGTCCAACGGCCACATGAAGAGATTCCGATTGAATGATCTACATGCACAGCAACAGATGGCCCACCTACTGCATCCAGCACCATCCTCAATGCGCACACCACTTCTCCCTTGTTGGGGCCGGGGACATGATTAAAAAGGGATTAGACAAATTCATGGAGGAGAGGCCAGCTACTTGCCATAATTTTCAACATGAATTTTCTCTTCTTTCAAAATCAGCATTGATATACTTTTATTTAAAGTGCTGACTGCACATACACAGCTAAATAAATAAATAAATAGATGGCTATACAGCAACAGAGGTGGTAAAGCATTGAGTTGCTGGGAGCTGACAGCGAGAGAGGCTGTGGGCTCCAAGAGGCATCTGTTTTTGGCCACTGAAAGGAAACAAAGCTGGGCTAGATGAAACTTTGCTGCTATGGTTCAGAAGAGCTCTTTTCATGATCACAGTCAGATACTGCTTTTTTCACTAGTGCAAATGGCCTTTTTCACGAGGGGAAAGCTATAGAAGGAATTACAAGCCCATGACTTTGTTTTTCAGGGAAGGATCAAACTGCAGAATAAAATAGTCTGATAAAATATCCATTCTGTGAATCTGACCATTTTAAATACTCAAATTATTATTATCAACATTCTGAATAATTTAAAGGCTGCTAGTTGCAATTCTCTGTTTGAAATACATGCTAAAAAAAGATAGCAGAGCACGACAAAGTAAGGGCATGAAAATCAGGTTCAAGATAATTAAGAAGCAGCACACCAACATTATGACAGTAATGTCATCCCATCTGCCAAATCCTACATTTAGTTGGAGCTATGCCTTTTGCTTACTGCTGCTTCTGTTACCCACCTGATCCTTAGAGACCTCTTTTGCTGGAGCATTTATGCCAAGTTTTTCCAGAGGATAGACAATCTGTCGTCTTGGTCGCACGGGAACCATGTAATGAAGGGCAGATGTCAGGGAATGGGCACAGGGATTCTGGAACTGAAGGACAACAAGCTATATTTTAGCGCAGATAATGTCATAAAAGTGCATCACAGATGTCTGTAGCGGTGCTTTGTGAATTTAAGAATCCTTTATCCTCTTGATTAAATCCAGGAGAAATATCACCAAAAAATAAACAAACACTCTCAGAGCAGAGGAATGGATTGCAGCTAATTCCTGACACTAATGAAGATAATTATGAGAGTAATTATATTACTATCTCAGTGGGAACGACAGATAAACAAGTGGTTTGGTTTATGGGATTTTGTAGCACAAGTAGTTTCCCCACAGGAATATATTCCTTCAGTGCAATCATGAATCATCTTCATCCATGCTCATTAAGGACGTTACATGCTTGCTCTTCACCTCTGGTTGTTTGGCAAAGGAGAAGTTAAACATGCACATAGAAAATGCACATGAAGTAAAAAGTCGTTTTCATTCAAATACAAACGTTAATGAAGTAGCATAAACGTGAAGGGGAAAAAATCTCCATCCTTCCATAAATACAGGAAATTATTAAAAATATATTTACCTTACTGCAGCAAGTTTAGTTATAATCTGCATTTAAACAACAATTGGGGAGCAACAGGAAATGCAAAAACAAAAAAGTTTCCAAAAGTCTGTCACATTAAAAAAAAAAGTCTGGAACCTGCTGTTTAAACAGAAATGACATCCCATAAAAAAACCTTAATTTTCTTCAGTGTAGAAGAGAACCAAGTATTTCTAATGCTTCTTTCCTGCATAATTTCCCCCCATTTCAGCTGCATATACGGTAGTTATATTGAGGCATTCATTCAATTCCATATGCAATTAGAACTATGCAAGGGGAAAGGAGGGCCAACTTCTCGGGCTTCACACACACACGTCAGACAAGGTTCTGAAGCAAGGAGTCTTTTTTACATGCATAAGCTTCCCCCATGTGACAAGGGTTCCAAACCACGTAAGGAGCCCTACACTTGTAGAACAGGCTGCCCAATTCAGTTCTTTTTCTCTGCTATGTGGATGGCGGCAGAGCCAGGCAACAGGGATGCAACAGAGGGGATGGGGCCTGCAAGCATCTCCCCCTGCCTCATGTATTTCTAATTGTGTGAGGGCTTGAATGTCTGAATAAGGGTAATGGTAATATTTCAGGTCATAAAATGTAACTTGCTCGCCTGAAATTGAGATCTTAAAAAGGGCTACGAACAGCAAGAGCACTCGGTAACTGTGATCCCAAGAGCCATGTGCAACATTCCATGTATGCACTGAAACTTGTCCTACTCTCCCTTCCAGGGACTAGGGGAGTCATTTTCCAGAGCTTAAAAGAGGCAATGGTGAATAGGGAGCATGTGCAGAGGTATTTCTTTGGATTGAGGCCCATTCCTTCAGAGTTTACACTGTTTTTTTTGTACAAAGGACATTTTCTTGAGTCCTTGTTCAAAATCAGTCCATCTGCAAGCATTTGAGGCTGACCTACCAAAGCTTATGGCCTTTTGGTTCCTAATGCTAATGAATATCAAAAGGAGAGAGGGTGAGGGATCATGTATTTGAAGGAAGTCCTTTGAGAGTCCTCTGTCAAGAGCTGAGCATTCAACTGTTCAGTATGAGATGAGGGAGTAAGGCTGCATCCACACTATTCCTTTAAAACACTTTCCCCCCTCCAAAGAATTCTGGGCACTATAGTCTGTTAAGGGTTGTTGGGAATGTAACTCTGTGAAGGGTAAACTACAGTACCCAGAATTCTTTGAGGGAAAGAATGTGTGTTAAAAGGTATAGTGTGTACAGAACATACTGAAATCTGAGATCCTTATATTTTTATCCCTCAAATTTATGTCCGAGTATGGAAACTTGGATGTAAAGGTTTAAAAATAAAGCACGATGTGTAGGTGGCAGCTTTGCACCCTTATTTTATAGGAAATTTCTCTAAAATGGCTATCAATGTGACTACAGCTCTGGCTAAAGCAAGCTGAATTCCTCAGGTAACCTCATCGTAACCCAGTCTATACCATTATTTTAAGCAAGTAAATATCAATAATGAAAACGATGTAGAAAAAGCTATTTATTCTTTTTTAGGCTTTACTATTGAGCCATTTTGAAATGAGGTATCCTAAATAAAAAGCTTGTCCTATGGACACTAAAAGGAATGTGACCCAGAAGCTCATTGGATAAAAGTAAGGTTGGGCCCTAAAATTAACTATTTAAAAAGGAACTGCATGAAGAATCTTTTTTCCTGGAGGTTTTCAAGAAAGTTCATAACGTAGCTCTTGCTGATGGAAATAAGTTGAGACAACCAACTGACTCTCTTCTAGTTCTAGGATTCTACATAGAAAGCACACTTCTGTGGGTTTTAAAAGACAAACAGATGCGACTATACGCAATACATATAATATATAATACTAATAATTAGTAATTAGTAATTAATTATCATAATATATCCTTGTGTGTAAGCCTTGGGAATCTCTATTGGTTATATTTATTTCTAACTATGTAAGTTAGAAATGGTTGCCAATTGTTACACATATGTGTACATTTTTGTTGGCAAATTCTACATACACCCAAGGGAAAGAGTAAATAAAATTAAAAACCAATCAGCAACATTTACATATATAAAATCAATCTACTTCTTGACTAAATGATTATAGTTTACCTTGCCATCTTCAGGCTGAGGATAAATAGGGTAATAGAGACAAGATTTGTAGGCTAGTCGAAGCATTTCCTTCATAAAATGTTTTGCATAGTGATGAAAGACTGGATTCAGTGCAAAATGGTAAAGGTGACCATGCTCTTCCTGCTGGTGATGACTGAAATAAATAAAGTCTTCAATGTTGTAGTGTGAGCGAATATATTCTATATCCTGGAAAACATATCAATTCAATATACTGATTAAGGAAATAACTGTGCTTCTGTTTTGGAACAGCTATAATACAAATATCTGTATTTGTTTTTCTTTCAAGAAAGAGGGATCACTACCACCAAGGAAGTGACTATACACCAGGAAACTCTCCTGCACAAGTTCCGTGTCAGTGGGATTTGTGCAGATCATTTCCCAGTTGATTGTACTGTAAAATGAGACCATATAGGTAGCTTTTAAAAATGAAACAGTAGCTTTTAAAAACAGTTTTGCATTTATTTACACACTATATTTAAAATGTCTGGCTGTTTTGTGTCCTAAAACCAAGACCATATGGACAACTATTAAAAATTAAGCATATTGGTAGAGGTGGGGTTTTTTATTTAAAAAACAACATAGTATTGCTTTTATTTACAACTATATTTAAAAAGACCAGTTATTGGCTTACTAGAAACTGTGGATTGATCCTCATTACCAAATTACAGGAAACCCCTAACTGTTGGAAGCAATTAATATACCTTTAAAGATATTGCATTACATATCATCCAAAGTTAAAGTCATATGATTTCCTACCATATTAAAATGAGAAATTTAACAAGGAATTGCTGGCAAGGTCACTCAGTTTCTCAGATGGATCCTGCCTGCCTTTATAAAACTTCCTTATCTTTGTAAAATAGCAAAGGGGAGCAAATAATAATTCATTTCAAAATTATTTCTTCTGTTTGAAGACAGAATAAATCACCTTGAATCTCTGTTTTTCAAGAAAAAAGGGACAAAAACATACAAATTGCATTTATGGTAAATATCATTCTGAATTTAGTGCCTCGTTTTGTTTTAAAGAAGAACAAGACTGTGGATGAGAAAAAACTGTATATTGCTGGGATATACAAAATTTTCTCCTCCAGCAATCTTGTTTTTCTTTTCTCCTTTAACTAAGGATTGTTCAAACATTATTCACACATCACACATTAGCTGTGGAAGGAAGCGAAAGTTCAAAATGTTTATCTAAATAAAAACAATCCTGACTTTGAGAACATTTAACATTAATTTAGTGTTTTAAATCCTTCCATCAAAAAGGAAAAGATCTGCATATAAGAATATATACCGTTTCATTTCTAATAACTGATATTCCAACAATTTGATGCAGAACTTCTGCTACAAATGCTTGAATTGGTGTTCCATCCTGGAAAAAAAGCAAAAGATTTGGTGTACATTCTTCTACTCCAATACTTTAATTAATGTTCTTTATTTAAACACCCATCTCATCTCAGCTCCCCTCCCACACAATACACTCTGACATGGATTATAATAATATAAAAGGCCCAAAGGGCATTTTACTTTTTGCACCAGAAAGGTGTCTTCTGTACACTGGTTTAGTATAGCAGCAATTTTGAAGACTGCCAGTTTAGCATACACAAATGAGCAGATTCCTATTTGAACACTCTCATAATAAAGTTCAAACAGAAGCAATATAATGCAGTGTAACAACTTACTGGATCTCTTCGTGCCAATATGTAGCCATTTAGGTCATCCAATATACTTTTGTTCAATTTCAAAGTTTGGATCAGTAATTCAACACGGGCGACATCACTGCTTCTTGCTGGTCTTACAATAAAGGACCTGTTAGAGAAATAAACCCAAATCCTGTATATGCAGCAAACAATGGCATCTACAAATTGTCTCAGATTCCAGGCTTAAATACCCAAATGTGATTATCACTAGGAAAATTTTGGTTTTGATACTGCATTATCACACTGCAGTGACATCAAGTCACTTAAAACCCTTTAATGCTGGTTTGAGTTGCTCCTCTAGTAGACAAAAAGCTGAAGTTGGATTCAATATTCTTACACCTCAGTGTACATATAAACAAACATACATCAATTTGAGATCAGTAACTGGCATGGCTTCTCTCAAAGAATTCTGAGAGCTGAATTTTGGTGTATGAATGTATGAGCATCTCTCCACTTGCTCTGAAAAGTACTGGGTATTTGTGAACATGCCAAGCATTATGAACCAGTTCTGGATTAACACTTTCCATTTTAAATGTAATCGTTAAGAGTCTCTCATGAAACATAACCACCACTTGATTCTAAAATGCCCATATTAGATATCAGTGTTCAAAGATGGAGCCTCTAATTCAAAAATCCTTCCAGATCAGCACAATGTCCAATAACTGTTAAATATTCACCCACTCTTACAAGTACCATGTGGCCATCTCACCCAAAGAGAGCATACCGCTGGCTGAGCTGATGGATGCTTGGCTGCTCCATTCAAGAACAGTGAAAAGTAGCTAAATAAAATTGCATATTTTGATCAACTGTACTTATTACAAATCATATTTCCCTAAAATCTAGTGCCCAAAGATTTGTAGTAGGTATACTCCTAGGTACCTGCTTATGTCTGGATAAACCACTAACCTTTCATTGACAAGCAGCAGAGCACATTCTGTAGACTCCTTTATTATTTATATACCAGGGAGTCATCTAGACTGAGTTGGCACACATTCATTTTACCACTTGTTGATCCTTGCCCATCAAATGACTGAGCCATCAGAGGTTAACACAGATAGAATGTTTGGGAAAATAATAAGTAAAAAACCAGTAGTACGTGCATCATTACGTCTGCGGTTGTTTATTTGCCTAAAGAGGCAAGAACTCTACTAGTCCACAAAAACATCAAAACAGCACCATAAAAGAACTACTATGGGAAAGTTAATGAGCATATTTTGAGGTTGCTATTTTTCAATGCTATTTTCCTTTTGCAAACTTTCCACAGAGTAGAGGTTGTATGTGAGAAACGCTGCTGAGTTGGAAAGAGCAGTAAGTTTGAAACACGGGAATTTTTTATAAATCAGAATTGTCGCTTATCTATTATTAATATAGTACAGGATACATTTTATGACATCTTTTGATACTTTCCTCCTATTTCTCTGGATGTCAAACACTGACTACTTCTACCTCCCCAGTATATACTCACAAAATACAGGGAGTTTCTGTACATGCAATTAGTAATAAGCAGCTGAAAATGGGTAGAACAGTACCTGAAAAATTGGTATCTACATAAAAAGCTGACCCATTATGAGAATCAAAGACTAAGAAAAAAGATATATTTAGCCTCTTTATGTTTATTTTGCCCTAAGTAAGGAATCAACTCATTCTAGAAGCCCAATTCATTTAACATAATTATGATGATTTGCTGTCAAAATTGAAGAGAAGTATCCATTAAGCATTTCAGCCTACACCCTGTTATGTATTATTTTTCATCCTTTCTTGTTAAGTAGCAGGCCTAGAGTTGAATTTGCCATCCTCTAAGTTCTGTGTGAGGACTTTCCTTGTCAAAAGCTTTGCTAATCAGTATTTCATTTAGAGCCATTCCCTTTATCTCTCTGACTTTGCACTTTCACAAGTCCTCCCTCTGTCTCTCTATGCTTGCTTCAGTGGGCTTTGCTTTTCATCCATTTTGAGCAACTCACTTTTTATTCATATGTCTTTTAAAAACTCACTGTACAAAAACATCACATTGACCTTGTTTTACTTCCTCATCAGGAAGGAATTATTAAGGGCTTGACACTGGCTTTTATGTTACTCAGAATTTTTCCATTACTGGTTAGTTTTCAGCTCACATCCACATCTTATCCAGAAACTATACTATTTAACATGGGTATCTTTATAAAAGAACTAGGTGGTCTAGTTCTTTATATTCAATCCAACTCTTGCCTATAATGCTTTCACTTTTGTCTTTTCATTTGCCAGTAAATGCATATCTTGCTTAAAGTACCCAACTTTTTTGCCACAGAATAACTATTAAAATCCTTTAAGATACCCCTTTAAATTATACAGACCCTAGCAATAGAACTTTTTATAGATAATTTGTTTCCCACAAACAAAGCAACTGATTAGCAAAGACTATAAAAAGAAATAAACTGATGGAGTAAAACTAAAATGGTGTGACAACAACTCAGATACAAGCAATACCACAAAATCTTCTGTAGTAGTAAAATGTGCCACTAACTTGAGTAATCCTGAACGGTGAAACACATAGAGCTCTTGATCCAGTGTACAGCTGCTAAAGGGTATAACCCGGACAAAATTCTGGATCAGATAAAATTCAGGCACCATATGTGGAACCGAGATAATGCAGAAGTCTTTGTCCTGAAAGAAACACATAGGGAAAGACAATATTATATGCAACATATAGAACGGGATCAAAAGAAGCATGGCTGCAACTCCTCCTTTTTGCTCAGGCTCTTGAAGGCTAGAGGATCCTCCAGAATGGGATGGGATGTGCTGTAGGAAACTTCAGTGGGGAGGGGCAGCAGAAGGAATCCTGCTGCACAAGCAGTTCTCTGGATCCAAGCCATAATGCATGAAAAAAGGATTCAATGTGATTTATATATTCACCTCATTTTCATAAAATCACAAGAAGTGTAATAGTAACTGCGGGAAAGCAGTCACAGTTCTATAACCACCTTGCGTATAGTAATATAGAAAGGCAGTATACAAATTAAAAGTGAAATGAAATGAAATATCTGCTTAATCCCTTATTCTCTACAGAGCTCAATTCACTGTGAAATTCTCCCGGGCAAACCCCACTAAAATGCATGATGCTCTTGGCTGTGCTCTTGCACAATTCCTATTCATTTCAATGGGGCTTGCTCGGGAGAACATTATACTACATTATCCTCCACCAAGGCCAGGGCCTTCTCAGTGATGGCTCTGACCTGGTGGAATGCTCTGTCCCAGGAGACCAGGGCCCTGCAGGATTTTACTTCCTTCCGCAGGGCCTGTAAGACAGAACTATTCCACCTGGCTTTAAATTTGAACCTGGCCTGATCTTTTATTCCCCTTCCTTCCCTCCCCCTCCCCTTTTTGTGAAGATTGCCCACCCTGGGATCCCACAGCTGGTTCTCCCCTGGTCTCCTTGCTGGCCCAAGTGGGACTAATTTAGCCAGCTAGCTCTGGTGATCATCTAATGTTTATTGGATGGATTTCCCCCCTAAATTGATTTTTGATTTTTGATTTTATTGTTATTTACGCTTTATACCGTATTTTATGCTGGTTTTTTTGTAGCATCAATTAAGAGTTTTAAATGTGTTGTTAGCCACCCTGAGCCTGGTTTTCCTGAACCGGGAAGGGCAGGGTATAAATAAAAATTAAAAAGTGGTGGTGAACCTGTGGCTCTCTAGATGAGTGGGGTGGGAACCTCTGGCCTGTGAGGCTGATTGGCAATGACTTCAAGCCCCACTGGGTTTGCCCAACTGGGAACTCTGGAGTCTGGCCAATCTGTGCTGAAAGCAGAGCTTGGAGACAGTATCAATGAACCCCCTTGCTTGGATTCTCCTTTGCAGCATGGCCTGGGAAAACTGGGACAACTTGGGGGAAGAAAAAAATTGTTACCTGATGTCTTGGTGATGTAGGTGAGCAGCCCCACCCGTGTTTCAGTGGTCTGCCAGCAATGGGGGAAATAAGGATTTGGCCTGCCGGGCTGAAAAGATTCCCCATTCCTGCTCTAAATATTGCTGGACTGCAATTCTCATAATCCCTGACCATTGGCCATGCTGGCTGGGGCTGATGAGAGTTGGGAGTCTAAAGGTTTCCAACAGCCCTGTGAGAGCCTGAGGCTTATAGAGGAAATCTGACAGGAATCTAAAGCACCTGCATGACCTTGGAAAGCTCCTCAAGTCCTGCTGTTGTCTCTGTAAGCACCAAAATCCAACTGAACCTCAAGTGTAGTAAGTCTCACCTCCCCAGGGGAACTGACTGCCATTGGCTTATTTTGCAGTGTTTGATTTTGGCAGGACTTTGGAGACAGGTGTATAAGAGGGCATTGAGGACGTGCTGTCCAGCTGAAAGGGACCTGAAGGAGGCTTGGACAGTTCTCCCTCAAGGATGGAGCCAGAGCCACATGCTCCTTGTACTGTGCTTTAAAATATGGAAGGGCAAGTAGGTGAAGGGAGCCAGAAAACCTTGAAACTATTCACCCTCAACTATTAAGCTGTTACCCTGCTCCACTTGTATATTTTCCATTTTTATTCTACAAGCACGAGAGCTGTGATATTGTAAATGAAAATTGATTGCACTTATGGATTTGTTGTTGGTTGCATTGGGTGTGTGTGGGGGGGGAAGTGTAACATATATTAAAAAATAAATATAGCAGCCCCCCACAGAAGCTTGGAATTCTTGCATGCACAAAAATGCCTCTGTATCAGACTCTGCACATTCAGGTATGTACAGGCATACTTTAGGTAATAGGAGACATTCTCTGGTCTCCTAGGAGATAGCAGTCACAAAAGAAATTTTAGGAAATGGAAATGGGTGTTAGGGTTTAAGGGCTGGAGACCAGAAAAAATTCCCTTGAAGTTTAGTAGCTGGATGCCTGGAAGCTAAGCTGGGTAGGAAGAGAAGGAGGAAATGTCATTTTAACCCCCTTGGCTCTGTCTGAAACCCATTATCCTAGGATTGATATAGTTTATTCTCTGCTGATTTGCACTGCAATCCCTCTGACTTGTGCACTAGCAAATCCTTGCAATAGTCCTTAAAATCATCCTGCCATTTCTCTGCTCCCCTAAAAGGAAGTTGGCTCAATACACAAAAATACAATGTCTGGTAAACTGCTTTCATTCATTAATTGCAAAGCAAAGGCTTTGAAAATGCACATACTTACTGGAAAAAGGTTGAAAACAAAATTCATGAAATCTAATGACCTGCAAATAAAAACAAATAATTTTACAAAAATCTTGACTTTTCCACTGTGCAGTATTTATTTTATAATACTCCTACCTACTCTAGAAAGCATTATCCAACCTTAAATAGGTTTTTTGAGTGCAGCTTTAAAACGATACATCAAGATGATGATAAGCCTTATTCAAGTTGGAGTGAGGTTGTGCTGCTGGCTATGATACCAATTCTGAAAACATAAGAGCACTGCTGCATCAGACCAAAGGCCCACCTAGCCCTGCGTTCTGTTCTCACAGTGACCAAACAGACCACCTCTGAGCACTTGCAGGAAGCTTCCATGGGAAAGAAATTAAGGCTGGAGGGCACGCCTTAATAAATGGAGATAAACGGAGATGCTGAGCGAGAGGCATAGGCATTGGGAGGGGACAGAACACTTGAAGAGACAGCTGAAGGAACCGCCTCATAGCTATTAGTGCTTTGAACAGGACCATGGATAGGGGCAGGCAAGGAAGAGAACGGCTCCCTCTGCCTCAGTGACGACCCAAGTGCTGACAGGCTGGTGGCAACCTCAATTCCTAAGGGGCTGTCCTTGAAGATGACCTGGAAACTTCAACTGGTTCAAAATGCAGCTGCCAGATTACTGGTTGGGATTCCATTTAAAACACCATGGTTTTTGTTGGTTGGTTTGACTGATTGGGAAGTTTAATCTTATACATTTTAAATAAATAAAAGTCAGTAAACATTAAAGAAATCAAAAATATAAAATATACAGTCATACCTCGGGTTGTGAACGCTGCGGGTTGCAGTCTGTGCTGAACCCGGAAGTACTGGAACAGGTTACTTCTGGGTTTCAAAGCTCGCGCATGTGCAGAAGCGCTGGAATCCGGAAGTAACCCGGAGCTGTGGGTTGCGAATGCTGCAGGTTGCGAACGTGCCTCCTGCACGGATCACTTTTGCAACTTGAGGTATGACTGTCCCATTTAAAATCAAATATCTAGATTATTTACGGTACTTGCCTTGTTTCATGTTTCTCATCAATACAAAAGAGCTGTATACAAAAAGCATTCACTTCTCCTTTATATGTAGGACGGAAAGGTTCTGTCTCCACAGTCAGAATGGATGGTGTCTTGGAGGTTTTCAAATCCTTGCTTCTGCTGATTTCTAAACTGCTGGTTTCTGGCTGTTCTGATGAAACTCTAGCAAGTCCTCCCTCTCTCTACAGTGAGAATCAAAGAAAAAACAATTAAGATATTTCTAAATTCACTTTTATAATGGTAGCTTTAACATTATAAATAAAATGGCTTATAGCCCCCCCCCCCCGAGCAACTTTAAAAGTACAGTTTTATACACTAGTACAATACAGTGGTACCTCGGGTTAAGTACTTAATTCGTTCCGGAGGTCTGTTCTTAACCTGAAACTGTTCTTAACCTGGGGTACCACTTTAGCTAACGGGGCCTCCCGCTGCCGCTGCGCCACCGGAGCACGATTTCTGTTCTCATCCTGAAGCAAAGTTCTTAACCTGAAGCACTATTTCTGGGTTAGCAGAGTCTGTAACCTGAAGCGTCTGTAACCTGAGGTACCACTGTACTGGTTTTGTTTAAACACTTACTGCCATGATAAATGCAGAAAATTTGATGTGAACAACCCATTATTCAGAGTTTCAATGTAACTTTTCTCTGATTGCTACTTGAGGCTAGGATGAGGATGAGGAATGGTGAGTGTGGAGTAAGTTAGCCCTCTCTATGACAGCCGTTTTACTTTTCAAAATCATCCATTCAATGTGCTTCCCCTCCCTTCCCAAGAGGAAAAAATTCCTGTGTTTTTTCTCACTGTGAAGAGAAAGGCAGCTTCAAAGAGGAAATTTCAGTGGAAAAACAGCCGGCGGCTGAGCACCTCCTCCCAGTGGCGGAGGTGTTAGGATTCTTGCTCCGTGCCTGCAGTCATGGGATTGTTTTCTATCACATGACAGTGTATGTTTTCATTCCACAGTGTGGGAAGTGATGGAGACAGGATGTTTGGAATACTGTGTTCTGTAATGTGGGACTACTGTATTGTCCTTTGTTCTTTCTCATTGCTGTCTGATGAGAAAGAGGAAGGAGCGGAGTCAGAATGCTCCGAGTGGATTATATGTAAATAAAGTAGATTAGCCAAAATGCTGCGTTGCTGAGTCTGTTACGCAATCTGCTAACACTCTGCGGATCCTTAAGCGTGCTGATGCCTCTTGGTATCAGCCACTGTGATGTTCGGGCTGGAGAAAGATTTTGAAGCTCCTGAACGACCGATAAGGAGGGAGAGAACATGCCAGTCGGCATGTGTCTCTATTGAGGTCCTACATGCAAGTAGGATGAATCCTGACAGGAGGAAGGGGGTGGGCCACACCATGTGTCATCACTGGAGGGGGGGGTGACAAAATGACAAAACTATGAGATTTTTTAAAAAACCATAGTGTATTAAAAAATGGGTTCACGAAACTTTTTAGTTCAGTTAACAAACATAAAGAAACGTGGCTGGCACTGGGCACCACACCGCAGGGGCTGGCACTTACCGCCGGGCCTGCGGTGTGCCCGAGCCACGCGTCTCTCCTGAAACGGCAGCGTGGGGTTTGCATCTGCCCACCTCTCCCTCAACCACCCTACAGCTGAGGGGGAGGCGGCGGAGAGGCTCCACACAGCGCACTCCACCCCCATGGGCAGCTCGCCTCGCCCCTGGCTGCAGGACGTGTGTGCCGCACTGGGCACCCGAGCGGCTAGCTACACTGCTGCCTCCTCCTCACATGCCACATGATAGGATGGTTCCACTAGTCAATCGCAGGTGTTCCACCAATGTACCTGTCATGATAACAGTGTATCAGGCATCCTGCTGCTTGGCCAGGGCTTCTGTCTAATCCTACAGCCTATCAGCAAACAGTATAAGACTGAACCCTAAATATAACTTACAGGAAGTAATATCATTACAAAATAGCAATCTATTTGTATTCTTGGCAAAATCATCTCACACAAAATCAGTTGAAAAATGGAAGTAGAAAAGGGGAAAGTATCTGCTTTGGTCACAAATAAGAGTTATGTTAACCACTCCAGAAGAATGGCATGGTGTTAAAGGAGAGATTTACGCAGTAACTTTGAAGTGTACAATATCTGTTTGAATATTAAATGTGAAACCATTACATCTGGTTAGATCGCTTATATTAATGCTACATAAATTGAAAAGGTAGGCAGGAAATCATCTCTTAAAATTAAATGGTGATAGAAAAGAGAATTAAGTTACGATGAATACAAATCCTAGCACTAAATAAGAAAAGATGCCAAACACGGTTTGCAGTGATGAACTGGCACCACATCTGAAACCAAGCCAGTACTTTCCAGAGTTTAATCTGATTATCTCCCCATATGTTCAAGGCAAGTTTCAGAAACAATCAAGTTCAGTTAAAATACTATAAAACATGGGCCCTGAATTCAGCTGAACCCAATGAAACAAATTTCAAATTATGTACAATACCCAACATAATATCAGCGGATATGAAAAAGACACGATAGTCTAGTCACATATCAAGCCTGCAGGTACGGAGAGAGCACAGTTGAAGCTCACCCAAATAGTGCACTTGGTACTTTTGTGAATGTGCGAGACCACCCTTTTATCTGTGAATGGGAGCAACTGAAAAGGTGCACACAGGGGGGGAAACCTTTCTGAAATGGAGAAACTGAAAAGCAAGACGAGGACAAAAAATTACATAAAGAAGATGTGTAGAAAAGGCTAGTTTCTTGAAAAAGAGGAAGTAGCCTTTGAAGGGACATGGAACAACATAAAAGGGGGATTAGGAAAGTAGTCAAACAACTGCTGGACCACAAGGCTGAAATAAAAGAACAAAGACTGAGAATATCTGAAGTGCCAAGACCAAGCACCAACACTTTGCATGCATGTGTTTACCGTGTGTTTGCAGTCATGCCTCCCCAGTGGTGGGAACAGTCAGCTTTCCCAATAGCAGAAAGATGTAATATACAGAAATTTGAAGATTACTAAGTAGAGTGTGACAGAAATGCAAAAACAAGTGTACATAAGGCAAAGGCCCCATGTGATTTGGCTACTGTGTGGCCAAAGGTACTACAGGTAACTGAGCTGTGCAAGGCCAGACAAGACCCTAGACTTCTTCTCAACATTGGACCTAGGAAGGGGTGAGGATTGCTGCACAATCCATGACAATTCTTGCCCGCCTTGCAAGAACTGAGAGGAAGGCTGGGGTTTCTCATCACACTTCTTACAACAGGTGAAAATGTGTAAGTACTGTATTCTTCAAACGAATTGAACGGATTCCGTCCTGGTTTTGGGACCGAGACGGCTCTGGTCGCCCTAGCAGATGATGGAGGCGGGTCAGGACTGCTGATTCTCTTAGATTTGTCAGCAGCCTTTGATATGGTCAATCACGATCTTCTGGACCACCGCCTCACCGACGTGGGGATACAGGGCATAGCCCGTAAATGGCTGTGCTCTTTGGTCGGGGACAGAGGGTGGCGCTAGGGAGATGTCGCCGTGCCACTCCTCGGTGTGTGGAGTGCTGCAGTGCGCAATCCTCTCCCTGATGCTTTTTAACATCTTTATGCGCCCCCTTGCCCGGATTGTCCAGAGCTTTGGGCTAGGTTGTCACCAATATGCTGATGACACTCAGCTCTATCTGCTGATGGATGGCCATACCGACTCGGCGACGGGCACACTGACCAGATGTTTGGAAGCTGTGGCTGGATGGTTTTGTGGGAGCCAATTGAAACTAAATCCTTCGAAGACAGAGGTCCTCTGGCTGGGTTGGGATGGCATGGGGATGAGGGACCAACTCCCTTCTCTTGCGGGGGCCCAATTAGTGTCATTGCCTTCCATTAAGAGTTTGGGTGTAATCCTTGCCGCTTCCCTTTCCATGGAGGCACAGGTTACAGCAACAGCCAAGGCGACATTTTTCCACCTTCGCCGCATCAAGCAGTTGGTCCCTTACCTTTCCTGTCCTGACCTGGCCACAATGATCCATGCGACAGTCACCTCCAGGCTTGATTACTGTAATTCGCTCTACGTGGGACTGCCCTTGAAGCTGTCCCAGTAACTCCAGCGGGTGCAGAATGCTGCAGCGAGGCTCCTCACGGGGTCTCTGCCATGGGAGCATATTTATCCAGTGCTTTTCCAGCTGTACTGGCTCCCAGTGGAGTACAGGGTCAGATTTAAGGTACTGGTTTTGACCTTTCAAGTCCTTCACAGCCTAGGACCCCCGTACCTACGGGACCGCCTCTCCCGGTATGTCCCATGGACAGCCTCAAGGTCCATAAATAGCAACACCCTAGTGGTCCCGGGCCCTAAGGAAGTTAGATTAGCCTCAACCAGAGCCAGGGCCTTTTCAACACTGGCTCCGGCCTGGTGGAACACTCTGTCTCATGAGACCAGGGCCCTGAGGAATCTGATTTCTTTCCGCAGGGCCTGTAAGACAGATTTGTTCCGCCTGGCCTTTGGCTTAGAATTAATTTGATTCCCCCCCCCCTCTTTCTTTTTTCCTTTCTACTCCTGTGAAGAGGCTGCATCTTAATGTTTTAATTTGTATTTTAATATTGTTTTTTAAGTTGTATTTTAATCAACTTGTTTTTATTATTGGTTGTTAGCCGCCCTGAGCCCGGTCTTGGCTGGGGAGGGCGGGGTATAAATAAAATTTATTATTATTAGTAGTAGTAGTATATACAAAATCTAAATGCAAAGCAATATGATGCCCCAAACACAAGAGATTGCTGGGAATTGGTGTGGAGGGATGAAGGAGACAGAAGACTTAAGACAGCCAGCAGCGGAGCAAGCCGCTTGGGCCCCTGGGGGTGGGGGCGATCTGCCCAGGGGGGATCTGGCACAGCGGCGATCGCGCCTGGGGGGATTTTGTCACACCCCCTCAGGGATGACACCTGGGGCGACCTACCCCACAGCCCGCCCTTCCTACCCCCTGAAGACAACTGGTTGCAAAAAAGGGGGCAAGAGAGACAAGGTGACTCAGAAAAGAGAGGGAAAAAGTAGAGAGGGTGAAGAATAGTGAGACCTGTCTGAAGAGCTTGAGGCCTGGTGCCAGAACAGAGAAGCCTTAGGGATCATATTGCCTGATACTAACCTGATGCCAAGAGAAGGTCCACTGCCAGAGGCTACGCAATAAGACCCAACCCTTGCAGAACACTCCAAACTGCAATGCCCGAGTGGGACATCAGACTTACCTGTGGTGGGATCCTGGGAGAAGAGACAGAAACTTTTACTGGCTCATTATCAACATTCCCTTTCCTGACTGACCTATTTCACTCAGCCCACAGCTGACTGATTTCTCCTAGTGCTGTAATTTGGGTTATATAAATTTTCCTTCTTTTGCTGAAACACAACAATGAACAAACTAAAGTATTGTATCACCAACTGTTGTGTATCAATTTGTGATCAAAATGGGAGTGATTTAAGTAAGCTGGTTTTGTTACTTCTAAGGTAAGCAGAACTGGGAGAAGTTAAGATGCAGAATTTTCAGCCATTTAGCTCTACATTCCAAGCACCATCACAGCTACTCTGTACCATTCTAGTCTGAGCTACCACCAGTACTGAAGAGTCTCCCATATTCTGAACTAGTGATAATGACTTAAATTTTGACGTCCAGCAGCAGAGAGAACATTTTAAAAATAAAGTATCAAGATATGAATAACTAAGGCTGTAAACTATTAATTTCAATGGGCCTCACCTCTGACGTTGTATGAAGAATGCTTTCTCTTTTACTAGCATTTGCACTAACATGTGAAGCTTGAGAAAGGAAGCTCCCAATTTTGCTACCTCTCTGGAGAAATACAAATAAAAGAATATGAAATTTTTTGTTAAACACTATGTGTACATCTCTATAGTGAAACAATCAGTATCAATGTTTTAAATAATTTCCAGAGGGACAGCCATGTTAGTCTCTTGCAGCAAAAACAATGAAGAATCTTATGACTAATAAAGTCATTATGAAACTTTTGAAGCCCCGCCCCATACAGCTGGTCTTTTAAAACTGATCTCCTTTAAATTTTCCTTATCGGTTTTTATTCATCCATTATCTATTCTTAATCAAGTATTCTATGTATATGTTTTAATCTACGTTTGGCTCTTTTTCCCAATTAATTTAATAATTATCTGCTTAGAGATACTGTTATACTATTTATTTAGATGTTTTGCTTATGCTGATCTGTGACCATAATAAAGTAAATTCATTCATTCATTCATTCATTATGACCCAGAAACGCCAGCGAGTGCAGAATGCCGCGTGAGGCTCCTTACGGGGTCCTTGCCATGGGACCACATTCATCCAGTGCTTTACCAACTGCACTGGCTCTCGGTGGAGTTCAGGGTCAAGTTTAAGGTGCTGGTTTTGACCTTTAAAGCCCTACGTGGCCTAGGACCCACATACCTATGGGACTGCCTCTCCTGGTATATCACAGAGGACCTTAAGGTCCACAAATGACAACACTTTGGAGGTCCCAAGTCACAAGGTGGTTAGATTGGTCTCAACTAGGGCCAGGGCGTTTTCAGTACTGGCCCCGACTTGGTGGAACACTGTCACAAGAGACTAGGGCCCTGCGGGACTTGACATCTTTCCACAGGGCCTGCAAGACAGAGCTGTTCTGCCTGGCCTTTGGTTTGGACTCAGTCTGAACCCTTATGTTTTCCCTCCCCTTACAGTTTTGATCCATGGGCTACTTTTAAAATGAGGCTGCATTTTAACCTGTATTTTAAATTGTTTTGTTGTTGTTGTTTTCCCCTATTATGTTTTGCTTTATTATAATTTGCTTTATTATAATTGTATAATTATAATTTTACTGGTGTTAGCCACCCTGAGCCTGGTTCTGGCTGGGGAGGGCAGGGTATAAATAATAATAATTTTTTTAAAAATGTTATTTCATTATTATTATTATTATTATTATTATTATTATTATTATTATGATAATTATTATTATGAAACAAGCTTTCATAATAACAGTCCACTTCATCAGATGCTTGAAGTGTTATCCTATGTGTGTGAACTAGGATATGGGAGACTGGGGTTCAAATCCCCACCTGGCCGTGAAGCTCACTGGGCGCCCTTGGGCCAGTCACTGCCTCTCAGCTTAATCTACCTCACAAGGTTGTTATTGGGATTAGCTGAGGAGGGGCAGTCATGTACACTACCTTGAGCTTCTGGGAGAAAAAGGTAAGAGATAAATACAATCAATATAATTATTATTATTATTTATTATATTGATTATATTATTATATTGATTATATTATTTATTATATTGATTGTATTTATATCTTACATTTTCTCCAAGGAGCTCAAGGTAGTGTACAGAGGAGCAGGTTTGTACTCTGAAAGTACTTCTGGAATCATCTCTGTCACAAGAGGTGACCTCAATGGATAGGAGAGGCTTTCACCAACTTTGGCTAGTAGGACAACTGTGGCCATTTTTGGACCAGAATAGCCTAACCACTACCATCTATGTGCTGGTAACTGGATTGCTGCAATGTTCTCTATGTGGGGCTGCCCTTGAGACTGCCCTGGAAGCTGTAACTAGTGCAAAATGCATTGGCTCCCTGCGGAAGAATATCACCATATTACACAAGAGCTAAAAGAATTGCACTGGCTGCAAATTAGCTACTGGGGCTGGTGCATAAAGCCCTATATGATATGACTTGTGACCAGGACACCTAAAAGACTGTCTCATCCCTTATACACCCAACTGATCACTGTACTTTGCAGGAGAGGGCGTCTTGCAGGGACCACCCTATCTGTGGGTACATTCCGCATACTGTAGGAACCTGGACTTTAGTGTAGTGGTGCTACCTTTAGAACTCTGTCCTATTACATATATAAGACAGGAACAATTTCTGCTGTCTTGTGGACATCTGTTGAAGACTTTCAACTTTCAACAAACCCCATCCCTAGCTCCACGCCATTCCTCTTCAAGTCTGCTCCAACCCTGTGTTTGCCTGACAGAGAAACACTTTCCCCTCATATTAGCCACACCCTGCCTGTCCTGGTCTCCCCCAGGTTTCTCAAGCCATCTTCACTGTTTTTTGGTCTACTTCAGTCTTTTTAAGGGGCCAAGGATGTTGGGAGACTCAGGCAGCTGGGTGCCTTACTCTGCACATTATCATGGAAAATATGCCTCTCTTTCTGAATCACAGAGCTAAAAGTGGGCACAAACTAGACTTACATTTATGTTCCACCTATATCATTGAGGAAGATAAACATGCAACTAGTTCACTCTTCTGAAGTGCAAATGGACTCAAAAGTGACCGTGTTTTGATTGTACTCAGTTAATTGCATGTGGACTGCCCTGAGACCTCCAGGTATAGGGCGGTGTATAAACTGAGTGAGTGAATGAATGAATGAATGAATAATAGTTTCTGAGAATTTTATATGTTTGTATATTGTTAACAATAGGGACGCAGGTGGCGCTGTGGGTTAAAAGCCTCAGCGCCTAGGGCTTGCTGATCGAAAGGTCGGCGGTTCGAATCCCTGCGGCGGGGTGCGCTCCCGCTGCTCGGTCCCAGCGCCTGCCAACCTAGCAGTTCGAAAGCACCTCCGGGTGCAAGTAGATAAATAGGGACCGCTTACCAGCGGGAAGGTAAACGGCGTTTCCGTGTGCGGCTCTGGCTCGCCAGAGCAGCTTTGTCACGCTGGCCACGTGACCCGGAAGTGTCTCCGGACAGCGCTGGCCCCTGGCCTCTTAAGTGAGATGGGCGCACAACCCCAGAGTCTGTCAAGACTGGCCCGTACGGGCAGGGGTACCTTTACCTTTACCTTTATATTGTTAACAATACACTTTTTAAAAATGTGCCTTTCCATCATTCATTTCCAAGCGCTGTGAGACATCACTTACACCATGTCATGTGATTTTTAAAGTCACCATCTGTTCAATCGTTTTGTTTTCAGTCTAATGAATTCTTTGTGATATTTACCTCACTATCCATATCTGGTGTTTCTTCTTTTTGACTTGTTACGCTGGTTTCATCAGCTGGATGGAGGTGAGAAGTGAAGAGAGAATAAAAAGAAGAAAATTAAGAGATTAATAATGGGATCAATTATGAAATGGAAAGCAACATGAAGTAATTTCTCTTGCAAGCTTGTGTTCTGAGTTTTATATTCTGTGCTATACATTTATTCAATTTTGGACAGCAGGAATGGGGAACCCATGGCCCTCAAGATGCTGCTGGACTCCAACTCCCACCAGCCTCAGCCAGCATGGCCCATGGCTAAGGATGATGGGAGTTGCAAGCCCAACAACATATGGAGGAGGACTGCCTCCCTAGTTTGAGGCAAGGTAATAGTACCTTCAATTTTTGGGTATCCCTCATTAGATGCTAAAACTGCTGCTTTAAGAGCAATGTTGCCAATTTTTAAAAGATTTTTGCATTAAAAAGTTCCTGTTGCTTTAAGCACTGAACAAAATACAAATCTATTTGCTATTCTCCTTGTTCCATCTTGCTTTCTTTATTTCTCTGCTGCCCTTGATATATTCAAAATGGTATAATCAATTCTTCTATTATATCCTTCCTTAAAACTACTTACCGCCGAGGTTCTTCTTCTCCTGTTACATGTTTGGCTCTTTTCTGCTTTCCCAAATTTGAATTTCATTTTTAAAAGGGGATGGGGCCTAACTCACTCCTTTTCATGCATTTGAGTGTACTTTCACATTTAGTTTGGCATAATGTGAAGGATATAGTGAAATAGTGAAGATTTGGTCATTCAAGAGTACAGTAGTACTTTGGGTTAAGAACTTAATTCGTTCCGGAGGTCCGTTCTTAACCTGAAACTGTTCTTAGTCTGAAGCACCACTTTAGCTAATGGGGCCTCCCGCTGCTACCGCGCTGCCGGAGCACGATTTCTGTTCTCATCCTGAAGCAAAGTTCTTAACCTGGAGCACTATTTCTGGGTTAGTGGAGTCTGTAACCTGAAGTGTATGTAACCTGAAGCGTATGTAACCTGAAGCGTATGTAACCTGAGGTATCACTGTATTTACTATTTTGCATCTCCTTGACTGCCTTGACTGATATTGCAATAAATTTCTTCATTGGTTTCCCAAATGGACATCTGGGGATTAATACATGTACATTCCAGAAAGGTACCACCCCTAGAAAAATAACCAGATTTATTCAGGATGTCTCTGCAACTTTTGAGCTGGAATATAAATGGCTGCAACATCCCGGAAAAAGGAGGAAAATTTTTCATATATTAAAAAAGGAACAACTGGACATTATTTGCTTACAAGAAACGCATGTGACTAGGCTCCACAGAAAAGTATTAATAAATAAAAGACTTGGCCAGGAATTTATATCTTCAGACAAAGTAAAGAAGAGAGGCGTGGTGATATATGCAAAAGAGAGCCTGTCACCTAAATTTTTATTTAAAGATGAACATGGAAGAATTCTGGCAATTGAAATACAACATCAAGGAGAAAAGATTCTGATATTAGGAATTTATGCACCAAATGAAGGGAAATCGAAATTTTTCAAGAAGTTGCATGAGACCATGCTGGATTATCTGGACTATGACAACATCATTATGATGGGAGACATGAACGGGGTCGTATCAACTAACATGGATAAGTCACAAAGCCAGAATGTCACAAAAGACGGCAGACTACCAAAGACCTTTTTTGAATTGACAGACAATATGGACTGGATTGACATTTGGAGAACGAAGAATCCCTTGGGAAAAGAAGGAACATTTTTCTCTGAAGCCCAGCTGACTTGGACAAGAATCGACCAAATATGGATAACTAGAGGTCTGGCACCCAAGGTCAGAAAGGTGGAAATCTGCCCAAAAACCTGCTCCGACCATAACGCACTGAAAATGGACATGATACTATTACCAACCGGCTCCTTTAGATGGAAGATGAATGACAATTTGTTCAGATATCAGGAGACTATTAAGAAGGCCCAGAAAGCATTGAAGGATTACTTTGAGATAAATATGAACACTACGGTGGAAAAAAGAATTATTTGGGATGCAAGTAAAGCTGTGATGAGGGGGTTCTTGATACAACAGAATGCTGTAAGGAAGAGGATACAAAACGACAGAAAAGATAAGATTTTGGAGAAAATAAAAGAACTAGAGAAGAAGTTAAGACTAAACCCGAAGTCACAGCCGATCTTGAGAGAAATCAAACTCCATCAAGCACAATATTCTAAACTGATAAACCAGGAAATAGAGTGGAAGATTAAATTAATGAAACAAAAAACTTTTGAATCGGCAAATAAATGTGGGAAACTGCTAGCTTGGCAGTTGAAGAAGAGACAAAAATTAAATACAGTTACAAATTTGGAAATTGAAGGAAGAAACATTCAGAACCCCACGGAGATTAGAAAATGTTTCCAGAAATATTTCAAAAAATTATATACTCAAGGGCTGCAGGATGAGGCTGAGATTAAACAATTTTTGGAGAAAAATGGACTTAAAAAACTGTCACAAGAAAATAGATCACTCCTGAACGGTAAAATAACACGTCAAGAGATTGAAAATGCCATTCAGAACATGAAATTGGGCAAATCTCCAGGGCCAGATGGGCTAACCTCCAAGTATTATAAGACACTAAAAGACTACTTGATACAACCACTGATGGAGGTTAGCAATGAAATTATGGAGGGGAGGAGGGCGCCGGATTCGTGGAAGGAAGCATTCATCACATTGATACCTAAATCGGATTCTGAAAAGACACAACTTAAGAACTACCGTCCCATCTCCCTGTTAAATGTGGATTACAAAATATTTGCAGATGTCCTGGCAAGTAGACTTAAAAAAGTTTTAAATGAAGTAATTCACAAAGACCAGGCAGGCTTTCTCCCAGGTAGACACATGTTTGCTAATACAAGGAACATTATTGACATCTTGGAACTTTTGCAAACAGACATAAATACAAAAGCAGTGCTAATTTTCATAGATGCGGAGAAAGCCTTTGATAATATCTCTTGGAAATTTATGAAGGGAAATTTAAAAGAAATGGGAGTGGGTCGGGGTTTTGAGAATGGGATTGATGCAATATATTCAGAACAAAAGGCTAAATTGATAGTAAACAATGTGGTTACAGAAGAGTTTAAAATTGAAAAAGGAACACGACAAGGCTGCCCGATTTCCCCTTTGTTATTTATTTCGGTTCTGGAGGTGCTCTTGAATATGATTAGAGGGGACCGGTTGGTGGAAGGGATTCAGGTCGGAGCGAAACAATATAAACTTAAAGCTTTTGCAGATGACCTGGTTCTGACCCTGCAGGAGCCAGAATCTAGTACAATAAGAGTATTACAATTGATTCAAGACTTTGGTCGGGTGGCGGGATTCAAACTAAATAAACAGAAAACTAAGGTGCTGGGAAAAAATCTGACAGATATAGAGTCGGAACGGTTTCAGAGAGAAACAGAATTAACTGTGGTTAAAAAAGTAAAGTACCTAGGGGTAAATATAACAGCAAAGAATCTGAGTCTATTTAAGGATAACTATGAAAAATGCTGGTCTGAAATTAAGAGAGACTTGGATAGTTGGACAAAATTGAAACTTTCTTTGTTAGGCCGAATTGCTGCTGTTAAGATGAATGTATTGCCAAAGATGTTGTTTTTGTTTCAAACATTGCAGATTGTGGACAAGACGGAGTGCTTTCGGAAGTGGCAGAGAGATATATCTAAATTTGTCTGGCAGGGCAAAAAGCCCAAAATTAAGTTTAAGATACTAACTGATGTGAAAGAAAGAGGGGGCTTTGCCCTGCCAGACTTAAAGTTGTATTATGAAGCCGCAGCTTTCTGCTGGCTAAAAGACTGGCTACTTCTCGAAGACACTGATGTACTGGACTTGGAAGGTTTTAACAACGCTTTTGGTTGGCATGCATACTTATGGTATGATAAGGTTAAGATCAATAAGGTCTTCAAGAACCATATTGTCAGGAAAGCAGTATTTAATGTCTGGACAAAATACAAAGACTTATTGGAAAACAAAACTCTGAGGTGGCTTTCACCTCTGGAAGCTAAGGCCCGAAAAAGACCCAATATGGAGGCCAAATGGCCAAAATATTGGGAAATACTAGAAAAAGATGGAGACAATTGGAAATTGCAGAGTTTGGAGAAAATGAAGGATAAAGTGCGAGACTGGTTACATTACGCTCAGATTAAAGAAGTCTTTAAAAATGATTAAAAGGTAGGGTTCCAGGTGGAGAAATCGAAGTTGGAAACAGAATTGTTAGAACCAAAGACTAAGGTATTATCAAGAATGTATAACTTGCTGTTAAAATGGAACACACAAGACGAAATGGTTAAATCGGTTATGATAAAGTGGGCTCAGGACATTGGGTATAATATTATGTTTGAGGACTGGGAAAGGTTGTGGACCACTGGGCTGAACTTCACTGCATGTAATGCTCTGAAGCAAAATGGAAATGATATATAGATGGTACATGACCCCAGTTAAACTTGCCAAAATATACCATTTGTCTGATAATAAATGTTGGAAATGTAAAGAACATGAAGGAACATTCTTTCACCTCTGGTGGACCTGCCCTAAAGTGAAGGCCTTCTGGGAAATGATATATAATGAGTTGAAAAAGGTATTTAAGTATACCTTCACTAAGAAACCAGAGGCCTTCCTTCTGGGTATTGTCAGCCAGAAGGTGCTAAAGAAGGATCTAACATTTTTTATGTATGCAACAACGGCAGCAAGGATACTCATCGCTAAGAGCTGGAAAACTCAAGATCTACCCACACTGGAAGAGTGGCAGATGCAGCTGATGGACTATATGCAACTGGCCGAGATGACTGGTAGAATCCGAGACCTGGGACAGGAGAGGGTTGAGGAAGACTGGAGGAAATTCAAGATTTATCTACAAAAATATTGTAATTTGGTTGAATGTTAAGAAGGATGCTAGATCACAAATAACTGCCTACCACTGAATTAGATCTGAATTTGACGATAAGTGAGATTAAGGAAAATATAAATTTCTTGGAGAATTGTTAGATTTTATTTAAATGAGCGGAGATAAGATCGCAAACAAGTGGGTAATTTGCTTGGAAAAAATTTTCGTAACAATGTAAGTGGGAGCGGGAGATGTGAGGGAGTCTAAAGAAGTGACGAAATTATGTTATGATATAAGTAATGTCGTCTATTTATGCATTTGTATTCAAAAAAACTTTAATAAATATGTATTAAAAAAATAAATAAATGTTGCAACCTCCCCTAAAAAAAAAACAAAAAAAAAACCAGAAAGACTAATAGGACTTGAGAGTCTGTTATTGCCTGCACAACTAAGATACTGTTATGATACATTATTCGCATTTATTTATATATTGCCTTTAAACCACAAATGCCTCAAAGCTGTGAACATCTTAAAACAAAATACCTGTCAGGGGCTCAGGAGCAGAGGCACAGGGGAGAGAGGAAATGGAGAGCGAAGGGGAAGAATCGGAGGGCAGCGTAGGGGAGTATGAAAGTGGCCCGAGAGATTCCATGAGCTTCTCCAGCGATTCAGAAGATTCCCAGAGGGGGGCGCCTATGGCCAGGGCAAGGGGGGTCCCAGGGGGTACACACCAGAAGCAAGGGGCCAGCGGGGACTCCCAAAGCAGCAGCGGGAGATCGGGACCAGCTCCTCCACCAGAGCGTAGTGGGGGGGAAGAGTCCCATGTATCAGGGCCAGCTTCTCCTCCAGCAGGGAGAGAAGATGAATCAGGGCTGGCCACGCCTCTATCGCAGAGTGAGGGAACGGAGGGGAGGTCAGGTCCAGCTAGCCTCTCCGAAGGGGGAAGCAGTGACAGGAGCAGTGTAACGGTCAGAAGAAAGGTCGCCGGCTGGGCGCGCGCGCCAAGTTCGAATGTACAGGCGCGCGGCACAGCAGGAAACACGGATTGGGAACCAGGTCCTAAAGCCCGCCGGAGGGAGGGGGAAGACTCAGGGGACTCAGCGTCAGAAGAGTCTAGAAAGGGCAAGACCCCAGCGGACAGGCGGACCCAGAGGAGGAAAGAGCAAAGGAAGAGGTGGAGCAAGGCTAGAGTCTTAAACTGGTGTCTGGGGGGAGGAGACTCAGACGGAGCTTCAGCGGTCTAGGGTTTAAGACGTAGAGCTGCGCGCCGCGGCTTTGAAATTGAAACTGCACTTCAATAAAGACTTTTATATATAACAACGGACTGGCGTTGGTCCTTTGTGAGCTGGGACCTCGGGCAGCTCTGACAATACCTAATACAGATCATTTAAGTGACACAGAGAAATTAGTAAGCAAAGCAATATGACAGCAAATTCACAACATATGAGGGCCAGAGTAAATCCTTCCCAAGGTAGAGAATTAAAGGGTCTTTTCATAAACCTCATAGACTTCAAGAATTCAAAAGCAAGTCCTATTGAATTCAACGAGGCTTATTCTCAAGTAAATGTGGTTTCAACTGCAGCCTTAGGGGTTGGAAACATGAACAGATAATGAAAAACACTAACAGTAAAAAAAAAAAAGCTTACCCTACATGGAATAATTAAGGATGCTCTCACCACAACATATTCTAACTGTTTGGGGTGAACAAGTAATTAGCATACTTAACTGCCAAATAATATTTTTTAATATAATAGCATTACATTTTATATGCAAATTAATTAGAACTTCAGAACTTCCTTTAAACATGCTTATAATTCACCAGCATCAATTTAATTACTGCATTATTACTGTGATTTAGATATGCCAAGAATAAATATTGGAGGACCATAACCTTTATTTTAACTATAATTTTTTAAAAGTCCTTAAACAATATAACAGGAAGAGATGAATTAATACTGGAGGTGAAAATCAGCAGGTTGGCTGAAAAAGTCAATTCAGTGTGAAAGCTACAACAGAATAATTCATCCTCTGTTAGAAATGCTGTAACTACTAATTTCTAATTCCAGATACAGCAACAACCAAATTACTATAATTATTGTGAAAAATACCACTTACATCAAGATGGCTCAAAAATGGTTTTTTTATTGCATTTTCAGAGAGAAAAAATATATAATCATTTTCAAGCTAATCAGCTCAAAACCCTTTTTTATTAAAGCTGCATGAAAACATAATTATTTGTAAAAGCAAACTTATGAATCAGCATTTGTCAAACCAAGTGCAAAACATAATGGTAGCATCCCCTGCTGGTGTAAAATTTTGCATGGGTTAATTTAACCACATTTCAAAGCTACACACAATAGCGTAACCACAAAAGCAGGTATTGGAAGCTGTACATTTACTTGCAAGAGCTCAGTTAAAGCCCCTGATGGTAATGCATTTTTCCCAGGCTCATGCATGTCATTATCTTTCAGTTATAAGTTAACAATGTTCACACTTCAATATGCTAGAATAACTTGAGAAAATAGAAAGTTTACAATGGGTGTATTTGCCTTATTGCATGACACTGTGACTGTGCTCCAACCTGCACAGCTTTAACCAGGAAAAATGGATTGCGTTCAAGTAGGGTTGCCATATTTCTAGAAGTAAATTCAGGACAAAAAACTTACTGAGCTCTTTTTGGGAAATGTCTGGGAAATTCCAGATGTATGGCAACCCTAGTTCAGGTGAAGATTTCTCCACAGGACAACTGGAACATACATAGAAAAACTAAGGTCTACAGTTAGAGCAAGCTGGAATTAGCTAGAGAAAGGTCCCCCTAATGGAAGCACAGGAAGTAGCTGCTTACTCACTGAGTTTGAATATTTCTAGCCTTGGACTTTGGGGCAGATATTAACCCATGTGACCGCCTAATGCCCATGGAAAACATTCATACCAAGTACTTCCCCTTGTTTCCCACTGGAGGCAGCGGGGGGTGGGGTGGAGGATTCTCTCTGTAATAACAAACTCTCACCTGGGGGCTAGGTATAGAAACCACTTTCTCAAACCTTCTGACAGACTGGGCAATTTCATCTATTTCCTTTCTTCTCTGAACAAAAAAAGAGGAAAAAATCTACTATAAAAATGAGTTCCTTATATAAATACCATCTACTTCCCTTGTCTCTCACCTGAGCGTTTAACAATATTCAAACCAATGCAGTTAATTAAACTGCACAAAGTGTTGCATTTTTACCTATGTCACTTGGCTTCCGTGGTGGCTTCAGAATGTCATCTGGGTGTGGTTTACATAGTCCGTGGAAGGGACCCAAGTCAAAACAGTCATGAAGCAACTGTATACTCACTTCAGAGCATACACTCATGAAGCCCACTGCTATGCCATCATCCTGAAACATGATAATTGAACAGATGTCAATCTTTTTTTAAAAAGTATTTCAAAAGCTAAGAAGGGACACCAGTGCTTTTTTATGAGGGGATGCAGGGGTACGCATACCCCCCTAAGCATTTTGTGGATCTAAGTTTGGCCTCATTGAGGGGCAGTATTTCAATATGAGTAGGAAAATGAGAGTACCCCTAAACATATTTTTTTAGGAAAAAAGCACTGAGGGAAACCCATTGGCCAATCTAATTCAATATGCCCTAAATAATGCTTTCTCATATAACACAGCTAAAGAATATCTTAAATAGAAATGTTTACAAGAAGTATCTATTTATTCTGGAGAAATTTTAAGAGCAAACCGAGCAATGTATTATAATGTAGAATTTGATTAGAGAAGTGTATTCGTTAATATGCAATGCCAAATGCAATGTGAAATATAGTGGTACCTCGGGTTAAGTACTTAATTCGTTCCGGAGGTCCGTTCTTAACCTGAAACTGTTCATAACCTGAAGCACCACTTTAGCTAATGGGGCCTCCTCCTGCTGCTGCGCCGCCGGAGCATGATTTCTGTTCTCATCCTGAAGCAAAGTTCTTAACCCAAGGTACTATTTCTGGGTTAGCGCAGTCTGTAACATGAAGCGTATGTAACCTGAAGCGTATGTAACCCGAGGTACCACTGTAATTGAAATTAGAATATTATTTTCATGGGGAATGTTTGCTTAAAGGTAGCTGAGGACAGATATAAATTAACCACGTTTTAATGTGCTTGTAACTGCCACTGTGCTAACCCTGCTATGTGAGAGTAAAGAATCGCTCTTCCAAACCTCTCTCTCCAACGGTCTTGGCAGAAATAAATACTCCTGGATAGGAAATGCCCAAAGACCTCCTGATTGTATTATATGGACCCCTCAAAGCGGTAGAAATTACAATCTATTTAATAATAGCTTACTGAATAGTCATTTGTCAAGACTGAAAAAGATCCCCAGACTTCCGGGTTAGTGCCTCCGGCAATGGCGGAGTTCCTCCGATCGGGAGGAATTTGCTCCGTGGAAATCAGGGTCTGACCGCCACGGCGAGGGCGGAGACCCACTAAAATCACAGGTGGGAGAAGCTTGTGAATGTGGGATTCGGCTGGCACCCTTTGCGCCTCCCCTGCTCGCGGGGAAACCCAGTCTTGGGGATCCGGAGCGACGTGGGGTGAGCGGCGCGGTGCTTCGAATTGACTGCTTCTTTCACGGAGTGAAGCCGCATTGCTATTGCCAGAGAGCGCTGCCTTTTTCCTGTGGACAATTTGACTTCAAACAACTACCCGTGAGTAGAACAGAAAATTGGATTTACAAACGTCTTAATTTGGTACCGAAACGGCAAGGTTTCAAACAGGAAGTCCGCCTTCCCCTTTTGTAAATAGATTGAAGCAAAGAAGATGCAAGCTAAGGTCTTGGAAAGCCTTATGTAAAGGATTAAACTTCCATTGATTGAAATCATTAAACCCCCCTTGGAAGCAGGAGAAGAGGGGGGAAATTTTGGATTGTGTAGCCTGCAGGAGAGAGTGATAAAAATTAAATTATCACTACTCTGAACCTGGAAACGGGCTGCCAGTAGATTGATGTTTTTGGGAGAGTTCATTGACAGTGAAGAGAACGTATGTTGACAGTTAGTTAAATAAGAGAAATATATTGTTTCCATTGTCCTCTTTTGCGTTTAAAAAGGAGGAAAAGTAACTGAAAATTGAAACTAACTTTATTTTTTGAACTGTGCTTGAAAGGATTGATACAAGTGGAGACTGTTTCCCTCTAGAGGGAGCTTTTGAAACTGTTACAAGAGTGGAGCTGGGAAATCTCCATCTGCATGATAAGAACTGTGAGAATCAGGGATTAACATTGGACTATTTAAGAATGTCGACAGGAGAAGCCTTAACGACTGCATTACGTAAGATAAGCTACTCGTTGGAACAACTTCACAAGAAGACGGATGTTTTGACTACTAAAATTGATAACTTGGGACAAAAAGTGATTAATTTGGGACAAAAAGTGATTAATTTGGGACAAAAAGTGAGCACCAAAACAGAAATTATTCAGGATTTGGTACAGGAATTTACTTTTGCAGGATAAATTGTGGAAAAGGAGAAGGAGAAAGTTGTTGTTGTCGAACCTAAAGTAATACAAGTGGGAGCCTCAGTCTTACAGAGGCAAATTGAGGACTATAAGTTGAGGCCTTTTATGATTGAAACTAGAAAAAGTCAGATTTTGAGGATCGGAGCCCGGCCTGGACTGGAAAAGGAAAGTTGGAAAGATCCCTTCATGCAGGGATTAACTGACTTTTGGGACATGGACTTGGGTCAGGAGGAGTTTGGAGTTCTGGGGGCCTTTGGATTTGGAGGAATCTTGAAACATGCCCTGAAATACTTTATGGGTCTTAGCTTTAACTATGGAAATTTGGCTGACCTGTCGAGAAGGAATAAAAGTATCGTTAGGTCGGAGTTTCCCTGAGATCTGCTCTTTAGCATCAAAGAATATGAAGAAGACCTGCAGAAGGGACGTGGAAAAGAGTTAAGAGCCTCGGACATAAGATCTCCAGGTTGATGGACTGTATGGAGTTGACGGAAGTGACTGGCAGAGTCCGAGACCGGGGAGAGGAGATGGTGGAAGAAGATTGGAAAATTTAAAGTTTATATATAGAAATATTGTAAAATTAATGAGTGATAGAAAAATGTTGGAATGAAATTTTATGGCCTTAGTGGAAATGTTTTAAGGAGTTAAGCTTAAATAAGTATACTAGTTTTAATGGAAATAAGATTAAAAATATGTTAGGACATTTATATGATAGAAAATAGAGAAAGATGGAAAGGAATTGCTGAAACAATTAATGGAAGTGGAATACAAAAAGGGAGGTGAGAGGAGGTCGATGAAAGAAGGGAATGAAAGATAGAATATGGAAAAGGTATGATGTATGCTTTTAAATTGTTTTTGTATTGTATTGTTTAGTTTATTGTGTTTAGTTTAATGTGTTAAGGTTGTGTTTTGTATAGTTTATATATTGTATTGTATTTCCCCCCCTCTTTTTTGTTCTTTTTCCCCCTCTTTTTCCTTCTTTCTTCTTTTTCTTTATTGTAAGTTTTAAAAGTAATAAATATTATTTTTTAAAAAAACAAGACTGAAAAGATCCCATTACAACAAAAACATGGTTAATAAGAACTTGGGAAATTAAAAAACACAAGCAAAACTAGATACTTGGATGAATCCTAAGCAGGTTTATTCAGAAGGTATCCTTGATAAATACGCTTAGGATTTTCCCAGTCAAAATTTGTATAATTAAACTTTAGAGCAAGTGTGGGGAACCATCCCTCACCTTCCTCTCCCAGGACTAATTTTCAATGGGACAATTTTCGTTGGCACTGCACCTGGGAAGAAAAAGAGTAAACTCCTCCTCTGCATTCTGTGTTTCCAATGAAAAGCAGGGCTGCCTGCCTTTACTACTGCTGCTGCTGCTGCTGCTGCTGCTGTTTAACTAGAGTGACTTCATGTTTAGTGCTACATCTTGTTTGGCCCTTTGTTACACACAGAAGTCATAGCACTAAGGAAAATGGCCCTGTCTTTTAGCATCATGCAATTGTTTGACCAACAGTATTAGACAAAAATAGCTTTCCAAGTGGTTCAACTTTTCGTCTAGGTCCTAAACCAATATTTTTCTAAAGAACTGAATTGACACAGCTGGCATCAACACTTCAATAAAAATAAAAACACATATAGTTCCCCTTCCCCCTTGATCATTTGTTTGCTTAGCTGAACAAAGCTGGAGCCCTGCAGTTGCTTGGCTCCAATGTAATTTTAGGCCCAAGGCTCAGCTGAAGCTGATTAAACAATCTATCTGCCATATGTGCAGAAAGAACCCGCCAGCTTCATTCTTTGGAGGGCAAACTGACTTCTATCTTGGCCCACACGGCAGTGCTTTCCCAAGCTACAGCAGCACTGATGAACCTCTGAAGGATTTTCTTGGGTTTGTATTGATAATTGCCAGACAAGGGTGCAATATTTATAAGATAGGCTTTGAACAAGTGTTTTACTCTGCTAAATGATTAATTGAAATCAAGCTGTAAGCACGCTACACTGGTGTCATTTAAACTAAGGAGTTTATTAAAAATACTCTGCACCACTGTTTTTCAACCTCTTGAGACTGATGAACCTTCTTTGCACTCAAAATTAAATAAGCCCATGAACTCTTAACACTTGAATACATGGTGATGCATTTCCCTTAAAAACAGTTAAATAGATAAATACATAATTTATGACTAAGATTGACAGACCACTGGCTAGTATTTTATTTTTGCTAGCATTTTTTAAGCTAAAGTTTCACAGCTATACTCTGCCAATGCCTTCTTTACTTACTGATAATTGCTGCATTGATTCAAGAGCGGCAGGCAAAGCCCTGAAGATGATTCACCAAGAGGGAAGTCCCACAGCCATCCCTTTCCCCCTGGAAGTACTAGATCCTTAAGATGATGTAAAAGAATAAACACTTTTCCTCTAATGAACTCCACAGCAAAGTTTACAGTTACTACTGCAAAACTAAAACAAGAAACTGGCTGGCAACTGCTTTTCAATCATAAGCAGTCACTTCTGCCTAACCTTAGTAATACTAAAGTAAAGAAACCAATGTTTCATTGAACTGAAGTCAGAACATGGCAGAGAGCACTAGCAAACCAATGAAATCCAAGGGCTTATAACAAACTTAGAATAATTACAAAAAAGGCTTTTATGGGTATGTTCGTAGCAAAAGGAAGAACAAAGAAACAGTGGGGTCACTCAGAGGATAAGATGCTGAAATGCAAACAGGGGACACAGAAAGGGCTGAACTCCTCAATGCCTTCTTTGCCTCAGTCTTCTCCGATAAAGAAAACAATGCCCGACCTGAAGAATTTGGAGCAAATGATTCAGCAAAGGAAACACAGCCCAGAATAACTAAGGAGATAGTACAAGAATACTTGGCTAGTTTAGATGTATTCAAGTCTCCAGGGCCAGATGAACTGCATCCAAGAGTATCAAAAGAACTGGCAGATGTGATCTCAGAACCACTGGCAGTCATCTTTGAGAATTCCTGGAGAACAGGCAAAGTCCCGGCAGACTGGAGGAGGGCAAATGTTGTCCCTATTTTCAAAAAGGGGAAAAGAGAGGACCCAAATAATTACCGCCCAGTCAGTCTGATATCAATACCAGGGAAGATTCTGGAGCAGATCATTAAGCAAACAGTCTGTGAGCACCTAGAAAGGAATGCTGTGATCACCAATAGTCAGCATGGATTTCTGAAAAATAAGTCATGTCAGACTAATCTGATCTCGTTTTTTGACAGAATTACAAGCCTGGTAGATGAAGGGAACGCAGTGGATATAGCCTACCTTGATTTCAGCAAGGCATTTGACAAGGTGCCCCATGATATTCTTGTAAAGAAGCTGGTAAAATGCGGACTTGACTATGCTACCACTCAGTGGATTTGTAACTGGCTGACTGACCGAACCCAAAGGATGCTCATCAATGGTTCCTCTTCATCCTGGAGAAGAGTGACTAGTGGGGTGCCACAGGGTTCTGTCTTGGGCCCGGTCTTATTCAACATCTTTATCAACGACTTGGATGATGGACTCAAGGGCATCCTGATCAAATTTGCAGATGACACCAAACTGGGAGGGGTGGCTAACACCCCAGAGGACAGGATCACACTTCAAAACGACCTTGACAGATTAGAGAACTGGGCCAAAACAAACAAGATGAATTTTAACAGGGAGAAATGTAAAGTATTGCACTTGGGCAAAAAAAAAATGAGAGGCATAAATACAAGATGGGTGACACCTGGCTTGAGAGCAGTACATGTGAAAAGGATCTAGGAGTCTTGGTTGACCACAAACTTGACATGAGCCAACAGTGTGATGCGGCAGCTAAAAAAGCCAATGCAATTCTGGGCTGCATCAATAGGAGTATAGCATCTAGATCAAGGGAAGTAATAGTGCCACTGTATTCTGCTCTGGTCAGACCTCACCTGGAGTACTGTGTCCAGTTCTGGGCACCACAGTTCAAGAAGGACACTGACAAACTGGAACATGTCCAGAGGAGGGCAACCAAAATGGTCAAAGGCCTGGAAACGATGCCTTATGAGGAACGGCTAAGGGAGCTGGGCATGTTTAGCCTGGAGAAGAGGAGGTTAAGGGGTGATATGATAGCCATGTTCAAATATATAAAAGGATGTCACATAGAGGAGGGAGAAAGGTTGTTTTCTGCTGCTCCAGAGAAGCGGACACGGAGCAATGGCTCCAAACTACAAGAAAGAAGATTCCACCTAAACATTCGGAAGAACTTCCTGACAGTAAGAGCTGTTCGACAGTGGAATTTGCTGCCAAGGAGTGTGGTGGAGTCTCCTTCTTTGGAGGTCTTTAAGCAGAGGCTTGACAACCATACGTCAGGAGTGCTCTGATGGTGTTTCCTGCTTGGCAGGGGGTTGGACTCGATGGCCCTTGTGGTCTCTTCCAACTCTATGATTCTATGATTCTATGATCCCTGACTTACGAACGCTTCTCCAAACAGACAGCCTCAACCAGACTTACCCAACCTGGTGCCTTCTACATATTTGGACCACAAGTCCCATCAGCCCCAGCCAGCTTGGAAGTTGTAGTCCAAAACATCTGGAGGAGACCAGGTTGGAGAAGGCTGGCCTCGGGTTTGTCAGGCTAGGTTCAGCCTGACAGGTAGCAGCCATTCAGGATTATTTTTGGGGAACCTCTACAGAAAAAGGGGTCCATCCTCCTCCATCATCAAAGATGCCACTTATTTTGTAGGAGACCTCAGCTCATAGAAAACAATGAAAAAATCCATGATTTTCCCACCAGGAAAAAAGACAGAAGCAAAGGCAGTTCTGTTCTCTTATTTTCTGTGAATGTTTTTGTTTTGTGTGTGTAGATTTGCCAATGAAAATGCAAATATTGTTCTTTGTTATTATCCTAGTGTAACAAGTTGAAAAGGAGTTTGTGGCTCTCCATGGTTCATGTCAACTCTGCAGTGTAGTCCGCTATTAACATTGCAGGTGAAAGGTAAGTACAAATCAGAGATATACACAAGAAACTTGCAACAGAATTCAGTATTATTATACCTGAAGTGGAGGTACAGACAGCAATCAGGGAAGGAGGACTATAAAACAGATTGCAACAGAAGCACTGGGGAAGGGAGTGATCAACTCTTTATCTAAAGGCAATGTTTGCAATCAAAATGCTCCTACTTTGCGCCCACAGGTATTCATTAGCAAAGCGTAAAATGAAAACTCCAAGTCAAACTGGATGCCAGGTGCTGTGTTTTTATTGTTGCATGTATATACAAGCTTTTTCCCCCTCCAACAAGTACATGGGATGGGTCTCCTGCTCCTCATTTAATCCCCACAATAACCCTGTGAGGTAGGTTAGGCTGAGAGGCAGTGGCTGGACCAAGGGTGCCCAGTGAGCTTCATGGCCAAATGGGGATTTGAACCCTAGTTTCCTAGGCCCTAGTTCAACACGCTAACCACTATACTAGACTGTCTAGATATTTATAAAGTGCTGTTGAGTGAGAGATGAGATAATGTTTTTTTTCCAGTTGTTAGGCAGACTTAGTAGTAAGTAACTTTTTTAATGGAGTTGTGTTTTATAAAACTTCATATTTTCTGTACTACTATCCTATAATTTAACTGTAGCAGATGATTTAAAACAGAAACAAAAGCCCACAACCAAATATCCCACAGAATAAAGGAATCAGTTCAGTTCAATATAAAGAAATTAACAGATGCCAAACAAGCATTAAATGATTTTTACTAAAAAGTGAAAAGCCAGTAGAATCCTGGTTTTGCCAACTCAACCCTTTATACACCAGATTCTGCTAAGCTCTATCTATGATTTACCAAGTGCCAATCAGCTTTTCCCATGCTCTGCCCTTGACATGCCAGTTTGTGCCATTCCTCAGCCTCACATGGGAGGGGCAGGATTTTTAAAACCAGAAGTTAACAACCCCAAGTAATACCAAAGACTTATGGTCTCTAAAAATATTTCAGCCTCTAACTGTTTCTCTGCTGCTATTATCTGCTGAGCACACGTCCATTTTTCTGGATGCTGTATTTTTTTGACATGTGATGCAAATGTGACTAAATAAGTAAAATTTCAACACAAAATTATGAAAGATAACACTTATGACAAATCCTGGCTGGAGTCATCTATCAAAGGTATGCCAAAGATAGAATACCGTATTTTTTGTCCCATAGGACGCTCCGTCCCATAGGACGCACCTAGGGTTTTTTTTTGGGGGGGGGGAAATAAAGGGGGAAAAAATTATTTCAGGGCGCCCATCTAGGCTGCTATCCATCTAGGGAACTCCCGCAGGGCTGCCTAGGCTGCGGATGTCTTCCTGAAGCCTGGAGAGCGAGAGGGGCGCACCGACCCCTCTCACTCTCCAAGCTTCAGCGAAAGCCTGCATTCGCCCCATAGGACGCACCCAGATTTCCCCTTCATTTTTGGAGGGGAAAAGTGCGTCCTATAGGGCGAAAAATACGGTACATGTCTTTAGCAACGTGGGGGCTACCCATTGCCTCTGCTTTATTTTCCTTCTCAGGAAAGGTGAATTTCTGTGTAAATTTAAGATCAAAGACTGCTTGGATTATTTCTTTCACAGAAACAGAGGTGTATTATAAGCAACCCTGATCATCCAAACACTGCAGATCATATGCAAAAAATGAAGTGATGGCAGTGTGTCCCAACCTCCAGATGAAGTGTTGTTCTCAGGTATCTGGAAATTAATCCAAGCCACCCTCCTATTGGCACATACAGTAACCATCAAAAAGGCAAAAAGCAGTAGACCAGCAGTTATTTTGTAATAAGATTATGACTCACCTCACAAACTACAGCACGATTCTCTTCATCTTGTGCTTCTATCAGTTCAGCAAGGAAGTAATCTCCATAGGTTTTTCTCAGGGTGTCATTGTGGCGTGCAAAGATAGGGGTGAGATCATCGTGGTCTTCCACTCTACAGATGAGATGACTTGTTTAAGAATGTCTGGAAACAATCTACATTTTACTTTGCAGAAGACAAAGTTTGCAAAAAATCATGTGGAAGATGTTCAATGTATAGAGGATCTTAAAATCAGGATGAGCATTTGGAGTAGGTGACCTTGAAATATATTCCAGTTAATTTGATATTTCAGTGCACTTGTGAAATGGCCCTTGCACCCAAATTGAAGTCATTCAAATACCACATACCAACAAATTTCACTTTGTGTTTCAGCACTGCAGCATGCAAAACAATAAAAACAGGCATAGGCAAACTCGGCCCACCAGTTGTTTTGGGACTACAACTCCCATCATCCCTAAGTAACAGGACCAGTGGTCAGGGATGATGCGAATTGTAGTCTCAAAAAACAGCTGAAGGGCCGAATTTGCCTATGCCTGCAATAAAACAAAGTTTCTCTGATCACGTTTAGAATGCCTCTCTCTCAAAAGTAATGAAAAAATATCAGTTATTTACCATTCTCTCTCTCTCTCTCTCTCTCTCTCTCTCTCTCTCTCACACACACACACACACACACACAGTTCCAAGAAGGTGAACATGTTCCATGTTAGAAATTAGATACAGCAATTTCTTATCCTCTTTTTTGTCTTACATAGCAGATTACTACTGGGATTAAATGCTTAAGTAACATTTTTAATATTGAAAAATATCATATATAAAAATGGTTGGACTTCACTTGCTCATTCGTGGGAATAGAAAAAAGGTCTGTAAAAGAGTCAGAGTCACTCTGATAACTGGAGATCTGAAAATGAAGAAAGACTGGAGATCTAAGTGTCTAAACATGTGATGTGTTAACTTTCGTAATAGCAGACAGGATTTTAGTAAAGAGAATTCAAATGGAAAAGAAAAGGGTGTCTCCCCTTCACAGACTTGATCAACCTCAGATTGGTGAAATGCATTTGACTTGGCAGCTAGGAACATCTCTTTACATGGGCAAGCTGTTTACAAGTAAATCTAACTTGGCTTTACAACACACACACACACACACACACACAGCTATTGATGAATATATTTTTGATGCAGTAGCACATTCTAAAAGCTCTGTTTACAACCAAATTTATTTTAAAAGCAGCATAAAATTAAATAAGCACCTTGTATACACAAAACTATACAATCAAAGTGCTCCTGGAATCATCTGCAAAATGCCTTGGTTACTTGGAACAAACCGCTCATAGGTTGGAACACAACACCACAGAAGTTATTTGATCATAAAAAGCAGGGGGGCTTTAAAAATACTGTATTGGGTGCTCGCTTTGGCAGCACATATACTAAAAATACTGTATTGGCCTGAATATAAGCCTCACCTTTCCCCCAAATTCCGACCGTGAAAAGCTAAAGTGAGGCTTATATTCATGACCTTAAGGTATGCAGCCAGGAGCGCAGGGCAAACAGCGCCAGGAGCATGGCAAAACGGTGCCCATCCTGTGCATAGTCCCCCATCCTCTCCCCCAAGGCCGGGAAGGGAGAGAGGAAGGGGAAAGGCCACCAGCAATGCAGCGTGACCCCCCCCCCCCAAGTATGCAGCCAGGAGCAGTGAAGAATGGAGCGACTTACATTTGGGTATTTTTTAATTTTTTTCTCTCCCCCCCCTCCAATTTTAAAGGTGCAGCTTATATTCGGGCCAGTACAGTACATAACAAAGGAGAAGGCATGGGAATGTTGGTGATTTCTTTCTCATCCTGGTACAGATTATTGTGTAATGCTATAGCACACCATTGCTGGAAAGAGATCCTTGTCAGTTAAGGTTATACTTATTTGCACTGCCTGCAGCCCAGAGATGGGAGTTCCCTCCCTTCAGGGTCTCTTTGAGCAATGTGAGAGACACCTGGTTTGCAAGCAGAAGGTCCAAGGTTCAAACCCTGGCATGTACAACTGGGAGAGACCTCTGTGAACTTCTTGAAAGCCATTTCCAGTCAGTGTAAATAGACAGCTTTCTATGTCATTGATGACAAACTTTGTGGGGACTGATTAGCATCTCTAGAAAGGAAAGGTGAAATAATAATAAAAGGAAAAGGGGGGTAACTGAAAGGAAGGAAAGAGTATAGAAGGGAATGAAGAGTGCCCCCCTACTGCCACAGCCATACACCCACTCCAAATCCACCCATCAAACTGACATGCCATTAAGTAGCATTTAATTAAGCTGAATTTGGTAAACAAACCCAAAGCTAAAGAGTGCTTTTAGACACTGTGTTAATGTTCTGATATGAAAAGTACTTCTGGCCATTCATTAATCCCCTCCCTACAAAGGGATTTCTATAGCACAGGTTCTTTGTTACAAGGCTTATGATGACCTCTACTGGTGAACTAACTATTGTGCTTGTTCTATTTTGGTTCTCCTAACTCATTTATTGCTTGCTGGTATTTGAAAATAGCATACAGTTCAATAAACTATTTCAGAAATCTACTAGACAATTGAACCCTTGAAAATGCTCCAAATCCTATAATGAATTTAATATAAATCTCTTCATAATTTTTTTTAAAATGATGTGCATGGGACGAATGAGAACACTTGTTGAAGTTAAAGAGGTCTAGTTGCCAAAAAGGTGGTAGACACACAGCGGACTGGTTCACAAGACAAACCTTGGCTTAGTTCAGTGCAGTGTGGGAACAAAAAGAACCAGCGAGGGGCAAAGCAACTGTGAGCTCCTCTTTGGGAGCCAGCAGCCTGCATATTTTGTGCTCTCCATAAACCATAGGTTGGCTTACCATATCAGATGAACCAGGCCAGTATACTTCAAATGGCAGGTGGGAGTTCAATTGACACTGTTCCTCCATACAAAAACAACCAGCCAAAAACACCAGAAACTGAATGATTCTCCCTCACACTTAGTTTTATACATATAGAAGGGTTTTGTTTTTTTTAAAAAATGTGGCAGAACATTCAGTCATGTGCACCCTCATCAGAAGAATAAAGTGCTGGAGTTCAGACACAAAAAGACTGCCTCAGTGAGAACTAGGCCACAGGAAGTTCCAGCATTTAGAAATTGCTGGAGAATGAGAACTCTGAAATATCACTGGTTTCTTTGCTTATGTAATACAGAATTTCTTTGCAATATAAAAAATATTCCACTTCATATTTAAACATAGGGAAATACTTCATGCATAGAACAGATAATTAGCCAACTCATAACCATATAAATTACTGACCCAACTAAAACTTGGAAAGGAACGAAAAGTATATATGAAAATGACTGACTAAGAATTTGTGAGGCTACAAATGAAGAAGGGAGTAGGAAGTTAACTATCACAAAAATCACATAATAATGCATAACTCTTACCTGGCACAGCGGACATACAGCTGGGGACAATATTGGTGCCTGTGTGACACATACAGATTACAGTCGGAATCCCACGTTGAACCTGCTATGCTCTCCACTGGTGAAAAAGCAGTTGCTAAGTCTATGCCTGAAGACAATAAAATATTATGAAAATGATTCATGATTTGCATTAAATATCTTCAGCCACTAGTAAACATGCTTCAGTAAACAATGTTTTTGGTTTCTGGTACAAATCTTGCTATTAGTTGAACATTTTTAATAAAGAGCGACGTCACATACTTAAAGTGAAATAAGCGTTATGAACCAATATAGGCTGGATGATTTGTGTTAAAGGTAAAGGTAAAGGTACCCCTGCCCGTACGGGCCAGTCTTGACAGACTCTGGGGTTGTGCGCCCATCTCACTTAAGAGGCCAGGGGCCAGCGCTGTCCAGAGACACTTCCGGGTCACGTGGCCAGCGTGACATCGCTGCTCTGGCTAAACGCCGTTTAGTTTCTCAATTTTTCCTCATTATACTTTTTTTATTAATTCATTATAAAATGAATAACTACCAAGAGCTTTTGAACAAAATATGAGCTCAAACCCAAGCTAATACTTTTAATACTTTTATATTAAATGTTGATGTCAGAGAGGACAGAAAAATTCTATAAATTTTGACTCTTGTCTTAATCAGTACACAAATGTTTCCATATCTAGTATATGCTAGACCCGCTGTTATATTTATATATACCTGTGATGGTATATTTTCCAAATGCTCTTATTATAAAATATTTTACTAGTTCATTGTTTTTCTCAACTTTTGGCAGGTATTATCCAGTACAGATCATTAAGTATTTTTTAGAGTGCATGTTCTGTCTAGATGTATAGAACGGCTTTTTACAATAATACTAAAAATATAATAAAATAGTATAATCCTATACATGTCCACTCAGAAAGAAGTCACAGGACTGAAGACTTAGAACCTGGTTGGTAATTTAGAACTAGGTTTTGCAAAGATGTAGTTAATGACTTGTTAAGTTTTTCAGTATGTTAACACTGCCAAGAACTAACAATATATATACATATAGCCCGATCCTGCATTGGAAGCTGGTGTTGTATAGGGGCAAGAGCATGAGTGCAAGTTGGGAAATGCTTGCTTAATATCTCATTCAAAAGGGAGCCTTCATCAAGCCATTATATCTCAGCCTTGGTCTCCCTCCTGCTGTTATAAGATTTACTGAGAATATGTGAGATACTTTGGGTGGTATCCAACTGAGTCGCACTGAGAGGAGACCCACTGAAATCAATGGGCGTCAGTAATTACAGTGGTGCCCCGCAAGACGAATGCCTTGCAAGACGGAAAACTCGCTAGACAAAAGAGTTTTCCGTTTTGGAGGCGCTTCGCAAAACGAATTTCCTATGGGCTTGCTTCGCAAGACGAAAATGTCTTGCGAGTTCCTGCGGGTTTTTCCCCCTCCCCCCCCCTTTTTCTAAGCCGCTTATCCGCTTATCCGCTAAGCCGCTAAACCGCTAATAGCGCTAATCCGCTAAGCCGTCAATGGGTTTGCTTCGCAAGATGAAAAAAACGCTAGACGAAGAGACTCGCGGAACGGATTCTTTTCGTCTTGCGAGGCACCACTGTATTGACAAGTAGTTTTACATAATTGTTTATATTGGTACCAAGTAAAATATAGGATCTGGAGTTCAAGCTGAAGAACTAGGATAGTAGGACACACTATTTGCTTCCTATTTTACCAATATTGAGAGCTATCTAAGCATAGCTTTCAATGTTTCTCTTTTTAAAAGGGAAATTCCCTTATTCCAAATAGGATTCCTTGCAAGAGACTTCCGGGTTGGCGCCATCGCCGAATGGCGGACTCCCTCTGAGCTCCGGAGGGAGTCTGCTCGGCAGGGGCTGGGTTCTACCGCGCCGGCGACGTTGGGACCCTCAAAAACCATGGGCACTGAAACCCATGGGCATGGTGACTCGGCTGGCACCGTTTGCGCCCCCCCCGACCACGCGAAGGAGCCTTTTTAAAGGCTGTGGTGCGGGTGACAGGGGGTGGTGGTGCTGTGAGTCCTCCGCTTCCCCTGCCGAGCGAAGCCGCATGCCATTTGGCAGAGAGCGCTGACTTCTTCCATTGAAAATCTGGACTTAAAAGAACAACCCGTGAGTAATTGAAACTTGGATTAAAAAGGGGAATAAAATTTTTTCTTAAATTCGGAGCGAGCGGGGGAGGTATAAAAAGGAAGTCAACCTCCCCCCTGTTCTAGAGGAGCTAAAGCAAAGGACCTGACAACTAAGATCGAGCGCAACCTTTTCTTTTGATAAAGATATTAATTTCGCGATGGAAAATTATAAGCTGGGCTAGAGGAGAAGAGTGGAATGTGAATTAAAATACAACCCCCCCCCGGAAGCCCCGGGAGCGATCCGTGAGAGCGCCTGGAGAGGAGAAATAGAGGTTTTGACAGCTGTCAAAGGAGCTGCCAAAACTGAAGAACAAAAAGAGAACTTTGTTACTTGGACTTTGCTGGTTACATTTGTTATAAATTGGATATAAACTGTTTAAAACAAGGAATAATAAGTTACTTTGACTGGTGGGTGAGATCGGGAATGAAACTGAGTTACTATAATCCCTCTAGAGGAGCTGTGGGTTATTACAAGTATCGCTGGCATGGAATTTGAATCGGACATTTTATCTCCTGGGAAACTGCAGAAATGGAACACTATTTTGTCTACAGAGGTCTACACACTAAAGGAGACAATAGATTTATCTATTGAAGAATGGAAGGGACTTGACGTAATGTTTTGTTCCTGAATTACAAAGCCTCTGTAGAGGAATTACAAGCTTTTTGGAATTAGAACATTTGTGCAGGAGAGCAGGGGGAAAAAAGAAAAAAAAAAGAGGAGAAGAGAGAACATCAAGAACAACAAGAAAAACAAGAACTGGACAAAGTTGGAAGATAGACCCTTTCTAAGATTGGACATTTGAAATTAAAGATGATTAAAAGATTACTAAAAAGATGGCAAAGCGGACTGGTGAAGGATTATGGCTTAGACTATGGTTCAGATGTGGGAGCTCCAGGAGACAGTGGATTTGATGGACATTGGGAACGCAACCGGGAAAGGGGGGAGGGAAATTTGGAATCCAAAGGGTGTTAAATTATATTTTATTCTTTCTTTAATTCTTTTATGTTAATCTGTATCTTATATTAAAGAGGGGAACTCGTGGAAGGGAACAGGTCGATTTTAGGGGATGGGAAAATATTTTTTAAATTGGGTTAATGATAATAATTTTAAAATTTGGGGTAAGAATTTGTTGAATCTATTTGAAAGAATTGGAATACAACAGGGGGTGGGGAGGGGGAAGTCCTGGAAAGATGATATTGAAAATAAGGCCTTAAATTTGGATGTTTTTCTTTTTTTTGTTATATTTGAAAATCTTTAATAAATATTATTAAAAAAAAAAAGGATTCCTTGCAAGAAAAGGGAAAAGTTGACAACTATGCATCTAAGGCACAGGAACATGGGTTTGCTGGCAAGCTTTCACATTACATCCAGGAGTGTTTTGGAGGAGCCCATATTACAGGACTTTTAGGGAAGTAAAATTGTAAAAATAAAAAACAATGCATAGCTGTGCACACTTATGCAGTTTGAAAGCCAACTGCAAGTTACTTGTTGATATGTATCATTTTATTTCATTTTTAAAGGATCCATTGATCCTCATATTTTTTTCCTCCACTCAGAAAAACCGGGGGGTGGTTTTATTTTTATTTTGACTAAATGAATAAAGTGGTTGGAAAAAGATTAAGTAGTCTCCTCCCCACAGCTGACCATTCCTCCCATAGATGCTGTTCCTTGGGGGTGAGAAACATGTTTGGGAAAATAACTACATTATATGCAGTTTAGGCCTTAGATGATCTGGCAAAAAAACCCCACACCTCTGCTTGAAGCACAACTATTCAAGAGAAACCATGCCACCAGCTCCCTAAATGTTTTAGGACCTCAACATGTCTTACCTAAATCCTCCTCACATGGTACAAAGAGAAGTATGAAATGTAGCTCTGGGATAGTTTTGAAAACAGTCCTGAATAAAAAAGAGAAATATATATAGAAATAGTTTCTGTTTTAGCTTTGAAAAACATTTATTTTGCACTCAAATATTGGTTATTGTGTTTGAAATTTCTCTGTTAAATAAGATGGGCAATAAGATATAGTAAAACAGGAAGGCATTTTTACAAAAGGAGAAGCTGTACCACATCAAATGATGAAGAAATTCCAGAGACAATTTATTTTAAGGCCAGATGAGAGCTTGCAGAAAACCAAGCTGATCTCTGGCTGAAGCAAATAAATTAAGCTTAATCATTCAGGCAAAATCTGCAGGTTTCTTATTAAACTGAGGTATGAGCGATAGGAAGCATAAGAGGTATTATGTACCGTAATTCAGCCTTATCCTGATTTCAGGCCAAGGTTATCTAACTGGAGCAATGAGTTCTACCAAACACACTTTTAATATTCTATAGGAAACTGCCCCACAGCCTACTGAAAAAAGTGGTACTACTGTCACGATATCTGCTTCATCCTATTAAAGACTGAGTCAGTATTCTTGATATGGGATTGAAAGAATTAACTGCAAGATGTACTACATGATGAAGCACAGTAAACATTTATTTATTTTCATTCTAATAAATGTTTCCAAAGCTAACCTAACACACGTTATTTTTCATAAAGAAGTCTGATTTTGTTCTCTATTTGGAGAATTCAGACTGTATTTTTCTTGTAATTTCTGTTCAATCTGCACAAATACTGGCTAGCTGAGCATAAGACAAAATGAATCAAGTATCACATGATCAAGTACCACATACAAAATTCAACGTTAATTCTATCTGTCTCTATGACACACGCACACAGCATGTGAATCAATACCTCAAAGTTTGTGCAAATACTTGGAACCAGTGGCTAATTCACACAGATCTTTTTGTCTGTCACTAGGAAGGTTCCAGTTACAGATAGGTAGCCGTGTTGGTCTGCCATAGTCAAAACAAAATAAAAAAATTCCTTCCAGTAGCACCTTAAAGACCAACTAAGTTAGTTCTTGGTATGAGCTTTCGTCTGCATGCACACTTTTTCAGGTATCTTCAGGAAGGAATTTTTTTTATTTTGTTTTGACTAGGAAGGTTGTTATGCTTGTGAGAACTAAAATAGAGAATGTAGAAGTTATCTGTTTACCTAACCAAGACTCTCCTTGTGACAGTAAAACTTAAAAATAGAGACTGAAAACAGCATTGCCTACAATCCAGTGAATATTTGTACATACATGCTACCAGCTAAAATGGGATTTAAGCACTTTAATTATTATTTAATTAAAACACCAACCAGGACCTCCACATTCGCTATATAAATCAACTTACGTCATAATTTCATGGCAACAGTCAACTGCATATCCATCTGTTGCCACAAAAAGATGCATAAATAGTGTATTTAAAGGCTGTGAATAAAAGATACAAACAGTTCAGCACAACTTCCATTCAATTAAATAAATAAATTGCAAAATGGCAGCTTAGGCACTGATCTTGTAAAATATGTGTACAAAATGCTGCAACAAAATAGTCACATAATTAGATAGCTACAGAATTAAGTCATTTAAAAAACATCTATTTAAAGCGCAATAGTATCAATTATGTTCATTAGCAGGGATAACAGTGCAATCCTATGAGTGTCTACACAGAAGTAGGCCCATTGATTCCAAAGAACTTACTCTCAAGCAAGTGAATATAGGTTTGCAGATAAATAGCTTAAATTTACAGATAAATAGCTTAAATAGAGATTCAATTTCCACAGGACTGCCAGAATAAACACAGAACTCCTGATAGAGATATCCCATGGCTGAAAAAGGTTGCTGACCCCTGCTGCTATTCAGCACTGAGGACAGCTCATACTCTAAAGAGATACTGGATTAACAGCTATGGTTAAGGTGGAGCTAGACCTTTAAGGACTAATATACTATTTCCAGGGCTGTATTATTTTTTATATTCAAAGCAGTGGCAAACATTTTCAAGAGAGCAGCTTCAGGCAAAAGTTTAACCCTTCCTTTAGCCAATGGGTTCCATTCTCCAAAGCTGGGATGAGCTGATGCCTAAAAATGTCAACATGGGAGGCAAACACCTTCACCAATGAGAGTTCCAAATGAGGAACTGCAACTGATAAGGCCCTATCTCATACCACTATGCCATGGGTCATATCAAAAGGCAGGGCTTCCCTCACTGATCTCAAAAACTTGGTTTGGCAGCTATTGGCATAGGTGTCCCCCCTTTAAGTACTTGGGCCCCAAGCTTTTCAGGGCTTGTACATCAGCACCAATACCTTGAATTGGGCCCAAGAGCTCACAGATATTCATCTCCTTGACATCTGATGGGAGGATGTTCCACAGGGTGGGCACCACTACTAAGAAGGCCCTCTGCCTGTTTCCTTGTAACTTGACTTCTCATAGTGAGCTTGATCTCAGGGTCTGGGCTGAACAACTGGGGTGGAGACGCTACTTCAGGTTTACAGTGACAAGGCCATTTAGGCCTTTAAAGGTCAGCACCAACAGCTTGAATTGTGCTCGGAAATGTACTGGGAGCCAGTGTAAATAAACTGCCCAGGTCCAGGAACATATGGTGAACAAGCCAGAGCTGAGTTTAAGGCAGTCTTCACCACTAAACCACCTGGGTCTCTCGAGAGAACTTAGAATTCAGGAGTACCCTGAAGATATGCCCCTGAGCTTGCAGGGCAGCAGCTGAAGAAGGAGCAAAAAGAGTTTTCTGGTGTGTGTGCTTCTTTGTGGCTGATTAGCTGCTCTCCCTGTGCAAAGGTCAGAGGGGGCAGGGTTTCTGTTGAGGCAGGTGATTAGCTGTGGGAGGAGCTTATCAGAGCTTGCAGGGCAGCGGCGCGCGGTTTGATCCATCTTTTAGATTTAGGGGAGCTAGTCTCAAACGTTTGTTGGGGGAGACCTAGGTTTTTTTGGGGGAAGTTATTTGTCCTGTCTTCACGCTTTTTATGATGGAGGACTGCTGTAGCCATCCCCAACGACACATTCTCAAGATGGAGAGTGAGGGAACAGCTGCAGTCGCCTGCGGTTCCTGCGCAATGTTTGCCATCTTGCCAAAGGTTGCAGGCAGCTTTACCTGCAGCAATTGCATTTTGACTGCCCTCTTAGAAGACAAAGTCCAGCAACTGGAGGCGCGCGTAGCTACGCTCCAAAGAATTAGAGAGCTGGAGCTCTTCTTGGAAGCAACAGAGCACACCGTCTCCACTAAGGAGGAGACAGGGGACTCCCCTGAGAAGGAGGCTAGTTCACCAACACAGGAGCCAGATATATGGAGAAACGTGACTCAAAGAAGTAGGAGGCCCAGGGTTCGCTCTGATTGTTTAGAAATACACAATCGCTTTGAGGTCCTCTTCCCTAGCATGGAAGACGAAGAGCAGACTCCATTTGAGGATCTCTCCCTCATTACAGTCGAGTGGGCCAGGGGAGATCTGGAATTGTGGGGGCCCCTAAGTTTGGAGGGTCCTTGAAGCATGTCTTTAAATACCCTCTGGACTATGCTGTTGACTGTGGGGAATGGAACTATGAGGAATGGGCTGATCTCTTGAGGAAAGATGGAGACATTTTCGAGTTGGAACATCCCCGAGATCTACTCTTCAATGAGAAAGGAAAGAAACTAAGCAAGAGATCAACAAAAGAGAAGGTAAAGTGCAAGTATAAACAAGAAGAAGATCTGCAGAAGGGACATGGAAGGGACTTAAGAGCCTCGGACATAAGATTACCAGGTTGATGGACCAGAAGAAAAGGACAATAAGAACTGACATAACCCGAGACCAGGAAAAAGAGACGCTGGATGAAGATTGGAAGAAAATTTTTAAAGTTTTATTTTGGAAATTTCTGTAAAATTAATGAATATTAGGAAAAACGTTGGAAGGAAACTATTTGGCTTTAGTATAAATAATATGGAGTTATGTACAAATAAGTATTAAGTCTTACGTTTTAAGGTATTTTATGGTAAGATAAGGTTAAAATAAATTAAGGCAAATTGAATGACAGAATATAGTAGTGAAAGATGGAAGGATTTGCTGACTTAATTAATAGGTTAGGTTTTTTAAGATAATTTTTTTAATTGAAAATTGAGTGTTATTAGGCGGAAATGCAAAGTTATAATATATTTAGATGAATTATCAAGATAAAAGAAAAAATGGAAAGGATTTGCTGAAACTACTAATTGAACTAGAATACAAAAAAGGGAGGTGTGAGGAGGTCAGGGAAACAAGTAAAGGAAAGTTAAGATATGGAAAGGATGACGTGTTGTTGTTTTTTTTAAAAAAATGTTTTTATATTATTTTTATTTCTTTTTGTGAATATTCTGTATTTTTGTTCCTCTTTTCTTTTTCTCTTTTATATTTTTGTAACCTTTTCGAAACTTCAATAAATATATTTTTTTTTTTAAAAAATAGACCACAGCGCCACCCGCTTGCCTTATGATGGCTATATATAGAGTCAGTGAGAATATATGTTAGAAGACATGTATATGCTTCTGACAGCAAAACTTGAGGGTGCACATGCTAGCTAGATAGCAGTTTCATGTGAAGAGTGTAACATCAATGTGTAAATTCAGCTCTGTTCAGAATTGTGGGGGCTTCCCCACAAATAGACAAAGAAAGCTGAGTGGAGATTATACAGGTGCTGCCTATTTTGGCTTTTTGTTGTTTTTCTCTTCTTATCCTATACCTTCCTCTCTACCAACACTTTGGGAAAATTAGCTGCTAAAGGAGATATAGAAAATGCATGAAGAAAAGTTACATTTGATAGTCTCTACTTTTTCTATTTACTTCAGGGAGTCTTCCAAATTATTTTACCATTTAGAGCCCAGCATGCACAGAGGATGGTTTTGACATGATCAGTAGAATAGATAGACAGGATTTGAATTGGAGTGTAAAATAAGCCTCTTCTTAGATTCTATAGATCCCACCCCTTTTGGCTTATGACCAAGAAAACGTTTATTTCCACTTATCTTCAAACTGTAGTACATCTTTCCAATGAAGAGTGTGGCTATTCTCCAATATATTCAAGGAGGTATTCCACAGGAAAGAGGCACTGAATCAATGAATTAAAGCAAAATAGCCTGGTTTGCACATAATACTAAGCCAAAATATGGCTAAGCATAAATGAGCAGTACAGGTACAGAGATCAAAAACCAGACTGCCTCACTCATCCCCTGTTCTGCTGCTGTTATGATATTAGAAGTGACACATAGCATTATATGTGAATCTGGGCTTGAAGTTTATTTGGTGTTTACTACTTAGGGTTTGCTTGGAACAAGACAAACCACAAGCTGAGATTCACACATAATGCCAAGCCAAATCATGGCTTAGCTCCACGTACTATGGCAATAGCAGGAGCAGGAAACGAGGGAAATGCCTGCATTTTCACTCTGTGGAGCAGCACACTTGCTCATTAATGCTTAGCAGTGGTTTGGCTTAGTGTCATGTACATTTCCACATTTACCTTCTTGAACAGGACAATTAAAATTACTGTGCTCAAGCGTGCACAGTATAAGCGGGCCTTGTCTATTCTCTGCAATGACCACACACAATATGTAAAACCTTTATCATTAACATTTTGAAGGGAAAAATGTTCCTTACCGTACACTTGTTTTGAACATAATTTTGTTCTAAGTACTGTTCCCAATTGGCTTGATCAACAACATCCCAATTGGGATAGTCCAGAAATACAGCATGAGCAACAGTTACATTCTTCTGATTAACTAAAGTCACTGCAAGATTGGCTTTTTCTCTGTAAAACAAACATTTAACTTTTGTTAATGAAACAACTAACAGGAAATTAGATGCACTACAAATGGTTGCAATGTTGCTACTTACAAAAGATAGATGACATTAATTCTGCCAAATAATCTTTCTGTATTGTATTTCATGTGTTGGACAATATTAGGAATATCATGGGATTCTGTTCTTCTAGCACTGAATATGACAGAAGATGGTGGGGTAGATGATGCTGTTGCAGGAGACAGTGAAGACATTGTGCATTCTGCAGCAAAAAAGAAAAGAAAACATTTCCTATTCTTCAAATAAATAACTGACAGTAAAACATATCACTGAGAATCACAAAAATGAATTCATACAATTTAAACAAAAAATGATTTCAACAGCCAGATACTAGCCACATTTCCCTAAAAGTAGGTCAGATGTATTTGAATTAAACCTACACTTACAATGAAATAAGCTCACTTAGAATTGTAGACTGACGTTTATTTGGTTAGGATTGGGAAATTTGTGATTTATGCTTTATCTGAATAAATGTTACAGAATTTCTATAACTGCACTGCTTTCACAAAGCAGGTCTACAACACTACCACCAGAGTCTTCTTGTATTTGTCAGCTGTCGCACTTAAATAATGGGAGTTACCGTTTTGTACAGAGATTGACAGATCAGTCTAATTCTGTTTGGTTTCCCTTTTGCATGGTTTGCCCCTCATTCCCTTCCATCCCATTTCTGCATAAATGTGTGATAATAAAAAATCACACAAACCTCTGGATCCCCTCACCCCCACTTACATTTTCACAACGTAGTCTGCCATTTACATTTTTTATAATCCTGGTAATAGCTGCTTGGAGCAGCTAGGAAGCAAGGTTCTTGTGATAAGAGTGGAAAACAGAGCTACAAATGGTCTTGGGAGCACTCCACTCAGAGCACCTCACAGAACTTCAGGGTGTGTGTGTGTAGATTCCCATGGAGAATTTGTCTGATCTGTCTGTTATCCAGGTGGTGTGGATCAGGTGAATTCACCTGAAATAGAGGACAGGAGAGGAATCCCACCAAATTTCTCCAGAATCCCTAGTTTTGTAAGGTTATGCTACTGTCCTTAACACCACTACAGAACTCTAGGAATGGCAGTTGAAGTAGCTGTCTGCGCAAACTGATGGGAGAGTAGGCCTAAATGTGTTGAATGGAGATTACAGTGGTGCCTCGCAAGACGAAAAGAATCCGTTCCGTGATTCTCTTCGTCTAGCGGTTTTTTCGTCTTGCGAAGCAAGCCCATTGACGGCTTATCGGATTAGCGCTATTAGCGGTTTAGTGGCTTTTAGTGGCTTATCGGTTTAGTGGATAAGTGGCTTAGCGGCTTAGAAAAAGGGGGGGAAGGGAAAAAAACCCGCAGGAACTCGCAAGACATTTTCATCTTGCGAAGCAAGCCCATAGGAAATTCGTTTTCCGAAGCACCTCCAAAACGGAAAACTCTTTCGTCTAGCGAGTTTTCCGTCTTGCGAGGCATTCGTCTTGCGGGGCACCACTGTATTTCAAAGTGAAGTGTGCATAGAAATGGCATGCCTCGAGTACATTCAGGTATAGAGAAGGAAGTTGATAATTTTTGGAGTGTTACTGAGTGTTAAAAGGAGTCAAAAACATGAAAGGTTATACTAACAAGTGCAATTCTGTCACTACAATCTGCAAGAGTGAAGTCATATTAAATGCTCTCTCTCTCACAAAAAGTTCCCTACACATTGTAAGTGGCACATCAAGGACAGGACAATTATAAACCTTAATTAATTATACATATATACATACATATCCTGCCTTTGTCCCAAAACAGGACTCAAGGTAGTTCACAGATAAAAAAAAGAACCACTAAAAATGTAGGGAAAAAATCATTAAAAACAATTAAACATTGATAGAATTAAAACTGTACATATATAAAATCTATTAAAAACATACAAATAATTGCAATAAACAGCACATAAACCTTTCCCGGTGATGTGCTAGCTTACTAGGTGGAGATCATTACAAGACATGAGCATCTCCAACCTGCAGGCTGAAGCAATACTGAATTTTACCACCTCAATGCTGTTCTTGGGCTGTTCTACAGACCTTATGTAACAGAGAAAGATGGTAAAGTTATTGTGAGGAGAGTTCTCTGATCTGCACCCTGGACAGAGTACGAATCGATAAGTTCTCCACACTAAGGAAGAGTTCCAAAGTTTTACTGCAAATTGTCTTTAACTCGGTTCAAAAAAGCACACGTCATAAATACAAACCAACACATTGCTCTTACATAAAAACCAACAACTAGCAATGCTGTTCAGTTATCTTTAACATCTTATTCTTAATATAGTCCAAGAACTATTCTCTCTCTTCTGAGAGAGAGCCAGCCTGCCTCCCGGTTAACATAGACACGAAACCAGAGACTCCGCCCTCTCCTTGCACCTCCTGCGCGGGATGCCGGTCAGGGCCAGCCCTGCCTCCCGGGGCAGCAGGATCCCTCCCCGGCCCGCCTCGCCCGCGGCTGCCCCTCAGGGACGCAGAGAAGAAGCCCCCAGGCCTCGGACCCCCTCGTCCCCCGGGACCCCCTTCTCCTCCCTTGTTCCTGGTGCCGCTCTGCACCCACCCGCCTTCTCCGGGCGACTCCCGCCCCGCAGCAAGTTCGGGGGTCGCAAGTTCGGGTCTCTCCCCTGCGAGCGCAGAGCTCCGCCTGGATCCCTCGCCGGCTGGGTCGGGATGCAGGAGCCCTGCCGGCCTTAGGGCTCCCCAATGGCGGGATCAGACCAGGTGCTGCAGCAGCTTCGGATCAGGGCCGTGCGGAGTTGGAAGGGATCCCTCTGCCGGGGGGCAGCCGGGGACCCACCTGCCCAGCCGGGGCTGCCGCCCGTCCGCGCCGCTTTCTTGTTCCGGGACTCGAGCTCCGCTCGCGAACTGGCTCGGACGCGCCTGGCCGTTGCTATGGCGACGCAGAGGCCCGGCCTCCCGCCGCGCGCGGCATGCTGGGATGCTGACGGGGTCAGAGGGGAGGGGGCGGGGCCGGAGACCCGCTCGAGACAAGAGGGGAAGATGGCGTCTACGGCGGCCGGGAAGCAGCGGATCCCTAAAGTGGCGAAGGTGGGGCGCGGGATGCGGCCTGGGCCTCCGTGGGCCTCGCGAGGCCTTTACTTCCCGAGCAAAGCTGAATGGGGGGGAGGAAGCAGGCGGGAAGGCGGCGGGTGAAAGCCGAGAGAGGTGGCAGGGAGCGGAAAGGGGGAGGCAGGAGCCTTCCTTCGGGCTCTGGTCGGCCGGAGGAGGAAGGCGGGGTGCAAATAAATGTGTCACTTATTTATTTAGAGCATTTGTACCCCGCTCGTCAGCCCAAAAGGCTTACAGGAAATCGAAACAAGACATTCCCAACCCGCAGGCTTACATTCTAACGAACAAACAGGCAAATTAATAAAAATGCAACGCACGAGGAACAAGGAGGGAAGTGGGAAATAAAACTCTAGAAAAGGCACCAATTTCTAGACAGTTAACTGTATCTATAATGGGTCACACTGGTTGGCCTCCCGTGGATGCTTTGCTTGAGATTAGGTGACCCTCCGGGAACCTTGCAGCTCTGTAGTTGTATGATAGTACAGTAGCAGTAGTAATAAAGATGCTTAGGAAGGCAGGTGCAACCTGATGCAGAAGAAGATGGGGCATTTCATGAACCTGGGACCCCCAGGGTCATGTATTCCCCTACAGGAAATAGCGGAGTAGACCAGCAGCGTTTCCACCATACAGACCTAGTGCATTGAATCAGGAGGAGAGGATGCGGTCAAAGTTCCCCCAAGTATAAGGCAATGATAATTAAGAACTAAGCCTGGGAGCTGTAACCCCCATATTCCCTCATGAAACTGATCTGCATCATGACATCAGTCTGGTCAGAGGGAGGATCATGGGGGGAAAACAAAACCCAGATGATGACCACCAGCAGAACACTGCTGCTGCTGCTGCTGTCAGTGAATTTTGTGCCCCCTAATTTCACTCTTCTGGAGGGCGGTACAAATGCCCAACCCTCATTTTTGGCACTTGCAAAATGGGACAGCAAAATAGGAGGGATACCTCCTATTGGCTCAGCCACACAAACACAACCTTTTCCCATGGAGTTGCATGCTTATTCAGAAGTAAAGCAACACTACTAGGTTTGACCATACGGAAACCCTAAATGAGGGGTTTTGTTTTGTTTTGTTTTGTTTATTGAATGTATATGCCACCCTTCATCCAAGCATCACAGGATGGCTTACAGTATAAAAGCACAAAAATACATTTGGACTGGGGCTTGCTTTTGAGGACCAGACTTAAACTCCATGCACATTTGGTTATACATAGTGGGATTTGGTTCTGAGTAGATGCGGGCTGGGACGCGGGTGACGCTGTGGGTAAAACCTCAGCGCCTAGGACTTGCCGATCGCATGGTCGGCGGTTCGAATCCCAGCGGCGGGGTGCGCTCCCGTCGTTCGGTCCCAGCGCCTGCCAACCTAGCAGTTCGAAAGCACCCTTAAGTGCAAGTAGATAAATAGGGACCGCTTACCAGCGGGAAGGTAAATGGCGTTTCCGTGTGCTGCGCTGGCTCGCCAGATGCAGCTTTGTCACACTGGCCACGTGACCCGGAAGTGTCTGCGGACAGCGCTGGCTCCCGGCCTCTAGAGTGAGATGGGCGCACAACCGTAGAGTCTGGCAAGACTGGTCCGAACGGACAGGGGTACCTTTACCTTTACCTAGATGCGGGCTATAAAGTAGTTTTGTTTACTTTTTTAGAGAAGAAGAAACTTTAGCAGGCACAGTTTGTTGTGCAGAAAGCAAGAAAAACTGCACTTGCTGAAATTTCTTTTCCTTCACAACTGTTAAAACGAATGGGAGTCATTTGTATCTTGCCACCCTCCCTGAAAGGGAAGTTGGAATAAAGTATAGCCACCACCCTTTTATTAAGCAAATTTTGGATGACCCAACCATTTGCTGTCTTGAGCAGCACAAAACAAGTGGACCAAAAAGGATTTTATTCTGACCACAGTAAAACTATAGATTGACATTATTTTTTATTGTTGAATTCAGAGGCAACACCTGCCCTATCTGGCAACATTGTGTCAAACTGCATACAGTCAGCCACCATCTTAATGGCAGGGCATTGGTAGTGGGCATGCTGATTAATTCTACCTTTCCTAATGATCATCACGATTCATGCAAAATGTACAGTTATCTATTAGGATACTTTTTTTAATGAGAAATTGCTCTGACAGCAAAAACAATGTCTGTAAAAACTCATTGTGTAATTCCCAAATTACAAATAACTAAAAATGCTATAAATAGATTACATCTTGGAATCAAAAAGTGTTCTGATAAGAATGGAACAACCAAAACTTCAAACAAAATAGAATCATTTAGATTGTGTGAGTGTAAAGAAAGGGTTAATTCCTCTTCTGGTGAATGACTTAATTTTTTATTTTTGAAAGGCAAATTGACCTGAAAGATTGCATTTTGTCATGGCCAACATTTATTTCTATCATAGCATCACATACACTGCATGAGCGAACTTTATTGATTTTTTAAAAAAAGACTTTGCACATATATTTCTGTTTCACAAGAAACCCTCTAGGTAACTTTTAAGAATAAAATAAAATATTAAGAATATCTGTTGCAGTGTTGTCCTGAATTACAGAAGGTTTCTGGTACTTTTACATAAAATATTATATATATATATAGTGAACACTTGTGGAATTACATTTGTTACCTCCATGCATAGAATGCTAAAATATGTCATCACAAGAAATTGTTTGTCCCCCAGGTGAAAAACAAAGCCCCAGCAGAGGTACAGATCACAGCAGAGCAACTTTTAAGAGAAGCTAAAGAAAGAGAACTTGAGCTTCTTCCCCCACCACCTCAACAGAAGATCACAGATGAAGAGGAGCTAAATGATTATAAACTTCGAAAAAGAAAGGCAAGTAAACATCATGCTTATCGAATGCTAAATATTTGGTTTTATTTATTTGAACTTGTATCCCAGAATCTCTTGATGTTGTTGAAACTTGTTGAAACATACTGTAGCCTTAAAAAACCCTTTCCCTCCGTGGCGTAAGTCTGGCTGCCTGATGCTAACCATACAATACATTGCTTCCTAAAAGGTTTCATTCTAGGGACGCTCAAGAGGAAGGAGTTCTATACATGTGGAAGAGCTACTCCAGACTTTCACTAGCTATTAAGAACATATCTTCATATGCAGTTGTCACTTGCTGGGTTTTTTGGGGAACATGATGATATAAAAGAAAAGTAGTGTTCTCTAAGATAGCTGCTTCTGAGAAGTGCTATCAGTGGATCGATTGATAAAATTATCCTTTAATAGTGGCATTTCAGTATTTGTCATTATTCTTTCAACAACATATATCATTCAACACCTTAGTCTCTAAGCAGTGTACAGTAAAGTTAAAAAGATAAAATCGGTAAAGCCATAAAAAATTAAATGCCTGCTGAAATAAAGGTGCCAAAAGTTTGACAGGGAGGGGGCCTGTCTGATCCCAGCTGGGAAGAAATTCTACAGAGTTCGGCCCACAATACTGAATACATAGTTGTGCATCTGAGCCATGGGACCCCACTATCACAAACACTCCTGAAGACCTCAGTGATCAAGGCAGGGTAATAAGGAATCAGGCAGTTCTTAAGGTATGCTGGACCTAAATCACATGACTGAATACTTCTCCATGATTAAAAACAAAACAAAACAGAACTCAGACAATCAAATTCCTTACCAATCTCCTTTTGGTTACACAGTACAGTTACACACTCTACTTTTCTCCCTAGACCTTTGAAGATAATATAAGAAAAAACCGGACAGTTATCAGTAACTGGATCAAGTACGCACAATGGGAGGAAAGCCTCAAAGAAGTACAAAGGTACTTTGTTAAGAGTTGCATTTCAAGCACCAACTGTATGAATAACTTACAGTGCCCAGCTCTCTATAATATGAATCACACATGTATTAATTTCAACAATGTTTTGCACTCAGGGCTCGTTCCATCTACGAACGTGCTCTAGATGTAGACTACCGAAATGTCACCCTTTGGCTGAAGTATGCCGAGATGGAAATGAAGAACCGCCAAGTTAATCATGCCCGAAACATCTGGGATCGTGCTATTACTACTCTACCAAGAGTCAACCAGTTCTGGTAAGTGAAGTATGGCTTGCTGCTTGGCAGACAAATCAGTAAACCAGAGTATATCTTCCTCTCTAAATGGGTGACAAAGCATCCATTTCTGATCATCTGAAAAGTATTTGATAAAAATAAATAAATACTGTATTGGAATGTGTATTTATTGTATTCTATAGATTGTAGTTTTCTGAAAAAAAGAGATGTCACTGCATCTTGCATAGTTATTGGTGAACTATTTGCTTACCCTGGGCGATGACCAGGATCCAAAATAGGAATCTGTACTTGGGTGTGCTAGATACCAAATGTGCAAGCACTCTGTATTCAAGAACCATATGTGATTTTTTAAAAAGATATTAACTAGAACATAGACTTATGTGTGAAGAGTGATTAGCCTGGGTTAAGCTTCTTACGTTGCTTTTATTTGGAAAGGTACAAATACACTTACATGGAAGAGATGCTGGGAAATGTTGCTGGAGCCCGCCAGGTGTTTGAGCGCTGGATGGAATGGCAGCCAGAAGAACAATCCTGGCATTCTTACATTAACTTTGAGCTGAGGTACAAGGAGGTAGACAGAGCACGCTCTATATATGAGAGATATATCCTTTTGAGGCTGCTTCTATTTCAGCCTAATGTTTTACTTTTCTGTTGTTGCTTTGTTCACATTTTGACTTTAGGCCAAATGAAAGCAGCATCTTTCCAACCTGGTTATCTGCGGAATGTAGAAATTATAGGAATTTGGATGTTGAAGGAGAAGGGTACTAACTTCCTGACAGCTAATTTCCTATGTTGAGGAATATTGTTTTTACTTTGAAGGAGCCTTCAGTCATGTGATTATTCTCTTGCCATCTGAATCCTTAGAGGCCAGATACAAGTGTATCACTTCAGAGACAATTAGGCCCTGTGTGTCACCTTTTCATCTGCTACTGAAACTTAGCAGAAAAAGACGCCATTCCAAAAGCATGATCCTATGCAGACATAGGTGCACCTTGGCTCCCTGGATGAGACTACATGTTGTTCATTCAGTTATGCTCAGTGACCGCAATGCTTTCACTAATTCTGCCTGGTATGAATTAGGCTTTGAAAAAAACAGTTTTTATCTTGAATGTTGTTGGGTTGAGAGTAACATAACAGGAGACGTGCTTAAACATGTGAAAAGCATGCAACGTTGGAAGTGTTAATCCAGTTTCCCAAAATCTTAGATCTGTATCCTAAATCATTCTGTTTCCCCATGAAATATAAAACTTCACCATCCTTTTGTTATCCTTGCATAATATATTTGTGGCATTTTATTCTTAAAAGTTAGAAGTTAAAATGAAATTCTTCATACTTTGAATTCCTTAACATCTTCCACTTGTCATTGTGCATCCCGATGTTAAGAACTGGATCAAGTATGCCCGTTTTGAAGAAAAACATAGTTATTTTGCCCATGCAAGGAAAGTATTTGAGAGAGCAGTGGAATTCTTTGGAGAAGAACATATGAATGAGCATCTGTATGTAGCTTTTGCCAAATTTGAAGAGAACCAGAAAGAGGTAACATTTTGCTTATTAGAAAATATAGCTTGCATTTTGCAATCGAATGTATGTTTTTGACTGATACTGCAAAACTTTCCTTTACCAGTCAGTGTTTCCCACCGCCAGATTCCCATCCATCTGTGCTTGTTCTCCAGCTTGCTCTGTATGGGTTTGTTAGTTACCTGACAGTTGCCTGAAAAGGTGAAGGTGTCTTGCTTTCAGAGTTCCTATTTATCAGGTCTGCATGTGGGTGCTAAAGTCCACCTATCAATTGTGGACATTCTTTAAGAATTTTATACCTTAGTGAGCAAGTGAAGCCCAAACATCTTCATTCATTTTCTTTCTCAGTATCTCAAGGCAGTTTGAGGGTTGGGGGAGGGAGTGGGAATGGGGGAAAAAGTTAAAATTTTACATATTGGGCATGATTTATAGAATCATAGAACTGTAGAGTTGGAGGGTGCCCAAGGGTCATCTAGTCCAACCCCCTGCAAGGCAGGAATCTCAGCTAAAGAATCCCTGACAGATGGCCACCCAACCTCTGCTTAAAAAGCTCCAAGGAAGGAGAGGCCACCACCTCCCAAGGGAGTCTGTTCCACTGTCGGAACAGCTCTTACTGTCTGAAAGTTATTCCCAAATGTTTAGTTGGAATCTCCTTTCTTGTAACTTGAAGCCATTGGTTCACCTCCTACCCTGTGGAGCAGGAGAAAGCAAGCTTGCTCCATTTTCCATGTGACAGCCCTTGAGATAGTTGAAGATGACTTTCATCTCACCTCTCAGGCTAAACATCACCAGCTCCTTCAACTGTTCTACATAATTTTAATATGGAAATAACATTATTTCAGTAGAACATTACTTCCAAATAAATTGCTTAAGTATTGTGACTTGGGTCTATTTGTTTCTGTTGTTGTCGGTTTCTAGCAACTAGACCACAGTGCAACATAGAACTTATATTGGACTTCTTGGTTTTAAAAAAAATGTTAGCTTATATATATTTGAGCAAAATGAGAACCTTGTTATATGCTCAAGCTGATAGTTGTATCTCTTGCCTTGTAGAACTTTACTCTGAGAAATGGCTGAGGATTTGAGTTGTGAGTCAGTGCACACGGAGTCAGATTGTTGGTTCATCTAGTCCTGTACTGTTTATTCTTCAAGGTCTCAGCCAGGGTTCTTTCCCAAGATCATCTGCCTATCCTTTAACTGAAAAGCTTGTGCCAGAAAGTGGTACTACGCATTCATGTAGAGCATATTTCTCCGTGCTTTCTAAGCTGTTGCTTTTTCCAGTTTGAAAGGGTGAGAGTAATCTATAAATACGCCCTGGACAGAATCCCAAAGCATGAAGCTCAAGAGCTCTTCAAAAATTACACCATTTTTGAGAAGAAGTTTGGGGACCGACGAGGAATCGAGGATATTATAGTTAGCAAGAGAAGATTCCAATATGAAGAAGAAGTGAAAGTGAGTGCAGCAACTGCTGGGGGCAAATGGAAGCATAAACTTTTATGACAGTTCCCTGAACTGCCATCTCCAGAATACTACTAAGAACTTGTATTTCTGAAGTTCTCTATTCTCTCTTAAAGGCTAATCCACATAATTATGATGCCTGGTTTGATTACCTGAGGCTTGTGGAAAGTGATGCGGATCCTGATGCTGTACGTGAAGTTTATGAACGAGCCATTGCCAATGTTCCTCCAATTCAAGAAAAGAGGCACTGGAAGAGGTATATCTATCTGTGGATCAATTATGCACTGTATGAAGAGCTAGAGGCAAAGGTACAACTCCTGAATTTCTTTGATTTTCTGAGTAACAAAATGTGACTTGGAATTATTTTAAATAAATTATTAATTTTTGTATGTGTATGTGTATATATGTGTATATTTATATGTATATGTATAAATGATGACTCATTCAAGTGGGCAAAATCCATTTGCTGCCCTTTTCTTCTGCCCCCTCCCTGTCAATTAAAAAACAGTAACTATCTGAACAACATAAACAGTAGAACAGTGATTAAAAGCAGCATTTAAAAACTAAAACAGAGATAAAAATACGCATCTTTTATTTAAAAGTCTTGGAAGTAAAAAGGCTTCCACCCAGTGCCCAGAAGGATAACAGCATGGGCACCATGTGAGCCTCTCTGGGAAAAGAGTTCCACTGCCATGGTGCAAGAGGGGAAAGGAGCACCTAGCCTTACTTTCACCCTCTGGTTACTTCCAGAGGTTCTGTTAAACAATCTCAATGCATAGGCAGTTTGGTGTACAAGAAAATGGTCCCTGAGAAAAGGGGGCCCCAGGTTGTATAGGGCTTTAAAGGAGTCTGAATTGTGCTCCGAAATGGAGCAGAAAACACTGAAACACTTCGAGCCACTGGTGTGATATGTGCCCAATATCTAGTTGCAATTAGTAGTATAGCAGCTATATTTTGAACCCCTTAGAGAGTAAAAGGGGGAATGAGGAGAAATGGGGACAGGAAGAGAAGGTGAAGAGGGGGGAAAGCTCATGGTGGAGAGCTGTAAGCAGGTCTAGGTTTCTAGAGTAGGAGTACAAGTTTAAGTAGTATAACTAACACAGGCAACAAGGTAGACAACTTTCCTAAGGGGCATTCTGAATATAATTGCTTAGAAGCATTTGTTCTGAATATGTGACATAGAATGTGTTCTTTCTCAGGATCCAGAGCGGACAAGACAAGTGTATCAAGCTTGTGTTGAACTCATTCCTCATAAAAAGGTACTACATTCTGTTGTATGCCTGGGGTTCGTACATAAGGGTGTACATGTGTGAGTGGAGGTCATTTTTCACCTCAGTTCTAAGCTCAAGAGCCCCCCTATATAGAAATATTGGCCCTGTTTTGGCCAAAGTTTTGGCTATGGTTCACTGAAGCAATAAAAGCTGGTTGCAGTTGATTTCTCCCATAGTCTAAACCTGTTCACATCCACTCAGAAACAAGTTACACTTTGCCCCATGGGACTTGCAGTAAGTTAAGTGAACATAGGCTTGCCAGAGACAAAAAAGACAGCTACACAATGACGCGAGTTCTCTGGGAAAACTTGAATTGGGCAATTGCCTATGCAAATTAGAACATTTTCTGATGTCCCTAGAGAGTGCTATAATATGGCAAAGTATTTACTTCTATTTATTAAACTAATTAAGAATTCTGAAACTGCCAAGCTTTTCTAATATTTATTTGCAACTGGCATCCATTAATTATTACTCTTGAACTTATGAAACAAAATATTCAATGGAAAAGAAAGCACTGGACAGTTTTCTGCAGAATTTACCACCTGCCATCACTGCAGCAACACACACAGATATGGCTCTCCATGTGTTTCAAAAAAAAACTCCTTAACGGGGGAAATGCTTTGTGCATGTTAATAACCATTCTTTGGGACAAGTTTTCTGCTTTGGCATATTTAAGAAGACTTTATTTTAGTTGAATTGGAGGCATTGCTCTCAGAGAATCTATATTATTTCTCTTTTCAGTTTACATTTGCCAAAATATGGCTGTTGTATGCTCAATTTGAAATAAGACAGAAGAATCTCCAGTTTGCCAGGCGAGCATTGGTAAGGAAAATAAAGTGATTGTCCAAGTTAATTCCTTTTTGATACAATGAGGGTGATCAGCTGATCTATCATGATTTGTCATGATTGTTTAAAGAAAAATGTTTATTGATTTGTATTTGCATATTGAACAACAGTTACAGATAACAAAACTTGCTATCTTGTTTCAATTTGGATACAATAAAGAAACTGGAGGCCCCTCAACTGTCCTTGGGTCCAGTATTGGACCACTTTGACCGGATATCCCCAGCCGATGTGGACAGACTCCTCCGAGCTGGAAAGCCCACCACCTGTCCTCTCGACCCGTGCCCATCTTGGCTGATTAGAGTGTGTCCAGACGAGGTGCGGGCCCTCCTGGGGGATATCATCAATTTGTCCCTTGGCACGGGGACATTCCCAGGGGAACTGAAGGAGGCAGTGGTGCGCCCGCTCTTAAAGAAACATCATTAGATCCTTTAGATCTATCCAATTACCGCCCGGTTTCGAATCTTCCGTTCCTGGGTAAGGTGATTGAGAGAGTGGTTGCTGAACAGCTTGGTGGGTTTCTGGATGAAACATCAGCTCTGGATCCATTCCAGTCCGGCTCTGGTTGCCCTAACAGATGATCTTCGTAGACAGCTGGATCGAGGCGGGTCGGGGCTGCTGATTGTTCTAGATCTGTCAGCAGCTTTTGACATGGTTGATCACGAACTTCTGGACCACCGCCTTGCCGACGTGGGGATCCAGGGCACAGTCCTTCAATGGCTGCGCTCGTTTCTCTCTGGTCAGGGACAGAGGGTGGCGCTTGGGGGGGAATTGTCATCGCGCCACTCCTTGGTGTGTGGAGTGCCTCAGGGTGCGATACTCTCCCCAATGCTTTTTAACACCTTTATGCGCCCCCTCGCCCAGCTTGTCCGGAGTTTTGGGCTGGGTTGCCATCAGTATGCCGATGACACCCAACTCTATCTGTTGATGGATGGCCATCCTGACTCGGCCCCAGACACACTGACCAGATGTTTGGAAGCTGTGGCTGGATAGTTACGTGGGAGCCGGTTGAAGCTAAATCCTTCGAAGACAGAGGTCCTGTGGCTGGGATGGGACGATATGGGATTGGGGGGGCAACTCCCATCCCATCTCTTGCAGGGGCGCAATTAGTGCCAGCACTGTCCTTTAAAAGTTTGGGTGTAATCCTCGACACCTCCCTTTCCATGGAGGCGCAGATTGCAGCTATAACAAAGGCGGCATTTTTCCATCTCCGCCAAGCTAAGCAGTTGGCTCCTTACCTCTCTCGCCCTGACCTAGCCACTGTGATCCACGCAACGGTCACCTCCAGACTGGATTATTGTAACTCGCTCTACGTGGGGCTGCCCTTGAGACTGACCCAGAAACTCCAGCGGGTGCAGAATGCTGCAGCGAGACTCCTTACGGGGTCTTCGCTGCGAGATCACATTCACCCGGTGCTATACCAGCTGCACTGGCTCCCGGTGGAGTACAGGATCAGGTTTAAGGTGCTGGTTTTAACCTTTAAAGCCCTATACGGCCTAGGACCCTCGTACCTATGGGACCGCCTCTCCTGGTATGCCCCACAGAGAAACTTACGGTCTTCAAATAAAAACATCTTGAAGGTCCCAGGCCACAGAGAAGTTAGGCTGGCCTCAACTAGAGCCAGTGCTTTTTCGGCTGTGGCTCGGACCTGGTGGAACACTCTGTCACAAGAGACTAGGGCCCTGCGGGACTTGACATCTTTCCGCAGGGCCTGCAAGACAGAGCTGTTCCGCCAGGCCTTTGGCCAGGGCACAGCCTGACTCCCTCCCTCGGCAATCTTCGCGGAGTTGTGGCCCAATGGTGGCCAGTGGCTTGAATTTAATTAATTTTATAATGAATGATTTTAGAGTGTTGTTTGTGCTGTACTTTTGTACTGTTTTATTGTTGTTAGCCGCCCTGAGCCCGGCTTCGGCTGGGGAGGGCGGGATATAAATACAATTTATTATTATTATATAAAAGCAACAGTATTACTCCAGCTCTGTAATTCTATAATTATGGGACTATACAGTTACTGAAAGTATCTGATGCAAATGGTTAGTCAGTACAGCTAAAGATCCTTCCATATTTTATCAAGGGGCAGTTTTTGAATTTTGTTGTTAACTGTTGAAGTGAGGGTTAAGTGTAACACTGCATTTCCCAATGCCATAGATAACTTTCTACCAGTGATCATTTGCCTTTGTCCCCAGAGATGAACCGATCTACCCAGTGGGGTTTCTAAGCTGAATTGGAAGAGGGGAGGGTCAGGCCACTTCCTTCCTGACAAATTGATTTAGCCTATAGAAATGCTTCATCCCTAGTTTGCTTCTTTAACCAAGTTCTGGTAAGGAAAAGGAACCCACTGGACCTGATCAGCACTATGGGCACCACAGGGTAATTGACTTTCATTTAAGGAAGGGTGTTTCTACCACCATTAGCCATTGGACCACTTGCCAGAAGTTTTGTCTCTCTTCCTCCTGCACATGTTTACTGGTGGGTCTGACCTTCTTTTGTAATGTATATTGAACAGGCCCAAAATATAACATTCTAACCATGATTGCTGTAGTTGTCAGGGCATGTCAAAACTGGGAGTGAGAGTCAGACCTTAGAAGCCACTCACTGTACTTTTGGGTGTGCCTCAAAAAAGCATGTTTGAATCTCGTGCTCTTTCTCTAACAGGCTTTGGGCAATTTCTGACTCTACTCTTTACAGGGAACATCCATAGGTAAATGTCCAAAGAACAAACTGTTTAAAGGCTACATCGAACTGGAGTTGCAGCTACGAGAGTTTGATCGTTGCCGGAAACTGTATGAGAAATTTCTAGAGTTTGCACCTGAAAACTGCACATCATGGATCAAGTTTGCAGAGTTAGAAACCATTCTTGGTGATGTTGATAGGGCCAGAGCTATATATGAGTTGGCTATTGGCCAGCCACGATTAGACATGCCAGAGGTAAGAGGGGTGCTGGAGTTTGCCGTGCTCTGCAACATACTTTTCTCTGGAGGGAATATATTATAACTCGGCTAATATGGGAGTAGTAAACAGATTTGGATTTTGAATACAAAGTGCAATGGTCTGCTGCAGCTGATTGTCCAGACAACCTATTTATGTGGGAATGTTCACTTTGCTGTACCTTAATAACTGGCCTGTCTGCTTTCCGACTAGGTTCTTTGGAAATCTTACATAGACTTTGAAATAGAACAAGAGGAATATGAGAACACAAGAAATCTTTATCGGCGATTGCTTCAGAGAACGCAGCATGTCAAGGTATGTACTTGGTTAGGCAGAACTAGATACCACTGTAGTTCATCGATACAAAAGGCCGTGTGCAGTTTTTTTGCAGCTTAAGTAAGCCCACTGGAGAAGTCATAGAATCATAGAATCATAGAGTTGGAAAAGACCACAAGGGCCATCGAGTCCAACCCCCTGCCAAGCAGGAAACACCATCAGAGCACTCCTGACATATGGTTGTCAAGCCTCTGCTTAAAGACCTCCAAAGAAGGAGACTCCACCACACTCCTTGGCAGCAAATTCCACTGTCAAACAGCTCTTACTGTCAGGAAGTTCTTCCTAATGTTTAGGTGGAATCTTCTTTCTTGTAGTTTGGAGCCATTGCTCCGTGTCCGCTTCTCTGGAGCAGCAGAAAACAACCTTTCTCCCTCCTCTATGTGACATCCTTTTATATATTTGAACATGGCTATCATATCACCCCTTAACCTCCTCTTCTCCAGGCTAAACATGCCCAGCTCCCTTAGCCGTTCCTCATAAGGCATCGTTTCCAGGCCTTTGACCATTTTGGTTGCCCTCCTCTGGACACGTTCCAGTTTGTCCTTGTCCTTCTTGAACTGTGGTGCCCAGAACTGGACACAGTACTCCAGGTGAGGTCTGACCAGAGCAGAATACAGTGGCACTATTACTTCCCTTGATCTAGATGCTATACTCCTATTGATGCAGCCCAGTATTGCATTGGCTTTTTTAGCTGCCGCGTCACACTGTTGGCTCATGTCAAGTTTGTGGTCAACCAAGACTCCTAGATCCTTTTCACATGTACTGCTCTCAAGCCAGGTGTCACCCATCTTGTATTTGTGCCTCTCATTTTTTTTGCCCAAGTGCAATACTTTACATTTCTCCCTGTCAAAATTCATCTTGTTTGTTTTGGCCCAGTTCTCTAATCTGTCAAGGTCGTTTTGAAGTGTGATCCTGTCCTCTGGGGTGTTAGCCACCCCTACCCCCCCCCCCCCCCCAGTTTGGTGTCATCTGCAAATTTGATCAGGATGCCCTTGAGTCCATCATCCAAGTCGTTGATAAAGATGTTGAATAAGACCGGGCCCAAGACAGAACCCTGTGGCACCCCACTAGTCACTCTTCTCCAGGATGAAGAGGAACCATTGATGAGCACCCTTTGGGTTCGGTCAGTCAGCCAGTTACAAATCCACTGAGTGGTAGCATAGTCAAGACCGCAAGTCAGCAAGGCTGTAATTTAGGCTACCTTGATAGAACTGTTAATTTAATTCTGGTTTGCTTAGAAAATGAATGAGTTTATTTCGATAGGGTTGCCTTTAAAATTGCTACAGAATTTTAAGGCCTGGGGCAATATAGGCCAGGAGAACTTACCGAGCTCTTAAACAGCATACAGCATGGTCCACATCACACCCAAACTGATCCATCTTTCAGGGCTTTGGACCAATAGAGCAAAGAAGCCAATTTACTACTACATACAGTGGTACCTCGGGTTAAGAACTTAATTCGTTCTGGAGGTCTGTTCTTAACCTGAAACTGTTCTTAACCTGAAGACCACTTTAGCTAATGGGGCCTCCCGCTGCCACTGTGCCGCCATCCAATTTCTATTATCATCCTGAAGCAAAGTTATTAATCTGAGGTACTATTTTTGGGTTAGCGGAGTCTGTAACCTGAAGCGTAGGTAACCTGAGGTACCACTGTGTTGAAAAGCAAATAGTGAGGTGCCTCGGTTTAAGAACAGCCCTGTTTATGAACTATTCAGTATACGAACTTTGCAAAACTGGAAGTAGTGTTCCGATTAGCAAACTTTACCTTGGTCTAAGAACGGAATCCAAATGGTGGAAGCGCACCAGCGGCAGGAGTCTCATTAGGGCAAGCACACCTCGGTTTAAGAACGGTTTCGGTTTAAGAATGGACTTCCGGAATGGATTAAGTTCATAAACTGAGGTACCGCTGTTAGATGTTGCCAACAGTGTAGGGACAGCTTGCATTTTTTCCAGTTGGAGTGATGGTCCAATAAACAGTCTGCCTTTCCTGTCTTTGGCCGCAAGGTGGAGCTACAACCTGTCATATCCATGACATTTGTCATGCGGAGTTGAGTGAGGGGAAATGTGGATAGGGAATTCAGCCATCCATCATTTTAAGTTTTAATGCCTCTGGTATAGGGAGTGACTAAATTAGAGACCTGCTCCATAATCCACATCACAATCACCCCTGAAGCTACTGGGCAATACAGTCTTTGTTTAGCAGATCCCCTATATGTCTTGTTCCTCCATTCAAAATGTATGACAATTCTTCCGTTCAGATGGTACTTTCTCTCCCTCACCTTTCCTTACCCAGTTTTTTAAAAATTCTTATTTTTGTGTGCGCTTTTGAGAGCAATCTGACTTCTAAGTCATACACTTAGAAATAAAATAAAATAATTTAATTCAATGCTCCATTTTAATAAGAACAATAAAAAATCCAAAGCACCTTTTCTCACATCTATAATATATTCATTGCTATGAGCGTTGCATGCAACATATACAGCTCCAGAGCAGAGCACTTGATATGCATTATATAATAATGGATTTGTGTTAAACCCTTTGGCAGCCTGTTTTCCTGTGTAAAGATTTGCCATATACCCTAATATGGACTTATTTGGTTTTGCTGTAGGTGTGGATCAGTTTTGCTCAGTTTGAACTCTCAGCAGGGAAAGATGACAGCTTACCACGGTGTCGGCAAGTATATGAAGAGGCTAATAAAACAATGAGAAATTGTGAGGAAAAAGAGGAGAGGCTTATGCTTCTGGAATCCTGGAGAAACTTTGAAGAGGAATTTGGAACCGAATCCAGCAAAGAGAGGGTAGACAAACTCATGCCAGAGAAAGTCAAGAAGAGGAGGAAACTTCAAGCTGAAGATGGGGTAAGAGCACAAGCTGGAGACCTGGCTTTGCATGCTTGGTGGTGGCTTTTCAAGAAACAATTTATACACAAGCAGAATCAAGTGAAGGTTTGTGTGAGCTATACTAGTGTGGGCTGTGTGGAGTGTATAAGTATTTGTGCACACACACAATTCATTGATTTACTGTTCAATTTTGTTCATAAGTTCTGTTGTTCAGTAGGACTTGCTATCAGGTACACATGTATAGCAGCCATAATTTGTGTATTGCTTCATAGCAGTGCTTTTGAAGTGGTATGCAATAAAAATTAAAAACCACTCAAACCAAAACCTAAGTATTCACACAAGTAATAATATAAAAGTTTCCTAAAACACATGGGAGGTGGAGCCTAGGCTTCTCCCTGGCACTAGTTTTCTATGGGCAGCTTTTTCTGGAAAGGGGGGCATTCAAAGATTCAGCTTCTTAATCCGCAGCATGAAGTGCTATTATGCTGCTATTTTAAACTGTCTATGAAACATCAACTATTGCATGGAAACACTAGTGAGAGCAGGAAAATTTATGTCTTGATAAAGAAGCAAGCAGGCATAATGTTTTGGGTGTTTAATTATGTTAACTTTTCTCCTCCTAGTCTGATGCTGGCTGGGAAGAATACTATGATTACATCTTCCCAGAAGATGCTGCCAATCAGCCCAACCTCAAACTGCTTGCAATGGCTAAACTCTGGAAGAAGCAGCAACAAGATGATGATCCAGAGAGAGATCCAGACAAGGATGTGGATGAAAGCAGTCCCTAATGCCACACTCGCTCTCCCTGTTCGATTTTGTACAGAATTTTTGCCAATGAATACAATAAATATTTCCAAAAAATATCACTGGCAATGTTTGAAATGCAAGAAAGAACCATTAACACTTCATCTAGTAGTAGTAATGTTATGTGTCCATGTGTGGGGAAAAGGAGATGGGCAGCACCAGAAAACGAAATTAGAAGTAAAGCCCTGAAACATTATTCACAGATGGAAATTTATTCTTTTATAAAAGATTTCCATTGCCCCAATTACACAATCTATAGATCGGAGAGGTTCAGGCCTGAGAAATGAGCTATTACTGCTAGACCTGTGTGATGTGATGATACATCATTCAAAACCTGTTTAAAGACCACATCATGATAACTGTTTCATTATACAGTGGTACCTTGTATTAAGAACTTAATTTGTTCTGGAGGTCCGTTCTTAACCTGAAACTGTTCTTAACCAAGGTACCAATTTAGCTAATGGGACCTCCCACTGCTGTTGCATGATTTGTGTTCTCATCCTGAAGCAAAGTTCTTAACCCGAGGTACTATTTCTGGGTTAGTGGAATCTGTAACCTGAAGCGTCTGTAACCCGAGGTACCACTGTATTTGACCCAGCAATACATTGTGAACAGCATTCAAAATTTCAGGGGGTGGTATAATTGTGAGCAATTTGAGAAGTCCGCCTCGGCACCTCCCCTTAACCATGGTGTTGATGCTTTAAGAAAGAGCCCTGCCTGCCTGCCTGCCCCTTCCTTCTCCTAGTCGCTCTTCCTGCTAGGAAGGACAGCCGAGCGCTGCCAGCCCAGCATCGCCAGCCCAGGTACAGCGATCAAGGACGTGTTGCTGGGAAGCAAAGAGCACTATCAGCCCAAGTGGTGCGATCCTTCCTTCCTTCTCCTGGTCGTTCTTTCCACTCCCCAGCCCAGGTGCCTTGGTTGTGCATGCTGCTGGAAAAGACCACCCAGAGCTTTAAGAAAGAGCATGGAGATCGTGCAACTAAAAGCCTCCCTCCCTCCACAGCCCAGCCACCCCTCCTTATTTCACACATCATGCTATACTGGTATATCATGATGGTTAGCTAATGAGATGGTGTTGTAAACCTGATATTGCCTAGCCTTAATTGCTACTGCAAAGTGAGATGACTGCAACTTATTTTTATTGATTTCATGTTTCTTCAGTCTGGTGCATACATGGTCTATTCCATGGGCACTGATATAGACCATTTAAGCACTCCTACAGGCTGTGAAATCTTTACAGCCTATTATCAAATGGCTTACGAAATACAACATTTTGGAAGTTTGTTTTGAAGTATGCATGGCTTCCAAGTGAGAAATGGGCTTCTAGGAGACCCCTGATAGTGCTTGTTTAATTGAGTTCTGGGGATACTGTTCATTTTGATTAGCCACCCACTGTATCTAGTTCTCTTCTATGTAATGGGAGATTTATTCTTACATCTGTGTATTGTGTGTACTGGGTACCAAAATGAGGATCAATATAGAAAACAACAAAACTTATGCCAAAGCTATTTCTTATTCATTACAGAGTTGTTTTTCTTGACTGGGATTGCCTGAGTACAAAATTCTATTAAAACAAGGCTAAGGAGTGCTGATTATAGCCACTTTACTTGCATGTTACTATTACTATGGCTAGAGAAGCAGCCTACCTACAAACCAGAGGCCCTGATAATAAGAACCCTATCTGAGTTAAGGTGACATATTAGCACCACTCTACTTACTACTTTGCGAAGCAGCCACTGGCAAGAATAATAGTCTGAATAACTCAAACAGCATTCATACTAGCAAAACTTACCGTATTTTTCGCTCTATAAGACACACTTTTTCCCTCCTAAAAAGTAAGGGGAAATGTGTGTGCGTCTTATGGAGCAAATGCAGGCTGTGCAGCTATCCCAGAAGCCAGAACAGCAAGAGGAATCACTGCGCAGTGCTCCCTCTCGCTGTTCTAGCTTCTGGCTTAGCCGCACAAAGCCTCTTCAGGGCAGGGGGAGCCTTCATCCTGCTGCCCTGAAGAGGCTTTGCGCGGCTATCCCAGAAGGCAGAACAGCAAGAGGGATCGTTGTGCAGCACTCCCTCTTGCTGTTCTAGCTTCTGGCTTAGCCCCCCAGTCCCTTCCCCAACCTCCCGGAAAAGCCCCCAAGAGCTACGTGGGGTGTGTGTGCGGCTCTTGGGGAAAAGCCTGCAAGTGCCGCACACACGCTCCGCGCAGCTTGTGAAAAGGAGCGCTGAGCAGAGCCTGGCTCTGCTCAGCACTCCCTTTAAAGAGTATTTTTTTTCTTGCATTCCCCCTCTAAAAAATAGGTCCGTCTTATGGTCAGGTGCGTCTTATGGAGTGAAAAATACGGTAACTTTTCATGATGCTTTTTAATTCATTAAAGGGAAAGGGCAAACTGCCTATCAATAACAGATTAAATAAACTTTTGGCTTATGTAAGGGTTGCGGGGGGGGGGGGAGCATCCACGTATAGATGCATAAAGACAGGAATCCCTGGAACTGAACCCCCCTCCCCCGCTCAGCAAGATGGAAGGCTGCTTCCCAGAGCCATCGTACTGCCTTCCCAAAGTAAGCCCGCAATTGCAGCTGTGCATTGGAGGAATAAATACCGTATTTTTCGCCCTATAGGACGCATTTTCCCCCTCCAAAAATGAAGGGGAAATGTGTGTGGGTCCTATGGGGCAAATGCAGGCTTTCGCTGAAGCCTGGAGAACGAGGGGGGTTGGTGCGCACCGACCCCTCTCGCTCTCCAGGCTTCAGGAAGCTATCCGCTAGCCGTGGGAGACGCAGGTCTTTGGGCTTCGCGCAACGCTCTCCCACGGCTTGCGGATAGCAGCCTGTTCTGGGGGCTGGGGTCGGGGGAAGCTCGGGCTTCCCCCGCCCCAGCCCCGCACCTGGGGGGGAAATAAATTTTTTTTCTTTATTTCCCCCCCAAAAAACTAGGTGTGTCCTATGGGCTGGTGCGCCCTATGGGGCGAAAAATACGGTAAATTTAGTGTGAGTTTTCTTTGTTCTCCACTTATTTATTTTCCCCCACCCCACAAAAAGCTGTGGTTGCATAAGTGAAAGAAGTGTAAAATGTGAGTTGCCTGTATTTACCAAAGTGAATCAAGTACAAGAGGAATTCATTTTAAATCCGTTGATTTTATTTTCCCCCAATATATACTTTAAGGCTCCAATGCTCAAAGCATGAATGAGTGACACCAATGAGCTCCAGGCTCCTAAAATTTTTAATCTACTAGATTTTTAGAAATAGTTTTGTACAGCCAAGGATTTAATGATTTTTGTAAAAAAGATTAACCCCTAAGCGGCCAATAGTGCAGCTGCAAACCTGTGTGGGGTTTGGGGGCATCAGCCCAGTAGCCTAAAAATGAAGCTTTTCCTTCGTGTCTGCACACACTTTCCTTGTTGCTCTCGGGTTTCCAAGTACATTCATAATTAAACACCATTTTCCATAGATGGTCCAAAATGCTTTCAAAGATGTTATTTTCAACATGTCTAAATATCCACAGCTTAAGCTTATTCTATGTCTTCTGGTCTGACAGGATGGGGTAATGGTATAATTGATTTCTTCTCTGTATCTCTGGACAGAGCTTTCCTCATATCTGTGGAAAACGATTAATAACATATTTACAACATAATACACTTCAAGTGGCCGTCTATTTCAGTGGCAGAAGACTGACTACTTCTTTTTGGTCAGTTGTGCCCTTACACTGGCTTATCATTCTACTTGAGATCAAGAGTGGGGAACCTCTAGCCCTCAGGTCTCTCTGTCTAAGCTCCAACTCCTCTGCCTAGGAGCCCCTCGAGAGCTCTGGCTCACAGCTTCCTCAAGTGATTTTGCCTGGCTGGAATGAGTCCGTGAAGGGTGGAGAGCGGGCTTCTGCATGCCTGGAATACACCCTGCCCCACACAGCTCACAGTCACATCTCCTGTTCCACCCACTTTGGGCAAAAAGCTTTGCTCATCCCAAACAATTTCACATTTTCATTTTAATGGCATGGGAATTTATTACATCACAAGGACTGTCCAAAGTGTCTCTTTCTGCACAACACTTACCATAAGCATCCTCGTCAGGCTCCCCGTTGCTGGCAGAGTAGTATTCTAGCACTGTTCTGTACACGCTGTAGCCTAGTTGTTTGTACATGTTCACTGCAACCTGATTTGATACTCTTACAAAGAGATCCACAAAAAATCCGCCCTTTCTTCATTAAGAAAAGAAAATGACACAATAAGACAAAATAACTAACAGAAAACAGCATAGTTTGTAAGAGGCTACACAGGGATCTACATAAAAAAAATAAGAATTAAGCAGTGAACAATGGGGGTGGGTGGGAATTCTGCACTAAACAGGCAAGCTAACAAATAGGCCACGCCTCATGACAAACCATGTTTACATTTAGTTTGTCTGAACTGGCAAACCAGAATAAGGGGCACTTCTGATTTAGTATGATGTTTGTCTTGATAATCTGTTCAGGTTGCTGCTCCAACCTCCAGAGGCCATTGAGCCTTCGGGTTAGAATACTTTGGAGCAAATGGAAAATGAAACCAACAAGCAGCTCCCGCTTTGCCTATTTGTCTGGATGTTAAAACAATCGTTTGGAATTGGCACAAACCAAAGTTTGATTCCATGACTTCGTTTGGCTGTAACAAACTATGGTTTGCCTTTAAATAAATGAGCTTCGGAAACCATCATCCTTGTACTTATTTCATTCTTCTGTCCTGATTTATCAGTTTAGAGTTATGTCTGAATTTGCTTTATGAAGCTAGCTTATTTCAATATACCATAATTAAGATGAGCCAAGGAGTTCTGGATTCAGGAATAATGTGGAATTCTACTTATTTGATAATGGAAGAGAAAGGTTCTAACACAGCTACTCTGGAGGAAGAAACAGGAGTCAAGTCTCAACCAGGCTCATTTCTGTAATAACAAACCATAGCTTATAATTGCTTCCAAATGCAGCCAGTTTTGTACCACGATGGGACACTAGTAAATTGCAATTAAAATACGGAAATAAAATGAAGTCTTGAAAACCTAGGAATATAGCAAACTAAATCTTTGTACATGTGGAACAACTTCCGTGAACATCCCCATCCTCTCCTTGCATAGTCCCACCCCCTGCAAATCTGATCCAGAGGATTTGGGGGAACCCAGAGCAGATTTGGGATGTGGGTGGTGCTGTGGGTTAAACCACAGAGCCTAGGACTTGCTGATCAGAAGACTGGTGGTTTGAATCCCCGCGACAGTGAGCTCCCGTTGCTCGGTCCCTGCTCCTGCCCACCTAGCAGTTTGAAAGCGCGTCAAAGTGCAAGTAGATAAATAGGTACCACTCTGGTGGGAAGGTAAACGGCGTTTCCGTGCACTGCTCTGGTTCGCCAGAAGTGGCTTAATCCTGCTGGCCACATGACCCGGAAGCTGTACGCCAGCTCCCTCGGCCAGTAAAGCGAGATGAGCGCCGCTAGCCCAGAGTCAGCCACGACTGGACCTAATGGTCAGGGGTCCCTTTACCTTTTCCTTTAGAGCAGATTTGGAGGACTTACTGGTGGAGGAGAGAAGCAGGAAATTCAGTTTGATGCAACACATAGCTTAAAGTAGGGGAAACAGTGCTGATATAGTGACTGCTATATAACAGATGAATTTGAAGGGCAAACACTGGCATCGGAAGCCCTGCGCCAAGGCTCTCCTCCCCCTGTGCTCCTCCAAGTTGGTTTAGGGAGGGACAGGAAAACCCTCCTAGCACAGCACGTGGGGGGAGCAGAGGGGAGATTGTTCCTCTAGCAAGCTTCTATGCTTGTGCAGATGTAACATTTGTAATTGTGTAATGCTGAATATGGCTCCTCTCCCATTTATCCATTTGCTTTAAAAAAAGTTTTTTGTTCTTTTACTGGCCCCTTGCTATGATGCCAAAAATTTCCTGCCCCCCCCTCCAAGCACCCCCTTCCCAATCAATTTGTAAAAATTGGCCACAACCACTTTTGCACAAAAGGGTTAATGTGGCCCTATAGGTCAACAAGGCCCTTCACTCCCAAAATGCCTATTTAACCCTATTTAAAAGAATTTCAATAAATAATTGGCGGCGGGGGGAGGAAATAATTCAATAATATATATTTACCCACGACCACAACTCTATTCACTGGCACATATTTCTCGCTAACGGAAGTACGAGGGAAATATCATGCAGCCAATTATGCGGGAAGAAATCCCAGTGTTGAGTGGGACTTAGCCCAAGTAAGTGCACACAGAATTGCAGCCTCCACCACTTAGGTAGTCAATGTGGTTCCCTCCAGATGTTGCTGGATGCCCAACTCCCATCAGTCTCAGCCAGCATGACTGATGGTAAGGGCTGAAGGGAGTTGGCTATTCTAACTTAGATAAAAGCGCTATTAGCCTTTTATTTGACACTGGCTAATCTAACCAGTCAGCTGAGCAGCACCCCAACACTCCTAAAATAAAACTTCCTTATGAAGCACTCCTGACTTTATAAAGTTCTCACTGAATTGTTTTCTTAAGAGTCCCCAAAATAATTCTCCATATAATTATGATGCCTTCAGCTGTTCTCATCAATAAATCTACAGGAATTCAAACAGATCAATACATCGCTAAGAGAGGAAAATATATGTTTATCATGCAGGCATCCCTCACCTTTCTGATATTTCTTCAAGCAGTTCCATCAACTTAGCAGCCAAACCCAGCCGCCGAAATTCAGGTGCAACGGAGAGTGCAGTAACATGGCCATGCCACTCTTCTCTGGCTACTGAACCTTCAGCTTTCCCCATGACTACAAGGAAAAGTAGGATAAAATGGGTTAGTTTGTTTGGATTAGACCATGGCCATCCCACAGGAAATTAGCTATTGGATTTATGGTGTTTGACATAAAACCAGAAAAAAATGCTTTACTACAGATGCAGGCAATTAAAAAGGACTCAAACTAGAAGTTGAACATCAGGACTATACAGATTCCAGAATGTCTCACACACAGCAAATTAAGCACTGAACAAAATGTTCAGAGAGTCTCCAATTTCAAGAAAGCAACAGAATGTTTCTAACTCTTATGTCTCCTAAAACCAGCTTTAAAGTGAATGAGCTTTAAAACCCTGAGGAGGGTTTCTAGTTGGGTAGGGAGCAGTCTTTCAGGTCAGTACCCTAGCAGACTCTTCTTGCCACCTTCCTATCACTACGAGGAAATACTAAAAATGTATGCAACTCTTTGACTACAGACAACATCAAAGTGAAGTCTGTGATTAGGACTCCAGGGAGAAAGATACTAATAGCTGCGGAACTGTAGGAGAACAACAAAAGCTATAATTGTAAGTGTATTCACTTCCAAGTAATAATAATAATAATAATAATAATAATAATAATAATAATTTTATTTGTATGTCACCCATCTGACTGGGTTGCCACAGCCACTCTGGGTGGCTCCAAACAGAATATTAAAAACATGATAAAACATCAAACATTAACAACTTCCCTAAACAGGGATGCCTTCAGATATCTTTTAAAAGTCAGTTGCTTATTCCTTGACATCTGATGTGAAGGCTGAAACCCAATTAAAGAAATTCTAATTGATTACTATGAGTAATACTCATACTATGTATCAATTAAATTGGGATACATTTGCATATGGTAAAAACTATTACTAAAGCAAGCAGCACATTTTGTGTTTAGAAGATACATATATGGATGTGCTGTAGCCAAATGCACATCAGATGAAGCATTCATTTTGGATGTGTGAGAGAAGGGGACATACTTTTAAGACAGGAGCTGCCAGCCTTTTTGGACCAGGGGGCACATTTCAAATTTTGAGGAAGTACTAGTCACAAAATAGCTGCTATGGGAGGCATGACATATCAGTTAGAGAGAGAACCATCACGGCTGCTTCCAACACACACACACACACACACACACACACACACACGGACAACTTCAGGCTTACCAAGGAAAGTCACTACATCCTGTTGGTCCTAACTATGAAGATCACAAAATATTGGCTTTTGCCCCATACACACAATGATGCTGTTGCTAGCTAATAACAGAGAGCATCCCCTTGAGCCAGGGAAAATATCCAAGGTGGCCCCACCACACTCTCACACACAATCATGCACACACTCACTGATCAGACACACATGCATTGCTCACACACACACTCATACACACACAGACACCTCTCTCTCTCTGCCCAAGTCCATTTCTTTCTCTGACCACACATAAACAGATTTATACATACGTCTCTCTCCCTCACAGATCACATATGCATACAATCTTCTTCTTCTTCTTCTTCTTCTTCTTCTTCTTCTTCTTCTTCTTCTTCTCTCTCTCTCTCTCTCTCTCTCTCTCTCACACACACACACATTTTCCTCCACTCCCAAGTGTGTAGCACCATTTCTCTCATATACAGGCTTTTGCACGTTTTGGGGGGGGGAAAGGTGCAAGGCGGGAGATGTGTCAGTAAGGGTGGTACGGACAAAAAAAGAATGTGTGTACCTTTTGCCTCATACTGGGGATTATAAAAACTAGAAAGTTACTTCAAAAAAAAAAGAAGACTGTGAATCTAGGGGCTCTGGTTCCTCCTTACAGGCACCTGGATGCCTGCAGGTGATGGGCTGCCAACCCCTACCTTAAGATGTTACTTTCCATATGCGGTTTTTATATGCTCATACTAAAACTAATATTAACAAAAGGTTCTGCCCAGTTTATCAAGGACATCTTCATGGTTGATAAAAAGCCCTTAAAAACTGAGTAAATGTTGCAGTGCTACTGCCAAATAATTAAAGGGTTAGTCAAAGATTAGTCACACAGAAACAAGGAAAATTAACCTACTTACTGTAGCCCATCAGTTCTCCACCAGGAGCTTCTGCAACAATAAAATACTCAGGCCAGTGAGCCAAGTACTGCAAGTAAAATGGAATTCCATACTACGGAGCATTGCATGTTAAGAAAATATCACCTCAGTAAGCAAGTGGAGGGTGACAATCTGTAAGGGTAAAGGACTATAGAAGCTGTAGTTCTGTAATATCTGGGGGAGCTTAAGTTGCTCACCCCCAAAGTAACTGTTTTCCAAACAGTTGTGGTTTTGCACAGTAAGATACTAAAATACTTAAGACTACTGTCTGTTTCTGAGTAAAAAATAAATAATAACAATACAATACAGGTAAACGAAGAATGTAAAATCAGAATCAGAAGAATGTTTATTTGCAGCAGCCACTAGCCATAGCAATAAAACAAAATTTAAAAAGTGATTAAAAAAAGTAGTATGATTAAAAAATTCCAAAACATTTGTATTATTTAATATTTCTAAGAGCTATCTGCAAAATTTCATATTGGGATCTCAGTGGGATCACATTAAAAAAATTGTACATACATGTCTGCCTTATTGGGTTCTATTTAGGATAAATGGGTCTTCTTGGAGTAAGATATAACAGAATAAACAAGACGTCAAGTTACAATATCAGTTCCTTCAGGCATTTATTTAGAATGTTATTCAATTAAAAGGTATCTGAAAAGCTGGTCAGGCATTTCTTTTAAAAAACGTGTTCCAAAGCCAAGTGATAGCTTGCTATTGCATGATAGAATTAAAGCTTTGAAAGAATTCTTGTTAGTACATATTGTGAACATTACAACAAAATACATGACATCACTTGATATGGAATGACCCATTTTAGAAGGAAGAGCAATTAAGAGTAAGAACTGATAATTCTCTGGTTCGTCTCTCTCCTCAGCTTCGACTATACCACTATTTATCAGCCCTGCTGCATCCACAGCAAAGAAGTGGCTAATTATACTGATCTTCCTTGCAGGCTATTGGATGGGTTACTAAGATACATATTATTTGACCACTTGAAATGTACCAGTTCTAAATAAGTATTGATTACTATGACATTTTTTAAATCTTTGAGACCTAAGACACTATATAGAAAAAAGGAAATACAGAACCTCTTACATGAAGTGATTTTAGCTTGGACATAATATTGGAGAACACTGGGTTATGAATCAGAAAGTGTCTCGTTCAATTTTGCCATAAGCTCATTTGTATTATAGGGATAACATCACATACATTTACCATATTATTGTATGGATTACAAATAAACATTGTATAAACAATTTGAACAGTCAAAGTGATACATTCAAAATATTACTTCTGAGGGTAGGAAGCTGATATTAACTTTCAGAAGAAACTGAAAAGCATTCCTGTTTAATCAGGCATTTGATGGTCAAAAGATACTTGATCCAGATATTATTTGTTGTGGGGTTATATGACTGTTTTAAGTGTTTTTAACTGTTTTAAATAAGTTTTGTTTATTTTTAAAAATATGATTGTTTTATTATTTTGGTGTTTGCTGCCCTGGGCCCCTTAGGGAGGGTGAGATGGAAATTTAATAATTAAATAATAAATACAGCACACTGCTGTTTGGCATCCATACTAACTTCCATATTACAAGCTTCTCAAGGCTGCCCCATATACTGCTTTTTTATGGACTGCCCATAGAAGAATAAAGAATGAACGCAATAACAAACATTTCTGCCATGTAGGTACACTTGCAAGACACCAGAAATAGCTGCAGCTCCCTGATAAAAATATTCAGGGACAAACATGTTTTCTGTAGTATAATGTATGAAGAGGCTCACAGGTACTGCCATTAGCATTCAGAGGTCTTGAGGCTTAAAAGGATACAGTTTCTGTGAGGGGATCCAAGTTGCTGTGGGAAACAAGAACTGATTAAACACCCAAAATACTACTAGGGAGAAACTTTGAGCCAGTTACAACTGGGTATGGGGCAAACCTTTCAATCTCTTCCATCCCACACACCAATTTTGAAACCTCAATTTGCCTCTTGAACAATTATTAATTTTGTGATCTACCCTGGGTTGGTCAGGGAATAAAGTATAACCAAAGAAGAGCAGGAGGCAAGTTCTAACATCCCTTTAATTCCAAGAGATCCTGAAATATTCAATAGAGGAGAGCTATTTCCTTGTGCCAACTAAATTGCCAAATTTTAAAATAACCCCTGTAGCTGTGCCTTGAACAACAATTTGGGTTCCAGAAATGAGCAGGTGATAATGCCTGTCTTCATCTGCAACCAGCTCCATCTGATTTCTGCTCATCCATTTGATGTTTAAAGGCACAGGCAACTGATAAAGACTCGCTTTTCCCTTGTCTCAGGTGGCAGCCCAAAGAGGCGGCGCGGCAGCCCGTGCTCGGAACCGGGCCGGCCCAGGTGTTGGCTGGGCGGCAATTCCGACCCTCCATCGCCAGCAGGACCGGGGGGGGGGAGGCAGGCGGGTCCGCCGAGCGCCCTCCCTCGAGGCCCAGCACAGGCCGCGGAGGCGCCTCCAGGCCAGAGACGCGCGCCGCCCCCTCCCCGTCCCCGCCCCCCCCCCCCTCCGGCTCACATGTTGTTGAATCGGAAGAGGTCGTTGCAGGTGAAGGCGCGCAGCGAAGTCATCTTCTTCTCCCCGGCGAGGCGGGGAAGGCGGACAGCAGCCCGAGACCCGGAACCACTTCTCGCCGGCGCCGGGCAACCGAGACGCCACTTCCGTTCCAGCGGTTGCCAGGGCGACCCTTCCAGAAAGAAGCGAAGGTCCAAGGGAGGGGCGGAAGCCACGCCCCCTTGCGTCAGAATGGTCCACAGAGATAAGAAAAAGGGAAGAAGCGTCGTCCTCCCGCAGATACATTGCGCCCGTTTGTTTCGTTCCTGGGTTCTGAGATGTTCTTTTTTCTGTGGGCCACCAAGAGTCTCTGTCGGGGGAAAATTGGGGACGGCATTTTGGATTTTTGCTGCCCTGCATATATTAAAACATATTTGTGGCCCTACTCATCAAAGAGGATGAGCAACATTAAAATTCACCCCCACAGCCGGTTGGGTTTCCTCTCCGGAAACGGCTGAAAGGCGGATCCAGCTGATTTTAAACGGATCCTCATCAATTCATAAGATTTTTTCATTCAAATTAAATAAAACTGCCATGATACTGTAGACCATGTCTTAGTCTGTAGGCAGCATCAAAAAAATCACGCACCCACTGTTTCGTGGGGCCGCAATGGCCCAAAAACATGGTTAAAAAACACGGATCCTCATGGATCCTCATGATTTTTGCACTAGATAAGCCCGAAGTCACCCTCAGATCAACTTCCCCAAATCTCTTGCTAATCAGCAAAACTCTGTGCTGCTGGGTCTGCCTGCTGGCAAATATAACATCACAATCACAATGGTATAAAATAACTCAGCAAGCTGACATCTGTCAAGAGTTAAACAAAGGTTAGTGTACTAAATATTATTTTCAATTCTAGGTAGTTTGCTATTGGAGAAATACCATATATGATTAATGCTAAGGGCGTTTTTGTGATTTTTGTAGTGCAACTCATGATTTTTGTGGTGCAGGGTGTGCCCCTGGCTTTGATGTGTGATTTGATGGTGAGTTTGGGGTGGCCCAATGCAAAAAGGGTGAGGATCAATAAGGATCCGTGCTTCAGAACCACATTTTTGGGCCATGGAGTTGCCATGAAGCCATGGATCCATGATTTTTGTGGTGCTGGCTGTGCCCATGGCCATGATATTTGGTCTGATGGTGATTTTGGGCTGATCTAGTGCAAAAATCATGAGGATCCATGAGGATGTGTGTTTTTTAACCATGTTTTTGCACCATTGCAGTACCACAAAACAGTGGGTGCATGCTTTTTTTGGTTCTGCCTACAGACAAATATGTGGTGTAGAGTATCATGGTGTTTTTATTTTGTTTCAATATAAAAATCATATGAATTCATGATCCATGTTTTTGTTGTGCTGCAGCGTGGCTAAGTGTTGGATCCACGTTTTTAATAGTCTAGTCTGTAATTTGACACTGGATTTGTTGGAGTTATTTTTTAAAAAGTGGAAGATCCATGAGGATCCGTGTAGATCCGCCTTTAACCCAGACCCTTAGTCTCCCTCCAAGAGTGCTGCCTCCAGAGCTTCTCTCGGGCTCAGCTCACCTCTCTGGTCCCAGCGGCTGCCCTGCAGTCTGAGGCTAGAGATCAAGATGGGTTGCCATATTTCAAAAAGGAAAAACCAGGACACCCCCAAAATGGTGGATTTTCTTTCCAAAAAAGACGTATGTCAGCCCTCCTATAGAATACAGAATTGCAGAGTTGGAAGGGACCACGAGGGTTTTCTAGACCAACCCCAAGCAATGCAGGAATCTTTGCCCAGTGTGGGGCTTGAACCTACAACCCCGGGATTAAGAGTCTCATGTTTTACCGACTGAGCCATGTATGGAAGCTTACTTAGAAGAAGTCCCGCCGTTATCAGTGGAACTAATTTCAAAGTGTGTGCAGTTTTCTTGGCTACAGGTACCTATCAGGGCACTGAATAGCTTCTCTAAGAGCATAACCCTAACCAATAAGGCATTCCTCTTTACCCTGGCCTTTGACGATGAAGATATTTATTTTCAGGACCCACCCTGGTTTGAGTGACTGTATTTTTAATTCTCGTTTTTTAACTGTATTTTAAATTGTTGCAACTTGCCCTCAGACTTTAGCGTGAAGGGCAGGTAAGATATTTAAATAATACAAATACCAAAACACCACCACCAGGCCCAGCAGTTTGGCCCCAGGACTGCAGGTGCCCGAGGCCACGCACGCTGCAGGCGCCTGACATTAGCACACCCCTGCGACGTGAGCAGCCCCGGTGCAAAAATTTGTGGGAGCCCAGCCCTTTCATGGGGAGTTGTGGGGACTGGAGCCCCCAGGGTCCCTGGCACCCAGTGCCTATGAACAACACCATTATGTCTTACTAATTCAAAGGAATTGCAAGGCTTATAAGCTTATGTTTAAATAAATATCAGGCCTACACTTAAAAAACACTCAATACAGCTATCCTGACAGATGAGAGCAGTAACAGCACTGCCTCTAGAAACAGTATTAAGGCGCCAGAAATCTGCTGGTGGAAGTCTAGCAGCAGAGCCCTATTGTTCACTGTTACCATAGGGGTCAGCAACCAGAGGCATTGGAAGGTTGGATAACATCATATAACACCCCCTAACTCGGCAAATTGGAAAGGTATTTCGAAATGTTTTCAGAACAGAGATGCAAGATATAATTATGAATTTAAATTAGCCCATTAGTGAACTGTTTAATTCAAAGACAAAATGTAATTCAGTTTAAACTCCTGACTGTTAGGTCCAGTTGTGGCTGACTCTGGGGTTGCGGCACTCATCTCGCTTTATTGGCCGAGGGAGCCGGCGTACAGCTTCCAGGTCATGTGGCCACCATGACTAAGCTGCTTCTGGTGAACCAGAGCAGTGCACAGAAGTGCCGTTAACCTTCCCCGCCGGAGCAGTACGTATTTATCTACTTGCACTTTGACCTGCTTTCGAACTGCTAGGTGGGCAGGAGCAGGGACCGAGCAACGGGAGCTCACCCCGTCGCTGGGATTCGAACCGCCAACCTTCCGATCAGCAAGCCCTAGGCTCTGTGGTTTAACCCACAGCGCCACCTGTGTCCCACGAATTCAGTTTACAAATCTGCAAATCTGCTTATTAAAAGGCTGAGGTACTGCTTAATGACAACTTTAATGTGGGAAGATCAGTGGGTGGGAATCTCAACATTAAGATTCAATATGAGAGTCTGAATCCATTTTCAGTCATAGAAAGATACATTGTGCAGCCTTCAGACACTTAGCAGTTCCTAAACTTGGTTGATTTATGCAGGGGATTTTTGAGCACATTTGTAATAAATTGGATTTAACTGTTGCTGGATTATTTTTATTTTTGTGATTCTAAGCCTGCATTCCTATACACTTACCAGCAAATTGGGGGAGACCTAGGATTTTTTGGGGGGGAGTTATTTGTCCTGTCTGCACGCTTCTTATGATGGAGGACCGCTGTAGCCACCCCCAACGACACGTTCTCAAGATGGAGGGTGAGGGAACAGCTGCAGTCGCTTGCGGTTCCTGCACAATGTTTGCCATCTTGCCAAAGGTTGCAGGCAGCTTTACCTGCAGCAATTGCATGTTGATTGCCCTCTTAGAAGACAAAGTTCAGCAACTGGAGGCACGCGTAGCTACGCTCCAAAGAATTAGAGAGCTGGAGCTCTTCTTGGAAACAACTGAGCACACCGTCTCCACCAAGGAGGAGACAGGGGACTCCCCTGAGAAGGAGGCTAGTTCACCAACACAGGAGCCAGATATATGGAGAAACGTGACTCAAAGAAGTAGGAAGCCCAGGGTTCGCTCTGATTGTTTAGAAATACACAATTGCTTTGAGGTCCTCTCCCCTAGCATGGAAGACAAAGAGCAGACTCCATTTGAGGATCTCTCCCTCATTACAGTCGATCAGGTACATGAAGACGAGCAGCAAGGTCAGTCCTCAGGGAATGTGCAGGCGACCTTGGAACGGACAGCTCACGGAAGAACCCCGACCAAACATAAGAGGAGGTGTGTAGTGGTGATAGGGGATTCCCTACTGAGGGGAACAGAAGCAGTGATCTGTGGGCCTGACAAGATGTCTCGGGAAGTGTGCTGTCTCCCCGGGGCTAAGATCCAAGATGTAACTGAACGACTGCAAGGAATCATAAAACCCACTGACAAATACCCCTTCCTCTTGGTTCATGTGGGAACCAATGACACTGCAAGCAATAGCATTCTCGAAAAGTTATCAAGTGTCTTAATATTTTACAACACATTTTTCTTCTGCAAGGATGGAACTTGCTTTAACCATCATGCAGACAGTATCTTTGTTTCCAGCCACGGAAAGAAATAGGTTTTCACCTAAGAGTGGAAATTAATGATTACATTTTTAAAAAATGTGCACCATTAAACAAAGATGCCCATGATCTTGAGCTTTTTGACTGCTTCAGCTCTTTCTCTGCCCATTGCAGTCCACTGATTTTCAGTTTAATTCAGCTATTTCCCCCTTTTCTCCACTGCATCAGTGTTGTCCATTAAGAAAAAAGATAGGAGTTGATTTGGAGGCAATGATATTTTAAGCACAGCAACCACCAGCAGGGTATGCCTAATCTTCTGATTTATTTATTTTTAAGTAAAATGACATGAAGAATAATTAGGTGTTGGTTCTGAATTGTGGCGAAAATTTCAGTTATGTTTAGTACAGAAGAAGCAAATTGTAAGTGTGTATAGGAGCATGGCAAAGAACATGAGATTGTTATAGATACTGGAATAAATGATTCAATGCCAAAATGTTTCTGGAAGGGAAAACAGAGTACAAAGCACCCACCTTAAAAGAATCCTGAGTGTGTGGTTTCTTCCATCCAACTCCTCAGATACAACTCACCATTTCAGAAACACGAACTTTTCTCACATATAGTAGCCAGTTGTGAGTCGTCTCCTGCACTTGTTTCAGTCTTCCCATGGTGCCAGTTTCAGGAAAATTAAGTATTTATTCCAGTGATGTACCCCTTCATGGATCACTGCCTTGCCGTGGCGAAGGGGCTTGAAGAACTCAGAGAAGCTATGAACTATGCCGAGCAGGGCACCCAAGATGAACAGGTCATAGTGGAGAGTTTTGACCAAACGTGATCCACCTGGAGGAGGAACCGGCAAGCCACTCCAGTATCCCTGCCAAGAAAACTCCATGGACAAAGACAACAGGCATATAAAAGTTATGACGCTGGAAGATGAGCCCCTCAGGTCGGAAGGCGTCCAACATGCTACTGGGGAAGAGCGGAGGGCAAGTACAAGTAGATCCAGAGCTGATGAAGCGGCTGGGCCAAAGCCGAAAGGACGCTCAGTTGCGGATATGCCTGGAAGCGAAAGGAAAGTCCAATGCTGTAAAGAAAAATATTGCATAGGAACCTGGAATGTAAGAACCATGAACATGGGTAAGTTGGAGGTGGTCAAAAATGAGATGGCAAGAATAAATATTGACATCCTGGGCATCAGTGAACTAAAATGGACGGGAATGGGTGAATTCAGTTCGGATGACCATCATATCTACTACTGTGGGCAAGAAACCCGTAAAAGAAATGGAGTGGCCCTCATAGTCAACAAAAGAGTGGCAAAAGCTGTACTGGGATGCAATCTCAAAAATGATAGAATGATCTCGATACGAATCCAAGGCAGACCTTTTAACATCACAGTAATCCAAGTTTATGCACCAACTACTGGTGCTGAAGAAACTGAAATTGACCAGTTCTATGAAGACTTACAACACCTTATAGAAGTGACACCAAAGAAGGATGTTCTTCTCATTATAGGGGATTGGAATGCTAAAGTAGGGAGTCAAGAGATAAAAGGAACAACTGGCAAGTTTGGCCTTGGAGATCAAAACGAAGCAGGGCAAAGGCTAATAGAGTTCTGTCAAGAGAACAAGCTGGTCATCACAAACACGCTTTTCCAACAACACAAGAGACGACTCTACACATGGACATCACCAGATGGGCAGCATCGAAATCAGATTGATTATATTCTCTGCAGTCAAAGATGGAGAAGCTCTATACAGTCAGCAAAAACAAGACCTGGAGCTGACTGTGGCTCAGATCATCAGCTTCTTATAGCAAAATTCAAGCTTAAACTGAAGAAAGTAGGAAAAACCACTGGGCCGGTAAGATACAATCTAAGTCAAATCCCTTATGAATACACAGTGGAAGTGAGGAACAGGTTTAAGGATTTAGATTTGGTGGACAGAGTGCCTGAAGAACTATGGATGGAGGCTCGTAACATTATACAGGAGGCAGCAACGAAAACCATCCCAATGAAAAGGAAATGCAAGAAAGCAAAGTGGCTGTCCAATGAGGCCTTACAAATAGCGGGGGAGAGAAGGCAAGCAAAATGCAAGGGAGATCGTGAAACATACAGGAAATTGAATGCAGATTTCCAAAGAATAGCAAGGAGAGACAAGAAGACCTTCTTAAACAAGCAATGCAAAGAAATAGAGGAAAGCAATAGAATGGGAAGAACCAGAGATCTGTTCAAGAAAATTGGAGATATGAAAGGAACATTTCGTACAAAGATTTCCATAATAAAGGACAAAAGTGGAAAGGACCTAACAGAAGCAGAAGACATCAAGAAGAGGTGGCAAGAATACACAGAGGAATTATACCAGAAAGAAACGGATGTCTCATATACCCCAGGTAGTGTGGTTGCTGACCTTGAGCCAGACATCCTGGAGAGTGAAGTCAAATGGGCCTTAGAAAGCACTGCAAATAACAAGGCCAGTGGAAGTGATGGTATTCCAGCTGAACTATTTAAAATTTTAAAAGATGATGCTGTTAAGGTGCTACACTCAATATGCCAGCAAGTTTGGAAAACTCAGCAGTGGCCAGAAGATTGGAGAAGATCAGTCTACATCCCAATCCCAAAGAAGGGCAGTGCCAAAGAATGCTCCAACTATCGCACAATTGCACTAATTTCTCACGCTAGCAAGGTTATGCTTAAAATTCTACAAGGAAGGCTCAAGCAGTATGTGGACCGAGAACTCCCAGAAGTGCAAGCTGGATTTAGAAGAGGCAGAGGAACCAGAGACCAAATTGCAAACATGCGCTGGATTATGGAGAAAGCTAGAGAGTTCCAGAAAGACATTTACTTCTGCTTCATTGACTATGCAAAAGCCTTTGACTGTGTCGACCATGGCAAACTATGGCAAGTTCTTAAAGAAATGGGAGTGCCTGATCACCTCATCTGTCTCCTGAGAAATCTCTATGTGGGACAAGAAGCTACAGTTAGAACTGGATATGGAACAACTGACTGGTTCAAAATTGGGAAAGGAGTACGACAAGGCTGCATTTTGTCTCCCTGCTTATTTAACTTATATGCAGAATTCATCATGCGAAGGGCTGGGCTGGATGAATCCAAAGCCGGAATTAAGATTGCCGGAAGAAATATCAACAACCTCAGATATGCAGATGACACAACCTTGATGGCAGAAAGTGAGGAGGAATTAAAGAACCTTTTATTGAGGGTGAAAGAGGAGAGTGCAAAATATGGTCTGAAGCTCAACATCAAAAAAACGAAGATCATGGCTACTGGTCCCATCACCTCCTGGCAAATAGAAGGGGAAGAAATGGAGGCAGTGAGAGATTTTACTTTCTTGGGCTCCATGATCACTGCAGATGGTGACAGCAGCCACGAAATTAAAAGACGCCTGCTTCTTGGGAGAAGGGCAATGACAAGCCTAGACAGCATCTTGAGAAGTAGAGACATCACCTTGCCAACAAAGGTCCGTATAGTTAAAGCTATGGTTTTCCCAGTAGTGATGTATGGAAGTGAGAGCTGGACCATAAAGAAGGCTGATCGCCGAAGAATTGATGCTTTTGAATTATGGTGCTGGAGGAGACTCTTGAGAGTCCCATGGACTGCAAGAAGATCAAACCTCTCCATTCTGAAGAAAATCAGCCCTGAGTGCTCACTGGAAGGACAGATTGTGAAGCTGAGGCTCCAGTACTTTGGCCACCTCATGAGAAGAGAAGACTCCCTGGAGAAGACCCTGATGTTGGGAAAGATGGAGGGCACAAGGAGAAGGGGGCGACAGAGGACGAGATGGTTGGATAGTGTTTTCGAGGTTACCAGCATGAGTCTGACCAAGCTGCGGGGGGCAGTGGAGGACAGGAGTGCCTGGCGTTCTCTGGTCCATGGGGTCACGAAGAGTCGGACACGACTAAACGACTAAACAACAACAACAACAACCAGTGATGTATGGTGATTTTTTTCACAGGGGAACAGTTAGGGCCAGAGGCGCCAGCTTGCAAGGGTACTTGGGAACGGGCACAACATTGTGATGTCCTGATGTCGCGTGCGTGAGCATTGTGCCTTCCTCCTTAAGCCAGCAGAAGCTTCCCAGGCTTTGGGAAGGTGGTGGAAGGGCTTTTGGACCCGTCGGAGCATCGCACCTCCCTCCCTAAGCTGAGCAGAAGCTTCCCAGGCTTTAGGAAAGAGATGCCAGGGGGAAATTTAGGGGACTATCCTAGTCCCCTAGTCCACTGACCGCACACCACTGATATATGCATAAAATGAAAGAAGATCAAACGACACAAATCATTTTCAATCTAAGGCAGAGCTGTCACTATGTCCTTAGGATGTTCCAGATGTCCTCATCCTCCAGATATCGGAGTGCTTTTGGCCAGTGTGAGCTCTGCTGATCCCTACAGCGACTGTTGCTGGCACAAGGTTACTAGTAGCACTTGGCGCAGGGGAACAAGAGCCAGAGCTCGAAACATGATAGCAATAATTTCCACCCAACCTGTTCACATTAAAATAGGTATGCACCCAAGATCTTTTTAAAGTATAATGTGTGAATTGGTCCTCAGGGCTAGTTCACAGATCTATAGCCATTATTGCAGCAGAAGTTATCACAGATCTGTAACAGGAGAAAGTGCCATATATCACCTCAAAAATACAATGTTTTCCAGTGCAGTCAGTTTACACATTCAACTGGCAGTTAGTAAATGATAAAAATGAAGGGATAGATATGAGTGTGTGAACCAGCTCTAAGACTCCAATGTACAGCAAACCACATGAGCTGGACTAAAGAATAGTTTCAGGAGACTAGAAAATGGCTATGTCTCCTGTGCAAGAAATGCAAGAAATGGATGGGTACTTAAATACAGACTATTCACATATACACAAACATGTTCATTATAGTAAAGTATTACAATGTATTATGTGCAAAACTACTGTTTTATCATTTACAAAATGAAATACAACATAGACACATGTCAAGGTGGCAGGTAAGTGGCAAATCAACATGCATACATTTACATACAAAATGCACTTGCAGAGCCAGACACCAATATTCTTTTGGTAACTCCAGAGAATTAAGGCATTAAGGTACAGCAATTAATAACTCAGCACTGGAGTGCATTCACATGGTTTGGAAGCCATCCTAGATGGACAAGATTCTTGGCTTTTGATAAGATCAGCAAGGGACTTATGATCCAAGATTTTCAACCACATCTTACACAATGACTTGGATTGGTTGGTGCTCAGTGTAGGTCTTAATATTTCTGTTACAACATTAAACTATTACAACATTGTCCAGATTTATTTTTGTATCTATTGGATAATTTAATTGTTCAGTCATGATGTATAGGGGACAGCAAAATCCACCCCATGAAATATCTCTCCTCTCCTGCTTCCTCTGGGGTCGCACAGAAGATTAGGAGGGAGCGATTACTTTTATTCAAAATTACAACCCAGTTTTAGTTATCTAATATGGAAAGAAGCTTACAATTTGTATGCCTATGGAAAACATTTACTTTTTCAGCCACAGTAAAATGCATGTGATGTTGCTCGTTTCAGTCTGCATAAATCTGTTTAACCTGTAAATTCAGTTCCTTGCTGTTTCTAACATAACAGATGACAAATCAATATTTGTATATGTACAATATTTCAAACTTTGAAAATCCCCCCCAAACCTCCTTCACTTACGTTCTGCAAGAAGCCTGAACCAGCAGACTAGGGGTAACCTCACAATCTCTCTCTCCCCCCCCCCCCCATTTTGAGTGACTGTCCCTCACATCTACCTTCAACAATGTCCAGTCACTCTTCCACGAAGAGGAGTGATGGAGCTCTCAGCTATCTTTCTTTGGCTAACTTTCTGTACAACAATGGAGTAACTAAACTGTGTTATTTGAAACACATGCCCTAAAACATCTCATTTCTAAAGCAGCCACACTATGTTTTCTCACTTTCCTGGTCTCTATATTCACTTCTTTCAAATACTTCTGTCCACTTTATCTGTCCATTCAAGATTGCAGTATATAAATAATAATTCAGTAAGTGATACATCAGGTTTGTAAAAGGCTTTGGGTAGCCAATGTCAAAAATACAAATTACTTACAGAATTTTATCAACCTTAAAATGAGTTTGATAGATTTAAAAACACTTAAATCAGGGAAGAAAAGGCAATAAACCATCTAAATCTCACAGGAGTGTTCAATGTAATACTCTAAAACCAGCAAGAGATTTATTTTGTATATTAAATGTTAAAAATCACATGCAGAATTATAGAACATTTTATAGTTTTAAAAAATACTTTAAGGATCAACCATGACAGTTTACCTGCAACTGTTTTAAAATTTCTGTGATATATATATATAAAAAAACAAGCTGCCTTCAGTAAAATAATAATTAAATATTTTAGAGAAGGCTGCTACCATCCATATAAGAGAGTTTATTGATGCCCTGCATCGGACAGTTTTGCATATATATGTACACTGGTGAAATGGATAGCCCACCAGCTAGCTTATAGATAATCTGGCCATCAGTAAAGTTAATGCAAACTAGGGCTTGAACTAAGGATGAGAGTAAAATGCAATACAGATGTGCTGATGTGATGTGCAGTATATTTGAGAAGATCAGTGATCCATGAAGTTCAGCCCCCCTTCTGTTCTACAGCTGTACAATGGCCCTGTATATATACTACATTTAGTCAGTGACAGGGATTGTTGTTCATGTTCTTATCAGACATTTGGTTTAGAGCCCTGCAGACAGTGTCTAATGAACTCAAGTCAGCAAGCAAAGGGTGCTTTCAGCAACTTAAAACCCAACCATAAAACACATGAGCTTTATGATGTGTGGTCGCTGTTGTCGTTTTGAAAAATGGCACCATAATTGTCACTGTTGATGCGCTTATAAACAAAATGAAAGACCTGGGGCTGTGGCCGGCTGTGCAGTTCAGCTTTGATTTTTTGGGGATAGGTATCTTCTGTCAGCTGTTGCCAGGTGTCATCAATAAAAAGAAATAGGCTATACTCATCAGGAATGTCCACTTTAAACTTCTCAGCACAAAGCCGACACACATCTTCTGTGGTAATATATGGTCTCACGAGCAAGGTTTTCCCTGTACAGCCACTGTTTACTTCCTGGAATGCAACTCGCAAATAGTTCTGTAAAGTGGGGAAATGCATGAGAAGAATAAATGTTCAAATTCAAGACCTAATAAAAAAACCCACACACAATTTCACCTGGTTTGTTGGGCTAATCAATGTGAAATATACGTAGTTGTTCCTCTTGTTATTAATCAGAGGTCCTCTGTGTTCCAGGAAACCTTAAGGGTGGTATACAACTAAATTTTACTCAGAGCAGATCCTCAGAAATTAATGAACCTGACATTAGAGCCATTAATTGCAACAGGTCTACTCAAAGCAAAATGTTCTCAAGCACCCTCAATTCACATATAAGATATTGAGGCCTCATAGGCCTAACCAGTGCTCTGTTCAAATGGAATGCATATTCTGTAACAAGGGTGCCATGGCAGACAAACTGATGCAGTAAATGTTCCCTGAAGGCAGGAACTGAAAACCCCTGCTGTAAGGAAGTAGTGTCAGGGTCCATTCACAGGACCTTGACTGAAATTTTATTCAACCTGCCCATGTGAGTAAAGGACTTACTTACTAGCCCCAACACTTCCTCTGCTTATTCATTATTAGCATGCCATGAGGATTGTACTTTTGAGCTCACTTTATTGTGTCCTGACAGCAAGCTAAGTGAACTGCAAAGCTGTCATCTGTGGCCAGACTGAGTTCCCTCAGCTGAGACCTGGGCATATGCCAGAGGGTGGCAAAGCGTCACTGAGCTTGCTCTGGGGAACGGTGGTCATGCTAAGAAACTCCTATTGTTGAAGAGGCTAACACAAGATGCAGCAGAGCTCAGGAAAGAAAGTGGGCCGAGCCCTATTCACACAAATCAGACTTCATCAGCCAGCGATGCAGATGAAAAGCATACTTTGCAATTCTACAGAGCACATGTGTCTGGCATTTGCTTTTTAATATTGAAGCAAGGAACTGGTTTCAGGAAGCTCATTTGGGAATATGATTCATGTCTCTTTTCCTGAGTCCAATTTGATAATAATTCAAGCTTCATTAATTCTGTGGGAGCTTTTGGAGAACATGTGAGTTGTTATTAGTTATTCCCACCTTTTTCGCATTTTCATTTAGTGGGAATGCCGGTCTTTTTTATTTATTTTGCCCACTGCAGAAGCAGTATATTTGCTTCTTCATAAATTCATTTCTATGCCACTTTTTGGCCCAAGAAAGGCCTCCAATCAACTCAAAATAAAACAGTGCAAGCGATAATAAAAGCAATTTAAATGTAACAAAACCCAGAGCAGAATAAAACAAGTAAAGCACAGTCAACAGTGAAGGCGGAGGTGGGGAATAATTGCTTTTCATTGTTAACATTTCTTTCTTCCAGTAAAATAATTAGGAACGCTTTTTAAAAAAAAGACACAAAAAGCATACGCACACATGCTGGCCATAAGCGGAAACAGACATCATCTAGAATCTAAGGGAAGACATGAAAGGGGGAGATTTGAGGAAGGAAAAAAAGGAGGGAGGGGAGAAAATAGAAATGAGGAAGGAAGGGAAGAAAGAAGAGCAGAGTGTGCATGTTGGAACACAGCTTGTTCTGACATGAAATGAAATGAGTCATTGGAGGGAGTCCGTCAAATATAGGGCAAAATGTACATTCAGGATGCACCAACAAATACTTTTGTTTCTAAGGGGAAGAAACATCCTCCACATTTATTCTCTAACATGTTTGCAAGTATGGCAACCCAAATCTTGGAGGTTTTTTGCTAACCATAAAATTCAAACAGTGAAACATGCTTTAGCTTTCCAAAAAGTATCAGTGTTAAACTATCATGATACACAGTGCTTTCTTCTTCTTCAGGGGGTACTCAAGGGTATGCAGTACCGGCACCTAGGACTCAACGACATTCGTAAAGAAAGAATGTGTTATAACACTGTGACACCAGATGGCCCAGTGGAGCCCCGTCTTTCACCAGTGGAATTTCCCTGTATGAAGTTTACAGTGCGTTTAACTGAATTGCTTCTTGGATGTGTCTAGATCCAGCCTTACTTTAACAACTTTATGCTGAGTACCAGCACCTATTTTTCTAGAAAAAAAGCACTGATGATACATAAACTGAAGTTAAGCTTGATTTGCAATTCCATTATCACTACCAAGTTAAGAAGCCTACACCAAAATTGCAAGTTAGATATGAAAAGTAATTTTCTCAGACCATGCAAGATCAAAGTACACAACAATTTTAACAGTATTTGTACTTCCATCTTGTTTAGGTGCTCAGACCAAACAGGAATCCTGTAAGGAGGTGTTAAGGAAGAAGCAGCTGCCCATAATCACTCCAGGATCTCCCCAAGAAGAATATGAAACTCTGCAGTCACTTCACATTCAGTGTTATTAAAGTCCTTCCAGGCACTGCAACATGGAGAAGACTCCCTTCCCCCAACGTCATGGCCAAATTAGATGAGATGGTGACAGACACCTGTTTCTCTTTATATATCTGCCCCTTGCACATATAAACAAAGACTGAGGATCATGCAGGTGAGGGGCAATCTTACTGCCCACAGCTGTCTATTTTCTCCTTGGCTCAATTCCAACATTGTAGCTTAAAAAAAGGAGAACAAAAGATGGAGGGGAACAAAGGCATCAGGGTTTGTATATATTTTATTCTAACTTCACCCCATCCCTGGCTTTACCAGTGAGCGGAGTGGGGACATGAGTGGCAGCCCTGTCAGAACTAGTTTTGCCCTGAGCTTCACAAATGAGGGGGAACCAGAACTAACATCACCAAGGACAATCTATATCTACCACGCTGTCTGTCATATCACACTTATACTCTGCCCACAGTAGAAAAGTCATCATATGGAAAAGTCATTAACTGTACCTGAAAATCATCCACAGATGGAATCGTTCTATTTGTTGTCCTACGCTTATGCCATTGTCGGAGGGTATTCCGGGCTTCCGAGCACAGCAGCCGAGCCGCTTGTTCTTCTTGAAAGTTCTTTATCAAAGAAAGTGCTCCATATGCACTTGTCAAGTAGTAGCCACCTGTGAAGGAATCAGGAGAAGAGTGTTCCAGAGATAATTACCAACAGCTTGATTACTTATATATATATATAATTAGTGTAAAACTCAGCATGTCTGTAATTTTCCAAGACAGACAAGAGTGATCTGCTGTCTTGCATTAAATGAAAGTGCAAGGGGGAGGGGGAACTGTGACCCTCCAGATGTTGGACTCCAATTTCCATCAGCTGCTGCCTGCAGGGCCAATGCTCAAGAATGATGGGAAGCGTGCATCTGGATAGCAACGGGTTAGCTATCAATGTGCTAGTAGTTCATTCTTGTTCTTGTTTTTATTATGTATTTTGTGCTTTTATTTTGTATTTTTATACTGTGAACCACCCTGAAATCTACAGATCATAGAATAGTAGAGTTGGAACGGACACCACCCCCGCCCCCCGCAATGCAGAGTGCAGGAATCTCAGCTAAAGCATGCCTGACAGATGGCTACCCAACCTCTGCTTAAACACCTCCAATGAAGGAGAGTCCATCACCTCCCAAGGGAGTCTGTTCCACTGTCGGAACAGCTCTTACTGTCAGAAAGTTTTTTCTGATGTTTAGTCGGAATCGCCTTTCTTGTAACCTGAAGCCATTGGTTCGGGTCCTACCCTGTGGAGCAGGAGTAAACAAGCTTGCTCCATCTTCCATGTAGCAGCCCTTGAGATATTTGAAGATGGCTATCCTATCTCTTCTCAGTCTCCTCTTGAAGAGTGGTATCCAAATTTAATAAATGCTGTACTACTGCTACTACTACAAATTGGGGGTCTGCCATCCTTCTGAGGTGTGCCTTTGAAACCACAGCCATGCCAGTGGGTTTCAAACTTTGTTCCAAAGAACTAGAGTCTGGATCCAACCCTCTGAGTTGCTTTGTTCTCCTGGTTTCTTGACACCACACACTGTGGCAAGTATAGCACAAACATCAGGAAGATTACTTAAAGCAGACTCTGGTGTTTGTTGCAGTTCTCATTCCGGCTGTACTCAAATGCTCTTCCCCATTAGATGGAATTCTGTTCATGCCCCCGCCCACCATTGGATTTCTGGAAAAGACAAATGCAATTTGTTGCAAATAGTAACACAGAGAAATCTGATGCAGTTTGGAGGCCAAGGAAGTATCAACATCCAGCTGCTTGGCCAGAAGCTTGGCCTGCTTGTTTTTGTTTTGCTGTTGGAAACAGAAGTTCCTTGCCAGATTCAACGGCTTCAGCATTCTTTTGCTCTCAGCTGCCCAGGAGGGGAGGGGCCTCTGGAATCCTTCACTACTCCAGGCTTAGAACGAGCCAAACAACTGCAGAGGCAGGAAAAGTTTCAGAGCCACAAGCAGGAGATGTATTGCAGGCCATATTTTAAGAGCTAAATCATTGTTGGTTTGTTTTTTGTTTTTGTTTTTTGCAAATGTCACCTTAATAACAAGCCCCTTGTTCTCAAGCAACCTAAATAAAAGTCAAGAGGAATTTCTAGTAATAAAACTGATTCACATATTCTTCTCCCATTCTTTCTGCGTGGCAGAAAGAGTGTATTTTTGGTTGCCTGAGTATGAACCGGAGAGCTGCTGCTACCTCTGTGTGGCTTCTCCACTCCATGCCTTTTTGACAAAAATGACTAACCTGTGTGTTAAAAAATAATAATGAAGTGTTCCTCAAAGGGTTTCGAGTACAGGCAAAGACCATTTTACATTTGTTCAATGCACACACGATTGTGACGCATGCATTGCTGCAACCCAGAAGTGGCCAGAAAAGGGGGGGGGATGGGGGGGCTTACACGCACTCCACTAACACATGAGTGGGCCACGAACGCAACCCCTGCACAAATAACAAATAAAGTGATTTCACTATGAAACAATCCTCAATTAAAATCCTGCCTCTGTTATCAACTCACTCACATCCTCAGTGCTTTCCCCTTTTGGTAAGATGAATATCTGCTTGCTATACAGGGCTTTGATGCTGTGGTCTAAACCTCCAGGCCTCTTGGGCTTGCCGATCAGAAGGTCGGTGGGTTTGAATCCCTGTAACGGGGTGAACTCCTGTTGCTCTGTCCCAGCTCCTGCCAACCTAGCAGTTCGAAAGCACACCAGCGCAAGTAGATAAATAGATACCGCTGTGGCAGGAAGGTAAATGGCATTTCCATGTGCTCTGGTTTCTGTCACCGTGTCCTGCTGCACCAGAAGAAGTTTAGTCATGCTGGCCACATGACCCAAAAAGCTGTCTGTGGAAAAACGCCGGCTCCCTCAGCTTGAAGCAAGATGAGTGCCATACCTCATAGTCACCTTGGACTGGACTTAACCGTCCAGGGGTCCTTTACCTTTACCTATCTGCTTGCTATACAGGGCTTTGGTAAAGATTGCTGAATCTCATGCTCTACCAACTGAATAAGGAAATGTTTTCCTTTTTCAATTAACTGTCATGCAGGAGGCGGGATGACCATGATAATGCTACTAAATGCCAATATGAATGTGAAAGAAGACTTGTGGTAATATCCTGGCCTCTGAAGGAAGCCTGCTCTGAAATACAAGTTATTCCTGAGGTTTAGGAAAGCTAATTTATAAGCTTCCATAATTCAAAATTCTCAGTAAGTTAAAACAAAGTTTTCCATACTGGAGAAAGAGAGAATTGAAGAGAGAAATTGTCACATATCATTTCAGACTCTGCCACAAGATGTATGGCCTGATCCATCATTCCAAACTGAACTAAGGCTGCAACCCTAACCTCACTGACCTGGGAGTAAGCCCCACTGAATTCAATAGGACTTCTGCAAAGACACGGTTAAGAGTTTACTGCAAATCACTACCGCCCAAGTTGCTAGGCCAAACGACAGTTTCCTCCTTCCAGAATCACAAAGAAAAGCATCTTACTATTTTTAATTAAAAATACCCTCTCTCTATGCGGGTAGGAACACAAGGCTTTTTATCTTCATTGGTTGGGGTTATCTTTATGTTTTGTTTGTAGGCATTACTTGATAAGCTGTGGCAACAAGTTAGAGGCTTTCAGGATTCTTTTAAAGGCTGTCTATTCAGGCAGGCTACAAATAAACAAATTCCTGACAAAAGAGTCATCTCAGAGCTTCAAGGACATTTACCTTCTCCATGTAGCAAGGAGGGGTCCAGCAGCTCCATCATGTACTCAATTTCAGCATCTAACTCCAGCATGTCACACTGAGCCACAACGTAGGTCAGCACTGGCAAAAAGTCATCAGCTCCATACATCCTCCCTTGACGAAGGGTAAGGAAGAGTGGGGAAAGAAAATACAGGCATTAATCACACCCCTCTGCCAGTTTTGTCTGCCTCTTTCCAAGTTTAAAGGCAGTCTTCTGCACTGCTGCTTCCATTCAGCTGAATCATTTTAGATTCATGACAAGCGAATTTTACTCAAACATATATGCTATTATCACAGGATCCATTGGTAAATGGCATTTCCGTGTGCTCTGGCATCCATCACGGTGTTCCGTTGCCCTGGAAAGCTATCTGTGGACAAACGCCGGCTCCCTCGGCCTGAAAGTGAGATGAGTGCCACAGCCCATAGTCGCCTTTGACTGGACTTAACCGTCCAGGGATCCTTTACCTTTACCTTTTACCATTGGTGTAAAATTAAAGAGAACGTGATTCTAGAACAGACGCACATATTCATATACTTTATATGCCATCACTGGACTGGATAAGCGGATTAAAGGATGGCAACTGGCTGCAGCAAAGTTAAATACTATACTGAAGTAAGGTAAAGGTAAAGGTCCAGTTTACTATACTGAAGTAAGATAAAGGTAAAGGTCCTGACCATAAGGTCCAGTTGCGGACAACTCTGGGGTTACGCGCTCATCTCACTGTATAGGCTGAGGGAGCCGGCGTACAGTTTCCGGGTCATGTGGCCAGCATGACTAAGCTGCTTCTGGCGAACCAGAGCAGCTCATGGAAACGCTGTTAACCTTCCCGCCGGAGCAGTACGTATTTATCTGCTTGCACTTTGACATGCTTTCAAACTGCTAGGTTGGCAGGAGAAGGGACCAAACAACGGGAGCTCACTCCGTCGCGGGGATTCGAACCGCTGACCTTCCAATCGGCAAGCCCTAGGCTCTGTGGTTTAACCCACAGCGCCACCAGCGTACAACTCAGTTAAAGCTTGGGATTTGTGCTAAGCAACTGCCTTCTGGTTTAAGCAATGTCTGGATTAAGCAGTGTCTGGTTTAAGCAATGTCCATGTTAGCTCAGCAGTGAGATGTTCTTGTGGGGCTCTTGACCAGCTTCATGGTTTACTGAAAACATATGTGAGGAGCTAGCTTGCTCCAGATGAGTACAATTCTATGCTACCTACCCCTGGGTGGCTGGGACTGTGCTCATACTTGCACCAACACTTCTGTTCCACCTAAAAGGATTAGCCACACCTTGTATACCTTGCAGCACCCTAGAATGGGGAAAGCCTGCACTAGTCTTTGGGCATAGATTTTTTCAAGGCTCAGACCATTTTCAAATTATTCAGACTAAGCTTCTAAAACAAGTGTGATGTAACACCATGTTTTTCACAATGCAAAAATGGGTGGAATTCAATTTCACACTTTTCTAGCCCCTCTATCTGGACCATCACTCCAGCTTGCCAGATCCCACCCACCTCATGTGCTGTTCTCCTAAAACCTCCAGGCCAATTTCAGGAAGCATGCGGAGGGTGCAGGAATTCTAGCAAGCGATATTTGCATGTGTGCCCGCACCATTCACAATTGACAGGACCACACATGTATTTGCCCATTTAAATTGTGCCCTTTTCGTATCAGACTTTAAGAAAAAGGCATGAACTGGCACCAGCGTCACAGGCCTTTTCTCACACTACAGCAATGCATACATAGTGTTTGAATACACAATTTAAATGCAGAACCCATGCTAAATTGTTTTATTGCTTTCACAAATTACTGTATTCAGAAATGCCCATCTATGGTTAGCTAGATTCCCTGTTGTTTTTCCCAGCGTGCTCCAATATCTGGGCCCATCAATCCCCTTTTAGTTTAGTCTCTTCTTAGCAGACACTGCCTTCATTCCAGATACCTGTTACACCAAAGAGTCATTGCAACATGCTAGAAATAGTGCAGGTATGAAAACAAATAGAACCAAACTGCAGACTATCAGATTACAAATTACAAAACCTGTGAGATAAAGAAAAAGGGAGATTTGAAACTGTGAGATAAACTGTTGTGAGATAAAACATTTGCTCTTCCTCCAGAAGCTTCCTGAACAGCAAAGAAATCTTTGGTCAAGAGACAGCATTTACCTGAATTGTTTTCCATCACAGTGTAAATTAGTTTGCAGACTCGTAGCAGCAGCATGACTTTCTTTTCAGGAGAATACATCTTCTGCATGGTCATGAACTTGACTTTAATCTTTTCAACATCTACAAAGTCTGGTGTTGGGACAAACACCCCAAGCTCCTGAGGATTCCGTTGTCGGACCAGTTGAAGGTTCTCTTTCAGCTGTTTCCAAGAGCCGTCAGCTGTATGGAACTCTTTTAACATCACCTCCACATGACCCTTGAGGGGCTTCAGGATGCACTTATGCATGGCCTTCTCCAACACCACATCTGCAAAGAGACAGGCAAACTTGGTTCATTAGCTGGCCAAGAACCGGCCATGATTTTTGCTCTCTTGAGGGAGAGAAAGAATGGAAACCATTTACTGAGGCCAGAATAATCATTTCGTTAAATTGCCATGTTCATTTTTAATGTCAAAACTAGTTCTAGATGCATTCTTGACAGGAAGAAAGACAGTCCACAATTCAGACATCATCTTTATTCATGCTAATTTTTAAAAAAGAAAAACTCTAAAATAAAGAAAGTCAACGGTGCAAAATACAGTCCCTATTTGTATGAATGTACAAAGAGCCCTGCTGGATCAACCCAAAGGTCCATCAAGTCTAGCATCCTTTTCCCATAATAGCTATCCAGTTGCCTCTGGAAACCCCACAACAGGAGCTAAGTGACACTGCACGCTCCCCACCAACTAGCCTTCAGAGACACACTGCTTCCAGCAATGGAGACAGGGCTCAGCCATTGCAGCTATTAGCCACTGATAGCCTTACTCTCCCTGAACTTGTCCAATCCTCTTTTAAAGCCACACACATTTCCAGCTATCCCTAAATCTTGTGGGAGCAAATTCCATAGTGTAACTAAGTGCCGCATGATGCAGTTCAGTGCTTTGTTTTGTCAGTCATGAATCCCATGTTCAGCTTCACTGAATGGTCCCAGCTTCGAGTACTGTGAGAGCCGGAGAGTAACTTCTTTCTATCCACCTTCTCCACTTTCTTTTTTAAAAAAAATATATTTTTACTAAAGATTTCTTTGTTTACAAAAATACAGACATTGTTTCAAGATCAGTTTCATTTGTTATGAGACATTAGTGTTGCATGCAGTATTAGGTTGGGAAGAAAAGAGGAGAACGGAAGGGGAAGGGTGGGTGGGGAGGGTGCGGGTGGCAATGCTTCTATTCTTCTACTGTATGTGTGGGGTTTTGTGTCAGCGTCACTTGTGTGGGTCCTCTTTCTATTCACTTGTTGTATTTCCTTGGTTGGGAGAGAGGTTGGGGGTGGCCTAGGGGGTGGTTGGCTGTATTTGGTTGGCTTTAGTGAGATTTGTTTATGCATGTGAGTGTGTGAGAGGGTGGGTTTTTGGTTAGCCAGATTGATTTGTATGCTGTTGGCAGATTGTTGTTGTTGTATTGTTGGGCTATGTATGTGATAAAGGGGACATACCGTGGTGAAGGCATCTTCTTCTATTTGTCCCCATGTCAGTTTCAGTTTATTGGTTAGTTTTTCTACTAAGGCTGTTTCCCATACTATTTGATACCATGGTCCAAGCTTACTCCTAACAGGTCTCTCCAGTGTCTGGCTTTGAGGCTTCTGGCTGCTGAGAGTAGGTTGGTAATGAGCTCTTTATAATGTGAGTGGGCATTATTATCTTGGAAGATGTTCAGTAGGGCCAGTTCTGGGGTAACTTCTAATACTTGCTTAGTTATTTTGAATATTTCTTGCATGACTGATGTCCAGAAGAGTTGGATTTTGGGACATTCTCACCACATGTGGAGGTATGTGCCTGTGGAGGTGCATCCTCTCCAGCATTTTAGTGAGGTTCCTGGGCATATGAGCACTAGTTTCTGTGGTGTTCTGTGCATTTGGTTCTTACTTTCTAGACTGGAGATGGTGTTAGTGAGGGTTTCCACTCTGGAGGTCAGGTTGCTGATTATTTTCTTCAGGGGAGTCACTGTGTTCTTCAATAGTTCTGCTAGTCTCAGTTCCATTTCCCTCAGGCCTCATTTTGTTGTTGGGTTGTTGTCATCCTGGGGCTATGTTGTGGTCTCAGTGCTGTTCATCATCTCCCTGGTTGGTGCCATCTCAATCTCCCTGGTGACCTTGTTTTGAGATGTGGTGGTATCTTTTTGGAGTGGTGTGTTGTGCTTAGGAGTTTTGGAGGTGGTGGTTCCTGGGTATTGTTGAGTTGCTGAGTTGAACCAGCATTGTTGACTAGTGGCTTTTATAGAACGTCTGGATTAGGCGGCTATTTTTGTGATGTCAGGGCTGTATTTTAAGGACTTCTCTAGGGTCACCTCACCTCAGTGATGTTGGTGAAGCCGGAAGCAGACAAGCAGACAGGCAGAAAGACAAGCAGAACAGACAAACAGTTGACATAAAGGGATTAACAAACAGAGATGCAAGAGACCAATGGAGAGGGGCCAGAGGGAGGGTGTGTGTTGAGGGGGTTGTTTGTGGACACACCCCTACACACTCATACACACAAATGAGGGAGTGGGGTCCAGTTAAGGGTGGGAAGTGGGGTTGGGATATCGTAGTAAAAAGTTAAAAATTAAAGGCTGGCAGGGTAGTATTCAAAAAACAAAAAGAAAAAGGGGAAAAGAAAAAAAGAAAAGGAACAGTAGAGTAAAATAAAAAGGGAAAATAAAGGAAAAAAATAGTAATAGTAATAGTAATGATAAAAAATTGCAGTGGTGGTTCAAGTTATAGTATGAGGTAAGGTAAAGGTACCCCTGACCATTAGGTCCAGTCGTGGATGACTCTGGAGTTGCGGCGCTCATCTCACTTTATTGGCCGAGGGAGCTGGCGTTTGTCTGCAGACAGCTTCCGGGTCATGTGACCAGCATGACTAAGTCGCTTCTGGCAAAACCAGAGCAGCACACGGAAACGCCATTTACCTTCCCGCCAGAGCGGTCCTATTTATCTACTTGCATTTTGAAGTGCTTTCGAACTGCTAGGTGGGCAGGAGCAGGGACCGAGCAACGGGAGCTCACCCCGTCGTGGGGCCTCGAACCGGCCACCTTCTGATTGGCAAGCCCAAGAGGCTCAGTGGTTTAGACCACAGAGCACAAAAGTGGGAGGTGCTATTGAAAGTGGATGGCGAGATATATGTATGAAGGTGTGTGATATTATTATTATTATTATTATTATTATTATTATTATTAGTTGGGCAGGAAGGAGAGAGAAGAGAAAAGAAAGGGGATGAAAAGAGTAGGGATTTTATGAGAGAGAGAGAGAGAGAGAGAGAGAGAGAGAGAGAGAGAGAGAGAAAGAAAGAAAGAAAGAAAGAAAGAAAGAAAGAAAGTAAGATGTTGAGGTGGTGGTATCTGAAAGTTTGTGTGTGTGTGTGTGTGTGTGTAAAAATAAAAAGTATATAAAAAGTGTTTTGAGAGGGGGGAAATGTGACGATAATAATGGGAGGGCAGGGGGGAGAAAAAAACCCGTCATTTCCCTTCTATTTAATTTAAAAAATGAGAAATAAAAAATATAAAAAGAGGAGGAACTTAGCGGGAAGCTGCAGTCCCAGGAAGTGACCTTTGTTGGTTCAGGGCCCCTTTATGGGTGCTGCCATTTTAATTCTTGAGCGTTTAAAAAATAAAATAAAATAAATGTATTAATTTTTTTTTTTTAATTTAGAAAATAACTTTTTTGGATCCTGTGTCCATTTCCAGTCACCAGCGGCACCCCTCTGCCGGCAGGGGGGAGCTGCACAGTGCCCATCTTCTCCCGGGCGATACTTTTTGTGTGGCTCCCTGACAGGGCCTGGCCTGCTTCCCTCGCACCAGTCACCATACGGGTCGATCCCCGTCCTGGTGGAGCCGAAGTCGTCGGGGGTTGGGGCTCCACACAGCCTTCTCAACCTTTGCGTCATCTGGGCAGCCCAGGACTTCCGTACACACTGCCCAGGCTTGCACCCTGGAGAGGTCACTTTGGTGCTACTAATGCAGCAGTTTGACTTCATGGCTGGAGGCACACTCCATTGTCTCTCGAACAGATGGATGCTAACAACAAGTCTCGGAAGTACAGCGGCCCCATTGTCAAGTGTTTGTTCTCAGCACTTTTGTCAGGGTTTGCTGGCCTGTGCTTTCATCATCTTTTTCTTTTTAAAAAAGTTGTATGGTGTCATGCTTAAACATCCGTACGTACCATTTTTTTCCACTGCTACTGCTATCATTTTACTAAATGGCCATGTATATAGTAAAATAGAAACATTATGAGATCATGTTCTTACCGTCATTTGTTGGGCAGCTCAGACACAGAAGCAGAAGGATTTGGCCAAAGCCAAGCACATTCAGCCTCAATGCTACACTCAACAGCAATCCCTTAACTCTACAGAAAACAGTCAACAGCCCATCTCCTCACCCGTGTTAGAAATTCCGCGGGTGCCAGGTGCATTTTGCTCCTGGTGCAAATCCAGTTGTGACTACATGGAGATTTCTGGGCGCCAAGTTGGAGACTGACATCTCCACTGAGCCAGCTGACTCGTGAGCAGTCCTCTATCATCACATCAAGGAAAGTAAGTGCAGGACTGAGTACAGATATATTTGATGGCAGCTGTCTAGTCCCCTCTCCAAACCCCAGTAATAGGCAGTGTATGTAGCCATGAAAAGATGGTCATAAACATTAATGAACTGACAATATAATGGAATGACCATGCAACCCACTGCAGAGGCAGAATAACATCCATTTTCAAAAACCCAAAGTGCAACTTCTAACCATACAAATAAAAACAAAACATGGAGGAATAAACAGGAGGTAAATGTCCTTTTGAAGACAAGAGTGCCTGGCGTGCTCTGGTCCATGGGGTCACAAAGAGTTGGGCCCGACTAAACAACTAAACAACAACAACAAATGCACTTTTGTAAAATACAGTGGTACCTCGGGTTACATACGCTTCAGGTTACATACGCTTCAGGTTACAGACTCCACTAAACCAGAAATAGTACCTTGGGTTAAGAACTTTGCTTCAGGATGAGAACAGAAATCGTGCTTCACAGCGCAGTGGCAGCAGGAGGCCCCATTAGCTAAAGTGGTGCTTCAGGTTAAGAACAGTTTCAGGTTAAGAACGGACCTCCGGAACGAATTAAGTACTTAACCCGAGGTATCACTGTATACGAATTATGGATCAGTATGAAGATATACATACTTTCCTTGAGAATTCAAACAAACTACCCCATCTAAAAATTGAAGGATGGCACATGAGCAGTGATGCACAACTCTCATAGGCCTAAAGGGATTTGTTATGAATCAGTTCCTTAGTAAGATGACACACACCTCTTTGGGATTAAAGAAGCACATTGGTGTGGATGGAGGAAGTGATTCTGCAGCAGGAAGCACTTACACATGACACATGGGCTTATGAAGTCAATAACAACCACTGTAAAAAGCATTAGGGGTGACAGAGTTGCACTTTAAAAAATTGAAGAAGGAATTGTTGTAGCCAGCTTTTAGCTCTAAAAATTCATCCTCCTTCCACCCCCACATACAAGCTGCTTTGCAGCTAAAATCTGGGAACTAAATGCAACACTGTTTCCCAGCTTATGAGCCTACCATACACAATACAGGGTCAATATTTGTAACCTTGAAGTAATGTTTGCACACCTAAGAGATAACCACAAAGGCAGCCCTTTATCAGTTGTGCATAGCTTGGCTTCTTCTAGGCCACATTCTTTCAAAATTCCTGACACCTTCTCCTAAACCCAGGGCTCAACTTTCCTGTCTCTTTGTTAACAAGGGGAAAACTGCCTCCTGGTGCAATCAGTGCAATGCAAACAGCAGCAAAATGGATGGGACAACTGCTTATCCCAGGCTGTATACAACACAGCACTAAGCGGGTGATGCTTAGCAGGTTTCATCATTGCACAACTGAATGTCCCCCCCCTTTCTTTCCCCCATGAAGTTCCTAAATCTGTTCTGAGAGTCTCCCCCATCCCTCTGGAGCAGATTTGGGGATGATGGGGGGGCACACACAGGGTGTGATGAGGGAAGTCCCATTGTGCCATCCTTTTTATTTTGCTCAATGCCCATTTGTTACTGGGTAGCATATAAATATTTTTAATTAAGTGCTCACCCACAAGCCCATTTGCTCTGCCACCTTCCCCCGGGGAAAACCTGTGGTTTACTGCTGAATTGGAACAAATGGCAGACTTAGAGGTAAAGAGCAAGTTTTCCAGGGGAAAGCTGCAAGGCAAATGCAAAACCACTTGCACCTGTGCCTAGAAAGACAGGACAAGCAGGAAACTGCTCAGACCCGTGCTTTCTCGGCATGGGGCACTTCGGGACATCCAGGAGTGTGAACAAGCAATAAGTAAATGTATGATGGTTCTGGGAACTGGAAAGAGATTTATTTTTTTTAACAGTCCCATTATAATCTTTGGCAAAGCTGTGGGCTTATTAGACCTTACTCCTTCCTTCTTTTCTTTTTTTTATTATCATGCTTGATTACTTCTGAGCAGCAAGATGTTAATGTCAGACAAGTAAAAAATAGTAGCTACTTTGCTATAAAATTCAACACATGTATGAGGAAAGTCGCCCAAAAACTAATAGAACACAGAAACATCTGTCAACAGACCTTCCAATGATTTTGTTGGCAAATCTACCGTATTGACCTGAATATAAGCCTCACCTTTTCCCCAAATTCCGACCGTGAAAAGCTAAAGTGTGGCTTATATTCACGACCTTAAGGTATGCAGCCAGGAGTGCGGGGCAAACAGCGCCAGGAGCATGGCAAAGCGGTGCCCGCCCTGTGCATAGTCCCCCGTCCTCTCCCACAAGGCCGGGAAGGGAGAGAGCGAGGAAGGGGAAAGGCTGCCAGCAACGCAGCGTGAGGCCCCCCCCCCCATATGTGTGGGATGTGAAACACATAGTACAACATTCCTAGAGTGGACATGCTAGGGAATGCTTTGTATCACCCAGGAGATACAAAGTACCCACAAACTCATTATGTTTACTGGGAAGTCTCAAGTAGTATGTTTAGGTTTACAATCTCAAAGTATTTTTAATCACCACATACCTCTCTCCAATGTTATGACAGAAACTAATGAGGCAGATGAGAATAGTTGTCATAGATAATTTGTAATTATGTTGACCGACTTAATTAAAGCTGTCTTAGCCATTTGAAAGTGGAAAGAGGAAGTGCTTTAATAGAGTGAGCAGTTTCCTTGTGACTTCAGGAATGTCCATCTGCATCCTGTACTGAAACACTCTTTTGCAATCTTTTAAAGCAGCACATTATTTTAATAAAACAAAAAATACTTGCACGATCCGCTACCATTAAAGGGGCTCCTGTATTATAGACTCACAGAGTTGGGAGGGATTCTGAGGGTTATCTAATTCAACCTTCTGCAATGCAGGAATATCAGCTAAAACATCCCTGAGAGATGGCCATCCAACCTCTGCTTAAAAACCTCCAAGGAAGGAGAACCCACCGTTTCCTAAGCTCTTACTGTCAGAAAGGTCTTCCTGGTGTTTAGTCAGAATCCATTGATTCAGGTCCACAGCAGCAGAAAACAAGTTTGCTTCATCTTCCACGTGACAGCCCTTTAGATATTTGAAGATGGCTATCACATCTCCTCTCAGTCTGCTCTTAACCAGGCTAAATATACCTCAACCATTCCTTGTAAGGCTTGGTTTCCAGACCCTGGTTCATCTTGGCCACCCTCATCTGCACACATTCTAGCTTGTCATTATCCTTCTTAAACTATGTCACCCAGAACTGGACACAGGACTCCAGGTGTGATGTGGCCAATGCACAATAGAGCAGGACAAGAGACCAGATGTTGATGCAGCCTAGAAGAGCATTAGCTTATTTTGCAGCTGCGTCACATTCTTGACTCTTATTAAGTTTGTGGTCTACTAGGACCCCTAGATCATTTACACATGTTCTACTGGCAAGCCAGGTGTTCCCCATCTTATATTTTTGCATCTGGTTCTTCCTGCCTAAGTGAAATTCATGTTGTTAGTTTGGCCCCAGTTCTCCAATACGTTAAGGTCAATGCCAAGTGGCATTGGCTGCTCCTCCCAGTTTTGTATCATTTGCAGATTTGCTGAGCACCCCCTTGATTCCTTCATCCAAACCATTTATAGACATTGAACAATAACAGGCCCAGGACAGAACCCTGTGGCACCTAACTTGTCACTTTTGCCCAAGAAGATGAGGATCTATTAGTGAGCACACTTTGGATTCTATCAGGCAAACGGCTACAAATCCACCTAACAGTTACCTTGTCCAGTCCACATTCTACCAACTTCTCCACAAGAATATCATAGGGGACTATGTCAAAAACCTTACTGAAATCTGGATGCACTTCATCCATAGCATTTATCTGATTCATCAAGCTTGCAACTCTATCAAAAAGAAAAACGAAAAGAGATTCATCTGGTGCTCACAGAACAACCATTTAATTATTTGTTGTAGGATTCATATTTTATTTTGGGATTTTGTTTTTATTATTTTCTCTCTCTCTTTTCGTTACATATTGGAAATCAAAAAAACTATTTTTAAAAATACACTACGTCCACTGATCCACCAAGTTTGTAACTCTATCAAAAAAAGAAATGAGATTCGTCTGGCATGACCCATGCAGGGTCTTCATAATCACAGTGCTTTACAAAATCAAAAACAAAATACTAAAGCATTCTACACACACTCTTGACACTCAATTGTCAACATCTGCCGCAGTGGATTTCCCACCTAGAACCTTATTCAAATGCACTATACCCTGCTTGGTTTCCCCACCTATTGGATAGGATGTTTTAATGTATTTCCCCCCTTCTACACTGCCTTGGTTTTAATGTGTGTATGTGGGATCTTTTTGTTTGTTTGGTTATAAGTCACTTTGGATTGCAACTTACAAATTAAATCAATAAAAAAAATAATGATCAAAAAACATTTCAGTTTTAGTGGAGCAAAGGAGACAAGTTTTTCCTACTGTCTGGGGACAGGCAATTTGTGGTAATATCACAAATTTTATGGTCTACTTTTAGTACAGTGGTACCTCAGGTTACATACGCTTCGGGTTACATACGCTTCAGGTTACAGACTCCGCTAACCCAGAACAGAAATCATGCTCCGGCGGTGCGGCGGCAGCAGGAGGCCCCATTAGCTAAAGTGGTAAAAAGGTAAAGGTACCCCTGCCCGTACGGGCCAGTCTTGACAGACTCTAGGGTTGTGCGCCCATCTCACTCTAGAGGCCGGGGGCCAGCGCTGTCCGGAGACGCTTCGGGGTCACGTGGCCAGCGTGACAAAGCTGCATCTGGCGAGCCAGCACAGCACACGAAAACGCCATTTACCTTCCCGCCAGTAAGCGGTCCCTATTTGTGAGGAAGAAGCCACAACTCCTTTGTAGGGAACAGTTTCAGGATGTGGAGGCAACAGACCTCTAACAACACTGGATAGTATAGACTGAGGGGTGGGAATCAAAGCCAGGGTTGGGGCTGGAGCAGCTAGTGTCATGAAGGCATCTAAATGATGCTAGGTCACACCCTTTTTAATAAAGAAACTTAGTATAAGCCACACTTTAACAAAAGGGAGCAGGTAGGCAATCATGAATAGATTGTTACTGACAAAGAGCAACTGATTTAAGAGGGAAGGTCAAGTTTTCTTCCACAAATATACAATGAGAACAGAGTGCTTTTAGCTCTTCCAGGAATGAATTCTCATAGACTGCCATGCCAGAAATATATCGCTACATTTATAAAACATATAAATAGACCAGCCTGAGTTTACCTCAGCAATGAAAATAGATGAAAAGTAACTTTGGGCAGTTGATCTTCACAATACCTAAAGCAGACGTATCTAGAAAGATGCAGAAAACAAGTTCTGCCCCCACCTGCCCCGAAAACCTGACTTAGCTACTCCTAGCCTTTTATCTTTTATTTCAACTCCACACTTGGTTATACTGTCAGCTGCCAGCATGGAAACAGCCATAGGACACCTGTTGGGGTGGGAGAAGAAGATGCCAGCAATGGTGGAGATCACCATTAATTTCCTAACTGGGGAAAGCTGTTACTCACTCTGGTAAGCAGCTATCCCAGAGTCTGCTTGAGGCATACTCTGTAAAGAACAGCCATTGAAGGTTGGTTCCTAAAAGCTATTACGGCCAGACCCACCTGACAATAATACCACATGAAGGACTGTCTGGTGTGCAAAAATTCAAAAGGACACCACTGCTGCAACATAAAGGTAAAGGGACCCCTGACCATTAGGTCCAGTTGTGGCCGACTCTGGGGTTGCGGTGCTCATCTCGCTTTATTGGCCGAGGGAGCCGGTGTTTGTCCACAGACAGCTTCCGGGTCATGTGGCCAGCATGACTAAGCCGCTTCTGGCGAACCAGAGCAGCACATGGAAACACCGTTTGCCTTCCCGCTGGAGAGGTACTTATTTATCTACTTGCACTTTGAGGTGCTTTCAAACTGCTAGGTTGGGAGGAGCAGGGACCGAGCAACAGGAGCTCACCCTGTCGCAGGGATTCGAACCACCGACCTTCTGATTGGCAAGTCCTAGGCTCTGTGGTTTAACCCACAGCGCCACCCGCGTCATACAAAGCTGCTATTTGCTAGAAAGCCAACCAGATAGTTTTGTTTTCTTCAAAAGGGGGCATGCTCTTTTATCTGTCATGCAATGTGATGCATGCACTGTGCAGCACTGAGGACCCACTAGCATTGCTGCCAAGTCACCAGGCCCCATAGAGCAGGATGTGCTGTTACCAAAAGGAAGTGAAAGCATTGCATCCCCACGACTGCTTGGGTACATGCATAGTGCACCTATTGGTTCACTGAGCAAGTATGATGGGAAGCAGCAGTGTATGCCTGCCACAGGCAGCATGGAGGCAAGAGTTTGGGCAGAATGGAGGGAGTAGGTGAGCAGGATGAAGATCGCTTGCAAGAAATCCCAGTACACAGTTTCAGGTATCTGAAGTGGTCTGCAGAATAGCACATGCAAACTCTGAAGTGGGTGAAAAGAGTTGGGAAAGCAACTTATTCTACAGGACATCTCCCTCTCCTCAACTTCAAGCATGCAAGGCTTTAGTTGTGTACATATGTATGTGCGATCAGCTAATTCACATTGAGATGATAAATGTGTACTTGGTTGCATTGCTTCAGACAGTGGATGGAGCTGATATGATCTGACTGCTCCTTCTTGTGAAAAGCAGTAATAATAATAAAAATTAAAATCCCTGCATATAAAACAAACTATTAAGTCAGGGAAAAGCGTAGCCTTCATTTAAGCTGACTGAGGCTTGTGGTCCACTGAGACGGAAATGAGGTCAGGTTTTTGGCAGCCTTAAAATACCCCAAGGAAATCTTGGAGGCTCTGTGTATTGCGCACTTTGGGAAGACATTGAGATCTGATAACATGTGAATGGTTCAGAAGCTGGAGCATTTTGTGCTTCTGCGCTTTCTAAATATTTCAGCAATAATGTTAGTCTAATTTAGATGAAGGAACTGGGAGAACAGCTGAAAGGTATGTCTGGGTGATATATTGATATATTGTCCAAAACTGGTTTCAAGACCACATCGTGATAACCCTCTCAAAATAAATGAGCTGGCAATATCTTGTGAGTCATATGCAAAAATAATGATACTGGAAAACACCAGGAAGTCAGCTGGAGTTTCTGCGTCTTCCTGGGTTGAATGAGCGGGCGCTCTTTCCTCCCTTCTCTCTCTTGTGTGTGCATGCGTGTGCCTGAAAGCAGTCAAAGAAAGCATGGTTTTGTGAAGCTAACTGATGCTGAAGTTTAAGGAAGCATACACCCCACAGCTCTGGCTCACGTGACCCAGCATGGAGGCTTGCTCAGCTGTAGGACTGGGAGTTGTATCTCGGTTGCTTCTTCCTCCTCACCTTACTTCCTCCTTATTTCAGACGTCGTGATTTATCAGTACTGTATATCATGATATTCAGCTGGTGATATATCACAATGTTGAAAGCCAGACATCGCCCAGCCCAACTGCAGGGGCTCTACAGGGTTTCAGGCAGAGGTCCCTCTCAGCCCTACCTTGGAAAATGAGCCCAGAGCCATTTGTATGCATGATATGTGCTTTCTCTCTGAACTATGGTCCTTCCCAAGTCCCTCATAGTAAATGAAGAAAAATAAATAATGTGCAAACAGCCTGAAAGCAGAGTAAAGAGCTGTTCATAACACAATCTTTTATCAGCCCGGCTCCCCATCACTGCACTCTGCTAGCAGCTCTCTATGCCAGGCAGTAACATCTTGCCCTGAAGGTCAGTTAATCGCAATCCACTGTTGAGTTACTTATTTTAGAAGCAACTGAGGTGAACATTTCATAAAAGACTATGGTGTGGTGATAGGGAGAAATAGGAAAACTTTTTATATTTAAGTAAGACCTCTGTGTATAGGGCGGTATAACTCAAATAATAAGAATAATAATACTCAGATATGTAGTTATGTATATTAATTTCAAAATAGTTCAGTTTAGGTATATTTCATACATATTTCACATCTCTATTTGCTTTTAAAGTTTGATTTCACTGGTATTTCCTTATGGATATTTTATACTGTTCTATTTAATCAGCTTATAAATTTTCCTGATTAAGCGATATACAACCTTTGTAAAAAAAAAAAGGGGGTTGTATCCATAACTGCATGGGCAGCATTCCACTTGCAAAGCAAGGTTTCTCCTTCCTCACCTCCCCACCCCGCAATCTGCTCCGAGGGTCCCCCCAAATCTCTGGAGCAGAATTTGAGGATGGAGGCAGAGCCTGCAGGGGAGATGAAGGGGAAGCTCTGTTGCACACTTAGAAATCTGTTCTGCAGACAACCCAAGGTGTTTATTCATTTCCCTGGTGGATTTGTACCATTAGAAAGAGGCAAAAGCTACATCTCTAGACATGGCGCTGTTGAAAATAATATAAAAGGCTGAAACCTATTTTTTTGGTCTTTGTTTGGAAATCAAACCATCTGGCTCATCTCAAAGCCAGCTCTGAGGTAATATTTGTGTCTCCTGGAGTGATTCTTGGTGACTGTATATATGTGAAGAAAGGGCTGGCAACTGACTGAAGTGTTTTTAGACAGTTAAAACATCATTTTAAAAGTAATGGTTATATCTTAAACAGCTGTATTACTAAAACAATTTGCAGTAAAATAATTCAATATGAAACTCCATTTCTGCTTGAAACATTCATTTAATTTAAGCTGACCTACTTTTCTACTCTGCCATTTTAGCTGGTACTCTGCTGGGCACCAAATTTCAAATACACTAGTTTGTTAACATTTGAAGAAGCCAGGAATTATTATCCTGTTTTGTTTTATTTATTTATTTCCAAATGTATAAACTGTTCTACATTCAAAAAATACCTGAGCAGTGTACAAAACTAGAACGAAAAACCATAAAACATTGTTAAAAACAGGAAACTAATGATAATTAAAAGTTGCAGGAATAAAATGGCCTAATTCGGGAAGGCTTTAGAATAAAGAAAAGTTTTCAACCAAACCTTGCTGAAAGACAGTATGACAATACGTCACCATACACTACTTGGCAGAGGAGAAGGCAAAGAAACAATTAAGGGCTTACTCTTCACACTATCAACAAAAGCAGCACAGCCAAAATCACCAGCCATATCTGCACAAAGCAGGCCTCCAGCACCAGCATTAAATGGCTGCTGGAATGAGGACACATGCTCACATTAGCACCCTGCATTCCCTGAAAAGTTTCATTCCAGGCTGAAAGCAGGCTTCCACTGCAACTCCCGCCATTTGTGTGTGGATTAGGCACAGGAGCAGTGCAAGCTGGAGTAAGGTAAAGATAAAGGTACCCCTGACCATTAGGTCCAGTCGTGACCGACTCTGGGGTTACGGTGCTCATCTTGCTCTATAGGCCAAGGGAGCCGGCGTACAGCTTCCAGGTCATGTGGCCAGCATGACCAAGCCGCTTCTGGCGAACCAGAGGTGCACACGGAAACGCCGTTTACCTTCCCGCCGGAGAGGTACCTATTTATCTACTGGATGGATGTGCACAGTGGAATTATGCAAAAACTTCTGGCTCTCCAGATATTGCCTGAAAAATAATGACTGGTGCAGTATAGGGGCTTAGAGTAGGGACATCTCAAGTTGGCTATGAACCCTGCAATTCTAGATCTGAAGATATGAGGGTAAGAGCAACATGTTCAAAAAGACCCTTTCAAGCATGGAGGACCTGACTATTAGCCACACTCACTAGCCTGAGTTGGAGTTCAGCAACATCCAAAGGACCATAGGTTCACCACCCCTGTTCAAGAGTGCCCTTCCTACAATATAACATAGGGATTTGGGAAAAGGGGTCCCAAAGAAAATTATTGCTCGGTAAAGACTTATTTGCATTCTTCATAAGTAATTTTTCATAAGCAATTGTAAAGGAATTTGCTGCTCCATAATGGCAACTGGTTAATGTGGCTTGACATCAGACAAACTGATGGACCTATCAAGGGCTATGATGTTGCATGAGGTTCCCAAGTTCCCAAGTATGTGTACAGCAACTGCTTTAGATAGTAAATGGCAAGAGTGGCTGGCTGCTTTCGAGTCCAGTTTGTGGGCTTCACAGGGTCACCTGGTTGGCCATTGCTGGGAATGGATGCGAAACTAAAGTTTATGTGAAGTAGATGGTACACTAAAAAAAACAAGCTATGTTAAGTATTAAAGTATTATTACTATTAGGCTCTTCATTCTTTGTCCAAACATTAAATAACAGACATCTAGTTAAAACCTTTCGATTTTGTCTCACCCTAAAATCTTTTCCTACGTTACTAGGGAACAGGTATCTGGAGGTTATTTGAAGCAAGCTTAGTACTGAAGGCATCACAACACCAGAAGCAAAGCTGGAACAAATAAGAAAATGAAATACCACAGTTTAACCTGTAAATAAATGAATGCAACTGTTTTTCTAGCTTTGACTTTTATTTTTGTGCCCAAGGTAAGATTGAAATGGTGAAATAAATTGAGGAGAAAATGGATTAGCCGGGTGTTTGTTCTACTGTCTGTTTGGAATGACTCAATCCATCCGCCACATAAGCTCTGTGCTTAAATCAGCAAGATCTGATGCATCTGCTCTGTTGTGGTTACTTGCAAATCTCAAGACTGGTGAAGGCAGCAAAACTGCTCCAAAACTTGCCGCTCTGCATAATGAGAGATTGCTCACAGGCCCTCAGTTGCTCAACTAAACTCACCCAAGCTAAAGTACAATGATCCTCCACATACATAGTCATTAGCATATGAAAAAGTTGTCATTTTTAACAACCCACCAAAACCAACATAGTTTAAACCACACCCTTGTGGGAAGCAGCAAAAGTCCAAACAAACACAAGAAAAAACTGATATTTCTTTGTGAATTGTAAAAAGAGCATGCTGCTAAAAAGCAAGGTTAAAAGTTTTAGAGCACTGCAAAATCTTTGATATACAGCATAAAGGTAAAGGTAAAGGTACCCCTGCCCGTACAGGCCAGTCTTGACAGACTCTGGGGTTGTGCGCCCATCTCACTTAAGAGGCCAGGGGCCAGCGCTGTCCGGAGACACTTCCGGGTCCCGTGGCCAGCGTGACATCGCTGCTCTGGCCAGAGCCAGAGCCAGAGCCGCACACGGAAACACCGTTTACCTTCCCGCTGGTAAGCGGTCCCTATTTATCTACTTGCACCCGGAGGTGCTTTCGAACTGCTAGGTTGGCAGGCGCTGGGACCGAGCAGCGGGAGCGCACCCCGCCGCAGGGATTCGAACCGCCGACCTTTCGATCGGCAAGCCCTAGGCGCTGAGGCTTTAACCCACAGCGCCACCTGCGTCCCTGATATACAGCATAGTATCATATAAAGCCACCAGACTATCTTGAGTTTCGGGAGAAAAATAATCACAGGATGTTGTTTCATTGGCAACATATCCCCTTTACACTGGATCTACAATGAGTCATACTTATGGAAATAGCTACTCGATTCAGGGCATGCCAAAGTTTCAGTACAAAAACACTTAACTACTTTCTTTGGGAATGGTTATCAGCTAGCACTGAATACAAATTCCTATGCTGGATACCCAACAGCATATGAGAACACCAAGTCAATGGGGAGGAAAGCAGTTCGATGAAATGAGCTCACATGGAAAGTATTTTGCCTGAGGGAGGTACATCAGGAAAATAGCTTTCAGTGTTCTTGTTTTGGTTGTTTAAATACCTATAACACCAAAGGCACATAAAGATGGGCAGAAACAATATCTTAAGGAACTAACCTGCATTTTCATACCACATCCCCTCTATCTTTCTAAAATGCTTATATATGCAACACAGAGCAAACAGGATCTGAGGAAACCCTCTTCTCTCTTCCGTATGAATCTTAGACTTGCATAAGAAATGGTCCCGTTTAAGTTCTGGAACTGAGCTCCAGGTGCCCTTGACAAGAAGAAAGTGAGGGGAGAGCCTTTTGTTCGGTGATGGCACCCAATCTGTAGAATGCCATTCCCCCACAAGTAAAAGAGGCCCAAACCCTTTTACCATTCAGTAGACAAAATTAAAACCATTAAATACTTTGGTGAATAAATAGCTTACGCTTTGAAATTTTATGGTATTGCTTAAATTTTCCCCTGCTTTAAGTCTTTCTAGAAGATCTTAATTATATATTGTTCTGCTGCTTTTACTGACTTGTTGATTTCTGTGCACTGCTGAAAAAAATTAAATAGAAAAGCAGTTGGATGGGCAGTGTATAAGTAAATGGTGGTGGTGAAGAAATATTTTAAATAAATAAATAATAATAATAATGTGTTGCTGTCCTGCAGTACAAAAGCAAGAACATAAGATGCTACATGGAAAACGGAAAGATATTAAATATCTGTGTTTAGAAGATGCTTGATTTTAAGTGACTGTTAGTAAGCCATGCAACCTCATCTCACACATGTTTGCACACACACAGGGTTGCAACTGCAGCACAATCCCGTGTTCACTTGGAGATAAATCCTACTGTGTTCAGTGGGGCTTGCTTCCAGGTAAGTGTGCACAGGACTGCAGTCTTAATCCTTTAAGATCAAACATCAGCTTCGAGTATATTGTATTTCTGGAAAAAAGCATGTACAAATGCAATGCTCTATTTTTCCCTCTGTCCCCCTGCCAAGTCTAGATTGCAAGTCTCTTGGGGCAGGGTCCTGACTTTTACTTAGGCTACCTTGTGAAACTGATGGTGTTGTATGGAATAAATTATGTATTTCATGAAGTGCTTTTCTTCTAGAAGAAAAGGTGCCGGGACTTGCCATGAAGTTGTGACAGTAGGTGTCACATTTTTAACCAGTGCTTTTCTTTGGGGTGGGGAGTGGGGATGGTGCCAGTACTGCGTAATAATAATAACAATAACAATAATTTTATTATTTATACCCCACCCATCTGGCTGGGTTTCCCCAGCCACTCTGGGTGACTTACAGCTTATATAAAAACATAATAAAACTTCCCGATAAAGGGCTGCCTTCAGATGTCTTCTAAAAGTTGTGTAGTTCTTTATATCCTTGACACCTGAAGGGAAGGCATTCCACAGAGAGGGCACCACTACTGAGAAGGCCCTCTAACTGGTTCACTTGAGTACCCCCAGAAAAAAAGCACTGGTTTCATGCAAACTTTCCTCTTGTAGGCTTTGTTTTGTTTTGAAGTATACGGGATTTTAACTAGGAGAAGCAACTGGAACTCTGACCATTAACAGAAGACCTGGACCTTTCCAACAAGTATGGAAACTGCAGCTACAAGGACAGCATGTTTTCACTTTTGACAGGTGAGGAGAGGCAAACAGACCAGACACTTGCTTACCTATTTGGTCTTCTGGAATCAGGGACTCAATTGGAGGATCCAGTTCAGAGCTCTGAGACAAGTAGCTCTTGACTTGGGTCATAAACTGCCGAATAGTCTGAAGCATGTCTGTGCTGGAAACATGGCACTCCTTATTCTCCTGCAGGAAGCTTACGTAATCCTGAACCAGGCACCCAAAATAGGTGCGCTTATCTCGAGACATCTCTGCTATTTTCTTGATCATCCTCTTCTCTGGGGTCATGAAGGAGCTGAAAACTCCGCTCACTTTCCGCAGCTGGGATTTAACAATTTTGGGAAGCACAAAGGAGCTAGTCCTTTTCTTTTTAGGCTTCAAGGGTGGCGCCATGCTCTCCTGGTCGCTTTCCCCCTCATACTCTTCCAGGCTGCTGTTAGTATCCCCATCGTAAGGAAAGAGCGGCATGCTCCGATCAAAGTCAAGCGAGTCAGAGGAGGATGTGGAGAGGCTCATGTCGCTTAGTCTCTGTCTGCCTCCATTCCACTGTACTTGTGACTCAGAGTGTGCAGCTAAGCTCTTTTTGCTCTCTGCAAAGTTCTGCTGAGGCGGGGCTCCACCTGGAATGTGAGCAGCTTCTGAGCCATGCACTGAGTTATGGCTCGGTCTAATTACAGCCGAGCTTTTTGCACTGCTCTCTGCTTCTAAAGAGAGCGCCTTCTTCTTCAGGCGAGGCGGTGGGACAGGAGCAGGCGTCTTCTGCAGCAAATCCAAGTTCCAGTTTTTGTTGTGGTCGGCAGTTTCCAGCAGACTTGCCTGGTTTATATTCCTGGACAGCTGAGGGCTTGCAACCAGGCTATGAATAGAAGGTGGGGGTGGCCGAGGTGGAGGGGAGCGAGCCCTCTCTGGGCAGTTCACATCTTGAGTTCTTGGGCACTGTCTTTTCAAATTTCCACTGACATCCTGGCTATGCACTTTCAAGAAGAGAGGATTAATAAAACACAAGGCTCCGTTGGTCTGGCTGCATTCCAGCTCCGAAGGCGTTCTGGTTCTTATAGAATGAACTCCATTTATGAGGCAGAGCTGCTGGGAGCCTTTATATATGCTGTCTGAAGGCAGAGGCTTCTGGACGAGGGAAGGATTTTGCAGTCTCTTGTTAGCTGGAGAACTCCAAAAATCTGAAAGTAATTATTTGGTTAGTGTAAGAATGCCAATATTATATAGCAAGTGATCAGAACACTCTGCTCAACAACATTTGTGCTCAAGCAAATAGTTCTTTGACTTTCCGTAAAGGGCAGACCCAAGACATTTTGGGCACTGAGGTGGGAAATCCAAACGGCCCCTCCTTCTTCCCCTCTGCAACAGACATGTGCACACACAGCACAGATGACCTGGCAGGCTCTCCTGCAGCAGCCTCAGTTCACTTGAGCAGAGTTTCTGCAAAATAACTTTCTGCTAGTCCCTTGGTCAGACTTGCCCGTTTACCTCTTTGGCCCAAATCTGCTGCCAAAGTTCACCACCTGACTTTGCCTCATGGCAGACCTGCCTATGTCTCCAAAAACTAAGTTTCTTAAAGTATATGGGGGGAGCGGGGCTTCTGAAGAAACACCCCTAAGTGCTTGGGCTTGAATATAACATGGCAGGTTATCTTCGCTTGTACCAATGATGGCAGCACTCCTAAGAAGCAGCCTTCTACGCAGACTTTCTCCCCTCTTGGTGAATTAATTCAGACACCACTCCAAATGAGCAGGCAGCCCCTGGCTTAGAACTGCATGTCTGCTTTCATTTCTAGATGCAGGGGCCTCAAAAAGCTGTGCCTATGGTTTGTCAGTTTACACCAATTGATTTGCTTCCTTAATATGAATTGAGATTCCGGGGAGACAACTGAGGGAGAATGTTAGGAACGTGATTGACATTATCGAATATTTAGATACTAGAATAGATATACAGGCGGCGCTGATATTTATAGATGCCGAAAAGGCATTTGACAATGTCTCTTGGGACTTTCTGAAAAAAAGTTTGAAAATGATGGGGATAGGAGAAAAATTCAGAAAGGGTATTGAGGCTATCTATTGGGAACAGAAGGCAAAACTGGTAATAAACAATTCAACATCAGATGCCTTCAATATATTTAAAGGAACTAGGCAAGGATGCCCCCTGTCTCCTTTACTATTTATAACAATATTAGAAATATTTAACAAGAGACTAAGGGAATCAAAAGAGGTTAAAGGAGTTAAGATTGGATCAAAGGAATACAAAATCAAAGCTTTTGCTGACGATATTGTATTAACATTAGAAGACCCAAAACAAAGTGTACAAGAAGCCCTGCAAAACCTTGAAGAATTTGGTGCTGTGTCAGGGTTCAAGGTAAATAAGAATAAAACTAAAATGTTAGTCAAAAATCTAACAAAGGATGAGACGACAGAATTAGAACAAAGGGCGGGAATTATGACCGCTAAAAAGGTGAAATATCTTGGGGTCTGGATCACGACAAAAAATATCAACTTATATAAAGACAACTATGAGGTCACCTGGAGGAAGATTAAGAAAGATTTAGAAATCTGGGAGAGAATGAAACTATCCTTTCTAGGAAGGATAGCGGTAGTTAAAATGAATCTTCTGCCCAGAATGTTGTTTTTATTTCAAACAATTCCTGTACTTAGAGGTTTGAGTCGATGCAAAGAATGGCAGAGAGCTCTCGCAAGATATATCTGGCAAGGGAAAAGACCCCGAATAAAAATGAAAATATTGGTGGATAAAAAAGAAAGAGGGGGCTTCTCCCTGCCGGATTTGAGTCTTTATTACGAGGCGGCATGTTTGGTATGGCTAAAGGATTGGATAAAACTGGAAAACACAGATTTATTGGATTTGGAGGGCTTTGACAACAGGTTCGGGTGGCACTCGTACCTGTGGTATGGAAAAGCCAAGATACACAGGGGGTTCTCAAATCACATTTTCAGGGGACCTATATTTCAGGTATGGGAAAGGAACAAAAATCTTCTAGAAAGAAAGACCCCATGGTGGATTTCACCAATAGAGGTACTGGCTATTAAGAAAATCAATATGGAAGAAAAGAATGCCACATATAAAGAACTTATAATTAAAACAGAACAAGGTGTCAAACTTAGACCGTATGAGGAGGTTAAAAACCAATTTACCAGCTGGTTGCAATATCACCAGGTGAATGGTTTATTGAATGAAGATAAAAAGAAAATAGGATTTGAAGATAAAAAATCTAGATTCAATGAAGAAGTGGTAGAGGGTGAGAGTAAAGTTCTATCTAAGATCTACAACATATTATTGGACTGGTACACAAAAGACGAGGAGGTGAAGGAGGTAATGATAAAGTGGGCGATGGATATCGGTCATAATATCGAGTTTGAAAGATGGTTGGAACTATGGAATAACAACATAAAGGTTACGGCTTGTATGGCATTGAGGGAAAATATCTGGAAAATGATGTATAGGTGGTATCACACGCCGGCAAAACTGGCAAAAATGTATAGATTAAAGAATAAAAGTTGCTGGAAGTGTGGAGAAGCAGAAGGCGACCTCTACCATATGTGGTGGTCTTGTAATAAAGTGAAAGTGTTTTGGGAATTAATTTATAATGAACTTAAAAAAATCTTTAAATACACCTTTCCCAAAAAACCGGAAGCCTTCTTGCTGGCAATGCCAGGCAAAGAAATTCAAAAAGAGGACAAAATGCTATTCCTCTATGCCACCACAGCCGCAAGAACCATGTTGGCGCAAAACTGGAAAACGGAAATAATACCTAGCATAAGCGACTGGAAAGTAAAAATGGTAAACTATGCTGAACTTGCTAGATTAACAGACAGAATACGAGATCATGATGAACAGAAATTTCAAAAAAACTGGAGTAAATATTGGAAATATATTGGAAATGAACTCTAGAAAGCACTGGCGGTTTTAGGATTAACACTTACAGAGAAAAATTAATATTTAAGATTAAAAAGAAAATACGTGATCGTGGAATTTATTTGATACTTACCAAAAGGGTGGAAGGGAGTCCAGGGCTCTTAAATAGAGCCCAAATGTAGAGAATTTTTTGTTGGTGTATTTGTTTTTGTTTGTGCTTTGTATAAACGAGGAGAGAGAATGTAAATTATCTAGAATTAATATGTTTATTAATAAGTGTATTTTGTTTTTTGTTCTTTTTTCGATGTGTGTGATTGTACATTTTGAATAAAAATGTATTTAAAAAAAAAAAAAAAGAGATTGTGGCTGTGGGTTAAATTCCCAAACTTTCCTTTGATCTGTCTGTCCATAAAGAGCACATGAGGAGGGATGTTAAAGGATCTGCAATTAGCTCTCCCATAAATTTCCCCCATCAAAAGTAAAAGCAGCCACAACAGCCCCCCCCCCAATCAGACAAGAGGTCTGGCCTTGGGGAAGGAAGCTCAATGCCATTTTCTAATCTGAATTACTTCTTTCTTTCCAAAGATGTCTGCCTGGCACCTGTGATATGCTGATATCTCACAGGGCAAACAACATCTTGGGGTGTGCTTAGGTGCACATTCAAATTGCAAAAATAGCACAGCAAGGGAAGGGCTAAACTGCCCCCCCCCCCCGCCATGTTGCAGTTCTATTCAGATCTTGCTACAGGGCTGATTTTACCCATTTTTGTGGGGGGAGGGGAACCCGCAAGAGAGCCAAACCATAAATTCTGCAGTCCCACCTCAGTCTGGCCACTAATCTCAAAAGAAATTTATTGTTACAAGTCAAGTCATACAACTTTTCCATCAAAGTTGCTTTGGGAATCCATCTTGCCCCAGAGGGATTTTGAACCTTTATATGGAAGACTCTTTTGAAAGGGCTCCACACATAACTGGAAAGAAACGGAATGAAGGCTCTTTTCTTATCAATTCCTCAAATTGCATTGTGAAGGTAGACATGTGAGTGAGCCAAGATATATGAAAAAGGCATTAAAAGTGTACATATGCTGAATGAAACCACATGTCTTAGTTACATAATCAGAACACATTCCTAGGCGTTGCAACTAAAATCCTGTACTGGTCCAACTAAAATCCTGGGAGCTATACAGTATTTGCATCAGAGTTATAAATATGAACCTCTTTGGAAAATTATAATCTCTCTTTGGGAAGGGGCAATCGCTCTGTGGCAGAATGGCCAAGTTAAGGCTCCAGCATCAGGTAGGCGGGAAATATAATAATTCAGGCTGCCAGTCAGAGGGGATGCTGAGCTGGCAGTTTCAAAAGGAATCCCATATTTCAGTTTATGGCATTCAAAAATGGCTCCAATTTTCGGAGGGCTAAACACATTAAGCACAGTCCTGTGGAATAGGATAAATATCACATCTAGTTCCGTTTATCCCTTACCTCATAGTGGTCAACTTTATGCCTTTGGGGAAACCCACAAGCAAGGCGTGAAAGCAGTAAATTGCTCTCCAGAAACACAGAATCATTCCATTTAGGTCCAGTGGCTAATAGCAGAGGACAGTTCTACTTTCCATGAATTTATCTAAGCCCCTTAGCCATCACCACAAAAATTCCATCATACTGTATATATTGCACAGAGAACTCCATTTCTGTCTGACTTGGGAACATCAGTGCCACCAACTTTAGTATTATGAGGGATGGCGAAAAATCCTCTCATTTTTTATCCAAACCATGGATTATTTTATAAAACTCTAGTCATCCCTCATCCTACATGAGTAAGTACATCTATAACTTGTGTGTGTCACTAATACTATGGCATATCATGTAATCATCTAGATGGCACCCTGTCTGTACATTTGGAATTGTGTTTACTCCCATTTATGGGTGATCTGCTCTACATGTTTTTATAGCCAAATTCTTGTTAGTGGAAGGCAGGGTTTTAATCTCAGCTTTCCAGAAAACAACAAATTCCACTTTTCACCTAAAAACAGAGAGAAGTAATGATCATGACTAAGTCTCCCCTATCAATCATCAATGGAATGTATTTCTTTATGCTTAAATATTTTTCACATCATATAAATTTAAACATAATCACTTTGTTTCTGTAGAATGACCTCCACACTGAGGTGTGTCTCACCCCAACTTTTCATTGTTGGGTAAAAACCCAATGCATCCCCCAGCCTTTCATTTTTATTATGTTTTTAATTGTGCTACATATTAGAACTATTTTAACATTTTGTTTATTTATTATGTTTTTTATATTATCTATTTTTTGTTAACCGCCCTGTGACCATTTCTGATATAGTGCAGCATAGAATAAATATTTAATAAAATTAAATAAATCACTCATAATCATATCCTCCCTAATTTCCCCAATTCCTCTTGCCTTACTTTTCTCTCTCTCATATCACCCTCTTTTTAAAAGTCTGCTTTCCAAAGGGGATTTCCTTCCCCATTTGCAGTGTTTGTTTAGTAACTCAACAGGAATGAAACATAAAAATAAGTCTGTGGAGCTGGCTCCTGTACAGACTAGAGCTATTTCTTGAGGGAGCCTTCTATGATAATTTTGAGTCATGGGGAGACAGAAGGTGAGACAGACAGGGACAGCCTCCCTTGGAGGAAGGAAAGGCACCACATGAGAAACAAACCAAACCAAATAGTGGCATGCTAGAGCTCAGAATATCAGCCAGGGGGAGACAAATTTATTACTGCCTGCCTGCTGGCTTGAGGTCCACTTATTGCTAGGAAAGAGCAGCATAGTGGTCAAAGGATATAGGTTAGCATCTGGAGGATCTTGGGCAAAACCCAACCTCTTGAGGAATAGTCACCAGACTTCCAACCAAGAGCACTGCCAATGTCCCTTTAAAGCTGTCCCAGCTTGCAAACCTATGCAGTAACTGGTTGTCTTCATGTTGATGGAATGTTACAGAAGACTGCTGAAAAGAATCTACATTTGCTTTTGAACACTCTCTGCTTGGTGGAGCAAAATTCACTTAAATCAACAGACATACTTACTCAGTCCTAGCTGAGCCACCTGTTCAAGATCTGCCTCTGTTGCTGCTGTTGCAATAGCATGAGGCAACTTCAAGGTGAATGGCAAGACATCCCTGATTTGGAGATAAAAAATTGTAGTGTTAGCTAGCTTTATACTTTGGGGTCTCTCTTGTTATACATGCAGTGATCCCAGAGAAGTAGATTTACTTTAGTAGACTGCCATCTTCAATGAGATTTTTTGCAGTAGGATTTTGTCACTAGTGATAAGGGGAGGCAAGAATGTGAAACCAATTCATTTACACCCCATCACTGGGGAGGGGGACGGTTTAGATGCTCCTTATCTTCATAATTTTCTCAACTTTCTACTCAAGTAGACATTGAAAAAATTAAGTGGGGCTTGGGTGTGTGCACAATTAAGTCCTTGTAAAGTCAATAATTATATATAAAGTGCAAAAGAATAAAATAAATATTCTATTTATTTATTTCTATTTATTAGATTGTTTAAAATGTAATAGAAATGACATGAAAGTGAGGGGCAGCCCACCAATGAGGCAGGGTGAAGCACCCGCCTCAGGCGGTGGAAGTGCAAGAGCTGGTGTCTTATCAGTCTCACCGCTACCCCTGCCTTGCAGAACGCTGCCCTCTCTCACTGAGTTCAGCAAGGCGTGGGGGGGGGGTTGTGTTCTGGCATGCAGCATTGCCGCTCTTCTTCCTCACCCCTGGGTGAGCAGGCATGCTGAGAGTGGGGAGCATTTTGGCGTGCGACAAAAGTGGGATGGGTGGGTGGGGCACAGAGGAGGCGGAACGGGACTGGCCACCCCTGCAAAAGGGATAGTGGACAGAAGAAGCACAGAAGTAAATTCAGCATTCAATACATTCACTTCAAAAATGACGAGGTGGAATCACCAACGATGGGATCTGTTTTGGGAAGAGAGAAAGCAAAATGGCAGTTGGACACCAGCCAACAAGAGCCAGATGTTTTCCCCTCCCTTTCTCACAGTAGGCTCTCCAAGGATTCTTCAAACTTGTATTTTTTTTGAGAAAAATATTAAAGGGCAACAACAATCTCATTGTAAGGCTAGTCTAAGAAAATTCATCGTTACCTGCTAATACAGTAGAAAGCTATCAGCCTGAACAAATCAGCAAAACTTATTCCGGAGCCCTCCAATGAAAAGGCTGCAAAGCAGAAGAAAACAAGCTCAATATATGTTCTGGGAAATGTTGTTGAACTTACTTTCTACATAGTACTGAGTATGCAGCACACAGACCACATTTGTAACAAAAGCCACACATGCAGCTGACCATCTGAAATACCTCAGTCAAAATTCTGTAGGAAAAGGACTAGTTGTTGCTGTTTTGTTTTTAAAGTTCTCAGCATTTGTCTAAACAGTTAGTTAAATGAGTCACAAAACCTGCATTGCACAACACGCCAACAGCAGCTGCCACATTTTGCAGCTGCATCATATCTTAGTAAAGACTATTTATTTTGCTGAAATAACTTGCCCTTTAATTCACAAATTCCACAAACCATTCAGCATCACAACCATGCATCAAGATTTCTTTCATATAAATCAGGCTATTATTGTCTAATAGTTTTTTAGAAATCAAATAATTTTAACATATTGAAAAGATAGATAAATGAAAGGCAATATATATATATATATATATATATATATATATATATATATATAAATTGAAAATGTTCCTATTAATAAATCTTAAATGCACAAGCACAGCTTATAGCCAACAACTCCCATTAGCTGTACATCCACCACTGCAACCATTATAATTAGGCATAAAACCAGTCCCTTTATATATGCAGACTTTCCATTTCTGTACTGCCTGCCCCTGTGGTTTTAGCAGATACCCACAAAACTTTGCACATCTACAGAAACTTTGCAGTGCCTTGGAAACTCATGCTTTCACCATCTATAGGTGTGATCTGGGAGCATATCTGAATGTGCGTCCAAAAGCAGGTGCCACCCATTATTTTCAAAGAGAAATGCACCCAAATGTGCACTTTCCTACTGTCATTACTCTGGCCAGCTTGTGTAAGTGAGGTGTGCATCTAGCTGCCGAAGATCTTGTTCAGCTTACAACAGACAAATGTTCAGACAACTGTTTTACATCCCTGAATAATAAGTCGTTTAGGTTTTGCCATTCATTGTGGCAAGACTGTTCACATACAAACATGACAGGATAGTGGTTTTCAACCTGTTCTAGAGCATCACAGTTCTCCCAAAGGAACAATTTCAAAATTTAGCAGTGCTCCAAGGTAACGGTGACACCACCCTTTCTGAACACTTTGATTAATTATTTAAAGTTTGTAAGTGGCAGGCATAAATCCTCATAGAAAGGGAACTATTCTCTCCCGCCAAACACACTTCTAAAATGCTTTAAAAGATTCTAATTATATGAGTGCAAGCGTGTATAGCAAAAGGGTATAGCAAACATGCAGATGCTAAAATTTAAACTGGTGAACCCAAGACAGGTATCTGTCAACCTGGACTATAAACAAGCACCTTAATTTAAGGCGATGAAGCCTCATTATCTTTGTCTCTTTGTCACTGACTCAGCTAATGTTCATGGGAAATCACAGTCAATTAACCTCAGGAATTTTTCTACTCATCACAGCACAGCCAAGGGAAGAAGAGACAAGTTTTTAAATACTTACTATATGTGCTCTCTTTTATTGCAAACTCTTTGAGACACAATCCAAAATCATTTGGTACACGTAGAGATAAGACTTTCTTCTGCATTCTTGTGGATTTCCTTACAAGGAAGGTCTATAAAAATAAAACACATTTTGAAGAAATATCATTCTAGACTTCTATTTGGGCTGGCCTCCTTTAGCAGTTCCAGCAGAGGGGCCAATAACTTGGGATACCTAGGCACAGAATAGAGTCTAACATTTCATAAGGTAACCTATTCAGTGTCTGATTGTCCACTCTGTGAATGACGCTCACGACTCATGCAGCCATGGCACAGCAGAATGGCTATAATAATTACCCTCAGCTGGGGTTGAAAGTTCAAACACAACCTACCCCATGCTGAGAACCAGAAATGACCTCTTTCCCTCTTTCAGAGAAGGTCCTCAACTCAATTGAAGAGCATGAACACTCCTGACTGAAGGATCAGAATTGATCCCCAACAAAAATGGTCTTTGGCAAAGGACAAGGAAGAATCCCTGCTTGCAAGAGCTGTTGCCAGTCAGAGTTGCCAGTAGTGGCCTAGATCAGTGTTTGCCAAGGTAGGCGATACTGCTGCCTGGGGTGCGCTGGAACAATCCGGGGGGGGGGGGTGGTAGCAACCTCATGTGCAATTGGGTGGGAGTTGAATAAAAATAAGGGGGTGGTGGAAGCATAAAGAAGAAAAGACAAGAAAGTGTTGAAAAACCATTCATACACGCTTCCTCTGTTCTGTAATGACGCTTACTGCTAGGTCGGGCACCGTTGCGGGACAGTGAGGCCTCCCCTGGATCCGGCAGTCACGCTGGAGGCGAGGGGTTTTCCAAGGCTTGGGGGGACCCTTTCCCAGGCTTCACTTGTTCGCTTAAAGAAGGTGGATTTTGGGGCAAGGGGGTGCTGAGTTATTGTTTTTCTGAAAAGGGGGTGGTAGGCGAAATAATTTGGGCTAGTTGAACCAACAGTATGCCATGGTATAAGGCAGATTCACAATGTGTCTGAATACTACAACCACATGAGTTGCCCATTCCGGACAACTGTGAAGAAAGGGTGCAGCAAATAAGCATTTATTTTGTATTTAGGTCAAATGAAAGGCAATTCTTACTCCAGGAGGCTGGGACTGCAGAACTTCCACTGCCTCAGCATCATTCAAGCCAAGCTGTAACCAGATAGGGTGCGTATGAAGAAGTTTATCCAGTATGCTGAGCTTATTGGGGAGGCTGTCATATCCAGAATCTCGTATGATGTTTTTTGAATCTTTCTGATCCGGACACATGTCATCCATGTCTTTCTCTAGACTGTAAACAACATAAGGGATGGGGGAAAATTAAAGCCTAAGTTTAGATCCCTCAAGAAGACATCGATACCTTCAGCAAATATTATGCTAAAAAGCAAATAATGCTTTTAGGCCCTTCATCCAAGGATCACACAGCAGTTTACAATATAGAAGCACAAAATACATACTATAGTAACAAACCAAAACAGTAACTGCCCCACACACATTTTAAAAGGGCATAGAATGTTTAATTAGCCAAAGGCCTGGGAGAAGAGGAATGTTTTCCCCCGGTGCCTAAAGATATACAGGTGAAACCCAAAAAATTAGAATATCGTGGAAAAGTTCATTTATTTCAGTAATTCAACTTAAAAGCTGAAACAAATATATGAGATAGACTCATGACATGCAAAGCGAGATATGTCAAGCCTTTATTTGTTATAATTGTAATGATTATGGCGTATAGCTGATGAAAACCCCAAATTAACAATCTCAGAAAATTAGAATATTGTGAAAAGGTGCAGTAGCTATTCAATCCATAACACCTGCAATGGGTTCCTGAGCCTTTAAATGGTCTCTCTGTCTGGTCCAGTAGGAAGCACAATCCTGGGGAAAGCTGCTGACCTGACAGTTGTGCAGAAAGCCATCACTGAGACCCTCCACAAGGAGGGAAAACCTCAAAAGGTAATTGCAGAAGAAGTTGGATATTCCCAAAGTGCTGTATCAAAGCACATTAATGGAAAGTTATGTGGAAAGGAAAAGTGACTTTCACAAGGAGTGGACTGAGGCTGGAGTTAGTGCATCAAGAACCACCACACACAGACGGATCCTGGAGATGGGCTTCAAATGTCGCATTCCTCTTGTCAAGCCGCTCCTGAACAAGAAACAACGTCAGAAGCGTCTTACCTGGGCTAAAGAAAAAAAGAACTGGTCTGTTGCTCAGTGGTCCCAAGTCCTCTTTTTTGATGAGATCAACTTCTGCATCTCATTTGGAAACCAAGGACCCAGAGTCTGGAGGAAGAATGGGGAGGCACAGATGCTTGAAGTGCAGTGTGCCAGATGCTTGAAGTGCAGTGTGAAGTTTCCACAGTTTGTGTTGATTTGGGGAGCCATGTCATCAGCTGGTGTTGGTCCACTGTGCTTCATTAAGTCCAGGGTCAACGCAGCCGTCTACCGGGAGATTTTGGAGCACTTCATGCTTCCTTCCGCAGACGAGCTTTATGGGGATGCTAACTTCATTTTCTAGCAGGACTTGGCACCTGCCCACACTGCCAAAAGTACCAAAACCTGGTTCAACGCCCATGGGATTACTGTGCTTGATTAGCCACCAAACTCGCCTGACCTGAACCCCATAGAGAATCTATGGGGCATTGCCAATAGAAAGATGAGAGACATGAGACCGAGCAATGCAGAAGAGCTGAAGGCTGCTATTGAAGCATCCTGGTCTTCCATAACACCTCCTCAGTGCCACAGGCTGATAGCATCCATTGCATGCCACATTGAGGCAGTAATTGATGCAAAAGGGGCCCAAACCAAGTACTTGAGTACATATGCATGCTTCTACTTCTTAGAGGTGCAATATTGCTCTATTTGCAGTCCTTGTTTTGCTGATTTCATTTAATATTCTAAATTTTCTGAGATTATTAATTTGGGGTTTTCATCAACTGTGCGCCATAATCATCACAATTATAACAAATAAAGGCTTGACATATCTCGCTTTGCGTGTCATGAGTCTTTCTCATATATTAGTTTCACCTTTTAAGTTGAATTACTGAAATAAATGAACTTTTCCACAATATTCTAATTTTTCGAGTTTCACCTGTATAATAATGGCACCAGACAAGTCTTCCTGGGTAGAACATTCCAGAAATGGGGAGCCACCCGTTCTAAAGTTGACATCCTCTGGATCTCTCTTGGAGGAGGCACACGAAGGGCCTCAGATGATAATGGAAGGGTCTGGGTCAGTTCATATGGGAAGAGACAATCCTTATTGCAGTTAGCTGTTTGTGAGCTTTACTAGGGAGTGTTGTTGCCTGTTCTTGGACACAGGGTGTAGAGGCAAGGTTAGGAAATACCATAAATTATGTTAATATAGGGCTGCCATACATATGGACATTACTGGGATTTCAAAGGCGGAATTGACGTCCGAGGGGAATTTTGGTGGTTTCCTAAAAAAAACTTTTGGGGTGTCCTGGTTTGAACTATGGCAACCCTAGTTAATACCATAAGATGAGTGGCAACCGAGCAAGTGGTATGTAATGCAATCTGTGAACAGGAGGTCCCTAATTCATATCTCACCTCCGTGTGGCCTTCAGCAGGCTCTTATTCTACCCAAGCCCCCAATTCTGTGGTATGGAGATAATTATACTTGTTTACCTTACAGAGTAAGGGACGCAGGTGGCGCTGTGGGTTAAAGCCTCAGCGCCTAGGACTTGCCAATCGAAAGGTCGGCGGTTCGAATCCCTGCGGCGGGGTGCGCTCCCGCTGCTCGGTCCCAGCGCCTGCCAACCTAGCAGTTCGAAAGCACCTCCGGGTGCAAGTAGATAAATAGGGACCGCTTACCAGCGGGAAGGTAAACGGCGTTTCCGTGTGCGGCTCTGGCTCGCCAGAGCAGCGATGTCACGCTGGCCACATGACCCGGAAGTGTCTCCGGACAGCGCTGGCCCCTGGCCTCTTGAGTGAGATGGGCGCACAACCCCAGAGTCTGTCAAGACTGGCCCGTATGGGCAGGGGTACCTTTACCTTTACCTTTTTACCTTACAGAGTTGTTGTAAAGATTTCTGAGTTAATATACATGAAGCACTATGAGCACTCTGAAACATTATATAATTATTGTTCTACCATAAAATGATAGACTATTTACCCCATTTTCAAAAAGTTAGCCACACATTTGTATTATAAGCTGTTATTTTGCTGGACATTGATATATAAACAAAACAATGTCCAGCAAATTTATATGCTCTATGCAGCTTCCAGTACAACTTTCAGGATTTTACCTTTTTTTTTGAGGAACACAAGACCTTATGCATCCATTCCATACTTTAACACCTGCACTCTACAATGAAGGTCCAACTTTCTTCCCTCCGTCACTCGCCTATTTTAGAATGTATGATTGCAGTTGTCTTTTACTGAGTCGGAAAAGCATCCTGCAACTCACATCAGAAGTGACTATTACAGAAGTGATCTAGCGACACAGAAACTAGACTCTGGGACAAGAAGCCTGGGAACTTAAGAGACATGTTGACAAGCTTCCTCAAGATCCCAGGCTAAAGATATTTCTCTCTCTAATGTATCTTCCAGTTCTGCCTGTCACAATGGACTCATTAAATGACTTCACAATGAAGAATTGTATAGCACTGCACCAGCACAAGAACAGAGCACTTGGAACCGTAAGACTCATTGCAGGTGACTTACCATGGAGCAGGTACACAAACACCTCAATTACACAGCTGATCTATGCTTCATTGAAGGAGGGCTTTTAACATTCCAGTGAAAGTAAGAGTATTTTGTAATAAGAAAAATATTACAGGGGCAGAAGCTGGTGCCCGAGCATCATCAGTTCATCCACCACTCACATAGCGCCACCCTTTTGAGCAGAATGATGATTCATAACTCCTCGTACAGACTTGTCAGTGGGAAGAGGAGGCAGTACCAAGGCTCTTCTCTTCCATTCCAGTTCTTCCTGTTTGGTTTCAAGAGAAGAGGCAGCAAAGCTGTACTTCCTCTCCAAACTGATTCACTCATTACCACTGCAGTGTGGGAGCTGCATCTGTGCAGTTGGGTCCACTGTCACACTAGTACGCAGGAGGAACAATGACATGGTATGGTTCCTTCTGCTGCTATGAGAAGCTACCATATTTCCACCTGTGGCCAAATCTCATGCTCAATACATATGTCACCAGCAGGACCCAGACATGTGGAAGCGACTTACACAATGAGGTGGATGAGCATGAAATTACCCTCAGTGAGTACACAATGCCCAACAGTTCTCCGCCACTGCTGTTAAACTGGGGAATGCGGACACTTGTATCTGTACTTTGCAAACTAGCTGTCAAATGTGCACCATTTACTCAGCACTTAACAACCTTTGCAAGGCACTTGTCACAATGACATTCTAGTAAAAGATGAGGTCACAATTATAGCAGAACTAGCTGTAGCACAATACCATCAATTAAATCATGTCAATTAACATTCAATCACAGTTTCCTGTTTTGAAAACATCCCTCTCCCTACCTGGAGCAAAGACAAAGTCAAGGGTAGGCCCAGCTCTGTATGTCAGGCCTATGACAAACTGAGACAGTCCCATGGGTGCCATGGAGGCCATGAAATCCCAAGTTGGTCAGCCAGAATTCTTGTCTGGGATTCCTCCAGGACCACTGTGACCAGCTCAGTGAGGGAGGCTGTTGGGCCACTGGGTGGACAGCACACCAACAGCAGCCCTAATCTGTCTTTAAGACCCAGCTTCAAATACAGGTTCTCTAGTCCCACTCTAAAGCACATTTCCCATTGACTAAGAACAAACTACAGTGAACTACGACAGCCCCACCTCCCTGGTCCTCTAGCCTGGATTGGTGCTGCACCAAGCACCCTGTATGACAGACCTGGGTAAGATGTGACCCACCCATCTTTGCCATCCATGTCTCAGTAATGCACACCAGGTCAGCACAGTGGAAGAGCTCCCAACTGTACCAATGGGCTGTAAGGTGAAGGTAAAGGTAAAGATACAGGTAAAGGACCCCTGGATGGTTAAGTCCAGTCAAAGGCAGATTTAGGCACAGGAATCTGTTGTCCCATCTCTGCTGCACAGAGCCCTTCCCAACCTAACTTCTGACAATGATGATATGAGAAATACAGCCTCCATGAAGTTCTCAACTGGAAAACAAAATTTTATATTGTTGTTGTTTAGTCGTTTAGTCGTGTCCGACTCTTCATGACCCCATGGACCAGAGCACGCCAGGCACTCCTGTCTTCCACTGTCTCCCGCAGTTTGGTCAAACACATGCTGGTAGCTTCAAGAACACTGTCCAACTATCTCGTCCCCTGTCGTCCCCTTCTCCTGGCGTCTTCAATCTTCTCTTCTCATGAGGTGGCCAAAGTATTGGAGCCTCAGCTTCAGGACCCGTCCTTTCAGTGAGCACTCAGGGCTGATTTCCTTCAGAATGGATAGGTTTGATCTTCTTGCAGCCCATGGGACTCTCAAGAGTCTCTTCCAGCACCATAGTTCAAAAGCATCAATTCTTCGGCAATCAGCCTTCTTTATGGTCCAGCTCTCACTTCCATACATCACTACTGGGAAAACCATAGCTTTAAGTATACGGACCTTTGTTGGCAAGGTGATGTCTCTGCTTTTTAGGATGCTGTCTAGGTTTGTCATTGCTTTTCTCCCAAGAAGCAGGCGTCTTTTAATTTCGTGACTGCTGTCACCATCTGCAGTGATCATGGAGCCCAAGAAAGTAAAATCTCTCACTGCCTCCATTTCTTCCCCTTCTACAGTGGTGCCCCGCAAGACGAACGCCTCGCAAGACAGAAAACCCGCTAGACGTAAGGGTTTTCCGTTTTGGGGGCGCTTTGCAAAACGAATTTCCCTATGGGCTTGCTTCGCAAGACGAAAATGTCTTGCGAGTTCCTGCGGGTTTTTCCCCCCTTCCCCCCCCTTTTTCTAAGCCGCTAAGCCGCTTATCAGCTGATCGCTAAAAGCCGCTAAACCGCTAATAGCGCTAATCCGCTAAGGTGTCAATGGGCTTGACAAAAACCGCTATACGAAGAGCCTCACGGAACGGATTAATTTCGTCTTGCGAGGCACCACTGTACACACCACACCTTTCAGAAGGAGTACCACCCCATCCAGAAGAAAGAATGTCCCAGCTCACAACAGCTTTCCAAGTGCTCAACTCTACCTCCTCTATCTTGCCTTGAATTAAGTCTCAGTTCGTCGGCCACCTGCCAGCCCTTCACAGCCTCCATACACTGATCAAAGGTTTCTACTGCCTGCACGGAGTAGAATGGAAAATGCTGGGTTTTCTTTGTACATTAATGTACTACAGACAGCATCTCCTAGTGGTTTTATATGGATGCTGAAAGAATGAACAACAGCAAAGTGGAACTCCCCAGCACCACCTGTAGAAACCTGCCCTCCAGGTAAGATTACTTAGGTCCAACGCAGCTGGGTGGTCCAGAAGGAAATCATGGCTGATGGTATTAAAAATCACTGAGAGGTCCAACAGAACTAAAACGACACAATCCTGCTGTCTATTCCCAATGTATGTCAGAAAACAAGATGACCAAGGCAGTTTCAGCCCCCAAAACTAGGGGATTTAAAAATTCACCCTCAAAGTGAGGAGTGTCTTCTGTGTTGCAGGAAAGGACCATGTGTGCATGTGTTTCCTGTGCTGTGTGTTTCACACTTTCCTTCTCCACAATAGCAAAATATTTCTTCTTCTGATCTTAACCTTGTTTTGCCCTCTCCATGCCTCTCATCATGTGCACACTAAGTCTGGGAAGGGCAGCCCTGTGTCAGCTCAGCCCTGGGGCTCAGCCCTGAAGAGCAGGTGCATTGCTTGGGTTCCTGTTGACAAATGTGCTCCCACTTACACATGTGCCAAAAATGGCACCGGAAAGGGGTGGGGCAGAAGCAGAATGGGGAAATCCTCACTTACTGCAACAGAACCCTAGTGTAAGTGGCTTCCACAGGGGAGCTAGAGAAAGAATGTAGTTGGTCAAGGGTTGAAAAACACTGGCCTAGGATAATAAGTTTAACATCACCCTAAGACCACCTCAACAAGCCTGGAAGGAAGATGATGGAGCAGCAAGGTAGATGGCACACCAGCATCTTGGAGTGTCACACTCAAAACTCAGCAACTGCCAAAGACGGGGCAGCCCATCCTCTTTTGCTGCCTGAGGTGAAATGGGAAGGTGTCACCCTGTGCTCATGCTGTGTGCCACCCCCGCTGAAGCCCCTCTTACAGGAATTGTGCAGCTGTGACTTCTGGCTTCTCTTCTCTGGCAGTGGCGCATGAGCTCTCGCAGAAGTGCTCCTTGCATTCCTCCACCGGCTCCCTGGGGCCCACAACATTTTCCATGAAGGGGCCAGGCAAATTGTGGTGGCGGGCAGCCGGGCACGCTGCGGGGTGTGTGCGTGCGACATCAGCCTGCCTGGCGGCGTGCGCAAGTGACGCCATGGGGCATGCTGATGTCACTCATGCACACTGCTGGGAGTGCTGACGCACACGCCTCACGATGTGCTGACGCCGCGCGCACAGCCCCCGCAGCATGCATGGCCCCAGCACCCATGGTCACAGGGCCAAGCTAGTGCGCCTGCCTCCACCTGCCTCATGGAGGGACCAGGCCTGGCCAGTACTTAGTTTTATGAATGGGTGATTGCACTTCTGCTGCTGTTTCCCCAGGGCTAATTGGCTACTCTGTTAGAAAGTCTGCCGGGCAAGGCTGGAAAGCGATTAACTTCCCACACCTCATCTAACCAGGCTTCCATTGCACATGCCAGGCTGGCATTCTCATCCAAAATGAACTTCAGCTTGACCCACGATCTTTCAGTTTACTGGTCAGCAGCAGGACTTCATTCAAAGATATATCAGAGAGCATCAGCAGTTATGCAGAAAAACAGAAAGGGCACTATTCCCATCTGAAATTTTCCAAACTAGTTTGTAAATTATGAGAATCTCAGTTCTTACTGAAATTAACAGTAGTTTAAACACAAATAGTATCTCAGATCTGGTTTAAACGGAAGCATAAATTCTACATACAGAACAATTATTTCCTGTCTAAACCTAATTAGCTGCCCCTCTTCACTGCCCTCAATATATTCATGAAATAAAAAGTGCGTGCTCTTTTGTAATTTTGGCTGAAATCTCTCAGTAACCAAACCTGAAAGCTAAATTCATTTCTACATTCAGTTCTTAACGACTCTACATGCTATTAGTTTTAAGTTGGACAACTATGTCTCAGTAAGCACTAAATTACTACAAGAACATATAAAAAGAATGAACACACAACAGTTTTGATCACCCGTCACTGTCAATGGAAAACTGCTTTAAATCTTAGCCAAAGTAAGGTAAAGGTAAAGGTAAAGGTACCCCTGCCCGTACGGGCCAGTCTTGACAGACTCTGGGGTTGTGCGCCCATCTCACTCAAGAGGCCAGGGGCCAGCGCTGTCCGGAGACACTTCCGGGTCACGTGGCCAGCGTGACATCGCTGCTCTGGCGAGCCAGAGCCGCACACGGAAACGCCGTTTACCTTCCCGCTGGTAAGCGGTCCCTATTTATCTACTTGCACCCGGAGGTGCTTTCGAACTGCTAGGTTGGCAGGCGCTGGGACCGAGCAGCGGGAGCGCACCCCGCCGCAGGGATTCGAACCGCCGACCTTTCGATCGGCAAGTCCTAGGCGCTGAGGCTTTAACCCACAGCGCCACCTGCGTCCCTTAGCCAAAGTACCAAGTAGTATTTCATAGTTGTAGTACTAAAAACTCATTTCACACGCTAGCAAGGTTATGCTTAAAATTCTACAAGGAAGGCTCAAGCAGTATAAGGACCGAGAACTCCCAGAAGTGCAAGCTGGATTTAGAAGAGGCAGAGGAACCAAATTGCAAACATGTGCTGGATTATGGAGAAAGCTAAAGAGTTCCAGAAAGACATCTACTTTTGCTTCATTGACTATGCAAAAGCCTTTGACTGTGTCGACCACAGCAAACTATGGCAAGTTCTTAAAGAAATGGGAGTGCCTGATCACCTCATCTGTCTCCCGAGAAATCTCTATGTGGGACAAGAAGCTACAGTTAGAACTGGATATGGAACAACTGATTGGTTCAAAATTGGGAAAGGAGTACGGCAAGGCTGTATATTGTCTCCCTGCTTATTTAACTTATATGCAGAATTCATCATGTGAAAGGCTGGGCTGGATGAATCCCAAGCCGGAATTAAGATTGCAGGAAGAAATATCAACAACCTCAGATATGCAGATGACACAACCTTGATGGCAGTAAGTGAGGAGGAATTAAATAACCTTTTAATGAGGGTGAAAGAGGAGAACGCAAAATATGGTCTGAAGCTCAACATCAAAAAAACGAAGATCATGGCCACTGGGCCCATCACCTCCTGGCAAATAGAAGGGGAAGAAATGGAGGCAGTGAGAGATTTTACTTTCTTGGGCTCCATGATCACTGCAGATGGTGACAGCAGTCACGAAATTAAAAGACGCCTGCTCCTTGGGAAAAAGGCGATGGCAAACCTAGACAGGATCATTAAAAGCAGAGACATCACCTTGCCAACAAAGGTCCGTATAGTTAAAGCCATGGTTTTCCCAGTCGTGATGTATGGAAGTGAGAGCTGGACCATAAAGAAGGCTGATCGCCGAAGAATTGATGCTTTTGAACTATGGTGCTGGAGGAGACTCTTGAGAGTCCCATGGACTGCAAGAAGATCAAACGCATCCATTCTTAAGGAAATCAGTCCTGAGTGCTCACTGGAAGGACAGATCGTGAAGCTGAGGCTCCAATACTTTGGCCACCTCATGAGAAGAGAAGACTCCCTGGAGGAGACCCTGATGTTGGGAAAGATGGAGGGCACAAGGAGAAGGGGACGACAGAGGACGAGATGGTGGGACAGTGATCTCGAAGCTACAAACATGAGTCTGACCAAACTGCGGGAGACAGTAGAAGACAGGAGTGCCTGGCGTGCTCTGGTCCAGGGGGTCACGAAAAGTCGGACACGACTAAACGACTAAACAACAACAGTACTAAAAACTAACCAGCATGGTGGAAGACATCATCCTCTTGACCTCTGTAGCACAACCACACCAAATGCTTGCCATATAATGCTACTAACCTTTGTAAACTGGTGGGTCCATCTTCGAGCACCAGATCTGTTTGCACCATTTCTTGTTTCAGTTCTCCGATTTCTGAAGCAATTGTGTCAATCAGCTAGAGAAAGGGTGAAAACAGTATGACGTCAAACAAGTGGAAGAGGTGTGGCAATAAAATAGTAGGCAAAATGGGTCACTCAAGATTACAACCCGTTTTGCTCCTTTCCATTATGACTTCCCTTTCCTGAAGGAAACTCATGGAGGCTTATAGAATGATTCAGATAACAACCCAGGAATACAAAACTAAATACATTAACAACAGGTGATAACATTTATTTAAAAGATTTATATGTGGCCTCTCCAGCAAAAATAATCCATTAAGAGACTTACACAAAACAAAATATCATAAAAGCTACGAAAAAGCATTTCCTCAATCATCCTCATAAGAAATGTTAAGCTGGGCACATAGGGAGCAATCCTATAAAAAGATCTGCTGGGATGAGAAGGCAGGATCCAGAGAATCTCCGGCTGAGTTAGAAGGCTTCCAGCATAGCCAGCTTATGCCAGTCTAAGTAACAATCCTCAGCTCGGCTCGAGGGACACCAATGCATCTCCAGTTGGCTGAGCTGAGCCCAAGCTGGTTTAAGTCCTTAAAGGGGGGCATTCTGGGGGCAGGACCAGCAGGAGGGAGGGGGTAAGCGTGCTTAGGCTGGATCCTAGCCTGTTCAGCTTGAGCATATGAAGTTAAGCTAGCAAAAAAGGGTGATGTAAATCAAACACTATTTTAAAGGCTTGTTTTCCCTCTGCCAGGCTTTGTCTGGCTTAGCTACCAGTAGCCCAACTGCTGAATAGAGTTTGGATCTTGCGTAACTTTGCAGTGGCTTCACTTAAAGCCACTTGCTTTGTGCCAGCTTCCTGAGTATAGGATGGCTTCCTTAATTATTCACTTATGTGAGATGGGAAGGGAGTTTGCTACACCCTCCATATGAAGGGAAAAGACAGCTCTTTCAACATTCTAGCAAATTAATGTTTAATACTACTGAAGCAAAGTTATTTGTTTTGCCGGAAACAACAGTATCTGATTTCCTGCCAGAACAGAGGTTGCCTCACACTGGAAAGGCCAAACTGATTCCACCGTTCAGTCCCAGCTAGGAACATCTAGTGAAATGAATTGCATCAATAAATAGATCAGAGTTTCTAAGAACCAAAACAGGCCAGACCCTTCCTTTGCCACTTGTTATCTATTTTTAGAAAATGTATGGAAAGTACAGAAAGAACAGATGCAAAGTATCTGAAGTGCTGCTCCACCCTATAAATATCAAGTAATTGTTACACTGATATCTGTAATTTATCGTCTTTCAAGTTCGATTCCATGAAGCCTGCCTGCAATCTGTAGCTGTTTTACTTCTGGCTAGGTTTTATTGTTAACATTTTTGGAAAACTGTTACCAAAAATCAAAGGGGGGGGGGAACCAGCTAAGCCCCATTTATAAATTGCTTTCATGTAGGCCTCACTGTGTTGAGCTGTGCCACCAACACTGGTGCTCCTTTTCTGTAACAACCACATGCTGTGTGCAACTGTGTGAAGTGAAATTCCAATGCATGAGCTGTTGCTTAAGTGGCAGCTATGAACTATCAGGACACAACTGAAGAATTGTGCAGGTGTTCCAGCTGTAGGAGCCTCAACAACACAAGCAGGCGTGCGCAGATTGGAATTTCACTGCGGACAACCGTGCCCAACACACAGCTGTTGCAGAAAGATAAAACCATGTCAGGGACAAGGCTAAAAGCAGAGGCCTGCTCCCCTGTCAACGCAGCAAGGCCCTAAGCAAGAGTAAGGAATGAATTAGCCTTTATTTTAAAAGTTTATTTGAGGTCTTGGTTGATGGTACCTGTAATGGTTCTAGGGGTTGCTCATGGGTAAGTTGCCGCCACTCTTGGCTTGGTTGCCTGGTTGAACCCTTTCTGTCTGGACAGCCCTTCACTGCGTGGCTGTCTCAGTCGCTGGCAGAATCCGTCAGTGGGCGTTTCTTAAACTTATTCCCCCATCTGCCCCCCTTCTCTCCTGGTGTAACGTTGATTTCCTTCCCCAGCAGCTGGGCTGCCTCTCTCCCTCCCGGTACGCTCTCTGGCATCGCTCTGGAGCCTTCCCTCCGCCTCTGGCTCTGATGGAAGTTCCCTGACAGTACCAAAAGTACCAAAAGGTACTTTTCTATCCATGTTTCTCTTTCTCTTTGTTGTTGTTTAGTCCTGTCCGACTCTTCGTGACCCCATGGACCAGAGCATGCCAGGAACTCCTATCTTCCACTCTTTCTCTTAGCAGGGTCAAATACTATAGTCCACCAACACCTAGAAGGCCACAGGTTCCCTACCTCTACTGTAAACAAAGGTGTATTCTACTATTTCTCCCTATATACACAAAAATGTCAGGCTGTCATCACGTAGCCCTCATTGGAGAATTTGTAGGGCTGCATGAGACCACCCTGAGTTTGCATGGTCAGGGCAGGGGAACAAAAGAGAAGGCAGGTTTTAAAATTGTGGTTTTAAACAATAGCAGAAGTTTGAATAAAACAAAGATGGAAATATATAGACAAGCTGTGAATGGTTGGCAAGTAACACGAGCAGGGGTGGCATCCCCTGGTTTTTTATATAAAAAATACAAAGTAATTTGAAACTTGAAATCTGCTGGTCCACCCCTAGGAAAAATTGCCGTAATTCCTCACTATGATGTTCCAATGTCTATATTCTCAGTGCTACATTGGTTAAAATACAAGAGATCCATCTATTAAACAAAAACATAATTCTCTTTCACTAAAAATCCTGGCAATTCATTTGACTGTTGATACCTTTTAAGCAGGAATTAAACGGTATTCTGAAGCAGAAGCAGCAGATTTTGCCAAAATATAGTAGTAATAATAATATAGTAGTAATTTACACAGAACACTAACATTGTACCAGTAATAAAGCCTGGATTATATGTTATTTTGTTGAGAAAACCCTTAATATCCTCTCCATTAGTACTTTCACAATACAGCAATCCTTCTGATCTATTACACCACTTCTGCTACTCTGGTTCCTTTGAAAGCTGAACAGGTTTGTTTACAATGGCACATTTGGTGAATATGGGATGGTGCTCACTTTCTGGGATCAAGGGCACAATTTCACTTCTGAGGGATTTCTGTCTAAAACTTCAAACCATTATAGAAGGAATGAGGATGGTTGGGGTGTTATGGAAGGTAGGACACAAACCCCGGGTCAATTTCTAGTGTCTTCTGAGACTCTTAGAAAGTGGATTTCAGTCTAACCTAGCAAGGCACAACTTACACAGGCAGGGAACCCTGAAGACAATGCCTGTTCACCACATCTGCGAAGCTGTGGCCTGGGCTAGTGTTGTTTTGCTGGAGCTTCTAGTGCTCATGTGACCCCTGCTGGACACAAAAGCACACTGTGCTGCAATTTAGCATCACCAATTGATAAAGGCACCAATTTAGCTATACAGGCCTCAAAATGTCTGTTGTTATCATAGTCAGAACACAGGTTCATGTGGGAGGTGAAATATATTATGTTACAGAAACCCCTGGGGTGCACAGGGGTTCCCATAGATTCACAGTAAATGGAGGCAGGCAGCCCACCATACAGAGATAATTTACTCCCACTGTGAAGTTGCCCCCAGTGCAGTAATTTATTTTATTTTTACCCAGCAGTGAATGGTAATCACTCAGCTAAAAGTACTCAGGGTGTACTTATACTGCTGGAATAGAATAACTTGCCCCCTGCAAGTGTCTGGGGGTGATGGACAGTGTTGCTGCCGCTATACTCCACATTGCAGGTTGCCGAGTGTGAGGCAAAGCCTGTATCTTTCAATGGGAGCAACTTGAGAATTGAGCAGCCAGCCGCATACAATCTGGCTTTTGTTTGGGTGTGATGGAATCTTGGGCTCTTTAAAGAGCGTATCTTTCACAGTTCTGTCCACCAGAGGGATCCACACCACAAGCTCTAAGCATGGATGATACAAGCAGTATTTCATTCTGAGCATTGCAGAAATGAACGCTATATAAAACATAACTTTAATATTTTACTTATATCTCCTCTGCTTGTGCATTTACCACCAACCAGAAGTCCACTATGCAGGCATCTGGCACACCTCTTTCCAGTAAAAAGGTAAAGGTAAAGGACCCCTAACAGTTAAGTTCAGTTGCAAACGACTCTGGGGTTGCGGTGCTCATCTCGCTTTAAAGGCCGAGGGAGCCGGCGTTTGTCCACAGACACTTTTTCCAGGTCATGTGATCAGCATGACTAAGCCACTTCTGGTGAAACCAGAGCAGCACACGGAAACGCCGTTTACCTTCCCACTGCAGCAGTACCTATTTATCTACTTGCACTTCATGCTTTCGAACTGCTAGGTTGGCAGCAGATGGGACTGTGAAACGGGAGCTCACCCCGTCACAGGGATTTGAACCGCAGACCTTCCGATCGGCAAGTCCTAGCCATGGGTAGGCAAACTAAGGCCCGGGGGCCAGATCTGGCCCTATCTCCTTCTCAATCCGGCCTGTGGACGGTCCAGGAATCAGTGTGTTTTTACATGAGTAGAATGTGTGCTTTTATTTAAAATGCATCTCTGGGTTATTTGTGGGGCATAGGAATTCATTCATTCCCCCCTGCCCCCCCAAAAATATAGTCCGGCCCCTCACAAGGTCTGAGGGACATTGGACCGGCCCCCTGCTGAAAAAGTTTGCTGACAAAAAGTTTGCTGAAAAGGTTTGCTCTGTGGTAGCACATACAAAACATTCCACTGCAAATACAGTCATTAAGAGTGGAACCACATATTGTTCTCCTACGAGGTTACAAAGCATACTGTACAGTGGTACCTCTGGATGCGAACGCGATCTGTTCCAGGGCCCCATTCGCATCTAGAAGCAAACGTAACTAGCGATGGCACGTCAGCGCACACGCGCGCATTGCTTTTTGCCACTTCTGCCCATGCGCGTGACGTCATTTTGAGCGTCTGCACATGCGGCGAAACCCAGAAGTAATGCACTCCATTACTTCTGGGTTGCCACGGAGGGCAACTTGAACGCACTCAACCCGAAGCGCATTCAACCCGAGGTATGACTGTATTTCCATTTATCCAAATAATAATGGCTTCCCCCTTTTTCTTTTCACAGTGAGCAGACAAGCTGAACACACCAGAACTGATTCAAGGTGAATCTAAATACGGGTAGCTTCAAATCTTCTGTGGGAAACAGAGTAAATTGATAAGGCAATGACAGGAAAAGGAGTGCCAGACTCCACAACTGGGTGATACCTTTATTGGGACCAACCCAAAAGTAACAGAAGCATGGGGCAAGGTGTTACACAAAGAAGGGGGTGAGAACAAACGAAGTTCAAAAATTAGGCTGATGTTACAGAATGAGATCAGCAAAATCATTCCATATCAAGTGATCCAAATTTTTTACGTTGTGTCATTCAATTTTCTTAATATTTTGCATACTTCTTAAATGATCAAAACTACGGTAAGTTTAAATCTAAATTTTTAATTTTTTATCTCACCCCCATTTGTGAGTTATGAGGGTTTGAATTTTGTTTAAAAAATTACAAATTTGGCCTTACCAGACTACACAAAAACCTTAAAAGCTCAGCCCAGGATTGAGATACATCAAAACTAAAAACACCAATCTTTTCAGAACTTCATGGGCTTTAATATGGTATGTCTTATGGACTTACTTTAAATTTTAAGTTACAAAATTGAATTTTTAAAAAAAGTGATTAAAAGAATTAATATGATTAAAAATTTCAAAAAAAATGGTATTGGTTATTTAGTATTTCTAAGAGCTATCTGCAAAATTTCATTTTGGGATTTCAATGGGATCACATTATTTATATTGTACAGACATGTCTTCCTTACTGGGTTCTATTTAGGATAAATGGGTCTTCTTGGAGTAAAATATAACAGAATAAAAAAGACTGCTAACTATAATATCATTTGCTGCAGGCATTTCTTTAGAAAGTTATTCAGTTAAAAGCTATTTAAAAAGCTAGTCAGGCTTTTCTTTAAAAAATGTGTTCCAAAGCAGAGTGATATCATGCTGTTGCATGACAGAAATAACGCTTTGAAAGAATTCTTGTTAGTACTTCATTTCATGAACATTACAACTAAATGCATTTGTTGCAAATGAGCATTTGTTGCAATGTTCATAACTTTTTCCCCCTGGGTGGGTGGGGTGTGGGTGGGGGTGCTACCACATACTCTTAAAATTTTTAATAGGCCTGATATTCTGCTCCATGACATCTCTACTGAAACAGAGCTTGCCCATTTTATGCCCCTGTTGAGAGTGGGACAATGACAGGAAGCAGCCCAGATATAGCCTGGAAACATCATTGTTTTACAGTCTGCTTCCACCCACACCCTCACTCCCACCCCTGAATGTCTGGACAGCTCAGCACCACTTGCCAAGCACAGAAACTGGCTTCAATTTATACAGAACGATTCCATAGCTGAAGTGCATTTGAAGGACCGGACCATAAGCAAAAGTTTTCAGTTTCATTATTTTAAGTGGTAAACAGTTGAAGTCATCTTCCTCAGAATAAACCATGCCACTGCTGGCTGCTCATATACAGTCTCAAAGTAAAATGACAAATGCCCAAAATCAAGGAAGTTTACAGCAGAAACTGAAAGCTTTCCAGCAATCTATTAATCATCCTTGAGCTTTAAACTTCATCTTTCGTGTGTACATGCCTGCATTCTAAACTAATAGTTGCTGAGACCAGTGTGTATTTGCCTATATAAAAACCACAGAATTATTTAACAGACACTGGAATATCTAGATTCTAGCTAAATTGAAAATAGCAGCATGTTTACAAATGAGCCCATAGCTGGATCTCTTATCAAATGGCCACAGCATCAGAGTCAAATACAGCAAATAGCATTGTTTATTCTATTCTGTTAAGATTACAAAAGTCTAGAACTGCAGAAATACAAATTTCAATGGTTCAAAAGCCAGGTTTTCTTATTGTAGCTTTCTCTAAATACTGAGGTTGGAAAGCAATTAGCAGTTAACAGATAAGTACTTTACATGTCAAAGAAAAAAATGTCTCCCTACTCAAAATAAAGTAACAACTTTTCAGTTACCTTAAAAAAACTTCCTCTCTCGTCAAGACCCTGCCCTTCCATGGCCAAAGTTGACATTTTCTCTGGGAAAGCTTCACCGAACTCCTCCTAGAAGCAGAGACATATTTAATGGTTAGTCCAGTCAGTAGGAAATTCCTTTCTAAGCCACAGGAACAGTCACAACAGTCTTGCCAAGATCTTTTCCCGTCAACAACACAGTGCCATTTATTTCCTACCAGAGCCTTTAATATTATCCTTTTGGTCTATTATTTCCTGTAGATTGCACTTTAAAGACAGGGCTGCTGGCATTCCCCCCTCTTCATACATCCCACAAGTTGCTTATGGTGATTTTAACCAACTTACTATGATTATTATTTTAACTGCAATGGCATAAATGGCTTTGTTTGCACATTGAGCCAATAGTAGGAGGCCCCCTAATCCTCCATAGAAGATTAGGGGCCACAGGTGGCACTGTGGTCTAAACCACCAAGCCTTTTGGACTTGCCAATCAGAAGGTCGGTGGTTCAAATCTGCATGATACAGTCAGCTCCCGTTGTTTTGTCCCAGCTCCTGCCAACCTAGCAGTTTGAAAGCATACCAGCACGAGTAGATAAATAGGTACTGCTGCAGCAGGAAGCTAAACAGCATTTCTCTGTGCTCTGGCTTCTGTCACAGTGTTCCATTGTGCCAGAAGTGGTTTAGCCATGCTGGCCACATGACAAACGTCAGTTCCCTCAGCCTGAAGCGAGATTAGCGTCGTACCCCATAGTCCAATTTGACTGGACTTAACCGTCCAGGGGTCCTTTACCTTTTACCTTTACCATATAAGATTATAAGATTACAGATCTAAGATTAAGAGAGACTGCTGCAGGATGGGGACACAAAGTTATTTGAGGAGTTACATTTATATACCACCTTTATCTTCCATGGATCTCAAAGTGGTGTCCATGGTTCTCCTCCTCCCCATTTTGTGCTCACAACAACCCTGTGAATTAGGTTAGGCTAAGAGATGGTGACTGGGCCAAGGTCGCCCAGTGAGCTTCATGGCAAAGTGGGGATTATGTTGTAAAACGCCCTGTGATCTTCAGATGAAGGGCAATATATACATATTTAATAAACAGTAATAATGATAAATAATAGATCGGGCCAATAGCCCATCTATTCCAGCACCCTAATCTCACAATGGCCAACCAGATGCTTGTGGGAAACCTGCACTCAGGGTTCAAGCACAAGAGTCCTTTCCCCTTCTGTGACTTCCAGCACTTGGCATTCAGAAGCCTTACTGCCCCAACTGTGGAGACAGAGCATAGCCATCATGGCTCCATGAATTTGTCTAACTCTCTTTTAAAGCCTACCAACTACGTTGGTGGCCATCACTGCCTCCTGTGGGAGAGTACCGTAGTTTAATTGTGTGCTGCATGAAAGGGCCAAAGGGCCATTTGTTCAAACAAGGTACAACAACAGAACACACATATTATCTCATTTTCTGGGCCAAGACTCAGTACTCAGCCACTAAAGCTTGGGGCTTCAGAACATGTACGGAGTGTTTCCGCTTCAATTATTGCGTCAGTCACAGCCATCATCCACAAATCGAGGTCACAGAGCCAAGACACAGACTATAGTGACACACTCAACCCTCACTTTTTCTGCCAGTTTAAAAAAGCGACATGTGGATGGTCATGCCATGATGAATAAGAATAATAGATCTGGAATAAGAATAACAGATCTCAAAATATCATTTAATCCAACCCATCAATGCATGAAAAACCCTACCATTACAACATCCCTGATAGGTGGCCTTGCAAGCAGATGGTCGGTGGTTCGAATCTGCATGACAGGGTGAGCTCCCGTTGTTTTGTCCCAGCTCCTGCCAACCCAGCAGTTTGAAAGCATACCAGCATATATAGGCAGGGCTAGCAGAGGCTCCTGCCTGAATACTGGAGAACTGCTGCCGGTCAGTGTAGGCCAGGGGTCAGCAAACTATTTCAGCAGGAGGCCGGTCCACTGTCCCTCAGACCTTGTGGGGGGCCGGAATATATTTTGAAAAAAAATAATGAATGAATTCCTATGCCCCACAAATAACCCAGAGATGCATTTTAAATAAAAGTACACATTCTACTCATGTAAAAACATGCTGATTCCTGGACCGTCTGCAGGCCAGATTTAGAAGGCGATTAGGCCAGATGTGGCCCTGGGCCTTAGTTTGCCTACACATGGTGTAGACAATACTGGGCTTGATGGACCAATGGTCTCACTTGGTTTAAGGCGGCTTCCAATATTCCTGTGCGTGGTGTTCTTCCTAATGTTCAGTCAAAATCCCCTTTCTAATAATTTGGACTTGGGTCCTATCTACTGCAGCAGTCTTCGAGATATATTTAAGAATCTACCCCAACATCCCTGATCATTGGTCATTGGTCATGGTGGCTGGGGTTGGTGGGACATGTAATGGGTTGTGGAACAGCATTCCTGGCAAAGCATGGCAGGTGGCCACGATCTGTACTTTTCGGAAACAATTAACAATTTTGTTCCAACAGGCTTTCACAGAGGTAGAGGGATAAATGGGTCTTTGCCAGACGATGGCACCGGGTCAAGTCTCCACTGAGTCTCTGCTGAGTGAGTAGGAGCTCTATTTATCAAATTACTCCGATAAAAAAGGCTCAACCCTTGAAAATAAGCGCCAGCTCCTGTTAGAAAAGGACTTCGGGAGCTGCTGGGCTGATAATCTAATCTCCCCCTCCTTTTGAAGCTATTTAAAACAACTAGAACTCCTCCCAAAGCCCTCAAAATCATGGGCCAGAAAAAGCAGCTTCGATTTCTGAGTCCGAGCATGGTACTCACAAGACAGTGCTACAAAGAACTGGGAATTTCCCCCTCACAATCCACTATAACTCCCCCAAAGAAAAAGCAGGTCAAAATTTCACCCTACTTTCGCAGACTTCCGGGTTAGCACCATCGGCAATGGCGGAGCTCCTCTGACAGAGAGGAACCTGCTCCACGAAAATCGGGTCTTGCCGCCGCGGCGAAGGCAGAGACCCTTTAAAAATCCCAGGCGGAGGAAGCCTGGGAACGTGGGATTCGGCTGACACCAGGAGCGCCTCCCCTACTTGCAGGGAAACCCTCTTTCGGGGATCCGAAGTGACATGGGGTGAGCGGCGTGGGGTGACCGCTATTTTTACGGAGTGAAGCCGCACAGCCGTTGCCGGAGAGCACTGACTTTTTCCTGTGGACAATTGGATTTCAAACAACAACCCGTGAGTAGAACGGAAAATTGACCTCTAAATAAGTTAATTTGGCACCGAACGGGGAAGGTTCAAACAGGAAGTCCACCTTCCCTGTCTGTAAATAGACTGAAGCAAAGTAGTCGTTAACTAAGGTCTTGGAAAGTCTTATGTAAAGGACCAAAACTCCACTAATTGAAATTATTTAATCCCCCCTGGAAGCGGGGGGAGAATCTGTAGGAGAAGGTGAAAATTTAAAATTTAAAATTGAAGCACCACGTCTCTGAACCTGGGAGCGGTCTGCAAAAAGCCCATCGACGGTGAACAGGATAAATTTGACAGCTAGTCTAAAAGAAGGACATTGTTTCCATTGTCCGCTTCTGCGCTTAAAAAGAAGAAAAAGTAACTAAAAATTGTTACTAAATTTACTTTTGGAATTGTGCTGGAAAGGATTGATACAAATGAAGTCTGGCTTCCTCTAGAGCAGTGTTTCCCAACCTTGGGCCTCCAGCTGTTTTTGGACTACAACTCCCATCATCCCTAGCTAGCAAGACCAGTGGTCAGGGATGATGGGAATTGTAGTTCAAAAACAGCTGGAGGCCCAAGGTTGGGAAACACTGCTCTAGAGGGAGCCTTGGGACATTGTTACAAGAGTGAGGCTGCTAAGATAAAGACTGTGGGAAACCAGCTTTGACCTTGAACATCTCAAGAATGTCGGCTAAGGAAGAAGTAGTCTCTGTACTGAATAGGACATTCTATTTATTGGGAAAGTTGCATAAACAGATAGATGTCATGGCTACCAATATTGACATCTTGGGAATAAAAGTGCGCAGCAGTACAGAAGTTGACAAGAATCCAGCACAGGAATCTATTTTAATTGAACAAATTGATGAATTGGAGAAGGAGAAAGTCGCCCTTGCTGAATATAATGCAATACAAGGGAAAGCCTTAACCTTACAGAGGCAAATGGAGGATTATAAGTTGAAGCCCTATATGACTGTAACTAGGAAAAGCCATATTGTAAAGATGGGAGCCTAGCCTGGTTTGGAAAAGGAAAGTGGGAGAGATCCCCTTATGCAGGGATCAATTGACTTTTGGGATATGGATTTGGGCCAGGAGGAGCTTGGAGCTTTTGGGGCCCTTGGACTTGGAGGAATTGTGAAACAAGATTTGGAATACTTTGTGGGCTCCCGCTTCAGCTATGGAAACCTGGCGGACTTGTTAAGAAGGAATCTAAGCATCGTTGGGTTGGAGCTCCCCCGAGATCTGCTTTTTAGCATCAAAGGTTATCAAGAAGATCGGCAGAAGGGACGTCAAGAAGAGTTAAGAGCCTCGGATATAAGATCTCCAGGTTGATGGACTGTTGGAGGTTGATGGAACTGACGGCAGGGGCCGAGACTGGGGAGGGGAGACGGTGGAAGAAAATTGGGAATTTGAAGTGTATATAAGGAGATTTTTTAAAAAAAATTTTAAAAAAAAATTAATGAGAGATGGAAAAATCGTGGAAAGAAATTTTTATGACCCTAGGGGAAATGTCTTAAGAGATCAAGTTCAAATATATTAGTTTTAATGAGAAATAAGATTAAATAAAGTAAAAATGGATGGTTATTTGGTGAAAGAAGAGAATGTAAAATTACAGTATATTAGGATAAATTATTAGGATAAAAACAAGGATGAAGGATTTGCTGAAATATTTAACTGAACTAGAATACATAGAGGGGAGGTGTGAGGAGGTCAAGGAAATAAGCTAAAGAAAGAAAGTTATTTAAAGGTTTGATTTGTTCTTTTTTTGATTGTATGTATTTTTTTTCTATCTGTTTTTCTTTTTTCTTTTTTCTTTGATGTGACTTTTTTTTCTTTGTAACCTTTAAAATTTGAATAAATATCATTTAAAAAAAACAAAAACAAAATTTCACCCTACTTTCAGCCTAAGGCAAACGAAGCAAAGAATCCAGGAAACCTCCATTCTCATAAATGGTCTATTGACCACACCTGGACTGGGAGGGAGGCAAAAACGAACGACAGAAGGGAAGGGATAGATCTAGCAACCGAATTAAAACAAGCCAGAAAAGCCAAAGAGGGCCCTGAAATATATTTGGAACAGGAACTATTCCTGAAAAACACAGAAACCAGGATAAACAGGACTTCCTTACCCTCAATATCAGGAGAGAATTAAGGTGCTCCCCCTCAGTTGAGTTGGCTGAGACAGACAAACAACTAAACAGTCCAAGGTTACAGCACCCGGACAACTATATTTTTTACCTGTCAGGGATGAGCTGCTCAAAAACTATTCTATACAGTTAAGTAAAGAACTAGAGCCAATTAAAAATTTCCTTTCGGAAAGTTTGTGCCTGCTTACCACCCTAACTGAATTAATTAAGAGACAAGAAGCCTCCTTCCTTCACATAACAACTAATAATATGACCAATGGTAATAAAACCCAACTGGGCCTTGATTACAAAAAACCAAACAGAATCCAACCAGCTCAGGAGGAGGGAGGGTCCCCTGCTCCCAAGACGCTGGCCTTAAAGAGAAAAAACTCAAAGCAAAAAAAGAAAAAGCCAAAAATATCAAACTGGGAAGCCGAAAGGGAAAGCCGCTCTGTCGGACTGAAAAAATGAATTTCCAAAAGCAATTTAAGCTGTTGGAGAATCCAACGATAAAGAACTCGGTTTCTGCCACACAAAAGAAAACCACAAACTCAGGTCCTTCAAGAAAGCATCCCGAGGACAAGCCCCAAGCCCCAGCAGAACATACGTCGCCCTCCAGCGGGGTTACGGGAAAACGAAAGGAAATCTCGGTTCCCAAGCAACCAACCCTTATCAAGATGTCTCAAGGAAATCTTGTTCATTCTAACCTAACTAAAAAGGCTCACGACAAAACAGCACAGACTCAATGGAACTTAACCTTAAACAATCATCAACGTGTCTTCTCAATCCTTCCCTCTTTCAGAGGCCTCCGAACGTATGTACAAAAGAAAGTAAACATTCTTGAGAAAATCGATTTAGTCACCAGGGGCCTTGTGACAGCAGAAAATATTATTAATGTAATACGACATGTTTCAAAATAGGGCTGTAGTGACTTTTAAGGACTGGTCCTCAACTAAATGGACTCTATCAAACAAAGACAACTTCTTGAGGGTTGGTATGATTGTGCACCATTTCTTTGAAATCTCAGGTCTTTGCCATCAGTGTCTATTTGTATGGTTTTATTTTTAAAAATTTGTATACTGCCCTTTATCCAAAGATCTCAGGGCGATTCACAACATAAAAGTACGAAATAAAACCATGAAATGAATAATAAAAACAAAAGCAAAATGAAACTATAACAGCAATTGCTGTTTTGTGCTTTTAACTATCTTCAGTATGCATTGACTTGAGACTGTTGTTTTGAAGGTGATTAATAAATCAATGATATTATTGATCTGGATACTTCTGTTGACACAACTGAGAAGTTTGTTTAGCTGCCACATTACACTGCTGAAACGGGCTGCATTGGTTGTCTACTAAAACATGTACTGCTGTTGTCAAGCAAGGTGTTGCGCATTGTGTATTTGTGCATTTACCTAAATTTACCTAAACAAAACTCTTTACATTTATAACCACTGAGTTGCTCTACTTCTTTGTCTGTATGCCAATATCTGGCAATGATCACTACAAGCTATACGTGAGCCACACCTGGGTGTAACTTTCATAGTTATAGGTAACAGAGTTCGGCAATTCTAGTGAGATTTTTTTTTAAAAAAAGTTATATTCATTTTAAACACAAAATGCACAAAACACAAACAATAAACGCAAACAAATCCATACCCTCCAACATTTCTCCAATAAAAATAGGGATGTCCCATTCCATAAAGATAGTTTTACTATTTATACCAAACAAATTGATTACTTGTTTACTTTCGAAATAATATTCCCATGATGCAGCTTCCACAATTGCACCCTAATATATTTTTACTGAATTTGCAATTTACAAATTAATATCATTTTATGGACTCTAGATGGTTGGGATATGTACTTCAAAATGCAGCAGTGGGAGTCGTATTTTAAAATGGTCAAAACTGAAATTAAACAAGATGGTAAGGCTGTTAAGGAGTGGCTATAGTACCGTTAGGAGCTTTAGAGTACCTCCAAGATCCAGAACTGCTTCTTAAAAGGAAGGTTGGCGTTTATACCAAGAGTGCCTTTTTCCTAATCTTAATAATTAGGTTGCTGCTTCTACATGTGCCAGTATTTCCCATGCTGATTTATGGTTCTGAACACTTTCCTGGTAGAGCAAAAAACTTTCTTCCAATATAAATGTACTGGTCTATTAAAATTTTAATATTTTATATCTAGCCCACAAATTTGAGGGTTGTTTAAAATAGCACATCTTTATCTAGGCCTTGGCAAACTTCCCTTCTTTTGACATTATTTCCTTTTCCACAGTCGGCTGAGAGCCTAGTTCATGGAGTCCACTGATACAGTGACACACAGGATTACATTGACATTCAGGAGCCAAAATACAGGAACTGTCTATGGTGCCAGTACTTGACAGATCTCTTAATTCAAATGTTGCATTGTTAGTCCAGCTGTAACTGCAAACAAAGTACGGGATTTGAAGGAGGAGGAGGGAGGGGGGAGTCCCAACTTCCGTAAACCGTCAGAAAGAGATTCTGTTCATTCTTACAGGGTGAAAGAGAACAGGACGTACAGACTCACTACAGGCAAAGTACAACACAGAGAAACAGAGCACAAATTTGATGTTTTCATGGGTTTATCTGTATGTTTACTCCTTCATTTGATAAATGGAGTACATCAGCTCCTGGTCAAAAACCATGGTACTAAAGGCCTCTTCAATAGGCCTTTCACCATCTTTTCTTACCCACCTGAGGTATTATTCTGCCCTCAAAACTGTGAAACAGAGGTTATGGGATATTGCCTTTAGTGATTTACGATATCGCTCGCATGTGACCTGTGGCCCATCTGTGTCAGGAATCTAATACTTACAGGTTTTTTTGTTATCTCCCTTAAGAATTTGGCGGTATCTAACTACTGTTGTTTGTTTCCTAAAGCCAGATTAAATGTTTTCCATTCTAAAGTGCTGAGAAGATTCGCTGGTGTCACATACCAAGACAGGCTGTGCCCATTCGCCCAAGATGTTTTGTTGCATTGTAATCTGTATAAACAGGTTAGAAAGCATCTAATCAATCCAATACTAACGAAACAACCTAAAATTAATGACTTATTTTATGTCACAGTTCTCCTTGAGGATAAGTTTAATACTATTACATTGGCTGCAGCAAAATTCCTCTCGGAGGCAGTGAGAATCAGAAATCAATATTTACAGGCTAAAGCTCCTCTGTTGGCTAGTAAGGCTGATCTTACACCTTAATAACTGTTGATATTTACTATTGTTGTACTGTGCTGTAAACCACTAAGCCTTGGGCTTGCCAATTGGAAGGTCGGCGATTCGAATCCCCATGACAGGGTGAGCTCCTGTTGTTTGGTCCCAGCTCCTGCCAACCTAGCAGTTCAAAAGCACGCCAGTGCAAGTAGATAAATAGGTACTCCAGCAGGAAGGTAAAAGGCGTTTCCGTGCGCTACTCTGATTTCGCCAGAAACGGCTTAGTCATGCTGGCCACATGACCCAGAAAAACTGTCTGTGGACAAATGTCGGCTCCCTTGGCCAGTAAAGCGAGATGAGGGCCAGAACCCCAGAGTCGTTCGTGACTGGACTTAACTGTCAGGGGTCCTTTACCTTTACTGTGCATTTTGGGTCTACGGACCTCAATAAAGCTGTATGTGGATTATAAAAGGCAATCATTTCTAACCTGACAGGTAGGAAGATAGCATTTGTTTAAATCTATAGATTATAACAAAGCATAAAAGTTAAAATTTTCATCAAAACAGATATAAAGTAAAATGCTTTGAAAAGTAGGATGAATAAAGGATCAGCAGAAAGATGTATAAGCACCCCATAACACCCCAAAAGCAAATAACCACCCCATGAACAAATCAGGACAAATGCTCATCAAGACTAGATATAATATAACCTCCAAATAAAATTTGTCTAAGCAATTGAGGATGCTTGTTCAACAAAGAGGAAGCCAAAACTGACTCTGGTCTAACCATCCACTTTCACTTTTCTCCAGTTTTGGGACCACCCTACTTCCTGTTTTGCCTATTTCAGGCACTGATTAAAGTCAATTAAAAAGGCAAATTGGCTCAAATTTAATGGGGTGGAAGTATGGAGAGTTCCAGTCCCTTCCCCATCCCAGTTTCCAACAACAAAGAGCAACCAAGATGAAAACAAGCTCATGAACCATCAGTTGTCTGATCATCGCAGTTAGAAATTCTATGTGGATTTCCAGATATTGCTTTTATTCTGTTTGACTTCAGTGAGCTGTGTATACAAATAGTTACAGGATCTGCCCTTTAAATAGTTCAGCAATGTGAACAAAGAAATTGAAAGTCTGCTCATTGTACAAACAAAAATAAGTGAGGGGCCCTCAATCATGCGATCACCATGGAGAAAGCCACCTGTGAGACCTTTTATAGACAAGCCTAACCACCTCCAACTCAGGACAGGATCTTACAATCTATTCAGATTGCTAATACAGTAGTGTAGTCTGCAAACCAGTGTGACTTTACTCCAGTTTTATTGCTTACAGATTCCTAACCCCTTCTTCCAGTTCTAAATATTTCTAAAAATGTAATTTAACAATTGTGATATATATATACTACTATCACTACCAAGATGCACATTCAACTACAGTCATTTTAAGATTGTACATTACTCTCAAAAGCAGCCCTAACAAGGCTTGGATTACATTTTGAGATCTGCCCTAGTGCAATTATTTGGCTCTCTGAAACTTAGCCCCTTATCTAACATGGCAAGTGCCAGGTGTTATTCATTAACAGAGTAGACCTAAGCAGGAAAAAGTAGATGAGAAAACTTCAAGGCAGAGTGCAAAGGTGCTGAACCTGGGGATAGCAGAAGTCATGAAAGATAAAACGTTATCAACAAAAATAGCAGAGGATCAACTTTCACTCTCTAGGAATCTGCGTCTAAAGAAAAAGATGAGGAAGAGGGAACATTAGTACTACTGGTATTTGAGATTTCACTGTTTTGAAAGTACTGTATTTCACACAGGATTGGTATTTAACATGCCTCAGAACTTGAGAAAGGTGGGGCCTTCTCGTATCATACTGTGCTTTGAAACCACACCACCGAAGCACAATGTAAGAAACCACAGCTTACCTTCCACAACTGGAAGAAGAGGAATGCACATAGCGCACTGGGCTTTGAATGTTGCAGAAACACTTCTGGCTTTGAAAAGTTCTGCAGAGCAACCTAAAAAATTCATTGAGTGACATTCATTTAACTGAGAGTAGACCTAACTTCAATGGGTCTACTCTGTAAAACATAGCTGACTACCATTCAGTGTCAGTTTTGGAAGAGTAAAAGAAAAGTGGTTTCACATGTTGCACTGAATACAGGCACTGCAAAATTCAGTCCATTTTTGAAAGGTTATGGGCATCAAGCCAGGCCACATGAAAGACTCTCCTTCCACCACAGGACCCAATGGCAGTCTCGATTATTGGATATTTGTGTTTCCCTGTGAGGGTTCTTCTTCAGAGACACCAGCACATGGCCAATGGGAAAAGCTGGACTATGTCACTTAACTGGGAGCAAAGCAGGACAGGGGGGAAAGGGGCTCTTACGATCTGATCACTCAATCATGCAAATATATTTGACATACAATAAGCCTTCAATTTACATTGGGGTAAAACTGTCGAAGCCTCTCTGCACACTATTTGAATAACAGTCTAAATATCAAGTAAGGCAGTGTCAGCAATCAAGATCACTGGTGGGGCGGGGGGGAGGGATACAAACTTGAGGGCCAATGTTGATTGCTATGACTGCAACATCCTTACCAGTGCTTCTAATTACTGCAGAGTAATTCTGTTAAAATTACAACCAATTTTCATATATAGTTAACATGTTCTATATCATGTTAAAGGTAATTAAACTTTGGAAATGATACTAGTGTGAAAGAACCTTGGAAACTGACTTTAATGAGTCTGAATTCCAGTTATCACTAACAACATGCTGTGTATAGCTCAGCTCATCAAGACTTCTGACACCACACACAAGTTTGCATGAAGTCAGTGGTGTTCATTTCTATGAGGAAAGCAAACAAATTTACTTTCACATGCTATGTAAGAATTCCTGATGGGTTTAGTAATTTTCTGCAATGAAAAGACACTTGCTCAAGACTGGATTGCTTTCTACTCTTTTCCAAAACTTGATGTAGCTTATGAACAAACTGCTACTCAGTGGACCCGCTGCATATTTTCTCTCTCACACATAATCTGTGACAAAGTCCAAACTGGTACACTTGTCCTTTGCTGAAAGCTTAACCAGTTACAGAACAGTGATACTTGTGTGCTCTCCAAATCTTAAAAGGATCACAAAGTTCTTGGAAGAGAGCCAGCCCATCCAAAATTTTCGGACCATTGTTTGGAATTTGGGTCAGTAACAGGGATATAAAAGAAAATCAAAAACCTACAGCTATCTAGAAAGTTTATGCTGTCTTCTGTGAACTGGGAATATTTTTCTGCCCATTCAAGAAACAGCCTCTCTTTCTGGACAGATCAGACAAAACTGGAGTGTAGCAAGAGACATGAAATTACTAGCAGTGAGCAGACTAAGTGTGGTTTTCCTACTTTTAACCTACTTTTAAAAGTCACAGAATCACAGAATTGTAGAGTTGGTGTTTAACTGAATGTTTTCAGATTTTTAGTTCTGACTGAGTTAATGCAACCAGTAATTCAGTAAGTTCACTAGCAGAACCATATTTTTCTAAGGTAGAAAACAAATTATTTTAAATCTCATATATAAAAATGCCACTTGAACCAGTCAATACTCTAAAATAAGCGCCTTTCTAACTCTGCTTTGGGGGGGGGCGGTATTGAGTTCTTGAAAAGTTTTCCAAGTGTACCTCAATAACTAACTCTATAATGGATCTGTAAAGGAGAAGCTTCTCAGAAAGACAGATTGCCTGTAACCTCCCTTGCAAAGTGCATCAGCAGAGAAATGCTGAAGATGTTCTATGGCAGTGGTGTCCAAACTTTTTTCAAAGAGGGTCAGATTTGATGAAGTGAAGGGCAGTGAGGGCCGACCAAAGGGCCAACCAAAGTTGTTGAGCTCTCTTTAGGATTGAAGTTGTTGAGGTTTTTTTTAGGATTTTACCCCAGGAAATAAACTGCCACAGGGGCTGGATTAAACCAACTGGCAGGCCGCATTAGGCCCCTGAAACGGATCTTGCACATGCCTGTTCTATGGAGTACTTATGAATCATGCCCACAATCCCCTGCAATGGCAACTGCACAAAGATTCCTTTGCAGGTAAATTCTTGTGGGAAATGTTCCAAAAGATTGGAAAGCTTGATAACATATTCATAAGAGGAGCCTCAGACTCATGAAAATGACTGAGTCATTTTCTGTGTGTGTGTGTGGGGGGGGGGACATGTATTATGGCTGTCTCATGCTTTTGTATGAGTTCTCAATATTTCCCTGTCTACAAGGGGTAAGCCTGCCACCACTTCATATTATTTTGTTGCAGCAGCCTCTCACATTGTGTCACTATGCCATGGAAAACTGCAGAAAGGTTGTGTCAATACAATCAAGTTATTCTTAGGTTTCAAAACAATATTTTAAACTGTTTGACCCTCACGCATTTGAAGAGAATCCATGGAGTATTAGGGGAGGGGTAGTACAGTTTGTCCACCTTTAGTCTTCACGCTGCACTCAGCTCTCACCTGTGGCTCCTAGGAGCTATCAGCATTCCAGGAAATGGATTTGACTGACCAGCTAAACCAGGTAAGGGCAACCAATGGGTCTCAAACCCTCAGTGAGTTAGGGACTTCCCCTGTATGCGATGACAGGCTCTGGTGGATTGAGTGGACGAGACCAATAGTGGGTTCATCAGTTAAGAAGGTGGCTTCTGCATATGCTATAGAGGGAAATGAGGAGCAGGTGGGGCTTGTCAACATGGGAAGATATGGTAGCCCATCTAGGAGAAGGAAAACTCTGATCCTAAGCCACCACTGCCTTGTGGGATTTCTTCAGGAAAAGAAAAGGCTAAGGAATAAACTCTACACAAATCCAGGGTGGAGTCCCCAAAACAGTTGGATGGCGCCTCTTTCCAACAACTCCTGCAGCCAAACATATTGCTCTGCTTCCCTTTGGACCACACTAGCAAGGCCGAGGGGGATGTCTTGTCGTCTGGGCAGCCCAGGACTTCCATTTACATACTGCCCAGGCTTGTGCCCCAGGGAGGCCACTCCATTGTCTCTCAAGGCAGATGGATAAGAACAACAACAATCACCATGTTAATGCGACTGCTCTAAAAAACTAGAGCAGTTCAAATTTTCATTTACCAATTTGACATTGTGGAAATACACAGGTCAATAATAGATTTACAAGAAAAGCAACAGAAAAAGAAGAGTGAAACAGCCTGGCTTTCTGGTAAACACTGAGAGCCACTGTCAGCCAGAAAAATTCTCTTATGGGACTCTGTGGTGAAAACCCTATTAAAATGCTGCACTGGGAGTTAGCAGAGCTGCATCGATTCAATTTTTCACTAGATGAGCCTTGCTCAAATGTTTTGAAATGTAATGCCTACCAGTCCTATCTAGTACAGCCTAGATAGCTGAGAGCTGTTATCTGAAACACCTAGAGAGTACCAGATTCAGGACGGTTGCACTAGGTATGCCAATAGGATAGTGGTGGTATGTGATTCTAGTCTTCCTCTCTCTCCAGTCCTCTCGATGGGGAAACAACTCTTGCATGTCTCTTCCACATGTCATGGTCTTACCATGTGCTATGTTCACATGCCACTTTCAACTGTCCCAAGGTCTGCATGGCACTTCAAAAGACCACTGGAGAAACATTAAACATTGCTGCTTATCACACAGATGTCCCATATAGAGATGGATTTTGAGTAGCAGCCACACATGGGGCCTTCCAAATAAATAGGGTAATAAATAATAAAACCCATTGGTAAGACAGAAACAAAACAAAAACTTTGCTATGTTATGCACATTCTGTACCATGTAATCTGAGTACTTTCAATAATTGTTTTATTGCATTTTGCCCCCATGTTAGATAAACACTAATAAAAGTTATTACTCATACCTTGGAAGTCGAACGGAATCCATTCTGGAAGTCCGTTTGACTTCCAAGACCTTGATCAAAAATCCTGCAGGAAATGTTTGGTCCAAAGTCGAATATAAGCAAATAAGCATTTTTATGTTGACAGAACAAAAATTCATTTTTAGGCTTCTTTAGCTCTTTCTATGCTGATTTTTCCGAAAAGGACTACCACAACACTCCCCCCTGCTTTTTTCCACCTTCAATACATCCTTAAATGACAATTACAAACAAATGTGAAATTTGCATTTATTATTACAGCTAGTTCAAATATTTAACATTGATTCTAATGCATACATACAAATATTTCTTTACCTGTGCATGCACACCTTTAAAAAAAGATCCAGGAAATGTGCAGGAACAAGTTAGCAGCTGGGAAGAGCAATTCAAATCCTGATCCACTCTGCTGGATGAGATTAGGATGGGATGGAGTTGTCCCTCCACCCAGCCATGCCCAGCTCTGCCGTTGGCAAGGAAGCCACACTAGCAAAGAATGTCCCAACATGCCCACTAAATCTGCTGGAAAATACCACCAGAATTATCCCTGCCTGAAATGGGGTATTTTGGAGGCAGTACTGTATCAGCACAGGATTTGCTGGATCCCAAGCTGGCAGGGCCTGATTCAAGTCTCTTTGCTGCACCAGCCTGGGAGCAAAGAGGTCATTTCACCACTACCACCCTTCTTCCCTGGTTCACACAAGTGGAGGGGCTGAAGATGGGGTGGTGGTTGTGCCATCAAGCCCTGCCACTGCTGGCCAGCGACTTGGTCTTCAGTCTTCATTATTATCATGTTTCACAATGGGAAAAATGAAGTCTTCTGCTTTAGGGAGGGGACAATAACTATTCTGTTTGTTTGCTTGTTTGTTTTTAATTCTTAATACCAAAGTATTGTGCAAGTGTGGTGTTTACCTGACCAAGACTTGCACAAGAGGAATAAAAAGATCTTACATAAGACCTTTGAATTAATTCTTTATTTTATTTAAGGCCCAGTTTCAGTTTCCCAGGTAATTTCTTTCATGTACTCACTCACTTATTTACATACCCCACCTTTTCCTCTAAGGAACAGCTACAGAGGCCCATAGTCACCCAATGAGCTCCATAGTAAGTGGAGATTTGAACCCTGGTCTCTGAGCATCTAGTCCACACTCAAATCACTACACCACACTGGCTCTACTGGAGATCTTGAGGAAACAGCTCCTCTTGATTAGATTGCTTAAGCTCAAGCCTGTTTTTAGCTACTGGTGGAAATAGGCACCTTCATTACCAACTGTGCTGCTCTATAAGCAAAATGGCTCGGAATGGCAGCAAGTGTGGCTTTGGAGGCCACTCACTGAAACGCTCTGCAAGTGACAAACTGCCCACCAAGAAAAAGTGTCCTAAGGAGCAGTGGGCAGATGGGGAGCAGCTTACAGTATTCATTACTTTTCAGGTTTTCCACAGTAATGTTTCCAGATTAAATGTTAAGCATTGCAGGCGTTTTGATGAGAAGCTGCGGAAGCTGCAAAAAACTTGCCTGCCAGAAGGAGCAGCTCCGAACTTCTGTCTGGAAGCGCCCCGTCTTCCATAACATGGATGCCAACTCCCTGGGGTGCCAGCACCCACAAAGTTCCCCAGGAAGGGGTCCGATTCCCCCCAATGTTGGTGCCAGGGCCAAGGTGGCCCTCCTGCTCCATCCTCTGCGCCGGAGGGAGGTCGGGCTTGGGAAGTTTGGGCTGCCGGAAGGGAAAGCGGCTGAGGCGCAACTGGGAGGCTGGCAGAGCGCAAGAGAGCCCCCGGCTTGGCCCGAGGCCGCGGGGGCTCGAAAGGCAGGCGAAGTCCGGAGCGCCCCTCGCAGGAGCACAGCCCCGGCTCGGAAGCCAGCACACTTCAGGATGCGACCCCTTTCTTTCCCCGAAGGCAAAACCTCCCCGCGACCAGCGCGACCTCCCCCCCCCCCCCGAGGCGGCTCCGCTCCTGACCTCTCGAGGCGGGCTTGGTCTGGCCGGGTCTCTCCGGGCCCCCGCCCGTCTCTCGGGGCGCAGCGGCGCTTGGCGGGACCCCCTTCCTCGGGGCCAGCGGCTCCCAACCAGGCGCGCCAGGCCAGCCGACTCCGGGCGGGCGGGGGGGGGGGGCGGCGTCGGAGAGGAAGAGGAAGTCGCTCCTGGACCAGGCCGGGAGCAACAGGCGGGAGCGAGCCAGCGAGGGAGGGAGGAGGCGGGCAGGCTGGCGCTCAGGACTGGGGGGGGGGCGGCGGCGCGAGCCCGCGGGTGCTGCAGGTGCCCGGCTGCGGCCAGGGGGGCCGCGGCTCCCCAAAAGCCGGGCTCCGCGCAGCGTCAGAAAAGTGTGCCTCTGAGGACGCTCAGAGCGCTTTCCCCTCCTCGCAGGTGGGGCAGAGTTGGGCGGGGAGGGCGGGGAGACCCCTGCTTTCCCTTCGCCAAGCAGCGTTGGGGGCTCAGGTGTAGCCGCGCGACCTGGCAAGGCGTGCCTCTGAGCATGCCCAGAGTGCTTGGCCTTCGCCAGATCTAGTTCTACGCGGACAGCAGTGCTCGCTGCGCGCCCTTCGCGAAAGGGCTTTTCCTTGTTCGGCGGCGCAGAGCTGAGGAATCGGTGCGAAGCCCGGCGCTCCTTCCCTTTGGCTCCCTTCAAAGAACCAGCCTGCCTGCCCGCCTTCTTCCTTCCTTTGCAATTGACTCCCCGCTCCCTTCCCAGGACGGCGGAAAATATGCAGCGTGAAAGGGGGAGACGCGGGAGGCTTCGTGCTCCGCCGGCCTCGCAGCTGGAGCAGAGAAGGCGGCTCCACCAAGCGAAGGAAGTTTTGCCGTCCGAGTTCTGGAAAACACCGCAGAAAGAAGAAAAGGCAGGAAGGATTGGGATGTTCATTACGCTGTCTCTTAGCTCTCCTTGGCACCTCTGCATATGCCCAGCTTTAAGTTAAATCAGGCTCAGAATATGGATTTGTTTTATGTATGTACTTGTGCTCCCCTTTAATATTTACATTTATTAAAAGCTGCTAACAGTAATTATTGACAACGCAATAATTGTGAAGCTTTTATCAACTTGTGACACACATTTTTAAAAGCCCATACATTAAGTCCCACTAAATCCAGTGGATACCTTTCTCAGTAAGTACAGTAAGTCCACAACTTGTGTGCAAGTATATTTCAGTGCATGGAAAAAAAGAAGAAGAAGAAGAGGCAGAAAGGAGGCAGGGTTCAGGGAGAAATGACTTCGGTAATCCCACCTGCCACTAAACCCAGTGGGTTTTGACTATATGCTTATTTTGGCTTTAGGCGCAGCCCTGGAACATAAGCCCAAAGTAAGTTGTGGGCCTACTGTATGCCTAAGATGTGGCTAGAAAACTCAACAAGTACCAGGTATGGTACCAGGCAGAGGGCCTTCTTGGTGGTGGTGCCTGCCCTGTGGAACGCCCTCCCATCAGATGTCAAGGAAATAACTAACTGACTTTTAGAAGACATCTGAAGGCAGCCCTGTTTAGTGAGCTTTTTAATGTTTTATTGTATTTTTTATATTTTGTTGAAAGCCGCCCAGAGTGGCTGGGTATAAATAATTTATTTTATTATTATTATTATTATTATTATTATTATTATTATTATTCCAACCACATTCAAATTAGAATGTTGACAGCCCCTGAGCTATCTGAAGATGGCTATTATATCTCCTCTCAGTCTACACTTATCCAGGCTAAACATATTCAACTCTCTCAACCATTCCTCATCAGGCTTGGTTTCCTGACTCTTGATCATCTTGGTTGCCCTCCTCTGCACACATTGCAGCTGGTCAATATCCTTAAATTGTGGCTCCCAGAACCAGACACAGTATTCTAGGTGCAGTCTGACCAAGGCAGAATAGAATGAGACTATTACTTCCAGATCTCTATACTGCTTTTGATGCAGCCTAGAAGGGCATTAGCTTATTTTGGTGCTGCATCACATTGTTAACTCATATGAAGTTTGTGGTCTACTAAGATCCCTAGATCCTTTACACATGTACTACTGACAAGCCAGGTGTTCCCCATCTTATATTTTTGCAGCTGGTTCTTCCTGCATAAATATAGAACCTGACATTTGTCTGTATTGAAATTCATTTTGTTAGCCTAGACCCAGTTATCGAATTTGTTAAGGTCATTTTGTATTCTGATTCTGTCTTCTGTGGCATTAGCTACCCCTCCCAGTTTGATGTCATCTGCAGATTAGATGAGCATCCCTTCAATAACTTCATCCAAGTATCTAGATTCAGGTAGGTAGCCGTGTTGGTCTGACGCAGTCGAAATAAATAAAAAATTTTAAAAATTGTCCAGTAGCACCTTAGAGACCAACTGTTTGTTCCGGGTATAAGCTTTTCTTCAGGTATCTGAAGAAGTGTCCATGCACACGACAGCTTATACGCAGAACAAACTTAGCTGGTCTCTAAGGTGCAACTGGACATTTTTAAATTTTTTAAATTTATTTCATCCAAGTAATTTATAAAGATGTTGAACAGGCACAGAACCCTGTGGCACAGAACTGACAGGGCAAAAAAGTACAAGAACAAGAGAATTTGTTGTTGATTAGACGTTCAGTCGTGTCCGACTCTTCGTGCCCCCCTGGACCAGAGCACGCCAGGCACTCCTGTCTTCCACTGCCTCCTGCAGTTTAGTCAAACTCATGCTGGTAGCTTCAAGATCACTGTCCCACCATCTCATCCTCTGTCGTCCCCGTCTCCTTGTGCCCTCCATCTTTCCCAACATCAGGGTCTTTTCCAGGGAGTCTTCTCTTCTCATGAGGTGGCCAAAGTCTTGGAGCCTCAGCTTCAGGATCTGTCCTTCCAGTGAGCACTCAGGGCTGATTTCCTTCAGAATGGATAGGTTTGATCTTCTTGCAGTCCATGGGACTCCCAAGAGTCTCCTCCAGCACCATAATTCAAAAGCATCCATTCTTTGGCGATCAACCTTCTTTATGGTCAGAGAATAGCTTTTTAAAAAGGTGAGATCATTCTGAAGCCAGATTCTCTGTCTAATAAAATCCTTCTGCGAAATGTCTGTTAGTGGTGTCAGTAGTTTTCTTTGAGGTTGTGTATTCCTAAGCACATTTATTATTAGCGGGTTTCAATTAATTCTCTAAGATGCTGCTTTCCCTTCAATATCACAAGAAATCACCTTTTAGGAAAGCGGTATGTCGCTGATGGGCTAACTTCATTTGCTTTGTTAAGGACTGTTGCATTGATATAGATACATACATATGCATACTTTGCTCTCCTTTATAGATTTGGCTTGCATATCAGAAGGATGTTCTTCCTTTTTCCTCTGAATGCTAACTTTGTCTCTCTTTTAGCAGCTGGAAGGGAAGTGGGACTGAAGGCTTAACCTTCTGAAAGGAATGACTGCCAGTTGCTTTAGCAGTAGCCAAAAGGAAATGTATTCATAGTTTCCCCCGTGGTTTGTTAGGAACATTTCCTTCATGCCATATTTATGGGATACATTTGGGGCCTGGCTCCTGCCAATACAAATTTCTCTTCAGCTGCATAGCTTATTGGGTAACCCTGGGCTAGTAATTCTCTCCCAGCCTAACCTCCTTAATAGTTGTTTTTTAATCCTGTGTATTTATTTATTACAGAAGTTTATTCTGTCCCATCTTTCTATAATGGGCACTCAAGGTGGCTTAAAACAGGCTGAAAGCAATAAATATAACAATGAAATAATAAATGGCAGCAGTTGAAAATATTTATATGGGAGACCCAAATCAATTAAATGAGTTGCCCCTGAAAGAGCTGAGTTCCAAGAACAATGAAGAAGAAGGTGCCCTCTTTCCTGACCACCCCATCAGGGGCTCTGGAATGGAATGGCGTGTGGGAAGGGGAAACTCTGTGTGCTTCCCTAATTTACTTGGTGGTGGTGGGGAATAAAAACCTAATAAAGAAACCTCTCCAATAAGAAGTGATAATTACAAGTTGCCTTGTAGGTTTGTGGTGCATACTTATTTTTAAAAATGATATCACATTTTCTTAAATATAATCCATTGTAACAAAACAAAACTAAGAAGAAGAATGGAGGGTACATAAAGGCCTTGCAGATACTGTGCATCTTCCCCTTCGTTCTAAATAACTAGTTCCTTGGACCACAGAGGTGCTGTGTCTTGTGCAGACTCCATCTTGAAAGTGTCCAAATATTTCCCTAGGATGAGGTAAAGGATTTGGAGCATGAAAGATGCTAGTGAGCTCTCTCTGGAGTATCTTCTGCTTGTGCAAAGTATTAACACTCAAAAGTGTTCCCGGCCAGTAACACAGCCCCTCCAAGAGTCCCTATTTTCCAGGGACAGTCCTGGTTTCCGATCTGATCCCAGAATGCCCCGCTTTTTCTTAGGACAACCCTATTTTCATTGGATAAATGTTGGAGGGTATGGTACCCAACAAGCTCCTGGAAAGAGATTTGGGAGTGAATTAGGCAGTATCAGAATGGGAGACAGGTCAGACTGATTTTAAGATAGAACTGTAGTTCATTTTGTGCCACCTAGAATGCCAGAAACTCGATTATTAGAGAGTGTTACCCTTCTTGTATTCTGCAGGAATTTCAGAAGGTTGTTAAGTCTGCAAATATCTAAATTAGGAATAGGCAACTGAGGCCCTTATTTGGCTCCTGTAGCCCTGGTTTTAAGGAATTTCTTACGCAACCTAACAGCGTAATCCTATGCATGTTTACTCAGATATAAGTCCCACTTAGCTAGACGGGACTCACCCAGAGTTAAGTGTTTTTAGGAATCCAGTTTAACCCACCCCCAGTGTTGATGTCTGGGATGGGGTTAGGATGGTATGTAGTTTCCTATCTGCTGGCCTCTTGTCAACAGAAAGGAGCAATGCCAGGTAGGTGGGCTCAGCTGCTGCAGAGGTCCTGGGCTTGCCCAGGTGTGCTGAAAGCTACCCTTGCCAGTTCTAGCAGTAGGAAACAAATAGGAATCAGAGGCAGAGCACCTTTGGATCCCTGGAACCCCCACGGGCCTCAGCTACACCAGCATGGAGCTGGCCTGGTGAAAAAAGTAAGAGAGCCGCCACCCCCTTTGGCCCTGGACCAGTACAAGTCGCAGGGTGGATATGCACCACCATTTTGTTGTCCCCTGGCTCCAGATGGGATCACTCAGTTAGTTTCTCTTGCACAAGCTAAGACACAGGCAAAGCACCTTCTCCCCAGTGTCAACAGCAGCAGACATTTTAACATAATTCTATCATGAGATATTGATTCCCCTGCAGGAAATAGGAAAAGCAAATTGTGGATTTGGAATTTTCCAAAGCGGTAAAACATGGTTTATTCAAAGTGGTGGTTGTTGGGCAGGGACAAGGTAAAATAACTAGTGGCTGGGGATCCAAATAAACAAACAAATACATAACTCAGTTAAAGCACCGAGTGCTTAGTTGAGCTTATGTAGGTGTAAGTCAATGGGCACAGAGTCAATGCTTTTGGGGACTCCAACCTTTGCTTAATTCAAAATTTGGGTCCTGTTATTTTCTCAGAAGGAAACTAAAAAAAATTATTCTCCAGCTTTATAATTTTCTGAAATATTACATACAACATTACTTCTTAAGCATCTCATTATGGAATATGAAGCTGATGGTCAAATGTGAACCATTTTGTTTGCCTGCACTGTTAAATTGGAAAGCAGAGAAAAATATTTATATTCACAAATGCTGTATTATTGTATTCAGATACATCACAAAACGCAAATGACAGAACACTGAAAGCAATTCATATTTCTTTTGTATGTTCAGATACAGTAATGCTGTCATTGTTTAAAGTTATAAGACTTTTAAAAACACAGGTACAAACTTTTGACTTCATGTTGTCAGCAAACAGAAAAATGCATGCTCTCATTTCTTAGGTTTTTTTCTTCTTAATTTCACAAGCAAGTGGATGAACAGCAACGCAGACTAGAAACGCTCTACAACAAACTTTAAAAAGAAACATACAAAAGAAGCCCCAGAACTCATAAATACTAGTCTAAGTATGACAAAATTATTTCAACTTATTTTTAAAAAATATTAAATATTTATGTGTGCCTCTAACAGTGGAACATTTCAAAACTTTTTTTTAAGGAAAGGGTATAATGAATAAAATGTTTATTATTACAAACCTCTGATTTACTTCAACTAGGAAGTCCCAGCTGTTAATAAGTTAACAGTTAACTAACTATCTTACATTCTAAGTGCACTGTCATGTTTACACTTTATTTCATCTACAATATTCCTGATAGCATGAAACCAACACCGAATCAGCCACTGATCTGTAAAAAGCTAACATAATAAGAGTTGCTTGATTTCAGAGATGCTCCCATCTGTCGTATTTATTGCTGTGCTTCTGGAAGCCTCAAAGCAAGGTCCAAACTATATCAGGGCACAAGTATTCACCATTTAAATAGCTTTTAAATGTAGCATTTTCATTTAACCATTTTTACAATGTAACAAAGAGGTTAAGAAGTGCATTCATAAAACTAGGCCTGTACAACTTGTAATCCATGAAGGCGAACATGTCCCACCAGGGGCTTTATAAAATGTGTTTGTTTTGGCGGGCTGCCTGGGACTGCAAAAACATGTGTTGGGCTTGATGTGCAGGCCTGGTGGGTTTGTCTGGCCACAAAAGCAAGAGTATATATTTCCAAAGTGCTTATCCTCTCCACCCTGTTAGGACTGAATTTTGGGAGGAATTCCACCCTATATTTAGAAACCTGGTGCAACTCCAGAGCCCACTGCATCTGTGAGAGGACTCTCCTTGAGGGGGAGGGGCTCCAGGGACCTCAGTGTGCCCTTGAGGCCTTTTGAGCACTCACCTCAAAGTGCCAAGCTCACGTTGGAAGAATTTCGAATGAGGGGATCTTGGGCAGTCATTCACATTGCAAGAGGAGTGTTATGTCTGAGAATTCTTCTCCATACATGTGCCTTTAAATACCTCTGCCTCAATGGAGCTCCAGCACAAAATAGATCAGGGAAGAGGAGCGTGGCCCTCCAAGTATTCTTGGATGACAACTACCGTAAGTCCCAACCAGCATTGCTAATGGTCAGGGACAGTGGGAGTTGTTGTCCAACAACAGCTTGAGGTCTCCAGGTTTCCCATCCCTGGAAAATATGAAATAGCTTTCAGGCATCCAGTATTTTTCAGTACTGGTGGAAATAATCCAGCAAAACATGCTTTCTATTTTGAGAACATAAGAACTGATCTGCTGTATAAGATCAAGGTCCATCTAGGCTAAACTTCCGATCTGAGCATTAGCCAGCCAGATGCTCTGTACATGCATTCAGCTCATGGGTCATCTTGATGGACTTAACCTCCACAAATCTGTCTAATCCACTTTTAAAACCATGTACGCTAATGGCCATCACGCACAGTGTGAAAGGGAATTCAATTTTGTGGAATGGAAATGGAAAGTGAAACCATACATAATACAATCCTAAGCATGTCAGATGTAAGACCCACTGAGCTCAGTGGGACTTATCCCCTAGTAAGCGTGCTCAAGATTCACTTGAATAGCTTTGGGAAGCACTAAAAGCAACAATTATTAGCAACATAATTCTAACTTTGTTGTGCACCACCCTGAGATCTTTGAATGAAGGGTGGTATACTGCTACTACTACAACTAATAATAATAATAATAATAATAATACTTTGCTCATGAAACTCAACCTTGTTGGGCCATACTCATGTGCCAGTATCTCTTTATATTGCTCTGTGACTAGATTTTCAAAATAGATGCAACTGCCATTTAAAAACTATTTATGTTGTCTTCCTAGGACAATTATTGTGTCAGTGCAAGCTAGGGCCAAAGAAGCCCTTCACTTTAGTGATATATGTGCACACTCAAAAAGTGAAACAAAAAATTGCCCACAATCCATGGTGAGGTTCTCCTGTCCAAGTCCCACGCAAAAGAATGAGATCTGTGCAAGAACGCACAGTATTGTTCCAGTACAGCTCCCATTAATTTCCATTAAGCTTCTGTGGGAGAACTTACCAATGGAGTTTACATCTTATTTTTAATAATTTGCTCACCCCACCTCCCGCAATTGAATAAAAAACGTAATTTACAGCTGATGTGGATTACAAAATACTATAAGGAGCCAATATTACTTCAGAGAAAATCACTACAAAACTACAATTTATAGAACAGACAAATTGCTGGCATCCATCACAAACCATCCTTTAAATAAATATGTTTATACCATTCTTACTTGCTTTCCGCTTGTGTTGTGCAAAACATACATTTTTCTGTCCCTTTGATACATCAAAACTCACGTTGAAAAGCCCATTTGTATTCCGAGGCACAAAACAGAAAGCTCCCCACCATGCGTGCTTACAGAACGTTCCTGGCTCTGCCCCTTCCATTGAAGTGAATGGAAAGTCATTACAAGGGTCAGGAATCTGCATACCAGGGACACAAACGGGGTGGGGAGTAAGTTCTTAATTTTCTCAATAGTTCAGCACTGCAGCACACAAGTATAGATGGTTATGGGATGGCACCAATGGGCAGTGCAGGGGGAGGAGCATGGGAAACTTAAACGCTTTTCTCTGTTGCTGTCCAGGCTGTTGTATAGAAGAGTTAGAGGGTGGCAAAGAACTCTCCTCAATACCCTGCTATTCTCTCCACTCCTAAATCGCATAACAGCTGCAGAAGGGGATGGCAGACATTGTGCATTTGTACATTGTAAAGAGCCTTCAACTTTTTTTTTTAATAGCATACTAGCACAAATTCGCAAGTGATGATGAAGAACTGCGGAATGGGTTGAAGGATACTTAAAATGGATGGATGTCATCTTCTGACTTCTGATATGTACAACCCTCACCTCACATCCCCTACCCAAAATCCTAGAGTCTTCCAACACAGTTAAAATTATCCTAAGGAATGTTTCCTCCTACAAATGCTTTACTTTTATTAGAATTAATTTCAGCAAGCATAAGAAAATAATTGGTCTGAAAACACTATTGTTTCTTTTATTTTCCCAATTTTATTGAAACACTAGAGATCATAAGAAATAGTTATGAAGTTGGAATGGGATAACCCTTTGGTGTCTTGTATAAGCACACATGCACACACAAATGTACCACAAAACCTGAGCCATTACTACTTATATTTTTAAAAGTGTATATTCAGTACGCACCTTAGAGAAGTGTGCCAGCTCTAACTGTGCACATACGTTCATTGTTTAGTATATAAGAATGACTGCAGCAACAATATAATAGATGACCAGCTCAGAGGTTGACACAATTAATGCTAAAGGGCACAATCCAGCAGAAATCCTATGCAATGACCACTGAAATAAGCTCTTGCTTATTCCTTTCAGTGGTGCTCATGCCAGATAACTTCTAGACAGATTGTGCTCAAAATATTTAAATTGTTCCAATTTTAGGCTTTGGTACAGGAAAGCACAAAAGCAGATGGCTCATTTAGAGTACTATGCTTAAAGAACTAAAATATGATCAGATTTAAATAACAGATTTACATAACCTCCCAGTATAAGGATGGCTTCCTTGTTACACACCCTACATTCTCAATGAAAAATAAATAAAATAAATATGTAGATAATTTCCCAGGCCACTGCATGCAAATCAAAAACTTCCCTTATATGCAAAGAAGGAAACCAGTTCAGCAATAACACTAATGATAAATGCTACAAAAGTTACAAAGATATACCCAGTTACACCTAATGCATTATACACACGACTGAAGTGCTATGTTATTGTTCAGATTTTCATATATTCATAAATATGCAAAACTAGCAATCATAGTTTATGCTTAGAAATATGAGCCTTTTAAACTGCTGACAGTAATCAGCTCAGCAGCAACCAACAACTAATTTCTATTCAAATGGCAGCCAGCTACCACAGATTGGGGGATCTTAATATAATATAAAGTATGTAAGATACAAACCTGAATATAAATCTATGCTCCTTAATTTTTTAAAAAATAAGGACAGAAATGTTTCCACCTATCCATGCAGGATGTTCAGTCTTCAAGAACATTTAAATGCTCATGGAAATTGCATTCATCCTATTGGAACAGCAATAGTCAGTGCGCAGGCTACCATCACATCATTAAAAAAGGCAGGAGACCCTCTTTTCACATAGCAAACAGGTGGGCTAAGAATTATACATAAGAGTAATTTTATCTGTGCTCAGTGCCAACTCCACTTTGAAACTGCTACTTTCTCCACTGAATAATTTGTGAAAACACATAATAATTAATTATTGACATCTCAGTAGATATGTAATCTATTAGTAGAACGGGAACAAATGGAATAATTCCGCTTGCCCTGCATTTTTCTGTGCAAACGAAAAGCTGTATCATTGCATGCAGTTTTAGTGTGTGTGGAAACACGTTTGTAGATATGTAGGAAGACTCAAAAAGAAAAGGAACAGATTGTGTCAGCAAATGCTTGTGTTTATACTACAGCACAACACGCCGACCTGCAAGCAAGGGGCCAAGACCACAGGAGCATCTGTGGAAGGACACCACTGCTAATATAATTTGCATTATATACAAGTTGGGACCTACAAGCATTGGGGGAGGGGGGACATAAGGTCCCCTCTCCCTTCCCACTGCAATGCTTCACTGCATTCCTCCTGAAGGGGGGCTCAGTAGGAGCCCTCCTCTTCTGTGGCCTTTTCTTTGCATTCTCTACCTCAGCTGACCACCACCACAAAACCAATAGGTGAATTATGCCACATATAATGTTAAACCCATTAATTTCCTGGCAGAAAGCAAGCTAGAGAGCAGTAGGGACTTGGGCCTCATCTCCAAAACGCACAGTAGACTGAAGAGGTAAATGGACAATGCCATTTCACTGGGCTCCTCCAACATGGCTGCCTACCAAGGCCACTCCTAAGCTCTCCTAAGTTTGCTTCTTTCCTTTCAAGTTCCCCAAGAGTAGAAATCTAGCACAGCAGGAAGTCAAAACATAGAGCATTTCTCCCTGGCACGGTAGGTTTCTCCCCTGCCAGTGTTTTGTATGTGAAAGAACATTCATCTGCAGTCCCCACCTGCAATATAAAGTCGTCCTTCCACTGCAGGATTCTTCTGCCATATTCTGCTGCATGCTCAGACCAGGCCCCAATTATGTCTATCTTTTTCTGGATTGCACTCCAGTGCAGCAGTCTATATTCTGAGGCCTGCGTGGAGATCCTGTAAATGTGGGCTTTCCCATTCACTTCTATGATTGGGGGGGGGGAGGTATGCATGCATTCCTGTGCATGTGTGATGTTGCATGGAAATGAGCAGAGACCCTGTGTAGACGAAGGATAAGAACCCTGTGGACCTCCAGATATGATAGGGCTGCATTGGCCTAGTTGGCAGAGGCTGATGGGAGAGAACGTCCAACAACAACATCTGGGTGGTCTCAGATTCCCCATACCTGTTTGAGAGCTCTCTGTATTCAAGAGACTGACTGGTCCAAGAGGATAAAATTATTGCTTTTATATCAAATGTGTTACTATTATTTATCAAATGATAAACAGAAAAATCAGAAAATTCTTCTGTCTCAGTCGGTGGAGGGAGATGGCTTCCCTGGCGAGAAGTTTGAATTCTGCTTATTTGTTTTAACTCTGACAAAGTTGCTTGAAGTGGGATCATGCCAACCACGTTTTGGCCCTTCTGGACCTACTGCCACCGCCTGGAAAAAAAGGATCAACCACACACACAAAGACTGGAGGGTTTATTCAGGGGCAAAACTAGGATTCATTTCACCTGGGTCAAAGACCCAGTTTGGCACACACACCCCACACACATTTGTTTTAGTGTGTATGTGTGCTTGCATGCGTGCGTGCATGCGTGCACACACACAGACACAGAGGATGGGCACCTCAGTGGGGCCCTCTGGAGGCTTCACCCTGGGCAAAAAACCTCGCTAGCCCCTCCCCACCCATAGCTACGTCTCTGGTTTCTCTCTACTGATTCAGGGATGGGAAACCTGTGGCTCTCCAGATGTTACTGGACTACAGCTCCTGTCGTCATTCCTGGTCCCTGGCCACGCTGGCTGGGGCTGATGTCCAGCAACATCTGAAAAGGCCACAGATTCCCATTTGCACTCTTGTTCTTGAGACTGGCATAACCAAATGTCTTTGGTGAAACCTTTCATATTAAGAATTTAGGATTGTATATTGCATTTCTTCAAAGTACAGGGGGTATCTGGGGAATTGTGCCATAAAGTTGGTATGCCTAAGTGGAATCTATAATTTAGACTTTTAAATGTATGCTCAAAACACCATAGGTACCCTAAAAACATACTGAGGAGGCCCTAAGAAACAAAGAAAGACTTCATTTTCAGCCTACAGTCTTGCAATGCCAATTAAATCTCTTTATAGCATGTGTATCTCTCACAGAGAAAGACCACCTTGCAACATGCTGTAATGTTCACTCATATTCATAAGCAATTTGTAAGATGGCATGGTGGCTCCTTCTGGTATCAGGCTGTTGGAAGAAACCGAGCACAGTGCAGCAAGGCAGGGCAGAGAGAAGCATTCCGTTCCCTTTATCTGCATGCACTTTTTTCATTGGAAACATTATTGCTTTATACGTGAATGGGACAGGCAGATGAATAAACAGATGTGGCTTCTTACACCACACCAGATTCAGTAATGATTGTTAGATTGTTCTCTGCATCTTGGGCAAGATTTGCTTGTCCATTAGGGTGAATGCCCTAACTTGAACTAGACTCCACATGCCTGCCTACTTACTAATATGCAGTCCATGAGGTGGTTCTGGCTGTCAGTTTCCTGCTCCTTAGTTTCCGTGTTGCCTTTGTAGCACTTGGCAGAGAGGAGGATGGGGACAAAACTAGATTAGTTGGCTGTGCCTGTGGCCTCTCTGTCTTCTGTCTAGTCTCAATGGGCACCAACCCCCCCCCCCCCGGAGACTATTCTGAACCTCCTCTTCCTGCCTACTCTTCAGTCGGGGGACTATGATGTTTTTTGCCGCTCTGTTTAAAAACAGAAATAGATCAACCTGATTTTGCACATGCCCACCTATTCAGCAATTTCCCCAGGAGACACCTTATTGCTTCCTTCAAGGGGAAGTGCAATTGTCCTTTTAAAAAAAAAACACACCAACAAAACAAAACAAAACTTGCACATCTTAACCCCATGCCAACATTCCTAAGTCTGTTCCTTGTTTGTTTTCTATTGCCCAACAAAATCAGGTGCTGGGGTGGAAAGACATATGTGCGCATAATCAGCATTCATTGAAAGGAGGAGGGCGGAAAAAAATCATAGTCTTAATAGGACGAATTCTGTTTTCACTGCTCCCTGCAGGAAAAGGCAGGCTATAGATGAAATTAATAAATGAAATGAAAGACAGCGTGGATGCATTCTGAGCCTATGTCTCCAGGATTTATCTTCTATCATCCAAAGAAAATGACCATTTCATATGCCCCAAACAGAAGGCGCTAATATGCAGCAGTTAGCCTAGGACCGGCATGTAGCTTGTCATATTTGACAGTGGGGGGGGGGGGGTCCTCTGTGGGAAACCAGATATGAAGTCAATAGTTATCAAGGACTCTGGGGTCCTTAGTGGGCCTAGTGTCAGATTGTGGCATTCTAGAGCAGTTGCCAGGACCCAAACTCTCCCTGCCCTTTAAACAGTAGCTGCTGATGGGTAAAAGCATAGCACTGAGACTATGGAGACCTAGGTTCAAATTCCTACTCAGCCACAAAGTTCATTGATCTTCACCTAACTTACCATTCATTGGGTTGTTATGAGGATAACATGGGAACAGTCATGTTGACCTCACTGGATTAAAAGTGGGATGTAAATGTACCTGGCCACATCAGGGACAATTTGCTGTAAATATAAATGGCATCTCTCAAAACCAACTGCCTAGTGTTCCTCATGGCTTAAAGCTGGGATCTCATTTATGCGTTACCTGGGACCTAGGACCCAATTACTGGCAGGAACACCTCCTGCCATCTTGTCCTGCCTGGATTTTGAGATCAGCTGGGAAGACCTTCCTGGTAACACCACCTTTGAATGATGTCAGAGGAGCTGTGACACAATGGAGGATCATGTTAGTAATAGTCCTGCAGCTGTATTGTGAGGCTGTATTGACTGATAGTATATTGGGGCGTGATTAAGGGCATACTGGAACTTTAGGTTTGGGCAGTTGAAGTGAATCCAAGGGCTCTGTTTGGACTTTTTTGCAGTTTGAAAACTGATGGGAAAATGCATTGAAAAGTGTGGGGTGAATAGACGACTAAGGAAAATATGTAGAAACACCCCACAAGCAGCTCAGGATGGATGTTCAATAAATACTGCAAATCAGGATGAATACTCTGCAAACAGCTCATCTGGAGGGCCCCCAACTCTCATTTGTTAGTGGGTAGAGGCTGGAAGACCCCCTTTCAGGGATGCTGTAATTGGCACGGCAGGAGAGTTGGGCTAGAGATTGGCCTTTAATGCACCTTCCAACTCTAAAACTCTATGATCAAAACACAGTTTGAACAGCAGTTAACTACAGGCCAATCTGCCAAACTTGCAATGGAAACAGAGGATTGGTGGTATAGGCAGAAGCCACACAATGACATCTTAAGACACATACATACCACACACACGGACAAACTATATAATTTCTGGCTACAGCTGAAATTTCAGGCTGTCAGTTTTTAACATTTCCATACATTTAAAAGGACCCTCCTTGAAAGTAGAAAGCTAGAACACCAGGAAGGCAAACATCCTAACCCAGCCCTCCCTGCTGAGTTAGTTTCCTACTTGCAGAGATGCTTTTTTAACTGAGAGGGAGCAGGATAGGTCAGCTGGTTTGAGGATGCTGCTGCTAATGCCAAGGACTCAGGTTTGATCCCTGTGCGGGACACCTTAATATTCTTGCCAAGCAGGGGGTTGGATTAGGTCCTCAGGGTCCCTTCCAGCTCTACAATTCTATGGATCTATGAAAAAAAATCCTGCACCCTGCAGTTGGAGATGGTCTAGTCCTGTAACATGGCATGGTATGTTTGTGCGACAGCCTAACTCTTGAGCTTGTTCCTCAGACTGAAGAACTTGCCTCTTGGGTGAAGTCTGCTTGACCAAAGGGCAGCAAATCCTGCTCTGTAGGGGAAGAGTGTGTGAGGGCGTCCCGAGGTCATGCTGCATGGAGCTCCCTCAGGGCTGAGTATGCTTTGCTCCTTCTCATCGCACTGCCAACCATGGATTTGACAGTCATGTGAAGGGGCTCTCTGTACAGGTCCTCCAGGTGAAAAAGCAACCTTTGTGTCGGGGAGCTGTACATGAGTGCATCTGGTGAGGTGTGTGGGCAAGGCAGTGCAATCCTGATGCCAAATCACATTCAGCACGAGGAGGTCCAAGTGAATCCTCTTAAATTCCTGCCTCCTTCTCCTGACTGATGCTCTAGAGGGCAATCCCTGTCCATGCTTTGGACCATCCACCTGCTTCTGTCCAATCAGACTAATGGTCAGTTTCTCTCTCCAAGTCGTGAAACCTGAACGGTTTGGAGCATACTTGTGTTGAGACCTGGCAATTCATTCCTGCCTCCCCAGGATACTTCCTAATTTCTGCCTCCAACTGCAGCCGAAGTAATTCAATACAAATGACCAAAACCATTTTCTGTATTATGGTCATTTGTCTATTGAGAACAATGTAAAAGACAGTGCATTCATTAGCATGTGTTTTGGTAAGGAAAATCTGCTGAGTCAAACGTTTCTTTTTCATCTCCAGAGTTATTATTTTCTGTAGCTACGCTGAACAATCAGAACGTTCTGGAGAACCATCTAAAAGCAGTTAGCCTGACTAAATCTACTAGTAACAGTTTGGCTAATCTAGTACAGTGGTGCCTTGGGTTACAGACGCTTCAGGTTACAGACTCGGCTAACCCAGAAATAGTACCTCGGGTTAAGAATTTTGCTTCAGGATGAGAACAGAAATTGCACGGCGGCAGCGGGAGACCCCATTGGCTAAAGTGGTACCTCAGGTTAAGAACAGTTTCAGGTTAAGAACTGACCTCCAGAACGAATTAAGTTGTAAACCTACAAATTGCACTGAATTGCACAGTACTTATTTTGATCATGTACAGGATCAGTCTGCAAGGGATTTGAAACAATACTCTACTCAAAACAGAGGGGAGCCTTTTTTGTGGAGTGAAGACCTTTAGAAAGGTCCTGAAGGGCCACATTTTCTCATGGGAATCTGCCAGGAGCTGCATGCTGGCTGTAGGTGGGACCCAGGTCAGTAGGTCACCCCTTTTCTTCCTGCCATGCCTCCCCCCTCCCTCTCATTTCTTCCCCGCCCAGTGGGGACAGATTGCACTTTCCTGAGGTCTGAACAGACTGCTTGCACAGGGGTTTGGACTTAGGCTGAAAGCTGTATCTCTTTGGCAGCCGGCAACCTACTCCTGCCCTAGAGCATGGCAGCAGCTGATGTCATTGCCCAGGGCCAGGGAAATGTCTTGTTCCCAATTCTGATTCAGTCCAGAGGATGCCCAGGAAACAAAACATCAAGTCTGTATTATTTCTAGATTGGGTTAGGATGTATGTCTTTGTTGATTCTCCGCTGGGTTGGGGGTACCTGTAGTTCTCTCCCTGCTGCTTGACTACAACTCCCACTATCCTTGACAACTGGTTTTGCTGCTTAGGATAGATGGCAACTGCAGTCCAAATGCATCTGAAGGGCCACAGATTCCCCACTTTTGCTTTATGTCATGCACTGCATTTGATAATGCTTTCTGTGTCTGGCACAGTACTTCTGACCCACAGCATTTCTCCAGTGCAATGGTTTGGCCCAGCTCATGATATACAGATGCCATAGCAGCTTGTGAGCCTGTACTTGTGAAGCTTTCTCAATGCCTAGCTCATTCAACTGGTTTTGCGGATAATCTTTAATCATATTTTTTCTCCTGAGAAGTCTGTATATCTCAAATTGGCAAGCATTTCCTGTTTCACACATCAAAGAAAAATGCAAAGCATGTTGACTGACCCAACCAATATGAATCCTTGGCTATACAGTTATAGGGGATAAACCAACTTCCAACACTAGTGCATTTTCTGTTAGAAAAATCCATGCTTACTTACATACATTTTTCAACAACCCCCCCATCCCATCACCCCAAACACGACAAGAACAACATTCTCTTTGGTAGTAGCCAACTCACTGAGTTCTTGAAAGTACACTCAAGGCTAACAGAGCTGACCCTGCTGCTCAGTCTACATAAAAATTCCCCAGATCTCTTTGAAACAACAGCCAAGATAAAAACTATGAAAACATTTTTTTATCTTCCTGGGGATTTCTGTTCTGTGTTTGCTTTTATATATGCAGTGATTCCATGACTATAGCTACTTAAAACGCACACAGATTATTATACCAAAAATGTTCACAACTTGGTACAAAAGCTTGTGTTATTAATTTTATCCTGGAAACAAAGGAAACTTTCTCACCAAAGAAATGTCTCCAATTCATTTTGAACCTATTATGCTGGATTTATTTTATTTTATTGGTTGGGGGGAGGAGGCTACCAACTACATTCTACTCATTTCAGCAGGACTTATGGGTGAGCAACAGGCTCCAGACTATACCCTACATGGTACAATCCACTATATACCAAGTGGTAACTAACGAAAAATGTGCATGTGACCTCAGTTGGTAACCTGTACAATCCTACTAAGTAATGAGAATTTTGCCCCAAGTCAGCCCCTAATTATATGATTTGAAGCAGAAAGGACGGTAAAATTATCTTCACAACTAGGCATTACACCTGTTCACTTTAATTGTTGCCTACACATCACAGTAAGCTATTACACATTGTTAAGATGCAATAGGTATGGAAGTCTTCCTACAACCAGTGTAGCAGCAACCAGTGTACCAGCAACAGGAGCCAATTCAGACAACTAAACTGATATGTTCAAAATGTGGGTTGAATGGATCGCTCTAGAATGATCCATTTGTCTTGCATTAATACGTCAGCATGCATCTAGCCAGCATTTCAAAGTTACATAGACTTTACTTCTGTAAATGAGCCAAAAGTGAGTGATTCAAGGTGAATCAATCTCTCATTCAGATACACACACATCACCAAGCACTGAATTTTGACTGGATACACATGGTCATCAGAAGCTGGGGCTAGGACTCAGTCTAGAAAGCTATTTAGGGTTGTGTGTGTTCCAGCCTTAAGAATCCTAGCCATGCACAACAGGGAGCACTGCTATGCAACACCAGACCCTGTAATTAGCACATAGTACGAAGCCTCTGGACTGACCAAGACTGTATATAAAATACTAGGAGTCTGACCTTCACCAACTCCAGTTTCATCAACTGACCTCAGAGAGGCAGTGCTGGGGGGCACACACTTCAGGTCTGAATTTAGGAACACTCAGTGGTCTTTCTCTGGAACTGACATGCAAACCAAATCCTCATTCCCCAACTTGAATCAAATTGGCCCACATTCCTGACCCGCTTTCATAATGTCCATCTGCTGTGCTAGAAAAGCACATTCAATGCTACAGAACTCCTACAATATATGATTCCCTCCCACATGAAAGGTCTCTTTAATGCAGATAATACTATGCTGTATCACAAGATATATAAAGGCTATTTCATAGAAATAAATCCAACTGGCTCCATTGGAGCTGCCCTCCAAATAGTTGAAAGATATTCTGCTTAAAAAGGTCTTCCAAATATAAGCTATGGGCTTATCCACACTTACCTTTGGCTTTGCTCTTTCCAGTTGCATGGTCACACTTAAAAGCTTTGTATCCCAGCATGCTCCTTTTTTAGCTGCAGAGCTTTCCCCCTGAAAACGTGTTCTTTAGTGCTTGGATCAAGTGTCAAGTCTAAGCAGATTGCTGTTTGCTCCAACTGCGCTTTAAAGAAAGGGCTTTTTGCAGGGAAAGCTCTGGAGCAAGGGGGGGGGGGGAAGGTGCTCAGAAACAGAGCTTTAACGTGTGGACCATGCCTGGAAAGAGTGGAGGTAAAGTAAGTGTTGCTAAGCCCTATTGTACAATCAAGTAAGCAGTAAGCAACTAACTTTTAAAAATCCTGATGTATTTCTGGGTGCTAAAATTTTGATTGAAGTATTGTCACTGTTACTGATTCCTATAAAGGAAGAATGGTCACTATTACTGATTTAATAAAAAACACCACTAAGAAGGAATGGCACAAATGTCAAAAGCAAACCTTTTCAAACTGTGTTCTGGGAATCCTGGAGTTCCTCTGATGCTGATCAGGAGGACAAGTTCCATCCCCGTTACTTAACTTTCCCTGCAATCAACAGCTGTAGCAAAGTGTTGGGTCTGTTCTAGACTGCACTGCCACTTGAAGGCGAGACTAGTTCCTTATACGAAGAGTGTGTGTAACTTAGAATATGTCCCAGAATCCTCTGCAGCACACATGTGTCCCATGAGAGATGCTTGGGGCTTCTCCACAGACAAGCTGATGTGGAATCACCCTTCCCTTAAAGATAGAAATCAGAAAACCACTGGTCTAGAGAAATGGGATTATCTCATGACAGACATTAGAACATGGGTCAGCAAACTAAGGCCCGCGAGCCGGATCAGGCACAATTGCCTTCTGGATCTGGCCTGCGGACAGTCCGGGAATCACCATGTGTATCGCCAGCATGCGTGTTCTTTCCCTCTCCCTCACATGGCAGCGGCGGTGGCACCTCCTCCTGGCTTCTCCCCGCCCTGCCTAGAGGAGGAAGGGGGCTGGGTTTTGTTGGTGCCAGTGCTCAAGCGGCCGCCATTTTAAGCAGCCCCTCTCTTTAGCCCTTTCATGTGCCACTCATTGTCCCTCTGCCACAGCCACCACCAGCCCCTGCCGCTCGCGAGACACAGGTAAGCAGCCACCGGGGCTCGTGGTGCTCTTGCATCATTCACCCCCCCCCAAAAAAATATAGTTCAGCCCCCCACAAGGTCTGAGGGACAGTGGACTGGCCCCCTGCTGAAAAATTTGCTGACCCCTGGATTAGAACATTATTCATAAACTAGTAGAAAACTGTACAGTAAACCCACAATTTGCATGCATTTAGTTTGTGTGCATTCAGCTTTATGCACGTGGAATTTTTTTAAAGGGGGTGGAAAGTGGGCAAGTTTCCAGGAAAAATGACTTTGGCAATCCCACCCACAACTGAACCCAATACGTTTTTGACTCTGTGTGATTATGGCTTTAGATAGGATCCCTGGAACATAACTCCCATGTAAGTTGTGGGCCTACTGTACAACTTGAACAAATGTTACTGAAGTTGTTTGACACAGAAATGCAAACAACAAAAAAGTATGTGTGTGTTTGTGAGAGTGGTGGCGATGGAGGGAAAATGAACCACCTCCTCCATTCTCCATTGAACTATGGGATTCACTCTCCCAGGCTGGCCATTGATCCGCCATGTATGTGGCTACAAGAAACAAGGAAAACTCCAACAACTACTAGGTGCTCACTGTGGATATCATAAGATAAAGCAAGGTGCTAGGATGAAGGGAGTTTGCAGATTAGAAAATTTTATTTCACACCATTTATCCCAAGGAAATTCATTTTAAAATAATCAAGTGTAAAAGTGCAAACCAGTGGGTAGATAGGTTTTTTACTCTGGAGCATGCTTTTAACCCCAACACTTCAAGCTTGCTGCTTCTCTGTTAATAATGACCTTTGTTTGTACCATAGACAAAATATACCTCAAACATTTGCCCAGCAGGACAACTATGAAGCTGTGACAGTGATGGGTGGCTCTACCAAGGTGTAATGCATTTGCCATATGGATAAATGCAGTATTGCACCAAAGACAGCAGGGCCAATGTAATGCTGAATGGCAAATCTCTCGCAATCATCTCAGCTACTAAATACTCAGTTTTCAAAGTGTCATCGTCATTCCTCCCTGTTCCTCCCCCCTGCCCTACCTCCAAGAGGACGTAGGATGAATTCTAAGCACTTTTGTATTAGGTAGATGACACAATTCACTTGGAAGTGCTCCTGAAATGGAGCTCACACAGGACAAATTCCCAGTATATTGTGCCAGATGCATCTGTAAGAGAGAAAAAACCCTACCCAGGTCCAGTGTATCCTTTGCAGAGTGGCAAATGATAACATCAGCAATAATATATGTGCAAAATATGCCTTTCAGAAACCAGTGTCTATAACTAACTTTTTAAAAAATGTGTGCCATGTGCTTATGTTCTCCTCTCAGTTAAAAAGATAGCTTTACATGCCCTTTCCCCACTTCCCAGTCTCCAATACATTGAGAGCTCATCTGACAATCCAGTAGCCTGAGGTCTGAGTTGAACCCAGACTACTTTGGTTCAAGCCTTGGCTCAGCCCTAAACGGACTCATCGGCTTTTGGCACATCATTCTCGCTCAGCCTCAGCTCCACCATTTGAAGAAAAATTCCCTGTGGGAATATGAGTGACTTACCTTGCAGGATTGTTGTCAGGGCAAAGAAGGTAAGGATTGCAAAGCACTTTTCAATCTAAAAGTGCTACAGAAGCTAGAATATTGAGAAATCACAAAAAGGTCAGTCCAGGCTTTGCTTCTGACCTTGCATTTCAGATTACTGACAATTAAAAACCAGAACTCCACCTTGTTAGCCTTCCAGAGTAGGCAGGCCTAAAACTATTGCTTGGAAATATAACAAACAACTTAGCAATCAAATTCTGATGACAAGAATAAAATGGTAGCAACATTCAGTTCTATAGTCTGCATTCAGTTAGGGTTCCTCTCAAATAGCTTTGAGCAATACATGACTTCCTGTGAGGAAGCCATGTTGTACTACCTCCGTGCTTTCTTTCAAAAAGTATGAAATCCATTCCTACTAACAAGTACCTGGAACTCAGCTCCCTGAGTGCCATTTGTGACTTTTGGATCTTCCAAATGAAACTGAAAACTCAGAAACGTAAGGAAGTTGCAAGAAAGCTTGTCTTGGAGGGGGCGGGGGGCAGAATAAAATAGGTCCCTTCTGTTTTCCTCAGAAAGCACCCATCGCAATGTACCTCTTCTTTGTATCCTAGCTATAGTCTCAATTCATAAATTAGATTAGTCTTCAAATAAGTTAAAAAGAAGAAACTGTGCCAGTTCAGTTTCTCTGGCTCAGTGCCAGGTAGAAGATAGTTCATATAGACTGCAAGTCACTGTTTAGAGTATCTGAGTTTGTAAATCTTCACATCGATTCAGGTTTCCAGGTGTGTGTCTGTATGTGTGAAGGAGTGGCTTAGAAAGAGCTAAGCCCAAACAGGAAGAGGACCCAATGAACAGTGAGGAGGTGTACTTCACGGCCTTCATGAGGCACCCACACTGCTTGAAGATGCCAACCATGTTTCATATTGCACAGGTACAGAAGAAAATTGCCTCTCAGCAGTCCATCCACATGATCAGTGATCTCTGCACATAGGCAAATTCACAAAAGTGAAGACATTAAATTCTGTCATGATGGAGAAACACAAGAAGATGCCGTAGAGCAGAAGGCACACGCACCCCAACTTCTTGTCCAGCTTCCATTTGTTCAAGTGAACACCAAACACCTGCAAATAGACAATAAGAAATGTTTTTCTTGAGGCGCATAAAACAATTTCACATAGATATAGAGCTGACCTAGACGAGAGGTAGATTTAATGGAGCTTGACCGGTTTGGTTGCACTGGGCATGGAGCCTCAAGGGCATCACAACTATGATGTAGAATCGAAGGAGAGAGGAAGGGGGCTTCAAATTTTGGTGTCGCTGAAATTTGAGACCCAAAGTCCACCTCAGCCTAGATCTACCAGCCTGCTCCTAGAAATCTCTCATCACTTCTATAGCTACCATTTGGTCTGAGCAGACCCTCTGGGCACTAGAAGTCTTTGGAAGATGCTGCCCACGAATCACCATTACATTTATCATAACACACACTGCTACATTCCACAACTGCACCATATTTCATACATGCCTCACCAAAATGGGGTTAAGCTTTTATTTCACTATTTGCTACTATCTTAAAAGTTCAGAATAAAATTGTGATCTACTTACAGTAACGAAAACTGATGCCAGCAGCAAGCCCACAGAGTAGATAAGTCCTCGGCTGTTTAAATGAATCTGAAAAGTTAATGCAACTGTTTAAGAATTCTGTCTCCACTTTGATTATAATGAACTAGTTATAAACACTACACAGCAGAAAACTGTAATCTCATAGATATAAATGAGATAAGACCATTATATCACATTCTTTTACACCAAAGGGAATATTGTATTCAAAGCCACACTGCTGCCCTTTGATCCACAGAATTGGGCAGGGCTGGCTGTTTTCGATTTCTGAATGTATATTTATTTATTTATTCTTTGCATTTCAGCCTCACCTTTCCATAATAATCACAGCACCTCACATTCCTTAAAATAATAGGATAATAATCAGACCAAGAGCAAATTATAGCAGATATTCTAAAAGCAGCCACAGCTGTTGCCAAAACCTGTAAGAGTTTGGGCAGTATTTGGCAAAACCCCATAGGAATAAGGTAGTCTTTGTTTCTCAATAAAAGTGAGCAGCAATGAGGCCAGGTATCCCTTTCTTAGGAGGCTGTTCCAGATTATGGGTGATACAACCAAAAAGGTTCCGTCTCTAATGCACACCAGCCAATGACTAGGCCCACACTGAAGAGGTTGGAAGGAATGACTTGGGTAGGGGGAGGTTGAATTGAACCTAGAAATAAACCATAACCCAGGGGTCAGCAAACTTTTTCAGCAGGGGGCCGGTCCACTGTCCCTCAGACCTTGTGGGGGGCCGGACTATTTTTTTTTTAGTGAAAAAATTCCTATGCCCCACAAATAACCCATTTGCATTTTAAATAAAAGCATACCGTACATTCTACTCATGTAAAAACACCAGGCAGGCCCCACAAATAACTGAGAAATGCATTTTAAATAAAAGGGCACATTCTACTCATGTAAAAACACGTTGATTCCCAGACCGTCCATGGGCCAGATTTAGAAGGCGACTGGGCCGGATCCAGCCTCCGGCCTTAGTTTGCCTACCCATTCCATAACCAGCGAAGTTGGTTGTAATGATTGGTGTAATGTGATTTGATCTACTGGCACAATTTAGAACCCTGCAAACTATTTTCTGAATCGAAAGAAGCTTCCAGATTATTTTGAAGGTGAAACCCACAAAAAATGTATAAAACCTATCTAACCTACTGGTGACTACAGGCCTTAGTCATTGAGGTCAGTCCTATTTTTGTGGTAAAGAGTGCAACTGGAACAATAAATAAACCTGTCACTCATTCCTGGTCACTACTTCCATGAGGACATTCAGGAACAATCACAACACCCAGCAGTAGTCTAACCTGTAAACTCGCTGCTTTAGTTTTATCCTGCTGGGTCCCACCAAAGGCCCTCATCTAGTTCGTCTAGTAGTTTCTTACAGCGGCACCCAAATGCCCAGAAGCAGGACATGAAGGCAAAAGCCTGTCTCTCCCACTCTCTTTCAGCCCAGCCTAGGAAAACCATGCTGGCCGCCTTCCACGCCTTGGAGGAAGCTTGGGGTGCATATATAGCAGTACTACCTCTGTATTATTGTCTCCATAATGCAGATGGGAGGCTTTGACTTGACAAAAGAGACACTTGGGAATACCCTACGGACATGGCCGGGACGCACATAGGAGAACAGTCTCATACCAAGCAGTCCTAAGGAAGGGGAGCCCATCAAAAGTCCTGCCACCTCACACCAGCCAGGACAAGCTGGGTAGGTGGGCCTTTTCCCTCTCTCATTCTACCAGCTTCAGCTTGGGTCCCTTCCAGGATCCAGCAGGTTCAAGGAATGACACTTCACTTCAGGGCCTGCTATTACTGCTTGGACAACCACCAGCTTTCTGTCCCCTAGGGTGCAGCTGGAGCGTCCATCACAGTAGAACCCCCAGCAGCAGCAGCAGCAGCAGCAGCACCCCCATCCCTCAGCATCATTGGTGTACTCTTCATAACTATGCTACACCGGCTTTCAAGCAGTATCTGCTAGGCACATCATGATTGTGGTACAACATTGTCTACTTTCGTGGGTGCAGGATCCCTGTAATTTTTGAAAGTATGGAATCTGGGCAGGCAGCTAGCTTTGCTAGTCTGGGCAGTCATTAAAGGTACAGGAGCCCCATTCACCTTTGCATTTAGTCACTGCAGAAGCACCATATTTTTGCACTGGGTATCTACAGAGACATATTGTCTAAAGATATTAGTAACTGGGGATGAGGTGAGTTCAAAATGTGCAGTTAGAATAAAGGCAGTTGCAAAGGCACATTTAGGCTAGAGAGATATAAACTTTTTGAACAACTAAAGGTAGCTTGAAAGGGATACAAATTTGGCCTACTTTTGCCTCAGGTTCGCAAAGTTGTTTTTTTAAAAAATAAAACTTGCCAAACTGTTTGATCAGAGGTGACAGGGCGACCAAATAAATCTGTGTGTGGTATGCTAAGTAGCAAGCAAAGACTTCCTTAAACTGGTTTCAGTCCTCTGAGAAATAATTGCCTGTCTCCAGACCTTACATTGAATTATTCTGTTGTGTATTTATTTAGTAATTCAGTTAAACATGAGTGGCGGTTTCCCCCCCCAGAATCATTTTGATAAAAGACATCATCTAATATTGGTTGGCTTGTTTTTGTTTCGGTTAGAGTACAAGAATATTTTTAATGGCAAACTGCCATTTGAGGGCTCAGGGCAGAACTAGTGTTCTTCCTCCAAAGGTGACGGGACGAGTTCCAGATCTCGGTTACTCAGCTGGGCTGACACATGGACAGAAAGAAGGGAGAAAAAGCATTCGTCTGTCACCACAAAATAACTTGGAGGATAAAAGTTCATGTACCACTAACAATGTGTCTCTTGTTTGTTCAACAGCTGGGCTTTCCCCTGCTTCGTAAAGTTGTTTTCAATCTAATGAGCAATTCAAATCAATTTTTTTCTGCATTAAAGTAATTTACTGTGTTGCCAGTTGAATAAATAATTTTCCACACTGCAACAGCAGCAGTTTTTCACCCATTTCTTAGTTAGCAAACGTGTGGATGCCAAAGTTATATCATTACCTCCATCTATAATAAGCACAGAAAAGATTCTAAAATTATCAAGACACAGGACATGGATCTTCAGCTAGTAGGCTTCCCACCAGAATCACTATTTTTTTTAAAAAAGTTTTATTTTTAAGAGAAGGCCACGGCTATGCAAATGACTCAGGGAGATAAAGTGTTGCTTGCAATTTTCCAGGAGGTGCTCAGAGACAACTTAGCGGCTCATCACTCACAGTCCAGGAAACATGATAAAGATTTCTATAGACACCCATTGTAAAATAGAGGGAGTAAAAGAAAGACTTGTAGCTCAGTCCTTTTGTGCAGCCCACCTATTGCATGCAGAAGATTCCAGGTTCAGCTTCTGGCATCTCTAGTTAAAAGAATATTATGGAAGGGAAAGGGGAAAAGGCCTCTCTCTGAGCCCTTGGAGAGCCACTGCCAGACTGAGCAGGCCTGCTCTTACCGAGACAGATGGATAAATAATCTGACCTGGTAGGAGGCAAGTTCCTAAGAGACAAAGCATTAAATTATATCCTGATCTCTTCCTTGTCACTTAATGTGCTGGTGTTATGGTGCTTATAAGAGATGAAATTGGGTTGGGGGCAGCATTTTCATTTGTAGTAAAATCTGCTCTGCACTCTCCATTTGATGTCAGATCTAAAAGTATTTCAAGTAAACAAAAGAGGCTAATTTCCCTAGGGAAGATTGATGGAGTGTGTGTGGAAATTCCCAGGGAAGTTGGCAAGATGGCTTTATGGCTCTGGAATGCACTTTGTCAGGAAGTTCGGCTGCCCACACTAGACATCACAGCTGCATTTCCTGGAACAAAGGCTAGATTCCACTGTGCTTTTTTTGTTGTTGGCACATAAAGCGTAAATTCCCCTTGGGTGTCAGTAAGGTGAACCTGACATGCCACGTTGCAGGTAGAGGCAGAAGAATTAAACAGAGCAGCTCAAACTATAGTTGAAAAACCCGCTAGGGACCAGGAATATGCACACTCTGAATGGCAAAATAGGACTAAAACGAAATAGGACTAAAACAGTAGTAACTCCCCCTGCTGGAAATAACATTAGTGCCTAGATTATCCACTAGGCATCACTTAATTGCTTCTTATTCTGTATACTACTGAGAGACAATGAAAATTTGACTTGGCTGGAATTGCAGAAAAGCAACCAATTCCAAAAAGCCGCTGTCAGCCACATTTCCTGCCTGTGCCTTCTTAAGAGTTTGATCAGGAAGTTTCATACCAAGAATGAGGGGGAAGCTCTCTTCTGTTTTGTAGTAGGGAAGGGAAGCTCTTTAGGTTTCTCTTCCCAGAAGACCACCAGCCTTCTCAGATTACAAAGATTATCATCAGGATGGTGAGCTGTGGCTCAGCTCTATCTACTGAGAACTCAGCACATGGTGGAAGAAAGAACATGCCTCTGCCTGCTCACCATGCGCTCCACACAAGAATGCCTAACTGGACAACATTTCTTCTCTTTTTTGAGTAGGATGTGTGTACTCTCAGCTTACACATGGCATTATGTGCATACTGATGGGGAGGAAGAAGGCATCTTCACTCGTTTACCAGATAAAGAGTGACACCATGCCAGCGAGCATACGAGCCAGAACTATGATGTAGTTTCCATTTATTAAAATAATATTACTCCCAGTGCTTTCCTTCTAGAAAAAGGCTGCTGGTACTCACCATGAAGTTGTTACAGTAAGTGCAACACTTTTAACCAGTGCATTTCTTTTAGAAAAAAAGGTGACTGTACTGCATACCCTTGAGTACCCCCAGGAAAAAAGCAGTACACATACCTACACATTTCAGTATTCCTGTGGCTCTCAGAGTCTCCCCTGGTGTCCTACTTACAGAGAATATCAATGTAATAACAAGTTTCTGCAATGGAAAAACCAGAAAGTAGGAACAAGGGCACACTCCGTTTTTCACTTCTACTCTGGCATTTGGTCAGGAGAAAGTGAGGCAGTGCCGCTAAAGCCAAAAGCAATTTTGATACAGATTCCATACAAGTAAAAGCATTCCTTATTGCCGCTAATATATTTTTATTTCTGATCATCTCTAGTGGCAAATACCTTGATTTAATGGTTATGACAGTGTCCCTATTAGAGTGGACAGTGGGAAAAACAGTCTTGTATGTGAGGAGGGAGTATTAGACAGTGAATGTCTTTTATGATATAGGATTTTAGCCGCTCCATCTTCTCTTTCCTCAAGCACAACGGCTTCCTGGATATTCTGTGTCACACCTAACACCTGGCACTTATAAATCCACACTTCGATGCAAATTGCATGTGCAAATTGCACACATCACCCAGTCCTTCAGTCAACATATGCTGGTGCCCAACCTTGTTTCTGCCAACTCAAGGAGAAAGGCCCCAGTGCCAGGGTGGGGTGGAGCATGGTCGGATTCAATGAGCCAAAGGAGAAGTAGGGCAAAGTTGGTCAAAATATGTCAGTGTTGAATCCGGTTCTTGTGCAATGCTGAAAGGTTAATTGTAGCTCAGCAGGTCTCTTACTTGCTTAGGTCAGCAAGACAAACAAACCAGGTCCAGAAACTTTAATAAGAGTCAGGGATTGGCACCAGACCTCCTTGGCTTAATGCTGAAACGAAGCTTCCTTAGCTGGTATAACTAGTCTTCCTGGAACTTCCTCCTTTAGACAGAATCAGGTGGTGGCGCTGACATCTCCCAGCTCAGGTCATCAGTTCAGGAGCCACTCTGGGCTCAGGTTCCAGCCTGACTGATATGGGGCAGAGTTGAAAGAGAAGGCAGGTCTGTGACAAGGACCATATGGGCTCACAGACCACAGCCATTATTCCACTGTTTCCCAAATTAATGCTCTAATCACACCTGATGGAGAAATGCATCAGAACTGAAAACCCTCAGAAACTTGACAGAATCCTTTAATTTTTGTGGTGGAATGGTGTGTCCCATTTTGGAGTTACTGAGAATAGAGTTGTTGGGACATATCCCTGCCACACTGAGGCTCCGAGATATAGGAATAGCACTGGATTAAGGGTGGTGCGGGTGGTTCCCTCACAGAGGGCAGCAAGCCAAGGGGGCATGAAACTGAGAAGATCCATAATTGAGAAGATCCATTTGGGGGTGCCAAATTTTGGCCGCACACAAAGAGATAGAAACTGTGCCACTAAGAAAAATACCCATGCCAATGCTAAGACTGAGGTTCAAAGAAGAACCAGAGAACTAAAGAACACCTGGTGGATAAAAAAAGCTCAAAAGATCCAGCACTTAGCCCACACTCATGATGCACAGAGTTTCTTTAAAGCCAGAAAGATCATCTATGGGCCAATAAATCATGGCATATGCCCCCTACGCCCAACAGACAGTACCACACTTCTAAAAGATACAGAAGCTATTGCATTGCACTGGAAAGAACATTGCCAACATCTCCTTAACCACAACTCCCCCATAGCTGCCGAGGGCCTCTCACAAATCCCGCAAAAACAATTTAGAGATGAGCCTGCAGTATCTCCAAATCTGGGAGAGTTGTGTATAGCTATTAATCAAATGGAAAACAACAAAATCAGCGGACCTGATGGGATACCTGCCAAAGTCCTCAAAGCAGGCAGAATTGAACTTACACAACTTCACAAGCTCATTGAAAAAATCTGGGAGAGAGAGGAGATCCCAGCAGACTTCAGGGATACCAAAATTAGCAATCTTTTTTTTTTAAAAAAGGTGATAGAATGGATTGCAGAAATTATCGAGTCATCTCTTTATTACCTGCAATTGGCAAAATACTTGCAAGGATCTTAGCAAACCGTCTCCTAACTATATTTGAGGATACCCTTCCTGAATCCCAAAATGGTTTTCAACCTTCTAGGGGGACAGTGGATATGATTTTCACTGCCCGACAGCTTAAAGAAAAATGCAGAGAGAGAAACCAACCCCTGTATATGGCATTTATTGACCTGACTAAGGCCAGTATAAATTGCACTGCCCTGTGGACTGTCCTTCTGAAAGTCGGCTGCTTTGTGAACATCGTTCAGCTCCTCTGCGATAACATGACAGCAACAATCGTGGATTACAATGGCTCTCAAAGTGGGATCAGGCATTAAATAGGGATGCGTTATCACCCTAACTCTATTTATTATCTTACTTGCCATGATCCTACACATTGTCCAAGGGAAACTCCCCACTGGAGTAGAAATCATATATTGAACAGATGGAAAGCTCTTTAATCCGAGTAGGCCAAAAGCAAAGAGTAAGGTTACCATAACTTACATCATAGAGCTTCAGTATGCTGATGAAAATGTAGTGTGCGCACACTCAGAGGATGACCTCCAAACCATCCTAAATATCTTAAAAGAAGTTTACAGAAAACTTGCTCAATATCCAAAAAACCAAAGTGCTGCACCAACAAGCACAAAAGAACCCCTCTGCAGTGCCACAAATCCAACCTAATGGTGCAATCCTGGAATGTGTTGTTCACTTCTCCTACCTGGGCAGTTATCTTTCCACAAGGGCTTACATTGATGCTGAAATCCAGCATCGCCTGAGCTCTGCAAGTGCAGCCTTCTCCCCATTAACGTTTGAGGACTGTGACATTTGCAGACAAACCAAAATGCTTGTTTACAAAGCTATTGTACTACCAACTTTATTGTATGCTTGTGAAACATGGAACACTTATAAATGCCATCTCCAACAGAGTCTCAAGGCAAATCCTTAAAATGTTGCATAAGCATTGATAACTAGGAAACACTGGCCTGCGAGCGCTTCAGTTGGAGAACAGCCTTTATCAAAGCTGTCATGGACTTTGAAGAAGCACGAATGCAAGGCGAACTCAGGACGAAAGGGGGAAACATGATAAGAGGAAGGCATGTTTGGCAAACCCTCACCGTGATCAATTCCTGCCCAGAAACCTATGTCCCCACTGTTGAAGAATGTGTGGATCCAGAATTGGCCTCCACAATCTCTTACAGACCCACAGTTAGGACTGTGTTCATGGAAGACAATCTTACTCGGCTACGAGCGATCGCCAAAGAAGAAGAAGAAGAAGAAGAAGCCATATTACGAAAGATTACTGAAGTTCAGCCCTGCACAGGAATGGGGTCCATGCAAGGGTAAGAGGGCTGAATCAAGGGGGAGAATCGCAGAGGGAGCAACAGGCGCTGACTGTGGAAGTGGTGAGGGGCTGTGTCCTCTCAGCAGCCAATTTGGGAGGAGAGATGCACAATGGAATGTGACCTGAAACACTCCTTCAGTCAGGAGCAGAAGCTGTAGTCTGCTCAGAAACAAGGCCTACTGGCGCAGATGACAATTGGGACAGAAAATCAACGCAACTTAGAGAGCTGCCAATAAGAGGGAGAATAGTGGTAAGTAGCAGCAGCAGCAGCAACAGCCAACCCACCCCGCTTCCCTTTCCCAGAGGCAGGTAGTTGGGGTGGTCAGAAGGAGAGTCTTAGCCAGGATCCTTACAGTGGGTGGAGGTCAGAACACACTACATTACTGCTAACAATCTTTCCTGTCATTTTAAACTTTCTGCGGTCATGTGGTTTCATGAAATTACCACAGAACACTAACAGTCACTCCAAGCTTCTAAGTTGTGAGCATGTTCACATGTCGTGGTTTTAATAAAACTGTATAAATTTCTAGGAATTATATATAAAGGCTTCACTGTTAATTTTTTCCCTCTTTGTTGAATATGTTACATTAGATGTGGAATGAATTAACAATTCAGGGAGATTCTGAGTCATAGGAGTCATCAGAGACACCCCCCCTTTATTGTTAAAATGTATATCCTGTCTATCTTAAAATGATCTCTGGGTGGGTAACGATGTATACTACCCTTCAACTGTCATAGCTGATGTTTAATCAGAAAGCCTGGTGAAGAGAAATGTTTTCAACTGACCCTGATAACTAGCCAATGTCAGTGCCAGTCTAAGGTCAGGTGAGAGTGTTCCACAGCCTCAGTGCCACCACCAAAAATATCCTAATACAAGTCCCAGAAGTCCAGACCTTGATAAGTGATGGTACAACCCAGCCTTTCTCAACCTTGGGTTGAGATATTGTCGGACTACGGCTCCCATCATCCCTCACCACTGGTCCTGCTAGCTAGGGATGATGGGACTTGTAATCCAGCAACACCTGGGGACCAAAGGTTGAGAAATTATGGTCTAACCTATAGTATAAATTGATGCCCAATGACACCTAATTATCTCTATATTTGGTGCTGTCTGGAAATCTTTTCAAGATAGGAGATTTCTTCCCCTCCTAAAGCAAGTTTTATGGCTGAACAACACCTATAGTTGCTTATTTATTTACTGACCACATGCTTTCTATGAAACTAAGTACTCATAGTAATTTATAGGTTAAAATATTGCTTACAATCTAAGACAAGATAAAGGTAAAGGGACCCCTGACCATTAGGTCCAGTCATGACCGACTCTGGGGTTGCGGTGCTCATCTCACTTTATTGGCCAAGGGAGCCGGCGTACAGCTTCCAGGTCATGTGGCCAGCATGACTAAGCCGCTTCTGGCGAACCAGAGCAGCACACAGAAATGCCGATTACCTTCCCGCCGGAGCGGTACCTATTTATCTACTTGCACTTTGCCGTGCTTTCGAACTGCTAGGTTGGCAGGAGCAGGGACCAAGCAATGGGAGCTCACCCCGTCGCGGGGATTCGAACCGCCGACCTTCTGATCGGCAAGTCCTAGGCTCTGTGGTTTAACCCACAGCGCCACCCATGTCCCTATTAGACATTGTGGTGTACAGCTAATGAGTTGGATGCGGAACCAAGCTGGGTGTGACATTATGCTGAGTGTTTGGTCTGGCTTGGGGTTTTTTATATATATAGAAACAACAGCAACAGCGAATAGCTGACACAGGGAAGACGAGCTAGACTGGGACCATGACTGGGACTTTGGACCTGCCCTAATCCTGAATTGAATGGGATATTTCCATCCCATCAATGGGATATTTCACCCTAGAGCAAACAGCAGGAGCAAGAATGCTCAATTCTAGCTGGGTCTGAGGACAGGACAAAGAGTTGAAGTCAACCTCTCACCACACCACGGAAGAAGAAGAAGAAGAAGAAGAAGAAGAAGAAGAAGAAGAAGAAGAAGAAGAGTAGTAGTAGTAGTAGTAGTTTGGATTTGATATCCCGCTTTATCACTACCCAAAGGAGTCTCAAAGAAGCTAAAATTCGCCTTTCCCTTCCTCCCCCACAACAAACACTCTGTGAGGTGACTTCAGAGAAGTGTGACTAGCCCAAGTTCACCCAGCAGCTGCAGGTGGAGGAGCGGAGACGCGAACCTGGTTCCCCAGATTATGAGTCCACCGCTCTTAACCACTACACCACACTGGCTCTCCTGATCATGTTCGAGTCCAGCACTCCCCCTGTTTGCTTGCTATTTGTTAAACAGAAAATAAACCATGATATCACACAAAAGTAGCTGTAGCAATTTGTAAACATAAAAAGTGACTTAAAGAAAAAAGCGACTAAAAACGTAGTACTTACATAGGAACCATAGTTTACTGCTAGAGTCTGTAGAGACCATGGAAGCCCCAAGCCAATCAGAATGTCAAAAACATTGCTTCCAATGGAGTTTGACACAGCCATGTCCCCCATTCCTGAGGAAACAAGAGTGGTTTGGGCTTATTTAGAAAACAAGAATTATTATAGACCCATCTTATGCAAGTTTGTTTATGTCCGAGTTGCAAGTATTATTTCTTTTGCAAAGTTCTCTCTTATTCTGCTTGCCCCGTTTCCCCTGCTTTCTTTTAGGTGTCTTTTAGGTCCAGTAGTTATCCACACAATAGTCTCAGAAAGTTCAACAGTTATCCACATAATAATGACGAGAATTTTGGTTCTTCATTCACACAAGCTTTTTTGCATGAGCCACCACAAAACATTCCACACTGCCTCAGATTTACTCAGTGGAATAAAAGGTTTAGACACCCTCAATTTCAGTAGAAGTATATGAAAGGCTTTGGTTGAGGTTGGTGCATCACTTTCATTTACTTATACTGAAACTAGTCTGAAACTTTTTTGTCAATTCACTCAGTTAAGTTAGTGTTCTACCAAGTAGCATCCAAATAGCCTCCAATCTCCAAGTGCCTGCTCTATGTTACAGTATTTGTTGTGCATTTACCTTTAAGCACAGGCAATGGTTCCGTTTTAAAAACCTTCAACAGCTTCTTTGATAGCAATGTTTTAACAAACTACACAAACCTACCTTGTCTTGCTACAATTAAGCTTGCCATACAATCCGGGACACTGGTTCCAGCTGCCAGAAATGTGATCCCCATGATCACATCTGGAATACCCAAAGTATAACCAATAATTGTTACCTAGAGAAAATAAATGGACCATTAGGATGCTTAAGCTCATTCAGAGCACATACAGATGTACCAATCTATAGGAGGGTTTTTCTGTTCCAGGAAGAACTCAGCTTCCCCTGCTCTCAACATAGCAAGCTCATTATACTGAGTCAGACCACTGGACCATCTAATACAGTACTGGAGGCAGCTCTCTGCAGTCCCAGGCAGGAATCTTTCCCAGCCTTGCCTGTTAATGTTGTGGATTTAATTTGAGCTGTGCCCCTTCCAAATTCACCAGTTTAGCTCCAGATCCAGTGCTGATTCCCTCCCTTCTTGCTTCAAGAGAAGAAGAGGAAAAGAAAAGGGAAAAGAAATTTAGACATTTGGCACGTTCATCCCATTAAATTTATCTAATGGTATGAAGCCAGTATTTTATTTAAAGAAACAATGCAGGGGGTAGGGTAGGGCTTTGTGATTGTCATAAGAGCTAGCCAGTCAGTACTTTGCACAGCCAGTCTTTGCTTATTTTCATGATTGCAAGTTGTTTTAAACCATTTTTAAAGTTGTTTTAATACTGTAACCTGCTAACCTAACCTTAGGGTGAAGGGCAGATAATTAATAAAACAAAATATGATTCTAAAACAGATATTTAAATGGTCAGTCACTGAGGACTTGTGATTACTAAGACCCAGAGTAGTTTCTCAAAATCAAGTTAAGGAAAATTAATCTAACTTCTTTTTTTGATAGAGTTACAAGCTTGGTGGATCAGGGGAATGAGATGGATGTACTGAATCTTGACTTCAGTAAGGCTTTTGACAAAATGTTCTACCCTTAAAAGAGGACCACAAACTTAACATGAGACAACAGTGTGACACAGCAGCAGAAAAGGACAATGCTATTCTAGGCTGCATCAACAGAAATAGAGTGTCCAGATCAAGGGAAGTCATAGTCCCACTCTATTCTGCCTTGGTCAGATCCCACCTGGAATACTGTGTCCATTCTGAATGCCACAATTTAAGGAGGATATTGACCAGTGCAATATGTGCAGAGGAGGGTGACCAAGATGATCAAGGATCTGGAAACCAAGCCTGATGAAGAATAGTTGAGGGAGTTGGGTATGCTTAGCCTGGGAAAGAGGAGATTGAGAGGAGATATGATAGTCATCTTCAAATATTTTAAAGGCTGTCACATGGAAGATGCAGCAAGTTTGTTTTCTTGTGCTCTAGAGGGTAGGACCCGAACCCATGGCTTCAAGTTACAGGAAAAAATTCTCCAACTAAACATCAGAAGAACTTTCTGACAGTAAGAACTGTTTGACAATGGAACAGATTCTCTTGGAAGGTAGTGGACTCTCCTTCCTTGCAACTCTGCCTTTCTATGATCTATGATACCAAAATTGTACTTAGCAAGCTAGCTGCAGAAGGGTAAATCATGGAGGGCCATGCCCTGCTTCTGGCTTGCCACTTTTGGAAACAGGATGCTAGATGAGATGACTTTGATCTGACCCACCATATGACAGGCACTGTCAAGAGAAGGGGGCACTTCCAGCATTCAAAGCACTCCAGCATTCGTCAGGCCCAATACGTACCATCCATACCATCACGTAGGAAAAAGCTGCAATCCAGAGGGTGGAAGAAGCAAAAGTGACCAAGAACCACTTCTCCCAGCGGGGTTTATTACAGTTGGGCACCGTGAAGTACAAGAGGAAGGACAGAGGCCAAGTGAATAACCATTTGGCAATTTCTATTACGCCAGCTGCAAAAAACCCAAACCCCAACATTAGAAGGTGATTCCATCTTGTATGCCTTATGACCTCCTTTTTTAAAATGACAAAAATTCTACTTAAGTTCAGAGCTAAGATAAATGCATATGAAAAAGAATATAGCATATCAAACTGAAGAACTGAGCAACTGAGGCCAGCACAACAACCTCACTTTGCCTACAAACCAAAGCGGAAGTTTCAACTGAGGTCTAAATTTTCTGCCATTTAGGTTGAATGATCATTTGCGCTTCCCCACTCCAAAGCCTTCATGTAGCATCTAATGGCAAGAAGGATTTTTGCTCAGTAACTTGCCTTACTCTGAAGGAGCTCTCTCCCAATTGTCTAGATGTCTAAAGAATGTTTTAAAAAGCAGACTTTGAAATATTAAAATTAAATAAGTACTGTATGTTTAATATTAAACAAGCAAACAGATTTGTGAAACCTAGGAATTTCTTACATGGTACATCAAAGGGAGTGTAAGGGTCTCCACTCTCTTCCTCCTCCTCTTCCTCCTCCTCCCCTTCATCATTCTCATTGTTTTCATTGTCATCGTTTTCATTCTCTGTTTCATTCCCAGCCTCTGCAGCCTCTTCATCTCGTCTCGCTCCATTTGCACCTCTCTCTGCAGAATTGCTGGGTCCTGACCCATTCTCCACTGTGTGCTTGGCAGGGACTTTGATGGCCACCTCTGATTCTCCATTGGTGTATACTCTGCTGCTGATTAGTCTTTGTCTCTGTTTAAAGAAGTAATGGCAAATGCATTAGGAGTTTTTAAAAAGCAACGAGACTAAAATAGGGAGGAGGGAGAAGAGATTGTAGGATCAAATCTCCATAGCAACTGCTGAAGACAAATGCTTCACCTGCAGGTAATATAGTAGTATCAACTCATGTTATTTCAGAGCTCTTACAAGTTGTGCTGATGTACAAAACCGCTGCATACCTCAGTTAATAAGAATCTCAATATACATTGATAAAAGCTGAATTTGCTAGCTTTTAAAGAGGGCAAGTAATATGTATTTTTCCGTGTATAAGACGCCCCCATGAATTTTGGGGGGCTCCAGTTTTAGAAAATGGGGGGAAATGACCCAGAGTTGTTGAGCTTTTTTGGGGGAAGGGGTGCACAGAGTTATTGAGCTTTTTTGGGAGGGGGAATGCCAAAAATCACTCAACAGACTGACAAACGCTGACAATTGCATGTGTAACAAAAGCCATAAAGCGTCTGCCTGATCACCACCAGCAACCAGCAAGCGCACACACAGCTGCCGCAGCAGCAGCCAATTAAAAGCAGCCCTTGTCGCAGCCACGAATCACCCACGCTTTCGCCACTTACAACCTCCTGCTCCCCCCCTGCACTATCCGTGTATAAGACAAGCCCACATTTAGAACATTGCTTTTTGTTTAGTCGTTTAGTCGTGTCCGACTCTTCGTGACCCCATGGACCAGAGCACGCCAGGCACTCCTGTCCTCCACTGCCCCCCGCAGCTTGGTCAGACTCATGCTGGTAACCTCGAAAACACTATCCAACCATCTCGTCCTCTGTCGCCCCCTTCTCCTTGTGCCCTCCATCTTTCCCAACATCAGGGTCTTCTCCAGGGAGTCTTCTCTTCTCGTGAGGTGGCCAAAGTACTGGAGCCTCAGCTTCACAATCTGTCCTTCCAGTGAGCACTCAGGGCTGATTTCCTTCAGAATGGAGAGGTTTGATCTTCTTGCAGTCCATGGGACCCTCAAGAGTTAAATAAAAAGGTAAAGGGACCCCTGACCATTAGGTCCAGTCGTGGCCAGCTCTGGGGTTGCGGCGCTCATCTTGCTTTATTGGCCGAGGGAGCCGGTGTACAGCTTCCGGGTCATGTAGTTGGCATGACTAAGCCGCTTCTGGCAAACCAGAGCAGCGCACGGAAATGCCGTTTACCTTCCCGCTGCAGCAATACCTATTTATCTACCCTCGTCTTATATACAGAAAAGTACAGTATATATTTAAATTATCAAAATAACATTATTTTAATATACGGTATGTCATATATGTACATCACTGACACTTGTTTTGTAATTGAATTTACAAAAATTTCTCACTCCCTGTTAGATAGAACAGCCATCTTAAATAGTCACTTGTGTTGTATTATAAAACTACAACAGCATCAAGAAATGAACAACTTCATCCTTGGTTCCAAGCCCCACTGATTATAACTGAACATACTGATTAATCAGCTAAAGCTTTAGTTGATTAACCTGCTAAGTAAACTTATTAAAGACTGCAACCTTACCTTTAAAGGCTCTTAAGTAGCAGTACAAATAACAGTGTATTCATGTACTTTATTTTGAAAAATCATAAATAATTTAATCAATACAATGCTTTTTTACATGAATACTTAGGACCCTTTAAGGAGGTGTATTTTTTGTTCTGTCCTATGCAGAAATGGCCTGAACTAAGGGCAGAGATTTCTGTTTGAGAAACACATGAGGAGCAAAAGGGACCAATCTCCTACGTTGTCTTGAAAACAAAGCAGCATTATATTTTTGGACTGTGTTTCCAAGTTCTTGCCACGACTGGGCTGTGTTCCATTCTTGGGGACTTGATTCCCTCCTCTTTTCTCCTCAGACAACAGAGGACCCCCTTGACCCTGTCAGTGCAGCTCATGTTCCTCTACTCTTGTGCTTCAGACCCCAATATGGCTCATTCTACCATTATATTCCAGTTGGGGAAACATGCAGGGCAGCCCTGCTGTGATAAAGATTCTGGCCATCCAGTATGAGGTGAGAGGAAGAAGTGTGGTCATCACTCATAGCAACCCACCAAGATGCCCCATAAAAAGAGTACAGTAGCTTCCAGTTTACAGATCACTGCTGAAGCAAGCACTGTTTACACAAAACATAAAATATACCTCATTGATCAACATGCGGCTGGCCATGGAGAGCCGGGTTCTGGGGGGGAAGTGACTGGTTATCATAATCCGCAGCCCAGCCTCTGAAAAGGAAAGTTGGTGTGGATATGCAGACAACAATTCATCCACCATGATCACAGAGGCTTTGCGATGGAAGTTTCCTAAAGACAATTAAGGGAAATTAACAGGAGAGAAAAAGTCTTCTGCATCATCAGATATTTATCCTATTTGAAGCCACCATATGACAGTCAGCTGTTCAGTGGTGTTCCCTAACATTGCTTCTCTTTAATAAGCAGCGCTAAGAACCTCTCCTAATTTTTTTTAGAAACTCTAAAAGAATGTCTAGTTCGGAAAAACCTGGCACTTTGGCAGCAGATGTAATTAGTCCATCTGCTGTTACTCTTTCCGTTCACATTGACTGGCAGTGGTTCTTCAGGGCTTCAGGCAGAGGGTCCCTACCAGCCTTACCTGGAGAGGCTGGGGAAAGAACCTGTGGTGACCTGCTGGTGCTCTACCACTGAAGACCTTCAGACCACGTCATGGGGACAGTTCTGATTTGTGTGGTTGAGCCAATATGTATCCCTCCCACTTTACTATCCCATTTTGCAAGTGAGGTGGCAAAAATGAGGGGAGGGCATTTTGACTGCCTTCCGGAAGAGTGAAATTAGGGGGCACAAAATTCACTGGCAGCAGCAGCAGCAGCAGTGTTCTGCTGGTGGTCATCATCTGGGTTTGGTTTTCCCCCATGATCCTCCCTCTGACCAGACTGATGTCATGATGCAGATCAGTTTCATGAGGGAATCTGGGGGTTACAGCTCCCAGGCTTAGTTCTTAATTATCATTGCCTTATACTTGGGGGAACTTTGACCACATCCTCTCCTCTTACTTCAGTGTACTAGGTTTGTTGGTGGCTCCACATTGTCCTTGCCACATCTGCTCTGCTATTTCCTGTGGCAAACATGTAAACAAGACAACCTACTCATGTACTCTCAACAGGGAACCATGACCCGCCCAGTTTTATTTGTTTTATTTTAATTTAATTAAGACATTTCTATTCTACCCTTCAGATAAAACCACTCAAGCAGCTAACATAACAATGACTAAATCAAGAAATACATACAAAGAGCATAAAATCATAGCAACAGGAAAACTGGTCTGTTGGATTAAAACATTATATACGAACGCCTCACCTCTGAGATGTGGAAGGTGGTGGTCGTTTAGATACCCAGGTCTCGAGCTATTTAGGGCTTCAAAGGTTAAAACCAGCTCCATGAAAGGCTTGCATTGAACAAGGACCCAGTGCAGTCCAAAGTGAATGCATGTTGTATACACTTTATGAGTTTGCTGCAGGAAACACTGGTGTAATCATATTCCCCTTATATAATTGGAGCCACTCTCATGTGAGCAAGACTGCTCTATTAGTTTTGTTCATACATTTGGAGGGATTTATTCAATGTGACTTAATCCATAGTGGGACAGCCACATAAAGCAGCAAGCACAACAAACAGTAATCTAAATAACTGATAATGGCTACAAACAGGAGATGTCCAGTTGCACCAGAATATAAGACATGTAAAATACATTATAAAGGGCACTTTATCTTGGTCAGCTTGAATAAGACTTTTATACAGTTTGTAGAAGAAATTATAGACCAGGTTCTCAGACAGGAAAAGTGAAGTCCTGACTACTAAATATATTTTAAAAGTTTAAATCTGCTGAAAAAGGCAGACTCTGCACTCACATTAATGAACACTAATTAAACAATTCAGTCTAGCTAAGAGCATGGTTAGGTTTACCTGACATACCCTTACAGGCAGCTGGAATCATCTTCTTGCTATTTTGCTTCTGCATAAGCTCACTGATTGCCTGTAATCATGGAATTTTCTGCCTGCATACCCAGTACCTTCTTGCTGAATGTCAGTATCCAGGCTATCCTAATAGATGGGTCAGATTACAATCCTATTCCATTTACCAAGGAGTAAATGTCATTGAAATCAATGGGAATCATCTCTGAGATGGATGCATTGGATGTTGGGTACAGCTTTTGGACAGCATGCTGGAAAACTTAGGCCAGAGACAGAAAATAGTTTTAAGAGAACTGAAAGAGGTTTTGCATCCCATTGTGTACACACACAAATCTTTTACCCCTCTGTTTCCTTCTATCATTCAAGTTTGGCATACTTTTTTTAATGGAGGCAAAAGTGGGATGAATGTACATACAAGCAGCAATTCCTCTTTCAAGCTGTCAACAACTCTCTAAAAATGATATAATTTCTTGTGAGCCAAAGCTCTCACCTCCCCAGCTAAAAGACATAATTGTGTTTGGTCATGCCCAGTTCACCTTACCTCTCCTCTTCTATTAGCTCCTCCGCTGTTTAAATTTAGATTTTAAGCTCCTTGGGTGAGGTGCTCTTTCTTTGACCCCCCTTTCTTTAAATGTGACTCCGTAAAGTGCCACGTACATTATAAAGCTTTATAAACAATGGGCGATAAAGCAAAATGATCATGAAAATCTGTTATAATGCTGTAATATGCTCCTACATTGAGGTCTCTTTTGCAAAAATGGCATTTCACCATTTTACTCTTTAACTTCTCCAGTTGCTGACATGTCTCACAAAGATTGGGGCCAAACTAAATGCTACTTCACATCTTTGAATCCCATGCTTGGAATTGCTGTTACTGTTTTCAAAAGAAGTTACAGGAAGCTGTGAGCAATGGATCAGGATTACACCCATGGTTTAACCCTTTCCCCTGTGCTTCTTCCCCCTCCCCCAGCTGCATATTGCTCCAGGAAGCAAATAGCAGCTTTATTAGGGAGAAAACCACATCAAGACTGGGACTCCACTACTGCTTTGATTAAAAGATGACATGGGGATTCCCAAGTATGGGAGTCAAAGATGTATTTATAGTGGCATCTAGCCTGGCCCACCAGAACATCAGGAAGGATTCTGCAAACAAGCAGTGTGCGACTTACTGGAACAGTTACCTTTCTTTAATAATACTACTGTAGCATCACAATTGCTGTTGTCATCCATCTCTGTGTTATTTGCTAGTCCATTCACCATATTTGTTGCATTCTTTGTCCTCCTTTCAAAGATATGTTGTAGACTGGCATTAAACCTATACAAAGAACAAAGAGATGTCTTCTCAATGGCTTTCTCATGGGGTTTTCCTGACAGACCTGTGTATCAATTTGTAGGTTTTGGCAATCCCTATGCAGTGGTACTCCGGGACGCAGGTGGCGCTGTGGGTTAAAGCCTCAGCGCCTAGGGCTTGCCGATCGAAAGGTCGGCGGTTCGAATCCCTGCGGCGGGGTGCGCTCCCGCTGCTCGGTCCCAGCGCCTGCCAACCTAGCAGTTCGAAAGCACCTCCGGGTGCAAGTAGATAAATAGGGACCGCTTACCAGCGGGAAGGTAAACGGCGTTTCCGTGTGCGGCTCTGGCTCGCCAGAGCAGCGATGTCACGCTGGCCACGTGACCCGGAAGTGTCTCCGGACAGCGCTGGCCCCTGGCCTCTTAAGTGAGATGGGCGCACAACCCCAGAGTCTGTCAAGACTGGCCCGTACGGGCAGGGGTACCTTTACCTTTACCTTTTATGCAGTGGTACCTTGGGTTAAGAACTTAATTTGTTCCGGAGGTCCGTTCTTAACCTGAAACTGTTCTTAACCTGAAGCACCACTTTAGCTAATGGGGCTTCCTGCTGCCGCTGCTGCACAATTTCTGTTCTCACCCTGAAGCAAAGTTCTTAACCCGAGGTACTATTTCTGGGTTAGCCAAGTCTGTAAACTGAAGCGTATGTAACCCGAGGTACCACTGTATTTTAGTTCCTAAGAAGCCTTTTAATAAATAAGTGTTACATTTTTAAAATAGAAGAAATAAGGACTGAAATATGGCTATATGTGAAGTGAGTGCACTGTTCCTACCTGCTATTCTTCCATTGCAGAAGATCTTGAGGAGAAACTTCAGAATGTGAGTCCATAGAAAATAAGACTAGGAGCGATGCCTGCAAAGCTATGGTGTGTGGAGCAGCAGAGCAAAGCCTTTTGGTTGGGTGAATGAAGGTGCCAGCCTTCAGTACCTTATCTTTTGCAATGGAAGCCCCCATTACTGACTCGACAGCTAATCAGGAAGCCAAGGAAGCCAATGCAGCTCACCTGACTGGTCCTATAACACTTCGGGAGCCCCCCTTCTTTCTAACCAATTTTCTCATAATGAGAAAAATTTATGTTACATCTATCAAATACACGAGTGATTGTAAAGAAAAAGACTATGTCTATATTTGTCTGCTTGTCTATACTCCTTATTTTGGAGCACTTGTCCTTGGTGATATCTTTTTCTGTGACTTTGTATTATGCTAATAACTTCCCTGATTTGTTCGCAAACTCAAATTGTTTCTGTTTTAGGGATTTTATATTCTGTTCAATTTCATGTTGCATTAACAAGGAGAATTGTACTTGTAGTGTTTTCAACTTTTGTAAAATGGCTTTGTCTCCTGGCTTTTCCACCAAGGTTTTTCCAAAACACATTATTTTCTTTAAAATCTTTTGCTTTTCTTCTTTTTTCCCCCCGTAATATATTTTCTTTTGAATAAAGAAGCCTCGCAGCACTACTTTACCAGCATCCCAGACCATTTCCTGGTCCGTTCCTTTAGGTTTATTTTAAAGTATTCTCTAATTATTTCTCTACCTTTCTCTATCACTTCCTCTTTCTTTAGGAGGTTTTCATTTAATCTCCATCTATATATTGTTTATTTTCTCCCTTTAAAACCATTTTGATTGGGTGTGGTCTGAGAGTGCTTTCAGGCAACCTATCTTTTTCATTCTTTGTATTAATTCTTTTGAGAGCCATATCATCATATTGATTCTGCTATGGGCATCCTTCAGGTAGGAATAGTATGTGAACTCACACACTGTCTGGTATTTGTACCTCCAACCACCTGTTAGGTCAAAAAATAGTATCATTTCAAAAAAGGTTATTGGAAGTTTACCTTCTTTGGCCACACCATCCTTAGTTCTTTTGTCCTTTTCTAGGGATACTATCTCATTAAAGTTACTTAATAGTATTTTCTTTCCATTATATCTTTCAAATAATTTTTCCTCCAGGACTTATAAAATTCCAGCTTTTTTTCATTAGGTGCATAGATGCCCATAACTAGTATTTTTCCTCCTTCTATAGTGATTTCTACCACTAATATTCTGCCTTCTTCATCCTTTGTTATTTGTTTTGGTTCTAGTTTGGGGTTGGCATAGGTCACCCCCCCCCCTTTTAACTGTGTCTGAAGCAATAAATTCATTGCCCAGCTTTTTATTCACTAATAATCTCCTATGTTGCCTTTTTATGTGTGTTTTTTGTAGACATATAAATCCAGTTTTTGTTTTAACAAAAAGTTCATAGTTTTATTTCTTTTAGCTTTAATATTCAAACAGTTTATATCCCACAAAAAAGTCTAAGGTCACTCATATTCTTAAAGTTTCAAGTCTTATCTAGTCTTCTTGCTGGGATTGATCTTCCTCTTCTGCCTCTCCCAAAGCTTTTATTATACATTCTCATAATGAGTGACTTTCAACCCTTCAAATAAAACTCACAAAAAAACCAGCAGGCAACTATTTTAAGCGCTTATGCACCAACGCTGGATGCTGATGAAGACATTAAAGAAAAAATATATTCTCAACTGGATGCCAACCTATCAGAGACACCGATTTTAACGCAAGAGTTGGGCAAGATTTCTATCTGTGGCCTGGGACTATTGGGAAAAAAGGAATTGGCAACAGCAACCAGAACAGAATTTTATTTTTGACTGTATGTGCAGCGCACAACCTTATTACCAATACACTCTTTTGAAAAATATCTAAATTAAAACATCACGGAAGCACCCTTGGTCGAACCACTGGCACCTCTTAGACTATGTAATTGTTCAAGCTAAAGACTGCTGTGATGTACTCCTTACCAGAGCTATAATGAGTGTTGATGACTGTTGGACAGATCGTAATATGTTCCATGATGGCTATTAAGATTATACCTCAACACAGGCTTCAACAAAGGAAACCCAAGGCATAAGATGAACACTCAAGCCCTTCAAGATCCAATTCATCGGGATTGCTTTCAAACAACTCTTAAGGACCACCTGCTTTCAGAGTTTCCTGATAACATCGAGGAACACTTCAGCAAGCTAAAACTATCCATTACTGCAGCCTGTGAACAAACTATTGGATACCAAACCAAGAAACACCAGTTCAAAACAACAAAACCAGTGGACCTGATGGGGTACTTGACAAAGTTTTCAAAGTGTGTGGAATTGAACTTACACAACAACTTCACAAGCTCATTGAAAAAATCTGGGAGAGAGTGAAGATCACAGCAGACTTTAGGGATGCCATTTTTTTAAAAAAGGTGATAGAACAGATTGCGGAAGCTATCAAGGCATCTTTTTATTAGCTGTGGCGGACAAAATTATTGTAAAGGTCTTAACAAACTGTCTCCTAACTATTGCTCCTATCGCTCAATATCCAAAAAACCAAAATGCTGCACCAACAGGCAGCCCCCCCCCCACGCCACAAATACAACCTAATGATGCAACGCTGGAAAGTGTCAATTACTTTCCTACTTAGACAGTTATCTTTCCACAAGGGCCGATATTGATGCCAAAATCCAGCCCTGCCTGAGCTCTGGAAGTGCAGCTTTCTCCCAACTGAAGTGCAGAGTGTTTGAGGACTAGGACATTCACAGGGAAACCAAAATGCTTGTTTACAAAGTTATTGTACTACCAAATTTATTGCATGCTTGTGAAATATGGACCACTTATAAACGCCATCTCCAACTCCTCGAAAGATTCCATCAACAGTGTCTCTGAAAATTTTTACACATCATTTGGGAAGACAGGCAAACCAATGCCAGTGTCCTGGAAGATGCAAAGATCATCAGTGTTGAAGCAATGATTCTTCAACATCAGCTTCATTGGACTGGTCATGTTTTTCAAATGCCTGATTATCGTCTTCCAAAGCAACCACTCTATTCGCATCTTAATAATGGAAAGCGAAATGCTGGTGGACAACAAAAGAGCTTTAAAGACACTCTCAAGGCATATCTAAAAAAATTCAGTATAAGCACAGAAAATTGGGAAACACTGGTTGTGAGCATTCCAATTGGAGAATAACCTCTACCAAAAGCATCATGGACTTTGAAGAAGCCAGAACACAGGACAAAATGAAGAAACAAACTAAGAGGAAGGCACGTTTGGCAAATCCTGACCATGATCAATTCCTACCCGGAAACCGACGTCCCCAGAACTGGCCTTCACAGTCAACTATGGACACACCATTAAGACCATATTCATGGAATACAATCTTACTCGGCTACAAGATACTGACAAAAAGAAGATTTATATATCACTTCACTTATTCAGGTGTCCCAAAGAGATTTCCAATAACAAAAGAATAAATTACAAAATACGTTTTTTTAAAAAAAGAAAATCAATAAAGCAATACAAATATAACATATGAAGTGTTCATCCAAAGAAAGACTTGTCTAAAGCAGCACAAAATATCCACTCAGCTAACAAAGGATGGACACAAGTAGCTACCAAAAGCCTGACCAAAAGTGCTGTCCAAATGCCTGGAAGCAGGGCACCTACTTTTAATTAAAAGAATGCATAGTCAGGTTTTCATGATTAACCAAGTCCTGAGGCTACACTGACACTCTTGTTCTGATTTAACAGAACAGAAAATTGGTGGCTTGGGTTTTTTTAACGGCAGCTCTACCTGTAGGTAGTGCTCCTTGAAAGACAACCATTTAGGTAAGGTAAAGGTAAAGGACCCCTGGACGGTTAAGTCCAGTCGAATTCAACTATGGAGTGCAGCACTCATACTGAGGGAGCCGGCATTTGTCCACAGACAGCTTTTCCAGGTCATGACTAAACTTTTCGCACACAGAACACCGTGATGAAGGCCAGAGAGCACGGAAACACCATTTACCTTCCTGCCACAGTGGTACCTATTTATCTACTCATGCTAGTATGCTTTCAAACTGCTAGGTTGGCAGGAGCTGGGACAAAGCAATGGAAGCTCACCCTGTTGCATGGATTCGAACTGCCAACCTTACGATTGGCAAGCCCAAGAAGCTCAGTGGTTTAGACCCACATCCATTTAAGGTAACCTTAGCAATGTGCAGACAAGAATACATGATACTTACTTCATGATGAGAATGTAGACAGCATACATTAGAACTAGAATTAAAGACTCCCACCTGCAACCAAAAGAGGAAGAAAATGAAGACAAATAAGGAATAGGGTTCCACGTAGCTGAAATGGATCTGTTTCTAGACCATTGATGCCTAGAGTTACGAGGTCTTCTGAAGTTTAGAGACTCAGGAAAGTGAGCCTGAGTGCTACAGGCTAGTGTCTGGCAGATAGGAGGTGAAGCATGGTGGGCAGCTGCTGAGTCTAGTGCTGCTAGTCTTGTGCTTCAAAGATGGAGCCTACCTAATCTCATCATAAAAGCTGGTCCTTACTCTAACTTCCTATATTATTATTCTTTCTATATGGATCTTTGCCTTGCATCTTCATCAGCCATCATCAGCTTCACATTTATACACCACTCTTCCTCTCTAAGGAGACCCCAGGGCAGCTTATAATAAATGAAATTACATAGAACAATTTAAAACAACATTTTAATATATTTCAGACAGCAGTTGAAACTAGCATGGTGATCCCATATGCCTAACATGATATCAGTGAAGAAGGAATCTCAAAAGCTACTATGAGACTAAGCAGGAGTTCCTATGATCAAGTGGCTAAAGCTTGTGTTGTCTTGGTAGACCACCAGATTTTCTTCTTTCAACTGGAACCTGGTGTTCTCATCTGTTACTTCTTTTAATAGTTGTCTGAGCTTTAGTTAGTCAACACAGGCACTTTATGAAACTGCCAGGGACCAATTGTCTAAAACTATATACCTAGCTCGACCTCTTCTGGAGAGCTATTGCCAGCCAGCGTCTTAGGCACAGGCCCTTCGTAGCTCCGGTACCTCAGCAACAATCTTGTCCCACCCCAGCCTCAACCACCACTGCTCGTCTTGTTCATAATGCCTTCCTCACACTGATACCTCCATTTCAGGCTCAGGAGCAGAGATCAAGAAGGAAGGAAGTGGTGGAGGGAGGCAGGAGAGGAGCAGGTGAGCTGCCTTGCCCTGATGGTTCCTCTGCAGCTCACATCCACTGACAAAGTGCCCATTTGGTACTGTGAGGCCTTCCCTCCATCTGGCCAGCTTGGGAGGAAGAAGTCTCATGCATGCTCTGCTTCAGAGCTCTGAGTGTCAGCTTGCATTTCTTAGTGCAAGAAAGTATTCATCTGATAGTCTTTCTATCTCTTTTCTGTCTGTCTGTCTTTCTATTTCTTTTCTGTCTGGTGTGGTGTTCTGTATGCTTAGTGTTAAGTTTTAGTCTTGTTATAAGTTACTGTAAGTTTACGTTAAGTCTGCTGTAACTGTCTTATGTGCCAATCCTGAATGTATTGGATTTGTGACCATTATGCTCATTTGCCTTCAGTAGCAGTAAAGCTCTGCTGGATGAAATATAATTGCCTCTGGTCTATTTTTGGGAATCCTGCAATGTGTTCAAGTTTTTACTCTGCTAACTATACATTGGAATCTACTCTGGATCAATATTGAGTAGACTTTAAATGACACTGAGAAGATTCAGAAAGGAGATAACAAAAACACCACCAGCCCCTAGTTCCTCAACAACCCTGTGGGGAACCTCATCTAGTTTGGCAAAATTAGTTCTGGCTTCTTGGATTCTGCTGGACAACGTCCCTGCTAGTACAGGACTCCTGCCCAAGACCCTGCTCCTGTTACTTCATTCCTGCAGGACGCTCCAGCCTGGTCTCCTGACTTAATACTTGCTCTTGCTGATTGTGACCTCAGGGTTTATGGAAATGCCATTTCCTTGTGGCCTTGCCCAAATTGCCTAGTTTATTGTTGTACTGAAAACTGATGGGGAATAACAGAGCCAACACCTTCTCCCCAGAGGAAGCCAAATCAACCTTCACTCACAGTAGCTGAATGAATCTCACAGGGAATAATCCCTCCCTCCCTCCCTCCCTCCCTCCCTCCCTTTCAGTATTTCTACACTGCCATATCATAAAATATCAGAATAATTTGCTAAATAACTTTAGCAACAATTATCATGCTCATTCCCAGTTCTCTGTTGTTCTCTTCTTGAGTCATTGCCTCCTAGCTCCAACTTCCCATTAGCTGCCATCCAAATCTTTCTTCATGCTGCTAACCTCTTTGCTGACATGTCTGCTGTTCCTTTCACACTCTCACTGTTACACAGGACTGTCTTCTTAATGGTACTACCCCAAATATCTGTGGTATGTAGATGTATGCGCATGTATATAAGCACTACACCTAGCTGAGTGAGACCCAGAGACAAGCCTTTCCCAAATAATCAGCATTTCACTGGAAGAAGCAGCACCAATGTATCTAGGTGAGCATACAAATGAGTCTTTGCCTCCTTTCATTCCCCAGCTGCCAATTCTCCTTTTCTGTCCTAGAAACCATTCTCTGCATCACTTCTTTGTCTTTGCGATGTAACAGTCTTATCATTGCCTGTGCATACCCACGTTCACTTTGCCACACCCTATTTTCAGCTCAGATAGGTTTGCAGGTTGTTGCAGTGCTTGAAAACCCAGACACAAGGGAACCCCAGCAGTCACAGGGAGCTCATGGAGATTCCTTCACAATGTGATCGTGACTGTAGATGGCTGGCAGGCAAGGAATAGCTCCCCAAAATGAGGCCATTTCTACAGACATCCCCATGGTAGCTATCACATGTTGCCAGCCTCTTAGAGCAATAATGCTTGCAACACAACTACACATCTCCTGTGCCCTCCTCAGCTTTCTACTTTTGTGACTGTCACGCTGAAAGGAAATTGTTTGGACAGTCTATTCAGGCTGCTTATACAGGCCCTGCATCTTCAGTGGAGATCTGTGTGGGTGGCCCAGAAAGTGCTGGGAAAGAGATGTTTCCTCTTTTAACTCTAAAAAGATTTCCATGAATCACTTTCCTATTTAGAAGCTCTATAGAAATGGAAAATGGTCCCCAGGTTGCTCAGCAGAACTTTTGCCTCCCTCGCTACCATTAGTCAAAAAATGACAGTTGCACTACTTACCAAGCAACTTTTTCATCATAAATAATCTGTGGGAAAAAATGTTATAAAATTGTATTACCATGTGAAGCTGTCTGTAAGGTATGCCACACTTTTTAAAAGACTTTTAATATCTCTTGACACAAACTCTCTTCTAGTATCCCAAATAATTTCCCACAGTTCATTCCTTCCAATATCCAATTTTTATCATCTGTAATGTACAACTCTACTTGTTATAGATGCAGAATTGATTTTATCAAGAAACACAAAATGTAAAATGGAAAGGAGATTTTTCACTTTTCAATCCAATCTCTATGCATTATAATCTGTTAACTTTTAGATAAAGGTTTCTATATAACCCTCTTCCAATGTACTAAATCAGTATATGAAGAAGCAAACACATGAATATGGCACAGGTTTAATAGAACATTTCCCAGCCCTGCTCTCTGAGATCCAGAGACTGAAATTGGGTTATTGTGCATGCAAGGCATACCAGACTTGTGCAGAGGGCTCCAGTGCACAACCATGCCTTGAAATGACATGTTAGTTTTCATGGCATTGACCATGGTACTGTCCTGCAACCAAGCTGTGCGCTGCCATGGGTTTGAGGCCTAAGGGTCAGCAGTCCATATTCTTCAGAGCCTAAGGTGCTACAGAAAGTAGATGCATGCGGGGCCAAAGTACATGAAATGAAGGCTATCTACAATCAGAACTCAATACATTTTGATTTTTAGCAGCTGTGAAGAAGAAGAGAAACTGTATGGGAGAAGCAGCACTGGGGGAGGAAATTCTTATCAGAAAAAAAAATGGCATGGAGGGAAAATGCCTCAGTCCTGCTCAGACCTCATTTGCATCCTCTTTCTTACACAGCTGCTTTTAAGCAAAAAACCAAGATGCCAGGAGAGCCCACCAGGAGCTAATGTGTAGTTTGGCTTTAATATATTTAGCTGACAAGCATATCCACAGCTACAATAAACCTGCATAGGTTTCCAGCCTCTCTCTCTCTCTCTCTCTCTGTAGAATTCTGCTCTGTGCCACTTAAGAAAGCAGCCAAAAGGTATCGTACGTTTGAATCACTCCTAAACAGAGAGGGTGGTGTAGGCGATACTCAGATCAGACCCAGTGAAATCCATGGGCTTAAGTTACCATTACTTACTTAAGACAACTGATTCAATGGCCCCACCCAGATTACGATTTAGTCAGATACCTTTTTAGGCAAGGCAGAATTCAAAAATGCAAATCCCCTACTTGCAGTCTGAAGAGATAGTCCAGACTCCTAGGACTTCATTCTACATAATGTATAGATCAGTTCAAGCATGGCTACCCTTCAGAAATTCAGATAAAAAAGAGATTCTCCTCCTCAGTCACCACTAGGTTGCACTCAAATTCTACGTCTCAGCTTTTCTTTTCTCCCTCGGCTTTGCCTGGAATGATGGTAGCAAATGAAGTGCCCTAATAAATGTGGGAAGAAATATTTGCAACCCACCCCCCTTCCAGCCTTCTCCTGCTTTTACAGTCAGTGTGTGTGTGTGTGTGGGGAAGGAATCCATTGCTTCTTTGCTGTCGGCTCATAGCTGTCACCCTCAAGTACAGGCCTTCTTGTGAGTCAGCTTATAGCCAAGGACACATGTTCATGCTTCAATAAGGTGTCTGGGCATAATGTGACAAGGCAGAGTCAGGCAGAGAGGGCGCAGTTCTTCCTCAGGTTTTACTGTCCTGCTTCCTGCCATTCCAAATTGGCTAAACGCTCCCAGAACATGACATTGTAAATTATATGGAACTGGGAAGAGGGGTGACATTTCTGTATTGTGCTTAGCCTGAGAGGGGGCTACTATTATTTGCTGTAAAAAAGAACTCTGCCCAGAACAGCTAATGTCCAATTCTCTATCTTCTACTTGTTTATTTTTTACATTACGCCCCCCCCCCCCAATACCCCAGGACATAGATACAATGAAAGGCTGGAAGATATTTGCACTTTCACACATATTAAGATTTCTCATAGGAGGTATGGAATCAAGAAGCAAAAGGATGAATGTAAAGGACACAGAGCTGATGGTGAGATGAGCAGGGAAGAGAAAGGCTCCTGCTATTTGATCTGCTATCATGAGGAATCACAAAAATAGCCTCTTCGTCTTTTCTCTTCCATGGTGGGTTCAGATATTGACCCCCCCCCCTCTCCTATGATTGCTCATGGGAGGGGATTACGGTTGCCACCTTTGATTTGGGCAAAATAAGGAATGTGTCAGGAGAGAGGAATTGTAGGGGCTAAAAATTACTTTACCTGCTGCAGAAATGACTTCAAAGCAATCCATTACAATGAGTGAAAGAAATTTACGGATCTTAGTTAGTGATGCACATTAATTTAAATGGACTCACATCCTTCCCAGTTGCTGGATTTCTGCCTGTCAGAAGAATGGTAAATGTAGAAACCCAGCCCAAAAAAAGAGGAGGGGTGAAGATAGCAACAATTCTGTTTCTCTTCCTCACAGAGCTTTGCCTCCAACATCCCTTTCATGTAGCTGCTAATGCCACGCGCATTCAAGCACATGCCTCGTAGTCAGACAAGGTCATCCAGCCACTAGGGTTACATGTGTGCTTCATTTTGGCCCGGTCCTTTATACAATATTTTGCATCAATTTATTTAAATAAGTAAAAACAACAACCATTTTAAGGCTTCAATACTTTGCATAATTAATTGAAAGTAAATTCAACTGAACTAATTGGGACTTATTTCTGTTTTCAAAGGATCAGGTTGAACGTGAATTTAGGACTGTGAAAGTTTCTTGCAAGGGAGTTTGAGTCCTCATCTGCTGTACACATTTAAAACACTTTAAAAAGTCATGGGTTGGGGGGGTAGGTTTCTTTGGTAGCTAAAGAATAGGTTTGCAATATCCACCCCACCCCTCATAAAGGAACAGGGTCAGCGAAGCACGTAAAAGCAACAAGAACCCATGCCTACTAACTCCCACTCCCCTGGTCAGTAGGAAAAGAACTGCCAGCTTGAATGTGAAACACACACACACACACACACACACACACACACACACACACTCCTGCTGGCCAGCCCCACCTTCCCTCCTCTCCTCCCTCCCTCCCACTTATCCGAAGTCCCTCGCCCCTCCATTCCATTCCCATCCATTGGGCCACAGCTGCGTCACTCCTGGATTGAGTGTAACAGGGAGGGGTAGGGTAGGGAAAGAGCGACACAGGCAGGCAGCGGGGAGGCAACACTCAGCGCTGCCTCAGCAGAGGAGAGGGAGTAGGGAGAAGAAAGCGGGGCAGAAATAAGGGATGCAGCATTTTCCCTTTAAATAAGGGACAACCCCTTATTACAAGGGTCAGCAAACTTTTTCAGCCAGGGGCCGGTCCACTGTCCATCAGACCTTGTGGGGGGGGCAGACTATATTTGGGGTGTGTGTGAATGAATTCCTATGCCCCACAAATAACCCAGAGATGCATTTTAAATAAAAGCACACATTCTACTCATGTAAAAACACGCTGATTCCCAGACTGTCTGCTGGCTGGATTTAGAAGGCAATTGGGCTGGATCCGGCCCCCGGGCCTTAGGTTGCCTACCCATGCCTTATTATAAGGGACATGTGGCAAACCTAGAGGGGGTCCCAGCAGTCTCACAACCCAGCTGGTACTATAAACGGATGCCTTTCTATGGTTCTGGACATGTGCCTGCCACAATTTTCTCAGTGTTCTGAGCTGCCATGATTCTGCAGATCATGGTGGCTGCCTGGATGCCCCTCATCCCCAGCACCTGTAAAACACACCCACAAATTGAACAGCAGCCCTATATATGCCCACAGAAAATCACTTGCTTGGACTCCAGCAGTAACTGAAGCAGACTCTTCATTATGGTCTCAGGTACACCAGAAAATATACCAGAGACCACTGGTGGTCTTCAGAATTCAATTTAAGAGGCACTGTTACAGAAAATTCTTCATAAATTCCAACAGATGCCCGGAAATGCGCTATTTCTGATCATAAATAGTAGGAATCATAATGGATTAGGGAGTGAAAGCAAGTAATAACAATATTTTTGCCAGAAGTGTGAAATAACAATTGCTTATTGTAGAGAAAAAATCTGGTCTCACCAGGCTAGAGTCTTATTACACATTTTCTAAATGAAACCACCTAGAATGAAATCTCCCCCCTGACTTCACTGGACCAACCCAAATCTGGTTTTGGCATTTGAAGCTATGTTTTGAAGTTGCAGAACATTAGTTCTTAAATCACTATGGACTAAACTGGTAAAGATGTAAATTGCAATGGGCAAGGTCCTATATTCATTTAAATGAAACACTCAACAAAAGCAAACTTCTTGTAAAAATAAATCAGCTTAGTGAACCCCTATGAAATGGCACTTTGGATTGCCAAAGAAAGACTTATTCAGGAAAGCGATCTCTGAGCACTTACCAAGATAAGTGCAACAACAGAGCAGGTATAATACATGGAATCCCTCAGGAGACACCAAGATGACAGTGCAACAATCTGAGAAAACAGACAGGAAGAAAATGAACTGGCCATATATGATCCCAAGATTCACATTAACAGCAAGCTGCAAGGAAGAGCTGATGGGTGCCCCTCGTCCCAAAGACCAGAGAATTCTACACAGTCATTGTAACAGGTGTACTAACCTAGTCCGAAGAATCACATTTTTTTCCAGGCATAAAATATTTATACCTCAAAAGGTCACATTCCTGCAACAAAAGTGTTACTTTGAAAGATATCTGTGAAAGAAGATTTCATACAACAAATATGCAATTAACATTTATTGAGAAGGAGGAAAAACACTGTGTGGAAAGTCCATGATCTCCAAGTTTTGGCCAGATTCTCCAACAGAAGTGCTGAGCCTGTTATACTGAAGATACATCATGAGGAGTTCAGACTCCTCATTCTGAGGGGAAGAAGCAATGGTTGCTAGCCATTATCTGTGGTTACAACAGTTGGGTGCCTCCACCTCTCTGCTGAGCGGTGGCAAGAGCCCATGGGATTCCAGGCACTCACCCCAGGTCTGTGTTCCTTTGGAGAACTGAGACATGGGGGAGACTGTCGTAGCTTTAAGAAATATGGTTTATTCTTCTATTTACATCTTCAGTCTGCATGGAGAGAGTCCAGATCTTACAGCATGGTCATTTCAAGAGGAGCTTGTACCCCACAGCAGTGCAACCATGGAGTCCAGGGCATCTCTCCCAGCCAGTTCTGCAGTCAGCCTGTCCAAAGATAGATCTCAGACCTCCTGCCACCTTCTTCCTCCCAGCAAACCTTGCTCAAAACACTATTTTCCTGTCACCTCACACCCAGGTACCATGGTAACCTTCCAAACTCAGTCTCTTCACACCTCGGGATAGTTCTCTTGCAAGCCAGTGGCCCTCAGTGGCCCCATATTCTTCCTTAATGTCCCTAGCTTAGCGAGGTCATTTTGCATAGGCTAGCCTAGAAATTCCTCCACAGTTTATGGTTCCTCTTCACATCCCAAATAATCAAAATTCTATAATGTCTAGCTGGTACCAAACAAATTATATGCCACAGTGTGTATGTGAGTGTATGCGCTCTCTCTCTCTCTCTCTCTCTCTCTCTCTCACACACACACACACACACACGTGCCCATTTATATTTGTATGGTACCAGGATATTTCCAGTCAGACTCACAGTATTTCATTTTAGCAGAAATCCTGCATTTGGCAAAAATCTCCAGGGGAAAGACTTCATTCAGTGACCTTACTAACTCCAGTGCAATGCGGCTAATATCAGGTTGTAGCAGATAACCTCTGAAAAGGTGGCATGATACAAGACTACATTTATGTCCCCTTTTTCTGGAGAAAAACAAAAAACACCCCGCCCCATTTACAACATCCAGTACATTAAGTGCACCATGGGCTATAAGCTTTTTCAGGGAGTGCCCTGTACCAAAATGAACACACCCAAAACCATTTGCAGGGGAGGAAGTTCATATAAACAATTGTGTTAACAGAGATCAAAGGCTGGGCCAATGTGAATTACTTTTAGTCAGCAAACCGAATTAGTAAAATTAAAGCTTAAAACATTAAGATACATGCAAACCAAGTGGGCAAGAAAACCATAATGAAGAATATATAACCTCTTCTATGAACAATAATATTCTCTATGTTGCTGAGGAGCTCATTCTTATATATTGGATGTGCTCAGAGCTTTTCTTCTGGTGTCAGATGCCGGTATGCAGTACCAGAGCTTTTTTTTTTCAGACAAAAGCACTGGTTATGGAGTAATAAATATAATGACAAATGGACATGTTTGCCAGATATTCAGGGAGAAGGAACTGATCCTGGGTGACAAGGCAGAGAGGAAAAGCTGAGCACATCACACTTCCCCTTCCCGCGTGTTGTGGGTCTATGCATTTTCCTGCTGGGTCACCCCATTACGATGTGGGTGGAGCTGGGGTCCTGTTATGAGGGAGGGGAGGCGGGGGGAGCTGCTCTGATGAGGAGGGCTCTGAGGAGACTCGGGAGGGCAGTGTGTCGTGCAGGTGCCTGCAGGTGCAGAGGGGCAGTGGCAGCTTGTGCCTGTTTCCGCCAGTGGACCATGCTGTTGCGGTGGCGGCGGCAACTGCGGCTGGTGGCCATGGGCAGCTCCATGCTCCAGATGGCTGGATGAGCCACAGCGGAGGAGGAGAGTGGATCTTGGCAACATAATTTTCTCTTTTGGTGGTGGCTGCTGTTGTTGCTGCAGCTCCTTCCCTCCACCAGCTAGCCAGTCCGCTGGTGCTTTAAGCTTGCCTTTGGCTACCCACCCCTTCCTGGAGAGAGGGGGGATCTCGCTGGGCGTCCTTGCAGAAGAACCTGCCTAGGGGGTCTGGGGCACGCGATTCTCATCTGAAGAGATTGTGCACCTTCTGTGGTTGGGTATTGGAGGAGCCACAGCTGCTGCAGTGCCCAGCTGTGTGCCTTTTGGAAAACATCAGCATGCAGGGGAGAGGGGAGAGAAACAGACTTTCTCTTTGCAAGAAAAAATTGTGTGTGTGTGTGCAACCTCCCACCCCTTTTCGGATCAGCATTTGAGGAGGAGACAGAGTCGGGTGCAGGAGGCGAGGGGGAAAGCGCCTCTGCTTGGCTGTCTCCCACCGCAAAAGCTTGTTTTTCTCCATCTTGCCCAGTAGGCATTGTTTTATGATGATGATGCATTGTTTTATTATTACGGGCTGCATAAAAGGGTTGCCATGTGTCTTCTTTTTCCAGGACACGTCCTCTTTTTCAGGGGTAAAATTTGGGACAAATTGCATTAATTTGCTTTGAATGGCCATCATAGTGTCCTCTTTTTTGCTCTACAAAATATGGCAACCTTAGTATACAAGAAGAATTATAATTTATTACTTCTACCCAATGCTTTCCCCCCCCCTAGCAGTATTTACTTTAACAACTTCATGGTGAGTACCGGCAACTTTCTTCTAGAAATGGCACACTCACCAAAGCTTGTCTCCAACTTGCTAGCCAGCTATTCTAGAGAAAGACAGAACTGAGATTTTCTTGGGGAAAACCTTTTGCAACCTAGTAGATACCAATTGTGGACCTTTCACTACCTACTTCTGTGTGGATGATATGTTTGCTTCACAAGGAAACATAGCACGAGAGATATGAATGAATTCAGATATTGAGAATAACCTTAGAACAGAGCACTTATTTGTCAAACAAGTGAGAATCTGCAAGGGAAATTTCCTTCCTACACACAGAAGAAGAAAAATGACAGTCTAAGGCTTCACTTCTTATTGACTTTGTCCACTGCCAACTTTAGGAGTAATTATAAACAACTGGTGGTTACTTGGGTGTAATTAACACAATACACTTACCAACTGGTAGTTTTGCAACAAGACTGGAGGGTGCCTTCTTTTAACAGGCACCACCACAGAACCTGTTACTTCATTTTTTGTCTATTAATATTTATTTTAAGAGTGCGAGTATTTCTCTCTCTTAAACCTCATAGCTCTTTCTGATAAAGAAAGTTAAGGTAATGTAATTAACATCCTATTTCTGTGCCTATTGTAGATTACTCCTCCATGAGATTACACCACCACAATTGTAAAATTCCTATTGTGTAATTGCTGAAGTGTGCATGCACACGAAAGCTCATACCTAGAACTAACTTAGTTGGTCTTTAAGGTGCTACTGGAAGGAATTTTTTCTCTTTTATTTTGTTTTGACTATGGCAGACCAACACGGCTACCTACCTGTAACTGGTGCTATGATTAAGCCTGTTTGGCTGTAGCAGCCCAGAAGATAGATGGCATATTAGATCAAAAGCCATCTTCCTTGAGCTTTCCTTACCCTTTGTCCTGATTAACATTGCTATGAGTTTTATGTAAGCCTTACATTGTAAGGATTCCACTGCTAGTTAAAACTGCTCTATTAGCTGGTTCTCTGATTTTTTTACCACCCCGCCCCCCACATCAAAACCAAAACATTCAGATAGAGCTCTAACCAGAGAGAACTTTATTGGAAGGAAAAACAGTAAATAAGGGTGGAGAGAAACATAATATTTGCAGAGAAGTTACAATGGTACATCACCTACAGTGTGATCTGAGCTTTCTCCTAACTTTGCCCTTTGCCTCACAGATGTTTGTTCTATTAAGTATTGCCCCTTTCCTGCCAGTGATCTCTCAGCCAAGAGGAAAGTGCTATTGTATACCTGTCTACCCAAAAGTAAAACTCTTTAAGATCAATGAGGCTTACTCCCAGGTAAATGGGTTTAGTATTATAGCCTAAATCCTGTAGCACTGCCTCTGGAACCTCTCACTGCTATGGGAAGTGGAAGAGCACACAACAATGTTCAAATGCTAGTAAATTCCAAGCACTCATCAAAGCAAATGAAATGTCTAAGCAGTCCAAGTTGATCTCAGAAGCAGAATGTTTGCAAAATGTTTGCAAAAAAACATTTGGCACAGTTCCATAAGAATTTGGTGAGATCCCAGGCACCCTTCTCATGCCAGACCCAAGTGAGATTTCTACCTGCCTCTGATCTGCTTGTTATTTGTGAAATTGTAAAATTAAACGATTCTATTTTCTTAATGGTAATCAGAATGTGCATGTAGTGGTTAGGGCCTATAGGAAGAAAACAGTTTCACGCTTCCTTTATGGGACCCCTCTACAGAAAACAGATTTTAACAGCAAAGTTCAGGCATCCTTTTTTCGACAGACCCTAGGAGTTCCAAAGTGTGGCTATATGTGCTGAACTAGATCAACATCTCTTAGAACCTAGGGGTTGGATCATGACTTTAAATATTGGTTAAAAATTCATTTTAGTACATACTCAGAAAGCATATTAACTTGTTTATTGAGAGATTCACATATTTTTCATGGTTTTCTGCAATTACTTTTAAACTCGAACAAACAGGGATTGCAATAGACTCTTTCTTCTTACTGGATGAGTCACATACTTTCTCTCTCATTAAGCAAAGGCTGTTAGACCACAAATTTCAAAAAATTTACCCCACTCAGCCCTACGTATGCCTATCTGCTTACCTGGGTTTTCAGCCTTGTCATGGAATGATGCCCAACTATTTTTATAATTTAGATACCCCTTTGCATCTTAGAGCTTTTATGTTAGTTGCTTTAAATGTACTGTCTAGAAGGTTCAAAAAACCACCCTTCCAGAACAGACTTTGCCCCTGTGGTATGAACACACCAGATGCAATATATCATATAATTTTGGACTGCTCTCTCTTCATTCAACACTCTTAACTGGTGATTCCTTTGAAGCTCCAAATATCTACTTGCAAAGAATCTGTAATCCAATATCTGATGAAGGATGATATTTCCGAAACTACTGAGGTTGTTTCAGGATACAAAATTGAGATTCTTAATCTTACCTAATGATGGCTACTGAGTCTTTTATATGTTTTGTGTGCTTAATATGTCTGGACTATTAATTTTTTATTGGACTATTTTTAATGGTCTAAATTATGCAAATAAAGGCTGAATGAATGATTGAATGAAAAGTATTTGTTGAAATGCATAAAAATGAATTTGTAAGCAGGAAGCTTTTATTAATACTGGGGAAGGGGACTGACTTCTAAGGAAACACAGAAAGGGTCCCGAGATAAAACATAAAGGTATATTAACTGCTTTGTGGGACCTACCGTTCAATCCTCCTTCGAACTGATTATGAAAATGCAATGCCACAAGCAGTGTTTAAGGCCTCTAGGGTGGAAGCAACATTAATGAGTTCATTGTGCTACGGAGATAAATAAAACTGAGCTATCTTACATGTTTGTTACATCAACGGTATAAGAAATGCATTGAACTCTTGTGAAATGTTATATAAATAGAGGCAAGCAGGAGATTTCCATACTGATTGTGCACCAGGGGGAGGAGGAAATTTAGTCATATTCTCTTACCTGCCCTGCAAAGAGGCCACAAACCCCAATTATACAGAGTATGTTGAATACAGCAGAGCCAACGATGGTCCCAACACCCACGTCTCCTTTCGTGATAAACACACCTGAAGGAAGAAAATAATTCCTGTGTCGCTCAGAATGAACAGGCAGGATTTCCCACCGCAAACCAGAACAAGTGGCACTATTCAAGAAGACTGCTGGGATTAAGGAGAAAACACTAGAGCATATTTTCTAAAACTGAGAGAAGCAGAGAAAATGTGTGTAATAAAAAGATTGCTTAAAGGTGTTTTCAGCACGATCAACCAGCTGAACAGTCAAATTCATTATAGTATGGAAAAGGAAATAACTGCAAAGGTTTCTCATCATCTGGTTAGCAGTACATGCAGGTCTGATCAAGGCATGTTAGAATGAGATGGGAGAATGAGCTGTTCCATTTCAGGTGGAGGAGCCACCATTTTTGAATGCTTCACTAAGCAAGCAAGAGGAAGAGAGAGAGAGAGAGAGAGAGAGAGAGAGAGAGAGAGAGACTGCCTGTTTGCAGCTGTGCCGGTTTTCTACTTGCAGGGATTTCTCTCTCTCCACCACAGCAGTCTTAAATGGCACAGGCACTCTACCACTTTAGGACTTGCCCATTCTACTTCATGTGAAGACCAAGTCTTACTTGAATGCCCTGAGCTGTTAGAAAAAGCTTCCTCAGATTTTGCTGCTGTCTGGTATTTGGGGGGCAATGTGCATAGGATTCCAATACACATTGGGGTAGAAATTTGGGGTGGGAAAATACTTGTTTAAAGTCAAATGGCCCGTGCTCAGGAGTTCTTTCTGCATGGTTAGCACTGCATGAAGAGCCTCTGATGTGGCCCACACATTGGGGGGAAGTTGGTAGAGGGGAAGGCTGTAGGGCCTGCATGGGCTGCCTCTGTGAGCTGGAAATACAGTGGTACCTCGCAAGACAAATGCCTCAAAAGACGAAAAACTCGCAAAACGAAAGAGTTTTTCATTTTTTGAGTTGCTTCGCAAGACGGATTTCCCTATGGGCTTGCTTCGCAAGATGAAAACGTCTTGCAAGTTTGTTTCCTTTGTCTTGCAAGTTTGTTTCCTTTTTCTTAGAACCGTGCATTCACTTCGAGGAGCAACTCATAGCACGCGGTGTGGTAGCCTTTTTTGAGGTTTTTGAAGACTTTGGTGATTTTTGAAGCTTTTCCAAAGTCCGTGCTTCGCAAGACGAAAAAATCACAAGACGAAAAAACTCGCGGAACGAATTAATTTCGTCTTGCGAGGCACCACTGTAGGGGTAAACAGACCTGTTAATTTTGGTTCTCCCTGTTTCCCATTTCCCCAATCTTAAGTTCTCTACATTTTCTACATTTCTGCAGCAGTTTGTGATCATTAAAATTCTTCAGCATGTCTCTTAAGAAACACATTTTTGCATGCAGCTTTGACAAATGCACACATTTCCAAAAGCCATTTCTGCTAATGTAATGCATTTTTGTATGTTATTCATTTTTATGCACACCTTTACCTTTTATATGCATTCTTTAAAACATTATTTAGTTTGAGAAACTGCATTGCAAAATTTGGATGTGTGGCTTTCAAAGGATAGCTATTATCTAAATTCCTGTGTTTCAGTTCTCATAAAGGTTTTGGAAAGTGAACATTTGATAGATATAGATTTAGATTTAAATATGAGCTGAATGGAATTTCTTCTCCATCACTAGCTGGAGCCCTGCTTGATCAAGATCCCAGCTCACAGAGCCAGACTACACATGTTTGGCAGGATTTTAGATAATTTGAACAACATTAGGATTCTCCCCAGTCATTTTTTCATGACTGAATATTCAAATTTGGCCTTGATCTAAGAATGAATAACAGTGTTTGGAGGCCAAGTTACCTGGTGTGAATGTGATGAATCCTTCCCTCTAAAGCACATTGCACATTGATCAACCTAAACTTAGAGAGATGAAACAGCTGAGCTTGCCACATGCTGTGGCTCTGATCCTTTCTTCCCAGAATCTCTCTGTCCTGCAGGGGCCTGAGCTGCCTCCTTGTCTGACCATGGCTGCTAGTGCAGGGTTGCCATATTTCGAAAAGTAAAAACTAGGACACCCTGAAAGTTGTTGAGCTCCCCCCCCCCACCAGATGCCTTTGAAAATCCAGGAAAATCCGGATGGATGGCAGCCCTATGCTAGTGAACATGTTTTTTCTTAACATAAGGGCATTTTTTAAAAGTAGTTTTCCACTTCCTCCAAGGAATTTTGACTCACTAGCAATCACCCAGCCTGACCTTGCAGTGTGTTATATACTCTGAGGAGAACTACTGAAAATGACTATGCTGCTCCCCACTCTCTCCACCTAACCTTTACTACCTCAGATGCAACAAAAGAAAACACGAACGTTTGAGACTGCCTTACACCAAATCAGCTTCCATTCACTTAAACTGGTCATGGTTCTCCACCATCTCGGGCTGGGGGTCCTTCCTACCTTCCTACCTGAGATCCTTTATGGCAGTGCTAGGATCTTGATACGTACAAGGCATGTGCACCTCACTGAGTTATGGTCGAATCCACTTTCATTATCTGTGCAGCTTCAAATTAAATGTATCATAGTCACATCTAGCTGTAGACTGAGCCATTCTTCACATCTCTTTCTGCATGGCACATGACAACAGGGATGCCATTCAAAAGCATATTGTTTTGTACTTACTAAGAACACACAGGTGGGAAAATTCCCAACAAACATAATATTTTCCTGGGTAGTCATCCCAGGAAGATCATCCTGGGATGTAGTTGTTGGCACTGGGGCAATCTTCCAGCAACATCCATTCCATCCTTCTGCCAATGTTTATTGGACTAAGGTTAACCTTATGGATTTGGTCATCTACCCAAAACCTGGGTGTGCATATCTATCCCCCATCATCTTTGTGGGAAACATAAGGCACAAAACTATTAAAAAGCTGCATTTACTTTCGCAGTTACAGCAAGAAAGAAGTGGATGACTTAGTTACCTATGACAGATGTAAACAGTTCTGGAGCCGAGCTGCCGGCTGCCATGAATGTTGCCCCTGCCACATCTTCACTGAGGTGCAGGCGCTGTGGAAGAAGAGAAAAGTCTCTTATCAGAAGCAAAATATAACACGTCCCCGGGCTATTAGTGTTTCAGGACTCAGGATTCATGGTCGTCTCCAACATCCACCCCAGGCAGAATAGTATCAAAGGATATGCAATGCAGTAGTAGCTGCAGCAGAATCCTTTCCCCAAAGTATTACCTCCAATGTCACTCTAACACAGGAGGATGTTGGAGGTGTGCAAGGGGCATGCAGCAGAACTCTTTAGGGATGCCATTTATCTTTCTGATAGTTTGGGAGCACTGTCACAGCTATTCTGCATGGTTTCATCCTATGCTCCTCCAGGGACACATAGTTTTTTTACAACTTTACTCTTGTCTGTGTCTTTTAAATGGGACATTAGCACACTGTTTCTCTAGCAGCTTTCTACTGATGTTCAAAATAATTAGCTGTCAGCTGCTGCCTGAACCTGAGAAATTATTTATATTATTGTTAAATTATCATTATCAATTACTTAACTGCTGGTAAGAGGAATTATCAGCCTGTCCCATTTGATTTCCATGTATAAAAGTCACATTATTTTATACTTACAATGTTATAAATGATTTCAGGTATCAAAACTTTACACACTTAAGTTAATGTTTCTCAGGCTTGGAATTTTAATAACAAGCTTTTCATGTTTCAGTTTTATTTTGTATGATTTTTACCTTAAATTTGTGATAGCTCAAGCTCAATAAAAACATCAAATAAGAGTAGATTTTTATTTTTACCTCTAACAGGTCGATCCTGCTGATCGACACCATACACTTAAAGCTCATTCAACACACTTTTAAAGCACATGACTTAGTACTTGATTCATATGCTGCAGGGTTGGCAGTGGCCTTAAATCAAGTTGCTACAGTTGTTCATGAAAGCTATACCAACCACAGCGATATTTTTCTAGAAAAAGCGGTGCCAGAGATCTCCCTTGTTCTCTTAGCATGGCAATGGAGCCCACCTGAGAGGTGCTGTAAATGAGCTCCAGCACATTCCAGCTGAAAAAAGACCTGGCTATGCCCATAGAAATGAAGCGTGTAAAACTGATGGGATGTAAACAAAGGTTACAATTGTGGTTTGGTAATTTCATTAATAAATATGCGTAAGTAGCATCAACATAGACTTACTTCACAAATCTTTTCCAACGAAGGGACAAAGAAATCATCACAGACAATAGCCAAAGCATAGAACATGTAGACAGCCTGCAAGAACAGAAAGCGCTGTGTTTACAAGGCTCCAGTTAAAACAGGATACTGTCATAATTTAATTATTTTAAAAGAATTAAGAACACATTATGTATACTGGTTTGGAATGACATCAAAGATATACCACAGAATTAAATTGGTGTAGTAGTCAACCCTGCTGTCTAGGGAACCCTGGAAACTGCAGTGTGGGGTGTGTGTGTGTGTGGGGGGGGGTGTCTTTAGCAGATAAACCTCAGTTCTCATCCTACCCCCTACTCATCCCTAAGACACATCCCTACCCAGAAAAACCAGCATTTTTAAACAATTTGTTTTTAATGTTTGCTTTTTATCGGTATTTTAAAATGAAAATTTCATCTTGTTTAATAAAAACCGCTTAGAGGTTTTTGGTGATTAAGAGGTATATAAATCTTGTCAAATAAAGAAAACAGAATTATTTGTGGAAATATGTGATATATGACCCTGTTCTGTGGAGTTAGCATCCCAGATGAGATTGTACTTATGCAAACAATTGAATAAATTTCTGTTTCAACAAGCTTTTTCTGCTGTCTCAAAAGGTCTTTATTGTAGAAGTTTATTCTGTGTTCTTTTTCAACCTCTCTTTAGTTGTGGGTTTTTGTACTGTTTTTAAAGCTGTTTTAGTTGTTTTGAGGCTCATTTGAAAACAATTCATACATTAACAAGCTAACAGTAATACAGTGGTACCTCGGCTTACAAACTTAATCCGTTCTGGAAGTCCGTTCTTAAACTGAAACCGTTCTTAAACTGAGGCGCGCTTTCCCTAATGAGATCTCCCACCGTCAGTGTCCTTCCACCGTTCAGCTTCCGTCATAGACTGAGGTAAAGTTCGCAAACCGGAACACTACTTCCGGTTTTGTGGAGTCCGTAAACCAAATAGTTCGTAAACAGGGCTATTCTTAAACTGAGGTTCCACTGTAAAATCAATATATTTTTGTAGTGTAGCTATGTCCCAAATTGCATTTGACACACTTTTCAGATTTTCAGTATGCAAAGTGCTCCATTATTTGTTTTGCACCTGGAAGGTACAGGGACAGGATGGTGGAGAGTTCAAGGATGTGTAGGAGAATCAGAAGGAGCACCGGATTGGCTCTGACGGTGCTAAAAATACGTAATTAATGCCACTAATGAACAAATAAAATGAAATGGCATCATTTCATGCTAGCCTTAAGGGTTGGGTTACAGCATCATAAAGGTAAAGGTAAAGGTACCCCTGCCCGAACGGGCCAGACTTGACAGACTCTAGGGTTGTGCGCTCATCTCACTCTATAGGCCGGGAGCCAGCGCTGTCCGCAGACACTTCCGGGTCACGTGGCCAGTGTGACGAAGCTGCTCTGGCGAACTGGCACCAGAGCAGCACACGGAAACGCCGTTTACCTTCCTGCTATAAAGCGGTCCCTATTTATCTACGTGCACTTAACTGTGCTTTCGAACTGCTAGGTTGGCAGGCGCTGGGACCGCACGATGGGAGCTCACCCCGCCGCGGGGATTCAAACCGCCGACCATGCGATCGGCAAGTCCTAGGCGCTGAGGTTTTACCCACAGCGCCACCCGCGTCCCCATCATAGCACCCATTATAACCTGTGTTCCCTTGTGCCTCTGTCTTTCCTGCATTATGCAAGTTCCTTCTCATAGCTCCCTTTTGTTCGCTTGCATTTGAAATCCTAAAGAGAAAGGCTTTGAGGCTGAGAGCCAGCAGCAAGACATAAGCAACAAGAGAACATGGGAGTTGAAGAGTGAGCCCCTCCACAGAGCCCTCTGAAGAAGCCATCCCCAACTGCAGAGCTAGAACCAGGGGGAGTTGGCAGCAGCCATAAAGCAGAGTGGGCAGGAGGGGAAGCTTCTAGGGAAACTGACCTGCTATGAAGGGAACAGGCAGACAAAGAAGCAATATAGGAATCCTTGGAACACCTGCAGTGTGGGAGCCTCGCAAGGAAGGCCAGAGTCTGTCTGAAAGTCCCAGTGCCACAACTGCCCCTTCCTCCACTGTCTCGGTTACTTTGAGCTTGGTAATGAAAGGGTCAGGGAGTACTCAGTCTGAGGCTGGGACCTTCAATTGCTCATCCTGAATGGATAGCCAGAGCTGGATGAGCCAACAGGCTCCTTGGGAGCGATGACGGGGCCTGAGAGAGCAACATGGCCTCTTCTTCCTCAACTCTGCATCCCTTTGTTTTATTTTAAATTAGCTTCAGGCGGCTTTCTGTCAAAAAAATATCAGAGTAGCTACTACAATAAATACAAGATCAGTTAGATCTTGGATAATTTACATTTAGATAGATAAAACACAACAAAACAGATTGAATCATAGATAATATAGTATCATTATAATAATGATAAGTGGTTTGATGGATGTAGGCATGAGTCTCTCTGAATCCACATTAACTGTGGGATAGGTGCACCCTAGGAATATTTAGAGGATTCTATATACATCCAAGTGCATATTTAATATGTGAATATATAATGTCCATTTTATAAGTTATATGCACTAAATTTTGAAATCAAAACCCCAACTCAATTCAACAAAAAATCCATCAGTACAGCACCAAAGGCAGTTAAAACAGGCATTTATCAATAGTAATAATTGGAGAACCTCTTTTGGACTTTTTGTATGGAAGGGGAAATGAATGAATTTGAGGTGTTTAAGTCTGAAGATTGGGAAAATATTACTTAACAGAAGAAGGAGCAATTGGATGTCATCCTGGAGTGAATACTTTGAATAATCTTTTTATATGTAACTGACAGATGGAGAATCCTAAGTCTCTTTTTTCTCTCTTTTCTTTTCTTCTTTCATTCTTGTATTTTTTTTTCTTCCTTCTTTTTTCCTTTATTCGCTTTGTTTGTCTGTTTGTTTTGGTGTCCTCTACTCTGAGTCAATATTGGGATTATACACAAGGGTGATGGATGGTTGGTGAAGGAACCTGTGGGAGAGGGAGGGAAAGGAAGATCTCCCAGGATGGGAGGCAGAGAGAAGAAAGGGAAGCTCCCAGGTAAGGACCTGGCAAGGTCCACCCCTTCCTGGGTGAGACAAGGCTTAAGATCTACCTTTGAGAGCAGACTATGCATTTTATTTTCTCTTTCATGTTATGAAAAAAAGAAAAGGAAAGTGTTATAAGAATTCTGAGGTCCCAAATATAAAGCAAGCATTCATAAATGTACAAGGCAAACACATACATAATGACCACATGTCTGAAATAGCACAGGAGAGCAAACCTGCAAGGAGGAAGGAAAGGGGAAAGCCTCTCCATTGTCTATTGCTTACCTGTCTTAAGGGTGTATGTGTGTGTTAAGTTGTGGGTTAACATAGCAGACGACACAGCGATTTCTCCAAGTAGCTCTTTATTTTGTAAGCTGGAATAGAACTGACTGCAAACAGCTCAGCCGGCCTGCTTTTATAGGCAGCCGGCTGTCAACATTGTAGCAACAACAGCCCAGAGTTCCCGCCTAAAATAACTGACGTGGACCTGAGTGAAAACTATCTACAGACCTGAGTGAAAACTATATACAGTATCCCCCTGCTGGCCCAGGGTGAAACTTCACTACATAACACCCCTCCCCACCGAGATAAGGCGTTAGTTACAATCGTAATGGTTTCCTTATATACAGCACTACGCGTAATGGTTCAATTAGGCACAAAAGCATATCGGTTACATTTTCCATACTTAGACCAACAGTGATAGATGTCCAACAACATAGTCCTTTAAATAAGTTGGGCGCTTGGGAACTCTGCCAGACCGCCGGGGACTGGTAGCCAAGTCCGAAGGGCCACACAGTTCTTGCTGAGGCTGTGATGCGACCCCAGGTGGCGTTGGAACCAACTCCCCTGGATCCGCTGCTGTGGGTGGAGCCTCCGCAAGTGGAGTGGTCTGAGTCTGTGGTAAGTCTGGCAGACCCTCTGAAGCGGCTTGGTTCGGCTCCACGCTGGCAGTTTGCGAGGGAGGTGTAGGTGGGGCCTCGCCATCTGTACGTCTCTCTTCTGGAGCCGCAAGCGCAGTTGGGGGCACCTCGGTAGTGTCCAAGTCCCCAACCCTGCGCCTAAGCTGGTCTATGTGCCGTCGCCACAAGCGTCCGTCTTCGAGTGCCACCTGGTACGAGCGAGGTCCAGTGACTCCCACTACTGTGGCTGGCACCCAAGGAATGTCCCCCACATAGTTCCGGGCAAAGACCTGGTTTCCTGGGACAAATGACCGTGGCGCGTTGGCACAGCCTGGGGGTTCAGCCACGGCAAAGTCCGGGTGTAGCCGGTCGAGCGGTGACCTGAGGCGGCGGCCCATAAGCAGTTCAGCAGGACTCCTCCCTGTGGCCGCATGAGGGGTGATGTGTTGCACGAACAAGTATTCGGCGACCCGCTCATGCCAGTCTCCCCGGTCCAGGCGCGCCAGTGCCTCTTTTGCCGAGCGCACCATTCTTTCCGCTTGCCCATTGCTGGATGGATGAAAAGGTGCCGTTAGGGCATGGCGGATGCCCAGTCCCAAAAGATACCGCTCAAACGTGCCTGACGTGAACTGCGGTCCGTTGTCAGAGACAAGGACATCAGGACACCCATGCGTTGCAAACAGGCCTCGCAGCACCCGGATGACAGCTTCGGTAGTGGTGGAGGGCATCAGGGCGACCTCCAGCCATTTGGAATAGGCGTCCACCACTACCATAAAGGTCCGGCCGTGAAAGGGGCCAGCCAGATCGATGTGCACCCTCGACCAGGGTGTCTTTGGTGTCTCCCAGGTGTGTCCCTTAGCTGCCGGTGGTGCAGGCCTCGACTCTTGGCACGCTTGACAGGCGGACACCCAGGCAGTGATGGCATCGTCCATATTAGGCCACCAGACGTAACACCGAGCCAACGCCTTCATTTTGACAATTCCCGGGTGGCCAACGTGCAGAGCCTCCAGGACGCGCTGACGGAGTCCCTGGGGAATCACGACGCGGTCTCCCCACAGCAGACAGCCGCGATGAGCTGAGAGTTCATGTTGTCTGGTTGCAAAGGGCTGGAACTCCGATGCAAAAGGCCCTTGTGGCCACCCCCTCCACACCCAGTTGAGCACCCGGCTGATGGTGCGATCCTGGGCAGACGCGGAGGCCACAGTGGCAGCGGATACAGGCGCTGCCGGAAGATCCTCAATCAGAAGGAGCGATGAAGCTGGAGCCGGGTCTTCCACAAATGCTGGAAGAGGGCAACGGCTGAGGGCGTCGGCATGGCCCATCGATTTCCCCGGGCGATGGATGAGCCGGTAGTGGTAGGCAGCCAGGAAAACAGTCCATCGCAGCATGCGCGGCGAGAGGACCGGTGGAGTTGGACGATCACTGGCGAGGAGGCCCAGGAGTGGTTTGTGGTCAGTGATGAGGTCAAAAGTCCTGCCATAGAGGTATTCATGGAACCTCTTCACTCCAGCCACAAGTGCCAGTGCCTCCTTGTCGAGCTGGCTATAATTCCGTTCCGTCGGAGATAGCGTCCTGGAAAAGTAGGCGAGCGGTGCTTCTCTTCCGTCTGGAAAACAGTGACTAAGGACAGCACCGATGCCAAAAGGTGAGGCGTCGCAGGCAAGGACCAGCGGCCTGGATTCACTGTACTGTACCAGCACACTGTCTGATGAAAGGAGAGCGTTGAAGGCCGCCGTCTCCCGATGACCCCAGGCCCAAGGCGTCTTAGTGCTAAGGAGTCGGTGAAGAGGCTCAGCCACTGTGGCTTTGTGGGGCAGGAACATGTTATAAAAGTTCAGCAGCCCCAGGAACGCCTGCAACTCCGTCTTGTTCTTTGGGGTGGGGGCCTGCTGGATAGCGTGGATCTTGGATGTGGTCGGGTGAAGGCCGGAGGCATCGATAAGATAGCCCAGGAACTCTACCTGTGGAACGGCGATCTGGCACTTCTCCCTCTTTACCTTGAGCCCGGCCTCTTGGAACCTGGTCAGCACGGCACGGAGGCGCTCGAACAGCTGCTGGTGTGAGTCTGCAGACACCAAGACGTCATCAAAATATGGTACCACGCCCAGAAGCCCTTGCAGGAGATGCTCCATAAGGCTTTGGAAGATGCCAGGAGCCACACTCACCCCGAACTGCAACCGGCGGCAACGGAATGCCCCCCGGTGGGTGACGATCGTCTGGGCTTCAGCAGTGGCATCATCGACTGGCAGTTGTTGATAGGCTTGGGCAAGGTCCAGCTTAGTGAAGACCTTACCCTCACCCAGGGAATGCAGCAGGTGTTGGACAACAGGAACCGGATAAGCGTGCTGCTGAAGTGCCTTGTTGATTGTGCACTTGTAGTCAGCGCAGATTCTCACCGACCCATCTGGCTTGACAGGCGTGACGATGGGGGTTTCCCACTTGGCGTGGTCAACCGGCTCCAAAACTCCTTGGGCGATCAGTTTGTCCAGTTGTTCGTCCACCTTAGCCTTGAGAGCAAAGGGAACCCAGCGTGGCTTTAGCTTGATGGGGGCGACTTGTGGATCAAGGCTAAAGGAGATGGGCGTACCTGTATATTGCCCCAAGGTGCCGTCAAAAACCTCGGCAAAGTCTTTGACCAGACCCTCAGTCTCTGCGTTAGAGATGCAGTTGATGCCGGTGACTTCCAGGCCGAGGGCATCAAACCAGTCTAGCCCTAGGAGGCTTGGCCACTGACCTTCGACCACCACCAACCGGAGCAGGCCCGAAAAATCCTTGAAGGCGATCCAGAACCAGCCAACGCCTACCACGGGAATGTCGTTTCCCTGGTAGTCTCTCAGGTGTACGCGGTGAGAGTCGAGTTGCCTTTTGGACACTCTGGGTACCAGTCTTTTGATGGTGCTCCATGACACGATGGACAGGGCAGATCCGGTGTCGATCTCCATGTCACATGGAGCTCCTTCAATGAGCACTGTGACGTTCAGCTTGCGTCGCGTAGGCGAGTCGGTTTGGCCAATCGTGGTTCCAGACGGGCAGCGGCAGTTGGTGAGAGCGAAACAACTTTCCTTGGCAGACTGGAGTGAAGACTTGGACTTGCGAGTCGATGAAGGGGGGGTGTCAGACGGAGCCGATCGGCAGACCTTAGCGATGTGGCCCCTTCTGGAACACTTCCTACAGATGGCGTCTCTGAATCGACACTTGGCACGGGAATGGTTGCCTCCGCAGCCGGCACATTCCGGTTGGCCCTTGGACTTCTGTTGGAACTTCCTGCGCTCCCGCTTTGTCTGGTGCACGTCATCGTCTTCACTGGAGGATGCCTCATCACTCCTGGCCTCTTCATGATGCACCGGAACTGGCTCCCTAGCAAGACGCGGGCTGCTGGACTTGCGGGTCTCCTGGGCGGAGCGTTCAGCAGCTTCTGAGGCCACAGCCTCCTCAATGGCTTTCTGTAGCGTGAGGTCTGGCTTGGCGAGGAGACGCCGTTGCAGATGGATGTCCCGGACCCCGCAGACGATTCGATCCATCAGGGCATCGTCTAAGTCTCGGAACTCACAGTGCATTGCAGCCTGTCGCAGGGCGGTGGTGTAGTTGTTGATTGACTCCCCCTCTGCCTGGTTCCGGTGGTAGAACGCATGGCGGGCAGCAATCTTGGACGGCTTTGGTGCGTAGTGGTTGCGGAGCTTCTCTTGGATCATGTCCCATGGTGTTGCCTGGACTGCTTCAGGCGCAACCAATGCTCGGGCCGTCTCAAACACCTCAGGCCCACAGAGGCTGAGGAATAGGCCCCGCTTCCGATCCTTTGATACTGCTGTCAGCTCGTTGGCTTGGAGGTAGCAGTCGAACCGAGCGAGGTAGGAGTCCCATGATTCAGAGGCTGGCGCAAACGGCGGTAGAGGCACAAGTGAAGCCATGATTCCGATGCCGGCGTGAAGGGCGATGGAAGGAACACAGTGCTCTTAGCCAGAACAGTCAGCTCTGAATTGGTTCTGTCCAGTGATTTCGCTCAGTGATTTCGCTCTGTGATTCAGCTCAGTTCAGAGGCTGGCCGCATCTGGCTGTGCTCTGATGTCCATCGATCCCACCTTCGTCGCCAGTGTTAAGTTGTGGGTTGACATAGCAGACAACACAGCGATTTCTCCAAGTAGCTCTTTATTTTGTAAGCTGGAATAGAACTGACTGCAAACAGCTCAGCCGGCCTGCTTTTATAGGCAGCCGGCTGTCAACATTGTAGCAACAACAGCCCAGAGTTCCCGCCTAAAATAACTGACGTGGACCTGAGTGAAGACTATCTACAGACCTGAGTGAAAACTATATACAGTATCCCCCTGCTGGCCCAGGGTGAAACTTCACTACATAACAGTGTGTATGAATAAGAGTTTGCACACCAATGTTCTGGGTTCCTCTCCTCCCTCCCTGCGTGGAGTAAGCGGGGGACCCTGTTGCAACAGTTTAATAAAGATCAGGCTTACTAGCTGCTTTGCTTCTCAATATTCTCTGGTTGGCCTCTGTTAATTTCTCCTACCGATAGGGAATCTACTTAAGGACTCGATATGGGCTCCTGGATACCCCGTAAGAGAAAAGGAGCAGTTTTTTCTTATAACAAAAGGAAAAAATGGCATTAATCCATGGGAAACAAGCCACAACTCCCTTTCATTTCAGTGGTGCTTGGACAGAACTTCCTGGTGGATTCTGAGTCACAGATGTCTGTTTCTTTGCCTGCTGCCCTTATCAGCACCTAAAATCCACTCTCTGTGGAGCCTCATCATCTTGCCTCCTGAGAGGGCTGCCTCTGGATTGCTGGGATAGCTCAGTCAGTGAAGCATAAGACTCTTAATCCCAGGGTTGTGGGTTTGAGCCCCGTGTTGGGCGAAAGAGTCCTAGATTGCAGGAGGTTGCACTAGATGGCTCTCCTGGTCTCTTCAAACTCTACATTTCCATGGCCCTTTTTCACTGAATATGTGTAGGCTCTAGAAAACTTAAGCCAGTCAAATGTTCCAGTTATTCATAAACAAATGTAGTTTTCATGTGGGAGGTTTGCAAAATTTGGAGCTTGATTTCCAAGGGAGGTTTCTATGAAGGTGAATGATCTAGAGTTTCCATGTCTCCTGGCATTTTAGCTTAGGGGTAGTGCCAGGCAGATCGGAAGGTGGCCTGGTGGGATACAGATGTGTTTTATGATATCACCTGCCAGTTAGGGGAAGAGCCTGAGTGCGTCTGCAGGATGGAGCCAGGCAAGCATGGAATAGAAAAAGCTTTCATCAGGTCAGGCAGAAAGTAAGTGCACCATCTTGATACTGCCCTCACCCTGGGATTTCACTTATTTGTCCTAGAAACCTGAGGCTCCAGGTTGAACATGGGAGACCTGGTAACCCCTCCCCATTTTTTGTTATGTTCAGTCAAGAATCCAGAAGATGTGATGTCTAAACAAAACAAACTTCTCAGTCAGTTATTTCCTCTTTTACAAGCCAATAATAGTGCCAGGTTAAAATGTTCCATTACAAAATCTAGCACCTAATAACCAGTGAATTTGATCATGTTCGCAGCCACATTGTGATGACTTTCCAGTTTTCTCAAACCACTAAAAGTCCTGTGATTGGCATAGGTCCCTACCTAGTCTATTATCATTGAAAAGGTTTGTTACTACAAGGAGATGCTGGTCACTAAATACATACAATTACAGAGCCAAATCAAATATACAGAAACATCATACAGTAGAGTCCTTTCTGGGCTGGAACACTTCAAATGGGAGAATATTTCGAAAACGAAACCCAGCATATGGAAAGCTAAACTGCAACTTTTCCATGTGACAAATGGTTCTAGCAAGTCCCATTGCAGAGTTTTGTCTGCATTTGGTAGGCTGCCTCATGCAAGCTGAATATCACAACTGGATCAGAAAGGCATGTGGGGAGCCACTGCTAAAAATAAGCAGCAAGGATTAAAATTTCCACGAAAAGGTTAATCACTTCCAGTTAAACAAGGAATTACTGGCTGAGGTATTCGTAGTCAAATAACTCTTGAGAGGCCATGCCTGGTTCCCAGCTCAGAGGTTGAAAGGGGAGTGTGGAGGGGATGGCAGATGACAGAAATATCATGTGCTGGGGATTGGGGATGGGGGCCTTAGGCCCCTCCTCACTTTTCAAGGCAGACATCCCCACACATAAAAACCCACATGAGTTGTGTATTACAGGACAAAACTATGTAATCTTGTACTATGATAGGTTTCTAGTCTTGTTTTGATTACTGAACAAGTATATCTAGCTAAAAAAGTACTGCACACAAGATCTTGTTAGAAATCCAAGTGTATCACAACCTCGGCTTGGGACATCTGAGTGGGAAGCAGAAAGCTGGAATGCAGCAATGAGAAAATGTTGATCTGCCGATTGCACAAAGGAAGAAAAGCAGGGTCTGGAGCAGGGGTGGGAAACTGGTGGTCCTCCACATGTTGTTGGACCCCATGCCTGACCATTGGCCATGCTGGCTGGATCTGATAGGAGCTGAAGTCCTCAACACCTAGAGAACCACAGGTCCCCACCCCTCCTCTGCGTCTGAGAAGGGTGTTGAGGTGAGCCTAAGCTGCTTGCAGATCATACTAACTCACCAGACTCTCCCAACTTAAAGCCATCAAGATTCCAGTTTAAGCTATGGAGTGCCTGATAACAAACTCAACATCTGAAGTCCTCAAAGTAGGTAAAAACAGTGTGCTATTAAAGGGCCAAGCCAATGTGAAGCAGTGCTAGTCCTGACAGGGGATTGGCACATAGCTTTTATAAAAAGGTAAAGGTAAAGGGATGCAGGTGGCGCTGTGGGTTAAAGCCTCAGCGCCTAGGACTTGCCGATCGAAAGGTCGGCGGTTCGAATCCCTGCGGCGGGGTGCGCTCCCGCTGCTCGGTCCCAGCGCCTGCCAACCTAGCAGTTCGAAAGCACCTCCGGGTGCAAGTAGATAAATAGGGACCGCTTACCAGCGGGAAGGTAAACGGCGTTTCCGTGTGCGGCTCTGGCTCGCCAGAGCAGCGATGTCACACTGGCCACGTGACCCGGAAGTGTCTCCGGACAGCGCTGGCCCCTGGCCTCTTAAGCGAGATGGGCGCACAACCCCAGAGTCTGTCAAGACTGGCCCGTACGGGCAGGGGTACCTTTACCTTTACCTTTTTAAAGGTAAAGGACCCCTGACAGTTAAGTCCAGTCGCGAACGACTCTGGGGTTGCGGCACTCATCTCGCTTTACTGGCTGAGGGAGCCGGCGTACAGCTTCTGGGTCATGTGGCCAGCATGACTAAGCCACTTCTGGCGAACCAGAGCAGTGCACAGAAATGCCGTTTACCTTCCCGCCAGAGTGGTACCTATTTATCTACTTGCAGTATGACATGCTTTCAAACTGCTAGGTTGGCAGGAGCAGGGACTGAACAACGGGAGCTCACCCCGTCACGGGGATTTGAACCGCTGACCTTCCGATTGGCAAGCCCTAGGCTCTGTGGTTTAGACCACAGCGCTACCCACGTTCATATGGAGACACAAATAACATTAAGAGTAGGTGTTTTAATACAGCACTTCACTGTCACAGAAATACTAATGTAAGCATCCAAGCATGAAAATGGCAAGCAAGGATACTCTGCAAACACAACCTTTTATTCCAGAAAATAAAACATCTCAACACAACACAACCCTATAAAGACACTAGAGATAAGCAAGGAATTAATTAATGGTCTATTGGTTATAAGTGAATTCTCAGAATTTCAACAGCCTAACAGTAGAGAAAACATTCAAATTAGCTGAATCCCATAAAAACTCTCATCAGTTTCTCTCAGTGACACAAAAGAAAGACAAATGGCAAGAAAGCTCATTACTTCTTTCGGCATTTTAAAACTGATTTTAATTTAGATGGAAGGTCAGAGCACATCTTGCACACAAGTCTATTAAGCTCTCTGCCACATGTATAATTTCCCCAATGTTTCACCCAAGGTGAAGGAGGCATTCATATGGTTCTTCATACATTGTGACCACCTCAGTTATGTTAAAGGGAAGGGATCACAGTATATTTAGTTGCAGACAACATGTTTTGTACCCAGTTATATAAACTCAAAAATGATTAATTTAATTAAAGAGAGTTATTCAATTCAAATAATGTATGTCCTATTTCTGACAACGAGAACATAAATGAATTAATAGCGTTATCAGTTTATAGTGTTATCTGAGATGTCTCTTTAAAGGAAAAGACGTATGGCAACTGAAGCGTACATCCATATGGTCAGAGTTGTGTTGCTTATTGGTATGATAATTATTTTCTGTAACAACCTAAGTTTTAGAAGTTGTGTATGACATCTTAAGCACCGGTAGCCACGTCTATGTTAATTATCTGGCTGGTTATTTGGGGGCTTTGCTTGCCTGGTCTGAAGATATGCAGCTGTACTCTCAAGGAGCTGGCTGCTTACAGAAAGGAAGCTGCTCCTCATGAACAGAAGAGAAAAAGACCCGTGATATGAGTTGCACCTACACTCAGGAAACAGTGGCCTGCCATTTCAGTGGCCAGGCTGTTAATGGGAAGCAGGAGGTTTGATCCTGGCCCAACTGCATTTGCTGCCAGGTAGTTTCTGGGCTCAATTAAAAGTGCAGGTTTTGACCTATAAAGTCTTATGTGCCTCATGACCACAAAACCTTCAGCGATAGTGTCTCCCCATGTGAATCTACCCAAATTCATCATCTGGGGCCCTTCTTTGTGAGGGAGGTGTAGAAGATGGTGACACAAGATCAGGCCTTCTCCGTGGTGACTCCCTGGCTGGAATGGTCTCTCCAGAGAGATGTGCCTGGTGCCATCACTATGAACTTTCAGATGACAAGTGTAGACTCTCCAAGCCTCCCTATTTTCCAGGGACAGTCCCAAATTGACAGAAGCCCCCGGTTTCTGATTTGATCCTGGAATGTCATGCTTTTCCTTGCGACGTCCCTATTTTTATTAGAGAAATATTGGAGGGTATGCAAGTGGAGACTTTTTACTCAGGCATTTCACTTTACTGATTGATTGATTGATTGATTGATTGATTGATTATTTATTTATTTAGTGCCCTTTGTCTGTAGATCTGAGGATGGTTCACAACATAATCAAGGTAAGGTGTGCCATTTTTAATGTTATTGTAAGTGAAGAACTTTTACTTAATAATGGTTTTTAACCTTTCAATGGTACTTTAAATGTGGTATTTTATGCCTTTTTAAAGAGGCGGAGAGGGGGCTGCAGTCAGTGACAAATAAATATAAGAAATAAAAGTAAATAAATAGTGCCTGGATGCAATAGCACTCTCCTCATTTGTTATTTCCTTAGGCTGGTGCCAAGACCACAGGTGCAAAGTGCCTATGAGCTCCTCTCTGGGAGCCTGTAATGTTAGTGCTTCTGTGCTCAGCCAAGGTTTGGCTCAGCTTAGCATGACATGAAAAGTGACTCACTGATTCAATCAAGTTCTCTTGGGGTCCATTCAAAAAGGATTCAAAGAGAGACAATGATTCTGTAAACTACAAACCCTGAATACGCTGGCATAAATGACAAGTGAATCAGTGCAATGGAAGACAAGAACAGCTTCCTACAAGGAATTTCTGGTGAGAAATGACTAAATGGCTAAATATATATTTTAAAAACCCTGTTGTGGTAGCAGGCACGCCAAGTTGGACCCCACATGGAGGGGGGCTGTCACGTGCGCATGACATCATATATGTGACGCCCCGCCCCCATCAGGCCACGCTTGCAGGGTCACTCTGGCAATCCCAGCAGGTGGCGGGGAGGGCAAAAACCATCCTCCAAACCTCCCGCCCATCCCAGCACTCAGGCAATTGCGGAGGGCGCCGGAGCTTGCCCAGGGGCAGCGGGGGATGGTAGCCACTACAATATTGAGGGGGGCAATGCCCCCTGCTCAAAATATTGAGGGAGCTGAAGCCCCTCGTGCCCCATATACCCAGCGCCACTGTGTGGTAGCCATAGATCTTCACTTGCTGCTGAACATTTAAAGGTTTTTTTTAATATTTTTAAGGCATTTTTGAGGCCGGTGGAGACTACAAATTGGCATTATTAATAACTGTTCCTGCTGACGTTATCTCTCAATTATAATTTGTATGTTGTAACGTGTGTTTTTTAATCTTGTAATATTTTTTTTTGTTTAAAAAAATAAACATAATATGCATATAGGCAAATAGTGACTCACACAGAAGGCGTGCAAAACGACTGCTCCATGCCGCCGGTTCTCATTTGTGAAGATGTCATTAGGGAATTCATTGAGCGCTAGGAAGGAAAAAGCAAAGAATCAAGCAAATGGAAACATTCATTTAGTTCATAGTAAAGATACTTTAATTAAACAAGCCAAGTGCTTCTGTAGGCTGACAATCCTTGCATTTTCCTGCCATGGAAACTATCATACTGTTCATGTTACTTTTAAATTACTTCATTGTCCCCTGGACATTTTAAGCCTTTTTGGGTAAACATTTATTGGGAAATCTGATGCTACATTAATTGTAACAGTCTGTGTCATCAAGTTGCCTTGGGCACAGCCAACAAATTCTAAACACAGTGTTCTGTAATCTTCAGAGTTGTACTACAGGACATAATTATAAGAGCACTTTCTAAACACATAATTAGATTATGATATTAAAACTGTAACTGTAGCCAAGACAATAATACATTCTTAGGAACCTTACCGTTTTTATGCTTATGATTCCTCACATGATTTGAACAATGGCTAGACTACATTGTGTTGTTGCTTTAAGTCTGCCCCAATGAGCACTGATTTGAGAACTTGTTTCTAGGAACTCCGAAATAGTGGTTGTGAGCATAAGGAGAGAAGGGCTGACTGCACTGCTTGGTCATCACTGCTGAAGTGGCAACTGAGGATGTGCCTCCTGCTTTTACCAAAGGCCGTCGCTCGGTGCCTATGTTTGGCTAGTTTGGCAATCATGCTTGGACATGATGAGCAGCTCCCAGCCACAGCATACGGTAAGCCACTGGTGTTATGAGCCTTGGCACTGCTAGCCACTACTCAGGAGCAGGACCTGCAATGCGTAGCCCTGCCTCTTTGCTTGTTTTGCCAAATGATGCCCAATGTTCACAATCAAGGTGATGCCTACCTACTTTTTAAAATAACTTTTTATTGGGTTTTATAAACAAGGATCATAGGCATAATAATTGATACAAATAAACAGACCAAGTATCCTCATGTCATTTGTCAATCACAAAAATAGCACAATAAATTTGCAGTAATAGCTACAACATATAGTTCATTATTGGTGCTCAATGTATAAGTTCTTAGTTTGTGAATTGGTTTAAACAAAAAGAAAGGGAAATGAGCCCCTGGGGTTGTGCTTAGATTAAGTCTGAGTATTAGTCAGTTACGCATGAAACAACATAAAGTGTTGGTATATTCAAATGTGCGGTGTGAAGATAGTAATCTATGTTTACATTTAAATTTTTATCAATCAGACTGAGTCAACTGCTGATGTGAAGGGGGTGGGTTGTGTTCCTTTTCGTGGAATATTGGCTTGTGTGGCTATTCCCTCCCCCCCACAGGTGGAATAAATGAAGACAACGGACACAGAGTTTTAGGTTAATGGGCGAAAAATGGCCACAACTTTATTGATTACAGGAAAGAAGGGTATTGGCTTTAGGCATTGGCCCTAACCGACTATCCGGTCTGACCGGGAAGGGTTAAACACCAACAGGGGGAGCCACCCGAGATGCATATCCCTGGGCGCTCCCCAAGGGGTTACCGCTCGGGGGCGCGCTTTAGGCCCTAGCCTCCGTAGGTTTCGGACGAGGCGTCGCCCCTCGGAGTCCTTTAACGTCGTCTCCAGGGAAGAAAGGGGGCGAGCCAGGGGCTGCCCTGACCTTAAGTGGCCCTAGGAAGGCCCGCCCCTGCCGCCAGCCAATTGGCTGGCGCCACAGGGTATGCTAATTGGGTGAATCCCTGTCTCCTGCGAGGCTGACGCCAGCCTCGCAGAGTGTGGGCGGGGTCGTGATCCCACAACCCCCCCTCCTCCTGAAGGTCGGAAGGGGCAATATGTTAATAAATCAAACCACACCAGGGTACATCCATATTTCTTGATCTGTCTGTGTGTCAGCTATAGTTAATTTGTTAATCTCTCAAGGTGGACTGTTTTCCAAACTGTTTTGTACCAATTGTCCATCATTGTGCCAGAAAGGCCTTTCCCATATATGGTTGTGTTGCCTCTTGCTGCTTGTAATAAATAACTTATTAATTATTTATTATGTAAATCCAGATTGTTGTCTTGAAAAATATGTAATATTACGAACTTAATTCATTCTGGAGGTCCGTTCGTAACCGGAAACCGTTCTTAACATGAGGTGTGCTTTCGCTAATGGCGCCTCCCGCTGCTGCCGTGCCACCAGTGTATGACTTCCGCTCGTATTTCGGGACAAAGGTCGCAGCCTGGAGCAACTACTTCCAGGTTAGTGGAGCTTGTTACCCAAAGCGTTCGTAAGGGGGACGGTATGTAACATGAGGTTCCACTGTAAAGCTAATTCTGCTTTGACTTCCAATTGTTGTTTTGCTATTTTATTATTTTTTTGGAATATCAAATTCTTTTTATGCATTTTTCAAATTTTTTTTATTCTTTTTCAATCATCTCACGTCATATCTCAATACTTCCCAGCCTATCCCTCCTTGCCATCCTAGCTAATCTTTATTAAGCTGCATATCCTTTTATTCCACCCAAGTACATTCTACTTGGATTCCTAGTTGTTGTTTACTGCTGCACGTAAGTCAATTGCTTCTTGCAAGTTTGACTTTTATACCTCTTTATACACTTTCCAAAGTATTCCCACTCCTCCCTTATCCATGTCTCATCTTGATTTATCTTTGCTGTCATGGTAGTTAACTTCACATCAACTTATTTTGCCATTGCCCTTTTGCTGGGATTTCTTTTTCCTTCCATCTCTGCACATAGACTATTCTGGCTGACGTATAGGAAGAGACAGAGCATCTTCTTGAAGATGCCATCATTTATTATACCTAGTAAGAAGGCCTCTGTTGTTGTTGTTGTTGGGGGGGGATGTAAACATAAACATTTTTTAGTTCTACATAAATCATTTCCCAAAATTATTTGGCCCGCTTACATGACCACCACATATGCAGAAAAGTCCCCTCTCATCTCACGGTATTTCCAACACATTTTGGATCCTTTTTTGTACATCTTTACAATCCTGCTTGGGGTTAGGTACCACCTATACATTGTTTTTTGCATATTTTCCTTTATAGCAAAACAGGTCGAGACATTCATTTTTGTCTACCATAGTTTCTCCCACACCGTCATTTCTATGATGTAGCCTGTATCAATTGCCCATTGAGTCACTGATGCCTTTATCATTTCATCTTTTGTCTGCCATTTCAGCAGAAATTTATAAATTTTGGAGATTAATTTTTCATTATTTCATAATATCACTCTTGTATTCTGAACCTCCTTACATAAATCCTTTTTTCCTTGTCTTTTTGGAATATCTCATTTAATTGATAATATTTAAACAAATTTGTGATCCATTCTTGTATCTCTTCTCTTCTTTTTCATCTTGCTTTCCCTTCTTCAAATTCAATAATTTCTTTATACGTGCCCCAATTCTTTCCCATATTTATCTTTTTAATTGATACAGCTTCGATGGGCGATAACAAGTGTGGAGTTTTTCTTTCAAGAAGGTCATTATATCTCATCCAAACACTCCTTCTTATAAAATGATTTAAAAATCCTTTCTGTACCTTAACTTTATCATAACATAAATAGGCATGCTACCCAGAAAAGCTGGATTTTTGTACATTCCCGCCACATGTGGAGATAGGTCCTGGGTGTGGGGCAGTCTCTCCAGGAATATGGTGAGGCACCAGGATAGATCCTTGCCAGCTTCCTAGGAGTTGGTACCACAATTATCTTAGTCTACGAATATATGAGTTTTAGGGTCAATTCTCTATTACTCGCTGAAATAGTCTTAAAGGGCTTTTTTTCTCAGACCTAGTTCAAGTTCATAGCTGAAATCACATTTTCACTGATGTTTAGTAGGGTCAAGTTAACTCATTAATGCACTGAGTAAATTTTATAGGTTGCAGATGTTATACCTGGGCCTCGATCTTCTGTCACTATTGCAAGTTTTTCAAATGGCTAGAGGTCTTGTGGCTGAAGAGTTTGCTTCTTGCCAGCTGTGTGCAAAAATCCACACGTTTCTGCTTTGTCAGTTACATTGCAAAGTGCAAAACTATTTCTTATATCTGGCAAGTGTGTCTTGCTTTCCCAGCTCCAGGAACATCAACAGACCATCGGTTAGGGTGGTCATATTTTGAAGAGCAAAAAAGAGGACGTGGAGCCCCCTCGCCTGCATATGTGCACACCATACCCTCCAACATCTGATGAAAATAGGAACATCCTATTCCATTAGTAGAAGTAGCAGTAGCACCCCGCCCATCTGTCTGGATTGCCCCAGCCACTCTGGGTGGCTTCCAGACATACAGAAAAGCATAATAAAACATTAAACATTAAACAGCTTCCCTATACAGAACTACCTTCAGATATCTTCTAAAAGTTGTATGCTTACTTATCTCCTTGGCTTGGGGGTCGCATAACTACATACCCTCCAACATTTCTCTGATGAAAATAGAGATGTCGTAAGGAAAAGGTGACATTCCGGGATCAAAACAGAAACCAGGGGCTTCTGTCAATCTAGTGGTATTGGAGAAGAGACAGTGTTTATCTACTCACTCTGCATCATTCATAAGTTTATAAACTACTATCACACCATTTTCCCTCCCCTGTCCCACACCAAAATTATAAAAGCCAGAAAAAGCTTTAGCCTTGCTTCAGCTACTGACTTGCTTACATGATTAAAGGATAAATCAGAGGCTTAAGAGAATTGAAACTAAGGGATGTAATCCACTTATTAACTAGGGGCTCCTGGTACGCCTCTATTTCTTCAGCAATAAGAACAGCAGCATCTATTATGATTTGCACCAATTGTCATAGGGACATTTCCCACAGCACACATATAAAGTGTAAACATAATACATGTGTAAACACACGGGTGATGGTTAAGGATTGGTCTGCAGCTTTACTTGAATCAATCTGTTTTGCTCTTCCTGAACTAACGTGCAGGTCAGAAAACAGTCATTCTTTGATTTTTGCACTTCTCTGAATCTTGTGACACAATTCTCAACTTTAAAAACACACCAAGATGCTTATAAGATGTGTATTTTAGGTTGTGTGTGTACAAAAATGCATTTTTTAAGATAACATACATACGTAAAAAAACTCACCTGTAATTTAGTGTACAGAAATCATGTTCAGTAAATCATATTTGGTAGAAAAATAATGTGGATTATCATGCGGTTTATTGATTACATATTGATGTAGACACAGGACAAGATGGACTTAAGAATGAATGACGTGGAATAGAAACAGACTGAACTCTTCATCCCTGGTATATGTATCTGGGAACTCTGGGTGACCTACTCATATCCAGTCAGCAGCATCCATTATGATTTGCACCAAACTTGGGGCTTTTGAGGACCAGCTGGGTGCAGTGCCAAGAGGGCTGCTGCAGGGCAGAGGGAGTGGAGAGTCACAAGCAGCACTTCTGCACGTTAACTTTAGGTGAACGGAAGCAGCAAGCTGCTGCGATGAAGCAGATTCCAGTGCAACATCCTGCCTGGCACCCGCTAAGATTGCCCCTGGGTGCTGAAGCACCTGCAGCACACGACTGAAGCCCCCCAAATATGGCAGCAGTTTCCTTTCCCAGTACCTAGGGGACAGGTATAGGGTTGCCAGGTCTCAGGCTTTAACTTTCATCTCAGGGTTTCCACTTCCAGGGGAAAGAGTGCAATTTCAGGGTAAGGGGCCAGGATCAGGGGGTTGCTCTGGGCCACATCTCTAGATACCAGGCATACGCAGGCTCATATACGAGGCATCATCCTTTAACTCCATAGCTCTTCTCCCTACATTCCAGGATCTGTGATGCTGAAGGCTGGGCAGTTCTAGACAGATGTATCAGGTACTATAACAGGATGAGGGAGAAAACCTGACACAAACAATAAAATTATTGACATGCTCTAAAATAGGATTCCACTTCATGGATCACTGCCTTGTCATGGTGAAGGGGCTTGAATAACTCAGAGAAGCTATGAGCTATGCTGTGCAGGGCCACCCAAGACGGACAGGTCATAGCCGAGAGTTTAGACTAAATGTGATCCACCTGGAGCAGGAACCGGCAAGCCACTCCAGTATTTTGCCAAGAAAACTCCATGGACATAAAAAAGGAAAAGCTTTGAGAAGAAAGTGAGAGTTTCCAAGGCATGGGGTCATGGAGAGTCGAACACGACTAAGACGACTAAACAACAACAAAAAATAGGGTTGCCATATTTTGAAAAGCAAAAAAGAGGACACACAGAGTTGTAAAGCTGGAAGGGACTCTGAGGGTCATCTAGTCCAATTCCCTTCAATGCAGGAATCTCAACTAAAGAATCTCAACTCCTGAGAGAAGTTCTGACTTGTACGTCAGGGTCATAGCTCCACCCTATCTGCCTCCTAAGTCTGCGGTTTCTAAGCAGCTTGCAGCGTAGGTGTGCAGAATGACAGGAGCTTGTGAAAGGGAGGTGGGGAAGCAGAGAGTGAGTGGCCCCCAACGCAGGCAAGAGGGAAAGCCAAGTACTTGGATCTAGGCTGGTGGGAGGTGGGACACAAAGCAAGCCCTATGCACAAGCCAGGACACTTGGATGGGAAAAGTTTAACATTAACACACACACAGATTGGTGGCAGGGCTTTGCGTGTCAGCAGGCCACTCGCTTGCCTTCTTCTGCCAAAACAGAATACCCAAGCCCTGTGGCCCTCGGCGTGTAAACACGCCAACCCATATGCCACAGAGCAGGCTGCATGGCTGCAAGTCCTGCCACGAACTTCCTTGTGAGAAAGCACACCCGCCGCCTTCTCCCAAGCGCAGTTGGGGGACAGCTCCAGACCTCCTTGCTTCAGCATGGGGCTTGCACTGCTGCCAACCTTTCTAATGTTATCTGACATTTTGTCTTATTTTAAAAATCCCCCCAGACAGAAATTTTCATATGAAAAAGAGGGTGGGTCTGGAAAAATCCGGATGCATGGCAACACTATCTCAAAGGACGTGAGCATTTAAAATAACATGAGATACGGGGACTTCCGGGTAGGCGCCATAGCCGAATGGCGGATTCCCTCCGAGCTCCGGAGGGAATTGGCTCGATAGGGGTTGGGTCCTGCCGCGCCGGCGATGCGGGGACCCTTAAAAACCACGGGCGCAGAAGCCCGTGGACCTGGTGACTCGGCGGGCACCATTTGCATCCTCCCCGACCGCGAAGGAGCCTTTTTAAAGGCTACGGAGCGGAGGACGGGGAGCGGCGCGGTGCTGAGAGTCTTCTGCTTCCCCTACCGAGCGAAGCCGCATGCCATTCGACGGAGAGCGCTAACTTCTTCTTTGGAGAATTAGGACTAAATCTAAAAACAACAACCCGTGAGTAACTTGGAAATTGGACTTAAAACTTTTTTCTTTTGGATTTGGCACGAGCGGGGTGTTGGTTTCTGCTCTCTTCACTGTGCAGCGAAGTGCTTGTCACGAGACAATGTTTACATTCCACAGTCTGTGCTGTTGGAGTTTCCCACGGGAAAGGAGACTGGATGTGACGTATACTGGTTTCCTGTTTTTCACTGTTCACACAGTGTTCTCTCCGTGCTTTAGAGGAGAGAGGATGCTTTCTCTGCTCCGGCAGAGGCAAGATGTTTTTCTGTAATCTACCAGCTTTGAAGTGTAAATAAAGTAATATAGAGTATGTGGCACGTACTCCTCATCATTCCGCTGTGCTTGGGACACTGCAAATTCCACATTGCTGGTTATGGGGCCCAGAAGAAAGACGCAGTCATCTGAATGCCGGCAAAAGGATCGGAATGCAGAGGGACGGATCGGACGGTATCTGCCGTCAAGATGATTGATGAGGTATTTGCTCATGCTCCGGGCAGCCTGCCAGCTCCTAGTTAATGGCTTTATGGCTGGACTTTGAACTTTTATGGCCATTTTGCCGGGCACAGGCAAAGGCTCAAAGGCACAAGCTCCTAGGCGTGGGGGAAACTGAAAGTACCTTTTAAAATTGCCTTTGGAAAGAGGTTTGAAGCAGCTGCAGTTAAGCAGAGTGGCACAGGCTCACAGGCAGTGGCTGGAAACCGAAAGCGTTTTTGAACTTGCTATTGGAATGAGGTTTTGAAGCAGCAGTGACGCAGCTGGTATAAAGCAGCTTGATTTAAAGCAGCAGAGAAGACGCAGAAGGCTAATGCCAGAGTCATGATGGCTAGCTGCAGAAGGCTGGCTGATGCAAATGGGGAATCTGATGCCAATCAGCCACATGCTCAGCTCAGAGTAGCTTGTGATACTGCCATGATTCAGAATGAAGCAGACCGCCAGGGTGATAGCTGCATGGGTAAGGGGGAGTCTTCACAGACGTCATCCCAGAGTGCAGTGGAACCACCAGATGGCGCCAAAGCTTTGAAGGCAGTGAAATGCTACTCGTGTGGACGTCTAGGCCATATGAAGAGGGAATGCAGATATCCCAGGGCCAAGACAGAGCACTGCAGCGAAAGCTCATCGCGTGGAAAAGGCCAAAGCAAAGGCAAAGGTCCGGTGTCCAGGACAACGCAGCACAAGGCAATGGTCTCACGCTTCACTCCAAAGGTTGCAAAGGTCCAGAAGACGTCTAGATCTTTCTTCGTTGTTGATTCGGCTGCAACGCACCACATGTGCAACGATAAGCGACTGTTCGTGTCTTTTACACCGCAGGAAGGTGCAATTCACCAGGCGGATGACCACACAATCCCCAGTAAAGGCTACGGAACTGTTGTTCTTCACAGTTTGGACTTATCGATAAAAGATGTGCTTTATGTACCAGATGCCAAACATAATCTGCTCAGCGTTGGACAGCTGAATGAGCGGAAAATTGACGTTTCCTTTAAGAACAAAAAGTGCATCATCACAAAGAAAAATGATTATGTATTGCATGCTGAATATGTTGATCGTTTATATGTTTTGTATTATGATGATGTTGTGCAGGATGACACTTGTTGCATTGCAGGTTCTAACAAAAGTTTGCATGCAGAATGTATTCATGATTTTCACCGAAAATTTGGTCATTTGAATTTTGAGGCAGTATCTAAAATGCCTGCCTTGGTTGAAGGTATGACTATTAAACCCTGCAGGTACCACATGAAGTGCAAGGCATGCGCAGCAAACAAGGTGAAAATGGCTGCGAAAGGTAAAGTGTCTAGTAGGCAAGCTACAGAACCATACCAAATTGTTCATGCTGATTTGGTTGGTCCACTATCGCCCTCTTTGGGTGGAAACAGGTACTTCATGGTTCTCATTGATGCATTTTCCAGGTATATCTATGTGTACAATCTCAAGCAGAAATCAGAGCAAGGTTCAAGGAATTCTGTGCTTGGTTGGAAAATGTGCATGGTAAGAAGATAAAAATTCTTTTCACTGATCGTGGGGGGGAATTCACTTTTCAGCAGTTTGAAGCTTTTCTGACTGAGAAAGGAATTCAACACGATTTGTCTAGTCCTCGCTCGCCATGGCAGAATGGACTTTGCGAGAGGGCAAATCAAACATTGCTTCAAGGGTTAAAAACCTTGCTGCATGATGCAAATCTTCCGGAGAGTTATTGGGCTGAATCTCTCTCGTGTTTTACTTACAGTTATAATCGCAGGTTATCTTCAGCGATTGGTTGTACCCCCTATGAGAAGATGTTTGGCAAGAAACCATACATCAAACACATGAAAATTTTTGGTTCTGACATGTGGGTTCATTCACCACAAAGCTCCAAGTTAGACAAGCGTGGTTTGCATGGTATCTTTCTAGGTTATCAGAAAGGGTCTTACAGAATAATGATGACTGACTCTAAAACAATTAAGCTCACAAGAAGTGTTGAGTACAATGCCAAGTGGGGGGAGAATGTGGGAATTTTCCAATGTTATCCTGATGACAGTGATGAGACTGAGGATAGTCAAAAGCAGCCACAGCAACCCACACCCACTGATGAAGGTTCTGATTCTCAGTCTGAAACTGAATCGGGTGATTCAGAGGATTTCAAGAGTGCGAAAGCCTCTATGCGACCCTCTGAAAGCTCTGATCAAGAATTGGAGGAACCATTGTTCACAATAGGTCACTTTTCTCCTAAGAAGGAAGAGGAGAGTGTTGAAGACTTAAGGCTAATTCGCAGGTCACAAAGAGCCACAAAAGGCAGACCTCCAAAGAGATTTGCTGATGAGTTTGCCAAGATAGCAGTAACAGCTGTTAAAAGCTCCAAGAAGGTATTTGAACCTTCAAGTTTCCAAGAAATCCAGGATTTGGATTCAAAGGAAGCTGAGCCATGGTTAAATGCCATGAAAGCTGAGCTTGATTCCTTGGAAAGGAACAAAACATGGGAACTTGTTCCAGTAGTTCCAGGAATGAAACTGCTTGGAAGCAAATGGGTCTTCAAAGTGAAGACAGATCAAAATGGCAAGATAGTCAGACACAAAGCCAGATTGGTAGCCAGAGGTTTTGCACAGGTACCAGGTGAAGACTATCACGAGATCTACTCACCCACAGTGAGGTATGAGAGCATTAGGCTTATGCTCAAGCTAGCTGCAGAGGAGAATCTACACATTAGTCACCACGATGTGAATACAGCTTTTCTGTACGGATCTCTAGATGAATCACTTTATATGCTTCCACCTGATGGCGTACAGGTAAAACAGGGATTTGTTTGTGCTCTGAAGAAGTCCCTTTATGGTCTCAAACAAAGTGCACGATGTTGGCACACAAAACTCACTGAAGTATTGTTTTCTCTAGGTTTTCAGCAAGGGAAAGCTGATCCATGTGTATTTGTCAAAGAGGAGGGGCAAAAGAAACTATTGTTTGTTTTATGTTGATGATCTTTTATTCTTTTGGAAGGATGTCACAATGTACAATAACGCCCTAGCTCAACTGAAAGAGCACTTTGACATGAAAGATCTTGGTGAGGTAAACAACTACCTATCTCTGGAAATAGAAAGAGATCAAGATGGTAACATTCTAGTACACCAGTCACGGAAAATTGCTGATGTGTTAAGCAAACTAAACCTGATGGATGCTAACCCTGTAGACACACCGATGACAACAGGTTATCAGGTAGATGACACTGAAGAAGCATTTTCTGACACTACACTGTACAGAAGTGTGCTAGGCAAGCTAAACTTCATTGCCAGATGTTCAAGACCAGACATTGCTGTTAGCTGTAATTTGCTAAGCAGACAAGACAACAATCCTACTGTTAAGGATTGGAAAGCTCTGAAACGCATAGCGCGCTATTTGAAAGGCACTATGCATTACAGACTGAGATTTAACAATCAGAAGTCTGGTGGTCTTGAGATATTTGCAGATGCAAGTTTTGGAAGTGACACTACAGACAGGAAAAGCACGTCTGGAGTTTGCTATATGTACAATCAGGGTCTATTTGATTGGTCATGCAAGAAGCAAACAACAGTTAGCTTAAGTACTTGTGAAGCTGAACTGAATGCACTGTCTTATTCACTTAAGGATTGTGAATGGTTGTTACAATTGTGCAAAGACATGAAAATTCCTGTCAAATGTCCAATCCAGGTTTACCAGGACAACAAAGCATGTTTGGCTTTGCTGAATTCTGAAGGTTGTAAGCAAAGCACGAAGCACTTGCAATTGAAGGTGCAACATGCTAGGGAACGTATTCAGAAGGGACTCGTAACGGTGTCCTATATGCCAGGTAATGAAATTCCTGCTGATGTATTGTCCAAGATTGTATCAAGGGATCAACACTGTACCTATGTGCAGAAGTTGGGTTTGTACTGATATTGTACGAACACGCTGCCCAGTGATGTTCACAGAAAGGGGGAGGATGTTGGTTTCTGCTCTCTTCACTGTGCAGCGAAGTGCTTGTCACGAGACAATGTTTACATTCCACAGTCTGTGCTGTTGGAGTTTCTCACGGGAAAGGAGACTGGATGTGACGTACACTGGTTTCCTGTTTTTCACTGTTCACACAGTGTTCTGTCCGTGCTTTAGAGGAGAGAGGATGCTTTCTCTGCTTCGGCAGAGGCAAGATGTTTTTCTGTAATCTACCAGCTTTGAAGTGTAAATAAAGTAATATAGAGTATGTGGCACGTACTCCTCATCATTCCGCTGTGCTTGGGACACTGCAAAATTCAACACGGGAGAGGTGCAAAAAGGAAGTCCGCCTCCCCCCCTATTGTATACAATATAAAGCAAGGATTTTAACTACTAAGGTTGAAGGAGGAGTCTTTTTTTTATTTGATAAAAGTTATTAATTCCACGGATTGACTGTATAAGTGATTGGGCTGGAGGAGAAGAGTTATTTTTTGAATTAAGGTGCCACTCATCCCGGGACCGGGAGCGATCTGCGAGAGGAGCCTGCGGAAGAGACATAGAAGATTTTGACAGCTGTCAAACTAGCTGTCAAAGTCGGGGAAAGTAGAGAACTTTGTTTCCGTTGTCTTTGCTGGTTACATTTGATACAATATAGTTAACTGTTGAAAATAAAGAAGAATTGAAACAAACTAACTTGGCTTTTGTGCAAGGAATACTGAAATAACCAGAATCCCTCTAGTGGGGGTTCAGGGACATTACAAAAATGGAAATAGGCCAAAAAATACTAGCTGGCCTGGAGGAGGTTAGGTTTCTTGTGAGAAAGTTGTGTAAGTTACATGAACAAGGCCATGTTTTGTCTACAAGTACCACAACTTTGAAGCCAACAGTAATGGAACCTACTGAGCTGGAAAAGGATTTGATCTACAAAACCCAGGCAGCTGAACAGGGAAAAAAATTTGAGCAAGAGAAGCAGGAAGGAGGGGCTGTAATGTTGCAGAAGATAAAGGAGAGCCGGAGGTCTGTCAAGATGGATATAAAAGAAAGTAAGAATTGGTTGATAAAAACTGGGTTTAATTTGGAAAATCAGGATTGGAAGGATCTCCTTGAGCGGGGATCTGAAGACTTATGTTTTACAAATTTGATCAAGGTGGAAGATGGAATTTTCTGGCTATTTGGACTTAGAAGGATTGAGAATCAAGATTTTAAATATGGAGATCCGGCTGGAAGAAACATGGACATTATAGGGATAGTGCCCCTCCGAGTCTTGGTGTTTAATATAAAAGACTTTCAAAGAAACTGGCAGAGAGGGACTGAGAGAGATTTAAGGGCCTCAGATGTGAGACTGCCGGGCTGATAACAGATGGACTAATGGACAGTGGCTTGGGGATCGAAACCGGGGAAGGGAGGGTGGGGTTTTGGAAATCCAAAAGGCGTACCAAAATATTCTGATTTATTATATCTTTTTTTCTTTCTATGTTGTTACTAGTATTGATATGGGGAATTCGTGGAAGGAGAATTGGGTCGACCTTAGAAAAGGTTTTTAAGTATAATGATTGATGTATATATGCTAAAAGTTGATATATAAAGTGAAGTTAATATAATAACAATTTAAGGTTAAGAACTTAAGAAGAAGAACTTGTTGAATAAATTTCTGGACAGGGAATACAAGAAGGGGAGGCGAGGGGAAGTCCTGGAAAGAAGGTGTTGAAAACTTGGACTGTAAATGTTGAAATTTTCTTTTTCTTTTTTCTTTTTTTTCCCTTCAGATTATGTATTTTTTGAAATTTTAATAAATATTACTTTTAAAAAATAATAATAACATGACATACACACAACTTGTTAGGAAGCATGGTTTTCCAGTTTGCATTCTTGTGAATCAGCAGCCTTCACATTGGCCACTCGCCTATGTGAAACCTTGTTGGCTTTCAATGTAGTGAAATACAATGCCTTGTGTGTTTTCTTGGTCAGAATTCCAGCTGATAAATGCATAACATAAATAGATAATGTGAGGACAAGCATGAAATAGTTTTTTATTATAAAAATAATAAAAAATCCATATTATATTTATTATAAAAAAATCTAATGACATATTTAATCAAGCACTGTCACTCTGATGTGTTAAGTGGGGTAGAAAGCACATCAAGGTTGACAGCTGTTTATGTTGTGAACATAGCTTGCAGGCATCCCCTGCAAATTGACTACAAATATGGCACTTGGGAGGTTGATTCTCCCCAAATAACACCAAGTCTGATCCTACCAAGCTTAGAAACATGCCATTTTTGATTAGCAGGCACCAGCCCTGCCTATGGATCTCAGCTGCAATGTTATTTTATTCTTCTCCTGGCATATTAACTTCATTCATGTCTTCATAAATGATTACAATTTAAATAACAATTCTGAAAAAATAATAATTCTACAACAGGGTTGTATACATCTTAACTCTCTATGTGAACTGATGAAATGTTATTGTGCCATTATACTAATATGTATGTCACAGTGGCAGGAGGAAATATGAAGGGAGAGCAATATATTTAAGGGATCTCTGTTAGAAGGATGTTTTCTCTGTGGAGTTCAGGCCATCTAGTGTCAAGTATGGTGTCATCACTGAGTGACAAAATGAGTTGTTTTTTTTAAAAAATGGGCTCACGAAACTTTTTAGGAGTGACGTGGTGGGTTATGCGCCTGCAGGTTCCGCACTGCCAGAAACGGCAGCGTGGGACTTGCGTCTGCCTCTCCCTCAGCCGCCCTACAGCTGAGGGGGAGGCGTTGGAGAGGCTCCAAGCATCAGAGAGACTCGCCCCTCCCCCAGGGGTAACTTGTCCCGCCCCCGGCTGCAGGACACGCCCCCGCACCAGGCACCCAAGCAGCTAGCTACGCCACTGAAGTCATGCTGTGTATTCATAGCAGGGACCAGAAGAGGAATGATCACTGGGAGGAGCGCAGAGAGAAGAAATACCATAGTGTATCTGCAGCAGCTGCCTCAGCTGCAACAAAACATGTCTCTCCCCTATCAGTCTCAGCCATAGCAGACGCTGTAGCCTTCCAACAGTTTTGCCTTCAACCTCAAATGTGCATTCCTCCACTGTCTCCCGAGACAGACAGATGCCAACAACAACATTTAAACTGGCAAAAACTGCATTGGTTTCCTATAGTTTGGATGGCTCTGCCATTTGTACACCAGAAGAGATGGCTGCAGTACATGAATTAGAAAGTACAGTGGTACCTCGGGTTACAGATGCTTCAGGTTACAGACTCCGCTAACCCAGAAATAGTGCTTCAGGTTAAGAACTTTGCTTCAGGATGAGAACAGAAATCGTGCTCCGGCGGCACGGCAGCAGCAGGAGGCCCCATTAGCTAAAGTGATGCTTCAGGTTAAGAACAGTTTCAGGTTAAGAACAGACCTCCGGAACGAATTAAGTACTTAACCCGAGGTACCACTGTACCAGAAGGAAGACGCCCTCCTGATCTATTTTGATAGTCACCTTAGCTCTGTTTTTAATTAAATTAAGAATACAATCCGATACATTATTACCTGAGATTAATACCCACTGAACGAAGCGGAGCTTACTTCCGAGTATACATATATACACTTGCATCATAAAACTGAGGGCTAAACACGTACACATTTGAGCACTGGATCTCTACAGAGGGCCGTGAATCTGACTCATTTCCCAGTCTATTCACCACTCTCAAAAATAACCACAAACTGCAATGGCACTTATTGCTGTAGATTGTTCTACTGAATAGTTATTTTGGTCAGATTTGCTATTACTCCACATGCAACCCTTCAAAATGCAGTCCTTTAATTACAAGGAAACAGGAGGGGATTTAAGGAACAATGTATTCATATATATCACCCTTGAGGTTCTTACCTCACAGAGTGCATTTGGTCTTGTTTTTCAGTCAGCAAAAGCAACTGCAAGCTCATTCGGCTATTTTAATACATCTGATATCCGGTCAAAATTGACAAAGTCATAGACATGACGCAGTCTAGCTGTATGTAGCTCTCATTAAGTAAATAAAATTCAAGTTGATTGTTTCTATTCCCTTGGCTGGCGAGACATACTGTGTTCCAGGGCTCCCCCCCGAGCCAGAGCACCCCAAAGTGCAGCTCTGGCACCCCTCAGGAGGCAGGTGCCATTGTGGGCTGGCTTCCTGACACTGCCCCAATCCTTCTGCCACCACCAGTTGCCAGGGCAGGAAAGCAGATGGAGATGGGATGGGAGGCTGAGGGTGAGGAGAGGTCAGTGCAAGTCCAAGCCTCCAGTACACCAACCCCTGGGTCCAACCGCAGCTCTGCTTCTGCCTCCTCAGGGAGACCATCTGATGGCCCAGTTGTGTGCGCATTGCCTTTGACCAGAAACACACCTCTGGTTGGGTTCAAGCAGCAGCAGTGACGTGTGGGTGGGTGTGCACCATTCTACCTTGTTTTCCTTAGCATTTTTTTAGATGTGTAGATCCAACCTGAGGACCTGACAGTTTTCCAGAAAAGAAGTACTGATGTATTTGCATCTTCAACAGCAGAACACTGCAGCACAGCACTCGCCATTGCTGAGATTTCCATGTAGTGACATATCCCCAATTCAAGGAGCACAAGGAGAAGTGGCTAAAACAAGGCTGTGATTCTGAGGAGAAATCCTGCCCATCTGGTTGCAGGCATTTAAAAGTAACACGAATGCCAGGGGAACCACCTCACAGAAAGCTATCTCCTATGGTGTAAGTGTAATGTTTAAAGGGCACTTTCTTATTTTATTGTCCAGAAATAGTGAATGACTTCACTCTACTTTCCAGAGACTTTTTGGCCATTAATAAAGGCAAGCGAGACCTGTGACAAAATGTGGCAACGTGCTTTTACCTCCTTATGGGAAAGTGGCAGCCCGTCAACGGTGCCCTCCTCCAGCAGGTCTTTCCACCTGTTTCCATTTCTAATCCACCTCCCCCCAACCAATATTCAGTATTCCTCTGAACATGCTCAGTTCTCACGGGGCTGTTTTTCAGGGGGTGGGATTGTGCCCTTAGGTTTGTGCTTTTTGAGATTAAAAACAAAAATTTCTGCAAACCTCTAGGTTTATCTGAGCATGCCAATACTTCCCTCTTGTTTCTCAGGCCCTGTTTTAGCTCTATTTTTCTGCTAAAGCACTGGTGTGATGTGGGCAGTGTGAGCAGCTTCTGGAGCAACAAGCAGGCATCACTCATCTAACAGTGGCTGGTGGGATGAATCTGAAGTGGGTGTAAGGAAAGAAAGGTGTATCAGGAGAAGAGACTGGCCCAGGGGTTGCTTCCAGGTGAGAGCTTGGGGGAGAGGCCTGATGTCAGGGGAAGACCACCAGCTGAGGCTCTGCTGGGAAGATCACTGTAACCACTAACGCAAGAAACTGTGGAAATGGCAGTGATTCAGTTTGTATATCCCATACATGTCACTTTATGTTCTTGTATATACACTGTATATTGAAACTACTGCAGCTGCTATGGGAGTGGAGAGAAGAGGGTAAGGTTGTTTATTTTTGCTTTCTATTATTAGCTATTATTTTGTTGTATTTGTTTTATTTGTACTACTCTACTATTAGCTGATAGTTTTGCTGTACTTGCTTTATTCTTATTGCTCTGCCATTACTGAGTCATTAAATTGCTGTAAAGGTAAAGGTAAAGGTACCCCTGCCCGTACGGGCCAGTCTTGACAGACTCTGGGGTTGTGCGCCCATCTCACTTAAGAGGCCAGGGGCCAGCGCTGTCCGGAGACACTTCCGGGTCACGTGGCCAGCGTGACAAAGCTGCATCTGGCGAGCCAGAGCCGCACACGGAAACGCCGTTTACCTTCCCGCTGGTAAGCGGTCCCTATTTATCTACTTGCACCCGGAGGTGCTTTCGAACTGCTAGGTTGGCAGGCGCTGGGACCGAGCAGCGGGAGCGCACCCCGCCGCAGGGATTCGAACCGCCGACCTTTCAATCGGCAAGCCCTAGGCGCTGAGGCTTTAACCCACAGCGCCACCTGCGTCCCTAAATTGCTGTAGCATTTATTAATTATTGCACTTTGAAGTCTCACCTTCACTTGAGACAATATGTGTCTGGACAGTGGAAAGGGGAGGGGATATGGGATGCTGTTTTTACAAGGAGACTGTAGATATTTTTATACTGGTGAGGTATTTGTATAATGAGATAAACTATTTTTAGCTGCAGTTTTCTGATATTACTCGTAGCTGAATGGTTGCTGTAATGACTTTGTGGTTTAAATGATGTGTTGCTTTGACTGCATCCACACCATACATTTAAAGCACATTTAAAACACATGGCTTTGCCACAAAGAATCCTGGGAACTGCAGCTTACTTTCCTTCAGCTGTGACTTGCTCTTCCATCTTGCGACCGGGTTCATCCCACAGCTCACCTCAGAATGCTGCCCACAGCCCACAGCTCATCCCTGACCACTGATATCAATCAATAGCTACACTAATAGAAAACCCCAAGGCGAAGGGCATTTCCTAATACTGAAGGACAGCCAACTTTTCAAAAGCAGAAAGCACTCTCCTAAAACCATTCAAAAACCCAATGACAATGAGATATGGAGGTTCATGATAGTTACTTAAGCACTAACAAGCCCTACCTATCCTCTTCTCACAAATCTGATCTTGCACGTACTGAACACATTGGGACGGGGGGTCATGCCTGCTAGCTCACTCCCACCTTCTGCCACAGACTTGTAAAGGACCTATGTTCCTACATGCATAGAAGTCCCCTTCAGACCTTTGGCCAAACACACAGAGGTCAGTGGTGGGGCCAGCAGGTGCACTGATAATGAATGCCTGAAGGCAAGAGCTTATATGTGTGGTTCGGAGGCATGAAAAGGTTCATTTTATTATTAGATCAGAGTAATGGCAAAATGATGCATATCATACCTGACAAGCACAGAAACCCTCTCAAAGTATTTATCTGAGCATGATTATCAAAATTATGGCTCACCTGCTCCTATTGTGCTTGGCCGTAAACACATTCAAACAACAGAATGTTATCCTGAAGTGCGGTGGTGACCAACCATGGCACCAAACATTCCATGAAGGAAGAGAGACAGATGAGACAAAATTAAAGGAAAGGAACGTTTTACCAGGGCTCAGATAAAGCTTTTCGTTTCTTCATACTTCTTTTGAACCACTGCTCACTCTCATAATAAACACTGAAGGATAATTTACTGCATTTCTATTCAAGGATTACAAGAAGCTCCGTCAGGTAATCAGCTGAAGAAACTAATGGCTATTGTTTCTGTTGTTACTGGAAGGAGCACTGTTAATCCATGTTCTCTGCAAACACATAGTCAGGAAAAGCTGGGACGGGACCATCATGTTATTTCACATAAGCTCAATTCTTCCCCAGATACCAATGTACTAGCCCTGTTGATGATCCAAATCCATAGTTTGGGCATTGCTCTCAAGAGCCTTGAAGCATGTGACAAAAGTTACATATTCCAAACAATCAAGCAGTGGCTCTACGACCACGAAAGACAGCGCTTGTTACCTCATACTGTCCTCCGGAGGCCTTAGGTATCACAACACCCCACGTAACCTGTGCCAAATATCTAAAGAACCTACTACTCCCTTCTCATCGAAGAGCCTTTCTGCTCACGAGATTGAATACCTTCCCCTCTGCAGTGACCAAAGGCAGATTCTCACATCCTCCATATCAAGCCCACCTGTGTGGCTGCAACCAACGAGTACCTGATTCATTGGACTGCATTCCCTTATATTGCTCTTTACACAGCAGACCTCGCCAACTGATGCTGAGCAAAACGTTGGACCTCCAGCCTGTAACTCCAAGAAGAAGTCAAACGAGGTTTCTCCTGGCAGATCAGGACAAAGATATCACTGCTCCAGTAGCTTCCTTTTTCGCCACAATTTTACCCAAAAGGGTTCCTAACAAACCATCCCTTCGGGGAACAGACAGGGCGAAGCAGAATATCTAAGTGCACACAATCACAGTATGATCTTATGACCTTCGACAGCTTCAGCCTTGTCCTTTTAATTATCCCAGTGATTTTAAATGTTTTATACTGTGATGCCAATAAAGGTATTTGATTCGATTTGATCCAACTATTTCCAACTATTCCTTAATCAATTTATGGCAATAGGAAAAAGGAACAGAAAAGCAAAGACTACGTATTTGCCTAAGTCACAGAGACAGAAATAAGTGTATGCTTGATATACAAATCAAAGATCCACTCAAGGGTACGGATGGTACTGGTTCCTAACTGCATTTTTAATTACCGTATATTATTTCCATAGTTAGATTTTACACTATATGCAAAACTGACAAGCTCAGGTTGAACAACTTATTCCGGCTACATTAGGCTCATTATTATCCATAGTTCAAAGAACTCAGAATATTATGATCCAGATAATTCAGTCTACCCACAACTTCATTTGCCTGCTCATCATGAGCTATTTGTGGAATCAAATGCTGTGCTTGTCTTGGTAACATGCATAAACTCATTTGTAGCAGAAGCAATCCTGATGTTAATAAAGTGCAACTGCCAGAAAGGTTGTAAAACCGTGAGCTGCAGCTGCAAATAAAATAACACCCCATGCACTGAACTGATTTTGAGCAAAGCAATATACCATCAGCTAGTCCAACGGAGACCAATAGTGACACAGATTAGTTAACTTATCATATGTTTCAACAAAGTTGCGGAAATGTTGTCAAATAACAGATCAATATATTGTCCTATATTTTTCATGTATGATTTTGCACTTGAATTATTATGGTTTAGAATATTTTCAAGTAATAACTTGTTTCATATATTAAGAATATCCCATAATAACATATTTCACAGAATCACGTAATCATAGAGCTGCAAGAGACTCCAAGGGTCATCTAATACACCCCCCTGCAATCTCAATTTAAGTCTGGCTTCTTTTATAATGAAGGTTACTGTTGATTTTAGACATTGTGCACTTACTGGACACTGACCATAAATAGAGCAGCATGTGCAAAAACAATCACAAGGAATTTCTTACAAGTCATCGCACTGCTTACTCATTTGAAACAGTACTTTAAATTTTGACAAATATGCCTTGTGGTATCTGCACCTCAGACCAGAAGTATCACCAGAACAAATGGATATTTGCTAAAACTGCCATAATGGGCCATAATGACATTGCAACATGACGTGATGATGTCATGTCACGTTGCACCGTCATAACAGATTGGCTCTGGCGCCGCAACAGCAACTGGACCGGGGCCTCTGCCTCCGCACGCCACAGCCACCAAGTGCTGCTCGCTGCCTTACCTCTGGTGCTCAGGTCCTGGTTCAGTAGCCACTGCCGCGGACGATGCTTGGCTGGCACAGTGGGCAGCACAAAGAGGCGGTGGGTGGCGGTGCGCAAAGGCGGAGGTGTGCAGAGGCAGTGGCCACAGCAGATAGTGCGCAGAGGCAGCAGTGGAGGGCAGCGTCCAACCACCCACGAGCACCCGCAGCAAAAATTCCCAGGGCACCCTGGAGTTGGTGCCAGGGCATCAGAGCCTTAGCCAGCACCTTCATCCCACAGATGAACATCCCCCACAGCAAACACTAATATTTTTTAAAAGGATCTTAAAGAGTACTGAGGACTTTTACTTTGGGAGCTCATGGACAACAGAGATGGTCTGTGCTACAGGGGTTAGTGGCATTTGAATATTTTGTTCCATATTGCATTGTTCAAAGTAACACAATCATTAAGAAGGCTCCAATGAAACAGGATTAGCATCCCACTTATTACGTTTCTGGTCCACTGGCTGGTAGAAAATATTCTGAAACCAAATGGGAAGCACCCAGATATGGATTCTTGAGGGGAACATCAGTGGTTGCATGCTGCTGGCCCTTGTGTCAATCTCAGACTCTCCTCTCCTTTTAAGTATAAATAGATTGTATATACAAACACAGTGTATCTTAGACACAGAGTGCATGTGCACACAGGGAGCATGACTTGGTTAGGAATTCTACACCAGATAATTATGAAATAGGGGTGCCACAGGGTTCTGTCTTGGGCCCTGTCTTATTCAACATCTTTATCAACGACTTGGATGATGGACTCAAGGGCATCCTGATCAAATTTGCAGATGACACGAAACTGGGAGGGGTGGCTAACACCCCAGAGGACAGGATCACACTTCAAAACGACCTTGACAGATTAGAGAACTGGGCCAAAACAAACAAGATGAATTTTAATAGGGAGAAATGTAAAGTATTGCACTTGGGCAAAAAAAATGAGAGGCACAAATACAAGATGGGTGACACCTGGCTTGAGAGCAGTACATGTGAAAAGGATCTAGGAGTCTTGGTTGACCACAAACTTGACATGAGCCAACAGTGTGACGCGGCAGCTAAAAAAGCCAATGCAATTCTGGGCTGCATCAATAGGAGTATAGCATCTAGATCAAGGGAAGTAATAGTGCCACTGTATTCTGCTCTGGTCAGACCTCACCTGGAGTACTGTGTCCACTTCTGGGCACCACAGTTCAAGAAGGACACTGACAAACTGGAACGTGTCCAGAGGAGGGCAACCAAAATGGTCAAAGGCCTGGAAACGATGCCTTATGAAGAAACGGCTAAGGGAGCTGGGCATGTTTAGCCTGGAGAAGAGGAGGTTAAGGGGTGATATGATAGCCATGTTCAAATATATAAAAGGATGTCCCATAGAGGAGGGAGAAAGGTTGTTTTCTGCTGCTCCAGAGAAGCGGACACGGAGCAATGGTTCCAAACTACAAGAAAAAAGATTCCACCTAAACATTAGGACGAACTTCCTGACAGTAAGAGCTGTTCGACAGTGGAATTTGCTGCCAAGGAGTGTGGTGGAGTCTCCTTCTTTGGAGGTCTTTAAGCAGAGGCTTGACAACCATACGTCAGGAGTGCTCTGATGGTGTTTCCTGCTTGGCAGGGGGTTGGACTCGATGGCCCTTGTGGTCTCTTCCAACTCTATGATTCTATGATTCTATGAAATAGGATCACAAAATTCTTTTTTTTATATATATAACCCTGCTATGCTACCATTCTGGAGAGACTTATACTGAACAGAACCTATTTTGATACGCTGGGAATGCATAGATAGCCATGAATACTTCACCATACAAATTTATAGATAGCAATAAATGACATTTTAAGCCGAGGCCTCGCCCTGTTTTCATCACACATTACTGCTCTTGCTCAACAAGTGGGACTTGTAGCAAAAGGTTTCACTGTGGAATGCTCCTGTTCAGAGGGCCAGTCAGTCAGTATCTTGTGACCATTAAGCATTTTCACTGAAGTGTTTTTGTGGGTGACTCTCACTCAGGGCTGGCCCACCCATGAGATGGGATGAAGCAGCCACCTCAGGCAGCGGAAGCCCCTGAGGCAGCATCCACACAGTACCAGCATTGATGATGATTTCTGGCAAGATATGGCTGAAATCTCATGAGATCTCATGGAGCACGAGAGATCTCTTGAGATTTCAGCAAGATCTCGCTAGATCTCATTGGAAATGGGCGCAGGAACCACTTCTCCGCCAGTGATGGAGGCAGCACGGTGGTGGTGCTGGCAGATTTGGGTAGCGTGGTTCTGCGGTTTGAATCCCCATGACATCTCAGCACCAAACATTAGGGAGAGGGGAGGGGTAAGGTCATCTCAGTGCAATGTGTGTGTGTGTGGGGGGGGAAGGTTTAGATCAGGGGTGGCCAACTCCCAAGAGATTGCGATCTACTCACAGAGTTAAAAACTGGCGGTGATCTACCCCCTTTTGGGGGGTTCAGGTCAAAGTTGTTGAGTTTTTTCAGGGAGGAGAAAAAATGCTGAGCTTTTTTTAGGGGAGCCACAGTTGTTCAGCTTCTTTGGGGGAGCCAATGATCTACCAGTGATCTACCGCAGACGTCCAGTGATCTACCAGTAGATCACAATCTACCTGTTGGATGTGCCTGGTTTAGATCTTCCCATCCCTCTATGTTGAGATCAAAGGAAAGAAAGTGTGGATTCAAGAGATAAAGAGAGAGGGAAAGAGACTCAGTGAGGGGAGAAGGCGCATGTGTGTGAGAGGGAGAGGGAGAGAGAGAGAGAGAGAGAGAGAGAGAGAGGGAGAGACTGCGGGATGAGCATATGTGGGTAAAAAAGCAAAGAGAGCCCCACCAACACTCACCAGCAGCTCTGGCAACTGACCCACTGCCCACTGTTCCATGCAGTTCCTGGGAGCAAAAAGTTTGCCCAACTCGGATGTGAGTTACTATCTCCATGTGAGGCTGAAAGGGTGGCTTGCCTAAGGCTGCCTGCTATTGGTAGAGCTGAGTTTGAAACTGTGGACTTTCTCAGTTTTTCAGCCATAACAGAAGATACACAAAGCAGGGGAACATTGTAGTCCTGTAGCTCTCGTGGGACTTACTCCCAAGTAACTGTGAACAGGAATGCAGCCTTGGCAATTAAGAGAGAACCACTACAGTAATGAAAAGAGTTTGGCAAAGGAAAAGTGGTTTGCAAGAATTACAGGTCAAGCTTCATAGATAATGTTATTGTTTGTCTATCAGGTTACAATTTCCTTTCAAGGCTGGAATACTGTGCACATTTACTTGGGAACAAGCCTCACTGAACTTTATAGGACTTACATCTGAGTAAACATGCATAGGATTGTACCACACGTAACTTAAACCCAAGACATTTCAACTAAAAAAATGAATTGTCAGAGTAAATATTGCAATTCGTTCCAACATGCCTATATATCCACTTGCATTTATGTTGGCTAGATACAAGCCTAGAATTGGAATGACTACGCTGGCTCTGGGACAAGGAAGAGAATCCAGAAACATGATCCAAGGTTTCCATGTGCCCTGCCAACCAATCAGAATTTAGGGTATGAAACAGACATGTCTGAACAGAAAGAGCTGAATAAATATTACCTCTCCACCATTGCAACTGATCAAAGTGTGACATTCTTCTTTGCTGCTAAGGAGGTCATACAGGACACAATGTATAGCATAAATCTGGAATCACTTTATGCCTTTAAAATGGATTACTTCATAATAAAGAAACATCTGTTATAGTTCACAACTACAATTGGAACTGATAGGATTCTGAAAATAAAAGGCGCCCTTTCAAGTTATACAACAAGTAAAAACAAGTACATTTAAAAACATTGTATGGATCATCACAGTGCTTATAAAGTTCAATTAGATACATCAATGAAAGGTTACTCTTTCTCATCAGAAAACTACACACCTCCACGTGCTGCCAGGTGAGATGCTCCCAATCAGGCACGTTAACCCCTCAAATCATTGCCAACAAAGGGGTAAAACAGGCTTGCGTCTTAGTCCCATATTTATTCAACCTTTTCTTAAATGACCTTGCACTGCTTACATGGGGTGGGTTGGCCATTGCCCAAAGCTCAGATCCATCCATGTTCCCATCTTACTATATGCCGACGACACAATCATCTTGTGTCGCACAAGGGTTGGCTTGAAGCGGCTTTTGTGCTGCTGCCAGGAATATTGTATAGCCAACAGGCTGCAACTGAACTTTGCAAACTCTAAAGTGCTTGTTTTCTCAAGATCTTGGAAGCCTCAAAGGTGAGAGATCAGTGGAAACCTGTTGGAACAGGTTTATTTTTTTAAATATCTAGGCATCCACTTCCAATATAACGTCTTCTGGCAACACCATTGTAAACTCACACTTAATGGGGTGGATACTCTAGCTCTGGCTACCACCCATTTCTGCTTTAACAGAGGAAATTAGTTTGTCCCAGCTGCACTAAAGGTCTTTAATGTCAAAGTAGGCCGAAAACTCCTGTATGGCATCCCATTATGGATTGGTGCTGTTATGTATTGAAGTTCTCACCCAGGCCACCAGGGGGAACTGTGTACAGTGGTACCTCGGGTTAAGTACTTAATTCGTTCTGGAGGTCCGTTCTTAACCTGAAACTGTTCTTAACCTGAAGCACCACTTTAGCTAATGGGGCCTCCCACTGCTGCCGCGCCGCCAGAGCACGATTTCTGTTCTCATCCTGAAGCAAAGTTCTTAACCCGAGGTAATATTTCTGGGTTAGCGGAGTCTGTAACCTGAAGCATATGTATGTAACCTGATGCATATGTAACCCGAGGTATCACTGTATATAGTTTTCACTCAGGTCCACATATGTTAATTTAGGCAGGAAACCCTGGGCTGTTGTTGTTACAATGTTGACAGCCGCTGCCTATAAAAGCAGGCTGCTCAGTTCAGTTCAGTCCCAGCTTACTACATATAAAGAACCACTTGGAGAAATCTCTGTGTCAACTGCTATGTCCACCCACAACTTAATAGGCGCAGTTAACCAATCCATCCTCTTTAACTTTCCATATGCTGGCAGAATCCCACCACTCCAAATAGCTGGCTCACAATGAGAGCAAAATCAGAACCTGTGGTCTCTCACTTGAGTCACTGCTTACGCTCCCACAACTGGAGGCATTCCAGGCAATCAAGTGCAGAATCCTAGAGACTGAATTCCAAACCCTTAGCAGCCCAGCCAATAAAACCTGTTCTCCCTGGGGTTGGGAATTCCAGCCTTGTTTGGCCAGGACACTCCATATTTACATCACTTTTATGATCCCCAACTACACAGAGCTCTTTCCCGCACAAAATTTAAGGTCTTGCCTTCTGCAGTTTTGCAAGTAGATTCTCGAAAACCCCATATTCTGTAAGATACTGTCCTTGTGGCACAAAGCAGGTCAAATCCATCACACGTCTTATTTTATTGCCCATTTCATGCAAAAGTATATGATAAGTATTTGGCCTCCTTATTGAAAGAGGGGATTTATCACACTGCCTCTTCTAGGGTGTCTTATCTGCTGAACAATTGTAGTAACAATGTTGTGGAGAATGTGGCAAGATTTTTGAGTGCCGCCATGAAATTATGTCAGCATAGGTCCCAAGAGTCATTTTCGTACCTCACAAAGTCTGGACAATTTTATCCTAAAGTATCTCCTACTATGTTTCGCTAACTGTGTTGTGTTCTGATGCATGTAAATGATGAAGATTGACTGAAGTTCAATTAGATATCAGCTGCACGATAGGCATGATATATGGCCACTTTATACTATGCGGCCAAAATGGCATCATCCATATAAAACTCAGCAAGCTTGGGGAAATCCTAAGTTTCGAAGAATTACCAAAAAACAAAACTTTAGGAGGGAAAGAAGAACTCTAAGTAGGAACACCTCTTTGGGGACCGAACATGTACAGTCGGAACAGATGGGAAGAGAAGATGAAAACTGGAGGGGGGGTTGCAATGTAGTATCTGAGAAAAGGAAAAGGCATCCCTGGCCAGCACCCAGAAGAGGGGGGCGCCACACTGCAATGTCCTGTTCCAAGTCCCACTTGTGTCTATTAAAAGCCAGCTCTTAACGCTCATGCTTCAAAATCTTTTTCATTCCCTCCTCTCTTGCAGCAGAGGGCAGGGCTACGCCCACAGGCCCTGCTCCTGACTACGCATGTTCAGCTGAACATATGAGAAAGACCTCTACAGACATACAGAGGAACATATGGGCAGAGGAACTTGGGTGCTTGACTGTACAGGGTTCTCAGTCATGTGGATTTCCCTAGAGCATGCAGCTGTACCTGCATAGGGGCCCTTTTTATGCATGTAGTTGAACACTCATAGGCTGGGGGGTCCAGTGGTGTAGTGGAGGGCACAGAATTTTGAGGGGGCACAACCTGGTACCCCCACCACAGGCTCCCTTGCCGAGGCTGCGTGGCTGCCACCTTCTGAAACCATGGGGCGGCGAGTGACGCCTGAGCCGGGCCTTCAGGGCTGCAGCAGTGCCTCCTTCTGGCAAAGGGAGGCCTGCCCCTGGGCGGAACTCCCCTGGCCTAAGCCTGGACTTTTCCCTTTCTTGGGGCCTCCCTCCCGGCATGTGTCCTTGGGGGAGGAGCATGACCAACGGCAGGAGCACAGAGAGGAGAGCTGCTTGCTCGCCCTCATGCTGCGCAGCCAAAGAGAGGAAGGCAAGGAAGGGCTGCACTTGGCGCATCGGCCTGCTCTCTGCCGCCATCCTCCTTGACCCGCTGCAGCCATGGCTCTGGCGCTGCTGGTGCAGCCAAGCCTGCCAAGGAGACCAGCCCCCCCTATTGGTAGCTCAACAAGCTGAGAGAGGAAACGCAGGAACTAGTATGTGACCTCTATGAGGAGCAGCCGCCGCTACAGGGGTGCAGCAAGTGAAGTCCACCTCTTGCCTCCCACGCAACACTCAGAATGAGGTTAGGGGGCACAATCCTTGCCTTGCCCCAGGCACTGGCAGCGCACACTACGCCACAAGGGGCACTCTGTGGGCCTGCTGCCCTCTAGGGCCTGTGGGTGTGGTCCTGCTCCTCCTCTCCCTGTGTTCACTGAAGCACAGAGAGGAAGAAGTCAAAAGGGTATATAGCAAACTGTGCATTTACACTGGCAGTTTACACATGGTTTAGTGTTGGCTCCCTTTCTACCAACCACTGTATGACTGGCATTGTTAACTGCAGTTCAGTGTTAAATCTGCCAGCTGTTTGCTAACCATGGTTTCCTAACTATGGTACAGCATAATGTTTGAACTGAGCCAGTAAGAAGGGTTCTGGAATAGAGTGAAACTTCTGTCGCCCCTGTGAAAGTATGTCATTTTAAATCAGAATTCTCCATACTCTCTTACGTATTTCAAGGAACTATATTTATTTCAAGATAGCTATTGTTTTTTCTTCTTAGCCTGGAGATAAATTAGGGAAGAACAGCAGTAGCTTAATCGCCATAGTGCAAATTGTACAGAAGTGGTGCCCTTTACTGCTGAAGTTACTAGTGAAGCAAATTATGGCTCTTTGAAAATGCACTCTAGGAAACAGAATGCAGGTCATAAAAAGGGGCTGACTCAGTTTTTGGTTTCCCCCACTTAGTTATATGGCACTAAGCACACTGGCTGGAATCTATTGAACAGCAGGCTGAGGGCCAAACCTGACCCAGACTCCAGCCACTAAGATCACAAGAGAAGCCCCCACCCTGTTATGTCCCTGCAACGTAACTCCCACCCCCCATTTACAAATGAATGGCTGCCATAGATTACAACTGTTCATGTTTCCCGTTTGAATAGTTAAGAAGTAAAGGAAACCCTTTAATAGTTTAAAGGTCTACACAGGGTTTCTACCATCTGCTCCATATACAGTTTCTCTCTCTCTCTCTCTCTCTCTCTCTCTCTCTCTCTCTCTCTCTTTCTCTCTCTCTCCAAACAAAGTCACAGCAAGCACAAATTCAATACATCAGAGCACAGGCTGCTTTGTGGTCAGTACACCTCTAGGTAATATTTATACAATGCAAAGCTTTGAGCATCATTTTTAAATATTCCATTTATTTCCTCAAAGTCACCACACTAAAGTGGGGTGGGAAATTAAGGGCTAGGTAGAGTTGGTAGATAGCTAAACTTGAGTTCATTAGCAGTTCTGACATAATTTCATAAAGTCTTGGTTATCATTATCACATTACAAACCATGGGCGTGGGGGGGGGATGGGGTGGCAGCTGCCTCTCCTAGATCAATTAAAACATTAGAAATATTTACTGTAACTAACTGACCAATCACTTTGGTTCTGCTCCCCTGAACAAAAGTCCTGCCCCCCCAACAAAAATCCTGGCTCTGTCCACGCAACAAACTGTAATGATCTCATACAGTACATGGCATCATTGAAATTGTCCCTCAGCCTACAGCAGAATCGTTGTTTGTATCAGGACCAATCTAGGAGCTTATGGACTATTTATTATTATGAGTTAATCCTGTTTATTTCAGTGGAGTGATTCATGTCTTGTAGGGGTGTGCATCAGCTCTGTGCATACCCCAAATAACAAAGCAACTTGGGGTGATTCAGGTCATGCTCTCACATTCCCAAGGTGGATTGAACTGCTAACAAGGCATATTGGTGTGGAGGAGGACCCCTCTATATTTCTGAGTCACTATGCAAACTTAGTTTTTCTTTAAAAAATAAAATAAATAATAATGTGTGACCTCTCTCCCTACCCTGCCCACATTTTAATTTTTGAGAAATGAAAGCAATCTGAGGGGAGAAATGCTCAGAGCTTGAGAGGGGAGGAGGTGATATTTTGTTTTAACAGACAGGTCTAGCTTTTATTCACAATAAATAAAATAAAATCCATTGAATCCAATCACAGTGATTTTGGGGAGGGCTGTTGAAGTCAATAGAGTGGGTTGTCATTTTTTATTTTAGTTTTTAGTTTTGACTATGAGACCATCATGCAAGTATTATAATATTTTTTAATCTAAAAAAGGTTTTGAATGAAATTATACACAAAGATCAGGCGGGTTTCCTACCAGGCAGATACATGCACAACAACGTGAGAAATACAATAGATATTTTAAAGTTTTTGGAAGAAAGATCTGATAAAGAGGCCATTCTGATGCTGATAGATGCGGAGAAGGCCTTCGATAACGTTTCGTGGAACTTCTTGAAAAAATCTATAGAAAGAACAGGACTTGGAGAAAATTTTAGTAGGGGTACTGAGGCAATATATCGAAATCAGAGAGCCATACTTGACGACGAGATAACTGAAGAATTTAAGATAGGCAAGGGGAGCAGGCAAGGTTGTCCTCTCTCACCCTTATTATTTATTATGGTACTAGAACTCTTAGCGATTGCAATAAGGAAAGATTCAGATATAAAAGGTATAACAGTGGGAATGAAATCACGTAAGACAAAGGCCTTCACATATGCCTTGATTTTAACCACTGAAAATCCAGAAGAGAGTTTTCCAAAAATATTAGAAAGAATTCTTGAATTTGGAAAAGTGGCAGGATTTAAATTAAACAAAAATAAGACCAATATGTTAGCAAAAAAATGACAATGCAGAAAAAAAGAAGAATTACAGAAGATATCAGGATTGGCAGTAGTAAACAAAACTAAGTATCTGGGAATCTGGCTGACAAACAAAAATAGTAACTTATTCAAGAATAATTACATAAAAATTTGGAAAGAAATCAAAAGAGATTTGGAGATTTGGAAAAAGTTAAGATTATCACTTTGTGGCAGGATATCAGTAGTAAAAATGAATGTGTTGCTTAAAATGATGTTTTTTATTTCAAATGAAACCAATTATTAGAGGGGTGGGATGTTTCAAATTATGGCAAAAAGATCTATTGAAAATTTTTTGGCAGTATAAAAAATCAAGAATTAAACATAAACTTTTAATAGATAAAAAAAATAGAGGTGGATTGGCATTGCTTGATTTAAATTTGTATTATGATTCAGTTTGCCTAAATTGGTTAAAAGAGTGGATAATATTACAAGATGGAGACTTACTGGACCTGGAAGGGTTTAATAACCATTACGGGTGGCATGCTTATTGAGGATATGAAAAGGTGAAAATCCACAGGGGATTTCTTAATCAAATTGTAAGAAAATTGATATATAGAGTATGGGTAAAATATAAAAAATTACTGGAAACTAAGACACCCTGGTGGATTTCACTCTTAGAAGCGATAACGGTAAAAAAGAAAAACATGGAACTAAATTGGGCTACATATAAGGATTTATTAAAAGAAAAAGACAATAAGTTGATATTAAAAGACTATGAGGAAATAAGACAACACTTAACAGGGTGGATTCAGTATCACCAACTAAACAAAGTGTTCAAGGCAGACAAGAAAAAAAGGCTTTACAAATGAAATCTCATTACTTGATAAAGAGTTATTACAAAATAAGACAAAGGTAATTTCTAAAATGTATGAAACACTACTGGAATGGTAGGTTAAGGGTGAACAAGTAAAAGAGGTAATGATTAGATGGGCTACGGACATAGGTAAGCTTATTCATTTATCATCATGGGAAAAATTATAGATGGAGAGTTGGAAATTTACGGCTTGCGAAGCAATAAAGAGAAATTTGATAAATATGTTTTACAGGTGGTATTTAACACCAACCAAAATATGTAAAATGTATAAAACAAAATCAAATCTGTGTTGGAGGTGTAACCAAGTAGAGGGGACATTTCTACATATGTGGTGGACCTGTGATAAAATCAAAGGCTTCTGGGACACAGTATATGAAGAGCTAAAGAAAATGTTCAAACAAAATTTTGTTAAGAAAACTGAACCTTTTTTATTGGGGATAATAGATACAGATATAGCCAGAAAAAATAAGAAAATATTCCTTCATGCTACAGGGGCTGCGAGAACACTGCCATAAATTGGGAAAAAAGAAATAATACCGACAAAAAAAGAATGGCAGCACAAATTATTTGACACTATTGAATTGGCTAGACTGACAGAGGCCCAAGCAAAAATTTCAAAAAGAATGGGAAAAGTATAGAGAATAACTTAAAAAGCAATGCCTTCAAATTAATACCTGTACTTGTTTCGATTAACCTCTGCAAAACAAATTATGGTGTAAAAGCTAAAAATAGAAAGAAGGGGGGGGGGGTAAAAATGAAATAAGAAGGAAACAGTTTACCAAAAATGAAAATAGAACTGTGCTGAAGATGAAGGAAGTCAATTGGAAGAAAAGAAGAACTGAAATATGCTGTGTGGGTGTTTGTGTGTATAGTTTATTTGTTTTGTATAAGCTTCTGTATATTACAGTGGTACCTTGGGTTACAGACGCTTCAGGTTATAGACTCCGCTAACCCAGAAATAGTACCTCAGGTTAAGAACTTTGCTTCAGGATGAGAACAGAAATTGTGCTCTGGCGGCGCGGCAGCAGCAGGAGGCCCCATTAGCTAAAGTGGTGCTTCAGGTTAAGAACAGTTTCAGGTTAAGAATGGACCTCCAGAACGAATTAAGTACTTAACCCAAGGTACTACTGTACTTTGACATCGTTTTTTCTTTTTCTTTTTACGTTTTTGTTTTTCGCTGCTTGTTTATTATTATTATTTTGTTTAGTCTTATGAGTGTGTGTGTTTGTGTTGTAAAAAACTTAATAAAAAAATAGCAAGTGGCAGCGTTAGAACATTGGGTTGGCCTGCTTCTTTCCTAGTCATGTCTTTATAGAATATTAAAAGACTTTAGCTTTGTCAGACTTTAGCTTTGTCAAATCATATGTGTTCCAAATCCGAAGCAAGGTTCCAAACTCTCCAAGTGTCCCTCTTTTCCAGGGATAGTCCTGGAATTATGAAAGCCACCTCAGCTTCCGATTTGATCCCAGAATGTCCCTATTTGCCCTGCCAGCTGCCAAGCTCAAGGAGGGTGAGGATCCTGAACAGCGGTGGCAGAGGCGGCTGTGAGGAAGCATCCTGTTGCCTCTCCACGCCACGGCTGCCAGCCTCCTCCTTTGAGCAAGGAGGGGAGAAGCTGCCACCGACAAGGCCCAGCTCTGAGGTGGGCAGGAAGAACGTGGATGAGGAGAGGAGCGCAAAAAGTCTGGATTAAAAAAAACAACAACACTTTGTGTGTCCACGTCAAATCTTGCCCCTTTCTAAAATGTATTTATTGGGGTGTCTCTTTGTGTAAATCTGCCAAAGAATAGAATAGGGATGAAAGGGTTTTCTCAGGGCGATGGAGGGCGTGTGTGCTTGTCCCATTGGCGTACTCATGTTGACACTCGCCTTTCTTCTGATAGGAAAGGAGATGATAGAAAATGGGGGAATCCGGGGAAATCGTGAGAAATGTCCTGGTGAATCAGATGGAAGATTTATCTTGTCTTATCCTCCATGAATCCAAAACTATGCTGTTCAAAGAATCTCTCAAGAAATAAATTGGAAGGGACCCCAAGAATCATCTAGTCCAACCCACTGTGATGCAGGAATCTCAACATGAGGCCCCAAATCCAATTTGAAATCATCCTGGACCCTGCTTAGCTTTGCAAATGTGCTAGCAGTTTTATTGCTACTCTTTTGACATGAGAAGAAATTTAGGGGCAAGGCACTTATGTTACAGGGGGAGTATTAACCCTAATGGGGGTTGGGGAAAGCTTGGAGATGCTTTAAAAAAATCCAGGATTGGAAAACTGGGTTAGATACCATAAACCTGCCTCTTTGACCATATGTTCTTGAAGGAATAAAAAAAGCTCTTGTGTAATCAATCTTATCCTGGAGAAGCCTATTTTTCATGAGGCTCTAATTGAACTTTCCTTCTCTCTTTTAAGAAGCTATTACTGACGTCAAGGTCCCACAGACTCGCAGGGAGGGCGTACTTAATTGAAAGAAAGACATGGAGGCAGCACTACAAAACTGCTAGCTCAGTTCTCTGCACTTTGTAACAAATACTATATGCTGCTATGAATAAAAGAGAAAATGTGACTGAATAAAGCAGATTAGATTGTTAGTGGTTGACTGCCATTTGTTTGTTCTGAAAGAAAGGCAAGTCCAGATCTTATACAGTGGTACCTCTGGGTGAGAACAGGATCCGTTCCAGAGCCCCGTTTGTATCCTGAAGCGAACGCAACCCGCACCTGCGCGTCTGTGGGCCGTGATTCGCCGCTTCCGCGCAGGCGCGTGACGTCATTTTGAGCGTCTGCGCATGCGCGAGCGGCAAAACCCAGAAGTAACGCGTTCCGTTACGTCCGGGTCGCCGTGGAGAGCAACCCAAAAACGCTCAACCTGAAGCTACTTCAACCCGAGGTATGACTGTACTTCCATATCTACACTTCAAACTCATTATTAGAGATTATTCATGGTTTTCTTCAGCCCACAAAGATATTGACCTCTATGACCCAAGTTCAGTTGGAAGGGACCTCGAGGGTCATCTAGTCCAACCCCTTGCATTGCAGGAATCCTGCCCACAGCCATCCCTGCCTGGGCTCAAACCACCAGCCTTCTGGTTAACAGCCAGATGCACTGACCCAGGACCCAAAAGAAGCAACAGCAACTTTCTATAACCCTTTCCGGTTTGATCACCTGGGGGTTTTCAGGGTTGAGGTTGTCTCCCCTTTTCCCAGTTAGATTTATGATAGGCACTAAGCCCCTTTTGTCAGAATGAAGTGCAAATATATTTGGACTAGGTTGGGTGATATCTGGTTTTCAACATCACAATATATCACCAGCTAAACATCACGATATTTCGATATATCACGATATCTGAAATAAGGCTGGAGCTATGTGGAGGTGAACGTGGTAATATGCTTGGCAACTGCTGCTACTTATGGGTCTAATTCAAAAACTGCTAAAATTTTACTTACCTTTAACATATTGTTACAACTGCTATGTTATAGTACTATTGTAGCAATAATGTTTAAATTAGAACATTTTCTCTAAAATTAAAGTAATCAGTAGCATATATATCAAAGGTAAGGTGAGAGAATGTTCCCTAAAAATTTAATTACATTACTAAACAAGAAAAAAAGCCAATTCATTGTGACACTTTTAACTATTCAAATATAATTCACCACTGAGTCTTATACATCCCACACCAGTTATATGATTGATTGACAGTGCACCCAAAATTTCACATTTAATATCAATATATTGATTTGTTATTAATAATAACAAATGTGTGAGAAATCAAAGGGGTGGGGGAAGAATTGAGAAGAGTTCTAGAGTAGGGAGTGGGACTGGAGGAGAAAATGGGGGGCATAACGAGGGGGAGAGACACAGATGCAGATGGAGGGAAAGGGAAGAGGCTCAAAAGGCAGAGCAGGGCCCTTTTTTTCTTTAACTCTGAAGCAACTTGCAAGCCAGCAAGCATCTGGAGAGCATATTTCGAGAGTGCATTTCCCTCCTGCTTGAACTGGGGAGGGGAGTGCCGGAAGTATGGGGCTGGCTGCTTAGGCTGGGTTAATACGAAACCTCTGGGCTGCTTCTTCCTCAAAAGAAAGGCACACATAACAAACACAGGGGGTCCCCCACTTTTATTCTGAAGCAAGTCCCAAGCCAAGCATCGGGGGGGGGGGGAGGGGGGAGTTCCACAGACAACTAACAAAGGGCGCCAAGCATCAGCTGGCTTTACACATCTGAGCACACCAACAAATGGGGGGGGGAGAGAGAAGGTGGAGCAAGGAAGGAAGCAATTTGCAGCACAAGGCAAAGGGGGGGGGGAGAGATGAAGCAGCATCACACACTTCCAGCCAAACATCTGCTGGCTGCAGACAATCAGGAGGCAGGGGAGACTGTGTAGCTATGGCAGGGGAAAGCTGTTTCTGAAAGATCTGTTTCTCAAAGAGGCAGCGCTTTTTGCTTAGCCTGTAACCGGTTTTTGTAGCTGTTTGTAGTGATGGCAAGGGAGAGATTTTTCAGCAGCCTGCTGGCTGTTGACTGAGGCAGAGTTAGCAAAGGCTGTACACACAGCAAGAAGCATACGTTTCCCGGTTTTTCCAATATTGTGATTTTTTAATACCACGCACATGATTTGTGATATATTGAAAGGTCATTTTCAAAAAACAAACAGTTTTCACAATTTGATTTAAAATTCAATATCAGACAATATATCAATTTATAGCATAGCCCTAATTTGGACTGCTAAATGGATATTGCTAAATTTATTCTTCTGTACCTCTTATCAGGTGCTTTGAGTTTCCTTCAGGAAAGTAACTTAAATGGAAACCATTGCAGTGATACCTTGGTTCTCGAATTTAATCTGTTCCGGGAGTCCATTCGACTCCCGAAACAGTTTGAAAACCAAGGCGCAGCTTCTGATTGGATGCAGGCGCTTCCTGCACTCAGTCAGAAGCCGCGGAAGCCATGGAAGCCACGTTGGATGTTCGGCTTCTGAAAAACGTTCGCAAACCAGAACACACACTTGGTGAGTGTTTGTGGTGTTCGGGAGCCGATTTGTTCGAGAGCCAAGCTATTTGATTACCAAGGTACCACTGTCTACTGAGAGCAAGGCAGCATGTAGGGATGGGGGAGAAATTTGATTCAATTCACATTTAAAGCTAACCATAAAAAAATTCTACTTTCTGAAACAATAGATGAACTGAAGCAGAACACCTTTCAATAGCCCCACTTCTCTGAATTTTGCAATGCAGTTCTCTAGCCAATAACTGGGTACAAAAATGCATACATTAGGGTAAAGTGTGCATAACATTCATATATTAGTGTACACTGTATTGCAAAAATGCATTAAATTTAGGAAATTTCCTTTGCAAAAATGTGTGTTTTAGGCAAAATAGCATACAAAAATGTGTGTATTACAAATTCACTGATGAATTTTCATCAAGTTTTTTAAAAATAAATGATGTAGAAATGTGGAGAAATGAAATTAAGGTTGGAATAATGAGAAAATGAGAGAAACTGCAACCAACAGATTTGTCTCTCTCTAGGTACACATTACAAACATCATGTAAATAATTACGTATCAGTCAGGCTCTGACTGCAGAGAGCTTTCAGGGTTTATCTGGAGGCAAGCAAAGAGAGTTATTAGCTGCCTTTCTCATTTTCTATCCCCCTCTTTAGCTCCTAATTTTTCCTGAAATTACATATGACAAGGCAGGATCTGAATATATTAAACAAGTAAGACAAGTTCCATGTGATGAATGTAACATGTGGCCTTGTTATCTGTTACAACATGATTTGGAAGATTCTCTGCTTAGCAAAAGTTACTAAGAAATACATTTCTGCTGGGTAACTCTGGAAAGAGTGAATAATAAGGCAGACTACAACCCAACCATGCTGCCCTTCCTTGGTTAATTGCATTCCTTCAAGCTTCAGAGCTATATTGTTTCATTTTCATGCTTTTGGCTTCCATTATATAGTTAATCTACTGATTTTTCCTCTGCAGCCAGAATTATCTTGCATAGTTTAAAACAGCTTCCTCATGGTATTCTTAATCACGTTTTATGTCTTGGTGGAAATGCCATTTTGAGGGCATCAAATATTATGTTATCATTACAGGTATCAAAGAGAAAATTCCTTCCAGTAGCACCTTAAAGACCAACTAAGTTAGTACTTTAGTTAGTTGGTCTTTAAGGTGCTACTGGAAGGAATTTTTAAATTTTGTTTTGACTATGGCAGACCAACACGGCTACCTATCTGTAACTGGTATCAAAGAGAAACAACACACTGAATCGGAGTACAGAGGCGTTTTCTGACTGGAAAGTCCAAACGAAATACACAAAAGGCCAGAATGGATATTCTCCCACTCTTGTTCTAGCCCTTTGTGTATAGCAAATGTGAGTGTACCAGCCGTTTCCCCTCGTCTGTTGCTCCAGTCTTGCTGCTGCCATCTTTGGCTGTGTACATGCATAAAATCCTTGTGCCAAAAAAACGTGGTTAGCCCCCTGGAAAAAATACAATACAACCAACCACACAATTTTGGTTTAAACACATAAATCACATTAACATGTACTGTCCATTTGTAGATAGCCAGCAGGGCTGGCCCACCCATGAGGTAAGGTGAGCTGACCATCTCAGGTAGCAGGATTCACCAGGGCAGCAGATCCCAATGTCAGACTTTCTTCCCTCCCTTGTTTCTGATGTAGATCTTCTCTCATCCCCCTTTCCCTGGTAAGAAGCTATTTTGGGGTTCACCTCAGGTGCCAAAATGATTTGGGCCTGCCCTGATAGCCTGGGACAGTGGAAGTGAGGCTGGTGTGCTGGGGAACCACAAAGGGGTGGTGGACAGTATTCCAGGCAAATGCAACAGCATAGCAGAGGGCAAAAAAATCTGAATTACAAAAGCGGACTCTTCATCCATCAAGACCCCTCCTTCAAACCTATTTGCTTTATCGAGCAAGATCAGTTGTACAATGTTTTAAATCAAGGGGTAAATGAGGTGGTGCATGGGGTACAAGAAAAACAACACATAAACTGCAAATTGAGGCAAAATGCAAGTACACCTATTGCACAATTAATATTAGAAAACAGAAGGAGGTGGAGCAGAAAATGAGGCAGAGCCAAATGATGGCATTGCAGCACGCTGGAGGATCCCTAATTATTAACATACCTGCACAACTATTAATGTTCATATAGAACCCAATTTGTGACAATTTTCCTAGTTTGATATACTAATTAGTTTTTGCCCCATTTTATTCCCTTTTTTACCGACAGGATCCCTCCACACTGGAAACAGAGTCTGAAGAGTATAATCCCCATATATAGCAATTGCAGCTTAATTGGGAGCATAAAAATCAATCATAAGTCTCTGCAAGAGTCATGTTTAAGGTATGCATTGGTTTAAACAGGGAGCAGCACAGCAGTGCAAGAACTAACGACTCTTCAAAGTCTTATCTCCAATTTAGTTTTGTACTTCCCTCATATTCCAAAAGGTTCCTTAATGTAGGTCTTAGATTAACCTGTCATGGTTCCAGCCACTATAAAACTAAGAACAAACACATTCAGCACTCTTGGTCAACACATTTCTAAAAAGCATAATTTATATGCTACTAAACATTAACTGTGCAGTCTTATACATGGATGATGTACATTTATCCATGCGGGCTTCTGATGAGATGTTTCTGTTTGGATTTAATACATTCCATAAGGCTAGTTGCCTGGTAAAAACAGGGGATAAGTAAATGTGCACACAGTTAAGGGCGAAATAGATCTGGGCAGCCTTGGCAAACATTGTGAAGGGAATTGTAATATTGGGAAAAGGACTGTTCAGGGACATTAGAATCATAGAGTTGGAAGAGACCACAAGGGCCATCGAGTCCAACCCCCTGCCAAGCAGGAAACACCATCAGAGCACTCCTGACATATGGTTGTCAAGCCTCTGCTTAAAGACCTCCAAAGAAGGAGACTCCACCACACTCCTTGGCAGCAAATTCCACTGTCAAACAGCTCTTACTGTCAGGAAGTTCGTCCTAATGTTTAGGTGGAATCTTCTTTCTTGTAGTTTGGAACCATTGCTCCGTGTCCGCTTCTCTGGAGCAGCAGAAAACAACCTTTCTCCCTCCTCTAGGTGACATCCTTTTATATATTTGAACATGGCTATCATATCACCCCTTAACCTCCTCTTCTCCAGGCTAAACATGCCCAGCTCCCTTAGCCGTTCCTCATAAGGCATCGTTTCCAGGCCTTTGACCATTTTGGTTGCCCTCCTCTGGACACGTTCCAGTTTGTCAGTGTCCTTCTTGAACTGTGGTGCCCAGAACTGGACACAGTACTCCAGGTGAGGTCTGACCAGAGCAGAATACAGTGGCACTATTACTTCCCTTGATCTAGATGCTATACTCCTATTGATGCAGCCCAGAATTGCATTGGCTTTTTTAGCTGCCGCGTCACACTGTTGGCTCATGTCAAGTTTGTGGTCAACCAAGACTCCTAGATCCTTTTCACATGTACTGCTCTCAAGCCAGGTGTCACCCATCTTGTATTTGTGCCTCTCATTTTTTTTGCCCAAGTGCAATAGGCAGTGCGGGAGAAGGAATGGAGGGTTAGTGAGAAAGAAGAAAGTATTTAACATTTGTGAAGTACATCTGGCGAGGGTGTGGTGATAGAGGCAGAACAAAACAGTGAGAGGGGGCAGAGTGGTTGCAAGGTGCTGGGAGATCCAACAGTCTGCAGTGCTAAGGAGCACCCCTCACAGGAACCCCCAGGCAACACCACAGCATTGCAAAGGACACGACTGGAGGAAAGGACTGCAGGGTTGGCTCATTTTACAAGAAAGCATACAGCCTTCGAGGGTTATCACATGCAAGAGAAAAGTTATTCCTTCCCTCCCTTGTAATGAAAATGGTTTTCACCATGGTGGTTGTGCAGGTTTCAAACCCCATCCACAGGCAGCGCAAAATCAGGGTGCCCTGGGAGGAAGGGTGAGCTGGAGTCGGAATCTCCTTTCTTGTAATTTGAAGCCATTGGTTCATGTCCTCCCCTCCGGAGCAGGAAAAAACAAGCTTGCTCCATCTTCCATGTGACAGCCCTTCAAGTTCTTGAAGATGGCTATCATATCTCCTCTCATTCTCCTTTATTCCAGGCTAAACATACCCAGTTCCCTCAAGCGTTCCTCATAGGGCTTGCTTTTCTTGATCATCTTGGTTGCCCTCCTCTGCACACGTTCCAGCTTGTCAGTAGCCTTCTTAACTTGTGTTACCCTGAACGGGTCACAGAACTCCCTGTGTGGTCTGACCAAGGCAGAATAGAGTGGTTCTTAATCAAGAGATGGGACTTTTGTTGATGCAGCCTAGAATAGCATTAGCTTTTTCTGTTGAAGTATCACATTGTTGACTCATGTTGTGGTCTACTGTTAAATGTTTGGAAAAAGTCAGAAGCCCAAGCCAGTATAAGATCCTCAACTATGTTTATTCAACATTTGTCAGTGACAACAACTCACTCATAGGAAAACAAGAACCGATCTGACTGGACAACACAATAATAATGCCGAGCATGATCTGACAGTTGACAGTTGACAGTTGAAAGTCCATGCGCTTACTAGCCATTAGAACATTCATCTACCAACACTTATACGATTGGTTAGAACACACCTTGTAACATAAAATGTGTTAAACCCAATACATAACACTCCTCCCCCCAACCTCCTAACAAAAGGAACAAACATAGTCATCAAGGTGTGCTGGCCTTTTCCGCTCCCACTGGGACCGTCGCGGGTCCTGTGCCCAAGTGGGTGACCGAGGAGGTTCCTCCAGTACCCACGGTCTGAGTGGGGTGGTCAGGGAGGCCGGCTCCGAAGGAGCCGCTGAGGATTCTGACCTGAAGTCGCCCTGCTGTGGTAACTCAGTCACCGGAAACCCGTCTGGTTCCCACCCTGGCCTGGGCACAGAATCTCCCAAAGTACCCATTTCTCTGTCACTGCTCACTCCCAACAGGCACTTTTTCTGTTTTACCTTAAGTCCTGCTGCCTGGAAGCATTGGAGCACTATCCGTAATCTGGCGGCAAAGTCCTCTCTTGACGATGCGGCAATCAGCACATCGTCGGAAAATGGCGTGACTCCGGGAATGTCTTTAAGGAGACGGTCCATTAGGCTCTGAAATAACCCTAGTGCCACACTAACTCCAAACTGTAGGCATTTGACCCTGAAAGCACCCCATGAGTCACATTTGTCTGGGCATCTGTGGTGGCCTCATCAACAGTTAGCTGCTGATAAGCTTGCGCTAAATCCAGCTTCCCGAAGATCTTGGCTCCAGCCAGGGCTGCTAACATGTGGCTCACCACTGGAGCCAGGTACGCGTGGTCCTGCAAGGCCCAGTTCAGGGTGCATTTGTAATCGCCACAGATATGAACTAAGCTGTCCGGCTTAACTGGTGTGACAATTGGGGTTTCCCAGGTTCCCAAAGCTACCAGCTCTAAGACCCCTTGGGCAACTAAGCGATCAAGCTCCTCATCGATCTTGGGTTTAAGCACAAATGGGACTCTACGGGCCTTGACCCAAATGGGTTGCACTGTGGGGTTGAGCTGTAGGGAAATCGGGGGTCTGTTGTACAGGCCCAGGATTCCATCGAAGACTGATGGAAACTCCTGGCAGATTGATTCAAAATCTGCCCCTAGGGAAATCTGATTAAGCCCTGAAATACCTAAGCCTAATGGCCCGAACCACGCTAGGCCTAGAAGGCTAGTGAATGATCCTTCAGTTATGATGAGGTTCAAATTCTTGGTGTACTTCTTAAACTGGACCTTGAAGGTGCCCATCCCGTTTAGCTGGATTCTTTTTCTCTGGAAGTCCCACAGCACTACGGGGGCTGGGTGGAGGAGGACTGCCGTTAAGCCAAAGCTCTTTCAGAGTCTTAGCAGATATTATAGAGCAGGATGAGCCGGTATACAACTCCATAGTGCACGGGGTTCCCTCTATCTTGAGTTGTACCCTAAGCTTATTGGGCCCCGGGGACGGAACTTGAAGTACCCTGGCTGGAGAAATGGACTGTAGCTCCTCCTCTATGTAGCCCTCGTGAACACATTGCTTGGGTCGTGCTCCGGGGGTCTTGGAGCAGCGGACTCGACCAATGTGCCCAGTCTTTCCACAGCGGTGACATGTGGCGTCCCGAAACCTGCATGTCCAACACTCATGGTTTTCTCCGCAGCTGGCGCAGGTCCCTTGAGGTGTGTCAGATGATCGCTGGTTCAACGATGCACTCGTAGCTTGGGAGCGGTGGTGTCGGTTGGATTGATCTGAAGCTCATGGAAATCCTCATTGTGGGAATCTATGGAAGACGACCGGTCTCACTGGATGCGGTGAGTTCTCCTTTTGGTACATGGGCTATGAGCTGCCTCATGGGCGTTATCCTTCTCAAAGGCTGTGGCCATATTCATTGCTTCCATCATCGTGATGTTGTCTTTTGCCAGCAGCTTGCGGTGGAGACAGCTGTTTTGCACGCCACTGATGAACCTTTCAAGAAGTTGTTCCTTGATGTCAGCGAATTGGCAATACATCGCAATCGCCTGGAGTGCTGTGATGTATTCACTTGCTGACTCTTGCGCTTGTTGCTCTCTGTGCGCAAAGTCGTAGCAGCGGTGGTTCTTAGTTGGCTGAGGCGCAAGGTGTCTTGTCATAGCCTGTGTCAGCTCATCGAAAATGCAGGCCTCTAGGTCCCTGGGTGCCATCAGACCTTTCAGTAGAGTGATGGCGGAACTTCCCACCACCGTCAGTAGCACATCCACCTTGTTTGCCTCCCTAGTGAAGCCTTGTAGTCAGACGTAGCTCCTTATTTGGCGGAGCCATAGTCCGGTGGCGGCCGACTTTGACTGGTGGCCATCCTCAGACCTGGAGCAGTCGCTTGTGTGATTGTGGGTGGTTGCGAAGACGCGGCAGGCGCAGTCTCGTTTCCGGGACTATTTGCTAAGTCCAGCATGGTGGTGAGGTAGCGCTTACTGCGAGGCAGCAGGGGCTGCGGTGCGGTCTTGGGACTCTGGCAGCCGGCGGGAGCTCACGAATCCCATCTTCATTGCCACTGTTAAATTTTCAGAAAAAGTCAGAAGCCCAAGCCAGTATAAGATCCTTAACTACGTTTATTCAACATTTGTCAGTGACAACAGCTCACTCATAGGAAAACAAGAACTGAACTGACTGGACAACACAGTAATAATTCTGAGCATGAACTGACCGTTGACAGTTGACAGTTGAAAGACCATGTGCCATTAGAACGTTCATTTCATGTGCCATTAGAACGTTCGTCTACCAACGCTTATACGATTGGTTAGAACGCGCCTTGTAACATAAAATGTGTTAAACCCAATAAATAACATCTACTAAGACTCCTGGATCCTTTTTACATGTACTGCTGATAAGCCAAGTGTCCTCCATCTTATATTGGTGCAGCTGGTTATTCCTGCTTAAGTGTAGAACCTTTCAGGCTGAAAGGGACAAGTGGGACTTAGAAGAACAGAAAGAAAAATCCCTTCTCCATGGGCTTCATGAAGCACTTACCTAGACTTGGGAAGGTTTAAGATGGCAGCACTCATCTGACCACACCACCCATAGGAGCCAATTCCCTAGGTCAGCCCCCTACAAATTGGAATGGGCTGAGCCCCCCCCCCCACCTTGAGGAGCCAGGCCTTGCTGTAACCGTGGCAGGCCATGAGAACACCCAACGGGGCTTGATGCAGGCGCAAGGGGGGGTGTGCCTATGACACCACCTAAATCCACTGTACTTGAACAGTATTATTGCTGTCCACAGAAGCAGCATGCAGGTATGAGAGATTACATTTTCCCTTATTGCTCCTGCTTTGCACTCTTCTTGGGTGCTTTTGCTGGGCAGGAATTGGTGCTTTAGCTCTGTCTGTGGTTGAAGCAAGAGAAACAAAGAACATGATGAGGCAATGCAAGTAAAGCAAAGAAGAGGTGGAGTCTGAGGTGACAGGAACGGAGTTCATCCCTTGGGAAGCAGGGAAAAAAGAAGCGAAGTACAGTCGGAGCAGAGGGGAGGGCCAGGGCAAGTCACAGTAAATGTGACCTCAAAGAAATTACAGAGACTGAGAGCCCTCAGTTTCACCACCTTCCTGACTTTGTTGCTCCCTCATTCTCCAGCCAGCCCCCAATTTATTTGCTTCCAAAGCTCCTTGCATTGTTGAACACAGCTTCCTTCTGCTCCGAGGCCCTGGAGAAAAGCTTATCCCAAGTTTCTCTTTATCTTTGTTTCTCTGCTCTATATGCTTGTGCTGGGCCCAGATAAATTATGTTTGGTTACTGCTTTTAAACTAGGAAGTCAGAATATTTCTGAATGTCGCATGGCATCCCAGCCACTCATTTAGTCCCTACAATGTTTGCAAACAGGCAAGTTGCCGGTAACAGCTTTTAACCTATTGCCATAACATATAAAAACAGAATTAAAAAAATCCTTTCAGTAGTACCTTAGACACCAACTAAGTTTGTCATTGGTATGGGCTTTCATGTGCATGCACACTTCTTCGGATAGTTGGTCTCTAAGGGACGCAGGTGGCGCTGTGGGTAAAAGCCTCAGCGCCTAGGGCTTGCCGATCGAAAGGTCGGCGGTTCGAATCCCTGCGGCGGGGTGCGCTCCCGTCGTTCGGTCCCAGCGCCTGCCAGCCTAGCAGTTCGAAAGCACCCCTGGGTGCAAGTAGATAAATAGGGACCGCTTACTAGCGGGAAGGTAAACGGCGTTTCCGTGTGCGGCTCTGGCTCTGGCCAGAGCAGCGATGTCACGCTGGCCACGTGACCCGGAAGTGTCTCCGGACAGCGCTGGCCCCCGGCCTCTTGAGTGAGATGGGTGCACCAACCCCAGAGTCTGGCAAGACTGGCCCGTACGGGCAGGGGTACCTTTACCTTTACCTTTTTAAGGTGCTACTGGAATGAATTTTTAAATTTTGTTTCAATTACGGCAGACCAACATGGCTACCTACCTGTATCTAGAAATATAAAAACAGTGGCTTCTTATTTCTATATGAAGACATATTTGAAATTTAATTCAAACAATCTTTCACACCATTTGGGAAGCTCAAATATTCAGCTGCCTGATGGGAAAGGAGGAAACAGGATCATACTCTGACTTGTCCCTTACCCCACCCTGGCAAGCATATTGGACTACATTTGTGAATAAGGAAACCTAGACAAGGGTTAGAGAAGGAGCATTTTGGAAATGCTCACATCTCTGAAAAGGAAGGAGGCCTGTGCCTGTCTCATGCTCTGGAAACTCTGGGAACAAAGGAACAGTGATGAAAAGATTCTGCCATTAACTACTGCTCTCAGGATGTTCTTGTCTCTTTTGTGGCTTGCTTTGTTTAGGGGCGATGCTCTTGATGGTAGGCTGTGTTAGTGGACAGCTTTGTTGTTGTCATTATTCTCTCTGTGTAATTGCCACCCTCCTCATCCACAAGCTGTGTGCTGGACCACAACCAACATTAGCCAGGAGTCAGTGGCTGACACATCAGGCCTTATTACCCATGTTTCCTCCTTCCTCTTCTTAGGTGCTTTAATGGTTGCCAAGGAGACCTGTCAGTGCTGTCAACTGGACAGTCTTGATTCTAGAATCCTTGAACGTAAATCTCAGCTCAGTTGGGAATTCACCTGCTCCATGAGCAAACGTGGAGCTTCAGTCTATTAAGCACCTCAGTCCAATGACAAAAGATCAAGGTAACAGCTGAGTAACAATAGGGTATGCACCAACTATTTACCGTATTTGTTTGTAATTAAATTGTCAGTTTAGACTGTAATAAGGGCACAGTAAGGGCACTGGGTGCCAGGAACAAAATCCTGTAAACAAAAAAGAGTTCAGGAGCTAAATCCTAGGAGTGATGAACCAGCAGAAGCCTAGTTTTCAGATCTACTCAAACAGCAGTGGGGTCTTGAAGGGCCCCCACTATGATATATACATAGTCTCCAATTGTCACAAAAATGCCAAGACCTTCATGAAAACCCTTAAGACATCCTGGCTTCTCACTTTGTCATGCAGAGTCCCAAGTTCCCAAATGCAAGCCTGTTCTCCCCCTCCCCTCAAAAAATCTCAGATCTTTCTCCACCTTTTGATTCATTGCTCCTTCCACCTTCTGGCCAGGGAAAGAGAGAAGCAGCCATTCTCATTTGCAGGCTCTTATGAGCTGCTCAGTAACATTTCACACAACAGGGAGGGTCTGTTCTGCATTCAAACCTCTTAGGTCCCTGCCCAGCTTCTTTGCATTGCTGCCTCATCTTTCATTGCCAGTTTCGTTTGGAAACCTCCTTTGGAAGTATCTCTGAGCCACTGCCACCTCTGTGTGTAGCGGGCATTTCCTTTTTGACTCCTGCTTCAAGAGAGATGTAGAGAGCTCTGATCCTGCAGCTTGGCTCTCTCTATGGCTTAAAACAAATCAGACTAGATTCTTAGAGAGAAAGGGGAGAGGCCATCCAAAGCAAAGACACCTCCCTCCAAAGCCCCTTCTTGTCTGGCTTCTCATGCAGAAGGGGGAAAGGCATTGATCTGTCCCATGAGCTGAATTGGTGGGACCTTCTGAAATCTGATGAGTCTCCCCATTTTGTACATTTGGGTGAAGGGGAGTCCCAGGACAGCTGGCAGAGGGGATACCTGACAGGCAGGGGAGACTGTAGGAGTAGCTGCTCTATCCAGGATTCACCACAGCACCAGGCTGTTGCAGTCGCTAACACACTTCTAATTTTCTCAGAAGTTTAAAACACTAAAAAAAGAAACTTTATGTATCATCAGACTCAAAGGTTTGCATGTCCTTGGTCCCCAAAATAAACATTGGGATACCTCATATCATACACTTGCACAATTGCAACAATAACGGTTACTCAAAGTTGTCATGCTTCCAAATTACTCATAAATGCACGTTGACATCACACAGTACACACACACACAGAGAGAGAGAGAGAGAGAGAGAGTTGTGTTCATTGATTTGGGGTTTTCTTTCCCCCCTCAGGCTTCCCTGAAAGCAATACATGAATTCAAAGATTTTTGTGCTTAAAATATTGGAGTATTGTGTGTTTCCTCTAATACCTTTTGTTCTTGACTAGGAGGAAATGCTCAAGCAGTGATCATGATGTAGAATAGATGTCCCTATTTTCATCTGAGGAATGTTGGAGGGGATGCAGAAGGTATCAGCTTAATAGAGACACCCACTCATATGTATGAGAGATGGCAGGATGGCTCCTCTATGATGGCTGCTACCATCAGTGTTTTAAATTCTTGGAAGTAAAAATAGTTACCGTAATTTCCTCCAATATTGTTGTCTGATTAATCAGAGTATCTGGTTAACCAAAAGTTTTTAATTGATTAACCAATTAATTGTCTAAACCCTGCAGCACTGCCATTAATGAGGCTGGATCAAGATGCACTAAAGTACTTTCATTAGGATAGCTCCAAATAAATCAATGGAACTAGACTAGCTGGCACCATTTAAGAAGAGTCTGGTCCATGCTGTGAGATTCAACAACCATAAACTGAAATAAACACAGTCATGAAAGGCACAAGTAAGCAGAGAGCAAGGAAGATATAAGGCTGTCAAGGTAGACAAAAAACAAACACATCACCAGAGCTTCGAGTTTCACAGTCTCTATATGCCCTGTGTCCTCATGAGCTTAGCCCCAGGATTCAAGGCATTTTCACTGAGATCTCCTGCCAGCCTGCTTGTTTCATGAGCCATTTGTCCTTTTGTTGCATGGCCAATGCTTCACACACAATCTGCATACCCAGCTTTTCTGTATTTTTGCAGACATGACACATGTCAAAAAAAGAAGCAGAACTTTCTTCATATACATAAACACAAAGCAACTGAGGCAGGGTGTTGCCATTAGAAAAAAAAAAAACTTGGCTGCACTTAAGAAGAAGAGTCCAATTAAGACTGTATTCACTTTCCCATTTGCTGTGAGTTTCCAGTACTGGGTTTTTAATCCGTGTTCACACAATGTTATCCAAATGTTTATATATTCTGTACTTTGTTAAAAATTACTACCGTTTGATGTGCTGTTTCTTAAACCAGCTTCACACCAACTGGAGTCCTTAATCCCTTCCTTATTAATGTCTATCCAAGACATGAAACCTTTGCATAGGGTCAAGGACATCCCCACCCATCAATGCCCCCCTGGTGTGAACACAAACAGAAACAAATATAACAGCGGGGGGGGGGGGGAAGAGCTGTGAAATACACTGAAGAAACAACAACTTCACTGTGCTCTAAGGCAGTAATGTGAACACACCCTTTAATTTCACTGAAGCTTTGTTCTCATGGCCATCACAGCATACCCATATACCACACCTTGCAACTGTCCTGGGAAAACCAGAACACCCCATTTTTTCACATGAGAGCACAGCAGCCATTTTGGATGCTGTGATCTCACACAAACTCCCCCTGAAAAAGTGCTTTTTTCAGGGCCACCCTCTCACGTAGGTCACATGACTCACCCAGGAGCATGACCCGGAAAACGTGCATCCTGGTTTCTGGCCTGGATATGTTGGAGGGTATGAAAATGTCATGGATGCTAAGGGTTTAGCCCTTGAAAGAGTTGTTAGTGCCAGGGGTCAGCTGTATCCTGCATGTCCATCATGCCTTTTTCTCAACAGGCTTAAGCCACAATATCTACTTTGCAGTACCAGCAGGTTTCAGAACAGTGGTGGGGAACCTGTGGCCCTCCAGATGTTGGTGGACTCCATCAGCCAGAGTCAGCATGGCCAGTGTTCAGGAACAATGGGAAGTGGAGTTCAACAACATCCAGGAAGCCAAAGGCTGTGCACCTCTGCTCTAAGAGAATAAGCCACTATTATTGACCCATGGGACTTTGGAAATATGAAGTTTTGTGCAGTAATACTAGGGCTGCAAGTTTAAATCAATTAACTGAAACAATTACGGAAATAGAGCAAAGAGAACCACGTTAGGTCCTATAAATACAGTTGGCATCACCTTCAGAGGTTCGGCACACATCAGATGAAATAATGTGTTCCTGAAATATCCTGTCAAGCGGCGGACCTTTGGCAGTGGTCCTTTACCTTTCCAAGATGTGCATGAAATTGCAATGCAATGTGAAAAGCTCTCCAGAGGCTAGATAAAGTTGCTTCAATGCCACAAGCTCCGAGTTGGCCTTCAGCGAGCTAAGCCTCCATTACAAAGCACAATTTGCCCTGGATTATTTTGGTGGCAACCAATAAGCAAAAACATTTGAACTTGAGATTCTTGCACAATCTGCTGCCATACATGCACCCTGCCCCCCCCCCCAAGATTCACTGGGGCAGCACACTCACTAGGTGAACAGTAGCCAGGTGTATTGCCTGCCCAAACTTCAGGTTAGAGGTTTTACTACTGTCAAGTGGTCTCCAAATTTTGTTAAATAATTTTTTTTTACATAAATGTTACAGAGGGTTTACAGGCAAACAGGAGTCACTGGACTTCCTTAAACATTGTTCAAATGTAATGTGTGCATTTCAGCTTGTTTTTCCTAATCCAAAGCTTGTCTCCTCCCCCCCCCTCTTTTTTCTAAAAGCTGAGTTGAAGGACATGATTCTTGGCAGCAGGTACTTTCTTCTACCTCTCCTGAATCTTCCAACATTCAGCTTTACTGGATTCCCATAACTTCTAGTGCAATGAGAAAGGGAGAAAAACTTTCCTGCATCCACCTTCTCTGTGTCATGAATACTGTATTTTTTGCTCTATAAGACTCACTTTTTCCCTCTTTAAAAGTAAAGGGAAATGTGTGTGTGTCTTATGGAGCGAATGCAGGCTGCACAGCTTTCCCAGAAGCCAGAACAGCAAAAGGGATCCCTGCTTTCACTGCGCAGCGATCCCTCTTGCTGTTCTGGCTTCTGAGATTCAGAATATTTTTTTTCTTGTTTTCCTCCTCCAAAAACTAGGTGCGTCTTGTGGTCTGGTGCATCTTATAGAGCAAAAAATATGGTAATTTTATAAACTTCTATAATGTCACTTCTTACTTGCCTATTCTCTAAACTAAAAACGCTGCAACCTTTCTTCATAATGGAGTTGCTTCTTGATTGCCTGTTACTGAAACTTTTCTAACTCTACAATATCCATTTTGAGGTGAGGCGGCCAGAACTGTAAACAGCTTTCAGTCTCATGTTGGGCCATCATCTTTTCCCTTGGACAGTGTGTCATTTAACCTCCACTTCTCTGGTCATAAAACAATTGTATATGTCTCTTTCTTTGCCCTGATAGTGCTGGGAGGCATTCCTTGTGACTAGCGCCCATGTAATAATCAGTGCTTTTTTCTGGGGTATGCAGAACTGGCACCCATCCCACCCCCCAAATCTTATGTTAAAACTAGGAATGGGGGGGGGGCAGTTAAACAACTTCCCCAAAATTCCAAGTCCCCACCACAGCCTCTGACTAAGGCCAGGACAATGATCATTGACACAGGCACCATACATACATACACAACAACAAAGAAGCTCAGAAAAGTAGTTTATAAAAACCTGTAGCAATAAGTGGATACCATGTACCAGTGCTGTTTCCTCCAATTATCCAATATAGAATCATTTCTTTGGTTCCAATGGCAAACAACTCCTCTGGAAGAGGGGAATCCAGGGCTTCCCCTGTCTCCATAATCCCTGAGGCATAGAGTCAGTAGGTAACAATGGACCAGACAGATACCCATTGATGGAGTTTGCTGAAGCCAGGTATTCACAAAGCCCACCTTCAGGAAGCCCAGAGGGCAAGGTTGGGTGTGAATAGTTTTATTGTTCTTTAGGTGGTGGGTACTTAAAATGTATTGGGAATTGTATCTGATAACAGGACTGGGGGTTGAGCTCATGTAACCTCAAGAGATCCCCTCCCTCTTTATGACATGTTGGTGATGTATTGATGATGTATCGATGATGCTTCTTGAACTGTATTATGGGAAGGGAGGGAAGGTCTTAGAAGTCCATGCAACCCCATGCTTGGGGTTCCTACTCTTTTGTGGTGTTTGAACCTTGTTGCAACAATAAAGATCAGGTCTACTGACCACTGTTTGCTTCTTTAACTTTGCTGGAGATTCCTGCTTTTGCTGACCAGGAAAGACCCACGGGGAGTGGCACCCCGATGAGCAGGGCAGCAGAGTAAACCTGCACCCAGAATTTCCCGTAACAGTTAAAAGTGTGGCACTTACTGGAACAACTTCATGGCCCTTTTTACTTATCCTTTTTAAAAGTGCTAGTTATAATCAATGGGATTCAAGGGAATTAATATCAATCTCCAGAAAGAACATGGGGTTAGCCTGTCATCTTTAGTGGTAATGGTACCGCCTTCTAGGTCAGACAATTTAGGTGGGAGAGGGGTATTTGCTTCACCTATTCCCAGTCACCTTTGCCTCTCCACATGCCTCTCTTCCTTGCCTCTTCTACTTTCTTTTACTGTATGATTTTTACTGCTGTGCACAGAGGCAGCTGATGAGGAGATAAATGCTGTTTTCTTGATGCACCAAAGCACCAGGTTGTATAATAATAATAATAATAATAATAATAATAATAATAATAATTTATTATTTATACCCCGCCCATCTGGCTGAGTTTCCCCAGCCACTCTGGGCGGCTCCCAATCAGTGTTAAAAACAATACAGCATTACATATTAAAAACTTCCCTGAACAGGGCTGCCTTAAGATGTCTTCTGAATGTCAGGTAATTCTTTATCTCTTTGACATCTGATGGGAGGGCGTTCCACAGGTCGGGCGCCACTACCGAGAAGGCCCTCTGCCTGGTTCCCTGTAGCCTCACTTCTCGCAATGAGGGAACCGCCAGAAGGCCCTCGGCGCTGGATCTCAGTGTCCGGGCTGAACGATGGGGGTGGAGATGCTCCTTCAGGTATACAGGACCGAGGCCGTTTAGGGCTTTAAAGGTCAGCACCAACACTTTGAATCGTGCTCGGAAACGTACTGGGAGCCAGTGCAGATCTCTCAGAACCGGTGTTATGTGGTCCCGGCGGCCACTCCCAGTCACCAGTCTAGCTGCCGCATTCTGGATTAATTGCAGTTTCCGGGTCACCTTCAAAGGTAGCCCCACGTAGAGCGCGTTGCAGTAGTCCAAGCGTGAGATAACCAGAGCATGCACCACTCTGGCGAGACAGTCCGCGGGGAGGTAGGGTCTTAGCCTGCGTACCAGGTGGAGCTGGTAGACAGCTGCCCTGGACACAGAGTTAACCTGCGCCTCCATGGACAGCTGTGAGTCCAAAATGACTCCCAGGCTGCGCACCTGGTCCTTCAGGGGCACAGTTACCCCATTCAGGACCAGGGAATCCTCCACACCTGCCCGCCTCCTGTCCCCCAAAAACAGTACTTCTGTCTTGTCAGGATTCAACCTCAATCTGTTAGCCGCCATCCAACCTCCAACCGCCTCCAGGCACTCACGCAGGACCTTCACCGCCTTCACTGGTTCTGATTTAAAGGAGAGGTAGAGCTGGGTGTCATCTGCATACTGATGAACACCCAGTCCAAACCCCCTGATGATCTCTCCCAGCGGCTTCATATAGATGTTAAAAAGCATGGGGGAGAGGACGGAACCCTGAGGTACCCCACAAGTGAGGGCCCAGGGGTCTGAACACTCATCCCCCACCACCACTTTCTGAACACGGCCCAGGAGGAAGGAGCGGAACCACTGTATAACAGTGCCCCCAGCTCCCAGCCCCTCTAGACGGTCCAGAAGGATGTTATGGTCGATGGTGTCAAAGGCCGCTGAGAGATCCAGCAGAACTAGGAAACAGCTCTCACCTTTGTCCCTAGCCCGCCGGAGATCATCAACCAGCGCAACCAAGGCAGTTTCAGTCCCATGGTGAGGCCTGAATCCCGATTGGAAGGGATCCAAATGGTATACGATTCATATGGGTTTATGCCTGAACCTCTGGATGGTACAAGGTGGATGTGTGGTGTCATGAAGTAGTGATCCTGTGAGCAGGTGTTGCTGGGTGGCAGGTGGTAACAATTAATCCCCAAAGTGGAAGCATGTGATGGCTTTGGCTGGTTGCCAGTATTCCCCATCCTCTATAAGTCTTTGAGTTAACCTGCTGGGGGAGGGAGAGAACACGCTGTGTTTTAGACTTGCTGTTTGATGTTCTGTAGCTGGTGCCAGAGAAGAAGTCAATAAAGCCTGGTAACCCATTCGGTGCCTGCATGTGATTGATTAGCAGCTTGGAGGGAGGACTCGGGAAAGCGACCCCCTCCTTGACATGTGGGAAATCATAGACCTGGAAGAAGCTCGATTTGGTGTGCATGGTTCTTCCCCTGCTCATTTAATCCCCACAACTTGGACTCCTGCACATACAGACAGTGCTTTTCATTGCCTAATGTTGATCACTAATTTCAAGTCATGGTCATGAAGGGATCTTGGTTAGCCTTAACTGCAGTTAAGTATTTCAGTCTAACAAGGGAAGGGCAGGAGGCATTTGCAGTCAAAAGGGAGGGGCAGTAAGACATATAAAATCCACAAATCAGCTCCCAATCATTTAACTAAGCCATTGGGCGTTTTACATAGAAGGGTTCAAAATTAGCAGGTCACTAGGCACCTGGGACGCAGGTGGCGCTGTGGGTTAAAGCCTCAGCGCCTAGGACTTGCCAATCGAAAGGTCGGCGGTTCGAATCCCTGCGGCGGGGTGAGCTCCCGCTGCTCGGTCCCAGCGCCTGCCAACCTAGCAGTTCGAAAGCACCTCCGGGTGCAAGTAGATAAATAGGGACCGCTTACCAGCGGGAAGGTAAGCGGCGTTCCGTGTGCTGCGCTGGCTCGCCAGATGCAGCTTGTCATGCTGGCCACGTGACCTGGAAGTGTCTGCGGACAGCGCTGGCTCCCGGCCTCTAGAGTGAGATGAGCGCACAACCCTAGAGTCTGGCAAGACTGGCCCGTACGGGCAGGGGTACCTTTACCTTTACCTTTACATTGGGGGTATTTTAATTTTTTTACATAATACTATTTCACATTTAATAGACAACAGTATCGTGCAAACATAACTTTTATATCCACCAGGAAACCAAAAAATAATAATGTATGAATTGTTTTATTGCAATATTCATTTTATTGCAGTCGTCTGGAACCGAACTGACAGTATCTCTGAGATATGCTTGTTCTTACTCCAGAACTTAATATTCAATTCCATTATTCTTATTGTTGCTCTTTTTTTCTGAATTGGGGATACAGTATATAAAGGGGAAACCTCTGTCTGAAAAGGAGTCTGGGCCACTGATAAGTTCTAATTCTGTCAAGACTGGCCCGTACGGGCAGGGGTACCTTTACCTTTACCTTTTTAGGCACATTTTGTGCCTAAAGATTATCCATTTGTGAGCACCTAAAAAAGTCTGGGCGCCATTTTTGTGCCTGGCTGACACTCAAGGATTACTGAAATGGTGGCGCTGTGGGCTAAACCACAGAGCCTAGGACTTGCCGATCAGAAGGTTGGCGGTTTGAATCCCCGCGACGGGGTGAGCTCCCATTGTTTGGTCCCTGCTCCTGCCCACCTAGCAGTCTGAAAACACGTCAAAGTGCAAGTAGATAAATAGGTACTGCTCCGGCGGGAAGGTAAACGGCGTTTCCGTGCGCTGCTCTGGTTTGCCAGAAGCGGCTTAGTCCTGCTGGCCACATGACCTGGAAGCTGTACGCCGGCTCCCTCGGCCAATAAAGCGAGATGAGCACCGCAACCCCAGAGTCGGCCACGACTGGACCTAATGGTCAGGGGTACCTTTACCTTTATGTGCTTTGAAGCCTTGAAGTATGTTAAGGATAGACAATATGTTAAAGAGTTTAACAATAAAGAGTAGTGTTTTGAAAACTAGGGTTGCCATATTTCAAACAGTAAAAATCCAGACAGAAAAGTTGTTGAGCTTTCTTTGGCCAAAGGTTGTTTTTGAGCTATTTTTATGGGGGGGGGATTGGATTTCCCTGGACATTCGGCAGATTTCCAACCGGACACTGCTGCTGACTGCAGAAATTCCTGACATATGGCAACCCTATGAAAACTGAAGCATGGTACCAATATTTTTATCGTAAACACAAAATTATACATGTATTAACAATTTCTGATTAAATTAAGAATGTGTCGCTTGCATATTAATTCATGCTTATCAAAATAATACATAAAAAGTGTTGCCAACCCCCCCCCACCAGTGGCAACTAGATGTTCTGTTTTGCTGCCCACAACCCAGGTCTCAGAAGCCATTTGGCTCCTAGCTTTTCTACCCAGTTTCTAACACAGCTACATACACCCAGACCCTGTAGTATTTTTGCTGTAATGGAAAGCCGGATGCAACAGTCACTGGCATAGAATCAATCACTTAGGTTGTAGAACAATATTGAGGACAATCACTAATTTCTGTTGTCTAATGGAGGTTTTCAGATTCCCACAAACTGCAGTCCGAAAACAGATATGACTGTGCTAGGAGTGAGGCTATTTGAGCAAAGATAAAGCAAAGGACACAGCATCATCAGCTTCAAGGCCGTGCTGGATATGATAGCAAGAAGTACACTTGTTCAAACACTGCCCCAATTACATGGGGGAAAGGAGTGGGCTCTGATTTTAAAAGCAAAAAAAGGTGAGTGTGGAGTACACCCTTCCCCTGCTCCAGTTTATCTCCTGACAACTTCTCCCAAGTGCTGTTCCCCATAATCCAGCTCCAATACCGGCTTGGGAAAAAGCACTTGGGAAGAGGTACTATGAGAGGGAAGCCACGAAAGGGAGAAGCTTCCTGCATTGCTCAGCGCCCCTCCAGACTGATCTTTTACTGCGGGTGTATTATGCGACTTTCTTGATGATAGCACATTAGTGGTGAAATTATTGTGCTTTAGTTTGTTCTGTGAGACTTTCCTGATGAAGCCACATTATTGCTGTCAGGGAGGTTGCTGTGCAGCAAAGGTTGGACAAAAATAAACCAGAACATTTGTGGTATCAAAAGTTATAGGATTTCATCCTGACTTTATGGGATATACACTGGCTGGAAATGAAACAGTGGACCACTGGAAAGGTTTGCAGGCAAACAACCAGTACAGAATGCTGGATTGTGTATGACTGCTCCAGTAGCATCATGAGCACAAATCATCATGAATGTGCAACAGAACGGATGCCTGGAGGAGCCCTAATGCACCCCATTTTTGTTTGAAATCAGATCCCTCACCACACTTTCTGCATCACTAAGGCTGTTCCATATTTAAGGTTACAGATCTACCAAAATCACATTCAGCTTATATCTCATGTTCTTCCCTCAAAACATTCTCTAAGGGAAATGTTACCAACTTTCAAAACTCATCAAAATTCACTCCAGACCCAATTATCCAACATTTTACAGCACTTAATATATGTTTGTTCAAAAACAGACATGGGTAAGTAAAACATTTGTGAGATGCATATGTGATTTCATCACCGCCACAAGAATTCTTCTAGCACCTGCCATCTACTTAAAGTGCATCTCAAAAGTAAAATTATGAGGAGTGGGTAATTTTGGAATGCATCAGACAAGTGTTTTTAGGAGGATGAAGGTGAAAATCAAGCTTGATTGTGTGCAGTGGCGTAGTGTGAAGTGCTGGGGGGGGGGGCCCGTCGCCCTGGGCACATTGTCGGGAGGGGGTGCAATCAGGCGCGCCCACAACAGGCTCCCATCGGAGTCTGGCTCCGGCGTGCAAGGGAGCTGTCAAGGCAGCTTCCTTGCAGCCAGAGAGGTCGCAGGCATTCCAATGGGAGCCTGTTGTGGGGACACCTGATTGCACCCTCCACCGACAATGTGCGAAGGGTGAGGGCCACCTGCAATAAAAGATCCGTCTAGGGGGTCCTGAGCAATGCAGGAACATTCTCCCTTTCATGATTTCCCTCTCATGGTACCTCTTCCCAAGTGCCTTTTGCCCAGCCGGTATTGGGGGAGCCAGATTTTTACATGGCACAGAGTTCTCCTTTCCTCCCCCCAATGGCTGCTGCGCCCAGGAAGCACCCAGGTACCTGTCCACAGGGTCCGGCAGTGCACATGGTGGTCCTCCTCCCTCCGCTGGGCGCCCGAGGCAGGTTGGCGAGAAGCTGCCCGCTCCCCTCTGCCATCTGCCCAGAAGAAAGAGCTGCCGCTACCCCCTGAAGGAAAGGCGAGGCAATGCAGGCTGAGGCGGAGATGCTCTTTCTGAGGAAGCAGAGTGTTGTGATGCCAGCTGGCTAGGCTGAGGCCCAGACCCTGCGGTGCTGGGGGTGGATGAAGAGGGAGCTGTCTCTGAGCAGAGCCTGGGGGTAGCATTGTGTAATACAGTGGTATCTTGGTTTACAACCATAATCCGTTCCGGAGGTCCGGTTGTAAACCAAAACAGGTTGTAAGCCAAGGTGCGCTTTCACCAATGGGGCCTTTAACTGATGGTCTGTGGCTGAGACAGAAAACATGCAAGATCATTAGAAGGGATTGCATTATGTTAATATACAAATCAGTAACCGTGCAGGAAAGCTAGAACACAAAGATTTCCTCCCTCTCTGATAAAAGTCCTAAGAAGACTTGCTTACAATTCAAGTTCCACAAATATGTGTGGTCAAGATCATACTAAAAGTCGGTGGGAGAATTTCTCAGTCACATGAGATTCATTACAAATGATCAAAGAGCCACATGGAGAAAAGAAACAAGACTGAACTGGTCTTAGATTCCATTGCAGGCTGCAGTAGACCCTCCCATCTGTAAATACTAGGCTTGGGCTCACTTTTATTCAGAAAGAACATTTCCCACGTTGCCAATTAACAATACAGGAAACCACAACCAATCCAGAAATGAGATGTGAAAATGAATGAGCACACATAACGAAGTTAGAAGACTCAGATAGCGAGGACATCTAGTAGTACCTTTTCAGTCTTGGGACCAGTCTTTAACCGACTATAAAGGAATTATTTTATTTCACAGTTGTATAAATCTCCCGCCCACCCCCCAAATCTTCACTAATTTTATTTTAAATCCTAAAATAAAGAAGAAAGTAGTTATGGTATCAATTTGTATGAACCTTTGTAAGTCCAGGCATAAGTCATTTGTGCAGCCTAAACCTTGGTCATAGGACTCAGCTATACAACTGCAAATATAAAGTTTTAAGTGCGTTTTAAGCGCATTATACAAATGTGACACCAGATTGCACTGATGAGCTAATGACAAATTCCACATATACTTTACAATGTTTTCTTAAAAAGCATTTTCACAACGTTTTTTATATCAATGCAGATTCAGCCATAGTGGTCTAATCTACAGTGGTGCCTCGCAAGACGAAATTAATTCGTTCCGCAAGTTTTTTCTTCTTGCGAGTTTTTCGTCTTGCGAAGCACGGTTTCCCATAGGAATGCATTGAAAATCAATTAATGCGTTCCTATGGAGACCGCTTGCCAGGCTGGCGGTGCGGAGAAGGGCTTTTCTCCCCACCGCAAGCCTTCAGGACAGGTAAGGGAACAGAGGGGAAGGCACGCAGTGCTTCTCCTCTGTTCCCGGGGCTTGCGGTGGGAGGAGGGTTTTCCCTCCCCACGGCAACATTCAGAACAGCATTCTGAAAGTTGGCGGTGGGAAGGAAAACCCTCCTCCCACCGCAAGTCTTCAGGACAGCCATCCCAAGGCTGGTGGCGGGAGGAGGTCTCTCCGCCCCACCGCCAGCCTTCGGAGGAGGTCCGAGGACAGTGGGGAAGACGCGCTGCGCTTCCCCGCTGTCCCGGAGATTTCCCTATGGGCTTTCGTCTTGCAAAGGAAGCCCATAGGGAAATTCGTTTTGCGAAGTGCCTCCAAAACGGAAAACCCTTTCGTCTAGCGGGTTTTTCGTCTTGCGAGGCGTTCGTCTTGCAGGGCACTACTGTAGTGTGCACTTGAAATAGCTGTACAGGTACGGGTGGATTATTTCTTAGTAGCTTCCATTGAATTCTATGGAACAAGAGAAACTGGCTGAACATAGAGACAGAAAGTATGTCCAGTGCCCTAGACCCCAGGGTCACTAGCCTTGGTCGTGCTGGTCAATGATCTCCGGTGGGCTAGGGTCAAAGGTGAAAGCTGTTTCCTAGTTCTGCTGGATCCCTCTGCGGCCTTTGATACCATTGACCATGACATCCTTCTGGACCATCTAGAGGAGCTGGGAGCTGGGGGCACTGTTATGCAGTGGTTCCACTCCTTCCTCCTGGGCCATGTTCAGAAAGTGGTGTTGGGGGATGAGTATTCAGACCCCTTGGCTCTTACTTGTGGGGTGCCTCAGGGCTCCGTCATCTCCCCCATGCTCTTCAACATCTAGATGAAGCTGCTGGGAGAGATCATCAGGGGTTTGGGCTGGGTGTTCATCAGTATGCAGATGATACCCAGCTCTACCTCTCTTTTAAATCAGAACCAGTGAAGGCGGTGAATGTCCTGCGTGAGTGTCTGGAGGCGGTTGGAGGATGGATGGCAGCTAACAGATTGAGGTTGAATCCTGACAAGATAGAAATACTGTTTTTGAGGGACAGGGGTGAGTGGGTGGGGGGGATCAGTATACCTGAAGGAGCATCTCCATCCACATCATTCAGCCCAGACACTGAGGTCCAGCTCCAAGGGCCTTCTGGCAGTTCCCTCACTGAGAGACGTGAGGTTACAGGGAACCAGGAAGAGGGCCTTCTTGGTAGTGGCGCCTGCCCTGTGGAATGCCCTCCCATCAGATGTTAAGGAAATAATCAACTATCTGACTTTTAGAAGAAAGCAATCCTGTTTAGGGAAGTTTTTGATGTTTGATCTTTTATCGTGTTCTTAGTATTCTGTTGGGAGCTGCCCAGAGTAGCTGGGGGGAAAAGCAAGGTGTAATTCACAAAAATTATTGTCCCACTGGCATCTCTCTTACTTTATTCAAAGAATCAGCATGTCTTTGAAGATGAGAAAAATCTGTCCTCTTCCCTAGACATTGGGAGTATTGTTCCAGCTACTGCAACTGTGATATTCATCCACACTCTTACTCCTTCACCTTTCCCCATATGAATAAATGGCTGCCTGTGTTCCTGCCTTCACTGAAAATGATATTTTTGACAAAGCATGCATATTAACCACAGATGCACACACACCCAAGATCCTTGCAGTATACACACCCTCCTTCTGTCCCCTGCCTGGCTTGTCATGTCAGGAATTTTGGTAGTTCTTAATAAATATTATTCTTTATTTCAGTCTCGAATAGCTAGCTGATGTTCCCATTACCCTGCCAGCATTGTCTCTCAGTCTCCCTTCCACCCCACCCCCAAGCTCAGCTGAATCCTTTCTTAATCAATTTAATCTGTACTCCCTTACTCTCCTCTTTGTAGGGAGCCTGTTACATCATGGAATTAATTCATCGGGACTAACATCAATCAACAAACAGAAATGTCTTCTTTCAGATCTCAGCCTTTTATCTCTATTTTCAGTTTCACATGCTATTTTCTGAGAAGGCCGTTTTGGGGGTTGGAAGAAGAGTAATCCCTAGCAGCATCTGAATATTTGCTTTGGCAGAGCAGGGCAAGAAGAGTGCAAAACTACCAGGTCAACAATACCACCCCCTGCTGGTGACCAATTTGCAATTGAATCTCAGACCAAGAAATGGATTCCACAAATAAATAATGCAGCAATCCAGAGTTGCTTTCACCAGATGGCAAAATGGGGGAAAGCAATAATTCTGTATACAATACATTTAGATATTATATCTCAAACACAAAGGCCAAACAAAACAAGGTGATAGAGATCCATGACATAAGACCATAAGAAGAGCTGTGCTAGATCAGACCAAATGCCCATCTAATCTAGTCCAGCATTCTGTTCTCCCTGTTCTACAGATTCCTGAGGAAAACCTGCAAGTGTGACCTGAGCAGAACGGCACTCTCCCTACATGTACTCCCCAGCAACACACCACCACTAGTGGCCACTCATAACTTCATCTTCCATGAATGCATCTAATCCCTTCTGGATATCCAGCTGCTGGCCAGTACATCTTATGTTTAACATAACATAACAATGTTATGCTTAACAATGCTGTGTGTGAAGAAGTACCTATGTTCTTATAGATCTGTTCCAGTGTTGCTGAGACAGAAGTGCAAACATGCTGGGAATGTTCGTTTGGGAGACCACATCTTTGTCCTGCCACGTGATGCCCAAAATACTCCTGATGCAGTGCACATGGAAGGCATTGAGGCGTAGCTTCTGGTGGGTGTAAGTTGCCCGTGACTCACATTCATAAAGACGTGTGCTCAATACACAAGCCTCTTGGCATTGGTTGTTAGCATCCCTGTGGAGGCCCCTGGGCAGTCGAAATCTCACACACACCCCTCACAAATTATCTTCCAGTACATTTTTTATTTTACCAACCAATAATTTTAACAAACCAAATCAATATTATTTTGATCCGTTGTTGCGGGGCCCCTAAAAGACCAGTGCCTACTCTGCCTATTGGGTAATCCAGCACTGTTAGCATCACATTCTCTGATTCCCCTTTTGGAGAAGCAAGCCACTCTTGTAGCTGCCTTGCCAATATGCTTTTCCAGATCAGCATCAATGGAGAGATTGCTGGTTATGGTGGAGCCGCCAAATGAATGTTTGGGATGCTGCAAGACAGATGTTGTCCAATTAGGGCACATTTACACTTACATCTGAGTAAGCCCTACTAAATCAAGTGAGATTGCACAGGACTGAACTATAAGCTCTAGAACTACTAATGGTTTTTTAAAAAGACTCATAGGTACATTCTACCACTGCGTAGTGTGATACATCAACCAGAAATTCACAGCAACTTCCACACTTCCAAAGGTAAATTATGGAGTTTTCCAGGGAAGTTGCCACTGTGAAAAATGCATGATTTCCTAGGTCATAACATAACATGACTCCTTTGAATAAACCACCCTAAAGGGCCTACAACTGTCTCTTAGGTACACTTCATCTACAACAATTATCCTACACCAGGCGATAGAGAGCACACATCCATGTAAACTATCCTGTATGAAAACAGTTGGGAAACTGAAGCGATTTAGGAGAGAGTGTCAAACTATATTATGTTGTGCCATTAACTTTTTAAAATTGTTTTTATTAAGATTTTTTTGGGTTACAGAAGTACATACATTGCCTGTATTTTCAGATCATAAAGATCATAAAGTCTTTTCTATAGATCAGTTATATTTGATGTGAGACTTTAATGTTGTATACAGCCAACCTAGCAGTTCAAAACCACATCAAAGTACAAGTAGATAATTAGGTACCGCTCCGGTGGGAAGGTAAACGGCGTTTCCGTGTGCTGCTCTGGTTTCGCCAGAAGCGGCTTAGTCATGCTGGCCACATGACCTGGAAAAACTGCCTGTGGACAAATGTCGGCTCCCTTAGCCAGTAAAGTAAGATGAGCGCCGCAACCCCAGAGTCATTCGTGACTGGACTTAACTGTCAGGGGTCCTTTACCTTTTTACAGTATAAGGTTGGGGAGAAGGGGAGGAGAGAGGGGAGAGAAGTGGGGTAGTAAACTTTCATTCTTTTACATAGTGTATGTGTGAGCTTTTTGTGTCAGCATCATGTTGGGTATGTTCTCTTTTTATTCATTTATTAGTTTTCAGCCTGGAGCATCATAGCTAGACACTGGAGAGACTTGTCAGGAGTGAACATGGACCACTGGTACCAAACTGCATGGTAAAGAGCCTTACTAGAAAAGCTAACCAACAAACTAAAACTAACACCGAGACAAATAAGAGAACACCTTCCCCCCCAGTGTGGCTCCCCTTTATTACACACAGTCCCACAAGACACCAACAAGAGCCCACCAACAGCATATGAATCAATATGCTAACTTGATCCAACAACCCCTTGATCCAACAACCCCCACACAAACAAAACTCACTGCAGTCAACTGAAGGCAACCAACCATGGCCTGCCCCCCCTCTTGTGACATTAACTTTTGAAGTCTTACTTTCTGCAACATCACATCATTGGGTGTGCTACTGATTTTTCATTGAAGGATTCCCTTGCTTTCTTCCCAAAAGGATATGGTAACATAAATTAACTGCAACCTGGATGATTATTAGCCAATTTTCTAATAATCATCCAGGTAATGATCCAGGCTGCAATTAACTTAAATGTTACTAAATTTGCAAATTTTCTAATAATCATCCAGGCTGCAGTCAGTGCTTTTCGTCTTCTTCAGGGAGTACTCAGGGGTACGCAGTACTGGCGGCTTTGCTGTTAAAAGGTCTGGCACTGACTGTAACAACTTCATGGTGAGTCCTGGCACCTATTTTTCTAGAAAAAAGCACTGGCTGCAGTTATATGTTAACAAATCCTTTTGAAAAGAAGGGCTGTACTGATAAATTTTGTAACCACATTTGGGGAGTTAAGTCTGAAGAAATTGGTGGTTTCTCATACGTCTTTTAAGACTTCAAGTTACTGCACTTATAAAAAATGACGGCTGTAATCAGCTAAGTTTCACTCAGAGTAGACCCACTGAAATTAAGTTAGGCATGTTCATTAAACTCAAGGCTACCCTAAGTAGGAAAAGAAGTAAAATGAGAAAGTAATGGGGTCATCATGAGATTTCTCACCAAATACATTAAAGCGCGCTATAAATGTAGATAGGATTACTGGATCTCTTCTGTTCAGTGTGGGATAGTTTTAAGATTAAATTGGGGTTGGAGGAAATACAGATGTTCAGCTCTGTGTTGTTCAGCAGGTTTGGTATGCAGTATATCCACATAATTCAGGACAGAGGTGCAGTAAGGTGAATTTTTTATGAAATGTGAATTATGCATACATAGGAAAAGACTCATGAAATGCTTTAACAGTAGCAAATAATCTATGCATAACTGACATTTCCTGCATCTAAAGTAAACAACAGAATTCTCTTAAAAAACAAACAAACCCAGAGTAGGAAATAAAAATTTTCAGAATGTTTAACAGTTCAGGGGTCAGCAAACGTTTTCAGCAGGGGGCCGGTCCACTGTCCCTCAGACCTCATGGGGGGCCGGACTATATTGGGGGGGGGAGGGGGAAATGAACAAATTCCTGTGCCCCACAAATAAGCCAGAGATGCATTTTAAATGAAAGCACACATTCTACTCATGTAAAAACATACTGTCCACAGATCGGATTTAGAAGGCGATTGGGCCAGATCCAGGCCCCGGGCCTTAGTTTGCTTGCCCATGGTTTAACTGTTTACCCAATAAACTCTCACCAGGACATGGGTGTAGCCAGGATTTTTGTTAGAGGGGGCAGACTTTTTTGGGGGGGGCAGAACATATGTGATTGGTCAGATGGTTATGTATTTCTATTGTTTTACTTGATCTAGGGGAGCAGATCATGGTTCTCCTGACTCAAACTCAGTCCTCCAATTAACTCCTGTCTGAATACTCTCCCAAACACTGTCTTCCTTTCTAAGCTCAGAGACTCCTTTCTTGTAGGGGAAAATACCAGGACCAGTTCTCTCCCTCCCTCCTGCTCTGTCTCAAACCATCTCCCGATGGATCTGAACACTCGCGCAGAAACTGCTCCTTTTATTCTCTTCCCCAAGTGCTGGCTCCGCCCCCTCTGGCTGCTGTCTTGGTGGCCAATCAGAGAGCAGCTCCAGCCCTCAGGGGGAATTCTGAGGCAGTGCGTCACCAGATTCTGGCGTCTGTCACACCATCTTTTAATCTAGTGAATTTTAGCTTCTCCAGCCATTTACTAACTGAGAACTGCCCTACTATGTCCACAACAGACCAATCGTTATCAGGTCACTTGCCTTCAGTTATTCTTATTATTAAATGCAGAGGAAGCCTTATCTAACTGGCAACATTGCATCACAGTCCGGTGGCAATCTGGAATGCTCTGCAGTGACAAACTCCCTAATGAAATACGAGGGGCCCTGTCAGTGTTGCCCTTTTGCCAGCTGCTGAAGATGCACCTGTTTTAGGCAAGCATTCACCTGAACTGAACTTCTGATTTACGTTTTAATTGTTTTCTAAATTGTTTTAGTTGCTAAGCTTTTTAATTTTTGGTTTCATTGCTTGTTTTAATTAAGGATGCTTTACGGCTCCAAGAGATTTGCTATTGTGAATTTTAATTATATATTGATTTTATAGCTGTAAACTACTTAGAAGGCTTTTTGGTATATAGGCAGTATATTATTTAATTAGCTTTTTAGTTATACTAACTAATTAGATCAGAGAATGTGGCAAAGTTTAAAACAGCTGCTTTTCTATCAGCTTGTAACTTTATGTAAAGATGCACTTCCTTTACACTCAGCTACAGGATGGACATAAAGGAAGCTCTGGATGACAGAAGAAGGCGATGTGTTGCTCAGGCAACTGTGTGATGCTTCCTTTCCTTCCACATAGATCATGGAAGGAGGCTAATGAGAGCTCCTTGGATGGCAAAAGGCAAACACTGCGCTCCAGAACGGTGATCCTTAGTGAAATGAACAAAGGACACAAGGACAGGATTATTAACATACTAGAGTGCCAAAACAACTCAATTTTCTGTAAGTTTTCTACAATATCATTTGTCTTGGGTCATATGTACTTGCATGCCTTGGTTGGCATAGCAATGTCAACATGACTTTTTGGAGCTTCAAAATTGATTTGTTTATTCATGAGACGTTTGTTTTCTTCTGAACAGTCGGACTCATGAATTTCTTTTTAAAAGTCACATTTATATTCTGCATGCCCTTTCAACATACCTGCTGTTTTCAAACTTTGAAATCCCTGCAACAGTTGATTGCTCAGGAGGCAATGCACTGTTATGCAAAATGCATTCCCATTTTAAAAAATTATATTCTATACAGCAAGGGCAGGTGTAATAGATGGAAGTGGTGTACAATGGGCACATGGGCTTGCAATGGTCTCTTGTGGAGAATGCCGCCTGGCTATGAGCTCCTTTCACATTAAAAACTCCCATTTTATTGTCAGATGCCTTATTTGATGCTTTCATCTGCGCTGCTTTAATTTTTTACCAAATGCTTTAAGCATCTACTATGCTCAGTCCTAAAAAAATAAAAATAAAAAAATCAAAAAAAATCCAGTACGTAAAAGTTCTTTAAAGTCTTACAAAATGATGAACAAAACCAAGGTTTCCTGCACTATAACAGCACACGTGGTAATCTAGCTTAACTCTGACATTATGTCATACTTAGGCCTATTTGCCTTAAGGATACCCTTGCTCACTATTCAGAAAAGTGTCTCAAAAATGGAGCCCATTTATGGCTCCTTCCTAGAAAGCTTAAATTAACCCAAGCAGCCAGAATTAGAACTTATCAGTGGCCCAGACTCCTTTTCAGACAGAGGTTTCCCCTTTATATACTGTATCCCCAATTCAGAAAAAAAGAGCAACAATAAGAATAATGGAATGGAATATTAAGTTCTGGAGTAAGAACAAGCATATCTCAGAGATACTGTCAGTTCGGTTCCAGACGACTGCAATAAAATGAATATTGCAATAAAACAATTCATACATTATTATTTTTTGGTTTCCTGGTGGATATAAAAGTTATGTTTGCACAATACTGTTGTCTATTAAATGTGAAATAGTATTATGTAAAAAAATTAAAATACCCCCAATGTAAAGGTAAAGGTAAAGGTACCCCTGCCCGTACGGGCCAGTCTTGCCAGACTCTAGGGTTGTGCGCTCATCTCACTCTAGAGGCCGGGAGCCAGCGCTGTCCGCAGACACTTCCGGGTCACGTGGCCAGCATGACAAGCTGCATCTGGCGAGCCAGCGCAGCACACGGAACGCCGCTTACCTTCCCGCTGGTAAGTGGTCCCTATTTATCTACTTGCACCCGGGGGTGCTTTCGAATTGCTAGGTTGGCAGGCGCTGGGACCTAACGACGGGAGCTCACCCCACCGCGGGGATTCGAACCTCCGACCATGCGATTGGCAAGTCCTAGGTGCTGAGGTTTTACCCACAGCGCCACCCGCGTCCCTGTACCCCCAATGTACATGCCTTAATTAATGTGAGACAGAAACCCAAAGTGAACACATGCTGTTGGAAAAATGACATTGAGAGACTTGCTCAACACAGGGCTGCCACAAACCTTCAATTTGTAAAAAACACAACATCTGCAAAGCGCAATAAAACAAGGTGTGCCTGTGCACAGGTAGACTGCTTGGTTCCATCATCAGTATACAATGAGTTATAAACATGTGTTTTGCTATCATGAATCGTTCCTAGTACAGCTAAAAGACTAACGGCATGTGAACCAGGAAGATATGCTTTCAAGTCTTGCCCTGATAAAAGTTACAATGTTTGTGAGTCCATAATGAGAGAAAACAGCCCTGAGTGCTCACTGGAAGGACAGATCGTGAAGCTGAGGCTCCAATACTTTGGCGACCTCATGAGAAGAGAAGACTCCCTGGAAAAGACCCTGATGTTGGGAAAGATGGAGGGCACAAGGAGAAGGGGACGACAGAGGACGAGATGGTTGGACAGTGTCCTCAAAGCTACAAACATGAGTCTGACCAAACTGCGGGAGGCAGTGGAAGACAGGAGTGCCTGGCGTGCTCTGGTCCAGGGGGTCACGAAGAGTTGGACACGACTAAATGACTAAACAACAAACAACAACAAGAGAATGAAAATTGGCCCAAACACACAACTTTAATCTGCAGTTTCTTCAGCTCTTCCAAGTTTTCCTCTGCTCTAGGATACCCACCTGGCTTTAAATAAATATATATATATGGATATATATATGGATTTTATTGATACATCAGGACAACAACAACAAAACAGAAGAAGAAAAACAAAAACAAAATACAGCAATAAAAAGATATTATAAATTAAATAATGACAATAAAAGTTACAACCAATGAAACCTAAACATTTACACCACATAAATATAAATAGCATAAAATTTTGACTTACTTCACTCTGATATCGGCTTTTAAATTTATTTATTTTCAACTGTTTCCTTTGTGAATTATTATTATGATTGTCTCACATACATAACCTAAGAATCATAAATCATCTCGCAGAAATCAATCAAAACAAGTCCAGGTTTTCACTTGGGGACACTGTTTTATAATCTTTACACTTTTCCCACTCTGTTCTGAACTTTTGTTTAGGTTGGTCTCTGATTACCTCTGTTCAGTGTAATCCAGCAATTCAATGTAATCCAGCAATTTATTTTGCCATTCTTTTTTTGTTGGCATGTAATCATTTTTCCAGTTCTTAGCAATTAAATTCCTTGTGGCACCTGTGGCATAGAGGAAAATTTTGTAATTTCCCTTTTCTATGTCTGTATCTGTTATTCCTAGAAGAAAGGCATCTGTTTTTTTTTAGAAAAGTTATGTTTAAACATTTTCTTTAATTCACTATATACTATGTTCCAGAAGCCTTTAATCTCATCACAGATCCACCATATATGCATAAATGTCCCTTCTGTTTTTCTACACCTCCAAGACAGATTATTTTTTGTTTTATACATTCTAGCTATTTTTGAAGGTGTTAGATACCACCTGTAGAACATCTTGATTTGATTTTCCCTTAATGCCTCACAAGCTGTAAACCTCCAGTTTTTCCATAAGTTTTCCCATCCTGATAAATCTATCGGTTTCCCTATATCTATGGCCCACTTTATCATTACCTCCTTAATCTGCTCATCTTTGACCTCCCATTCCAGTAGTAAGTCATATGTTTTAGAGATTATTTTGGTTCGGTTTTGTCATAGTGTTTTTTCTATGTAGGACAGTTCTTTGACAAAAGCCTTTTCTTTATCTCTTCTAAACACTGCATGCAGTTCATGAAATTGTCCACCTGGCTTTGAATATTTGACTAAAATCAGGTGGCAACATGAACATCCTCAAATCAAGTAAAAAATATTTATTAAGAAGAACCACATTCACTTATTCAACAAAGCGGGTTCTCCTTCATGGAGATGGGGGCAACCATGACATCCCCTGTTGCTGGGCGGGTTAGTATGAATGGCCACAAATTTGATAGGGCACCTCCAATTGTTGCTGGGGAGAATTTAATGTTGCAAAATTGTTTGATTGATGGGGTGCTATTTACCATATTCTCTGTGCGAAGCATTGAGCTTCCACTTTTTGCTGCGCACATCGGATTACCTGCCCACCCTTCCTATATTTAGGATTTGTTTGCGCTGACCTTGCTATGCCTGTCATGGGGTCGCCTGCTTTTGGGGCAGGGGCCTGGTAGGAATTTTTACCATTTGGCTGATTGGCTGGTGCCGTTTGTTTTTTTGCCTGCTGCGTAGCAAATCGTCACAACTTGTAAGTTGCAGTTAGGCATTGGTTAATTTTGGTTGGTGGAGGGGATGTGGTTGTCTGTGCCTGCCTCTCCAATGCTGCTGCTGCAAGGGAATCCCGATAAAGGAGTCCAGGGGCTCGCCATGCTCTTGTCCGAACCCCTGGCAAGGGGCTAGGGCCACGCAAGAGCCCCTGGGAGCATTTGGGGAGAGGGGAGAGTCTGGTGCCCAGCTCTATTCTCTCCCCAAAAATGTTTACCCTTACTGACTTCCGCAGGTTTGCGGTTGTCAGTTCTGTTCCTACCTCTATGTGGGAACAGATAGTTGCTAACCAATGCGTAAGCAACCACTCACATACTGTAATTCAATAAAGTTGTGGCCAAAATTATGCCAAAAACCAAAACAAAAAATGTTGTGTGAACTGTGTCTTTATTTGGGGGTGTCCTGGGGGCCTCAACACGCAACTAGTCGTGGTAGATAAGTCAGGTCTGAAAACTTCACTGGATCAGTGGGATATCCTATGAGTGCTCAGCGGGGCCAGTCCACTCATGAGGCAAGATAAGGTGACGCCTCGGGCGGCAGGATCCACATAGGCAGCAGATCTGGCCTCCAAGGAATGCATCACTTGCAGCTGTGGCACTGTGCTCCGTGGAGACTGGATCTGCTGCCTCTTGGCAAATAGGAGGTACTGTTGGTCTCCTCACACCCTTGTTCCTGATAAAGATCTTCACTCATCCCTTCTTTTCTCTGGTGGTGGGGAGGGGTGCCATTTTGTCGCTCAGGTGCCAAAATGTCTTGGGCCAGCCCTAGTACAGAGTAAAGCCATGTGGACAGATAAAAGCCAGACAAATTTTTATAACTGCAATTTCCCATATGCTACCTATAACCTTTTGAGGACAGCAGGGTGTAAGAGGACAGAGTGGTCTGTTATTTGCATGCTCTGCAGCATCTCTAATCCCATTTTTAAAAAAAACTGAATTGGATGAGGTCATTGCATCTCAGGATAACTAAATTTAGATGACATTGTGGCTTGCTCTCACACAGCCTTAGCATTTTACAAATCCAATGTTTAAAATCTGACAGGGAATCCAGCAACATATAGAACTATTTTACATGCTATACTTCAGTTTGGTATACAGTGCAAGCTGTACAATATATGTGTTGGCTTCCCCATTCGCATCGGTGTGGGAAGACTTCAGTTGATATAAGGTGAACTTCAAAGAGGCATTTTTTGTCAGATTTGCGGCTGAGAGAAACAGTTATACTTACTGCCCTCGCCACCATAGTTCTGAAGCTGCTCAGGTTTCTCTGCAGCTGCTATTTAAATAACAAAATACATGCATTAAGTGCATTAACGTTGGGTTTGGGCCTCTGTGAAGTGGCAACACTGCTGTATAGTGAGCTCCATGTGTGCATTTGAGTGTCAGCATGAACAAGACTCTCTTGAAGGCAAAGGAATGTCACTCACTTTTACATAACATCCTCAATACAGAGAAGCATGAAGGTCTGGCTCAGTAACATAACCAGAGTGAGGCAACACACCAACACCAGGCATAAGGGGTTGTAGTGATTGAGAGCCAGTGTGGTGTAGTGGCTAGAGTGCAGGACGAGGATCTGGGAGACCAGGGTTCAGATCCCCACCTGGCCTGGCATAGACTGTGAGGATAAAATGGACAAGGGAAGAAGTGTCCCTCAGCTCCTTCAAATAAAGGTGGGATATAAATGTAATAATTCACAAACAAACAAAAATAAGATCTGGGGTGCACAAGACTGAACAGTGACTGGCATTGACATTATAACAAAAGCTATTATTTTCATTGTGTAATACATGTTTGTAAGAGTTTGCGAAAAATAAGACTGTCCTGGAAATTTCATTTTTTGCTTGTTTATGCAAGAAACAAGGGGTGATGCACCATGTGTGGTTTACACTAGGAGCAGTTATGGTTAGTTACAATGCTGGTCTAGATCCAGTTCCACAGCAAGGTCATGGTTCCCTATCCTGCACTGACACACAGCATGCTCTTGAACCTCAAAGGAGTCGTAAATGGGAAAGATAAAAGGGAACTCGTTTAAGATCTGGAGAGTAAAGGATTTTGAATCATAAAGTGAAAACAAAGAAGCAACACTGAGAATTTAGAAGAATCCTGAAATCACCATCATTATGTTTGACAACAAATAAAATTATGTACAATCTATAAAGATGAGCTGCTGAATACACTCACAACTGAACACTGAATGGAAAGGTAAAGGGGAAATGGCGGTCATAAAGAAAAAGAAAAAATGCCAGTAAGCCAGGAGACAAAAAGGGAAGCGCCAGAAAGATTATCTAGTTCAGCGTATTCTACTACCAACCAGAATCCATTCAGTTCTAGTTGGAATTATGTCACTCTTCCAATGTTTCGCTATAAGTATTCTTGCCGCGACCGTAGTGTATAGAAAAATTTTCCTTGCCTTTCTTGGAATATCTAAGCCTGTTATACTGAGTAGGAATTACTCTGGGTTTTTAAAAAAGGTTTATATTTAACATTTTTTTAAGTTCCACGTAGATGAAAATATCAAAGAAAAGTCTAAACAAGTGTATTTCAAGCTGGGAACCCTTTAAAATATATTTAAAGAACAGCTGCCATGATCTGAACACGGTTGTAGCATTTGAGTAACTTCTGTAAAGGGAAATGTGCATGAGCTTTAATATCTTTTTAGTAATTAAGAATTTAAGTTCATGCAACAAGTTTATTAAAATGGAAGAAATATGGAAAGGATGGGAAGTCATAGGTTGATGAAGAAAATTTAATGTCAGAGAGTTTGTAGCTTTTTTGTTGGTTTTAGTGTTGTGATGTTTGACAATTTTGATTTATGGATAATAATGAATGACTGTTTATGTTGTACAGATGTGTTGATGAACAATAAAGCAGAAAATAAACAGAAAAAGGGGGGAGTGTCCAAAGTTAACTTCTTATTAATGCAGAATATTCAACTTAACTACAAGGGAATTTAAGAGACAGTTAGGTTTATGCAAACCTGTTACGACTGCGGATTGTGGTGCAGCATCCTGATCAGAAAGCTTTGCTCCCACCAGAGCTTATTAATAAAAAGTGGCTAACTGCTACCTCTGATCCAGGGAAGTGGAATTTCAACAACATCACAGCTTAAACCAGCTGACCCCAACCTGGTGTCATTATGCTGACTTGGACTATAGCTCCCACAAGGCCAAGACAGCACAGCCATGTTTTCTGCGGCTAATGGGATTTATAATGGAAAACATCTGGGGGGCTCCCAGGTGGAAAAGGCTAGCCTTCTCGGAAGTGGTGCCCTCCCTGTGAAACACCCTCCCATCCGATGTCAAGGGATAAAGAACTACACAACTTTTTGAAGACATCTGAAGGCAGCCCTGTATAGGGAAGTTTTTAATGACTGACATTTTATTATGTTTTATACATGTTGGAAGTGACTCAGAGTGGCTGGGGAAACCTAGCCAGATGGGCAGGGTAAAGATATTATTATTATTATTATTATTATTATTATTACTACTATTATTATCTTAAAATATCAAAGAGGCTACAGAAATGCCCATGTTTCTTCAAGTAGAATCACAATTTGTTTCCAAGGGAACAGAAATCCAGGTTGATTGTAACCAATAGTCCCACTGACTTTATATATTCTGACATCTTGCTTAGCACATGGTCAGTGACTTTTATTCAGTCGTTACTGAGGCAACTGCAACAATTGTGCGTGGTTGCACAATGTGTCTTTTTCACAAGACATGCACATAGCCATGATTTTAAGACTCCAGGGACAAAGACTCCTCTGCTTTCTTTGGCACATCTTGCCATCAGTTAACCTCACTCACTGCTAAAAGCGTGTTTCTTGCTTGCAGTTTGAATTTGTCCAGCTTTTATTTCCAAATGCTTTCCTTTGTTATCCAAAAATAGTTCTATCCCATCTGGGTACATGTATGCACAGCTTAAAAATAACCCTAACAAAAACATATTAGAATTCATTCATACAGAAAAAAGTACCCAAAAAATGAAAGTTAAGGCTTCTGGGCTTAACCTCAGTGCCATGTAAACAGTATATTTATGCATCAGTAAATGATCAGTGTTGGGGAAGTAGCATCTCAAGACTCACAAACAAAATAGACTCTAGTCCTGTCCCTAATATTAAAAACTTCTGAGTAGATAATACAAGCAAAATCAACAAGATTACTGGTTACCTTCAGCCGCAATAGTGATGTTGTTTTGCTATGTTAAATCTTAAGTTCTCCCAGAAGACATGGAAATGGTGTAAACAGGAACGGTTTGGATTCTTAGATCACGGACTGCAGTTTCTTGAAGATGGACTTCTGGCAAGCGATGGGCTGCACCTCACAACGGTTAGGAGGAATGTTTTTGCCAAAAATCTCAGAAACCTCATCAGGAGGGCTTTAAACTAATGTAAAGTATTGCACTTGGGCAAAAAAAATGAGAGGCACAAATACAAGGTGGGTGACACCTGGCTTGAGAGCAGTACATGTGAAAAGGATCTAGGAGTCTTGGTTGACCACAAACTTGACATGAGCCAACAGTGTGACGCGGCAGCTAAAAAAGCCAATGCAATTCTGGGCTGCATCAATAGGAGTATAGCATCTAGATCAAGGGAAGTAATAGTGCCACTGTATTCTGCTCTGGTCAGACCTCACCTGGAGTACTGTGTCCAGTTCTGGGCACCACAGTTCAAGAAGGACACTGACAAACTGGAACGTGTCCAGAGGAGGGCAACCAAAATGGTCAAAGGCCTGGAAACGATGCCTTATGAAGAACGGCTAAGGGAGCTGGGCATGTTTAGCCTGGAGAAGAGGAGGTTAAGGGGTGATATGATAGCCATGTTCAAATATATAAAAGGATGTCACATAGAGGAGGGAGAAAGGTTGTTTTCTGCTGCTCCAGAGAAGCGGACACGGAACAATGGTTCCAAACTACAAGAAAGAAGATTCCACCTAAACATTAGGACGAACTTCCTGACAGTAAGAGCTGTTCGACAGTGGAATTTGCTGCCAAGGAGTGTGGTGGAGTCTCCTTCTTTGGAGGTCTTTAAGCAGAGGCTTGACAACCATATGTCAGGAGTGCTCTGATGGTGTTTCCTGCTTGGCAGGGGGTTGGACTCGATGGCCCTTGTGGTCTCTTCCAACTCTATGATTCTATGATTCTATGAAATGATAGTGGAATGGCTCGATGGCCCTTGTGGTCTCTTCCAACTCTATGATTCTATGAAATGATAGTTCATCTACTCACTGCTACATGAATGGTTATAAATTACAGATGTGGGGAAGATGGAACAATAACCCTCCATTTATTGATGAATGGCTTGGGAGGACCTGGGAAATGGAGGGGAGAACATGGCAAAGCTGACAAGAGGAAGAGGAGAGGAGAGGAAGATAGGAACAAAATGCATTTATAGAAAAACTGAGTGATTTCACATGATGCAGCCCTACCCATTGCTCAGAGAAATTTGTTTGTTTTTTCTTTCCTTTTTATACATGTTTTTGATTACCAAGAAGGCACATTCAAAATGAGGTTTTAAAAGGAGGAATTTGTCTTGTTGATCACTATTTAAAGATATGGAAGATAACTGATTTGCTTATTCCAGTGCTTAATAATAATGATGATGACGATGATGACTGGTTTTTACAAATCAGACAAAATGAGCACAAGAAGTTAAGGATGAAGCACAAGCCTCATTATATAGCTGCATACACCATTAAACATTTTTTCCCCATCACTTGAAACAGAAATATTGAGGTACATTGTTTAGCTGTTGCTAGTTTTAAAATGTTTCTTCATTTAATTTAATTTGAATTGTTGTGTACTAGATGGCTCAAGCACAATTTTATGGAAAGGTGATGGGCACCTGTCATGAATGCTTTAGCTGAGATTCCTGCATTGCAGGGGTTGGACCAGATGACCCTCAGGGTCCCTTCCAACTCCACAATTCTATGATTCTGTAACAATTTAAAATAAATATTTGTATGTAGATTTATTTCAGAAGCAGAGGAACAGGAACAGAAGCAGCAACAGTTAGCAATGCCATCCCTCCTTTGCCGTGCCTCAGCTTAAGAATATCTAACAGAGAATAACTCAGACTGAAAGCTTTGTGTTGCCAAGTTCCTGCCTGCCCGAGGATAATCTTCGTGACATTACAGCGAATGAGCATAATGTGTGTGCTGTGCACATGCCTGACTCAGGGAGAAGAGGGAGCCTCGGCGCAGGAAGCCCAACTTCATCATTCCCGACAAGCTAGCATCCGTATTTCAGACACCATTATCAGACTACTTAAGGCTGACAGCCATTGTCACACCAATCCTGCTGCTGTAATTTCCTCACTCTTGTTGAAGGATCTGCACAATTCCTCGCTCTAGCTAAAAAGTGCTTTTTTGTGGTTCTAACACACCAAAGATTCCCTGAGCAGAAGGACATCCAGAATTTTTAGCGATGTTGTGCAACCAATTCCTCTATCTTTGCCAGTGGTCCTGCAACTTGTTTACAAAGTCAGCCGAGGACAGCAGATCCTGGGGGTTGATGGCAGATTTCGGGACAGATGATGGGAAAGAGGCTACAACAAGGGTCTGACTTTCTCCTTTGGTCTTCCAGCAAGTACAGCAGCTCCACCTTCCATCCTTCTGCCGTAGACCTTCCCCTCGTCTGTGACACATGCGCTTGCCGCCTTGATACCAAATGGCTGCAGCTTCAGGGGCAAATAGCAACCCAGGGAATTGATATCCAGTGAGGAAATGGCATGAGGGGATATGAATTTGAGCCAGGAGGGGACTGAAGTTTCTGGGGCCTTTGGACTCGGAAGAAGTGTGAAACAAGATCGGGAATACTTTATGGGCCCTATCTTTAATTATGGAAATCTGGCAGACTTGATAAGAAGGAATATGACCATCGTTGGGTTGGAGCTCCCCCGAGAACTGTTTCTTAATATTAAAGATTATCAAGAAGATTGTCAGATGGGATATGAAAAATACTTAAGAGCCTCGGATTTGAGATCTCCAGGTTGATGGACTGCTGTAAGCTGATGGAACTGTTGGCAGGGGCCGAGACCGGGGAGGGGAGACGGTGAAAGAAAATTGGGAATTTAAAGTGTATATATTGAGAATTTTTTTTATATAAAAAAAATGCTTTCAATGAGAGATGGAGAAATCGTGGAATGGAATTTTTATGACCCAAGGGGAAATGTCTTAAGAGAATATGTTTAAATATATCAGATTTAATGAGAAATAAGATTAAATAAAGTAAAAGTGGATGGCTAATTGGTGAAAGAGAGAATGGAAAATTACAGTATATTAAGATAAATTATTAGGATAAAAATAAAGATGAAGGATTTGCTGAAATATCTATTTGAACCAGAAAACAAAGAGGGGAGGTGTGAGGAGGTCAAGGAAATAAGTCATAGAAAGAAAATTATGTAAAGGTTTAACTTGTTTTTTTTTCCTGTTTTGATTGTATGTATTTTCTAATTATTTCCCCCCCCCCTTTTATCTGTTTTTGTTTTTTTATTTTTTGTATTTTTTCTTGGAAATGACTTTTTTTTTGTATTGTGTTTTCTGGTTGTTGTTTTTTTGTAATGTTTTAAAACCTGAATAAATATTATTAAAAAAAAAGAGGAAATGGCATGAGGGGAAAGGTTTAATCCGACTTCCCACTCCATGCCACAGTCCTAAATCTGATTTGAACTCTCATCTGTGGCTACTGTTAGCTAGGGTTGCCATATTTTCAAAAGTGAAAATCCGGACACAAATGTTGTTGGGCTATGTTGTTCTGCACTTGCTCTGTAACTATGTTATTGGTTTGTTTTGTGGGTTTCTTATCATTCATATATACAGGGAGAGAAATTTGTCGTGTTTTTGCAATCCACTCTGGGGCCATTGATGAAGTGTGGGATAGGTTTTAATGGGTGGGGGTAAAAGGTAAAGGGACCCCTGACCATTAGGTCCAGTCGTGGCTGACTCTGGGGTTGCGGCGCTCATCTCCGTTTATTGGCCGAGGGAGCCAGTGTACAGCTTCCAGGTCATGTGGCCAGCATGTCTGGCAAAACAGAGCAGTGCAAAAAAACACTGTTTACCTTCCCACCAGAGCAGTTCCTATTTATCTACTTGCACTTTGAGGTGCTTTCGAACTGCTAGGTTGGCAGGAGCTGGGACCGAGCAACGGGAGCTCACCCCGTCGCGGGGATTCGAACCTCCAACCTTCTGATCGGCAAGTCCTGGGCTCTGTGGTTTGACCCACAGCGCCACCCGCGTCCCAATGGGTGGTAGAGGATATATGAATTGTAATTTATCCTTCCAGGTGCCCATGTACATGTGTTAAACAGAGTTTTAAAATCCCATCCTTGGCGGCAAAAATTGAAAGCATAGGAATTAGGCTGCAGAGCCTCCTTTTGAGCAAGCTGGCTTCCCCCTTCTTCCCTTGCTTAACAAAGAATCAGGCAAGAACTTGTAAAGTAAGTTTAAAAATGAAATTTACTTACTTGACAATCATGCTTTGGTTCACAGCAACAGTAGAAGTAAAAACTACGCAGGCTTACATCATAGTATAACCACTTTCAGGCATGTGCCTGAAGCTGCAGCAAGCGTAGGCATGTCTGCATTCAACACTGGTCAAAGGAAAAGGAAGCACTATATGCTCCTCCCACTCCAGGAGAGGAGGGAAAATGACATCACACAGAGTCCTCTCTACCAATTGTATTTCTATGGTCTGAGTGGGGTTTTCATTTTTAGAAACAAAGGTGCTGGTACTCACCATGAAGTTGCTACAGTAAAATTCACACTTGGGGGAAAAGGTGCGGGTACTGTGTACCCTTGAGTACCCCCAGAAAACAGTGCTGGGTCTGAGTATATGCCTTTCAGCATGCTAACTAGCAAGAATATACATTTGTTAGGTTTGGCTGCTAATCTTCCACAAAAGAAAAAGTAAATAAAGGATAATCCTAAACATAGGAAACAGAGATCTCGCATCATGCCTAGTGTCACATCTAGTTTGACCCTAAGTGCCATAAGAATAATTTGCCTTTGTTAAGAATTATAGGGGTTAAGACAGATGTAACAAATACCAAGTGTGGTAGAGGCATTTCTGTAACACTCTCAAAACCTCCCCAAACAATGGCAAGTTCTCTGTCCTAGAGTGAGATTTTGAGAGGATGTGTGTGGAATCTGTAGGTTGGCGTCATACTTGTGGCTGAATTGGGGCAAAGGCAGCAGTCATATTTTGGTATGTCAAGGCTGGATTCAAGCCACTGAACCCTATTGTGGCTGCTATATCTATCTTCACCCTTAGAACTGTGCGGGAATTCTCTGCATTATATGTTCATCATCATCTCTAGTCTTGCTGTGCTTGTGGCACAAAGAGTGACCCTCCCGCTGCTCATTACACAGGACTCTCATAACTGTCTGAGAGCAATGCAGGATGTGGGATCCAAGATGAACCTCAATATGCTCTATTCACAGCTGGCCTACTTTCGAGTGAAGCTGATCGTGGCTCCAAACATACATGAAAACTGACAAGTGATTTAAGCTGAACATAATTACAGGTGAGGAAGCTGGATGAACTCGCTGTTTTCAGATCAGTGCTGCAGTTCCACTTAAGCAAGGCTGCAGCTGCTGCGGAGAAGAAGAACTGGCAAAAAGCAAAATCATTTCCAGCAATCTGCAACAAATCACATAGGGAAGGATCACACAGAAGTCCCACTCTAGCTTTTTGCCATTTATAAATCAAACAGTGTCAAAATCCAATGTCTTCAATAAAACTGGAGGACAGATGTGGCATGGGCTTAATTATTCCAGCAAAAAGTCTCCATTTTCCTCTAAAGAGATTTCACAACCCTTTGAATTGGAAACCTGGGACTGTGCTGAAACTACTCATCCATTTTCACCAGTTACAAAAGTTTTGCCCAGTTTTTGTTTTGGGAAGAGGGAAGTTGGCACATTTCCACTTTGCCCATGTGGCTTTGTTGACCCTACATCAAAGAAATAACTGTGGCATTTGTTAGCACATAATGTCACCACATTCCCAACATGGATCCTTATGGCCTGTCCAATATCAAATGACATTATCTGTGGAAATCATGACACCCATGGAGACCTCAGAAGTGACATTAACTGCTCTGCCCTGCCAAACCCAGTCTGCCCTCAGCCAGCCCTCACTTGCCTTCCCGTATAACTAGCCCAGGAAGTGGCCCTGGCCGTCACTTTCTTCCTCCTCTTTAGTGCTGCTGCTGTAGAACCTTGTGGGCTTCTCAGGTAGAGCGCAGGCCCTTCAAAAGAGGGCATGTTGTACTGGAAGTGTAAACATGGCATAAATACAGCATAACCCCATTGTTCTCATGAAGATTAAACACCATTAGGTATGGGCAATTCTGTCAGTTTTGATTAATCTTGGTTTCTCATTTTTCCATTCTTAAATTCTGTTTTCACATCAGTTTGTGATTTTTTTCCCTTAAGTCTTCATGAAAATTCATCAGCATCTTAGTGCAAATTCCTCCAAATATATACATGCATATCCACTACAGGTGACGCAGGGACACAGGTGGCGCTGTGGGTTAAACCACAGAGCCTAGGACTTGCCGATCAGAAGGTCGGTGGTTCGAATCCCCGCGGCGGGGTGAGCTCCCGTTGCTCAGTCCCTGCTCCTGCCAACCTAGCAGTTCGAAAGCACCTCAAAGTGCAAGTAGTGCTGGCCACATGACCCGGAAGCTGTCTGGACAAACGCTGGCTCCCTCGGCCAATAAAGTGAGATGAGCGCCGCAACCCTAGAGTCGGTCACGACTGGACCTAATGGTCAGGGGTCCCTTTACCTTTTTATCCACTACTGTACACAAATCTGAAGTGGAGTCCCTAAGACGGTTGGATGGTGCCTTATATGCCTCCTTCCAGCAACTACTGCAAACAAGCTGGTGCCAAATATATTGCTCTACTTTCCTTAGGACCACATCAGTGAGGCTGAAAGGGGTCCTGTTGTCTGGGCAGTCCAGAACCTCCAGACACACTGCCCTGGCTTTTGCTCCGGAGAGGTCACATCAGTGCTGCTAACGTGGCAAAAACAACATGGAAGGCTCCAGTTATAAGTTACTGGTCTCTGCAGTACATCAGGTGCTTCCTGCTTGGCAGGGGGTTGGACTCGATGGCCCTTGTGGTCTCTTCCAACTCTATGATTCTATGATTCTCAGAGGTTTGACATCACCCCCAGAGGCACAATCCATTGTCTCTTGAGACAAACGGATGCCAGCAATATACTTTCTTGTATGCAATTTTCCATAATGCATTTGTGTATGCTATTTTCATTAATACATGCATTTTGATGTATACTTCACCCTGGTCAGGTTTCCAGATCCCAGTCCTGGGTTGGACTGGGGTCTGTTTTGACAGACAGAAGGGATTGATCTGACATTTCTGCTACCATTTTGTCAGTGAGCCTCCACTGTTGCGTTTCCTCTCTTTTCAGTCTCAGGAAGCATTGATAGTTCCTAAAGGATGTTTGGTGGGGTATCTGTGTGATGGCATATTCTGCCCTGAATATGTCAGTGCCCAGCTGGGTCAGTCATTCCATGGAACCCCCAGAGCAGCACAGATTCCACCAAACTAACAGACAACACAATCTAAACAGGGTCACTACTCCCTCACTTTCTTAATCGCAAGCATGGAAAATCAGTTACATGTTGTAGGTCAAGCAATTTTCATCAATCAACTCCCTCAGAAAGACATTAGGGCTCCACTTTACACAGTCAATGTGCCACAGATTCTAGCTGAAAAAGAAATTGCATTGCTGGACCAGGGGTGGAGGTGTTGTGGCCGGGCGCAAGGGCAGTTTCCTCACGTGCCTCAGCCCAGGAGAGCGGGCAGCAACGCTGCCGCCCACTCTCCTCTCCCTGCCCCGGGTCAGGCTTGATCCATGGATGGAGCTGCAGCTGGTGGCGTGTGGCCATGCGAGGAAGCTGTCTTTGCAGCCCCCTCATGCGCTGGAGCCAGGCTCTGATGAGGGAGCCTGTCGTGGAGGCGACTGGTCGCACCCCCTCAAAAAAAATGCGCCTGGGACCACGGCCCCCCCAGGCCCCCTATGCTACACCACTGCATAAAATGAAACATTAAAGTTGAGCTTTTTAAAGGAAGAATACATCATCAGAACAGTCACTCTTTTGAAAAAGATAATCCTGCCTCTACAAAGAAAACAGCAAGAGAGAGACTGTAAATGTTAATTATAGGGATGAGTTTACAAACAAAACTCCCACTGCCTTATGGGGGGATTATTGTTGGCAAAACTATGCTTTCACTTAAATAATTCAGCAAATATTTACACACATTATTTTGGGGTTAAAGAAAAGGAAGAAGATCTGTTCCTGATTCACAGTCAGAAGACTGTATGGCTATTTCAGCTTTCAATCAATCTCATGGTTTTCTACACTAGTTTTGTGATCATTCATTATCTTAAAATACAGAGGAGGAGCCTTAATGAGTGTTTTAGAAGACCTCACACAATATGATGGCAAGAAGGCTGACACTTGGACACCTTTAGTAACTGCATGGTAAAGGTTTCTTCTTTTCCCATCATGCTTTGTTTCCAGACCAGTATCCTTTCTCACTCCCTTTCCACAATTAGTGAGAGGCAGAATTAAGAAAGAGGTTCCACACAGCACTTAATCTAGTAATGCCCTTGCCCTTGACCAAGATCCTTCGGTTCTGTTTACTCATTAGTCCCATCCATTGAAGATCCCTTCAACATTCGTCAAATGCTCCCGGGCTGCAGGTTCATCCTGTTTTATTGTTTCCTGTTGAGCTCGGCTGGGGATTTACTGACTATTAGCTTGTTAATTGCTCCTTGAATAGCTTCTCTTAATTTAGGGTTGTCGTATTTTGAAAAGCAAAAAAGAGGACATATTTGCTAACTTCTACAATGTTCTTAACTTTCAACATAAAATCATCATCATCATCATCATCATCTGAGGCAACTCAACGTTAATTCCACCTCCAGAAATTTCTTCCAATATCTCAGCTCCCTTAGATTTCAAGGCCTTAGTTCTGCAGCTTTTTCAAGCAGACATAGCATTTATAAAAACAATATCCACTATCATCCTTTAGCTATATTCCTCCTAGTAATGTCATGAATGTACACTTATGATTATTCCATTTATCCTTTGTGACTCTGCACTGATGCTGTGTTCCATAACTTAACTCTAAAGCTCCCACCCCGTGATCACATTCCTCTTAGCTAGTGCTCCCCCCCCCTCCCGAAAATAAGGTGCTGGTGCTCACTGCCTATAAATGGTTGGAATAGGAACAGCCAAGTGGGGAAAGGTGGAGGCACTCTGCACATGCCCAGGGAAGGAGGCAGCAGCTCCAGGTCCTGGCAGAGCCTCGTGCCTCATTCCCCAGTCGGGCTCTGCCAGGGTTCAGGAGCCCTCCCGTTTCAGGCTCCGGGATGCTGGCAGTGCCTCGTTTCCCATGCCCAGGACACGCTTGCCCAGCTTGGGGAAGGAGACATCAGGCTTGGTCAGGATCCTGGTGCCTGCCGCCTCCTTCCATACACAGAGAGATTTTGCCATGAGGACATTTTCCAAAAAGTGTTTCCCACCCAAACCTATATTCCAAGATAGTTAACCCTCCCTGTGACAGGACTGCATTATGCACCTTCCCATCAATCTTCTAGCCACTGAAAAAGGCACAGACATCTTAATGGAAGACTGTCAACCTTGGATTCAAGAAACATCATGGCCAGCTGCACCTTCTAGCATGGGGTGAAAATCTTATTCTTAGGGGTAAAGTGTTAGCTGCAGCATACCAGTGGTAGGAGACAGAACAACCTGCCCCCTCTCTCAAACACACGTGCCAACCACATCCATTCACAAATGCAGTGCAACTGATCTGCTGAACTTCTGCTTGGCATGTAGCTCCGGGGGTGGGGAGGGGAGGCTGCAGTCTTATACAGGTTTCCTTGGGAATACGCTGACTCCAACGAGACTTGCTTCCCAGCAAACATAGGTGTTGGCTACATGCCACAAATCAGACTGGATGCATGGAGTAGACTGCCTCACAATCTTCCCTGAGGAGAAACAGAGCACACATGTGCTCTCACTGCCTCCGCCAGCTTCCCACCTTCTGCAAGAGCAGCAAGTGCTGACCCCATCAACCAAGGTGAGGGTGGGCAGCGACAGGGGGCTCTGTTTCCACTCTGTGCTCTTCTCGAGCACTTGGTCTATGCTGCCCTGGGCACACACAGCTGCTCTGCCAGGGCCAAGGAGGAAGCGAGCGAGCAGGCAGGCAGGCAGGCAGAGAGGAGAGGAGAGGAGCAGAGCATGCTCTCAGGCTGCTGGCTGCACTGGCCTCTGCCTTGGCCCTCACTTTTGTTCTTGCACACCCTCCCTTGCTGAGGGGGCAGTGGCGGGACCACATGGGCAGCATGGCTGGGGTGCCACAAACTGAAGCACTGCCACCCTACCACCTCCACTGCCACCCTGCCACCTCCTGCTTCGCCACCTGGGAGCACCACTGCTGCCCTGACCAGCCCTCAGGCCACCACCACCAAAATGGTGGACCACGTGGGCTTCACAAACAGAAACCCCAGGATATTTAGGTGATCCCCCCCCCCGCCCCCAAGATGGCGATTTCACCCTTGGAATCCCAGACGTGTCCAGGAAAAACTGGACTTATGGCAACTCTATCTTAATTGCCCCTCAATATCAGTTCCTGCTCTGGGGGGAAGGGCGGAGGATTTCAATTCTGTATTAATTTTCATTTCACTCTGCATAGCAAATAATGTGGTTTCATTATAGCAAAGCAACATCTTCCAGTGTGGGCTCAAAATTAGGAGGACTGAGGCTCAGTTTGTTTCCTGCCAAAGCAACATAGAGGAGTTTGGGGGCTGCAGAGCACAACCTGAGACCTGGCACACAGCCGGAATCCTGCCTTGCCTTAATACAGAGCACAACTGAAAATCCACACCAGACTGGCTGGTCCTTCAACTGCATTCAGTGGTGGCAGTAAGCAACACAAATCAGGTCTGGGAGGAAACAGCAAAAACAATAAAATGCAATGATTTGTCAGTGACATCTGGGATCTCTGAAAAAAGACAAGCCAACAAAGCACTCATTGTGATGGCATAAAATAGGTCTACCAAAATAATTTCTTTCAAAGAAGCACTCAAACCATTCAGATCCTGGCCACCTCTCTCTTTCTATTTCACCTTCTCTCTCTTAATTTTACAATCTAAATTTCAGTTGTCCCCATTTCCACTTCAGCTTAGAATTTTTTGAAATAAAAATGGGCATGAATTTTCATGTGCTTTTCTTCTAATATACACATTTTTGCAAGCAACTTTTTGGACATTTTTATCGTCATATTTTTGGATGGTTTTTGAACATTACTTTCACTAATATAAGTGTGGTATGTTTGCAAAATTTGGAAAAGAATGAATTTCAAAGGATAGCTGTGTTTCATATTGTATAGGGGCTTGGGTGGTGTGGATTATGTTGGTTCACATCAAAATGTAAATTTCTCTTTCATTCCTATTGGAGAGTTGAGGAAAAAGAAGGCATTTTTTAGGGGGACAATCAAGTGCTCTTCTCAAGTCCCATTCATTCTTCTGGGAGTCTGAGTTGGAGAACTCCTCATCAAAGAAAGGCAGAATATAAAGTTCAGGCAAAACAAACATGACTCATGATCATTGTAGGAAAAACAGCAACAGAACTTTAGGTTTTATGCATAAGAAGGACTTCAGCAATTCTCTGCAGCAAAGATAAATGGGTTTCAGTTTCCATTAAGGTGAAAGAGAAATAAATTCATTAAAAGGAAGAATCAGAAGTAGCTTTGAAAAACAAGAATAGGAATCACTATTAATCATGCCCTCTCCTCAAAATCTATTTAAATTGCATCTTCAAACTGCGGTGCCCATATCACATTTTCAGATCATAATAAGAGAACAGAATCCGTGCAATAATATCAACATATTTCCAGTTTAAAAACTGTTGCACTCCACATTCATATATATCAACTATGATACAGCTGCAACACCTGGAATTCTACTAGTCTTATCCTCTTGAGTTTAAATTGAGAGGGATTTATTCATGCTCCAAATAAATCCAAGACCTATGTGATTATAAAGCTAAAAAGGAACAAAAATGCAAGAGAGTCGTGTGTCTGCAGTTCTAGAGCTCTACTGCTTGGCAAACCAGCCGTAAGCATGTGAGGGGCAGGAGAAGCTGTTCCTACCTGGTTCAGTGCAGTTTTTGCGATTTGGATGCTGTGTCTCTTCAGGGTTATCTGTAACATTCTCCTCCACTTCCAGCAGCAGCCTTCGCCCAATCCACTTGTCACTAGTTTCCAAAGCAGTGTTCAGAACATCATAACCTAGAGAGGAAAAAGTACCACGGTAAATGTAAGAGTGAGGAACACAGCTGAACAGAGTAGCACATTAATTCAATGAAGTGGGCAATAAGTTGCACCACTGTGCTAGGCTTTTGCTTACATAGTGCAAGGATGAAAGTAGGTAGAGGGTGGCATTAATCTAGATTCTTATTCTTCTGTTACAAAGGTTAGTTTTTTCAGCACTGTGGGATCTCCTATGCATAGTAACTGTACATTGTGCTGGCAGTAAGGACTGGAGACAGGTGTTAGAACTGAGAAGGCGTCAGGGGCTTTCTATATCCAAAACATGAGCCTGCCCCAGTACAGGCATGCTGCATTGCTGGTGGGATTGCCCTTTTGGTATTTGGACAGAGGTTGAACTCTGGCAACATTCAGTTCCTCTTTAAACATGTACATTCTCTCCCTGGAAAGCTGTTGGTGCAATAATGCCAATATGGTTCCTAGTTAAGAATATTGGGATAGGACAAGCAGAGGTGTAAAAAATTGGTGGCGAGGGAGGTCCATATGTTGATATCTGTGATAAGGTTAGCATTATGTGGCAAGTTTCCATATTGCCCAAGTAGGCTGGCAGACTCGGAGGTGGGCGCAAAAAGAGAAGTGAGTCACAGAAACAGCACAGGGTGGGATGGAGGACTAAGCAAAACAACTGAGCCAGCCCCTAAAAGAGACAAAATAATTGCACAAATTGCCATTGCTGAAATGTACAAGGGCATCTAGTTGGGGAAACTAACAAAAATTGACAGGGAATCATACCTAATTTGAAACGAGTCAATACCACTCATCTGGCCTAGCACTGCCTGTGGTTTGCTCAACCAAAGACCTTTTGAATGCCCCCCCCCCCGGAAACCCATCATAGAATTATAGCATTGGAAGGGACCTCAAGGGTAATCTAGACCAACCCCCTGCAATGCCGGAATCTTAGCCATAGCATCCATGACAGATTGCCATCCAACCTCTGCTTACAAATTTCCAGTGAAGGAGAGTCCACAACCTCCCAAGGGAGTCTGTCCACTGTTCATTCAGCTAGATCTGGATATCAGGGATTGAACTGCAGGGGGTGCTTATGTACCTGAGGCAGGTGTTCTGTTATTCAGGTATATGGTCCTTCCTTACACAAGAAAAAGGACCATGAGGGTTTGACTTTCTCCTAGGTATTGACTGAGCCAAAAAACCCAAAACAAAATAGCTAGAGGCTTCCTAAAGCAAAGAGCATTATAGTGGCAACTAGCTGTTTGTTGGAAGCAAAATGATGGACAAAATGGAACTTGGAAAAACCCTGTTATGCTCATCTAACAAATTTGCCTATATAATGTTTTCAGGATTGCAGGAAGAGTGTTTCTCAGGTTTTTGGGGCTATGAGACACAAGTAAGTAAACATGTGTAGTGATCATCTGTAGTGGACCATTCCACTTCTGCGCTGCCTTCATTCTCTGCCTTGCTTTAGAAGAGATGCTGGTGAGCAAAACTCTGTCTTGGCAGCATCAATGCAAACACATGGCACCTCTCCAAGGGTTTTTATTTTTGCTTGAGCTGCTCATCCTGGAAACTTGCATGCTGCTCCAATTAAGCAGAAAGTGCATGCTCATGTGCCAGTAACATCTGGCAGAGCTGAACATGCTGGGGGGGGGGAGGAACAGTAGGGTGCCCACTGTGTGCAGCACAGCCCATAGTTCAACCCCTTTTGGCAAAGTGTTACAGGAGCTTTATGCCAAGTTTCCATTTCAAAAAATAGAGTTTTGCTCTTTCTCCCTTCAGTTAAAACACAGCAGCTCTTCCTTCCCCACACATCTGCTTCCCATGGGGCTTTTCCCCTGTCAGCCTCTGGGGAAAACACATGACTCAGCAGCAGAGCAGTTGGACAGGTCTGGCCACACAAGCTCGGAGCAGACACATAAAGCAACTGTTTGCATCTACTTTTTAACACACCCTGCCCCTATACGCTGAGCAACAACCTGCGCTCAGAAATGCTCAGAAATGCAGAATTGTTTTCTTCCCAACACCTAACTCCACACCAAGAACAACATCAACTACTAAATCTGTGTGTGTCGGGTTGCACTTAAAGGCACAGAATTGGAATCAGTAAACAAAAAGGGATGCAACCACTCCTCCTCGTGCCCACCATTTCTCTAAATGTGGACGAGTGGAATAGTGTGTGGGTTCAAGTCCTAACTCCACTCCAGACATTATAAGTAGGTGGAAACAATGTGTGTGACAATACAGTACAGTTGCCACATTTTCACACGCACACGCACCACCCCACCACAATCACACAGAGGCACATTAAGTTACTGCTGAGAACACACCGCCCAAATCAGAGATCAGCTGACTCAGAAGCTTAGTGAGCAGAGCAGGCCTGACAAAGCAGGGCCTCTGCAGCTGGTTTTGCATTTACAGTGGTACCTCGGGTTAAGTACTTAATTCGTTCCTGAGGTTCGTTCTTAACCTGAAACTGTTCTTAACCTGAAGCACCACTTTAGCTAATGGGGCCTCCAGCTGCTGCTGCGCTGCAGGAGCACGATTTCTGTTCTCATCCTGAAGCAAAGTTCTTAACCCGAGGTACTATTTCTGGGTTAGCGGAGTCTGTAACTGAAGTGTATGTAACCTGAAGCGTCTGTAACCCAAGATACCACTTGTCAGGGACTCAGCGGGAGCGCAGGGAGGAGAAGAGATGGAGAGCGAGGGGGAGCAATCCGAGGGCAGCGTAGGAGAATATGACAGCAGCCCGAGAGATTCCATGAGCCTCTCCAGCGAATCGGAAGATTCACAGAAGGGGGCGCCGATGGGCAGGGCAAGGGGCGAGCCAAGGGGGACACCCCAGAAGCAAGGGGCCAGCGGGGACTTCCAGAGCAGCAGTTGGAAATCAGGACCAGCTTCCCCACCAGAGCGCAGTGGGGGGGAGGAGTTCCAGGTGTCAGAGCCCACATATGCACCACCAGCGAGAGAAAATGAGTCAGGGTTGACCACGCCTCCATCGGAGAGCGAGTTAACGGTCAAGAGGAAAGTTGCAGGCTGGGCGCGCGCGCCAAGTTCAAAGGTACAGGCGAGCGGCACAGAAGGTAGCCCGGATAGGGAACCAGGTCCTAAAGCCCGCCGGAAGGAGGGGCAAGAATCGTCAGGGTCAGCGTCAGAGGAGTCCAGGAAAGATGAGACCCTAGCGGGCAGGAGGGCCCAGAGGAGAAAGGAACTTAGGAAGAGGTGGAGCAAGGCGAGGGTCTTAAACTGGTGTGGAAGGGGAGGAGACTCAGACGGGACTTCGCCGGTCTAAGGTCAGGACGTAGAGCTGCACGCTGCGGCTTTAAAATGGAAACTGAATCTCAATAAAGACTTTTGTACATAACTACAGCCTAGCGTTGGTCCTCTGTGAGCTGGGACCTGGAGGCAGCTCTGACACCACTGTAATACATAAATGTCACTGTGCGCTGCTGACAGGGAGGAGAAAACGAACGACACAGGTCTCTGGTCAGCCATCCCTCATTGGGCAGCAGCAGTTGGAGCTTTTATTGCACTACAGCAGGCATGTCCAACTCCCAAGAGACTGTGATCTACTCCCACTAAAAAAAACTGGCAGTGAACTACCCACTGGATTGACCAAAGTTGTTCAGCTTTTAGGGGAGCATAGATCAGGATCACGCGATTGACCAGGATCGACCAGGGACGCCCCGTGATCGACCGGTAGGTCACGATCAACTGCTTGGACATGCCTGCACTACAGCTTCTGAGTCATGGCACCATCAAACAACAGGAGTGTCTGCAACCTGACCAAGGCCACAGCCGTTCTAAACTCATTCCAGATTTCACCGACAGTGATCAGTCCACCAAGAACTCTAATGTTACACTTTTTAACATTGCTATCTATCATGTGATCTCCCAGAATATTTTTTAAAATGGATGCCTGGGGCCCTAAGCCTATGGCTTTGGCTGTACAATCCTTGGGGACCACAAATACTGCCAGGCAGATAAACAACTAGCTGTCAGAGTGAATAATAATAACAGCTATCAGGAGTGCAATATCTCAAAGACCACCTTTCCCCATATGAACTGACCCAGACCCTGCGATCATCGTCTGAGGCCCTCCGTGAGAGGGCTAGAGGGTGGCAACATGAGAGCAGGCCTTTTGTGTGGGGACTCCCTGCTTGGGAGGGTCTCCTGGCGTCTTCCTTAGATCTCCTTAGTGGCCAGGCAAAAACATTGCTCTGCTCCTGGGCCTTGGGATAATTGCACAATATATGGCCTTTTAACTGGGGTATATTTTTTGTTTGTTATTATGGTATGTATTTTTGTGTTTTTATATTGTAAACCACCCTGTGATATTCAGATGAAGGGCAGTACAGAAATTTAAATAAGAACAAGAATCATGGTCAGAAGTTTTCATACCAAATAAGAAAAACAAGAAGCCCTCAGAGTTGTTGTTGTTTAACGGCCTGAGCATGCTGCAAGAAATAAGCACAGCCCTTCAGTTTGTGTTCCTACTGGGCAGTACCGTCGCCTGGAACCCAGCTGGAAGGCAACAGAGCAGAGCGGTTACCTCTTACGGAAGGCCACCTTAAGCAGCAGAACTCAGATCAACTTGTTCCTCTTTTCTGAAGGTTTGTACCTGCCACTCAGGTGAGTGTCAGTGATTACTCAGGAGATTCCTTTTTGAAAGTGACCTCAGGGAATTCACACATGAAGCAAAGGAATTCTGAAGTGGCAGGTCATAACAAAAGGCATACGGTCGGGACTTGCCAGAGAACGATTCTGAATGCCAGGGACAAGGGTGCCTTTGAGAATATTAGAGATAATACTTTATTCGGCTATAAGCCCACAAGGTAAAACAAATCAATAGATAAAATAGCATCTTACAATCTAAAATATCAACTAAAATATTTCAACACATAATCTCTTTCACATTATTTACAATCTCTAGATGTACCGTGTTATGGCCTTGAAGATCAAGATGGTGCATAGAGTTTACTGGATTTTTAATAGTCATGCAGCATTCCATGAAGTCTTTTATATGAAAGAACTGAAATCAGGAATCTAGCAACCTGTAATGTTCTATAAGAGTCAATGTCCTGGAGTAGATAAGCTAGATGTAATTCAGGTGGTTTAGCAGCAATTTCCAGAATGCTTGAACTCAGGATCCTTGATCGGGGAACAATGTATAAGGGGCAATTAAACAAGATATGATAGAGGGATTCTATTGATTTGTTGTCACATGCGCATAAAACAGAGGTTTTACCGTTAGAAAATCTATTGCTCAGAACATTTGAGGGGAACACATTAAATCTGGCTCTAACAAATGCGAATCTATGCGACGCAGCCGATAAAGTAGACAGATATTGAGGTATCTGGGACATAGATGTAATGCCCTGATTTATCGGGGAACATGTACCTCCACCTGTAGTAAGATTTTGTTGCAAATCTACCTCCTCCAATCTTTGTTTGATGACCTTTTTAGCTGTAATTAGATCTAAATTAAGTATATCGGAAGGAGAGATTCCATAAGACAACAGTTTGGAATGGATTTTTGTTGCCCATGGGTTGGTGAATTCATCTCTCCAAAGGCACTGAATAAGATGGTAGTTTGGCAATTTATGCCAAAGGGACAGCCAATAATTAAAGGCATGTCTCCACATCAGAATCTCTAGGGAGGGGATCTTAAGTTCTAGGCGAATGGCAGAGTTGCTTACACAGGAGGGTAGCTTCAAAAGGCGTCTTAGAAAAAGATTTTGCAATGTCACCAGAGGCAAGAGGTTTACAAAGGCGCCCCATAAAGGGCATAGGCCATAGTTGCAACCACTTTCGCACTATAAACTTTTAAGGCGGATGGAACATGCATAGCCCCCTCAGTAAAGAAGAAGCGTAATAGAGCATAGATAAGGGCTTTAACCTTATTTTGTAAATATGTGATATGCGCTTTCCATCCCATATTATACTGGAAGTAAATTCCTAGATATTGAAATTTGTAAACTTGTTCAATTGGCTTCCCCTCGAGTTCCCATCTATACAGCTTACGACTCCTGGAAAAAATTAGGACTTTAGATTTGGAATGGTTAATAGTAAGTAAATTTGTTTGGCAGTATAACGCAAAAATCTTAAGGGCCCTCCTCAAACCGATTCGAGAATAAGAGAGGATCACCGCATCGTCAGCGTACAATAATAAGGGGCAGCGATAGTCTGCAAGCCTGGGTGCATGAATGGAGGTTTGGGCCTCAGCTAGGGGCGTTCTCATGTCACTAATATAGAGGTTAAAAAGATAGGGGGCAAGGATGCACCCTTGTCGTACCCCCTTATTTATTGGTACAGAGTTTGTGAGATCGCCCTCAGGTGTTAACCTCACCCTAGCGGCCGTCCCTTCATGTAATTTAATCATAAGCCACAACAGCCTTTTATCTATGCCCCACTTTGCCAGTTTTTCCCATAACAGCTCTCTAGAGATACTGTCAAAAGCCGCCTTCAGGTCTATAAAAGCGGCACATAGAAGACCATGAGTAGGGGAAGAATACTTCCGCGCCAAATGATATAGAATTATAGCATGGTCAATAGAAGCGCGATTTGGTCTAAACCCGATCTGTTCATGGCCTATCAGATTGGAATCTTCGGCCCATTGGGTTAGTCTGGTTAGCAGGAAGCGAGTATAGATTTTCCCGATGATTGATAATAAACTGATGTTACGATAGTTTCCTGGGTCCTCTGGTGGTCCTTTTTTATATATAGGAATTATGATGGACTCCTTCCATGATCTAGGTATCTGGCCCGTGGCATTGATTGCATCAAAGATTTTTGCAAGAATTTTAGCCCACCATGTTGGGTGTTGTTTAATAGCTTCCGCCGGGATCAGATCGGGCCCTGGGGCTTTATCAGTTTTCAGTTTAGCAATTAAATCTACTATTTCCTCCGGGTCAGTATCTGGCCATATGGGCAAGTGACTTGAAAGAGTATCAGATTGAGTGTTAGAGATATCTGTCTGGGAGAAATATTTTCTTAGAAATTGTTCCCATGTCGGGGCTGGGATAACCGTCAATGGGTATTTCCTCGATCTTTTGTTGATTAAATTCCAAAAACCGCGAGAGCTGCGAGGCTTAGAGGCAGCAATCAGCGCTTGCCAGCGTCTTAGCTGCCACTCGTGCTTGGCTGACTTCTGTGCCTGTTTGTAAGCAATTTTGGCCTGCAAGTACTCTGGGGGGAGATTTTCAGCTCCAGAAGATTTATATCTGTTGTAGATACAACAGAGAAAGAGTCTAGCTTGCTTACATTTGGCATCAAACCAAGGTGCACCAAACCTGGGTTGGTCTCGGTTAACCAGGTGAGCCGGCATCGTAAAGAAGCTAGTTAAATCTGCAGAGAAGTGGGAGAACCACTCCAGTATCTTATTTGGTTCAGACAACTCCGCCAATGAAACAATAAGGGATTCGGAGATATTCCTCTGGAAGAATTCTGCATATTTTTGGGCCTGTTTCATAGACCATTTAATGCCTCTTACTTGAGCTGTGGCATTTAAACCTACATGAATTCGGTGTGTACCGCTAACCGGGTGCCAGTCAAGCGTTAGCTTGGCCGCTAGAGGTAGGTGGTCACTGGAATGTATATTATCTACTTTGAAATAAAAGAAGTTTGAAAATAGGTCTTCTGAAACTAGAAGATAATCTAGGACACTATTTGATGATGTGCCCAAGTGAGTGAATTCACCTGGCACGTCTGGAGGGCAGTTGCCATTTAAAATGTTCAAATTCATTCGAATGGCCAATTGATAAAGAAGGACTCCCGCCTCATTCACTCTGATGTCCTTAGATCTTCTTGATGTAAAAGAGATTAAATCAGATTTTGGGTAGGGGGGAGATACCCACCACTTGGCCTTAATTATCCCATTCCAGTTGGCGGCTGTACGTGCATTAAAGTCACCACCCATTATCGATGGAATATTAGGGTACATAGCATAGCATGCCAATAAATGATCTTCCAGAGAATCCCATCTATAATGGAGGTCTGATATAAGACCACCTGGAGGAAGATAAACATTGGTGATTAATAGTGAGAATTTTTCACTTGAAATCAGACCAGTAAAAGCAAAAGGAGGAAAAGTCTGAACTAGCAAGAGTTTAGCTCTCATTTTAAGCGATATGGCGATTGCAAGACCGCCTCTGGACCGGCCACCTTTCTGGGAGGGGATAGCTGGAAGTGATATCAGTTCAAAGCCATTTATATCTATTTTATCTTCTTCCCATGTTTCTTGCAAAAGGATTATCTGAAAAGAGTTTATATAGGACAGAAATTCGGGATCTAATCTTTTCCTTTTCCAGCCAGCAATGTTCCAACTTAGGACTGCTAGCTGGGGACTTCTGTGTTGTTCTTTTAACAGTCAAAACGGAGGGGGGACAGACTCTCTGTTAGAGACAGAAGATGTAACAAAAAAGTCAGTTATTTTACTTTGCGAAGATGGTAACTGTGAGGAGCCCTCCAAATTAAAGTTTTTAACAATTTGGTTCGACTGTTGGCACACCGTGGATGATCCACTGAAAGTAGATCCCTGAACAGGAAGTCTCTTCATTTCGAAATTCTTGGTACAACTTGACAGAGAAATACCCAGGGAGGGAGAAATTGAGTCCGTCAGAGGAAACCCTCTCGCAGATTTATCACCCGACATTTGGATGATTTTATTGATGCGTCCCATCGGGTCTTCAATCGTTTCCGACGGCGGGTCCCGAGGTGTAACATTCGCAGTTTCCTTTGAGGAAGGTAATTGAGGGGGCATCACGGGGGCGGGAATTGCGGAAGGCTCTCTCAGGGGCATCACTTGTGGACTACTTCTATATCTGGACGAAAGTGGAGAAGATTCTATCTCTGGCATAGATGAGTGAGATAAAGAGGGATTTGAGTCAAGCAGGGAAATCAGAATTTCGTCCTTAGGTATGTTGGTTGATGAATATAGATGAAGGTTCAGTGAGGATGGCAGAGCCTGGTCGTCTCGTGATGTAGCGCACGGGGCAGAAACAACTTGAAGATTTGAGTCTTGTCGGATGGTTTTTGTTTTCAGAGTGGGGCTAAGCTGAAGAAGGTCAACCACTTCTGTCCGGTGAGCCCAAGTGGGATTATTTGAGACATCGTTAGTATCTTCCCCTCTATGTTGGACTTGCAAAAGCTGAGATTTAAGCGTGTCAAATCTTTGCATCATCGCCGACTGTTCTTTTGGAGGGAGGGCTCTGAATGAATCAATAAGTTCCCTTTCGTCAAGGGCAGTCTGCAGATTCTCGTCCTCATATATGGCTGTTTGAGAGGGTATCGAGTTTGGTCGAGGATGGCACGCTGCAGAGTCATCGCGGTGGGGCCTGACAGTATTTTGAAGTAAGGCAGAGTCTCTTGTCCTAACGTCCTCACTGCCAGGGCACCTATTTAGAAGGGGTTTGATCTTGGTGTCTGTAAAAACCCTCGTTGCTACGATGTCGGCCATGGACAAAAGCGTTTTTCTCCTAACAATAATAGATGGTATCTTTTCAGAGTGGAACGCAAGTATCACCTTCAAGAAGTTGGTCTGCCAGGGAAGGGGCATCACAGCATATAGGTCAATCTGATGTTTCTTATTTTTTAAAAGTTTGCTTAAACAGTCTTTAGCCCCTTCTAGCGTTGACCATCTTCCTATTTCCGACCTAACAGAAAGGCAACTTTTCTTGGGTTGCAGAGTTAATATCTGATTGTTCAATTGGGAATTTAAGATATATTTAATTTTAGTCTCCTTTATTTTATCTGAATTGGGGTGAGGCAGTAAGTTTTTGACCTCACAAACTGAGGATTGTGTTGTTGATTCAAGTTTTTCAATTTTCAGCAGGATATTGGATAATTGTGAAGATACCTCGTCCAGCCTTTTAAAAATACAGTGAAGAGTCTTAATTACTAAGTGTAACTGCTCACAACCGGGGAACTCCCCCATGTCAGATGCCAAACCATCTTCCTGTGCTGAGAGTTTTTCTTTCGTATTCTCCTTTACAGGCTTTACTTTTGAAACATTTTGAGTCATCAAAATTGGAGTAGCTTCTAGATCAATTAGAGGTAGGAAGCGATTTTGGGTTTCCACTGCAAAGCACTGCTCGGCATGGTCACTCCCTCCTCTATTCCGGTGAGGCACCAACCTTGATAGTTTTGGTTTAGGGGATGATAGGGGCTCGTCAAAGTCTCTCAAGCGTTTTTTCTGACCCATACTTTCCTCAGGCCAGGGATAATACGATTCTTAAAATAACATAACACTTGACACACAATTAAAATAATGTCTCAACTCTTTTAGCAGCTGAGGCCGGCTCGCTGATAAGAGAGAAACAAAGAGCAGTCTGCTGCAGTCTGGAGCAGGGCCAAATCTCTCAGAGAGTTTCCATAGTATGCGGCTGCAGCAATTATAAAATACTTCAAAAACTGACTGGGACAGTTAAGATAAAATATAAAAGATTAAAAGAAGATTAAAAGAAGTCCGAAGAGCACCGGTAAGCGCGTCTTACCTCGGCGCCATGTTGGCCCCTCCCCCAGGCGTCTGAATGCCAGGGACAAGGGTGCCTTTGAGAATATTAGAGTATTCGTTAACTTCTGAATAATTACAGATTATGCTACACACATCTTGGAGAAGTACGGAGCAAAGCTGACTTTCAAAAGAATGTCCCTTCCAAACAAGCTTCACTTGCAGCAAGCCTTGTTTAGCAAGTGACAACTGGGACCTGCAACATGACCACACCACAGGACCCTGAAAAGAAATCAAAGGGTTAAAAAGTTTCAAAACCCTTCCTGCAGGCACAGTCCTAATTCCAGCAGAACTCCTTTTTTTGCCTTGACACAGCACAATAGCATGTCACACAGCGGAAGGTGTTATGCAGTGCTTTTTCTTGGGGGGACGCAGGGGTATGCATACCCCTAAACATTTGGAGGAGTAGCAGCGGGGATTTGGATATCTTAGGAGCCCTGCAGAAAGAGCATGAGATGCCCTCTTTGTGGGTGGGTTCCTTTCCCCCCTTAGCACATCATATTTAGTTGGGGATTCTGGTTGGGCTTTGGGAGGGGGGGCACTGGCACCGAGCGGAACAGGCGTGCTGTCCCCACCTCCCTCTCCTCAGTAGCTCCGAGCGGAGTGACTGAGGGGCAGGGGCGGAGGAAGGGGTGGGGGGGCGGTCCACCCCGTGTATCACCACTGAGGGGGGTGACAAAATGCCGGGTGGCACTTACTGCAGGGCCTGCAGCACGTGCACAGGCTCCGTGCTGCCCAAACGGCCCACCTGCTGCCTCCCCCCCAGCTGTAGCACGGCTGAGTGGGAGGAGGCAGGCAGACTTTTCAGAGGCCCTATGGAGCGTCCTGCCCTGACTTGTCCCACCCCCACGGGAAGCTGCCCCCGCCCCTGGGTGCAGGGCACACACACCGCCCCAGGCGCCTGATCGGCTTGCTCCACCGCTGCTGAGGGGATGCTGCCAGGGCGTCCTCTCTCTCCGTGCCCCCCCCCGCAAACTTTTCCCTAGACAGGTGGGCGGGCACCTAAGGCTGCATGGAAGCAGCCTGGAGGCTGGGCGGCCTCTCAGTGGCTCATGACAGGTGTCCCCGAGGTGGGAGATGTTGAGCAGAGGCTCTGTGAGAGGGCGCGAGGGATCTATGGCGGTGCCTGTGCATGCAACTCTCCTCTCTCCCCCCACCGCCCCTCACGGACATGGAGTCCCCAGCACACCTCGATGCTGCTGCTGCTGCTGCTGCTGCTGCTCCAATGAAGGTGGCTTCTTCTTAACGCCGAGCCGCTGAGGGACCACAGTCTCCTGCCCTCTTTTTTTGGGTGGGATGCTGAGCTAAAGGCAGTGCTTTTTTCCATTTACTGTATTTATTTTTCCTGATTTGAACTATAAAATGGTGATTTTCTTGAGTCAAAATGAGAGGAGCCCTAAACATTTTTTAAGGAGAAAAAAGCACTGGTGTTATGTATACACTAATGGTGAATTAATTATGGAACTATGGATCCTTATGTGGCCAAAATGCCACCATCCACACAAAAGAGGGAGGTCTCAGCACATTTAGAGGAACCCCAAGGTTTGAAGAAGTACACAAAATAATTGGGGGGGGGCTTAAAAGGGGAGGGGAGGACTCACACATCAGTCAGCATCTCACGCACATTGAGCATGCTTCGTCCTCATTCACTTGTGTTGTGAATGTGCATGAGATGCTGACTGATGGAGGGAGCAGGGAGAAAAATGGAAAAACAGGGGAAGGGAAAAGAGATAAAAAGACATAGCTGCTTGGCTGGAATCCTGAACCCTTTCTCTATGATCCTAGTGAAAATCCCCTCATCCAAACTGCTATTTGGTATAGGAGGGAAAACTCACTATAGGGAGGGATCTGAAGCCATTTGCACTGCGAAATTATCAGTTGCATCAACATTTCTGATGTTGTTGAGAATAATCTAGTATTAGGGTTGCCATATTTTGAAGAGCAAAAAAGAGGACTTTTTTGCCGACTTCTACTTTTAACTATGGATCACTATGATGACTCTACCCATGAGAAAAAGGACATATCCTGGGAAAAGAAAACATATGGCAACCCTAATTTTCTAGTTTAGTATGTTTATTTTACTTGTATTTAGTAAACATAGTTTTTTTAAAAGTATCCCACCCCATGTTAATTTTTTGGTCCCAAAAGACCTCAAGTATTTGACCTCAAATATTTGAGGCCCGCTTAATATCGTTTAAATGTTATATTATATAGAAACATTTTATTAAAATACTTGTAAACATTTAAAGGCAATAGCATGACCTTCTCTTGCAATGTTTAAATTTAAGTAGAGGGAAACCCCAAAAGTACTGAAGGCTGTTGGCACACTTAATAAATTTTAGCATCCTGGAGAACTGTGCGTGGTAGGCTGACTCACAGGTCTGTCAGGGATAATCACCTGAAAAACATTAATTACAACTTTGAAACTGCCAAGCTTGCCCAATATTGCCTTTGGCACTTGGCATCCATTCATTGCTACTAATGAACTTAGGAAATGGAAAATGTTCGGTGGAAAAATAAAGCATTGGAAAAATTTCCACCCCACTCCCTCATCCCTGCCATCAAGATGTTCTTCCTCATGTCTGCTCCAAATTCCTTTTCATGTAATTTGAACCAACTGGCTTGAGTCCTGCCCTCTGGAGCAACAGCAAACAAATTTATACTGTTTTCTGTGTAATAAAAATGAGATCATAATGCCTCTTAGGCTGCCATGCAAATATCCCCCTGGGACTGAGCAGGGTGGTGGGGCCACCACACCTGCAGCCCCACCACACAACTGGTAGGCAGGATGGACAGAGAGAATGTTGTGCCAGCCGTAAGCTACGCAGCCAGAGGGCCTGGACTGGCCCTGCCCCCATACATCACACAAGAGCAGTGGAACCAATTCGGGATCCAACTGATCCCAGGCCAGTTCAGCCCCTCTGTGCCCTCAGAATGTCCTGTTTCATGGCTACAAATCCAACAGTAGCTTCATCTCACCCAACAACAAGAATACTGTGGATTATGCAGCTAAAGTGGATCTGGGGCTCTTGTGCAAAAAACCCCTATTTTTAAAAAATGCCCAGAATTTTTGCAGTAAGGCAAGATATGGGAAAGTGCACTGGAAAGCATTGGCATCACCCTGACCAGTAAGTAGTTGCCTAGATCCTGTTTCCCCCTCTTCTTAAAGATGGATCCAACATTTGCCTCTGTCCAGTCTAACAGCACTTCACCTGTTCTCCAAGAATTTTCAAAAATCATAAACGGTCTCTGAGATTACATCTGCAACTTCCTTTAGTACCCTAACGTACAACTTATCTGGCCCTTAAAACCTGAATTCACTGAGAGTAATAAGGTGCTCCCATACGAACTTCTTATCTATATTTGGCTGCAACTCTGTTCAACTTGGAAATGCACAAGTTGAGGCTCCAGCACTCTCCCGTCATGAGGAAACTGTTTCCTTAAAAGGCTACCCAAGGACGCACATGAGAGTAGGAAGCATGAAACAACTGTCTTCATCTGGTGGAAAAACCATTTCACCCAAACAATATTGTGCAGTGACATTAACTTGCGCTATTCCAGAATCTGCCCAAACAAACTTACTGCACACATTGAAAAGAACATACAGGAAAGAAGAAGCCCATGCTAGCACAGGGCACATTGAACACTGGCCAGTCAAATGGTACAAAAGAATGATGTGTTACTGCAGCATTGCAGAATCACTGCAAGTTTCAACGAAGGATTGTCAAGTGTTGACAGGATCCCTGGCTCTCCTTTGCAGCCACCGAGGTTCTATGAAAACTGTGAAACTAGGCAGACAAGACACAGACATGCCTTTTCAGGAGTCATGCACAGTTTAACATCTATTTTCGTCTGCACTTTTCTTCCTTTGAGGGCAGCAGCAAAGGGAAGCACTTTCACAAAACTTAGGGCAACAACAACTAGATGTACAACCAATAGTAAAGGAAGAATCTCTCCATTTTGGTTCTCTCAGTTCCAATCCGAAATTCAGTTCTCCACAGTGCTGCAACAATGAAAATTCTTCAACATTCACCTAATGAATACATCTGTATGCAGTTTTGGCTAACATACACACTTTTCAGGTAATTTCCCCTAATATAATCCATTTTTGTATGTTATTTTCACCAAAATATTAATTTTTATGCACACTTTCCCCCAATCTATGCATTTTTATTCAAGTTGGAGAACTGCATTGCAAATTTCAGATGTGTGAATTTTGAAGGCTGGTTCTATGTTTCACTTCTCATATTGTTTGGGAAAGTGAGAAATTGACAGATTAACTTTTAAGTGCAGACTGAATCTAATATCTCCTTAACAACCAAGGAGCAGGTATTTACTACTTCGGGCAAAATATGGGGGTGCTGTAGGTTTGAATGAACAAAACTAGCATGCCAAGGATAAGGGTTTAGCCTAGTTTTCCCCTTGTCATACCACTATTATATATGCAGAAAGGAGGATTCTGTGCCATCATTTACACTCCCTCATTTTCACTCCCTCACATCTATGGAATTTGGAACATTCTTCTGGAAAAGGTAAGACATTGCGAAAGACAGGAGCTTCCTGTTGTGTTCCATGGTACATAGTTTCAGAGGGTCATCCAAGATCAGAATTGCACAACAATTTCACTTTAACTTTCAACATCATCATCATTATTATTATTAAAAATTATTTTTATTTAAAACAAAGATAAAACTACATACAATCAGAGAATCATCTCCGAATATTCCAAAGAGCTTTGACAAAGTTTGTTTCTTTAAAAACTGTCTCACAATGAATGCAAGATTTCAAAAATGGGTTGTTTCATATGCATGCATCATGGAGAAATGCAAGTAACAGGGTGGGGGAGAGAGAGATTAGGAATGGAAGGAATGGAAGGAAATCAGAAGAAACCTCAGAAAGCATCTAGGTCAAAGTTTAAAGCAAGGTGAATGTCTAGCTCAATAGGCAAACGCAAGCATGAATTTTATTCTTCCCTCTGCATTTTCCTTTCAAATGCTGAGATGGCTTTTTGTAGTGTCTAGGTATCGGCTTTAACTATCAGAGGCATATCGGTGCTTCTTTAAATGTGTGGGGACTGGAAGATGGGGCTGCTACTGCTCTCAGTTGGGAGAGTTGGAGGGTAAGCATTCTGCTATGTCAATGCGTTCCCAAATACTCTTCAAAGGCTACCCTGTGTTGAATGAATTGCTGGAGTCTAATCCATGCTCCCAAAAATAAAAATAAGAATCTACAGCCTTAAATGTATGCAAATACTTCACAGAAACAGAAATGTGAAATGTGCAGCTCCTTCAATTAGATTAATTGAAGTTAGTGGGAGGAGAGAAAATCAGGAATAGAACAGGCTGCACAACTTTAGAGTGTTTACAACAACAAAATAGAGTTGTGGCAGATTTTTCTCCTCTGATGTTTCTTCCCACATTTGCAATATAAAGGACAGATGCTCACACCAGCAAATCAAACACTGGTTCAGACATCAGTCTTCCTCATGCCTCAGGAAGGTACTCTGCCTTTCAAAGCACCACATATACATTTTTGCATTCATTTACTCCATTTTAAAGGCACAATACAATTGGAGTTGCAAAACTGCAGTAAGGATGCTGGGAGTGGATTGGTGAAGTCACAAGGGCCTGTCTATCAGCACGATACCCTTCCAATGTCTTATTATGAGAACTTCCAAATGGTGTTTCCCAAGTTCAACTCTTGGAGAAAATAGTCACATACTTTGGGTATTATGCACTTTTCCTGCTTTTTCTTTTCTTTAGCAACCAGGGGCCCCACACGGTGTCTCTGAAGACTGGAGAAATGGCACAAGGGAAGGGAAGGAGAGCCAGTGTGGTGTAATGCAAATAATAATAATAATAATAATAATAATAATAATAATAGGGTGGCATATGCTCAGATTTCCCCAGACAGGCCCAGGATTCCAAAGGTGAAAGCACCACCCAGGCAGATTTTTTTATATTTTCAAAAATGTCTGTGGTTTTTCTTTTGCATGCAGCAGGCAAGCAGTCTGGGCAGAAGATGGTGGTCTCCAGGGGAGACTCCTAACCCAACCCCCCTCCCCAAGATTACCGCTGCCCCACTGACCACCCCCACTACCACTGATTGCCCAGTGGCCCTGCCGCCACCGCTCACCTGCTCACACACTTGGCCACCGCCACCGATCATCCAATCACTCACCCGCCGCTGATCACCCACTCGCCCTGCCAACACTGCCATAGATTGCCTGATCGCCCACTGCCACCGACTGTCCAATCACCCAGCCCCCACCAATCACTTGATCACCCCAATTGCCACCAATCACCCGACCACCACCAATCGCCTGCTTGCCCCCCCCCCCACTGTCTGCCCTCTTTTTTCGATCTTCCAAATATGGTAACCCATAATAATAATAATAATAATAATAATAATAATAATAATAATAGTTAGAGTGTGTTGACCAGTGTTCAAATCCCCACTCTGCCATGAAGCTCACTGGGTGACCTTGGCCAAGGCACCATCTCTTAGCCTAACCTAATTCACAGGGTTGTTGTGAGCACAAAATAGGGAGGAGGAGGAGGAGAACCATGGACACCACTTTGAGGCCCATGGAAGAATTTCGACAGTTTTGGTTTCTGTCAGTTTCTCATTTTTCCAGTCTTAAATTCAGATGGCTTTGCTCTTTATTTTTAAGAGTCTGCATGAAAATATATATATTTCTCCTACTGTTTGTATTTTTGTATACAATCTTGCCTCATTTAACATTTCTCTAATATTCAGTATATGTACACTTTTGTGTGCACCTAATATACACATTTTTGTGTATACTTTTGGCTAGAGAACTCCATCATTGATTTCAAAGGACAGCTGTGTTTTGGTCTGCATATTAGTTCAGTTAGAGTGAATTAGGTACATCTGCATTAAAATGTTAAGTGAACAAAATTATTCCCCGTTCCCAATACACATACATACAGCTGCTTATGTACATACATATTTATAACCACATGGCCATCTAATTTTCTTTCTAAATGTATTAACTGAATGTCTAAAGAATGTGATGTATGAAGTGGTCCTGGAGTTTCCAACTTTCTGCTTTCAAAAATTGTAGCATGGAGGGCAAAATACTTCTGAGTACATATAACCTAGATTAACCTAGATTGGCCAAGAAAGCTGTGTGCCAGGATGTTTCTTACACACACACACACACACACAGAGAGAGAGAGAGAGAGAGAGAGAGAGAGAGAGAGGGAGAGAGAGAGAGAGAGAGCATTTAATATTTTTAAAATGCCAAGGCAATGTACAGTCTAAAAAAACAAAAAATAAATCTTTAAAACTTTAAAACAAAAACACAACCCCAAACCAATAAAACAGCAGTATAAAAAGGTCATAAAAGTGTATAAAAGCTAACAGAACAGAACTTCAGAGAACTCCAAAGATGTAAAGTGGGGACCTATCTTATGTGTCAAGGAAAACCTGGCCAAAAAGAGAATTCTTCCCCAGACATATTGAAGCAACTGGTGGTTGCTGCATCATGCATATCAGGGGGAAGGGCATTCCACAGCACAAGAAAAAAATGCCTGTTTTGGGGGACAACACCCTTTAGTATCCTGTAGGGTGAGTTGACATGAGTACAACCTCCCCAAATGACCTAAACAACCTTGCAAGTTATACTGTATCACAACTATGTATATTAGCTTTCTTTCCACTTAATGAGCTGTCCCACTAGGAACAAACCTGGCATGTTCACCTCTGCTATAACAGTCACCACTGTCCATGCACTGCGCCATTTAATTCTCTTTCACTCATTTTCATAGCAGCTTTCTGCTGTCATCTGGAACAAGGGGACTAAACTCCTCCTCCTCCTAGAGGCAAGGGGAGATTACTGATTTAAATATCAGTGTCTTGAGTATCTTTAGCTTTTACTGTTTCGCCATTTCATCACTGCTTGGGGGAATCATAACTCTTCCATCAGAACATTCACTTCCTTAACAATTTACCTCTTACAAATGCAAAATCTAAACTGTTGTTGATATTCCTGGGTTTTGGCAGCTTCCAAGAGTCAAGCTGAGTTTTGCCTTTGTCTCTCACAATTCACTGCAGCAATTACAAGAGGGATGCTTTGCCTTGTGTTTGAAGGTGCCCTCTGACTGAAGGGTTTAAATTCAGTCTAAAGATAAAGAACCAAAAGAAAGGGAAGCAGAGAGTCCCTCAAACTTGCCCATCAACATGAGACACCTAGACAGCACACTGAGCAGGTTCACACATACTGTAATCTGGTCACACTCTTCCTCACTATGCTGAGATACATTGCATTTCTCCTTAAGTGATCACTATTTCTAAATTTGCATCTATACATCTACTTTAGCATATACAAATTTCATGCAAATCTGTGTTCTCTTTTGTCCCCTCTCCCTTTGGCAATGCATGCATATTTATAGCAATGTATAAACCAAGGGAGGGGGAAAGGTAGACTGAACTGGCCAGGAAAAACTATTCATTGTGCAGAACATCTGCCTGCCTGCCTGCCTATTATTGGTAACAGAGTCTCCGGCACTGCAAAAAGCCTACAAGCTGAAACAGACGGTGGGGAAATAGACGAAGGGAGGAGGATGAAATTTGGGAAATGTCATGCGTCAAAAGCTTGGTTACATGTGGTAATGAGTACTAAGAGGATAAGTGAAAGGCCATACAGAAAAAGGTAAGTTTTAAAGAAGAATTTGAAGGGGGAGAGAGAGGTGGCATCACAAACATGTTCCGAGAGGCATTCGGCATATGGGGAAAATGGGTGGAGTTGCATAAAGGAGTTGGAGACTTTTATTCAACTGAGAATGGCAGAGTTGGGGTTGCAGAGGTCACAAGCAGCTATGGAAGAGAGGGGGCTGTGCTTAGTGGCAGAGCACACTCTGTGGATGGAGAAGGCCCAGGGTTCAGTTCCTGGTTTCTTCAGGTGAAAATGGGGGGAAATCAGGCAGTAGATGATGGCAAAGACTGCTCTGCCATCTGAGATCTTGGAGAGCTGAAGCTACTCACAGCAGACGATCCTGGACTTGGTAGACAAAACAACTAACATTTCTACTACACAACATAAAACAGGAGCCAAGAGATAGGAGTGAGTTGGGGTGGGGAGACGTGAAAGATGTGGATAGTTTTAGCAAGAAGGAGAAGACGATTGGCTTGGTTCTGGCATGGGATGGGGAGCCAGTGAAGGAACCTAAAAGAGGTCACATGGCCAGAGGGATGGGAGAGAGGGGTGCTTTGGGAAAACAGAGGCATGAAAGAAAAGTGTCAGGCATATTAAGGTTCCAGCAGTCAAGGTGCAGTTGACCACCAGAGGACGAACCAATTTTAGCGAAGGCACAAGAAGGAATGGGTGGGAGTTTTGCAAGGTTGTAGAGGGAGAAGCAGCATGACTTGGCAGCAGATTGAATTGGGGAAGCAAACAAGAGAGAAGAGTCAAGGGATAGCAGCTAAGCCAGCATGCTTGACAAACAGATGTGAAGGATGGTACTACTGACAATACTGAGAGGAGTTGGAAAGCCATTTTAGGAGGCAAGATAAATGGTTTTATCTTCAACATGTTGAGATGACAATGAGATGTCCAAGTGGATATATCTAACAGACAACACAAATTTGAATCCTACGCTGCCTCAAGCTTATGCCCTCCAGCAACTCTTGTGACCTGAATATAAGGGCATGGATTAAATTAACAAAGGACCCATATTACAGCTACAAGCTCTTTAATTTCTCCCTTGATACCTGATGGTATGGCATGTTACAGATTTTTAAAACCTATTTATATATCCCACAAATTCCAAACACATGTTTTTACATTTTTGCCACCGTAATTTTGTGGTCTTCTAGCATTGCACTCCTACTCAAATAACACATTTAAATGTTAGGAAATCACTAGCAAGCTGTGAGCCACAGTTCCCAATGAAAGCATGCAGATTCCTTGCGCGCCATGTCCATCTCTGGCCCTACAATCCTCCTCGTCAACAGAAAACACAACTTTTCTATGATGCTACTTTTGAAAAGGAATTCAGAACAGCACATTGCCACTTCTATGTTACTATAATTCCTCCGGTTGTTTTAGAGGACTCTCAGTTACCTACCACATAGTTGGAGGAAACACTATTACTGCCATTATTATGGCTGTGGTTTTATGTTTGTGAATTGCAGAACAGATAATGCTACATCCATTTTGAATCAAATACTTGTCAGTGGTGACCTGAGAATCAATGATCACCATACAGCTTTTAGCATCCTGGCTGTGCACATTCCTGGCAGGATGTCCATGTTTTGGTGGCGGGGAAAGGAGCAGTTACTCCACCTAGTGCAGCAGAAAAGTTTTTTCTGTCACATGGGAACATTTTGCACTTCACACCCTGAAAGCATTGTAATACAAAGCTGTGACTGGCAGACAACGGTGGGAGTCACATCTAAGGACAGACACCTAACTGGGGACCACTTCAAGCTAGCCCCAAAAGATAAAGGTGTGGCTGCTTAGTCTTTGCCGAGAGGCCTCCTGGTGCAAGACAGCTGATGCCTCGAGGCTGCTGCAAAGAGACAATTCAGCTCTAAGAGCTTCAGAGACACTCTGTGCGTGCACTGGGAAAGTCGTGTTTGACACCTGGCATCTGGACATGCATAGGCACACACATGATCAGGTGCCCCAACTGTACACAGCCCATGTAACACGCATCCCAGTTGCACGGAAGAGTTTGTGCACATTCAGAGTGTGTGTCAAATTGCAGTCCTGCTGAGATCAAGAAGGAAAAAGAACTTCCACAAATTTGTCCGCCAGTTCTTCATTTTAGGTCAAGCAAGCCAGAGCTCATCCCACCCTTGTGTCAATCAAGGTTTATATCTGCCACTCACAAGGCTCATTCCTGTGTGCATCATCATGACTAAAAAATCCATGAGTACATAATGTGTGATTGCATTATAAATATGATAAATAAACAGTACAATTCAAAAGCACATTGCTTGATATGGAAGTAGCCGATGTGAATAACTCACCCACACGCTGCATTTCCTTATGCTCCATATGGCCTATTAACCAGGGACAGTCCCTGTTTTGCCTTCTGGGGAGATGCTGGGATTAGATGCATTAGAGTCTTTCCAACTTCAGCCTCCTTCTAAATCTCTGAATTCGTGGCACCTTGACTAACAACAAGTACAGAACCACCTTCCCACATTATGAATGTTGATGACTGTATTAGAGTGGGTGCTATTCTATGAGCATAAACCGGTCCACTGTGCAACTAGGAATGAGAAGGGGTTGGGATGTTGTAACTCGCTGGCCTGAAATTACCAGTGTCTTTCTTTGGATAGAACACAAGCTTGCCCTTTCTTCTTCCTCTTTCCCCTGGAAAGCCGCTCCAGCCCCTCTCTTTCCCATCATCATCTCTGCGGATACACCGACACTACAAGCCCCCTTGCAGTCTCTTTGATGCAGCTTTGCAGTGTCACACTTAGATTGCAAGAATCTGTCCATCTGCTCCTTGGGATGTAGGATTCACAGTGACCATCATGTCCTTTCCAGTCTGCTTGCTTGATTGGCATAATCTTTATTGTGTCTCTTTCAGCTGCTCTGCAAGTGTGCGTTTCCTTTCAAGGATATCCATTGCATTTTGGGGGCAGATTTTTTTGGGCAGATTCCAATAGAACACAAATTATTTTTCTCCCTCTGAGGGTGAGACACACACTGTCTACTTGCAGAGAAAATCACTCCAGCTGGCTGAAGTAAAAACATTTACTATATAATAAAACCCACGTAAACTATATTAAATAGATCTTTAATTTAAAAAATCCTGCTGATCTGCAGCCACTAACTGCTTGCTGAGTAAGATGGTTCTGCAGGAACTACTTAACTTGGTCTTTATCAAATTTCAGAAGGAGGAAAGTTACAATTGAGGGGTATTGTTAGTAGCCCATCTCCACCTCAGCTCTTAGAAGGTCTGCAATTTAAGCCCCCCATGGATGATGCTCCTGGCACAAAACATATGCACACTCACGCATGCAACACACCCCTTTCAAATTCGGCTGGGGCATTTTCGTTCAAAGTTGCATAAACAAAAGATGAAGAATGGTGAGGTTGTGATAGGGTATTGTTTTTGCAGCCTTTGCTCCTACTCTGCAAAATACATTGTCAGGTCATATCCATTTATGATCCACTTCCTAGGTTTCAAAAAAGTCTACAAGACATTTGAAGAGATTGCTGGATCAGTTGCTATTGACTTTTGTTTGTCCCCGTCCACTTGGTTTGCTGTCTTCACCACCTTTACTCGTTAGATAATGACTGTAAATTTTATGGTTGTGTCAGCTTAACAAAAGTAAAAGGTTGGGATTCAATAGTTGGTCTTGGAGCATCTCAATTTGTCAAGCTACATAAGTTGCAGGTGCCGGGAAGCAGAGGCAGCCATCCGAGAGGCAGCTTTTAGCCCAACACAAGGCCAAGCCAATACTGTAGTTTCCATGGCTGAAGGGCCAAGAGCTTGATGTAGGAACCACCAAGCAGGAAGATAAACAGGGAAGCAAGCTAAGGAACTATTTAGAAGTGCCAGAGACAGAGTAATGACTTGCTTCAAGGGGTCACAGAAGGAGTGCAGCCTTTATAGCAGGCATTGGACTGGCTCATCTAACTTCCATGATCAGGAGGATTCTGGTAGGCAATGAGCAGCCTTCAATTCTTTCCTCCAGTTTTCGTGGGATGATTTTGTCATCTGAATTTTCAGAGGTAAGATTTCAACTGGACAGGAGCAGGGGGTTAGTGAACAGTTATCATTATTTATTATTTATTGAACTTCTATACCACACTCAGGGCAGTTCATGCCTCTCTCCAGGACTAGCAAAATTGGAAGAAATGGTGCAGAATAAACAGACATATTTGCTTGATTTCCTTCAGGTGTGCAGGAATGAGTGACAGAGCCCTTCCTTTGAATGTAGACAGTCCCACCTCCTGTTAAGTATCAACAGTTGCAGGACAATGCAATATTTCTGCTTGAGAGACTGGAAGGATCACTACCAGTCAGAGAGTCCAGCTTTTAAATTCTAATGTATGAAGAAATCAGCTTTTCTCTATGCAGGATTTGTGTCGTGTTGGTGCAGAAATATTGTTAATACTTTATTGTAGCATACAGATAACCCTTAGTGATGCTAGGAAGTAATATATACTTTATGAAGACATCATTTTTCATTGCAAATTCCTTTAAAATCTTGATGTGTGTCTGCTTTTTTAGCGAACACATGTCACAGAACAGATACTAACAGCTGTGAGTGAAAATTCCTCCCAACTGAACCCAATTTGCTTGCTCTGTGCCCTAAAATGGAAATCTGTGCAATATCTCTCCGTTGCATCCCTGGTAATTAAAATTCACAACCTTACTGCATAAAAGGAGTGTTATTCGATATGCTGACTAGAAGCACACAATCCCTATTCTGGAGTTATGCTGGTTTAGGGGCTTTAGGATTGGTGAGAGCCCCTCCGTGCCAGCAGAACACTAGGTATGCCACCCCCATGATAGATGCCAGATGGTGGATTCGAACTCCCATCAGCCGCAGCTAGCATCAGGGATGATAGGAGCTGTAGTCCAACAACATCTGGAGGGCCACAGGTCCCTGAACCTGCTATACTCCTTCAGCCCATGCCACATTCCAGCCAACAGCAGACCTTGACTCCAGACCAAGACATGGTGCAATAAATTTTCTTCCCACCAACTTCAATTTGTTGTTGGCGTCCATCTGTCATGAAACACTAAGGAGTGCACATCCCAGGGTGAAATCAAATTACTGTGTTAGCAGCACTGAAGTGACCTCTCCAGGACACAAGCCGAGGCAGTGTGTATGGAGGTCTTAGGCAGCCCATATGACAAGACTCCCCTCTCTCGGCCTGGCTGATGTGGTCCAAAGGAAAGCAGAGCAGGACATTTGGCACCAGCTGGGCTGCAGGAGTTGCCGGAAGGCACCCAACCATCTCAGGCAGTGGTGTCTTTTTTCAAAGAGGGCCAGATTTGATGAAGTGAAGGACCGTGAGGGCCGAACAAAGTTGTTTTTTATGATTTTACCCCAACATTGTTGAGCTTTTTTTTTTTTTAGGGTTGAAGTTGTTGAGCTTTTTTTTAGGGTTATAGTAATAATAAAACAATTTATGAACAAAATATAGTTAAGACAGCCAACCACAAACGAGAGAGAAGCCGAGACAGTCATTTTGTTTTGTCTCAAGCTTGATGACCTTTGTTTGTTTTGACTTCCGAAAGAAACTTTGCCACGGCCAGTGTAGTATCAGTAGACCTATCATCCAAAAGATATTTAATATCTTCAGCTTTTTTTAGGATTGAAGTGGTCAAGGGTTTTTTTAGGATTTTACCCCAGGAAACTAACTGCCACAGGGCCTGGATTAAACCAATCGGGGGGCCGGATTAGGCCCCCGAAACGGACTTTGGAGATGCCTGATCTCAGGGACTCCACCCGGGATTTGTGCAGGGTTTATTCCTTAGCCTTCTGCTGAGGATACAATGCAGCAGAGGTTAAGGATCAGAGTTTTCCTTCTCCTAGATTGGTTTGGCCAGCCAGTCGAAGCCATGTATGGAGTGTTAGGGGAGGGGTAGCATCTCTGGTGAGGGGACACGCTGTGCTCCTTCTGGGGTAGCTTGCCCACCTTTGGTCTCCACCCTGCACTCCGCTCTCACCTGCATGCAACAGCGGCTGACATCCATAGGAAGATCACCCTGCCACAGCAAGATGATTAACTTGGGAAGACTCAACAGCAGCATCTTTGTAAGACTCAGGAAGTAAGAGGAGCAGTCCCTTCAGAACTATAAAGGGTCATAGGACACTTTACAAAGCCAACTGATGGGACCAGGTCAAGTTTAGCCTAGAAAAAGTATACCAACAGGCGGATAGGTGTCAGAACTTGGACCACAGAACATAAGAGGGAAATTCCCACCATTGGGGCCAATTCCCTTGTTACAAACGTACCAAGTAAAAACTTGGTAACAATCAGGGGATATGAGGATGAAATATTTGAAGAATTTAAAAATAAGCCGAACACATTTTAATAAGACATCCTTAGTTTAGACAATTCTACTCATTAGAAAGTTGTTAGCCTCCCTCCCTCATTACTGCCTGTTGTTCACATGGAGTGTGACAAGAGCTCTAGTTACAGGGTGATCCTGAAGTCACTCCCAGTACAACTGCTTTTTTGAGTAGGTCAGTGTTTCTCAAATATTTTGAGTTTCTTGCCTTACTGCTGAACTTTTTCTGCCTCCACCTAGCTGCCCAAACCCCACCAGCACCACCCGTTTGTTCGTTTGAGAACTGCTTAAGTGGACACCTTATGAATTTTCCTTACATTCTCTTGGTTTTAGATGCAGGAGGCTGGTAGGCTAACTCTCCTATCTTAAAATCCTCTTGTAAGATCTGGTCCTTAGAAGGTAAGATTTAGCAAAGTACAGACACAAGGCTTCACCCAAAACTATCAAAGCCTATACAGCACAGAGAATCAAAATACAAAACCTACACAAGCTAAGGTCAGAATTCTCACCTGCCTCTGCTTCATTCCTAAAACATCTTTTGACATCAAAATGGGGGAAACTACAGGGAGCCGGTACATGGAAAATCCACCTAGAGATCAGAGAGAGCATTGCCCTACATAGCTGGCGAAAGATCAGTGAATTTCTTCCTTATCTAGAAATGGCTTTGTAGTGTTGATGCACTCTGTTCCATGGCCATCCCCAGAGATAGCTGCAATTCAGTAGTAGTAAAGTAAGTAACTAACAAAAACAGAAAGTACTCTGCACATCTTTCATAAGGGAAGTCCTTTGCACAGATACAAGTGATCTATGTGTATTTATAACCATGCTTTTATCCCTGACTTTTCTAACCCTAGATTCTTCTCTTAGACTGGAAGGCTTGTACAATAACTTTGAGAGAGGGGGAAAACTATGTAGCAAAGAACATCAAAGAAGCCCAGCCAAAGATAAGCATTTTTATTTTATTTGTTTAAATGGGAAAAATTAAACAAGTACTTACATTTCTCCAACTAAATTCAATGAAATGTGGATGCATTTAACTTTGACTGGATCATTGCCTCAGTTTTCAAAGAAAGATAGGAAGACTAGCCTTTAACACATTTTTTACACAAAAATCCCAAAGTGAAGAGACGTGAAATTTGTAGATGTGTTTTTTATATCTACATTCACATACACGACTTACATGCAGTACTAATATGCTCACACTACTGACACAGACACAGCTGACCAACACTGGGATTGTGTTCTCTACTCCTTTCTCTGCTGCTTTCTTTTCCACCAACAGCACACTGCCTTATCCCTCGGCCTTGGGAACTACTGTGGAGCTTTAAAATCTTTTGAGCAACTGGAATGTACATAAACATTCCACAATACCTTATGATCTGATAGGCATGGACACCGACCCCAACTCAGCACTTTGTAAAGCAACCCAATTGAGCTGACCAGTTTGGAGGTTGCCAGAGTCAGCTCAGAAGCCCAAGTCTATTTTGTTCCCCACACCCAAAAAGGGCAAAATTTGAAGGCATAGTAGAATCCTTCAGAGATAAAGCCTGCCAGATTACAGGCAAACAGATTCAAGGGCATTTGTGCTGGATATCTGTAAAATATGGGTTTTCTTCTAAGAAGGAAGTATCTATACTTTCTTTTCATAATTGGATTAAATTTGCTAGCAAGGTTACCAATTTCCAGCTGCAGTTTCTTGCAAGCACCCCATTGGAGGTGGGTGCAAAAGAAATTGCTTTAAAATACAGTGGTACCTCGGGTTAAGAACTTATTTCAGTCTGGAGGTCTGTTCTTAACCTGAAACTGTTCTTAACCTGAAGCACCACTTTAGCTAATGGGGCCTCCTGCTGCCGCCGCACCACCAGAGCACGATTTCTGTTCTCATCCTGAAGCAAAGATCTTAACCTGAGGTACTATTTCTAGGTTAGCGGAGTCTGTAACCTGAAGCGTATGTTACCCAAAGTACCACTGTACATAAGAGTTTTATGAAGCATGGTATCAGGAGAAATTTGTACAGAGTCTGGGAGAAACACAAACATTTGATGAAAAGAAAAGCACCCCATGGTTGTCACCAATTGAAACAATTACAATCAAAAGAATAAACATGGATAAACGGTGAGCGGTCTATAAAGATTTGTTTGACTTTTCAAGGAGTGAACCCAGATTGAAACCACTGGAAGAAGTAAGAAGCCAATTTACTGATTGGATACAGTATCACCAATTACATGATATGTTTAAATTAGATAAGCAAAATGGCTTTTTCGACCAAAGCTCACAATTTGAAAAAGAGTTATTGATGAACAAGGAAAAATTATTGTCCAGAATCTATAAACTATTATTGGAACAGGAAACAAAAGATGAGTTGGTTAAAGCATGAATGACCCACTGGTAATGGATATAGGATATAATATAAACTTAAACCTCTGGGAGAAACTTTGGAAGAATGATCTGAAATTTACTGCATGCTACACACTGAAAGAGAATTATATGAAAATGATCCATAGATAGTATTTAACTTAGATTAGTTTGGTTAAGATGTATAATGTGGAATTGGACTTATGTTAGAAATGCAAAGAAATAGAAGAAACTTTTTTCCATATATGGTGGACATGCAAAAAAGTGAAAGTATATTGGGAAATGATATATAATGAGATGAACAAAAATATTTAAAACAACTCCCCCCCCCCCAAAAAAAACCAGAAGCATTTCTGTTAGGAATTGTTCTGATTAAGGTTCCCAGGAGTCAGAAGAACTTATTCACATATTCAACAACAGTTGCTCAGATTTTGTCAGCCCAAAAATGGAAAGTGAGAGAGGTCACTAGTAAGGAAGACTGGCAATTTAAGATGATAGAATATGCAGAATTAGCAGGTCTAACAAGTAGAATAACAGAACAAGAAGAACAGATATTTAAAGAAGAATGGAATTTTTTTGTCGAGTTATTGAAAAAAATTGTGCACAGTTAAAAATACTGGCAGTATTAAAGTAATTCAACAGTATATTTTGAACTGATGTAAGATAGGGAAACTAAATTAGATGGATATATTAAAATATGCAGGAATGGTGGATAAGTCAAATGAACCTTGGAAGGGGAGAGAGTGAAGTTAATGAACACATGGTATAATAAAAGACGTCTAATTTGAAATGTAAAAGTTAATAAAAATATTCCTTTAAAATAGCAAAAGAAATTGCTTGATCTCCACATGGGATTTGTGGGGAATTGGTTGGAAAACATCACAGTTGTATCTTTGGGTAAGAAACCTGCCACGCTGCAAAAAAAATAAATCAAAGGGGTTTTGTGTTAGGCACCTTTAAAGTTGATTTTGAGGTGAGAAAAACTAGAAGGGGTAAATTTTCTAGGTAAAAAAAAAAATCCCACTAATCATAATCACAGAGGAGCTCTTTCACCATCTCCTCAACCTGGCATCTTCCAGAAGCTTAGAGATATAAGTTTCATTCTCACAAATCTGCTCCATTCCCTGTGAAACACTGAGATTGGAGAGCAATGGCCCAGGCATTCCCTTCGATTACAAGACACACCTGTGAGCTACAACAGAGCTTTTCCTTCACATCCTATCTCCGCTTTGGTGTTTGCTCTCTTTTCCACTATCATTGCACCCTGATGTTATGGCATTAGGGTAAAGCTTAAAGGTTCAGCAGATGCTTCTCTGTAGCATTATTTTGATGCCTGGATCTCTTTGGGGTCCCTTCTTTGTCTCACACCAACATTGTAGAGATGTTGCATCACCTCTGACAAACTCAAAATATCTCTAAGGCCTCCTGCTTTGTCTTGAGATCTGGGGTTTGTCTGAATCTAACACACCGCATAGTAACTGAGACACCCATTAGGGAAGACTCATTTCAATGAAATAAAGCTGGAGCTGTTATAATCAATAGCTATGGAGGTTTCAAAGATTGAAGCACATGTTTACTTTATTTAGTTGAGTTTGATTTGGGATAGAATGGGCCAAATAAAATCTGCAAATGTGCATGTTCTTATGTGTAAGTTGATACCTCATCAAGTCTCAATGGCATTATAGTTAGTGTCTTAAAAGATTACATAAGTATTATTCCGAACCATATACTGGAAAACTCAGCAGTGGCCAGAGGACTGGAGAAGATCAGTCTACATCCCAATCCCAAAGAAGGGCAGTGCCAAAGAATGATCCAACTACCGCACAATTGCACTCATTTCACATGTTAGCAAGGTTATGCTTAAAATTCTACAAGGCAGGCTTAAGGAGTATGTGGACCGAGAACTCCCAGAAGTGCAAGCTGGATTTAGAAGAGGCAGAGGAACTGGAGACCAAATTGCAAACCTGCGCTGGATTATGGAGAAAGCTAGAGAGTTCCAGAAAAACATCTACTTCTGTTTCATTGACTACGCAAAAGCATTTGACTGTGTCGACCACAGCAAACTATGGCATGTTCTTAAAGAAATGGGAGTGCCTGATCACCTCATCTGTCTCCTGAGAAATCTCTATGTGGGACAAGAAGCTACAGTTAGCACTGGATATGGAACAACTGATTGGTTCAAAATTGGGAAAGGGGTACGACAAGGCTGTATATTGTCTCCCTGCTTATTTAACTTATATGCAGAATTCATCATGTGAAAGGCTGGGCTGGATGAATCCCAAGCCGGAATTAAGATTGCCGGAAGAAATATCAACAACCTCAGATATGCATATGACACAACCTTGATGGCAGAAAGTGAGGAGGAATTAAAGAACCTTTTAATGAAGGTGAAAGAGGAGAGTGCAGACTATGGTCTGAAGCTCAACATCAAAAAAACGAAGATCATGGCCATCACCTCCTGGCAAATAGAAGGGGAAGAAATGGAGGAAGTGAAAGATTTTACTTTCTTGGGTTCCATGATCACTGCAGATGGTGACAGCAGCCACAAAATTAAGAGACGCCTGCTTCTTGGGAGAAAAGCAATGACAAACCTAGAAAGCATCTTAAAAAGCAGAGACATCACTTTGCTGACAAAGGTCCATATTGCTAAAGCTATGGTTTTCCCAGTAGTGATGTATGGAAGTGAGAGCTGGACCATAAAGAAGGCTGATCGCCGAAGAATTGATGCTTTTGACTTATGGTGCTGGAGGAGACTCTTGAGAGTCCCATGGACTGCAAGAAGATCCAACCTCTCCATTCTGAAGGAAACCAGCCCTGAGTCTTCACTGGAAGGACAGATCCTGAAGCTGAGGCTCCAAGACTTTGGCCACCTCATGAGAAGAGAAGACTCCCTGGAAAAGACCCTGGTGTTGGGAAAGATGGAGGGCACAAGGAGAAGGGGACGACAGGACGTAGATAGAAACATCATCTGTGCTTGCAGAATGCAAGCTTCATTTCCTGGTAATTTCAAGGGTTTTCAGATGGCATGTGTACTCTACCTGCTACGCTCAAGAAACAAACAAAAAGGGTTGGGGCTCTGTGGGCTAGCCCTCCCTCCACCACACATGGCAGCCATACCCCCAAATCTGCCAGTCTGATGAATGGGAGAAGGGGCTCTATGGGGCCACCAGGCATGTCAGCATCAGAAGGACGGACTATCTCACATGCCCCCCTTGCATGTTTCTTGCATGCACAGGGGTATATGATCCTTCCTTGTACAAATAACCCTTTTATAAATCAATATGGAGTGTATACAGTACTCTATTGTATCACTGCAGCTATTATTTGTGCAGTTGTAGATTAGCCTTACACATCCTAATTTTCAATGCAAGTATGGATTGCATGCCAGGATTTGGCAGATAGCATGTTCATGTTCAATACATTTTGTGGTTGTGACTGGAAAGAAGAATCAAAAGGTGTCTGAAATTAAGCATGGGTCCCTCAGCCATCAAAGTGAGGGTATATCTTCTTCTTTTTTAAAAAAATCCTCTTAACATATCCCCAGCATTGCTTGATAGTATCCTACTGCAACATGAAGATATTAAACTGTCAGTCAGTTCACTTTCCCAAAGCCAAACATTTCATTATCTTCCTACAAAAACCCAGAACTGTGCACTGAGTCAGTGACTCTCATTGTATTGAAGAAATAGACAATAGCTGAAGCCAGAGGGATTTTCCTTTGCACAAAGGTAGGTGGTACATTGCAAAAAGCCTTTCCCTTCACAAAATCCAACAGAGGAGATTACAAAAGAAATCTAACGAACAGCCTTTCCACTAGAGTTATGCAACTGTAGCTAAACAGTAACATTTGCAACTCCAGAAAATGTCCAGCTGCTGCCACAATACAGAACAGTAACCCACATTCACCAGTGGAGGCTGGCTCTGAAAAGTGGCCCCCTGAAACTGACAGGTTGTCAGTTATAGAGGAGAAAAGTTTGCTTCCATTAACTGCAGCCTGTGGGGTGGACTCTCTTTCACCTTTTGCAGGGAGGCAGTGACACTCTTGAACAGACAGGTGTCTGGAGGCGGGTTTGGGATGGATGAGGGTGAATATGCTGAAGCCTAATCTAGGCAGAGGTGCTATGGGCAGGGAAACTGGCTGATCTGGATGAAGAGGTGTCACTGGCTCTGGAGGGGAATCCACTCCATCTGAAGGACCACATTTGCGGGGGGAGGGGGTTACTTCTGGATTCAAGACCTGTGCAGGCAGCATTCAGGAGTGACTTTTGCCATCTTAGGCTGGAGTGTGGACACAGCTGCAGCCATGCATCCAGGCTAGCTGTGGATGTAATGCACTTTATGCCTATTCTATGCCAGCTGCACCAGTACATTTCTGGCCCCAGTTCAAAGTGCGAGTTTTAAGGCCTTGAATAGTTTGGGGCCAGGTACCCCAAAGGATCCAACAGTGCCCACATGAAATTGTTTGCGCTTTAAGACCGGCATTGGAGGCCCTTTTAATTTGCCCACCTTTGAACTGTGCTAGACTGGCAAGCACTGGGGGCCCCCAGGTAGGAATGGGAAAGATCCCTGCCTGGAGAGCCACCTCCCTCAGTGCCAACAATGCTCAGCTAGACGGATTGTTTGGCTGACTCTGTACAAGACAGCTTTGCTTCCCCAGGTATATTTGTAGGCACCTTAAAAACATGTATCAAATCACATACCTGGGCCCTTGTTTGAATGGGGGTATATGCAGGCTGGCAAGCCGCTGTCCAACCCAGCCGGAGGTGTGCCACGGAAACTACTGTGACCCCGGCCAAATCCTGCCTTTTCTGTACACTACTTTTCACAATTAGCCAGTGGGGAGAAAGGCAGACTTGGCAGGACCAGCTCAAGAGATTTCAGTTCAGGTGGAAACCCCAATGGAGACTCGCCTCCCACCGAGCGTCATCCACATGGGGCGCAGGCCAGGGGGCAAGGAATGGGGGTCCGATCTGCCCCCAATCTGCCCCCCTGAGATTGCCACCTCGCCTCTTGGACGGCGGGGTCGTCTTTCCCTCTCTCCAGCCCCCCAGAGAAGGCTGTCCCTCCACAGCCCCCTTCGGGGCTGGCAGAGGCAGAAGCCGTGGGGCAGAGGACTCCGCTCCCAGCCCGCGGGGAATGGAGGCGCAGCCGGAAGGGGACCGCCGCTCGCTCTCCGGCGGAAGGGCGAATCCGGCGGGCAGGAGCCCCGCGCCCCGCGGGGAGGGCAAGCGAGAGGCTCCCCGAGGAGCGGGGCCAGATGGGGGGCGTCTCTCGAGGGGGAGCCTCTCGCCGCCAGGACCCCGCGCTCCCCGCCCGCCCGCCCGGCCCCCAACCTCCCCCACTCACCGGCCGCGACGTCCGGGCGCGCCGCCCGCTGGCCCACCAAAGCGCCCGCCAGCAGCAGCAGCAGCAGCAGCAGCAGCGAGGCCAGGAGCCCCAGCTGGCCGGCCAGCCGCTCCCTCCTCCGCCGGCGAGCGGGGCTCTTGCTCGGCAGCAGCATCTCGGCCCGACCCGCAGCGCCGGCCAGGAGCGCCAGCCCACAAGCGCCGCTGCCTGCCCGCCTGCCTGCCCGCCTGCCCGGAGCGACCAGCAGTGCCGCCTCGCCTCGGCGCCGCCTCCCCGCGCCGCGGCCGGGAGGAGAGCGCCAGGCGGCGGCGGCGGGGGCGAGGCGCTGCGCCCTGGGCTGGGCTCCGCGGCGGGGGCGAGCGCTCGGCCGGCCCGGCAGCCCCAACCGAGAGACGGGGTTCGGGGGGGGGGGGGGCTCGCCCGTCGCTCCGCCTCCTCCTCGGCGTCTGGCAAGCGCGGCCTCCGCCGCAGCTCCTGGCCGAGAGCTTAGAGCTGGTCTCCTTCCCGCCCTGGAAGATGGAGCAGCGCCGGGCCGAGCTCGGGGGACCCCAAGTGCCGGCAGCCAGAATGTGTCCCCCGCGCGCCCTGCCTTGGCCCCGGGGCGCCCCTTTCCCCTCGCAACCCCGCTACACGCCTTGCTTGCTCGCCATTTGGGGGCGGCGGGCGGCGGAACGTGTGAAGGCTCGGCCGACCAGTGGAGATCCAAGAATTCTGTCCGTGGTGTTAGATCAGGTTTGGCTCGTTCACGCACCGTCGGATGTTGCTGTCATCAGCTGCACGTGTGAACCAGTCCGGAGAGAGCCCTGGTGACCCCCTCTCCGCTAAACAGGTGTGGTAAAGGTGGCAAAGCTGAGCCCTTAAAACATTTCATTTTATGATTTCTGCATTGGCCATTGGGGGGAAAACCCCGAGAGCGAGCGATTTTTTACAAGGTAAGATTTCCTTCCCTCCAGATCAGGGCTGGTACAACTGGCACAAGCAGATCCAAGAGATGTGTCTATTCTTTGAGGAATATTACCTGAATAATAATAATAATAATAATAATAATAATAATAATAATAATAATAATAATTTATTATTTATACCCCGCCCATCTGGCTGAGTTTCCCCAGCCACTCTGGGCGGCTCTCAATCAGTGTTAAAAACAATACAGCATTACATATTAAAAACTTCCCTGAACAGGGCTGCCTTAAGATGTCTTCTGAATGTCAGGTAATTCTTTATCTCTTTGACATCTGGTGGGAGGGCGTTCCACAGGTCGGGCGCCACTACCGAGAAGGCCCTCTGCCTGGTTCCCTGTAGCCTCACTTCTCGCAATGAGGGAACCGCCAGAAGGCCCTCGGCGCTGGATCTCAGTGTCCGGGCTGAACGATGGGGGTGGAGATGCTCCTTCCGGTATACAGGACCGAGGCCGTTTAGGGCTTTAAAGGTCAGCACCAACACTTTGAATCGTGCTCGGAAACGTACTGGGAGCCAGTGCAGATCTCTCAGAACCGGTGTTATGTGGTCCCGGCGGCCACTCCCAGTCACCAGTCTAGCTGCCGCATTCTGGATTAATTGCAGTTTTCGGGTCACCTTCAAAGGTAGCCCCACGTAGAGCGCGTTGCAGTAGTCCAAGCGTGAGATAACCAGAGCATGCACCACTCTGGCGAGACAGTCCGCGGGAAGGTAGGGTCTTAGCCTGCGTACCAGGTGGAGCTGGTAGACAGCTGCCCTGGACACAGAGTTAACCTGCGCCTCCATGGACAGCTGTGAGTCCAAAATGACTCCCAGGCTGCGCACCTGGTCCTTCAGGGGCACAGTTACCCCATTCAGGACCAGGGAATCCTCCACACCTGCCCGCCTCCTGTCCCCCAAAAACAGTACTTCTGTCTTGTCAGGATTCAACCTCAATCTGTTAGCCGCCATCCAACCTCCAACCGCCTCCAGGCACTCACACAGGACCTTCACCGCCTTCACTGGTTCTGATTTAAAGGAGAGGTAGAGCTGGGTGTCATCTGCATACTGATGAACACCCAGTCCAAACCCCCTGATGATCTCTCCCAGCGGCTTCATATAGATGTTAAAAAGCATGGGGGAGAGGACGGAACCCTGAGGTACCCCACAAGTGAGGGCCCAAGGGTCTGAACACTCATCCCCCACCACCACTTTCTGAACACGGCCCAGGAGGAAGGAGCGGAACCACTGTATAACAGTGCCCCCAGCTCCCAGCCCCTCTAGACGGTCCAGAAGGATGTTATGGTCAATGGTGTCAAAGGCTGCTGAGAGATCCAGCAGAACTAGGAAACAGCTCTCACCTTTGTCCCTAGCCCGCCGGAGATCATCAACCAGCGCGACCAAGGCAGTTTCAGTCCCATGGTGAGGCCTGAATCCCGATTGGAAGGGATCCAAATGGTCCGTTTCCTCCAGGCGTGCTTGGAGTTGTTCAGCAACCACCCGCTCAATCACCTTGCCCAAGAATGGCAGATTTGAGACTGGGCGATAGTTGGCCAAATTGGCCGGGTCTAAAGATGTTTTTTTAAGAAGCGGTTTAATGACCGCCTCTTTTAGCGGGTCTGGGAAGGCTCCCTCACAGAGGGAAGCATTCACCACCCCGCAAAGCCCATCGCCCAGCCCTTCCCGGCTCGCTTTTATCAGCCAGGATGGGCAAGGATCAAGAAGACAGGTGGTCGGTTTCACTCGTCCAAGCAGCCTGTCCACATCCTCGGAGGTAACAGATTGGAATTGATCCCATATAACAGGACCAGACAGAACTCTAGCACTCTCCCGCCCTGGCCCTGCTCCCACTGTGGAGTCTACTTCCTTCTGAATCTGAGCGATTTTATCTGCAAAAAACTTTGCAAAAGCATTGCAGGAGATCTTGGGGTCCCTACCAGGCCCCGGTGGTAAACAGCGGGGGATGTTGGTGGGGGTGTAAATGACGGGGAGCACAGGCTCAGGGCACAGATTTGCATACAATTTGCATCAACATGGCTGGAGGGTGGAAGTCTCACTAGCACTGCACCCAGGCAGTATTTATAAATATGTATAAATATTATTATTATTATTAGAATTAGAATTTATATACCACCCTATAACCGGGGTCTCAGGGCGATTCACAGACTAAAATCAAGATATAAAAATATTTTTTAGCGATCTATTAAAATAGAGCAGGAAGGGTCAAGAACAAAAGACCCAGGACCACCTGGGCAGCCCCTAACATTACCCGTGAAACAGGCAGGGGATCTAAGTGGTATGGCTGGATTGCCTTGCAGTGGCAAAGAGGATGTGGGGTGTCAACTCTCACAGAGCTGACGCTTGCTCCTTAGCATCCTCCATGCTGTCCCAGGGGGTCCTGCAGCTGCAGTCACACGGTGCAGCAGGTTCCTGGAGCAACCTAATGGCTCGGACCAGCCTGTCTCCACAGGGCGGGCATGGGTTTTCCTCTTGGAAAAATAGGGTGGATAAGGAAGCCTCAGACACAAAGATGGAATACTGACACCTTGAAACTGGATTTTGATATGAATAAAACATGAGAATTTATCAATATGGATTCATTGACATCAGCAACTTGAGTAGAGGATGATGATGGTGATGATGATTCTGATTCCCCACCCATCTGGCTGGGTTTCCCTAGCCACTCTGGGGAGCTTACAAAATATATAAAACATAATAAAGCATCAAACATTAAAGCTTCCCTAAACAGGGCTGCTTTCAGATGTCTTCTAAAAGTCAGATAGTTGTTTATTTCCTTGACATCTGATGGGAGGGCATTCTACAGGGTGGGCTACTGCTACCCTTTGCCTGGTTCCCTGTAACCTCACTTCTCCCAGGGAGGGAACTGCCAGAAGGCCATTGGGGGAGGACCTTAGTGTCTGGGCTGAGTGATGGGGTGGAGACGCTCCTTGAGGTATACTGGGCTGAGACTGTTTGGGGCTTTCAAGATCAGCACCAACACTTTGAATTGTGCTCAGAAACACACTGAGAAGGCAGTAAATCAAAGTTGTTGTTTGTTATAGTTTCCTTTTTCTTCAAAGTTTTTCTAAACACCTTCCCCCAACGTGTTTCAAGCAGCATTTCTTCCTCCGGGATCCACCACAATTTAAAAAGACACCATAGTAAGCAGTGCTTTCCAACACATGGTTAAAGCCTGTCTTTAAAATATTCAGCATAACATCTATATTCATAGAAGCTTTTTATAGCCCTCTTGCTATTTAAATATTAACAATCCAAGAGATTATATTCAGAACCTTAATAGCTGCATTAAAACACATCTATGTTTATTTTCTAAGCCCCCAAAATCCATTCTCTACATTCTTCCATTGCTCATATCTCAAATCCTGCACGTGATTTCATATAAGAATGATAATTCAATAGGTTGTCCATCAATGGCCTCCATTCTTCTTTGAAAATATCATTTTGTTCTCTTATTTCAGCAGTCAGTTTCACCATTTCTGCATAGTCCATCAGTTTTATAAGCCATTCATCCTTAGTTCGGAGTCTCTTTGACTTCATCTTTCCATTTTTGTGCATATAAAGTTCTAGCTTCAGTTGCTGCATCCATAAAACGGTTTTCAGCTTTTGGGCATTTACCGTCCCTATTATCCCCAACAAAAAGGCTTCAGTTTTTTTAGAATGGTCAGTGTAAACATCTTTTTCAATTCATTGTATATCATGTCCCAAAAACCTTTAACTTTGCCACAAGTCCACCATATATGATAAAATGACCCCTCAGACCACTTACACTTCCAACAAGTACTTGATGCTGTTTTATACATTAAATACTACCTATACATCATTTTCATATAATTTTCTTTCACAGTGTAGCACATAGTGAATTTCAAATCCACTCTCCATAGTTTCTCCCATGCAGTCATAATATTATATCCTAAATCTTTAGTCCAATATGTCATCACTGACTTCACCAGTTCATCTTTTGTTTCTCATTCTAATAACAATTTACAGTGGTACCTCGGGTTAAGTACTTAATTCATTCCAGAGGTCCGTTCTTAACCTGAAACTGTTCTTAACCTGAAGCACCACTTTAGCTATTGGGGCCTCCTGCTGCCGCCGCGCCGCCGGAGCACGATTTCTGTTCTCATCCTGAAGCAAAGTTCTTAACCCGAGGTACTATTTCTGGGTTAGTGGAGTCTGTAACCTGAAGCATATGTAACCTGAAGCGAATGTAACCCAAGGTACCACTGTATACATTTTAGAAATTAATTTCTCTTTACCCTCCAACAATCTCATTTCAAAATCCAACCTTTGTTCATTAAAAGCCAATCAACACATCTTTTTAATATAGCTCATGTATCTGATGATAGTGGAACCCAACCGGTCACCCATCATTGTATTTCTCCTGCTTTTTAACTTTCCACCCACTTCGAGTGCGACTTAGTTAATCTCTATAGGTACCCCAACCCACCTTCATATTCTTTTTCAGCGCAGTCCTCTAAGGGGGATAACCATAGTGGAGTTTTCCTCTCCAAAATATTTTTGTACCTGCCCCAGACTCAAAAGACCAGAATCTGTGAAGCAGAATGTGGGAGTTTGAGTTGGGTGGGTGGGTGCAAATTAGATGGCGCCCCTGTGGACTCAACCCCACATGGCAAACTCCACTGAACAGCCTGTATCTCTTTATAAAATCTAGTAACATTTATTCCAAAAAAAGGAAGTTCCCATTCCACTGAACTCCAAGACACAGTCATTGATACAACAGTTAGAGGGGCTGTATGTAGATCTATAGCAAAGTGGAACGTCTCCCATTGTGCATGCAGCATGTGCAGATGCAGAATGCAGCCCCACACCAGGAAATGCCCCCCCCCCAATACTGCTGAGTCCATCAGGATCAATGGCTTGGCTGCTGCAAGGGATATCCACCCTGCATGACACACTCCTTCCACTGGCAACCCATCTGACCAGCCCTCCCTCCCATCTCCGCCCAGCCTTGCCCGTGAGTGTTCCAGCACACCTGGCAGCCCATCCCTTTCCTCAGACTGTCTCATACACCCTTGCAGCAGCAACCATCCCGCTTGTGTGCTCTGAGAGGCCTGTCCCCCCACAGTTCAGAGAATCTGAACAAGCCAGCCACAGAAGGACTGCTGCTCTTGCATGCATCAAGCTCCATGCACACACACCCCAGCATTAATAATAATAATAATAATAATAATAATAATAATAATAATAATAATAATGCCCTGTCCATCTGGCTGGGTTACTGTCAGGCTACAGGGAATCCGATCCCTCTCCCTCACGGCAGGCTGCCAGTAATAGATAGACAAGAAGTTCTTACCAATGTATTTTATTCCATGTCCACAGAGAGCAGCTTAGAAACATTGCCTCCCAGGTTAATGGTGTTGCTCAGAGTAATCTTTGCAGTCATCAACAGCACTACCCCCTTTATGGTGGCTGCTTAAGGCCATTTGCCTCTTAGCTCTCTGCTCTCCCACTTTCACTGCTCGCCGGGTTCTAGGAGAAGGAAGGTCTGGAATGCTTTCTAGCTCTGCTCCCTCCCCCTCCTCTTCTCCCATTATCTCCCAGCTTTTTTATCTCTTCTGTCTCGGAGTCGTGACCTTCTGCAAACCACTCTTCTAAATCTATATTGTCTCCCTCTTCTCTGGAAGTTTCAGGAGGGGGGAGGGCAGTCTCCATCATTCCTCCTCAGTCCAGTCCCTGACACCTTCCCATGCAGCATTGCATCATGAAGCCAACTGAAGCCAGACTGTGTTATGATGGGGACAAAGGATCCCATCTCCCAACCTCCAGCAACAAAGGAACAACTTGAGGCAACGGTAGCATCCAGGATGGAGGAGATTCTGAAACATATGTGGGGGTGCCAGCTGGTCAGCCCAGTAGGGCTTTTGCACCTTTGTATGGAGTTGCTTGACAGTGTCTCATCTACCCAATAATCGTCTTCCATGGAGCATGTAAGCATGCAGAAACCTGTGTAGGGAAGGCAGTTATTTTATTGTTCCTTATCTAGGCAATATATGGTCTGCACTTCATTAAAACTACCCCAGTGAGGGGTGCAATATGCAAAAATAATGCATAATACATCTATCAGTCACATAAAAGAAGCAGTTTAAATCAACAGATCCTGTGAGAGGAGCTACCCACCTCCACAGCCACCTTAATCAAAAGCTTGGACAAACGTTTTTAACTGATGTTTGAAACCTATCAGGGTTTGTGCCAGTTGAATTTTCTGAGAATGTCACATTTCCCATATCAAACCCTCCATTAAGAGGGTGTCCCTACTGGACCTTAATGTTTGGGCAGGCATTCTAGGGAGCCAGCAATCCCTCAAGGATCTGGGCCCTTAGAAGTAGTGTAGCATGGATACAAATTTATGAGGGGGCGCAACCAGGCACCTTCGTGACAGGCTCCCACATCAAGGCCAGAGCCGCAGGGAGGCAAGACTTGCCCAGCCTGGGCCTTTGGGGCTGAGGTGGTGGTGCCTTCTTCTCATGGCCAGTGAAGGGAGGCAGGCCAAGAGGGGGAGGGTGCTGCCGCCACAACCCACCATTGAGGGAGGGAGGGAGGGAGGGAGGGAGGGAGGACGAGGAAGGTGGGAAAGCACTGCTAGAGCCACACGGGTTGGCCAGACGGTCTCGCTGCAAGGACAGGAGGGTGAAGGGACGCAGTGGTGCTCCTGCTTCATGTTCCTCTGCCTTATCTCTGCTCCCAAGTTGGGGCTAGTTTGCAAAGAGAGACTCCCTTGAATAGATGCTGGCCAGCGAAGGGACTGACCGCTGCCCAGTCCACCAGGAGGGTGCAACACTTGCGCCATCCCAAGCGCCAGCGTGTCCTATAGCTTCCTGCTGAAATCCTGCAGCTTTTCATTCTACAAGTGTTCTTCGGGGTGAGGGCTCCACTTTTGTTGTGTGAAATGGCAACTGTGCAGCTCCAGATGGCAATAATGTGGCAAAAATGCAACCATAAAGAAGTGTAATGGTGCGTGGTCCAGTATAAATCCTCTGTGGTGTGGAGGGTGTGGGAGGGCACTGGGTCTGAGTTACACCATATTTTACATTCTGTTGTGGTGGTGTGGGCAGGGCAGCTATCGATGCAGGGCTGGCCATTTACATTTCCCCCTCCCACTTAAGTCTACGGGTGGGGATTTTCTTGCACCAGATCTAGGGCTGATGTAAAGTTGCACCACTGATGGAGTCATGTCTGCAATTTGGAGGAATGTAGGTTAGGGCATCAATGTGCTCCTGCTTTGTTCCAACCCCATCCTGCCCTTGACTCTGCCTGCTTTTAGCCATTGTGCTGGTGTATCTTTGTGGGCAGAACAGCCCTGCTGGAGTGCTCTTCCAGCATAGCTACCACCAAAGGAACACAAGCGAATAGCAAAAAGAACCTGCACAAACGATGCTGACACAAAACCCCACACATACATTAAGCAAAATAGAAACATCGCCTCCTGACCCCCACTCCCACCCACCATGGCCCCCTCCACCTCTTCTCTCCTTTTCTTCCTAATGTAACCCTAATGTCTCAACAAATGAAACTGACCTATGGAAAAGAGACAGTCATAGCCTCTTTGTTCAGACCACACCTGGAGTGCAGTGTCCAGTTCTGGGTGCCACCATTTAAGAACAATATTGACAACCTGGAACACGTATAGAGGAGGGCAACCAAGATGGTCAAGGACCTGGAAACCAAGCCTTGCAAGGAACAGTTGAAAGAGCTGGGTATGTTTAGTGTGGGAGAGAGGAGACTGAGAGGAGATATATGGCCACCTTCAAATATCCAAAAGACTGTCCCATGGAGGATGGAGCAAGATTGCTTTCTCCTGCTCCAGAGGGCAGGACCCAAATCAATGGCTTCAAGTTAAAGAAAGGAGATTCCAACTAAACACCAAGAAGAACTTTCTGGCAGTAAGAGCTGTTCAACAGTGGAATGGACTCCCTTGGGAGGTGGTGGGCTCTCCTTCCTTGGAGGTTTTTAAGCAGAGGTTGGGTGGCCATCTGTTATGTATGGACTAGTTGAGATTCCTGCATTGCAGGGGTTGGACTAGATGATCCTAGGGGTTCCTTCTAACTCTGCAATTCTTTGATTCTATGAAAAATAGTGACAGTCTGGAGGTGCTCCAGGACTTCTTGTTGTTTAGTCATTTAGTTGTGTCCGACTCTTTATGACCCCCTGGACCAGAGCACACCAGGCACTCCTGTCTTCCACTGCCTCCCGCAGTTGAGTCAAGCTCATGCTGGTAGCTTCGAGAACACTGTCCCACCATCTCATCCTCTGTCGTCCCCTTCTCCTTGTGCCCTCCATCTTTCCCAACACCAGGGTCTTTTCCAGGGAGTCTTCTCTTCTCATGAGGTGGCCAAAGTATTGGAGCCTCAGCTTCAGGATCTGTCCTTCCAGTGAGCACTCAGGGCTGATTTCCTTAAGAATGGAGAGGTTTGATCTTCTTGCAGTCCATGGGACTCTCAAGAGTCTCCTCCAGCACCATAATTCAAAAGCATCCATTCTTTGGCGATCAGCCTTCTTTATGGTCCAGCTCTCACTTCCATACATCATGACTGGGAAAACCATGGCTTTAACTATACGAACCTTTGTTGGCAAAGTGATGTCTCTGCTTTTTAAGATGCTTTTTAGGTTTGTCATCACCTTTCTCCCAAGGAGCTGGCGTCTTTTAATTTCGTGACTGCTGTCACCATCTGCAGTGATCACGGAGCCCAAGAAAGTAAAATCTCTCACTGCCTCCATTTCTTCCCCTTCTATTTGCCAGGAGGTGATGGGACCAGTGGCCATGATCTTCGTTTTTTTGATGTTGTGCTCTCCTCTTTCACCCTCAATAAAAGGTTCTTTAATTCCTCCTCACTTTCTGCCATCAAGGTTGTGTCATCTGCATATCTGAGGTTGTTGATATTTCTTCCGGCGATCTTAATTCCGGCTTGGGATTCATCCAGCCCAGCCTTTCGCATGATGAATTCTGCATATAAGTTAAATAAGCAGGGAGACAATATACAGCCTTGCCGTACTCCTTTCCCAATTTTGAACCAGTCAGTTGTTCCACATCCAGTTCTAACTGTAGCTTCTTGTCCCACATAGAGATTTCTCAGGAGACAGATGAGGTGATCAGGCACTCCCATTTCTTTAAGAACTTGCTATAGTTTGCTGTGGCGGGACGCAGGTGGCGCTGTGGATTAAAGCCTCAGCGCCTAGGGCTTGCCGATCGAAAGGTCGGCGGTTCGAATCCCTGCGGCGGGGTGCGCTCCCGCTGCTCGGTCCCAGCGCCTGCCAACCTAGCAGTTCGAAAGCACCTCCGGGTGCAAGTAGATAAATAGGGACCGCTTATCAGCGGGAATGTAAACGGCGTTTCCGTGTGCGGCTCTGGCTCTGGCTCTGGCTCTGGCCAGAGCAGCGATGTCACGCTGCCCACGTGACCCGGAAGTGTCTTCGGACAGCGCTGGCCCCTGGCCTCTTAAGTGAGATGGGCGCACAACCCCAGAGTCTGTCAAGACTGGCCTGTACGGGCAGGGGTACCTTTACCTTTACCTTTATAGTTTGCTGTGGTCGACACAGTCAAAGGCTTTTGCATAGTCAATGAAGCAGAAGTAAATGACTTTCTGGAACTCTCTAGCTTTCTCCATAATCCAGCGCATGTTTGCAATTTGGTCTCTGGTTCCTCTGCCTCTTCTAAATCCAGCTTGCACTTCTGGGAGTTCTCGGTCCACATACTGCTTAAGCCTGCCTTGTAGAATTTTAAGCATAACCTTGCTAGCATGTGAAATGTGTGAAAATCCAGGACTTCTACTTCTAGTTAAAACTTATGAATAATTGCTCTGCACTTCTTTCAAAGAGAGGATTTCATTGTTTTATCATTCAGACTCTTCCTTTCCTTTTCTTTTTGTTTATTTTTCTTGGGGCTAGAGAGCTTGGTATTATTTTTGATCATATCAGATCTCACCTTTACTTACTTATCTTTTTCAGTGATCAAATAATGCTAAAAAATAAAAAAAAATCCCCTTGCTGTTGTTTCTGCTTATATTTTAGTTCCTCCCTAATTTTGTCCTGAAAGGATTACTGTAATCTCTCTACAGTATAATCCTATACATGTTAACATAGACGTAAATTCAGTGGGACTTGCTCCCAGGTAAATGTGCACTGGATTACAGTCTTAGTCAGTCTCCCCTATTTCCAGCTTAAGTTTCTTGTTTTTGCTTTGAATTGTACCACTCACCTGATTGTCTTCTGCATGCAGATGTGGGGGTGTTTCTGCATGTTTCAAAACAAATTCACTCTACTGGTTACTTTTCCTATGTAAGAATCAGTGACTTACCTTCAAATGTATTCATTCTCTTTAGCTTTTACTAGTATTTGAGCTCTGACCTCTCTACATTTCTCCTCCTTGGTTTCTGTGTTTTTCAGGCTCTTTGTACCTTGACAATTTCATGAAACAAGCAAATCTAAGGGCAGAGCACAGTACAATAACCTGTCAATTTAAAACAACCATGATTCATTTATATTTCTGAGTTGAGGTGCATACAATTGCATCATAAAACATATTGTTCTTGGTCTTTTCCAGTTTTTAGTCTATTTTATTTTTGGTTTTTACAATTCTATCTCAATTAGATTGTGCAGAACTTGTCATGTTATGTGTTGAAAATACGGTCATCTTCTACCCCCCCCCTCTTTCTCCAACCTCTCTCTCGCCACATCCTTCTCCTCTCACAGTGCCCATGAAAACAGTGCATCACACCAAATTTAACAGACCTGTAGACAGGACTCTATGAACTGAAAACAAAGACTCTATATGTACTCTATATGTATTGAAAATATTTGAATAAAAACAATTTTAAAAAATAAAATAATCTCTTCTTTTTAAGCACATGAATAGTAACAATTATAGTAATATTTTAATTAATTCATTTTGAAATGTTATGTATCCCACTGTTTGATTGAATAATTCTCAAGAAGGCATACAGTAGATTGCAGTAAAAGGAAATAGGTGAATATTGTCTTATTTAAAAGCTTTTTTCCTCAACTTGCATTAGTCTGCCATAGAGGGAGTAGGTGGTGCTGTGGTCTAAACCACTGAGTCTCTTGGGCTTTCCAATTGGAAGGTTGGTGGTTTGAATCCCCACAATGGGCTGAGCTCCCATTGCTCTGTCCCAGCTCCTGCCAACCTAGCAGTTCAAAAGCCCACCAGTGCAAGTAGATAAATAGGTACCACTGCAGCAGGAAGGTAAACAGTGTTTCCATGTGTTCTAGTTTCCACCACAGTGTCCTGTTGCACCAAAAGTGGTTTAGTCTTGCTGGGCACATGACCCAGCAAGTTGTCTCTGAACAAACGCCAGCTCCCTCGATCTGAAGCAAGATGAGCACCACACCCCATAGTCAAGTTTGACTGGACTTAACCATCTAGGAGTCCTTTACCTTTGTCATCAAAATGAAGTGTGAGTCCTATAATCACAGAACAATAAATATGGGGGTTTTTGTTTTGTTTTTAAACCCTTTTGAAAATGAATTCAGCTGAACAATTTTCTAAAGCTGCCAGTGTATCAGATCCTGCTTTCCACAGGATCCCTTGATCAAAACATTTGGGTCATGTGTTGCTTTCATGGAAACCATGGCAACAGCACCATCAGTAATCTGGTTCTTCCTCATAGCCAAGGCTCTGTCTTAGGCACAGGCAGAATTTGTGGCAAGTGCCCCAAGTATATCATAGACTGGTTGAGGGAGTTAGATGCTGGATACATAACAGCTATAAAATATAAACATAACTGGGATGGGGGTAAAGTCATGGAAGCGATTCTGAATGAGCATTGTAGAGTCAAAAATGTCCAGTGAGTAGGGACTTCCTATGACATCACATGACATCAGCTGTCAAACTGAGTTTGATGTGAGGTATATACCTATTACTAGTCAGCGCAAAAAAGACAAGGTCAGATGGTCTTACTTAACTAAAACTTTGCTTTAGCAGAGAGAGCTGAGAAAAACGAGATAGACAGGAAAATGGCTAGAATGCAAGTGGGAGAAAATGGATAAAAGCTCATTATGCAGCCTACTCTGTAGGAGTGGTTGCAGTACGGTATTTTACTAGGTAATTCACAGTGTTCGCCAACTTGGCCCAAATGATGATGTGAAGGAGCTTTCTGAAGCATCCTATGACGTGTTTGCTAAGCACTGCCAGAACAAATTTGTGTGTGTTAACCTGGACATCACTAGTTCTGCGGTTCAGTTAAGGTATACATCCAGAACACCATTCAGAGCACCATTCAGGCTTATTTTATTGAATGGATTTCAGTTATTGCAATATGAGGAAGTGGACAAGGTGCTTGGAGGACTAACGCCTGCTGCATGCTTGATTGACTCTTCCCCCACTTGCAGCTGACTCCTGCCGGTAATGCTTCACATAGGAAGGGACATTCCCAATCACCTTGAGACAGGTAGTTGTGTCAATGTTCCTGAATAAATTCTCCTTAGGCCCCAGGGCATCTCCTTCCCAGTTACAGACATCCCCTTCTTGGGCAAAACGCTCAAGCAATTAGGTTTTATAGATTGGGAGCCCCATAGAGATGGTACTGTTAAAACTTAGGGGAAACTGCTATAAGCCACCCTGAGAGCATGTATCAGAGCAGGAAGGTAAAAACCAACAAATATGCAAATAATTGCAGTGAAACTCCAGTCGTTCTTGGATGAGACCAGTTACCTGGATCCACTTCAGTCTGGTTTCTGGCTTGTGTTAAAATTGGGATCAGTAATGGATTGGACGGGGCCCACTCTTTCTCCAGTCTTTTCTTACTGTTATACTTATTTATATTGTTTTTAATATAATTGTGTGTGCTGCCCTGGAAACAATTATGCATCTATGGCTTTAATGTATTCCCCCCCCCCCCCCCAGATAAATAAGCGAAAGATTGCAAGCCACTAAATGTGAGAAAAATTTCACTCATTTTGATTCTCCTTTTCCTGAAGATCAGAATGGTCCCAGTCTAGAATCACTGTGTTTCAACAATGTATTTTGACTTTACAAAACAAGAGTTGTTTTCCAGGATCTCTTAACAATTTAGGCATAAACTAATCCATGTTCAGTGATCCTGAACATGCTCTCTTGCTTAGACATATAATAAATGCCTTACAAGAAACAAAACCCACCTTGGACATGTTCTTTTTTAAAATAAAATATAATAAAATCCAGCGACCAGCAAGCATCTGGGAGTCTCCTGCAAATTGGGCAGGCAGGGGCATACTGGTGGACACCTGTGTATCTTTGGCCCAATCCTGTACCATCAGTACAGGATGCTTTACAGAGTAATGCAATGCAACAAAAGACAGGACTGACTCAATAAGCTTTTAATCCACATTTCAATTTAGGGAGGAGGAGGGGGAAGAGGGTAGAGGCAAAAGGAATAAAACAAGAATGGGGCCAGGAGATACTGGGGATGAATGCAAGCACCTTTCATTTAAATAAATCCCAAAGTGGCTTCCAAACAATAAATAACAATAACATGATGAACATACATCACAAATATAACATAAAAAGTATATACAATCTATAAAACACTGTTAACAAAGCAACAACTAAAAATAAGCTAAGAATCACAATTAAAGCAAAAGTCATATTATATGATTAACAAATCAATACACCATTTATAATATATAAAACAATATTAACAGCATCAACAAAACAGAAACCAAAAGGTAAACTAAGCACATTCACATGCAAATATTTGTTTTAGTCATGAGGAGCTAACTACTGTGTAGGCTCCTTGGGGCAGTGCCTCTGCCTGTTCCACGCTAAGGGCTTGAGCTGTGCAGACTAATTTCTAGGTTACTGGTGTAGAGGAACCTGCTTTTTGGCGTTGAAAGGACTTTGTGACCTCCTGGTCTATAATCCTTTGAGTCACGTCATTATATAGCTTTTATTTTTATTTTATTTTTTTAATAATATTTATTAAAAATTTTCCAGAATAAAAAGGAAAGATAGCAAGAAAAAAACAAAAAACAAATATGATTTACACTTGGTTTCAGTGGCATCTTTCCCGGACTTCCCCCCCCTCCCCCTCTTGTATTCCATTTCCCTTAAATTGATTCCACAGATTCTTACCCCAAATTTTAAAACCTTATTTGTAATTTTAAATAACCCATTTATTCCAAATTAATTTATCTTATTTATCTTAATGAACCATTTCTCCTTATATTTTATATAATTCCCTAAGATCGACCCCATTTCCCTTCCACGAATTCCCCTATTTTCAAACAACAAACATGAAAAAAGAAAAGAAAGAAATAATATATAATTTTACAGCCTTTGGATTCCAAATCTCCCCCCCCCCCCATTCCCCGGTTCCAATCCCCAAAGTTCATCCATTGTCTACTGCCAGCCTGGTGTATCCACGTCTATATCTCAACTCCACTTTGCCGTCTTTTGATAGCTTTTAATTTCAGAAATTCCAATCTCGAAAAAACTCTCAGAAAAAGTTATTGTTCTTCCATCCAGACCTCTATGTTTAAGAGTCTAACTTAAATTCTATTTCTTGGTCCTTTTAAAGTCTGGATGTTCCAAATACTCCGGCTTCAAATTTGGTCCAGCTCTTATTCCTCAGGTTGCTTTTTCCTGTTCTGCTGCAGAAACCTTCTAATTCAGAAACTTCTTGTTCTCCACAGAGGCTTTTGTTATTCAGGAACATAACTTGCGTCAAGTCCCTTCCTTTCTTCAATAGATAAATCCATTGTCTCCTTTAGTATAGAAACCTCTGTAGACAAAATAATGCTTCGTTTTTGCAGCTTTCCCAAGAGATAACAGATCCTGCTCAAATTCATAGTATTTTTCCACTTGCTGCTACTGTTGCAATGTCCCAGCCTCCCTCTAGAGGGAATATGGTAACTTAATTTCTTTCAAAATCAGACCCAAAAGTCAAATAACTTGTTGCCTTTATTTCCAATAATTTATGTCCAAATTGTAACAAATCTAACCAGCAAAGCCATCGTAACAAAGTTCTCTTTTATTTTCCTGCTTTGACAGCTACTTTGACAGCTGTCAAAGTTTCTGTGTCTCTTCACCAGTCTCTCATAGCGGATCGTTCCCGGTTCCCGGGGGGGTTGCATTTTAGTTCCCACAAATCAGTCTTCTCCTCCAGCACAATTATTGTAATTTCCCTTCGTGAAGTTAATTTTTTTTCTCAGGTAAACAAGTTCATCTCTCGATCTTAGTTGTCAAATCCTTGCGTTGAGCCATCTACAACGGGGGGGGGGGCGGACTTCCTTTTTGCACTCCCCCCGCTCGCTCCAAATTCAAAGATCAAATTTCCCTTTTAAGTCCAATCAATTTACTCACGGGTTGTTCCTTTTAGTCCAAATCCGAAATTTTCAAAGAAGAAGTCGTTGCTCTCCGCCGAATGGCATGCGGCTTCGCTGGGCAGGGGAAGCATTGGACTCACAGCACCACACCCCCCCCCGTCACCCGCTCTGCAGCCTTTAAAAAGGCTCCTTCGCGGGTCGGGGGGCGCAAACGGTGCCCGCCGAGTCACCAAGTCCATGGGCATCTCCGCCCATGGTTTTTGAGGGTCCCCGCGTCGCCGGCACGGCAGGACTCGACCCCTACCCAGCCGACTCCCTCCGGAGCTCGGAGGGAGTCCGCCATTCGGCGATGGCGCCGACCCGGAAGTCATTATATAGCTTTTAGAGCCTGTAGTGCTTGTCACATTTCAGGCGTGGCTGCCTAGGATTGTGGAGGTGGCTATGCAGTGCTTTTTTGTTGAAGCAATTGCTACAGAGTTTGAGGTCCTGCCACTCCTCAAATCATCCATATGAAATGAGTTGTTCAGGGCATCCTCTCCTAATCTGTGCGTGGTCATGAACTTCAGCTGTGGAGATCTGGGTTCAACTTCCATCTTAGCCACAAAGTAAAGATGCAAATGACCAAAGGTGATTAAAGGCAATTCTCTACTAAGTAAACCACTACAGTATACTGAAAGTGGACAGTATATTTCAGTCATCTGTATTGTCCAGCCAAAAAGAATTTGACTTCTCCTCTGTGTCCCCAGAATTCTGATCAGGTGTAGAAGCCTCTGCTTGTCAGGATGATACCAACCCATCTACACGACTGAACTATGCCAGGGTGAGCCATCTGTATCATCCTGTAAATGATACAAGGAAATATACTGACAAACTGGAATGTGTGCAAAGGAGGGTGACCAAGATGATAAAAGGTCTGGAAACCAAGTCTTATTAGGGATGGTTGAGGGAGTTGGGTATGTTTAGCCTCGTAGAGGAACCCGAGGGGAGATGATAGCCATCTTCAAATATCTAAAGGGCTGGACGATGGAGCAAACTTGTTTTCTCCTGCTTTGGAGGCCAGGACCAAAACCAATGTTTTCACGTTACAAGAAAGGAGATTCAGACTCCACCAGAAAGAACTTTCTGATGGTAACAGCTGTTCCAGGGGAACTGACTCCCTTGCAAGGTTGTGGACTCTCCTTCCTTGGAGGTTTTTAAGCAGATGTTGGATGGTCCTCTGTCACTTATGATCTATTTGAGATTCCTTCATTGCAGGGCATTGGAGTAGATGATCGTTGGGAGTACCTTCAAACTCTACAATTCTGTGACATTTCCCCCTCCCTCCAAAAAAGTGCATAAAGTCAACAGAGTTCTCAGTCTTCCTAAAGAAATGTTCCTGACTTCTCATTTCTTGTGGAAATGAAACCAAGTTACATTTGCAAAGCTCTGTACATTTAGCCAACTTAATTGCTCCAATATTTGAAAAAATGCACACTAAACAAAACAAACAAACATTAGAAACCACAACCAAATGGAAATGTGAGATTATGCCTGTGTTTGGCAACTTGCTGGAATGGGATAGGAAATTTGCAGTGTGCTGCTCTACATTTATAATTAGATTGCATAGAATTGACATTGTTTCATTTAATAGGTTATTAGGAAAGTGTGTTTCGGATGGAATGGATTCTAATTCATGAAAAGTCCTGCTTTCCTAATGGAATGCAGAAAGTGTGCATGGACCTTGAGGCTGGGACATCACTATCTGCTCTGCCATTCACATCAGAATTCATGACACAGGGCCCACACTTACGTGAAAGCACATAAGATGCTTGAGAGTCAGCTGCCAGGACAGGGTTAGATAATGTGGGGGGTTAATGTCCATGACAATTATGTAAGCATTCAAAGCCAAACTAGAGATGGAAGAGGCAGTGATGTTGCTTATTTCTCTATCAGCATCATTCATGTCTCAAGTGGAGATGAGGAGGTCTGAATTTCACATGAAAAGGGAGGTGTGGGTGAGAGGAGCCAAACACCCACCTCACTGTGAGGATTATACAGCAGGCTTGAACTCGTTGCCCGTTAGACCATGAGGAGTGCAGTCACACAGTCAATGCAGCACTACTCTACCTGCCCTGCACCTGATCATGTGTGGGGCAGGTGGGGATGGTATCAGGCAAATGGCCTCACCAGCCAAACTGGGACCCATACTGTACCCACCCCTGCTATAACCCATCCCCTCATCTCCCCAGGTTTCCTCACATCGGTGTTGGAGTTGGGCTGGGAGAAAACAGCCTGAGGCAGCAGAGTGGAGGAGGGAAAGTTGAGCACCTAGGCAGGGTTTTGCTGCCTTCACTACATCAGAATACAGATTGAGGGGGATCATAATTTTGAATGCTGCCGCATGGAAGAAACTAGCTCTTACATGCAGTTAAGTAGCATGGCAGGGAGAAGGTTATGCTGCACCTTTCCCACCCCCATACGGAAGGGCTGGGGGCCTGTGCCTCTCTAGATGCTGTTGGACTTCCAACTCTCATCAGACCGAGTCAGAGATGGCGAGAGTTTCTCATCCTGTCCTTATGTGTCACGGGTGCTTCCCAGCCAAAGAAAGGCACATGGCACATAGTTAACTCATAATTGTCAAAAGCAGACACTTACAGTAGTTTCTCTGGCTCCAAATACCCACACACAGGAGTCTAGAATCTGTGCAGCTATTCCCAGGTCTGCTCTCTAGGAAGCAGTTGCAGTAACAGGAGGCCACTCCCCCTCCGCTAGTTTATGTACCTTCCCCTGATGGGCTGCGCACACACAGCCAGAGACTATGCCTGTGTGGAAGCTATCTCTTCAATACCCTCCTCAGGAGCGAGCCAACAGCAAATCACACCATGCACATTGGAGTTAACTCTTTATTAGCAAGAACACAGACTTGGCAGAGTGTCAGGCCCAATGAGAACAGCAACTAATTCCCGGTAGGTCTTGTCCCAGGGATCCCCTCCTACTCACAGCCGTCTAAGTCCCCTCCTCTCCAGGGCCTTTTCCAAGCAATCAGAGACTGTGCCTCCATGAAGCCAACCTCTCCTCCACTCTTTTTATGCTTCTTCTGGTTCTGGGAGATAAGTGCGGAGTGGAGCTTGTCACAGCAGGAGAGGGAGACACCTGTGATTCTTCACCAACCTGACCCATCTCTGCCTCTTGGTCTTCCTCCTCCCCTGCTTCAGCTTCTGCCTCTGATTCCAGACATCTCTCTGCCATATACTCCCTGGCTCCCTGTTACCTCTTCAGCTTCTGACACCTCCTCTTCCAAGTTTTCTCCCTCTGACCACTCATCATTGTACCATCACCAGGCCCTGGGCTCTGAACCTTCTTCCCTTGGTGATTCCCCAGCTGGTTTCTCCCACCATTCCTCTGCGTCCAACCGGTCCATGACATAGGGGTGCAGGAGAGGGTGGGGGAGGGTGGGGGAGCAGCCAGCCCTTCATTTGCCTGACCTGCCTCTTCCAGCCCTTCTTCCAACCCATCCTGTCCTCCATCCTCCAGCTCTGAAGCCTCCCCTGCCTCCAACACTTGCCTTCTGGCCAGTACAGGTCCCACAAATCACTGGCCTGCTCTCACGAGTCAAGCTCCAGTCCCCCTTCCCCCAGTGCACACTGCTCAGCGTCCTGCCAGTCCCTGTCATTATGGGAAGAAAAGCAGCTTATGCAGGGCAATTTTGAGTGGGCAAATTGTTTACAGGGTAATCACACACACACACACAGCTTTGATCTAATTGGCAGCTCCCTTCCATATTAAAAATACACAACGGGCACAGACCCACACAAACAACATCTGTGTGTATTTCCCACAGACTGCCTTGTTTGGCCTAGTGACACGTCAGGTTTTCAGTTCTCTATTTTTCTTCTGAAAATCATCTACAACTGCTAGTTCTGTGGCAGACACTCCCCCCGCCCCAACAGACAGACACATGATTTAGTATTTGGCACGGCATGTAATTTAATTAGCTTACATGCATGAGTTTGTTGACAAAGCACTGGAGAGTCAACCTGGCCAGGCTTTCTGTTAGAGGGGCATTTCCTGCTATAGGAGTAATTGGCACAGCAAATATGGAAATGGATCCCAAGGGGTTGCAAATTTCACACACAACGCTACAGGGCAGAAGAGGAGGAAAGAAATGTGGGGGGTATCTCTTCTGAGAGAAAAAACAAAAATGGGCAATAGCAACTGTCCTGCCAATTAGTTAGGTTTGTCACTCACCTACTTTAAGCCTCCTGGGACCTTGAACTGGTTCACAATGCACAGCTAGTGTCACTGCCAGATGGCTCCCTCTCTAGGCCTTGCATTTCACTGGAGATTTTCAGTTTCACTGGAGATAACTGAGGCAGGGACATCACTTCAGGACTGAAGGTTTGGAGGGCACTTTCCAACTGTGAATGGACCCTCACTGATCAAAGAAGACCATTAATGAGAGCAGTCCACAAGAGGTCAAGGCCATGCTTTTCCGTTGGGTCTGTTCAAATTATCAGCAGTGAATCATCTAGGGGTCACTTGCATAGAGTGAATCAGCCCACTAAGTCAGGAAGACCTTGCGGAAGACTCTGGCAAGAAATGGTAGTGGAACACACACACACACACACACACACACACACACAAGACCCCACAATCTGATTGCCCACCAGCCTCCTTCACACCCTCCTTGCGCTCCCTCAGTTTTCTGGGCCTAAGCCTGAAAGGGATCATGCTTGTCCTTCACCTCTTACAATGGACACCAATGTCAACTGCCACGTTTCCATTTACAAACCAGCCTTTTACATATTGAGCATCTGAACTGAGAAGGCTGGTGAGCAGCAGAGACATTGAGGGAAGCATGCAGTAGAGTGTGCCAGAGTTGGTATCAAAACAGCCCACCAACAAATAATTGCTTGACGACTGTCCACTTAATTCCAAACCTGCATTGATGGAAGTTCTATTACAAGTTTGTTTGGGAAGAGTTTAGACTGTTTTATTCACCCTATGCTGAACAGTCCGCCACAAGGCTCCCTGGCCTCTTGATACAAGTCTGCCTTCCCCACACACTGTCTTCTGCTTCTCAGGCCCCCACAGAGCTGTCTAATTAGGTTTCTTCACAGAGCAAGATGTGACAGTTCCCTTTCCCCTTAAGTTAGATTCCCAGAGAAATGTACCAGTCCACAAGACGGCAAGCCCGCCAGAGTGCCAGCACAGGAGGGGGACCCTGCACTCTGAGCCACATCTCAAGAGCCCAGCTGCCCAACAGGGAGCACCAGGCATCCTTGTGTCAATTTCTCTTGTGCCCCTTCGCTTCTGCGTGGGCTGCTGAGAGGAAACAGTGATGGGAAATGGCAGACAGTGACAGCAGCAAGAAACCACCATGGCATGTGAGAGACAAGGTGTCGGTATAGACTACTGTCCACAGGAGAGAGGAAAGTTTTATTGGCTAAGGGACAATTATTTCCACACTACACTTTCATACTTCATTTCTTTCATACTTTCATTTCTTCCTCATCAAGAATTAAATTTGTCATTTTTCATGACCTCCGAATGTGTGTTTTGACAACCTTCAGCTTCCCAATGTGTGCCTTCAGAGCAAAAGGAATATGGGAGTGGCCATTCCTATGGCATTAACAAACGTGTGGTCTAGTATGAGAATGGATCTAACTGTGCAGGAAATAGATAGTAGAAGTCTGCCCCAGCCTGACAGATGAGGAAGGAAGAGGGACCATTCCATCACTGGTAAGAGAGAGGATTGCAAAAATTGGCTTATTATGAACCTAGGGAAGGGAGAGGTGTGTTTTTGCCTTTATTATGTAAATAAAGCCTGATTGCAGCTTCTGGTCCCTTTTGATCCACAATTACCCTTGCTGTTTTATCAACAAGCTGCCAAATCTTGAGGCGCTGCTGCTAAATGCCAGGCTGATACAAGGTTAAAACAACTCTAATACGGGATTATTGTTTGTTTGACTTTGCAAACCCCATCTGGGATGACAGTCCCTGCCTCAGGCTTATATCTAGAGTGCATGACACAAAGGGAAAAGGGATTGGGAGGGAAGAGGAAAAAACAGACATGCATTGGTTTTTAGCTAAATATGATCAGCTGGAATGGAAACAGTTTGAGGAAAGGAGGATCAAAGAATTGCTGTTGTCTCAACAGAACTGGTGGAGTAGCTTTGCCTCCCACCTCTCCCTTTGCTGTAAGCCAATAGAATGGCTGCTGCCAGGTGACAGCTGATGTGGGGAGGAGCCAAGCTGGCTTGCATCATCAATAATTTGGTGGATGAGCTGGGGATGGGGACTCTGCCTGTCCCAGTTCTGCAATCCTAGATTATTGGTGCAGCAGCAATACAGACTTAATGGCTAGGAAGAGCAGTTCAGTTTCCTTCTCCACGGTTCTACCCAGAACAGCCCTGGTCTTGTGTTCTTGTACCTAGCTTTGAGTGCAGGGGACAAGATGCGGACTCTGCAGATGTACCAACTATGCTGCTGCCTGGCCAACTATCACCCTGCCTGAGTGGTGGAGATGTTAAGGAGCCCCCATGGGCTGTTGGTTCTGAAAGACCAACATCCATGTTAAGGGAAGCTCAGCAGAAGCCACTCAGAACATCATGGGCACCATGGCAACCACAGGACTATGCCAGCATATGATCAGCCTAAAATAAATTGCATGTCACACTTTGGACCCGGCATTTTCTGCTGGACAATTGCTTGAAGACCTGTGGGTGCTGAGATTTAGAGTTGTAGCTTGTACTGAAGACTCGTGCATCTAAATGGTGTTCAGATTTCACTGAAGGAGTTTTCTGCTGGCATGGCTGGCATCTGTCAGTGTGTCACAGGTTCACCCACTTAATGTTTCTAGTCTTTCTAAAATTTCAGCTTGGACTGAGGACGGAAATGACCAGAATTGACTATTTAGAGTGTTTTCTTCTGTAAAGAAATTGTCCTTTTGCTCGCTCACAGGGCATTGCAAATCATGTAAGGGTGTGCTTTTCCTTTTTAATTTTGGGGTCTCTTGTTTGTGATTATCAGACCAGACCTTTTGGGGTTGGTTTTCCTTTTTGGATTTTTCCTGATCCTCTTCTACCATTGGCTTATCACGTTTGGCATCAATGGTACCCTATTTTCGAAGAATCTTAGTATTGCTATCCTTTCCTTTAAGAATAGATGTCTTGATATGTGGTTAAGTTTGGCCAAATTTTGATCTTGAAAGGTGATCATTGCTCGTACCAAATAACCATCATAATGTAAGTACTCTATAGAAACAATATAACTACCCCGCAAGGGTCTTGGGAAACCATTCCTATGGACTTCATAATGGATCTACCAAAGTTGCAGCAGCAGACAGTAATCTGGTAGTAGTGGACTTGTTCACCAAAATGGTGCACTTGTGCCATGTAAGGGACTCCCAACAGTCCAAGAAACAGCACAGCTCTTTGTAGACCACATGTTCAAGTTGCAAGGGCTCCCACCCCGAGTGATTTCAGATTGTGGAACCCAATTCACCTCGCAGTTCTGGAAGAAACTCATGCAGTTACTCAAGGTGGAGTTGTGCCTTTCCTCTGCCAGACATCCCAAGACTAATGAAGAGTTGGAGAGGACTAATGCCACGTTGCAGAAATACCTTCGTTGTTACATAAATGTCAGGGAACTGCCGTCAACTCAGAGGCGAGAGATGGAAGGGCAGTTGTGTTACAGGGAGCCTCCGAAAATCTTGCAAAGCAGTTCCTCCTCCGGCAAGGAGGAAAGCCCCACCTCCAGTGGGGAAGAGGTGCAGGTACCAGGGAATGCTAGGGAGAGCCTCAACACCGAGCCTGAGCAAACTGGAGAGGCGGGAAGTACGCCCCTGCCAGCGCCCATTCTGCGCAGTAGGCTTCGGTGCAGGGAGGGGTGGAAAAGGCTGGGGGTGACGCAACTTTTATGCTGGGGGAGGTACAAAGACCGACCACTCCCAGATTCTGCTAGCGATTGAGCCAGACATGAACTTACAATGCTCTTCACTGTAAAGAGTTTGCACCAAGAATAAAGCCTGGAAAAGACAGGTTTGAGTTGCCTGTTTACTCTTGAGCAACCACGCCAGCACCTGACAGTAAACTACTAGCAAGACGATTGGGTAACCAAGCTCCCTTTAGCAGAATTCGTGTACAATAACGCCCTTCATATTTCAACTCAGCAGGTCCCCTTCTTCACTAGCTATGGATACAATCCTCGCTCCTTTCCATCACCAACCAACACCTTGTCAGTGCCATCCACAGAAGAATTCGTAGAAGAGTTGGCAACCACCCAGGAGTTACTATAGGAGAGTCTGGACTGTGCAAAGGAGGCCTATAAAACAGGAAGCAGATGCTCACCAGCAGCCTGGCAGTGAGATCAAGGTGGGGGATCAAGTGTTGTTGACAACACGCGATTTGCCCCAAAAAGGCAGATGCAAGAAATTAGATAGTCAGAGAGTGGGTCCGTTTGAAGTGATAGACCAGATTAATCCTGTGACTTTTAGACTCCAGTTGCCTGTATCCATGAAGATTCACCCCGTGTTCCACAGATCATTGTTGTCACCAGTGGTGCCTGCACACCTGTACCAGACTCATAAGGAAGCTTCTCTGCCTCCTGTCATAGTGGAAGGAGAGGAGGAATACGACGTAGAGCAAATCCTATACTCTCGATGGTGACGGAAGAAGTTGCAGTACCTAATTGGGTGGAAGGGGTATGGGCCAGCAGAAAGATCGTGGGAGTATGCAGAGCGTGTACATGCACCAGAATTGCAAAGGGCATTTCATGCAAGCCAACCCCCCCAGACCCAAGCCAGCAGGGTGGGAGGAGGAGGAGAGCCTTGGGGAGTGATGTCAGGGATCATGCTGAGAAGGGCTGCACTGAGGAGGAATGGTAGGAGTCTCCCTCTCCCCCTGTTCCTGACCAGGATCCTGAATCTTCTCAGGAGCAGTGGGACAGTATAGATTTGGAACAGGAGACTGCAGAGAGACATAGTTCAGAAGACAGAAGTTGGTAAGAACTGGGTGGTGAACAGCTAGGATAAGAAGAACTGAGAGAGAGAGTTAACAGATTCTCTTGTGCTGGAAAGTGTCCATCCGCTCAGCCCAAGGTCAAGGAGAGTAGATAAGGCGGCAGCACAGAAAGCAAAGTGGTTGCAAGATCAGATTGCAAGACACGGAAGTGACGTGGATGATGAAGGGGGAAGTGGGTGGAATCCTTAATTGGGAGCACCTTCATCCTAGGAATGGATTATTTGTTCACTCGTTGTGCTCATTAAAATCTCTAAATGGTAAGAGACTCCTTTTGCTTTTCTGGTGCTTTTCTGCTGCTAAAGGGAGTGGGGGAGTAAGCCGAGTCCCTGAAGCCTGACACCCATATACTTGATCTCTTTTCGGAAACACATTGCACCAGGACTGCGCAAGGTATCCCAAAGCAGAGAGGGAAAGAGACAGCAATTGCAGATTCCCCAAGGAAAAAGTAGAACAAACAAGTGCAGCAAAAGGACCAACCCTTGGGTAGGTATGTAGCACCCCTTTGACCTCCTTTGCTAGCCCCACAGCAAATGAGGCCGGTCTCTTCCTTGGTCTGTCTCCTATCTGAACTCCCAGTCTTCCATCACAGTCCCTTTATCTGCTCCCTACTAATGATAGACTCAAAACCCTGTTTTTCCAGAGCAGGGATGGGGAACCTGTTACCCTCCAATGTACCTGGACTCCAATTGCCATCATCCCTGACCATTGGTATTGCTGGTTAAGGAGTGATGGAAGTTGGGGTTTAACAACACCTAGAGAGAAACAGATGCTCTAGGGCAGGTTGGTCCAAAGTGCAGCTCAAGAGCCGCATGCTACCCTCAATGCCTTTTTTGGGCAACTCTCAGCAACATTTGACACCCCCCCCAGGCCTCACCCTGCCTTCCCGAAGCTGAGTAAGCAAAGCACTGCGCTTTAGGAAGGAGGCGTAAGGGCTCTGGCATGGTCCTTGAGCCCTCCTTCCTCCTTCCCAAAGCTGGGAAAGTGCTAACTAGACTTTGGGAAGAAGGGTGGACTCTAGGACCCTGTCAGAGCTCTCACACCTTCCCAAAGCCCAGCATGTTACTTAGCCAGGCTTGGGAAGGCAGCACCAAAGCTGGAGGGTGGGGTGTCAAATTTTGGGCTTGCTCCTCACATCCCGTGCAGGAAGGCAGTGTGTGGCCCATAGGTTCTGTGTCAAAGTAGTCGCGTGGCCCACTTGGTATGAAAAGTTGAACCATCCTGCTCTAGAGGCTCCAGCAAATGGCAGCAATAATAAAGCAACTGGAACTAATTGTCCTGCCAGAGAATCCTAGAGGTTCTTCAGCTGTATCCTCAAGATTTCCTTCAGCTTGTTTCCTTCATTCTTGGGGTTTCTCTCTTTTTGTGTACATGCCGATATATATATTAATGCCTTATATTGCAAGAAACAAGTGATTCAGCAACAGCTATCTTTGAGCCACAGGCCCTTTCACCTTCTGTGTCAGCAAAAATTAACTCCCCAAACGGAAATCTTCTTTTCCACAATGGATGCCTGACATGACCTAAGTATTTTGGTGGCTTGCTTTCCTATCACAAGGGTGGGAAGCCTTCTTGGCTCTGTGGCTCAGATTGTTATCTCCCCCAGCCTTTGCAGGCCACGTTTGGCAGGGAAATCTTTCCAGGCTTCTATCTTAGACATAGGCTAAAGACTCTGGAGAGGGCATACAACCAGCTCATTAGAAAATATCTCAATGTTTTAATGTTAAATATTAATATTAGATAACTGCAACATCAAAATTACTCCTCAGACTACACTGAATGCTATTTTAAGCAAAACACTGACATTGAACTCTGATGAATGCTTGTGTTTTACAAGACAGCAGCATGAAATCTACCTTACACATTACTCTGTGTGTGTGTGTGTGTGTGAGAGAGAGAGAGAGAGAGAGAGAGAGCGCAGCAATTGCTCTGGAAGGTCTCAGGACACAATAATAGTACATCCCCTCAGATGCCCATTCATCTGTCACACCCACCCCAGGGACTTAAAGCAGAGCCCACTGCTGAGCGCACAAGAGCCACCTTTTTGAAGGAGCCAACAGATGACCATGAGATGCAGCAGAAGAGCATCTCTGACTGCACAGGCAACGGAACGGAGGAGAGGGCAGTCAAAGGCTACTAGTTCTGATGGAGGAAACAATGCTTCAGAAAAGCACTTGCAGGAAGTCCCAGGTGGGCAGAGGGCTCTTGGGCTCAAATTCTGCTTGCGGCTTTCCCACAGGCATCTGGGTGGCCCCTGGGAGAAGAGGAGGCTGGACCAAGTGGGCCCTTGGCCTGATCCTGCAGACCCTTCTTGTGTGTTGTTAAGAAAGAAGATTCCACCTAAACATTAGGAAGAACTTCCTGACAGTAAGAGCTGTTTGACAGTGGAATTTGCTGCCAAGGAGTGTGGTGGAGTCTCCTTCTTTGGAGGTCTTTAAGCAGAGGCTTGACAACCATATGTCAGGAGTGCTCTGATGGTGTTTCCTGCTTGGCAGGGGGTTGGACTCGGTGGCCCTTGTGGTCTCTTCCAACTCTATGATTCTATGATTCTAGGACCCCTTCCTTCCTTCTGCCCCGGTACTTGAGGCTTGTCACGTCTCTCCGGGGATTTGGCCAGAACAAGTTAAACACTGGGGAAAGGCTCTGTCCTTGCAAAGAAAATGGAAACATCCGCAGGCGCCTGGCTCCCAGCCATGCTAACCCATGGGGATGGGGGGGACACAGGAAGGAAGCATTCCTATCATATAGGGTACTCAAGTGCCATTTCCACCTACCTGAACTCTGAGCCTTTCCCCACTTTGCCACTTTCTCAGAAATTAGCTGAGATGTGGTCTTAATCGGAGGAAACTTTGGCTGCTGCTTCTGTGCTAACAGGGCCAGGAAGGAGCCATACTCGCATGGAGAAGGGGCAGTGGGGAAGAGGCGCATGGGGTGGCAGCCAGGAATCACCAGGACATCCTCTGGTTCTTCATCCCGGGAGCTGGAGCTGGAGCCTGATCCCTGGAGGCATGATTCTGTGGAGGAAGCAGGATATTGTATGGGCTCTCGCTGTCCGCAGATTCCCCAGTTATTACATTGTCACACCATGCTGCTGAGCAAACTCGCAGGGCATAAAATCACTGGTGGCTCCTGAGTTTTGTAATCTTCGCAGTTGTACTCTGCATCCATCTGGGAACTGTAGCGCTGCATGCGAGCTGAAACTGGGAATAGCCAGTGGTGGTGGAGGTTCTGTGTTCTCACAGAGGTTAAAGAACCTTCCTGCATGAGAGTAGAAAGGAGGTGCTCTCATTTTGAAGTGGGTTGGCCAAGCTTTCTTTAGGAGCAATGTCAGGGCAGGGGCATTGGGCATTCATTCCCCACGTCTGCCAGGAGGATACCAAGTCCTTCTCTGGCCACGCTTCCAGAGAAAGGTCTCTGTTGCCACTCCCCAAGCTGATGGACAAGAGCCAAACTCTGTCATCTGTGGCGTTCCAGTCTGGCCTTTCTGGATTGTAAAGTCCTTCCAAGTCATTGAAGGCATCCATGCTGCTCGGCGCATTGCATGTCTTCTGGGCTGCCACACTTGCTGCCTGAATCTGCCAGTCCCTGACGAGGAGAATGGCATCACTGGCATATGTTAAAGCTCAATAAATAAATTGGAGGAACTGGTTGCTTTTGATATGCCAAGAATCAAATAATATTTCTTAATAAACAATGTTAAAAAGAATAAATAAGCTGTTTTCTTTCTTCTCTGCCTTCTCTGACTGCTGTTGGGAGCTCTGCTTAAGAAGGCTGAAGCCAACTGGTTCTCATCAACGCCTTCTCCTCAGAGTTCTTGAAGCCTGATTGTTATGTACTGAGTTGAATAGGATCCAAAATGCAGCAGTCTGATTGGTCCTAGGACAACAGGATTGAGAATGCAGCAGTCTGATTGATCCTAGAACAATAGGATTCAGAATGCAGCAGTCTGATTGGTCCACAGGAGCCACCCAATCCAGCTCCAGGTGGAAGTGAATCCGCAACCTGATTGGCCTACAGGAGAAGCAGGGATTAGCCAATCACGTGGGGCCCATTGTGTAAATAATGTATATAAAGCAGACATTCTGGGGGAGCTCCCATTCCTCCTCACCAGGAGCTGTATAAAGAGCATGAAATCCACTCTCGACTCCGAGTATATTTCACTGGCGACGAGGATGGGATCCCGCTGAGCTGACCGCCACACACAGCACCGCAGCACCGCCAACTGCCGCACTGCTGCCTCACACCGTGTATCCAGGCTTCAGCTCCGGGCCCCAAGGAACTCAGAATGGCAACTGACAGCAGCTTCTCGCCATTCAACCCAGCATCTGGAGACTGGGAAGCGTACGCCTCCCATTTCACCTTCCTCCTGGAAGCCAAAGGGGTCACCGAAGAAGAAGACGCCAAGAAGAGGGCAATATTCTTCAGCGTCTATGGAGAGGAGACGTTCGAAATTGCCCGGGCTCTCCTTGCACCTGAAGATATCGCTACTGTTCCTTACAAAACAATAATGGAACAGCTGAAGGGGCACTTTTCGCTGCAGCCCTCAGTGGTGGCTTGTCGAAATGCCTTCTACGCAAAGCAGCAAGCCCCTGGGGAAACCACAACTGGGTTTGTGACCTCTCTCCGCCAAGCCGCCCGGTTTGTGACCTCTCTTCGCCAAGCCGCCTCTGCAGCTCAGGAGAGGCTGGAGGGTTACTGGACCCAGGGGGAGACTCACCTTCCCCTGACAGGGCTGGGAGAGGAGCACCTACAGGCAACGGGTCCTCAATCACCTCCGGAGCCAGAGTGGATTCATCTGGTGTCTGCTTCCGAGGAGCCGGCACAGGTGCGGGCCCTTCAGATTCAAGCCCCTGCCCTGGCTCAGCCGGCCCTGGAGGCGGGGACTCCTGTGCAGGCTGGGATTCTTCAGGTAGGTTCAGCCTCTGAATCAGATTCCCAGGCCATCACAACATGCTTTGTGACCGCCTCGTTGGTGGCCTGAAAGATGAGAAACTGCAACAACGCCTCTACGCCAAGAAGGACCTAACGTTCCAGGTCGCTCTGGCGGAGGCCCTGGCAACGGAATCTGCTGAGAGGTCGACGTGAGAGGCACGGCCTGCCGTCACAACCAAGGGTCCATCACGAAGACCTCGCCGACGACTCAGGATCTGACAGGGAGGAGGTGCACCGAGTTCAGTGGCGTACTCAAGCAGCGCACAGACCACAGCTGCCTCGATGAGAAGGAGGGAACTGCGCAAGCTGCGGGGAGAGTCACGAGAGGAGGACCTGCCATTTTCGCAATGCAGAGTGCAGCCAGTGCAGAAAATCGGGACACATCACCCAGGTGTGTCAGGCTCAGCCCACCCGACGCCAGGCATCAGATGACCAATCCAAGAGCACCAGGTCCCGGGGCCCAACGAACCAAGGCAACTCAACGGAGATCACAGACTGCCAGGTATACCAGTTGCCCCAACCCAACATACAGAAAATTAATGTAGAGGTACAGATAGAGGGGGGCCCGTGCCGCATGGAGCTTGACACAGGTTCAACTCTATCCATAATCTCAGCAAGGACCTTAAGGAAACTGTGCCCTAGTGGGGGTCCCAAGTTCAGGCTGGCCCCATTCACCCTCCGGGACTTCCAGAAACGTAAGGTCCCCACAATGGGGGTGGGGACCTTCAGGGTGCAATACCGAGGGTGGACGCAGCAACTGGACTTGCTTGTGGTCAAGGGCCCCTATGTTAGCTTACTGGGATTGGCATAGTTTGGACCACTGGTGCTAGCTGTCACCGGGGTGAAAAATCTAGCTTACAAATGGACGTGGATGCCATATGCAAGGAATTTCTGGGGGTTTTCAATGGGAAATTGGGACAGTATACAGGGCCCCCATTGCCCTACAGCTGGACCCCGCAGTACGACCTGTCAGGCTCAAGGCCCACCGGGTCCCGTTCGCCCTGAAACCCCGTATAGACAAGGAATTGGACCGGCTCATCGAGCAAGGAGTGCTGGAGCCTGTGCCTAATGCCCCCTGGGAAACCCCGATTGTCACACCCATCAAGCCTAATGGTTCAGTCTGCATCTGCGCAGACTACAAATGTACCATAAACAAGGCCCTCATGGCTCATGCATACCCAGTGCTAGTGGTCAGCCATGTCCTTGCCACCCTGGCTGGGTCAAAAAATTTTGGCAAGCTGGACTTGGCCCAAGCCTATCAACAGCTGCCAGTGGATGAGGCCACAGCAGAGGCACAGACAATTGTGACGCACAGAGGTAAAGCGGCTGCAATTCAGTGTCAGCATGGCACCAGACATATTCCAGAATCTAATGGACTCTCTCCTTAAAGGGATTCCTGGTGTCACTCCTTTCTTCGATGATGTGTTGATTGCCGGGTCCATGTCAGAGTTTGCCTCCGCACCATTCTGCACCGTTTCCAGACGGCGGGTCTCAAGGTGAAGCAGGAAAAGTGTCTACTAGTAGTGCCTCAGGTGGACTTTCTGGGATTTGTGGTGGACGCAGAAGGGGTCCACCTGACTGGGGACAAGGTACGGGCCATTTGTGATGTCCCAGCACCCAAGGGCAAGACTGAACTTCAGGCCTTCTTGGGACTATTAAACTTTTACCATTCCTTCCTTCCCCACAAGGCGGCGGTAGCGGAGCCCCTACACAGACTCCTGGACAAGCGGGCCCCTTGGGTGTGGGGCCAGCGCCAGGAGGCCGCATTCCAGTAAGTCAAGGACTTGCGCGTCTCAAACTCGGTCTTGGCACACTTTGACGAGAGGCTGCCGGTGGTGCTAGCATGCGACGCCTCGCCCTATGGCATCTGCGCTGTCCTGGGATACCAACTCCCAGATGGAAGAGAGGTGCCAGTGGCATACTTTTCCCAGACACTCAACGAAACCGAGCAGAACTACTCACAAATCAACAAGGAGGGTCTGGAAATCGTGAAGGAGTAAAAAAATTCCATGATTTCTTGTACGGGCGGCCCTTTACCATGGTGACTGACCACAAACCGTTGCTTGGCTTGTTTGCCCCCGAAAAGCAGACCCCCCAAGTGCTGTCTCCTCGCGTCCTCAGGTGGTCAATTTTCCTTGCCAGCTACCAGTATGCACTGATTCACCGCCCTGGGAAGGCGATGGGCCATGTGGACGCCCTCAGCAGGCTACCACTACCGGAAACAGGCCCCGACCCAGCACCCGCGCAAGAGGTTATGAGCCTGGAGCTGCTTCCTGACCGCCCCATTCAGGCACAAGAAGTTGCACACCATTCCAAGAAAGATAGGGTCATCTCCCGGGTCCTGGACTGGGTGTCCAGAAGAGCAGCAGCCCCAGGCCAGAATTCGCGGGCTACTCAACCCGCAAACATGAACTGTCGGCCCACAAGGGGTGCCTGTTATGGGGAAGCAGGGTCATTGTTCCCCAGCCCCTCCGCAAAAGGGTCCTCACAGCACTACATGAGACACACCCAGGGGTGGTGAGAATGAAGGCCCTTGCTAGGAGTTATGTGTGGTGGCCGGAGATCAACGGAGAGATAGAGGCCTGGGTCAAACACTGCCAGGCCTGCCAAGAATCCCGCCCAGATCCCCCAAGGGCCCCAGTCCAGTCCTGGGAGTCCACCCGAGCACCATGGTCATGCCTGCACATGGACTTCGCTGGCCCCTTTTAGGGGAAAACATTTTTCATAGTGGACTCCTACACCAAATGGCTGGAAGTTGAACTGGTACTGTCCACTTCTACGTCCGCAGCCATCCAGATACTACACAGGCTGTTTGCAACCCATGGGCTCCCTGACACTCTCGTCTCAGAAAACGGAACTGCATTTACGTCAGGAGAATTCCAGACCTTCACAGCGCAGAACGCCATCTGCCACATCCGCTCAGCGCCATTCCACCCTGCCACCAATGGCCAAGCAGAGCACATGGTGCGGACCACCAAGGACACCCTCCACTGCATGACACAAAGGGATTGGGAGTACCACCTTGCCACATTCTTTCTAGCACAGCACCCCCAGCTCAACGACTGGCCGGAGCCCCGCTGAACTACTAATGGGCCGGCACCTCACAATCAGACTGGACCGCCTTCACCCCGACAGAGCTTAGGATGAGGTAGTGGTGGGGGAAGGTAGGAACCCCCGGACCTTCATGGCCCAGGACCCAGTGTATGCAAAGAATTTTGGGGCAGGCCCGGCATGGGTACCCACCACAGTCACCAGAGTCACTGGCCCTGTGTTGTACGAGGTGCTAACGGAGGGGGGCAATGCTGGCGCTGCCACTGTGACCAGCTACGACGACGATTCCTGGGAGAAAACCAGGAGGAGGACAAGTCAGAGGAGTCCCAAGGGAACAGTGGGGCAGTGAGGCCCGTAGAGCAGGAGTGGCCAGCAGGGGAGGCAGAATCAGTAAATACAGAGAGGACCCGCGAGGTCGAAAGGACACCGGAACCAGAGCCACGACTGAGCGAGCCGGTTGTGCCAGACCAAATGCCCCCATCGCAGCCAGCATCCTCGGAACACGAGCCAGAACCCAAACCCCTGACCAGGGAACACCCCAGGCCGCAATGCACACGTAGGCGGCCAGCGTACCTTGAGGACTATGAATGCAACCTCCTGGGCAGGACTGGAACTTAGAGGGGAGGGGTGTTATGTATTGAGTTGAATAGAATCCAAAATGCAGCAGTCTGGTCCTAGAACAACAGGATTGAGAATGCAGCAGTCTGATTGGTCCTAGAACAATAGGATTCAGAATGCAGCAGTCTGATTGGTCCACAGGAGCCACCGAATCCAGCTCCAGGTAGAAGTGAATCTGCAACCTGATTGGCCTACAGGAGAAGCCCGGAATTAGCCAGTCATGTGGAGCCCATAGTGTAAATAATGTATATAAAGTAGACATTCTGGGGGAACTCCCATTCCTCCTCACCTCTATGAGCTGAATAAAGAGCATGAGATCCACTCTCGACTCCGAGTATATTTCACTGATCATCTGCAGGTGGAGTCACTCCTCCTTCAGACTGCTGTTCAGCAGGCAAAGTTGACTTCTAGCCCTTTCCCCAAGGTGCACCTCCACCTGCCAGGTGTGTGCCGGCTTTTGGGGAGCATGACGGACCAACCAGATGGAGGGGGAGTATGGACATGTGAGACATCTTCCCAAGAGTGTTCCATGAAGTCCATGTCCATGAAATTGGCCGTAGACCCCAAATCTATCTTCTTCTTTGGCAATCACTTGCAGTTGAGTAAGATTGTCCTCCATGAACACGGTCTTAACAGTGAGTCCATAAGTGACTGTGAAAGCCAATTCTGGATCCACCCAACCTTCCACAGTGGGGACATAGGTTTTCAAGTGTGAGTTGATCATGATGAGGGTTTGCCAAACATGCCCTCCTCTTAGCTTGTTTCCCCCTTTCATTCTGAGTCTGAGTGTCTTCAAAGTCCATGACATCTTCAGTAAAGGCTGTTCTCCAACTGGAGCGTTCGCAGGCCAGCATTTCCCGATTGTTTATACTACATTTCTTTGCCTTGAGAGAGTCTTTAAACCTCTTTTGTTGACCACCAGCATTACATTTTTATGTTGCTTGGGAAGACGATAATCAGGCATAGCCCAGGTCTGTAGAACTACTTTCCAGGTAATTGGAGGGGCTGATGTGAGGCATCTGAGCATTAGCAATGCTCGCCATGCCCTGGCTCCATGGCCCACCTAAACCAAGGGAATTCTATTTCCTGTGCAGCTGGCAGAGCCCCTCTTCGCTGGGCATGGGACTGACACATTCCCTGGCCACCATAGGTGACTTACAGTCTCTCTCTGTATATCTGATCCTTTTTGGCCACCGTCAAACAAGGGCGATGGTGACTGTCATACTGATCCTTAACTGAATAGCTGCCCAGCCCAGCTTCAGGTCCCCCACCAAGTGCCCCCTTCTAGAACCCTCCACTGTCAACCGACACTCAACTGCCTCCCCCCACAACATTCACTCTCCCTTTCCAAGCCTCCTCCAATCGTCTCTCTCCCCCAGAATTCCACTCTCTCTCTCCCCCCTCCCTCCCTGCTTGACATTCCCTTGGGAATTCTAATAGCATCGCCTCAATTATCCTATTACACATAATATTTTTATAGATTTTTTGGGGGGGGAATCCCACTATACCCTGGAAATTGAAAATGGTAGGATTTGGGATTATTTGAGTTTTGAAGGGAAAAATACAAGCTGCAAGGGCCAATAAGAAACAACTCAAGGCCCCTGAGAGACTAACTGGAAATGCAAGAGAAGTCTTTCACCCTTGCCCTGCGGCATGAACAGAGACGAAGGATTTGAAAGGGGGCCAGGATAACTGGGTGCTTAGGGGGCAGGAAAAGAGAGGCTTGGAGCAAGGGGTGCTGGGAAGAAGAAGAAGGAAGAGAGTCTGGAATCCAAATTGGGGAGGCTGGCTACCCTGCTGGGGGGGACAAGTCCCTCTTAAAAGGACCCTGCTGTAAGATCTGGATAGGTGAACAAACCGTATTTCTTAAAGCTACGACAGTCTCTGCCATGTCTCAGTTTTCCAAAGATGAGAGCCTGGAACCCCATGGGCTCTTGCACTGCTCAGCACTCAACCTTTGGAACAATATTTTATAAGCTGGCTCCCTGACGTCACCCTGGTAGAAGCACTTGAGCTTCGTGTTCCTGATTCCTAGGAAATTGGATAAAGTGAGCTGCAGGTTCTCCTCCCTGCTCTAAAAAGCAGGTGTCTTCCCCTAAATGATCCTGGGAATTGTAGTTTGTTGGGGGTTCTGGGAATTGTAGGTCTGTGAGATGGAAGCTGCAATGCCCAGGATCATTTGGGGGACATCATGTGCCTTAAATGCTCATTGGGTGCACTTTAAATCATAGGATCATACAATTGCAGAATTAGGAGGAACCCCGAGGGTCATCTAGTCCAACCCCCTCTGATACAGGAATCTCAGCTAAAGCATCCATGGCAGATGGCCAGCCAACCTCTGCTGCAGGGCAGTCTTAAGCATATGCAGAGTTGTTGACCTTTTTTTAGGAAGCTGAAACCATGCTCATCTCTGCTCAGAAAAAGAAAACAGGAAACATAAACAAAAAATACTCATTACTTACCTCCCCAATCAGCCCTGGGTGCGCAGGGCACAGAGGAGCGCAAGGTGGTGGTGGCAGTGGGCCGGGCACCTCGTCAGGTGGGCAGCGCACTCTGGGCAGGCCGTTAAGATGCACAGAGCTGGCAGGCTGCCTCAGCGCCTTGCTGTCTTGCTCGCCCCCAAACTCGCGCCACAGAGCCGCCCGCAGCAGAAGAACCCACCACCGCGCTCCAACTGATGGGCAGGCTCTTCCCTGGGCTCAACTCTCGGGCCCCAGACTCTTGGGCTGGCACCCCTGAGAACCTGGCACCCAGGTGCCCCGGACCCCTTCAGCCTATGGGTAAGATGGCCCTGCTCTGCTGGAAAACCTCCAAGGAAGGAGAGTCTACCACTTTCCGAGCGATTCCTTCCCACTGTCAAACAGCGTTTACTGTCAGAAAGTTCTTCCTGAAGTTTAGTTGGAATCTCCTTTCTTGTAACTTGAAGCCATGGCCTCAGATACTGAGGGCCTCTGGAGAAGGAGAAAACAAGCTTGCTCCATCTTCCATGTGACGGCCCTTGAGCTATTGACAGGGCTGCATGGTGTAGCTCTCATATCAATGTCCTGAGAGAGAAAGCAAAAAAAAAAATCCTCTCCCCTTTCTCACCCCATGCAGAATTGCAAGGGGGGGTCAGTGCATCTGGCTGGTAAGAAGATGGCCAGAGTTTGGAGCCCAGCCAGTGCTGGCTGTGGGCAGGATCCTGGCAATGCTGACTAGATGACCCTTGGCATCCCTTCCAACTCTACCATGCTATGATTCTATCAAGCAGCTAAAGGAATGGGTGGGGGAGCAAGATGCAGAACAAGGGGAGGCACAACCACATACCCTAACAGCACCCTCTGGCCTGACTCACAGTGGTGGCCTCATCACAGCACACTTTGACACACACACACACACACACACACACCCGGATTATTTTTTTCTGAATTCGGCTGCCTGGCAACCCAGCAGCCTGGCCCTTGTTTGCCAGCTGATGTCACAAAGTGCTGCTTTGCAAGCAAGCCTTATAGTGGCCTGCAAGAGGGATGCCTGTCAGATGATGGTGAGAGACTTGCTGAGCCAAATGTGCCCAACAGTTATGATGAAAAGGAACTCTGAAGGCAGGAGGAGCTGCAAGGCCCAGAGGAGATGAGGGGCATGGAAATAATAATTACTAGCGTCACCTGTCACTGGTGCATGTGGCTTGGTTCCCTTGCTTGACTTGTCCACAGATGTTGACAGCTTGGCAGGTCCTCAGCTGTGGTCCCCAGATTATATTTTCTGTTGTGAATATCTGGTTAGTTACAAGGTTGAACCATATGACCTTTCCATGCCTCCATTCTCTTAACTCTAAGACTGCTTGCACATCACAACTTGAAATCCCAGGGTCATTCCATTAAAATGTCAACCTACAGGCTAATCGTTCCTAAACATGTTGCAGATCATTTTAAAGAGAACTTCCCAAAGTTTCAGGATCATGCCACTGTGTGAGATGGGTTTTAACAGGAAGGAGAGTACAGTGGTACCTTGGTTTTAGAACAGCTTAGTTTATGAACAACTTGGAAATAGAACGCTGCAAACCCGGAAGTAGGTGTTCCTTTTTGTGAGCTTTGCCTTGTTCAGCTTCCTGTCGAATATATTCATTTGCAAATTGAGTCCCCCACTGCTAATCAGAGGCTGAGTCCTGAGTCCCGAGCACCCAGGCAACACAGAGGTGATATTTGGAGCTTTTGTTTTTGCTATTTTTTGCGTTTTTGTTTGTGTGGCTTTTTCGTTTTTGTGACTGTGACTTTGTTTTTGTGACTTGTTTTTGTGACTGTGTGGAACCCAGTTCAGCTGCTGATTGATGGTGTGACTGCAGGAATGGATTAAAAAAAACACACCATCCAAACAATGACTATCATCAGTGCACGTAAGAAAAAAATTGAATATGAATACATATTCAGCATGCATGTCCAGTCTCTGACATCTGCAGACATGGCTGGGAGGAGTCTGAAAGCCTGGGGAAAGCCTGTCTCTCAGGACAGCCCAGACTAAGCTCAGTGCAACATGAACCGACTCAGTATAATGCAGCTTCCTCTCTTCCCCCTAAAATGATACCACACATCCATTTCCTTCACATATTCTTACTGCAGTCCCATCACAGATGGAACTACACCAGAAGAGTAATAATAATAATAATAATAATAATAATAATAATAATAATAATAATAATATATTTATACCCCCCCTTCATGGATCACTGCCTTGCCGTGGCGAAGGGGCTTGAATAACTCAGAGAAGCTATGAGCTATGCCGTGCAGGGCACCCAAGATGGACAGGTCATAGTGGAGAGTTTTGACCAAATGTGATCCACCTGGAGCAGGAACTGGCAAGCCACTCCAGTATCCCTGCCAAGAAAACTCCATGGACAAAGACAACAGGCATATAAAAGTTATGACGCTGGAAGATGAGCCCCTCAGGTCGGAAGGCGTCCAACATGCTACTGGGGAAGAGCGGAGGACAAGTACAAGTAGATTCAGAGCTGATGATGCTGGGCCAAAGCCGAAAGGACGCTCAGTTGCGGATATGCCTGGAAGCAAAAGGAAAGTCCAATGCTGTAAAGAAAAATATTGCATAGGAACCTGGAATGTAAGAACCATGAACCTGGGTAAGTTGGATGTGGTCAAAAATGAGATGGCAAGAATAAATATTGACATCCTGGGCATCAGTGAACTAAAATGGACGGGAATGGGCGAATTCAGTTCAGATGACCATCACATCTACTACTGTGGGCAAGAATACCGTAAAAGAAATGCAGTGGCCCTCATAGTCAACAAAATAGTGGCAAAAGCTGTACTGGGGTGCAATCTCAAAAATGATAGAATGATCTCGATACGAATCCAAGGCAGACCTTTTAACATCACAGTAATCCAAGTTTATGCACCAACCACTGGTGCTGAAGAAACTGAAATTGACCAATTCTATGAAGACTTACAACACCTTATAGAAATGACACCAAAGAAGGATATTCTTCTCATTAAAGGGGATTGGAATGCTAAAGTAGGGAGTCAAGAGATAAAAGGAACAACTGGCAAGTTTGGCCTTGGAGTTCAAAACGAAACAGGTCAAAGGCTAATAGAGTTCTGCCAAGAGAACAAGCTGGTCATCACAAACACTCTTTTCCAACAACACAAAAGACGACTGTACACATGGACATCACCAGATGGTCAGTATCGAAATCAGATTGATTATATTCTCTGCAGCCAAAGATGGAGAAGCTCTATACAGTCAGCAAAAACAAGACCTGGAGCGGACTGTGGCTCAGATCATCAGCTTACAGCAAAATTCAAGCTTAAACTGAAGCAAGTAGGAAAAACCACTGGGCCGGTAAGATACAATCTAAGTCAAATCCCTTATGAATACACAGTGGAAGTGAGGAACAGGTTTAAGGATTTAGATTTGGTGGACAGAGTGCCTGAAGAACTATGGATGGAGGCTCGTAACATTATACAAGAGGCAGCAACTAAAACCATCCCAATGAAAAGAAAATGCAAGAAAGTAAAGTGGTTGTCCAACGAGGCCTTACAAATAGCAGGGGAGAGAAGGCAAGCAAAATGCGAGGGAGATAGTGAAAGATACAGGAAATTGAATGCAGATTTCCAAAAAAATAGCAAGGAGAGACAAGAAGGCCTTCTTAAATGAGCAATGCAAAGAAATAGAGGAAAACAATAGAATGGGAAAAACCAGAGATCTGTTCAAGAAAATTGGAGATATGAAAGGAACATTTCGTACAAAGATTTCCATAATAAAAGACAAAAGTGGAAAGGACCTAACAGAAGCAGAAGACATCAAGAAGAGGTGGCAAGAATACACAGAGGAACTATACCAGAAAGAAATGGATGTCTTGTATACCCCAGGTAGTGTGGTTGCTGACCTTGAGCCAGACATCCTGGAGAGTGAAGTCAAATGGGCCTTAGAAAGCACTGCAAATAACAAGGCCAGTGGAAGTGATGATATTCCAGCTGAACTATTTAAAATTTTAAAAGATGATGCTGTTAAGGTGCTACACTCAATATGCCAGCAAATTTGGAAAACTCAGCAGTGGCCAGAGGATTGGAGAAGATCAGTCTACATCCCAATCCCAAAGAAGGGCAGTGCCAAAGAATGCTCCAACTACCATACAATTGCACTCATTTCACATGCTAGCAAGATTATGCTTAAAATTATACAAGGCAGGCTTAAGCAGCATGTAGACCGAGAACTCCCAGAAGTGCAAGCTGGATTTAGAAGAGGCAGAGGAACTGGAGACCAAATTACAAACATGTGCTCGATTATGGAGAAAGCTAGAGAGTTCCAGAAAGACATCTACTTCTGCTTCATTGACTATGCAAAAGCCTTTGACTGTGTCGACCACAGCAAACTATGGCAAGTTCTTAAAGAAATGGGAGTGCCTGATCATCTCATCTGTCTTCTGAGAAATCTCTATGTGGGACAAGAAGCTACAGTTAGAACTGGATATGGAACAACTGATTAGTTCAAAATTGGGAAAGGAGTACGGCAAGGCTGTATATTGTCTCCCTGCTTATTTAACTTATATGCAGAATTCATCATGCGAAAGGCTGGGCTGGATGAATCCCAAGCCGGAATTAAGATCGCCGGAAGAAATATCAACAACCTCAGATATGCAGATGACACAACCTTGATGGCAGAAAGTGAGGAGGAATTAAAGAACCTTTTAATGAGGGTGAAAGAGGAGAGTGCAAAATATGGTCTGAAGCTCAACATCAAAAAAACGAAGATCATGACCACTGGTCCCATCACCTCCTGGCAAATAGAAGGGGAAGAAATGGAGGCAGTGAGAGATTTTACTTTCTTGGGCTCCATGATCACTGCAGATGGTGACAGCAGTCATGAAATTAAAAGACGCCTGCTCCTTGGGAGAAAGGCGAAGGCAAACCTAGACAGCATCTTAAAAAGCAGAGACATCACCTTACCAACAAAGGTCCGTATAGTTAAAGCCATGATTTTCCCAGTAGTGATGTATGGAAGTGAGAGCTGGACCATAAAGAAGGCTGATCGCCAAAGAATGGATGCTTTTGAATTATGGTGCTGGAGGAGACTCTTGAGAGTCCCATGGACTGCAAGAAGATCAAACGTATCCATTCTTAAGGAAATCAGCCCTGAGTGCTCACTGGAAGGACAGATCGTGAAGCTGAGGCTCCAATACTTTGGCCACCTAATGAGAAGAGAAGACTCCCTGGAAAAGACCCTGATGCTGGGAAAGATGGAGGGCACAAGGAGAAGGGGACGACAGAGGGCGAGATGGTTGGACAGTGTTCTCGAAGCTACAAACATGAATGAGTATGACCAAACTGCGGGAGGCAGTGGAAGACAGGAGTGCCTGGCGTGCTCTGGCCCATGGAGTCACAAAGAGTCGGACATGACTAAACGACTAAACAACAACAACATTTATACCCCGCCCATCTGGCTGGGCTTCCCCAGCCACTCTGGGCGGCTTTCAACAAAATATTAATACCGTAATGCATTAAACATTAAAAGCTTCCCTAAACAGGGCTGCCATATTAAAATAAGCACTCCTTCATAATTAGCAATTTCCTACCTGATAAGCATGCTTTGTGTGCAGAAAAACGCGTAGATAGTAACATCCAGATCTAACCTAGCATGTACATATACGCCCTAGAGCAAGAGGGGGGATGTAATCAGATGAACAACAGATACCACTTTTAACTACCTTCAAACAGCCACAAAGATTGCTATCATTCTCCAACTACCACCCACAGGTACACTCAACTTTTAATTTAAAAGGCCAAAACTCTGTAGTTAGGACAACAGTGCCTGAAAGGGTACGCTGAGCTGTTCTTTTTGTGACTATGGAAAGTAATAGGAAACATTAGGCCCCATTCTCTTTATATCAAATCAGAAGGTGTTTCCTAGTACATAATGAGCATCATCAAAATCCATTAGCCACAGCTAATTATCAACAGCATGTATGTACACCAAATGAAACTGACCGCCTGTGTCTCACGTGGTTTGACAAGTGATGACAGCAATAGTGACCAATATGCTGTCTATAGCAAGTTCTCTTGCATTTCTCCCATTCATTTTGGTGGAGCTTCCATGAGAGATTTTTCCACTGGATTGTGGCATCTGCCAAAAGAGAAACAGAATTAAGCCCTTCTTAAATTTATCCTTTAGAGTAAAAAGATTTGCAATTATTAGTGTACATGAAAGCATGCAAAATGTCTCCGTAATTTACTGGGTTTTCAGCTGCTCTGACATTGGGGCAACATCTGGACATGCACTGCTCAGGTTTATAGATTTGTACTCATTTCAAGGCAAATGAATGGATAAATGTATTGTGACTGATTAACTGTTCTTTGTACTCTTAGGAGTGTATCATTATGAACGATTGTCCACACAACTCATTACTATGCCATTAAGCCTTGTGAATTATTGCTGCTAACAATGCTCTTCCAAAATGATGGACTGTGCTTCCATTGACTTTATGGAGAAGATATCTTATTTACATTATACATATCTATTAAAATGAAAATTGCTGCTGTATCTGCACTACTTTGCTTTCAGGCCGACTTCTCTAATTATGCATTTTTGAAACCACTTTCAAAGCAGCAACAGTCTTCCCTTTGTATGAATCCGTTTGTAATGGATTTAATATTTATATTGGGTGACTTTTAACATATTTGAAAAGGAAGGGGCCTCAAAACTGCAATTCCCCCTTTAAGCAAAGGCACAACCCCTTTTTGAGTTTAGCCCAGTCTTTTACCTTTGAGCTGAGCCACACTGAAAATAGCCTCACACCCCACCTCACCTGCTCCACAAATCTCGGCATATCCAAGGGAAAAGTATTCCTTATATGGGAGGGGGGGAGTAGGCTGTGGAGGGCGTAAAATTAGTCCAGAGGATCTCCAAAGGGCCTCTCACTGGCAGCAAGTGGCATGCTCCAGGTATTACTTCCTACCAACCATAGAATTTGACTGCAGGCCCCTGATTTTTGGCAGCAGACAACATCATTTGCCACTGGAAAAAGCTCCCACAGGCCTTTCCTCGCCTGCTTTCCTCTCTTGCCCCTGCTGCAGGTCCTGTTTCCTTTGTCTTGAGGAACAGGGAAACTGACCAGGTGGACAGAGGAGGACATAGTGTGGGTTTGAGAAAGGTGGTGGGACTGCTCAAGTTTTCAAGCTAAGCACTTGGGTTGAGGAACACTGATGTGTTTGGGTGTGGGTTTTTTAAGGGTTTGACTTAACGGCCAATCAGTGCAGCCCAGGTGTAAGTAAGCAGGTCCATCTATCCCTCCTGTAGGGTTCCATTCCGAGGACTGGGGAGACTCAGGTTCAAATCCCCACACAGATGTCAATTTTACTGGGTAATCTTGGCCACCATCTCCTAGCCTAACTTACCTCACAGGATTCTTGTGGGGATAACATGGGTATGAGAAGAACCTTGCATGCTACTCTGACCTTGGAGAAAGGGTGAGACTAAAATGTAAAACAAAACACTTGATGTTGAGTCATTAACATGCATTGCATGAACCGGTCTAATGTGCCCGCCCACCGCTGCCCCAAGTTGTACAGAAATTTCTATGATTTCTTGCATGTTTGCATTTGCCTGCTTCAGTTTAAACCAACAGCTGAGTAGGATAAGTGTGGTGCATCTTTAACAGTTTAATGGCCTAAATACATTATGAATAGTAGCAAGCATGATGGGGAAACTGTTTAGGCTCAGAATGCAGTCCTTCTCGCTAATAAACAGCACTGGTTGTTTTCTCTTTCTTTAGTTCTTTCAAATACAATTCTTGTTGTTCTCACATTTTACCCAGATGCAGTTTAAAATAAATGACATAAAACCAAGTTGGTTTTGATCACGATGGGTGTTGTAATCAAAGACTTTGCACATTATGAACCAATGAATTAAAAGCTATTAAAAACTCTTTAAAAGCACCAAACTGTTTCAAGAAAAATGGGAACATGAAGATTTCACTGAAAATTATATAGGTGCCAACGTGAAGCCAAGGCCAGCTGGCCTAGAACACAGTTGTGCCTGAAGTAAAAAATTAAATAAAAACAGTGTCTTCCCCTCCCATATTTTAACACAGGAAACAGTAAGACATTGTCCTGCATAGCCCTAAAGAATATTTTACTAGATTATTTTTTTCAGGATCAAATCTACACAAATCCAAAATCTGATGCCTGAGGCAGCTCCTTTGCCTTGTAAGATTGTGGATGTGCAGAACTTTTGAGTGCTGAGCATAGCTGTCAAGCGTCCCTTATTTGAAGGGATGGTCCCTTGTTCCAGCGCCATGTCCCGCTGCTGTCCCTTATTGATGGATGTCCCTTAAATGTCCCTTAAATGATGTCCCTTAAATTTCAAAGGAAGCAGCTCCTCTCCCTCCCTCCTTGCCGGCCAGGGAGGAGGGAGGCTCCAACTGTGTTGCTTGGGTGTGTTGCTCACCCAATAAGGAGTCTAAGAATGACCGGGGGGTGGAGCTTGCATGCCTTGTGCTGATCAAATCGGCCGTGTTGCCTGGGGACTAGCCTTTGCTCAGCGCTTCCCAGCGGAGAGGTGACGGTGGTTTTCCTTGAGTCTTCGTTTGGCTGCTGGCTGGGCTTTCTGCCTTTGGTTCAGAGGGGCTCAGAAGTTGAACATACCTGTGCTGAGTGCTCGGATTGGAATCGGATGGATACGTCATCGACAGCCCACTCACCCTTGCCGGCGAAAAGGTCTGTCTGGAGCGGGGGCACATGGTGAGGGGAAAGGAAAGGAGATCTCGTGGGAGGGGGGGCTTTTGAATATGTTTTGGAGGCTCCTTCGATTGACTTATGGGGGAAAAGAAAGGAGCTGGTTGACTAAAATGGTGGGTGACTGGCGATCTCGTGGCAAGGGGGGAGGCTGTGTGTGTGTGTGGCTAGTTAATGCAAGCTGAAGAGGTTTTTGAATGCTGGACGCCATTTTATTGCACGTGCTACTGCAAACTTTGCAGTGCAAAGCCAGGCTGGGAAGCCATCTTAAGTTGTGGCTGCATAGGCCTTGTGGTGCATGTGATTCAGATTCTATTCAGTTGAACCTCTGGTTACAAAGTTGGTTGGACAGTGTTCTCAAAGCTACCAGCATGAGTTTGACCAGACTGCAGGAGGACAGGAAGACTGAAGTGCCTGGAACAGGTGAGGCTGCAGGTCCCTTATTTTGGCTGCTGGTCCCTTATTTTCAAGGCTGCTGGTCCCTTATTTTCAAATCTGTAAGTTGACAGCTATGGTGCTGAGTGTGGACAGGAACCAAATAGTTGAACAACCCAGATCTCTCAGGGTAATGTTGATGGGGAGAAGAGAGCACAGATTTGTAGAGCCTCATAAAGCCAAGGTGGCTATTTTTACAACCAGAAAAATTAGGCTTGTCACAGGGATTGCAGACTCATGTGTACATTTTCACTCATTCATCAAATAAAATCAGTTATGGGTACTTTGGTTGGGAAGAGAACAAGGCCTATTCTTTTGGAGCACCATTTTAATGCACTCACCAACCAACCCTCTGGTTACCTGCAAAGGGCCCTCTTTTTTAGCAACAAATTAATCCGAAAGCAGATCACACTGAGCAAGTGGAAAGCATACTGTTCTGTGTCCTGTACTCAAGTAACTATACTGCTGTCAGCTAACTCTTACAGGCAACATTTACAGTATAGAATTTCTTACTTTGAGGTAATTTGGGGTCAAACTAGTCATAAAGGTAAACTGGGTCTTTGAATCTTACATGCAGGTTTTTTGTGTTGTTGTTTTTTTTACAAAAAAGCACAATTAGTATCAGCTAACACATTGATTCAACACAGTCTTAGAATGTCTGAAAAAAGGAACGTGTTAACAGACTCCCTTGGGGCAGAAAAAATGTGGTTTGAAGTGACAGTGGAAAATATGAAAACTCTGCCTATGGTCATTCATCTGTATCAGCTCATTCACACACACAAAAACATTGCTTATTGACATTAATTACAATCAGTGAGCAATATGCACACACATGTGAGGCGCCCTAGCCCTGGGGTATCTCCCTCTTCTCGTGGAACTACCGAACTTGGAAAGGACTTTGGAGGTCATTTAGGTAATTTAAATCTTCCTATGTTTTTAAGTATGGTTGTGATTTTTTCCTAAATTTATTGTTTTATCCAATTGTTTTGTTTTTTTTACAGTCAAGCGATATAACTCTTAGAGGAAGAGGGGAATGTAGGCCCAAGTCCCTGCCTAATGTAGGATTAGAGATAAAACCGAGATTACAGAAAGGTTCACAATGGCTCTGCAATATCACCAAATGATGATATTTGGCCAAAATGGGTATGTTCTTCTACTTGTTCTCTAGCTGTTGTCCAAACAGCCTCCCTGTAAACCAGGGAGATGCCTGAGCTCTGGTAAGTGAAAGAAAATGCATACAAGCTGGAAAGTCACAATGGCTTTGACAGAACAGCTAGTGACATTAGCAGCAGCATTCTCTGGGTCAGGTTAACCAGAAATGTCATAAAGATCCATCACCCTTCAGGTTACTCGTGAGTAGCTAAGAAGCTCATGGTCATTGGTGAATTGGTCACTGGTGAATTCCTTTTCTGATTTTCAGAATGTAAACTGTATTTTCTGTACAGCACCACAACTCCATCTTGACCAACCAACCACACACTTAGATTTCTAGTCAATGTTAGCAAGGGAAGACAACCCACCTCAAAGAAGATATTTAAGGGAAATAGGTAATACGGTAAAGGTAAAGTGTTATGTAGTGAAGTTTCACCCTGGGCCAGCAGGGGGATACTGTAGATAGTTTTCACTCAGGTCTGTAGATAGTTTTCACTCAGGTCCACGTCAGTTATTTTAGGCGGGAAACTCTGGGTTGTTGTTACAATGTTGACAGCCGGCTGCCTATAAAAGCAGGCCGGCTGAGCTGTTTGCTAGTCAGTTCTATTCCAGCTTACAAAATAAAGAGCTGCTTTGGAGAAATCGCTGTGTCGTCTGCTATGTCAACCCACAACTTAACATAAAGGACCCCTGGGTGGTTAAGTCCAGTCAAAGATGACTACAGGGTGCGATGCTCATCTCGCTTTTAAGGTCGAGGGAGCCGGCATTTGTCCACAGACAGCTTTCTGGGGGTCATGTGGCCAGCAGGACTAAACTGCTTCTGGTGCACGGAGGGCCATGACGAGTGCCAGAGCGCACGGAAAGGCCGTTTACCTTCCCGCTGCAGCAAGTATTTATCTACTTGCACTGGTATGCTTTTGAACTGCTAGGTTGGCAGAAGCTGGGACAGAGCAACAGGAACTCACCCCATCATGCGGATTTGAACTGCCAACCTTCTGATCAGCAAGCCCAAGAGCAGGTTTACCTCGCCTGTGCCAGTTCACTCCAGCGGAGATCCCTCGGTTGGCTGGATCACGCACATGATTTCTGGCGCCTGCGTCTGCGCAGACGCGACTTCCAGCGGCGCGGAAGGAAGTCCCAGCACTGCGCTGCACTGGTTTAGTGCAGTGTGCGGGGACTCACTGAGCGGGTGGCTCAGTTGGGGGGCGGCTCATGGGCCGGTTAAACGACCTCCGTGGCCCATGGGCCTTAGGTTTCTGACCTCTGCCCAAGAGGCTCAGTGGTTTAGACCAGGAGCCAGCAACCTTTTTCAGCTGTGGGCCAGTCCACCGTCCCTCAGACCATGTGGGGGGGGGCGGACTATGTTTGGAGGGGGGAAATGAACGAATTCCTATGCCCCACAAATAACCCAGAGATGCATCTTAAATAAAAGTACACATTCTACTCATGTAAAAACACGCTGATTCCCAGACCATCTGTGGGCTGGATTGAGAAGGCGGTTGGGCCGCATCTGGCCCCTGGGCCTTAGGTTGCCTACCCCTGGTTTAGACCATAGCGCCACCTACGGGCCACCTAAGGGAACTATGAAGCTATCACTGAAGCAGCTTGGCTATTCAGTTCTGCAGTTCTCTAAAGATCTGGGGGAATCCAGTTCTAGCTAAATATGCAGGTACATATACCCAAAGAAATCAGGTCAGCTTCAGGCCATTTCACATAATAAATTTTGCAGCAGAAACATCACTCTTTGTGTTGGGACAGGGACCATTTGTTTTGTGATGTTTGAATGATCTCATGAGCCTCTCTTCAGCTTTGATGGTGAAGAAGGTTCATAGCCTGGGTGACCACAGGAGAGGTTCTGAAATGCAATGAGAGAGCTTTGAAGTTGGTTGCAGCAGCAGTGCAAACTCTTTCTCTTTCTCGCTTCCATTAATATATAGAGAACAACCTATGCATAAGGCTATGAAACCAGGTGCCTTTTTAAAGTAGATTTTACTTCAGAATAGTTTTTCTTTCACACACAGCTGCCAAGGTCTCTCAGATTTTAGGCAAGTGATGAAAACTCAACTGATAAATATTATATGCCCACTTTGGCATATAATAGTTACCTATATTCGTTTTAAACTGTTTTCTGATTTGATATGAATTTTAATGATAATCATTTCATGTATATTTGTTTTGTAATGGTTGTGTAGGTTTTAGTAGTGCTTTATCTACAGTTTTATTATGTACACCACTTAGAGACCACTCTTTGCTTAAGCAGTTTATAAATCTGTCAAAATAAATAAAATAAATGCACAGGGCAAAAAATACAAATAATTCTCACCATGGTGGCAAATATAATAATAAACGAAAGGGTATGCCCTGCAAAATTGTACATGTGAAAACAAGAACATTTGATTATCACTTTAAGCACCACTTTCTGAGTGTCACATTAGGCTTTGGCCAACAATTGTGTCACTGTTCTCAAGTAAGAGGCGCACTATTACATTTAATAAAGAAACCAGGAGTTCTTGGGGATGAATCTGAATTTGAAATCTTATTGGTATTAGAAAACAAAAAGAGTTTAATTGGCAAAAATTATTCTTCAATCACAAATCTGGATAATAAAATTGAAAGGCTTATGATGAAATGAGATACAGAGTTACAACAGGATGTGAATAAAGCAGAGTGGAAATAGATTTGGCCTAAAATTGCACCACAAATTATGTCAATAGAGTTAAAGGGTTTTTTAAAAAAATGATTGGATATCAGTTGTATTTGACCCCATTCACTAAGATACATGGGTAACGTGCAACTTACATACATTAACTTGCATGCATTTAGCTTTATGCACATGGCAAAACATTTTTAAAACAATTTAAAAGGAGGTGAAATTTGGCATCCAGGAAGATTTTGGCTATCCCACCCCCATTGAACCCTGTGTGTTTTGACTATACACGATTTTGGCTTTATTTTCTATTCCCGGAATGTATCCCCCACATAAGCTGAGAGTTGCCTATATTCAGTAGCTCAGGGTAGGAGATGCAGTAGGTACGCTGTAGATTTTTTACATATATTTTGGAATTGCTCAGCTATCCAAATCTATTGAGCCACAATTTGAAATATTATCTCTGAAATGACGTGATATTCACTTTCCAATGACTCCAAAATATTATTACTTGTGGGGGTTTTTGAGGGGGGAGGTAGGAAGGTAGACTCAATGCCTGAATTCCCTTCCAATTCTTGGAATAGCCAAGCTAGCTTCCTGGAGAAGTGGCAAGTCATTAAAGGGAACAAAGGAAGTGGATCTGTGCAGGAGGACAAATTTGTGTGTGGCCCCTTCCTCAACTCGTGGGTAGTTAGAAGGACAATGGCAGAGCTGAGCACAGAGGGTTGGGTGATACGAGCTACAGGCTAGAAGCTGAAAAAGCAGCAGACTGGGAAGCCAGAGAGAGAGAGAGATATGCCTGGTTTCTGTTTGAATCCAAGGCTGCGACTATGGGAGAAGCAAGACCCTCATGGGGTGCTAATGCTGTGAACCCCTCCATCATAGGCTCAGGTTGTATATATGTGTAAATAAACCATATATCATAAAAGCACCACTGTCTCTTGTTCCAAAGGAAGCACAAACCCTGGGAAAGCCCTTGAAGCCCCTGGAATCTTGCATCGTTCGGGGAGGGGGGGGGCTGCAACAAGATTGGGAGGAACACATTGAGCATTGAGCAGTTCAGGAGTTCTAAAAGTTCTCACTCCTGCAGCAGAACTAACCCTGAAGTTTGAAAGCATTAAAAAAGTAGCTTGAAAATAACACAAACTGTCTACATGCTTGGAGAAATGTTTTTATTCTCCTATCCTAAAACATGCCCTCCTAGCTACAACCTTTCAATGGCCCAGTAATAGCAAGATTAATGCCTGGGCCAGTGACAACTTTTGCTTCTGTATTTTAGCAGTGACTGCAACTAAACCTTGCTGTTAACACCTCCATTCCCAGAAGACTGTAGCCTTTGTAAATATGCTGCAGTGACTGACCCCCATTGATTTGCTTTTGGTGTTAAGTTCCCCAAGAGTTAAAGTGTTATGGAGAAAATAAATGAACTTCAGCTAATTTGTTTTTCCATTGCCAGTAGGCATTACTGGAAAAGTCTATGGAGGAGATTAAAGTGATATGGTTTGGAAGGAGAGTGTAAATGTAACAAGCCGCATTCCTCCAACTCAAGAGATTAAGGTTGGGTTACAACACACATTTACTTAGGAGTAAGTCACCACTGCATTCCATACGATTGGCTTCCAAATAAACATACATGGGATTCAGCTTCCCCAAAAAGCAAACTACACAGAACAGTGTCCAACTAAATGTAAGCATTTTAAGTCCCATTGATTTCAATGGGCAAGATTTAAGCATATGTTTAGCTCCTGTATTGAAATAAACTTAATTTTAAACTTAATGAACCTCCATGTGTAAAACTTGTTAAAATGTTTTTGCATTTTTGAATATGAAGATTGCATGTTCCCTCTACAAATAAAAATACTTGATTCCTCCCTCTGGACCTACCAACCAGCCTTAGTTACTGAATATCACAATTATTTGCTCTCCCAATAAACTATTAAGTAATATGAATCTTCTATTATATCATGGTTGATTTTGATTATGTTTTGGGTGGTTTTGTTAGTTGCATCAAAATGCACATTTTGAACAGAAGAAATACACTTTAAGAGGGGACATTATATGTTTATTATAAACGTGTGAAAATTATGGAGAAGGGAAACAGTGAAAGGTAAGGTAGAGTAGATGTGTTAAATTGTGCCAAATCAGATTTTATCTGTTGCATTTTGGGTTCATTTTGTAAGCTGCTTTTGTGAAGAATTTCCTTGAAGAATGGATTAGAAATCTATCAATCAATCCCTCTTACATATTGGAAGCATATTATTTTACCACATGGACCACACATTTGCTCACACATCTGCACCCCATGTGTAGGAAAATCCTCCTTACTCACTCCTCCCTGGATTGTGTCCCTCTGCCTGCTTTTGACTAGGCAGCTTGCCTCTAAATTAGTCCCAGGCAAGAGTCAGAGGCAAGCTGCCAAGTCAAAAGCAGGCAGAGGGACTGGTGAGTTATAACATTATAAATGTGTTATTAAAATGTGACACCAGGGGGCGCTGTACAGCAGTCAATGGAATACTGCATATTTTTTTAGATCAGTGTAGATCCAGCCCCAGTTGACAGCTTCTTTACTCTTTAATGCTTAGGATGCTGACCCTTGGAGAGCCCAGTGGCAGAGAAGCTAAGGACAAGCAATAGAGGAAGGCTGAGGGGCCAATATTTGCATTTACAAACTGCCTCTTCAAGCATCTGACAAAAAGGGTGGAGGGAGGGGGCTCTTTTGCTGAGATGCTGCGTCTAGTCCCTACACGCTGCTGCTGGACCAAGCCTCCACCTGCTTTGACTAGTCAAAGTCTTGTTGCACAGAGTTACAAACATCTGTAAAACTGCCTGGCATACTATTCTCCTTGTTCTTCCTCTTGGTTTTCATTTTTTTATTTCAGAGATGGGCACAGAGACATATGCATGAGCATTAGCAATCATACCACAGTCCCATACGCTCATCCGCAACTCTCTCAGGTACATGCATGCACACAGAGATGCACACACAGTGCTTTTACGGTTTAAAGCAGCCTGGCAAGTAAGGCCACATTTTGACTACCCTACCTGCTCATGAATGCCTTCCTCACTCACTCACTCCCCTGTGGCCCATCAGGAAGGGCCTGGAATGGGGGGAGGGGAGGAGGTCTTGGCCAGCTTCTTCAGCTGGTTTCCTCTTGCTCACTATAGGCGCCAGGCAAGTGTGTATTTAAAAAATATATATTTTATTTTCAAATTTTTATAGTCACAATAATTCATAAATTCAATACTTTTCCAAAAGATGCAATATAGACTTCCCCCTCCCCTAGATTCCAATCTTTCCCCCCCCCCCATAATTTATTGCATTGCACTTCATCTCCAAACTCATTGTTTTCCCTCTTATTTATCTTGATTTCTGATTATATAGTCACATATATGTTATATCAAACCTGCCAACATTTTAATATATTTACAGTCGTCTTTTAAATAGTCTATAAATTTCTTCCATTCCTGCTCAAACTTTTTCTCATCTTGATCTCTGATCTTTGCGGTCATCTTTGCCATTTCGGCATAGTCCAGCATCTTAGTTATCTATTCTTCTTTTGTTGATACCTTCCCCTCTTTCCAGTTCTGGGCAGGCAACATTTTTGTTTTTGTTGTTATCATCCCAGGTCAAAGTAGCACCAAGAAGGGGAGGGAGAAGGGGCTGTCCCAGTGCTGCTAGCATTGCCAGAAGCCAGAAGGTGGGATTCAAAGTACAGTCATTCCTTGGGTTACAGAAGCTTCAGGTTGCGAGATTTCAGGTTGCGCACCACGCCGAACCCGGAAATACCGGAACTGGTTACTTCCGGGTTTTGGCGCTTGCACATGTGCAGAAGTGCCAAATCGCGACCCGCACATGCAGCGCTGTGGGTTGCAAACATGCTTCCCGCACAGATTACGTTCACAACCTGAGCATCCACCGTAGTCCTAAGGAGCTGGCTCCATTGGCCCAAGCACTTCTATTGGGACCCTCCCCCTCTCCTCCCCTGCACACTATTCTGGGGGTTCTTCTGATTCCTCCAGGGCATTGAAACTGGTGACAAAGTTTGACAAACATTTGCAGCATTTTGCAGCGAAAACCCCACGTTTTGCAGCACCCCACAAATAGAGTAATGGATATATCAAAGCGGGGTTCGTAATTAACATCCAAAACCCAATGTCCAATTCACTCCAAATTGGTGCCAAAGTCTGCCAAAAGTTTTTTTTAAAAAATAATATTTATTACTTTTAAACCTTACAATAAAGAAGAAAAAGGGAAAAAAGAAGAAGCAAAAGAAAGAAAGAAAAACAATACGATACAATATATAAACAGTACATAACGCAACATTAACACATTAGACTAAACAAAACAAAGCAAAAACAATTTAAAAACATACTTCATACCTTTTCCATATTCTAACTTTCATTCCTTTATATCATCGACCTCCTCTCACCTCCCTTTTTGTATTCCACTTCTATTAATTGTTTCAGCAATTCCTTTCCATCTTTCTATATTTTCTGTCATATAATTATCTTAACTTATTTTAACCTTATTTTCCATTAATACTATAATATTTATTTATGCTTAACTCCTTATAACATTTCTACTAAAGCCTTATAATTTCATTCCAACATTTTTCTGACACTCATTAATTTTACCGTATTTCTATAAATAAACTTTAAACTTTTTCCAATCTTCTTCCACCGTCTCTTCTCCCTGGTCTCGGATTCTGCCAGTCATTTCCATCAATTCCATATAGTTCATCAACCTGGTGATCTTCTGTCCGAGGCTCTTAACTCTTTTCCAAGTCCCTTCTGCAGGTCTTCTTCATATTTATACATGCACTTTACTTTGTCTTCTGCTGATCTTGTTCTTAATTTCCTTCCTTTGATGCTGAAGAGTAGATCTCAGGGAAGCTCCAACCTAGCAATGTTTTTATTCCTTCTCGACAGGTCAGCCAAATCTCCATAATTAAAACTAAAATCCAAAAGATATTTCAGGACGTGTTTCAAAATCCCTCCAAATCTGAAAGTCCCCACAACTCCAATCTCCTCCTGACCCATGTCCAGGTCCCAAGGGTCAGTAAATCCCTGCATGAGGTGATCTATCCAACTTTCCTTCTCCAGTCCAAGCAGGGCTCCAATCCTCAAAATCTGACCTTCTCTGAATTCAGTCATAGAAGGCAACAACTTATAGTCATCAAATTGCCTCTGTAAGGCTGGGGCTCTCTCCCTCTCCAGCCGTATTACTTTAGGTTCAACAACAACAACTTTCTCCCTCGCCTTCTCCACAGCCTGCCATGCCAAAGTAGATTCCTGCATCGATTCCTGAACGGCTTCTGTATAGATGTTCACTCTTTGTCCCAAATTAGTCACTTTTTGTCCCAAGTTATCAATTTTAATAGTGATTGTCAGGGGTTCAGGGAGAGAGGCGCAGAGGAGGGAGGAGACCGAGAGTGAGGGAGAAGGATTCCAGCCTGACGAGGAAGAGGACGACAATGACCCGAGATGGTCCATGAGTCCGTCCAGTGAATCGGAGGATTCCCAAAAGGGAGCCCCCCTGGTCAAGCCAAGGGGAGCCCAAGGGGGAAGCAGTCAGGAGCAGGGAAACGTAGGGGGAACCGCCAGTGGGAGTTGGAGATCGAGACCTGCTTCTCCACCGGAACGGAGTGAAGAGGGTGGAGTTACCAGTGTGTCGGGAGGAACAGAACAAGGAGCAGAGGGGGGAAGGAGATCGGGGCAAGACGTCCTGCCGGAAGGGGCGGAAAGCAGTACCGGGAGCAGTGTGGCTGTTGAAAGGAAGGTCAGGAGCAACGTACGCGCGCCAAGTTCAAATGTGGAGGCGCGCGGAAGTGGGGAGAGCTCTGGGGAGGAGCCTGGTGCTAAAGCACGAAGGAGGGGGCAGCAGGCAGGAGAAGACTCAGCCTCTGGGGAGTCCCGCAAAGAGGGAACACAGGGGGGCAGGAAGACCCTGCGGAAAAGGAAGGAGAGGAAAAGGTGGAGCAGCACAAGCCTCTTAAATTGGTGCAGGGGAGGGACGGACTCAGAGGGGACTTCTAACATCTAAGGGTAACAGATGTGGAGCCACGGAGTTTGGATGTAATGACGACAATGATCTTCAATAAAACCTTTTATATATAACTTGGACTGGACTTTGGTCTCTTGTGAGCTGGGACCCAGGGTGGCTCTGACAGTAAGTCCCCTCCAAAGAACGCAAAAATTTTTTTTTTGCAAAGCTCACGAACGGTGACAGCCATGAGTGCGGAGGAGCAGTTGACAGCTCTGCGAACTACAGTTTCCGAACTCACTGCTGCAGTCCTTGCGTCTCAGAAGAAGCATGACGAAATGGAGAAGCGCTGCCAGGACCTGCAAACCAGGTGGGAACGTGCAAGCAGGGAAGGGTTCCCAGGGTCCAGATCAGAAGGGATTGGACTTGGACGGCGGGGGGGCAGCCTAGTCACCCACTTCGATGGGAACCTGAAGCACTACCCCAGTTTCAGAGCAGACGTTTTGTATGCATTGCACTTGCTTCGTCATGACTTTAAAGATGAGGAGGAGAAAGTGGGGTTTATTGTTTCTCACTTGCATGGGCCGGCCAGAGACTGGTTGCGCAATTTGTGGCGTGAAGATGGCCCTGCCCGCCGCGATGCAGATGAATTCATTAAAGCAATGGATGCCTGCTTCCAGTCAACTGTAGATGTGGATCTTGCACGCAGGGAAATTTTTGGATGGCGGCAAGGCAAAGCCACTGTGCGTCAGTACCATTCCAGATTTTTTGCTTTACTGACTGCGCTAAGCTGGGAGAAGGATTGTGCACCTGTGAGGGATTTGTTCTGGGAGGGGCTCAGCGGTCCCATTAAGGATGAACTTGCCAGGGGAGACAGACCCCAGACCCTGGAGGAGCTTGTGCAGAGGGCTTTGGCGATTGGGATAAGGCACGAGGGACGTCCTTGGCACACTGAGGAAGAACGTCAGGTGCGTCCACCAGCGAGGACGTCTTCTTTCATCCCCAGGGAGTTCAGTCAGTCACATCCTTCGCCACTGGGAAGGCAGGGGGAGGAGCCCATGGAACTTGGTGGTGCTAAGGCTCAAGCAACAGCCAGAGCCCCAGCTTCCGGTGCAGTAAAGGCACAGCCTCCTAGAGGGACCAGGAAGTGTTACATTTGCGACAGTGCACAGCACATGGCGAAAGAGTGTCCCCAGAGGCTGCAGAAACACACTGCAGCTTTAGCAACTGTTGCAGCAGAAATGATGCAAGCAGAGCAACCTCAGGGAAACGACAGTGCCTGGCTGGAAGCAGAGCTGCTGGGGCTCAGCCAGGCGAATCTGTAGAGCAGTCCCCAGCGCTTTTGCAACGCACAGACCCTTTACCACCCAAGCCAGCGGTGCAGCTCACTGCAACACTTCAGTTGCCGAATGGAACCACCCTGGAAGTCCCCATCACAATTGATTCTGGGAGCAACGCAGATTTTGTGGGGACGCACTTTGTCAAGCAGCATCGCATAGCGCTTCTGCCAGCGACAACACCTCTGAACGTAGTCACGGTGGATGGCAGGAAATTGCTAGGAGGACAAGTTGTGCAACAGACGCCTCCCATGGTGATGAGGATTGGAAATCATCGAGAAGTCATCAGCTTCAATGTCACCCGCCTTTCAGACACGCCTATAGTATTAGGCATGAGTTGGCTGGAGAGACACAGTCCTGCTGTAGCGTGGTACCAACGGCAGATCACCTTTTGCTCATCGTACTGTGCTCAACATTGCATCCAGTCCAGCCAGGAGGAGGGAGCTGAGCAGCAGTTGCAACTTGGCATGGTGCAGGCAGTACCCCGCAAGTACGAGGGGTTCCTGGAGGTTTTCTGCGAGAAGGAAGCTGACCAGTTGCCGCCCCACAGGCCTTATGATTGTGCCATCGACCTGGTGCCAGGGGCGCAGTTGCCGACTGCAAAGCTGTATTCCATGTCTGAGGACGAGATGCAAGAACTCAGGGAGTTCATAGAGCACAATTTGAAGCGCGGATTCATCCGAGAATCGAAAGCGGTGGGGGGCAGTCCTGTTTTCTTTGTAAAGAAAAAGGACACGCCCCAAAAAAGACTCATTGTGGACTATCGATTCATAAACAGTAAGACCAAACCCAAGGCCTTCCCCATGCCCAAGATAGATGATCTCCTGGCAACCGTAAGGAAGGGGAAGATCTTCACCAAATTGGATCTGCGTGGAGCGTATAACCTCATACGCATCCGGGAGGGCGATGAGTGGAAGACGGCCATGTTCACGCCTCTGGGCACGTACGAATACAGAGTGATGCCATTTGGTCTCCAAAATGGATCTCACGTCTTTCAAGCATTTATGCATCACGTGCTAGCGGGACTTCTATACAAGAAATGCGTGTGTTTCCTCGACGACATCCTGATCTTTTCGGAAACGGAGGAGGCCCATGAGAAGGACGTAAAGGAAGTCCTGCAGAGACTACGGGAGAACAAGCTCTACGCCAAGTTAGAGAAGTGCCAGTTTGATGTGACGGACGTGGATTTCCTAGGCTACAAGCTGTCCGACAAGGGGCTGGCCATGGACAGCGCCAAGGTCCGCGCGGTGTTGGACTGGAAGAGCCCTCGCAATCGGAAGGAAGTCCAAAGATTCATCGGCTTCGCCAACTTCTACCGCAAATTCATCAGAGGTTTTGCAAAGGAGACGGCAGCGATCACGGACACTCTCAGTTCCAAGAAAAAGAGGTTCGTGTGGACGGAACAGGCGGAGCGCTCTTTTCAGAAGCTTAAAAGCCTTTTCGCCTCCGAGGAGCAGCTGCTGCACGTGAATCCAGGCAAGCCCATACGAGTAGAGACCGACGCGTCAGACAGAGCGGTTGGAGCCGTACTCCTGCAAGAAGATCCACATGGAAACTGGAGACCCGGTGCCTTTTACTCCAGAAAGCTCAGCAAAGCGGAGCAAAACTACACCATATGGGACAGGGAGCTGTTAGCCATTCACGCAGCGTTCAAAGCGTGGCGACATTTCCTCATTGGAGCCAAGCACACAGTGCAGGTCCGCACGGATCACAAGAATTTAGAGTATTGGCGCACGGCGAAACTCCAGAGCCAAAGACACATGCGCTGGGCAGAGTTCTTCGCGGATTTCGACTTCAGGATAGAGTACGTCCCAGGGGACTCCAACGTTATAGCCGATGCGCTCTCCAGGAAACCGCAATATCTTGAGGAAGCGGCGCCAATAGCAGCCAGGCACATTTTTGCACCGCAGGCGTGGGCGTGCGCTGCCATCGCTGTCGACCTGGACGCAGTGCGACGCGCGTTGCAGGTAGATCAGTTTGCACAATCCAAAATAGAGGAGCTGCGTAGGGGTTCGCTGAGAGACGATGAGTTCCAGTTACGCGACGGACTGTTAACTCACAAGGGTGCCCTCTACGTGCCGAGCGACGAGCTCCGAGCAAAGGTTCTGCAGCAGTTGCACGACGCTCCCAGTGCGGGCCATTTCGGCAGGGAGAAGACAATAGAACTGGTGGCCAGGGACTTTTGGTGGCCCCAGATGCGAGGAGAAGTAGCGGAGTACGTCGCCAGATGTGACACTTGTCAGAGGTCCAAGCCAGTACACCAGAAGCCGGCGGGCTTGCTGGAACCACTGGAAACACCACAGCAACCGTGGGAGAGGGTGGCGCTGGACTTCGTCACTGACCTGCCCAGTTCCAGAGGCAAGACGGCGGTACTGGTGGTGGTGGACTTGTTCACCAAGATGGCGCACTTCATTCCCTGCGCGAAGGTGGCGACGGCGGAACAGACCGCCAAGCTCTTCATCGACCACGTGTTCCGGGCGCATGGGCTGCCGCGGGCCATCCTGTCCGACAGGGGGCGCCAGTTTATTTCCAATTTTTGGCAGAAGCTCCTAGGTATCCTGCGCGTCAAGATCAACCTAGCGTCGGCAAGACATCCACAAACCAACGGCCAGGCCGAGAGGGTCAACGCGATCATGCAGCAGTACCTGAGATGTTATGCAAATCAGCGACCCACAGCTTGGGTGGACTACCTACCGATGGCGGAGTTTGCCTACAACAACACGAAGCATGCGTCGACGGGGGTGACGCCGTTCTTCGCGAACAATGGACGTCATCCCAGGACCTTCCCGGGGTTCGTAGCACCAAGAGAGGGGGAGCCGCAAGAGGCCGACCAGTTCGCTGCAGAACTACAAGAGGTGCACGAGGAGCTGCGGAGACATTTGGAGCTAGCCAAACAAGCATATAAGGTGCAGGCAGACAAAGGCAGAAGAGTGGGAGAGGACATCCAGGTGGGGGACTGGGTGTGGTTAGCGGCCCAGGCGATGCCAACCAAGTCGTTGGCCAAGAAGAAGCTAGGGCACAGGCAGCTAGGACCATACCAGGTGGAGGCTAAGATCAACCCCGTGGCTTTTCGACTGGCCCTCCCCGAAGGTTCCAGAGTCCACCCGGTTTTTCATAGGTCGGTGCTCACTCCCTACAAGGCCCCGCACAGGTTTCAGGAGTCTGAAACAGTACCGCAGCCACGCACAGAGTCACCTAGGAGGGAGGGATCGCCTAGGGTCGAACCACTCAACGAGGTCACAGAGATCCTGGACTCGAGATGGGGGGAAGAGGGAATAGAATACTTTCTAGTCAGAGAGGGTGCACCAGTCAGTGCCAGTGGGTGGGTGCCGGACTACGCTTTAGACGAACCTCTTTTAAAGGACGAGTTCCATGCCCTTTTCCCACATAGACCCATGCCAGCCGAGTACTTCGATGACTGGCTCTTTACCCCCACATGTTCAGGCAGCACTTTCCACGGCTTTTCTTCAGCCGAGGAAAGAACGCCGAACTCAAACTCGCCCAGGGGATCGTGTTCGGGGGTGGACACAGAGCCCTCTTATTGGTGGGATGAGCAACCAGAGGAAGCCTGGCGCAAGAAATGGCTGAAGGGGCCTTGGCCGGCAGCACCAGACGAAGTAGCAATGGAAGAGGGAACTGCGAACATTTTGGGTGAAGAACCCGAATTCGAACACACGTACACCGAGCTGCCAGCAGAGGTCATGGACGTAGCCGAACTGTATCCTGCATCTACCTCCGAGGAGCTGCAGTTCCCACAACCCGCACCCGATGGGGGGGAGGGGGGAAGGGGGGGCTTCGAGGGGGGGATGGATGTCAGGGGTTCAGGGAGAGAGGCGCAGAGGAGGGAGGAGACCGAGAGTGAGGGAGAAGGATTCCAGCCTGACGAGGAAGAGGACGACAATGACCCGAGATGGTCCATGAGTCCGTCCAGTGAATCGGAGGATTCCCAAAAGGGAGCCCCCCTGGTCAAGCCAAGGGGAGCCCAAGGGGGAAGCAGTCAGGAGCAGGGAAACGTAGGGGGAACCGCCAGTGGGAGTTGGAGATCGAGACCTGCTTCTCCACCGGAACGGAGTGAAGAGGGTGGAGTTACCAGTGTGTCGGGAGGAACAGAACAAGGAGCAGAGGGGGGAAGGAGATCGGGGCAAGACGTCCTGCCGGAAGGGGCGGAAAGCAGTACCGGGAGCAGTGTGGCTGTTGAAAGGAAGGTCAGGAGCAACGTACGCGCGCCAAGTTCAAATGTGGAGGCGCGCGGAAGTGGGGAGAGCTCTGGGGAGGAGCCTGGTGCTAAAGCACGAAGGAGGGGGCAGCAGGCAGGAGAAGACTCAGCCTCTGGGGAGTCCCGCAAAGAGGGAACACAGGGGGGCAGGAAGACCCTGCGGAAAAGGAAGGAGAGGAAAAGGTGGAGCAGCACAAGCCTCTTAAATTGGTGCAGGGGAGGGACGGACTCAGAGGGGACTTCTAACATCTAAGGGTAACAGATGTGGAGCCACGGAGTTTGGATGTAATGACGACAATGATCTTCAATAAAACCTTTTATATATAACTTGGACTGGACTTTGGTCTCTTGTGAGCTGGGACCCAGGGTGGCTCTGACAGTGATCAAATCTGTCTTCTTGTGGAGCTGTTCCAATGAATCACTTATCTTACAAAATGCAGTCACTAAGGCTTCTTCTGTCGACATTCTTAACCTATCCAAGGTCAATCCCTGGTTCTCACGGTTTTTTATCTTGCAGCTGGAGATTCCACCAGCTCAACTCTTGTAACAGTTTCAAAGGCTCCCTCTAGAGGGAAACAATTTCTATTTGTATCAATCCTTTTAAGCACAGTTCAAGCAATAAAATTAGTTTCAATTTTCAGTTACTTTTACTCCTTTTTAAACACAGAAGGAGACAATGGAAACAATGTATTTCTCTTATTTAACTAGCTGTCAAGATACGTTTTATTCACAGTCATAGAATCATAGAATCATAGAATCATAGAGTTGGAAGAGACCACAAGGGCCATCGAGTCCAACCCCCTGCCAAGCAGGAAACACCATCAGAGCACTCCTGACATATGGTTGTCAAGCCTCTGCTTAAAGACCTCCAAAGAAGGAGACTCCACCACACTCCTTGGCAGCAAATTCCACTGTCAAACAGCTCTTACTGTCAGGAAGTTCTTCCTAATGTTTAGGTGGAATCTTCTTTCTTGTAGTTTGGAACCATTGCTCCGTGTCCGCTTCTCTGGAGCAGCAGAAAACAACCTTTCTCCCTCCTCTATGTGACATCCTTTTATATATTTGAACATGGCTATCATATCACCCCTTAACCTCCTCTTCTCCAGGCTAAACATGCCCAGCTCCCTTAGCCGTTCCTCATAAGGCATCGTTTCCAGGCCTTTGACCATTTTGGTTGCCCTCCTCTGGACACGTTCCAGTTTGTCAGTGTCCTTCTTGAACTGTGGTGCCCAGAACTGGACACAGTACTCCAGGTGAGGTCTGACCAGAGCAGAATACAGTGGCACTATTACTTCCCTTGATCTAGATGCTATACTCCTATTGATGCAGCCCAGAATTGCATTGGCAATGAACTTTCCCAAAACGTCAGTCTTACTAGCAGCCCGTTTCCAGGTTCAGAGCGGTGGTAATTTAACTTTCTTCACTCTCTCCTGCAGGCTTACGCAATCCCAAATTTCCCCCCCTCTTCTCCTGCTTCCAAGGGGGGTTTAAAGATTTTAGCCAATGGAAATTTAATCCTTTACAGAGGACTTTCCAAGACTTTAGCTTGCAAGCTCTTTGCTTCAATCTATTTACAAAAGGGGGAGGTGGACTTCCTGTTTGAAACCTCCCTGTTTCGGTGCCAAATTAAGACGTTTAAAAATCCAGTTTTCCCTTCTACTCACGGGTAGTTGTTTAGGATCAAATTGTCCACAGGAAAAAGTCAGCGCTCTCCGGCAACAGCAGTGCGGCTTCACTCCAAGAAAGAAGCAGTCAATTCGAAGCACCGCGCCGCTCACCCCACCTCGCTCCGGATCCCCGAAACCGGGTCTCCCCGTGAGTAGGGGAGGCGCAAAAGGTGCCAGCCGAATCCCACATTCACAGGCTTCTCCTGCCTGTGATTTTTAGTGGGTCTCCGCCTTCACCGTGGCGGCCAGACCCTGATTTCCACGGAGCAAATTCCTCCCGATCAGGGGAATTCTGCCATTGTTGGAGGCGCCAACCCGGAAGTCCCAAAGTCTGCCAAAAGTTTTGCAGCGAAAACCATGTGTCTTGCCGTGCCCCACAAATGAAGCAGTTGTCAGCACAGCAGGAAGCCAAGTCAAGATAACCCAATGTAGATAACAAGGTTATATTTATTAAATATAACAACTTGAGGATATGAAAAATGAATTAAGCAGTCAGATTCAACCGCAGCAATATTTCCTATGATTCCTCCCTCCCCACTGCTTGGACCTTGGGTATAAGAGCCCAAACCTATCCCAAACACTACTGCTAACGCTAACCCTAAAACCATCCACAATCCTAACCCTATCCAAACCCTAATTCATCCTTAACTCAAACCCTAACGGTATCCCTAACCCCAAACCAACCCTTACCCAACCCCAACCCTAACCCTAACCTTAAGCAACCCTAACTCAACCCTAATCCTAACCCCATCCCTAACTCTAACCCTAAATGAACCTAACCCCAACCCTAAATCAACCCCAACCCCAACCCTAACCCCATCCCTAACCCTAAACGAAACCTTATCTAACCCTAATACTAACCCAACCCAACTCTAATCGTTTCCCCAACCTTAACCGTAACCCTAACCCTAACTAACCCTAACCTTAACCCTAACCCTAACCCAACCCTAACCCAACCCTAATCCTAACCAACACTAACCCTAACCAACACTAACCCTAACCCTAACCCTATCCCTAACCCAACCCTTACTCAACCCTAATCCTAATCCTAACCCTAACCCAACCCCAACCCTAATTCAACCCAACCTGAACCCTAATGCTAACCCAACCCCAACTCTAATCCCATCCCCAACCCTAACCCTAACCCTAACTCAACCCCAACCCTAACCCTAACACCATCCCTAACCCTAAACCAAACATTACCTAACCCTAACCCTAACCCAACCCCAACTCTAATCCCATCCCCAACCCTAACCCTAATCAACCCTAACCCTTTCTCTAACCCTATCCCTAACCCAACCCAACCCTTACCCAACCCTAATCCTAATCCTAACCCAACCGCAACCCTAATTCAACCCAAACCTGAACCCTAATGCTAACCCAACCTTTACCCAACCCAAACCCTAATCCAATCCTATCCCAAACACTAATGCTAACCCTGAAACCAACCCTAACCCTAACCCTAATCCAAACCCTAATTCATCCTTAACTCAATCCCTAACCATATCCCTAACCCTAAACCAACCCTTACCCAACCCCAACCCTAACCTTAACCCTAAACCAACCTTAACCCTAATCCAAACCTATCCTTAACCAACCCTAACTCAACCCTAATCCTAACCCCATCCCTAACCCTAAACCAAACCTTACCTAACCCTAATCCTAACCCAACCCCAACTCTAATCCCATCCCCAACCCTAACCCTAACCCTAAATCAACCCTAACCCCAACCCCAATCCCTAACCCTAGTCCAACCATAACACTAACTCTAATCCCTTCCCTAACCCTACTTCAACCCTAAACCAACCATAACCGTTGCCCTTGCCCTATTCCTAATTCAGCCTTAACCCTAACCCTAGCCCAACACTAACACTAACGCTAACCCTAACTGTAATTCAACGCTTACCCAGTCCTAACCTAAATCTAACATCAACGCTAACGCTAACCCTACCTAAATATAGTCCATTTTTAAAACTGGCTCTCAGTGGCTGTCGAATATTGGGGTTCTTTTTCAGCCCAACTTGCCTATGCCAAGAACTAAACCTGGGACCCTCTGCCACTGAGCTATGGTCCATCTCCAATGTGCATGCTGTTAGAAGAATCTTCGCATCTTCCTATTGTACTTCTTTTCCAGTATATTTTACTTTAGCTGGCCTTAGAATCCGCTAGCACTCACCTGTTTTTCTCAGCTTCCTGATAACCAAGGCAACCAATATTTTTTTCTGAATTAAAATTCAATGCAGTTGACTGGTACACTCCTGCTCCCAAAGTTTTAGAGTACGTAAGAGCAAGAATTACACTTCAGAACAGTTGACCTCTGTGCTTGTGTGCATCATTGTTCTGGACACAGTGGTCAAGTAGCGGAGGGGAAGGTCTGGATCAGTAAGTCATGAAACTAAAGTCATGGAGAAGCAATAACCGCTTGGTGGGTAATGCTGTGAGCCCCTCCAGCTCAAGTCACCATTTATCATATCGAAACCAGTCTCTGCTGGGCCTCATTTCCCAAAGGAAACATGAACCCTGGATAAGCGCCTGGAACCTCTGGAATCTCACATGGTTCGTAGATTGGGGTGTTGTATAACAAAATGCAACAGGCACCCTCCTCTAAAGGAGGGTTGTAATTCTACAACTTTTCAGTATCAGAACTGATTGAATGATGCACCCACAACCAGCAAAAACCAATTGAAAGGCACCAAGGGTAGGCCCTAGAGATGCACTGGGCAGCTTCCTCCGTAGATACATACTTTGGTCTCAGGGTACTATTTCCTTCAGTTAATTTATGTGGTGCATTATTGTGTCCAGACCCACACTTGGGGAATGTCTAATCTCGTGTGAGAGAGCTATAGGAATCAGGAAGGTAGGGTTTTGAGGAATTAATTCAATTTTTAATATCACCAATAAGAAACCACCCATGCTGAAGCTGTTGGAGCAAATGAGTTCCATGGCAACATCAGGCTTATTTCCCTTCATTCACCATTTCCCTTCATTTGTGATTGCAGTCGCATGCATCCTGCCCGCCAAACTGTTCATCTGCCTGCCTCATATTACTAAGCCTTCTGGTTTTGATGTACCATATGCTCAAGTTCTGTATTTAGAGAAACAAACTCATCAAGCGTTTTCCTGAAAATCTCTAATACTGTGTGAAACCAGGAACACTTAAACCACTGGTGTTTGCCTTTTCTATGAAATATTATTAGCTTTGAATTGCACAAAAAGCCAAGACACCATCTGGTGCCTTTGAAAACGTGACTGTCAGAGCTGCCCGAGGTCCCAGCTCACAAAGGACCAACGCCAGTCCGTTGTTATGTACAAAAGTCTTTATTGAAACGCAGTTTCGTTTCAAAGCCGCGGCTGGAGCCCTACGTCTTAAACCCTAGACCGCTGAAGCTCCGTCTGAGTCTCCTCCCCCCAGACACCAGTTTAAGACTCTAGCCTTGCTCCACCTCTTCCTTTGCTCTTTCCTCCTCTGGGTCCGCCTGTCCACTGGGGTCTTGTCCTTTCTAGACTCTTCTGACGCTGAGTCCCCTGAGTCTTCCCCCTGCCTCCGGCGGGCTTTAGAACCTGGCTCCCAATTCTGGCTTTCTGCTGTCCCGCGCGCCTGTACATTCGAACTTGGCGCGCGCGCCCAGCCGGCCACCTTTCTCCTGACCGTTACACTGCTCCTGTCACTGCTTCCCCCTTCGGGGGGGCTAGCTGGACCTGACTTCCCCTCCGTTCCCTCACTCAGCGATAGAGGCGTGGCCAGCCCTGACTCATCTTCTCTCCCTACTGGAGGGGACGCTGGCCCTGATTCATGGGACTCTTCCCCCCCGCTACGCTCTGGTGGAGGAGCTGGTCCCGATCTCCCGCTGCTGCTTTGGGAGTCCCCGCTTGCCCCTTGCTTCTGGTGCGTCCCCCCTGGGACCCCCCTTGCCCTGGCCATCGGCGCCCCCTTCTGGGAATCTCCTGAATCGCTGGAGAAGCTCATGGAATCTCTCGGGCCACTGTCATACTCCCCTACGCTCCCCTCAGATTCTTCCCCTTCGCTCTCCGTTTCCTCTCTCCCCTGTGCCTCTGCTCCTGAGCCCCTGACAGTGACATAGTAGGAAAATAATACAGACAGCGTACAAAATGTTATTTTACACTGGGTTTGAATTTTTTGGTCCCCCAAGAGTTAGCGTCCATGGTTACATCAGGACTAGAGTCAAGATCAATTCCCCATTTGGTCACCTCAAGCTGGTCACTATCTCCCAGTCTAACTTCCTCACAGGGTTGTTGTGATGATAGAATTGAGGGGGAAGAACCACCTGGTTTGTTTTTGTTATCTTTTCCTTCTCCTTCTCTGCCCCCCCCTTTCTCTCTTTATTTTTTTGTTACAAAATTGTACAAACATAACATAAAACATAAAATCATAAAACATGACATGACTGGCAAAACATAGGTCCCGGGGTGGGCAGATGAAGGTGATGGACTACATGGAACTGGCAGAAATGACTGGCAGAATCCGAGACCAGGGAGAAGAGTCGGTGGAGGAAGATTGGAAGAAATTTAAAGACTATCTACAGAAACATTGTAAAATTAATGAATGTTAGAAGGATGTTGGAATGAAGTTATGTGGTTTTAGCAGAAATGTTATAAGGGTTTAGGAAAAAATAGACTGTTAATTGGTGAAAGGAGGGAAAGTAAAGTTACATTATATTAAGATAAATTACAGAACAAAAAGTGGAAAAGATGGAAAGGATTTGCTGAAATAGTTAACTGAACTAGAATACAAAAAAGGGAGGTGTGAGGAGGTCAAGGAAACAAGCAAATGAAAGACAAGTTATGGGAAGATTAGCTGTGTTTTTCTTTTCTTTTTCTTCTTCTTCTTTCTTATTGTGATGCATTGTTTTGTTCTTGTTTGATATGGTGTTTTTACTTTTTCTTTTTGTAACCTTTAAAATTTTAATAAATATTATTTATAAATATATATATATATATAGGTCCCGGGGTAAAATACTAAACATTATTTTACAAGACATAATAATGAGATGATTACAGAATAGCAGTTCAATAGATTATTCAGTAAATCAACTTAGAAAACTGAATAGGAATGAGCTATATATTGCAATGTTGTATTTATTGTAATATTGCATTATATGTTGTAGGTACTTCTCATCCATGTGTTTTCATTTGAATGTTTAATAAAATCATAGCATATAGTGAAATTTTTTCCTCTCCCCCCTTGCCACCATCAATTTTTGTGAAAACTGTTGGTCAGACTAAATTATACAAATGGTCAATATTCATTATTTGCAAGGTTTTAGAATTTCTGGCTATTACCGTTCTAGCTGCTGTTAATTAATGTGTTAATTCCCTACTTCTTAATTGGTCTATATCTGAAATATATAAATTAAGTAAGACTAATGCTGGGGTTATTGGGATTGCCTGAGCTGTAATATGAAACATCTCTTTAAAGAATTCCTTCCAAACTGTTTGACTTTAGCAAAACGGTGTTCCAGTTTTTCCACTTTTTCAGAAAAGTGTTTGAAGCTTAGAAAGAACATGTGAACTCCACAAACCCCCTTGACGCAATAAAAAAACAGTGGGAGGATGACATGTGCTACAAAATTAACCCCACCCAATGGACTAGAATGTGGTCTAAACCTCCCTTTAAATCCATCTCTGCCAAAAGAAAAGCACTCACTCTGAAACTCACTTACACATGGACCTGCAGAAACTAGAGCTGATACGCCCAGGAACCTCACCACAGGCACATGCTTCCACATTTGGTGGGAATGTCCCAAAGTCCAACCCTTCTGGACAACAGTCATACCAGAAATATTCAAAATAACTAAACAAGTACAGTGGTACCTCGGGTTAATAACTTAATTCGTTCTAGAGGTCTGTTCTTAACCTGAAACTGTTCTTAACCTGAGGCACCACTTTAGCTAATGGGGCCTCCTGCTGCTGCTGCGCCGCCGCTGCACGATTTCTGTTCTCATCCTGAAGCAAAGTTCTTAACCTGAGGCACTATTTCTGGGTTAGAGGAGTCTGTAACCTGAAGCGTATGTAACCTGAAGCGTATGTAACCCAAGATACCACTGTATTACAATTCAGCCTAGAACTGGCCCTACTGAACATCTTCCAAGATAATAATGCCCACTCACACTATATAAAGAGCTCATAACCCACCTACTCTCAGCAGCCAGAGGCATCATAGCCAGACATTGGAGACCTGTCAGGAGTAAACATGGACCACTGTATCAAATTGTATGGGAAACAGCCTTACTAGAAAAGCTAACCAATAGACTGAAACACAGGAGAAATTGAAGATGATGCCTTCACTCTGGTGTGGCTCCCCTTTATCACATACACAGCCCAACAAGACAATAAGAATCCATCGACAACATAGAAATCAATATGGCTAACCTGATCCAACAACCCCCCCCCAAAAAAACCCCAAATCTCATTGCAGCTAACCAAATACAACAAACCATGCCCTAGGCCACCTCCACCCTCTCTCACTAGCAAGGAAATATAACGAGTGAATAGAAAGAGAAGCAACACAAGTGACAACGACCACCTTCTCCCACCTCTTTTCTTCCCAACCTTATACAGCATGTCTCACAGCAAATTTAACTGATCTGTAGAAAACACAACCTAAAAAATGAGACAATGCACGTACTTTTGTAAACTAAGAAAATCATATATATGAACAGGTGAACAACAGGGAACCTCTCTTTCCTCACTTGCCTTTAAGTCCAGAAGCTCTCAGGCAGTGGCAGGACTTTGGGCTCTCAAATTTCAGTGGTGACCTTTGCGACACTAAAATTTGGTGACCCCCCCCCCCCCGCTGCAATCTACAGCATTGTTGTGGCGCCCCCTGCAGCACGGTGCCCAGTGCCACTGAACTTGTTGTGCCACCCTAAAACCACCTCTGTCCCCGGTTCAGTCCCTGCAATCTCTCACTGCTATACGAGAGGATTGGAAAGGTCTCTGCACATGACTTTGGAAAGCTATAGCTAGTCAGTGCAGACAGGGATCTGTACATGCGAGTGTCATAGGTTCCTATGACCTTTTTGCCAGTGTCCTGTGATTCTAACCCATACTGATCCTGGAACCACTGAAAAGAACTAAGATTGGAGGCAGACGTCAAGGCAATGATATATGATTTAAACTGAATTCACTATTTATTTAGCTTATTCCTTAAAAAGTAAAGGCAAAACTTAAAACAGGCAACTGAAGAGCAGAATTGCCAAGCTGCAGAGCTAGGGGTGTTTAAATCCACTGAAATCCAATTCTGTGTTGAGCTGCAGTTTCCATGTTCAGGATGTTATACTTCCATTTAATTTGGCAGTTACTGACTGGGCAGAGCATTTAGAAGGTTAAACACTTTTTAACTAGCCACCATAGCTTTGCCGCGAAGAGCAGAGCTTTATGTACAGATATTAGCAGGTGATAGTGCTTTTCTCCATGCTTTTAAAAGGTTCACTGGTTGACTTCTGCACATCAGGCTGTTGTTAAAAGACAGACATTTTTCTAACAAGGCCAGAAGAGTGCTTTGCTCCCTGCACCCCACCATTGCTCCATGATAAAAATAACAGCCAAGTTCCCAAAGTACCTTGGAAATTCAGGATGGCTTTGCATACATTTTGTTTTTTGGATACAAATATAGCTGATATGTATGAGGCATGCCTGTTGTGAAGGGAATGCATTTGCATTATTTTCTGCTTGTCCCAGAAACTGTGTACAGGAAAGCACTAGGGCTTCCACGTGTTTCAAATGAATAACTGTCAAATAATATACATGTATGTTTCACATACATGAACGCAGGTGGCGCTGTGGGTAAAAGCCTCAGCGCCTAGGGCTTGCCGATCGAAAGGTCGGCGGTTCGAATCCCTGCGGCGGGGTGCGCTCCCGTCGTTCGGTCCCAGCGCCTGCCAACCTAGCAGTTCGAAAGCACCCCTGGGTGCAAGTAGATAAATAGGGACCGCTTACTAGCGGGAAGGTAAACGGCATTTCCGTGTGCGGCTCCGGCTCTGGCCAGAGCAGCGATGTCACGCTGGCCACGTGACCCGGAAGTGTCTCCGGACAGCGCTGGCCCCCGGCCTCTTGAGTGAGATGGGCGCACCAACCCCAGAGTCTGGCAAGACTGGCCCGTACGGGCAGGGGTACCTTTACCTTTACCTTATGTTTCACAATAAATGTAATGCATGTATGTTCAGTAACTGGGTATCTGTACATGCACCACAGACTACTATGAGTGCACACAGAGTGCACACAGGTATGGGAACAATAGAATAGAGAACCTATTTGGAGCTTCAGCTTCAACAAATCATGATTACTCAAATCATGATTGTGATGGCACAAATCCATGACAAAGTGAATAGATAACAAAGGCATGGTAGCTAATGGATATTAATGAATCTGACACAATAAAACATTCTAACAGCAACCATGAATAAAAAAACAAATTTGAACAGTACCCCTTTCCATTAAAATACTCTGCATTTTAATTTCATTCAAGATATTGACTAAAGAGAATAAGGGATTTGATCAGTTTTCTTGCTGATGAGCCGAGATTAGCCTCCAGGTTATGACTGAGCAGAATATTGCCCCTTATCTTCACCTTCCCAACCAGGAAAGCTCTCTGTGGCTTTATCTTGCCCAGTGCAAGCTCCATGAAGTCTTGGTCAGAGAGAATGAAGAGTGTTTGCAGGCTTGCAGGAAGCACCACGGTAGACCTCGCCAAAGCCAGTCTTCAGGTCTAGAGTCCACTGTGCCGCCATCTTCCCTCCATTCATGACGTCCCACTGAAAGATGGCATTCACCTTTATCACAAGGTACTGTCAATCTCTTTGATGTGGCGGTCAAATTCTTCAAAGACTAGGCCACTTTGAAGCCTGGTGGCTTTTGCCAAAGAATTTTTGGAGGCTGATACCAGACATGTACACCTCTGAGACAGCAGCTTCCTCAGATGTGTTGATTTTCATCTGAAGAAATTTTTCTTTCTTTCCCCTTCCACAACTGTGTGTGTGTGTTAGAATTACCAATTATTACCCAGATAGTAGGGTAACAGTAGGATTCCAGATAGTAGGGTACCTTTCAGATTTACCTCAGTGCGGACACAACAGCTGTGTTACCTGTGTTACATGTATGTCTGGCTGAGTAGGGTTTGGGTTTCACAGGCATCATTAGCCTGTTAGGTGATGCCAGTCAGCATCAAATTTTGGTTAATTTGAATGCTGTTATCTCATTGGTGAATATGCTCCACAGCGCTTACTTTTGAACACGAAACATCACGGTTTATACCAGCAGTGCAGAGCTTCCAGTTCGTAGATCTAAAGTTGCCCATTAGGCCACTTCCTGCTCACTTGTCAATATGTCAGTTACTGCACGCTCCATAGCTTTATTTCCATGTTTTCCTTGGGGGCCTCAGCTGAGAATTCTTTGCTGCAGCTTCCATTAATCTAGAGGGGCATCTTTAAACATCACCACAGCCATTTTATTTGTATGCTGTAGTTAAAACCAGGCTCAAGGCGGCTCACAACATGAAAAGATTTACGTAATTACAAAAGTAGTCATAAACATGAAAAATACACCAAAAAGTACACAAAAAGAGTTTCCATAAGATTTAAAAATAAAGATGCAAAAAATAAGTATTAATGACAGCAACAAAATTCCTCAAACAATACTTCCTAAACATTAGGAAGAAGTTCCTGACAGTAAGAGCTGTTCGACAGTGGAATTTGCTGCCAAGGAGTGTGGTGGAGTCTCCTTCTTTGGAGGTCTTTAAGCAGAGGCTTGACAACCATACGTCAGGAGTGCTCTGATGGTGTTTCCTGCTTGGCAGGGGGTTGGACTCGATGGCCCTTGTGGTCTCTTCCACCTCTATGATTCTATGATTCTACCCCAGCCCAAGAGTTTGTTCAGCAGCCTCAGTTTTCATAGCTGGAGTCAGTCCGGGTCCCCGCCCACCGCAATCAGCGGGAATGGGCCAGAGGTTGCTACTGATGCTCCGCAGCACTATTGCAAACTGCCACTTGCTTCCACAGGTCAGCTGCTGATGCACTGCGTGAACTTTGCACCTTTTGTGCCTTCCTACTTTTGCTGGTACACTGTAGTGCAACCCTGTCCCTCCTTTCTCCTCCTGAAATGCAGAGCCTGAATGTGGTGCATTTTACTAGCAGCTCAGTGGTTGCTCTAGAGAGGTCCTGGCTCACAGCAGAATGTTGCCCACTCCCTTTCAGAGGAAGCTACTTGGACTGCTGGGAGCTAAAAGCGCTTTGCAAACCGGGTTCTCAACTGCTCCTACCATGAGTTTTCACGGGTGCGTTTGAGGACACTTTGCTTTAGTGCCTGGATAACATTGCTGCCCCTCTGTTGTTATTTACTTCTCAATCAGTCTTACTTCATGCATCAAAGTGCAAATGAGATGTGTGTGAAAACCACTCTTTTGGGGAGACAGATGATACTTTGTTTTGGAAGAAAGGTGTTTTGATAACAATTAATGGAGAGAGAAGCTGCTTGGGTGGATGTTTTTTATTTGTGTTTTGGTTTATTACACTGGAGGGAAATTTCCATTGTCTTTTGCCCTGGCCAACTCTGGTTGACCATATTTGAATCTGGTCCTCAAGACAAGCGCTGAGCCACCACAACTTATAACAATAGCTTTGTTAGCCTGCAATGGAACAACTGTCACCTCTGTCCAATACAATTTCAGGTGGGTAGACCCTTCCCCTAAATCTTCTCCATAAATAATACGGAGTAAATAGATTTGAATGCGAATAATAACTTCCATAATAACACTGGAAAAAATACAGGTGGCTGATCCCATGATATTGAAAGAGAGAGTCTACATCAGTGTTGGGATATGGGCTCCTTTGAGTCACTCAGAAAGCGAAAAGAACTTTGGGAAGCTTGAATTCTTTTTGAACTTTAGGCCATTCCATACACTACTGGCCAGGAAATCTCTATGTGCCACCAAGTATACACTCACCAGGTAGCTTCAGATATGTTCACTGACATGTGTATCTGAAATGTAGGTTTCCAGACATGTATCAACGCTACATGTTTGAACATTCCTTACCAATAAGCCTAAAAACCAAGTTCCAGGGTCTTCAATGCTTCAGTATGTTGACTATTCAGATCTGCAGCCTAACATAGCCTGAAAGGTCAAGGCAAGTAACAACTGGAATGAAGATCAAATCTATAGTTATATATAATGAATCCAAACACATAGAACCCCTAAAAGCACATATATAGCAGAGCTGCTTGACCTGACAAGCTATCTGACTACAATAGAATTTTAAATTGCTGTTCTTTCCTAGAAGTCCTGTGCCACAGACTCTGGTATAAAAACAAAGATACAGAATGGCATATTTGGCCAAGCAGATGGCATCCGCCAAGCTGTGGATTAGAGGGGGCTGAAATTCCCTGACTTACCAGCACAAACAACAGCAATTTGCAATCTGCTGTCTCTGCTCTCTTTGCACAATGCTGCTTGGCAAGGCCAGACTGCCTTTGCTGGCTCAGGTAGAAATGCCATCAGACACAGAACACAAACACAAATAATCATAATTCAACTGCCCTTTTTGAGGAGAAAAAGGCTTCTGGGAGTGCAGAAGTAGCAGGTGGTAAAGGAGTGTTCAACCTTTCTCCTGTTCCAAATCCACCCCCACTGCAGCTTTCCTCCCCACTGGGTTTCAAGTGCAGAAATACTGTGGGGCGGAGGAGGTCTAAGAGCTACAGTTACGTATGTCTGCATTCAATGTGTAATTTGGCAGTCAGTGGCCAGAACAATGTGACATACTGAATGTACCCCATGAAAGAAATGTGGCAAAGCTTTTTTGAGAAGGCTGATTGTGACACACTTATGTATAAATACCGATTTAAGAGGTACTTTTGATACGCCATGCCGTTGGCATGGATAAGCCTCACTGAATTTCCTAAAAGAACAGACATCCTGCAGAAGAAGTACTCAGGAGGCACACTTTATTAAAGGTTTTCTCTCTGTCAAAAAGTTTAAAAGACACACACACAGAGACACACACTGTTCACAATAAATAAATAACAGGCTAATCAGTCTCATTTAAATTCAATTATTTCCCACAAATTGTACAGCCAGACACACATAGACAATACAACAGGCATATACAGGGCTATGAAAAGAGACACGAGTGACATCACACCAACAGAATCAAAATATAAGCTTACTCTTTAGATTCCAAGTGAAAATGTAAGGAAAAAAACCTGATTTTATAAAACCGAAGCATATGATCAATAGCTCATACAAGCAGAACTGCTACAACCTGCACAGAAAAAACCACCATTCCTCATTCAGTAACAATGGCCCTCTTCTTACATGATGCTGATGAAAGAGCTGCTGCAGAGAGTTCCTCCCTCTATCACCAAGGCAGCAGGAAAAACCTTATGCCACATAGGAGGAGCCTGTGCTGCAGACCCTCTCATAACAACATTGTTCCGGTTTCTGGAAGGGATTGGGAGGAGTTGCAGTGGAGGCCCCTTCTGCATGGCCTGCATCTTCTCATAGTTCCTGGTGGCATGGAAAGGAGTCCACTACCCACACCACCAGAATAATGTCAGATGGCTCTAACATCATTCTGAGTTTGGAAGGGGTTCCAAGTGCCTCTGGAGCTCAACATGAGGTTACAGACAAGCCCCTGTTCCCTTCCCCAGTTCCAAGTTCAAGAAGTGGCCTGGAGAAGGCCACACTAAGTGCAGCGCAACACTGAAGAGCCAGGTTCCCTCCAATAATTGAGATTGGGGGAGGGAAACTATTTTTCCAATGTGCTAGGAGCCTATCCAGAACACAGGACAGCTGCAGGGTCATCCTCTGCCCCCAATCTTCCAACCCCCCTCCCCCACTACAAGTGGGCTTGCCATATTCACTGCAAGAAGTAGGTAGAGACACTTGCCATGACAAAAGCATTTGTAGATGTGTGCCAAGAACCATGTGGAATATCTGATCACTTCCCATTTACATGGGAACCAACCAGACAGATATGGCAGGCACACTTCAGTAACAACAACATAAGAACTAGAAAACCAGAAAAATGTCCTCTACTACCCCCACTTTTAAGCATTTTAGCAATGGAGACAGGTAACATCCCTTTAGTTGTTCCTGAATGGTGCAGGTCCGTAACATCTTCTCTGTTCCAAATGCTCTTTCTGTCCCAATTTGTTCGTGTCGGAATTGAGTGCTGTCAGCTAATGAATAGAAAAGGTTGCCAGAAACTTCTGATGGAGTTTTTCTGTCAAAGCAAGAAGTGGAGTATCACAAGACATGGAGGGAGAGCTGATATTCACCAAACACACAGTATTATTTTATATTGCCATTGCTTTTCCTCACCTTAATAAACAAGGAGACAGCTTCACTTTAAACATCAGTTTGAAAACTGTTAATCTTTTGAAATATTATTTATATATTACTCATTAGCAGGATTTCCCACACTTCTGATACCTGGGGCAAAGTTTTCCTTGATTAAAACTGTACTTTCTAGCAACTGTGATGCTTCCAGGATTCCTGCATGACTATCAGCTGTCACATGGGCAGCAGCAAGAAATACTTGGCGGTTTCTTATTCGTTCTACCAGGATGTCACAACCCATATACTGGCAGAAAGAGAGGGAACTGAGGATGCACCCAACACAGTAGCTTGATTTTTCACGATTTCAGTCCCTCTCAAAGCACACCAATGTCTAATGGTCCACATTTTGCGTAAAGTGTGCAACCGTGCCAAGCCACACCTCATCCTTAATCCAAGGCATGAACAGCACACAGCCAAACTATCACCGGCTTCTACTTCTTTCCAATCTGAAATTGGCCCATTTATCCCCACCACTCTTACCTTTTACAAAAGGTTAATTTTGCTATACAAAATTAAACAGAAAAGTATGGGAGACAGAAGTGATAGATTCTCACAGAAGAGTTTGGGATAGAAATAAGAATGATATCTGGAGGGGTAAGAAAGACCAAGGCATGAACAAGAGATTTAGTCATAACAAGTGAGAGGAAACATACAACGAGCAGGCAGAGAGAGGGGCACGAGACAGAGGGGAGGAAATGGTGATATATAGCTAGATGTTGTCATAGGATACTGGAAATAATTTGTCCCCCCCACAAAGAAAAGAGTGCAATAGGAATAGAAGAAAACCAAGAAAAGAACCTTGAGGAATCAATCAGAGAAGGGAAAGGCTAAAGAGGAGCTTCGCCCAGTGGGAACAAATCAGTGATCAGACTGGAAGGGGAAGAAACAGTTAAGAATAGTCATAGATATCTACAACACAGATGAAGTCAAGCTGAAGAGGATGATCAACTGTATCAAAGGTAGCCCAGGTAAAGGACCCCTGAATGGTTAAGTCCAGTCAAATTTGACTATGGGGTGTGGCACTCATCTTGCTTCAGGCCGAGGGAGCCGGCGTTTGTCCGCAGACAGCTTTTCCAGGTCATGTGGCCAGCAGGACTAAACCACTTCTGGCACATGGATGAATGCCAGAGTACCAACCTTTGGATTTGCAAATGAAGTGGTAGAAAAGGATATCTGAAATATCAACTTCTTTCACAGATGAAATTGGTTGCTGGTTAGCAAAGTAAAACCCATTCTCAGTTGTGGGTTGTTGTTTTTTAGAATAGGAAAGGTGATGGCATGTTTGTGTTCAATAAGGAAAGGGACAGAGAAAAATTGGCTGATGACATAGTGGCTGAAAGGCAATAAAAATGGGGGAGAAGGCAACTGGGAGTCAGGAGGTCAAGGGACATGTGGAGTGGTCAGAGTAGAGTAGCCATCTCATCAGCCTAAGGGGGAAAGGATTAAGGGAGGTGGCATGTGAAAGTGGGTGAAAGAGATTGTGTCAGATAAATTTAATGTTAGTTAAACAGAAACCTGTTCAACATAACAGTGGGGACCCTTCATTTTATTACCTTATTCCACCCCCACCCCCCATTTTCCAAGTAACTGTTACAACTTTTAAATCTCCTTCAACTTCATTCTTCCCAAGTAATCACTTTAAAATGGGGCCAATGTCCACTCAAAGTTAATAAAATCCAGCCACAAAAAGGGAGAAGGATTTGTTAGATACTATTTTATGGCATCAAATCTGTGGTTGCTTAGTTTCTGCTCTGAAGAAAAACAAACACAAACCAGGATGCAGATTCTCCAAACAGCTACTACCTTGTTTTGAACTTTCCCTTTTTGGGGAAGGTTTCTGAGTGAGGAGTAGCCTGATCACTTCGGGCACACCTGGACTCTATCAGCTTTCTGGATTCCTGCCAGTCTGGCTTTCAGCCTCTGCATGGCAAAAACAACGTTACCGTGGCCTTGGTTGACCAACTCCACCTAGAGATGGATTGGGATAATTGCAACCTAAATGATGCATCCTTTGTCACTATTGAGCATGAGCTGTTTGTGGTATAACTGACCAGTGGGATCGCGCCCTGCATATCATAAGGGTTCATTGTTTTCACCTTCTGCCCCAATAAATCTTTTGTGCATCATGATGCATCCCATTCATTTTTTTTTTAAATTCTTTTTTATTGAATTTCCTTTACAACCAACAAGAATATCAAAACCCATACATAGAGAGCGAAAAAATTAAAAAGGCACCAAAAATAAAGAAAAGACAAAACAAAAAAGACAGAAAAACAGATATGCATGACAAAAACCATTTCGAACATACAAGCTGACTTCCTTCCCTGCTGGATTCGGTTTTCTTAATTAAAAAACTCCATTTTCTGCAGCTGGTATTGTTACTGGGTTAAACATCGTAAGTTTTATAACAGACCTGCTATAGTTGTTAAGTTTCTATGATTTCCTTCTATATATGCCATAAATTTATTCCAGTCGCCAATAAACTTTGTATTTTTTTGGTTTCTAATTTTTTGTGTCATTTTTGCTAATTCAACAAATTCAAATAATTTAGATTGCCACTCCCTCACCGTTGGAATATTTGTACTTTTCCAATTTTGTGCAATTAGTATTCTGGCCGCTGCTGTCGAATATTGAAACAAGGTTTTGTCTTCTTTTCTGATTTCATCCCCAATAATTCCTAATAGAAAGGCTTCTGGTCTTTTAGGAAAGGTGTATTTAAATATTTTTTTTAACTCATTATAAATTAAGTCCCAAAATTTCTTCACTTCCTCACACGTCCACCACATATGAAGGAAGTTACCCTCTTTTATTCTACATTTCCAGCAGGCCTTGTTTCCTGTTTTGTACATCTTTCCTAATTTTACTGGCGTTATATACCACCTATATATCATCTTTTCTAAATTTTCTCTAATTGCAACACTCGCCGTAAATTTTATCCCATTATTCCATAATTTTGACCATTTTTCATATTCTATATTATATCCCAGGTCCATCGCCCATTTTATCATAACATCCTTAACTTCCTCATCTTTAGTGTCCCATTCCAATAATATGTCATACATTTTAGATAGTAACTTAATTTTGCTTTCAATTATTTCTATTTGAAATTTGGATTTCTTTTCATTTATTCCTACTTTTTTATCTTCCGTCCATCTTGCATTTATTTGATGATATTGTAGCCAGCCTGTTAGTTTTCCTTTCAGATCTTCGTATGGTCTTAATATCCAGCCGCTTTCAGATCTTATCAGTAGGTCCTCGTAAGTCAATCTTTGCCCTTCCATATTTGTTTTTTTAATTATTAGGATATCTGTTGGTGACAACCACCACGGTGTTTTCCATTCTAGAATTTTTTTGTTTTTCTCCCAAACTTCATATAATGGTCCTCTAATAATATGGCTTGAAAACCCTTTGTGTACCTTTTCTTTGTTTGACCATAAGTAGGCGTGCCAGCCGAACCTATTGTTGAATCCTTCCAAATCTAATAGGTCAGTGTTTTCCAAAGTTATCCAATCTTTAACCCAACAAAGGCAGGCGGCCTCAAAATATAATTTTAAATTCGGGACCGAGAAACCCCCTCTTTCTTTTCGATCTGTAAGTAATTTGAATCTAATTCTTGGCCTTTTCCCTTGCCATATAAATTTCGAAAGAGTTTTCTGCCAATCCTTAAATATTTTGGAACCTCTAATAACTGGTATGTTTTGAAACAGGAACAACATTCTTGGGAGTACATTCATTTTTATTGCCTCCATCCTACCTATCCACGAAAGTTTAATTCTGTTCCAGACGTCTAGATCTTTTTTTATTTCTTTCCACGTTGTTAAATAATTGTCTTGAATTAGATTTATGTTTTTTGGTGTAAGCCATATTCCTAGATATTTTATTTTTTTGGTCACCTTAATTCCATGTTTTGTCTCTAATTTTTCTCTTTCGTCTTTTCCCAGATTCTTAATCATCATTTTTGTCTTTGATTTGTTCAATTTAAAGCCGGATAGTTTGCCATATTCTTCCAATACTTCCAGCGCTTTGCTAATACTTTTTTGCGGCTCTTCCAAGGATAGCATCAGATCATCTGCATAGGCTTTTAGTTTATATTCTTTTATTCCTACTTTAATCCCTTGAATCTCTGGTACTGTTCTTATTTTATTCGCAATCACCTCTAATACCATAATAAACAGAAGCGGGGAGAGGGGGCATCCCTGTCTTGTCCCTTTTCCAATTCTAAATGTGTTTGTAAAGTTGTTATTTATAATCAATTTGGCGGATTGGTTCGAATATATTGCCTCTATACCTTTCAAGAACTCGCCCTCTATCCCAGCTTTTTCCATACTTTTTAGTAAGAACGACCAAGAAACATTATCAAATGCCTTCTCTGCGTCTATGAATATCAACACCGCAGGTACTTCATTTTTAGTTTCCAAATATTCAATTATGTTTATAGCATGTCTTACATTATCTTTCAAAAACCTATTTGGGAGGAATCCTGCTTGATCTTTGTGGATTAAATTTATTAAACATTTTTTCAATCTATTCGCCATGACCTCTGCAAAGATTTTATAATCATTATTTAATAATGATATCGGCCTGTAATTCTTAATATTCAATTTATCCGTAACCGGTTTAGGGATTAGCGTAATATGGGCCTCTCTCCAGGATTCTGGTATTCTTCCTCCTCTAAGGATATTATTCATAGTGTCACAAAGCACTGGTGTTAGTTGACTCTCCAAAACCTTATAGTATTTGGCAGACAGCCCATCCGGTCCCGGGGCCTTCCCTAATTTCATTTTTCTTATTGCATTCTGGATCTCTTCTATTTTTATAGGTTTATTTAATTGAATTCTTTCTTCTTCTGTTATGGTCTTCCCACTGCAATCTTCTAAATATTTTTCTATTTGAACTAAATCTTCATCTTCTTTTTTGTACAGTTTCTCGTAGAATTTGAGAAAATTTTCTTTTATTCTTTTTGGATCTTCTATCAATTCTTCCTCTATTTTTATCTTATTTATCACATTTTGTTTTTGCCTTCTTCTCAATTGCCAGGCCAATAGTTTACCCGTTTTATTAGCTGATTCAAAGTATTTTTGTTTCATTAGCTTGATTTTCCATTCGATTTCTTGATTTGTTAACATTGAGTATTGTGTTTGTAATATTTTTATCATTTGTACGTTTTGTTCATCTCTCGGATTTTCTATTAGTTTTTTCTCACAAACTCTTAGCTGATTAAGTATCTCCTCTTTCTTATGTTCTCTTATCTTCCTCTTATAATTGTTTTGTTGGATGAAGAACCCTCTTAAAACGGCCTTACTGGCATCCCAAACTACCTCTATATTTGTTTCTGTGTTAAGATTCAGGTCGAAGTAATCTTTTAGGGTTGCTTTGGCCTTTTCAGTAATTTCTTCACTGTCTAATAAATATTCATTCAATCTCCATCTGAACCCCTCCTGTGATACACCTTTTATCTCCAACCTTATCGAATTATGATCAGAGAGGGTTCTCGGTTGAATTTCACATTTTACAGTTCTTAAAGTAAGTTCTCTTGAGATCCAGATTTGGTCAATTCTGCCCCAACTTTTATGTGCTTCTGAGAAGAAAGTGAATTGTTTCTCTAATGGATGTTTATGTCTCCAGATGTCTATTAGATCGAAATTTTCTTCCAAATCTTCAAATGATCTTGGTAGTTTCCCTTGGTTGCGCTTTTTCTTTTCTGTTTGTCTATCAACTTCTGGCACCGGCACGGCATTGAAGTCTCCCAATAATATCGTCCTGTTGCTTTCTAACTCTAGTAGGACCTGCTCTAACTTCTTATAAAATTCTAATTTGTTTGAGTTTGGGGCATATATGTTTACCACATTGAGTTTTTCCCCCTGGAAGTCAATTTGTACTCCCAGTATCCTTCCTTCATCATCTCTATAAATCAGTTTAGGTTCCCATTTTCCACTGACATATGTTGCTACTCCTCTTTTTTTCCCCACCGTGGAGTTTATGAATTCTATTCCCAATTTTTTATTTAGCAAAATATGTTTATGCTTTTTGATCACGTGTGTCTCTTGTATGCAAATTAAATCAAGTGTTTTCCTTTTCAGGACACTTATAATTTTATTCCTTTTGGTTTTTTCATTCATACCATTTACATTCCATGATAAAACTTTCAAGTTCATTATTACGCTTACTTTCTTATAGACCAATAAATTATCACTTTAGATTCTAGTGGTTTTACTTTCTGGTTCTTCTTCTTCTGCTTCTTCTTCCTCTACCTCCCCCTCTCCTTCTTCTTCCTCTTCTTCTCCCTCCCCTCTTTTTTCTTCCTGTTCCCTTCTTTTCTCTCTTATATCTCCTCTTTCCTCTGGATCTCCATTTCTCCCTCTATATCTCTCCTCCATCCTCCCAAGCTCTCTTTCATATCTACAGAGAAATTTACCCACTTCCTGGCTTTCCGTAATCTTGAATCTTTTATCTTTATAAAAAAAGGAAATCCCTTCAGGGAATTCCCATCTATGTTGTATGCCATTCTTTTTCAAAGCGTTTACTAACTGTTTGTAACCCTCTCTTTTGCGTAGAAGCCTGGTTGGTATTTCTTTAAAGATAATAATTGGTCTACCTTCAATTATTAACTTCCTTTGGTAACTTTCTCTTAAGATTGTGTTTCTCATCTCTATCGACTTGAATATCACTAAACAGTCACCTATCACCTTTTTCGATTTTGCTTGATTAGACCTTACTTTTATTCTAAAGGCATTGTCTATCGTTTGTGCAATTTCTTCTTCCTTCAGTTCTAACCATTTCGCCAATTCTTTAATCATTTTTTCTTTAATGTTCTCATTAGTTTTTTCTCCTACTCCTCTGAACTTTAAGTTTAACTGTTTTTGTTTCATTTCCGTCATTGCTAAATTGTCCAAAACCTGGTCTTGGCTCCTACTCAATTCTCCAAAATTCTCTCTTAATCTATCTGTCTCCTTCCTCTGTTCTTTCATCTCTCTTTGTGTTTTTTTGTTTGAGTCTTCTAAAGTTTTGGATCGAACCGTTAGATCTTTTATTTTATTTGACAATTCGCCTACCGCTCCCTCTATCTTCTTATCAATCAATTCATGCATCTCTCCTAGCTTTCTTTCCATGTGGATTTCATTCTGTTTAAATTCCTCCTTTATTTTCAACCATAGGATATCTAAGTCTTTAATCTCTTCTTGTCGAGATGTTTTCCTCTCTGATGGTGTTCCTCCTATCTTTTTTCCATTCTTTCCAGCCATTTTCTCCGTTTCTACTTCTCTCCTGTTTTATCCTTAATTTTCAACACAAATTTAACACAAATTTAATTTCTTGAATTGTTTATACTCTCCCCTAGAGGGCGCACAATCTTAACAAATTCCGGTTATCAGAGGGTAAATATGTAAGTTTCCACTTAATCTATTAGATCGAGATTTTGCTAATTGAAACACTTTTACAAATTCAATCAGTCAGATTTCCCCTAATTTTTAAATTTCTCTTAATATATACAAGTATTATTTACACTTTACAATTATAGATTTTTCAAGTCCAAAACTTTGATTTCAAGTGTTATTTAAACTCTTTAAGTTCTATATCCACTTAGATCATTAACAGCCAATGCATTTCAAGGGCATAAGTGAAATTAACGCTTATTAGAGATGTAAGGGTATAAGCCCTATAATAGGGTCAATTAGGAGGTTACCAACCTTATACAAAAGAAAGGGTAGAAGGAGGGGGTAGGCAAGAAAGAGAAAAGAGAAAAAATAAAGGGGAAGATTGGGTAGATGTAGGTTTAACCGGTGTCCAACATTCGTTTTATTTTCCCCCAAATATTGACAGACTCCCATCAACTACAGTGAAAATGGCCAGTGGTCGGGGAGGGTGGAAGTTGTAGACCAGCAACATCTGGAGAGCTACAGATCCCACATCCCTGCAGAAGACCAACTTACCCTCTTCTCATCCCTGGATTATATGAGAGTTGATCATGATGTAGCTCAGTGTTTTTAAACACCAAGGAAATAATTGAAAATATTAGGAACTATGCATTCCTATGAATTCCCCTTCACCCTGAACTGAAGCATGCAAAGAGTGAGTTCAAGATATTAGCTGGGAAACAAGAGTCCATACCTGAACCTGCTTTTCATAAGTTATGGTTCCCTTTCCGAAGACACATCCCCCTCAGCCCCACTGCTTGCACTAGGATCATTTTTACTTCTGGGAACATTTCTCTCTCTGCTTGATTCAGAGGGTGCCTTCATCCGGGTCTTCTCTTTCCTCTGCTGCTGTTTCTCAAGTTTTGCCAGCTGAAAAACAAAACAAGAAGTTTCATAAATGCACACTAGAGACTGAAGCAGCTCAGCAGCACTGAAAATATTTTGAACAGACCACTGCATTAAAAAAACAAAAAACTTTAAACTTTGGCATCTCTTAGGAAGATTATGCACCAAATCTAATTTTCTGCCGAGAATCACCTACTGCTACGGAACCTTGGGATTTGTGCAAACGACAGATATTTTGTCTTTTAAAAAATGAATTACAAACACAAATTACAGCATGATATAATGAAATTACCATGTGTACAGTATTCCAATAGTATAAGCCTTCTTTAGTAACATAGACATTTATCTTAAGTAACAGTTGTTAACCCTTCCGGCATCTGTTTGAAATATTTGTAAAACTTTATTAACTTTTTTTTTAAAGCAAACTTGAGTTACATCATACTCTTTGTATTCCTCAACAATTAAGGGGCCAGTTGTCCTGTGATGTTTCCTTCCTCCGCCCCACCTTTTCAATTTTCTAAAAAGTTATGCTTTACTTACTTAGCTACAAGGGTGCAATTTACTTTTGCTGAAATGAACACTGAAACTACCAAACATCTGTGCTGAGGTCCACTTTATCCCCAGAGACTACTCAAAATAAGACAGAGAAAGTAACTTCACATTTTGCCTATATCAGGGTACCAGAGTAAAAGGTTTCTGTTTTTGTAAAAAAATAAATGCAAAAAGGTGTGCAACAATAGACAAGCAAGGAGCTACAGTCAGGTAGGAAGCAAAGAAGTTTAATAGCTAGCAGAGACTGGAAGCTTGAGATGACTGTGAAGGGTGTCAGGATACCAATACAGAGACATAAGGAAAGTATGAATTCCCTTCTCTCCTGAGTTTACCTTGTCCTTGAATATATTAAGACATCACCATGCAAAAGGATTTCAGTTAGTCTAACAGGCAGCTGACACTACCATGGAGTCAATACACCAAGACATTATTTGCCTATCTATGTTCTCAGTGGACAAATCCATCCCCAGGTGCCCTGTCAAGAAACTAAAAATGATTTATACTAACTTCAAAATTTACTCCAGGCAAGATGTTCCTGTGAACTGATAACATAAACCCCTACTCAAAACACAAATTAACTGGCAACGTTCACACCTAATTAAAATGATGTTATTACCACCTATTTAGCTGCATAACGATGTGTGATGTTTAAAAGCACAACAGACTCATTGACAATTCAGCACCTCCCTGTTTCCTTATCTCAGGCTGCGCATCCAAAATATGGGTCAGAAATAGTAGATTTCCTTATGGACAATAAGAACAAACAGGATCAGTTTAAGACTTCCTGCTTCATGGTGTTTCCTGCTTGGCAGGGGGTTGGACTCGATGGCCCTTGTGGTCTCTTCCAACTCTATGATTCTATGATTCTATGATTCTAAGACTTCTATTGCAGAATGGGCATTAAAAATTCAAACTAATATTCCTCTTCTAGGAGTATTAAGTGAGTGTGGTACATTTTCAGTACATGCAGTCCTCCTTGAGGTTCCTCTGCCCCCAGGTATCATCATTTAAGTCCTAGAACATCACTCTTTGTCACAATGAAGCATTTCCAGTTAGATATAAAGTCCTTCAGGAGGACCATGAAGAGTTTTTTGTTTCAAATCTATTTCAATTGGTGTGAACTTCACAGGGAAGTAAATTATGTCTTTGAAACACAGTAGAATACATTAAAAGAATCTCATCAGAATAAGAGAGTTTGGGTTGCTTTGAAAAGAGAAAAATTAAACGAGCCCCTAAAACTTTTAGCACTGTCATGGAGAATGACTGTTCTTTGTGTACATGGCTCCCCTGGCAACAGTTACCAAGGTAAGGCCCAGTCACAGAGAATGTAAATCACATAAGCTTCAATGAGATCAAAATGTTCATTCATGATGGATCTCTTAAAAGCAGCAGACCAACCTCTCTCTCTCTCCCCCCCCCCCCCAATCTAATTTCTTTGGGTGGACTTGAAGAGTATTTCCCTACCATTGCAGGATGATTCAAGCCTAGGATTATTTGTTTCTTCGTTGCATTTATATCCCACCTTTTTCTCCAAGGAACTCTGGGTGACGTACATGGTTCCGCCCCCCATTTAATCCCCACAACAACCCTGTGAGGTAGGTTAGGCTGAGAAGAAGTGAGTGGCCCAAGGGCGCCCAGTGAACTTCATGGCTGAGTGGGGATTCAAACCCTGGCCTCCCAGATCCGAGTCCAACACTCCACCCTCTAAACCACACCCTTGCGCTCAGATGTATTGTTCAAGGGGGCTTCCTCCCAAGTATGAGTGAGAATGTGGTGCTGGTTAATGTTCTTAAATCAAGTCAGATGCATTCACTGGATATGACCAATGACTGCCACCGTGTCCACAATTTCGCTCACTCTAGCAGCCAACAATGCCAAGGCTTTGCCACAACATCACCCCTTCTCAATATGCTGTAAAATCAATCGTGTGCTCAGTGCCATCATACTAAGTTGTAAAGTAAAGAAAAAATACTTGCGCTCATTCTCGCATTGCAATGAACCATGGTTAAGGAAACTTGTGGTATGGTATATTTGAATTGTTAAACCATAGTTTTCAATTAGCCAACAAAGCAGAATCAGAAAGCATGAACTAAATTGAATTTTAGTTATTTTATTTCAAACAATTTATATCCCACTTGATTGTAAAACACCTCAAAGTCAAAACACTTTACAAAAAGAACATAGAGCCATTTAAGTGGCTATAGAACAAAATCATCTGCATGAGGATGATGCACAACGAGGTTTTTGCCCCCTTTCATCCCAGGAGCTCCCCAAAATTGGCTTGTGGGGAGTGAGAAGAACCTCCAGAACAGTGCATGGGGGGAGGGAGGGGGGATCATTCTGTCTGGCAAGCTGCAATTTTCACACTAAATTTCATTGTGTTCACCATAGCACAATGTTGAATCCTGCCCAATTACTACAATTTAAATAAAAATACAACTCCCACTCTATTCTGCCTTGGTCAGACCACACCTGGAATGTTGTGTCTAGTTCTGGGCACCACAATTTAAGAAGGGTGTTGACAAGCTTGAACGCATGCAGAGGAGGGCAACCAAGATGATCCAGGGTCTGGAAACCTTATAAGGAACAACTGAGGGAACTGGGTATGTTTAGCCTGGTAAAGAGGAGACTGAGAGGAGGTGTGAGAGCCAAATTCAAATATCTAAAGGGCTGTCACATGGAAGATGAAGCAAGCATGTTTTTCCTGCTCTGGAAGCCAGGACCTGAACCAAAGGCTTCAAGTCACAAGAAATGGGATTCTGACTCAACATCAGGAAGAGGTTTCTGATGGCAAGAGTTGTTCGACGGTGGAACAGACACCCTCAGGAGGTGATGGGCTCTCCTTCCTTGGAGTTTTTACAGCAGAGATAGGAGGAGGGCCATCTGTCAAGTATGATCTAGTTGAGATTCCTGGATTGCAGGGGGTTGGACTAGATGACCCTGGGGGTTGCTTCCAACTCTACAATTCTGTGACCCCCAACCTCACTGAAAACAGCTACTGCTGCAATTAGCCAACACAAGGCTTGTTTGAAGCCAACGTACATCTGAGGAGGATACTTTCAGGTGGAGAGCTAGGAAGTAAAGGATTACTCTTTCTTTCCCCAGCTACAACTCCCATCTAGAATTGCCCTTATTGCTGCAGTTAAGAGTTGAAAAAAGCCTTTTTATTGGTTCCAATAATTGGATCCAATTAAGGCTTTTTTCTAGCCTAACTCTGTGATTGTAGGGGGAGGCGCCATTCCTGGATATTGCCACTGGGAAGGAATACTAGTGCTACATTCTCCAGGAGAATTCCTCCCCACATTAGGCTTGAAAAATGATATTTCTCCAAGCCTTATTGCTGGTGAAAGAGCAGTGGTGTGAGTGCATACAAAACTGTGGTGCCCACTAGTTTTTCCAGGTTGCAAATGTATCCATGAGCTCCTAGCAGCTCTATGGGCCCCTAGCAGCAGAGTATCAATATGGATAGCTTGGACCTTACCTTTTAATTTTAATTTAGTAGGTCCTACTGAGGGTGGCAATTACCTGTGCCTATATGGATCACACACCTATGCTAAGAGGCTCCTTGTTGCTGTGTCTATGTACAGCAGGGCAGATCAGGCCAGCTGGGAACTTTAGATTCACAAACTCCCTCTTCAACCTGACAAACAGATGTCCACTGCCTTTGAAGCAGATCACAGATTACCAGTTCACATCAAACAGCAAGGCATGGTTTCCCCCTTACACCAGGATAGGAGGAAGAGAATTACTGCATGCAATGGAAGAAGGAGGGGGACTAGGAGAGCCTGAATGTTCTGAACTGCTTATTCATGCAACTTCAAACCACTGTTTGATGTTATATCTTAACTGCTCCTGTATCTGTTTTAATAAAGATTGCATAATGGAAGGCTTGGGTCAGGAATCTTTAGTCCTAAGAAAGCCAATTGGTATCCCTATATACTACAGTGGTGCCTCGCAAGACGAAATTAATCCGTTCCGCGAGTCTCTTCATCTTGCGGTTTTTTCATCTTGCGAAGCACGGCTATTAGCGGCTTAGCGGCTATTAACGGCTTAGCGGCTTTAAGAAAAAGGAAACAAACTCGCAAGAACTCGCAAGACGTTTCCTCTTGCGAAGCAAGCCCATAGGGAAATTCGTCTTGCGGAACGACTCAAAAAACGGAAAACTCTTTCGTCTAGTGAGTTTTTCGTCTTGCGAGGCATTCGTCTTGCGGGGCACCACTGTATCATCATCTACAATTCTGAAAGGGTCCACTTCTGGCTTTAATACTTACACACTGATACTAAGCATGTTTACTTGGAAGTAAGTGCCAACAAATTCAACAGAACTACCGTATTTTTCGCCCTATAGGACGCAATTTTACCCCTCCAAAAATGAAGGGGAAATGTGTGTGCGTCCTATGGGGCGAATGCAGGCTTTCGCTGAAGCCTGGAGAGCGAGGGGGGTCGGTGTGCACTGACCCCTCTCGCTCTCCAGGCTTCAGGAAGCTATCCGCTAGCCGTGGGAGACGCAGGTCTCCCACGGTTAGCGGAGAGCTTGCCTGCACCCAGAAGCTTGGGGTGTGCTGAGCTCTCCCACGGTTAGCGGAGACCTTGCCTGCACCCAGAAGCTTGGGGTGCGCTGAACTCAGCATGCCCCAAGCTTTGGGCTTCGCGCAGCGCTCTCCCACGGCTAGCGGATAGCAACCTGTTCTGGGGGCTGGGGTCGGGGGAAGCTCGAGCTTCCCCTGCCCCAGACCCACACCTGGGGGGGGAAATGATTTTTTTTTTCTTTATTTCCCCCCAAAAAAAAACTAGGTGCGTCCTATGGGCCGGTGCGTCCTATGGGGCGAAAAATACGGTAACTGTAGATTTACAGCCTTTGTATGCATATAGTGTTCTTAATTGCTTTGCACACATTATGTCAGTAACCTATACCCAAAGCCCCAACCCCTGTAAGGCAAGCCATTATTTTCATTTTGCCAAGTAACCTTGGGCAAACTACTCAGTGAAACCACAGCTGACCTGAGATTTCAATTGAACTTCCTGGCTCATCTTGCCACACTAAGTCAGTTCTCTTTTACAAGGAATGTAGTCACTTTCAAAAGGATAGGGGACAATATGCCATTTCAAGAAAATCTGAGTAAAAACGCTCAGCTTGCTTGTGAGACCTGTATATTATTCCCTTATTTGTTCTCTTTTCCTACAGGAAAAGAGTACTGATTTGTGTGCAATGTGTTACAGATATGCAAACAGTATAACAGGAACATAAAGCAGTAATGAGAAATAAAAATAGAACAAAAAGAAGCATATGGTGACAGAGAGACTTAGATACAGAGACCACACAAGCATTTCTTTTTACTGCATGTAAAAAAAAAATGAGGTAAAAGTGGGTGAACCAATGAAATGAAACATAATGACACCTGCTGTCTTTGGATCTACTGGATAAATATTTTAATTTCAAAAAATATGATTAACAGCTTTGGGAAAGTTTTATAAAATCTGAAGCTGATGAACTGCATCTCTTTTGAAATATATGGCTACATGTCAAATATTTCTGTTCTCAGATGCCACAAAAGGAGTACTAATAAAAACAAAAGTAGTGCTAATTTTTAGAAACAATCCTAAATCCACACTGTAGATGTTATGGGCATCCATTAAAGACCAGGTCCATTACTACAACAACTATTACCAATAAACAACAATTTAATAGTTTGATCTTCTCAATTTAAAAGCACTTTCTCATGGCATTTTCTTTCCAATTATCTTCATACGCAACTCAGGTTCTATCAAGGGCATTTCACATATGGACCCACTTACAAACATATCAGAAACTGTATTGATACATAAGTATGAGTGGGTGGGAATCTATGATTTTCTATATTAGCATATAAAACAAAAACTGGAAAATGACACCAGTAATATATACACAAGATCATAGTCTTGTTTTTAGAAGAAGATACACGTCAGATGCAGAAAAGCATCAATGTAACTTACCTGCTTAGGGTCAATGGGAGGGGCAGGAGACTCCAGTTCTATAGTCACAGGTCCATCGTTCTGAATATGTACCTGCATATATTCACCGAATTTGCCATCTGAAAAATCAAATTAGAGTTGAGTGGGAAGAAGAGGACATTTACCTAAGAACTACCTTTGGTTTTTATAGTGGCCGTCACGGCATGGTGCACCTGCTTCCAATGCTTCTTTGCTATATATTTAGCCCCATTATAAGGTGTGGCAAAAGACAGGGGTTCTGCCAGGTGGCCTTGATAATGGAGTCAACGGGAGGAACAGATCTGCCTTGACCCAGGCATGGAGCCGGCACCGGGGCATAGACTTTGGCTCACTGCTGAGAACATAGAGAAGGGAGGCACACTGAGGGCTAGAGACTGGCATTTCGCTGCCTGGGACTGTATAAAAAAACAGACTTCAAAGGAAAGGGTCGTTTACCATCTGGATGTGTTGTGGGCATGGGAGCCCAGGCAGCCACCTACCAGCCTAAAGAATCAGAGTGATCTCCCGCGGTTGGAAGATTGTGCCAAAGGACCTGTTTTGTAACTATCTTTTCTATATCCTCTTAGCCTAAGATTATAGCAGTTGGGCTGGGTGAAATATTGATATATATAATAATAATTTATTATTTATACCCCACCGATTTGGCTGGGTTTCCCCAGCCACTCTGGGCGGCTATATATAATCCAAAATCAATATTAAATCCACCTCGTGATAACAGTTTCAATTAAATTGAGCGGGCAAGTCACAGCCTTCAAACTGCGAGGGACAATAACATTGCTGCCTGCATGCCTTCCCTTTCAGTTTCCCCTCCAATAGCAGAACACTCCCTCCTCTAGCTTCTCTGTAACAGTGGTGTCTGCCTTTGCAATAGCAGCTTCAAATACCTGCCTCCTTCCCTTTCAGTTTCCCTTCCTTCCCTTTTTTAAAAAATCATGTTTATTTGATTTTACAAATATAACTTTATAACAATGCCAAATACATAGCCATATAAAGAGATTTCTCTGAATCTTGAGACTTCCACCATCATTTTCAAGTGCATATTATTTCATAATCTATATTTTATATCTATCCATATTGTTCATAGTATTTGTTACACTACAAGTGAGATTAAATCCTGCTAATGTTTTCATCTGCTTACAATAGTCTCCTAAATAAATTATAATTTTTTTCCTGTTCTTTCTTGAAGTCTTTGTCTTCTTGGTCCCTGAGCTTTCCGGTCAGTTTTGCCATTTCAGCATAGTCTAACAGCTTGGTTTGCCATTCCTCTCTGATAGGGACTCTTTCTTCTTTCCTTATCTGGGCTAGTAACATCCATGCTGCTGTTGTTGCATACATAAAAAGTCTTTTCTGTTCCTTTGGAATTTCGGTACCTACAATTCTGAATAAAAAGGCTTCTGTTTTTTTAAAACAAAAGTTATTTTAAACATTTTTTTCAGTTCGTTATATATAATTTCCCAGAAAGCCTTTATTGCCTTACATGACCACCACATATGATAAAAGGTACCTTCTTTTTCTTTACATTTTTTGTAGGTATGGGATGCTGTTTGGAATAGCATTTTCCCCATCCGTAGGGGTGGCAAAGAACTACAGGGATAGCCATCTTCTTGCCAGTTTTTGCCTGAATACATCCATAGCCCTTGAAGCCTTGTCTAATGTAACCACTGATAAAACAGTAAAGTTGCAGGCTGAGGTTTCGTTCCAAGGAAATATTTTTTCACTTAGCTTAAGATGCTGGGCTGTTGGCCTAGTGACCACTAGGTGGCAGTACAGTTTTCCTTCTGCCAAACTGACAATATTGCTCCTTCAATTAAAAGTTTATGCATTGTATTTATATTTCTCATATACTACTACTCCCCCTTTCTTTTGGACTTTAAGAGCTACAAATCTTTTAAGAGTAATAAAAAAGCTGAAGATGCTGGTGTCTTGGAAAAGATTTTAGTAAGTAAACTAAGAATATAATTCCTCCACAACTACCTGGTGATACTTTTTAAAGACTGGTTCTTAATCATAACAGAATCTGAAGTGAATAAGAAGAGTTCCATTTGATGCTTTAGTTTTCAGACTTGACAGTTTACAAGAACTTTTATTTTAACATGTTTATGTCTAAAAGCTTCAATCCACATATTCAGCAGATCATTATCTCCTTTATAACTACATTGCATTGAATACAAAGTAGGTCACAAGAAAAATTTTGGTAAGTTATTATATCTTTGCACAGCCAATCAGGATTTTGAATCATAACATTTTTCTCTATCTACTGTTTTATTTCCTCCCATTCAAGCACAAATGCTTCCTATAAAACAGGACAATATTAAACAGATTAAACAGAATGACATGGTGGTAATATGCTACTTCTAAAGAAAGGTATAGAGCATTGTCAAGGGATGAAGTGATGCCTTTTTTATAAGGCAGAAGTCTCCAAAATGCACAAGAGATCTCTAGTGAGGGCCAAGCTACATGTTTCATAGAACTGCAGAGTTGGAAATCACCATGAGGGCCATCTAGTCCAACCCCCCGCATTGCAGGAATCGTTTGCCCAACGTGAGGCTTGAACCCTAAACCCTGAGATGAAGAGTCTCATGCTTTACCGACTGAGCTATCCCCTTTTCCCAACTTTTGAGCAATGTTTTCTTGTGACTTGAAGCTTCCCCAGCCAGCCAACCGCCATTCCAAATCTTTAACTGCTTCTTTTCTAATGAGGTGGGGAAGAGATAGAGGGATTCTTTCAACATTTGCTTTCCCTCCAATATCTATTAGCAAATTAATTTGGAAGTTAGTTTTTCAGGAACAGGACTGAACATACAATCAAGTGCCAGAATTTTCTGAAGATATATAACCAGTTGTTAGTCCATTAAAAGAAAGCAAACAGTATTGGTTAGTGTTGATCTGATCTACCTCTGAGCCACCTCACATTCTGTCATAGACAAGAGTGCAGAAGGGTTGGAGAAAACACTTCCAAAATTGCAAAGAATCTAGTACAAAGATACATACATAAATTTCCAGATAACTACATGAACTGATTAATTATGAAATGAAAGACAATACTGTATATGTAAATTCTTTTAATTAATCAATAAATTAATTAATTAACCGCATGGATAACTTTTGTTTTTAGTATATCTAAGGCAGTATCTTTGTTTTGCTGAGTGATATCCAACTGTTACGTCCCACTTATGCAACAGACTACTGCACACACAAACAGGAATGTCCTTTGCTCTTCTCCATCACAGCAGCCTCCCTCTGATGCAGACTGGGTGACACAGGGCTGCTGGAGAGGGAGAGGAAGGTCCATCACAGCCACTGGTGCAAGACTGAATCTTGTCTTGTGTTCCAGTGGACCTCTGTATAATCTGGGGGCACCATTCTAAACAACACAAAAGCTTCCTTCCATTACCATTTTAAGACCAAAACGACTAAGCTAACACTGGGCTTGGACCTGGAAACAACTTTTTCTCATATTTTAATTGCAAAAAGAGAGAGAGAGAAGGAGAGAGAGAGAACACAAAGCCTGAAAATTTTAAGAAGAAGAGTAGTTTGCATTTGATATCCCGCCTTTCACTCCCTTTAAGGAGTCTCAAAGCAGCTAACATTCTCCTTTCCCTTCCTCCCCCACAACAAACACTATGTGAGGTGAGTGGGGCAGAGAGACTTCAGAGAAGTGGGACTGGCCCAAGGTCACCCAGAAGCTGCATGTGGAGGAGCGGAGACGTGAACCTGGTTCCCCAGATTACGTGACTACCACTCTTAACCACTACACCACACTGGCTCTCTCTTTAAGTAACCTAAAAGTTATTGCAAACATTGGTGGTTCTCATGAAGACCAGAGGATCGAGGTGGGGGGAGGTCATAGCTAAAGCAAGGAATTGCCTCAGGAAGCACATTCTCTGGAGCCAAGCTCATACATACACACCAGTCCTTTACTCTGTGAGGGAGAGGAATTGGGTGCAGATGACATATGTGAAGCTGATGGAAATCAAGTAACAGTTTAGTTACTTTCCTTCAGCCTTACTGCCAGCCCTATTCTGCTAAGAGTTCATGCCTGTGTGTTGCTCTCAGGCGCCAGGGTTCCAAGGCAATATTATGGCAGAGCACACACCCAGCTCTCAATTCTAGCAAGCTTTAGAGGGGCAGAAAGGAGAGGGAGCCTTGTCATTTCACAAGTTCAGTTTTCCCTGCGCACTTTTCTGACCTCTCCCTCTTGCAATCTGCAGTGACTCGCTTCTGTTTTGTCTCTCCACTCATTTTCCCATCCAGCACATCTATATGCAGATACTCCACTTTATTAACAAAGCAATCTTATTCAAGTGTCCCTGTGAATTTTGTTTTAACAGTCCAAAAAGGCTATTTGTTTTCGTTTTTGTTCTGGAGCCATTGTACTTTTCCTGGTCCTTATCCACATATTTAAGGAAATAATGATCCCATTAACTGATAGGAAAAGGCAAAATAAAAGTAGCAGCTACCAAAAGGAAAACATGTTTTACTGTATATTTAGATTCTTCACATATTCACCTCGGAGTAAGACTCATTGAACTCCATGGGACTTACTTCTGAATAGACATGTATAGGATTGTGCTGTAGGAAGCTTTTCCCATTTATCCAACTCTTTAATTTGGCCTTACCTTTAATAAGCTCTGGCTTGTATGATTTGCGAAGGTGTTCTAGGAAACTGTTGTAGAAAGACTCTGCTTGATCTGTAGGCATTGCCATATGATAGTCTGGCTTGTTTCCTTTCAGGATACACTGAAGAGTAAACTGGCTGACACAGAGCACTTCGTACTGCTTGTCCATTACACTTTTAGACCAGTGTTTGCCACTTTCATCTTCAAACACACGCAGGTTTAAAATCTTTCTAACCCTAAGTTGAAAATCAAAAGACATGAAAGGTCCATTAAACTTTTAGACCAGTGTTTGCCACTTTGATCTTCAAACACACACAGGTTTAAAATCTTTCTAACCCTAAGTTGAAAACCAAAAGACAAGAAAGGTCCCTTTTTCTATCCTAAATTCTTCCGTCACTACATTATTTACAATTAGTTTGGCTTTTTGTTCAGAGTATAGAAAAAGGGGATAGAAAAAGGGACACAACAGGGGTGCCCAATCTCCCCATTGCTTTTTATATCGGTCCTGGAGGTTTTGCTGAACATGATTAGAAGAGACCGGTTGGTTGAAGGTATACAGGTCGGAGCTAAACAGTACAAATTGAGAGCATTTGCAGATGACTTAGTATTGACGTTATAGGAGCCAGAATCTAGTACTAAAAGGGTTTGAGAACTAATCCAAGAATTTGGTCAAGTGGCAGGATTTAAACTGAACAAGTTAAAAACTAAGGTTCTAGAGAAAAATATGACAGCAATTGAAAAAGAGAGCTTTCAGAATGAGACAGGTTTGACTGTGGTTAAGAAAGTCAAATATTTGGGGATAAATATGACAGCTAAAAATGGGAATCTATTTAAAGACAATTATGAAAAATGTTGGATGGAAGTGAAAAAAGATTTAGAAACTTGGTCAAATTTGAAGCTTTCCTTGTTGGGTCGAATTGCAGTTATAAAGATGAATGTATTGCCTAGAATGTTGTTTTTGTTTCAAACATTGCAAATTGTGGACAAGATGGACTGTTTCAAGAAGTGGCAGAAAGATATTTCAAGATTTGTCTGGCAGGGCAAGAAGCCCAGAATAAAATTTAAGATATTAACTAACGCAAAGGAAAGGGGTGGATTTGCCCTGCCAGACCTTAAACTCTATTATGAATCAGCAGCATTCTGCTGGTTGAAAGATTGGCTGCTTCTTGAGAACACAGACATTTTGGATCTAGAAGGATTTAATAATGTGTTTGGGTGGCATGCATATTTGTGGTACGACAAGGTTAAAGTACATAAAGCATTTAAAAATCATATTGTCAGGAAAGCATTGTTTAATGTCTGGATAAAATACAAAGACTTATTGGAAAATAAAACCCCAAGGTGGTTGTCACCAATGGAAGCGAAAGCTTTTAAAAGGCTCAATATGGAGGCCAAATGGCCAAAATATTGGGAAATTTTGGAACAAGAGGGAGACAAGCTGAAATTGCAGAGCTTTGAGAAACTAAAAGATAAAGTGCGAGACTGGCTTCATTACTATCAGATAATGGAGGTATACAAATTGGACAAAAAAAATGGATTCCAGGTGGAAAAAATCAAAATTAGAAACAGAATTGTTAGAACCTAAAACTAAGAATTTGTCAAAGATGTATAACTTGCTGCTGAAATGGAACACTCAGGACGAAATGGTGAAGTCTGTTATGATTAAATGGGCACAGGATGTTGGACACAATATTATGTTTGCTGACTGGGAACAGTTATGGACCACTGGTATGAAATTTACGGCATGTAATGTCTTAAGAGAGAATATTATGAAAATGATGTACAAGTGGTACATGACCCCAGTCAAGCTTGCAAAAATTTATCACTTGCCCGATAATAAATGTTGGAAATGTAAAGAAACTGAAGGTACATTCTTTCACCTTTGGTGGACGTGCCCAAGGATCAAGGCTTTCTGGGAAATGATTTATAATGAAATGACAAAGGTGTTTAAGTACACCTTCCTGAAGAAACCAGAGGCCTTTCTCCTGGGCATGGTCAGCCAATTGGTGCCAAAGAAGGACAGAACTTTTTTAATGTATGCGACAACAGCAGCAAGAATACTTATTGCAAAATATTGGAAGACACAAGATCTACCCACTTTGGAAGAATGGCAGATGAAGATGATGGACTATATGGGACTGGCAGAAATGACTGGCAGAATCCGAGACCAGGGAAAAGAGTCGGCGGAAGAAGACTGGAAGAAGTTCAAAGACTACTTGCAGAAATATTGTAAAATTAATGAATGTTAGGATGATGTTGGACAGAAATTAAGTGGTTTCCAGCTGTAATGCTTAAGAGATATGAAAAATAAGGTCCAGAAATAAGTATAAATTAATGGTGAGGATTTGTTGAACTAACAAGTTGAATTGGAATACAAGAAAGGGAGGTAAGAGGAGGTCTGGAAAATAAGTTAAAAGAAAATAAGTAATGGAAATCTTATGTGTTTTTAATTATTTTTGTACTTTTGTATTTCTGTACTTTTCTTTTTTGTATTTTTGTTGTTATTTTTTCTTTTTTCCTTTTTTCCTTTTACATTGTATTATTTTCTGAAAACTTTAATAAATATTCTATAAAAAAAAAGAAAGGTCCCTGTCTCAAAATCAGATCATTCTTACAATTCCACATAAATATGAAGCGGGGTTGGGGAACTACAGCCTTAAAATATGGAATAAAGAAAATATTCATAGACCTTGAAGATTCCATATTTTGTCATCATATCCAGAAAATCAAAGGTTTATCTGGATCCATTTCAACCTGAGTTCAGGCCTGGTTTCAGAAATGAAATCAGCCTTGGTTGCCTGATGGATGACTCAAGAGAGTGATGTGGGGGGGAGTGTGACCCTGCTACTCTCAGTGACTAACAGCATTTGGTACCATTGACCATGGCATTGTCCTAGACCAACTGTGCAGAATGGGTTTGGGAATCACTGTACCGTATTACAGTGGCTTTGTTCCTACCTGCATGGTTGGGTCCAGAGAGTAGCATTCAAGGACTGCTCTTCATCCCCCAGCACTTCTACTATGGAGTTTCACAGACATTCTTTCGTTCCCAGTAATATTTAACCCCTACATGAGCCATTGTGAGTGGTTATTAGGCTGGAGCATGATGTGGTAAATATGCCAATGACACGCAGTTCTATTTCTCCTTACCAGCTGAACTGGGAACGGCTGTGAAAATCATGGACTAGGTGCCTTAATGCAGGGACTAGCCAACATTGCATTCCTGCTGAAGGGGCAGATATATAGCAAGAGGGTATTCCTGTGTAATTAGAAACCCAAGTGATCTGTGTGACCTGTAGTATCTTTTACCAGCTTCATCCGGTTTGCCAGCTAGTCATATTGGGATAGCCTGGCCACTGCAGTCCATGCATTAGTAAACTGAAGACTAGATTACGGCAATGTGCTCTATGTGGGGTTGCCTTTGGGCCTGGTCCGGAAGCTCGAGGTCATGTAGAATGCAGCAGCTAGATTGATGAGAAACAAATAGCTGACAGCATGCACCTCTACTAAAACATCTGCACTGACTGCACACGCGTTACCAGGCCAAATTCAAAGTCCTTGTATTAATATACAAAGCTCTGAACAACTTGGGTCCAGGGTACCCTAAGGAAGTCTTTCTGAACCTTGGGTCCCCAGATGCTGTCAGACTACAACTCACATCATCCCTAGCTAGCAGGATCAGTGACCAGGGATGATGGGAGTTGTAGTCCAACAATAGCTAGGGATACAAAGTTGAGAAAGACTGTCCTAAGGACTGCCTGAGCCCTTATATCCTAGCTCAGTAACTAACATCATCAGGAAGCGTACTGCTAGTTAATTCAGAAGCCTGACTAGAAGCCAGACTGAATATTTCATATGAGTGAACAAAGAAAATTAGCATTTGTATGCCAAATTGTTAAAAATTAAGTAAAATTTATATAAGCACAATACAAAGAAAAAGTTTTATACTTTAGATTGACTTACATGTGCTCAAGCTCTTTCTGAGTGTCTTCCACTGAGATACCCAGCAGGACACAAATGCCTTGTCCAATGGAGCTTATTTGCTCCCCACCAACTGCAGGGGAATTTTTAAAAATAGGTTAAACTTGTCACATGCAATTATATATCCTAGCAAACTATAGGGAGTTTTAAAAGTTTCTGATTCTAAGAAACCAACTTATTGCCAGTGGTTTGTTGTCCCTTAAGTACTAGTGAAAGACCCATCTAGTCCAGGATCATGCTCTCACAGTGACCAACGAAATGCTTATAGGAATTATGCCAACCAAACCTGAGCACATCAGCATTCTGCCCAGTTTTGATTCCCAGCAACTGCTATTCAGAGCCATACTGTGTCTGACAGTGTAAGTAGAAAACAGTCATTGTGTTCCTCCCCAAGACCCAAAGAACAAGCATACATACGCTATTGGAAACACTTTTTTTTTACTTTGCCAAATGGCTATGTGATCTGGCCCAAGATTGGTATGTAATAGATGCTTTATTTATATCAGCATATCCCTATGGTTTTAAAATGTTTATAGATGGTATATTGAACAGATATTAATTCTTGTTTTATGTGTTTGGCTTTACAGCAATATGTATATACACTGATGAAGGGTGTATTTGGAAATGGGTGCTTTATGCTAGCTACTCTGTCTGCTTTTTGCTTATTAGCATTTTATGCTGAATATATAATTCACATATATAATTCAATTTATGAATCATTCTTTTCGTGCACATTCTTGTGGGGGGTTTTGCCTCATTCAATACAGAAGCAGAATACTCTTACAGCTAAACAAAGGGAGACATTTTACTAATAAAGTTCTCACAGTGCTTAGAATGGCAAGAAAAAATACATCTATCAAAATTATCCTTCTGCATGAGGTATTTTATGTACAGGATTCATACTTAATCAATCTGGCAACAATACATAGTGCATATTTATTTATTCTCTTACATTTACACCCTGCCTAACCTTACAGGCTCATAAGCAATGCTGTGGGTGAGCCCCACTGTACAACAAATTAATCAATTTCATGATTATAACTCTTGACTTCCTAAGAGGCCTTAGAGACTTTATAGCTTTTTTGGTGTTAGCCTGCTATGTTTTATTTATTTTAAAATTGTCTGTAGGCCTAACAGTATGTAGTATGCAGTAAAACATAGCATAAAAACATAATATAAACAAAACTACAACTTCTGAGGTCAGTACAGGTATGGGCAAAAAGATAACAGGATCATAGAGTTGGAAGGGATTTTTTTTAGTTTGATGCATTTAGTTGTCAATATGCTCAAATGTGTTATGAGGGCTTGTCCTAAAAGGTGGGGTACACCAGTACCCCCAGGGTGGGAGCTGGGCCAAGAACCCATGGAATCCTAAGCCAGTCCAGCTACTGGGCAAATTCTGGCCATTCTGCTGCAGCAGCCTGTAGCTCACACAGCAAAAAATAAATAAATAAATTGGCAGCTTTATTGCCTTCCTCCCAGCTTCAACCATGGCTACTGTGAGCAGGAGTGTTTTGCAAGTGGCAGCAGCTCCACCACTCAGTTCAGGCCCACCAAGCCCAAGCTGGGATTTAAAGATTGCTTCCTTAAACGTTATGACACCTTGGAATGCTCTTCACACAACTTCTAGGACATCGTCTGCTTAGATGATATGGATGCAACCCTGTGCTTATCAAGTCTCTATAACTGCTATCCAGCAGCTTGCCCTATTCACACAAGGGGAAAAACAGGAGAAAATTGAGAGTGGGTGGCTTGTTATTGGTTTGATTTTGTCTTTTTTTATATATTGTAATTTTATGTCGTGAACCACTCTGAGATCTACGGATGAAGGGCAATATACAAATGCAATTAATTAATTAATTAATTAACCCTTCCATGCCAGCTTCCTGTTGCCAAAGCAATGCAGACACAACCACAGGGATTAAAAGGCACGGCATGGTCCTCAAGGAACTTCCTACACTATTAGGAGCACAGATGGGAAGCTGCCTTATACCGAGGTCAGCGGGAAATGAAATGTAGAGAGCACAGTAGCCCTTCAAGACTACAGTGGCAAGTGATCACTGCAACAGCTAAACTAAATATTCTAACATCTGTGGCAGAGGAAACTCTACTAAGGCCCAAATGAACAAAATTAAACTTCTTATTAACATGGAAAGCTGCATGATGCTGAGTCTGAGCTTAGTATTGCGTACCTCAGCCTTTCTCAACCTTGGTTCCCCAGATGTTGTGGGACTACAACTCCCATCATCCCTGACCACTGGCCCTGCTAGCTAGGGATGCTGGGAGTTGTAGTTCAACAGCATCGGGCTGAGAAAGGCTTGTCTGCCCTGAGTGCCAGCAGCCCGGGAGGGTTTCAGGCAGGGACTCTGCCCCGCCCCGTCCGGAGAGGCCCCTGGAGGCCGAGCCCAGGCTCTTCCACGGCCGCTCCCCCGCCAGCCCGAGGGCCGGCTCTGCCCGCGCGGAGCACCTGTCACGCTGGCCCGGGCGACGCGCTGGACGATGGCCTTCATGGCTCCGGGCCCTCAGGAGAGTCGGCCGGCACCCCGGCCGGCGGAGCAGGAAGTGGCGTCAGGCCACTTCCGGGAGAGGCAGGAAGCGCCCTTGGCAGAGCTGCGAGCGACGGCAAAGTGCAGAGGGAGGCAGCCTCGCCAACTTCCGGGTCGCCTCGGAGGGAAGGAGCGGACTATAGGAGGCCCGGGAGGCGTCGCCAGGCGGAAGAAGAGCGGCTTGGAAGGACAGGAGTTTCAAACCGGAGCAGGGACTGCAGGTGGAGATTGCTGCTGCATTGTGTGGGTTGGACTAGATGATCCTTGGGTCCCCTTACAACTCTGTGATTGGTATGAGCTTTCGTGTCCATGCACACTCTATGATTCTATGATTCAGATACACTGTGCATGCACACGAAAGCTCATACCAAGAACTAACTTAGTTGGTCTTTAAGGTGCTGCTAGAAGGAATTTTTTTATTTTGTTTTGACTATGGCAGACCAACACGGCTACCTATCTGTAACTGGAACTCTGTGATTGTATGATATATTTATGTGTATGTGTATGTATGAAATATAGGAATATATGAAATATTATTTCAATATTTACTTGCATTTGTTCTCTCATTTTCCTTATTTTTATTTGTAAACTGCACTGGGTCCCCATCAGAGAAAAAATAATAAATTAATAAATAATCCTAGCAGTCTCTAACCCGACCCCAAAGGAAAAGGGGAAGAAAGTGAGCAGCATGTTTTCCTGCTTTTTCTAACTTATATCTTATTTCATAGAGGGGGGATACAACATTTCAAAACTGAAACACTAAAAAAGTGTGGCAGGTCTGCGGCATGTGAATGGTGTAGAAGGCTTCTGTATGCAGGGGGCAGTTTCAGCAGATTGAACTCTGAAACAGAATTTTTTTGTATGGGGACAGGGTGGATGGACACCTGCTTCAGTCCAGCCTCTAATCTAATTTACAAGAGGTTCATAATTGGTACTTTTTGCTACTGCTGACACAGCAAAAACAACGCGGGAGGCAGCAGTTAGAGTTCTTGGTCTCTGCAGCTACAGCAGGCGCCGTGATTCTCCAGCTCACCTCACCCCTGGAGGCACACTCCATTGTCTCTCAGGACAGTCTTATGCCAACAACTGGTTTGAGACGAATTTCCAGTTTTATTAACAGTAAATTATTTCTAAATATATAAAAATTAGCACATATAAACCTTGCCCCTTTTGGTGATGCATGAGTAGCCACTTTAGCAGATAAACTCCAAACCAGCAACAAGGCCCCTGCTCTCCCTTTCTTACAGTTCCTTCTTTTGAAGCAAGAATTCCCTCAAAACAAAAACAAAATTCCAATTGGAAATATGCCAAATTGAGATATCATCTGCTAGCGCTCCCGCTAGCAGAGATAATTAAGTAGTAATGAGAGGTGGTCAGGAGATAAGTCCCCTTTGAACTAAATGGGGTGTTGAAGGGCACAGCCTCAGATGTTCTGAAGAAGACAATCATCATCATGGGGAGGGAGAAAAATCTCTGGTGAGGAGAGAACGTCTACAGCGTGGCAAATATACTGGCTCGAGCACCAACTGGAAAGAAAGGGGTTTTCTAGTTGCCAGTTAAATAACACAGAGAGGCGAAAAGGCTGCAGGTGGTTAAAAGCAGTATCAGATAACAGGTAGAGCCCTTTCAAGCTTTAAATAATTTATTGCCTGGAAAGATTAAAATGGACTGGAGCCTGGAATTGCATATAACTTATTTTTTACGTCTTTTGTAAATCTTTGTTTCCTTGTGCTGAGCTGATGAAAAACGGAAGTGGGAATTTCTTACTGTCTCACATGATGCAGGGACGCGAAGACAGCCTTAAATCATGGCTACACGGAAAACATATCTGATCTTTGAACTCATGCAAGACCCAAGACCTGTTTAAAATGCAGTTAAAAGATGGTTAAGGAGACTGGGCTACAGATAAGAATGGGAGATGTAGAACCTGCAGACGGTGAACAGGAACTAGCTGAGGAAACACATTTATGGCTGCTGGAAAGGTGGGAGCTTATGATGGAATCTGCAGCAAGAAGAGCACAAGCCAGATCAAAGCATAGTTGTTTTTTACATTGAATGTGCTTTCAAAGCTGTGTCTGATAAGATTTGTGGAATAATGAATATACAAACAGAAAAAAGTCCCCCATCTGCTAGAGACTAAAATGATCAAAAGATTGAAAAAGAAAAATGACAATGATTTAATAATTTTACAGGCAAACAAATATGGATTACTATGTTTCTGAGCTTTGTTGGAACCAATGAAGAGAAACTCGCCACAGTGAACTGGAAAAATATTATTTTGGACATTTGAAGGTAACAGTAGTTAATGAAGAGCTACATTGAGAAAAGAATTATGGGTGCCTGGGAAGAAAATTTGGGACTACCATCTTTTTTTTAAAAAAAATTATTAACAACTTCAACATAACAAATTATCAAAACAAATAATCTTCATTATTCCCCCCCTTTCCACCTCCCCAGCAAACCCTCCCTCCCGCCTAAGACTTCCCTCAGCTCCTCTCCGATTTCTAAATACGTTAACCTCTGCATATTGTAAAACTGTATACATCCTTATAATATATGTCTACTATGATAACCCTCAATAAATTTGTGTGTTTATTCAAAACCTGCCAAGGAGTCCAGTTCATTTTGTTGTCTTCTTAAATAATTTATAAAAGGCTCCCATTCTTTTTTAAAGTCACAGTTGTCCTTGTGTTGCAATTTGCATGTCAATTTCGCCATTTCTGCATAGTTCATCAATTTCTCATGCCACTGTTCTTTTGTCGGGGTTCCTCATTCTTTCATCCTTGTGCAATCAAAACTCTTGCCGCTGTTGTAGCATACATAAATATTTTTTTTCCTTGGCAGTTCTTGTCCTACAATCCCTAACAGAAATGCTTCTGGGTTTTTTTTTTTATAAATGTCATTTTAAACATTTTCTTCAACTCATTGTATATCATTTCCCAATTTTTTTAAATTTCTCTGCATTTCCTCCACATATAGTAGAAGGTCCCTTCCTTTTCTTTACATTTCCAACATATGTTTGACCCAGTTTTATACATTTTTGCTATCTGTACTGGTGTTATATACCATCTATACATCATTTTCATATGATTTTCTTTCAGAAGAGAACAATCTGTAAATTTTAAATCTGTTTTCCACAGTTTTTCCCAATCTTCAAATTGTATGTTATGTCCTATATCTTGTGCCCATTTGATCATGACCGATATCAACTCCTCATCTTTTGTTTCCCATTCTAAAAGGTAAAGGTAAAGGTACCCCTGCCCATACGGGCCAGTCTTGCCAGACTCATCTCACTCTATAGGCCAGGAGCCAGCGCTGTCCGCAGACACTTCCGGCTCACGTGGCCAGCGTGACAAGCTGCATCTGGCGAGCCAGCGCAGCACACGGAACGCCGTTTACCTTCCCGCTGGTAAGCGGTCCCTATTTATCTACTTGCACCCGGGGGTGCTTTCGAACTGCTAGATTGGCAGGCGCTGGGACCGAGCGCACCCCGCCGCGGGGATTCGAACCGCCGACCTTTCGATCGATCGGCAAGTCCTAGGCGCTGAGGCTTTTACCCACAGCGCCACCCGCGTTCCCATTCTAGCGGAATACTATATGCACCCTTCAGCAATTTCACTTTCCCTTCTATGACTTCCTGAAATCTAGAAGTGGTGTAACTAAATCCTTTCTTGTTATCTTCTTTATACATCTCATGTAATTGCCTATAATGTAACCAACTCTGAAAATGATCTTTTATTTCCTCATACTCGTTTGAAAATTTGGGATTAGCAGAATGGAAAAAAGCTGGATATTTCTAGAGTGCATATGTTAAATATTTTGAATAATTGATAAACAAATAATTGGCAGATGGAAAAGTGGAAGCCTATTTTTTTCTTTTAATTTCCTCCCTCCCTCTCCTTTACTTTCTTTTACGATTGTTAATATTTGATAGCACTCCATTAACTTGGTTCTTATATGTTTTGATTTCTGAAGATTTATATTTGGGATAAATGAAGATATACATACAGAGAGGTGATGGATCGAAGAGAGGGACCTGTGTGAGAGACAGGCCAGAATAAAATTTCCTCAGGGTGTGAGGCTAAGGAAGGGGGAAGCGCTCCCTGCTGAGAGCTGGGAAAACTCACTTCTTTATCTGTGGATTGAAGATTCAGCTATAATTATGATAGAGGACTATATACACATAATTCTGTGCTTTATTATGTATCTTTTCTTGTTCTTCTCTCTCATCTCTTTGATTCTATTTGTTCTAGATACTATTTTATTGTATTGTGAAAACTAATAAAAATCTTTGGGGGGGGGAAGAATTCCCTCAAAACAGAGCTCTGTCCTCTGCAAAACAGGATACCTGGCCACCCTAGCTGCTGCCCAGTCACATCCAGTTTGCCCTGGTTTCTATGAGCAGACCATCCAGAAGGCTGGAGGTGGGGGGTGTCCCTCTTTAAAGACGGCTGGCACCTGTCCATGTGATGATGGGTTCACCACTCTTGGTCCAACTTCTCTTCAGTTACGTTTCACCAGCCAGGAAAGGCAAAGTTCCAGGCAATGTGGTTGAATACATTTGTACAAGTATCCTGTCCACATCATCAGGCTGCATTAACTAGAAACGGCCCCATAACACTGGACCACGCACTGCATTAGACACCTTGGCTGGATTTACTGTAATAGCAGCATCTTAAGACACTATGAGGTCAAGCAACTGTCCTCAGAATGCCTTGCAAGCTGCTTGCAAATCATCACCCTGTGTTCCTGGTGCCCATCATTTCCAGACCACTTGCAACAACTCTGCCTAGCCAACTCCTTGGTGATGCATGCTAGGATTCCTTCACTGCCTCCTTAGCTTAATCTATATACAGCCCTTCATACATGGATCTCAGGGCAGTTCACAGCATAAAAACACATGATAAAACCAAAAATACATAATAAAAACATCAACAAAACACACTAGTAACTCCCCTCCCCACGCCCAATTGAGGTGCTAACAATGTGGGATATAGGGGTGATGAAAGCTTAGGAACACTTCTGTTCCTCTTTTATTGAGATTTTGGTATGTTATGTTGTTTTGATTATTTTGTACATTTTCTTCTATTAACAGGTGTTTTGGGGGAGATTTGAGCTGAAAAGCAGCACAGTATATAAAAACCCCATAATAATAATGTTCCAATAGATATCAAATTTTAATAGGTCACAAAAAACTCAAATTCAGTGAGGCAGTCTAGAAAACCCATTGATTTTTCAAAGCAACTGCTGATAACATATCTGTTATTTCAGACTGGGTTTCATGTGAGTTTAGAAAATATAAAACATACTGACATTTTATGTATCTTGATAATTTTTGCTCAGAATCATTTATTTTTCTGATCTAGTACTATCATCAAAATATGACTGTATGTAATTATGCAGGCGAGTTGACAGCGGCACAAAGTTTGGTTTATAAGTTGTCGTCACGTTGAAAGTAAAGCCTTTCTCTGCTGTTCTAAACATAACAATTTTCCTCCGTCCATCTTCTGAAACATATTTGGTCAATCCAGTTGCATTCTCTAAATGCAGAAAAAAGAAAAGAAAAGGCAAAAGTCCCACTTCATAAGAGTTCCTAAGAGAAAAAACTATTTGTTTTTTGCTATTCATCGTTTTTTGAAGCATCGTGATGGATGAGACAATATATTTAAAAAACGAATGAATTATTTTACACATATTTAACTTACACAAGGACACTTCCAAGTGCATTGCCAAAGCACTAACGATTGCTGCCATCAAGTTCTGCACAAAAACCTTACTTTGAAATATAGGGAGTTATCACTAAGTTGGTCCCAGACAATAAACAATTCAAAAATTAATAATTCAAGCGCATTTAATTTGACACCCATTAGCTAGTGTGGCAATGGGCAGGTGGTCTGCACAACTTCAGAGCTTGCAGACCTTTCCCTTCAGGCGTACCCCGCCCCCTGCCCCGGTCAAGCAGCTTCGGGAAGCTGCTTCTCCTGTCACAGAAGAAAGCATGAGGCCATTTACAGCATCAATATTCGAAGCAAGCAAGGCCCCTTCTCCCCACGCTCAGAGGCAAGCGGCCCCCGTCTCCTACCGAGCAGCCGCTCCTCCTCGGTCTTCTCCCTCTCCTCCTTCGCCGCCTTCTCCTTCGCCACGCGGGAATACGTGTAGATGTAGATGGAGCCCAGGATCGTCCACACGCCGAAGGTGTACACCATGGCGGGCCGGCTGCTCACGGCCTTCCAGGCCTGCCACAGATTCATCCCGCGCCGCCTCTCTTTCTTGGAAGGGCTCCTTCCAGTGTCCGGAACTTGGGAGACGGGGAAGGGGGCAGGGGGGAGGACCAGGCCCGCGCTCCCCGCTACGCACTTCCGCGCCCACTTCCTGCCCTTTTATTCGCCCCTCTGGCCTCCCTCGCTCGTTGGTCCCTCGGACTTGACTCCGCCCCTTCGCGTGCCGGGCGAAATGCTTCATTCCCATTGGCCGCGCCTGGAGCCAATCGCTCGCCTTTCCCTGCGACCCGGACGCGGCCGAGATGATGGTCTGATGGTTCTTTCATCACCAGCAATCATAATTTTTCTTCTTCTTTTAGATCGCCCTTTATCCGAAAATTTCAAGGCGGTTCCCAGCATAAAATACAGAATGAAACCGCAAAGTACATGATAAAAACACAAACCAAACCAAGAACTCCTCCTCCTGCAAATACACTTGAGAGGACACAGCGGCGCCTCGGAAGGCTCGTTGTCTTCTAAATAAGCCTATTGACGGGGCTGCGCGGGGGAATTTTGGGTTGTAAGCCGTTTTGTGTTGCCTTGGGCAAGATAAAAAGCGGCCAACGAATTTAATAGTAGTAATAAACTTCGGCGCCGAATGTTTTAATGGCAGCTGCGGTTAAGCAGCACCGCGCCTGGCCCCAAATGGTAGAAGCAAAAAGAAAAGAAAACTGCAGATAAGGGTCTCGTTTCCTGGGGAGAATATAGTTGTCAGGGAATAAAAGTTCTAAAAGCATTTCTAAGAAAACTAACCCAAATGTCCGCACCTAAATGTCAACACTCTGTTGTTTCCACCCCACTGTTGTTTTCCACCCCACTTTTGCTCATGCAAAAACATCTGGGTTAGGGTGGGCCCTCACAGGGCTCTTGCAAGAATTTGCTAGCTGCTGCCACATCTTACTTCTCTGGTGCTCCTGCTGCAGGTGCTGTCCACCCACCCCGCTGCTGGAGAAGTGAGAAGCAGCATCTTGTGGGGCTCTACAAGATCTCACTGGAAGCCACAGCTGTTGCTTCTTGCTTCTGTTGAGGTAAGGTGGGAGCAGGTGGGGCACCCATGGGGTGTTGCCCCTGGAATTTTGCCGCCCAAGGCAGCTGCCTCAGTCTGCCTCATGGACAGGCTGGCCGTATTACAGGTGTGCACTGGGGTCAAGACAGCTCAAACAAACTTACAGTGGAGGAAAGTGTTTTGCAGCAAACGGTGGAGTCAGTGTCAGAGGACTGTGAAAGCCACTGAGGAGAGAGGATTAACAACAGTGCAATCTTAACCAGTCTATTCAGAAATAGGTCAATGGGGTTTCTCTTAAGGCAGCAATCCTAACTCAAGTTGCTTCTTTGTGTAGCCAGTTTTGGGATTGAAATGCTAACAAGCAGCTGCCTCCCAATCAAGTAAATAAATAAAAATATTCAACAGACATCAATTGTGTTGAAGATAACCCGGTCCTGCTCCCCTAAAATAAATCCTGGCTATGCCCGTGCCCACCCCCCTTTTTTTCTTCTTTCACTCCCAAGTAGGAAATCAGTTGGGTTGCACAAGATTGTGCAGTTGGGTTGCACAACAACAACTTTCAAGGACAGGTCTATTCTCCCCCACTCCCTTAAAATACATACACAGTGATGCAGTTTGAACTTTAGGGTTGTTAAGTAATCCCTAATCACTCCCTCACATTGTCATATTCTGGCAGCAGTTCTAGGAGAAAGTGGGGCAGGAGAAGGTTAGAGTCTACTGACACGTCTGTTGCCTGAGCAGCCTCTCTTTCCGCTGCATCCTGCACAACAGCCAGTGTGGTGTAGTGGTTAAGAGCGGTAGTTTCGTTATCTGGGGAACCGGGTTCGCATCTCCGCTCCTCCACCTGCAGCTGCTAGGTGACCTTGGGCTAGTCACACTTCTTTGAAGTCTCTCAGCCCCACTCACCTCAGAGTGTTTGTTGTGAGGAAGGGAAAGGAGAATGTTAGCCGCTTTGAGACTCCTTCAGGTAGTGATAAAGCAGGATATCAAATCCAAACTACTACTACTCCTCCTCCTCCTCCTCCTCTTCTTCTTTTCAGAGTGCCCGGACTCTCCCTCCTCCCAAGCCCTGGCTCCTGCCTTGTGGGTGGCATGACAACCCATAAATCACTGGTCCTCTCTCCTGGGTCACTTCCCTGGTCCCCTGCCTTTGCCACACACACTTCAGAGCCCTGCCAGTCCCTGACACCTGTCCTGAAAGTTCAGACTTAAGGAGAAATTATTTGGAATATCTGAGCCTAATTCCTCCCAATATTCCCATTAAAGTTCAGACATGCCTTAAGTATGAATGCTTGAACAATTATAAGAAAACTGATTAAATATGATACTGAACAAAACTAACATAAAAAACCTCACCACATAGGAGCTCAGGAATGACAATTTTGCACTCAGTAGTGACTCTTGACGAAGGGTTGGAACACAGAAGGAAAAGTATCATCAGTTCCACCCTTCCCATCCACTGAGTAATTTACTGCCTTATGCAGAAAGTCCAGTAGGAACATGTCAGTTTTAGTGGGTGATAATTGTAGACAATTTGCTGCCCTTTACTAGTATCTGAAAATCTTTTGACTGCGGAAGGTGTTTCACATTGCGTAACTGTAGGACTAGCCTTGCCCCTGTACCAGGTTTTCAAAGTTCCTACATTTAGGGGAATCTTTTCATACTGATTTGTCAGCCAATAGATTCTATGGAGGAATCCAGGGGCCATTCTAAACAATACAGTTTGTATGGGGTGCTAGTCAGCCAGACTTACAGGACCTAACACTCTCTAATTGTATATTTCAGGGGGAAACTGGTAGCTGTAGAGAAAATAGTTGTCAGTTGCTTTCCTTGCTATTACTAAACTTTTCATCAAGGAAGCCCAGAATTCATTGGAGCATAGTCAGAACACCCCTCCCCCTCAAAAAGGGAAAGCAAGCAAGCCCTGCACACTTTCCATAGATCACTGAATTACAGACTGCTATTGGCTTTTCTAGTGGAGATATGGTAGATGGATGTGAAGCACCATTTTAAAATAGGAGGTGCAGCTTCCATTCTGGTAACGAACAGGCAAGTGCATACTTAAATCACAAAACTACAATAGCAAAAATGCATATTCATCTTCCTGTTTGTGTTCTGTCCTGCACTACACATTTGACCCAAAATATAGCAAGAAAAGCTCAATGGCATTTTTTTCTTCTATCCTGTGAAAACAGACCAATAGCAAAGTCAGATGCCGCCTGTAAATTTACTGCTATTTTTGGCACATAATACTCACATTCTTTATCTTCCTGTTCATACAACTAAGCTTTCTTAGCTCCCCATGGAAAACTCTGTGCCTTATTATAGTTGATTCAGATATATCATGTAACTAAATACGCTGAACACACAAATAAAAATGACACCTTACAGAAAGAAATAAGCAATTTATCAGGGATTTAATAGATTTAGTATTATTACTGTGGTTCACAATAGAAAAAGGTTAAAAATATCAGGAGCTGTCACATTGTCTCAAGAAATACTATGTTGATTCACACTGAAAGATCAAGAGAATAAGAAGGCTGAACAGCTAAATGTTCATAATGAAACAACTCTTCCTCTTTTCTCCCTCACCAGCCAACAGCTAACATCATCAGCCTCTCAAGCCAGGGTTTCAGTAGCACCTCAGCCCACTCCACCAGTTAGAAAAGGTAAAGACTACATCCACAACTATAGAATGGCACAGGTGAATTCCCTTTGATTCTGGGGGCACAACTCAGGGATTGTACACATGAGTCAATGCCTGACATCCTTCGTGGCATGACCACAAGGCTTGAGGGCTGTTGCCAGTTCTAGTAGACAGTTTCAAACTAGATGGATTAATGATTTCTCAAGTCTAAAGCAGCTCCGGGTAGCCCTTCCTTCCCCTTATAGCCTCCTAATTCACTGCATTGCCTACTTAATTGTAGGCAATACTCTTGTCGGTAAGATATATTTTCAAAGGTAAAGTAAGAACAGGGGCTTTTCCCCAGAAGCTATTGGCCCCTTATACAATATCCAGAGTATGTGCCCAGATTTGAAATTTACAGCTACACTAAACAGCTCATAAAAGCAGAAAAAAAATCTTAATACCAATTTGGAAATGTTGGGTGTTTCTTAAATAAAACTGTTTAGAACTTCTATTCAGTTCCTTTTAACATGCTCATGCCAAAGTTTAACTGCATTTATGCAAACCAGGCAATTAAGAAGTTAGCTAGTGACAGCGCCAAGCATCAATACCTTCCTCAATTATTGTTATTACTATTTTTAAGTACAAGTAAAAAAAGGTGAGTTATAGGAGACAACAGGTGAGATAATTCATCATTTTGTAATAATGACATGAAGGAAAAGGTAGAATTGGCAGAACACAAACAAAAGGAATACAAATAAGTTAACTCTAAAATAAAAAACTCCCTCACATCTTTGTTATGTGGAATCAATAAGAAAAATCAATTGAAGAGAGGGGTAGGAATGTTATCAGTTTCTTGGCAGGTTGTAATCAGTAGCATGATTCACTTAGTTCAATGATTTTTTGAGATTTCTTCAGCAGGTCAAAATTATGATGCACTTGAAACAGCCAGTTTCTTCAGATGATCCATGAATACCTGCAGACTAACATCATCTGTTAGGATTGGAGCACCAGATTCCTGGAAAAAGAAGTTACATTTTAACACCAAAACCAAAGCTAATGTAACCAGTGGGCGGCCGGGGGGGGGGGGGGTAACTGGACAGATTAAGTGCAATTAATCATAGAATACAAAGCTATCTAATTTAGCTCTACTAATCTATGTTACAATTTTTATTCTAATTTCTCACAGGCCTTATACTAGACAGACTTAACTAAATTTTTCTGGAAGGTTAGCTATGTTTGCTGTTTTGCTACAACACAGACTAAATTTTGCAGCAACTTAAAGACTACATTAATTACGGCGTAAGCTTTTGTCAACTAGAATCCACTGCAGATGTATTCAATGTAATTCTGTTGCAAGTATGTACACACTGATGGTATGCAGAATGGATGGTATGAATGCACCAGGATGGATAAAAATCAATGATGTATGTCCAATAGCCAATGATGATTTAAGCTGGAGTCCGTTATCATCTAGAGCAGTGTTTCCCAACCGGTGTTCCACGGCACACTAGTGTGCCGCGAGACGTTGCCTGGTGTGCCGTGGGAGGGAGGCGGGCGAGTCGGGCGGAGAGAGGCCTTAGGCGCCCTGCAGAAAGGCGTCCTCTTTGTGGGTGGGTTCTCCCCCCTCCCTTAGCGCATCGTATTTAGTTGGGGATTCTGGAGAGGGGGGCGGGGGCGCGCGGGCCCCGAGCGGAACAGACGCGCCGTCGTCCCCACCTCCCTCTCCTCAGTAGCTCCGAGCTGACTGACTGAGGGTGGGACGCGGCCAGCGGCGTCCTCTCTCTCTCTCTCTCCGCCTCCCAGCACCGCTTTTCCCGAGGCGGGCGCGCGCCTAAGGCTGAATGGGAGCAGCCTGGAGGCTTGGCGGCCTCTCAGCAGCTCATGACGGGCGTCCCCGAGGCGGGAGGTGCTGAGCAGGGGCTCTGCGAGAGGGCGCGAGGGATGCGTGGTGGTGCCTGCGCGCGTGTGACTTAAGAGGGCGACCTGCTGCCTCTCCTCTCTCTCCCCTCCCTCCCCTCATGGGCACGGAGTCCCCGGCACAGCTTGGCGCTACTACAGCTACAGCTGCTGCTGCTCCTGCTTGGATGAAGGCGGCTGCTTCTTCCTAACGCCCAGCCTCTGAGGGACCGCAGTCTCCCGCCCTCTTTTTTTTTTTTTTTTGGCGGGATGCTGAGGTAAAGGATCCCCTCGCGCGCGGGCGGGCATCTCTTTGGGCAGGGCGCCTGTGGAGGCTTAAGGTGGGGAGTGTGGAGGGGTTGCCGCTTGCGAGGGGAGGGTTCATATTGTATTGGGCTGCGGTGTGGGCGACACGGCTCTCCAATGGCCAGCCCGCGGAGGAACATTGAGTTGGAGCATTTCGAGGAGAGGGACAAAAGGCGCACTGAATAAAGTATTTTATAATTTTTCATATTTCTGTTTACTTACTATTTCATAATAAAGTAATTATAAAATACTTTCTTTGTGTTTATTTGATTCCTATTAAAGAGAGTTACTTTATAATATAGTCAATATAGGCACAGAGTTAATTTTTTAAACATTTTCTAATGGTGGTGTGCCTCGAGATTTTTTTCATGAAACAAGTGTGCCTTTGCCCAAAAAAGGTTGGGAAACACTGATCTAGAGGACCACAGGTTCCTCATGACTGATGTACACTATATTTGATTCCCGCCCCCTCAAAACACTGCAGAATATCCTAGTTCCAATTTGTGTATTTTTATGTCACACTTCTTACAGCATACTGTATTGGCTGTCCCACAGCAACTGGAAGACTGGATGAAAGGGGATGAAAACCAAGCCTCCTGAATACCAAAAACAATGCCCACATCCCTACTCCCTAATTTTGATGTAGTAAATTAAACTGTGAATACATATACAGAATAAAAATATACACTTTAAACACAGGAGTAGGTATTTCATTACTTACTTGTCCCCATGCATAGAGATTATTATGAGTCTGCGAAGGATTCACTTTAGACAAGAGAAAGCGTGCCTATAAAAGCCAAAATGAGAAAGTTGGTTAGACATAATACTAAATGAAATATCAAGCTTATCACTATATCCTAAATGTCCATGTGAATTTGTCAAGTGATTGCATGTACAATGGTACCTCTGGTTACATACTTAATTCGTTCCGGAGGTTCGTTCTTGACCTGAAACTGTTCTTAACCTGAAGCACCACTTTAGCTAATGGAGCCTCCCACTGCTGCTGCGCCGCAGCCGCGCGATTTCTGTTCTCATCCTAAAGCAAAGTTCTTAACCCAAGGTACTATTTCTGGGTTAGCGGAGTCTGTAACCTGAAGCGTATGTAACCTGAAGCTTATGTAACCCAAGGTACCACTGTATACTGCTCTTCTCAGCTCAAGATAAATAAAAAACAGGGAACTTTCACAGAAGAGGAACTTGGAAGGAAGGAAGAATTCTGCCACTACAAAAAACTAGTCTGCTGATTTTAATAGTTCAAATGGTTACTGGCATATTTCAAGTAAATGATTAGAAAGAAGTAATACACATTTGTTTGGGCGATGACATCTCTCAAGTATGAAATCAGTTAAAATGATACATGCCTTCAACTATAGAGGACTGTAATGTGCTCAAGATGTTTGGGAGTTTCTCTTAGTTCAAAAGGCAGCAGTCTGCTTACTGAAAAAGCAAGCTAATGGCTGCCTTTTGAGCTAAGAGAAACTCCCAAGCATCTTACGCACATGACAAAGCAGCACACCAAGCCAGCCCAGCTGTTTACTCTGAGATTCCCTGTTGCAGTGGGCAGGATACAACTTACTGATGAGCTTGTGTTTTTGGATCGTCCAATAGATATTTATGTTGGTTGGTTGGTTGGTTGGTTGATTGATTGATTGATTGATTGATTGTGTGCTACATTGAGGGCTCTGTACACCCATGTTTGGACAGAAACCTTAAAATAAATTACCGGTATATCCCAATGAAAAATGTAGAAGTTCACAGGATAAGAATACCTGTTATTTTATTTAACCTCAACACTGGATAGCTCAGTCAGGTAGGACATGAGACTCTTGATCTCAAGGTTGTGGATTCGAGTCCCACATTGGGCAAAGATTCCTGCATTGCATATCTGGCATATGAGATTATATTATGAGGCATCTTGCCTTTGTTGGTTGAAGGAATGGATGACATTAGAGAAGTCACATATTTTAGACTTAGAAGGTCATGATAATATTTTTGGGTAGCACCCTTGTTTATGGTACTAAAAGGTGAAAGTTCACAAAGGATTTACAAGCCATATAATTATGAAAAATTTGTACAGAGTATGGGATAAAGTTTATTAGAGGTAAGAACACCATTTTGGCTCTCACTTCTGGAAGCTATAGCGGTAAAGAAAAAGAATATGGTAGAAGTGTGGACAACTTATAGAAATTTATTAAAACGAGCGAGGAGAGTATAAATTAAATGAATTTAAAGAATTATCTGGGAAATTAACAACACGGTTACAATGTCATCATCTGAATAAAGTATTTTAAAAAAGATTGGAGTGTAATGTAAAAATGTTGTCTAAAATGTATAAAACATTGGAATGGGAGACAAAGGATGAGCAAGCAAAATCCTCAAAGATACACTGCGCACAGATATTGGTCATAGATATAGAAGCATGGGAACAATTGTGGAATTTGGATATAAAATTTACAGCATGCTATGGTTTAAGAGAAAATTATGTGAAAATTATATATCGTTGATATCTAATACCAAAATGGCAAGAATGTATAAATTTAAATCAAACAAATGTTGGAAATTTAAAGAGAAAGAAGGTTCTTTTTATCATATGTGGTGGTATTGTAGTAAGGTTAAAGCTTACTGGGGAATGATATATAGTGAATTGAAAAAGATGTTCAAAATAACTTTTATTAAAAAAAACCAGAAGCTTTTCTTTTGGGAATTATAGGGACAGAACTACCTAAATTGTATAGAAATTTATTTATGTATGCTACTACAGCAGCAAGAATGTTACTTGCCCAAAAATGCAGAAGCCCCAGTAAAGGAAGAATGGCTACAAAAACTTATGGAATATACAGAAATGGTGAAACTTACCAGAAGAATAAGAAATCAAGATAACAAACTTTTTATAAAAGAATGGAAATGGTTTATTGAATATTTACAGATAAATTGTAGACAGATAAAGACATTAGCAGGATTACTGTAATAACCTGCAGATTTATAAGAGTATATATTTATGGTAGATAATTAAAAGAGTAAGTTAAATGAATTTGGATACACAGAAGATATTAAAAAATACATTTAAGGAACCACAGAAAGAGGGGGAAGTCAAATTTTGGAATGTTAAATTGATTGTAAAACTAATGAAATGTATAAATTTGAAAAGTATGAATAAAAAACTAAATAATAATAAAGATTCCTGCATCGCAGAGGGTTGGACTATATGACCCCCATGGGCCCTTCAAACTCTATGATTTTATGTGGGGAGGAAAGCCCAACTATAAGATAGTAGAATGTAAACGTCTGGTACTAAATGAAGATGCAGAGGCTCTATTTAAGCAGTGGGGAATGCATAGTCAATTCCTTATTAAGCTATGAAGCAGACTGGGTGGCCTTGGGCAGGTCTTCAGCTTTGATACAGTCATACCTCATGTTACATCCGCTTCATGTTACGTTCTTTCAGGTTATGTCCCGCGGCAACCCGGAAGTACCGGAAAGGGTTACTTCCAGGTTTCACCACTCGCGCATGCGCAGAAGCGCAAAAATGACACCATGCGAATGCGTAGAAGCAGCAAATCGCAACCTGCGCGTGCGCAGATGCGCCGCTGCAGGTTGCACTCTTTTCATATTGCGAACGGGCCTCCGAACGGATCCCGTTCGCAACCAGAGATACCACTGTACTAGCCTACACTACAGGATAGCTGTATAGAATCAGTGTTCTAAGGTTCCTGGAGGAATCTTAAAATAATCAACAGAACAGCCTGAGAGAATAAACAGATGAGCAAGAGGTACAAACTGTATCAAAACAAGTAACTCCCAGGAGTTGACATCCTAAGTACAGTACAGTATGACCAGTACAGTAACCTTTAGTGCAAGAAAGAAACATACATTTTATAGCGTGGCTGTGGTACACACTTATTAATATGGCTGAAGATAAAACAAAATCCTTTCGGACTCTAAATAAACACTAGGTATCGGGACCTGTTCAAAATCCACTTCTACATATATTTCTGTTAAGTGTCATCACACACCTTTGTAATGCTCTGCCTTACCTGACTGCTTCCATGCTCCGTGTTAATGTAACGTGGCATTGGGAATCTTGTCTGCAGAATTTCTTGAGCATCATCCAGTGGAGCTTGCAGTAAGTGCTTGAAGTTTTCATATTCAGGCATATCTTGATAGCCAGCTTTACGCCACTGGGCAATAGTCTGAAAGGAAAGAGAATGAGGGATTAAAGTATTTCAACTTTTATTATTAGGTACTGACGGACAAGCCTGTTTTTGCTTCATAATCTATGGTTTGTGTTAGTGCAGAATCTTCATCTCACCTTGTTCAGACATAAAGGAGAAGCAAGATGTTTGGAATGGGCCCTGTGCAGTCCCGGGCCCACATGATTCACATGGGAGCACGATCCAGAAGTGGCACATCCCAGTTTTGCGATGGGACATGTTGGAGAGTATGGTGGCACCATTCACGTAACAAAAACTACCACAAAGATATCAACATTTGCAAAAGTAGGGGGTCCATGGCTTGGCTTTTGAAAAACAGGAGGTCCACTTCCGGTGCAGCCGCCATGGCGAACAGTGGATCCCACAATAGTGGATGCCAGCCGTGCAGTTAATTAAGGATAATCTGGGAGTAATTATCCTTGCAAGCCCCACACCAGGGTCGGGGGGGGAGCTTTCACTCGCGGATCATCCAATAACTGCCTCTTGCTCCGATGGAATGTGGGGGCACGGATGCAGAGTACATAGCACTGCACGTATTGGAAACTCCCCAATGCAGTCGCCATGAGCAGAGGTACTTCTGTTTCTTTTAAGATGGATCTGAATTTGGACTTAAACAGATGTGTTCTGGGTGAAGGAGAAAGATAACTTGCTAAATGAATCAGCTACTGAGTGCCAAGGTTTTGATCTGGAGAGGACTCTCATCGTAATTGGAATGCTATGTAAGTGAAGGGGAGCCTTTCTTCTCTTTTTACATTATATTTACATTATATTTGCTGGGCTATAATTCGACAAGGCTTCACTGAAGAAGAATCAATTAATTACTAATGGAATGAAATTATTAATGGATTATAACTATATATGGAATGCAAGAGGGATTCAACAAGAACTTATAATTTTCTTTACGGAGTACTTGAAAGAATAGACTGTGTGAAATACTGTGATGACTTGTGACATTGCCTACTAAAGAGGGCTCTAATTTTGATTTATTATGGTTTTGGCAAGACACCAGCTTGTTAGAAGGTTGGAACAGTTCAAAGGAGACAAATGCTGGAAGTAAGCCAGGAGTCACGGCTGGACGCTGGAGTGCTTTCAGTTTTGGAGAGGCAAAATGGAGAAACTGTGGCGTAATAAGAAATAAGTCCTCAAAGGAGGGGCAATGTTGAAGAGGATTGATTACAACACAAAGGAAAAGAAGAATGTAAACAAATATTTCACACACAAAAATACAAGATATAAATTCCCTCTGCAACTTAATGGATATGGATTTGTTAAATGTGAACAAAAATCATCATACTAGTGGCTGCTAAAACAACGGATTAAGATCGGAATTGTGGTATTTGGACTATAAGAGAATTGGAGCAGGACCAAGGAATAACATCAGCTCCTGATAGCTGGAACACAGGAAGTCATCCAAAAACATTGAATTCAGGACTGATTAATTGGCTCTTTTGATTGCATTATGATTTAGTATGATTTGGTATTGTATTAATGTGGCCTCCAATGGACTGTTATTAATGAAAAATTAATTTAAAAATTTTAAAAAGAAAAAAGAAAAACAGGAGGTCCACAGTACTTGGCTAACCACTGCTATAGAACATATTTCCTTTTCATAAAGGCCTGCTTTAACTGTGGTTTGGCACTATGCCTAAGCCAAAAACATTGATTAAACACACACCCCACTCACCAAATTATAAAGGCACAAGGCAAGAGCATCTGGGAAAACAAACAAGAATATGGATCCCAGAATAATTATCCAATAAAGTCGTACCTTGGAAATGAAATGAAATCCATTCTGAAAGTCTATTCAACTTCCAAAACATTCAGAAACCAAAGTGTGGCTTCTGATTGGCTGCAGGAAGCTCCTGCAGCCAATTGGAAGCTGCAGAAGCCCCGTTGGATGTTCAGCTTTCAAAAATAGTTCGCAAACCAGAATAGTCACTTCTGGGTTTGCGGCATTCAGGAGCCAGAACGTTCGAGAACTAAGCTGTTCAAAAACCAAGGTACGACTGTACATAAAAGATAATAAAATAGACAATATATTTTCAGGAGCTTGTTAAACTTTTTAGAACCTCACAGGAAGCATTCAGTTTCAACAAAAGGTTATCAGACATTACCTCACCAAGGTAGATAACAATCTGGAAAAAAGAATCCATCAGGAGGATCCTATCGGCAAGAATGCTGCTGCTGTCCAAAAGTACAGGCTAGAAGCAGAAGAAAAGGAAAAAAATAATCACATTAATCTTATTACAAAAGTGAAGTGGAATATAGCTTTTGTAAAACCTCAACTTTCAAACAACCAAACTAAACAGAAAATAGGCAGATTCTCAAACAACTTCCCTCCACCCAAAGAGGAAATCAATTACATATTTTTTAACATAGCATCTTTTACTTCTACCAAATATTAATAGCTACCATATTTTTCGCTCCATAAGACGCACCTGACCATAATACGCACATAGTTTTTAGAGAAGGAATGCAAGAAAAAAATATTCTTTAAAGGGAGTGCTGAGCACAGCCTGTATGCATCCCAGGCTCTGCTCAGCGCTCCCTTTCACGAGCTGCGTGGAGCGTATGTGCGGCACTTGCAGGCTTTTCCCCGAGGAGGGGAAAAGCCCCCAGGAGCCACACACATGCTCCACACGGCTCTTTAAAGGGAGCGCTGAGCAGAGCCTCCCGCCTGCATTCGCTCCATAAGATGCACAAACATTTCCCCTTACTTTTTAGGAGGGAAAAAGTGTGTTTTATGGAGCGAAAAATACGGTACTTCTCAATATTATGCTGGTATCTTCTACTCAAATCAAGATATATAGCTTCAGCACACTTATCAACTGTTAGTAGATATCAAAACCTCTGGACCCCACTATTTGAGGGGCGCAAATTCCTCACCCTGCCTTTTAAATACTATAACACAGATTTCATTTCATTAGAGTTTTTATTCTTCAGTAACTAAGAACAGAGAACAAATATTTTAGATCTTCTAACAATTCAGGATGCACATTTTCACCAAAATATACACACAGTAAGATTCTAAAAACAAACATTTTGATATTTTGGGGTCATTACTCCTAGCTTAACATGTGTCCCAAAATATACAGAAGTATCTACTATAACTTTGGACTGAACAAAAGCAAATCACCTCAGGTGGTCCATAAAATGAATAAGAATAGAGTATAGGCTGGATCATGATGAGAGACTGAGTCAGATCCTGTCTGGCAAAGTTATGACGGTAATAGGAAGATTCATCTGGGCTGTTATTGAACACTTGAAGAAATGGAGATCGCCGCAAATGGAACATGAACTACATGGGACACAGAAAATGGTAGAGATTTTCAGTAGAATACCAATCAAAATTACTACCATAACATTTCCTCCTCTTTGTTTGCATTCAACTCTCTGAATTAAGTCAGTGAATGTCACACAAACACATCATTGTTTTAAGAATTTGTTTAATCATCATAAGAGTCTTGGAATCCCACTGTTATCTCCTATCAATTGTTCTAATTTTTTTAAAGTTCCAAAAAATATCCTCTTACCTGGGGATACAAAGAGAATGAATCAGACAATCTGAAAGAATTTGGATCATCTTTGTTGTATTGGCCAAACTTCTGACACTGTTGGAGATATATAGTAATAAAACCTTAAATGTTTTAAACATTATAATGTAACATAACATAACAAGAAAAGAAATAGATCACATCATATTACCAAGAAATTTGAAAAAGCATGTTTATTTCATCACATAATAGAATAAAATTTGTCACAGATGGATTTAGTAAAGCAGTTTAGTTTAAAATTACTAATGGAGAAACTGATCCTTAGATAATCAAGTGTTTATATCACATCAACTGCATAACATCAGGAGTGGGAAACCTGTGGCCCTCCAGATGTTGCTGGGACTGGTGATAGCTAGAATCCAATAACATCTGGAGGGCCACAGGTTCCCCATCCATGCTTTTCTGCTCACTCCTGGAAACTGTCACTCATTCTACAATAACAAAACACACAAGCTCAATTTAGACACCTGAGAATTTTACTTAGTGGCCTGGCTTTGAACTACCATCTCAGCTAGCAAGGCAAGATATGAACAAGCATTTTGACTGTACTCAGTGCCCCTTTGCTCTTCCCTTTGTGAGAGCCACAATTAAGTCAAGAAATCTCCAGTTAACCACACTTTCTTGTTTCCTTTGAATCAGAAAATTATGGTTACTAGTTTTCGACAAGCCAGGATGTTAAACAATGGTTTGAAGCTTGTTAAGATCAGAAGTTGGGGGAACTTGGGTTAGTTTAAATTATGATTAGTTCATATAAGCCAAGACCATACCATGGTTTAAAATCCTGGCTTATTCATTGATCAAAGTTTACTTTACGCGTACCGATTTATCACTGAGTTCAGATGTAATAGGAAATGCTGAATAGTTTAAAGGGGAAGGCCATTTCTTTTGCTCTCTTTGTGGCCATGCCAGAGGAAAAGAGGTGAGGGGAATATGCAAGCCTGTGAGTTGTGTAGGCTTGTTCTTGTAATGTTAAAATAGAGTTCAGACTTGTTTGAACTAGCCCAATGTTTTAGATTTAGCCAATGGATTTGGAATGGATTATTCAAATTTTGTTTCATACCAGCTGGGCTTTAAAAAACCCCACAATCTGAAACATTTCCACCAGAATGCAGTCCAATCAGCTTAAACAATAATTGAGTCCTAAGATTACACAGGCTTACAATTAATTATACTCACAAGTCTGATTAGCTGCCTATCCAGCCATCGTAGGACATCAGGCCCTTCCTCTGATTCAGCTCTATAGACACCGAGTCGAGCCATCAGGACAGCAGCTGCTTCTTGGTCAAATGCAGCTTCTATGTGCTGCAGCTGACTCTGTGCATCTGCCCAACTAAAAACAGCAACAACTGGTACACATAGATTTTTGAAGATTAAAGGACACACCAAACTCCCTCCCAAATTCCTGAAAAAGTATACACCCTGTATGAAGCAGCAACACAATATAAACATGAAGCCAATACACAGCCAAATATCACCAAGTTGTTCTCACTTTCTAGCAACTGTAGTCACACGAATGCGCCTCTGTGTGCTGGAATGCTGATAATGTGTAACAAACTGGACAGCCCCTCTGCCACCCTGAGGTATTGGTGCATTGTGCTGAAAACCAGACAAACAGAAGTTTCCTTTAGGATATTTTAAGGGCAGGTAGAAAACATCATGCAGTTACAAAATGAAAACAAAATAAAAGCAGTATGGCATACTCAAAATCAACAGTTTCTTAGAGCCACCAAAAAACAACAACATTATTGTGCAGGCCAAACTAATGAGAAATAGACTGCCAGTGTAATCTTATGAATGTTTATTCAGAAGTAAGACTCACTGAGCTCAATGAAACTTACTTCTAATAAGTGCTTAGGATTGCAGCTTAATCAAGTCTAATTAATTACATTATGAGAAATAGTTAGAACAGGGTGGTGGCAACCCCCACTCAAAGGAAATAAGGATGCAGCTTGGAATCATACTTTCTTAAACTTGAAGCATTGCTCAAAAAGAGCAGCTATAATTTCTGGATGGAAAATTTGCTTGACTTGAATAGCACAGTAAAAAATGTTTCATAATGTACATACAACATTAAAGGCAAATAAATAAATAGGCGGGCTCACCTGGTTTACTACTTCAAAATAAATGGCTAGAGTTGTGGTGGGGTCAAGGCTACAAATCTTCCACTGGCATGTGCCACCAATCCCAAGTTCCTATAAGAGAATCCAAAATACTCAGATCTACTCTGAAACCCGAAACATCTGTTTACATTATGGCTACAAATATGAACCATAGCTCATCTTTGATCTTGCAGATTCATATGCCAATTTAACCCCAATGAATTCAGTAGGGCTTGCTTATGAGTAGACATGCATTTGCTTGGACTGTTTACCCGCAAACCCGCCCCCCCCCCATCATTCTCACATAGTACCAACTTCCCATTTCAGCATAAGACAGCCTGCTAAATCATCTTCTCTCCACTTACAGAAGGCTCCCCCCCAAAGCCCTCCAGCTGAGGGAGCCCCAATGCTTCTCTGGCTTGTGTGTTTGCCTCCTCGCAAGCAAGAGGGGTGGCCAATCTCTTTCCTCCCAGTGGATCATTCAGGAGAAAAGAGACCTGCTGCCCATCCAACTTGCTTGCGTGGAGGCAAACAAGCAGCCAGCCAGGCAGATGTGAGAGACTCCCTCTGCCTGGCTGACTGCGTGTTGCTGAGCAAGCCCCACAGCCCTCCTGTTGACACATGAGACAGAGGGATGTGGCGCTTCTGTGTGCTTCTCAGCCAGTGGGCAAGCCACCTTATCCGTGCCTTGCGGAGCTGGGCTGCCTGAGGCTGCTGATGAGTGCTGGGCCCGGCAGCAGCATTAAGAAGACTCTGCACCACCTAGCTGACTTCACTGGGAGGGAGGGTTCTGGAGCCTGCCAGGCTCCCTCTGAGAGGCTGCCTTCACCTTGCACAGGCACTTTCTCCAGGGAGAAAGTGGTAGTCTGCCCGACTCCTGTGCCAAGGTGGTGGCAGGTGAGGCAAGCACGCTAAACTGCTGCTGCCCTGGCAAGGTGGCAGGGGTGTGTGTGTCTAACAGAACCCCCACCCTATCTCTGGCTTGCGACGGAGGTGAGTTGGGGGCACCTTTAAACTTCTCTATTGAGGGGCGCACACCCACACCTCTCAACAGAGAAGTCTAAGGGAGTCCCAGCCCCATTTCCACCTTGCACAAGCCGGAGGCAAGGAGAAGGCTGTCCCTTAGAATGAATGAGTGAGTGAGTGAGTGAGTGAGTGAGTGAGTGAGTGAGTGAATGAATGAATGAATCATTATTTGCGTCAGCCATTGGCCATAGTAATATAACAACAGTACGATATACAAAGAATAGAAATAAAAAGTCAATTATATAAAATACCGTATTTTTCGCCCTATAGGACGCACTTTTTCCCCTCCAAAAATGAAGGGAAAATGTGTGTGCGCCCTATGGGGCGAATGCAAGCTTTCGCTGAAGCCTGGAGAGTCCCACAGCCAGCCCCACAAACTCGGGGGACAGCGGGGAGGCGGAACGCCACCATCCCGCTGTCCCCCGACCTGGTTTGGAGGCTGGCGGCGGGGAGAAGCCTGCTCCTCCCCGTCGCCAGCCCCGCAAGCTCGGGGGACAGCGGGAGAGGCGCAGCGCGCCTTTCCCGCTGTCCCCCGACTTGGTTAGAAGGCTGGCGGCAGGGAGAAGCTTGCTCCTCCTCATCGCCAGCCCCGCAAGCTCGGGGGACAGCCCTGGGGGGGGGGGAATAATTTTTTTTCCTTTATTTCTCCCCCCAAAAAAACTAGGTGTGTCCTATGGGCCAGTGCGCCTTATGGGGTGAAAAATACGGTACATTTTAGGGTTTTGAATCAATAGTCAAATAGTGGATCTTATTCCAATTGCCCCAGCTAAAAACCTTGAAAGCTGACAAATTGTGGCACTGCATTCAACAGTCTCCATTTCCTGCCTGACCTCCAAAAGCAGCAGTGCAAAACTGGGTAAGATCAGTCAGCGGCTCCCATCTAACAGGTAGGTGGAACATGATGTCAGGTGACCTGTTTTTCCCAGAGGGGCCTTCAGAAGCCCGTTTCAAAGCACTAGCTTGCCCAGTACTTTGAAAAGAGCTTCTCAAGATCCAATAATCAACTGATTGTAAGTGCCTGAATGTCCTCATTGGCTGAGACAGGCCATCTACCTGCTCCACACCTGACTTCACATATGATGTCAGATGTAGGACTGGTGGGTATGGCTTGGCTGAAATGAACCTGTGGGCCAAATGGGAAGACCTGCAGGCCGGAGGCTCTCCATCCCTGTCCTAAAGAATAAGATAAATCATACTGGGTAACAAATGTAGAGTATTGGCAACAAACACACAATGTAGTATTAAAACACCACATGAAGGAAAGTGCAAAATAATAAAAAAACTGATAAAGAAATCAGCCAAATCTTTTCAATGAACTTATGCAAAAAACCAGTCAATACACCTAATTTTATAAGGGAACTCCTCAGCTCTCAAATCTGAGGCAACATAAACATACTTTTCCCTTCTGGAAAAGAGGAACAACACACACACACACACACACACACACACACACACACACAGAGCACATTCCTGAAAAAAAGCAAAAGTAGGTATCACCCACATGCTCCTAGGACCCTCGTACCTACGGGACCGCCTCTCCTGGTATGCCCCACGGAGGACCTTAAGGTCGATAAATAGCAACACCCTAGAGGTCCCGGGCCCTAAGGAAGTCAGATTAGCCTCAACCAGAGCCAGGGCCTTTTCAACACTGGCTCCAGCCTGGTGGAATGCTTTGTCTCATGAGACCAGGGCCCTGCAGGATCTGATTTCTTTCCGCAGGGCCTGTAAGACAGAGTTGTTCCGCCTGGCCTTTGGCTTGGAATCAATTTTATTCCCTCCCCCTCTTTCCTTTTTCCTTTCTCTTCCTGTGATGAGGCTGCATTTTAATGTTTTAATGTTGTATTTTAATCTTGTTTTTTAAGTTGTATTTCAATCAACTTGTTTTTATTATTGGTTGTTAGCCACCCTGAGCCCGGTCTTGACAGGAGAGGGCAGGGTATAATTAATTAATATTATTATTATTATTATTATTATTATTATTATTATTATTATTATTATTATTATTATTACTATTATTCTCCTCCCTGAAGCAAAAATCCAAGGTGTAATGTGGCAGGCTGCAGTTTGGGGGGGGGGATTCTCCCACCCCCAGAAATGGATGCCAAGAACCTGCTTAGCAGCTGAACATCCTACATCCTTTCAATGAAAGCCTTCTTCATATGGAACAAGATCAAACCACATGGCAGCCCTGATTTCAACTCTGCTACTCACAGCAACAAAAAGGCGGACAAATCCCCAACTCTCTACATCACTTTCTGTTGTACCTATAAGATAACCACTCACTAAAAACTGAGATGCTAAACTCCATTTTATGTTATGTATGATAGCATTTGTGTCATTGACATACCATCTAAGTAACTTAAACAAACAGTAACCATACACACACTTACATTTTCAGAAACGCATGGCCCTTTTGCGTTTAGGGATACACATGGTCCAATTGCTCCACCAATCTTCAGCTCCCTAGAGGTCTAAAGTGAAATGAAGGTTGAAGTAATCCTAAAGTAATAACAATTGTCCACTGGGTCCCTTGAAGTCCCCTGAGCAGCCACCCTGACCACAGCCGGATAAATCCTCCCCACAACACTCCTTGTTTTCAAATTGTGAATTCTGCCAAGTACAGAATGAGAAAGTGGAATTTTGAGGAAAAAATTGAATAAAACAAGACAATGTCAAGATACGGAGAACCTCTGTCTTATGTAGGGCCATTACCCACTATTATGTGAAAATGTTGCACACCACCCCACTGTGAATAAGGGATCTTGACTGAAGTTGGCAACTGTATTATCAATTCCTCCAAAGTTAGGAGAGTGTAGCAGTAATACCTAACAAACTGTCCTGCAACTTCAAAATACAGTTGGTGTCTGCCACACTCACCTTCACTTCTAAAGAGGCCCCAAAAGCCATTTGGAATGCTCCACTGGGATCTTTGTTAAACACTCTCTGGAAAGTCTGCTTGAAAAGAGAGGTGTTGAAGGAGTCACCCATCGCCATATGACCCCTGAGAAAAGAATGTGTTACAGTAAAATACTGCTGCTGGGTTACAAAACATAAACCAACCATCCTTCTCACTCTCCTACTGAATTCAAACTTAAGTATATATATATATATATAGTTACGATTGAGTGTAATACTATAGTATTGAGTGTAATACTATAGTATGCAAAAGAAGAGGAACCCAGAAATTGGATTTATATACATGATAATGGCTGAAGTAAATAACTGCAATTATTTCCGTTCTCCCACTCAAAAAACCCTAGATTGAAAACCTGTCCCTCCTAGTCATCTAAAGAGACTGTGGACCAATCCAGAAATCTATCCCTTCTCTATGATGTGAAAACAGAGCAAGGCACACCCTCCCGTTGAGGACTGAGAACATACCCAGTAAGATTTGCACAACATTTCATCTCCAGAAGTCCAGTCTGATCAAGAGCACAGGCATAAATATCAATGCAGTGTCCATTGGTAGCTGCGCGATTAGCCAATGTCTCATAGTGCTAAGAAAACATAACAAACATTTTGAAGATATATTTTATTACCAATATGATTAAATATTATAATCCTAGAGCAACAGGGTGTCCTCCAGCTGTTGCTGGACCACAACTCCCATCGGGAATTTGATGGAATATGCAGTCCAACAAAAAGTTGTCCAAATTCAACAGGTAAACAATAGCATGGGAAACTATGGGATTCAGAGTGCCAAGCCCATTAAACCATGGGTGTCAAACTGAAATGTAACAACTACTGAGTTCCAAAGCTCTACATGAATATGAGCATGCATATGTTAGTACATAGATTCATGCAATGCAGGAATCTAGTCCAACCCCTGCAATGCAGGAATATGCAGCTGTCCCTTATGGAGATCAAACCTGCAACACCACACTCTAACCAAGTGAGCTGCATGTGGCATAGCAAACCTGGAGGTCAGTTACCCCTAATTACTTTTGTTTGAGTGCAACTGATTACTCCCAAGTACTAAAATTTGTGAAACAACCATTGAGGCAGGACTGAAAACTACAGTCTTAGCAAAAACAACTAGGGGGAAGAGAAAGCAGCAAAAATCATGGTCTAAAAAGGAGCAGCTGGTACAACAGACATATGAAAATTTTTCATCCAGGACCTTTATTAGAGATTTTAGCCACTTCAGCTTGCATTAAAAACGATTTAGAAGATTATTCAAGAAGCAGGCATCTGACAGGTGAACATTTCCATTCTGTTCAGAATGTTCATTCCATTCCATTCAGAAAAGCTCCTGAAACTACATATTTTGCTGGAAAGCCAGAATCCAGCAGACCCCTAACACAGAGAGAGTTTAAAGCAGAGACCAACTCTTACCTTCATAGCTTTTTTCATAAACCGGGCATTGTCTTTCTCTATATCATGCCAGGAACGGATGGGAGTTTTCAGCTCATCTCCCACCACCATGCCTGGCCCTTGAGTTGGTGGACCTCCTGTAAACAACATTATTCTGGCCCCAGTATTTGGAAATGTTCCCTTGGAGATGAGAAGAGAAGAAAACACACATGAAATATCAGCAGGCAATGTAGTCTGCAAAGGCAGTACAGTATATATCAACCACACTGGGGATTTTAGATATTTTATTAAGAAAAAAAGAAATCAATTGAGCCTGACATTTTTATTAGGAAGAATAAGGACTGCTCATGCTCTTTTATCACTTTTCCAGCCTTATATTAAAATGGTGGAGAAAGTATTGCATACAGAAAGGATGCACTTTCAACACATCATTGTCAGATAGCAATCAATCGCAAGTTATTACTTTTCATATATCACTATAAGCAATTCTAAAATATCTCATTTCCAAAGCAGTATTGAAGGAACACCATACGGCATTTTTTTTAAATTTAGGCATGTTCAACAATGCAAGTTTCAGATACTGAATGCAGTAAATAATTTTCACTTCCTTCCTCCACCAGTATAACAAAGATACCTCCAGTAATCCAACAGCAATCGACAAAGCTACTCCAGTGGATCGCAGGGGTCGCTTTCCCTGAGTTACTGGCCATGGGTCCCTTTGCAGTTGCCCTAGGAGATCTGTCAGGTTCATGTCAATTTTGTGAACGGGCTGCAAAAATCTACAGAAGTTCAGAATAAAAGTACACTGTGTTTTATTTTACAGAGAACAAACTTGATGTGTAAAGTTCTCAGGCTACTTGCATTCCTATCTTACTACTCAAATATCAGTAAATACAAGCAGAAGCAAGCTGGGCACTACAGGATACAAACTGTGCATATCAATCCAGACAGAACATACAAGATCACTCTTACATCCACACCTGCTCTAGCCTATGAAAGCTCATGCCCATCTGTTTGCTGGAGGACCCCAAGGGGATCAGCATGAGAACACAACAGCATATAACAGCATATAAAATTCCACATGATTTGGGGGGGGGGGGAGAGACACACCCAACTGCACCACAATATATGAATCAGGTATCATTTTCAAATGAATCCATATGCCCTCAAAGTGTTAAATTATTGATCGTACTTTAATATAACATTTCATATGATTTCCCATCTTTTCAAACTGAAGATGCAAATTGGATAAAATTGCTAAAAGCTATTTCGACCATAGCTTTGCCCATCATAGCTCAGTCAGTGGAGCATAAGACTCTCAATCTCTGGGTTGTGGGTTTGAGCCCCACATTGGGCACTGCAGGGGACTGGACTAGATGACCATCATAGACCTCCCAACTCTACAATTCTAAGATTCTGTAAATGCCACTTCTCTCCTAAATATATAAGAAAAGCAGCTGCTTCAAAATAGCCAAAAATAGACAAATTTGATCCGTGCAAAGGAATCTATAGAGACAAGGATCTTTAGAAGTTCCATGCAAGCCAATGAACTACCGTATTTTTCCCTCTATAACACGCAGATTTTTTCTCCTAAAAAGGAAGGGGAAATGTCTGTGCGTGTTATAGAGCGAATGTGTGGTCCCTGGAGCCGAAAAATCAGGCAAAAATCAAATCGCGGCGCTTCACGGAGAAGGGAAATCTGAAAAGAGGAAGCGGCTGCTTTCCTGCATTCTGCCTCAGGGTCTTACTGCCCACCCTCCTCTGTTTCGTTGCTGTGTTTGCTGAAACGGAACAAAGAGCAGGGAAAGCCCCTCCCCTCCAGGCAAGCAGAGGGGAATTCCTCTCTGTGCTCCGGTGCTGCTGGGGGAGAGGGAGAGAGAGGGGGGAGGGAGAGAGAGAGGGGGGAGGGAGAGAGAGAGGGGGAGGGAGGGAGGGAGGGAGGGAGGGAGAGAGAGAGAGAGAGAGAGATGGCTGGCTTGGGTGGGGGGAAACATTTGCCTTTCTTTCCTCCCTCCCGTTAAATCCCTCTCCTGCATTCTTAGCCAGCTGCTTCTCTGCACACCCCTCTCATGTCCCTTCTTTGTTTTTCCTTCGCTCCCCACTTAAAATGTGGTTACAAAGCATAGATCCACATGGATCCTCAGGATCTTTGCATTGGGTCACCCCAAATTCACCATCAGATCACATAGCATGTCCATGGCTACAGCCTGCCCCCCCAAAATCACGCACCCACTGTTGCCTGGGGCTGCAATGGTGCAAAAACGTGGTTAAAAAGCATGGATCCACATGGATCCTCAGGATCTTTGCATTGGGTCACCCCAAATTCACCATCAGATCACAAAGCATGTCCATGGCTACAGCCTGCACCAAAAAAATCACGCACCCACTGTTGCCTGGGGCTGCAATGGTGCAAAAACGTGGTTACAAAGCATGGATCCACAGGAATTCTCAGGATTTTTGCATTGGATCACCCCAAATTCACCATCAGATCACATGTCTGTGGCCACAGCATGAAGCCCAAAAATGATACATCCACTGTTTCATTCAGAATGTTTTTTCCCTTGTTTTCCTCCTCTAAAAACGATGTGCGTGTTATGGTCAGGTGCGTGTTATAGAGCGAAAAATACGGTACATCCTTTTAAATACAGTTTGCTTTGCAAAACTATATACCTGCTTGAAATAAGAGGTTGTTCCTGAGGCTGATGAGGTCTTCCTTGTTGAACAGGTGCTGCAGGCCTTGTAAGACCCAACATATCCTGACAATTAAAACACATATCAGAATTGGAGGAACCCAGAAGACTGCACTTTAAAATAATTTTTGAGGGGCAGACAAGGTTGGGTTAGGGGTTTTTATATAAAAGTTAAAGCAAAGCATACCTGTATTTGTTTTGAAGTTAGATCCTTAGTGCCTCTGAAAACATAACTTTTGGAAATGCCTTCACAGCTCAGTTCATGAACCTGTACCATTCTGCCGAAAGTTATCAACCCTACAAGAGCATCAGGAGGCAGCAAACTCAGAGACATCTGTAGGGACTCCTTCAAAGCTTGCAAGTCCTCCTCTTCCAAACATGTGTCCACCACATAAAGAAAGATCAGGGGTGTCTGAGGACCACGCTTGTGTGGGAGGAAAAACATTTATTTACCACATAGAAGTATATACAATAGAATACTTCCTTTTTTCCTTACAGAAAACCATAGTCTAAACACTTTAAGATTACTGTCAAAGAGATACTAAAGTAAACACAGTGGAGTTTCAAACACAGCATACAAAGGATTACCTGAACTATATATTCAATTGTGGAAAACTGTGGCATAAGCTCTGCTGGTTGATTCACTTCAGATATCCCTGCATATGCTGGAGGAAACTGGAGAAACACACCAAAGATTAGGACATACATCAAAATATGTCAAAGCTCACTTGTAAACGCTGCGGCTTAGTACTCTCCCTTGTTTTTCAGCGTTTTGTTTTGTTTTTTATTATTTTTACTTGTTCTGAGTAAGGCTGCTGGACCTGATGGCATCACTGGAAAGGTGTTGAAGGGCTGTGCGGATCAGCTGGCGAGGGTCTTTACTAAGATCTTCAACAAGTCCTTACACCAGTCTATTGTCCCACCCTGCCTGAAGTCGTCAACTATTGTTCCTCTGCCTAAAAAACCCACAATCAGTAGTTTGAATGACTACAGACCAGTTGCACTGACTCCAATCATCATGAAGTGCTTTGAGAAACTGGTGCGCCGTCACATTATTTCCTGTCTTCCACCAATTTTTGACAACTACCAGTTTGCATACAGGGCAAATAGATCCACAGAAGACGCTATCACCACCACTCTCCATGCTGCTCTGTCCCATCTGGAGCAGCCGGGGAGTTATGTGAGGCTGCTGTTTGTGGATTTTAGCTCTGCTTTTAACACTATCCTCCCCCATAGACTGGTGTCCAAGCTAGAGGCGATTGGACTCTCCAACTCCACCTGTCTCTGGGTTTTGGATTTTTTGTCAGAACGTTCTCAGAGGGTTAGAGTAGGGTCACATATGTCCAAAGCCCTTAGCCTTAACACCGGCTCACCACAGGGTTGTGTGTTGAGTCCCCTGCTCTTTACTCTCTATACGTATGACTGTACAGCCATCTATTCCAGCAACAAAATCATCAAGTTTGCTGATGACACTACGGTGGTGGGGCTCATTTCAGGAGGGGATGAGTCCGCCTATCGGGACGAGGTGGAGCGGCTCTGTGTTTGGTGTGGAGAGAACAATCTGGCTCTTAATACAGCTAAGACCAAGGAATTGGTGATGGATTACAGGACAAAAAAGGCGGTCATTCAGCCCTTGTATATCAACGGGGAACGGGTGGAGAGGGTGGCGGAATTCAGGTTTTTGGGAGTGACTATCGATCAGGGCATGACTTGGAGCGCAAATACCACTGCTCTGGTGAAGAAGGCTCAGCAGAGAATTTATTTCCTCAGACTTTTAAAGAAGAACAATCTGAGTGAGAAACTGCTGGTGTCCTTCTACCGAGGCTCCATAGAGAGCATTCTCACATACTGTATTTGTGCTTGGTTCTCCAGTTGTACAGCTAGGGAGAAGAAGGTGCTCCAGAAGGTCATAACCACAGCTCAAAGGATTATTGGTCATCCTCTCCCATCTTTGGAAGAACTGTACGGTTCCCGTTGTCTTAGGAAAGCAAACAACATCCTGCAGGATGCATCTCACCCGGGATACAGTCTGTTTGCACTACTGCCTTCTGGCAGGAGATATAGAAACATCAAGTCAAGGACAAATAGACTGAAAAATAGTTTCTATCCAAGAGCTGTGGCCTTTTTGAATGCTGTAACTCGATAGTGTGACCTGGGAGTTTGATGGGTGTGGGTGTGGGTGTGGCTGGAATGTGGTTTGTTTGGTTGTTGTTGCTGTTTTGCTTTTGTTGTTTTTTTAAGGGATGACATCCAATTTCGTTGCACTGTGCAATGTTGCACTTGTGTAATGACAATAAAGAATCTATCTATCTATATACAAGCAATTATATTTCAATAAAAAATGAGAATTTAATTACACATTCTATAAAAATGACAGCTGCCAATTTGGGATGAATTTCTGATTAAACTGGAAATCAGGCTACAGGATTTGCAAACTAGCTCAAGTGGTTGGTCAAGGTAACTTACAAACTCAATTCAGACATCACACCAAATCATTATTAACACCAAACGTATGTATGGTTTAACAGGACAGCTGACTGACATGATTTGGAATGTGTTTGCAAATTATGGTTTGTGCAAACTCCTGGTCTGGCATGATGTATGAATTGACTATTGGAGATCAACGCTTCTTGAGCCCAGTGTGCTGAGCAGCTGGAATGAAAGTAGTCAAGCACCTCTAAAACACAGTTTTCCTATTGTAGGTTTAGAAGCTCAAGCTTCAGTTAAGGTTCTAAACTATGATTCTAAACTATGAACCAGAATTTGGTGCTATGTCTAAATTGAGCCACTGTCATTTGACTAATAAAGGCAACATATAATGATGCACCTGGTTCATAAAAACAACCAAATGCATGGCAAATACTGATGACAGCTCAATAACAGAAACTAAGTTTTTATGCAGCATTTTTGTCAATGTCACTGGTCAAAGTTTTACATTCGCAGTACACATTAAAAAGGTGTACTGATCTGGGCAAATGGGAGAGTTAAGTTAGTGAAGATGTAACCCACCTGGTTTCGCTGAAAGCAGAAGTTACAAGCCCAAAGCTTCGCTCGATAATCAACTTGACTGTAAAAGAGAAATAAAGTTGTTAAAATCCTTGTGATATATCAAACTTGCGCTTTAAGGGAATATATGTCAGGGTGCTCCATTTCTCTCTCAAATAATTGGTATTAGGTCTTTGATACATAGCCTCAAGGTAAACATATGACATAACAAAACTAATGATATTAAGAGAAAATTCCTACTACTGGCATTACCTCATAAAAGCCAACTTTAATCTCTTCATTTCAGTTGCTAGTAGCCAATAAGAGTACTTTCAATTAGTGCCAATTAGGCAAATGTACATTTTTTCAGCAAGTGGTTCCTCAACAAGGAGAGCTATTTTGACTGGCAAGTATCAAGGCATCTGTGTGTCCCTCCCTGGAGTGGGACACTTTTTCAGGCTTGCTGTTTGCCCTTTCATTTAACCTGTTAGCCTTTGGACAAGAGTAAGTACTGCCAGGCCTGTTTCCTTACATTTGCTTTGTCTTAGAAAATAAATAGTATCCTTGTGACTCCAATGCCATACATACAATCAGTCAGTGTTTAGGTTGTGTGTGTGTGTGTGACAGGATTGTGCTTCTGCTTCTCTTGCCTACCATGCATGGATTCTTTCCCAATCCTCTCTAGCTAGATTCAGTGTTACTTGTGATCAGGGTTCTCCAATTACATTTAAAGAGAATACCCAGGTTTACTTCACACATAACGCAAAAGCCAGACTTTTTGCGGGGAAGCAATTTGCAAACAAGAAAAGGACAGAGAAAAAACACACTCAGTCCTATAATCCAATTATGAAACCACAGCTAACTGTGTATCTGTATTAGGCTTATTAAATTTATATAAAAATTACTGAGGTTCCAAGCTTACTTTTCAATCTGGAGCTCTAACTACAACACAATGGCCCAAATATCTACCTGGTGCAATTGTGTTGCCTAAGATAGTGTGTCTGGTTTCTAAGTTTTGACACTTCTCATGCATACTGCAGGGCTTACTTGCTTGAATGATTAAGGTTTGCATCGGAAACAGAGGCACCAACTCCTAGACACAGAGCTGTCTTCGGCCCCCTCAATATTTGTTGGCAGGGGTCTGAGCCCCCAAATGTTGAGGAGCGGGAGAGGCCGAGCGTGGAGCAGAATCAGTGTCCACCACTCAGGAGGAGCCACCAGCCACTGAAGCCACAAGGCTCTGGGCTCCATGCTCAACATCCTCCCGATGATGCACACACGTTGTATGATGTCACATGTACGCAATGTGCGCCACACCTGTGACTTCACAGGTGTGCGACGCTAGGTCCCCTCAATACTGGGAGCAATACGGTGCCTCTGACCCAAAATAATATTCTCCCTTCTCTTAATATACTTTGGGTATGCCAACCCAGTTTTAACATTAATGGATCATGATACAATCTTAATGTATCACACAGGCTTGCCGATAGGACATGGAAGAATCTGCTATACTGTATGTTTAAATTACAAAACTCCAATTTAGGGCTTTCTTTACTCTAAGAAAAATGTGCAGTCTTGAGCTTTGCAGAATAAGGTCACTAACAAAATATGGCTCCACTGAAACAACAGATGTTAAAGAAAGTCATACCAAAGTGGATTAAGTACAGTTTTGCAAGTTGGTCTGCTGCATAATACTGGCTCATACTGGACAGGCGGCAGGTCTAATCTTTCTTTCAAAGGAGTCAGTAGACAGGCCAGTGGGACAACCATTCTTGTGGCCTCCAGTCGGCTGGAGGGCCATATGTTCCAGCTGAAACGCACCCCATCACGCTCTTCATTTTGCTGAATAAACTCCAGGTAAGTCGCCATAGAATAGCAATGTTTCTGCAAAGACAGACAACAAATTTGTTCACAACTATTCGGAGCCATAGATCCATAGTAGCAATTTGACAGGTGCTTAAGATTGCAATCTTAATCAGACTCACCTGGAAATAGATCCCATTGAAATCAGCAAGGCTTACTTTTCAGCTGGTGTCCAAACCAGTAGGGCATGCCATTTTAGGGGGGGGGGGTGAAACTTAATTTTGGCAAATTTCTTTAAAATATGTTTTTCATAGAACTGTAGAATCTTATAGTTGGAAGGGACCCCAAGGGTCATCTAGTCCCAGCCCCTGCCAATGCAGGAATCTCAGCTAAAGCATCCGTGACAGATGGCTATCCAACCTCTGCTTAAAAACCTCCAAGGAAGGAGAGTCCACCACCTCTTGTAGGAGTCTGTTCCACTGCCAAACAGCTCTTACTCTTATTCCCGAATGTTTAGTCGGAATCTCCTTTCTTGCAACTTGAAGCCATTGGTTCGCGTCCTACCCTCCAGAGCAGAAGAAAACAAGCATGCGCCATGTGACAGCCCTTAAGATATTCGAAAACAAGCATGCTCCATGTGACAGCCCTTAAGATATTCGAAAACAAGCATGCTCCATGTGACAGCCCTTAAGATATTCGAAGATTGCTATCATATCTCCTCTCAGTCTCCTCTTTTCCAGACTAAACATACTCAGCTCCTTCAACCATTCCTCATAAGGCTTACTTTCCAGACCCTGGATCATCTTGGTTGCCCTCCTCTGCACACGTTCCAGCTTGTCAACATCCAGCTTAAATTGTGGTGCTCAGAATTGGACACAGTATTCCAGGTGTGGTCTCACCAAGGCTGAATAGAGAGGTTCTATTACTTCCCTTGATCTGGACACTAGACTTCTCTTGATGCAGCCTAGAATAGTGTTTTTGCTGCTGCATCACACTATTGACTCATGTTAAGCTTGTGGTCCACCATGACCCCTAGATCCTTTTCACATCTACTGCTAGTAAACCAGATGTCCCCCAGCTTATATTTATGCATCTGCCTAAGTGCAGAACCTTACATTTGTCCCTATTGAAATTCATTTTGTTAGCTTGTGTCCAGTTCTCCAATCTGATAGGGTCATGTTGAATTCTGATTCTGTCTTCTGCAGTATTAGCTACCCCTCCCAGTTTGGTGTCATCTGCAAATTTGATGAGCATCCCCTCAATTACTTCATCTAAATCATTTATAAAGACATTTGAACAACAACGGGCCTAGGACAGAACTTTTGGGTGTGATGAATTTGAATCTACTGTTATTTTTGTGACTGGACAACATTTAACTTGGTAAGTCTATCTTTGATTAAAAAAAACACAAAGTGCTCAGGAAAAACCACAGAAACTTAATATTACTTTCTGAAAATGTCAGAGAATGTGGAATATATAACTGAAAGTACTTCAGTGTCATTTTTAATGATTTTTATGCAATCTTACACACGGGGGGGGGGGTTCAGTTGGAACTCACCAAAGCTCAGTTCCGGCCCCTCTCAGGTGGGTGCCATTGCCATTCTAAGAAAACACGGGAGGCATTCACAGCGAGTTCTGGCCTCTTTTCCCCCAGAAAATACTACTGCTTATACACATTTCGCTTAGCAAGCAAAACCAAATTATAATAATTTAACCAAAATAGCTTTTGAATTCCCAAGTCCCGCTACAACTTTCTGGCACCCCTCATTTTTAGAATCTGAAAGCTGGAATATTCAATATACCCTAAATGTACTAGTTCTTTTACCTTTACTAGCTGAGAGAGCAGGTACAGTATGTGTTTTACAAGAGTAAATCATCTTTCTTCCACCCGCAACCCCCTCTGCACGTAGAAAGCTAGCATGGAAAGGAGAAAGCGGCACTGGCCCGCTAGTTTTCTAGGCGCGGGGAGAAGGGGCCACGGAGGGGCTGCCCGCCTGGGAGGAGGGCACGTAGGCCCCCAAGGCCCGGCGCTGCCCGGTCCCTCCCCGCCCCGAGAGCCCAGGGACCCCGCAGCTAGGAGCGCCCGCCGTGCCCCCACCCCAGCCCCCGAGGGGTCAGCCCTCGCCCCGGCGCCCCACCTGGCAGCGCCAGCCTCGCGTCTCTCCCTTCCGCCGCTTGCAGCCCGTTTGGCGGAACCGCTGAAAGGACACCTCAGCGGCAGGCTGCCCGCAATTAAGATGGCGGAGGCGGAGGCGGCGCACACCAGAGACGTCGTCAGAGCTCTGCTCGGCGCCCACTTGGAGAGCCACGTCTGAAGCTGAGGTTTTTTAAAAAACAAAAGCCCTGCCGCCTATAAAAGACACTGGACTTAGGTGTACAGGCGAACAGGCAGAGGGGTGTCTTTCTCCAGAAACAAAGCAAAGCTGAGAGCTGGTTCTAAGGTCCTGCTGTTTGACTATTTCTTTCAGGCTTCTCCCCCTTCCTATATCTATGGTCTCTATTCCATTGCCGCTTAGCCATTGGCGGATGCGTCACCCACGGGGCTTGCGTCATCCTCGCCCGCGACTCCGCCCCTGGGGAACTGCCCGCTTTCAAAATGGCAGGCGAGCTTTCCCCTGAGTTGAGTAAGCGGGTGCTAGCTGGGCCATAGACTCAGGAGAGGTGGGGAAAGCAGAGTGACCATCCCTTCGATGTGGATGCTGTTTGTGACTACATTTACCCGCCCCCTGCATGCTCCGCCTGCTCATGGTCGGGGAAATAGTTGTGCATAGAAAGAGGGAAAAGTGAAAGCCGTGATTTGGGGCGGGGAACCGGCGGCAGATTCTCTCTCCCTCCCCTCACACCCCGCAACCAAAATCGGATGAGGGACTCCGTGCTGAGATAACTGCATTGCAGGGGTTGGACTACATGACCCTTGGCATCCCTTCCAACTCTAGTTTTCTGTGATTCTATGAATTTGAGGACAATGAGCTACATCTGCTTTCGAATGTGCATTAGCATGGTTGTTTTTTAAATGTTCACACTAAATAAGGACTGTTAGACGTAGCAGGAAATTTGTGTTTTGAGGAAGGTGCAGACTGTTGCCCAGTCACAACTCCATGGAAAGAAATGAATTTCTCCATTGATTCCTTCGGGCAGTTCTCACTTGCATCCCCAGGGACATTTAGGACTTGTTTCTCAGCCACACAAGGTTCTTTCCCTTTATGTACCTATGCGCTCTCTGTCCGGTTCCAGCCATTCCGTTTCACCCACTGCTCATCTTCACCTTCCAGCCACATGATATCCCCTGCTGTTGAGTTGTTTTGGTGCTGTTTTGAGGTTTATTGGTTCCCTCGGTTCCCCCCACCCCGCTGGCAGATTTGTTGCCATTTTCAAACCTCAGGACTACCCTAAGTCTTCTGATACTGTAGCCTTTTTAATCCATGGATAGGAATAATGGTTGCACCCGAGCAGAGACAAAAGGAGTCAAACAACACCAAGGGGTTAATCCAGAGAAAGAGCGTTTTATTCTGCCATGCGGGGGGGGGGGGGCAGAAGGCACCTGTGTGATTCAGTTCACAAAAGACAACCCCCCTCTACCCTGATCACATACCAGAGTCTGATAGTCCCTTACTACAGCGCTCCAATCATGACTCTAACAAAGCCCACCTTTTCAGTCTTTATTGGCAAAAACGTAACTTCACTGATCAAGGTCACAGTACAAATACTTTAAGCAAACATATCCCAATGGTTCAAAATAATAGGACGAGCAATTAACTACTTATGATTGGTTCAGCACTATTGAAGCATTTTAGGAATACAGTTCCTGGCAGCCTGGGTGATGGTACCCTTAGAACAGCAATACACATGAAACTGCATGAAACTGACTTCAGACAAGAGGAAGAAATAGCAATTGTCTTGCAATTTTTATTTTTTTATTTTTTTACATTCAAGAGATATATATCAGGGACAAACATGCCATGGACAAAGAAGTATTTGACATGGCTCCTAGTTTGTCTCTACGTGAACAAATATGTCCTGCAGCGGCACTGTAGCAACTGGGTGTTTTAAAACAGAAAAAATGCAAGATAAACATGAGAATAAAAAAATTGTCCGGTAGTGTTATGTATTGAAGTTCTCACCCTGGGCTAGCAGGGGGATACTGTAGATAGTTATGCAAATGAAGGATCAAAAGTGATGTTCAGTGATTGGATAGTTTTTATGCAAATGAAGGATCGAAAGTGACGTTCAGTGATTGGATAGTTTTAGAAAGTTGCTACAGTAAGTGTTGTTCTGGAGCTCTATATAAGCAGGCTGACTGAGCCCTTCAGTTCAGTTCTGTTCTGCCTCTGAATAAACAAGAGCTGTTTGAAGAATCGCTGTGTCGTCTGATATGTTCACCCACAACTTAACAGGTAGCACTAGAGACCAACTCTCTAAGGTGCTACTGGACATTTTATTTATTTATTTCGACTGTGTCAGACCTACCTGAATGAGAGGAGGTTATTCACTGTAAATAGCAGCTCATAAACATTTCACAAAAGCTCATTTATCTAAGTCCCTCGTTTAACTGACCTCTCCAATTGGAAGTAATTGTATTCATCAAGCTTTTCAAAACCTCCCTCTCCTCCTCTCCTAGTCCTTTGGGACCTTCCTGCTCATGAGGCCAGCTTCAAAAATAGATGGAATAAGAAGCACAGGGAAGGAGGAATTTCATAAGAATACCAGTACACATTTTTTTTCTGTCAACCACTGATTCTCCAGATAATAAGGATTCCATTGCCACAGTCCCTCTAATGAGATCAATACCGTGATGAATAAGGCAACAGGACCAAACAGAGACCTCTGTCTCTCCTTCAGATCAAGCACCTGGTTAAAGGGAAGGAAATAAAGAATCATCAGTGCTTTTTTTCTTAAAAAATATTTAGGGGTACTCTCATTTTCCTACTCATATTGAAATAGTGTCTCTCAATGAGGCCAAACTTAGATTCACAAAATGTTCTGCGCCCCCCCCCCCGAAAAAAAAAGCCCTGGAAATCACCTTAAAGATCTGGGAAGCAAAAGGTTTTTTTAAGTGTCTTTATTATAAGTTTAGAAGAAAATCATGATATATTGCTAGGCTGACGGTTGCAGCTCTCTGCACTGCAATATCCTACATAACTGATTATTTATCTACAATCAAATTTAGGGCAGTGTGGGCATTTCCATTGCATAGTATGCCAAGCCAAGGGGGCACAAAATTGACAAGATCCATAAGGAGACAAGTTAAATCTACATGATTAGATTTACTGAAGTTAGAGGCTTCCAAGAAATTGGAGCTGTCAGACGTAGACAACATGGTCCGTGGCAGGCTTAGGCATGGAAAAGGCTGGAATGGATGTCAAGGGATGGCAATATGGCTTTGTAGTTCAAAATGTTGGGCAGGGAGCTTGCAAGTAACTGGAAGGCAGCAAGTGTTGGAAGTGCAGGATGAGTTGGAAGTGCAGGATTGCTAATAGAGGGGCTCAGACATGAGACCTTGGCTTGTGGCAGCATGGAAATATAGAATAATGTTGCATAAAATTATGCCAAGTTCTTTCCCTGGGGGAATGCCCAAAAATCCCAAAGAAAGGGAAGCAGACACAAGTGTATAGGTTCAAAAAGCTTTCTTAATCCAGTACTGGATGGGCAGACCTTAGCTCATGCTGCTCAAAAAGAGGGTCTGACCACCACATAACGAACTCATGACACCTTTATATCAGAGCTTTCCAAACCGTGTGTTGCGACACATTAGTGTGTTGGCTGCAGTGTGTAGATGTGTCACGCGAACACTCCCCGCTCTCCTCCAGGAGACTTTTCCCAAATAGTTCATGAGTCCAAGCAGCAAGATTCAAGAGTAATCAATAACATGGCTAAATCCCTTTGGAACAGATTTGGAAACAATTTTTATATTTGGAGAAAAATCAGCCTCTTATATTGCTGTCTTGTTTAACAACATAATTGGGGTGGGGGCTTACCAGACTCTTGGAGAGAGTCTCATCCAACTGTGATTGCCAAACCAAACAGAGATCCCACTCAGCTGGGACTATATCGTCCCATTGCCCTGATTAACCAAGACACAAACCTTCTAATGCCCAGGTTGAACAGAGTGGTGGGATACTATGTTCATAGCAATCATCAGGGCTTTGTTCCTTAGAGGCACATATTGGATTCTGTGCACAGAGCTCTAAATATGATGCACAACAGTAAGTCTTTAAAGATACCAATCACTTGAATCTCATTAGATTTGTTCAAGAAGTTCCAACTGTCTTGAATGGATGTCTCTCTAGAAAGTTTTTGAAGTTATGCAATTTGGAGGTAAACTTATGAAAGTTATCTGACTAACTGACTCTGAAGCACGAGCAAGTTTGAACTTTGGTGGACTTGATGCTGTTTGCACTTTTATATGGAATGTGGAATGTAAAGGTGCAGTCAAGTGCAACATTCTGACAGAGGACTACCGGCCTCCATGTTCTAACCAGTTGCTGTGACAACCAGTTTGTCGGTTGCTGGTAGTTTTGAAAGGTAGCTGCTCACTTGCAGTCACCTCAGGACCAACTTCCCCCTGGTTTAGTTTATTTGCTTGTTATGTAACCTAAGCCTGCCTTCAGGTACAGTTCTGTAAACCTGAATGAATCTGAGAGTGAAATAGTTTTATATTAACATGAATCAGATTTGTGTGTGTATTCTTTAAAAGGGGTTTAAAGAGATTTTTAACCAGGAAGGCATCTTTATTAGTAGAACTCAGACCACTGCATAAACTTATAAAGGGGATTGTTTAACTCTGCTAAAGTAAACCTTCCCACAGGGAACACAGCAGGGGTGTTCACTATCACATCTGTTATTTATCCTAGCTATCCTGCCCCCAGCAAGAGGCTTAGGCAACCTGGTTTTATGAAGATGCATGCAATCTCAATTGATTCTGATCATACGGAGTAATTATAGGGTGGATTGGGTATCTGTGGTGTTTTGATGGAGCTGGCTTAGCTATTAGAGCACTCCTGTTCCCGTTGAAGAAAACTCTGCAGAAGGTGCTAAATCTTTTTCTTAGGACAACTATTAACACAACATGGAATACCATGCAGTGGTGGATTCATAGGTATGCGCAAAATGCAGTTTTAGGGCCCCCTGAAGCTGAGGGCCGCACAAGTTATTAATATACATTGTTAACTGAGAGAATACATCTGAAGCATAATTACAATGCATTGCCATTGCTGAATTATAGTATTTGAATCTTTAGCGTTGTTTGCACTCTTCATTTCTCCTGCTTCCCAATTAAAGTCAGTGGAGGTTGGTTCACCAGTTTCAGAGGTGCTGTTATTATAAACAGCACAGCAGGATTTGTTCCCAAGGGGCAGGGGGAAATACATGCAAAGACAGAAATATTACTACTGTCATCTCCTCATGCACCCCATATTTTCACATAGTTGCATTAATTAAGGTAAATGAATAGGGTCACCCAAAAATGTTTTGCACAGGGTCTTGCAGATTATAAATCTGCCCCGGACACCATTACTTTAAACTCCATTTGAAAATATATTGCTGCAACTCATCAGAGAAAATAATTTTAATTCTATCTGAATTAAAGAGAGAGCAGCTGACATACAGGAAAAAATGGGGAAAGAGTCTATTGAAAACCTAATATTATAGTGCAACAAACTGAATGGGAATGGTTGTTCAAATTCATACAAGTAACTCTAATTAGTACCAGCAAGAAGGAAAAATAATTTCAGAACAACTGGCCAATGGTAAAGGTAAAGGACCCCTGATAGTTAAGTCCAGTCGCGGACAACTCTGGGGTTGCGGCGCTCATCTCGCTTTACTGGCCGAGGGAGCCGGCGTACAACTTCCGGGTCACGTGACCAGCATGACTAAGTTGCTTCTGGCAAACCAGAGCAGCGCATGGAAATGCCGTTTACCTTCCCGCCAGAGCGGTACCTATTGATCTACTTGCACTTTGACGTGCTTTTGAACTGCTAGGTTGGCAGGAGCAGGGACTAAACAACGGGAGCTCACCCCGTCGCAGGGATTTGAACCGCTAACCTTCTAATCGGCAAGCCCTAGGCTCTGTGGTTTAGGCCACGGCAATGGTACTTTCCCCCATATAGAATGAATAAAATATATTGCCAGCACTTGCTTTGTAGGAAGTACATTAAAATAAAAACATTCTGGGCCACTGAATATAATACAAGAAACAATAGGATATGAATTTTGAAATTCCGAGAACAAGTCTTCTGTGCATGATACGGTCAGGAGTTAGAAGCACAGATCTTCAGTTGGCATGCTTATTGGCTGGTGTTAAACTTTGCATTACCTACCAATTGGGGGGGGGGATCCTTTGGCTATAACAGACTAATTGAGAAAATTATGGGAGATAGCATTAATGACAAAACAAACGTCCAAAAGAAAAGCTTTAAGTAGTAGCCAATAGGACTAATTCACTGAGATATAGGCTTTGTTTATCCAGTTCTGGAATGAACAAATAACAGACAACATTTCCCCATATAGGCTCTTTCTCCTTAATATTGCTGTTTATTGCTGTTTATTTCCCCTGCTCTCTTCAGAATTTTTTCTTTCTTTCTACACATTCATTTTTTCTCTCTCTCTTACAATTTCCATTGTATAAGCAAATTATAAAAATGTGGTGATGAAACAAAATGTGTCATCTGAATTTCTACTATGCAGAAGACTGAGGCTGTTTCTGAGTGTTTTTTTAAAATTGTATCGAAAGATCCATTTTCTGCCACATGAGTACAAAATGATATTTATCAGAACTCTTTCAGCTCTTTTCACTATCTGAGGTTAGGTAAGTGGTGACCATGGAGAGGTTTCTATAGCTTGTGGTTTGTTTGGCACTCACCTTCATAAGTCTTCAGTGTCAGGTGAGGTGGTATTTGCCCAGGTATTTTAGCATGTTTTATAGTTGTTTGCTGTTGCTTTTACTGTATTGTGACTGTTGGATCTTGCTGATATGTTGGAAATTGTTACTTTATGTGGTATTCTTGTTCACCTTATTATTTTATTGTGTGCATATGAACTTTGGACATTTTGTTAATCAAAGATGAAAATGAGATGAGTATTTATAATAAGCAACAGTACCACTTTTGACAACAGAAAAAGCAATTTCCTAAATCAAACAAAAGAGGGAAAGAGAGGAGAAAGATGGACTTTTATGGTTAATTTTAAAAATCCCATGCTGTGGGTTGGAGGTTAAATGTGGAGTCTCTTTCTAAAGAGGCTGCTGGAGACTGTATTGCTTGAATTAAGAAAGGCAGCAATCTGTAGTAGCAATGCTGTTAAAATGATTATTCTCCCGAGGAGCAACAATATCCAGAGGGACACTGGTGGTAGTTTTCCACCACATCTCTCAAAAATGGCTACATTTTCAAACCAAATATTTAAAACTATTCATTCGCTTCATTCCTGAATCTAAAATTTCCCACCATTTGTTCCAGATTTTTGTTTTGTTTTTTGCATCTGTCTGTGCTCTTGTGTGCAGTGCTTGCTACAAATTTATGGGGTGTCAATCAATTTAAATATGAAGGGTCAACTGATTTCATGGGATGGCTCCAAAAGAGGGAAAATAATATGGTAGATTATTATGAGCTTGAGGCACACAATAGAGTAGCCTGTTAAGAGCTGACCACTTTCTACTCAGTGGCCATGTGGGTTAACCCCCAATACTACGCCGTCTTCCACAGCCACTCAGAGGGCCTAGTAGTCAGACACTCCACTTTTGTATATATGTTCCTGATCCCGCTCATGAAATGGGTGGGAAATATAGGTGGATTGTGGGGTAAGAAGATCTCTCATGTAGATAAACATGGTAGAAACAGTTTGAACACTGTAGAGAGAGTGATGATGGAGGAAGGAGGATAGCCCAAAACTTGTGTCACATTATCGCACTGAACACGTGACCAATTCCTGAAATACATTTGGAGGGTCTACACCACCACAGGTGCTGCTATGTGGTTAGTTTGTCAGTGATTGCCCCATTGTTCCTGATGTGGCTCCCTCCCAGATGTTGGTGAGTTACAACTTCCATCCGCTCCCAGTCCAACCAGCATGGCCAACAGTCAGGGATTATGAGTGCTGGCATCCAGGAACATCTGGAGGGGACCACATTGGCTACACCTTGTTCTGTAGTGACAGCGTTGGCAGAGAAGGGTCTCCTTTCTGTTGGATGTTCCAAGGATGGAGTATCAGTATGGCACATACATCACCTTGGAGACTCGTCCCCAGAAACCTGCAGAGGGATAATTGCCCGACTCTTGCTGTTGTGCTTTGTCAGGGATCCTTTGAAGCAGAAGTTATGATTAATGAGCAAGGCACGATACACAGAACACAGCGGCAGCTGCCAGGTATTCAGCATCCCAGAGTGCTTTTCATCTCCCCCCTCAACAACTGAATGTTTTCAAGTGGGTCTGTGGCAAGTCAGAACACCCTGTGGATAATTTGCTGTTCTCTCAAATGAAGTAGGGCAAGGAGTGTGAACTGCTTTAAAACAGATCCCGTTTAATCAGTTGTGCGGATTCATGTCAGAAAGGAAGGGCACAAACTGAAAATAGAGCTAGCAGCACTGCAGGCAGAAAGTTCCCCTTTCCCAGCCATTCACAGATTCTTTCCTTCAGCTGATTTCATTTTAGATGCTAAGAAAATGATTCATACTGCGAGGTCTTGTAGCTGTCAGAAGGAGAAGGCATGTGGGAGAGAAGTCATTTGCTGCATGCATCTTGTACAGCACTTGCTAGTTAAAAATATTAAGCTGAATAGTCCAAGTATTGCTCTTGCCTGGAAAGTAGAAACCTATCAGGAAAATGGCTGGCGTGGCAAATTAAGAAAAGAAAGGAACAGAATACAATAAATAAAATCATTATGGAAGGTGAAGAGATAGTCAATCCAAAAGGTATTAGGAAAGGATTCTTGGATTTTTATAGTCATTTGTATAATAATAAAGAAAAAAATAATATGAGGAAAATAGAAAGATTTTTAAAAGAAAAAAAGGTGCAGAAGATCCCGACAGAAAAGAAAGAAAGGCTGAATGCCCCTATAGAATTGGAAGAGGTCAAAGAAGTCATAAAAGAGTTGAAAAAGGGGAAAGCTCCAGGACCAGATGGATTTACAGCAAATTATTATAAAGAAATGAGACACATCCTGTCTATACCACTGAGAGAAGTTATGAATAATATTCTTAAGGACAGACAAATGCCAGAGACGTGGAAAGAAGCTTTTATTACACTTATTCCAAAACAAGACTCAGATTTGACTCAAGTTAAAAATTACAGGCCTATATCATTGTTAAATACGGACTATAAAATCTTTGAGAGTATTTTAGCAAGGAGGTTGAAAAAGGTGCTACAAGAAGTTATACATAAAGATCAAGTGGGTTTCCTTCCTGGCAGACAGATGAAGGATAATATAAGGAATATAGTTAATTTGTTAGAATATCTGACAGCCAGGAATGAGAAACAAGCAGTGTTAATATTCGTGGATGCAGAAAAGGCCTTTGATAATATATCTTGGGACCTTATGTTAAAAAAATTTAGAACACATGGAGGTGGGGAAAGAATTTTTTAATGGAATAAAAGTGATATATACCGAACAAAGAGCAAAGTTGATTATAAACAATATGACTACGGAAGAATTAAAAATATCAAAAGGTACAAGACAAGGATGTCCTCTCTTACCATTGTTATTCATAATGGTTCTGGAAATTTTCCTAAATTCAATAAGGAGAAATGAAGCAATAAAAGGTGTGGCAGTAGGCCAGAATGAATATAAAGTAAAAGCCTTTGCTGATGATCTGGTAATAACAGTGGAAGAACTGTCGGAAAGTACAAAAGTCGTTCTGGAGGAAGTTGAACAATTTGGACAAGTAGCAGGGTTTACATTGAACAAGAAAAAAACTAAAATGTTTGCGAAAAATATGGATCAAGAAATAATGCAACAACAAAGAGGGATAGAAGTGGTGAAAAAAGTTAAATACTTGGGAATCTGGTTAACCCCCAAGAGTATTGATTTGTTTCAGAATAATTATGTGCCAGTGTGGAAGGGAATAAAGAAAGATCTAGAGGCGTGGGGTCGAATAAAGTTATCCTTTTGGGGGAGAATTTCAACGATTAAGATGAGTGTGCTGCCAAAGATGTTATTTTTATTTCAGACAATTCCAATAATTAAGGGGACAGTGATTTTTAAAGAGTGGCAAAGAGCAATTTCAAGATATATCTGGCAGGGTAAGAAGCCAAGAATTATGTATCAGTTATTAACGGATGCGAAAGAAAGAGGAGGCTTTGCCCTGCCAGACTTGAAATTATATTATGAAGCTTCATGTCTCTGTTGGTTGAAAGAATGGATAAAGTTAAAAAATACTGAGTTATTGGATTTGGAAGGTTTTGATAATAGATTTGGCTGGCACGCTTATTTATGGTGTGAAAAAAGAAAGATTCACAAAGGTTTTGAAAACCACATCTTCAGAAGATCTCTCATAGAAATATGGGAGAGATATAGAAGTTTATTAGAATCAAGAACTCCCCACTGGCTATCTCCGTTAGAAGTTATGAGTCTTATAAGAAAGGGAGGAAAATGGAAAATGAAACCCTATGAAGAAGTGAAAGTGTATGTGTATGATTGGTTGCATTATTACCAGGTTAATGAAATGTTTAAAAAGGACCTAAAAGAAAGAGGTTATGAGGAAAAAGAATCTAAATTTCAAACAGAAATAATAAATAATGAGAATAAATTTTTGTCCAAGATGTATAAAATTTTGCTAGAATGGTATACAAAAGATGAGGAAGTTAAATCGGTTATGATACACTGGGCCAGAGATATGGGTTATAATATACAGTTTAAGGACTGGATAAAACTGTGGAATGAAAATATAAAATCTACAGCATGTACTGCGTTAAAGGAAAATGTTATGAAAATGATTTATAGATGGTACATCACACCTGTAAAATTTGCAAAAATGTATAAAACATGTAATGTGTTTGAAATGTAAAGAAAAAGAAGGAACATTTTATCATATGTGGTGGGATTGTAAAAAGGTGAAGGGCTTCTGGGAAATGATATATAATGAGATGATAAAGATGTTGAAATATACGTTTGTTAAGAAACCAGAGGCTTTTCTTTTAGGAATAGTAGGAAATGAAATAAATAGAAAGGACTGTAAACTTTTCCAATACGCAGTAACAGCAGCGAGAATACTACTGGCCCAAAAATGGAAACAGGAACAATTGCCGATGCTCGAAGAATGGAGAATGAAACTGATGGATTATGCAGAACTAGACAAACTAACAGGAAAGATCAGATATCTTCGAGATCAAAAGTTCATCGAGGACTGGGGAAAATTTTCAAATTATCCCGAAATGTGTATGTGATGAGCAAATAACGTTAGTGGGATTTCAAGAAGCTCTGTGAATGTTAGAGGACTATTGTATTGATGAAAACTAAGAGGGTGAAGGTCTATAAAATGCAATATAAAATTAGGAAATGCGTATTTAAAAATTTGAATAATGGATGATTGTCAGAAAGGTTGAAGGAAGTCTAAAAGAGAAAATATGTGATAAATTCAGATTGGATATTATAAATGTATGTTGGAAAATTTAATAAAAATATTTTTTTAAAAAATGGAAAGTAGAAACCTGTAGTCAAATATTCTGGGATGCTCAGTCAGTAGAGTATGAGACTTAATCTTGGCATCATGGGTCCGAGCCCCACATTGGGCAAAAAATTCCTGCATTGCAGGAGGTTGAACGAGATGACCCTCTTGGTCCCTTCCAACTCTACAATTCTATGAAATGATAGGTTGTTTAGTTCAAATCTACTGTATATGACGGGATGCAGGTGGCGCTGTGGGTAAAACCTCAGTGCCTAGGACTTGCCGATCGTATGGTCGGCGGTTCGAATCCCCGCGGCGGGGTGAGCTCCCATCTTTCGGTCCCAGCTCCTGCCCACCTAGCAGTTCGAAAGCACCTCCGGGTGCAAGTAGATAAATAGGGACCGCTTACCAGCGGGAAGGTAAACGGCGTTTCCGTGTGCGGCTCTGGCTCGCCAGAGCAGCGATGTCACGCTGGCCACGTGACCCGGAAGTGTCCTCGGACAGCGCTGGCCCCTGGCCTCTTAAGTGAGATGGGCGCACAACCCCAGAGTCTGTCAAGACTGGCCCGTACGGGCAGGGGTACCTTTACCTTTACCTTTTACCGTATATGACGTCCAGTACCATAACCCATTATAACTTTGCTCTTATTGCCCCCTGAGCATTATCAGATCAAACACCCCTCCGTATAAGGATTTTATCAGATTTAAAACCTTTGAGGTTTTAACCCTAACCAAACTGAGAAGTAACCGAAACAACAACAACAAAATTCCTTCCAGTAGCACCTTAGAGACCAACTAAGTTTGTTATTGGTATGAGCTTTTGTGTGCATGCACACTTCTTCAGATGAAAGCTCATACCAATAACAAACTTAGTTGGTCTCTAAGGTGCTACTGGAAGGAATTTCTTTTTTAATTGTTTCAACTATTGCAGACCAACACAGCTACCTACCTGTAATAAGAAGTAACCCTTTTGGCAGACAGGTTTGTTCCCTGAATGATTGGGATGTTTGTGAACATACAATGCCATCATACCAGCACAGTCAATCTACATCAGAAGCTTTACTCCTAAAGTACAAGGTGATGAAATAGAGAAGCTAATTACTTGGATTTTTAAAAATATATGCTTAGTGCCACAGTTCTTGTCATAGAATGGGTATCAGGGCTGGCCCAAGACATGTTGGCACCTGAGGCAAACCACAAACTGCTCCCACCCCTGTCTGGAAAGAAGGGCTGAGTGATGATTTACCTCAGGAATGGAGTAGGGGGAATCAAATCAACCTTACCTGATGGTTGAAGTGGGAATTAAAGCCTGCTGGGGAGCGGCTTGCTCTGTGTCACGCTGGGGTGGTGCAGACCCCAGGAGACCCCAGAAGGCAGCCCCTGCTATTTTCTTCCCAGCCCTGGGAGACCAGCAGCACCTCCTGTTCAGCAAGAGGCCGCTGAAGAGGTGGCATGGGGGGAAGGGGCTTCTGAGGAGGCTGCAGATCTAGCCTCCAAGAAGGATGCCACAGTCATCGTGGCAACTGTGGAGGCAGAGGCGGAGGCGGCAGCAGCAGGCAGCAATGCATTTCCTGGAGGTTGGATCTGTTGTCCTTGTGGATCCTGCCGCCTGAGGTGGTCACCTCACCTTGCCTCATGGGTGAGCCACTCATGACTGGTATGAGACTGACTGTGGACATGCCCAGCTGTCTTGAAACAAGACCAGCCTGCAACACCTCAAGTTACTGCTACCACCTCTTTATTAATTTGCTTCCCTGGTGAGAAATACTAATCTGATAATCTCAAAGAGATAGAGTTATTGTTGCTTGCATCCCAATCTCCAAGTGACCAGATACTCTAGAGGTTCCAGCACTTTCCCAGGGTTTGGTTTCCTTGCATTTGCCTCTCATGGCTGCTTCTAATCTTTTTAAAAAAGGTTATGAAGAGACTGTTAAGCATACCTACCACGTCTGGCTCTTACCTCCATCCTTGGGAAAACTTCACCAGCTACTTTTTTGTGTGTTTGGGCCACTATTAAAGGTTCGTGAGGTGAGGGGAGAAGGTGCAACTGTTATGTAGTGAAGTTTCACCCTGGGCCAGCAGGGGGATACTGTATATAGTTTTTACTCAGGTCTGTAGATAGTTTTCACTCAGGTCCACGTCAGTTATTTTAGGCGGGAACTCTGGGCTGTTGTTGCTACAATGTTGACAACCGGCTGCCTATAAAAGCAGGCCGGCTGAGCTGTTTGCAGTCAGTTCTATTCCAGCTTACAAAATAAAGAGCTACTTGGAGAAATCAACTTAACACTGGCGACGAGGATGGGATCGATGGACATCAGAGCACAGCCAGATGCGGCCAGCCTCTGAACTGAGCTGAATCACTGATCTGAATCACAGAGCGAAATCACTGAGCGAAATCACAGGACAGAACCAATTCAGAGCTGACTGTTCTGGCTAAGAGCACTGTGTTCCATCCATCGCCCTTCACGCCGGCATCAGAATCATGGCTTCACTTGTGCCTCTACCGCCGTTTGCGCCAGCCTCTGAATCATGGGACTCCTACCTCGCTCGGTTCGACTGCTACCTCCAAGCCAACGAGCTGACAGCAGTATCAAAGGATCGGAAGCGGGGCCTATTCCTCAGCCTCTGTGGGCCTGAGGTGTTTGAGACGGCCCGAGCATTGGTTGCGCCTGAAGCAGTCCAGGCAACACCATGGGACACGATCCAAGAGAAGCTCCGCAACCACTACGCACCAAAGCCGTCCAAGATTGCTGCCCGCCATGCGTTCTACCACCGGAACCAGGCAGAAGGGGAGTCAATCAACAACTACACCACCGCCCTGCGACAGGCTGCAATGCACTGTGAGTTCCAAGACTTAGACGATGCCCTGATGGATCGAATCGTCTGCGGGGTCCGGGACATCCATCTGCAACGGCGTCTCCTTGCCAAGCCAGACCTCACGCTACAGAAAGCCATTGAGGAGGCTGTGGCCTCAGAAGCTGCTGAACGCTCCGCCCAGGAGATCCGCAAGTCCAGCAGCCCGCGTCTTGCTAGGGAGCCAGTTCCGGTGCATCATGAAGAGGCCAGCAGTGATGAGGCATCCTCCAGTGAAGACGATGACGTGCACCAGACAAAGCGGGAGCGCAGGAAGTTCCAACAGAAGTCCAAGGGCCAACCGGAATGTGCCGGCTGCGGAGGCAACCATTCCCGTGCCAAGTGTCGATTCAGAGATGCCATCTGTAGGAAGTGTTCCAGAAGGGGCCACATCGCTAAGGTCTGCCGATCGGCTCCGTCTGACACCCCCCCCCTTCATCGACTCGCAAGTCCAAGTCTTCACTCTAGTCTGCCAAGGAAAGTTGTTTCGCTCTCACCAACTGCCGGTGCCCGTCTGGAACCATGATTGGCCAAACCGACTCGCCTACGCGACGCAAGCTGAACGTCACAGTGCTCATTGAAGGAGCTCCATGTGACATGGAGATCGACACCGGGTCTGCCCTGTCCATCGTGTCATGGAGCACCATCAAAAGACTGGTACCCAGAGTGTCCAAAAGGCAACTCGACTCTCACCGCGTACACCTGAGAGACTACCAGGGAAACGACATTCCCGTGGTAGGCGTTGGCCGGTTCTGGATCGCCTTCAAGGATTTTTCGGGCCTGCTCCGGTTGGTGGTGGTCGAAGGTCAGCGGCCAAGCCTCCTAGGGCTAGACTGGTTTGATGCCCTCGGCCTGGAAGTCACCGGCATCAACTGCATCTCTAACGCAGAGACTGAGGGTCTGGTCAAAGACTTTGCCGAGGTTTTTGACGGCACCTTGGGGCAATATGCAGGTACGCCCATCTCCTTTAGCCTTGATCCACAAGTCGCCCCCATCAAGCTAAAGCCACGCCGGGTTCCCTTTGCTCTCAAGGCTAAGGTGGACGAACAACTGGACAAACTGATCGCCCAAGGAGTTTTGGAGCCGGTTGACCACGCCAAGTGGGAAACCCCCATCGTCACGCCTGTCAAGCCAGATGGGTCGGTGAGAATCTGCGCTGACTACAAGTGCACGATCAACAAGGCACTTCAGCAGCACGCTTATCCGGTTCCTGTTGTCCAACACCTGCTGCATTCCCTGGGTGAGGGTAAGGTCTTCGCTAAGCTGGACCTTGCCCAAGCCTATCAACAACTGCCAGTCGATGATGCCACTGCTGAAGCCCAGACAATCATCACCCACCGGGGGGCATTCCGTTGCCGCCGGTTGCAGTTCGGGGTGAGTGTGGCTCCTGGCATCTTCCAAAGCCTTATGGAGCGTCTCCTGCAAGGGCTTCCGGGCGTGGTACCATATTTTGATGACGTCTTGGTGTCTGCAGACTCACACCAGCAGCTGTTCGAGCGCCTCCGTGCCGTGCTGACCAGGTTCCAAGAGGCCGGGCTCAAGGTAAAGAGGGAGAAGTGCCAGATCGCCGTTCCACAGGTAGAGTTCCTGGGCTATCTTATCGATGCCTCCGGCCTTCACCCGACCACATCCAAGATCCACGCTATCCAGCAGGCCCCCACCCCAAAGAACAAGACGGAGTTGCAGGCGTTCCTGGGGCTGCTGAACTTTTATAACATGTTCCTGCCCCACAAAGCCACAGTGGCTGAGCCTCTTCACCGACTCCTTAGCACTAAGACGCCTTGGGCCTGGGGTCATCGGGAGACGGCGGCCTTCAACGCGGTCAAGGCTCTCCTTTCATCAGACAGTGTGCTGGTACAGTACAGTGAATCCAGGCCGCTGGTCCTTGCCTGCAACGCCTCACCTTTTGGCATCGGTGCTGTCCTTAGTCACCGTTTTCCAGACGGAAGAGAAGCACCGCTCGCCTACTTTTCTAGGACGCTATCTCCGACGGAACGGAATTACAGCCAGCTCGACAAGGAGGCACTGGCACTTGTGGCTGGAGTGAAGAGGTTCCATGAATACCTCTATGGCAGGACTTTTGACCTCATCACTGACCACAAGCCGCTCCTGGGCCTCCTCGCCGGTGATCGTCCAACTCCACCGGTCCTCTCGCCACGCATGCTGCGATGGACTGTTTTCCTGGCTGCCTACCACTACCGGCTCATCCATCGCCCGGGGAAATCGATGGGCCATGCCGACGCCCTCAGCTGTTGCCCTCTTCCAGCATTTGTGGAAGACCCGGCTCCAGCTTCATCGCTCCTTCTGATTGAGGATCTTCCGGCAGCGCCTGTATCGGCTGCCACTGTGGCCTCCGCGTCTGCCCAGGATCGCACCATCAGCCGGGTGCTCAACTGGGTGTGGAGGGGGTGGCCACAAGGGCCTTTTGCATTGGAGTTCCAGCCCTTCGCAACCAGACAACATGAACTCTCAGCTCATCGCGGCTGTCTGCTGTGGGGAGACCGCGTCGTGATTCCCCAGGGACTCCGTCAGCGCGTCCTGGAGGCTCTGCACGTTGGCCACCCGGGAATTGTCAAAATGAAGGCGTTGGCTCGGTGTTACGTCTGGTGGCCTAATATGGACGATGCCATCACTGCCTGGGTGTCCGCCTGTCAAGCGTGCCAAGAGTCGAGGCCTGCACCACCGGCAGCTAAGGGACACACCTGGGAGACGCCAAAGACACCCTGGTCGAGGGTGCACATCGATCTGGCTGGCCCCTTTCACGGCCGGACCTTTATGGTAGTGGTGGACGCCTATTCCAAATGGCTGGAGGTCGCCCTGATGCCCTCCACCACTACCGAAGCTGTCATCCGGGTGCTGCGAGGCCTGTTTGCAACGCATGGTTGTCCTGATGTCCTTGTCTCTGACAACGGACCGCAGTTCACGTCAGGCACGTTTGAGCGGTATCTTTTGGGACTGGGCATCAGCCATGCCCTAACGGCACCCTTTCATCCATCCAGCAACGGGCAAGCGGAAAGAATGGTGCGCTCGGCAAAAGAGGCACTGGCGCGCCTGGACCGGGGAGACTGGCATGAGCGGGTCACCGAATACTTGTTCGTGCAACACATCACCCCTCATGCAGCCACAGGGAGGAGTCCTGCTGAACTGCTTATGGGCCGCCGCCTCAGGTCACCGCTCGACCGGCTACACCCGGACTTTGCCGTGGCTGAACCCCCAGGCTGTGCCAACGCGCCACGGTCATTTGTCCCAGGAAACCAGGTCTTTGCCCGGAACTATGTGGGGGACATTCCTTGGGTGCCAGCCACAGTAGTGGGAGTCACTGGACCTCGGTCGTACCAGGTGGCACTCGAAGACGGACGCTTGTGGCAACCATATAATGTGGGCCAAGACCATGGAAATACTGCTTCAATTCTTCTTTTAAGTTAATATGCTTATTTCCCCAGAAGACACAAAATTTAAATGTCAGCCAGTGAACATAGCAGGAGCCTTTGTTGCTTTGTGAGTCAAGATGATTGCAGTTTGGAAACTTTTTTTTAAACAGAACACCACTTTTGATCTTAGTGCTCTTTATGCAGAACATAAGCTCATTATTAAATTATATTCTAGTAACATTTCAAGTTATTTTTTACAATGAATATTTGCAGTATTAAGAGTAATCTTTACCAATGAATAGTTTCTACATTGGTGCAGGAGTGTACAATGGTGTTTTAAATAGCTTAAACTCTTTATGTGGGATTGAAAGGGGGGGATTTCAACTCATATCTGAATATTTGCCACCCACCACTGAACCACCTACTGATTCAAATATGCAAATCTGCTAACTGTGCTACCAGCTGCACTAGAAGAACTCCAGCCCAGGAAACACTGCACACTGTGAAAATAAAAGATAATATGGAACTGCTTGAATATTGGCATGTGAGAGGTCAAGGACAGAGAAGGGCCTCCATGAGGCAATTCTGCTTGTTTACAGAAGTTCATGTACTGCTTCACTCAGAATCAATAATCCTGCAGCTGCATCTGTCTGCAGATGCAAAATGCCCTCTACCCTGGAAGGAAGCCACCTGTCAATCCTAAAGCATTTGACCTGCAGTGCTGTCCTTCAGCCAAGCCAGAGGGTTGGTTTTTCAGTCTCTTTGAGCTGTGCGCCATGTATCTAGAAATATGCTTGCACTGGTGATGGGACTTCTAATTGTTTGATTTTTATTACTAATCATCCTTCTCATTTTCTGTTTATGAGCAAAAATTATTTACATTGCCTGTAGGTTAGCTCACCAGCAAGAAATTTACCAGACCAGAGTCTCCCTGCAGCCCACCTCTTGGGGGAGGGGCAGTCCCGTAGAGTTGTCTTGCAAGTTTATTCTGGGCATGAAGAAATTATACTTGAGCACTAAAACAAGATGTCCTACAAGATGGGGGGGGGTTTGCAAAACACTAACAATAGTCAAGCCCTGCCCCCCCAGTTGCTCGTGTGGGGCAAGCAGTGGCTTGGGAAAGGATTTGTCTCAGGATGATGGCAGGAGGGGAACAGGTTAACCACTCTTCCTCCAGAAATACAACCCAAATCCAAATGGAGCCTTTGCACCTGCTATTACTTTTTAAACTTGTGATACCTTATTCTCACATCTCCACATCGTGTTTGGTTTGGCAAGAACATAGGAAGTGCCTTGCTCAGTTAGGCCCAGGTCATTCAACAGCCAAGCTCCATAATGCTTATTTTCTGACTTATTCTTAGACTTGCAACCTAAGGTTTTATGTCATTAATTTCTCAGACTCCTACACTACCCATCCAATGATGTGAAAAGCTTTCCTTCCTCACAATAACAAAATATTTCTGCTTCTGATCTTAACCTTGTTTTTCCCCTCTACTCCTGCCTCGCCCACCATGTGCCCACTAATTTCAGGAAAGGCCGGCTGGGTCTCCCATGTGGAGAGTGTCAGTTCGGCCCTGCGGAGCAGTGACGCTGCATGGGCTCCCACATGCATTCCCACTTAATCACGTGCCAAAAATAGCACCGAAAAGTGGTGTTGTGGAATGGGAAAATCCCCACTTATGCATGTCCTGTAACAGAACCTCAGTGTAAGTGGCTTCCACAGGGGAGCTGCAAAAAAATGTGGATGGTCAAGAGAGCTGTGGACTCAAAAATGTTGAAAACCACTGATTTAGGCAACAGGATAAAGGGATAGGACTCCAATATTGGAAAAAGCAGTTTTCAGAAACCAGTGGGAGAACATTTCAACCCACCACTATGCAACTGTCCTTAAAGTGATAATTCTTAGAAAAAAGGAACATCAAACAGCTCCCTTCACCATAGCTGTCAAGCGTCCCTTATTTGAAGGGACAGTCCCTTATTCCAGACTTCACATGTTATTCGTGTGAATGGGCAATTCAGGTAGAATTTGCCTCACATTAGTGTGGATCCTTGAGGTGCAAGTCTCCTTCTGTGGACTTCCGTAGTTGTTCTAGGTTCCAGGACTTGGGTAAAAATACACACAGGCTTCCCCAATTAAGATGTTCACCCTAATGTGTGAATAGCAGCATCAAGGCCAGCTGCACATCACTGGGGACAGGGATGCAGCCCTTTGTACCTGTTATGCCTTCACTTGAATAATGTATAACGAGGGCTAAGAAGTTCAGTCCTACTACCAGTGGCCTAAATTTAGATAATGGGGTCTCATTCCACTTAACAATGTTAAAATGTCTGTGTTAACATAAAAAAATAAGGTTGCCATGTTTTGAAGAGCAAAAAAGAGGACACATTTGCCGACTTCTACTTTTAACTATGGATCTCTATGGCAACTGTCATCATGAAAAAGAGGACTTGTCCTGGAAAAAGAGGACATATGGCAACCATTTGCATAAGAAAATAGTAACTCTTCATATAGCTTATGAAGTGGACTCAAATCCACAAAAGCTTTTGCCATAATAAATCTGTTTGTCTTTAAGATATGACAAGATCTAGACATGTCTTTAAGTTACACTATAAATAAAGTCCAGCCAAAGATGCACAAGGTTTGAATAAGGGTCACTTACAATCTTAGGTTTGGGGAAACTCAGTCTGACTGAGAGCGCAAGAGAACATCAGTGTTGAGAACACTGCACTTTCGACTGTGGAAAGGATAGTGCCAGTCTGGTCACTGCATATATCAGAAGTATGCAATTAAGAAAACTCATTTTCTGTCCCTGTGGATTAAAGGACATACAAGCCCCAAAAATACATCCTATGTAGCTGCAGCACTTATTGGTACAATATATGCTATCAAATGCCCTTGCAGGAAATCATACCTTGGTCAAATTACAAGAGCTTTTGAGAAATGTACAAAGGAAAACATTATAATATAATATAATATAATATAATATAATATAATATAATATAATATAATATAATATAAATCTATAATAATAAGCTGGAGCCTCTCAGGGAATGTTTTTGGACCATAATAATATCATTTTCTTCTTTGGTAATAGACAAGCTGAACAAACACAACACTGAGCTGTTATTAAAGAAGGAAGTGTGTTGTAGTTTGAGTTTGCACAATTATAACACCCACAGATTTTACTGAACAACATGATTTTATTTCCCTACTTAGGAGGTTGCTTTTCTTCATCTTTTCTACACTAATTTTGTTTGTCAATTTCGGCATTTCAGACAAGTATAATGCTTGTGGCAAGCGCCTGCCCTGGGCTGCCTCAACCTTCCTCAGCCTAGTGTCCTCCAGATGTTTAGGACTACAGCTCTATCACTCCTAGAAAGCATGCAAATTATTGGTAATTATGGGAGCTGTAGTCCAAAATATCAGGAGGGCACCAGGTTGGAAAAGTTTGGGCTACATCATCTGCTTATTTCTGAGATCTCTTCATTTTTAATTTTTTGCAGCTAGTATCCTCCCATTTTCCTTCTCCACATAGCCCTGGCTGTTAAGGATTGGTTACTGTTGGTTAGAGAGGGGAGTCTAGTGAGGTGGAATGAGTATGGCCTGGTGGGGGAAAAGGGTCATGCACTTCCCTTGAAGACACTGCGGAAAGTGGGAAAATATGGAAAACTCCAGGTCATACTCAGACTGGGCAACCCTGTCTGAAAGCTGCTAGTTATTTCTTTAGCAACTTTTCTTTAGGCAGCGCCAGTCCAACAAAAGTCCTCGCTCTGAGCACTGCAGAACATTCATTTAGGATGTAGTCATAGCAACACTTGAGGTGATTATTATATTTTTGAACAATGTCAGGTAACAATCAGGTAATTGTAAAATGACAAAGGAGTGATAATGTATCTCTGGCTCAGATAATCATCTATTGGAAGTGAAAGACAAGGGCTGATCTAAATGCCACTCATGGTGGGTGAGATTTTTGGGGTGATTGCCGCCACCCAGAGCAGACCTCAGTAAAGTTGTGGAAGGAATGAACACAAAAGAATATTTCCTGTATGTGGATCTCTATCAATTATCCTGTACAGTGGTACCTCGGGTTAAGTACTTAATTCGTTCCGGAGGTCCGTTCTTATCCTGAAACTGTTCTTAACCTGAAGCACCACTTTAGATAATGGGGCCTCCTGCTGCCGCTGCACCGCCAGAACACGATTTCTGTTCTCATCCTGAAGCAAAGTTCTTAACCTGAAGCACTATTTCTGGGTTAGCGGAGTCTGTAACCTGAAGCATATATAACCTGAAGCGTATGTAACCTGAGGTACCACTGTATAGGCTCTAGTATAGAAATTAGGTTTGGTAAAACACTTCCCACTAAAAAGTCCCAAAGCAAGTCACAACGTAGTAAAAAAAATATTACAGTGATAAAATTTGCATAGACATATTAAAAACAGATTTAACAATACCATGTTCTAGTTATAGGAAGCAGAGCCTGGTGAGATGGAGGAAGCACAAAAGGATGGCACCTGGTGGGACAGCAAGGTTTTGCTATGGGGACTTCCGGGTTGGTGCCCCCAGTAATGGCGGAATTCCTCTGATCGGGAGGAATTTGCCCCGTGGGAATCTGGGTCTGGCCGCCACGGCGAAGGCGGAGACCCGTAAAAAATCACAGGCGGGAGAAGCCTGTGAGCGTGGGATTCGGCGGGTACCTTTTGCGCCTCCCCTACTCGCGGGGAAACCCAGTTTCAGGGGTCCGGAGCGACGTGGGGTGAGCAGCGCAGTGCTTCGAATCGTCTGCTTCTTCCACGGAGCGAAGCCGCATAGCTGCTGCCGGAGAGCGCTGACTTTTGATTTTAAAGTAATTACCCGTGAGTAGAGCTGAAGCGGGGGAATTGGATTTTTAAAAAGTTGAATTTGGCATCGTAACGGGGAGGTTCAATACAGGAGTCCGCCTTCCCCTTTTGTAAATAGACTGAAGCAATGAGGCTGCAAGCTGAAGTCTTGGAAAGCCTACTGTAAAGGACTAAATTTCCACTGGTAAAGAACATTAAACCCCCCCTTGGAGGCAGGAGAAGAGGGGGAAAAGTTGTGGATTGAGTATGCCTGCAGGAGAGACCGAAGAGAGCTAAAATACTGCCGCTCTGACTCTGGAAATGGGCTGCTAGCAGGACTGACGTCTTTTGGAATGCTTATTGACAGTGTTTAGAACGTTCATTGACAGCTAGCTAAATAAGAGAAATACATTGTTTCTATTGTCTCCAGCTGCTTTTAAAAAGGAGTAAAAGTAACTGAAAATTGAAACTAACTTTGGATTGTTGGAAACTGTGTTTAAAAGAGGACATTACTGATTAATATAAATAGAAACTGTTTCCCCCTAGTGGAAGCCTTTGAAACTGGTTGCTTTACAAGAGCTGGGTTAGGGGAATTTCCAGCTGCAAGATAAAGAACTGTGAGACTCTGGGACTGACCTTGAATTTTTTAAGTGTTATGGCAAATGGAAAGGAAAAAACAGACCAGTCAATTGCTGAAAAAAACATCAAGGTCTGGGAGGACTTGGCATCAATCCAGGAGAGGCTCAACATCAGGCCCCTCTGCCTCTTCTGCTGCTGCTTTTGCATCAGTACACTCAAAATCAAGAGGAATGTCGACAGAAGAAGCCTTAGCGGCTACATTAAATAAAATAAATGATTCACTGGAACAGCTTAACAAGAAAACAGACGCGATAAATGTAAAAGTGGATGTTGCAACTACTAAAATTGACTTAAATACAGAAAGTATAAATAATTTGGGACAAAATGTGAATACCAATACAGAAACTATCCAGAAATTGATACAGGAATCTACTTTGATATGGCAGACTGCGGAGGAAGCCAGGGAGAAAGCCATTGCTGCTGAATGTAAAGTAACACAACTTGAGAGAGAGAGAGTCCCAGCCCTACAGAGGCAACTTGATGAACATAAGTTGACGCTTGTTATGACTGAACTTAAAGAAAAACAGACGAATTTGAGGATCAGAGCCCTACCTGAATTGGAGAAGGAAAGCTTGACAGATTTTCTCATACAGGAATCTGCTGACTTTTGGGACTTGGACTTGGGCCAAGAAGAGTTTAGAATTGTGAGGGCCTTCAGACTTGGAAGAGGAGGGAAAAAAGAGAAGAATAGATTAAGAGACTGCTTGATCACCCTTCGAATTAAAGAAGAGAGAGATAGAATCTTGGGTTGGCATTACCAGAAGAACCTAGAAGTACAACAGTCAAGAGTGGACATTTTTAAAGACGTCCCGAAATATCTTTTGGATTTTAGGCCTAACTATGGAGATATTGTTGCTCTGCTGAGAAGGAACAAAATCATCTTTAGGTGGGAGTTTCCCCAAGGTCTATCCTTCAGTTTCAAAGAAAGGAAAATAAAAATAAGATCAGTAGAAGATAAAGTAAAGTTTTTGTATAAATATGAAGAAGATCTGCAGAAGGGACTTGGAAAAGAGCCAAGAGCATCGGATAGAAGATCACCAGGATGAAGTTGATGGACTATACGGACTATACGGAACTGGCGGAAATGACTGGCAGAATCCGAGACCAGGGAGAAGATTCGGCGGAAGAAGACTGGAAAAGGTTTAAAGATTATTTACGGAAATACTGTAAATTTAATGAATGTTAGAAAAATGTTGGAATGTTATATGGCTTTAGTAGAAATGTTATAAGGAATTAAGTATAAACAGATTAATAGAGTATTAAAGGGAAAATAAGGTTAGAATGTGCTAAGATAATTACAGGATAGAAAACAGGAAGATGGAAAGGAATTGCTGAAACAATTAACAGAAGTGGAATACAAAAAGGGAGGTGTGAGGAGGTCATGGAAATAAGATATTGAAATTATTTCATGTGCTTTAAATTGTTTTTGTTTTGTTTTGTTAGTTTAATGTGTCAGTGTTATGTAGTGTTTGTGTATTGTATTGTATTGTTCTTGTTTTTTGTAGTGTTTAAATTGTTGGAAAAGTAATAAATATTTTTTTTAAAAAAAAAAAGCAAGGTTTTGCTATGGTTGGAGCCTAATGAACATGGGTGTTGAAATGTAGTGTTGAAATGTTCAAGCATGACCCAAGGGCAAGGTTCAGCTGTGTGTGGCCAGTGGGCTTGCTGGGGTGCTGCTGCAGCAAGTAGTCATAGGGGGCCATGAAGATGAACCACCAGAGCGTGCAGGGGACAAGATCTGTGGGGTCTGGTGCAAAGAGGCCCAGCAGAGGCTTGTGGCCTGTGATTATTGTGAAGTGGTGGCCATAGAGGTAATCATGAATGAAATATACTCAGAGTCAAGTGTGAATTTCATGCTCTTTATTCAGCTCATAGTAGCAATGAATGAAACTTTCCCCAAAACGTCTAGCTATATATACATTATTTACACAATGGGCCCCACATGATTGGCTAATTCCGGGCTGTTCCTGTAGGCCAATCAGGTTGCGGATTCACTTCCTCAGAAGCCTGATTGGCTGCTCCTGCAGGCCAATCAGGTCGCTGATTCACTTCCACCTGGAGCTGGATTGGGTGGCTCCTGCGGACCAATCAGATAGCTGCATTCTGGATCCTATTGTTCTAGGTTTCAGCTCAGTACATAACAGTGAAACCTCTTTACTCCAGCCACGACCGCCACAACCTCCTTGTCAATTTGGGCACAGTTCCACTCAGCTGCTGACAAGGTCCACAAGCAATAGGCAACCAAAGCCTCCTGGCCAGCCAGCGAGCAGTTGCTGAGCACAGCGCTGAAGCCCTATGGGGAAGCATCACAGGTGAGTACCACGAGCAGGGACTCACTGAAGTGGGCGAGCACACTGACTGAGGAAGGGAGGCCCTTTGTAGCAGAGAAGGTGTCGCCGGGTGTGTGGCCCCAGGCCCAAGGGGACTTCTTGTCCATGAGCTGGTACAGGGGCTCCACCACAGCTTGTGTGGCAGGATGGAATGATAAAAGTTCAAGGGTCCCCAAAATGCCTGCAGCTCCTGCTTAGAATGTGATGGTGGAGTGTTCCAGATGCTGGCTACCTTGGATGGAGATGGGTGGATGCCGTCAGCATCAGTGAGGAAGCCCAGAAACTCGGCCTTGAGGACACCCAAACCAGAGGTGCTTGACTCAGAAGCCCCGCCCCCCTCATGTGTCACAATTGTTTGAAATGATGGACATATGTTTGCAACAGGAGCAGGAAACCTGATTTTTTAAAAGAAATTATATAAAATTAAAGTAATTTGGTTTGATTTGTAATAATTTTAAAACTAATAAAAATACACTTTTCAGATTCCTGTGCAATATCTGGTGGATATTTTTTTAATCTGGTTTGCTTCTGCAGTTTACTGGTTTTATGCAAATCTGAGGAATCTTCTCTCTCTCTCTCTTCTGTTCAGTAGCATGCCAGGAAGAAAATATATATGCACTGAGGAAGGAGTGGGCATGGAAATAAGAATAGAAGAAAGTGACTGTTGATCCATTCACCCCAAAACACTGGACTAATTTGGAGTCCATTTCTACCCAAGTTAGTGGATTAGCCCCATATCAGGTAAACCCAAATTTACGGGGGGGCGGAACATAAATACTAGTGGGTTTTTTGGTGTAGCATCATGTGGACTACAAAAATTAAATGGGAACACAATCATCTTGAAACCCACAGTAAACTCTGGTGTGGATAAGCCCTACATAAAAAACTCGGTTCCAGATTGTTTCTTCTTATTTAAAACACCTCACCATCTTTTAACATAATAACTGACATCCTAAAGGAAAGATGAGTAATGCTCCAATCTTATTGTTCAGAACATTGCTTTGGTAGGTGGCCCTATAATTAGCATCCACCAGATGCATCGCAGGAGCATTTTACAAAGGTTTGAGCTAGTGCTGCTGTATAAGTGGCAGAGTGGAAAGTATTTAGAATCCCTTGACATAAAGTGATACAGACAAGGAAGGGATAGTATATCTGGAGGCAGATAGTATAACTCTAGTCCACCAAGAAATTTAAGAGGCATTTAAATAAGGTTTTGGAGTGGGGATGAGGATGTCCCACTGTTTCATTTTTAAGAAAAGAACATGTTTACAAAGAGGTTGAGTGGTAGATATTCCACACTTGAATGTTATCTCTCTTCTTGGGTTTCTGTTTACCATCCCTCAGCCATGGCTGAGCACTTTTGGAAAACCATTACCAGCAGTGTGGGTTTCAGATTTGTATACAGAGGCTCCTGAGGAATTCTGAAGTTGCCCATCTCAGCCCTGTGACGCTATGGTTGTACTATGACACCAACATTGACAGTGCAGCGTCTTAACACGCTTTCATTCGCCTTCAGCCATAAAATGGGGCAGGAGCCCACAGTGCCTCTTTTGAGGTTTACATGTACCAGTTCTCTAGCAATGCTTGATTCCAGAGGGTAGGGTTGATTCAAAGGTTGTAGGAAAGTTTTTGCCACCAATGATTTGGGCCACTTGCTCTCCAAAGAGATAAAAGAAAACTAATTTTGTAAACAAGTTCCCAGCTTAAGGTCTGTTTTAATTTAATATATTTTTCCTGTAAAGGATTACTGTCTGTGCTGTGTTCATTTGTGCACTAAGCCTATTGCTCCTAAGAGTGACTGATTTCACTATTTTAGAAAACAAATTCACACTTGTAAACATGCAGTTTAAAAATTTGCATGGTGCAGCACAACAGCCAGCTTCCCAAAAGCTCAGTGCAGAATTTATTTCCCATCGCCACATTTCTTTGGGAATAAATGACTTTCCATATGCTGAGGAACAAGAGTCTGTAGAGTGTTAACAAACAGACTGTGAAAGAGCATCCTTTTGGCAGACTTCTTCTTAATTGGTGCTTGATTAAACAATGTGCAGAAATGTGCTGAGGCACTAACTTTCCCTGTGAAGTTCAATACACTGTCTGCTCAGGCATTATGAACATGGGGAATATTGGATTTGCAGTCAGGGAGGGCTCCACAGATCCAGACAGATCTGCTGTAGGAGCCCTCGCAAATCTGCCAGCCCTTGCAAAGCGGCAAAAGCTGAGTGGTGGAATTCTTACACCCCACTCAACACCCCCAGGACAGCAGATTCTAATGCGAAAGGAGCCTTCCAGCCAGCAGAGTTATTTGCGATAAGCAAGCCGCCAGGCTATTTATTAATAGATATTATGCCTTACATAAAGTCTATGAAGCAACAATAGAACAGCTCTTTTAGGAAAGGATCGATGTGGGGTTCATACACCCAGCTAAACCTTAAACTGTTGAAGGTAGTTTGGCATATTCACATCCACTCATTTGCAGTAAATGTAGACACTAATATCTTAAAGCGACTTTCCTGTTATTCTTCTGGAGCATTCAAAACTTTCAAGAAGAAAGCTGTGCTCTTAAACTAACCTTTGTCAGTCCTACATTCATTCCAGATCCCTTTGTGCAGGGCCATATTAAAAGTTTTGGGGCCTTTTTGCCACTTTCTGCTTTGAGAGCCCCCTCCCTTTTTGTCCATTTAAACTTGGCTACCTCACTGTTCAGAGTCATACACCCATTCAGATGCACACAGAAATCCATTTACAATCTTCCTGCTTGGGCCACTTCACACACTAAGCAGAGACACATATTTGCCACTGAGTAATAAATACACTGTACAGGCAGGTGCAGCAAATCACAAGTAGAAGGGGCAGGTGAGGAAAAGGATAGCACTCTTGTGCTTTCGATAGGAATGTAGAAGAGGGTACTCCAACAGGTGTACCTTACATGCTGAACTTCCCCTCTTCTACACACCTATTAAAGATACAAAAGTCTTGCCCGCTTTTCCACCATTCTAATCACACTTTCCTGCTGAGCACTTGTGTATAATATATTTGTTTGCAAAGATATTTTTAAAGATGCATCTTTAAAAATCTTAGGTGTGCACACCTAATGTGTGAAGCAGGCAACACTCTTTTTTTGGGCCCAAATAAATTATACTTTGAAATGTCACACACAATGTATTGAATGTTTTAACCAATCCTAAGCATGCTTACTCAAAAGTAAGTTAACAGGGTGTGTTTCCATGTTACTGTGCTTATGACTGCAGCACGTCTAACGTGGACTTGGGCAAGTAGTGGGGAAAAGACACTCCTAGCCACCAAAATTACCCAAGCCTCCAGGGACGATGTTGCATCCAGCAGCAAGCTCCCCTTGTCTCTATATCTGTCCATCAGAGGTTTCAATTTTTCCCAGTGACTTGGTCACTTTAGGATTTGTTTGTAATACAAACTGGTAATATTTTGTTTTTCTTTCCTACTTTCATTAATAAAGTCTGTTAGCAGTTTAAGTGCTGTGGCTGCCATGCTGTGTTGCTCCAGCGCTTCCAGTGTCCATAACACCTCACTTTCCCCCACCATTTCTCAGATTTTGATATACACAAAACATAAAATCATCTGTTCATCTCCTCAAAAAGTAAGCTAAAATGTTATTGGGATACACAAGGCTATTGTTTGAGAAAAAATACAATTCAGTGAGCATTGTCATGGACTGGGTGGACACAGAAAAATGGTAGGAGGCACCATCTGGAGAACCTCCAAAGGAAGAAGGTTCAGAGCCCGGGGACTGGTGGTGAGGATGGGTGGACAGAGGGAGAGAGGAAGCTGAGAAGGTAGTTTAGGAGGTTTAATGAGCAGGGAGAGGCTGTGGAAGAGAACAGTCCAGAATCAGAAGTAGAGAAAGAAGCAGGAGAGGAGGGGAGTGGAAAGGCAGAGATGAGGCACGCTGGTGAAGAAGCCAAGGTGTTTCTTCTAATTAAGAGTTAGCTCCACATACTCTGTGTGAGTTATTGCTGGCCGCCTCTCTGACAGTATATGCACAGGCAAACTTGTGCTTGTTATGAAAGGTGAAAAGGTTTGCAGAAGGTTCATCAGTAGTGGAGAGAGACTTTAATGGAGTTACAGACTCCAAAATGGAGAGTCCAAATAGGAGTTCTAGGTTCTCTGGTTTTGAGGTGAGAACATGAGTCAACACTTGGATCCAACTGCTTATCACCAGTTAATAATGTGGCAGACTCACCTTGCTAACTGTCCCCTATTAAATATAATGCACACACCTCACTGTACACCAGTTAATACAAAGCTTTACAAATTTACCACAGGATGTCTAGTGGGGGACTTGTGGGAGGGAAAACTTTATGATTAGAGCCTCGGGCATAAAATGATCAAACAAACAAGAAAATTTTATTAAACAAAATGAAGGTTTTGAAACAAAGTGGGTCAGGAAATGTGGTCTTTCAGGTAGATGTTAACTTATTTACGGTACTTTAATTAACTATAAGATGTCTCACTGTAACACAGTGTTACAATCAGAGTTTCTCTTAACCTCTCTTTACTCAAAATCAGTTATTATACTTCAGTTTCTGTTACTTAATTATGACAGTTAAATACTTTTAACTTCATACAGTTTCCTTCACCGATTAATACTTTGGTTCATGAGTGAGGGGCACTTTTCCTCAGTTGCCCACTCTCTCAGCAATCCTGCACCTGAGGTATTCTAAACGGTATAACAGACCCAGGGGATCCCCTTACCCCTTGTGACTGGGTTGGGAGTCTTCTGGACTAGACAAACCCTCCCATCCTGGCTATACTGAGACCCAGGGAGCCTGTATTCTCACAGGTTCTACCTCTCCCGGTTCAGTCACAACCCTCCCAGAACACTCCGGCCTGCATACCTTTCCCAGACTCTCAACCCAGTCTCCCTTAACTGAGAACCAGTTCTCCTTCAATCAAATCCTATCCTACTCCCTATCTCTCCTCTTAAATCCAGCCCTATCTCTTAACCCAGGCATAGGCAAACTCAGCCCTCCAGATGTTTTGGGACTACAACTCCCATCATCCCTAGCTAACAGGGCCAGTGGTCAGGGATGATGGGAATTGTAGTCCCAAAACATCTGGAGGGCCGAGTTTGCGTATGCCTGTCTTAACCTGAACCTTAGCCTTATCTAAGTCTCTCCCTCAGAAACTGCTCCTTTTATTCTCCCTCCCAAAGTGCTGCTCCTCCCCCTTCTGTGACCAGCTGACTTTCTAGCCAATCAGAGAGAGGTGCCAGCATTCTGGTGGAATTTCAGGGGGACTGCATCACCAGACTCTGGTCTGGCTCTGCTGGCCGTCACAACACCCCTCCAGGATAACAACGAAAATCCTAATTGTCACCAGCAAGCAAAAGAGGGGGAGTGAGAGGAAAGAATAATCAATGGACAGGAATCCTAATGAGGGTCAAGTTTCCAAAAGAACTTGACTATCCAGTTTATTTTGGAATCTGTGGTTGATTATCTGATTGCAGGGCTTGCAGTTGTTGTGAGCATTCACGCGATGGGAATAGTTAGTTCCATTAATGCTATAATGAGGTGTGTTTTTATACAGGGTTTGTTAATTCAGCATAATAGTCACTGAGCACTGAGCAATACAAGAACAATGGGCACATATGTGATATATTGATGTTGTATGTGGATAGATCCAGCTCAGACAGTGCATTTTTCTTCCTGAGTGCAGGAGGCATTGTGCCTGTAATACAAAGTCTGAATACTGAAGAGCCTGCCTGCCTGCCTGCCTGCCTGCCTGGAACACCGTGCCTCTTCAGAAAAAAAATCAAATTTTCCTTCCCCTTCCACTGAGCCAAGGAAAGTCTTTTCAGGTAGAGTTAGCACTGGGAACTTCTCATTTGAAAATCTGTCTCTTTACAAACCTTCTTAATCTTGTTGCTCCCATTAATCTGTAGATCCAATCTTGTATGCTAGAGACACAAATGAACGATAGATCTACCCTGCTCCTTTGTAGGGAATATATAGCTATTTACAGCAACATGCAAAGGTCATGCTGGTTCCTGTTCCGTTAGCTGTTGTATTTGAAATAGAGAATTTTAGCAGTCCCCCCCCCCCATTCCTGTATAATGTGGCACTTGCTGAAATCCCCTTCCATACCTTGGATCATTTGATAAGATCTCACAATCTTGACTCTATGCATGCTGGCAGAAGGACAATACCCCTTCCTGCTCCAGACACAGGTGAATGTCATGTTTGACAAGGGTGTAAACCCCAAATGGCTGTATGAATTGCCAGACATGGGATGCTGGTTGGGTGCTTCAGACTTTTGTGTGCATATACACTGTTTCAAAGCTTGACAGCAGACATGCTTGATGGGCGATGGGTAGAAATACACCATCCTTCCTTCCTTCTTTCTTTCTTTCTTTCTCTCTCTCTCTCTCTCTCTCTCACACACACACACACACACACAGCATGACATGTAGGGAAAATTTTGTGAAGAGAATTTTGTGCATGTCTCCACTTGCAGGCAGATTCTTGATCTGTTTCATATCTGATCCAGATTTTTAATTCAGATTTAAGTGCACACATGAGAGGCCAAAAGGCCCAGCAGGCCGGGCACTTACCCTTGCTCTGGGCACAAGGCCAAGTGCTGCTATTGGTCAGTTGGTCCTGCACCCAGGGGAACGCCCTCTAAATTCCTGCCACCATTGTCCAATTCGGCAGCAGCAGGACAATCCAGCCTGCAATAAGCTGGTTCACAGTGGAGGCTGGGACCCACCTGCAAAGCTGCTCACCCGAGAAGGGCAAATGGAGGCTACAACTTCCCCTCCAGCCAAGACTAGGCTTACCCAATGCCTATCCGCCAATCAAGGCGTTATTGAGTTAAGAAAATTCAGTTATTTTCTGTTTGTTTTTCCTGGCACTATCAAAGCTCACATATGGCAACCTTTGCTTGCATACACACAACTGCGCAATTACGGCTCCCATACAGAGCACTGCATTCTTCTTCTCTACCATCTTTCAAAAGAGAGCCCCTGATTTATGTCTTGTTCTCTTTTGAAAGGCAACTCATGTTCTTCACCTGAGATGCTTGCAAAGAAGCTTTCTGGAGTGGCAAAGGCTGCTCCTTACTCACGACGACAAATTTTGTTGCTTGTCAGGGATACCCAAAGCCTTCTTAATGCCAGGCTGGTAGTATTTTCTGAGGTGGTTTTCACCATCCCTGAAACTGCTTTTTCCATACTGGCGAGAGGGGGGCATGAATTAGTCCTGCTTTTAAGCATTAATATCTCCTGTTAGTTCATGTGCTTCGTTGTGCAGTAGTAAATTGCACACAATTCTGTTTTAGCTTCAGGGTTTTTAAAGAATTAAAATACAATAAATCAAAATAGGAATCTCTGGTTTCAAATTCCGCTTATATAGGGTTATATAGGGTTGCTGTCATGGCGTGTGGGATTTACTTCTAAGTTAGCATGCAAAAGTTTATATGGCAATGTCTGGCAGCTTCCTGAAAAGTAACTTATGATGTTCTCCTGTTGTTGTTGGCATCCGTCTGTCTCAAGAGACAATGGAGGGTACCTCCAAAGGTGAAGTCAAACCACTAGAGAATCACAGCGGCTGCTGTGGCTGCAGAGACAGGTAAATCGTAACTGCTGCCTCCTGCATTGTTTTTGTTGCATTCCCACCACCCAGACAACAGGACCCTGCTCTCGGCCTTGCATGGTCCAAAGGAAAGCAGAGCAATACGTTTGGCACCAGTTTGAATACAGGAGTTGCTGGAAGGAAGTGTACAAGACACCAACTGTCCAACCGTCTTAGGGAATCCACTCTGGATTTGTATAGGGTTTGCTCCTTTGTTTTTTTTCTTCCCAAGATGTCCCACAAGGGTGCAGACAGTGCTTTTTCTCAGGGGGGACTCAAGGGGATGCAGTAGCAGCACCTCTTTTTTGTTATTAAAAAGTGTGGAACTTATTGTAACAACTTCATGGCGGGTACCTCTCTTTCTAGAAAAAAGCACTGGGTGCAGGTAATGTGGGGAGATGGTTGTGTGCTTTCTAGGATGTGCTGTTAGTTTGCATGGTGAACCAGCAAGACCAAACAGGTTTTGTCAGGTGCGAACCAAGAGTCAGATCTGAAGATATCCCAGAGACTCCTCTATCGTGACAGAGGTTCTCCTGCAGACAAATCCATGTGATATTTCAAAACTACAGAACTAAGTTTGAGTAATTAGGAAAAAAATATTATGATCCTCAAAAGATTTTTTGGGAGTGGTGGTGGTGGAATCAACATGTGGATTGGTGGCTTTCCTTTGGGAGTTCTGGCTTCACAATCCATTTCTAATGTGGACTTGGACAAGTAGCATTCTCAGCTCTAGGACCCTGTTTGTAAAGCAGGGTAGGTATGATATGTGGAAACGGCCATGTGAGAGAATATACTTTGTAGGGCAAGGCAAAAAATAAATAATAGGATTATTGTGGGAACAGCAAGTAGCTGTGGAATGACTGTGTGATCTGGGCAAGATGACCACTGTACTTCAGCATGGTTTGCTGCACCCCAAGTGGGGCAAGCCTACATGTGCATGCTACATTCTTATTACACTGAGCCAGCAGTCACCACACCCACATATTACACAATGGAAACAACCGGTACTGACAATTTCTGTGTGAATGATCACAACTGGACAGCATTTCCACCCATCTTGCAAACCACAGTGAAAGCATCAAATCAAAAGCCCAGTAAACTGTGTTACTAGCAGCCATCCCATAGCCACTAAAAGTTCCAAGCAGAAGAGATAGAAAGCTTCCCTCAAAGGCATGGTGGTTAGGAATGTAACTGGCAGGCTCAAATTAAAATTCTGCCTCCAACTCCATCAAGTGATTTTTCAGGGATTGGTTTTATACTGAGCAATGTATCTGTAATATTATAAAAAATAAATACTGTGTAGAAACATATACATACCCCAAATAAAATGCTCTGTCATTTAGTGAGGGAGGTTGTGGTAAAGGCCCAGAATTTTATAACAAAGTCTCTTGATATTGGTATGTGCCTTATATATGGACAAAAGTTTCCTGCAGGATATCTTGTAAAATGGCTGTCTTTCATCACTTTTGTCACAGTTGACAGGAGTCTGTTCCCATTTTGCTATCTGACTGTGCAAGATCTATCAAGTAGGTAAAAGGTAAAAGCCACCTGCTCCCCTTATAACAAGCAGGCAAATTACATGAACCAACATCTGCATTTCTTATATTTTTAATGAACTTCCTAAACTTGCACAAAAATAGTTCCACATCTGTATGCCCTTTAATTTGAAGCGGCACTTTTAAAAAATGGAAAATAAACAAATTCAGTGTTAACAGGACCTTAGAGTAACAGCCTTGATTAAAAGCAATAAATAGAGATAAATACAATGGTTCATTGCAACGAGTGGTTTCACAGAAATCTGCAAAATGCTAGGTAAGATTTGCTTCAGGAGATCAGAAGAACATCAAAGAAATAGAAGCACAGTAATACACAAAATAAATATTATTTTCAGTTGATTTTTAATGTTAATTAATTCTTTTCAATATGCCCATTGCCCACTTGAGTTTATTTTAGGCGAACATCGCAACTAGAGAATGGGGAATGTATCACAGCATGACTGAAAGTCCATAAACCAAGAATGAAGGTTTGTGCCATCAGGCTGACACTCCAGGGTCCTGTAACCAGACCTCTTGGTCCATGCTGTGATGTGGAACTCCATGCCTTGAAATCTGTGGACAGGCTTCTTATATTTAGTTGCAGGAGAGGCCCCTTTGTTAAGAGAGGGGATGCTGCCAGAAAGAGCTGCATGCTTTGCAAGCCAGTCGTTTTCAGAGTGGGATCAGGGCCAGCCCAAGACACTTTGGCACCTGAGAGGGACAGATCCTCTTGTTAGCAATGCACCAAGAAGCTCAATGTAAGCTCCACTGAAATGAACAGGAGCTGCACAAGAACATGACTGTACTTCTGCACACCTCATTTTGGTTTCAACGCAGCTTGCGCAGGAAGCTTTCACAACAGCTTTGTTCCATAAGTCCAGCACCCCAAATCTGCTGCCCTCAGGCAGCCACCTCATTTTGCCTCACCTCTGGATGTGATGGACCAGAAGAACGTATCATTTTGAGTTTGTTCTTTTCCTATCGGGCTCCTGCTATTCCTATATGACATTCACTTTGCAGGTAATATTTGAGCCATGGTCATGAATATGCACTGAACCAGCTGTTTCATCTTCTCAATCATCCAAAGCCGAGAGAGGAATCGCCTTTCTTATGTAGGAAACAGTCAGCTGTGTAGAGCTTTAGGTCTCTACATTCAGATGCCTCTCACCTTTTGACAGATGAACCTCATGTTCAAGGGTATATATGCGACAGAGCTCCCTTTGGGTTTGGTCCAGCTCAGGACAGCAACGAGCTCTGAAGACGTATATCTGGCTCTCAGGAAAGAACCTGCATTTCTTGGCTTCTTGCAATGACTGTACTGCCAACATTCAAAGTGAGCTGGAGGGGGTGTATAGATCCTGAACATTCTTCTTCAGAATTCAAATCGTACAAAATTACAGCAGCCCTTCGTACCATCAAAACAAGTGATATTTGAAATGTCATGGCCTCCTGTGGCTTTCTACAGCAGTCCACTTCTTTGAGTTTCATATGTGATTGTTTTTGGACAGGTACGCTATAAGCGCCACAGCAACCCCGACATAGATGCCTGTTCCAATGGTGATGGACAGCACAGCCAGGAAGAGGGCTCGTCGTGAACTGGCGCTTGCATGGTGGAAGTCCCCTTTAGCAATGGCTTTGTTTGTCTGTAGGGGGATGAAAAGCTCACTTTAGTAAACCTGGATATGGTGCACTCTTCAACTTTAAAGAGGAAAATTGATTTTTTTAGACTTTTTTTTTTTTAGTATACTGTATAGGTAAAAGGTAAAGGTACCCCTGCCCGTACGGGCCAGTCTTGACAGACTCTGGGGTTGTGCGCCCATCTCACTTAAGAGGCCAGGGGCCAGCGCTGTCCGGAGACACTTCCGGGTCACGTGGCCAGCGTGACATCGCTGCTCTGGCGAGCCAGAGCCGCACACGGAAACGCCGTTTACCTTCCCGCTGGTAAGCGGTCCCTATTTATCTACTTGCACCCGGAGGTGCTTTCGAACTGCTAGGTTGGCAGGCGCTGGGACCGAGCAGCGGGAGCGCACCCCGCCGCAGGGATTCGAACCGCCGACCTTTCGATCGGCAAGTCCTAGGCGCTGAGGCTTTAACCCACAGCGCCACCTGCGTCCCCTGTATAGTTTGGGCTTTTAAAGCTGTTGCTAAGGTAGAAATAGCCAAACACTACAAAGTCAGATCCATTCCATCAAGCACAGGAGGATAAAGGATTGCCCCGTCACAGACAAACTGGTGCATTGAATAGGACTTTCTGAGTTAGTAATTTAGTTGTCTTTGCCACCTGGCATCCATTTTTGGCATAAACAGATGAGCCACATTAAGCTGCAGCCCCACTTCTTAAATGTCAAATAATTTTGACATCTCTTTTACAATAATGTGCTTTATCCTGCATTGCCTGGATGCTTGATTCAGTGGGTCTGTTTTCTTTTTAGGTGGTTCTTCAACTCCTGTCAACTGCATTTTAATGAACACAAATGGTGAAAGGCAATTACACTGCAGCTGTTCTGTTTTAAAATTACTGATGAGTTAATTTGCGATATTATAACTGAGCATCTAAATGATAACACTTAAACTATTATAATATTGAGACAAGCATGTCTAAATAAACATGGTGTGTTAAATTATTGCTCGGCTAATAAAGGCCAGGTGAAACCCTTTTCTATGTGCCATGCTAGGTCATAACAGAACACCTGCTTTGCACACAGAATGCCATAGGTTTAAGCTTTCAAATCTTCAATGGTATACACACCCACCCACCCCCGTATTTTTCCATGTAAAGGATGCCCCCATGTATAAGACAACCCCTATTTTTTTAAATCCAAAATGAAGAAATCAATATTTTAAACATGTTGTAGCATAGTGTAACTAGAGTAGGTCATTCTGCCATGGTTAATGGCAAAATCTTGCCTGTGAGTCCTAGAAAACCTACCCCCTGTCTTGCAGGCTTTTCCACCTGGCCTGGGAGGGCAAGACCCTGACTGACTCCAGCTACAAAAGCTGAGCCTGCTGAACAGACACTTGGGCTGGGGAATTGCTTTTGTCACATTTGTAATTATGTAAATCGTTTCATGTTGTAAGCCGTCTTGAGCATGGTTTTAACTATGGAAAGGCAGCATACAAATTAAATGATGATGAAGAAGAATATCTGACACCAGAGACATCTATCTCACATGACCTTGAAGAATGACACTGCCACCCCCCAAAATCAACCCTCCTTTGCTGTCCTGCAGGACACCTCTGCAGCGGCTATGAGTTCCAGCACTTTCCTTTCTGGAGAGAAAAAAAACAAAAAATACTTGGCCAGACTGTGGTTGGCATCAAGATGACTGATGAGCCAATTTAACACAGTCTTCAGGCTGAAATGTTTTCAGTAGCAGGCCAAAAGCTTTAATAAATAAAAAGCAGGCACAAAACACAAACGGAATTCTAAGTTGGGGGATTCCGCTCAGCAGCAGCAGCACAGGGCAAGCCAGCTTGTTCAAGAGCAGACAGAATTAAAGATAACAGTGCAGACTTCCTTGTAAAGGTCTTGGATCCTTCAGCACCGATCATCTTTAAATGTCTATTGCCTAGAGCATCCTCACTCATTAAGAGCATCCTCACTCATTAGCCTAGGATGTCTCCACTATTTTAGTTTTCTCTGCAGTAATGTATTTGTAATAGCACTGTACAAGTGGCAGAATGGCAAGCCTGACAGCAGTTCATAGGGGCTGGTGACATTTATATGATCATATGTGCCATGTGCTTGTGAAAATGGGTATATTTTTAGGGATTTTGCAACAGAAGGAAGCCAGTTGCTTAAATCAGTCTATAAAGTGACTGTCAAATTCACAGTAGCAAGAATGCACATTTCCACCCTTTAATTTTATTTCTAGAGTGCTGAAACAAAGTAGGTGCTCTATATAAAACACAAGTCAGTGTAAGATGAGAGACACTCAATGGAAGGAGAGAGGTGGGAAATAATAAAGGTGTCAGGTGAGAGAACAAAAATTTGAGTTTCATAGTGCAATCTATACATGTGTACTGAGAAGTAAGCGACATTGAATTCAGTGTGGCTCCTTCCCAGGTAAGCGGGGACTAGATCATAGCCTTGCACAGGCATTTAAAAATAGCAGGTGGATTCTCAGTTCTATCCTGCATTCACAATGTTGGCAGGTGGGGGAAATGCACTAAAGAGCCTCAATGCTTTTTTGATCTCTCATCAAAAATGGTCTTGAATGCATTCTAGGATCAAAAGCCCTTCAGTCTGAAAGAAAAATTAAGATACTTACAAATTCAAATGCACCAAGAAGTATAGACATTATACATTAAAGTGCCCCCATTAACTTCTGCCCCATGTAAGCAATAACCACATCCTGAATATTGTGTTTGCTTTCAACTTATGCTTCATGCACCCACATTTACCGTTGGTCTTTCAGTCTCAATTCTCTTCTTTTGAAGGGTTGAAACTTCCAGAGATATATCAAATTTTAATAAGCTAAGCTTTAGAATTCTAAATTATTACTTCTGTCAACCAACCTCTTGCATGATGAGCTTATCTTAAATACAATCTTGTGCATATTTAGCCTAAAGTAAATCATAGAATCATAGAGTTGGAAGAGACCACAAGGGCCATCGAGTCCAACCCCCTGCCAAGCAGGAAACACCATCAGAGCACTCCTGACATATGGTTGTCAAGCCTCTGCTTAAAGACCTCCAAAGAAGGAGACTCCACCACACTCCTTGGCAGCAAATTCCACTGTCAAACAGCTCTTACTGTCAGGAAGTTCTTCCTAATGTTTAGGTGGAATCTTCTTTCTTGTAGTTTGGAGCAATTGCTCCGTGTCCACTTCTCTGGAGCAGCAGAAAACAACCTTTCTCCCTCCTCTATGTGACATCCTTTTATATATTTGAACATGGCTATCATATCACCCCTTAACCTCCTCTTCTCCAGGCTAAACATGCCCAGCTCCCTTAGCCGTTCCTCATAAGGCATCGTTTCCAGGCCTTTGACCATTCTGGTTGCCCCCCTCTGGACATGTTCCAGTTTGTCAGTGTCCTTCTTGAACTGTGGTGCCCAGAACTGGACACAGTACTCCAGGTGAGGTCTGACCAGAGCAGAATACAGTGGCACTAAAGCCATCCAAGCACCTGCGCTGAGAATTTATCTCCTCTATTTCATGAAACGGAAAGAACTCCTGAGTACAGTCGATAAGGCAAGCTTGAAATATCAAACCAGGGAGGGGAATAGTTGCTACACAGAAATAAAAGTGGAGGTGCAAGGTCATCCCGCCCCCTACATACTCAGCTCTGTCTGCCCAGTCCATGGATGGTTTCATCCTGCCCTCAGCATAAACAGGGCAGCGCATGCCTGCACACACTGCTAATTGAGATAACAGAATTCTACATTACCTCATGTGACAAATAGAAGGCAGCAATTCCCAGTGGCCAGAAACAGCAGAGCATGGAGAACACGCTGAGTCCAAGATGGTCCCTGGGCGGCATCATAAGGAAATGGTCTTCACTGTCGGTGTCACTTGAATAATCGCTCTGGAACAGCAAGAGGAAGGGCACGTAAAGAGGACACTGATCAGAGGCAAGTTCTTATTGCCTGCCCCTTTTGGATCTGCGGTCATTTATTTAAAGTTTGCTATATAGCCGGGATAGCTTAGCTGGTAGACGATGAGGCTCTTGATCTCAGGCCTGTGGGTTTGAGCCCCACAAAAGATTCCTGCACTGCTAGGAACTAGATTAGAAGATCCTCAGGATCCCTTTCAACTCTACTATTCTATATCTTAAGAAGATATCTTTTTAAAATAACTCACGAAAATTGAACTGCCTAGCCAAAAGCTTCTTAAAAACTAGCAAACCTTATTAATAATACTGTTGTGAATTTGGCTGCCCTGACCACTGGGAATAAGCAATCGGAACCTTGACAAAAATGTATTCTTTCCTGGCGACTGGGTGCTTTCTCAGATGAGCGTGGGTGGGGTCTCAGGTGGGTGCTCTGCAGTGGGAGGGGGTGAATTAGTGAAACAGGCAGCTTGCCTCAGACCTGGAAGAAAGACAGCTGAGAGTCTGTAGCTGAAACCGGGGATATGGTTTTGTGAAAGCTGCACAAGTTGCCCTCAGAGAATCTGCTGCCTGTTTTTAAGAGTCTGCTTGCTTCTTATAGGCTCTGCTTTATTTATCTGTATCTAGTTATATATCTAGGCTAACATTATAAAGAGTCCTTAAGGCAGTTGGATGGTGTCTTGTACGCCTTCTTCTGGCAACTCTTGAAGCCAAGCTGGTGCCAAATGTGTTGCTCTGCTTTCCTTTGGATCACACCAGTGAGGACCTTCAGGCTTGCACCCTGGGGCTGCCCCCCCCCCCCCGCCAAGGTGCACTCCATTGTGTCTCGAGATAGACTGCCTTTGTAATTTTTTGCTGGGATCTGTCTAAGTCTGCAGTGTGCTCTTGTTCAAAGAAAAGTAAACACTGGCTGTAGACAGTGTGTAGCACATTTCAAATGTTAAAGGCAGGTCAATATCATGATTATGTAATATGAATTGGGGCAGGCAAGGCAGAGACTGGTGGTTTGTTAAGGCTACCTCTTGAGGAGTCTCTCCTCTTTCATCTGCCTCAGGCCCTCTGTAAGCCAAGGGACCTGTGTGAGTGATCATGGTGATCCTGAATTTCAGAGGTGGGCAGCATCCTAAGTAAGCCATCAAGTTCAGACAGAAAGTCCCCTAAACCTAGAGAAGGTGGTGTGAAGCCCACAGGCTGCGTTCAGTTGTCCTTCCCAGGGAAGTTACGCCCTCCCTTTTCCCTCATCCCACCAACACACGGATGAGTCACCAACACATGGCAGCAGCAGAGGACTACATGGATCATAAGGTTGCCACTTTGTGAAATGAAAAACAACAGCACTGGGAGATGGTTTGGTTGCAGTAGGAAGGAGGCTTCTGAGTCACAAGGCAGGTCCCAAAGCACATCCATCTGATGAAGCCTAGTGCGCTTAGCCAGCTTGAAGAAGTGTTGAGAAAAACAAGCTTGCTCCGTTCATTTCTGGGAATTGTCCCCAAAGCAAAAAAAACCCAACAGCCAGTCATTTTTTCCCTAATCAATTGGCAATGTTAATGTTTCAAGGGAAATTCTGGGAGGGCTGATGACCGTTTACTTCTATTCCAGAGAGTTCTAGAATACATTTCATTATCTGGGGAAGGTAAAAAAGCTAAAAGTAAAGGACCCCCGGACGGTTAAGGCCAGTCAGAGGTGACTATGGGGTGTGGAACTCATCTCGCTTTCAGGCCAGGGGACAGCTTTCCAGGTCATGTGGCCATCTGTCACGGATGCTTGAGCTGAGATTCCTACATTCCAGGGGGTTGGACTAGATGACCCTTGGGCCCCTTCTAAGGCTAAGATTCTATGATTCTAAGAAGCCAGGGTTAGCCCGCTATATGTGGGACTATGAGAAAGCATTTGACCAAAAGGGGAATGCAGTCAGGCTTCATCTTTATGATTAGCATTATTTAGAACTTGCACATTAATCATGGCTGCTTTTGGAAAAAGAAAATGGGGTGCATCACAACCACAACCAAGCTCTTTTTAGTTGTCGTAGCTTCTCAATGGCAGAAAGCTGAACAGATGCTCTTAACATTCTACTCTATGTACACTTTCTCCTCTCCCCTGTTGAATTAAGTCTCTTTGCCCTCCTAGGCAGGCGGTTTTGTGGACGGGCTCTGAGCTGCTCTAGTGAACCAACGAAGAGCAGGCAGGAGGTCTTGGACATTGCCCTGGGTGCGGGACCAACTGACCAAAAGGGGCACTTGGACAGAATAAACTGTGGCCTGCCAGGCTAATTGACCTCTTCCTTTTGTTGGAACTTTGTGCAGCAGTGGATCAAGGGATCAGGACCTGCCTTGAGACTCAGCTGTGGATCCAGGAGGAGTGGCTTCTGTCCAACGCTCAGACAGGGGCTAGGGCAATACCACTCCTCAACAGGGACCTCTTGGGGGCACCCCTATCTGATGTAAGTCATAGGGTGCCCCCACCCCCAGTTGGGTTTACCATCAGACCTCCAACAGATGGGCTGGAGTGGATTAGTGGTGGCTTCACCCAATGCCTATTGCCAAACCTTCACATCTGTAACCAATAAAGCTGTGGCCTTAATTTACCCCATAAATCATTATACCACGTTTCGACTGGTTTTTTCACCTAGGGAATGGGGTGGTCTCGGGGCCTTGGCACATGAAGGTCAGGTTATGTTTTGCATCTGGAGAGGCCTTTAGGTGCAGGGCACCAATAGCCACCTTGTATGTTCTTGGAGAAGGAATTTAATTTGCTGCTCTGGACTCTGTCTGGAAAATGAAGACTGGTTTGTTCTATTTCATCTCTTGCAAAGGTAAAGCCAACAAAGACCGTGAGGGTTTTTTTAAATGACGTCTATACTATAAGATTCCACCACCATACTGAGTGAATTCTGTAGACATTCAATTGGCCCAGGCCCAACAAACATTTGCTGCGGAAAGAGAGACTTTTGGATAAAAGAGCATGGCAGCTCAAGTGAAAAGCTCAGTGCACTGACACCTCCCATGAAATGTTAATCTAACTTTTCATAATTCAGAACTTTGGTATTCAATATTTCTCAAATCTTAACATCTATCAATCAGCAATAAATGGCTGAAAGGAATACTAATTTATTCATAATCATTTGAGGTTGCAGCCATTATTCAGGCATGGCAGCTTCAGAATGGCCATAAATAGTTTAGTGCCTGAATAAAGTTAATCTTCAGCCCCCCTTCCTGATTTGCAGTGCAATCCTGTACTGCCTATTTAGAAGTAAGTCTCAGAGTTCAATGGGGCTTCTCCCAGGTAAGTGTTATAAGACTGCAGACTAAGACATTTGTCTGGATATGTGTGTTTTTATCTTTGTGTTCTCAGTAGTCTGCACTAGCTTTCCCAAGCCCATCACCAGCCTTCCTGAATATTGAATGTGTGTGTGAGAGAGAGGAAGAGGGGGCAGAGAGAGAGAGACAGAGAAAGAACGTGACTTGGCAATTATATAAAAGCATCTCACACACGTGCAAAATCTCAAGGTTCTGTCATGCTCTCTAGAATAACTCCAAAGCCAGCCTGGGTTAAGATTGTGCCTTCAGCAGGAACAAGTGAGGAACAAGAAAAAAGACTGAACTTGACACAGTGACTAAGGCTGAGGAAGAGGTTCTCAATAGATAACCTTCACAACTAAATTGGAGAGGAGCTACAGTGCGTTCCTGAGGAGGGGTGAAATTCATGAAAGTGGGAAATATTTCAGGGGCAACCAAACTGTTTGAAATGTTCAGTGCGAGCAGTTTTCTCATGGGTGACAGATGCAAAAGTAACAATTTCTTTAAAATAAAAACAAAAAAGAAAAGATATTGGTGGTGCAGCTCTTCTCAATAGCCATCAGCTGGCACCTGCCATTTCTGTTTCCCAGAATGCCTCAGACATAACATTATTCTGGACTTTCTGGGAAACAAAAATGGCAGCTGCCCACTGGTGGATGCTGAAAGGAGCCCCACCATTTGTGGCATCAACTCTTCAAAGAAACTGGGGAGGGGGGAACTGCTACTGCTAATAATTTCACTCTGCTGGAAAAAATCACCGAAACCCTCTTTCATTCACCTTCTGTGCATAGCGTGATGAATTTAGAATGGTGGCAGTATTTTTGCTCGGCCATAAATCAGTCCACAGGTTTACTGATTTTAACTTCCAGGAAAGTTTGGTGTAGCAAGGGCAGGGACTTCAACTAGCAGCTCATCTGCCAGCAGTTGAATCTCCAGCCCTTCTGCTGGCTGATGTGTCTAGGGAGGCTGCCAATATGCCACTCCTTCTGCCCACTGTAGCTAGCATGCCAGTCTCAAGTGACCCTTCTGTGGGGATATCTGAGAAACATTTCACCACCACCCCTTGAATATGGACCCTGTGAGCATGAGGAGCCCACTTCCAAAAAGAAAAGCAATCAAGTGACCACTCTGCCCCCACAAATGTGCTCATCCCTTGGCATCTGAGCATACAGTGCAAAGACCAGCAGCAAAGAAGTCTATATCTGTGGGTATATCTGCATGTGTGAAGACTTCTGCACAATTAAGAATCATACACAACTGGGCCTCCGGACTGTGTGAAAGTCTTCATGCATGTATGTGTGGCTGCTGGGGGCAGAGGAAGCTGGCAGTGTGGAGGGTGGGCACTCAGTGCGCCCTTGCTTCCATCTTGCACGCTGATTCAGTACATCAGCAGCTCTTCTGAAGGGGAATAGAATAGAGCGCTGAGTCTACAACAGATGAACCAATACCAATAAATATATAATTTGCTATTGAAATTACCTGGTGAAAGCACCAGCTCCTAGCTACCAACCAGGAATCTAGGGAGAATTTCTTCTCAGTCATGCCAACTGGTGACTGACAGCTTGTTCACAGAAAAAGAAAGTGTCTGACAGAAATAGACAAGGAGGTAGGCTGGCAAGAAAGCCATGGCTAGCATCAGGGCTACACCTGAAATTTATAGCCCAGGTGTGTATCAGAAACAAGTTCCTACTCTGGTTGGCATGCCTGCCTCTTTATCCTCATAACAGTCCTAGGAGGTGGATCAGGCAATGTGATAATGGCTGGTCCAAGTTCACACTGTGCGGGGGACTGAATTTGGGGCTCCTCAAACTAAATGCAGCACCATGCTAAATCATTTAGTTTCTTCTCCCCTCAATTCCAATACTTGCTCTCATTCAAATGTTTAGTAAAAAGCCTTCAGATCTGTAGACTAATCTCAAGATTACTGCTGAGGCTGAATTAAAAATATTTCTACATGTTTCAGTGCAAGCACAGATTATTATTTTCCTGGAGAAAACAGAACTCTCCAGTTTATCAGCATTTTGCATTGTGTAGATCAGTACTGTGAACAAGAACCTCTTAAGAGCGAACAGTTGAAGATGCAATTGAAGACAATCTGAGTAACACTAAAAATAAGAACACAAAAGAATTTTGGAAGCCGGCATGAAACCAAGTAAGGAGAGACACTTTGGATAAATATCCAAATTAGGAGGCATTCTGAACTGTGTTTTGGAAGGACACCGTTGTTTAAGACAAGGGGCGGGAAAGATTTTTCAACCTGAGGGCCACATTCGTTTGAGAGCAACTTCCCAGGGGCTTTGTGCGAGAGAAGGGTTGAGCCAGAGGCAACAGTGGATGGAGCAAAGGACTGTGCATTTGTACAGTCGGCGACATGCCTCACCCTCGCTCTCTGTGCTGGCAAGCAAGTGGCATGATCACACTTCAAAGACACATTCCAGCAAGACAAAAGTACTTGGGAAGGGCATGGAGATTCCTGAGGGTTGGGTGAGGGGGCCCACCAGGCCTGAAGCTCCCCCCATCCCCCTAATTTAGGCACTTCACTGAGAGTAACGGTAGAAAGCATATTTCCAAGGAAAAGTCACTCAAAGCAATGCATTAGCTGCCAACAGAGAGGAATATTGCCTATGAGAATTAGTATCTGAACTCCAGTGTGTAGTTGGTGACAGTATCGCCAAAGAAGCAACTCAGAGGCTTGCCAAGCGAAGAAAAAGGCTTGGGAAGACTTTCTTTATTTTAAGGGATTTGAAATTGAGCCATTTAAGACTGTGGTCCCCCACCCCCTTTATTGATTTTTTTTACCTGGCTGAGAGAATGAGGAAAGCAAGATTATTGCCGTTCATGGACTGTCTTAATTAAATTAAGCCAATCAGCAGACTAAATATCAATGAACCCAAGTTTTAAACCTGGGCAATGCTGGAGTTTTTTGTGCACATGGACTGGTGTCAGTGGCGCACTTGGATAATTTTAGGCTCTGGACTTAATGGAGGATTCCTGTTTTGATGGCTACCACTTTGTTTACTTCAAAAAATGGCAATCCAATCCCTGCTCATCCATCTGAGTTGGGCTTTGAACCTCTACCTAAAGTCCTGCCCTGATGGCGCCATTGGCTGCTGAGATAAAGGAAACTAGATTTTGGTTTTGTTGTTGTTTTTAAAATTTTGGCTGTGTGGAGAAATACCCCTGGTTTCTCTATTTCTCTTGAGGGCTACATTTCAATTAAAATGACAGCACGACTTTAGGGAGGGGGGCTATGATTCCTCCAATCTTAGTAAAAAAATAAATAAATCAGATATTCAATTTTACTTTTTTCTGCTTCTGCAAAAAGAAAAATCAAGAACATCTAATGACTGTGCAATGGAAAAGAAATTGCGCCAGCATCCTGACCTGCATGATTTCATTATATATTCTATACACATTTTGTAATTTGCTTCCTTATTGGCATGGGACTTTTTGCTGGCTGAAGAATGTATTGCTTGTGCTATTTAATGTATAGGAGCAAGTCTTTGGAACAACGTCAGGCAACTAATAGAATTGTCTGCCAGGGATCCTGCATCTGAGCAATGATATTAGGGATGGCCGGGTAACTAGGCAAGAATATTAATTCCAGCACAAATTGTATTGCAGTGCTTTAACTGCTTTCCACAAAGATCGAGACAGCACACGAGACTACAACTGAAGTAAAGTACCTTTGAGTCTCATTGATTTCACGTGTGCTTAAATGTCTCCCCTTGAAAACAACTGAAATTAAAACAGTTTCACTTTGCTGCATCGGACTCTGCAAGGGAAGAGTCTCATTTGCTTCCAAAATAAAAAAATTAAAAATGAAAGACACAAAACAATAGCAGTCTATTTTCCCTCAGTCTTTTAGGACATCTCATAGGGTTGTCACCTGTCCTGTATAATACAGGATTTTCCTGTATTTCAATGTAAAGTGCTATGTCCTGTACTGATAGTCTGTCCTGAATTTCATGTATTCTCTCTCTCTCTCTCTCTCTCTCTCTCTCTCTCTCTCTGCCAAGTTAGGGATCCTCTCCAAATGCATGGTTTCAATTGAAAGGGTGTGTGTAAGATCATGTATTTAAGCTTTGGGTAGCAAAACACAGACTAATTTACAGAGAGAGAGAGAGAGAGAGAGAGAGAGAGAGTAATGGATCTTCCTTTACTCTACACCACATGGTCAAAGGCAGAGGATATTGCAAGTACCAAGCAGGGAGCCAAATATTTACCTGCTCCCCCACCTGATGTTTCAGGACAGTCCCAAGTGTAGCCTAAAAATCCACAAACTGAAGATGATGGTAGTTTTGAGGGGTTTTACTTGTGACTTTTCACTTACACTGAAGCCACACACCATTTTAAGAACTGGCATCGTACAAGCTTCATTTAAATACATGTGTTGACTGACAACCACTCTGAGCAAACTGAACATGTTTCAACTATACGTATTCTCCCATACTAGTCATAATTAAACACATAAACAGCAACACATAAATGGCAATACACAAACACTAGAATCTTAGTGGTGTCATCTGAAAAACAGAAACCAAAACTTATTTTAAGTTTGTTTTAAAATATACAGTATTTTTCAAAACAAACTCACCACTTGAGCAGGGAAGGATTCTCAGACTGTGTAATTCTGCTATGTCTCTGCACTGGGAATACGTGACCGAGCCTATCACACCTAATGGAGAGATGTAGCAGAATTACTCACCTGCAATGGAGACCAGCTGGAAGGGTGGTAGCCCAGAGTAGCCACTCAGGCAGAGAGGGAACGGGCAACCTCTTTTGTGGGTGGTCCCTTTGGACTCCAAGTAGTCTTTAATCGTGTAATAATAAAGGCATGCCATTGGACCAGATCACATCATAGAAAAACTCCTGCAACTAATGACAAGAAGACCTGCCTGACCTCTACTTCCTGGAAGTCATCCTCTTCTTCCACTTCATAGGAGAGGGTATGGATCTTGATCTCATCCGTGGAGAGGCTAACAAATTTGCCATCAGAGTATCCCAGGCTGTCTTTGGTGGGTGACCTGTCTTCAATGAAGGTGGTTTCACAGCACTCCGCACTCACACTCTCTCCCCACGATCGCAGCATGCTTTCCGAATAGAGGATGATATTCGGGTGGTAGCGGGACTCCACTGTCTGTGGTAGTGTATTGGGGTCAAGGAGTTGTTGCACCGGGTCATTCCGTGGGTAGCCTGGAGAGTAGAGAGTACCAATCTGCCGACTCTGATACTGGGGGGTGGGGTACACAGACACCAAACCTTCCCTGCCCTCAGCCATCAAGTTTCTGGTGTTAATCAGCCCATTCCTCTTCTTGGCATCAGCTGCTTTGGTGTGTTTAAGGACACTCTTCTGCTCAGCCAAGCCATCCATCCTGTTTTCCTTTTCCTCTACCATCTCACTGAAGTGGAATCTTTGTGGACGATTATCACATGGGATGAAGAGATCCTATATCCTGAGGCATGAGAAAGGGAATAAACCACAAATTAGCACAAAAGCCCCATTCATCCCTAGGCCTTACAAATCACTTTTCCTGGGCAATTTGCTTCTTGTGTGGAAATGATAGGGCTAAAAATTATTTCACCACAGAGGATTCTCACTGCATTGAAAAGATACTGTAGTAAAAGGGCTAAGAGACAGAGCTGTTAACCATCACCATCACTATATTTGTATGATGCCATCTATTCCATACATGCTCAAGGGGGCTTACAACAGGAAAAGGTTTACATAATTATCACTAAATGGACTTAGGTAAGTTAATGTTCACTCAAACTCAGCACCTGCTCCCCCGTCTGCAAGATGACAATATGGTCTAGACCAGGGGTCACCAACCTAAGGCCCAGGGGCCAGAAGCAGCCCACGGAGGTCGACTGACAGGCCCACGAACCACCCCCCAACTGAGCTGCCCACTCACATGCTGCGCTAAACCGGCAGAGCGCGGCGGGGCAGAGGACTTGCTTCCATGGTGCCAGAAATTGCATCTGCGCATGCGCAGATGCCGAAAATCGCGAGTGAGCGTGCGATCCGGCCCACGGAGGGATCTCTGCGGGACCGATCCAGCCCAGGCAAAATAAACCTTGCTGACCCCTGGTCTAGACCCCTGTTTCTCAAACTATCTGATGTGGTGGACTAGCAATTCCGCCAACGCCAATGTGCCAGGGACCAGTACCATATTTGGTCCCTGAAGCACCCCCCCCCCCCAACCTTGGGTGTCCCTGAGGAATGACAACCAATGGCTTGTGGACCATTACCCAATTCATGAACCACCACTTTGAGTAGTCCTGGTCAAGAGGGACTGCTGTTTTACCCCCACCCCGTCTCCTATGTTCTAACACCCAATTTCATTTGATTGACAAATGTTTACACACTTGTATTAACATGGGAAGGGAAAGTCAAGCCAGAATTGCAAAAACTATTTTTAGCAGAACCTTTTCATGTTGTATTTGGCACTACAATGGCATAACCTGCTGTGAACATAAAACGAATGCAGATTTATCAGGCAAATCAGGGCTGCATTTCACACAGGAATTAATCTTAATGCTTAAAATCTCCTTTCACAAGCAAGATAAAAAAGGGATTCTCAGGAACATTACAGAGTCCTGAAATACAAAGGTTTTAACCATGTATGTTTGACATTAATTTCTGCAGCGACAGTATTTTTCACCCTTCTCTAAATGTGCAGGGTGGGTGGGTATACACTCCTATAAAGATTTTTATACCATGTCTGGTAATGTGTCCCAATGACCTATGAGGCCAAAAATATTCTGTAGAACTTGCTACTCTTATCACAGTGCTGCAGTGAAGGGTGAAGTGGCAACCTCAAGCTTCTCCCTGCTGCACAAACCACCTATGGCCCTTCCTGGGGTGGGATTGCTGTACTTTAGCTATCCATTCACTTGTGAGATTTGCACCCCGCCCTCCATGGTAAGACACTAGGAAGGGTAACAACAAACATACAAATCCACAAAGTCCTGTACCCACTCATCAAATCAGATAAAATGTCAACTGTCTGTCGGCTTTCCTTTTTACCCCAGAGACCACCTCCACAGCGTGGAAAACATCTGAAGCAAGAAACAGATCTGCAACTGGCACCTAACGATAGCGCTGGCACTGGGACATGATTCTGGCCTACCCAGAACCAGTCCCTTTATATGACCCAGCTTCACTAGTCCTCCATCATGTAAAGAGGTTGCATCTCCCTTCCAATACACAAACTGGTATTTTGACAGCTCCCATCTCCTTCCTTTTGCTATCTTGCTTGCTTCTTCCTCCAGCCCCGGGCATTTTCTATGCTATGTGCAACCTCAGTGAGCAGTGGCGTAGCGTGGGGGGTGCAGGGGGGGCCGGCTGCACCAGGCGCAACATCTGGGGGTTAGGGTTAGGGGGCGCAAATCCACGGGTTAGGGGGTGCAAATTACTTGCCTTGCCCCGGGTGCTGACAACCCACGCTACGCCACTGTCAGTGATTCACCTGTCCATCAGAGCCCAAGCTGCCAATATTGCTTTGTCCCTCATGCCCCCCCCCCCCCGTGACCATCCAAGATGCTGCATTGCTTGAAGAGAACCCTAGGTTTGTGCCATGAACTCCTAGGCTAATCTCACTTTCTAAAATTATTCATTTGCTTTCTTGAAGCACCATTCTGCTTTCCACCTCTGCCCTCTTGCCCTCTTAAAAAACTTCAAAAAAAAAAGTGGTTGTTGGGGTTCTTACATGTCTATGCACCAGACCCAAAGGTGCAAAATGAACACTCAAGCCCTTCAAGGTCCTATTAAGCAGGATTGCTTCCAAATGACTCTTAAGGACCACCTGCTTTTGGAGTTCCCTGATAACACTGAGGAACACTAGGTAAAGGGACCCCTGGCTGTTAGGTCCAGTCGTGTCTGACTCTGGGGTTGCGGCGCTCATCTCGCTTTACTGGCCGAGGGACCCGACGTACAGCTTCCGGGTCATGTGGCCAGCATGACTAAGCCGCTTCTGGAAAACCAGAGCAGCGCACGGAAACGCCATTTACCTTCCCGCCTATTTATCTACTTGCACTTTGATGTGCTTTCAAACTGCTAGGTGGGCAGGAGCAGGGACTGAGCAACGGGAGCTCACCAAGCTAGAAACATCTATTATTGCAGCCTGTGAGCAAACTATTGGATACCAAACCAAGAAACACCAGGACTGGTTTGATGAGAATGACAGTGGGATTGAATGAATGACTGACAAGAAAAGGAAGGCCTTTCAGATCTGGAAAAGAGATAGAAACTGTGCCACTAAGAAAAATATCTATGCCAACGCTAAGGCTGAGGTTCAAAGAAGAACCAGAGAATAAAAAATGTTGGATAAAAAATGCTCAAGAGATCCAGCACTGAGCCCACATTCATGATGTACAGAGTTTCTTTAAAGCCACAAAGACCATCTATGGGCCATTAAATTATGGTATAAGCTTCCTATGCTCTACAGATGGTACCACATTTCTAAAAGATAAAGAAGCTATTGAACTGCACTGGAAAGAACATTACCAGCATCTCCTTAACCGCAACTCCCCCGTAGCTGCTGAGGTGTTCTCACAAATTCTGCAAAAACAAATTAGAGATGAGCTTGCAGTATCTCCAAATCTGGGAGAGTTGTGTACAGCTATTAACCAAATGAAAAACAACAAAGCCAGAGACCTGGTGAGATACCTGCCAAAGTCTTCAAAGTGGGTGGAATTTAACTTACACAACAACTTCACAATCCCATCAAAAAAATCTTGGAGACAGAAATCCTAGCAGACTTTAGGGGTGTCAAAATTATCAATCTTTTTTAAAAAGATGATCAAGCGGGTTACGGAAACTATCAAGGCATCTCTTTATTAGCTGAGGCTGGTAAAATTCTTATAAAGATCTTAGCAAACCGTCTCTTAACAATATCCAAGGCTAGCCTTCCTGAATCCCAAAATGGTTTTGACCTTATAGGGGAACAGTGGACATGATTTTCACCGCTCGACAGCTTCAAGCAAAATGCAGAGAGCAAAACCAAGCCTTGTATATGGTGTTTATTGACCTGACTAAGGCTCTCGACACTATAAATCGTAATGCCCTGTGGACTGCCCTTCTGAAAATTGGCTGCCCAGATAAACTTGTGAACATCCTTCGGCTCCTCCATGATAATATGACAGCAATAATTGCAGATAACAATGGCTCTCAAAGTGACCATTCACAGTGGAATCAGGTGTTAAACAGGGTTGTGTTATTGCCTCTATTTTTTTCATTGCCATAATCCTACACTTTGACGAAGGGAAACTCCCCACCAGAGTAGAAATCATATATCGAACAGATGAAAAGCTCTTTAATCTGAGCAGGCTGAAAGCAAAGAATAAGGTTACCATAACTTCTGTCATAGAGCTTCAGTATGCTGCGGAAAATGTAGTGTGTGCACACTCAGAGGGTAACCTCCAAACCATCCTAAATATCTTCGCAGATGCTTGCAGAAAAAATTACCTATTGCTCAATATCCAAAAAACCTAAGTGCTGTACCAACAAGCACAAAAGAACCCATCTGCAGTGCCACAAATCCAACTTGATGGTGTAATGTTAGAAAGTGCTGATCACTTCTCCTACCTGGGCAGTTATCTTTCCACAAGGGGCTACATTGATGCTGAAATCCAGCATTGCCTGAGCTCTATGAATGCAGCCTTCTCCCAACTGAAGTGCAGAGTATTTGAGGATTGGAACATTTGCAAGGAAACCAAAATGCTTATTTACAAAGCTATTGTACTGCCAACCTTACTGTCTGCTTGTGAAACATGGACCACTTATAAATGTCATCTCCAATTCCTCGAAAGATTCCATCAACAGTGTCTCTGATTTTTTTTTTATATCACTCGAGAAGGCAGGCGAACTAATGTCAGTGTACTGGAAGAAGCAAAGATCACCAGTGTTAAAGCAATGGTTCTTGAACATCAACTTCGCTGGACCGGTCATGTTGTTTGGATGCCTGATTTTTGTTTTTGAAGGCAACTAATCTATTCCAAACTTAAAAATGGAAAACGTAATGCTGGTGGTCAACAAAAGAGGTTTAAAGACTCTCTCAAGGCAAATCTAAAAAAATGTAGTATAAACACTGACAATTGGGAAACAGTGGCCTGTGAGCGCTCCAACTGGAGAACAGCCTTTACCAAAGGTGTCATGGACTCTGAAGACGCTTGAACTCAGGATGAAAGCAAGAAACATGCTAAGAGGAAGGCACGCTTGGCAAACCCTCACCGTGATCAACTCCAACCCGGAAACCTATGTCCCCATTGTGGAAGGTCATGTGGATCCAGAATTGGCTCCACAGTCACTTACAGACTCACTGTTAAGACTGTGTTTATGGAAGAAAAGCTTACTTGGCTACGAGTGATCGCTAAAGAAGAAGAAGCTGTGTTTGAGGGCAGCTGAAATTTCTGTTTCTTCTCCCAAGGCAAGCCCAAGTACCCTGCACTGGAGTAATTCGACCACGGTCCAATTGTGCACCAATGACCACTCTCTGTTTTATTTATTTTTTGATGGGTTTTAACTTGTGAGTTAGCTGCCACAACAAGAACCTTTTGGCTGAGTAGCACAGTGTAAACAAAGTACAACAAATATACCAAAGCAAATTTTAATGTATGATAATTCCTGGTTTTAGGTTTTAAAATTATCTTCTGAATTAATTTTTTAATCCTCCTTGAGATAAGCATATGAGAGCATAGCATCTAATTATAATATGTAAATGACAATCTGTCTTGTAGTCACACTTTACTACATTAGAAGCTAAGTTTGCAAATTGCCATTGAATTCTAAACTGGTTTCTGAACCTGCAGACATGACCAAAAACAGTGCAGATGAACACAGCTACCACTAGTCAGTCACATGCATTATGCTCCTCCTATCAAAGATAGTGAGGGTGACTGGCTGCAACATTGGTTACCCCACTGATTCCTATCAAAGATAGTGAGGGTGACTGGCTGCAACATTGGTTACCCCACTGATTGCCAGGGTTAATCTGGCTGACTTACCAGGAGTCCCCTGCCTTCCTCACAACTCAGTGTGCTCCTCCTCTCCCAAAGCAGTGAGCTCAGTGGAAGAGGACGGGTATCCCAAATGGAGAGGTAAGGATTCTGCTGCATCATCTAGCTCATCTAGTCCAGGATCCTGCTTCCGAAAACGTGGCAACCCTAAATTGTTCACACCCAGCTATCGGCATGCACCGTGTGCTTTGAGACTGCAATGCAAAAGCTGGTTTGCCTGTTAACCTTCAGAGTGAGGAAACACGTACTTGTTTTGCCTGTAGAAGGGAACAAACTCTGTTGCACCCCAGAGATACAAGAAGACCTAACCCATTCATGTCTTAAGTAGCAGAATAGGAACCATTCATACTTCGTTTACCAGGGTATATCAGCTATTTTCTCTTCATTAGCTTTTTTTTTTTAAGCTAGGTTCCATATCACAAGAAGAGGTTTCTCACTTGCTGTTCAAAACATGTGACAATTTAAACCAATCTTGGGAGCATCTCATTCCTGATCTCTTTATTGGCCTCTGGTGGAAGATTTACAGAGGAGTAGCACAGTTAGCCTGCTGCAGCAAACAGGACAGAGCCTTGCGTCATAAGCTTTATGGACTACAGGACATTTCAGCAGATGCATGAAGCTATGGCCAGAGGGCAATGAAATGCAGTCAAGTACAGACAGTGATATTTATGTAATTAACACTACGTAATTTGCAAACTGTTGTTGATATCACAGATAGTCTGACAGTGGTAAACCAATTTAAATCCTTTGCTGGATATCCCCTGAAATCTTGATGGATAGTATTACAACTCCACAGTTTCATGCCAACGTTTAAGCTTCCACAGGATTCTAAAACAAGTAAAGCAAGGTCTGAAATACATGCATTATCCTCATTAGCAGAGTAATGTGTGAATCTACTCTGTCACCTTCTGTCCTGAGAAACAGACTACTTAGAGTTAACGCTGATGCTTAGGCTCAGCACCACACAGCTCTCCCCATATGGCAAACAGGTTGGGCTAAACGTTCACCATGAGCAGAAGCTGCAGTTTTGCATGTTTCCACAGACAGACTCACTCAAACTCTGTGGGCACAAAATCAAGCTCTTATGCTTCATGTTAATTAAATCTATATTTAAAAAAACAGCCTTTGCCTCTGTTTGCAATCATTAATGCATTAGAATGCTGTTTGCTACAAAGGCACACAATAAATTAAGGTAATGGATTTATCTAATGCAACACTCCTGGAGAACGGTCACTCAAGGGGAATTCCTCACCACCTCCACACTGCAAGCTCCTGCATGCTCCCCAAAAACAACACCTTTCTCTGGGTGGGGAGCTCAGGAAAGGCCTGGAATGCCTCTCTGTGCATCTGCTTGCTTGGTTTTTCCATCCCACCCCTTTCCTAACTCTTAGGAGAGGCTCTTGGGTGCAGGGATAGAGACTGCAGTGGAGAATTACTGTATTTTTTGCACCATAACACTCACTTTTTTCCTCCTAGAAAGTAAGGGGAAATGTCTGTGCGTGTTATGGAGCGAATGCCTACGGGTCGCGGGGGGGATCTGCTGCAGTCGTGAGCAGAGGATCCATGGTTCCCCTTCCTTCCCTCCTCCGTGGCTCACTTTGAAACAGCAAAGCGGTAGAAGAGCCGCTGAGTGGGGAGGAGAGAGGGACAGAGAGCTTGTTTGCTGTAAAGGAGCAAAGCGGGAGAGGAGAGGAGCCGCTTACACGAGTGTAAGTGGCTCCTGTCCGGTTGGCTCCTTTAAAGCAAGCAGGCTCTCTGTCCCTCTCACCTCCCCACTCAGCTGGCTAAATAGCAGCAAAGTTTTTCAGCGAGCCGGGGAGGAGGGAGAGAAGCTTGCTTCTCCTCTTATACCCCTCTTCTGCATTATTAACAGCATCCTTCTCCACCCACCCCACGTGTGTTCCTTGTCCCTCGAGTGCTTTTCCTTCCCTCCCCACTTAAAACGTGGTTTCAAAGCATGGATCCACATGGATCCTCAGGATTTTTGCACTGGGTCACCCCAAATTCACCATCAGATCACATGTCTGTGGCCACAGCATGAACCACAAAAATCATACATCCACTGTTTCATTTAGAATATTTTTTTCTTGTTTTCCTCCTCTAAAAACTATGTGCGTGTTATGGTCGGGTGCGTGTTATAGAGCGAAAAATGCGGGTATATTTGTGTGACTCTACTTGTCCTCACACAGCCATGGTTACTTACAACCTATTAATAAGCATTTATACAACACTTTTTTATTTTTTTTATAAAAATTTCTATTAAAAGTTTTGTTAATACAATAGAGAAAAGACAGAACAAACAGATAGAAAAAGGAACAAACATAAAATTTAACATCTTATAATACCCATCTTTTCTTCATCTTTTAGACTTCCTCACATCTCCCACTCTTGCTTTCCAAATTATAAAACCTTAACAAGCAACTTATCACCTTGTTTCAATTCTTATTGTGCACATTTCCAGTGTTTTGTCCCTAACTTTAAATACTTTTATCTAGGTCTTACATACCCAATTTTAACACGATGTTCATTCAAAATTTGTTTTTCTCATAAAATTCACTCATTCTCATAATCTTCTCTACTAACTTTATGGGCCCTGTTATTTTCAAATCTCTCATCCTTCTTAGCACTCATACAGTTTACAACGTTTTTGTAGATAGTCCTTGAATTTCTTCCAATCCTCTTCCACAGCTTCCTCTCCCAGGTCTCGGATTCTGCCGGTCATTTCTGCGAGCTCCATGTAGTCCATCAGTTGCATCTGCCATTCTTCCAGCGTGGGCAAATCTTGAGTTTTCCAATACTTAGCAACTAGTATCCTTGCTGCTGTTGTTGCATACATAAATAAAGTTCGATCATTCTTTAACACCTTCTGGCCGGCAATACCCAAAAGGAAGGCCTCTGGTTTCTTGGGAAAGGTGTACTTAAGTACCTTTTTCAGCTCATTATATATCATTTCCCAGAAGGCCTTAACCTTAGGGCAAGTCCACCAGAGGTGAAAGAACGTTCCTTCAGTTTCCTTACATTTCCAACACTTATTATCTGACAAGTGATATATTTTTGCTAGCTTGACTGGGGTCATGTACCACCTATATATCATTTTCATAATGTTTTCTTTCAAGGGATTACATGCCGTAAACTTCATACCGGTGGTCCATAACTTTTCCCAGTCAGCAAGCATAATATTATACCCAATGTCCTGTGCCCACTTTATCATAGCTGATTTAACTGTTTCATCCTGTGTATTCCACCTCAGAAGCAAGTTATACATTCTTGAAAGTAATTTAGTCTTAGGTTCTAACAGTTCTGTTTCCAATTTCGATTTTTCCACCTGGAATCCTAGCTTTTTATCCAATTTAAAAGCCTCTTTAATCTGAGCATAATGTAACCAATCTCACACTTTGTCTTTTAGTTTCTCCATACTCTGCAATCTCCAGTTATCTCCATCTCTTTCTAATATTTCCCAATACTTTGGCCATTTGACCTCCATATTGAGTCTTTTCACTGCTTTAGCTTCCATAGGTGATAGCCACCTCGGGGTCTTATTTTCTAGTAAGTCTTTATATTTTGTCCAGACATTAAACACTGCTTTCCTTACAATATGGTTCTTGAAATTCTTATGAATCTTAACCTTGTCATACCACAAATATGCATGCCATCCAAAAGCATTATTAAATCCTTCCAAATCTAAAACATCAGTGTTTTCAAAAAGCAGCCAATCTTTCAGCCAGCAAAAAGCTGCTGATTCATAGTACAACCTTAAGTCTGGCAGGGCAAACCCCCCTCTTTCTTTAGCATCAGTTAGTATTTTAAACTTAATTCTGGGCTTTTTGCCCTGCCAGATAAATTTAGAAATATCTCTTTGCCACTTCCGGAAACACTCCATTTTGTCCACAATCTGCAATGTCTGAAAAAGAAACAGCATCTTTGGCAATACATTCATTTTTATAGCAGCAATTCGGCCCAACAAGGAAAGTTTCAATCTTGACCAGCTTTCTAAGTCCCTCTTAATTTCTGACCAGCACTTTTCATAATTGTCCTTAAATAGACTCAGATTCTTTGCTGTTATATTCACCCCTAGATATTTTACTTTTTTAACCACATTTAACTCTGTTTCTTTCTGAAACCTCTCTGACTCTGGAGTTGTCAAATTTTTTTCCAGCACCTTAGTTTTTTGTTTATTTAGTTTAAATCCCGCCACCCGACCAAAATCTTGAATCAATTGTAATACCCTTTTTGTACTAGATTCTGGCTCCTGTAAGGTCAAAACTAGGTCATCTGCAAATGCTTTAAGTTTGTACTGTTTCGCTCCGACCTGAATTCCTTCCACCAACCGGTCCCCTCTAATCATATTCAGGAGCACCTCCAGGACCGAGATAAATAACAGAGGGGAAATAGGGCAACCTTGTCGTGTTCCTTTTTCAATTTTAAACTCTTCTGTCACCACATTGTTAACTATCAGTTTAGCCTTTTGCTCTGAATAGATTGCATCTATCCCATTTTCAAATCCCCGTCCCACTCCCATCCCTTCCAAGTTTTTCTTCATAAACTTCCAAGAAATGTTATCAAAGGCCTTCTCCGCGTCTATAAATATTAACACTGCTCTTGTATTAATATTTGTTTGCAGAAGTTCTAAAATATCAATAATATTCCTTGTGTTAGCAAACAAATGTCTTCCTGGGAGAAAGCCTGCCTGGTCTTTATGGATCACATCACTTAGAACCTTTTTAAATCTGTTTGCTAGAATATCTGCAAAAATTTTGTAATCCACGTTAAGAAGGGAAATGGGGCGGTAGTTCTTAAGTTGTGTCTTTTCCAATTCTGATTTAGGTATCAATGTGATGAAAGCTTCTTTCCACGTTTCCGGTGCTTTCTTCCCCTCCATAATCTCATTGCAAACCTCCATTAGTGGGTGTATCAAATAATCTTTCAGCGCCTTATAATATTTGGAGGTAAGCCCGTCAGGCCCTGGAGATTTGCCCAGTTGCATGTTCTGAATGGCAACTTCAATCTCTTGTGATGTTATTTTACAGTTCAGGATTGATCTGTTTTCTTGAGACAACCTTGGTAGTCCATTCTTTATCAAAAATTGTTCTATCTCCGTCTCATCTTGCGGCCCTTGGGTATATAATTGTTTAAAGTATCTCTGGAAGCACTTCCTGATATCCACGGGGTTCTGAATATTTCTTCCTTCGATCTCTAAATTAGTAATTGTGTTTAGTTTTTGTCTCTTTTTCAGCTGCCATGCTAGCAGTTTTCCACATTTATTTGCCGAATCAAATGATCTTTGTTTCATCAACTTAACTTTCCACTCCACTTCCTGATTTATCAATTTGGAGTATTGTGCTTGGTGAAATTTAATTTCTTTCAAGATCTCCTTTGACTTCGGTTTCACTCTTAACTTCTTCTCACAATCTTTAATTTTCTCCAAAATCTTATCTTTTTTCTCATTTTGAGCTCTCTTCTTTACGGCGTTCTGTTGTATCAGAAACCCCCTCATAACCGCCTTACTTGCATCCCAGATGATTCTTTTTTCCACCGTAGTGTTCATGTTTATCTCAAAGTAGTCCTTCAAAGCTCTTTGGGCCTTTTTGGTAATCTCCTGGTCTCTGAACAAGTTGTCATTCATCTTCCATTTAAAGGAGCCGGTTGGGGTTAGTCTCATGTCCATCTTTACAGCATTATGGTCGGAGCAGGTCTTTGGGCAGATTTCCACCTTTCTTGTCTTCGGTGCCAGACCTCTAGTTATCCATATTTGGTCGATTCTTGTCCATGTCAGTTGGGCTTCAGAAAAGAATGTTCCCTCTCTTCCCAGGGGGTTCTTTGTCCTCCAAATGTCAATCAAGTCCATGTTGTCAGTCAGTTCAAAAAAGGTTTTAGGTAGTCTGCCATCTTTTGTCACATTAGAACTTTGAGACTTGTCCATGTTGGTTGATGCCACTCAGTTCATATCTCCCATCATAATAATGTTGTCATAATCCAGATAGTCCAGCATTATCTCGTGCAGCTTCTTATAAAATTCCGATTTCCCCTCATTTGGTGCATAAATTCCCAATATCAAAAACTTTTCTCCCTGATTCTGTATCTCAATAGCCAAAATTCTTCCTTGGTCATCTTTAAATAGAAATTTTGGTGACAGGCTCTCCTTTGCATATATCACCACTCCTCTTTTCTTAACTCGGTCCGAAGAGATAAATTCTTGGCCTAGTCTTTTGTTTATTAACACTTTTCTATGGAGCCTAGTCACATGCGTTTCTTGCAAGCAAATAATGTCCAATTGTTCTTTACTCAATATGTGAAAAATTCTCCTCCTCTTTTCCGGGGAATTACAGCCATTAATGTTCCAACTCAGAAGTTGCAGAGACATCCTGAACAAATCTGTTATTCCTCTAGAGGTGGTATCTTTTCCGGTTCTTCAGATCCCGAAGGTGCTAGTGCAGGTGGTGGTCCAGACCCTGGAGGTACTTCAATCCCTTTCTGAAGGTCCTCTCCGTAGGCCCTCAAAAATTTGTCTTTGTCCTCAGCTGTTTTAATTTTAACCTTCTTCCCTCTAAAGGTAAAGGATAATCCTTGGGGAAATTCCCACCTAAAAGCAATTGAGTTACTCCTCAACAATTTTGTTAATTCAGTATAGGTGAATCTAAGGTCCAAAAGTTGTTTCGGAATGTCTTTGTAAATTTCAACTCTTTTGTCCGAAATATCCAGTGACTTTACATAGTGTAGGCCTAGTACTTTGTCTCTTTCCTCCTTCGATCTCAAAGTAATCAAACAGTCTCTGGGCTTATCTTTCCTTGCTACTCTTCCAAGTCTAAAAGCAGTCACAATCTTAAAATCCTTTTCTTCCTCCAAAGGCCAAAACTTGGAAAATTCTTTTGTCAGGAACTCAATTAAATTCCCTTGTTCAAGTTCTGGTATCGACCTCAGTCTCAGATTATTTTCCTGATTCCGCAATTCAATCATAGACAAGTACGCCTGCTGTTCACCAACCAATTTGTGCAGTGGTCTTACCTCTTGTTCTAATTCTTCAACTTTTTGGCTGGCTTCCTCAGCCAGTTTGCGGTTTTCTGCAGTGGTCTCAAATAACCTTCCAATTGATTGAGTGTTCAAGGCAACTTGTTCAGTTAATTTATTTACACTGGCTGTATTTTGATCAAGCTTAGCCGACTGTTCATCCACTTTCTTGTCCAAAGCTTCCAATTTTTCAAAAATTTTCTCTAATATTAAGCCAGATCCTCCTGCCGCCATATCTTCTTGCTGTAGTTGCTCAGCTTCTTCTTCCTCTGTCAACAAAACAGTAGGAACAGATGATCTGCGCGGCTGTGAAGTTAAAGTCAGAGTTGTTTGTCTAGCTTTCGCTTTAGCCGCTCTTGTTTTCCCAACGCCACTCATTCCAGTTTTGTCTATAAGTCAAGGTCAAGCTAAGTTGTTCCCATGGGAATCCAGCAGCCCAATAGATAAACAGTCAAATAGGAGGAAAGGAAAGAGAAAGTAAAGTCACTTGCAACTGTACCAAAGTCCTCTAGAGGGAGTTCGAATATATCTTGAGGGCAAAAACTAATTTGTTGAAATTCGGTTAATTTCCAAGGAACCTTCAATTTTCCTGTAGTTGACAGAGTTGGTTTAAAAGGCACTACAGTTTCTCTAACAAGTGCCAGAGAAGATGTTTCAGTATAGCAAATCCACAAAAACTCAGATTGTAACAGTCCTAAATTACAAAGTGTCAAATTCTGCAGTCTGACAGATCTGTTGATCAGGCAGCCCGACTACCTGGGCTTCTCAGTAAATTGTAATTCCAAAGGAAGAGGTAAAACACAGTTCATTTAAAAAGTAAGTCACTTAAAAGAAGTTAAGTCCTGAATTTATACAAATGCAGCTTCAATGGATGCACAGATTAGTTGTTTTAAACGCCTCTTCAAAGGCTCCACGCATCAAAGTCCCTTGCTTTTGATCTTTAGCAGAAGCGGAAGACGGACTTCCTGTTTTGCGTCTCCCGCTTTTAGCCGAATTTATAACAATTTAATTCCAATTCATACTGTTTTTTCTTACTCACGGGTTGTTGCTTTTTCAAAGTCCAATATTCACAGGAAAAAAGGTCAGCGCTCACCGACAGCAGCTATGCGGCTTCACTCCCCAGAAATAGCGATCGACTCACAGCGCCGCGATACCCCCTCCACGGTCAGAGGCTCCTTACGGGGTCCCTTCTCGGTTTCAGGGGACGCTTCTGACGCCCGCCGAGTCCCACGGCCACAGGCTCTTGCTGCCTGTGGTTTTTCAGTGCGGGTCTCCGCTTCGCCGTAGCGGACGACCCGTTTCTGCGGAGCTTCCTCCTCACAGCGCGAGGAGGACCGCCATTGCCGTTCGCGCCGCCTCCGGAAGTCTATACAACACTTTTTTTTTAGCTCTCAAAAAGTAATTCACGGCAATCCTTACCAGCCCTTATCATCACCACTGAGCTGGGGCTGGGGAGCAGAGGCTGAGAGGATTTGCCTCAGGGTGTCCAGCATGATTATGGCAGAGGCAAGATTTGAAGGGGCGCTTTCTGATTTGCTGCCATGCTATAAGGGCTTCCACCTGCATTGCAAATGCAAAGAAAACCTACTTTATGGCTTCGCAGCTCCTTGCCATGGCCTCAGCTGGTGTTTAAGGGGAGGAAAGAGATCACAGGATGCATTATGACCCCAAATATGCCACCTAAGAAGCAATGCGCTTGATCAAGTTGCTATCTGCATAGAAAGTGTCCTTGCCCTGAAGCAACTGAAGATGCCCACTTTTATCACAAATTAAAGATTGATAAAACTAATATGGCATTTGTGATGATAAATAGTTCCTATCCTTCCTATCCATATAGGTTTATTATTACCTCACTCTGAAGGTGGTGGCGGTGAAAGGCTAGATGTGTAGTGAACTCTGCAAAGGTCAGTCTCAATCGATTTGAGGTTTGCTCAGACTTAAACCTTAAACTTCGTTGTATTCTTGCTTGCTCATTTGCAGACCTCCAGTTTTTCTGACATTATGCCTCCTGTGTGTTGCAGCAGAAATGGCTTCCGAATTATATAGAACATTTGTTTGGAAAATTAATAAGAATTAAACTGAGAAATGCACTTTGGCATCACGTGGATTATTTCTGCTTCAGCAGAATGTGCTTTAGTGACAAATAGTGATGGCATGGGGGTATACAGCCCCCCCCCAAAGGTGCCTGCATCCACTACTGAATGGATGTTATTGCTCAATGTGTCTGCACAAAAAGAACAACAGCTAATTGAATTGTCATGTGACAGGACCCTTGAAGATAATTTTTTGGAAGTTAGGCTATTCAGATTTTGGCTTCAGGCCATTAAAATTACTCTAGTACTATCCTGAGCTTGCTGATGAATCAATATAAGCTCAGGTGCAGCGGTGAAACTACCGGTAGGTTTTATTTCACCCAGGTCAAAAACCCAGATTGGCACTCCCCCCCCCGCCCCCATGCATTTCTATACATACACAGGCTGGGAGCCTCAATGACACCCCTCTGGTTAGCCCCTGTGGCTCTGCCTGAGAGTTTTTTCAAAAACCTGTCTTTGAGACAGGTTTTTGAGACAGGTTTTTGTCTTTGAGACAGGTTTTTTAGCAATGTATTAATAATGTGGGGCTGCCATACATTTGGATTTTACCAGACATTACCAGGATTAAAGGTAAAGGTAAAGGTACCCCTGCCCGTACGGGCCAGTCTTGACAGACTCTGGGGTTGTGCGCCCATCTCACTTAAGAGGCCAGGGGCCAGCGCTGTCCGGAGACACTTCCGGGTCACGTGGCCAGCGTGACATCGCTGCTCTGGCGAGCCAGAGCCGCACATGGAAACGCCGTTTACCTTCCCGCTGGTAAGCGGTCCCTATTTATCTACTTGCACCCGGAGGTGCTTTCGAGCTGCTAGGTTGGCAGGCGCTGGGACCGAGCAGCGGGAGCGCACCCCGCCGCAGGGATTCGAACCGCCGACCTTTCGATCGGCAAGCCCTAGGCGCTGAGGCTTTAACCCACAGCGCCACCTGCGTCCCTTTACCAGGATTACAAAGGTGGAATTGACATCCGGGGGGGGGGGGTGGATTTCTGAAGTGTGGCCCTTTGTCCTTAGGCAAGTCAATTGGAAAACTGCATTTTTTTGGCATTATTGTAAAAACAACACATCTCAACAATTTTTGGGGTGTCCTGGTTTTTACCTTTTGAAATATGGCAACCCTACAATAATGATCTGAGACTATGTGTAACAATCATCACACCCCACAAACTCTGACATCCCACTGATACTTGCCAAAATGGGCTTCATCCCGAATAAAACTACTAAAATTATTCAGGTTGTTATATTGAACACTGCTTGTGTAACCTGTATGTATTCAGGAAAAGTATTTATAACCTTATGAAGCAATATCTTGCATTCAGATAATTGGTGTTCTTCCATTTCCATTAAGAAAAACTGTGAATAACTTTGGTAAATACTATAAATATTTCAACAAATTCCACATTAACAGGAGCATTATGTAAAAATTTTACTTGGTTGTCTCAAGAATCTCAAGAATTAGTTATAAAAAAAATAGGCAAACCTGCAGTGAAAATGCATGAAACCGACAGTGGCTGGAGACCCAAGGTCCAGAATTCATGTGACAATAAATCAGTGTCACTATATCAGGCAAATTTGGAGTTGTGGGTTACCATGCTAGAACAGGTGTGAACCACAGTTTGGTCAGTGTCACTGAGTCTTTTTTCAGTCAAGACATTTTGGCATCTATTTGTTTCTCCATTTCCTTCTCTGCACTTTCAGTGTAGATGCATTAAAGTGCAGAAGAAAGAGTTACAATTTGACATTTACGGTATCACCATTTGTCCTGGAAATACAGTTTAGAAGCTTTTCTGAATTACTGTTGCTGTGGTTATGGGGACCACCTGAAGGAACGCCATACAGCACTGGTGGCCCATGGACCACAGCTGAAGAATTACTGCAGTAATGCATTGGATCCATTTTTAATTGGAAATAAACAGCAGTTTCACCCACACAATCCTATAGACCTCTACTTACTTCCAGGTTCCATTGAATTTTGTGGGACTTCCAAAATTCAGTGGAGCTTACAAATAGCTGCACTTTTACGTGAGGGGAGAGGTACTTTCTGATGGCCATCAGGCAATGGCTCTTTCCACCTGCCTTGCGCCCCCCTCCAGGCCTGGGAGTCTTCCTCAGACCACGACTTTGAGAACAGCAGGCGCAGCTGGGAAGAGAGGAGTTCAAGGATATATTTTTTTAATTTTAAGAATAATTTGTGTGTCCTTGTTTCTCAATTTCATCATTTTATATGGTTTTGTATGTTTTGTGGTATTTTATGCATTGTGATTTGCTGTTATTTTTATTGATTATACATTTTTTAAAAATAGCCTACTAGTTTTTGTATAAATTTGTTCCAAATATTGTTGTCTTTATCCAAGCAGAGTCTATGTCTGTAAGCAGTCCATTCATAAATTGCAAGTTCATATTATCAATCCACTGATTAAAGGAGATTATGCCTTTAACTAAAATTTTCAGAAAAAGAATATTCTGCTGTACTATATCCCTACTGTGTGGAACTTAACCACTGGACAATGAAAATGGATTTTACATGCTCTAATGGTAGCCAAGAAATTTATATTGATGAACTGGAAGAATAAATACATGATCTCCTTTATTGATTATAGATTAGTAATTATTGTAATTGATAAGTGTAAACAATTTAATTATTATTTGCTGATGTTTAATTTTACTGTTTACTATTAGATTCTAATGGATTATTGAATATTGCTTTATTTGATATAAGTTGTTTATTTTTTAATTGTTGTGACTGTTTTATATTGGATCAGATTGTTGCTATTAATGTTTGATGTTTTATTATGTTTTTATATGAGTTGGAAGCCACCCAGAGTGGCTGGGGCAACCCAGCCAGAAGGGTGTGGTATTTATTATTATTATTATTATTATTATTATTATTATTATTATTATTATTGCTGCTCTAATAAGTTGCAACCTGGGAGTAAGGCCCACTGAATTCATTGGGACTTACTTCAGAGTAGACTTGCATAAGAATGTGTTGTTCGTCGTTTTCACAGAAGTTTGTTCTGCATTCTAAGCCAAAGGGACTTCCTTTAGCAGCTCCCCATAAATCTTCACCCTTTGGGGAGGAAGCAGAGAGCACGTTCCCGAGCAACTTCCCTTGGGGAGAAATCACTGGAAACGGTGGGGGAGCTGAGCGCGGGCGGCAGGCAGTTCCCCGCCCGATGCGCCCGGCCAGCGGGCAGCCTCTCTTCCGCCGAGGCGCCTCTCTGCCGGCCGGAGCCCGCGGATGCGCCTCGCTCCTGTGCTATGGACAGAGCTCGGTCGGCAGAGCAGGGTCGCGGGTTCGAGCCCCAGGCGGAGCATTGCAGGGGGCTGGACTAGATGACCCTCCCAGTCCCTTCCAGCTCGACCAGGTGGGGAATTAGCGGACTGGGTTTGTCCCAAGGGACCCCTTCTCGGAGTCTCCCAGGCAGCAATGCCCCGCGCATTGGGGGAGCTCCGCGGGCGAAACCAGGCGGAGGCCGGGCGGGCGCGAGGGGCGCACATGCCTCGCCTGCCGAAAGAGCGGGGCTGCCGACTTGGCGCTGCCGTCGGAGGAGGAGGAGGAGGAGGCGGCGACTCAGCCTGCGCTCCCGCGGCAGCAGCCGGAGCCCTTTCGTCGAGGCTCCTTCCCCGCAGCGCTGCGGGAGAAGGGAAAGGCGTCCGTCCCCCTCGAGGCTCCGTCGCCGTCTAGGCTGGGGCAGAGGCGGGACGGGCGCAGACTCCATCTCCCCGCCCCCCCCCCCGTTCCCTCCCGGGACTTACCTCCGGGCCAAGCGGCGGCCGCAAGGTGACCTCCGTCGGGGCTGCGGCTTGCGGGACCGGCGCTCCGCCGGCCTCACCCTGCGGCGGCGCCCCCGAGGTGCGCGCAGAGCGGCGGCTCCGGGCAGGGCAGCCCCGCCGCGGATCGCCAGCAGCCGGCGGGGAAAGCGTCGCGGCGGCAGGTGGAGCTGCCGCATGTCACCAAGGCTGCAAGCCGGGGCGCAGCGCCGCCGCCCGGGGAGAGCCGACCGCGGCCAGGCGCCGCTGCTGCTGCTGCTGCTGCCGCATCTGGGGCTTGACAGGAGGAATTTACAGCCCTGCACCGAGACTCGGTTCGGCGGGGGGGGGGGCGCAAAGATCCCCCCGGGTCCTAAAGGGAGCTCAGGGCTGGGCTGGGCAGGCGGCAGCCAGGCAGGAGGCGGGAAGCGGCGAATCGGCGCGAAACGTCGGCGCCAAGCCGCGGAGAAGGGAAGGCGAGCCAACGGGGTCAGGCGCCCAGCCAGCCCAGCCAAGCCTTCCAAGACACAAGACCCACAACATCCCAGCTTCCTGTGAAACAGGCAAAGCACATTACTGCCGGAGTAAGCAGCAGCCGGGCTAGAGAGCCAAGGCAAGCGGAGCCCCAAAGCCCAAGGCCTTTTGAAAAAGAAAGATCATCTTCTGGGGCTGAAAAGGGCAGGAGGAGAAAGCTAAAGGAACCTCTTTTGGGAGAGAGTAGGCAACTGGGCTGGAATGTTATGCTAATTGGCCAGAATGCTGGGATGAAAATATTGTTGCATACCACCCCAGTCTTGGAGCGGTGCAAGACTCCAGGGGTTCCAGGGGTTTGCCCAGGGTTTGGTTCTCCAGAAGAAGGTTGCCTGGTCAGTTCAACAACTGAATCCTCCATGAGATTTTAACCCTTGCTGGATCCAGGACCCCAAGGGACTCAGGCATCATGCAAGCTAACCCCCACCAACTCACAAACATATAAATTGGGGTCCAGGGGTCCAGATTGGCCCTGGTGCCAGCAAGTTCCTCCCTGCTTCCTTGGCCACCACTCTTCAGTAAGGATACCCCTCTCAGGAAATAAAAGAGACCTGTCTCTTAAACAACCCACTGGACAGGATCCCCAAGGACGTCCTCTATGCAGAGCTGGCCTCCAGCACCAGGCCAATTGGCAGATCAACTCTGTGTTAACAAAAAAGTCCGCAAATGTGACATGAAGGCCGGCAACTTCAGCATCACTGTGTGGGAATCCTTTGCAGACGACCGTGGTACCAGTCAAGTTCATAGCAGTGATGGGGGGGACCACTGGGAGGAGTGCAAAGCAAAGAAATGCTGCGGTGCATCTGCAGCAGCACAACTGGACGCCTTAATCTGCCCCAGCTGCAACAAAACATGTCTGTCCTGTATCAGTCTCTACAGCCACAACAGATGCTGTAACCTTCCAACAGCTTGATCTGACCCCCAAAGGCGCACTCCTCCATTGTCTCCTGGGACAGAGGGAAGCCAGCCATTTTGGTCTCTGGTAGGGATGAAGGGGCCTCCACTGTAGGCAACTCTGCTGGGCTTTGGAACAAGGATTTATTCTCTGTCTTGTCCACTCTTCTCCAGGGAGTGTCTGCAAGGGAGGCTGGGAGCCCTGAAGACATCCAGGGACAATGATTTCTGAAACAGCTCACAGCTTCCCACAAGCCCCCCCCCCCCCCGCCGCCACCCCTAGAGCAGCTTCCTGTCCTGGTGGGTTGGTACTGGTGTGCGCTTGCCCTCTCGGCTCTTTATCCCATGCTGGTCACTGTCACCTTTGTGAAACAGCATGAGCTGAAGCCTCCGTCCAACCCATTTTAGGCAGGACTAGGAGGAGGGAAGGAAGGCACTTTGTCCCGAAAACCAGACCTGTACAAACAATGGCATTAAGGCTGGGCAGTCGGTTTATGTTCAGCTTTTGAAATTCCTGCATTCCAGCACTTTTTCGTTCACACAATAGCCTTAAACAAGAGAGAGCTAGAAACTTGACATTCACTTTCCATCCTCTTTATTTAAAGTGAGTCTATATGGTCTGGTTCACATTTTTTAACATCTAGAAATATCCTGTGTAAGGGATTTCAATGATAAAAACATTAGAAAAGCTTATATTTGCTAGTGAAAGGTTCTCTGCATAAAGCGCTTATCATTCCAAGGCCACAATCCTGCGCAGAGTTAAACACCCAGACTACAATCCTGTGTGCACTTCTCTGGAAATAAGTCCCATTGAATTTGAGTGGGGATTATTTCTGATTAAACACATTTAGGATTGCTCTGCACAGGACACTGAAATCCATTGTTATGACACAGATATTTGGGTAGAAGCATGGAGGACCTTACATACTGTTGACGCATATTTGTGACTTGCCTTTTGAATCAGAGCCATTTAACCATTATAAACGCAAATGTGTATGCTTCTATTTTCCAAATACTTCACTTCTCAGATGTATGTTTGAGCACAATTCCCCTCCTTTAAGCACATATGTTCCAAACTCCACAACATATTGGAGGGAGAGTTGGTGGTGGTGCTGAGGGGCACACACCTCGTGTGCCTCTGATTCTCCTCAGTGCTGCCTGCCTCTGCTTCCTGTCCTTTTGCTCATCTGCACCACAGACAAGGCAAAGTGTGAGGCCAAGGCAGCCAGAGGGTTGCCCAACATCACATCTCACCCCTATTTTTAGAGAAATTTTAAACACATTTCTGGTTTAGTGCTAAAGTGTCAGCTCAGAAGTGTAAGTGCAATCATCCTCCCATTTTAGAAAAGAGCTAGAATGGCCAAATTCATTTAACTTATGTTCAGAGTACTGATTCCCCAGTCCTGTAATCATGTTAGTTGCTCTTTGAGATCCTTCAGTTCTAACCTGACTTTCCTCTTCAACATTGAACACACAATGACAGATGAGACTTGCCTTGCGCCTGTTAAGAAGACTTAAGCGGATGCTTCTAAAAACTGTATTTTCTTCTTCTTTCATCACAATTATGAAACTGCTTCAATCTGCACATTTAACACTTCACATGTTACTTGTTTTTGTGTGCACAGTCAAGACTGCAATATGACCAGGTGTACATTTGCTTTGCTCGCATGAACAGAAAATTCACATGCATTGTTGGGTCTCCTTCACATCACTGATAGCAGATTCCTTCCCTTTAATCATAGCTACAAGGCTGAAGTTGATTCTCAGTTCCCATTTCTTCTGATTCAATGCAGCATTGCTTAAGTACCCTGAACAAAGGTTGCATGAACACATAGACACACACTGCTCCACAAAATAAGTTTCATTGTCACAATGAAGAACATACAACCTTCCTTGTTCACTTTTTGTACCCCTTACATAGCCATTCTTATAACATTGGCTGTTGGCTGTAATATGTGATTCCCAACAGCTTTGGGTAAAGTAAATAGATAAATTAAAATTCAAGATGAAGTTATGGTATGCATTCTGTTCCTTAGAGGCCTGTCTCCTCAGTCACTTGCCACTGCCATAATATGCGGAGGGAAGGATGCAGGTCTGAATGTGAACAGCCAGCACATGCCTTGGAGCCGGATGAGATTTCTGCATATATATATATATATATATATATATATATATATATATATGAAAACTCCTCTGTCCTCCACACACAGAGATGTGTGAGGGCTATAACCCAGTGGTTCTCAGACTTTTTTATTGATTAGAAATAGGCTGGAAAACAAAAGGAAACAACTCATAGCAATCTTTGATTTATAGCACAGAACACAACTACATTATTATGTGATCATGGGACACCCAGAAAGTATCAAACAATGCAGCTGCATAAGAACATGAATCTGGACAAAAAAAAGTTGTCGGAGCCCGAGCACAATTCAGAATCGCCTGAGCACAAAAAAGTAAAATTAAAAATCCACCCCCCACCAAACTCAGGCAATTGCTATAACTTATAAAAAATCCCCCCAGATGGGCATGTAGCCCCCCCCCCAAAAGAGGACATGTGTCCAGGATTTCCTTTCTTTGTTTGCTTTGTTACACAAGAATTTTTTTAATAAAAACTAATTAAAAACAAATCAAAACAAGGATTGTCCTCAGTATCACTTGATGCTCTTGCTCTCATTTTGAAAAGATATCTATCCATATTCTGCAAATATTTTTTTTTATACTACACTACACTACATTGAAATGTTTAATTGTTTCTTTGACTGTCCTAGAATCTTCCAGGCACATGTGCCATCAAAGTATTGGTGCTGACCTTTAAAGTCCCAAATGGTCTCGGCCCAGAATAAGTGAAGGAGCATCTCCACCCACATCTTTCAGCCCGGACACCGAGATCCAGCACCGAGGGCCTTCTGGCAGTGCCTTCCGTGCGAGAAGTGAGGTTACAGGGAACCAGGCAGAGAGCCTTCTTGGTGGTGGCGCCCACCCTGTGGAACGCCCTCCCATCAGATGTCAAGAAGATAAAGAACTACACAACTTTTACAAGACATCTGAAGGCAGCCCTGTATAGGGATGTTTTACTATGTTTTATATGTGCTGTAAGCAACCCAGAGTGGCTGGGGAAACCCAGCCAGACAGGCGGGCTATTATTATTATTATTATTAGGAGAGGGGTTGGAAGATTGTATTTTGTGACAATCCTGTAAAATCCAACGTTAATATTACAAGGAACATTTCCCAATACCAGGGGTGCCATCTAGTGGGAGCTGGGGGCCAAGGCCCCTCTCCAAAATTTCCAATGTCCCACAGCCTGCCAGCCCCATTGGGTCTTCCTGCAGTTAGTGGAAGGCTGCCCCAGCCTGCATGGTGTCCGGAAAAGCAGTGGGGACTAGTGTGCTTCCACTGCGTGAGGTTCCACTGGCCTGCACAGCATCTTCCAACACTGCAGGGACCAGCATGGCTTAGTGGAAGGCTGCACTGACCTGCCTAGTGTTAGGAGATGTGTGATGCCACAAGCTTGGGAGCAACTTGGCACTTGTGCGCAGTCCCCAAAAAAACATTTAAGGAGGACATGCCACACTCGTAGCTTTCCCCTTTGAAGTTGTGCCTTATCTATCCTACTGCTTTCTATGCTGCTGTGGCTGTCTGTCCTATGCAAAATAAATAAAAGTGTGTGTGTGTGTGTGTGTGTGTGTGTGTGTGTCCTGACTAATCAAACAGCAACATAAAACAAAATAGGGGAAAAATTAAAATAAAAGTAGCAGACTCAAATAAACTTTGTGATCCGTCAGTATACGCCCAAAATCTAATAGCTGTGTTCCCTTCACAGAGCTGCAAGCTCCAGAGTTCCCTAGGAAGAGGAACTAACCTCCCAGCACCCTCCCAGGATTTTGGAGGGGGAATTCATGACTGTGTAAATAGGTATGATATTGCTTTAAATGTATGGTGCAGATGGGACCTAAAACCACCAGAAGATTAATATCTGGGGCAGAGAGAGGAAGGCAGAGGGCAAGGAAGACCTTGTGGGAATATGGTCATTTGTCCATAAGAGCATGGGCAAAAGTTCATTATTGCAAGGATGATTTCACAGCAGAAAGCATTGCTTGGAGCATGATCAACGCGTGGAGAGCTCATGCCATCTAATGATTGGTCCACGTAACATAGCCTGATGGTCTACGTGGTCTAGTGCGATGGCCCTTATCTGCTGGCGGAGAACAAGTGGGATTCCTTGTATTTTGTATCTTTCTGACTTTACACAACAAAGGCTGTGCTCCAGCAGCTTCTAGAGAGAGCTGCGGCCAGATTTCTTCAACCGATCTTGGCGTGAGACTGATTATTTACGGATGGCGAGCGGGTTCTCGTCAAGACCTTACACAGGAATGGACGAAGTCACAGAATCAAAGAATAATAGAGCCAGAATGAAATAGAGGGTCATCTGGTTCAACATCCTGCAATGCAGGGGCTCAAGCCCAGGACCCTGACCTGAAAATGAAAGCCCAGGTAGGAACTGGGGAAAGCCAGAAGCGAAGTTAATTGAAATGCCACAGCAGAGAGTTGGGCTCAACCCAAGAGAGAGAGAAAACTGGGAGCAAAGCAAAGAGGACTTCCAGACCAGCGTTAGTCTTGGGTGGGATTCAGCCACATCCCAGTAAATCCCAGTTGTGCAGTCAAGGTGATTGGGAGGCCTTGAACAAGAAACCCACTCCTCCCAAAAGAATGGACTTTTTACAAAATATTCCCCCTCTGGGGAAAGCTGGTAGTTTTCCAGGACTTCTGCATCTTTGCAATATGCAGTTGGAAAGAACAGAGCTGGAGAAGCCTGTCCTTGCCGTCCAGTAATCTCCTCCCATAGTTAGATTCGCCTAGGAATAGAAACAACGCATTGGAATGAAAATGGTAAGATGTTTATAGAGCATGCAGAGATTGTTGTTGTTTAGTCGTTTAGTCGTGTCCGACTCTTCGTGACCCCATGGACCAGAGAACGCCAGGCACTCCTGTCCTCCACTGCCCCCCGCAGCTTGGTCAGACTCATGCTGGTAACCTCGAAAACACTATCCAACCATCTCGTCCTCTGTCGCCCCCTTCTCCTTGTGCCCTCCATCTTTCCCAACATCAGGGTCTTCTCCAGGGAGTCTTCTCTTCTCATGAGGTGGCCAAAGTACTGGAGCCTCAGCTTCACAATCTGTCCTTCCAGTGAGCACTCAGGGCTGATTTCCTTCAGAATGGAGAGGTTTGATCTTCTTGCAGTCCATGGGACTCTCAAGAGTCTCCTCCAACACCATAATTCAAAAGCATCAATTCTTCGGCGATCAGCCTTCTTTATGGTCCAGCTCTCACTTCCATACATCACTACTGGGAAAACCATAGCTTTAACTATACGGACCTTTGTTGGCAAGGTGATGTCTCTACTTCTCAAGATGCTGTCTAGGCCTGTCATTGCCCTTCTCCCAAGAAGCAGGCGTCTTTTAATTTCGTGACTGCTGTCACCATCTGCAGTGATCATGGAGCCCAAGAAAGTAAAATCTCTCACTGCCTCCATTTCTTCCCCTTCTATTTGCCAGGAGGTGATGGGACCAGTAGCCATGATCTTCGTTTTTTTGATGTTGAGCTTCAGACCATATTTTGCACTCTCCTCTTTCATCCTCAATAAAAGGTTCTTTAATTCCTCCTCACTTTCTGCCATCAAGGTTGTGTCATCTGCATATCTGAGATTGTTGATATTTCTTCCGGCAATCTTAATTCCGGCTAGGGATTCATCCAGCCTTTCGCATGATGAATTCTGCATATAAGTTAAATAAGCAGGGAGACAAAATGCAGCCTTGTCGTACTCCTTTCCCAATTTTGAACCAGTCAGTTGTTCCATATCCAGTTCTAACTGTAGCTTCTTGTCCCACATAGAGATTTCTCAGGAGACAGATGAGGTGATCAGGCACTCCCATTTCTTTAAGAACTTGCCATAGTTTGCCATGGTCGACACAGTCAAAGGCTTTTGCATAGTCAATGAAGCAGAAGTAAATGTCTTTCTGGAACTCTCTAGCTTTCTCCATAATCCAGCGCATGTTTGCAATTTGGTCTCTGGTTCCTCTGCCCCTTCTAAATCCAGCTTGCACTTCTGGGAGTTCTCGGTCCACATACTGCTTGAGCCTTCCTTGTAGAATTTTAAGCATAACCTTGCTAGCGTGAGAAATTAGTGCAATTGTGCGATAGTTGGAGCATTCTTTGGCACTGCCCTTCTTTGGGATTGGGATGTAGACTGATCTTCTCCAATCTTCTGGCCACTGCTGAGTTTTCCAAACTTGCTGGCATATTGAGTGTAGCACCTTAACAGCATCATCTTTTAAAATTTTAAATAGTTCAGCTGGAATACCATCACTTCCACTGGCCTTGTTATTTGCAGTGCTTTCTAAGGCCCATTTGACTTCACTCTCCAGGATGTCTGGCTCAAGGTTAGCAACCACACTACCTGGGGTATACGAGACATCCATTTCTTTCTGGTATAATTCCTCTGTGTATTCTTGCCACCTCTTCTTGATGTCGTCTGCTTCTGTTAGGTCCTTTCCACTTTTGTCCTTTATTATGGAAATCTTTGTACGAAATGTTCCTTTCATATCTCCAATTTTCTTGAACAGATCTCTGGTTCTTCCCATTCTATTGCTTTCCTCTATTTCTTTGCATTGCTTGTTTAAGAAGGTCTTCTTGTCTCTCCTTGCTATTCTTTGGAAATCTGCATTCAATTTCCTGTATGTTTCACCATCTCCCTTGCATTTTGCTTGCCTTCTCTCCCCCGCTATTTGTAAGGCCTCATTGGACAGCCACTTTGCTTTCTTGCATTTCCTTTTCATTGGGATGGTTTTCGTTGCTGCCTCCTGTATAATGTTACGAGCCTCCATCCATAGTTCTTCAGGCACTCTGTCCACCAAATCTAAATCCTTAAACCTGTTCCTCACTTCCACTGTGTATTCATAAGGGATTTGACTTAGATTGTATCTTACCGGCCCAGTGGTTTTTCCTACTTTCTTCAGTTTAAGCTTGAATTTTGCTATAAAAAGCTGATGATCTGAGCCACAGTCAGCTCCAGGTCTTGTTTTTGCTGACTGTATAGAGTTTCTCCATCTTTGGCTGCAGAGATACCTTCTGTTTAAAACAGAAGACTAAATAAGTCTCTGCTCACAAGGTGACCAGAGCCCTCATACAGTGGGCTCCGGGGGGAATTGGAACCTACAGGGGGACACTTTTAATAAGCAGCCATATGTTAGCTGGCCTTGCATTACTAGGGCTGGTGGAGTTTTGTCACAAATCCCAATATACTATGGGGTTTGTGAGGGCGTTTTGTGAGAGGGCTGAGGTGGGGTTTGTGGGCTGAGGCGCAGGCCCCCCAAAAAACATTTAAGGAGGCCATACCACACTCGTGCGTGTGCTCTCTCTCTCTCTCTCTCTCTCACACACACACACACAACTACATCTATTCAGCACACATACACACCACAGCCACACATGCTTCTCATTCACACATACACACACACTTTACATATGTTATTTATGTTATTGATTTATTTCATAAAATTTATACACCACTTAATTTTTAAAAAAATGCTCAAAGCAGTTTACAAAAGGACAAAATAATAAATATGAGAAAAATTAACCACATACTTTAAAACATACAAAAGTTGAAATACTAAAACATATTAAAATTGCCTCAACATTTTAAGCATCTACACAGCTGCATATACATCTCTCCCTCACTCTTTGCTAAAGCACATCTCTCTCTGCCAGTTTAGACCTCAATTGGCATATAGGTGAAGTTTACATTTTGTTTCACCATTGACTGGTTAAAATTTCAGTTGTCTCACTATGGAGTTCAGAGCAACCCCCTCACAGGGCTGCATGGGACAGCCCCATTCCCAGGTAGATAAGCCCCCACCTTCATTCTTTGATGCATGTGTGAAGGGGTGTTACGCACATATCAGTACATAAGCCTAGCGCTCTTCCCTGTGAAGAGAGAGTCTGTGCTAATCAGCCTCGTCTTGTGCAAAGGAACTTAGTACATGTCTGTCACTCCATGCAGAGAGAGCCTTCCCCTTTGCTGAATGGGTGGCCAATGGGAGTTAGCCTGTGAGGGCTAACACGAATGCTATAAGCCTTTTAATGCTGATTAAGCTTCAGGTTAAAATAAAAGTTAATATTTCGGGGCTTTCCTTCTAAGCAACTACATACCAACAATAATATTCACAGGGGTTTCCTTCAACCAGGGGTGGCGAATCCCTTGGGGCCATGGATCTATGGTCAACTTTCTGGGGGCCTCATATCCAAAAGGGTGTGGCTTTTTAACAAGTTTAAAAGACAAACCGGGCACAAAACTAACAATAGAATCTCAGAAGGAGACTTGCAGAAGTGGTTAGTGTGTGTATCATACCCTCCAACATTCTTCAGGTAAAAACAGGGACATTTCTCTGACCCTCCTCAGCCTCCCTGCAGAACATTTCCTACCAGAGGAAGGGTGAGTGCCACCACTTCTACACCAACGGCACACAGCACATGTCCTCCACTGTCCTGAGAAAACCCCCAATCCCGATTTTATTTTATTCTTCAGTAGATTTACGGAAAGAAAAGCACACACCAATAAATTTTAGACAGGGGCAAGATTAGACACACAAAACAGTTTTTAAATCACGGCTCCTTGTGTCTTTCTGCTCTGCCTTTCTTCTCACCAAAGGCGGCCCAGCCCCTCTGCCTGCCCCTCAGAGCCAGTGTGTCCCATAGGGCTGGGCCACGGCGGCAGCAGACCCCCCCCCTGCTCTCCAGCAACCGCTACAAGCTGCCCAAGGGAGGAGGCCAGCAGCTGTGTCCATGGGGCCCACATCTGCCTGGAGTATTGGCTTATTCTGCAAATTGTAGAACATGCAGTGTTTCCCAGCTGGAGAAGCCAAGCTACTCCTTGCTGGTTTTAAGGCAGAACTGGGTAAATTTATGAAGGGTTTTCAACTGTGTTTATTCTGGCATGTCAATTGCTAGCCCATAAGTTAATGGATGGCACCTTCATGTCCACATCCTCATGTGGGTCACCCCCTTTCTCTGAACATGGCAGCCACAATTAGAGACAGGCAGGACATGTGGCAATGTGACACCGCACCCCAGTGAAATGATGTTTCTGAACAACTTGTTGAGTGGGTTTAGTTTCATAAGCCTGGTGCGTTAAACCAGGGGTCCCCAAACTACGGTCCGAGGACCAGATCCAGCCTGCCAGGGTCCTGAACCAGGGTTGGGAGAGGAAGATGAGTTCTCGTGTCTTTGGAGGAGGCAGTTAGGGAGGGAGGGGGTTGCGGAGGAGAGACGCGCCCCTGCAAGCGCACCGCCTGGGCCTCTCCCTGCCCGTCCGCCTGCCTCCCCACGCCGCCGTGGGCAAGGAGGGGCCCGGTGCGAGGGCCTTGCTGGCGCTGCAGCACACCGTGCCCTCATGCCACCTCCCGGGGTGCTCGCCTCGCCCCTAGCTGTGCCGTTGGTTCTGATGCATCTGCAGGGCTGTGACGTGGAGTTTGTGATGTGCCAGGCGACAGTGACGATTGGGCGTAGGAAGACGCACGGGCAAGTTGGCGTGTGGGGATTTGGGGTTGGCAGACAGGCATGCAAGCTGGGGGGGGTGGGGGGGGTTAGGGAGACACAGGTGTGGGCTGGGTCATGGGGATCTGGGTTAGGGAAGCACATGCATAGGCTGGGTCGTGGGGGTTAGGGAGCCGTGTATAAGCTGGGTTGTGGGGATGGGTGTGTGCAGGCAGACACGTGTATAGGCTGGGTTGTGGGGATGGGGGCATGGAAGGCCCACATGTAGACTGAGCCATGGGGGTGAGGGAGATCCATGTGCAGGCTGGGTTGTAGGGATGAGCATTAGCGATACTGACCATCTCATTAGCCGAAAGCAGGCCCATACTAGCCATTGAAATGCTTATAAATTTATGCTGATTAAAATAAAGTGGTACCTCAGGTTACACATGCTTCAGGTTACATACACTTCAGGTTACAGACTCCGCTAACCCAGAAATAGTACCCCGGGTTAAGAACTTTGCTTCAGGATGAGAACAGAAATCGTGCTCCAGCGGCGGGACAGCAGCAGGAGGCCCCATTAGCTAAAATGGTGCTTCAGGTTAAGAACAATTTCAGGTTAAGAACGGACCTCCGCAATGAATGAAGTACTTAACCCGAGGTACCACTATAGTTCATTTTAAATATTGTATTGTTTTTCCTGTTCTTTGTGCACTACAAATAAAATATGTGCAGTGTGCATAGGAATTTGTTCACATTTTTTTCAAAATATAGTCTGGCCCCCAACAGTGTCTGAGGGACAGTGAACCGGCCCCGTTTAAAAAGTTTGAGGACCCCTGAGTTAAACTATTTTATCTGAGATGAAAAATGGGGTGCTTGGCATAGTCCTTACCACACAAAACAATAATGCCAAGCACTTTGATCACAAGTCTCTGCCCACAGATCTCACTGCCTCTGACAAAGAAGCGAGGAAGGACAATCCTGACACAGTTCCATCTTGGCTGATTTTAGTCTTTTTTTTTTTTAAAAAAAAAAACCCTCCAAGATTAATAGCAAAGAAGGGATAAGACATCTTAACACTTTCATACTGCTGCCTTGTTCATATGACGTATAAACAGTGTCTTCAAAAATGAGTGAACCCTGTTTGTTGTCCAGCAAAGATATACCTCTCTTGAGGGAGACTAAGGGAGCTCCCCCCCCCCATCCTGACTTACACCATCAGCACCACACTATGGACATTTTTATTATATGTCATTTTGAGAAATCCCTGTGTCCGTTCACTTCATTTTCCTCTAGTGCGAAGCAGGGAGGTGCCACCATTTCTGGCACCTGGGAATGCAACTACACTTCCAGATCCTCAAGTGTAGAGGGGAGTGACACAGAATACGCACTCGCACCACCTTAGGCCAGGTCATAACCCCCAGTTGCGCCAGCTTTTTTATAGTCAGCTGGCAGGGTGCTTCAATCTTCACAGGGTCCCTAGCCTCCATTTTAAAGAGCAGCCTCCAGGACGCACCACCAAGACAGATCCCACCTGAAAATACTAAAAGCATGCACTTCTGTTGGGATAAAGATATGGCTGTCACAGGCCTTTCAAAATACTATTGCAGCAGCTACTGCAGGGTCATGGGGAGGAAATGCTGCCATTCCTCTGTTGATGGCAGTGAGTTTCCTGCCTGTGGTGAGGATTTCAGCATTCAGTCAAGGGTTCCTAGTCCAGGCATGCTCCCTCTGGACCACCTTCCCATCGGAGGTCCACCCATCCACCAGCCTAAGGCAGGAGACCCAGAAGAGAGATGATAGGTAAAGGTAAAGGTACCCCTGCCCGTACGGGCCAGTCTTGACAGACTCTGGGGTTGTGCGCCCATCTCACTTAAGAGGCCGAGGGCCAGCGCTGTCCGGAGACACTTCCGGGTCACGTGGCCAGCGTGACATCGCTGCTCTGGCGAGCCAGAGCTGCACACGGAAACGCCGTTTACCTTCCCGCTGGTAAGCGGTCCCTATTTATCTACTTGCACCCGGAGGTGCTTTCGAACTGCTAGGTTGGCAGGCGCTGGGACCGAGCAGCGGGAGCGCACCCCGCCGCAGGGATTCGAACCGCCGACCTTTCGATCGGCAAGCCCTAGGCGCTGAGGCTTTAACCCACAGCGCCACCTGCGTCCCCCAAAGCAAATGTACACCTGGTCATATTGCAGTCTTGACTGTGCACACAAAAACAAGTAACTTATGTGAAGTGTTAAATGTGCAGATTGAAGCAGTTTCATAATTGTGATGAAAGAAGAAGAAAATACAGTTTTTAGAAGCATCCCGCCGCAGGGATTCGAACCGCCGACCATGCGATCGGCAAGCCCTAGGCGCTGAGGCTTTAACCCACAGCGCCACCTGCGTCCCCTAAGAGAGATGACAGCCATCTTCAAATGTCTAAAGGGCATTTTGCATGGGAAATGGAGCAAGCTTGTCTTCTTCCATTAGCGAAGGCAGGACTCGAACCAGTGGATTCACGTTACAATAAAGATTTTGACTAAACATCGGAAAGACCTTTCTGGTGGTAAAGGGCTGTTCAACAGGGGAATTGTCTCCCTCGGGAGGTTGCGGTCTCTCCTTCTGGGAGGTTTTTCCGAGGTTGGAGGGCTGTCTGCCATGGATGCTGCTTCAGTGGGGATTCCTGCTTGCAGGGACCCTGGGGATCCCTCTCTGATTCTATTAGGATCCCTTTTATAAAAGAGAGAACTTGAATGGCACGGCCCTTATTTATTTCGGCTTCTCCCAACGGGGCCACCAAGCCCGGACCCGGCGAGGAGGGGGAAACGGCCGCCTTTCCCTCCCGAGGCTCCGCTTCGCCTTTTGCCCCGGCCAAGCTGCGCCGGGAGGGCTCGGCGGGGCTTCGGGCGGAGCCCCAGGAGCCGCTTCCCGGACCCCGCCGCTCTCGGGGCGCCACCCAGACCCGGCTGCCTTCCGCCGCCAGCAGGGGTAGGCCTCCGGCTTCTAACCCAGCGGACGAACTGGGGCGTCCCGGGCGCCGCGCTCCCCGCTCCTCCTCCCGCCCCGCCCCGGGCCAGGCTGGCCGGCGCAGCCCCCCCCCCGCCCCCCTTCTCCCGGGCGCCCCCTCCCTCCTTTGTTCTCTGGGGCCCCGCCTCCCCCTCTCCCCCAGCTCGCCCATTGGCTCGCGCCGCCGCCACTCGGGTGGGGGCCCGCTTTGGCCCCGCTCCCCGGCCGGGAGAAAGAGAGAGAGAGAGAGCGAGCGGGAGCGCGCGGGGCTGGGCTGGGCTGGGCGGCCGAGCGGGCGTCTCCTTCCGTGCGCTGCTTCGGCCGCGTCTGCAGCCAGCCGCCGCGGGACCAGGCGGGCGACAGGTAAGGCAGGCGGGCGGGCGGGGGGGGGGGGCTCGCCAGCCCCGCGCTCGGCTCCCGGCGAGGCGAAGGAGGGAGCCCGGCGGCGCCCCGAGCGCGGAGACAAAAGGCGGCCTCGGGGAGCCCCGGCCGCTCCCTCCCTCCCTCCCTCCCTCTCGGGCTGCCAGGCCGGAGCGCGCTCGGGCGCTACGCGGGGGGGGGGGGGGGCGAGGGCGCCGCCGGCGGAGGCCAGCCCTGCCCTGCCCTGCCCTGCCCTGCCCGGACGCTGCCAGCCGCGCGGGAGGAGCCGTCTCTCCGCCGGGCAGCGCCTGTCTGCGCGCGCCTCGCTCCCGGCGCCGGGCGAGCGGCAGATGCTGCTGCGCTTTGGGGGATTCCTGTCACAGGGAGCAAGGCAGAAGCGGAGGCACGTTGCCCGGCGGAGCGGGGCCGCGGCTGCCCGGCCAGTTTCGTCCCACGATCCTGGAAAGGCTCTCGAGGAGCCTGCCAGCCTGCCCGCCTGCCGCTCGCTAATGGGAACTCTTCAAAACCCGGCCAAAGTTAGTTGTGAGTGGCACCACCCCTTGGAGGCCGGGGAATGGGCCTCGGGGTCATTACGGAGCGAAGTCACGCCGAGTGAAGCCGGGCATATCTGCCTAGATGCAAGTCTGTGTATTCGGTTGGGCTTACTCCCAGGTAAATGTGCGCATTGTGTGTGTCTGGCTCCTGATGACTTCTGGCAAGGAGACTGAAAAGTGCAACCCCCAGTAAGTTGCTGGTGTCTCACTCAAGGATCAAATGACTTTTGCATATCTAAATAGGGACTTGCCTGGTGCTGAGGGGAGTTGCTTCCAGGTGACCAGGGATACGTTTATTATTATTAGTTTGCATTTTCTTCTTCCTAAATTAGCCTGTCAGTATGCTATAAATTGCTAACATACATATTTGTAAGCAGGTTAGTAAAAATCTTTGAGGTAGCAACTTTTGTGGACTTTTGTAGCAGCGGGATGCTACCAAACACATTGTTACTAAAGCCTGATAAAAATCTGACGACCTGTCTAAAGGAATAGTTAAGCTACACTGCAGAATGTGTCAGGTTAGTTCCAATTAATAAATTTGTGAGGATTAAGGAAAGCATATAATTGAATAATGGATATGAAAATAATTGCCATCCTTAAAAGTATATTACAGTAAGAAATGCAGAGCAATGTCATTCTTACAATTTATTTTTCATTCTTTGAGAAATTGTTTTAATTTCTACTCTCAAGTTTTCCATTTAAAAATACAAAATTATAGCTACAGAAAAATCTGTAGAAAAATATGCTTCAAACTGAGAATCATAGAATCATAGAGTTGGAAGAGACCACAAGGGCCATTGAGTCCAGTGGCGTAGCGTGGGGGGTGCAGGGGGGGCCGGCCGCACCGGGCGCAACATCTGGGGGTTAGGGTTAGCGGTAGGGTTAGGGGGCACAAATCCACGGGTTAGGGGGCGCAAATTACTTGCCTTGCCCCGGGTGCTGACAACCCACGCTACGCCACTGATCGAGTCCAACCCCCTGCCAAGCAGGAAACACCATCAGAGCACTCCTGACATACAGTTGTCAAGCCTCTGCTTAAAGACCTCCAAAGAAGGAGACTCCACCACACTCCTTGGCAGCAAATTCCACTGTCAAACAGCTCTTACTGTCAGGAAGTTCTTCCTAATGTTTAGGTGGAATCTTCTTTCTTGTAGTTTGGAGCCATTGCTCCGTGTCCGCTTCTCTGGAGCAGCAGAAAACAACCTTTCTCCCTCCTCTATGTGACATCCTTTTATATATTTGAACATGGCTATCATATCACCCCTTAACCTCCTCTTCTCCAGGCTAAACATGCCCAGCTTCCTTAGCTGTTCCTCATAAGGCATCGTTTCCAGGCCTTTGACCATTTTGGTTGCCCTCTTCTGGACACGTTCCAGTTTGTCAGTGTCCTTCTTGAAGTGTGGTGCCCAGAACTGGACACAGTACTCCAGGTGAGGTCTGACCAGAGCAGAATACAGTGGCACTATTACTTCCCTTGATCTAGATGCTATACTCCTATTGATGCAGCCCAGAATTGCATTGGCTTCTTTAGCTGCCGCGTCACACTGTTGGCTCATGTCAAGTTTGTGGTCAACCAAGACTCCTAGATCCTTTTCACATGTACTGCTCTCAAGCCAGGTGTCACCCATCTTGTATTTGTGCCTCTCATTTTTTTTGCCCAAGTGCAATACTTTACATTTCTCCCTGTTAAAATTCATGATGAAGTAGAATGTCCCTAGATATATTTCACCCATATTTTATATTTCTAAAAGTTCAAACACTGGTTCCACATTCCACAGAATACGCCTGGTTTCTTTCTTCACTTTAAATATTGCTGTGTAAGTGCCACTGTCAGCAGAGTATTCCATACTTAGATATTTTTCATATGCTTCCTTCTTAGATGCCATCTCCCTGTAATTAACAGATTAGTTAATGGGTTCCTTCATCATACAGTTAAAAATATATTCCAGCAAACTGTCATGAGGACATAATTATTTTTTTATTGCATACAGTATTTCCAAAAGAAGGAAAAGAAACATTTTTTTGTGGATGGCACCAAAAAAAATGCCATGCTTGAGCTTCATTTTTTATTTATTTGGCTCTGGGTTTCCTCCTTCACATTGGAAAATTAATTTTAGTTCTCCCATGTTAATTCAATAATTTTGTTCTCCATATAAGTATAAAAAATGACAGAAAAAGCATAACACATACTCTAATTCTGTTGAACCAATCGTTAAGATTCAAAACTTTACATACTGTGACTCTGGTTCCCTAACTCCTTAATCCAACAACATATTTTAATTCTGATGATTTCCAGGAATGTGAGCCTGAGTACTGGGTAGCTGTAATGTTTGGCTTTAGCATCTTAAAAGGAAGTCCGTGTCTTAGCAGTCATAAGGAACTGTAGAAAAATGGAGACTGATTTTCAGGTTCAGCTCTGGTCCAGTCCAGGCCAAGACATATTTAAAAACAATTATGCTAAATTTGGGACCCATAGACTCATAGGATTTGCAAGAAAGTTATTCATCCATTGAAGTGTAGTCCACTTAAGGACTACTTTGCTGAGATATTTTAGTAGCCAACCAGAGTACCCAAATGGGATTGAGATCCTGTTCACTCAACTCCCTGAGCTCTTGTAACCATAAGTGAAATCTGAAAGTTAATTGTAAGATTGTCCAGTAGAAAGATGCCAGAAGAAGACACATTGCCACACAAACTCAAAATGATGGCCATCAGTCCTTGTTATTAACAATACAGGTCAAGTCCTCAAAGGTTTGACCCGCATCTGCAAATGTGCTCGCTATTGGCAATCATACTTTTTGAATCTGGCAAGTGCTCCCAATCTGCTATGGAACCTAGAGGAGGGCAGGGTTCCTTCCCATCCTCTCACTGAACCCTAAAAACACTTGGAAAACAATGGGGCATCTTTGTGCTTTCCAAGCGTCTTTGAACTCAGCACAAGCTCAAAGAGAAACTGCACCCTTATTTGGGCTCCAAAGAAAGGCAGAGGCTCTCCCTGACTCCCAGTGGCCCTCGTTTCTTCTGCAGGGTCCTGCACTAAAATGGAAAATATCATGGCCTGTAGGCCAAACAAGCCAATTGCGCAACACTTAGCAGAGTTAATTTCAGGTATAACTTGGCCTGGATTTAACCAGAGCAGAAAATCTGCTCAGAGCTGGGAAGAAGTTCCACTGGTTCTCAAAGGGTTTGGAATGCTCCCAAATGGGCTGTTACCAGTTTATTAGACCACATGTGAGCTACTGTCAGTCCAGGGGCTGCATTCTGCCCCTCATCTCTTTTGATGCCTCCTGGTTGCCGTGTTCTTCCATCTCATCAGAGTCCCTTCCTACCAGTTCCCTGTTCCTTTTTCTGGTCTTTTAAAAATGTGTTTCCCTTCTTTCTGTGTGGTTGGAGAAGGAACAGAATTTTACTCGATTAAAATATAATTTATGCTTGGTTTTATTTTGTTTATTTTTGGTTGTATGGTTTAGGGGAAAGCTGTCTTTTCCCCAGGTGACTGAGAACAAATTGGTAGCCTTCTGCGATTTGTGCATCTGTATAGAAATTACTTTCAGGTACTTTGTTAGAACCATAGCTATATTTCTCTGCTATTAAAAAAAATATTAAAAAATCCTCTGTATACTTAATTTGAGACCAATCCTATTATATTTGGCAGGGCTTGCTTTTGAGAAGAAATGAAAATTTTAATTTGAGGTAGTCTTTCGGAAAATTTTAGGGTGGTTTTTATACCAAATTAAATAATTCCATCATTAATCTGCTCTGCATCTCCTCCTGTATGATGCACTGCCTCAAGAATGACCAATTGTCATTTTTATTCCAGATTCAAGTTCAGTTCTCCACGTTCCCATTTCAGTTTGCAACTTAAAAAATCATTGTGAAAGTTTTCCAACATTTTATTGCCAGTCTCCTAATAATTGCATGTAATTTTGTTTGATTTACACATTTTTGCAAATATAATGCATTTTGATATGCCATTTTAACTAATATATGTGTATCCTTATGCACATTTTTATATGCATCATTTGGACGGAGAACAGCATCACAAAATTTGGAGAAGTGCAGATTTAGAAGGCTAGCTGTCTTTGGGTTTACATATTAGGCAGGTTCGCATTAAGATCCGAACTGAATTTCTCAATAAGTTAGTTGGGTATGACCCATTATTATCTTTTCCTTTAGGCAAAGGATTGAATCATAGAATCATAGAGTTGGAAGAGACCACAAGGGCCATCGAGTCCAACCCCCTGCCAAGCAGGAAACACCATCAGAGCACTCCTGACATATGGTTGTCAAGCCTCTGCTTAAAGACCTCCAAAGAAGGAGACTCCACCACACTCCTTGGCAGCAAATTCCACTGTCAAACAGCTCTTACTGTCAGGAAGTTCTTCCTAATGTTTAGGTGGAATCTTCTTTCTTGTAGTTTGGAACCATTGCTCCGTGTCCGCTTCTCTGGAGCAGCAGAAAACAACCTTTCTCCCTCCTCTATGTGACATTGAGCAGAGAACCAGCAACTAAGAGCTGCAGAACAGGAGGATCAAAGAAGAAAAGCATTTTAGTTCAGCAATTTCCTCTAAATGGGAGATGACTAATATTCTTGGAGTGGGGGCCAGATTTGTCCTTGGCCAACTCTCCAGGGACCTCATGCTAGTGGTGGGGCTTTGCAAAAGTGGGTGTGGCCATAAGCTCACATATGCGCTTTAGGATGTGCAAGCATGGGCAGACAAGCACAAAGGGCTCCCACCCACCTCTCTAATCGATCTCATGAGCAGAGTAGAGGCAATTTACATCCCTATCAGTGTGCTGGGCTCTATCTCTGCTCACCCCAATATCTGTTTTAATTCTTCATTTCTTTATTTTGCCTGTGCCAACCAAAATCTGTAGGGTCTGAGGGGCAGGAAAAAAATATTGGGGAGTTCAGATCAGGACCCCAAACTGGGGTTACCCTCCCCTTCTCTAAATTATTTAATTCCCTAACCTGCAGGTAAAACTCGATAACTTCTCTGTTTGACTTTGATTTGACCTGGCTGTTTTGGTAAGCAAAATTTGACTTTGATGTAAACTGTAACTTGCTAATATCTGGAAAAGGCTGTAGTTATATATGACCATCTTATTGATAACATTGGTACCACCAGGGGAATTTAGGAATACAACCTTATCTGTCTATTCAAATTAATGTCATTGACTCTTATGTCCACAATATATTTTGAAGACGCATTTGGAAGCAACAAAATTCCAAGGTCTGAAAACAATAAACGGGTTAATGACAAATATGCTAAATATTGCTTAATCTAAGGGAGGTAATATATTTTCCTGCTTTTAAATAACTTTACGTGGACTATTGCCTTTCAAAGGCGTTTTGGGACTGAAGTATGGAGCACAGTGGACCCAAAATTTGTTTTTTTGAGGTCTTCTACAGTTAGGTCTTTGTACATAGGAAGTGGTGTTGAGGACTGAAGTAGGCTTTTGGACAATGACCTCCTGAGTGTGTAGCACATTTGCTTCAATATTGGTTGTAGTTGCATTTCATAAGGTGGCGGTTGTTTGTTACCAAGTATTTCTCTTTGAAGCTACTTGCGAAACCCACAGACAACAGTTGGATCTTAGAGAATGAAAGCTACTCCCAGATGATTTGAGGGTTGGTGATGATAATAGAGCTAGGAAATGAATGAAGCACAGATTAAAAGGAGGATGTGGAATGAATTATAACCTGCACTTTTTTTTGCTGGTGTTGCCTTTTAAAATCAACTCTTATTTTAGAATCTTGAATGTATGATTTACATCTAGTTCCTTGACAGATGCTTGCACAGCCGTTAACTTCCAGACTATGTGAATCGCCCTGGGTCCTCTGAGTATAGAGCAGAATAATAATAATAATAATAATAATAATAATAATAATATGTCAGTGACTTCTTAGTTGTTTTTTTTAAAGAATATTTATACAAACAAACAACAAAGCAAAAACAGATACGCACAAAAAAGATAACAAAAATACAAAAAAGCAAAGCAAATAACAAATATAATTTTCATTACTTTCTCCATTATCTTATTTCCCGGAACTCCCCTCACCTCCCCCTTTTGTATTCCAATTCAAATTCTTAACTCAACAAATCCTTATTATAACTTATTGTGGCTTATTTTAACTTATTACTCGATCTTCACATTACAGCTGGAAACCAATTAATTTCTGTCCAACATCAATCTAGCATTCATTAATTTTGCAATATTTCTGCAAATAGTCCTTAAATTTCTTCCAATCTTCTTCCGCTGACTCTTTTCCCTGGTCTCGGATTCTGCCGGTCATTTCTGCTAATCCCATATAGTCAATCATCTTCATCTGCCATTCTTTCAGAGTGGGTAAATCTTGTGTCTTCCAGTATTTTGCAATCAGGATTCTTGCTGCTGTTGTAGCATACATAAAAAAGATTCTGTCCTTCTTTGGCACCAATTGGCCGACCATGCCCAGGAGAAAGGCCTCTGGTTTCTTGAGGAAGGTATATTTAAATACCTTTTTCATTTCATTATAAATCATTTCCCAAAAAGCCTTAATCCTAGGGCACGTCCACCAAAGGTGAAAGAATGTACCTTCAGGTTCTTTACATTTCCAGCATTTATTATCGGGCAAATGATAGATTTTTGCAAGCTCGACTGGGGTCATGTACCACTTGTACATCATTTTCATAATATTCTCTCTTAAGACATTACATGCCGTAAATTTCATATGTCAGTGACCTCTTTGGAAGGAATGCACAAGGTGGTATGGGTTGGCAATCATTCAAATTGTGATATGGTTGGCCGGGTTACTCACTGTGAAAGAATGGTCATGGCCTTGACAAAAAGAATCATAGAACAGTAGGGACCCTGAGGATCATCTAGTCCAACCCTCTGCAATGCAGCTGTTCCATATGGGGATAGAACCTGCAACTCTGCTATTATTACCACCATGCTCTAAACCAACTGAGCTATGCAATTTTCTTAGTGTCCCCTTTCTCTGGAATGGACAATTCATCTGCATGAATAGGGGCTTGGACCTGTGCACCACAAGGTGTGTTTATATGTGTGTGCGGATTTTGGGAAATGAATGGGTAGAAGAACATAAGAGCAGCCTGCTGGATCAGGGCAGTGGCCCACCTGGTCCAGCATCTTCTTCTCACAGTGGCCAGCCAGATGCCTCTGGGAAACCTGCAAGCAGGATTTTAGCACCAGAACACTCTCCCTTCCTGTGGTTTCCAGCAACTGGGGTTCAGAAGCAGGCAGAGAGAGACAGTTTAGTAGGGGTTAGCTGAACCTGAGTGCCACTTTAGAGCAGTGTTTCACAACCTTGGGTTTCTAGCTGGTTTTGGACTACAACTCCCATCATCCCTAGCCAGCAAGACCAGTGGTCAGGGATGATGGGAACTGTAGTCTGAAAACAGTTGGGGACCCAAGGTTGGGAAACACTGCTTTAGAGCAGCCTACCATAGCTGCTCTCTAGGAGTTGGATTGATTCTCTCTGCTTATAGGACCACTTTGCTTATACAGTATATTTGTAAATTAAAGAAATATTGTAAGAATGCCCTAAATCCCCAGCATAGGTGCTGACTCCTAGGGGCCAAAGCAGTTTCGGCCCCCATAATATTTTTGGGGGGGAGTAGGCCCCTCAGTATTCAAAGGATGTGTCTGGCGCTTCTGATCATCTTGATGAACTGGTGTGTCTGATCTTCAGTGCTTTCTCATTCAAAGGAATTTTAACCTTGTTGTGCTGTCTTGGAACACCTCACCACTTGGAAATATGTGTGCTATGTACTAATATGATGGCTGACAACAAGCAGGTGAGGATAAGTTTGGAACATGTAAAGAGGAATTGATTGCAATTGTTGCCCATAAAATCAGACTAAAATTTGCTGATGTGTTTCCTACCAAGGTGAGCCTTTGGTTGGTTGGTTGGTTTGGTCTGCCATGCTTTCCCCTGGATTCTGTGGTTATAAAAAAGTAAATGAAACTGGAGTCATACCAAGGGGGAGCCTAGCAGGCTGGTGCTGAGCAACTGCATCTCCTTGAAAAAGCTGCCACCTTGATCTGGGGACCAGTTCACACTTAAATGTAAGCAGTTGTGCCCTCCCCCAAACATAGGCGTGTTTTGGGAAACACTGGGATCTTCCCTCTTAAGGTGGTAGACCTGTCAATTGACTGGTGAAATGCTGACAGATGACTTTGTTATTTGGCTGTTGTCCACTGTGTACATGACAGCTTAACTTTTTATTTATTGTGAATAGCACTAGAAAGAACGATATTTGCACATTTTTGTTGTGGTGAAGATGGGGTGTGTATGCTCGTTTTGATCACTTCTGGCAAACTGATGCCTGATGTAATGTTTCTTTTAGAGACTTGTAGTCTCTCTAAGCTACGCCCCTCTGCATTTGGCATATAGCTGCTCAACTTTCTCCAATTAGGTGTGGTTCTCGTGTTCTGGAGTGTTAAGTCAAAGAAACTCCTGGCATCTGAACTTCATTTGTGGAGAAGTAGTGTAGAAAAGGAACAAAGAGGTATAATGGCATATGGCATTTCAAACAATTTGCAGAATTGTAAACATTTCGCCTGTGTTCTGCTGGATTACTTGGCTAACAAGATCCAACATACTGTCTTTTGAAAACTTGGAACGTTTTGCTATGGTATCGAAAGACACCTAAAAAAGTGATGTGAACAGAATTATGTTTTACTCTGGTTACTGTGTCAACTTCAAACTTACGTATGTTGTTTACAATTAAAAGATTGAAAGCATAAGATAAAAGAATACAACATGGAAGTTGAATCACAACAGAATAAAACCAGCAACAGTGTAATGTGAATTATCTCTGAGCATTGATATACCACACTGAAATTGATTTATGGCATAGCTCTCTCTTGGAAGTTCAAATACCTAATCCATACCCTCCCTCGTGTTAATGGAGGATGGGGTGGAGAGAGGATTATGAAATACATTGTAATGTGATATCTGAAGCAAGACCTCTGTAAGATTTGCCTCTACCAGTCATTTGTGTGTGTCACAGCTGTTTTCTACAGACAGTTGGCAGCTGCACACTCAGACAGACAGGCCATGCCAAGTCCCATAATGACCATTTTCAGCCATATGTTGATGAAGGCTTGATAACGCTGATGGTAATGGGGAGACTTAATGAAGGATTTTCCTTTTTCCTCCTTTGCCAAGAAACATGCCCCCCCCAGCAAAAAAAAAAAAAAAACACCTTTCAGTTACACTTCTAAATATTTAAGAGGGAATTCAAATGTGTAATTCTTTGTGGAGGGCTAAGGATAAAATCAAATGAAAAGTGCTACCAGGAATTTCAGGTTGACAAAATGAAATGGCAAATAAAGTCTTCTGGCTCTTTATTCGCAAAGGATTCTGTTGGTGCAGAAGTAATTGAAATCACATAAAAGTTAGAAATGTGTGTTTGTTTGCAGTGTTTAATAATTCAGTGTGGTGGTGTTTTAAGGAAGACAGATGGCAGCAATAGCTTCTTAATTCTGATATTAGCCTTATTAATTTTCAAGTGAGCAACAGAAGCAGCTGGCAAGATGAGAAAATCCATCCCTGTTGTAGTGTGGTTAGTGGTTGTCATTGCCTGAGCCAGAGGACTCAGCTGGGTTCAGCCCTGATGGCCAACTAATGAGAGTCTCAGTGTAGGACAAACATTCCTCCTGCCTTTGAGATGGTATGGGGATAGGCGTATCAGCATATTTATCCATATTTTGTTTACACTTAACATTTAATATGCAGCAGATATGTAGAGCTGCTCATAATGTGTGTCTCATAATTGGAAATGCATGCTCCATCTTCTCTTAACGCAAGAATTGTCTTGGTGGAAGAGACCAGAGCTCCTCCTCACTTAGCGTTCTGCTTCCAAGACAGTCAGCCAGGAGCTTCTGGGAGCTCACAGCCAGGGACTGGCTACTTCTCCATGAACATTGGGAGGGAGGTTATTGGTTTGTTTTGTTTATTCTGTATTTTTATGCTGTGAACCACCCTAAGATACTCAGATGATGGGCGTAAAAAAATGAAATATAAACATTTCTAATTCCTTTAAAAGCAATCTAGGCTTGCGGCCATGATTAATAGTTATCCAGGTGTTTGTACACTTACATCTAAGTGTTCATATACAAAATTTTGTTTCTGAGAACATCTGAAACAGCCAGCCGAATTAATCTTTACATTCATTTTTTTATAGTCTTGTTGAAAGTTAGGCTTGTTCATTATGGGAGGGCTGTCCCATTTGTGTCTCTGCCCTCATTGTGTCCTTTTTTTTTTTTTACTTTTCATAGAAGAAATGTGCTGCCAGATCAAGGGTGAGGATGAATAAATACCACCTGGGAATTGACCTTCCCCTGTGATCTCTCAGTTGTGCTGCTTTCCCCTAGGCAACATAACAACATCTTCAATAACTGTATCTAATTAAACCTTGCTTCTCAGAAAGTTACCTGGTTATCTTTATGGATAGCCTTAAATAAAGAGTGATGTAGTTTGATAAATAAATCTAGCAGTTGATTTTTCCATGGCATCAGAAATTTTATGGTCAATAAATCTGTTTTGCTTTCTCCTAGAGAACAGACAATATTAACTCTGTGCTATACTGTCAGTACATGAAAGATTTGTTCTAATCTATTAAGGCTCCCTACATTCCATCGCCTGGATCATCTTAGCTGCTCTGCTTCTTTTTTTCTGTGCCTTTGCATATGAAGGGCAGGTTCAAATGTTACTAGAAAGCTCAAAGCTCTTCCTCATGGTTCCTCAGACATCTAAAAGCTGTTTACATCACACATTTACCCAAATATGTGCAGTGTCCTGTTTCACCATCATCGTCATCTGGCAGTGTAGGGCACTTTATACCCATACCACCCCTTGGCTTCCACATGTTAATGTTTGTAGATGAGCATCAATAAAGGGAAGAATGTGCTCTAGTCTAATGAAGGAGGCAGGTAATTCTTGAACTGGCTTTGCTGCAAACTGTTTATCCCTCTGTCCAAGAGATGAGCACTTTCTGAATCCTCAAAGATCACTCATTTTCCTGACAGTATTCTAGAGGCCAGAAGTAAGGTAAAGGTAAAGGGACCCCTGACCAGTCGTGACCGACTCTGGGGTTGTGGCGCTCATCTCACTTTATTGGCCGAGGGAGCCAGTGTTTGTCCACAGACAGCTTTCAGGTCATGTGGCCAGCATGGCTAAGCCACTTCTGGTGAACCAAAGCAGCGCACGGAAACACCGTTTACCTTTCCGCCGGAGCGGTACCTATTTATCTACTTGCACGTTGATGTGCTTTAGAACTGCTAGGTTGGCAGGAGCAGGAACCGAGCAACGGGAGCTCAACCCATCGCGGGGATTCGAACTGCCGACCTTCTGATTGGCAAGTCCTAGGCCCTGTGGTTTAACCCACAGCACCACCCGCGTCCCCAAAAGGAACCACCTGCACCCCGCTAAATCCAGCACAGAAATGTGAAAAATGGCATCAAGCGAAGGGTTAGATGAAATTGGTTTGGGTGGTGGATTTACCAGTTGGCCATCTTACCCCTATCCATAGAAGTGTGCTTTCCCTTCAGTTGCTTGTCACTGGATTGCCTTGGTATAAATACCATTCCTACCTAAGGGGGAACTGTTGTTCAAATGGTCTCAAACAACAATAGACAGGAAGCTGCTATGTACAATTTAAACCACTACCAGCAGCTTCCTTTTACAGTTCTGCTAGGCTGCCTGTTCTAAATATCATTTTTATGCTTATTTTCATTATACGAAATTGTTTTTATTTTGTTTCAGCCATGGAAGAATTAATAGTTGAACTACAGCTGTTTCTTCAGCTTCTGGACCATGAATACTTAACAACCACAGTCAGGGAGAAAAAGGCAGCTTTGAGTAACATTCTTCTGAGGATACAATCATCAAAAGGTTAATGCCAGGTTTATGTTATTAGCATATGGTATGGGGTGAGGCAAGACTGTGTTTAACCCAGAGCACTAGGAAAACAAAACCTCACCCAGTTCCCCCCTCCTCATTTTGTTGCAGTCTGGCTTACATGTTCTGCACCCGAGTAGAACAGCATTTCCAAGTGGCCAGTCTTGCAGGGGTGAACCTTCCGGTGGTTCCCTCACTGCGAGAAGTGAGGTTACAGGGAACCAGGCAGAGGGCCTTCTCGGTAGTGGCGCCTGCCCTGTGGAACGCCCTCCCAGCAGATGTCAAGGCAATAAACAACTGTCTTACTTTTAAAAGACATCTACAGGCGGCCCTGTTTAGGGAAGTTTTTAATGTTTGATGCTGTATTGTGTTTTTAATATTCGGATGGAAGCCGCCCAGAGTGGCTGGGAAACCCAGCCAGATGTGCGGGATATAAATAATAATAATATATTATTATTATTATTATTATTATTATTATTATTATTATTAATTATTTATTAGTGCTGAGGGCAGGGATTATGGTCAAATTGGGCACAAACAGTTCATGCCTCTAACAGGGAACGGGTGTTTTATGGAGGCAGCAGGAGGGTTAACTCTTCTTTGCACAGCAGTTAGGCTTGAAAGCAGCTTCTCACTCAGCCCAATGAAAGGCTGTTTTCAAGTCTTATTTCCCTGTGTGTGAGGGACTTCTTTTTTAAGGGGTGGTGGTGTCACAGGGCATGGAGAGTGGAGGGTTGACCACTTACTTTCTGACCCTTCTAAAACTGCCACCCCATGGCATTTTGTCTTGAAAACAGCCATTGGTTTCAGTTAAAGGCTGTTTTCAAGGGAGGAGGGGGTCTTTGCACTGGATAGGCCACAACTCTCACTAGTGCCCCATTCCCAGAGGAAAGATTTGCATCATTCTCTTCATGCCTCAAGTGGGGGCAAGAGTGCCTTCCCATTCTTTTCTTTGCAGCTTCAAGGATGTTCCCTCATGATAAACTTTAGTGGCTTCTTAAAGTAAGGATTCTTAACTCCCCTCTTGTTTTTATTTTCATTTAGCAAGTCACTGCCCTTGTAATGTGTTATTCCTTCTCTCCCACCCCATGTCCTATGTGTAAGCTTTGAGTTGATGCCATGGTAAGCATCACCAACTCCATTAATTAATGTCAATTTTACATAGTCTTTTCCCCATCCTCACATTAGATTTTGAAATAAAAGAAAATGCACAGAAACAAGAGGTTACCAGTAACTTACCTGCTCCTCCTCAGATGCCTCTGCCAGAGATTCCTCAGCAATGGCTGGTGAGTATATTCTAAGTGTTTGCTAATGAAGAGATCTTTCTCAATTTTTTTTTAAATAGTACAGCTTTGAAATTCGTTTACCTATTTGTTTATTTGAATGTATATCCTGTTCCCTCATATCTATTTAAAGTGTGAAAGCAGCATATCCAGTAGGATGATTTGCCAAACCTTTCTTGCCATACCATCTACTTGTAGAGCAATTTGACTTTCACTTTGAGCTAATACTTAACAGATTATCCACCAGGTCTTCCTGTTCATACTTAAATATCATTGAAACAAATTTGCTTATTGACTATTCCCAGTGTTTCATTTTCAATGAAGATACTACACCAAATTTTCACCCAATTTTAATTGATTTCCGTATTTGATGCCTGCCAATTAATATTTTGCGATATTGGATAGCTGACATGTTAATCAGTCTCGGTTGTTTTCATACTTCTATCTTCAGGGAATAATTGCTCTACTGACATATGCCAAGGAATTTATCTGTGTTCTCCACAGAATCCCTGAACATTGTACAAGATGCTGCAGTGTGTTCTTGGGTCTTGTACTCACTTGGGTCTTGTAACACCAGACATTCCTGTGGTTGCACATTGCAGACCAAGGGCACAAGCTGTCTTTAATCTACTCCTCCAAAGAATTCAGGGTGCCCTGGGACATAGTGTGAAAATCCCTGTTACAATGTAAATGACTATATTTCATGACTTGAATGCAATAGAAGTTAATATTAGACAGTATTTGACAGCTAGTGTATAATTGTATTTAACGTAAGTATTTGATAGACTATATTTGTTAATATTTAGTTGTTATTTGATAACGTAAGTTGATAATTAGTATTTTGACTGTTGATAATTTATTTATTTAGGAGAATTAAAAACAAATACAAAAATACAACTAATTTCCCATTTTGACACAATGAACAACTAAATAGTGCATCTTCTTAGCCCATTATGCATAAAAATCAGCTTCAAAATGGAAATCATAGAATCATAGAATCATAGAGTTGGAAGAGACCACAAGGGCCATCGAGTCCAACCCCCTGCCAAGCAGGAAACACCATCAGAGCACTCCTGACATATGGTTGTCAAGCCTCTGCTTAAAGACCTCCAAAGAAGGAGACTCCACCGCACTCCTTGGCAGCAAATTCCACTGTCGAACAGCTCTTACTGTCAGGAAGTTCTTCCTAATGTTTAGGTGGAATTTTTTTTCTTGTAGTTTGGAACCATTGCTCCGTGTCCGCTTCTCTGGAGCAGCAGAAAACAACCTTTCTCCCTCCTCTATGTGACATCCTTTTATATATTTGAACATGGCTATCATATCACCCCTTAACCTCCTCTTCTCCAGGCTAAACATGCCCAGCTCCCTTAGCCGTTCCTCATAAGGCATCGTTTCCAGGCCTTTGACCATAAAATTCAACATTGTAAAACATAGCAAACTGCCAAACGAAAATCCTTTAAGGACTAGAAAATAGAATATTACAGATGAAAAGTGTAATTTCCACATTTTAAACATCAGGATCAACAATTGGGCAAAAGAAAAATCAAGTTGCTCTTCCCATCCACATATGCAGAAGCAGTCACAATCCAATTGCATTCCCAGCCCCCTATACAACAAAAACATAATCACTGCTAAAAATACATCACATTCTGTTCCACCCAAGCACATTCTATACATGAACAACACATTCACAATAATGAAACTCAAAAACACCCTAAACTAATATGCTCATTACTATTCTAGAACACTGTCAGATCACACTCTTGACACTATTCCCACAGTTCAGCTTCCCATCCTCAAACAACAACATACTCGCATGCCTACTCTGTGAGACCCAGACAAACCTGGACAAATACTGACATACAAGCAATAATCCATAAACATCCCATGAACAAAGCATTCATACCAAGCACTTGCCCTCTCCATCTCTCACTCTGCAGGGGCAGGTGGGCAGAATCTCCAGTAGTTCTGAAGGTTATAGAAGATACTTCCTCCAACTTTCTCACAAACCGTGCAGTGACGCATCACACTACACCAAGAAAAATAATTCTGTAAACATGATGCCCCATCTAAATACCCCTCCCTTCACCTCTCACCTAAGGGACCAAAGCTATCCTAATATCAGGCTGTCTGCATTCTCCACCTTAAAGAAAAAACACATTCTAGCCCACTAATAATGTTTATATGCTGCCAGAGAAATATCTGTTCAATCCTATAACTAATAGTGAAATTCTTCCAGGTATGGCTGCTTGGAGTCCTGAAGAGAATTAATCCACACCACATATTGTTTCAGGTCCCACTTGCTTTCTTCCAATTCCCAGCACGAGTAATTTTTACTTGTATTTGTTCATTCTACCACAGCTGTTATAATAGCAACATGATAATGTTTAGGGATCTCCATCCCTCCTTCTAATGACTTTCTCAACTCAGTGATTTTATTATTCCCAATCAGTCTCTTCAACTTGGTTGAACCTGCATTTTTATGGAAAGCATCTGACTCATCTAGGCACATTTTGCTGTGGACCATCTTTGTAAATGCTGCCACATCTTAGCCCTAGGCCCATGTGATATTTTAACTGTTGGGCAAGTACTTTGATAACTTTATTCTTGAATATTTAACATCTCTGTCTTTCCATTTAGAATTACAAACATTTGTGTTATTGTTTTAAATGACTACCCGTTGCTTGGTTTTGCTTGATTTACGTTATAACCAGCAGATTTGCTGAATTTGTCAGGCCATGCCATCCTTTGGCCCTGAGTGCATTGTGTGGGACTAAGTCCTTGCTGGTAGGTCCCCAAACCAGTTGATGAATGATGCCAGCCCTGGAGGTGGCATAGTCTGGTCCCTTTTATTTCCCTTCCATTGATTTCAATAGAAGGCAAATAGTTAAAGTGGGGGAAAGGAAAAGGGTGGAGGGACACAAGGAGGGATGGAGATCCACCCTGTTGACAAGACCAGCAGGTCATTCAAGTATATTTGGTTCTCTTTCTTTCCTTAAGATTACAGCCTTGCAGTAGCCAATAAATTCTCCATCGATACAGAGTCCATCATAATCACTCTCTCTACTTTGTTACACATCGTCTTGATGTGGAAGACTTTTGGGCGCAGTCCTGTGCTACTAAGTAATTGGTAGAACACTCAGATCACATTTCCCTACCTTAGAAGAAAAGGCAGCTTAGCTGAGTGGTCTGCTGTGATTATACAAAAGCTGCATTTGGACGTTTAAATTTCCATGCAGGATTCCTAAGTTGCAAGATCTGAACATAATGTAAAACAACAACCACCACACCTTGATGTTTTCTTTTGGCCATTCAATGTGCTTCACTTTTGTGGAGCTGCCCTTGGGTCTGGTTCAGAAGCTCCAGATGGTGCAGGATGCCACGGCCAGATTGATGATGGGAGATTCTGGTTGAGAACATGTGACAGTGTTGTTAAAACAGCTGCATTAGCTGTCCCATGTGCTAATGAGCCATGTTTAAGGTTCTTGCATTGATTTACAAAGCCCTGAACAACTTGGGGCCAGGATACCTCAGGGACTGCCTGGACCCTTATATTCCAGCTCAGCCGCAGAGATCATCTGCAAGAGAGTTTTTGGTCATTCCCAAAGCTGGTGAGGCTTGTTTGACAACAATGAGAAATTGAGCTTTGAGTGTCATCGGCCCAGTCCTGAGAAACACCCTGCCAACAGAGAGTCAGGGGCTGCCTTCTGTGCCAACTTCTAAATGCCTGCTGAAAAGTTTTCTGTTGTGCCAGGCCTATGTAGGCATTTGGGAGTACACCCCCCACAATGGCCTGTTGATGCTTGGTTTTTGGTTTTTTGCTTTTAACTTGCTTTTAACTTTTTATTGTTTTATTGCCTGCTTTTATGTTTTTATATTGTTGTAAACCGCTGCGATAATAGTTTTTTGATACAGTGGTATATTAATATAATATAATATAAATATTAAATAAATAATAACTAAAATAAACTTTCCTCCCCCATTTAGCCACCAGATAATGGTCCACCACCATTACCTTCCTCATCCCTTCCTGAAGGTTACTATGAGGAAGCAGTACCACTCAGTCCAGGAAAGGCTCCAGAATACATCACATCCAGTAAGTAAAAGATACACAACTGAGTAAAGTCAACTGCAAACAGGAAAAAAATGCAGACAATATATATTATATCTGCACAAAACTGATAAACCTGTTTTAGCTAAACTAGATTCCATTTCATTTGTTGGTAGGATTGAGAAGCTAAATGTTGAGCCTGTGGCACTTGATCAGTATTCTAGGTTACCTACCAAGAATTATTTTTGCTCACTGTATGCTACTCAAGCATTCAAGACTGTCTTGTACTTTTCAAATAATGATCCGCTTGACTTTTATACCAAGCAATTCTAACTATAGGAAGCCAGCAGAATCTACTCTGGGTAATTTAAACCGGCATAAATGAAGCTGGCATAAGTTACCCTTATTTCCAAACTCCATTGAGGAACAAGGCTACTGCCGGCTGAGCTGGCCTGAGTCTGGCAGAGGGAAAACAAGCCTTTAAAATAGAGTTTGACTTACACCACCTTTTTTGACTGTGTAGGTTCCATAGGATTCTAGAGTTGGAAGGGATCCTGAGGGTCAGCTAGTCCAATCCCTTGCCAGAATGTTAGGTCCCATGACCAAGCTGAAGGGGGTTTGGAATAGGTGCAAGTCACCCATGTGTTATCCCACCCAGCCACACTCCTTATTACACTCAGTTCAGCCTGAGCTGGGATAGGAGACTTTCCCTGCTGTGCCTCTGGCTAAGCCAGGATAAGGGCTCAGCGAGAAATCTTACTTATCATCCTGGTGGATCTTGAGTTCGAATTGTGCTGCCACTATATCTGTGGCTTCAGTGTTAGAAACAGAATGCCTTTGAGCACCAATTTCTGGGGGTTCTGAGGGAGAGAGGGCTTCCCATAGACATCTGGTTGGCTCACTTAAGAATGTCGCATTGAAGTCATTGTGGGACTGCACAAACTGATTAAACATTTGCTCTTTCATGGGCATATAAAACTTATTTTATGTACAAGGAGGCAGGCCTGGGATTTGGGTGTCTTTGAGATCAGCATTTTCCTTCTCACATTATGAGAGAGGGCTGGACAACAAGGCCTTTAAACATTTGAACCAACTTCCCAAACAAACAGGTTTAGGATTCTGCGTTTCTTCCTTTGTTTTATAGTTATTGTGGCTTTGGTTATCATTTGTAAGCTAACTTTGCTAGTGAAAATGTAAATGTGATATAGTCATACCTCATGTTACGTCCGCTTCATGTTACGTTCTTTCAGGTTACGTCCCGTGGCAACTCAGAAGTACCAGAAAGGGTTACTTCTGGGTTTCGCCACTCGCACATGCGCAGAAGCGCAAAATGATGTCACACGCATGCACAGAGCGGCGAATCACAACCTGCACGTGCGCAGATGCGCCGCTGCGGGTTGCACTCTTTTCATGTTGCAAACGGGCCTCTGGAACGGATCCCGTTCGCAACCAGAGGTACCACTGGACTTCTATAAAAAGTTACTCAGTAGAGTTACATCTATTGCTCTTGTACTCTACTGATACCACTTAAGAAAATGTTTTAATAGACATGAGATCATTCTGAGCAGACTGTTTTGTTCCAAATGTTGCTTTGTTGGAATGTGCTGTTTGGTTAAGTTTATTTTAATAGAACTCCCCACCCCACCACTTCTTTCCTAAGATTACGATTCTGATGCTATGAGCAGCTCTTACGAGTCTTATGATGAAGAGGATGAGGATGGGAAAGGGAAGAAAATGAGACACCAGTGGCCTTCCGAAGAAGCATCGATGGACCTTGTTAAGGATGCTAAAATCTGTGCCTTCCTTTTAAGAAAGAAGCGATTTGGGCAGTGGACTAAACTGCTTTGTGTGATCAAAGAAAACAAACTACTGGTGACTAAAATTTATGGTTTTTGTGATAATGCCAGTTATAGTGTATTGAAGCCTGGGAAAACTATCCATGAGGCTGTGAGCCACCTGCCTGAGTGTGCTGACTGACTTGCTGCTGCCATTAGCCTGGTGAAAACATAACCAGCAGGACAACCCACTTATCACAAAATCCCACAGCAGCAAAATTTATTGCCATAGTGCAAAAGCTTTGTGGATCAGAGTACTAGAATTCAGCTGGGGCCTCTGTTTCATTACTAGTTTTTCTGATAACAAATTTTATTGCTATTTTAGAAACCATGACATGGTCTCAGTATAGTTGTGATAATGTTGATGCTGTTTATCTTTGATTAGTGGAAAGATGAAGCAAATTTTATTTAGCTTTGGATTGGAGCTGCTTTTTGCGCACCATGAAGCTTTGTCCTAATACCATTCTTAACTGTGTGTTTAGTGCTATAAGAGTTCCAAGGACCAACAGCCTCAGATGGAACTTTTGTTGAGTGGCTGCAGTATTACGTACATTCCCAAAGATAGTAAAAAGAAGAAGCATGAGCTGAAAATCACACACCAGGGGCAGGATGCTTTAGTGCTTGCTGTACAGAGCAAGGAGCAGGCAGATCAATGGCTGAAGGTATGTACTGCAATTTTAACCAGTCCCATTTCCTATAGTGATCTTGGTGCCATAAAAGTGTGTTTAAGAATGTGAGTAAACTTGAAGATATGTTTGAAATGTGAAGTGTTGGCACTATTCCATTACTCGTGGCGTTGGGGCATGCAGCAGCGTTGGCCTATGGTGTGGTGCAGGTGGGTCTACATTGTTCTCCCAGCTTCCCAACGCCATGTTTTGACTGCTGCTTACTGAGAGGGTGAGGTGCAGGCAGCGCAGCATGGTCCCCCACACTGTGGCAGGAGAGTCAAATTGGCTCTGCCGCTGCACATCACACTGAGCATCACACCGAGCTGTTCATGCCACGCCCCTTGGTAAGTAGCAGCCACACATGGTGTTGGGGAGTTGGGAGAGCAATGCAGCTCCACCCCTTGCATTCTGCCAGCTGCTACTGGAGGCATGATAATTCAGCCCACTAGTATCCTTAAGCCATACACAAACATTGTATGACATGGCTCAGTGTGGTGTTGTTGCTGTTGTCCTCCTGTGAGGAGTCAATCAACTGGTGATGTGACCTAGTACTCATTCATCTTTTAATCTGCTTCTGCCTTCTCAAATTTTCACTCCCAGTTTCTACTTTTTGTTGTTTTACTTTTTTCTGTTCATATGTTTGGTTATTTAAAAAAGTATAATTATTCAGGTTTCACTAACGATCCGAAGTAGTTGAAATATAAATGGCCCTACTTTTAGCTAAAGTTTGCCCTGATTCAGTTCACTTAAAAGTCACCAGATTTCACTTCTCTTGTTCCATTGGGACTTTGTTCCAAACAATTGCAGCTTGGCTGATGACTGCACATTGTAGAATGTTAGGGCTATCTTTTTGCAGGTAAAAAGTATTGTTTCTCAAAAAAGCTAAGGCAAAAAGTGTTACATTTGTATTTAGGATTCTGTAGTAGCCACTTAAAATTTTCCGGCCTTAGGGGGGCTCTAAAGCATCCATATTTTGAAATCCAACTGCATGCTGACAAAGCACAATAGAAAGGCAGATGATTAATTTTGGCAGAAAGTTGTCCTTGACCTCAGAAATGGAATGAGCTCAATGCTACTCCTCTTATCAAGGCACTTTTGCCACATAGTAAGCAGTTGCCTGTAATTGCTAAAGTTCAGTTTTTCATATACTTCCACCTCCTTTGCAGTGTTGAAGCCTAAATTAATTTCAGAAGGACTCTCAGGCAAAGTAACTTTTCTCCAGTGGCTCTTGAAATTTATTAAAGTAGTTGATGAAGAATTCTTTCCCATTTGCTTTTACATGCTGTTTCGTTTGCAAATTGGCATTCTGATTCATGCCTGTTTGCACAAGGGAGCAGCTACCTTGTAAGGACTGAAGGGCTATTTTCACACTGCCTGTTCTGCTTCAGAGACCAGATGCACTGGCTAGAGTGGAAGCCTGTCTCACATGCAGCCTTCTCTCATTCTAACTCCACTCCTTCCTTGCAAATGAGCTGTTTTGCAATACAGGAACCTTCCCAGAACCGGACATCTTCATTAAGTGCTTTATAAAATGTTGTGGTTTAGTCAACAGTGTGCCGCTTGGTGGCAAATGGCAGTGTGAATACAGTCACATCTTTCCCCTGCTTGCCCTATCGTAGAGTGTACTGTATATCTCCTTTAAAGTTTTGTGTTTGAAGCAGCAGGTTCCCCACTAACTCTCCACACAGCTGGCTGGTACAGCCCCTTGTTCTTTGCCTCAGGTCTGTCATGTCTTGTGCCGTCTTGTCCTGTCTGGAATCCTCCTTTGATGGGATCTCCTCCTATGTGTCCATGCTCCTTTCCAAGTTGGGAGTCCTCTTTTGAATAAGTGTGTTTTGGAGCTGTCCTGGTAGCGGTAAGCTTCAGAGACCCTTTGATCTATTCTGGAGCCTTCCTACTCTGTCTGCCCTCTGTTCTGCCTTGTAGCCTGAGCTCAGCTCCTGCTCCCAACTTCCTGCCCTGCCTGCATGACGGCACCTTTTCGGTTCTAACTGTATATGCTTCTTTGTGTGAGCCTAGGTCCTGTGCCTACTTGTTTGTGCTGGATTCTTGCATAACACCTTTCCCAGATCCGTAAAAAACCTTCCCCTTGCATGTTACTTCAACTCTGATTTTCATCAGGTTATAAAGTCTACTTCTTTGGTCTAAACCAGAAAAGGGTTGGAGGAAAGTCTCTTTCACAACATTGATTTGTAGTATTTCTCCCTTGCCTTTTGATCTCAAAAACGGAATTGTTAGTTAAAATTTCTGATACAGGTTTCCCTCCCTCTTTTGTCTCTCTGTGCCCAATTACCTGATAAGAACTTAGCCTAAGTGCTGATGTTGGTCTCTGAGCTCTGTTTGGGTTTCTGAACTATATTGTCTGACTTCCTCTGGTTGCTTAAACTATTGGTAACTGGTTCTTGACACAGAGTGTGCCTCAATATGGAAAGCTACTACTGTATCATAAACATCAGTATCCCTACCTACCTTCCTACTTTTTTTCCTGTGTCTTTCAATTCTGGTTTGATGGGCTATATATATTCATTCTCCGGAGCACTAGGAAGGTTCAGATGGATCAGGCAGGTTTGTTTGCTTTCCCTACTCTATGCCCTGCTTATTTGTGGGGAATTTAAGATAATCTTCTTTTTAAAAATATATTATTTCCTTTGCCTTTCTCCTTTAATCTCTGAGGTAGGTCTGCCTAAGTATAAGTAGGTGAGGCACATGGTGTTGTTTCATTCCAATACTTGAGGATGGATTATGTAGCCAAGAATCCCAGATTTCTAATAGTTGTCTTTCAAAGCACTTTTAAGTGACTTCATTCTAAGTGTTTTTTGCACATTGTTCAGTAGTAATCAGGGGAAATGTTTAATCCTATGTAACTTGAAATAAAATAAACCTTGTTCTTCAGATTTTACTTTTGGATAAAATTGGTCAAGTCTTGTTATTTAACATATCCACTGCATAATATACACCAAAATTCTTCTTTAGTCATCTGCCACATATTGTGAAATAATCAACCATATATCTATTCTGATAAAATTCCTGGGGGAAACTTTGCACCTTTTACTTTTCAGTAGCTGTTCCGAATTTTTTGTGTGTGTAGCTGGGGAAATAATTTATCATCAAGGTTTTCCAATGGTTCCATCAGTGAAAGCATTTCAGCTTGCCCAGCAGAATGATCTCCCCTCTCCCCCTGCACAGGCTGTTCAGGGAGGGTCTCCAGACCCCTCAGAGGTCATTGGGGGGAGAGGAATATACATGGGGGAGGAGAGGAATGTCTCATTCTGCTAGCATTCTGCATCTGCTTAGTTGAATCTGGTCCAAAGTGCTTTAAAATATTTGTTTAGACATAATCATAATCCCATGTGTGTTCATAAGAAACAGAATATATTGATTTCAAAAATAACAAGCAGAAGTCATTTTGGTTATAGTGTAAAATCTCAACATTTTATTTACCGTATTTTTCGCTCTATAAGGTGCACCGGACCATAAGGCGCACCTAGTTTTTTTTGGGGGGGATCAAGAAAAAAAAAACCTTATTTCCCCCCCCCCAGCCCCAAAGAGCAGTGGACAGGCTGCGCTTCTTCCAGAGCTTCTGGGGCTGCCAGGGGAAGCCCAGGGTCCCCCCCGCAGACCCAAAGAGCAAAGAAGCCAAGACAGCGAGCGGGATGCTGAAGAATCTCTTCTGCCGTTTTATAATTTTCAGTTCATTGATGATTTCATTGTTTTTAATTTGTTGATTTGTGCTTGAAGAGCATGGTTAAATCAAATAAAATTGCCCCTGCAGTGGGATTGAGGGTGTGCAGGTCTCTACCCACAACCCACCAAAGCTTCCTTTGTAGCGATCTCTTTTGGATGGAAACAGCTGTCTTGATGACTGTGAGGGCTCCGGATCCCTTCCTGCTGTGGTGGTGAAATAAGGCTTTTGAGAAAATGCATGACTGCACAGATACAGCTCCATGATCACTGCCAAGTTATTTCTTGTGTCCTCTCTTTGACTTCCATTATTGTGTGTGGCCAAAACTAATTGACTCTGTGGGATGAGCAGATGCTGAAAATATGAGCAATTTTGTCAGGGTCATGAAAGAGGCAGCAGCAGAAGTGCAGCTTTTTTTGTGTAAATACAGTACATTTGCAGTAAAGGGAAGTACATCCATTTGAATTTTTTTGAATACTTTTTTGAATACTTCCAAATCTGTTTTAGAATTCACATTTTTGGATAAAAATGCTTAGCACTTTGTCCAACAAATCAGCCTTGTTACTCCAACTTTCCTACCAATTTTTTAAAAAGAGGACGCTTTGAAAAGAATTATTAACTAGTCTGGTGGGGATGCCTGTGATACAGAAGAAAAGTAAAAGTTGTTAAGTATAGTGGTGTTGCTGAAAAATCCCTCGAGATATATTCCAGAGTGGCAGAACAGAATCCCAGTATCCCATCTGGCTATAATGCCAAAATAAGTAGGAAGATCTGGCTGGCACTAGAGGAAAAAAAGAACTCATTCTATTGTGATGTTGGGAAGGAGGTTTCATGCAAGGACATGTCTCCATTCCAGCCCTGTCTTCTGTTGCTGTCAGGAATGACTGGTGAAAACAGAAGTGGGAGCGGAAATTTCCCATGTATGCTTGTTCGTCTCACACCCAGAACTGAAATCAATCAAGTGAACACTATCTGTATTTACTGTTGCTGCTGTTTTCATTCCACAAATGATATGTGATGGATTGCCGTCCCCGTGCCCCCCATTGCGTTTCTTTGCATTGAAATAAATGGCATGGAACATGGGTAGGCAAACTAAGGCCCAGGGGCCAGATCCGGCCCAATCACCTTCTCAATCCGGCCTGTGGACGGTCCAGGAATCAGCGTGAGTAGAATGTGTCCTTTTATTTAAAATGCATCTCTGGGTTATTTGTGTGGCATAGGAATTTGTTCATTTTTTTCTTTCCAAAATATAGTCCGGCCCCCCACAAGGTCTGAGGGACAGTGGACCAGCCCCCTGCTGAAAAAAGTTGCTGACCCCTGGCGTGGAATAATGCAATGACAACATAACTTACATAATTTACACTTGCTATAAAATTGTTTCGATATGGTACATGATGCTTGAAAAAATAATAGCATCAATGGAAATTTAGAAAATTATGAAGGGTCAGACAAGTGTTGTAAGCTATTTCTATAAATGGTGGTTGTGCAACAAGGCTAAAAAGCGAGATAGGTTGAGCAATCCTAAGCCCTGGTCCTGAGCAGCAAGGCTGAGTTAAAGGTCGACCCCATACCTGAAGTCTTGTTGGCTTGTTCCAGCCAGGGCAAAAGTGGCATTTGTGTGTGTATTTCAACATTTTTTCATGCACCTCTCAGGGGAATGGACTATATTGGGATCCATGGCTGTCCCTACTCTGCTGCATTGCTGTTTCGAGGCTCCTACATTGGATAACCTGTATTTAATGTGTCTGACACAGTATTATTTGCCTCAGGGCTCAGTCCTGTTATGTTGGTTTGCAGGGCCCTTTTATGCAAGCCTTTCTCTGGCTCAGATTTGGGTTTAGCTATTACGGAAGTTGAAACCTTCCACCTCTTTACCTTGTGGCTCCTCCAAGACATGCATAAAGAAGCTGACTAAACATAATGGGAAGTATAAAAAGATGGCATCCTTGAGAAGTATCGGAATTCATATTTTTTGATATTTATGATATTTTCAAGATAGCAGCTAACTAAAATCCCAATCTCTTATATATTCTCCTCCCCTCCAGTACAATATCTTCAGTTTCAAGAAAAAATGATGGCTCTTTTCTTTTTGCATTTCTTTGAAGGTAATTAAGGAAGTTTGCAGCAACTATATTGGAGCTACAGATTCAGATGGACCTTCATCTAATTCTCCTGTTCACAAGTCTGAACTGGAAAAGGTAATTGTACAATAAGACTACTGGAAAATGCAGTGTATGAGTGTTGCACCATGAAATATGGGTAGTTAACCTTTTCTGAGAATAATGGTTTGGTTGAGAGTCTCTTCATATATGTCACTATCTCAAATAAGGGTTTCTACATTTTTAAGTAATACATTTTTGCTAGTTGTGTGCTGATCATTTCAGGCACACAGACTTGCAAAACAAGCCCCCTTCCCCATGTCTGTTTTGAAAAATTTGGAAGATCGCTGTCCTTTTAGTTTTCTTGTTAATGACCTTTCATTTTTGGTTTCCTGATCTGCCTGATCTTTAAAGTCAAACATGGTAGACAAATGATACCCTCCTGTTTCAGGGCATGAAGTCCAGGGAACCATTGGAGACATACCATACTTTTCCGTGCATAAGACTAGGGTTCCCCCCTTAAAAACCATGCTAAAAAGTGGGCATTGTCTTATACATGGGTAGTGCATAGGGTGGACGTTTGATTGGTTGCTGTCAGCGGCTACTGTGCATGTTATTGGTTGCTGCGTCAATGCGTGGTGGTGATTGTCCGACGCTGCAGCAGTTGGGCAGGCAATTGGCAGCTTCTGCCGGCGAGGGGACAGACGGGAGGCGGATTTTGAGAGGCGTGTGCAGGTGAGCGGTTTTTGGCATTCCCCCCCTTAAAAAGCTCAACAACCCTCGGTAATCCCCCCCCCAAAAAAAAAACCTCAACAGCTCTGGGCAATCCTCCGCAAAAAAAAAGCTTTGCCATCTCCCCCCATTTTCTGAAATTTCAGTCCCCCAAAATAGGGGGCATCTTATACATGGGGGTGTCTTATAGACAAAAAAGCACAGTAATTTTCCTCTGGGCTGCTTTGCTTAGTCCTCTGGGTGTTCTGCCCTGATGTGCTGTGCTGCCCAGGGCATTAGGGTGATGGAGGAGAGAAAGGAAAACTTAGTTTCCATTCACTGCACACCCCTGCTGCCACTGTTCCTGCTGCTGCTGCCTGCAAGTTAACAGAACAGATGAGGAGGAGATGTGTACTTTGGGTGCTGGGGCATCAGCCTGTGTGGAGGAAAACGAATTACAAAAAAGTAATTTTCTGTTACTGCAAAAAGGAAATGGGAAAAATGCTTTCCCTCAAAACAACTGCAACACACTCATAGAGGAATAAGAGCAATCTTCTTCTGCAACTGCTGTGAATGTTGTTTTTGGCACAGTGTTTGCCAAAGAGAGCTCTGACTGTTTGTGAGCACAGAAGTTATAAGGACAGGCAGGATTCCAGCACCATTATTCAGATATTTTCAGGAACATCAGCACAATGAAGGAATGCTTAAATTTTGGAGCATAGTGAGATCAAGGACTAAATATATTCATAAAGAAAATGAATATAGAAATCCCTGGGAGGTGGAATGAAGGGAAAGAGGGTAAAAGGTGTACTGTGAAAAGATTTAACAGCTCTTTTCAGATGTACATGTGGATAGGCTAATTTTCTTCCTGTTATCTTTTCGTAGCACCACAAATATAAAAAGCATTGTGCAGTAAGGCTGCTATCAGTTGGGACCTCTGCATGACTGGGAGTTCTGAGTTGATGGAAGTCTACCCAGAAGCAGCAGCAGCAGCAGCTGTTCGTGGCTAGGCTCCTTTCCTGCAGGCATCTTCTCTGACACATGACTGTCCAGGGGCAGGCCAGTCACAAGTAAAAGGGTCATAGTTGTGGCTGGGTGGGAATTTAGAGGTGAAGCCAAACGTTGCTTAAAAAGTGGTTTTAAGGAGGCATTTAATCGCAATGCAAATGATCTGGTGTCAGATAAAGGCTAGAATGAACTCCCTCTTCTGTTAGGAGAATAGCAAGAACACGGAGGAGAATGATCCAAGGGCGGTCAAGTAAAGGCCATGGGCAGAAATGTAATGGGAAATAAGGGCAGAGGTATAGTCTCTATTAGGAAATGCAATACTTTACATTTTGTTACTGAGCTCCACATGACTCCCCCGGGTCATTTATAAATAACTACAGAAGGAAAGTAAATCTGGACTGTGGTTTATATAGAGAGAATCAAAGCACTTTGATCATTTTTTACAAAAGTATTGTACAGATAATTCCACAGTGGAGGAATAATGTAATATTGAGTGGGTTTGACAAATATTATGTATTTAATGCTTCTGTGAAAAGGTTAATTTTTGAAAATAAATTATTGACTGTCTCAAATTTGTCCCATGGCCAGATAAATAGTTGGCACGTTCTGATTCATAATACATCAGTTCCAATGTGACCCCATTACTAATGACCTAGTTCTTTTCTCCTGCAGAAACTATCTTCAGAAAGACCAAGTTCTGATGGTGAGGGGATTGTAGAAAATGGAATAGCTGCCATCTGTAATGGAAAAGAGCAAGGTAATATGCTACTGACAGTGTTTGAGTCACACCATAAAATGTTCACAGTATTTTAAGTGCTGGAAAGGTGAAAAGAAAAATGGAATTTTCATATACATCCACTCTGAGGAAAGGTTCATTCTGCCAGCTTGATTCATAACGATGTCCAGTTGTATCGCAACGTAGCTGAAAACCTGTTCCTTAAGCTCAGGAACCACCACACAAAATTTGGTTACAATATTTTAAGAGGTCTCCAAATGCATAGACAACAACTTTCCAAAGTATATAGTAGATGCCGGGCTGCTGTTAAAGATGCAGGTGTGAAATTTTGAAATCTTGCAAGACTGACACATGCATGCTTTTCTTAATAGTAAAGAGGAAAAAGAGCTCCAAGACAGATTCCAAGGGCACTGTGTCTAAAGTAACAGGGAAGAAGATAACAAAGATAATTGGCCTAGGAAAGAAGAAGCCCTCCACAGATGAACAAACCTCATCAGCTGAAGAAGACATCCCAACTTGTGGTGAGTAACTTCCCATGTTGCTACCTGCAATTAAACTTGAAAGGGCAACAGGTAGAAAAAGCTCCACCAAACTTCAGTATTTAGTGGTGTTTCAATCTCCTAGGTTTGCTGTTACGTTCCTCTTTCACCCACTGAATGTGGGCTCTGATGATTTAATAGTAGCTTTAAAGATTATGGCATCTCCACTCTCATCTGTGTCCCAACTTCAAATGTGGTTGAGAGGACTTAAGCAGTGCTTAGGTTCACTTTCCACAAGACCTGGCTTGCTTTGTATGGGCCACAGATCATAATTTAAAACAAATTCTGGTCTGTTTTTAAACAATCCAGCTTCAAAGTATGGGTTATGAAGCTTAAACACTCTTCATTTTAACCAGAATCTTTGATTTGCAGGTATTGACAAGCCAGGTTTTGTGGAAAGTGCAACTAAACTCTGCTGAATTCCTCCTGGTTGCTGTATAGGAGTTGTTGAGAGAGAGAGAGAGAGAGAGAGAGAGAGAGAGAGAGAGAGAGAGCGCCATGTGCTTGTGGCTATATCTTGCTGTGCAAGTACATAGTGCTAAAACATGGTTTACTATTACAATCAGCCCCTTTTTATTGCTCTCTAGTACTTTTTCCATCTCTACAGTGTTGAGAAGTGTGGTGCAGTGGTTAAAGTGTCATCGTAGGACCTGGGAGACCAGGATTCAAATCTCTACTTGGCCATGAAGCTCACTGGGCGCCCTTGGGCCAGCCACTTCCTCTCAGCCTAGCCTACCTCACAGGGGGGTTGTGGGGATTAAATGAGGAGGGGAAGAACCACACACACCACCTTGGAGAAAAAGGTGGGATATAAACACAACAATCAAACAAACACACCAGAAGTGGGTCCTCATCCACTTTCAAGCAAGAGTAATAGAGAAAAATGCCCCAAGGTAAAGAGTTTTCTTTAAAGTTTCCATGGCATTCTACAGAGGCAGCCGACCTTGATGCAGTAGCAATCATCAGAGATGCTTGGCTGTGTCCCTGGTTCTCCCTTAGGTCTTTGAAAAAAAGACAATATGCTAATGCAGACTTGTGTTGATTTTGATTAAGCAACTTGTGGTGGGGGCAGTCCTGCTACCCCACCCTCAGTGTCCCTGAATGTGCTGGCCTGCCTACTCCAGCCCCCAGCTTCCAGCCCTGAGTGGGTCTGAAGGAGGCTTCTAAGTGCAGTTGAATCAATGCACTTGGAAGCCTCCTTCCTGTTCTTAGTTTTCTGTTGTGGGGAAGATTCTAAGCACACCTGGAAACCGCCTTCAGACATTTCCATTGAGAGCTCTACTTTAAAAGAAAGATGGAAGCTGCTGCTTCTGCTTCTTGGGGGAGAGAGCACATGTCTTGTGTGTGCGTTGGACAGTCGTGCAGCTGCATGGTAAATACGTGCGCTGTCTCCACCACCCCAGCTGGAGAGTGCCCAAAGAGAGACGTCTTTTCTGTGGCTCAGTAAAGCTTTAGTTAAAAGCACCCCCTGTTTCAGCTCAGCTGTAGTATTTATTTTTCAGTTTCACATCCTTAATTTTGATGAGCACCAGAGTTGACTTGTTTTTTTTAAAAAAATGATTTTGTCCCCCCCCCCCCGATAAACACAATTATGATACAGCTGAGATGAACAACAACCCTAATAAGCATTGGTGTGTCAAATCATTTACATATTCTTATGACTCTGTCCTGAGGTTTATACACCTTACACAGGCTGACCAGTAATACAGCCTTGTGGGCATATATCATTTCAAAGGAGCCCATGGTGTTGTGGTGACACAACCACAGGCACTCCTTTGCCACTGCAGAGAGAGAAGGGCATTTGTACGACCACAAGTTTGCCATTGATTTTGGGGTCTTTGTGGTGGGTCCGGTTGAATGAACTTTTTTTTTTTTAGTGGAAAGTGCCTGTCTTTGTGTTTTGCAGGATATCTTAATGTGCTGTCAAATAACCGGTGGCGTGAGCGCTGGTGCAGAGTGAAAGATAATAAGCTAATTTTCCACAAAGACAGAACAGATCTAAAGACCCATATTGTCTCTATTCCTCTCCGTGGCTGTGAAGTTATTCCAGGATTGGACTCCAAACACCCCTTGACATTCCGCCTGCTTCGAAATGCACAAGAGGTTGCCGTATTAGAGGTTAAGTTGTTTAGTGTGCTTATCCTTTGCCAATAGTGACATAAACAAAATCCCATTCTCTGACCAAACAATGTATGCCATACCTAGGAAAGTCTCCAATTATATGTTGGAAGCAGGATTTCCTTTGTTCCCACTCTTGCCCCACACTTTTCATGGTTGGATCAATTTACAGCTTTTGAAACTTCTTTATTATAGTGCTTCCAATATTTAAAGTGTCTAATAATTGCTTCTATTTTGGGGGAAATTGATCTCTCTTCCAAATCTTATCTGTAGGGCACATCAGTCTCAAGATTACCCTAAGTTGCAAGGCAGTGTACTATACTATTGAACTATAATATCAGGCCAGAAAGTGGCTTAGATGGATTCTCTCTTCAGTTCTTAGTTTCCACTTCTCACTAAGTCCCTGAGGAGAAGATAATCGGAAAACAAAATAATATTTACATTTGAATGTAGTGCTTCTCTCATTAACCTCTCTGTATGATTGTATAATGGCAATACTGCCATTATTGCCTATGCTATACTATAACATAGAATCATAGACTTGTAGAGTTAAACCCAAGGGTCATCTAGTCCAACCCCCTGCAGTGCAGGAATATGCAGGTGGCCTGAGTGGGAATCTAACCTGCGACCTTGGCATTATCAACACCATGCTCTAACCCAGTGTTTCCCAGCCTTTTTCAGACCACGGCCCCCTTACGACCTTGTTTCCTTCCTGTGCCCCTCCCCAGACATAGCCAAGGGGGGTGGGGTAGCTGCCCCCCAAAATAAGTAAAAATCAATACAAATAGGATATTCTCCCACCCTAACGAAAGTCTGCCCCCCCCAGCAAAAATACTGGCTACGCCCATCCCCCCCATCCTACAGGTAGAAAGATAGCTATTTAAATGTTTTGTTTGTTTGTAAATAGAACATTTTTTATTTTTGCAATTTTTATACAAAATATAATTGCATAAAATGATAGGAACATAATGAAATATTGTTGAAGCAGAAAAAACATAGAATCATGGAGCTGGAAGAGACCCCAAGGGTTCTTTCTAGTGAAACTCCCTTGCAATGTAGAATCTCAGCTAAAGCATCCAGGACAGACGACCACCCAAGCTCTGCTTAGAAACCTCCAAGGAAGGAGAGTCCAGAACCTCCCGAGGGAGATCCACCTCCCATGTGTTACAAAAAGTAAACAACACTTATTTGACCCAAGTTAATTGACACCGAGGTGTACAGGGAGTTCTGTATATGTGGGAGAATTTTTAAAAGCAAGTGATCCTCACTGACCTGATGCAAAAAGATGTTGTTATCCGGAGGAGCCCTGGCCACCTAGATAAAACTCACACACCCTTACCTGGGAGTAAGGTGCACTGAACTCAGTCCTGCTTTCTTCTGAGTAGACACTTTGGGGTGGATTTAACCCCCCCCCACCTTGCAGAGCCAGACTGACTCTGCCGATGGGCCCTGCACCCCTTGACAACATCCAGTGGCTCCGATCCACTAGGCACTGGGGTGGATTGCACCCTGCGCCTATGATGCCACGGGTCCAGCCCTGCCGGCAGCAACAAGCAGCTCAGTCTCGCCCAGCCCTGCCCATTGCCACCCCACTTACCTGACCTGGGGGTCTGGATCGCGGACTCTACTGGGCAAAATGGGAGCCTGAGCAATCACCCTCTTCTGCCAGAAACAAATCAGGACTGCTCCAGGAAAATGCAGTTGGCAGAAAGGAGCCAAGCGGATAATAATTTAATAATAATTAGCCAATCAGGATTAGAAGAATAAAAATCTTCACTTCTCACTTCCCTCCGTGGCCCCCTAGCCTCATGTTGTGGCCTCCCATTTACATGATTTTCACCTTGCCCCCCATGGAATATCCTGAGCGGCCCCAGGGGGCCATATGGCCCCCAATTGGGAAACACAGTTCTAACCAATAGAGCTAACTGGCGGCTTCCCACCTCCCATGTCACCTGGGGGGGGGTGCCATTCATCCGATGTGAGGGAGGTGGCAACTGAAGAGAGACCTCTCTTTTGTGGTGTCCCACTTACGAAATGCTCTTCTCTACAGAGGTGCCTCTGTTGCCAATTACACTTTCTTTAGGCTTTTAAGTTTGTGTAATTGTATTAATTGCTGCTTTGATCCTGCTTACTTGTTGTTTTTGTACATTCTTCTTCTTGTTTTTAGCTTGATTTTGGTGAGCTGTCCTGAAAATGTTTTTCTGTTGAAGAGCGAGGCATGAGTTCACTCGAATGCATTGTTTTTGATAAAGAAAAAAAAGTACACTTGAATGAAAAACGATGCCTTTCAAGTGACGAGAGTGCATGTTTGCCTGAAATTTCCCCATCTTTGTGTAGGCTTCATCTTCAGAAGACATGGGCAGGTGGATTGGTATTTTGCTGGCTGAAAGTGGCTCCTCTGCAGATCCTGGCACTCTGCACTATGACTACATAGATGTGGATGTGACGGCAAGTGTCATTCAAGCCGCAAAACAGACCTTCTGGTAGGAGGAGCTAAACCAGTTAAGAACATTTTCAGGAACTCTAGGTTCTTCATTGTTTTGACTCTATGCTCAAAAAGATGTAAGGAGCAATCCCATAGGAAGATCCTCCTGGATGCGTGGGTTCGGGTTCGGTGGATCTCCGGCTGGCCTTAAGGAGTTCCTCGCGGAACTGGGCTGTGTCGGCTTAACTCCCTCATCCTCTGCTCAGCCAGAGATGCACCTCTGTATTTCCTCCATCCCAGATGGCTAAAATAAGCTGATGTAAACCCTTAAAAAGGGGTGTGGGGGGCAGGAGCAGAGATGAAGGCTCCTTAGCCCCCTCCCCAGTCATGCAACCTGGCAACCAACTGGCAAAAAGAATGGTTAAAGACTTGTTTTCCCTCTGCTAGGAACAGGCCGCGCAGCCAGCCATAGTCTGGCTTAATTTAGACCAGTGGTACCAGATTTGTCTGTGATAGCTTGAAGTTGTGAGTAGAAGCTGAAGGTATCCATTTCTAATCCATCAATCAACTTAAGCTACAGTCCGAAACACATCTGCCAAAAAGTAAATTCAATTGAAGCCAGTGAGATTTACTTCTGAATGAAGTATCACAGCATTGTGAAGTTATTGTTAAACACTCGTGTTCACTCAAAATGCTTCACAAAAAACCTGCTGTGAATTAGGGCAGCAGCCCAATCAAATAAATTCTAATTGATTAATAATGTTGAATAACCAGTAAATTTGCATAAGGTTAAAAGCAGTATTTCTGAAGCAAGAAGCAAAGGAGGAAGTTTTTTTTTCAGATGGTGCTTGCCAACTGCAGTTTTATAAGCACTGTTAATAAATGTATGTGTATTATTTTTAAAATATTCTGCATGATTTTTTAACATCGTTTAAAGTAAATTAAAAGTGTTGAAATAGATTAATCTAATCAATTAATTAGATGTTGAAGACCTGCTGTCAACTCAAACCCCCTTTAAATATCAAATGAAGTACTTCTTCCCTGTTGGCTAACATACCTATAATTATAGATGATAGCAGTCCCCCATGGCAGTTTTCAAGTGTTATCAGTATTACCATGTGGAGGACCAACCTGCAAAAACAGAGAAAGCTTTGGAAATCTTGAACCACTGCCAGATACTTGAAAGAGAAAATACATGGTTTGGGGAGGAAGGACCCACCCTGCATTTCTCTTAGGACCAAGTTTTTATTAGTAATTCATAATTGGCATTTTTCTAATGATGTCTCAAGTTACTAATTTAATCAAAGCAACTTGTATATGCAGTATATCCATTAGGCCCCAGACTTGCCCAAAACAGCATTGGGATGCAGCAATCATCATCTGGCTACAGACAGGCCCTAGGGAAAAAGCCACCTTTGTATAATCAAGAGCATGTTTATAATGATTCTTTCTAGTGAGGTGTGAAGTCCATCTCTTCCCATTATTTGTCATTTTGGAGCTATAAGTTGTGATGAAAAAAGCTGAAGCCATTTGCTGACACCACTTGCAACAACATGCTTTCATTTCCAGAAAATACGTTCTCCTTCCTGAGAAACATCCTACCACTAGGAAAATTTAAGAGTATCATTTCATTTCTTAAAACTTCAGCCTTGTTCCTAAAATCTTGTAGTCATCTTTGGCCCTTTTCTTCACAATCCTTCTTTCCATTGCTATGGGGAGTACATAGCTCTATTTCCTTAAAATCAATTAATGTGTACAGGAACTGCTCTCCCACCGCCACCCACACAGTGCATTGCTAAATGATAGATTCCTGGCTTACACTTCAGCCTGTGATACCATACTTGGGTGTGTTTGTAATGAAAAAAACCTTTGGTAGGCAGGGAGAAATGCAAGGAAGAATTTGAGGGGGGGGGAGGGGAGATGAAGGGTGAATCATGCTTACTCCCTGTGTGTGCTTTCAGCATAAACTCTGTTCTGTTTTTGCTTTTGTTTTAGTTTTATGAACAGACGGGTTCTGTCTACTAATCCTTATCGAGGAAATGCTGCCAATGGCTACGCGTGTCCCAGCGGGATGGCCCTTCATTATGACGATGTTCCTTGCATAAATGGATCAGTAAGAATTGATTTTTGTGTAGGTCAAATCATTTACGTGTGTTGAGCCCCCAAAGTCACTTGTCAGAATTTCACTGGGCATGGTCCGAACATACTGCTAGGTCTCAAGTACAGATTCTTTGAAAGTAGGGCATATAGTTTTAATTCTGCATGCCCACGTTAGTTAGCATAAATATATACAGTTCAATAGTCGTCTATTAGCCAAAGCATTAATGCAACTCCCAGAGAAAAGTTTAAAGTTAAGATTTGATCAGATCTGAACCTCACAAACTAAGAATGAAATGAGAATGATGCTGCTGATGCTGTCTCCTTCATCCCCTTTCTCTTCTACTGGCTGCAAAGGAGACTTCTTGACTTGTTAAACCATTTCCCCATTATATTCAAACTAGGAAACTGTGGTTTAAGCTCTGTGTTCAAACCAGGATGTGAGTCTGGTTTCTGGGAAGCTCTTAAACTGCTTTGGACATCATGGAAACTGGTTTGAGGTTGTCTCTGCCAAAACAAACTGGTTTCTTAAGCATCTTCTCTACATATGAACCAGGCCACATCCTAGTATGGTATAGCCAGATGCTTGCTATCTCATTTTCCTTGTGGTTTTGACCCACCAGCCAACTTCTTTATTATCTTTATTATGTCACTGGCACTTGTGTTGTAAGGTTCAATAAGGACAGATAGCATAAATGCTGCATCTGGAATCACAGGGCTGAATTGAACTAAATAGCTGTGGTGGCAGGAGCAAGTGCAGTGAGTCCCATTAGCACAGCAGAACGTTTTTTCTCCCCCCCCCCCCGCAAATTGGCTCTGGGGGGGGGGTCAGGAGAATCCCCCAGAACAGTTCACGGGGGACAAGAGGGGAGATCATTCCACCTGGCAAGCAAAAATACTTGTGCTGACTGAACAATCCTAACAGCATGATGCTGAATTCCTCCCATATTATGGCCGTGTGGGGAATAGACCCAAGATGGCAACCCCATGATATCCCTTTCAGTAGAGCCTTGATGAACCTTACTACAGCCTCCAAAAGTAACTCAAGAACTGAGAGAATTATGGTAATTAAAATTAGAGCAGATCCTTATGGAGGCAATGCATGCTGAGAAGATCTCCGAGATAACTCTCTAATGGTTTCATGGTTTTCCCCCCAATGCATGATGTTTGTGTTAATTTACTAAGTATGTGTGTTTCAGTGGGAACCGGAAGATGGCTTTCCTGCTTCTCGTGGCAGAAACATGAGAGAAGATGGGCTTTATGATAATATGGGCCTGTACGATAACTTGCCGTCTCCGAAAATCTTTGCACGCTACCCACCAGCAGACCGAAAAACCAATAGGTTATCTACTGACAAACTATCCTCTAACCACTATAAATATCCTGTCTCATCCAATCTGTCTTCTGCTCAATCTGTCACTAATACCTCTGCTGTGGGGAGGGGATCTGTGTCACAGGTACTGCGCTGCTTATTTCTCTTAATCCAACTTTCTTTTGTGTATCTCTGAGATAATGCACTGGCACCAAACGCTTGAAATTTAAACAAGGCGGCATGCTGCATTGCCCATTGTGTTGTTAATAGTCACAGAAATGCGTAATATTTTTTGGAGGGTGGAAGAATCAGTGAAATAAAACACAAGCCCATCAACCCATGCTATGCTCCCAGGGGATTCTCTTCATTGGGTTAGTCTAGGTCAGAGCTACCAACCACTGACCCTCCAGGTGTCCTTGTTCTACAAGTCCCACTAACCACGCTGGCATGGGGTGATGGGAATTTGGAATCTAACAAGATCTGAAGGGCCATAGGTTGTTCACGCCTGGGCTAGATTTTAAAAGTAGAGCATGCACACGCACACACACATTCACATTCACACACAGGTGTTGGCAGTACTGTACTGACAGTTAAGAGTGCAGAAACCACATGTAATTCATACTGTCTGAGCCTTTCCACTCTGTTGTATAGGAGGCACCCTTCAGTTCCACAAGAAAACATCCACTAATCTTGAATACAAAAGTTACATTTTGAATCTGTATGTGTGCTCAATTCTATGCTCTATTCTCTTTTCAAATTCGTTCTGGGGTGTTATTCTTTCAGAAGCTCAAAACAGCCTGTGAACCCCGTGCATGGTGGGCATTTTCAGATTAAAAAATGAGCTGGTGAAAACCTTCACAAGCAGTTGGGCAGGATGTTGTTGTTGGCAAGCTGGTAACAACCTAGTGGCAAGGTCACCACTTTATCTTGGAATATATTTGAACTGTGGAGCATCTTTTTTTTTTAAAAAATGCTTTGGTAGCTTATCAACTAAGCTGCTCATATGAATCCACCCCAAGGTGTTTCCTGAGCTACTTCAATTGCCTTTGTTTTTGACCCCTGGGTATAGGGTGGTATATAAATTCAATTAATAATAATAATAATAATAATAATAATAATAATAATAATGCTCATTGCAAACAGCTGAAAGCCTGTAAATTTTGATAGTAAACCTGATTTGCAATAGGGGTTGAATAATTTTGATTGCAACTGTACATGTTCCCCAAGTTTGAAATTGTTATATGTAAAACAGCTTTGAGATAGAAAAGTCAAAATCTGGCAGTATAGTTACTTTTGAAGTCAGTGTTGAAATTCTGCTTTTTGTATGCAAATTTGAAATTGACTTCCTTTTTTTTGGGGGGGGGGTAAAGTTTCACACTCACCTGATTCATGCTTCACTTCAAACCATAGCAAAAGGGGGCAAGCAAGTCTGCTCAAGCGTACCCCCCCCCCCAACTTCCCTCCCCTGACTTCTTTCTCCAATGTGCTGGGGAGTAAACCAGCACTCATTGTTTGTTTCTCTTCCAACAAACCATGATGGTAAGCCAATGCTGCTTTATACAAAACAGTAAGCCAGCACTTGTGGTTTGTTTCCTTCCCAGGTTCCTGAAGAGAGGGACAAAATGTGGTCTTTTGAGCAGCATGCACTGCGATTAATTAGCAACATAGATCCTTGCAAAACCATGTGGCACATTCTGAATGGTTCCTCAAAATTTTGAATAGTCACCTGTAGCCTGTGACTTTGTGCAGCCTCACTGTTGTGTGCTGCTCAGTAAGAAACTGCAGGTGCTTTTTGTTTTATCTTTGCTGCTTTGGAAGACGCATCCTTCCCAGCTGACCTAGTTTTTTAAACTTGTAACCTGCCTTTCAATTGGGCAGCTTGGGACAGTTTTGAAGCTTTGATCTAGGAAAAGTGTAAACCCTGTCATTGAATAATTACTGCTGAATATATATTTAATTACTAAACACATATTTTTTTCTATCAGTTTAAAGGAAAGAAGGCTTCTGCTGCTACAAATGGAATAATGGGGAAAGGAAGAACATTAAACAACCCACAAAAGAAATCAGAATCTGCTTCAAATGTAAAACGCAGCAATTCTAGTGAGTGCTTCCTATTTAAGGAAAGAAAAATCCACTTTTTCAGTCAGTTAAAATATTTTTAATCAGTTAACTGATTAATCAGCTACATAGAATTGTAGAATCTTAAGAGTTGGAAGGGACCCCAAGGGTCATCTAGTCCCACCCCCTGCTAATGCCGGAATCTCAGCTCAAGCATCCGTGACAGATGGCCATCCAACCTCTGCTTAAAAACCTCCAAGGAAGGAGAGTCCACCACCTCTCGTGGGAGTCTGTTCCACTGCCAAACAGCTCTTACTGTCTGAAAGTTATTCCCAAATGTTTAGTCGGAATCTCCTGTCTTGCAACTTGAAGCCATTGGTTCGCGTCCTACCCTCCAGAGCAGAAGAAAACAAGCATGCTCCCTCCTCCATGTGACAGCCCTTAAGATATTTGAAGATGGCTATCGTATCTCCTCTCAGTCTCCTCTTTTCCAGACTAAACATACCCAGCTCCTTCAAGTGGTCCTCATAAGGCTTAGTTTCCAGACCCTGGATCATCTTGGTTGCCCTCCTCTGCACACATTCCGGCTTGTCAACATCCAGCTTAAATTGTGGTGCTCAGAATTGGACACAGTATTCCAGGTGTGGTCTGACCAAGGCTGAATAGAGAGGTTCTATTACTTCCCTTGATCTGGACACTAGACTTCTCTTGATGAAGCCTGAAATGGTGTTTTTGCTGCTGCATCACACTGTTGACTCATGTTAAGCTTGTGGTCCACCAAGACCCCTAGATCCTTTTCACATCTACTGCTAGTAAACCAGATGTCCCCCAGCTTATATTTATGCATCTGCCTAAGTGCAGAACCTTACATTTGTCCCTATTGAAATTCATTTTGTTAGCTTGTGCCCAGTTCTCCAATCTGATAGGGTCATGTTGAATTCTGATTCTGTCATCTGCGACATTAGCTACCCCTCCCAGTTTGGTGTCATCTGCAAATTTGATGAGCATCCCGTCAATTCTTTCATCCAAGTCGTTTATGAAGACGTTGAAGAACAATGGGCCCAGGACAGAACCCTGTGCCACCCCACTTGTCACTTTTTTCCAGGATGATGAGGAACCATTAATGAGTACTCTTTGGGTGTGGTCTGTCGACCAGCTACAAATCCATCTGACAGCTGCCTTGTTCAACCCACACTTTACCACTTTCATCGCGAGAATATCATGGGGGACTTTGTCACAAGCCTTACTGAAATCATGATACGCTATGTCCACAGCATTTCCCTAATCCACCAAGTTTGTAATTTGATCAAAAAAAGAAATCAGATGGGTCTGGCATGACTTATTTTGAGAATCCCGTGCTGGGTCTTAGTAATCACAGCTTTCTTTTCTAAATGCTCACAGACAGAGGCTTGAATTTTCTGTTCTAGGACCTTCCCTGATATCAATGTTAAGCTCAGCGGTTGGTAGTTACCCGGGTCTTCCTTTTTCCCCTTTTTGAAGATGGGGACATTACCCTGCCTCCAGTCTGTGGGGACCTCATCTGTTCTCCAAGAATTCTAAAATATAATAGACAAAGGCTCTGAAATTACATCCGCAAGCTCCTTTATTACCCTTGGATGTCGCTCATCAGGCCCTGGAGATCTGAATTCATTTAAAGTAGCTAGGTGTTCATAGAATAGAATCATAGAGTTGGAAGAGACCACAAGGGCCATCGAGTCCAACCCCCTGCCAAGCAGGAAACACCATCAGAGCACTCCTGACATATGGTTGTCAAGCCTCTGCTTAAAGACCTCCAAAGAAGGAGACTCCACCACACTCCTTGGCAGCAAATTCCACTGTCGAACGGCTCTTACTGTCAGGAAGTTCTTCCTAATGTTTAGGTGGAATCTTCTTTCTTGTTCCCTTCTCTTTTCCTATCTTGGGCTGCAGCTCCTTCCTTACATCATTTATTCTGTTATCACAATGTTGAGCATCGCTTTCCTTTTGGTGAAGACAGAGGCAAAGCAGGTGTTGAGTAGTTCTTCTTCCCCACACATAGGACCTGCCACTTGCTTGTTTTTCCTCTTACTTCGGACATAGCCAAAGAAACCTTTTTTATCTTTTTTACCCTCTCTTGGGAGCCCGAGCTCATTCTGAGCTTTCGCCAGCCTGACTTTCCTGCTGCAACTGTTGGCTACTCCTCCTTTGTGATTTCCTTTCTTCCATTTCTTACACATGCCCTTCTTAACTCTCAGGTCATCTGAAAGTTACAGTCCTACCAGTTAGCATTTGGTAATGAATTTGGTGATTTCCAATTACTAGTTAATCACTGAACAACTAGGGAACTTAATTAAACACTCATCTTCTTTTCTCAGTCTTCCTGTTCATTACTTAAGAATTTTGGAACCATTCTGGATTTCCTTTACATGTAACTTCACTGGCATGTTTGCCACAGCCTTCCTGACTGCTCTTGCTTTGGTCCAAGTATTTAAACCCACATGGGTTTGATTCCTGGTGTGTTTTACAAACCACACAAGTGACAGACATCCCAAGGCTACAGGTGTCATGTGTGGTTCATAAACATGCCGGGAAGCTAAAACAAATGTGCTGAAAGGTTTACACCCCTGGACCACAGTGGGCATGGGTACAGCAACCACACTGGGAAAGAGATGTCACAAGCAGAAATCTTGGAATACGGTTCAGAGATTTGGTGGTTACATTTGAGAAAGGATTTGTATGCCTCGGAAAACAGCCACATCTGCTGGATGGCTGTTAGAATGTCTGTGTTGGGACTTAGCTTTTTGATTAATAAGAACCTGAGGAGTTGCCTTATGCTGAGTCAAGACCCTTCATCCATTTAGCTCAGTATTGTCTACGTGGCAGTGGCTCTCGAGGGCAGTGTTTCCCGAACTTGGGCCTTCAGCTGTTGTTGGACTGCAACTCTTGCCATCCCTACCCAGCAGTAGCAGTTGTCAGGATTGATGGGCGTTGTAGTTCAACAGCAGCTGAAGACCCCAAGTTTGAGAAACCCAGCATAAGCTGGAGGTGCCGGGGAGTGACCCTTAGCTTTCCCACATGCAAAGCAGATACTTAACCACTGAGCCATATAAGAAGGTAAGATTAATAGCATTCCTGCTCTCAGGTGTCTAATAGTTAACCTTTATGTGTAGGTGCTGAACAGTACAAATATGGAAAGAACCGTGTTGAAGCAGATGCAAAGAGGTTACAGACCAAAGAGGAGGAGCTGTTGAGGAGAAGAGAAACTCTGAGGAATCGCCTGGCTCAGCTTCGAAAGGAAAGAAAAGACCTTAGGGCAGCCCTGGAAGCAAATGCTGGTATGCTGGGTGTTTGATCTTCTTAGATCATTGTATGACCAGAATCTCAGGAAAGATACTTCCAGTAGCAGGAGAAGGTATATGACTAGTTAGTTAGTCTTTTCCCACAACAGAATGCCCCAAAGCAATATGCGGAAATAAAATAGGGAAAAAATGCATAAAACACATTAAACATAATCAGAAATATTATCATTGGTTCTTCCTATTACTACTACTAAATAATCATTAAAGAAGTCATAGGGGTAATGACACCAGGACAGAGATGTAAACTCAACCAAATATTACAAAGGAGGAAGAAACCAAGATTGTACCTAGTCAAATTGCAATAAGTCTTATGCCTTCGTCTTGAAGTTGCTTGCAGGGTTGTGGCCTCATTGAGTAACTGGGAATGTACAAATCTTCCCCTGCCTCAGATATCACTTACCTTGCCTCTGAATTTCAGGTAGGAAAACACTAATTATCCTTGAAGATAAACTAAAGAAGTTGGAAGAGGAGTGCAAGTTGAAAGAGTCTGAACGTGTTACTCTGGAACTAGAGCTGACAGAGGTGAAAGAGAACCTGAAGAAAGCTTTGGCTGGTGGCATCACATTGGGACTGGCGATTGAGCCTAAATCAGGAACCTCAACTGCACAGGTACTTCCATTAAAGCAGTTGTTCCCAGTTAGGGATCCGGGGACCCCTGGGGGTCAGTGGAACACACCCAGGATGTCCGTGGCCCCATCCCTTGCCTCCTCCAAGTGAATTTTTGGCATTTTTGCATGGTAATAGCACAAATTTTATGGTCTGTTCTAGCACTGTGCATTTTTTCAATGTATTGGCCCAAACCTGTTTTGAAATCACACCGCAATAACAATTTTGACCCGGCAATACACAGCAATATAAACGCTGCTCATGTGAGAGAGAGCAGAGCAGCCAATTTCAAGGTGTTGTCAATATCACATGATGATCTCAGCCGATAACACTGCTGAGCTGATCTGAGCTGCCTTCCCTCACGCTGATGGAGAACAGGGCATCTGATCACCCTCACTTCAAGGCACTGTGGCAGTACCTTCCCCTGGCACTGAGGCAGAGCGGCTTTTCTCAGTCAGCAGGAAAGCAGCAGCAGCCACGGTGGACGTGCATCTTCCCTGGCTGCCCCGCTGATCGTGACTTGATGCGCCCCCCATCCCTATCTCCTCCCACTCAAACCATGCAGTGGAAGTGACTCCCCTTCCTCCCCTTCCTCGCCTCCCACCTCCAACTGATCTCCATGGCTGCTCCTTCACTCATCCCCACGCCTGATCTCCAATTTCAGACGTTATTATATATCGGAATATTGTGATGTTTAGCTGCTGATGTATCACGATGTTGAAAACCAGATATCGCTTAGCCCTAGTCTTGTTTTTTAGCATACCTAAAATTCTTTGCTTATTAGCCAACATTTTGTTCAAAAAATTGCTTTGCAGTATCAAATAATTTGAAAGTAGGGGGTCAGTGCTTGACTTTTGAAAAATAAGGGCCCCTCAGTAATTAGCTAATTGAGAACCACTGCATTAAAGTACTGATCTTGTTACCAGATAAAGGCAATTAGTAAACCATCTCAGATCAGTCACACTCTGTAGTCCCATCTATACGCTTTGGAAAGTCGTTTGCTCATGGTCCACTTGCACACCTCTTAAGCTATTGCATCCTAAATTTGCACGATGGTTCCTGAGACCAAGGAGCAGGTTTTGATAGCTGTCATGATTTCAAATGGTTTTGTATTCTTACAGTCTCCAGTTCTAAAGCATCAGACTCTGGAGAATTCACCTATCTCCAGCTGTGATACAAGTGATACTGAATGTTCTGTGCCTGTGAACAGTGCTGTAGTCCTGAAAAGACACTCCTCCTCAAGCACCTCTCCCTGCAGAGGCCATGTGCTTCAGAAGGCAAAGGTGAGATACTCTGCCAATATTTACAGGCTTGGCTTATTTGCTTTTTGCCCATACTAGAGGAGCCAGTTTTCTGTCTCACTTTGGTTCTGAAAGGGTTGCCACTGTTCAGAAAAGAAAAAGTTAATGGCTATCTTGTCTTACAAGGCTGTGATTGCTCTTTTAGGTCACACTGAAAGGAAGAATAGTTGAACATTTTCAGTGACTCCTCAGTTTCCTATTATACACTCCTTGTATTTTGCTTTAAGAGCTGAAACTTTGTTAAATTATTGTATTTCCCATGGCTTACAAGAATGAGGACTCATCCAGACTTGCTCTTGCTCTGCCCCTTTCCCCAGGGAGACCTGATCTTTGCTACTGAATTGGAGCAAATTTCAGTTTGGTTTTCTACAGATTGGTGTCTGTTCCTATATATTGCTACAGAGTGGGTTTTTCTGGTGAAAGCAGCGGGGCAAGGGCAAAACTCAGCCCTGTGCTTAGGAGGTGTGGGACAAGCAGAAATCCACACAAACCCATGCTTTCTAGGCTTGGGCCAAGCAGAAGGGCTGATGAGCCCTAAGTTTTTGAAATACTTACTCATACATGCTTTGTTGTTCTCAGTCACTGATTGCATACATTTCCCTGTTTATTCTAAGATATTTTTCATTTCCTTGATGATGTGAAAAAAGTACTTTCTAAATTTTATCTATCTGTGTTGTGACCTCACTATTTTAATGTTGATATACATGAGGTCAAATTACTCAACTGAAACAAAACTGAGAATTGGCTCTACTTTGGTTTTATACAATTGGGATTAGCATTCGTTCCTGTCAAAGGTCTGCATTTTTCTTACTGGACTCTTGTGCTTGGTATTGTATAGAATTCACTTCCCGAGCCAGGGGTTTATGTTTTTTAAAAAAGGAATTTACACTGGCAAGGAAATAACTTAAAAAGGGCACTTTTAACCATGCAAAAACTTCCATTAAACTTCCATTTAAAAAAATCAAATTACATAATAAATATGTTAAATGCATCTTCACTTTAAACATGATTTAAAGAAATTTAGCACTTAAAATTAGCAGCAATCATCTCTACCAACTCTTGTACCACTAGCAAGTGGAACAGTCCCATTCTCAGAGTTCTGTTTTTGCTTCCTCTGTCTGTATTCTTGCCACTATTCACAGGAGGCAAACACACTTTTCCTCATTTTTAACAGCCTCAGATAATTTCAGTTGTAGGTTCCCCCACCCCCCCCCGAAACAAACTTCACATCAAGACTTGTGCCTGGATAACAACCGACTGCCTCATTTTTCATTGGTTGCCTGTTTTGTACTGCACTGCAGTCCAGTTTCCAGTATATCTTTTTTCTGATGCTGTGATTCACATTTTTGTTACAAAGAAATGCTTTGCCCAGTAGCTGGCGGTGGGTGCAGGAGACACAAGCGGGGCATTATCTCAGTCGCAGAGATGATGCAGTCTTCTTAGGACACTTTTCTTGTGGGGAGTTGCTGGTTTAAAAGCCTGAGGATTTTGTCCCACATGCTGCCTCAGAGGGAAGGCCTTTTTCTGTGGTTTTATCAGGGTGTGTAGTTTTCACTTCAGGGTGTTTTCAAGCAAGCAGATCTTCATGTAGAAGGCATGGCATGCTGTCATGTGAGAAATGGACGTCTTGGACCAAGCCTAATATATGAGATAAAAGCCATACACAGTTTTGATTTAAAAGGGGGGAATTTTGCTTACACCTTAGGCTGCACCCTTCCTTAAGGAGACGGGGCAGGCTTTAGCAGTCTCATTTGTGATCTGGTCCTATCCAGTCCAGTTACTTCCATTCTTCTGGCTGGAAGCCAAGCTTTGAAAGGTCCCGAGCCCCAGTCTCCTACCCCAGAGGTAGGAAGGGAGCTGGGCTGGATTCCACCACTACAGTCCTGCTCTATGAAGTTCACACATACTCCTCCAACAGGCCCTTAGTTGCAGTAACTTCTTGAAATTGTATGGCCACATTACCACAGTGGAAAGCCTTTGGGGCCTTATTCCAGCAGTGAGCAGGGTCGGATATACAAAGAATCACAGGATGTTAAATAGTACAATTATTTTTTCAAGTCAGTAAGAATTTTAGGTTCCAGAATTTCTTTCTGGACTTGCCTGATTTCTTCCCTTCCAGTAAGCTGCAGATAATGGAATGGCAGCATGTCTCTTTTGTGTATTAACCTCATGTTCTAGTTCCTGTGAAGTAAATACAGATTTGACAAAGATTATTTTAACTTGCATAAATTGCAATTCGGCCCCTTTTCTGCATAGGTTGTGGCAGCCTGGAATACAGTAAAGTCCACTGAACAGCTCTTGCATTTTAGATGTACTTGAGTCAAGTATTACATGACTTTGATATAATGTCTCCCCCTCTAGGAATGGGAGATGAAAAATGGAACATAAAGAAGTAAGATCGTCACTAGTGCCCTGTTTCGTATGGCTTAGGATGGACTGAAGATTTACCTGCACCATGATGTAAAGGGTTTGTCAATCCTGTTCAGTTAGTGGTCAATATAGGTTTAATACAGCCAAGAGGAGGGCCATCTTGAATGTGTCATTTTTGTTACTGTGACACTTCTTCCGGAAATAACATAATATAAAAGGAACATTTTAAATGGTTACGTAGATGGATCAGGTTAAACTAGCAATTGTGTTGGATGGAATTTGAGATTGGCATGTTTCAGTACTCATTTGAAATAGTTTTAGATAGCTTTAATCATTTGGTACAAAATCAGATGTTGGCTCTCTGTAGAAGTTGCTGGATAAATGTGGGGATTCTCAACTCTGTGGCATTCATTCAGTTCTTACAAGGTTTTTAAAGCAGAAGACTGAAAAACTGTAGCCGCTGTGGAAGTCCTGCACCTGCTGTTTTCCATGGTGATGAGAGACCAAGAAGGATAACACAACTGAAATATTACCTTGGTACTAGTGTAGAACTGCTTCTCCCAGCTGTACTAGAAAGAGCTTCCATCGTTTTTAAATGTTATTTTTGAAGATGTTTTTATTTTCTTCAAATGTTTTAGATGGATTCCCCACTCCCACAAAAAGCCAATAGAAATGGATACCACTTCACACAAAGTAAACAGGATCAATAACTCTCTACTTCAAATTCCCCTCCAGAGTTAAAGTTGTTTTGAGGAGGATAGATAGGAAGAAAATAAGGAACAATCTAAAGAACAATTAATGTATCATTGCATTCAGAAACATTCCAAGGAAAAAAAAATCTGATTTTTAAAAAATGTTACACCCCCCTTTTTAAAATAATGCCACTTTTCTCTCAATGCTAAAAGGTAAAATTCTTTCAACCTCCAATGAATGCTTAGAATAAACCAATTTGTAATTGTTATCCTTAAGCACCTCTTCTCTTCAGTGATCTCTGCTTAGAAGATGGTATGTGTCCCTGTATTTTTTAAAGAAAACAATTTAATGTTTATTTTTCTAAGTTTATATGACGTTTCTTTTTCCTGCTAAAAGCATGAGTTGTAAGCCAAGAAGTTTGCAGCTGAAAACCCACTTCAGCTGTGAACTTGCTAGGTGGCCAAGGGCTTTGCCTCACCACCCAATCTGCAATATGGGGATAGTAGTAATAATCATCATCATCATCATTAATGATAATGATACTGGCCTATCTTGCAGGGTTGTGGCAAATAATGTATGTGAAATGCTTCAAACGCTTGAAAAGTGGGATATAAATGATCATTTATTATTCTGCACCTCCCAAAGAAATGTCTCATAAGTGTAACAAAAATTTTCTCTGGTACTGCTTAGTATATCTGTTGCCTCAGTCCAGAGTTTTGTGTGATCTTAGGAAAGCACACAGCTGCTGTGCGTATGGGCTGCTCCAACGACTTTCCCTCTTCAGGCATATTGTGTAAGGCAGCTAGGAGGCAGCATCCACTGGCAGGTGCTTCTGGCTCCTTCTGTTTCTTTCCTGAGAACAGACGGAAGAGACCACGATAGGGAGGTTTACGGTGTGATCCTAACCATGTTGACTCAGAAGTAAGCCCTATTGAATTCAGTAGGCTTACTCCCAAGTAAGTGGGGTTAGGGTTGCAGCCTTAGTTAGAAGGGATGTGTCTCTGAATTCTTTTTTGCCTCTTTCTGTAAGCAGGCAGGCCTTCCAGGGAGAGCGTCTCTTTATCCCTTCTGTGGAGCTGAGTTCAAGTCAAGCTACAAGATAGGCAGGACACTCTCCCGCCCTGCTGCAACACTGAGCAGGCTGCTCTTCCGACCTACCTGCCACTTTGGGGGTGCTCAGCTAAGAGCCAGAGCAGGAACAATCCCTCCCCAAATGACAAGTTTTCCATCCTGCCCTCCCCTGCAACTCAAGGGGTCCAGGGCACCCCATCACCATGTCAAGGAGGAGACAAAGCTCAGTTCAGAACACAAGCAACAGAGTTTTAATTTTATGTATGTATGCATTTTATTTTAATAAGATAAGTAGGGGAGGGGGAACTACTCAAGAGAGGTTGCAGCAATCCTCTTTTGAGTCTTCTGTCCCAGCAGTATTCTTCCACATAAGATCAGGTAGGCCCACCAGGGACTTTCCAGAAAGGAATATCAGGCCCAAAGTGAAAGTTTCAGCCACCACCAGAAACTGAGGATAGGGAAGGTCAGGTCGTAGGCAAATGGCACCTTCTGGATGAGTGCTGTGTTACAGAACATTTTTATGTTTGGTTTTATGCTGTTTTATTTCCTGTGCTTTACAAATCCAATGAAGGCACCCCATGGGCCATAGGATGCCCGAGATCCTCCTGGTTGGTGGAAAGAGAGATCTTTGATCCTAAGGGGGATCTGACGTTGGAGTTCTCCTCTGTGCTGTCATGACAACTTCAGTAGCCAAAGGATCCACAGCCTCCCGGCTCCCCTGATGTCCCCAAACCAGGGATTAAAATTACGTCAGCCCATCAGTTCACTCCATTTAATTTCCAATGGGAGGGAAATTGTGTTTAAAAATCAAGGCCAGAGGTGGGGGATGGGACACCCTTACTTTCACCCTCCCTGTTGGCAGGATCCCTCCAGAACATGGAAGAAGGTGGATAAACTGACTTTGTTTTCCCCACCCAAGCCTTGAGATGTGGTATATATTGCATAGTAGAAGCAGGAATTAAAGCAAACTCATACAATCCAGCAGAATGTGTAAAATTGTAATCAAGACCAGCTCACATTATATGCTGAAATGCTCAGACCTTCCTCTGGTGCTAAAATGACATCATAGTTGGAGACGACAATCCACAAATGGGGTGCTATGAATTAAAGGGTCATCTCCCCCCCCCCCGCTGGCCACCACCTGCCTAACTTTAATTGGCCGGGGCTTATGGAGGAGGGCCTCAACTTGGACAGGCTGGTGTGATGAAAGGCGGCTCTTTTACACAGTTCTGCCCTCCATCTGCATGATTTCCACCAGAGGAAGGTTTAAAATTCCCATGAAAACTCCCAACATGTTCCTCGTGCTCCTGTGTTCCTAATCTAATCATTCACACTGACCACACTGTGAAGCTTTGAGGCACTGTCTTTGTTCAAAATGATTAGAGCCAGATTTGAGTACAGGACCATTTGTTTTGCTACATGTATATTGAATCTGCCGCTGGTGCCAATGGGTACCACTGTGCATACAAAGAATTAGAGGGCTTTGTTTCCTGCATTTGGGACTGGAAAGGCAATCTACTGTCATAGTCCATTGGTGCCCTACTGACCAGCTGGCTTGGATTGTCTGCCTGTGGAGGGGGAGCAAACAAAATATCCCCAGAAAGCCCATGCTTTGCTTTCATATTGAGGAAGTGATGAGGGCAGCTCTGCCCATGCAAAGGAATTTGTATAAGGTCAGCCTCCACTGGTGTCCTGAATGGGGCAGCCCATGGACGGAGTTGAGTAAACCCTGTAGATGCATCACTTGTTGCAAATTGGTCACATAATAACCTTTTTGTTAATTTCTGAAGCGTGTAGGGAGGATAAAATGCTCCCTGAAGAGGTTAATTGTGGCAAGCACTGCCCACCTCTCTCATTCCATGTTCTTTTTTCCTTTAGTTCTCTGGCCTGTATGGTGGTTTGGCAGGGCTTTACAGACTGTGGTGTGCAGAAAGGTCATCTATATCCCACAAATGTCCCGTGCAAGGAAGCGTATACAAAATTTATTTTATTTAGGCAAATTATTTTAAACTAATTTATTTGTATATTTCATTAAATGTTTAATTTATAGATGTACATATTTATGATATATCCTAGACCTTAGATCAGCACGTTTAATAAGGAAGCAGCTTCTGTTGCTGTCCCTTTTAAACAGATCACAGAGCACAATAACTAGAATAAATTACCAGATATGTGCAATTTTATTTTTCCCTTGTGAAACTTACTTTGAGCAGAGTGTGTATTCTAAATTTCAGTTGCTGCATCTTCGTATCCGCCCCCCTGGTTGGTAAATTTCACTAAACTCAGGCCCAAGACAGACGTGCATAGCTTGAGGAGGGAGCCTGCTCTGCCTCTGCAGCCTTTTAAGGACAGGTGCATAAGTGAATGAATGAAATGAAGGAACATCAGGTATACCTCCTGTTCCCAGTAAAAGTAGGCTCAATGGAGTTCTGATTGGCTAACCCTTTTGACAAGCACAAAGTTACCTCCTCATCTGAATTAGCAGAATACTAATTGACTGGTTAGTGTGGCCATCAAAAAGCAGGTGTCCCCCCCCCCTTTTTTTTTTTTTTGGTTAAAATAATAATATATATGTATTGGTGCATTTTTAAGAAGGCATAAGAATGCATATCTAAAAATTCTTAAGACGTGCAGAGGACTTTTTAAGAAAACACAAAAGCCTTCCCAAATAGCAGGGTGTGAATGGGAGGACAGGAAGAGATGGAGGCGTCTTGGGCCTGAGAGGGAAATGAGTCCCTGTGTAGTTACACCATTTGAGGAAAACCTTTCAGCAGAGTGAGGGTTTGTGTGTATTGCCCTTAATGCAGAAGGTGGGGGTTTGTTTGGTATGCTGACTTTGCAGGAACCATTTTCGTAACTGTATTATTGAACTTCTTCTCCACGAGAGTTAGTACTTTTCAAAAACAAGGCATTGTAAAAGGATTGTGATGCCTCCCCACAGCCCAGTGGGATTCCTTCTGATGTCCCTGCTGTTATTTGGTTTTTGTCTTGGAAGTGCCAGGTATATACAAATAATGTACAGTATGGATTTATACAGATAAAAAAGCAGAAACAAACCAAAACAGAAAGAACCTCTAAATAGACCATATTAAATGCTGTGAAATATACTCCACCCCTTTCTCAGTGTGTATGTTTGTGTGTGCGCATGCACAGTATAGTGCTGTGGCAGAGCTCTGAATGGCCAGAAAGGCCTCTGGATGTGCTTCCAGGTGAGCAGTTTCATTGATTTTTAGCCTGGGTAGAAGGGTTCCTGTGCAACCTTCTAGATAAACCAGCTACAAGCATTCTGTCATGCTCTGCTGCGATTTAGAAAAACATAATCCAGGATAAATCTGCAGATTGGAGAGAGATCTACTCCTCACCTGCTCCCCCCCCCATTCCCATCATGCATTTCACACAGGCCTTTAGCAAAGGTTTTACTAATGATCAAGAATTGCTTTAAGAAAGTGGTTTTGTACACTGCATTTCTGTTTGTGAGGACATTTTACTGATCTAGTATTCCAAAATAAAGTATGAATCAGGAACTGTTTTTTATTTTTGTTATGGAAGTTGTAATTTATGTCGTTGGAAGGGGATGTGGGTCTACTTTTTAAATATCAGGTTATGATTTGGGGAGCAAGACTTTGCAAAAAATAATTTTTTAATGTATTAATAATTCTGTATCAGTCTTCCATTATTACCAAACCTACCAATGGATCTGAGTTGTTTGACTTAAAAGAAAACTCTTGTATTAAGAATGTAATTATTTTTATGATTGTATTTTCAAAGACAAAATCGTATTTAAAGTTTTCCATGAAGAAGGAACACTAAAGCAAGGGGATTTTTTGTGAGCTGTTATTATTTTTTCATATCTCCTATGTTTTATTTCATTGTCTTTTACATTTCATTTCTCAGTGTTGGTGTGGCTGCTGTTAGTTATCAAATGCTGGGTCAAGAGCAATCACTATCTTCTGAGAAAGACAATAGAAGTTTGTAGAAGCCCAAATTGGAAGGAGAAAAGGGCCACACGAAATGCAGGCCTTACTTGTTTTAGTTTTTTACCTTTCTTTCCCAGAAAATAATATGACAGGCACCTAATTGGTGTAACACATTAATTGACATTATTAATAAAAATACCCTGTGAAAACTCAGCCTTTGTATCTTAACTGTTTGCTTTTCTGATCTGTTGCATGACAGCTTTTTGGTGATGTCTTGAAGGTGCTGGGAAGTTATTTCTGTCTCTGGGTTACACTGCCAACATTAGATTGGTTTAGAATAGTGGGGGGAAACACAATAGCCTTCCTCTACTACTGGAACATACCTCTAGCATGCAGCTGCCATCCAGATCACACTTTGGTTTGATCTGGGCCACCTCCAAGGCAGGTGCCACTTGGGGAAATGAAAGCAGAAGCAGAAATATGTTCAGAAGCTCACATTTCACCTACAAGGTTAAGTTGGGTTCCGGTGATAAGAGTGGAAAACCTTCAGTGTCAAGAGTGTGTTTTGCTTTCACCATCTTTGGCATAGAAGTAATTACCTCTGGACCCCCCCCCCTCGAGTTTCCATGCCCCACCCTGCTCTATGTTCCTTGTGGCCGCAGAGGGTGGGGCGCAGGATGTGATGGCAGTGCTCCAATGGCAATTCTACGCAGCTTTTTTTCTTGGCGTGTTCAAGGGTGTGCAGGACCGGCACCTGGTGGGATGCTGGAGCCAGTGGGATGGCTTTGTCCTCCTCACGGGACACTAGGCAGGAGCAAAGAATTGTGTGAAGTGGGCTAGGCTTCCCCAGTTTTTTCCTCCTGCCTGGCGCAGCAGCTCATTCCTCCTGGCTCTCCTTTTTCACCAGATAAGTCTATTTCGTTTCTTCTCATTTTCAGTTTAATTTCCTTCCTTGTCATTTTCTCTAGATTCCTGTCTTTAGAAACCAAAACCAAAACCCCCCAACTCTCCCTAAAACCCATTTCTTCCATTTGCTGCATTATTATCTTTTACCCTGTTTTTAGGTAATCCAGAGTTCCTGTGAACGTCTTTTTCTTTCTTTTTCTAGCCTCTCTCACCAGCACCTCAGCACCACTCTTTACTGCTGCAGTGCTTTGGTGGCTTTTGCCACCAAACTGTTTTCTTCTCCTTGGTTTCTTCTTGTCCTTTTTTTCCTATTTAGTGCTTGGATTTAAGGGGGTTGTTTTCACTTCTGGCAGTTTGTTTCTTTTTTGCTTTCTGTGTTGCTTTGGTGCACAATGGCCCTGAAAGCCTGTGCGCCTTTTTTCCTCAGATCACAAAAGCGATAAGGGAGGAGCCCTTTCCCCATGGTTTCCTCCTTCCTTCTGCCACCACAGCCACTAGCTAGCCCTTTCTACATTGATTGGCAACTCTGCCCTCCTGGTCCATGGTATGGCAGATGGAGTGGGGCCTCTACATTTCTAATTTTATCCCCCAGATGGCTGCTTGCGTGTAACTGAGGCAGCTGGTGGACTATGCCTATTCCTCCTCCTGGTCCACAGTGTAGCAAATGAAGTTGAAAGCTTATAATTTGCAATCAAGGGCTGTGGCTCTCTAGTCTTTCTGTCTGTGTTGTGCTTCTCTGACTATTATGGAGCCCCTAACCCATTCATCTCCATAAGTGATGATAAGAATGAGGATTTCCCCTTGCCTTCCTTCCCAACCGTTTTTCAGGAATAGGAGGTGGATGATGATAGGAGGGAAGAATTTATGCAGGATGAACCTTTTTCCATGAGGCTGTTTCAGGAGGCTAGTGCCCTCACCCTGAAACGTAAAATAATTAACTGCTCAACCTGACAAATCAGTCACTGAACCAGAGAGTGATGTGTATTTGTTAACTAATAGCCATATCCCATCCAGCTTCATGTTGGTTCCCTCAGTGCTTAAGGCAGTAGTTAAATCTGAGCTTGATGCACTCTAAAAAAAATTCTGCCTTAGCTAGCAAACTGTATGACTTGAATCCTGAATTCATGGCATATAGTCTTCTCCTTCTATAGACAGACCAGTTTTAAATCTGTCCTTGCAACATCTGGTTCCCAGAAGGAAATGCTCAACTTTGGGACACTACTGATAGGAGAATTGAATATGCCTTACTAAGACCCATGATGCAGTGGCCCTCTCTATGAGAGCTGCCTGCATAGCATCCTCATGTGCTCGAGCATATATTGCTTGGTTTGAGGATCTGTTGCAATCTCCTCCTCACTATCCAGCTCAACAGCAGCAGATTCTTGCCAAACTCCTTAAAGCTCAAGTATGGCAAATGCTTCCATAGACTTCATGCAGTTTGCAGCTAGAGCAATGACATCCAGGTAGCTGTAGATGCACTCTGTGGCTGAAGTCCTGGAATGCTGGTGCTGCCGCTAAACCTTTCCACTGAACCCTTTTCAGGAGGTCAGCTTTTTGGAGAAGCGGCGTTGAAAGATGCCTTTATAGAATCAAAAGATAGGAGAAAAATCTTGCTGACCCAAAGAGATGACAAGCGCCCAACCAGGTGTTTCTTCCAACTCTTCTTGCTTTCATAGAATCATAGAATCATAGAGTTGGAAGAGACCACAAGGGCCATCGAGTCCAACCCCCTGCCAAGCAGGAAACACCACCAGAGCACTCCTGACATATGGTTGTCAAGAACTTCCTGACAGTAAGAGCTGTTTGACAGTGGAATTTGCTGCCAAGGAGTGTGGTGGAGTCTCCTTCTTTGGAGGTCTTTAAGCAGAGGCTTGACAACCATATGTCAGGAGTGCTCTGATGGTGTTTCCTGCTTGGCAGGGGGTTGGACTCGATGGCCCTTGTGGTCTCTTCCAACTCTATGATTCTATGATTCTAATAATTTATAATAATTATATAATAATTTATTTAATAATTTATAAATAAATAATAATTTAATAATTTATAAATAAATAATGATTTAATAATTTATAAATAATAAAATATAAATAATAAATTTATAATAATTTATTATTTATACCCTGCCCATCTGGCCTCTGCATGTACTCTGACTCAGAGCCTTAACTTTACCCCCTCAAAAATAAAGACAAAATCAAGGGTGTCAAACAACTTTTAATAAAGGAAATTTTGGGGTACAGTTTCTCAGAACAAATGCAAATTTGCTGTGGGATACAGCAATGACCTGCTTAGATATTTTGATGTAGATGTGCATAAAGCTGCATTGTGCACCTTATATACTTATTTATCAAATCAGTGGCTGCTCCTCATTCAGAGTCTTCAGCTACTTAGATTGAACTATTTATTGTGCAATTGAACCATAGTTAAGTGTTAACATAAAGTCTCTTCAAATGTTTTAGTTGCTGCTGCTCAAAACCAGAACACATCACTACAAAATTGCCACTACAAATATACAAAAATATACTGGCTTCTCCATCCTACCCACCCTCTAGCCAGTCTGGCAATCAAGACTCCTCTTTCTTCCCACCCCTTATGTCTCAAGAGACCTGGCTAATGTTATCTAAAATAGTAATAGGAAAGTGTGTCTGGTATTATCACATCAAAATTAGGTGAGGCAGAAGTAAAAGTTCGGAAAACTTGTGATGCTAAATAAAAGCATATAAACATATTAAACATATTTCTGAAATCTGAGTACAAATCACTATTTATACATTATTCCTCATGCTCCTGGACGTTTGGAAGGTAACTTACACCTTCATGGCCTGTATAAATAAGCATCACAGTTGACTCAAATCTACATGCAGGAGCTGAAAGCCTTTAGTGTTACTGTATTTCCATATAAAGAGCCGCAAGCATTTCTCATGAGCCTAAAGTCTAGTTCACATTAATAAACAAATGTCATGGTTACTATAAGCATAGCGGCTTGCTGTGAGGGTGCTGTGATAAGAGGGCGACTGAAAACTGAATTTGACCAGACTGATAAAATGGTCATGCATGAGCTCTCAACACATATTTGAGGGGCAGGATGTCATATTCTCATCACTCAGGACTGTAGTCTTAGAAGTGCCCAGACGGTAACAGTGGCCAAGACCACCTTCCTCCAATGCTATCCAATAAGAGCGGCACTTCCGTTTATCAGGAACCTAGCAAGCGTACATCAATGGACTAAAAGAGACTTACCGGTTTGCCTTCAGGGAAGATTCAGGCATGTCAACTAGTGCAGAATGCATTGCATCAGTCCCCAGAACATTTAGAGTCTTCCGCAATGTGTACTCATTACCTTCTGGATCCAAATTCAAGGCTTGTGATCTTTGAGAGAAACACCAGGGTCAAACTGTCTAGAAAAGCATTCTCACTTCTTTTTCTTAGTAGCTGACCCTTCTCCCAGATCCGCAGCTCCTACCTGAAGACTCCCAGAAGTCCAAGCCTCAGCACTTTTTGGATGCATTGCAAGATTGTCTTAATGGGATTGTTCTGCATTCAGAATGAGCTGGGCAATAATTCTAACAGGGCATAAATGCTAAAGCCTAATAATAGATGCAATACTATACGGAAAGTTGCAGCACTTAGATTGAAGATTCCCTTATCTGAGGCATTGTTCATACTGGTGTGAAGAGCAAGTCATGGAAGAAGCTTGTTCCATGGAGTTTTGTAGTTAGATGCTCATACGAAAAACTATTTAGAATATCAGCCAGGGCAGGCAAATTGGCTGGTGCCAAGCCATTCTGACTGCTCATCGTTTTATACATATAATTTTGGAGAAATCAAATTAATTCCTCACTTGTAGTTATAACTAAGACAGTGGGCAGCAAGAATTAACGAAATAAAGCCAACTGCAATGCACACATCTCTCTTGCCAAAGCCCAAAGTGTACACACACAGTGGATGAAATCCAGAGTACACTAGGTGTGCCTCAGTCCCATTGGAACCATCAGAATGAAAACACAAGACAGTTAAATCTCCACTTTAGCCACACCTTACTTTGGCAGGATTGCTTCACAGTTCCAAAAATGTTCTCAGGGCAGATTTCTGACAAGCCTTCAGGGGTTGGGGTAGGAAATTCCATAAACATGAAGCAGCTATTGCCTCTCTTTCTTTCCTTGATGTTTGTAGGTAGTGCACAGATGGAATCTCTTACAGAAATGCCTCTTGAGAAAAGACAATAGCACAGCAAGAATGAAGAGTGTGATCATTAAAGAGGCCCTGTGTAGGCTTTTGGCCAGCATTAGTATGTGAGGGGAAAGACAAATCTCTCTCCTTCCCTCCCCCGCCTTATCTTGGGTTATTGCAGACTAAAATGGGGAGGCAGGAGTCCTGGGGGAGAAACCCACCCTTTGCTTCCCTGCCAATAATGAACTACAACTGTTTATAGCAGTTCTGGGACCCAGGTTCCACACGCACATCACCAGGACCTCACAAACTACTGAAAATATACACTCTAGATTGTTGTAACGCAGGGCTGAAAGAAAACTCACAGGGTGCTAACAGGAGTGACCCCCTTAATCCAGGTTCCTGGTGCCTACATGCTCAAAGATTGGAGGTTACTAACTGACAATGATTGAATGAGCCAGTTTACATAGCATGTTAAACCATAATGGTTTACAATGAATGGAGAGATCTCTGCTCTTTCACTCACCACCTAGTTTGAGTGGGAGCAACCAAGCACACCCCTCCCTAGTTCAGTGTTGGGTCTGAAATGCAGACTGAGCAAAACCACAATTCGCAAGCCAAGAATGAACCACAACCTATGGTTTGGATGTGATGCTAATCACCTTGTGTTGCAATCATAGGCCGAGAGGGGAGGAGGGATGTCTGAGCCTTCTGTGAGTTAACAGTAAGCCATCAACTACAAGTGAATGTGGAGCCATAACATGCACTGTTGGCCCTCATCCCTCAAAGTACATGCTGCACATTGCATGTGAACGATGATTGAAACGGCTAGATTCAGGTAGGTAGCCGTGTTGGTCTGATGCAGTCAGTATATATATAAAAATAAAAAAATTGTCCAGTAGCACCTTAGAGACCAACTAAGTTTGTTCTTGGTATAAGCTTTCGTGTGCCTGCACACTTCTTCAGATACACCGAAACAGAAGTCACCAGACCCTTATATATAGTGGGAGGGTGGGGTGGGGTTTTTCTCAGGAGGGTAGTAGGAGATGGGTGATTGACTCAATGGGTATGGTAAACCTGTTGACAACTGTTAACAACTGCAATTAGTCCTAAAGGAAAAAGCAAGGGATAGTATGCAGATGATTAGCATATATAATGAGACAGGAATCCAATCTCTCTATCAAGACCAGGTCTTGCCATAGTTTTCAGTTTAGTGATAAGTTGTAATTCAGCAACTTCTCTTTCAAGTCTGTTTCTGAAATTCTTTTGTAATAAGAATTGAAACTGGGCTAGAAAAGTAGCAGGAGGCAAATCCTAAGCAGTCTTACTTGCACCTCAGTTCACAAATTAATGGGTTTGGTCATTTAATTTTGATAATTTAATAGCCCCGCTCTTCAGGCCAGGGGCTTCCTGGGTGTCTCTTATATTTCACAGAATCATAGAACTGTAGAGTTGAAAGGGACCACGAGAATCATCCAATGCAGGAACCTTTTGTAAAACATGGAGCTTGAATCCACAACCCTTAAAGAGTCTTATGCTCTCCCGACTGAGCTATCCCAGAAGACTTTTCAAAAACAAAAAATGCATATTGTCAGGGGTTCAGGAGCAGAGACACAGGGGAGAGAGGAAATGGAGAGCGAAGGGGAAGAATCTGAGGGCAGCGTAGGGGAGTATGACAGTGGCCCAAGAGATTCCATGAGCTTCTCCAGCGATTCAGAAGATTCCCAGAGGGGGGCGCCGATGGCCAGGGCAAGGGGGGTCCCAGGGGGGACACACCAGAAGCAAGGGGCCAGCGGGGACTCCCAAAGCAGCAGCGGGAGATCAGGACCAGTTCCCCCACCAGAGCGGAGTGGGGGGGAAGAGTCCCATGAATCAGGGCCAGCGTCTCCTCCAGTAGGGAGAGAAGATGAGTCAGAGCTGGCCACGCCTCCATCGCAGAGTGAGGGAACGGAGGGGAAGTCAGGTCCAGCTAGCCCCCCCGAGGGGGGAAGCAGTGACAGGAGCAGTGTAACGGTCAGGAGAAAGGTTGCTGGCTGGGCGCGCGCGCCAAGTTCAAATGTACAGGCGCGCGGGACAGCAGGAAGCACGGATTGGGGGCCAGGTCCTAAAGCACGCCGGAGGCAGGGGGAAGAATCCGGGGACTCAGCATCAGAAGAGTCCAGAAAGGGCAACACCCCAGCGGACAGGCGGACCCAGAGGAGGAAAGAGCAGAGGAGGAGGTGGAGCAAGGCTAGAGTCTTAAACTGGTGTCTGGGGGGTGGAGATTCAGACGGAGCTTCAGCGGTCTAGGGTTTAAGACGTAGGGCTGCACGCCGCGGCTTTGAAATCGAAACTGCGTTTCAATAAAGACTTTTGTATATAACAACGGACTGGCGTTGGTCCTTTGTGAGCTGGGACCTCGGGCAGCCCTGACACATATGATATCACATATCAAATAGGAGTAGATCATACCCTCCAAGTGTCCCAATTTTCCAGGGACAGTCCTGGCATTCCGAAAGCCATCCCCGCTTCTGATTTGATCCTGGAATGCCCCTATCTCCCCGCCCCCAGCACTGCTACCACTAAGCTGAAGGAGAGGAGGAGCTGGCACTTGTCCTGAGCAGCAGCTGCGAGGGAGCATCCCGTTGCCTCTCCAGGGCCGCTGTTGCCAGTCTCCTCCCTGGGCAGCTTGTAGAGGCTGCAGGAAAGTGGGAGAGGAGGAGGAGCGGCTGCCCCTGGGGCCCAGCCTGCCTGGCCCATCTGAGAGCAGGGTCGCGCAGGACAGCAGGAAAGGGAGAGGAGCAAAGTGCATGGAGTCTTGCTTTTTTTTTATTTTTTTAATGCTTTGTGCATCCACATCTAATCTTTCTCAAATGTATTTATTGATGTGCGTTTTTCTTTTTGTAAGCATACCAAAGAATAAAATAAAATAGGGATTAAGAGGGTTTCTCAGAATGGTGGAGGGCTTGTGTGCTGTGTCCCCTTCTGATAGGAAATGCTCTGTGGGTGGGAGCACAAAATGGGGGTCAAGGAGGGTCCGTTGGTTGGGGGGGGTGGAGTGAGAAATGTCACTATCTGGAGCTGAAGAATGTTGGAAGGTACGGTAGATACATCGGTGAAATAGGCAGTGAACACCACACAGGTGATGTTTTGCAGATTTTAGAGATGTTTTGAAGCAGCAACGGCTGTCTTGTTTGTTGGTGCACAGCTTTTTTCAAAAGCATGTTGATGGATAAATACTTAGCTTGGTTCTTGCTCTGAAGGATTTAGAAAGGGCTACGAAACTTGATAGAAACACAGACATCCAAGTCCACCTGTCCATAAAAATCAAAACTATCAGGAAATATATATGTTTTCTAGTGGGGGTGATCTGAAAGCCTGTCTTCTTGTTATGTATTTTAATGTACAAAATACATGACACATGGCAACACACATGCCCCCTTTCTCCCTTTCAATAATGTTTTCTCTGTATTGGTAGTGTTCTGGAAAGAATCTCCAGGTGTAGTTCATTCTTGCTGCAATAACCACCCATTTTCTCTTAGTCATCAGAGAAGGTACATTCCAGTCAAAGCATCTCTAACTCCCATTGCTTTCCATAAAGAAGACTGAACTAATATGCTAATATCTCCCACTGAAATCAGTGGAACTTTAAAATAATTAATTTCAACTGAATTTGCACCAATTAGTAATTTGATCAATTATATTAATTTGATTGTACTTAATTGCCTTCCCACAAGCTTTTCAGTCAGTTAATTTAAGATGGATTCGTTTCCCCTTTCAAAATGTCAATTTTCATCATAATTATGAACAGAAAGATTATGAACTCTCCCAAGATGCCTGAGTCATCTCTTTAAATCAGAAGAAATTCTTGGATATATATATATTGGATATATTGTCAAACTCTAAAATGTGTCAGCTCTCCTGAAAATTTTCTTCCACCACAGCATCACCCAGAGATAAAGTGAATGGTTATAGGGATGGCAGTGTTTTTAGATGATTCTGGCAGTGAAGAGAGATGTGGGTGGTGTCAGCCACTTCCTTTGTCTCAATTTAATCCATGGAGCAAATACCATGAGCTGTCACCTACAACCTACAAACAAGATGACAGAAGTTGAGGTAGCTGAGTTTTGCATTTGCTGTCACTGGTCTACTGGTGTCTACTGGTCACCTGTCTCTGCTTTATACTGCTCCCATTTTAAGTGGTTCATGAATTCAAACCAGGCATCTCAGAGCTTAACAAGCCTTTTGGCAGCTGCAGACAGTGGGGTGTGTGCATGCAAATGCTATGAGAAACAGGATGCAAAATGAAAGACATGAAACTGCAGTACATACCTTAGGAGAGGTGAAAGTTGCAGGTCACCACAAAACCAATGAGACAGTGCTTCTTCTGTTTATTTTTTTTTAAGCCTCCACCTTGCTTTATGAAAAGAGGTGCTCCCTGCTAGGCGACTTCAAAATTTCCTTATGCCTTCTCTTAAAAGTCTGGACATTGAGTCCCGATTATCAACTGATGAGTGGAATCATCAACCCTTTCGAAAGGGCTGGGACCTGAGCTGCCCCCTTCTCGTCATTCCTCCGTGAGTCTTATGCCCAGCTGGCCCAGGACAGGTCACCACTGCTCAAAGCATCTATGCCTGAGCCATGCTTTCACATTGCTAGTATCCCTACCCTTGCTTCTTCCGGCCACCCTCACTGTGGGGCTTTGCACCAGGCAACAGATCATGTAGCATCTTCTTAGGATTTATATTATGTCATCAGTGTGCATTATGCTTTTGCAGAGTAAAAAACAAACAAACTGCTGCACCAAGGAGTTTACAATCTAATATTAGACACGTGCGGGAGACTAGCTGCCAAATCTAACAAATGCCTATTCTTGCCAGTTCGAAGGGGCTAATACCACAGAACTGTATTGTTTAGAGGCAGAAAGTCAGACCTTTGAAAAACATTTTCCTTCTTTTCTTTCTTGCTTTTTTTGACCAGTCTTGCATGCAGACATGTCTCTGTTTGCTGCAGCCTGAAGCTGGCTATACTGTAAATATAAATATTTTGCCTGAAAAGGTTTGGCTGTTGAACCAATGCAAGATTATAAGGAAGTAAATTATATTTTTAAACTTACTTCCCAAGTTGTTGCCTGATTGTTTGTTAAGGAAGAAAGGGGAAAGCCTGCCTACTTAGTTAGCTGGATTTGCTCAAAAGGCGGCTATACAGCCTAATTCCTGTGCTTCAATTTTGCTGCTAAGGATGGGACTTTAAAAATCTATTCAGCCCATCCCACAACATGGAGGAAGGAGGCAAGGGCAACAGGCATCCTCTTTTTGCAAACACACTCATCTTACACAGAAGTAAATGTGACTTACTTTGGAGGCAGTGGCGTTAGGATTGCAGCCTTATCTGTCAATAAAAGAACTGCTAAAAGATTCCAAACTTTTTATTACACAGGGAAAAAAACCTTGCAATCAGTACTGCTCCACTCCACTCTCATATAGGGAGAAGATACAAAGCTTGCTCACATGTTACACTGTACATAGGTACAAGCTGTCTTTACATATGTACAAGCGTTTCTGTGAAAGAGTGTACACATATTGATTGGTACACCTCAACTATTGTGCACACAGATTACACACTCCTAGGACGCTACATGTGAGTAGCTGTACAAGTGTACAGCTCAACTATTTGTGTACACAGGTACACAGATTGTACACTCTTTGAATGCAATGTGAAAACCCCTATTGTGTCAAGATTTCCCTGCTGGCATTCAAGCAGAAACTCACCCACAGTTCCCAGCAGTTTATCTGGCAATGGAGAAAACATCTCGCTGTGACTGCTATGCAAATATATATATTAAAAAGCACAGCAAAAGCTATATCAATATTATGTGACTTCAAATTGTCAGAATCTGAACTTTCTTGCAATAAGAGTCCAACCCTTTTAATTTGTCCCTCCGCCTCCCAAAAAATCTCCCTCCATGTTTGGAAGGAGGAGCACTTACAGCAAAGTTAGAAAAATGTTAACTCTGCATTGCACTTTATCAGCCAAAGTCAAGGTTTTTTCACACATGCAAGAAAAGATAGAAGGTGATGGAAATGAAAGCTCAGCCACTTCAGTAAAGGGGATTGCATATTTGCACATGTTCTTTCGTATGTGCAAGGCTTCTCTCTTCACTAAAGAATATAAGAAGCAGGAGTTCCATGTCTGTGCAACAATGCCCATGGAACTATAGGTTGGAATAATGGACTGTAACTCATACCCAGCATGAACAGTACACCTTATAAAAACATTAAGGCAGGTAGAGAAAACAAGTGTGCGTTTACAGTAAATGCATGCTAATGTTAAATAGTGCTCAAGTAACAAATCAAAAGCACAACAACCAAAACATCTCAAAACAAACACACCATTTATCTTCTTTCTATTCCCTGTTTAGGGAAGTTTTTAATATTTAATATTGTATTGTTTTTAACACTTGATTGGAAGCCGCCCAGAGTGGCTGGGGAAACTCAGCCAGATGGGCGGGGTATAAATAATATATTATTATTATTATTATTATTATTATTATTAGGGGAGGAGCAGAACTGGAATTTCCTGTGTGTAGATTCAAGGTGGAGATTTTCCATTCCAAGGACGAGAAGCAATATTTTTCATGAGGCAATACTAAAAATCTAGAATTAAGAGTTAGCACTGGACATCAACTGACTTATTAGCACTTTAAATACAGTTGTTCTAATAATCCACTTCTCCAGAAAGTGTTCCAAGAAACTATTGAATGCCATAAGATTTAATTTTGCTGGAGTCATAACACAGACCAGTTCCCCCCCCCCCCATTTTTAGTAATCCGTTATTGATCTGTGGGTATGGGAGGGACCTTGTGTTCTTTTAAACAGGGGCTTAATATTGTAAACAGGTTTTTTAAATATATAATTTATTGGATTTTTCCAGAAAGGGTAAATCCTGATTATCCTTGAAATAAGAGTTGGCATTTGATACCAATCGTCATGGAAATGCTGTGAAAAATTTGCACACATGTGAAGCATAAACACCCATCTGGGTGTACCCCATAGACCTGTGGTGATTTGCCTTCCTCATAGGGTTTCTAAGATTTCGGGAAAGTGTTGTCCAGCCTGGTGGACAGGAATTCTACCCTATATCCTACCTGGAGAGGTTTTGCTGTTTACAGTGCCAGCAGTACTATGAACAGTGCAATAAAGTCCTTGGGACTCCTCATGCCCATGTTAAGCACTGTGCAGGCAAAGCGGCAGTCTGCATGGCTCCTTCAGAAGCAAATGTCTGGGGCATTAGTAGGTCTTGCGGCATCAACAAAGACAGACTGAGATCCTGAGCAAGTGGCAAAAAGACACAATTCATTCACAGCAATGTTATCATCCATTTGGATAGTCAGTTCCTGAATGCATTGTGCTTAACAGTTCTGCAGGATTTAGTGCTCACAAGAGGACAAAATAGAACATGACAAAATGGAATGTGCTTTCAGCAAAAATAAACATTGGCACCTTGGAGACATAATAATCTAATACATACAATACCAGTAAGTGTGACATAACTCATTCTTATTTATGCTTGGTTATCCACTGCTATTCAGCAAACCTAAGGTAACTCTGCTACTTCTTTGTAAAAAGTGAGACAATTAGAAAGATGCTCAGTGCCTAGTTCCAAGCAGTGTTGTGGTTCATTTCCTACACAAGACTCTCAGAGCAAATACAATTAGATGCAGGTTTGGCTGCAGCCTTGCAGTTCCTGCTCCATGAAGCTACTTGGGGTAGAATAAGCAAACACAGCATTTAACTTGCACACCTTCAAAACAAGAGTAACCATCACAGGAGACTGTTATTGTCCTGCGCACAGAAATAAGGTCAAGCTCAACGCAGGTCTCAGAAATGAAGCATGACACCTAGGGGTAAGATTGAGAAAGTGCAATCGTTTCAATGGAATTAATTCTCAAATTTAATTCACCAGATTGTCAGACACATCCAAGGCAGTGTGTTTTTTTCCAGTTTGTTCCGCCCCACAGTAGAAAAAGGAAAAAGACTAAAATAGCAAGTTCCAAGTATGCTGCTTTGACAGTACTATCCTGAGACAGGAATGCTTGTATAGCTATAAAAATAGAAAGTTTAAAAAGATACAAAAAAGGGTTACAGAAATAAAAAAAGTAATTACACTTGCTGTTATGGGGACCAAAAGACAGTAAGGCAGCCCAAGCTGTATACTATATAATTATGTAGGTTGCAAACTACCAGTCAGTCTAGTGGTATCCACTTACGGAAGGGTGGGTGGTGTCTGAAAAGGAGGAAACCTGGTCTGGGAACAAAACAAAGCAGAGAGTTTCTTAGTGGTGATGTACAAGAAGCTGTGAGACTTCCCACTTCAGCATCACCCTATACGATGTTTTCACACAGCTGCTGTAGCCTGAAGGACTTGCACGGGGCCTGAAGAGGGATGCTAGTGAGTCATCAACGTGTCTCTTGACAGTATCTCTCTGAATTCTTCGGTTGTGCCACATCAGACCCAGGAGTCACTTCCTTGTAAAAGGAAACTATTCCCAACATTCCACCAGATTTCTGCTTCAACTAGCCAACAGCTTTTAAAACCAGTCTTCATGGCTCAAGAACTGCAGCCTCCTACTTGATACTGCCACAGTGAGCTAAGTGCTGTATGCATTCAATTAAATGAACATTGAGAACTAGAGACACGGGAGACAGAAAAGGTGGTTGCAAGTGTGCCTAGGGCTACAGATCTGCTATCTTAGTTTGAGGTGTAAAAAAAGTCCACAGCCATGGAAACAAATTATATTATCTTTCTCTCCAAGTATTACACATCTGTGCCTATCTTCAAGACAACTTCTCCATCCCACCAGTAGTTATATCTTCAGAGGGAGAAGGAGGGACCCAACAGAAGAGTCTATGTGTTCATTTGTGAGTATCAGCTAATCAGGTAACTGTGCTTCTCCCTGGAATTAGTGCTCAGAACCATGCCTGAGAGATTGCCTATGGAACAGAAAAACAAAGCACATTGATTAGCAAATTACAGGATTTTGACAGGAACCCCACCCCCATCTATTCCAGGAACAATTCCACCAAATGGGATGGTGGGTTTTATCAAAATCACATCAGGTGAGAGTGGTGCAGCAGTTTTGTGTTGCTAAAAATGTTGGCTTTCGATGAACTATTGGGAATCCCTATAGTGTTGAGCCAAGTGACATCATAAAGTGGTTTTGGGGGAGGAGGCAAGGGAGAAGAATGGAACCATAGGCTTCCTTTTAAGATGACACTGACCTGGGACTGGACACTGACTGCCATCAGCAGTAAGGGAACTCTGTAGCTGTTCAAGTTTCCACCTCTCCCAGAAGGAGTCACTGCAAGGTAATGGTGTGGAGAAGTCCCAAGGTGGGGGTGGCGATAAAGTAGGCAACATAAAATATATAAAAACAAAAGAAGTGGATGGGTGAGTCTAGAAATATGCCACTGTAAAAATTCCAAAATTATGAGAAGAGAGAACAGAAAGCTAGGATTTGTTTAGTCACACTACGCTGTAAAACAGAGAAGGGTCTGTTCAAACTGTCTCAAAGATGAGAAGGGAATCCCCATGGCAAATCTAACATTTGTCACATGTATTTCAAATCCTAATCGGAGGAAGCATCCCCTGCAGTTAAGCTAAGAAAATTCTACAACAAAAAGAATGAATGGAATAATTGAAAAGTTTCCTTACACCATGGCCCTGACCTGATGATACATTTGCACTAAACCGGGGGGGGGGGGGGGGGGGGGGCGGGGCATGCAGGCAGCCCTAGTCAATCAACAACAAGAGTACCAATCACCTGGCTGGGAGTGGGAGGTGGGGCAGGGAAGGCTTAATCCAAATCCTGCTTCCCCCTGTAGAATAGTAGTTCTGGTCTATCATCTAAGCAGGGCTGGCCTAAGGCGCTTCGGCACCTGAGTCGAACCACAAAATGTCCCTGCACCCAGTCAGGGAAGAAGGGATGAATGAAGATCTACATCAGGAACAAGGGTGGGAGGAGACCAGCAATGCCTCCTATTCGCCAAGATGCTGCGGTAGAGGCAGCATGTAGGGTGGGGGGACGACTGCTGAGGAGGCCTCCAAGGTGTGTGCCACAGCTCTTGCTGCTACCATGGCAGCAGAAGGAGGCCGAATCTGCGCCCCCTGTGGATCCTGCCGTCTGAGGCAGCCACCTCCCCTTGCCTCGTGGGAGGGTTGGCCCTGCATCTCAAGATGCCACGAGGGTGCTGGGAACCAAGCCTGGCAGCTGTTCCTCATCCACCTAGGGATGCTGCACTCATGTTTATAGGTCCTTGTGCTGAATCAGAGTATATCACAGGAATCTCTCTCAAAAGAACAGCATGTCACTAGATCTCGAAAAAGGGAATGTGCATCAAACCACTATTACGGCTAATTAGCAAAATGGAGGCTATAGAAACAAAAATAAAAAAATAAAAATTCTGGAATGGACCATTCACCAGAAAAATGCAGTTTCAGATAGGGTAGGGATGTTATTACTATGAGGCTAAATGTCCCTGGTGTGGGACACAAGGAAACAACATTGTTTGTGCTAGGGTTGCCATACATCTGGGGAGAATTTCCCGGATTTCAATGGTGGAAGTGACGTTGGGGGGGGGATTTCCAAAAAGCGGCAGTTCGTTCTGGATTTTTTACAACATAACCAAAAAATAGTTTTTCTAAAAAAGGGGGGGGGCACAATTTGTGTGTTTTTGGATTTTCACTTCTTGAAATATGGCAGCTCTTGTTTCTGCTGACTTTCCATGCATTTTCCATGGGGGTTGGGTGGAAGGCTGCCCTATGTTTGTTTATAAGTTTTCTTACCTGCATTTCACCATAAGGGCACAGGGCAGGTTACAACATATCATGAAAGCAGTGATAAAACATGTAAAACTATTCCAGCCTGGCAGAAAGTGATGTGAATGCATCTGAACGTGAGAATTCACTGGGTTCATTTCAGTCTCAGACCAAACTGCAGTAGGTATTGTCAATGCCATCTCATCTGCCTGTTCTGATTTTGGACTGAATCTCCATAAGTTAGTTGTACAAGTATACAAGGGTTGCTCAACTATAGGGTTCAAGCACAAATCAGGGCAATATATTAGACCACCATTGTCTACTGCTAATCCCACAGTTGGCACAATTAAAGGCATCATAAAAAATTTCCCTAAGAGCATCCAAAGACTAATTCCCAACATACCAACGCTATGGGAAAGCACCAATACAATGAAAGAGTATCTGTGTGTTTGTAGAAAATTACCCCTTATTATCATGCAACTCAAGCAATTAGCAGGACCAGGCAAAACCAAGAGAATACATTTTGTTCCAGTTGTGTGCATCATAGACAACAACTTGCATTGTTTGTCTTTGGATTCGCTAATTATCTCACTGATGTCCTCTTTCATTGAAGAAACTTTCATCCCATTCAAGAACTTTACAAATTTGAAAACTTTGGGGAAATGGTATGAATTGTTGGCAAAAAGACTCACAACTTGCGCACATTTAACTTGTGTGATCACAGTTTTACCTGCTTTGCAGCTGACCAGCTGACATTGCACAAATTAAACACAACTTGTTGGTGCCAAGGGTTTTCTGACTAAATGTGATTTCAGTTTTATGCGTACCCCTCCCTCCCCCCCCCCACACCCTGGGAACATTGCCCTCACACAAGCTGTGAGTCTACCTGTCACTGGGTGATGTTTCTAACATGAGCCTTACTGAACTACTGGACAACAACAAAATGTGTTCTGCTATTAAAATGGTCATTCTCATAGCACTTTCCCTCCTAGTTACAAAATGCACAACTAAACAATCCTTTGGCACATTGTGGAGGGTGAAGGCAGGGCTAAAATCGACAATGAGTCAGGCTTGTGTTTGTTGAGTGTCCATAGAGAAAAATGGAAGAGCTATCCCAAGGATAAATTCATAAAAGAAAAGACCGTTGACAACTTCACTTTTTGTTTACAGCATGATCCACCTAGTACTGTATTTTCTTTAGTGTCAAGGACGGACAACCCTCTTCCCATATCAGCGAACCCTGACCCGGCAACCCTCATCTGAGGCCCACAAAATATCTTGAAGGTAGCAAAACAAGAATGGGCCTTTTCTGTGGTGGCTCCCCATTTGTGGAATGCTCTCCCCAGGGAGGGTCACCTGGCACCATCATTATATATCTTTAGATACCAGGCAAAACCATTCCTTTTATCCCAGGCCACCAGGTAATTAAACAATCTATGGCTTTTAAAACTGGGGGGTGGGACGGTTATTTGTTTGTTTGTTACTATGTTATATATTTTTGTGTTTTTATATTATAAACTGCCCTGTGATCCTCAGACGAAGGGTGGTATAGAAATTTAAAGGTAAAGGGAACCCTGACCATTAGGTCCAGTCATGACTGACTCTGGGGTTGCGGCGCTTATCTCGCTTTATTGGCCGAGGGAGCCGGCGTACAGCTTCCGGGTCATGTGGCCAACATGACTAAGCCGCTTCTGGCGAACAAGAGCAGCGCTCGGAAACGCCGTTTACCTTCCTGCCGGAGTGGTACCTACTGTATTTTTCGCTCCATAACACGCACCCGACCATAACACGCACATAGTTTTTAGAGGAGGAAAACAAGAAAAAAAATATTCTAAACGAAACAGTGGATGTATGATTTTTGTGGTTCATGCTGTGGCCACAGACATGTGATCTGACGGTGAGTTTGGGGTAGCCCAATGCAAAAATCCTGAGGATCCATGTGGATCCATGCTTTGTAACCACGTTTTTGCACCACTGCGGCCCCAGGCAACAGTGGGTGCGTGATTTTTTTGGTGCAAGCTGTAGCCATGGACATGCTATGTGATCTGATGGTGAATTTGGGGTGACCCAGTGCAAAAATCCTGAGGATCCATGTGGATTTGTGCTTTGTAACCAGGCTCTCTGTCCCTCTCTTCTCCCCACTCAGTGGCTCTTCTCCCGCTTTGCTGTTTCAAAGCGAGCAAAGCGAGTCACAGAGGAGGGAAGGAAGGGGAACCATGGATCCTCTGCTCACGACTGCAGCAGATCCCCCCGCCATCCATTGGCATTCGCTCCATAACACGCACAGACATTTCCCCTTACTTTCTAGGAGGAAAAAAGTGAGTGTTATGGAGCAAAAAATACGGTATTTATCTACTTGCACTCTGACATGCTTTCGAACTGCTAGGTTGGCAGGAGCTGGGACTGAACGACGGGAGCTCACCCCGTCATGGGGATTCGAACCGCCAACCTTCTGATCGGCAAGCCCTAGGCTCTGTGGTTTAGAGCACAGCGCCACCCGCGTCCCTTGGTATAGAAATTTAATAATAATTTTAAAAGCATTAACAAAAAAATCTGACTGGTTTCAGACCTTGGGTTTGGCATTCACCACAATGAATAAAACATATGTGTAAAAGTAGGGGAAATTCAGCCTTAGGGGTTTTAATTTGGTTTAGAATTCCAAGTATTGATGTTCAATGGACAAACTCAAGCTGTATGGTTTTCTCTGTTATTGGTAAATGGACAAATAAAGGAATTTGTAAGAAGTTAGTTCTGATATGTATAATCCCATAAAATGCAGTAAATTTCCAACAGGCACAATCCACTACGATTTCTCGTTGCTTCTCTTTAGCACAATGCAATGGTTTGTGGAATTACGTTCTATGAAGACTGCAAATCATCAACAACAACCTATAATTAAAAATCTTTTTACAAATCTACTTTGCCCCTGCCCCTGAAATTATTTCTGCAGACACCCATGTGCTTGGGAAGTTCAGCTAAAATATATAACACAGATCAAGAAATATACCACCACAACCTCTGTGGTTAAAGCAGAAGGTTTCCTTTTGAAAATGGAAGTTTGGTCCAAATGAAGAGAACAAAAGAGAAAAGAAATGCAAGCAGACAATAGCAGGTGCTTAAAATGAATTTGAGGCGCAAATTGCTAAAAAACATAAACAATAACAATGAATTATTTAAATACATCAGAGGCAGGAGGCTAGCTAGAGAAGTGGTGGGACCCTAGAATGACAAGGTCAAAAGTGGGCTAAAAGAAGAAAAGGAGACTGTAGAAAAGTTGAATGAATTCTTTGTGTTCGTCTTCACAGTGGAAGAGACAGTGGAGGCAGAACAAAGCCCTTGTGACTAGTAGCCATTGCTAGTCTTTCCTTCCATGAATCTGTATACAGTGGTACCTCAGGTTAAGTACTTAATTTGTTCTGGAGGTCCGTTCTTAACCTGAAACTGTTCTTAACCTGAAGCACCACTTTAGCTAATGGCGCCTCCTGCTGCCGCCGCACAATTTCTGTTCTCATCCTGAAGCAAAATTCTTAATCTGAGGTAATATTTCTGGGTTAGTGGAGTCTGTAAGCATATGTAACCTGAAGCGTCTGTAACCCGAGGTACAACTATACAGTCATTCTCTTTTAAGCCATCCAAGTTGCTAGCCATCCCTGCCTCGTGTAGGAGTGAGTTTTAACTATGCACTGCATGAGGAAGAGCTTTCATCTATCTGTCCTGAATTTGTGGAATTCATTGAGTCTCATTGGATGTCGTTGAGTTCTAGTGTTATGAGCAAGGGGGGAAATACCTCTCTGTCCACTTTCTCAATGGCAGGCGTCATTTCATACACTTCTATTATGTTGCCTCTTACTTGCCTACTCTCTGAACTTGAACACCCCAAATGCTGCTACCTTTCCTCATAAGGAGTTCCTCAATCATTCTGGTTGCTCTTTCCCTTTTTCAACTCTGCAATATTCCTTTTGAGACGAGGCAACTAGAACTGCACACAGTATTACAAATGCAGTTGAACCATTGATTTGTGTAATGGCATTATATCAGAAGTTTTATTTTCCTTTCCTAATTATCCCTAGCAGGAAATTTGCCTTTTTCACAGCTCAACATCTTTGTTGACCTATCCACTATGACCCCAAGGTATCATTCCTGGTCAGTCAGAGATGGTTCAGACCTCATTAGGGTATATGTGAAATTGGGTTTTTTTTCTCTTCACATGCACCACTTTACACTTGTTTACATTGAATTCTATTCGCCATTTCACCACTCATCTTTTTTGGAGCTCTTCACTACCTCTTTTTGTTTTAACCACTTTGCATCATTAGCAATCATGGCCACCCCACTGCTCACCCCTAGCTTTAAATCATTTCAGAATAAGTTAAAAAGTATAGGTCCTAATACTGATTTTTGGGGGACTCCACTTTCTACATCCTTCTGTTGATAGATCTGTCCATCTATTCTTACTTAAACAATACCTGATACAAAAGAGGAGCCTGCCTCTTATTCCATGACTGCTAAGCTTACTCAGGAGTCTTTGGTGAAGTAGTTTCTCAGCTGGATCACCACTATCTATATGGTATTGACACTCTAAAAAGGAGTGAGATGGGATGTATCCTTGCAGAAGCCATGCTGATTTTGCTTCAGCGGGGCTTGTTCTATATGCTTGCTTGTTTTATCTGCAACTAGTATTTCTACCAGGACAAACATTAAGCTAATTGGCCCGGAATTTCCAGGCTCTCTTGCCACTCCCTGTAGCCCCAATCCCCTTTTTAAAATTGGTGCCACGGTGCTCACTTTCTAGTCCTTAGGCCTTCAGATTCACCTCTCCCTCAGCAGTTGTTGTTGTTGTTTAGTCGTTTAGTCGTGTCCGACTCTTCGTGACCCCATGGACCAGAGAACGCCAGGCACTCCTGTCCTCCACTGCCCCCCGCAGCTTGGTCAGACTCATGCTGGTAACCTCGAAAACACTATCCAACCATCTCGTCCTCTGTCGCCCCCTTCTCCTTGTGCCCTCCATCTTTCCCAACATCAGGGTCTTCTCCAGGGAGTCTTCTCTTCTCATGAGGTGGCCAAAGTACTGGAGCCTCAGCTTCACAATCTGTCCTTCCAGTGAGCACTCAGGGCTGATTTCCTTCAGAATGGAGAGGTTTGATCTTCTTGCAGTCCATGGGACTCTCAAGAGTCTCCTCCAGCACCATAATTCAAAAGCATCAATTCTTCGGCGATCAGCCTTCTTTATGGTCCAGCTCTCACTTCCATACATCACTACTGGGAAAACCATAGCTTTAACTATACGGACCTTTGTTGGCAAGGTGATGTCTCTACTTCTCAAGATGCTGTCTAGGCCTGTCATTGCCCTTCTCCCAAGAAGCAGACGTCTTTTAATTTCATTTTAATTTCCCTCAGCAGTGAGTAACTAGAATAGGAAGTAACCCCAGTCAAGCTAACAGATTTAGCTGTAGTCACTTTTTACAAGAACTAATAAATGTCAACATAATTGACATATTTTATAAAGTATTAAATGTTGGATTACTTCAGCATATACTTTTTAAAATAAATGTTTCCATTAATTAATAAAATATATAGATTGAAGAATCCAGAATGTATGTTTAATGCCACATCCACACCTTGCCTTTAAAGCACATTTACAGTCATACATCATGTTATGGACGCTTCAGGTTACGTGTTTTTGGGTTACGGACTGCAGGAAACCCGGAAGTACTGGAACAGGTTATTTCCAGGTTTCGCCACTCGCACATGCGCATAAGCGCCGAATCATGCCGGCGCAGATGCGGCGCTTCAGGATGCGAACACTGCAGGTTGCGGATGTGCCTCCATCACAGATTACATCCGCAACCTGAGGTTCCACTGTATAGCACTTTAACAGTCATGGCTTTCCCCAAAGAATCCTGGAAACTAAAATTTACCCCTCACACAGTTACAATTCCCAGCACCTTTAACAAACTGCAGTCCAGAGGATTCTCTGAAGGAAGTATGGTGTGGATGTGACCTTTGGAAAATCAGAATTCAGATATGAATAATACAGCTGCTGTGGTCCACAATGACCACAATATAATGAAGAACGCCACTCAGGTTGCTGGTACATTGGAAATGCATTTCCAAACGGTTATGGAACTGAATCAAATAAATACTTCCATAATCAATGTAATTAAAAAAGAAAAAGTGAGTCGCTGCCGTATAGTGCTTGTCAAGCATACAGTTAGCAGTGATTTACCCCCACCACCACTGCCATTATAATTTCCCCTATTTTATTCATTCAGCACTTGGGTCCTAAATAAATATTTGTTCCCATGGACTGACATGTGTACAACATATTTTTTTGGATGCTGCAATAATATAGCAGTTAATATTATCGATTATGAGAACCCTTTTGAGAGCCGAGCAGAAATTTGCCAGTAAAGAAAGAGAAGGTGTACTTACCTCTTGCATTTCCCAGTGTTTGACAATCAAGATCATCATCAATAAACTCCTCCCCCTGGATGATATTTTGGGTGTCCTCTCTACGGTTTACAGGGTTGGTCATCTCTTGTTCTTTTTCATTTTGCATCTGTGCATAGACATTTCTGCCTGGTAATTTCCTTAAGAGTACAAGACAGGATTGTAATGCAATGTTGTACAGTGCTGCCCTGATCCACAAATGGGTGTGGATGGTACCAGCTCATTAAGACTCAATTGAATTGGCTAGAAGCACCTTTTCATGCTGATGGGAATGTACTTGCCAACCTAGAACCACCTATTTTTTGCATGCTACTATAGCCAGACTAGGACCTGAATCAGATGTTGGCAACCTAAGGCCCATGGACTGGTTCTGGCCCATGAGCTTCTTGGAACCAGCCCACGTCCATTCCATGGATCGGCGTGCGGATTCCGTGCTTTGGGGGGGGCACCATTTTTTTTCTCGCCACGGGAACTGACTTCCAGGTCAGAAGAGCGCCGGAAATAGCGTGTGTGCATGCGCACAGGCGCTCCTCCATCTCAGAAGAGTGCCGGAAATAGCTTGAGCACACGCATGGGCGCACACACTCCGGCCCATCGAGAGGTCTGCCGCCCCAGCCTCAAAAAAGGTTGCCGACCCCTGGCCTAAATCTTTACCTCCAAAAGGAATGTTTAAAAGGTGCATTGAGGCAAATCCCTGGTTACGAACATAAAAAGAGGCCTGCTGGATCAGGGCCACGGTTCAGCATCTTGTTCTCACAGTGGCCACAAGATGCCTGTGGGAAGTCTGCACATGGGGCACACCACTGGCATTCTGCGTCACCTGACACAGTTCTATATGACTTGGTTGTGCACAATCAACATGCAGGTACGACTTGATGTTCTGCTTCCTCCCTGACGCAAGCAGAGATACAAACCAGGGATTGTCAATTAAGCTTGGCTTCCTGTTACATCTGAACCCATAGTCATGTTTCGTTTTTCCCAGGTTTGTTTCTCTATTTGCATCAGGGGAGAAGCAAAGCATCAGGCTGCACCTGCGTGTTGATTGTGCACAACAAACCAGAAACAATGGTTGATTGTTATGTGTCAGTATAGCCAAAGAATAGGAAGAGTTCAGCGTCCCAACCCTCAGTTCCACAGAACTCTTGTATCCAACTAGGGCTGGATAGATCAGTCTATTTCCATTCTGTGTCAATTTTTCAGGTCTTCATTGATAGGTCCATTCCATTTCTGCATTTATTTGTGATTGTTCATTATTATTTCAATGTGCACATTTATAAAAATATGTTATTTTTAAAAGTTTAACACATTTTTGTGTATTTTACTTGAGTTGAGAACTACTTTTGAAGGACAGTTATGTTCCTCCTTCCATTTGGCAAGTGTAGATCAGGTTGTTTTGCATCAGAAATTGAATTCTTCAAGCATCCCCAGATCTAACCTAGTGTTTGTGACATAAGCTGACTATTAAAATTATTTGTTTAGCCCCGAAGTACTCTTCTCATTTGTATTTCCAGTGTTATGATTGCTCATTGCTCACTTAAAGGAATTGAATTTTGACCTTGGAACAACAGATTGCTCGTTTCCTGCTTATTCATTATTATGAACAACAGATCTTTAGTAACTCAGATTGGTACAGCTTGTGACTATCAATCAATCGATTTTATTGCATTAGCATCTCCCAATCCAGCCCTGGATAGTGTCCCTTCTTCTGCAGGATTCTGACTGTTGGATTACCGAGATGACAGCTAATTTCCTGCTTAGTGTGATGAAGAGGAAAGCGGCACCAACTCCTTCTTTAACACCACAGATGTAGTCGATATGCCGCACAATCGAACGTGTTTTTGTATTCTCTGTCACTCGATGTTTTAAATCCCCCGTTACTTTTGTTATCCTCATTTTCTCAAAGTATTCCCCCAGGACGACATCCACTTTTATCTCCCCACCCCCATTTTATGTTGTTATTTCTATGTATATTATGCTTGTGACTATAATTAAAGTGAAATGAATGCTACTGTCCTAACTCTACAATGCTGATCTTAGGAAGCTGAGCACCAGGCAACCCTGAAAGATGCTTGAAAGCACCAGGTTCTGCTCTGCTGAGTTTTGGTAGAGAGGAATGACACCAACTCACCAGATACTGTTACTTTTCTCATGTTGCAGCAGAGTGAATAACAGTCACATCAACCACTGCAAACCATTTTGAAGTCTAGTCATACAGTGTCATTCAGGACTCGCCCCCCAAATACTTGATTAGGCAAGGGGGTATTTTTTACTTTTTAATTTCTGAACCAAAAGGCTTCCACCTGGGACGTGGGGCAGGAGCCAAGCACAGCCTGGGTGGGTGGGGGCAGGGAACAGAACGCAAAGCCACGGGCACTTTTCTGCCCTGCTGGCACAGGGGTTCTGAAGCTGCTACACATCCTGGAAAAATCATTTTCCCACAGCCTTTACTCACAACGTTTTGTACAGGCAAAGTTACTTTCAGTTTAATTTTTAAAAAATCTGTCCCTACTGTGAATAATATTTTGTTTCCTAAAAAGGAGAATTATTATTATTATATCTGTTTTATATCTGTTTTGGAAGCTATTAACATACCATGAGAAGTTTATAATAATAGGGTTAGCGAAAAGATGTTGAAAAAAAGGTGAAGATTTTTTTTTAAAAAAGAAAAGCTTTTCCTATGATTTCCAGACAACTTCTGCTTTATAAACCTATTCTGCATATGATGCCAGATATAAAATCACTTGCCTTTTAAACTTGTAGAGGACGATAGCACCTACAGCCACCAGAGAGATGACAAAAAGGGCCATTATCGCCCAGTACCCTCCTCCTCCAATACTCTGAGAATCTGAAACCAAAGGCACACACAGTTAAATTCAATCCTGAAAACAATCAACCATCCTCTGTATTTAGCATTAGTGCAGATACTTTTTTAAAAAAGTGACCCTAAACTGTATCCACTCATCTTGTCCACAATGCAGTAAAGACAATGGGACTAAGGTCCTGGGAACGGTATAGCCCTTGACTTACCTGCAATTCCCAGCACCCTTCACGAAGTCCCAGGACTCTTTGGGGAGGCCATATGCTTTATGTATGGTGTGGAAAAGATCTAACTCCCCAGGCCTAACCTCATTTCTGGAAGCAGGGAATCTTCACTTCAATAAGATTTTTTTCCATATAACATTTAAGAGCAAGATTTAAATTTTATTCAAAGTGATTGTTTTAATTGTAATGATAGGCTGACTGGTGTGTGTGTGTGTGTGTGTGTATGAATTCCAAACCAATATGGAGCTTCAATATTATTTTAACTTAAACAGGAGAGGAACATCAACTAACTGTCAAAAAAGGATACAAATTTTACCTGAATCAGAGCTAACTAAGGTCACAAAGACCCAGTGTCCTCCTCTCATGAAGAAACTGATGTTATGGGCATTCAAAGATTGCTTAATAGCAGCTATTCTCTGGAAACATAAGAAAAACTGTATTAGGCAGGTCCTACCTTCCACAACCGCCAAAAGGAAGTCATTGCTTGTGTGGAGTTATTCACTGTTGAGTTGCTATGAAAATTCAGCCAAAAGTAAAATTCAAAATGAAGTAGGGGTTTCTTATACAGTGGTACCTCGGGTTAAGTACTTAATTCATTCCGGAGGTCCGTACTTAACCTGAAACTGTTCTTAACCTGAAGCACCACTTTAGCTAATGGCGCCTCCTGCTGCCGCTGTGCCGGCGCTGCACGATTTCTTTCTCATCATGAAATAAAGTTCTTAACATGAAGCACTATTTCTGGGTTAGCGGAGTCTGTAACCTGAAGCGTATGTAACCCAAGATACCACTGTACTCAAATCTGGGTTACCCACAGCAAATTTTGAGGTAAAACATTCATCTATGAGATGGCAGTGAATTCTGATGCTGCAGAATCTGAAATAATTGCTATTAAAGCTGATGGCAAAAGATGAATATTTTAATACTATAGGGGCCCTGTGACTTCTGAAATATTGATTTTGTTCCGTGGTAGTCACAAGGACTTTTCACTTCATGCTTCAGCTGCAAGAGCACTGAGGCATGATTATGCATCCAGTAACTGCCCATATTAAAAAAAGAAACGATAAGACAAGACTGATCAGTGTTTGTCAGGCTGATATCTGTCTTAATTCAGCATGTACAGTATTTGGGGCACAGGTTTTTTTTTCATGTAACATGATACCCTCTCCAAGGCTAATACCTTGCACTCTTTCCAAGGAGGAGGAGGAGAATCATAGAATCATAGAATCATAGAATCATAGAGTTGGAAGAGACCACAAGGGCCATCGAGTCCAACCCCCTGCCAAGCAGGAAACACCATCAGAGCACTCCTGACATATGGTTGTCAAGCCTCTGCTTAAAGACCTCCAAAGAAGGAGACTCCACCACACTCCTTGGCAGCAAATTCCACTGTCAAACAGCTCTTACTGTCAGGAAGTTCTTCCTAATGTTTAGGTGGAATCTTCTTTCTTGTAGTTTGGAACCATTGCTCCGTGTCCGCTTCTCTGGAGCAGCAGAAAACAACCTTTCTCCCTCCTCTAGGTGACATCCTTTTATATATTTGAACATGGCTATCATATCACCCCTTAACCTCCTCTTCTTCAGGCTAAACATGCCCAGCTCCCTTAGCCCTTCCTCATAAGGCATCGTTTCCAGGCCCTTGACCATTTTGGTTGCCCTCCTCTGGACACGTTCCAGTTTGTCAGTGTCCTTCTTGAACTGTGGTGCCCAGAACTGGACACAGTACTCCAGATGAGGTCTGACCAGAGCAGAATACAGTGGCACTATTACTTCCCTTGATCTAGATGCTATACTCCTATTGATGCAGCCCAGAATTGCATTGGCTTTTTTAGCTGCCGCGTCACACTGTTGGCTCATGTCAAGTTTGTGGTCAACCAAGACTCCTAGATCCTTTTCACATGTACTGCTCTCAAGCCAGGTGTCACCCATCTTGTATTTGTGCCTCTCATTTTTTTTGCCCAGGTGCAATACTTTACATTTCTCCCTGTTAAAATTCATCTTGTTTGTTTTGGCCCAGTTCTCTAATCTGTCAAGGTCGTTTTGAAGTGTGATCCTGTCCTCTGGGGTGTTAGCCACCCCTCCCAGTTTGGTGTCATCTGCAGATTTGATCAGGATGCCCTTGAGTCCATCATCCAAGTCGTGATAAAGATGTTGAATAAGACCGGGCCCAAGACAGAACCCTGTGGCACCCCACTAGTCACTCTTCTCCAGGATGAAGAGGAACCATTGATGAGCACCCAAGAAAACCATTGATGAGCACCCAAGAGAAATAAGAAAATTGGAATGTGAATCTAGGGCCAATTCATACCTTACTATTGCAGCCTAATTGGATGGTTGCTTCCTATACCAGTGCTGCACATCCCCAGATATTAGGAGTGTGCATACATGACCTGTGTCCTGGGGGCTCCAGTCACATAGAAGAGATGTAGTCATACTGATGCATCAGCTGTTAGAGGAAACATGTGACAGTTCCCTCCTTAAATACTTTTAGGCCCTTCAAAGAGTGATTCTCTGCTTTGCTAGACGTGTTGCAAAATTACACAGTGCTCTTAGTTTAATAAGGAGTGAGACAGTCAATCTGTATTGTGCTCTAAATTAATTTTCATCTGTCTTCTTACCTTATTGCTAGACATACTTATTTTGCTTTTGGTGTGGTTCATGGATAGAAGCACATGTAAATCTGCAGTTGTGGGCAGTCCAGGTTTTACTACTGTAACAAGACTTTCTTCAGGCACACCTGTTTCCTGAGGGGAGAGAAACCATTCAGAAATGGACTTGGACTGCATGGCTACCTTTGTAATAAACTGCTCTACTATAGCTCCTTTAAAGTGATTTGATTTGATTTGTTTCTTGCCTCACATGAAGTAGTCAAGGTTTGGAATAACTACTGGAGAAGAACAAACAACAAAATGGATGTAATAAAGAATAAATAATAATAGGAAGATTTAGGCAATTTGTTTTAAAAAGTGGAAAATACTTATTAAGTTCAAGTGCCTTGTAGTTTCACCAGTGCCTTATTGCTTGCACTAATGACAGATTTAGTGCTGCGTGCTGTATCATCATCATCATCTAATTATTTATACCCCACCTTTCCCCCTGATGGGACTCAAGTTGGCAAAGATTCCCTTTTTTCCACCCCAATTTTAACAGATGGTTATGCAGTCTGACCCATAGCTGTCAATTTCCCCCTTTTTTAAAGGGAAATTCCCTTATTCTGAATAGGATTCCTCGCAAGAAAAGGGAAAAGTTGACAGCTATGGTCTGATCTTATGCATTTACACTATGTTAAGTCCCATCGTATTCAGTGAGTCTCTTTCCTAGCTAAGTATGCAAAAGATTGCAGTTCCATCTTCTAACATGGTAAGCAATATGTGTGTCTGTGTGCACCTTGCAGGGCAAAGTGGGAGATCTATTTATTTATTTAGTTAGTCATTTTATCTTGCTCAAGGCAACTTCCAACTGAACAACCAACAAAACCCCATTGCATAGTTACATCAAAACTGGAGGCGGGAGGTGGTGAAATATGTATATATTCTTTTTTAAAAAAAATTAAAACATTTATTCAAAAGTTGCAATACAGCTTTGTCCATTGCCATAGTATCATAGAATGATCATTCTAATCCTCAGTCCCACATCACTGTCATTTTGGCTTGAACCCAACCAACAATCTGGCTAGACATTTTTAATCGATATATCCCCTCTATGATGATGATGACATTAAAATATCCTGTTCTTCTTCAATAAAAGAGAAAAAGGGAGACCAGATCGTGTCAAATGTATCACATACCAATCGCTGATGGTATGTGAGGCGTTTTGATAGAGCAATGCTCCAGATGTTATTAACCCAAACCTCTATTGGGTTATAAGTATTCCACTATTATTTTTACGATAGGCAATCCTCTCAAGCCAGTGACAAGTATTTTAAGAAAATTACTCCCGAATAATGAGTTGATCATATTCCTCTCAAGAGAAGTCAATTTGTGCTTGTTATGGATCCTCGCTGATGTACAGTATATCAAAGCATTGTTTTCACTTCCTTTCTTTGTTGCTTGAGCCCTAAATTATGTGCCATAATTTCAAATCTAATGCGCACCTCAAATTTCAGAACCTTGAAACCAAAAAAAGTATTTGCTGGTGATTGTAAATGTGCCATTGAATCAAATTTTTGTACCGCAATTTGGCCAAAAATGGTGAGCATTAGATTTGAGTAAATACGGTATCTACAAAAGTAATTCAAGAGCATTTATTTACAATCACTCTTAAAACCTTGATAACTTGATAAATAAATAACGTAAAACCACATTCTCCCTGAAAAATGTCTCTACTTCATTTAAAGACACAAAGGGAACAAGAAGTAAAACCAAAACCCAGTTATGTCATCCTGCTGCACTAACTCTATATACAAGCTTATCCAAAGGCTCCACATTCCCTCTGTTCCATCTCCGCTAAACAAATTTGCAAACCATCAGAGCACCTTTGCAATCTGTTGTGTTACAACACGGCCAACATCTTCCCGCCAGGCAGGTATGTTTGGGTTGTATAAGTCCAGGTGTTCAGAAAACCTTAGAGGAAGTACTTGAAAATTATCTGGAAACAGATAAAAACAAATTTTGTATACATAAAAAAGCAATTCTGGATTTGCACAAAAGTTTCTCTGCACAAAGCTATTATGCAAAAGAAATATTCTATAACCACAGTCTTTATCTGAAAATTTCCACAACAGAAAACAAGCAAATAAGGGCAGAACTACATAGTACATGAACACACATGAGTAACAAAACCATGACAATCACGGGAAGAGTAGAATTAATTCCCCAAAGCTGATTGTGTGCCAGGATTTGTCATGTTCACAACTGAAGCATCCATAGACTTGTAAATATTCAGAAAAGCCCAAACTTTAACCCAAGCTGTCTCAGCTACAATAGGATGGAGGTGAAAGAATTTGCATAGTTTAAAATATATATTTGAAAGTTAAGTGTCTCACCCAAAACCCGGACAATCTTGGAATCCTGAAGCATGGAGTTCCCACAGGAAGCCTGAACTGTAACTCTGACTTCCCCCACCTCTGCAAAACTGGTTACCAAAAAATTCTCCAGTGACAGAAGTGGCTAAAAAGAAAGAAAGAAAGAGGAAAAAATAAGCAAAGCCCAAATGTTCAACTAAGAGCTTTCATCTTCAAATTGAAGGGGGGAACAAACCTGGGGACAATTTTCAGGGGAAGCAAAATTATTTGAAACATCTGAGGGAACTTCCCATTGGCGGCAGCGATGGTGCTAATCTTTCTCCCCACTTTTAACCCTTTTATTAAAAAAGTGTGTCCACGCCACATTTGTCAGCAGAGGAGCTTCCCTTGATCACTACCAGCTGGCAGATGCCATTTTTGTTCCCTGCAATGTCTCGGACGCAGCGTCATTCCAGGACATTATGAAACAAAAACAGAAGCCAACAGGTGGCAGCCGCCAAGAGCAGCTCCAATGCCTATGAGCAAGGGCACCAAAAAAGGTCTTAAAAAACCAAAAAGAAGACTGCCATTGCTAGCACCAATTCACAAAAGCCTGCAAATGGCACGTGGAATAGGGGCCATTTTCTTTCAGTCCTAGAGCAGAGGGTGAGGAATAAATGAAGGGTGAAGAAAAATGCTGACAACATTGCAACTGTGGAAGCATAAATATTTCATACGGTAACAAACTGTTTGATTTGGTCTAAGCAGGGTTTGTTTGTGTGAGGATTCACCAGGGCATTACCCTGGAACTTGTATTTGCTGCCAAGGCTCAACCCTGGAAAGCGCTCCTGGGTATTCTCTGGGTAGCAGCAGACTGCTCCAAGGCATCAGGGATTAGCAGCAGAAGATCCAAGGTCAGGCAACAATTATTTTCAGAGGCGCATGCGTTACATATCCTTGTTTCTTCTTTTTTAGAAATTCATATGGGAAGCTAGATGCTGCATGCAAATGTGCATAACAAAACCCCATCAGTTTTTGAAAAAAAGAAGAGCTTCAGGAACCTGCAATTTTGAGTGGAAGGACAGCAGAGGATGAAAGGCGCTTAATCCTTTCTCAACTGGCTCCAAATCCTCCTGTGGTGACTTTTCCAATTCTGAACATGTTTATTCTGCAAACATGCATCTAGAGCACATGGCGGGGGAAGCAGTTTGGGAGGGGCCCTTCTGAGCAGAAAAAAGTAAATAAAGCAGCTTACCCTCGTCCCCTGCTGCTACTTTCCTCAAAATTGCAGCCTCCTGGTGCTGCTTTTAATTTTAATTTTTTTTTTTACATACATACATACACATCAAAATTATCTATGAATCATCGGGTGCATGTTATCCAGAACAAGCATGAGTAGAAGTATGAAAGATGTGAGACACTAAATTTTAAGGAAAATGCAAAAATATTAACTATATTATGAAGGAAATCAGAATGTATATTTGAACGGAATAAAGAAGGAAGACGAACACTTTAGAGCTGGCAAAAAAGCATAAAAACTTACAAAATACCAGTTTCCTTAGACAAAAAAGCCTTTCCTCACTGTCTGGCATGATGTTGTATCTGGGCAGGGCCCCCAACTCCACTTGGTTTCATGAGTCGTTGTGATTTCAGCCATTTCCAGTGGGGTTTTTTTTTTTGGGGGGGGGGGTGACAGTGCACATGGGGCTGGTTTCCAGAGCTCCCAAGCAAATGTAACACCAGTACAAAGATGCAAGCAAAAGCAGACAGCTGACATCATGGCCAAAACCAGTTCCAGTTTTGGATCTGCCAAGAGATTGCTGTTTGAATTACCGTATTTACTCAAATCTAATGTGCTCCTTTTTTGGCCAAATCACGTTGCGAAAATTAAGGTGTGCATTAGATTCAATGGCACATTTACATTTACCAGCAAACAATTTTTTTGGTTTTAACGTTCTGAAAATTGAGATGTGCATTAATTTTGGTGGTGCATTAGACTCGAGTAAATATGGTTCCTAAATTCTTTCAGTTGTTTCAAAATCTTACCCAATTGAAATGAGCAGACAGAACATTAGCCAATGAGGGAAAGGACTAAAAAACTAGCCAACTTAAGAAAAGTAGGCAAATAAGCTTTTGAAACCTAGGTCACATCAACATCATACATTTAAAACATATTTAAAGCACACAGCTTTCTCCAATGAATCCTGATAACCGTGGTTTACCCTCCACAGAGCTACAATTTCCAGCAACCTCAAAAAATTACAGTTCCCAGGATTCTTTGGACAAAGCCAAGAAGATGGTGCGGATGTGACCAGAGCGGGTGCAGCCATGAGGCAGGTGAGGCTGCTGCCCCAAGGTGCTTCAGGGCTGATTTGGGACAATATCACAGTGATTTTGGGTGAGATTTCACCAAAAATTGACGTGCCCAAAATTGGCATTGATGGTGTCAGCCCTTCACCAGTGGTAGATGGGGCAGGTTGCGTGGCAGCTGCGGGAGCAGGTCAGTGATGGCAGGAGCCATGAAAGCAGGGCAAAGCAGCACTTCCTGTTCATCTCCAGTGGAGAAACGGGACCACGCCACTCCTGGAGGTGACCTTAATGTAAATGAGGTCTGTCTGTATGTGCGTAAGTGACAACGATTCTCCCTTCTGTGATTTGTACACGGGAAATTGAACACCCACATCAAACAGGTTGCTTGAGAATGGGCATAGTTTTAAGAAGCTGGACAGGTTAAGTTGGCCAAAGTAAGAAATTAAGCCAATTTCTATCAGAGCATCTAAGGTGTCCTCTTACCCTCTCATACACTGAATTCCTAATAAAAATATTATTTACTCTTTATAAAAGGATTATCACTCTTCCGTACTGCTATACTTTGTTTGTTCCTAAATTTATTGTTCTAGCCAAAGGCCATGACAAACTTGTAGCAATAGTATTACTAAAATAATACAGGTCATACATCCATAATATAAGCCAACATCCATGATGTTAAGAGAGAGAAGTTACCAGACACAACAAACTCAAATCCAATTTGATTTGAGATCAAACCTCTGAATTTCCACAACATTTTATAGCAATTTTATCTAACTCCCTTTCCCTGATTTTTTCAGCCCGTGTATAGAGGGCCACTGTCTGTGTTACAAAACTATTATTGTCACTCCAAAGAAACATCACATTTTCTGCTGGGGTGTGCTAGCTTGCTTGTGTGAACAAAGGCTTCAGAAAATGATCTCTTGGGTCTCTACATAAGGGGCCGGCTGGCAGATCACGAGTGATGTCTTCCACCTGAGGTCTGTCTGCATATGGGACCTTATTGTAGTGACCATCCAAGACTGCAGGGCATCACTTGGAAATGCAGCTCAATAGAGGCATTTCTTAAGGAAACTGGTGAGAATTTGTTCAGGTAACTAGTTCTAAAATGCTCTGTTCTCAGGAATGGATATCAAGGGGGAAATTGGTGTTTCTAATTAGTTGTAGGTCCCTTCTAGATTCTATCCAGAAGAGCAAATTCCTTAGTTGACACTTATCCAAGGTTAATGCTAACTTTAGTTCTGGAAAATGATAATAGTTTAAAATCCTAAAGACCCAAAAGGTCTTTATAATTGTGATTACTCTTGAAAAAAAAGGAGTTGCAGTGCTCAGGTACTGGAGGTACAAAGGATACTGGAGACAAACTTTTGTGTAACAGAATGGTATCTCATAAGATTGTGATGTTTCTCATATGTGCTACAAGAATAAGAAGCAAAGTTTTAAAACAGGGTGGTAAACCTCTAAAAGTTGCTGGATTACAAGTCCCATTATATCTGCCTATTAGCAGTGATGGCTGGGGCTAATGAGAGTTGGGGTCCAGCAACATCTTGAGAGCCACAGGTTAGGAACTCCTGTTTTAAATATTGGAGAAGTCAGAATTAATTACTAGTCGATACCTGAATGTTGTTTCCAATCCACCAATAAAACAGTGTAAAGTTAGCGTTTCTGGGAAAGATGATGGCTGTCAGGTTCACCTTCTGATTTTTGCCAGTAACAGGAACTACTTCTAGCTGTAATGCCTGCAGTGGAGCTAAAAAAAGTCCCTATCATTAATTAAGAAACTATTAATTTATCAAGCACTTCAGGTTCTGAAATCTTTAAACAATTCATCAGCAATATCATACTGAAGCGCTGAGAGACATAAGCAATGCATTTCAAGCAAATCCCACATTGCCAACAAGTTGAGGTAAATGGCCAAAGCCAAGTGGTTAATCACTTTCCGGCAGCACTTTCTCTTGCATGCTAGAATATATAAGAAAATGGTCACTGAATTAACTTTCATACAGAATTAAATTTGAGGTGCTCTTGCTTGAAAGTTCAGCATGTCCACTCATAGCGTTAAGGGACCCAAGAAATATTTGTGACACATTGAAATTTTCATCAAGAAAAAGAGAAGTGGATTTTATTATGCTTACAAGTAGGAAGCAGATTTCCAAAGCCCCTCATATCCATGTTTAAGCAGCACTGAACACACCAACTTTGAAAGGCCTTTAAGGCTTCAGAGAATGGAGACTCTATGAAGTAGCTTAGCCTTCTGCTTCGAGAAAAGGAGCTGTGCAACCCCCAAAATTGACAGACCAAGTTATAGTGCAACTCCCTAACCAGACTGAGCCAAAATATTGGCAGAGTCACTTTCAACACCCTGTGGGACCAGAGAGTATACAAAGAGATTTTGCTTCAGCTTCAGCTTAGTGGGATGGGGAAAGTTTCTCCATCTTGGCTAGACAACCTCAGGAATTGCACATCTGAATTTCTGCCAAGTCTAGGAAGCGTCACAGTTCCCTGGCTGAAAAATCAGCTTTCAGGAGGTTTTTGCAAAGATCCTTCTGTGTCCAAGACTTGGATGAAAAATAGACCAACTTTCAGGGGGTGCTTTATATGGTTAATAAAGAGAGCAAAGGGGGGGGGGGAAGTATAAGAAGACTGCTTTGGTGCAGCTCTGCTAAGTGGGTGAGGGTGTGATATCTCTCCATCATTTGCCTACCACTAGCTTCCTTATCCACCTCCTCTTTTAAAAGCTTAAGTCATGGTGACCGACTAGACAATCTCTGTTCCCACACCAGTTTGATGCTAGGGCAACAAAACAGAGACTGGTTCGAAGATTCAATAGCAAGAGCATCTGATGGACTTGTGTTACTGAAAGACTTTCCACACTATCTGTTTTGCATATCACCACAAAACAGACTGCACAAGAGGTACAACATTGACAAATAGTAATGTTGTAGCACCTAATGGTATGACCTAATGGTCAGGGGTCCCTTTCCCCTTTACCTAATGTTGTAGCACAGGGATTTGTGCAAAGCAGAGCTCATGCGCCACCTGTGTATGCTTCCATTGATTTCTAGCAGGTGGGCTTCGGTGCTGAACAGCTTTCAGGGATCCAGCGTACTGAATAAATGTGTCAGAGATCACATACGATGGACTTCTGGCAGTCCCTGACACACCAACACACCTTGGGTTCATAAACAAAAAGAGCACTTAGCTGGTCAAATTTAGCTGAGTCCCTGCTTCTTTCTGAAGTGACAAAAGAATTCATTTCACAGGTTGCCAAGACTGAACTATGGCAATAGTAGTATGGCTATGACTACTTCTACTGCTACTAAGGATGTTGATGACAAAAGACTAGAGAAGAATTAAGAAAAAGAGGTCAAGACTTACACTGAACCTGAATAAACACAACTGCTTCGTCTCGGCCTGCAGCATTCTCAGCTATCACTGAGACTCGGTAAATCCCAGGGTTTGCATAGCGGTGTTGTATGGGTTCACCTGTCAATGTGAGATTCACATAGATGGCCTTAACACCATCGCCAAGGTTCAGCTGATACTTGGTGTTTAAAATATCTCCCTATGAAAAGCCAAGAACAGCAAAAATAAGAGACAGGTAAAACCAAAACAAAGCCACACACACATTTGCATTCAGCTCCATCATAAAAACTGACACTGGGAAACAAACAGAGTTAGTCATCAGGAGGATTAATACTGCCAATTCTTTCATAGGGCAAAAGATGATTGCTTTCATCTCTTTTAATACATAGACATTTGGAAGATTATTAAATAAACCAGATGAAATGTGTGAGAATATTCCCTGGAATAATGCCTGTTCAGCATTCAGAATGTGGGAGTTCCTATGAATTTATCCATGCTTGGCTTGGATTCAAATGTCAGTGAGGACCCTCCTCAAAATGGGAATCAAGTCTTCCAACCCTCAAACTTCCTCTTCATGCTCAGTTTGGGACACTGTTTGGGACAGTGTCATGCAGAACAACAGAAGTAAATTAATCATCCAAGGCTCTCCCTCAGATTCAGATTTTTCTGATTGTTGTCCCCAGCTCAGGACACTTTGGAATGTTCCCCAACCAACCTGAGGGTCTAAAAAACTGGACAGTGAAAAGTTTATTCCGAGTTACATGAATTTCAATGGTGAGAATGAATATCTGGCAATATATCCTAGTCTTATTCCAAACTCTACCAACCTGTCATATTTTGAAACACCTACATCTAAGCCAATAAAGCCTCCAAACTACAAAGCCCACATGGGGGGTGGGGGTGGCTCAGCTGCTCCTGATCGCTAAAATATTATGCAGCAGCCCAGATAAGGTATCTGATAAGCTGGGCACAACACTAGAAAGAGATTCTCTCAGAAGCAAGAAGGCCCTCTCTCCCATTACACCAGGGGAAACAAGCCCAGTCACTCTCTCAAAACATAGATTTAACCCCTTTTTGATGTACACCATCAATCAATAAATAAATACATAATCCTCCTCTTCCTATGGAAATTCACCATTCCCACTGTGTGTTGATTCCACTAAAATACTGGATCTTGATGAGGAATGATCCATCAAAGAATACTGCCTATGGAGGGAATATTTCTTTTCTTTTTGTTCCTTGGAAGAAGCCCCTTCTGTTTCTTTTCAGAGGGTGATTCAGCATTGCTCTAGATCAGGGATGGGAAACCCTGTGGAACTCCAGATGTTGTTGGATCCCACCTCCCATTGGCCCCAACCAACATGGCAATGGGCAGGCATCATGAGACTCTGGTACCAGAATAGTGGCTGAGGAAGCACAACTGCAGTCCCGCACCCTCCACTTGGAACTGGAGTGGTTTTAGCAGCTCTTCCCCTGCATGGGGAACTGGATCAGAACTGGTGAATATGTGGGTTCCCTTTCCCAAGTTTACGCACTCTGTAAAGCTTTGTTACAAGCTCCACAACAAATATAAGCCCAGGAATTTGGGGTTTGCCCTATCTCCCCAGAGGTTTATATAGGGTCAGATGTCTTCTGGATGAGGATGTTCCTAGATTACACACCCTATCTTTGACTTTCCCTAGCTTATTTCACTCCGGGGCAAGGTATGCAATCTCACACAGGCATGTCCCCACCGCCACATTCCTTACACAGAAGGCAACTAGCAGTTGGCTCTTACTTCAACACTGGCCACAAGACAGCAGACTCCACTGCATCTGAGGGCAGCAGGCTAACCCAGGAGAGGACAGGACAGACACAGAGAGGAGAATGGGTGAAGGACTCAGAAGGAGTAGCTATAGGGGTCTGCTGCTACTCCTCCCTGCCCCCTCACCAACATTCCCCAACCTGAGGCAGCTGCATCATTTTAATTAATGCTAGGGTTGTCTTGCAACCCTTGTCCAGCCTTGATATCAGGAGAGGACAGAGAGTAGGGCTGCCTGTAGCTTGCCACTCCTGCTCCATCTCAAGAGAAGTGACTCTGCAGTGTTCATAACAGCATGGCCTTGAGGGGGGAAACATCGTGGGGGAAGAAAAATAAACCGGGAGTACTTTCTGGAAGAAGTGATATTTGGATAATCCAAACAAAGAGACATTTTCTTCCTAAAACATGTTAAGAAGAAGTTATGTGAAGACAGCAGAGGGGATTAATAGCAAAGAAAAGCTCTGCAGCAAACTTCCTTCCACATTAACTGGCAGGGCTGGATCTGGGAGGACAAGGAGTTTGAAAGGAATCTTTCCCCAGAAAGAATTGGCCAAGGTTCCCACCCCCCACCCAAGTGGAAACTCTATCCTGAAAGACTAAAACACATGTCCTGCTTCCAAATGAAAGTTGATCCCAGCTGCAAGGATCATGGGCAAGTCCGCTTACCCCCTTTTAGGTAGGGGTGCGGTGGCTTTGCAGGACGGCCAGCACCTCCACCACACTGACAATGAAGGGTCTGGTCCCTGCTGAAGCGTGAGCTTCGGTTCGTGCTCCCAGCTTGAAATCCTGCTCTGCGTCAGCCTGCCAAATTGGCCAATGGCAGACTGGCACACAGAGCTGGGCTCTCCAGGAGCGGGCTAGAGAGAACAATCAGGCTACCCTCAGGACCGCTCCCTGGGGATTTAAAGCAGCCCACGCCTGCCCCCGACACCCAGCTCTTCTTCGTTGGATCAGACCACCACCCACTCTAGTAATTTTGCATTTACTCATTGAATTGACCTTCCTATGGCTGCGGTAGCTGTTGTATTTTCATGGCTGGGTAGGAGAACTGGCTATGACTTGGAGGTTTTGCCTGCCTCGTAGCAATCATCACAACTTCAGCAGTTTAGGCATTGAGTAACCTTAATTGAGCAGGTGGCGCTGTGGGTTAAAGCCTCGGCGCCTAGGGCTTGCCGATCGAAAGGTCGGCGGTTCGAATCCCTGCGGCGGGGTGCGCTCCCGCTGCTCGGTCCCAGCGCCTGCCAACCTAGCAGTTCGAAAGCACATCCGGGTGCAAGTAGATAAATAGGGACCGCTTACCAGCGGGAAGGTAAACGGCGTTTCCGTGTGCGGCTCTGGCTCTGGCTCTGGCTCTGGCCAGAGCAGCGATGTCACGCTGGCCACGTGACCCGGAAGTGTCTCCGGACAGCGCTGGCCCCTGGCCTCTTAAGTGAGATGGGTGCACAACCCCAGAGTCTGTCAAGACTGGCCCGTACGGGCAGGGGTACCTTTACCTTTACCTTTATTGGAACCGTCAGCACCTGAATTAATATGCCTTTTCTTCTGTGGTTAACAAATATGAGGGCCTCAAGCCATTTCCCAGCTTCTATCCATTCACTAAGCAGATGGGAGACAAATATCTACAGAGGCAGGAAATTACAGTTACCTGTTCTTGTTTGACAATGAAGGTGACATCTTCTCCGGGCTTAACTGCAAGGCTCTCCCCTTTGATGCTTATCTGCAGTCCTCTGGGAGCAGTCAGAGGGCACAGATGCTGAGATACATTTTGCTGCAAATCCACACCACCCTCACATATATTAGATATAACTTTGCGATACCTGTAGAAAAAATGGAAATAGAGAGCATATCTAAGTGCACAATGGTACTGTACATCAAACACAGCATGCATCATAACTTGGAGGGATCTGATCTCTCCCCATGGATGAGGCAGGAGGAAAACAGAAAAAGAACCAGACCAAGGTAACCAACAGCACAATCCAGAAACACAGGAAGCTGTGTTATACTGAGCCAGACTGTTGGTCCATCTAGCTCAGTTTTGTTCAGACTAACCAGAAGTGGCTCTCCAGGGTTTCAGACAGGGGGCATTTTGACCCCTATCTGGAGATTCCAGGGATTGAACCTGGGACGTTTTGCAGGCAAAGCACTGGGCTATAGCTCTATTTGGATGTTAGTCCCACCAAGGTCAATGGGACTGGCTTCCACATAAAGCCACATCCACAACATGCATTCAAAGCAATAAGATACCCCTTCAAACTGTCATGGCTTCACCCAAAGAATCCTGGGAACTGTAGTTTGTTAAGGGTGCTGAGAGTCTTAGGAGACCCCTATTCTCTTCCCAAAGCCACAACTCTCAGAGTTCCCTGAGAAAAAGGTTTGTCTGTTAAACCAAACTGGGAATGGCTAACAGCAACCTTTCAATATCCATTTAGAAAGGCAATGGATTAACTGAAGAAAGCAAGGAAGCTATGGGGCTGCTTTCCACAGCAGAACACACGCCAAGTACTTACCCTGTGCTGCTTCTGTAGGCTTGCCCCAAGACACAGTCTTCAGGAGGAGTTTCAGGGTTGAACCAAAAGTCAGCAAAGCACGTGTTTGGCTCAGATTTTTGCAGTGCTGAACGCTCAAACCCATAATCACTACAGAACAACAAACAAGCATTAATCATGAAGTTGACTTGTCTTTACTATTAATTTGTGAAGTGTTATTTGTAGTGTACATGGCCTGGAGAGTACAAGTACACAACTGGCATCTTTTGTAGCCATTGGGAGGACATCTCATGCCAAGAGAAGCGGACACGGAGCAATGGTTCCAAACTACAAGAAAGAAGATTCCACCTAAACATTAGGAAGAACTTCCTGACAGTAAGAGCTGTTTGACAGTGGAATTTGCTGCCAAGGTGTGTGGTGGAGTCTCCTTCTTTGGAGGTCTTTAAGCAGAGGCTTGACAACCATATGTCAGGAGTGCTCTGATGGTGTTTCCTGCTTGGCAGGGAGTTGGACTCGATGGCCCTTGTGGTCTCTTCCAACTCTATGATTCTATGATTCTAAGTGTGTGAGGGTCAGCCAGCCCCCACCCCAGGGTCTCTTGTATGGCAGGAGTCTACTGAGCCCTGCAACCGGAATGCAGCCACAGGGCCCAGAGGACTCAATGCAAACAAACTGCCTATCACCTGCAAGCTCCTTCCCAAACCCAAGCAGGCAGTGTGGTGAGTAAAAAGGCTCTGGAAAGAATGTGTGCAATGCCTCTTTCCATTAGCGTGGGCTGGCCCTTCAACACTCCACGCAGGAACAACCTTTATATAAGGGCTGGTCCAGACCTGGGCAATAGGATTCTGGTCATGGCTAAGCCACAGTGTCCTGGGTTTCTCCCTAGTTTTTGTGGACGAAATGCAGGTGCCACCAGCTTGATCATTTGTGCTTGTAAAAGGACCATTGGTCTCAGCTGAAAGATGGATTTAGTGAGTTTCAGGCCATCACATGAGCTGCAATAGCCACCCTGCATCCAAGGCAGGAAATGTTCAGAGCTGAGTATTTAGCTACTTCCTGTCCTTACTCAGTCCATTTTCTGACTGACACAGGACCAGAGCAGCTAGGAGCCAAACACAACACAATCCTTTTCAACAAGCCTTTTAAGTGTTGTTCTTTATCCTGGCCTGTATCTGTATTGGGTTTTAACTGTTCTTACATATGGAATTTGTTTCCAATTGTTTGCTGTGGAATCACTGTGAAATTCATAAATTGAATCAATCAAACAAACAAACACAACAGCCCAACTGGGGGAGGCTGGGGGGGGGCACCAGAAATTGCTTGGGGTTGTGACTGAGACACTGCCTTTTCCGTCAAGTCCTCACAGTTACGAAATGCTGTTATAAGGAATCATAGAATCATAGAATCATAGAGTTGGAAGAGACCACAAGGGCCATCGAGTCCAACCCCCTGCCAAGCAGGAAACACCATCAGAGCACTCCTGACATATGGTTGTCAAGCCTCTGCTTAAAGACCTCCAAAGAAGGAGACTCCACCACACTCCTTGGCAGCAAATTCCACTGTCGAACAGCTCTTACTGTCAGGAAGTTCTTCCTAATGTTTAGGTGGAATCTTCTTTCTTGTAGTTTGGAACCATTGCTCCGTGTCCGCTTCTCTGGAGCAGCAGAAAACAATGCAGGCTTTCGCTGAAGCCTGGAGAGCAAGAGGGGTCAGTGCGCACCGACACCTCTAGCTCTCCAGGCTTCAGGAAGCTCTGCGCAACCCTCAGGAGACTGGCTCCAAGGGTTGCGCAGAGCTGCCTGCAGTCCCGGGCTCAGCGCAGCTCTGCGCGGCCATCGGGAGCCGGGCGCGAAGTCCTGCTCGGCTCCCGATGGCCGCGCAGAGCTGCCTGCAGTCCCCGGCTCAGCACACTTCTCCCCATCGCCAGCCCCACAAGCTCGGGGGACAGCGGGGAGGTGGAGCGCGCCTTCCCGCTGTTCCCTGACCTGGTTCTTCCAGCTCCGCACCTGGGGGGGGAAATAAAAATTTTTTTTCTTTATTTCCCCCCAAAAAAACTAGGTGCGTCCTATGGGCCGGTGCGTCCTATGGGGCGCAAAATACGGTATTTATACTTTATTTTCAAATGCCCTATATTGTTTTCAAAATCTGTAAGGTACCATGGGGGTCCTTTAGAACTGAAAGGTGGGGTATGAACTCTGGTAACTCTGACAAATGCATAGGTGGGGTAGAACAGCTGGAGATATGAAGTGTTGACTATTACTACTACTATTACCAGAGAAGCTCCAGAGAAGCGGACACGGAGCAATGCCTCCAAACTACAAGAAAGAAGATTCCACCTAAACATTAGGAAGAACTTCCTGACAGTAAGAGCTGTTTGACAGTGGAATTTGCTGCCAAGGAGTGTGGTGGAGTCTCCTTCTTTGGAGGTCTTTAAGCAGAGGCTTGACAACCATATGTCAGGAGTGCTCTGATGGTGTTTCCTGCTTGGCAGGGGGTTGGACTCGATGGCCCTTGTGCTCTCTTCCAACTCTATGATTCTATGATTCTACCACCACCACATCCTCAAAGGAAAGCTAGAAATAATTTTCTCTTTCTAACCAGTGCATAACTACCACTTCTGTTAAATATTAGGGTTTTCAATAAGATTAATACAGAATATGTAGTTAAGCCATCACAAAGACCTATAGAAAAGCTCACCATGAGAAATCAGAAGGGCTACACTCACAAGCTGTGGAAGTGAGTGCTGATGTGAAGCTTCTTCCTTTAATGCACCACGAGGAACTCTTCCTCTTCCGAAAACTTCTCCGCTGACCCATGATGCAGGGGTCGCCCTGAACATTAGAATGTGAACTCTCATAACTACCAGATAGGATTAAACGTACAAAGGTTGTTTGTTTGTTTGTTATTTACCTACCGCCCTTCATCCAAGGATCACAGAAAGGTTTACAGTATAAAAAACTAAAATACATAGCATAATAACAAAGAAAACCATGAAAACACCCACACACATTCAGTTTAAAAGGATTGTTTACTTAACTGAAGGCCTGGTGCCTAAAGAAGGTTCCCTGAGGAGAGCATTCCACAAGCGGGGAGCCACCACAGAAAAGGCCCGCTCTCACATTACCACCTTCTGGATTTCAGGCTTTATAGGTCAAAACCAGCAATCTGAATTGGCCTACATGGCTTTTAATAATGCAGACTCTCTCACCTTAGCTAACAGCTAGCCAATTCTCTTTAGCACTTAAAAAAATAGATTTTTAAATGGTTGACATTAGTAGAGGTAATATTTGATTTATACTAATCAATGCTGGTGACTCCTTAATGGCCAGCTACCAACCTGAATTTCTGTCAGGCTGCTTCCAGTGGCCCCTGGCTGGTTGCCCAGGAATGTACAAAGACACGGAAATGTTTCTTACGGTTTGCCTTCAGTATTTACAGAGAGGGGTTATAGAAGCCAGCCTCTTGGATAATGGCTCTGTCCCAAGTGAATCTCCACCCCGCCTCCCCCACTTTCTCATTCGTCATTTGCATCATCTCTCCAAGTGCCTTCTGTCTTTGAGCTCTTTGCTCTTCTACTTTCAAGTCTTGCCGGATTCTGGGAGATGGAGTGTCTGGAATGTTTTCTAAAGACACTGTGTCCATCAGTTGTGTCCCGTCCCCCCCCCCCAGATGCTTCCTCTTCCTCCTCCTCTTCTCCCATTATTTCCCAACTTTCGCCCTCATTGCCTCTGAGCTGTGACCTCCCTTAAACCCTTGTTGTAAATCTAAACTGTCCTTCTCTTCCTCCTCCCTGGGAGGGTCGGGATGGGGAGGCCGTCTCCACCATTCCTCCTCTGCCCAGTCCCTGACAATTTCTGGGAATAAACAAGACACAGATTTAGAAACCCAAATAACATCCAAAGGTAGGGAAAATTCTGCCCACAGGCTGGGTGTGGCTTATGAGGCTTCCCCATCTGGACTGCAACCTCCCCTCCCCACAGTACAGTAATGAGGCTTCAGAAAAAGTATCTTACTGGAACCAACAAGTGGCTTTTAAAGTCTAATTACTCTAGGAGTCTGTCTAATTACTGTGGCAAGCTGGCTTTGTTTGAGGGGGGCACAGATAGGGAGGAAATGGTTAATGTGTGCTGTGACCCCTGTGGAAAATTTCCCCACAACACAATTAGGCATGAAAAAACTTCCTATTGAATCCGAGGCATGTCTACTCAGAAGTAAAGGCTGAGTTTAATGGTACTTACTCCTTAAACTGCAGGGTAGGACTGCCGCCTTAGTGTTAAATACATAAGCTGCTTTGAGCCTTGGAATCAAATGTTCCCTACTTCCCTTCCTCTACAAGAGGAGGAAATTAAAAAGTTTTCAATTGATGTTTATAACAAACTGCAGTTTCTTAGTTTGTCTGAAATTAGAAAACTGTAGTTTTTACAGATCATAGTTAGTTAAGAAACCAAGATATTAAACCAGGATGACACCATGACTTATTAAATAACTATGGTTTGTGCAAACCACCACAGTTTTCTGTAATTATATGAAACAGGCAACTGCAGCTTGTTATATCTAGACCATGAATGGAAGCTTTACATATCCACCCTTTAGAAACCAAAGTGGGAGGCAGGAGAGGGTTCACCCTGGTTTGTACATGTAACACTGAATCAGACCAGTGTCACCAGTTGTGGCAGCGACTATTTTATACCTGTAGATTTGTCAGGTCCCATGATTCATAGTCGTCATCGGTGCATTCTCGAGGAAAAGAAGGGCGGAAATCTACCTTCACTAACTCCCAATCTGAGCGGAAACTAATGTGTCCAAAGATTCTAAGAGAAAGATCAAAAGCTTCAGAATTAGATTTCAGTTAAACAGGGGATAAAATGCAGGAGAGTAACACCAATCAATAAGTTCTATTTTGGCTGTTGGGTGTAAAAACGTACGTTGCATTTTCAGACTCTTTTAGTGGTCACAGTATTTTGTGTACAATTCTACATATTAGTGACAAATTGTGTCCCTATCCCTCCCTTCACAGTGCCTGAGCAGAATCAGGGCTCATCCACGCTTCCATTTGCCCCACTGATGTCTCCATGGTTTAGCTCTGAATCAGAACAAACAGCAATCAGGGTTTTGGGAAACTGCTCTTACTCATGCATTCTGGGCAGAGAGTCCTTGTCACTAGGAAAGATATACAGGGGCAAGTGGTGGCCAGTGTCTCCTCCTTCCCTGCCTGTATCCTTGTCATCCTCAACAGCCTTCTCTGCCCATCTCTAGGGGACCTTCAGAATTTTCAGAAGTGAGAATCTGTGTTGCCTGTGGAGGCTGATGTGATTCTTGTAACATGTATGTATACCCAGGTGTGTGCATGCGCACACGCGCACACACAAACAAGGAATGTCTTCTAAAGGCAACTTCCAACTTTCCCCATGCAGTTTGTGTACTGGTGCAGTAGATTCTACTTACGTCATGACTAAAGTCTCATCTCCAGGCTCACTGAGTAGGCCATCAACAAAAACGGAGATACTGGTGAAGTTATGAGTGCTCCATGTTTGGCCTTCATCGACACTAAACCTGTAAATGAAAAACATATTGTTTCTTATTTATTGCAGGTGTCATTTATACAGAATGGTTTGAAAATAGGTACTGATCATCACCACCATTAGAAATAATTAATTAAGCCATAGGACTTTAAAAGCCCATAGTAGGTGAGTTGTGAATGTACGCAAGGAGGATGCATGTATTTTAATTCTTAGGTGCAGATTTTGCTGAGTGATTTTATTGTACTGAACCTTTTGGAGTTTTGTCTATATGCCAATAAAGGTTTGAGACTGAATGTACTGAATCCATCCGCCATGGAGGAGGAAGACAGCAATGAAGGGAGAAGGTCACAATGTGTGGATGCCTATTTTGGTTGTTATCCCAGTCAACTAAATCTCTCCACCAGTACATTTCCCTCAAACAACCATATCAGTTCTCCAAATTAGAAACTTGAAATCTTCACATTCCATTGTAGAATAGCATGTCTTGCACACTGCACCAGTAAATCAATGACTGATAAGCACCCCAGAGGAAAGAACACAGAATTTGCCATGCATAGACAAATTATGGTGGTTTCTCTCTGAGTCACAACAGCTGAAGGGATTCAGCCTATAAAAAGAGATGAGACTCAACTATAGGGAATAGTGAGACCTAAGAATATGTGTTCAGTTGTGCTATGGATGTCACTACTTGTTTTAGAATAAAGTGTTTGTGATTTACTTCTGTCTTGATTCTTAGACATACATGTAAATATTTCTTCCAGCATTATAACATCTACTCTGGTGACCTGCTGTGGAAGTTCAGCTTCACATATGATGAAGATGTCCATATTGTTACAAAAGTCAGGTGCCTGCCCCTCTCTCTGTGTTCCTTTGGAAAGTAGAAGACATGGCGGAGACTGTTGTGCTTTACGAAATATTTTTTCCCCACCTATTTACACCTTCAGTCTGCATGGAGGAAGTCCAGATCTTACAGCATGGCCCACAGCAGTGCAGGCAACCTTTCGTCTCCCTCTCCAAGATGGATTTTCACAATCCTTCCTCCTTCTCTCTCCCAGCAACCCCTTGCTTGAAAACTTCATTTTCCTGTCCCCTCAAACATGCACCCCATCAACCTCTCACCCCCGCAGGCTAAAGGATTCCTCTCCTCAATGGCCCATCAACACTTTTTGCCATGTTAGGTTTGTTCTTCACTAAGCCAGCCAGGCTGGTTTGCATAAGCCAACCAAGGAATTCCTTTGCAACTTGTATTCTCCTTTCATATCACAAATAACCCAAACCCTAGCATTTGTTAATTTACCTTACATCTATGACACCATTCAGAGTGCCAGGCATGGAGGTCAACAACAAAGATACAGGCTGCTCTAGACAGATGGAAGCATTACACTGTAAGCTGCAATTTAAAAGTTGGTGTTAGCACCTCTCCTCCAGTAAATCAACATGGTGGGTTTTATATTAGTCCAGAGTCTGCAAATTTTCTCATATATGTGCTTATCCACACTTACCTTTTGCTCTGTTCTTTCCAGGCACAGGTCCGCATTTAAAAGCTCCATGTTCAAATGTGATTTTTTCTTGCCTCTAAGCTTTCCCCACAAAAACCCACACTTTAGTGCTTAACCAGAGCAAACATCAATTCGGGTTTTCTGCAGACTGCTGTTTGCTCTGATTGAGCTTTAAAGAGCAGATTTTCACATGGACTGTGCCTGGAGAGAGCAGAGGAAAGGTAAGTGTGGATAAGCTCTATATTTTTCCAAGTCCTATAGTATTCTGGAGAATCCCAGGTTTATGCACTGGCCGAAGCTGCAGGAGGTTCCCCCCCCCACCCACAGTTTAAGGGCCTTGCTAGACAGGACACTAAACTAGACGGTATGTTGTTTAAAAAACTTCAATTAAGGGCAGGTGTGGGAGCCGTTTTCATTGGGATTGTGGCTTGGGGAGAGGGGCCAACTGAACAGTGTAGACAGAAACTGTACGATCTCACATACCACTCTCCACAACTGCTGATAAGTTCAGAGAGAGAAACTTCTATTAAGGCGAAAGGGAGCTCCATTTTCCTCATGGAGCTAACAACTGCTACAGGGGAGAGAGATTTTCATTGTGATACAGTTCTGATGAAAATCACACTGTGCACCTGTTATTGTTTTTTTGAAAGATGCAGCAGCAAGTGATTTAGTGCAATGTCTCTTTTGGCTCCAAGTGTGTACTCAGACCTCGCATTCTCTAGTATCTATCAGTAGCTTCTCTTTCATCCCCACCTTTAAAAAACAGAATTCATGAAGAATTAGTACATTCTGGAATCCTGCCTAACTCAAAAGCTTGGTGTAGGGCTCTACACTAAATACAGAAGCACAGGGCTGCAAAGGAGTCTCTAGTTCCCATCCAAACCTGCAGCCTATTCCAAGGTCCCCCAAGTGCCAGCCCTATGCAGGGTGACCCAGGCTATCCAGTCCAGCTTGAAACAAATTTTCTCATATAACTCAAGGAATAATTAATTTTTAAAAATTTGAATGACTCAAGGAAATATTGCCAGCAACGCAAGAAAACAAAGCAAGCACTGCACAGAAACATGACTCAGCTGCTTTAACCTGGGGGGCAGTCCTTCACAGGCTTAACCCCTACCCACTGTAACACTATTCAGGTGATCCTCATGCCTACAATGAATATTTATAGAAGGGGAGTAGGATGGTAGTGATGTTCCACCCCTCAGCTACTCAACTTCACAATACGGTCTGTGCAGCATGCATGTATGCTTTGTACATGTGCCTGGGTATCCTACAAAAAGTGTGATGATCATCTTAGTGAGTAGAGTTCATATCTTACCTAAAGGAGGTTTCAGTGGGATCAAAGCACTGCCCATTCAGCATCCTGCCTCTGTCTGCAACAGACTCTGATAACCCAGAGGAAGGATGCTCAACAAAAAGCCTGCCTCATCTATGAATGATCTTTGTATCATTCAGAGAGGTCCAGTGTTTATTACTGCATCAATATAACCAAACCATCATCTTTGCAGAGCAAATATTAGATTAGTAAATTCCTGGAGGGAAAAACTCATATCAACCAATGGAATAGACTTGTTCCTGAAAATGCGGCAATGGAAGTTTACTGTAGAATTACTTGAGTATTTTCAGTGGAATAGAGGTGTCTTTGATGGCCACAATCACTCCACCATGATCCAGATACAAGATGTGATGCTCCTCTTCAAAGACCTAGAAAGCAGGGGGGAAACCCAATAAATGACCATGCTTTGGGCTGGGGTGGGGAATGTATTACTAAGTATCCCATGCTATATATTTAATTATTAATGAAATGTGTTGACCAGTCCTTAAAACACTGAAATGGTTACACATTTCCTTGAACTGACTGTATATTGTGCTAGACTTGTTTAAATACATAAGAAATGTTTGAATATATGGGGTGGAATTCTGTGTCTATGGTGCTTATTCCATCACAGCAAGCATTCTATTCGGAACAATCTCCCCTATCCTCCCCCAGCTCGCAGCTATGTGAGGCTCTCCCAATCTTTCAGAGCAGATTGCGGTAGGGTGAATTGCATGAGGCAAATGTTTGCACTGGTCACTTTATATTCCAACTTTACCAGAAGCAATCCCCCAAGGAAGAGTGGTAGGGATAGCAGTGTTAGTCTGACTAGGGGAGCTCTACAGCAATAATATGAGAAGAGACGCCTGCGCCAGTAAGGAAAGGGAGACAGCAATCTACACACGAACACAACATAACAGATTCATTTTCCTTACTTGTCTCCAGGTTTTGCCACAGTCAGATGTTATATACATTTCTTCTTTATATTCAACAAGCTGGGCACCCAGATTGCCTGGGAACAAAGGCCAAATAGGCAAAGGTTACTCATGGTTATTTGTTCTGAAGCACAAGAACCCACCTACCCCATAAGCACAAGAACCCACCAACCCCATAAGCAAGGGGCTTTCATCTTATGATGAGAATTAGCCTCACAAAAGCTGTGAAAGGCTGCCTATGTCTTCCAGGTTCCCAACAGCAACCCCAACACCCAATAATGAGTCAGGCAGTTCTGAAGAATTACATTTAAAGACTTTACAATTACCAGACCATTTAACTGCATGACTGAAATGGAATGACTAGTGGTCCAAGTTCTGTCTCAAAGCAGAATATCTTATTTCCTCTGCCAGGGGCTTGCTCAACTTTGGCTGCAGAGAGCTGCCCTTATTCTCTCTCTCTCATGTTAAAGTAATCCCTTCTTGGCATAGTCTCAGTGCTAAGTTGCATTAACTATTCCCTCTCCTTGTATGAGAGCCTCTTAAAAATTTGCATATGTCATTTTAATAGCAGTAGCAATAGCAATAATAATATTTATACCCTGCCCATCTGGCTGGGTTTCCCCATACACTGGGCGGCTTCCAACACATAAAAAGTCATTTTAATCATTTATGTTGATTAAGCATGCCTGGTTCCACATATATGCATATTCCTCACTGTTACACCCCATACACTGGCTGATGTAGAGAAGTACTTTATGAGAACGTAAGAACATAAAAATAGCCTGCTGGATTAGCCTCTCTCCTCCAGTGGTTTCCACCCACTGTTAACTGTGGATAGCCATCCTAGCCAGTAGCCATTGACAGCCCCCTCCTCCTTGAATTTGGCTGTCATGGGCCAAGAGTCTGCTTCACCTGCTGAGCAGCAGCCTGAAGGAACGGAAACACAGAGAGGGACTGTGTCTCTACTGGGGAGGCTGGGGACATTCATCGTTCCTGACCAGACCTTGCTGCTTCTTACTTCTCGTGACCTTGGACCCTCGGCTTTCTTGACTCCCAGACCATCTGACTATGTGATACTCCTGACCTTAGGACGGGACTGGACCTTGTATACAGACTCTGCCTTTGGGCAAGGACCCCACTGAGACTTGGCTGGTTGGCTGGCTTCTCCCCCGACTAAGCTCTGCCATGGCTGGAAGCACAGGACCACCACAGTCTAATTCTCTTTTAAAGCCATCTAAGTTCGGGACGCAGGTGGCGCTGTGGGTTAAAGCCTCAGCGCCTAGGACTTGCCGATCGAAAGGTCGGCGGTTCGAATCCCTGCGGCGGGGTGCGCTCCCGCTGCTCGGTCCCAGCGCCTGCCAACCTAGCAGTTCGAAAGCACCTCCGGGTGCAAGTAGATAAATAGGGACTGCTTACCAGCGGGAAGGTAAACGGCGTTTCCATGTGCGGCTCTGGCTCGCCAGAGCAGCGATGTCACGCTGGCCACGTGACCCGGAAGTGTCTCCGGACAGCCCTGGCCCCTGGCCTCTTAAGTGAGATGGGTGCACAACCCCAGAGTCTGTCAAGACTGGCCCGTACGGGCAGGGGTACCTTTACCTTTACTTTACCATGTCATCTCTTACTTGCCTTTTCTCTAAACTAAAAAGCCCCAAGCACTGGAACCTTTCTCCATAGGGGAGTTGCTCCACCCCCTTCATCACTTTGTTGTTGTTTTTTTTACTGATACTTTTAAAATATTTCTTGTAAATCGTTTAGAGGTTTCATTTCAATCAACATTTTGTTAAATAGAATAACTGTATAATGCAAATAGGGCCACAGTGTTCAGGCTCAGTATGGAAGACGAAGGGCTGCCATAATTAGTTATCAAATATGCTAAGCCCCTCCCAAACACAGCACCCCAATCCTGGAATGCACTCTACAAATTCACCCCAATTTTTTATGGAACATAGCAGGATGCAATTCTGATTAAACTGAGTAAACTTGCCTAGGACTGGGCTGTATGGCAACTTTGTATAAAACCACACTCACCACTATTAATTGCTATATTTAATCTAGTCTAATGAGCTTTTTTGTTATTTCCTCTGGGACCTTTCCAGGAATAGAAATTTCCTTAGTCATCCTTTTTCTATTTGCAACTAATGCAAGTGATGTGCATTTCTTACAGAGGTGCCCTTTTTTTTAAAAAAAAACCCTTAACTTTCATTTCATTATTTCCCTTAATTTTAGTTTTCAGATGGCAAGAGAGTTTTACTTTGGTCCTTCTAGAGGTTACCATTCCCGCATCTCTCCCCCCCCCCCCCAGAGATGCTGTGTTATTTAAAATAGCAGACAACATTTTTTCACTGGAATGCCCCAAGACAATGTAAAATTCAGAGCATTTCTTAAGGGTGAGGGAGAATAACAGCTATGAGGATGGGTCTCTGAGGTTAGCTCACGACCACTACTGCCACTCCTGAAGGTAAGCCCCCAACTCTGAATGGTACCAATTAAGAACAAATAGATACAAATGTGAGAAACAAGAACAATTTTCATTCACATTCTTTTGATACTCTGTGTATTCTGTTTCAACAAATTAAAATTGAACTGAATGAATCCCATTTGATTTAACTGTTAATTCATTCTGAAAAGAATGCCCAGGCTTATTAAGATCAAGGACAAAATTAGTTTTTCTCCAGGCTTCTAGGAGGAAACTGGTTTCCCAGGAGTTCTGCCATGACAGAAAAGAAACTAGGGAAACTCACCCGGCCTGGACACTTACTAGGTCCTGCTCATCTGAATTAATTTGGGATTAACAATGTATACATGAGCCTCATCATTGGTTGGCCTCATCATTGTTTGGATCAAAGTGGCTAAGTATCATGTCGCAACTTTCCTTCTTTGTGAAGTCAGAAATTGAGCAGTCTCAGTAATTCAGGCTTGCCCCGAGTCTCTTCTTCTGAGCTGAACAATGGTCCCACTGTATCGCGTTGGCTTCCGCCTGTTTCTAACAACCCATCCTCTGCCTTTACTTTCCGATTCTGTTCTGGCAAGCTTGTGCTACATCAGTGTCTACTTCCTTGAAATTTATTCTATAGACAGTAAGTCTATACAAACAAACAGTAAGTTTTCATATAATTATGAAGGTCCCTATGCGGCCAGTTTAGTTTTCTGCCATTCTTTCCCCTCACTAGTGTGTGTCGCTGGTATCACACTTCAAAAATGAAGCACTTCATTCCACAGGGATTTACTTTCTTTCAGTGCTTGTAAAAATCCACTTTCTGAAATACAATTCAATATATTTTTTTGCTGTTTCATCTTCTGTCTTGATGCCTATGTTGACTGTCTCCTCCAAAGTGACTTCCTATTGGTCAAACCCAGAACTTTAATTGCACAGCCTCTGGCTGCCTCTTCTGACTACCAGAGAACAGAAGGCTTTTTGCAGAGGCTGCTGCCTCTCTCTCGACGCCTTCAAGAGTAACTTTCCAGATATGAAAGACACCCCATTTCACTTCAGTAGTAAGAACCACATTTTAAATTCTAGTTTGCTCCTCGAACTGGTATAAAACAACACATATGACTAACAGGAAGCCACTAGTTGTCTCTTGCTGGGCTGCACAATTTACTACAAGCATCAACACAAAAGTTGGTGTTTTCTGATCAGTTGCTGAGCTTGCATCTTCATCCTACACTTCGACAGTGGTCCTACACTTATTGTGTTCTGGCCTTGATCACGCACATGCCTCTAAGTTTGTAAGACCAGGAACATAAAAAAACACTGAAAGCCAGTCCAAGAAGCAAAGTAAAGAAAGATCCAGGGTACAAATGCATGCAAGATTCTCCAGTTGCAGGACCTCCCTTCTATGTGCCATGAGGTCAGGTGAGGGGGGGGGGGCTTGAGCCAAAGGTCTGTTCCCAATCTCCCTGCACACAGAAGTGAGGGTGGAAGTAAGGCCTCAACTGGTTCTCAGAATTATTTTGTGCAAAATCTGAGGAGAGAATGAGGTGCTAGAATTCTGCACTATACTGCTCCAGACTGCTTTGAATGCTCCAACAGAACAAACTCAGGCATATTAAAGAGAGGGCTATGCCTTCTGATATGCTAGCTTTTGATACACCTACTTAAAAAAAAAGTAATTAATTTTGGGTCCAGGGAGCATTCAAAAAGATTATTACTCTCACCTGCTGCATAAAGTGATTATACACATTCTGCACTAAAATGCTATATGTGATGCTCTGTGGAACACCCTCCTATCAGATGTCAAGGAAATAAACAACTACCTGACTTTTAGAAGACATCTGAAGGCAGTGCTCAGAGAGGCTGGGGAACCCAGTCAGATGGGTGGTTATATAAAATATAAAATAAAATAAAATTATCATTATCATCATCATCATCATCAGGGAAAGAGCTCATCCACGCTTCTGTTTGACCCGTGCCTAGAAAGCAAGGGTCCCAGTGGTTTTCCCCTTGCCCTGCTCCTTTCCAAAGGAATACCTGCTCTTTAGCAAAAGATCTGAACAAATGGCAATCCAGGGGAAACCTGAAGTGCCGTTTGCTCCAACTGAACACTAAAGAGTGGTTTTCCCTAGGGGAAAGCGGCAGGAGAAGAGGAAGTGTAGATAAGTCCAGGGTTCCCTGTGACCTCTAAAGGGCTTTGCCTTTTGTGTCTTGTTTTTAAATTGTAGGCTAACTTGTTTCTTTTTTCCTTTTCCTTTTAATTCATACAGTGCTAGTGCAACTTCAGTCACTTTCAAAGTAATTAATAATGAACAGATTTGCATTCAATATCCATTCATTTAAATTTTTTGACTGAGAGGAAGGGAGGATTGGAAAAATTATGTGAAAAACACTTCCATCGTGAGAATGTAATTTTTAATCCTGTTTGGCGTTGCTGGTGTTCCCTGTTTTTCTCCAGGTGGTTGCTACAGTCTCTTTCCTGGTTTAGTCACATGTGTGATCCAAGCTAAGCAGGAGCAGGTTGACATCACTACACTACAGTACATAGCCAATAATATTTGGCAAAGTGCTATCACTGAAGGGAAATGAAGTCAACTGAGAGAGAGGGCAAGAAAAAGGTAGTGCACTGAATAGGCAAATATTTTTTCCCAGTGGCTCTGATGTTGTATCAATGGCACTTTTGGTTCACCCCCTGCAAGCAACACTACAGTGGTAGGGCCTTGGGAAAGTGTCTGCAATCAGTTACTCCAGGTGTGGAGCACTAAGGGAAAGAGCCAGGTTGTTTGTTCAGACGGAGCTGAATCGCCTTACACCAAGCTAGGGCAGCAGAAATTTATCATGGATAAATTTATTATGGCAAAAAGCATTTGCATGAACTTGGTTAATTATGTTCCACAATATCTCAGTCTGTCTTCAAACTTCAGTTAATTCATACGTGAACTACAGTAGTGAAGAGGAGGAACAGACAGATTCAGTCCTTCACCCCCAGCTTCTGCCTCCCACCCCTGCTCCCACCCCACTGTCCCATCTCCCCTTCTGCTCATGGGTTGTTTCTCTTGCTCCCACTGGATGTTCTGCACTCAGGGCAAGAGTGCAAGGGCTGTGAGTCTGTGAACTGCACAGCGTCATGTGGCTTCCCCCTGGGCTCTCTCCCCCCCTCTGGGTGCAGTGCACTTGGTGCTCAACTTGCCTGGAGAAAGAGGGGGACACAATACTCCACACAGCACCCAGTGGCTCCCACTTTCCTCCCACTAAGTGCTTGCTGCTGCCACTACCTCTTCTTTTCCTTGTCAGGAATAAAAAGAATTAGATACACTGCCTTTTCCTCTCCACCTAGGGTGTGGCATCTGTGGTGATGGCATCAACAGGTACAGCAAGGTAAAAGCAAGACAGAGGAGAGAGCCCCATCCTTGGTCATTTCTGTGCTGCTTAATCCTTCAAGCACAATGAAAATAATATGCACACGTGAAGTAAGTTAACTGCTTTATATGGATAGATAATATGCAATGGAGAATTGGTTAAATGTCATATAATATTATGTAACTTTTTGATCAATGAACACCAAACACAAAGTGCACTCTCTTTTTTTACCTGCCCCCATTATGAGTCCTGGTGCTGTATCCTTGGTATGAACCATTCCTGACACATATGGATTGTCTGGCCAGCGGAGATGGAGGTGAAGGTGGCAATCAGGCTATAAAGATAACAAAGAAAAGTCTTTGTTTTTAGCAGAATGGCAGGAATGCCTCTAATTTTTGAAACAGCCACACACTATGGGTAAATGGTATGTAATGACAGCTCTCTCTAGAGACAAGGGTAATTATTTCATGAAGACACACTATTAGTACAGCTACTATTTCTGCTTTGACTACTGCTCCTGTGCTGATGTAATGTGCATTAATGCCAACAGCACAGTGAAGCAGACCCTGTACTGAGATAGTACCCTATTGTATCTCTACACTCTTAGATTTTGGTGGTCTTTAAAAAAGTCACCCATCCTTTGCTTAATCAGACTGAAATTGTAGCAGGAAAAAACATCAAGACATAATCAACTAACTAACCAGCAAAAATGTGTTGTCACAGGGATGTTTTACATAGTCACCATAGTGACTTTGAGAAATATATTTTAAAGAGAATTCTCCTAGTTCAGGGTAATTCCATTTATACTTCTTTCTGCACTGGGATAAGACATATCTCCCATATATATCTGACAACCCCGTGGTTTTCTACTGTATCTAATTTCTTCCTCCAGGTTTGGAAGTGATTGCGATTATTACAAGTAAATAAAGAAGATTCATTGCAAAATCAAAAGTAATATCCCTGTTACTCACACCCTTCTGCTTCCATAAAAATAAAAATAAAAACCAAGGGTTAACCAACCACATTTTTCCAAAGATGATAATGTGTGGTCATCAGTTGTAAACTATGCTTATTCTTATTCACAATTTATTTATCATTGATATTTCTATCCTGCTCTTCACCCTAAGAGTGCATCAATAGAAATAAAAAACAATAATAATCAAAATCTGTAATAGAAACATTACATTTCCAAAAGAAAGATCCACAGTTGATGATTAGAGGATCTGACGAAAAAAATATTTTCTGCATTTTTTTCCAACAAAGAATCACCCTCTCAGTCATTCGCTGGAGTCACTTCAAGCTTAGATCTGGGACTTCACAAATGTATTAAGGGAGGGGTCATCTACACTTCTGATTGTCCTGTGTCTAGAAAGTTTGGGTCCCAGCAGCTTTCCCCTTGCCCTGCTCCTTTCCCAAGGGAAACCCCACTCTAAATCAGAGCAAACATCAATCCGGAGAAAACCTGTAGTTTGTTCCAGCTGAGAACTAAAGATTGGTTTTCCCTGGGGGGAAGCAATTGGACAAAAGGAAGTGTGGATGAGCCCAGATATTGTGATTTTCACAACTCTTTTTTTTAAAAAAGGCTCCCATTAAAATTTATCAGAGAATCTCTCCTAACAGACACATATCTGTATGCAATTTCTCCCTACACAGTGCATACATTATTTTCACTAATATATGCATTTATATGCACACTTTACCCCCAGTAAATGCATTTTTGTACATACCACTTGGCTGTAGAATGGCATTGCAAAATATCAATTGCAAAAGCGTGCATTTCAAAGGATGACTGCATTTCAATGGATTGTTTCAGAATGTGCTAATTAAGTGGGGGGGTCAGGGGGTTATGGCCCCGCGTGCACAATTTTGAGGGGGTGCAACCCTCAGGCCCAGTTTTAAACTCATTGTGAGTACTCTGGCATGATTCCAAAATACTGGCTCTAAATGCCAATGACTCTGGAGATGAGTCACAGCACCTTTCAGTATCTTAACTTGGAAGCCCAGGGTGGGTGTTGTGCCTCAACTGGGGATCCAGAAAGAGAGTATGATGTTGGGTTCTTTCCCCCTGCCCTCAGAAAGACCACAGGTGCCTAAAGTGTGTGCAGAGCCAGTTCCTTAGCACTCAACCCGCTGCATCCTTGGCCAGGAGCTAAACTAACTCACAGATTTGTCCTGTACTGTTGCCCCCAGGCAAGGGGCATCAGCCAGCCAGCCTTCCCCCTGCACAGCCCCCCCTCCAGTCAGTGGGGGTCGCTCTGGCATCATCGGAGTTGGTAGTGTCCTGGTCTAGGACACTATCGGGGGGGGATAGCAACAATAAGCAATGGTGAAGTAAAATGGTACAATGCTGACATGATGGAAGTCTCAGCCCCCAGTATCTGCCAGCCTCTGGACTATATGCTTGAAGCAAGTGGGTGGGGCTTGAGCCAGACATGGGATTCTCTTCAACTTACCCTTGGCTGGCGCAGGAGTGCTAAAGGCAAAGTTTCCTGGGCACCATCAATGTGGTAGGAAGGCAGGAAGCAAAGAGAAGCCCACTGCTACTAATGCTGCCCATTATTCCAGTTTCTCAATTCTCACTAGAAATGGCTGCCTGTAGAGGGACAGTCTCTCTTGTCTTTCTCTGTCGTGCTTAGTTCAGATGAATTTATGAAATTCAGTTTCACACCAGATCTCAGGAGGACCCAAGCACTTCTAATCATTATTTTAGAAGGCTGCACCAAAAGGAAACAAATCACCACCCTGAAGGTCAAGCTTCCATGAGGGAAGGCAAAGCCATTTGCTCCAGGAGCCGGATTCTGCCCTGCCCTGCCCATGCTCTGCTGCCAGCCCTGCCATGGCTTTGCCCATGTCACCACTACTGCTGCCACAACCCTCTTGCCACCACCACTAATGTTGTCCCCTCGCCATTGCATTGTGGTGGCAGAATGAGTGCAGCTGCAGGCAAGGGGGCAGTTGTGGTGCTGGGCTGGTGGCAGCGTGAGCACAATGGCAGGAGCAGGGAAGGGGCCTGGAATTGGGGGAGGAGTGTCAGAGGTCACTGATGGGTGTGACAGGGTGTTCTGCCTACAGTAGCAAAACGTCCCAGGTCACCCCTGCCAAAGTCAACACTCTGAGAAGTTGCTTTAGGGTACTTCACCCCCTTTTGGCTCCCTAATCCACAAAACAGCTTCCACTTCCTCTCAAGCCGCTCACAGCCTCTCCTGGACCTGGGCTCTCTTGAGGCTGAGTTTCAAACAACTTCCTCTTTTGCCACTCTTTCTTCGCTCCTATGCTGCCCCTACCCTTCATTTCCACAAGTTCCTACTTCTTCATATGCATTGCCTCTCTGTGTTCTAAGGTCCTTAAGCATTTTAGCATGACTCACCTGCCTGTTCAGCACTTAGACCCCCAGCCCCCACCACCTCTACTGTCAATGGCAATACAGCCTGCCTTGCCCTAAGGACAGGATAAATTTCCCTCCTGCTCTTACCCTTGGCCCCATCTCTCCTCAGCAACCTGCCTCTTTTCTTCCCAACGCTTTTGCCCTCTCTTCCTTCCTTCCTTCCCTTATGATTCTTGCTTTTACTTCACTACTCTCTCCCCTTGTCCTCCAGCAGTCCCATCTCGGTTCCCTAACTCCAAGTTTCTCTTTCTCCTGGTTAACCATCTCCTCAGGTTTCCCAATTCTATGTCCTCCACACAGCTACCCCTGTTCTTGGGTGCTTCCACACTAGACATTAACTGTGGAATTGCCATGCTTCAGTCACTCACTTTTTATGGGACATCCACACAACAGTATCATCCAATCACTGGCACCCAGTATCTTTCCTGTGGTTCTTCTGCCTTTTCTCAGACCATAGGAAGTCCACCTTTTTTTTGAAGAATGGAAGAACAGTGCAATTCTCATTGACGTACATGCCCTTAGCACTACACTGTCTTTTTTTTTTAAAGCGTGAGGTTTGAAATAGGCAGTTCAGTCTGGGGCAGGTGAACACATCACAGTTCAGCACACCTTCATTATAATATATGCAGTGACTGGCATTTTATTGTCCCTTTATTTGCCTACCTTAATCAATATTTTAATCAGAGCTAAAATGCTTCTCTAGCTATACTTCTTACTTAATGTGAAAGAGTGTTATAGCACTATAATCCTATCATTCTAATTGTTTTTAAAAATTATAGTGCTATAACATTAAGTTATAATGATATTGCACTATAGTGTTGCAACATTATAACTCTATCTATATACAGTGGTACCTCTGGTTACGGACAGGATCCGTTCCGGAGGCCTGGCCGTATCCCGAAAAGTCTGTAACCGGAGGCGTGCTTCTGCGCAGGCGCATGTGGCAAAACCTGGAAGTATACACTTCTGGGTTTGCCATGTTTGCACCCCAAAGTTTACATATCCAGAGGGATACATAAGCAGAGGTACGACTGTACTAATAATTCCTGTGCTTATATTTATGTAGCTAAATTGCACCAAGAGTGGCAGATTTAGGATAATCCCAAGGTACACACAAGTACAAAAAATCCGAAAGGAAAAAAAGAAGGGGAGACTGCCCTAACAGCCCCATAAGATCAGGCATGATAGCAGCTGCAGTTCAGGTTCTCCAACCCTGCTCTAAGGTCTGTGTGAACCTGTTTTTCAAACAAACTGGTGTTTTGCATCAACTCAGACTGATGGAAACATTCTACAGCTGACTCCATAGATAAAATACTTATAGTATTCCATGACATCTCTTCAGCACAAAACACACACAATCCCTTAATGCAGAACAGTTTAGAAAAACACAGTAATCAATCCTCATATAGGGGGGAAAGTGTGGGAAATAAAGCAAAAAAAGTCCTCCTCGTGCATTCTGTGATATAAGCGAGGAGAGGACCTGTGGGAAGATGAAAGGATGGAGGAAAGTTGGATGGACTACTGTCAAGAGGTTGGATGGCTCTCTGTCATGGATGCTTTAGCTGATATTCCTGCACTGCAGTGGGGTGGACTAGATGACCCTTGGGTTCCTTCCAACTCTGCAGTTCTATGATCCTATGATTCTAAAATCATTACAATACATTTCTTATACAAGAGAGGCTGGTGTTGAAGCCCATGTCACTACAGCCCCCACTTCCTCCTGTTTAGTGATCAAGTTCCGCCTTTTGTCCCAAATACCAAATCATGCCTGTCAGGGGTTCAGGAGCAGAAGCACAGGGAAGAGGGGAGATGGAGAGTGAAGGGGAAGAATCTGAGGGCAGCGTAGGAGAAGATGGCAGTGGACCGAGAGATTCCATGAGCCTCTCCAGCGAATCGGAAGATTCACAGAAGGGGGCGCCGGTGGCCAGGGCAAGGGGGGTCCCAAGGGGGACACCCCAGAAGCAAGGGGCCAGCGGGGACTCCCAGAGCAGCAGTTGGAAATCAGGACCAGCTTCCCCACCAGAGCATAGTGGGGGGGGAAGAGTCACAGGTGTCGGGAGTAGCGTCTCCCCCAGCAGGGAGAGGAGAGGAGTCAGGGCTGACCACGCCTCCATCGGAGAGTCAGGCAACGGAGGGGAGGTCAGATCTGGCCAGTATCCCGGAAGAGGGAAGCAGTGACAGAAGTAGTGTAACGGTCAGGAGGAAGGTCACTGGGTTGGCGCGAGAGGCAAGTTCAAATGTGCAGGAGCATGGGACAGCAGAGAATGAGGATTTGGAAACCGGGTCCTAAAGCCCGCCGGAGGGAGGGGGAGGAGCTAAGCGACTCAGCGTCGGAAGAGTCCAGAAAGGGCAATGCCCCAGCGGGCAGGAGGACCCAGAGGAGGAGAGAGCAGCGGAAAAGGTGGAGCAGGGCTAGGATCTTAAACTGGTGTCAGAGGGGAGGAGATTCAGACGGGACTTCGCCGATCTAGGGTTTAAGACGTAGGGCTGCGCGCTGCGGCTTTGAAATGGAAATTGAACTTCAATAAAGACTTTTGTACATTACGACAGCCTAGCGTTGGTCCTCTGTGAGCTGGGACCTAGAGGCAGCTCTGACAATGCCCTTTGGAGTTTTGTTTTGTTTTAAATGAAAATTAGGAAGTAGAAACAATTCAATCCCATATAGTATAGTAATTAGTCTGGCCTAATGGGAAAAACTAATGGTGAGCTGCCCAGAGTGGCTGGGAAACCCAGCCAGATGGGAGGGGTATAGATAATAAAATTATGATTATTATTATTATTATTGATGCAGAACACATAAATCTTGATTTCTTTTATTTGAGACTGCTACTTTTCAGAAATCTAAGTTAATATAATATTTTAACACAGCTCTCAATGGACCTGAAAATTTGTATGTGACTGGCCATTTAAACAAAATTAATGGGGTTGTTGAGCTTAAACTTTTGCTGCTTTATGTTACAGCATGGATCCGGTTTTTTATTTTATTTATTTTCATCAATTCTATGAAACAGCAATAGAATAAGAAAAACTGCATAGTCTCAAGGGACGCTGAGATTATAGAAGAAAGACACATCCAAATTTCATATTCAAATTTCCTGGTCATACTATGCAAGAACAAATACTGTTTTGCTTGAAAGATAGTGAATATTATTTTCTCTCTCATTCTAATCAGATTTGTATATTTGATCAATCAAAACTTGTTCCAAATCCAGGTAAATTCCAGAGCAGGAGACTCAGTCTGAACATCCAGCAGAACCACAACATGCAGCTCCTACTGTACTGGATTCCTTTCAGACGGCATCCCTGGGGGCTGAGGAATGTATCTGTGCCTAGAAAAGTTGCACGTCCAGGAGAAGAGTTCAAGGCTGGCCTTCTCACGGACTGCTAGCAGGGAATTGTCTCATGGAGGAACATTAAACTGTGAAATTCTTCATCTGGAGCTTGAAAAGGTACTAGGAAAATTGGATTGTTATGCTGAATGTTTAGATTAATTCCTTAAAATCTGAACAAACATTTTAGGGTGGGGAAAAACCCCAACACCTGTAATATATTATAACTATTTTTGCCATTACAAATTAGGGGTGGAGATGCTTACCGGTTTGCAGTCAACTGGTTTACCATTCATATCAACAGCTGGAGGTGTAAGATAGTCCCAGTTACGGCCTTTGTTGAATGTTATAAGAGTGGTAACTTTTCCATCTATTTTTTGATTAGCCAAAAACACTCCTTTGACTCCCCTAATCTACATTACAAACACAAAATGTAGAAAGGTTAATAAGCAGTATTCATAGCCTTCTCTAACATATATTTAATGGCAGTTTTTGCTACTGAATAACAAAAAAGTAAGTATGCCAGTTGCTTATCTGCATAACCATTTATTTTTATATCACTGAAAGTTCTTTAGATTAAATAATGTAATCCAATCCAAGGACCAATCTGGGCATGTGGTAACTGTACTAGATGCAGAATAAGTATTTCACATGCCTAAGACTGAATATTCCGCTAAGCATAGGGACAAAGGATAGGTCTAGAGATCCGACTTCTGTCTATGGCTAAACAGTGCTCAGGATATATTGGGCACTAAATTTTAGCTGTTTAGATAATGTGCAAATACCTTAAATACTTTGGGAGGCAATTCTTACCTCTTATTCTGAGAGAGTCAAATATGCAGCTCAGAAATATGCAGTTCTAGTAATCAAGAGCAGACTAGTTATATACCAAATTCTGACCTCCTGGAGGCCCCTTATCTATTTGGGGGCATTTGTCACGTCCCTTATTTTGAAAGGGGGGGTAGTACAAATGCCCAATTTTTTAAATAAATAAGATTCTTTGGGTTACAGACATATAAGATTTCAGATGTCTAGAAAAGACCATGCAGAAAGACACTAACAGGTCTGGCACTCCGTGTATGAGGCCAATGCAAATAGAGGCTGCACACTGAACAATCCTCCCTCTACAGGTTGGAGGAGCTCCATGAACCCCCAAAGGTGCTCTCTCTCTCTCTCTCTCTCTCTCTCTCTCTCTCTCTCTCACACACACACACACACACACACACACACGGCCAGAGACAACAAGTTCAACCAGCACCCTCACAAAAGGGGTAAGGTGTATTTATACTAACATGACTGCTCCATTATAGCAAAAAGAGGAACAATCGTTCTGATTCAAAAGTAGTCAAAGGAGAAGGATCAAGGAACAAGAAGAGTCAGCAAAACGAGGGCCTAATAAATGAAGAGCGTTTTACCTCCAGAATATCTATTAGCACATTCTCCTCAGGCTGCTTGGTGCTCCTGACATTCTCTAGCACAATGGAATAGGAGACGCCCTGTGGGTCAGACTGGTAAAGGTTGTAAGTATCTGTCTGATACCATTCCTGGATAGCCACAAACACGTGGCTCTCGTCAGTGCTGATAATTTGTAAATCCTGAAGGGGAAAAGATCAATACAAAATAAAATGTGTACCAGACAGGACAGCATTTACAACCAACTCACGCTTGCCAGATGCCAGGAAAAAAAAAACTATTATAATTCTCACCCCGCAGACCAATCTCACATGTATTATTTGGAACAGAAAAACTGAAGGGTAAAGAATATGTAGCTTTATCTGCTAGCACATTATCTGCTATACAAAATAGATAAGACTCTGTTGTTTCCATATGATTACAAGATACAACATCTCTGAGGAAGATACATGGACTGAGGAGAACGGAAATGATAGCCTCTGTAAAGGGGGAGCTGGGATTGCTTGTGTGATTATACAGCAAGTTACCCATGTTGGATACTGAATGGGGGTATGACTTGTCAGAAAGATCATATGCATCAATCAATGATGCAGAAGTGCTTGTGAAGCTGCAGGGAATCAGAAGTAGGTTGGGCCCCTGGCAATCCACGTTGATGAATGAGAAGTTTAATCTTGTACCAGTTAACATAGGCAGTGAATACTCTGAAAGGCTGGTTCCCTAAACTGTAGTAACCCCCTCTCATCAGGAAACAAGCACCAAGAAATTATGCTCCAAACAACAACTGCCTGTCCTCTATCTACTTCTTTTGGGTTGAAGTGGTAGAATAGATGGTTGCCACACACATCAGATGCCCAGTCTGAGGTCTAAACTTGTGTATGGGACTGAGACGGAATTTGTAGCCATGGTTGATGATATCTAATTCTGAGGACTGAGAAAGGCAGACTTAGCTAAGCCCATGGTCACTGTTGATCATGATAGGTTCCTGAGTTCAGTGCATCCTCTCTGGAACCTATCAGGTATCAACATCACTCACTCTCGCTTGACACAACATTGTCTGACACATCCACATACAAATAATAATGGATGCTCAATGTATAGTCAATGTTGTCAAATGTCCCTGCAGGGTGAATGTTTGATAAACAGGCTATCTGGCAGCAACCTGAGGAGGCCCCCTTTGCAGATTATATCCACTTCATCTCAGGAAGTGGGGGCCCATGGAGAAGGGCTTCCAAAGAAGATCCCAAAGCATGGACAACATGCTGATACTGAAGTAGGTGATCCTCCAGATATCTAGACCTCAAGCTCTGAGGGGACTATTACACACAGGCAGAATGTGGGGATACACTTCCCACAATTTCATATAAGGGTATTTCAGTGTTGGGCTGTGGGTGAAGTGGAACAACTATCAGTTTGGGGCAAGTAAACTACAAGTAACTCCCTGTTTGCGTGGTGGTTGTGTTCTGATACACTGAGTGCTTCGATGGGGTGTGTAAGTAAATAACTTTTGTACCAGCCATTGGCCATGACAAATCTGAATAAAAAATAAATATATGTAAAGGGATGCTGCACCACAAATAATAGTGTCTATTTAGATCTCTGTGTTTCCCTTACAGTTCAATGCTATTTTGTCCAGGGTCGTCTTTCTGATCTCTTTTGGCCGCTAGAGCAAAAACGGCTACTTTGTGAGTCATTGAAATGTTTACATTGCTAAGAAGTCATAGGATCTTCTTTGCCGGGGAGAGACATCTTTCCTGTATGGGTGGTAGTGTGAGAAACTGCCTCCAGGGTCCAGTGTATGGTGGGCAGTATAGTAAATAGTGTGAGATGTCCTCCACCTGTGGTTGTCCACATATACAGAGTGTCTTCACTCTGTTGTATCGTCCAACCAGGCAGCTCAGTAAAAGAGAATCTTAATGAGGCTGGCCAGAGATTTGACAGGTAACTGGCTCTAAAATGGACATTTTTTAGAAGGGTGTGTGTGTACAAGCCCGCCCTGCCCCATTCTGCCCCCTTCCAGAGATGAAAACAAAGCACATGTCAATGATCGCACATGTGCCGAACGCATGCAACCAGGGAGCTATCTACTTGTATTTAAACATTTGCACAGAATAATTAGTGGGAAAATCTAGCAAAGCACAGAACAAGTCTACTTTGGGCTAAGAAAAGGAACAGGAATTTTGTGGATAATTACCTTAGGTAATGCATACTTTGGCAATTTCATCTGTACAAATTCATTCCGAAGGTGAGACACATAATAGTTTGTTTGATTTACTGATGATGTCTGTGAAAGAGAAAAGGTTGGTACCGTTTTATAGTGGGTATCATCAGTTTCTAATTATTAAAGAAACAAAGCTCATTACTGATGATTAAAACTAGAAATTTCAATGTCACTATATAGTATCTCAACATAATGCTGGTATAGTGTAGAGGTACAAATCAAGAAGCTCTCAGTTCAAATCTTGCTTCCACCATGAATTCATTTGGTGGCCTCAAAAGAGACTCTCACTCCCTGAAGACAAATTCTCCTTTCCATATGAAATTTGACCTGCTGAGAGGCAGTGACTTTTCAAAAGTGGGGACTTGAAATGTGAATTGCTCCACTTGAAGGAGGCCTCAAATATCAGGGAATAGCTGGATGAAGAGGCATGGTGGGAGGCACCAGCTGGGGAGCCCACTAGGGAGGCCCACTAGGGATCTGAGAAGGAAGGCTTAGAACCCAGAGGGTGGACAAGTCAGAGGATGAAGCGGAGCAGAAGGGTTGGAGGATGCAGAAGCAACAGGCCTGAGTGAGAGCAAAGAAAGCAATGCAGACTCAGGACACGGAGCAGAGGAGGAGAGGCCAGAGGCTGCAGTCACATCCACAGAGCTTGTCTTTCCTACTGTAGTAAGCTCCCGTCCCCCCCATCTCCAAGGTCAAGGAGAGCTTTGCGTTTGCATAACAACGAGCACAGGTGGCCCTTCCCTGACATAGGTTAAGGCTGTTTGGGAGACATGAGCTGGTGGGGAAACTTAGTGAGAAGTAGAAGGCAACAGTCCTGGCAACTGTTTCATGGGGGCCAATCTTGTTTGTGGGCATTGCTGCCTGGTATGCTGTTTTCTTGAATAAAGAGCTAACACTTCTGCTTGTCTCTGCATCTTGAGCGCTGACCTGCATCTGAACCAACCCTGACACCAGGTCAACTTGGTTCAAACCCCATCCCAGCTTGGCCTGACTCAAACTGCTACTCTCGTGTGTGTGTGTCCCCCCCCCCATGTCTTCCACCCTTTGGAGGGCGGCGCAACAGGCAATGCAGGGACCTCTCATCAACTGCAAGTGACCCTTGACTGAAGACCTTATAAAAGGGGCAAAAGAAGCTGCATGTTGAGGTATTAGCACTTTTGCCTGTCATAGATCTTCAAAGAAACATAATGGGTTATGTGGCCATTTAAAAGATGTTCCTTGTAATAAATTTCCGTTTTGGTTCTGATGGTCCTTATGTCACGTAGGCTACAAACCAAAACTTTCTGGCCAGTAAGCCCCACGCTATGGGAGCAAATATGCTAAGGGTTGCATTAAAACTTTTGCAACTTACCTTCCATGAGTGGCATTACCTGAAGGAATATGTAGTCATCCTGCACTGTCAATGAGTTTTTGTCAATGCTATCAATGAAGAGGGCTCTCGGTGTTTTATCTGAACAGTTCTGAATTTGGCAAGCCATGTAGCGAAAGCCTAGAGAGGGCAGGAAACATTTAGGTACCATGCAAATAAATAACAGATGCGCTATTTTAAACTACTAACATTCTTTTCCTGAAGCAGTTTAAGTTGACCTATTGTGAAAATGCACATGCCACAAAAGGTTTGCCCAACAAATCTATCACCCAGTAGCTAATGATATATAAATGTGGGCGGGGGTCCTCCTTCAGAAGTCAGGGATTCTGGGGGATGGATGGGAGCCCATTAGAACTGCTTTGCTGCCCTGTGCCTGACTTCTTTGACAGCTGCTTTTCTCCTTTTAAAGCAGTTTGCCAGTTGTGAGGCAAACTACCCATGACACTGAATCACATAACTTTAAGCTGGGTGGATCTTTTTTACAAATGCAAGTAGAAGCTGTGGTGTGTCCTCAGGACTAAAAGGGTCAGTAGACTTAAACCCTTTCCCTGCTGTGCAGACTAGAGAAACCACACACCCCCATGGCTGCTATTTGCATAGGGTGGGAATCTCCCACCAATGAAGACTTCCCTCACAATGCAAATAGCAGCCTGGTGGCCAGGGGATTTTTGCTGATCACAGCAGCTCCAGAAAGGTTAAAATTACCTCCCCAGTTGTAGTATTGAGCCTGGATTAGCATTATGTGTAGTATGGCCTACATCTTCTGGAGGTGGTTGGTACTGAGTAGCAGCAGTGGAAGGCCACTCTTCCTTTCTTGGAGCAATGGGTGAGGGGACAGTCAGCTCCTGAAGCATATTCTGCTTGAACTCGTTGTTCTAAGCACTGGTAGAAGGAAGCAACTCTTTCTCAGGTCTCCAAATAGCCCAAGAAGGACACTATCCACATATTATTTCAGCACATGAACTTGACCTTAGCTCAGGATTCAATCAAAATTAGGATTAGGTAAAGGTAAAGGTACCCCTGCCCGTACGGGCCAGTCTTGACAGACTCTGGGGTTGTGCGCCCATCTCACTTAAGAGGCCAGGGGCCAGCGCTGTCCGGAGACACTTCCGGGTCACGTGGCCAGCGTGACATCGCTGCTCTGGCGAGCCAGAGCCGCACACGGAAACGCCGTTTACCTTCCCGCTGGTAAGCGGTCCCTATTTATCTACTTGCACCCGGAGGTGCTTTCGAACTGCTAGGTTGGCAGGCGCTGGGACCGAGCAGCGGGAGCGCACCCCGCCGCAGGGATTCGAACCGCCGACCTTTCGATCGGCAAGTCCTAGGCGCTGAGGCTTTAACCCACAGCGCCACCTGCGTCCCTAAAAATTAGGATTACATGTTCATTATTAAAAAGCAAGAACAGATCACCATCTTTATAGCCCTTTCAATGAAGCAGAGTATGGTGGCTTGACTTTAACTCAAAAAGAACTTCCAATTCATCCTATAGTTCTACATTACAGTAATGTAGAAACTTTCCTAACACAGAGGTCTTACACACCTCTTGGTTGCCTGGCAACGTTAGCATACTTAACGGAGCTCAGCTTTCCTGGGCTGGACTGCTTGGTGGAAACCTCCATCCACCTAATTCTTATTTGCGTATCCTCACTTGTAATTGTGTACAAAGCAGGCCTGCACTGTGAACTCTGTGCCTCACACTATATATATATATATATTTGCCATGTGAGCTAGTACGTCTGCAGCCAAGGATTTGACTTATCTCATCTGAAAAGCCACAATCATCAACACAGGTTCACAATGACAATGACAGGTCATCCAGCCATTGCAGTAGCAAGGCAACAGAGATAAAATAGTCCTGCTGAATACATATAAGTAAAACAAATTTATGATATATGAAAAGTGTGTTTCTAAATAAAACAAAGCAGGAAATGGGGATCACCTCCCCAATGCCTACCTCCTCTGGGATCTTGGACTTCCATGTGAACCAAATTAGGGTCTTCATCAACTCCATCAACTGCCCTGGGAGCATAATGAAACCAAAACTTATCGCAGGACAGCTATAGACCTTGGGTACTTACTTACTTACTTACTTATATTTATGCCCTGCCCTTCCTCCCCAAGGAGCTCAGGGCAGCAGGTAAACAGAAGGATTTATATGCAACTGCTCACAACATGAAGCAAAACACCATTTTTTCTGCCTCCTGATTTTTAAGTATAATACAGTGGTACCTCAGGTTAAGTACTTAATTCGTTCTGGAGGTCCATTCTTAACCTGAAACTGTTCTTAACCTGAAGCACCACTTTAGCTCATGGGGCCTCCTGCTGCCACCATGCCACCGGAGCACGATTTCTGTTCTCATCCTGAAGCAAAGTTCTTAACCTGAAGCACTATTTCTGGGTTAGCGGAGTGTGTAACCTGAAGCGTATGTAACCTGAAGCATATGTAACCCGAGGTACCACTGTATCTCCAAAAATGTAAAAGGTGAAAAACACAAAAATAGGAGTCCAGATTATCCCTAAAACTCCATTGTAGGTTACATGCAAGCAACACATACATTCCCATTGTGCACACATGCAAAAATATGCATTCCCATATAATACACAGGCAGTTCAGGGCAGTCAAGCCCCATCCCTTCACTATGACATAATTAACTGTTGGTTTCAATCATAGCAGATAGCAAGACAAACAACGTAGGTGTTAGTGGAAGCTGAACCACAGCAGAAAAGAAATAGGCTCTGAAATAAAGCTTGTTGATGCAGCCTGTGTGTGGCCTTCCCTTCATGACACTTATCCTTTCCTTTCTACATAATCCTTCCTTTTCTAAAAAGTAATTGTATTTGTTTTCAAAATAACAAAAGCAGGAAATAAATTTCTAATAGTTATTTCTAATAGTCATGTCTGATTATTTTCAGAAAGTGTAACCATTACAAAATTCAAATCAATGTGCTGAATGCGATGTCTAAAGCTCTTAATGCCCTTGGCTCAGTCCACCTTATGGAGAATTGTCTGGGAAGCTTCTGCTCTCTTTGTCAGGGTAGATCTGCAGCAAGGAAGTTTTCCTAGAGAAGCCTGCCAGGCAGCAGGTTGCATCCAGTGCTTCATGAGAAGCATTTCAGTTCTACAACAGGATTTGCCCTTTCTCTCCTCTGCTCCCCCTCCCTCGCAAAACATCTGGAGCAGATTTTGAGGACATTATGGGGGAAAGAAGAGTAGGGGGAAGCACTGGTGCATGAGCAGAATGGCAGCATTGGAAACAAACCAATTGTTTCTATTCTACAATTTTTTGAGTTCTTATTTGAACATGGTGAGCCTGCATTTAGTTATGATGCTCTGTTTTTGTTATTCCTGTCTGGGTGTTCGTAGGTTGTCTCTTTTCTTATTTCTTTGTATACCTATTTTTTCACTCTTGCATACCATTGTGGGTATTTCTAATGGGAAGTTAACTAATTTTAATAAAGAAACAAACAAACTCAACAGCATATCAAATTAATAGGTGTACATACAATCCTCCCTAAAGTCTTGAGGAAATTAAGGGTGTTAAATTTGCAACTCTATGGTTCAGTACTAACTCCTAACACAGAGAATAATGTGTCAAGAAAAATCTAAAATACCACTTTTGTGGCGGGACCATTTGTTCCCATTTCATGCAGCAGGCTTTGTTGGATAATTGGGTTGCCTCCAAAACCCACATTTAGCCACCAAGGCTGTATTATACCCAAAACAACCCTTAAGAGATTCTGGCCAACTTTTTCCTGCCTCTAGTCAATACTTGATTCCTAGCAGTGTGAGCAAATTCAGTTCTTGCGCAGATTTAGTTCTTGTAAACTCTTCTAAACTGCACAAATGAAGCTTTCTAACCAGACAGAATCTGTCATATCTGTGTAATTATTACTTTCTAATTACCCCCCTCCCACGGGGCATTCACTCTTATGTATCTGATCCAAGAGATTTCAGAAATGTCATCCTTTGAATAACAACCTAAAACCCTCACTAACATCACAGATGGCCCTAGAGAATTTTCTCCCATTTGTCCTTCTGCACCAAGCTAACGTTGAGCTTACCCAAACACATAAACCGAGTCAAGATTTATTATTCGCAGTGTTGATTGACAAGTAAACCACCGCTCGATCATCCAGTCAAAACAGCATTATTCATAAGTACAATAAAACAACTAGCTCAATAGATGTTGTTGCTGCTGCTACATACTGCTCTACTGGGGATTATTTTTATATATAAAAAAAGTGTACCGAATAAACAGTCTGCTCTAATTAGCATGAAAGGCTAATGTCTTCTGGCACTTTGAGTTACTTGAAGAGAAAGAAAATAACTTGATCTTCACAACAGTGTATGTTTAATTTATGGGCTCTGGGTTTTTTTTACTAAATAGGCTTGCTTATGACATTTCTGTCCTGCATTCCACACTGTGCATTTTCTTTACTTTTATTTTAATTATTTATCTCTATAAAGAACACAGAAGAACAAAGGCAAATGAGGTATAAGCAGAATAGAAAGCTATACAGATGTACAATGTTTTGAATAATATTAAAGACTGAAAGCTGTACATCAAAGAACATACAAAGTCAATACAAAGGTGGAGTAATTTAAAAGACTACATTTCAAAAAAGTTAATCATTTGAAGACTTCCAGCCTAATTTTCTTTCAGATATATATCATTAATATTTTCATAGAATCATGAAATCAAACTCTATTCCTATAATTCTTTATTGCCACTTAATGTAGGTAGCCACAGGCTTCCAACCAATCAGTGCTTCCTGATACTTCAACATTTTAGTATCACGGTTGGTTTTATCATTTAATTATTACAATGTTACCCCTACCCTTCCAGGGCAGCAAACACCAAAGTGGTAAAATAATACAATTTACTACAACAACAAATATTTTAATATATCTAAAAAAACATGTAGAATTCAATTCCAATCTGTTACCTCCAAGGATGTGGACAGGCTGCTTGGACAAGTGAAACCAACCACCTGTCTCCTTGATCCTTGTCCATCCTGGCTCATAAAAGCGAGCCGGGAAGGGCTGGGCTATGGGCTCTGCGGGGTGGTGAATGTTTCCCTCTGTGAGGGAGCCTTCTCAGACCTGCTGAAAGAGGTGGTTATTAAACCGCTTCTTTAAAAAACATCTTTGGACCCGGCCAATATGGCCAGCTATCGCCCAGTCTCAAATCTTCCATTCTTGGGCAAGGTAATTGAGCAGGTGAACAACTCCAGGCACGCCTGGAGGATGTGAACCATTTGGATCCCTTCCAATCAGGATTCAGACCTCATCATGGGACTGAAACTGTCTTGGTCACACTGGTCAATGATCTCTGGTGGGTTAGGGACAAAGGGGGAAGCTGTTTCGTGGTTCTGCTGAATCTCCTAGTGGCTTTTGATACCACTGACCATGGTATCCTTCTCGACCATCTATGGAAGATGGTTCTGCTCCTTCCTCCTGGACCGTGTCCAGAAAGTGGTGTTGGGGGATGAGTGTTCAGACCCCTGGGCTCTCACTTGTGGGGTGCCTCAGGGCTCTGTCTTCTCCCTGATGCTCTTCAACATCTATGTGAAGTTGCTGAGAGAGATAATCAGGGGGTTTGGGCTGGGTGTTCAGCAGTACTTGGATGACACCCAGCTCTACCTCTCTTTTAAATCAGAAGGCAGTGAATGTCCTGTGTGAGTGTCTGGAGGCAGTTGAAGGATTGATGGTGGCTAACAGACTGAGGTTCAATCCTGAAAAGACATAAATACTGTTTTTGGGGGAAAGGGGGTGGTTGGGTGTGGGGGACTCCCTGGTCCTGAACAGGTAACTGTGACCCTGAAGAATCAGGTCTGCAGCCTTGGAGTCATTTTGGACTCACAGCTGTCCACACAGGTCAATTCTGTGTCCAGGGCAGCTGTCTACCAGCTCCATCTGGTATGCAGGCTGAGACCCTACCTGCCCGTGGACTGTCTTGGCAGAGTCGTGCATGCCCTGGTTATCTCCTGCTTAGACTACTACAATGTGCTCTACGTGGGGCTAGCTTTGAAGGTGACCCGGAAACTGCAATTAATCCAGAATGTGGCAGCTAGACTGGTGACTGGGAGTGGCTGCCAGGACCACATAACATTGGTCCTAAAGGATCTTCACTGGTCCCAGTACATTTCCGAGCACAATTCGAAGTGTTGGTGCTGACCTTTAAAGCCCTAAATGGCCTCAGCCCAGTATACCTGAAGGACCGTCTCCACCCCCCACGCTCAGCCCGGTCAACTGAGGTCCTCCTCGGTCTTCTGCAGGTTCCCTCACTGCGAGAAGAGAAGTTACAGGGAACCAGGCAGAGGGCCTTCTCCATAGTGGTGCCCTCCCTGTGGAATGTTCTCCCTTCAGATGTCAAGGAGATAAAAAAAACTACACAAACTACACAACTTTTAGAAGACATCTGAAGGCAGCCCTGTATTGGGAGGTTTTCAGTGTTTGATGTTTTATTGTGTTTTTATATATGCTATAAGCCACCCAGAGTGGTGGGTATGATGATGATGATGATGATGATAATATATCCTCACAGCTAATAATTTCAAGCTTGCCAATTACTATTTATCACCAAGTTTTCTAATGAGTTCTATTTCAGCAGTGGGTTTTGTTGTTGTTCTCCCACATTTAACATATATTGAACTTTACATAATGAGCTAATTGACATTTGGATTTGCAAGAGTAGTTACTCTACCTCAGTGATCATACACCAGGGGTGTCAGGGACTGGCTGGAGGCACCCGCCCTGTAGATGATCCTGCCTGCCTGACAGCCCTGATAAGGGGGGGGGGGCATTTTCCGGCCCAGGGCCACACTCCCTTCTCAACAACCTTCTGAGACCCATATGGAAGCAAAAATGGGTGGAGCAACAAATGTAGTCAGCTAGGGTTTTTTCTGCAAATTAATTTTTATTCCTATTCAAATTTATAACACATCAAAACCAAATTAAAATAAATTTAATACTGTTTTTTCAAAACTGGTTTCCCACTCTTTCACATATAGTGTATTCTAATTCATCCCTTTTACATGCTGCTTATTTTACAAATTTATCACCAATTAACATCCATTTTTAAAGCAAATTCCTCATCCCTCAGCTGTACCTTTACCAACTCCTGCATAAAAACAAAACAAAACTATATCAAATAACAACAAGTGAGGTTATAGTAGTTTAAATCTCTCATGTTTCCAACTTGCATGTAGTTTCATTTTCTTCCAATCTCTGCACAGATCCTTCCAATGGAGACTCATCCTTAAACCAGACTCTTTCCTTTTAATGTTCAGTCTTTGCTCCAACCTTTCAAGGCCATCAGTTACATTCCTTTGGAGATAAAGCTTTTACCACCAACCCTTTGCGTTAGGAAGGAGATGTGCCATACAGTATTACCATATTTCCTGGAGAATTCCAACCATAAAAGACTTGGCCACCTTTTTGTCTGAGGGCAAATGTATCTTGCCCCTTATAGTTCCAAATGAACCACTACACCAATATATTCACTTCTTCAGGCCGACTTACTATTTACTTTAATCCCTCATGGCTATTCCTTGATCATAGTGATCAGTTCCAGTCTTTCCAACATAAATTCAAATTTTGTTCTGAGGTCTTTTGTCAAGATGATCCACTGCAAATTCAACAAGTCTCAAAGTCACCAAGCACAACACAGGCGATCTCTTCTCCTCCATTTCTCTAATGGATAAATTATATGCCATTGTTATTTGCTTTGCTTTCACATTCCAAGCACTTTCCTCACTTTTTAATCCTCATTTTGTGGGGGGGGGGGCAGTAAAGTAAAGCCTTGGCAATTTCCAAGTAAAACATCAAAAAAATCTGCCCCACTGCCTCTAATTCCAGTTAACAGCAGGAGTTGTCCTTTCAAGTCATTGAAATTTCAAATAAATACCTTCATAGTCCCAATCCTCTGAGCCGGCAGCTGATTTGCTTGTGGAATCCCTTCAATATGTTGCCCATAGAGCGCCGTTTAAACTTCTATTCAAGTTAGCCAAAATTCAAAGAGGAGCTCTACCACGCACTGAGGCAGACAATGGAGAAGCTCTCACCCAGCACTTCCCCCTGCCTGCCCCCGCAGGGACAAACCTGGGCACCACAGGCACCTGCAGGTATCTTAGTCTCCCCAATTCCTATTGAGGAGGTTCAGGGGGCTTTATGGCCTCCTTACCCTCCTCCTTTTTGTCCAAGCCTCTCTTCAGCCCTGGAGGACAGGAACGATCCGTCATCATCAGTTGAGGCAGAAGTGGAAACCAGTTAGTTTCTACACACACTAATACACTGCTCTCCATCCTACATCCTGGCAAGCAAGAAGCATCATCAGAGTTTGTTCCAGCCAGGCAAAACCACTCAGGGTGGAAAGAAGGGCCCATGATGGGGCATGGGGAGAGTCTCAAGGGCCAAACAGAGAAGTCAAGAGGGTTATTGGGCCTGAGCATCCCCACTTCTGCCATATACCAAAAGCTTTTGCCTTAGGGCACATGTGATAGAAGTCTCACTTTTTTTTTTTTTTTACAAAGCCAGCAGTGGTCACCTCCAACTTTGCACACAATATTATTTTCCCCAAGTGACCTGTGCCCTGATATATGTTTTTGTGTGTTCTATACTTCTCACATTCATTTTTCATCAATTAATTTTCTATATGAATCCTCCTTACAAGAATGGTAGTTTGATTGGGTTTTGTCACATAAAACTTAAAAGTAGTGATTCAAGGAATTATACTGAAATAACTGGATCAGATTGTGGAATCAAATATATAAAATATAAGTAAATTATCCATTATCTAGTGTTTAGTGGAGCTGAGGAAGTTTCTCAGTTACCTTTGACACAGGGCTCAGATCTGCAGGCGCAAAATTTTCCGCTTTGTTGCAATGAATTGGAAAGCCTTTGGAATATGCAAGTTCTTTGTCTAAATCAGAGCTCACATGCTGCTACCAAATCAGTGGATGAGGGTGACACCACTGAAGAGTGGGCCACTGAAGAAGCAGGACTAGTTGTATCTGTTTGTTCTACCATGTCTACAGAAACCACAGGTCACTCAAGAAGTTGCTGGACTGCCAGTTCCCTGAATCCTTGAAAACTGGTCATGCTGGCTGGGGCTAATGGGAGCTGGAGTCCAATAATCTATGGAGGGCCAAGGATTCCCCGGCCCTGGAGTAGTGTATTCCTTCATCCAAGGATAATTTTCATCAAACCACACTAACAAACCAACAAAAGATCTGCCTTAACTCTAATTTCTGGAGAGACCAACATTATGTTTCTTACCAAAATATATGGTCTTTTGACACGTGATCCTGCAGGAGTGTCCATTTTGTCCCCAAGTCAAGAGATGCATAAAGCTTAAAATATAACAAAAGCAGAACATGTTAGTACAGTTTTTATTTAATCCTTCTTACAAAGTACAATAAGCACAGGCAAATGAATTTTCAAGGCTGGAAGTAATATGCGAGTGAGCTGTCCAGGTGATCAAATTACTGGCTGCCATCCCTTAGTTCATTTCAATTTGTTTAAATATCAACAAAACATGACCAAAAAGGAAGCAACATTCAGATTCATATAAATAATCATAGCATAACAGAATGGTTCACACATGTACATTCATCGTCATGACTTTCATAAACCTAATATCACTTCCTTACTGGCTGGTGTCATCTCAAACCCAATGCTGTTCAATAGACTCTGCTCAGTTATTCAGCTGTGAAACACTAACTGTTGAAGAATAGTATGATATGGATGTGTGTAGGGTACAGCCTACACGGAATGACCTGAATAATAATTTTCCATTGCTAAATAATGTCAACCTTATCTGAATACTATTCTTCTAAATTGGTTAGAACTTATTTTGGTATAACATTTCAGAAATGTCAAAATACCGCTTGACCCTTCTTACCTGCCCCTCCTTGGTGTAGGCAAGCACTTTATCCTCCTGCTTTGGATGAAAAATCAGGGTTTCCACAAAGAAATTAATAGGCTGCTTTTGAAAAGTTGCTCCTTCATCTGTGCTAATAAAAAGACTCTGATCCAGGTCATTATGGGAAGAACTTACAAGAATTATCTACAAAAGAAAAGAACAGCAGATTAGCCAGACTCTTGTACTACCTACAGGAATCTTTTTCATCTTATTAAAAGGCAAAGAAATGTAGGAGCAGAAAATAGGTACAGATGTACTGAGCTGATTCAGCTCAATCTTCCTTCCAACTGGTCCAGAAACCAAAAGAGGAACTATATCAGCCATTTAATGCTAATCCCTTTAGGACAGGTCATATAAGCTACAATTATAACCATTGGTTTTATGCCACTTCAACTCCCATGGCTTTTCCTAAAAAAAACAACCTAGGATTTGTAGGATGATCATGTAGGAATTCTGTATTTAGGATCCCCTATGCTAACTCTCCATAAAACTACAATTCCCAGGATCCCCTGAAGATGAGAAGGGACTTTTATAGCACAATCGTATAAATGTTAACTCAAAAGAAAGTTCCATTTTGTTCTACGGTGCTTATTCCCTAGTGGGGTTGCAGCCTAGAACCAGAATTATTCTTGTGCTTTATCAGTGATCATATCACAACTGGCACATATGGAGCAAAATGGCAACATATGGAGCAAAATAACCATACTTGTTTGAGGGGAGGGAGCCAGGGCTGCAACCCATATGACTGAATGCACGAGCTTAGAGATGCCCCAAGTGGTTCTCTGGCATGTGGACTGTGGGTCCAAACAGGTGTGATGTAAGCATGCAGATGCACACAGCGGCTGTTGTTTATTTTAGCAATAGCAAGCTGCAGGGACATTCAATCAGGATCGGGACTGCAGCACACAGAGAGGGGGGACAGGTTAACCATTTCACGCACGCAACAGTCCCAACATGCTTGCCTCCTGGAGCTAATACAGGAGTAGGCAACCTAAGGCCCATGGGCCACAAACAGCCCATGGGGGTCGTTTAACCGGCCCACAAGCTGTCCCCAAACCGAGCCGTCCGCTTGGCGAATCCCCACATGCTGCACTAAACCTGTGTGGCATGGGGACTCGCTTCTGCGGCGCTAGAAATTGCATCTGCGCAGATGCAGACACCGGAAATTGCGGGTGTGTGCACACGCAATGCAGCCCACGGAGGCAGTGGCATAGCGTGGGTTGTCAGCACCCGGGGCAAGGCAAGTAATTTGCGCCCCCTAACCCGTGGATTTGCGCCCCCTAACCCTATCCCTAACCCTAACCCCCAGATGTTGCGCCCGGTGCGGCCGGCCCCCCCTGCACCCCCCACGCTACGCCACTGCACGGAGGGATCTCTGCTGGAGTGAACCAGCCCAGGCGAGGTAAACCTTGCTGACCCCTGAGCTAATAGAAGCTTCCGGAGAAAGGGTTTTTGGCAGGACTGCAGAGGGAGGTAAGAGTTAACTCCATTACCACAAAGCTGAGGTTCCAATCCCTCTTGGGGCTGCAGGAAGAGAGAGCTGCTATTGTTATAAGAAAAAATCAGGCATGTTAAATGCGTTCACACATTCAACATCATGCCTTTTCGGTCAGATGTTATGAATGTTAAGCGCTACATACGGCAAGGGGCCAAGAGCATGGCAAAGAAGCGTTTTGCTGCCCTTCATGCTGCAGCAATAAGAGCAACAATGAAATCAGGCCAGAGTCGGCTAGTGCTACAACTTCAGGGTACCTGCAATGGATACTCTGAAAATACCTAGTGTTCATTATCAGGGCTTACCTTGAGCCTGAACTACAATATTAAGAGGAAAAGACTAAAATTGATTTTGGACTTAAATAGGAGATCAACTTGGGAGGGGGTGGAATCCTAATATGAATTACCATAACGAGCTCACTATCTGGCAATTTGCCATTTCTCAATTTCCTTTCATTATTTGTAAAATTAGAATATTGCATTATCTCTAATGTTGCAGTAATCAGTAAGATTAAGATTGTAAAACACTGTGCAAATTACACATGATCCAACACGATTCATAACAACACAACTGTGGTGTTCTGTTCCAAATTCATGTGCTGCACAGAGGGATCCTCAGTTTGCGTGCTTCCATCAGCCTCTGATAGTGGGAGAAAAGATTTCCAGTAGCAGCAAAGAACAGAGTAAACTGGGCTCACTCTAGAAGACAATTACAGTGGTACCTTGGTTCTCGATCATAATCTGTTCCGGAAGTCCATTTGAATTCCAAAATGTTCCAAAACCAAGGCACGGCTTCCGATTGGCTGCAGGAGTTTCCTGCACTCAAGCATAAGCCGCATCGGACATTCAGCTTCCAAAAAACATTCAAAAACCAGAACTCTTACTTCCGGGTTTTCGCGTTTGGGAGCCAATTTGTCCGTCAACTAGGCCATTCAAGAACCAAGGTTCCACTGTAGTTATTCACTGAGTTCATTTTCTATCCCACCAATTCCCAAGAGCTGCAGCCTAGTAACAACAGTTTAGGAGGGAAATATAATGAAAGCAGAATACTCAATTAACAAGCAAATCATGCAGAAATTAAATTATACCCCATGTCTGCTCAACACAGGCTTAAATAGAAAGACTATAAGCACTGCCTGGTGGTATTCAGACTGCATGCATTCCAGTGCTCTACTCCATGTGGAAGTGGACCGAGCCCTGCAAAGAAGAAGCTATGCTACAAGGTGAGTCCTTTAAAAGAGGCTCTGTGGATACAGAGTATACATGTTCCACGGGGCCTCTTTTAAAAGACTCACCCTGTACATTTAGAAGCTATACAAAAGAGGAACTGGCAACCAAGCACAGGAGCCAACTCCTAGGGGCTGAGTAGTCTTCAGCCCACCGCAAAAAAAAATTGAGGGGGCCACCCCCCCAAAAAAAAAAGTTGATGGGCATTGCCATTCAAATAGTGTGTGTATGCCACATCATGTGATTGATTATGCAGGGCAGGGCTTACCTGGGCCTATTATTCAAGTTGGCACCCCTGCAACCAAGCAGCTCCTAACTATTCTGACATGTGGGCCACTGCTCCTGGAAAAACCAATCACAGATAAATTTCCAGAGCCTCATTGACAGTCTTTAGTCTGGCGGCAAAGCCAGAGCAGTTCTTTGATGCTTTCCAATGAAATGTCCATGTACCACCAAAAGAAATGTGCATGAAATGAAAATGCGGCATATCAAAACATGAAGAAGGAAATCCATAATGTTTAGAGATTCCTGTCCACAACCTTTTGACACACCAAAAACATTCCAACCTTGCTTGCACCTATACAACAAACTGCCAAGGACATTTGTAATACAACAGAAAGAGGAGTAACTTGTCAGATTTGTAATAATATAAAATTCTCCTGCTAACCAGGTTTCTGGGATAAGAAATGTACCAATATACAGTGGCATTCTGCTCTTCATATGTTAGTAGCCAGTTTTTTCTTTCAGATTTCTCCATGTGATTGTGTAAGTAGGTCACAGGTACATGGAGAAAGTCTAGGGTGAGTCAGAGTTCATTCACACTTCCGCTTGTCTTGTGATTTTGTCTTTGCCCTATCGCTTTCCCCTGGATAACCTGTTCTTTAGTGCTAAATTGGAACAAACAGCAATCTGAGACAAACCTGGTTGCCATTTGTTCTGATTCAGCACTAAACCATGAGTTTCCCCAGGGGAAAGCAGCAGGCAAAACGGAGGTGGGATGAGTCTGTACATGCAGCCCTCATCCCTGCCACACTCACCTCAGCCATTGTAATCACAGAAATGGCTGTTGACTTCCTGCATACACATCCAGTGTACACTAGTCTCTCTACATGGCAGTGCACCCGTGTATAATCGTATGGAGGAGTCTGTTCATTCCATTACTCATTAAAAACATGAATTTAGGTAAATTGATCTCAGTTGACATATGCTATTCTATGTGCTACCTGGAGATGGCAGCATTAAATTTCCCTCTGTATTGTTCTAGCCTCTATCCCATACTATTATGCAATTTCACATTCCAGAAGTACTCTGCTGTGGTTTTTAATTACTACGTGAAAGAAATATCGTGCAACTGCTGTTCATTTGGGAGCGTTACCAAATTATGAGCTTATTTTTGTACACTGTCAGCATATGTTCTATGTAGCAGGTGGTATGTAGAAATGTCTTTTAATATAAAAAACCATAAAACATAATGCAACAGAATTTACACCTTCTAGTTTTTGGCTACTGGAAAATTCACATTGCGTGCATATTAATTTTGTGTGCCTCCTTGGATAAGATGCTGCAGGTATGATTCCATGTGAACAGTATTCATCTATACCAGGGACATCCAACTCCCGAGAGACTGCGATCTACTCACAGTATAAAAAAACTGGCAGCAATCTACCCAAAGTTGTGGAGCTTTTTTTAGGAAGCCAAAGTTGTGGAGCTTGAGCTTTTTTTAGGAAGCCAAAGTTGGTGGGATTTTTTTTGCTTTTTTGTAAGGAGATTTTGTAAGGCTGAGGAGCCAGAGGTCAACCAGAATCTACCAGTAACACCACACGATGTACCAGTAGATCTACCTGTTGGACATGCCTGATCTATACCAAAATGACTAAAAGTTTTGTCTGTTTGCCTCATACCATTAGTGGGTGTGGGAGTAGGAAAGCCAGATGTGAGAAGGAAGGGGGCAGAAGAGAGCAATGCAAAGAGTCGCCATCCCCACCTGCTCCACCAAATGGGACTGGCCTCCGCATCCCCTCACCATGGACATCGCAAATCAAGGGCCCCCTCCCTTGCACAATGCACTATTCAAGGACCAGACATGCCTTATGGGGAGGGGGAGCTGAATGGAACCAGAACAAAGAATCCATTGTGAGGTCTGCGTTTTAGAAGAATGCAAGCAACAGGGACAAGAAAATGTTAGGAGGAAGCAATTACTTATTTTATAGTTCCCCAAACAAGCCATGCCAGATGAATCTCATGTCTCTTTTTGATAAGAGTTACAAACTTGGTAGAACAAGCTGGGGAACGATGTGGATGTAATGTACTTTTGTACATAGAGATGTCAGAAATGAATGAGGCAATGGGTGCTTCCGGAATACACCCAAAATGATTAAAAAAAAAAGTAACATGGCATTATTCTTGGCTATATCAACTATGTTTTATCTGATCCCCCACTGTTCACGCTCCTATACATATGTTTAAAAGCAGCAAAGTACAGCTTCTTTACTGATTAGGAAATTTAAAAAGTTCTAGACAAAAGAGAAAAAAATCATTTCCCCACATAGTAACATATTTCTGTCTCAAACAAAGCCACACAGCCAAAATCTAATGAGCAGTATAAGGTAAAGGTAAAGGGACCCCTGATCATTAGGGTCCAGTCACGGCCGACTCTGGGGTTGCGGTGCTCATCTTGCTTGATTGGCCAAGGGAGCCGGCGTACAGCTTCCAGGTCATGTGGCCAGCAAGACTAAGCTGCTTCTGGTGAAACCAGAGCAGCGCACGGAAACGCCGTATAGTATATACAGTATAACAGAGTCTAAATATTTGGTTTTCTGCCCAAATACGGGAGATCAAGTGCCCCAGTCACATCTGTCACTTCAGTAGTTTCTCTGTGCTGTCCTGGTCTTTTTATAAAAGTTATTTCCATACAGTCTAGGTAAATCTAACATTTATAGAGTAATTTGCTTGCCTTCATGTAACCTCAGACAGATTCGATTAGACACTTCCGGGTGTTACTTTGTGTGTGAAAACATCACATTCAAACTCATTGATTTAAATGTTGGCACTTAGTTTCGATTTGAAATCAATGGGACTTAAAAGTGCTTAACTTTGGCTGGATTGTGGCCAAAGTAATCACTGTAATTAGCAATGCTTATGGCAGCCTCTAAGTAATAGCCCCGGGTGCATGTGCCACTGTGGCATCGAACATCATTTCTGTAAGGAGAAGAAGATGACAACAGGGTAGGAAGGTCACGGCTGGTCTACAAAATTACGACTGATCAAAGTGCCCCAGGCCCATCATGTCATGACAACTCACATCAATTGTTCGTTCATTTGTTCATAGAAAGCAGTCAGTGAAAACAATAATGCAAAAATTCAGAAGGTAAGAAAAAGAATGTGTGTTACATTGTCACATTTGGTAGCTTCCTTTTCATACAAAATACACAGAGATGGATGCTAGAAAAATCTTTATGCAGTTGTACCTCGGGTTACAAACACCTTGTGTTACAGACACTTCAGGTTACAGACTCCGGTAACCCGGAAGTAGTACCTCAGGTTAAGAACTTTACCTCAGGATGAGAACAGAAATTGTGCGGTGGCAGCGGGAGACCCCATTAGCTAAAGTGGTAGCTCAGGTTAAGAATGGTTTCAGGTTAAGAACGGACCTCTGGAACGAATTAAGTTCGTAACCAGAGGTACCACTGTAGTTAATAGAAGAGTAAGAAGCAAGCTTATTTATATTGGAAAAAAGAAGAAGTATCACAAATAAGCTTAATAAAAGAGCATCTTCAAAAATTATGCTGAAACCCTGCTTACAAAATGGGCCCAATGCAAAGTGCTGCTTTCAGCCTTTAAAGGCTTAAACCAGGGGTAGGCAACCTAAGGCCTGGGGACCCGGATGTGGCCCAATCGCCTTCTCAATCCGGCCCACGGATGGTCCGGAATTCAGCATGTTTTTACATGAGTAGATTGTGTGCTTTTATTTAAAATGCATCTCTGGGTTATTTGTGGGGCATAGATCCTCAAGGTTCTAGGGAAGAAAACAAAGTAGATCCTACAAGTCTGACACCTGCCCATCACTGTAGACAAAACTCAGCTGGAATAGTCTGTCTTGGTACAAAGAAGGTTTCTGTGTTTCACTAGGCTTGAGAAATACAGTACTGCCACTCTTCCATAAGCCCTGGAAGAATTATGGCTTGTGGAGATACAACAACAAACCACCATTTTATCATAACAGCATATGGGAACATCTTCACGTTGCAACAATACGGCCATCTGCTGCCATCAATTTAATAACAGGTTCTATTATAAGGGCAAGGATAAATGTGCTTATCTATATTAGGGTGACTTCAAGTGACTGAGTGTTATACACAAAAATAGTGTTTTTTATTTAGGCACGGAAAGGGAAATTAGAGGAAACATTCTCATTCTCTTTTCCAGTTTTTTGTTTTTAACTCTCAGACATATACGCCCAGGGAACTGACTGTAGCAATAACTGAGTATTGCTGAAACTGTGAGATAAATGTGACAGTCTAGTTTTCACCTCTGGAGCATCTTCCAGATAAATAGCCCAACCTGAAGATCAGCCTTTTGCTATTTTAAAAAACAGAAAACAAAAGAAATCAATTTCCCACTTGAAAGGCTGCCAGGTTGACATTTTAGAAGAATAGTTAATGAGGGAGCCCTATTAGAAGTAAATGAAAATTTCCATATTAGGTAGAATGCAATCAACTTTTTGAGTCCTATAATGCAGTAGTACAATAAACATTGTTGGTCCTATTTGCATTTACACAGTGGAAATGAATGAACTGTACATTGTGGCAACTGAGAGTAAGGGGAACTGACCTTTCGGTGGCACAGGAGCACTCAAGTGTGCAACAATGCTGTGACAAGAAAACTGGCTACTGGAGAATGGGATTTTGAACAGGGAATTGCAGGGAACTGCACTGCTCCTCAGCTTCAAATCCCCCATGCCAGATGTTTCTCCACTTGCAGGGCTCCCTTGCAAACATGCACACTATGTAGGGCTGTCTTTGGGAAGTGGCCCCATGCTTATTTGGAGGAGCAAAGCTACAGTTCCCTTGAACATTTGTGGCAGCTGTGGCCATTACTGTCATGGAGGGCAGTGACCAGGATTGGCCCACCCATGAGGCAAAGTGAGGCAACCGCCTCAGGCAGCAGGATCACAGGGACCTCCAAGGAATGCATTGCCTGCTGCAGCTGCTGCAGTAGCACTGATGGCTGTGGCGCACTCCTTGGAGGCCAGATCTGCCTCCTCCTCAGCAGCACCCTCCAAAGCCAATTGGGTGTTTGTGGGTGTGGCGCCACCATTTTGCGGTTCACCTTAGGTGCCAAAATGTCTTGGGCTGACTTGGGCAATGACTATGCCTTGCAGAAAAAGGAAGCAGTGGGTGAGATAAAACTCTATGGAATGTCATAGGAGACAATCCCCTGGTGCCGTGGAAGTATCGTTTGGGGGTGACCTGGTGCTTCTTTTGGGGTGCAAAGCTACAGTTCTCTAATTCAAAGCAGCAGGCTGAGGTCATCAAGCACTGAAGTGCTCAAGAACAACAATCTTTATCCCAGCAAACAATAATGCATCTTGAAGGGGAGAAGTGATTGCAAAGTACGATATGGGGTATTATCATTCATATTTTCGGGTGTAGGATCAAATAAACTATTGAGGCTATTAGTTTGGCTCTTTGTCTCATAAGGAACTGGGCACCAACTTTAGCATCACTGAAAATATGTAAGACAGTGAAAACTGCAAGATTACCACCTATCGTCCAACTACTGAGGTATAAATCTTGCAAAAAACAATAACAAAAAACCACACACATTCAACTTTATCCAGCACCAATTGGTACGAATTCACCATTTTTAGTGGTATGGCTCATATACTGGAAAGGCATAATGCCTGAACAAATCATGTACTGAAGATCCATTCCACACTGGACCTATATTACCCCAAAGTCTGGAATCTTTTGTCCTGATTTTCCAGGGCCAGTCCTGGAATTACAAAAGCCATCCTGGTCTCTGAATTGATCCCAGAATGTCCCTATTTCCCCTGTTAGTGGTGCTGCTGCTGCTGCTGCCAAGCTGAGGATGAGCCGACGCTTATCATTTGGGTGAGTTGGGCTGAGTGAGAAAAGTTCCTATTTTCAGCTGAGGAATGTTGCAGGGTTCAGTTTCCTAGCACAGGGATTCTGTTCTCGCATGCCTGGGACCACCCACAAGTGCCATTAAAATTCTGTATTTTATAAAAGGGATCCTAACAGAATCATAGAATCTTAGAGCTGGAAGGTACCCAAGGGTCATCTAGTCCAACCCCACACAATGCGGGAATCTCAACTAAAGCATCCATGACAATTTTTTTTTAAAGATTTTTATTAAAATTTTAAAGGTTACATAAGTAACAACAACAAAAACACCCAATTAAACCAAAAAAGAAAGCAATACATAAAAACAAGTCACATCAAAATAAAAAGATAAAAAATGGAAAACAGACAAAAAACAAGCAAAAAAATACATAGAATCAAAAGAAAAAGAAAAAAAAGAAAAGAACAAATCAAACCTTTACATAACTTTCCTTCTTTAACTTATTTCCTTGACCTCCTCACACCTCCCCTCTTTGTATTCTGATTCAGTTAGATATTCCAGCAAATCCTTCATCCTTGTTTTTATCCTAATAATTTATTTTAATATACTGTAGTTTAACATTCTCTTCTTTCACCAATTAATCATCCATTTTTACTTTATTTAATCTTATTTCTCATTAAAACTAATATATTGAACTTAATCTCTTAAGACATTTCCCCTAGGGTCATAAAAATTTCATTCCACGATTTTTCCATTTCTCATTAATTATTTTTTTTTAAATTCCTTATATACACTTTAAATTCCCAATTTCTTTCCTCCGTCTCCCCTCCCCGGTCCATGACAATTGGCCATCCAACCTCTGCTTCAAAACAAACCTCCAAGGAAGGAGAATCCACAGGTTCCTGAGGGAGACCGTTACACTGTCAAGCAGCTCTTACTGTCATAAAGTTTTCCCTAGTATTTAGTTGGAATCTCCTTTCTTGTAATTTGAAGCCATTGGTTTGAGTCCTACCCTCCAGAGCAGGAGAAAACAAGCTTGTTCCCTCTTCCATGTGATGCCCCTTGAGATATTTCCATATGGCTATTGTATCTCTTTTCAATCTTGTCTTTTCCAGGCGAAACATACCCAGCTTCCAAAATCACTTTGGCAAATGCACATATCCAATGTCTTTGCCCTTTACTCCACTGCAGTTGCACCACCGGTTGTTTAGTTTTACAAGAAACAGATGGTTTCCTTCCATACGAAATGAAGCACTTGCAACAACTTTACAATATACTTTTGAACAGGAGTGCCATCAGGATTTTGTGTGCCTATGTGAACTGGGATTTCTGCTGCATTCACAAAACACACTAATTTGCATGAAACTTGCATATATGTTGTTATGTGGATATTTGTGCCATTTTGTAATGGAGGTGAAGGATGCAAAAATAAATCAAAGGCAACAAGAGGTCTGACAAACAGAGTATCAGCGTGATGCTTTCCCCACGATAGTATTTCCTTTTTTCTAATAGAATATTTATTAAAGTTTTCAAAAAATAATACAATGTAAAATAAAAATAAAAAATAGCAAAAATACAAAAATAAAAACAATTAAAAACACATAGAATTTCCATTACTTATTTTCTTTTAACCTATTTTCCAGACCTCCTCATACCTCCCTTTCTTGTATTCCAATTCAAATTGTTAGTTCAGCAAATCCTCACCATTAGTTTTTACTTATTTCTAGACCTTTTTTCCATATCTCTTAAGCATTACAGTCCCCACGATAGTATTTCCAGACCAGAAAATGTTTACCCTGTTACAGGTTTTTGTTTTTAATATATTTTAAAACATATCATCAAATTGCCCAAATGTTTTCTTGTTTTTACTCCAACTTGAGTTCTTTACATGATAGAATTGGCACTGGGGGAGAGTGGGGCTCTTGGGCAGACAGAAATTACTTTCCCTCAATGTAAACCATGTAAATAACTTAATCTCTTAAAATAACCAATTTTGTCATCCTTTCTGCTTGAAATCTGGCATCCTCAAACTTACCTCTTCTATACTGCCAAGTTTCAAATTGATCCATTGAACCATTTTGAACCGTATGACCTACTTAACCACCACCACCCACCAATTTCCAGTTCAGCCAACTCATTCTTAAACACAGGCAAGCATTCTGAATAATGGATTCCTCAGCTAGTTTTCTCCCCAGCTAAACCCTTTCCTTGCTGGAGACAACTAGTTCCCCAGCAGCATACGGCATATAGTAAATATTATCAAAGTAATAAATCTTTGGCAGATGATTACTTTGAGAATTTTGGAAGAGAGAGAGAGAGAGAGAGAGAGAGAGAGAGAGAGAGAGAGAGAGAGACCTTATAGATTCCACACACACCCTCCCAAAATGTGGTTGTTTATACCAACTTTGTGTGTTTATAGTGACAAAACTATGGGAGCTGGAGGATTGCTTTATGTTCATATTAATTTCCTGACTGATGCAAGAGCTGAGGTTTTAAAAGTTACCGTACATACCCCTGAGGAGAAATCCCAATTTGGCTATAAAATCCTTGTCTTCCAGAGAAGTATAATATGGAATTCAGTTAAATGTTCTACTTGCTTTCCATCTACAATTGTATTAAGTCACCCATATCATGTTCCATGATACTATTTTGGAAATGTTAAGGTTTCCTTCCCCTGGATTATAAGCATTTTGAAATCCTAAGTGGCATATCATAGCTCTCAATACTCTTTGTTGTAGGATTGGAACTCCCCCTTTATCCCTCTAAAGTATTGCTTAAGTCAAAATTGCCTTTGGGGATTGATCTGAATTGAATTTGGGAATGTAAATCAGATCATCACCTTTGCTTGGCAGAGTCTTACATCTCTCCAGCTATTATAGGCTTGACAGGCAGCAGAGTCCAATTTGCTATAATTATTTGCCTTTTGAGAAATCATATTCTTTTCTCCTTCACACAAAAATGAGAATATACTGTGAATTTGGCATGGAAGAAAACGGAGGGCAACACACAAAAAGGTGAACAGAGAAGAGAGCATTGTGGTCAAGATGAGAGAGTGCAATGCACAGGATACATTTGGGGGTTTATATTTCTTTTTACAGCAAGAGATGACCTGTTGTATAGCCGACAACGTCTGTCCAGGAAACTTACTAGTCACAGCACTGCAGGTGTGCAGCTTTGAGAAAGACAGTGCATAACAAGCATCAGGATCAGAAACCTTCTCTACAAGACTTTTGTACTAAGTATATTCACGGCACAAAACCTCTGAAAGTGCTAACACAGACTCACCAACTGATCTTCTGAACACATTCTGCCAGTAAAGTGTTAAATTTTTCAATACTTTGGGGAAGCAGATCTTTTAGGTGCAGAAAAAAAAGGAACTGCGGGCCTTAGCACATCATGCATTTTTAATAATCAGAAAATGTGCTTGGGGGAGAATGACCACAGCTGACAGGCTGAACCCACAGGAGTAGCACATTTCTCACAAACCCCCTGGAAAAGAACAGTGTCTCACTTCTATAAAAAAAATACAATAGATGGGCAAACCACTGGCAACAGAAAAGGAGCATGTCTAGCTACCGATTTCAGTGCTGCCTAGTGACCTTTCAACAACACCGACTTTCCAACATTTTAGTTGGAAGCAAGTTCATATCCAATTTTTCACTAGTTTGGAAAATTTGGTAAAACTGAAAACTCTCATGGTGTCACACATGCCTGGCAAGATGTGGCTAAAATCACAGGCACGTCTGACATCACGGTAGTGTTCAATTTTACCAAATTTTAAAATTAATGAAACCTAGGAAATTAGATTTTGAAAGGTGGTTGCATTTCATATTCATATATTGGTTTGAAAAATGAAAATAAGACAGTTTACACTAAAAAGCAAATGGAACCCAATTTCTCCCCCATTGGTACCAGAGCTATATGGAGAAAGAACTTGAAAGAAAGCTATCACATCTCCAGCAACAATGCACAAAGAGAACTGCAACCTATTTGGTATTCAAATATGTAAGACATGCTTTTTGGTAACTTCTCAGCAATGTTTTCTTACCTTGCTGAGATCAGAAAATGTCTAAGTGCTTATTCAGACATTCAAAATTTGCACCATGCAACCTGTCCAAAGCTATCTGTGGTCACACATGGAAAATGCAATGTGTGGATCAGCCTTTCTCCAAACCTGTGACTTCTAGTCACCTAGAAATGGATGGCAGTCAGCTAAGTTGTACTCAGAGTAGACCCATTGAAATTGATGGACATAACTTAGTCACATTCATTCATTTCAGTTGGTCCACTTGAGTAACAGCTAAGACTGCTGGGCTCTCTCCCACCCCCACCCCCCAATCTGTATATATTCACTGCTTGAGCTACAGTCATGGAAGAGCCACGTTGCCCATTATATTGCAAATTCAACTGACATCCCTGGGGACAACTGAGATGCTTCATGTGGAGCCAGGCTGGATCTTATGAACGAGTGAGTCCCTGGCTCTTAGCAATCTACTGTAAACTCAGTCAGAAATAATGATGAAAGTTAGCATTGCCATTGTGAGTGCTATCAATTTGCTTTCTGTTGCAACACGAAATTGGGGCTCGCTATTCTGAGGTTTTTGCTAGAAGCTAGGCTCCCTGGTCAGAGCAGAAGACTAACAGAAAAGACAACCAGGCAAAAATCCATAAGCAAAGTGAGCTGCTAAGCCTTTGATCGTTTATTAGTCGTGACAAAGATTCAACCTCTCTAAAAGCAAAGAAAGGAAAACCCAAAGGGTGTTCTGCCTTTTGAAGGTTTACATTTCCCACAAAACAATAAGCAAAGCATCTGTGGCACAGAAAACGTCAAAGGTGCATCACAAAATTAGAAGGGGTTACAGCAGGTCAGACAGGTCAATATCACAATGTGTCAAACCAAACATTTTGTGAATTATAAGTCTTACACCTTTCCAGACAGAATTTGCATGAAACATTCAAACAGTTACATTCAAATAACAACATGAGCAATCAACAGGATTGGTACATCCTATTCATTGGAAAGTCTGGGCAATCGTTGCCATATACCTCCTCAATCATCTCCGTCAGGAACCATTGTGCTGGAGAAACCCGCCCAGATCCTTCCCCTGACAAGCTGCAGCCTACATGACAACAACAACAACAAACAACAACAACAATTGATACCCCGCCCATCTGGCTGGGTTTCCCCAGCCACTCTGGGCAGCTTTCAGTACATATGAAAACATTAAAAAAAATTAAATGTTAAAAATTTCTCTATATAGGGCTGTCTTCAAAGGTCTTCTAAAAGTTGTGTAGCTCTTTATCTCCTTGACATCTGATGGAAGGGTCTTCCACAGGGAGGGTGCCACTGCCAAGAAGGCCCTCTGCCTGGTTCCCTTCTTGCAGTGAGGGAACCACCAGAAAACCCTCGGAGGTGGAACTCAGTGTCTGGGCTGAATGATGGGGGTGGAGATGGTCCTTCAGGTTTGCTGGGTCGATGCTGTTTAGGGCTTTAAAGGTAGGCACCAACACTTTGAATTGTGCTTGGAAATGTACTGGGAATCTTACACTTAGGGGATTATGGCAGCAGAGGTTTCCCAGAATACAAGTGTGTGTGGGGGGGGTAATTTTGGAGGTTTATGATATAGAATAAATCATTTACAAAACATTCGTATATACAAGCTTTCCCTAGCAAAACAAGCTTGATTAATTGCTTCAGTTTAAATAGATAGAGTGGCCCCTATCCCGTGGTGCTGCTTGCTACAATTGCACAGTGGGGTGTTTCATTCATTGAAACCTGTGGCATTGCCTGCTTCTACCACGGAGTGGCCACTAGGGGCGCTGTGGTGCAACAACTTTGACAGCAGAAGTTTTGACCATTTGACACTTAAAATTTTAAAGACCTCACAGGTGTGAGCCTTTATTAAAGAAATCTACTTAGGTTTTTGGGAATCTGTTTGGGTTTTTGAGGTGTGTATGTGATGTAGTGCATTGAGGAGACATATTGCATTTATGCCTTTGCACTGGCGACTGTGTGAGGGGAGGCAGCAAAAATGATGGCACTCATGTATCACGGGGGGGGGGGGGGCTTGGTTTCCATCACATGAGTCACCAAAAGCTGTTTACTGCGCAAACACATTAGACATGTGCAACTGCTGTTTACTTCTGCAAATTACTGTCTGTATAATAGCTGGAGAGACGCAAGACCTTTGTGATGTCAAACAATTCTCCCTTGTGGCAACTATTCACCCCTTTTTAGCTGCATAGCTTTATCCAGCTTCACAGCTACCATCCATTTTGGATTCTGATAAGTATCGAAAGATAGACATTTGCATACTATGGATTGTTTAATCACCACAGAAAGAAAGAGTTAAGAAGCAAGGGGAATGGAAGCTGCTTATTTCACCTCTGCTAGTCTTCACTGATCTTCAACTCAGACAACCAGGCTAAGAGAACTGGCAGGGGGACCTGCGGAGTGAGTCAGGTGATGGTTCACTCTGCCTCATCACCTCTTGGAATGTACAGAGGCAAAACTCTTCCCTGCCAGTGCAAGCTGAGGAGCTAGGGTCCTCTCTGCCTATTGGCTGTGTGTTGGTTCCTCCTGCTCTCCTGGCAAAGGCATAGACAATATCTGAGGCTGAAAGAAAACATACCCACTGAGAGCCTAAAGTTAAAACCATAGTTAAAGCTATGGTTTTCCCAGTAGTGATGTATGGAAGTGAGAGCTGGACCATAAAGAAGGCTGATCGCCGAAGAATGGATGCTTTTGAATTATGGTGCTGGAGGAGACTCTTGAGAGTCCCATGGACTGCAAGAAGATCAAACCTCTCCATTCTGAAGGAAATCAGCCCTGAGTGCTCACTGGAAGGACAGATCCTGGAGCTGAGGCTCCAATATTTTGGCCACCTCATGAGAAGAGAAGACTCCCTGGAAAAGACTCTGATGTTGGGAAAGATTGAGGGCACAAGGAGAAGGGGACGACAGAGGACGGGATGGTTGGACAGTGTTCTCAAAGCTACCAGCATGAGTTTGACCAAACTGCGGGAAGCAGTGCCTGGCATGCTCTGGTCCATGGGGTCACGAAGAATCGGACATGACTAAATGACTAAACAACAACAATCTTTGCAATCTTTTGGGGTGTCTCGGGTCTTAGAGGAGGGGTAGTACCTCTGGTGAGGGACACATCATGCTCCTTCTGGGGTAGTTTGTCCACCTTTGCTCCCCCACTTCTGCACTCAGCTCTCACCTGTGGCTTCTAGAAGCTGTCAGCATGTGAAAGCAGCCACATGCCGGGAAACAGCCACCAAACTTTTTTACTGAAATGTGGCAGCAGCCAGTGTGGCATGGCTGAGCTGTGGGACCTCCTTCCCAACACTTGATGTTGCTTCAGCTTGGCATCACAGAGTGGTGTTGAGGTCAGGAGCACCAGGCTGGCTCTGCCATGGGAGCTGCAGCGATGCCAGGATTAGGCGGCCAGCTCTGGAGTTGCCCCCCCCCCCACTGGCCACTACTGGTTAAATGCATAAAAAGACGGCACTGATTTTGCAGCATGTTTAGAATAGGTGTTCTTGTGGGTCCATTTAAGGAAATGTTTGTCAGTTTCCAAAAAAATGAAAAGTATGAGGTCTTGTGGATATCTGGATGTTACAATATGACACACAATTTATCTGCACTCTCCAGTCTTGTTTGTGCAACCCATATATTCAGTGAACTGCTGTTTCTAAGGCTAATTCAAAAGATACATTGGCAGTGTGAGCGTGGTTGCTGCACCTTCCAATCTATGCAGCTCCAGCAACATGCTACCATCTTTGTGGGCAGGATGGCGTGGCTACCTTCTACATTAGTACTTCTGGCCCTGATAAGCAAGAATGGTATAGGAAGTAAGCTCACCATCCACCTGCTCACATGTTCTTACAAGAGCAGCATGGGACCAGACCACCCTGCAGATGCATTTGGCCTTCACAAGCCCTTGAACTAGCTTAGCTTTGTATGCCTCTGTGCTTTGCTTTCGCCTTCCTACCTTGCTGCATGCACTGTCCTGATTTTTCTCTTCTCTCATTCTTTATCCCTTGGCAGCCACTGTTTCCTTTCTTCATATCTGATCGGTCTTAAACTGACAAGTTCCTATTTCTTTGCTTCTCTTTTTCTGTGGCCTTCTTAATTGCTGCTCAGTGTTTAACAAATTTGTAATTGTCGGCAACTCTTCTTGTTGGAACATCTCCACATATTGGCTCATGGTCAAACTTGGCTCTCCCAAGCTGATTCTGGTGCTCATGTTGCCCGAAACTCTGGCTCTTTGTCATTTTCCCACGCTCCCCACTATGATACTCATGATGAGTACCTTTCAAGCTGGCTACAGTCTTCCTCTTTGCAAATACCTTTTATCTTTATACTTTTACCCAAGCTCCTGCTTTGCTATATTTTCCATATAAATTATTATTACTTATAGTCTATTCCTACAGTCTTAATCTCCCTCCACTCCCTGTTTCTCTTATTGAATCCCTGCAATCTGGTTTCTTTTCAAACTATTCTGCTAAGGCCTCCCTTACAAAACATGTCAAATGGTCTGTTGGAGTTAAAGGTCAAGATGTCATCTTTGTTCTTACGTTCCTTTACGTTCCTTTCTCCAGCACTGATGCCCCAAACCCCATGACTTCTTTGTATTGTACCTGGGAGATTCAAGTAGCAATCATATCATGTTTATAAATAAATCCCAATGATTTCAACAGGACTTACTCCCAGGTAAACATACAGAGCATTACAGTCTCAGTGACAGAGCTCCCGCATCATATGTGGCTTGGTCCTTGGTGCTTAGATATCATACTTTTTGTGCACTGTTTCAAGATTCCCCATAAGAATATTCCCCACTTTATCTCCTCAAGCTTCTTTCATTAAGGCATCTTTTGAGTACAATTCTCTCTGTGTGTGATCATATAGCGTCATTTAATCTGGACTGACTCTGCACTGATCAATAGCTCTGTCTTCCTTGTATCTCTGTCTTTCTCTGCCATTTCTTTCTGGATATGCCAGTGCCCCCTTCAAGATCAATAGAATTCATTGGCTGTTTCTCCCAGACTCTCTTACTAGTATTGATTTGGTGGCCCATCCTTCTCCTGCTCAAAGTCATGTCTTATCCCTGCCTTTCTTTTATCTTCAAACCAGCTCAGTCAACAAGACCTGTATCTTTGTAATTTGTCAAAGGGCAGCAGTACACAATGGGTGTGCAACTTGTGTAAAACCATGTGTCTTTACACTCTCATGTTCATACATCCAGGAAAGATAAATTGTCCCATTTTTATCAGACATGGTTTTTTTAAAAGAAGATGCATATAAGCACATATTTTGCTTCCACACATGTGACAGAAAACACCCGTGGGACACCATTGGGGCCCACAAAAATTGCAGTGATGTCCCTCGAATATGTCAACTGATGACTGGACAAGTCTTTGAATAATCAAATCCTTATCATCTCATGTCTTGACTATTATGATAATTGCTTTCATTATATTTCTGTAACAAAGCATTACAACCAATGAACAAACCACAAAGGCACGCACAATTCTTTTGTCCCAAGGCAACCCATAATTAATGACATCTGTCATGTGAACTAAGCAGTATTCATTACATTCCAGACTCCAGCTTTATACATCTTTGGCTCCAGAAAAACAGAGATCAGGCCTTCAAACATCATTTTGAAGCAAGTGATTGACAAATAAGCCAAATTACCAGGCATTATCAATATGCTTCCAGCTCGGGTCACCTCATTTAACAGCAGCCTGTAATTTATCCCAGTCCTTCAAGCATGCCTGATGGCCCCATCCTAACAAGACCAATTCTTGTCTGTCTTGGGCACTAAAACAAGGGTGACACACAGAAAGCCAGGAAGTCCTCCAATCTTACAAATGCCCAACTCCACTCCTAACAAAGCAACCAGTGTGCTAAAAAGAGGAAATGGGAACTAGACTTTTTAAAAAGCTCAGAGCAAGAAGTGAAGATTTCAGGGGTTTTGTCAGCTTCAAAGCTAACTAAACTGAGAGAACTTGGTGTTTTTACAGCTCATTAGTATCAAAAGAATGGAAATACAAAATGTCACAGGCTGGAATAAATCCAGGGGTCTTCCTAGGGGAATTCAATGTGTGAACCAGAAAACTCAGGTCTACTCCATTCCACATGCACTGGAAAATATAGGCCACAGATGCCCACCTTGTACACTGTGGATATACCCTGAACATCAACAAAAACTGGGCATTTACTATATTCCTCCAACCCGATTAGCAGCCAATTCACAACACCATGCAAAAGCAAGCAGCAAGCCTCCATAATTGCTTTCTGCCAACCTCAAAATCTATTAAATTTACAGCTGAGTGCTGAAATAAAACCACCAATCAACGATTCTGGGTCATATCATGATAAATTGAGTTGTTGTATCACTTGGACCTCCCATAGGAAAATGGTTACCTTTAAAGCAGGACAACTGATAAAGCCCATTTCATAAAGCAGAACCTGAAAATCTAATGTTAAAATCTAATGTTAGATTTGAAAATCACCTGAAAATCTAATGTTACATACATTACTGAACACAAACACCATGAACACCATATCCAGGACACTGAAAAAACAGCTTTGTATATGATTTAGAGACCATAAATCAGTCATCTTAACCAAAACAATTAAAATACTGTTTCACAACCCTTTAATTCTGATGGCCACAACCTCTCCCACTTGAAGATCTTTCCTACAGAGCATCCATCAAATCCTGGGATATTAGAAGCAACAACTGGAGAACAGCTCTTAGTGTGGATGACAATACAAATTCTATTTGTCTGTTCCTCTTTTTTAAAGCCCCTTCTCTTGTACATGCCACACTCCTTAGAATTATTCAGTTCTGAAGCTGCATTCAGACAGCTGCATTATTTCAATTCCCCAAAATTTCCTTACTTAATCATTTTCACATTTTGTGTGATCTTCCACACAATGTAAAAGCTACTTCTGGAAATAATAGTGGAATCTAGCAGAAGGTTAGCACTCATTTCTGTTGACCTGAAAAGCTGTGGGATGAAAAAATTGGGAGCGGAATCCCAGCATTTGGGGTGCCAAATGGAATAAAATATTGGGGGGGGGGAGTAAGCCTTGCCCTGCATAAATGATCACATGACATGGTGCGCAGACACCATTTGAATGGCATTGCCCATCAACCTTTGGGGGGCAGGCCTCTCAAATATTTTAGTGGGGGCCTGAAAACCCCTCAGCCCCTAGGAGTTTGCTCCTATGCCCAGCATACAGTTATTTCCCACTGCTTTCATGGGTGAATCATGGGGGAACAGAAGCACACATTTACATAAAGGGTGGGGAGTGGTGGCAACATGTTTAATGAGGCCTGCTGTTGTGTCGCAACTGACCCACAGGTGTCTCACTCAGGTGTCACTCAAAAAGCCACAATTCCATGCATAATTCAACTGGGAATGCAGTGTAAAAGGAACATCAGACACCAGAACAGAAGTGACCAGGAACTCTAATGCAATTATCTCCACGTCTGAATGTACCCTGAGTGCTCTTAAAACTGTTACCTTCTCATAACGTTCATTTGAAGTCACAGCTATGTTATTTAAAACTCACATTTAGCATTGCCTCTTGTTCCAGAGTTCCAAGAGCAAAGATGGGAAGTTTGTGTGTGCATCCACAAAAGGTCACACAACATTTCAGGCAACAAAGATGAGATTTCTTCAATTGTTCCATACAATGTTTTCAGATAAATTATAGCTACTTCCTGCTCATGTCAGCACACATTTCCAGCTTTCCTTATGATCCTGCAGGCAAGGTTATCTATTTTTACCTTTTCATGCATGTTATTGTTCTTTCTTCCCACCCTTTATGTCACTTGCTAGGTACATGAATATCTCAAAGAGTAAGGTTAAATAAACCAAACTATTGTTAATACTAAAACTATTTATTGCTAGCATCCTTCAAACATGATATTTAGGTGTTGATACAGAGTTCTACAGCATTCCATTAATCCCTATTTTACAGCTGCTCCTTTATGAGCTAAACATGGATGGCATAATCCAGCAGGAGCTAAATTCGGCCAAATAGAAGGTAAAGACAGCCATTTCCTGCACTGACCTATTGAGCTGTATAGTAAAGAGTACCCCCTTACCTTTTTTTTGTTAGTGGGGCAGATGTAGAAATTTTCAATGACTGTAGCAATTCCAGGCTGTAGATTCAACTTGGTATATAATGTTCCAAAATCTGAGGACCTGGTATGGTGGAAAACAGAACTTTAAATGCATGGTGGTAATTAACCAGTATTTTTACATTTCAAAATAGAGCTGATATATAGCTCACATATTATACATTTGAAAACTGTCATAAACAAAAAATTTTGGTAAAGTAACTGCCCAATTCTGAAGGCCCTGCTCAAATACAACATATTGTTATAGATGGGGGGCTAAACCCTAGAAATTAATAAATGGTAAAGGACCCTTGACAGTTAAGTCCAGTCATGAACGACTCTGGGGTTGCGGAAACGTCCGTAGACAGTTTTTCTGTGTCATGTGGCCAGAATGACTAAGCCACTTCTGGCGAACCAGAGCAGTGCACGGAAATGCTGTTTACCTTCCCACTGGAGCGGTACCTATTTATCTACTTGCACTCTGACATGCTTTTTATAGAAACAATAGTGGATGTACAAATAATGGTGAGTTCTGCCCTCAATGGGGCCCTTCAAGGGAAAGGACAAGAGAGAACATGATCTACATGATCAAAGAACAAGACACTAGGTGAGGCGCACCAAAACATGCACAAACCATGCTAAGTTTCAATGCATTTTAATATCTGAAATAAATCTCCATTCTTACTGACCCTCTTGGGTGCTAAGACTGAGGGGGGGTCTCATGCTAGTTCTGCCACCCTCAGTATTGTAAGCTTTCTCTCTGGCAACCCCCCTCCCCACAGTGGTACATTGAGCTTTCACCAAATGTCAAAACATCTCTCTTTACCTTGGTTTCTGTCAGTTAAAATATTTTATTTTGTGGGACTTACCTATTTTGCTGAATTTATACTGTTCTGTTCTGACTATAAAAGTTTTACTTTTTTATAATTATAGCTGGTTTATCTGGTTTTATGATTGTATATTACATTTGTGTAACCCATCCTGGGACCTTACAGTTAAGGGCAGGTAAGAAATCTCATAAATAGGATCACAGGGGAAGACGGCAAAGTCACCATGGAAATAATAATCTTGTAAAAATAATTATGCATTAACATCAACATCTGAAATATCTATAATATCTATGATTGTGAAGATTTGAAATTCTGCATAATCTGTTCATTTCACAGCCCTTGACATGCAAGAGGAAACTAGATTGTTTTGGTTTTTTAACCATTCAATTGCTTCTCACTTGGCTCTCCTTAGTGGTTAAAGGGTTTGAAAAATAAATGAATTCAATAACAGAATTTTAAGCAATTTTTCAACAGCACAGAAACTAGAACTTGTGAAGGAAAATTGGACATGACAGCATGCCTAACGTACATTTTACAACAGCTTCTCAAAACACCTTCAGATTCCTTATATATTCCCAAACACTAAGTCAAAATGACACTGATTGCTGTTCTCCTCAGTCACATGTAACCAAAAGAAACCAAGGGGCAACCTAATTGGTATAATTAGTCAGTTCACTTGTCTGCCTGCACACTTATTGGGGTTTTTTTAGGCCTCAGAGCATGGAACAGGAAAAGTATCAGACCGTTAATGGTACAATGCCCATAAAATACTGCTTAGTGGCAGGGGTGCAAACTTGAATAAAATATTGTGGGGGCCCAGGTAAGCGCCACCCTGCATAATCAATTACACGATGCAGTGCACACACACAATTTGAATGGAAATGCCCATCAACTTTGTGAGGTTCCAGCTGCCTAAAATATTTTGTTGTGGGGGCCAAAGCCCCCACAGCCCCTAGCAGATGGCTCTGTGCTCAGTGGAGAGGCTCAGATCTGCCAGCACAGAGAGAAAGTCGGTCCAGTGCTGATGGGCAATAGGACTGAGCCAAAATGATTCTTGCCGTTTCCATTTCATTTCCTCAGACTATCGAAGCATATCTTCTTGTGGAAATCATTTATTGCAAATCATCTTCAGTTGCTTTTCATTTAGGTTGCACACCAGCATACTATTTGTTTGTGTTGCCTTTTTAATAGAAGTGGATGTTTAAAGCAATCCTAGAAGTTTCCAGGTGCTCATATTCCTACTTTGTTGCAAGGCGGCTTTTGTAGATATTTTTTTGGAATTGATTTGTGTGCGCGCGGCCTCCAGACACTTTAGCACACTGAGGAGCTCTGCTAATTCAAGCACACATGCCACACCATATCATAATGGCAACACAGGTAGCTGAGTAATTGCCTCCGTATTGTCTGTATCAGGATGTGAATGTGTACAGTATTACAATGAAGCTACATCCAGGGTGCCTCTGCATCTTGAGATGGTGGCACATGCTCCTCAACAAACACGTGTCTCATAATCCTTGGAGGCTGCCGTAGAACTCCTACCACCCACCTAGAATCCTGAAACACCCACTAGTGGGTGTTAGGTTGCCCACCCCTGGCCTAACAGAAAAGGTAGAAGCTGTGCATAGCTTGTCTACTGATAACAGCGAAAGAAGACTGAAGGAATGGAATGTAAACAGCTACAATATGATGATGGTGTACTAAACGCTAGAAGATCAGTCAAGCATAGAAGTTACACTAAGTCCTAGGTCGAGAAGAGAACAAAAATATTAACATAGGTAACTGAAAGCAGATGGTGGCACACCACTAATAGAAGACAATGAAAGCAGACACTGAAAGATGGTTACATGTATCCACACATTATGAGACGGTTAGGGTTGGCTAGTCAGAAGAATCCAAGTATCTCCAAGTGATTTAAGAATGATGACAGTGTGTTGCAATTGTGTAACTGTCATAGGGAAGATTGCTGCAATTGTGGTAACTATTTGATTGGTTCTTTTGTACTCACATGAATAGATTAGCAGTGTACTGTACAGTGGTACCTCTGATTACGAACTGAATTCGTTCCGGAGATCCGTTCTTAATCTGAAACCGTTCTTAACCTGAGGCGCGCTTTCGCTAATGGGGCCTCCCGCTGCGGCGCGATTTCTGGGGCAAAGTTCTCAACCCGAGGTACTACTTCTGGGTTAGCGGAATCTATAACCCAAAGTGTTTGTAACCCAAGGTACCACTGTATAAGAGATGATGTTTGAGAACATCAAAATTGCTCTCTGCCTCTGATTTTTTAGGAGACTGACCTCTAGATACGTTTGTATCAAGAAGAACATAATCTCCCCCCCCCATGAAGGCATTAACATGATTCCTCCTCTGTGTAACCATTACTACTTCAGCCCTTTAACTATGGTTTCTTTTTCCAGATTTTTTTATGACTGGAGAGACACACTGTCAGGGACTGGCTGGATGAGGAAGAGTGGTGGCAGCTAGTGGTTCTGGAGACACCTAAGGGGGAAGGGGACTTTGAACCAGCTTCAGGGTGGTGGGACAGGGAGGAATCACCATCAGAGAGTGAGGGGGAAGGGGAGAAAATTGAGGTGGCCACAGACGCTGAGAGAGATGGAGAAGGAGCTGGGTCTCCTGTTTCGCAATACAGTCCCAATTCAGCTTCTTCTCCTCCCTCTTTCAGCGCAGGAATGAAGTGTTGTGAAAAGGCTAGAACAATTAAGAAAAGCTGAGTCACAGCAAAAAATGCAAGGAGGGAGGTATAAATAAGGGAGAGAGAGGACAGAACTTTAGCTTCTGCAACTGACCTGCTTATCTGATGGATGTGATGTATGCTGACTCCCTGGTTGCTGAGCAATAAAATTAATTACTGACAAGTAAGTTTGCCTGCTTCTGATTACAGTGTTGGATAAGAGACAGCAGGCTTTTCCAGCAGCCTGAGAGATACTAGCAAGTGTCATAAAACCACTTAAGGAGGGTTCTAGTGAACCAAAGAAATTAGTCATACCCACTGGCACCCTGAGCCTAATAGAGGATACAGGATACAGGAGCCTAATAGAAGATACAGGACACACAGTTACAACTCGGAGTCCAGTGGAGGTACAAGTCCCTGTTCCAACAGAAAAATTTGCTCCCATCTGAGTCCTTTAATAAGCTGCACAGACATACATTTAAAGCACATGCATTTGCATGTGAACTTTTCCCCCTCCTGGTTTCTCCTGGTTCCTTATTTCTTCATAAAAGCATTTATAAACCACTTAATATTTTAAAAAAAATGTCAAAGCTGTAAGAAAAATCTCAGTGGCCAAGCACCACCACCAATCCAGATGGGTCACTTTCAGAGACTAATGGAATCCAATGGATTCCTGAATGCTCTTGGGGGCTTTCCAGCACATAGGGCAGAGGACCCTGTTGAAGCCCTTTCCATTATGTAACAGTGGGGATCATTGGGTTTTTGACACAGTCACCCCAAGCACCCTCTCCAGCATTGCAGAGTGAGAGTAGAACAGTGTCATCTGTCATCAAAGCAGTCTTGCTGACTGCTCTAAACTTGGAGACTTTGGATTCTAGATTAAGGGATCTAATTATGTCTTGCTACCCTAATTCAGTCGGAAATGGCAATAGCTTCATTTTCTATTTTTGTTTATTTATAAACAGCAATAATGACAATGTATTATATAATTAGACAGCATGTAGAGCAGTAGGGAAGGAGGTAATTCACTATCACATTGCTTAGTTGCGACATTTCATACTCCTTCACTACATGGGAATGACTGTCAGTCTATGTGACACTAAAGACAGGTTCCATCTGTTGTTCTATTTTTCCTCTCAACCTATCTTCCAGTTCATTTATCAGTTTCCTAGCAACCCACCTCAATTTTCTGTTCTTACATGTAATCCCTCTTTCAGTTCCTACTGAGAGGCTTCCATCTTTCAAAGCAGTTGAGCTTTAATTTCTTCCCGCACAGTTTGAATCACATCAAGTCTTCCTCCTTTGCCCTTCCTGTTGTGCAACCTTGAGCTTTATTCTTGGATACTGAAAACAGTGAAGGCATTTGAAAAGCCTGCCTGCAAACCAACAGGCCACTTTTGGGGGTGGGTGCAGGGGGAACGGACAAGCAACTAATGAATAGCTGAATGATTTGAAAGCAAAATTGTGGTGCACCTGAAGCTACAGGCATAGAAAAAGTAAAATCTGGAACATTTCTGAATTTATTTTTGTATTTATTTGAATACTTTTATCTCACTTAGTAACTAGAAATGCTCAAGGTGGTCTTAAAATAATTTTAAAAGGAACACTGAAATAAAAAGAAAACTCGGAGCCAGCTAAAATTCTTAGAAATCAAAGTCAACATCTAGAAGCATATACAGATGCAAATGTCTACCTAAGCAACCACATATTGAGAGCAGCTCTTTAAGGCATGAATTCCACAATAAGGGGGCAAGCACCAAGAGGCAACGGGTTCTCAGCTCACTTTCAGAAGACAGCAGTACTGCCTCCTACACATGGGACCACCGTAATACACATGGCAGTATATCCAAGAGCAGATCTGTAAGGCGCCCTGATCCAAGTCACTGTGGATGTTCAAACTCAAAAACTTTGAACTTGGCCCAAAAAACTAACAGCCAGCGTTCTTTGAAAACAGGCATTATGTGTCTTCAAAGGTCAGTTCCAGTTAACAATTGTTATATTCTGAATCCAGTGCTGTTTCTGAACAATCTTCAAAAGACATCCCCACTGATTGAAAAACTGAGAGCAACATTGTTCAACATTCACCTGCCCTTTAATAAAAAAATGATCTGATGGGCAAGGCATCAGAGGCTTAGTGGGGGGGGGCACATGGGGGCCATGTCCCAGGGCGCAATTTTGGGAGGGGGCAGAAACAGGCACCTCCACAGCAGGCACCTTCATTGGAGCCTGGCTCCACACAAGAAGGAGCTGTGCTTTGGCTGTGGTGCTTGCGCCTGGCTGCAGCAGCAGCTCTGCCCTCGGGTCAGGAGAATGGGTGGCAATGCTGCCATGCACCCTCCTCAGCCACGGTGCGCCTTGTGCCTGGCTGCAACAACTCCACCACCAGGCCAGGCCTAGGGGGGCGGGGCGGGAAACAGCGTGGTTAACTCTCAGTTCCTCAGCTTCAACATAAATTTTTCCCAGACAAATTAAGCACAACACCACAGCTGTCTTGTGTCTGAAGATCTACATCCTCTATTAGGTAATAAAATAAATGCAAGAACGCTGCCCTCAGCTTTCCACAGCTAGAGAGAGTGGGAGGGGGATAAGACAATGTCGTCTTTTGACAGCCCCAAAATAGTGATAATCTATGGGCTGCTTCTCTTATTAAATTGCAGAGCTACTGGATGACTCCCACAGGTTATTCCTGCGTCTGAAAAGATGTAGCAGTGCCTTGGATTGATATTAATAATCCAAGTAACTGCAGGCTGTTCCTAGCCCTGCTTTACTCAATTCAGATTCACATATATATGTTCAAATGTATATAACTGAATGCCATGGATGGTGTTTGGTTCTGTATACATGGTGCTACCAATACAGTCATACCTCGGGCTGAATGTGCTTCAGGTTGAGAGCTTTCGGGTTGCGCTCTGCGGCAACCCGGAAGTAATGGAGCACGTTACTTCCAGGTTTCACCACCTGCACATGCGCAGACGCTCAAAATGACATCACGTGCATGCGCAGAAGTGGCGAAATGTGACCCGCAAACATGCAAACGCGCCGTCGCATCTTACGTTCCATTCAGGATGCGAACGGGGCTCCGGAACAGATCCCATTCGCATCCCGAGGTACCACTGTATATCAGCCAGATAGGTAGGGTATAAACAATAAATAATACATTAGTAGTAGTAGTAGTAGTAAAAAGGGTGATCAGGAGGGAGAGTTAACGGAGCAACTTTGCTCCTCTCCCAACCCAGATTGGAACACTAGTGAGGAATCAAATTGTTCTTAACAGCACAGTTTCAATTATATTCTAAAAATGTAAGAGAGGGATATCGCTATTTTCTAGCAAAATTTAGGTGGGTAGGTGGCTGGAATTAGAAGAGTATTTTTCGCCCCATAGGACGCACCGGCCCATAAGGTGCAGCTAGTTTTTTGGGGGGAAATAAAGGGGGGAATTATTTCCCCCCCCCCAGGCACGGGGCAGGGGCGGGGGAAGCCCGAGCTTCCCCCGACCCCAGCCCCCAGAACCGGCAGCTCTCCGCAAGCCGTGGGAGCCCAGCGCCGGGCTCCCACAGCTTGCGGAGAGCTGCGCGAAGCCTGGAGAGCAAGAGGGGTCGGTGCGCACTGACCCCTCTCGCTCTCCAGGCTTCAGTGAAAGCCTGCATTCACCCCATAGGATGCACACACATTTCCCCTTCATTTTTGGAGGGGGAAAAGTGCGTCCTATAGGGCGAAAAATACGGTATTTGATTTCAACAGGACCAAAGTTGAGAAACTAAAACAATTATAGAGGTAGGTGATACTGTATATACAGAAAAACATGTGGAACTTCTTTCAATCAACAGTGCAATAATTATAAGCAATTTGCATAGGAAGCACAGGTCCCATACCAAATTGGATAAGTAATAATCTTTCAGTGTATTTATCCATGGGGTTTCTCTTTGCTGCTTAATATCAAAAAAAAAAAAAAAAAAATCAGGAGAGAAATATTTGTGATACAAAATTACTATTCTGGCCAATGTAGTTGTTGCATTAGCATAACACCCTGACTGAGTAAAGCCACTTAAGGGTCATGTAGCAGAAACAGAAAGAAAGAGATCAAATGGGGTGAATGCATTCAAAAGGCCAGGTGAAGATGAAAGAACCTGTGGATGTACTTTAAATGCTCAACAGTTTTAATCATTTTAGTACATAAGGTATATGCATATGCACTATGCCAACCCATGTTAGATTTGACTGAGAAGGGAGATAGGCCAAAAACAAAGTATTTCCTCATCCCATAAAGTTTGCTGGTAGTGCATAGTGAAAGTCAGATCCAGGAGATTGTGTGGAAGATGCCCAACTCCCCTGCTGCCACTCAGACAAAGGAAGACATCCCCTCCATCCATCAATGCAGGAATGACTGGAACCACCTGTAGACACTGGAGAAATAGTGAGTCTGGTTGCATTTCTCCACCCTTTCATGCAGCCCCAAAATCTGATCCATAGGGTCCCCATCCAGATTTGCTGTGGGGGGAAGAGGAATGAGAAGTCCTGCTGCAGGAGTGGATCCCTGCTTACAGTACATCAGATCCTACCCTCTTATGTTGCTGAGGCTGGATTTCATTCTTTTACTTGTTAGCAATTCTGAATTAGGGCCAGAGAAAGCGAAGGAAAACAGCTGCAAGGCATTATAGGGGCTACTAAAGCTAATCTGATATCCTTTTTTTAGAAGGTAGATGGTTTTCCAGATAAAATTAAATTCAGCAGATTGAATCAGTTTAAAATTTCACAGAACATTTGGTTACATATGATGTAAGAAGCTATTATTTCTGCTTTAAAAGAGGCATGTCTAATGTGTATTAAAGGGACTAGTTAGGGTTTTGCTTAAAAGCAAACAGTACAGTTGAAGAAAAGAAAGCAGTGGATGTAATCAGTGACGGGGCCCACTTTATTAAATATTTGCATATTTTACAGAAGCCTGGGGGTGAGGAGAAATGTTTTGGTTAGAATCTAACCGTTAGATGACAGCAAGCCCAAATCATTGTTAATACAGATTATTAGGAAATTGCACAGGATGAATTGGTTGATCTCAAATTTGTGGAATAATACTAAATAATTCAGTAATATAAGATGTACACAAAGAAAATAGCACATTTTTTGTTGCTGGCTAGGGGTTCAACAGAGAAAAATATTCTAGGCATATTGGCTGATCACTTAACTCCGGCTCAGCAATGCCATACAGAAATAAGCAGAGCAAATGTAACCTCTGGATGTGTTCACACCTTTAGATCCTGTAAGAAATAGCAAGCAGGCAGGTGAAGAGGGAGAAAGTTATGAGGCAGGGCTTAAGAGCTAGGTATTAAGTGTATGTCCAATGTTGAAAGCTGTAAGCTTTGTTGAGATCACTAACAGAGAACATGTAGAGAATGGTCCTGTATAATTTCTCTTGGAGAAGCTACTCAAAGATGCCACAAAAGGAGGTGTTACAACTTTGTTCTATTAGCCACCCTGAAAGTCCAAAGTTGCCAAGAAATGAAACTGGGTTTTATATTTATGATAAGCCAGAAATGAGTGGAAAGTTATTGCTAACTGAGGTCTTAATTCTTCATCTATGGTGCCTTAACTGCCTCCTTTCTTCACTCAGATACATATTTTATCTTCACAATTATTTATGGACAGAGCAATCCTACAGCAGTGGTGGTGGTGCTGGAATTATGTGGAAGATAAACTGCCACTCCCTAGGCCCTGCCCACTCACACCAGCTAGGAAGGGAGGGGCAGGGGTGGATTTTCCAGGTGTCCCCCTCCACCAGTTAGCCCTCTAAGAAAATTCTCCCCTTATAGACTCTAATGGGAAAGAAAACAACTGCACCAGCTCCAAGGCAAGCATACATTTTTCAGCCCGAGAGTGTCAGGGGAAGAGGGGGCTCCAGTTCTGGTGGGTCCAAAGTTCTCCCCCAGTGTGCCCCTGGAATGCCCCACATGGTGATGGCCTCTGAGCACAAACCTCCCTTCTGGGAGTTCACATTTGCTTCCTTGTTTGTTTAAGAGCATTTCTACGCCATGGTACAAAATTGCTTTACAGTGTAATCTACAGTAGGACAATAATAAAATACAGTAAATTATTTAGAGGCAATAAACAAACAACAGAATTAGCATGATATACATTTAAAATATCTATTAAAAAATGCAAATAATTTGTGTTTTAAAATATAGCAACTTCCCAATACTATCCAACATCAAACCAATTAAAATGCCTAAGAGAATGAGATGTCTTCTTCATTTGACACCTAAAAGACAATAAAACAAAGGCCTCCTTGGGTGGGAGTTCCACAGCAGGGGTGCCACAAATCAGCAAGCTACCCACTTGGCTATTAAACAAGAACCCTATTTCAAATGTCTAATACTGAGGAGACAGTGCTTGCTTTATGGCACTTGCTTTGTAAAAAAATATAATAAAAAGGTGAATAGAAAATGAAAATCTGTGAGCACTTCTGACATCAAGCATACTATACTGTGGCAAATTGTTGCTGTAGACATTGAATGAAGCAGAATAATTATGACTGAATTCTTACAAAGTTCATAGGACGGTCAGGCCACATATGTCAGCATCCAACAAGAGAAATGTTTGATGAGAAACTGGCAACCAGGAAGCTGTTCCACAAGTATGAAAATTGATTTGTAAAAGCTTCAAGTTACCAGCTTGAAGCAGAGAAATAGGAAAGGCAAACAACCAGCCAGCATGTATCGTATTTCCTCTGGAACTTCCAATATACTAAAATCATCATGGAAAATAATCCCATCAAACATATCACAATCCTTTTCCACACAATTAATACCACTTTATTCTCTGTGTTTATCTGTCTATTCCAAAAACAGGAAACGTGGTATTTCTATGGCAATGAGGCAAAAGAGAAAGGGGTACACATTCCATACATACCATTTGGACATGCGGGGGGGGGGGGCATTTACTGTAAATGGGGCCATGCAGAACATGAGCACAGGAATTCTGGACCCCAGGCCTTATTTCATGTATACAGCTGTTAAAGGATGTATACTGCACATCTTAAATAAAGTTTCCTTCCATCGTACACCCTTTTTTGTATATCATAATGCATTTAAAATAAACAAACAAACAAAAACAAACCACATTTGTGTCAAAGAAATGTGCATGAAAGCCTTGCTCTAATGTACTCACAGATATTCTCATATATAGATGGCTGGAAAAATGCACCAACAGCTACATACCACAATGCTGATGCATAGAGCTGTGGCAGGAAAGGTTAGTAATTCTGTCCCAATTGGTACTGCAGCTGATAGTGGTCTTCCCCAGCACTTATGCCCCCCACTCCCTCGAACTCACACTTTACAGTTCCTTGCAGGAAATCGAAGCCTGTGGGGTGATGGTGTCAATGCTATTTATTATTTATCAGGTGTTTTGAAAACTGCCTTTCAGTATTATCACTCCCAAGACAACTAATGAATCAGATAAAACTGATAAAAACAATAAAAACAAATACAAACAATAAAAACAGCAGACTAGAAAAAGCAAAAATAAAATTGTAGCGGAAGAATAAAACCAATTCACTTGGGCTTTTAAGAGATCTTGTTGCATGGTGCTAAAAAGACGTAATGACAGATGCCAAGTGAGACTCCCTGGGTAAGCTGAGAAATTGCTGATCTTGTAACAAAAATATGTAAGCTGTCCCTAAATTGTCCATACCAGACGATTGCAAAGTAGTGCATATACCACCAATTTTAAAAGAAAGATCTAGGACCATAAGCATAACTTCTGATCCTTGTAAATTGGAGGAAAGCATGGTTAAATATAAAGTTAGCAATCATACAGAACAGCCTTCTCCAGCCTTTCTAGATGTTTGGACTACAACTCCTATCAGCCCTACTTCAGCCCACATGGCCAATGGTGTTGGATAACCAGTCTCTTAAAACCAACACAAAAAGGTAAGGGTAAAGGACCCCTGACAGTTAAGTCCAGTCGCGAACGACTCTGGGGTTGCGGCGCTCATCTCGCTTTACTGGCTGAAGGAGCCGACATTTGTCCGCAGACAGTTTTTCTGGGTCATGTGGCCAGCATGACTAAGCCACTTCTGGTGAAACCAGAGCAGAGCATGGAAATGCCGTTTACCTTCCTGCCGGAGCGGTACCTATTTATCTACTTGCACTTTTGACGTGCTTTCGAACTGCTAGGTTGGCAGAAGCTGGGACCGAGCAACAGGAGCTCACCCCGTCGTGGGGATTCGAACCGCCAACCTTCTGATCGGCAAGCCCTAGGCTCAGTGGTTTAGACTACAGCGCCACCTGCATCCCAACATGCTTAAGTCGAATTAATGCATGATGTGGTTAATACCATAGAGCAGGGATGTCCAACAGGTTGATCACGAGGGATCACTGGTAGACCCAGTGAGGTTTTGGTAGATCACGGTCGATCGCTGGGTCCCTTGCCTTAGCATTGGTAAAACAGAACCCGCCCCTGCCCCCTCCTCCCGCCCTCCATTGTTGCATGCAGGATCTGCAGAACGGAAGATGGAGTTTACTCAGTGAGGCTGTTTGTTTCCCAGATCTGTTGATGAGTGGCTGTTCCCCTTTCTCCCTTGATCTTAGGCTCAAATTCTCAAAAATTGGGGGCTTTCCACCTACCTAAAAAAGCTCAACAACTTTGAGCTGAATCTGTGTATAGAATGCAGTCTCTTGCAAGTTGGCCACCCCTGCCATAGAGTAAGCTACCTTGCCAGGCTTAATCTAGGTCACTTTCCCTCACCTTGGGAGGAAATAGGTAATCAAGTCTATTGTTCACCTCCAGTCTACCTGAGAAACTCAACGTTTGAAGATGTTAGAGATGGTTGTTCCAGCTCAGCTATATGGCTCTCACCAGCCATTCTTGAGTTCCTATATCAATAATTTAGGAACTTCTACAACTTTGTAACTAAGTGAAGTTTTACTGCCTGTGCAACCTTTTCTGAAGCACATGAATCTGTCCTTTGGAAAGCTTGTAAGTAACATATTTTTAAAATTACCAAATGTCTTTTCCTATGCTGGGGGAAGAGGGAGACTTGGGGGGGGGGGACCTTTTTAAGGGGACATTTTGGAACTCACTTTAAAGGGCACATATTTTAAAGGTTTAAATGCCTATGTTTCTATGCTTTACTTTGCTGCATATTTTGTGATTTTAAATCTCTGCTAGGGTTCTCTTACCAAAGGGCACTTGCCCCAAACTTGGATCTTGGCTTTTAGGTATTCTCCTTTCTATATATTGTTCTCCTGAACCAACTAATGGTCAGTGTAGTGGTAGTCTAGAAATATCTGGAAGGTCCCAGCTTGGAGAATGGCAGATATAAAAGAACAAACCTTGCTAAAGGAGACTCAGTGTGGCTTCTGACTAACCTTTCAGAGTTCTTTGAAAATATCAAACAGAATGTGGAGAGGGGTGATTCAGCAGGCAGAGTACTTGGACCTTTAAAAAGCTTTTGATAAAATCCTCATTGAAGGCTCCTAAACTGCACTTTATCATACGATAAAAGGGAAGGTCCACTTATGGATTAGTAGCTGGTTTAATTAGAACTGGATGCAAAGAGTAGAAATATATGGATGGTTCTCACAATGGAATAAAGAAGTAGAATCTCCCCAGGGTTCTACAGGTGCCTTGAAAGTGGTTCATAAGTGAACTGGCTTTTAGGGTGAAAAGTGAGGTGGCCCCAATTTTTTAAGGCAGTGAAAAACAAAGAGTTCCAAAAACTAGGTGAAGAGGCAAGCAGGAGCCACGAGGGCACGCAGAGGCACTGCCAGGAGGACCGAGTCTGAACCCAGGACCTCATCAGTGGGGGGTGGGCAGGGCCTGGGAAGAGGCTGCATGGTGGTGGCAGAGAGGTGGGCGCACAGTGGTAGCGCCTCTCCCTCTCAGAGAATGAAAGGCGAGGAGTGCCCCTCCTCCCAACTTTGCACATGTGGCCCTGTGCCCCAATCCACACCTGGCACCAGATGGAACCGGTGGGAAGCATTTCGTCAAGTGTGGTGGCACTTCCTTGGTCATGCAGCTCAGAGGTTTTTGTGAGCAAACGTCAGGTGTAATCTGTTTCAGCTTTAGCCTTGGGTTGGGCTCAGCAGTCCTCCCATTTCTGTATTTGGATTTGAGGGTGACAAGTGATGAAAATCCTATCTCGTACAGGGATGTGAAAAATAAAACACTTTCCCCATCATCATCCAATGCATTATGAGAATCATGAGGCCTGGTCTAGGGCCTTGCTAACCTTTTAATAATTCTGTCCTCCATCATCATATCAAGGAAAGTAAGTGCGGAGCTGAGTTCAGATAAATTTCACTCTGCCTTTCCACCGGCCTCCCAAATGGAACTTCTGCCTTAGCCCATAGTTAATACCATTTCGATCAATCAATCTTAATCAATCTCAAACCTTTTTTGGCATATGGACAAGATTCTGAAAGGTTCGTCCATCAAGCACAATATTCCAAACTGATAAATCAGGAAATAGAGTGGAAGATTAAATTAATGAAACAAAAAACTTTTGAATCGGCAAATAAATGTGGGAAACTGCTAGCTTGGCAGTTGAAGAAGAGACAAAAATTAAATACAGTTACAAATTTGGAAATTGAAGGAAGAAACATTCAGAACCCCACGGAGATCAGAAAGTGTTTCCAGAAATATTTCAAAAAATTATATACTCAAGGGCCGCAGGACGAGGTTGAGATTAAACAATTTTTGGAGAAAAATGGACTTAAAAAACTGTCACAAGAAAATAGATCACTCCTGAACAGTAAAATAACACGCCAAGAGATTGAAAATGCCATTCAGAACATGAAATTGGGCAAATCTCCAGGGCCAGATGGGCTAACCTCCAAGTATTATAAGACATTAAAAGACTACTTGATACAACCATTGATGGAGGTTAGCAATGAAATTATGGAGGGGAGGAAGGCGCCGGATTCGTGGAAGGAAGCATTCATCACATTGATACCTAAATCGGATTCTGAAAAGACACAACTCAAGAACTACCGTCCCATCTCCCTTTTAAATGTGGATTACAAAATATTTGCAGATGTTCTGGCAAGTAGACTTAAAAAAGTTTTAAATGAAGTAATTCACAAAGACCAGGCAGGCTTTCTCCCAGGTAGACACATGTTTGCTAATACAAGGAACATTATTGACATCTTGGAACTTTTGCAAACAGACATAAATACAAAAGCAGTGCTAATTTTCATAGATGCAGAGAAGGCCTTTGATAATATCTCTTGGAAATTTATGAAGGGAAATTTAAAAGAAATGGGAGTGGGTCGGGGTTTTGAGAATGGGATTGATGCAATATATTCAGAACAAAAGGCTAAATTGATAGTAAACAATGTGGTTACAGAAGAGTTTAAAATTGAAAAAGGAACACGACAAGGCTGCCCGATTTCCCCTTTGCTATTTATATCGGTTCTGGAGGTGCTCTTGAATATGATTAGAGGGGACCGGTTGGTGGAAGGGATTCAGGTCGGAGCGAAACAATATAAACTTAAAGCTTTTGCAGATGACCTAGTTCTGACCCTGCAGGAGCCAGAATCTAGTACAATAAGAGTATTACAATTGATTCAAGATTTTGGTCGGGTGGCGGGATTCAAACTAAATAAACAGAAAACTAAGGTGCTGGGAAAAAATCTGACAGATACAGAGTCGGAATGGTTTCAGAGAGAAACAGAGCTAACTGTGGTTAAAAAAGTAAAGTACCTAGGGGTAAATATAACAGCAAAGAATCTGAGTCTATTTAAGGATAATTATGAAAAATGTTGGTCTGAAATTAAGAGAGACTTGGATAGTTGGACAAAATTGAAGCTTTCTTTGTTAGGCCGAATTGCTGCTGTTAAGATGAATGTATTGCCAAAGATGTTGTTTCTGTTCCAAACATTGCAGATTGTGGACAAGACGGAGTGCTTCCGGAAGTGGCAGAGAGATATATCTAAATTTGTCTGGCAGGGCAAAAAGCCCAGAATTAAGTTTAAGATACTAACTGATGCGAAAGAAAGAGGGGGCTTCGCCCTGCCAGACTTAAAGCTGTACTATGAAGCCGCAGCTTTCTGCTGGTTAAAAGACTGGCTACTTCTCGAAGACACTGATGTACTGGACCTGGAAGGTTTTAACAACGCTTTTGGTTGGCATGCATATTTATGGTATGACAAGGTTAAGATCAATAAGGCCTTTAAGAACCATATTGTCAGAAAAGCAGTGTTTAATGTCTGGACAAAATACAAAGACTTATTGGAAAACAAAACCCCGAGGTGGCTTTCACCTCTGGAAGCTAAGGCCCGAAAAAGACCCAATATGGAGGCCAAATGGCCAAAATATTGGGAAATATTAGAAAAAGATGGAGACAATTGGAAATTGCAGAGTTTGGAGAAAATGAAGGATAAAGTGCGAGACTGGTTACATTACGCTCAGATTAAAGAAGTTTTCAAAATTGATAAAAAGGTAGGGTTCCAGGTGGAGAAATCGAAGTTGGAAACAGAATTGTTAGAACCAAAGACTAAGGTATTATCAAGAATGTATAACCTGCTGTTAAAATGGAATACACAAGACGAAATGGTCAAATCGGTTATGATAAAGTGGGCTCAGGATATTGGGCATAATATTATGTTTGAGGACTGGGAAAGGTTGTGGACCACTGGGCTGAACTTCACTGCATGTAATGCTCTGAAGGAAAATGTAATGAAAATGATATATAGATGGTACATGACCCCAGTTAAACTTGCCAAAAAATACCATTTGTCTGATAATAAATGTTGGAAATGTAAAGAACATGAAGGAACATTCTTTCACCTCTGGTGGACCTGTCCTAAAGTGAAGGCCTTCTGGGAAATGATATATAATGAGTTGAAAAAGGTATTTAAGTATACCTTCACTAAGAAACCAGAGGCCTTCCTTCTGGGTATTGTCGGCCAGAAGGTGCTAAAGAAGGACCGAACATTTTTTATGTATGCAACAACGGCAGCAAGGATACTCATCGCTAAGAGCTGGAAAACTCAAGATCTACCCACACTGGAAGAGTGGCAGATGCAGCTGATGGACTATATGCAACTGGCCGAGATGACTGGTAGAATCCGAGACCTGGGAGAAGAGAGGGTTGAAGAAGACTGGAAGAAATTCAAGATTTATTTACAAAAATATTGTAATTTGGTTGAATGTTAAGAAGGATGCTAGATCATAAATAATTGCCTACCACTGAATTAGATCTGAATTTGACGATAAGTGAGATTAAGGAAAATATAATTTTTTTGGAGAATTGTTAGATTTTATTTAAATGAGCGGAGATAAGATTGCAAACAAGTGGGTAATTTGCTGGGAAATTTTTTTTGTAACGATGTAAGTGGGAGCGGGAGACGTGAGGGAGTCCAAAGAAGTGACGAAATTATGTTATGATAAAAGTAATGTTGTTTATTATTTATGCATTTGTATTCAAAAACTTTAATAAATATGTATAAAAAAAAAAGATTCTGAAAGGTTCGGTACAATAAAACCAATTAGCAGAATCTGCATCTAACAAGTAAAATACTGTTGTGTTTTGCAGCAACCTGGCTACCATCTCCATCTTATCCCCATCCTGAGTAAACATTAGGAAGGTCACCTTGCATACATCTGACTGCCATTCCCTGCTAACAACCAAATGATTAATGAGCTAGACTGATACAAGCGGCAGTGCAAAAGAACATGCACAACTGATTCTATATGAATCTTCAAATGTCTCAAGGGCTGTCACATGGAAGAGGGAACAAGCTTGTTTTCTCCTGCTCCTGGGACTTGAACAAATGGCTTCAAGTTACAAGACAGTAGATTCCAACTAAACATCAGAAAAAAACTTTCTGACAGTACAGTAAGAGCTGCTTGACTGTGGAATGGTCTCCTTCAGGAGGTGGTGGACTCTCCATTGGAGGTCTTTAAGCAAATTTTGGATGGCCATCGGTCAGGGATGCTTTAGCTGAGATTCCTGCCTTGCAGAGGGTTGGACTAGATGACCCCAGGGGTCCCTTCGGACTTTACAATTCTATGATTCTATGACTCTGTCCACAGCAGCATAGTCTCTCTGTGAATCGTAATACCATTTCCATTTCTACTGTGTGTGTTTCTCATTCTTGCATACCAGGACAAGTGAATTGTTGTAAGTGTAAGCTCCAGTCAAGCAATGTAGTTGAGATCATAGAATGATAGAATTGTAGTGCTGGGTGGTACCAAAAGTCATCCAGTCCAACCCCCTGAAAACAGACATTCCTTTGAGGTGACCGTAACCTAGGTTTAAGGTGCTCTTTGGCGACTAGCATTGGCGGTCATTAATCTGAAGACACCCAAGTGTGGATCACTGTGGCTGAGCTACCTCCGCTTAGGAGGAGGAGCAGCTGGCACTTCAGCCTCCGTTGGTGGAAGGCACATTGTGTCACAACTGTCTCTGGGCCTTCAGTGACATCTATCTGGGTCCCCAGACAGCAAACATGATCCTTTAGGTCAGAGGAGTAGAACCTTGTCCCTTCCAATAAGCAAGGCCAAGGCCAAGGCAGGAGGCGGTTAAAACAACAGGGAATGGTCACTGAGGTGACCACTCGTTTACCCATTCAGCTATTGTGGCCATATTCTGATGGACATTGGTGGGCACCTTACTAGGAAAATATCATTTTAGGTTACTGTTGCTTTCAAAAACCACATACACATGAATGGAGTGAGCACCATCCTTAGCAATTTAACCAGGCCTTGGTCCTTACATAGACAATGCTTTGTTTTTAATCTGTGGCATTCTTAATTTGTTTGTCACCACAGCACTTAGTTGCAGCTGGCTAAATCTGCAGAAGCTTAACAGAACACTGGCATTTTGTTTCCTCTCAGCTTCCAACACCAGTTTATCACCATGGCACCTCCCTGAATAGGCCTGATATCAATTCTGCCATCTACTGAGAGCCTGAGAACACTTTCTTTTTAAATCTGTTGGCACTTTAGAAACTACCATGGAAATTCTTGTATAAACCAAGAACCCTTGAATTTTGGAGGATGCAATGAAACCCAAACCTTTAAAGTCTTCCCTACTTTTCTAAAATAAAAAGCAATAATTATTGCAGGGCCAGGAGAGTCTCCCAACCACCAAATATATTAAAAAGGAAACTTTGTGTGTTAAAAGTTTTCTTGATTAATTTTTTCTAGTTAGGGTAAATAAGCTTTATTGCACTAGCCAAAGGTCACGACAAAACCATACAAACACTTTCAGGAAAAGAAATATCTATATAACTGTATATAAAAAGCAGAGCCACTGCCTGAATAATCAAAATCATAAAATGAAGATTCACACATAGAATGGGGACTCCACACAGCATACAGTGTTTTCCTATTTTGAGTTCTGAATCTCCCTTACAGTTTACTGCAATTTTGTCCAGGTCTTCTTCTTGATCTTCCTTGCCGCCAGTGCAAAGAGGGCCAGATTATAAGTTACTGGAGCATCAGCATCACTGAGCAGCCAGAGAACCCTCTCCACCAGGGAGAGGCAGCTTTCCTGGACAAACAAGGGATTTGAAAAGTGCCTCCTAGGTTCTGTGTATAGTGGGCAATGTAATAAATAATGTTGGACACTCTCCACCTGTGGTTGCCCACAAATACAAAGTCTATCTGCTTACGGGACCCTGTTATATGCTGTTACAGGTCAGCAGAAGGCATTATGTGTTAAAAGTTGCTTCTTCTTTTTCTTCCTTAGGCAAATCAACCACTGAGACCAGAACAATGCAAGGGAGGGAGCAGGTTTTCCAGATGCGCTGCTGCTTTCTCAAAGCTGCCCACAACCAGCCTCCCTCCACAATACGGAGTGAGGGCAGCCCAGTCGGAGGGCTGTTGCCGTGGCTGAGGTGAGGAAGCAGGAAGCAACTCCCTGGTGAGTCCAAGTCTTCTTGCCTGGCCTCTCTCTCCAGCAGCGGCAGCAGCATCCACTGCCTGAGAATTGCTCTTGTGGATGAGGTGTGGAAAGGAGCAAGGAAGGGAGAGATATCCCCCCACACACACACTCACAGGAGAGCTAGAGGGCAAGGCTTCTGCCTCATGCAGCCTGCAACTTCCTGCCATAGAGAGAAAGTAAAACCACAGGAGTGCCACGAGGGTGGGAGCAGAACCTGCCCACTGCTCCTGAAGCTGCCACCTTCATGGTCAGTTTTAATATACACAAAGGCTGAATCTACACATAAATAAAAAAGCTATGAAAATGCTTTTTTTAAAAAAAACATTTTTAAATATATATGGAATTGCCCATAAGCTCACCTGCACCACCTAGTGTCACATTTGTATAATGCACTTAAAGTGCACTTAAAATGTTATCTTTCAGCTGTATAGCTAAGTCCCCAAAAGATATGTTTGGCAGTGACCAGTGCTTTTTTTTCTGGGAGGACGCAGGGGTATGCATACCCCTAAACATTTTGTGTTGCCCCAACCGACCAACCAACGGACGGATTGACACGCCAGCTGTCTCCACAGTAGCAGCGCAGACTGGAGCTCCATCATTCTCCCCGCCTGTGCCCAAAGAGGGGAGTCTGGGGCAGCCACGGTGAAGACAATGGCGCCACCACTGCTCCTCCTCCTCCTCCTCTTGCCGGGCTAGAGTAAGCCAGCGTGCACTGGCCTCTCCTCGCTCAAGCTGCCGCCACCAGGGGCCTTCCCGTCCTCTCAGCACCACCGCCACCTCGAGTCCCTCATCCAGGGGTTGGGGGGAGGGAGGGGGAGGGGGAGCAGCCAAAATGAGAGTACCCCTAAACATTTTTTTAGAAAAAAAAAAAGCACTGGCAGTGGCCATTCATTCCCCTGCCCTCCAATAAGGTGAATGGCATCCATTCACTTAAGATGGTGGGGAGAATGAGAGCCCTGATCTCAGGGACACCGCAGCCAGCTCCAGTCACATATCACTGCCTGCTCCATCCCAGCAACAAGGAACACAGGGTGAAAGTTGTATTTAAGCCAGCACCCTTGCTGGCAAACAAAATGAGCTTCTCCCATGGCGGCTGCACAGCACTGCAATTATGAAGCGGCAAGGAGCAGCTGATGGCAGCTGGGAGGACGACTCATCAAAGAAGGAGAGCCAGTCTGCAGCTTCAAGAACAAAACCCTCTTGCAGGCAGGATAGGGGGGGGAACAGAGGGGAGCAGCTGGCAGGAGGAAAAATAAGGAAGGGAAAGAGGCAGGAGGCACCACTAGAGAAGCCAGGTCTGCCAGCCCTCACCAGCCATGGTGGAAGTAAATAGGGCAGCTCTTTGCCTTACCTTCCAGCAGACTTTCCTTGGGGCTGGAGTGGCAAAACCACATCCTCCCCTGCAATATTTTTCCTGTCCCAGCTCCCGCCCCACATCTTTTTCTTGTGTAAGCCCCTGCCAAGGCACAACTCTGGAGTGCCACAGAAAAGGTCATTGCCATCTACACAAAGACAAAAGGATTCAATTGTCTTATGCCTGTACAACTCCCTGTAATGTGACCCTTGGGGCCCTAATAACAGACACCCTGAAGCAATAGCAAATCAGCCTCCCTTTTCCGACATTAAGGTCTGGATTCAACTACCTCGTACCTTTAGTGAAAGCCAGCACAAGGACTCCCATAATGGGGCTTTTCTCTCTCCTTGCCTCGTGCCACCCCCAGGCCTCCCCAAATCTGCTCTGGAAGGTCATGAGTGTTAGAAAAACACTGGGGCCTAATTCGAATAGTAGAATGTCTGGCATCTGGTGGGTGTGGCTTTGGTGTTCTGCTCCAGAATTGGCCCCTCCTTTTGTGTGCTCAGTTAAGTTCAGTTAAAGAGAGACAAACTATCATTCTTCATTCTTGTCTCATTCCTGCCTTATGATGCCGTTTTAGTTTCCCTCAGATAGTATGTTATTGTGTTACAATTTTATTTATTATTAAAGCTTTGCTTGACATAAACGTGAGCCACTTACTTTGCTGAAAGAAAGAAACTCTGCTGAAGAATGGTGGAATATTAAACTGGGTGTGAGGGGATATTTTAATCATCCCACCTTCCACAGCAATGAGAACCCCCAGAACAGCACACGTGGGGAAGGGGAGATCATCCCATTAGATGAAATTACAGAATTAGCTCCTTAGCACGAGGTTAAATTCCAGCCAAATTCACTGGGTCCCAGGGACTCCACTCCAACTGTGTCCTAAGTGCATTATTTTCTTAATATGAGTTTATGGTTCCCACTGAATTCTAAGGGCAAGTAGACTAGCTGTTAGAAGAAGCACAGTTCAGTGATTAAGTCCCCCCACCAACAATTCCTTTACTTTCTACCATGTAGGTGGATGGCGTTCATTTACTTGTATGTCCAAAAAAAGGTGTGTGGCACATGTGGCAGTGCTTGTCCAAAATGCCCTTGACACTGGACATGGCCTCTGTGGAGAAGGACCCTGCAGTGGTAGAACTGGGCCTCTGTCCACAGCACACAGAAAGACTCTTTGCACCCCTTCATGGGCTCCCACCACACACTCCACCAACCTCAACCACAACCTCTCAGCATGCCTGGCATTTTGATAATACCTATAAAATTTAATCACAGGGGTTTTAAAAACAAGCAACCATAATCTCAGTGTTTCCATGTTGATAAAATTACAGAATTAAGAGAGATGCTGCAAATGCCTTCAGAAGCATAGGTTGTATTTTGCCGCAAATCTTGTTACTTCTGCGTTGCTCATGCATGATAATCAGTAATCCATAATAGACTGGATGGGAGCCAACCAACTGATGCTCAGCCCAGGTAAGACAGAGGCAGTGTTGGTAAGAGGCTCATCTGCACTAGGAGGTTTGATTTAACCTGTTCTGGGTTAAGCCTAAAGCAGAGACAGTGAGTGATGCATAAGCATTTAGCACATGTTCCAAAAGAAGTACAGTATGTTTTTATTTTCTCCAGTGTTTCTGGACTAAGCCCATTATTTGATCGACTTCATGAATTTGTATCTTGCCTTTTAGGAAAACTTTCTTACAATAAAATCAGCTTACAAATCATATTCTAAATTAGGCAGCAACATATACACAAAACAAATGTGCAGCTACATAGAAACATTATAATTATAACCAATAACACACGGTCACAAAACAATTAAACTGCAGCAGCCAGACAGGATATTAAAACATTAAGATTATTGTTATTATTTATTAGTTGCTTATTGCACAAATGTCTCTGACCGACTTACAGCAGATTTTAAAACCTAAGCCCAAGAAAAAAATGCATTGTAATACTACACAAAAACACATACATTATTTTTAAAAAATACACTGAGACATATACACAAACATAGGACCCAACTCCTAGGGACGGTGGGGGCTTTGGCCACCACAATAAAATATTTGAGGGGACCGGGTCCCCACAAAGTTGATGGGCATTCTCACTCAAATGGTGTGTGTGCACTGTGTTATGTGATTGATTATGCAGGGCAGCATTTATCTGGGCCCCCACAATATTTCATTCAAGTTGGCACTCTTGTACACAAAACAACACTCCCCAATAACAGTAGCAGAATGCTCTGATAGCATGCTAACAGCACGCACAAAACCATGAGATCACAAAATAAATTTGCAGCACAGTAACAGCAATCCCATCAAAATCCTTAAGGGTGTACACCTATGGCCTTGGAAGAGAGCCACAGGAGCTTGCTGCTGTCCCTCTCACAGGTGAGGGAAGGAGAGGAAAGGGAGATCTGCAGACAGAGCAGAGATCTGTTGCCACTGTGGAAGCCACCAGTGCCCAGCGGAGCCATAAGTACTCCAAGTGTGATAGGAGGGGACAAAGGGCATACAGGGCCATGTTTTTGGGGTGGGGATTAGATGTGCCCACATGACACATCTAAGCCCCTCTTTTTTCCTCCAGCCTTTCAGCCTGGGTAGGGCGAGCACAGCAAGGGTTGGGATCAGGCAGTTCAGTTCACAGCAAGGGTTGGGATCAGATCCTCATTGCTCCCGCCAGGAAGGGGCAATCGACTCAGCGCGTCAGCGTGGCACAACCGTTTTCCCGGCACATGGGTCAAGGTGTACTGGAACCCGTTCAGGAATATAGACCAACACAACATTCTGGGGGAGAGAATTTGTGGCGTTTGTTTGTTCGGGTTGAACAACCCCAACAGTGGTTTGTGGTCCGTTTCAATGGAGAAATGACGACCGTACACATAATCATGGAACTTTTTGATTCCTGCCACAATTGCAAGCGCCTCTTTGTCAATTTGAGCATAGTTGCACTCCGTGGGCGACAACGTACGGGAATAGAAAGAGATGGGCTTTTCTGACCCATCCGGTTCCCTATGACTCAGCACCGCCCCCAGGCCGTATTGAGAGGCATCACATGCCAGGACCAGCGGCTTCGATTCATCATAATGAGCAAGGACGCTCTTGCTGCTCAGCATTCCTCACAAGGAGTCAAAAGCCTTCTGCTGCTCCTGCCCCCATCGCCACACATTCTTTTTCTGCAACAGTCTATGTAATGGTTCAGCTACCGAAGCTTTCTGGGGTAAGAACGAATGATAAAAGTTAATAAGTCCCAGGAATGACTGCAACTCCGTCTTGTTCTGTGGTCGTGGTGCCTCGATGATGGCCTTAACCTTAGCATCTGTGGGGTGGATGCCTGATGCATCAATTTTAAACCCCAAGAATTCCACAGTTGGCACCCCAAAACTGCATTTTTCCTTTTTGAGTTGCAACCCCGCCTCCTTGAGCTTGAGCAACACTGCACGGACACATGCAACCAGTTCCTGTGGGTCTTTTCCAGCAATCAAAACGTCATCAAAAAATGGCAAGACCCCCGGCAGACCTCTTAACAGGCGTTCCATGAGCCCTTGAAAAATCCCTGGGGCCACACAAACTCCAAATTGTAATCTGTTAACTCTGAACGCCCCTTTATGTGTGACAATAGTCTGTGCTTCCGCTGATTGTGGGGTTACTGGCAGCTGTTGGTAAGCTTGTGCCAGGTCAAGTTTGGCAAACACCTTGCCCCCAGCCAGTTTAGCCAACAGATGTGATACGACTGGAATGGGGTATGAGTTTCCCCTGAGTGCCTTATTGATAGTACATTTGTAATCAGCACAGATCCTGACTTCCCCATTTGCTTTAAGGGGCGTGACGATTGGAGTCTCCCACTTAGCGGAGTCCACGGGTGAGAGAACTCCCTGCTTGACCAATTTATCCAGCTCTGCTTCGATCTTGGGTTGCAGTGCAAATGGCACTCGCCTTGGTTTGAGTCAGATTGGGGCCACCCCAGGGTCCAATTCGAAGTCAACTGGGGGCCCTTTATAACAACCCAGTTTTCCATTAAAGAGACCAGCAAATTCTTTGCATAATGCCTCGCTCATCTCAGGGCAGGTTTGGATTGAATTAAGCCCTGATATACTCAGTCCCAGGGCAGGGAACCAGTCAGTGCCCAGGAGACTGGGGCGACTGCCCTTCGCAATCACCAGTTTGAGTACCGCCTGTTTGTCCCGGAACTGTACTCTCACGGCACACATTCCCATGACATGGATGCGGGCCGCTGAGTATGACTGCAAAGTTGCCGGGAAGGGCTCCAGAGGGGGCAACTTACCCCTGGGGAAGAATGTCCTCGCGGTCTGGTCCGACACGATAGTGAATCCAGATCCGGAGTCCACCTCCATGTCACACAGCTGACCCTCAATCTTCACCTTGACGTGTGCCTTGCCTTGCACTGGAAACTGCACGACCCTCCCGTTGATCTCCGTTACGTAGTGGCAGTCCTTTAGAACATGGTTTGCTGTGGGTGATCTGCGATGCTCCAGTCTAGGTGCTCCTGTCGCTCCCAATGCCGCCGATCTACAGACCCTGGCGATGTGACCTGTCTTTCCGCACATCCGGCACATAGCATCCCGGAAACGATAACTCTTCCGCTCATGGTTTCCGCCACAACCAGGGCACCTGCCTCGGTGATCTTTGTGCACTGTGCAGGCCTGACGCACTGACTCGACCCCACGGACTGGGCTCTGGCTCAGAGTAGCCTCTAGCTCGTCCATGGCATGCACAACTTCTATCTGTGGCTTAGGGGCCCTGCGACTGGCATCAAGCTCCTCTCTTTCATAATTCTCTGTGGCGGTGGCCTCCTTCAAGGCTGAAGCAAGGGTAACCTCTTATTTAGCCACGATGCGTCTTCTGGCTTTCTTGCTGCTCAGACCACCGACAAAGCGATCCAGGAGAGTCTCTTCCAGATCTTGGAAGTCGCAGTGCTGAGCGAGCTTCCACAGTTCAGCTAGAAATGCAGATACAGACTCCCCAGCACGCTGCTGCCTCTTATGAAACTCCATCCGCCGGGCCATCTTGGTCTCAGTAGGCTCTAAATGGCTTGTTAGGCAGGCAAGAATATCTTTGAGAGATGTCTCACTTAGCTTCGCTGGGGCAAGCAATGCCTTGGCCAGCTTGAAGGTCTCAGGCCCACAGTAGCTCAGGAATGTGGCCCTTCTTTTGAGCCACTGCGAAGAACCTGAAGCGTTCGACGTAGTCTTCCCACGTGTGGGGCTCTGATGGCTGGAAGGGCTCCAATACCCTTGGACTCTCCATTGTCCTGTGGGCAGGGTCGTCTTCTCAGCTGGCCAGTGAGTCTTGTTCTTGGCTACAATCCGGACTCTGAGGCAGGGCTGCGTTTAACCGCTCCTCAGCATTCCGGATCCCACCTTCGTCGCCAGTTGTTGTGACGTGGGGTTTGTGATTTCAGCTCTCTTGACATAATATGCTGGAGACAGCTCTCTAGTAACACTTCTTTATTAAAGCAACAAGACTAAGACTTGAGGAGGGGAGAGCTACATTTATAGGGACAGGGAACTAGCTAGAAAGGATACATTTTGGAGGGAACAATATCAGGCAATCACAGTCCTGCCTTTTGGAGGAAACCAATAAGACAGAGGATCCAAATACAGCAGCTTAAATGAACCAATAGTAGCTGTACCCTCTGGAACCAAAAAGCAGTTACTTTACCCTAATGCAATTATAGACAATAATAATACAGATATAAAATCCTTTGACTCAATACACAACACTGTATGCCCAAAGATGGAAAGAAGTTCCAATAAAGGAAGAATATGTGGAACAGGCAAGATTAACAGCAAAAATTAAAGATCAAAACGAAAGATCAAGACGAAAAACTCCTTGAGGTCTAGAGACCTTTTATTGAGTATTTAAAGAACTACTATAGCAAGATGAAAACACATGCAGGACTTGAAATATGAGCAAGCAACAGCATTAATTATTAAGATAAATAGGTTAAAATTGATATACTGAATAGTATATGTGAAATATGCAGCATTCAAGAGTAAATATGGAAACCATGGAAGGGGAGAATGGGAAGTCAAAGGATAAAGTAATTTACAGTACATCTTAAAATTTGTAAAGTTTTTTCTTTCTGTGTGAAAAACCAATAAATAAGAGTTAGAAAAAAGCAAAATAAAATAAATGGGCCCTGAGATGGTGTACTTCCCCCAGTGCACAAACAAATGCACCCCCCTCCGGGCGCCATGAAGGCATGCTCTGCCGCTCAGTATGAATCACACTGAAGTAAATGGAATCTTAAGTAACTTGCAGTCATCTCTTGCAGCTTTCCCCCCATTAAAATCAGTGGATGATTTAAATATAGACTAACAAAAGTGCATGAATATAGTAAGAAATTCATCACATCCTTTAAGAACAGCTAAAAGCATTAGGTGGGGTGTGCGTGTGCATATATGCATTTAATCAAGGTTTTAAAGGTTAATCATCATTAAGGTTGCAGTGTTTAACACTGTTAAAAAGTATTGAGTTCTGTATGGTTTACTTTTGAGTAAACATGTGCATAACTGCACATGTAAAAATGTTTATAAAGCAAACTAGCGCACCCAACATTGAACATACCACATCCTGAGCTAATTTACTTGCCCATTTATTTACACAACTAAAATAAATAAGATAAAATAAGGCTAGAAGAGATCTGAACAAAATTAAGGCTCTGGAAGTTTACAAATAGGTTCCACTCTTGAAAAAGAAATACTCTCCTATAATCTCAAGTTATTATTAAAATTGTAACATCAGAGCAGTATCTATTGCTCCAAATCTTCAAATGTCTTTCCAAGTTTTTCAAGCTGCTCTTTGAAGAGAACAAAAGAAATAAACAGCAAGATGTGACTCTATCTGACCACATACTGAGTGCATGAGACAGTAACATACCTCCACAAAGAGCTCTCCAATACTTTGCCCATATCGCTGTGGTAATACTTGGTAAGGATCAGAATCACCTAAAGGAAAACAAATGAATAAGAGAACTAAGGTATTTATGTCAGACAACAAAAATAATAAACAGCAGCATGCAATTAAATAAATAAATGTCAAGACTTTGAGTTCTTAAGAGTTATTTTATGTTTACCCTCATCTAAGACTGTCCCACTGAAATCAGGATTGGGTGGTAAAAGTGTTTTTTTAATAATAATGAATAAAACCGCAAGCAAACACAAGAACTATGCACATGCTACAATTGAACTAATTTCCGAGCTTATATTTACATAAAAAGGTAAAGGGAAAGTGACCCCTGACCGTTAAGTCCAGTCACAGACAACTCTGGGGTTGCAGTGCTCATCTCGCTTTACTGGCCGAGGGAACCGACGTTTGTCCGCAGACAGTTTTTCTGGGTCATGTGGCCAGCATGACTAAGCCGCTTCTGGGGAACCAGAGCAGCGCATGGAAACGCCGTTTACCTTCCCGCCAGAGCGGTACCTATTTATCTACTTGCACTTAAGGGTGCTTTCGAACTGCTAGGTTGGCACGACCTTCTGATTGGCAAGCCCTAGGCTCTGTGGTTTAACCCACAGCACCACCCGCGTCCCCTTATATTTACATAGCTAACATATATAAGAATTAATGGAAGGTACTCCCATGTCAGTATATGTGTGTGTGTGTGTGTGTGTGTGTGTGTGTGTGTGTGTGTGTGTCAGATTTCAGCCTAAAAGCAACACACTACTCCACAATTTTTGTTTTGAATATTATAAATTATTTCTCTGCTAAATTGAACTTCTGTGGGAGTCTACAATAAATAAATAAATTATATTATTGAAATAAGGTCAGAAATGCATAATGCTCAAAGAAAGAAAAGATGAATTTATTGGTTACTTCATACTATTCAATAATATTACAAAACTAGAATTTTAAAACCTTACAATCCATTTTGGCAAGTGGGCTCTCACTTACTATCACCATCAAATGTGCGCCATATATTCAGTGGTGAAGCTGCATGCTTCGCTACCAGGGGCGGAGAGCAGACAGGGTGTGGCTGGTGCCCCCCGGGGGCGTGGCGTGCATCCCAGGGGCATGGCACGGGTTCTGGGAGTGTGATGCATGCCTGTGGGGGCATGGCGCCCGGTGTGCAGGATGGTGGCAACGTGTGTCTGTTCCTCCGCCAGTAATAATAATAATAATAATAATTTATTATTTATACCCTGCCCATCTGGCTGGGCCTCCCCAGCCACTCTGGGCGGCTTACATAAAAACCAAAAATACAGTAAAATATCACACGTTAAAAACTTCCCTGAACAGGGCTGCCTTAAGATGTCTTCTGAATGTCAGGTAGTTGTTTATCACTTTGACATCTGCTGGAAGGGCATTCCACAGGGCGGGCGCCACTACCGAGAAGGCCCTCTGCCTGGTTCCCTGTAGCTTTGCTTCTCGCAATGAGGGAACCGCCAGAAGGCCCTCGGCGCTGGACCTCATTTGCATTTATTAGGTACTAACATCCACAGGATAATCAGTATTATGGGGGAAAACCATTGTTTTTAAAGTAGCTGTATTATTTACTGATAATGAAAGCTTTTGAGTGGAAGGTTTTTCATTTAAGCAGTTATGGAGCAATTAAGACCACATCTGCACCAAGCATTACTATATCACTTTAACAGTGGCTTCCCCCAAAGAATCCTGGGAACTGTAGTTTGTTAAGGGTGCCAAGAGCTATTGAGAGACCCATATTCCCCTCACAGAGCTACACTTCCCCAGTTTCCTGTGAAGAGGGATTAGTTGTAGCTCTTGACAGTTCTCAGTGCCCTTAACAAACTATAGTTCCCAGAATTCTTAGGAGGAAAACGTGACTATTAAAGTGACACAAAAGCACTGCAAATGTATGGTGTGAGAACCTCAGAGCGGCTTATAAAAGAGTCCCAGAAAATATTCCAGCCAGGCACTAGTCAACACAAGAGACTATTAATTGTTATTAGCAATACAGTGGTACCTCGGTTTAAGAACTTAATTCGTTCCAGAGGTCCATTCTTAACCTGAAACTGTTCTTAACCTGAAGCACCACTTTAGCTAATGGGGCCTCCCGCTGCCGCCGCACTGCCACAGCACGATTTCTGTTCTCATCCTGAAGCAAAGTTCTTAACCCGAGGTACTATTTCTGGGTTAGCGGAGTCTGTAACCTGAAGCATATGTAACCCGAGGTACCACTGTATCTGGAAAACTCAAGAATCACTTAATAAAGAGTTACAGTTTGAAGCTTTGAATTAGATACCAGTGGCAACTATGGAAAATATGCCTAATCTGTTTGGCTAAATGGATTCTTTAACTGCCCTTATGCCTGGAAGCTGAAGCCAGAAACCTCCACCCTAAAACCTCACCAGAACAATGAACCGAGTAGAGGAATTGTGTAGGACTAGAACAACATGCACATATTCAAATGCCCTATCTAGATAAATCATTTTCTGATTTAATACAATGATTAACAAATTAAGCAAAAGTGACTCTTGCTTGACACAGAGAATAACAGGCTTGAGCAGTTTAAAAACACAGTTGACAAACACAGGTTTTCAGCAGCAAATATGGTTAGATTGGGGTTTAATGCTGCAGTCTAGTGGATATCTAGGTTAAAGAAAGTAAAGGGAACTGTGTAACGCAATGTTTTCCATGAGCTTAGGGCTGACTGGCCCTAGGTAACTCAGTGAGCTAATGGCTGACTGAAGATTTGAACTCAGGTCTCTCCAGTCCTAGTCTGGCACTTTCATCGCACTACACCACAGAAGCTCTCCATTAGAGCAGCCACCACCATCTGCCTATTTTAGTTAGTTGTTTCTCTTCACCTTTCAATCCAGAAGGACCTTCAAGGCAGGACAGGGTGAGACAACCACCTTAGGTGACAGGATTGGCGGGGACAGCAGATTCAGCCCCCACCAAATGCATCACCTGCTGCTGTCACTGTGGCAGCAACAGTTGCCACACAGTCCTTGGAGGCCAGATCTGCTGCCTCCTGGCAGCCTCCACAATGCCACCTCTGCAGCAGCCTCATGGTGAATAGAAGGTGCTTCTGGTCTCCTCCCACCCTTGTTTCTGATGTACATCTTCCCTCATCCCTTCTTCCCTGGCAGTGTGTATGTGCGCATCTTGTGGATAGCCTCAGGTGCCAAAATGCCTTGGGCTGGCTCTGCTTCAAGGTAACTTACATAGAATAATAAAATCCAACTGGAGCTGCTTCCATCTCCTCTGACACGTAGCACAGCTCTGGGTGTCATACTCATGCCTCAACACTCGCTGCCGCCACCAGTCCTCATTAGGCCGCTGCAGCTGTGCCGCCTCCGCTTTCATCCTACCTTATTCCTCAGGCTGCTGGCAACTGGGTGATCAGTTGTCTGGCTACACGCATTCCACTGGGAATGCAAGCTGCTTTTAAATAATTCTTGTTAAGACGGCCATCAGCTTCAAACAGTCAAAATAAAAGAAATCACCACTCAATCCAGGGACCCACAAACACACTGCCTCCTGTGGATCTATCTGTGTTCCCCCCAAAAGTAATCACCAGGAGAGACAACAGGGATAGCTGGATTTCCTCCCCCTCCAGAATTTAGAGGAAGGTACAACAGAGTCCATATGTGACAGGCCCTGGACAAGACCAGTAGCTGGTGTCAGGAGATTTCCCTCTAATGTAAGAGCTTCTTTAGCTTCTGGAAGGAGTGATCTGTGAACAGAGAGCCCCTCACTAGACCTGAGAATGGTCAGATCTCACGTGAGAGACAGAAACAGGAGAAATTACAGTGGTACCTCAGGTTAAGTACTCAATTCGTTCCGGAGGTCCGTACTTAACCTGAAACTGTTCTTAACCTGAAGCACCACTTTAGCTAATGGGACTTCCTGCTGCAGCCACGCTGCCGGAGCAAGATTTCTGTTCTCATCCTGAAGCAAAGTTCTTAACCTGAAGCACTATTTCTGGGTTAGCGGAGTCTGTAACCTGAAGCGTATGTAACCTGAAGCGTATTTAACCCGAGGTACCTCTGAAACCCAACCTAGGCTGCATTCACACTGCAGTTTATTCAATTACCCTGGGGATTCCTTAATTGCTGCAACATATTATAGCTTTCATATGACGTAAAACCCACTTCTGTAAAACTAATGCGATATAGTGCATGTTTAGCACTCATTTCTGTGTTATTTGATCCCCTTAACCCAAAAAAATAAAGGGGGGCAAAGTTACGAAATTTTGGGCAGTATGTCAGCATAGTGTTCTTTCCTGCTGTTTTCATGGGGGAGGGGGACATGGGGGCAACAGAAGCATGCGTGTGAAGAAGGCTGGGGGAATAGAAAACTGTCCAAGGTTGTTCATTGTTGTGTCACACCATGGCCATGGGTGTGAATGAAATTCAACATGTCATGCCGGTATATTGGTTAAAAAGCCACAAATTTACAAACAGCCACAAAAGTACAAACAGGTACTGCAGTGTGAAAGAATCATTAGAAAACAGGACAGAAGTGCTAGCATTATAATCAAGAAAACGAATGCAATCTTCTCCACCTCTGAATACCCCCCGTGCTCTTGCCCTCTGCCCCAATACCTCCCACCAGAATTTTTAAAAATATCTGTCATATGCCATGTTTGGCAAATTATTATGAAAGTAAATGCTAATGGTAACAAAATGCTCCAAAATTAAGTTCACAATGCTTCTATCATATTAGTGCTCAAAGGAATGACTCCATTGACATGAAGGTAGAAATCCTGCGACCAAGAAGAGTGGTAAAACCTGAAAAACTGCTGATACAGAGTTCATAGATATACAGTCCTTTGTAAACCTCAGGTATCTATGTAGCAGACCACCTGCGTTCATGGCTGTGTTTTGGCAAGGGGCATTGAAAAGCCACAGGCTACCAGCTTATCAATTTATAAGCATAAAATACAATAGATACAGTTTCCTTCTGCAGCCATACCAGTAATCAATTTAAATTTTCCTTGACACTTGGCATGGAGCTCAGTTTAAAGAGGGAACATACAATTTATTTGTTTCAGTTTCCTAAATCTTCCCTATATCAAACATCCTAAATACTGATAATGTACATTTTTGGTATTCACTGTCACCAATAACCTTTAGTCTAAGTTCTTTCTCTGTAGCAGTGGTTATTCAATGAGCTGCATTAATATTTAGTATTTTATACTATTTTTATCACACATTTTTTCTTTATGTGCTGAAATACTACATTAGAGCTTCCTAAACTGAACTATGCACTGGCTGCCAATTACGTAATTTTTGGGCCCAATTCAAATGCTGGTTTTGATCTATAAAGCCTTAAATGGCTCAGAACCAAAATACCTCAAGGACCATCTCTCCCCATACGAACCCGCGTCCTGTGATCATCTTCTGAGCTCCTTCTTCATGTGCCCCCTCCTTGAGAGTTTCGGAGGTTGACAACACGAGAACAGGCCTTTTCTGGGGTGGATCCTCGCCTGTAGGATGCTCTTCCTAGGGAGGCTTGCCTGGCACCTTCGTTACAAAAACTTTCCCCTATAATCAGGCATTTGGCCTTTTAGAAGAGGGTGGGGTGTTTCTAATGTATTTCTCTGCCCTCTTAGTTTAATGCATTTATGTGGGATTTATTGTTGGTTTCGTTGGTTGGTTGGTTGGTTGGTTGGTTGGTTGGTTGGTTGTAAGTTGCTTTGGGCTGCCCTGGGCAGGATAAAGTGACTAGCAAATTTAATAAATATATAGAAACAAAAATAACAATTCCCCAGCATCAAAATAAGCTTCACTGTCCCTTTGTCCTTTCCTGTGTAGAATTCAAACTGTGAATATCCAGCTGAGAACATAAGAAGCCTCCCCACATCAAATCAGACCTTTGGTCCATCTAGACCAGAGCTTTCCAAACTTTTCATGTTGTTGACAAACTTTTTAGACATGCATCATTTCGTGACACAGTAATTCAGTTTTACTAGCAAACCAGAGGTAAACGTACCCCTTTCAGCCCTGGGAGGAGAGCGGGGAGCATTCGTGTGACACGCCAACACACTAATGTGTCACACAGTTTGGAAAGCTCTGGTGTAAAGAATCAGTCTCCCCTTCACTGCCAGCAGTCTCTGTTTTTCCTAATTAACTTTTGACACATTATCCCATTTCCTTTTCCCTCATGTGTTGAGTTTTCTCAGTTGTAAGCCTGCAGGCAGGGCCAAGTTATTAATTTTTCATTTGGAATCTGGTACAGTGATAGACATAGTATAATCCACAGGGGATGATGTTGAATCTTTTTAAAAGACACCTAATCTAGGTTGGTTTTTCAATGGGCTCATGGGCAAGAGACAATAATTGCTTTCTCCCCAACCCTACACTCGCCCCAAAGGAAGAGCACCAAAACCCCTCCTTCGCACTGCACTATAACAAAGCTACCACTTTAGAATTTTAACTCTGAAACCTTTCTCTCAATGCCTCCGTCATCCCTTGGCAAAAATGAAAAGTAGGACAACCGTCTTCAGAAACGGTTGTACTCAGAATTTGCTTCTGTAGAAATGGAAACAATGTCCAAAATACTCACAACTGATAATTATTGTGAAGACAGATGAAAGAAGGGACTGGTTTTTAAAAGTGGAGCTCACTCTGTATCAAACCTTCATAAAGTAGAGCACTAGGTAATCCCAGTGTTTATTAGCAACGACTATATGGAATATGTTTATTACATGTTTATTATAGATAGAGAAATTCAAATAAGCATCAAACCAAACATAAACTATGAAGTTGTAACATGGAACTATTTTTATTTTTATTAAATTTTTAAAGATTCAAGGCACAATCTAGATCTCCTCCCAGTGTCAACACAGGTAAAGAATGGGGACCTGGGAGCAAAAAGGTTAATGGTGGTGAAGAGAGGTTGGAAGGAAAAGGATTTCCAGCACAGGAAAATCCTTTCTCTTCCTTGGCCACAGATGTAAGATTTTCAGAAATGTTGAAGGCACAAAAAATGGAAATGTTGGAAGAGACTGAAACATAAGAAACAAATACAGTGGTCCCTCGGGTTAAGTACTTAATTTGTTCCGGAGGTCCGTTCTTAACCTGAAACTGTTCTTAACCTGAAGCACCACTTTAGCTAATGGGCCTCCCACTGCCGCCACGCCACCGGAGCACGATTTCTGTTCTCATCCTGAAGCAAAGTTCTTAACCTGCAGCACTATTTCTGGGTTAGCGGAGTGTGTAACCTGAAGCGTCTGTAACCTGAAGCGTATTTAACCTGAGGTACCACTGTAACTGCATATGAGATGCAAACTTACTTTACGACATTAAGAACATAAACAACATTGTGTATAACTTTGCACATAAAAGCATACTATATGATAGACTAAAGGAGTAAAATGGTCTTCATTTTATTGAAATGATAACAGCACATACTAGGCAGAGCTGCTTCATCCAACGGCTCCTATCTTAGTTTTTACCAGTTGTGAAAATGGGATGGGGGTGGTACAGAATAAAAGTTGAAAACAGAAACCATCAGCAATGTAATAAACAAAAGGAAATGTCTATTATGTGGATTTAAAAATGGTCTCCTCTCTTTACCATCGGCATTTTCTGGAAAAAGAAGAAAACGTTCAGAAACCTTAACACCTCTTTTTAGTCTAACAACGGGATTGTTAAACAACAATCCCTGTTGCAAACTGCTTCCTGATCTCTGAAACGAAGGGGGGCACACCCAGTATCAGCCTCTAGTTTAACAAATCACAGGATTAAAGAATACATGTGTCACCTGCAACAAAATGTTGCGGCGAAGTGCTTCTGTTCAGGGTTCCAGGCACTTCATTCTATTTCCTCTTCCATTTTCCCTTCCTAAGCAGTCAGTCCTTGTTCCATGGCAACAAAGCATGCTCACTAGACTGGGCATTTGGGGGGGGGGTATCCCCCTAAGAGTTACTTAACATATATATTGTTATGAGTTTGTGGAGGGGGCCTCATTCCCCTAAATTCCTATGTGCCAACTCCTCCCCACAGCTCCTGGATTTAGTAAAAGTTAGAATTAATCAAGGTTTGATTAAACTTTGCCAGACAGGGAAACCCTCTGGATTTAGTTATGCCAGGGGTCGGCAAGGTTTACCTGCCATGGGCCGGATCACTCCCACGGAGGTTGCCTGTGGCCAAGACTGGTGCAGCGTGACGCTGGAAATTGCGTCTGCACATGTCCGTGGCACCGGAAATCGCTTCTGCACATACCCAGACACCCAAAATCATGCCTGCACAGAAGCAATTTTCAGTGTCTGGACATGCACAGATGCGATTTCCGGTATCTGCGCAGTCGGCTCATGGGCCGGTAAAACAGTCTTTGTGGGCTGCATCTGGCCCATGGGCCGCACGTTGCCGACCGCTGAGTTATGCTAAAGAGTCACGGTGCCCAGGTAGAGCTGGCTGGCTGGGCCATTAGCAGGGGACAAAAGCCAGGGGTGGCCATCCAGGAAACCACGGGAGAGCATAGGGGAATGGCTGGGTGCTAGTTGAAAGAGGAAACTGCAAGGTTTAGGGTTTCAGCTTCGAATGCCGTAGGCTTGGGGAGGTCCTTGGAGTTGGCTGGCAGAGAAAATGAGAAGATGGGACAGAAGTCCAAGTGAGCTGGGCAGGACTAGCTGGAACAAAGAGACACAGAGGATGGCTTCTTGCTGTCCTTTGAATGCAATGCTACCCTGAGGGGGGAAGCCAGACCCCAATAGGATGTGAATAATCTGCAATCCCTCCATCTAGGTTCAGGTTGTATAGATGTGTAAATAAACCAAGTATCATTTAAAAAACCACCATAGTCTCTACTGTGCCTCATTTTGGAACCCCCTCCCTGCAGACTGGCTCCTTCCTTGTCTGGCAGGTGAAGATTCCCACAAGAGGAGGTGGACTCTCCTTCCTTGGAGATTTGTTTTGAAGCAGAGGTTGGATGGCCGTCTGTTGTGGAAGCTTTAGCCTAGATGCTTGCATTGTGGGGGATTGGACTAGATGACACTTGGACACCTTCCAGCTCTAAGATTCGATGGTTCTATTCATTTTTTGATCTTAGGTTTTTTTGGGGGGAGGGGGGAACAAGATCATGGCCACTGGTCCCATCACCTCCTGGCAAATAGAAGGGCAAGAAATGGACGCAGTGAGAGTTTTTATTTTCTTGGGCTCCATGATCACTGCAGATGGTGACAGCAGCCACAAAATTAAAAGACGCCTGCTTCTTGAGAGAAAAGCAATGACAAACCTAGACAGCATCTTAAAAAGCAGAGACATCCTCTTGCCAACAAAGGTCCGTATAGTTAAAGCCATGGTTTTCCCAGTAGTGATGTATGGAAGTGAGAGCTGGACCATAAAGAAGGCTGATCGCCAAAGAATTGATGCTTTTGAATTATGGTGCTGGAGGAGACTCTTGAGAGTCCCATGGACTGCAAGAAGATCAAACGTATCCATTCTGAAGGAAATCAGCCCTGAGTGCTCACTGGAAGGACAGATCGTGAAGCTGAGGCTCCAATACTTTGGCCACCTCATGAGAAGAGAAGACTCCCTGGACAAGACCCTGATGTAGGGAAAGATGGAGGGCAGAAGGAGAAGGGGACGACAGAGGAAGAGATGGTTGGACAGTGTTCTTGAAGCTACCAGCATGAGTTTGACCAAACTGCAGGAGGCAGTGGAAGACAGGAGTGCCTGGCGTGCTCTGGTCCATGGGGTCACAAAGAATTGGACACGACTAAATGACTAAACAACAACAACATTTCATTTTAGATTTCTATTTTGTATTTTAAACTATATGATTCTGTCATTCTAAGCAGCACCTGGAGTTCATGCTTGGCAATGTCCCAGTCTGCCATCGGTGCTGACTTTGGTGTGATCTTGCCTGAAATCGGTGCTGGTGGTTCTACCACTTCTCTGCCATCAGCAAATTCTGCGGTTTCACAGCATATTGCCAGCAAGCACTAACAGGAGTGGAAAGGTTAATGCATATGTGCCTATGTGTCAGATAAATATTTTATTGCACCACCACTTCTATCCCTTTGAATCTTCCATCACACAAAGACGAAGCAGAAACTGAAGGTAATGAACAAGCTGCTGGCACAGATGTATAACATCATTTCAGCTCCTTAAATTGCTTGTAAGACTGGATACCACCAAAGGATATTCCCAGAGCATTTTTGTAAGCTGGCTACATTGGGGTGGGGATGGCTCACAACAAAATGTCTGAATTTTGAAAATAAAAGAAAAAACACAACCTGGGATTTTAGGAAAAGGAGGCAAGGATAATCATTGAGGATGCATCTGTTGTTTTCCCAAGGAATGCCCTAGGACAGTGCCGAATTTACGTATAAGTTAAACGTATATAGCTTAGGGCCCCACTCTCTTGGGGGCCCCAAAAAAATTTAAAGGGAGAAACCTGGATGTACATTTCCAAAATATAACATAAAAAACAAACAAAATAAAATCTACATACAGCAACAGGCTTTAGATACCTATTAGGTCGATAAATTACCATATAGCATATATTCAACACAAAAAACAGCGACAATTTGTTGTTGACAAAGGACAGCTAGACATATAAAGGGCCCCATCACCCTCAGTAGCTTAGGGCCTCATCAAACCCAAATCCGGCCCTGCACAAGGATATATGAGAAACACCTGGTATAATCTTGCTTAGGGTCAAACTACTTGTGACAGTAAATGTTGAATTTCCCCAATCACAAATAAAGCAGGAAGAGGGGGTGTAATTTGAAGTACAACAGGGGCATGTGTGGTAGGAATGGTGATTCTTCATCTTCACCTACACAGCCCTAGCCCTGTGATTGGGTTAAGTCTGGATTTAAAGACACTAGCTTGTCCTTAGTGTTCTTCCATATGTTCAGATAATGCCAAAGAAAAATCCGGCAATTCCATGATTTGTCCTTATTGTCTGTAAGCAGATATCATTCTGTGAGAGGGCAAATGGCTTGTTGGCTGCATGACCTAGGTAGTACAAAGACTTTATTTATTTATTCACAACAACTATGTTTTAATTGATGTGTGATTATCAGTGTGCAGATCTGCGAAGGAAATACATGGTTTACAAAACGGGAAAATTAATTTAGTTAAAAATCATCATTTCCTTGGTGATTTAAAATGAACAGTATGGAAACGAAGAGGAACAATCAAAAGGCAAGCATGAGGCAATGGTTCAAATATGTTCTTAGTCTCCAAGAACCACCAATCCCCCATGTGGGCATACGAGGAATCTTCAAGTAACTCCTGAAGAATCCCTCATTGAGAGCGCACTCCCCAAATGCAATGCTAGTGCTCTTCAGAAAAGAGCATTGTGTGTGTATGACCTCCCTTTCACTGCTTTCTGTCCACACCAGCAGAAAACTGGTTAAGGAGATCTGACGCTCCAATCACTTCTGAACTTATATCTTCTATGGTGGAAGATTATGAAAAAGGGTGGCACCAAACAGTCAAGTAGAATAGGGCTGGGCGATATATCGATACATCACGATGTCTGAAATAAGGATAGAACCATGTAGAGATGAATGAATACACTTAATAGATCCAAATGGACAATGTTGGCCTTGGTTTCAAGATCTACAAATGTTCTTCTTTCCAATAGTTATAGAATTGCAGTTGACCTACCTCAAAGCACTTGGGATTGCTATGTTTCCTTGAGCCCCACCACTAGACCATCCCTTTAGAAATACGTTGCCACTCAGTTGGACATAGAAAGGGAGAGGAAATACAGTTTTAAGGAGTATCTTAAGTGAGTTTTCTACCATCATCAAATCCTCAACCTCCACAGAAATGAGTTGTCCTCCAGAATTGCCAGAGAGGTTGTGGGTTAGCTAATAATACTATCATATACTGTAATCACTGGGAAACTCAATGTGTTCCTCCCACCACCAAGAACTTGTGGAAACCTTGAAACTTGCAAGCGCTCTGCTCCACCATTCTCCTTCCATATGCACTGAGATGTGTTGACAGTCCTCCAATCAACTATCAGAAACATCCAGAACCCTTTGAGAAGTCACAGGACTCAGTGGGAACCACAGGAGGTGGTGAGGGGGCCACAGCATTTGCATACATAAACTATTTATTAGATTTGTAGTACATTAAGTATTCTTGCTACCTCAGAGTGTAAGAAATGGCTTTCAAAAAGGCAATGGATGTTGTATTTCTAAGGATGCATGTAAGTGCACATGTGTGTCAGAGCTAGCCATAGCATTAGGCAGAGAGGTGCATCCACCTTGGGCAGGTGGCTTTGGCTGTCCCAAAAAGACAGCAAACTATTGTCATTTTTACAGCCAGCGAAGAAAAAAACAGGGGTTTTCATGGGATGGGATTTCCTACTCAGGTACAAAAATAACTTTGTGACTAAGCCCCTTTTCTTGGCTGGAAGCAGAGCTTCACTTTTGCTAATACAGAACAAAAAATGATACCCCTTTGCTCCATCCCCAACAAACCAAGTCAAGGTAACCCAAATTATTTTGGCACATGAGGCAGAAAATCTTACAAGTACTTCTCCCTGGGAACAAAAATGCAATAAGGAATTAAACAACTGGCAATTTGCAGCCTTTTCATGAAACCCCAAATCAGCTGGTCTCGGCTGGGAGAAGGAGCCATTTGCTGCTCTGCCAAAGGAAGCAAATTGTCTGGGGTGTGTTTTAATTTAAATATCCACCATCCAGCTTACATGGGGATTACATGCCCAAGTAATTCAGTCGTGATCCAGCAATGTGTTCTCCAGACCATTCACTGGGCCCAAGAGGGACCCAAGCACATCTACCACTCAAGCATCTTGCAGCTGCACACGTCAACTTCACTCGCTCCCAATAACCACAGAAAAACACTAGCTTCCCTCAAAGACCCAGTGGTCTCCCTGCCCAGGGCAACTTTGTGTGTGACCAGCAAGACACTTTTCCCATGTGTGTGACAACGTGGTCCTATGCCTCTGAAACAACTCCCAAGGCACCGGGGAAAGGAAATGGCATTCTTAAGAAGATGTAGAGGACAGGTGTTGTGGCAAGCATGAAGCTCTTTGGCAGATCATGCATCATTTTTCTATGACCATGTGGAAGGCTCACCAGTAATCTAATCACCAGTAATCTAATTTCTATACTGCCTTATATTGTTAAGGAAAAAACCTCAATGTAGCTTACAGCCTACATTAAAACACCAATTAAAACAATCCAAAATAAAGCAATACCAAAGAAAGTCAGATATAAAGTATACATAAAAATTAACAGGAAACTAAAATATTATACATTTCAAAATAAGACATTGCAAAGGAGGTCTGCCACAGAATGTGCATTGAATGCAGCAAAGTTAACAAAAAAAAATCTGAAAAACGGTAAAACACGATTAGATTAGTTGCCAGGGACATTTAGACAGACAATACATTTCCGCGAGAGGCGAGTTTGACAGCACCAAAATACTGAGTGGGAGAAGAGAGCGGGGGCGTCTCCCATTGTTTCGCCGCAACCTATTCTGGGTCTCCCGGTGTTTCCAGCCGGCGCCGCCGCGCGGGATCCCCAGGAATCCCCGTCCAATCCCGAAGCCAAGGCGCGCGCGCCTCGCCAACCAGGCGTCGGAAGGCGAGAGGCGGCGCGGAGCCTGGGAGGTGAAGCCCTTTCCGCCCCGTCCGATGGACGAAGGGGGCTCCTCACTCGCCCAGCTGGCGGCGGCGCGGGGGGGGGGGGAGTCTCGGAAGAAGCCTGAATCGGCAACCCGTCGCCCTCGGGTTAACTCTTCCGCTCCCAGAGCCGCGCACCGAGACATGCCCGGGACGTGCCCCGGGGTCGGGTTCCCCCCTGCCGCCTCCCCAGTCTGACACGTGACTACAACCCCCCCCCCAATTCTTTTCTTTTGCGGGGCGAGGGAGCCGCCCGGCCGGGGGAGCCGCACTTACGCTGCTGTTCTGGCCCGTCCAGTGCACCATCGCCTGGTTGTGCGCCGCGTCGCCTTTCAGCACGAAGGAGGTGGTGAGCAGCGAGGCCGCCTCCGGAGCTCCCCCGCCGGCGCCCCCCCGCCGCCCGCCCGCCTCGTCCCGCGGGCTGCCGCGTCTCTGGCGCCCCCCGCTCCGGTCCGGCGGGCGCGCCGCCCAGGAGGCGCCCAGCGCGAGCAGCAGCAGCAGCCAGCGGAGCGGGGCTGCCCGGCCGGACGCTCCTCCGCGCGCCGCTGCTGGCGCCATGCTCGGCCTCCGCTGCGCCGCCGCCGCCGCCGCCGCCGCCGGGCAGGGATGCGAGTCTGGCGCGGAGGCGGAGGACGGCAGGGAGCGAGCCGAGGTGGAGGCGGGAGCGCGGCGCGGACGCGCGGCGTGGGAAACAACGTGCCAGCGGGGCTTCCACGCCCAGGCCAGGCGCAGCGCCGCCCTCTGCCGGCCGGCCCGCCCCACCGAGACCCGGAGCCCAGCCGCCCGCCTTCCCCGACGGCGGCTGGCAAGTGGACGGGAGCCCCGGGACAAGGGCAGGCGGCTGCCTCAGGCAGCAAGATCCACAGGGGCAGCTCGGCCCGTCGGGGAAATTCGCTCCCTCCACCAGCACCGGATCTGGAGCCGTGCGGGCGCCTCACCCGTCCCGAGCCAAGGAAGCACAAAATGATGATAACGATGCCTCTTTATTCTATTTTGTCCTCACTCAGGGTGGGGGCCATATTACCCAAGTCCGTCCCTGCCCCCACCTCAATGGGATTTGAAATCCAATAAATTCCTAGGAGTGCCCCTGTCCCTACTGAGTAAGCCCCTCAACCCCTAAAAGCAGACGTCCCATAGCGCTGGGTGATACCAACTTTTCAACATTGTGATAGTGATGTTGTGATACGGTAGTGATATACTGCAATGCTGAAAAGCAGAGGGAGGAACAAGCAGCATTGGCCCCCGTCAGAAACAGGGGTGCAACCAGCACATCTCCCCCCGCCCCCCACCAGCGCCGGGCACAGGGAGGAGGCAGCAACAGGTGGAGAAGGAAGAGAAGGCGCAGGCAAGCCCACAAGACCCAGTCGGGCAAAGGTGCCATCGCACTCTGGCCCTCAGACTGGAGCTGCAGAGTGTTATGATACATCACCACAGAGGCAGACTTTAGTAATCTTTCCTAACAGGGGCGTCAGCCTGAATAAAATATTGAGTGGAGGCAGGTAGGCCCCACCTCACATCATCATCATCATCATTTATTACTGTCAAAGACCAGCTTGAACCTCACATAATTTATCACACGCCACACAGACCCCATTTAAATGCCAAAGCCCATCAACTTCAGGGGGCTCAGCCTGCTCAAATATTTTAGGGGGAGCAAAGGGACCTCGGCCCCTAGGAGTTATCTCCTATGTGTCATAATATGGCACTCTGTGTGAGGCCAAAATTTGGTTTCTTCAAATGAATATTCTCAATTATGGATTTTCTTAATTTTGTGACCCCTTGGCTTGGCACCCTGTCCCAAGGAGCCACCTAAGGTAAAGGTAAAGGGACCCCTGACCATTAGGTCCAGTCATGGTCGACTCTGGGGTTGCAGTGCTCATCTCTCTTTACTGGCCAAGGGAGCCAGCGTACAGCTTCCGGGTCATGTGGCCAGCATGACTAAGCCGCTTCTGGCAAACCAGAGCAGCGCACGGAAACGCCATTTGCCTTCCCGCCGGAGCGTTACCTATTTATCTACTTGCACTTTGACGTGCTTTCGAACTGCTAGGTTGGCAGGAGCAGGGACCGAGCAACAGGAGCTCACCCCATCACGGGGATTTGAGCCACCAACCTTCTGATCAGCAAGCCCTAGGCTCTGTGGTTTAACCCACAGCGCCACACACGTCCCCAAAAGGAACCACCTGCACCCCGCTAAATCCAGCGCTGGTCCCCATTGAAGTGGCTGTCAGCAGACGGACTGATTCTAAAACTAGTTACCGCCTGCTCGGTTCAGAATGCAGCTAGTTCTTCTAATCCACTGCAAACTTTCCATAGGCATCTGGTTTGTATGCGGTGCTGTACTAGTTGGGACTTCCGCCGATCTGGCAGCCAGGCACTTCCTATTCTGTCATTGAGAGACAGTACAAGAGTGTTGCTAGATCTTTAAAAGATTCAGGGCCTGAAGACATCTCATTTGTTGTCCACCCTTCCATCATGGAGCTCAAAGCGGCATACGTGTCCCACCTGTTTTTAACCATAACAGCCCTCCCAGGTAGGTTATACCAAAAGCAGCAAGGGTTGGCATGTGTGATGCCCACAACAAGGTCAGATCTATGATCAAACAAACCCAACACAAACAGGACTCTAATACATATTCTGTGGTGCTGTACTCTCAAACATGATAAGCATATACGGTACAGTTGTTACAGTAAGATAGACTAATGTCATATAAAATATACAACTCACTTAATAGATATTGCAAAGAAGTGTGAAATAGTCCTGAACAACAGAGTTCCAGTTCAGTACAATATATTTTCCAAGTCCACAAGTTGCATTTAACTAATGTAATTCCTCCTGCTACAACTTCCATCTCCAAAAAATAATTCCTATAATGCATTATTTCCATTTAATATCAAGCTACAACATAACTATAATCCATTAGCACTTACCATCTGAGTGCTAAACAGATTTCAGCAATGACCAACCCAACTCAATCTTTTTCCTTTATATCACCTGCTTTTCACAATATTAACTGGAGGAAAGAATGATTGCAACTTCAAACTAAATTAATTTATGCCAGCCTTAACAGCTGCTCTGTGAATAAGACAATCAATAAAGCATTTTAAAGAACCAGCCACTTTTCTACATGTGTTTGTAATTAAGTATGTGAAAGTAGATGTTACATCAAATAAACCTCATTACAAATAGGCAAATAAATCACATTTTCCATTCATCCCATTAGGGATAACTGTCTACAAAGTTTAAAAAATCTAAAATGCTTCTCTTTGGGAAAATGGAGCCTAGATACTTTTTCCTTTATGAATAGATGCATGAACTTGTTCAGTTGCTTTGAATCTTATATCTTCAGGTGTGCGGTTACATTAAAGAAAATTGTTTTAATAGAGCCTCAAGCCCCCATTTGTAGCATAGTGATGATAATGTAAAATTCAGTTAAAGTACTAGAAAATGTTTGTGAAGAAATAGTGAAATAAATAGCTCCACTTGATCAAGGTGTCTCATTTTTCAGTTATGCTGCTCTCATCCAGAAGCACCCCTCATTGTCATCATCTAGCAGAATAACGTCCATATGTTTATTGGTAACTCCTTTGCCCCAAAACTGAAGGTACTTTAGCTGTGGACCGTGGGTGACCTGCTCACCAGTAGGACATATTGAAAAGGCCAGGCACATGAATCTTTCTTAATTTATATACCCCTTATATGCCAAAATGGAGAGATCATTGGTGTAATTCAGGTGTGGGAAACATTTGGCGCTCTCTCTCTCTCTCTCTCTCTCTCTCGATGTTGCTGAACTACAACTCCCATAATCCCTGGCCATGCTTACTGGGGTTGATGGGAGTTATTTTACTATAATTATTTATTATATTTGTATACCACCCTATAACCGCAGGTCTCGGGGCGGTTCACAGAGTTGCAGATCGACATCTGCAGAGCCCAGGGTTTTTCATACCTTGTATGAGAGATTGGCAGACAGATTATTTCATTGTACAGTACAAAGTCCCCTGGAGAAAGTTGTAAAAGGAGGGATAGCTGTCTCTTGTATTTTTATTTTTAAATACTACCAGACTGCTATACAGTGGTACCTCGGGTTACATGCGCTTCAGGTTACATACACTTCAGGTTACAGACTCCGCTAACCCAGAAATAGTACCTCGGGTTAAGAACTTTGCTTCAGGATGAGAACAGAAATTGTGCTCTGGCAGCGCAGTGGCAGCAGGAGGCCCGATTAGGTAAAGTGGTGCTTCAGGTTAAGAACAGTTTCAGGTTAAGAACGGACCTCCGAACAAATTAAGTACTTAACCTGAGGTATCACTGTACTAACAAACTTGAAAAATAGGTTTCAGCCTAGTGCATCTTGCATTTCAGAATAAAATAATATGTCCACACACTGCATCTTTAAAATTTATTTTGAGCATTTATACCCTAATCATCTTCCAAAAAGACTTGCAGAGTCTCTGCCCACAAGCTTACCATCTTACAAAAACAACACGCAAGGGGAAAGGGGCAAGGAGGGCAAAGGAAATCGCAAACACAGGCACCAGTTCTTAGATAGTGGTTCTGATAATGAGCACCTAGAGTATAACCAGCTCAGGGCCATAAGGTCCCTGATGCAGCTGGCCTTTTAGCAGAGCTGGTGGAAGGAGCCCTGCTTCCCATCTCTCCCACTGAGGGAGCCTGGTGGAATGGTTGGTGGCAGGTGGAAAGGGCCCCTCCAGACAGACGCAAGCGTGAGTTGATTTGGCATGCTGAGAAGGCCTTTGTATATCAGCTAGTTGTGGGTGGTCATGAGATGATCCTTTGTGGTTGTGGCTGGAGCCTGGTCAAGGAGCACAGAAGAAAGTGGTATGTGAATGCAACTAACAATGCACTTGGCTTCCACGCTGGAAGTTGCCAGACGTGGTATCTCCCATACAAGTCCTCTGCTTCAGGGGATTTTAGTCCGGGTGCATTTTTTGAATTTGCCAAAATGCCCGAGTTTTTGGAAACGGAGCCAGAAAGTGTGCATGAGAGTATCACTCTGTCCTTTTTCCTTTCTCTATAGATATGCCCAGCTCTCTGTACAAAGACTTGCTTTGCAAGCTGAGCCAGGATATATGCATGCAAGGATCACTCTCAACCTTTTCCTAATTCTGTGGTGCACCTGCAAGGTGAATATTGGTATTGGGCTCATCCACCGGCAAATCCAAGGCTGCTCCTTAGAGGAAAGACTCCGTGAGGGGGTCTCTCTCTCTCTCTCTGCCTCCCCGTCTCCTCCTCCCCCCGCTTTCTGGGTTTCTCGTATACTCTGCGTGGCTCAATGCCAGGATCCCCAGCCCACCCTCGTGCATTAGCCATTGATTGCAATTAAGTGGACTCCATTTTGCAATATTAGATCGAACTAGGATAAGAAAGTTACAGATAGGTAGCCGTGTTGGTCTGCCATAGTCAATAATAATAATAATAATAATAAAATAAAAAAAAAATAAAAAAGAATTCCTTCCAGTAGCACCTTAAAGACCAACTAAGTTAGTTCTTGGTATGAGCTTTCGTGTGCATACACACTTCTTCAGATACTTCTTCAGGTATCTGAAGAAGTGTGCATGCACACGAAAGCTCATACCAAGAACTAACTTAGTTGGTCTTTAAGGTGCTACTGGAAGGAATTTTTTTAAAAAAATTTAAGGATAAGAAAGAGAGAGCTCTCTCAGTTCTTTGTCTAAGGCCAATGGGCATTTGGAGAGCTGGTGTGGAGATGATCCAAATCACCTGGGGTACCTCTAAACAAAATTATTGAATGTAAGTTAAATACACATCTCTCATGTAATGTCAGGGAAAGCCCCCCCCCCCGCCCTTCCATTTTTGTGTGTTAGCAGACAGAAGAACCTAGCAAAGAAAGTGCTGGGAGTTGGAGTGGTGGAAAAGAGTGGAGGAAATGGCCAAAGCACCTGGCACCCCATTTCCCCCAAAAACCTTTGTTCCTTTCCTTTGATCACTGTACTGCTTGGATCTTCATATTGTATTTCTTTTTGGCATTATGCAAACCCCCAAACCAAGGCGATAAGTAAGAATACAACTTTTAGAAGACATCTGAAGGCAGCCCTGTATAGGGAAGTTTTGAAATGTTTAATGTTTTATTATGTTTTTATTTATGTTGGAAGCCACCCAGAATGGCTGGGGCAACCCAGTCACATGGGTGGGGTATAAATACTACTACTATTAATTATTGAATAGGAGGTCCATTTTCATCAGAGAAATGTTGGAACATATGGTGTATGCAGCCACAGTGTTTGTGTGCTATGGAAAGTGAGGGGGCTCCACCATCAGAAAGTGAGGCTGGGACCTTGTCCATTCAAGCATGGGCTTCAAGGAAACTCCAGACAGAACCTTAGAGAAGATCTTTGCAGCAATTGTGCCCTGTGAAACAGTTTGTTATGCACAATGGGACATAACTTTACAGTTGTGATAGGTCTGTGGGTGTGGATGCTGAAGCAAGTGGTCTGAACCATTCTCCACCCTTTCCCCCTCTCTCCCCAAGGCCAGAACTCTCAGCTCCTGTGGAGGATGTGTGCAGTAGCCAAAACAGAGCCAGGGACCTACCTGTGGCTGAGGTAGCAGAGGTTTGCACAGAGAACGGAGGTGATGGTTCTGTGCCACTGGAGCATCTGTGGAAGCTGCCTGACCAGCTTGAGGGGATCACTTGCTCACCTTGTGTCTTGGAGGCAGCTGTGTCTGCTCCTTGTGACTGTGGTGGCCCCAACTAGCACACTGGGGGCTCCCTGAAGGGGATTAGGACTGGGCCCGCCCTGCTGTGATTGTGTGAGCAACCATGGTGTTTATTATAATTCCCCCCTCTTTTGCACACAAGGATGCCAAGAAGCATTCTATCAGCTGCCTTGCTGGATGCTGTGGCAGATATCTGGCAGGGTCCCCTTCTTCAGGATGCCAGAGTGCCAACAGCAGAACCCGCAGAAGACCCAAACAACCAATGCCTTTGCCACCAGTCAAATAATTGGTTTACAAACTTAATCCGTTCCGGAAGTCCATTCTTAAACCAAAGCGTTCTTAAACCAAGGCGTGCTTTCCCATAGCAGCAGGGGACTCAATTTACAAATGGAACACACTCAATAGGAAGCAGAACATGTTCTGCTTCCAAGGCAAAGTTCACAAACCAAAACACCTACTTCCGCGTTTGCAGCGTTCTTAATCCAAGTTGTTCATAAACTAAGCTGTTCTTAAAGCAAGGTACCACTGTACATGCCTGTACATGTTCACCCCTTGGATGTATGGAGAGCACCTCTGTTGACGTAGTCCCCATGTTGTATAGGCTAATGTTTAAAATGCCCCAGGATGGTTAGCTTTTTTCATCTCTCCCTTAAGTCCATGGGAATATGAGGGTGAGAACCTATTTTGCTCACATACCCATGACATACCCTTCCACCTCACAACAATGTACTGCTGCTCTGTCTTAATAAAGATCGTAGAATCGTAGAGTTGGAAGAGACCACAAGGGCCATTGAGTCCAACCCCCTGCCAAGCAGGAAACACCATCAGAGCACTCCTGACATATGGCTGTCAAGCCTCTGCTTAAAGACCTCCAAAGAAGGAGACTCCACCACACACCTTGGCAGCAAATTCCACTGTCGAACGGCTCTTACTGTCAGGAAGTTCTTCCTAATGTTTAGGTGGAATCTTTTTTCTTGTAGTTTGGAACCATTGCTCCGTGTCCGCTTCTCTGGAGCAGCAGAAAACAACATTTCTCCCTCCTCTATGTGACATCCTTTTATATATTTGAACATGGCTATCATATCACCCCTTAACCTCCTCTTCTCCAGGCTAAACATGCCCAGCTCCCTTAGCCGCTCCTCATAAGGCATCGTTTCCAGGCCTTTGACCATTTTGGTTGCCCTCCTCTGGACACGTTCCAGTTTGTCAGTGTCCTTCTTGAACTGTGGTGCCCAGAACTGGACACAGTACTCCAGGTGAGGTCTGACCAGAGCAGAATACAGTGGCACTATTACTTCCCTTGATCTAGATGCTATACTCCTATTGATGCAGCCCAGAATTGCATTGGCTTTTTTAGCTGCCGCGTCACACTGTTGGCTCATGTCAAGTTTGTGGTCAACCAAGACTCCTAGATCCTTTTCACATGTACTGCTCTCAAGCCAGGTGTCACCCATCTTGTATTTGTGCCTCTCCTTTTTTTTGCCCAAGTGCAATACTTTACATTTCTCCCTGTTAAAATTCATCTTGTTTGTTTTGGCTCAGTTCTCTAATCTGTCAAGGTCGTTTTGAAGTGTGATCCTGTCCTCTGTGGTGTTAGCCACCCCTCCCAGTTTGGTGTCATCTGCAGATTTGAGGATCCTATCCCTGCTTACAAGTAAGACCATCTGCTGTTGTGTTTTGGGACGGGAGCCAGGACACCCTTTTGGCTTCATAAGCAAGGGCCTCTAGGCTGATCAGAAGCAAACACAAGGTGATAATGATGCCCACAGGGCTCATGAGTGAAGTTCCCGTGGGGTTGCAGGCTGTCAAAAGAGTCAGATAGGAGAATGATGGGTTCTGAGAAGAAAATCAATGGCAGGCGCTGAGTAAAATGCCATGTGAGAGAAATCAATGAGAAGGCTTATGTGAAAAATTATCCTTATTGACAATGAATTCTGGAAGAACTGCCACAAATAAGCTCCAAGGTGCCGTACACTATGTTCTTTTCAGGGGTAACTTTATGTCTATTGAGGCCTAGTGTGTATGTTTGTTTTTAAATTAGTAGGGTTTCAGTATCTTTCAGTTGATTCCTCTGGTCATTTAGATGGATCTTACTTTTTACATGGGAAGAAAGGAAGGAAGGGAGGAAGGGAGGGAGGGAGGGAGGAGGATGCCACACAATAGACTATTTCCACATGTCTGCTGTGTGCATTATCCACCCCAACCCCCATATATGTTGGCACATATTATATTTGATCCTCTTAGGGCCATTTCTCACAACAATGTCTGTGTGTGGTGGCCATGAGAAAACAGCAGCTCAAGCTGATTTCCATCCATTTCTACCAATCACTTGTTGAACACACTGCTGAATCCTGCTGCCACATGCCAGACTGGGTTTTTGCACATCACTGCCACTAATCCTCATTTAGAGTGGGTTCAGTGTTAGATACTAAGATATGAAAGCTAGGAGCTAAATGGCACCTTAAACCTATGTAGCTTATGGGCACCACAACAGAATGTCTAGGTGCACTTTTTTATAAGAATAATACAAAGCTGAAAATGAATGAACTGCAGCTAAAATCTTATGTTCATTTTTCACATGGTCTAGCCTTCATCTGAAGACTGCAGAAAACGAAGCCATGCTTCCCCTGCCCGCCCCCCTAATATTCTTATGAGGGTCCCTCAAAACACTGCTTTTCTGTAAGGCCAGCTGAGAGGTAGAACCTGTCAGCTTGCCTGACGCTGCAGCAATCTCTTGGAAGTCCTCAGTGCCAGCAGTGGCAGTTTTAATGTGAAATCTTAGGCGCAGTCCTGCGCCCAGAGCTCAGAAATGCTTGTGCGAATGAAATTCCCACTCGTAAAATGCGCCTAGAACAATGGGAGTTTCAAATGCTGAGCAGGTTGCACTAACATACCAGAAGCTGAATCTAGTCTGTAGAAGGATGAGGGTCAGCAAACTGAGCTTCCATTCTAGAAAGATAACGGCCTTTTCCGGGAAATAGGTCAGTTGCCTGTTCTGACCTCAAGGAGAAAGTCTGCAACTTGGGGAAACTCCTTGATCCATCTTTGTCACTACAGTCCCAGTTGACCTCTGGGACAAGGAGTGCCTTCTATCAACTTGGGCTGGTATACCAGCTGCAACCATTACTGACCACAGTGGTCCATGCATTGGTAATTCCCTCTAACATTTCTCTGATGAAAATAGGGACATCCTATTCCGTAATAATAACTTTATTCTTTATACCCCACCCATATGACTGGGTTGGCAGCTTACCACATATATAAAAACATAATAAAACATTAAACATTTAAAAAAACTTCCCTATACAGGGCTGCCTTTAGATGTCTTCTAAAGGTTGTATACTTACTTATCTCCTTGTCTCGGGGATTGCATAACTCCATACCCTCCAACTTTTCTCTGAAGAAAATTGGGATGTCCTAAGGAAAAGTGGGACATTCCAGGATCAAATCAGAAACTGGGATGGCCTCTGTAGCGGGGTGTGGGAGCTTTTTAAAAAATCACATCTGGCAACCAATGTTCCCCTTTGGTTGCAGATGGGTAAAGGTAAAGGGACCCCTGTCCTTTAGGTCCAGTCGCTGACGACTCTGGGGTTGCGGCACTCATCTCGCTTTACTGGCTGAGGGAGCCGGCATACAGCTTCTGGGTCATGTGGCCAGCATGACTAAGCCACTTCTGGCGAACCAGAGCAGTGCATGGAAACACCATTTACCTTCCTGCCGGAGTGGTACCTACGGTATTTATCTACTTGCACATTTTGTGTGCTTTTGAACTGCTAGGTGGGCAGGAGCAGGGACCGAGCAACGGGAGCTCACCCCATTGCGGGGTTTCAAACCACTGACCTTCTGATCGGCAGGCCCTAGGCTCTGTGGTTTAGACCACAGTGCCACCTGCGTCTAAAAAGTCTAAAAAGCCCCGGACACAACGTTTCACAGCCCTCTAGTGGCTATGGTGGCTCATTTACCAGAAGTACAGTAATGTATTTAGCATTAACTCTGGAAGTGTATGCTCGATTTTGACCAAACTAAGACTCCTAAAGCAAAATATACATCAAGATTCCCACCCTGCATCATAAAACCATAGAATCATATGATTTACAGACTTGGAAGGGATCCCCAAAGGTCATCCAGTCCACCCCATCGCAAATATTTAATCTAACAGCATCAAACATGAAAGAAAAGAAAATGCTCAGAGTTTACTTCATGTTTCAGAAAAAGAACCTCCCCCCACTGTATATAGGTCACATGATTCACACTGTCACAAAAGAAATATATATATACCGGTAGATAAATTGTCTCATCTGGGCCTGAGTGTTACATATAATTGAGTCAAGAAGTATCAGTCCCAGTAATAAATGTACTGTGTAAACAATACATGAAAATGGTGTGCCCCTGCCCAAACGGCGTCAATATTATTGTTGTTATTTATTTTATTTATACCCCCGCCCATCTGACTGGGTTGCCCCAGCCACCCTGGCCGACTTCCAGCACATACAGTATAAAAGCATAATAAAATGTTGAACATTAAAAACTTCCTGATACAGGGCTCTTTTCAGATGTCTTCTAAAACTTGTAGAGTTCTTTATCTCCTTAACATCCAATGGGAGGGTGTTCTATAGGGAGGAATAAAAATACTTCACTAACTGACCAATCGTGTTGCAGATATCTCTGTTTTGCCCACACACACCCAAGCCTGACTACGCCTGTGTTTCTGAGCTATGCTTTCTGAAGCCTATGGCGTGCATAGTGTGTCTCTTTGTGCAGAGAAAACTCAGCTTTCAAGCCATGATGGCACATGGTGCTTCTAGGCAGTAGTTTCTTCTGGACTTGCTGTTCATACATACAAGCCTTATGAAGAATGGTTGAGGGAGTTGGGTGTGTTTTGCCTGGTAAAGAGGAGACTGAGAGGAGATACTGAAGATGGAGCAAGCTTGTTTTCTCCTGCTCTGGAGGGTAGGACCCAAACCAATGGATTCCAACTAAACATCTGTAAAAACTTTCTGTCGGTAAGACCTGTTGGAGTCCCTTGAAAGGTGGTGGACTCTCCTTTGAGGTTTTTAAGCAGAGGTTGGGTGGCCATCTGGCAGGCATGATTTGGTTGTGATTCCTGCATTGCATCCTTAGGACCCCTTGCAACTTTACCATTCTAAATTTTGTTCAGTGCCCACATATGACATTGTCTTAATCAGAATGCTATCACATATTATTTACAATTTAATCTGGATTTACCACAGAAAATCCAGTAACACACACACACACAGAGAGAGAGCTTGCTGAAAACGGTAAATCCGTTTTTAAAGCAGGTGGTGGGATGAGATGGTGTTTTGATGTGACCGTGGTCATTCTGTGAACGCTGCAAAAACAGTTGCGTGTGTCAGCCACATGGAGTTCACAGGTGCAGCAATAAAACTGCTAGCAGATTTGCAAACCTAGTATGGTTTCCAGAATGGTTTCCAATTGGAAGGGGACGGCATGTTGAGAAGCACCCCCGTCTACTTTTCGGTTAATTTGACTTCTACATTTAACATTGTGAGAGCGATAATGCCCCACCCACATCTGGGGATAATGGACTGCACTGGCACTATTTAAAAATGCTGGAAAAAAATAAAACCCGAATAAGACCTGAGTGGGAAAGAACAGAAACTCTTTCTACGACTTCACTTTATTTTGGAATGCAGGCATCTGGAGGCGTCTAAGCGCCAGTGCGCTAAAAAAAATTAGCAATAAATTCGTAGATTTCTCAATTGTTGCCTAACGCTTCTGCGTTGGGAGAGCAAGCACGGGTCTGACTGAACCCAGAAGTTAAATGCCAGCGTGAGTCTAATTATTAGATCTAGAGCTGCCTTTGCTCGGCTCTCGCCTGACTCGCAATTAGCTCGCTTTCAAAAGGCGAACTGCAGGCCCCGGATGTCGACATACCCTTTTATTCCCGCCCTCTCACGCACGTGGTTCCGAGGGCGTGGCTGATTGGCTGCCTGGTCAGGGAAGAGGAGCACTCCGGTCGACCTGCCTGATGATTGGGCAGAGGCTGTTGCTGAGGTCATCGCTGATTGGTTACATGGCCCAGTCGGCCCGCTCGACCTGCCTGCTGATTGGGCGGAGGCGGTTTCCGTTGGTGCGTTTGGGGTGGGGGAGGGGAGGAGTCCGAGCGGCAAGATGGCGGCGGCGGCGGCGAGAGCCGTGCGGTCCGTGTGGCGGCTGGCGGGGCTGCCTGCGCTGCCGGGCCGAGGCGCCTTTCTCGTTCCACAGCGCCCGCAGCGGTAAGGCGGCGGGACTTCGCCCCCCCTCCGCCGCCCTGGGGGAAAGGCCGGGAGGGCTCCGCGTGCCTGAGGCGAAGAGGCAGCAGCAGCGGGAGGCGGGAAGCCGGGCCCACAGCCCCACGGTCCCCCCCCGTATCCCCCCCCCGTCCCGGAATCTATTTATTTTACATATTTTCCCTTCGTCGCATTTAATCCCTGGTTTCCCTCCAAGGGGCTTAAGGTAGTTCTCCCCGCCCCCCCCCCCCTGTGAGGCAGGCTGGGCAGAGGGAGGCAGTTCCTGGCCCCCAAGGTCCCCCCCCCAGGGAGCTTCACCAGCCCAGTGGCGGAATTTGAACCGCGGTCTCGCTCAGACCCTAGTCCATTACGCCACGCAGCCTGTCTTACTCCGGGAGGAGGAGGTATCTTTCCCGGTTTAGTTTCTCTGCGCGGACGGGGTTTCTCTGCTATTTACCGCCCCCCCCCCTTTTCTCTCTTTCTCTTTAGGCAGTTGAATCCTTTCAGATTCTCCTTTGGCCGGTGCTTGGGGCAGTATTAAAAAGCTTTTCAATACCCGATCCACCTTAATAGCAAATGACTTGATTCCTTTTGAGCAGGGATTGTCTGCCTTGCACGTGCCAACGGGACGTTTTTGAAACCAACGTGGGCAATAGAGGGTATTGGTTCACTTAAATATGCTGCTACTTTAGAGCAGAGCTCACCAACCCCAGGTGAAACATAAAGGAGGGACAGTATAAGTCTCTCATCCTGTATTTTATCTTCTATTTTTATCTTGTGAACCGCCCTGAGATCTTTGGATGAAGGGTGGTATATAAATATAATAAATTTTCAGAGAAGACAGGGATAAGAGGTGGCAATGTGCTGGTGGCCTCTTGTACTCAGTCTTAAAAAGTTGCTTTGAGTTTTACTGACCCTGGTATTGTTTCAGGACTTCTCAGCTGCTTTGCATAGTGACACAGGAGAAAGGCACTGGACCAAACTTGGAAGAAGAGCCAAACCAGACTCAACATGAACAAAAATCTGTTACTGGCTCTGCTGAAAAGATGTTAATAGAGGAAAAGGCCAAACTAGAAGAACAATTAAAAGAAATCACTGTAAGACTCCTTTTGGTTTATATATTTGTATGGCCCTCAAACAGCAGATAGATAGGATATACATATTACTTTTCAGTAGTTTCCTTTAGCAATTGGGTCTTGAAAGTGCTAGCATCAGAAAAGCGAGAATGTATATATAACTGAAATGTCTTGAGACTACCTGAGCTCTGTATATGTCATTAATTTCCCCCCACTGGTGAACTAAAGTTGGATTTCATCTTGGTCTAAAAAGGGAATGGTTAGGTTTTTACCATATATCTAGTTAATAAAAAAGAGGAATAGGACTTTTATCTTGTTTACTTAAATGGGCCCTGGTGCCACAAAAATAGGAGTGTCTCATGGTTTGCTGATGTTGCTCTTAATATTGCCAGATAATTGTAGGATTTAACAGCATAGCAAATGGCTGAAGTAATATCTCTCCCTTTATATTTCTGTCTTGCTTTTAACCATTATCCCCTCACTTGTGGGTCACAACATTTATAAAGTTCTGTTAAAAACCTGACACATCACAAAATCAATGTATCATTTGGAGGAAAAGACAGCTCTTTTGATCCAGGAGCACAGTTAGGATGGTGTGTTTGGTGGACTCATTCATTCTGTGTCTCCATTTCCTGGGAGTTTTTTACATAGGCAGTTGGTTTTACATTTCCACTGTTTACTTTCCCCCTTGTCCAGGACAAGTATAAACGTGCCCTGGCAGATGCAGAAAATCTACGACAAAGAACTCAGAAATTGGTAGAAGAAGCAAAGTTATATGGTAGGTATAGGCTGTATTTGTTGTTACTAGCACTAGAACACCACATTAAACATAAATAAAAACTTAAGCTTGGAAATTCCAAAATGGTACTTCCACTCAGCTCATATGCTGTGCTGCTTCAAGAGATCTAGATACATACTTTTTCAGCTGGTACTTTGAATCAGTGAACATGATTCTTGTTTGGTTAGTAAGCATGAGAGAAAATATACAAGTGAGAGCAAAAACCTCTGTGGGCTGTTTTTGTGATCAATGTGACATCATCATGACACCAGGTAAAGCATTTCCCTTTGCACATGTGGTCTGAAGTCAAAAACAGTGCAGGCAAAGGCTTGGGTTTGCAAATGCTGATGATCATTTGATTGGTGGCACCTGGAAACCCTGCTTCCATTGCCCGGGTGATTTGAAGTCATACTTCACAGCACACAGGTAAACTGCAGTTTCACTTCTCCCACACTACTCCAAAGTCATATATGTCAGGTGTGTGTGACTTGGGGAAGCTGGCCTCAGATGCAAAATTAGGACCTCCGCTGAGCCATAATAGGGATGCCAGGCTGGAAATTCACGACTGATCTTAACTATAGAAAAAAGAATTCCACAAGGTGGATATTTTTGCAGCTTGAATTGCTTACTGCTTTGCCAAATACCCCTTTTAGTTAAATTTTCAAGAGATGACATTGGGTCATTGTACAGAGCAGAAAAAATGCACATGTTTATCATATACACTGGCACCTTATTAAAACTTAGGCTTGAGGGTGGTTGTGAAAAGAGTTAAGTTACTTATAATTTTCTAGCTATAAGTTTTATGCCCCCAATTCTACAAATGTATCCAAATATATTTTCATTAACATAAGGGTAAATCTGAATTTAATGGAGATTCAGTCACACGTCATTTTTGGTATTGGTATTACTTGATAATGTATCTTTAACCATATACATGCCCAAGCTTTGAATCCTGGAAGAAAATATAAAATTAATGGTTTCTTTCATTGTCTGATGAAATGTTGATGCATCTTTAAGGATTATCTGAAATTTTATTTGCTTTTCCTGTTTTAGGAATTCAGAGTTTCTGCAAAGATTTGCTGGAAGTTGCTGATGTTCTGGAAAAAGCAACTGAGAGTGTTCCCAGAGAAGAACTCAAGGATGAAAATCCACATCTCAAAAACCTTTACGAAGGTCTTGTCATGACTGAGGTTCAAATACAGAAAGTGTTCACCAAACATGGCTTGATGAAACTGAATCCTCTTGGAGCCAAGTTTGATCCCTATGAGCACGAAGCATTATTCCACGTTCCCATGGAAGGGAAAGAACCTGGCACTGTGGCCTTAGTATCCAAGGTGGGCTATAAGTTGCATGGCCGTACTTTGAGGCCTGCTCTAGTAGGTGTTGTAAAGGAACCTTAGCAGTCTAATCTTAGAGTGCCACAGAACCAATAGATGCCCAGATAAAGACTCACTAAACAGAGTGGGAGGCTAAACTAAATGGTGGAAGAAGCTTTAATACCAATGAAGCAATGTTGAAATGTGTTTTTAAATGAATACCAATAATGGGGGGAATGCAAAGTGAGTGGTATGAATTGCAAGCATGAGTCATCTGTGTCCCGTGAATAATATTATGGTGATTAATGAAAGGTATTCTGCATTGTAATTAGGCAATTTAGTAACAATAATGCAATGTAGATTGTTCAGAATGAAAATCTGATCTTTTCATTGTCGTGTTCTGTGTACAAATTAGCATTTTTGCTTATTCTTTTATGAATACAGAGTTGGACACCAGTCTAGTACTAACTTAAATAGCTTCTGTTCCCATGGAAAGCATCAAATTGTATCTCACATAACACAAGTATTTGGTATAAGTGCTGTTAGTCTTTTCTATATTTAGTTTAGTATTGAATCACATTGCACGACCTTGAAATGACAATTGATCTAGAGATGTATTGAGACCATTACAAAGAAAAGAATAGGAAGCTCATTTAGTAACTGCTTGCAGACACACAACCAAATTAAGTGTTTTAAGAGTTCACAGACATCAGCCTAGTTTTCATTGAAACCAGGATTTTTTAATACCTGCCATTCCCTGCCTGGTTCATCGAAGTCCTCTGGCACATAGAAGAGTGCATGGGAGGTCTGAGGCAGTTGACCAACATAAAATATGAGCACTTCATCTTCTGAATTCTCTATGATACATTGGGAACAGCTTGTTAGGGATTTTGTTTTTTGAATCCTGCCAGTTAACTTTAAGAATGCCAAATGATCCCTACTGGATCAAACCCAAGGCCTATGTAGTTGAGCATCCTGTTTCCCAAAGTTGCATACCAGATGCTTATAGGAAGTGGGATGTGAGGACAGTCTCCTACTCCAGTTGTTCCCCAATGGCTGGTATTTGGTGCTTCTGAGCCTTGAAGTAGCATATACCCAGAGGTGGAGAACTGGATCCAGCTGGTGGACCGAGTTTGACAGGTGGGGCTGCCCACTTGTCAGTTACCTGACATCAAATGTCCGGTTTCTGCCCACATGATTTTAAATGATACTGCAGACAAAACAGTCTGCAAAGTGCTTCTGACCAGCTGATCATCAGCACTTGTTCTGTACCTGACATCAGGCATGTCTGGTGTAGAGCAGGTGGGCATATTGTGGCCAAAGTGACCTCACTGGCAAAATGAGGAAAACTGGTGGCCTTAATTAGGCCTGTGGTCTGTGGCTTCCCTACCCCTGCATACAGCTATTGTGACTGGTACTTAATTGTGCATGAATTGGTCTAACCATCCTTTTAAATCCATCAAAGTTGGTGCCAGTGTTACAGATACTGCAAATGATACAATGATCACATTTCCACTTCCTTCATGCTTAATTTCTTACAATGTTTTCTTTTCTGTATTTGCATTGATTTCCACCAGATGCAAAGTCATCAGTGTTGCAATATTTGATCCCAATATTGGGATGATGATTGATCCCAACAAGGAGTAATGTACAAATATTTTTACACTGATCAACAGATAATTGGGAAGGTGCAAGCTTTGTGGCTTTGCAAACAAAATGGCAAACTTATTTTTAAAAATGTTTAAATAATCTGACGTAGGCAGGTTACATCCAGGCTTGCTTGTCTTTGGGCCTGAGCCTTGTAGCACCACCTGCTCCTAGACTAGGCATAGGGAACATTTTGCCCCAACAGGCTGTCTCTCCCCATCCCTGCAGGCCATGTTCAACAAGCAGGTGAAAAGAAGCTTCCTAAAAGTTTTACTTCTGCATTTTTGGGGTCTTGCCTATAAACAAACCGTCCAGAACAACCATTGCTTTTTTCTGGCGATACTAAAGGGTAGGCAGCACTGGCACCTCTCCCCCTTAAAAAAAAGCACTGAGAACAACACGCTCAATTTTTTATTCCTGTTTTGGTTTTACTTTTTTAAGCTGCAGATTTGGTAAATGGGTAAGACCTATTATCTGTTTTTAGTGACAAAACTTTTTTATTAACTTAGGTTGATGACTTGTATCAGTCTCCTGAACTATACTTTTTTGGGGGAGGGGAGTAGTTTTCCAGTTAATGAATTTGATTTGGGTAGTGGATAAACTTGCAAAGGAAAAATGTCACTAGTAAGTACTGGGTGGTGATTTACGGTGACAGGCCTTTTTAATCGTTCACTTCTTGAGTGAGCAAGCCGAAGTGCTGAAGTATCAAACCAAGGAAACAAGTGAGTTAAGCAATGAAGCAACTAGAGGGTAAGTACCACCACATACTTGTTTAATTCAAGTATCTTAAACTAATTCAAGTATCTTAAACTAATAGGAGCTTAATCCTAGGGATGGAAAGTCTGTAGATAATCTAGTTTCATCTCTTCCTGTTAACTGGAATTGATTAAGCCCACGAGTTGAGCTACATTTCTTTCTCTATTGTGCTTTTTTCCAAATACAGTGGTGCCCCGCAAGACGAACGCCTCGGAAGACGAAAAACTCGCTAGACGAAGGAGTTTTTCATTTTCTTAGCCGCTTTGCAAGACGCATCTCCCTATGGGCTTGCTTCGCAAAACAAAGCTTGCCCCGCAAGCTCCGGGGATAGCGGGGAAGCGCAGCGCGTCTTCCCCGCTGTCCCCGGACCTCTTTTCAAGCAAGGGGCGGCAACGGGGAGAAGATCGCTTCTCCCCGTTGCCGCCCCTTGGTTCAAAAGGGGTCCGGGGAAAGAGGGGAAGGCGCACGCCTTCCCCTCTGTCCCCGGACGGTCTCCATAGGAACGCATTGATTGATTTTCAATGCATTCCTATGGGAAACCGTGCTTCGCAAGACGAAAAACTCGCAAGAAGAAAAAACTTGTGGAACGAATTAATTTCGTCTTGCGAGGCACCACTGTAAGGTCTACTTTACCTAATTGGCTGCATCAACAGCTGGGGAAGCTTAGCCAGGGCAATAAATTTGGAACAATCTAATGAGGGAGTGTGCTCCAAAAGTGAGAGGGAGCTCTAGTGATGAAACATCAAGTTATACAGTGGTACCTCAGGTTACATTCGCTTCAGGTTACATACGCTTCAGGATGCAGACTCCGCTAACCCAGAAATATTGCTTCAGGTTAAGAACTTTGCTTCAGGATGAAAACAGAAATTGTGCTCTGGCGGCGCGGCAGCAGCAGGAGGCCCCATTAGCTAAAGTGGTGCTTCAGGTTAAGAACAGTTTCAGGTTAAGTACGGACCTCTGGAACGAATTAAGTACTTAACCTGAAGTACCACTGTAGTAACAAAGCAAGTTAAGCAGCAGTGTGAGGTTGACACAGTGAAAAGGTCATGACAGATCGCTCTGTCACTCTCCTTAGTGACCTAACAAAACCCGAGCTCCCAAGTAAACTACCTCAGTAAACAACAGCAACGGATATTCAAGTGGAGAGCCAGCAGGGTTGTGGGGGGATAGCCAGTGTGTCACAAGTGTGACAATGCATACTGCTTATCAGGAAAGGTACTATCCGGGCTAAGAGAAATGTAGTGTAATTAATGAGCGATGTCAAGGAAACTGTTAGAAGTAAGGCGGTTTCCTTCAGAAAGTGGACGTCTAGTCCAAAAAGGAACAAGAGGGAACACAAACTTTGGCCAAAAAAATGCACGCAGATAAGGGATGCAAAAAAGAATTCAACCCGAGGCACCACTGTATTGAATTCTTTTTTGCATCCCTTATCTGCGTGCATTTTTTTGTACTTAATTTGTTCCGGAGGTCCGTTCTTAACCTGAAACTGTTCTTAACCTGAAGCACCACTAATGGGGCCTCCCGCTGCTGCTGCGCCTCCGGAGCATGATTTCTGCTCTCATCCTGAAGCAAAGTTCTTAACCCGAGGTACTATTTCTGGCTTAGCAGAGTCTAACCTGAAGCATATGTAACCCGAGGTACCACTGTAATCATATTGCTAAAAACTTGCAAAACTAACCACAGCTTTTAAAAAATGCATCAGAAGCAAGAAACCAGCTAGGGAGGTGTTTAGACCTTTGGATAACAAGAGAGTAAAATGTGTGCTGAAGGAGAAAAAAGAGACTACAGAGAAGCTGAATGAAATATTTGCATCGGTTTTCAGAGAGATGTAGGGCAGACAAACTGAGGAAAACAATGATTACAAGATGCTTACGTTTTAAGCCTTATTAACAAATGAAAAATAAAAACAAATCACCAGGTGATCTAGTTCACATTGTGTACTTCGGACTTTTAAAAGCTTTTGCCAAAGTTCCCCACCAAGGATTCCTGAGTAAGTTTAGCAGTCATGGAATAGGAAAGGTTATTTTATGGTTCAGTAACTAGTTAAGAAACAGGAAGCATGCTAGGAATCAGTGGGTAGTTCTTCCAGTGGAGGAATGTAGAAAGTGGAATCTCCCCGCCCCCAAAGATCAGTGTTGAGACATTTGCTTTTTAACTTGTTCATATGTGATCTGGAGGTTGGGATGAGCAGTGCGGAAGCCAAATTTACTAATGATACTGAATTGTTCAAGAGGGCTAAAACAACAAGAGATTGTGAGGAGCTCTGAAACCAGGTGAAAGACAGTTATGGTATATGGCAAATCCAGTTAAATGTAAGCAAGTTTAAAGTGATGCACAGTGGGGCAAAAATAAAATCCTAATTTTGCATATATGAGGTTGAGGTCTGAACTGGCAGTGACTAACTAGGAAAGAGATCTAGGGGTTGCAATAGATAGCTCATTGAACTCAATTCATGGCAGCTGTGAATTGAATTCAGTCTTGGGCATCTTTAGGAAAGGGAGTGCCAATATAATAATTTATGAGGTGACCACATTTAGAGTACTGTGTGCAATTCTTACTGCCTCACCTAAAAAAGGACAGTGCAGAGCTAGAAAAGGGCAACCAAAATGATCAACTGCCCATCCTTTGAGGAAATGTTATGACATCTGAGGCTGTTTAGTAAGAAAAGGCAAGTAAGGGTGAGGGCATGACAGAGGTGTGTGAAATTGTGCATCACCCAGAGAAAGTGGATCAGGAGAGGATTTTCTTCCTTTTTCTAGATCCAGGGTCATATAATGAAGCTGAAACAGTTAGCCAAAACTAAAAGCCAAGTCAAGCTTACCTGACATACACATCAGAGATTCAGGGCAGACAAAAGTACTTCTTCACAACAGCTTAGTTATTTGCAGTTTGCTGCCACAAGATACAGTGGTGCCCCGCAAGACGAATGCCTCGCAAGACGAAAAACCCGCTAGACGAAAGGGTTTTCCGTTTTTCGAGGCGCTTCGCAAGACGAATTTCCCTATGGGCTTGCTTCGCAAGACGAAAACGTCTTGCGAGTCTTGCGATTTTTTTCGCCTTTTTTCTCCCTTTTTCTAAGCCGCTAATAGGGTTGCTTTGCAAGACGAAAAAACCGCAAGACGAAGAGACTCGCGGAACGGATTATTTTTGTCTTGCGAGGCACCACTGTATAGTGATGGTCACCAACTTGGATGGCTTTAAAACAGGACTAGACAAATCCATGGAGGATGGAGCTATCAATTGCTACTAGCCTTGATGGCTATGTATGATCATCGTTGGGCGTGGTATGCTTCTATACTGGTATGCTGGGAACCACAAAGTCGGGAAAATGTATGACTTGCTGAAAACAGCATGCTGAATTAGATGGGCCTTTGGTCTGACTCAGCAGGGCTCTTGTCTTAATTAGCTGCTGTTTTTTTTTTTTTTAAAAAAAAAACGGAACTCAGATTTGTGCATAGACAGGCCTTTTAAATGTCAGATTAGATATTGCCATGCTTTTAATTTGTCCTTTAGTTGACACTCGTGTCATACTCTACTCCCAGATGCACCTGCAAAAATTCCTCCTCACAGCCAACTGTGGTTTCCAAAGTTCTGCTGAACTCCAGGCATACAAATCCATGCTTGAAACTGTTGTGAAACCCTCTTGAAGCTGCTCACTATTATTATATGCTACTTGTTCTTTATAACTTTTGCACATTTTGATGATCACAAAGACTGAATGTGTCTTTGTATATGAATGGCAATGCCCATGTAGGGCTAGCTGTAATATGTGATAGATCACCCGCAACTATAATGGAGCATAGCCTCTACTTTTAAACATGAAAACATACAGCCCCAAATGATGATATAGGAAGGGAGATGTGCATGGACTTCTAGCTTTTCCAGCTGCTTGGAGTTCCTAGCAAGTGCAAAAACAAGTAGACATACCTCCCTCCTTCCCACAAGTCACAACTGCACAGCCAGAATATAGGCTTCTTCTCAACTATATGGAGCATGAAGATTACCATTTCTCCTGCATTGGTCAGAAGCCTGGGAATTGTGCTCTCTAGAAACTGGCTCAGCAGTTCCCATGGTGAATGAAATTATGGAGTCCTGCCAACATCATGTATGGAAAAGGAAATATATAGTATAGAGTAATAGCACCTGTGTAGTAGTATATATTGCTTTAAAATGATTTGCCTCTCATGTGCATGGATACTTTATGCTACATCCGATTAGAAAAGAGAGCGGCAAGAAATGAATTGACAATTTTAACATCCTTTCCCTTCAAATTGTGAACTGGCCTAAGAGTGTTAACTTGACACATGCCTGTGAAACGTATGTCTGATGTCTTTCCTGAACTATTTCTGTCAGAGCACTTTTTCCATGGGTTCCATTCCCTTGTGGGTGATATTCAGGGAAGCACATGCTAAATAGTAGGTACATCCAGAGCCAAAATGTAGGTATAGTCTGAGGTAGAAATGATTAGAACAGCCTTTGTATTATAGGCTGCATTCTAAGCCATGAAAAGGTCAGGGATTTTATCCTGCAAAGTTGTACCATTAGTTAAAGGCTTGTGTCTGCAGAATAGGACTCCTTCCTCTCCTCAGCAGATTCGGAGGCCCATGGGGAAAGGAAATCTCATTGGATAGGTGGAAGTCCTTGTGCTAATGGGATAACTTTGCTGAATATAGCATCCACCTCTTCTGGCTTGCAAGAGGCATCCTCCCAGTTCAAAAACACATTCCACCTAGGAAAAAAAGAACAAGGGTGTGCAGTATAATTTTGGTGAGGTGTAGCCTGGGCAGTCTTGAGACCTGAATGTGAAGGTCTGGAGTTGCATTTGGCCCCTGCAGCTGAGGTTTCCACCCACAATAAGCATTAAAATCTCAATGTTTCTTTTAACTGTTAAAAGCTAATAAATAATTATGTGTTCCTTAAAGGTACCCCTGACTTTGGGGTTGCACGCTCATCTTGTTCTATAGGCCGAGGGAGCCGGTGTTTGTTCGCAGACATGTGGCCAGCATGACTAAGCCGCTTCTGGCATACCAGAGCAGCGCACCGAAACACTGTTTACCTTCCTGCCAGAGTGGTACCTATTTATCTACTTGCACTTCGACGTGCTTTCAAACTACTAGGTGGGCAGGAGCTGGGACCGAACAACGGGAGCTCACTCTGTCGCGGGGATTCAAACCACCAACCTTCTGATTGGCAAGCCCTAGGTTCTGTGTTTTAGACCACAGCGCCACTGTGGTTCCTTACATGCCCATATTTCTCTATTAGATTTCAGTCACCCTTAAATAATTTTAATGAAACATTAGTTATATTAAAGTATTTATTCACTATAGTTTTGCTAAGAGGCTTTGCATGAATGTGAAAATGCCACACTGTAAAGACCTTTGCAGAAGTGTAATAAATATTAACACATTTAAAAATTGTTCAGATTATCAAATAAGTTATATTTAGCACCAGTTGCTCCTCTTAAGCAACATTAAAAGGGCTGCCAATGAAATATAAGGCTTACATCAACCTTGTCTAGCAGATGTATTGATTAACATTCAGGAAACTACAGTTATGGCACTAGAGCTAAATAAATACATTTAGATAGTGGCACTCATGTTAACAAAGTTTACCAGTTTTTTGAAGGGCAGGAATAACAAAACATGTCTGTCATTACTTAGGGTTAGTTGTGCTTCAGTCCTATTGGACTGACCTCTGGATGGAACAGTGCATTGACCATAAAACACTGCATAGTTTCTGACCAGAGTAGACTTATTGTCAAAAACAAAGTATCATAATTAAAGTCACATATAAAATGAGAGAAAACCTTTGCTTTGTCAATCAGAAGAGAACACAAACTGAAAAAGAACACTATTGTTTCCTCAGGGACCTTTGTGCTATTTTCTAGTCCATTAGTGGCCGGAAAGTAGAATGTGCAAGAGCTGCTGAGCTACCCATGTATACAGCTGAAAAAGAGTAGGGGTTAAACACCAGCACATGCAACAGCAGATAAATGGATCTATAGGTGCAGTAGAATGAGATGGCAAATGCCATGTCCTTTCTGAACACTGGATGTGTAAGGAGCCACGTATCAGTGACAGGTTTGTGCTATGCCTCCCTCTGATGTGTTATTCATTGCACTAGGGGGAGGTGACACATTTAAAATTGAATCCACCAGCTGGTGTAGTTTATAAAGTGGGAGAATTCAGAATTTTGTGTAAGGTGTATATCAACTCTGAATTCACAGGAGTTTGAGGAATAATCTGTAATCCTGAATAGTTAAGATTCTGTAACTGTCATCAAGGAAGCTGGTAGTGAAACCTACTTATGGTAGAGCTGCACATGAAGACCAGTGTTTTCAAGGCCCAGAGACGGTTTAGCAGGCCAGAAGCATCCCTTTAGCCCTATGCATTATCACCACAAGCCAATGAAGCCTTTGATGTGGACAGGAGAGCTTGCAGAAGCGCTTTTAAAAAAACTTTTCCCATCTACACCAAACAGGAAGCTCTTCTTTAGCCACAGCCCCACTTCATAAGTTTGTATAAAGGACAAGGCCCCTGAGCACACAGTCAACTGCCCTAGAATTGGAGAACTGAGAGAGACCATGAAGGTCCATCTAGTTCAACCCCCTGCAGTGCAGGAATCTTTTGCCCAACATGAGGCAAATGAAGAGTTTCATGCTCTCCAGACTGAGCTATCCCAGACTGGATTGTGGTAACAGCAAAGTTATACTTTGTCCCAACAGCTGATAAATGAGCATTTGCATTTGACACAACCCTTTTCAAGCTTACTCTTTTGATAACTATGCTACCTGCTGCATTAAGAGGCAATTTGGCCTAAATCAGGCCTGCCTGCATAATTTGTAATCCAGGCAGCAGCTTAGAAAGCCTCAATATTTTTGCTTCTTGCCCAAGACTGAAAAACCAAGGAACCTGTTAAGATCCCACCTACCTGTCATAGTTTCAAGTGGTGCAAACTTCCCATAAGCACATATTGTGACAATGGATTCTACTGAGCCAGGTAGTGCCTACCGCCATGTAACAGATGTGTGTGTATGAGATTTCTACATGAATCCAGAGAAAACCTTTGTGCATGCAAAGATTCTTCACTCTGTGTCTTTAGTCACAGAAATAGTCATGTAGAGCTGCTGGCTAACCACTACATTCAGACTCACAATGCCAGTTACTTGCCAAAGACAAGTCATGGGTTTATATTCAGCTAGCTGGTGGAGCCAGTCTACTCTTAAAATTGCCATGTGTACACTCAAGCAAGTGAGCAGATACCCTTTAATGTCCTCTTGAATTGCGTTCATTATGCTCTTCTACTGTTGCAGCAAAATATATTGTTTTGGCAATGAACCATAGCTTATAGCTAAGGATCTTCACTAAAAATCTTAATTTCTCTGTGCTTTTGAAGTTTAGTACCCAAGATTTAGTAAAAGACACATGCACCCCAATCCTATTCAAGTTTACTCAACAACAAGTTCCTCTGAATTCAGTCAGATTTACTCCCCAAGTAAGTGTACAGAGGACTGCAGCTTCACTCTGCACTATGTCCGTAAGAAGCTGAAGGTCTCCCCCTCTCCACACAAATAGCTTCTACAGCAGAGGTGGATCTCAGTAACTACTGCCACATTTGCTATACTAGTCAAAGATAAGTGAGTCACATATCCCACAATTATTTTAAAAGCAATTTCCTCCTCTCAAGGAAGCTGTCTGGGTCGCAAAGTACGATCTAGCATTTGCATGATTCAATACAGAAGAATCCAGTTCAGTTTAGGATTTTAAGCTTTTACAAGAGAATCCTAGGCTTTAAGAAAAGGATAAGCAAGTGAAGTGACTATTAGTTCATACTATTTCAAGGGAGAAAGAACAAGATTCAAGAGGCATCCCTGGATATCCAACCACTTTCAGTTAAGAAGTTCAAAATCCTTTTCTTTAGTACCTTATCCAGGTAACTAGGAAGGCGACTTTTTGATGGAATGCCCTGCCTTTTTTGGAGATGATCCTTAATGATAATAGTTTTAACAGTCACGTAACGTGCTGGACTCAGATTAATAGAGCTACAAAGCACTTTCTCTCGGTCAGATAACAGTTCAAAGCCAGGTAAGTTTTCAATTGCTGCAAATTCCCCATCTTTACCATCTTCTTTCCCCCTCTTTGAAGTACCAATATTCTTATTTTCCTTCCTTTTCTCTCGTTTGTGTCTAGCTGCTTCATATTCTGCAGATTCTTCCATTTTTGTTATACCATTCCGCCGATATCGTTGTAGTTCCCTAATCTTGGTTCGAAGTACTTTCTCTTTGTGCAAGTTTTCAAAGAAATCATCAAACTCCTTGCAAGACATAAACTGATAGAGAGACCTTAATTTTAACCGCAGCTCTTTTTCTTCTTTTGTGATTTTGCGTTTTGAAGGTTTTTCTTTATCTCTTCTGTCTTTGCCTAAAAAAGCAGGGACCAAGTTGTAGTCACGGGCAATGTTCTTTCGTCTCTGTCTCTCCTTCAGTTTTCTTACATACATGTCCACATGAGCTCTTTTTAATTCTATTTCGACATCATCATCATCATAGTTTACTGAAAGGCCACTGATTAGAGTCTCTGCATCTTGGTCATATTCAATCTCATAATCATCTCGAAGTGGCATATATCCCAGCTGCTGTTGTTCAGCCACTGATATATCTAGAGGTGGCAGAGGCATGGTCAGGCTAGGTGAAAGTGGGCCTCCAGTTGGGCAGGTGTGATCAGTCACTCTGTTGGGAATAACATCAGGGATGCAGGCCTTCCCAAGGTTACCATGTATATACATGCTTACATAGTGTTCCATCACTTCCTGAGGCGTTCGTGATGCTCCAACATGAGCAGCCATATCTTCCTAGAATAAAATTAAAATTAAATATATGAAGACCTTTAAAATTATAAGATTATCCCATATACAATATGTAAGGTAAAGGTAAAGGGACCCCTGACCATTAGGTCCAGTCGTGACCAACTCTGGGGTTGCGACGCTCATCTCGCTTTATTGGCCGAGGGAGCTGGCGTACAGCTTCCAGGTCATGCGGCCAGCAGAACTAAGCCGCTTCTGGCGAACCAGAGCAGCGCATGGAAATGCTGTTTGCCTTCCCGCCGGAGCGGTACCTATTGATCTACTTGCACTTTGACGTGCTTTCGAACGGCTAGGTTGGCAGGAGCAGGGAGCAGCGGGAGCTCACCCCGTCATTGCAGGGATTCGAACCGCCGACCTTCTGATCGGCAAGTCCTAGGCTCTGTGGTTTAACCCACAGTGCCACCCACATCCCTATACAGTATGTAATAAATGTCAATTTCTAGATAAGAGCAGTGGCATTCCTTCATAAAACTAGAGAGTAATATTTCACATTATAATACTTATAAATAGTGTTAATGAATGCTAGGGCTTGTTCATACCAAGGATTTACCCCAAACAGCAATGATAGTTTGTTAAATGCACACACAAAGATCAAGTAGTCCCTAACTGGAGCTGTTATATCCACTCCTTTCCCCACAAATTCACATCTTGATACATGCACATTAAACTGAAGCTCTCTAAAAAGAACAGTATTAAATGTATCCAATGGTGCCTTTTTTCTTGGGTTCTCAAACTGCCGCCAGGACCCTCTTGAGATGGCTGAAAATTACTCAGCCCACCAGTCATAACATAGTGACAGATGACAAGTAATGGCATTTTCTAATGATATTTAACCCATCTTTGGAAATTTTTTAATTCTTGGCCACAGTTCATCCAGAAAGCCCGGGAGGCGAATGAGGGAAGGCGAGAAGAGCCCCTCCCGCGCCGCGTGGGGCGGGCCAGAGCCCCGAAGCCCCGAGGCGGGGAGCCCCCTCTCCCTCCTCACCCAGTTGCCGAAGCCGAACTGCTCGATGGCGTCCAGCAGGAGCTGCTCTTCGCGGCTGCTCCAGCCGCCCTCGGCCTCGGCGCCCCAGAGCGTGAAGCGCCCGCCGTCCACCAGCTGGTAGCCGTGCCAGCGCCGGTGAGGCCCGATCTCCGCGCCCGCCGAGAAGCACTCCGGGCACAGCTCGATGTCGGCGCACTCGGTGCAGCGGAAGCGCAGGGAGCTGACTTCGGCCAGGCAATACACGCAGTACTTCTTGCCCAGCTCCGCCATCTTGCTTCCCCCCGCCCTCAGGAAAATAGAGAGGGGGGAGGGAGACCGGCGCACAGATGACGCGAGAGAGACTGCGCCGGGGAAGAGGCTCGGCGGGCCCCGCCCCCGCCTGGCCCCCTTGGCCTATCGGCGCCCAAGGACGGCGCGGCCAATCGAGCTTCGAGGCTCGGCGTCGCGCTTCGTCTCGCACCGCCGGGTTGAGCGGCTCTCCCCTTCGCCTATCAGCAGCTCCGAGAGGCCCGTGGGCGTGGCCCAGGCCAGAGCGGCGAATCGAGTTTCCCCTGGCAACCGCCGTGCCCGCCCACAGAGCGGTTACTGTGGAGACGCGGAGACGCCGCTGCGCGGAGCCGGGGAAGCCATGGAGGAGACGGAGAACATGGAGGCGGCGGGCGGGGAGGCGGCTGCCGAAGCCCCGCTTCCCCCGCCGGAGCCCCCGGGGGAGGCGCCCCCTGAACCCGCGGAGGCCGAGGGCCCGGAGGAAGCGCCCGCCTCCGGGGGCCCCGAGGAGCCTGCGCCGGCGGACAGGGCCGAGGCCGAGGCCGAGCCGGGCGCTGAGGAGGCGGCGGAGGCTGAGCCGGCGGGCGAAGGAGAGCCGCAGGAGCCGGTCTCCGAAGAGGCGCCCGGCCCGGAGGAAGCGAGCGAGGCGGCGGGCTCCGTGGAAGGCGGGCTGGAGGGGGAGAAGGAGGCGGAGGCGGCGGAGGAAGGGTCCCCCCCGCCGGAGATGGAGGAGGCCGTGGAGCCGCGCCAGGCGCCCTCGGTGCCGGCGGCGCTGCCCAGCGAGGCCACCTTCGCGGCGGGAGAGCTGCTGGAGCCGCCTCCGCTGCAGACGGGCGTGGATCTGGGGCGCCGCATCAGCCTGAGCCTGCGGGACCTGGAGCTGCGGCGCCCCAGCGGGCTGTCGCTGGAGGTGGGCAGCAGCAGCGCCGGGAGCTCGGAGGCCGAGGAGGCGGCGGCGGCGGCGGAGACGGAGACGGAGGAGCAGCGCGAGCAGCGGCAGGCCGAGGAGCAGCTCCGGCGGCAGGAGCTGGCCGAGCAGTACCGGCAGCTGCTGGTGGAGCGGGCGCGCCTGCAGCACTACAACGCCAAGCTGCAGAGCAAGCTGAGCGAGCTGCTGAACAAGGCCAAGAGCAAGGAGCGCGTCCGGCAGGAGCTGGAGCAGCACATCTCGGACAAGGAGCAGCGCTACAGCCGCTACCTGGCCATGCTGGAGGAGCTGCGCAGCCAGCAGGCCGACGAGGCCGCCTGGTTCCAGAAGCAGATCGACGACGCCCGCCTCTCCTGCAGCCAGAAGCTGGCCAAGGTCGAGAGCGCCTGGAAGGCCCACCAGGCGCTCAAGATGGAGGTGGCCGTGTACACGGTGGGGCGCCGGCTGGGGAGCAAGCAAGCCGCGATCGACAGAGTGGGCCAGATCCAGGCCAGGGAGCAGAGCAAGGAAAGGGAGATGACGGAGGTGAGACCTGACCGGAGACGTCTGCCCAGACAGTCCAGCGATGGATTAGACCTGCTTCTCCCCCTCACCCAAACAAACTCATCGGCCCCCTCCAGCCATCTCACTGGCAGGAGACTGTGGTGCAGCTAGTTAATTCTCCCCTGGAAGTTACAGTCTTACCAGCTTAGGCAGTTTATTATTTCAGGTGTGATGCACAGTTAATATTTGCTCTCCCATTCCATGCTTTACAACTGCTTCTGCATTCCTGTTCCAGTGGAGGAGGGATAAGGCAATATGGTGTCTTCTGAGCAGCCTCAGACAGCATAACCAACGGTTTGGGCTGATGGGACTCGTAGTCCATCAAACATGTGGACGGCACAACATTGGCTACCCATGTTAGAGCAACAATACCAAAACCAAGTTGTAAACCCTGATAGTAATAGTACAGTGGTACCTCGGTTTATGAACAGCCCTTTAATGAACTATTTGGTTTACAAACTCCGCAAAACAAGAAGTAGTGTTCCGGCTTGCAAACTTTACCTCGGTCTACAAACAGAAGCCGAACGGTAGCAGGGCACCGGCGGCAGGAGGCCTCATTAGGGAAAGCGCGCCTCGGTTTAAGAATGGATTTGGTTTAAGAACGGACTTCATGAAGAGATTAAGTTCGTAAACCGAGGTACCATTGTAGTCAATAATAGGACCACGGGTAAACAAGGAAAGCCTATGTAGTTATTTCCATCACATGTGCTTAGGCTTATTATAGATAGAAACTTATGGTGATAAAAAAAGTAAGAGGCAACTTCCTGAGCATCTTGTAGTCTGAACTATTTTAAAAGTCAATTTTATTGAGGTTTATTCATAGGTGTTACGGCTGGTAAAGACTGATCCAGAGTTCACATAAGCTCCCGACAGTTCCTATTCCAACCCCAATCACCTCCCATAATAGTTTCTCACCTGGAAGAGTTTCATCCCAAGTCAACTGTTCCACATACAGTTGTGGCTGCTTCTATTCCATTCCTCGAGTTCTTCAAATCTGCTTCGAGTTAAATCCTTTGGGTTGTACTCTAAGTAGCACTAAGTCTATGGTTCCATCCCAGCAAGGGTTTTCTCTCTTTTTGTAGGAAATGTATATTTGTGCATGTTGTAATTTCCATTTTTAACATTTTAACTTTCCACCATGCCTCTCCTACCTGCTCTGGGGTTTCCTTAAATTCCCTGGAACAGATTTGGGGAAAATGAGAGCTGTATGTGGAGGAGACAGGGGTGGGGGAAGTCGTGTGGTAGAGGTGATCCTTGCATTTGCACAACTGTTTAGTTGAATACCACCCTTGGGTAGGATATCTGTAGACTCACTTCAGTTTTTATCATGCTAGGTTCGACTGGAAAATATAAAGCTGAAACACAGGATCCAAAAGCTTGATGCAAGTTTAAAAGCCATGGAAGAGTTAGCAGAAGGTCTGCACTTAATAGATTTTGAGCAACTGAAAATAGAGAACCAAACCTACAATGAAAAGATTGAAGAGCGCAATGAGGAGCTTATGAAGCTCCGGAAAAAGATAACCAACACAGTGCAAGTTCTTACTCAAGTGAAGGAAAAACTGCAGTTTGTGGAAGCAGAGAATCATGGCCAAAGGTCTCAACTAATGGCAGTTGAGGCTTTAGTGGCCCAAAGGAGAGAGATTCTAACAAAGACTAAACAGGCTAGGGACAAATTGCGAATGGACAATCAGAGGCTTTACCAGAAGTGCGGCTTACTTGGGAATACACTGCTGTTAAGGGACTTTGAAGATAAGGTAACTGCTGCTGAAATGCTGAATGAAAGGCTGGAGGTACTGAAACGCCATCATGCTGCAATCTCCCTTACTTGCAAAGGGGTAAAGAAGAAAATCAGAGGGGTGACATCTTTTCTACCGCTCTAAACTTTATTTTAAATGTCAAAAAGTGCAAAGTAGAGTGTGCACTATAAAATATTACATTAAATAGCAATTAGTTGTTTGTCCTTAGAATCTTTGTTCCAGATATTGTTCCTATTTCCAGAAGATAACAGTGCTTTAAAACCAAATCAATTTGTCCAACTGGCTTCCAACTGTCAGTTAAAAGTTTTCACCAACTGATAGTTGTGCTTAGTTTAATTACTTTCAAAAAGTAACAACTTGAAACTATCAGTGCCTTGATGTGAACATATTTTCAATCAACTCTTTAGATTCTCCACATCCTCTTTCTGGGCCAACTTCTGCCTTCTGCACATATACACCAAGCAGCGTGGTGGGTAACAAACCTTTGCAGTGGGTACAGGACCAAAGGGGGAAAAGGCCCACTGGTGGGATTTTGCAAGGGTTCCTTATCTTTGGACACATGGGTGGGCTTGGGATTTTGATGACGTGTTGGTGTGCCATCACAAAAAGGCTGTCCTTCAGCAGCAATCTTACACAAATTTACATAGCAATAAATTCTTTTGTGTAACATTGATTAAGAGGTCAATATTTATTTGTAAGTTGCTGTAGGAGTCTGTCTTGGCTAAAGAATAGGATGAGAACATTGATAATGCTAATAGCAGCAAGTCATCCAGTGCCTTCCATGGTACACAACAGTTCAAGTGCATGGAAGGGAGAGCCAGATGCTTGGTTAAAAAAACTTTTTAAAAGTCTTTAGAAAAATCTGTCTTGTGTGGGTGGAGAGCCTCATGGATGCTAGGCCTATTGCTCAGGCGTGTAAGGTTTCTGAGGGTTGTGTGTGTTGTGCCTGGAAGATGTTGATCGATTACACCCAGAATGCAGAAGGTTCTTAGTGACCAAGTAAATCAGTGTTTCCCAATCGGGGGTCCCATGGTGCCCCCCAGGATATTCCAAGGGGCCCCCAGGTGAAAAACCACATAAATGGGGGGGCACAGAATGCGGCTAGGGGGCTACAGAGAAAAGTGAGAAGTGAAGGGGGGAATCATCTTTTTTTTATGTAATTAAATTTTTATTGGTTTTTCCACAATTTCCACAATTTACAAAAAACAACCCCCATCCCCATTCACAAAAACATTTCAAAACCTTATCTTTGAGGTTCTTTAAACCTCATGACTTCCTTCCATTCCCTCTTCTGGTTCCTCCTTCTGCATTTCCATACACATACTTCATCAATTCTTCTTCTACTGTTATCCAACTTTTTGCTGATTGCAAGTGTGCTATTTATTTACATTATTTTACACATATACAATAAGTGTTTCCCATTCTTTTCCTTAACTTTGGCATATTTAAATTTCACTAGAAGGAGGCTATCAGTTAAATCAGATTTAAAATCCTCCTCACCCTCCTCAGTCTCCTTTTAAGTCTCAGAGGCTGTAATTTCTGCCTCATTTCAGCCACCAAGGCATTCCCAAATATTTCCTGCCTACCACCCATGCCCCATGGCAGCCATTTTGTGAGTGGTGCCCAGAGCGCTCTCCACTGGTCTAAAATGTTAGGTGACCTCTGGGTCCACAGTGCGCCAATCATTCTTCCTCCTGATCTCCGTCTTTGTTGTTCAACTTACAACTTTCAGGTAGCTCCTTTAAATTTGATGCAGTGTGCCACTTTTTTGGATCATCAATTTAAAGGGGTGTAAATGATTTATTTTTCCGCCAGTTTGATGACCACTAGTTTCAGTTCTTGATGATGCTTCAGGGTTTCAGGTGACAGGTTTTGCAAAACAAGCACTGGTTGACCATTGACAGTTCATGTATGCTTCACAGGTGCCACATTATATCCCCTTTCTACACGTAACATGCAAAATTGATCACTACGTCTGGAGCAAGTGTTTTATCTTGTGACTCGGGAACAACCCTGTGCACATGCTATGTCAAAAATTCCCACTACCATTTCAAGGCTTTAATCTAATACTGTCCCAGTCTGTAGCATAAATAGCAATTGTAGCAATATATTTTCTATTTTAGTGTTTCAAGTAACTATTTGCTACTTAAAAGGAATTTGGAGAGTTTGGATTTGATATCCCGCTTGATCACTACCCGAAGGAGTCTCAAAGCAGCTAACATTCTCCTTTCCCTTCCTCCCCCACAACAAACACTCTGTGAGGTGAGTGGGGCTGAGAGACTTCAGAGAAGTGTGAACAGCCCAATGTCACCCAGCAGCTGCATGTGGAGGAGCGGAGACGCGAACCTGGTTCCCCAGATTACGAATCCACCGCTCTTAACCACTGCACCACACTGGCCCTTGAAAGTAGGGATAGGCAATATATGATCCAAAACTGGTTTGAAGTCCATATTGTGATATCCTTTTCATAATTTTTGACCTGGCAATATATTGTGAATCATGGTATGTGAGTGGATGCACTCGCATGCAAATCACCATGTGGCAAAAACCGTAAAACCAGCCAATGCCTCTACATAGCTCCATCCTTATTTCAGATATTGTGATATACTTGTGATATAGCTTAGTGATATACTGTAATGTTGAAAACCAGATAGAGGCCACCCCTACTCAAAAGGTTTCAGAAATTTTTGTCCCATTTGGCTGTTGACTTCTTGGTAAGCTGTTAGAATTCCTTAGTAAATTCTTGTACAGTGGTACCTCGGGTTACAGACGCTTCAGGTTACAGACGCCGCTAACCCAGAAATATTGCTTCAGGTTAAGAACTTTGCTTCAGGATGAGAACAGAAATTGTGCTCTGGTGGCGCGGCAGCAGCAGGAGGCCCCATTAGCTAAAGTGGTGCTTCAGGTTAAGAACAGTTTCAGGTTAAGAACAGACCTCCGGAACGAATTAAGTTCTTAACCTGAGGTACCACTGTATACTTAAAGGTCTTGTTCCTCTGTTGGCCTGGGCATTTTGGGAAGAGAAGCAGGCACCATTTTTGAGTGCTGTATTCAGCTCTGTGTCTAGGTTATCCTAAGACAGGGGCCAGTGACCTTTTTCAGCTGTGAGCCAGTCCACTGTGCCTCAGACCTTGTGGGGGGCCGGACAATATTTTTTTTGGGGGGGGGGGGAATGAACCAATTCCTATGCCCGACAAATAACGCAGAGATGCATTTTAAATAAAAGCACGCATTCTACTCATGTAAAAACACGCTGATTCCTGGACCGTCCGTGGGCCAGATTTAGAAGGCAATTGGGCCGCATCCAGCCCCTGGGCCTTAGGTTCTCTTCCCTGTCCAAAGACTTTGTTTCAACATAGGCTGTTAAGAGTTCTCTCTTTGGGTGGGAGGGTCATGCCTGCATCCTTTGTCTCGCCTTCAAGAAAATTGCTGCAGTCTGACCTTTTAATCCAACACAGGGATATGTCCCATCACAGACAAGCCCAGGAGCTCTCAACCTATGTAACCTTGCTTCTCATAGCGAGTGGGAATTTTGTACATTGATTATAACAACAGGCAAACCAACAAAGCTGTCCTTTTATCTTTTTATTTGGTGTTAAGTAACTCCACAAAAAACAAATTCAGTTACTCTGGTGTATGTGAAATCAGAACAATACAACCACTTGAAGCAAAAAAGTAGAAACAAATTCAGCCCAGGAATGAAAAAACTGATCCTTCAGTGCTATGGATATCCAATGCGCCTCAGACCACAGTGCATCTCAGCATCTCCACTTTTAAATTATTCTTGCAAAAAAACAAAACACAAACTCACACGTCAACCTCCTCCCTGGAAAGCTTCAGAATTTTCTCCATTCAATTATGGAACAAATAAATATTATTTGTTATTGCCCACACATGAAACATGTACATTTTCAAAGGTGTTAAAATATTAAATCATAATGTAACCAACAACCCTTTCACTGAGATCTACCTAAATAAGCTGAGTTTTAAAAAGTGTGGGTTCTTCTCGCCCACTGCAATATTTCCATTTGGTCATTTCTTATTGTAATAATGACTTACTAGTTTAGTTAATCATTATGATTTATCAGTCTCGCTCTTTTTGCTTTCATGTTGACAGACAATATTCTCAGTGCATGTGCTATACAACTTTTTTTAAGGAAGCTCCAGAAGAAAGTAAGTATATAAAAACTTATCCCGAATCTCAAATAAGAAAAAAACCCAAACACTCTAAAGATTTGTTGTATGAATGCTAAAATAATGTAGCTTAAAAGCAGTTATTAATAACATTTCCCTGGAAAGTACAAACCAAGCCAATGGAGTAAGTTTCAACAGAAAGGATACATGCAATCTTACAAGGTGTTGATACCCTAGATCTTAAGTCATGTACTATCAATTAAGAAAAGGCAACAAAACTCAAATTTAGTTCAGCTCACTAGCACAGAATAAAAATTTCAAAGCCAGTTCAGCTTAATATTTGAAACAACTATAATTGTTAGGAGTTTCTTGCCTATCAAAATTAATGGCTTAGCATTTTCAAGTCAATAGTAAACTTTCTGCACTTTCTGATGTCTTAAACATGCTGCTATTGTATAGATCTTTTTTAAAAACTATGAAATGGTACAAACCAATATTGCTCCTCCTGGCTCTTATGATTTGCATAATACGTTAGTAGCACAAGGAGTTGATAGTCTTGCACAGTTACAACTTGACAGATGCATTGACTATGTTAAAATAAACTTTAAGAGCAGGTCACATAAAGCAACAATCACTACTGCAATCACACATGTAAGTCGTCATCACGTTCCCCACTCCCACCCACAACACACAACTTACTCCTAACATTCTCTCAGGACACAAAGATCGCTACAAGATTTACTAAATTAGAACCACAATAGTAGCCAACTGCAGGAGCCACAGGATTTGTTTTGAGTGACACACTAATCCTTCGCCTATAAATTACCAAACACTGAATTCCAAGATTATTTTAGTTATTCAAGCAAAATCTTTGCAGCTTGTGAAAAAGCTCATCATCCATTAAATTTATCCATTGGGTTTAACAGTGCAACCCAAACTACACTTACACCTAAGTACCATTGAAGTAAGTGTGCTTGGGAATCAGGACATAGTGTCATTTTGTTTTTAATCATCTACTTTACAGTACTGAGCCCTGAAAGAGATGAACAGAGAAGAAATGAGGGGGAAGGAAGAAGAGGAAAAAAAATAGTGTTTCTTTCCCAGGCCTGAAAAAATCCTTGGCTTCTTCAGTTAGCAAGAACAAACAATAGTTTCAACTGTGTTAGTTTATATGCGAGTTAAGAGGAGAGATCCTAGAATAGAAAACACAGTTTCTGAAAGTCTCTAAAGCACAGCCCTAGTTTTCCTACTCCAAAGTTAGAAGATCTTAAAGACTGGACAAGCCACACATGTTGTCCTCTCACATTCAGAAAGGCACTGATAGATTACAGTGGTAAGTATTTATCTCCCAAATCTTAAAAGCCAAAAGATAAAATATCTGAATAGCTGTGGACACTGCAATGCTAGTTAGATAGTAATACTGATAAGGCTACAGTTAAAAATAAAAATAACTGCAGCTAAGATGCAAAAGAGCAGTGAAACTACCATGACAAATCACATGCACATCCATTCTTGATTTGACAACACAATCTAATCTAGGTCCAAATGGCTAAGGAACTAACAGTTTGGAGGGAGAGGGAAAAAAAGCCTTCAATGGGACAATGTTCCCAACTATTGAAAATAAAATATCAAGAAGAGAAAGATAAATACACTTCTGAATCCATTAACCCAAAGGGAAAATCAATTCATTGCTGAGTCACAGACCTTCAGGAAGAGTTTTCCATCTCATGCTATTCTTAAACCATACTTTTTTTACTCTGCAGTTTTTATAGCTGAGTTCGAGAGAAAAGCTCTTCACAAGGATCTGCCCATCCATTTCCACCTTCTGATGCTGTGCCTTCAGAGCTGGGGCTGTCACTGGAGTATAGCTTTTTCCTAATGCCATTTGATTTTGTTTCAGAACTTCTGGGATCTGTACACCTTGCTTCATGTACAGAAGAAACCTATAGATTTAAGAAATTAAAATGTAGAATACAGCTTTGCAAAAGAGAATATAAAATTTCCCTTAGTAAATAAACATTCAAACATTGTAGAGTGGAACCTTGGTTCTAGAACGCCTTGGGACTCAAACATTTTGGCTCCTGAAAGCCAAAAACCCAGAAGTGTGTGTTCCACTTTTCGAACCTTTTTAGAAGCCAAACATCTGATGCAGTTGTCGGCTATTGTTTCTGGGGTGCCTGCGCCAATCAGAAGCTGTGCCTTGGTTTTCGAATGTTTTGGAAGTCAAACGGACTTCTGGAATGGATTACGTTTGAGAACCAAGGTACCACTGTATGGTAATCCTATATACAGAAAAGCTAAATCTCAGTGTTACTGCACTATGATTACACATTTTGACTGAGATCCAAAGAGAGTTACATGCACACAATAGGGACTTTCATTCTCCCCACTTCTCACTGCACCCTCTGGGGCCCATCACATCTATAAGAGGATTCAACATGATGTGAAAAGCTGTCTGAAAAGGAAAGTCAGCAACTGCTCCTCTGCAACCTCCAGTGCCTGCCCTCTTCAGGCATTCTACTCATATGAACACTTCTGCAAGCCTTATTTCTCCCTGCCCCTCTCCACAAACTGAGAGGCAAACCTCTGAAATGCAGAATCTCCTCTACTCACTGGGGTTCCACATGTGACTCAGAACTGATTTCCAGTTGCGCTGGCTATTGCAAAATATTTGCTAAGCTTACCATATTAAAATCTAGAAGATGTTCTTCACACTGCGATATTTCTTCCACATCTGCAAATTCTCCAATACTGTTCTCTCTCTTGACATCTGTACAGCATTCTTCCAAAGTTGTATTTCAGATAAGGGGGAGAGAGAAAAACAGAATTCCATTACAAAAGGTTTTTTGTTTTTGTTAAAGTTACCTTTCAGTGGCATAGTGTCTTTATTATGTTTTAAACAAAAGTATCCAGTTTGGTCAATTAAGATGTCAAAAGACAAGCAGAACTGCAACAGAGGCTAGTGAAGGAAACAGAGGGATCTCTCATCAGTTCAATTGGTCAAGTGACTAAACAGAACCATGGTTTTAAAATGTTTTATTTCTTACATCTTATTTTAATACAGTGGACCTTATAGTTACATACCACTCTGGATACATAACTTTTGGGTTACGAACGTGGTGAACTCGGAAGTGTGTACTTCCAGGTTTCGCCATGTGCAGAAGTGCTCTGCACGCTTGACATGTGCACAGAAGTGCTCAATTGCACCACGCGCATGTGCAGAAGCAGCACCTCTGCCTACAGACTTTTCGGGTTGCGGATGGACCCCCAGAACTAATTTAATTCGTATCCAGAGGGTCCACTGTATCTTACAGTGTAGTATCAGTTCTTCTGGCTTCTTGTGCAGGCCAGTTTTATGATCCTGCTATGCCAGTGCTCATGATGTCCACCAATTAATGACACACAGAAGGCACAAACATTCAACCCAGGTGGGCTGTTGTGGATAATCCCTTCCACTGTATGTCCTCCAAAGACATCTGAGGTGACCAATAAGGGGCAAGGCTTCCCTAACTGCTTAGCCACCATAAGAAAAGCAATTCAGTCACAGATTTTGTTGAACAATACAGTGGTGCCCCGCAAGACGAACGCCTCGCAAGACGGAAAACCCGCTAGACGAAAGGGTTTTCCGTTTTGGAGGCGCTTCGCAAAACGAATTTCCTTATGGGCTTCCTTCGCAAGACGAAAGCCCATAGGGAAATCTCCGGGACAGCGGGGAAGCGCAGCACGTCTTCCCCACTGTCCTCAGACCTCCTCCGAAGGCTGGCGGTGGGGCGGAGAGCCCTCCTCCCGCCGCCAGCCTTGGGATGGCTGCTCCGAAGGCTGGCGGTGGGGCGCAGAGACCTCCTCCCGCCGCCAGCCTTCGGATGGCTGTCCTGAAGACTTGCGGTGGGAGGAGGGTTTTCCTTCCCACCGCCAACTTTCAGAATGCTGTTCTGAATGTTGGCGCGGGGAGGAAAAACCCTCCTCCCACCGCAAGCCCCGGGAACAGAGGAGAAGCGCTGCGCGCCTTCCCCTCTGTTCCCGTACCTGTCCTGAAGGCTTGCGGTGGGGAGAAAAGCCCTTCTCCGCACCGCCAGCCTGGCAAGCGGTCTCCATAGGAACGCATTAATTGATTTTCAATGCATTCCTATGGGAAACCGTGCTTCGCCAGACGAAAAACTCGCAAGAAGAAAAAACTTGCGGAATGAATTAATTTCGTCTTGCGAGGCACCACTGTATCAGTTGTGGAGTGAGGCCTGACAGTACCACAGAGCGGGGGTTGCCATATTTTTGTTTCCACAGGAGTCCTCTGCCTTCGAAAACATTGTTAACAGCCAGAGGGGTTCACTGGTGCAGACTTCCCCGAGTGCAGCTGCACCTGTTTGCCACACTGCCTGTCATTCAGCTTTCAAAGGCACAAAAACCTGTAGGAACAAAATGGTAGCAACTCTAGAGAAAAAAGCTGCTTTCTCACTGGCGGTTGCTGAAGCTGTAGACATCCCTTGTGGTCTGCATGTCATGATCTGTGAAGAGCATTCTTGCTTCTGTGTATGCAGAATGGTTGCTGGATTGCCTGAGGAGACAAGAGAAACATAGGCAAGGTGTTACAAGACGTTAGCCGTGACCCAGGGTAATGAGTAAATGAAAAACGGTGCCAACACTTAATAGTCTTTTTATTCTAGATGCCACTGCCTATGTCCTTTTTCTTCAAACAAGAATGCTCTCACCTCTTAACTCTGCTGGAGTCAGTATTTGGAAAGACCCATTGGATATAACATTGTTCTGGGCAAAGTACTTACTCATCAAATGAAGAGTGTCTCTCTCCTGCGACTGTTCTGCTTCAATGTAACCTGGTTCTGATCCTGCAAGGGAGAACACATTACAAGTTTTGCTAGCATTAAGAAAAGGTGGAGGGGATTGCTTGGCTTTTATTGAAGTTGGTTGCACTTCCCTTTGTGGGGCAGGTGGGTGTGGACCAGGTGTGCAGCCTGGGAGTCATTCTGGACTCACAGCTGTCCATGGAAGAACAGGTTAATTCTGTGTCCAGTGCAGCTGTCTACCAGCTCCATCCGACATGCCGGCTGAGACACTACTCACCCGTGGACTGTCTCGCCAGAGTGATGCATTCTCTGGTTATCTCTCGCTTGGACTACTGCAATGAGTTCAATGTGGGGCTATCTTTGAAGGTGACTCAGAAACTACAACTAATCCAGAATGTGGCAGCTAGACTGGTGATTGAGAGTAGCCACTGGGACCATATAACACCAGTCCTAAAGGTCCTACACTGGCTTCTAGTACGTTTCCAAGCACTATTCATAGTGTTGTTGCTGACCTTTAAAGCCCTAAATGGCCTCGGCCCAGTATACCTGGAGGAGCATCTCTGCCCCCATCATTCAGCCAGGACACTGAGGTCTTCCTCTGAGGGTCTTCTGCCGATTCCTTCACTGCAAGAAGAGAAGTTACAGGGAACCAGGCAGAGGGCCTTCTCAGCAGTGGCACCATCCCTGTGGAATGCCCTCCCATCAGTTGTCAAGGAGATAAAGAAGCACACAACTTTTAGAAGATACCTGAAGGCAGCCCTGTATCGGGAAGTTTTAAATGTTTGACATTTTATTATGTTTCTATATGAGCTGGAAGCCACCCAGAGTGGCTGGGGAAACCCAGCCAGATGGGTGGAGTATAAATAATAATTATAACTATTTGCTTTTTCCAGCGCATGATGAGAGCTCACTGGGATTTGGACAGTCTTATAACCTATTAGGTAAGGGAAGATTCTCCAGTCAGTTTAGACTCTTCCTATATTCTAGGGCAGTGGTTTTCTTTTTAATATTCTATTGAGGGGAAAAATATATATGAACAAGACGTACAGATACCACAAATACACATAGAAACACATATGCTACCTATACAAACTAAAACAAGACCCCTTACCCATCCCCGTGACCTCCCTCCACCACGGATCGACTTCCTTCTAAAAATCTTCATCTTTATCTCTTACAACCCTTTCTGATTTTATTTTCACCTTTACTTCATATACTTACATACTTAATCTATACTTGCTAACCATATATTTATATTCACACATCCACTTTACACATTTAATCTATGTATATTAACATATTCTTTTCAGAGCAGCATTTTTCCATGTATTCTTCAAAGCATTTCCATTCTGATTTTAAATTTTGATTTGTTTGAGATCTTATAATTGCTGTAAATTTTGCCAAGTCTATGTATTCACTTAGTTTATAAATCCATTCTTCTTTAGAGGATACTGTCTTGTCTTTCCATTTGCTGGCTAGAACTATTCTGGCAGCTACTGTGGCATATAAAAAAATTATTTTCTTATTCTGTGGGATATCACTCCCTATTATGCCCAATAGATATGCCTCGGGGGTTTTCCACATTTCCAACATAAAATAGATTTTAATTTGTAAATTTTTGCAAGCTTGGCTGGTGTCCTGTACCATTTAAAGAACATTTTTTATAAAGTTTTCTTTGCTACAGTAGCAGGCTGTGAAATTAATATCCACTTGCCATAGCCTCTCCCACTGTTCTAAATATATAGTCCTGCCAATGTCTTGGGCACATTTTATCTGAGCCTCCTTTACTTGTTCATCCTTCATGTCTCACTCCAATAGGAAATCATACATTTTGGATAAAAGTTTTGTGTGGTTTTTTTTAATACTATCAATTGGAATTTTGAATCTTTTTTGCCAAAATCTCTTTTAATATCTGATTGGAAAACACTATTCAGCTGATGGCATTGGAGCCAGTCAGATAAATGTTGCCTTATCTCCCGGTATGGTTTTAACTTTAATTTGCCTTGGTCTTCTGTTATTAACTGCCTATATGAGGCCCAATGTCTCAATTTTTTAACAGCATGTGCTTCCAACGGGGATATCCACCATGGAGTTTGTGGCTCCAATAAGAGGTAGATATCGGGTCCAGACTTTAAATAGAGCATTTCTGAGAATGTGACTAGTATATCTGCTATGCACTTTAGCTTTATTATAACCGAGAAAGGCATGCCATCCAAATCTGTTACAATGGCTCTCAAGGTCTAAAATGTCTGTCCTTTCCAGTGTTATCCAATCTTTTATCCAGATTAGACATTCTGTCTAGGGCAGTGGTTTTCAACCACTGTGCTATAGCACCCTGGGGTACCTTGAATGATGGCAACACTGGCCTCTGCCCCTCCCTCCTCTGGTGTCCTCTCATATCACTGCCTCCCAAAGGCTTCTACAGCTGTTTGTTGCAGCAGCTCTGCCTACAAAATCCCCAGGTGAATGGTGCCTCTGGGGCTGGCCAGGGGGTGCTTCCCAGGCCCCTGTGGGACAGTGTGAGGAGGCTCCTCTCCTTTGGGCAGGGGGGTCAACTGCAGCTGCCCAGATTACTCCCAAGGAGACGGGAGAAGAGGAGGCTGAGGGAACACTCCACAAGGGAGGGTGTTTGAAAACGGGTGAGGGGCTGCCAGCTCTGCAGGCAAGGGGTGACATAACTGGGCTTCTGAGTCTCACAGGGGTGCCGCAGAAATAATGTAGTTGGTCAAGGCAGTGGCGTAGCGTGGGGGGTGCAGGGGGGGGCCGGCTGCACCAGGCGCAACTTCTGGGGTTAGGGCAAATCCACGGGTTAGGGGGCGCAAATCCACGGGTTAGGGGGCGCAAATTACTTGCCTTGCCCCGGGTGCTGACAACCCACGCTACGCCACTAGGTCAAGGGAGCCGTGGACCTAAAAAGGTTTGAAAAACTCTGTTCTAGGGTAGGAGAGGAAAACCTTCTGGCCATGGGTGCACGTACTCTGCACATTTTGGGATGCTTATAAGGAACAGATGGAGGATGCTCAGGAGTCTTAGTTTAAGGAATGGACCACCACATCCCTGGTTACCCACCACCCACCCAGATTACCTATGTAGGGTGGCTTCTCCTTCAGCTTCCAGTTGCTGCAGTGGATTTGGGATTCCTGGTGCATGTGTGTGTCTGGAGTTCGGAAGCAGAGTACCTGTAAAGGGTCTGAGAGCACAAGAGTTATCCATCTACCCTTCCTATCTTCCTTGGTGGTTTGTTGTTTGCACAAAGCACCTTTTTATCAAGTCCATACTTGTATAGTCATGTGTTTCTGGACAGAGAGAGTCCTAGCATGATATAGGAGTGATGTTCCCTTGCCAAAGCTTATATACTCCTGGTGATGTGTTGCAATTGGCTGCCAAACTGGAATCTTATTCTGAGATTTGGGAAAGACAGAGGCGGCAGCCATCTGAAGTGCTCCACTAAGAAAGTGTTTGAATTCTTGTTAACACCTTTTTCATAGGTGTAACACCAGGGGCAAGATCAAGTCCTATGTCAGCAAAGGATTCCAACTCTGCTCCATTTCTCTTCAGTCATTCCCCCCATCCCTCGGCCTGCTTGTTCGACAGATGTCTTAACAATGGTTTTATGGTCCCCAGTTGTAACCCCTCTGCACCCCAATTAGGGTGAAAACTTGGCTTCAAGAGAAGGTTTTCCCCCAAGCCTAATTGGTGTGTGCGCACGGGGGACATCTTCCTCAAGATTGCAGCTGGGGAGGGAAAATTAATCACTCTTCAGGAGGATCACTCCTACCTCCCAAATCAGGTTTGGAAAGAGTTAAAATGCTTTCTCTAATCTTAATTGTGAGGGCACTTATGTGGTTGTGATGTGTGAGTGGTTGTGGTGTACACTAGGCCTGGCCGTTGTATCAATACATGGGCTAGGACCGGTATGAGGGCCAGAGAGCAATGGCTGCTTCACCTGCAATAAGCACTGGGTAAAACACTGCCATGGAGCTCTGGCCCTCATATCCCAGAGGGACTGCATAGGAAGGAGCCTTCTTTATATTGCTCTGCTGAAGGGTGTGCGGCTGCCACGCCTCAGTGGCGCAGTTGAATGAAGCCCCCGCTGAGGGACACTCAAGCTGGAGGCAGGGGGCTTGATCAGCTGAGAAGCGGGCTTTCTTGCGTGAGCCAGAGTGGGAGCTTCTTTAAACTGCTCCACTGATGGGCATAATTTTCTCTTTTGGCCTGTAAAGCTTACAATGGCACAGAAAGAACAAAAAAGACCCAAGTGAGGAAATGAATCAAACAGAGGCTAGATATTTCTATCATTTTCTTGGATTAGCAGGAAGCTAGTTTAAATGGTAACATTCCTTTGTAAGATTGTTCATTTTTAATTAAAAGCTAAAAGTTGCATTTCAGCTGACTGAAGCACAATTGTTAGTTAAAGCTCAGTATGTCTTGCATGTAGAACCTATGTAGAAGGAAGTAAAGCACGATTACATTCCATAGCACTTACTCCCAGGCAGTGGCGTAGCGTGGGTTGTCAGCACCCGGGGCAAGGCAAGTAATTTGCGCCCCCTAACCCGTGGATTTGCGCCCCCTAACCCTATCCCTAACCCTAACCCCCAGATGTTGCGCCCGGTGCGGCCGGCCCCCCCTGCACCCCCCACGCTACGCCACTGCTCCCAGGTAGGTATGCTGCATAAAATGGTAGTCATGACACAAAATAATTTGGTCTCTAAGGTGCCATACAACTCCGTGAAATACTGGGGCATTTGTACATATTAAATATTGAAAAGCCAAAATCCAAAATTCCCCATATTTTGATGCTTATACTACAAATAACATTCACTTTACTATTTTTTAAACATTCGAATATACGGTCTTTGATGTATGAAGGAGAACAAACTGTAAAAAGCAGTGCAGCTATTCAGAAGTCAAGAGGTTTTTTTTAAAGCATGTGTTCATCAACCTACAAAAAACCTTAGCTATACAACTTCAGTTTTTAATCAGACAATACAGTGCTAATAAAAAAGTGTTGATAAAATGTTTATAATACTGTTGTGTTCTCCTGGGGGGACTGGACTTCACAGCCAGCCATAATTTGCAGACCCTGTCTGAAACATCCCTTAGCATGCAGACATCCCTCATGTTTTTCATTAGTCTCATTGTAGCTTCATTTCTGTCGGCACTCGCCACTTCGGTTGTGAGATAGTAGCTAAGATTAAATATAGATGACCATTCTTAATATGCCAGAAACTACTTTGTAAGCTCACAACACTATTGCAGTGATAAGAATGCATGGGAAGTATGTGTCTGGCAATTCCCCTCCAAAAGTATGTTTGGCATACGGTACTTAATGGTTACAAGTTGGTACATGCTCAACTGCATTCACCTTCTATTTCTGCTCAGATATAAAGTGTTCAATTCATTTTAAGTAAGTTAAAAGATGCTGCTACCTTCAAACTGTGATGCAGGAAAGAGTGGTGTATAAAGAGCTTTCTCCCACCAGCACTGCTTCGCTTGATTGTAGCTTATTTTCTGAAGATCATTATTCAATACAGGAAACTGTTTTGAGAATAACTGTATTTTAGTTTAAGAGATAAAACACTGCACTAAACTGCACTTCTGCTTACTGATTAATCTGTAGCCAAAATACGTTTAAATGTTGTTTAAAAGTTACAGTTGCAAAGTTTCTGTTTTTTGATAGAGTGACTATATAGCAGCAGTTACACTCATGCAGCATTGACTGAGAGGTCAGCCCCACTGAAGCTTATTCGCAGATTCAAAGCCGTCTGTTTCCCAAAAAACAGTAGGTATTTGTGCTCAGCCTTGAGATCAACACCTATGTTTGAATTGGATCCCAGTTCACATTTAATCCCTGTTTGGGGATGACAGGTAGAAAGTCATGTGTGCTGCATTCATTCCGCTGCTCTGTAGTTCTCTGGATTGGGGCCCTCAAAAATCCTCATAAGAGCAGCCATTTTTAAAAACCTCAAACAGCTAATAATTCATGCTTTAAATTTTAATTTTAAAATATACCATACTGCATATACTCGAGGATAAGCCGACCCGAATATACCGTAAGCCGAGGCACCTAATTTTACCACAAAAAACTGGGCAATCTTATTGACTTGAGTATAAGCAGGTTCACCACACCACAAACCTCCTGGTGGGCCAGAGTGCATGCGCACACGTGCACATGCGCACACGGCAGAGGGGGCTTCTCTCTCCCCCCAGCCCCTGCCTACCTAGGGTGCTGCTGAGAGGCAGAGGCTGGTGGCAGCAGCGGTGGAGGAAGAACAAGCAGCCCCTAAGGGCTCCTTTTTGCTTCTCATTCCTCCGCCGCCACTAGAGTATAAGCCGAGGGGGGCTTTTTCAGCATAAAAAATGTGCTGAACATCAGCTTATACTCGAGTATATACGGTACTTTAAAGTCACAAATTCAAGCCAGCCTTTCAGTTGCTAGATTATATAGCATGACTGGAAGATAAATTCTGAAATCCTCTATCTTTTACCCTTCATAAAAAAGTTAATCATAACAGTTGCATCAGGACCATACATTTTAGGCAGGTTGTCAAATTCTTCCAACAAGCAGCATAATACAAGAATAGAACAATCATTTTAGAACACCTTGGAATATTTACACAGGTTCTTAATATAGTGCAACAGCTATACCCTGCCCAACAGGGTTAGACAGCAGGTTGCAAGAAAATGGTATTGTATTTGCTCACTGAGAGAGGTTTGTTCTCTTAGCAGTCTGGATGCCAACCCTGTCTCTCTCATGTTCCTCTACTGCTTTCTTGAGTATCTTTGAGTTTACATGTGTGAACAATGTTGATCACAACCTATTTAACACATTAATGTAATTCATAGCCAACATGCCTTTTGTGATGGCATTAAGGTTCCATTTTTCTTAAATATGTTAGATCTTTGAATTATACAAAAAAATGTACAGAATACATCTCTCAAGAACATACCTCTTTCAGCTGTGCTGAAGTAACAAGATTATCTTCATATGAATTATCTCCACAACTGCAAGACTTGTCTTCCTCTTCTTGTGGTTCTACAACCTTGCAACTAGTGTTAGGGTTTTCCACAGCCATCACGTCTTGCAGGTCTTTTATACCACATTCTAAGCAAGAACTCTCATTTTCCAACAGCAATATTCCAGATGATTCTTCCTGGGAATCCAGAGATGTCTGTGCACTCTTTTCCATTCCACACTTCTTTAATCTAGGAAGGAACTTTCCAGACTCAAGTTCCAATTTGCCATAATAATGCCCTTCTTTTTCTGCATCTTCTTCCAGTGGTTTAAGATCTGCTTGTGGATCATCAAACACTTCAGTCTGTGAAGGGGCAGGGATAATCCCCTCATCTTTCTCTGATTCAAAGTCAGATTCACTTCCACCACATGGAGAAAGTTCAGATGCAGAAATGGGGCGAAAGTGAGTTCTAGGAGAAATTCGTATAGCTCTGTATTGTGTTCTCCCAGCACCACATATTCTAGGATGAAAAACCTCCCTATCAGAATCAGAGCAAAGAATAGATTTGGGTTTAAAGCAAGGGCTGAAGGATGCAATTCCTTCTGGTTCAAATGTACATTCTACATGAAGAACTTGTGAAAATGGATTATTCAAATCAAAGGAAGAGAATGAATATTCAAGACCAGACTCTTCACCTTGAAAATTACCACAAGCTTCTAACAAGTCTTCATGGAAGATAAATGAAAAACCCCTATTTAATCCACGATCACCACACTTCAACTGCTCACTCTGTTCAAATGATACTAAAGGTCGCCATAACTGTCTGTGACCAGGGGCAAAGCTGTTTCCTGGTGTCATGAAAACATCTGTACCAGCTATTGTAACTACATCAGAAGTTGCACACTGTAGTAAGTTTCCTTTTGGATGGTTAGGCGGCACCACTGCCCACTCTCCATCACTGTTAAAGGTTTTGAGCTCCCCATACACACCACCAAGAATAAATGAACTTTCTTTATCTTGGTTAATATCCCATGGTTTGGAGGGTGTAGTATAATCCCCACAATCCACTTCTGATAAATTGTTTGAAGCAAAAGCTCTTTTCTCCAAATTCTCTTTCTGTCCTTCCCACAGATGATATTCTGATCTTTGCACTGCTTTGTTAGGGTCCTGAAGAATTTCTACCTTTGTGTCATTTAAACAACAGCAATAATGATTTACATCAGTTGAAAACAGCTCCTCTTCTACACCATCTATTTCTATAATTGCTGCAGAATTTCTGTCTGTCATATTTGTCCAGATGTCTTTAATAACCCCTGAGCCATAGTCATCTTCATGTGGACTGCTGTCACTACACACTTGTGTAGATTCATATTCTTTATCTTCGGCTTTTTGTTCTAATTGTATACCACATATAGATTCTAGTTTTGATTTTTTTGTAAAAACTAAGGTAGGCATTTCTCCTAAAGGTCTAGTCTGTTCCGGGCAGGTTTCCTCCTGCAAAAAATCTACAATTTCTTCATCTATGTAACTTGAAGATACTCTGGGAACTACATAATTTATCTCATCCGAGTTAAATTGAGGGGATTCTTCAAATGGAATATTTAAAGTCTCATTGTCTGAACGTGTTTCTTCAGAGTATGACCATGGACTACAAGTTCTTGTTGATAAATTAGAACAGTGTTCGTTTTCATCAAAGGCACTATTTTTGGTCCATATTAACAATCTAGACTGTGTTTTCCCAAACATACCAACATTGCTACTAGAATCTGTATTTTCATTTCCCAAACTGAATTTTTCTAAAGGAAATGGTAAGACAGAATTACTGCATTGCACTTCAAACACTGAAAAAGAATTTAAACCAGACCCTTCATTAGTATCTGAAAGCAGCTCTTGATTGCCTGCAAGCATGTGAGAATTAAGCATTGTGCTGTCTAAAGTAGGAGAAAGTCTAATAGGAGAATCTCCTCCAAAGCTTTCCCCATCTGCATCACCAGAGCTAGAGGACGAACAGCACTCCCAAAATTGAGCTAAATTACTAAGATCTTGTAAGAACCACCCTTCAGCACCAGAGGTGGCTGAATCTGCCCATATTGCACTTTCCCCTTGCAACTCCATTCCATCAAACACTATGCAACATTCTGCCTCAAAATTAGTCCCCTCTTTACTTTTCTGCCGAATCATATTCAAAATCCGACTCTCTCCTTCCATCTTGCCTGAGGCACCAGAATCCAACATGGATTGGTCAATATCCACTTCATAGAAGTGCGTTAGTTCTGACAGATGAACGCCATCTGAGTGTGTATCGTCCTCTGGTTGAGAACACTTTGAGGTCCTAGTGAGGCCAATGTCCTCATTTAGAACTGCAGGCATTTCCACAAAATGGCCATCAATGAAAGTACCTGCTGCGAGGTATGTTTTATTAATATTATTGTTGCTAATGCAGAGACCTTGCACCGATTCAGCTAATTCTTCTACAGCCTCCGAAGCTGCATCACATGCATCTTGCCTATTGCGGTACGTTGTCTCCAGCTTGCTTTTTCTACTCAGGGGAACAAAGTATTCAGTAATTGGCTCAGTATACCATAAGGGCTCTTCCTTATATTCCTTCTCATTTCTGCTATCAAAATATAGCTCTTTTCTCTCGTAGTTCCCAGTTTCTTTCCTTCTAATTTCTTTTAATGGCCGTTTACCTCTTTTACAGAGTTGTTTGATAGATCCATTACTGCTGCTGCCAGCATGAATTTTTCTTTCAGACTTCTCACCAAATTTTGCCAAATGCCTGCTTTGTCCATTGCGACCTTTTTTACTCCGAACCTCCCTTGTTTTATGCCTGACTTTAACACATTTTGTGGTTGCCTTTAGTTCACCTTGATTACCACTAGAATTTGAACCTTCTTCACTGGAGCCAGAAGACCAGGATCGCGGGCGTATCTTTCCCTCAGATTTATGTCGGACTTGCTTTTTATATAAAACAGATTTATCTTCAACACTGCTACTTCCAAACTTATTCTCTTTTTCATCTTTATCCTTTTTCTGTGTGGTTCTCTCATGGACAGTGGCATGTACTTTGTTACCATTTCTCTCTTTGGAAATTTCACTTTCACTAATACAATCCTTTGGAGATGATGTATCTGTGCTAGTTGCTGGGGCAGTAGAAGAAGATGAGGAGCTGGAGTAAGAACAAATTTTGGATTTATTCCACACTGTCATAATTTCTTGCAGGCAAACAGGTTTCTTGGAAAGAGGTGGGAATGCTTCATAATACCTGAATGGAGAAACGAAAAAATATATAAATCAGGAATAAGTTTTATATGCAGGACTTACTGTAGATATGGATTTGACACTCAATCCTTCTCTCATAGCTTGCTAGATGAAAGGGGGATGACGACAGACAAGGGTTCCATTTATATGAAGGGCCAATTGGAATGTCTCAGACACTCCCATACCTGTATTGCTTGGGGTGTGTGGGCATCATGGGAATGATTACTCATTATGCCCAGACATCCTGGCTCACTGTACATGCACATGAGTGTCCAAAGTCTCTCTGCAGAAATAGGTGGGTCCTTTCTGCCACCTCTGAAAAGCAGTGCAAAGTGGGAGGCAGAAGTAAAGGTTCCATCCAGTGCTTTTTTCTGGGGGGATGCAGGGGTACGCATACCACTAAACATTTTGTGAATATATCTGAAGAAGTGTGCATGCACACGAAAGCTCATACCAAGAACTAACTTAGTTGGTCTTTAAGGTGCTACTGGAAGGAATTTTTTTATTTTGTTTTGACTATGGCAGACCAACACGGCTACCTATCTGTAACATTTTGTGAATCTTAAGCTTGGCCTCATTGAGGGGCAGTATTTCAATATGAGTAGGAAAATGAGAGTACCCCTAAACACTTTTTTTGGGCGGCGGGGGGGGGGGAGCACTGGTTCCATCTGTTTCAGGAGGGGCACAGAAACACAGATCTCTAGAGTCCCTGGTGCCCAATGTTGTCATCAAGCACGAAGGGGCAAAGAAGCCAGATGTCCAGGAGACCATCTTGTAAATTCATGTTATTTTCCTCAACAGGTGTCACTGAAGACAACATTTCTGACACAACAAAACTAACTTCTCCAGCAAGGTGAAAGGTAAAGGACCCCTGCATGGTTAAGTCCAGTCAAATATGACTATGGGGTGTGGCACTCATCTCCGCTTTCAGGCCAAGGGAGCCAGCGTTTGTCCAGACAGCTTTTCCAGGTCACGTGGCCAGCATGACTAAACTGCTCCTGGCGCATGGAACACTGTGACAAGTGCCAGAGTGCACAGAAACACAGTTTACCTTCCCATTGTAGCAGTACCTATTTATCTACTTGCGCTGAACTGCTAGGTTGCCAGGAGCTGAGACAAAGCAACAGGAGCTCATCCCGTCATGTGGATTCGAACTGCTGACCTTATGACTGGCAACCCCATGAAGCTCGGTGGTTTAGACCACAGCCACCTGTGATTCATCAAATCAAGAGCTTTTCCCTGCCTATTTTTCTCATCCGTAGCACCTTGTTTTGTAGGACTGATAAACTGGGGAAGCCTTGCTGAGGATGAAAACCAGTATTATCCTTTGTCAAAGGAAAATATAACTTTCTCATGTATATATTTTTAAAAAATCTTATTTTATGATTACAATGCAGAAGTAAACATTTTAATAGAAAACAAAAGACTGAAACCCTTATATTAAGACCTGTATATGTTTAACTGTCTATTTAAAATAGCATTTGGCTTTTACATCAACATACACAGGAAAACACAATACTTCATTTTAAAAGAGGGATACCTACATTTCCACCTGATCCTTTGCTGCAGGAGAGAAATCAACTTCAGGAGGCAAAGAGCCCTCAAGTTTTTTGTGAATCTTCTCCTCTGCTAAAAAATAAAATAAAAACAGCCTTCTGAAAATGTGATATCATACTTTCCCTACCAGGCTACTTCTTATAATGAGAAACACACATCATATTAAGTAATTGTATTTACAGTAGTATTATTGCATAGTTTAATGGTTTAAGCACTATATTTTAAACCTTTCATCAAGTGAATTTTGTCCTCTAAAATTGATCAAATATTATTTGAACACAATCAGGGTAGTCTAATATACATTTGGGATTTAACTAATTTTAATAATTTTCAAAAACACGCTCATAAGTTACTGAAACCATTAAAATATATAGAATTTGTCAATACAGCCTTTATATCATGCAGGGGTGTAATTCAAATCATTTGCTCAAATAACCCACATTTCTTTTACAATATAGTATTCTGTTTGGAGACAAGCGGGGATCATTTATGAAAGTAATGGATTAATTAATTTCAAGGAGGCCAGGAAAATTCATTTACCTAAGCTTTCCAGAAACACCAGCTACAGATACAGATAAAAATGTGTTGATGTTCAGCTGTTTGGTAGATGAGAGTAAAACGTTTGGGGTTTGAGACCGGAACTAAGATGAGAACTCAGTGAGTTAAGAGTATGAGATCACCCAGATATTTATGGTGAACGACATTAATTGGACACAATGTGTTATTTTTTGAAGCCAAGGGATGGATCCAAGTGGGGTGATGGCTTGCTTTTGTCTGCTCCCTCGTATCAATCCCACAATTGTAAATTTGTATGTATTACTGCAGGTAAAAGTCTAGCTTAAAATGCAATCTAAAACAAGGTCAAGTGTAGGCTTTAACCTCCGAATCATCACTCAAGTGACTTAATAGATCCTTTGCTATGAAAAGAGAGAATGATGATGACCACCAACTTAAATCTCATTGATTTCAAAGGGACTAAAGTGACAATAATTTATTCTGGCTTGCCTTCCCAGGCTAAATACTTAAGTGTGTTACTGTTATAAGTATTGCATTTTCTTAGTTTCAATATAAACTTTTTCAAGTGCATTTTCAGACTTTTATCAACCCATTAACAACTCTAGAAAGCTGGTCATTGATTGGGGTAGCCAAGATAGACAGGGATGTTCCAAATTGTAATCCAGCAACACCAAGCTGGTCTCCCATGGACTGCATTCTCTTGTTATGGCTTCACAGTGTTCCTTATACATAGTGGGACGGATCTCAATTTACTAAGAAATGTCGCACATCATGACCCAATATTACATCTACAGTCCTTGAAGAACTTGGGTGCAATCATCATAAAGAGCCAATAAAGTGGATTGTACTAATTCAGGCTGCAATGGAGGCTCACGTGACTGAATGCTCCATCACAATAAAAGTATTCCTGTGCTCAGCAAACCAGATAAAAGGCTTGACTTCAATGTCTAAGACTGGGGTAAAGGGTGAAGCACTCGAAACATGCGAGTTCTCACCAGCAGCCTGAAATGGCAGACACCTTACGATCTGAGAGACCTGGGTTTTGTTCTAGCCTAACTGAAACCATAGAACTGTGTAAGGTATTGACCTAATGCATCTAAGAATGGTCTAGCCCCACTGCCTTGTGATATTTTATATGAAAGTGTGGTTTATAAATACTTAAAAAAATAAAAAAATAACTCTGAAGATCTGTAGTCCAAATGTTTTTCTCACCTTGTTCACTCTGGAGATCTTTCAACCTGCAGCAGAGCTCCTCCACTAAAGTCTCAATCCCAGAGCTCTGTGTAATAATAAAAAAGCTTACAATGACCACTTGGCATTTACTTAATACATTTCAAGTACTGAAAGTGCTTCATATATATTGTCTCCCTAAGAGTCGCAGCATGTATCCCCCACTCCAAGGTAATGCTGGCAAAGAGAATAGTGGCTTGTATCTAAGCCAACTAGTTAATTTTTGGTTGCAGTGTGAGCAAGTAAACAATTTCCCCATCTTTGCTCAAATTTGGAGCCACTGGAGCTGCTTTTAAGGAACTAATTGGAATGTTCAGCCAGTGAAATGTGTAGTTTGGCCTAGGTGTCAAACTAAAATGAAATGGAGCGGAGGGCCATGTTACCTATCCAAAAGTTCCCCAAAGAACTCTAATTTTAAAACCAAAAAACATCAGTTCAATAGCTACACCAGATCTTATCCCTATTATTATTATTATTATTATTATTATTATTATTATTATTATTACCCCGCCCAACTGGCTGGGTTTCCCCAGCCACTCTGGGCAGCTTCCAACAAAGATTAAAAATGCATTAAACTGTCACACATTAAAAACTTCCCTGAACAGGGCTGCCTTCAGGTGTCTTCTAAATGTCAGGTAGTTGTTTATCTCTTTGACATCTGATGGGAGGGTGTTCCACAGGGCGGGCGCCACTACCTAGAAGGCCCTCTGCCTGGTTCCCTGTAGCTTTGCTTCTCACAGGGAGGGAACCGCCAGAAGACCCTCGGCGCTGGACCTCAGTGTCCGGGCAGAATGATGGGGGTGGAGATGCTCCTTCAGGTATACTGGACTGAGGCCGTTTAGGGCTTTAAAGGTCAGCACCAACACTTTGAATTGTGCTCGGAAACGTACTGGGAGCCAATGTCAAAAGGCAATCCCAACAAATCTCTAATTTTTGAAGTATTAGTGTTATTCAGAAGTATAGATATGGAAGTACAGTGAGGGATAGTGGCCAACCAGCTGCATTTCACTTGATCCTTACACCTTGTCACCTATTGCTTATTTTCATTAATTGTTAGTCTACCAGCTGAAATGTATTTTCAATCATTTATTCAACCCAATGTTCCAGCACATGTCTACCCTTTGGCACAACACTCTATGTCCCATGCTCTACTACTATGGTGAGAAACCACTGGCCCATGCGCCTAAACAGGCACACATATCCCAGATGGCCTGCAAGACGGCCACTTTGGCCAAACAACATCCAGCTGTCACTCACCTGACATCAGGTGAAGGACAAGAAAAGCCACAGCTGCATAAGAACAATAGGAGCCTTAGAGAACGCTCCCGATGGTTCCTTTGCACCATGACTTAAAATGATTAAATTTGGCTCAGAATGTAAACTGCACAACTTTTGAGCAGATCATGGAGCTACCAAGAGCTCTGATCATCACCTCTGTCTTACTGAAACTCAGACTGTAACTATGCCCATCATATACAACCTATTTAGCCTCCCCTCCCCTTGGCCTGCTGCAGTCAAATGGCAGCTTGATTTCAAGTTTCCAGCACCCTGGGGAATGAATTTGCTTTGAGTGTCTGCAAAATCACTCTTCTTCACCTTTCTCAGCACACCTCCTGAAGGGTAATGCTGCAGGGGTTGCATGGCCTGAAAGGTAAGTTAGCAAGGCTTGACTGGTAGGAAGCTGTAGCTCCTGATTACTCAGAGCTCTCAGAAGAAGCTTGTGAGGAAAAAATGGCTCCAGGGCCTAAAAGCAAAAGGCAGGAAACCTTGTAGCAGCTTAGATAATAAAAAAGAGGGAGGGGAGTGTATTCATAAAATAAGAAAGACTTTAGCAACAGACTGAGCAGCTGCTTTGCAGTCACTTGAAAGCAAGATTGATATGTTATCTAATCAAATAGCTGATGTAGTACAAACAGCAAAGGAGACCCTCAATACCAGCTTAAGTACCCAAACATAACTGCAAGCACTTAAGGTAAAATGGCAAATGAATATTTAGATTTAAAATTTGCTTCTCAACTGGATAGAGAAAAAAAATGAAAAAAAATAAACTACATGGGATTCTGGAAAAAGAGGAGGGGGAGAGATGACTGATTGGATTTTAAGTTGGTTAGACAGTTTGAATATATAATCCCCCCATCACTCTCCATGACACTGAAAGGGGACACAGAGTGGGTGCACCAACTGAAATACTGTTGTCTGCTTTGAACACTACCAAACTAAAACTCTGATTTTAAATGCCCTATGCAACTATCCAGAACTTAAATACAACGCATTCAGTGTAGAGGCATTTCCAGATTTATGCCAGGAAACTGGCTCAACAGAGATAATTCAGATGTCACACCATTGCGCTGAAGGCTGCAGGGATTTCCTACTGATGGGGGTTCCTATTTAAGTTGTTGGTGCAAGTCAATGGCAAACACATTGCTGCCTCTGATAAACTGCCTCTACAAAATATTATCCATGAACGTAAAATTGCAATCCCCAAAGTAGCTGCAAGGAGTGGAACTAACCTCCCCACCTCTTCCTCATGGTTCACGCACAGAGAGAAAAAGAAAATGCAAAGCTCTGCAGCAGACTTTCTTCGTTCACACCATGGCTCTTAGGCCTTTGTAAAGCACAAACGATTAAACCAAGCACATAGCCATCAGGCTTATTATGACTAACTCCCAGAGGAGGAGAGGGTGTGGAGCAAAAGATCTTTCTCTGCCTCAGCCCCCCTTCTGTTCCTTGGTGTGCTAGCATAATGCTCTCCACAGCTTCCCCTATTCCAGCCACAGATAGCTGGATGCACCTTGAACAGTTTGCTATGTTAAAAGTTGAAGTTCTCTGTTCTTACTGTTCTCTCCTGTTGAGAGTTTATTGTACAGTGCAATCAACCCTCAAGCATGCTGCTGTGTTCTTACTTCTTCCTTTGACATATTGGATAAGCACCATTTGTTCTCAGCTATGGTTATAGTGCCACCCACTGTAAAGGTTATTTCATTAAATGCTAAAGGTTTAGGCTCTGCCTTGAGGTGCTCCAGAGTAGAAACGCTCCTGAAAAAGGAACATCCAGATATAATTTTGATACAAGAGACACACCAAAAGAAAAACAGCACAACAACTACATAGCTACAACTACACTGCTATTAAAGGGCAAATGCTTAGGTGACCAAACCTGTGCCCTCAGCAAGGGGTGTGGCCATAATGATTTCAAAAATAAATAAATGCCCATTCACTATTCAGGACTCCATAGCAGACCCAAAAGACAGATACCTCACTAGGGTCTGAGAAAGTTTAGCTCCCTAAAGCCTGGTGAAGCCTTCACTAAACTTTTGCATGCCAATAATTTATGCAACCTCTGGCAGATCTGCCACCCCACTGACAGGGAATTTACATTTCACTCGTACATGTATGGCCCATTTGGACTATATCTTCATATCCAAAGATCTTTGGTATAAAGTGACAAAAACAGATATAGGAATCATCCCAGTCTCAGATGATGCCCCAAATTCTATCTCTTTAGCAGTGGACTCTCTAAGCCCAAGTTCATTTCGCTGACTTTTGATTCTCTCCTACTAACCAACAAATTGGCTAAAGAAAGTCTTAATCAAGCGCTAAAGTTTTATTTCCTATAAAATGCCATCCTGGACACTAAAATATCGAGCCTGTGGGATGCCATGAAACCCGTCATCAGAGGTGGGATCGCTGCATAGTTCAGAGATTCTGGACCCAAATTTTTGAAACTATCTCCACCATCACTCCTATCCTTGGAGCCTGGTACCAATTCACCCATCATGCACAAATCTCTTGTGCCTGTGGCCTCCCACTGGAAATCTGACTCACCTCCTTTCCGAGAGGAGTGGCCAGCAAAAGTATGGGACATTGGAGAACACCTGACACATAAATGGAGAGCCATTAATTGTTCACCAAAAATAGACCACTTTCATTTGACGGTATAAGTTTTTCTCCTATGTTAACTTGTCCACACAGCCTACTAAACCCCCTGCTCCACAGATAAATAGGTGGAGAGGCTTTATTGATAACTAATTTGACTCATCTTTTTCTTTTTATATGTGATAAATATATACAGCATAGCACTCTCAGTTGTTTCCCAGTTTCCCCCTCACCTCTGTATTTTCATTTCATTTTTCTATTTGTATTTTTACATTCATTATTCTTACTGCGTTTTGTATGTGCTTATGTCAATAACCATTCTGTATGAAAATGGCAATAACAATAATAATGAAGTTTCTTATTTTTTAAAATAGATTAAACTTAAGATTTCATATTCAACTAGGATATTTTGAAGGGAAGCTTTCTATAACTGAAATTTACCAACATTACAAAACTAAAATTTATCCACCCCAATACCACATTAAGAATGAGAAGTTACATAGAATTAAACAAGGGTGCTAATTCTTACTTCATCAGAAGCAGAGCGAAGACACTGAACAGCAGCCTGTTTTTTCATTTCTTCTAGTGTTAGATCAGAGCATTTTTTCTTACTCTTTCCCCATTTCTTGTAAGCTCCTTTTTCCCAACCCAGGAAGATGTCATTCTCCTAAAAATAAATTAAAGCAAAGAATAAAAGTTAACAGCAGTATTTGGCTCCACGTTGTTTGCAAGATGCTGAAGACCTTTGTACAAGGATGGCACAAATACCGTGGTGAGGAGCAGAAGCACAATAACTATGTACACGAGCTCCATGAGCCCATTACTTGCCCTCCTGACTCTTAGCTTTAATTACAGTAGATCCAACCAACTAAATTTTCCAAATACAGCTTTACAATAAAGATTTTAAAACACAAGAGAATATAATGTATGCATCAAATAACATCAGCAACACTTACAACAGCACATGATAAAGCAGCACAAAAACTTAGGCAACACTTATTCTGCTAAATTGCCTCAGAGTGTAAGCACCTAGGTATCCTAAAAGCAGGCACTGAGGAAAGTATTCCAGAACTGGATTGCCACCACCGAGAAATCCATTGCCTGGTCACTACTTGACATAGTTGTGAAAACAGAGGTACCCAAGAGAAGGTTCCCTAAAGATGAACTACACAGGTTGACTCAAAAGGAGACAGGTGGTCTATCAGATACCCTGGCTGTAAGCTGTGAAGGGCATTAAAAAGAAACAGATTAGGAGCTAGTGCAGAGATCAGTATCATCAGTGCCCCCAATGCCTGGTCCCAGTTGGCACACTCAGTTGGATTTTGCACTAAATGTAATTTTTCAATTGCCTTCAAAAGGCAACCGAACATATACAGTGGTACCTCGGGTTAAGTACTTAATTCGTTCCGGAGGTTCGTACTTAACCTGAAACTGTTCTTAACCTGAAGCACCACTTTAGCTAATGGGGCCTCCTGCTGCTGCCACGCCGCCAGAGCACGATTTCTGTTCTCATCCTGAAGCAAAGTACTTAACCTGAAGCACTATTTACCTGGGTTAGTGGAGTCTGTAACCTGAAGCGTATGTAACCTGAAGCGTATGTAACCTGAGGTACCACTGTAATGCATTAAGGTAAAGGTAAAGGAACCCCTGACAATTAAGTCCAGTCGCGAACGACTCTGGGGTTGCAGCGCTCATCTCGCTTTAAAGGCCGAGGGAGCCGGCGTTTGTCCGCTTAAGCAGACAGTTTTTCCAGGTCATGTGGCCAGCATGACTAAGCCGCTTCTGGTGAAACCAGAGCAGCGCATGGAAACACCGTTTACCTTCCCACTGGAGCAGTACCTATTTATCTACTTGCACTGTGTGCTTTCAAACTGCTAGGTTGTCAGGAGCTGGGACCAAGCAATGGGAGCTCAACCCGTCACGGGGATTCAAACTGCCGACCTTTCAATCAGCAAGCCCAAGCGGCACAGTGGTTTAACCCACAGAGCCACCCGCGTCCCCATATAATGCATTACAGTGGTCTAATCTCTAGGCCAGCACAGCAGAGATAACTAAAAGTAGGCTCTGTCCCAGCAGCTGGCACACCAGTCAAACTGATAAATGGCACCTCACGCCACAGAGGCTACTTGTGCCTCCAGCAACAAAGCTAGATCTAGAGCACCAACTAATAAACCTGCTTCTTTATGGGAAGTACAACTCAAAGTGTTGCCTACCAGTACTGACAAGTCACCCACCAACAGCTCTTGTCTTATCTGAATCAAATTTCAGTATATTGACCGTCATCCAGTCCATTACTGGGCCCAGTTACTGATTCAACATTTCTACCACCTTATATGAATCTAATGTAAATAGATTCACTCTCAAGGGTCCTCTCTAGTACTGGACATCACATGAGTGGATACTTAACTGCAAGTGGTTGAAATCTTGCTCAAAGTTGACTGAACACCTGTAGTCGTGTTTACCACATGGCAGTGAAGGCAGCAAAGTCATAATTCACCATGTTGTTCCGTGTAGTCCAGAGACTAGTTAGCCGAAATTCAAGGGGCGGACTCCTAGAACACATGGTAACTAGCAGCTACTAGCTTGCAAGGCACTTTATCTCTGATATATGTAGCTCAGTCAATAGAGGATGAGACTCTTAATCTCAGGGTCAGGGTCAAAAGATTCCTGCAATGCAGGGGGTTTGACTAAATGATCCTTCTGGTCCCTTCCAACTGTACAATTCTGTGATTCTATACTTCAAGGACAAAATCTCTAAACTTCATAGTGACATGGATGTTATTATTATAGCAAATCCAATCAAGGCAGTGTCTGGCCCATTGTTATGGGACCATTTCCAGTTGATGTGGCCTGAAGATGTGGACAGATACTTGAAGAAACAGAGCCAAGCATATGCCCTCTGGACATATGCCCTTTCTGGCTGGCTACAGCTAACCACAGTGGGGTGGCTGGGTGGGTCTAGGGTGTTGTGAACACATCACTGCATGAGGGGGAGGGTCCCAGCCGCCCTTAAATAGGCAGCTACTCCTTTAAAAGCCCACAGTGGACACAATACACTTATTTTTGAGAAACGTGGTGAAGATGGTGGTTATGGAGCAATTCTAGCATTCCTAGATGACAATGATTATCTGGATCCACCTCAAACTGGATATAGGCCAGGTTTCAAGAGTATATTAGCCTTGTTATTAATAGAGGGCCAGGGGAGTGTGGTCCTGTTACTCTTATGAACTTTGATACCAATGACAACAGTAACCTCCTAGATTCATTGTGTGGGACTGGAACTGGTGGCACTGTATTACAGTTTTTCCATTCCTATTTGTGCAGTCAAATCCAGAAATAAACACTGAAGGAATGCTCTTTGACCCCCTGGCACCAGCGTTAGAAACTGGTATAGAAAAGCTAGGAGTCAAATGGCTTTTGGGACCTGGGCTGTGGGCACCAAAACAGAATGTCTAGTCATCAGTGGGGTGTGTATGTTGACAACCATTTTTTGTTATTATTTTGTAAAGTATGAATTAATACGCAATTCACATAAGTGACACATTGTCAATATCTCATTTTTAGCAGAAATTGTTAATACATTTTAATTTGGCGTTGACAATAAAAGTATTGGTACCATACTTCAGTTTTCAAACATTCTACTCTTTATTGTTAAACGCCTTAACGTATTGTCTATCCTTAACATATACTTTAAGCACATACATTTCAGTAGTCCTTTAGTGTCAGCAGACACAAAAATGGCACCCAGACTTTTTGAGCTCGCAAATGGAGAATTTAGGCACAAAATGCACCTGGCGCCCTGCTAATTTTGAACCCTGCCTGCAACTTGTGCTGTGGGGTTCTACATGGCACAATTTTGTCCCCAATGTTATTCAACCTCAGGACTAGATTGCTACAATGCGCTCTATGTTCTTGGGCCTGGTCTAAAAATTCCAGCTATTGCAGAACGCTGATGGGGGAAGGCAGTCAGCATTTGCACTGCTGCCCAAATGCTACTGGGCCAGATTCATAGATTCATAGAATCATAGAGTTGTAAGAGACCACAAGGGCCATCGAGTCCAACCCCCTGCCAAGCAGGAAACACCATCAGAGCACTCCTGACATATGGTTGTCAAGCCTCTGCTTAAAGACCTCCAAAGAAGGAGACTCCACCACACTCCTTGGCAGCAAATTCCACTGTCAAACAGCTCTTACTGTCAGGAAGTTCTTCCTAATGTTTAGGTGGAATCTTCTTTGTTGTAGTTTGGATCCATTGCTCCGTGTCTGCTTCTCTGGAGCAGCAGAAAACAACCTTTCTCCCTCCTCTATGTGACATCCTTTTATATATTTGAACATGGCTATCATATCACCCCTTAACCTCCTCTTCTCCAGGCTAAACATGCCCAGCTCCCTTAGCCGTTCCTCATAAGGCATCGTTTCCAGGCCTTTGACGATTTTGGTTGCCCTCCTCTGGACACGTTCCAGTTTGTCAGTGTCCTTCTTGAACTGTGGTGCCCAGAACTGGACACAGTACTCCAGGTGAGGTCTGACCAGAGCAGAATACAGTGGCACTATTACTTCCCTTGATCTAGATGCTATACTCCTATTGATGCAGCCCAGAATTGCATTGGCTTTTTTAGCTGCCGCGTCACACTGTTGGCTCATGTCAAGTTTGTGGTCAACCAAGACTCCTAGATCCTTTTCACATGTACTGCTCTCAAGCCAGGCGTCACCCATCTTGTATTTGTGCCTCTCATTTTTTTTGCCCAAGTGCAATACTTTACATTTCTCCCTGTTAAAATTCATTTTGTTTGTTTTGGCCCAGTTCTCTAATCTGTCAAGGTCAAGGCACTTGGTGTTGATATACAAAGCCCTGAACAACTTGGGTTCACAGCACCATAAGCTGCTGAGTGTTTATACCCCATCTGGATCACTGAGATCATCTATAGATGCACTGCTAGTCGTTCTCATGTTACCGAGGTCTGACTGTCCTCAGCTAGAATGGGGGCATTTAGTGTTGCCAGTCACATACTGCAGAACACTCTTCCACCCTTTAAAGCCTTGAAGACTTTTTATGCCAACAGAACTATGCAGCTGTTTAAAACACTATAATGATTGTGTACTCTTTTTAATGGAGTGTTGCTTTTTCTCATTATACACTGCCCTGCTGTTCTATGATGTATGTATATGTGTGTGTGTACGCGTGTGCATGCTAACCCAGGCTTCCTCAAACTTGGCCCTCCAGATGTTTTTGGCCTATAACTCCCATGATCCCTAGCTAGCAGGACCAGTGGTCAGGGATGATTTGAGAAAAGGTTCTTAAGTCCATGTCAAAGAAATGATCAACATCTTAACTGAACAAGGAAATCCATTTGAAGAAACTGATTTGATGTCAATTGGGGGCTCAAAAGTAATTCTAAGTGTCAAAGCTGTCAAGTGTGTTTCAGAGGCATTTACAATAGGACTGAAAAAGTGTGAAGAATATGTCATGCCTCGTCTTGATCAAGTTCAAAATACAATTCATGAAGTTATTCCAAGGAGCAACCTTCACATTTTTAATAGAACAAAAAGCACCAGTAAAACAGAGTCCAAGATTACTAACTTGCTAAAAGACTCCAACTGGTTCTGCAAAGCATATGCCATATCAGAAGTACAGGATGGTGACATTGATGCTTTCTTCTCCTATGAAAAGCAATTGTATCCCCCCCCCTCCATTTCAGATGATGGAAAACTCCAAAAACCAACCAACAAGTCTGAAATTATAGACTGTATTCAATCAAAATGTGATGACAACTTTAATCACAGCAAACCAAATCTAACAGTTAAAATATTTGATGGAGCAGCTGTAATCCACAAACGTAATCTGGGCAATGTCAAAACATTTTCAGAATACTATGAAAGTGTTTTTAAATCATATTTCAATAATCAACTGAAGGATATTTCACGACTAGATATGGTGTTTGATACTCTAGTAACAGTGTGAAGGCAGATACTTGAGAATCAAGAGGAAGTGACTTCAGTATTCAAGTCAAAAACACTACAATTCCAATGCAATTTAAGCAATTCCTACGTGTTAATGAAAACAAGCAACAGTTGTTCCAGTTGCTAGCCAAGAGAATGGTGTAAAATGAGCGTCCAGGAAAACTTATTGAGCTTTTTGTTCATCTTTGATGCTGTTAAACTGAGTAAGTGGGTGATGAAGATTTTATAGTCATACAGTGGTACCTCGGGTTACATACACTTCAGGTTACAGACTCCGCTAACCCAGAAATAGTGCTTCAGGTTAAGAACTTTGCTTCAGGATAAGAACAGAAATTGGGCTCTGGTGGCGCGGCGGCAGCGGGAGGCCCCATTAGCTAAAGTGGTGCTTCAGGTTAAGAACAGTTTCAGGTTAAGAACGGACCTCCAGAACGAATAAAGTACTTAGCCCGAGGTACCACTGTATTTGCAAGACATGGGCTTGATGATCCTTGAAGTCCCCTCCAACTCTACAATTCTACGATGGCGGGGGTAATCCTGATGTCTATTTTGCTTTAGGAGGCTTAGTTTGGTCAAAATTGAATATAAGTTTTGAGAGCTAAAGCAAAATTCATTACTTCTGGCAAATGAGCCACCTTACCTGCTAGAGGGTCGTGAACATTTGTGTCCCGGGCTTCTTAGACTCGTCTACCCATGTACTTACTATCTGAAACCAAAGCAGCACATTGGTTGCCAGATGTAATTTGTGTTTCAGCTTTCCCACCCCAGTAGGTAGAACCCAGTGGAGGTCCACAGCATAGAAGCCATGGAGGTTAACAGTACTTCCCTAGCACCACTGCTTAGAATTGACCACCCAGGGAAGAATGGAACCACTATAATACATTGCCCCCAATTCCCAGCACAAACAGGCTTTCAGAAGGATACTATGTTTAACTGTACAGTTGTACCTTGGTTGTCAAACATAATCTGTTCCGGGCGTCCGTTTGACTCCTGAAATGGTTTGAAACCCAAGGCGCGGCTTCCGATTGGCTGCAGAAACTTCCTGCACTCAATTGGAAGCCATGGAAGCAACGTTGGACATTTGGCTGCCAAAAAATATTCGCAAACTGGAACATTAACTTCTGGGTTTGCGGCGTCCAGGAGCCAAAACATCTGAGTACGAAGGCGTTCGATAACCAAGGTACTGTACCGAAAGTGGCTCAGAGGTACAGGAGAATAAGCATGGTCACACACCCTCCTTGTTTGTTTCTCAGCATTAGTCATCCATCAAGACAAAGCAAGTGGTGTTTGTGCCAAAACTATATCTGAATTCATTTCAATCAGATTTCAGGTCACCAGTCTCATCCAAGAGTATCTGGAACTCCATAACAACCTTGCTCAGGAAGGGAATACAGTGGTACCTCAGGTTAAGAACTTAATTCGTTCTGGAGGTCTGTTCTTAACCTGAAACTGTTCTTAACCTGAGGTACCACTTTAGCTAAAGGGGCCTCCCGCTGCCGCCGCCACCCGATTTCTGTTCTCATCATGAAGCAAAGTTCTTAACCTGAGGTACTATTTCTGGGTTAGTGGAGTCTGTAACCTGAAGCATCTGTAACCCAAGGTACCACTGTACTAGCAATTGGCTAGTGGTTGTTAACTTCTTGATCCACAAAAGCTTCTTTAGGTGCAGCTTTATAGTTACTTCCTTCAAAGATGGAAGCACTCCTCCACAAAGTGAGGCATTCGTCTCGTCTTTGACCTAGCTGGCCAATCCCTCCCTTCTTGATATAAAACAAGGGGGAAAGATCAAGCATACAATAAACTGGTCGAAGAATCTTGTCTACACCCCAACAGCTGAAACTCATCTGAAAATACTTTGATTCAAATATGTGCTGGATACATCTATAATCTGTACTCATCAACAGCAGCATCAAAGTCATGGAAGATATGAACAATTTCTGCCTCAATGCATTTAGTATGCACATCACAGTATACCAAAGGTTGTCATCCCCTCTGACATTATCTTCCACACCAACATTTCAGTCTATTTAAGTTCCTCCCTCACCACATTCATACACACCACTAGCTGCCATACCCTCTTCTGACTCATTCTGCTCCTCTACCTGCTGTCTAATTTCCCTCCTTCCCTCTGAACAGTTATCTCAACTTCTGGCTGCTCTCCACTGATATGGTACACTGTATGTATGCTCCTCAACTTCTCTGCTGTCTTCTATACCATCAACCACTTTCTCCACTGCAACTTCCTTCATTCCTTTTTTTTTTAACGTATTGTTCTCAGCTGGTTCTCCTCAAGGCAGTGCTTGATCGAAGTCTTCCCTGTGGGAGGAAGTTTCTCTTGGCACAGTCTATGAATACCTTCAAATTTTATGGCTTTTCAGGGACTCTTAATCTCAGGGTCATGGATTCAATTCCCATGTTGGGTAAAGATTCCTGCATTGCAAGGGTTTGAACTAGATGGCTCTCGTGGTCCCTTCCAACTCAGTTCTATGAGGTTATCTATATGATGATGGCACACAGCTCATCTTTTCTACCTATGATCCTTCTTCCATCCCATTCCACATATGGCTGCCCATCTGGTTTTTTTACTAACAGCCATCTTTTTACTTACTTACATCTAACTTCCACCTCAAACTTTGTATACAAGAACACGATCGTCTTACATCCAAAATTGCTGTCTGTATCCACTGGCATCAACATTTACCCTGTTAAACAGGCATAAGCCTCATCTTTGATCACTAAATATGATGAACAAAAAGCAGAAGATTCTATTTGTGTTAAAGTGCTTCTATCTACATAATGCAAAGCAAAAATTCATCCTATCCTCTTCACTCTAATCCAAATAGTTGCAGGCTTCTCTCTGAACCTTCTTGTCACATATTAGCCCTCTATCAAAAACTTCAAAGTGAAAGAGATTTGCCCCTCTTATTGCTCAAAATACATGATACCCCTTCTCCGTTTACTACACTGCAATCCCATCCCTTTTCACAACATTCACACACGTATCTACCACATCTTTAGTTTTACAAACTTCCCTGAGTCTTCCATTCTATCCTTGTTCCCACTTACATCCCTACTGGGACCTCTACACTCCAACTCTGCCATCAGGGACTCCATTGGTGGCTGCCGCATTTTCTTCCCAGATATCCCCATGGAATGATGCTAGATTAGAATACCCAATTATACTCTGGGATGAAAAAATTGTGGCTATCTGCCACTAAAAGGAGCTGTGCCATGGACAAAAAGTAGAGGAGTGGCATACTCCATAACACAAAAATGTTTCTAGAGGAATGGGGAGAAGGGCAATCCCAGTGTTATCAGGGTGGCATTTAGACTATTGTTTGAGGAACTGCTGGTTGCTTTCACATCAGCACTAACATTCTCAGAAGGGTTACTTCATAATCTGTAAAAAGGTAAAGGACCCCTGATGGTTAGGTCCAGTCGCAGACGACTCTGGGGTTGCGGTGCTCATCTTGCTCTATAGGCCAAGGGAGCCGGCACTGGTCCGCAGGCAGCTTCTGGGTCATGTGGCCAGCATGACCAAGCCACTTCTGGCGAACCAGAGCAGTGCACGGAAATGCCATTTACCTTCCCGCCAGAGCAGTACCTATTGATCTACTTGCACTTTGACATGCTTTCAAACTGTTAGGTTGGCAGGAGCTGGGACAGAGCAACGGGAGCTCACCCCGTCGTGGGGATTCGAACTGCCAACCTTCTGATCAGCAAGCCCAAGAGGCTCAGTGGTTTAGACCACAGCGCTACCCGTGTCCCCATATTATATTATAGCCATCTTCAAATATATATAGGGCTATCACACAGAGAATGAAGCAAGCCTGTTTTCTCCAATTTATTCAAGTTACAAGAAAGGAGATTCTGACTAAAAACAGGAAAAGCTTTCTGGCTGTAAGAGTTGTTTGACAGTGGAACAGACTCCTATGAGAGGTGGTGGACTCTCTTTCCTTGGAGGTTTTTAAGCAGAGGTTGTATGGCCATCTGAAATGCATGATCTAGTTGAGATGCCTGCACTGCAAGGGGCTGGACTAAGATGACCCTTGGGGTTCCTTCCAACACTACAATTCTATGATTCTACAAGGATTACACGTGGGGTGAATTTAAATAAACAGAAATATATTTGATCAATGGAGAAATTTAATTTGTTTTAAATAAGGAACTTAGAATGGCTTTCCAGTATATTATTGTTTTTCTCGCTGTCTTTTGCAAATTGTGGTAAGAAAACTATAATTAAAAAGAACTGGCCAACAGTCAGGCAAAATGCAAGTTTTAGTCCCGCAACATCTTTCCCACTCTGGAAACCTGTTACTTTTGGTTTTGAAAGATACTACAAAAACAGTATAGCATAAACATATTAAAATAGATTTTTTGGACAAACAAAAATCAGTAAAATAGCAACAGATGATAAAAACAATTTAATAGTTTTGAGAAAGTTTTAACCAAGTGAAAAAAAGTGGATACCTTAACAAACCATAGGTCTTAAGAGGTTTGCACACAAGAGTGAGACTGGATGGGGTCTAGTTGTTAGTGTTCAGTCTCTCTCAACTCTACAGGAGTGTTTATGCTATCCATGTGCAATACAGGGGACCCAGAGGCATGGAGACGAGGTTGGAAAAAGTGTTCCTCAAGCAGCTTTGTCTGTCAACTTTGCCATGTTGGTCCTGAGCAAAGCAACACAAGTCCTAGCTCACAGGTCACAGCAATGGCCTTAACTTTTGTTTTCCTTTAATGTTATTAAGCTCCACTGTAGGAGACCTATATTATTTTTGAGCACCAGGCTCTGCAAATACAAGCTTGCAGAGTTGAGAGACTAGGTGCCAGCTCCTAGACCAATAGTGGAACCTTGTGGTTCATACTCCTGTGTGCAAACCTCTTAAAATTTTCAGGTAGAAAATGGACAACCAGCCACATTCTCATCATCTAACTGGAGACCATTTATAAATCACATTTTCAAAATGCATTATAATTCATTCATTCTCACACACACACGCACACACAAAATAACTACTAACGTAGGTGACTATTACTCCCATACTTGAATATGTCACACTTGCCTACATTCTGGCTCTGGCCTGTCAAGTGTCCATTTGCTGCCACTGCTGGTATCTCCCACACCACAGATGAAGGAATAAATTGTGATCTATTTGGTAAAACAGTGCCAACATTTTACTTGAGGCTAGCAACATACAGCACCAGTCTTAAGGAACAAATAAAAGGCATGAGGTTAGAACGGCATACGGATTGTGCCAAAACAACTGCCAGCCAAGCTGTTATCCAGGGCCTCTTTTCTGGTAAATAGACTGGCACAATCCTGGCCAAACAGGTAAAAGTTCTATTTCGGAACAGTATGGCCTGCACCAACTGACTGCCATGTTAGTAATGTCTGCCTGCTATTCCTGCTGCATTTGCTGGTGCCATTGCAGGAGCATTTAAATCCTGCTGCCCAGGAAGTGCCCTCTTCCTTTCCATCATCACCATTGCTCATGTAATGCCCTTGTAAGTTCTCCTTTTTCAAGTTGCAGAACAAGTTTAAGTTCGTACATGCAATTGGGTTATGTAGATAGACACATGGACCTCTCCTATATTCTTCCACTGACTGCCAAGTAATGGGTTCAAGGAATATACGAGTCAATTTTCAAAAAGCGGCAAATTAAAGCTGCAAGTAACAATGAGCCTTCTCTGGACAGCTCTAACCCCACAAATTCAATGAACACCTCATGCCAAACAGCAACTAAGAAAGTTTAAACATGGCTTAATGTCTAAATTTGAAAATAATAAATTTGAAAAGAAAAAAAGGGAAGCGAATTGGGACACAAAAGGAAATTAAGGAAGGGACTAGGCAACAAGGATTTGAGTAAAAAACAAACAAGCTCCAGCCTTTGTAGACAGCACCTAAAGGCTGATGCCCAAAGCTTCATCTATCAATTAGGACTTAAGCAGATGATCCACCCTTTGCAGTGTTTTTTTTTAGGGGGTGCATTTGTAATGTGTCTATGCAATCAAGGTGGGGAGAGCTTGAGAAGCACCTCTGCTACTACAGAGACAGGGATATGTGGTTCCAGATCAGGGACAGCCTTGGTTAAAAAAAAGGTTGTTCAGAATTGTTAAAATCTGCCCTTTCTTATCCCTCCTCCATCTGTAAGATTTGGGTTGCCAGTCAATCAACCCTCAAGTCTAGTGTAACCACTCTATACCCAATATTTGCTATTCGAATGGGAATCTGAAATCAGTTAACACATTTAGAATTTCAAACACGTGTCACACAATGAAAACATGCATTCGTTTTTCACTCAAACAATATCCAAAATATGCAAATACCTGTTCCTGCAGGTCGTAGTCATAACTATCATGCAGTAGAAGACTGAGGACATAGCGAGTATAAATCATGGCATCAATGCCACATTTTTCTAGCTCTTGTCCCAGCCAGGTCTGCACGGGGCCCAAAGCATGAAGCAGAGACATTTCAGAAACAGGTACAGAGCCCAGACAGGAGCTTGAGGAGCTTTCAGATGGCAAACCATCCACAACAACTGTATAGATTGGGTGCATGAATCTAGGTGACTGTCATCCTTAGGACGTGTTGCATTTTCTGTAGATGATATTCCGTAGGAACCTGGAGATGGTTATTTTTTTCACTCCAGCAAGGAGGAGAGAAGCTTGACTTCTAGGATAATCATTTATATTTCCTGGCAGTTATCAGTCTAAAGACAAGACCCACTCTTCAGGCATAACCACTGAGTACACTAAATCTTAACAGGAAACACATGTTTATGTGCATTTTTCTACCTTAATTTCACATTGACGCCAGATGTAAATCCCCAGCAGGACCTATAAATAAGAGGAAAAAAGAGGCTGTGATGCATATGAAGAAAAAAATCACAATTTAAGCAAAATACATGAATGTATAAAGGGAACAGAAATGTACACTTATGAAAAAAACAAAGGCTTGTTATAAAAAGGAACTGAATTGAAGTGAACATTATAGGCTTGAAAACTAAAAAGAGAAAGTTTTGGGGAGCACTTTCAGCTGAGAAAGGGGAACCTTGTCTCCCTTTCCCTTGCTCTAGGCAAATCTTCCTTTAAGCTTGATAAAAGCAATTCTTTGCTCAGGGGCAATTAAATATTTTGACATGTGATCCACCTGTAAAACTTACTCAACCTCTGAGCACTACTTTCCTGCTCTAAAAAAGGAGTGGTAAACTTTGAGCCTGGCGTGCTCTGGTCCATGGGGTCACGAAGAGTTGGACACGACTAAATGACAACAACAAACTTTGAGTGATTTTGTAATTCATTTTTAACCTTCCCTTTTACTGGATTCCAATCCCACAAGAGCCAAGCTTGCCATACATTATTAAATTAGCATATCTGTTTTGGTATTTATGATTTTTCCTGCTATTCGGTTTTGTTAAAATTTTTATTATTAACTTGCTTTTGGAAATACTTGGGGAGTCATAAGTGGGCAATAATAAAATATTTACATGGAGAATTCTGCAGTACATTGAATTCAAAGGACTGGTTTGTTCCTTGCAACACCTGTAGTACTTAAGGCAACAGACTACAATATTAAAATAAGAAATATATCACACATTTCGATGGCTCAGTTGGTTAAAGCATGGTGCTGATCATACCAAGGTCACAGGTTCTATCCCCATACAGGACATTCCTGCACTGCAGGGGGCTGAATAGATACCGTAATCTGCAGGGTCCCTTCCAACTCTACAATTCTTTTTTATATATAATTTTATTTTTTATTTTGACAAGGTAATAATAAATAAATAAATAAATAACAATAAAAATGTGCACCCCACCCCCGAGACCATCCATTGTAACTACCCAACCTCCCAAAATTTCAACACCTCTTGCAATGGTTTGACCCCATTGCATTTTAACAGTACAAATTCTACAAATACCTTCCATAGCTCCTCAAAATCATTTCTCCTGCATATTCCCCATCTTACCTTAATAGTGCATGTTAATTTATCATTAATACCTATATCCCACACCTCTTTATACTATTCTTCCATTTTATCATCACCTTGCCCCTTCCACGTCCTAGCAATAATAACTTGTGCAGTTGTCAATAAATTTGTATCTTCCACCCCATCATAAACTGATAATAATGCTACCTTGGGACTTTCGGTCAGCTTTAACCCAGTGATTTCTGTTATGTCCTTAAACACGCTTTGCCAAAAAATTGTACATATTTGCACCCCCACCACATGTGAACATAAGTCCTGGCATCCCCTCTAACATAACACTGAATATTCCTTGTTTATTTGATTTAATCTGACTGGTGTTAAATAACACCTCCAAATTAATTTATAATAATTTTCTTTTATCCTTATAGACAACATTTTCAAAGTGTGTTTCTCCTCAGCTTTGACTGTTTATCTGCCCTGCTGTCTCCTTATCCCCATTACAAAATTAATTAATCATACTTTGCCAACACTTTGTCTCTGTCTCTGATATCTTAACTGGCAACATTCCAAATAATTAAAAGGAAAATTTTGTCTAGATTTTTTTTATCACTATGCTTCCAAACCATTTACAGATAGGTAGCCGTGTTGGTCTGCCATAGTCAAAAAAAAATTAAAAAAAATCCTTCCAGTAGCACCTTAAAGACCAACTAAATACCAAGAACTAACTTAGTTGGTCTTTAAGGTGCTACTGGAAGGAATTTTTTTATTTTGTTCTTCCAAACCATGAAAGCTTAATTTTCTTATATTCCTCAAGCTTTTCTTTAATCTCCCTATTTAATTTGTTAAAATTCTCTTGTTCTAAATTTCTTGTTATATTTATTCCTAAGTACTTTATTACATTTCTTAATTTTATATCTATTTTTATTTCCTTCAAAAATTTTCATTTTTCATCATCACAGATGAAGGCTTCTCCTCAGATCGTACAAATCTTTCACCTTTTACAACTCTACAATTGCATGATTCTGTGATTCTATGATCAGCTCTTGCTCCATTATACAGTAAGATGAGAGTAACAGAACAAGTTGATACGATATGGATCTAAAAACAGTCACTTCTAGGAGACACAAATACAGTAGATAGATTTAATCAGGAGATTGTGCTGTTTTTTCAAATTAATATCATTTCAGGAGCACAATATGAGAAACCTTTAAATGTTTCCATGCAGGGTTATATCTGCTTCAGACTTTAGAAGCCAGAAAACAAATAAAAAGAGAGGCAACATTATATAAAAAATGAAAAATGCAAGGAATTTGTTAAGGAGAAAGAATGGAAGGCATTAAAAATACTACAAGGGCAATTAAAGGTGCTTGAGATTGGTGAAGAAGTCTCAGCTTTGGCTTTCTTGAGACAAAGGTTTTTGGCTTTGGACAACAAAACAGGAAATTGTCGGCTCATGTACTAGCAATGAAATCTTTAACTGGAATGAAGATCGAATAACAAAACTTTTGTAGGGAGTAAAGAATTTTACATACATCAAGTAATCCAGTCAGACAGACATTGAAACAGTCAAGTCAAATATGATATAGAAAATTGTCTAATTCAAAATCTTTTAGAAAAGTCATGCCATTGCTTAACAATAAACTATATTTAATTATTTCAATTTTCCCACTCACCCACAGAATAGACTAAAAGTTTATTTGAGGTTCTATGGCACATATTTGCCCCCAGATGCCAGATGAATCCACAAACTTTCCTGCAGTGGCAAAGAAAAATCCCTGAGCCCCAACTCTAGAATGCAGAAGTCTTCTTAAAAGGGCTCCAGTATGCAGAGTACACACAGGAACTCTCTCTTTCTTTCTTCTACCCTTTAAACTACTGTTCTCTGAAAAGAACATATAGTCTTGTGTACAGCTCCCCAACGACAATTTCTTCCTCTGATCCTCTAGAAAAAGAACAGAAAGGGAGAATACAGATGCTAGCAACAGCTTGGGATGCCCTGCTGTGCCTACAAGCTAAGGGTCATGGCAGGATGCTTGGATATCCGACCACTGTCCCTGGCCCCCCTGGCCAAGTGATTCTAGCCTAGAGAGAGAGACGAAGCCTAGTAGTTGCTCAAGTGCCGTGCTACACTAGCAGTTTTCCCTATCATCTCTCAATAGGAGTGTGGGGAAAGGACAGCTGCAAAGTACATGGTCTGGTACTAAGGCACCTGCTAGTCAATTGGTCCATTTAGGTTAAGGCTAAAAGGCATGATCTCCATGTCCTTCAGAGGCCAACAGCTGCCTAAGTGCTCAGCCATGTGCTCTACAGCTGTCCTTTCCCCATTTCCATCTCTCAACAGCAAAGGAAAAAGGACAGCTGCAGGGCGCATGGTGACTGCTAGCCTGAGGGGACTGGGGCTGAATTGTGCAGCGTTTCACAGAGGAATCCACTTTTCTTGTGATCCCCACAGATTTGCCTTTGACTCCATCTCCTACAAGCCTGTGAAAGTTATATGGCAGTAGATCTAATGGAGGAAGAGAATAAGTAATGCCATCTTACTTACATGGCTTCACAAGAGTAAGAAAATAACTTTTCCTTTTTATGTCCACAAAATCTGTATAAATTTTGTGGTAAATATATATATATATTCTTTTAGTAAAGGGTTTCCTTATAGAAAGAAGACATAAGCAGAGAAAGTCAGGGCTAGTGGTAAACTGTATAAAGCAGCTTTTAGTATTTTATTTTACATCTATCTGGCACAAGGGTGGGGAATTAGACTTGGTGAGTGGGCCAGATCATTATCTCCCACACAATGATCTCCTGATGTCACAATAACAGAAAGTGATCCATGTTTGCCCAGGCAGAGGATTGCTGGAGTTTGAATAGCTCTCTGTGATGCATAGCTCCCTGCGATGAAGTGAACAGGTTCATTTATTTATAAAAATAGTTGTATGCCCCTATATCATAAAAAATATATCAAAGCAATAAAAACATCTCACATGCAATCTGGACACCCCCTTGTTGTTCTTTTTATGTTGAGACCTGGATGTGCTCCAGACCCAAGAGTTAACACATAAATAACACGAAAGTCATTTTAATCCATCAAAAAGGGAATTAACATGTTGTCTCTAAGGGAAATTAGCATATTTACTAAATATATTGAACAAAATCAATGGGCAGCACACACTAACAAAGGGCTTAGTTTAGAAGTCTTGTTCCTAAAGCATGCCTGAAAATACAAAGGGTACACTAGAAAGAGGGGAAACTGGCTGAGGGAATGAAGCTGGTACCAGGAGAGTTTAGCAGTAGGGAGAGAAGAGGCGGCTGCCGGAGGAATAATAATAATAATAATAATAATAATAATAATAATAATAATAAATTTTATTTATATCCCGCCCTCCCCAGCTGAAGCCGGGCTCAGGGCGGCTAACAACAATCAAAGCGTTTCCTGTTCAATAACTGGTTGCAGGCACCTATGCACGGGTCCCAACTATCCACTCACTTCTTATGTGAAAAATCATTTACCAAAACATAAAGAATTCTGCCCAAAGCTCACTATACACACCACAGATTCAGATATACAAACAATTAAGAGTTTGCCCACTTCCTTCCTTCTTTGTGTTTGTGTTCCAGATACCAGGAACCAAAAAGTCCGTCTGGCAGAAAAATGGCAACTAGGCATTCTGTTCTGGCAAGTGTAACCCTGGTTTAAGGAGCCATTTGGTGCACCTCCAGATCTGTGTTAGAAACTCAGATATATAAGCTAAGTGCCAAATGGCTCCTTAAACCAGGGTTAAAGGTAAAGGTAAAGGTACCCCTGCCCGTACGGGCCAGTCTTGACAGACTCTGGGGTTGTGCGCCCATCTCACTTAAGAGGCCAGGGGCCAGCGCTGTCCGGAGACACTTCCGGGTCACGTGGCCAGCGTGACATCGCTGCTCTGGCAAGCCAGAGCCGCACACGGAAACGCCGTTTACCTTCCCGCTGGTAAGCGGTCCCTATTTATCTACTTGCACCCGGAGGTGCTTTCGAACTGCTAGGTTGGCAGGCGCTGGGACCGAGCAGCGGGAGCGCACCCCGCCGCAGGGATTCGAACCGCCGACCTTTCGATCGGCAAGTCCTAGGCGCTGAGGCTTTAACCCACAGCGCCACCTGCATCCCTAAACCAGGGTTACAGTTGCCAAAATGAAATGTCTAGTTGCTATTTTGGGACAAGATGGCTCTAAGGTATTATTTTTCAAACGATTGACTGACTGTGATTATCAATTAAGCATCTGGCTAGTTCAGATGACAACCTTGAGCTAGGTTAAGAGCTTTGAGAACTTAAAGAAGAAATCACAGTTAGTCCATCATTTGAAAAGTAAGATTTTAAGGCCATCTTGGCCAAAAATGACAACCAGATATTCCGTCTTGGTGACTGCAGCCTTGGATTAAGGACCCATTTGGCATCCAGCTTATATATCTGAGTTTCTAACACTGCTTCAGGTGCCATCTTCACTTGATCACTAGTGGCTGATAGCCAGGTGCAAAATGTGCCTGGTGAATTTTGAACGCTGGTCAGAGGCAGCCATTTTCAGGCAGAAACCATGCAAGGAGGGAGTAAGGAAGGTAAGACCAGACAAATCAGAGAGCAAGAAAGATCGGACAAATCAGTTCTGCTGGTTTGCTACAGCCATTTCAGGAAGAAACCATGGAAGAGGGGGAAGATTGGAGAAATAATGGATCAGAAATGTCCCCATAGCAATCAGTGGAAATTGCAGAATCACTTTGCAAACGCTCACCTAACAAATGATTTCCAGGGAACGCACTGCGTTTGATAAGCGGGACCAGGCCAGCCAGATGGAGATGTCAGTCGCCAACGAGGGATCCAGAGATCTCCAACAATTGGACATGCGTCAGTCACAAAATGCCGTTGTCGACTGGAGGGATTTCTAACACTGCTTGCCAGTACAGAAATCAACCTTCTCTGGTTTTCAGTGAGGAAGCGTTCTAGATTTGGTGCAAACCCATTTTAGAGATCTCACACAAGGCCATATTCTCAAGTTATATTCATTGTGCTAATTGCTGAGTGTCAGAGAGATCAATATAAAAGCTTAACTACAAGTTAAAATCACATCACTAACCAATTACTATTTTCTGTGGTGGAATTAGCTGCTCAGATGAGCCACAAGCGCACACACGAGAAAAAGGGCAAACTGAGAACCATGCTGTCATTGAGCAGCCAGCCGAGTAGGAGCTACCTGTGACTAATGCACAGAGGGCTGCTTGAATTAGGAATACGAGGAAAAGACATTGTGTGAAGCCTCCAAGGGACATAGTTAAGGCCAAACGCATATTGGGAGGAGGATGGCAGAACACAAATATGAGCTAGATAAAATAGGGAATCAGAGTGGCAACATTAGGGCCTTCAGGTTTCTATGTAGTCAAGTTGCTTCTACTTCTAGAATTGGGGCGCATTGCAAGTTCATGACTGAAGCCACATCAGCTATGAAAGAATCTAATGTTGCCTTTAAGAGGCCAATGTCACTGCAGTTTCTGGAGAAAACAGGTGAAGCAATGCATGTCAAGCCAGTTGCACAACCACAAATGTAGCAGCCTATGCGTTACCTGGGACACCAGAACTTACAAGACAACTATCAGGTCCTTCATCCACCCCTGCTTCCACTACAGCCGATTTACTAAGTGTATTTAGTAAGATCCTCAAGATCTAATCTCCCTGGTAAACTTGCAGAGGAGTAAATGGGGTGGAGGAGGAAAGACAACCCAAAGGATTGGAGGAAAGCCACTTTTCAAAAGGTTTGGGTTTTTTCATTGCAACTATGTATAAGTTAAAGAAAGAAAGATACTAGTGAAAACTATGGTTGAAAAGTTACCTAAAACCGGAATGTAAAAAAGCTAAAATTGTTAAAATAACTGTTACCCAGTCAAACACTTGAATTTTTACACTTAATATTAAGATATTTACTGTTAATACCAGGGGAGACCGTTAAAATACTTATGCTATGGAGAAAATTGCATCTCTAACAAGAGTCAGAGAACTATCATTAATCAGTAGGAAGAGCAAAAAGTTCCCTTATTTAGGTCATTTTCATTAAATCTTTCGGAAGCACATGGACCAGATTACTACAATTACATTTTCTATAGCATGGCTCTGCACGCAGTGGTGGACACAAAAGGAAAGTTGTTTGTTTGTTTCTAGGAGACAAAGTCTTTGCTTGCCTGCCCTCCCTCCCTTTAATAAAAAAGGAGAGACTGGTGGGATGGAGTTTTTTGGGGGGAGGGGGCTTCTGTGTTGGGGGAAATGGAGGGGAGAAGATTTAAGTGGTTGCCTTCTGCTGAAATGAGAAGTTGGGTACTGTGTGAGAATGGTATGGAGGGTGTTTGCTGGTAAGCAGTGCAAGCAAATGCATGTCTACTCACAAGCAAGCTCTACTGGATTCAATGAGGCTTACTACCAGGAAAGTAGAAGTTTAGATGAACTCAGTGGGGCTTATGCATGCATAGATTCCGCTTAGACCTCCGAGTGGGGAAGTAGATGCAACTTGCCTTGTAAATTAGTTGAACTATTCTTAAATTGGCTGAAAAAAATATTTAAAATATTATATGGAAGTTTATTAATATTTTTATGAAATCTCACACCTCCTTACACTGTAAAGCCCTCAGCTGCCATGGGGAGGTGCAGCAAAGCTTTCCGCCACCCCAGGGAAGCGTAGTGCACCCTCTGCCATCTCAGAAAGGCGCGATGGTGGCCCTCAACTACTGTGGGGATGCCCAGTGAGGCCCTCCTCCTCCCCGGGGATGCCTGCAAAGTCCTCCGCTTCCACAGGGAGGTGTGGTGAGGCCCTCCACCGCCATGAATGGGCATGGTGAGGCCCTCCTCTGCTCGGCAAGGCCCTCCACTGCCGCAGATATATATCATGATATATCGAGATATTGTGATGTTTAGTTGGCGATATATCGTGATATTGAAAACCAGATACCGCACAGCCCTAATGGCATGTAATGCACATCTCTGCTTTCAGGCCGAGGGAGCTGGGGTTTGTATACAGACAGCTTTTCTGGGTAATGTGGCCAGCATGACTAAACGTCTTCTAAACTTCTGACACACAGAACACCATGACAAGTGCTTACATACAAAGACTTTGCTTGAATTATTTTTACAAAATGTAGTTGGCTATTGATATTTACCTATCAAATTTTTAAAAAGAATGTAGGAGTATTTTTCATATATATTCATATATTGGTTTTTTTTCTTTACACATTTTTGTCCCTTTTTTCTTTTCATCCCTTTTTCTTTGTACACTTTATTTCTTTATAACTGAAAACTTTTCAATAAAATATTGATACTAAAAAGCCCTTCATCTTCTGAGTAAGGCTGGCAGTCATAGTTCGTAATCAGTAAGAAGCAAATGAACTTTAAAAACTATGTGCTAGCTATTTCATCATAGGAGGTGGGTGGAATTAGAAGTCTTCTTATGCCAAGTATTCCTGAGCAAAACTTCCGCCTGGATATCAGATATATGCAGGCATATGACTTTGTGGAACATTCTATCTGCTCAGAGATCTTCTTTTTAAAAAATTACAGGTTTATTATTTTTTGAAACAGACTCTGGATCAAAGTCTGATTAAGGGGAAAATCACATTCATATTTTTAAGAACTTAATACCACTTCACTTAATACCCATTACCACTCTTCACTTTTCCAGCTTTGAAATATTCTATCACAATGCCCCTTCCACAAGAGAAAACACTTCTTCACTATGTGTGGTATTTGACTAATTTAGGACTATTTATTTCAGTGGGTGTACTCTGAATATGACTTAAGTTGGATACTACCGTAATCTATTCTGGATACTGGACCACAATCCACTGCAACGAGAGTTGAATGCAATTCCATCACAACATGATTGGTGCTGGCTTCACTGTAAGCCTAGAAGTATGAAGGACTCTTCTTCACTGCTTGCTTATCTGCTCCATTACCTTTTCTTCCTTCATCTCTGATGTTCAGTGACACTGACATAGCTGAGGGCTTGGGAATGATGTGTTTTATTTCAGTTGTGGCATTCTCTTTCTTCCCTCCTTCAAAAGGGTGTTTCATATATGTAAGCAACAGCTCATATACATGGGCTTTCTGAAGGAAACATACTATAAAGTTCTGTGAAATTGACACAGCTACCCACCTAACTTGCCAGTTCCATGAAGAGACAAAGCAGCAACCAATCACATGGCAGTTGACCACAATCATAAGGAAGCAGCAGGAAGCGGGTAAGGGAGCAACATCAATCCTGTCAATATTGATCAAATATTAACTTCCCTACATGAAGTAGACATTTAAAATATGAGAAGCACTATTTTCAAACATGGATATAAAGAAAGTGGGAGACAGAGGATTAAAAATGCATCTATTTACATTCACTAAGTTTTACAGTGTAACACAGTAAGGCTGAAATACAATCCTAAATCCTTCTTACTATATGGACAACAATCATTTAGAAAACGTTATATAACTTCATGTTAAGTCCCATTTCTGTCTTTCACAAATGCATACAAGTAGCGCAAGAAAAAAAAACCAAATGTGCTTTTTTAAATGGGCTCATTTAAACCCCAGTGGCAGTAGTAGAAATTATCAGCATTCAGCCTGCAAATACAGGCATACTTCATTTTACTGAGCTCCTTAGGAGGACGTGGGTGCAGCTGCAGGCAGCCTGTCTGCTTCCAGGGAAGGAAGTCCTCTCTCTGCTGCTGCCACCACCCCTCTTGTGGCCACAGGAGTGGCACTGGCTAGGGCTGGAGCAGAAAAGGAAAAATGCACTTTACTGTGATATGTATTTGTTTTATTGTGGTGGTCTGCAACTGAACCCACAATATCTCCAAGGTGTGCCTGCACTGCTGTACTGTTCTGCACTGAGTTAGGAACTTCTCTAGGGAAAGGGAAATTTTCTAATTCTTGGAATTTAGTGAAATATAAAAATATAAATTTATAACTTTTTGTTAAGTTTTTTTAGATCCTATACTCCTTTTACAATCACAGGTTTCTTTTCACTTGTTTCTAATGGAAGTCTCAAATAGTAAGATACAGAACAAAATATGCATTACTTCCTGTTCAGAGATTTATTACTCTGATGTGGTAGGATATTCTGCATATGCTCAGGAAAAAAGTGCTTCATTCCTAAAAGAGAGGCAAACATCAGTGCTCCAGAGTGCCTGAAACCTATGCCATCCATCCAAAAATGCTGCTCCTCAACTTAATTTGGTATATTGGGACATAACACAGTTGACTACTTGGCCTCTTAAGGCTAAGTCCCTTGTGCATACTCATCATAGATCTATTAATCACCTTCTAATCAATCATTTCCATGTGATTTATGGGGGGGGACCCAACAAAAATGTGCTTATGGGGGGGACCCAACAAAAAACAGTAAATTCATTTAGAAGGAGACTAAAACTATGCTGCTTCAGTATCAGAGCTTGAATCCTGTAATATATGGAAGCAGATTCCAAGACAGAATCCTAGAACAAGTTAATCTATCAGAGGTAAGCCTATTATTTTACACTAGCATTTAGGGCTAAGCAAGTTCTGGTTCAGTTTGGGATAGGAATGGTCACCTTCAGCTACTACAAGACCCTAATCCAGAGGTTTTCAACCTTTTTGAGTCCATAGCTCCCTTGACACACTTTCTGTGGCTTCCCTGTGGGGAAACGCACTTTAAGCCTCAGAAATCCAGTTATGTCACCCCTTGCTTGCAGAGCTGGGAACCCTTCACCCCTTTTTGAAGACCCTCCCTTGTGGAGTGTTCCCTCAGCTTCCTCTCCTCTCCCCTCTCCTTCAGAGTTCTCTGGGCAGTTGCTGATGCTGCCACACCCGATCCCAAAGAGAGATGCCTCCTGGGAGGAAGAGGCCTCCAGCCTTAGCGGCCAGATGCAGACCGGCTGAAGGTGAACATGAGGCCACCATCTTACTCACGTTGGGAGGCAGCAGTGGGCACTGCTGGGCCTGCATGGTGAAAAGGCTCCCTTTCAGTGCTGGGCACTCAGCTCCCAGGCAGGCATTGCACACAGCAAGCACAAGAAAGGCCAGCACAGCACCTGCCTGCCCAGCCTCCCACTTGCTCATCCATTCCTAGCAGCAAGGACTGGCGGGCTGGGTCCCCTCACCCACTTGCCGGCTTATTCCAAGGCCGCCCCAGCAACCAGCACCCCCTCCCTTTCCCTTCAGGGATACCAAGAAAAACTCCTCCTTTGAAATCTCAGAGCAGAAATGAAATGCCAAGTATTTTTGACTTTTCTTTTCAATCCCATATAGTCTCAGAATCCATTACGTTCTCCTTTAAATTATAAGATTAAAGGGTTATTTCAAAAATATTCCCATAAGCCTCTTCACCCTCTTCTGCAGAGCAGCCACTGCTGCCCTCTCAACTTCCTCATATGAATGCTGAAGTAGCTCTACCACAAAAAGCAGCAGCACTTTTTACAGCATACATTTTCATCCACTCAAGTCATATGCTGCTCATTTCACCCACACTTTTATGTTTAAGTATGCCAAGAATGTGGGTGTATGACCTGCAATTTAGCATTTGCATCTTTAACTTTTTCAAGCCACTGACGATGCATGTTCACTCAGAACTGAGCCTTGCTCATAGTTACTGCCCAGTAACTAGGCCTAGGCTGGCAGCCTACAGATAGCTTTGCAAGGGCAGGTGAACTACTAAGACAGTTGTGGATTTGTTTAAAAGGCCAGACTAAACACGCGCTTGATTTAAACTATCGGTAAAAAACGCTATCGGCTCAAATCTCGTTTTGAAAACCAATATACCGGTAACCTAAGCCATACACTGAAACCAAAATGGCTCTGGCGGCCTTTCAGTCAACTCCTAAAGAAACTCAGTAACGGAAAGGTGGGAAAGTTGGCAAGAACATTAAGCTTCCTAAAAGCTCTGGAACGTTTACATTCAAGCCCGTGAGGACCTTCTTTGTGGCCCGAAGCGGGAGTCTAGTTAGAAGAAGGGCAAGTCCGTCAGGCGAGACCCCCCAGCCGACACCGCCCTCCCAGCCCCGGGGCAAGGCGAGCCGGCTACCCCGTTTATATGCCGGTCCTCGTCTCCAGTTCACTTGGCACGAGAGCACAACAATATAAGCGCAGCAAACGTAGCGGCAGGTACAGCAGAGCAGCGACGAAGTAACTTGAAAGTACTTTTTCCAGCAACCCCAGGCGAGGTCTGCAAGATCAGCACAAGCGGGCGGGCGGGGGGAGCAGTCAAAATGGGCCTTTGGAGCCTCCGCCCCCGTCGACACCGCAGTGCTAAACCGGGAGGGGGGAGGAGGAGCAGCGCCTGAACAAACTCCCCAGGGGCGTCGTGGGAAGCGCGCAAGAACCTCTCCGCTCCGGCGGAGCAGCCGACCAACATGGAAGAGTCGCCGCCCAGCGCCGCCCCCCCCCCCAGCCCGGGAGCCCGGGCGCAGAGAGGGCAGGCCCAGCTGCCCGGCCCGCCCGCCTGCCCTTGGAGCGGCGCCCGCGGGAGCCCTGCCCAGCAGAGGCCTCCGGACCAAGTCGAGAGGCCCGCCGGCCAGGCCGGTCCCCCCGCGCCGCGCCGCCCCGCAGGCCTGGGCCCGGGCCCCGGGGAGCGCGCGGGGGGGGAGCGGGGAGCGGGGAGCGGCGCCCCCCCCCCCCGCCGCCGAGGCGCCCCTCGCCCAAGGTCGCGCTTACCTGCCAGGGCCTCTGGCGCCCCGTGCCGAGTCAGGCGGCGGGACCGAGCCGGAATTTGCCCGGAGAGGCGTTACGTAAACCGGCGCCGGCCCCGCCGAGGGGAGGGACAGGGAGGGCTGGGGCGGAGCGCCCTCTCCTCCCACTGCGCAAGCGCGAGGCGGGCAGCTGACGCGACGTCAGGATCCTTCCGCCGGCGCCTTTCGCGGCTCGGGCGAGGCTGCTTAGCCAGGCTTCCGGGGAGCAGATGAGCCTTCTGCCTCTTTTGCCACAGCGACGCGCTGTTATAAAATATTTGGCTTCAAGGTTTAAAACATTCACCATGAAGCATGCGTCTGTGTCACATAAGAAATAAATACATGTTATTGTCCTGCACTGTATATTAATACTCTCCTAGATTGCCTCCTTGCACTCCCACTTTCCTTTATTATTTCAGCCCCAATCCTCTCCCTTTGCAGGTTGGATTATTGATCGAATAATTATTTAAAATGGTTTATGAACTACTTAATAGTTTAAAAAATATATTCATGTGATGAACAATATTTAAAAAACCAGTACCAGTGAAACAAAAATACCACCTAAAGCCACTAAAACAGCAGTATAGAAGCAAATTAAACAAAATTTTGAGAGATTCAAGTGCATAAAGCAGAATCCAATCACATGAGTTAGGAAAAGCTTGGGAAAAAATATAGGTATTTACAAGAAATGTGAAGCAACTGATAGTTCCTGCTATATTTTAGGGAAGAGGGAGGCATTCCATAGAGTAGGGGCAACAGCAGAAAATGCCTATTTTGGAGTCACCATCCTATGTTATTCTGTAGGGTGTGCTGCCACAAGTGGAATTTATCCTGATTAGCTAAGTGATCTTCCAAGTTTATATAGGGGCAGGTGATATTTCAGGAAAACTGGTTCTGAGTTGTTCAGGGCTATATACGGTATATGTTAAGATCTTGAGCATGGCCTGGCAGCTTACTGGTAGCCAGCACAGTTCCCTCAGCACAGGTGTAATCTATGTGCAACTCAACAATCTGTCCACAGCATTCTACAACTTTGTCACAGTTAACTTGGTTCTGTTCCCCATCCAACATAAAACCTGCCCACCCTAAAATAAATCATGGCCATCTGGGCGTAGCCAGAATTTATGGGGGGTGGCAGGCTTTATGTCGGGGGAAGCAGAACAAATTTATCTATGATGCTATTGGTCAGTTAATTAAGTATTTTTATTTACTTGATTTGTAAGCCCATGCTATCTGCCTTCAAATCATGTGTGGATGGACTTCCGGGTTGGCGCCTCCGGGAATGGCGGAATTCCTCTGATCGGGAGGAATTTGCCTCGTGGAAATCTGGGTCTGGCCGCCACGGCGAAGGCGGAGACCCACTAAAAATCACAGGCGGGTGAAGCCTGTGAATGTGGGATTTGGCTGGCACCTTTTGCGGCTCCCCACTCGTGGGGAAACCCGGTTTCGGGGATCCGGAGCAACGTGGGGTGAGTGGCGCGGTGCTTCGAATTGACTGCTTCTTCCACGGAGCGAAGCCGCATAGCTGTTGCTGGAGAGCGCTGACTTTTTCCTGTGGACAATTTGATTTTAAAGCAACTACCTGTGAGTAGAGCGGAGAATTGGATTTTTAAACGTCTTAATTTGGCACCGAAACGGGGAGGTTCAAAACAGGAAGTCCGCCTTCCCCTTTTGTAAATAGACTGAAGCAAAGAGACTGTAAGCTAAAGTCTTGGAAAGCCTACTGTAAAGGACTAAATTTCCATCGGCAGAAAACATCAAACCCTCCTTGGAAGTAGGAGAAGAGGGGGGAAGTTTTGGATTGTGTGTGCCTGTAGGAGAGAGCGAAGAAAGTTAAAATACCACCGCTCCAAACCTGGAAACGGGCTGCTAGTAAGACTGACGTTTTTGGATTGTTCATTGATAGTGAATAGAACGTTCGCTGACAGCTAAATAAGAGAGATACATTGTTTCCATTCTCTCCATCTGCTCTTAAAAAGGAGTAAAAGTAACTGAAAATTGAAACTAACTTTATTGTTTGAACTGTGTTTAAAAGGACTAATACAAATAGAAACTGTTTCCCTCTAGAGGAAGCCTTTGAAACTGTTATAAGAGCTGAGCTGGGGGAATTTCCAGCTGTAAGATAAAAAGCTGTGAGATTCTGGGACTGACCTTGAATCGGTTAAGAATGTTGACAGAAGAGGCCTTAGTGGCTGCATTATGTAAGATAAATGACTCACTGGAACAGCTTCACAAGAAGCTGGATTTAAATATAGAAAGTATAAATAATTTGGGACAAAAGGTGAACATCAATACAGAAACTATCCAGAAATTGACACAGGAATCTACTTTGACATGGCAAACTGCGGAGAAGGCTAGGGAGAAAGCTGTTGTCGTCGAACCTAAAGTAACACAATTGGAGAGAGAAAGAGTCCCAGCCTCACAGATGCAACTTGATGATCATAAGTTGATGCCTGTCATGATTGAATCTAAAGAAAAACAGATTTTGAGGATCAGAGCCCTGCTTGAATTGGATTTGATGGACTTCCTCACACAGGAATTTGCTGTCTCTTGGGACCTGGACTTGGGTCAAGAAGAGACTAAAATTGTGAGGGCCTTCAGACTTGGAAGAGGAGGGAAAAAAGAGAAGAACAAAATAAGAGACTGTTGGAACTACCAGAAGAACTTAGAAGAACAACAGTCAAGAGAGTAAAGTCGTTCTGAAATACCTTTTGGATCTTAGGTCTAACTATGGAGATTTGGTTGCCCTGTTGAGAAGGAATAAAATCATCTTTAGGAGGGAGTTTCCCCGAGATCTACTCTTCAGCCTCAAAGGAAGGAAAATAAAAATAAGATCAGTAGAAGACAAAGCAAAGTTCCTGTATAAGCACGAAGAAGACTTGCAGAAGGGACTTGGAAAAGAGTTAAGAGCCTCGGACAGAAGATCACCAGGTTGATGGACTATAAGGAATTGGTGGAAATGACTGGCAGAATCCGAGACCAGGGAGAAGAGACGGTGGAAGAAGATTGGAAAAAGTTTAAAGACTATTTATAGAAATATTGTAAAATTAATGAATGTTGGAAAAATGTTGGAATGAAGTTATATGGCTTTAGTAGAAATGTTATAAGGAATTAAGTATAGATAGATTATTAGAGTATTAGGGAAAAATAAAGTTAGAATATGTTAAGATAAATATAGGACAGAAAACAGAGAAAGATGGAAAGGAATTGCTGAAACAATTAACAGAAGTGGAATACAAAAAGGGAGGTGTGAGGAGGTCGTTGAAACAAGTAAATGAAATATATGACATTGAAATTGTATGATGTGTGTTTTAAATTGTTTTTGTTTGGCTTTATTTAGTTTATTGTGTTAGTGTTGTGTTGTGTAATGTTTATACTGTACATTGTATTGTATTGTTTTCTTTTTTCTTCTTTTCTCTTTCTTTTTTTTGTAGTGTTTAAAAGTAATAAATATTATTTTTAAAAAAACAAATCATGTGTGGATGACTCACATCGAGGAGCTGAGTATCCTATACTTGGCAACTAAATTTGCATGTGTTAATGTTTAGGTCAGGTGTGAATAGGTCAGGATATGCCTGAAGGCCTTACAGGAGAGGAGGCTGGAATCAGGCTTGTCATCAAGGTTCATAATGGTGGGTTTCCTGTCATATTAGCCTTTTTATTATGTCAACCTTTTTATTAACACCTATAACAGAGAAAGAAAATGCATGAGCCAGGTTCCTTGGCAAACCTCATGGTTAGCTAACGGAAGTAGAATCTTGATCCTGTGTTTTGGGTTTGTCAGGGTGGGGTTAGGGTTAGGACTATTTTTACCTTTGTTGATTGACTGACTTTTCCCTGGACTTGAAACACTCTGCTTGCTTATTCTTTCCCGCACATTGCAGTAGATGTTCTGCGTCAATCACTACACTAGTAGGGCAATATTTTCCAACTCTGGTGAGCTGTGTTCCACGTATTTGCTTATTTTCCCCTATTTTCTTTTTGTGTCTTCCCACCTTCCAATTGTAAGCCTATGGACAGGTACTGTACTTTTTTTTAGTGATCTTCATTGCCACTTGGGGAGCCTTTTTTGCTTAAAAAGTTAGATATTTAAATAAATAAAATTGACTGATTACTAGCTAACCAGCACTATATAAATAGAGTTCTGGAATAATTTTGAACTATTTATGATTTATTTTCTAGTTCTAATCTACAACACCTCACCCACACAGTGGCGGAGGAACCCTCTCTGGCACCTGGGGCAGGATGCCCAGGGGTGGGGCAAACCACCCAGCTGCGCACACGCGGCATGCCGTACGGACTGCGCACGCATGGCAGCTCGTATGGTCACTGTGCAAGAGGCAGCCCGTATGGACGCTCGCACAGATGGCGCGCGAGAGCGGCAGTCCGTACGGATGTCACGTGAGCGGCACCCATACTAACTGCACACATGTCCTCGGCTGCTCTACAGCTGGGGGGGCAGTGGGCCATCTTGTCACACACACCCCCGAGTGGTGCCCAGGGCAGCCCGCCCCTCTCCTTCATACGCCCTCACCCACAGCAGTAAATGCTTAGGTGGTTTTGGGGGAGGGGATGAGATTTATGGGGAAAGTTTAGCCACTGTCCCATCTGTTGCGTGGGAGCCAACAGGCAGCACGCTTGGCTAACAGCCGAGAGAAACCAGGCACGCAGTGAGCTTCTTTATCAGTTCATTTATTTAGTATCAATGCAGAGTACTCCTTCATAGCTGAGCTGTTGCCCAGAGACCCCTCCTACTTATGGTGGCTGCCAAGGGGCTCCTTCTACCCGTTTGGTTTTCAGCTCTATGCAATGGTTCTGCTAGCCTGGTTCTGCTAGCTTGCTCCTGTTATAAGAATTTTAAGGTCTTATATATATAAAGTAAATGTTCATAAATGTACCAAGCAAGCATATACATAAATGTATAGACCACATGTCTGAGACCCACAGAAAAAGTCCCGAAACCATTTGTCTCTTCCAAATGACCTCAAATATTTCTCTGCAAGGTTGAAGGAAATGGGGAACCTCCCCATTGCCTCTTTGCTCGCAAATCCTATCTCAAGGGCACATCTAAGATATGAATAGGGTGAGCCTGTGACCTGTATTCAGGGACTGAGTAGTTATCATAACAAAAGAGTGGCCAGGATGCCCAGGTAATCCAATCAGGTAACCTGGCAGACAGGATAAAACAAAGCACTCAGATTTCTGTAGTCTGCCCCTTTTCTGATATAAAAAGGTAAAGGTAAAGGTACCCCTGCCCGTACGGGCCAGTCTTGACAGACTCTGGGGTTGTGCGCCCATCTCACTCAAGAGGCCAGGGGCCAGCGCTGTCCGGAGACACTTCCGGGTCACGTGGCCAGCGTGACATCGCTGCTCTGGCGAGCCAGAGCCGCACACGGAAACGCCGTTTACCTTCCCGCCGGTAAGCGGTCCCTATTTATCTACTTGCACCCGGAGGTGCTTTCGAACTGCTAGGTTGGCAGGCGCTGGGACCGAGCAGCGGGAGCGCACCCCACCGCAGGGATTCGAACCGCCGGCCTTTCGATCGGCAAGTCCTAGGCGCTGAGGCTTTAACCCACAGCGCCACCTGCGTCCCTTTTTCTGATATACGTATGATGTATTGGAGGGTGGTTTGGGCTACACCCCTTCTGTGATGTACGTATGATATATGGAGGGGTGGGCTGTTCAAAAGTCTATATAAGGGCTTGCACACCTTTGTCCTGGGTCCCTCCTGCCTCCTGTGTGGCAGTGAGCACCCTGTTGCAGCAGTTAATAAAGATCAGGCTTATAGCTGCTTTGCTTTTGTATATCCTGGTCTGGTCTGTGTTCATTTTCTGACCGTTTGAGCCTTAAAAGATACTCTCTCTGAAGGTCCAGTCTGAACCCCTTGAAGGGACCCCTCAATATTCTTGTTTCACTCCAACTCCTGGACGCATCTTGGGGTGCCCCTCACCTCCTCATCTGACCAGTCCCTGACAGCTGCTTATACATTTCAAGCATTTTTAAACTAAAGTTTTCCATATTTGCATGGAGCTGCTGCCCCCCCCCCCAAATTGGGCTCTTTTAAGCAGCCATCCTGTCACTGCGCCCACAGACTCTCAGGATCCCAAAAGTGCCCACAGACCCCAAACACATTGGCGGCCACTGTCTGAACTCACTCTTTTGGAGACCAGGCTCAAAAGTCTGTTGTGATCTTGAAAGAATTAATATTCAGAGCAACTTGAGCACAACAAAACGTACTTTTGCAGCACCTGGGGGAAGTTTTCTCCCCTTTCCTGCCCACTTTTCGTTTCCTTGGCCTATGTTAACTTGCGCTAAAAATTCATCAAAACCCATTAAACCAGTGGTGTCCAATCTGTTTTCAGAGAGGGCCAGATTTGATGAAGTGAAGGGCTGACCAAAGTTGACCTTTTTTAAGTATTGAAGTTGTTGAGGTTTTTAGGATTTTACCCCAGGAAATAAGCTGCCACAGGAACCGGATTAAACTGACTGGAGGGCTGAATTAGGCCCCTGAAACGGACTTTGGACATGCCTGCATTAAACCGTTTGGTGTCGAGTCATGTTGTCCAATATCTTTGGTTCTAGTAGGGTCATTATTAAAAGTCCATAAAATAGATTTGGCGGGGAATGGCGTTAAATAGTAGTAGTAGTAATCATCATCGTCATCACACCTAAAAGCCTCTAGGCGCGGGAACTCTAGTTGACCGTTAAGAGTAGTTATTACTTTCGGTCACAAACAGCCAGCCGGAGGAGGGTTGGTTTTCCTTCGTTTCCTTCCTGCGAAGCCCCTCTCGGGCTCCCTTCCTGGCGAGCCGCGCGGCGGGGTCGGTTTGGGCCGGTTCTGAATGGAGGGAGCGCAGGGGCGAGGCGGGTGTCGGGAGCAGCCAGCCTCGGCCAGCACTGCAGCCCGGCAGCCCGCAGACACATGAAAGCGAACGGTTCCCTGTCTCTTGGCTTGGTTAGCAGCGGAGAAATCCTTCCAGGGGCGGCAGCACGGCTGGAGAGCCCCCGGAGGAGGAGGAGGAGGGCGGCGGCGGCAGCAGCCTCCAGCGGAGCCGGCAGGAATTGCGCCGCCCTCTCCGCCTCCGCCGCAGTCCCTTGCCTGGCTTTCTGGCCTAGTGGCGCGCGGCCGCGGGAAGGCAACCCCTGACTGAGGTGAGCTCGGCGGGGCGCGGGGCGCCGGGTGGGGGGGGGGGAGGCTCCCGCCGCTCGTCACGGGGCGCGGCCTGCACCGTCTTCTTTGTGTCAGCCTCCGTTTCCCCCTCACAGCTTGGCGGAGCCGAGGCGGCTTGTGAGCGGCCTGGCGTAGCTGTCTTTCTCCCTCCCCCCAATAGGCCGCCCTTGACTTTGGGCCTCCGAGGCCTCGCCTTTGTCTCCTGCCGGGGTTGAGGGGCAGCGGCGGGGAGGGCGCCGTCGCCTTGTGCCCGGGAGAGCGGCCTTGGGAGCCGCCTTCCTTAAACCCCGCTGCCCGCTGCTGGGGCGCCAAGGAGGCCGCGGCGCTTGCGGGGTCTTGGGACTGGGCTCGGTCACTTTGCTGCCCCTGAGGAGGGTCGCTCGCTTCCCGAGGCTGTGCGTTTATTTGAAGGGGCCTCTTGGGTCGCCCGGCATCGGCACCGCTAAAAACCAGGTAAAAACTTCCTCGAAACCCGGAGGAAGAGACCCGTGGCTCCCTTGGCCAGCGTAGCTCGGGCACAAAACAAGTCTCGAGGTTCGGAAAACCGTATGATCGAAAGACTCGCTTTGGGGTAAAATCTTGAAGCTGGCAGGATTTGAGCCCCCAGCTCAATAAAATAGGGAAGTATGTAAAGCCCGTACTTAGAAAAGAATGCGGTAGCGGCCTATTTTTCCTTTGCTTAAATTATTTTTCATCTCTCATTCTTGGTGGGCAGGTACTTTTCCCCGTACGTTATCAGTAACTGTTACTTAGATAAATTAAACTTACATGCTTACATATGGAAAGTAGGAAAGAAAGTATTCTGTCCTGAGAAGACCCTATCTGTGCAGGCCTGGATTTCTTTATTTTTGTTTTTATTTTTGGTGGATGAGGAACGCCTGCCTGTCATTCAGAGCAGAAACTCCCAAAGGGTTGTGAGATAAAGGCTTCTGTGAGCCTCCCCCCAGGGGCGCTGCCTGGTATATCCCTGCATGGCTTGGCTGTGTTCGCCCCCTTTCAGTCAGTGTCCTCTGGACAAGTAGTTTTTTCTGCGTCTATATTTACAGAATGCAATTCAGTCAGTCTTGACATGGACACAGCAAAATTGCATGATTAACAATCTTCTACTTATCTGCATGAGAATTGGGTTATCTGCATTTTTCAGTTTTTTTCTTCTACTAATCAGATGATGGTCAGAGCAGTGATTTCTAGAAACAAGGTGAAAGCTTCTCTTGGAGCACAGAATTCATAGCTAAGGGGAAACCTTTTTACATATTAGAGTGAAACATGTTTCCAATATTAATTCAGATAACTGCTTCAGCCGTCAAAAGTCTAAAAATATTGATCTTGCATTTTGGCAGGTTTCCCCCTTTATGCTAGAGAGGGGTGAGAATGCAGCTTGCAGTGTATAGACCAGTGAGCAAGCTTTGGGAAAGATGGCCTGAGTTCAGTGGCTAAACTGCTGACAATTTGGAAGTGCTATCAGCAGGTAGAAGTGAAATTGCTGGTGGCTGGCAAGCACAGGGATACTTCATGAGAGACAGTACGTTCTGCTTCCAAAGTTTCCCAGGTCTCTTTTCCTATATGCATATAGAAAAAGTGTTACTCTGAATGCTATCTGCACGTGCATTGAAGGTGTAACTTTCTTCTGTTCATATTATTACTAAATTGGAAATCAAAGTGTGGGTTACTTATATCACCACTCAAGGCTTTAAAATTATGGAATAGCAATGAGGGGCAGTGATAGAAACAGTGGTTTGGAGCATGAAATGCTTTGTTGTTTCCAGATCTATTAAGTTTTCTTCTAAGGACATCTAGGATGCTGATTACAGATGTACAGTATTCAACAAATAGTAGTATCTTTACATCTGCCATATCATGGCAACAGTTCACATGAATTTTTACAATGAAGTGTTCATGTTCCTAGATCCTCTCATGCCCCTCTTTTTATCCATATTTCTAAAAGAGTGCAGGTGCTTCATATGTGGTAGTTGTCCTAATGTGTCCTTGTTTTTGTGAACACGTGTTGCAATGAAATATGTGTATTATCCCTTTCAGTTTCCATATGCCCTAGAAAAATGTTCCAGAAAAAATGCTCACATTTTGTGACATTGCAAGCAGTATAGGGCATATTTCACCCAAAGTAACTAACTATAAACATATTTTCTATCTGTTTAACATCAACAATAAAAATGGGTTTTTGGATAACTAAAATGCCTCCACAAGAGCCCTGACATTATCTTCAAACGCTTTTTATGCACTTGGATTTGGTCGTGACTGTGTATGTCTTTCTTCCCACTTTGATGCTGTACATCCTTGAGTTCTTCTAGCATTCTTGCAGTGTAGCTGCCATTCAACATCTAAGGATTGATGGATATTCAACCAGTCTGACCACTTCTCTCCACAGAAGGCTGAGAATGTTTGCTTTCCCTTTTGTATTTTGAATTTTCCAGCATTAGATGCCAGTGAAACATCTGAATGCTTTTTTAAAAAAGGTTTTTATAAAATATTTTCATTGGTTACAAAATTACGTACATCATCTCAATCTTCAGATCATAATGTAATTTCTACAGATTAAAGTCTCACATCAAGTATGACTAATGTTGTATGCAGTATAAGGTTGGGGGAAGAGGGGGGTAGTAAACTTTCATTCTTTTACATAGTATATGTGTGAGGTTTCTGTGTCAGCTTTGTGTGGGTAGGTTATCTTTATTCATTTATTGGTTTTCACTGGCATCGAGACAGGTTGGGGGGCCCAGGGCATGGATGGTTGCCTTCAGTTGGCTGCAGTGAGTTTTGTTTGCATGTATGGAGGGTGCGCGGAGAGGAATTGTTGGGTAAAGTTAGCCATATTGATTTGTATGCTGTCAGTGAGTTCTTCTTGTTGCCTTGTTGGGCTGTGTGTGTAATAAAGGGGAGCCACACCGGGCTGAAGGTGTCCTCTTTTATTTGTCCCCAGGTCAATTTCAGTTTGTTGGTTAGCTTTTCTAGTAAGGCTGATTTCCATACAGTTTGGTACCAGTGGTTCATGTTCAGATCCTTCTCTAGGTGACATTTTGCTTTCCCCATATTTAGGTACTTCCTTAATTCATATAGCTGCCCCATGGCTGAAGTACTCTAGGAAGCCAGTGTGGTGCAATGTTAAAAACTGGGATGGAAAAGCTATTTGCCACATGGCTTCTGGAACCTGGATTACAGGTGCAAAAACCGAATGGCTAGTTGCCTTTTTTCCCCCTTCAGTGCAATGACACTTTCTATTTCTTTTTTCATAGAGAATTTATTTGGTTCTTTTTGCAATTTGTGGTACTTGGAGGATTGTAACCAGCCATAGCAAAACAGGTCATATAGAGAGCACAGTGTAACTTAAATTTAGGCATGTATAGGAAGTAATACCCAGTGAACTTCATGGCTGAGTGGGGATTTGAACTCTGGTCTCCCAGGTCCTATTCTTCCAGACACTCTAACCATTACACCACAATGGATCTCACTGGGGAAAACCTTTTTCTTTCAGTTTGCAAAACCACAGCTTCTGTGATAGGTGGAGCTACCAGTGAGGGATATTGTCTCATTCTGTCCATTCATGCCTACACAGCGTGATTACCGTTATTTCAAGGTTCTAAGGTTTTTATTTCTGTAAAGAAAAGTACTTCCCTTAAATGGTGCAGGAACACTCATGCAAATCTTTTAAAAAAAAATAATACGGTGATGCACCACCATTTCTAAAAATAAATAAATTCTGCATTATGATATCCTTTAAGACAGGCGCGTCAAACTCCCAAGAGATTGTGATCTGTGAGCTTTTGGGGAGGGGGCAGAGTTGTCGAGCTTTTTTTAGGGAAGGAAAACTCCGATGCTAACAAATGCACACAATACAACTGAGAACTGACAATAGATGCAACGGAGGAGGGCAGGGCGGAGAATTATTTTTTCTACAGTTTTTTAAAACACAGGATCAAAAAGCATCCCTGTGGATCTACCTGTTGATCACGGTCAACCGGTTGGACATTGCTGCTTTAAGAGATGTGGTGACCACAATTGCACGCAGTATTCCAAGTTCAGCTGCCATGTCCTTCTTTTTTCCAGTTCTGTTTTCAATCCTTTCCCTAATGATCCTTAAAAGATAATTCCTCCATTTTACTGCTGCCACAACCTTGGTCAGCGTCTTAATTGAGCTATCCACTCAAGATCCCTTAGATCTTGGTTCTTGGTCAGTCATCATCAGCTCAGACCACAATAGCATATAAGTAGTGTTAGGATATTTTGCCCCAGCATATTTCACTTTGCACTTTTTAACACTGAATCAGATTTATCATTTTAATGCTCATTCACCCCTTTTGGAGTGCTTCACAGCAACTTTTAGTTAAAAACTACCCTGAACAACTTGGTGTCATCAGCAAAGGGCTAGAAAGATGCTCTGTCTCATGCTGCAGACATGGGTTCAAAAAGCAGACAACACACATCCAATAAATCTCACTCACTATCACAAATGGGCAGAACCGAAAGTAAGAACTAGACCAGAATGGTTATCTTATATATTTCAAGATATGAGAATACTTATTCTATTTACACTTCTCCCTCCATACCAAACACACCATTAGATACACAAAATCAAACTTCAGAATGGGCAGGTACACAGGAAGGGGACTGCTTTCCCCACCCATCACCCATTCTTGTAGCTAAATTGTAGATGACTTTCAGTAGATTTTCTTATTGTAGTATTTTCATATGAATTCATATGAATTTGCATGTTCCAAAAGTGTCAATATTGGCCCCTGGAAAGGTGAGATCTTGACCAGTTCAGAGGTACAGTATACAGTCCTATCTTGGTTTTCGAACAGCTTAGTTCTCGAATGTTTTGACTCCCAAACACCACAAACCTGGAAGTGACTGTTCTATTTTGCGAGCTATTTTTGGAAGCCAAACTTCCAATGCGGCTTCCGATTGAGTGCAGGAAGCTCCTGCAGCCAATCAGAAGCTGCACCTTGGTTGTTGAATGTTTTCGGAAGTTGAATAGGCTTCCGGAATGGATTCTGTTCGAGAGCCAAGGTTCGACTGTAGTATTGTGATAGTCGTCTAGTTATCCTAACACTTTGCACAACTAAGCATTGCACCACCACCTTCCATGCTTTTATCTATGTGAGGTGTGCTACATTAGAGATGCCTGATTCAGTGAAATAGTTGGCTGATTCTGTTGAGCTGCTATTGTAGTGAAGATACCACTGTATAAGTCTAGGCAGATGGAGATCACACACAGCATTGCATTGCCCATCTTAGAGGAGAGACAAAACACACTATTTATATGAAATGTGTCCAAAATGAGAACTTGAAGACAAATTCTCTTACTTGTTTTGTATCATGTAGCATCAACCCAATGTAAATTGGACATGGTGTGTCATGGTTGATTCTATGTCTGACAGACTGGGTTTCAGTTTGAATTCACCTGTCCGTGTGGTTAATCTCCCAAGAGCTGAACTAATGTCAGTATTGAAGATACAGTTAGTTGACAGGGTTGATCCTTAATGTTAAGGCACTCAATTTTATTGCCCATTTAGGAAGGCAGTTAATATAACTGAAAGAGTCTCCTCTTGACATTCTATTAATGTTCCATCAAGATTTGATTTTTTAAAGCATACTTCTATGCAACACATAGAAGGCAAACTGCATCATCACCACTCAGTGTTCGATATTAGCCAGGAGCCAGGTGTATTTTGTGACTGGGAATTGTCTGATTGTGAGCAATTTGAGAAGTCTTGTCGCCATGTATGCGACTGAGATTCAGTGTTAAAATTTGCTGGTGCTGTGGGCGCAGGAGGAGAAATGCCACCCTGCCCAACTCTAGAGTAGGAGAGATTGCTGCTGCCTTCTCCGTGCCGCTTTGCCACCCCACCCCAAACATGTAAGTTCAAATCTAGCACAATACTTTAAATAACATATATTATATCTATATCTATACATGCCGGTATTTGTAAATACTATTTTTTCAAATGACTTAAGATTTTCACCCTTATTGCAGGAGTTGAGTCCTATTTATGTTTGTGGTGTCCAATTAAGAATTGCTTTTAAAAACGTGCTATTACCAATGTGTCACTTATATGAACTGTGTATTATTTCATGTGTTTCGAAAAAATAAATAGAAAGTGCAACTGAAGTGGACAGGGAGGGGAATTGTGACTAGGCATTCTGTAAGCTAGGTAACAAATGGCTCCTTAAACCGAGGTTACAGTTGCCAAAATGGAAAGTCTTGTTTTTCAAATGGACTGGTTATGATTGATTATCAGTTAAACATCTGGCTAGGTCAGATGACAACCTTGAGCTACATTAAGAATTTTGAGAACTTAAAGAAGAAAAGTTACTTTATCCAGGGACAGTCTATGTATATTTTCTTAATGGTGACGCAGATCATTCATAGCATAAGAGTATTCTTCACAACTGTGAGCAGGGCAGTGGGGTGGGGTAAGTGAAGACAAACTACAACAATTAACTATAATGTTCACTGTTCCTGCTCGGGCTGCACAGAAAAAGCATTTTGGTCCCTGAAATTCATTCTGATTGCAAATAAAATATATCTGAAAGAATTTTACAGGATGATACTTGTGGGTAAAAACAGTCAAGATCCAATGATCCCCAGATGATGGAGATGTCAGATGCTACCCAGGCATCTTCACTTAGTCGCAAGTGGCTAATACTCAGATGCAAAATGCACCTGGCTAATTTTAAATACAGTCGTACCTTGGTTTTTGAACAGCTTAGTTCTTGAACGTTTTGGCTCCCAAACACCACAGACCCGGAAATGACTGTTCTGGTTTGCAAACTATTTTTGGAAGGCAAACATCCAACGCGGCTTCCAATTGAGTGCAGGAAACTCCTGCCACCAGTCGGAAGCCGCGCCTTGGTTTTTGAAACCAACTCTCTTGTTCTGAAGAGGTGCAAATAATTTCTTTCTGTGAGCAGTCATGATACATGCACCATTTTGCATTCCATAATAATGATTGTGATGGTGATGGTGATGATAAAAAATAATATTTATACCCCACCCTTCTGGCTGGGTTTCCCCAGCCACATTTCTGCTCTTTTAGATGCGGCACTCACACAACCACTATTTTGTGTTAATGCCATGCCCCCACTATAGCTGCCATTTTGTGTTATGCCAAATACCTCAGAGCCATCTTATTTTGACAGGCACCCATAGTACTTTCTCAAAATTCCAAATGTGCCCACTGGTCCAAAAGGGTTGGCAACCCCTGCTGTGACCACTTGTATTTCCTTTCTTTAACATCAAGAGAATGTCTGATGTGACAAATTACATTGTTGTTTAGTCGTTTAGTCGTGTCCGACTCTTCGTGACCCCATGGACCAGAGAACGCCAGGCACTCCTGTCCTCCACTGCCCCCCGCAGCTTGGTCAGACTCATGCTGGTAACCTCGAAAACACTATCCAACCATCTCGTCCTCTGTCGCCCCCTTCTCCTTGTGCCCTCCATCTTTCCCAACATCAGGGTCTTCTCCAGGGAGTCTTCTCTTCTCATGAGGTGGCCAAAGTACTGGAGCCTCAGCTTCACAATCTGTCCTTCCAGTGAGCACTCAGGGCTGATTTCCTTCAGAATGGAGAGGTTTGATCTTCTTGCAGTCCATGGGACTCTCAAGAGTCTCCTCCAGCACCATAATTCAAAAGCATCAATTCTTCGGCGATCAGCCTTCTTTATGGTCCAGCTCTCACTTCCATACATCACTACTGGGAAAACCATAGCTTTAACTATACGGACCTTTGTTGGCAAGGTGATGTCTCTACTTCTCAAGATGCTGTCTAGGCCTGTCATTGCCCTTCTCCCAAGAAGCAGGCGTCTTTTAATTTTGTGGCTGCTGTCACCATCTGCAGTGATCATGGAGCCCAAGAAAGTAAAATCTCTCACTGCCTCCATTTCTTCCCCTTCTATTTGCCAAATTACATTAATGTTGCCCAAAGGGCACAAAATAAAGGTAGAATTGATGTCAAGAATACATTAAGTTTTGGGTCTGAAGGTAAAGGCAGTGCAAAAATACCCTTGAAACAATATGTAATACTTCTGATCTAGCTCATTTAATAGATCTATCAGCATCCTAGCTTGTAAAGCAATGCAAGGTAGAAAATATGAAATAGGGAAGACAAAACAACTTCTTAGTCTAGTTTAAATCCATCAGTTAATTTCATTGGCCCTCTAGAGTAATGTTTGAAAAATAGCATAAAATTGGAATTAATTATATATTTATTGTTATTATTTGTTTAAACCATTTACATCTTAATGTATGCCAGGACAGGATACATCATTATATCTCAAAAGTGAGGCTTGCAAAGTTTTCCCATCTTTTTATGACCCATTTCTTGGATTTGGCTAAATTATTTCTCATTTGTCCTTTAATAATTACTCAAGATGTTTAATCTTTCCATGAGAAAAATGCCAATTCTGAGAAAAAATGCCAATTCTGGACCAATAAACAAGATTTATTATTTGGATTTGTTGGTATGATAAGTTTCTGGAATATAGTAAAAATGCCAGTTGATAGAACAAAATGCTTTAATATATTTTAGTTAAGGCTGTTTACATAAGACTATACACTTACTGTTATCTTAATTGTTAGGCTAGGAGTAACACATGATTCCTGTAGCGAAGATACATATAGTAACTTGCTTCAACAGTATCACCAGTTGGAACAGGAGATGGGTCAAGTTGCTGAAACATGGCTTGAATATCAGAAAAGAATAGATGATTATGTTGATGAACAGGTAAGCAAATAATATATATTTATATATATATATATATAATCTTAATCAGAAAGTTCAGGTGTTAAAACAAATTGTATACAGGTATATGTAAAGAGATGCAGATAATTGTTAACACTGTGAATAGGTGTACTATATTAATATGTTTGTGTATGTGCGCAAATCATTTTATTTTAGTCATTTGCCGTATATATATTTGCTTTTGAAGAAGATGACAGGGAGCAAGGAAAGCCAGCAACTGGCTTCCAAAAAACTGGAGGAATTGGAGATGCTTGGGGTTGAAACTTTTCTGCTATCAACTGTTCTCATGAAGTGTTAAGTGAAAGTTGTGTTTGTGGCAGGGGGAATATTTGTACATGTAGTTTTTGCTGGGTAGCCATGCAGGTATACTATTGCTCCCAGATTAGCAGGACTTGCTACATGTCATAAAACTGCACCTTTAAATTTTTATAGTGGCATCATACTTACCCTTTGTGTTGCCTGCCATGGTTGCTGCAGACAGCAGCATCTTGTAGAACTGTGATGTGTAATACACCCCCCCTGCCTTTTTACATGTATATGGAAAGTTTGTTTGTGTTACCATGAAGCATTTTCTATGAAAAGTTGATAATGAGAGTTTTACACATATATGACTCTTGAGATTGTGTTTTAAAGGTGTGTGTGTGTGTGTGTGTGTGTGTGTGTGTTTAGCTTTGTTTATTAACCGCCCTATTCTTTTATGGAAAAGGCCCTGAGGAAGCCCTGTTTAGGCCAGTGCATATTGAGCATTAATAAAAAAATGCATTGCTTTTTAACATCTTTGAAACTGTTTCCCCTACACGTTCTTTCTGTTGGATTCTTTGTTTATCACATGTGCTATAGGAAATGACAGATCTGAGATGGATTAAAGCATTTTTGTTTTTAATTTGTACACTTATTTTTACCAAATTAATTTAAGTGTTAAATACTGTGTTTTAATAATCGATACATGATACCTGTATTGAGTCTTCAGTATTGTGTGATAAATAGAACTTTTAAATAAAATACTTTTGAAATTCCAAAAACACTGAACTACTCACAAATTTTTGAATCTGAGAAAGAAGGGTTACAGGTGTGTAAATAAAATAAATACCTGAACTTCACAGTTGACCTAGGTCTCATTTGCAAGAAGAACAAGTTGCAAGATGTTTTTTAGCTATTGAATTAAGTTTAATATACTAGTGGAGTATATTACACCAAAACCAATAATGAAGAAAGCTAGTATGTTTAGAATGCTCGACTAAGGTGCAAGAGACACAACTTCAAAATCCATGTAATTTCTATTCGGTTAGGCTAAAATCAACAGCAATATGGAATGTTCTCTGAGATTTTATAGTCTAGAATTCTTTCCAAAGAGCTCTTAAAATCTTCTAGTAAGATTTGTTTGAGCTAAGAGCATATAGGGCTAAGCTACTCATGATGGGATGGATCTTCTCAGGCATTTGACTTACCGTAGATTCCGGCGTATATGATGACTTTTTAACCCCGGAAAATTCTCTAAAAAGTTGGGAGTTGTCTTATACGCCGGGTATGGGTTCACTGGGCAGTGGCAGTGGGTGGCGGGCTCCGTGCTGGGAGGAAGCTTCCTGGTGAAGTGGCCCAGAAAATGCTAAGCTGGCTTCGCTGGGCGACTTCCTCCTGGTACGGAGCCCGCTGCCCACTGCCGCTGCCCAGCGAAGCTGCCACAGCAGCAATAGATGGCGGGCTCTCTTCCGCACCGGGAGGAAGCTGACTGGCGAAGCTGTCCAGCGATGCTAAGTGTGATAGATTGGCAGTTTCCTTGAATACTGCTTTCATTTCCTCAGAATTTTCAAGCCCAAGCCTGAAGAGAGAGGGGGTTTTAATGGATTGAGGGATGGGGTAGTTACTGCCACTGACTTCCCTTCAGCCAAGGAAAATAACAATGCTGATGGTTCTGTGGCTCAGGGTTGAGCGAGCAAGAAGCAATAATTTAGTGGGTGTATGTTGGATTTGTTAGGATGTGTACCATGCTGTGCTACTTCTGAGCCCTAGCCATCCGCTTTGATCTTATAAAACACTGATTATATTTTATTATAAGTGTTCTATCTAATTGTGCTAGCCTTGTAATTGTTTGTATAGGATATTTGTTGACAGCTTTTCAATTTTAAGTTTAGCCTTGTGTGAGCTTGAAAGCAGGTTTCTACATTAGAAAAGGTGGGAACCAGCTCAATTCAATGTAATTCAATAGATCACCTGCATTTTTTCTGCATCTACGTACCATAACTTTTGTTGATACAAATCTTATGGCTTTAAGCTGCTATATTATTCAATAATCGGGATATAAGCATGTATGTTCTGAGTTGGGTAAAGTAGAAATCAAGCAGTGTTAATCAGTGAACCTAGCTTAATTTTGTTCCAGGTGACAGTGAGAACAAAAGAACCCTTTCTGAAAGAAGACTGGGAAGCGTTTAGGAAGAGGCATTTCATAGAACAGGTAAAACTATATACTTCCATCTAACACAGCTGAATTCAATGCATGTTTACTCAGAAGTAAATTTCACTGTGTTTGGTGAATCTTGCTTCTAGTAAAATGTGAATAGGATTGCTGCCATAATTGTATATAAAGAATTGGAAGAGCCTTTCTGTGCTTTTCAGCAGTATTAATTTTTCTTCAAGTCTGCATATTGTATGTGTACTCTTCAAACAGCCACCACTGAAAGGGTACTTAGAGCATAACTGTCCTCCTTAATTTGTATTTGCATTATTTTAAATAAACTGAAAATGCACAGATTCCCATTAACCTATTACAGTGGTACCTTGGGTTAAGTACTTAATTCGTTCCGGAGGTCCATTCTTAACCTGAAACTGTTCTTAACCTGAAGCACCACTTTAGCTAATGGGGCCTCCCACTGCTGCCGTGCCGCCAGAGCATGATTTCTGTTCTCATCCTGAAGCAAAGTTCTTAACCCGAGGTACTATTTCTGGGTTAGCGGAGTCTGTAACCTGAAGCGTATGTAACCCGAGGTACTGCTGTAATACGCTTTGTAATGAATTAAATAGGTCAATACTAAGTTCCTTCCATATGTTTGAGGTTCTGTTACTTTGGTTAAGATTTTGTTAACTGCTTACATTATTCAGCACATAGGGCTGGCAAGCCATTGGAGCCTGAAGACTTACTTTTCTTAAGATTCAGAATTGTCTCAATTTCCGGTACAGTGATACCTTGGGTTAAGAACTTAATTCGTTCCGGAGGTCCGTTCTTAACCTGAAACTGTTCTTAACCTGAGACACCACTTTAGCTACTGGGGCCTCCCGCTGCCGCTGTGCCCTGCTGCACGATTTCTGTTCTCATCATGAAGCAAAGTTCTTAACCTGAGGTACTGTTTCTGGGTTAGTGGAGTCTGTAACCTGAAGCATCTGTAACCCAAGGTACCACTGTACAGTAACAGATTCACTTAAATGAGTTGTATCCTCTGACAAAAACTTCAGAATGGTTATCTGACTTGTAACTTGACAACAGAGAGCACTCGGGTGGGTTCTCCCAATAAGCAAAATTCCTAATGATACTCCTCACATTTCTATTGAATCTGAATCCATAATTACTAGCCTCAAATTAAATTAAAATTTTGCTTAGGATACTGAAGTAATTCATTTAAAGATAATAGTTTGGCAAGCATTGTTTTCTTAACAAACAAAAATGAGAAATGCACATTGTGGTCCAGTGAGTCTTTTCCCCCATTTGCTGTTGTAGCCCTTTTTGATCATCCTCTTGTAATGCTACTTTTTGTTTTTCCTCTTGTATTTTCCATCTTATTTCTTCCATAACTGAATCTGTTTCAGTCTCCTCATAGATTGCAGTCCTCAGTGTACATTTCCAGAAAAAGGCTTCATTTGAGGCCTTTTTTCCAGAAAAAGGCTTCATTTGTGGAGATGAATATCCTCTCAGAACGGCTTACTACCACCCCAGTCTATAATCTGTACCTCTTGCTCATTAACCACCCCAACTGTTATTTGTGTGTCAAATCACCATCATATTATAGACCTCCTTGGTGCCAGGTAGTGCCATTCTTTATTCAGTCCTTTAACCACATAAGAAAGCAGTGATTGATTGAAGTTATTGTTTTGTAGTGCTTTCAGAAGTGATCTGGTCTGTGATAAGCTGCATCAGAAAAACTGAACTGTAATCCTTACTCTTCAATGTTAAATCTTTTCTCTTGATCCAAAATCTCAATAGGTGGTGAAATAGTTATGGGAGTATGGTATCAATTCATTAAGATGTTATACTGTATTTTTCACAAAACATGGAGAGAAAGTTGCCCAAACATGCAAATCTCCAAAGAGATGAAGAAAAAACATTCCATTTTCACAAAACCACAGGAATCACTTGTCACAAACCTTTCTAAGTGCCTTAACAGTATGGATTTATCATATTTGTTCATCAAATTAATAATAGGACACAAAGCAACTGATAAGGGAGTTGGTGATTCTGAGTGCACAGGCCGTTGCTCCCTTTTTTTCTTTCATATGTACTGTAAAGGATTCTCCCAATTAGATCTCCAGGGATTTTCTGTTAAAAATCTTTTTTCTTTGTCTTCTCACATCCTAAAGCAAATGGAAACATCACTTACAAGCAAGTTTCTTCAATCTATCAGCATCTACTGCTCAGCAATTTTCTTTAGCATTCAGGGAGAGAACCCTGGTTGTCATCCTAGCGTCCTTTCCAGAATTCATAATAATGGGGTGTTTTTTGTTTTACTGTCACAAAAGGAATTGCATGCGCTTTGTGCAATCAGACATTTGTCCTCATGTTCTTTGATGCTCTTTGATGAGGTTGAAAGCTCTCCTTTGTAAAACAACAACAACACACCCAAACAAAACCAAGCTGGTGAAACAGGTACAAAAGTAGGCACATTCTGATGTAATGACTTGAGCCCACCATTCTGTTATTGAAATGAAGTTAGTAAATGCTTTAGCCTGCTTACTGCAAGAACATAGACTTCTAGTCAAAACACCAGGGCTCAGCTAAACTGTTTAACTTCCATGATCTTCAGATTGTAAAGGAATACATGTGGAATTCAGTTTTGATTCCTGAATGAAATTCCTGCATTTTCAGAAAGTTGCTGTGGAATTACACCAACCAGCTTGCATAGTTATGAATACAAAGGACAGAAAGCCTCAGTGGACAATAGTAGGCCAAAGCCTCTTTTTTGCTTCTTGAAAGAAATGTAAGAATTTTTTGTAAACCATCCAGTACCTCGCTTTGTCTTCAACTGAACACCTTCTTCAGTTGCCTTGCAGAACTCTTCATACCTGACAAGAATTTCATGTGGTACTGAAGAGTGTTCACTCAGTACATTGAGTGTACTCAGTGCATCAAGAAAAGCTGCCAGTTCTCTGAAAACCATATCAGGTATGGGGGTCTCTGCTCTGTGAGTAACTTTCTGAAATGCAAGATTTCAAGCTGACAGGATTTGGTGCCAATGTTTGCATCAGCTGAAATACATATTTGGAATAAATTATTTCAGTGCTCCTGCAACCTGTATTCTAGTTTCCATGATTGCATGGATCTTCTATATTCTTCAAGATAATTCTGCAAAGCTTTAAGGCTAATTGGATATGAAATTCTGTAAGGTGGATGAAAATTACATGTATATCAAAATACATGGGTGCATTTTGCAGTCGCAAAGCCACATGGCTTTTATAGGTCTGATCACACCCACCTGTAGTGTACCTTTAATTTGTAATTGTTACTGTTTGAGAGGTTTTCTTTACTCAGTGATTCAGTAAGCCTGGTGTGGCTGGATATTTGAACAAAGAATAAACCACAACATTAAAATGCAATACAATAAAAATTCAACAATAAAAATGGTAAAATGCAGCCTAAAAGCTTTCTAGAAGCAGAAAAATGAAACCAATTAGTTCATTTTAAAAGACGTTTAAAATATTTTTGGCTCATTTTGTCCCTGGCAAGCTGGGAACGTAAGACCTATCTGCCTAGTTGGGATTGAAAGTTTGTTTGGTGCTTGAACCCAGTTTTGTTGCCAATGCTCAGAACAGTTTTCAGTCATGTTCTTGAAGATGAACAAAAGGCTGCTTATGTGAAATGACATATAATTGAGGATACCCACATAAAATATTGTCAGACTTCATATTTGTATGTTAAATTACCTCATCAGTTGGTTTCCACCATATACCTTCTGACAAACAGAATATATTTTAGAGTGAAGGCAACTTTTAAATAATTACATTGGCGTTCATATTTTATGTATTACAACACATTTCTTCACAAAGGGACCAAACTCCCAGCCATTTGTGTTATAATGTATAATGGTATACTTATACCCCAGGGACACTTAATATGAAGTAAGTGCTATTGAACTCAGTGACTGGGTAGTAGATGCCTGCCTTGTTACTTCACAATAAAAGTATGTTTCATTTACAAAAGCCCATCTGCTGCTGTGGTTGGGAAAATAGGTGTCCTAGGTGGACAAAACGTATGGGTTGTTCTGTTCTTGAGGAAGCTAAATCCTGGACTCTAAAAGTGATTCTGAACTCTCAGATTTTAAGCTATCATTATCTTAATCTAGTCCTGTAATTGGTTGTTTTTACCAGACCCTCTTTGGTATCTTTTTATGCTAATTTTTAAAATTCATTTTCAATAACAATCTTCCAATTAATGACAGATTAAATCAAATCAATCCAAATTACAATAATAACAATACCACCATTTATATATTTCAATTATTAAATTTTTTTGGGGGGGGGGACTTCCCATGTTCCAGATGTCTAGAGATAATCATCCTTATTCTCAGTCTAATTAGTCATTGTTCCTGTGGTTCACATCTTCTGTAGCAAAGTTTTTGTATTGTTAACACACAGGAGGAATTTTTTATTCATCTTATTCTCTGTCCAGTTATTTTGGTGTTCAGTCCTCTTATCTCTCCTTTGTTTGTCAAGTTTTCATTAAAGGCACCGGGCTTTGTTCCAAAAATAGAGTTTATAAATGGCAAGTCAACAAGTTCTCTCTGGTGTCTCTTAATGAGCTGGTGTCCGTATATGTCTGTACAGTGGTACCTTGGGTTAAGAACTTAATTTGTCCTGGAGGTCCGTTCTTAACCTGAAACTGTTCTTAGCCTGAGGTACCACTTTAGCTAATGGGGCCTCCCACTGCTGCTGTGCCACCACCGCGCGATTTCTGTTCTCATCCTGAAGTAAAGTTCTTAACCCGAGGTACTATTTCTGGGTTAGCGGAGTCTGTAACCTGAAGCGTCTGTAACCTAAAGGGTCTGTAACCCGAGGTACCACTGTATATAATGCTGTATTGTAGGGCATGCTTCCCAGCTGTATATTATGTGAGAATTATTTAAATTCCTCCAAGAATAAAAGTACCTCCCCCCTCCCAGCTCCTCCAGGCCCTAGAAGAGCTGGCAGGGATCCAGCGCTCTCCATCCTTCTGCCCACAATTTCTGTCCACAATCATGTATAAAAATAATCCATACAAGCAGATGTATTTTAGAATGAAATACACCCCAAGTTCAAAGGAGCTCTTTTCCATTAGAATCCCCTTTTTTTTGTAACTGCAATAATGATCGCCATTTTCTTTCCATCTTCAGCCTGAGCTGCCATATCTGATCTTATTTTGCCAGCTCTAATTCTAATTAGAGTTCTCCGTTCACGGCTGTGCATCATGCATTCAATTAAAATTTTCACCTCTTGTGTTTCGTTCAATTAATTAAATTCTTTCTGGATGAGCTTCGCCAAATCGTGATGTATATAACAAGTACGGAAAGAGCGGTTGCTCACCTCCTTAGTCCACGTTTCAAGATGAGAGTCCGTTTAAAGTCCAAAGTTCTGCTTTCAACGACTGCATAATTTGACAGTTTTTTCCCTTAATCTCCTCCATCTGGAACATGCTTGTTTTTTGTCCAAATCTTCTTATTTTAGAAAGCAGGTGTCTCCTGCATGCAGGAGTGGCTCTGGAGAGTGCCAGCCATACCGTGCTCTTAGACACAGCGTCCCTGTCGCTTGCACCTTGATGCAAGCCAACAGATCACAGACAATTTGTGGGTCTGTGAGACAGTCCTCCCTCACCTTGGAGAATCTGCCAGGGCTAATTACCCTCATATCAGCCCTGAATTACTGGCACAGCTTGGGTCCATTCATGTGGGAGGCAGCCATTTCCCACAGCAGGAAACCAGAAGTCCGGGTATCTTTAAGTAGAAGGATTCTGGCATCACCTCACATGGGCACTAGAGGGCTACAAAGCTTGTGTTGTATTTAATGTTACATGTGGCTCTAGAAACATTCTGCTTTATCAGGGGCATGGCAGATATTATTGTCATGGTTAGATCATTGTTTACATGAGCACAAGTTGCTGCTCTTGAGTCTGATTAGATTGCCCTCATAGTCCCTTCCAGCAGTACAATCTTATGATTAGATTGGTCCACTTCTAAAAAAAATGTATTGAGCAGTTATGACAACTTCATGATGGACAGCAAGCACAGGACTGAATTTCTTAGCACCTGATTTCCAAAACTAAGAAGGTCACAGCTGTTGTGATAATATCCTGAATTGAACTGTTTGCTGTTGATTCCTCTGACCAGCAGCCCTGATGGAGTCGGGGATCAATGCTTGACTTGCAAAACTGTTGGCTCAAACTCTGCATTTCTGATACTGTGTGATCACACTGTATGTTGTCTGGCAGACATGTAGAACAGTGGATTATCAGAGACTATTGATTCCTAAATGCCATTAGCAGAAAAGGGTGACACCCATTTTCGGTATGTACACTAGTGGCCAAAATTGTGGAAACCTTTTGGAGAAAGTGTATTTCCGAGGTTTGATGGCTCATAACGCGACCTTTTTTGGGGGGGGAGTAGTACCATAAAATTATATATCAATGGAAAGATAATTTAATGAAGAATGTAATGCAACAAAGTCTGTTTAATTATCTGTACTCTATCAAAAGTTATAGCCAAATAACCAGAAAAAGGAGTGTTTAGAGAGCCAATCAGGTGTCATCTTATTTTGGCAATGATGGCTCATAGCACTACTTTTTTTTAACTTTTTTTTTTTTTAGTAATGCCATAAAATTAATATATCAAAGGAAAAATAATTTAATGAAGAATGTAATGCACGTTTTCCAAAAGGTTTCCACAATTTTGGCCAGTACTGTATCTCTTCTCTGTCTGCTTCATGTAGTGAAAAAAGCTTGGATTGATATGAATTAAGAATTTCAGAGCTTTGGCCTCTGTACAGTTTAACTAAAAACATCCTATATACAGCTACAATATTGAGTTTTATTTAGTGTTTGTTTAATATAAGAGCAGCCTTTTAAACATGTCCACAATAGTTAGTGGGCCACAACTTTTTTTAATAACCTCTTTGCCCATACATGTGTGGAATGGAGATACAGATATAGATAGGTATGGGGGATTCTATTGAAGAAGTATCATTTTATATACTCTATATATCTCCTCCTTCAATAGTATCCCTTTTGCTGTGGCCATCCATGGATTAGAGGATTAAGAAAAAGTATGAATGATGGTCTAAAAATATTTTTGTCATGAGTTAACTTCGGAGAAACAATTCTCTTTTCCTCCTACCTTCCCTGACCCAATAAAATACAAAAAAACAACAACTAACATACTTAGACTGACACATATAGCCTAATCATGTATTTACTCAGGAGAAATTCTGTTGTGCCTACTGGGACTTACTCTCAGGTAAACGTGCCTAGGACCTCAACTGCATATGCTTGGAAATTAGCTCCTTTGATCTCAGACTTAGTTCCAAGTAAAGTGTCAGTCTCGTTCTTAGTAAGAGATCAGCAGCTGCACCTTCTTTTAAATACAAAGAAGGGCTTGCCTAACAAATTCAAACATTTCAGTTTCAGGACATGCTGAATGTAAATAATCTAGTACAAGTAATCAAGTGGACAATTTTAGAGTCACAATTGACTACAAAATGCAGCTGCAATATAGCGCTGTTTATGAAACATGCCAAATTGAACGTATTATTCAGTTATGCATTGGTACTGAATCCTTACTAAGTGCTGAACTGAACATGTGTAATGGATTCTGATTTTTTTAAAAGCAGGCTCATATTTCACCTAACTGCAGACATGAGTCTTGATTAGTCCTTATTACCTGAGGACAATTTCTACAGTACTTGCCCCAGGTGACCAGCAGAGTAGTAATTTGCAAGTCTCAGAAAGAGGCATTAGTAGAGTTACTTGATGGAGTGTGTATATTATCAGATTGTGCTTTATCAGGTTATTAATTTCATTTTGAATTTATGGTTTTAAAATGATTTTTTGTCAACAGTAATTAAAATGTTACTGAAAATAGCTCACAGTTTTTATATATCCTTGCTAATTCTAGTTAAATGGCAGTAAAGCAATATCTGGAGAAAACAACTTCACAGACACAATGAGACATCTGTTGTCATCAAGACTGAGTATTTCTGACTGTCCTAATTGCAATTTCAGGCACAGGTGAGTAGATAATATTTAATAGCTATAGTAGTAAAATATTATTTCATAATAAAATCTTAACTGAGAGCTTTCCAAGTTGTGTGTCGCGACACATTAGATTGTTGGCTGCAGTGTGTAGGTGTGTTGTGTGAATGCTCCCCACACTCCTTCCGGTGTTGGAAAGGGGTTAATTTAACCTCTGGTTTGCTAGTAAAACTGAATTACTGTGTTGCAAAATGATTCATGTCTTAAAAGTGTATCACCAACATGAAAAGTTTGGAAAGCTCTGTCTTAAACTTTTGGTGAACCAGTTCCATCTTCCACAAAGGTCTGCCTTCACCTTTGCACTGGAACAGCTAGTCACCATATCTGTGCTGCAGCTCTGTGTCTCTGGCCTTGCTTCATGTCGCCTGTGGGAAACGCTGCAAATCTTCCTGGCTTTTGGACTCTGTCCAAACTTCTCACAGGAAAAACTTTCCACTGGTTGTTTTATGTGTGAATATTTAATTTAATGAAATTGAACAAAATATTGGTGTTGATAATATTATGTTTTGAATTCATGAACAGATGTACTTGTGATGACTGCAGCCTTTCGCATATTCTGATGTGTGGAATCATGGATTCACCAGCTACAGGCGATGTCCATAGTAACCAGCTTCCCCTTCAAATTGATTCTGCTCCCGATTATCTCTCTCAAATGCACTTACGAAGTATATCATCAGGAAGCTCAGGGTCTAGTTCCAGTTCTCCTTTTACTGACCAGCAGATAGACAGACAAAGACTCATCCTTGCAGATAATAGCTCTGGATCACCTTTGTAAGTGTGGCCTTGTTGTTCTTTTGATCATAGTAAAATGTGAAATTTTGAGAACAAAATCTAACAGTAGTGAAAAGAATTTCTTTGTGTGCAGTGGATTTGCTGGGTCCTTACTGCTTTTCCAGTGGCAGTTCCATGTGCTGATGTTGAAGAGGGTGAGCAGCACTTGGCACAGGGCATCGAATGCAAGTTAGAAGACAAAGAAGACGAGACCCTGCTGTAAATATAGAAGCACTGACACATACACTTAAGGCTCTTGTGGACCCCAGCTTTAGAAATACTGTATATTTTTAAACTTGTGATGATAATAATAGCACCTTTATTGTCAATGTACAACCTGTGTACAATGAAGTTAAGCGAGCCTCCCCCCCACAAACACTCAATCTCATTGCACTCTGTGTGCTTGTCGCACAACACGCCAACCCCGAAGGTCAGTTGCACTATATTATTTTCCATTCAGCAGCCTAACAGCCCACGGATATAAACTGTTTTTTAGTCTGTTGGTATGACTGATTATACATCTCCTGCCCGAGGGTAGAAGATTAAAGAGGTGCTGGCTGGGGTGTGAATCGCCCCTGAGAATTTTTCTCGCTCTCCTAAGGCAACAATCCCTTGCGACGTCATCTAGCGGGCTCAGGGGACAGCCCATGATATCATGTGCTGTGTTCACCACCCTCTGTAAAGACTTTTTGTCCGTGGTTGTTCTTTCGCAAGACCTTGAGGAAATGGAGTCTCTGTTGGGCCTTCCTAACCACCTGAGTTATATTGTTTTTCCAAGTGAGGTCTTCACTAAGGTAAACTCCCAGGAATTTAAAGGAAGAGACTCTCTCTACACCCCCCCCCCCGATATACAGCGGGGCTAGTTCCCCTTTCTTCCTCTGAAAGTCCAACACCATCTCCTTTGTCTTGCTAATATTTAGGTGCAAGTTATTCTCTAAGCACCATGTAGATACTTTTGAACCTCCCCCCTGTACGCCGATTCATTTCCACCTGTAATTAGACCCATTATGATCAGCCTGTTCCCAAAAACTGGAACTATCCTGGAATCATGAAATTTGAAACATAGGCTATACTTCTGGCATAATTAAGTGGCGGGCAGAATGGCAGATTTACTCCTGAGCTACTTTAGTTTTTTGGGAGCTGAAACATACTGATCTTTAGGCAAAGTATGGAGAAGCCCCATTCATTATTAACATACAAGAACAAGCCTTCAGACACTGGACTACCAAGGTGATAGTGACAAGGGGTTTGAGCATACCTTGTCCATTCACTTGTGATGGAAGTCCTCTGCTTCACTTTACTTGAGTAAGTACAAGGGGAATGACAATGATGATATCAGAATTAACCCTTTTTCCCACAGCAAAGCTATCCATTATGCTTTTAGGATGTATCATGTCTTTGAATCAATGCTTTTATGGGCTAAAATGCAGTATGGCATCTTTTTAAAATGAAAAATCTGGAGATGCCTTACATGTCGTCTATATTTGGATTTGCACCCAGAGCTTTTATTTCTGTTATAAATTCCAGTGAAATGGCATTAAAATAACAAACACCCAACCCCTATTTCTAGAAGAAAATTACATATTCAAAACCAATGGAAATTGCATTTTACTTTCTTTTCAATGTTCTCTATTGCTTGACCTATTTAGCATGTACAAAAAACCCCCACTTTTCTTCACAGTAATACTGAAAATGAAGATATTTCAGCAGTATCAGAAAAACCTGATATTTATTGTATTAATCACTACGATAATGCTGAGGCTGTCAGAAACATGAATGGGATCCACAGACTGTTAACTGATGGAGTCAAAAACATGGCATTAAAGGCTGAGGTACTGTAATTTTGAAATACATTTTATACATCTATTATTTACATTTATATACCACTGTTCATCTTGGGGGGTCCCAAGGTGGTGGACACATATAGTAGAATCATAAAGCAATTCAGATGTAATTTAAAATCATATTAAACCTAAACTATTTATCTGTCTCCCCAGCAGAGTAGTAACACTAGTAGCAGTTCATCAGTAGCAGATGCTGAAGAAGCAGATGAAGAGAATGGTGGTAATTTACCAAGGGCTCAAGAAGGGGATTTAATGCTTGGAACTAATGTGCGAAGGAAGGATGAAGTGAAAACGGACAGTTCTTTGTCATCATACTCTATTCAGCAGGTAAATCACATTTAGTTCTTAAGAGTAATGTATATGAACCCTGAAACAATGTTCTTCTGGATTTCTTTTTAGTTAGCCAATGATAAATTGTTCAAAAAAAGAGAGAAATCACAGCAGTACTAATAAATAATAAAAAGGTAAAGGTACCCCTGCCCGTACGGGCCAGTCTTGACAGACTCTGGGGTTGTGCGCCCATCTCACTTAAGAGGCCAGGGGCCAGCACTGTCCGGAGACACTTCCGGGTCACGTGGCCAGCGTGACATCGCTGCTCTGGCGAGCCAGAGCCGCACACGGAAACGCCGTTTACCTTCCCGCTGGTAAGCGGTCCCTATTTATCTACTTGCACCCGGAGGTGCTTTCGAACTGCTAGGTTGGCAGGCGCTGGGACCGAGCAGCGGGAGCACACCCCGCCGCGGGGATTCGAACCGCCGACCTTTCGATCGGCAAGCCCTAGGCGCTGAGGCTTTTACCCACAGCGTCACCCGCGTCCCTGGCCACTAATAAATAATATCACATTACAAAATAGTGAAATGCTGCACATAGCTGTATATTTATAATTCAATTTGATATTTTCACCCAAAGTTAGCAATCACTCATTTTCTGGCTCCTCCACCCCTGTTCCCACTCCAGACTTTCAGTGTTTTAAATCATTGTGGTAGTCAGCCATATGAAATTTATCCCCTTCCTTTTTAATAGACAGAACTGCAACTAGGAATCTAGCTAGATAAAATATGATCCTATGGTGTCTGGTTTTCGAGCAGAAAGCTCAGCCTGTCCTCTACCCCGCTGTCCCTCCAAATCCCCTTTGTTCCCCAACCACTTCACTATGGACATGGACAACTACATATACTGCACTACAGCACTGTGTGTTCCAGGGTTTCCACAGCTGGCTGTCAATATCAACATCTGTGCTCCCCCAGTTCCTCCTTTGAACTGTCCTAATGTAATTGCAGAAGGATTTCTTTTCATATATTATAGCAGACCAATCTCTGGTTTTGATGTAATCATAATCCATGCACCCTTAATATTTGCCTTTCTATTTCTTACACCCTCTTGAAGCTTTTGTACAATCATTATCCATGTAGTGTTAGAGTTATAATAGGGTTGTGTTGATATGACTGTATCACACCAGTACTATTTCATCTGGCCTGGCTGTCATTCTGTTTCTTGGTCTGTTTAAAGTGTTGTATTAACATTTAAAACCTAAAAGAGCTTACAACCTGTTACTTGGAAGGTTCACTTCCTCCTGTATATACCTCTTTGGGCCTTTGGATCTTCTTCAGAGCACCTTCTTGTTGGTTGAGAAAGAAAAATTAGGTAAAATAAAAAGAGAATTCCTGGATGCCTAGAACCAGGTTTGGCAAGAGAACCACAGCAGAACATTAAAAACACAAAATGTGTGGCAATGTAAAGTTTGGAAATTTAGGCTGTTAGACCATTTAAACATCCCCATCTAAGTTGCTTCCAAAATTCCCCACCTCCCTTAGCATAGAAAGAGATCGCACATTAGTAAGTTTAAACTTTTATAAGTTTAAAATGCTTTACTTACAATTTTTTTCAAAGATCAGATTCATGTGCTATTTCATACAGCACTTATAAAAGACAGACAGTAAAACTCAGGTTCCAAAGTGGTAAATGTTTCTAAATTATTTGTATAGAAACACTAAGATAGATCCTTAAGCCATGTGATCTTGGCTTGGAGCAACTAGTCCAGACCTCCTTCCTGGTAGGGTTCACATAGTAGAATGTGAGAAAGTGGGATAAAAAAGAGCTTGACAAGGTAAGCAGGAGTGACCTCACTAAGCCTGGCAGAACAGCTTACTCTTATGGTCTTAACTCTTCATGCATTAATTAGACTTAAGCATGTTGGCTATGTGAGACTGATTATCCCACACTTTTTTGGGCATCCCCACCCAGTAAGGGGAAGCAACTAGACAGAAGTTTAGAATTAAAGGTTGTCTAGTTGCACCAACATCCTCTACTCCCCCCACCTGATGTTATTGATATCTGGAAGAATTAATGCTGTAAAGCTCAAGAATGGAATTCCAAGCCTATGTTATTTAATACCAGTAAAGCCTTAGGTTTCAATCCTAAATTAATGGGAGTGCCATTGAACTCAATGGGAGATACTTCAGGGTAAGCATTGGACCATAGCATTAATGTAATTTTCAGGTAAGGAAGTGGACTGCCAGGGTCTGAAAGTAAGATGTATTTCAAGTGCTAGAAGGTATAAGCAGAGCTTTGTTTCTAGATAAAGTGGTGACGGAGCAGCTTCGGTGAGTTCCCACTGAAAAAAACACCCTGGTACAAGTCAGTACGTGAATACATTGACACACAGTTTATAACAGAAACAATTAAGGTGGTTTTAAGCTTGTTGTATTTTATATATTTGAGAGGTGTCATTATTGTCATTTTCTAAAACAATAGATTACATCTAAGATAATTGTTTCCAAAAAATAAATGAAATGTTTCTCTAATTTTGCAGTGTGGTTTACCTTTTGTACCCTCCTTTCATTTATAGCAGATTGATCAAGAACCAGCTTGTTGTGAGTGCCATGTCTGTAAACAGGAAATCTCAGGCCCCTCTTCTTCAGACACTGAAGTGAAATGTCTTCCTGCTGGGCATCAATTTAGGATGCCAGAAAAACCTGCCCATCCTGCTCTTCATCTTTATCCTCATATCCATGGACAAATACCACTTCATACTATTCCTCACTTACCTCCTCCACTAATCCATCCTTCTTTATACACTGCTTCCCCCTTTGCACAAAATAAGGTAAGTCTGTCAAAGTGGCAATCTTCGGGGTTCCAAGATATTTCATGCATCTGTTAAAAATAATTTGCCAGTTCAGAGGTTTTCAACCTTTATTGAGTCCACAGCTCCATTGACCAACTACATTCACTCTGTGGCAGCCCAGTTATGTGATCACTTGCCTGTAGAGCTGGCAGCCTCACATCTGTTTTCAAACACTCTCCCTTGTGGGGTCTTTCTTCAGCCTCCTCTCCCTCTGGGCAGCCACTGCTGCTGCCTCTGGTCTCTGAGCCTCTGCCACCCCCCAAAGAGTGGTGCCTCCTCACACTGCTCCACAGGGGCCTGGGAAAAGGTGCCCCCAGGCTTGGTGCCCCAACGGAGACTGGCCAAAGTTGAACATGAGGACAGCACCTTAGCATGGGAGGCAACAGTGGGCACTACTGGGCCAGCATAGCGGAAAGGTTCCCCTTCAGCACCGAGCACTCAACTCTCACAGACCTTGCACACAGCAAGCACAAGAAAGGTCAGTGCAGTGCCTGCCTGCCTGGCCTCCCACTCCTGGCCTGTCCACTCCAAAGAAAGGGCTATTGGACTGGGTGAGTGGGCTCCCTCTCCTGCCTGCTTGCTTGCTTACTCCAAGGCTGCCTCAGCTCCTGGTAACCAGTACCCCCTGGCCAGCCCCAGAGACACGTTTTTCCAGGGAAGCTTATAGCCAGGACTGCTGCAACAAAGAGCTGTGCAAGACAGAGGCCGGTGTTGCCTGCAGCATCCCCCCCCAACCATCATTCAAGGTACCCCCAGGTGCCGCGACACACTGGTTGAAAACCACTGTGCTAAGTCATTGAACTGTTGTTATCAAATGTCACTACCAAGGAAACAGTAGCCATTAGATGAGAAATTGTCAGTTTTACAAAAATCAGGTACTTGAAGTTTTTTAATCCCAGAGACACATTAAGCTATGAATGAATAACTAAAACATTAAGAAATTAATAAAACATTAGTTTTATATTACCATTACTATTTAAGAGCGCTACAATTATATTTTCCTTACAAAATGTTCTTTAAAAAATGCATTCATGCCTGCATATACAATACAATACACACATGTAGCCAACTGAAAATCATATAGAAAGATGGGGAAAGTAGGTGATCCTTTTGTCTGTGAGAACATTGTGATCCTGGGGATATCCCATCATTGATCATTCCTTGCTCTCTCTAGCCCAGGTGCATGTGTGTGTCACTAACATTTTCATGCCATGTTTCACATTTCCAAAAGCACCGTGGATATCAGTCACAAAACAGCTGCCATATCTAATAGAGCAGAAAAAGAGACATGGCCAGAAAAAGCATTGGTGTGCCCCCATTTTTAAAAAAGGCACCTACAGCAGCCATTACTGTTATTTGCCATAGAAATAAGAGCTTTCTATCTCCTCTCTTTAGAAGGGAAGGGAAATGTTCAGCATTAGCCTTCCGTTAAGTGTGGGTATGTTCAATATATGAGAGGCCAAGCTGGTGCAAAGAGGAAGTGAGTAAGAAGAGCAAACAGTCTCTCATGCATTGTGGATTTTTAAGGGCTGGACCTTCTGTGGGCACCATAAGAGGTACAGTGGGCACACTGCGTCCTGCAGGCACCACATTGGTGACCACTGTGCTAGCCTATTTGAATGGAACAGGCAGTCTTATCCAATGGTAATTGGTGTCATCATTACATATCCCCCAGGAATCTGCTTAGCAGGTTTTCTTAGCTTGGTCTTCTTTGCAGCTGGTAGGACTCCAGCTCCGCAATTCTGCTGTTAAATTCCTTCAATATCAACCACAGGTGCTAATTTGAATCCCTGGGGCCACCAAACAGAAAGTTATACATGACAGCTGAAGCTCTTGTTCAACACCTCAGAGTACATTCCAACATTGTAGAATCAGTTCAGCACATCCATCACTTTATCTGTATTTGATGAAAAGAAGATACAGAGCTGAGCCTCATCAGTTCAGGTGACCTCATTCTGTGTTTTCCTTCCATCCTATAGCTACAAGTGGGCTGCAGCTATGGCCCTGTGGTCTACTGACTATATAGAGATTGAACTGAAATGTAACAGTAAATCATGGTAATGAGGAAGACCTTAGGCTATGAAACAAGAAACTGAAGTTAAGCAAGCAAGCAAGGAAATGCTTTCAAACACCTTGTTGTCATGCTAGAGGGAAGGCTCATGAGCCCAAGGCCTGCATAGGCTCATTCTGGTCATTATAAACTGTGGCATAGCATGATGTCTGAATGCAGCTGTTGTATAATGGTATTTTCAGAGCAACATGACTCTGCATCATTTTCCCTTGTATGTGACTAATAATTTTGGAGTGGATGCAAACAAGCAGAAGACTAATTAGAAAGTACTCTTGTTGTAGGCCCTGGTTCAGAATAATGGAAACAATCAGCAAGCACTCAGTACACCATTCCAAGATAATATCTATCCAAACGGTTTTGGAAGTACCACAGACTGGAAGAGTTCTAAATTTTTAAGCATCTGGGAATCGGAAGTCATGAATGAGAAAAACTGGAATGCCTCCACTTCTTTACAAGAGGAACTTCCTGGTGAGAGTATAATTCTGCTTTACTCTGAAAAGCGGCAATGTGATTCTGGATGTTCTAGTAAGGCCCTTGACTGAATTAGATTTACTGTCTGATTCCAATTGGGACAATAGGAGGGAAAGAGGGATCAAATACAGGTACCCATTTGATTTGTGATATTTACAAATGCACTAGTATTGTCAGAAATCTTTGGGCCTCAGCAATCACTCTTTGGGCGTGATTGCTGACGTGTGGGTCCTTGTTGACCCAGAAGTAATGGGGGGCAGGACAAGGTGCACTCCACTACCGCTTGCAGGGGCCGGAAACAGAACCCCTATGTGAAATTGTCGCTGCTTGTATAGTAAAACTAGTGGACCTGCAAAATGTTGTATTGTAGCTCCTGTATTCCACCCCTATTCTGTTCCCGTTCCCCAGTGAGCCATCATTCTATGGCCGCTGAGCATGCTCAGTTCTCATTGGGCTGCTGGGGTTTCTTTGTCCTAAAATATTTTTGAAGTTCTGCACACGTTAAGGTTTCCCTAAGCCTGTTGATTCCTCTCTTTTGTGCATGGGTTCTGCTGTTTTAACTGCATAAGCAACAGTACTTATAGCCTGAACTTCTTTGTTTTTTTGAGATGGGGAAGAACTCAGGCTCCACATCAAAATGCAATATATTCCTAATGCGTTTGTTTTACCTTCACTTCTGGCTGAAGGTGTTGAATAAAACAAACCAGCATCAAAGACAGGGATTCCGGCTATAGTTTGCTTCTTACCTCATGTACATTTTTTAAAAAGTTCTTTAACATATAAATATGTTGCATCATGGTTCTTTAATAAGAATAGCACAGCCCTCCAATAAATGCTCTGCTATCATATTTTTTAATGTTTTAGTGCTTTATAGATTGTAGTTTAATGGTTTATGGTATAATGAATTTTATTACTGCCTTGGGATGGTTTACACGGTGTTTGTAAATACTAAAAGAGGTTTTGGATAGTGGTTCTGTGTATAAAGCTATTTACCTGAAATTGCTTTTGAGATTACAATGAATTATTACATTACTTAAAGTTTTAAACGGAATAATACCAATTCTAAACATATTTCTGATTATACATATCTGTATTACAGCTGATAGCATGTAAGTCTTTAGCTTTCATTCATCCCAGACATACTCTGTGAACCACCCTGAGACCTCTGGGCTTAGAGCGGTATTTAAAGTGTGTGTGTGTGTGTGTGTGTGTCGCCCTATACCCATCTAGGTGACATTAATGCAATGTTAATCATGCTAAACAACTGAACTAGTTTGTCTCTTTCTTCAATTTAAAGGAAGTGCTGCAGCAGCAGCAGCTCTTTCAGAACTGATACCTAATGTACTTCCCGTAACATCTAGAAATGAAGGAATGGTAATAACTGAGAGCAAAAAGAGGGAAAATATTTTAAAGAAAAAATGTCTGTATCATTGTCAAGATGCGTCTTTTATGGACACTAAAAAAGTAGTGATGGCAACATCTTCAGCAACCTCTTCAGTTTCATGCACTGCTACCACAGTACAGTCAAGCAACAACCAGTTTAAAGTTTCATCTAAAAGATCATCATCACTAGGTAAATATTAAATACACTTGTTATCCTGCTTATTAGCAGCTTACATAAACATTTTTAAGCAGTTACAAGTCATAGAATCATAGAGTTGTCTAGTCCAGTGTTTCCCAACCTTGGGCCTCCAGATGTTTTTGGCCTACAACTCCCATCATCCCTAGCTAGCAAGACCAGTGGTCAGGGATGATGGGAATTGTAGTTCAAAAACAGCTGGAGGCCCAAGGTTGGGAAACACTGGTCTAGTCCAACCACCTGAAATGCAGGAATCTCAGCTCAAGCATCCAAGACATTTGGCCATCCAATCTCTGCTTTAAAACCTCCAAGGAAATACAGTCCACCACCTCCCAAGGGAGACAATTCCCCTGTGACGAGGAGAGTGCTGTTGTGCTAAGGTTCTGCTTACAGAATTCCCATAAGCATCTGCTTGGCCACTGTGAGAAGAAAATGCTGGACTTTGGGCCTTAGAACTGATCCAACTGGTTCTTATTTTCTAACATTTAAATCTCACACAAGAGCTAGCAGAGGAAAAAAAGAAGGGGGCAAACATAAGTAACAAGAAACCTAGAATTGATAGCCAAAGGAAAAAAATGGACAAGAGCAAACCAAAATAAAAGCAGAGCTAAAACAAAAGAGAAACAATTTCAGTTGAACCCAGAAGTTGTTGGAAAGATCTGGTGCTTGACTTTGCATCTAGATCTGACTTTAGTGGGCCTCTCTTGGGAGGGTATGCTAAAGGTTGGCCCCACAACTGAAAAGTCCCTGTTTCTAGTAAATGTCTGCCAATATGAGTCTTCTTTTACAACAACAAATGGAAACACAAGACCCAATCACATCTGAAAACAATACTTGTACTGTACTCTTAAATATCAGTGCATGAAATAGTTAATAACCAAACATACAGATAAACTTTTACAATGTTCTAAACAGAGTACTAGTGAAAGTGCTTTTCATTTACACCCAGGGTTGTTGTTTTTTTAAAGTTTTATGTGTAATTAATTTCTGGTTCTTTGGTATATTTTCTGTGTGAGTTCCATATTAGGTTGGTGATAAGGGAAATGCCTCCTTTCACAACTCCATAACAAGCTTTCTACAAAACACATTACTACTCGCATACCATTACACCAACTTATAGTCTTAACTTTTTATAAATAAAAAAGGAACCATTTAAGTGACAAACAAATATGTAATCTGACAAGACCATCTACACGGCTTGCCAGCTTATCTTTCCCCAGCCCAAAGACTGGATGGCTACCACTTCAGGCTATGCTTGCATTCATATCATCTGCAAACTGTATCCTTATCTGCATCTGCATCTGTATCTGCATCCTTAAAATAATAATCACTTTTAAGATATAGCCTGTAACTAAAAACAGATGCTATAAAAGTGCCAGCAGATCAAAAGTTTCATTCAGCTCATTAGGGGTTACAGTTTGTAAAGTAAAAATCCAATAGGCTTCTTGCTAGCAGAGTAAAATGTGAGGACTTTGCACTTTTTAAGTAGACCAGAAAATTTCCAGAAAATTTGTTCAGTCACTAGAAACCTTGCATTTTCAGGAAAATTATTTTCCAGAAAATGTGTTAGAAGAGCCTCAGTAGTTTCGTTCTGATCTTTGTTCTCTAACCTGTAATCTGAGGATTTCTTCATCTGTCCTATGTTTACAAAAGAGGAATGACACTAAATTGCATAAATTACATTGACTTGCAGTAAAATCTCAATGTAAAACTTTACCATCATTAGGAGTTGTAAATGGTTGAAATGTGGGAATGGAGACAAAAGGAATTTTCTCTGGTGTTCACTCATAGAGCTAAGCATACATAAGTCACAGTATTTGATAGACAGCCTGTCAGATAATTCTGCTTACATGTTCCATTACCATGTGAAAGGCCAATCTTTCTTCCCAAGTTCCTTTCTACGTATATTTCTTATACAGGTTCCTGTTTCCTCCCAAACTCAGAATAAACTAACCCTCTCAGCATCCTCCATAGCCTTTCCCTCTGCTTCTCTACTCTCAGCTGTATGTCAGTCTCCTGTCCCTGCCCAATGCCTCTGCCCCTTGCTGCATCATATGTCTTACAAGATAGCTTTGTAATGTCACCCCCTCTTTCTCTTTCAAACTTGGAATATAGAATTGTGCCCAGAACATTCATAAGTGAAGTTCATTTCAGTTCTCTCTGTGCTGAGAGATACCATCCAACAGGCATGCAAACAAGTGAATTGATTGCGTGAGGCTTTGGCTTTAAGATGCCATTTGGCAATTATTTTAAATTACAAATATTTATTAAAATGCCTCTTTTAAAAACCAACTGTTTGTGCAATATTTTATCCATGGTTCCATTTTTTTTTAAAAAAACTAGAATATAAATTCTATTCAAATTTCAGAAATGACTGCCAATGAAATGAAGACATTGTTAACATTGAGAATATGAGGTAACTTTTCTTTCTTGTATTTAGGTGATGTATTCCACAATATCAGTTCAGAGGATCACAGATGTTCTGCATTGGCTGCACCTCAAAATCCCACAAATTTTGTGCCACTTCCTTTCCTTTCTCCTGTGGTGCTTCCTCCAGCTTCTACTCCCCATCTGCCAAGTCCTAATGCTTCATCTTTCTCCAGAGTTACCACAACTGCACCCAGCTTTGTGGATTCCCATTCAGGTCTTTATCCCATGACAGTTCCACCTCTTTCAACCACAGAGAGCTTAATTAGTGCTCCATCAAGTGTTTGCAGGTGAGATTTTGTTTGTCTTTACATTTTTATTTAAAAATAGAAATTAAAAAACCACAACATGGCCAAAAGATGTGATTAATACTTGGACGCCGAGACCATATAACACTGGTCCTGAAAGACCTACATTGGCTCCCAGTACGTTTCCAAGCACAGTGAGGTTACAGGGAACCAGGCAGAGGGCCTTCTTGGTGGTGGTGCCCGCCCTGTGGAATGCCCTCCCATCAGATATCAAGGAAATACAGTGGTACCTCGGGTTACATACGGTTCAGGTTACAGACGCATCAGGTTACAGACTCCGCTAACCCAGAAATAGTGCTTCAGGTTAAGAACTTTGCTTCAGGATGAGAACAGAAATCTGGCTGCGGCGGCGCGGCGGCAGCAGGAGGCCCCATTAGCTAAAGTGGTGCTTCAGGTTAAGAACAGTTTCAGGTTAAGAACGGACCTCCGGAACGAATTAATTACTTAACCCGAGGTACCACTGTAAACAACTGTCTGACTTTTTGTTGTTGTTGTTGTTTAGTCGTTTAGTCGTGTCCGACTCTTCGTGACCCCATGGACCAGAGAACGCCAGGGACTCCTGTCCTCCACTGCCCCCCGCAGCTTGGTCAGACTCATGCTGGTAACCTCGAAAACACTATCCAACCATCTCGTCCTCTGTCGCCCCCTTCTCCTTGTGCCCTCCATCTTTCCCAACATCAGGGTCTTCTCCAGGGAGTCTTCTCTTCTCATGAGGTGGCCAAAGTACTGGAGCCTCAGCTTCAGGATCTGTCCTTCCAATCTAAAAGCAGCCCTGTTTAGGGAGGTTTTTAAAGTTTGATGTTTTATTGTGCTTTTAATTCTGTTGGGAGCCGCCCAGAGTGGCTGAGGAAACCCAGCCAGATGGGCAGCGTATAAATAATAAATTATTGTTATTGTTATTATTATTATTCTCAGTGCCTTTAGAATTTATTTGCTTGTTAATTCATTGGTTTTGTAAAAAAATTTTTTATTAGTTTTCCAATATTATTCCAATAATAGCCACATTATACCAATACCAATTCATATCCAATTAATACAGTTATTAATGCAGATTGTTCAAATCCCAAATCATACATTTTAATTAAAGTGCCCCCCACGTGCTAGATTTGATGGCTTCCTGATTTTATTTTATTTTATGTGTTCCAAAATCTCGCTAATTTCAGTTACATTCCAGTTATAATGATAACCCCTTATAAAACAGCTGCAATCTTAATGATTTCTATTCATATTGTTACATTCAATAATTTATAAAACTTCAGGTGAGGAACTTGTAAGTGTTGTCATTGTTCTTTCCTGCATGTGGCAATTACTTTGTCCAGTATGTTTCTTCTTGTTCATATATGATGCTATGTCTTTCTTTCCTCCAACTGTTGCCGTTACCCATCATGATTTGGGTGGAGCTGTTGTTCCATTGTTTTCCAGAAGTCTCTGCATTGCTATTCGTTGCTTTGCACAGAGAACACAAACAGCAGCTTCCTGGAGCCTCTCTGTCCCAGTAAATAAACTGTTCTTGCCATTTTTTTCTCAGCTTGGGAAGAGTGGTATGTGATTCCTTACAGCTGAGAATTTATGGCTAATTATCCTTCAAAGTTACATTAAATTCAAGTCTTCTCCGTCTTTTTTCCACTTTCCTTTGTAGCTAGTAGAGGGTGGGTGAGGTTGGCTTTATATTTCCAACATAGTCCTTCCTTTTATTTCAGGTCACACACAGTTTCCATTTTTGTTGTTAAATTCCATTTTAATAATCCAGTTTCTTCCAACCTCACTTGTACATTTATAATTTTTACTTGCATTCCGAGGAGGGTTGCCAAATCATAAATATATATATATATATTTTTAATAAGCCAGCCATGGGCTCCCCTCCTTCCACCATCTCTGGCACCGAATGAAATATTAGCTGCTCAGTTCATTCCTTTAATCCATGCAGCTGGGTTGTCCTACAGTTTGTAAACTCATCTCTTCTGGCACACGTCTGTACTTTAATCTCCAATTAAAATTCAATTAGCAGGCTAACCTCTGCTTCCAGGAATGGAGTCAGGGGGTTTCGGTGTTGTAGAAAACTTGCAGCTGAGGTTCTTCCTTGGATGAGCAGCCAAAACCTCTACCAGGAAAGAGAGTCAGGACAAAACGGATAGGTACAACACCTAATTTATTTCAGCTGAAATAGCCAGTCCTCTCTGGTTCACACCACAAGGAGAGATTGACAATTGAGCAAACAGCAAAGCAATTTCTTATAGGGTCTGCAAAACAAGCTGCAATCATCAAGAGGGTTGACCAAGAGGAAACATTTGTTGCTTGCAAAGGGTACCTTCTTCAAAATTGGCAAAAACAAGTCTTGTGGTTTCTTGCTACTGAAGCTTGCTAAAGAAACAGTTTCATCTGTCATCTATTTTTAAATAAAAACTTGATTAAGCTTGTGAAACTAACAGGGTCACTCAAAAGAGTAAAATGGATTTTAGAAATAAATTATGACTGTTCTTATGTCAAGCAAGCTTTGTTATATAAAAGCTGAAGGCAAGGTTAATTCTCAGTTAGCATTTATGTCTTACTTCACTAACATCGACAGATGGAGTGCTCCTGCACCCAGTGCCTTTGCCTGCCTTCGCATTGCCTGGGAAGTGAGTGCCAAACCACAGGGCAAACTGCGGGTGAAAAAGCCTGTTCCTCCCAAACCCTGAGAGGAATGCAGAAAACAGTTTAACCCCCACCATTCTCTTTCATCTTCATCTGCGACTCCCATGATGTTGAGGGAGGATCTATTCCTGGCGCAGAACGGAAAAGGAAGCCGTTAATTCATTGTTGTTATTGTTAATTATAATTTAATAACAACATCATCCTATGATTCTCAAATCAGTTAAACCCACAGTGTTAGTACAAGTAACCATATAACATTTGTTCTTTGCCCTAATTAAAAAGCAAGATAAATGTGTCAGAGCTGCTGCTATGGTATGAAATTGCTGATCTATATATTGATTCATTCCTTACGTTCTTTATATTTTTATCCCACAATTTTTCTTAGAAAAGCATCACGGTAGCTAAAAATACAGAACCCTAATCAAATAAACCCATTCCAACATTGCTAAAACTCATGTAAAATTAATAAGACCAGCCAAAATATGTAGCAGTGTTGTACCCAAAAAGTGGTTGAAATCCATATTAATTATTTTTCTATCCATTTGAATTCCCTTTTTCTTTATCTTGAGGTATATCCCTAATATCTGGCTACAAATATCTGAGTCCCTAATGGACTCTGCATTCTTCACACCATTTCAGCTGTTAAGTACAAAAGACTTGCCTTCCAGCTGTTAGCAAGCTTACTCAGGAAATGTGTGTAAACACATCGGCAGGCTACTTCAGGGAATAAGCTCTTGTGAACATGAATGCTTAGAGGAATTTGCTCAAATAGGGGAATACTGTTCTCAATGCATCCCTGGTCATATTCCAGACTGATGTCAGTCTGGTGGAGAATGGTCCTGCTAACATACAAAAAGAATTCCAAGGATCCAGTGGCATGGGTAACATTTAGAATATTTAGTCTGGGGAAGTGATGTGCCCTTGTAAGGTACTCAGGGAGAAATAGAAACGAGCCCACAAATAAACTTCTTTAGAAAAATTGAAACTACTTAAACAGCAATTATGAGGCTTTCGCAGAAAGTGGGGTGGGTGGGAGAAGGAGGGATAGTGAGGTCAATTGGTACCACTGCTGTGCAGTTCAGCTTTGACTTGGACAAAATGGGAATAGTTGCAGTAGCGTTCCTGACACTGGACAATTCGGATAGATAAGGGTTCACTGAGCTGGTCTCAGAGGTGGTGTGGAGGACTCCCAGGCGGCTGGTTCTGAGAGACTTCAACATCCATGCTGAGGCGACTAGCTGTGGGGTGGCTCAGGACTTCATGACCGCCATGACGACAGTGGGACTGGCCCAACACATGGCAGGCCGCACTCTGGAACTTGTATTCTCAATGGGGCAGGAAGAGGGTGATATGAAAGTGGGCGATATTGACATCAGTCCCTTGCCATGGTGAGATCACTTTTTGTTGAGATTTAGCTTTCAGCACCTTTTCTCTGCAGAGGCAGGAGGACCTAATCGGATGCTCTGTCCTTGAGGGATGATCCATTGAGTTTCCATACAGTTCAGGGGTTTTTCCAGCGGTTGACCCCTGGAACATACAAATGGCTCAGGCCATTGATACGATTACCCCTGAGCACCCTCTCCCACTTGATTCTTTGGTATATTCCAGAGCATAGAACAAGGAAACAAGCTGGGAAGCAGCTTGAACATGTGTGGAGGAAAGATCTGATTGAATGCAGTCTAACGCTGGTGAGGGCTAATCACTGAGCTAACCTGGTGGCAAAGAAGGCAGACTTTGTTGCCTCCATTGCATCCTCATTGTGCCATCTGGCGGAGCTTTTCTGGGTAGTGCAGGGCCACTTACAGTCTGACCCAAAGGAGGTGGCAGAACGGAGGGCAGCTTGCTGTAACTTGTTTACAAAGTATTTGGAGGATAAAACCCCTTGCATCCACTATGACCTTGACTATGCTGTTATATCAAATGAATCTCAAAGGGTGTCCAGGGCACTGTCAGGTCTTGTTGTGCTGGATGAGTTTCAGTTAGTAAGACTGGAGGATGTGGACAAGGGGTTCATGCTCTGGACCATTGCCCCTCCTGCCTGATAAAAACTATTAGGTAGGGGACAGCTGGGTAGGCCAGGGGGGTGATTAATGCCTGCCTGCAGTGGTGAAACCACTCCTCAAGAAACCCTCCCTGGATTCGGAAAATTAAGTGACTACTGACCGGTTGGGCTTCGTTTTGTATTTTTCTGTTGTGATCCGCCCTGTGATCTTTGAATGAAGGGCACTGTACAAATAGGGTTTGAGGAGAAGGAGGTTATTTGCTTATCCTTTCACTTGCACGTTGATGGAATGTGAGAGAAAGGACCATGATTTCAGGATACAAGACACACAGTTCAGGGAAGGGATTTGGGATTGGTGGAAAGCAGCAGTACAACTTGGGAACAAAGAGAGAGCAGTGTGTCTGTCTGGGGTCAAGCATTTATAGACATGTTGTAACAAAAGGTTTTGTGAAATCAGGGGTGCCGACTTGGGTCCCAGATTATGGGTGCCCAGTGGCACCCGCAGCATAACATGACATCATGACGTCATGTTATGATGCCGAAGCCACAGCTGTGCTTCCAGGGCCTTCCAGGGCCTTGAAGGTCACACTGGAGGCCTTGTGAGATCTCTGACACAACCTCCGGTTTATACTGGAAATCGTGTTCAGAGACCTGGCAGGGCCTTAGATGTTGCTTCCGAGACCTCGCGGGGCCTCACGGCTTCCGGCGGTTTCTTTTATTTTTTTTATTTTTTTATTATTTTCATTATTACTTGGGCAAAATCACATTCAAATATACATTTCCACTGTTAATATCTTTCTTTTAATTAAAACATTCAATGACTTCTCTTCTTCCCCTTCCCTGGTTCCTTTTATTCTTCCCACCATTCCTGCATTATCTTACATATCCATTTAGTTCCCTTCCTCCCTTTATTCTTCCCTTATTATATATTATACTGTTGAATTTACCTTAATCCTGCTAGCATTTTCACTCATTTACAGTTATTTTCCAAATGCTCCACACAAAAATTCAACTACCGTATTTTTCCTTCTATAACACGCAGATTTTTTCTCCTAAAAAGGAAGGGGAAATGTCTGTGCGTGTTATTGAGCGAATGTGTGGTCCCTGGAGCCAAATGGCGCGAGGGGAGGCAAAAAAAATCAGGCAAAAATCAAATCGCGTGTCTCAGAGAAGGGAAACCTGAAAAGAGGAAGCGGCTGCTTTCCTGCATTCTGCCTCAGGGTTTTACTGCCCACCCACCTCTGTTTCCTTGCTGTGTTTGCTCAAACGGAACAAAGAGCAGGGAAAGCCCCTCCCCTCCAGGCAAGCAGAGGGGAAAGCAGAGTGTCGTCTCTGTGCTCCGTGCTGCTGAAAACATGCAGGAGGGAGAGAGAGAGAGAGAGAGCGCGCGCGCGCGAGAGCTGGCTGGCTTGGGTGGGTAGGTGAGGGAAAACTTGCCTTCCTTTCCTCCCTCCCGTTATACCCCTCTCCTGCATTCTTAGCCAGCTGCTTCTCTGCACACCCCTCTCGTGCTCCTTGTCCGTTCTGTGTTTTTCCTTCCCTCCCCACTTAAAATGTGGTTAAAAAGCATGGATCCACATGGATCCTCAGGATCTTTGCATTGGGTCAGCCCAAATTCACCATCAGATCACATAGCATGTCCATGGCTACAGCCTGCCGCCCAAAAATCACGCACCCACTGTTGCCTGGGGCTGCAGTGGTGCAAAAACGTGGTTAAAAAGCATGGATCTACATGGATCCTCAGGATCTTTGCATTCGGTCAGCCCAAATTCACCATCAGATCACATAGCATGTCCATGGCTACAGCCTGCCCCCCAAAAATCACGCACCCACTGTTGCCTGGGGCTGCAGTGGTGCAAAAACGTGGTTACAAAGCATGGATCCAGAGGGATTCTCAGGATTTTTGCATTGGGTCACCCCAAATTCACCATCAGATCACATGTCTGTGACCACAGCATGAAGCACAAAAATGATACATCCACTGTTTCATTCAGAATGTTTTTTCCCTTGTTTTCCTCCTCTAAAAATGATGTGCGTGTTATGGTCAGGTGCGTGTTATAGAGCAAAAAATACGGTACTCTTTGTATGCTAGATCTTCTTGCTCTCTTATTTTACTTGTTAGACCTGCTAACTCTGCATATTCTATCATTTTAATTGCCAATTCTCTTTATCAGGGACTTTATTAGTCGCTTCCATGGCTTCGCGGGGTCTTGTACGTCACTTCAGAGGTCGCTACAGGCCTCCAACACGACTTCTGGTAGAAACCAGAAGTTGCATCGGAGCCACGTGGTGGGGGTGCTCAGCACCCACAAAAAAATTGTGGGTGCCCTGGCACCCAGAGCCCCCTAAAGTTGGCATCAGTGTATAGAATAGGACCCACTTCATCATATGCATGGAGTATTATACTTGGTTGATTGTTTTCCTGTTGCTTTCTAGACTGATTTAAGAAACTGGGTTAAAATATCCGTTTTCTGCTTTATTGTAGTGATCCTGACTGTGAAGGCCATCACTGTGAGAACAGCCGTGTATATAACCATCAACCGTATGATGGTGAGGAGAGCCAAGATGAAGATAGCTGCTCAGAGCATAGCTCGAGTACCTCAACATCCACAAACCAAAAAGAAGGAAAATACTGTGACTGTTGCTACTGTGAATTCTTTGGTCATGGAGGAGTAAGTAATCCACCTCAGATTTTATTTTTAGGTGCTGCCACTTGCATTTCACTATACTGTTGCTTTGGCATTGCAAAACATACTGAATTAACTGCTGTTGCCAGACTTAATTAACTACCATATTTTTCCATGTATAAGATGACCCCTATTTTTTGAGCCCAAAATTCAGAAATAAATAATGGCAACATTCCGTGTATCAGATGACCCCCAGTTTTAAACTTTAAAAATTTGGGGGGAAATATAGTCTTATACACAGAAAAATACAGTAATTCCCACTTCATGTTAGGCATTGTGGAGAGTCAACAGCAGGGGGAGAGACTCACTGCTTCTGAACAGAAGGTCTGAGGCTGAATTCCTGGTTTCCCCAGAGAGGACTAGGACAAGCTCTTATCTCAAGAGCCACTGCCAGTCAGTGTAGACAGTGCTGAGCTAGATGGGCCAGTGGTCTGACTGGGTATAAGACGTCTTCCTGTGTTCCAAAGTCAGATGGATAAATGCATGGGTTTTATCTGCATCAAAAGACTTGACGTGGCATGTTGGTCCTTTCCTATTCCTTAGCTTAGCTTGTTCTCCCCCTCTAAAACAAGTTGCGTCCTATGGTCGGGTGCGTCTTATAGAGCGAAAAATACGGTAACTTTAAATTTAAAGTTTTGAAAATTACAGTAGTACCTTAGTTCTCGAACATTTTGGCTCCCAAACACTGCAAACCCAGAAGTGGCTGTTCTGGTCCTACAGCAAATCAGAAGCTGTGCTTTCATTTCTGATCGTTTTGGAAGTCGAACGGACTTCTGGAATGGATTCCGTTCAACTTCCAAGGTTCAACTGTAGTTGTAAATACATGTTTGAATTATATATTTTGTTCCAAAAACTAAAAGTATTTCTCTGTGTTGCCTTCCAACTCTTAACCTCAAAATTTCACTCAGTTTGAGCAATTAGCTGTTTCCCATACTCTTGTGATCCAAATTTTATAGGCATTCATGGATTTCTGACATTTTTAGCTCTAACAAATTTTGCAGTTGTTAGCAAATGCATTGTTAGGGCAGCATAAATTTCTGTTACATACATTTTGACGTTCCAACAATTGAATCTTAGCATATGTAAATTTAAGGTAAAGGTAAAGGTAAAGGTACCCCTGCCCGTACGGGCCAGTCTTGATAGACTCTGGGGTTGTGCGCCCATCTCACTTAAGAGGCCAGGGGCCAGCGCTGTCCGGAGACACTTCCGGGTCACGTGGCCAGCGTGACATCGCTGCTCTGGCCAGAGCCAGAGCCGCACACGGAAACGCCATTTACCTTCCCGCTGGTAAGCGGTCCCTATTTATCTACTTGTACCCGGAGGTGCTTTCGAACTGCTAGGTTGGCAGGCGCTGGGACCGAGCAGCGGGAGCGCACCCCGCCGCAGGGATTCGAACCGCCGACCTTTCGATCGGCAAGCCCTAGGCGCTGAGGCTTTAACCCACAGCGCCACCTGCGTCCCTCCTATATGTAAATTTACATGGAGCTTAATGTCTGGCCTGAAGTATTTTCTTACAACACTTGTGATCATTATGGTAGAGTCCTCTTCAGGCATGAATGATCACCTTCAGAGGCAACATGAGTAGAGGAAGCCTGCAGGGTTGGATGTCTCTACAGCTGCCACCTGTGCTGATTAGAGCTCCTAACCTGGGCAGTCAAGCCATGCTGGGCCGCCCTTAAGGGCCTGGAAGGAGTTGTGCAGCTCTGCCCATGCTGCCTCTTAAGCCTGATTATTTGTGTTTTGCAAAGTTCTTCTATATGGACATCTTTTTAACTGCCTTTGTTTCTGATTGCTAAAATTCAAGTGATTTTTCAGTATTTACTATGAGTTTATAAATTTTCTGTTAGCCACCAGCAGCACCAACTAGTAGGAATTATGCTGAAATGAGAGAAAAACTTCGCTTACGTCTAACAAAGAAGAAAGAGGGACAACCCAGGCAACCAGAGCTGATACAAGATAGGGAAAGTGTTGTTGATCATCGAAAAGTAGAGGACTTGCTGCAGTTTATAAACAGCCCTGAGACTAAGCCAGTAAGCAGCTCACGGACAGCCAAAAGAGCAAGGCATAAGCAAAAAAAGGTAAGCCTAGACTTGTATTTGAGGTAGCCATTTATTGAAAGGCATGAAAATGAGCTACTCAAGGTGTTTCAGTGGTGATAATACTATTTTTAAGATGTTTCACAAAATTATTTTCAGAGATGACTTTTGGGTGTTAAGTTTTTAACTCTTGTTGCGTTGTTACTTTTTGTTTTTATTAGTAGATTGTTTAAACTGTTGTTGTTGTTGCTGTTAAAAGCCACTTTGGACTCTTTTTGGAGAGCAAACTGTGTTCAAATGCTTTATGCCCCTGACCATAAAGTCCAGTCGTGGACGACTATGGGGTTGTGTGCTCTATAGACCAAGGGAGCCGGTGTACAGCTTCCGGGTCATGTAGCCAGCATGACTAAGCCGCTTCTGGCGAACCAGAGCAGCGCACGGAAATGCCATTTACCTTCCCACTGGAGTGGTACCTATTTATCTACTTGCACTTTGACGTGCTTTCGAACTGCTAGGTGGGCAGGAATATCTAAGTAGACTAAATGAAATTAATGAACATAACTAAGTTAGGTCCATTAATATCAACAGTTCTACTCTCAGTAAAATTTAGTTGAATCGCAGCCAGTGTGTGCTATATGAGCTATATCAAAACTATATTTCTGTATCTCCAGGAAGAATTAAATACAGCGCTGAGCAGATTTCCTGATGGAAAATGTTTGCTCCATGTGCTGCTTTGAGGGCTTTCCCACCTAACCTGAGACAATTGGGGGAGGGGGAGGGAGAGAAGGTCCTCTTGCACTAGTTGAAGTCCTTGCATGGGCTTCTTCTGGTGTGATCAGTTAGTTGAATCCAGCCCTACATCAACTTACGTTTTTGGAATCTTCATGCCATTGTAAGAAAGGTAAACTGTTGTCTTCCCAGTTAAAAGAAAAGGCCCACATTGAAACCAAAGCTAGAGAAAAGGAACATCATCAGCTACTAGAACAGCAACAGCAAGAAGATAGAGGGGCACAACAACTACAAGAGTTACAACACATTAAGAAAAAGAAGAAAGAGAGAACCAGCATAAACTGCCAACAAGTACAGGTGCATACTCAGAATTGTCAAGTAATGATGAAGCCTTCCCCTGACATCCCAGAAAACATTCAGAATGAATTCCTTGATGAAATAGAAACATCATCTGAATCACTGTCTAAACATGCAGATCATGTTGAACAGGGGCCAGTTTATGAAAAGTGCTTTGACCCATCAAATCCAATAAATGGTAGAGACTCAAAATTGCTTTTCAATACAGAGATGACTGTGAAATCACATGAACCCCTTTCTTTGCTTCTTAACATAATGCATCACCACACAGAAGATAACAACAAAGAGCAGATAACACAAATAAATGATCTGTTTTCTCAACGATTGAAAAAGTCTTCCAAAGCAACTGATATACAGACTCCACCTAAAATAAAAAACAAAATAAATTCTAAAATAAAAGTGGCAGAACTTCAGTCACTTGCCGTCTCCAAAAAAGAGGAGAAAAAAGTAAGCACAAATAAAGCAAAGCAAATTAATCCTGTGACAAAGTCACCTTTTGTGAGAGGCTCCTTATTTCCAAATGAACAGCTGCATAATAAGCTTCTACTACAAGAATCTCCACAGCCAAAAGGCAAGAGCAAGAAAAATAAGAAAAAGAAAAGTGACAAAGGGAACTCCTCAATTGGTAAGCCTCTATTTCATTAGCTAGTTGTGTATTTTAAATAGTTTAATGCTTCCAAAACATCTCTGGTCACATTGAGGACTATCTGAAATAATCCTGAAACTGAGAAGTCGCCTCCTGTGCTTAGTTGAGAAGTGCTGTAGCTCAGGGGTAGAGTACATGATTTGCATGGGAAATATCCCTGCTTCACCCCCTGTCATCTCCAGGTGGGGCTGAGAAAGGCCTCTCTCTCACACCGCAAAGATCCTCAGCAAGTCAGTGCAGACAATACTAAATTAGATGGACCTGATGGTCTGACTCATTACAAGGCAGCGTCGTATGTGTACAACAGTCTCTTTTTTATGAAATTATATCTTGTGCAACACACAAGCACACCCCCAGTGCATAGGCACCAACTTTTAAAAAAGAACAACACAATCTGGCTTCCCTCCTCTCTCATTCATACTCCATTCAGCAACTAAGCTTGAAAAAAGCATATGAGAATTTCTTTTCCTAGCCTTAATTGCTGGTGGATGGGGCTGTGATTTTCATGGAGATTGCAGCTGGGGCAAGGGAAAGGGAATTTCTCCAGGTGCAATCTTCATGCAGATTCCCACTCACCCCATTCTTGAAAACAGCCTTCCATTGACATAAATAGCTGTTTTCAAGCTTATTTGTCACCCGGGGGTGGGGTGATTTTTGGTGGGGAAATTGTGGCACATGAGGAAAGAGGAGTCAGCTTTTCCCTCCAGTGCTGCAGTTGCACTTGAACATAGTTTTCTGCTGGCCCTAACAGAAAATTCCTGCTGTGGCAGAGAATACCTGGCAAAATGGGAAGACTCCGCACACCAGAGTTACCTAATAGGTTGGTGGCTCCCCACCTCTGCCTTAGGGTGCCTCTTGCTGGCCCTATTTCAGTGGTCACTGGTCACGTTACAGAAGCCCCCAACTTAAACTTAAGAATGTGGCTAAGTTCTAAAGACCAAAGTTCTTAAATATCCTATACCAGATTAAAAAGCTTAATTACTTCAGGTTGCATGTTTCCATTTGTTTCCTTGGGAAAAGAGGTAATTGAAAATAATCTTGTTTTTAACAATGTGTTTTTTGCAGATGATGTGTTTTTGCCCAAAGATGTTGACCTAGACAGTGTGGAAATGGATGAAACTGAGCGGGAAGTTGAACATTTTAAAAGGTAAGTAAGTGCCATATGGCTGTCTTGTTGCTATTATGGCCCAAATAAAAACTCCCAACTGGTTTTAGGCATAGCTAAATAGCATCTAGGGTTGCATTCTGTTGAGGTATGCTTGTGCCCAGGCAGCACTCTCTACTGGTGGAACAAAGTGTTCAGGGCATTGATACTGCGATCAACTAAAAAGTGCGCTAGACAGGCAACAAATGGAAGTGGTAGATTGAGCTTCTGGGGGCCTGGATCACAAGCTGTGTTTACTTGCCTTAAAATAAGGACAAACATCCTTACAACAGAAGGTAGGTTAAGAACTTCAGCTAGATCTCTGGGCCGTTTGAAGTAGATCAGCTAAGCTTTGTGATTCTCAAATGTCTAAAATAGCAGCAACTAAGAAGCTCCCTTCACCTTGCAAAAGAAAAAAAAAGAGGTTTGCTGGGAAATAATGCCTTGGTGGGTGGGAAAAGGAGTGGATTTTTTCCATAAAATAACTTGTGGCCTTTATTGTGGCACTGATAACAAATTCTGGGCAGAACTTGCAGGCAGAAGTCTCCATGTTGATTCTTAGCAGCTCAGGCAAGTGAACACATACTGTTTTGTACCAGTTGGTGACTCTTGGGGTTGTAGTACAGTGGTACCTTGGTTCTCAAACTTAATCCATTCCGGAAGTCCATTCCAAAACCAAAGCGTTCCAAAACCAAGGCACACTTTTCCATAGAAAGTAATGCAAAACAGATTGATCCATTCTAGACTTTTAAAAACAACCCCTAAAACAGAAATTTAACATGAATTTTGCTATCTAACAAGACCATTGATCCATAAAATGAAAGAAATAATCAATGTTCTGTACTATAAAATAAATAAGACAGTAGTGTAGATGATAAATATTAAAATTAATTATTTTCCTTACCTGCACATGATAGTCATTGTTTGGATGGAGGGCTTTTATCCATTTCCGCAGTCACACAATCAATCAATCATAAAACGAAAAACAAGCCAGTCACAAAAATGAAAAAGCCACAAAAACGCAAAAAATAGCAAAAACAAAAGCACCAAATATCACCTCAGAACACTGCAATCAGAAACGGAAGGCTTTAATTACAATGGGGGGGATCCAGATGAGTGGCGCAAGGGCAGACGTGAGGGAAAAAAAGGCTTAATTACTATGCGGGGGGCTGAAATTTGCTGTGCAACAGTAAAAACGGATGCTCAGGAGCACATTTGGCTTCCGGGGCAAAGTTCGAAAACCAGAACACCTACTTCCGGGTTTGCAGCATTCGGGTTCTGAATTGTTCTGGAACTAAGCTGTTCAAAAACCAAGGTACCACTGTATTTAAAGCACAGTAGATCCTGCAAGCCTGAGATGTGCCCACCCGTGCCTTACAGTTTCAACTGAGGTGTTCTCATCATAAATCTTGTGAAGGCTCAACGTTTTTCTCTGCCCAAACTTGCAAGATGCTCTAAGACTATTTCATATTCTTGCAACAGGGGAAACACTAGCTCCCTCCTTTCAGAGGTTCTAGGTCATTGGGTGAATGTGGTGTACAAAACATCATTTTGGTAACACCCACCCAGAGACAGCAGGGGGCAGGATCCTTGCATTGTAGGGGGTAGGACTAGATGGCCCTTGGGTGCCTTTCAACTCTGCAGTTCTATGATTCCATGTCATACTCCATCCATTAGTGCAGCCATTCCTCTTATTCATGCATCCATGAGGCCCATCTCTTCACCATCCAGCCCCCACCACCTCTCAGCCACCCACACATGGGTACATGAATACATGCATGCATTTATTCTCTTATCTATCAACACACCCTTCTAATATATAAATAGACACTTGCTTCCCATACAAAAACAGACATTAAATGCTTGACCAGTAGAGTTTGAAGTCAATTTTATTATTCTTTTATTTTATTTATGAATCACTTTCCATGAAACATCCTCGATCGATTTAACAATAAAAACATATATAGAAATCAACTTGAAGGCCAAAATAGATACAGACTGACATCAAAATCCCCACTTTTTTTAAAAAAAAAAAAGCACGGTGTCTCTTTTTTAACATCTGAGATGCCACAAGCTGTTACTAGTCATCTCAGACCTTATTTCAATTTAGATTATTCTACTAATTCACTTAGAATTAGGCTAAAAATATTGTTCAACATATTGAAAGTTTTCCCTTCTGACTTTCAACAGATTAAGACTTCTCATTATAATACATGTCAACCATTGCTGAGTTCTTTTTATTTTCATCTGTTATTTTGTTAGTAGCATTTAGTAACATTTTTATTTTAAAAAGTGGGTCAGTATCTCTTAGGAGTCTTCCCAGATTTGCCGCCACTGATGAAACTGTGCATAAGTTTCCAGTGTAGCAGCCTTCTTTTCTAAGCAGCTAGAAGGACTCATAAAATAAAAATGCTCCCCTTCTTACTTTCTGTGAAAGGCTTATGGGTTCAGCTCCATTTAGTACATGTGAATACTTTGCTTTTTAACTACAAAGCACACTTTATTCACAAGTAGCCCATAACTTCAGTTCTCTGCACTGTTACACAACACCTCTGCAGAAACAGAGAATGGACAAACTAAAACTCGCAAAGCAGAAACCTACCCTAGTAACTACTTTTATATATTACAGCAAATGAGAGGGTGGCCGCATATGCCCACTGCTGTATTGTTCAGTCTTTCCATTTCTGTAATACCAAATCTGGCTGAATCGAAAAATACAAATATTTTCATCCCACATGTGTTAACCATGCACCTTCTTGATATATGTTTTTTTCCACAACACATTTATGAGGTAGGTATACTGAAAGCATGATTTGTCCAAGCAGAAAGCAGAGTAGGGATTTGAAGTTGTACCCAAATAGTAAAGGTAAAGGTAAAGGTACCCCTGCCCGTACGGGCCAGTCTTGACAGACTCTGGGGTTGTGCGCCCATCTCACTTAAGAGGCCAGGGGCCAGCGCTGTCCGGAGACACTTCCGGGTCACATGGCCAGCGTGACATCGCTGCTCTGGCCAGAGCCAGAGCCGCACACGGAAACGCCGTTTACCTTCCCGCTGGTAAGCGGTCCCTATTTATCTACTTGCACCCGGAGGTGCTTTCGAACTGCTAGGTTGGCAGGCGCTGGGACCGAGCAGCGGGAGCGCACCCCGCCGCAGGGATTCGAACCGCCGACCTTTCGATCGGCAAGCCCTAGGCGCTGAGGCTTTAACCCACAGCGCCACCTGCGTCCCCAAATAGTACTGCATCTAAAAGAACATTGTAAGCTTAATCATTGGGACTGAGGCATTGAACTCTGCTCCATATATAAAAATGCATGCATAGTTGCACGAATGTTTAGGTTCCAAAGACTTTAAAATGAGCACTGGGCATCAGGCACTGTTAGCAGGGTTAATGAAGTCAGCGGTAGAACTGAGATCAAATTCCAATATGGGGGGTCATCATTTTCACGTTAGTGCCACCCTTGGGGCCTCTTAGCCCAGGCGTTGGGAGCCCGTGGCTCTCCACATGTGGCTGGAGTTCAACTCCCACTTGCTTTGCGGCTGATTGGAGCTGAAGTGCAGCAACATTTGGAGGGCCACAAGGTCCCCATCCCTGTTTTAGCACAATCAAATGAGATTAAACATTGGTTCGTAGCCTCTAGGTCTCAGTCAGCAACACATTTTAATAGCAGCTGTTATTTGAAATGAGCCAGAGCTGAGGGGCCAGAAGCATTGGCTCTGTTTACTGACTTGCCACATTCGCTCATTGCAAAATGCAGACAAAGGTATCTGTAAACCTTACCCCACTGTGAATAGCAATTTTGACTTTAAAAGAATATATATATATATATATATATATATATATATATATATATATATAAAATACAACATTAGTTATCATGTCAAATTATTCAGCCTTCTTCCACCCTAGGGTGGGTGTTAATGCACTCTCTTTTAGCTGAAGTTTAAGCAACTCTGCTCAAGTATTAACAAGGTACATTTTATATAATTAGAAATCTAATAATTATCAAAGGAAATTGTAATATAGACATGATGATATATACTTCCTTGGTGTGTATTAGATTTCCTTTACACATATTTTCTTTACAGATTCTGCTTGGATTCTGCCAGACAGACAAGGCAAAGACTTTCCATCAATTGGTCCAACTTTAGCTTGAAGAAAGCTACCTTTGCTGTCCACTAAAGGACACAACATGGATATGAATGTTGTGGGATCTAATTACTAACTGCACTCCCTGTGCTGAGAACTGCTGTGGCCTTGAGACAAATACCTTCATTAGCAGTGCTGTGTGGATCTTCACTGGTCATCTAGCCTTTCCCCTGATTATGCTAGAAGGCTGCAGAATTGCTGCTTTCTAACTACATATGTTAGTTTCTGTGATTGAAGTCTGTGAATGAGACTTATCTGACTATAGTCTGCAGTTGCTGGAATTGGAACAACAGCATGTTTCCAGTTTCTGGAGATACCTTGGCTTTTCCCATTTTGCTATGACTTGTCCTTTAAACAGAGCAATGAATCCAACTAGTTTTGCTCTTTCCTTATAGACTTCTTTAAAGAAATTGTCATAGAGAAAATTCCTCTTTTGGGACAAGCATTTACTTTTGTTTTTCACAATCTACTGTTGAGAATGTACAAGTTAAGCAATTTGTGTTTTGATTCCCAATTTGTAGCCAGCTTGTGTAAAAATACTTGCAAGAGGAAGTTTAGCAAATGAGTACTTGCATATCAAATCAGTAAAACTGTATAACTGTATTAACGCTGAAGCCTATTGGCTGATTTTTTAACATATTGTTAAATAATATTAAGATCATGCCTTTCTTGTTGAAAGATGGAATACATTAGTAATCACAAAAGACTCATGCTCTGCTTTGTGTTTCATTGCTGCCGTGGTAGATGGTGGTGGGAAGTTGGTGTGTTATAGATGAGGGAGGGTTCATGTAGTTTTTGTTTTTATGTGTTTGGACAGCTACCCTGGGGGAAACATTGTGCAAAAATCGCTAACAAATAACAGCTGTGAAAAATGTTAGCTGTTATGATTAGGTTGTTGAACTGCAACTGCAACAGAGGCAGCAATTCAGAAGCAAATAATGTAACTGGTATAATACCTGAATTAATTTATAATCCTTGAAACAGTGTGAACCCATCTCATACCTGCTATAGTTGTCACATCTCTGTGTGCTGGTTGAGCACAGCACTCTGCTGGTGGAGCAGTATATTTCTACATCTAATATAAGCCTTCTAGCACAGTGGAGGAAAGAAAGCTAGACAGGATGTTATGCTCACTCAGAAGGTTGGTCCTGCCCACAACTATGGTGTGATGTTACCTTTGGAAAGGAAGTTAATGAAGATCCCCCTCCCTCCAAACCCTTCTCCAGCTGCATTTGAAGACAGGATTCTTTGCAACTGTTAGAAATGCATGGCCAGGAATATAAAAAACCTAGCCAGGGAACTTTGCTCTCAGACATTAAGACATCACTTGGCCACCAATTCAAGAATACTCAAGAGGGGACTTTGATGATGGGGAGCTCTGCATAAAAAGGCAACTCAACAGCCAAGATAAACACAAATAATAAAGGGCAGATAGGTGATGTTTATCTTTTCAGATTCCCCTTTCAGATTCTCTGCCCAGGATTTCAAACACAAGCATCTGCCAGGAACTTCAAGCTCACTTCTGCAGCTGGGGATGCAAGGACAAGGCTTCCAGCACAGGTAAGCAAATGAGAAGTTGCTTGTGCATTAAAATGTGGCTGTCTGCACCCTCCTTCCTTCTCGTGAGAAATATATTTTGTGTGCTCCATTGAAATTAAAATATGCCAAATTAACAACGACCACAATGTAATGAACTTAGAGTAAGGCAAAAGTGACTGGTTATTTCTCCCCCCCCCATCAATATGAGTACTTTTCAAAGAAAAAATAGAGGTTTCTTGGCCAGTTGAAAACCACAGCTGGGAAGGACCATACCTCAATAGTACAGTGCATGTTTTGCATTTAGGAGACAACAGTTCCAGATAAAATATCCAGTATTTGCATTTAAAGGATCAGATACGTTGGAGAGTCACCATAAGTCAAGAGTATACAATATTAGGTTAGATTAATCATTGGTCTGATTTACAAAGCAGTTTCATGTGTTTATATCCCAAAGAGAATAACAAATACCTTACAGCATTCCCCCACATTGATTAAAAATAAAGTTACACATTTTAAAACTGTTTCTTCAATTTTCATGTGTAATACATTTTGCAGCACCTGGAAAAACCAACATGGCAAAATTAGAAGGCCTCAGAGCTCTAGGTACAAAATGTAAAATAAACCTTACTCTTTGGGTTCTGTGCCTAGATCAGTGTTTAAACAAAGTAATTACCCCTCTCTCCCCCCAAAAACAACTTTATCTAAAGTACAATCCTTCTGCTGTCTGCATGGGACAATTGTCTAAAGGGAATCATGTATAGTCCACAGCAATATCTTCTTGAATCTGAACTCACAGGGAGTTAAGTCTTTTGCATCACGTCTTTTACATTATAAATTTCTAAACAGTACAGGTAGTGTCTTCATTTAATGTGTATAATGCTTAGTAAATTCTAGGTACTATACAAATGATAAATAGCTTGCTAGAATTAAACATAAGCTACAAGGTTCAAGGCACACACGTGTGTGGCTATATGAGCAGAAGTCTTAGGACAGGTTTAATAGGAATCTAATGCCTTGCTATAATTCTTTTTTAAGTCAGTTATCATGATAAAGTATAATCCCCAAAATAATCTAAAAGAGTCACAGGAAATAATTGTGTTTTATCCCTGGGGAATAGTCACTTACAATACTTTTTTGCTTTTATAAATAGTGGGGTTCTAATTAGTCACTCCCACTAAGACTTGCTTATCAAATAGAAAACCTTTGGGTTTCCCCAACCCTTACACCTTACCTTGGCTGTTGCTTATGTTTAAGTCTTTCATGGAGACCAGCATGACATTTTTCTTGCCAACTGCAGCTTCAGCATCAGAGCAGCTGCCCAAAAATAGAGGATGCATCCAATGTTACTTTATCTGGCTACCTCATGAGAAAATGTGTTTTTCCTTGCAGGTGACTAACACTGAAGAGCTAGACATCTCAGTGGATTAGGAAGCACTGATGTGTAGCTTGTTCTTTACTTTCATTCTGCCAATGCTATGAACATGTTTTGCTCAGTAAATGTTCTAAAGACTTTAATCCTTCTGTCCATTTATGGAGTTTCAACTTAAGAAGCTTCATCTAAATCTGAAATCTATTGCTTTGGATTTAGAAATATTTTAATGTAGTGGGACATATTGTAATGATTATGCAGGATGTGCTTTTATTGGTGTTAGTATCATTTCTTACCATCTCTCTTTTACTTAACCAAGCAGCCAGGCAGACTCATTGTTGTCTGTGATGTTTCTCTGCTGCTAGGAAGGTAGATCATCAAACTTTGATTGTACAAGTCCCTTCTTCCTCAATCCCCACACTCTCTTAATAAGAAATGTGATTTTACAGTACAATCGTACTTCAGAAGTTGAATGGAATCCTTTTGGAAGTCCGTTCGACTTCCAAAACATTCAGAAACCAAGGCACGGCTCCTGCAGCCAATCAGAAGTTGTGTCGGACGTTCAGCTTCCAAAGAACATTAGCAAGCCGGAACACTCACTTCCGGGTTTGTGGCGTTCAGGAGCCAAAGCGTTTGACTTCCGAGGTACAACTGTGCTACCATATAATTAAACATTGCTCCATTACTTTAGTGTCATAATAATCAATAGCTGAGGGCAATAGGGAGCAATGAAGCAAGCATTTTCTCTGTCTTCAAAACACATGACTATAAAGTCATCTCTAAATGAAATTATAGTGACTATTTGAGAAGCATTGCCATGTTGGTGGATGCCCTGGGCAACTACACTAGTTGCCATCACCCCAGACCAGATCACTTTATCCCTCCGTATCCTATGAATGTACCTAAACATTTGGCTCAGCCATACACTCCATACAGTCGTCCTAGGCAAGCTTCTGTGGGTTACATCAATGTTAGTAGCATAGGAGTGATACCTGCATACGACAGGTGTTGTAATTATTGCTGAGATTATGCTTTGAAAACCACTGCATAAATAATAAGGCTGCAGTTCTAAATACCTTCACTAAAGAGTCAGTCTGATCGAACCTAGTGACACTTGTGTAAATGTGTGATGATAGGGTTTGGATTTGATATCCCACTTTATCATTACCTTAAGGAGTCTCAAAGCGGCTAACATTCTCCTTTCCCTTCCTCCCTCACAACAAACACTCTGTGAGCTGAATGAGGCTGAGAGACTTCAGAGTAGTGTGACTAGCCCAAGGTCACCCAGCAGCTGCAGGTGGAGGAGCAGGGAAGCGAACCCGGTTCACCAGATTACGAATCTCCCGCTCTTAACCACTACACCACACTGGCTCTTGTTTAATCTGATGTGTTGTTTAATCTGATGTGTAACTTTACTCTTGCTGTGGCACTCTGAACTGTTCCTGTGTTTTGGATTGTTTCTGATTGTTATTCTTTGCCGTCCCTCTCTGCAGCCACACATTCCTAAGGGTTAAGCAATAATTAGAGCCTCCAGGACAGCAGGGCCCCAGACATGCAGTACTTTGGCTGTAGCTGTCCACTGTTGACCATGTTCCTTTTCATGCATTAAAACCCAAAGTTGTATTACAGCTCACATAAAGGTTTTGACCAACCTGATTTAGTCAACAAGGATCACAGCCACTCTGAAAGTTAGTAGCTGAAAAACAAAACTAGCTGCAGCTTGACAGCAACTAGTAAGAAGAAAAAATTCTAAAACGCATTTTTTTACCTGTAAGATACAATCGGATGTTGAGGTTTTTGTTTATCTACAAAGAGAAAAATCCATTAATAATACGCACTAAAAGATTTGTACAAATAATATACTGCCTTTAATTTAGTCCTCATTTATCATTAAAATAAAAGCATATCTTGAAAGAGGCAGAAAGAATGTCCAGAGGACGCAGCTAGATGTGTTAACATGCTTATTTTTGCAATTAATGTGCACGTTAAAAAAAATGCAAATAGCAGTCGCTGGTGTGTGCATCAATGATAAGGATCACAGCGGGCAGGAAAGGAGGAGTATTTAACCTTTTCCTCCCCTGCAGCAGTCATGATGGAAACTGCTCCTCCAAAGCTGCTATTTGCTCCTGTTGGTGCTAGCTGGAATTGTACAGTTCCAGAGGACAAGGGTAAGTTAAAATATGACACATGGAATAACGGATGAGAAGGAATTATATCAGTAAAACAAGTAGGTGGTCAAGCTGAAAGATGAGCATATAGATTAGAAGTGATTAGAAGTTGAACTGGGTTTAAAATCAGAAATGTGAAGAAGTTCTGTCAGGAGAATAAGAAGAAAGTGGATAGAATACAATTTAATCAAGAAGAAATGTTCACACATTTGGGGTATGGGAAAGAGAGCACATTAAAAAACAAATATGTTTAGTGAGGGAGGACATAATAAGGTAGGACCAAACATGAACTTGAATCAACTGTGGAGCAAGCTTACACCTTGGCTTCTTCACGACATGGATGCAGAGCCAGTGCAGTGTAGCCGTTAGAGTGTTGGGCCAGGGCTCGAACTGGGAGACCTGGGTTCAAATCCCCATTCAGCCATGAAGCTCATTGGGCTAGTCACAGTCTCTCAGCCTAACCTACCTCAAAGGGGTGTTGTGAGGCACAATGTAAGTCATCTTGAGCTCCTTGGCAGTAAGGTGAGACATAAATAAAGTATATAAGCTGAAGGAAATTGAGTGAAGGCAGTGAGTAAGGAAGAGTGTTCAAGTGGCATCATCAAGAACCTGAGAAGTGAAGCTTGAGACTATAAATTACAACCGGCCTGCAAACCGGAAAGTGGGGCATTATGGAATTATCTTGAGCAAAATGTTTGTAAGAAGAAGGGTTGGGCAAGAAGCATTTTACCCAAGAAAGAACACAGAACAAGAGCTAAGCAGAGAATCAAAGTCAAGAAATGTGGATAGTGAACCAAGTCCATGGCAGACAATTGCAAGGTGGATATTAAGTGGATAAAATGGAGACTCAGATACAATATAACCACTTCAGGGCTGTTAAAACAATGACACACACTGTTTAATACCTTCCACATTTTTGCAGTGATGACACCTGAATCTTAGGCTGACCACACAGACCAGGATAATTACAATCACCACCAGAATGGCAATGAAGCTGATAACACCTGGATAACGAGGAAAACAAGACCCATAATGGCAGCCATTGGTAGTTTTCCATTCAACATCTGTTAGAATCAGTGACAACAAATAGTGTTGACAGTGCTGCCCATCACTATTTAAAACCCAAACTTGCCAAAGTAGTTAAAAATGGGCGGGAGCACAGTTAAGGACAGCCAACAAGACCATCCCAATACAACAATTGATGTGATTGTCTAGTGTCTAGGAGGGTATAAATTTCTGTAAATCCAGGTGGGAGCAGAGACAAGTGCAGGAAGTCATAATGTTTCAAAAATGTAGAGTCTGCATATTTTTTTAATCTACTGTATCTGAACATCAAATGGAGTTATTGAATAACCAGAAATTCTCTTAAGCCTATTAACAAATGCCCCAGAAGAAATTTCACTGGCAGGCCTGTAACAGCTGGAACGTACCAGTGCACTGCAGTGACAAATTCTTTACTACTGCCAAGTGCCAGCATTGTGGCAATAGGATGGTGCATGTTCTTTCAGGAAGAGCTATCGGTACTGGTGACGTGGCAGAGATTTGGATGGCCTTGTGTGTTCATGAGTGATTGCTCTGTCAGCCCTGTCCACCAATTTCCGTGCATTCAATGTGACATTTATAAAGGACAGCCTATTCACACATGCTCTCTGCAATCTGTAAACCCAGTACTTTCCTAGCTGAGTGGGCAGTCTGCATATGCACATTACACTACACCCCTGCCTCTGGAGACATTTTTGGGACAGTGCAGGGCATGTGTGGGGCAAGAAGGATGTCGTGCTATTGCAATTTTGTAGTTGAATGCTGCTTCGTGAATCCTGACTTCTTTTTTGCTAAGCTCTACAAACTACTACTGATAAGGTGTTCTTTGGGGGCAAGAGTGTGGAGGTATAATCAGAATACTGATTTCCGTAAGATATAAATATTTTTAAAATACTTGGAAAAATATTTAATGCTGGCACCCTTTAAACACTTTTTACTTTCTTATTACTTTCTGTCCAAAATTGTGACACCTCATCTTAATGTCTTTACTCACCAGTTGCTGCCACTGTTAGTGCTGCTGATTTTTCTTCTGTAGGGGAAGGAATAGTGAGAAAATCTGTATTTACATACAGGAGACCTTTCGTGGGAGAGGTGGCCCCGTTATATATACCTGTGGAAACTAAGAAATAGGAAGGTATAGAGACATTGAGAGGCGGATTCAAATGAAGAGGCAAAGGATTGGGGTAAGACCCTGCATCTACTACTACCTTTGTTACTGACGTTTTTTTCCTGACACAAAACAGCATTGCATTCCCAAGTTGTTGTTTTTTTAAAAAAAGATTAGACAATGATAGATTTCTTAAAAATTTATAGATTAACTGCCTTTTTGATTGGATAGCATGTTTTGTGGTTTATACTGTAATGGCCATTGGCTATAAACAATGAAATGGGATGAATGGACTCCAGTGCTGCAGGCGGCTGACTGGAGAGGGAGGACCCAACTGGCCTCAGCACAGCATGGCTTCTCCTCACTGGCTTCCTTGCTGTCCAGCATCAGCATCCTTTGCCTCAGCTGCCTAACAAGCATGGCTACCCCTAGTACAGGGGTGCCCCGCAAGACGAATGCCTCGCAAGACAAAAAACTCGCTAGACGAAAGGGTTTTCCGTTTTTCGAGGTGCTTCGCAAGACGAATTTATTTCCCTGTGGGCTTGCTTCGCAAGACGAAAACATCTTGCGGGTTTGCTTCCTTTTTCGTAAAACCGTTAATACCCGGGGAATCCGCGCTCCGCAAGACGAAAAAATCGCAAGACGAAGCAACTCGCGGAACGAATTAATTTCGTCTTGCAAGGCACCACTGTATATGGAGGACAAAGGAGACCCAGGGCACAGCCAGTGTGCTCACGCCAACTTCTTTCCTGTCTCAGTACCCTTACATGTGTTCTGCATAAATATGCACAGTAAAATATCCAAAAACCAGTCAGGGTTAGGGAAAAACCGCTCTCTTCTCTGAGAAAGGAAATAGCAATGCAGAACAAGAACAAGACAAGGCATAAAATCCACTGACCATCAAAAATACCTTTTTGGCCACTATGAATTTAGCTGAATGTAACAAAGGGACTGCATCTGACCTAGCAAAAATAGGTTTTAATTCCCTTTCTCACCTAAATGAAGCAACAATCAATTTTGTAATATAAGAAGCTTCATGACCACAGGATGCTGAGAGCTCCTTGTTTAGAATGCATAATAGTAGCATGTTGAAATGAGAAGTGATGGTCTGGCCTTTTCCTACCAAAGGATTTGCCCACTGTAAGTAATCCTGAGTACAGGTGTTAGAGATGAAAGGGAGGATAAAGAGCCATCACGGATATTTTGCCCTTGCCCTCCATCAGGATCACACAAAGGGTTCCCTCATCACTTTACTGGAACTCATTGAAAAGGTAAAGCCTTTTAATAGCAGGGTAATTGTAGAGGGTCTACCTGCTGAGGATGGCTGGATGAAGCTTCCATTTTTCTTGGGCACAGACTCTACAGGCAAATCGGAAAATAGGAGAGCAGTTAGGATATATATCTTTTGTGGGGACATGTTGGTTTTGCTACCTTATCTGACATCCAAAACAAAGGCTATATGGCCAATTTTACCTCCACGTGACCCATTTGTTGCTAATGCCTATTTTCCCGCCCACACACACACGTTAGCTAAATATCTTAAATATCTGAATTCAGTTCAGTAAAATCTGTCCTAATGTCTTGCTCCTCAACAGAAAGCTCAACATCTCAATTCACATGTACTGATCTCCTTCAAGTCTACATACTGACATTAGATGGCCAAAACAGGCCCTCAAAGTTCCCTCTATACTAATCAGAGCATGTTAATAATAATCCAGGGTTAGGGATTAGGTTCTGGTCCCTGCAGCACCCATGGGGGCGGGGGGGGGGGGGCACACAGGAGCCGCCTTGCGCAAGTGGAAGCCTTTCTGCAGGGCTTCCACTGATGAGTCTCATTTGTTGAATCCTGCCCATTGCATCTGCTCTCTGACCATGTAGGCCCTCCACAAGGACTTTCTGCTTATGCAATGAGGCTTTTCCCTGCCTCCTCTTCTCTGTGCCTCTGCGCTCAGACTGGCTCTGGGGGCTTGGGAGAACCCCCAGAACAGCGTTTGTGGGCAGGAGAGCAGGGATCTTTAAATCTGGCAAACCACACTCCTTGCATAGCTGGAACAACTGGAAGAGAATGACATGGAATTCCCTCTGTATTTTAGTCATCAGCACATCCTCGCTTTATCCATCAGTGTATCCTGCGTACACTCAGTATAATTTAACCCCCCAAAAATGATGAATTATGTTGATTTCCACATCATATATTCATTCAGCTTTTGTTTTAATTAACAGTTCCATCAGCTTTTCTTCAACAAAACAGGCACCATTGTCCTTTTGGTGAAACAGCCACACCTTTGTTACAGAAATTGTGTATTAAAGGCCCTAGTCAATCTGTAATCCTTAAACTCTGAAATATATGTATTGCACAACAGGAATGCAGTTTTTTAGAGCCAGATTTGTTAAAAGATCTGCACCTCTTTCAGCCAAAGGAACTAGATTTGCATGAATACTGAGTGAGAACTGCTTTACTTTGCTCCTTGATGAATTGATAAATCTGTGTTATATTGAATTAGAACATAGATTCATCTTACTCAGCATTGTGTACACTGACTGAAAGCAGCTCCCCAGAGTTTCAGGCAGAGAGAAATCTTTTGCGGCCCTGCAGCCTGAGATTTTAACTGTAGATGCCAAGGACTGAAATTTATCCATTCAAAACACAAACTCACCATTGCCCTCCATTTGAACAGGATTAAGGTGGCAATCATAAGCCCCATTGGAACTTTCCCCTCAGACTTGCATAGAACTGGGCAATAAAGTATCTTACCTTGAAGAAGAACAGAGTCACATAACCAGAAAAACATCAAAAAATGTAAAGCTATCATTATGTCTTCCACTCCTCAGAAACTTGCAGCTCTGTCCATTCTGCAGTCTGGGAGAACAAAAAACAACCAGGAGAGAAGTTTGTCTGCATGTGCTGATTGTCCAAGAGCTTCCTGTTAAAGAATAGAAGGAAGCAGACTGAGTCAACAAGGGGATTGACGCTGTGGAATACTTCTCTTGCCCATTATAGTTCCAAAGGAAATGAAACAGAATTTACCGGCCACAAAAGAAATTTCAGTATTGTTGTTGTGAGGAGTCTCTACGCTTACGAGAAATTTGTGGGTAATGAAAATGAATGAAAATAAGTACACTGGAATATTTAACCTTACTGCTGATCTCTGTTTTGAAAGAAGGACTATTGGCCTGTGTGCAGAGTTTAGCAGTCTGGTGCTTTTAGAATATAATCATTCTGTTCAGAGTGTTTGCTGTCTCTCCCTGTGCAGTCCTCAAAACTCTCCATTTGAGGCAAATGAACTATGAACCCCATAATTTGGAATCTCCTCCAAACCTGTGGCAAAGTTTTGCAGTTCTTTTGCAGCAAAACCCCTGCATTTTGCAGCACCCCACCAGCGGAGCAATTACTATATTCAAACCGGGGGTCATTGCTATTACTCTAGAACCCAACATTGTGTGATTCAGGATGGAGAGATAAGACCTTCGAGAAACTTCAAGATTCACTTCCGCCCCAAGTCACAATGGGAGACGACATCCGCTGGGAAGTGAAAGAAACAACACCATTTATGGTCAGAAGGAATCTCCATGGGCATAACAGTTTTCATGCACAGGACAGATCAAAGATAGTACAGTCATACCACACGTTACGGACGCTTCAGTTTACGTGTTTTTGGCTTGCAGACTGCGGGAAACCTGGAAGTACCGGAACAGGTTACTTCCGGGTTTCGCCTCTCGCGCATGCACAGAAGCCCCAAATCGCGCCTGCGCAGAGACACCACTTCAGGATGTGAATGCTGCGGGTTGTGGACATGCCTCCATCAAGGATTACGTCCACAACCCGAGGTTCCACTGTGGTTTGAGTTCCTCACTTGAAGTTTTATAAATTTATATAGCAACACAAATGGAAATCATTAATTATGCAGCCATTGATTAAGGGATTGTTATTATAACTGAAATTAATAAGATTATGGAATGCAGTGATATAAGATTGGAAATGCATCCAATCCACCATGCGGGGAGCCACTTTAATTAAAATGTATTAATTGGAAGTTGATTGGTATTTGAATAATTGTATTAATTGGGAATTAATTGATAGTGTTATAATTTGGCTATTATTGGGGGAATATTGAAGAACTAATAAATCTTTTTTTTTAAAAAAACAAAACATTGTGTGATTCACTCTAAAGCAGTGCCAAAGTGTGGCAACAGTTTTGCAGCAAAACCCCTTCATTTCGCAGCACCCCACAAATTGAGTGATTCCTTAGTAATGGCAGAAGCATAATGTGTGATGAGTGAATGAAAACAGAACAGTCTGGGGAATGTGTGAGCTTTATGTGCACAGATTTCATCTTTTAAAGCTTGTAAGATTAAAACACAATTTATAAATTGTAATGTGTTGTAAAATTGAGTCTTTGGGAAGATAGCAATGCAGTAGTTTTGTGCTTTCATTAACAGAGTTCCTTCCCTAATTCTCCCCTCTCCCGTATTACAAATTTGGGGTTGTAAGAATATGCTCCTATTGAATGATGGCTAAGGTTGGTGATCCTTTGTCAAATTGTCTGAGAGATAAATAGCTTAATGGCATCCATTCAGGAGTTACTCAAATTTTAAAGGCAGCAATACTGAAATATTGTAATCTTTACAGAGGTAAATATTGGGGTGGGAGAGCTGAAACTTAATGCCAACATATTTCACATCTGGCAACCAATGTGCCACTTTGGTTTCAGTACGTGGGTAGACAAGTTTATGAAGCCCAGGACACAAATTTTCACGGCCCTAGCCCCTTGGTGGCTCATTCACCAGTATTTAGTATTAACTCTGGAAGTGTATACTCGATTCTGGCCAAACTAAGCCTCCTAAAGCAAAATATACATCAGGATTAACCCCCCCCAAAAAAAATCCCCCATAGAATCATAGAATTGAAGGCTTGGGAGAGATACCCAAAGGTCATCCAGTCCACCCCACTGCAAATATGACCATAAAACCTTCATCCTCCAATTTCAATCTAACAGCATCAAACGTGAAAGAAAAGAAAACGCTCAGAGTGAACTTCATGTTTCAGAGAAACACCCGTCGCACTGTATATAGGTCTCAAGATTCACACTGTCACTCAAGAAAAAATATATAGATAAATTGTCTCATCTGGGTCTGAGTGTTATATATAATCATGTGCAAGAAGTATCAGCCACAGTAACAAATGTGCTGTGTAAACAATACATGGAAAATTGTACTATAGGCGGCTTCCAGCACATACAGTATAAAAACATAATAAAACATCAAACACCAAAAACTTCCTGGCCAGGACTGCACCAACACTTTGAATTGTGCTCAGAAACATACTGTGAGCCAATGCAGATCCTTTAGGACAGGTGTTATGTGGTCTCGGCGGCTGCTCTCAGTCACCAGTCTAGCTGCCGCATTCTGGATTTAGTTATACAGTAGTTTTGGAGTCACCTTCAAAGGTAGCCTCACATAGAGTGCATTGCAAAAGTCCAAGCAGGAGATAACCAGGGCATGTACCACTCTGGCGAGACAGTGCGCAGGCAGGGAGGATCTCAGCCGGTGTAATAATAATAATAAATTTTATTTATATCCCGCCCTCCCCAGCCGAAGCCGGGCTCAGGGCGGCTAACAACACTAAAACAGTGCAACATTATAAAAACATTATAAAAATTAATTAAAATCAAAATTGATGGCAACCATAAACTAAAGTTTTGTAAAGATTGCCAAAGGAGGGGGTCAGGCTGCGCCCTGACCAAAGGCCTGGTGGAACAGCTCTGTCTTGCAGGCCCTGCGGAAAGATGTCAAGTCCTGCAGGGTCCTGGTCTCTTGTGACAGAGCGTTCCACCAGGTTGGAGCCGCAGCCGAAAAAGCCCTGGCTCTAGTTGAGGCCAGCCTAACCTCTCTGTGGCCTGGGACCTTCAAGATGTTTTTATTTGAAGACCGTAAGTTCCTCTGTGGGGCATACCAGGAGAGGCGGTCCCGTAGGTACGAGGGTCCTAGGCCGTATAGGGCTTTGAAGGTTAAAACCAGCACCTTAAACCAGATGGAGCTGGTAGATGGCTGCCCTGGACACAGAATTAACCTGTGCTTCCTTGGACAGTTGTAAATCCAAAATGTCTCCCAAGCTGTGCACCTGGTCCTTCTGGCACACAGTTATTCCATTCAGGACCAGGGAGTCCCCCACACCTGCCTGGGGATGAAGGTTTCATGGCCATATTTGCAGTGGGGTGCACTAGAAGTAATGTATTTAACATTAATTATGGAAGTGTACACTCGATTCTGACCAATTTTAGCCTCCTAAAGCAAAATATGCATCAGGATTACCCCCCCCAAAAAAAAACACCCCATAGAATCATAGAATTGAAGACTTGGAGGGGACCCAAAAGGTCATCTGGTAAATGAGCCACCATAACCGCTAGAAGGCTGAACAAATTTGTGTCATGCTCTTTTTAGACTTGTCTACCCATGTGCTATCTGTGATTCCCCCCCCCCCAGCTCTCCCACCCCACTAAAGAGGAATTCAGTGTAGTTCCTGAATACCTACAGGAATTTTTTGGTGACTGTGGAACCAGAGATCAAGAAAGCTGCTCATGGAAGGTCACCTGTAGGATTTGAATTGTAAAATAAAATGGAGAGGGGAGCCATTACCAATAATTTGAATTTACCAGACATATTTGAAAGTATTAATTTGCAAGTTCTCTTTCCCAAAGGGACTAACATGGAGTGCACTTTGGGGCATCTTCAACATATGTGTGCTTTAAACTTACCATACAATAAAAAATGGAGTTTTTCTTTTTTACCAAGAATGTGTTTGTACACCAGTCTGCATTTCAGTCAGGCACCAGTTTGGAGTAAACACCGGGTTTGTAGCAATTGCTCAGTTTGTGGAGTGCTGCAAAATGTGGGGTTTTCACTGCAAAACGCAACAAAACAACAGCAAAAGTTTGACATCAGTTTGGAGGGAGTTCCAAATTTTGGGTTTTGTAGTTAATGCCAAGTATGAACCCCATGTTTGATGTATAAATTACCAAGTTTGTGGGGCACTGCAAAACACAGGGTTTTCGCTGCAAAAAACTGCACCAGTCTGGAAGGGATCCCAAATTTTGGGGTTCATAGTTAATGCTAAGTATGAACCCCATGTTTGATGTATAAATTACCAAGTTTGTGGGGCACTGCAAAATGCAGGATTTTCACTGCAAAACACTGCAAAAAAGGCAAAACTTTGGCACAGGATTGCTGTTCTCTGCCTCTTTCTGAAGACTTCATGGACACATTGAGTCAGAAACAGGCTACACAACAAAATGCTTCCTTCTCTGTCTGACATGTGCAATCTATTTTCCAGGGACAATCTGGAATTTACAGAAGTCATACTGGTTTCTGATTTGATCCAGCAATGTCCTGCTCCTCCCAGGACATCTCTATTTTAATCAGAGAAATGTTGGAGGGTATGGCGTTATCTGACCCCTGAGTCATCTGAAGGCAGCCCTGTTTAGGAAAGCTTTTTATGTTTAATGTTTTTATATATGTTGGAAGCCACCCAGAGTGGCTGGGGCAACCCAGTCAGGTGGGTGGGGTTTAAATAGTAACATTATTATTATTATTATGGAATAGGACGTACCTATTTTCATCAGAGAAAATAGAAGGGTTGGGGGGTATGCAAGTCCAGTGGGCAATACTGCATGAAGGAATTATTTTTAGCTTCTTGATCTTCAGAAAAACAGCTGCTGTTCAAAGTACTTGTTGCCAGCTAATTTGGCAGTGGTGTATCAGCCCCACTGCATTGCATTGGCCATATCAAGGCGGTCAAAATCCACAAAACCAGTGGCGGGGGGCTGCTGGCAGCCACTGGGCCAGGGCGCAGGGAGCTTGCCTGGAGGGCACTGGGAGAAGGACGCAACAGCTGCCGGCACCAATCCTGAAAGCAGGCAGGGGTCGCTCCCGAGGGGCACCCCACACACAGCCCTGTCCCCTGGGTGCATCCAAATACAGGACAGGGGAGCAGTAGAGCATTATTGAGTTTACAGATGGTAAACTCACAGATGGAAGCTTAATCTTTAGGTTTCTGGATTAAGGTTTTACTCTGATTGAAGGACAAATTCCCAGTCACCGCCAATCGCGAATGCAGCCAAATCTCTTCATCATTAAGCCCGTTAGCCGAAAAGAAGCAGATATTCTTTCAGCTTCAGCTTTCTCATATGTATGAAAATATTCATTATATTTAGCAACCCTCAGAATCACTGCCAATCTCCTTGGAAGCCAAGCTGAAGGTAAGGAATGAGGCAGGGGTGTAGCATGGAAGGGGTCTAAAAGGATGGCTGGATAATCATAAAATCGTAGAATCGTAGGGTTGGAAGGGACCATCGAGTCGAACCCCCTGCAAGGCAGGAATATTTTGCTCAACGTGGGGTTCAAACCCCCAACCCTGAAATTAAGACTCTCATGCCCTACTGTGCTACCCCAGGTTCATTTACAAGCTACTTCCTTAGGATATTTACATTCCAGAATAAAATTCTGGTTATTTTAGATTTAAATTAAAGCCGATTTCAACCTTGACAGTTTCTGTATAGATATGTCATTGGAGTATGATTTGAGACATACATAAAATTACATGTATGTTCCCCTTTAAAAGCAGGAGTGAGTGAAGAATTCTGTATTGCAATATACAGTCGCCATATTTGCTGGCAATTAGACCTTCCCTATATATTTCAGGAAAGCTGGAACCACAGAAGGTTGATTGGCATGAGCATGGTCTAGTAAACAGGGGGAATTTACAATATAGACTTTATACTATTTGCTTCATTTGCAAACACGTAAGCAGAATGACTGGAGGCAAACAGGCACTCCTCTAAGCAAATATAACCACTGTGTGTCAGATTCCGAGAGAGGAACGTCTACAGTAGCTTCAAAGCGACATCCCAGTTTAGCTAACTGCAGTCCAGCTCAACTCTCAATGCTCTCTTTCTCATCTGTTGCTGATAGCGTTCCTGACTTGCTGGGGATTGAGATAACTACCTCCCAGGTTCCGATTGACCCCCATTCCTCTCTCTGCCTATGCCTCTCTGCCACTAAGAGGAAGGAGCAGGTTGAGGCAAAAAGGCTTTGTCTTGACCGTCACCTTTACACCTGCACTGGGGATGGGCCGGTTGCACCAGGCTGAGTTGGCACTTCTACAGGACTCCAGGTAAAGGGCATCCCCTTTCAATGCCGGTGAGTATGGGGCTTGATAGACCATGCTGTGATGTGAATGAGGACCAGGTGTCCAGCAGGCACTCTGCTGCTTCCCATCACACAGAAGGATACCTGTTGATGTCCCATATGGGCCATGATGTAGAGATCAGCCTATGCTGTTGTTAATAACATGCAGCACAAACAGAAGTTGCAGTTATATCCTTGTTTAACAAAACCTTTCTCACTTGCTGAATGAAATCAGCCCTGCCCACTTGCTGACGGAGCCAGTCTCTTTTGCATGTTTGGATGAGCAGATGTTCCTGGGTCTGTTCCTTTAATGTGGATTTCGTCCGTCTCAAGTTGCACTCTTTCTAAATTCCAGATTAACTAGGAGAATGTCTTATATTGCAGAATCAGACTATTCATAGATTGCCATGGCTTTCCACTCCTTCAGTCCATTTTTTACGTATTGCCAATGTTTGTATGTGCACTGATAAAATGATGCACAAACCAGTTTTGATTTGATGGTGCATATTGATGCGCATACACAATATGGATATTGCTTGCAATAGCTTATCAGTATGTATACATGCACAGATAAAATGCTACCAAAAAAGACAAAGAGCCTTCATGCAATCATAAGTAAAAACATGTCAAAGTGGTTTGTTTGCACATTAATGTGGATGTGCACATAAGAAACAGGATGGGAGATGTGGATGAACATATGAAATTCATACCTGAGGCAAACAGCATAAGTGCTGTCTTTGTATAAATTTGGAAATAAGAAACAGAACAATGGAGGATTTCTAATGTATTGTTTCCACTTTGGAAATATGACCAGATTATTCAGAACTGGAAACTCCGTGGGCTGGAGGGAAACAGATGAGGGAGGGGACAAATTTTGGAAGTGTCTCTGTTGATTTTCCTTGTCAAACTGGTGGCTATATTTCATGAAGGGCTAGTTACTTAATGAAGATTCCAACCATATGAATGGGAGCTTTGCAAGGTCTCAGTGATTTGCATGGAAAAAGAAAGGGTTATATGTCAGTGGCAGAGCTGGTTATTTGGAACCTGAGATCAAGGGAGAATTTCGTATGGGGAGGATTTTGTGAGCATTTTACTATAAATATGTTAAAACGCTGAAAAATCAAATAAACGAGACTACAGAACGGATGGATAAAATTTACAGAAGGGAGACTCACTTACTTTTATAGAAGTTTTCAGTGGAAGGTATTGGAGCCAAACCTCTCTCTTTGATGACATTCACCCCCTAACTCCACTTGCCAAGACAAAAAGGGGTGAAGGGAATAGTTCCTATGACAAGAGGACTTGCTTGTGGTCAACTGGGGGGCTTGATTTTGTTGCTCTGGACTGTCATCCCATCCTTGGTGCCTGTATATTAAACTGCTTTATTGCCTTGGCTTTCTTATTGCTGCTATGATGATGATGATGATGATGATGTTTGCTGTATGATGAATACAGCTGTCAAGAATTGATCCCCTTTTGTAAAGAAGTCATGGTTGAGTTTTCTTGGATCTGTAGCCCAAATGTAACTTAGAAGCTCACATACTGTTAGTCAGTGTCCCCTGAATCATACAATTCTTGTTTCCATCAGTTACGAAGACTTTGATTTAAGCAATCGTTATGGCAATCGTAACAGAAAGTTGAAAAAGGAAAGAAGCTCAATCTGCTCCTGAAATGTATTTAACTCTTTCTGCTGCAGCCTTTACCAACCGGCTGGGCTGGATGGAGTTACAGTCCAAAACATCTGGAAGGTGCCAGGTTGACAAAGGCTGTTCTGAGACATGAGCAGCTGGATGTTTTACCAAAATGTGACAGGGAATAAAGCAGCACAACATGCAGCCCGTCTGTCAGGTACAGTTAACTGAAGCAACCTGCTATAATGCATTTTAAGACTGTTTTTCTTTGTCCCAGGTGAATACACTTCCTTTCTAATGCTCTGCAATGAATTTTTCTGTTGCAAACAATCATCTGAGGCAACACGATGGCCAGGAATTTGTTGACTTCACGCAGGGATCTGTCGTAACAAGAAAAGGAGATGGCCTTACCATGATCTCCATCATTGTTGCTGTATTTGTCCTCTTGGCGATTATAATCATTGTGACTGTACATTATGGTCCAAAACTACGTACTATCCAGATCACTCTGTACCATGAGCCCATGCCACAAGACATGGATAATGGAGTCCAATTAAAAGACTGGAAGAAACTTGGTTCCCACAGAAAAAGCAGCATGCAATCTGCTCTGACATTGGAGAACAGCAATGCTTCTAGTCTGAACACTCAGTGTGCAAGTGGAGAGCCAAATGTGATAGAGATTACTTACTTGTGAAAAGGCCTCTGGTGTTTCGTCTGACATGGCAAAGCCCTGGTTGGTTTCTGGTGTACAGAGATAGGCAGTTGGCATGTTCCCTCCAGGCCTACTGGTTTAAGCCCATTGGCTCCCTTGTTTATTGGGGAATTTAGGTGATGAAACAAGAGGGACAACAGCTAAGGTGCAGAAAAGCTCAGGGTGAGCACTGGGGCCTCTTTGTGGCAGGGATAGCAATGAAGAAAAATTACTTATCTGCTATCATTGTGTCCATGCAGTGTCATCCAGTGTCTAGAGACCTTTTTCATTTGCATCCCCAAGATGGATTTCCAGAGCCATTGGTGGCCGACTGTAACTCATTTGGGAAACATTTCACAGATAATACCACTCAGACCCCTACTAACCTGGATGACAACATTATGGGCAGTACAGATGAAAGTATGCTGTGGAAAGTGTGGCGCAGGCCCCGTATATTCAATTTTTGCCCGTTATGTTTAATAACATCTACATGATTTGGAATGATTAAAGGTAAAGGTACCCCTGCCCGTACAGGCCAGTCTTGCCAGACTCTAGGGTTGTTTTCTCATCTCACTCTAGAGGCCGGGAGCCAGCGCTGTCCGGAGACACTTCCGGGTCACGTGGCCAGCGTGACATCGCTGCTCTGGCGAGCCAGAGCCGCACACGGAAACGCCGTTTACCTTCCCGCTGGTAAGCGGTCCCTATTTATCTACTTGCACCCGGGGGTGCTTTCGAACTGCTAGGTTGGCAGGCGCTGGGACCGAACGACGGGAGCGCACCCCGCCGCGGGGATTTGAACCGCCGACCATGCGATCAGCAAGTCCTAGGCACTGAGGTTTTACCCACAGCGCCACCCGCATCCCTTGGAATGATTAGCTGAATTCATTATACTTGATAACGGTGCCTTGAGAGAAGCATGATCCTAGCATCTTCGAAGGTGGCAGCTGGGGGACCCCTCTTCAAAAAGTCCTTATTGGACTTAGGTGATTTTTCTAAGTTTCTGTTGAACCCTAGGCCCACCCCCACCCCCCCACCCCTTCTTAGGCAAGTGCTCAAGCAGCTGGTAGCTGCCCAATTCCAAGAATTCGTGGAAGGGATTATCTGGGCCCTTTCTATTCCAGATGAAACAGTGGACATTCTGAACAGGTGCTGGGATGGGAGTTGGTAATAGTTTGATAGTAGAAAATAAAGTGAAGCTGAATCTGGACGATACTGTACTACCTTGAGATTCTATACCCTATGAGAGATCTATTAATTAGGCTTAGGCATGCTTATGCTGATACCTAATTCTCCCTAGGATGTGACACTTAAACCAGCCTTCCTCAACCTGTTCCCTTCTGCTTGTGTGTCACCTGCATCCCTTCCTGAGCTACTTTTTGCCATGTTTTGATGCGATTCAAGTCAGCAGTGGGTAACCTTCAGCATGTGCACCTAATTAGGCCTCCAAGGTCTCCCCATCTGGCCTGTAAGGTAGATTTTTGGGGGGACAACGCTTACCTGTGCATCACCTGACATCCTATGATAGCAGGTGTTGGAGTGGTGAAGCCATAGCACCAGACTCCAGTGCACTCCACGAATGCCCCCAATCCTTCCTTTCCAGCCATTGCTTATTTTGGTACATTTTTCTGTTGCCTGAGTGCTGAGAAAGAGGAGTACCAAATTTAAAAAGTGCCAAATTGAAGCTAGGAAAGACAAATCAGGGTCACACACTCTTGATTTTTCCTTTGCAGCTGCAATTTGAATTCAAGCTGTGGCTGCAAAGGAAGAAAGACTCAGGTGTGCACATCTACACCTGCAGTCCAAGTAATAGTATTGCATTGCATTATATACCAGGTTGGGGAAGGAGGAGACATATTATGTCACTAAGGATATTAGAGAGATGCCTGAGATGATGTCAGTTGACAACTGCATATAGACTTTCTTTTGTACAGCCGGCAGGGTCAAAAAGAAACTACATGTTCATGTAATATATGGCTTGTTCCATTTGTAATACCTGCTGCTGTACTTTGGAGTTCCATATATCTATCTGTAATCAACACACGATTTCCACACCCAGTAAACTGATTGCCCTCTTGGTGATTGTTGTCATAGATATAGGTGAATATAATGTATTGACTTACAATGTCCATAGTATTTCTTACCAGAGGTATCTTTTCACTAGTTTCCAACCGAAAACAGCCTTGCAGTTACTGGTAAATTATTCACAAATATATAGTCTATTTCTTAAGCATTGAGAAGTGAGAGAAGTACAGGGGAGGAGGTGGGGAAAGAGACTTCCCCTGGTTTGCACTTTCTTTCCACTCCCCTGTTCCCCTTTTATGTACAGCTGTTTTCTCACCTCTGGAATTGTCATCCTTTCTTCACTCACTTGCCATGCAGCATAGAGAAATATTGCTGTCAAATTGCCAGTGTTCCTATGTTGTCCTGTGTTTTTCAGACTGGATTTGTGGTAAAAATTTTGCAAGTTCATTGTCTGCAGTGGCTTTTAACATACAATTCTTTGAAGCATCTCAAAGTAGTGGTACATCCCTGCTTTTGTTCAGGGTGTTTTCAACCCAAGGCTTACATTATCTTCTTGTAGGAATGGATTTAGACACTAGGAGAGGATATATAGTTTAGTTATTATCTTTCCTTGCTCACGTTAGTGAGATCAGCAGGGCACCATCCTTTGCAGCTTAACTTGGAGGCTAAGACAAGGTGGATTTAACCTTCTAGAAACAATAATCCACGATGCTTTAAGGCAGACTGGATTTTTCTTGGTATTACTCCATTCCTCCCTCTTAAAAACAACAATCACACACACACATTGTTTTGTGAAGAAATAAAAGTAGTATTTACTTACACAGTCTAGGTCTTGAAGCAGCAGTTACAACAGCAAAATGAAGGCAGGTTTAGAACTACTAACTAAGTTACAAAAGTACAAAAATATAAGTTTCAAAAATGGTGTCTGAGCTGCCTAGACAGGAAGGAAGTATGTAGTATTACAGCTTCCTGCCAAGGCAGACAAAGGAAGTGATCTCACAGAATTTTCTCTAGCAAATATTACAAGAAAGCTCGAAACATGTCAAGTGGAGGAACAAAAACAGGAATAGAAACTGACATTGGGGCAATCTGAGAAAATATTCAAGGGGTAATTAAGAGGCTATTCATCACTCATTCCTCAACTGGAAACAACAGGAAGCCAGGGTAGGCTTTTATTTGTTGCCAGATATATTTGCTGAATTAAACTTACTTTGCAGCAAGCATTATAACAGGGTCTTGGCCATGAGAAAGGGCACTGCCACATCTTAAAGCCACAAATGAAAGCATTTCCTCAGCCTATCTAGTGGCTCTAGTGTGAATCCAGCCTCTTACACCACACCCACCTGTTTTCTCCTACACAAATACTCAGCCCCCCCCTCTCACACACATAGCTACTAGCTTCTGATTAGCCAGCAAACAGAAGAGAGGAAACTACCAGCAGAAGAGGAGACTGGCCCTCTCTTCTCTATTCTGGTAGTGTTCGGTTAGAAAGGCTCTCATTGGATTCTACCAGTAGAGAGAAGAGGAGACAGCATTGATCACTGGTACTTTCACAAAGAGCATGGTCCATGTAGAGGCAAAGCCACACAGACTCTCATCCTCTGGATTACTATTTTGGTAACCTTAATGATTCAAAACAATAATTGGTTGCTAGGAGAGAAACAAACTCTTTGGTTAAACAAACAAAACCTGGACATATCTTTTTCATAGCTTTTAGGTATGAAGTCCTCACAGATTTCATGGTATCTGAGAAAAATAGGCCTTGATATTAAGTCAGGGGGAAAGCTGTTTTCTTATCTCATCACCTTTGGCCATAATATTTGAAACAACTCTGAAGAAACAGAAGAGGCAGAAGGGAGAAAGGCATCAAAGGAAGCCACACATTCATATGAAAGAACAATCCATAAATGTTTGTCTTATTCCAACATATCTCCATGCCCACAAAGTCTCAGAGGTGGCCCTGCCTCTGTTTACCAACATCTTCATGCTTTCTAAAAGGGTTTTAGGTCTTGTTGGGGTCAGTCTGCATGTATTAAAATTTGGTACTATTTGGTTCATCTGGAAGCAGTCCTCATGATTTCCACATGAAGGGACATGGAGCTGTGAGATGGGGGCCATTATTTCAGTAGCCAAAACTATGCAAAGACATGGGATGATCAGAGCCACTAATCAGGAGCTGAGTCCCGTTTGATTCAGCATTATGTATGCTGCCTTCATACTTTTCATCCATGGTATACTCCTCCTGGAGCTCCTGTTCCATGTGTCTTAGGATAGTCTTGGACAGGAAGTGCTTGTCATTTTCTTCTGAATCTGGGAAAACAAAACCAGTTGTGACTACACTGGTCTTTTCATAGGAAAATGTGAAGCCCTGCAGCTAACTGCTAGAAGAGCACTCTCAGTTGCATCAAGACAGATAGCTGTGTTATCTTTTCAAGTCTATCTATTACTACCCTGATTTGATTTGATTTTGCCTCAGAAACTTTAGGTAGAGTGTGTGGTAAAGATCTATGTATCAACAGCACCATCCTGGTGGCGCTGCAGCCCTTGAATTGCCAACTGCACCAACAATCATTCCCAGGAACTGCATAGATCTTTAAGGTGGATCTATAGCATGATGAAGATCTCACAATATGCTTGCAGGAAGCCGGAGTACAGAACTCGCATGCTAGAAAAGCCTCATTAACTCTGCAGCAGGTGGTCTCAAAATTTTGTCACAGCAAGCAATCCCTAATCCAGAAAACAATGATATTTACTTCCGTCTGTGTGTTTCAAGTGCAATCTTTTCCACTCCTTTACAAAGTTAAGAACCAAAGTGCTAGAATGGTACACTATATTCATGCTTAATTTTTAACTGCAACTGACCCCTTGTTGGAGGATATCCAACAAGGGGTCTTCCTTTCTAGGAGGTTTTTCTATCTTGCCCAAACACTGTATAGGTTATTTCTTATCACATGGTTGAGAAATCCCTTGTGCACTTTCGTTTTGTCATAATATAGGTAAGCCTGCCATCCTTCCACTTAGTTTTTCTTGGAAATCACTAACAGATTCTCTTCATGCAGCTCTGTGCCACTTCAGGTTACATTTCCTTTCTTATCCAATTATTTTCTTTAGTTGTCAAGTCTTTTTTTCAGGTTTCTCTAGTCCCCCCTCCCTTCAGTCTCGACCTGGGTCTTTGTTTCCAGGGGTGCTGCCGCTACTCGAGTCACGTCCAGGGCTTTCTGTCACGGAAGGAGTTTGGGCCCCTTGCACTCGGTTTCTACCCTCTCCAGCCCCCTTCCAAATTGTCAGAGGCTCGGTAGGGAGACCAGGCAGCACTGTGGGGTGCTTTTAGAGGCTCTGGTTTATCTCCAGAGCTTTTGGGGAGGTGTGGAGCCCACACTTTACTCCTCTCTCCCTCTGCAGTAGCCTGATCTCGCTCAGAGCAAGCGTAACGAGCTGTGATCTCTTTGTGTGGTAGACCAGAAGTCTGAGTTTTTGATATATGTTATCTCATTAAAAAGATGTCTTGTTCTTATTAAGAGAAATTCAAAAGGCAAAAATGAAATATGCCAGAATATACAGCTGAATACTTAAAAAACCTTTCATCCCATACAGTAGGTACATTCAAGGGGGGGGGGAGGTAAAGATAAAAGACCCCTGGATGGTTAAGTCCAGTCAAAGGCAACTATGGGGTTGCGGCACTCATCTCACTTTTCAGGCCGAGGGAGCCAGCGTTTGTCTACAGACAGCTTTCCGGATCATGTGGCCAGCATGACTAAATCACTTCTGGTGCGACGGAACACCATGACAGAAGCCAGAGCACACAGAAACGCAGTTTACCTTCCTGCTGCAGCAGTACCTATTTATCTACTTGCAGTGGTGTGCTTTCAAACTGCTAGGTTGGTAGGAGCTGGGACAGAGCAATGGGAGCTCATCTCGTCACAGGGATTCGAACCGCTGACCTTCTGATCAGCAAGCCCAAGAGGCTCAGTGGTTTAGACCACAATGCCACCCACTCCCTAGATTCACAGAAAGCAGTATCATTGAGTAGTGATTTCAGCACTGTTTATGACTCACTGAGTAACTGCTCTAAGGGAATGTACATTTATTTGCAAAAGTATTCATGTATCTCAGTAAAGCACCAGATTGTATGAAAATGTATCTATGTGGTACACAAAATCTTAATTAAAACCAAAACCAAATAACAAATACCTCTCCAATATCAAAGGTAGAAACTATTCATTCTCTTTATAGAAAGTGTGCTTTCTCACTCAATAACCATAATTTTGCTTACAAAAATGTTTTGCAGAATTCAGCTGAGAAAACAAAGGTGAATCCATTCTGTGTGCAAGCCATCCCTACATATCTTCCTTAGTAGGTGAGGCAAGACAGAGGGAGTTCAACTGGCTACAGGTACCCAGGACAAAGATCTCATGGCCGCAGTTCACTAAAAACATCAATTAGATTAAGATGCTTTCCAATGTGCTAAATCTTTATGTGCATTTGTATTCCTATAGCCTTGCTGCTGCACATTAAACTCTCTGGATCTAGGCAGAAATCCAGCCTGAGATAAGAGAATAATAAATCTATGACCTCTTAAAACCACAGGCAGAAGACATAAGAACAGAGAGGAAGCTCTTTCTGAGTTCCCAAAGCACACTGAGATCAGGTCTTTTCTGGTGTAGAAAGAAAGGCTCAACCTGCCACAGGATCCCTTCCTGGAACTAAGTTTGTAGCCTCCTCCTCGCCCCCACCACTCCAAAACAAATAGCCAGACTGTCATCCCATTTCTTACCATCATATACAATGAGCCGATAGCAGCCAGAACAGTATTTAGATCTCTGTAAGATTTCTTCCAGTGCTCTGCAGAAAAGCTTGGCTTGTTCCAAACGGTCTTGACAGCTGAAGGCAGCACTTTCATCTTGGGACATGGCAAAGAGGGACCGCAGAGGAGTGGCATACTCCATAACACAAAAATGTTTCTAGAGGAATGGGGAGAAGGGCAATCCCAGTGTTATCAGGGTGGCATTTAGACTATTGCTTGAGGAATTGCTGGTTGCTTTCACATCAGCACTAACATTCCCAGAAGTGTTACTTCATAATCTGTAAAAAGGTAAAGGACCGCTGATGGTTAGGTCCAGTCGCGGACGACTCTGGGGTTGCGGCGCTCATCTTGCTCTATAGGCCAAGGGAGCCAGCGTTTGTCCGCAGACAGCTTCCGGGTCATGTGGCCAGCATGACTAAGCCGCTTCTGGTGAACCAGAGCAATGCACGGAAACGCTGTTTACCTTCCCGCCGGAGCGGTACCTATTGATCTACTTGCACTTTGACGTGCTTTCGAACTGCTAGGTTGGCAGGAGCAGGGATCGAGCAACGGGAGCTCACCCCGTCATGGGGATTCGAACCACTGACCTTCTGATCAGCAAGCCCAAGAGGCTCAGTGGTTTAGACCACAGCGCCACCCGTGTCCCTTCATAATCTGTACCAGAACCTAAAAACCTGCATAGGAGGTGAAGATGCCTTGGTCAACCTTCACTGGAAGATAACTATAGGGAATGTGATCATGTCAGTTCTCCTAGACTTCTTTGTAGTTTTTGATACTAGCAACTATGCTTTGCTTCTGAACCCTTTAGTGGGCTTGAGAGTGAGGACTCTATTTGGGGAATCCCACTCCTATCTGACTAGATGTCTCCAGAAGGTGGTGCTGGAGGACAGAAGTGATGTCTAGAGAGAATTATTCTGAGGGATTCATGAAAAGTTTCATCTTGTCTCCCATGTTATTTATAATCTGCATATAACTAATGGCAGAAGTTGTTGAATTTCAGGCAAATTCCTTTTTAAAATATGATAAATTCAACACCTATTGTCACTCTAAGACTTTTTTTAATACAGAAGCATACCTCTTTGTTTTCACCCAGTATCCCATAGATACTATTTTTGTAGCTTCTTATTTTAATGCCAGCAACATCCATGTTCAATTCTGGGAGATTCTTTATGAAGTGAATATGACTGTCAACCGCCTGCAGGTCATCACACACATCGCAGCTCAGGGGAATCAATATGTGCAATTTCCAAGTCTTCTCGCAATTCAGCAAATGGCTGTTGCTTTGGTTGAACTCTCTAATCCGATCTTTGAGGCCTTCAAAACAAAACCGCATTAAGGAAAGACAGCTGGATGGAGACAGTAAGATTACATTAGTACTTTAAGAAGCTCCTCACTTTCTCTATAGCCAGGGATAGGAATTTGCAGAGCATCTGTACACATGGAATGGAATTCTGTACTGTTTGTCAGATTCTCCAATTTTTGGCTACAAAGCCAAAAATGGGAGACTCTGACAAATGGTACAGAATTCCTACACTGATGTGAATGGGAAAACACAAGTATGCAGAAGTTCCTTGTATGAGTTCTATCTGCCTGAGCATATACTCATGACCAGTGCTTTTTTTCTTTAAAAAATGTTTAGGGGTACTCTGATTTCCCTACTCATATTGAAATACTGCCCCTCAATGAGGCCAAACCTAAGATTCACAAAATGTTTAGGGGTATGCGTACCCCCAGAAAAAAGCACTGCTCAAGACACTGCACTCTACAGAAAACAGGCATTTTCTGCTGTTGCCTCTGTCCTGTGGACCACTCTTCCCTCTGCCCTATGCGAAGCAACAACCACCAGTTGTTTGTCTTGGGAAAGCTTCCCTTCACCTGTAAGATTGCGCCATGTTTCATGTGTTTGGAGTCCTCTGAATTATTTCTGTTTTTAAATAAATAAATAAATAAATAAATAAAGCATGTGTATTGCACTGATTATCTGCAAAAGGCTTCAGTGCCTTTGGAATGAAGCTTCTGCGCTCTGTATGACTACATGCCCTTTCTTCCGAACCACATATCACTTTTCCAAAATACAATGATGCACACCATTTACCCATATCTGTCTTCGTATTCCACCCTTCTTTGTGTACAAGAGGGAAGCCCCAGCTGATGAAGTAGCTTGATCCCAGGGACAAAGCACTACTGTAACTGCTGAGTGATTTTATTCTGCTGAGCCTTTTGGCATTTTTTTCTATTTTTTGCTCTTGCATCGGATCAGAACAGGATATTGTATGGAGATTTGGAAATATAATAACTGCTACCTTAGACTTAGTAGCTAATGTAACTAACTGCTTTTGTGGTGGGAATCCACCACAATACCAAAATAAATAATAAAAATTCATGATATAACCTACTAGTGTATACATGTTGAATCTGAATTTCTTTGGTGCAGAATTCTGGACATTATAATTCATTTTATATCACTGGCTAATGGAGAAGACCACTCACAATGGATACTCACCAGGCAAAATGAATTTTAAATACCCAACGTAATATGACCAGGCAAGTCCTTGTGCTACATTGCAGTTGTTTCTCTCATACATTTCAGAAATCTCGGCAGCTGATGGATGCTGCAGATGGAAAGGAAAAAGCTGCAATCATACGTTACCACGTGCAAAGCACAGCTCTCATCCCACCTCAATTGACTTCTGTTATAAAGCTCAGGGGAAAGCAGAACCCAGATCTGGGACAGCAACTTGCTGCACAAGTATGAGGCATGATAAGATGCAGCAGGCCATACAAATACATGCTAAAAGGCCATTTCCCAACATTCTGCCACTCTAGTCACGTGGCTACTCAGTTGTACAGTGGACTCATACTGAGATGGACCACCTTTAAGGTTTGGAGGCCTTGCAAAGATTGATAGGCTAAGACTTGCACCTAGGACAGGCCCCACATATTATAGGCTTTCTGAGAAGTGTAGCTTGATTCATTTATTTAGATACATTTAATACAGCTTTCCCACAAAGCTCAAAGCAGCTTACATGAAACAGCAGGGAATCAACTATTAAATGAATTAAAAGATTGCTTAATGACCCATGACTGCTACCTGAAGGTCAAAGACAAAGTTTAAAAGTTGGCAGAAGCACACAATGATCAGGTTCCGACACACTGGAAGGCCAGATTCTTTGAGGAGATGCAGGTAGGCTACTCCACACAGCAGGAGAAATAGGAAAGAACGTTTGCGTAGCTCTAGGCAAGCATTCAGGGCCCTTAAGTAGCTCCCATGGTACCTATGGGAGAGAAATTGATGAGGTGATATAATGTGACAGAACACCACAAAGTGCCCTCCTTCCTGAGACCCTGTTTTGCAGGGATGAGCCAAACATCCTATTACAACCTCCCTTGACCCCAAGTATTTCAGTATTCTGTGTGCTTACTCTCCACACAATAAGCATTCACATCTGAAAAGGTCTACAAATCCTTGGAAACGGCAGGCAGGCAGGCATGCTACCACATCTGGTGTCAGAGTGTGGGGCACCTAATGTAACGGACCAGAAAACCAGTGCTCATCCATGGAGATGTAGACCCAGAGGACAGCACTGAAGTGAAAACAATGCAGCTTCAGAGGTGAAAGTGATGATCTGTCAGAGCTACGATGAGTGATGAAAATGGTCTCTTCCTTGGAACTCAGTTTTATCACTCCAGGTGTTTGGTGCATATATAGAAGAGGGGGGGGGGATTCCTGGATGCCAAGTTTGGGATAAGTACTTTTTGGTGAGAGAACCCCAGTAGAGATTTAAAGTGTGGAATTATAGGCTATTAGACTTTTTAAAATATGTGCCCTTCCAAGTGAGTTCTAAAATGTCTCCTTAAAAGTTCCTTAAAAAGTTTCCCTCTTCCCCCAGCATAGGAAAAGACCACACATTTAGTAAGTTAAAAAATGGTTTACTTACAAACTCTTCAAAGGTCAGGTTCATGTGCTTCAAAGAAAACGTGGCTTAGTTGCAAAGTGGTGAAAGTCTTGGGGGTGGGGAGAGATTTCAGCCAGAAGACGGGGGGGGGGGACGTCGTTCCAGCACCTTTTAAAATTAATTATTCCCCCCCCCTTCTGCTTACCCAGTAAAGGAAGTCCCCAGACTGATTGGAGTCCCTTTCCTGTGGTTCTGTGCAGCAAATCCCACCCACTCTTCCTTCCTGCCCAGTGCTCCTTTTGCTCGAGATTCAAATTGCTGCCTGGTGCCTGAGCGAACTGCTGCAGCTTGCAGGGGTTAGCTGCCTGGCACTGTGGGTGCAGGAGGAGAAATGCCTCCTCACACAAATCTGGAGTACAGCTGCTGCCTTCCAACACTCCCTCTCTGCCCTGTGTCTGCCCTGCCTGCAGTTGGAAAGAGCCAGAGCAAGGGAGGGAGGGAGGGAGGGAGCAGCCGTAGCAAGCAGCTCAGGCACCTGGGGCAGGCATGAGGCGGGGTGAGCTGGGGCAGGGTGCGCTGCTGGAACTGTCCCTCCCATCGCCCTCCAGCTGGAGGGCCGCTGAACAGGACGCAGTGTGCTTGGCTGGCCCAGCGCTGTCCACAAAAGCAGCGCAGGGCTAGGGCCTGAACCACCATGCTCCTGCAGGGCACCTTGCAGCTGGCGGCTGAGAAGAAGGCGGCGGGCAGATGTCAGCCCATGCTGCCTTCGCCTGCAGGTGCCCAATCCACCACATCACTCCCAGGAGAGACCCGAGGCTCGGATGCGCTGCAGGCGGGGTAGTTGCACCCCTTCCAGCTGCCCTCAGGCAGCCGGAGGCTGGGGAACGCAGCCACCCAGCACACTGGGAGCTGAGTCCTGGGCCATGCTGATTTGGGGCTGAGCTTCTCATGTAGACTGGAAGGTGAACAATAGGCTTGGTTACTTATATCCTCCCAAGGTATGGGAAGTGGACATAGCTAAGCCTGGCAAGACAGCTTACTCTATGGCCTTAACCCCTTCATTAAGCATGCTTGTTATATGCTGGTAATCCCACACCATAGTCTACTAGGTTTCCAAGTTCTCATGGGTCTGATATGGTTCAAACTACCAGAGAGAAAATACTTTAGCGTGAGAAGGCAGGATTCACCTTCGGAGTACCATCAGGGCAATGAGTACTTCCACTTGCACAACTGGGCTCTCCCTCCTTCCCTGGGCCGCCTGGTGCCTCTAAAATCAGGAGGACCCCCAAACAAGCGCACAAGGGGAGGAGGAATCTGGTTAGCTGCAACGCTTGGGGGCGAGGCCAAATTCAGCATCCTAAAACTAAAAACAATATATGTCTCACTATCCATCCTCTTATATATTCAGCTTCCCCCTGCCTTTCTTCCTTATCAGATCTTTGCTGCTACCAAGCAAGGACCAAGCCTCATTGGGTGAGTCCTCACCTCAAGGCTTATCATGCCTCCATTTCTCTTTTCTCTGTCCTGCTACTGCCAATCAGCTGGCTTTTGGTGTCCTTGAACAACAACTGTCATCCCCACACCATCATGCAAACATCCATCAGTATGTCCCATTATTTCAGCAGCTTTATCACCTGGATGTCACATGACGCAGCTCTTCTGCAAAGTTGCAGGCCCCCTGACACAGCGCTCCAACCTGCAGGGCTGTGAAATGGATGACAATGCAATGGAAGACAAGGTCTAGGCTCTGCTCAGTGAGGCACAGGAAACAGACACACAGGGCAAGGAAGAGGTAGCTCACATGCCGAGCTCGATTTCCCCGAGGTCTGGGGATAAGAGAGGGAGATATGTCGCTAGGTTGTTCCTCCTTATAAGGCATCACACCTGCAACACATACAAAAGCACAAATTGGCCTTCTTATCAAGTGGATGCTCAGCAGACAGCTCCCATCTCTAGCTCCTCAAAGTGAGATAACCAAGTCAATCTAAATCGTCAGACAATAGCCTAAAGCAGTGGTTCTCAGCTAGTGTGCCAGGGCACCCGGGGGTGCCTTGTATGATGGTCAGGGGTGCTGTGGGCAACACTGGCCTCTGTCCCTCTTTCCTTCCCTCCCTTCTCTGGGGCCCTCTCACTTCTCTTCCTCCCAAAGGCTTGCACAACTGTTTGCTGCAGCAGCTGCCCTGGCTACAAGCTCAGCAGCTGAATGGTGCCTCTGGGGCTGGCCAGGGGGTGCTTCCCAGGCCCCTGTGGGGCAGTGTGAGGAGGCACCTTTCTTTGGGGCAGGGGGAGCAGCTCAGAGACCAGGAGCAGCATCTGAGGCTGCCCATAGGACTCCCAAGGAGAGGGGAGAGGAGAGGAGGCTGAGGGAACACTCCGCAAGGGAGGGTCTTTGAAAAAAGGTGAGAGGCTGCCAGCTCTGCAGGCAAGGGGTGACGTAACTGGGCCCCTGACCCCCGCAGGGGTGCCACAGACAGAATGTAGTTAGTCAAGGGAGCCGTGGACCCAAAAAGGTTAAAAACCTCTGGCCAAGAGATTCTGAGCCAGAAATATGTTCCTCAAACGCTGGAGTAACACTCAGTGGGAGAATCACAAGTCGTTCCCCTTCCCTTTCTTAACAATGCAGCAGGGCTAGGAGGGCAATAATGGGCTAGCCAGTTCCCATCTGCTCTTGGGGTTGGTTCTCTTCATCCTGCTGTCTTTTCCCCAGCTCTGCTTCTTAGTTCCTTATCCTTTTGAAACCCTCCTGCTCCCCCTTATTAGGGACAGCTGAAACCGCCACCAGAAGTACTGCATAAAGTGGCCTTCAGGTGTGAATCTAATGTTGAATTTACTTATAAGTGTATGGCATAGGCAAGATTTGGGAGATCATAGGTAACCCCCCCCTCCCACGAGGACATTATGGGAGGCCAGCTTTTATTTGGGGGACCGGCTTCTGCTGGGTGGTGGTGGTGGCAGAACTTCAGTTAACTGAGTATTTTCAATGCCACACTTTTAATATTTTGTGGGGGAAGTACCCTTCAGTACCCCCACAAAGCAGCACTGGCTGTGGCTTGTTTCCACTGATGTTTCGGGTATATCTGTTCTTTCCTCCCCACCCCACCTGAGCTCATTTGGCATAGAATTTGGTCTCTGTTTTCCTTGATAAGGCTTTCCCCTTATGTAGGGCCTTGCTCTGATGCTGAGTTGGTAGATTGCCTGCTGTGGATTGATGGACGTATGGTTGGAGATGGCTTGCTGTAAATGTGCATTTTGCTACATTTTAATTGTTCTGATTATATTTTACTTTTTTTTGTTTTTTTACTGTTTCTGTAGCCTGCCCTGGGATCATGTAATTTAAGAATGCAATATAAAAAGGTAAAGGTAAAGGTACCCCTGCCCATACGGGCCAGTCTTGACAGACTCTGGGGTTGTGCGCCCATCTCACTTAAGAGGCCAGGGGCCAGCGCTGTCCGGAGACACTTCCGGGTCACGTGGCCAGCGTGACATCGCTGCTCTGGCAAGCCAGAGCCGCACACGGAAACGCCGTTTACCTTCCCGCTGGTAAGCGGTCCCTATTTATCTACTTGCACCCGGAGGTGCTTTCGAACTGCTAGGTTGGCAGGCGCTGGGACCGAGCAGCGCAATAAATATTATGATGACATTAATAAACAAGTGTGATTGCCTCTAACAGTAAAGTCTCACCCCAAATATGACTTTTGTTTGAATGATTCATTGACTTGAAAGCAGAGGTTCTGTATGTTGTATTGTTACCCAAGGAATTGTTAATAAAAGCATAATTAAAAATAAAATACAATAAAGTGCCACCAGAAAAGCAAATAGATAGATAAATAAATAAATGTGATAATAAGTTTGTTTGTTTGTTTTTGTTTGTTTGTTTGTTTGTTTAAAACTATACACTGCTTGATTGTAAAAGAGTCAAATCAGTTTACAAAAGATAAAACATTAAAACCAGAAATATTCACAGCCCTACTTTAAAACATACAAAAGTTAAAATACTAAAATAGATTAAAATCACCTCAACTTTCTAAGCATCTGGATAGGTTGGTCTAAACAGGAATGTTTTTAGCATAATAATAATAATCCATAGTAATAATCCATAATAATAACAATAATACAGTAATGGCTTGCCTCCTGCACTGCTATTTCATTCACACAGCAGACTTTCAGTTTCACACTGGAACTTTCCTCTTCTCTGCAGCCCCCACCCCCACCTCAAAATCTGTTCTAGGGGGTTGGGGGATCCTCCAGAGCAGATTTGGGGAACATAGATGACGAGGAAAAGAGGCAAAAGTCCTGCTGCACAAGCAGAAAACCATCCCTGCAGCATCTGATACAACCGAATAATATTGGTGGCATTGGCCTTTCTCCAAACTCAGCTACTTCTAAATAGAGCCCCTCACAAATAACTCGTCCAGATTGCCATTTCAGCAGCAAGTTAACTAGCAGCCTCCCTGTAAGCAGATCTGCTTGAAAGGCTGGGCTCCATCAGCCCATGCTTCTAGGCTGGAACCTGAAAGCAGCTTTTGGTTTCATTAGTTTCACTCAGGAGAAATGTTCAGCTCATTTTGCAGCCCAGAACCAACACTGGCAAATAATCAGTAGCCATTCTCCCCTGCCCAGAAGAGGTGGGAACTCCATTCAGCCACACTCACCAGTCTGTTGAAGCAGCGTTGTGAGGAGGGTCTCAATCCTGATGTTTCAGTCTGCTTCTCTTCTGCGGCTGTGGGTGGTTACTGGGCTTTGTTTTTTTACAAAATTGCAGCTTAGGCAATTTGAGGTAGAAAAAGAGCTCTGATTCATCAGCTGAGAAATGTACGAATCAGTAAGACACAAAAATGAGGAAGGGTGGGGTTTGTTGTAATGAATAATTTTATTTGAAGAAAATGGTTTCGATGATAATGAAAGTAAAACTAGCAAATGGAACCTGTCCAATCCCAGCGCCTCATCATAAGAACTCCAGAAATGAGAGGTCTAGCTAACTGCATTGTGCTCCCTCATCACTCCTTAAAAAGACTAGATGTACTAGCTAGGGAACAAAGATTTCCCCATAGGGAGCTGTACAACACAGCAAGGCCTGTTCAGTACACCCTACACTGTGCTCATTTATTTATTTATTTAAATAATTTTTATTAAGTTTTCAATAAAAAGGTAAAGGTAAAGGAGCCCTGACCGTTAAGTCTAGTCGCAGACGACTGTGGGGTTATGGCACTCATCTTGCTTTACTGGCTGAGGGAGCCGATGTTTGTCTGCAGACAGTTTTTCTGGGTCGTGTGGCCAGCATGACTAAGCTGCTTCTGATGCAACCAGAGCAGTGCATGGAAATGCCGTTTACCTTCCCACTGGAGCAGTACCTATTTATCTACTTGCAATTTTTTGGCGTGCTTTCGAACTGCTAGGTTGGCAGGAGCTAGGACTGAGCAACGGGAGCTCACCCTGTCACAGGGATTCGAACCACCGACCTTTTGATCAAGCAACCCAAGGCTCAGTTGTTTAGACCACAGTGCCACCTGCGTCCCTACAAGTTTTCAATATAACCATTCAAATCAGTTTTCCACTTTTACATTAATCAAAAATTATTTACTCTGTTGAATTTATCTTAGTGCTGCTAGCGTTTTCAGCTGTATACAGTACAGCTATTTTCCATATATTCAATAAATGTTTACTACTCTTCTTTAAATATATGTTCTTCTTGTTCTCTTATTCTATGCGTTAAATCCGCAAGTTCTGCATATCCTGTCAACTTAAGTTGTCAATCCTCTTTCGTTGGAAGGATTGCATATTTATGCATGCAACAGTTGCGGCCTGTGTTTTGTTAGCCCCAAAATGGAAACGGAGCGAGGTCCCAACACCCTGTGCTCTTTTAGACCTGCAGGACAGAGTAGGGAAGCACAGCTGCAGCCCTCTCACCTCGAAGGCCAGCCTGCAATCTTGGAGTGCCTAGAACTGTAAAGCAGGGTTCCCTTGGGAAAACACTTCGTTGTCAATAGAGTCATAAGTTACATTCTACCTCACCATGAGTTCTCCAGTATACTTAGTGCAGAAACCAACTGCTATTGACTAGTTCATAGCTATTTTTAAAATGTTTATTCCATTGATAGGCCAACTTTAAAGTAGTAAAAAAGAAATTCTGAGGCAGGTATATGTTGCCTAGGTTACATGTACACGATGCCTGTTAAGCACATTGAAAGCAGAGTATTTTCCCAAAGAATCCTGGGAAGTGGTTTGTTAAAGCTGCTGAAAATTGTAGCTCTGTGAGGGGTAAACTATAGTTCTAGGATTCTTTGGGTGCTTTCAATGTACAGTGTGGACTCACGTCTAGTCCTCTCTCCTTCTCAGCTTCTGGGGAAGTTAACCCACCCGTCATGGCAAGGGATCCCAGGGTGAGTTACAATAACTCAATTTGAAAATAATGTCCATCGGTACAATAATTTAAAAATAACATCTGTCAGCACAGTAATATAAGAACCTATAAAGGCACAATGAGACTACCTTTTCAAACTACTAAAACCATTACATCTCACATCTTAGAATCAACAGCTAGCCTCATACAAATGCCTGAGCAAATATACATGTTTTGCTTGGTGCTGGAATGTAGAGAGAAAGTGTCACCTGTACCTCGGAAGGAAGGTATTGTGTGAGAGAAGGCATCAGAGGCCATTCTGTCATGGAAACAAGTATTTTCATTTGTTGGTCTTTGATCCCCTGCCAATCAATTTAATTGAGTGAATGTCAAATCTAGTTTATGGAAAGAGTGAGAGAGAAAAAGATATCTCTGCCCGCATCATTCAGAAATGTATAAACCTCTGTTATGCCGCCTCGTTGAACTAGTACAGAAACCTCCAGTCTCAAATCCATATAAGACAACTACACAATCTAGCATTTTGTAGATTTATATTGTTACTCTCATTCTAATCTTATTTTCTTACATATGCTTAGTTTCCTGTTTATTGTTTGTTTACTATTCAATAAATATATTTATTGCAAAATATATTCTTTCATGAGCCAGCTCAGTTGGGGCTCAGCCTGCTGAGTTGAGACCACTATAAAGCTCCCAAAAGTGGTGTTCTGGGGGGAGGACCAGAGAGGGACTTTGGCTGGATCGTAAGCTTGTTCAGCTCAGGCATGCAGCCTGGCAGCCTGGCATAGAACACTATTTAAAGGGTTGTTTTCCTTCTGCCCCACTGCTGATCAGGGTTTGGATCTGGTGTAACTTTACACCAGCTTAATTTACATGGGCTTGGGCTTACTTTATACCAACCTCTTGGACATAGGATTGCTCTGTGTGTGTGGTATTCTTGACTGGTGTGACAATATAATTGAATAAAATATTTGGTACTGCTCAGTCTCATTCTTCTGCAGTAATAAGTCTCACCTTACAGAGTTTTTGCAAAGCTTACAAGAAGAGAACTTGAAGTGTTATAGAAATGTGTTGTTTCTGTCATCTGCATAGTTTTTCAAGTTTACCCTTGCTTTTCTTCTTTCCACGATAAAACCCATGACTAATTTCTGTAGATGCTGTATGGATTGAGCAACTAACAAAACGTAGAGAACCAAAATAGGGCTTTAGAACATAATCTCACTTTTTGCACGGAAGCAACATGCTGACCACATGCCGATGAGGAAAGATTCGGTTCCTTAAACTGGTTTAGATCAAACTTAATCTGTTCATTCATATCAAGTTGCGTTAGTGCAGGTTCCATTCTTGGGCAATGTCAAGAGTAGCACTCCCAAGATTCTGAGCCCCCACAAACCTCCAAAGTCTTTCTCCTATCACCAACAGTCATTATCAATATTGTTGCATGCCATCCCAATCTCTGAGCAGTGTGAAATGCCAAAGGTTTCCGGCACTTACCCACGGTTCATGCTTCCTTTTGGAATGAGGCACAATGGAGACTGTGGGGTCTTTATGATATATGGTTTACTTACAATATATACATCCTGACACTATGATGGAGGCATCCACGACATTAAGACCCCAAGAGGGTCTGCTCCTCCCATAGCCACAGTCATGGGTGTAGCCAGGATTTATGGGGGGGGGCATTATTTTTGGGAGGGCATAACTGAGTTATCTGTGATGCAAATGGTCAGTTAGTTAAGTATTTTTATTTATTTACTGGATTTAGAGGGGGCAGTTGTCCTGCTGTCCCCTGGCTAGGCCCATGGTCACAGCCTTGGATTCAAACAAAAATCAAGCCCCCCCCCCCTCAGGCTTCTGCTTGCTTCCTCTCCAGTTTCTAACCTACATACCCACCCAGCCTCAACTCTGGCCTTTTGTCTTTCTAACTACCAGTGGGTTGAGGAAGGGGTCCCATCCCTTTGCCATCCCACACAAATCCACTTCCTTTGCTCCCCTTAATAGCCCATCATCTCACCTAGGAGCTAGTTTGGCGATTCCAAGAATTAGAAGGGGGCACAGGCATTCAGACTAACCACATTACCCAAAAACTAACACTACCTTTCTTCTGAGTGGCTCCTAGACACTTCTGCCCATCTCATCTGATTAGCCAATTAAAATAATCATTACCAGAAGTCCCACTTCTGCCTCCAGCATCTCTCTTCCATAGAAATGGCCTTGTTGGGGCGGTGGATTATTTTGCTCATTCCCCTCGTGTTTTCTCTTTGTAAGAATGCAATTACAGTGGTGCCTCTGGTTACGAACTTAATTCATTCCGGAGGTCCGTTCTTAAGCTGAAACCATTCTTATCCTGAGGCGCACTTTTGCTAATGGGGCCTCTGGTGTGCAATTTCCATTCGCATCCTGGGGCAAAGTTCACAACCAGGAGCACCAGGAGGTTAGTGGAGCTCGTAACCTGAAGCATTCATAACCAGAGGTACCACTGTATACAAAAAGGGGTTAAATGCAGTATTCTCTATAGAACACAATTCAAAACTGCATTCAAAAAAAACATGGTAAAGTCTTGGCTTGTTTATTTGCAGGTGTGGGGTGTGCTACTTCACGACTTCCCCTTGCTCTGTCACAAGTTCCTCAGACTTATAACTTGTTTCGATTCTTCTTCACAAGCAGTTGTCTCTAACAATTACACACACACACACATTTCTATCTCATCTTGTTATGAGTTGCATGTATTTAAATGCTTTAAATAAAGTTCAAAATACCTTAAAGTGTTCATTTGTTCTATCTCTTTATCCTGTCCCTTTCCGGCTCACAGCTTCAATAATGGCTTTTGTAATTCTACAAATGAAATCGCATACTGTTTAAACTACCATGAAGCTTTCCAAAAGTATAATCATATATTTCCACTGAATAATTGCACATATAAATCTTTCCAAATTGACAAGTGAACTATGCTCTTCGTGGGGAGTTTCCTGCAATCAGGCAAGCTTCTAGACGAAAACAACTATGGGTGGTCTCTTACATTTAAATACTTTACAAGCTAAGGGTGATTAACTCCTCACATTCTAAACATTGATTCTTTACAGAAACGGTGATAGATCAAATTCAGTGTTGAGACCTGTAGGTTCTAAAGTTTTAAATTGAAAAACAAAATGAGTTTCTATCTGCATAAGGCATTTCTAAATGTTCTCTTTCCTGTAAGGATATTCTATATATTTATGCAACACCTTGAATTTAAAGTCTGGCTTCCCTCCAAGCCAAGATTTCTGACAGTAAGAGCTGTTCAACTGTGGAATGGACTCCCTCAGCAGATGGTGGACTCTTATTCCTTGGAAGTTTTTTAACAGAGGTTGGATGGCCATCTCTCATGGATGCTTTAGTTGAGATTCCCGCATTGCAGGGGTTGGAATGGATGACACACATGGTCCCAACTCCACAGTTTGATGATTCTATAAGGAGGTGGGGGAGGGGTGGGATCCCAGCCACCTAATGTAAATCAATCAGCCCACACTAAGTCAATCAGAACTATGCATTCTCCCTGTGGGTGTTCATCTTTCATCTTGCTCCTGTTCCTCACCCTCCATTATTTCCCAGATCTTTTCTTCATCTTCAAGGGTGGTTTGAGACAGAACCACCATGATCCTGGGTCCATGCTATCTCCATTTGCCTCCTGCCTAGAAGCCTCCTGGGGTAGAGGTCTCCACCACTCCGCCTCATCTGGCCAGTCCCTGACAATGCCCTTCCTATAGAGCAGGGATGAGAACCTGTGGTCCTCCAATTGTTTGACTGTAACTTCCCTCAGCTTCAGGAAGAATAGCCAATGATCAGGGAAGAGGGGAATTGGAATCAGTGGAGCACCAGATTTATATAGAGCTTATATCAAATAATGGTGCTCCCCACCAGGTTTTGGTTATTTCCACAATATTACAGTGCTCTCTTTTTATTAAAAAAACATCCAGCTTGGCACAGACTTCTAGGATTAACATATAAATACCTATAAAATAGATTATGTCTTTCCAAAGGTCTCCAATGTGTTCTTTTTCCTTATGGCTCTTTGGCCTATTTGACTATCACATCCTCCTACACTTTCATTGCCTACTCCTTTGGGGTGTGCTTTCTTTCAACAGCTGAGGCAGATCTATCCAACTGTTAAAATTTTAAAGATACTGAAGGAGACCACTTAGCCCCCCTTCAACTATTGCTGCCTTTCTCTATGGTGATATATAGCTGAAAATGAAAAAGCAGCATCTGAGCAGAACAACCTTTTCTTAGTTTATACTGCCACCTCATGGATTTTGAGAAAATGTGTATATAATTCCAAAGTACATAAATTAAATTAAAATGGCAGCAGCTGACTGCAGCTGCCACTGTGGGCACAACACTTCATAGGGCAGATACCAGCGCCCCAATGTCCACTCCTTCTGCCAGATAGGCAGTCAGGTGCCTTGACCCTGAAAGGCCAAGATGGGCAGATGAGAGAAAAACAGTACAACCACCCAGCAAAGTTAGAAACAAAGCAAAACCCCAAACCCTTGGGCCAGCAGTACTGCTGCAGAGCAGTGGGGTGAACTGGCATGGGCCCTTCAGAAAGTAGCTTGCCTGCCCCTCCTTAACGTAGCAGGGCCTCTGAAGGTAATGAACTTGAAAGAGGTGAAGAACAAGATGAACAACTGTGCAGGAGCAAAGGTAAGGTGTCAGAAGTATAGCAAGTAGGTGGCCTGCAAGGAGGAACAGCAGCCTTTGTGTAAGGCAATTACAGCTGGGTTTCAGAGCTTATATCACTCATGTTGACCATTGCAGAAAGGCAAGTTTCTCCTTCATGTGGATCATATAGCTCTGGTCACCATGGAATAACTCATCCTCAGTTGGTCGATTCAGGTGCCCCTGGAACAATCTATAGCTGGCCTGTCTAGACTGCAGCTGTCTAAGGTGCTTGAAGATCTTTGTAAGTGTATCTATGGCTGTTCTCAATTTCCCAGGGCTACCAAGAGCCAATTTGCAGGTATTACATGCCCTTTCTCATTTAGCAGAAGTAGTCTGCAGTGGCCAGAATTCAGGATTCCTAGAGGATTAACACTGGCTTCTGTAGCCTTTGCTTTAGAAGCAACAGGACACATTTAGTAAAGATATGTGTAGCCTATCAACACAACCTGTGACACCTGAAGCTCTGACCTACCAAATTATACAGTACCTGTTGACCACAGGGACATTTTGCCTTCCCTCCACAAATGTCCACCTTAGAACCTGTTTCAGGAAAGTATTATTTATTATTAATTTTTACCATGGAATTAGATCCCTGATGGCTTACAGAGAGACACCCACTCCTTTTAACACTATCACTGTCAGGCATTCAGTGCTGCAAAGTGGAGGCTAGGACAGTTGGGTTCAGCCCAGACTGTTTGGAGCAGGTGCCCAACTTACCCATTCAGGCTAGAACCAGAAGAACATTACCTTCACAAACTTGCAAAGGAGGGAATGACTGGAAACCTGTATTAGGGATTCTAGGAATACTCAGCCTTGCAGCCAGTCACTAAAGGAGGATGTCATGATGATGTATTCTTGGACATGAATGTCTCTGACATTTTATGCTGCCATACCACTGGTTGGCTTCATACAGTGCTGAAAGCACCTCTATATTCTTTCCTCATTAAATATTCTATTATTAATTCTATTATTTTTTATATACAGTGGTACTTCGGTTTATGAACTTAATCAGTTCCGGAAGTCTGTTCTTAAACCAAAAGCATTCTTAAACCGAGGCACGCTTTCCCTAATGAGGCCTCCCACTGCTGGTGCCCTTCCACCGTTCAGATTCCATTCTTAGACCGAGGTAAAGTTCTCAAACTGGGACACTATTTCCGGTTTTGCGGAGTTTGTAAACTGAATTGTTCTTAAACCGGACTGTTCTTAAACTGAGGTACCACTGTACAACCCTTTATCAAAAGAACTTAGGGAGGTATACAACATTAAAAACATTTTATGGAGCATAATAATAAAAACATAAAACAAAGCAAAGTAATAAACAACAAAATAATAAAAAATAATAACAACAGTCCCCCTACCATTAGCCCAAAATGCTCACCAGTCTCGAGTCCTTTGTGTATAGGTCAATGATTACTAAGCCTGGTTGACAGCCAATATGTATCTGCTTTAGATGCCATCTTTGCATCAAGGATAATCTATGTTATACCATACTAATAAAGTACTCTTAGAGCACCTCTGATTCTGACATTCCAAGATTGAGCATCTCTCTCTCAGAGCTTGAGAGAATTATCTACCAGGTCTACCTGTGTTGCTTCTAACTGAACATACAATGAAAACATAAAATGAGCCATGCAGGATTAGACCAAACGCTTATCTAGCTTAGCGTTCTATTTTCTATAGTGGCCAACAGTGGGGCTATTGTGTTCATACAACATAACCGGTGTTCAACTTCAGAGGCATATCAGCTCTGATAATGAAAGTACCAGCAATGCTGCTTGTGCCAGTGCAATGCCAACTACCTTAACTAGATCCTAGGATTCAGCAACCTATGAAACACATTCATGAGGATTTCTTATTTAGCTTTTTAAAAACTGTCTCGCTCTCAAGAGTCCTTTACTTCCAGGTACTTTTTTTTTTCCAGGAACTGCTCTCACTCTAAAGAAAAGGTTCTATGGATTGCAGTGCTATATCACAGAACTGTAGAGCTGGAAGGGACCAACCTTTCTCAACCATGGGTCCCCAGATGTTTTTGGCCTACAACTCCCATCATCCCTGACCACTGGTCCTGTGAGCTAGGGATCATGGGAGTTGTAGGCCAAAAACATCTGGGGAGCCAAGGCTGAGAAAGGCTGATAGTCCAACCCTGACATATGTCCTGTTAGTGCACAATATCACCATTAAAGAATCAGATATAATGTAATTGAATATTTTTATTAAATTTTCACATTTTATAAAGACAAACATACACACACAAAGACAAAGACAACACGTATAAAATTTCATAACCTTACTTTCCTAACCCCAGTTCTTGACCTCCCCCCACCCCCCCTTCATACATCCTAGTTCAGTTACATTAACTCAGCAAATTCAAATCTCTCATCCTTTACATGTTATTATTGTATATATATATATATGTTTTTTTTTAAGAAAAACCATTTACTTGGCCAGATTTTACTTATCCAATTTTCTTATAAAATATTAAAGCCTTTTCTAAGGTCGACTCGAGTTCCTTCCACGAATTTCCCTTTAATCTTAAAAATAGGTCATAGTAATCAAACACAAAAGTCATAAAGATTTAAAAACAAGTTCTCCTCCCCCCCCCCAGCCCCGGTTTCTGTCCCTTCCAAATGTCCCCACATCCATAACAACAGTTTTTAGCCTGGGTTCCTCACATCAAAGAATCAGATATAATGAAATGGTTAGAATTCTAATTTTGAATGTTTGTTTCAACTTTAAATACCAGCTCATCTTCTGCACTGAGATACCTGAAGAAGAGGGGGCATGTGCACAGAGATTTCAAGTCTGAGGAGAACTTGACACTCATATCTGTTCATGAGGGGTTCAAAAAAGCTGTGAAGCATATTGCAATGCATTAACTGCCTTGAATGTCAACAAATCACCAAATATAAACCCAGTGTGTACATTGACTGTGCTGAACAAACTGATGCTTAAAAAGGGTGTCTGGCATCTTCTTTCTTGGAAAACTCTTGAAGACAGCCCAAATTACACAAGACAATAATTCAAAGTTCAAAAACCACTACTTAAGGGCCGTCGTCATCATATCCGTTTTCAATGAAGCAAAAGAAAGCGCAGCTTTCCGAGTGCCAATGATACGTGAGCAGGTGGAGAGGCTGAAATACACTTGCAATAGCGCTTTCCTCCCAATAATAGCTCATTCAAAAATAGCTCATTCTACAATTGTGTGTAGTTAATCCGGTTCACCATCCGCTCCACTCCTTTTATTTTTAAACAAAGAGGTTTCCTCTAAGTCAGGCATGTCCAGAGTCTGTTTCAGGGGCCTAATCCGGCCCGCCGGTCAGTTTAATCCGGCCCCTGTGGCAGTTTATTTCCTGAGGTAAAATCCTAAAAAAACCTCAACAACTTTGGTTGGCCCGCCACTTCATCAAATCTGGCCCTCTTTGAGAAAAGTCTGGACCCCAGCGCCCTGAGGGATTTAAGGTGGGCAGAGGAAGGGGGGTCCCACAAGCGCCAGCGAACCCGGAGAGGAAGGCCGCTCCAGGCGGCGACACCGGATGCTCTTCCCCCGCCTCCTCCTCCTCCTCCTCCACGTCCTTCCGGCAGTCCACTTCCGGGAACCTCTTCTCGCGATAACAGCGTGAAACTTCGCCTGCTGAGCGCCTCACAAGGGAGGAATCCCCGCCTGCCGACCTGCTCCTTGTCTCTCCTCCCCGCGCCGCCCAGCTGCCCGCTTCCGCCGCCTCCTCCCGGCCAGCCTGTCACGCCGTTTCCCGCCCGCATTACTCCTAGCCCACCCGAGTGAAAGGGCGCATGCGCCGCCGGGCTCCGCACAGCGGAGGAATCCCGTTGACCTCCGACGCTGCAGGCGTCATAAAAGAACTCCGTGCGGGTGATGCGGCCGGGGCAGCCGCTTGCCTGAAGGGGCGGGAGTCGGGGCGCGCACGCGCGCGGGGGGCGGGAGAAGGCCGAGGCCGCCGCCGCCGCCGCCTTCGCAGGGGAGCGGGCGAACAGCGCGGCCAGAGGAGCGACGAGGCCGGCAGGGCTGCGAGGAAGGAGGCCAGAGCGGCCGGCCTTCGACGCGGCCCCCTCGCGCGCCCCCGCCTGGCCCGCTTCCGCCGAACCGCCCTCCGCGCTCCCTCCGCGGCCGGAAAGTAGTCCCCCTCCTTCCTCCCTCCCTCCCTCCCTCCTCCCTCCTCGCGCGCCGCCCTCAACAGGCTCCGCCGCCGCCGCCGCCGCCGCGATGGCGCTGAAGAGAATCCACAAGGTAAGGCGCCAGCGCGGCCGGGAGGCGGCCCGGAAGACTCCTCTCCTCCCCGGGCCCGGCTCCCTCCCGCCCTCGGCAGGGCGGCCGGGAGGGGCTCCGCTGCCTCCGCTCTGCTGGGCCTGCCCGGGCCGCCCGGCCGGCCTCCCGCGCTCTCGGGGCAGCCTCTGGCCGCCTTCGGGCCGCGGCATCCAGGCCGGCCGGCCGGCGGGGGGCGCCTGCGGGGAGGGGGCGCTCCGTTCCCAGCCTCTCGAAGGAGCCTTTCTTTGTTCGGAGGCGCCCCGATCCTTTTCCCCGAGCTTCTGCCGTCCTCGCGGCCTCCGCGGAGGCTTTCCCTGCCTTCCTCACCCGATGCAGTTTTGATGCTACTCTTGCAAAACAACCCCCAGCCTGGGGGCCATCCCTGGGAGAGGCGCCTCGAAGCAGGATCCTGGCCCCGGCTCGAAGGCCCTTGAACCCCGCTCAGGCTAGGATGTGCTAAAATCAGCCGCATGTGGCTACAGGTGTGTGCCCCCCCCCTCCCTGGGCTGCAGGTGCTCCCTTTTGCTCCGCAGAAATCCTGTACCAAAGTAGGTAAGGGAGGTGGGGGCCAAAGCCTCATTTCTTTCCTTTCCAAATCCGTGGAGTGAGTTACTCCGTTGAGTTTTACGTGGACGGAGAGAAGACGTCTGCCTGCAGTGAGCTGAGCCGGTGGCGGCGTCGCACACTGGCTTGGGCCGCCTTCATACCGAGGGCCATGCTGCTCACTCCTCCTGCTCCAGCTACACCTCTATCCTCAGTCACTCCTTCTAGTGCCTATGTCTCAGGTGCTACAGAATTCTTTGCTTCACCTTCAGAAACGTGGCTTAAAGGTTCATTTTGTTTCTGGAAGGAACATTCAAGCTGCAGTTCAGGCTGCATTGAACTGGGTTGGATTTACTGCCAAGTAAACATGAGTAGGACTTAGGTTACTTTTTGGACCCTTATTTTTCAGCTGGTTAACATTAGCTAGTATTCTGTTTGGGAGTAAAACCAGTCAAAGACAAAGGTGAGGAAGTCAATATGAAAATCTCCCTCTTGTGCACATAGCTTTTAAGAAGACCTGAAACCTTTGTGGATAAATTCCTTTTCTCCAGGCCTACTGAAGTCACCAGTCCTAAAAACATGGACATTATGTAAGGGCTCTTGTGTTTCAGTTGTTATTGGGGCTAAGGCATAGTTTTTACATTTCATATTATTTGGTTGGTATCAGGGGATGTGAATAATATGGGAAACCTGATGGTATTGCCTGACAATATTTATCATGAGGTCAAACATTGCCGGCTGGTGGTACCTAATATCACATGTGTATGCACATATAAGGGAAGGGTTAGCTTCCAGCTAGTTCCTGCAGCAGGAGTATAGGTGGTGGCTTCATTTGCCTCCACTTAAAATCCTCCCATAGGAGATTCCTGGTGCTTTTTGGTTGCTATGGTTGACAGGTAATAGTCCCAGGTGATTTAGCAGTAGCATAAATTATGCTGTCTTTTATAGTAACATACGTGACTATGGTATAGACTTTGTAACAGTATGCCTTTTGCATCAAACAGAAACTTTTAAGATTTATGAAAATGGAATTTGTCTGTTGTGTATTATCATGTTTTATATACAGTACAGTATATACTCTAAATGTTTTGAGTTGTTCAGTTACAGAATTCAAAAATGTTAGCAGTATATATGAGTATTCAGCTTCTTGTTAAGGTGCCATATGCAGTGTTAGAAACACAAGATCTATAAGCCAGGCGCTAAATGGATCCTTAAATCAAGGTTACAGTCGCCAAAATGGAATTTCTAGTTGCCATTTTGGGGCAAGACTGCTTTAAATGATGCACTGACTGATTGATTCTCCGTTAAAGATCTGGCTAGTTCAGATGACAACCTTGAGGTTTGAGAACTTGAAAGAAGAAAAGTCACTTGATCCAGGGACGGTCCACATATATATTCTCCTGTTCCAACTTCTTTTTCTTAATGGAGAGTGCACCTGCTCAGGCTGCAACAGAAAAAGCATTTGGGTTCCAGAAATTCATTTCGATTGTACAGATAAAATATAACTGATAGAATTCAACAGGGTGGGGTATTAGTGTGTGAAAACAGTCCAGATCCAATGATCCCCAGATGGTGGAGATGTCAGGGGCCATCCTGGCTCCCAGGCATCTTGGTCACAAGTGATCAAATGTGTGGTTACCCCCCTCCCCAATCATTCATGATGTCCAGATCCCCAGCTTTCATTTTTTATAAAGCTTCTAGTATTTGTAGAACCTAAGATATGAGACAAAATGTTCAGGCATTATTCTTCTCATTTTCTTGTGAGAAACTAGCTTGCAGATTCTGCTTTCAGTGTCTGTCTTGGCCATTGCCTCCCTGAAAAATTCCTGCAGGTGCCTATGCTTCTTTTTCTCTTTTATGAACTTTACTAATTCACTGTATTGGTAGAGGTGAAGAATCTCTTGCATATAAATAGATTAAAGTAAAGTAGACGAGCTGCAATATTGATCCTTTGGAAGTTTGCTGAATTCGGCTGGGATGCAGGACATCGTTTTTAATGTGCATTTAGGTTTTGTATAGTACTTGGGGTTGGGTCATCATCTGGTGAATCAGTCTGACATTGGCTGCTGACTGATTCTTGACTAAGAAATTAAAAATGAGGCTGTAAGGATGTATATTAACTGTATTGTGAAAATTGCAAGGGTGGGATCTAAATTTAATAATTAAAATTAATGAAAATTAATATCCTCATGCACCAAAGGCACCTTGCTCACCACCTTTACAGTAACTGTGGACATGCACACTCATTTAGGAATCTGCACCTCTGTTTTGCAACTCTCTTTTGCCATCTCCCATCCCAGTTAAGCCCACATGGTTTGGTTTCTCCTGTTGGCCATGTGCTTCTAACTTCAGTCATCTCTGAACTGTGAGAGAGGTCAGGAGGAGACATGAATCATGCACATCAGTAGTCACTGTAGGGCCATGCCACTTAGTATTTGGCAGCCAACTAAGATTTGCCATTGTGTTTGACATGAAGCAGCAGCCAATAATGACAGAGTGTCTGTTGATACATACATTTCTGAATATGGACAACAACCGTTTTAGGCATGTCCAACTGACACGCAACCGTGCATGTGTGCATTGCACCCACTCCAGAAGTGGCTGGAAAAGGGGGTAGGGTGGAGCAGGCTCACAACTTATTATCATTCAGTTTTAGTCACACATTCAAATTGTGACTGCAAAAAACTCACTAGATAAAGCTCAAAACTTGCAGATACATTTTCAGCATAAGAAAGTACACAAGCTTAACTGCTGACTTTCAATGTGTATGTGTGTGTGTTTTGATGTGCATTGTTTTTAAAAACCTATTACTAAGGCTAAGAAAAGCCTAGATACCTATGAAGTTAACTGACTGCAGAGCTGGCCTGTTTATGAGGCAGACTGAAGCGGTTGCTTTATACAGCGGAATCCAGGGGGTGCCTCTGCAGGCACTCCCCCCTCTGTCACCACCAGCAGAGAAGCAAAGAGAAGTAGCTGCCGCGGCTTCTGGATTCCAGCAAGATCTCACCAGAACCCTGCAAAATGGCATGCAGGCCTCCAAAGTTCTTAACATGACCTTCCCGAGACTTTGCTTCCCTGCTTTGCTTGCCAGGGTCTTGGTATGGTCATGCAAGGCCACTGTGCTATCTCACAGGAACATCACAAGATCTTTCAGGAAACTGCAGCTGTGCAACCCTGGAAGGTGAAGCTTTGGTGGGGGCAGCAAGAAGGGCACATGTGCAGGGTGGCACCTTCCTATTTTGCCTCAGATGGCAAAACGGGCTGGGTCAGCCCCAATTGGATGTTTTTGGGCCAGTTGTGTGTGCTCAGCCTAACCTAATCTATGTTGTAGGGCTGTTTTGAAAGTAAAATGGCTGGACAGAAAGAACCATGAGTATGTAATGCATCTATTACATATACATGTAATAAAGTAAAAGCCATACATGAAATCCTCAGTTATTCTAGTCTTTCTCTTCACTCATTTTGCAAATCTCTCATATGTTTGCTTTCAAATTCCCTTCAAATATCATGATGGTGCAAAAATGCATGTGCATTCCATCAGATATATACAGGTTCCAGCAAATTCAGTTGCCAAAGCCTCTGAAGACTGGTGGAGCAGCTTTCCTCCCAGGTTTGAAGAACTTTGAAGTGGGTGTAGGCTGTTGCTGAGATTGTTTGGCAGCTGTGTCGACAAAACTTCTGCAGAGCTTTGACCACATGAGGCTACTGGAAACTACTTCCTATCTCTTTGGATGGTGGAACTGGCAAGTGTTGTCACCACTGCCTGCAACATGGAGTGCCTTTAGACTCTGACACCCAGCAGTACAATCTTCCCAGCAAGAAAAGGGATGGTCACAGCTCTATTGTTTGGCTTTGCCAGCAAGAACTTCGAAAACTTTGGCTCTTAGAGATGTAGAAAACGAGTCTGAAAGTCACTGTCCCCTTTAAAATACACCCAAGCAGGGCTGCTCCACCCTTTCCACTGCTTACATGCATTTAAAAGGTTAAATAGGTGATTATACATGCACGTGCCCTATCATCATCATCATCATCATCATTATATTTATTTATACCCTACCTTTTCCTCAGTCCGGACTCAAGGCAGCTTATAGATAAAATCAGGGACCACTAAAAACATAGCAGTTTACAGGCAGCAACCACTTTTCATGCATCCAGTTGACATGTTGATCACACACATGCTTGTTACTGCTGACCTGGAAGTAGTCCGGAAATGGGATGGGCTTATGTTCCACTGATACACATGGAATGCATGTTCCACTGATACACAGGGGGGTCAGGAACAGAACCAAATGGTTGCCGCCTGTATCTGCCACTTGTCAGATTCATAAATATTTTATATCTGTATTGGGAGTCAGATTCAAAGCATTGCCTAAGAAGCAGTTTTCAGACATCACCTTCCATATGAACTTTCAAAGCCTCCATGAACTGGGCCAAATTTCTCCTGCCCATCTTTTCCCATACTGAATAGGAAAATATTATGTACAGGCAACCCCGATTTACATGTAAGTCTGATCTTTATGCCCTGCTAAGCCCCCTTTTCTGGCCACTTCTGGGTTGCAGCAATGCATGTGTGCCATGATCGCACGTGCATTGAACTAGCGTAAAATGGTTGTTGCCTGTAGTATATTCATAGAATCAAAGAATTGTAGAGTTGAAAGGGACCCTGGGGGTCATCTAGTTCAACCCCCTGCAATGCAGGAATCTCAACTAAAGCATCCATGACTGATGGCCATCCAACCTCTGCTTATAAACCTCCCAGGAAGTAGAGTCCACAACCTCCTGAGGGTCTTACTGTCAGAAAGTTCTTACTGTTCTTACTGTCAGAAAGTTTTTCCTGATGTTTAGTCAGAATCTCATTTCTTGTAACTAGAAGCCATTGATTTGAGTCCTTACCCTTCAAAGCAGGAGAAAACAAGCTTGTTCCCTTTGCCATGTGACAGCCCTTAAGATATTTCAATATGGTTATCGTATCTCCTTTCAATCTTGTGTTTTCCAGGCTAAACATACCCAGCTCCTTCAAGTGCTCCTCCAGACCCTTTATCATCTTGATTGCCCTCCTCTGCACACATTCCAGCCTGACAACGTCCTTCTTAAATTGTGGTGCCCAGAATTGGACACAGACAGAATAGAGGGGTTCTATTACTTCCCTTGATCTGGACACTATACTTCTGTTAATGCAGCCTAGAATAACATTAGCTTTTTTGCGGCTGCATCACACTGTTGACTCATGTTAAGCTTGTGGTCTACCAACACCCCAGATCCTTTTCGTATGTACTGCTAGTAAGCCAGGTTTCTGCTATCTTATATTTGTGCATCTGGTTATTCCTGCCTAAGAGCAGAACCTTACATTTGTCCCTGTTGACATTCATTTTGTGAGCTTGGGTCCATTTCTCCAATCTGTTAAGATAATTTTGAATTCTGATTCTGTCTTCTGCAGCATTAGCCATCCCTCCCAGTTTGGTGTCACCTGCAAATTTGATGAGCGTCCTCACAATTGCTTCATCCAAGTCGTTTATGAAGACATTGAATGACAACAGGATCAGGACAGAATCCCACTACAGTGGTACCTCGGGTTAAGTACTTAATTCTTTCCGGAGGTCCGTTCTTAACCTGAAACTGTTCTTAACCTGAAGCATTACTTTAGCTAATGGGGCCTCCAGCTGCCGACACACGATTTCTGTTCTCATCCTGAAGCAAAGTTCTTAACCCAAGGTACTATTTCTGGGTTAGCGGAGTCTGTAACCTGAAGCGTCTGTAACCCGAGGTACCACTGTATTAGACTAGTGGAGTGTGAAGTTCAGTTGCTGGAGTTGCCGACCAACTTGCCTGCCCAGGAGATAGTTTAAAAAGAAGCTTCAACATAGTTTCTGAATCTTGAAGTTCCCTATGTGTGTTTATGCCTTGCCTTGATAACAAATGGTAAACAACCTTTTTCCTACTGAGATTTGCAAGTGATACCAAATTCAGACAGGATACTATGGTACAAATCTGACAAGGAATTCCTTTGCTTTTAGCATACAGGTTCCTTTCTGGAGTGGGAGGACCATATTACCAAAGTGCAATAATTTTTCTTGGCAATTGAAGAGGACATTGATACGAATTCCTGCTGGTTGACAAAGTTCATCTAAAGCAAGCTTCCTCAAACTCGGCCCTCCAGATGTTTTGAGACTACAATTCCCATCATCCCTGACCACTGGTCCTGCTAGCTAGGGATAATGGGAGTTGTAGGCCAAAAACATCTGGAGGGCCGAGATTGAGAAAGCCTGATCTAGAGTAGTCATGTACTAACCTTAGCTTTAACAATTAATGCTGCTCTAATTTTTATGTAAACTCTTACCTAGAGTATATGGTGATACTTCTGTTTGTGCTTTAAATGATACTAGTTTTGTCATTAATTTGCAATAAATGCTTCTCTGAGGGCCAGTTTGGTGTAGTGGTTAAGAGCGGTAGACTCGTAAGTCTCCGCTCCTCCATCTGCTGGGTGACTTCTTTGAAGTCTCTCAGCCCCACTCACCTCACAGAGGAAGGAAGGGAAAGGAGAATGTTAGCCGCTTAGGGTAGTGATAAAGCGGGATATCAAATCCAGACTTCTTCTTCTCAGGAATGAGCAGTACAGAAGATAGTTTGTAAGCTAGCTGTCCATCTGAATTATTTCCTTGTCATTACTGCTAATTGACAAGACAAGCCTTGGAAAAAGTTGTCTCAAACTGTAAGAGAGAAAAGTTTAAATAACAAGGAATGTTTCTCATAAGAGACCACCAAATGATGCTCAGCCTGTTTGCATAAGTGTAGGTGTCAGAAATCCATTGCCTAAGGCGGTGCCTGTGTCTTCCCACTGCTGAAAAGGACACCCAGCAGCATGCTCCCTATTCAGATTTTCTTATTAGAACCTAGTGGATCAGCTGGTAAAGTAACCAGTGGCAAAGACCACAGACTCAAGCTTTAACTGAAATTAATCAATTGGTTTATTGTTAGTCAAAGTTGCATTTAAAGAAAAATACTTCACCTATAAAAGAATATTGGAAAAATGCATTGCAGTGTTGATGAAAGCAACTTAACTTGTCCTCCTCCTCCTTTGTTTCCCTGCACCCCTACTCAGGTTTGGGAGGAGGAGGAGAGAAAGAAAATTATGTTGGTCTTGAGGAAGTTGTTCTGCATGCACAGTTGGCTAAAACTCTTAGATGCAAAGACAATTGTATTAGTTAACAGGCTTTTTGCTCCCTGTGAGAGTAATACAAAAGGTTTGCTCATTCAGTGCAATTGTGTATTTAATGGGCTTCTGTCTTGAGGATTGTCCATTCAGAGTTCTAGTGTGAGTACTTGTACAGCTCTGTGGGTTGATAAAGACTGATCAGATATTGTGCTAATCCATAATCTGGGCTATACAAATGAGTTTAGAGGATGCTCCCTGATCCTCCATTACAACTCCATTGTTTTATTGGTTAGTTTACATGGTTTTATTATTTTACTGGTTTGTTTATTGATAATTTATTTATTGTTCATTGTGATTGGTGTAAAATTAAACTACTGTACTTTGCAGCCTCCATTGCATCCTTACTATGCCGTCTGGCAGAGCTTTTCCGGGTAGTGTGGAGCCTTGCAGAACCAACAGTAGCTCACTGTGACTTTTTTGCTAAGCATTTTGAGGATAAAATCACTTGTATCCATCGGGACCTTGACTCTACTGTTATAGTGGTTAAACATTGAGAGATGTCCAGAGCACTGTCTAATCCTGTTTTGTTAAATGAATTTCAGGTGTTTCAGCTTGAGGATTTTGACAAGGTGCATGGATCAGTGTGAGTGACTACCTGCGCTCTGGACCCTTGCCTCTCCTGGCTGATAAAATCCAGCAGGGAGGAGACAACTGCATGGGCTAGAGAGGTGGTCAGTGCCTCTTTACGAGAGGGGGTGGTTCCTGCTTGATTGAAGGAGGCAGTGATAAGAGTGCTTCATAAGAAGCCATTCCTAGATCCTGAGAACCTCAGTAATTACCAGCCATTTGCCAACCTTTCCTTTCTTGGGCTAGGTACTTGAGCAGGTGGTCACTGACCAGATCCAGATGCTCTTGGAGAGTCTGGTTTTCTAGATCCATTTCAATTGTGGTTTCAGTTTAGCCTGGCCTTGGCACAGAAACTACCTTGGTTCCCTTATATGATAATCTGTGTTTTGATACCACTGACCACTGTATCCTCCTGGAGGCTATCTAAGTTGAGGGTGGGTGGCACTCTCTGTAGTGGTTCCTGTCCTACTTGGATGGTCCTTTTCAGTTGTTGATGTTTGGGGACTGTTTTTCAGCATCATGAAGCCTTCAATATGGTGTCCCTCAGGGCTCAATTATATACCCCATGTTGTTGTTTAATATCTATATGAAGCCTCTGAGTGGACCCATCCAGAATTTTGGCATGCATTGGCAGTGGTACAGTGGTACCTCTGGTTAAGAACTTAATTCGTTCTGGAGATCTGTTCTTAACCTGAAACTGTTCTTAACCTGAGGTACCACTTTAGCTAATGGGGTCTCCTGCTGCCGCCACACCACCGCTGTGCAATTTCTGTTCTCATCCTGAAGCAAAGTTATTAACCCGAGGTACTACTTCTGGGTTAGTGGAATCTGTAAGTTGAAGCATTTGTAACCTGAAGCATTTTTAACCTGAGGTACCACTGTATGCGGAAGACACAAAGCTCTGTTTTCACCTTTACATCTGCAGGTGTGGCAGTGGATGTGTTGGACCAGTGTCTTGGCTTGGTAATGAGCTGGATGAGAGCCAATAAACTGAAGCTCAGTCAGTATAAGACAGAGACAATGATAGTGAGTGGTTCCCTGGATCAGTATTTCCCAACCGGGGGTCATATTCGCCCCCCCCCCGGGATATTCCAAGAGGACCACAGGTGAAAAATGTGTAAATGGGCCACAGCACAAGACTAGGGGGCCACAGAGGAAGTAAGAAGTGAAGAGAAGAGATAATTTTTAAAAATTTAAAAAATCCTGATTGGCTGGCTAACTGCTTGGCCAATCACAAGTGGGTAAGGGGGTGCTCCTTTTTCCCATGTGTGTTTCCTTGGAGTGTTTCCTTGTTTCTGGCAGGAGAGGGTGATTGCTGAGGCTCCCATTTTGTCCAGTAGAGCCCGCAATCCAAACCCCCAGGTCAGGTAAGTGGGGTGGTGGGGTAGCAGTGGATAGGGCTGCTGGGCAAGGCACAGGATTCAATCCACCCCAGCACCTAGCAGATCAGGCCCTTTGGATGTTCCCTGGGGGTTGTCTGGTGTTGCTGACTTGCATCTAGTAAGTAGCTGAGTGTCTGCTCAGAAGAAAGCTGCACTAGCTTCAGTTCTGGACTCTCCTTCCTTGGCAAAGGTGGGATGGCCATCTGTGATGGATGCTTTAGCTGAGTTTCATTGCAGGGGGTTTCACTAGAAAGAACCCTTGGGGTCTCTTCCAGCTCCATGATTTTATGTTTTTTCTGCTTCAATATTTCATTATGTTCCTATCATTTTATGTAATTATATATTGTATAAATTATAAAAATTATAAAGAAGCATGTTCTGTATACAAATAAAACATTTAAATAGCTACCATTCTACCAGTAGGATGGGGGGTATGGGTGTAGCCAGGACTTTTGTTAGGGGGGGACAGGCTTTTGTTAGGAGGGGGGGCAGAACCTCAGATTTGTATTGATTATTACCGTATTTTTCTGTGTATAAGACAAGCTTTTTTGACCCAAAAATGAGGTTCAAAATTGAGGCTTGTCTTATAGCCGCTTCCCTGGAGATGGCACAACTGCTGGAGACCTGCAGCAGCCCGTCGGGGCAGAGCGCATGGCCGCTCTAGCTGGAGCATAGCCGCAGAGGGGCTGCACCGGCTTCCCACAGCCGGCCGACGGATCCAAGCGAAGGGAGGTGGCTGATCAGGCCCAGAGAGAGAGCGCAAAGCAGCCAGCCAGCGCCTTCCCAGACACTCTCCTCCTCAAAGGGACAGTGTCCCACCTGTCCTGGGCAGGGCAAAGGAGCCTGCTTACAGCTGCTGTACCGTTCAGGCTTGTGCCTTCCTTCCAAACTTTTGCCTCTGCAGGGAGCACTTGCAAATCACCGAGGGTCTCTGTCGGTGGACGCAGAGAACCAGTCAATGAATCTCTCCCCAACACAACCTTTTGATTCCCCATGTCGTAGAAACCACCTATCATATCCGCGCCCGATCTCCGCCAGCGTGATTCATGGCGGCGATCAGGCAGCTGCAGCGCGAGCGGATGTGTGATATGTTCTGTCGGGTGAGTGATTTTCAGGATTGCCCCCCACCCCCCAAAAAAAAGTGATCAGCCAGTGCCAAAAATCGCTTACCTGGCGGGCCTGAGTTTTTAAGTGGCAAATGGCCGCTTGTATGGGGGGGAGGGAATGCTGAAAATTGCTCACTTGAGCCGAAGATTGTCAGGGGCGGGAGCGGTTGTGTGCTGCGTTCTGGTGGGTGAGTGATTTTCGGCATTCCCCTCCCCCAATAATCCTCCCCAAAAGCTTAATCCCCCTATTTTCTAAATTTTGAGGCCTCCAAAATAGGGGGCGTCTTATGGAAAAATATGGCACTTATTGGTGGCATCTGTCCCCCGCCCCCCTTGGCTACACCCATGGGAGACTACAGGAAGGAAACAAGGTTGGGAGCTCCTGACACCACTGGACTCTTCAGAACCCGAATCTTTTTAAATCTCAAAAAATAAAAGTAAAATCTTTGAGAGAAGAATCCAGGTGGATACTTCCTTTGTTTTCTTTGGGCTTCCTATTTAGATGCTTGAGGTAGGAACACTTCTTTGTGAGATTGTTTGCCTTTCTAATTAAAAGCTAAAGGTCGCATTTAAAAGAACCGTTAAACAAATGCTCAGTGTGCTTTAGAAGTTGAATCTTTACAGGTTTACTCAGAAGTACCGTTGAATGCTTGGCTGCTTGCTTCCAGTTAAGTATGCGTAGGAATCGGTATGTGATGGGGCAGTTGATATGGCAGTGTTTCATAGTTAGAATACAAAAGAACTCTTCTATCCACCTGCCTTTTACCCTCTAACTTATTGTTGAAATAACTTGTTATAGTATTATTAGGTGGAATTTACATGCATTGTTCGTTTGTTAAGTGCTAAATCTTCTCAGGTTTTGGATTTTCTCTCTAGGTGACATTTCCTTAGTGGCATATGATTGTGATTGGCTCAGATCATTTGTTATGGAAATGGTTAAGCAATCCATAATTGTGAGGGTCTTAAATGAAGGAGCTTAATGCCTAAAATCTGATTTTCATTATCTCTTCTGTGTTCTCGTAATAAAATTTCTTGGAAGAATAAAATTGAAGAATTAAACAAACGTACATAAAACCCAAATTCAGCATCAGTGTTGATGAATTTGTATGGTATTGTCGTGGAACTAGACTTCATAGCTGCTTACTAGAAGCTCCTGCTTAGTTACCAGGCCCAGCCATAATTTGTAGACCCTTGACATATAGGGTGTAGATCTAGGTTCAATGTAGCTTTTATAATCAGACTGCAAATCTACTACTTCCTTAAATTTTAAATATGCCCACAAAACTCCATAGAAGAGTAATATATTCCCCAGAAATCTTTAATGGTTTAGTTGAAGCAGAGGCGCTGAGTTCCGCACAGCATTGGGGTGGCTCATCACATGTGCATGGCATCACACATGCAACACGCTTGTTGGGAGGAGGTTGCGAGGCCCAGGGAGGGCTTCTGCCACCATGGGTAAACCCAATGTGGCCCTCCACTGCCATGGGGAGACGAAAGGGGGCCCTCTGCAGCCACAGGGAGGGATGCTATCAGACATTATGACATATTGAAATATCATTATGTTTAGCTGGTGATATATTGCGATATTGAAAACCAGATATCACCCAGCCCTACGTACATGTATAAATGCATCTTCCTGGAGTAAAATACAGTGGTGCCCCGCAAGACGAATGCCTCGCAAGACAGAAAACCCACTAGACGAAAGGGTTTTCCGTTTTGGAGGTGCTTCGCAAAACTAATTTCCTATGGGCTTCCTTCGCAAGACGAAAATGTCTTGCGAGTTCCTGCGGGTTTTTTTCCCTTCCCCCCCCCCTTTTTCTAAGCCGCTAAGCCGCTTATCAGCTGATCCGCTAAGCCGCTAATCCGCTAAGCTGCTAATGGGCTTGCTTCGCAAGACGAAAAAACCTCAAGGCGAAGAGACTCGCGGAACGGATTCTTTCCGTCTTGCGAGGCACCACTGTATAACAGAATAAACAAGACTTCAAACCAAGTGGTTTCAGCTTGTCTGAACCAGCATTGACTGGCTTTGCTTTGTATGGACAAGCTGTGGCTTGTTGTACAGGGTTCAGTGGTGAGTTGAGACTCAGCCTTACCTCAGCTCTTGTGTTGATCAGTTTGTATTGTTGTGCTCCAGTTTAGTGTTAGAAACAGAGATATGAAGGTTGGGAGCTAGGTGGCACCTTAAACCTAGGTTATGGGTGCAACAACGGAATGTCTAGGCATGCTTTTTTAATAACAAGAATACAAAGCTGAAAATGAATGAACCGCAGCTAAAATATTACGTTCAATTTTCACATGGTCTAAGTCCTTCCCCTGCCCCCCCAATGTTCTTAAAAGGGTCTCTTCTCCAGTCTTCAGAAAGTAGCTGGAAGTGGGGAGGCAGAAAAGGGTCCTTCTTTCCTTCCACTCTGCAATTTTAATCTGAAATCTTAGGCGCTCGGAAACTGCTTGTGCTAATGAAATTCCCTGTTGCAAAATGAGCCTAGAACAATGGGAGTTTCAAACACTTCTCCAGTTATTTTATTGTCATATTGATGAGAATACACAAGTTAACTATTTTACTAACTTTTTGGTGAATCTGACATGTACAATTATATTTCCACTTACGACTGAAAAGGAAAAAAAGGGCATGTAAAATGTGATATATTGCTGTAATCTTTTTAGTAAAATTGGTCACTAGCATCATCATTTCTTGACCCATCTAGTTGGGATATACTTACGGCAGGGTGAGCACTAGTTCTAACAAGGACTGAACCAAGGCCTGCAACTGGCCAAACTTGCATATCGGCAAATATTATATTTTTAGGGCGGTTCACAAAAATGAAACGTCATGTGCAACAGTGTTTTCAGGCTTGTTTAATGTGTAAGTTTATTTTTTTCAGAATTTTGTTTGATACAGATTTTGTTGTAATAATCATGAAATGAAGTACTAACAAGAATTCTTTCAAAGCATTAATTCTGTCTTGCAACAGCAAGTTGCCACTCTGCTTTGGAACACTTATTAAAAGGAAAGCCTGACTAGCTATTCAGATACTGTTTAATTGAATAACTTTTTGAATAAATGCCTGAAGTAACTGATATTATTCTTTGAAGTCTTGTTTATTCTGTTATACTTTACTCCAAGAAGACTCATTTATCCTAAATAGAACCCAATAAGCCCAACATGTATGCACAAAATATGTTTTTTAATGTGATCCCATTGAGATACTGGGATGAAATTTCGCTGGAAGCTCTTAGAAATATGAAATAATTAATACAATTTGGGGTGAATTTTTAAATCATTTTTTAATTGCTTAAAAAAATAAATTATGTAACTTAACTTGAAAATTTAAAATAAGTACATCATGTACCATATCATATTAAAGCCCATGAAGTTCTGAAGAGATTGGTTTTTTTTTAAAGTTTTGAAATTCTGGGCTGAGGTTTTAAGGTTGTCAATTTTTTGAAATTTCAAACCCTCATAACTCAGAAACAGGATGAGATAAGAATTTTTTTTTAGATTTAAGCTTAGTTCTGATCATTCAACAAGTGTACAAAATTTTAAGAAAATTGGACGACATGAGGTAAAAGATTCATTAAAAATTGGAGCAATTTATATGGAATGACCCAAAGGTTTTCCACAATGTATGTTACGAGTATTGATAATATCAGAGTAAATTAAATATCTTTTTCATTATCACAAATGTAAATGATATTTGGAAATGTATTTGGAAGGAAAATCACATGAATTATGTGTGTGACTCTTAATGATCTAAAGAAAAGTAAGTGAAATAGCCATCCATTATGTTGGAAGTATACATTGCACATTGGTACACTTAACTTCCTTTATGATGCAGTTAGCAAATGAGTCTTGGAGAAAATGTGGGATAGGGAATCCAACTAATATTCTTCTATTTTTCTTGCCTGAAGCTAGAATTCAGCATAAGGTGTTAATTCCATACAGTGGCCGTGGCACCCTGGGGTGCCTTGAATGATGGCCAGGGGTGCCATGAGCAGCAGTGACCTCTGTCCCTCCTCCCCCCCCCTTTCCTCTGATGTCCTCTCGCGTTTCTGCTGGCTCTGCAGGCAAGGGGTGACCTAACTGGGCCCTGAGCCCCACTGGGGTGCCGCAGAAAGAATGTAGTTGGTCAAGGGAGCCGTGGACCCAAAAAGGTTGAAAACCTCTGCCATACATGATTGTGTGAAACATATATTTAATGCTGGAAACAAAATAAAACTAAATTAGAAGCAAATGGTCTAGCAAGTTATAGAACTATGCCTCCTTAATGTTAACAATGTTCATTTGAATCACTGAAAGAAAGTTGCTGTGCTTCACCAAAATCAGGTTGCTTCATATATTAGCATTTTGTTTTATAACAGAACTTAAATATAGGTATTAATGTTGATATTTTCTCAGTTTTTCTGTAAGTTTTTAATTAGCATTTAATAATAATAAAAAAGCTATAGTAGAGTGCTGTTTGCTACGACTGTTGTGTGGAAATAAAATTACTGTATTTTGAGTCAATTGTGTGTTTGTTTTTAGGAATTGAATGATCTGGCACGTGATCCTCCAGCACAGTGTTCAGCAGGGCCTGTGGGAGATGATAGTAAGTACCTATAATTGAGAAAAAGCCTTCAAAAGAGCACTTCCTCAAGCAGGCAGAGAGGAAAACTGACCTGCATATGTACAATTGAGGTTATGTTTTTAAAATCTTTAAACAGGCATAGGCAATTTAGAATGAGAATTACATAATCTTGATCTTCTTTTAGGATATACAATTAAACAGTGACTAAATTGGTTAAACAAATTTCACACTGGAGACTACCTGCCCAAACTTCTCCAAAGGCAACATGCCCTTTATTTCAACTTAAAATAAATTGGTGATGGTCTCACTCTTTTTAAAAGTAGCTTTTGTTTACTTGACCATATGATAGAATCTTTAATGTTTTTCTTGAACAAATTATTGTTGTTAATTTCTTTATAACTTTTTGTTGAATTATTTATGCATTCAATAAACTAAGCTTTTAAATTTACTTGTAAGGCTGTCTCTCCAGTAAATTACTTAATGGAAAATAAATATGTGTTAAATGAAGCATTTAGTGACTAATTTGAACAAACTTTGATAGGTCTATTACAAGAAGTAAGTTGTGTGTTGTGGTAAAGAGGCAACTCTTGCACCTTTCTAAGTAGTTATCTGTATTAAAATACTCAATACAAAAAATGCCTTTCTTCCAAATAGATTGGTGTGAAACATGAAGGGGTGAATAGAACACACATCTACTTCCACTGAACAATTAACTTCATTTGAGGCCTTGACTGTTGTTGCAGGAGTCATTCTGTACATGGCATGTTTTGTTGGGTTTCCTGCATGTTGCCCATGCCCTGATTATGTCACGACATTTGACGAAGTTGAGCGTGTAAGCCAGACAGTAAGCTTGAAATACTGACTCCCTAGTCGAGCTAAGAGTGAAATATTGGTGACAGGGATCTACTTTTGCTGCACCATATTCAAGGCATTCTATTTGCACTGATCGCTGCAAATAAGGTCATATCTCGTTTTCCTTCCTCTTCCAGTGTTCCATTGGCAAGCGACAATAATGGGACCAGTAAGTATCTTTCAAACCTGAAATAGCATTTATAAACTTAACTTTAAACTTTCTTCTAATAGTTTTTCTTTTCTTTTCAGAATGACAGTCCTTATCAGGGTGGGGTGTTCTTCTTGACGATTCACTTCCCAACAGATTATCCCTTCAAACCACCTAAGGTGGGTTTCTTGTTTACATCCTAACAGTGCTGGTGTAGTATCTGTTTTAGTAAATAAAAGCTATATGAAAGAATGTCCTTATCTTACAGGTTGCATTTACAACAAGAATTTACCATCCAAATATCAACAGTAATGGCAGTATTTGTCTTGATATTCTACGGTCACAGTGGTCTCCCGCATTAACTATTTCAAAAGGTAAGCATCGTGGCTCTGAGCCTAAATGAATGGTAAGTGATTTCTAATGTTAATGTAAAAGGTATTGCATATTTCCCAAGGTGATGCATCTCTTTAAATGGCACACACCCTTACTGCCCAGTTTCTTGATTATACCTAATTAAGTATTTAAGGCTATGTATGGTGCATTTTACAGTTTTACCATTCCTCTGCCCAGCTAGGTTACTGAATTTGAGCTGGCTAGTCTGCCAATATTTAACAGTTAGGAGGACCCTTTTTCAAGCATGTACTATGGTTGAGAGGGCAAAGTAGCATCTTGGCATGTGTGCAACATTCGCCAGAAGATGCCTGTATCACAGATGAAGGAGATACTTGCTGCTTTCTAAGCATAACAAAGGTCAGTGTGGAGTACTGAAGGGATACATAAAATAAGGGACAAAACAGCGTCTGGAAACTAGCAGTCAAGCAAAAGATATGACAACCAGAGGTGGCGGTTTCTGGAAAATTTTGAATCTGAAAATTTTCTGATGCCCCAGGTAGATTGGGATCTGATTCGGCTTGTTTGATTTGTATTTAGTAAGCACAACACACACACACGTGTGTGAAAATAGGTATTGTGTGGTGGTCATTAGCCTAAATGGTTCTAAAAGAGGTTATTATGTGAATCCATAGTGTAGCTTCCTTAATAGCTAGTTACCAAAACGTATCTCCATTTTGGTTTGTGTGTGTGCTTGTTTGTTTGTTTGTAATTAAGTGGTATATAAATTGTTGAAATGAAATAAACAAATAAACAATCATCTATAAGCAGCATACAGAAACTCAATATGGTTTTTGTGGTTTAGCACTGTTGCACATAAGCTGAGGTAGAACAGATAATTGTTATGTGAGCCTCCTTGGGGAGAATATTCTACAACTTGAGGGCTATTATTGAAAACATGAAACTAGCTGCATAGTCAGAATATGCTTTTAGGTACATTGAGTAATGCACTGAGTAATGAGAGGGACATTGAGCATGCCCAGGCAGCTTTCCCCTTTTACCATGGCTGCTACATGCATCTGATACCTGGAGCCTATGCCCCCCCCACCCCTTTTGCTTGATGAGCCTGTGCACAAAAACTCCCAATTATCTTGTGGATACACTGCTGCCGTAAATAGCCCACCAAATTGCCGCAGCCAGTCGTCAGCAGGCCTTGCCGCAGCAACCAATCACACGCCAATCATCGCTGCCAATCTCCTGCTGCCTGGTCTTACCATATATTCCACTGAGTGTGTTTTCAGCCTTTGTAGGCATGTGCTAGGCTTGGAACACTTCAGCTGAGTGGTGAGATACAAGTATGTCTTTAAATCTGCCATTGAAATCATTTTAAATTAGATGGAGTTAAATTTGAAATTCAATTCAGATTTCATCCAAACTAGTTTCCCCCCTCCCCAAAGGCTATCTGCTCTGCTAGCCTCCCCTTAGAGCATGGTGCTGATAACACCAAGGTTGTAGGTTCGATCCCAGAAGGGACAGCTGCATATTCCTGCATTGCAGGAGATTGGACTAGACCAGGCTTCCTCCACCTCAGCCCTCCAGTTGTTTTGAGATTACAATTCCCAGCATCCCTGACCACTGGTGCTGCTAGCTAGGGATCATGGGAGTTGTAGGCCAAAAACATCTGGAGGGCCAAGGTTGAGGAAGCCTGGACTAGATGATCCTATAACGTAAAGGTAAAAGGTACCCCTGCCCGTACGGGCCAGTCGTGACCGACTCTGGGGTTGCGCGCCCATCTCGCTTAAGAGGCTGGGGCCAGCGCTGTCCAGAGACACTTCCGGGTCACATGGCCAGCGTGACGAAGCTGCTCTGGTGAGCCAGCACCAGCGCAGCACACGGAAACACCGTTTACCTTCCCGCTATAAAGCGGTACCTATTTATCTACTTGCACTTAGGGGTGCTTTCAAACTGCTAGGTGAGCAGTAGCTGGGACCGAAAGACGGGAGCTCACCCCACCGCGGGGATTCGAAACACCGACCATGCGATCGGCAAGTCCTAGGCACTGAGGTTTTACCCACAGCGCCACCTGCGTCACATTGCAGATGATCCTATGGGTCCCTCCTAATTCTGATCTATGATTCTGTTTGATAATCTGGTTCCCACTTCATGTAAGCAGCCCCTGACCTCATTTTGACCCAGTTTTGTCAGTCTCATTTTACATGTAAACTAATTGAATAAGTGACACATGATGTGTTCTGTTCAGCGCCTAACACTTTGTGTTAAGTATCTAGATCTTTGGAAGATGCTAGTTAAAAAGTATTTGGAAGGGGGTGAGGCAACAGCCGGTATGTTGCATAGTGGTGGCAAGGAAGATAGCCCTGTCAGTCACAATTTTAAGTCCCTTTGTGATTAATTATTTCATTTTAACTAGTGGTACATGTGTGCTGTCACTCCATCCCCAGTAACTGTTCTGTACAGGCAGAGTGTTGTTTTAAGAGGGATCTGCCAAACCACACACACCGGCCACACACAAAGTTTAAAAGGTCAAAGGTTGTTTAATTAGCTAAAGGCTTGGAAGAAGAAGAATCTTTTTGCTTGGGACCTAAAGATAAGCAGTGTGGGTGTCTAGGGAGAGTCTTCCCCAAATGGGGGGCCTCTGCAGAAAAGGCCTGTTCTTGTGTTGCCATCTTCTAGACCTCCTGTGGAGGAGACACATGAAGAAGGGTCTCAGATGATGATCACAGGGTATGGGTTGGTTCGTATGGGGAGAGGTGGCTCTTGAAGTACTGCTGTCCTGAGCTGTTTATGGCTTTATAGGTCAACGCCAGCACTTTGAATTGGGCCAAGAAACTAATGGTCAGCCCGTGTGGTCAAGCCAGGATCGGTGTAATATGTTCAAAGCATCCTGCCCCTGTGCGCAGCCTGGCTGCTGAATTCCTGCACAAGCTGAAGTTTCCAAACGGTCTTCAGAGGCAGCCCCACAGTGCAGTAATCTGACCTAGAGGTTGCTGAAGCATAGATGACGGAAGTGTGGCTTTCCCTGTCGAGATAGCTCGGCCACCAGCCAAAGCTGATGGAAAGCACAAAGCACCTCCGAGGCCACCTGAGTCTGAAGCGGCAGCCAAGGATCTAGAAGTTTCCCCAAGCTGTGTACCTGCTCCTTCAGATGGCATGTAGCCCCATCAAGAGCAGGCAACCTCCCACCCATCTGGTCTACAGAACCCCAACCACTAAGAGTGTCTCATTCTGCATTCCACTTCTTGAGGAGTGATTTTTCCACTGCCTCTTTCAAGCAGGCAGGGAGGCATTAATCACACCCCTGGTCCAGCCAGCCTTCCTTCCTCTCCCTGCTAAGAGGAGCAAGGGTCCAAACTGTGAGCAGTCACCCTGACTGATCCAAGCACTTTTTCCACATTCTTGAGCTGAAACTTGCCAAGCTAGTGATGTGAGATGGGGAAACTATCCATAGAAGAAGCTTTCCACTTCCCAAAAAATATTGTTCCATTAAAAAAAAAAGAACCAACACCAACCCAACTGAGCAAAGCTGTTTTTAACCCCCCCTTGCCCCTTGTTGTTTTTTTAAACAAACGCTCTGTTCAAATCAAATATTTCTGATTGCTGGGGGGGCGGGAGGGACTTCAAATTATGATCAGTTCAGGGCAGCCTTCTCTACCTGGTAGTTTTGAACTGTGCCCCAGGCAGCAAAGCTAGAGCTGATGGGAACAGCTGGAAATGCTTGTGGCAGTTAATACAATTATCCAATATTACAGCAAATTGTTGTGTTTGAAGCCTTTTTGGTTTCGTTGCCACATAAGATGTTGAGTGTTATTCCTTGGCTATAGTTTTTCCCATTGCAGTAAGTAGCTTTCAATGTATATGAATTCTGTACAAGTGAGTGCTGTTCCATGATGGACCTTGTTTTATCAGCCATAAATAGTACCAGAAGTGTCAAGTAAGTGTCAACCTCATAGAGGAAGTATCAATGTATTTGAAAGAGAATCCCAGGAAATCTGGGATTTTTAGCTTTATACACAAACTATGGAACATCTAAACCAGCAGGGACCATCATGTTTCTAGTTTTTGTTATTCTTTATGTATTTTTAGTATAAAGGAGTCTTTGTTTTCCTTAAAAATAAAAAAAGTCCTTTAGGATTGCAGGTGAGGTAGGAAGGAGCATACATCCCCAGTGCCTTAAATTGGACTCTTGTGCCAATTCTGTTCTCATGCTTCCCAAGCTCCAGTATTTAAACTCCAACTGGCAATGTGGCTGCTGTTTCCCTCCATTAGTCAGGAAAGGCATAGTTTCTAATTCTGCAACCAGCCCCAATGTGTAGAGTAGGGAAGATGTGTCAGATGGGAAGGTGCTTGAACCACATCCGTGTTTTTAAGCCATGTGGAAGGAGAGCAGTTTCAACCTCAGTGCTAGATTATAAAATTACAGAAAGAGGGATGGAGGCTAAATGAAGAATAGAATGAACTTGCTTCTTATCTGTATTCAGCTGTACTTAAAAATTCTAATGTAGTGTGTTCTTCCCTCCAGTACTTTTGTCCATCTGTTCTCTGTTGTGTGATCCCAATCCAGATGATCCCTTAGTGCCTGAGATTGCACGGATCTACAAAACAGATAGAGAAAAGTGAGTATGGAAGGTTTTTTTAAATCTGAAAACCTGAGAATGGACAAACAGTTTGAAGACTTTGTTAACTAACTCTTTGACTAACTCTGTGCCATTGGCACTATTCTTTCTTTTTACAGGGTGTCATCTGCTTCTGTCAGCTGCCTTGTATTTTTATTTCCAGCTTTAAAGTATTTGATCTCAGTCAGTAATTAGGGTTATTTTTTCAATTGGGCTGGTTAATCCAATAAAATTTCAGTTAGTGTCCTCTGCACCTTTATACATGACTGTTTCGCAGTTGCCTCTCTTCGTCCTTACAGTTTCTGCTTTTAGGCTACAGAGGGAGAAACAACTTAAACTTCTGCCACACGACAGCCTGATTCTGGTGGTGGTAGGTGAAAAAGAAATACATGAGTGGCTTCATGAGTAGCTGCAGGGATAATAATGGACAGATATTGCTAATTGTAGTGAAAAATTCTTGAGGTTCAATTGATTCGTTTTAATTATATATTTTTCCAGTCAATTACTACTATGAATAGTTCAGCTTGAGGCAATTCTATTACAACATTGAACTAAAACTTCCTTTAACAGTGTAAAAAGCATTTAGTGAAGCTTGAGCACAATGAAAGTGCACACTCTGAAATGCAGCATCTTTCAACACCCGACATCAAGATAATTGTAAAAGTGACAAGTCAGGACTAAAAACAAGAACCTGGAATTGGTTCTTAACATTTGAGCATCTAAAAGTGCAAACTTGAATAACAGGTGATTGCTGCGTAAAATGTTTCTTAAATTCTTCCAGTTATAGTTGCTGATATTAAACTGAAAATCTACTGATTTGTTCAGATGGCAAGAGCAAGTGGAAACAAACATTCAAAATTTAGAAGATATTGCAAGACTGTTGCCCATGCTGTTGTTTTAATGGTTTTCAGGCACCATTAATGAACTGCAAGGCTTTCTGAAGTTTTTCTTGAATATTTTGTACTGCTTAAGAACTCACACATTTCAAATGCCTTTTAAACTCTGTGTGGTATGTGTATGTGGTTACTGTTTTTGTTTGTTACTATGTATGGTATGTCTTTTTACATTGTAAACTGTCCTTTGATCCTCAGATAAAGGGCAGTATGGAATTATTATTATTATTAGTAGTATTAGTATTAGTATTATTAACTGTACTCTGATTGCAATGTTATGGAGACTTTTAAAGTTACTTTGCCTAGTGCTTTAGCTTGATTGGGTGCTAGAAATAACTTATGGTTAATATGATATTAGCAAAGGGCTTCTACTGGTTGGTGCAGTTTGCACTTCAGTAATCATCCTCTTTTTATACATACAGGTACAACAGAATAGCTCGAGAATGGACTCAGAAGTATGCGATGTAATTAAAGAAATTATTGGATAACCTCTACAAATAAAGATAGGGGAACTCTGAAAGAGAAAGTCCTTTTGATTTCCATTTGACTGCTTTCTATGAGCCCACGCCTCATCTTCCCCTGTGCACATGTTTACCTGATACAGCAGTGCTGCGTGTTGTACATACTTGGAACAATGAAATACTGTATTCCATACCAACATTGACTCCTAGCAAAGAAATGTGTGTGAAAAGCCAGTTCTTCAAAGTCTAGTTGTGAGCATAAAAGCATTCCTAAAATATTTAAATTGGGCATAAACCAAAGGTAGGGGGAGGGGGCAGAGAGTAAAAGGCTTTCAGTGATTGAAAAGGAGAATTTTGTTTAAGTGGAATCCTTTTAAACTCATAACAGTTATGAAAAACGTATGTGAAGAACTTGAAGCTGTTTCTGTATTTTTATTCTGAAGGACCTACTTAGGTAAATGTATGACCAACAAGATCAAACTGTACCCACATCCTGTGTTTAAAGGTCTAAGTTTAACTGGTCAGCATTTAAATGCATTGGAGCTATTAGTGCATCAAGTGACGTTGATTTTGTTTCAGCTCCTCCCCCTCCCCCCTTCCCTTCATAATTTTGGTTTGTATGTGTTTTCTCAGTTAACATAGCTAATAGCTCTTATTTTCTTAAGTTTTTAACTGCTTAGGTCTTTCTGGATGTAAGGGTAAAAATTCATTTGACAGACTTGTGTATATTTAAAGACCCAAATGCTCCTTTGGAGCTTGTACGTTCAAGAATGATTAATCTGTGTAATAAACTGATTACTACAGTCATTACATATAACTGTGTGAATAGGCTTAATTTTTTATGGGCTAAGATTTAAAGTCTATAGTTCTTGTTTTTTAGGAAGTTGCATTTGAGAATAATCAGTCTTTAAGCTTCATCATAGAATAAGCAAGTCAGTGAGACAAACTTCAAGTAGGGTGTGAAAACACCAATGTCCATGATAAACTGGAATCTGGAAATCTGAATGCCTGTATGTCCGAGCTTGACTGTTAAGCCAGATAAGCAACTTGCTGATTGAACATTTCAGAAAGTTCTGTTTAACATGGGACTAAACCTGTGCCTGTGTGCTGTGACGAAGGGATTCCTTGTGTAATTTTTAAGAATGGGTGTAAAAGGGCAAGGTGGGATTTTTTTTACAGAGACATCAGCACAGACTAACACAAAATATAGCTTTTAAAGACTGTTGCACTAAATCACTTGGAAATGTTCACTGTACATGAAATATCTTTGGATGGCATTCATTTGAAAAATAGTAAAAATGTAGTTTAAAGTTTACTTGTTAAATGAGTCTCTCTCTCTCTCTCTCTCCCCGCCCCCCCCCAACCTTAAATGTGAATAAGTATAATCTGCAGTGGAGAGGTGCTGGGCTCTATCTCATTCAGCCACAGGGCTCTTCCTTGTCTATTTTCAAATACCCTTGCACAGTTAAGGAATAAATGTCCACTACTTGTTATATATTTTTTCCATAGGTGCTCTCTTAATGTTCCTTGTTTGTGGAGCTGACATTCTGTTGGAGGTTCCTACCTGTTCTTTTGGGGGGGGGGGGGAAGGTCTGTCGTTAAATTTTCAGTTTCCAAGAACAAGTCAGGCAGTCCACAACTTTGTGATAATATTACAATTTTTATATCTTGCCTTTCAGACCCACCAGGGATTCTTTATACTTGTATAGCAAATATTTAAAGTTTACATTTAAAATGCTTGGAGTTTCATAAAATTATCTCAGTCCTCTCAGCAACCCAGCTAGAGAATCCAGCATTATATTAAATTGCTGTTGAAGAAAGATGCTTGATGAGGGACACCCAATGAGCTGATGGTTGGACTAGCTCTGGACTTGCAACTAATTCTCTTCAGTCATGATACAACTAATGGCCTACTGAATCCTTCTGTGTACAGGTTTCTGGTCATAATGAATAGCTGTAGATTTGGATAGTAGTATAACCTCGTCTATGAATAAGACAGAACAGTGCCTAAACATTTCTCCACATGACTACTTATGTGCTATATGGGCAGAACTAATTTGTTTTTGTTTTTCTGGCCTATTGGAGATTAGGTTGTGTGTTTATTCAGCCTACATTATTCTGGTTGAATTTTTATCCAAGCTGCTCTTCAGCTTCAGTGAGAACAGGAAACAACTTACAAATACTTAGCTTGAAAAGTAGAATGAATGGAAGGCTGAATGTGGTAAAAAGAAAAAGTGCTATGGTTGAGAGGCAAAGACAATGGAAGGACAAAGGCCTTCAGACTGCAGTTCAGAGTGACAGGGGAACAAGGGGAGAGAAAGGGAGGGATGGTGGAAGGCTTGGCTTCTCAGGAGAATTGGTCTAAACAGGATTAAATATTTTACATAGAAACAACCAATCTATGTACATGGCACTTTTGAAACAAGGAGTAGCTGGGTCCCTTAAAATCTAAAACAGACCAAAGGGACTAACTGCAGAAGAGAGATTGAAATGTTGGGGAAACAATTACAGTCATACCTTGGTTGTCGAATGCCCTGGAACTCGTACATTTTGGCTCCCGAACGCCACAAACCCGGAAGTAACTGTTCTGGTTTGCAAACTATTTTTGGAAGCCGAATGCTCGACGGGGCTTCCACAGCTTCTGATTGGAGCTTCCTGCAGCCAATCAGAACCCATGCTTTGGTTTCCGAACATTTTGGAAGTTGAACTGACTTCTGGAAGGGATTCTGTTCAACTTCCAAGGTACGACTGTATTTGAGTTGCTCAGGTATAGTTGCATAGGGTATATGGACAATACTAATTAGCAATGCTAATATTTTCCTGTTACCACGTTTCCCACCTGTGCCAGCCAACAGTGGTGAGCAGAGGCTGCAAATCCTAGAACGCTGGTAAGTGGCCCTGTGAATTGCAAGAACATGCTTGCTTTTGCAGCAGTATGCCATTCTTGCCCATAAAGTGCTACTAGCAACATACTTTATTATTAGAGGCACTTTATGCAAGTAAACTTGGATATGGAAAAGGTGGAGGAAGAGGAAATATGAACTAGGCTGTTGGCTCAGCTTGCAGATCCAGCATTTAGGTATGAGGAAAAATAGGTATAGGAAGTGGGGGAGAAATACTGCCTTACGTGTGAACCTTTTGAATATCTTCATCTTACTTATTTTCCAGATGGTAAACATACACTAAACCTTATTTTGATTTTTCCTATGAACACTCTGGTTTCTGAGATTCCTGCACACACATATTCAAGCATGTTTTTGCAGCCACAAAAGCTTTAGAGTTGTGCAAAAGACAACCAAATGCCACATGCTAAAGAAACCAAACTGCACATTTTCTGTGTTCCACAATTTGACACAAATGCAACCTTCTGATCAGGTTTGTGGTGTGTAAAGTATTTAAAAACTAAGGTAAACTAAAGTTCAGCTCTTCTAGGAAGCAGAACATGTTTATATACTACCAAGTATTTGATAGTTGTGCCTTAGTCTAGACTATTTCACACTCCGAAATGTTTTTAAAGGAATAAATTATTTGAACTTTCATGTATTTTTCTGCTCCATTTCACGAACAGTTAAGCAGCTAACCTCATAAAACACTCCTGTCAAAAAAGCAATACTCTGAAAAGTTCTGAAGCCTGAATTTATCCAGTGCACTTGCCAAAGCAGGCATTGTGTTTTGTTGCATTGCAGAGTTGCGATGTGGCCGCCCTGCCACCACTACCAGCCTTCTTTGCTGCTCTTCTTGAGGGAATGGGGTGCCTGCAGGCAGGGCTTCCCTCGCCTTGCTCCCTTCATCAGACTCTCTTGCAATGAGCTTGGCCACCTGGCTGTAGCAAGTGTATCCTCTTCCCCGCCTTTTATCTCCCCCTCTCCCTTCTCTAACGCTAATCTGATAGGGATGCAGACAGATTTAGGCAGGTATTGTTCTCTGGTCCGCCCTTATTAGTCCTGAAATGCAGCCACAGGTCAGCTTAGTTTTGGAATCAGGTCCCAACCAGGGCCAGCCCACCCATGTGGCAAAGTGAGGCGACTGCCTCAGGCCGCCTTCCCTGGCAGGGAGGGTGGGCACCATTTTGTGGTTCAGTTCTGGTGCGAAAATGTCCTGGGCTGGCCCTGGTCCCAACTCTTAATTAAGAGGATACAATATGTGTTTTAATTGTGACATTAGGACATAGGTCCAGCGTAACGGCCATTTCTGCTTTCAGGAAGGAGAAGCATCATAATTCAGACTGCCTCAAGAAAGAACTTGCATTGGCTTTGGTTCAAGATATCCATAAAACTACACGGTCCCCATCCAATGTGTCTTTGCTACGCTGCACTGTCCTTTTCCACATACCAAGAGAAGAGGGGTGGTTGTCTGTTGGATCATGTTGTTAAGGGCTTGGAGTCATACCTTTCAACCCTAGCCCATCACTTGAGGCAGCGAGGCTAAATTCCTTTATTTTCTTTTATATTCCTGAGCATTTGAAGAGCCACAATTTTATTGAAGTGCCTTCCCCAAGAGACAAATCACCAAGCTTTGTGAACTAGTTGCTTATTGAAAAGGAAGTATTCACAACAGATCCCACCCCACCCCCCATTGTCAAAAGACATTTTAAAATTAATTCTTATTTTTCTAGTGAGAGTCTAAAACAACTGAGTGCCCTGAAGTTTAAAATATCTGAAACCTAACTTTCTCATAAGCAGTGCATAGTTGTTTTTACTGGCTTGGAAAAGTAGCTACCCAGATCAATGTAATCAGGCTGGTGTATTACTTCTATTACGATATTCAGAGAATGATTGTCTTTTTTCTCTTGTAAGCCTACTATGGAGGCGCGGGTGGTGCTGTGGTCTAAACCACAGAGCCTAGGGTGGTTCGAATCCCCACGACAGGATGAGCTCCCGTTGTTTGGTCCCAGCTCCTGCCTACGTAGCAGTTCGAAAGCACGTCAAGGTGCAAGTAGATAAATAGGTACGCTCTGGCAGAAAGGTAAATGGTGTTTCTGTGCACTGCTCTGGTTCGTCAGAAGCAGCTTAGTCATGCTGGCCACATGACCCGGAAGCTGTCTGTGGACAAATGCCGGCTCCCTCGGCCTATAGAGTGAAATGAGCGCTGCAACCCCAGAGTCAACGGTCAAGGGTCCCTTTACCTTTTAAGCTTACTATGGAAGCCGCTTGAGTAATAAAATGCCATTCAGCCATCTGTTACAATAGTCAATCTTTGTCCAGCCATAGACGCTACAATTGGATCAATTGGAAAGATATCAACTGAAAATGTAATAGAAGAAGCAGGAACTTCAGTCTAGAAATTGACATGAAAACATCCATGTTGAAACCTTAATTGAGAAGAACATGGTTTAGATCCTGAGTAGCAGCAGAAGGGGGTTGGTCACAAGTGACTTTCCTGCACAGCAACCCCTCAACTTCTCCTGAGGGTTGGTGGACCCTCCTAGATGGAATGAGTTTTGGCTGGGGGTGGGGTTTGAAGTGAAAGGGCACATTGCCAGACAAAAAAGTGTGGCATCTTTCATGGAAAAAACCAGAACTTTGTGTACAAGTTGCCTTCTGTCTGATCATGATATCAGGTGAAGGACTGTCTGCTTCCAGGGCTGTCTCCATCTGCAACATTTCACCTGGCTGCATCAGAGGAAGAGGTTGAGACAGCAAGGCCCTCTCCATCAGCTGGGCTGTGAGCAGCTTCCATTTAGTTCCTTTCCTCCAAGGTGATGACACAGCTTCAGGGGTTCTTAGATGGAGCAATTTTTCTTGGACCTATTTCAGGCCTCATTTTGAGATGGACAACTTTGATGGTCTACACTGAGAACTGCGTCACTGTTACTTCTGCTGGCTCTCTTTGTGGCTTGACTTTGTCACCCTTTTTGATCACCTGTCCAGAGTGGGTTTTGGAGGCACTCTCTTGCAATGGTTCTAGTACTTCTTGGTGGGTTCCTTCCCAAAGGAGGTGATAGAATCTTGTTTTTTGAATTATATGTTGCCCTTAAGGTTCCATCTTGTGCCCCATGCTTTTTAGTCATGGGGATTCGGAGTCCATTGTTATCAATACAGTATGTGGCTGACACTTTGCTTTTTCTCCTTTCTGTCTGATTCTAATAAAGTTACCGGAGTTCTGAATCAGTGCTTGGAGGTGGCAATGGGCAAGATGAGGGTTAAAAAATGTGAAGCTTAATTCAGGCAAGACAAAGGGTGCTGCTTGTTAAGAAAGCAGCTACTGTAGTCTGGGAATAGCGTTTAAAGCCTGTTTTGGGCAGGGTGACTGGTCTGGTTTTGGCAGTGGGAGAGTGGCTTCCCTTCCCTGGAGTATTTTGCTCAACGTTCTCCATCTATTTTAATTTGGAACATTGTATCCCTTTTTCAAAAGAAGACAATGACGCTTCCATTTCTCCCGTCCCGTCCCATCCCTCCCTGGCAAATGTGTAGCAAGGGCTATAGCAACTCCATGAATCTTGGATGTTTCCAGGGCATCAAAGTGCTATTCACAGTATAGAAGCATAGTATAATAGAATTGCAGAGTTGGAAGGGACCCTGAGGATCATTTAGTCCACCCCCCTGCAATACATGCTGCTTCCTAAATCCCCCCGTGTTTTAAGTGAGTATATTTGAAAAACAAGCAGGGCTGGAACTGAATGTTCAACAGGAGTCCTGTGTCCTCTGTTCCTTTCATTGGCGAAGGAAAACCTATGATGTGGCATCATCATGGCCTGAGTTATCCTGCCCTTCTCTGCTTCACTGGTTGCCACAGAAAGTCCAAGCCGTGCAACCTCTGTGTATATTCTCAATATCTGAGTTACCTTTGCTTGGCAGTCCAGTTACTAGGTTCATCACTGGTGTATTTATTTTATTTATAAAAATATATACTGCTGTATCATAAAAATGGAAGGGACATGGGTGGCGCTGTGGTCTAAACCACAGAGCCTAGGGCTTGCTGATCAGAAGGTCAGTGATTCGAATCCCCACGACGGGGTGAGCTCCCGTTTCTCGATCCCTGCTCCTGCCAACCTAGCAGTTCGAAAGCACATCAAAGTGCAAGTAGATCAAAAGGTACTGCTCTGGCGGGAAGGTAAACAGCGTTTCCGTGCATTGCTCTGGTTCACCAGAAGCGGCTTGGTCATGCTGGCCACATGACCCGGAAGCTGCCTGCGGACCAGTGCCAGCTCCCTTGGCCTATTGAGTAAGATGAGCGCCGCAACCCCAGAGTCGTCCGCATGGGTGGCACTGTGGTCTAAACCACAGAGCCTAGGGCTTGCTGATCAGAAGGTTGGTGGTTCGAATCCCCGCGACGGTGTGAGCTCCCGTTGCTCACTCCTAGCTCCTGCCAACCTAGCAGTTCGAAAGCACGCCAGTGCAAGTAGATAAATAGGTACTGCTCCAGTGGGAAGGTAAACGGCATTTCCATGCACTGCTCTGGTTGCATCAGAAGCAGCTTAGTCATGCTGGCCACATGACCCGGAAGCTGTAAGCCAGCTCCCTCGGCCAGTAAAGCAAGATGAGCGCCGCAACCCCAGAGTCGTCCGCGACTGGACTTAACTGTCAGGGGTCCTTTACCTTTATCATAAAAATATATCACAGTGGTTTACAACAATATAAAAACATAAAACCAGGCAATAAAATAATAAAATGTTAAAAACAAGATAAAAGCATCAGTAGTCCATTGTGGGGGGTGTACTCCTAATTGCCTACACAGGCTCAACAGAAAACTTCAGCAGGCATTTAAAAATTGGCACAGAAGGTGCCCGCTGAATCTCTGTTTGGCAGGGTGTTCCACAAAACTGGGCCAATGACAATGAAAGCTCAATTTCTCATTGTTGTCAAAACAATATCAACAATGTCATTGTCAAATCAACTTGGGGAATGACCATAAATGTTCATGCAGTTGATCTCAGCGGTTGAGTTGGAATATTAGGGTCAGGGTTAGGGTGAAGGTTAGGATTTTGTTTAGTGTTGGGGTTAAGGTCTCGGTTGGGGCTCAGGTTAGGTCTCCCTGTGATGGGATCCGTTGCTCCCCCGCAACCTGCCGCATGATGTCACACGTGTGTGTGCCGTGCACCCCTAAAGTTGGGCAGAACCTGATGCCTGTGACCTGAAGTATCCTGGACTCAGGTTGTTCAGGGCTTTCTAAATAAATCAATAAACCCTGCAGGGCTGTTTCCAGCTCTCTTTGAAGGCTGGGCAGGCTGAAGAACGGCTGCAATAGGAACAAAGTACAGCAATCTTCCATTGCTGGGGCTCAACATCACAGAAAATACAGAAAAGTTGCTGATTACTGCTGCTGTGTATGATCAATATACTTTGTTTTGGATAGATTTTGGCTTGCAAAGAAATGCTACAAACGGTATTTTGTGAGTTCTGTAGCCTTTGGCTTCCATGAGCTCACGTTTGTCTTTGGTCTTTCAGCCCCAATCCTTTTATGCGGTGGCTCAGTGCAACACTGAAGCTCAGGACCCCAGTCATTGGGGTAGTGAAAGGTTGACCTCAGCTGTGCTGCAGTGGTTGCACACCTGGCATTTTGAGGAAGTACCATGAGTGCTAGTCACAAAATGGCTGCCATGGAGCGTGTGTGACATAACACAAAATGGCTGCCACATCTAAAATAGAATGAGAGGCAAGGCCAAAAAACGTTGCAGGCATGTCCGCCTGTCCCCCCCCCTTCCCCATCCCCTACCCAAGCAATGGAGGGAAAGGCGCTTGGTCACAGAGAGTATTATATCTGCCAGTTTAGGATATGTGTCACTCCTCCAAGGACGTGTGGGCTGCTCCATGTAAGCTCATGCCGCAAAATATCTTTAAGGTTTCACAAGACTATTACTTTTGTTACAACACATTAACACGGCTAAATTTTACAGGTGGTACATGACACCAGTCAAGCTTGCAAAAATTTACCATTTGCCCGATGATAAATGTTGGAAATGTAATGAGATTGAAGGTACATTCTTTCACCTTTGGTGGACATGCCCAAGGATTAAGACATTCTGGGTGATGATTTATAATGAAATGAAAAAGGTATTTAAATATACCTTCCTAAAGAAACAGAGGCCTTTCTCCTGGGCATGGTCGGCCAATTGGTGCCAAAGAAGGATAGAACATTTTTTATGTATGCAACAAGAGCAGCAAGAGTACTCATCGCAAAATATTGGAAGACACAAGATTTACCCACCCGGGAAGAATGGCAGATGAAGTTGATGGACTACATGGAATTGGCGGAAATGACTGGCAGAATCCAAGACCAGGGAGAAAAGTCGGTGGAAGAAGACTGGAAAAAGTTTAAAGATTATTTACGGAATTACTGTAAAATTAATGAATGTTAGGAAAATGTTGGAATGAAGTTATATGGCTTTAGTAGAAATGTTATAAGGAATTAAGGATAAATAGAGTAATAGAGTATTAAAAGAAAAATAAGGTTAGAATGTGTTAAGATAATTATAAGATTAAAAATAGAGGAAGATGGAAAGGAATTGCTGAAAAAATTAATAGATGTGGAATACAAAAAGGGAGGTGTGAGGAGGTCACGGAAACAAGTAAATGAAAGATAAGTTATTGAAAGTATTTGATGTGTTTTAAATTGTGTTTGTTTTGTTTTGTTAGTTTAATGTTAGTGTTTTGTTAGTGTAATGTAGTGTTTTTTTGTAGTGTATTGTATTGTATGGTTTTTCTTTTCTGTAGTGTCTAAATTGTTGGAAAAGGTAATAAATATTATTTTTAAAAAAAAAAAAATTCAAAGTTGGTAGAAAGACAGTGCTAAAGTGATCACAACAGGAAAGGCACAGAAAAACATATGCCTTTAAAATTCTCAACAGAAAAGAAAAATGGATCTTGTAGATATTATTATTACTATTATTATTATTAAAAATAATAAAAATTCTATATCCTTCATGCAAGGATCACAGGGCGGTTTGTAATATAGAAGCACAAAAATACATGCTATACTAACAAACAAAAACAGTTACCCCCCCCACCAGTTTAAAAGCCCTTAGACTGTTCCATTCTTGTTCCTTGCCTTGATATTTTTAAGGCACATGGCAGCATATTCATTGAAAAATCAATGAAGTAATATTGGATAACTGCAGTGGCTAAAAGCAGGGCAATGTTTTAGAACAATGTATTATTATTATTTTATTTTGCATTTGTATCCCACCTTTTGGTTCAACGAATTCAAAGTGGCATACATGGTTCTCCCCCTCCCCATTTAATGCCCCACAACAACCCTGTGAGGTAGGTTAGGCTGAAAGACAGCGAGTGGCCCAAGGTTACCCAGTGAACTTCATGGCCTAGTGGGGATTTGAACTCTGGTCTCCCAGGTCCTAGTCTGACACTGTAATCACTATGCTCAGTGTTACTGGGGCATATAATACTTATATTCATGCTAATAAAATAATCAGTAGTTGCTGCACATATAATAAAGGTAAAGGTAAAGGTACCCCTGCCCGTACGGGCCAGTCTTGACAGACTCTGGGGTTGTGCGCCCATCTCACTTAAGAGGCCAGGGGCCAGCGCTGTCCGGAGACACTTCCGGGTCACGTGGCCAGCGTGACATCGCTGCTCTGGCGAGCCAGAGCCGCACACGGAAACGCCGTTTACCTTCCCGCTGGTAAGCGGTCCCTATTTATCTACTTGCACCCGGAGGTGCTTTCGAACTGCTAGGTTGGCAGGCGCTGGGACCGAGCAGCGGGAGCGCACCCCGCCGCAGGGATTCGAACCGCCGACCTTTCGATCGGCAAGCCCTAGGCGCTGAGGCTTTAACCCAAAGCGCCACCTGCGTCCCCTGCACATATAATAATGCCTGTGAAATACACAGGAAAACCGTACACCTAAATGCCATACATCAACATACATATATATGGGCTGATTTTTGTTATCTAGAGCAGTGGTTCCCAATTAGCTAATTACTGAGGACCCCCTATTTTTCCAAAGCCAGGCCATGGACCCCCTACTTTTGAAAATTTTGATAACTCTATGCACTAGCTAGGGGGTGGGGTGGGCACCCCAGGCAGTACTTATGCTGGGGGTGGCAAGCTGGAGCCCGAGGGGACATGCAAGTCCAGGCGCCCCAGAACCCGGTGCACCGCTCCCAAATCCAGTGTGGGCCAGCGCTGGGCTCTTAGCATGCTGAGCTGCTGCATCCCCGCCAGAGGGCGGCTGAGAAGGATGCAACTGGCACACACTGGCCCTGCACCGCGCCCAAGCCACAGCATCTCCCCTTAGCTGCCTTCATTTTCAACATAGTGATACACCAGCATCAGGGGTGGGGATGAGGGAAGGAGCAGCCATGGAGATCAGATGGGGGAGGGGGAGGCGAGGAAGGGGAGTCTGCATGGTTTGAGTGGGAGGAGATAGGGATGGGGGGGTGCATCAAGTCACGATCAGCGGGGCAGCCAGTGAAGATGCCCTGCTGACTGAGAAAAGCCGCTCTGCCTCAGTGCCAGGGGACGGTAGTGCCACCGGTGCCTCGAATGAGCTGCCCTGTTCTCCATCAGCGTGAGGGAAGGCAGCTCAGATCAGCACTGTTATCAGGCGAGATCATCATGCGATACTGACGACACCTTGAAATTGGCTGCTCTGCTCTCTCTCACACGAGGAGTGATATATTGCTGTGTATTGCCGGGTCAAAATTGTTATTGCGGTGTGATTTCAAAACCGGTTTGGGCCAATACATTGAAAAACCACACAGCGCTAGAACAGATCATGAATTTGTGCTATTACCATGCAAAAATGACAAAAAATTATTTGGGGAAGAAGCAAGGGATGGGGCCACGAACCTCCTGGGTGTGTTCTGTAGACCCCAGGTGTCCCCCGGACCCCTAATTGGGAACCACTGATCTAGAGGGAGAACTTTCATTATCACAGCACCGGTGAACTGTTCTGTTAGTATTAAGACAACGCAAGACCCTCTTAATAGAAGTGTAACCATAAGGAAATTTATTTGGATCCTTGGTAACAGGTGTGAAAGAAGCCCGCACTCATTGCACAAAAGTGCCTGTCTAGAAAAGATTCTTCATGTTAAGTCTTCATTTTTTGCTTTCAGGTATGTTTGTCTTTCATGCCAGGCAGACAGCAATGTACAGACATCTCAGAAAAGTTGCTGGTCCACCTGTGAGGATCCCCATTTTTGTAAAAAATCTGGTTGAGGATGTTCTCACTTCTTTTGACTATTGATTGGTGTGGACAGCTGCGGCGTCCCTGTGGGCAGAACTGACAAATCCCTTCCTCTGCAGAAGAGCACACAGCAGGATTTGACCCTAGTGAGCCTTGACGGTTGGAGCTGCCTGCTGCCAAGCCTCACCTCTGCAGCTGCATTAACAGGGTCTTGTAAGCCATGGCTAATAATAGCTCAGCTCGCCCTCCAGGACGGGGAGTTCAGCCGAGTGCAGTCAAGCAGCTCTACTATGCAGCATCCATGCTGACATTCAGGAGGAGCATGTGTGCGTGCGGCGAGAGGGAGACACGGGGCAGGCTTGGTGACTGAGCTGGCAAAAACAACCAGGAAAGGGTGTGTGTCTTCACGCGCACCCACACACCCACACCCCATCTTTGGGGTAAGGAAGCTGGCAAAATGGAGCCAGTGTGCTGTAGGAGAGCCAGTGTGGAGCAATGGACCCGGGAGACGAGGGTTCAAATCCCCACTCCGCCACAGAGCTCACCTTGGGCTAGTCACGGCCTTTCTTCATTAACCTGCACCACAGAGTTGTGGTGAAGATAAAATATGGGGGGGGGGAGAGAAGTATGTGTGCCGCCTGGAGCTCCTTGGAGGAAGGGTGGGGTATAAATGAAACTGATTGATTGATTGATTGATTGATTGATTGGGGATGAATGGTTAGGTGTGAAGGTGATATTTTCTAGGTTTTTTGGCTGGCAGATAATAAGTCTTTTAATCCCTTAGTTTTGGGTTTTTCAAAAATTAGCACAAGGTTTTTATGTTGTAGTAATACATCTTTTATATGTGCAATGTTGTAACTGTATCAGTAATAAATGACATTGATGATATTTTTTATAGCTCAACATGGTGTATTTATAAAATGAATTTATCAAAATACACTTTGCACTAGATAATAAATCAAGTCAAGTCAAACCAACCTAATCAAAGTTAAAATTAACTTTGGTAGGTTCAAATGTGGTATACAGTTCATGAGTTCTGTGATTACTCCTTTACCAGGCTGCTCTTCCCCCCAGAGATGCTCCTATTTTGGGCTAAGGAAACACTTGTTTTTCCAGCTGAAACTTCTCATTCCACATCATCTTCAGCCAAGCACTTACAATTCTCTGGCTAATTGTGTGGAGTTTAGTGAGAAGCATCTGGAACATTGGTGGTGGAAGAGTCTGCTGCAGAACTTGTAGTGACTCTTGTGGTTTCCCACATACAGCAGTGGCATTTGACAAGTGATCAACACCCTTTTCATATTCTCCTTGTCAGTGGCGTAGCATGGGGGGTGCAGGGGGGGCCGGCCGCACCGGGCGCAGCATCTGGGGGTTAGGGTTAGGGGGCGCAAATCCACGGGTTAGGGGGCGCAAATCCACGGGTTAGGGGGTGCAAATTACTTGCCTTGCCCCGGGTGCTGACAACCCACCCTACGCTACTGCTCCTTGTGCTAGTAGTTCCTCGCCCAGCTGCATCTCTTCAAGGAAGAACAGCTTCAGCATCTTTTAGATCAGGCAACTTTGAAAGTCCTTCTCTTTCCTCGGTGAGTTTCTGCAAGGCCTCATCCTCATTCTCTCCTTCCTCACCTTCGAAGAGTCAAACACAAGATGGCAGCGGCACAAGTGAAAGCGTGGTCTTTTCTAGTGGAAGAGGTTCCATATATTTGCCAGAACCAGGGCAGTTAAAAAAAGCCATCTCCTGAAAGAAGTGCCTTGTGGGCACTTGTCATGGTGCCAGGGAGTCTACAGTGCATGAGTCCTGCCCCAATGCTCAGTCCATGCTCAGTCACTGAGATCCTCAGGGGAGCGCCATGGCTTGTATCCAGAAAGCACTGTGTGTCCCCTATTGTGGGCCCGATTTTGAGGAACTCCTTGCAGCTGAGGTCAAGACAGCCCCCTCCCCCCATTGAACTTCCATCTCTCGCTGAAGAATTTCTTATTGAAGGAGGCTTTTCAACTGAATTCTGATTTTATAGTTTAAACTCATTTTTATAGTCTTCTTGCACTGGATCTCTTGAACACAGCTCAGAGAAGGCTGTGATTAAGTGTTATGCAAATTGTTTAAATCAATCAATTAATAGGACCGCCTGGTCTCAAAGAGCCATTCTAATCCAGGTGTGGGGCAGGTAAGGGCAGAGCTTGGCTGAAGGGGACCCCTACTTCCGAAGCCCCTAAGTACCAGCTGATCAATGGGCATTTGGAAAGCACTGTGTTCAGAGCTTCCCAAATGCCAAGCACCAGGCACTTCCAAAGGTTTCTTTGCAGATTCCTTTGGTGGGGAAAAAATGCTCTGATCTTAAAAGGAATTTTCTTTTTCTTCCTAAAAGAAGCAATTTGTATTCAAAGTGCTGGGGGAGGTGCTCTGAATGCAGACTTTTTACTTCTAGTTTCACAAACATTTTACTCTCTCCAGAGACTTCAAAGGGGCTCTCTCTAACTGACCAGCAGCTGATAGTTGGTTAAAGAGAGCCTCTTTGATGTATCTTTGAAGCAGTTGCTCTAGTGATCTCTTTTGAACTTTGACAGGTGTCAATCACCCAGTCCCACCCACCTGCCCAAGTTGGCCCCCAGTAGGTGGGGAAGATAGAGATCTGGCCCACCAGGCCAAAGAAGGATCTCACGGCAGGTGCAAACAAGGGAAGTGGTGAATAATTCTGGAAGGTGAAGAGAGTAGGCATGGACAATGGAGGGCCAAGGGAGAAAGGGTGTTACAGCTGAGATAAGAGGTGATCAGAGCATGAGCCAGAGTCTTAGCCAAGGGGATGCAGAGAAATAAGCATATACTGTATTCTTTTTGCAGAGTTTGAATGTGGAAAGCAAAGGAGCAGGTGGTTTTGATGCCTGGTCAAAATAGCAGATGGTGACATAGTCAATAGACAGGGAGAACAGTCAAGAAGATAAGGCTCTGAAAAGAAAAACGAGTTGTTCTTTCTTGGTCACGCTAAATTTGAGACCTCAACTGGACATCCATGAAAAAATATCAGAAATGCAGTTAGGGTGTGGGGCTGGCAGAAGGAGCCCTAAGGCCCTAAGCAGAGGCCCCATGGTGCTGGTGACAGTCTTATGGTGGCCCTGCTGTGCCCCTGTCTGGACAGGGATAACCTCACTTCTGTCATCTGTCCTCTAGGTTAGATTACTGCAACATGTTATACATGGGGCTGCCTCAAAGACGGCTCAGAAACCTCCACTGGTGCAGATTTCAATGGTCAGGTTGCTCACCGGGGCAAGGCAGTTTGAACATATACTGATCCTGGCCTGTCTGCACTGGCTGCCAATTAGCTTCTGGGCCCAATTCAAAGTGCTGGTTTTGACCTATAAAGCCTCAGAGAACTCAGGACCGCAATACCTCAAGGACTGCCTCTCCCCATACGAACCGACCCAGACCTTGCATTCATCGTCTGAAGCCTCCTCCACGAGAGGTCCAGAGGATGTTACCACAAGAATGGATCTTTGATGCAGTGGTTTCCTATCTGTGGAAGGCTCTCCCCAGGGAGGTTCATCAGGCGCCTTAATTCCATGTCTTTAGATACCAGGCAAAAACGTTTCTCTACAATCAAGCCTTTGGCCGATTGAACACATAGCCTTTTAAATGTGTTTGTGGGAGGGGGGCTATTGGTTTGTTCTTGTTCTTGTTCTGTAATGTATATTGTGTTCTCATTTTGTGTTTTTATGTTGTGAACAATCTTTGGATAAATAATAATTAAATGTGTATATTTATTAAATTTCTACACTGCCCTTCATCAGGGCGGTTCCCAGTAGAAGAACACAAAAATACACACCGTAGTATGTAATGATCACCACCATCATCTCGCTCCGCGTGTTATTGTGATCCAAACAAAATCACCAGGGGGCGCTGTTGCTGCATGCAAGCCCCCGTCCTTGGCCTTCGCAGGCTGCAGCAACGAGGTTTCGCCTCTGCAAGGCATTGTTAGTTTTGCAAGCACGTGGGGGTGGGGGGGTCTGGCGCAAACCCCAGAAGGGTTTTTATCTCTCACCTTAAATTCTCTAAGACTGAGAGGATCTAAAGCAACGACAGCATTCTGGTGCAGCCACGACGCCTTCGAAAAGAGACTGTCTGGATGCGAAGCAGGGTAATGTGTCAAACAAGGGTGTTGCCCTGAAGAGTCCGAAATTTGCAAAATTGGACATGGCACTCCTTACTTAGGGTCTCCTTGTGACCGCCTGCTTGTAAGAAGTCTTCTCCTCTGCTGATAGCCTTCAGGTGCTGATGGAAATAATGCGTTCTGAGCCAAAAGTTTTTCCAATGAAAACTTTGGTTCAATATTTTGGGGATCAAAACTGTTTTTGATTATTATTATTTAGTGCCACCACCTGTTTTGTGGCAGTGGCCCTTACAGTGGTCAGGGGCTGGCTGATCTCACCCCTCACCACATTGTTTTTTTGAAGTGGGGAAGGGGAATCATGTTGGTTCCCAGGTAGAACCCCACTGAAAAGTTCCCCTTTACACCACTGTATTCCCACGTCACCACCAAAAACCACCCAGATCACCATCTTGTTTCAATTTATTGTACAAAATGGGGGTGGGGGCCATTTTGGGTCACATTAACCCCACTTAATGCATTGGGTCTTTCCCTCCAGCAGGATGGGGGGTGTATTTGAATGGTCCACCCCAGAGACTGATGGGATCTGAGTGATTTCTGCGCTCTCAAACAGCTTCCTGTTGGCACGGTGAGCATTTCTGACAGAGCCCCAGTCACACTGCGGGACGCAGGCATGACTCAGGCAGCTGACATAATCACTTCTAAATGTCCTCTCCCTCTGAACAGAGACTGTTCATCCCCTTAGGAGCAATGAAGCGGTTAGTGAAATGGCTGGAAGTCAAGTGAAGAATCCAGTTAAACACAGGGGAGAATGTAGAGGCGGCATCATCAGGGGTCTCTCAAGGAGGTGTCCGGATCCGGCCTCCGAGGAACGCGCCACAGCTGTTGCTGCCTCTTTGGTAGCAGCAGCAGTGGGTGCTTCATTCATTGGAGACCAAAACTGCTGCCCCTGTGGATCCTGCCACTTGAGGTAGTTGCCTCACCGTACCTCATGTGTGGGCCGGCCCCAAAGCCTTATACGATACAGGACTTGGATACCTGAAATATTGCCTATAGCCCAGCACTCCAGCATGCACCGTAAGGCCCTCGTTGGAGGCCCTCCTCTGGACTCCCTCGCTTTCTGAGGGGGAGAGTGTCTTTGCTGGGTGTCCTGCTTCTGGAATGCCTTCCCCTAGCAGGCCTGTCTTGGTATCCACTCTCGTGTCCTTTTGCTGCCGGGCAAAATACTTTTTTTGTTTCCCGGGCCTTTTGAAAGTTAGCTGAACACATTCTTATTTTGTTGTGATGTTGATGGTTCTTTGCTGTCTCTGCTGCTCTATAGATTTTTGATTTTAATTAATTAAATTAATTCTTTCATGGTTGTTAGCTGAGCAGAAAGCTATGCTAATAATGTGAGAAAGAAAATTTAAAAATATATAAAAATAATGCACCATAATGGAGCCTCCATGTTTTAGAGCCACCAGTGACTTCTGAAATGGGTTTTGAGATCCAGTCATCTACACACTAGAGCAGGGAATCTTCACTGAAGCAGGTTCTTTCCTTGTTCTAGATGTGGAACTGACATGGTAACGAAACACTTTCTAGGGATATATTTACTTCTCCTTTGGCAGAAACCCTGTTCCCCTTTATAGGACAGCTATTTATAGGAGTAAATGTATCTGGAAGAGGTTCTTGGTGCAGACTCTCCTTTTGCTAGGTCTGGCTTAGAGTAGATGAAGGCGTCCTAGGAGACTCCGAGATCCTCCTCTGCCTCATCCTAACTATGGGGGGGGGAGGGGCAGAGCAGGGTGTCTCTTCAGTGAGAATATAGTTGTGTTTGATCAAGTGGAGGATTTCTGGCTTATACAGTGATTTAACAATGTCCCAAGCACATGGATAAAGAATTTAGAAAGGTGCCCATGATCGATGGTACAGCACAGATTGCCAACCTTGTCAGTGGCGTAGCGTGGGTTGTCAGCACCCGGGGCAAGGCAAGTAATTTGCGCCCCCTAACCCATGGATTTGCGCCCCCTAACCCGTGGATTTGCCCTAACCCCAGATGTTGCGCCTGGTGCGGCCGGCCCCCCCTGCACCCCCCACGCTACGCCACTGAACCTTGTCAAGTCAAGAGGTTACTTACTTGGGCTAAGTAAAGTCCTTCAGATTTATGGGGTTATGAAGATTATGCTTCCCAGTATTCTAGAGGTTGCATATACTTTATGAAAGCTTATAGTATACCATGTGGTTGTATTTTAGACCCTTTAGTATCATTCTCATATTAAGCAGGTATTACAGCTGCTTCTGCTAGACTTTCTATATTCTGTATAAGTTACACTTTTATTTGCATTATTTGTTTGTTTGTGTCAGCCTGTTCAGTTTTATTATTTAAAGAAGTGATATGACACAATCCTTACTTATTGACACTGGTGGTGTTCACATTACAGTGCTTTAGAGAAGTTTCCCCCTAGGTTACAACCTTTTGTTTTTATCCATCAGAGGAACCAAGGCAGTTTCCGTGCCAAAACTAATCCTGCAAACCAGACTGAAATGGTTCCTGAAAATCAGTTTCATCAAAAGTGACTGAAATTGCATGGAAGCCACACTACTGAGCACCATTCCAAAAAAGCAGTATTTGTTTTAATTCTTGGAGTCCAAAGTGAGCTTCTTTAAGATCAGCCTCACAACCATCTCTTTCCAAGTTGGCTTGAGTTGTTCTCTGCTACAAATAAGCATTGATGGTCTCCTGGACCCAACCAGTCAATCCTCTTTAGCCAGGTGTTAAAAACCAAAAAGGGTTAAGGGTCAAAAGGGCAAGTGGCTAGATGCAAACCACCAAGCACCTTGTCCACATTCTCATGCTCAGCAACTGAAAATAATTCAACAGAGACAGACATCCATAGACTGAACTGTCCCACTGGTAGCATCTCAGCTGAGGCTAATGCAAGTGATTTTACCCTGGAAGTATTTTGCAGACAGATCACAGTGGACCACTACTGCTCTACTGACTCTCCCTGAGGTCTTTGGAGAAGACTCCAAACCATTTGGAAATGCTCTGCTGGACAACACTCTGAGGATGCAAGGATGAAGTATTTTTTCCCCTTGGATGCCACGGCCACCACAGGATTCCCTGAGGATCTTTAGCCTCTTGGGTTCTAGTCATCTCCCTAAATGCTTCATTGCCCCCAGGTCTCTGGTCAACCAGAAGGCAAACAGGATCTGTTTAGCAAATGAAGGTGCCTACGGGCAGTAGTGAAATCCACCTGAGTCTTCTCCATATCCCACAGAGTCACAGGGACTTTGATAGAAGCACTAGCCACATCAACTGGAAGGTTTCAGGAGACTATCAGGAACCCAAAATGATCCACCAGCTTTCTGGGGTGGGTCATCCTAATTGGTCTACCATCTTGTAGAGGGAATTGTCACAGAAAAGCTGAACATCAGCAGAAAGTGACCAGATCATGATAAAGATATAAAATTCCCAATACATTATTCTGGCCAGCCAAGATCATCAGGTCCTGTGGATGACTTGCCCCAATGAGGTGGTTGTCATGGTGGTAATGGAAGTCCTGTCAAGGCAGCCTCAGCATAGATGCTGAGATCCCCCAAGAATTAAAAGCTTGGGAATCCTCAATATCATGTACTGTGTCCAGTTTTGGGTGCCACAATTTAAGAAGGATATTATCAAGTTGGAACATCTGCAGAGAAGGGCGACCAAGTTGGTCAAGAGTCTGGAAACCAAGCCTTAGGAGGAATGGTTGAGGGAGTTGGGTGTATTTAGCCTGTGAAAGGGTAAAGTTACAAGAAAAGAGATTCCAGTTGAACATCAAGAAGAACTTTGTGATGGTAGGTGGAACAGACTCCCATGAGAGGTGGTGGACTCTCCTTCCTTGGAGGTTTGTAAGCAGAGGTTGGGTGGCCATCTAGTTGAGATTCCTGCATTGAAGTGGGTTGGACTAGATGACCCTCAGGATCCCTTCAAATTCTAAAATTCTAAGATTCTATGCCTAAGGCTGCCTCTGTTAACTTGGGCAGGTGGTGGGAGGTGTGTGGTGCATGAGGAGAATAACCATTCTCTTCCTAGTGTTCAATACTGTGTACAAATACTTAAACCCAGGACTCATCCAATTAGGAAATCTGGAGAGGGAGATTATTTTTATAGACCACAGTGACACACACACACATGCCCTACTGAACTCTCAAGTGATGTGTCAAAACGCAGGTGGACAGATACATCGCCACCTCTAAGCTTGTCCTTTCTCTCTGGGTGTTTTACATGCACACACAATGTGTGCCCATATGTGCACATGCATTCATGTGACCAGCTTCCTGCGGGGTCAAAATGTACTCGTGTATATTGCGACATATTCCCCCTCCTTCCCTCCCCCACCCCTGCAAAAAGAGGCTTGATGTGGGTCAGCTTGTTTTCTCCCGCTTTGCCCTCCCACCTGCTACCCCCAGGCTGGCGAGGCTGGCTGTGGAATGCCATTCATGCCTTCCTGCTTGACTGGACAGGACAGCTGAGACGCCCACACAGTGTGCGCTTGGTGTGTGTGTGAGTGTGACAGGCAGCCTCTGAGCATATGCCACAGGTGATCTAGAGGGACCCAGGAGAAGGGGGACGCGCTTTCCGCTCTTCCTTCAGCAGTGCTCTCTCCTTTCCAAAAGTAGTGAGGAATGAGTGGGTGGTGAGTGGCACACACACATTGCGCTTGGCTAACAGCTTCCCTCACCCCAGGAGGTGAGGAGAGATCTGGAGAGGAGCCCAGCACATTGCGGCGTCCCTGATGTGACCTATCACTGTGCTGTTGGGCGGATTCCACCACCGCCTGACAGCACGGCACTTGGCATGTGGGGAGTCTTGGGCAGTTGCTATGGAGCCTTCTCTCTCTCCCCCCCCCCCATCCCCAGCACGTCTCCTCCCCCCCCCCCCCTTCCATGCAGCTCTGCTGAAACATTTCAGGCTGCAACATCTGTGCTTCTCCAGTTTTGTCTCTCTCCCGGAACAGGCCCCGCCGTAAGAGCTGCCTAATTGTGCCACAGTTTAGTGAAGAGGAAAATGTCAGAGAATGGCTGGGCTGAGAGCGTGCCTGCACCCCCAAATTCAAAGCAAGGCCTGCTGGAATAGGAGGAGCCGTTGTGTCTGCTGGCTCCCTCTCCCTCTCCGCACACCCCACATGGCCACAGCACTCTTAAAATATTAACTATGCTCCAATCCTGCAGGGGGCTGAGTGCCTCCTGAAAGGAAGGAAGGCCTTCGAGGGGCTGGGAATCTGCCCTTTGGGGATAGAATCTCAGTGGGGAGTTCAGCATTTTATGTTCACTAATTATGCTGTGGTTTTCTGCAGGGAGAATCTTGTCCCTCATAAATCAGCTGCAGTTTCTAGTACTGTGAAGCATGAAGGAAGGGGGAGTTTTATTTTTTGTCTTTATACTGCATTGGCCGGAAGAATGAAATCATCACTTTTCAAGGATAGGACTGGGGACAAAAGGGGGCTCAGGCAATGAAGGTCAGCGCATGTCTGAAGAAGTCTGCGGGAGGATATGCATCTCGTTTTATTCTGGGTTGTCTTTTGATGGCTGTTTTTGGCAGTCTCAAAATGTGACGGGCCGACGGACAAGCCCAGCAGCTTTTTCAGCTGGCAAGATTGTCTTCGTTGTCCCTTGTTGAAACTGATTCATTTGTCCCCTTGAATAGCTTGAAATGTGTCAGACCTTAATAAAGTGTTTCAGGTTAACTTTTAAGCTCTCCTTTTTAGATCACTTCTCTCAGTCATAGAATCATAGCACTGTAGAGTTGGAAGGGTCATCTAGTCCGACCCCCTGCAATGCAGCCGCAGGACAGACATGGGTTATAAAAATAGCACCCAGGTCCCATAGAATTTTGCAATTTTCTCTCCCGGCAGGCAGAGGGGAAGGTCTGCCCATGGAGGCCTCCTTGTTGCAGTTGCAGAAACCTCTGCCCTCCTCTGCCATCAAGAGTTCCGATGACAATGGTAGCAGGAGGGGAAAGGGGTTTGTGTAGATCAGGGAGGCTTCAGATCTGCTGGATCCAAAAGCCCTTCTGTTCTCTGACACCTACCCAGAGCAGGGGCCCTGGTGTACTCGTTTTCTGTCCTATTGGGAGCAATGGGAGGGACTTATTTTTTAAAAAGAAAGTTGAGGCAGGGTTAGGAGTGGACACACACGCTGCCTCCATTTTCTGCCCTGCCAGCAAGGCATGGGCCTGGCAGGAATCAGGATTTGGAGATTCCTGCACCTTGGGTACTCTTTCCTCTGCTCGTTTTGGACTGCTCTGCCTAGGATTGATATTGTTATGGGTTTCTGGGGTACCAGAGTTTGTGGGTAAAGGTAAAGGGACCCCTGACCATTAGGTCCAGTCGTGACCGACTCTGGGGTTGCGGCACTCATCTCGCTTTATTGGCCGAGGGAGCCGGTATACAGCTTCCGGGTCATGTGGCCAGCATGACTAAGCCACTTCTGGCGAACCAGAGCCGTACAGAAACGCTGTTTACCTTCCCGCCGGAGCGGTACCTATTTATCTACTTGCACTTTGACGTGCTTTCGAGCTGCTAGGTTGGCAGGAGCAGGGACCGAGCAGCGGGAGCTCACCCCATCGTGGGGATTCAAACTGCTGACCTTCTCACTGGCAAGTTCTAGGTTCTGTGGTTTAACCCACAGCGCCACCTGCGTTTGTGGGTGGCAGCGCTTTTGACCCCTGGACCCAGCAAATGTAAAACTGTAAGCCTGTCTGGCTTCCTGGAGAGGTGGGCTGCCAGCAGAAAACAAAGACAGGGTGATGACTCATCCAGCAAAGCTCCAAGGAGGCATGGGGCCCTACTCTGAGCTCTGAGCACCAGAGTATGGAGGGAGAAGTGTCAGGATTGCAGTTGGTGATGACATAAGCTGAAGGAAAAAATAGCTGGTGGAAGGGGAGTCACAACACAATGTGGGCTGGAAGTCTGAAAACAATGTGGTCACATTGGGAGTAACAGGACTCTCAGAGTGTAACACCAGAAGCGCCTCCATCACAGCCTCTGGTTGTATACAGGTGTAAATAAACCATATATCATAAAGACACCGCCATCTCCGCTGTGCCTCGTTTTCAAAGGAAACACAAATCCTGGGTCAGCGCCTGGAACCCCTGGAATCTCTTGCTGCTGTGGAGATTGGGGGGCTGTGTAACAGTATTCATGGGAGGCAAGGCGTTGATTGCTTTAGGCTCCGTTAAGATTAGCCATTAAACTTTCATGTTGAGAGGCTGCGTGCTGTTAAATGCCAGATGCTGGGAACAAGCAGGAGATGACCACGACCTTCATGCCTCTCTGGGTGGGAGGGCAGGGTGACGGTGGAGGCAGAATGCTGGGGAGAAGTGCTTTGGTCTGGTGCAGCAAGACAGTGCTTATGTTTTTATATAAACATCCAGAATGAAACCCTTTCAGCTTAATGCGTGTGAGGGGTTACTGTTTAGTTGTGGGTTGACATAGCAGACAACACAGCGATTTCTCCAAGTAGCTCTTTATTTTGTAAGCTGGAATAGAACTGACTGCAAACAGCTCAGCCGGCCTGCTTTTATAGGCAGCCGGCTGTCAACATTGTAGCAACAACAGCCCAGAGTTCCCGCCTAAAATAACTGACGTGGACCTGAGTGAAAACTATCTACAGACCTGAGTGAAAACTATATACAGTATCCCCCTGCTGGCCCAGGGTGAAACTTCACTACATAACACCCCTCCCCACCGAGATAAGGCGTTAGTTACAATCGTAATGGTTTCCTTATATACAGCACTACGCGTAATGGTTCAATTAGGCACAAAAGCATATCGGTTACATTTCCCATACTTAGACCAACAGTGATACATGTCCAACAACATAGTCCTTTAAATAAGTTGGGCGCTTGGAAACTCTGCCAGACCGCTGGGGACTGGTAGCCAAGTCCAGAGGGCCACACAGTTCTTGCTGAGGCTGTGGTGCGACCCTAGGTGGTGTTGGAACCAACTCCCCTGGATCCGCTGCTGTGGGTGGAGCCTCCGCAAGTGGAGTGGTCTGAGTCTGTAGTAAGTCTGGCAGACCCTCTGAAGCGGCTTGGTTCGGCTCCACGCTGGCAGTTTGCGAGGGAGGTGTAGGTGGGGCCTCGCCATCTGTACGTGTCTCTTCTTGAGCCGCAAGCGCAGTTGGGGGCACCACGGTAGTGTCCAAGTCCCCAACCCTGCGCCTAAGCTGGTCTATGTGCCGTCGCCACCAGCGTCCGTCTTCGAGTGCCACCTGGTACGAGCGAGGTCCAGTGACTCCCACTACTGTGGCTGGCACCCAAGGAATGTCCCCCACATAGTTCCAGGCAAAGACCTGGTTTCCTGGGACAAATGACCGTGGCGCGTTGGCACAGCCTGGGGGTTCAGCCACGGCAAAGTCCGGGTGCAGCCGGTCGAGCGGTGACCTGAGGTGGCGGCCCATAAGCAGTTCAGCAGGACTCCGCCCTGTGGCCGCATGAGGGGTGATGTGTTGCACGAACAAGTATTTGACGACCTGCTCATGCCAGTCTCCCCGGTCCAGGCGCGCCAGTGCCTCTTGCCGAGCGCACCATTCTTTCCGCTTGCCCGTTGCTGGATGGATGAAAAGGTGCCGTTAGGGCATGGCGGATGCCCAGTCCCAAAAGATACCGCTCAAACGTGCCTGACGTGAACTGCGGTCCGTTGTCAGAGACAAGAACATCAGGACACCCATGCGTTGCAAACAGGCCTTGCAGCACCCGGATGACGGCTTCGGTAGTGGTGGAGGGCATCAGGGCGACCTCCAGCCATTTGGAATAGGTGTCCACCACTACCATAAAGGTCCAGCCATGAAAGGGGCCAGCCAGATCGATGTGCACCCTCGACCAGGGTGTCTTTGGCGTCTCCCAGGTGTGTCCCTTAACTGCCGGTGGTGCAGGCCTCGACTCTTGGCATGCTTGACAGGCGGACACCCAGGCAGTGATGGCATCGTCCATATTAGGCCACCAGACGTAACACCGAGCCAACGCCTTCATTTTGACAATTCCCGGGTGGCCAACGTGCAGAGCCTCCAGGACGCGCTGACGGAGTCCTTGGGGAATCACGACGCGGTCTCCCCACAGCAGACAGCCGCGATGAGCTGAGAGTTCATGTTGTCTGGTTGCGAAGGGCTGGAACTCCGATGCAAAAGGCCCTTGTGTCCACCCCCTCCGCACCCAGTTGAGCACCCGGCTGATGGTGCGATCCTGGGCAGACGCGGAGGCCACAGTGGCAGCCGATACAGGCGCTGCCGGAAGATCCTCAATCAGAAGGAGCGATGAAGCTGGAGCCGGGTCTTCCACAAATGCTGGAAGAGGGCAACGGCTGAGGGCGTCGGCATGGCCCATCGATTTCCCGGGGCGATGGATGAGCCGGTAGTGGTAGGCAGCCAGGAAAACAGTCCATCGCAGCATGCGTGGCGAGAGGACTGGTGGAGTTGGACGATCACCGGCGAGGAGGCCCAGGAGTGGCTTGTGGTCAGTGATGAGGTCAAAAGTCCTGCCATAGAGGTATTCATGGAACCTCTTCACTCCAGCCACAAGTGCCAGTGCCTCCTTGTCGAGCTGGCTGTAATTCCGTTCCGTCGGAGATAGCGTCCTGGAAAAGTAGGCGAGCGGTGCTTCTCTTCCGTCTGGAAAACGGTGACTAAGGACAGCACCGATGCCAAAAGGTGAGGCGTCGCAGGCAAGGACCAGCGGCCTGGATTCACTGTACTGTACCAGCACACTGTCTGATGAAAGGAGAGCCTTGACCGCGTTGAAGGCTGCCGTCTCCCGATGACCCCAGGCCCAAGGCGTCTTTGTGCTAAGGAGTCGGTGAAGAGGCTCAGCCACTGTGGCTTTGTGGGGCAGGAACATGTTATAAAAGTTCAGCAGCCCCAGGAACGCCTGCAACGCCTGTTCTTTGGGGTGGGGGCCTGCTGGATAGCGCGGATCTTGGATGTGGTCGGGTGAAGGCCGGAGGCATCGATAAGATAGCCCGGGAACTCTACCTGTGGAACGGCGATCTGGCACTTTTCCCTCTTTACCTTGAGCCCAGCCTCTTGGAACCTGGTCAGCACGGCACGGAGGCGCTCGAACAGCTGCTGGTGTGAGTCTGCAGACACCAAGACGTCATCAAAATATGGTACCACGCCCGGAAGCCCTTGCAGGAGACGCTCCATAAGGCTTTGGAAGATGCCAGGAGCCACACTCACCCCGAACTGCAACCGGCGGCAACGGAATGCCCCGGTGGGTGACGATCGTCTGGGCTTCAGCAGTGGCATCATCGACTGGCAGTTGTTGATAGGCTTGGGCAAGGTCCAGCTTAGCGAAGACCTTACCCTCACCCAGGGAATGCAGCAGGTGTTGGACAACAGGAACCGGATAAGCGTGCTGCTGAAGTGCCTTGTTGATCGTGCACTTGTAGTCAGCGCAGATTCTCACTCACCCATCTGGCTTGACAGGCGTGACGATGGGGGTTTCCCACTTGGCGTGGTCAACCGGCTCCAGAACTCCTTGGGCGATCAGTTTGTCCAGTTGTTCGTCCACCTTAGCCTTGAGAGCAAAGGGAACCCGGCGTGGCTTTAGCTTGATGGGGGCGACTTGTGGATCAAGGCTAAAGGAGATGGGCGTACCTGTATATTGCCCCAAGGTGCCGTCGAAAACCTCGGCAAAGTCTTTGACCAGACCCTCAGTCTCTGCGTTAGAGATGCAGTTGATGCCGGTGACTTCCAGGCTGAGGGCATCAAACCAGTCTAGCCCTAGGAGGCTTGGCCGCTGACCTTCGACCACCACCAACCAGAGCAGGCCCGAAAAATCCTTGAAGGCGATCCAGAACCGGCCAACGCCTACCACGGGAATGTCGTTTCCTTGGTAGTCTCTCAGGTGTACGCGGTGAGAGTCGAGTTGCCTTTTGGACACTCTGGGTACCAGTCTTTTGATGGTGCTCCATGACACGATGGACAGGGCAGACCCAGTGTCGATCTCCATGTCACATGGAGCTCCTTCAATGAGCACTGTGACGTTCAGCTTGCGTCGCGTAGGCGAGTCGGTTTGGCCAATCGTGGTTCCAGACGGGCAGCGGCAGTTGGTGAGAGCGAAACAACTTTCCTTGGCAGACTGGAGTGAAGACTTGGACTTGCGAGTCGATGAAGGGGGGGGGTGTCAGACGGAGCCGATCGGCAGACCTTAGCGATGTGGCCCCTTCTGGAACACTTCCTACAGATGGCGTCTCTGAATCGACACTTGGCACGGGAATGGTTGCCTCCGCAGCCGGCACATTCCGGTTGGCCCTTGGACTTCTGTTGGAACTTCCTGCGCTCCCGCTTTGTCTGGTGCACGTCATCGTCTTCACTGGAGGATGCCTCATCACTGCTGGCCTCTTCATGATGCACCGGAACTGGCTCCCTAGCAAGATGCGGGCTGCTGGACTTGCGGATCTCCTGGGCGGAGCGTTCAGCAGCTTCTGAGGCCACAGCCTCCTCAATGGCTTTCTGTAGCGTGAGGTCTGGCTTGGCGAGGAGACGCCGTTGCAGATGGATGTCTGCAGACGATTCAATCCATCAGGGCATCGTCTAAGTCTCGGAACTCACAGTGCATTGCAGCCTGTCGCAGGGTGGTGGTGTAGTTGTTGATTGACTCCCCCTCTGCCTGGTTCCGGTGGTAGAACGCATGGCGGGCAGCAATCTTGGACGGCTTTGGTGCGTAGTGGTTGCGGAGCTTCTCTTGGATCGTGTCCCATGGTGTTGCCTGGACTGCTTCAGGCGCAACCAATGCTCGGGCCGTCTCAAACACCTCAGGCCCACAGAGGCTGAGGAATAGGCCCCGCTTCCGATCCTTTGATACTGCTGTCAGCTCGTTGGCTTGGAGGTAGCAGTCGAACCGAGCGAGGTAGGAGTCCCATGATTCAGAGGCTGGCGCAAACGGCGGTAGAGGCACAAGTGAAGCCATGATTCCAATGCCGGCGTGAAGGGCGATGGATGGAACACAGTGCTCTTAGCCAGAACAGTCAGCTCTGAATTGGTTCTGTCCAATGATTTCGCTCAGTGATTTCGCTCTGTGATTCAGCTCAGTGATTCAGCTCAGTTCAGAGGCTGGCCGCATCTGGCTGTGCTCTGATGTCCATCAATCCCATCCTCGTCGCCAGTGTTAAGTTGTGGCTTGACATAGCAGACGACACAGCGATTTCTCCAAGTAGCTCTTTATTTTGTAAGCTGGAATAGAACTGACTGCAAACAGCTCAGCCGGCCTGCTTTTATAGGCAGCCGGCTGTCAACATTGTAGCAACAACAGCCCAGAGTTCCCGCCTAGAATAACTGACGTGGACCTGAGTGAAAACTATCTACAGACCTGAGTGAAAACTATATACAGTATCCCCCTGCTGGCCCAGGGTGAAACTTCACTACATAACAGTTACAATACCCAGACCTGAGAGGGTGAGAGACGGGGCCAAAGGAAACGGATTTCATCCAGTTCTGTTAACAGCAGCCCTGCAGATCCTCCCTGATTCAAAGTGAACACCAATCCAGGGGAGAGGAACAAGAGCAGGCTGCTGCCTCTGAAGGCAGACAATGCACCACAATATATTTTGCATCCTTCCCCCTCACAAAACAAGTTCACTGTCTCCATCAGCGGCCATTATGCCTGGTTTGTGAAGAATTTGCGATTTGCTTGTTTTCCTCTTCCCTTCCCAATCCATTTCCTTTTTGCATTGTGCCTACTTGATTGTGAGCCTGTGGGTGAACACTCTTTTTCATTCACATGCATCTCCCAAAAAAATTGAGTATATTACAACTGGTGCTGTTGTGATTACTCAATACAACAAACTAGCAATTTGGTGTTCATTTATTTCTTCTGAACATTTATATTCCACACTATCCTCCATAGAACTGTTGAACCTGAAATCTAGAATCAGGGACGCCAACTTACATAAAATAGTGGGGGTGGGGAGAAGGTAAGCCGTGCCCCACATAACTGATCACATGACATGGCACACACACCATTTGAATAGCAATGCCTATCAGCTTGGGGGGGGGGGGGGGCTCAGATATTTTATTGGTGGAGCTGAAGGGACCTTGGCCCCTAGGAGTTGGCTCCTATGTCCAGAATTATGCCCCCAACATCATTCCAGAGACGCTGGATTGGGCCTGCAGCTGTGGGAGGTGTGCTTTTTTTTTTAAAGGCCTTTCCTTTGCATGCTTGAAATTGCCCTCCCGAATGCTTTGCTAACCAACAAATACCCGTATTCTGTCTGGCCTTGAGTAAATGAGGTTTCTAAAATGCATTGTGTAACAAATGGCATATTTTCTATCTTGATCCTGGGAAGGAGGACGTTGCATGTGAGAAAAAACCAACTTTCTTCTTTAGTCTGTTTTTGTTACAAGCTTCTGTCTCCTTTATCTTTCCCCTCCTTTAATTCTTCTTCCTCCTTGTTTGCCCTTCATTGTGCCCGCGCCCTCCACGGACAGACTTCTGAAAAACAAACTGGGCAGAGACAGAAGGTATGAAGAAACAGCGCAGCCTGGTTATTCAGAACAATGGCAAAAGGGTAAATAACGGGGACCACAATCTAGTCCTCTTCCTAATATTTAATTATCACAGGTATGTATGTATTGTCATAGATCTAGGGTACCAGAGTATGCTAGTGAATGGCACAACTTAATAAACGGTAAAATTTAGATAATATTTGGGATATGAAGGGAAAATACAAGCTGCAGCACTGTGCTAGACAAGAAATTACTGGGTTAGCTTATGCAGACCAGCCTGGCCAGGCTAGCGAAGTCAGAGCCATTGAGAAACAAGGAAGAGCCTGGCCCTGGGCCACTGAGGGCCATTGGCAGGGCCGGATTTGGGTTTGGTGAGGCCCTCAGCTGCTTATATGTCCAGCTGTCCTTTGTCCACAACAAATTGTTGCTGTTTTTTGTGTGGAATATATGCTATGGTAATTTATGGACCTAATAGGCATCTAAAGGCATTTGACACTGTTGCCGTATGTAGGTTTTATTTTATTTGTTTTTTATCTTATATTTTGGAAATGTACATCCAGTGTCCCCCCCCCTTTAATTCTTTTTGGGGGCCCCCAAGAGAGTGGGGCCTCAGCTATAGCTTGTTTATCTTATACGTAAATCCGGCACTGGCCATCCTTCCCTGCTGCTTTGAGGAGTGGACAGAGACAGGAGATTTGGGAAGTTGCCAAATGTGTCCTTTTTGAAATCTAAAGTTGTTCTGGGAGCAAGAAGGAGGAAGGGGGCAGAACTCCATGCGGTGCTGGACGGAGGAGGCTGTACTGAGAGACCGGGAGCCATGACTCCCTGCTACTTTGGACTCAAGTCCTGCAGCTATGAGGGAGAGGCTCTCGGGGTAATCATGTTCTGCACCCCCTCCATTAAAGACTCCAGGTGTAAATATGTGTAAAATAAACCATGTTTCTCAACAACTCTAGCCTCTGCTAGGCCTCAATTTTCCCAATGGAAACACAGCCCTGAGTGAGTGCCTGGAACCCCCTGGAATCTTGCTACCACTTGGCAGAGATTGAAGGTGGTGCCCAACCTTCATGACAGTATAGAATCATAGAATCATAGAATTGGAAGAGACCACAAGGGCCATCGAGTCCAACCCCCTGCCAAGCAGGAAACACCATCAGAGCACTCCTGACATATGGTTGTCAAGCCTCTGCTTAAAGACCTCCAAAGAAGGAGACTCCACCACACTCCTTGGCAGCAAATTCCACTGTCAAACAGCTCTTACTGTCAGGAAGTTCTTCCTAATGTTTAGGTGGAATCTTCTTTCTTGTAGTTTGGAACCATTGCTCCGTGTCCGCTTCTGTGGAGCAGCAGAAAACAACCTTTCTCCCTCCTCTATGTGACATCCTTTTATATATTTGAACATGGCTATCATATCACCCCTTAACCTCCTCTTCTCCAGGCTAAACATGCCCAGCTCCCTTAGCCGTTCCTCATAAGGCATCGTTTCCAGGCCTTTGACCATTCTGGTTGCCCCCCTCTGGACATGTTCCAGTTTGTCAGTGTCCTTCTTGAGCTGTGGTGCCCAGAACTGGACACAGTACTCCAGGTGAGGTCTGACCAGAGCAGAATACAGTGGCACTATTACTTCCCTTGATCTAGATGCAATACTCCTATTAATGCAGCCCAGAATTGCATTGGCTTTTTTAGCTGCCGCGTCACACTGTTGGCTCATGTCAAGTTTGTGGTCAACCAAGACTCCTAGATCCTTTTCACATGTACTGCTCTCAAGCCAGGTGTCACCCATCTTGTATTTGTGCCTCTCATTTTTTTTTGCTCAAGTGCAATACTTTACATTTCTCCCTGTTAAAATTCATCTTGTTTGTTTTGGCCCAGTTCTCTAATCTGTCAAGGTCATTTTGAAGTGTGATCCTGTCCTCTGGGGTGTTAGCCACCCCTCCCAGTTTGGTGTCATCTGCAAATTTGATCAGGATGCCCTTGAGTCCATCATCCAAGTCGTTGATAAAGATGTTGAATAAGACCGGGCCCAAGACAGAACCCTGTGGCACCCCACTAGTCACTCTTCTCCTGGATGAAGAGGAACCATTGATGAGCACCCTTTGGGTTCGGTCAGTCAGCCAGTTACAAATCCACTGAGTGGTAGCATAGTCAAGTCCACATTTTACCAGCTTCTTTACAAGAATCTCATGGGGCACCTTGTCAAATGCCTTGCTGAAATCAAGGTAGGCTACATCCACTGCGTTCCCTTCATCTACCAGGCTTGTAATTCTGTCAAAAAACGAGATCAGGTTAGTCAGACATGACTTATTTATCAGAAATCCATGCTGACTATTGGTGATCACAGCATTCCTTTCTAGGTGCTCACAGACTGTTTGCTTAATGATCTGCTCCAGAATCTTCCCTGGTATTGATGCCAGACTGACTGGTCAGTAATAATTTGGGTCCTCTCTTTTCCCCTTTTTGAAAATAGGGACAACATTTGCCCTCCTCCAGTCTCCCGGGACTTCGCCTGTTCTCCAGGAATTCTCAAAGATGACTGCCAGTGGTCCGGGACTTCGCCTGTTCTCCAGGAATTCTCAAAGATGACTGCCAGTGGTTCTGAGATCACATCTGCCAGTTCTTTTAATACTCTTGGATGCAGTTCATCTGGCCCTGGAGACTTGAATACATCTAAACTAGCCAAGTATTCTTGTACTATCTCCTTAGTTATTCTGGGCTGTGTTTCCTCTGCTGAATCATTTGCTCCAAATTCTTCAGGTCGGGCATTGTTTTCTTTATCGGAGAAGACTGAGGCAAAGAAGGCATTGAGGAGTTCAGCCCTTTCTGTGTCCCATGTTTGCATTTCACCATCTTCTCCTCTGAGTGACCCCACTGTTTCTTTGTTCTTCCTTTTGCTACGAACATACCCATAAAAGCCTTTTTTGTTGCTTTTAACCTCTCTAGCAAGCCTGAGTTCATTCTGTGCTTTAGTTTTTCTGACTTTGTGTCTACACGTGCTGGCTATTTGTTTGAATTCCTCTTTGGTGGTTTCCCCCCTTTTCCATTTTTTGTACACATCCTTTTTTAATGTTAACTCAGTTAAAAGTTCTTTAGATAGCCACCCTGGCTTCTTTAGGCACCTTCCATGTTTCCGTCTCACTGGTATTGCCTGAAGTTGTGCTTTTACTATCTCCCTCTTAACAAACTCCCAGCCATCATGAACTCCCTTTCCTTTTAGTATTACTGTCCATGGGACCTCACCCAGCACTTCCCTAAGTTTTATGAAGTCGGCTTTCTTAAAGTCAAGAAATTGAGTCCTAGTATGCTTGGCTGCTCCTTTCCGCTGTATAGTAAACTTCAGAAGAGCATGATCACTCGCGCCTAATGATCCTTCCACTTCTACCCCACTAACCAGGTCATCAACATTGGTTAGGACCAGATCTAAAATGGCTGTTTCTCTTGTTGCTTCTCCCACTTTTTTAGGCATTATAATCTTATTTATGATGGGTGGACAGCTTTTCTGCTGAAAGGCTGTAGCTCAGTGGTACTTTTGCCTGCAAAAGTTCCCAGGTTCAAGGGCTGGGAATGGCCCTTGTCTGAAACTCTGGAGAGCTGTTGTCAGTCAGTGTTGGCAGTCATGAGCAAGATGGAAGAAGGGTCTTGAGGGTTAGAGCTTTGTGTTCCTGGAGAACCTCCCAAAGCAGTTTCCATAAAAGTGCACTTCTTCTCCAACAATATGGATTGTTTATTGTGCTGAATAGTAGTTATAAAAACAGCTGCCTCTTTTACCCTGCACTGTTACTCAGGGTCAGAGAGGCATCTGATGCCCTAGAAGGCAGAATAAGTTCAGGAACTGTGACTTGTCCCTCTTTCTCCTTTCTTTCCAATTTTAAGAATAGTTGAGTCTCCAATCTGTAAAGGCCGCAAAAACCTGAAATGTCCCTTTCTGATTCTGTAGGGTAGTTTCCCTTTAAAGAAGTCTCTGGTTTCAAATTTGTGAGTTGTGGTTCCTTTTTTTACAGTCTACACATACTGTTTACATTTATTTAGTTTGTCCTTAAATTGTGGATGAAGTGCTGCATCAAAAGGTCTTTACTCCAGAGTGTTTGGTACAGGTATAGTCTTGTAAAGGTTTTATGTCCTCTTAGCAGGTCAAAGCAACTCATGTAAAGTGTTCATGGTGCCAAGTGTCAATTAATAAACTATAGGTTCTCTTTTTTTAACATGGTCCTTCTGTTCACCCAGGCTTTTAGGTCTTGGATGGTACAAGGAAATTGTCATAAACATTATGCCATTACTCTGGAGGTATTTCTGGAGGTATAACTGAACCCTATTATCTCTCACAAGATCTTCAGAAACAGGGCACCATAGCAAAAACTGAGTACACGAAACAGACAGCAAATGCTATTCCAGGCTACACCAAGAGGAGTAACAGTACTGCTCTTGGAGTCCCGTGTCCAATTCTGGGCACCACAATTTAAGAAGGATTCAAGTTACAAGAAAGGAGATTCCAATGAAACATCAGGAATAACTTTCTGATGGTAAGAGCTGTTCAACAGTGGAACAGACTCCTATGAGAGGTGGTGCAGGTTTTTGGGCAGAGGTTGGATAGCCATCTGTCATGGATGATCTAGTTGAGTTTCCTGCATTGTAGGGGATTGGACTAGATGGCTCTTGGGCTCCCTTCCAAGTCTACAATTCTTTGATTCTATGTTCCAATTTTTGCAACAAATGTCACTTCAGGTCATTTTAATTTTATTTAAAATATTTTAAAGGTTATATATGGAAGCAAACTGTAGAAATATAAAAATCACAGTAGGCTTAGTATAACTCTTGCGATGTGTGGAGGCTATAAAATGAAAAACTGCAGAATGGTCTTAATATTCACAGAACCCAAAACCGAGATAGAGGGAAGTCAATCGTTTTCCATTGTCATTTAATGTCTGTTTTTTGGTTGGTGTAGGTGTATTGCTTTGGGTGATGTTTGTCTTTTTTTTTTTTTTGTATGTGTGGGTTATCTTTTATGTTTATTCTTCTTTTTTGTTGTTGTTTGATTATAGAAAATGAATAAAAATTAAATAATAATAAAAAAATATTTTAAAGGTTAGGGTTCGGCACATATTTCACAGCCAAAGAACAAAGATCACAGATTTTTCAAAAATGTATGCAACCCCCAAATTACCAAACTATGCTTGGGTTCTCCTCTTCCTTTCCTCCCCCTGCAGCGCTCCCCGAATTTGCTCTGGAAATTGAGAGATTCTCTGGGGCACATGGGAGTGGGGACCAGGGGGGTGGCGGTGGCAGAAATCTGAAGGGGGAAGGAGAGAAAGAGCAAGTCTCATTACATCCATTGAAATAATTTTGCCCCTGTGACTTGTCTATGACATACTGTTTGTAATTACCTCAGCTTGTCTCCATCTGGCCACCACAGTCTTGTCAAAGTAGCTGTTTAGTTAGAATCATTCCCAAATAAAAAAATCAAATATTTTATTTATTTATTAAATATATATACCACCCTTCATCTGTGGATCACAAAGTAGTTTACAGTATAAAAACACAAAAAATACATAACATAATGATAAACAAAACAAGAACCAACACCATCCTGTAAGTTTGATAAAACAACAAAATTATAATTATTCACTTACTACGTAGAAGTCCTGGAAAGCATGTTGACTATCTGTCAGTGTTCCAGTATCTTCGTCTTGGAAGGCCTTCTTTTAACTAAATGGGCCTTCACTACTTGGTCTTTCCTTATGGGTGCTGCCCATCCCTCGCGTGTCTGTGTAATGATAACTTCTCCTTCATCATTAGATTTCACTTCATCCTCTAGTCTAGATGGGGTACAGGCAAGTAAGATAAGCAATCAGCAGTCACATTTGTGGCTCCAGGAAGACAGACAGTTTCAGAATCGAAGTCCATCAGCTTCACAGTTCATTTAGCAATTCTTGGGGTGGTCTTATTAGAAGCTCTTGCGGTAAAGAGGACTGACAGAGCTTTATGGTCAGATCTGAGAATAAATTTTATATCCTGAAAGTAATTGCTTATCTACATTTACCTTTCCACTACATTGCACTTTCCAGGTATGTTCTGTACTTTAAAGCTCCAAGTGCTATTTTTTTTTTGTCCCAGAGCTTTCCCTGTGAAAAACTGCTCATTAAAGCAGAATCAGAGCTAACGGCAGTCTGCAAAAAAACGAATTGCCATTTGTTTCAGCCGTGAACCGCCCTGAGATCTCAGATGAAGGGAGATATGAAGGGCAGTATACAAATTTAATTAGTAGTAGTGGTGATGATGGTGGTGGTGGTAGTAGTTGTAGTAGAAGTAGTAGTAAGCCTGGAAAGAGTGGGGCAAAAGGTTAGTGTGGATAAGCCCCAAGTCCTGAAATGTCTCCCACCTAAGTCACATGGGACTCAGGGCCCATACACACTTCTGTTTCTGCCATGATTTCAACTCATGGGCCCAAGAGGGGTTTTTATTTGTCCTGCCGCTTTCCCCAGGAAAACCCGCTCTTTGCTGCTGAATCAGAACAAACATTAATTGGGTTTTCTGTGGTTTGATGTTTGTTCTGATTCAGCAGCAAAGAGCGGGTTTTCTCAGGGAAAATGGCAGGACAACCGCTCCCCCCCCCCCCATCTATTGGACCTGTGACTTGAAATCACTTGAAATCACAGGACGAGCAGAAGTGGGGGTGGGCCCTCAGTCAGTGTTTGGGAGCAGCAGTGGAATGCTAAACTTTTGTGAAATGTTTTAGAATTTCCCACTCAGTTTTTACACCCTTCTCTCTCTTCTTTTTTTTAAAAAATATTTATTAAAAATTTTCCAGAATAAAAAGGAAAGATAGCAAGAAAGAAAGAAAAAACAGATATGATTTACACTTGGTTTCAGTGGCATCTTTCCCGGACTTCCCCCCCCTCCCCCTCTTGTATTCCATTTCCCTTAAATTGATTCCACAGATTCTTACCCCAAATTTTAAAACCTTATTTGTAATTTTAAATAACCCATTTATTCCAAATTAATTTATCTTATTTATCTTAATGAACCATTTCTCCTTATATTTTATATAATTCCCTAAGATCGACCCCATTTCCCTTCCACGAATTCCCCTATTTTCAAACAACAGACATGAAAAAAGAAAAGAAAGAAATAATATATAATTTTACAGCCTTTGGATTCCAAATCTCCCCCCCCCCCATTCCCCGGTTCCAATCCCCAAAGTTCATCCATTGTCTACTGCCAGCCTGGTGTATCCACGTCTATATCTCAACTCCACTTTGCCGTCTTTTGATAGCTTTTAATTTCAGAAAGTCCAATCTCGAAAAAAACTCTCAGAAAAAGTCATTGTTCTTCCATCCAGACCTCTATGTTTAAGAGTCTAACTTAAATTCTATTTCTTGGTCCTTTTAAAGTCTGGATGTTCCAAATACTCCGGCTTCAAATTTGGTCCAGCTCTTATTCCTCAGGTTGCTTTTTCCTGTTCTGCTGCAGAAACCTTCTAATTCAGAAACTTCTTGTTCTCCACAGAGGCTTTTGTTATTCAGGAACATAACTTGCGTCAAGTCCCTTCCTTTCTTCAATAGATAAATCCATTGTCTCCTTTAGTATAGAAACCTCTGTAGACAAAATAATGCTTCGTTTTCGCAGCTTTCCCAAGAGATAACAGATCCTGCTCAAATTCATAGTATTTTTCCACTTGCTGCTACTGTTGCAATGTCCCACCCTCCCTCTAGAGGGAATATGGTAACTTAATTTCTTTCAAAATCAGACCCAAAAGTCAAATAACTTGTTGCCTTTATTTCCAATAATTTATGTCCAAATTGTAACAAATCTAACCAGCAAAGCCATCGTAACAAAGTTCTCTTTTGTTTTCCTGCTTTGACAGCTACTTTGACAGCTGTCAAAGTTTCTGTGTCTCTTCACCAGTCTCTCATAGCGGATCATTCCCGGTTCCCGGGGGGGTTGCACTTTAGTTCCCACAAATCAGTCTTCTCCTCCAGCACAATTATTGTAATTTCCCTTCGTGAAGTTAAATTTTTTTTTTTTCAGGTAAACAAGTTCATCTCTCGATCTTAGTTGTCAAATCCTTGTGTTGAGCCATCTACAACAGGGGGGGGGGGCGGACTTCCTTTTTGCACTCCCCCCGCTCGCTCCAAATTCAAAGATCAAATTTCCCTTTTAAGTCCAATCAATTTACTCACGGGTTGTTCCTTTTAGTCCAAATCCGAAATTTTCAAAGAAGAAGTCGTTGCTCTCCGCCGAATGGCATGCGGCTTCGCTGGGCAGGGGAAGCATTGGACTCACAGCACCACACCCCCCCGGCACCCGCTCCGCAGCCTTTAAAAAGGCTCCTTCGCGGGTCGGGGGGGCGCAAACGGTGCCCGCCAAGTCACCAAGTCCATGGGCATCTCCGCCCATGGTTTTTGAGGGTCCCCGTGTCGCCGGCGCGGCAGGACCCGACCCCTACCCAGCCGACTCCCTCCGGAGCTTGGAGGGAGTCCGCCATTCGGCGATGGCGCCGACCCGGAAGTCCTTTACACCCTTCTCACAGAGATAGCACAAAGGGGGCTATTTGAGCAGCATGTTGCTTTACACACTTTGAGCAGTGTTTGGAAAATCCAAGGAAAGACCAACAGGTGTCTTCATGGTCTGGCTCTGGAGCTTCATGACTCCTTTTTACTACACAGATTTTTACTAACCCTTTCTAAGTGCACAGTAGGAGCACCAGTGAATTGTTTGAATTGATTTTTCTTATTGAGTAGCAGTTCACACTGCTGAATTTTTTCGGGGACATGTTTCAGGATAATGTCATCTTCAGATTAATTCTTGCCATATGCTAGGATACTGTCATGGAGGTATGTAATACAGTGGTGCCCCGCAAGACGAACGCCTCGCAAGACGGAAAATCCGCTAGACGAAAGGGATTTCCGTTTTGGAGGCGCTTCGCAAAACGAATTTCCCTATGGGCTTGCTTCGCAAGACGAAATGTCTTGCGAGTTCCTGCGGGTTCCCCCCCTTTTCCCCCCTTTTCCTAAGCCGCTAAGCCGCTTATCAGCTGATACGCTGATAAGCCGCTTAACAGCTGATCGCTAAAAGCCGCTAAACCGCTAATAGCGCTAATCCGCTAAGCTGTCAATGGGCTTGCTTCGCAAGACGAAAAAACCGCTATACGAAGAGCCTCACGGAACGGATTAATTTCGTCTTGCGAGGCACCACTGTACCTGCAGCCTCTCAAAATACTGCATGAACAACATGCTGGAACACCGAGGTGACAGAAATTTAGAAGAGTGACTAGTGGGGTGCCACAGGATTCTGTCTTGGGCCCGGTCTTATTCAACATCTTTATCAACGACTTGGATGATGGACTCAAGGGCATCCTGATCAAATTTGCAGATGACACCAAACTGGGAGGGGTGGCTAACACCCCAGAGGACAGGATCACACTTCAAAACGACCTTGACAGATTAGAGAACTGGGCCAAAACAAACAAGATGAACTTTAACAGGGAGAAATGTAAAGTATTGCACTTGGGCAAAAAAAAAATAAAAAATGAGAGGCACAAATACAAGATGGGTGACACCTGGCTTGAGAGCAGTACATGTGAAAAGGATCTAGGATTCTTGGTTGACCACAAACGTGACATGAGCCAACAGTGTGACGCGGCAGCTAAAAAAGCCAATGCAATTCTGGGCTGCATCAATAGGAGTATAGCATCTAGATCAAGGGAAGTAATAGTGCCACTGTATTCTGCTCTGGTCAGACCTCACCTGGAGTACTGTGTCCAGTTCTGGGCACCACAGTTCAAGAAGGACACTGACAAACTGGAACGTGTCCAGAGGAGGGCAACCAAAATGGTCAAAGGCCTGGAAACGATGCCTTCTGAGGAACGGCTAAGGGAGCTGGGCATGTTTAGCCTGGAGAAGAGGAGGTTAAGGGGTGATATGATAGCCATGTTCAAATATATAAAAGGATGTCACATAGAGGAGGGAGAAAGGTTGTTTTCTGCTGCTCCAGAGAAGCGGACACGGAGCAATGGCTCCAAACTACAAGAAAGAAGATTCCACCTAAACATTAGGAAGAACTTCCTGACAGTAAGAGCTGTTCGACAGTGGAATTTGCTGCCAAGGAGTGTGGTGGAGTCTCCTTCTTTGGAGGTCTTTAAGCAGAGGCTTGACAACCATATGTCAGGAGTGCTCTGATGGTGTTTCCTGCTTGGCAGGGGGTTGGACTCGATGGCCCTTGTGGTCTCTTCCAACTCTATGATTCTATGATTCTATGATTCTATGAAATCAAACTTTCTGGCATGTGTCCAGATATAAATAAGGCTTCTGGAGTGATAAAGGCAGCATGCATGTGGTATTTTTCTACTGAGGAACCTGGTGATAGTACAAGCATAAAGCAGCAGTTCCAAAAGCTTTCGCTTCTTTGAGAGTAAGCAAGCTCTCACCGATATGGGACAGAGAATGTCAGTCCATAACAGCGTTTGATTTGTGATTTGACTACAACCATGTGGCATACACATTCTGAGGTGTCAACAAGCTCAGTGATGTTAGCATTGTATAATTTGAGAATCCCTTGAGTGGCTTCCTCAGCTCATTCCTTACCCTACGGTTGTGTACACACTATACCTTTAAAGCCCATTTGAAGCACATTATTTCCCACAAAGAATTCTGGGTACTGTAGTTTGTTAAGGGTTGCTGGGAACTGTAACTCTGTGAGGAGTAAACTACAGTGCCCAGAATTTTTTGAGGGAAAGAATGCACTTTGAAAGTGCTTTAAAGGTACAGTGTGTACACAACCATAGCTGCAATGGCACAGATTTTTTTTCCAGCTGAATCTTGTATTTGAATTTTCTGGTGACCCCCGGAGTGTCTCTGAAGACTTCCAGAAATGCAGTGCATATTCCTGCATGGGAACTCTCTGCCATTTGTAGGACTGGTTCTATGCTGTTTGAAGTCTGAACCAATTTAAGAGCTCTTTGATGGTTCCATCCTAGTATGGTTATGCTCTTTGGGGTCATATACACTTTTCTTGAGCAGTGTGACCTTTGTGTTCTGGACTCACAGTAAAAATGATAATGATGGGAGACTAACAATACCCTCTGAGATGTATGTCTGAAGGATGTAGAGAAGGAGAAGTAGCAACAAATCTCACAGAGTGCAGATGATCAGGAATAATGGTGTTTGGTGAGCTGGAATCTACTAGCATCCACAATGCATTGTCACTTAACTCACAATCAGCAATGAGAAAAGAATGGATTTCAGTAATATTGAGGACACTGGCAGAGTTGTTCAACACCATGGAAATTCTGATACATTATGATTTAGCAAAATGTTCTTTTAAAATTGTATTTCTTGCATGTTGTAGATTTTGCCAGGACACATGTAAACATCTGTGTTTAGGAGTTCCACACCAGTAATACTGATCAGCCAGTTTGCGATTACAAAGAGGCAGAAATTGAAGGCATTTTCTTTGGGGTTTTCTTGCTAATAGTCTGATGCTGTACTAAATATCTGGAGATAACAATCTAGCAAATAACTATTTAGAACAGCGAAGAGCACTTTTCACCTCCCAAGCAATTTCAGTTGTTTTTTTCAAGACTCAGACCCTTTTCCATGAGGAACTTCTCATGGATTTTGGGATTCTTTGTCTTAATTGCAGTTTGATCCTCTGTCATCTCATCTGCACAAAGAAGTACACAAGTTTCACTCAAGTCATGCAGCTGAGCTCTACGTTGGTCAAAAGACTCCTGGGGTATGATTATATGAGAATGTAATTTAAGATGTTCTGATACATCACTCAACATGGAATTAAAATCTTCATCCAGGACCCATATGACTGCATTGTTGCGGGCTGCATCTTGCAGCCTTCGGGGCCAAGGCAATGTGTAAGCAGAGCCTTCTCTGTTCTGGAGAGAAGACATTAATTGCTATAGCTAGTACATAATTACTGAAAGAGAAATACGACTTCCATTGTTCCCATGGGAGCCTGGGATCACCAGCAGTGAGCAGGAAGAAAATGGGGGTAAGATCTGTGACATGTTTGAAAATAGCACAAGACAGGCACTCATACTGCAGTTGTGGTTCCTAGATGAACAATAGAAACTGTGTCCACATAGAGGCATTATTTTGCAAGCAGGATGTTCAGTTTGATTTTTTGCATTCACAATTTGCTTGCAAACACCCCCCACTCCTATTTCTCATTCACCATTGACCTTGCTGCTCCATCACTTACTGTCCACTTTAGTGGGTGAAGCCTGTTGGAAAAGAGCCCTGATTTGTTCCTCCCTTCAGTTCCTCCTCCACTCCCTTTTTACATTCTGGGCTCATATGCAGTTATTTCTGTACTTGGGTGTACACATTGCCTTTCTGAAGAAGAAAAAAGTCCCTAGAAATATGCAAGATCACAAAAGTAAATGCTTCGCAATGGACAAACAAGTGGGTGGGTGGCACTACCCAGTTTTTAAAAAACCTTGCTGAGAGTTTTGCACAAGACTTAAATTTGCCTGAATCTCCTCAACTGTGTGCAAGTTATCCCAATGTCCCCGGAAGCCTCATTGCTACCTCTTGAGACCTCTTTACCTTGTGATGTGTAACCACTCCAATCATTCTTCAGTGCGGATTATTTTATTTGCGGCCATAATTATATACCCTCATGAAAATCCATATGCATTTAAGAGGGAATGTCTCCTAATATACATATTTTTGCAAAGCAGTTTCCCCAAATAGAATGCATTTTAATGTTTGTTCATTTTTACTAATATCTTGTTACAGATTTGCAGGGGGCAAGGATCCCCCAAGATTCCTGGGTGCCAGGTTCTACTCATAATGTCTGAAATTAGAAAATGTGGGGTCAAGCCAAGTGCCTCGGGAGCTAGGCTTAGTCTGCCATCTAAGAACAAAGACACGTGATAGCAGAGTCATTTCCCTAGCAAAAGGTGAGACATTCAGCATTAGACAAGAAAGGATTACAGGGGGGGGGCATGGTGTCACCACAGGAAAAGGGTCTGGAAGTGGAAGGGGAGGAGTTGTTTTCTGCAAAGACTGCAGGGAAGAAGGTGGAAGAAAGCAGAGCTCCTTGCGCCCCTCAATGGAGAAGGCTGTACAGTGGTACCTCGGGTTACATACGCTTCAGGTTACATACGCTTCAGGTTACAGACTCCGCTAACCCAGGTAAATAGTGCTCCAGGTTAAGAACTTTGCTTCAGGATGAGAACAGAAATTGTGCTCCGGCGGCGCGGCGGCAGCAGGAAGCCCATTAGCTAAAGTGGTGCTTCAGGTTAAGAACAGTTTCAGGTTAAGTACGGACCTCCGGAACGAATTAAGTACTTAACCTGAGGTACCACTGTACTCAGAAACCGGGGGTCACGACTGGCTGCTGCTTTCGACCCAAGCTTGCTGAAGCTATGAGAGGAGCAATGAGAGACCATCTTGGGGTGTAATGTTCTGCACCCTTCCACTGAAGGCTTAGCTGTAAATAGGCATAAAATCATATTTCTTCCATATGCCTTGATTTCCCAATGGAAACACAACTTTGGGTGAACACTTGGGACCCCCTGGAATCTTTTTACCTCTTAGCAGAGATTGTGGGTGGCGTATAACAATCTGCATTTTTGTCCACACCCCGCCCTAGTACAGTGGTACCTCGGGTTACATACGCTTCAGGTTACATATGCTTCAGGTTACAGACTCTGCTAACCCAGAAATAGTACCTCAGGTTAAGAACTTTGCTTCAGGATGAGAACAGAAATCATGCTCCGGTGGCGTGGTGGCAGCAGGAGGCCCCATTAGCTAAAGTGGTGCTTCAGGTTAAGTATAGTTTCAGGTTAAGAACAGACCTCTGGAACAAATTATATTGCAGTCTTGGACTTATTGGCCCTGGAACCGGAGGCAGCCAAGGCAAAGCAAGAGTAGTCATGCTTGACATGTGTGAAGCAGAAAGGAGGTCCCATCTGTCCTGAACATTTAAAGCAGTATCACTTTAATCTGTCATTGCTTCCCCCAAAGAATCCTGGGAAGTGTAACTTGTGAAGGGTGCTGAGAGTTACGAGACCAGGCCTGGCCCACCCATGAGGTGGGGTGAAGCAGCCACCTTGGGCAGAGGAAGTCCCCAAGGCAGAGAGCCCCATGGGCCCTCTGCTGCCTCCACCTCTGATTTCTGGTGAGATCTTGCCGAAAATCAGTGCTGAAGCAGGTGTGGTGGGTGACACATTGTAGAGAGGAGGGCGGGGCAGCAGGAGACCCTGTTTTCCTCACAGAAGTACAATTCCCAGAGTTTCCTGTGAAGAAGAATTGATTGTTAAAGCACTCTGGCAGACTCTCTTCCTCCATTCTCCCAAACGATGTGGTATGTATTTATTTAGAGTATTAATATCCTACCCTTCAGGATGACTTGCAATAAAATGGTTGGCATAGTGCAGTTAAATTGCTGTCTGTTCTGTTTGGGTGGCAACATAAAGAAGGCTGATCGCCGAAGAATTGATGCTTTTGAATTATGGTGCTGGAGGAGACTCTTGAGAGTCCCATGGACTGCAAGAAGATCAAACCTCTCCATTCTGAAGGAAATCAGCCCTGAGGGCTCACTGGAAGGACAGATTGCAAAGCTGAGGCTCCAGTACTTTGGCCACCTCATGAGAAGAGAAGACTCCCTGGAGAAGACCCTGATGTTGGGAAAGATGGAGGGCACAAGGAGAAGGGGGCGACAGAGGACGAGATGGTTGGATAGTGTTTTCGAGGTTACCAGCATGAGTCTGACCAAGCTGCGGGGGGCAGTGGAGGACAGGAGTGCCTGGCGTTCTCTGGTCCATGGGGTCACGAAGAGTCGGACACGACTAAACGACTAAACAACAACAACAACATATACAGCATTTCTACCTATCTCCATTCTGCAATGATAGAGAAAGAAGTCAAATTGTTTTCCCAGACCAGTTGAGAAAGTTATGTACAAGCCCATCACAGAGTTCTACATACTGTGGCAAAGGAGAGTGATTTCTAGACAAAGGGTGGTCAGAAGGTAAACTGTAATCCACTGGTGGATCACTGACCAGTTTTTGGTGGATCACTGAATGCCTGCTGGTTCCTGGGATTCTTCTTGCAAAGTATAACCAAAGGTGCATTCTCAGGATCACAGAAATTAGACTCATTAAGTGTTACAAGATCCTGAGCATACACTTTTGCTTTATAATTTTTAAAAGGGATCACAGGGCTTCTAGATTTTTGAAAATGGAAGTCAGCGTTTCCTGATGCCGTTTCAGGGGTAAAGAACAAGCTGAAATGCCAGTCCAGCAGTTGGATGTAGATGCTAGCAGCCTTGTCCCCTGAAGTGGAAGATGGGCTGTCCACATAAGCATCTTGAGTTGATTTTCAGGAATATGTTAGCAGTGATAATTGATTGCTACACATTCCGCAACATTTTCAGGGCAAATGGTATTTCTTGTTACTGGAATGTAGTGACACTTGCTTTTGATAATATCGGCCCTCCACTGTGCTGGTCCCTGAGAACAACTTTTAAATCCTACAAAAATCTCATCCGTGCCATTGGGGTGTATTACACCAGGCACTGTGCTTTGAATAGTTTATTATGAGCACAAGAGTGCTAGCAGAAGCTTCCTTTTGTCAAATCTCCCAAGTTATTTTGAACATTGTATATGAAAGTTGTCTGAGAAACTGTTTCCTTCTTCTTATCTCACACACCTCTTTCCCCACCCCCACACTGTGTTTCAGCAGGAAGAAAGCCAAAAACAAAAAAGCAGAAACCAATCCATAAATTGCAACAGGCCATCAAGGATTCTGGAACAATAGCCCAGTCTCCCTCCCACGGGTCTCCCCATATACTTGACACTAGTTTGCAAAACCAATTAAATCCCCAGTGCCACTGATGTGAGACGTGCCCAGTGAAGCAGAAAGGATGGGGATAAAGGCTGACAAGGAAGGAGAAGAGGGGGCACGTTGCTAATTGTGCCCCACCCCCTACAATTATGCCTCTTTGCGAGAGCAGTCCTGATCAGAACCATGGGATGCATGTGGCTTTGATGTGTGTGTATTTGTTGTGGTGAAACAGCATTGGGAGATGTTTGGGGAAATAGTCACTTGCATTTGGAGTGGAGCTATGGGATGAAGATGAACAGTTGCTTGGGACAGTGCAAGTTGGTGTGTGCACACGGATATGACAGTATGCAACTAGCCAGCTGAGATCAGATAGTATAAGAAGGTTGGTATCCAGCACTCATCGAGGAGGTTGATTTCTCTCTTTTTCCATCATCATATGTCCATGAGTCCATGACTCATTTCTGAGAATCCAATAGCTTGTCTGTTTAGGACATGCAAGTCTAGGTTTTGGTGCTCCTGTTGCCACCTCCCAGTTGTCCAGTGGATCCAAGGCTGGGAAACAAAGAGCTAAACTGATGATAGGAAGCAAGAGATCAAGCAAGGATTGTGCCCCAAACTGGTCACAGTTCACTCTACAGAGAAACTGGAAAGGGAAGAGGTAGTGAGTGAGCAAGCAAGCAATGATTTGGGGGGAGCAATGGGAGAACCATGTGAATAGAGAAACAATGGCAGACAACCACCACAAGATCTGTAGGGTCTAAGAAGTCTAGTGAAGGAAGTGCACTAAGTCCTATAGTTTATTTCGACCGCTCTCTTCTGCACTCCATCCATGTACAGTTTGCAGTATAAATATTCTTCATAGCTGCTGCTTCTGTTACCTTTACTTTACCATATCAGCCTTAGCATGACAAGACCATTCCGAGTGCAGGAAGCAAGGTGTTGTTCTGCCTCAAATTGTATTGTATTGAAAAACCAAATGCTTTCCCCCAACAATAGTCCATGTGTATATTGACAGATGTTCTGATTTTTGGATTATTGGATAAAGTATATTCTTCACAGTTTTATCATCTCCCTAGCATGGAGGTGGCATTTGGATGGTTCTGGCCATTCAGCCTATTTCACAAAACTATTTTTTAAAAAAAGAATAAAAGGCTAGAGAGCAACACTGTGGTTTGATCCTGCAGTGGAGTGCAAGCAATCAAAGTGATAGCAATAATGTCAGTCTACGTGTGACTCCTTAGAAGTAGGTCTCATTGTTTTCAATGAAGCTTGCTCTCAGGAAAATGTTCTTGGATTACAACCTTGTTGTAGCTTTGACTTCTAATGCCTTCTTAGTCTGATAGCAGTCTGAAAAGTGTCTGAAAGCTTGTGCAGTCACTAAGAGACTGGCATTTCTCACAGAGGGTGCGACACAAAACAGTTATTTGTTGTGTATGCATGCTCTCTTAATTTGCTTATCTCCAGGCAAGTTTAAAGTTGCTCATTAGTTTTCATGCAGAGTAGTCCAAAACAGACTGGGAGGATAAAAGGCAGATGTTTGGAAAGTTTTCTGGCCCAAATGAAATCAATGAATGTCTCAGATCCCAGGCAAATGTCGCAGATCTCCAGCAAACACCAGGAAAGTAGATCAACAGATCTAGATAGTCAACTTTCATTTAATAAAAAGTAAATTTCTATCCTTTATAGATACATCTAAAAACGTTGGTTAGAATACTTTACTGCATAGCTATGACCATGCTGTGGATTCTGAATAACCTTCTCATGAAGCCTCTAGAGAATCCCAAGTATGATGTGCTATCAGAATTCTAGGTCTCATTGGAATTGAAATAAACTTTCAAAAGTGAAGTCAGTGGGACACTTCTTCAAAGAATAGTGTTATAAGTTTGAGGGTACTAGACTCCCCTAAATGTCTGGGTCCAGTAGGGGTTAGAATTTAATCAAGGCAAATGTAAAAATATAAGCCCACTCAGTTTCCTGATCAGGTAATCATCTAGGAATTGAGCCATTTAGAGAACAAAGGGAAGGTAACGAGCCATTAGGAAAGCCAAAGAATTATAGAATTGTAGAGTTGGAAGGGATTATGAAGATCATCTTGTTCAACCCCATGGAATGCAGGAATATGCAGCCATCCCATACAGGGATTTAACCTGTATCCTTGGCGTTAACAGCACTATGCTCCAACCAGACTGCAAATGGGGGGGACCCCTCCCTCAGCTCAGAGTTAATTAGCAGGCAAAGGCAGAGTTTGAAGTAGAGTCTTAGAGTTGAATTTGTGCGATGTAATCTAGAGTGGGGCAGGAAGGAAAGCAAGTTGGAGAGAGGGTCAGAACACAATGGCTGATATTTGTTTTGAATCCAGAGTTGTGTCTATGGGAAGCAAGACTTTCTTGGGGTGTTTATGCTGCGAACCCCTCGGTCGTAAGCTCAGGTTGTATATATGTGAAAATAAACCATATGTCTTAAAGTTGCCACAGTCTCAGCTGTGCCTCACTCCCAAAAGGAAACACGGACCCTGTGTAAACGTGCCTGGAACTCCTGGAATCTCGAACTACTCAGAGATTGGGGTGACGTCCTACAATATGTATTCTTTCCAGTCCAAGTACTGCGCCCAAGCGGGAGAGCCAGGACATTGCCTCAACAATCTGGACGTGTAGAGTAGCTACCTTTAAGCCTAGATAGTCCATTGATTCATTCTGTCAATTTTCAAACTCAAATGCAAATGGAGCAAAATGAGTTGGACACCAAGGCTTACAATAGTGGCATTGCCACTGGTATTTAATCAAGCCATTTAAATGACTTCAGTGAAACAATATTTGATATGGTTAGAAATACCCAATGATCATTATAAGCCTTAATTATCTCCCACAGAAAATTCAGCTTTCAGTGTTGGTATCAAAACATGGAAAAGAGCAATATACATGATCTTTCTACAAAACGATTATTTTTTGTTTTAGGTTTGGTTTTGGGGGTGGTTGTTTTTTTGGTCAATCATACATTTTTGAAACTTAAGGAATTGCTAATAAAATCCCATTTCTGAATAGGTTTCTTTCTTGACAAACTTAGGTTATATCATTTTAAAAAAACTTAATATGGACAAAGTTCCCAAAATATGAATCTGTAAAATTTATGAAGAAGTAGCACATGCTGAGTAAAAATCAAAATAAAAAATCAAAATAATCCTGGGCTGGACAGAAAAGGCCTGTAGAGATCAAAGGGCATTCTGTGGTTATCCATTGATTGTTCTCAATAATAATATTAAATAAACTGCGAGAAGTGAGGTTATAGGGAACCAGGCAGAGGGCCTTCTCGGTAGTGGCGCCCGCCCTGTGGAACGCCCTTCCACTAGATGTCAAGGAAATAAACAACTATCCTACTTTTAGAAGAGATCTGAAGGCAGCCCTGTTTAGGGAAGTTTTAAATGTTTGACCTTTTATTGTGCTTTTAATTTTGTTGGGAGCTGCCCAGAGTGGCTGGGGAAACCCAGCCGGATGGGTGGGGTAGAAATAAATTGTTTTTGTTGCTGTTGTTGTTGTTACATTCCAAGGCTTGAGACTGAGGCCAATGGGCATGATATTGTTATTATTAATTAAATTTGTATACCACCCGTCCTCTATTAATAATAGTAGTAGTAGCAATAGCAGTATATTTTGCCCTTCCTCCCAAGAGCTGGAGATGAAGCACATGATGTCACCCCTTTGATCCTCCCAGTGACGGCCTCGGTCCAGTATATCTGAAGGAGCGTCTCCTCCCCCATCGTTCTGCCCGGACACTGAGGTCCAGCTCCGAGGGCCTTCTGGCGGTTCCCTCACTGCAAGAAGCCAAGTTACAGGGAACCAGGCAGAGGGCCTTCTCGGTAGTGGCGCCCGCCCTGTGGAACGCCCTCCCAGCAGATGTCAAAGCGATAAACAACTACCTGACATTCAGAAGACATCTGAAGGCAGCCCTGTTCAGGGAAGTTTTTAATATGTGACATTTTAGTGTATTTTTCATCTTTGTTGGAAGCCGCCCAGAGTGGCTGGGGAAACCCAGCCAGATGGGCGGGGTACAAATAATAAATTATTATTATTATTATTATTATTATGACTCACTGCAGTAGCTGAGAGGACAATGGCTGAGACTAGATAAGCACTAATAAACCAAAACTATATTCAGGCAAGACAGAGATATGGATAGTAGGTGATTCATCTGATCTGAGAGCAAGTGTTCATAATCAGGGCCAGCCTACTCGTGAGGCAAGGTGAGGCGATCCCCTCAGGTGGCGGAATCCACAGGGGCAGCAGATCCAGCCTCCAAGGAATGCATTGTCTGCTTCTACAGTGGCAGCCATGGCTGTGGTGGGCTCCCTGGAGGACACACCTGCCTCCTCCTCAGCATCCTCTTCTGAAGCCTCTTGGCAAATAGGAAGCACTGCTGGTCTCTCACCCCTAGGGAGGAAATGGCAGGGGCTGCCCTCTCTCTGGGGGTCTCCTGGACCCTGACCCTGCTTACCACAATGCAGAGTGCCCCCCCATGACAGCCTTTGATTCTCGCCTTTGTGTAATGCTGATTTGATTTACACCTCTTGTTCCTGAGATAGATCTTTATTCCTCACTTGTTCCTGAGGTAGGTCTTCACTCGCCCCTTCTTCCCTGGCAGGGAGGATGCCATTTTGTGGTTCGCCTTAGGTGCCAGAATGTCTTGGGCCGGCCCTGTTCATCATGTTCTGGATGGGATTATATTTGATGGAATCAAGTTCACTGTTTTGGGTGCTGTCAGATTCAGCCCTGTTTTTGGATGCCCAAGTGACGTCAGTGGCATGAAGTACCTCCCACCAACCTATGGCTGGTGCACCAGCTGTGACCATTCCTGGTCAGAGAGAACTTGGCCACTGACCAGGAGGAGAACAAGTTCACCATTTTGGAGTGAATCTAACTAGCTGCTCCCAATTCACCATCTCACTGAGAAATTAGAGGTGGCCATTTCAGTGACATTTTGGGAGATGTAATTTGACCCCTAAGAGAGGGAGGGCAGGGAGGTGGATGAACTTCTTACCTTTCCCCTTTTCCTTTTCCACCATTTTCATTTTTATAACTTAAAAAAAGAAGATGCTGGCTATTTAAAGGTTTAAAAGGAAGGGGAAAGGTGTAAGGAGTTCTAAAAGAAAGAAGGGGAAAGGTAAGCTTCTTCCCCCAGAAAAGGCACAGATGTTTCCTAACCACCCTGTTATTTGCATCTGCTTTGGAGTTGGCCTCAGAGTGCCCACCCCCACCCAAATCAAATGGACCAGCCCTAGTGCCCCCGGTTCCTCAGCATGTACCTGCAAGATCAAGCCACTGAAAAGAGCAAAGAAGAAAGATTGTGTTGAGTGTACTATTTCTCCTGTGAGAAACCACGAAGACATGATGGCCCATGCCCACAAACAGCAGCTCTGAGGCAATCATGTACTATTAGAATGGTAGCAGTGACTTATTCATAGGAATGGCAGAGTGTTCAAGCAACAGAAGACAGCAATTCCAAAGGAAATGTGCCAAAAGAGGTTGAAGAGGATTCCCAAAGGACATCTTAGAATGGTACTCTGCAAATGATAGGCAAGGAATTTGCTGTTTTGGCCCGAATGGAATACCCAAATTGCAGACCCCACAATTGTCCCGATTTAATTTGGGACATCCCGAATTTACAGAAGCTACCCTGGCTTCTAATCCCAATCCAGGATGCCCAGTTTTACCCAGAGGCTGCTCCAGGAGGGACCTTCCCAAGGCCACTCTTGGCGACTGAGCAGGAGGCCAAAGACAGTGAAGGGAAGGAGGGGGCAATTGGGTGGGCAAGGAAGGGGTCAGTGGTAGGGAGGGGGAGAGCGATGGAGATGGGGGGAGCCCCGAATTTACTTACAAAATATTGGAGGGTATGAAATTGAATTGTGGCAGAACTGAGCCACTTAAAATCCCAAATTCACCCAGCTAAGGTGAAATATACTCGGAGTCGAGAGTGGATTTCATGCTCTTTATTCAGCTCATAGTGGTGAGGAGGAATGGAAGTTCCCCCACAATATCTGCTCTATATACATTATTTACACAATGGGCTGCACGTGATTGGCTAATTCCGGGATTCTCCTGTAGGCCAATCAGGTTGTGGATTCACTTCCACCTGGAGCTGGATTGGGTGGCTCCTGCGGACCAGTCATACTGCTGCATTGTTCTAGGACCAATCAGACTGCTGCATTCGGAATCCTATTGTTCTAGGACCAATCAGACTGCTGCATTTTGGATCCTGTTCAACTCAGTACATAACATAAGGCAATCCCATGATTGCTAAGCATACTCAGGAGTTTTTGGTGAGGAAACTGGATACCCCTCTCTACATGCATACTGACACTCTCAAGCAGGCACACCAACTCCATGGGGCTGAGGCCCCTATGGCTCCCACCATGTCTGCTGGGACAGGGCTAAGCCCCCCCCCCCCAATCTTGAGGGGGCAGAAGAGGTCTGGCAGGAAGTTGCCACGGGCTATGCAACGTTGGGAGGTGCTGCATGGACCAGCATGGCCTGGTGGGCGATTGTCATATTAGAAGGAGGACTGATTGGCATCTCCTGATGTGACAGTTGTCACACATGCAATGTGTGATGAGCATGATGTCATGTGCATGTGCATTTTGCACATGACATCAGCCCCCCCCCCATGTTGGGTGCAACTTGGTTCCTGTGCTCTCAAATCATTCTAAAATATTAGTCAGACAAGGCTTGCCTCTGCAGAAGCCATGCTGATTCTTATTCAGCAAGACTTGTTCTTGATAATATATTTAACTATGCTTTTTACTGGTTTACCCAGGAAGTACATTAGGCTGAGCAGATGTCCCCCTGGGCCTCGCTTTAAACACTGCTGTTACTTTGGCCACTTCCCAGTCCTCAGGTAAGGAGGTCAGCCTTACAAATGAGCAGGCTCAGTAGCCCCAGGATATAGAGTGATTGTCGCAAAAGAAAAATGGAACCCTGGGTGAGGGGAAATGAAATGCCTTGTTTGGACACAATGGCTGTCTGGAATCCAGAACATGAGCCTTCCATTTAGATGGGATACATTGCAACATTTTTTTTTTGCAGGTCCCACTCATGAAATCATTTGTTGCATGACTGTAATGTACCTTTCACAAGATGAATCTGGCTACAATAAAAATAAAGAAATAGACATAGTCTTTTTTTAAAATGAACAATTAATGAACTGCTCAGAATTAATGTTTGTCCAATTGTACACTAGAGAACCAAGATGTACTAAAATACAGGACAGATAATTATGTTCTATGAAGAGACATTCAGCTTTAAGAGGGGAACAAATCAGCTTGGTTGAGAACGTGATCTTGGATGTCCAAATTCATTTGCACCTTTTCTGTGGCCACTGGGAGATTTGAGCAGACTTGAAGTACACTCAAAAGACAAATAGTGCTCGCTTGCCCTTTCAGACTGGAGTCGCCAGACGTGAGCCAGAGAAGCTGGTGGCTGTGAACAGTTAGAGCCATCCTATCATTACTAAATAATTCAAAGTCAGTCTCTCTCTCTCTCTCTCTCTCTCTTTCTGTCATGGCACTTTCCTACATGAGAAGATTGTGATAGCAAGACAGACTTGGAGAAGACAGAGCAAAGAAGCTTGTGTTTTTGCTGCAGCAACCCTTCCTGCCTTTGCACAGGGTTTGTAAAACAACAGTGGTTCTCACTGAAGCCATTTCTCCCCCTCTGGTGCAGCCTCCTTTCCACCAGCAAAGGTCAACCCGTTCTCTGTTCAAAGCAAAAGCACACCCCCTGGTTATCAGATTTAGGAATTCTGTAGGGAGGCTGCAGATGGAATATGTTTAAAACCGGAAGAATGCTGCAATTCTCCATGAAGAGAGGTTGTTGAGGTCAACACGTAAAAAATCGGAGAATGCTGACAAGCTGTGCGAGTACAAGGAGAGTGTGGTCAGTTTGGAGTGTAAAAAAAAGGAAGGCAGTCACTGTGTGTGGGAACCAGGGAGGGGGTGGGGTGTCAGGGGGCGCAGAGCGAGGAAGAGAAACTCAGGGATCCAGGTGTGCTGATTAGCGAAGGAGAAATACAATTAGGAGGTAAGAAATCAAAGGCTGTGTGTGACTAATGGAGGCATATTATCATATGGGTTTTTTAAAACCTAAATGCAGCTTTCACAATTACTCGGCTGGTCCACCTCCAGATAGTTTTAAGCATCGGGGAGGGGAAAGAGTCAGAACTGATTCTGATTCTCGGATAACAAACAGGAATCAAAGGTCGGACTTTCAGGTGCTGTTTTTGCTTTTTCATACCAGGAACCTCTCCGGATTGCAATTAAGAACACAAAGCTTGCATTCATAGTTGAGACCAAAAGCCCATCCAGTCTGGTCAGGGGCGGCCCATCCCATTTTGCCACCTGAGGTGAAATGGGAAGGTGCTGCCCGGCACGTGCACTGTGACCATGTGCCGTGCACCCCCTTGCCTCCCCCACCAAAGCCTCACTTCGTGGGGTTGTGCAGCTGTGGTTTCTGGGTTCCTGTGAGATCTCTCAAGCCCTAGGAGATGTCACGAGAGCCCCCCCCTGATTTAGTGGGGTTCTTGTAAGATCTCGCTGGAAGCTGCCACAGCTGCTCCTCCATACTTCTCCTGGGTCTGGACAGAACCTCCTTGAATTTCAGTGCCTGAGGTGGCTGCCTTACTCTGCCTCCTAGACAGTCCCAGCCCTCAGTCTGGTCTTCTGCCCCATGTCTGGTGCTGGCACACAGAGCAAGCTGAGCCGGCCAGCTGGGATGCAGGGACAGTACCAACATTGGGGAGTCTGGTGGGTCACTACTGGGATCTGATGGGAATCGGGAAAGGAACAGATGAATTTCTCCCCTACTGACCTGTATCCTTGGCTTCCAAGCAGGAGTTTTTAGCATTGGATAAAAGCAAGGTGTGTTGACATGTTTGCCTTTGGTGTTTTGACACTTCAAAACACATGCAAGTAGTGCCTGATCCTTTTGCTCTCGCTACTCCTATGCATTATATAAGAGTTGTGGCCGGTGTCAAGACTTGAAATGGGATGATCCTAATTCAAGTCCTACTGCAGCAAAGGGTGACCTTGGGTCAGCCACTGGCTCTCAGTCTAACCTACCTCACAATGATCATTTCCATACATTACTTGGGAGAAAATCCAGGCTGGCCATTGTTTGTACATTTTCTCACTCCTGTAGTATGTGCTTGTCACATCCACACCGCTGCATTTTTAGGCATACCACAAAATGTTATGTGTGAAGGGACCCTCTCTGCACCAGGCCTTTGTGTCTGACTGTTATTCCCCTTACATGTCATATTCCTTCTGGAAGGAGGGAGTCAGTGATCTCCATGACAAATGCACACTAAGCCATTTTTACATGGCATGCACCTTCTGCATAGAGAAGAGTTGCTTCTCAGACTTCTCTTTTCTCTTTCCCCCCAGAAATAGGAAAAGGCAATTTCAAAACAATTTCCCACTTTCTTCTTCCTCCTCTTTCTTCTTGGCATCCCCCCACTGCTTTATGCTTGCTGCCCCTGTTGTGCTGGTGCACACATGTGCCACTGTGCTCTTGGGAGTCAGCCTGTACTCCCTTCGCCTGGGCAAAAGAGACGATGGCTTCTGAAGCAAGGAAGAACACCCTGCTTTGCCCCCACTCTCTCCCTCTTGATGTCTCTGTGAGATTGGAGCTGGTTTCCTTCCACTGGGAAAACACATTCTGGTGCTTCCAGGAGCTGAACACTGCTCTCTAAAACGACGAAACCATCTCTTCCCCTGACAGAAGCTGTTATACGCTTGGGCCAAGATGCAAAGAAAGCAGGAGAAGAAAAGCTGGCTTTAAAGAGTGTGAAGCTGGGCAGGCTTGATAATTGACAGGCCAGTAGTATATTAAGGGTGTTGGGAACTGTAGCTCTCTGAGGGGTAAACTGCAGTTCCCAAGATCCTTTGGGGAGAAGCCATGCACTTTAAATGTATGGAGTATACACAAGCACACTGAAGGAAGCTCAGTGCAGTCTATTCCAAGGAGCGTTGTTTTTACGGAGTACCTGATTACATTTTGAAATGGGGAGAGGGGTTCCATTCCCCACTTCCCCGTCTGCCTGTGTTACTCACAGCTGCCTTCGATTCCCCATCTCTGCTTCTTTCTCTCTTGGGCAGGGTTTGTTGCAAAGAGTCTTCTCTGTCTTGTCACAGCCTTAGGCAGAATGGTCCCACTATTCAGCAGGCCAAGGCCCCTGTTACCAGGAACAGGAAAACTGTTATTCAAAGCATCAGAAGTGGTAAAAGTGAGAATACTGGTTGTTGCTCTCCCTTCTGACCATGTAACTCTACTGGGTGTACCTAATAGTTTGGTCTGGCCAACATGACCAACATGACCAATAGTCAGATATGATGGGAGTTGCAGTCCAAAATATCTGGATGGCAAGGAAAAGGTAAAGGACCCTTGTCCAGTCAAAGGCAACTATGGGGTGTGGCACTCATTTCACTTCAGGCTGAGGGTTTGTCTATAGACAGCTTTTCTGGGTCATGTGGCCGGCATGACTAAATCGCTTCAGGTGCTACAGAACACCATGATGGAAGCCAGAGTGCACAGAAACACCGTTTACCTTCCTGCCACAGCGGTATCTATCTACTCGTGCTGGTATGTTTTCAAACTATAAGGTTGGCAGGAGCTGGGACAAAGCAATGGGAGCTGACCCTGTCGTGCGGATTCGAACCACTGACCTTCTGATCGGCAAGTCCAAGAGGCTTGGTGGTTTAGACCACAGTGCCACCCTCTCCCTCCTATCTGGATGGCACTAGGTTGGGAAAGGCTGATGTAGACCATCACTATTGTAGCTTGGTGTGATGTGAGGATCCCAGGAACTCTCCTTTGCATAAGAACACTGGTGTCTCCTTGGCTGCCAGAACAGTGGAGCTTGAAGTAGAGTCAGAAAAACAAAGCTGGCACTTCAAGTGTTGCCTGAAGTTCAGAAACTGAAGCTTTTCAACCCTTGTGCCTTAAGAAGTATCCATCTAATGGACAGTAGCCATGGAGAAAGAAGGAAGTTTATGAGTTAGAAAACAATGTATTTCTTACAAATGAATGACTTACAAGTGAAACTAGAAGTGCCACAGCTGGGGATCTGTAGAAAAGCAGGGGAAGGCAGGAGGGGGATAAGCTGTGCAATTTCTGAACCTGGCAAAGTCTCATTGTTTGTTGACTCAGCAAAGTTGCCTTTACTAACAGCTTCACTTCCTGAAGCTCAGGAATGAAATGTGGCTCTTGAAGTTGACTTTAGAACAATCTCCACTTGAACTCAAGTGCTCTGTGCATCGGGGAAGAGAAGCCAAGGCTGAAAGAGGGAGGGAGAGAAAGAAAGAAAGAAAGAAAGAAAGGAGAGGCCCTCAAGAGAGGAAGGAGAGGAGAAGGAGAAAGATGAAAAGTGCCATTTATCTCCAGGTTCCCTCCTTCATCCCTCTTTCTGCTTATGGCTTCCCTTTCTCTTTCAATACCTTCCTGCTGCCAAGGGTGCTCCACATGTTTGAGCAGTGAGGAGATTTCAGCTTTATAGAAAAAGATGGTCTGTCAGCAGCTGTGACATTATAAAGCTGCCTTATACCAAGTCAAACTGTAGGCCCACCTGGTCTACCCCTGTCTGCCCACAGGCCTCTGGCCGAAGTTCCCCCTGGCCCTGCTGGCCCTGGGAGGGAGAGACTGAACCCGGAACCTTCCAGGGGCAGAGTGTGGGCTCTGCCACTGACACATAACCTTTCCCTAAACAGACAGGTGAGCCTGACCTCCAGGCATGCCTGCTTTCACCGGGTGTATCATCAGGAAAGGAGTTTCACAGGTGAGGAAGGAAGACATTTTCCCCAGCACTGGGAGTCAGGACATCTTTCCTTGGCAACTACCATTTTTTTTTTTGGGGGGGGGGACACACTATGAATCAGTCAGCAATATGACAACTTTCTCATGCGTCCAATGTCAATATTTGGCCACTTCAGCTTGTTAAGCATACTTTTGGGGTGACCACATCATTATCCCCCTTTGTTTTACTTTTTTAATGAAGCCACATACTGAATGCATGCTCCATGCCATGGGACTCCATTTTGTGTTTAGATACTGGGCCTTGGGCCTTGCACTCCTGATAGCAATTTATATTCACTTATTCTTATTTGGTGGGAATCTGTCTCTGTCTTTTCTATTTAGTTTGGCTAAGGCATTGCATGGCCTTTTTTCCAGATAAGAAAGGGGTGTAAAACTTTGGCAGCTCCTGTATCAAGACTAGCTGTTGCTGCTTAATTCTTCATGTGCCCTGTTCTTTCTTTCTTTCTTTCTTTCTTTCTTTCTTTCTTTCTTTCTTTCTTTCTCTCTCTCTCTCTCATCTATATCTATCTATCTATCTATCATCTATCTATCTATCTAATCTATCATCTATCTATCATCTATCTAATCTGTCTGTCTGTCTGTCTGATTTGTATACCACCTTTTCCCCACAAAGAGCTCAGTGTTCTCCTCCTTCCCATTTCATCCTCACAACAATCCTGTGAGGGAGTTTAGGCTGAAAGGCAGCGATTGGCCCAAGGTCACTCAGTGAGCTTCACAACCGAGTTGCAATTCAAACCCTGGGCTCCCAGGTCACAGTCTAACACTCCAACCATTATGTCACAATATGGAAGTGCCTTTGAGCATGGGAGATCAGCAAATATACTACTTAAGTAAGTGATAAATAGGATCTGCTTGCACTAAAGTAGTGATGGCCTAATGTAGGGTAGCAGTAACAATTTTGTGTTTGTGCCCTATAACCCCAAGAATGAATGTGAGTGTGGGTATCTATCCTGTGAAAGAATCACCGGTTCCATCTTTCCTCCCATTAAAAACAACAACTGTGTAACCGTATATGCTTTCTCTTACTGGAGAAAGAGAATGTACAAACTAGAAACATATTTTGAAAGGCTCACAATATGGCAGGTGATGTTGATGGGGAGATAGTAGTACTTGAATGTTTATTTCATTTCATTAAAAAAACAGCACCTGGACAGTGGGAAATGGTCGCCATTGAATGGTCTGGGGAGATTTAGTTTTTAAGTTTCAAAATTATGCAAGCAAGAGTCACAAGCACAAACCAAAACGCATCGATGGCATTCACAGAACCACAATACTGACAGTGGGAACAGATGTATCAGTGGGTGAGGAGAGTGTGCTTGTGGATGACCTGGCAGTTTGAGTGGTGAGAAACTGTTTTCCTTACAACTGAAATGGTAGCTAGGGGAAGAAGGCATTTAGCTCATCCCACAACCAATTCATGAGCGAGAGGAAAGATGTCAATACCCCAACCCACTGTGTAATGAACGAATATCCATTCCTTGTGCAGAAAGACCTGCCATTTGCCTGTGAATGTTGCATTCTTTTCAGTAAGTGTAAGCTACATTTAGTTCGGTGGTTACCAAATTGTGTGCTGCAAGAGGTGGAAGGTGCGAAAAACTAAGCCGCTGCAGTGGGTGCATCAGGCCCCACACAAGAGGCCCTGTGTGAAATCGACCAATATATAGGCAGTGAAGTGATAGATGCAAGGAAGAGGGTCATACCACAATTCCTTGAGGCCGTCCGTGTTACAGCTGGGAGGTACAAATGAATCTGGAAGTCCCATTCTGTCCCTCAACCCTGGCTGCCTGGGCAAAAGGAAGGGCAGGTTGCCTGGGGATAATGTTAATACGCGGATTCTTATAGATGCAAAAAAGATGTTTGCTCACTGTTTTTGAAGTTCTTCACCAACAACAAAGAATGGGTGGTATTCAGCAGAGTTTTACCAATAGTAGACCCACTGAAACTAATGGACCTTACTTAAAAATGCTTATTCATTTCATTGGCTTACTCTGAATACCACCGGTCATACTTGAGCGTAAGTGAAACACAGCTCCAGTTTCAATTCAGAAAAAAGCTGTTCCCCAGCCCCCTAAAGACTAGGGGCACTTTCAGATTCCTGCTACTTTGGGGTGGGATTCAATCACATACTGGCTAATTCAGTTTGCACAATGAGCGCTGATTTGGTGTTCTTCCACAGCAAACTTGCTTCCCCACAAAATAAAAAATCAAGGGGGAATGCAGTGGGAAATGTGGGGTAAGCAGTGCTTGACTCAGTGTTGTATAACCTCTCTGTAAACAAATCAGACGAGTGCTTAATAAATAGTGACCTCGTCTAACCTCCGTGCAAGGTTGGCACAAACAAATCAAGATGAATATTCAATTAAAAAGTCAGTTGGAGCAAACAGCATTTTGGGTTTTCTCCGGATTGATATTTACTATGATTTAGCACTAAAGAGTGGGTTTCCCTGGGAGCAGAGCAGGGCAAGGGGACCCTTGGACCCGTGCTTTCTAGGCACAGAATAATCGGAAGTGCGGACAAGCCCCCCCCCCCCCAATTCTCTCCCTCCCTCTGTGTGCCTCTCAGTAGAGAGTATCCCATTTGTCATCTTGGTAGCCTTGACAATATGTCAGCATGCTTGCACTGCCAGTTGTTTCGTTGGTGCAATGGAAGCAGCCTCATGCATAGTTCAAAAATCACACCAGCCAAACCCTTGCAGCATTGGCAGATTTGTAAACATAATGGTGCAGCTGCACTGAGGCGGGTGGACAAACAAATTTAACTCTGGTGGCTTGGCTACCACCAGTGGTACCCTTGCTCAGCTTAGACTGATGTGCCAGCTGTTTCTGATCCTCAAGACTGGAAGATCTGGTCACAGAAACTAGCCTGCTACCATGTGCTCTGTGTGGGGCTAGCTGCCTCTGAAATGCGTCCAGAAATGTCAATTGATCCATAATGTGTAAACTGCTTAGATATTTTTCTTACAATCAAGCAGTATATAAATTTTGTTAAACCTGCGAGATCACCTTACCACACGTCAAGTCAACTACTTTGATCAGTGGAATTGGCACGGCTACAGGGGCCACGTAATACCTGTTCCACATTTGTTAGAACTAATGGTTTAGTGCTGTAGCACCTGCACTTGGGAACTCCCTACCTATTGAGATCAAGGCGGCACCTTCACTGTACTCTTTTCCGTGTTTGCTAAAAACATTCCTGTTTCGACAAGCTTATCCAGATGCTTACAAAGTTGGTAACTTTAATCTGTTTTAGTATTTTAACTTTTGTATGTTTTAAGGAAGGGTTTTAATTGTTTTATCTCTTCATAAAAAACCTGAAATCAGTTTACAATCAAGCAGTGTATAATTTTTATGAAATAAATACAATAAAAATGATGTGGCCAGATGGCCAATTGGAGCAACTTATCCAAGGCACCCGCAGAGGCCCTGCTGCAAACCCCAGCACCTCCTGAAGCACGTCTGGCGTTGGGATCAGTGAGATGGCATTTTGGATGGCTGTGCCTAAAAGATGGCTTTCCTTTAGTTTTATTTATTACATTTCTCTTCCCCCTTTCCCCCAAGGAGCTCAAAGTAGCACACATGGTTCTTTTCCTCCCCTTATTAACTTCGCAACAACCACCCTGTGAGAAACACGGACAGCCCTAAGGTCGCCCAATGAGCTTCATGAAGGCTTTTGGGTCTCAAATAGTCTTTAACCCTGCAGAAAGCGCGGTTGCTTTCAATGGGTGCTTTTAGTGCTTTCTGCTGTTTTTCACTTTCTTGTAATTGAACTTGTTTTATTTTTTTTACTTTTCATGGTTTTTATTCTCCCTGGACTTTTTCTGCAGAAAGGTGAGCTAGAAATAGTATAAATAACCCTTCTCATAGAGGTTTGCCACTTTAAGAAACTTAAAATAGTGTGAGCGAAACATGTCTTTCAGAATCAGAAACAAAAGTGAGCCGACATGGGGGTGGCATTCATCCCAAGAGTCAAAGGCCCAGGACCTCAGGAGCAGAAGGCACGGCTGCTTCTCCAGCAACCACAGCTTGCAGTTTAAAGTGCCAGGAAATGGTGATTTCCATGCAACAAAAGGATTCTAAGTACTTGCTGGTTTCCTGGAAAACTACACCAAGTACATAATAATAAACGTTCCGCTTTAACCAGGCCTTTGATTGACTGACATCCGATGCCCTTTTAAAATGTGTTGCGGAGGGGGGGCGATTATTGGGTTGTCTTTGTTTTTATTATGTTTTTTTTTTTCCATATTGTAATTTTTGTTGTGAACTGCCCTGAAATCTATGGGTATAGCGTGGTATACAAATTTAATAATTAATAAATAAAAATAATAAAATAATGGGGGCTATGTTGAGGTTGGGAAGTTCTCCCAGAAGTTGTGCATAAATACTTAAATCCAAGTAACTGGTGGGATGTGGTGTGGGGTCCTATTTTTTTCCCCCTATTCTTTTTTGGTCTTGTGCCCCCAGCAAACCACGTGTCACATGAAACACCCCAATTTAAAAAAATTAAAAGCAGCCTTAGTGAGCTGCAATTTTGAGCTGTGGTGAGGGAAGGGCGCTTGGCCTTTTCCATACTGGCTGGGGTTGGGTGTCTCTCCCCCCCCCCTTAAAATCCCACAGCTGCGTTTTTCCTTGTGGGAATGGCAAATGTGCACTTAGGGAAAAGGGGAGGTGGGGTGGCTCTGAATGGAGACTGAAAGAGGTTTAGCACTCGCTCTAAATCAAAGCCTTCGGAGGCAGTTTCTTTCCTTTTTTAATGTAAGGTGATTTGACACTTGCCCTTTCGAGGAGACAAGCAGCAGCGGCCGCTTTGGTACCTGTTTGCGCCCCGTGGAAGCCAGAGGCGGAAATGTGCTGGGGGGCGGGGTGGAGAAAAAAGAAAGGGATTAAAAGCAAAGAACCTCCCTGGCTTGTATTTTCACTCCCTCTTCTCTCTCTTTTTTTTTTACACTTAAAATGCATGATAATCGGTCCTTGGGTGTGGAATGCCGAGGTGGTTTCCGTGGCATTTAGAGGGAAATGTTTTTGGCGTCGTTTGCAGCAGCAGCAGCAGCCGCCACCTCCACGCCACCTCTCCGGGGGCCTCTTCGGGGGAGGCGGAGGCGGCCTTTTCCTTTGCGCCTTTTATCTGCCTGCCTCCTCTCTGGCAATGGGTGAGCGAGGCGGCTCAGCTGAGCGGCCCTGGCGGCGAGGCATCCGGCGAAGCAGGCGCAGAATTAAGGAGCAATCAGGCAAGGATTATGGCCGAGCCCCACTAATCAAGCGAGCGGCGGCTTCCCGCTCCTGCCACAACAACAAGCGCGGCCCTGTCAATCAAGGGCCCAGAAGCAGCCCCGACAGCGCGTCCCTGCGCCTCGCCAGCCCCGGCGCCGCCGCGAATGGCTCCGGGGGGTTAGGGGGCCCAAAAGCGACCCGAGAGGATCGCGTCTCTTGCAAAGGGCAGGCCAGCCGACGGGCGCAAAAGAGAAAAGCGCCAAGGGCTGAGCAAGGCATTTCCTCGGAAGCGAAGCCGTCCGCATTCAAGGGGGCCTCTTCCCCAGTTTGCACGCTCAGGATCGCAGCACGAGCTGCAACCAAAGTGTGTAGCTCGAACTTCCTCACGGTGTTTACTCTCAAGGAAGCCGCCCGCGCCCGGCTATCCTCTAATACCACCGTTACTCGAAAGTAAGCCCCTCTCTGCGTTTCAGCTAGCGGCAGCTTCTGCTCGCCCGGTGCGCCGACGCCCTCCCTGCTGGGCGCATCGCCTCCTTCGGCGCGAGGAAAGCCGAGCAGAGCCGTCGAGAGCGCAGCTGCCGCCCCAAGCGCAGCCGGAGGCCGATATCGCCTCCGGAAGCGTCGCCACTTGTTCCTGAGGAAACGCATCCCGGGCTGCTTGTCCCCCCACCCCCTCCAGTTCCAGTAGCCCGTCAGTCCGAGCCTCCCAGCCGCCTTCCTGCTTTCCATCCCGGTGACCTCCTTCCCCGTCGGGTGGAGTTCCGCCCGCCCGCCCGCCCGCCTTGGGAGCAGCTCTCCAGCCCGGCCCTCCCCGACCTTCCTGGCGAGCGAGAGCAGCTCCTTCGCACGCACTGGGGCGCTGGACCGCGAAGGCGGCGCCCCTCGACGGCTGCAGAGAGCGACTCCGGCTGCGCCCACGCTGCGCCCCGCCGCTCTTTGGGGGTCGGGTGGTGGCCTGGGACGCGCCGCCTCTCGGTGCACATGCTTTTGAGAACGTGAACCAAAAGTACAACCCAGCCCCCTCCGCACCCGCCCGTCGGAAGCGAAGAGGCGGGCAGCGTGCACGTGTGAGTGCGCCACAGCTGCCAAGTCCACTCGGGTTTCCGCGTGTTTTAAGCTCTCCATTGTGAGAGCAGCCCGGAACAAGGAAGGGGAGGGCCGTCTTTGCGCCCCCTCCTCGCCCCCTCGAACTTTTCGCGGCTTCCCGCCGCGTCCGGGGGAGGCTGAAGTATTATTTCCAAGAAGCCGAGCGCGAGGAGAGGAAGGGATGCGGGGGAAAGACTGAAACAGGAGGAGATTAGATTAAAATCTCTCCATGTGCGTGTGTGTGACTGCTTGCTGGTGTTGCTGCGTTATTTCCCCAGCCCTGAGCCTCGTCTGAGCAGCTCGATCGATTCTCATTGATTGTCCCTGACGAGCTGCTCCACTTTCCAGCCAATGTCAGCCTGTCTGCATTCGGGAAAGAGAGAAATTAAGGAAAATCTCTGCCGCCCTGGCGGTGTCGTTTCCACACACTTCAGCTGGCAGGCTGCCAGGTGCTAGGCTGCAGCCAAGAGCCGGACCGAACTCTCCTGAGCCGGGGATCCGGATTCGCAGGCGGCGGGGGGGGGGGGAATCATGAGAGAGAAGCCGCAGAAGTCAGCGAGGAGTTACCCTGGGGCGGCTCCTCTTCCGGGGGGGGCCACGAGGAGAAAATTGCACACAGCACGCTGCTGCATTAGGCTGGACACTGACAATGTTTTTTATTTCCAATAAAAGGGGTGCAGATTTTGTTAAATGCGAAATAAGTAGTAAATAAAGGCTAGAGCTGACCTGCAGGGGTAAGTGTGCACACCCATCCCACTCTTGCCTCTGAGAAACAAGGGGGGGGGTTACTTCAAAATTCCCCCAAACCTGCTCAGTCAGAGGTGATTGTGGAACAGAGGAAACACTCTGTTCTGTAGCAGAGGAAGCCAGAAAAACCTCTCAATGTTATTTGCATGCTTCCCAGAGTTAGAGGTGGTTTTTGCAGAATGTGAGCGTAGGTGATATTTCTGAAAGTGACCTCTCTTGACAAGATGTTAGATGTCCCTGAACAAATTCATGCCATTGACCATGCGAGAGGGCCTCCTTGCACAAGGCTGTGCAGCCAAGTTCAGTTTGTATGGAGGCCTTGGCAGGGATTGTTTTGAAGGCAGGAGCTACTCCCGTTCGCTGAATGTATGGGAGCTGCCTTCTCTACATGGGTCTTTGTAGGAACAGAAGACGCTGCCATATACTGAGCATCTGCCTCTGTGTTTGCTATGCTGGCTGGCTCCCTCTCTCCAGGGTTTCAGACAGAGGACATTCCCTACCTGGAGTTGCCGAGGAGTAAACCTGGGATCTACCACAGAACTGCGGCCCTTCTGTGGGAACACTATAAAAGGCCATTGTTCCAGCGGCCTACTACTTGACCACAAGATTTTCATGGCATGTCAGGCACACAGAAACAAGTGCAACCTGAATTCCCACAGAATTTATTGGCGTGATTCCAGAGGCAAACTGGTATCTCCCTTTCTCAGAGCTGTGGACTCTGATAAATATATTGGCTATCTATAATTGGTTTGTGTCACACAATGACCTGTTGACTCTGTGCAAAGCATCACCCCAGCCCTCCAGGGGCTACCCTGACTGTAGTATCTCACCTGATCCCTCCCCACAAGGCCAGACAGTTTGCAATCCAATTATGTTAGCTCACTCCCCTTTCAAGCCAGCTGCCCTTTGTCTGAAGAGTGCTCAACTGGCTCTCCTGCTATGTAAAACCACTGTGACCATTTTTGGATGAATGTGTGAAGACACTGTGGGCAGTCAGGGCACGGGCCCATCCTGGCCAGAACCACCTGCAGTCCACCAACTTGCAGCAGCTCTCCAAGGTTATTGGTACATTTTTCAAAGCATAGCACAAGTCAATAGATCACCCTTATTTGAGCAAACTAATGTTTAACATATCAGAAGCCTCACCATCTAATTAGCTGCAGTCTTCTTTGGGTGCAGCTATTTGAAATTGCAACAACATACAGGTGACAATTGAGCTCCAGGCTGAAGGAATTTGTTCCACTTAGGAAGCAGCAGAAAAGATGCTGGCCAGGTTCAAGCCAGAGTTCAAACCCCTTTAAAAACTCTCAGGTAGAGGCCTGCTGCTGAATGTCAGGATAGACAAATATGGGGCTGTGTGGATCAACTGTCTGACTCAGTGCAAAGCAGCTCTCGGTATTCATAGAAACGGATGGCACTGCTGATGGCACATTGCAAGTGAACAGCCAAGTGATCTTCAAACAAAGGCAGCAGGCTTGAAAGGGGAACAGGCTAACCTAATTGGACTGCAAAGTGTCTGGCCTCCTGGGAGGTTCATGTTACACCTCTCTGAGCAAGGAGCTCAACATTTTAGCAGGAAAATAGGGGGGAATCACAGCACAAGCCAAGATGATCCAGTCAAGGTTGCTTTTCATGCTTTTATGGGTTGAGCTGAGAGAGAGCATGATTGTTAGAGCTATAATGGGGATTCCGGTATTATGAGAGGAAAAAGGCAAGAAGACAAATGAGAATACATTTTGGGAGGAGTGTGTGTTGAGTTTTACAGCATTTTCCCTAATTGTTCATGGTATTCATATACTTGGAATAGCCTTTACAAGAACCTTGCATTGGCTCCAAAATCAGAAACAACAAGTAAAACTGATAGTTGGTAAGCCAAAACAAACCTTGGCTTCAGATCCTATGATTTGTTTTAGCAAAACAAACCATGGCCTTCAATTCAGATGCAACACTAAGCCAACATTTGCTGTTTATTGCTAGTGCGGAGCCCGCCCCATAGCAGAAGCAGTCTGAGCATTCATGGTAAACCATTAGCCATGACTTACCATGAAATGGGAATACAGCTACTGAGTTCATGGCTAAACTGAGAACTCCCTGGTTCACAACTCATGCGATTAACTGTGAAGATGTGTGTGGTTTTTTTTACAAGATTTTATTCCAAATTAGAAAATATTTGAAAAACTTGAAAACAAGTCATCTTTATGCTGTGCTATTTTTCAAAGCTGTTAAAATATATAAATGTTTTTGTAACTATGCACCCCTTTCATTATGCCATTAGGACTTGCGCGTCATTGTGTTAACGTATCTATGTGTGTGTTATTTCATATTTTTATGTTGTAAACTGCTCTGTGGTCTTTGGGTGGTATCTAAATTTAATAAATAATAATAAGACATAAATAATCTGCTGGGGGGGGGGTCTCCACTCTGTATCTCAGCAGAAAGCCTGGCTAGGCTGGCTGTGAACCACTTTGAATGCAATGCTTACAGAAAGTGGTAGATAAGGTGACTATGATTACAGGATGAACTCTAGAACCCCTTCCTTTGGAAAGCTCATTTGGCCACATCTCTCTCTCTGCCATCTGCTGTTTGATAAAGACATTTTTATTCTGCCAGGAATCGGATCTCTTGGACTGAAGTGTTTTAATTCACTGACCTATAGCTTTTCAATTGCTTACCAGCTGTATCTGGCTCACTTTCATTGCATTGTTAATTTTTATTAGTTATTTGTAGTTTTTATTTATTTCTTACGTTACTGTCAACCATTTACTAAGCCCTTGGGCCACCCACAAACTTACTTAAACATAGGTAAAGGTAAAGGTACCCCTGCCCGTACGGGCCAGTCTTGACAGACTCTGGGGTTGTGCGCCCATCTCACTTAAGAGGCCAGGGGCCAGCGCTGTCCGGAGACACTTCCGGGTCACGTGGCCAGCGTGACATTGCTGCTCTGGCCAGAGCCAGAGCCGCACACGGAAACGCCGTTTACCTTCCCGCTGGTAAGCGGTCCCTATTTATCTACTTGCACCCGGAGGTGTTTTCGAACTGCTAGGTTGGCAGGCGCTGGGACCGAGCAGCGGGAGCGCACCCCGCCGCAGGGATTCGAACCGCCGACCTTTCGATCGGCAAGCCCTAGGCGCTGAGGCTTTAACCCACAGCGCCACCTGCGTCATACAAATACAATCCAGAAATTAAAAACCATTAAAAATCAACTACACACAGTGCAAATGGGCAGAGGAATTGTTTTGAAATTGTGGTCAGTCAGCTTGAGCATAGTAACTACTGTGGAAGGACAAGATAAGTTTTTCTTAACTAATAAATTTAATGATGAGAGATTGCTGTGTCTTGCCTTGCTATAGGTTCATGTAGCCCAGTGTTCCACCAGTGGCACTGCCTAGTGCCTCTTGAAGCTCATAAGCAGAGCATAAGGTCCCAAGATGGTCATGGTGAGCTGATTCAGAGGTCTGGTTGTAGGGGATGTTTCCTTGACTCCCTTGTCTTGCTCAGATCACTTCCTTTGGAGGTTTAGGTTGATGGTGTTAAGCAGAGATGGCGAACTTGATAGAAGCTAATCAGGGGGGTTTGTGAGAACCCTTTGAGAATATTTTCAGATGGTTGTGGACAAAGTATAATGTGAGGTGTACCCCATCACCCATATGCTTGACCTTTGACCCTTGTGGCTCACAACATCAAGCAGGAGTGATTGACCACCTAGGTCCAGGAGACAGTGAATATATCTACAAGATGAAACAGTTCCTGAAAGGAGGTGGCTGTGGAACTGCTCTGAAAAAGTTCTCTGTGGACCTGCAAACCTGCAACAAGAGTTGGGCAGTCACAAATATTCTTTCTTTGAGAGGTCTCTCAAAGCATTCTGGGGTTAGACTAATCATTCAGTTAAGCCTCGAGTGATTCCAGACTGCAACCTGTCAGTGCTGCTACTGTGAACAACTGTCTTTGCTCTGTGGGCTCTTCAAGCTGAAACCAGGACAGGACAGAAGGTCCTGGAGTGGACAACGCTGACTCCCTGAGTGATGTATCCTCCAAGCTTGAGGGGGTGCTGGTAAAGGCATGAAAACATGGCACAAAACAACCTTTTAAACAGAATAGCTGAACAATTTCAGTCTTTGTGGATCATTCTAAGAAATGCAACTTTAAAAATGGTGCCAGCAGAGCTTGCGTTCCTCGTTCCTTTCTCTCTCCATTCCCCTTTTCCTTGTGTGTCATCTCTTTTGCGTTATAAGCCTGAGAGCCATAGGCACCAACTCTATAGGGCTGGTGTGTCCTCAGCCCCCCACCCCAGTCTGTTGCAATGGGGCTAAACACCCCCAAACCTGAGGAGCCAGGCCTCACAACGCACGTCATGACACATGTGACATCACACACACACACACATGTTGGGTGGAACTTGGCACCTCTGCTGAGAGCAGGGACTTACCTGCTACTGATTTTTGTAAAATGATCTGAGAGTCTTTTCAGCTAAAGAGCAGGATAAAACACTTAAAAAACCTTAAAGTTATTTCAAAATTTATATGAATGAAGTGAGAAAGAAGGGAGAGAAAGTGGAGACTTAGCAGTTTACCAACTCGGTTATAGTATTGTACCAATCAAGATTATAACACTTTCACTACAATTCCATATAGTTAGTGAGACTACGAAAATAGCCATTATGATGAGGCTATCTTTCTTGACTAGGGGTGGGGTGGTGGTGGTCAGCTAATACCAGAAGGTGTTTGCTATAATCAATAAGAGCAATAAAAATAATAAATGAGTCAGCTCTAATGTTTTTAGATGCCCAAAATGCACTTGATCACATAGAATAGAAATTTCTATTTTATACTTGCAATGCTTAATTTTGGAGGTAATTTTTTGAACTCTAAGTGACCAACATTTCATAAACGCACCATTAGACCATTGAGATAAATTGTCAGAAATCTGAACAGATACCTTGCCCCACTAGACAAGCCATTCCTGCTCCTTTCAATTCCTTGTGGCTCCTAATCTCCATATTATAGCACACATCTTAAAAGAATCTCTTAGTTGCTATAAACTAATATAATTAAGAATTTTTTACTCCTGAAAACTATTAGAATGTGCTGTCAATTGAGCTCTTCTCCTGGTTCTACAATTGTATAAATTGGTATCATCTGATTTAAATGATGACCTATTGCCATAGTAATGTTAGCTGGATGGAGTAACCTTGAATAAAAACAAAATAAAAAAATTCCTTCCAGTAGCACCTTAAAGACCAACTAAGTTAGTTCTTGGTATGAGCTTTCGTGTGCATGCACACTTCTTCAGATACCTTGAATAGTTTGTGAGTCCTTCTGTCTCTCTGTTGACCTCTATTCTATTAATTTTTAATAGGGAAATTGACTTAAATATGGTTTTTCAGGGTTTAACAATTATCACACAAAAGGGATATTGTGTGGAAGTAAAAGAAAAGAAAAGAACAACAAAAATATCAAATATTTTCATTATTTCCACCTAAGAGATTTTATTTTTAACATATTTAGGAAACGGGGAACTGATGGCAAGATTTGTCGAGATTTGACCCAACAAAAGTTCCAGCTGTGTCTTTGTACCTTGACCTTAAAAAGCATAACCACAAAGTAATATAGTTAGTACCTTGCCCAATGTAGACAGAACCGAATTCGAAAAATGGTCACAATTAGCACTGGCATTATAACAAAGCAAGAGTTGAGGCACAAAACTCCCTCACAGGGGAGGCATTTTGGAAGAAAAGGTCTGTGTAGTCCAGCCTAGAATCCTATTTTTCACAGGGCCTGCCAGATGCTTCTGTAAGTCCTTCATCAAGAGAAGAAGGCAATAAATTGCCATTGCTTGCTCTCTTTTTTTAATTGTTCAACAAATTTTATATACCATTTGATTTTGGTAAAAGCTCTAAGCAGTTTATAAGAAATAAGAACACTATAAATAAGAAAGAGGTAAAGACAATAAAAAGCATTTAAAGATAATTAAAATTTACAGTAAGAGAAATTAAAACATGTCAACATATACATCTCCTTTTTGTCTCCTAGTGACTGGTATCGGTAATCTGGCATCGTGAGTTATAGCTGCTGGTAGACCATCCCCTATGGATATGTCTAATTCTCTCTTTCTTTTCTTAGAAGAAAACTTTCTTGATCATCTTAATAACAACATAACTTTACGACCAGGGTCTCTCCTTTTTGCCTTTGTACAAGGCTGACAGAGAAACATTTGCTACTTTGACAGCCTTGAAACAAACTCCTGGAATGTCACCAACCTTTCCAATCAAAGCCAGCAACCAGAACTTCATCGTTCTCCTCAATGAAATTCAAACAACCATCAACAGGAACAAATGCTGTTATTTTTTTTGCCATTCTTGGTCAGCTGAACTTGGACATTTTTCCTGATGACAGAATTTGGCTGCTTAGCGTCCATGCCAACTTTTTCCAGGACAATTCATTTAGCATGGGAAGCTCCCCCCAAAAGGTTGACTTTCAAAGCAGTGCCCAGGTGGGACTTCTTGTATTGTTTGTTGTGCCACTTCTGATCACATCGGTGACTGTGCAACTTCCTGGCAGTATGAAGCCCACTACACTTGCCCATTGTGCTGTGCGAGGATCCTGGGGAGGAAATAATGTCTAATCAATCCTCTTCTGATCTACTGATCATTATCTCATCCCGTGGCAGTGAATTCCATACTTAGTTATGCCTTTTTTTGCCTGTACAGAATCTGCTGCCAATCAATGTCAACGGGTGACCCAAGTTCGAGTGGGAAGGGACAAACTCTCTCCACACCAGGAGTTGCCAACCCACTTCTGTCCCACTACCTAATCTTATGTGGGCCATAACACAGTTCCCTCGCTGTGAGAAGTGAAATTACAGGGAACCAGGCAGAGGGCCTTCTTGGCAGTAGAAGGCCCTCCCATCAGATGTTAAGGAGATAAAGAACTACAAAACTTTTAGAAGACATCTGAAGGAGGCCTGTATCGGGAGGTTTTTAATGTTTGATGTTTTATTATGTTTTTATATGTGTTATTAATATTATTATTATGGCGCATTACAATCCCAGTGTCCCCACACTGCAACGACAAGGCAGGAGCCAGAAAATGAATTGGAACTGCCTTCTTTCTTTGCTACAAGTGAAGGTGATATGCAGCCTTCATCTCCTTGAGATTTTTGCAGCTTTTGGCTTTCCACGTGAAATAGATATTTAGTCAGGGAAGCAGTGATGGAGCGTATCTAAATAGTGTCTGAGTCGGGCAAGCAGGGCACAGACGGAGCCTGCTGCGGCACCGGCGCAAGGGCGCACTTGTGCGCCCCAGTCCATGAGAGTGGGCGGCACCATTGCCACCCACTCTCCTCTCTCTGCTGGAGCTGCCGGCCACCTGTGAGGAAGCAGGAGCTTCCTTGCATGCCACAGCCAGGCTTGACCGGGGGGACAGAGAAGCCACGGCTGAGCACACTGCAGCCACTCTCTTTCCTCGGCTCAGGACTGACCTGGTTTGCGTCCCCCAGATTGTGCACCTGGGGCCATGCCCGCCCCCCACTACACCACTGCTAGGCACGCAGGCATGACTGTGTATCTTACAAACATACTTTCTAGTGAATGATGGCGTTCAGAATGTTGACCTTACAACATGTTCTCTCATCCTGTAGAGGCTGCACATGTCACCCTTCCAACATGGATAAAACCTTGTGGCACCGACCTCTCCATTTGACACAGTGCTGATATTGTTGAGGCGTGTGTTTGAGGTTGGGCTTTATAAGTCTTTGTGTTTAAGATGGGTCAGCCTCTGAAAATAGCTCATGCTCAGAGTTACAGCCCCTTTTTACAGTAGGTATATGAGGAGCCTCCATGCGGATCGCGTGCCACTCCCAGTGAAGCCGAGCTCTTTATGAATGGGATCTGACACCTTCTCAAAATCTCTGTTAGGGAATCTTGTCATATTACTGAGCTGTGGTTCAGGAAGGGTCCATAGCTCAGTGGTTCAGTATATGCAGATGATCCAGGGTTCAAACTGGCATTTCCAGTCAGCAGATGGTGTAAAGACCTCAGTGTGAGATCCTGCACAACCACTGCCAGTCTGAGTTGACAGTATGGGACTAGATAGGCAAATAAGCTTGACCCAATATAAGGCAGCTTCTCATGTGCTCTGATCCTGGAATAGGGGACAGGATGGAGAATAACTTGGACCCTGTTCAGTGCTCCTTCTCTGCCTGTTTATAGCCCAGAAAGGCCTTGGGCTCCGTTAATCTCTAGCTCTGTGCACAGATTTTGTTTGTTTGACTTGCATGCCGCCTTTCATCTGAAGATTGCAAGGCAGTTGAGAACATAAAAATACATAATAAAACAAAAACAAAAACAAAAACATTACTATTTATTAATAATAAAGGCCACCAGCCCAGTGCTCTCTAGCTCAGGCAGTCCTTGACAGAGGATAGGATCTCAGCCAAAAGGACATTCAGGCTGATAGATCATGATTAGAAGGGAAAAGCTGACAAGCACCCAAACAAGGAATGGAGCAGATGTCCAGTGTCTGCTTTATGTAATGATTAGGAAAAACTAAGCTAAGCTAAGCTAAGCTGATTGTGTAGTGCCAGGTTTGGTGACTGCTCCCTCTGCAAAGGGATCACCCACAAAAATGAAGGGGGGCTCCACACAGTTATGATGTCATACTTGTGTCATTTTCATTTCCAAAGCAGAGAACCTTCTCCCATCTGAACCAGTGCAAAGCAGGGAAGGGCATGTAGGGAGGCTGAGATCTTCCTGCTCCTGCAGCCCAATCCTAGCTCCTTCACCTTTTCTCCCCTGCTGGAGTTTCAGAGCTTTAACGGAAGAAAACCAGTTGTGGGTGGGGAGTGGGGAGGGCGGACACCCCCCTTCTCCATATGAAATCACCTCTACCAGCCTTCTTTATATTTGCTCAGGGGTGCCCTGTGGTCCAAAAAGCAATCTGATGTCATCACTAATATGATGACATTGGATTTCCACCTACAATATAGATTCAGCATGCCAAGGTGAAAAAAGGTAGCATTGTGCTTCTGGGCTTGCAGTAGAGGGCATTTGCCAATTCCAGCTCTAGTTTATACTTGGGTCATTCTATCCTGATTAGCTCCTCTTCCACTGCCCTCCTCTTCCCCTTCTCTGATTTGTCTTTCTTTCTTTTTAAAATTAGATTGTGAGTGAGCAGAGATGAACTGTCCTTCCTTTTATTTGATGCAAAGTGTTCAGATTTTAGAACTGTTGTAATGATGATGACGACGATAATTTTAAAATGATTCTTGCAATCATTTTTAAAAATTAGATGGATATGAACTCTCCTGGCCAAATATCATTTTCCATTCTGTAAGAAGTACCTAGAACGGCAAGGATTGTCAGGTTCATCACCCCTCATAAAACTGACATGTGTTAACACACATGGGGGAGGCAGCGGGAAGAGATTCTGGAGGCCAAATCTTGGTATCAACCACTTTTTCTGAGCTAAGCTCTTTCTTCCTGAGAAATACCAATGAGATCTCCCTACAGTTTGGTTTTGGAAACCATATATGGTTAAATTATGCCCATGTTACTACTGAACCCTTCTTTGCAGTGATGGAAGAGGTGTTTGGTGGTTTTGCTTAAGTATTTAAGACATTAGTCCTTCGTACTGCCGACTTTGTTTCATTCCTTAGTTTCAAACTTCCCTTCTGAGAAATTGTGGTAACAGAGCAACTCTGGAGATATTTGAAGATCACAAAACTCACTAGAACATTCCAATCCACTTCAGGCTGCAGAAGCAGCATTGACTTAGGTGATGGATTGTCCTCAGATAATGGGGGTGGGGGTGGGCAGACAGTTTTCTGTGCTGGCAAGATTAGATCTATCAGCCATTCCAATAACATTGATCCCCAGCACAGCTGATTCAGCTCCTTGTAATTTGGATGTGTGTGATAGTTACTGTACCAATAGTTACTGTTGGTCTCAACCAACTCAGTGACTCTCAGGTATGTGTTATAGGAAGTTGACTAAGTATGATGGACTCTACATGGAGGACGCTTATACATGGATTCCTGGCCCACAGACAGATCCATTTTTCTACTATTAATTCCTTAAATTAAATGAACATATATATGAAAACCAGTTCCCAGCATTTCATCACACTCTAGTGTCTCATGTTAGCATAACCAAGAGACCAAGACACTCAATCTAGTTGACTGATTTGACTGATGGACTGAATTTACTTATATGCCACCTTTCCACATTGACATTTCTGGTACTGGCCTTGCTGCACTCCAAGGAGCCTGGCTTAAATATATTTCAGAGGATAGGTGACATACAGCTGGCTTCTACACCTCTCCTCCAGAGGAGGCTGACAGCAGCAACAGGCAAACGTTGGAGAGGTCAAGGATAGTAAGCCTCTTCTCCAGCTTCCTGGAAATACCAGCTGCTGCTGCTGCTGCTGCAGGTCCTACTGCTTATTGCTGATGATATGCAGATAAGAAGCAACATTGTTCACAGCTAGTGGGGAATGCTTGGTGCTGCTCGGGAATTTGAAGAAACCCAAGATCATGATGAATATTCTTAATGGCATATTTTAATTTGAATTATAAGATGTAGAAACGTGGCTGTTTAAATAAAATGGGTTGATAGTTCCTTATTTGTGTGTTTTTAATGCTGTGAATTTCATTGGTGCTCTGAAGTAGCCATCTGAATGTTCTTGCGCCATTTCACTGATACCCCTTCTTCTTTCTAAGTTGGTTTCTAAAATAGGCTGAAGGGGGGGGGGGAGCCAGGGGTTGCTTGACGATTTTTGAGGTGGATATAACAAATTGTGATGATAGTGGAAATTGGCAGGAAGCTTGTTTTTCCTCTTCTGACTTCCTCTTTAACCCCTCCTCCTCCCCCAACATTCTCGCTTGAGTTCAATTGACAGAATCAGGCATTCCAAAATCAGTGGAGGTTGTAAGTAGAAAATTGTCTCTGCCAAGCTGACCCTCACCCCTAACAATGCAGTTGTCTGCTTACTGAGCTCTCAGTATGTACCTTTTTTGCAGCTTATCTGGTGTCTAGTATGTCCCTTATTGCCATATTATAGTTTATTATCTATCATCGGGAGTGGGTTAACATGCTCCTCTCAAAATTAATGTTGATGTTTGTGCTCAGTGGTTCAAAGCCACATCTTTGGCAAGCAACCATATAAACAGTAACACACACACACACACACACACACACACACACAGTCGCCTGTCTCTTCTGATGCAGCTATCACAATATGTAATTGTGCCGTGTGAATTCTCTCACTTCAACAGTGGTTTGGAATGTGGGTTGGGAAACTCAGGGGGGAAATTCACATTACATAGTGAATTTGAATAGCTGTTACAAAAAAGCCATGGGTGTACCATTTTCAGAAGGAGCCTTGGTTCATATAGTTCAACCTCCATTCTTCAAATCTGGATTCTTGTCAACATCAGTTTTGTTCTGTTGGTACTTGCTCCAGGATTTGATCACTGCACCTGTCACTTATATTGTGGGTTCCTGATCTGGCAACGGGCAACCCAGGCATATAAATAATAAAAGCATTACTGTTATTATTATTATTACTATCTCAAGTCTTTCCATCTCAGTTTTTGCTATCCAATTGAACATGTGTGAGTATAATTATTTCAAGCTGTCATTCACATTGTCATTGGAATCTTTGGCTTGGTGCTTGGCTGAGTACCTGATTTACACCGTTACCTTCCCAACTACAACTTACATTTGCAATTTGATCCTTCAAAGGCTGCTCATGGCCTTCCAAGTTGTACTCCCATGTTGCACTCTCCATGCAAAATAATTGATGGGTTGCAGGCTCCTTTGATCAGGTGTGGGAAAACCTTGCCAATTCTGTCTTTGACAATGTTGCTTTCTAAAATTAAGCACTTCATTACAAAAAGTACAAGACATATTGGTGTTTTGGTATTTTGGTCATTGGGCATTGAGCTTTTCATTCATGCTGCCATTTGTTTATTTCATTATTCATTAGAATATTTAGGGAATGTTTTAAAATCTTCATAAGCCAATCACTGGTTAACTAGTAACACAATAAGGGACCAATGACCAGTCTGACACTGGTATTGGAGTGAGAGCCAATTTCCCTTATGTTGAGGCAAAGGGGAAAGAGTAACCCTATTATTTACTGTGAGCTTGACATGAAGGTAAACAACTGGGGAGGATGAATAAAGTTCTAGGATCAATCCCACTATCCTAACTCTCTATCTTCTTAGCAGGACCCTGGAGTAAATATAATGTTGAAGAACCTGAGCTTATATCTCAAGGTGAAGTCAGTGAGACAAGAAATTACACAGCATTCCTAGTTCTGACAGGTGTCAGCAGGCTGTGGAGGGGGAATGAGGGGAACCTGGCTGGTCAGGAACTGGCCACTCAGCAGCTATTGCTCAGCATCTCACCTGAGACACAGCCGTCGCCCCTGACTCTTCCCTTTTTGCCCTCAGTAAGTGCAAAGGCCTGTCGTGCTGAGCAGAAAAGAGCAGGAAGGGCCATCAAGCAAATGACCAGCCAACTGCAAGCAATGGAGAGCTAGCCAGATGGGGTGGGAAGGGGGTGGGGACAGACCCAATGGGAGGAGGAGCTCATAACGTAAGAGCGAATGGGAGCAGCCTCAATTATGCTTTATTCCCATTAATATATCAGGGTTCTGGGGTCCTTCTGGATGAAAAGACAACATAAAAGTAAAATAATAATAATTTCCTGCGCAGTCCATGTCGTGCAAAAGGGAGACTGAGCATAGTCGCCTCTCAGGTGTGCATGATTGAGCATTCAGCCCATGGTATCCTCAGCATATAAATATGTTGTAGTCCTGCAAGAAGGATGAATTTATTGGAGCGCCGAGTCACAGCTGTATTCCTCCACCCTCTCAATGATTTACAGGAAAGGAGAGCTGGTTTCAGGGGAAGCTGCTATTTGACCTCTGTGTGTACCCAATCAGTCTAGCCAGAATGCGCTGCAGCAGTTTCTCCCATCTAAGTTGGGGACAGACAGCTGGGGTTAAAAATTAACAACGTCTTATGCACATTTCTTGCAGGATGGAACTATGTTGAAGGATATACATATTTAGTATTTGGACCAGATTCTGATGTGAACTTTGGACCATATGAGAATGTTACTTCAACACCGTGTCCTTAATGTTGCTGGCATTGTTTTAATATATATTAAAAACGGGATGAGTCAGTCCAGATTTATAATCTTTCAGTGCAATTCTTCCCATGTGAAAGAGTATTGGCGCAATTAAGTGAAGCTGGCTTAGTTGGGACCAGCTACCAGGTTGCATTACACTGGAGTAAGTTGAAAACTCATAAAGCTCATTTTTGTTGTTGTTGTTTAGTCGTTTAGTCGTGTCCGACTCTTCGTGACCCCATGGACCAGAGAACGCCAGGCACTCCTGTCCTCCACTGCCCCCCGCAGCTTGGTCAGACTCATGCTGGTAACCTCGAAAACACTATCCAACCATCTCGTCCTCTGTCGCCCCCTTCTCCTTGTGCCCTCCATCTTTCCCAACATCAGGGTCTTCTCCAGGGAGTCTTCTCTTCTCATGAGGTGGCCAAAGTACTGGAGCCTCAGCTTCACAATCTGTCCTTCCAGTGAGCACTCAGGGCTGATTTCCTTCAGAATGGAGAGGTTTGAGCTTACCCATCTTCCTATATACTTTCCTACTTTATACAACTCTAAATATAAAAAAGCAAATGGCTGTAGGAAAGCACCATTTAATCAAAAATGAAAAGGTTGAAGAGATATAACATTATGTAACAACCCCCTAGGACAGATTCAGGTAGGTAGCCATGTTGGTCTGACACAGTAGAAATGTATTAAAAAAATAAAAAAAAATTGTCCAGTAGCACCTTAGAGACAGAGTAAGTTTGTTCTTGGTATTGCAAGTTTCTTTGTGAGGCTGATGGACTTCCATTTCCTGCAGCTCAATGTGGTGGCTTCCATGGTTCTAGATTCAGGTAGCGGTAGGTAGCTGTGTTGGTCTGACGCAGTAGGTGATTGCTTAATCCTTTCCCTCCTTGATGCCTTTCCACACTGAAAGGTAAATGGCCTTTCTCCCCTCCCAAATTCCAAATACATTTGGAGAGGCAAATATGCATTTGGAAGTATTTTGTTGGAGGAACAATGCATTTTCTTAGAGGAACGCTTTTCCCCAGGAGAAACAACTCCTGGTCTTTTGCTAAATGCCAAATACAGCAGTACCTTGGTTTATGAACTTAATCCGTTCTGGAAGTCCGTTCTTAAACCAAAGCGTTCTTAAATCAAGGCGTGCTTTCCCATAGCAGTGAGGGACTCAATTTACAAATGGAACACACTCAATAGGAAGTGGAACATGTTCTGCTTCCAAGGCAAAGTTCACAAATCAAAACACCTACTTCCGGGTTTGCAGCGTTCTCAATCCAAGTTGTTCATAAACTAAGCTGTTCTTAAACCAAGGTGCCACTGTATGGGTAGGTAGGCTTCAAGATTCAGCTTCCACAGGGAGCAATCCTATGCACAAGCTGACATAAAGCAAGTTGGTGTAAATTAAGCTGGTGTAAACTGATTGAACCATGTTCAGCAGCATGGCTGCTGCTGCTCCGTCTAAGCCTGGCAGAGGGAAAACAAGCCTTCAAAATAAGGTCCTATGCTGAGGCGAATGGGTCTAAGTCTCTTGTCTCTGGTCCTGTCACTGGAAGGCCCCTGTCTTGGGATTTACAGAGGCCTTCAGAAGCTACAGCTGAGCTGCGATGAGCATGTTCCACTGGTTTATCTGCCAAGATTTGCAGGATCCTAAACTGCTCATCCAGGAGGATCTTGCCATAGTATGGCCCCACAGCTGGTCTGGACATTACACATAATCTATCTTTGGATCTAAAAGGGACGCAGGTGGCGCTGTGGATCAGCCTAGGACTTGCTGATCAGAAGGTCAGTGGTTTGAATCCCCGCGACGGGGTGAGCTCCCGTTGCCCGGTCCCAGCTCCTGCCAACCTAGCAGTTTGAAAGCACATCAAAGTGCAAGTAGATAAACAGGTACTGCTCCGGCGGGAAGGTAAACGGCGCTTCTGTGCACTGCTCTGGTTCGCCAGAAGCGGCTTAGTCATGCTGGCCACATGACCCGGAAGCTGTACGCCAGCTCCCTCGGCCAATAAAGCGAGATGAGCGCCGCAACCCCAGAGTCGGCTACGACTGGACCTAATGGTCCAGCAGACCCTTTACCTTTACCTTTAGATCTGTTGCTTTTAAACCACTTTCTACCACCATCACCTGAGGATCTATTTCCAGGCAGTAGCCTGTAATACTGGTAGCAATTTTCAGAACTTACCGGTATTTTCAAAAATTGGATTGATTTAAAGCTTGACAATTATTTCATTCATCTAAATCATCCAGAAAAAGCGATTGATGTGATTCACTTATTTAAATCAGCTTTCTCATTTTGAAATCCATGTATTTCCCAAATAACCATGCAACTAACTGGTTGCTGCAACAATTAAAACAGACTGGCTTGCAACTAAATACAGCCTTTAATACAGCCCAGAACCACTGGTCCTGCAGCCCACATGCCTTTTGCACTGCATAATTGTATCTGCTCAGAGACGTGACACAGATTTCTGTTTTGCTTTCTCTCTGCACATACAGTTACTATGCAAGATCACTTTTTTCAAAGCTAAGGCCAATGAGTCCCACTGAAGAAGTGGGGCATACAAATAAATATGCATAATATCAGGCAGTTGCAAGTATCCAGAAGTTCCCAGAAGGAAAACAGTGCAACTCTGTGAGTTAGAACATAAATGCCCATGCTGCTTGATTGTGAAGAGACATACATATTCACAATCCGAGACACGGACACATTGTAGAGGAGGACGAAGGCATAAAAAGTGTGTTTTTAAGACACTATTTTTGTTTTGCTGATATTTCCTTTAGGTTTTTTGTTTGTTTGTTTGTTTGCTTATGTTTTTTGTCTTAACTTCTCAACCTCCAGTTTTTATTAAGTAAGTTCCTTGTGTAAACATGTTGAAATATTTATAAGAAATTAGGTTTCCCTTAACCTAATTTTGTGCCCTTTAACATATTGGTGTGAAAAAACAAAAACTGCCATTAGTTTAAAACATTTTATCAGTCAATCAATCAATCAATCAATCAATGTTTATTATGGCAAACAACCAACATATTTAAACCAGAATTTCTGCATAATTCTCTACATAAACAATAAAACTGATTGATCTGAGGTTTAAAACATTTAAAGCAATTGCCATAATACTGTTATCACATAACAGCACATATATTTTCCAAATAGAAGATTCATTCTTTTTAAAATACTTTTGAAATTTTACAAACATTTTTGTGGGCAAAGAGACAGATCTGTTATCTCACATTGGATTAATCTCTAAATTCCAGTCGCCATCACTTACTATTTTTTCCTGTAAAAAAAAGTCAAATGTTTTAATTATTTAATTTTATAATGGAGCGATTAATATTTGGTGCATAAATATGCACTCCTTACTGATTAAACAAAAAGTAACTCCCAAAAACAAAACCTTTACTGAAAATATACCACCAATAGTAAATCAAATTTTCTTTTATATTAACTCTAAGGTGATGAAGATAGCTTTATCTTTAGTTTTCATTGGGGCCAACTCCTAGGGGCTGTGGGGGCTTCAGCCCCCACAACAAAATATTTGAAGGGCCCCCACAAAGTTGATGGGCATTCCCATTCAAATAGTGTGTGTGTGCACTGCATCATGTGATCGATGATGTGTGCTTACCTGGGCCCCCACAATATTTTATTCAAGTTGGCACCCTGGTTTCATTAATGCACATACAGAACACGTTTCTGTACGGTGCACAGTTGTTAACGTGTTTGCCTCACATATGACTCCAAACCACCAACTCTTGCTTGCCTCTAATGGTCCCCATCCTGAACTGATTTTGCAAACATGTTCTAGCCATGTTCCAGTGTGAGCTCCGAGCAGGGCATAGTTCAAAAGCTGGGAAGTGAAGAACATACATTTGATTCATTTCAGTAGTGATACCTCTGCTTGCCCATTATAATTTGTATAAGGAAACTCACTTGCTGGTTATTCCATGCACTTTAGCATTTGTACTGCACAGCACTATGTAAAACAGCTCAAAGACCAAGTGGTGTGGAAAGGAATGAGAAGTGAAGCATGCCCTGGCTCATCGTCTTCCCAAGCACCTGAGGCCTGCTTCACACACAATGCTTTTTCAGTGTCAAAACTGTGTGTTGATCCAGCACGGTGGTCACTCGCATATTTGTTTCATTGCAGATACATGTACGTGATGGGAAGATGTCCACAAATATGAGGATGACTGTTTTAAAGACCAAAGGAAGCAATTGCCTCCATAGCATCACCACCACACCCAGGGCCAGCCCAATACATTTTGGCACCTGAGGCGAACCACCAAATGGCTCTCCCATCCCCACCAGGAAAGAAGGGGTGAGTGAAAATCCACTATCAAGAACAAAGCAGGGAATAAAGATTTACATGGGGATCTGCCGCCCCTGTGGATCTGCCGCCTGAGGCAGTTGTCTCACTTTACCTCACCACACCAGCACAAAATAACATTTCAAAATGAAAGTGTTTAAAATACTCCGAAACATCAGAGCCTAAGGGTTTCTTAAAGAGGTGCTTAAGACAATCACATGGCTACGTTACACACAACCACTAAATAGCAATGGTGGGCCTAATGGTGGAGAGAATAGATTTTATCAGCAGTCTCCAAATACAGGGTGTTTGTGTGTTGAGTTCTCTGCAATGGTATCAACAATACTAGCACTAAAAGGTGTCAACAATACTAGCACTACTCACTATGGCTAAAGTGCACCAAGAATGCCATCTTCTCTCAAAGAATGAAATGGCAGTATAACACTTAATTCTGAACCTTTACTTAGCAGCACATGTCAAGTGCAAGCATTTCATATCTATCCATCACAGAGTGTGCTGTTTTAATCACTCCTGAGGTTAAGGACATTTGAAAGTTTGCACAAGGTCACCTTAAACATTATAGGAGTGCAGCAACTGATTTGAATCTGAAAACTTAATTGTGTGTTGCTGATTTGCCATTTGTAAGGCCTTTTTTATCTGAAGATCTAGTAAAGTGGTGAAGATGTAGCAGGATGACTCCACTAGCACTGTGAATTGGCAGATACTCAACCAAAGTGAACAGCTATACCAACTAAATACTAGGGTTGGAGACTAGTTAATTGGCCACTCAAAGAATGCCAGTTGCCTGCTGATTATTTGACCAGAGTTAGATATTGTCAAATAGTCAGGGGAGCCAGGAATATCCTTATGCAGGTAGTGGCTCTGTGCCAAAGTTTTAACTGTCGTTTTCGTGAAGGTTTTCAGAACAAAACCAAATAGTTACCCTCATCTTCATATAGTCATAGAGTTGGTGATGCAAAGTTGAGGCCTGGAAAATTAAGGTGAGAAGAATATTGATGGAGTATAATTGCGGAGACCTTTTAAGTGGCCAAGCATCACACAGAAAAGGCAGACATACTTCTAGATGCACGGACTCCTTCCTTTTTAAAAGTTGCAAGGATCCTCAACTGTAACTGCTTCTTGGGGAGCATGAATCCTGCCAAATTTCAGGTGGATAACTGCAGGAAGCTCCCACAAGTGTAGCTGATACAGTGGGCACTTTAAAAAAAGGAAACAATCACTTCATTTTCTCTTTGGAGGGGCAATTGGTCTGTAAAATGCAGTACGTGAGAGATACCCTTGGGTAAGAAACCTGCCAAATAGCAGACAAGAGTGCCCAGGAGCTTTTGTACTATGTATCTTTAAAGCTCTTTCATTACTCTTAAATTCATCATATTGGTAAATGGTCACAAGGTCTAGATATTTCTGTTTTTCAAATGGAACTAGGCAAGGCTATCCCCACAAGCTGGAAACGTTTAATTAACTTTTAATGATGTAAGGGGTCACTGCTGAATGAGACTTGCTTCTGGAGGAAACAGTAGAGAAGAATCTTGGTCGCAGGGAAGGGCATCACTGAATAGGATACCTGAAGGAGCATCTCCACCCCCATCGTTCAGCCTGGACACTGAGGTCCAGCTCAGAGGGCCTTCTGGCAGTTCCCTCACTGTGAGAAGCCAAGTTACAGAGAACCAGGCAGAGGGCCTTCTCGGTAGTGGCACCTGCCCTGTTAAACGCCCTCCTACCAGATGTCAAAGAAAAACAACTATCTGATGTTTAGAAGACATCTGAAGACAGCCCTGTTTAGGGAAGTTTTTAATGACTGTTTTAAGTATTTTTAATCTTTTGTTGGAAGCCGCCAGAGTGGCTGGGGAAACCAGATGGGTGGGGTATAAATAATAAATTGTTGTTGTTGTTGTTGTTGTATGGTGTTCTATCAAGTGTTGCGCGGAATCTCCTTTTTAATACCACTTCTAGCTAATAAAGAAAACCCAAATCCCAGCAGTGCTAAAGCCTGCTCTGGTGTAGAAGGTGAAGGCGATGAGCTAATGGGCAACGAGAATGCCTTGGGTCCAGGGGCAGCACATCCTGTTTGGCTACTTGAGGCAAAACAAGAAGCGCTCCCCTGCCCTGACCCCTCACCAGCGCCACCAGACCTGTCGTCTGCACCACTCGCCCTGCCACATCCACTGCTGGAAGAGAAGCAGCTCCAGCATCAAAACTGGTGAGATCTTGCCCAGAACTGGTGGCGATGCCAGCCCCGCTTCTCGGCCACTGGTGGAGAAGCAAACAGGGTGCCTGCGGGGGCACCGCTATGGGGGGCTTCCACTCTCTGGTGGCTGGGTTGGGCTGGCCCTGTTTTGCTCTGAGAAAGTATTGAGGCACCTGAAAAAGATGTATGTGAATTAAACGAATCATATTGAAATGGCACAGGGCACAGGGCACAGGGCCGAATACTATACAAACATATAATATAAATTGCCACATAAATTACAGCAACAAGGATATTCAAAATATTAAATATTTTATATTTTATCCTTTGGGGCAGTAGAATGTAAATTAACAAATGAATAAGTGAATAAATAAATAAATAAAATCTCTGCAGTTCTCAGTAATGTTAGATATCTGAATTGAAAACCAACAGCTTCACATTGAAGTTCTTCACTTTGTTTTGTCAGTTACTTCTGAAATGACTTCCATTGCCAGCTTTTACTGACACAGGACTTTAGGTTTATTCCAGAAAACAAAACCTAGAACCTAGTTCAGGCATGGGTATCGACCCAGCATGTTCACCAGCAATTTCCATCTTTTCCTTCAACATTTTCTTCTTCTTTACACGCGTCATCTATTGGGCTGTACCTGCCTTCCAGCTTTTCATGCACATTCTGTGTTAGATTTTATCAGTGCTTTTTTCTAGGGGGACGCAGGGGTATGCGTACACCTAAACATTTTGTGAATCTTTGTACTTTTGTCCATTTGCTGTATTTAGTTTTCCCGATTTGAACTATAAAATGGTGAATTTCTTGAGTCAAAATGAGAGTACCCCTAAACGTTTTGTTTTAGAAAAAAAGCACTGGATTTTATATCTTTTTAGCTTGTAAAATTCATTCCATACTTATTTATGATTGGCTTGCTAGAATTTATGCTTCTCATTTGGATAAGACTTTTTGCCATGGGAAACACAAAGGTGTGCATTTTCAAATGCATTGTGTATACACACACACACACACACACACAACTATCTATCATCTATCTATATCTATATCTATATCTATATCTATCTATCTATCTATCTATCTATCTATCTATCTATCTACTCTATCTATCTATCTATCTATCTATCTATCTATCTATCTATCTATCTATCTATCTATATCTATCATCTATTTCTCCCCTACATGGACTCATGAATGAGCTCCTCTCATTGTCTACTAAAGAAGACATTCTGTTGCTCCCATAAGAGACAACTATGAGAGGGAGCGGCTCATATGTCCTGAAAAGAATTTCACCCAGTTGTTTTTTTTACCCAAGTCAATAACTTCTGGCACCAGCAATTATCGACTGGCCTCACGTTTGCTTGGAGGAGGTCACATGACCTTTTGACCCTAAAACTAGAGGACGGAGACTAAAATGCAAACAGCACCAAAGGATCGTGAGACTGAGTGAAACAGCCAAAACGCTAGAACTCAGGATCACCCAATGAATTTAGCTGATGGAGGGGTCAGAGCAGACAAGAGAAAGGGCTTTGCACAACATTAGCTTATGCAAGCCCTTGCCATAAATTTAGGTTGCTTTTTAAAGGACTTTTAGAGACTTTTGAAATATTAAGGACTTTGTAGATGCTTTTAAATAAATAATAGATAAATTAATTAATGAAGGATAGGCCTGTCAATAGCTGTTGGGGACTCCTCGGGATAGCTCAATGAAGCCTCCATGTTCAGAAGAAGTGCACTTTGAAATACTGGAAATGGGAAGGTGGACAAAACCCCCCTCGGTTTGATCCAGCAGGGTTGTTCTCCCATTATTACGTTAAATGATGCCATGCCGAGCTTTTCATTCTTTTCTGGGGCTTAGCTTCCATGCCATAGTTTCAAATATCGTTGGGTTCGGAGGAGAGGACAGGTTCAGTTGGTATGCCAGCTGCTGCACTCCTTCGCAGACAAGGCAGACTAGGCCATTGTGACACATCGAGATGAAACTACTGCAATATGCTTGGTGTGCAGCGACAGTTGGGAGTTCATCCAAGAGCACATTTACACTAATTTTATGCCATCTTCGTTGGCTCTCTGTTTTGTTTCCAAGCCTAATTCAAAGTGCTGTTTTTGTTTTGTTTTTAACCTTTAAAGCCCTAGTTGCTTTGGGACCAAGGAAACAGAGGGACCACAAATGCACCTGCAGGTTGAAATCCTTGGGGGAGGCCTTTCTTTAAGGCCTGCCACTATTTGAAGTATGCTAGATGGGTACAAGTGAGAGAGCCTTTTCAGTGGTGGCTCCCAGGATTTGGAACTAGTTGCCCTTCAATTGTTTGCTCTTAGATTGTCTTCCAGTCAGTTTTCACTCAGGTAATGGTTGACTGCTCATCCTTCTGTTGCCAATGTGTTTGCTCTTATTGCCTCTCCTGCTATATGTTGTTTTTATTGACTTTTCCTCGATTATTGTTTTATATGCTATTGTGAGGTGAGGGTGGGTGTTTTCAGGCAGTTGCCTGAAGGATTCATCAACAAAGCCACCCATCATACAGCCTGATATGCCCACCCAATAACCACCATCGTTCTACTAAACTAGATTATACATCATTAAATTAAATCTACTTGCTGGCAGATCTTGTCTTTTTAAATGTTTTGTACAGCACCTAGATTCAAAAATCAGTATTTACCTATTTATACATACATAAAGAATCATAGAATCATAGAGTTGGAAGAGACCACAAGGGCCATCGAGTCCAACCCCTGCCAAGCAGGAAACACCATCAGAGCACTCCTGACATATGGTTGTCAAGCCTCTGCTTAAAGGTAAAGGTAAAGGTACCCCTGCCCGTACGGGCCAGTCTTGACAGACTCTGGGGTTGTGCGCCCATCTCACTTAAGAGGCCAGGGGCCAGCGCTGTCCGGAGACACTTCCGGGTCACGTGGCCAGCGTGACATCGCTGCTCTGGCAAGCCAGAGCCGCACACGGAAACGCTGTTTACCTTCCCGCTGGTAAGCGGTCCCTATTTATCTACTTGCACCCGGAGGTGCTTTTGAACTGCTAGGTTGGCAGGCGCTGGGACCGAGCAGCGGGAGCGCACCCCGCCGCAGGGATTCAAACCGCCGACCTTTCGATCGGCAAGTCCTAGGCGCTGAGGCTTTAACCCACAGCGCCACCTGCGTCCCTTAAGCCTCTGCTTAAAGACCTCCAAAGAAGGAGACTCCACCACACTCCGTGGCAGCAAATTCCACTGTCAAACAGCTCTTACTGTCAGGAAGTTCTTCCTAATGTTTAGGTGGAATCCTCTTTCTTGTAGTTTGGAACCATTGCTCTGTGTCCGCTTCTCTGGAGCAGCAGAAAACAACCTTTCTCCCTCCTCTATGTGACATCCTTTTATATATTTGAACATGGATATCATATCACCCCTTAACCTCCTCTTCTCCAGGCTAAGAAGAGGAGTTTGGATTTGATAACCCGCTTTATCACTACCCGAAGGAGTCTCAAAGCGGCTAACATTCTCCTTTCCCTTCCTCCCCCACAACAAACACTCTGTGAAGTGAGTGAGGCTGAGAGACTTCAGAGAAGTGCGACTGGCCCAAGGTCACCCAGCAGCTGCATGTGGAGGAGCGGGGAAGCGAACCCGGTTCACCAGATTACGAGTCCACCGCTCTTAACCATACACCACACTGGCTCTCATTGCTTTTTTTCTAGAAAACTAGGTGCTGTTTCTAGAAAACTCACCATGAAGTTGTTACAGTAAGTTCCACACTTTTTAACAACAAAAAAGAGGTTGTTAAACCTGCATACCATTGAGTACCCCTGAAAAATAATAGCACTGCATACATATATCGTACCAGATATTGAGACCCTTAAAATGGCCATAACACTTAAGACTTAATAGCTGGTACTATTTTGCTGAGCGAGATCCAGTCAAAAGCAAGCACATGCTTCAGTTTCTCGACCTGCAAGCAATGCCTAACTTGGGCTTTTGCGTGCCTGTCCCTCGGTGCCTCAGCCAGGCATGTGTCGCCCACTTATGCACAAGGCTCAGACTGGATCCTGCCGCTGCCCGCTCTCCTCCCCGCACAAACCACCCCTGGCCAGGCCCTCGGGCGAGACCGGAAGGATTCCGCGCTCCGCTTTGAGTCCCTCTCGGGTGGGCGAGGGATCTGGTTCCCGAGGGAGGAGCTGCGCTTTGGGCGCAGCAGGAAGGACGCGGCGCAAAGAGAAAATGGAGGCCCCTCTCCACTCGCTCGACGCCTCGCTTTCCTCTTGGGTCTTGGAATCGAGAAAGATCAGGGTGGATTCAGGGATCTGACCATGCCGATCTCAGGGGAAGATGGCAGCTGAGGGGAGACTGTCCCAGGAATAAATAGCTGGCCCTCTGTCTTCGCCTGGTGCGCCCCCGGTGGCTTTCATCTCTGGATTTTTGTGCGTGTTTTTTTTTTTAAACGAGCTAAACCTGTGCTAGTGTGTGTAATAAATATAGTATTAAAGATCGCCCTGCAGTTATCCAAAGCTACTTTCCCCACAGCATGCAGAGTCAGCGGCTCCGGCGCGCTCTTGCGCTGCCTTTTGGGCGGGGGTTGTTGACACCCCGAGCTTCCCCCGCGGCGCCCCGTCCTGCTCGGAGCCCAAGTCGAGTTTTCCCGCAAGCAGCTGGACGCCCCCCGCAGGCTGCGTTTGCACGATTATCGAAGTATCAAGAAACGGGTCCATTTGGAGGCGCGGCGCAGGCTCAGCTCGCTCCGGCAACTAGCAGCGCTTCAAAGTTTTGCATCCTACTTTGGCTTGTTTGTGTGTGCGTGCGCGCGCGTATTTGTGTGTGTGTGTGTGTATCTGTGTGCGCGTGTGCTTAAAGGGGAAGCCCCTGCACTAGGCAACATGCTGGCTGGCCTGCCCTCCGAGCGCGGGAGGGGGGCGAGAGGAGCCACCAAGGGGGCGGGCGAGGAGCGCGGGCGCGCGCGCGGCCAAAAGGCGAACCGGTGAGCAGCTGGCAGGATCGGGCTGGCCCTGGCGGCGCGGCGGCTACTGCGACTGGTCCGCGCCGAGCAGAGACGGGGCGGGGGGAGACCCAGGGGCCGAGGCGAGCGACTGCTGCGGAGTTAACCCGGGTTTGGGGCTTGGGGGAAGCCCGCCATGGAAGCCCCCGAGAGCAGGCCGGCAAGAGCGCGACCTGGAGGAAAAGCGGAGGACGGCGGCGAGAAGCAGCAGAAGGGCCAGCTGCCAGGGCGGCGCTGCGCCTGAAGTCCGGTCCGGGTTTTGCCTCCAGCCCCGGAAAGCGGCGAGAGCGGCGGCGGCAGCAGCAGCAGCAGCAGCAGCAGCAAGAGCAAGCGGCCGCCCTTTGCAATGTGGTCGCCCGCCCGCGCCGGTGCTCGCCGAGCGAGGCTGTAGAGGAGGCTTGGCCGAGAAGCGGCTCCGAGCGAGCCAGCGAGCGAGCGAGGGCTGCCTCCGCCCGCGGCCGCCCGCCTTGCGCAACTTGCCCGCCCGCCCCCCCCCCGACCTTCTCTGCCTTGCATGCCGGCCGCCCTCTGCGTCGGGCTGGGCAGCCCCCCCGGCTGAGGCGCCAGGCGGACGCGGCTGGGCCACCTCGGGGCAGGTGCCGAGAAGACCGGCCACCTCACCGGGCGGCGCGCGCTCCGGATCGGGACCTGTAATCCGGAGGGCGGACGGCAGCGCGCGCGCAACGCGCACACCCGGACTGCCCGGAGCGGCGGCGGCGGCTCCTCCGCGTCCTCCTCTTTCCTGGCTCCCGCTGCTCCTGTTTCGGCTCCGGCTCGCTCGGCTTCGGGTAGGTGCAAGAGTCCAGGGCCCCCCCCCTCCTCCTCCTCTGTTTGGCTGCGTCCGCGAATGCGGGGCGGGGGCAGGAAAGTACCGCGGAAAAGTTTGCGGCGGGGAAAGGCTGGCCCTTCCCGGCGGGGGCTGCTGGCGGAGCGGCGCAGGTCCTCTGGCCCCCGGCCCCCTTCGCCGTCGCCTCCCTCCCTCTCTCCCTGCCTGCCTGCCTGCCTGCCTTCCGGGGAGGTGTTGCCGCCGCCGCCGCCGCCGCCGCCGCCGCGGCTCCTGCAGCAGCCGCCACGCCGGTCTCAGCTCAGTGGCTCCAGACAAAAAGCGAGCGGGGATTTCGGGTGGGGGCCGCGCGCGGGTCTCAGCAGCGCCGGCGGCACAGGAGGTGTGTGTCCCCCCCTTGCGCCGTCGAAGCGGGCGGGCCAAGCCGGGGCAGAGACCTGAGCGCCTTCTTTCCGGACGAGGCCGCCGGCTGCGGGCTCTTTCGTGTCTCGTAAGTGGCGCCCCCTCGGCCGCCCTGCGGGGTCCCGGGTGCTGTTCCGGGGGGCGCGGGGAGGGAGCGCGCGCTGCGGAGCAAAGTTTTGTTGGCGAGCTTCAATCTCCCCCCCCCCCCGCCCGTCTCTCCGCATCCTTATCTGGAGGTGGACAGATGCCAGGTTCTGGGGCGCAGGATTTATTGCGCGCCCGCCTCTCCGGTCCCTGCGCCCCCCCCCCGCCCCCCGGGCCGCCTAATCGGTGCTTCGTTTCCCAGGTTACAGCCGCGGTGTCTGCAGCCAGCCAGGCGTTGGAGGCGGCGGCTGGGTCTGGCTGACCCTCCACGTCGCGCCGGCTCTCGCTCGGCGGATTAGCGCGGCGCCCGGCCCGCCCGGAGCGCCACTGCGGGGCTGTCAGCCGCCTCGACGCCGGGGCGAGCCCGGGGGCGCTTCCTCGCCTGCTGGCCGGCGGGACGGGGGGGCGGGGGCGGGAGAGGCCGGGATTGCTGCCCCACCACTGATCTGAAGCGAAGAACGTGGAGGCCGAGAGAAAGGAGAGGGACCCCCCTTCTCTTTCTAGTTATTTTTTTCAATGGGAAAGGGTTGCGTTTCAGCTTTACCCCCTGGCTCCGGGCTACTTTGGGGCTGCAAAGCAGAGGAGCTCGCGAACCCCGGCGCTTCCCTGCACTTTGAGACTATTTTGCAAACTGGCAGAACCGCTTGCGTCGGTTCTCCTGCTTGCCTGTTGCCTTTCGCCCATGTAGCGGCGGCACTTCCCCCTTTCCAGTTTGGGAGTTAGCCGTCTGTTTCTAGACTTTCTGGTCGTATGCCATTCCGCAGAGTTGTGTTTTTGTGTGCTGGTGCCTGCGAGGGACTCCTATGGGGCAAGCCGTGCCTTTCTGGCAAAGTGGCTTTCTCCTTCCCCAGGGCCAACCCTTTCCCAGTGCCTGATGGGGGGGGGCACCCCCTGCCTGGGCCTTTCCTGCCTGGGAGCCTCATCTGACACCCCTCCTCCAGCCCTTCTCTGGAGACTCCTTCCAAGATGGCACTGGGGGCCTGGTCATGAGGCACAGAAATCTGTGTCACTGCCTGCCCAGGGGCAGCTGGTGCTTCCCCTCAACCAGCGCAAGAGTCTGAAGTGAGTGGAGTTGGGGATATGGAGAGCACTTTCACAACCGCCTCTTCACCTCCCAAATCAGGGCCTTCTTGATGGGGGGAGGGGTCTTGACCCATTTTACCTGCGGTTTCACGAAAAGTGATTTGGTTGTTTTTGTGTTCCACTGCTTACTGTGATGGATGGCAAATGCCAAATATGTGCCCAAGAAACCTCAGAGGTGGTAGACTACAATCTTCTTCCATTGATGGACACTGCATTGGCAATCCAGAACCACTGAGCATCTTAAATGTAACCATGCTGCTGTTTAGAAGGCAGGAAGTAATAGTAGGTAGTCATGATTTGAGTGTGACAAATACTGTACACAAGCAAAGTGCCCCTTCATAACACGGGCAGAGCCCTGCCGGATACGGCCCCTGGGCCATCTAGTCTAGCATCCTGTTCTCTCAGTGGCCAAGTGGACGTTCATGGGAAGGGCCACGAGCAGACCCTGAGTGCAGCTGTGCTCTCCCCCCCTTGCAGTTCCCAGCAGCCAGTGCTCAGAGACATTCTGCCTCCAACACAACCATAATGACTGAGAGCTACTGATGGCCTTAGCTTCTGGATTTGTCTGATCCTCTTTTCAGAGCCCTCAAAATCATTAGCCACCACTACAGCACGTGGTGGTTGGCTTTGGGGAGGGAACTTGGTGGGTGGGGAAAGGGCAGCAGTAGATCTCTACATACTGTGCACACGGATACTTCTAGCAACCAGTGAGGACTAGGCCATCTGGTGTCAGCAGTAGAGGACATGCTTTGACCTCATCGCTAGTGTCCCCCAGTGCAGCATCTTATATTCTCCTACAGAACTGAATGGCTTTATCCACTCTTACGAGAGTAAAGGAGACAATATTAGGGCATGTCCCTGGTGATCTCAACCTTTGGGAATCCATATTCATCTCCATTCACTCTCTTTCTTCATCACTTGGTGTGATGGAATTTTTGGGACAGACAATATGCCATCTTCAATCCTTGCCAGACATAGTAGTTTATCCAGTCACAGTCCCTTTAAGACTGCCCTGGAGATAACTTTCCCACTTTTTCTGGTTTATTTGGCTTCTTAATACATTTTTCCTTTGCTCAGGTGATCAGTTCTTTAAAGTGTGGCTCATACTATGGACCATAACCACCAACAAAATTGTATAGAAAGAGAGATTGTGATCAGAAGTCCAATGTGTTCAAGGCTCTGCTTTCTCAGACCACTCCAAAGATCTTTTACAAGTGATGGTTGGAGTTCCCAGGAATCAGCCTAATTGTGGGAGCAAAGAGCTGTAAGATTCAGAATGCTTGGGAACCAGCTGTCAGTGATGGAGGGTCTGGGCCAGGGGTAGGCAACCTAAGGCCCGTGGGCTGGATGCGGCCCAGTTGCCTTCTCAGTCCGGCCTGCGGATGGTCCAGGAATCAGCGTGTTTTTACATGAGTAGAATGTGTGCTTTTATTTAAAATGCATCTCTAGGTTATTTGTGGGGCATAGGAATTCGTTCACCCCCCCCCCAATATAGTCCGGTCCACCCCATGGTCTGAGGGACGGTGGACCGGCCCATGGCTGAAAAAGGTTGCTGACCCCTGGTCTGGGCTTTCCTCCGCCAAAGTGAATCTTCTTAGACACCTGTTGCTAAGAAAAGGCTACTATGATCAGATTTCTTTAAGGTGTTGTTCCTGCTCAGTCTTGTGGCATCAGGAAGAAGTCTGAAATGACCTGCTGCTGCAGCCTGGCCTTTAACAGGCATGAGATGAATTCTCTAGTCTTCTTGGTCTCAGTCAAGGTGACATTGCCACGACTCAGTGGCTGCCCTTTTAAACAAAGTAGAATAGCACGATATCATTTGTCTGGCTGGCCTGCAGATATCCAAGCTTGCCAGCTCTTGGGAGCGGTGGTGTCTCTGGAATTTAGTAGTTCTGAAATGATTCTGTCAGAGATTTTAGGTAAGAGATCTGAGGGACACCAGTGTTCTGGCAGTCTGGCAGTTTTGATAGACAAGCGTGATACTTGGTGGAGTAAATCCAGATGGACTTGCAGACAGGTGCCATAGCCCTGGTAACGGCATTACTGTTTGGAGCAGTCCACACAGCTGACCTGCCTTCCTACAGTGGTTGTGCTGATGTCCCAGCAGAAACAATTACTTATATTATTTCTAAAATAGAAAACGTGTGTGCAATATATTAGTTATGAAAGTTGTATGTGTGAATAAGTTATGGTATTTCCCTTCCAACATAGATTTATGGCAATATATGCTAACTTGCTTGTGCACACACAAAATATCATTTCCCACTACAAAGTGATTCATGTCTCAGTTAACTACAAATATGGAAGAAGAGCAGTTAGCTGTTGTTTCCTCAGTTTGCTTCTGCTTGAATACCTTTTGCTCCCAGAAACCTGCTTTTTGGAAGCAAAATATGGCTGAAAATAATTGTGTAAAGCCTGTGTAAAGTCACCCAAGCCAAGAAAATTGGAGCTGAAAGTGCAATTCCTGCTGTTCTTTCCTTTTGTGCTTCGAGAAGTCTTCAGACACTAGACACTTATTTTTTAATTTTTTCTTTGAACTATCAAAACCTACCAAACATGAAAGGGAATCATAAGAAATCATCTGCACCTGTTTTTTGAATGGTGAACAACCTTCAACAGGTCCATGGGAAGCAGTCTCCCAGTAACTTGCTTTCCCCTGTCTTAATGTGAGAACACTGCTGTTAGAGGAAATAATTCTCTTCATAAAAATATAAATATGGGTCACATGTAGCCTCTTGCCCTTCACTACAAGTACTTTTTAAAGGGATATTTATTAAACGAGAATAATCAATAATAATAAAAGACTGCTGGTGTTCCATGAAAATTAAGAAACATGAACAAAATCTGATCTCATAGGACATCGAATTTCTTTAGGATTAAATAAGATCTCATGACAATTTCAAGGGAACGATGCCCACTTACCCCACACTTGATGTCATAAGTGATATTCGGTGTGGGGCAGGCAGAGACGTGGCTGCCAGTGCACAATCATGAGCCTTAAAGTGTGTTTCTTCTTGTGCACTGGCTAGGGAAAGGAGGTTTTGGCCCTACTTCCCACCAGCTGAATGGGTGGGAGAGCCACAGCCTGCCATTTTGCTCAAGGTTTTCCAAGTCAGCTGGCTGCTGTGTGGGAACCCACCTGTCAATCCTGTGGTGTCATAATGATGTGTGATTGACGGGTGGTCTGTCCTACTCGGCAGAGTTGGCTCAGAGTTGGTGGTACCAGATAAGGATCTGGCCTGTGGAGCCAAAAAGTTTTCCCACCTCTATTCTAGGAAGATTGATAGCTTAACTCAGTGGTCTATTATTCTGCAAGTAAAACTGCAGGGAAACCTGCCTGTTATCCTTTTGTCAGGGAAAACTACGGCTGAACTCTACTCTCCATATATTTCAGGTTCTAGGCAATCTGCTTCTTCTATACATTAAAGCTAGCACTGTACGTTATGAGAAAATGACAGTTCAAAGTACCGGATGAATGAAATCAATGTAGTAAATGGGAAGAATGATTTAAATGTAGCTTCTAGTTATGTGAATGAAAACTGCTCTTTGAATGAATGAACTTGTCTGGGAGTGTTGTTGATGTGCTGTAAATGCAAAGCACACATTACAAAATTGAAGTCTCTAAATGTGGATCGGTCAGATGGTAACGTTTTGTTTCCATTGAGCCAAAATACACATTTTATGATTGCAAATAGTACTGATAGCGAAAAGACCTTCACTATACAGAATATTTTATGTATGTGTTCCCCTTCCACCAATGAATTTAAAAAGAAGACACCCCTGCCTTGGTACTTGGAGATTACTGCTGCTTGGGTGGACTGTCAGTGAGCTGGTTTGGACATTAAGACAAACTATCATGATGGGAATGAGCCACAGTGAGCCTCTGGCTTATGTGGGCACCCCCTCTCCCCCTTCCTCCTCCTCCTCCTCCTCCTCTTCCAGTGCAGCCATGAGGAGAAGACTGGAAGTGTTTGCTTGTTTTTCCGATTAAGTGCAGTTTCCTTTACTTCAGAACTGAATTGCGGTTAAACTTCAGCTATGATTCATTGAAACAAACGAGCTTCCATAACAAATGGTTTGAAGTTTGCTTGTTTTCAAACAAACCATGGTTAAGATTAACCATCGTTTGTCTAGGTACAGATAACATGACACGGTGTGTCTTGCCATTAAAATGGAAGCTAAGTCCCTGCTCTCCTCCTCACAGCTACACCAGAGGAGGAGGAGGGAGTGCACAAGTATGAGGATCACTGTGGCTCATTCCCATCATGATAAACCATGATTTAACACAATGGCTGAACTTCATTTATATGTACCAGTTGTTTATGAACATAGGAAGTTATGTACTGGGTCAAATCATTTGTCTGTCTACTCAAGTGCTTTTCATCTAACTGGAAGTGATTCCTAAGGCTTGGAGAGTAGGGTTTTTCCAGGCCTGCTGTCCTCTTCACTGGCCATGTTGTGATTTCTGCATGCATAGCATGCGCTTTACCATTGAACTATGGCTCCCTCCCTTCATGCTAACATGCACTGCTAAGGTACACAACAACTTATTTGGAGTCCTGCTCTTGATGATAAACTTTCCCATGTTAGCCCTCTTCATGATGTCTGCAACAAGCATTGTGAATGTCCCTCACTGCACTGTGGCTTCTTTCCTGTGACAATGTTTTAGATTCCCCCCCAGAAAAATGCATCTGATTGCATACTGATGCCTAGCAGCTGAAATGTAATTCTTTGTTCATCCCCACCCCCTGAGCTTTGCATGGCTCTGGCGGTGGCACCAGCTGTGTTTCTGACCTTGGGCTTCCCTAGCTGTCCCCCTCCCGTGTTTTTTTGCACACTCCAGCAGTTATGGGTGTCTGTGTATATGGGTGCACAGCTGTCTGTCTGCATAGCCTACATTATTATTGTTATGATTTTTGAAAAAGAGATCAGCCCACTGTCCAGAGAGGAGAGCGAGCACAGCTGGGCAGGAAGTCGTGAAGAGGAGGAACAGCGAAGGAAAATGGGAGATAAACCTGGACAAAACAAAACCATGAACAATTGTGGCAGAGTGATGCAGTGTTGCGAAATGTGGAATTAGTTCTGAGGCCGTGGCGCTAGAGCGGTCGCTAAGCTAGCTTGGCACTCGGCACGATAAGCTTTGTTGATCCAGGTGCAGTTGGGCCTGCAGATGCTCATTCCAGAATTTGGCCAGCAAGAAACTGCTGCAGCCCCACAATGACTGAAGCCCCAGGACTGGTCCAGCTGCAGCAGCAGCAGCCTGGCAAGCAGACTTGTGAAATTAGCAGGCTGAGGAGCATTGGGAGATGTTTGCTTCCAAGAATCTGCTTTCAGCCTTGGTCAACAGATAGGGTTGTTTTGGCTAGGGCAGGGGAACAGTGGTGGAAATACCAAAAGCATGGATGCATTTTTTCTTTTTGTCATCCGTCCTGAATCAGAATAAGTTACCTTGTGTATCCTGGGAAAGCTTCTTTCTGTATTCTGAAGGACCCAAGGCTTATGCAGATTTTTTCAGGTTTGTGGTAATCTGTTCTGGATTGTTCTAGTTCACCTGAGGGTGGTCTTTGTAATGTATTTCATTATTACTATTATTATTATTATTATTATTATTATTATTATTATTATTGTGGTGGTCCTAAAAATACTCAGTTACAGCAAACTTTAGTCCCTAGTGAAAATCAGAATTTAGTGCAGTCCCTAGAGTCTTCAGTATGAAGATCTTTGGGCTCCAAATACTATATAAAATCCTGTAAAAATCCTTAAATATCAGGATTTTATCTCTGAGGCCATTCAGTGGCCAAAGGCTTTGTCTTCTCCAGGATGATCTTTTTCACCATGTTTGCTGAGAAGTAAGCCCCATTGTGTTCACCTGGACTTGCTCCCTACTTTATTTAGGATTGCAGCTTTCGTGGGGCACTTAAGATTCTGACACAAAGTGCTGGTTTGTGGTTCTTCCAAGCCACAGTATGGATGATGTCCTATATTATTTTTGTGGTGTAATAGACAAGAGGAACTGATGGCTTTCCATTTTGAAAGGATTTTCAGAGCTCCCTTGTTTGAAAATGGGGGGAGTTTGTGGAATATCTGAAAGTTGACATGGAGAGATTTGGATTGTAGGTTGTAATATCTCCGTGTGTAAAGTTTAGGATAATAAATTGCTTTTGCAAAATATGCTATATTTAAAAAGTCCACAGAAACTTTCAGAGTTTGAGATATGGAAAATGTTACTTGTAGGTTTAGCCATTTAGTCCTATTTCGTTGGGTAAATTGAAGTAGATTGTTAGGAAATGCAGATGACATCAGAGTATCTCTAGGGATGTTTATAGGGGTCAGTTTTATTTAGACAGCATGATAGGCATGGAATTTTGGCTGTGGCAAAGTTAAGACTGGTGGTTCATATGGATGGTTTTTTGCAGTACTACTTAAAGGGTGTGTCTTGTGATAATGATGTCTAATTAATGCATTTTATTTGTTTGTTTGTTTGTTAAAATGGTATACTGCCCTTCATCTGAAGATCTCCAGGAGGTTTACCGTTTACAGCATAAAAATGCAATATAAAGACACAAACTACATAATACAAACAAGAACAAAACAAACTAATAACCCCCCCTCCCATAAACATGTCAATTTTTGTGATGTTTTGGCAAGGTGGGCTTGGGCAAGTGTGATACTATGTGTATGGTTTGCTTTCTGGGGCTACTGTGTGTGGTCAGTATGGTTGTGATGTGCCTGAGGTGTGTGTGTGTGTGTGTGTGTGTGTGTGTGTGTGTGTGTGGCAGGCACTGTATATTGGAACACACTTGTGAATGGCTAGAGGGATTGTATTCTCAATGATAGGTCAGTCGCTGCTGAGTTCAGCCCACTCTTGAGCATCTTTTCTAACCATCACTGTTGCTATGGTTGGTAAAGAGGAGAAGCCCTCCAGGGCTTGGGAGTAAAAACCCCATGTACCTGGCAGGTAGAGCTCCAGAGGCACCATCAGCTCCACACCTGGAAGTGAGCTCTGCTCCTCACCCAGTTAAGCCCACAAAAAGGCATTTAGCAGGTGCCTCTCTGCAAAAGGCACTCTTGGGTGTGGTTCATGGTATGTTGCAGTGTTGTGGCATTGTAAAAAAAGATTTTACATTGACAAGTTACGTTGTCAGTTTCATTTGGCTTCTTTTGTCTCCCAAACCGTTCAGTAGCCTGAGATTGATTCAGTTGCACTTTAGGGTTTTTAACCATGTGGGAAGCCTCCATGAGTATAGGAGACCCCCTGCTGCAGACAGCAGTTTGTGTGTGTGTGGGGGGGGGGGGAATGTTAGCGTTTCCTTAATGCCCCTCATGCATTTACTTCATCACTAACTCTGACCAAAGAGTTATTACAGCATAGCTGAAAGCATGTGCAGTATTTCTGAGGTGGTAATGATGGCCAGCTCTCTTAAAAGCTGCCACATTAGGGGGGAAATATTAGACTTTATCATTAGAATTGATTTTGTTTGCAGGAGAGGATACTGGAAAAGGCAGTTTAGCTTGCTGTGCTTCTAGTACCACATGTACATACTATTTCTGGTACTATAGGAAATTATTAGTTTGGGGATTATTTTGAAGTGAAATTTGCACAATAATTCTGAAATTTGGTGTCACAGGAATGTCCTGTGAAATGTCTGCAACCATATGTATTTAGGCAAGCTCTTGCTGTTCTGTGTATGTTCAAAAAGTGGGAGAAAGATTATTTTTGAGCTAAAGCATTCTCAGCTTTCACATGTGAACATAGACATTTGCAAAATTTCAGACAAGCTTTGTAAAATAAAAGAGTTGGGAACAATTTTGGGAGTCATTCCTAGGTAGCAGAAGCTTTCAGTGTGTAACAGGGATTGTAAAAAAAGAATTATGAGTCTTGAAATCCACAGAACCTCAAAAAAAGAAGGGATGTTGCTTTTCTGTCAATACGTTCAACATACATGGACGGCTTTATTTGGTCTTCATGCATATTGCTTGTAAAATTGTTTCAGAGCCTTAGCAGGAGGCCAAAGAAAAACTGGTGATGTTACAGGAATCTCTGGGGAAATGTTTTTAGGTGTACAGTCATATTTCACAGGATGCTATGTAGGCCAGAAGCAATGTCTTGTGTGCTGCTGCTGAATAGCCAGCACCTGACATGAACCGAAAGGGTGCTTCAGATTATTCAGTCACGTGAAGGAGAATTCATGGGTGCACACTTGGAGCCACTTTTAAGTTTGCAATGGGCAGCAGCCAGGCTGGAAGTGGTGTGAGAGCCATGATTCATTATTTGCTTAAAACCAAAGGTCATCACATGACTCATGCATTGGTTCTGATGTGGCTGACAACCAAGCAGGAACTGACTACATGCCAGAGTTCTCTGTGGCACCACAGGTGATTCTGGGGTACATTGTCAGCCCATGACCTCTGTACTCTTATGTCGGTGAGCTACCCTGCAAGGCTGGAGGCCTGGCCAGCGATGGCAAATATTCATTTCCTTTCTCTGTGTGAAATTGTACATGCAGCCTGGCATTTAGGCTCATCTCGCCATGCACAGTGTGCTTTCTCCTTCTGGCAGATATGACAAACTCCAGCCGCCTTCCTCATCTCCACGGTTGAGAGTGGGAAGAAGATGGGCGGTTGTTTGGTTTTTGCATTGCCGAAGTACTCTGGGTCCCTTGGCTGCCCAGCAAACTCATTGGCACCCTTTCCAGGACTGAACATGCAAAAGTGCAGCAGAAGCTGAGCAGCCAGGCAGGGACAAGGTCCCCTTGACCAGAATTCTTTGCTTGGCTGTCAGAAGTTTTGGACCCTTGCTGGTCATCACAGGACAGAACTAGTTGTTTGGCATCAAACCTGGGATTGGGAATTCTACACTTGATTCCAGCATTACAAGTGAAGGGCGCTTTGGCTGTTTAGCCTTCATCCCACTGAGCTGCTCCTTCCTGGTTGGTTTTTCTCTGCAGCCTAGTCCTGAGATCAGATTTGCCAGTCAGGAAAAGCAGCAGGGGGAGGATTAAGCCCCCTTGCAGATGCCCCCTCCTTGTCCTCACTTTTTGCTTTGAGAACACAGGGAGGATGGTAAATCTTGTATTTGCCCGTCAGCAGTGAGTTCACTTCTGTTCCAGTTTCTGTAGACCTCCTTTCTATTCCACATTGTTACAGAACTGTGTTTGAAAAATGCTAGCTGTCCTGGAATCCATACACAGCCGCTCCGTTTTCTATTAGTTTTGCAGGAAAATCTCGCAGTGCTGAACTGTCCAACTGCTTTTGAAACTTGAGAGTATTAAAAAAAGAAAGTAAGTTTGTGGTTCAGTGGTAGGAGTCCCTGCAGGGAAAGCGATGAATCCCGTGTCTCTTGTGCTGTTGATTCATCTGGGTCTCTGCCATTATCTGCAAACAGCTCCAGTGTTTGTCCTTTCCCCATGGTCACCTCTGTCTTGCTGTTGCCTGACCAGCAAAAGGACCTTGGCATCATAATGAATGGCTCCGTGAAAATGTAAGCATAGTGGGGCATAGGAATTAGTTCTTCTGTTCTTCCCTCCCCCCCCCCCAAATATAGTCTGGCCCCCCACAAGGTCTGAGGAACAGTGGACTGGCCCTCTGCTGAAAAAGTTTGCTGACCCCTGGATAAGGCCATCAGTGACTTCCTCACACCCAGCCACAGCTCTACAGGGAGCGGAGTGGAGACTCACTCCTGAGCTGCGTGCGCAAGGGAGTTGCCAAGGCAGCGTCCTCGTGCCTGACAGTTAGATCTGACCTGGGGGTGGAGTGGAGGACAGTCAGCGGCAGCGCTGTCGCCCCTTTCCTCTGCTGGGCTCTCTCCGCCCCCCTTAGGGATGCGCCCTGTGCGCCCACCTGGGCAGCAGAAGCATACCCCCCCCCCAGTCTTAGTGCTGATCCAGCAGGGCTTTTTAAAAAAAAAATATGTTCAAATTTTTTTGCATCATTTTGTGAAAAAATATATGAAATATAGTAGATTTCAGCTTAGCATGCCTGTTACGCAAGCTCTTGCACAGTTAGAAGATATGCATAATTTTGGTGCAGATTAATAAAGTTTTCCCTATTAACCTTTTTTTTAAAAAAAAAACAAAAACCCAAAACTTTGTAGCAAGATAAATGATCCTGGATATAACTTTGCTGCAGTGCAAACTCTGGTGCTTGAGAACCAAAAGTAATTTGCATCTTAAATTGCCTTTATTCAGGAGGACCTGCGGTCTCCTTCTTGACAGCCACACTTGGGACTTAAAGATTGCCCTGTGTTTTTGCTTTTTTGGCCTCTAGAATGGATTCTCTCCAGCTTTCTCCTCCAATTGCTATTCAAATGCCTTCTGTGCTGAGAAGAATCTGAATTTCCTGTCAGCAGTAGGTTTCCACGCTTTGTCTGGCTGCCACTTCATCACATGCTTTAATCGCCCCATCCAGGCTTACACTGAGTAAGCTGGAGCCAGCCTCCTTCTAACTCCCAATCCCCAGGGTGCACGCCAACCACCTCCTCCTTCGGAGGCTGCTGTGGTCAGTTGATCTCCTTTGTTCCTTGGCAGCTGTAGTGACCTGGTCTGGTCTGCCTGCTTCCCCTCCTTTTCCTTTGCTAATGGACGGCTTGCTCTTACAAACCTTTGAATCAGAAGCAGTTCCAGGATTGCATGCACACACACATGCAAAGACCATAATCTGCTCTGGAAATGAACCCCCCACAAAGCGCCCCCACCCACCTCCAGGCAAGTTGTTCCTATTTCTATTCAGAACTGAGTTCAGGGGAAACTGATTCGCCTCATCCCTCCAGCCATTGGTTGCGCACTGTGCTAATCGGATGAGGACTGTGATGACACAAATGCACCCCCAACTTCGGACAGTGTTAGTTTTTGTCCAGTGGATTGGGATTTTTTTGAGCAGTTTTTTTAGCTGTATCACTGTTTTAAAAAACAAATCCAAATAGCCTATCTGCAGCACTGAGCTGAGGAATTGGTCACCAATCAACGTTGGAATTTGTGTTAGATATGGATCTATCTAAATGATAGCAGTGGTGGGAGTAAACCAGCCTTATCCTATGAGTGGAAAAATGTGGCTGAGTTTTCTTTTGATGTACGTATGTACACACCCTAAGTTCATTAATAGTTAAACTTTCAGCTCATAGCTTAAACTCACCAGACCACGAAAAGCCTCCATTAGTTACTCATGCTCTGCTGCTCAACTAGAATATAATGCTGAAGGCTTTCTCTCCCTCTCCCTCTGCCTCTGCTTCAACTTCTGAGGTGTTTTTTTGTGGGGGACTTAACTCCTGGAAAGTGGCTCAGATGGCTGGGTGCTTCTGGTGCTCTTCCCCTTTAGGTCTCTCTTCACATTATTTCTCCCTGAAAAATGCAGTTCTTTATTATGTGGGTGGAAAGTTAACATCTTTCTCAGCCAAATGAAACTCTTTCCTCTCACAGCTTCCAGGTTCTTTGCATCACAATGTTTTGTGTCCACACAAAAGTGCTATATTAGCACAGTAGCACTACAAGTGCTGTATGCTTGTAGGAATTTTGCACCAATGGGTGGATTCACAAATACAAGTATCATGATGGAAGAGTTGAAGCCCCCTCCACCCAACCCCCGCACTGCATGGAATAAAAAAAAGTCTTTTGGTGGAGGTCATATGTGACTTCATGTTATGACATCACTACGCTCTGTTCTTCCCTGCCAGCCAATCATCTGGAGTGGGAAACCATTTGATGTCATAATGCAAGGCCAATTTCATCAGGTGTTGGAGACAGAGAACTAGATCAGGGCCTACCATACAGTCACATCTAATTTGTCTCTGTTCTGTAAACCCTTTTTCATTTGGGGTGGATTTTGGAACCCTATAGGAATACAGCATGAATTGAAATCTCTGCATCAGTCAAGCTTGTAAACATCTGCTTGTCAAGTAAAATTTTTCCTCCCATCCTGAAAAGGAACATGCTGCACAGCTTGGGAGAGAAATGATGCTCTCTTTCTTTTTATTTATTTGATGTAACCAAAATAAATATGTGTGCGGTCATATATTCTGAAAAAGTGATGGGGAAACAGGATAATTGTATTTTAATAAAAACAACAACATGTGGGACATCACCTATAAACAGTAACAATAGTAGTGATAAAGCGGGATATCAAATCCAAACTCTTCTTCACCCACCCACCCCTTCCTCTTCAAGGTGGGGGTTCAAACGCGTGTTTTATATCACAAGCATAGGTTTAGAAAGGGGGGAAGCCACTAGAGGAGGCATGTCTAGTCTGTTTGAGGGGCCTCATCCGGCCTGCCAGTCGGTTTAATCCGGGCCCTGTGGCAGTTTATTTCCTGGGGCAAAATCCTAAAAAAAGTTCAACAACTTCGATCCAATAAAAAGCTCAAAAACTTTGGGGTAAAATTGAAAAAACAACTTCAATCCTTAAAAAAGGTCAACTTTGGTCGGTCTTCACGCGTGTTCGCTTCATCAAATCTGGCCTTCTTTGACAATTTAGAGTGGGAAAACTGCGAATGGAGTAGCTAGGTAAAGGTAAAGGTAAAGGTACCCCTGCCCGTACGGGCCAGTCTTGACAGACTCGGGGGTTGTGCGCCCATCTCACTTAAGAGGCCAGGGGCCAGCGCTGTCCGGAGACACTTCCGGGTCACGTGGCCAGCGTGACATCGCTGCTCTGGCCAGAGCCAGAGCCAGAGCCGCACACGGAAACACCGTTTACCTTCCCGCTGGTAAGCGGTCCCTATTTATCTACTTGCACCCGGAGGTGCTTTCGAACTGCTAGGTTGGCAGGCGCTGGGACCGAGCAGCGGGAGCGCACCCCGCCGCAGGGATTCGAACCGCCGACTAGGCGCTGAGGCTTTAACCCACAGCGCCACCTGCGTCCCTATGGAGTAGCTACTATGGAGTCCCTATGGAGTAGCTACTGAGCGCCTTTTCTCAGTTGCCGCCTCCTGAGGTTGAAGGCCAGGTGATCAGGAAGCAACACATACCGAGTTCAGCTGTTTTCACTTGTGTACTCTGGGGAAGGGACATTCCCAGTCACTTGTCACCCTTTCCCCACACTGCCCCAACTGGTTCTCTGCAATGCTGAACTGGATTTTCCTGTTCCTGTAGGAAGAGGGCATTGAAATAGGCTGACCCACAGACAAAGATATGGGAATTTTACATTATTGAGGATATAGCACTTACAGGGGTTCACTTACAAAGATTAAAAAAGATTACAAAATAGCCTGGCAAAGACTTGGTGCCTTCCAAGAAGTGTGGAAAATGAAGAAATTTTGTCGTGTGTGTGTGTGTGTGTGTGTGTGTGTGTGTGTGTGTGTAGAATTAGTCTGTTTGAGCACATGGCAGCAGCAGCCTTGCATTGGGAGAGACCTGCCACAAGGTGTGCATTTGTTTCTTTCATCCTCTTCCCCCACCTCCACTCCAGGTTCTTACAAACTTTTAAGGTATCTGGGCTCGTCCACAAACAGCAGCAACTTGCTAGTGCCTTATTGCTAAGGAATTTCCCATTGTTTTATCCCTCCTGCAAGTTTTTGTTCTAATAGATCAGGCTTTTCCAACTTGGTGCCCTCCAAATGTTTTCTGGGCTATGCTGAAAATGTGGTTTTGTGGTTAAGACTAGATGAGTTAAAAGAGTTGATAGTTTGTTTTGTTGGAGGTCTGGGGAGAAGTTGAGTTTTACATCTTGAACAACAACAACAACAACGACAACAACAACAACAGGTTAAGAGAGCTTCCAGAAAGGGTTCATACTGTTTCTGCCTATGCCTCAGCAGTGAATTCATCTTTCTGCCCTTTTAAAAAACACCTTTTCATTTTGAGAGTGGAACTTCATTTAAAAGCACAATAGTTGCCTTTTGCAACCGAAGAATTATCTTCTGAATGCTGCCCTTCCCCCACCTGATACTTGCTGGAAATGGCTCTTTTTCTCCCATGCATGTGGACAGTTGTTATGCAAATAAAAGGATTTTGAGGCCAGAAGCCGGCGCCATGGCAAACACTTGCATTTCATGCAAATCTTTGGAGTAGCTGGTATTAACAGAGTTAGCTGGCTTGCAACAATGATCTGAAGAGAAACTTAACAGAGGACTGAGTTTGATCCACAGTGTGGAATTGTCATCTTTCAGGTTATTCCTTGGGGACCAATTTCCCTGTTATAGAAGCCATTCCCTTGTTTAAAATGGCAATATGGGAATAGCTGCATAAGTGGGTACTCACATAAAAGTCACAGGTATACTGAGAATGCAGCCAGAGTTTCTACTGTATTTGTTGACAAAGGGCCTGTGCCTTTCACATCTGCAGAACAGGCAGAAGTGAAACTGTCTTTTCCCAACATGCAGATGGGGAAAGTCATATCTCCTGAATTTCTGCCTGTCGTGGATGTTGTAATGTCATAGTACCTCTGGCATGAAAGAGTGAACAAGCATTGACTGATACATCACAACCAAATACCTGAAACCATATCTTATCTGCAGCAGAACTGAGGGATGCTTCTGATTGTATGATTTTAAGAAAACTTGTTTGGAACATATTCTGTGGTACTTACGCTCTAAGGATAGGGCTATAAATCACATGAGTCATCTCTATTTCTGAAACAACAACATGAGAAGTCCAGGCTTGTTTGCTTGCAAAACGGATTTTCTGTGTCACATGGTTCATTAAGTGTCATTTCCACCTCATCCACACACCCCCCCCAAATATTTCACACAACCCCTTTAGCTCAGTTGAGCTACTTAATGAATCCAGAGAGCAAAAAATAAATAAAAAATCAGAAACAATCCATGTGAAGCCATGGAAAAAGTTAAGCAAGCAAGCAAACCAACCAACCAACCAACAAACCCCAAGTCAATATTCTGAGTCTGGGTCCATCCACTTTTCCCATTGCTTAGTAGTTAGGAAGACTTGCTCCTGCAGTGGCATAGAACTCTGCATGGAGCTTCCAGCCTGGCAACTAGATTGACTGTTTGACAATATTTGATTGCATTTTTAAATCAATGCCACTTGACAGTATTTGACTGGTCAGTTGACAGGCATGCCAACTCTATCGATACATAAACTTTTCCAGCAAAGAGCATCTGCCTAGGCGTTCATAGGAAAGGCAGGGCAAAGTTGCTGTGGGTCTGATTTTCAGCTCTGCAGCCTAGCAGCCATTGCCATGTCTCAACCCCTGCTAAGAGGCCACAACTAGTGTTTGACAACTCGGTCCTTTTCCTCTTGCAAGAGATGTGTCTATTGCCCTCCATGCCAGTTTGATGCTACAGTAAACATTTTGTGAACTGCTGACGGTCTTCGACAAGTATGCAAGAAAGTTGATTTTATGTATTGCTGAGAATCGGTGGTTTGTTCTGCCTTTGAAGGGTTCCATATACAGTGAAAGCTTGCACATGTTTCACCAATATAAGTTAAAAACATACCCTCACTTTGTGTCTCTGAAAATGGCAGTGCACTGCTCATTCCATCCCTCTGCTCATCCTGACCCTCAAGTTTGTAACCAGAATTCCCAGATTTTGCTGTTACAGCAATTATGGGAATAGGTTGACTATTTTAAATGCTTCTAAGAACATTGAAGTAATTTCTGCTTGCAAAATAGGGACTTGGGATGGTTCATCAGGACTAGTCTGACACTTGGGATATAATTAGAGATGTAAAATTTCCAGAAATGTTGAAGAATAAAAAAAATAAGGAAGTGTAGAAGTATATATAGAGTATTATTCTAGTTTTTTAAAAATAACATGGACCACTGTTTATGGCTGATACTGTACTAAGTCATAATCAGAGGTCCAAAGATTTCAGCAGATTTTCTTTCTCTGTGTTGAATACTGGATCTCACCAAATCACTTCTAATTAAGGGGAGAGAAAAAAAATTAAAGATGTGCTTACTTTCACATTGAAGTGAATTGGACTTCAAATAGCAAGGGGTGTAGAGTTCAGCTCATTTATGGCATGCATTGCAGCCTTCTTGGAGAAGGATGTTGGGGTTCGTTTCAGGATCTAGTTGACTTTTCCAACCCTGAAAAATGGCCAGCCAATGGAAAAGCCCATAAATTTGAGTCATTTAAGGTCCCTAGCATCTTCTGACACATTAATTCTGTGGCAGCGGCCAGCATCTGTCACAGTGCAGGTCTCTTGGGATTCAATAGGGATGCCTGCTGCACTGCCGCAGTGCTAATCTCTTAGCAGACAAGGGATGTGTGCTTAGACAAGCTCAAGAGCTCCCTCCTTTCATTCCCCCAACAGATTCCCAAAGGAAATTAATGGGTGGAGCAAGGAATCCCTTTAAAATGGTTGTATAGTATTTTCATTTTTTAAAAAGCTGCTTTGGCGGTCCCTTAGGACCAAAACTGTGGAGTGTTCAATGGCTGACTGGCTGGCTCACTCTGATGTATTTGTTGAAGGGATTCTTTTTGCTGCACAGGTAAAGCACCTGTTGGAAATACTGGAAGTTCATCATGCTAATAATTAAAGAAGCAATCCTAACTGGGGCTGGGGTGATGTGCAATAGCAGATTTTCCATAGCAGCCCTATAATCTATTCCAGCAATTTAGTGGAGTGTGTGCGTATGTGTGTAGCACACCAATTCTAGGCAGTGTAATGCTCTTCTTTGGGGCTTTAGGTTAACTAAACTTTTCAGTGGGTACAGCAGCACCTGAGTGAAGGTCCACACCACCAGCAGAGCCCCTAGAGCAGTCATGGCCAAACTTGGCCCTCCAGTTGTTTTAGGACTACAATTCCCATCATCTCTGACCACTGGTCCTGTTAGGTAGTGATGATGGGAGTTGTAGTCCCAAAACAGCTGGAGGGCCAAGTTTGGCCATTCCTGCCCTAGAGGGGACATTCCGCAGCATCCTATCCCTGCACCACAGAGTAGGGGTTAGGATTGCTCTGCCCAGATGTCTGCTTCATAAATCTACAATTTGCATATCCAAAACATTGCATATCTGGACACGGGTGGCGCTGTGGGTTAAACCACAGAGCCTAGGACTTGCTGATCAGAAGCTTGGCGCTTCGAATCCCCATGACGGGGTGAGTTCTCGTTGCTTGGTCCCTGCTCCTGCCAACCTAGCAGTTTGAAAGCACATCAAAATGCAAGTAGATAAATAGGTACCACTCTGGCGGGAAGGTAAACGGCGTTTCTGTGCGCTGCTCTAGTTCGCCAGAAGCGGCTTAGTCGTGCTGGCTGCATGACCTGGAAGCTGTCTGCGGACAAACGCCGGCTCCCTCGGCCAATAAAGCGAAATGCGTTTGTGTGCCTATGTGTAAACCAGAGTCAGTCATGACTGGACCTAATGGTCAGGAGTCCCTTTACCTTTAACACTGCATATCAGACAACTTGTGCTTCCCAAATATGGTAGACCTAGATACAGCAACTGTAAAGTATGATTTCATTTCTTTTGAGCAGACTTCTGATGGGATATCGGCAGACTTTTATTTCCTGCTGAAGGTGGGTATATTATTTACAGTTTAGATAGTCAACTTTAAATTATGCCTCTGGCCTGAATCTTTCCAGAGAGAAAGATCAGAACAAGCTTCAGAAAGGGAAAATTTCCCTGAGCAGTTGTTGAAGAATGAGGGCAGTAAAAATAGTGGATGCATTTGGCTGGTTCTGCTAGGGAGTCACATGATGTAACTTGTGGGCCATGGGTTTTAATTCGCCCGCCTTCCCTTACTGCTGTGCTGTCACAGGCTCCGGCGACTGCATGACTGTCAGTCCGTGTTAATGTGGCCTGGGTTGTGACATTTGCTATGGCCTTTCTGGAATGCTTGTGTTTAAACATCAAAACAGGATTCTCTGTGTGCCTGTTGGTGGTTGCATGACTGCCTCAGCCCATGAAAGCATGGCTAAAAGTCAACATTGGCTAATTAAAAGCCACAGCTGCCCCAAGCTGATGAATTTATGCTCAAGGCTTCATGTGATCTGTGTGTCAAGCAGGGCTGCAAGATCCCCTGGACTGAAGCAGTTGTGTGAATGGAGCTTGACAAAGCAACAAAAATTTGAACTCCAAAGTTTCATGAGTGTTTGCAAAATTGAAAAGGCAGACTTAGCTCAATTCCATTGAATCAGTAGTCTGTTGACTTAAGTTGCTAATAATTACATGGATTCTCCCAGATAGTGTGTTTAGCCAAAGGTGGATAACTGTTAGTTTGGCTTCTTATCTTAACAGTAGGAAAGTACTTTTTTTGTTCTTCTCTCAGTCATTGTTGCCTTCCACCTGTGGAAGGTCCAAGTAGATTCCAGCTAAGGATCCACTGCTTGTCAGTCTTGTTCCTTGAATTGACACAGCAGGATTGAGAGGGTTGTGTTCCAGACTCCCATCTATTACGCTGAATCCACAAAGTTTTGTAGAACTGGAATGGTGGGGGCTCTTTTAGGAGTGTGCTCATCCTGTTGTGCCTGTTCTTTTTGGAAACCTTTGACCTAGTAAGTGTGGCTTCAGTGAATGACTGCAACTGCTGGCCATGGGTGTCATTGCTTTACTTTCTTCAGCTATAATCTGATAACCAGAAGTATGCAAAGCATTCTGAATACAGGCTCACGGTTTGACTCCTCAGGAAAGGTTTTCTTCCCTATTGCAGTACTTGTTTCTCTCTGTGTTACAATTACAAAATGAGTTGTGTCTTACATTAGTCTTGCCTTTTTAAAGTGCATATTCAGTGACTTGGTGTGCAAATCAGGCAAAACATGTGCCCTGAAGCATTTTTTATGTCAGGCATTGCAACATTATAGAGCTGCACATTTAGGAAAAAAAACAAAAAACAGCAGCCTACTTTCACAGTGATCTCTAAACCAGGAGTGAAAAAATAGCAGTTTGTAGCCAGTTGCATTTTTTTTTTTTTACTGTAGGTATATTTCACAAAAGCTGCTTTCTACTTTTTCAAAGACCACAAATGACTAATGGGTTTGTGTGCCTATGTGTAAAACAATGTTACAGAGCAGTAACCTTTGTGAACTTATTTTGAAGGCACAAATAAAAAACTCAGAGGGGGAGCCTTGTGGGTTCCCAGGGGTTGGGGGGAGAGAGTGCTCTGGAGCTTGCGTCCTGCTTTCAGGTTCCGCACAGGCGTTTGGCTGGATAATCTCAGAACAGGATGCGGTCTAGATGGGTCATTGGCCTGATCCAGCACATGTTCTTATGAGTTGCATCTCAGTACCCTGGTCAGCTAGGACGATGGCAGTATGTAGAGTGAGTGGAAGTTCTGCAGATCAGCCAAACAACACAAACATATTTGGACCCATTACACAGAAGAGGCATTCAGCATTGAGAAGTGTTTGGTTTTTACTGGATTTAAGTGTCGAGAATCATCAGTGCTATATTTTATAACTCCATCTGTTCCATTCTGCTCTCTTCATCCTCCTTCACATTTTGGCTATCTACAGACTCTGAATAGTTTGAAAGTCTGTTGGCTTCCATTGCCTTGTGTACTAGTTGCTCTAACTCAGGGGTAGGCCGCCTAAGGCCTGGGGGCGGATGTGGCCCAATCGCTTTCTCAATCTGGCCTGTGGACGGTCCGGGAATCAGCGTGTTTATACATGAGTAGAATGTGTGCTTTTATTTAAAACGCATCTTTGGGTTATTTGTGGGGCATAGGAATTGATTCATTTCCCCCCAAAAATATAGTCCGGCCCCACCACAAGGTCTGAGGGACAGTGGATCGGCCCACAGCTGAAAAAGGTTGCTGACCCCTGCTCCAACTTTTTTTAAAAAAATAATATTTATTACTTCTAAACCTTACAAACAAGAAGAAAAAGAAAAGGAGAAAAAAGAAGAAAAAAAACAAATGAAAGAAAAAACAATACAATACAGTATATAAACAATACACCACACAACATTAATGCATTAAACTAAACGAAACAGAACAAAAACAATTTAAAAACATACATCATACCATTTCAATGCCTTATCTTTCATTCCCTTGTTTCATCGACTTCCTCTCACCTTCCTTTTTGTATTCCACTTCTATTAATTGTTTCAGCAAATCCTTTCCATCTTTCACTATTTTCTGTCATATAAATATCTTAACTTATTTTAACCTTATTTCCATTAATACTATAATACTTATTTATGCTTAACTCCTTATAACACTTCTACTAAGGCCATATAATTTCATTCCAACATTTTTCTAACACTCATTAATTTTACCCTATTTCTGTAAATAAACTTTAAACTTTTTCCAATCTTCTTCCACCGTCTCTTCTCCCTGGTCTCGGATTCTGCCAGTCATTTCCGTCAATTCCATATAGTCCATCAACCTGGCGATCTTCTGTCCGAGGCTCTTAACTCTTTTCCAGGTCCCTTCTGCAAATCTTCTTCGTATTTATACATACACTTTACTTTGTCTTCTGCTGATCTAGTTCTTAATTTCCTTTCTTTGATGCTGAAGAGTAGGTCTTGGGGGAGCTCCAACCTAACAATGTTTTTATTCCTTCTCGACATGTCATCCACATCTCCGTGGTTAAAACTAAAATCCAAAAGATATTTCAGGACGTGTTTCAAAGTCCCTCCAATTCTGCAGGTCCCCACAACTCCAATTTCCTCCTGACCCAGGTCCAGATCCCAAAGGTCAGTAAATCCCTGCATGAGGTGATCTATCCAACTTTCCTTCTCCAGTCCAAGCAAGGCTCCAATCTGACTTTCTCTGAATTCAATCATCAAATTGCCTCTGTAAGGCTGGGGCTCTCTCCCTCTCCACTTGTATTACTTTAGGTTCAACAACCACAACTTTCTCCCTCGCTTTCTCCACCATTTGGCATGTCAGAGTAGATTCCTGTATCGGTTCCTGAATAGTTTCTGTGTAGATGTTCACTTTTTGTCCCAAATTAGTCACTTTTTGTCCCAAAATATCAATTTTAATATTCACCACATCCGTCTTCTTGTGGCACTGTTCCAATGACTCAGTTATCTTGCATAGTGCAATCACTAAGGCTTCTGTCGACATTCTCAAGCAATCCAAGGTCAATCTCACGGTTTTCTCTTGCAGCTGGAGATTCCACCAGCCCAACTCTTGTAACAATTTCAAAGGCTCCCTCTAGAGGGAAACAATTTCTGTTTGTATCAATCCTTTTAAGCACAGTTCAAGCAGTAAAATTAGTTTCAATTTTCAGCTACTTTTACTCCTTTTTAAACGCAGAAGGAGACAATGAAAGCAATGTATTTCTCTTATTTAACTAACTGTCACAGTCAATGAACTTTCCCAAAAACGTCAGTTTTACTAGCAGTCCATTTCCAGATTCAGAGCGGTGGTGATCCAACTTTCTTCACTCTCTACTGCAGGCTTACACGATCCAAAATTTCCCCCCTCTTCTCCTGCCTCCAAGGGGGGTTTAATGATTTTAGCCGATGGAAGTTTAATCCTTTACATAGGCCTTTCCAAGACTTTAGCTTGCAAATTCTTTGCTTCAATCTATTTACAAAAGGGGATGGCGGACTTCCTGTTTGAAACCTCCCCGTTTCGGTGCCAAATTAAGACGTTTAAAAATCCAATTTTCCGTTCTACTCACGGGTAGTTGTTTAGAATCAAATTGTCCACAGGAAAAAGTCAACGCTCTCCGGCAACAGCAATGCGGCTTCACTCTGTGAAAGAAGCAGTCAATTCGAAGCACCGCACCGCTCACCCCACATCGCTCCGGATCCCCGAAAACAGGTCTCCCCTTGAGTAGGGGAGGCTCAAAAGGTGCCAGCCGAATCCCACGTTCACAGGCTTCTCCCGCCTGCGATTTTTAGTGGGTCTCCGCCTTCGCCGTGGCGGCCAGACCCTGAATTCCACGGAGCAAGTTCCTCCCGATCAGAGGAATTCCGCCATTGCCGGAGGCGCTAACCCGGAAGTCCCCAACTTTTTTGTCTCTTTATTGAATTAAGAATAAACATGCTCACTGGCTCATTTTTTTGCTGTACTACTTAGGAATGATCATGTTCCATATATCTATGTCCTTAGTAAACACAATCTGTACATACACTTGGGTTTTGGTCTTCATCTGCCTCCTTTTTAAGCACTCAGATGGCTCTTAGGATTTGGGTACACTCTGAATAACCATGCATGCAAAGACATTTCTGACCATCATTTACTTGGAATCAAGTCCCATTGTCTTCAGTGGGGAGTACTTTTAGTGTGGATAGGATTGTAGCCATAATGACTTTCTGTGGTGCTGCATCAAAATACTTCTCTGGAACATGCAATTCCCATTGATGAAGCTCTGATGCCGTTTGGAAAACATCTTTCTGATTTGTTAGAAATGTGTGCCCTCTCTGCAGTCAATTAATGCAGTCACTGCTTCTGTACAAGTCTTATTTCTGATTATCACTGGTGAGACACATCTGGATATTCTTGTTTGGGAGGAAACCACATGAACGCAACCAAACTTAAAGAAAAGAGATGGTATGAGCAAACTGGTTGCAGACCACTGCTTTTTAAAGTTTGTTCCATTGAGAACCATGCTTTGGTTTCTTTGTTGTTGAGAACCACACATTGTCTTACCCTATACCCGTAGAGTGGGGAAACAACTTGAACCATTCCCCAGCAGCTTTCCATTTTGGTTCCATGCATTTGCCATCCCTCTGGTGTTTGAGGTTCTCACTGGAGCCACTGGCACTGCTGAAGAGACAAGCTGCTTTTCAGTTTAAATTATTCTAAAAGCAGCATGTCTATTTTTCCTTTGTTGCTTTTATCATAGCCCACAAGTGCACCAAGGACAATGGCATAGTCTAAGACATACCATTGATGAAGATTAAAGGAACAGTGGAGGGTGCACAAAGTCCTATTTAGAAGAGCTTAAGATTTGAAGACTCTCTGCAGTTGCCGCTTCTGACCTGTAAGCAGTCTTCCTGAGCTCCTTTTGACATGCAGAGAGCCCCTAACACACACTGTGGCCAGTCTAGCCAGCCTTCTCACAAAACTCTCTCTTTAAAAAAAAAAAAAAAATATTGGTGTTTCAAAAAGTTACAAGAATAAAAAAGAAAGAAAAAGGAAAACAGAAAATACAAAATACAGAAAAAAATAAAAAACAATTAAGAACAAATCCATCTTTCCATATCTTATCTATCATTTGCTTGTTTCCTTGACCTCCTCACACCTCCCTTTTTTGTATTCTAGTTCATTAGTTGTTTCAGCAAATCCTTTCCTTCTTTGTTTTTATCTTACTAATTTATCTTAATATATTGTAACTTTACATTCTGACCTGTTAATAATCCATTTTTACTTAATCCTTTATAACATTACTGCTAAAACCACATAGCTTCATTCCAGCATCCTTCTAACATTCCTTAATTTTACAATGTTTCTGTAGATAGACTTTAAATTTCTTCCAATCTTCTTGTACCGACTCTTCTCCCTGGTCTCGGACTCTGCCAGTCATTTCCGCCAGTTCCATGTAATCCATCACCTTCATCTGCCATTCTTCCCGGGTGGGTAGATCTTGTGTCTTCCAATACTTTGCAATAAGTATCCTTGCTGCTGTTGTACCTTCTCACAAAACTCTCTGACCTGCCACAGACTAACAATTTATCCAGAAGTTGGGCATCGCCACCAACAGATCCTCATAAGAACCTTTTCATGATAGACTGCTCATATTAGTAATTTTTAAAAAATGACAACTGGCCAGCTCTGAATTGGAAATTTAGGCGTGTATGAACTCTCATTGGGATGCTGCTGCAGTGTTGGTCATTGTAGTCCAACTTTTTGCTGTCTTCCGTTACTACAGATTCTAGTTTGGCAGAAGGATGTATATACCCTGGGCTCCTTCACAGCTTGCCAGCCATCCTTAAAATCCAATAATTTGTTCGTTAAAAGTGCCATGAGTGGAAAGGTCTTCATAATCTACCAGGATGGTTTTTATTCAGCCAAGTGCTACTACATAGAGGTTGAAATTAATGAGCCTAATTAGTAATGCCCATCAATGGGTGTACTCTGAGTAGGACTGTCATTGAATTCCACCATATGAAAATAGCTGCTCCCTTCCCATTCTGCCACATTGGCAGTAAATGGAGAAAGCTAATAATAAAATAGATAATCCTGCGTCCACTAATATCAGAAAGGTATCTTGCTGGTATCTTCAACTTTGGACCAATAATGCAATTCTGTGTGGCTTTGCAATGTGGATGTCTGTATGGATGGAATGGAGAGCTAAGTGCTCTAAAGAGAGTACTCTGAACCATCTTGGAGAGCGCTGAAGAGGAGACCATCTCTTTTACTTCAGGCTAAGCCCAAGTAACTGTAATGCAGCCCTGGGTTTCTCAGGAATGTTGACATTGAACATGCTCATTGTTTTCAAAAGATCATGGTCCCTGCAGTTACTGGAGTGTATATGAGCTGTTCTCTATGACTGTTCAGTGACTAGTCTGTTGTTTTCTTGCATGTTATATATTTTATGCCCAACAGCTCCCTTCCCACTTTTCGGTATCCAGTAGTACCTTGGTTTACAAACTTAATCTGTTCCAGAAGTCCGTTCTTAAACCAAGGTGTGCTTTCCCATAGCAACGGGAGACTCAGTTTCCAAATGGAACACACTCAACAGGAAGTGGAACATGTTCTGCTTCCAAGGCAAAGTTCACAAACCAAAGCACCTACAGTGGTACCTCGGGTTACATACGCTTCAGGTTACATACGCTTCATGTTACAGACTCCGCTAACCCAGAAATAGTACCTTGGGTGGAGAACTTTACCTCAGGATGAGAACAGAAATCGTGCGGCGGCAGCGGGAGGCCCCATTAGCTAAAGTGGTGCTTCAGGTTAAGAACAGTTTCAGGTTAAGAACAGACCTCCAGAACGAATTAAGTTCTTAACCCGAGGTACCACTGTACTTCCGGGTTTGCAGCATTCTTAATCCAAGTTGTTCATAAACTAAGCTGTTCTTAAAGAAAGGTACCACTGTACAGTATTGAGTTACTGTATTGTGTATTATGCATATTGAATGCTCCCTGCTTGGTTACCTGTGTGGAATGCTAGTCCTTCCACCCAGTTTGCAGGAGTCTGGGGACATTCCTGTTCACTGTTTTGTGTCTCAGGACTTCAAGATCTGTAAGCCTTGCAGCGGGGATGCTATACTCTTCCACCCGTGGGCCAACTTTGACAGATCAACAGCACCATCAGCCTGCCAATCACTTGACAGTACAATGACGTCAGGCAACTCATTTTCCTTTAACTTCATGGTTTACGGCAAATGCGCAACCCTTTGCAACCACTGATGATCAGCTGATTGTTGGCACTTTCAAAACCCTTGCAGGTGCTTCCATAGTATTTGGAAAGCACAGTTGCTCACAACTGGGTGATGTTGGCGCTTGAAAGAGCTGTGCTGTCTCCTCAGCTGCACTAGAGAGTTCTTGATGTGCAGCCAGTTTCAGTGGAGCTCACAGTTGACTCTAGACAGCTTTGTTAGCAAGCCCCATTATGAAGCCATGTTCTTGCCTGCCTCAGGTGTGGGCAGGGCCAGCCACCCATGAGGCAAGGTGAGGCAACTGCCTCATGCGGCAGGACCCACAGGTACAGCAGATCCCAGTGTGGATCTTTATTCCATACTTGTAGATCTTCACTCACCCCTTCCCTGGCAGAGAGGAGGACACCATTTTGTGCTTTGCCTCAGGTGTCAAACTGCATTGGGCTGGCTCTGGGTGTGGCGCAGGTAGGTGTGGTTTGGCGAAAGCAGCTTCTTAGGACAAATTGCAACCCATGTGGGTCGTCATTGGGTCTACAGGATGGAGCTTCTCCATCCTGCCTTACAGGCTTTAGAAAAGTCAGTGTTCACAAGTGTTGGAAGAGCACATTGGTCTCAAGCCAGGCTGTGCAAAGTCCCTTTTCACCAGAGTTCCCCTTTCTGCGCTCTAGGCATGAGGCCAGTGATGTAGCCCAACACAGTCCCACTTGCTATTTTTTAACATGTTTATTTACTTACTGATTACATGCGATTTGGTTTACCTGTCTGGGATTTATATATTGCAGGCTGAGCTGTGACCAACAACAGAGTTTGCATTAAGGAAAGGGCTTTACTAGTGCTGTTTATATTAGTATCTGTATTTTACTAGATTTGTGTTTAATATTCTTTTAATTCTATTAAGAGTTGAATTACCTTTTGACAATTACCTTTTATATGCTTTTAGCTTTTTGTATTTTATCACTGCTGCTTTAATTTGTGTGAGCCTCCTTGAGTCCCAACCTGGGAAAAAGGTGGGATATAAATAAATATAATAATAATAATTTGATGAAATCTTAAGTTCAGTTGTGGCTGCGTGGGAAGCAATGGGGACGTTATTTTGGGCTCTGAAGGGAAATAATTTATGTGACTCTTTCTTGCTGGAGTCATGTTAGGCTGTCCCTGGAGACAGGACTGTTATGTGAGGGAGTTGAGGTTACCAACCTCTTCCCTTCCCAGCTCTGCCCAAGTCTGGTTCCTCTGCTAATGGAGGTTTGCCAGGGTTACATTGGCATAACCCTGGTGGCACTAGTGTGGCTCCCCAATGCCAGCGTTTCTTCAGGGTACTCGAGTGCACAATCAATTTTGTTGGTATTGCATATCATCAGGCGTTCATTTTCTTGCTCAAAGCATTGCTGTAGTTCCTGATACCCCCAGGCAGAGCTGCCTAAGGTCTGGCACATGGGTAGGCAAACTAAGGCCCGGGGGCTGGATGCGGCCTCCTCGCCTTCTCAGTCCGGCCCCGGGACGGTCCGGGAATCAGCGTGTTTTTACATGAGTAGAATGTGTGCTTTTATTTAAAATGCATCTCTGGGTTATTTGTGGGCATGGGAATTCGTTCACCCCCCCCCCCCAATATAGTCCGGCCCCACCACAAGGTCTGAAGGACAGTGGACCGGCCCCCGGCAGAAAGCGTTGGCTGTATCTGGCATGATGCAGCTGGGATGAGGGGAGGGGACTTTCCTTTTCGGCCAACTCTCAATGTTCAGGATTAGAGAGGCAGTGTTGTGAAGAGGGACGCAATGCTGTGCCAGAAACCCACACAGATAATTCTGGCTCCTGCTTCATTATCATCATCCTTGCCTCATTCTTTGTTATGTCATGGTTTATTTATATGCTGCATTTTGGCCCAAAGCTTACCCCCCCCCCCAAGTGTCAAGCAGCTTTAGAAGAGTGGTCGCTGGCTTTCCTGTAGTTCTGGTCAAGGGGTGAAGTAATATCCCCACTCTTGGTTGTGGAAATTTTGCTCACTCCTTTCTATTCTATTGAATCTAGTCTTTGGTTTTGCAGTACAGTGGTACCTCGGGTTACATACGCTTCAGGCTACAGACTCCGCTAACCCAGAAATAGTACTTCGGGTTAAGAACTTTTCTTCAGGATGAGAACAGAAATTGTGCTCTGGCGGCACGGCGGCAGCAGGAGGCCCCATTAGCTAAAGTGGTGCTTCAGATTAAGAATAGTCTCAGGTTAAGAACAGACCTCTGGAACGAAATAAGTTCTTAACCCAAGGTACCGCTGTACTTAACCTGGTGTGTTCTCAAAAAATAAACTCTAAAGCAAACTTATTTTTTTTCTTGGAAGAGTGGGAAATGTCTGCACTGTTTCTCTTCTTCAGCCCCCTTGTCTGCAAAACAAAAGGGGTGGTGAAAATATGTTAAAAGGTAGTTAATCTGGCATCTGTCAACAATAAACAAAAATGTCTCCTTCATTTTACTTGAAAGCACTGAGTACTTTTAAAGTTGCCGATGTGATAATTCATTTAAGATTACCACGAATAGTCATTTTCAGTGTAGGAGATGTGAGGCACAGGCAAAACTCATTTTCTTTGACTGCAGTTGTTCTTATTAACAGGTTTGGTGAAAAGAAAGTACTTTGACTTTTGTCTACAGATTCTGCATTGCTTTGATGGATTTCTGAAACGATTAATACAGTACAGTGGTGCCTCGCAAGACGAAATTAATCCGTTCCGTGAGGGTCTTCGTATTGCGGTTTTTTCGTCTTGCGAAGCAAGCCCATTGACAGCTTAGCGGATTAGCGCTATTAGCGGTTTAGCGGCTTTTAGCGGATCAGCTGATAAGCGGTTTAGCGGCTTAGGAAAGGGGGGGGGAAGGGGAAAAAACCCGCAGGAACTCGCAAGATATTTCGTCTTGCGAAGCAAGCCCATAGGGAAATTCGTTTTGCGAAGCGCCTCCAAAACGGAAAACCCTTTCGTCTAGCGGGTTTTCCGTCTTGTGAGGCGTTCGTTTTGCGGGGCACCACTGTATTTGCATTCCTGAGCTGTTGTCAATTCCAGGCCCAATCCTCACTACACAGAATTTCTCTCGTTCTCAAGGGTTTTGCTCATGGTGCCATTTAGTTGTTTGTCAAGTCTGCTTTCAACCTGGATGGACTCTGGAGCAGCAGTGCTTTCACCTGTGATCTACTGCTGGGCGAAGCTGCCGTCGCTCTGCCCCTCATATGGAGGAGCAGGCTGTAAGGCTGGGCCAATACAGCTTCTTCCTCCCTTGTCTTCTTTAAACTGCTCCTGCCCCCCAGATGAGTGATCCCCGCTGCAGTTTAAGGCTCAGCTGGGAGGCAGGCGCCTTTCCAACCCCCAGCTGAGCAGAGCAAACAAGCTGCATTGTCAGGGCTGGCTCTGCCTAACAAAGGCCTTCCACGGAGGCAACACACAGAGCTGATAGAGCATGTGAAGTACAGTGGTACCTCTAGTTACGAACTTAATTCGTTCCGGAGGTCCGTTCTTAACCTGAAACTGTTCTTAATAAGAGGCGTGCTTTCACTAATGGGGCACACGATTTCTGTTCTCTTCCTGGGGCAAAGTTCTCAACTCTTCCAGGTTAGCAGAGTTTGTAACCTGAGGCGTTTGTAACTCGAGGTACCACTGTAATTCCAGTATAACTCTTGGGGACTGCAAAGCTTATGTTTCAAGAACTGTCCATTTATTTCCACCCTCTGTTTCCTGTTTCTTTGATCAAGTGTCAATCCATAAGATAAGTCATCCTGTTTATTCAGCAAGTTCTGGTGAGGAACCTCATCAAAAACATTAGAGAAGTTCAAGACTATATAGATAGAGGTGAGCTGATGGACATGCTTGAGAACCACTTCAGACAATTAAAAAATGTTGGTTGGACCATACATCCCATAGTAGAAGTCCTGCTGATTTCTCTTCAAGCACTGTTTTTTTGTTTTTTGTTTTTTTAAAAAAACTTTAGTAGTGCTTTCTACCAATTTACTTGAGAAGCACATCAGGTGCATGGATCTGTGATTTCCAGGCTTTCCCAAGAACACTGTTTCAATACTGGTGTGAAATGGGCTACTTTCCAATCTTATGGTATGAAAGCCACGGACAGGTTGCATATTTTTTGTTAGATAATCAATGATGTTGCATCTGAACAGGAGTATGTCATCCATACAGTGGTGCCCCGCAAGACGAACGCCTCGCAAGACGAAAAACCCGCTAGACGAAAGGGTTTTCCGTTTTTCGAGGCGCTTCGCAAGACGAATTTCCCTATGGGCTTGCTTTCTGTGAAGACTAATGCCAATAATTCGTCCAGTTTCTTTGCAATCTCCCTATTTTCTTTCAGTAGTTATTTTACTTAATTTTCATCTGGTGCTACAACAGTCTCCTTGGCTGGTTTCCTATTTCTGATGTAGTTCTGATGATGTTGTTGTAATGTTAGCTGCAAGGACCACTACTGTAAAGAGAAAACTGGGGCATCTCTAGGATGCTTTTCTGTATGCTGTGTAGGAGATGTGCTGCTGGACCATATGGTCAGGGAGTGCATCCCATAATATAGAGGTCACATCTGAAAAGTCTGTGTTTCCGCAACCTGTGTATCTGACCCTGTGGTCTGGAATATGGAGCTGGGCATTAGCCTTTCATCTTAGTTGAAACTGGTTGAGTAAAACAGGATGGCTTATCTTTGAATGCCTGGAAGTGTGCAGTGGCCATTAGCTCTGTCTCCCAAAATGGAGGTCTGACAGGCCGAGAGCTGGATGTGATGTACTTTAGACTTCCTACTCCTAATCTCCTTAACCTCACCATCTGCTGCCATCACTGTTAGATGATAACAGATACAGTTTTTCCATGAGGCCCAAAACAGCACTTAAACTGTTGTAGTCTCATAGCACCAATCTTTAACTCTTAGGAAGATACAGGTGTCTAAGGTGATAGCGTGTTCTGGCAAAGGACAAAGCTTTTATTTTATTTTTTCACCGATAACTTTAAGCTAGAGTCACGGAACATCATGGGTAAGTTTTTTTAGCTACCAGTCAGAAACATTATTTGTTAGGAAAGAAATGTAAGATCAGAGAGAAGCACAATAGAATTACATATAAAATCAAACTTAGTAGCAGAGTTCAAACTCCTGCCAGGGTTGCTCTGTTTTTAACATAAGCTTCACCCGTAAACACTGACAAATGATAGTGCTCAAATTTACTCCGTGCAAAGATCAACCTCCTGATTGACTTACAGAGCAGGCTGGGCAAGTTTCTTTTTGATCAGTTGGCAACCTTGTCTTTAACAATACTAGGCCAGCCAGTCTGCCTTTGGTCTTCAACCCCAGATACATACATTCAACCTGGCATTGCTTTGTATTTTTCTCTGCCTGGTGGGCATGACTGGTACCAAATTGTGTGGGAAACTGCCCTGCTAGAAACGTTAACCAACAAAATTAAATTAGCACAGGCACAAGCAAGAGAGGGTGCCTTCACACCAGTGTGGCTCCCCTTTATCACATATACAGCTCAACAGGACAATGACCTGACCCCTCCAACAGCGTACAAATGGATATGGCTAATCTGACCCAATCCCCCACCCCACCCCACCGTTTCACACATACAAACAAACCAGACTGCAACCAACTGAATGTACCAACCATGTACCGACCCTCTAATCTCTTGCACTGCCAACAAGAATGAATAAATAAATAAATAAATAAATAAATAAATAAAGGACCTACTCACGTGACCCTGACACAGAAACCCTGCACAAACACTATGCAATAGAATGAAAGACCAATATCTCCCCTCCTTTCTCCCTTGCTCCCTGCCTCTTTCCCCCCAATCGCATACGATGTCTGCAACAGCAGTGTCTCACACCGAATGGAACTGAACTGTGAAAAAAGACTATGAATGGAAAACAGAGATGCTAAATGTACCTTTGCTATACAAGAAAATCTGTAATAAAAATTAAATTAAAGAAGAAAACTGGCAAGCAGGTGCTCATACGAGTATTTAAAGCCCTAAATGACCTGGGCCCTAGATACCTGAAAGATGGCCTCCTTCCTGACATTCTCTCTGGGGGATCAGATCCTCTGAGGTACCCTTTGGCAGTTTGGGAGAGGGCAGTCTCCATGCCAGGTCCTGGGTTGTGCAATTCTCTCCCCATAGAAGTGCCTCTAGTGATATTAAATTCTCGAGAATATTCTCAATTAATGAGAATATTAGAGAATTTTCATTTAAAATAGGAGAATATTCATTTTAATGCATTGAAAAGTATATAATTTTAATGCATTGAAAATGATATAATTAGTTAATATACATGTTTATTCATGGGTAAACTTGTTCAGATGGAAACAAAAAACTGTAAAGATACGTTTATTCAATGGGGCAATGCTGGGAATTCCATTCTTTGATTTTTTGCACCAAACTTGAAATTGAAAATTCAACACGAATGACTCACGTTAATCACTAAGCCCACTAAGCCTGCCACTTACCATATTTTTACCATCCACTTGAATTCTAATTATGTTGTGTGTGTATGACTTTTAAAGTAAAAGGAATACAGTACAAAAACATCTCAGGTCCGCTATATGAGTATGTTCTTTAATAAGCATATCTACATACAGAAATGTCAACTGTGTAAATCAAGGCCACCTCACATTCTGTTACACATAATTCTATAGGCCTAGGAACTTTAAGTATATAAAGCAGGTACTGTATAGGCAAACTCCAGCCCTCCAGATGTTTGGGACTACAATTCCCACCATCCCTAGCTAATGATGGGATGATGGGAATTGTAGTCCCAAACATCTGGAGGGCTGGAGTTTGCCTATGCCTGGTATAATGCATTAAAGCTACTTTCTGTAAAAAACCACACCCCACACTGTATGGCCAAGGGTGTAGAATTGCTAAGAATAAGGTCACACCAAAATAGAAAAAAGGCTATGACATATGGTTGAAATACATACGAATTCAAATGTTCATCAAATTAAATGAATAGCATGTTTAAAACTAAAAAAGAAAAAAAAATGTTTTCTGTAGCTCACATTTCAGAACTGCCAATGGTGAATGACACAATGCCCAGTAATGTAACTGGATCAAAAAAATCATTATTCATTACTTACACTGGCAATATCGCAGCTTGACTTATTATTTACTAGATTTTTTAAGTGTGTGTTGTAAAACGGGTTCTTTCCTTAGAATTTACAGTTTGTGGAGAAATTTCTAGGAGAAAATATTCTCGAGAATATTCTCATTCACGAGAATATTCTCGCGTCACTAAGCGCGTCTGGCACCGTTCTTAGTGCGTCCTTCCTATTCCTCTCACCTTGGTCTTTGACAACTGAATGTGTGTTTTCAGGAACCCTGTGACTTACAGTTTTGAACTGTTTTTAATATTGAATTTTAATTAGTTGGTAAACGGATCCTGGGATCTAACGGAGAAGGGCAGGAAATAACATTGAGTAAACAATAATAATGTTATCTGCAGTACCAGCCTACCTGCCTGAACTGATCACCTTCATGTTGTTCCTTAAAGGCTTGATCTTTTGGGCATAGTTATCCATTCCATGAATACTTTTGGTGATGTGATGCAACTTGGGGCAAATTGTCATTGAATTGGATGCCATCCTAGAAGGAGTTTTCTGCGCCTGGCTACCTGGCCCCAGGGTGCAGACTTCTTTAAATGTCTAACTCCACAAAGGCGCCCTTGCCCCCCCCCCCCCGCCTGCTATAGTAGCATAATGTTTGTGATACATAAACTGGCAGTAGGTGGCGCTGCATTACATAACAGCATAATGTAGCAAACAGGGGGACTTTTCTTGAAAATGGTAGACAGGAAGAAGCCATTATAGTTCCTTGGAAGGAGATGATGTTTACTTTACATTAGAGTGGTAATGAGTTTTTCAAGGGAGATATTCAAGCAGAATCTCCTAACTCTTAATTTGCTTGCAGAAATTCAAACGCATATTCTCGTAATTTGATTTTCTACCCCAACATCAGCAGTTAAGCATGCTGTGGGGCTAGAATATTTTAGGAAGATGCAAGGAGCCAGCAAGTTGATACTTAAAACATTATCTTAAAACACATTACAGTGGTACCTTGGTTTACGAACTTAATCCTGTCCGGAAGTCCGTTCTTAAACCAAAGTGTTCTTCAACCAAGGTGTGCTTTCCCATAGCAGCGGAGGACTCAATTTCCAAATGGAACACACTCAACAGGAAGCGAAATATGTTCTTATTCCAAGACAAAGTTCACAAACCAAAACACCTACTTCCGGGTTTGCAGCGTTCTTAATCCAAGTTGTTCATAGACTAAGCTGTTCTTAAACCAAGGTACCACTGTACTTAAAAAAAAAAAAAGATATACCTCAAAGCCATAATTTCAGAATTCTAAAGAATTTTAAATCTGAAATGTATTAAATTTCTAATCTGTTACCTTGTTTCAGCTCTGCACTGTACAAGTAAGCAACTACAGAAGAGGAGACAAGGACAGATTGCTTGCATAAGAGGATCTTCAGTTAAGAAAGAACAGTCAACCAAAGTGTGGTAGGCAACTTTTTAAGTCTTGGTTGTTGTAATGTGGGTTCCAAATTAGCAGAATGGACCTACTGGTCTCTGTGAGGCTCTGCTTGAAGCCAATGGAATGTTTGCCACTACTTTCAACAGGAGGGAGGTGAGCTCTCAAATTCTTTTTAGCCTAACTAAGGGGACACTTGGTCAGGAAATCTGATTACCATCTGCCAGCCCATCAATAATGGAGCTTAGCAAAACAGCTTCGCTCCATCTGATTACTTGTTCTAGGAATCACACAGCGGCCGCCCACCATTCTAAGTGACCCAAGCTGGCGGATGATGTGCAAGGAGGGGCCTGGGCTGAGGCTCCAGAAGGGGCCAGAATTTGCACTCCAAACTTCTACCTTGTTAGTTCACATTTCTATAACTCGGTTTTTCCATGGCTCTTTGTTTATTCCTTCCAAAATAAGCTACAATGTGTGCATTTCTGCTGTTCCTTAACACTTGGGGTATCCTAGAAGGTTTTGTTCGGGTTTTAAATGCTGATGTTTTGCTTTGCACTGAACCAGCATGAATGATTTTTGCCACCAAAAATGAAGAACTGCCTCCTGGCAGAGATCCTACTGGAAAGGTTTAACACGTCATCTTAATGGTTCAAACTTCGACAAAATAGATGCCGTCATAAGTTAACAGTGAATATTATCACTTAATGTAAAATGTGGAGATTCAGATCTGAACGTCAGATCTGCAAAATGGAGTTTTCATTTCCAACCCGGCAAAAGCACTATTTAAAATGCATGTAACTATTTAAATCAGCCTTTCTCAACCTGTAGGTCCCCAGATGATGTTGAACTACAACTCCCATCACCCCTAGCTAGCAAGGCCAGAGCTCAGGGATGATGGCAGTTGTAGTCCAACAACATCTGGGGACCCACAGGTTGAGAACTGCTGATTTAAATGTTCTCATGCATCATCTCCAAACCAGCACACAACTTTGTGCATGTGTGTGGGCTTCGGCCAGATTGGATGGCTTTAAAAAAGGTTTGGACAAATTAATGAAGGATAAGGGCATCAATTCCTGCCAGCCTAGCAGTTTGAAAGCACGTCAAAGTACAAGTAGATAAATAGGTACCGCTCTGGCGGGAAGGTAAACGGTGTTTCCGTGCGCTGCTCTGGTTCGCCAGAAGTGGCTTAGTCATGCTGGCCACAGGACCCGGAAGCTGGACGCCGGCTCCCTCGGCCAATAAAGGAAGATGAGCGTGCAACCCCAGAGTCGTCCGCAACTGGACCTAATGGTCAGGGGTCCCTTTACCTTTACCTTAAGGACATCAGTGGGTACTAGCCAAGATGTCTATGCTCTGCTTCCACGGTCAGGGGCAGTAATGCTTCTGAACACCAGTTGCTGGAAACCACGCGGCAGGAGGGTAGGGCAGAGTGCCCTTGCGCTTGGGTCCCTCCTGCGGGTTTCCCATGGACGGGCCATTGCATGTATTTGGTTGACCTTGCTCCCAAATAATCAGGAATATCCAAGTTGGATTTATTTTGACAACTTTTTGCAAATATTGCTGACACTGGTTTTCCCAGAATGGCTCATCACATCACCCCTGTGCTTGTGTGGGACCTGCAAATGCAATGCACCTACTTTCAGCTCTCATTTTTACAAAGTAAAATGATTGGTGTTTTGTTTTGTTTTTTAAATAAAATTTTCATTTTTAACAGCATTATTTATATTTAAATCATTTTCAAATTTCACACATCTGAGATTACTTGAAACTTCGGACTTCTCCCTGCCCCCCCCCCCCGGGTTTCAAATATTTGTCTATTCTTTTCTTTCTACTGCATCTAATTACATTTTCCAAATTCATTTTATATCCACTTTTATCTTTAACCTTATTACATTATAAATGTTATAACAATCCTGCTAATGTTTTTAAATATCTACAGTGATCTTTAAGGTACTCGATAATTTCCCCCCATTCTTTACTAATTTTCTTCTCATCTTGGTGTCTGATCTTCATGGTCATTTTTGCCATTTCGGCAAAGTCCATCATCTTGGTTATCCATTCTTCTTTGGTTGGGACTTTCTTTTCCTTCCATCTCTGGGAAAAAAGCATTCTTGAGGCTGTTGATGCATGCATAAACAGTCTTTTCAAATCCTTTGGTATTTCATCACCTATTATTCCTAATAAGAAAACTTCTGGCTTTTTGACAAAGGTTATCTTAAACATTTATTCAATTCATTATATATAATTTCCCAGAATTATTTTGTTATTTTGCATGTCCACCACATGTAGTACAATGTGCCTTCTTTTTCCTTACACTTCCAATGTAAGTTGGAAGTGTTTTTATACATTTTTGCTAATCTTATAGGAGTTAAATAACAACGATACATCATTTTCATATAGTTCTCTTTCAACGTACAACAATCTGTAATTTTTTAATCCTCCTTCCACAACTTTTCCCATGAGTAAAGTTGTATATTATACTCAGTCATATATATGACTATGATTGTAAGTCCAAACTTACATGACACTCAGTGGGAGAACCAACAGACTTAGAAATAATAGGCAAGAATTCTTATTTATACTGCTTAACGCCAAAATAGCCTTCTAAGCAGTTTACAAGTTTCAAAACCAATGTCACACAAGCATTAAAATATAAACAACTATAATTAGGGCGCACAATTAATAGAATTGTTTAAAACTTTTAAAAGATAAACACCCATAATTAAAATATGCAGTAATAGGATACTTGAGTCCATAGAGAATATTGAAGAGAGGGATATCAAATGGTAGCATTTGAGTAACAAAATAAAGAAGCAAGCCACACCTTGAGGCTCTTGTCTGTCCGAAGAGAAGGGATGGGTTCTGTCTACTAATCCGTAATATACGGCCTTTTCTATTTTGAACTCTTGTGATCCCTCTGGAGTGAAAATTTTTAAGGATTAGCTGGGGGCCTGGAGCTTCAGTTGAATATTCATGAGGCAGGGCCTTCTCTTCCCACCTCCTGCTGTAGCTGAATCTCGTCTCTTTATTCAGCTGAGCTGAGAGTCTCTGCAGTTCATTAGGAGAGCTGGCAAAACATTCTGTATCAGCAGGACAAGGGGAGAGCGAGGCATGAGCATTATCCTTTGGAACTTTGTCCTGTCTCCATTAGTTATTGAAAAGTATAAATGCAGAATAAGCTGCTGGGAAAGGCAAAGTCAGAAAAAACAAAGTGTCACTATTTGGGGGCTGCTTCAAGCAAGGGCAGTTTTCCTAAATAGATGTGTCTTCCATGTGGACCATGAAATGGCTTGGCATGTGGTAGGAAGTCCTGGCTGGTGATGGGGGCACACCATGGATGGTGTGGGGAAACAGGCACCTCTGCATTCATCACATGTGCTTTAGCCAACACACCTCCATCCTCCTACCAGTTGTGACATGTTTGCTCCAAGGAACGCTGACTTATCCACTTGCCTGATCATGTAATGAAACATCACTCAGGAATGTCAATTGTCACATCTTAGCATTTCAGGAGAGGAGAGCACAACACAACAGAGGGCTGTCTGCAGTGTATTTAGATTAGGATGAGAGCCAAATCAAGGACCTGGGGACTTAAATGAGTCACAGGCTAGATATTGGGTGGGTGGGTGTTTTGGTCAGAAAAGGCAGGCTGTTGGAGGAAGATCTAAGAGGAGTGTTGCTGTTAACGGTAATGGGGAAGGGTGAGTAAGGATTCAGAAAGTCCGAGCGGAGCATGTTTAGTTAAAGGGCCTGAAAATGCAGAGCAATACCTTCATGGCCTAGGAATGGCTAAAATTGCAGGCAGGCGGAGAAGGTGAAAACTGTGACTGATGAGGCAGCTGCTGTGGGGGGGGGGTGAGGGGGGGAGAAGGTCCTTCCTGCTTGCATCTCTTGGCAGTGGGAGACGGGGCTGCAGATGGGAGTATCTCAGCCAGCGTGTTGCTGAATAGATGGTTGTGGAGGGCAAACGCTGGAATCAGCTGGGGTGACTCAACAACAGCACACTTACGCAGTGCTAGCTGTGACACCCCCACATCCGCTGCTGTCTCCTGGCACTGAAAAGGGGGTGGGGAGGTTTCCCCCTCCAACAAGCAATTTGCCTCCTTGGTTGTTTCTGCTTCCGCACGTTGCAGGTGTATTCACATGTAATGGTGAGCCAAATCATGGCTAAGTGCCAATGTGTGGGCTCCTAGGGTGAAGATCGTGGCCACTGCACTCCTTGGGAGTAAGTAATGGTTTGGCATAGAACCCAGGCTCATGGTTTGTCTGGTGTGAGAGAAATCACAAGCCTGGGTTTGTACTTCAGCTAAGCCCAGCAGTCACTTCACCCTGGGTTAGCAGCAGGGTTGCGAGAGGTGTGCTGTGGCCGCAGTAGTTCATGGGAAGCCATGGTTTGGCTTTGTGTTACATGTGAACCAGGCCAAAGTGTGTTTCTCATGACTCCCTGAGATGCCTCATTAGGTGGCTTTCCACTCTGAAGGTTGTTCCCATTACAACTGAACAGATCACAGAAGATGTTGTCTTCCTGTTTGGTAGATCAGATTTTCAGTTATTTTCCCCTTCCCCTCAGGCACCGTCCACCATGCCTCCCTACCTGTGATCCGCTTTTGGTGCAATCAGATCATATCCCACAGGATCCTGAGGGGAAGGGGAAGTTGATACAATTGACGGGTTAGGGCCAGTAAATGGTTTGTGGAGTAAGAGGCAGCTCTTTTTCCTGCACATTCATGAAGTCTGTTGGCACTCATTTTAGCCCACACTCTTCTCAAAGAGACATAATGCTGACTGGCAGCTCATCACCAGCTTGCCGGTCTACCAACGGCATTCAGTTCCTGTTGCTCTCTGCTTGCCATCCCCAAATCTGACAAGCCACTGTACATTCAGGATAGCGCCAAGAGCAAGAGCTGGGGCACAACATGCTCTCCCTGCTTCTCCAGAGCTGATGCCAAGTTGAGGGCCCTCCTTGATAGCTCCCCTGCTCACCGGTCCAGAGTGAGCAGGCAAGTGCTTCTCCTCTTCACTTCCATCGTCATGGCCGTAGTTCACTCAAGAGAGCTAGCAGGTGTGCAGGCTGTGACAGTCACTGTTGCTGCTTGTTTGCCTGTGGTGAACGTTTGGTTAAGACTGCAGAGATCTTCTTTTTAGCCTATAAGTACCGTATTTTTCGCACCATAGGATGCACCTTTTCCCCTCCAAAAATGAAGGGGAAATGTGTGTGCGTCCTATGGTGCGAATGCAGGCTTTCGCTGAAGCTGGAGAGTGAGAGGGGTCGGTGCGCACCGACCCCTCTCGCTCTCCAGGCTTCAGGAGAGGCCCACCGCCAGCCCCACAAGCTCGGGGGACAGCGGGGAGGCGGAACGCCGCCATCCCGCTGTCCCCCACTTGGTTAGAAGGCTGGCGGGGGGAGAAGCCTGCTCCTCCCCGTCGCCAGCCCCGCAAACTCGGGGGACAGCGGGAGAGGCGCAGCGCGCCCTTCCCGCTGCCCCCCGACTTGGCTAGAAGGCTGGCGGGGGGGGGGGGGAGAAGCCTGCTCCTCCCCGTCGCCAGCCCCGCAAACTCGGGAGACAGCGGGAGAGGCGCAGCGCGCCCTCCCGCTGTCTCCCGACATGGTTTGGAGGCTGGCGGAGGGCTTCCTCCTCCCCCAGCCCCGCAAGCTCCCAGAGCGATGCCAAAGCTGCGCGCAGCTTCGGCATGGCTCTGGGTCCCGTTCTGGGGGAGGGGGAAGCTCGGGCTTCCCCCGCCCCAGCCCCGCGTCTCCAGCCAGGAGAGGGTCGCGGGGGGCTGCTTTAGCCTCTCGCGCGCTCTCCCGGCTGGAGAGGTGACGCGCGCTTATGGCAGGAGCCTCCACAGGCGCGCGTCACCTCTCCAGCCGGCAGAGCACGCAGGGGGCTAAAGCAGCAGGGGGCTAAAGAGCAGGTCGAAAGGAACCTGAAGCCTGGAGAGCGAGAGGGGTCGGTGCGCACCGACCCCTCTCGCTCTCCAGGCTTCCAAGGTAGCCGCCTGAACGCACCTTAAACGGCACCTTGTTTTAGAGCGGGAAAACAAAAGGGGGAAAATTCTCCCACTCTCTGCGCAGCGCTTCCTGCCGCTTTGCTGAAGGGGCGCTGGGCAGAGAGCAGACGAATTTTTTCCCCTTGTTCCCCCCCTCTAAAACAAGGTGCGTCCTATTGTCCGGTGCGTCCTATGGTGCGAAAAATACGGTATCTTGTTTTGGCTTGTAGTCTGCTGTGTATAGCCAACACATTTCTGTAACGTTGCACAAGCTGCATCTTTATTAAATAGCTACGCTATAGAGCTGCCTTCTACTAAATCATGTTGTTAGTCCAGCTAACCCAGTGCTGCCATCTTGGACTGCGCAAGGCCCAGCAGGGCCTCAGGCTGAGGTGTCTTCCCCAGCTCTGACCCCTGAGAACCTTCAACAGGGGATACTGAGCTGAACCAGAGACCGTCTGCATCCAGGGCATGTGTTCAACCACTGAGCTGCGGCCTCTCTTAGGGTTATGATACAGGGAAGTATATTGTTAAAATGTCATCATTTAAGTTTGCATGCCTTTGTTAGGAGTACGGAAGCTTTGCAGGTTCACATTCTGTCTGTTAGATACTTTTGGACATGTATCTACATATGACACAAATCATATGCAAATTTAATGCAAACCTATGCCCTCTTACTTTCAGTGGGCTGGGGGGACCAATCCGCATACAGTGTACAGGGCCAGAAAATCCTGTGGCCATCCTGCATATTCTGGTGGTGGTTATCCTGTTTCATGGGGCAATGCAATAGGTCCCTTCCTAAGATATTCACCTTGGAAAGTGGGCATTCTAATTCAGCTAGTAGCTGTTCCTTCTTCTTTACAGCTGGAGGACATAATCCCAATTATGTACTTTGGCATAGGGAACTGTGCAAAACTTTGGCAGTTGTGGAAATAAGTTCTTTCAACAAGCCTTATCATCTCCAAGAGTACTTCCTGGTTTTTATGCTCTGTAGCCTGAAGAATCTTCTTTCAAACTGGCTTCAATCAAAACTGCAATCCTATATGCATTTACCTGGGAGTAAGCCTCATGGAGGGATGCGTTTGGCGCTGTGGTCTAAACCACAGAGCCTAGGGCTTGCCATCAGAAGGTCGGCGGTGTGAATCCCCACGACGGGGTGAGCTCCCGTTGCTCGGTCCCAGCTCCTGCCAACCTAGCAGTTTGAAAGCACGTCCAAGTGCAAGTAGATAAATAGGTACCGCTCCAGCGGGAAGGTAAATGGCATTTCCGTGCGCTGCTCTGGTTTGCCAGAAGTGGCTTAGTCATGCTGGCCACATGACCCAGAAAAACTGTCTGCGGACAAACGCCAGCTCCCTCAGCCAGTAAAGCGAGATGAGCGCCGCAACCCCAGAGTTGTTCATGACTGGACTTAACTGTCAGAGGTCCTTTACCTTTACCTTTAAGCCTCATGGAACGCAATGGGAATTATTTCTGAGTTGACTTAGGTGTGCTCTAAGAATGCCTCCCTTGCAAACACCTCACATGAACCTGAGGCAGCTCTGTGGCATGAGAATTGCGGCACTGTGCTAGAGCTATTCTGGCTTACCTAAGGGACCATGTGGAACTGGCAGTTTTGCAGGTACCACATAATACTGATTCTGCACATGTAAGAAATCACTCTTCTAGCACCTACACGTTGGAACTCGCTATCTAGGGACAGTAGGCAGGAGCCTTCGCTAGGCTCTTTTCAGAAGCTGCTTAAAACATTTTTGTTTTGACAAGTCTATCCACACATGCAGAAGCTACATGTCTTCTGTTTCATTTTAGCTGCTGTTGATTTTAATCAATTTTTGAATATTTTAAAATACCTATTTCTAACAAGTTTTATCAATAATTTTATTTTTTTAAATAGTTCAGTAAACCACATAGAGGTTTCCTTAAATTCAAACATTATAAATGTTTTGTTACATTCAGAATAAATGTTACATCTTTATAAGGGTGAATTTTCACCAGGTTTAGGGCAGTTTATAACCTTCAGAGGACATGAGCAGGCTGTGCAATTGTTCTAGTTCCAGCCTTAAAATATCCTTTACCTGTAGCAGCTGCGCGCCCTGAGCCTGACAGCTTTACAAACAAGATAAACATTTAAAAGCATGGTATGTGTTCAAAATAAACCCTTTGACCTAATTTTGGTGGATGACAACCCTGAATGGAGTTTAGACCTATGATGAAACTAACTTTGAAGGTGCTGCATGGAAACAGACCAGTTTCAAATTCTTTTGATTTAAGTAAATAAGCGTGCTTCTTTTTCCCAGATGGAACAAACTGAAGCCTGTGCCATAATTGTGGAAATACTTGGCCAAATCAGTAGAATTATTATCTTTTATCTTCCCATGCGTTTTGTGTGGTAATATCACAGCGGAAATGGATCTGTAAATCCTTGCAGTTAGCAGAGGTGCACCCACCATCTCTGGTCATCCATAGTAACTTCAGTCCTTGAAGCAGAACACTGAAAATGTAATAGTGCTTATTTTTGTCTGGAGATTGCTGTCCCCCCCCCCCCCCCCGTTCCTGGCAGGGTTTATGTATGCAGCAGATCAGAACAACTAGTGCACCTTATCTTTGAAATCCCATGTTTTGGGCCCCTTAAAGAGCAAGTGAATAAATGCAACAGGTAGTGATGGTTTCTTTGGAGCTGTTACAATCTGCCATGTACAATGAATCCATCTTAGTTTGTGGATTATCGGTCCGGTAGACTGTAACAGCTCTGTCAGCTCCTTCTGGTATGGTATGTCCAAAGGCAAACTAATGTAGCTTATGTGTGGTTTTATTTCTGCTCAGAATATTCCCAAGAATTTTTTCCTATGCAATAGAAATCTTGGCTGCTTCCTATTCTACTTCTGAAAAAACAGCTGAAGAGGTTCCAAGGATTTGTGGAAGAAATTATACATACTTGCTATAGCTACATCTATTTAATATACAGTGGTACCTCGGGTTACAAATGCTTTGGGTTACAAATACTTAGGGTTACAAACTCTGCTAACCCGGAAGTAGTACCTCGGTTTGAGAACTTTGTCGCAGGATGAGAACGGAAATCGCGCAGCCGCATGGCGACAGCGGGAGATCCCATTAGGAAAGGGCGTGCCTCAGGTTAAGAACAGTTTTGGGTTAACAACGGACCTCCAGAACGAATTTAGTGCGTAACCTGAGGTACCACTGTACTAAAAAAGGTCTGCCACTCCAGATTCCCCACCCCCTTTTGCCATTGGCTGGAACTGCTCTGACATAATGGAGTGTTAATGGTGAGAGAAAACACCCTAATGGCTTGATTGCTGCAGCCGGATTGCTGACTGGGGCTGGTCATCAGACATGATCCAAAGTGCTGGTTATAACCCATAAAGCCCTACATGGCTTAGGTCGAAGCTATCTGAAAGATTGTATCCCCTCATATGAACCTGCCTGGGTTTTGAGAACCTTGAGGCTTTCTCTGGGTCCCACCACCCCCACAGGCACAGCAGAAGACCTTCTCAGTGGCTACTCCCAGACTTCGGAAGTCTCTCTCTGGAGAAGTTAGACTGGCTCCCTCCTTGCCCTTCTGCCGGCAGCTGAAGACCTCCTTGTTCCAACAGGGTTTGCAGAACTGACTCTTTTTAATGAACGGGATGGTGCTTTCCTGTTCTTATTGCAATGTTCTAAATATATTTTATATAAGCATATAGTTTAAATTCTATTCGTGTTTAATTGTTTTCAATGATTGTTTTTTCTAGGATTTTAGCAGTTCTTGTTTTATCTGTATAAAAGCTGCCTTGAGTCCTGTCAGGGAAAAAGGTGGGGTAGTAGTAGTAGTAGTGATTAATAATAATAATAATAATAATAATAATAATAATAATAATAATAATAATAGAATAATAATAATAGCAGCAAACTAGGAACTAGAACTCATATTAGCTAGAGCTGGCTATATGGGCCATTCTAGGATTGCCACATGTGCTCTATGTCCTCTGCTTCCTTCTCATGCAGAAATCAGTCTTAAAAGGCAGAGGCAACTTTTGATTTTAAAAAGTACATGTCCTTGGATGTTGGATCATTGTGGGCCTGGAGATGGAGTTAGGCTAGACTAGGGAAAGCCTGACTGGGCAGAGCCTGGCATCCCAGAAGACCATGACTTAGTCAGGATGGAACCTGGTGGTGGAACCCCGTCGGCCCATTTTGATCAGGCTAGCTCAGAAGTCTTCTGGCTTTTTAGATCCCAGTGTATCCTGTGGGAGATTCTTCTGCCGCTGCATCTTCCGAGTCATCAGGTTATAGGGCAGTATATATATTTAATTAACAACAACAACCTGGACAGAAAGGGAGGTGGAGAAAGAAGATACCACGCGAGATTGTCAAAAGAAGAAGGCTAATGTGCATTAATGTGCATGGGACGCAGGTGGCGCTGTGGGTTAAAGCCTCAGCGCCTAGGACTTGCCGATCGAAAGGTCGGCGGTTCGAATCCCTGCGGCGGGGTGCGCTCCCGCTGCTCGGTCCCAGCGCCTGCCAACCTAGCAGTTCGAAAGCACCTCCGGGTGCAAGTAGATAAATAGGGACCGCTTACCAGCGGGAAGGTAAACGGCGTTTCCGTGTGCGGCTCTGGCTCGCCAGAGCAGCGATGTCACACTGGCCACGTGACCCGGAAGTGTCTCCGGACAGCGCTGGCCCCCGGCCTCTTAAGTGAGATGGGCGCACAACCCCAGAGTCTGTCAAGACTGGCCCGTACGGGCAGGGGTACCTTTACCTTTACCTTTAATGTGCATTAATAGTCTAACCAGGGTGGGGGGGGAAAGGACACGCATCCCAAGCACAATGGGGACATGTGTGTGAAATGGGCATATAAAGATAATTGGTTGTCTGTCTTTTGCTGTCGACAGTACAGGAGATTTTACTGTATATGGGCTAGTTGTTTTTAATTATTATGGCTGGTTGCTGAAAGCAACAATAACCTTCGTTTTTTTCAAAAGCTGATAAAATAAAATTATTTTTTTTTCTGTTCCCAGTTTGACATAATTCAACATGTTTTTAAGGCGATAGATTAAATAAAAAAGCCAGATATTGGAGCCTTGCTCATAGGCTTATTCACCTTCTTCTCACATGCCATCTCATGCATTCAGCCAGGACATGGAGGGGAGGAGCATCCCAAGGCCTTGGCCCTAATCTCCTCATGGAGAACTCTTCTTGCATTCCTGGCAACATGTGGAGGTCAGTGGTGGGGCAGGCAGCCTCAGCCCTCCTCCCCTCCTTGGGGGCTCTGGATGGTGTGCCCAGGCCTACTGAGGCAGCGCTGTGGCTTCTCCTTGTCTTTGTTGGTCAGCCACAACATGAAGAGGCATTCATATATGTGCCTCTTCGTATACAGGTAAAGTAGAGGTGGGAGCTGTTCTTTACATGGAAAGCAACATTTGAGGAAAGGGAAGGTAAAGACCCTCTGTGCCTTGGCTCCCTGCGCTCTCCCTCAGCCCTGCTCCAGTAGCAACGCTGAGCTACGCTGTGAGAAAACTCTGAGAAACAATAAAGTGCTGTGAGGTAAGATGCAGGGGGAGAGGCTTTTGTGTCCCTTGTGCAGCTCTGCCTCCACAGTCTGAGGCAGCAGTGCTGCAGAGCATCAGTTGCTGGAAGCCATGGGGACTGCAGTCCTCTTGTTTTCAGGTCCTGCTTTTGGGTTTCCCACTGGAGCGTCTGGTTGGCCACAGGATGCTGGCTAGAGGAGCTGTTGACTTGATCCAGCAGACTCCTCTTGTCTTCATTGCGTCCTCTGCTTTATATGTGAATATGACAGGCATGTGGATAATTTAAACATAGCTGCTCTGTTCCAAATACCGTATTTCACCACATAATGGTCACATTTTTAATGCTGATTTTTCTTTTCAAAAAAAGGGGGGTTTGCAACTATTGTGCAGTAAATGCATAGTTTAGCCTAGGTCTCTAACCCTGCCCCATGAGCCCCACTCAGAAAAGTGGGGCTTTCTGCACAGGCCCTGCCTCAGGCATGCGCCCCTCTGCCGCTCGCTCCCCGCGCAGGCAGTTGCTGGGCGCTGGGCACATCCATGAGCCCCTGCTGCCCACCTTTAGGTAAGACCTTGCTGCTGCTGCATTTCTCCTCCATCGCCAGCTGTTGGGCAAGGCCTCCTCAGCCGCTGCCACCTTTGCTTCTCGCGCTGGGCTGCCTCATCCTCCATGGGCTGAGGGCCGGCTCTGCCAAGAGGCATGTCCCACAGGCAGGCCTGGGAAATGGCTGCACCAGAACCATTTCATGTACAAAAGCGGGGGAAAGCTGTTGAGCACAACAAAACACTCCAGAGCAAAACAGAATGTCCCACTGGCAAGGCATTTACACCCCAGCGACTATCATGTGGTGAACGCTCTGGGGGACTGATTTTAGGGTCCAAAAAAGAGGGGATGCGACTATTATGCGGTGGTGACCATTACATGGTGAAATATGTTAGTTTGGCCTCAAACCTCCAGACAGACACAGCAGTCATTCACTGAATACAGACAGCAGTGGAGGGAAAAGTGTGAGTGAGGTGTGTGGCTATCTATAACTTTTTTGCACAACAGCTTCTGAGCTGACTCACGGTAGAGTAGCAGAGGCAGTCTATCTGGCAGCAAGAACGGCGGAAACTGACTCATTTTTATGCTCAGAGACTTGAGTCCCACTAACACGAGCTGTGACACAACCGTGTTGGAGTATGTAGGTGTGGAAATATGGCATCACCCATCACATCAACTACACTCAAAGGAGTGGGTGACATACATAGAAACTTGTGTTTTGTTGGAATTATGGGGTTAACCATAACCTCTTGGGACTCCTTATCTTTGGGTCCAGTACACTTTCAAGTACCAGGCCCCTTCAGAGTATCACGCAGCTTCCAAGCGTGTAGGAGTTCCAGGTCTAGCATGGAGCGTAGAAATAAATTGCAGGAAACATTCAAATACAGACAGAATTCTTTACTGTTGTTCTTTAAGCATAACAGTTACAACAGGATACAACCATCTATCCTCCCTGATAGAGGTTTAGTTTAAACTGTTCCATCTAGCCCTAAAGCTGCCAGACCTGCTCTCACATCTTCACACCACAAGAGCAGCGTTCAGACTAAACATCTCTCTGTGTCCAGCACTGAAACAGATACGTAGGAACATTCTTTAGAGTGACCTTGCACCTGTTGTAAACAAACCAGGTTCAAGCGGCTTTTGGAAACCCTTGTTTCTGGGAATGAACGACTCATCCCCAACATGTTTATCACCTGCGCTTTCTACCAAACTCGATAATGAACTGCAGCCCAGTTGCAACCCTAGTCAACTAGACCCCAGTTGCCAAATTTGTGTGCAAAAGCATCTACAAAGAACCTCAAGAGTGCAGTCCTGGGAGTAAGTGCCATGTGGACTTGCTTCTGAGTAAACATGCGTAGAATCAGCACTGTAAGTTTGCTGCAGTTCTGCTCTCTAGCTGTATTCTTAAAGCGGGGGGGGGGGGGGGGACTATTGCTTTACTTCTTTCCTTTTTTTAGTATATTTTTAAAATCATTCAGCTTCTGGAGTCTGGTATTTGCAACAACCCCTTTAGTAATTTAAGATGAAACCTACAATTGTTGTGAGGGAAGCAAAATGGGGGAAGCTGCAGAAATTTGTATAAATAAACTTTCCGCATCTAGGCCCTCTGTAAGTTTTTTCTCTAAACTGTGACATCCTAGCAGTCCAGGTAGGGTCTACTGAGGGACACAGGGCTGCTGTACATAGTTTAATATCACTTGGTGTGAGACATTTCATGTGATGAGGAGCCAGGAAACAGGCCAGGTTTTGAGCAGTCATTCTGTGATGAACAGTAGACTGACCTTCAGCTTACTGGTGACTCTCATCAGACTCCTTCCCTCTGCTTCTCGCTAGCCACCCTTCCTTTATGCACTCAACTCTCCATATGGCCTCTTTTGTACCCCATCCCATCCACAACAGCCATCATTCGGCTCCTTTCCGCTGTCTCCAGCTTCCTTTGAGGCAAAACACTCTTGGATGGAAAGGTAACCAGTAACCTTTGTTTAACCTATATTTCGTCCTTCATTCAAGCTCCAGTGTCTTTGATTTGGTTTTTGCAGCACTATTTGTGGGACAAATCTAAATTTTGCCTGCTTTACTGTGGGATCTCTGCCTTATTTGGGGGGTGCAGTAGCTGCCTTAACATGGAATATTGAGTGATGCTCCTCCTCTTGAGTTTGAGATTATGATACTGATTTGAAAAAAAGAATACACAATCTTACTCCCCCCCCCCCCCGAAATATCATGGTGAGGAGATGGCCTGGTTTGCTCCTGGGTATTTAAACAAAGGTTTGATTTGCAGAAGTCATCAGGTAAAGCTTTTCATAGCATGGTAGTAAACATTATCACCTACTAACGTCTGGATACCAAGCTGCTGTGAAACAGACAACTACAGGACTTGCATGCCTCAAAAGTTGGCAACCCTTGAGAGTGAGGCCCCTGTGAATAATAAAAACCGGGAATTGGCCCTTTGCACACTGCAGATAAGTAGCAAATGCTTCATACAAGCATTTCCTCCCCCTTCCATAATTATCATTTTCTTCTGTGTTCCAATTTCCAGGGACAGATCCATGGATTTGTTGATGACTTTCACGTGGATTATAATTTAGCCTGTGGTGATCTGCTGTGGTCCGTAGAAGAACAGACCATCCACCTTTCTGCTGCTTTTCTGTTCAAGCTGAAATCCTAAGGTAGATTATTACTGTGATCAAAGACTCATTAAATAAGGCACTGGACTAATTTCACATGTGTGGTCTACTGGAGGACAGAACTGGGGAGCTTTCACTTCACAAGTTTACACCACTGATTATTCTGTGATCAAAACCCCTTGGCTTGTGTGGATTCACACATCCAGTGGGCAGAACCAGAGGTTGGTGGATGCAGAAAGATCCAACAGCTTGGAAAAGTTTACTCTGAGAGAGATCCGTGGTTGTATAGCAGAAGTTTTGTCTTTAATATGCAGTGTTGCGGCCTCTGATGAGCCCCACAGGGTATGCAATACTCTTTAAATCATCATCACCATCATCAATATTACTATTATTAATTTTACCACTCTGGGCGGCTCACAGCATACACCAGAACACACTAAAACATCAAATGTTAAAAACTTCCTGATACAGGGCTGCCTTTTGATGTCTTCTAAAAGTCAGATAGTTGTTTATTTCCTTGACATCTGATGGGAGGTTGTTCCACAGGGGGTGCAACTACCAAGAAGACCCTCTGCTGGTTCCTTGTAATCTTGCTTTTTGCAGTGAGGGAACCACCAGAAGACCCTTGGAGGAGGACCTTAGTGTCTAGGCTGGAGCGATGGGGTTGGAGATGGTTCTTCAGGTATATTGGGCCGAGGCCTTTTAGGGCTTTAAAGGTCAGCACCAACACTTTGAATTGTGCTCAGAAACGCACTGGTTGTCAATGAAGATCCTTTAGGACTGGTGTTATATGGTCCCGGCAGCCACTCCCAGTCACATGTGAACACAAGCGCTAACCAACCCTGCCCCTAGATGTCAGCATGGTGGTCTGCAAAGAACAATCCTGTCCACAAGCAGCTATTCCATGTGTAGGCTTCTTCTTTGCAGATGACCACATGAACATGCATATGTTTAAATAAGGGCGAGGCAGCAGGCTTGCCACCAGGGCCAGGAGTGCCACCCTGCTCCCTAGTATTCCATGATGCTCCATTCACACAAGCAATGAATGAAGGGGGACTATGCTTCATCCTGTAAATAGTCGAAGGCAGTTAGCAAGGCCATGCAGAGTCAGCATTCTTTGAGTGAATTAATGATGGAGAGCACAGAATCAGGTTGTGGTGGCTATACTGAATTAATACAGAGTATTATGTGTGTAGCATTAATTGACTACAGGCACAGCCCAATGCATACTTACGTGTGTGTGTGTATACAAAACAAATCAAACACACACCAATGCTTGCTTTGTAAGGCTGCTATCTTCACTAACTTAAGGTAAGTACTGTTGAAATTCAGTGGGAATTATTTTTGTTGTAAGCACACACAGAAGCCAGCTGCAACAATTGCTCCACCTGGCATGTGGGAAGAAGATGCCACTTAATCCATATGACTGTGGAGAAAAATCTGAAAAATTCTTTCCCCCTTCATTTCATTCTTCACCCTCCAAATTGCTAACAACAGAAAGATTGGGAGAGAGGTTTCTGTGGGAAGGAGGAAGAACAAAAATCTCCAAAAGTTATCCAAAATATTGCAGGTAATTTTTATGATACCTACAGACTTTGTAGAATCCACCTGCGAAATTTGAGGGTTGGGCTGGTTCAGAGGCAAATGTTTTTTAAACTTCAGTTTTTTGCCTGAGGTGTGAATGGAACTTGGGAAGCTTAATAAGAATCCCTTCCTCTGGCCAGTTTGTGCAATGATCTATTGAGCTCATAGAGGGAACTCTCAAAAATTGCCTTATGCCAACAACGGAAGTGGCTGCATTCCATTTTTCTGGTAGCTCTGATAACGGATGGATTTTCTCCCTGCTTCAGCTGTTCTCCCCGTGCTTCCTTTTCCCTTGAATTCCAGCTCATGGCCTAGCATGTTGTCATGAGGACTCCAACACCCTCAGGCAGCCCCTCTCAAGTCTTCTGTGACCAAATGTGTGTTTCTCTCGCCATGATATGTGGGTGTGTTTTAATCCTTCTCTAAATGCAGAGAGCAATACTTGTGGGACACTGGTCATCGTTTTGTTGTTTGTTGTTGTTAGAGGTGTTGCTAAGGACTTAAAAGATCCAGGGTGCAGGCCCACACACACAGATATGTATAACATTTGCATAGGCTACTTTGTAAGTATAGGTGCACATTTAAATAAATTATGCTGCTCCTTAATTAATTCTCCCGGTGTAATATCCTACTGAGTAGCTCAGATCATACTGGTAGCATCTGGCTTGGCAGCATCTCTGTGCTGGAACCATTGGCTGTCTTGGACTGTCTTGAGAAGATGGGGGAGAGAAGGCATAAGAGAGGAAAGGGATGATTTCAGTCAAGTCAATTCCCAACAGGACACTGTAGACACCCTGTTCTGGGCTCGTTCCCTATCCATTGTTGCCATTCTCAAGGTGATGAATCTGCAGCCCTGAACTCTCCTGTGTCCCCTGTCCCCTCTTCACGTTTAAACTAATCTCTTCCTTGGACACATTTATGCAGAAACTGACAGGCTTCTGTCCAGTCCACCCTTGGAGATGACATATTGGCAGCTTACTTAATGTTGTGGACCAAAAAAATTTTCAGTTGGCACCTGGTGAAGGATGATGGGGAGCTTTGGGTAAAGGAGGAGAAAGCTGATGGAACAGGCTGTCTGGGGCAAGACAGGGAGGGAGCGCAACACTGTTAGCAGAGTCCCAGGCAGTGGCAGGGCTTCCCCAAACAGGGCAGCCTGTCAGCTCAGGTACCACGGCTAGTTGGCTGCTCCGCATGCCATGGGTGGGAACTCTGCCACGAGTTTCCATTTCCAGGGGAACTGAATTTGGGCAGAGAGAGAGAAAATAGCAGCCCATTTGTTTCCTTGCTAGAAATTGAAACAAGAGGCAGTTTTGACACTGAATAGGAGTTCAGTAGCCTTGCCCCCCCCCCCCCAGCGGCCACATAGCTGAGTGGTGGTGCAGTGCTACTTCCATGATTGACTCCTGCAACTGCTGCTGTCAGACCCATGGTGTGTACATGGCTCCCTCAGGCCACCCCCTAATAATGGGGCCGTTACTCTCTGGACTGGAAGGATGATGGGTGTTGCTTTTCATTTTCCATTGGGACCCTTTCTGACACCTGGCATGGCTTGGCTGCCTCCAGTTCTCGAATGGCTCCACAAACTCTACAACACAGGGACACTGTGTGATGTATTTCCTTATTTCCTGTCTGTTAGAAAGTGGAGTGGTAGAGCCAAAAGTGGAACCCAGGTTTGTTATCCAAAGGCTTTATGGGCCTTGTGGCACAAAATAATGACAGAATTCAGAGAGGGAGCCCTGCCAGGATTCTCCTTTGGTATACTGAAGTGTAAACGCCAAGAAGCTTCTCAGCAACACATCCAGGGCTCACACAGTTTGGATGGCCTGGGAAGAGGATGGGGGCTTGGCTGTGGGCTTGTGCTGAGCTTGACAAGCAACATAAGGCACCTCAGTCCTGCTTCACCACAAAGAAGCTTTTATAAGTGAGATATTTCTGATTTGGACAGAACTATGTGTATTAACTGTCCCAGTCTAGATTATCAGCAGTTGCGCTTTTTGAAGAATGAGAGGTGGTTGTGACACTTGGAGCGTCTCCTGATATCTGTAGGTTTCAGTCTGACCCATGATCTGTGGACTAGAAAAATGCTGAGAAGTGTTGACTTATCCCTGTGCCTTCACCATAGAAGCTGTCGCTGTTACAACTAGCCAGGCTAATAGCTGTTCCTAGGTGTAACTCTAGGACATGGAGAGGGGCACAGAGGAGTGCTAGTAATACTTATCAGGAAGATAGAAGAAAGCTCCAAGCCAAGCACAAAAAAGCACTGCCATAGAAGCTGACCATCAGTAGCCGTCGCTGTGTCTTGGCTGTGAGATTTGCTTTAAGAGAGCAGCTCTGGTTCACTCTTCAGTTAGAAAAATAGAGGAAAAATCCAAACAAACCTCAGCCACCAGTCATTTGTTAAGAGCAAGAGCAGAGGGCGCCAGCAGCACCAGCAATTGGCATAGGCAAGCGGTGGGCGAGTGAGCTGCATGGAGGAAGCATCTGTAGAAGCCAGCTTGCCAAGTCACCATTATCTGCATGATCACAGGACCCACACAGGTGCCAAGCAGCCTCAGAGGTTTGCTCAAATCCTCCCTCTCCCGCCTCACAACCTGTTTTATGGCCTTCTGAGTGTCTGATGGGTAGAAGGAACAGGGTGAGTGGGAGGAGACATACGCCTGTCATTTGTCCACAGGGCAAATGAAATCTATGAAGTGGCCATTTTAATTTTCATTATCTTGGTAGCCATTCTGCCTTTGGACACCAGTTCTCCAAGTGGCTAGAGAGATAAAATGTTAAGAGAGTTTCTGCAAATAGACTTAAATAGGATGTGCTTGCATAATTAAATCAGTAACAAGCCTGAGCATCTAGGAGTGGGTCCCTTGCATCAAAAGGTATGTCACATGCAGCTTTTGCTCAGTGTATTCCTAGTTAAGATAGAGCCCATGAAAGGCTCTCTGCTGTCCTGAGAGCAGCTAGGACTGAACCACTGTTGTCATGGGCATGTATGATTGCCTTAATTGCACATCTGGCTCCCAATTCAAAGTCCAGGCAGGAGAAGAAATTAATGCAAGTCTGAATAAGGGTTGCACAGACTCCCCCCCCCCCAATGGATCCAGTACTACTCTCAAACCTACTTTTATGACTGTTGCTTTTGTTTCAAGAGTGGAAACACCCAGATATTTGTAGCTCCATATTTGGACTGCTGTTTTGTATGCAGCTTGTACCCTTCAGTGCAGGAGTACTGTTTTATGCTCTTTGGGATCACACTTCTGCTTGTTTTGCCTTTCCAAGTGGGGTGTATTGCAAACATCGCAAACAGACAGCTGCTTTATACTGAGTCAGGCCATAGGTCCAGCTAGCTCAGTATTGGCTACATGAAGTCTGGCTAACCTTTTACCCTCCAGGTGTTGGTGGACTACAACTCCCATTATCGCTGACTCAGGAGCCGTGGGAGCTGGAGTCCAAGAACATCAGATGAGCCAAACCTGGACTACACTGACTAGTAGCATCTCTTTCCCAGCCTTTCCCCTTTGGCTTTTTTTAGTTTATATTTTATAGTGTGTTTTTTTAATGTTGTAAGTTATCTGGGATAGCTTAGGAGAAAGATGAGATATAAATATATTAAATAAATTAGGTCCATTAATTTCAATGAGTCCTTTGAGTAAAATGTTGTTGTATACCATGCATAGGAAGGTATCCTTAAGCTACCTGTAGAAGTGGCACATTCCCATCCAGGATACCTTCAGGTCCACTGGTTTGGCACTGGTTGTAGTCTTCCATATGGTTGTGTTCATGGGCGTGATGAGGACAGAGCTGACTTTATCACGAGGGGAGGGCCTGAGTGAAAAACAACACGGTGCAATTGTTTCAGCAGACACCTAACTCTTTGCTAATTCACTCTTCCCTTTTTAACTTTCAGAGGCACCTGTTGTATATGAAACTGCAGGACGTGTTGTAATGGCCTTGAAAGTGCACTGAAGACGGACCTTGTCCCCTCCCCGCCATCATTTGTGATTGGTACTGTTAGTATTGTGGCGGTGCGTTGTTTTCCACCGTGAGTGGGCTTGCTGCTTTATCTGGTCTCCTCTTTGTTAAGAAAAAAGATGTCCGAAACTGGCTCTCATCAAGACGCCAGTTCCAAGCCAGGCCTATTGGAAAAAAACAAGAACCCAGATGACTCTCAGCCGTCAGTCAATTCAGAAAGGAGGAACAAAAGTGGGATAATAAGCGAACCTTTGAACAAAAGTCTTAAGAAGTCTCGACCACTCTCCCACTACTCCACTTTTGGTAGCACCAGCTCATTAAGTGAACATTCTGAGAAAGGTGCCCCCGTAGCCAACGGCAATGAAGCAACTATGGATAAAAGCAATTCTACCTCAAAGCACAAAAGCATCTCCGACATGCTGAGCAAATCAGATATTTCTGCAGAAGGACAGAGCATCTTGCAACAGTTTGCTCAGTCGACAGAGCTGCTCAAAAGAGTAGTCCAGGAGCACATTCCCCTGCCTAATGACCACGGGACGGGCATCTCAGACATGGAAGCCGTCTCGGCTGCAGAGACAATGAACAGCCCATCTGATTTTCCTTACCTGGGGGCTTTCCCTATCAACCCTGGCCTTTTCATTATGACCCCTGCTGGCGTATTTCTGGCAGAGAGCGCACTCCATATGGCTGGCTTAGCAGAGTACCCAATGCAGAACGAATTGGCATCTGCCATCAATTCAGGGAAAAAGAAACGGAAACGGTGTGGCATGTGTCCTCCTTGCAGAAGACGGATAAATTGTGAGCAGTGCAGCAGTTGTAGGAACCGTAAAACTGGGCACCAGATTTGCAAATTCCGAAAATGTGAGGAACTTAAAAAGAAGCCTTCTGCTGCACTGGAGGTAATTGGGTTTGGTCAGGCAGCTTAATAGTTCCCCCTCAGCTGCTCTGTGTGGAACCACAAGGCCAATTTATGTAGACTGGATGTGGAAATGTCAGGGGTTTGAATCTCTTAGCAGTTCTTACCTTTTATATTCCACTTGGCTTCAGTCTTCTCACATGCAGACCATTATTATTAGTAATTGGGAAAGAAACTCTCAGATTCGCCCTCATTCCTGTGATGATATGAGTGGCTCTCTGGGGCCTTCTGTAGACTCCTTACAAATAGCTGATGGTGTGTTCAATCTGTTTCTGGATTCCATTATCTCAGACTGCATCTGAGATCTCACAGGACTTAAAACACTCCTCCACAAGGGAAAAATAATAATAATAATAATAATCCCCGACATTGAAACTAGCATGACAGTGTGGGGGTTGTTCTAGAACCCTGACATGCTGCTTTACATGTAATTATAATAATGTACATAATGCTTTTGATTGTTCAAAGTGTTTCCATTTCTGTTATCTTCTCACCAGTGTTTTTTCCTTAAGAAAATAGGTGCCGGTATGCAGCATGCCCACCTCACTCCCGCTCGCTCCCCCACCTTTGACCCTTCCTCCTGCTCCTCCATTGCTGCTGCTTCCTCCTGGAGATGCTTTGGCGCGACCCCTTACGATCGACAAAGCGCCTTCTGGGAAGGTGCCTGAGCATCGTAAAAGTCGCGCCAGTGCAGTCTGGCACCTTCTGGGAAGGTGATCGTAAGGGTTGCGCCAAAGTGCCTCTTCTCTGGCATGCCCTTTTTACAATCGTCAGACACCTTCACAGGAAGTAGCGGGGGGGGGGGCAAGCAGCAGCGGTGAGATAGTGGGGGCGGTAGAGGTGGTGGTACACTGACCGAAAAAAGCACTGCATCTCACAATTCTTACAACTATAAGTAGATGAGCATTATTGGCTCCATATTTCAAATGGGAGGCTGATTCAGAAATGCGTAGTGGCTTGCCTTGGTGGTAGCTTGGCTGAGTAACAGGGACTTCCTGATTTGTAGCTCTGGCTCCTTCACCACAACACAGCACTAGTTCTCATTTTGTACAAATGGGTGTTCCTCTGCCCCACTTCAGTAAGGAAGCATAGACCTCAGAAGTGGTACAGTTTGGACAAAGATTTATCACTTCAGCTGCTGTTTGTGAGGGCTAGGCCTTAATGCCAAAGTCTTTTATACCATAGGGAGAGAACATGTCTCCTCTTCTTAACCGTTGGCCAATCACCAATTCACAGCAGTTTCTTCTAGCAGGTGAACTTCATTTCAAAATGTTCTAATCACATTTCTAAGCTAATACTCTGAGTGAAGTCAAGACATTGTGGCCTCTACTGACCAATTACAAACTCTGACTTTATAGGTTTAGTATATGAAGCTTCTGAGTACAGATCCTCCTACTTTGACTATTGGTCACTTTCTAAGGTCTTGGGCATATTTCTTTCCCAGCCCAACTACCAACTGCAAAATGCCAAGTTGAGTGGGTTTTTATTTCCTGGAAGTCCCTTTGGGAGGGGTGAAGTGTGTCTTGTCACAGACGTTGGGCTGTCTTGACTTAGCCTAGCAGCTGTGATTCTTGAAAACTCAATGCCTTTGTTGGTGCAAACACTTCTTGTCAATGGGATGTGACTTAGTAAAGATTACAGACCTCTGCCTAGCAGCTCTCAGTCTTCCTTGTAAGTTGAAAGGGGGTTCTTGGTGAAAACAAAGCAAAACACAGTGAAGTAACATGACAAGCATGCTATGGAAGATGGCAAATGAAAGAACAGGACGAGTAATTAGATGCATATGATCAAGATAAGGATGCAACCCTGTCAGTAAACAAAATTATCTTAGGAAAGTTTAGCACATCTTAAGATGCAGAATAAATTTTACTTTGCTAATCGGTCAGTTTCCCAGATGTGGAAAGGTTTGGGGCTGTTCATTACTCACACTAGAGCAGGTTGGGGGACTGGGGATTTGAGGCAAGGACCCCAAATCCCAAAGCTGCCAACGATCTGCAAGCCACATTGACAAGTGGGCCGGGTTGCCCACCTGACATATGACATTATGTGTGGATAGCATTCAGTGCTGAATGCAAGCCAGGCAAGTTAGTGAAGCAGTAGCCTTTGGGCAGAACTACATGTTACATGCAAATGTGTGCACCAAACCACAATGTTTGCTGCTTCAACGGGGGGGAAAGCAGGTGCTGTTGAGAAGCTTGATACTGGTAATCCAGAATGGAGAAGCAGTGGGAAGAGATGCTTAACCCTTCTGATACTTGTTGTTTTTCTTCTGAAACACTCATCACCTCTTCCATGGGTGCTTGCCCACTTCTGTGGGGTTCCTGGTGCCTGTTTGCAAAATGTAAAGACATATTTGGAACCTGATGGGAGAAAAAGCAGCATAGCCGGGGAGAGGAATTGCTAGAGAAATGTAGCATGCATAGGAAAGGGTTAAGCATCTCTGCTCAAAATTGCTCCCCTCCAAAATGCTTTTTGATAAAAGCAGCAGCCATCATTATTCATATGTAACATGTAGCTCTGCCATTCTCTTTCATATAAACAATGCAGTCTCGATTGAGAATTGCTTTAGGTGATGGATCAATTCTATTGACACGCCTTGCTATTCCTGAGTTGCAAAGTTGTCAGGTCACAACTGAAAGAAGGATCCTGTAGCTTTGAAAATTAGGTTCTGTGGCTGATGCAGAGCTGATCTCCCCATCACCAAGCAGTGCTCAAGAAGAACGGAGGAAGCTGAAGAGATTGACCCACTTGGTTTGAGAGCTGAAGAGATTGACCCACTTGGTTTGAGCCCCATATGATTGCAAGCACAAACAGAAAATATGCACTGCTGACATTTGGGCCTAAGCTAGCTAGCTTTATTGAATGGAGGGCAGCAAAGTATTGTGTCTCCTTTGCCATTTGACCTCCCCCTTGTTCCTTATTTGGTGGTGAAGGGGGGGGGGAGAGAAGGCATGTAGCATCCATGTTTGTACAAGTCTTTGCTGCTGGTCTTTGAAAGGTACAGGCCCCTTCTCCAGGTTGAAACCCTTTCTTGTTCGGCAGCTGGCTAATTTTTGAAAAGCTTCAATTTCTGGGGTGGGGTGGGGGAACCTACCCCCTTCAATTCCATTTAATCTAGATATTGGGCAGTGGGGCAATGAGTTTTTTTCCTGGTTATGCTGCTTAAGTTATTTTCTCTGAAGTTAGTGAAGGCTATAGGCATCACACTCTCAATGAAGACAGCAATACATTGCACAGAGAATGTAATAACTTGCTTTCTTATTAGCCACATTCAACGTTTTTCAATTAGCATCAGATTGGAATGCATACTTAGGGTGGGGGGGGACCAGTCTGGGTGGTGGTGATATGAGGGGTTGGTATCTTTCCCAAACTGCCATATTGCTAAATTATATTCCTGTTCTAATTTGCTGAGTCAGTGATCTGGAAAAGGGGAAAGGGGAAAGTCCATCTCTCCTAAAGAGACCCAAAGTGGGATTCCACAGTGCATATTAGGCTGCTGTGTTTTCCCTCATTTTCTTTGCGTTATGGGGGAAGTTAAATGACACAGCGAACCTGTGGAAGGCTTTATAGCTTGGTTTATCCTTTTTTATTTTGTTCTCTTGCTGACTGGGAAATGGGAATAAATGAAACCGCTTTCAAATTATATGATGGGACTTGCTCCATTTACAGCAAGTCTACTCTAATTTTGGGAGAGTTAGGACTAGCATCTCCCAAGCAGTGGCAGGCGTATTCTGAGCTAAAATTAATTGCTACTGGTTTATATCAGATAAATGAAAATAATGTAAGGAGAAACCTGCTCAGTCTTTGATATCTCTAATGCTGCAATCCTGTGTACGCTTTCCTGGGAGCAAGCCCCAGTGAACACAGTGGGACTGACGTTGGAGAGAGCATGCATAGGAGATAGGAGGCTGCATAAGTAGATAGAAACTACTTTATATATATATTAATGGTTAGTGTGAATAGGAAATAAAATTTTTGACCTTCATTTGAAGTTAATTTTGTCAGAATCCTTTTTTTTTAAAAAAAAAAAAAGAAAGAAAGAAAGGGGGGGGTCCCGCAATAATTTCAGTTGTCCTGTTCGATAATGGAACATGGTGCGTAGGCCACTTGGATGCTGAGAAAGATAACATACAGATAGGTGGCAAAGTAGGCTTACATTTAAGGATCTCCTGCAACATAGTTTTGTAAACTTCTTCAAAGGTATTGTTGATCATCTCTGTACTTCATTGATTCATAAAATTCTAGCATTGGAAGGGAACTTGAGGGTCATCTAGTCCAATCCTCTGCAATGCAGGGCTCTTTTGCCCAATGTGGGGCTCAAACCCAGGACCCTGAGATTAAGAGTCACATGCTCTACCAACTGAGCCATGCTAGGGTCGCTTATCCCTTCTGTCTCTTGCACTTCCCTTGAGGAGCTCATCTTGGTGCAGGTGGTCTCTCCCCCCCCCCCCATCCTCTCAGCAAGCCTGTGATGTAGTTTAGACTGTGTGGTAGAAAGCGACCTGTACAGTCACGGCCTGATCTCGCTGGCTGTCTCACTCAACACCGAGAGCTGCATTTGCCACACAAATCCTGGATCACTAACAAGCAACATTTGTTTTAGCCAGACCAATTTAACTGGAAAGTTTGTTCTATCTAAAATGCCTTGCACAGCCCTCTTCCCCTTTCTATAATAGTCCACAGGTCTGTGAACAAAGGCATAGTAGAATTGTGTCTAGACTCCTTTCAGTATTAATAATATCATCTGTGCAGGATTATGTAATCTGCAGTCACACACAGCCCACTGCAGGATTTCCACCCTGCTTACTTAACATGAGTGACAAACACATTCTGATGTCTCACCATCTTTCAGTCGTTGTCACCTTAGCAGACTTCCTGAGTCCCACACAACTTGTTATCCTACAGGCAGCAAAAATATTCTTCTCCCACTCGAGCTGGTGAAATTCCCTACTGCTGAACAATTTGCTCTGGAGCAATATCAGCCATTGATTTGTTTTCTGCCATCCTCTGCTCCTTTGGGTGGAAGGAAGGGATAGAAGTTAAATAACTAAAATTGGGTAATTTCTCCAATTCCTGCTTCCCAGTCCCCAAAACACAAGCCCTCCAAGATAAATCAGACCAAGGTCCATCTAACCCAACAGTGTTTTGAATAAGATGCAGGCCAATGCCTTTGAAACACCACAAGCAGGGCATCAAAGGTACTCAAAGCATCTGTTAACTTGATAGATAGACTGCAGTTGTATGTGGAGGCTGTCATTTATGCCTATTCATGCCAAGTAAATACTCTGTTTCAAAAGCCAGCTTGCAGGGATGTTGCATGTTTCTGTACAGATCATTGATGTTAGTATGACTAAAAGGTAAAGGGACCCCTGACACAGCTGCAGAGGAATCTGGGGTTGCGGTGCTCATCTCGCTTTACTGGCCGAGGGAGCCAATGTTTGTCCACAGAGAGTTTTTCCGGGTCATGACTAAGCCGCTTCTAGCGAACCAGAGCAGTGCACGGAAACGCCGTTTACCTTCCCGCCGGAGCGGTACCTATTTATCTACTTGCACTTTTTTGGTGTGCTTTCGAACTGCTAGGTTGGCAGGAGCAGGGACCGAGCAACAGGAGCTCACCCTGTTGTGGGGATTCGAACCGCTGACCTTCCGATTGGCAAACCCTAGGCTTTGTGGTTTAGCTAGCACAATGCAAAAAGATAAAAAGTGTGCTGCCCTATGAATTAAATTTGGCATTTGCATCTGTATCCATGCTGAAGAAGCCTAGCCGGTACCCCCCCCCCCCCCCCGTTCCTCCTGCCTCCTTTTCTAACCCTGGAGACGTGGGCTTTGGTGATTGTTCCGATTTCCACAGCTCTCCAGCTGAGCCCCCCCCCCCATATTAATATACAAGGGTGGTTTAGGGGCAGGCTCATGGGCAGCAAGAAGGAAATCAGCCCTGCTCTGCCAGTAGACATGGGAACAGCTGCCCAGCCCATTTGCATCTGACATCCGGAACAGCGGAAGGAGCAGGGGAGTCAGCTGTGCTGCATCTGGAACACTGAGAGGACAAATAGAACAATTGCAGAGGACCTGCTCCAGATCATTTTAAATATCCTTTCAGAAATTGCCTTCTCTAAGACCCGCTTTGCTGTTTCTCATGGACTCTCCAAATTTGTGAGGCAAGCCTGTGAAGGTTAAAAAGTGATTATTTCCCAGTACTCACTCTCTCTCTCTCTCTCTCTCTCTCTCTCTCTCTCTCTCTCTCTGTGTGTGTGTGTGTGTGTGTGTTTCAGTGACAGGTCAGGGTCAGGTCAGGTGCCCCATGATATTCTTGTAAAGAAGCTGGTAAAATGCGGACTTGACTATGCTACCACTCAGTGGATTTGTAACTGGCTGACTGACCGAACCCAAAGGGTGCTCATCAATGGTTCCTCTTCATCCTGGAGAAGAGTGACTAGCGGGGTGCCACAGGGTTCTGTCTTGGGCCCGGTCTTATTCAACATCTTTATCAACGACTTGGATGATGGACTCAAGGGCATCCTGATCAAATTTGCAGATGACACCAAACTGGGAGGGGTGGCTAACACCCCAGAGGACAGGATCACACTTCAAAATGACCTTGACAGATTAGAGAACTGGGCCAAAACAAACAAGATGAACTTTAACAGGGAGAAATGTAAAGTATTGCACTTGGGCAAAAAAAATGAGAGGCACAAATACAAGATGGGTGACACCTGGCTTGAGAGCAGTACATGTGAAAAGGATCTAGGAGTCTTGGTTGACCACAAACCTGACATGAGCCAACAGTGTGACACGGCAGCTAAAAAGCCAATGCAATTCTGGGCTGCATCAATAGGAGTATAGCATCTAGATCAAGGGAAGTAATAGTGCCACTGTATTCTGCTCTGGTCAGACCTCACCTGGAGTACTGTGTCCAGTTCTGGGCACCACAGTTCAAGAAGGACACTGACAAACTGGAACGTGTCCAGAGGAGGGCAACCAAAATGGTCAAAGGCCTGGAAACGATGCCTTATGAGGAACGGCTAAGGGAGCTGGGCATGTTTAGCCTGGAGAAGAGGAGGTTAAGGGGTGATATGATAGCCATGTTCAAATATATAAAAGGATGTCACATAGAGGAGGGAGAAAGGTTGTTTTCTGCTGCTCCAGAGAAGCGGACACGGAGCAATGGTTCCAAACTACAAGAAAGAAGATTCCACCTAAACATTAGGACGAACTTCCTGACAGTAAGAGCTGTTCGACAGTGGAATTTGCTGCCAAGGAGTGTGGTGGAGTCTCCTTCTTTGGAGGTCTTTAAGCAGAGGCTTGACAACCATATGTCAGGAGTGCTCTGATGGTGTTTCCTGCTTGGCAGGGGGTTGGACTCAATGGCCCTTGTGGTCTCTTCCAGCTCTATGATTCTATGATTCTAGGGTAACCCAGCAGGCACGGGAAACCTGGCTCATTGTCAAAGAGTTGTGTTCCAACAGCAAACTTGAACCTAAGAGCTCCTCACAGCAGGAAATGCTCCTGAAGAACTCATAATGGCTCATCTTAGTGAGAAATAAGCATCCTTTTCTGTCCCTTCAGGTTCATCAGCTGGTAAATGCCAACAACTTGCAGGATTCGAATAGCAACCATTGTGGGGCAAAGCTGTTGATTCAGAATCAGAATCATTCATAAATATCACTTGTGTTTCTCTGACGAGGGGCACCTTTAATAAGTGCAACCAAAATGTTGGCTTTTGGACAATCGGTTTCCTAAGAGGAATGTTACACTAGATAATAGGTTTAGGCTGTGATCCAGAACATGCTTACTTAGGAGTTTGGTCCCAGATGAATTCAGTAGAAATGACTTCCAAGTACAGATGTGTAAGACCAGGCCACAAGTTTATCAGGCCCAAGCTAGCTGTTATGAAATATCTGCATGTTTGATTGCATGGATCAATGATTGATTCCCTGGTGCTTTGGCAGTCTTTCAGGACGGAGACAAACATAATGTGTGGCAGAAATGTTTTCAATGGCACATTTGATACACTTCTTTTCAGGACAGCAAAAGCTTGTTCAGACCATTTCCACTACACTTACCCTGCCTGCCTCCATCATTTTTTATTCTTTGAAATGACACATAAAGGCAGTGCCCACTGCTCCAAGTGGCAATTCCCAGATACTCCATTAATGGCATGTGCAAGTGGTATGTTTTACCACTTCAAGAACATTCATAAAACGCATATTTTAAAGGTGTTACTAAAACAGTTGCTATCTTTTGGAATAATAAAGACAGAGGAATGAATAAAATGTCACTTTCAAAACTATGTATCAGTTTTGGAAGTGGTATTTTATTCATTCCTCTGTCTTTATTATTTCAAAAGATAGTGTTTTTTATAAAGTAGAAAAGCAAGATGGCAATGATTAAAAGGGAAGGGAAGCCCAGTTGGTATTTTCTTTAGCATTTTTGTATGATAAGTTATTTTATTGCAAGTTGCTCTGGACTAAGACATATTTTGAGTTCTACTGCCTAGTCTACACGACCTTTTTAGTCAGAGGACACTGACCAGCAATATTAAGAAGACCTGAAGCAGCAATATGAAGCCTTAAGGAGGGATGGATAAATCCTTCCCTTTGCCATCAGTCATGGAGGAAATGGTGCTGTGTTTAAAAAGTCAACAATGAGTCCCTTTATATTATGGCTTTTTAAAGTTCTCAGGCTGTTAAAAACCATCACATGGCTGGACAGGTTGGTGGCAATTTCCTCGGCTTTCACCTCCTTTGTGTCTGAAAAACAAGCGAGCCAATAAAATACTAAATTGTGTTGCCAGCCTTGCATTGGGAAGGAGAGATGCTTCCCACACAAGGCTTATCAAAGTTTCTGTATAGCTCTAGCCTCTATAGTTTTATACCCAGAGACATAAAATGGACACATCAAAATAACATGCCAAATAGCTGGAAGGTAAATATCTCAATAACAGAAAATATTACAGTGCTCCTGGAAGATACTCATGCTTTGGCCAGAGAGAAGGAATTATACCATTGTGAAACGGCCACAGATAATGCCTCCTCCCTCCCTAACCCTAACCCGCCCCATCTTTGAGATGCGTCCTGAGCAACCAATGAAACCAAACCTCAACAACAGCAACCAAGCACATTCCTGGAGGCTTTGGTAATTAAATGAGCAAAGCTTTTCATTCCAGCAGACCCCATTCTCCTGTTAGCTTTGTTCAAGAAATTTTGATCTCCCTCCCTCCCTCCTTCCCTCCTTCCTTCCTTCCTTCCTTCCTTCCTTCCTTCCTTCCTTCCTTCCTTTCTTTCTTTCTCCTGGCTTGTTTACAGTAGCAGGAAAGGTTGCATGCCACAGCATGGTGAAGTCAATTTTAAAAGATAGGTAGTGCTGTCCTACCACTCTTCCTTCCAGATTGTGAAGTTGCAACTCTTTATTGCCCCACTTTGGGGGAGATTAATGTGCATCCCTGAAGCTCTCTATTATAGGGGTAAGGATATGTATGCATCTGACTGACAAAGTAACAAGCACAATAAACATGCACAAGTATCTCCTGAGTGTGTAACTGCCAGCCACGAGTCCCTTCATCACAATATGCATTTGCTGTGCTATTGGAATGGTCAGTAGGGAATCGGAAGTTTATTCTTAGTGGACTCTGCATGACATGAGGCCAGTGATCAGTGAGGACTTATTTCTGTGTTCATATAAAGAGACTTCAGACCACTTTCTCCCCACTCCCTGCCCAAAAGTACCATTTGAAAGTATGAAAAGAGCAGTTTGCCGCTTCTTTAGGCTGTATACAGCAAAAGCATTTGGCCAAAGGGCCAAAAGGTTTCACAAGAGACTACTGGGTACCATGAAGAATTGCAAATAGAGAAGATGTGAAGTTGTAAATATGTCTTTTGCAGGAGCAGAAAGTTGGAAAAATAGGTTTGGGAGGGGAGGACACCGTAATTGGAATTACAAATATGTAATGGTGTAAGGTTAGTGTTGAAGAACAGCCACACTGGAGCTGAATGGCAGGGCATTGTGTGTGGTGTAATGTTCTGGACTTTCCTTAAAAGGCGCAAAGCTGCTGACTCTGCCCGGGGCTTGTTCTTCTCTTCCCTGCTCATCATGTGTCCCTGTTCTGTTCTCTTCTGTCTCTGCAGAAAGTGATGCTTCCTACAGGCGCTGCATTCCGGTGGTTTCAGTAGGAACAAGAATCCCAAAGCTCTGTCATCCAGTGCAATGTCACTGCTTGCTTGTGTTGTCTCAGGCAAGGCCTTTTTTGGGCGGAAATGAATGGATGCGCCTGTGTCTCCTTTAGAACCAAAAAAATTTTCTCGCAGATTTCATTCCTGTTTTTATATTTTTTTTGGCATTTGTTTAACATCTTCGAGTACTAGTAAAAAACAAACATTAACTGCTTTTCAAATAATTTTTTAAAAGAATCCATAAAGTAACAAGACATTATAGAGTATGGACAATCAATTTATTTTCCTGTGTTTTGGTGTTGATGTTGTTTATGTGTGGAAGATGCAGTTTTTGTGTAGAGAATGTAAATTTACAGTAACCTTTTAAATCTAGTTACTAATAAGCACTACTGTAATTAGCACAGCTGTTTATTCATTCATATTTTTGTTTGATTAATTTCCATCATTAAAGAAAAATAGTGTGGCTAGTTTCTAGAATCGCTCAACTTCATGTTTATAAATGAGAATATGTTTAAAATAAGGTAGTTTCTCTTTCCCTAACATACACATAAGATTAAGGTTTAATCAGCAAAATGTTTGGTATGAAAAAGTGGAAATGTACTGCAAAACTGGCAAGTTTTTAAAGCAAAGCAAAATAATAATTAAGTTTAGACCAAGAAGAACTGCACACTAGAATAAACCTGGAATTAACTGCAATTATTCTCTTTTAGAAAAACATTACTGGAATTCAGATATAAAGCTATTGCAGAACCCGTGTTGGAAACATATATGAGTCTTTTTCTTCTGTTCAAAGCCCTTGTTTCCCTGCTTTCTGACCATCACTAACTGAAAGGCTGTTTGTAATGTTCTAGCGATTCAGGCTGTTTTGTGAATAAAAATGAAAGCATGTTTTGTGTCATGGTTTACATTTCCATTATTCTGTCTGTTTTGGTTGCATGCAGGGGGGCTTTGTTTATGTTTCGATTGCCATGGGGGGGCAATACTAAGGCAAAACAAAAATGGCCTCTTTTAGATATGTTGGGTTTCCTCCACACACACAGTATTTTCCAGTGTTTGCCATTCAGGTGGTTTAAATTAAGGCAGCTGGTTATTTTTAAGGCTGCAACTCTAACCTTACTTTAAAGGTAAAGGGACCCCTGACCATTAGGTCCAGTCATGACCAACTCTGGGGTTGCGGTGCTCATCTCGCTGGGAGTAAACTCCATTGAATGCAGTAGGATTTACTTCCAGGCAGGCATGAACGTATGATCTCCCAAGTCATATGGAGAGCAGGCCCATTGATTTTATTGGGTGTGCTCTGAGTAGTACTGACATTAGAGATCACACCAAGGGTTCTTGTTTGTTCATGTTTTCTTTTAAATAACTCCCCCCCCCAAAGAAATGAAACAGTGAGACCTTTCCCTTTGCAAGCAGCATTGGGTTACTAGCTAGCTGAACATGTTCCGCAAATATATGGGTATGGGATCTGGATTTATTTATCAACTCAAACAAACATCTGATAAGTTGAAAGGTCATCAATTTTCAGAACAATTAGAAATCAACATAGCATTCATGTTTCCAAATTTATAGGGATATTATCTGTCTTAGGCCACCAAATCGTTTTTGCCTTAAGCAAATGAGTTGCAAGTGGCTCTAGAGCAGAGATAGCCAACACTGCGCCCGTCAGATAGTGTTGGACTACAATCCCATCAGCTCCAGCCACCTTGGCCAGTGGTCAAGAATGATGAAAGTCAATGGAACTTACATCATCTTTAGCCATTTTTTTTGGGGGGGGGTGGCTGATGGGAACTATAGTGCTACAACATCTGAAGTGCACCGTGTTGGCTACCCCAGCTTCAGGGGGTTATACACAATTGTTTCCCTCCATATATGGAAAGCTCACTGATCCTTTGGAGGCTTCCATGCATTTTCACTGAATTCCCCTTTCTCCCACAGCTCCCTAGGCCACCTCCCATGTTTTTCCAAAGTTTCTCTCTCTCCCCCCCCCACCTCCCCATAGAAGATGGGAAGGGGTGTGCAGAGGACAAAAATGTTTCTTATCAACAAAGACGCACAACTGGATGCAGCCCGGAAGAAATTAAATATTGGTTTATTTAGGGCTGTCAGTTACTGCAAACAAGGAGCAGGATTTGGAAATAGTCTTTCTCGCATAGCTGCTGTCACTGAGTTCCTTGATATCTTAGGCTTACCTCTGTTTTGCATAAGGCAAGACAATCTCATTAACATAAAACAGTAACAACACTTTTGTCAATAAAAATATTAGGTGAGTGCTTAAAAGAGAGGGTTTATTTTATTTCTTAAGTGACTACACCAAGGAAGCAAACTTGTTCCGATATTGCCATTCAGTCGCTGCAAATATATTGTGAATTCGTGCAATTCAAGGAAATCGAAAGTATAAATTGATTTGGAAACATAAGGATGGAAGAAGGCAAATTCTGTATCCCAGGACCACCAAGAATACGCCATACTTTTGAGCTATAGCACCACTTGCACTTTCCTCTTGCTTCACGGTCTTACAGAAACAAGTTGTAATTTACTACTAGCAACACAAAATAAGAAAATACAAGGAAAACCGAATTCCAGGTGAGCATGGACTAGGTTCCTCCCAACCCTGCTTGCCACAAACCACTTCGTTTGACTCAAATGGGCATCTCACCATCCTGTGGAAGTAAAGGTAAAGGTACCCCTGCCCGTACAGGCCAGTCTTGACAGACTCTGGGGTTGTGCGCCCATCTCACTTAAGAGGCCAGGGGCCAGCGCTGTCCGGAGACACTTCCGGGTCACGTGGCCAGCGTGACATCGCTGCTCTGGCGAGCCAGAGCCGCACACGGAAACGCCGTTTACCTTCCCGCTGGTAAGCGGTCCCTATTTATCTACTTGCACCCGGAGGTGCTTTCGAACTGCTAGGTTGGCAGGCGCTGGGACCGAGCAGCGGGAGCGCACCCCGCCGCAGGGATTCGAACCGCCGACCTTTCGATCGGCAAGTCCTAGGCACTGAGGCTTTAACCCACAGCGCCACCTGCGTCCCTCTTTCCTGTGGAAGTACTGTACCTCAAAAACAAAATGTGGACTTAAAGCCACGAAGATCGGCTGGAGATTGGGGGAGGGGGGCAGCAGAAATATGTGGTGAATTTTTGGAAGTCTGTTGCTTCCTGGGGTCTGCTGGTGCCAGGATTAGCAAAAAACAGAATATGTTATGAAGCAAAGGCATGCAGCTTTCAGAATTCTCATTTTCTTGACACAGAATTTGTAGTGCCTTAAGTGCACGTATTTTTAGTGCATGTAGTTTGCATTTTTTTACCACAGAAATGCACACAGCTCTGTTAGGTACAGAGTTGATCAGGATCACAGACTTTAAAGGAATAGGTACTCTTTTAGAGGTCTTGCAATGTCATAGAAAATAAGCACCGTTTCTGATCACACAATGGACATCCTGGAACACTGCAGATGAGAGATGTTCTATGATCGGGAAAACCACAGCACACAGCTTTCAGACACAATGGGCAAGCAGACATCGCCGTAATCCTAGACCTTCAACTGCTTAGAACAGGCAAGATAACACTGCGGCCTCTGAATAAGATGATGGTAGAATGTGGCTGTTGGCATTAGAGGGGCAGCTGGGTGGCCAAACCTCGACCCACAGATTTCTGTTTTAATAGCAGATAAACTACAGTGGTGTGAGCAGTTTTTCATGCCACAGAGAGAACAGTTGCGTTTCTGTGATGCTTTCACAGAGGTTGCCATTAGAATGCTTGTGATGCAGACTAAAATTCAGTTACCCATTCTATACCCACAGCATCTTGAAAATGAATCCTCCCCTTGAAAACTATACAAAATGATGCTGGAAAAGAATTCCAAATTGCATTGAGCACTTGTCGTAGATAGAAATTGCTGACTTCTCAGCAATATTCCATGGAATCTGTAATGAAGAGTAGTGTATAAATCTTTACAAAATATATTTGCTGGCAATGCTCATGGTGTTCTCTGCTAAACAATTATGTGGGAAATGTTTCCTACTCAGAAGTCAGTGCTGACACAGTTTATACCACCACTTCCTTCCTGTGCTAGGCCTACATACACACTCAACTAATGCAAATTCGGCCCAAGAGCATGTTTCAATTTACTATCATCATCATTTAAATTTGTGTTTAAATTCTTGTCTGATGCTAACCACACTGGAAACCTGCTTTCCACCAGTTCAGACTATTTGCTCATCTAACTGCTCCAGGGATGCGGGGCAGAGGCCTTTCATGACACAGGCTACCTGAATCTTTTAACTGGTAACCTTAGATCAGTGTTTCCCAAAGTGGGCGCTACTGCCCCCTGAGGGGCTATGGAATGATCTAGAGGGGCAGCAGTAGCCTCAGGTTCAGTTGGGGGGCGTTGAATAAAAATAAGGGGGCGGGGGAAGCATAAAGAAGAGAAGAGAAGAAAATTTCAAAAAAACGTTCATACACATTCCTCTGTCGTATAATGACGTCGACTGCCAGGTTGGGCGCTGCTGCAGGACGGTGACAAGGCCTCCCCTGGATCCGATGGTCCTGCTGGAGGCGAGGGGTTTTCCTGGGCTTGGGTGAACCCTGTGTGTAATGCAAATGTTAATATGGTTGGTTTTAATAAATAAGTTTAAAAATCCAAGCTTCAGGGTGTCATATTTACAACAACATTTTCTTTATTATGTTGTAGGATGTAGGTAGAAACAGAGATACATAAAAGAACGCAAATTTGTCACAGCATCTTTCTGTTTGTTCACTTAAAGAAGGTAGATTTCCAGGGGGTGCAAAGTAAAAAAAAAAAAAAAATATTGGAAAAGGGGTCAAATAAGTTAGGGAACCTCTGCCCTAGAAGAATGAACCTAGGACTTTCTGGATGAAAAGCAGCAGCTGTAACATTGAGCTGCAGCCTCTAGTCACGACTCAAAACCTGGATGCATGTTAAGGGAGAGTTAACATCCCTGGCAAAAAAATGTGGCGCTTGATGCTTCTCCCTTTCATCTTGGGAGAATCAACAGCAGGGCTGGGTGTTCAACTGGGTCCTTATTGCTGTTGCTGCTTTGTTATTATTTACGTAGGCTCTGGAATGATTGACAGGCATGGCTGCCATTTAGCTAATTCATTGATTAATGTAACTTAATGCCTACGCAGTCTGTCCAGCAAGCCCTCTGGCAGCTGGGATTCTGAAATGACAAGACATCCATACAAGCCCCACTAAAATCACAAATGTATTTGGTGTTATATGGCTATGACGCTTACTTGGGGGCTTTACTTGACTCAAGCACTTGAGGAATCCCTGCAACAAAGCGTTCAGTTCCTGCTTGAAAGAGAGGTTGGCTATGGGATTCTGCAAGCAAGTCCCAGGGCCAGTTTTGCTGTGCCACACAGAGCAATAAACTCATGGAGACAAGGAATCACAAAGGTGGCACAAGTGGTGGCATTTGTATGGAAGGTGCAGAGTGAATCTCTTGTTGCATAATCCATGGAAATCAGACAGTATGTTCTACTGCAACAAAATAAAAAATATGCCATGTCCCTACTAGTGGCTTGCCATGATGGGAGCAGTGGCTATTTTCCCATAGTCCCTGAAAGTGTAATGTACTCGGAGCAATTCAGGGATGAAATGCAATATGTGCTCAAGTGTTGACAATTCCAGAGGTGACGTTCCAAAGCCAAGCCGATTTTCATGGGTGCTCTTATCTTTCTCAAACAGCTCAAACTGGCCTAGCCAAGAGAGTAAAAATTTGCCATATTGGGGAAGGGATTTCTCCTCGCAGGGGCTATCCACTTCTGCTCCTCACAACCAGCCAGCACACTCTTTTGAGTACACAACATCATGAATGTATTACTACTAGTTTAATGGCAAAATAAAGTGCCTTATTTCATTCTGCAGCTTTGAGAAAGAGTGGGGTGAGAAGCATGAAGCCTACATGCACAGTTGCTACAACTGGTGGGTTGTGCTATTCCTAATAACAAGGCCAGTGGAAGTGATGACATTCCAGCTGAACTACTTAAAATTCTGAAAGATGATGCTGTAAGGTGCTATCAAGTTTGGCTTAAGCAGTATGTGGACCGAGAACTCGCAGAAGTGCAAGCTGGATTTCAAAGGGGCAGAGGAACCAGAGACCAAATTGCAAACATGCGCTGGATTATGAAGAAAGCTAGAGAGTTCCAGAAAGACATCTACTTCTGCTTCATTGACTATGCAAAAGCCTTTGACTGTGTCGACCACAGCAAACTATGGCAAGTTCTTAAAGAAATGGGAGTGCCTGATCACCTCATCTGTCTCCTGAGAAATCTCTATGTGGGACAAGAAGCTACAGTTAGAACTGGATATGGAATAACTGATTGGTTCAAAATTTGGTATGGAGTATGACAAGGCTGTATATTGTCTCCCTGCTTATTTAACTTATATGCAGAATTCATCATGCAAAAGGCAGGACTGGATGAATCCCAAGCAGGAATTAAGATTGCCGGAAGAATATCAACAACCTCAGATATGCAGATGGCACAACTTTGATGGCAGAAAGTGAGGAGAAATTAAAGAACCTCTTAATGAGGGTGAAAGAGGAGAGCGCAAAATATGGTCTGAAGCTCAACATCAAAAAAACAAAGATCATAGCTACTGGTCCCATCACCTCCTGGCAAATAGAAGGGGAAGAAATGGAGGCAGTGAGAGATTTTACTTTCTTGGGCTCCATGATCACTGCAGATGGTAACAACAGTCACAAAATTAAAAGACGACTGCTTCTTGGGAGAAAAGTGATGACAAACCTAGACAACATCTTAAAAAGCAGAGACATCACCTTGCCGACAAAGGTCCATATAGTTAAAGCTATGGTTTTCCCAGTAGTGATGTATGGAAGTGAGAGCCTGACCATCAAGAAGGCTGATCGCCGAAGAATTGATGCTTTTGAATTATGGTGCTGGAGGAGACTCTTGAGAGTCCCATGGACTGCAAGAAGCTCAAATCTCTCCATTCTGGAGGAAATCAGCCCTGAGTGCTCACTGGAAGGACAGATTGTGAAGCTTGGGCTCCAATACTTTGGCCACCTCATGAGAAGAGAAGACTCCCTGGAAAAGACCCTGATGTTGGGAAAGATGGAGGGCACAAGGAGAAGGGGACGACAGAGGACGAGATGGTTGGACAGTGTTCTCAAAGCTACTGACATGAGTTTGACCAAACATGGGGGGCAGTGGAAGACAGGGGTGCCTGGTGTGCTCTGGTCCATGGTGTCACGAAGAGTTGGACGTGACTAAACAACAACAACAACAACACACACAAACACAAACATTCCGGTGAACCAATTTAAACTAAGCTGTTTCCCATGCCTCAATATTTATTTTGTAGATTGCCTTGAAATCTAGCATGGTGGTATATTAATATTTTTAACAAGCCAATAGAGGAATGCTGGAAAATATTGAACAGCAGACTCTTAGAGAGCCTATCTAAGCACAGTGGCTTTGTGGAAGTTCAACTGAAATGGCAGCTTTCCAAGTCATAGTCTCCGTATGTGACCTCAAGATGTGGGTGCATATCTAATCTCAGACATACACTCAGCCCCCTAGCAACTGTATTTTTGCACTATCTGCAGCTTCCGAGATGGGTGCAAAGGCAGCCCCACATACAGCATACTGTAGGTGATCAAAGCATGGCAAGGCTCTCTCTGTACAGAAATGGGTAATGGGCATTTTGAACTGCTGAGATCATTTTGGTTTATTGTGACAGCAATGGACCTGAAGCACCTCAAAGTACTTACTTGCTCCTTCTGAGCTGGTACACAACCCAATTTCCAGACATTAGAACTACCTATCCACAGGGTCTCTGCCCTTTCAGGATTTTCAAGTTCCAATCCCAGTTTGTTAGCCCTCATCCAGTTTATGACTGCATCCAGACACCAGTTTAGGACATGCACACCCTGTCCTGATTCAGATATGACAAAGAAATGAAACTGGATATCATCAGCATAGTGGTGACACCTTGCCCCAGATCTGCTAATGACTGCCCCCAGTAGCTTCATATAGATACAATATTATTTCAGACAAAATCATGCCTTGTGGCACTCCACAGATCAACTGTCAGGGGGTGAAGGCACCGTAACCCAATGCTACATTCTGGAACATTCCCCTTAAGTAGGAGTGAAACCACTATAAAATGGTGCCATCAATCTACAGCTGTTGGAGACCGTCTAGGAGGATACCACGGCCAACAATATACTGGTATGTGATACCACTGAGCAACCCAGAAGAATCAACAGGGTCACAATCTCCTTGTCCCTCTCCTGAAGATCATCAGGACAGTAAAGGTTGTTTCTGTCCCCAAACTGAAATGGGTCAAGACCATCAATTTCATTGAAGAGTGTATGCAGCTGAATTGCCACCAAACTCTCAGTCACCTTACTAAAAAAAAAAAGTGTATTTTGAGCATGCAGTACCTGGCATAGACTTTGGTTCCAGGGTGTTTTCTTCAGAAGTGGCTGCACCACTGCCATTCACCACGCCCTGGATTCACCCAGTCAACCTTCCACTGCCGGCACAAACCAGGCAGGGTGGGATGGTTTGAGAAAGCATGTAGTAGCCATACAGCTGCAATCATCTTGTCCAGATGTAGTTGTAGCCATGTTGATTTCAAGCACTCCTCCCTTTGGGTCCCAGAGGCAGCTGCAAGTGAAAGTGATAGCCTTTGCAAAAGTAAGTGCAATGGGGACAGATGAGCGCAAAGCCACAAATCACTGGGAAGACATCCAAGCCATGCAATAAAGGATGAGCTGCGTCCAGCACTTTGGGCTTGGGAAGCTGCATCGGCAGCATCCCCTGAATGAGAAGGTTATTCCTTCCCAAACAGCCCCCTTTGTGCTTGTTTCTGACAGGGAGAAATTAAAATGAACTCCACTTTCTTAACCCCCTGCCTTAGACCCTCCCACACTCTCTCTTCCCTAATTATTGTCTTTAAAAGCGGAGTGACCTCAACACAGTCACTGTGGCACCTCCAGATGTCCTTTGATGTCCACCCCCAGATGTTATAAACTACAGCTTCCATCATTCCTGACCATTGCCCATGTTGGCTGACGATGATTTAAGGTGGCACCCACAACATCTGGACCTGTGGCTCTTAGGATACTACTTATTTCTTTTTTTATTATTATTTGACATAGTAAAGCAATTTGTTCTTCATAATTACATGGAAGAGAAGAGAAGAGACTGGGGAACTATGGGCAGTGAAGACTGATACAAAGGAAGGCACATTGATCCAGTACATTTAGGGTTTCATAGGTCATCACCAGCATCATGAACCAATTGAATTGTACCTGGACGCAAAGAAAAAGCCTGTGGAGAGGTGTAACAGGTTTCCTGCAACACATACCTGAGTGGCTGCATTTTGGCCAGTGGAAGCTTCTGAACTACATTCAAGGGCAACCCTATATAATATATAGTATTAAATCTGTCATTTTACCAATGCGTGAATAAAACTCACCAGGGTCCTTATCTGAACTTGGTCTGGCAAAACAAAGGCAAGATGAAAGTACTACAAATTCTATAAGAAGATACATAGAACTCAGTACAACTATAATTCTGACTTTTATTTCCATAAGGAACAGCCATGTTAGCCTATTGCAACAAAAATAAGAAGTTCTGTAGCCCCCTTAATGAATAACTGATTTATTGCAATGTATGTTTTTGTGGAGTGAAGACTATGTCCTAAAACTTCAGTGACAAAGAGTGCACTCATCTATTCATAAAAGCTCATTTCACAATAAACCAGTTTGTCTTTAGTATGCCATAAGACTTTCATATCACACTTAGCTGGTAGTAGTAGTTTGGGGTCTTTATACCTTAATCAGAAGGTTTTTGATAGCTGGATGAGAAATAATGATCAGAAAAGACAACATGAAAGTGCTGTAGATTAGCAACTCAGACTTAGTTGAATCTGGCCCACAATTTTTTAACTTCAAATGGCATCAACATTGCCACTCCATTTATATGTATTTTTGCAGCAATTCATTTGCTCCAAGTCTTCTTCTTGCCTCTAGTTGCGCTCTGGGGCAAAAGAAAAGTGGTCCTCTCGTCCTATCTCATGAGAGAGGTTGTTAAGACAAAAGGGAAGGGCAGTATGGACAATGTTTCTTCAGATCAATGAAAGTTGTTACCTTCCTTGTTACCAAGCCGTTTGTGCAGCTGCCCCATGCTAGTTGAACATGAGGCAGGGCAACAAGAGGAGTTTGTTGTTGTTTAGTCATTTAGTCGTGTCCGACTCTTCGTGACCCCATGGACCAGAGCATGTCAGGCACTCCTGTCTTCCACTGCCTCCCGCAGTTTAGTCAAACTCATGCTGGTAGCTTTGAGAACACTGTCCAACCATCTCGTCCTCTGCCATCCCCTTCTCCTTGTGCCCTCCATCTTTGCCAACATCAGGGTCTTTTCCAGGGAGTCTTCTCTTCTCATGAGGTGGCCAAAGTCTTGGAGCCACAGCTTCAGGATCTGTCCTTCCAGTGAGCACTCAGGGCTGATTTCCTTCACAATGGATCGGTTTGACCTTCTTGCAGTCCATGGGACTCTCAAGAGTCTCCAACACCATAATTCAAAAAAGAAACAGATTAGCAACTATCAAAAACTGCCACTGCCATCTCCTCCAAAGGAAACAGACCATTCTGGATGGTTTTATTTGATGTTTTAATGTAGGTTGTAAACCGCTTTGAGATTTTTTCCTTAAAAATATAAAGTGGTATACAAATGAAATGAATCCTAATCCTAATCTCATGGCTGCTTCCACCACTCAGAGAAGAAGTAAAGGTACTAGACACTAGTTAAAGGGGCAAGGAAATTTTCCCAATGAGCAGCAAACCTGTGACATGACGATACCTGGTTTTTTCTTGTATGCAAAGGAGTCTTCCCTACAATCATAAAAATTAAATGTTGTCCTGTCTGCTTAGAGAAAGGCACTAAGGCTCCAGCTTACTCAGTTCAACAAGCAGCAAGAGGATTCATTCTAATTAACATGGATTTAATTACTTCCCCTCCTGTCTGCAGATCTCCCTGCTGCATTGGGCTTTCCATACGCATGATCTTTGCAAATGTTACATCCACCACATGGACACCTGACAGCCTGGGACAGGCACATGTGGCAGGCCTGGTCAGCAGGTGCCATCTTGCTTCCCCAACACGCTAAAGCTCTGACACATAACAAGAGCTCATGCAAAGTTGCTCAGTGATGAGCCTCCAACGGAAAATGATACAGATCAAGCTGCATCCATGATGTGACTTCAAATGGCTGGTAAAAAGGAGCCATTTTCCTCCCTAGAATATCTGGACCACTACTCAGCCCAGTTTGCAGTTTCATATTTAATTTTCTTTTACTGTGACTTTACTTATGGTTTTTTTCATCAGTTTACTTAGACATGCCTATGCCCATTTCCCCTGGATTTTCTAACTATGACCTGAATCTTCTAAGTGTTAAAACAGAATAGGTGGTCAGCTGTTTGGGGGGTGGCTCCCCTTGCATGATCTTGCAGCCCCAAATGGCAAATTTCAAACCAGGCTAACTTACGCTTTGAGCCTGGTTGAGTTTCCTTTGATTGAGGCTCTGTATAACTTCTGTTTAGCGTTTCCAGAGTGTTAAGTATTTCTGGATTATTGTTGCTTTTGCTGCTGTTTTGTAGGGGGCAGCCCATTGGAGCCAGTGCCTGAATAACATGAAGGGGAAAGACAAACAATTCCTCAAGATAATTCCTGCTCAAGATAACACTACCCATCACTTTCACAGAGGAGCCAAGTGTTTCTCAGGAACTGCTATTGTCATGCAGGATGAGGGCTGCCATGTCCCTCCCCCTCCCCCCCCTTTGCCTGCCCACTTCCCTCTGGCTTCATCATCTGCTCACGAGGGCTGCAGCAGATGCTCCGGCATCCTCAGGGCTCCTGCTTTGCTCCCAGACTCTTCCTTTATGATCATGCGGAGAGAAAAAGTGTGACTGGCACAAATTCCTGATAAGCCCAATGGCTTCTAGGAAGAAGCCATTTCCCCTCTCCTCATTAATATTCTGATTACGTGGGATGCATGAAAACCTTGATTCTTCAACATGCACCCTGCAGTTATCCAAGTGTCAGAGGTAGAATGTAGCATATACATAAATTGCCAACTCAAGTCCCAAACTCATCAAAGGAAGCCTTCTGCACAGTCAGGAAAAACGGCTCTCTTCGGAAAAGAGCAGCGGGTGAAAGTAAGGATTTATAATGGTTGGGATATCCATATATTAAAGGCCTCCTATGCCCACAACTCCTGTTAGGGGTTGTTCATTCCAACCCCTTCCTTATATTTGTGATCAATAATATTGGTCTCTTTTCTTTTGTTGGGCCTAATACGCACTTTGTGGCATTGACTTTGTAAAAAAACAACAAACTGCTTTACATTTGCTTTGAGAGTCCATAATTGAGGTTGTCAAAGGATATTTGCCAGAGTAGCATGACAAACTGATTCATATGTAATCTGCATGTGAAGAGGGGAGCAAGAGATGAATTAATGTATACTTACACTTTAGACATGATTGCAAGCAGTAGAATACTGTACATGCTTTGCGTCCCAGATTCAAGTCCAAGCATTGTGCATTAAAAGACGCAAAAGGGCTGAGAGAGCCTGGAGACCTGCCACCGTGTTGTGGTCTAGAGGCAGAAGAGGATTTAGGGGAGCGCAACAGGTGATGCCACAACTATGCTTTAGAATACTTTAGAATTTGGCAGAGTGCCAAAATTTGGCATTGCACAAGCGTCACAGAAATTTGAGTCCCCAAGGGCCACTACTGCAGATGGGATCTCTGGTCTGGGTCAGGATCAGCGCAGTGAGAAAAGAGCCATCTTTTGAGGGAAGGAACTGTATCTCCAGGGGAAAAGAGCTGACATTCAATGAAATTTTAACTCAGAGTAAACTCACTGAAACTAATTGACCTAATTGCAATGGATCTACTCTGGGTCATGGGCATAGCCAAGGGGCGGAGGGGTCAGTTCTGCCCCCCCCCACCAAAAGTCCTGCACCCCGAATAAAAATCCTGGCTGTGCCCATGTTCTGAGTAAAGCTTCACTGAATACCACTCAGGGTTAGGAAAGACCACTGACTGGAGAAGTGGTGCCAGGCAGAGTTGGCAGACCAATGGCCTGAGACAGTTAGGCCTGCCATACATCCGGGATTTTAAAGGCGGAATTGACATCCAGGTGGAATTTCCGAAATGTGGAGCTTTCTCCTGGATCTTAGGCAAGTCAATTGAAAAATCAATTACGGGGGTTTCCTTAAAACAATTTCAGTGGTTTCCTAAAAACAAAAAAAAAGCTCAACAGCTTTTGGGGTGTCCTGGTTTTTACTTTTTGAAATATGACAACTGTAAAGACAGTATGAACCTCAGTTTTTTGTCCCCACATTCTGGAAATCATAGATACACTGCTATTGAACATGAAGGTTCCCTTTAACTATACTAGTTAGCTAATGATAACTGCTTTGAGCAACATTTTGGAGAGGAAAAGTAGAGTGCCAGCCTGTCTGATAAAATAAATATATTTCTCATTCTCCACTTTTACTCAGGGACTTTCTGATGGTCATGGTGTCTTGAGATATTTCTGATCAAATGGAGCCATCAAGGTCCAGGTAGTCTTAGTACCTGGAGCTGATTTTACCTGTATATATTTAGGTAAAGCACTCACATTTTAAAATATGGAAAACGGGCTGATTGAACCTTGAGGCAGGTGTCAACTTCTTGAGGTTTCTTCTTCTTCTAAGAATCAAAACCAAAACAGGAGTGGCCATGCCAGCCATTCATGAGCTTTATACAGATGTTTCTGGCACTCCTTACTTCCTCTCTTACCAGACAACAGACTTCCCAGCCAGCTACAGACCTTACACATCCTCTGAAGGGTTGGGAGGGTTGCTGCATCTACTCACTCTCCCCACCCCACAGGTCCCCACATATATATTTGCAATACAAAGGCTATGCAGGTGGCCATCTGGTTCTTCTTTACTAGCCTCTTTAGTGGCAACTTGCATCTCAGTGAGACACCACAGTGGCTGTTTCCCTGCTGTCACTCAAAAGGACTGGGCTGTTATTTACATGCCAACAAGGTGGAGCTATCACTTTACATAATAAGAAGCTGGATTCTGCAGCAGAGACATAATTTGATTTAAAAGAATGGTGTCCTGGTGGGGGCCATTAGAATAACAGGGCAGGAAAACTGTTGCCCTAGAAGCTTTATGGTTAATCTGCCCCGTTTGATGGTCTCATTTGAAAATGTTAATTTATGTAAATATAAGCATAGTAACAGCTGCCCTTCAACAAGCATTTAGGGTGAACTTTCTCACAGTCCAGATGATTTTTTTAAAAAATATGCCAGTTTTGGATGGTTCAAATCCAGTAAGGATCAACTCTAGCTGAAGGCACTTAATTTGGGTTCATGCATTTGGGGCTTCATGAGGCAAAATATGTTTCTGGACAAGCCTCCTGTGGTCCATTAGCCAGAGGAAGGGTAGAATGCATTGTGTGTCTAGGCTGTGAAAGAAAAACTATCAACACGTGGCTGTAGGCCTCTAGAGTATACTTCTTGTAGGATTGCACGTTAAGGAAGTATGTGAAAAGGATGCAAATTCAAAAATCGAATAGAAAACCAAACTTCAGATTTCGCATCAGATGGCATGCCTGTCAATCCCAGATAGTTATGAGAGAGTTCTCAGTTCTCATATTTGTCTTGCTCCACCATGTCTTAGCAGGTCTTCTTGGGGTCCCTTTCATGGACAGCTCCCTGACCTTCAGCATAATCATTAAAACCGAACACATCCATCCACTCTTCATTTCATCTGGTTAGGCTGGAAGCAGGTCAGCAGGGAGTAGAATGACTTCCTATAGTGGCTGTCATGCCTCCTATTTTGCAGCTTTCTATTTGGGGGACTGCTTAAAGTCTGGCTTTAAAGAAAAAGCAACCCTAAGCAGGGGGAGAGCAGGAGGGTCCTTGAAGTTCAATGGTTAGGTCACCTGGCCAAAGTGTTCCCCACTGTGGTGAGCTGGACTGTATTCAAAATGAAAATCTGCCTCTCCTTTTGTTCTCTATTTGATGATGCATGTCCTCTTTTTGGTGATGCAAAAGTGGCCACCTTTGGGAAATGAAACATTCTTGAAGGCTTCCATTAGCCAGATTTAGATGCTCACCATCTTCCATAGTTCTTTGAGGAACCATGAAGAATTAAAAATAAAATTAACGAAACAACAAGAGAAATGGAATATATCTCCTAATTCAGGGATCTCTAGGACATGTAGTCAGGGGACACTCCTAGCTTCCTCTGGTTATTCTAATCAGCTTCTACTGATTCAAACTTAGTTTATTTGAGCAAACAAAGAGATCTGCTAGACTAGAAAGCAATTTTACAGTATGTGTGGAAACAACAGCTTTGTTAATCTAGCACAGCCCTTCTCACTTTGGGTTCCCAGATGATTTTGGACTACCACTCCTGTCATCCACGGCCAGCAGGAGCAGCAGTCATGAATGATGGGAACCCAAAGTTGAGAAAGCTTGGTCTAGCATCTCTGACTGCTGTATCCAAGAGAAACTGAGATTTGAACTCTTGATCAGTCCAGCCTATATATCTATGTAAAGTTAAATAGAAGTGTCCTGAACTTAAAGAGGCTCCAGGTAAAAGAAGACCTCTGCAACAGAGGCGTAGTAGCAACCCTTGGTGGCACCTGGGGCAGACTAGTTGTTGAGCTTTTTCTGGGAAATCAAAGTTGTTGATTTCAGGGATGTCAAAATGCCCAGCAATCACCCACCTGCTGCCAAGAATCCCAACCCCTGAAGCACAGCAGCCACCGTGCTGCCGTACAGGCCTGCCCCCCATTCCAGTGCGGGGAGCCCCCCACCCCGGGCTAGCTAGGCTACTACCCTGCAATGGACTCTGTACAGCACTGAATCCATAAAGAATACCAGTGGTGATGGTAGCCAAGGTGACACAGTCAAGTTCTGTGAAGAAGAATGGAGGCTGGGGTTGGTTTTGGTCTTGCTCCAGTCGAAGCAGATGAGACAGGAAATGCTTTTACCTTCCACTTTCTTCCCTCCAGATGTTTCTGAGTGAAAAGGTGCACCAGGAAGCAGAATGAGAGGAGGCGAGAAGTCCAAGGTCACCCAGCAGATCGACAGCGAGGTTCAATGCCAGACCTACTAGGGTTCGGATAAGTGACACACGAGAAACAGTTAGTAAAGTGGCAAGTATGTGCTGCTGGGAATGGAGCTGTGCTCACCATGCACTGAGCAGTCTTTATCCTGTGACTTTTGTGGATTAGCTTTGTGCAAATCCAGATGGGAGGTTTCCTTTAATTTGCTTGGCTTACAGCACTAAAGGCTGCCCTGAAGATTTTCCTCCCAGCACTCAAGGCTGCCATGCTGCTGCCCACTTCCTGCCAGGCTTTCGTCCGTTTGCTGCTGCCTCTCACACAAGGCCACTGCTGCTCTTCCTGGGGGGGGGGGAGTAACTAGCCTGGGCAGTGGGGAAGCCCACGGAAATGCAGTTTGAAAGAGACACACTTCCCGACACCGTATTTGAAAGGTTCCTTGTGAGAGTGGCTTTACCATATGCTGATAATTGTCCAGATGGGTACTGTGGGAAGACTGGGACACACAAAAATGTCTAAGAGGAGCAACTGGGTTAGGGGGTACGTTATGCGGGTCGCTTCCTTGCTCTGTGTTATTATTCCATCCCTCTGAAGGATCCCTGTCTTCCAAAAAGGCCAAACTTGCTTTTATAGAGCGAAAGTCTCACAAAATGAACTGCAGCCACAGGAGCCTTGGGTCTGAGCAGTAAGAGAGAAAGTTTAACCCTTATCTTGCAGGCTGTCTTCCCAAATAATCACTACTCGTTCCTTTCCACCACTGGATGAAAAAGCAGCTCCTTAGGGGATATTTTCTTTCAGGGGGTAAGGGTTATGTCAAGAGGAGGAAATTATCATTTTTAAATTTAAAAAATAGGTCAATTAGTGATCCTGTTAGATGAATCTCCTGTGTGATGTGTAGTCTGTCCTTGGTCATGTGAACAAAAAAGTGGAACAAGCAAAGTGTAGATGAGTCCTAAGTACTGGCGGAGAAGAGGCTGGTGAATTTTATGATGGTTACAATGTTCTAAATTTCACAAAGCTCTTCATAGGATCATAAAATTATGGAGTTGGAAGGGACCAGAAGGGTCATCTAGTCCAACCCTCTGCAGTGCAGGAATCTTTTGCCCACGACTCTGAGATTGAGAGTCTCACAAGAATGAATTCAATAGCTTATCAATTTAGCAAGCATCATGATAGCAAGATTATAGAAAGGGAAGGGCGAGGGAAATGTTTGGAAGCTGGGCACCCAGAATGTTGTGAGGGAAATGTCACCTTTATCCAAACCTAACAAAGCATTTCTAGGGAACCTCATCTGCATCCTGCATTTATTCCTGCAGATGACCCCCAGGGTCCCTTCCAGCTGTACAGTTCTCTGATTCTGTCTCTGCAAGCCTACACAGACTGGGCCCATACAGGCTATTTTCTCTGTGAAGCATCAGAGGTGGCTGGGCACTGCATCAGAGTCCTTAATGAGATGGCAGCTTTCCTGCAAGAGATAGCGGCCCCCGTGCTTCAGGCTGACTTCCAATACTATCCCTGATGATGCTTACATATAAGGAGGTGTGCCAAGACACCATTTTGAAGGCAAAATAAAATTGGCTCACCGCTTGTCCTCCCCCATGACATCAAAAAAAAAAGAAAAAAAAAAAGGAATGATAGAGGGAAAAGGAAGGAATACGAAACAATCTACCCCCATCCCTCCCAACACATCCTGTAAGATGATACATAAGTCTTGGTTTGTATGTGTTGCATTTTATTATGAACAATGAAATGGCAAAGTCCACAAAAGTCCTCCCATTAATTTCAGGAGACAGGAGGGAATTGTCAAAGGCTAAGGATACGGGTGGCACTGTGGGTTAAACCACAGAGCCTAGGACTTGCCGCTTAGAAGGTTGGTGGTTTGAATCCCCGCGACGGGGTGAGCTCCCGTTGCTCGGTCCCTGCTCCTGCCAACCTAGCAGTTCGAAAGCACATTAAAGTGCAAGTAGATGAATAGGTACCGCTCCGGCGGGGAGGTAAACGGCGTTTCTATGCGCTGCTCTGGTTCGCCAGAAGCGGCTTAGTCATGTTGGCCACATGACCCGGAAGCTGTACGCCGGCTCCCTCGGCCAATAAAGCGAGATGAGCGCCGCAACCCCAGAGTCGGTCACGACTGGACCTAATGGTCAGGGGTCCCTTTACCTTTTAAGGAGAGTGTATTGCAGATTAGCCACACTGGGTCAACACATCCCTCAAGAGACCCACAAATCATTTATTTTAATATAGATGAGAATGGAGGCTGGAAACATAGTTGGCATGTGAGATATAGTCAGAGACTTGGGCTTGCAAATATACTTCATGGAACACGCAAAGAATCAGAGGACAGCTCTTAAAGCTGTAGAAATGTAGGTGATACGAGAAAGATGAGTCAGGGTGGATTCACACCATACATTTAAAGAACACCAATGCACGTTTAAAGCACATGGCACCCTCCAAACCAAAGTTTCCCCTCACAGACTTCCAGTTCCTAGGATTTGGGGGGGGGGAGCCACATGGTTGTGCTTTAATTGTAAGTTATGGATTTGGAGGGAATATCCTAGAAACAGGGAACTCTAAGTAACAGTTTCATCTTTTGACTTAAGCGGTTCAGAGCATTTTGAGGGACGTAGTTTCACTTCAGCAACAGAGATTTAGCACTGAAGTCAGACACATGCCAGGGAATCAAACATCACACCTGACAAATGGTTACTAGCTTTCTCAAAGCATCTGGCTATTTCAGAACAAAGCATGCTGCACCTGACTCTGAGGGACCTGGTGTGTATTTGTAAACAAGGATATGGGAAGCCTTAGCAAATCTCATTGCATTCCTAAAAGAATTCAAGACCATGTCATATGTATAATAAAAAATGCGCCATTTATCTGTCCTCTAAATTTCTGGATGAAAAAGATCTGAGGCAACCACAGCCTCACTAACTGGGACGGATGTTAGCAGTCTTCACGCTATTAGAAAAGTTCTTCCATAAGCTACCAGAGGATACAATGGAGGTAGCAAAGTGTCTCCACCATCACATGATAGGTGCAATTATATGCTCTAAGGCAGAGCTTTTCAAACTGTGTGTTGCGACACCTTGGTGTGTTGGCTGCAGTGTGCAGGTGTGTCGCATGAACACTCCCCACTCTCCTCCCAGGACTGGAAAGGGGTTAATTTAACCTCCAGTTTGCTAGTAAAACTTAGCTACTGTGTCACAAAATGATGTGTGTCTAGAAAGTGTCACCAGCATGAAAAGTTTGGAAAGCTCTGCTCTAAGGAGTGTTTGATCAGGCACACAGTATTAGGCCATCACTGCTCCAGCTGTCACACCCCCCCCCCCAATATCTCACACTTTCTGAAATTCCAGGGGATGTTGAGGGCTCTAAAACATTGGAGATTTTGCTACCCACTGCCACCTGCCTCACCTCAGGTGGTGGGGGCACCTGGAGAAGGATCTTTAAAGATGATCTCAGTGCACAGGGAGGTTGACACATGAGAAGATAATCTTTCAGGTACCCAGGTCCCAAGCCAAATAGTGTGTTAAAAGTAAGCATCAGCACCTTGAACTCAACTCAGATTCAATTTGTTTGTTCTTATTTTGATGGTGCACCGCAGCCTGCCCAGCCAAGGAGAGCTGCCACCACCAGAGCCAGCAGCAGAAGAGCAGAACATTCAGTGCTCCAGCACCAGTTGCCAAGGCAACCAGCTCCAGCCAGCAGTATGCTAAGGGCAGCGGCCAAGAGGAGTGGAGTGGCTTGACTGCCAAGGACACTGCCACTCAAAGAAGAGCCTCCAGATATCTTGAGACATCTCAAGGCCTGCCATACTTTTCCTGGCCAAGGTTCCCATCAGAATGGCAGATGGGTCTATATCCTATACCACCGAACCTAATGGCATCCCTCCCTCTCCCATGGGATGAGCCTTGCATATCCAGTCACATGTTCTCAGTAACAGTCAGTCTCAAGTGTGCAAGTGCAAGGAGGAAATACACGAGCTGATTCATAGCCATCTTCACCGCTTCCAGGTCTGAGGCCCAAGAAGGTGATGGGATGTATCATGGGCAAAGCCAGGATTTTTGTTGGGGGCGGGGTTAGGACTTTTGCTGGGGGGGGGCAGAACCAATGTGATTGGTCAGTTAAGTATTTCTAGGGGGGCAGCTGCCCCCCTGCCCATGCCCATGGGCTATATTGTGTGCACTTTGCTTGAGGTCGCCCCCAAATCCTCATGCAATTATATACAGAATTATATTATATACAGAAGCCCTGTGAGCAACTTGCACAGCATGTAAAGGCTTGGTGCTAAGAGCAGACAATTTGGACAACTCTTGCTACATATTCAACACGTATCTCTGGTAGAAAATTATGACTATAATATGAAGAAAAAATCTACAAAGTTCATATGAACAGTGAACTTTAAGGCAGTGGTTGCCCTGCACAGAGTGCCAAGATGAGGAGTGCAAAATTGAGAAGATCCATTTGGGGGTGCCAAATTTTGCCCTCACACAGGGCGCCATATTTCAAAAGATTACTGAAGTCTGCCCCTGATGTGATTAACATTTTCCAACCAGACTTCAGGCTATATATACAGAATCAAGACAGCAACAGGATAACAACCGCCCCACCCCCACCCGCTACTTCCAATCCAGCTAAGTCCTGCTAAAAACTCATTTTCTTTCCCTCTTTCTGCAACAAATTCTTAAGGGCTCAAATTTATGTATTTGTTCCTCCCTCTATCTGAATGGTACCCCTTTCCCAAAGGATTGAGGAGAGATTCCAGAACATTAAGGGAAATTTCCACAGCCATTAGCTCAACTTCTCCCTTTTAGCAAGAGATCGGCTTAACACAAAAGATGGTTGCCCAACAATATGGAGTGATGAAGTGCATAACAAAGGCACAGGACTTTGCCTAAAGGGCTCCATGCCGTCCTTTCTTCCCACATCACCAGCACTCTTTCTCCACGCCAATGATGGTTTTCATGAAGACTGTGTTGCAGCTTAAGAGCCGAAGCAAATGTCTTTCCTGGAGGGAAAAGGATCTTATCCCTTGCAGCTGTTGAAGATGCAGAAGGCACAGATTAGGAGGATGCTACAGCTAAGATCATCAGGATAAGATGCTGGCTCCTGCACTGATGGCCTCCAGAGATGGAAGTGCTATACTGTGAAGCCATGGAAACAGCAGAGCTGAGTACTAAGCAGTAATTGGGCCACTTCTTCACACAGTGCAGCTGATGAGGAAGGGATGCCTCCTTCTTGCTGTGTGGTTCCAAAATATGAAGCTACAGAGAGAGTTGGTGGCCAACCAGCAGCAATTGTTAGATTGTATGCCGGCAATATTTCAGAGACTTGGAAGCAGTTTGTAGAGAATCCACAGAAATAAGCTGCCTTATACAGCCCCAGTCTAGCCTATTAGCCCATCTAACCCAGTATTGTCTGCTGTGACCAGCACTGGCTCTCCTGGGTCTTTCACATTGCCTGTTCCTTTCATAACTGGAGGTGCCACAGGTTGAATCTGGGGCCTTTGTAAGCAAGGCATGGGAGCCAACTCCTAGGTCCCTTTGTCCCCCCCCAATAAAATATTTGAGGGGCCCCCCAAGTTGATGGGTATTACCATTCAAATTGTGTGCGTGTCATGTGATTGATTATGTGGGGTGGAGCTTACCTGCCCCTCCTCCAACATTTTATTCAGGTTGGCACCCTGATGCAGGGCAGGTGGTCTACCACTGAGTCAAAGGGATGCCTGTAGGGCCATTGCCTGCCTTACGGGCACTCCTTTGTTTATGTCCTGCCATGGATTCTGATTAAACAGGTTTGGGAGGTTTTCATAGTGCTTCAAGTAGATAGCCCTGAAAAGTGTGACAAAAATGTGTCTTCTTTTTCTTTGGCAATCACTCATAGCTGAGTAAGATTGTCTTCCATGAACACGCTTAACTGTGAGTCCGCAAGTGAATGTGGAGGCAATTTCTGGATCCACACATCCTTCCACAGTGGGGGCATAGGTTTCTGGGCAGGAGGTGATCAAAGCGAGGGTGCCTTCCTCTTAGTACATTTCTCCCTTTTGTTCTGAGTTTGAGCATCTTCAAAGTCCATGACATCTTTGGTAAAGACTGTCCTCCAATTGGAACGCTTGCAGGCCAGTGTTTCCCAGTTGTTGGTGTTTATCCTACATTTTTAAAGATTTGCATTGAGAGAGTCTTTAAACCTCTTTTGTCGACCACCAGCATTACTCTTTTCATTTTTAAGTTCAGAATAGAGTAGTTGCTTTGGCAGAAGATAATCAGGCCTCCGCACAACATGACCAGTCCAACGAAGCTGATGTTGAAGAATCATTGTTTCAACACTGGTGATCTTTGCTTTTTCCAGTACACTGGCATTAGTTCTCCTGTCTTCCCAAGTGATATGTAAAATTTTTCAGAGACACCGAAAATTGATGGAATCTTTCAAGGAATTGGAGATGGTGTTTATAAGTGGTCAATGTTTCACAAGCATACAGGAAGGTTGGTAGTACAACCAATTTCTATCTCTTTGCCAGATCTGAAAGGTCTACCTTTCCTTGTCAATACTGCATTCAATCTCACTATCATTCTCATCAAACCAGTCCTGGTGTTTCTTGGTTTGGTATCCAATAGTTTGTTCACAGACTGCAGTAATGGATGTCTTTAGCTTGGTCCAGTTTTCCCTGGTGTTATCAGGGAACTCCGATAGCAGATGGTCCTTAAAAGTCGTTTGGAAGCAATCCCGTTTAATAGGATCTTGAAGGGCTTGAGTGTTCATTTCGTGCCTTGGTTTCCTCCCTTGAAGTCTGTGTTGAGGTACTGTATAATCTTGATAGCCATTGTGGAGCGTATTAATCAGTGATCTGTCCAGCATTCATAGCTCTGGTAAGGAGCACATCACAGCAATCTTCAGCTTGGACAATTACAGAATCCAAGAGGTACCAGTGGTTCAACCAAAGGTGCCTCCATGATGTTTTAAAATATTTTTTTGTCAAAAGAGTGTGTTGGCAATAACAAGGTTGTGCATTGCACATATAGTCAAAAGTAAAATTCTGTTCTGGTTGCTGTTGCCAATTCCTTCTTTCCCAATAGTCCTAGACCACAGATCAAAATCTTGCCCAACTCTTGCATTAAAATCACCCGGGGGATAATTTTATCCTCCTTAGGCGTCTCTGATAGGATGGCATCCAGTTGAAAATAACAATTTTCTTTAATGTCTTCATCGGCATCCAGCATTGGTGCATAAGTGCTTAAAATAGTAGCCTGGTTTTTGGCGAGTTTTACTTGAAGGGTTGAAAGTCGCTCATTAATGCTGGTAGGGACTTCTGACAAGCGCTTCACAATATTGTTTTTGATAGCAAAGCCTACTCCATGTATTTGACGTTCTTGTTCAGGTAGACTTTTCCAGAATGATGTGTAGTCTCCTTTTTCTTCCTTCAGTTGGTCCTTTCCCACTCTTTGAGTTTCTTGAAGTGCTGCAATATTGACGTTAAAACGTCGCAACTCTCTTGCTATGATGGCAGTCCTGCTTTCGGGACACTCATTATCTGGGTTATCCAACAAAATCCATATATTCCATGTTCCAAAGTTAAATTGTCTTTTACGACCACTGGGTGACCCCACTGGGCGTGGTAATCCAGTCAGGATTACCTTTAGGGAACCTTTTCTAGCCCCTCCCCCTTTTTGGGGTGAGCAGAGTAGATCCTAAATAGGACTGCTCAATCATGGATACAGCTGCCAAGCTACTCAACTGTCTCATTCCTTGAGTCAGAATGACTGGATCTGTATCTACTGCCCATGTGCCAGTTCATGACTAGGGGTTTCCAGATTTCACAGTCCTGCCCCCGTTACAATTTGCCGATTGTCACGGGACTTTTTAGGGCTTGGGATGCATTTTTGGAAGACTCCTGTGTGTGAATTTGTTTTATGTGTGTAGATCAGTGCATGTTGACCAACGCAATCTTCACAGTAAGGCTCTATTCTGATGGCATGAGTATCAAGACAACCGGTAGATTCTTATCGGCTGCAGCCTCCATCCGCCTTCACAGCTGTTGTAACATAGTGCTTGTTATCTTCCACCTGTTCTTCTGTTGAGGACTTCTTGGATCATTCTTTGTCTAGCTCCTCCCCTTTGACCTTACTGCCTTCGGTGACCCTGCTGGGAGTACGAGACTCCCAATGGCTTCGCTCACAAGGGTCATAGGAACATGCAAGCCCACTCACCATGAAAAGGTGATGATCCAGCGAGTGAGACAAGTGATGAGCATCTGGGTGGTGACACTGGGGTCAGCGGTTAGTGGATAGTGCCAATGATATGAGACACATTTCTGTCTCCCTGCCCCTCTCCAATGCACAGAGAAGTTTTAGAACATTTTTAAAAGTCTTTTTCTAAATTAAGTGACCCTTTTGTATCTGAAAAGGATGGTTGCTTCCCCCTTAGCCATGCCTGTGTTGGGGTGAGCCAAAATAGCCACCCCCAATTTGCCACGTCATTCACAGATGTTGTACTGGGAGTAGTTGTTTCAGTTTCATTTTTAAAAGAAATGTATTCCCACTTTAAAAAGTTGTTGGCAAAGCAGCAGATCCCTGCTGCCATTCTTCCTCCTCAGTGTGCCTCCCCCAGCATTCTTCACAAAGCACTCTAGGAAAAGTGAATGGCCACAGTGGCTGGCAGTGCAATATGAGCTAAGAAGCCCCCCCCCCTTTGCAGTTGTAAAGGTCCTCCCCTGAATTATCCCATAAAGAATGGGAACATCCATGAAGAAGCAATGGGATGCTCCCTCACATCATCATCCATCCATCGTCATCGCTTGGGACAAGTACCAGCTCATCCTCCCAGGGGTGAACGAAGGCTAAACAACACCCGGGGCGGGGAAAATCGCCAGCTGCGCATGCGTTGCACCGCTACGTATGATGCATGTGTGGCATCACTATGTACAGTGCATGTGTGCGACACTGTGCATGCGTTGTACATAGCAGTTTGCTGCCAGTGCCGCTTGAACGCCATACAGATGGTGGCGGGATCCTCTGCTCATGGCTGTAGCGGCGGCGGCGGGAATCTCTGCTCGTGGCTGTAGCGGTGACGTAGGGATCCCACCGCCATCCGGATGGTGCTTGAGTGGCACCAGCAGCAAACTGCTATGTACAGCGCATGTGCGGCATTGATACATACAGCGCATGCGTGTGACACTGTGCATGCGTAGTACATAGCGGTTTGCTGCTGGTGCCGCTTGAACGCAGTACGGACGGTGGCAGGATCCTCCGCTTGCGGCTGCCGCCACGAACAGAGGATCCTCCACATGCAGTTGTGGTGGGGCGAGCACCCTGCGGGGTACCTTCTTGTCACCCCCCCCCCCGACATGGCACCCGGGGCACACCCCCCCAAGACACCACTGCATTCTCCTCCCCGAGTTCAGAGGAGCTGGCAGGAGAAATAGGGACATTCCAGGGTCAAATCAGAAGTAATTCCGGGACTGTCCCTGGGAAATACACTTGGAGTGTATCAGAATTAGACATAGCCTGTTCAAGAGGAGGGGGGAAGAAGGGAGTGCTTAAGAGGCTGCACATTCTCTCCTTCCCCCACCTTAGAAGAAATAGGCTCAAATAACCTGCTAATGTTTGCATGGAAGTGCAAGGCCATTGCGGTGTCAAGATATGTAGAATCAGGCTCCCATAGTCAGTTTCTCACCATTTGGAACATTTAACACATTTTGTGTATTAACACTCTTTGGACTCTGCTGTTTTGCTCAAATATCTGACTGGGATTTTTTGAGTTTATACTCCTGAAATATCAAACCCGAAGCATGCTCAAGAGTGACACAGACCCACTCAGGAGTCTCCAAGGGGCAAGCCTGTCGAGGAATGGGATTTTGTTCCTATAAATACGTTAGTATTATTAATTCTAAACATTTGGATAAATCATAATAGGAGAGACATCTGCTGTTAAAATGTGCAAACTGCATTCGCTCCTGTTCTTAGTGCATGTGAAAGATAACTGAGCAGCAACAGTCATGCTTAAGGGAGTGTTGCTGGTATTGAGGGAACCTTTACAAAGAGTGAAGAGGAATTATGTGAAAACAGTCACCCCCAAGTTGTGAATTAAGTCCAAGTGTGCCATCTCTTTGCTCACTGCTAATATGCCCCTAAGTGTCACTTTTGTGATCTGAAGCTCTGCCATTTCCACCCAAAAGCTCTTTTTCATGTTCCCAAGGTAAAGGAGGAACAAGTCTGCTTCTGCATATTTTGCTGATACACCCAGGCAGCTTTTCCAACAGGCGAACAAGCTGCTGTCAGCCTGTGTGCACATCTCATTGCCGAGGGTGCCCCTCAAACGTGCCTCCTTCATTTGTTCCTCCTCAGAATTAATATCTTTCTAAGCCTGATGGCATTTGAAAGCTCCCAAAGCTGAGATTAACTCCTTGGAGCTGGATCCGGTAGTGTGTCTCATTGCCAGTGACTGGGTTGTGGCTCTGGGTCCCTCTGACTCATAGCACAAGATTAATTGCCAAGCGTTCTGAGAGGTTTATCATTGCCACCCTCAGCCTCACCGATTTCACCTTTCCCTGGTGCTCTCCTTGCTAAAATTTCCTAGGAGAGCGTCTATGATTGGTGCATAATCACTTACCAGCAAATTCTGCCCTTCTGTGGAAGGCTGCGCATAGCGTGACATTTCTGCAGCCATCTGTGCTGTGTACTGGGGCGTGTGCGTGTGTGTGTGTGTGAGAGAGAGAGTGTGTGTGTGCATGTGGTGTCTGCTTTGGGGGTAAACAACACCAACTAAAACAACTTACAACCGTGGGGGGGGGGGGGACAGCAGAAGCAAGGTCAGTTTGTGGAAGCTGCTCAGATGAGAGAATGGGCAACCAGAAGGGAAAAGGGAAATCAGATTTGCAAATTCTTCTGTTCTTTTCCAGGCAGCCACTCACATTGCCCTCAAATGCATCTTCCCTTTTGGAATAATGGGGAGGAATAATTCTTGTGGTTAAGGAAGCCCTTTGGTGAAAAATAGTCAGACTCTCTGAGGCTATAAGCACATTAGCGGCTTAAAGTGCAGTGGAACCTCCCCCCCCCCCCCGTTTCAAGTTGCTTTTGACGGGGCAGGAATGTCTTCACCTGATGCACGTTGCCTGTTTGGTTCTCTTGCTTCTGCAGCCCATCAAACTCCTATTCACAAAGCTGTCATCTGTGCATGCGCAATGTCTGTCTGAAGTGTAAACACCTTAGCTGTGAAGTGAATGTGGCTTAAATTTTCTGAAGCTGGTTTGAGGGGGAAATGCATCAAACAGCAGTATTTCTCAAGAAACTACAGGATATCTCTGCATCATTGGGAAAACCAATGATTCAGAGCCAATATTCGGAGTGCCCTGGAGCTACAACCAACCACGATGGTCATTACCTCTATTTTCAGGAGAGGGGTGGGAAAAGATGAGAGGAGCAGGCACTGAGGGTCAAACTACACATTACTTTAAACGTGTCTTCACATGCATGCATGCATGTGTGTGTACATTTTAAAATAGTTGTCATAGGTCCCCAAGCCTGGAGGTGAAGGTGGTTTGACTCCTCCCACAATATTTTCTCAATGAAAACCACACACATTCCAATGGATGTTGCTATCTACCCTCTGGGAAAAGTTCTTGTATGATTTGTGTTGGAACCATAGTGTGGGGGGAACATGATTAAACCCTCACCCCCTTGTCACCATCCTAATTGAGATGGGGGAGGTGGTTTGCAGCTGCTATTTAAGCGTGCATGTGCATGCACACACACACACGCGCGAAAGTAATATGTAGTTCGGCTTTAGTTTCCCCATGTTTACCATATTTTCCACAGCTGGGAAGGAAAATGTGGACACTCTCACCAATTAATGAGGGGAGGAAAATGGCAGTTGCATTAACAGTATTATTTTTTACTCAGTTTCTAGAGTGCCTTTCAGCCATAGCAGATCCTGAGGTGGTTTATAATACACATAAATTACACAATTAAACAATTCTAGTCTAAAAATAAAACTAGTTCGCAATCCTGTACACCATTAGTCTGCTTAATTCTTACTGACTTAAGTGGGGTTTAAGCAGTCTCTCTGTGTATAGGATTGCAGCCTTGGTTGCCCCTATTAATCAATTACAGCCTTAAAAAAAAGTCAGGAGGTTTTTAATTAGTCTACTCTCTCTGAAACAATCAATATTTTCAAGCTTTAAACAGATCACAAGGACAGGAAATTATTTGTGCCACATAAGTGTGAGGAACAGACAATGAAATTATTCCAAATTATAATATACAGTCAAATATTTTGAAAAAACTGCACACATGCACCCCCAGACCCATGATACTGAGAATGGTCAGGACTGAGTTCATGTTGTATATAAACAGATGGACACACATCATGCATTTACACAGGAAGTGATAGATATTACATGTAGATAACTTTTAAAAATCACTATCAACCATAGAAGGCTGCCAGTTTCCACAAAGGAATAGTTATGCAGGGCCTGCTCAACCCTTTTCCCTCGGCAATTTCCCCCCACTCAAAATTGCATCTCTCCCCCCCCCCCCAGGTGCTTCTCCACTTTTGGGGTGGGTGTGGAGATAGATGTGCATATATTCTGCTGGATCAGCTGCAAGGTTTGAGAGTCAAGTGCCGTCGCTCAGTTTCTGCCTCACAGACAGTGCCATAAAGTATTGCTAGACAAATTGGTTAACTTTATAAAGAGCTTCTTCAATGTCAAGTGGTCATTGTTTTAGTTAGTTGGCTTTACAATTATTTTTAATTTTTATATTTCGTGTTGTTAGCATATGGCAAGGAAGGATATAAGCATTTTAAAGGAATAAGCAAACAGATACTCACATTGCAAGATCCAAATGGGTAGAAAATTGCACACATTTCTTAAATGAACGCTGTCCATTTAACAAATGAACACAAAACTTTTAATGATGCGCCTATTGCTGCCCAAAAGATTCATGAAGCAATTGCAATGACTGAAGACAACAGCCTCCCAAACTTTGAGTTCTTTAACTTTGAGTAAAACCACTTTCTCTGCTATTTTGCTATCAACAAACAACCTACCCCCACAGCCACACATTTTCTTCCTTTCTTCCTTTCATAAAAGTTATATGTAAGAAAACCCCTCACAGCAGTTAGGCCTGCCTTTCTTGTGATACATTTGAGGAAACCTTCTCAGATTTGGTCTAAGGCTGTCTGCATTGCTTTCACAACTAAATGGGATAGAGAAAGATCTACAGTAGCATCTTTTGACTGTATCTCTAATACATTTTAATTATAAAGGATAATTTTCAACATCATACTTGGAGTAGGCCCACTGAAATCTTTCCTTTCCTTTCTTGGTAAAATTTATGCTGTCAAAATGAGACTGTAAAAGCATCAACTGCATTTTTTAAAAAAATAATGTAATAGCTAAGATGATCTGTATTTCACAGACTACACTACACTATTATACTTTTGAAAAAATATTTGCTCACTTTCTTTTAATATCATCTGCATTTTTAGGCTCCTCTCAAAAGCATAAAGATACATCTATTTCTCAAATTAAAATGAATGTAATTCTTCCTATGGCTTTTTGACTGATTTCCATTTGTTTCTTGTTTTTCTTTTATTAAACACATCAAACATCTGGGAGAAAAACCCAGCCCAATCATGGAATCACAGAATCATACAGTTGGAAGGCACCCTGAGGAGCATCTAGTTCAACCCCCTGCAATGCAGGAATAAGCAGCTGTCTCATTCGGGGATCAAACCGGTGACCTTGGCATTATCAGCACCATCCTCTAACCAACTGAGCTACAGATGACCCCAAAGCAAGTTTTTCTGGTTTCAGTGGGTGTTCCTGCTCAGTGACTACTGTGTTGATGATTGCAGAGTCTTTTCGAAACCATTGCTCTTTGATGGCAAACCAGAAGGGTCATATTATTTCCCAAATGAGAATGACACAGGCTCCACTTCTTAGCCTCAATGAATTGTGCCAGTGGCTATTCTGTATGTTCTGTATAGAAATTTAATAAAGAAATATTCAGCCCCAAGGAGCCTTCAATGTGGGGTTCCTCTGGGTTTGATTTTATCCCCTGTGCTGTTCAACATCTACATGAAACCGCTGAGTGGGGTCATTTGGAGTTTTGGAGTACGTTGTCAGCAATATGCTGATGACACTGCTCCACCTTAACATCTGCAGGTGAGGCAGTGGATGTGCTGGACCATTTTCTTGCCTCAGTAATGGACCAGATGAGAGCCAACAAGTTGAAGCTCAGTCCAGATAAGACTAAGGCACTGGTCTGGATGGATGGGAGGTTGCCTGCTCTTGATGGGGTTATACTGCTTCTGAAGGAGCAGGTGAGCAGCTTGGGGTACTCCTGGATCCTTTGCTGTCGCTTGAGCCTCAGGTGGCCTCAGTGGTGCTGATTGCCTTCCATCCGCTTTGACTGGTGGCCCAGCTGTGCCCCTGTCTGGACAGGGATAGCCTAACTTCTGTTGTCTGTGCTCTGGAAACCTCTAGGTTGGAATACTGAAATGCATTATACGTAGGGCTGCCTCTGAAGACACTTCAGAAACTTCAACTGGTGCAGAATTTGGCAGCCAGGTTGCACAGTGGCGCTAGATGGTTTGAGCATATAATGTCAAACCTGGTCTGACTGCACTGGCTGCCGGTTAGTTTCTAGTTTCCATTCAAAATGTTGGTTTTGCCTTAAACAGCTCAGGGCCACTGTACCTCAAGGATTGCCTCTCCCCTTATGAACTGACCCAGACCCTGCAATTGTCCTCTGAGCTGCCTCCATGAAAGGTCCAGAGGGTGGCAACAGGAGAATGGGCCTTTTCTGGGGTGGATCCCTGTTTGTGGAATGCCCTGCCCAGGGCGGCTTGCCTGCCTCCTTCATTACATCTCTTTAGGCACCAGGTGAAACCATTCCTCTTATCCCAGGTGTCACTAGAGAGAGTTGGAGGGTTGTCTTCTGGAACTGGTGGGCAGGTGATCCACCTTGGACTTTTAAAGCACCAGACTAAGACTTTAAAAACAAAACTAAACTTGTATGGGCTTTTGATGAACAGGACTTGGATTTTTATCTGCCAGGTTGGTGGCATAAGTGGTTTTATCTGTGAATTTAATAATAATAATAATAATAATAATAATAATAATAATAATAATAATAATAATTTGTACCCTGCCCATCTGGCTGGGTTGCCCCAGCCACTCTGGGTGGCTTTCAGCATATATAAAAACATAGTAAAACATTAAACCTTAAAAAGTTTCCCTAAACAGGGAATGTCTTCAGATGTCTTCTAAATGTTATATAATTACTCATCTCCTTAACATCTGATGGGAGGGCATTCCACAGGGCGGGCGCCACTACCGAGAAGGCCCTCTGCCTGGTTCCCTGTAGCTTCACTTCTCGCAGTGTGCAAATTGCCAGAAGGCCCTTGGAGCTGGACCTCAGTGTCCTGGCTGAACGATGTTTCATTTACTGTTTCTATTTCATCCACTGTTTTATTCTCTTTCACTAGTCAGTGTTGCTTTAAACCAGGCTTCCTCAACCTCGGTCCTCCAGAAGTTTTGAGACTACAATTCCCATCATCCCTGACAACTGGTCCTGCTAGCTAGGGATCATGGGAGTTGTAGGCCAAAAACATCTGGAGGGCCGAGGTTGAGGAAACCTGCTTTAAACTTTTCTGTTATTTGATTTGATTCTTATATTGCATATTTCCATGTTTTGCTTCACCACTCTGGAGTACTAGGAGATTATGGCTTGCATCTGTGGCTTTGGGGCTCTGGGGTTCCTCAAGGGTCCATTCTGTCTCCTATGCTATGTAGAATCTATATGCAACCATTGGGAGCTGATGTCATGCAGCTCTGTCTCTCCATTCCATCAGGATCTGGAGAGGCAGTGAAAGTGATGGATAGGTGTCTGGAAGCAGTGATGGACTGGATGGGGGCCAATAAACTAAGGCTGAATCAAGAGTTGCGGGTGGGTGCTGTGGATTGCAACTTGTCACTGGAGTCTCAAGTGGTTTCTGCTGCTAATTCACCCTCTACAGCCGTTCCTGGACCTGGATAGCCTGGCCTTAGTCACCCACACTCGGGGGACGCCCTTTGAACAATTGTAATCTTCTGTATGTGGGACAGTGCAATGGTCTGCCCTTGAAGGTGGCCTGGATCCTGCAGCTGGTGCAGAATGCTTCTGCTAGGTTGGTAGGTGTGGCAGCCCAATGGAACCCTGTGCCAGCAGTCCTGAAAGCACTTCAGCTGGCTGCCACTGTGCTACTGGCGCAAAGTGACATAAAAGTGGGGTATGCCCACAACTTCCTTTTGCTTTTTCTTCTTTCTCTCCCTCTTTGATATGAATACATATCCAAGTTTATTTTAGTTTCTTTACACAGCAGTGAAATAAAGCCTCCTTCCTTTAGCTGTTCTTCTGTTTGAAAGTTGGCCTTTACTTTTCTGATATTTAACATCAAGCTTAGCTCCTTCTAGAATTTGAGTGTCTTTCTACAAAACATTTTAACACCTCCTTCTGTAGAAAATCCAACCCAGCAAAAACCTTTGTGGAATCCTGTTTCTTTATTAAATGGCGGCATGCATTTTCTCACAGAGCCAAACTGAGCAAAATACTGTTTTACTTCATTTGGCCCCACGGTCCAAGGCATGCAGGCAACAAAGACCCCAAAGAGCCACCAGGAAGGGCCTGCTGCCGCCATCTTGAAAGCAGAGGCTTCTTTCTCTTTTGATCCCACTGTGTAAAACTGCTACAGAGGGAGAGACACACACACAAATACACGCAGGTTTTGTATCAACCATCATTCCTAATGCTTTCTGCACCTGATGAGGTGAGTTCTCGCCCATGAAAGCTTTAATGCCATAAAAAATGTCATAGCCATTAAAGTGCTTCAGGTTTTTGTTTTTTTAAAAAAACAAAACACCGTTTCTTTTTGGGTGTGGGTGGGTGTATGTGTGTCATTGTGCTTTGTACTTAACTTGTCCTCACCCACCCCTATTACCTGTTACAATAGCATGGCTAGTCTTCTTCTCTTGTCCAGCTGAATTCAGCCCTGGAGGTTGCTTACTTCCCCAGGTTTTTCTTGCCTTGTGCAGATGTTTCTCCCTTGCGCAGAGCCACTGACCCTGCTCCTGAATGACAGGCGCCTTGATGAGCAGCAGGGCTTTCCAGAGAGCACTATTGATTTTGTACAGCCTCCGAACTCTGTCTCGGCTGCTAATTTTCCCTGGGATGGCAGGAGGGTGCTTCTTTCGCTGTACTAACCCTTTGATTCTCTTGGTAGCATTTTCTTCAAACAATCTTTCTGTTGCCAGGAGAGTTTGTGTATTGCCAGAGATGTTTTAATGGGAATTTCATACACAAGAGAGAGACAAGAGAAATTTTCAGCGTCCCAGTATTACGTGTGTTCACAAATACAGAACTAGGATACAAGAATGAAGGGGAGTTTAATAGAGCATCCTCTAGACCAGACAAAGACAAATATTTGTGTTTTTTTCATCCATAAGCATCTACAAAATAAGGCTTTTGAATTTGTGATGCGCTGGGACTGTAAAACAAGACAGGCCATTGTGGCAAATACTGGCATTTGACACTCAGAAAATCCAGGTACAATGCTATTAGCTACATTACCCATACCATCCAATGTTCCTCAGATGAAAATGGGAAAATTTTCTTTAGTATAGGAAACACACAAAACATCAGTATATTAAGCACAGAAATCTTTGAATTGATGTCTTGCATTTAGGGGAGTCTGAGGGGGAAAGAAAACTCCAAATGAATAAATACAACTAACTAGCAATGATACTGATGTAGAATAGATGTCTACATCTGAGGAATGTTGCAATACCTCCAGAATACATTGATGGCTGGCCCATTAGGGTGAAGTGGGCACTGTTCTACCACCCAACCTGCCCTCAGCCAGCTGCCTAGGCAGCTGGGTGGCCCTCGCCCTCAGTTTCCTCCTTAATCTCCATTTCGCCCTTGTAGGACTCCGCATGGAGGAGGATGGGGACAAAATGAGAATTAGTTCACTCAACCTGCCATTGACTCTGGCTCTGCCTCCTTGCCTTCTGCCCTACCAGTTCAAATGGGCACCAGCCACCACCGCCAGTATCAAGGCTGGTATGCCACTGAATAGTAGAACAGCTGGTGAGTTCTGTGGGTTACATGGCCAGCCACTGGCCCAGGTGTGTCAGTGATTGAGGGGGCCAGCACCACGGGACGTGGGCATGCTGTGCACACATGCCTCATGACATGCTGACATCACGCACACATGCCATGTGACGTCCTGACATTACTCGCACACGCTGTGGCAGCTTGGCCCCCTCCTTGAAAAGTGGGGGGGGGGGGCTTGGCCTCTCGACCTCACCTAGATGGCACCCCTGCATTGGCCTCACCATAGTCATCTACTGTGGCCTGATCCAATAGGGTTATGATCTTACGTTATGATCCTACTAGCTCTTAAACTGTATGCATGCACAGGTATGTCAAATTATGGTTGTTGTTGTTGTTGTTGTTGTTGTTGTTGTTGTTAGTTACATTTCTATACTGCCCTTCATTCCAAGATCACAGTGCAGTTTATAGTATAAAAACACAAAAATACACAACATAGTAACAAACAAAAACAATACTCACCCCCTGGTCCAGTTTAAAAGGCCATATATTGTTTAATTAGCCAAAGGCCTGGGATAAGAGGAATGCTGGCGTCTAACGAGATGTAACAAAAAGAATCCAGCTTTCCTTCCCCCCTCATATATTGGGAGGAAATGTTCTGATGAATAGACCTTAGCTCACATTTGGAAGCCTATCTATACAACCAATCTGAACTAATAAGCACTTCAGTTATCATTGCTCCCCCCTAAAATTTTTGGGGACTGGAGTTTTCTGAGACCTTGACAATTTTATGCTGGCAGCCCCTCACAAAATCACAGTTCCCAGGGCTTGTTTGCTTGCTTGATTTAAGGAAGAATGAATAACTGCTGTGGATTAATCGTTTAGATATACTATTGCTGTCTTTTAGACTGTCCATTACAAGAGGCAGTGTAATGGGATTTTTCTTTTTGGAAAAATTGTTAATTCTAAATTGCAAATAACAGGAAGTCAGTCTGGGGTGAGTTTTGGAGTTGTTGTTTTTCAGATTAAAAGTTATGTACTCTGGGGCAATTTTTTAAAGTGAAGGGTGGAACGTTTTTTTGTTGTTGTTGTTTTTTTTAAGGAAAATAATATAAAATTTGCAGAATGGTGAATTATTTGTTACTTTTTACCCAGGCATGCCCAGGTACTTTTTGATTTGGGAAAGAAATGCACGTCTCGGATGTAAATGTGATCTGGCACCTAGATCGGTTGGCTGCCTGAGACAAACATCACTAAAAGCACGGACAGAGCATTGTTAGCTACTTACTGTAGCTATACCTTGCTTTTCAGCCTGGCTTAGACACGCAAGGCAGCTAATCATACAGGTTTGCTATTTGGTGCTGCGGCTTAACTGTACAGAACGACAGCCTCCTGCTTGCAAGAAAGGTCTCTGCTTGCCATTTGCAAAGGATACTATGCCAGAAAGCACAGTGCCCTGGAGGGGTCAGGAGCACAGAAATCAAGACTTGGCCTGAAAACATATTAGCCAATACCCCTGGTGGATGCTAATAAGCAGGAAAGACACCCTGTGAGAGATTATTGGCAGATGCTGCAAGCAGCCAGTGGGTAGCAAGGTCTGAAGAGCAACATGAAAGGTTTGCGTGTGTTTGAGAGAGAGTAACATGGAGTTTGGAACTACTACATGCCTCGCTTAGACAACTGGATTATATTGTGTCTCTTCATTGGTAAGGTTGCATATAGAAAGCTGTGCTGCATACACTCCCCTTCTTTGTGTTGCTGATCTGATCAGCCCCTCAGTATGCTGGGAGTTTAGCAGACTGACTGGAGGCTTCAGCCCTCAGGGACTGTGTGCACAAGCCAGTCTTCCCAGCAGTTGCCTCCCCCAAATCAAGAAAATAAAATAAAAAAATGCTTACTTAAGTGACCTATCACATTGCAAATAGCTCAGTCCTGCCCCCTAACATAAATCCTAGCTATGCCTATGTTTCCCAGAGATCGCCATTTACAATTGTGTGGGGCCAGGCTGACCCTCTGAGCTCTTGCAGAGACTGTGCCTCCAAAGGACTGCTAATAAGCCTGCATGATTCGCTCTGTGGACTGTCTTGTAAGAAAACACAGATAACAGGTTGGATATGGGGTGCAAAGGAGAGCAAAGACCCAAAGAAAAAAGGAGGGCAAGGATTTGGAGGAAAGATGAGCAGTTCAGTTTTGGACATGTTGAGTTTGAGATGGTGTTGATAATATTCAGAGCTATCAAATAGGCAGAGATGCGAGACGTCCAAGGAAAGGGAGTGATCAGGGATAAAGAAGCAAAGCTGGGTGTTATCAGCACAAAGGTGATCCTGAAAACCATGGGATCTGATGGGGGAGGAGTGCCTAGAGAACAAATCAATTGGGCCACAGTTCAATATTCAAATCCTTTGTATCCCATATTATCAGACTTTCTGAATAGCTTAAGGCTCTCATTCCAAATGGGAATAGGGAACTAGAGTGCTGAACTTCAAATAGCTAAATAAAAATATCAGAAATAGACAGAGGGAGCCTTGCCAATAACTCCACAAAAATGGCTAGTTCAGAAAAAGAAAACCTATCACCAATCAATATATAGAGAGGCCTTTAAAAGGGCTCATGAAGGAAAGCTTTAGCAATGGTATTTAGCCATTGCAGCTAAATGGAATCTTCATTCTTAAGACCTGACTCCTAGGGGCTGAGGTCCCCTTCGGCTTCCCCAATAAAATATTTGAGGGGGCTCCCCCCCAAGTTGATGGGTATTTCCATTCAAATGGTGTCCATGCAGCGCATCATGTGGCTGATTGTGCAGAGCAAAGGCTTACTTGCCCCACCCCCATATTTTATTCAAGTTGACACAGGCGTGTAGCATCTCCTCTTGCTGTCCGTGGGGGGCAGGCATGTGTGCACTGTGTTGGGGGTGGGCAGGGTGGGGGCGGAGTGTGCAACCAGGCCTGAACCGGGAGAGGAACTGTGGCCGGCCGGCCGCGTTGGGCTGTCGTGCGATGAAGCTGCCTATACAGTGGTACCTCGGGTTACAGGCGCTTCAGGCAACAGACGCTTCAGGTTACAGACTCGACTAACCCAGAAATAGGACCTCGGGTTAAGAACTTTGCTTCAGGATGAGAACAGAAATCGTGCTCTGGAGGCGTGGCGGCAGCGGGAGGCCCCATTAGCTAAAGTGGTGCTTCAGGTTAAGAACAGTTTCAGGTTAAGAACTTACCTCCAGAACAAATTAAGTTCTTAACCCGAGGTACCACTGTACAGTGCCCTTGCACACTGCAGCCCAGTGGAGGCGGAGAGGCCTCTCCTCCTCTCTGCCGCCTCTGCCCGCAAGTCAGGCTTGACCCGGGTGTGGAGCAGCGGTTGGCTGGTGGTTGCACCCTCCCCCTCCCTCTTGGCCCGCCCAGGGGCAGCTCGAACGGGAAGGAGCCGCCACCACCACCACCCCACCCTGGAGGCTGGGTCTGGGCACGGCTTCCCTCAACGAGGGAACCTGTTGCGGGGGCGCCTGGTTGCACCCCCTCAAAAAAATCTGCCCAGGGCTATGGCCCACACAGCCCCCACTATGCCACTGAGTTGCCTGCACGTACAAGGGAAGCATCAGGTCTCTGAGCATCAGATTTTGGGGATGGACAACAGAGGAAGACCTTCATCTGCAAGCCCGGCTTGCAAGCTTCCAAGAGAGGTCAGGCTGGCCACTGAGAAAAACCAAATGCCTGATCCAGCAGCACAACCACTTCTCACAAGGCATTTGCAGATGTTTGTACACTTTTAAACTATATTTCTTTTGTATAGGGATAAACAGCACGATGACAAAAATGGATGTATCAATCCCTTTTGGCTGCCAAGAGATTTATACTTTGAGCCTGGAAGGATCAATGCCCCCTGCCCATTACTCAATGGCCCAAGGACCTCACTAATTTTATAGCAAAGTGCTGGTGGCTATTGTATTCTCAATGTGAGCTGACAGTTGTTGTGTTTTTTTCTGTAAATTTAAAGCCCATATTTGAATTCTTTCTCCTTTATTAAATTTGACACTAGAAATTTAAAAGTTGAAGGCTTTTTGCATCAATGGTTCTTTGCAGAGACCTATTCAATAAGGTTTGGACTAGAAGATATACTATGAAATACGTTCCCGAGAATATTTTGCCAATGCCCTTTACACACCAAAGAAGTGACTTTTAGTGAGCCATCCAAACCCAAGATCCGCCAGAATGAGCAGAGTTTGGAACAGGTGGCTCTCCCTCCCACCGAGCCTGGTCTCAGCCGTGGCTGCACCAATGGACGTTGCTTCTCCTGGCTTGGCTGGAGATATGCAGCCTAAGTTCTCCACGCTGGCTCAGCTGGTGCTCAGCCAGCTGGAACAGGGCATGGTGCAAAGTTGGCTGGTGGGGAGGGCCAGGGGGAGCCTTATCCCTATTCCAAACTTCATTCATCTTGGCATTGTGTCCTAGCAACCCAGTGGGAGTTACTCCAGCCACCAGGGTGGTGTAAGGGGAATTCTATTTTAAAGGCTTTTTTTCCAAATGCCAGGCTCCACTCCTGAATGGAGTTTGGAATAGAGTTGAGTTACACTAACATAATTTACCCTCGCATAAATTATGCTGGCTGCTTATAGTTTGCTTGGCCCTTTCTTGATTATTATGATTATTTATTACTTGCCATTCACCGTAAGGTCCCAGGGTGAGTGACAACAATTTAAAGCACAACAGCTTTAAAAAACATACAGTTACAAAAGAGACAACCACAAAATATAGGGTAAGTCTGGTGCCATTTATTGGTGCTGTGTTCCCTCCCCCTGAAAAACATTTTTGAGATAACAGAATGAGCTGTGGCAGGCAGCCTTTGTGGGACAGGAGCATCCTTAAGAAAAAAGCACATCAGCATTGCCTTGGGATGCTTCTTCCATATCAAGTGAACACAGAAATGTGATTCTGCTGTAGCATCCTTCATATCCTTCATTGAACTAAAACCTGAGCAATTACTTGGGTAAGAGGGAAAGCTGTATATTTTAAATCATTTCCTCCCATTTGTAAACTTTAAAGAGAGTGTCCAGTTATTGAATGGTTTATGGAACTGTCTATAGGAGCCTCCACCACTTTTATAACCTGCCTGAATCAAAACAGGAAGGTGCCCCCTGCTGAAGCCTCACTTACCTGGGTCAACTTCCAGAGAGAACTTGTGAAAGTTCTGCAAGATCTCGCTAGATCTTCCTGGAAGCAGCCGCCACAGCCATGAAACCCCATATCAGGAGCGGGTGTCAGGAATAAATCACACAGAGTAAGTAAAGTAAGCTCTTTATTAGCAGAAGCAAGACCTGCTCATGGGAGCCAGGCCCAAGGAGCATCAACTCTTCTCAGTAGATTTTGCCCCATGAGGCAGTTGTGGAGACTGGAGGTCCCTGCCTTCCCACAGCTGCATAAACCTCCCCCTCCTCTGGGACCTTCCCAAGAAATCTGAGACTACGCCAGCACACTTTTCTCTGCTCCTCCCTCTTCATACCTCTTTTGATCCTGGGAGACCGGGGGGAGGGGAGCTTGTCAAAGCTTCTTCGCTAGTCTGACTCATTTTTTAAAAAAATGTATTTTTATTAAAGATTTCTTGGTTTACAAAGGTATGTGCAATGACTCTTTTTCAAGTTACATTTTTTACAGATCAGTTTCATTTGTTGAGACATTAGTGTTATATTAGGAAGAAAAGGGGGAAAGAGGTGGAGGTGGGAATGGTGAGTGGGGGTGAGGTGGGGTGGCGATGTTTCTATCCTACTTAATGTATGTGTGGGGTTTTGTGTCAGCGTCGCTTGTGCAGGTTCTCTTTGCTATTCACTTGTGTTCCTTTGGTGTTGAGAGAGGTTGGGGGTTGGCCTAGGGTGTGACTGTTCATTTCTGAGTGGCTGTGGTGAACTTTGTTTTCATATGTGAGTGGGTGGGTGGATGCTTTGGATCAGGTTAGCCATATTGATCCGTATGCTGTTGGTGGATTCTTGTCATTGTCTTATTGGGCTGTGTATAGTGGTGCCCCGCAAGACGAATGCCTCGCACGACGAAAAACCCGCTAGACGAAAGGGTTTTCCGTTTTTCGAGGCGCTTCGCAAGACGAATTTCCCTATGGGCTTGCTTCGCAAGATGAAAACGTATTGCGAGTCTTGCGAGTTTTTCCCCTCCCCCCCCTTTTTCTAAGCCGCTAAGCTGCTAATAGCTGCTTAGCCGCTAAGCCGCTAATAGGGATGCTTCGCAAGACAAAAAACCGCTAGACGAAGAGACTCGCGGAACGGATTATTTTTGTCTTGCGAGGCACCACTGTATGTGATAAAGGGGAGCCATACTGGGGTGAAGGCGTCTTCTTCTATTTGTCCCTGTGCCAGCCTGACACGGGGCTGCCTCTTTGCCTTCCTCCTCTCCTGCCTCTGCCTCAGCTTCTGCCCCAGCCTCTTCCTGCTCACTAAACCCTGCTACCTCCTCAGCTTCCAATACCTCCTCCTCCCAGCCTGCTCCCCCTCCTCCCTCTGTCCACTCCTCATCGTCCTACCATCAAGCTGCAGACGACAGGTGCTGAGCCTTCTTCCCTGGGGGGTCCCCCAGCTGGTGCCTCCCACCATTCCTGTGTGTCCAGCCACTCCAAGACACTCCAACAGCAGCGGCAGTGGCAGTGGCAGGCAGGACACCCACGGGGCCTCATCCTGTTGGATTCCACTGTGCCTCATGGGCAGGCCAGCCCTGGGTGCCAGGGCATCCCTCACACTGGGAAAAGCCCTCTTAGGAACCTGGGGAGGGCACCAGCCCACTTCCCAGGGAGGCTGCCATTGTTTCTACACCCCTGGGAGGAACACAACTACTTTTCCCTGAAAAAAATAAAAAAAATAAAGATTGTCCAGTAGCACCTTAAAGGTAAAGGTAAAGGTACCCCTGCCCGTACGGGCCAGTCTTGACAGACTCTGGGGTTGTGCGCCCATCTCACTTAAGAGGCCAGGGGCCAGCGCTGTCCGGAGACACTTCCGGGTCACGTGGCCAGCGTGACATCGCTGCTCTGGCCAGAGCCAGAGCCGCACACGGAAACGCCGTTTACCTTCCCGCTGGTAAGCGGTCCCTATTTATCTACTTGCACCCGGAGGTGCTTTCGAACTGCTAGGTTGGCAGGCGCTGGGACCGAGCAGCGGGAGCGCACCCCGCCGCAGGGATTCGAACCGCCGACCTTTCGATCGGCAAGTCCTAGGCGCTGAGGCTTTAACCCACAGCGCCACCTGCTTCCCCTAGTAGCACCTTAGAGGCCAACTATGTTTGTTCGGGGTATAAGCTTTCGTGTGCATGCACACTTCTTCAGATACTGAAGTGTGTGAAGAAGTGTGCATGCACACAGAAGCTCATACCCAGAACAAACCTAGTTGGTCTCTAAGGTGCTACTGGACAATTTTTATTTTTTTAATTTTTTTTTGACTGCGTCAGACCAACATGGCTACCTACCTGAATCTACTTTTCCCTGCCCACTTCCCAAGAGGACCCAGCGGACAGGGTGGGCAGAGGTGGGGCTGTCAGAAGCCAGATCTTCACCAGAATGCTGCACCTGGCCTCTGTGAAGCAGCTGTGCCTGTTTCCTTCCCTAATTTGGTGTTTTCCGTGCTGTTTCTTTTTCTCCCCAACTCCCAGTTCCCAACACAAATGACATTTTGTACATAGTCCTCTCACAAAACCCAGATTTCTCTTAATAATCTTTTGAACACTGAGTCCTAAGTATGAATAACTAGCGCAATGCCCTTTATTACTACAGTCAAGAGTATCTGAAGGGGGAGGGGAACTTGTGTTGCAGAAGGATGCCTGATGTCAGTGGAAATCATCAGAGGGGCTTTGCTTTTCCCCGTGGACTGACTGGCAGCCATTCCGCTACATCAGGGGTGGGGAGCCTTTGCCAGCCTAGGTCTCCACGCTTCCTGTTGGTCACATGCCAGAAGGGTCACAGGAAAAAAGGTGGTGGAGCACAGTAGGCTTCATCAGGCATTTTTAAAGCTCCTCCATTCTGGCAAGCAAGAGGCATTAGCACAGTTCAATGGACCCATTTCAGCCAGTCAGAAGCAGCCAAGGATGATGCAGAATAGGGATGCTGAGACCTGCAGCTTGGAGCAGGGCCCTGGTTTAGGAAGGGTCCCAAGGCCAGATACAGAGAGCGGGTGGGGGCTGTGTTTGGCCCCCAGGTCTGACCCCACACCTGCTTGCCATGAGTGTGAGGGATGGACACTGTGGGACCCCCATGGGCACACTGGTATGGGGACTAGGCATGCTAGTCATTAGTGATCAATCCTGCTATTGTCTGCTCAGCATGGTCCTCCTTCTGTTTCTTCAGCTGCAAAAATGAAGACAAAGGAGGAGGAGGAGGAGAAGAAGAAGAATTCCCATTTCCTAAGGGCCTGTCTTATTTCAGCCTTCAGTCCTTTGGAGACCTTAATCCTGAGCAGGGAGTTGCAGCCACCCAGCTCAGAGGATATCGGATCCAAGCAGGCCAGCAATTACTAGGTCACTGTGCAGTATTCCCACTAGCTAAAGGAGAGCTGGGTGAACTGCTGATGCAGTGTGACAGCACTGCAGCCACCACCTCTCTCTCCCAGGGAGCGATGCTGAGAAGCGCCTGTGCACCACTGATTCCAGTCGTCACGGGATCCATGCAAAATCTGATCTCATCTTCAGGAATCTCTGGTTCTCAGTGCCAGGAAGATCCTGCATCGGGTGAAGGCTCAGGGCACCCAGCAGGAGGACCCAAGCAGGGCACCTTGAGACACCGCATGTCTCTGTCCATCAGCGAGGCAAAGGGAGTGGGGTGTGATGGCTGAATGGGAAGGGCTGCTGCTGGAAATGCTGCCCCTAGCAGGAGGTGCAAAAGCTGAGTTTGGGAGACCATGTTTCTACAGGCTCAAAGGGAGGCTGGAAACAGCCCCATCACCCAGCCAAATCAAGTTGTGCTTTGGTCTGGGCAGTATGAAAGGGAAGCAGCACGGCTTTAAACAGTTTCCTTTGGGGAATGCTGACAAGCTTAAAACAGCCAGCGTGCCCTGCAAGATGAGGCCTTCAGGGACCTAACACTCTCTTTGGCTAAGTGCATCCCTGCGTTGCGTGTATATCATCTAGGGAGCCTTTTAAAAAGCCAGCATAAAGCTTTAGCAAGGCCACAGTGGCTGCAAAATGGCTGAGTGGAGGCTCCCAGGCCCCACCCCTGCCAGAAAGCCAAGGCTGCTGAGCTCTCTCTCTCTCTCCATCGCTGCCTCCTCCTCCTCCTCCTGCAGCAGCTGTTTCTGCAGTGAGTTCACCCAGGTCAAGGTCAGAGTAACACACACAACACAAGATTTCTGAGGCAATCACAGAGAGAAAGTGAGAAATCCACCACTGGCTGAAATAGAGGGTGTGCAACTCGGACAACTGTGAATAGTGCGTAGCTAATATATAATCCATTAGTTCATATAATTTATATAACAGGAACAACATCTATCTAAGCACACACATTTAAGCTAACAAGGGTAAGTTGCATTTTCTATGTACTTATAAGCTGGTCACTTCTTTGCATGTGTTCCTTCTGGTGATTATACCAGTGTACGAAGCTTGTTCATTTGAAAAAATATCTGCAGAAATGTGTGAAGTGCCCTTAGAATAATGCACAAGGTTCTTATGTTCATTGCATGTGTGTCTGTGTGAGACAAACAACTGGTGGAACCACCCACCCAGCTTGAATGGGTAAGATTTCAAACCCGAATGAATTTAGAATGAAATAAAATGGGGACTGAAGAGAAGCGCACTTTGGCGCCTTCCATCAGCCAGAGCATTAAGGGCCACAAGCAGCCAGCCACCCAGGAAGTTCATCCGGGCTGGAGGAAAACCAGACCGGCCCCCAGCAGCCTCCAGGAGATGCCTCCCCCCACCCCCACTTCAGGAAGAATGCTCTGCTCCACTCAGAGCCAATCCATTGTGGAGTTTGCTTCATATTACTGCAATCTCTTTTAGGTCATTCAATCAAAAGGCAGGATATATAAGCATTATAAATAAATACACCATTGGAGGTTTTTAAATGGAAGTTGAATGGCCATCTCTCAGGGATTCCTTAACTGTGAGCCCTGCATTACAGCGGGTTGGGCTAGATGATCCTTTGGGATCCCTTCCAACGATACAGTTCTATGATTCTATGACTTTGTTTTGTTTGGAACACCTATGCTTGCATATCACATAGGTGCGCGTGCGTGCGCGCACACACATACACAGGCAAACAGTTCTCTGTAAAGCAGGAATTTCCAGGGGGTGTCTTTTACAAGGTCACTTTCTTCCTGAGGAGAGAGCACTGGAGAATTCGTATCTGGTTACTGGGGGGAAAAAGTCTGTTCATTTGAAAATACACAGGTTGAGGTTGGCGGGGGTGGGCACCGCCAGCTTCCTCAAAACAAACAACTAACAATCTTGCCAGCTAGTGGCAAAATCTCCGCATTTCCCTTGCTTTCACTGCCTATTGTCTAGCTGCTAAGCTGATTCCATTAGTTTGACATTAGCAAGTGGGCACACTAGTTAGTAGCCACCAGCCACCAAAGTTTATTGTTCTAGCAAAAGGTCATGATAAACCTGCAGCAACAGTACCAATAAAACAATATAGATCATGCATCCATAATATGAGGCAACATCTATGAGACAGGTTACTGGAGACACCAATAAACTCAGATCCAGCTTGATTTCAGATTAAATCTCTGAATCACCACAACAATTTATAGTTTTATCTAACTCCTTTTTCCTGTTTTTTCCCCAGTCGGTGCGTAGAGGGCCACTCTGTGTATTATGATGTTATCACTGTTACTCAGAAGTAACAGAACCATTTCTGCCAGGGTGTGCCTGCCTGCTTATGTGAACAAAGGTTTCAGAAAGTGATCTCTTGGGTCAGGCTATATACGGGGCAGGCAAAAGATAATGAACGATATCTTCCACCTGAGGGTGACCACCAGTACAAAGTTTGTACAGTCGTGCCTTGGTTGTTGAACACCCTGAGACTTGGACGAAGTGAGTGTTCCAGTTTGCGAATGTTTTTCGGAAGCCGAACGTACAACGTGGCTTCCAGAGCCTCTGACTGAGTGTAGGAAGCTCCTGCAGCCTTGGTGTTTGAACTGTTCCAGGAGTCGAACGGACTCCCGGAATGGATTAAGTTCAACAACCAAGGTACCACTGTATTTGGAAACACAACCCAATTTAGGTATTTCTTAAGGAAGCATTCTTAAGGAAGAGGATTTTTTTTGTTTCTAACTAGTTGCAGTTTCCTCCTGGATTCCATCCCGAAGAGGGAATCCCTTAGTTGACACTTATTCAAGGTCAAAGCAGAGCTCAGTTCTGGAAAATAATATTAGTCTAAAACATATTGAGAGTTGGTTATCATCCAATTCCATATAGTACAGTGCAGGAAAATGCTCAACATGCATAGTAGCAATTATTTAAATATACTTTAACTGAGCGCAGTCCGCTCTTGCCTTAATTGTTGGCTGCCCAGATTCTCTATGAAGAAGAGTTGCTGATATTCCTGATGGTAGAGAGTATAGCTTCGGGGGGGGGGGGATTCTGACAGTTTAAAAAGCTTTAATGGGTTTTGAATCAGAGCCACAGATTGCAATGCCAGATTTGGGTAAGGACTTTGCTACCAAATGTCTTTGGGGTAGGTTCAATCAGCTCCTTTATTGTATTATTTGAATAGAATTTCATCAATGCTCCAATGGTTTTCTTTGCCTTTGCTTTCACTGTCTGCGTGTGACATTTTCAAGAAATAATTTTATCAAAGACAATGAAACAACAATTTCTAACAGTTTCTCCTCATCCAAAATGGAGGGGGGTTATTGGGCTGTTTTTTTTGGGGGGGGGTGTTATTGGGTTGTTGTTTTTATTTTGATTATGTGCCTTGTGGTTTTATATTCTGATTTTATCCTGAGACCTGCAAGTATAGAGTGGTATATAAATTCAGTTGCAATACGGCATGGGGCATCCTCAGACTCATTAATAAGAAGTTCCGGTGGTCTTTGGATCTTGGCCTCTAGCTGTATTGTTTTTGACAGACATCCTGAGTTACAAGACCCGTCTGTGCCCCAGTGGAACCCTGGGCCATCTCTCTAGGCAGTGGCTGAATGTGTGGCTTGGAGCAGTTGTGTTCCATGGAATTTGGAACCACAACGGATCTCCTTCCAAGCTCTTCATCTGGCAATGAGGTAATGCGCATGAGAGCATTTTGCTGACCAGAAACAGAGACAGATTCCATTTCTGTATATCCTGAGTTACCTACTGTTTTGTGAACTGCTCAGAGAACCTTGCTGAATGGGTGGCATATAAATGCCAATCATCATCATTGGGGTGTCAACCTGAATAAAATATGGGGGGGAGGTAACCCACATAATCATCACATGACATGGTGCATGCAAACCATTTAAATGACAATGCCCATTAATTTTGGGGGGCAGCCCCCTGAAATATTTTATTGGGGGAGCCGAAGCCCTCAAAGCCCCTAAGAGTTGGCTCCTATCATCATCATCATCATCATCATCATCATCATCAATTGACAGAGCTCAGTGACCCAAGAGCTGAATAATTCAAATGCAAGTGAGAGAGAAGAAACTGAGAAGCATTTCAAATACAAGTACAAATGCAGATGTAATTACATGATTCTATGGTATACTTCTTAACCCATTCATTTAACAATGCAATAATGACACGGATTCATGGAATCCAATTGTATTCACTTTCATTTAAAGTTTTGTGTGGTTTCATTGTCATTTTTTGATGACATACTATAACAAGAATACAGCATATCTGTAAATTTAAGTGCTGCTTGCATGGAATAAAAAGCTGGATTTAACAAACTCAAATAAATGAAGGCATTTCTGGAGCCCGTATCTGCTGGCATAGCTTGCCGTCATCCTGACTTCTCTTCTCTAAATCAAAGATCATCCCTGGAAGTAAGGCAGAGGAATAAAAGGTTTATGTGTTCAACAAGAATAGGTAAGATTTGCACCAAAATCCACAGTCTACAAAATGTGGAAGAAGGTAAGCAAGTTTTTATTTTTTTTAAATTATACACAAAACGTCTGGTCAGGTATTCTGGTATTGCTGGTTTTATTTACTATAACTGACTTTCCACTCTGGTCCACATTGTGCTCCAGTCCAAAGTAAGCAGCCACTCTGTGCAATAACATTCTGTGGTAAGAGGTCATGGGGGGGAATATCTTTTGAGGGATTTTGTTATTACCAGTGAAATCTAAGATTTCTTGTTCCAATTTCAGCAGCATCATTCTGTCCCTGGGATTGTTTTTCAACATATTTACTAAAAACTCATGTAGATCTATTAGGTTGAATCTGTATCTTCTTGGCTAGAATCTCTTGATAACATTTTCCTGGGCAATTTATCAATGGACTTTTCCTTTTCTGCTTCATCTTTCAAGGGTTTCTCTTCCTTTTCAAAAGATTGTGTTGGCTGATCTGAATTTTCTCCTGCACATCATTTTTATTATCGGTACACCTTTCATTCTTTTCCACTTGAATTTGCTCGTGGCTTTCTGATTTTATGAAGTGTTGCACTGCAATGTTGTCTTTTACCTCCATTTCTGAATTTTTCATTGTATCACCTCTCTCCTTTACAATAACAGTATCAGTCATCCTCATTAGAAAGTTATTTTAAAAATCTAAAGGAAATATGGAGCCTGGTGTATCCTGTAGATCTGAGACTGTGGTCTCCAACAGTAAAGAACTTCTGGGAAATGATATATAATGAGATGAAAAAGATGTTGACATATACATTCTTAAAAAAGAAGAAGCATTTTTACTTGGTATTATAGGCCAAGACATTAATAGGCAAGATGTTAAATTGTTCTTATATGCAACAACAGTGGCAAGAGTATTGTTAGCCCAGAAATGGAAGCAAGAAGAAATTCTGACAAAAGAAGAATGGCAGACGAAATTAATGGACTATGCAGAATTGGACAAAATGACAGGAAGGACTCGAAACCTGCGGGACTAGAGATTTACAGAAGATTGGAAGAAGTATATGAATTATTTGAAGAGCAACTGTAATCAACAAATTATGCTAGTAGGACTACAAGAAGTTTTGTAAGGAGAAATATATGAAGTGTTACAAAGTAGAAAAAGATAAGAGTTTTGGTTATGAGTTTGAAATGTAATATGGAAAATAAGAAATGCATACTAAGAGATTAGATTGGAAAATTTTCAGATAGGACTGATGGAAGGCAAAAAAATTGAATAAGATGTAAAAGTATGTTTAATTACTGTTGAAAATGGTATGTTTAAAAACTAATATATATATATATAGAGAGAGAGAGAGCGCACGAGAGAGAGACACTGTGGTCTTCAACGAAAATAAGATAAAATAATCCAAGGATCTTTTTCACAGTTGCCTACCGAGATGTCAGTTGTGATGAACCATCTGGAATCTGGCAGGAGTCTGATGTCCTTATCACCACTGGAGACTCCTGGACGGTATTATACTGTCTGGCATCCCTTTTAGACACGGCAATGGCGCAAGCCTTGACAAACGGACAGAGAGGAGGAGGAAGGGGATGAAGGCGATGGCAAGGCCGTCTCGCGAAGGGGGCTTCACACACAAGGGGGAACTAACCCTGTCACCAGCCCCCAACAGCGACTCCGGCTCCTCCTGCTGCTGCCGCAGGTCAGAAGGTAAGCAATTTCAGATTAACACAGTGTTACATTTTGTTTTCCAATGTTCTTTTCAGACACAAAATAAGGTCCACTTATACTTACCCAAGAGTAAGCACTATTGAATTTAAGGTTTATTTCCGAGTGAACGCGTATAGAGTTGCGCTATAAGCCATGCTTGAAAAGTATATATTTCAGAGTCATCCAAGAAGACAGGCTGTGCAGAAGGATCAGGTAGACATCAGGAACCTCCTTTTGCAGGGACTGGCCAGTGTAGTGTTGGGACGAGCTTGGACCAGTCCCTCCCTCTCCTAATTTACAGGGCTGTTATGAGGATGCAACTGGAAGGGAAACATATACGGTATGTCTGTCTGAGTAGCTTGGAGGAAGTGTGAGGTTAAAAAAAATGTGAAGAATAACAGTGACCCAGGCACCATCTTTGGAGTCAATGTGACTGAAGAAATAGAGACAGCCAAACTTCCATTGAGAGCTACACCAGAATAAATGAACTGGGCTGGCTAAAGATCTATTTTGTTTTACTTAAGCTGAGATTAATTGGTAGTAAATTGTTTGGTTTATTTCTGTTTCCCCAATTACCCTCTGTTCCTAGTTAGCTGCATTGATTTTGCATCTTCACCACAGTCCTCCGTGTGTGATTGTTCTCTTTTGCATATGGTGTCCGATGGAAATTGTCAGCTATTACAATATACCTTTGACTGCACAGGATAGGATATTCCAGCAGAAATAAGGAAACACAAGTCAAGACATGGAAGCCTCCACAGTTCATTGCATCTGGTCACCTTCATTCCCTCCACCACTGGAACAGTTGGGCCTGGGGTGGCATTCTTCAGAGTTGAAGCGGAGATGCAAGGATGGACTAAGTGGGGAGCAAAGGGCTTGTTGTGCTCAGGAAAAATGTATCAAAAAGAAGAGGGGAAAGTGTCACAGGAAAAGAAAGGTGCCTGGGTGGTACTGGTGCCTCTGTTTTGAATTTTTTAGAGTCTGAAGCCAGGGGCCCCATAGAAGAATACTGTCCACTGTGATGAATTTGCAAAGTACTTTGGCATAGCTTTGAGGAGACCTCAGAACCCACAGTTACTTCCCTTGAAGAGGAAGGTTTTTTGAAGAAGTTCTACAACACCTGGTTTAATAACACCATATCTGAATATGGTGAGATTGTCCATCTGGTTTACAAACGAGGTATGGCATTGCACATAGCTTTGGCTGTTTATTTACGCATGGTGAAAAAGTTGGAAAACTCTGGGTACTCCAACTTTCAGTGATCTTTGATACTATTGATCACAAGGGATTATTGGTGTGACTGAATGGCTTTGAAGGTTTTAGGCAGTGATATATTTAGATGAGATTTTCAGAGACATGATGGAAATGTCCTGAACCTATGCTCTTCACCTGCCAGAGAATGAGGGTCTCATAGGAGATCATTCTAAGGAAGTGGAAAGCAATCCTTTAGAAGGGATCCATTTTTCAAGAGATTAACTAGCATCCACTCACAATAAAGGTGGGCTTCCTGGAGTTAAGAATGCAGAAGTCCTGGTGGGGATTTTATAATTAGGTATATAAAGAGATGGGTTTGTGATGAGTGTGTTGACCGAATTATGATTTGTCTGGTATGAAGGCTGGAGTCATGAGGACTCCAGAGTCAACTTTAGGTTGGCTGGAAAAAATTATGCTGTAGATGACATTATCAGAAATACTTCCCATTGCATGCTCAGGCCCAGTTACACAGACAGAACTGATATACTTAAACCCATGGAAGAGATGGTGGTGTCAAAGTGTTTAGACTTATTAGCTACATTTTGGGGCATATTTTGGGGCAATCCAAAATATATTAGTGTCATTCAAGTGTTCTCTTCTATGCAAACACTGAATATTCTTGCAGAGCAATATTCTTGCGGAGAAACTGGTAAAATGTGGACTGGACAAGGTAACTGTTAAGTGGATTTGTAGCTGGTTGACTGACTGAACTCAAAGAGTGCTCCTAACACTTCTGTGGGGAGAAAGTGACAAGTGGGGTGCTGCAGGGCTTGGTCCTGGACCCATTGTTCAACATCTCTATAAATGAATTGGATGAAGCTATTGAGGGGACGCTCATCAAATTTGCAGATGACACCAAAGTGGGAGGGGTAGAAGACAGAATCAGGATTCAAGAGGATCTTAACATACTGGAGAACAGGGCCCACATTAAAGAATAATAATTTTAATATGGGCAAATATAAAGTTCTGCACTTGGGCAGGAAGAACTATCTGCACAAATATAAGATGGGGGACATCTGGCTTGCCAGTAGTAAATGTGAAAAGGATCTAGGGATCTTAGCATTACTCAACAGTGTGATGCAGCAGCAGCAGCAGCAGCAGCAGCAGCAGCAAAATCATCACCATCACCATCATCTAACAACATCAACAACACTTTATTATTTGTACCCCACCAATCTGACTCGGTTGCCCCAGCCATTCTGGGCAACTTCAAACAGAATGTAAAAATACAATGAAACATCAGACATTAAAAAAAACCCTTCCCAATAATGCTATTCTAGGCTGCATCAACAGAAGTACAGTGTCCATTCTATTCTGCCTTGGTCAGACCAAACCTGGAATACTGTGTCCACTTCTGGGCACCACAATTTAAGAAGGATATGGAATATCTGGAACAAGTGCAGAGGAGGACAACTAAGATGATCAGGGTCTGGAATCCAAGCCTTATGAGGAATGATTGAGGGAGATGGGTATGTTTAGCCTGGATAAGAGGAGACTGAGAGGAGATATGACATCCATCTTCAAATACTTTAAGGGTTGTCACGTAGAAGATGGAGCAAGCTCCACCCCCCCGCCGCTCCAGAAACTAGGATCTGAACCAATGAATTCAAGTTATAAGAAAGGAGATTAAGACTAAATGTCAAGAGGGCAGTAACAACTGTTCAACAGGAAGTGGTGGACTCTCCTTCCTTGGAGATTTGAAAGCAGAGGTTGGCCATCTGTCATGGATATTTTAGTTGAGAATGCTGCATTGCAAGGGGGTGGACTAGATGATCCTTGAGGGTCCCTTCCAACTCTAAAAATCGATGATTCTATGATTCCATGCTCCACCAAAAATCCAGAAGAAATGTAAGATCTTTTTATTCAGACAATAATTTTGTTGCTGGGGATGGAGGGGGTAATATTCATTAGCTGGATGCTTTCTCTAGGACATAAGATAAGTGATTATGAAAAATAATTCATGGTGGAGGTAAGGCACAGGGCAGAAGGAAAGAGCTGCTCTTTAACACCTTATCCCAAACCCTATACAGCGGTACCTCGAGGTACAAATGCCTCAGGTAACAAACGCTTCAGGTTACAATCTCCGCGAACCTGGAAGAGTTACCTTGAGTTGAGAACTTTGCTCCAAGATGAGAATGGAAATCGTGTGCCGGCGGCGCAGCAGCAGCAAGAGGCCCCATTAGCGAAAGCACACCTCTAGTTAAAAACAATTTCAGGTTAATAACGGACTTCTGGAATGAAGTTTGTAACTAGAGGTACTACTGTACTTCACATGTTCTATCAGCTCTGTGAGTTGCCTCCATGGAAGGCCTTTGACACTCAAGAGATATATTTTTAGCCCCCCCCCCTTCTTGTTTTAAACTTAAACTTATGGTGAAGGCCTGGTAAGAAGTAAAAACATACATGCATTCATACATACATACATACATACATACCACTGTTTCCATTTCCTTAGCTCAGAACTCCCCATATTGAATGGGTTTTGCTGTGGAGGAATCAGCTAGTTTATCTGCAAAGGAAGGCAGTCATGGAGTTTTGTTGTGGCTGAGGGAAGACAGGTGATTTGTGTTTGATGGTTATCTGCACTGAGGTAAGGTTATGGGATATACAGCCAAATCAGTCAACGTGACCATTGCTGTCTAGCTGTGCCATGACAGGCACTCACAAGCTTGCTGGGATTTGTAAAAATTTATAGTTGGAGCATCCTAATTTGTCTCCTCCAATGGATCACCAAGTGATCATTGCTGCAAAAGGCTGGAAGTAACGCAATTCCCAAAGTGGTGGCCATCTTGCAGCAAAACCAACAAAGAGTCGTGTGGCTCTCTAAAGATCACCAAATTTATGATGGCATGGATTTTTGGCGAGTCAGCATGGAGATGGTCCTGCGACATAGCATTTCTCCACTCCAAACACTAAAGAAGAAAGGAATTAGATATGTGTTGATGGAAGGTGCTATATATTATTAATTTTTCCAAGGAAGGAAAGCACCTTTGGTGGAGTAATGCTTGGGATGGAGGACATGCTTGGCAAACAGCCAGACATCAGGAATGATTAATACTTGCTTCATGAGATGCTCATTTTACCCTAAGACACTCAGAAGCAGAAGTCCAGCTGAACCCAGGCCAGAACCCACTTTGTGGCAATGATGGAGGCAACTTCTCCACTACCATTTAAGGCAATATCACTCAGCAGAGTTTTTTCTGGTCAACAGAGGGCTTTATTCATTCAGTGGCCCATCATTTAAAAAAATATTTATATTTTATTAAAACGTTTTCAGTGAAAAAAGAATATGAAAGAAATATGAATAATGTGAATACAGTGGTACCTCAGGTTAAGAATTTAATTCATTCTGGAGGTCTGTTCTTAACCTGAAACTGTTCTTAACCTGAAGCACCACTTTAGCTAATGGGGCCTCCTGCTGCTGCTGCGCCACCGCTGTTCTCATCCTGAAGGAAAGTTCTTAACCCGAGGTACTATTTCTGGGTTAGCGGAGTCTGTAACCTGAAGCGTCTGTAACCTGAAGCGTCTGTAACCCGAGGTACCACTGTAATGTGAAAGGGGAGGGGGGAAATAACAAAAAAAACCCACAATGCAATAGAGTATACAATAGCCTATAAGTACATCAGTGATACAATTAATCCAATAAATTAAAATTATTATTAAGAAGACATTTTGTTCTTTATGAATGGATTCCAAATATTGTTTATTTACCCATACACAATCTGCGTCTAAAAGCGATTCATATGTTGCTAGAGTTGTCATATCTTCTATCCACTTATCGAAGGGAGTCATGGTATTATCTTCCCAATGAATTAATTGTAGTGGAATCCTCACTGCTGAGATCCCAGTGCCCACACTTGGGTGCAAGGGGCCCTTAGCCTTTGTCGCCCTGGGAGACAACCTTTTGCTGGAGGCAAACAGTAGGATTGTGGTTCCTTCCTGTTGATTCTCTTGTACCTTTCAGCTGCTATCAGCCCTGGAATACTTCTGTTCCACCTGCCAGATCTGGAGACTAAGAGAGTGGTTTTGGAATGAAAGACAAAAAGGGGGAAAAGAAAAAGAAAAGTGCAAGGTATCACTTTTTAAATAAATAAGCAGTCCGATTCTTTCCTGACCAAAAGATGGAATTGGGAAAGTTCTGCTCCCCTCCATTCCCCCCCTTTTTATATCATATTTTTATTGCTTTTCCCATTTAAACATAATCTTAGAATTCTCTTTATATATTGCTCATATATATATATATTTCTCTCTCTTTTCTTGTTCTCTTTCAATTTTTCTGCCTTTTCGATTATATTTGTTCTAGATATTATTTTATAATATTGTGCAGCAACTACATTAACATTTGCAGCAATTGTACATTTGCAGCAATTGTACAGTTCCCCAAGATCCAGATACCTTGCAGCGTGCATATGTGTGCGCGCGTGTGCGCAGACAGACAGACACACCCACACTACTTACACCCACACTATATGTTTAAAACACTCTTGTACCACATTAACAGTCATGGCTTCCCTAGAACCCCACAACAGTCACAATTTACGGACACTCTTGGGTCCCTGCGCTGCCTTAGTTTGGACATTTGGAACTAGTAATGCTGAATCTATACGTATGTTGACCTCAATCCATGTGTGCATCTCTGTTGATCAGAGACAATCCCGATAAAAGGGAAAGGCTGCATGAGTTTGAGAAGGAAGCGGCCTCATTTCTGGGCCTCCCAGCACCATTTTGCTGCTCTTCTTGTCAGTTCCTTGGCTCCGGAGCATCGCCACTAAGCTGCCGAGTGGCTTCCTCCTCCTCCTGTTTCTCGCCTCAGATTCCAGGGACTCTCTGGGGTCACATGGTCAGCCGATTCTTCCAGCCCAGGAGTCTTGCGTCTGCCAAGAGAAGCTGAAGTGTCTGATGCAGCATGGCCTGCGGACAAAATCGCAGGCCTCTGGTTAACCCTTCTCTAGTCCTCACTCTCTGCCTCACACAGAAACGGAAGGCTTTTGCGCACACCTTGGCAGGCTGATATCGCCTTGCTTTGGCAAGGCTAGGAAGGAATCTAAGCAAGTCCCTTAAAGCCCCACTGTTTCTCCCACTCCTGGGGATCATTCACATGAGCATCTCCTCTGAGATTTAAGCACTCATAGCAACCAAGAGGGCAGAAAGAGAGGGGTGGGTTGGTGGGGAGGTGGGATGGTTTGAGGACAGGATTTGTGCGAGAACATTTGGTGCTCTCTGTAAGGTTGGATTTGCGTCTCAAACGTTCACTTCACCAGCCCCTTCCAGCCTCAGGCCCTGTTTTGATTTGATTCAAAGTGGGTGCTGCTTGATTTCAAAGCCTCTTATTTGCATGGTGTAATAGTTAGAAAGGGGAAAAGGAAAAAGGACCTGGAAGCCACAGAGCAAGCTTTTCTGCTCACTGACTCCACGGGGGATAGAACGGCAGACAGCCTCGCTCTCTGTGAGGCTGCCTGCAAATGTGAAATGGTCTGTAAAGATTCCAGGATGCTGTGAGGTTGGTTGGAGAGCTAGTGGGGGATCTTTGGGTGATTGCCTAGCCTTGTACAGATTGTGTGCTTGGAATGCTGCATTGTGACTAACCATCTTCAAAGTGCCTCTACTTACCTAGCTGGAACTTACTGCAGATGCATCAGACTTCATGCAGCACCAACAGAAGTTCCACAGACTGCAGCAAGTTCCCCTGTTGCCACTTGTGTGTGTGTGTTTTTCTATATATGAGCAAGTGGGGGGGGAGGGGGCTATTGTGTACACTGAGCCAAGTCCCTAGGAGGCTCTCCTTTGCCAGAGGTGCCACTTTCCATATGGTTAGAAAAACTCAGGTCCTCCTGCCCCCTTGTGGTACTTCAATACCTTGCAACCTTTTTGTGGGCAAAGCCCTGCTTTTTCATTATCTAGCTGAGCAAAACTCAGGTAGCTGCTGCAGTAAACAATCATTGCATACTTTGCCTGTACATTCTCAAAATGATATTCCTGGACAGAACAGGATGGAAGGTTGGGAATGCTGACATGAAAATCTGTGCAAATGCAACTCTTCCCCACAGCAGCCTAAATCTATGGACTCAAGGCAGTGAGGTAGAAAGTGAGGTAGCAGTCATCACTATCAATGGATAGTCTGACACTTTGTAGATAAGTGCCGTTCCTTGTATTGTTAAAATATGTCGCTCTTTGATATATTCCATTCTGCATTTCTCAGTCCAACAACTGTAGAAAACTGTAGAAAACACAATTTTCTTGTAAAAAATGGACACTGTTCATTGATCTAGTGTGTAGTACATTTACAACTGTCTGTCTATTCCTTTAACTGGATTTATATCCCACCTCTCCTTCAAGGAGCCCAAGGTGGCAGACGTACCTTCTCTTCCTCTCCGTTATTTTCCCACAACAACCCTGTGAGGTAGGTTAGGCTGAGAGGCAGTGCTTGGCCCAAGGTCACCCAGTGAGCTTCATGGCTGAGTGGGGATTTGAACCCTGGTCTTCAAGGGCCTAGTCCAGCACTCTAACCACTACACAACACTGCCCACGTGTCACTTTTTCCTATGTGCAGCTCAGATGACCCCTGCTCTCCACTTCTTGACTGCTATTGAATTCTGCTTGGCACCTGCAGCTCATGACTTGCCATCCTAGTGGGACCGTAGGCCTCTTCTAGCTTTTTAAGTGACAAATGAAACTCTGTGTGCATAATATGCAAAATGCATTTTAAAGAAATTCACTGTGACCTCTTGAATCACAGATTTGGAAGGGATCTCAAAGGCCACTGAGTGAGTCCAGCCTCCTGTCAATGCAGGTGGTCCACTACTGTGGCAACTCTGAGAGGATGTGGCAGCCCAGTCTCTGCTTAAAACCGTCTAACGAAAAGGAGGCCATTCCCTCACGATGCACCTGCTGCCTATGTTCAGGAAAGATCCCCTGCAGTTTGACCCCAGTGGTTCCGGTTCTGCCCTCAGGAGCAACAGAAAAGAAACAGGATTTTATTCTGGTGAGAGAGATTTGCTTTTTAAAATCACATTTCATCAAATAACTTGTCAGTTTCCTCCTTGTCTGCCTCAGTCTGGCTCAGTGTCCTTTGCAGTCACTTGATTTCTGCCATCTGCTGATTTGACGTTATCAATTGCCTCTTTCTGAGAACCTGACAAAATAGCCTTGATCTCAACCTAAAACTGCTACCTGCTTTTTCCACCAAATGCTTCTACCAAACCCCCACGAAACGATGTTTTCTCCCCTGGTCTGGCAAGCCCCGAGATACTTGAGTCACTGGCAGATGAAGGTGGGGTGGGGACAGCTGCCCCCAGGTGCCATCTGGGGGAGGGGTGATGTCACGGCCACCCCCGGCATGCTCAGCGCTCGCTGTGCATCCCCAGGACGCTCGCCGCTCACACCATGGGATGCGCACCACTTGCCACACACCCCCGACACGTGCCACGCCCCCTGGGATGTGCGCCAGCTATGCCCCGGGATGTACGCCACTCCCGGTGCCGGAGCAGGTAGCTTCACCACTGACTTGTGTGACTTGTGTACAGAACTTCTCTGCTTTCTGGAGTTCCTCAATGTTCTGTGAAGTGATAGGACAAAAAAACCACCAACAACTCTATGGTCACCCCTCCCATCTAAAAGACATTGCCCTTTAACCTTTTCAGCTTTCACAGTGCTTTTTTGTAGTACCAACACCTTTATTTCAAATGTTAAAAGTGTGGCACTTACTGTAACAACTTCTTTGTGAATACAAGAAAAAAAAAAGCACTGCATTTGTGTCACATCTTTCTTTTTTCTCCTATTCCACACATCTTCTAGAACTGGACTATTTAATTCTAAAATAATGATGATCGAGTCTTGCTTCCCTGCATCCTTTGGCGGATCCCTTCTATGAAGCAAAGGGAGAGAGCTCAGTAAGACAGGACCACAAGGAAAGTACTGAGGTTGTGATAAAGGCCATGATAGGGAACTGGTATACATGAAATCCAATACTTGCTAAGAATGAGTCATAAACACATGCCCTCCCCTGGCTGCTACTTGGCAGTGACAGCCCCCTCTCTGCACCAAGAGCAGCATGCGTGCTCTAGCAGGCAGCCCCTGGCAATGCCCTACTTTCCAGGTGGCATTCAGTATTTAATGAAAGATCAGGCACAGAAGGCAGGCGCATGAGGATGCCACAATGTTCACACAGTAAGAAGAAACGCAGGAGAAGAAGGGAGGTGATACTGAGTGCATACAACAAAGAATCTTATGGTGAAGACTAACAAATTTATGATTGCATAAGTTTTTGTGGGCCACTTCATTGGATACCCTAATAAAAAAGTGCCAGTCTTTGAGGTCACAAGAATCTTTGTTGTTCTCGCTGCAACAATCTGTGCAATCTAAACAATCTTTGTCTACCAGTGCTCTCCACATCCTACCTGAAGGCAGAGCACTGCTATTCTGTTGGGGGTGTTACATGGTATCTCCAAGCTCAGGGACCCAACGGTCTCTTGAGAGGGCCTATCGATCTCTCCCAGCCAAACATTTCGCTGACTGGCTTGCAATGTCCGGCTACCTATCTCAACTCAACCCAATTCAGCTCAGAAGTACAGTGGTACCTTGGGTTAAGTACTTAATTTGTTCCGGAGGTCTGTTCTTAACCTGAAACTGTTCTTAACCTGAAGCACCACTTTAGCTAATGGGGCCTCCTGCTGCTGCCACTCCTCCAGAGCACGATTTCTGTTCTCATCCTGAAGCAAAGTTCTTAACCCGAGGTAATATTTCTGGGTTGGCGGAGTCTGTAACCTGAGGTATATGTAACATGAAGTGTATGTAATCTGAAGCGTATGTAACCTGAGGTACCGCTGTACATGAGAGCCCATGGCTCCAAGTTACAAGATAGGAGATTCCAACTCAACATCAGGAAAAACTTTCCGACAGTAAGAGCTGTTCGACAGTGGAAGGGACTCCCTCAGGACTCTCCTTCCTTGGAGGTTTCTAAGCAGAGGTTGGATGGCCATCTGTCATGGATGCTTTAGCTGAGATTCCAGCATTGCAGGGGGCGGGACTAGATGACCCTTGGGGTCCCTTCCAACTCTGATTCTAAGAGCCCTGCTGGATATAACCAAATGCTTATCACGTCAGGCATTCTGTTCTCATGAGAGCAGACCACATGCCCATGGGAGGCCTGCAAGGAGCATATCAACTTTTGCCTACTCACAATCTCCAGCAAGCAGTATCAGAGGTGTCTTGATGTCTTGATGTGACAGTTTTTGTGGCTGCATTCAAGATATTTGTTGTGGGACATTGCACAGAAGCACACGTGAACACTGGTAAAACAGTGTATAAACTGTCAAGACTGCTTATTTGCAATGAGGAGAGGAAAAGGATAAGTGGAACTGAATGGATGGAACTCAAAGCTGCAGCAGCAAATGCTCAAGCACCAGAATTTTTTAAAAAAGAAATTGGCTTGTTCAATCAGAATTCAGGAAGAGCAAAAGGCACTCATTCCAATCCCAGCACCGATAAGAGGACTGGAGGTTCCTGCTACAAGCCCCTCTCACTTTTACTCTGAGTGTCACTGGTGGCCAGAAGGCCCAGGTCCTCTCGCACTCTCACACTCTCACACATGCCATGCCCACAGAATTTAGATCGTTTCAAAGGGATGATTTACCTAAAAAACCCCACACATTTGTGGTCCTTGGAAAAAGGACCCTTTGACGACACTCTTTCTCCTACCTTCCACAGCAACGGCTGTGGGGAGGAGTCTTGCATGAGCCACTCTTTCTGAGGTGAAAATCCTAAAATCCTTCAAAACTAGGGTGTGGGCATCAGCAACACAACATGTCAGGGAAGGAGGTCTGGACCTCTCCGATGAAGCACACATCAGACTCCAGATGAGAACAACTGCCTTGGGGAGGGAGACTTCATATTGTAGCTTTGGGTATAAGAAACAAGAACCGCTGCTAAAGTGTTTGTAAATAAAATGTTCCAAAAATACATGCAACACCACCGGCATTATTAAATCATCCCATTATAGTGCAGTTCTGAAATATTTCCTGAGGTGATCAAACGTTGCTGCAGGGAGGGGCAGCGCAGCAGCAGTCGCTTTGCTTCCTTGGAAAGGGCTGCTGGGCTTCCCTGCCTCTCGGTTTTCTGCAGGGTCTCTCCAGGCGTCCCCCCTCTGCATTGTCACTTGACATGTTTTGCTTCTGCTGCAAGGCACACTTTGCACTTTCCCTTTGGATGGGGTTTCTCTGTGTGTTTTCAAACTTTGGGCTCTCTCTCTCCCCCATTCTTTTTTTTTTTAAAAAAAAAACTCTTGACATTTTGTTGATATTTCCTTTTTCAGGATGATGCACTTTCATGGGGTGGGGGAACCAAACCATGTTTGGAAAGTTCAAAATGCACTATTTGGAATGTTTTTTTTCTAAGTTGTCCCTGTGTTGTTTTAGTATGGAAATATATCTGTTAGTGCCATTATATATTATATGCAGAATAAAAGGCAGGGGTGCTAAATTGGTTTTGGTCAACCTAACTATTGAAGAGTTTCCATCCATCCATCCGTCCATCTGTCTGTCTTGTCTGTCTACCTATCCATCTATTTAGAATATTATAATTATATTTTCAGTTCAATTAAGAACCCTCAGGGCAGTTTGTAATTGGGGGGGAAACGATGAAACAATAAATTATGAACAAATCACAATACAGTCTAAAAGCAGTAGTAGAGTTTAAAAGGAGGGAGGCGAATGGCAACTACATTAAAAAGTTTTTTAAAACCCAGGTAAATAAAACATTTGCTGGATGCCAAAAAGGTCAAAGACTGAGTGCCAGGTGGTGCAAGGGGTCATCAGTGTGTCTGAAAGTTGGTGGTTCGAGCCCACCCTGGAATGGCTGTGCATTGCAGGGGGTTGGAATAGATGACCCCAGGGGTCCCTTCCAGCTCTACAATTCTGTGACTCAGAGGCAGCCCCACATGCAACCTATTGCAGTACTCTAGTCTGGAGGCTATGAGAACATGGCTAGCAAAGTACTGCCTGTCTCAGTTCAGGAGCTGGTGCACCAGTTACAGCTGGTAGAAGGTACTTTGTGCCACTTGGCATCTAGCAATAAAATGAGATCTAACCCGGTTAAAAAATGGATTATTTAAGGTGTGCAAGTTCAACCCACTGAGGACTGAAGACAGAAGAAGCACCTAGCATCAATATATTTGTCTTGTCTAGATGGAGCTTCAGTTCATTATCTCTCATTCCACTTAACTATGTTGACTGTTTCACCGCCAGAAGGACATTTCTCATATTTTGAGTCCCTCTTTTTCCCGGCAAAGTGACAGCTTCTGTTTGGTGAAATGGGATATGTACGGGGGGTGGGAGGTGAATAAAAACTGAATGCAAAGCACCTGGAAGTAAACTGTGTAAGAATTTATTGGGAATGCCTGCCTCACTCCAGCTTTCTCCAGTTCAAGATGTTAAGTTAAATTTCACATGGAATTCGCATGGCATATGAACCAGTCACTGCGACCCTGTGGAACAGTTCGTGTCAGTTTTGTAACAGAAGAGAAACTACTAAACAAACACCATGATTAAAAAAAAAAAACCAGTTGAAGGGAGCATGAGGTAGCAGACACGACAGTTAAACTTGGACCTCCACGTATTTACTCAGTGCTGTTCTCTCTGGGGCCAGTGGAAAGAATTCTCTTCATTTTAAGGTCTCAGAGGAGATTTATGAGCAAAAATTAAAGGTTCATGGTTGTGGGGAACTGTTTGCAAGGAACTGAGAATCCACTTTCCTCCATGGCTGCCTGCCACTGTGAAACCATAATTCCCCAAGCAGGGTGAGACGGACGCCTAGCTACCATGACCTCCTCAGTTGGTTTCCATGGATACCGTGCACTATAAATAAAAAAAAGAGAGGAATTTCAAACCACTTTTCAGTCCCGCTTAGTGACAACAAGGAAACCTCTTTGAATTTAGTTTCCTATTTCACCTTTCAGGGGTTGTTTTGAAGACAAATAATTACCTCTTCAGCCAGGAAATTACCACCAGTCATACCTATTTACTTCTGTGCTGTGCACTAATTAGCAGGTTGAGGGGGGCTCCTTGTCTGAGATGTGAGCTTGAGCTCTGTGTTTGGGAAGACAGCATGGCGGGCGGGTGGGGGTGGCTGGCTGGGCTGCAGACCTCTAAACACTGAAGGTGTGGCATGAATTTGAGGGCAGGAAGTCCAGCAAGAACCACAGAAGAGGAAGGGAAAAAGGCGGGGGATATTACATCTGCATCCTTTTGCAATGAATCAGATTCACACTGCAGATTTTGTCTGGCATCCTGGGTCTCTGGAGGATTGAAAATAATTTGGTTGCAGCAGTGGGAGGTGTGCGTGTGTGGAGAGAGGGGACTCGCTTTCTAACAGCCTGCTGGGGCGAGAACATGCCTGACACTTCATTCCTTTCCAGTTAATGCAGCGAGACCGGGGAAAACTTAACCCTCTAATTGCTAAATTGGGGAACTCTTTTTCATCCAAAATCCTGAAAGAATCCTTTCCCCCTGAGCACAATTGAGCTGGTGCAAAGAAAGCTGGGTCTTGTTGATCTGGAACATGGGGAGGGAGGCCAGGTGATTTAAAACTCGGCTCATTCAGAAGTGTGCAGCAACACCCCGAGAAGAGGATGTGTGGGGAGCTAGGGGTCAGAGAAGGGGGAAAAATTATTTCATTTACTGACCTAAAGAAATTAAGGTAAGGCCAGACAAACAGAATCAGCTTCTGTTTCTAATGATCAGCTTTAGCACCCCACGGCATGAAGACGGCCAAGATGGAGCTTCCACCCAGGGATTCAGTTATGCCAGTCATTATCTCCAAGGTGTTGCCAATCAATCCCTTTTCTTCCAAATTCAGTCATCTCTTGACAGTGGCAGCCAAATAGTTATTTTATAACCCTCTGCTTTCACAAACACTAGAACCATATAAGCATAGTCCTCTTTCTCATGCACCTATGGTGTGTAGCAAATTCAAGCTTACTTGTGAGAAGAACCTTATTGGATCATGCCAAAGGCCCACCACATCCTGTACATTTTCCTCAGAGTGGCAAAGACTTGTGGGAAGCCCACAAACAGGACATGAGGGCAATGGCCCTCTCCCTACTTGTGATGCTCAGGAACGGGTTCATGCTGCCTCCAACTAGGGGGCTAAGTGCAGCTATCAGGGCAAGTAGCCATTGCTGGCCATCTCTGCCATGCATTTAGAGTAATCCAGGTTGGTAGGCACCACTGCTTCCTGAGATGCTGAATTCCACAGTTTAACCAAATGCAGTGTAGAAGTATATCCTATTGTGTGCCCTGAATCTTCCAACATGGAGCATCAATGGATGGACCCAAGTTCTAATATTATGAGAGGGAGAAAAGCGTCTCTCTGTCCACCTTTGCCACAGCAGATATAATTTCATGCACCTCTAGCATTTTAGCCCTTATTCATTCCCCCCCAAAAAAACCTAAAAATTCCCAAATGTTGTAATCTTTCCACAGAGGGGAGTTGCTCCAACCCTTTAATAATTTTAGTTGCCGGTTTCTGAGACTTATCCTCCTTGCTGGTGACCAGAACTATACACAATATTGCAAGTGTGGTCTTGCCAGGGGCAGGTGCCAGGAGAAGTCAGTAATAACTCTCACAGCATTAGTGAAGTTGACTCTTTATTCAAAGAAACAAGCAGCTCAGGAGATCAGGTCTAGTGAGCACAGCAACTCTTCTCAGTAGATCTTGCTTCAATGAGGCAGTTGTGTGGACTGAAAGTCCCCACCTTCCCACAGTTGCCTAAGTCTCCTCCTCCCCTGGTTCCTTCCCAAGCCATGCAATCTGAGACTCAGTTGACACATCTGTCTCTGCTCCACCCTCTTCAGACACCTTCTGGTCCTGGGAGACCAGGGGAGAGGGGAGCTGGTTGCAGCAGGAGGGGGAGCCTCCATGGCGTCTTCAGCGACCTGTTTGATCTCTGCATCTTGCCCCCCCCCTTTCCAGCCTCTGCTTCTGGACTGTTCTCTGTCACAGACTCCTGCTCACTAAACCCTGTTACCTCTTCATCTCCCGACACCTCCTCCTCCCAGTCTGCTCCCTCTTCTCCCTCTGACCACTCATTGTCATCCCACCACCACTCCCCTGGCTCTGAGCCTTCGTCCCTTGGGGGTTCCCCAGCTGGTGCCTCCCACCGCTCTTCTGCGTCCAGCTAGCCCACAACACAGATTTCCCCTACAACCCCTAACATGGAATCCACCCTTTTCACAGCTGCTGCACACTAAGTCTACATTTTCATTGACCCACAACCCCAAGATCTCTTTTCTGCTCAATCACTGCCACTTCAGGGCACGTCTCAAGTGGCCATTTTTTTTGCACTGGTCTGCGTTGCTTTATAGTTAAGAGATTAAAATTCCAATCATAGAAGTTCATGCAACTGCCACTCTTTATGCAAATACCTCTAACGTGTGGATGTGAGAAGAGCACACTGTTGAGGGAAAACATGTGAGTTATCTTTTAATTTACAAACATGCTCAAACATCCAAAGAAAAAACTACTCCCAATTATGCTTTCGGCCTCAAATAGGAAGTTTGATTGCAATTCCTCTATTATATCTAATAGCCATGGTTAGACCTGTCCTCTATGTAGCTGTTTAACATATTTTTAAAATCATCTATGACTGTGGTTGGAGGGACACGGGTGGCGCTGTAGTCTAAACCACTGAGCTTCGGGCTTTCCGATCGGAAGGTCGGCGGTTCGAATCCCCGCAACGGGGTGAGCTCCCATTGCTTGGTCCCAGCTCCTGCCAACCTAGCAGTTCGAAAGCACATCAAAGTGCAAATAGATAAACAGGTACCGCTCCAGCGGGAAGGTAAACGGCATTTCTGTGCACTGCTCTGGTTCGCCAGAAGCGGCTTAGTTCTGCTGGCCACATGACCTGGAAAAACTGTCTGCGGACAAATGCTGGCTCCCTCGGCCTATAAAGCGAGACTCTGCAACCCCAGAGTCATTCGCGACTGGATTTAACTGTCAAGGGTCCTTTACCTTTTATGATTGCAGTCACCTCAGTAGTATGTGCCAATTAATTCCATAAATGAGTACCCCTAAGTGCAAGTAGATAAATAGGTACCGCTTTATAGCGGGAAGGTAAACGGTGTTTCCGTGTGCTGCACTGGTGCTGGCTCACCAGAGCAGCTTCGTCACGCTGGCCACGTGACCCGGAAGTGTCTCCAGACAGCGCTGGCCCCCGGCCTCTTAAGTGAGATGGGTGCACAACCCCAGAGTTGGGCACGACTGGCCCGTACGGGCAGGGGTACCTTTACCTTTACTACATTTATTCCTAACCCCCAATCCCTACTTTTAAGTAGCACCAGAATTTCCTGCACTCTATCTGGAATATATATATATATATATATATATATATGAAAAAATATTTAAACAAAATTGGTAGAAGTTCCAAATGAACTTTCAAGTGTCAGAATTCATTTAACATTTCAATTCCACTTTTAAAAACTTTCCCATTTCAGCAATGTTCAAAGACTAGAACAAAAAATGCTTTAAAAATATGTCAGAAAAACACCTGAAGATTTGACTATCTGTTTTGACCCATTGAAATCCTTGTCTTATGCAGTCGTTTCACTCTGTGAAACTTCTCAAGAAATAAATTGCAATCTTCAAAGCGATTCACCCGCTTTATAATCACAATGGAAGTTAGATACATGTAAACATGCGTAAGACTGAGGTCATTTTAAGGGAGGAAATTCTGCTTAAGTGCAGAGAAAGTACTTATGCTGGATGGGATTCCAGCAACACGGTTCAGGATTTCTTGTGGCAATTTGCCACTGAGAAAATGCTTAGGTGGTCAAGGTCAGGAAGACATGCTTCCGTCCATGGTGCAAATCTGTGTTTTTACCACCTATAAACCACCAGCCCATTATATTATTTTCTTTGAACGCATTTCGCAGAGGCCATTGCCAGAAGCAGGATGTCAGCCTACATTGGACATTACTTTGTTCCACGATGACAATTCCTTTGTTCCTAGCAAGGGTAAAATTCTCTCCTGCTGAGAAAGACCAGTCGAAAACCAGGCACTGTGTCAATTCTACTAAAATCCAGATTGTTGAGAAGAGAATTTCACTCTAAGAGCATAGCAGAAAGCATAGATAGATAGATGATAGATAGATAAATAGTTTTTTCCTTTAGAAAGCAATCAATGTGCTGCAGTTATTCAGATTAGCAACCAAGCACCCTATGAGAGGCCAGGTAGCAACTAAAAATGGGAAAGGGACTCGGAGGGCCTTACACTGCCCAGGTAGGGACACCCCAAAGGGACCCCTTTGTCCACATTTACTACCTTCTGTTTGACCTTCACAACCAGGTGATAAAATGTTAAGGCAGGAAAATTGGATTTGAGGAAAGAGTTTGGAAGTGAACTCTTGAATGTTAATCAAAAGGAACTGCAAATATTAATCCACAAAGAAATAGCATAGGCTTTTGGATTTACAGAAATCCATGGGACAGGACAGGGTTATTTATGATACTTGCTTGTTTACTCACTTTTATACTTATTTAATTTTCATCAAACCTATCCATTCTTAAGGAAATCAGCCCTGAGTGCTCACTGGAAGGACAGATCCTGAAGCTGAGGCTCCAATACTTTGGCCACCTCATGAGAAGAGAAGACTCCCTGGAAAAGACCCTGGTGTTGGGAAAGATGGAGGGCACAAGGAGAAGGGGACGGCGGAGGATGAGATGGTTGGATACTGTTCTCAAAGCGACCAACATGAGTTTGACCAAACTGCGGGAGGCAGTGGAAGACAGGAGTGCCTGGCGTGCTCTGGTCCAGGGCGTCACAAAGAATCGGACATGACTAAACGACTAAACAACAACAACAACAAATTTTCATTTCAGTTTCAAGTCCATTTGTTTCTAAGATCCTGGCAAATCACAACATGAGAATATGTGCACACCCACACACAAAGAAGGTTGGATTTTGTGAGCTCTCAAAAGAAATGAAAAAGCAAGATTACCATGTTGTGTAGAAGACTTGTAAAAACTGAGTTGACAAACGGTGACCATTCCAGAGGAAACACCTAGTTCAAGAGCACCCCATGGCTCCAAGATGCCCTTCTTAGTGGGTCGCAGCCAGTTCAGCCCCTACCAGTGTATATGTAAAGTTAGGATTAGTAGACCGCAAATCACTTCCACTTAGCTACATTGAATCACATTTGCCATTTTAATGCCTGTCTTTTTTGTTCATACTACCATTTGTGCACAAGTGGTAAAGCACAAGTCCAAGGCCGATCTTTGGTGGACGCCACTTCTTACAAACCCTCCATTTACTCCTACTCTCTGCTTCCTGCTCCATAAGCAGGCCTGACCTCTTCCAATGACTGCTACACATACTCAGAAGTCTTAGGTGAGGGACTTAATGAAAAGCTTTAGGGGACCCCGCTACCTACTTCCCTTCCACCACGACAACTTAATATTCAATGCTTCCCTCTTCTCTACCAAATTACCAATCTATAAGAAGACCTATTTTTTCTACCCACAACTTCTAAGTTTACACAGGTCAGGAGCCCAGCCTCCATGTTTCTTTAACTATTTTTTTTTTAAAGATTTTTTATTAAGATTTTTGTTAATACAGTAGAGAAAAGACAGAATAAACAAAGAATAGACATAAAAGAAACAAACATAAAATTTAACATCTTGTGATACCCATCTTTTCTTCATCTTTGGACTTCCTCACATCTCGCGCTCCTGCGTTCCAAATTTATAAAACTTTGGCCAGCAACTTATCACCTTATTTCCATTCTTATTGTACATATTTCCAATGTCTTATCCCTAGCTTTGAATATTTTTTATCTAGGTCTTAGATATCTAGTTTTAACACAATATTTATTCAAAATTTATTTTTCTCATAAAATTCACTCCTTCTCATAATCTTTTCAACTAACTTTATGGGGCCCTGTTGTTTTCAAATCTCTCATCCTTCTTAGCACTCATATAGTTTACAGTGTTTTTGTAAATAGTCCTTAAATTTCTTCCAGTCCTCTTCCACTGCTTCCTCTCCCAGGTCTCGGATTCTGCCGGTCATTTCTGCTAGCTCCATGTAGTCCATCAGTTGCATCTGCCATTCTTCCAGCGTGGGCAAATCTTGAGATTTCCAATATTTGGCGACGAGTATCCTTGCTGCTGTTGTTGTGTACATAAATAATGTTCGATAATTCTTTAACACCCTCTGGCCAACAATGCCCAAAAGGAAGGCCTCTGGTTTCTTAGGAAAGGTATACTTAAATACCTTTTTCAGCTCGTTATATATCATTTCCCAGAAGGCCTTAACCCTGGGGCAAGTCCACCAGAGGTGGAAGAACGTTCCTTCAGTTTCCTTACATTTCCAGCACTTATTATCTGACAGGTGATATATTTTTGCTTGCTTGACTGGGGTCATGTACCACCTATATATCATTTTCATAATATTTTCTTTCAAGGCATTACATGCTGTAAACTTCATACCGGTGGTCCATAACTTTTCCCAGTCAGCAAACATGATATTATACCCAATGTCCTGTGCCCACTTTATCATAGCTGATTTAACCATTTCATCCTGTGTATTCCACCTCAGCAGCAAATTATACATTCTTGAAAGTAATTTAGTCTTAGCTTCTAACAGTTCTGTTTCCAATTTCGATTTTTCCACCTGGAATCCTAACTTTTTATCCAATTTAAAAGCCTCTTTAATCTGAGCATAATGTAACCAATCTCTCACTTTATCTTTTAGTTTCTCCAAACTCTGCAATCTCCAATTGTCTCCATCTCTTTCTAATATTTCCCAATACTTTGGCCATTTGACCTCCATATTGGGTCTTTTCACAGCCTTAGCTTCCATTGGTGATAACCACCTTGGGGTCTTATTTTCTAATAAGTCTTTATATTTTGTCCAGACATTAAACACTGCTTTCCTTACAATATGGTTCTTGAAATTCTTATGAATCTTAACCTTGTCATACCACAGATATGCATGCCATCCAAAAGCATTGTTAAATCCTTCCAAATCTAACACATCAGTGTTTTCAAGAAGCAGCCAGTCTTTCAGCCAGCAAAAAGCTGCTGATTCATAGTACAACCTTAAGTCTGGCAGGGCAAACCCCCCTCTTTCTTTAGCATCAGTTAATATTTTAAACTTAATTCTGGGCTTTTTGCCCTGCCAGACAAATTTAGAGATATCTCTTTGCCACCTCCCGAAACACTCCATTTTATCCACAATCTGTAAAGTCTGAAAAAGAAACAGCATCCTTGGCAATACATTCATTTTTATAGCAGCAATTCGGCCCAACAAGGAAAGTTTCAGTCTTGACCAACCTTTAACTATTTTTTTTTATTTGATTTAATATTTGTATCCCACTTTTCTAGGAAATGTTGAGCTCAAATTCGCTCACAATAACAACAGAACATTAAAACATTAAAAACATTACTATCACCACAATTGCTATATCCACCGATAGTCTCAAAGAGTTCTGGAAAGGTTGGTGAGGCAGGGCTTTCCTGTGCAGAAGTCATGCAGATTCATCCTCAGCAAGGCTTGTCCTATGTTTGTTTTCCCTTTTTAGCTTTAGAAATGTTTTGCATCCATTTTCCTGGGAGGGAAGTTAGAACAGAGTCCTCCTGGGTCCCTCAAATTAAATGGCGAGGAGACTAATTTTAATGACATTGCATATCTTTGATAACAGATCAGCAATTTCAGGTCTAAGACCTCTTGGGTGAATGACATCTGATTAATGATGGTGAGAACTCTCCCAAGCAAGCTCAGGATAAGGTTCAGGAAAATAAAACCAGTCCCACAAAACAAGCTTGGCTTGTTTCAGATGGCTGGTCTCCTTTTAAGTTTCCATTGGGGTACAGCAGTTGCTTTAGTTCTATTCTCTGTTATCTGCTGATCTTCTTAGGCAAGGCATACGCAAACTTGGCCCTCCAGATGTTTTGGGACTACAACACCCATCATCCCTGACCGCTGGTCCTGTTAGCTAGGGATGATGGGAGTTGTAGTCCCAAAACATCTGGAGGGCCAAGTTTGCCTATGCCTGCCTTAGGCAAGTCACTAGCCTCTATTTTTGAGCTCACCCTCAGCAAAATGGTAACAAAGCTTTAGCAATCATTGATGTAGATAAGTACGTGCCTATGATGAGGAAAATTCTGGGGTGAGAAACTACTCAATAGCCCAGTTCATGGGGGTACAAGTCCCCCACAGGTCCATGCGGTCAGTAAAAGAAGGAAATCCCAGCCAAGTAATTTGGAGCAAAACAGCGGTCAGTAGACCTTGATCTTTATTGTTGTGCAACAGGTCCCCATAGGAGTAAGGAACCCTGAGCATGGGGTGACATTGGCTTTTAAAACTTCCCACAGTATCCCAGAATAGTTCGTACAGCATCACTTATACATCATCTTTACATCACAGACGTGTCACAAAAGGGGAGGGGTAGAGAGGGGTTACGCTAGATCAACCTTGGCAAACATCTCCAGACAAGGCCTTGGTACAAGATTAGCATAGGCAAAAATGTCCAGGCACCTCTCAAGTACCCACCATCAAAGGACAATAGAGCTTCCTTTGCACATCCATACCCTGGGACAAGTCCGGTGATGGGCTCTTGGAAACTAACTGCTCAGCAATTGTCACCCCTGGGCACTTCCCTGGGTGGGGTAGGTGTACATGTCCTCATGCTTGAGGGATTATGGCAGGAGGTGGCAGGGAAAAGAGTTATTTTTCCAAGGGCAAAATGACATTGTAATGGAGGAAATTGGCAAAGGGGTTGATTTTATATGATTTATAAAGCTAGGTATCTTCCCTGATCTGTCAAGTCGAAAGGATACATTCAGGCATAATATTTGTAACATTTAACACCTTTAAAGATGTGCCCTCCCCCCGTAATTTCCATAACACCTAAAATGCAACTTAACCTCTTTCAACCTGATAGTTGGAATCTGAAGTCATCTTCTCTGCAGACATACAGAAAGATAAGCTGTTGCACACAAGAGGCGTCCCACTCTGAAAGGATCTTTGCGTAGTAAAAATACGCGTACAGCATCATTTGTTTGACAATCTGTATATCCCCTTTCGCCAGAAGCGCATGTGCACACAAAATGCAGGAATGAGCAAGTTCCAAAGACAGGTAATTACAGTTACATATTCTCATGTAATACCTTGCTTATTTACCTGTGGAAAACTCAAAGCCAACAAAAGTGGATAACTGGCTGCAACAACTAAAAGCAATTTGGAAATCCCCATCTACTCCGCTTTTCCTTAGGATGTTTCTATTTACACTAGAGAAATGTTGGAGGGGACACCTCTATTTTCATCAGGCAAATGTTAAAGGGTATGGAAAAGGAGGTCCCTATTTTCATCAGAGAAATGGTGAAGGGTATACTAGCTTTTGCACAGTAAAAAAATATAATTAATTTTAGCTGTCCCTTAAGTATTTTACTTGGAGCATAAATTGTGGGTTGCATCTGGGGTTGTTAGAAACCCTGAAAGCATTGTTGTCCACAAACCACGTGGGCATGGGAGTAGGACCCTGAAGGTCTTCTCAAAATACTCTCTTCATCTTCTCCAACTCAGTCACTTTGTCCTGTTCTTTGAGAACCAGCTGTTAAGTGTCCAGAAGAAATGCTAACAAAATAATAAATTGCATGGAGAATCTCCCGCCCTGGCCAGGTCTGTTCAACAGGCAGATAAATGAATGGAGAGATGTAGAAAGTGGAGACCCCCAAGATTGGTGTTTGGTCCTGTGCTTTTTAATGTGCTCATCAGTGATCTAGTTAGAAGTAAGTGGTGAAGGGGGCAAGTTTGCTGATGATACTAAGTTGTTCAGGGTCACTAGAACAACAACAACGGGCTCAAAACTGAGTGAACGGACACTGAAATTACAAATGCAATTCAATGTAAAGAAGTGTAAAACAATGGCGTAAAGTAAAGGTGGAATGGATATAAACACAATACTGATAAATTAAATTACTTTATGTTTTGCGTTTATATCCTACCTTTTTCTCCAAGGAGCTCCCCCCTCCACACTTAATCCCCACAACAACCCTCTGAAGTAGGTTAGGCTGAGAGGCAGTGGCTGGCCCAGGTGAGCTGCATGGCTGAGTGAACCCCGAGCAACCAGGTTGCAGTGCAACACTCTAACCAGGATATGACACTGGAACAAACAAAATAAAAAGTCTCTCTCCAGCCTGCCTGCTTCCCCTCCCCCCCCCCCCATTTTGAATTGGGAGAGTGGGGCAGGTCTGGAATCATGAAAAAAGGTACCATAAATACTCCTTTTTAGTTCCTGGAGAAGGTGATCTACTAGGGTGATCAAGAGCATTTCTCTCCCCAAAACAGGCTCAAAGCCCGACTCAAATAGGTCCTGATAATCAGTTGCTTCCAGGAATTCTTGAAGCTGGTTTACTGCTGTATCCTGCATTCTCAAGCTCCTTCCTCTCAGGAGCTGAGAGGATTCATTGCAGCAAAAGTCGGAACTGGGAAGCAGGGATTTCTATAGCAGTGTAAAAACATGGCACCCGGGCTTTTCGAAGAATATCTGCTCCATCTGGCCTTTTGGTAGGCTGGTCATTGCCAAGGGAAAGAAAAGAAAAAGAGGGTTAGCGTCACTACAAAAGAGGATACAAAATTGCCTTTCACTTGTATATGGCAATTTTTCTGTATAGACACACACCCAGAAATTATTATAATGTGAATGGAACTACAATCCATCTTTCCACCTAGTGGGGCTGAGAGCAGGTGACTTGTGTGCTAACTATTGATGGGTCCTGCTCTTCTGTTTTAGAGTTTTCACCTTTAAACCAAATTTCAGCTGGATAGTCTTCCAACAGAGGAGACCTCCAGACAGAGGACTTTCCTCAGACAGACCTTCAAAACAGAGAATTGCCCTCTGCAAAGTAGGATGTCTGGCAGCACTAGCTTTGGAGCTGATCTGGTTAAAGTAGAATTGCCACCTCTGTTATTCCTCCACCCCTTAAAAAAAAAAAAGTAAGGTTTAAATCCAAGTATTTTGGTTTGGGCATTTATTTCGAACAATATTGTTGAAGTTTACCAAAATGTCCTGATGGTAAATAGAGTCTCCTGCAACAGTAGCTCCCTTGGACCAGGACCAGCCACTCACCCACTGAGTATGACTGCTCTTAATGAAAGGCCTGGTGCTGTGCTGTTTTTATTGACATTACCTGTACATTTTTAATAGATATTTTATATTTATATATAATTTTAATTCTATGAATGTTTAATTGGTTTTTAATGATTTTTAAAAAAATGTTTTTAGCTGTTCCTGTTTTATCTGTAAGCTGCCTTGAGTCGCTGCCAGGAAAACAGGCAGAGTACAAATAAATATATTATAACAATGACCTCTTGCCACCTCTGACCGGCCCCCGGCACACACCTTTCCCATTGATCCTTTTAACGAGATTGAACCAGGGACATTTTGTACGCATAGCACATGTGCTACCACTGAGCCATGAGGGAAACATTTTTAAAATGGGTTGTGGTCGTAATATGAGGTGCATTCCCTACACAGGTAACCACCCTGCAGGGAGCAGGTTCCCTATTCTAAACTTTTCAACCTTAAACCCAGCTAGAAATTTAATCCAGGAACTAGGATCTGGGTGTTCTGTGTGATGAGGGGAGCCAGCCAGCCCTCAGGCTCCAAAAGCAATGCTGTTTCTCCCCTCTGCATCTACCTGCACCTCCTTAGACTGAGCTAGTTTTGTGAGGAAGTTGCCTGGTTGCAATCCATATTCTTCGGCTGCTACATTTTCCTGACCCTTGAGACCCCTTTTTACATCTATCCGACTTGGGGACTACTTACTTGGTTCTGACTTATTGCCTGTCTCTCGTACTCTGCCCTGTGTTGCCTGCCAGACATCCTCTAGCGACCATTGACACTGCGAGAAGGAAGGCCCCGTGGAGCCTTGCAGTGAGATAAAGGGCAGGCACAGTCAGGGATACATGCAGCAGCCATAGACAAACCCATTATTTCTTATAGTACTCTGGTCATTGCTCACTGTAGTGATCTGCTGGGATTCTGGCAGCCATTTTATAGCTTGGCAGCCACTGTGACTTAAAACAAAGAGTTGTCGATGGCACCAAATTGTTCCAGATCTTAACATCCTAAGCAGATGGCCAAGGATTTATCCAAAAGTAAAGGATAACCAACTGGCAGATGAATTCACGGTAATTTAGGAAATGATGTACTTTGCGACAAAAAAATCTTAGTTTCATAATCATACCCCCAAATGACTTCTGAACCGGCTATAAGCAGTGTTATCGTTCTGCAAAAAGAGCTGCTAGAACTCACCATGACCACCTTCCTCGTTCTCTTAGAATGGCAATGTCGCCTGCCTGAGAGGTGCCGGAAATGATTCCTGGTGATTTCTGGCTGAAAAAAAGCCCTAGCTATAATTACCATGGGAAGAGAACTGGAGGTCATAGTCCCCTGCAACATGGGCTACCTCATGGTTCTCCCTTGACAGCACACCATGTGAGGGTCAGAGATGGCACAAGGAAATGTGCTTGGGTGCATTTATGTTTTGGTGCATTTATGTTTGGGTGGAATTTTCAGGTCTTCCAGTGGCTTCTGACACAGTGGGACTTTTAACAAGAGTGCGTGAAGGGCCCAAGTGACTAAAAGATCTGGCCCTACCTGGTCCTGGTTGCCTGGAGCCCACTTCTGCAGCTCCACCTGAAGCCTGGGTGAACTGGTGTTCAACATAATTGTCCACCTGGAGCCTTCACAAATCGCTTCTCCCAGAGGGAAGAGTCAGGAGCTATAGGACGTCCAGCTCCCTAGAGGCCGAAATATCTGCACATTTCTTGGAGGGGTACAGAAGGTGGGGAGAGGGGTTGTCTTCTGTGATCATTCTGGAACATTGGAAGGCCTTCACTTGAAACCGCCATCATGGCAGCAACCACAACATCTGAGGCCAGGAGAGCGGACACCATGCTCACCACCACGGACATAACTCTTCATCAGTCACCACCACTTTTTAAATGGTCTTGTGTTTATTATGAATTTTGTTTATTGTCAGTTGTGTTCTGAGGCAGGAATGACCACCTTAGGAGATGCCAGCTCAGCACCTTGGCAGCTTGGATATGGGATTTCACAGAGATATGTTGTATCTCTGGTTATCTATTAGAGTTTCAACTGAAATTCCATGTAAAACGAACTATGAAGCAAATTTGGGGACCCCACCTTAGGAAATATTTTGGAGTTTTTGTGAAGGAAAGCAAGCGTTTCAATAAGGTAAACCAAATACAACAAAGGGTGGGGGGCACGTTATTATTTGCCATCTATATGCCCCTCCAGTCTCACTTTGCACAGGCCTTCTTAGGCTTCAGGAGTGGCTATCCTGCAGATTGATCCAATCTCAGAGAGGCTCTCTTGGACCATTTTGAAGGCATGTAGGCTATTACCTGTTATGGAGAAAGGTCTCAGACCACATCTGGGAGAGTGGTTTGGGTTGCTGCAGATTTATTTGCCCATTTATCGTCCGGCCATTGTACCTGGCCAGCTGCCCACCAGGCATTGGTGACATTGGCATGGCCCTGAACTGCCACCTTGGCACAGGAATGAGAGCTACAGGAAGAGGCCCCCTCCCTGAGGCAGTTTCCATATTTCTTTTATGACTATCACCATCTGGTCCTGCAGCTGGTCTATTGGCAAATGGGATACCACCTTCTTCCAGGCTGCTCTGGAAGCGAATCTGTGGCATCCAACCATCTAGAGAGGCCCAAGATTTTGGTTGTGGGAACTGTCTCCTTCCTATCCCAATAGTCTTTGCTGCTCATTTGGGTGGGTCACCAGCAGGTGGATTCTCAAGCACTCAAATGTGGGGGTCCTGGGAGAAGCAGCTTCAGTATCACTATTGGAGCAGGAAAATTTTCTTCCACCTTCCCACACCGGTTGTTCTCTTGAAAGTCTCTTCCCAGAAATCTCTGCTCCTACCCACCCACCCTACTAACTGGGTTCCAGTCCTGTGTTTTCTTCATAGGTCTGGAGCCTGTAGTGGGGGGGGGGGAGAGAAAAGTGTCTTCGGTGTAGTTTCAGAATAAAAATGACTGTCAAGGGAAGGATGAAGGACACATCAACCCTGCACTTGCCCCGTCCTAGGAGCATATTGTGGGGGGAAGAAGCCACCAGGGCGAGTACTGCATGCAACCACAGGGTAACATTTAGTTGAAGAAACGGGAGCATAAACACATTTGCTCCACTCTGACTTCACGGTCTCCGCTTGGTGCTGTAGCTCCATCAATCTGCCTTAGAGGAACACTGCCAAATTGCTCTTCCTCCTTCAATTAAAGAGGCTAAAATATGAATTATATCTAATCTGTCCATGGCTATAAAGCGAAGCAAAGTAGATGGAGGAACACCAACCCCCCTGCCCGCCCGCCCCCATCCCCCTGCTGCCGCCTGCTTATACCCACAGTGAGAAAACAAGGAAGTGCTGGAGGACAGACAATGGCAACTTGAATTAAACGAGACAGTCATCCAAAAAGGCACAATGGTCAGTCGCTCACTCCTCCTTTGTTCAAAGCAAAGGGGCAGAGAGAGAGAGAGAGAGAGAGAGAGAGAGAGAGAGACCACTTTGGGGAAGGGAAGGGCAAAAGTGCTGTCAGGAAAATAGATTGTGCATCTATTATTATTTTTTTTGGGGGGGGGGCTTGTTTCCACCCCCAATCCCAGAGATATGATCATTCAAAAATCTAAAAAATCTCCTTCCTTCCTTCCCTCCCTCCCTCCTGCCTGCCTTTCTTTGTTTCTGCTTCCTGTTCAGCTGCGCATCCAGCCTTCCAAGAGTTAAAACTTTCCAGTCTGTGCTGCAGATTCCTTGCCTGCAGCCCTGCTGCCCTGAGTCAAATTAATCATGTACTGGGAAGCACAGCAGGCATGTACTAGCTCTGGGCATGGTGTATCACGTACTTTCTGGAATCTGTCACATGGGGAGCTTTCTCCTCTAGGCTCAATTGATCCTTTCTCAGTTTGATGCTGTGCTTAATTGTGAGACGGGCCTGCATTTTTGTTCTTCCGCTGAACTTAAAGGGCTACTCTTGCCAGCTTCATTGGAAGAAGCCAAACAAAAAGGGCTTTCTGCCCCTGCCATCGTGTCCTTTCTGAGCTGTCGCTAGAGCAGCATGAAGATAAATTAATGTTTAGGTTCCCCTTCTTTCGTGTACAACAGGGGGAAGCTTCCCTGACCAAAACACAGCGCAGTCCCCTCTTCTGGCAGCGCATGTGAGAATCACCAGGAGCGGAAGAGGCAAGCAGGCGGTGGACAGGCTCAGCCACCCGTCATTCACACTGGGCACAACAGCTCCAGCACAGGCTGCTCATCCTTGTGCTATCTGTGTTTTGCTGCACACGAGGCCCGCACCTCATCCAATGTGTGTCAACATGCAAAATTGTATCAAGCTGTTGGTTGAAACGAATCACTTATGAGGCACCTTTCAATCCTGAGTTGTGTTTCTTAAGTATGTTTCTAGCACTTACGACAGCAGGGAAAGGTGGCGTTCAGCCCCTCTCGTCACGAGTTTAATTTCATATTCATGTATTTGAAAGTATGGCATCACCAGACCTGCTGCTCACTTGGGCTCCCCATTAATTCCAGGAGCCCAAGTTCGCTATTCAGGCCGGCCCAAGGCTCCCACCCCATGTGCTGCCACTGGGAGGAGAAAGCCTTGGAAATCACCCACACTTACCAGGAAAAACCACTTTTCAACACTGAATTGGAACAAATGGCAATTTGGGTTTTCTGTGAAATTGTTTTCCTCAGTAAAGAGAGGGTTTTATGGGGGAAACCCTGGGGCAAAGGGGAAAAAAGTGCTCAGACACAGAGCTTTAAAGCATGGGCCTGGGCTTAGAAACGTGACACAAAAAGGTCTGGATGAGCTTTTGCCCTCCCCCAGGGGCAGCTCGTGGTGGCAGTTGTAGGCCCCTGCCCCCGTGAAATGCCCATGGGAAGGAGGCCTCCCATGCCAATACGCAGATGCGCCACTCGGTGGCAGTGGAGGCAGGAGGCAGCATCCTGCAGGCGCATGGCTGTGGGATGGCCAGAAGGAGGCGCTGTGCCGTCCTGGCTGAGCTGTCTTCTGCAGCTGTGGCTTCTCACAGCACAGAGCTGCAATTTCTCAGCTGCTGAATTATAGCACACACAAGTCCTGGGGAAACGTGATTTACTTTCAACAGCACAGCCTCGAGGGACGATGGCTGGGCTGTATGCAATAAATGTGCCCAAACCTGAATTTGTTTTCTAAAAGCTGCAAAAGTTCAGTGTGAAAGACTCAGGCATTCAATAGTGTTTTTTTCCGGCTTTGTTGTTACAACAGCTTTGAAAATTCCTTTAATTTGAGGGTCTTGTTTTGTGTAAACTGGATGCAGTGCACATTGACAGCAACTGGTTTCTTAGTTTTACTTACATATAAATGTACAAGATGAGAAAGACATCCATTTATTTTGGTTAGAAATATTTATAGACTGCATAACCACAAAACTCTCTGAACAGTCAACATAATAAAATTATTGATGAAACACAGCTGAACCGCACAAAACTGTTAAAAAGCAAGCATGCGTAAGATAATTATCAATAAACTACTGATAAGTAAAACTTTTAAAACAAGTGTGGGTTACTAAATGATACATCGGGTTGAGCTTGCTGAAATAAAAAGCTATTTAACAAGTGTCTGAAACAATCTGTCACTAGGCAGGGAGTTCCAGAGCACAGATGTTTCTTCCACTGGAAGAGGTTCACGAGGAAACTGAACTTGCACATTCCAGTAATTGTGACAGAATGTACTCCCTGCATCCACAGCTAGAGTGAGCACAGGCCGTTGTACAGAACCATCTACTCCTTATTGCAGAACTGGTCATGATATGTCTGCTCCAGGTTTGGCTCTTGACCCCATGGGGCTTTTAGCATGATCTCATCCTTGCCGTGCCATGAGCATGTTATCATCCACTCCCCCCAAAGGTCCCTCTGCATTGGGCCACTGGGCATGCTACAAAAAGCAAATTTGAAAGGCTTCTCTTAGGATGTTTGCAGTTTTTACTGCCTCCTTGTGGTTATTCTTTGCACTGTATCTCCTCAGTGACATTGTTTTTACCACCACAGTAAATGGATTCTAGAGTATTTTTTAGTATCTAGCCTATTTTCTCTATTTTGCAGTGTGGCTATTCCTTTTTCACAGATTTTGTCACACAAAAAAATTGTCTTTTGCACTAGTGCCTCTTGAAAACAACTACTTTCCCTTGTATTTTTCTTTGAAGTTTTGATGCAACATCAAGGGCCTGTTAGGGTTGCCATATTTCAAAAAGTAAAATTCCTGACACCCGCAAAGTTGTTGAGCTTGTTGATTTTAAGCCTTTGGAGCTCTTTCCACTGCTTTTTCCATCTTGTTGCCATATATCCAGGTTTTCCATGACAAAATTCCCCTGACACCATTTTTACACCCAAAAACCAGGACATGCCAGGAATTTCCCTGACATATGGCAAGTCTAAGGCAGGCCAACACTTTCAAAGGAATCTTGTGCCATTGACTTGTTGGGCAAAACATTTTGGAATGCAGGCGAATGTTTACCTCTTGTCAAGCCCCCCCCCCCCCCCCCGCTCACATGAAAGTCTGGCCAAGAGAGGCGAGGCTAGGCTTCTTCTACTGCCACTCACAAACGAGAAGAACCACCAGGTAGGAGACGGTTGGGCCCATCTTATCTCCAGAACGACCCTCCCTGGAAAAACCCACACCCCATAGCAAGCTGTCAGTGTGGCTTAGAGAAGAAAATAAACAGTACATTTCACACACAAGCACACATGGCCGAGGGGATATTGGTTTTGTGGGAAAGGGATGTGGAGAGTGAGCAAGTATTTTTTCTTCTTATCCCCCCCCCTTTCCTTTCCTGCCTCCTGTACCTGCTGATTCATTTTCATTTTTAATGCAGCACAAGCAACTTCAAACCCACATTAAACTCCCATGTAGATGAGCCCAGAATTACTGGAGACTAAAGACTGGTTGTGCTTAAGATGACCCCACCTGTGAAGAAGTTCCTAATCTGAAACTCAGTGGGGCTGATAAAGGACACTTCTGTACATCTAGAATGTCCTCCACACCACCGAGGAAGCGCAATGCCATTGTGGAAAGAGACCTATGTGGACCTTTCTATATTACATTTGGAGCAGGATGGTATCCACCACCATAAAGTGACTTCCACATCAGCTCCAAAAACATCTGAATGAGCCCCGAGTGTGAAGAACAGAACCAGATCAGTCCCTATCCTCATGTGCAGAACATCAGCCACCTCCTCAGATAGCTTTGGGAGAGCTGTCCAGAAAACCTATTCCCCCACCACAGTGCTCATTGCAAGTTTTTTTTTAAAAGATTGCTTCCTTTTAGCAACCTTAGTACCGGATCCTGTGTCATGGTGTTTGTTTTTAAAGTCAAGAAGAAGGATCCCGCCTCTTCCTTCCATGCTTGATCACGACACAGGCAGTTTCATAAGCTCCACAGAAACCAGGAAAGCAGCTCCAAAGACAAAATGTCTGAAAAATGAAAAATTTGCAAGCACAAAAAACATAAGCACACAGTTCCTGTTTGGTGAAGCTGATGTAATGATTGCCAGGTTTTCTCTGTACAATGATAGATAGATAGATAGATAGATAGATAGATAGATAGATAGATAGATAGATAGATAGATATAGATAGATAGATGACAGATAGATGATAGATGATAGATAGATGGATAGATAGATAGATAGATAGATGATAGACAGATAGGTGATAGATAGTTTAGGGTTGCCATATTTCAAAAATTATTGAGGTTTTTTTTGGGCAATGTTGTTGAGCTTTTTTTTTTAAATGCCAACATTTTTTTGACGCCAACATTTTCGTCATGGGTTGCCATAATTCATGACATGGCATGGTGAAGACTGGAGCACAAAAGAACCAAGGCAGGACCAGGGAATAATCAGGGATCCTGTGGGAATGGCCTTTATTGCCCCCCCCCAAAAGCTGGATGATATGGCCTTTTCTAGGGCTGTCATATTTTGAAGAGCAAAAAGGAAGACACCCAAGAGAAAAACTAAAAGTACGGGGGGTGGGGGGTCAGATGCAGAGGAGGGGTATCTTATAGAAACTCTTTAACGCAGAACAATGGCAGGGAATAATATAGGAGTTCCAGATCATGTAAACTGGGCGATGGGGTGGAAAATAGGTTTATATATCTGAGGGGGGAGGAAGGAAAAGAAGGAAGGAGGGAGCAGGAGGGGGGAAATTGAGAGGGAGGGAGCCACTGCCTTAGTCCTGCGCCTCACCTTTCTTCCTTCCCCTCCGCTTCCGGGTCTGCCCCTAGCACAGCACAGCCTAGGCCTGGCCACCACAGCCACCACCAGCCCCTCACTGCCCAGCAGGCAGCTCCTGCAGAGAGGGAAAGTGCTGGGAAGGAGGAGATATGGATCCAGAAAGAGAGGCAAAGCGGGAGCCTCCCCGCCTCGCCTCGCTCAGGAGCACAAGGAGGCAGGGCACAGGACAGACAAACAACAACAACCTGGACATTTTGGAGAATTCCAAAAATCCACCTAGACAGAATTTTGAAGCCTGAAAAAGAGGACATCTCCGGGAAAATCTGGACGTATGGCAACCCTATCTTTTCCCCACCTTCAGAGTTGGAGGACAAACCCTTAACTACATGTAAAAGCTTAAGAATGCAAAATCAGGCAAGGGGCCAGTCTGAGGAGTGCAGCGAACTCTCCCCAGAGGAGGGGGCTGACTTCAGGACAGGCTTTGTAAGGTGTGCTCACTTCTACCCCATTTTCCTTAATAATGGAAGATGCCTAGCCTCACTCTCTGAGGTGCTCTGGTGGTATTTTGGAAATATTGTATGGCCCACTTCTTCAACTGGACAAACAATTGGACTGAAATTCTTGCAACCTGGATGTACCCCCAACCCTTGCTTATAATCCTAACAGCATTTAAGACTTAAAGATGGCATTTGGGTGCAGCCACCACAACTCCTCTCCTCCAGATCTAGCAGAAGCAAATACAACAGAAAATTCTGTAGCAACTGCGCTGTGAAGTTTTTGGAGCTAATTTGCTGTTATCTGCCTTTATTTTACCAAACTTCCCAGTTAGGCAAGACGAAAGAACCCCAAAGATCAAAACCAAGGGGATCTGAGCTACCAGAGAAGACGAGTGAGGCTACTTTGGTGTTTCAAGCTGTGAAAAACACGACCCCACATCTGTTAGCGATTTGTGAGATGGCTCAACAGGGGCCAGAGCAATAGGGGACTAGACTTCCTGCCCTCTCCCTGAATTGACTTTGTGATATAACCATGGAAAATAGCTATGCAGTGTAAGACATCATCATATGGTGCACTGTCCCCATTTGGCTAGAATCAGATAGTCAGCTTGAAGAAACCAAAATCAAAAGAAAATGGCACCACGGCAGCAAAAAATAGGGTGGTTTTTTGTTTAAAACAATATTTGCTTGTGGACATTTGCCATGCTCAAACTTGTTATATTTCCTTCTTTTTCTTCTTCAAGCCCCTGTCCCCTTCTTGACCATGTGTCTCCCTTCTTTGCTTTCCCAAGCTTCAGCTGGGAAGTTCAGAACAGCACCTTTCGGTTGCACATGGAAGAATTTTACCTGTAGCTCCTACTGTGAGTGAAATTACTAGGACCACCTGGCTTTAGCCAATTTCATTCACAGGAGGTGTCCAGAATAAAGAGCTTCAGTAGTAGGTCAAAAGCACTCCTCTCAATTCTCTGAGAAGATGGTGCTGAAATCAGTGGATGTTGCCCATCAAGGAATGACTTGAGGGAAGAAGATGGATGGTTTGTTAATGTCCCCCAGTGGTGCATCCCTGACTCCCGCAATGGGTCTCCAAGCTCGTTTAAAAAGTTCCTCAGCCTTCTGGGAGAAAAACATGACCCTAAGAATAGCTGGGTTTTTTGTTTGTTTGTTTTTTAAAGTGCTTCTGAATCATTTGGTTTCAACTACTCTGGAAGGAGGTGGAACCCAGATGGCACAAGAAAGAAATCAATCCACTACAGGTTCAAAAAGTAACCTCTGCTATGTACAGAGACCGCTTTGTCAAGTTTCATTGTGGGCACCTTCTTTTTATTATTATTATTAAATTTTATTAAATGTTACAAAAAATGAAAAGAAAAAAGAAATAGAAACAATACATAACCATACATAAAAATATTTTGTCTACACAATTTTCCAGAATGCAGACTAGAAAAGAAGAAAGACAAAAGATAAAAGAAAGAAACAAGAAAAAGAATGAAGAGAAAAAATACTTTTCATAATCAATTATTCCAAATTCATATTTCAAACATTACAATATTTAAATCCTAGTTAAAACATTATAAAAGACTTCCACCATGTTCACCACATGTCTCTTGGTTATCTAATTCACCTTTACATCTGTTCTTCAGTCACTTCCTTTTCTTAAATTCTTTCGTAGTCCATCTAATCTTTGTATTCTCTGTCTTTGTATTCTTCTTGTCTGCCTTCGGATGCTTTATGTACTCAGCACCAGTATTTTGTATTTTAGGAGCAAAAGTAGGACCAGACCTGCTTTGTGCCTATGGCTATAGGCTGCTGAACAAGTGAGCCAGTCAGAACATCTGATTAGCTAAAGTACATCTACTCTGCTCGTCTTCACACAAGGCCTCATCCCCTCAGTAGAAGCAACAAACGCTGGAAACATTAAAATCACAGATCACGCCCCAGCAGAAGCTACCCTCAAAATAGAAAAAGAAACACAAACCACCCCCATCATGGTCCTTTAGCCCCCAACTTAACCACAAACCAATTAACTAGAAAGAATCTCTTGAAAACTCTCCAAAATTACTTTAAGGACAATGACGTGGACAACATAACAACCCCCCTCTGGGACACAATGAAAACGATCTCCAGAGGAGCTTGCATAAAGGAGAGAGCATCCCTTAAAAAAATACTCTGTTTGTCTTGCTTAATCATATACATATGAAAATTCATCTCACAAAAACCAGCCATCTTTGCAATCATAACAAGTACACCTGCATCACTAAAACATGCTTCCATAGTCTGAAGCACTCCAGATGTTTTGGGTTAGCACCCTTGGCCATTGGCTGTACTGGCCGCCGGGGCAGATGGGAGTTGTAGTCCAAAACATATGTAGGGCACCAGGCTGAGGAAGCCTAGCTACAGACTAAAGATGAATGGTGATACCCAACACTGCATGAGCAGACATCTGCTCATACGACAGGCCTTCCAGGGTCCTTTCCTCCCTTCTGGTCTGGAGTTTTAACAAGAATTATACAAAAATTTATTTGTATGCTTCTTGTGTATGGACTTAGCCTGCTTCTTGGAAAAAAGCAATGACAAACCTAGACAGCATCTTAAAAGGCAGAGACATCACCTTGCCAACAAAGGTCCGTATAGTTAAAGCCATGGTTTTCCCAGTAGTGATGTATGGAAGTGAGAGCTGGACCATAAAGAAGGCTGATCGCCGAAGAATTGATGCTTTTGAATTATGGTGCCAGAGGAGACTCTTGAGAGTCCCATGGACTGCAAGAAGATCAAACCTATCCATTCTTAAGGAAATCAGCCCTGAGTGCTCACTGGAAGGACAGATGCTGAAGCTGAGGCTCCAATACTTTGTCCACCTCATGAGAAGAGAAGACTCCCTGGAAAAGACCCTGATGTTGGGAAAGATGGAGGGCGGAAGGAGAAGGGGACGACAGAGGATGAGATGGTTGAACAGTGTTATAGAAGCGACCAACATGAGTTTGACCAAACTGCGGGAGGCAGTGGAAGACAGGAGTGCCTGGGTCACGAAGAGTCGGACACGACTAAATGACTAAACAACAACAAGAAGAAGTTTGGCTTCATTGAGGGGCAATATTTCAATATGAATAGGAAAATGAGAGTACCCATAAACATTTTTTTTTTTAAAGAAACCCCCCCACTGAATATAGCAGTCCTTTTCAACTGGTTGAGAATCCTGCTGGACCACAGACCTCTTTCCCTTTAAAAAAAAAAAGTTTGTCCAGACTCTTGCTTTAGGATCCGCTTGGTACCAGACTTTAACCTGCTTCTCAACCCAGTACACTGTGGAATCATTTCTTCAGATTTCCAAAATCCAGAAGGAAAACAAAACAAAACACCTTTGCAGGTGTTCCCTTCAATCAGACAAAGTCCTAGCATTTTTAAAGACCCTCATAAGTATATAAATTTTAGTGGGCATCTTCTGACCAATCTGCAGCTTCTGTCTATACAAGTCTCTCATCAAGCATGTAGCTGCAACTACAAGACCATTCTGCATGTAGTGAGATGCAAGAAGGACTCCACTATTGTGTTTAAACAAGATCTCTTCTCATTCACACATCGCACAGTGAACCCATTTGTTCAATCTGTACATATGCATCAAAGTACAAGTCATATATTCAGAACAAGTATAGCTTCCCTGCCCTGTTTAGACCGTTGGGCAGAAAACCTTCTGCATGCACAACATCGAGCTCTTTTCACACCATGCAAGCGTTTCTTCTTTTTCGTTCAGTCCCATAAAGCAAACAAATGCACGGTGCTGAAAAGCATTTCAAGGGCCTCGGATAGTAAACATTGGGACGCTGCTTCATAAAATGAGGAAAACAGAGCATTCATTCAGAGATCGAGAGCTGCCTGCACACACAACCACAGCCATGGCTCAAGCAAGTGGCATTAATATGCCAGGAACGTAGTCTACACAGTCAGGGCATTTATTCAAATGCTGCATCCTGTCAGCCCCTGGTTTGGTCCAATACCACTTTTTTTCTTTCTTTTTGAAGCTAGCAATGATGCCTCCTTCTGTAATGACATGCTCACATGAGTGCTTTTTGCACAGGCCATTTCAATATCAGCTGCACACTGGTGCACATCTGAGCCACACAATGCCAATGATTTCTGGAATGGTTTTGGTTCTGAAGTGTCTATGCAGCCCAGTCCCTAGTTTTCAAGACAAGAAGCCTTCTTCCTGCAGTGCTCCACTTGGGAGCACTGGCCAAACTTTCCACCCCTGGGTCATTTCAGAGAAAGCAGGTGGAGAAGAAGAGGCACCACAGTTCAGGAACCCATCTGAGAACAATGTCAGGAATGACTCACCAAGGGGAAATGCTGCAGGAATGTTTTCAGGTGGGGAAGAAGGAGAGCCTTGTGTGAAAGCCAGAGAAAATATGTAAATGGTTAAAAATAGCAAGAAGCCATCAAAGGTGAAAGGGAGGGCAGGGAATAAATGGAATAAACCTTGAAGGAAAAGGAAGGGTTTCTGGAAAGGAGAAAACCTCCAGCCACTTGAGCTTCTCTTGATGGGCATTGCCATTGAAATGATGTGCGTGCACTGCATCATGTGACTGATTATGGGGTGTGGGACTTACCTCCCCCCCCCCACAATATTTTATTCAAGTTGGCACCTATGTCTTGGAGATTTATTATGAATTAGCAGAGGCATACTTAGGGCCCCCTGTGCTCCTGGCAAGAAGCTGTATTGGCACCCCCTCTTGAAAAAAATCACTTTACTGCAACAGCCACATTATTTATCTAAAAATTACTGCTAAAATGCAATTAATTACTGTCGATTTGGTTGTGAATGCTTTAATTTCATGGATTAAATGTTCCATGTAATTTAATGGTCTAAATAATAAATAATATAAATATTAAGAATAAACAAATAATAAACAAACAAACAAATTTGATGTCCCTGCTAGAATTTGTTGTTAAGGGACATGGGGTGGGGCCTCCTCTGTGGTGGCACCCTGACTACAGAACCCCTTCCCTTGAAAAACCATTTGTAGTTTTCAACACTCAGGCACCAGTTGAAGGCCTATTTGTTTACAGAAGCTTTTGCGGGATGATGGTGTTTAGTGCCCAACAGAAAGGTTGATTCTGACACGGCATTATATCTGGTTGGGGGTTTTAAAAAATGCATTCTTATGTATGTATTTTAGTTGTCTGAGTGTATATTTTTCCTATGGGATGCCATACCTAAACTATAGGTAAAAGTAAAGGACCCCTGACAGTTAAGTCCAGTCGTGAACGACTCAGGGGTTGCGGTGCTCATCTCGCTTTATTGGCCGAGGGAGCCGGCGTATAGCTTCCGGGTCATGTGGCCAGCATGACTAAGCCACTTCTGGTGAACCAGAGCAGCACACGGAAACACAGTTGACCTTCCCGTCGGAGCGGTACCTATTTATCTACTTGCACTTTGATGTGTTTTCAAACTGCTAGGTTGGCAGGAGCTGGGACTGAACAATGGAAGCTCACCCTGTTGCGGGGATTTGAACCACCAACCTTCTGATCAGCAAGTCCTAGGCTCAGTGGTTTAGACCACTGTGCCACTGAGTACCAGAGATGCCTTCAGGATGAAGAGGTTCAGTGAAACAAACCAAATGAGACAGAGAAATGCCTTCTGCCCCTCACTCCACTCACCGACTAATCTAACCTGGGGGAGAAGAGAGAGTAAAATCTACCAGTAATTTGCCCTGAGAGTGCAGGGAAAGATCTTACTGTCTCATGCCTGACATAGCCGATTTGACCATATCAGACAACCATGTTAGTATAATTCCTCTCAGATTTTCCCCAAATTGGGCTCAATTGTATTCACACTTACTTGGGAGTAAGCTTCATTGAAAACAACAAGACTTACTTTGGATTAGACATGTATATGGGATTCATCAAGTTTGCAAACATCATTCGCCATGCATGCTGTGCAATCATAGTGTTCAAAGCACAGTGTTTCATAGCCGTTATTTTTAGTAATTCTAACAACACTCCTGTAAGGCAGGCCAGTGTTATGATCCTCAGCTGCAGATGGCTGAGATGAGATTTGAGCCTTGAGTTTCTCTGCTCATTGTTCACAGTCTCAGCAACTCCACTACACCAGCCTCTGCGCACATCATATTTGTAGAGTATGTGTCTGTTTATGTGGATATGTGGAGAGAGGGAGAGAGAGTGCAAACTGCCATCCTATGCATGCTTACTTGCAAGTATGTCCCCCTGCGTCCAGTGGTGCTTCTTTACTCTTAGGTCAGGGCATCCTTAGCTCTTCTGCATCAGAAGAAGAAGAGACAGAGAGAGGTTGATGAAGCTGGGGAGGGGGACCCTGAGAGAAAAATCTCAGGAAGTGAAACTACTAGGAGAGGCCATATAGCCCAGTGGGCAGGGCATTTGTTTAGAAGGTCCCACAATCTCCCAACAAAAGGATCTCTGCAGGGCTGGGAAGAGACCTCTGCTAATCAAAGCTGGCGATGCAGGGCTGGAAGGACCAATGGTCTGACTCAGAAGAACACAGTGTCACAGGCTCAGAGAAAAAGAAAAGGGAGGGGGTTTCAAGCCATGCAGTCCAGAAAAGGGGCACAGCAGAACTCACCAGTTTCAGCTTCAGCGCCTTGATCTTCTCTCCCGGGCTGTGGCATGGCCCCCAGAGCTCCAGAGCAGATGAGCAGCAGGGTCTGCCATAGCTACCAGAGCGCCTGGCGGCAGGTAAAGCACACACCGCCCCTCCTTCGACTGCTCCAATGGAGAGCCTCCAGCCCACGTGCAAGAGAGGCTGAGACTGTATCCTCCTCTTCCGCCTCTGTTTCGCTTCATCCCAGGAAAACCCTTCCTGCCCAGGAACCAGCCCAAGGGGAGCCAAGAACATACATTCCAACATTTCTCTGATGGAAATAGAGATTTGTTGTTGTTGTTGTTGTTGTTGTTGTTGTTGTTGTTGTTTTCATCATCGTCATCAACTGAATATGTTATCACAGCCACTTTGGGTAGCTTCCAGCATATATAAAAACATATTAAAACATTAGACTTTAAAAAAGTTCCCTATACAGGGCTGCCTTCAGAGATCCTCTAAAGTTTGTCTAGTTACTTATCTCCTTGGCTCAGACATTGCATAACTCCATGCTCTCCAATATTTCTCTGATGATAATAGGGACATCCTAAAGAAAAGTGGGATATTCCAGGATGAAATCAGAAACCAGGATGGCTTCTGTGAATCAATCCAAAACTGCCCCTTGAAAACAGGGACATTGGAAGGCTCTGCAAGCAGCAGTGTGATTTTTGCACCCTGCTGGGCATGTGTCCGTGGAGAGAACCAACCTGTCTGACCCCCAGGTATGCCCCTGTGAATTAGGCCAAGGCGCCTGTGGGTTCAGATGTGGAGTCCCTGGGTTGCCTGAGGGCCACTCGCCCACCAAGAGAAAGTGCTGTTCTGCTTAGAGTCTGGGTAGATTTGCCTTCCCCCTTCAAATAAACAAACAAGCACTGCTTTGACTCGGAATGACTGTCTGGTGACATAATATCAGGGCTTTCATATTAGCATTTTGAAAGGCCAAGCGTTTTTCACCAGCTGCTTGAAAAGTATATCGGTGGTTGCCATGAATCATTGTTCCCATGCTCTAATGACATTGCAATCTCCCCCCCCCCCCCACCATTATGAACATGTCTTACTCTTTTCTGCAATGCTGGTGTGTGGGGGGGGGGGCACTCTTCCTTCTTGGTGATGAAACCACCTTGTGACCCCATAGCAGACAGCTGGTCCCTCCCGACGTTCTGCACAGCACTCGGGGAACAATTTTGTTCTTACTGCCATACTTTAGCTTCCCGTATTTGACTTCCTCATACTTCTTCCCCTTTGAACATCCAGTTGCCCTGTTCCTCTGAGCAATTTGTCAGTCTGGGGAGTCTGACAATGTTGGACAGAGAGAGATGCATTATCAACATTTTAAGGCTGGTCTTGGCAATAACAAGACGTGTCTGTGTGGTAACACTCAGTAGCCACAGGGACTTAGCCAGTCACGCGAGTTTCCTCATGTTTGTGAGGGCTTCTCTGTCATTGTATAGAAACTCCCCACTTGATGGGAATATTCTGGGGGTAAGCCACAGTGGCGTAGCGTGGGTTGTCAACACCCGGGGCAAGGCAAGTAATTTGCACCCCCTAACTGAGAGAGAGAGAGAGTGAGCCAGGTAGGGGCAGAGAGCTGCGAGTGCGAGCGCCCCCCCCCCAGATGTTGCGCCCGGTGCGGCCGGCCCCCCCTGCACCCCCCACGCTACGCCACTGGTAAGCCATACAGATTGGGGCTGGGTACACATTACCAGTTAAAAATGCTGCAAGGCTGTTATTTTCCTGAATTCAGATAGAAGCTGCTTTGGGAGGGAAAACACATCAGAACAAAGCATTGCATAAGAGACAACAGGATAGATATGAATTGTGGTGTGTGTATACCACTTCTTTCCAAACTGGCTGTGGGAGCACGCCGGATGCAATGTAATTCAGCAGGGCAACAGTCAACACACAGCTAATTTGCAGTGGAGACAAAGGCATAAACACTACTCTTTATCAGAAATGGCAAGCATCCAGCTTGTGGGTGTGGACTACTCTGGTGTAATTCAAGTGGGGGGAAACTGGATTAGCAGCTAAATAGCACTCAAATGTGGACAAACCCTGAGTTGTCTCAAGACTTATTTCTTATTGCATGGAAAAAAGAGAATCTCACTTGCTATTTGTGTAAAATGGCATGGCTGGTTCTTACACCTATATACAATTACATCATGGTCATAATCCTGCAACTTTGTGCCTCTGGAGGAGCAGGGCTGTGCTATAGATCAACACAAGTACAGGAGGCACCACCTCCCCCTCTCATCTTAGGCATCGTGACAGGACTATTCATGAGAATGCATCATTCCTTTCCTCCAAATTGCCTCCAAAAATACCTTTCCAACTTTAAAAATCTGGATGCAGTGCTATCTGGCTGTTTCCAATGGCTCCTTTGTCATAGTTGCACAAGGAATCCTGCTCTCATTTCAAACAGTGCTTTTACTGCTCCCGTCCTCACCAGGCTTTTACCTCCAGGGATATCTGGAGAGCTGAGACAGCAGCAGAGCCTGGCGTTGCGGAAACCTCTGTCCTCTAATGAGATGATGTGTCAGTCTGTGGTTAATGGCTGCTTTTGCTGGCTGTTTGTGCAGAGTGATTGCAGTTGTTTTTCCTGCAGCCCAGAGAGGAAAGCATTTCAGGTAGGCACTCCAGCTGCTGCTGCTGCTGATGGTGGGGCCTTATTCTTTCGGCATCTGAGGGCCCAGTCGCCAGCCAGGAAAGAGGAGCTTCGTTAAACTCACCCTGCATTTCTGTCCCATGTCCATTAGCTGCTTCAGCAAGGCCTGGGTTCTCCAGAAGACGTTCCTGGTGTTCCTGGTAGGTGGAGGTGGGGAGAGACAGGATCAAAACCTCTGATGAACAGCATTGACTTTTAAGTTGGAAAGACGGGCCAACTTATTTCATAAGCATGGCTTTGGAAGATAATTTCTTTGGGGTTTCACATTCAAGCAGCACAGCCCGACAATCTCCAGATGTGAAAAAGATATCTGCTCAGCCTTTTAAGGAAATCTTCTCTGTTCCTGCCTAAAATCCAGTGGTGTGACATGGGCAGAGTAACAGGGGCAGCTGCCCTGGGCACAAAATTATTAGGGGCACAAATTTTTAAAAGAAAAAAAGAAAAAGAAAGTAGCAGTGTTGTTGTTTTTTCTAGAAAAAGAGGTGCCAAAGCTCACCATGAATGCCTCCCTTGTTCTCTTATAATAGCAATGGCACCCACCTGAGGGGTGCCGGAACTGAGTTCTGGTGAGTTTTGCCTGGAAAAAAGCCCAACAAAGTATTAATAATAGTGCGCCCTTCCCCTCACACAGAAAATCTCCCCAAACGCATGAGTGGACTGAGGATCAGATTTGGGCGACGGTTGGTTGCTGGAGCACCTTCTGCATGCACTTCAGACATATACCCACTCCTGACCAATCCCCTGACCCAATCTCCATCGTGCTCAAAGCACATGGGACACCACTCAGGTAGGTCGCCAAGCTATTGTCCCTTTGTTCCAGCCTATAAGTGGGTGGTTCCAAGGATATTTGCCTTGCCCCGGGCACTGGCAATCCATGGTACGCCACTGTTAAAACCAGAGGCTATGCTTCAGCCACTGCCCTGTTCACTATTCTCTTAGATTAAAATGCAAAAATAGGTCTCCAGTGATGGGGGTGCTCACCACATCACTGACACTTTATAAAGACTGAGATTGTTTCCTGCTGAAATTTCACACAAATACCTAGCAAGAACAGTGGGAATCTTGCAAGCAGGGTGGAGGGACAAGAGTCCTCTCTCACGGTGGCTTCCCAGTGATTGGCAATCAGAGGTCTCAAATCCCGGAGGCACTTTATAGCCATCATTGTCATGACTAATGGCCTCTAATAGTGCATCAACTGTTATTTTTCAAATGCCCTTTTAAAGCCATCTAAGTTGATGGCCATCACCACACCTTGTGGTAGCCATGCCTGTTCTTTAAATATGTACCTTGTGAAATGGTACCTGCTTTTCTCTATCATTCAGCTTTCCTGTATGACTCCATTGCTTCCAACACCACAGGGAGAAAAGCTCTCTGCCTGCCTTCTCCTCCCCATGCATATTTTACACATGACCCCCTTTACCTTTTGCCCCTAAACAAAATGGCCTCAGAGGTCACATAAAGGTGCAGAGACCAGAACTGTACCAGGATTCCAACGGTTGTTGCATTATAGATCTTTATAACAGCCTTATCGCATCGGCATTTTATTTTAAAACCATTTCCTAATGATCCTTAACATAGAATCTGCCTTTTTCACCCCACCCACCACCATCTGGTCACCTCACATGTGGATTACTGCTGCGCATACTATGTGGAACTGCTCTTAATGAGGGTCAGGAAGCCACAGCTAGTGCAGAATGCTGCAACCTGGTGGGAGCCAGTTAACACTGATGCTTTAGGAGCTGCTAATATACCACTGAGCCAGATTTAGGCTGTATTTGTTGCTTTTAATTGGTGGTTTGAGTGCAGTGCATTCTGTGTGGGGCTGTCCTTGACAACCTTTGGGAAGCTTCAGCTGATACACATAACTTTTTGCACACCTCTTTATGTGTGCAAGAAGACACAAACATGTTCATCATGTGCCTAGAAGCTTAACTACACAGGCTGCCAGTTAGCTTCAAGGCACAATTCATGGTGCTGCATTTAATGAGAGCTGAATCTGCCCTCAAACATTCTCTTCCAAATTCTCTACAGCACATTTTGATATTGAATTTGTTCAATATATTCTCTGAATCTGCCTTTCCCCAACCTGGTGCCATCAGATGTTTTGGACTAAAACTCTCCACAGCCCCAGCCAGCATGGCCAATGGGAATGAAGAGAGCCATGGGTCAAAACATCTGGAGGGGGGGGGAGCGACTGTAAATACTCATTTAGTTTTTTTGCTCCACTGCTTTGTTTTAGCAGAAGTTCATATTAGAGACAAATCACTTGCAAATCCTATCTCAAGATTCCCCACCCCCACTTCAACCACCTTTCCCAAGCAAACTCATAAACATTTATCAAAAGCTGCAAGTGTGCATGGGTGCAATTGTGCAAAATTAGCATTTACTCCCCCCCCCCACTTTATGGAAGGGGAAAGTATGCATGCACAGAAAGACCTGTGAGGAGCAGAGCCGAAATGACAGATGCGCTGGCCAGGAGTTGAACACAGCCAAAGGTTCCTCATCATTTTGGCTTTCAGTAGCTCACAGTGAAAGAAAAATCTCAGCATATTAGTTAGTAGCCCATGGTTATTTTGTGACTGACTGTGATGTAGTTGCAAGCAGGCACATTGCAGAATACAAATTTTGGTCAGGGTGGCTATAATATGTAACACAATAGTAAACATGTGGATCAACTGTAGCTGTTATGCCTGCCAAAGTTTGGTCCCATGTTTCTTCCTCTCCCTCAAATGAATGTGGTTTTAACATTCAAAAATGCTAATGAACACAGCTTAAAACTCTGTCTCATTAGCAAGCCTGCAGTGAAGATGTTTCAAAGCTTGACTCTTTCTTGGTGGAGGCAGTATGTAGCCATGCTTCCCTGATCAACTGCTTAAAATTCAAGGTCAGGTTGCGCTGGAGTCAGCAGACTTCCCTGAGCAGGGTAGCGAAATTGGGCTGCTTCTCTGTGTGGAAATAGCAATGCTGTTGTACTGGAGGGAGAAAACATCCACCTGCCCTCAGAGGAGCACTGCAGGGAATAGATACTGGAAGCTGTTCCACCTGAGCAGATGGCTGAACAACTTTGGCTGCAGAATAAATTGGCTATGACGGTCCAAGGGCCAATCACAGATGGCTGAAATTCTAGCAGTGTCCCAAATCTCCTGAAGAGAGAAGATTTTCTCCTTTCCCTCATTTGTGCTAAAACATGACCGGATTTTACATAGTGAAATCTTAAGGAAATAAGAACCAAAGCATTTCTTCCCAGCCTTTTCACTAAGTTGGTTGCACATTTGTTCTGTTTCCTCCACAAGGAGACCAAGGTGGTGTAAAAGGGGACTTATTCCTGTTTTACCTTCACAACAATCCTTGATGGTTTGGCAAGAATCCAAGATGGCCCCGTGACATTTGTGGCTGATTAGGCTTTGAAATCTGAAGACCAGGACTTCATGAAACCACCAGGGCCTCAGTAGCCACAGTGGGTAGTTGAATCTATGGGATACATACCCTGCAAGTGTCCTGGAAAAACAGGGACATCCTGTTTTTTTCTTGTGAGAAAATGACGGCCATTTTGGATGCCATGATCTCACGTGATTCTGTACCACAATCCCCCCCAAAAGTGCTTGTTTTATGGCCATGATCTTGCATGGCACCCAAAACTTGCATTTTTTGGCACCATGCCCAGAAAAAGCATTTTCCAGGGGGAATTGCAGCACAAAATCATGCAAGACCATGGCTTCAAAAATGGCTGCCGTTGTTCTGACAAGAAAAAATGGGAAGATAGTGTCTGAAAAAATTGTGTCCCAAATTGTGTTGATGTGTTGGAGAGTTTGGGAATATGGAGCCAGGGAGCCCCTGTGTGAAAGCTCACTGAAGCCCAGAGTCAGCAGACACCTTCACTGCAGTCATTCAAAGTCAAATACATGGACAGAAAAGCAATATCCGCCAGGAGCGTCCTCTCAAGCTGAGCTGGCTAGTAGACACACACTCCAGATGTATTTCACAATCCCTTGGGTCTGTTTTCACAGTGTCATATATGAATCCCACCCTTATACTCTGAATTAAGTAGGTCAGGCAGAAAAGAAAGAGGAATGGAAGCAGGAGCACAAAAGAATCACACAGGACGTTAACAGGCAGAAAAGGAACAAACTGGGCAGAGGTTATTGGGGTCCACCTGGCTTAACTGAGTCAAGGATCTTCAATTAAGGACCAGTTTTCCCAGCAATGAGCAGAGAGCTCCTGAGCCTCTCAGCTACTGAGTATTCACCACCACATTTCACAAATCCGTGACTCAAGGGAAGGGCCTCTGGAGGCATCACTTCAGTGGAGCTTTGGACTCACAGTCTCTTTCTCTCTCTCGTTCTAGAGTCCTGGTGGCAGCAAAAGAGCCACAGAGGGGTGTTAAAATTAGGTACTCAAGGCAATCTTGTTTTTACATCAAGAAAAGCTGGATATGCATACCTTGCATAAATTACACAGAGTCAATTTCTCTGATTTTGCATGAAGTATTTTTCAGTGGTTACTATTTTGCATAATAGTTCATTGAAGCCTTGCTCTTCAAACCACTGGAAATCTTAACCAGCTACCCCCGCCCTCCTTTCAGATGGTTCTGCCTTCCCTCCAGTGGGGCTCTGCCTGCAATGCTTTCATTCTACTGGCATCCAGCTGTGAAGCCAAAGTCATGCTGCGAGAAGCAGCTCAGCCAACACCTCATTCTTTGTGCCTTCTGCTTTTGCTACAACACTCTGCAACGGTTTTCACACCAACCCACCCCTCCTAGCACTGCAAATGAACTGCAGAAATGCAGCATTCTCCAGATCACAGTTTCTTCAGTGCCGTTCTCTTCCAAGGCTTGTCAAGGCTGTCTATACGTTTCTGACAATTTATGGGCCAGCTTCATTCTAAGATGGCTCGCTTGCCAAATACTATTTGCAGCGCAGTAGAAGAACTGGAGTTATTATTTGAGCAGCTTTTTGTCAAGACAGGTCAGGTGCCATTTTTAATGTTGCCATTGCACTGTAGGGGTCTTCTTCCAAGAGAGATTGAGCGCTTGCCTTATTGTGCCATGAAGTCCACCTTCGAAAGCAAGCAGTGTCTTTGAATCTGCAAATGTTTACAGAATGTTTCTGGTCAAAATTATGTCAATAAATTGTATTCTGCAGGACAAAGATCTAGTGCACTCCCTATTCTGGATAGCAGATGGAGAAGAATTTAATCTCTCCTCTCTCATCCATCCCCCAACTCTTTCCATTGACTGCAGTCTTACACATGCCCATTTGCTGTCTTCGGACTGAACACCAGACACCACAACTCCCTAGTTCTGACAGTTTCACACTCCCCCCCCCCTTCCAATAGCACTATGGCACTTATACACACAACAGAGAATTTTCGGGCATGAACAATTCACACAGAGAAGAAGGCCATGGTGACTCTTAGAAAATAGCCCACATTTTCCAGATTGGCAGGACAAGATTGGCAAGTGCAAGCTAGATGTCTTTCAAGAAATTGTATGCCCAAGATCAATGATACTTTCATTGAGGAACCTCAGATAAGACACCAGGGAACCCCAGGATGTGATGTCTTTTCCATCCTGCTCACCTATCTAAGCTTCATATGTTATGTATTTTTGTGTTTTTATATCTAATTGTCATTAACTGGTCATCCTCTAGACCAATAATTATGGTGGCTCTCGATCTCTTCTCTCTGTGGAGCCATTTAGGAGGAGGGTCAGAACTGCACACCCTTAGATTTTACATGGAGAGTATTTTCAAAAACAGCACCTCCAGCTGCAATCTGAAGCAGTGCAGTCCACTTCACCTCTTCTGCATTCCGCCATAACACTGCGTGTCTTGTACAGTTAGGATCTGACTGCACCTGATCCTGGTGATGTGCCTGATTTGTGGTGGGATTTTTGTTTGTTTGTGTGCTTGTTTTAGTCTGGGATTTTTAGAGGTAGTGCAGCAGCCAGTCCCCGTTATTTTTGATGCGGGAGAAACCAGGATGGTGTTCCTAGGGTGTGTTTTATTTACTTGCCTACTCCTCATGGCCGTTAACAAACTCTGTTAGAGCAAAGGAGAGGGAAGAGGTGGAGGAAGAGGGAGAGAGGGGGCTTGTCCACACTTCTGCTTGTGCCTAGCAAGCAGTTTGCCCCACCACAAACCCACTCTTTACTGCGGAATCAGAGCAAATGTCAATCTGTAGAAAACCCCATCTACCTTTAAAAGGTGCAGGACAGCAGAAGTGTGGATGAGCCAGAGAGAGAGAGAGAGAGAGAGAGAGAGAGAGAGAGAGAGAGAAAGAGAGAGAGAGAGAGAGAGAGAGAGAGAGAGAGAGAGAGAGGACAGCAGCAGATAAAAACAGGAACAGCAGCAGCAACAGGAAGAACAGCAATAACAGTACCCTATAGATCAATAAATAAGTATGCAGAGGGAGGTAATTCCACAATTGGGTGCAATCACTGAGATAGCCCTCAACAGGGCCACCAGAAATCAGGTGAAGGAGCCAGAGACCTACCTACCTGCAGGTCACAGGTTAGTCACCCATTTTCCAGCAGCAAGGTGCTCTGAAGCAGACCTGAGTCTGGTGTAAACGAGAGACAGAACTGGTGTTATCAGCTTATGGGTGGCACCCAACTCCCAACATGTCCTGCATGTTGAACAGCAGGGAGGACAATATAGATTCAGAACCTTTTGGGACATCCTAACATAGCTGACAGGGTGTCAAACTGCAGTGTCCCTGCACCATGTTATTTTTCCACCTAGTAGGAGTGGAATTACTGTAAAAACCCAGAAGCGGGCAGGGGGTCGAGAAAGACCTCATGGCCTGATGGAATCCGATGTTACACAAATGTGCAGAAGGAGCAACTTGATGTGTGTCAACCCGTCACTCTCTCAACCCAGGCTGCTCTGTGACCAACATTCATTTCATCCCAAAAGCAGTCCCAGGAGCCAGACTGAAACATTGCCAAGAAACCCATCACACTTGGAGCTGGGCAGCCTTGCCCCGAAAGAGGAGAGTAGCCACCAGCCAGATCACCAGCATCCAGTGGGTTGGGGTGGTTGCAGTGCCCCCAGCACCATGGGCGGGGCCAGCATTTGGGGGGGGGGCAGAACCGAGCTATCTGTGATGTGAATGGTCAGTTAGTTAAGTATTTTTATTTATTTACTTGATGGGGGCAGCTGCCCCCCGTCCCCTGTCTGCGCCCATGTGAAGCACCACTTTGGCAAGGATAAAAAATGCATGAGATCTTCTCCGCAGGAGCAGGAGCAAGCTGTGGTGGGAGTGTGCAAGTCCTCAGGTTTCAGAAAAGTGTTCGTCAGGCAGAAAAGGGATCACCATGAAACCATATTGTGTTACTTCAGAGCAAGGCTGTGGGCGCTGGAGAGAGGCTGGCTTGGCTCTTCTCCCAGCGGTGCGCCTGCTTGCTGTGCTCCAGCTGTCAGCCTCCATCCTGCTTGCTTTATGGTCTCCCTCTGGAGATTTTCCTAAAGCCTAATCAGCCTTTGAAGATGCAGTCCAAGTTTCTAATATTCCTTCTTCTTATGCAGCCAAGCTTCTAAAACACCAAGCTTCTCAGGATGCTAAATATTCAGAAACCAAGAGGGGAAATTAAGTCCCATTGATTTCAATGGGAGAGAATTAAGGTGCAATCCTATACCCACTTGCCTTGAAGTAAGCCCCATTGAACTTAGTGGGACTTACCGTATTTTTCGCTCTATAAGACGCACCAGACCACAAGACGCACCGAGTTTTTGGAGGAGGAAAACAAGAAAAAAATATATTCTGAATCTCAGAAGCCAGAAGAGCAAGAGGGATCGCTGCGCAGTGAAAGCAGCAATCCCTCTTGCTGTTCTGGCTTCTGGGGTAGCTGCGCAGCCTGCATTCGCTCCATAAGACGCACACACATTTCCCCTTACTTTTTAGGAGGGAAAAAGTGAGTCTTATGGAGCAAAAAATACGGTAAATTCTGAGTAGGTGCATATCAGATTGCATTGCTAAATGCATGCTTGCCTCTGCCATTGAAATCAATGGGACTCAAGATTTGTGTGACTCTAATTGTTTCATAAATGGGAATTGGCCGCATTTGTCTCATGAGACATTTGACACCCTTTTGACAGCCTTTTACCTTTTGATTGGCAGGTAGGTTGTGGCTGAGAAGTTCAGAGTTATTTGGAAAACCTTAAATGTTTCATGATAGCAGGCATGGATTGGCATGAAAGCTGCAGCACCAAAACCAGAAGCTCAAATTCTGGCCCATAGTGGCTTCCAGACAGCCACCACAGAGAGTCAGACTCCACATAACATCCCTCCCCCAGCCCCCAGCCCCCACCCCCAAAATAGGAGATGGGGCATAAGGCTCAGGTCCCTGGTACACAAGGATGGGGTCAAACTGTGAGAGCTTCTCTCCTGGTGGAGGGAGATTTTCACCAGGACTGTGACGTGCAAGGAAATGGTTAAACCTTTAGGCCCCCAGAGGCTGCAATGTGCAATGTTTCTTTTATTTACTGTAATAATGATGATTCATGCCAGTGCAAAGAGTCTGACCCTTGAGAGCAGTTTCTGCGCACACTAGTAGGAGAGTTTGCAGGGCTGCACCATTTCAGATTGCAGGTGGGTGTGGGGCATACCATGCTTGAAGGGCTGAGCAGACGGCTGCAGCTTCAATTCCTGGCCCCTACTCTGGTTCGCCAGAAGTGGCTTAGTCATGCTGGCCACATGACCCGGAAGCTGTACGCCGGCTCCCTTGGCCAATAAAGCGAGATGAGCGCCGCAACCCCAGAGTTGCTCACGACTGGGCCTAATGGTCAGGGGTTCCTTTACCTTCGCAGTTAGGGCTGCTGGGAAAGTCTCCCTGCCTGAAACCCTGGAGGACCTTTGCCAGTCGATGTAGACAAGACTGAGCTCGATGGTCCAGGGTCAGAGTGGAACAAGTCAGCACCCGATATTTCTAATGCTTCTGCTTTAAAGCAAAGTTTTCACACGAAACAAAAACTGCCCAGGCAAAGAGGTCCTTCTGACCAGGTAACTTAGCCTTCTCCCTGATATGTCTGGAGAGTTTTCATGTGATTCAAGCATACAATTGTCTACTTCCAGCCCATCGAAAACTACACCACAGAACTGCCCCATAAGGGTTTCAGTAAGTAGCATTTGTCGGAGTCTTTATATGACCTCAGTGTATTCTGGGCTGCGATGTTTCTTCACCTTGAATTATCTTCAAAGGTGCATTTTGAAGAATTCTTGACTACTTGACTGTTCCTGTGATTAGCTATTAAAATGGAAAGTAATCACAACAAATGCTCTGCAACTGATAGCTTCCCTTCTACTTATCTTCAAGGAATCCAAGAGGTGGCTGCTAGCATTTCATTAAAAGGAAAACAGCACCTTTGCTTTGCTCTTTATTTCCGGGTACAATAAACAGTGGTTTTAACGAGTCAAGCGACCACTGGATGTTGTTCTTGTTACCAGAAGGATTATTCCTTCAGCATCAGCCTTTTAAATTTGATATGCTTTAGCATGTCTTAAAATTGCCTTAGATAGATATGCATACATAAACTAGTTTGCTAAGGACTGAGCTGAGCATACTGGGGCACTTTGCACTTAGCCTGCCCTCTTGCCAGCTGTTTTCCTCTCCAAACTCTCTCCCAGCTGCGTTTGCCCCTGCCAGGGGCCTCCATATTCTTGCTTATGAGGCTGCTCTATGGAAAAGCGGCACAGTAGCAAAAGTCTCCCACATCTCTGCCCCTTTCCAGGCTGCTTATGCTGAATATGTGGGTGGCAAGGGAGCAGACCTGAGGAGTTCTGGCAGAGAGGCAGCTACATGAACTGGAGGGCAACAGCTGTACTCCAACCACAGGCCACCCACCCTTTGGTACCCAAGACACACTGATGTCGGAAAACAGTGCATTTGGGCACCTGATAGTAGAAGCAAGGGGCATTAAGTTTACATTATAGGGATCAGCATCCCAGGACCAAGCCACACATAGGAGCCCAACCTGGGAGTTGAATTTGGCAAAAAGGGAGGGGCTTTCCAGTAGCAGCCAAGAACATGCATCTGTGCATGGAGAATGCAAGCCTCACGTGATTGAACTTGTGTGCATAACTCTTCTGAAAGCGTGCGTGCGTGTGTGCATCTCTCTCTCTCTCGGTCCTTGGTTCTAGCCCTCAGCATTTCGTATGTATGGGGACAAAGAGAGGGAAAGAAAAGCGAATGCCTCATTTCTCCTGCTGCTGAAGATGAGGCATGGAAACAAAGAAGGGTGATTCCAGGCTGACAGGAGGCAGCAGTTGCTGCTGGGAGAACCCCGCTGCCCATGAGGAGAAGGGCCTGCGAACCTGTTGCCTTTCAGAAGCGCAGAGCGGGGAACCATCTGCTGGAGGAGAGCTCAGGGGAGGTGGGGCGGGTGGGGGAAAGGTTATCAGGAGAGAAAACTTCCTGGCAGGGAAGACTGAGCTGGCAGAGGGAGGCTGCTGTGGCAGAGTGCTGACTGTGGGACTTCTGGAGTGCTAGAGCATCAATTAACCTTTGTGGAGCCGGTGGCAGTGCCAATCAGGCGGAGCAGCTTTTCCCCAGGAAGGGCTGTGATAGGCTGCAAAGTGCCGCATGGCCAGCTGCAGAGTTGGGAGAGAGGCGGAGAGGAGGAAGAAGCAGGCACCTGAGCCAGAGGCACGGATGTCCCATGCGCAGGGCTTTCGTCTCCTCTCCTCATTAAGTTTATGAAGGCGACGCTTCTCTGCTGCGTCACACGGCAGCTGTTAGAATACTAATAGGGGAGAGATATTAGTTCCAGCCTTCGCCCAGAGCTGCTGTCAAGCGGTTTCATCAGCCCCGCAGTGACCTTTCTATTTTTAACTTTCCTCGGGTCAGGCCAAGCAGAGCAGCAGCCGGTGTCACGCAGACACCGGTTTCAGCCCTGCTTCTTTGCCAGACTGCAGAGGCTGGAGCCGTTTCCCCAGCCAGCATTTCCGTGGCCCAAGCCCCCTGTTGGGCATGGAGGTGTTGGGTGGGGCCTTCCTGAAGAAAGGATCACAGGAGGAAATCCAGGGTGACGCTGTCCTGCAGAAAGCAAATTTGCGGTCCATCGTTGTGTGGCACTGCAAGGAAAAAAGAACCGTGCATTCTCCATTTTGTTTCATGATGAAAACAAAGAGCTTATTCTTTCTTCCGCTCTCAAAAAAATCCACAGCAACCCAGTAGCCTCATCAATAAATTGGTGGGCAACATGCTGAGTTAAAAAGACACTTTTTGGCAATTGTAAGTGCGCAAAATATGTGAGGTATTGCTGGATTTGTGGTGGTATATTGAAACACAGTATTAATGAAAACATCATTAAATACAAAAACAAAGCAAAATAATTTCTGTTTAAGGCAAGTCTGTCCAGACATGTAGATGCTGACATGCTTTGATTCCGTTTCAGTTTATTGCTGATTTACCTGTTTATATTGATATCTTTACTGTTTCTTCAAATAGCACAGAGTTTATGTTACAATGAAGCAGTATATAAACTTTATTTTTTTAACTTAGATAAATCAAGCACTCTCGAGGCATGACAATGCATTGCAATATCTTGTGTTCCAGATCCCATTTGCCCTGCCTGACCTTGTTCTTGGATTTCCTAACTTTTCTGAGCCTGCCCTTAAAGCTGCTTCTGGTGGCACAGAGATACAGGATAAGGACCCATTGGTCAATTGGGCAAGGTGAAGAGTGCAAGAGGCTGTGCTTTGTTTCAGTTCTGCTGCACCCAACATTTGGGTTTCTGGGTGGTGTTTAAGGGTTACCTTTCCACCTTTCCCCATAACCTGGTAAACTCATGCAACAATAGTGGGAGGAAACATTGGCTGCCCCATCTTCCATGTTTCCAGTCCTATACTCCAGGATCCAGGAGGAGGTTTAAAACTGTGCAGCCGAAAGGCACTTCAGGCAGCCAGTGGACAAATGAAGGGACACCTACCAATGTAAAAGTTTGATTAATTGCCTTAATTATGTCCCAAGGTATGGCTCATAAAATAAGAGACCCACCACTGCCATTTGGGCTAGGGAATTGATTATGTGCCATGGATGAGTCTGCAGTCTGAATGAGGGTGCTGTTTGATCTAGGACAGCTTGAAGAAATGGTACGTGAACGGATGCAAATTTAAGCAGGGAAGCTTCAGATCATAAGCAAGAGACCTGCCACCAGCAGCTTGCAGCCCTAGGAGGAGGGTGGAATTGCTGCTGTCAGAAAAGGCTGCGGATTTAGTAGCAAAAGGTCCTGGCATCTTTGAACCCCTGTGAAGAACCAGCATTATACCCAGGATATTCAAGAAAGGAAGTATTACCATGGTACATTTATTCCACAACGTAGAAGATCTACCAATCACCTACAGTTTAAGGTGTGTGTGTGTGTGTGTGTGTGTGTGTGTGTGTGTGTGTGTGAGAGAGAGAGAGAGAGAGAGAGAGAGAGAGCAATTGTCACCAATGGGGGGAGCATTCCTTGGGGGGGGGGCTAATTTTTCTGTATTTATTTAAGGTGTGTGTTTTTACCCTGCTCTTTAGCCAAAACCTCATTAGCAAGATCAATAAAATGGCTCATCTCTGCCCAAAGGCTTGCAATCTAAAAGACGCCACACAGCAGGAAAGAGGCGAGGAAGGAAGAGGAAAACAAGGAAACACTGGAGCCAATTCTGAAAGATCCACAGTAGTGCTTATAATGAACAGTTGGGGGAAGGTTGCTGCATGATGAGAGAGGGAGGAGTCTGATGGAACGGGTCTCTCAGCATAGGTGATGGGGGGGGCTGGGAAGTGCTAGAGAAGCTCCTTCCCCCTAAAAAGGGAGGGGTTTATCACTGCTGCTTTCCCCCCAATAACTCTTGCCATCCCATTGAAAGTCTCCTAATTCTTTTCCCACCCCCTTACCCTCCTCTTGTTCCTCCCCAGACCCTTTGAAGTTCCACTAATAAGTTCACAGTGGAAACTTTAGCCCAGCTTTGGAGATATCAGGATAATCTGCAGAATGTGACAGCCTGAACTTGTTGAAGGAAGGCACAGTACAAATGGAGTAAACAGGTCCTACTATGCTGCCTCCAAAGTATGGCAGGCCAGGGTACAACTTTCCCCTCCCTCTGCTCTTTCCTCATGGGACAACTTCAAGTAGCGTTGCATATGTCTAAGAAAACCTGGACATGTTCTCTTTTTGGGGGCCAACATGCTCATCCAGGCAGATTTTTATATTTTTAAGGAAATGTCCAGTTTTGGGGGGCTCTGGTTCGAGTGGCTGGGGCTTGGGCTGCTCTGCATGCCACAGCCTCTGCCAGCCCGAGCCGGGGAAAGAGGCATGCAGGTGTGGCAGCGGCACCCCTGCGCACCCATGAGCCTCTTTCCCTGGCTTGGGCTGTCCTCTTTTTGCTCTTCAAGATATGGCAACCCTACTTCAAGGGCTCATGTTAGAGGATTTGTTCCCCAGACCCAGTGGGAGCTGGGCTACAGAATTCTTCAAAACCCTCATCTGTGCCCTCATCTTACCTGATGCTCAACATCTGCATGAAACATCTGCAGCAGGAGAGTTCAAGTGTGCTGGTGGCAATCACATCTGTTTTTCTGTAAATACTGGACCCAGGATCAGCCCTCCTAGTTCTTCATCAGTGCTTGGCTGCAGTAGTTGAATGGATGGGGGTTTGCAAAGTCAAAATTCAAGAATCCTAGCTTTTCCAGAAAGTGAATGGATGCCATTTAATTATTTATTTAACTTAGAAAAATGTATAAACTGTTTAATACTCTACCCCAATGTGTGCTTTAAACAATATAAGACAGTGATCCATGATGTAGAGATATAATCAGCAAATATTAAAAACAAGTATACTTAACTGCATAATGTGTCTGTGGCAAGATTTGCTGGAGAAAACATTATTTTAGCAGGGGCCTAAGTATAGGCGCTGCCACATGGAAAGAAACAGATGCAGAACAAACATTATGTGGCCCTTGGAGAAGTGCAAGTTCCACACACCCAAGCAGTCCAGTGTGGCCAGGGCGATCCTGCAATCAAGCAGCTCCCAAACTGCTCAGAGCTTTCTGTATTAGTAAGTCCAGAGTCAGGGACAAGGGCAGCTCCTCCATTCACAGGTTGCAGGCAGCAGTACCAAAAGGATAAGGAAGGATAGAAGCAGGAATGCACAGAGGCAGCCCCCCCCCCAGAGCAGGCCTGAGGGCAACCATATTGGCTTCTCTTCTTCTTCTTCTTCTTCTTTTTTTAAAAAAACATTTATTCAGATTTTCCGAAATACAAAAAAATAAAAACATACAAAAACAAACAAACAACAAAATAGAAAAAAAGAATGAAAAAACATAGATAACAGAAAAAAAATACAAATTCAAATTACATCCTCTCATTGACTTGTTTCTTGGACCTCCTCACACCTTCCTTTTTGTATTCTAATTTATTCATTATTTCAGCAAATTCTTCCCATACTTCTCAATTTTTATTTAAATAATTTATCTTAACAATCTGCCTCAGTTTACCGTTAATTTTTTTAACCTTATCTTACCTTCAAAACCATAGACTTTCAAAATTTAAACCATATTTATACTTAACTCCTTCAAACCTTTCTACTAAAGCCAATTAACTCCTTTCCAGCACAATCTGTTATTTCATTAGTATTACACTAATTCCAAAAATAGAAAGATATATAAAAAGAAATTCTCTTCTAATTTTACCCAACGTCCCTTCTTCCTGGTTTAGGGTTATGTCAGTCCTTTCTACCCATTACATCCTGTCCATCAATCTGGTGTTCTAATGTCCGAGGTTCTCAGGTCTCTTCTAAGCCCCCTCTGCAGGTTTTCTTGTTCCTGTTTGTGGTTACACCCTTCCTTGTCCCTTGTTGGATTCTTTCATAGTTTCTTCCCTTTCTCCTTGAGGAGTGGGTCTCCGGGGAATTCCATGCAGTAATAGTCTCCATTTTCTTTCATCAAGTTATTCCATTCCCCACAATCCCACTCCCCTATGTTAATTTTGTAATCCAAAAGATAATTGTTCCAGAAATACTTATCAACTTGTTTCACAGTCCCACTAGAGCTAAGAACTTCCTTAACTCCAGAAATTTGCAGACACTCTCCAAATTCAATCTTCCAATGTTGCAGCTTTTGGTCATGCAAGACTTTGGATCTCTCCCTTTGTATCTTTTGGGGTGCAATCACGGCCTCTTCCATCTTCATCTGCCCTTGGACTTGGCCAGTTTCCTGAATTGGTTGTTGTGAGATTTCTTTGTCTTCGTTTCCTGTCAGTTCATATCTACTGGCTACAGCAGTCATAAAATCCAACTTTTCATTTATCAAGTTGATTTTCTCATGCAACTGCTGCAGCATAGCATTTACTTTGCCAAGGGCAGAGGGTAAAACTTCCTCCCTGCTCATTTCTGTTCAAGGTCAAGTATCTGGTCCCACGCTGATTTTCACAACTGTTATGTCTCCCTGTGAACTGCCGCAAACAAACTGACAAGCTCCCTCTAGGGGACACAGTTTCTATTTAACGTCCATCTTTAAAATGTATCCAACAAAGGGAAATTTACTTTCGATTTTCAAATACTTTGTTTCATTACAATACAGAAAAGCAGAAAGCAGCATTGAAGTTAATTTGTTTCTCTTTTGTTTCTATTTGTCAAAAATGTTCCGTTTTCAATTGATGGACATCTCCAAAAATTTCTGTCCTGACGTCCCGTCCCCAGGTTTGGGACGATGGAAACTAATATTCCTTTACTCTCTCTCTGCAGGATTAGACGGTCAAAGTCCCCCCCCCTTTTCTCCTGCTGTCAAGGGGTTTTGATAGTTATAGGTGCAGGAAATTTCAATCTTAAAGTCAATTTCCCAGGCTATTTAGCTTGTACGATCTTTGCTTCAATCTATTTACAAAAAGCGGAAGGCGGACTTCCTGTTTAGACCTTCCCGCTTTGTTGCCTAATTCACAAATTTTCTTAGTCAAATCTTCCGTTTTTACTCACAGGTGCTTGTTTAGAGTCCAATTGTCATCAGGAAAAAGTTAGCGCTCTCTGGCGATGACTGTGCGGCTTCCCTCCGTGAAAGTAGCAATCGGTTCGCTGCACCGCGCTGCTCACCCCACTCCACTCCAGGGCCCCAAAAAGGGGTTTCCCCGCGAGTAGGGGAGGCGCTCTTGGTGCTCTGGCGAACCCCACGTTCCCAGGCTTCTCCGCGGCGGGAGGACCCAATTTCCACGGAGCCCGTTCCTCCGGTCGGAGGAACTCCGCCATTTGCTGATGGCACTAACCCGGAAGTCTCATATTGGCTTCTCTTCTTTGGCAGGTCTGACTTTCTGACAGCCAGAATGAAGAAGGCACAGTGCCAGGGGTGACTGGGTGGGAGAGGGTGGCAGGCCATAGACAGCTAGCAATGGACAGTTTTCACCATGGTTTCCTTCAAGGATGTACTTAACAGAAAATGTGATGACCATGGGATAGCTCAGTGCATAGAGCATTAAACTCTTCATCTCAGGGTTGTGGGTTCAAGCCCCAGGTTGGGGGGAAAGGATTCCTGCGTTGCAGAGAGTTGGACTAGATGACACTTCTGGGGCCTCCAAACTCTACAGTTCTATGATTCTAATAGAGAATGATCTGGAGCGTGGTGGACAATGACTCCAGCTCATGTGTATTGAATTTTGCATATCACATTCAAATATGGGATTCTGAAATCCCACACATGCTGTGTAGATCTCCAAGACTATATCTCCAGACTGGGTGGCAACAGAACTTTGGTGAGTTTGGCTTTACATATCCAGGACTATAACCAAACCCTGGATCATGGGGTGGCCCTGCTCATAGCTGCTCTGAGTTATTCAAGCCCTTTCGCCACAGCAAGGCAGTGATCCATGAAGGGGCCAGTTGCCTTCAACAACCTCAGATATGCAGCCGACACAACATTGATGGCAGCAAGTGAGGAGGAATTAAAGAACCTTTTATTGAGGGTGAAAGAGGAGAGCGCAAAATATGGTCTGAAGCTCAACATCAAAAAAACGAAGATCATGGCCACTGGGCCCATCACCTCCTGGCAAATAGAAGGGGAAGAAATGGAGGCAGTGAGAGATTTTACTTTCTTGGGCTTCATGATCACTGCAGATGGTGACAACAGTCACAAAATTAAAAGACACCTGCTTCTTGGGAGAAAAGCAATGACAAACCTAGACAGCATCTTAAAAAGCAGAGACATCACCTTGCCAACAAAGGTGGGTATAGTTAAAGCCATGGTTTTCCCAGTAGTGATGTATGGAAGTGAGAGCTGGACCATAAAGAAGGCTGATCGCCGAAGAATTGATGCTTTTGAATTATGGTGCTGGAGGAGACTCTTGAGAGTCCCATGGATTGCAAGAAGATCAAATCTATCCATTCTTAAGGAAATCAGCCCTGAGTGCTCACTGGAAGGACAGATGCTGAAGCTGAGGCTCCAATACTTTGGTCACCTCATGAGAAGAGAAGACTCTCTGGAAAAGACCCTGATGTTGGGAAAGATGGAGGGCACAAAGAGAAGGGGATGACAGAGGACGAGATGGTTGGACAGTGTTCTCGAAACTACCAACATGAGTTTGACCAAACTGCGGGAGGCAGTGGAAGACAGGAGTGCCTGGCGTGCTCTGGTCCATGGGGTCACGAAGAGGTGGATACGACTAAACGACTAAACAACAACAACAGATCATGGGGTTCTGGTGGGAAAGATCATTTGAATGTAGTGCAATAGTTGAAACAATCTGAACGTTAAAGCCAGTGTTAGGGATTATAAGGAAAGAATAAAACAGACAGTTTCATTATTTCTTTATCCAAATATATAACCTTGACAGACTTAGAGCACATTGAAGCTCCCTTTGAAAGAGCACATTGAAAGGCCAGACAAGAACATGTGAAGAGGGAAACAGGGATCAATGTTTCCCCTACTAGAACAGCGTCACCCAACAAAACTGAGCAATCAGATATTTTATTATAAGTCCTTCCTCACACAATGAATTATTTTGTTCCTAAAATACAGCTGGAAACATCGGTAGCATAGCCAAGGTACTAGACCTTGTTACCAACCCAGTTGCTCATCCGACAACAGCAGCTTTCAGTGGAATTGGTGATGAGAAGATTTCTGCAAATCCAGTGGTATTCCAGAGAACCGCTTTGGCAGACAACTGATCAGTTGAAACAAAGCCTTGAGTTTTATTTTTCAAAGCAAAAGCAAGAAAAAGAATGTGAGCTACAGTAGCGATTGCATCACCACAAAAGGCCACATGGTGGCAGCATATGACTCTGTAATACCTGGATGTAAAGAGTAAAACCAAGTTTTCTACAATTCCACCTCAATGCCCCCCTCCAAGGCTCAGATGTCCCCAAGTTGACTGCAGGTTCTACAAGGGCCCCACAAGACAAAACATTCAACTCTGAAACCTAACAAAAATATTCTCTATTGTAATCAGCCCTCCTGTTAAACTGATTCTTGGTGATTTCAGTACTGCCTGCCTCCTGTTCAGGCCGCCCCTAATGTTTCCATAGAAGCATAGAATTGTGGAGTTAGAAGGGACCCAGCGGGTCATCTAGTCCAACCCCACTGCAAGAATCTCAGCTAGATAATGATCCAGAGGTGGGCAGGTTGTCCCTGATCCAGGGGACGGGAGGTCATGCACATTTCCATTTGCACTACACATGGTCAATATTGATTAGACCCACAAACTCGATTCAGCTCTCTTGCAGGCAAGGCAGGGCAACGGAGACACAGCCCTGGGTTTGTTGAAGACTGTGGACACAGCACTCTGTGCTGGGCTCTAGCATTACCTAAATCAGGGGTCGGCAAAAAAATTTAACCGCGGGCTGATCCAGTGTCCCTCAGACCTTGTGGTGGGCTGGAGAAGCGGCACTGGGGGGGGGGGGAGCTGGAAGAAGAGTCAAGGGGGGCAAGTAGTCCTCCCCAGCCCCCAGCCCCAGCCACTGTGCTTACCTTCCATGGGTCTGCTGCCACTGCCGCTGCTGCTGCTTCTTGTAGGTAGGCAGAGCAAGCTTGTCCACTCTGCTCCCTGGCCCACAGGAGCACCAGGGCGGCAGTGGCAACAGAAGATGGAAGATGAGTGGCGCAAAAGGGCTGCCTCCGGAGAGGGGCTGCTTAAAATGGCGCTCAGCCAGCTCAGCCCAGCCCCCTTCCTCCTCTAGGCAGGGTGGGGAGAAGGCAGGAGGAGGCGCCACCGCGGTGTGTGTGTGTGTGTGTGTGGGGGGAATGGAATGGAATGGTGCAGGAAAGAAATGGTGCAGCCCAAACAAACAGAATTCCCACGCCAATCCATGGACAGTCCGCGGACTGGATCCTGAAGGCAATTGGGCCTGATCTGGCCCCGGGCCTTAGTTTGCTGACCCTTGACCCTCAATTTCCTGGGTACTCTCATGGAAAGGATCCTTTGTGCTGCAATGGGAGCCACTTAGAAATGGCCAAGAGATCCCTGTTGCCGCTGTGTATTGCAGCCTGATTGAGCTCACCCTGCATCACACTTGTATATATGCTGTGTATCAATGCAAATTTCAGTCTCTGAGCGAATTAGATGCTGAGAGGTTGGCGTCTCACTTTGCTCCTGCGTCTTGAAGCATCTTCAGCAACACAGAACAAAATGCAAAGGAAGGGGGGCAAAGGAGCAAGAGATCTGGGGCCCGGTGCAAAAGATTGGGAGCGGGACCCCCTGGCCACCCCCTAACAACACATCACTTTCATGGGATGTGCAAGAACACCTGCTGAGTGCTGGACTGCTTGGTGCAATGTAAACTTTTCTGTAGAGGCGGGAGCTGGTGGGACTGGTGTCCAAGGGATCAAAGTCGAAATGAGTAGATGTAAACCTAAGATGTCTGTCTCGCTGAAGATGGCATTGTGCTGTTGCATAGTCTTATCCAGGTGGGCAGCCGCACAGCCTGAGCCAAGGGAAAGGGATATTTGTAAGTGGCCAGAGCCAAGGGGGGTTTTCTTCGGAGTGGCCTATACTGTATTATGCTGAGTGAGACTCCTTAGGCAGTTCCATACTACCTCTCCATATAACCCCTCTGTAGCGCCACAAATCCAACTCAATGGTGTAACGTTGGAATATGTTGATCACTTCTCCTACCTGGGTAGTCATCTTTCCACAAGGGGCTACATTGACGCCGAAATCCAGCATCGCCTGAGCTGTGTGAGTGCAGCTTTCTTCCAATTGAAGTGCAGAGTGTTTGAGGACCTGGACATTCTCAGGGAAACCAAAATGCTTGTTTACAAAGCTATTGTACTACCAACCTTACTATATGCTTGTGAAACACGGACCACTTACAAACGCCATCTCCAACTCCTTGAAAGATTCAATCAACGGTGTCTCTAAAAATTTTTACACATCACTTGGGAAGACAGGTGAACTAATACTAGTGTATTGGAAGAAGCAAAGATCACCAGTGTTGAAGCAATGGTTCTTCAACATCAACTTCGTTGGACTGGTCATGTTGTGTGGATGCCCGATGATCATCTTCCAAAGCAGCTACTCTATTCTGAACTTAAAAATGGAAAGCGTAGTGTTGGTGGTCAACAAAAGAGGTTGAAAGACTGTCTCAAGGCAAATCTAAAAAAATGTAGTATAAACACTGACAACTGGGAAACACTGGCCTGTGAGCGCTCCAGTTGGAGAACAGCCTTTACCAAAGGTATCATGGGCTTTGAAGACACTCGAACTCAGGACGCAAGGGAGAAATGTGCTAAGAGGAAGGCACGCTTGGTAAATCCACACCGTGATCAACTCCCACCTGGAAACCAATGTCCCCACTGTGGAAGGACAAGTGGATCCAGAATTGGCCTCCACAGTCACTTACGGACTCCTTGTTAGAACCGTGTTTATGGAAGACAATCTGACTCGGCTATGAGGGATCTCCAAAGATGATGAAGAAGTTGTTCCATACCCGAAGAGGAGACTTAAGTAGCTTCTTGGACCCAGCTGGCCATCCCTCTCCTGCTGGATATCATGAGGCAAGGTGGGCAAAGGTCAAGGAAAGAAGTGGCAGCCTGCTTTCCTCTGAGCACCTTCTCCGGAGGTCGCAGCAAGAGCAAATAGCAACATAAAAAGGAGAGGGGGCGGGGAAAGAAGAGGGGAACTTGGTAATTACAGCCCCTTTCTTCTTTGTGGGGTCAGATTAAGGAGAATGAGGAAAGCCTGTTCTGCTATGACCTGTTTGCAAAAAGGAAAGGAAAAAGAAAAGAAAACCACTTGACTCCTTCCAAACTGGGATGTCACAGTAATAGCAGAATCGGAGACGGATGCAGCTATAGCTCTGTCTGGTCAGGTTGCTATGGTTACCTTTCCGTTTGATCAGCCTGTGGACACGGACAGATTAGATGGAGGATTGAAATCTACTTAGGGTTCCAGATTTGCCTCTGGAACTAAATCACACTTGTTGCTCTAGTAGATGACCCACGGATGGGGTGGTTGGGCAGGGGCAGATGAGTCTCCTGATTCTGCTGACCTTCTCAGCAGATTTTGATATCATCAGTCATAGAATCCACCTTGGCGGGATGAAGGCCCTCTTTTTCAGGGACTGTGCTCCGTTCTGGAGAGTTGCTCCCAGAAAGTGGTGCTCTCCCCTGTGGCAGCTGTCTGCCACGAGGAAGCATCTTGGTTTCTGTGCTTTTTAACATGTACAAGAAACGGCTAGGATAGTTGCTCAGGAAGTCTCAGCTGAAGAGCCATCAGATGACACTCTGCATCGTATTTCTATCAAGGTGGCAGGTTTGGGCTCAGCTTTGATAGACTGGGAGACAAAAACTGAAACTCAGTTGAGACAAGATGGAAAGACTGTTGGTTAGAGGTTCTGTCAATCCAGTCTAGATGGGTTCCCCCCCCCCCCAAGGACCAAGACCACAGTTTGCTCTTTCTGTGGAGCTGCTTTTAAAGACAGTTCAGAAACTACAGCCGGTACAAACTGCAGAGGTTAGAAAGTTGTTTGCTGTGTGGCGATCAGAGAAGATGCTGGTGATCCTCTATCAACTGTATTGGTTTTTTGTTTGTTTTGGGAGTCAATTTAAATTTCTGGTATTAACCTGTAAAACTTTAAGGGCTTGAGGGACTTCCGGGTTGGGGCCTCCGACAATGGCGGAATTCCTCTGATCAGGAGGAATTTGCTCCGTGGAAATCAGGGTCTGGCCACCACGGCGAAGGCGGAGACCCACTAAAAATCACAGGTGGGAGAAGCCTGTGAACGTGGGATTTGGCTGGCACCTTTTGCGCCTCCCCTACTCACGGGGAGACCCAGTTTCGGGGATCCGGAGCGACGTGGGGTGAGCAGCGCGGTGCTTCGAATTGACTGCTTCTTTCACAGAGTGAAGCCGCACTGCTGTTGCCGGAGAGCGCTGACTTTTTCCTGTGGACAATTTGATCCTAAACAACTACCCGTGAGTAGAACGGAAAACTGGATTTTTAAACGTCTTAATTTGGCACCGAAACGGGGAGGTTTCAAACAGGAAGTCCGCCTTCCCCTTTTGTAAATAGATTGAAGCAAAGAGCTTGCAAGCTAAAGTCTTGGAAAGTCCTCTGTAAAGGATTAAACTTCCATCAGCTAAAATCATTAAAACCCCCTTGGAAGCAGGAGAAAAGGGGGGAAATTTTGGATCATGTAAGCCTGCAGGAGAGAGTGAAGAAAGTAAAGTTACCACTGCTCTGAACCTGGAAGCAGGCTGCTAGTAAGACTGACTGTGAATAAAATGTTTGTTGAGAGCTAGTTAAATAAGAGAAATACATTGTTTCCATTGTCTCCTTCTGCGTTTAAAAAGGAGTAAAAGTAACTGAAAATTGAAACTAATTTTATTGTTTGAACTGTGCTTAAAAGGATTGATACAAATAGAAATTGTTTCCCTCTAGAGGGAGCCTTTGAAACCGTTACAAGAGTTGAGCTGGTGGAATCTCCAGCTGCAAGATAAAAAAAACCGTGAGAACCAGGGATTGACCTTGGATCGGTTAAGAATGTCGACAGAAGAAGCCTTAGTGATTGCATTATGTAAGATAAGTGATTCATTGGAACAGCTCCACAAGAAGACGGATCTGATGACTATCAAAATTGAAAACTTGGGACAAAAAGTGACTAATTTGGGACAAAAAGTGAACATCTATACAGAAACTATTCAGGAATCGATACAGGAATCTACTTTGACATGGCAAACTGGGGAGAAGATGAGGGAGAAAGTTGTTGTTGTTGAACCTAAAGTAATACAAGTGCAGAGGGAGAGAGCCCCAGCCTTGCAGAGGCAATCTGATGACTATAAGTTGTTGCCTTCTATGATTGAATTCAGAGAAAGTCAGATTTTGAGGATTGGAGCCCTGCTTGGACTGGAGAAGGAAAGTTGGATAGATCACTTCATGCAGGGATTTACTGACCTTTGGGACCTGGACCTGGGTCAGGAGGAGATTGGAGCTGTGGGGACTTTAAGATTTGGTGGGATTTTGAAACACGTCCTGAAATATCTTTTGGATTTTAGTTTTAACTACAGAGATTTGGCTGACCTGTCGAGAAGGAATAAAAACATTGCTAGGTCGGAGCTTCCCCAAGATCTACTCTTCAGTATCAAAGGAAGGAAATTAAGAACAAGATCAGCAGAAGACAAAGTAAAGTGCATGTATAAATATGAAGAAGATCTGCAGAAGGGACTTGGAAAAGAGTTAAGAGCCTGAAGATCACCAAGTTGATGGACTATATGGAATTGACGGAAATGACTGGCAGAATCTGAGACCAGGGAGAAGAGATGGTGGAAGAAGATTGGAAAAAGTTTAAAGTCTATTTATAGAAATACTGTAAAATTAATGAGTGTCAGAAAAATGTTGGAATGAAATTATATGGCTTTAGTAGAAATGTTATAAGGAGTTAAGCATAAATAAGTATTATAGTATTAATGGAAAATAAGGTTAAAATAAGTTAAGATAATTATATGACAGAAAATAGAGAAAGATGGAAAGGAATTGCTGAAACAATTAATAGAAGTGGTATACAAAAAGGGAGGTGAGAGGAGGTCGATGAAACAAGGGAATGAAAGAAAAGGCATTGAAATGGTATGATGTATGTTTTTAAATTGTTTTTGCTGTGTTTTGTTTAGTCTAATGTGTTAATGTTGTGTTGTGTATTGTTTATATATTGTATTGTATTGTTTTTTCTTTCTTTTGCTTCTTTGTTTTCTTTTCTTTTTCTTCTTTTTTGTAAGCTTTAAAAGTAATAAATATTATTTTTTTAAAAAACAACTTTAACGGCTTGAGACCTGGTTCCTTGACAACCACTTTCACCCATATGAAGCAATCTGCTTCTTGGTGGAACTTTATAGTGGAATCGACACTGCTCAAGCGTACATTTTTTTTGTGTTCTCCACATGACATAGCAATCAAAATGCAGGTCCACATTTCTGCTACAATTAATGCAGGTTTTCCTCTACTGTAAAAGTAACCCATTATACTTCCACGCATCATGTGACATCACAACGTCTTCCAGCGCTGTGCAGGCCGGACGGGCACAGCCTAGCGGAAGACTGTATTTGCCTGCGCAATGTCAGGAGACACTACGCAGCCAGTGTGAGGACATGCCAGTCCTTCAGTGTCTCCTTCCGTTGATGCTGCCCTGCTCTGCTCAGCTCCTCTGCCCCCTCAATATTTGGGCAGTATATGGTCTTGTGGGTGGGTCTTAGTCCATTCCTCCCTCCATCTCCTCACAAGACTCATTTGATTCCTCATCCTCTTTCAGATCAGGGAAGAAGGACCCCACAAGCGACTCCGGAGGTTGGTCTTTGTCTCAGCACTGTGCCTCATGGCCCAAGCTGGTTCCCCTCCTCTCTGTCATCCTCCCTGGCATCTCTACCTAAAGCTGCAGGGTGGTTTCATCCCCTCTCGCTGACATAATGGGATCAGCACGCTGGCACCACTGACTCCCAAGGGATGCTGTCGCTTAGCAACTGCTCTTACCCAAAAGGAAAAGGCTAAGAATGTGTCTTGCCTATCAGATGTTTGCACGTTGCATGAGGATCACAGTTGCCTGTTGGTGAGAGGAAAAACATCCTGTGGTGCTCTGTGCACAGATACCTACCCCCTTCATTTCCATCTCCGGAAAGAGGATCTCAGAAGAGGCCTTTGTAGCCCTGGACTAAGAGGAATGTGAAGATCTTTGTTTAGCAGCATCCTCCCGGGCCTCAGCCATTAGCAAAATCGGAAGGTCGCCTGTCTGCTCAAGCAAGCAAAGAAGAAAAAGAGGTGGAGTGAAAAACGCAGGGAGAGACTCTGGATGCATCACAATCTGATTTGTTACATGATGCAAAATAGCAATCCTGTTGTCAGATTTTATGACTGATTATTTTTCTATAATTTCCACATCACCTGATATTAACTGATTTGCTTATTTGTGCGGTATTCATTTTCATGCTAAATACATTTACAAGGCCCCTCTTCCCAGCTGATTCATGCAGAGGAGCTGAGGAGGGGGCTCCTTCCTCTTCCCCATTCATCAAATGATCAGTCTGATTAACAGGAAGGGGCAATCTGCAACCCCATCAGCAATGGTGCTGACTTGAGCCCCAGACTGTGGGTGCTCAGCTGGCACACCGTGATGTCACGATGTCACGTGATATCGTGATGTCATGACTGTATGAGGTGGGGCATGTACTGTGGTGCTGCGGCACTGAATGGGCCAGGTCCTTCACCTCCATTGTGAGTCTTGTGTTGGGTCCTACTGCGGCCACAGATGCCCACCAGAAGCATGTCATTGGCCTCAGTGGGCCCCAACAGAGGCCTCAGTGGGCCCATCCCGTGGCCCAGTTGCCGCCATGCTGCCAGGGCACCAGAGGTAAGGCGGCGGTGGCTGGCATGCGATGGCGGGCCTCCGGGCCCTGCTGAGGTTGGTGCCACTGCCCATCAGGGCCCTGGGCTGAGTGGAGAGGTTTTAAGCACTCTGCCCACCGCAGGACAGTGGCTACTTTATTTATGCCATTTTAGCAGTCAATGCTTCCCTCAAAGAACCCTGGGAACTGTAGTTTACCCCTCACAGGGATACAATTACCAGCAGCCTTAACAAACTACATTTCCCAGGATTCTTTGGGGGAAGTCCAGAAGTAGCCCAAGTGTGCTTTAAGGGTATCGTGTGGATATGACCATGTCCTCTCTGATGTGCACCACCTCCACATCTGTGAACTCTGCAAAGAGTTCATAGATAGGACAGGATCTCTCTAGTTCTCTCCATTCCATCAGGGACTCAGCTAAACAGCTGCAAATAAATCTGTTAAGTGTGTTTTAAGTGCAACATACAATGTGACACTAGATGGTGAGCCATGGAAAAGTCAATGTATTTTTTAAAATGCTTTTTTAAAAAAAGCATTTTCAGAACATTTTTTATATGTATGTAGATTCAACCCAGGTTTCTATTATGCCCATGGAGAGCTCATGCAGACTTCCTTTTGTGCCTTCCTTTTCTAGTCACAAGTTCACGCTTTAAAGTGCCATGTCCAAATCTCTTGTTGTTGTTGCCCTGGCACTTTCCCCGTGAAGATCTGCTCTTTGCTGTTGAACTGGAGTGACCATCAGTCTACGGGGAACCTGAACTGCTGTTCTGATTCAGGGTTAAAGAGCAGGTTTTCTTGGGGAAAGAGGTGGGCAGGGCAAGGAGCGCTAGGATGCAGAGCTTTAAAGTGCAGGTTTGTGCCCAGCAAATGATAAGTGTGGATGAGCCCTCAATCTATGCTGTCTTCTGTGACCAAGCACTCCAGCTCACCTGTTTCGGTTTATTCATTAGCATATAAACACACATATCCATCCTCTGTCTAAATGTTTTTGGTGCTTGTATCTTAGCCCATGGTGCTTTGGTCTCTCTGAGTTGCTATCCCACACTCTCAATGCCTCGCTCTACCTCTCCCCCATTTAAATGCTCATAATTTGTTCACCTTCAGCTTTATTTTAGGAGCAAGGTTTGTTCCAAACTCAACCCTCCTCAGTTCTCCCCAGCACAATAAACAGGCTACCTAGACAGCAGTCAACATCTGCAGTCCTTGCGCCAGGCAGGTAATTCACCCCAAGGCGAATTCACTCAGCCCTTCCCTTTGCCCAGGACAAAATGGTGAATGGTCTTCCCACTTTTCTGGACTATTCACAAGCTACGAATTGAGTTGATAACCATCAGTTAACTCAGGCACAAGCACAGTTCTTGCCAATCCAGTTCCTATACTACTTTTAAAGCTGGGGGGGGGGGGGCTATAAAAAGACACTGCAAGGTCATTCAGACCCACCCCCAAAACTTGCAGAGGATTTGTCCCAATAGAAGAATTTAGAAAGACTCAGGGTGGGAATCATTAGGAGCCCCCAAGCCTACAAAAACTGCTTGACCCAAAGCATATGCATTTGTGGGCAAGAAAAACACCAATACTAAAGAAACGACTCTAGACTGATCCCTGTTGCTGCCTCTTCTCCTCACTCCACCACCTGTTGTGAAGACACGTGGATTTACACGGGGAATGATGCTTGGTCACCCTAGTTTCCCCATGCATGACCTTACTGCAGATGTGAGAAACCTGAAGATGGCATGCACATAGCTTCTTGTTTGTGGAAAGCAATCAGATCCCATTTGCAAAGCTAAGCAGGGTCTGGTCTGGATGGGGGACAGTGTGTTAAGATTCTGCATCGAAGGGGTTGGACTAGATGACCCTCAGGGTTCCTTCCAACTCTACAGTCAGTTCTGAGTTGAAGCCGTGTTTCCATCCTGCCACACAGACAACCTGATGTGCCACGTTATTGTGATTCCTACTAGCCAGGCCCTCCCCAATATCAGTTACTCATCCCCAATATTGTTCTGCCTGCTGTGCCTTGGAAGGGGAAGCTTCCTTGCTGTGAGATCAGGATCCTGTGGAAGTGCAGGAATAGTATTCCGAACCCCCAGTGTAGCCTGTGGTTTCGATCAGGGAAAGACTTCCCTCAGATTTCCACAGGCCCCTGTTAGCTGCAGCGTGAGACAGCAGAAAGGTGCGAGATGCACCAGTTCAGAGTGTGGACACTAGATGGGGCCAAAGACCCTTCCAAAGGACTAAAAGGGTCTAATCCACAAAGAACAGGCGAGAAAACAGCACCTTGCATCTGATGAAGGGAACTGTAATCCATGAAAACATATTCCATAATAGTATATACAGCCCTTAACAACCTGCGAGATCGCCTGTTTTGTTTCTTAATATGTTACATATTTTTGTGTTTTTAAATTGTAAACGGCCCTGTAATCCTCGGATGAAGGAAGGTACAGAAATTTAATCATACAATAGTAAATAAACATGCCCCTTTGACCGCTTCAAACTGGCATTGTTACACAGGTCACATGATAGCCATTCCACATTTGTAGGAAGCCTAGCTTTTAGCGTGGCAACAACTGCCCTCTGGAACTCCCTGCCAGTTGACACCAGGCCTTCTTCACCCTTCTCTTTTTAGTGCCCGCTAAAAGCATTTTTGTTTAGGCAAGCCTATCTAGACATGCAGAAAGTTGTCATGTTTTTAGTTTATCTTTGATTTTACTTATTCCCTGGATGTTTTAAGTAGCTGTTTGAAACTGCTCTAATTGATTATTTTATTCTTCTCTTTGTCATGTTCAATAGATGTAATACAGGCTTCCTCAACCTCGGCCCTCCAGATGTTTTTGGCCTACAACTCCCATAATCCCTAGCTAGCAGGACCAGTGGTCAGGAATGATGGGAACTGTAGTCTCGAAACATCTGGAGGGCCGAGGTTGAGGAAGTATCATGAGCTGTAGGAATCCATATACATTCTAAACCAGCTGTTAACTGTAGCTGTTATGTATTGAAGTTCTCACCCTGGGCCAGCAGGGGGATACTGTAGATAGTTATGCAAATAAGGGATCGAAAGTGACGTTCAGTGATTGGATAGTTTTAAAAAAATGTTACAGTAACGTTGTACTGGAGCTCTATATAAGCAGGCTGACTGAACCCTTCAGTTCAGTTCTGTTCTGGCCTGTGAATAAACAAGAGCTGTTTGAAGAATCGCTGTGTCGTCTGATATGTTCACCCACAACTTAACAGTAGCAATGCCACTTCTGTTGCGCATTGAAGAGAATGCAACTGGCATGATGAGTCTCATGAGCTTCTGAGACCTGCCTCTGCCTCTTTAAGTGAATGCCGGGAATCCTCATGTCCACATTGGCCTTTGCCACTACATTCTATACCAGCTGAGGGGAAAGTTCTTCTTCTGGATATAAAAGACGCTGGAGCTGAGGGCACCCGACAAAGGTTCTTGAAAGCTTCCCTGAAAGTAAGGCCTCATCTTCCCTTTTTGCCACATTTTAAGGCACAGCTTTGCTCTTTAACGCTCCATGTCTGAGCACTTTTCTTGCCCTGGCTCTTTCCCCATTAAAACCTGCTCCTTGCTGCTGATTCGGAGCAAACAACAATCCACAGAAAACCCAGATTACCATTTGTGGATTTTTCTGGGGAAAGTAGGTGGGGTGGGGGTGAGGAACACTTGGACACTGAGCTTATGTGCCTAGAAAAGTGGCACAAAAGGAAGTCTGGATGAGTCCTAGGCCTCTCTGGTCTCAGGTACTGGAGTTATCATCTTTCTTATGTCACACCTGGTGGTAGAGACTGGAGGCTGGGAAACAGTAAAGCTCTCTGCAATCCACTACAGTACATTATTTCCAATTGCTTAATTGAAAGGCCAAAGCTTAAATAGGACTCTACATGAGTCCAAACTTGATGGCATGTAACATAAGGAATGCTGTGTCTGTACCAGAGAACTGAACCATTTTAATTCCTGGTTGAAATCCAGTTCTGATTCATCAGTATTTTTAACTCTCCCTGGAAGTCAGCACTTTGAACTAGTTTTTAGCTAGTTTTGACAAGTGCATTTCATACAAGTAGGAGCACTGACTCCTAGGGGCTGAACCCCTTTGAGCCACCCTCCAATATTTGTTGAGGGGCTGGGCCCTCTCAATATTCGTCTGGGCATCATGCGACACCTGGACATGATGTTGCACATGACACCCAGGCGTTGCTCAGTCGCACAAGTCAGGAACACGGCGGCTCCTTCGCTTCCTTTTTTTTTAAAAAAAATGATATTTTATTAAGATTTTTAACAGAAAAAAACAAAAAGTTACAAGATAATGGACAAAAAAACAAGAAAACAAGAAAAATAGAAAAAAACCACAGTTTAGCATAAAAATAAAAAATAAAAAATAAAAAAGAATAAAAATCCCTCTTTTTAATTTTTCACCGTTCATTTACTTATTTTCCTGACTTCCTCACACCTCCCTTTTTTGTATTCTGTTTAAAATTTGGTTCAGCAAATTTAATTTACCCTAAATTATTTGTCCTCATATAATATAGCTTCAGATTTTCATCTAATATCAATCCATTCTTACATATTCTTATTTTACCTTGTTACTAGAACCACTTCATTTCATTTAAACGTCATCAACATTCAAAAATTTTACAGTGTTTCTGTAGATAAATTTTAAATTTCTTCCAATCTTCTTCCACCAACTCTTCTCCCTGGTCTCGGATTCTGCCAATCATTTCCGCCATTTCCACATAGTCCTTCGCTTCTTCCTCCTTCTGCCGCGCAGGGGAAGCAGCCCCCGGCCATGGCGGCTGCAGCAGCAGGAGGGCTCACAATCAGCCAGTCACATGAGAGCTACTGCTAAAGGAAAAACCCCATGTTAAAAGTGTATAACCTGAAAAAATAGACAAGCCTTATTGATTAAAGAATCCAGGCAGGAACCGATATATCTGTAACAGTGACATAGCATGGGTTGCCAGCACCTGGGGTCGTGTGGAGGGGCTGAGTGAGAGCGAAACAGATGGAGTATGTATGCGCATTCAACTGCCTAAGTGTGTCCATGTCACCTAGGAGATTGCAGCCACAGAGAAGAGAAAATGCGAGTTGTCTGGAGAGGTCGCTTCCTAGTCTGCATGGGAAAGCATTTTTCAACGGAGCCCAGCAACAGAAGCTTGCAGCTGTATTTTGTGCCCCTAAAATTTTGCACCTGGTGCAAAAACCCCTGTGCCCCACTGCCACCATACTACGCCACTGACCTGTAGTCTTTTCATTGATCTCGTGTTTCTTGCTTCTGAACATGGTGAGGAATAGCTCAAGGTCATCATCCGGACAACACAGACATTTTTGACTGGGAAAAAAGTAGACACCCGTCATACAAATGGAGCAAGTATTTGAAATTGATGGGGTAGGGTAAAAATGTGGCGGGGGGACGTGACCAGTTAAGCCTATTTTGAGTTTGGTCCAGCCCTCCCTCAAGCTGAACCAAGCTGAAAATGGGACTTGTGCTCCCATCCTCCACACCTACCGTTCCCCCTCCATCCAACTCAAAATTTCTTATCTTTGGGAAAGGAGAGAAGGTGCCGGGCATAGGAAGCACAGGAGGTGCCTCATGGGACATCTTCCCAGTGGCAAAAGAAGCCCTCTGTGCATAATTTCCTGTCAAGGACCCTGGCATTCTTATTTCCGTTTTCTTTTATACTGGAATGGAACCATGTTTGTGTAAAAAGAGGGAAGAAACCCAGAAACCCACCACCACCCATGGGAACTGGCATTTTGGAGAGGATTTTTCAGTGGGCAAAAGTGGGGCAATTCATCACATCAACTGCTATCAACAGGAAGCAATAACCTTTTAATTTTTTTATTTAACTTTATAGCAAAACTATTTACATAAAACAATACAAACAAACAAGAACAGTACCTCAATGACAACTACACATTAACTAACAACACATCGTCTAACTTCACACATACTTTTGATTTCCGATTCACCTCTTTTGTGCTTTCTATATATTCTTAACCTATATGCACTTCCTGTTGTATCTGTTACATAGCAAGAAAGATATTTACATTTATAGTTTCCTTAATATTCAAACAATAACCTGAGCAGGACCTGCAAACAGAAAATGTTTCATTAAAGACACAGGAGCCCTAAAAAGCTTCAACAGTTCTTTGCCTGTGCATACTAGACAGGTTGGTGTTCCCTTTCCCTGCTCTCCCCCAAAAGTCAAGACAAATTAGGTCTGGGAAAACACAGGACAACAAAACAGAAAACACTGGACTGCAACAATTTCACAATCAAGTTTTGTTGGGGGTTTTGGGGGGCCGGGGCTGGACTCTCAGAATGTGGGTGATCAAAGGGCAGCCATTCCAGAAGAAAGGGCTAGTGTGGAAGCAGCCTTAGATGCAAATTGAGTTGTGCATATTCTTCTTTGTCTCTCCTACAAAGGGGACCTAAGGATAATGAATGCAGCCCATCTCCATCATTAAACCATTCAGCCTGTCTTCTCAAATTAAAGGCCTGTGTGATCTGTTTGCTCCCTAAAGCCAACACTGTTTGCTCCACCTGAATAATTTTGCTTGTCATTCTCTGTCATGGAGAAGTTTCCAATGAGAAACACAAACATGGCAGTAGGGTAATCATCTGGCATTCAGAAACTGTGTCTTGATTCATTGTAAAAAGTGCATGCACTTTTTATTTCTAATAAACAGCACAGTAGGATATGGAATTCTAAAATATATTTTATTGATTTTTTAATTCTAAATAATATAAATAAATTTGCATAGACTTACATATTTCGTTGCATATGAACATATAACAATTAAATAAAAGAATGTAATATCATTTGTAACTTGTAGACAGAGTTATGAGAATGAATGCCAGAGCAATTATAATTACTGTATGGTGTACAATACTACATGATGTTTAGGTTGGTGAACACAGGCAAATAATACCAGTAACAATTCAAAATTCTGTGCTTCAATAGCCATTATATTTTCATTGGTTACATATATCAAAATTAAACAGAGAAATAATAGGGAGCAAAGGAGGAGGGATAACCTATGTGCGCCAGACTATAAGGATATGGATTTTACCTACATGGCCTTTAAGCAATGCTGCTCTGTTCTCATATACTACGTTAACAGTGCAGTCCTAACCTTGTCTTTTAAGAAGTAAGTGCTGTTGAATTACTCCCAAGTAAGTGTGGTTAGGATTGCAGTCTAACTGTACTGTCCAGGAGACATGTTTCTAGCTAATATAAGCTGTGGCAACATCCTACTGAAACCAACAGAACATATGCATCCCACCTAAATTAAGCCTCATTCCCTTCAGTGGAATTGAGTCCATCAGAGTCTACTTCTGAGTAAACCTGTTAGTTACTACTAGAGACAAGGAAGAAAATTGATTTGATTTGCATTTATAGTCAAAACTATCAAATTTCCCGAAACAACATGAGAAACACAGCTATTCTATGAAATTCACACTTTTCAAATTTTGCAATGAGGTTCTCCAACCAACCAATGTTTACAAAAATGCATACATTAGGAGAAAGTTTGCATTAAAATGTACATGTTAGTGGAAATAAATCGTGCATTAGTCAAAACTACATACCAAAATGTGTTTATTAGGTGAGCTGCACACTAAAACGTTGCTGGATTTTCATGAGGACTTGAAAATAAAAAAAATCACAAATGGCTGCAGAAATATGGAGAACTGCATTTAAGACTGGGGGAAATGAGAAACTGAGAGCACCAAACTCAGCACATCCTTCTATCCCTAGTTACAACAACAATGCATGTTCAATTGGAATGTGTGGAATGTTTTGCCCTCCCTTGCGCTGAGTTTGGAGCTTATTTCACCCCCTCAATCTTTTGAGTTCCCTGGAGTTTCTTCTTCTCCTTGAAAGTCCTTGGTACTGCAGACACCATATTTGCATGCACTATTATAGACTTGCTTATTATTTCAGGATTCATCTGAATCATTAATTATAGCTATTCTATACTCTCGGCATACCAAAGTCATTGGCCAACCAATCATGCTTATTTGTGGAAACCAGATCCTGTTGTGCACAAACCATTGATAATGCTGAAGGTTTTTTTGTGACTGTGGGTCTCCAGGAGGTTTTCCCAGGCCCATCAGTCTTCTCACTCCTTCTTCTAAGTCATTTATACTGATCCTGCATTTATGTAGCACCCTGCTTGTGGTTAACGCTTAGCTGGAATGAAATATTCAACGCAGCAATAGAGAAATTAAAATAATAATTTATTTGTCAGACAAATAAATGAGAGGCACAGTGGTATATGGTTACCAAGCTCTGGCCTGGCCTCCTGCCGTTATGGCCAGCACTTATATTTCCTTAATCCAGCCCCCTTGCTCCTCCTGTGGCTGCCTCTGTCCAATCAGCCTGGTTGAAATTCCTATTGGCTGTTTGCTAGAACCAGTCACAAAAGATACACCCATTTCCTCTTGCCCTTTTATGGGAAACAAAAAGCTATATATTCTTCTATCTATAAATGACAAATAAGTAGTAATATATCTTACATGTGTCTCAACAAGGAACCTTAATTACCAGCTCACCTCGCCCTATTGCCCTCCAAAACAAATGGTTTAATCTTAAATTTTTATCTTAAACAGATGTCAAGGATCTTGAGTTCACATCATCATTGAAAGATCTCCTTCTCTTGGAGGTCTTTTAAACAAAGGCCTGACAACCATATGTGTGCTCTAATGATGTTTCCTGCTTGGCAGGGGGGCTGGGCTGGTGGCTGATGGCCCCTGTGATCTCTTCCAACTATATGAAATAAGAATCTAGCATAAGGATTTAACATTTCTTAGCTTCTAATTCCTTTGCATAATTACATTTAAGCCAATATATTTAATACATAACATAGATAGCTTTTTAGAAGAATAAACCTTTTCAAAGTAAAAAAGGAAGGAACAGTTTCCAGCCTCAAAATAAGATAGAAAGAAAACCTCTTCTCCAGCCAAGCCAGTTGCCATTTTCACTGCTCTTGACCTTTCAACCTTAGGAAAATATGGCTCAAGTTTAATGGGAGGCACATGGTTTTATTTTACTATTTACCCACTCTTAATTATGTTTATCTCTTTTTTTATCTTCTGTAATATGTAGGGTCAGTGTAACCTTGGCTGTCAGCCTGTAATTCCCTTTTTACGACTTTGAGAATTGTTTTCTGCTATAAATCAGGGGGCCCCCTTGTCCAGGAGAATAAACATCTTGCCAAGGTTCTTAGGCAGCTGGTCTTCTGCCTGGCATGAACATTTGAAAATCTTTAAGCTCATTTTAAAATACAGGCCCTGATCAAGCCTTAATAAAAATGCAGGCTATGATTAGATGCCTCATTTAGAGGCTGTGGATAACAACAATAAAGTCATTCTTGTCATTATCCATTATCATCACATCAGTGGAATAAAACTAGAGACCTTAGTTCCTGGATATACGGTACATATATACGAAGGCATGGAGAGGGAATTGGGCCCACTGGTCCCATTTTCAATCTCTTCACATTTTCTGTTTCCATAGGCTTGTGCATGCCTAGGCGCCTTTCACCTGATCAATACTCTTGTTTTGCAGTGTACAGATTGCAGAGAGGGAGCTTAGACCACCTGAATATACACATGTAAATGAGATAATGTATGAGTGGGGTCAGGTGTGAAGCACATCCTTGCTGTTCCCCATTTGTTCAATTGTACTTTCAGAAAATTTCTATGCATCTACATCCTGAACCATACTGAAGTCCTATGTCAGGTATTCTAGTGATATGCTGCCTGCCTGGTGGTCACAACAGCTAAAAATGGAAAGAGCAAATGGGCGCTTTGAAATGGCTTTATTTGGCTGCTGATAACCCCAAGAGATTGGTTCTGAAAGCAATATTTATGAAGGAGGTTAAACACCAACCAAAAATTACATATTTAAAATGAAACAAAGAAGCCAGACTACTGGAACAAAATTATAACAGATTTTTTGAAGAATTAATTTATTCAAGTTGAACTTCAACCATTTACCCAAAGCCTGCTCCCCATTTCCCTTTCTGCACAAACTCCTTTCAGTGTCTAGGCTGTTGTTCCCACAGAGGCCTCATATCCAGGACTTTATTTGTCATATTCTTTTAATACAATGGCTCGACCACAGCTGTGAACCCAGTTTAAGATGCAGCAATGAAGAGTCTTGTGTCATCTTAAAGACCAACTCGTTTATTAGGGCATAAACTTTTGTTGACTGCAGCCCGCTTCATCAGACGCATGAAGTGTTATTGTCAGTTTACAGGAATACACACACACACACACACACACACACACACACGTCTAAAGAAAACGTTGTAAACTGTGGGGTGAAATGGTAATGGAATGGAAAAGCAAGAGTATGTGACAATTCAATTAAAGTACAGTATAAAATAATAATAATAATAATAATAATAATAATAATAATAATAAATAATAATAATAATAATAATAATAATAATAATAATTTATTTGTACCCCGCCCATCTGGCTGGGTCTCCCCAGCCACTCTGGGCGGCTTCCATAGAAACCAAAAATACAGTAAAATATCACACGTTAAAAACTTCCCTGAACAGGGCTGCCTTAAGATGTCTTCTGAATGTCAGATAGTTGTTTATCGCTTTGACATCTGCTGGAGGGGCATTCCACAGGGCAGGCGCCACTACCGAGAAGGCCCTCTGCCTGGTTCCCTGTAGCTTTGCATCTCGCAATGAGGGAACCGCCAGAAGGCCCTCGGCGCTGGACCTCAGCGTCCGTGCAGAATGATGGGGGTGGAGACGCTCCTTCAGGTATACTGGACCGAGGCCGTTTAGGGCTTTAAAGGTCAGCACCAACACTTTGAATTGTGCTCGGAAACGTACTGGGAGCCAATGTAGGTCTTTCAAGACCAGTGTTATATGGTCTCGGCGGCCGCCCCCAGTCACCAGTCTAGCTGCCGCATTCTGGATTAGTTGTAGTTTCCGAGTCACCTTCAAAGGTAGCCCCACGTAGAATGCATTGCAGTAGTCCAAGCGGGAGATAACCAGAGCATGCACCACTCTGGCGAGACAGTCCGCAGGCAGATAGGGTCTCAGCCTACGTACCAGATGGAGCTGGTAAACAGCTGCCCTGGACACAGATTTGACCTGTGCCTCCATGGACAGCTGTGAGTCCAAAATGACTCCCAGGCTGCGCACCTGGTCCTTCAGGGGCACAGTTACCCCATTCAGGACCAGGGAATCCTCCACACCTGCCCGCCTCCTGTCCCCCAAAAACAGTACTTCTGTCTTGTCAGGATTCAACCTCAATCTGTTAGCCGCCATCCATCCTCCAACCGCCTCCAGACACTCACACAACCGCTTGCTCAATCACCTTGCCCAAGAATGGAAGATTTGAGACTGGGCGATAGTTGGCCATCGTGGCCGCATCTAAAGATGGTTTTTTAAGAAGCGGTTTAATAACCGCCTCTTTCAGCGGGTCTGGGAAGGCTCCCTCACGGAGGGAAGCATTCACCACCCCACAAAGCCCATTGCCCAGTCCTTCCCTGGTAGCTTTTATAAGCCAGGATGGGCAAGGATCCAGGAGACAGGTGGTTGGTTTCACTCGTCCAAGCAGCCTGTCCACATCTTCGCAGGTAACAGATTGGAAGAAATATACAGGTGATACATAATGAAGTATAGTTTCCAGATGCTGTAAGACAGTAACAAGCGATAACACGGACTACAACTGCGAACCGTGAGGTAGGTGTACTTATAAAGTTTGTGTTTCGCTCAGCGGCAGGCAGGGCAAGCCTCTGAGGAGTCTGCCTGCCTCCTCCCACTCAGCCGCCCTACAGCTGGGGGAAGGCAGTGGGCAGGCCGTTTGGGCAGCGTGGAGCCTGTGCGCACCCAAGCCACTGCGTCTCTCCCAGGAGTGAGACCCGGCATTTTGTCACTCCCCTCAGTGGTGACACCCAGGGTGAACTGCCCCCACTGCACCCCCTTCCTCCACCCCTGGTTCCGTTACTGAGGGAAGTGATTAATAATAATAATAATAATAATAATAATAATAATAATTTATTTGTACCCTGCCCATCTGGCTGGGTTTCCCCAGCCACTCTGGGCAGCTTCCAACAAAGACAAAAAATACACTAAGATGTCACACATTAAAAACTGCCCTGAACAGGGCTATCTTCAGATGTATTCTGAATGTCAGGTAGTTGTTTATCTCTTTGACATTGGTGGGAGGGTGTTCCACAGGGTGGGCGCCACCACCAAGAAGGCCCTCTGCCTGGTTCCCTGTAGCTTTGCTTCTCACAGTAAGGGAACCGCCAGAAGGCCCTCGGAGCTGGACCTCAGTGTCTGGGGGTGGGGATGGGGGTGGAGACACTCCTTCAGGTATACTAGACTGAGGCCGTTTAGGGCTTTAAAGGTCAGCACCAACACTTTGAATTGTGCTCGGAAACATTCTGGGAGCCAGTGTAGGTCTTTCAAGACAGTGTAGGTCTTTCAAGACAGTGGTCTCGGCGGCCATTCCCAGTCACCAGTCTAGCTGCCGCATTCTGGATTAGTTGTAGTTTCCGGGCGTAGGCGATAGCGCACGTCATGTGACAGATCAGGCAAAATGGCTGTGTTTGCAGTGGAGAAGGAGTTTTGTGTTCTTGAATTGAGCAAAACGGAATCTGTAACTGTTGTGTGATGGCATTTTTGATCGTGATTCGGAAAAAAACATCCAAGCAGAAAATGCATCTACGATTGGCATCTGTGGCTGCTAAATTATATATATATATATATATATTAAATTGTCTCTGTGTGTAAATTTAATTTATATATATTATTTAATTTCTACACCACCTTTCATCTGAGGGTCGCAGGGCAATTTACAATAAAAATAAGCATAGTGATTATTCACAACATTAGTAAATGGTGAGAAGACATGTGCATTAATGCTTACAGTGGAACAGGTGATGTTGAGAGTGAGACACCAGCTTCGTTCTCTGGCCTCAGCGTAAACGGGCAGACAAGCCTAATTTCTACTCTACTCTCTTGAGAATATTTTATTCAAGAGGAAAACAACAACTTTATTATTTATACCTCACCCATCTATCTGGGTTGCCCTAACAAATATAAAAACACATATAAAAACATAATATAACATCAAACATTAAAAAACTTCCTAATACAGGGCTGCCTTCAGATGTCTTCTAAAAGTTGTTTAGTTCTTTATCTCCTTGACATCTGATGGGAGGGTGTTCCACAGGGAGGGTGCCACTGCTAAGAAGGCCCCCTGCCTGGTTCCTGTAACTTCACTTCTCGCAGTGAGGGAACCACCAGAAGGCCCTTGGAACTGGACTTCAGTGTTCAGGTAGAACAATGTGGGTGGAGACACTTATTCAGATATACAGGGCTTTAAAGGTTAGCACCAACACTTTGAATTGTGCTGGGAAACATACTGGGAGCCAGTGAAGATCCTTTAGGATTGGTGTTATATGGTCCCAGTGGCTGCTCCCAGTCACCAGTCTAGCTGCCACATTCTGGATTAGTTGTAGTTTTTGAGTCACCATCCAAGGGAGCCCTGCACAGAGTACATTGCAGTAGTCCAAACAGGAGATAATGAGAGCATGCACCAGTCTGGCAAGACAGTCTGCAGGCAGGTATGGTCGTAGCTGGTGTACCAGATGGGCTGGTAGACACCTGCCCTGGACACAGAACTGACCTGTGCCTTCATAAATAGCTGTCCAAAATGACTAACCAGGCTGCACACCTGGTTCTTCAGGGGCACGGTTACCCTGTTCAGGACCAGGGAATCCCCCACACCCACCGTCCCCCTGTCCCCCAAAGCACGACTCAGTTACTGACTGACTGACTGACTGACTGAATAAATAAATAAATAGTATTCTAGGGACAATGTTATGGATTTTATTATGAATGAATGAATGAATGAATGAATGAATGAATGAATGAATAAATAAGAGGATTTCCAAACTGTGATTCTTCAAAATTGATTCTTGATATCATCTCTTCACTGATCAGGTTTCTGGGTGTGAAACGAAGCCCATACAGACAACTTTGACATGACAGTACTTTGCATATGTATGCCATTCCCCATTCTTGGCCCCTGCCTCAGTGATTTCCGCAGTGGGCCTGTGGATAGATGTACTGCCACATGGTGCATTCGAGGTCATGACCGCTGCCATCTGAGGCCAAGGTTTTCTAGTGAGAAAAAATATATCCATTGAGCAGTTGTTACGCATTCTTTCTCAAATACATGAGAATGGTTTTAATATAAACAGAATGCATGTTGCAACTTGAAAACGAGGAAATGAGGAAGAGAAAGTGGCAAGGCTGGAAAGGAGGGCCAAAGGGTGGGGGTGGGGTAGCTCACTGGGATGGGTGTCGGCAGGGTGTCTCTCACTACCTACTGCCACATGAAGTGGAAGCGGTTATTCATGCCTCCATTTGCCCCAAGAAAACCTGCAGTTAAGCACTGAATGGCTGTTGGGTTTTCTGCAGATTGCTTTTTGTTCCGATTAGCACTAAAGAGCAGGTGTTCTGGGGGAAAGTGGTGGGGCAAAGGCAAAGCCACTCATGCCTAGAAAGTGCATGCCAAGTGGAAAATCACTCGGACCCATGCTTTTTAGGCATGGGACAAGGAGCAGTTTGGACAAGCCCAAAGGCCTGGGACGTACAGATAGGGTGATGATGATGATGATGAAGAGATCATCTAAATGTTTTCACACATAACAAAATCTGCCCAAATTTACCCTGTTCCTTAATATCCCATCCAGCTGAGCCAATTGACTTTGAGGTGGAGATAAGACAAAATGGAGCCATTGATAAAGAAATACCTTGAAGAAGCAACACTGTGTTCTGAAATGTTTTGCTCCTCTGCTGTGCTCACGTTCAGGACCCTGTTCCTTTCTACCTCTTGGAAAAAGTCTTCTTCATTCCAGTGTCACTCTCAGTGTGCAGATTTCATGCATTCTGCAATGAACACACAATTCACACAGTCTGGGATGCTTCTTGTGACCACCTTTTCTCTTCCCTGTACTCAAGGTGAGGTAAAATATTAGCATGTGCAGATGAAAATGCACTGGACATGAATGTTCTGTGTTCAAAAACAGGTGAAAAGGTTCACAGTTCAGCTTACAAAGACAACCTAACAGGAAACAACAACACAAAGGGAGAACAAAGCCTTAAAAGCTAAATGAAAGCTTTCTTTTGTGGTTAGGGTGGGTAGGAAAGAGGATGGACAGGCCATCTAAAGATATTCTTGGGAGTTTTATTCAGGTTGTTGGTTCGTATGCATCCCATTTTCTTAAAGACAGCCTGCCTGTTTGGCAGGGATTTCCAAGGTCCAGTTTCAATGTATCTGATTGGCTAGCAGAAGGCACAGCCAGCTCTCAGATCTTTGAGGAAAATGTTAAATATGCTTAGCAATTTGCTCACAGTGGCTGGAGCATCTTCTTTCTAAAGTGTTAGCCGGCCTTTCAGCAGACATTCACCCAAAGGCTTGAGCATCAGGTCTCTCCCCTGCTCTTTCGCTGAAGGCAGGCTCCATCATTCCTGCTCAGGCTCCTCTCTCGACCCCCTCCTCTTTCTCCCCTCCCTTCTTTCCTGCAACCTGCTTCCTAGCAATCTTTTGACACCTGAAGGAAAGCTGGGGAGGCGTAACCCATTGCAAGTGGCGAGGGGGGAGACAATAAAGGGAAGTCTGAGAAGGCATGGGGCTGGAATGTCTCCTTATATGTAGCTGCTGGCGATTTTGCATGGATTGTTGAGGGAAAAACAAGCTGCACTTGTGAGGGAAACCTTTTAGCTCTGGTAAGTAGAATCACAGTGTGTTCATTTTCATCCTATATCCATGCATCTCTGTGGCATCCTATGGAATATTGTTCTTGGAATGGCATTTTGTTAGTGTTATGGTCATTCATATGTGATGTATTAGCTTAAAGCTGCAGTCACTAGGATTTGATTTATCTCTTGATGTCTCTAGTTTGCATCCTTGGGTCCCAAGGTAAGCATTTCCTGAGTGTGTTCCTAGAGAGAGAATGTGGAATGTAAAGATTATTGTCCTAATCAAGCACAACTGTATTTCATTCTAATTGATTTCACAATCCTTGAATCATCCAGGGATGAGATTAATTATTATTTATATATCTGAATTCTGGGAAGGAAGCCTGGAAATTATGTTCATGTAATTACATGTGGCTGCTTAGCGCACTCTGTCCTCAAAGGCTGTGGGTGGGTAACAATTAGAAACACACAATCAAATCACTTTACCAGCTTTGTTTTTTTTAAAACACCCACACCCAATAAATCTTAAGTTACCAGCCATCATGAATAGGACTGTCTTCCTTTACAAGAACTCTGATGCATTCTGTATTTTATAGCACAACTGTATTTCAGCATCAGTTCAGTAGTATAGCATCCAAATTACATGGTTGTCATGGAGATGTGCAGGGAAGGTGAAGCAATATGACTGCAGCTGGACTATGGAAGATTCTGATACTGCACCCTGATCTGTGGTAGTGGTGTGTGTGTGTGTGTGTGTGTGTGTGTGTGTGTGTGATGTCTTAGTCTAGTGCATAAAGAAGGCTGTGCTAAGTTACAGGTTCCCCCCCCCCACTTTAGAAAGATCCACTGCAATTTTACAAGATTTAAAGGGTTAAGACCTTAAATGGATGTGGCTGCTTTGACATCCCATCATAATTTTAATTGCTACATTAACATTTACATCTGGCTGTTATTTTTTTGTCAGACTGGAAATGGAGATGACACAGGAAGGGCAGTTCTGCAGCTATAGGGGTGTATTCAAATACATCTTAAAGAGATGTCTCTACAAGCAGCAATGCAGATGTATTATTTTGTAACAAAAGAATATTTTAATTGCTTTAGCCATACTTGAGTCCAATTCCACCAACCCACCCACCCTTCTCTGAATCTTAACAGTACAGATTCAGTATCTGCTCGTTTCACCTTTACAAACCAGACTGTGACATTTTGCAAGTGGTAAAAGGAAATGTGTCAGCTACTGAAGGAAATGAATAATGTATACGGCAGAATTTCTCCTGCCTAAGGCAAAATGCGCTACAAAGGATTTTTCCTGAAAACTGTATTCATGTTGTTCAAGAAATGCATTCAGTTTCATGTCACAGACATGTTATGCTTCTGTTGTAGCTGGAACTCCACCAGACTCTTCTTTATACAGGCACACAAATTTTGCCTATGATTTAATCTGGTCTCATTATGTGCTCATACAATGAATGTGTAATTTGAAGGCATCTGAAAAATGCAGTAGGAAGGCATCTCCATTGTCTCTGTAAAATACAATTTCAGCCTTTATTTTTAATGTTCCTATCCTGTCAGCAGCATGTCAAATACAATGGAATGGCAAAAGGATTGTGTTAGGAAGGAAATTTTAATGTAAGTAATATCTGCAAGACTAGGAAAAATAATTTGCTAGCAGACCCCTGAGTTGTGGCCAAGCAATTCACCTAAGATGGTGTTTTATGTTTTCATGATAGGTCAGGTGCCAATCTGCATTCTAGCTGGATACTAGTTGAGTATGTGAACAGGATTCATTCAGAGATGAGGCTGATCATGTGTGTGCTTGACCCTTGTCCCTCCAAATTAATAAATTAAGATAACCCGATTGGGCCTGTCTACATGGACAGCAATACCTTCAATTGTACTGAAACAAGCAGCAGTACACACTCTATGGAAAAATTACCTTGGACCTCTCTGACTCCCTATCTCAAATTTTCCATCTAGATCTCTTTCAGTAGTTTCTGGCCCAGTTGTGGGTCAACATTAGCCTTGGGGACAATTGCATCAGGAGACAGAGAGAGTGAGTGTGACTCTGCTCAGCCTTTTTTCAAATCATCCAGACAAAACCACTGAGTGAAATTATTCAGATATTTGGACTGATCAGCATGCAGCAATGCCAGCTTGCCCTCGTGACCCTGGGTGACCAGGGCCAAACCCCGTGGGGACAAGTGTGGTGATGTCAGCACACCCGGCGGTGTGCAGGAGTGACATCAGCACCCACCCACCCCATGCCACCAGGTGTGCTCATGTCAGACACGTGTGCCCTGGGCATCTGCCGCCATAATTTGTGGGTGCCCAGCTCCCTCAGCAGGAATTTTGTGGGGTCTAGAACACCCAGGGCCCTTCTGGATCTGGCACTTATGTCAGCATGTTAGTGATAGTCAACTGTGCAGGGATATTTATAAGATTATAGGGAAGTGGTAGAAACTTGGAACAGTGAGGGACTGGATATGGATGATCAAAGTGAAACTTAATCCAGTTAAGATAGAAACACTCTTGTTACAAGTTGGTCCAGGGATAGGTCTATAGTCTGCACTGTCCCTGAAGATGCAGGTTTGTAGCTTGGGTACTCTTGGATCTGACACTGCTTTTGGTTAATCAGCTTCAGCTAGCTGTATTATATTCTGGAGAAAACAGACCTGCCTATATCCATCTAAGTTTAAGTAACCTCTAGCCTGGAATACTGTAAAATATTCTCCCTAGTGTTGCGCTTGAGAAGTGCCTGGAAACTTCTACTGGTGCACAGTGCCACTGGTAGATTTTCTGGTGTTGGCTAGATGGAGCGTATTACTCTATCTTTGTTCTCCATTGGCTACCCATCTGTTTCAGGCCTCAATTAAAGGTGCCAGTTCTTATCTTTGAAACCCTAAATAGCTTGGGATTTAGGTATCTGAAGGACTTCTTCTTCCCTAAGGCCCACCCTCCACTCCATGCACTCTGAGCAACAGAAGAGAGCCTGCTTCAGCTTCCGCCATTGATTCAGGCGCAGTAGATGCACAGAAGGAGCAGGGCCTTTTCAGTCATGGCCTTATCTCCAGTTTAATTTCTCTGCCAAGTCAAGACATTGCATTTTCAGACACTGACTGGTCTACATTTTCCACTTGCACCACTATGCTCACTATGTTGTTGATGCAATGGTTGTTTTGATTATTTAGGGCTGCCACATGTCTTGATTTTCCTGGACATTGCCAGGATTTCAAAGGTGGAATTGACGTCTAAAAAATAGGTCAACAACTTTCGGGGTGTCCTGGTTAATACTTTTTGAAATATGGCAACCATAGATTATTGTCATTTTATTGTTAGCCATTTTTTATTTTAAAAAAGGAAAGAAAGGTGAGAAACATTTAAATGGATGTATAAATAAATGCGAAACAAAAAAATTAGGGCTACCATTGTGCCCCATCCTGTAGGGGCTGCCAGTATCCCAGAAACAGAAAGAGATGTGAAGGGAGACCTCAGCAGAGCCAGATCTTTTCCTCTCACTTTGCCAGCATCCTTCTGCCCTGGTGCCCCTCGTTTCGCTCAAGGGGTGGAGGTGCCACTAACAGAGTGGGCGAGGGACAAACACTCAGGGCCACCAGCTACAGTTCAGCTACTCACATTCTGCAGTGAGAGGGAGTCTCCCTACAGAGAATCTGGCTCAACATGGTCCAGGGCTTGTTTCATCCTTCCCTCCTTTGGTTTTCATCTCTCCTAGGAATGGATTTGTTTCATTTCCCCTCACACTGATCATATCAGGGCTTCTACCTCTAGACCCTAAATTGTAAAAATCCCATGGAAAGGGAGGCATCACCGAAAGCACCCCTCCACCCTTATACTGTTGCATTGGTTGAAGGCTGGATTTTCCCCTCCTAACCTTTTTTGGCCTGAAGGCCACTGTTACCAATCCTCTGGGAGCCCTTAAGATTTAAAGGCACTGGAGCTCTCTCTGGGCATCTCTTCCGTGTCCACGGCATTCCTGCCCGAACCCTCCTCCTGTTTCCAGGCGTCATATGAAGTTTGCTGCCAGAGCAACTATTCTTTAACTTCCTGGCATGACCAATCCCTTTCAATGGATAATTATACTTGGAACTGAATTCCAAATTACATTTAATTTAGAAGAGCTCCACAGAGCTCAGTCATTTCCAGCCACTTTGTTTCTGGGCTTGGAATTGAGAGCCTCCATTGCTGGGAAGCCCTGACCACAAAATGCAACTTGGTTCATTCATATGTCCTTGCATAAATGGACATGTGACTTAGCTTGGCTTTGTGATTCCATGTAAGAATGATATTCAATAAGCTGCACCTCTCCTTTCTCTTTCTTAATTTTATCTCTATTCACACATCTCAGCTATTCACAACTAGACTTCCCGCATAACAATGCTGCATAATAGCTAAGAATAGGCCTGAGCTTTTTCAGATATGTTGCGTAAGGTGGTGCCAGCGCTGGCCCACTGGGGTCTCATGGGCTCTGCACCCCCCCCCCAGCAACATTCAGAGCAGGCTCCTTCCCAACCTTGCAAGAGCCTTTGATTCCTATTTCAACTGTTGAGTAAGGTTGATTTGATTCCCCACCTTGTTCCCAGTGTAGAACTCCACTTCTCCCTTGTTCCTGATGCAAAACTTTATCCCCTCCTTATTCCTATGTAGATCTTCACTCACCACTTCTTCCTGGGGGGAGGGGCATCATTTTGTGGTTCACCTCAGATGCCATAATGTCTTGGGCCAGTCCTGGATGAGGCACCTGCTGTGGTGAACCAGTGTTGGATATAACCCTGTCCCCATCTAACAGCATTCAGTCCAGCCGTACTTAAGAGTATAAGCTATGATCTGGAAATCCTTGGTTCAAACGTCACCTCAGCTGCAGTCCCGCCATAGGCGCCAACTCCATAGAGATGAGGTGTCTTCACCCCCCCCCCAATCTTGAGGGGCTGGGGTTGCACACATGGTGCCCCCCCCCAATGTTGGTGCCTCTGAGGCCTGCTAGGTAGCCATAGCCAAGCTATGTTTGTTTAGAGGGAGATAGTAAAAGCACAACTTCAGGCAATACCAATGAGACGGAAACATGGAAGGAGCCTAAAGAAGCCAGGGTGGCTATCTAAAGAACTTTTAACTGAGTTAAGATTAAAAAAGGATGTGTACAAAAAATGGAAAAGGGGGGAAACCACTAAAGAGGAATTCAAACAAATAGCCAGCACGTGTAGACACAAAGTCAGAAAAGCTAAAGCACAGAATGAACTCAGGCTTGCTAGAGAGGTTAAAAGCAACAAAAAAGGCTGTTATGGGTATGTTCGTAGCAAAAGGAAGAACAAAGAAACAGTGGGGTCACTCAGAGGAGAAGATGGTGAAATGCAAACAGGGGACACAGAAAGGGCTGAACTCCTCAATGCCTTCTTTGCCTCAGTCTTCTCCGATAAAGAAAACAATGCCCGACCTGAAGAATTTGGAGCAAATGATTCAGCAGAGGAAACACAGCCCAGAATAACTAAGGAGATAGTACAAGAATACTTGGCTAGTCTAGATGTATTCAAGTCTCCAGGGCCAGATGAACTGCATCCAAGAGTATTAAAAGAACTGGCAGATGTGATCGCAGAACCACTGGCAGTCATCTTTGAGAATTCCTGGAGAACAGGCGAAGTCCCGGCAGACTGGAGGAGGGCAAATGTTGTCCCTATTTTCAAAAAGGGGAAAAGAGAGGACCCCAATAATTACCACCCAGTCAGTCTGACATCAATACCAGGGAAGATTCTGGAGCAGATCATAAAGCAAACAGTCTGTGAGCACCTAGAAAGGAATGCTGTGATCACCAATAGTCAGCATGGATTTCTGAAAAATAAGTCACGTCAGACTAACCTGATCTCGTTTTTTGACAGAATTACAAGCCTGGTAGATGAAGGGAATGCAGTGGATGTAGCCTACCTTGATTTCAGCAAGGCATTTGACAAGGTGCCTCATGATATTCTTGTAAAGAAGCTGGTAAAATGCGGACTTGACTATGCTACCACTCAGTGGATTTGTAACTGGCTGACTGACCGAACCCTAAGGGTGCTCATCAATGGTTCCTCTTCATCCTGGAGAAGAGTGACTAGTGGGGTGCCACAGGGTTCTGTCTTGGGCCCGGTCTTATTCAAGATCTTTATCAATGACTTGGATGATGGACTCAAGGGCATCCTGATCAAATTTGCAGATGACACCAAACTGGGAGGGGTGGCTAACACCCCAGAGGACAGGATCACACTTCAAAACGACCTTGACAGATTAGAGAACTGGGCCAAAACAAACAAGATGAACTTTAACAGGGAGAAATGTAAAGTATTGCACTTAGGCAAAAAAAAAAAATGAGAGGCACAAATACAAGATGGGTGACACCTGGCTTGAGAGCAGTACATGTGAAAAGGATCTAGGAGTCTTGGTTGACCACAAACTTGACATGAGCCAACAGTGTGATGCGGCAGCTAAAAAAGCCAATGCAATTCTGGGCTGCATCAATAGGAGTATTGCATCTAGATCAAGGGAAGTAATAGTGCCACTGTATTCTGCTCTGGTCAGACCTCACCTGGAGTACTGTGTCCAGTTCTGGGCAGCACAGTTCAAGAAGGACACTGACAAACTGGAACGTGTCCAGAGGAGGGCAACCAAAATGGTCAAAGGCCTGGAAATGATGCCTTATGAGTAACTGCTAAGGGAGCTGGGCATGTTTAGCCTGGAGAAGAGGAGGTTAAGGGGTGATATGATAGGCATGTTCAAATATATAAAAGGATGTCACATAGAGGAGGGAGAAAGGTTGTTTTCTGCTTCTCCAGAGAAGCGGACACGGAGCAATGGATCCAAACTACAAGAAAGAAGATTCCACCTAAACATTAGGAAGAACTTCTTGACAGTAAGAGTTGTTCGACAGTGGAATTTGCTGCCAAGGAGTGTGGTGGAGTCTCCTTCTTTGGAGGTCTTTAAGCAGAGGCTTGACAACCATCTGTCAGGAGTGCTCTGATGGTGTTTCCTGCTTGGCAGGGGGTTGGACTCGATGGCCCTTGTGGTCTCTTCCAGTTCTATGATTCTATGATTCTATGATTCTAAGCCATGACTCACTGACCTGTAGAAACTCCCTTCCTTACTTCAAATAATCTCATCATTGTATCTCTGCAATCACAAGCCATTGCTTGAACATTATTTAGCTGTTAATCCACTTTCCCTCCATTTGAATTAGACCCAAGAAGTGTGCAAAAGATTTGCTTGTGCTGTTTTCTAATTTTGTGCAAATCTGAGAGATCAAAGAAAACAGAAAAGCTTCACCATTCTAGAGTGCACTGAAAATAGTTACAACCTGGAAAAGAAATGCAATCATTGAGGAAGTAGTGGGCATGGAAAGGGGACAATTGAGCCACCTGCCCCAAAACGTCAAAATGCAGTCTCTGCAACTCCATATGGAGCAGCTTGGAGCCTGATTTCTCCCAACTTATTTTATTTGGGACCCCTGCCTGAAACCCTGGAAAGCTTTTTGCTAGTCAGTGTAGATAAATAATACTGAGCTAAATGAGCCAATGGCCCAATTCAGTAGAAGTCAATACCTTTTATTAATGTGTTTCTAGGGCAGGGATGGGGAATAGTTGATCTCCTATATGTTGTTGGACTTCCAACTTCAATTGGCCCCCGCCAGTGTGTACAATGGTCAGGATGATGGGAGTTGCAGTCCAACATCTGGAAGGTCACAAGCTCCCCATCTTTGCCCTAAGGAGTATTTTGCAAAGGAGCCATGAGTGGTTTCTCTGCAACAGCAATTCTTGAATGCTACCACTAACTTCACACTTTGTAGTGATAGCATGTTGATTAACAGTGCAGGTCCTGTAAAGGAACTGAAAATAGGGTTGCTGTATTTCAAACAGTGAAAAGTTTTCAAACTGAAAAGTCTTTTTTCTGTTGGAAGTAGTCGTCTCAAACCAGGAAAATTTAGTTTTAAGTAACTAAGCACCACTGAATGTGATCTAAGGGATGAAAGAGTGATCAGTAAATAGGATCTGGGGGAAAAGTAGCCACTGAATCCATGGAGTATGTACCCCTGGAACAGAGTGGTGGAAGAGTAGCTAGAAGACAACAAAACAAGGGAAGCAGACAGAGATTTGAAGATAGAAAGGGCTAAAGAGGAAGGATTCAAGGAGAGGAACGTCATAGAGCAACACAAAAATGAAGGTGGATAAAAAGCTATGAATATCTCTGTAAGGGGACTGTGAATATCTCACACTGCTTCTTCCTTTTACATCTGGGCCTACAAAGAGGGACGGGAAATAACCCAATCTATTTTAACAATTGCCTCTGATTGCCAGAATGCAACAACTCAGCTAGCAAGTACAAAAAGAATCTCTTTGACATAGATGGGAAGATGAAGGACAATAAGATGTCCAAGGTCAGACATAGCAATTTTATGACAAGAAATTGTTCTGAAACTGATGGCCTCTCCCTCCACTCTATAGGCATTGAATGGATTTTAAAATAAATATTTTGCCAATAGGGATCTTTGAAAATTGTAAGTTGGTATGTGTGAAAGTAGCTATCACACATAGCTTAACCTTCACCCACCTGCCTCTTCCAGGCGTCCATGATTTATTAGTTAGCTCCATGGACCAGCAGCTGGGAATATTTACAGCAGGACAGCATACCCTCCAAGTGTCCTATTTTCCAGGGACAGTCCTGGAATTATGAAAGTCATCCCAGCTTCCAATTTGATCCTGGAATGTCCCCATTTCTCCCACCAGCGCCACTGAGCTCAGGGAGGAGGAGAGGCTGGAGCTGGTCCTGAGCAACAGCAGCAGTGGCAGCTGCGAGAGAGCATCCCATGGCCACCACTGCTGGCCTCCTCCCTTGAGCAGCTTGTAGCAGTGCTGGAGAATGAGAGATATTGGAATTACATGGTGAGGAGGGGGAAGAAGAAACTAAACAGGAGACCCAAGAGATAAGGCAAAAAATAGAACAAGTGGACTGTGCGATCATGAACTGGGAGCAGTTGTGGATGACTTGATGGAGGTGCCAGAAAGTTCTGTTGGGGAGGTGTGGGAACTTCCAGCAGAGAGGAATGGGTGGCCAGTATGAGCAATGGAGCGAGAGAGAAATAGCTCTATGGAAATGCTCAGTTTGGCTAAACTGGCGTGGGAGATCTTGGCATGGAAGAGTTTCCTGAAACTGTTGACGACGCAAGTTATGTTCCCCTAGGAGGGTAACTTTGAGAAAAGTGAACTAAGGTGCTCCCCCGCCCCGCTGCAGTGGATTAAAGTGTTCAAATATTTTAGGGGAAAAGAAAAAAGAAGAAGAGGAAGCATGATTGGATGAACATTAAAATAGACAAGAATTTTGGATCATGACTTGGCTGAGATTTGTTGGAACTGTTTTAAAGAGGCTTTATAAGAAATTGGATATAGAAACTGGAGGAATGCTAATTTGGATTATTAGAAAATTATTATAAGGGTCATATTGTGCTGTCTGAGTGGTTAAAATTTTAGGGCTCAACTTGGGAATCTAGGAAATTGGCATCTTGCTGAAGGGGAAACTGGCTGGATTTTATTCTGGAGTGCATATGTTAAATATTCAGAATAGTTGTTATAGATGACTGTCAGACAGGGAGGCGGGAATTCCTTTTTCTTTTTATATATTTTAGTATCTTTTATATCAAGAATCCTTTATTAAGAATCAAGGAGGGCACACACAGGAAGGGGACATGTGGAGCTGGGAGATACCTGCAAGAAAGGCAGGGCAGAAAGGATCTCTCAGAGGGGGAGACTGGGAGAAGAGGGAGGGACCCAGGTGAGAACTGGGGGGATCTGCCTTGCTCTATGTGGATACATGATATGATATGCACAACATGCATGTGATGAACTGTCTTTTAAGTTAGTCCTTCTCTATTCTTTTTTCTTTTTCTTTCCCCTATACAATTGTGTTTCATATATTCTTATAAATGACTTTGAGTTTTATTGTTTAATGTTTTAAAAAAACTTTCAATAAAATTGTTATTAAAAATAGCACGTGTGTCACAGGGGAGCCAGCAGTGCATGTGTACGTTTAAATGTTTTTAAATTATTGTTTTTCCCTAAGTTTTTAGCTACTCTTATTTTATCTGTAAGCTACCTTGAGTCCTGTCAGGGAAGGAAGGAAGGAATGAATGTAATAGTAGTAGTAGTAATGATAATAATAATAATAATAATAATAATAATAATAATAATAATAATAAACACCCCAAATTCAACTTGTAATCTTCAATAGGTAATTCTGTTCTCTGAGTAATCCCTATTGATTTTGTACCTATGGATTCTACTTTGCTGCTGTTGATGATATTGTCCTTTCTAGCAAGGAACAAATGATATTCCATTGCCAGAAGAAGGGGAATTTAAGGGCTTGATGCAGAAGTCTTTGAAAGAAAGGCTTTGACTGTCCTTGCAGCCTCCTTCCATTTCACTGCTAACAAGATCAGAACCAGTTGCAGTGGCAATTCAAAGTCATCCCTGCCCCCTGCTTTAGTGCAAGGTCCAGACCAGCAGTGGGAATCCTTCCAATAGCACAGCAATAAAATTACCCAGTAAATCCTTTTTGCTGCCTATTCAGTTTTAATGAAAAACTGGTCTGGTACCAAAACAGGCTCCTAAAGCAACTACAGTATTGTTTCCAATTACAAGCAAAGCAAGGCCAAATTCTTGCTTCTTTGGTGGACATTCTTGCCATGTCCTGATCACAATAATGAAAAAGTAGCAGAGCTGACCCAATTTGACACAAGGCAAAACGGGGATGGGAAGAACTGGTAGAAATGTTCTGAAATACTTCCTTGTGGGAGTTGCCATGTTATTGATGTGCAACAATCTTTTACACAGGAGAAAAATAAAACAAAAAAAATTCCTTCCAGTAGCACCTTAAAGACCAACTAAGTTAGTTCTTGGTATGAGCTTTCGTGTGCATGCACACTTCTTCAGATACCTGAAGAAGTATCTGAAGAAGTGTATCTGAAGAAGTGTGCATGCACACGAAAGCTCATACCAAGAACTAACTTAGTTGGTCTTTAAGGTGCTACTGGAAGGAATTTTTTTTGTTTTGACTATGGCAGACCAACACGGCTACCTATCTGTAGGAGAAAAATAAGATACAGCAAAGAACATAGCAGATAATAGATATAGATCAGCAGGTGATTTTTTTGTGGATGAAGTGTATGTTACACTAAAGTTGTGTTGGGCCAGTAAAGAAAAAAATGCAAGACCTTTTACTAGGGTTAATAAAAATACACAAATTAGTAAACACGATTTATAATATTGTTCTTGAGAACTCTTGTTTAGATGTTCAAGTGTCTCTGTGTTTGAAAATTGGAGAGAAAGAAAAAGACCAAACTCTGTAGTTTATAACAGTACTGATATAAAACCAATATATCATGTTCAGGTGACAAAATGTATGACAATCTTAGAAGATTTGGAGCATAATCAAAGTGAGGAAGACTTTGATGAAACACAAACAGTTCAGTTTCCAGCATGTTGAGGTTGAAATTCCTGCATTGGGCTAGATGACCCTCAGGGTCCCTTCCAACTCTACAATTATAGGGATCTATGAGATGGGACGCTGGTGGCGCTGTGGGTTGAACCACAGAGCCTAGGACTTGCCAATCAGAAGATCGGCAGTTTGAATCCCTGCGACGGGGTAAGCTCACGTTGCTCGGTCCCTGCTCCTGTTCTGGGCACCACAGTTCAAGAAGGACACTGACAAACTGGAACGTGTCCAGAGGAGGGCAACCAAAATGGTCAAAGGCCTGGAAACGATGCCTTATGAGGAACGGCTAAGGGAGCTGGGCATGTTTAGCCTGGAGAAGAGGAGGTTAAGGGGTGATATGATAGCCATGTTCAAATATATAAAAGGATGTCACCTAGAGGAGGGAGAAAGGTTGTTTTCTGCTGCTCCAGAGAAGCGGACACGGAGCAATGGATCCAAACTACAAGAAAGAAGATTCCACCTAAACATTAGGAAGAACTTCCTGACAGTAAGAGCTGTTTGACAGTGGAATTTGCTGCCAAGGAGTGTGGTGGAGTCTCCTTCTTTGGAGGTCTTTAAGCAGAGGCTTGACAACCATATGTCAGGAGTGCTCTGATGGTGTTTCCTGCTTGGCAGGGGGTTGGACTCGATGGCCCTTGTGGTCTCTTCCAACTCTATGATTCTATGATTCCTGCCAACCTAGCAGTTCGCCATCACTTATGACAGCCAGGCATCAAAGTAGGGATGTTATGTTCATTCAAACAGGGCACTCAAAAAAACCAGGGTCAAGGCAAGCACAGCTCTGTTCATGTAAATCTTGCCTCTACAGCTGCCATCCCCTTCACTGAGCCCCAAACTCAAAAACTGGAGTGGTGGCAGATGATTGCAAGCCCCAGCAGAGCATCTTTAGTCCTCTAAGCCCATCCCAGGGTCCTTGAAGTGCCCACTGCTACCTCTGCTGCCATCTGCCCCTGCCCCAAAGGTAAGTTGTTAGATTGGGGGAGTGTTGGAAGAGAAGGTGGGAAAGGTGTCAGGTAAGTTGTAGCAGCTCAAACTGAGCACCTTCAAAAGATCAGCTTCTTTTGGAGCAAACTACAGAATACTCATGAATCCCCAACATAAAGTCTTGGCTTTACCTCTTATTTCTCAGTTTGTGTTGTGCCCCATATTCTCTCTATGGTTGTCACACCAGTTCTTTCTTACAGGAAGTTAATATTGTTCAATTTCAGCAGAAATCAGGCCTCACTCTGGCTGGATCTAGACACAGCAAAAATAACATGATTCTGTTAAATGTGTTGTAAACTTCTTAAAGGGAAATCCCATTGGCAAACTCGGGATTCCACAGTGTCACAGTGTTGTAACTCATATAAAGCGCTTTTTCTTTTCTAGGGTAGCTGAGTCCTCTGTCTCTCAGCTGTCCAGCCTGCTTCCTGCTTCTAGTTCACACATCTCTACTCTAGCTTTGACAGTTGAGGGAGGGGGCTCCCCCATTTGCCCTCTGGCAGAGAGCCATTTCTTTTGTTATTTAATGACCCATGCTTAGGGGCCATTAGCAAGAAACTTTTATGCCTATTCCATCAATTGGATCCTTATTGGATATAAGACTCAGGCATACAGCCTACCTCCACCCCCACCTCAAAACAGTATGTATACCAAAAGTATGGTCCTTTTACTGGTTCCAGCCAGTAAAAGCCCTCCTTGAATCTAGATGAAATTTCCTCATTACACACCAGTAAATTCACATTTCCAATCACCCTACTGGTGTGATACATCTCAGCAGTATTCATGGGAAGCAAAAGGTGTTACTCTTGCACTGAGAAAGATATTTATAACTAACTTGTCAGCAGGAACTGCAAATTTGCACATTTTTGCTGTAGTTTAAGGTGTTACGGAAATTACAAATATTCTCTCATATGCCGAAACTATAAACGCTGCCAGAGACTTATCTATATTTCAGAGTGGAATTGCCGTAATCTGCCTTGGGTCTTTAGGGCAGGAGGTGCTGTAAATAAAGAATTCCACTTTTAACTGCAAGGGAAGAAGAAGAAGAAGAAGAAGAAGAAGAAGAAGAAGAAGAAGAGGAAGAAGAAGAAGAGGAGTTTGGATTATGCCACACATGATAGTAGTCCAGCAGAACCTAACAGTCTGCATGCTCTCTAGTTGTCACCATTTCCCAGTTCATGGTTAAGAAGAGCCCACACAGTTCAGTTCAAAGCATAATTTGTGGAACAGCCTTCCATCAGATGTCAAGGAAATAAAGAACTTTTAGAAGACATCAGAAGTTGGGAAGTTTTTAATGTTTGACATTTTACTATGTTTTCATATGTGCTGTAAGCTGTCCAGAGTGGGTGGGGGAACCCAGCCAAAAGGGCGAGTATAAACACACTAACATGCTAGTGCATTATGAACTATTCTACTAAGTACAATTCTCTGGTCGTAGAAGTAAAGCTGTTGTGATCCAAATATAGAGTGATCCAGTAGCACTTTACCATGCTAGCTCACCATGCTTTACCAACACCACATAATGTGATACTTTCAGCTGAATGATTTATGTAGGACCACCAATGGACAAGGCACTTTACATCATGCTTTTGTTTAAAGGCTTAGGAGTTAGGGGAGCAATGGAATCAGGGGCAGGAAGGGAGAGAAGGGTGGGCGTGTGCCAATGCAGTGCTTGGTGCTTGGGTTTTCTTTTGGCTGGAGATGTTTTAATAAGCCTTACCATCATTTAACTGTCATTTAATTTTAAAGATTATTCTGATGTTCTCTCTCTCTCTCTCTCTCTCTCTCTCTCTCTCTGTAGGCAATATTCAAACCAACGAGTCAAGCCAGAACCAACAGAACATGAATGGAAATATTCCATTTTCACAATCACCGGCAGCATATAATGAGCCACATACCTCAAGCATGCAGCTAGCCACAGTCCTCTCGAATGAGAGCAAGTGGCCGACAGAGCCAGCAGAAACCCCTGGCATCACTTCCAGCGTCTCGAACAATGCTGACGAGCCACCCAGATCAATGTACAAAGGCACAGATCAGGGTTCCTGTGTGGAGAATGCAATCCAACATCAGGGAGCAGCAGCAGACACAAGGAGGGAGAAGGCTCTGCAGCAGGGAAGGGGACAGCAGGAACAGTCAGGAAGTGCCAGGGACAGTATCAGCCGCCTGGTGCTGACAAATGGGTTACACACAGAGTCTGAGTCTGGAGAACAGAGAGATTTTGACAGCAAGGGGGAAGCTCTGACACAGACTCAAACCACTGTGAGGACTGGTGCTGCTGCTTTGGAAAAGAACACGTTGCTATTCAGCGAGACGCTCAGCAATGCAGGATTGCATCTACAGCAGGATGTTGCAGAGCTGTTTGATCCGGAGGATGGAGAAGAACAGATAAGGTAACAGAAATTTAGTCCATTCATTTGATACTCAGATTAGTGTGTATGCCTTTGAGTTTCTCATGATAGCTGCCTTAAGCTGGGACCTGGGTATGGGAATGACACTACCAAAGAAACATTTTCAAGGCTGCCGCTGGCTCAGAGGGCGCCTTCCTTTGCTGCCCCTTTTGTTCCTCCTTTCCCCAGTGTGTCAGCTTTTTATTTAAAGGGCTGGTACTCCAACTTGGAGCCATCCCCTGGGGTTGTGCCCTCTGCCTTCTCCAACAGGAATTCCTAGGGAAGTAAACTTCATTGGGTGGTGGGTGGACTGATTCAGATTTCTCACCTGAATAGCCTGAGCCAGCCCCAGGGTTCTGTGACCGTGGTACCTCTTTGACACAAAATTCAGACACAAAGGAATTAATTATCAGAGGAGTTGTGCAGTATGTCTTGTATGTCAGAAGCTTCTTGCAGCCTTGCCCAAATGTTTCCCATTTTGGAGCCAGATTCTGTCTTCTTGGTTCTATTTATCATCCTTCTACTTATCATTCTTTGAAGTTCTCATTCCAACCCTTTCTCTGCTAAAGAAGCAAACTGCTTTTCTTGCTTTAAAAATTAAGGCAAAAACATTTTGCCTCTTCAGCATGTAATGGAGGTGTCTAAGAAAATACCAGGCTGTTAGACATTTTCTGGTCTTAGAGAGCATCTTGTGCTACAGTGGTTGACTAGATTATTGCAAAAGTTATATGCTAGGATCAGGTGCAAAAGCTTTCCTATATTCTGTGATTTGCATCTCTACTCTTGAAACCCAATTCACAAATTATACTATCTCTGAAAAAAATGACATTCATTGAGTGCAACTTCTTTATTGTTGAGTGATATGATTTCATTTCAGCTTCACTGGTGCAGAATGCAAGCTAAGTTGCAGTGATGATGACAGGGAAGATTTTGCATTCAAAGACATCAGGGATGGATTCAGTTCTACCTTTGAAAAAATTGTTGAATCTGACCTCATGAAGGGTACATACTATAGCAGTCTGGATTCCTTGGATGTGCTCTCACTGACAGATGAGACAGACAGCTGTGTTAGCTTTGAAGCTCCACTCACACCTCTTATTCAGCAAAGAACTAAGGAAAGCTCTGAACTTTTAGAACAGAAACTCCTTGCTCACGGGAAAGAAGTCCTGGAGCCCACAAGAACAGACAAGCAGGAAGACGCAATGGCCGGGGCGATAGATGGTGACTCTGGGAGCCCCCTGAAGCATTCCATCACCAGCAGCCGGTCCGAAAATGTGCTGAGCAGGGTATCTCTGAAAAACATCCCAAATGGGTACCACATGGAGAGACCAGAGGAAGATGCCACAAGGCTTATTAATTCAATCAGGTAAAACGATCCTCTTATACTAACAGCTGTCAATAAGCTGGATATTTGCAGTTGATTAACTATGCTGTTTCAGCCAATTATTTGCTAATGAATCGCTTGAAAACTCAGCTTTATTTCATATTTTTGATGTTGTTGTTGCAGTATTTATAGAGCTGCAGGCTTTAATTAGTCCAGTCAGTAGATCAATCTATGAAAGTGTAAGTTTATTAATTGTTGGGTGCTAAATTTAATTGAAGAGGATGATGCATAGATTTTGTTTATTAAATTGTTATCACATTTTCATAAGTATCTTCAGAAGGCACTTGTACTGAGATTCTGATGACATGCAAATATATTCCTAATTAATATAACCCTAGTTAATGTATTAATTGGTTAAAGACAGATTATTAATTGTATTATTAATAATTAATTAATTGCATTATTAATAAACTGAAGTGGCAATCCTATACCCACATACCTGGGAGCAAAGTCCATTAAACTTAATGGTACTTATTTCTGAATATAGGTTTGCACTTTAAATTGCATTAATTGGTCAACAACCCTAATTATTTATATATTGCCTCAGTGCTTAAGAAAGCAGGATCAGGAGGGAAAGGCAGCATGCGACTCAAGGAGTTTACAGTCTTAGTTTTTACTATAGGAGAGAGAAGGAGGGAAGAGATAAATGATGGAAATATATGTTTCCTGCTTGGCAGGGGGTTGGACTTGATGGCCCTTGTGGTCTCTTCCAACTCTATGATTGTATGATTCTATATTATCAGGGTTTCTTTCTATAGACTCCACTTCTTGTTCATTCAGCTTTAGAAAATGCTCTCTACCTTCAGGAATTCTGCTAGATGTGATATCAAATGTCTTAATTTGCACCTGATGTGCCAGTTTTTAGGGAGTTAATGATTATCTAGTTTACTGTGGGCACCGATAGCTGCCAAGATCACTACAATCAGGGAGGACAATTGTCATTGTTTTCTCCACTGCGAGATGAGCGCCGCACCCCATAATCGCCTTTGACTGGACTTAACTGTCCAGGGGTCCTTTCCCTTTTCACCTTACAATGCTTAGGAAAGCCCCTTTTCTGAAGCTGTTTGTTTGCATTGGGAGGAAATCCCTCATCAACCCCAGTCCACTTTGGCCAGGGGCTTCCTTTCCACGCCACACAGGGCCTGTCTTCTTTCTGCTGTCCAGAAGCAAGAAAGTCCCCAAGGCAGGGAAGTCACTGTTGCTTTCTCTCCTCATCGCCAGTCAATATAGGCAGTCTACCACCAACCAGTCCCCCCATTAGCACAATATCATTCCCTAGGTAATGCCGGGCTTGCTTTTATTAAGCCTAACTCCTTGATGCACTATGTACAAAGGAATTTTTTTAAGAGGCTTTCTTCTTGGTGACATAGGGACACCACTTCAGAATCAGGGACTATGACATGCTATGTCAGATATATGTTTGGTCACATAACTCCTTGGCCAGTTCTATATAGAGGTGAAAAAGCTTGGTGGGTATGAAGTATATTGCAGATCTGGTGGAGTGGGAAGAGCAGGTCATGTCATGTTCCATACAATTCATAGTCTAAAGTTGAAGAAATTACAACTGTAGCAGTGCTGAGAGGGCAGGTGGCTTGCAGTGGCAGAAGTCAGATTTTTACACCCTGTGCTTCCATGATTTGATATTTGGAGTATTTCTAGCATTTGTGGGTCTTCTTATTTCATGGGCTGAAGTGTAGTGATTCTGTTCAGGCACACCATTGGTTTTGAAGCCAGAGGTGTTGCATATTGTGTGGGGTTTGGCCTAAAGGATGGGTGCCTAAAACCAACAGATGATGGCTATGATTCTAGTATTAAATGATAGTAGCTATTGAATGGCAGCAAAAGTGTTAACTGCAAACATTTGTAACAACAGTTTGATTCCACTGAATAAAATAAAATAAATAAAATATGGAATATAAAATAAATTATATAAAATAGATAAAATAAGGAATATTACAGTTCTATATAAGCTTATGAATTTATATAATGTAATCAACATTACACAAGGAAAGAGAATTCTGGATACATCTTAAAAGGAAAGGTGTAGTTTTATTGCTACTGCAATAAGAGATATTTTTAAAATATAAGTTGTTATGGGATTTCATGTTAACTGCATTTTCTATTTCAAATGTTAATTAAAAATGTTAGTTTTCAGTAAATGACCATAAAGAGGCTACATCTTTATCTTATAGTAAAGTTAGATTGAAGTTCTTTAAGATAGGTACATTTTTTTCTTTTTTCATTTGCAAAATGCCATAAAGGCGCTATAAGGCCAGTGCACAGTCCCAAGGCAGAAACCAGGTTAAATCCCAGATGTATGGAATAAATAAGATGAACGGAAAGGAGGACATATCTAAAAATGTGTCAAGTTCAGAGCACAGATTTCTAATCATAACAGCCTAAAAGGGCCTTAAACATTCAGCTCTAAAGGCTGCTTCTCAACATTGTCACACTAGAATCTGTGCTCAGGTAGACAAATGGAACATGTTCAGACAGTTGTGTTTCTGCTCTGCATGGAAGTGACAGCTCAGCCTGTTGCTGCTCATCTCTTTCCATGTATTTTAAGCGATCATTTGTAAAAAATATACTTGAGCGTTCCATACTCATAGTGCGTATGTTCTGTACCTGAAGGCAACCTGTTATGAGGCCAAAGTAGTATGAATCCTAACATTTGTTAACTCCCGACAGCTGTCTTCATAATAAAACTATCCTATCAACTCATTAATCTGGAAGTCTTAATTGATTATCTTTGGCTTCTTGAGAGACCACAGAAACAATGGTTACATATCGTTTGAATTGTTTTGTACAGACTGAAGCTGTGCTCCTGATTTACCCCAAATCCTAGTATATTGTGAAGTGTGACCCCCATATTCCAAACATTCTATATGTGGAATGCTAAGGTCCTCGGCAGACATTTTAAGACAGGCGTAGGCAACCTAAGGCCCGGGGGCTGGATGCGGCCCATTCGCCTTCTCAATCCTGCCTGCGGACGGTCCAGGAATCAGCGTGTTTTTACATGAGTAGAATGTGTCTTTTTATTTAAAATGCATCTCTGGGTTATTTGTGGGGCATAGGAATTCATTCATCCCCCCCAAAAAAAATATATAGTCTGGCCCACCACATGGTCTGAGGGACGGTGGACCGGCCCACGGCTGAATAAGGTTGCTGACCCATGTTTTAAGATAAGGCAGAAAAATCCTGTTTTGATGATCCGAACATATAACATGTAAGAACTGTAAGAAAAAATACATTTAAACCAGTGTCTGCCAATGTGGCATCCGCTTGTGGAAAACTACTCTCATATCTATTTGAACAACTTATCAATGTAAATTTGGGGCAAAAATATAGTACTTTGTAAAAACAACATGGTTTAATTAGTAGGGGTATTGTTGTGCCTGATAGCTCCACTACCCTGTTAAGCTTTTGCTTATTTAGCTGTGTGTTGTTGTTGTTTTGTCCTTGCAGTGATGCCAGCATAAAAGATGCCCTTTCTGACTCAGACTCTGATATGGGCAGCACAGAACAACTTGACCAGGGAAGCACAGACACCCTTGTCAATGGCTGCAAGGCGGACAACGCGGCTGCCAAGAGACTGGCCAAACGCCTGTATCACCTTGAAGGTTTCAAGCACTGTGACGTAGCCCGCCAGCTGGGAAAGAAGTAAGTGCCACCATCAAAGAACCAGGATAAAACAAGTGCAGAGCCAAAGGGGGAGGGGGTTTCTTTTCATGAAAGGGGTGCCCCCCCTTTTACCGTAATTTGCCACAGAGTATGAAAACGTTTGCAAAGGTCTGGAAGTGAGAAGGAAGAGAGAACATGTCCCTGCTTTTGTAGCAATTGGAGCAACTCAGTTCCCTTACCCTGATCCAGCTGCACATAAAATGTGGATGGAGATGCTCATTGAAGGAAATGCAACATGGGTGAAAAAGATCCCCATTTGATCTGAATGTGCATCCTTACCCACCTTGTCCCAACTAGTCATGCCTACTAAATAGCCAATGCAGTGTGGCCAGAGTGGAAGAGGGACAGTTTACTCAGAGCAGACCCACTGAAACTAATGGGCTTAACCGAGTCATGTTAAGAGAGCCAGTGTGGTGGGATGGTTAGAGTATTGGACGAGGAGCTTGAATCTGCCCTCAACCATGAAGTGCAGTAGGTGATCTTGGGCCAGCCACCACCTCCTATCCTAACCTCCCTCACAGGGCTGTTGTGAAGATGCAATGGGGAAGAGAAGAAGCATGTAAACCACCTTGAGATCCTTGGAAGATGAAGGCAGTATATACATGCAATAAACGAACTAAATAAATAAATGTTCATTAGTTTCAATAGATCTACTCTGTCGAAAAACACAGCCACCTCTGGTTGCAATGTGACATTGCCATGCTCTCTATGTGGTTTCTGAGTGGCTTTAGAAAAACTTTTTTAAAAAAATCAAATCACCCAAGCAGCAGCAGATTGGAGAAACAGTGGTTGAAAAAGGTATGGAGAAACTTTGTTGAATTTATAACATAAAAGGTTTCCTGCTAACATTTCTCCACCACCATTATTATCTAGACAATCTTCACAGTAAGTTTCCCCAAATTCAGTTCCTCCATGGAAAGCTTCACCCGTTTGCATAGGGTTTAATTGTGTCAGGGCTCACTCAAGGCTTTATCTTGGAATCTTTTCCATTTGAGGTCTTAGCCCTGGGACACATGCATCGGCAGCTTTTTCCTGAGCACCAATAGAGTCAACTTCCACCAGCAGTAAACTATGGTCAGAGATTAGAGACAGAGTGTGTCTTTCAGGGCTTTGGGGGTGACTTCAAGGCTTGCTTCAAATCAGCACCTCTCCCTCCCTCTCTCTAATATTTCATTATGTGGGGAAACTGAGCCCATGTTCCTTGTTGTACTTCTGCTCTTAAGGCTTGCTGTATGGTAAATCTGAAAAGGGTCAATAGTTCTTGTCCCCATTCCACAATATTAGCATTCACATTTAAATATATTTTGCACTCAAATGTATGTCTTGAAACTAAATGGGGCAGTTTCTCATCAGAACACTTATTTCTGAGAGAAGGGGCACATACTAATTTAAAGTCCCAAACAGCATGAAAATAGCTTTATTACAATGTCTCCCGAAGGGCACGTTGACCTCATTTGCTGAAAAAAGAGGAACCTGATTTTCGAAGTGACAGCTTTTCCTGACATTGTGTTCCTGCTTTCCATTTTTGTTTCTAGTTTAAAGAGAGAAAGGAGAGAGATGATGGGGAAGAGGGCTAGGGAAGCATTCCCCAGAAACAAGCAAAGGATTGATGCTTAAAAAGGAATAGGCATATGCTAGAGATTTCAGTTCTACTAGGGCCAGTTCAAGTCTTCAAATATAAACTCCACCTTTCTATACAGCTCTTCATCTGAGGATCTCAGGGTGGTTTACCATATAAAAAGGCAAAAATACACAACAGAGCAACAGGCAAACCCAATAACCCCCACAGTTTAATAGATTGTTTAAAACCAGCAGTGTGCCTTGGGCCCAGACTTGGCAGCCCAAACAGTTGGAGCAGAAGCAGTCTTCCCTGATGAGCAGCCTGGCTGCTGATTCCTACACCCGCTGAAGTTTCTGAACCAGCTTCAGAGGCAGTCCCACATATAAGGTGGTGCAGTAATTTAATCTAGAGAGGCTACCGGAGCATAGACAACAGAAGTTAGGCTGTCCCTGTCCAGATAGGGGTGCAGCAAGGCCACCAGCTGAGGCTGATGGAAGGCAATCAGTGCCACGGAGACCACCTGAGGCTCAAGCAACAGCAAAGGATCCTGAAGGACCCCCAAGCTGCATTCCCACTCCTTCAGGTCTAGGCAACTGCCCACTGTTTGGATTCAGCTTCAGTTTGTTGGCTCTCTTCCAGTCCATTACCAAAGCAAGGCAACAGTCTAGCTCATCCACTGCCTCACCTGCAGATGTAAAGGAGAAGTATTATCACCAAGCCCAATCCCCTCCAATGCAGGAATCTCATCTAAAGCATCCATGATAGATGGTCATCCAACCTCTGCTTAAAAACCTCCCAGGAAGGAGAGCCCACAGTCTCCCAAGGGAGACCATTCCACAGCTCTTGCTGTCAGAAAGCTCTTCCTGATGTTTTGTCAGAATCTCCTTTCTTGTAACTTGGAGCTGTTAGTTTGGCTTGCTCCTTTTTGATGTGACAGCCCTTGATATATTAGAAGATGGATTGGATTGATCTTTATTACGGCCATTGGCCCGTTACACGACAGTTTCCCATACCAACATATTATACATAAACCTCCAAATTTAAAATCGCCAAAACTTACAAAAGACAAACAAGAACCGAAGCAAAGCAAAGACAAAGACCACCATCATACATTACACATTACAATAAATTTGTAACCTATGCATCGCCCTCTGCTCATAAATTAATCAAGGATATCAATGGTGATATCGCCTAAAACATAGATCATGGTTTAAAACAATGGTGATGTCACCTAAAACATAGATCATGGTTTAAAGGGGTTATCCGAGCCACACAGGAGACCGTTTCTCTTCTTTTGGGATAGGACGCTGATCAAGAATCTGGCAACCATGAGTGATCTTAGGGGGTCATCATCAATTAGTAGATATCTCAGTTTGGCTTCAATCATATCATCGGCAATTCCCTTAAGATATTGAGCAAGAAACTTGCTCCTGGCCGGTAAGTGAAAAGCACAGTCAAAAATTATGTGATGCAACGATTCCGGTGCCCCACAATTACAATCACATAAGAGCGATATCTGTCCATTGGAGAATCTATTTCTCAGCACGTTCGATGGGAAGGTGTTGAATCTTGCCTTTACAAAGGCATATCTATGAGCTGAGGAAGTTAAGGAATTCAAATAGTTTGGGAGCCTTAAGAGGGGTAATAAACCAAGATTTAGAGGTGAGCAGGTACCATTGCCCAAAACCATTTTCTGCTGCAAGTCCATCTCCTCTAGCTTACAGATTACTGTTCTTTTAGCTGGGACTATGTCCTGCTCTAGTAATTTGGATGGGGAGATTCCCATTGCCGTAATTTTCAGCTGTAAATTTTTTACCCATGGGCTCTGGAAATCATCTCTCCACATACATTGTATCAAGTACAGGTTTGGGAGATTGTGCCATAGAGATAGCCAGTGGCAAAGTATGTGTTTCCACAGAGCATTTTCCAGGGATACAATATTAAGTTCCATGCGTAACGCTGTATTACTTACACAGTTGGGCAGTTTCAATATCCCTCTTAAAAACTGATTTTGAATGACCTCCAGGTGAGATAGGTTGGCAAAAGTCCCCCAAATTGAGATGGCATAAGCAATTGTCGGGATCACCTTGGCCTTGAAGACTTTCAACGCCGATGGGATATGAAGGGCCCCATCGGTGAAGAAGAATCGCAAGATCGCCAAGGAGATAGCTTTGGCTCTATTTGTAACATAGGCTACATGGGCCTTCCATCTGAGGTTATGTTGTAACCAAACTCCCAAATATTGGAATCTATAGACTTGTTCGATGACTCTCCCATCAATTCTCCAATTATGGAGTTTCCGGCTCTTTGAGAATATCAGGATCTTAGATTTTCCATAATTAATTGTAAGGGAATTTGCGTTACAGTATGATCCAAAAAATTTAAAGGCCCTCCTGAGACCTACTCTTGAAAAAGAAAGAATGACTGCGTCATCCGCATATAGTAACAAGGGGCAGCGATAAAGTGCTAGGCGGGGTGCATGAATCCTTTCTTGGGCCTCTATTAGGGGAGTCCTCATGTCACTTATGAACAAATTGAACAGGAGTGGAGCCAATATACAACCCTGTCGGACACCTCTGTTAATGGGAATTGAGTTGGTGAGATCATCCTCTTGGTCTCCACTTCTCCAGGCTAAACATACCCAATTCCCTCAACCGTTCCTCATAAGGCTTAGTTTCCAGACCCTTTATTATCTTGGTCACCCTCCTCTACACACGTTCCAACTTGTCAATATCCATCTTAAATTGTGGGGCCCGAACTGGACACAGTACTCCAGGTGTGATATAACCAAGGCAGGATAAAGGTAAAGGGACCCCTGACTGTTAGGTCCAGTCGTGGCTGACTCTGGCGTTGCAGCGCTCATCTCGCTTTATTGGCCGAGGGAGCCGGCGTACAGCTTCCAGGTCATTCTGGCGAACCAGAGCAGTGCATGGAAATGCCATTTACCTTCCCACAGGAGCGGCACCTATTTATCTACTTGCACTTTGTCGTGCTTTCAAACTGCTAGGTTGGCAGGGTCAGGGACTGAGCAATGGGAGCTCGCCCCGTCGCGGGGATTCGAACTGCCAACCTTCTGATCGGCAAGCCCTAGGCTCTGTGGTTTAGACCACAGCGCCACCCACGTCCCTTAAGGCAGGATAAAGCAGTACTATACTTCTGTTGATGCAGCCTAGAATAGCATTATCTTTTTTGCAGTTGCACTAAAAAAAAATCAATTAAATTTTCCTCAGGGGGTCCCCACCCATTGGGCCTCCTGAGGTGAAACAGGAAGGTTCTGCCTCCTCACCCCAGCCTCGCTTACTTGGGTCACACAGATCTCAACAGAACAAGCTGCAGCCACACAACCCCAGTAGACCCCGGAGCCAGTGTGGTGTAGTGGTTAAGAGCGGTGGACTCGTAATCTGGTGAACCGGGTTCGTGTCTCTGCTCCTCCACATGCAGCTGCTGGGTGACCTTGGGCTAGTCACACTTCTCTGAAGTCTCTCAGCCTCACTCACCTCACAGAGTTTTTGTTGTGGGGGAGGAAGGGAAAGGAGAATGCTAGCCGCTTTGAGACTCCTTCAGGTAGTGATAAAGCGGGATATCAGATCCAAACTCTTCTTCTTCCCAGTGGCAGCAGGGGCAGGTGGGGCACTCGTGGGGGCACTGCCCTGTAGGATTCTGCCACCCTGCCTCTGCACCCTGTTTCAGCCTGCCTCAGGTGTTGGCCGGTCCTGATTTCCCTCAGACTTCGGTTCCCATCATGACTTTTTCTGCTTTTCTGCTTTTCATAGTTGCTCTCTGGAAAGGGAAATACAGCAACTGAGCTAAGAAATTGCTCACGAGATGACCAAAAGATGCCAAATGACTAGATCAAGGAGAAAAGGATATCGCCTTGCTCTGCAGCGGAGACATCTCTGCTGTGCTTGTGCTTTCTGAGCCTAATTTCTTTCTGCTTTTACTGCTTGTCTTTAAACACTGCACAATATGACTGGTAAATGAGATGGCTTGATCCAGGGTTGGCTAATTCTGGCCCAAGAGCCTTCATCTGAGGAACACAGAAGAGCTGTGTGTCATCAGAATATTGCTGACGATATACTCCAAAACTCTGGCTGACCCCACTCAGCAGTTTGATGTAGAGAGAGAACCAGTGGGGAAACAAACTCTTTAGGAAGGACAGGCAAAGGTGTTACTCTGAAAATCTAGGAGGTTGAGAATCCCAAAAAGGGCAGACTGTTCCACGGGAAAAAGTACTGTGGCTGGAGATACCCTGCCTAGGAATGTGCTGTTGTCCTCCTGACCATAATCCCCATGGTGGTCTTGAGAGAGCTGGCCTGGATAACCCATTATGCTATATGAATAAATATCCTAGGAGAATTATTGTTCCAGCATTTATGCTGTTTCAGAAAGGCAATATGAAAATTTAATAACTCAAAGGAATGGAAATGTTTTTTCTTTGGGAAGGTACGTTTTTTAAAAGACTTTTAGTTACTTTTACTCTTACTCCTTCTGGAATACTAGAGCTGCGGCAGGAGTTAACAAACATGATTTCAAGTATACATAACATGTGAATTGGAGTTTCATGTAAAACACACTCCCATCAATCACAATGTTTTCTTTTTGTTCTTCTCATTTGCTTGGCATAGCCTGGGGAACAGTGGTCAAGATGCTCTGATTATTCACAGGCATTTAGCATGGCAACAAATGACTCACTTTTACTCTCATCTCTATCACTTCCTGGTAAATCCCACATTCACCAGCAATGCTGGGAAGTTGTGGAAATTAATGTGCTTTTGTTACATATATTGCTTCTCCATATGAATTGTATATATACTAATAAATGCATTTGTTAAAAGCAACAGTGAGGGGACAGCTTAAAACTAAAACGTAAGCTTTCATAAGCTGTCATAGACAACAGTCTACCAGGTAGACAGAAAGACAACCGTCTATCAAGTGCCATAAGACTCTGTTCTTTTTGCTGTGAGACCTACCCATCTGAAAATTCATTTATTGCAACAAATCAGTGCCGGTAGATATGTGCAAAGAGCAATCTGGATGTGGCGGATTTCAACCTGCACCAGTGAGTGGCACCAGAAATGAGAACAAAATCTGGTAATTTACCCAGGCAAGCTTGTTGTGAGAGTTACCATTATATGACTGAAATTTCCCACTGCATTCCTGAAAATGCTAAAAATTATTGGTAAATGCCAACATTTATCAAATATCCAACATACGTACCTGTTAAGAGCCCACCTCTTCTCTCTTTTAGTGAAACATTCCAGAAATAAATGCAAAAAGTGTAAGCTGAACGAGGAAGCCTTCAAAGGCTAACAACATAAATCTTGGAGTGCAGCCTGTCATTGCAACAAAATATTCCATATTCTTGCTTACCACATCAGCTCTGGTTCTTTGGTCTGTATAAAGCCTTAGAATCATAGAATCATAGAAAGCCTTCATTGCCAGCAGTTCTCCTGGCTAGCTCCCAAGTCCTGACAGTTCGTTTACTAACTGCTATTCACCGGTCACTGAGAATTCTAGTGTCTGCTTCATTAATGCAATAATGAAGCAAACATTAAAAGGGGGAAGGACGTCCAAGTCAAACAATGAGTCAAAAATACATACATTTACATAGTGAACTTGGAGCATGGATATTTTTCAGTCCAGTGGGATGGCTTGGCTCTGCAGTTGAAAACCAATGGGACTGGAAAGAGCTCATATTTGGCTGGATCAATTTCACTACAGATGGAGGATGTGCTGGGGCAAGTATCTAATGTAGGAACACAAACCCATGTTCAGTGGATTGTGGAATTAGATTCTTTGGTGAAGAGTATGCAGAAGTACACTGACTGTGGCCTCTTTAATTACAGTAATGAATTTAGCAAACTGGTAGCAGAAGAATATCTCCGTTTCTTTGACTTCACTGGACTGACCTTGGATAAAGCACTCAGGTGAGCTGCAAGGGCAGGGATCTCGAATGCGTGAGTTAGAGGTAAGGCCCCACACCACCCATTTCTGTTACCATCATTTAATTTCAGACATCTCAGGAGTCTAACAAAAATCAAGCACTTTCAACTTGATTGCATGTCTCTTATGTCTGGATTCCTCTTTATTTACAAATACTGCCTTTAAATAGGTTAGTTTTATCAGCCGCATTTTGGGTCATCAGATAAAGGGCAGGTGACTGGGTGGCAGGCTGAGTGTCGCAGTAACACAGCTTCATATTGTGATGCTTTCACTTCCCATCTGCAGGCAGGGTGCTTTGAGTTTTGTATGAAGGCCGGGAAGTGGGAAAGGGCTGTTGGATCAACAGAAGTCCCAGCGCTGGCTCATATGTTGCCTCAATGAAATAACGATCAAAGCTGAAGATTAGCATTGCCTTTTTTGTTACCTTTCTGTTCCCTTTGAAAATCCTTGGGGCTTTATGAAACATTATGAGCAAATATGTGTGATGATAGCCTGATAGCTCTTTCAAAAGAGAAGAGTCACTTAAGAGTGATTTCTCACGGCGGTTCCAAATGTATGTTTGCCAGTAGAGGGTAGTTCCAGCAGGAGAAGATGGGTAGGAATACATTTCTCCATTGGAAAAAGCCTTTCACAAAGCAGCCCGCCCCCCATAAAAAGACATCTGGTTTCAGTATACATGATTCTCCACAACATTTAGTCAGATTCCATTTCAGACTTCTAGTCCTTTCATTTAGGACACCCAGCCTGTTTAGCCAGAGTACATTTCTTCTCAGTCTCTATTCCCATCTGTTTCTCTCTGCTGTGCATTCCACTTCTCCCTTCCTCATCCTGCCAGGTGCTGGGCTTGGTCCAAATGGTTACTTTCTGTATATTTGGATGTCATCTAATACAAGCATACATTTCCCCACTGAAATAGCAGGTCAGACGTTTCTATATCTGGGAGAGCATTTCCCTGCTTAGCTTCTAAATATTTTCAAAACTGCTGTGTTGAACTGCCAAATGAGACTGCCTGGAAGCTTCAGCTACACTCAGTACAACCCCACACCATCTGATGAATGAAAGCTACTGAGAGCACATCACGCCTGCACTATGATGTCTGCATTGGCTCCTTGTTCTCTTCCAGATACAATTCCAGAAGGTGGCTTTAAACTACATGGCTCTGAAGAGCTTAGCTCCAATGTACTTTGGAGACATCTCCACTTGCAGATCCCTTTACAACATCTGAGATTAGGAGCTTGTTTTTACCCTTTGTGCAACAGATGAAGACAGCAAGAACATGAAGAGAGACTTTCTCTCACTAAAGAGTCACATTTGGGAGTAGAAACCCAAGTATCTTCCAGATGTGTTGTAAGACTTTTTGGGTCCTAGGAACATACGAAGCTGCCGTTTACCAGGTTGATTGCCCATTTAGACCGTTCTCGTCCTGAGACCTGTGGGTATAGGGCAGTGTGCAAATTTAATAAATAATAATAAAAATAGTAAAATTCTGAGGGCTTGTCCACACTTCTGCTTGTTCAGCACCTCCCCCATCCCCACCCAGAGAAACCCACACTTTCCAGCTGATTTGAGGCAAATGTCAATCAAGTTTTCCACAGATGGACATTTGTTACAATTCAGCGGTAATAGAGGGTTTTCCTGGGGAAAGCAGTGGGGCAAACAGAAGACCGCTTGGACAGAAAGCACAAGTGGAAAGGACGAGTGGAAAACCTATTGGACCCGTGCTTTCTAGGCAAGGGATAAGCAAGGTGTGGGCGAGCACTGACTGGCCGCCATAGGTCTCCAAATCCTCAGCCTGTGGTCTTTCCCATTATGTGCAATCAGATCCTTTAAACTGTAGATGCCGATTGAACTGGCCTTCAGCGCACAAAGCATGTGCTGTGGGCCCTCCCTGGGTCTCAGGCTGGCAAAGACAGAAGGAATTTTAATTATATTTTTATAACATAGAAACATTTCCCCCCTGTTTTGCTGGAAACTTCCTGCCTTTGGTGTCCACCTCAGCTCCTCAGGGTTGCACAGGCTATAAAACTAATTATTTAAGGTTACGAAGGCACACAAAATGGGAAGCAGTGACAAGAGTTGTGCTAATTGTTATAAGTGGCATTCCAGGTTTAATCTGACAAGTATCCATGGCACTCACATAACCAGAGCCCACAGTCCTTCTGGATTGCAATAGAAATGTTTAGGCAGAGGCAGAGATGGACAGATGGGTCTGGGTCTGGTTCTTCTCAATTTCACATTTGCTCATTCATAAATTTATTCTATTTCTGGATTAATCTGCATTTTAAAAATAAAATCTGCATAACATTTTGTACTTAAATAATATTTTATTTATCAATGTATACATTTCTAAATGTATTTTCTCTGTATTTAGCTGTATCAAAATATGAAGTTTTCCCCCTTTCACATGTTAGTCCAGGAGTTGTGAATCAAGTCAGATAGATTCGTTCATTCATTCATTCATTCACCTAACAAGATTTATATACTGTTTGATTGTAATAAAACCACCAGATAGTTTACAAAAAGAATAAAACTTTTAAGGCATCAATAAAGGACCACTAAAAACATTCAAAAGATAATTCAAATCTTTTTTTAAAAAATAATATTTATTCAAGTTTTAAAGGTTACAAAAGGAAAAAAGAACAAACACCAGATTAAGCAAAAACAAAAAAAACACAAAAAACAAATCAAACCTTCCCATAACTTATCTTTCATTTGCTTGTTTCCTTGACCTCCTCACACCTCCCTTTTTTGTATTCTAGTTCAGTTAAATATTTCAGCAAATCCTTTCCATCCTTGTTTTTATCCTAATAGTTTATCTTAATATACTGTAATTTTACATTCTCTTCTTTCACCAATTAACAATCCATTTTTACTTAATTCTTTATATCATTTCTGCTAAAACCACATAACTTCATTCCAGCATCCTTCTAACATCCCTTAATTTTACAATGTTTCTGTAAATAAACTTTAAATTTCTTCCAATCTTCTTCCACCGACTCTTCTCCCTGGTCTCGTATTCTGCCAGTCATTTCTGCCAGTTCCATGTAGTCCATTACCTTCATCTGCCATTCTTCCCGGGTGGGTAGATCTTGTGTCTTCCAGTACTTTGCAATAAGTATTCTTGCTGCTGTTGTAGCATACGTAAAGAAGGTTCTATCCTTCTTAGGCACCAATTGGCCGACCATGCCCAGGAGAAAGGCCTCTGGTTTCTTCAGGAAGGTATATTTAAATACCTTTTTCATTTCATTATAAATCATCTCCCAGAAGGTCTTAATCCTTGGGCATGTCCACCAAAGGTGAAAGAATGTACCTTCCGTCTCTTTACATTTCCAACATTTATTATCGGGCAAGTGATAAATTTTTGCAAGCTTGACTGGTGTCATGTACCACCTGTAGATCATTTTCATTAAATTCTCTCTTAAGGCATTACATGCTGTAAATTTCATACCTGTGGTCCATAACTGTTCCCAGTCAGCCATCATAATGTTATGTCCAACATCTTGTGCCCATTTAATCATAGCAGATTTCACCGTTTCATCCTGAGTGTTCCATTTCAACAGCAAGTTATACATTCTTGACAAGTTCTTGATTTTGGGATCTAACAGTTCTGTTTCCAATTTTGATTTTTCCACCTGGAAGCCAATTTTCTTGTCCAAATTGTAAACCTCCATTCTTTGGTAATAATGAAGCCAATCTCACACTTTATTTTTTAGTTTTTCAAAACTCTGCAGTTTTTATCTATCTCCCCAAAAGATAATTCAAATCACTGGAAAGCTAAAACAAGATCAGCACATGTGAACTTTCCCCACGTCTGGGTAGTCAGACATAGTCCCTGTTGTTTAGTCGTTTAGTCGTGTCCGACTCTTCGTGACCCCATGGACCAGAGAACGCCAGGCACTCCTGTCCTCCACTGCCCCCCACAGCTTGGTCAGACTCATGCTGGTAACCTCGAAAACACTATCCAACCATCTCGTCCTCTGTCGTCCCCTTCTCCTTGTGCCCTCCATCTTTCCCAACATCAGGGTCTTCTCCAGGGAGTCTTCTCTTCTCATGAGGTGGCCAAAGTACTGGAGCCTCAGCTTCACAATCTGTCCTTCCAGTGAGCACTCAGGGCTGATTTCCTTCAGAATGGAGAGGTTTGATCTTCTTGCAGTCCATGGGACTCTCAAGAGTCTCCTCCAGCACCATAATTCAAAAGCATCAATTCTTCGGCGATCAGCCTTCTTTATGGTCCAGCTCTCACTTCCATACATCACTACTGGGAAAACCATAGCTTTAACCATACGGACCTTTGTTGGCAAGGTGATGTCTCTAGGTGGGGGCAAACCCCCTGTCACACTGTGCCCCAAATCCCCCTTGTGCAGAGCTGCTCCCAGAGGTCACCATGGTTAATGACGCCGAAAGCCTCAGTCCTGTGCCTTTTTTCACCCCAAACCAGGTATGGTGTTGGCATGCTCAGCTACCTGGAGATTTAACATTTATAATGAATAGTATAATAATAAATACAATGGTACCTCGGGTTAAGTATTTAATTCCTTCTGGAGGTCTGTTCTTAACCTGAAACTATTCTTAACCTGAAGCACCACTTTAGCTAATGGGGCCTCCCGCTGCTGCCGCGCCGCTGCCTCGCAATTTCTGTTCTCATCCTGAAGCAAAGTTCTTAACCTGAGGTACTATTTCTGGGTTAGCGGAATCTGTAACCTGAAGTGTCTGTAACCCGAGGTACCACTGTAGTAAACTGTGACTTTAGAAGTCCCAGAGCCACATCCATTTTAGGTACCTCACGGCCTATGATCAGCAACTTTTGGTCTCCTTTCGATTTATTTGCTAACTTTCTTACCTTTCCATGTCTAGAACATTCCTAAAAGCCTTCCCCTTGATGGGAGAGACACAGGAACGGGAACGTGTCCTCATCCATTTCTCACACCGATATTGCCAATGCAATCCAGAAGAGAGCACATCAGAAGGTAACACCACCTTATGGTTCAGAACTGGGCCTTTTTGCCCCACATGGCACCTTGCCATAACTTGCTTTTTGAGAGGCTTGCCAGTGAAATCTCCCTTAAAAGTTAACAGAAAACATGCAGAGTTGGGCAGAATGAGCTGAAGGGCTCCCAAAAACAGAATAACTGGCTTCCCACATTTTGAAATAATGCAGTGCATTAAATGCACGTTACTATCTAAAGAGGAGTCGCCCCTCCATCAATAAGAACCTAAAATTATCTAACTGCACCACAGGAGAATATTAATACTCGACTGGCCTATTTAGGATCTTTGTACATATTCCTGAGAGAAGCACTTTGAACCCTTGAAATGAGCTTTATAATGGTAAGTTTTGCTTTTTAAGCAAACTGAAAGGAAAGACTAGATGGTTTCCTGGAATAATGCCACCTGCTTAATGGTTCAAATAGCTAAATAGTTATTAGGATGAAAAGTAAGTGGGAGTGAGGCTGTTGCGGAAGTAGAACAATATCACAATTTGGAGCCAAATGAAGTTGACCTTCTCAAATTTTGTTCTTGGCTTTTTGAATGTTCCCCTGCCTTGTGAGGGCAAGGACCACAATATGCTGAATATATCTAGTTGTTAGTGCAATTTAGAAACAGGCTAAATTACCGTACTTGCATCTTCCAGATGGAATCCACACACTCACTTGTGCCCTGATGCTGCTCAACACAGATCTGCATGGCCATGTAAGTATTTTCAGAAGAAGACATACATTGAGCTCTTGCTCTCCAGGTAGATTGGTTGCTATCTGGAAAATGCCTTTGAAAACTGATGTCATGGCAGTAGTAGACAATTTCAGGGAAGGGCATTCAATTCCGTGCTCTTTATGCAAAAATGCTGTCTACAGCAACATACCCCTCAACCGTCCCACATGCCAGAATTACAGAAGCCATCCCTGCTTCTGACTGGATCCTGACAAGAGTGTGGACCCAAAAGACAATCATCCCGATTTTCCTCTGCGATATGTTGGAGAGTATGTAGCAATGGAAGCCTCAAGCTTCAAGTCTCATCCATCTGGGATTGTGTAGGGCAAACTAAGATAAGCGTGTATAAGAGTATATGTTCAGAATAAATTGAGATATATGATGAAGACTCCTATTAGATTCCTTCAAAAATGTCACTTTCCTGTCAGGTCTAGTCTGGATTAACCTTCAATTGTTCACCTATTACTCAGTCCATGACTGATCTCAGGCGCTGCTCCAAGACTGCCTAAGATCTGTGTAAAAGAGAGAGACAAGTAATTTGATCGCAAGCCTATTGGAGGCGTCACCAACCTGAGACCTCATACAGCACTATCATGATGTTAAATAGCATGAGAGGCAACTTGCTACATTCGCATCCGACCCTTCCTTCCAAAGAAGCCAGGATAGACCCTTGTTGCATTCCACTTGCCAGTATTGGTGTGTGGGTGTCATGAGGCCCATGGAATATAAGTGCTGAACAAAAATGCTTACATGACTGGAAGAATTAGTTCTTTCTTAAAATTCAAATGAGTGAAGTGGCTAATAATATACTAGGCAAAGGCACATACCCAAGAAGTATTTATGTTTGTGATTTGCTTAATTAGATAAATGTGCACCCAGCTGCTTTCTTCTGATTGCTGCATTGCTGATTGCTTAGAAAATAACACTGCAACTTACATTGATTCGGACAGTAGCGCTCATTCTTTTAGACTGAAGTGCTCTAGCTCCATGGTAGACCACAAGCTTTGTTTGTCCAAGGTACAATCCCTAACAACTACTGAGAAAGCCACTTGTCTGCAGCTGTGAAAAGGAGTTGCCAGTCAGCATAGTGAGGTACGCCAGTTAAGCATGTTTAAAGTTATAAAGGTAAAGGTAAAGGACACCTGACAGTTACGTCCAGTTGCAGACGACTCTGGGGTTGCGGCACTCATCTCGCTTTACAGGCCGTGGGAGCTGGCATTTGTCCACAGGCAGTTTTTCTGGGTCATGTGCGCAACGCTTCTGGTGCAACGGTAACCCGAAACCAGAGTAGCGCATGGAAACGCTGTTTACCTTCCCGACAGAGTGGTACCTCTTTATCTACTTGCACTTTGACATGCTTTCGAACTGCTAGGTTGGCTGGAGCTGGGACCAAGCAACGGCTGCTCACCCCATTGTGGGGATTCGAACCACCAACCTTCTGATCGGCAAGCCCAAGAGGCTCTGTGGTTTAGACCACAGTGCCACCCGCGTCCCCTTATTTAAAGTTAAGCACATTTAAAGGGAACATTTACACTGTTGTTTGACAAGACGAACAGGCTCCGGTTAACCCAAACCCAGTTGCATGCTTGTCTCTGTTTTCTGTCTCTAAGGCCCACTTTTTACAAGCAGCAGAGGCCTTTTGACACATCTTTCCATGAATACACTCACTGCATGGAGGAGAGTGAGGGGGGGTTGTACCAAAGGAATGTATGAAAAGGACCTGGATGGCACGGGGAACTGATTTCTCCACTGTCCCACTTCAGAAGTCAGCAAGGGGCTCAAGTAACAACATGCTTCCCCGCGCAACAATTTACCTGCAAATAGAAATGTCATGGAAAGCTGCTTCTTGGAACTTTCTTCCCTCTGGCATGCCTGTTTCCTGTGTGCAGATTTTATTTTCTGTCTGTGGAGGAACATTCAGTCATGTAAATCTGCAACTCCAGTCAGAACTAAAATGGTTTAGTAGCCAAAGAGGTTTACCTGCTGCTTGTGAGAACCAGGCCTAAGTTACCACTGAGAAAGGAGGAGGAGAACTGGGCAGGAAATTAAATTTCAAAGTCCCAAATTCTTCTGTAGGTGAAATGGTGTGGTAAATACAGCAAGCTCAGTGAGGATAAGTATTTGGAAGGGCATCTCAGAGCTGCAAACCCTCAATGGTTATGGTGACATTAATTTCTTCTTTCCTCTCTCCTCCTTTCTCTTTCTCTTCTGCTCCGGGATCCTCTTATTATTGCTCTTTAACCCTTTCTCAGGTGGTAAGTGCAGTCGTTACAATTTGCACTACATTTCTGTACATTTTGGGCACATGGAATTGTAAAATATATGCAGTTACAGGTAGGTAGCCGTGTTGGTCTGCCATAGTCAAAACAAAATAAAAAAATTCCTTCCAGTAGCACCTTAAAGACCAACTAAGTTAGTTCTTGGTATGAGCTTTCGTGTGCATGCACACTTCTTCAGATACCTGAAGATATCTGAAGAAGTGTATCTGAAGAAGTGTGCATGCACACGAAAGCTCATACCAAGAACTAACTTAGTTGGTCTTTAAGGTGCTACTTGAAGGATTTTTTTTATTTTGTTTTAAAATATATGCCTTAATAAGGAAAGCAACACCTACCAAAGAAAATGTGTGTAACATGCATGTCTTCCCTACTTTGTTAAGAAATAAATTGACTTCCTCTCATGATTGTTCGGAGAAACAATCCACGAGCACTAGTTTGCACATAAACCCAAGTCAGTCTTTCCTTTCCCCCCTTCCAGCTTGGAAAGGGAGGAGCCGGGTGGGCGCAATGGGAGCAACATGCACCATCATGCCCTCTCTTTCGCAGCAGACCATAGTTTGGCTTAATGTGATGTGGGTCTCCAGGTCTCATGATTGTTCCCATGCCACTCTCAGCAACATCCACTTCTTTGAATCCATTGATTAGGAAGTATTGCATTTTAATAGGCTAATTTTTCATAACAATGCCCCTGCCCTAGCAAGAGGTGTGATATTAGTATTGTAGATAAATCGCACAACCAAAAAGCTATGGGACCAGGGACCGTGCAGGAGCAGCCATTGTGTCAGATGTGGCAAGGAGAGGGGAATCTGGCTTTGACAATCATTCTGCTCTGAGCAGCATAATTCAGAACTGATAGGTTGAACCTGCACAGGGCATCATTTGACTCAATATATATATATATATATATATATATATATATATATATATATTCTGTTTTTCTTATCAGGTGCCCCACAGTGCAACTCCAGTGTCACACATTAACACACACATTTCAAACAGGTTTCCTGCAAAGAAAAAGCCAGTGAGATGACAATGGGGAAACAATTCCCCAGTTTCTCCCCCCCCCCTGCAAAAAAAACGGGGGGGGGGGGAGCCCTGCAGCAAGACTGGCGACCATAGCCCAGCCTGGGTGTCCGCAGCAGAGTGCCTTATTCATTTCATTTCATTTCACATTCATAGGCAAACACTGATAACCTGGTTCAGTCAAAGCCTGGCAGTTTATGCAAAGAAAACATTCCACTTTCTTTCTTTCGCACTGCTCTACTTTGGGCTACAAAGAAAGAGTACATTTGACATATGTTTACTTCATTTATCTCCATATGTATATATATATTGCCTGTAGCATTAAAAACCTATGGGGGAAATAAGTATCTGTTCTTCTGCATTGCAGAATATTGGGAAAAAGATGTCCTGCCAACAGTTTACAGCAAATCTGGACAGGCTGAATGATGGGAAGGATTTTGCAAAGGATCTGTTGAAGGTAATCCTATATCTAGTAAAGGAAAGTGGGGGAGAAATGGGGTGTAGTGTTATTGCAGGAAATTCCAAGTGTCTGTGGCTGAAGTTCCATTATGCTAAGGTGCTGAACATGCATGCAATAAGAATGAATTTTTTTTTGGGGGGGGGGACGACCGTAGCCTCTGCTCCACTATCTTTGCTGTGATTATTTTCACTTTCATTCTTAGAGATGCTCTTCTATATGTCATGATCAGAAAATAAATACATGTGGTTCCACCTCCTTGAGGCTGCCCCACTTCAGATTGCAGCTGTGGGATGGCACAATTGAATGTCAAAATTCTCTGCCTTTGGAAAGCTAACATGAAAGGGGGAAAGATTAAAGCCCAGGCTTCTGCGTCTGATGCACTAATCGTCTTCAAAGATGAAGCGTTGCTTATATGAGAGAATTTGAACAGGCAGTTCCCTGGCCCTTCCAGATATTGTTGTACTCCAAATCCCACCATCCCTGACCACTAGCCATGCTGGCTGAGGCAGACAGGGCGGCAGGTAGCCCCAAAGCAGATGTAGCCCTAGGGCTGTGATAGGTTCCCTAGTTTTGTGATGGGTCCTGTTTGCAGGAGTCTGGCTGGCCAGTGCGGGAAGAGGATTCTGGACTAGCAGGGCCTTTGGTCTAATCCAGCAACACTCTCCTTATGCTATTACTTACAAGTTTTGCAAATGCCTCCAGGTGTGACCAAGCCAAGAAGAAACAACAACTATTCCTTTATTGTTCAAATAATTTAATTAAAAATTAAGATGGACAAGCTCATTTCCTATGATCAGTCAGGGACAGAATATAGCTATGGCGACATTTCACCATTATAGGCAGGTTTAATAGTGGTTGATATGGGCACCGTCCACAGATGGGAATCATTTTATGAGAACCAACTAAGAGCTGACTGTGTGTTCTTGTTGCAGGCACTGTATAACTCAATAAAAAATGAAAAGCTAGAATGGGCTATGTAAGTATGTTTTTAAGTGTTTTATAATATGCCTTTGTAAAAAGGATTAATGTATCTTAGAATTTGCCCAAGACAGAAAACAGTTTCAGTAATCGACATCTTGAATGGTATCAGGTAGACAGTAGAAGAGGTTGTCAGAGGTACCGCCATCTACAGGGAATGCATACTAGAGCAAAGAGCTCATCTTTGGAGCAGCTTCCTTTGCTCTCTGCTGAATGGGAAGGTCAGGGGGGTTCAAAGAAGCAGGCAACTTTGGCAGGGGAGCTGAATCAGTGGGTTGAATCCAGTTTGCCTACAGCACGACACCCTTGACTAAGGTTACCAGATTTTTTCAAAGGGACACTTTCTTTTTAAAGAGAGGGGGAAAAGTTACAGTCATACCTCAGGTTAAAGACACTTCAGGTTGAGGGTTTTCAGGTTGCGTTCCGCGGCGACCCAGAAGTAATGGAACGGTTTACTTCCGGGTTTCGCCCCTCGTGCATGCGCAGACGCTCAAAATGACGTCACGCACATGCACAGGAGCAGCGAATTAGGGCACACAGACATGGGTTGCCTTCTGCTCAGGATGTGAACGGGGCTCCGGAACGGATCCCGTTCGCATCTAGAGGTATCACTGTATTTTTTTAAAAGTTTTTTTTTTTAAAAAATTAAGAAGTAATATCCTCTCTTCTGTGGTCTCCTCTGTCGCGCGGCCTTAATCTGGGCCCCAGGCTGCTCTCTTGGAGCGCTAGCTGCCGTGGAGTAGGCTTGGATTGGACCTGAGCTCGGCCATGTGTCCTTGCCCTCCTGGTGCTCTCCTACCTCTCCTCTTCAGTATTGGTGGTAGCAGCTTAGCAAGGTTGGGGCTCCCCTCTTTTTTCTCTTTCCTCCTTCTCTCTCTTCCTTCTCCTCTCCTCCTTCTCCCTGCATCAGCTCTGGGGTTTTCCTGCCCCCAGAGCACCACCTGGCAGTTGACAGGGTGGCTGGGTGCTCTTGTGCCTGGCTCAATTTGGGTCATGGGGCGGGGGTCAGCGGTTCCCTCAGTTTGCGCGCTGCTGTCCCGGTTCCCCCTTGGCAGTGGCAGTCTCAGCAGCCCGGAGCCAGCCTGGTAGCGCAGTTGGTTCTGGCTGGCTTCAGGAGCTGCTCGCTGCCGTGGCGTCTGCCATTTTGCCTCGCTGGAAGTCCCCATATGATGTGTCTTGTGCCATTGAACCAATCATGCAACATTCATTCCCTACTAATAAATCTACAATACTTAAAATATAAATCCGGGGACATGAAATGAAATCCGGGGACATTCCGGGGACGGATTTTGTCCGGGGACAGATTTGTAAATCCAGGGACTGTCCCCGGGAAAGGGGACATCTGGTAACCATGCCCTTGACTATTTGTGACACGAGGAGCTTCAGGGCAAAGAGGAAGTTGGCTAAATTGGAGTTCCTTCTGTGAGTGGAAGGAGCCTTTCCATTTGCAGAACTGACACCCTGGATCCAGCCCCTTGTATTTTGGGCCACAGAAATCCACCCCGCATGTCAGCTGTTAGCACAATGCAGATGCAAGGAGCTGTACTTTTTTTTTATTCACTCACATACAATATCATTTTAACCTGCTCTGATCTGCTATTATATTTAGCTGCTTATTGCTTCATTTGTTGACATTTTTAATGATTTAGTGTCCCCTTGGTCTTTCTGCAATGGGTTGCTGCTTGCTCTATACCAGCTGTTTTGGGTTCTGCATCCTCTTTACATCTCCCCACTAAAATCAGTTCACATTGTATTGTGCAGAAATTAAAGGGAGCATCTGAAGAAGCAGCTCATCTTATTTCTGAAACATTGCAGTGGAAGCCTAGCCATCACTTGCACAAGGGTAGCCAATGTGACGCCCTTCAGAGGTTGTGTACTACAACTCCCATGATCCCTGACCATTGACCATGCTGACTGGGGAGATTAGAGTCCAAAATATTTGAAGGGCACCATGTTAGCACCCCTGCACTAGCAGAACTGAGTTGTTGTTTTTCGGGGGGGGGGGGGTTGCTAGCAATTTCCTCCCTGCACTCCTATTGACCTTTTCAGCTATGTTTTCAATGACAGCATCTCCAAGGACCATCCAAAGTGTCCTGCAGAGAGTCTACACTTTGGGTGCCACCATCTTCGATCACATGTAACTCTGTACTGAATGAAGAGTCACAGGCCCACAAGCACTTAAGATGGTGGCTTCCATCGTGTGAGCATTCTAGGGAACAACGTGAATCTCCCTCCGGTTGTCCTTCTGCTATGGCAGCTGCTCTTGATGCAGTGCTGCAAAGGCAAGCAGTGTTTTTTTCCTGTATGCAAACTGCTGATCCCTCCAGGACAGCATCCTTTATAAGCACTCTTCTGGAGGTCATTGCTGAGGACAAAAGTCAAATGGAGTATTTGGGAAACGTTTGCACAAAACTAATAGAAAAACTTGTTTTGAGTAATCCGAGTACAATTTACTTAATCATTCTCCCTCAACCAAAATGAGTATTTCAAACAAAAATAAAATTTCCTGACTATTCAGTTCACATTCTCTGTTTGATTACATTTAAATGCAAGGGTGAATTAATAGAGTCTGGCATGTAGAATGTATTTTTAAAACCTTAAAAGCCCATTTAAGAGCTGGATTCCCCCCCCCTGTCCAGCAATGCAATATATGGGATTGCACCTTCTCTGCCTCAGAATCATTTCTCTGCTGTGAGATGATTTGCTTCACAGGCTGGCTATAGCTGCCCCCCCCCATGGCACTATCACCACTTGAACCCCATTCTGTAGATGTACTGCAAAAATCAGGCAAATGTTTGGGAGAGAAGACTTGCTGCAGGAATTTCAGCTTTGCATGCTGGGAACAAAAAGCAGGAGATGGGGGTTATTGTTTATGTTTGAGATGGGGTGGGGTGGGGGGCAGGGAAAGGGGAGCAAATAATGAACAACATGTTGAAGAAATGCAGGTTGTTGGAACAACCTTGCTTGGTCACTATCCCACCCCCACCCCCCACCCCTGCCACCTCATTTTAAAGGACTGCTTGGGTACAGTTGTGGAGAAGGATACTGTAAAGTGTTTTTTATTTCCTTCTGGAAGTGCCAAATATCATGAAGATATGGCACTCACGTTGTTTTGGAGGGGGAAGCACCGCATATCATATTGAGTTAGAGTACAGTCATTATCTAATCGGCTGGTTGTAACAGCCACTCAAACGGCAGCAGGGACATTTGCCATAGGAAGAAAATGGGTCAATCAGCAATCTGACTAGAAAAAAAAGTCATCTATATATAGCCTTAGTATTACATCACAGGGATTTGTGTGCGGCTTTTACATAATGATCTTTTAAAGCAAAATCAAGTTCTAGTCGTTTTAATAGCATCGAAAGCAGGCCTGCACAATTTAGGAGTAGGGTTGCCAACTCTTAAAATGAAACTATTCTGACAGATTTGTGGGGCCAGCAGTTGAGGGAATTTAGCACAACAACCTGAATTCACCAACTGTAAAAAAAGAAACATCAGCTGGCAGGGTGCATGGCTTTGCTCCTTGGTTTTAATGAGGCTGTCCCAAATTTCCGAACAAACTGGGCCACACCCCAACCCAATGGCCAGCATCCGTATTTCTGACCCATCAAACGAACAGCCATCCACCAGCCAGGTATGGCAGCCCACCAGGAGTTTAATAAACACATTATTGCCTGCGACTGTAAAATGGGCTATATGATCATTCTCCTTGCCAGCCTAATAGATGGCTCGGTGGGTCACAACAATTTGTACAGGTTGCGTCTAAAAAAAGCTTAAATTTGCTTGTTGCCTGGTTTTCTGAGGAAATACATGCCCAGCTAATGACATTTTCCAGGAAGGTTTTGCAGATGTGTAGTTTCAAGTATTCAGAGCACTAGAGAAAGGTGTTGTGGTTTTTTGGTGGGATCGTCAAAATATAGTCTTTTGCTAAAGTCAGTTTTACTTCAGAGAGAGAGAGAGAGAGAGAGAGAGAGAGAGAGAGTGAGAGAGAGAGAGAGAGAGAGAGAGAGAGAGAGAGAGAGGCACTATACATCTCACTGAAACATTAATTTAAAAGATCCACTGGAGGGAGCTAGCTGTCTATCTCCATTTGGCTGCATGTAAAACACTAGCATTTGGGGGAAGTGTTATATAAGTGAGTTCAAAGAAAGTGCATCTGAGCATCTGGTTAAATAAATAAATGCATGCAGGAAGGAAGGAGGAGGAGAAACGCCATTCAAAAATACTCAAGGCAGGTGACGAACTCATTAGCCTTGAAAGACAGGTATATGATTTCCAGAACTGACACCCTTTGGTGTAAACTGATGATAAAATAGGACACTATCTAGGACATTTCAACATCTAAGCAGAGAGATTTCCCAGCAGATGGTAGCGCTACCTTCATGCTCTGGTTATCTCTCTGCTGTCAGATATGCTTTTCTGCCAGATAGTACACAATATGTGCATTAGCCATAAGATATACTTCTGTTGCAGCTCTTTCTCTTGAGGAGGCTGCTGCTGTTCCTCTCAGCAGCTAAGGAGAGGCCAGCACACCCTCCTCCACACAACCTTACTGTTCCTGAATCTTTGTAGAACTACGGTGTGAATGCACTTCCCACTTCTCCAAGTGATAAAAAGTTGCAGAGAGGAATTAAGTCAGACTGAGCACTACATTTTTTTAAATAGAGATGTGCAAGCCCCCTCCAACTTACCTTAAAAATTAATTGGGATTTTCCAAAATCTTTCCTGTTTGCTTTATAATCCTTGTTAGATTTCTGTTTCGTTTTTAGTTTTGGATAGAAACACTCAAAATTACTCTCCCTTTCCCACCAGTCCCTCTGTCCCAAGGGCAAAAAACCCCTCCCTCTCAGGGTAGGGGTGGGGGAGGATTAAAGAATAATAATAATAATAATAATAATAATAATAACAACAACAATAATGTTTTACAAAGCATTTCTTTATCTGACAAGACACCTGAAATGAGCTCTGATTGTTTTGCTCATCCTTTTAATTGAAACCCAAGTGAAACCCATGTTTGTCTAAAGAGAACCTGCACCTGCAGATCAAAGACACAGTCTAAGTATTTAGTAATCTTTTGATGGCTAAATATTTTCATTATTATTATTATTATTATTATTATTATTATTATTACTACTACTACTACTACTACTACTACCACTACCACTACACTTTGGTCTCCCTAGTGATTCCTGTCACATCGGCTCAACAAGAAAGGTGAAATTTGATAGAAACCACAGTTCCACTGAGAGATAGCTACTCTGAATACCAACCCCCTGGTCATGTCCACACTGTCATGGTGAGGGCTTACCAAGGGCTGCTTTCTGAGGTTGTGCCCAGAAAAGCAAAGCCATTGTTGGGGAGCAAAACCCCACCACCATGGGGCAGACTCTTGCCTCAAGGGACCCATGGAGATGGTTGGCTTTTGCCCCCTAGCTGTACTTTTTCTGGAGGGACACGGGTGGCGCTGTGGGTTAAACCACAGAGCCTAGGGCTTGCCGATCAGAAGGTCGGCGATTCAAATCCCCGCAATGACGGGGTGAGCTCCCGTTGCTCGGTCCCTGCTCCTGCCAACCTAGCACTTCGAAAGCACATCAAAGTGCAAGTAGATAAATAGGTACCGCTCTGGCAGGAAGGTAAACGGCGTTTCCATGCGCTGCTCTGGTTCGCCAGAAGCGGCTTAGTCATGCTGGCCACATGACCCGGAAGCTGTCTGTGGACAAACGCCGGCTCCCTTGGCCTATAGAGCAAGATGAGTGCCACAACACCAGAGTTGGTCACAACTGGACCTAATGGTCAGGGGTCCCTTTACCTTTACTAATACTTTTTCTGGGTGTAGTTTTGGATTGCAGCTGATGTGCAAACAGATGGAGAACATTTGTCCTGTCTCCTAAGAGTCAGGAGTCATTTCCCAAGTTGTTGTTGTTGTTGTTGTTAATTTCCTGCCCATCTTAGGGTGCCCCAGCCACTCTGGGCAGCTTCCGACAAATTGCAACAACAGCAACTTATTTATACCCCGCCCATCTGGCTGGGTTTCCCCAGCCACTCTCGGAGGCTCCCCACAGAATATTAAAAATACCGTATTGGCCCGAATATAAGACGCACCCACAAATAAGCCACACCTTTAAAATTCAAGGCTTATTTGCAGGTGCAGCCCCCTCCTGGCACTACCACCCTGAACAGGGTGCAGGGGGGTGGCTGGCGCTCGGTTCCGAGGACACTGCGCGCCCGCCTCCCAACACTACTGCCTCCCGGCACTCCTGGCACTACCACCCCAAGCTGGGGGAGGACTGGGAGCTGTGGGCAGGCTGTGCGCCATTGACCCACACTCCCGGGCTGCTTTGCTGATGGCCTTCCCCCCTTCCCCCTTTACGGTGGCTTGGGTGAGGGTTGGAGATGCAGTTGGGACAGGCGCCGTTGTCCCGCACCCCCGACGGCCCTTGTGGGCAGCTGTTTCAGCAGCAATACCGTAAGGTTGCAAATATAAGCCACACTTTAACTTTTCACAATTGGAATTTGGGGAGAAAGTGCGGCTTATATTCAGGCCAATACAGTACGATAAAACATCAAATATTAAAAAATTCTCCAAACAGGGAACAACAGTAACACACCACACTTCCCTCTCCACGGCTGCCTTCAGATGCCTTCTAAATGTCAGATAGTTGTTATTATTCCTTGACATCTGATAGGAGGGTGTTCCACAGGGTCCTCTGCCTGGTTCCCTGTAACCTCACTTCTCACAATGAGGGAACTGCCAGAAGGCCATTGGAGCTGGACCTCAGTGTCTGAATGATGGGGGTAGAGATACTCCTTTAGACATAAGTGATGACTTCAGAGCAACAACCATTAATGACAATAGAGACTTCTCCCCCCCCTTCCAAACACACTGCTTCCTGCCCACCCACCCACCCATTTTCAAAGGGAACCCCCCCACACACACACACATACCTCCGACTTAGTTTGCTTAACTTCTCTATTTCACTTTATTTCCAAGTGATGAAGATGAGCTCAGAAAGTCTTTGTCAGAACTGGTGGATGATAAATTTGGTGCCAGCACAAAGAAAATGGCAAGGATAGTTGATGGCAGCAATCCGTTCCTGGATGTCCCCCAGGCCCAGAATGCTGTAACCTACAAGCATGGCATCCTCACTCGGAAAACCCATGCGGACATGGATGGGAAGAGAAGTACGTATTGAAGGGGGTCCAGCGGCAAGGGCAAGAGATGCGCAGTAGAGTGGCAGAGACGCTTGTTGAAATGGTTGTGCTCAAAGAGAGAGTCTGGCTTTTCACTGATGCATGCATGGGCTACAACAAGGAAGCATGGGATGCACCACCCTTCATATTTTCCAGGGTTGTTTTAGCTCCTGCTGATAGCATGGGAGTCCCTTCTCCATGGCTTCTCCTTACACCACACTGGTAACTTTGTGATTTGTTTGTATGGTTCCTTGCAATGTAAATGCTGCTCTCTCTGGATGAGACAATGCTTAGGTGGAAGCAATTACTGGAATTCCTCAACGCCATTCCCACCAGTGTTCCTGGAGTAGCATGAGAAGAAGCCGTAGGAAAGTGACTCTCACACCATTGCTGGGTGTGAAATAAACAGGTCCTTATGCACATAAACAGGCCACAAACGAACTAATGGGAAGACCTTTGCCAAGGCTGATGATGGCAGTTTTCCTTAAAAAGCCTCATGTTTCTGCAGCGATTTGTGTGTGTGTGTGTGTGTGTTTAAAAATCATGATATTTCTTCAGCATTTTAGCATGGATTTTTACTTTAACCAATATATTTTTATGCAGTTTGACATTTTTGCAAGCAATTTCTCCTAATATAATGCATTTTTATGTTATTTACACTATGTTTGCTTTTATGCATACTTTTGCCTAATTTCCATTTTCTGAAACACCAGTGGTTGGAAGAACCGCACCACAAAAGTCAGCTAAGTGTGTTTTGGCTCTCACGTTGTTTCAGAAAGTGCAAATATATTAAATTCAGTTTTAAATGTGAACTAGATTAAATTTCTCTCCCATTTCTATTGATAATCACTTCACTGTATTACCCCAACCCCCTCACCCCATCATAATTGCGGTCTTTTGTGGATTAGTTCAAAAATTGTATTTCTGTGGATCTGTTGTGATGTCTCATATTAATGCTGTAATCAACAGAATTATATGTTTTTCAGCTCCCAGAGGAAGAAGAGGGTGGAAGAAGTTTTATGCTGTTCTTAAAGGAACCATCTTGTATTTGCAAAAGGTATGTTTAACACTCTGAGAGTTCTGTAAGATCCCACCAAGTTAACTCTCTACAGAGCGAGGATTTTCACTTAAAACAAACACCATAAATAATGAATTCAGCATATATTGGAGTAGACTAGTCTAGTCCAGCATCCTGTTTCGCAAGATTATGAGCCAGATACTTGTGACAATAAAGGGTGGGTAATCACAGGTGGGCTGTGGCAAAAAACAAAGTGGGCACAGCTTGCTGTGAAGGGCTCCCCCACCTCGGTTCTGCTCATATTCCTGAGTTCTCTGATGCCTTCTGTTCCATTCCAAGAGAAAAAGTCTCCTTGGTGAAGGGGGAGACAGGCCAGGTCATGGGGAAGCATCTGAGAAGATGGAGTAGCTTGCCAGGTCTGTCTTAGAATCATAGAATTATAGAATCATAGAGAAGGAAGAGACCACAAGGGCCATCGAGTCCAACCCCCTGCCAAGCAGGAAACGCCATCAGAGCACTCCTGACATATGGTTGTCAAGCCTCTGCTTAAAGACCTCCAAAGAAGGAGATTCCACCACACTCCTTGGCAGCAAATTCCACTGTCGAACAGCTCTTACTGTCAGGAAGTTCTTCCTAATGTTTAGGTGGAATCTTTTTTCTTGTAGTTTGGAGCCATTGCTCCGTGTCCACTTCTCTGGAGCAGCAGAAAACAACCTTTCTCCCTCCTCTATGTGACATCCTTTTATATATTTGAACATGGCTATCATATCACCCCTTAACCTCCTCTTTGCAAGAAAAAAGTTAAACGAGTGATGCTACCAGGCAGTAGCACTGGCAATATCTCTTGTCGTTGGGGATCCTGGGGAATTTGCATGCAGAGCGCCGCTCACTTCTCAAATGGAGGGGGCGGGCAGTAGGCCATTCCATCTTTGATGGAGCCCTATGGCACTTGCTACCTTGACCCTATTTTCTAAGGTAAGCCTTTTTCCCTTTGTGGGGGGATGAGATAGCAGATGTCATAGGAAAATGGACCCTTCAAAAAGTGTTTCTTTTGAACGTTTTTGTGCACTTAAAGTGAAGAATTAAAGGACGCAGTTGATTTTCAGGGAGGGCACCAGGCTGATCCCTCATCTTCAGCAGAGCAGCCATTATTTCTCTTCTTCTTTGCTCTCTACCACTTCCTTTCAGCAACCCGGCGGTTGCTGCTGTTTGCAAGCCTTTTCAGCCCCCTGTATCCCCCTGCTTGAGTGCTGCGAGGTATCTTTTCTGAAGGTTAGGCTGGAACCTTGCAAAATTGGTGCTTCAGCACTGAAGAGGGAAAGCCCACATCCTTCACAGAACTGAAATTAATGTAAAGGAAAGCTCACCCAAATGGGGAGAGGCTGTTGTCATTCATGTGTGTCGTGCTTGGTTTAAAAGATTAGACATATGCTTTCAGTCTTAAGTGTCACAATATTTAATTTAAACTCCTGTCACAGAAGAGGAGAGATGACTTTTAAAAGAGATTAAATAATCATTAGCAAAAAAAGTTTTAATTGATTCAGGCATTTTGGGAAAACGACACTACTATTGATGCCTTTGGCACCATACAGTAGGTTCCCATGAAACTTACACAATTATATTCCTCAGTTAGCAAATGCTGGCAAAATGCAACATCCCTGCAACAAAGTACTTCCTGAAGGAAGAGTATCTGCCCTCCACACAACACGTCTAATTGCCATGAGTCATGTGATTTGGATGAGGAGTCGGACATGCTTTGCATGGTACACACAAAGAAGATGTCTGCTGCCATAGGTGTATGAGGCAGCCGCTTCCCCCCGTACAGTGCAAGTCAGCACATCATTCCCCCATCTCACGATGACTCAGAAGCTCTTGGGACCAGAGTTTTCAAAGTGCACACATGCAATTCACACTTGTTAGATGCTTCAAGCAGCTTTTATCTCTTTAAAGGATATTGGAGAGCAGGGGATAAAAGCACCACAGTTGTTGCTAATACACACACACACACACTATTGCAGAAATGGGACAGAACAAATTTCATCAGAGGCATTAAGAGGGAGACTATCCCCTGCTACCCCCCATTATCTCCAATTTGGGGGGGGGCTTTGGAGAGCTCAGGGGAGCAACTCTACAAGTTCACAGCTGGAAATGGAAACCCCAATATATAAAATTAAAGTCTGTACAATTTCATAACAGCACATTTATGAACAACCTGAAAACAAAGATAGATGGAAAAAACCAACTGAACACTTTTCACATATGTGTTAAATATGTTTTGCAAATACTGCTGCAGATGAAAAGTAGATCCACTCTTTTAGAGGTTCACATAAACATTAATCACTCATGGTAGATGGGATTTCTTTTAAAAACAGCCCAAATTGATATTACATTTATAGTTAATAAGAATTCTCTGCAGAAGCCAGCATACCTATTATATCTTAAGCTACATTATTAGCTATTGTAATTAATTATTATCAGAACATTGCAAAAACCATAACTCATATCTTTCATTATATTTAATAATTTTTTTGCAGTCTAATCAAGCTATTGTCTTGTCTTTCTTCTCCTTCCCAAAATCCAAGGAAATGTGTCTACTTAGCCATTGCTGCAAAGTCCAACAGTTTACCAACCTATTCTTTAATTTCGGGTGGTGCTGATTATCTCTACGTTTTTGCAAACATATAAAGGACTAAAATATAAGAGTCTAGTACTTTATTATTCTGCCCTACAGAATTTCATAGAATAGCTTAGAATCCTTATCAAGTGATTTAAAAAATCCTCCATTATTTCTTTGACACCATTACACATTTCCACCATGTGGAAAACATCACTTATGATTGGGAAATGCTTTCAAATGTTTCTGCTTTAATTTTGCCTGGACTCACGCTTTTGTCTCCATTTCTCAGAGATTACTGTGGAAGGGATCCTCTGGTTAGCCTTCAGAGAGGTCAGGTGTCAGTTTTCTCTAGCAATGCTTAACAACCATCTATTAATATGACAGTGTGTATTTCTGCAAGTAATTCCATACTCTGTGTGTGTACTACACTTTCTTTCCAGAAGCCTGGCAAAAATGTTGCAGTGGGAGTTCCTCTTAATGGCATAATGACAATTATTCATCTGATGGTTGGTTGGCTTTAATTGTTTTCTATTTAGCATAATTTCCTTGATCTATGTACTGAGTATTACAGATATATTTCTGTCATTCAATGTACAGATAAGACACCTCAAACTTTAGGCATGACCACAAAGACTTCAAGGACTTCTCTGAACTGACAACCTGTTTGATGAAATGTAAGTTATCAGCACATTGTACCTGAGAATCACCATATAAGTGGGCTGTTTGTGTACATGAATGTTGTAAGTGTATATGTATTTCAGAAAATGTATGGATGCCAGCTGGCTGTGTCATGTTTGATCTTTTCTATTATTCTTTCTGCCTTAGGTGTAACCAATAATAGGAGGACAAGAAATGTCTATGTGTCATCACCACCAGAAGCATCCCTTGCCATCCCTTGAGGCATACAGCATGCGCTGCCCACCTGCTGAAAGATGCCCAACACCACCCACATATCATTATGGATGTGTGGGCCCAGAAAAAGGCAGACTGAGAAGAACACTAGCATGATGAGGTCCATCTGCCAGGAGTTCACCAACTGCATCAAACAACCATACAAAAGTACAAGGCTATGTGGACTGGACTTCTGAATGTTAGTGGAGCTATGCACGATTGAGGACAGGAGCTGAGGGGTCTAAGGAAAACACCAGTTAACTTTTGTGGGGGAGAACCCATGTAAGAAACTGCCACAACCACCACGAGGGAAATGGCTGGCGTTGACAAAGAGCCCATGCAGAGTGAGAGAGGGTCATGGATCAGTGCACCAGGGGTTGGTGCAGAACCTCCTGGACCACCATGTGTCAGGGCCAGGCGAGAGTCCCCTGGAACATGACAGAGGAGGAGAAGAGCAAGTGTGTGCATGGACACAGGCACTGATGTCAATGGCACTAGGGGGTGTCAAACAGGAGAGCTGCGTCACAAAAGCTACTTCCACTTGTATAGAGCACAATTGTTCACTGGCCTGTAACAATAAAGTTTATTGAAGGAAAAGGATTTGTCCTGTGTGGTGCACATTTCAGTGAAGTCATACTCCTAACGCTTGGCTAACAAAGAATTTGCGTATTGCTGGCACTGATGCAACTGGCTGCTCATGTGTTGGGCAAAACGTTGATCATCACGTCTACTAAATCCGCAGTACACAGCCACCCGCGTTTTCTCTCTGCAACACCCCATTGATTTTATATAACAACATGGGTCCCGACCCCAGCGTTCTTCACTTGCCTAAATACTTGTTGTTGTTGAGTCGTTTAGTCGTGTCCGACTCTTCGTGACCCCCTGGACCAGAGCACGCCAGGCACCCTGTCTTCCACTGTCTCCCGCAGTTTGGTCAAACTCATGCTGGTAGCTTCCAGAACACTATCCAACCGCTCGTCCTCTGTCGTCCCCTTCTCCTTGTGCCCTCCATCTTTCCCAACATCAGGGTCTTTTCCAGGGAGTCTTCTCTTCTCATGAGGTGACCAAAGTCTTGGAGCCTCAGCTTCATGATCTGTCCTTCCAGTGAGCACTCAGGGCTGATTTCCTTAAGAATGGAGAGTTTTGTTCTTCTTGCAGTCCATGGGACTCTCAAGAGTCTCCTCCAGCACCATAATTCAAAAGCATCCATTCTTTGGCGATCAGCCTTCTTTATGGTCCAGCTCTCACTTCCATACATCACTACTGGGAAAACCATGGCTTTAACTATACAGACCTAAATACACCACACACTTAAACACTACAACCTGTATCATGCTTCATGTTTCTAATAATATGATGCAACTCAAGATGCAAGATAGCACAAACTTTATTCCAGAACAATAATTCACAGAGCAGTGCTAACAAACTCATGCCGCTCATGGTTCTTTGAATCAAAGCCACTGTTCCTTCTACTCTTTCCTGTGAGACCAATATTGCCAACTAGTGGGTGTCATTTGATTAATCTCTTCTGTCTTTTATTTTCTTCATTTGAGATGTGTATGTGTTTGTGTTTAAGGAGACACTGGATAAACACCTGCCTGGAACAGTTTTGGAAAGCTAGTAAGTCCCTTCCAGCATGATTCTATCTGAGTTGCTATCACTGTTATCTCTCTTTTCCTTCACAGGATGAATACAAACCTGACAAAGAGCTTTCTGAAGTAGATCTAAAGAATGCCATCCGCATTCACCATGCCTTAGCCACAAAAGCCTCCGATTATAGCAAAAAATCCAATGTGCTGAAGCTGAAGACTGCAGACTGGAGAGTGTTCCTCTTCCAAGCGCCGTAAGTGTTCCAACAGAACCCATGAGGTCCTCCTCTTGTCCTTTCACTTGGCCAAGTGCAGATTGCCCAGCCATTCTCCACATCATGGGGGACGTTAGGAAAGTCCTCGTCTCAAGGGGGCTTATTCATAAGTACCTTGTCACGTTGTGTTTCTTATTAAAGACAGAATTAGAAAACAGGACATCACTGCTTAGTTGGCATTATAGCTCCTTATTACCTGAAGGAACATGTCTCTGTTTTACTGCAGAAGCTAAGCAGGTATGGCCTTGTAAGCTTCTGGGGAAACTGTGTAAGGTACTGAGTTCTTTGGAATAATAAGATATGGGTGTGATCTACTTCTTTCTCTCCCTTTCTCAAATATGCGTCTCCCACCCCACCCTCCAATAGTGAAAGATCTGACCACCTCCAAATAAGCCCCCCCCCCCATGTACTATTGGCTGTGGAAGGGCTCTCCTTGTTTTGCCTCCGTATTCTAAGACCCATGGCCAACTATTGTGCATACGGCTATGGCAATTGCCTTCAGAAGACGCAAGCAGTCTATATCCCTATTCTGAGGCCTCCTGCAGACATGGCTACTTAACTGGCACTAGCAACTGTCCACCAAGCATTCCACTAACCACGTAAACCAAGAGATGATTGATTTTGGATGAAGGTTCTTGTCTGGTTTACATCTCTATGACATGGTTAGATGAAAGAGGGGAGGGTTTAACCCCTTGGTGCAAAAACAGGGGTGACCGAGGGGAAAGCTTATGCCATTGTAAATGTGTTAATCTTTGAGATACCACAAGACTTTTGTGTGGCACCTTATTTCATGCCTTCCTTCTGGGGAGAAGGGGGCCCCCTATTTTGGAAACTGCACCTGGGCTTCCAACCCCCTTAATTTACCTTAAATTCACAAAGTGGATGCAGAGAAGACCCTCTTCCTGGTGGTCATGTAATGGATTCCCACAGGAAGCGGGATGACCAGAGAACCTCCTCTGCTACAATTAAAGTGGGTAGGCAGGTCTATATTGAATCAGGCATTCTTTCAGATAATCTGGTCCCAAACTGCTTGGATCTCAAGTCATTAGCAAAGGCTTCAATACACACCCAGCAGTTCAGAAAGGCTGCGTAGTGGGAAGAGAAATGTATTGAGTCTCCCTTCACTTTTATCATATTGGCATGTGTGTTCTCCGTCTCTATCCCACCCCACTTCTGATACACCCTGCCTCTCCTACTCTTGTGTGTAATGGTCCTCTTCCTTCAACCCTGCCTGGTCTCCATAGAAGCAAAGGAGAAATGCTGTCCTGGATTCTGAGAATAAACTTGGTGGCTGCCATTTTTTCTGCCCCTGCATTTCCAGCTGCTATTTGCTCCATGAAAAAATTCTGCCGTCCTCTCTTGCCATCTTCAACAACCAAGCTGTGTCAGGTAAAAGGAAAAAGGAAAAAGCGTGTGTATGTACATATATGGCAGAAAGCCACCCAACTGAGTGCTGAATGTATGCTTAAGTCTTCATCTTGGCCCATTTTTTATTAATTTCTTCACGACATTAGCACAGTCATTGAGGACCACACAAACTAATAGTGGTAGAATGAAGCAAGATTGCAATCTGGGATAAAACGAACTGCCTGCCCTCAGTCCTCGCCCTTCCTGACCTGTCTGCCACATTTGTCCACTCTTGTTAAAGGGAAGAGGCATGTGGCGTCATTCTTGCTTCCTCTCCAAGACCTCCAAAATGGCTCCCCCACAAGAGGGAGACAGGATCTTCCCACAGCTACCCTTTCACCCTTAGAGTGATGCCCTTGTGGCAACTTTGACATTAGGGTCACCTTGCTAGTGGTGATAGACCACCCATTACATTCCACCATGTTTGTTTATGTTATTTCTTTATTTAAATATTCATTCTAAATCCATATCTAATATTTCCAAAAATATTTCTGCAGCATTAAGGTGGCATACAATCAACACAATTAAAAATACAACACAACACGATCTAAAATGAGCAGAAGAAAGAATCCAGTTTGAGAGATCACCCAGAAACCAGCTAAGCCCATGGGCTTTGTTGAAATAAAAGTTCTTGCCTCACAGAGCAGGCCAGGTAGAACCCCTGGGGCAGAGAGGTCCATCTGATATGAACTCACTAACTGAACCCTTGCTGGTGGCAGGATATAGAAAAGCCTGGTGACAAACCATTCAGGGCTTCAAAGGTAACAACAGTCACTTTGAATTGTGCTGGAAATGGAGATATGAAGTCAATGTGGTCACATGATCCACTCAGTAGCACAATAAAAAATTTCAGCTGCAGTAGTTTGCATCTGGTCCTACTTCAAAGGCAGTTCCATGTGAGAATCCAATTGTAACTTTTTAACAAAGGCATGGTGTGACTCTGGCCAGGTCTGTTCCAACTATATGTCTCCAGAAAAAGTGCAAAGTCTGAATTCTGGTAGATCCCTTTGTATTTGTATACATGCTTATTTCTGAAGAACTTGACTCAGTCTCTCTTCTTCCTCACCTTCCAGGAGGAGCAGCTGCAGTCTCATGAGAATAAAATGAGGCAAGTTGCAGATGAGTTAACAGAGCATAAACTACACCCGGTAGTGAAAGGCCTCAAGTCCAAAGAGGCTGAAGAATATCGCCTGAAAGAGCATTACTTAATATTTGAGGTGAGGCTTTCCAGGTGACAAATGATCTGTGGGGCAAAGATAGGGTAAACCTGGAGAGAATGACTGGGGAAGCATGGGTGAGCTCATAATCTCTTTCTGTTTAAAGACTTTTAAGGAGCAGTCCAAACAGACAGCAGGAGGGAGGCAAATGAGTCACCATTTCCAGTGTCCTGCAGGGCTCATGACACCAGCGCTGCAGTAGAATTGCAGGGTCACATATACATTCCTAGGGACTTTCCATCATTCTACCCACTGGAAAAAATGCACCCTGTCAACTTACATAGTCTTCCCGCCGGTTTGGGGGTGTGTTGGAGGACTAGATAGGTCCCTGCCACACCCTTGTCAGGCTCTACAAATGTCTGAGCTCCAGCATCAGTGAAGCAGTGGGAACAGAAGGTTTTGCAGTGGTGGTGGTGGGGAAGCCACTTGGGCCAGATCTTCCTCTCTTAGGTCTGACTTCCTCTTTCCGCCCTCAGATGGGGCATGAGCAATAGCTTATGGTGCTTGGGATGCTCTCCCAGGGAACATATTTTTGTAGGGTCCTAAACATGGTTCCCTAGTGCAGAAATGACACACACAGAGCAAACCTCTAAGCATCTCTCTCTCTCTCTCTCTCTCTCTCTCTCTCTCTCTCTCTCGGCTTACAATATCTTCCCGGCAGTCAAAAGACTCAGTTCCCTGTGTAATTATCCTGATTAGACTTAATTGCACGTCTCCCAAGTAGCTTTATACCTGTAAAACACTATAAATAAGGTTCTTTGTTGATATGAGTATAGGATGTTTAGGAAGGTCCTCAAATTGTTGAGATAAACAAAGTTATTATCCACCTGAAGTGAGGCATTCAGGGCATAGCGCCTGCCCATGTGATTTCTGCACAATGCATGAGCTCAAGGTGTTATCCATTTTCAGTAGGTCTTCTGCTGAAGTTGTATTTTATTGGGTTTTCTGAACTTCTGCTGTTCTTTGTTTTTGGCTTGTCCAAAAGAGGTACACCTTATCTGTCCTCACAGAATTCATTGGTCAGGAGCCCAAGTGCATGTAATGATGCTTGAGGAATTAAGTATTTGTGCATTCCAAGATGAAGGGATCTGATCCACTCTTCCTGGACTAATCCTGGCATGGATCCAGACTTAGCTCCCTTTCAAAAGCTCAGTTCAAAAATGTGCCAAAATGTATTTCAAAATGCATATTTTGATAGAAAATATGCACATAAGAGTAAGTTCACTTCTAAAGTACACTAATGGAAGCTCAAGCTGGAAGACATTTTCCCCATCACTAGTCCTTCCATACTATCAAAGAAGCTAGCTTGCTGCTCCTGCTGCTGCATGTGTTGGAAAATGCACTGCAATTCCTCCTGTGCATGATGGGACATGCTGTGTCCTTGCTCTCAGGGAGTTGCTGTGGCAGAAACCAGGGCTGGTAGGTGTAAAAAGGAAGAAGAAAGGGGAACAGGGAAGAGAGAGAACTCTTAAACCACCTCCTAATTACTTAACTTTTTTTTTTAAAAAAAAAAATTAAATTTATGTGGATTTTTAAAGAAGTTTCCCAAAAATTATTCAGATAAATGTGGAATGGAGCAGATTTATATGTCAATTCATGTGATGTAATGAACCAGATTGGGGTCCTGTAGTTGCTCCCTTACTGACCGCTTACCCATCCTTGAAGCAAACACATCCTCCTGGTCACAAAGAGAAATCCCCAGCACTTCTCTCTCTATCTATTGTTCTGGTCATTTCTGACTTTCTCTCTCAGGCTTTTTGGTCTGTTTCATTGTCCTTCACAGAAAAGCCGCTATGAGACATACATCAATCTTCTGTGTGCGAAAATAAAGGCCGGGACAGATGATCTGGAAAAAATAGAAGCCAACCTCTTCACAATGGAAGCTGAAGACATTTCCTTGAGGAAGACCTACTCCAGCCCTTCCATTAGCCAAGGGCAGTTGCCTGTGGTAAACAGCAAAGCAGAGAAAGACCTGACAGACCAGAACACGTCAGGTAACCAATAGGTTAAAGTAACCAGAAAGTGGTATCTTGTCCTCCTCAACTGAAACTTATGAGCACAATAGTTTCTTGGGTGTGCATTAAGTACATAATGCAAATACTACAGCAGAAAGAATTCAAAGAAGCTTCTCTTCTGGTGCTTAAGTATTCCAGGATCATAGACTGTCTGCACTGGTTATCACTGTCGACATTTCCCTTTACTGTGCATGCAATAAATGGACAAGTTTTCCATACAAGGATTGGGATGTTCTTTTGCCAGCTGTGTTTCCTTGTAAACAGCTGGATTTTCCACTGAGCAACTGCTGCAGCGCTGTAGCAACATGGAGACACGACCAAATCTGTTCCTTTAACTACTTTAACTACTACCAGTGGTGCTGCCGTGCCACAGTCCTTACAGTATACAAGTCAAGAAATACTAGGACAGCAGATAAACAGAATCAATGGGCAGCATTTCTACAGGTAACTGGGTGAACAGTGTACATGTAAAATCAAATGCTATCACCAGAACTCAATGAGTGGCCCATGTATTGCAATAACTACATTATCTGCTCTACTGCCAAAATGTACGTACAGTTTTAAAACTTGGTGTCAAATATATAACCTTGTAAAGGTAAGAGTGCCCAAAACATGGACAGGAAGAAAATAACTTTGCTATACAGGGATCTTAGCAGTGCTAAGTAACGTTTTGAACATTTAGTAGCTTAATGGACCTTTCTTTTTCTCTTCTGTAACTGAATCCCGGCTGGCTGTGCTGCAGTGCAGGCTCTGCTCTTGCTGTGCACTCAGCCACCGTAAATAGGGAATTCTCTCTTGCTTCTTCTCCTGTGCCCCTTCCCTTCTGCTTCTGCTTCATGGGCATCCAGGCAACTGCAAGCTAAGCGACACGCGTGGGGAGGGTGGGGGACCGAGCTGCTCATAACAGATAGCTGTACATATTCCATTTTGCTGTAAGCATAAATATACTCGCTCAATGGGATGTTGTGCTTCTGTTCCTTTCTTGCTGTGGTAGAAGTGACTCCGCTGCGTTTTCAAGGCCTTCAGCACTTTATTTACTGATTGACTCATTTTCATCTTCTTTTCTAGACATGCTCACAGTTAATCAAGTTCCAGTTTTAAAGGATCTTGTGGCTGCTAATTACAGTAATTTACAGTTTCTATTTTTGCAGCTTTTTAAGATGAAGATAATAAAGAGATTTGTTTGGATTCTCACAGCTTTTGAGAATTTATAAATTATTGAGTTTCCATGTTTCGTACCACTGGGGAAGCCACCATCCTGTTTTGCCACCCCCTTTTTAAATCTCTTTGTTTTTGTACAGTTTGATAGTTTTATTTGAAATGATAAATTACAAATCATGTACAAATGATGATGAACCTGTTAATAAAATGGATTAATCCAAAGCTCTACCTGGTCCTCTTTCTGATGACTTTCAACAACTCAGCAGAAACGATACCCACACATATAGAGAGATTTTCCACAGTGGAGGAAACTGCACATTTATTTCTTTCGGTTGGGCTGAGGAACCCCAGCCCAGAAAGAGTCACCTGGATCGTTCCTTTCAGTTTAGCCTGCAAAGAGATGCGGATTGTTGAAACAGTTTTCTGGGTATTTCATCTCCACTTCAGAGTTTAGAAAGAACAACAGTCTGGTGCAAGTTACAAATATGTACAAGAACACTATCATATACCCTCCTCCCATAGTGGGTAATAAATGATTATTACTAATATTACTTAGGGTTAGGGTTGGGAAGACCCTCCAACTTTAGTTTTCTTACCCAAATTCTCAGGCTCCCAAGATAGCACAAACTCAGATGCCATCTGGTCATGACCTTGACCACTGAATTCCCACTTTTCCCTGACTACCATCACATGCACGTCCACATTTCTTCCTTCTTAGATTCTTTATTATTGTTGTTGTTGTTTAGTTGTTTAGGCGTGTCCAACTCTTCGTGACCCCATGGACCAGAGCATGCCAGGCACTCCTGTCCTCCACTGCCTCCCGCAGTTTTGTTGTTGTTGTTGTTGTTGTTGTAGTAGTAGTAGTAGTAATAATAATTTATACCCCAGCCATCTGGCTGGGCTTCCTCAGCCACTCTGGGTGGCTTCCAACAAAATATTAAAATACAGTAATGCATCAAACATCAAAAGCTTCCCTAAACAGGGCTGCCTTCAGATGTCTTCTAAAAGTCTGGTAGTTGTTTTTCTCCTTGACATCTGGTGGGAGGGCGTTCCACAGGGTGGGCGCCACCACCGAGAAGGCCCTCTGCCTGGTTCCCTGTAACTTGGCTTCTCACAGGAGGGAACCGCCAGAAGGCCCTCAGAGCTGGACCTCAGTGTCCGGGTAGAACAATGGGGGTGGAGACACTCCTTCAGGTATACTGGGCCGAGGCCATTTAGGGCTTTAAAGGTCAACACCAACACTTTGAATTGTGCTCGGAAACATTCTGGGAGCCAGTGTAGGTCTTTCAAGACCGGTGTTATGTGGTCTCGGCGGCCGCTCTCAGTCACCAGTCTAGCTGCCACATTCTGGATTAGTTGTAGTTTCTGGGTCACCTTCAAAGGTGCCCTGGACACAGACTTGACCTGCGCCTCCATGGACAGCTGCAAGTCCAAAATGCACCCACTTTTCCTACCCTCTCTTCCATCCTGGGAAAAAGGCGTGCTTTCTTGGTCTTGGCTAGCTGCAGGGCCCTGGAAAGTCATCTTACTGCAAGCCCTTTTCCCCAGACTTCCTGGCACCAAGGAAACTGGAGCTCCTTACACACCCACCTAGGCACCCACAAGTGTACACCTGCTGAGCCAGTGGGACAAGCCAATTACATTGCTCCCCCCAGAGCACCCAAAGGGGAAAAACCCACAATTGCAGGAACAAACAATTATCTGGGCATCTCACACATCATGTCAGAGATGTGAAAAGAGATAGAATGAAAATGTCTGATAGCCATTTAGGGGCTGTCTGGCTGAAGCTACAACCATGTGCACGTTTGCCCAAGAACTCTGCTAAGCTATTCACCCCCTTCCCTTCCCTTTATTCTGACGGAGGCACTAGGCTTCGTGAGAAATGGGAGGATGGAGGGAGAGTGGTAGAGGAAAAACAAGGAGTGGGGGGGGGGTTTACCTGAATTGCCCACCCCCTCATTGCTCATGAGACTTGGTGAGCTGTTAGTTATGTTCTCTCTATAAAAGGCAACTGCCATATCTAATGTGACTCCAACAAACTCAGAATGGATGATGAGGATGAAAAGCTGGGACTATTCAGGCCTTCCTCCCACAATGGCTAATGTCACAAGTAACAACAACAACAAAACTTGGCAAACATTCATAAACTGCCACCCCCCCCAAAAAAAACCAGGAAATACCATATTTTTCTGTGTATAAGATGTGCCCATGTGTAAGACAACCTCTATTTTTTGAGTCCCAAATTAGGAAATAAATATTTTGAACACTAAGCAGAACAACTTTGATATTTTATTAAATATTCAAAACACCTGTATATTTAGTACCATATATTTAAACATCAAACAGTGAGGCAAGCTGTGTAGTGGGGGCTGCCCCTGTGAGCTCAGTGTAACTCCACACTAGCTGCAGCTCCATCTCTCCCGCCTGTGTGTTGCACTTTTGTCTCAGTATTTACGGTATGTACCGTATTTATTCCACGAGCGCCGGCATATGCAAACGCTGATTGAGGAGCTGTGACTGCCAGAGCTGCCTGAGTGAGTGTGCTTAGGGAATGGGGGTCTGGGTAGCCAGGGGGCGGCTGAGGGAACCGGGTGGAAGGAACAATGTCTGGAGTGGGGGCTGCTGGGAGGGGAGTACCAGACCAGGGTTTGTTGTAAGGCCAATAGTGAGGGAAGGCTGGGGAGGGGGGGAGAATATGGATGATGGTATATATTTATTTGTTTATATATTTAATTGCAACATTCCGTGTATAAGACGACCCCCAATTTTAAACTTAAAAAATTTGGGGGAAAATATTTTCTTATACACGGAAAAATATGGTAGCTTACATTTTTTAAAAAAAGGTACCCCTGACCGTTAGGTCCAGTCGTGGCCGACTCTGGGGTTGTGGTGCTCATCTCGCTTTATTGACTGAAGGAGCCGGCGTACAGCTTCCGGGTCATGTGGCCAGCATGACTAAGCCAATTCTGGCAAACCAGAGCAGCGCACGGAAATGTCATTTACCTTCCCGCTGGAGTGGTACCTTTATCTACTTGCACTTTTGAACTGCTAGGTTGGCAAGAGCAAGGACCGAACAACGGGAGCTCACCCTGTTTCGAGGATTCAAACCGCCGACCTTCTGAACGGCAAGCCCTAGGCTCTGTGGTTTAGACCACAGCACCACCCGCGTCCCAAATTCAGACTCCATTGCGTTCCATGTTCCATGTTCCATGTTCATAGTGGAGACTGAGAGTCTCCTCTGTAGCCTGCAAATACTCAACTTCATCCCCCGCTAGCCACTGAAGTAATAGAATGTGTCCCAAACCCAGGCGCAAGGAGTCACATGGGGGCCATGTGACATCAGCAAAGGTTGCACTGCCTATTGGCAACTGCCCTCTGCCTCTCACACACACACCCTGCAAAAGCCCATGGAGTGAAATGGTGTCGTTGTGCAGCTCTTGGTAGACACATAATCTCAGAGCCTTGACTTCAAGCTCTGTGTTGGCCAAGAGAGTCCTGCATTGACCCTGGTCCAACTCTGTCCAACTCTGCAATTCTCTTATTCCATGAAATCCAAGCAGGTTTTTGGAGCAGCCTGCTTTCCTTCCAGGCTTCCCTTTGCCCTGTGCCACAATGTAGCCTTGTTCTAAGGCTGTTTTAGGAGCCATGCTCACCTGAGCCATTTCCCCTCAGGAGTGTGAGAGAGATTACTGGAGCCTGGCTAGACTCTGTATGCAATCATTTTTATTTCTGTATGTAATAATTGCTGGCTTCTTATTGTTGTGGGCATTCCTAAGTGTTTATTTGGTTTAATTGCACAAGCAATCTGCAAATGCTTGTTGTATCATAGCAAAGAAAAACGCTTACAAAGCTTTTGTGAAAACTAGACTCTTGGCAGTTATAAAAAAAAAAAATAAGGCAGTATGTTAAAGAAATCAGGCAGATGCAGATAAGAAATCCGTTTTATTAGGTAGGTGTAATAAAACCTATGTAGAAATGCATGAAAACATTAAAATAACTTTATGGGCTCTTTGGTGAATGAATCTGCATATGATGTTTCACGCAAAGGAAAGCAGAAGTCGCATAAAATCTCAATAAATCTAGAATAAACCCCAATGTACCTGTCCATCTTTTTAAAAAATGCCAAAAGGGGAATGGGATACCAAAAATGGCTATTAGGACTGCACCTGCTGCTAAAGGCTGCACCACTTCCATACTGTCCAACATTTCATAGATTTAAGAAAAGGCACTCTGTGCTCAGAGCAAGGAAGAGCACACACAAACAGACATTTTGCTGCTGGTGTATGCAGCACTAGTAAGCTGCTCAAAACAAAACTCATCTTTCAAACGATTAATTTCATGATGGATCTGGTTGTAGTTATGACAAAATAGCTGCCATTTCAACACACTCAGCAGTTCACTACGTCCAGAGACTTGTAGCCTGAAAAACTCATGATTTTCAGCACAGCCTCATCTGAGGTCAGCACCGGCTCCTGTGTCTTTTATCCAGTGTGAGCAACAAGGCTCCCTGTTGATGAAACCCAGTGGAGCTTCAATACCTTATTGGAGTCTAGACAGAACTGCATTTTATTGCAAAATCATGATTCAGAATGTGATTTGAGAATAGATTTTTGTAAGTTTTCTCCTGTTCAAAGGTTAAACCTACACCAGAAAAGGAAATATGGACTTCCTGAGGCTCATGACATCTCAGCTATCCAGACATCAATATACTTACCTGTATGACGTGGGCATTTGAACAATGACTTTCCATGTTTGAAGGTTGGAGGGAGTAGGGGTATTTATTTTCTTTTGTGGTTTAAGCTTATTGTTTGTAAAATATAAAAAGTGAGGCTATTCATTTTGCAAAACCCAATTTTTTTAAAAAAAGAACTGGCTGAACAACCAGTAAAATGGCAGGTGCATTCAAATCCTATGCTATTTTTTTCAGAGGAAATTTGCACAGGATTGCAGCATTAATGCAATTGCAATTTTATGCCAATTTGGGACAAATTATTGGTGTGTCAGAAGCAGGGATGGAGGGGAGATTCAATTTGGTACATGTCGGAAGTCTAAACCCTCAAATTCACACTTTCTGGAACAATATGTAAACTGAAATCCTTTGAAATTTGCACTTATCTGAATTTTGCAATGCAATTCTCCAACCAACTAATTTTTTTTTAAAAAAATGATATATTACAGGAAAGTGTACACAGAATTACTATTGTTGTTAAAATTAATATTTTCACTAACAAAGAAGACACATTTTATTAAGGGGAATTGCTTGCAAAAATGTGTACAACAGTCAAAATTGTGTATAAAATGTGTTTATTAGGAGAAATTCACACTAAAATGAAAATGTGTTTTTTTTAAAAAAAAATCACACATTCCTGCAAATTGTGGAGAACTGAATTCAGGATTTGAAAAATGAAAAACTGAGAGATCTGAAACTGATAGATCCTTCCATCCCGAGTCAGAATTGGCTTTGAGAGCCCAGGTCAGAGCAACTGGCTACTCACTGAAGGAAAGGGAGGTGATTAGGCCAGGTCTGTTATTGCAAATCAGAGAACTTTAGTCTAGATCCAATTGAGACCTCCTATAATGGCTCCCAGTCTTTCATTTTCTCTCTCACCACTGACTGTGAAATTGATTTTAGAATCTTGGTAGTCATTTCTTACTTTTATTTATAATATTAAAAAAGTTCAAGTGTTAAACAGTCAAGAGTTCTGACATTCAGACAATCCAGAGCAATTTTTTTGTTTTGTTTTTTACAATCATCTTTATGACAAATTAGCAGCGTTTCTATTGGACCCTGTTGTGGATGAGGAACAAAGGGTTTAAAGTACTTTATTGCTAAAAGTTAAAAGAAATACACTGGCAATTGTATTTTATTCTTCTCAGTCACAGCTTCTCCATGCATCCAATCTACAGTATCTGAAATGCAAAGGACATGCAGAAGTCATAAGAGAAAAAGAAAAGAGGCAGGCTAGGATGTAAACCAGAGGGCCCCACGAGGAACGGAAAGGAAAGAAGGGATCTCTCTCTGTCATGGGAGTTTTCTTGCCAGCTGTACAAAGAAGTTGTCTCAGAGCTGCTAGTGACACGATGGGATGCCGTGCGGCTTGCTAAAATATATAGATAGATGTTTTTAAGAAAGTCATTATGAAACGCTAGAACGTTACAATAACAACTGTCTTTACAAAACAGGGCACACTGATAGTGGCATTTATTTTGTTTCTTTCTGGGGGGGGGAGGTAGCGGCAAGAGCGAGCATGCTGGTGACGCTACTTGGGACAAGGAGGAGGAGGAGACAGCTAGTGCTCGGGGCGATGTACTTCAGGAGATTCTTAGCTCACTTTGGGCTTTTAAAATAGGTGCGCACACGTCATCAACAGCCCCTGAACTTTCCATGGTTGTTTTATGACCCAGCTGGCATCAGAATCTGGGCTGCACCTTTTTTGGCTCTGAAGAACAGACAGCAGATGCTCAGAGTCACTGATGAACAGCTAGCGCTTGTGCTCAGTAGTAGCAGGGCTGAAGCAGATCTCAGAATCGGCATTTCTTGAAGTAGTCCTATTTAACCACACTGCTTCGAAGTATTTAATTTGTTTAATTATCTGGTTTCCCCTTGCTCATGGATCTGTTTAGACTAAGCGATATATTGTAAGGGCTGCTGCCTCTGTGTGCTTTATTCACTTCCTACTTATCTTGTATTAAAAAACGTAATTACCAGTACATATTATTTTCCCTGAAAGGGAAAGGGACTTATGGAAACATTGACACATATGTTGTGTGTGTGTGTGTGTGTTGTGTGTGTGTGTGTGTGTGTGTGAGAGAGAGAGAGAGAGAGAGAGAGAGAGCACAAAAGAGAAAATGTATGTGTGCGCAACACTTTAAAAGCACTAGATTACCAACATCCAGATATCAAGCAATTTAAAAGGGTGTTTGTGTTCAAATGGAAAAGTGCTTATTAAAATATTCCATAACAAGTTGTCCTAAACATAAAGCTTATGATCTCAAGAATGCTTAAACGTAATTTTCATTGTGGACTCTGGCATTAGCGTACAGCAAAAGGCACCACGAATTTTGTTTTTTTAAATGATTTGTAAGTAGTCAAAAATTGGCCCATCTCTTTAATTTTTTTTGTTGATTTCTTCTTTTCTCAGAAGCTGTAAATCAAGATGTTACGTATAAATAGAGATTCCTTATAAAACGGTCTTTGCCATTAGCTATTATAAGACATCATTGCTAAAATGAAAATAAAACATTTCATATTTTTTCTTTTTTATATATAAAATAAAAATTTGTCTTTTCTGTTATTCCTCCCCGCTTCCTCAGTCCTGGTGTGTTCATGGGAGTGGGCATGAGGGAGAGTCGGTGTGGCCTCTAAGGTGGTGCTGAATCTTGGCGGGATCTGCTGTTATGTGTCACTTGGTTCCCTCCCTGCGTGTTGCATCTGTCGAAGGAATAGTAAGTCCTGCTATCGGCCAGGCGATAGAGAGGGGGTGAATCGGGGTCCATTGCCTCCGTGTTTCTCATACTTAAGAAAGGCGTGCTCTCGGCCACCAGCTCCTCATCAGATTCACTGTACGAGGCGCTGCTCACTGAAAAGGAGTCTCTCAGCATTTTGCCCCTGTGTGACAGGTGCCCATTCAGTTTCGATTTTCTCCACCGCCTGTTGTTGCTGCCCGTTCTCTTTGGCTGATCTAGCACAGAGATGTACTCATGTGTTGTCTCGTATTCGTCGTCCTCCGTGATGCGGAAGGGGCTGGAGGGCAAGCTCCCTGTGCTCTCGTTCAGGTAGCTCCTTCTTTGGTAGTAACTCTCATACCTTTGCATATCTTGGGAAGGGATCTGGTACCTTCGGAGCAATGGCTGCTGTTCCTCCACCTGGAAGCTAATGGATGCTGCAGGAGGCAGAGAGACTGCATGAGCTGAATTAGGAGAAGTGATCTCAAAGGTGGGCATGTGGGCTGATACGGAGCAATGGAAGTCAACCGGCGACAGGCGTGCTGGGGTGGTCAAGGCAGATACGTACCTAGAAGAAGAAACAACGGCATTGGGATCAAGCCGAAGGGTCACAATGAAGAGCCCCCCCCCCTTTAGCACAGAACTTTAAATCCAGGCTGAGTTAATGCTTACTAATAGCCCAACTTGCACAGAATTATTTTTTCTGTTTGTCTGTGTGTTTTGTTTACAATGAGATAGAAAGAGGTGGCAAGGAGACAGTCATCATCCGCGGGGCCTGAGAAGAATTACCACACCAACAGGAGCAAGGTGGGAATTGTTATGGGGTTTGGTCAAATGAACAATAAGGGGGGTATTTTTTCAGTTAGAGGCTGAGACCTTAACTTAGGAGCACAGATAAAACACACAGGAAACAAATGGGATCACTTCTTTACACGTGAAAAGAACAATTATGAGCTGAAGAAGTGTGCATGCACACGAAAGCTCATACCAAGAACTAACTTAGTTGGTCTTTAAGGTGCTACTGGAAGGAATTTTTTTATTTTGTTTTGACTATGGCAGACCAACACGGCTACCTATCTGTTACTATGAGCAAAACAGTTCAGTGATTTTTAAATTTTACAGTGCGAAGCAGATTAAGGCTGAAAGCCTGGACCCACTTGTGTTTGCAAGGGAAAACCCCAAAGTCAAGGTGAACAAGCAACAAATAACAATGGTATAATTCAATGCTTTTTCCTGGGGGGGGGGGCGCAGGGGTATGTATACCCCTAAACATTTTGTGAATCTTTATACTTCTGTCCATTTATTGTATTTATTTTCCCCAATTTGAACTATAAAATGGTGGTTTTCTTGAGTCAAAATGAGAGTACTCCTAAACATGTATCTGAAACAATGCAAGATGATCCTCCTAACAAGGAATATTTCAAAATCATGAGGACAAAACACTACATAACAAGCTCTGGGGAAAATGATAGTAAAATTATGTTCTTTATTTCCTCGAAGCATCTGCTGCCGCCTATTGTCAGAGATCAGACCCTTGTGATCACTCTTCCCAAGCAACTTGCACTTATGCTCAGACCAAGAAAATCAACCATTTCTACTTTCTCAGGTGAATTATGTTATTCTGCTGACCACTATCCGGTGCATTTAAAACCCGAACATGCCTCTCTCCTCTACTTAAATGTCCCTTCCTATTATCGTAGCCTCTTTATCCCATGAGGTGGATTGCTATGCGAGTTTATTGAAAGTACGGTAGGTTCTCTAGGTTTTACTCAAGTGTGCACATCATTGCAGTTTAATCCTCAACATTGTTTCTGTCGGATGTGGATTAGCCACAACGTAGTTCATTATAGCAGCATGTTCTCTAGCATTTTCGAGGAGACAACTGAAGAAAGTAATTGGTGCCTGGCTGTTGCTGTCATGGGTTCAGTTTCCAGTTCTGTGTGAGCCTAAGATGGAAGTCAAGTGGCAGAATTGGAGGAAATGGGAAAGAGATCAGTGAGGAAGATGTGTTAAGAGTCAAAGAACTAAGCACATGGCAAGCTCCTGGTTTGGGCCAGGCTTTGATCACAGTGGTGCTTTACAGCATGCAAACCACTTCACCTAGATTATATGGTCGTAATTCTGCAACAGTAGCAGACCTGCAATGCAAGTCAGTGCTGTTTTCCCCAGGTTGCATATGGTGAGGCTAGAGCAATTAGCTTGATTACAGCTATCTAGTGGATTTATGGCAAATTTTAACCATGGGCCTCCTAATCCAGACTCTCAGGGCTCATTCACATTTACCTTTTGCGCCACACTTTCTAGGCACAGGTCTTCACTTTCCCGGTCTATGGCCAAGTGTTGTTGTCCTCGTCATCCCACTGCTTTCCCTAGGAAAATCTGCTCTTTATTGCTGAATCAGAACAAATGGCAATTCAAATTTTCTGCAGAATGCCATTTACTCAATTAAGCAGCAAGGTTTTTGCAGGGAAAGCAGTGGGGCAAACAAACAAAACTGTCGGACACAGACCTGGAAAGCCCAGACCTAGAAATGCAGAGCAAAAGTAAGTGTGGACGAGCCCTTAGCCATTATGCTACATGGCCTTTTAGTGTGTGTGTGTGTGTGTGTGTGTGTGTGTGTGTGTGTGTGTTGCAAAACAAAAAACCCTTTAACTCAGCTTATTCATCTTGACTCTGGAATTGATGCTCAAAGCTCTCACCATCCCTCCTCCTTCTCTCTCACTGTTTCATGAGAGAGACTGGACATTGTGTGAGGGGGGACTTTTCTCTGCTTTTCAGGTCTGTGAAACACCATCCATATTGACAAGCAAGTGGGAGCAGCAAGCGAGAATAACAGCAGAAAACGAGACCTCTCACTATGTGGCGAGTCTCGAAGGGAATCCACGGAGTCTCTGTATTGCATCATGGGCCTCCTTTGCTCCTCACTGGCGTAGGCAGCCTCCCTCCGAGCGCGAGCCTCCACGCAGGCAGGGCTGTTGCATTTGCTGGTCCCCACTGAAGACAGCATAATCCCAGACTGACAGTCCGAAGTCAGGCTTTCTGTCTGCTCCAAGCTCCAAGTGTGGCTCCCATGTCTGCAGATCAAAGAGAGCAAGTGACTTTGGGTCTCTCCCAGCAGCCTCATACTGCATGGATCCACACAAATTACTTAGCAGGCTTGACTTGTGAGAGAATAAAATGGGCTAATCCCATGTATGCAGCTCTAAGCTTCTTAGAGAAAGAGGGTGGGGTAGAAAGGAGGCTGGTAATGAATGCAGCCGCAGCTGTACCCTGTTTCTACTTATACATGGGCATGCAGGGGTTAAGAGCACAGAGTTCCACGTGGAGCATTTTCTTTGGGACCCACCTCATCCCTTCCACCGCTCCTTCTGGCTGCTCAAACCCGCTCAGAGCTGGACAGAAACACTCAAAGGGGCACAACTGATTTTGAGAGCCAGGCTGCTCACCCCTTCCTCACTGCCTGTCTCTAGAAAGATAAGAGGACCCTGCTAGCATGAGGGAGGTGAGATCTAAAAGCAAAATGTCACAGGCACAAGCAAAAGCAAAAGTCAATTACTGAAACTAAACTGTTGCAAATGAGGCCACAGGCCTGCAAGGAACATTTCCATCATGCCATTAACCGAAGGGCTTTTCTGCACTCCCAGATGTCTGCATATGCACAGATCACTATGCAGGTAAGTTGAGACAAAACTGAGTTTTGAAGCTGGTGTGTGAAGTACCTTTGCCTTGAATTCGGAGTCCCTGTGGAGCACGGGTGGGATGGTGAACAGGAATGGCTCCCTGAAAAAGTGGTCTCCGTTTCCCTTCGTATGACATGCTCAGTAGCAGGAACGTTTTTCGACATATACTGGGCGGAAAGTCACAAATTATCTGACATCAATTTTAAGCTGAAAACATTGTTTTATTTATAGGCTTGTTATAAACCATACTACATTATGCTTCCATTTACAGAGGATAAGAATTAGGCCAGCCAATTCAGATCGCCCTAAATATGCTTGACTTTTGTTCTTCAATTTCAGAACCTCCAAAACAATTAGCCTGCCTGGAAGTGCTGCTTATGATTGCTTTTAAAAGCTTATGACCTTGTGATGCTAATCTCTGGGCTGGCATCTCCCCAGCAGCAAAGCACAGAACACTAAAGATGCAGAGCAACACATATCACCGGAGGAGACAACCTGCATATAAGAGCAATAGTTGTATCACCTGAGCAAAAAACCAATCTCTTTAGAGACGTTTAAGTCTTGCCAAAATACTAAGCAAGTGAGGAATGAAACCCCTTTCCACACACCAAATAGCACCAACTGAAATGCCCAGATGCTCATCTCAGACTACCCAAATAAAGCTAACACTTATTATCATAAAAAAAATTCCTTCCAGTAGCACCTTAAAGACCAACTAAGTTAGTTCTTGGTATGAGCTTTCGTGTGCATGCACACTTCTTCAGATACACTGAAACAGAAGTTTCCAGACCCTTCTATATAGTGAGAAGGTGGGGAGGGGTATTACTCAGAAGGGTGGTGGGAATGGGTGATTGGCAGATAGCTGTGATGAGCCTGTTGACGACTCTTAACGACTGCAATAGGTCTTACAGGAAAAAGCAAGGGGTGAGAAGGTGAAAAATGGCTTTGTCATGTATAATGAGATAAGAATCCAAGGTCTTTGTTCAGACCAGGACTCTCCATGGTTTTAAGTTTGGTGATAAGTTGCAATTCAGCAGCTTCTCTTTCCAGTCTATTTCTGAAATTCCTTTGTAGTAAAACAGCTACTTTGAGATCTTGTATAGAATGTCCTGGGAGATTGAAGTGTTCTCCTACTGGTTTCTCTGTCTTGTGATTCCTGATGTCTGATTTATGTCCGTTTATTCTTTGGCGTAAGGTCTGGCCTGTTTGTCCAATAAACGGACATAAATCAGACATCAGGAATCACAAGACAGAGAAACCAGTAGGAGAACACTTCAATCTCCCAGGACATTCTATACAAGATCTCAAAGTAGCTGTTTTACTACAAAGGAATTTCAGAAATAGACTGGAAAGAGAAGCTGCTGAATTGCAACTTATCACCAAACTTAAAACCATGGAGAGTCCTGGTCTGAACAAAGACCTTGGATTCTTATCTCATTATACATGACAAAGCCATTTTTCACCTTCTCACCCCTTGCTTTTTCCTGTAAGACCTATTGCAGTCGTTAAGAGTCGTCAACAGGCTCATCACAGCTATCTGCCAATCACCCATTCCCACCACCCTTCTGAGTAATACCCCTCCCCACCTTCTCACTATATAGAAGGGTCTGGAAACTTCTGTTTCAGTGTATCTGAAGAAGTGTGCATGCACACGAAAGCTCATACCAAGAACTAACTTAGTTGGTCTTTAAGGTGCTACTGGAAGGAATTTTTTTTGTTTTGACTATGGCAGACCAACACGGCTACCTATCTGTAACTGGAACTTATTATCATGTTTAATTCCTACCCAGCCTTTAAGCCCAGGACAGGGTTGCATATGACAAAAAGCAGTAAGGTGAACTTGCAATTTTAAAAAGAAACAACTATAATAGCAAACCGGAATCCTCCAATTAATTGAACCAAAGGTGAGGGCTGCTGCATGACAAAGGCCCTCCCCTGTTATCCTTGCTGGAAGGCATTGCAAGGCATTGGTGGGGGCAGCCTGAAGACACGCCGTGGCTGTCAAAGTGGGCAGCACAAAGGATGGAAGGATCTGCAAATTTCAGTGATCTCCGTATCTCATTTTTTCCAATCTTAAATTCAGTTATCCACATTTCCACAGCAATGGCCCTCCATTGCTGTGGAAAAGAGGAGGGAGAAAGGTTGTTTTCTGCTGCTCCAGAGAAGCGGACACAGAGCAATGGCTCCAAACTACAAGAAAAAAGATTCCACCTAAACATATGGCTTGACAACCATATGTCATAGAATCATAGAATCATAGAGTTGGAAGAGACCACAAGGGCCCTTGAGTCCAACCCCCTGCCAAGCAGGAAACACCATCAGAGCACTCCTGACATATGGTTGTCAAGCCCCTGCTTAAAGACCTCCAAAGAAGGAGACTCCACCACACTCCTTGGCAGCAAATTCCACTGTCAAACAGCTCTTACTGTCAGGAAGTTCTTCCTAATGTTTAGGTGGAATCTTCTTTCTTGTAGTTTGGAGCCATTGCTCTGTGTCTGCTTCTCTGGAGCAGCAGAAAACAACCTTTCTCCCTCCTCTATGTGACATCCTTTTGTATATTTGAACATGGCTATCATATTTGTATTGTGATGCTCAGCTAGAGCCCACAGATTTGGGTAGAGGCTCCATCCGCTAATGTTTTGCTGCCAACAGAGAGGCACATCCTCATCCCAAACTATTAATTGCTGCACTCAACAGGGCGCATGCAGGTGGATTGGGGCAAATATGTTTTTTGTTACTCATATAAAAAAGAAATGGAGAAATGAACACAGATATTTTCTTGTTGTGTATAATGATTATGAACTACTAGGGGCTGTACACATGCTCACCTTGGTTGCCTACACTGCCAACCCACCATCTCTTGCCAAACTCCCTCCAGCTCTTGCCAAACTCCCACTCTAGACCTTGTGCTCTGATGGTGTTTCCTGCTTGGCAGGGGGTTGGACTCGATGGCCCTTGTGGTCTCTTACAACTCTATGATTCTATGATTCTATTCAGCATTTTTGTGTGAATTTCTCCAAACCGACTTTTAAAAATGCGGTTTTACATAATGCACACACTTTTGCAAGCGCTTTGTCCTAATACGATGCATTTTTATGTTATTTCCACTAACAGGCTCCTTTCTTAATGCAAACCTTACTGTGAATATATGCATATTTGTAAACACTGTTTGATTGGAGAAATACATCACAAAATTCAGTTAATTGCCAATTTTGAAGGAAGGTTCTGTGTTTTGGTTCTCAGATTGTTCTAGAAAGTGTGAATTTGATGGATCCGCCTCTAAATGCAATGCAAGTTCTCCCCCATCCCTGGGAAACACACCAGGTGTGTTTGTAGACCATCTGGGCTGCTGCTTGCCCACTCGGCTGCTATGCACCTGCAGGGACTTGAAGTAGCAGCCTCTGTGCCTTTGTGTCTCAGTGTCCTTTTCCCCCTTCCTCACATACAGCAGCTCTCAGTGCAGCAGCTGGGAGCCCCACCAATAAACTACTACATGAACTGCCTCTGGAAAAGCCAAGGGAAGGAACAAGAGGGAGAAAGTGAGGAAGGGAAATAGAAATAGAACGGGGGGGGGGGGAGCAGGAGGAGGAGGAAATGACCATTTGCCCCTCTGCCCTTGATCTATCCCCTCCCCCATTGCCATTTCAGAGGTTCCCACACCCTGATTTTTTTTTTAAAAAAGCTACTTACATCAGCCATCTGAATTTCCTCAGGGTCCAGCCGGGGGTGACTAGGGCCATTTGCAAGGTTTCTGTTCTGATGGGCTGGACACATATTTTGCCGCAAATGGTTATGCATTTGATTTCTCTGTTTTCTAAAGAGTTAAACAGATTAATACATTTTACTGACGCTTGCCTTCATCCTGAAAAGATATTCAGTTATGATTAGGGGAATAAAATGACGAAATGTTCTTTGAGGATTGGAAACCTTTTGTAGAATATCTAAAGAACTATTGTAATTGCATGAAAATGCCAGTAGGATTTGAAATATGAGCAACTGTAGAAAGACATTAATGCCAATAACGTAGGATGTATATATGGAGCGTTATAAGTTAAAATATACAGCATTAAAAGATAAACATAGAACATCGTGGTGGGAGGGATGGGAAGTCAATGGAAAAATTAAACGTATTGTTGATGGCAAAGTATGTAAACCTTTGAAAATGAAATCAACATTAAAAAAAATAAATTGGGAAATACAAAGCTTGACAATGGTCAGCTCTTTTTACTGCATCCTCGTGCCAAGAAAGACAGGGTGCCGGCTGGACAAAAGGATGGAATGAGAGAATTTTGGCTTGCGTTCAATCTTTGCAGTTTGCACATGGGAACTTTATCAGATTAGATAAGCCACTGGAGATGCATGAAGAGAACAGTAGTACAGTTACTTCAGCTGGGAATTGTTCTTAGCACTACTCTCCTGCCTTGTTGTTCTCTTTAGACTAAGGCATGGTATTCAATGTGTGCATTGATGTATTGAGAGAGGGAGCCAATTGGCATACATATGGTTTCAGTGTCTCTATGTGGGGTTTTTTGTTTGGTTGTAAATCACTTTGGGTTGCCTTGAGCAAGATAAAGCAGATGAAAAAATAGTAATAATTAGTAAATAATAATAACAACCACTACTACTACTACTACTACTACTACTACTACTACACTTCAGTAAACTTTCACTATTACTGTTCTGGTTTGCACCACTTTATCAGTTTTTTTGTTTTGTTTTCTTTAAAGATTTTCTAATTCACACTTCAACAGCTTTTTGCCTATATTTCTAAAATTGTTAACAATGTAAATTACCATGGGCTCCCGAGGGTATCAGAGTAGCAGCACTGGTGCTGATCCCTGAGGAATGGAAGTGGAGCAAGGTGGCAATGAGGTGGGGAGAGCTCCCAGTGGGTGGAAGCATTCACCCACTTGTGGGACCAACAACAAGAACCCAGAGCTCCCATGACCTCACTTCTGCCTCACTCGGCCCCATGCCTTTCCTGGCAAGTGGACACTGCTCTAGCCTCCTCCCATGTAGCTATGCTGCTGGGTGACACTAGCAGCTGTCCGTCTGAAAGCACTCTGGAACTGCATGTTACATCAGTTGCTGAAAACAGTAGACCCATTCCCTTCCTTTTCCACCCTAAAGCTTAGTAAGGTTGCATATAGGTGTAAATAAAACCCTATGTGTCCAGTGAAACTGACCCTTGGGTAAGTGCTGGAATCCCTGCAGTGACGCCACTCAGAGCTCAGGTTACACACAACAGTATTTTAGGCTGGTAACAACTGGAACTTTAAGAACGGCATAAACTGTCCATGCATTATAAAAGCTCTCTTTACTATTAAGAAATGTCACTCACTTGGTTTTACAGTAGGCTACCACACACACTATTCCCACAACAAGCAATGCAACACAAATCCCAGTTATGGTCAGAACTCTCTTCTGATACAGCTCCTCAGCTTCTGCAAATGACATAAAAACAATGAGCAGTTAAAAACATATCAGTTTAAAAATGTGAATTCTGAATATACCAACCCTCTCACTAGGAGATTGGAACCCAATGGGCTCTTTTCCTGATTTATACACTAAAATCTGTACCCCCAGCCCAACATTAGGTGTAGATATTCTACTTCTCTCCAAACCACTGCTTTTACTATTTCCTGTCCATGTGAATCAAATCAAACAAAAAACAATTCACACTGGGTTCCTTTTTCTTTCCAAGACATCTCTTCCATGTTTTCTAATAATCCCACAAACCTACTTCTTTTTTGAACAACTATTTGTAGAATACCCGATGCATGACAGCATTCAAGCAAGAGCATAGCAGTTCTTCCATATCACAGAGTGTTCATATGTTCATAGAGTGGTCATGTGTCCTACTTTACAAAGTGGTCTTGCATTTGAAGAACCTCTCTATTTGAAGGGCTATCTGGTCCAAGTCTGGTTTAAAGATAAACAACCCTGAGAAGAGAAAGGAGGGGCCTTGAAGTTGCCCATCAACGCTTAGCACCTGAACAGCAGAGTAAGCAGGCATTCAGATCACATGGTCATCCTTCCCCACTATGATGAAATGTATTGCAGTTGTTTAAATTATGTAATTATGTCTACATAAAATAATAAATATAACACATAAAACAATATACACATTGTATATATATATATTGATCTACTTTGTTTCTTTTCTCTTTTTTGGCACTGTCAGTAGTGTCTTTTCATACGCACAAATGTCCTTCAATACTGCAGAAAATTCATGTTGACCCACAGTGAAAACACTTGCTGAGTTTCATTTTTTGTTGGTAAAGTGGCCAAAGGAAATATATATCTACATACACTTTGCTCTGAGCCCTGTATTACAGCCCAACATCTCTTAACTCTGGTAGCATTTACATGTCACAGAACGCACACAACTAACCAGAACACAGTGGAAGAGAAACTGAACCACTGTGTATCTTTTGGCTACTGGAGCCTCTAAGAACAGCAGAGGAGTAGGAGAGCATCCAGGACTCGGCTACATTGGTAAAGAATAAGCAATTTATATGTGTTGTATATGCAATATAACATTGTGGAGTGCCATTTTTCTCTACCAGATTTCCCTGTTTAAATTTACAACGCGTTTAACTGAAATGCTTCTTTGATGTGTCTAGACCCAAGCCTCTCTGCTATCAGAAGCTGTGCAGATGAACCAATGGTTGGAAGTGATTACTTGCTGAGGAGAAATGGGTTGTCAGCAGGGAAGACAGGGAGGGCAATTGCCCACCCCACCCCCCTGAATAATCTCCAGTTTCTCAGCTTTCTTTTCCTTTTTTAAAAAGTATGTCTCTAGCACTTGAGGGACACGAGATATGAGACACTATTTGCAGGCACTATGCTCGCCCATTGGTTTTTATGACAGACTAGCCTGCTCCTGCGTTTCAGTACTTCAATGCATGAAGTGTCAGCAATAACTGACTTTTAGGAAAGAAGATCTAGCCAATCAGACAAAGAGAAGGTTTGAATGAAACATGAATTATATAGTCTCCAAAACAGGAACATCTTGGTTTGTTCTTAAGATTTTTCTGATAGTCTTTAATGGTGGAGAAGCAATTGCTGCCCCACAGAAAGCAATTCTGCTATCCAGAATTGTAGCGTTGCTGTGGTTGAGGTGTAGTAGCTCAAAGACAAAGGCAGCAACAAAGATCTCATCTTATTTTATACAAAAATTATTTTTCTGAGTTAGTAAACATTAAAAAAATTACTGGGCCAATGAAAAAAAGCCATCATTATTATGCTCATATTGCAGAGGGTAGGACCGATGCTGATAAAGCATGGGTTATGTCGACCCTGCAAAGTAACTCAGTGTTAATATACACATTTTGCTGGGCGGAGGCAGGCTTAGAGTAGCATATGGCCACCATGAAGGTGTAGCCCAGTGTTGTGAGCCTGTCAAGTCAATTGGAGCAGAAGTGCACCTGGTTAAAGGCTGGGAGAGGGAAGGAAACCAGGGAAGGAATGGGGGGCTACAACTGTGAGTGAACAGGTGGTGTTTGGATGCAGGTTCACCCACTGAGAAACAACAGAGAAGCAAACCTGGAATATAATTTTCTTAGAGGCCAGGTCTAGCAATGTCTCACATCCACTCAGTCACCAAATTTCCTAGAAATGGTAGATCTGGTCTCTAATGCCAGTCATGTTTGTTTGTTTGTTTGTTTGTTTGGCGTATCTGCCTCCATGTTGTCTGAAATGAGGTTCTTCAACAACTGTGTCTCTCTCACTGGGGTGTTTTATACGAGAGTAGAGTGCCAACGGCTTGCTTGTTGCAGCTCTTCCACCAGCTGAAGTGTTGGCTTAGCATCTCTCATACCTATTTGTCTCCCATCCTTTCCCAATCAATCCAGTCCCAGCCTTCCACAAAATAACCAGTTGTTTTCCCTGCTACCCCAAATTTTGGCCCTAGTTTTTAAGGTTAGGTTTGCATTTTATTTACAGCTGTGTTCTGCTTTCTGTATTAATACTTAGTCTTCTGTGTTTGTGTCTAAGTCTTGTGACTTCATTGTACACAGTCCAATACATTGTACACAGTCAGTGAACAAGCAGCACACATACAGGGCAATATTACATACATCAGTGCAGTACAGTCTTAATAACATTAGTTTCTTTTGGGGGGGGGGATACAAACTTAAACACAAGCAGAAAACTGACTGTCTGAAATTTGGCAAGGCTAATCCTCTCTTGGGAGGCTACCATGTCTCCCAATATCATACATCTACGTGAAAAAAACAAAAAAGTAATGGCCATTTTGATTTCAGAGTTTAAGTGAACATGAACACAAGGTTTTGATTTCCAGTCCCAGATCAGGTTGCACTGGGCTCAGATTAATCCAAAATTAATCAGGGCTGGATCCAGATCACCAAATCAGGCCCTGAATTGGATGGGGGTCAGGCTTACACAGCCCAGTGTGAATGGAGTGAGAGACTGAATAGTCTCCCTGGGAATGGAGGGCCTGAGTAAGGAATGACTGCAGATAAGGCTATATAAATTATAAAAATCCATGAAGGCATGGTTCGTAGTCTGCGCCAAATAATTCTCAAGTTACACTTGTTAGGTACACATGCATAATATTAAATTACAATTTCATAAAAGGGAGAAGATTATGACCTAGAAAATGATCCCCTCCCAAACCAAAGTTTTGTAATGAAGTACATTAGCCCTTCACTATAGGCAGTAATCACATATTTTAGGTATATGGAATATTTTGGTTTATATAGAATTAGAAACAGATACACACACACACACTTTTGTCTTTTTGTATATGCATACATACTTTCTAATTTAAGGCAGTTACCTTGTCTGGCATGAAAAGCTCTGTCTGAAGGCCTAATCAAATCTTATGGGCAAACAAGTGCCACAAAACTCTCATGGCTGCTTTTGTTGCAGAAAAGCTGCTTTAGGAAGTGACAACTTAGAGCACAGAAGCAGGAGGAGGGAGGACTGCTTAATCCTTTCACCACTCACTGAAAATGATCCCTTTGTGTGTGGGGGTGGTTGTTTTGAGGGGGGTTTTGCAACCAAACCAGCAGCTGAAGTTTGTTGCACATACCTGTGCATAAATTTTTATCAGGCCCTTATTTTAGAGTCTTACAAATCAATTCAATTCTTTCACATCCTTAGAGTAACTTTTCAGCCCATATGAATTCTACTTCACTTTTAAAACTATTTCACAAAAAGTGGTATGAACTAACAAGGAGGCTAATGTGGGGGGAGGGTCACTGCCCATGAACTTCTGATTTATTCCTCAATAAGAGTCTGAGCTCCTCTATTTGAACACAGCTATAGAAATAAAGGAGTAATGCACTTTAAAGTATGACAGGTAAGCTTTTGCTGTGCTGTGAAATTTGAACCAATAAATGAAATAACATGCCCTAAAAGCATAGCTGTCAACTGAAGGACTGTCAGCAGCTCGTAATGGTATCTGGTTAACTTTCATATTTGAAAATAAGGGATCAGCAGCCTCGAAAACAAGGGATCAGCAGCCTCACCTGTCCCAGGGACAGTCTACGGGATATCTAACAATCCGGGATAGCAGCGGGAAGCAGCGGGAAACTGGAATAAGGGAATTTCCCGCAAAAAAAAAGGGAAGGTTGACAGCTATGCCTAAAAGGTATGCTACAGTGCAATCAGGCAGCAATCCAAACACACCCTGTTTACTTCAGTAGGTTTACTTTGGAGTAGGCATGCATAGGATTGCAGTCTAAATGTTGCAGGCAGCAAGAATGGAGCATTTATACCTATTCTCACCTTTTACTTACTCATGTTCACTTGTTTCACTTCTTTCACCATTCATTTAAGAATAGCAATCAAACGTATTATGAGTTCTGTGCCTTCTGTGGCGGTGCATATAGCAAATGTTCAGATGAATTCATTCTTTTCGTTTTTCATTTTGTCCTACTTTTAACATTTGTGATGCAATGGGAATTTGCTGGTGCAGCTGATGTACCACGGCTGCACTGGCAAACCACTGCTGTGCTCTGTGTCCCTCTGTTGATGCTTGCCATCCAACATATTTTGCAAGCCAACACATGTCTTAAGAATGGGCTATCAGTAATCCTGCAAGGGATTAAGAAGCTTAGAATGCAGCATTATCACCAATGCAGGGATCTTGTGTAGAAGAGATTGTTCTCTGTGAAGTGGTGGTTTCATTTTACTTTTGGGCTTGCTGGCATCTGCAAAACTGACCGGGTGTTCTACATAACTCCTCCCTTTAGGATTTAGCAAAAAAAACCACACACACACACACACACAAAAATAGTCATCCAACCAAGTAGAGGTGCTGGATGGGTCAGGATCTGGCCTTTACTCAGAAAGGAAGGCACCAAAACCAGAGATTCTTATCACCTGTCACTGCTGGCATCTACTGCCTGACAAATGGTGAAAGAAAAACTAAGATGTCCTAAGCAATTTACAGCTTAAATTCCATTCCAAAAAGTGGGTATCAAAACTAGCCTTAAAAAGAGTGTTTTCAAATATCAGGCTTAAAGCGCTTTTTAGCCTCTCTCCTGCTATTCATTCTGATGCCAGAGAACTGAAGGGCACTGTAGACTTCACTTTCAGCCTCAGGTGTGAATATACCTGCGGATTCTATGGCTTGACCCTTGTGTTACCTTTCCAGTATATAAGCACTCAGGGGGTTTATACTTTGGCTGTCAGAATTTGCAGGCACACATTAGGCCCTCAAACCCACACCTTGCTTTTCAAAATGGGAATGTGCTATTATAAATCTAGCTCAAAGCGGCTTAAATGGGCAAATCCCACTGACTATCAGTAAGATGAGAAGCCTTTTTCTCACATGAGATGTTAGAGTATCTCTCTATACTCAGGACATGCAAAGCTGGAAACAGGGAAAGCAAGTGCCTTTTCACCAGTTTGTACATGCCAGTTCCCAAACCCTTCCTCTCTGCCTGGCTTGTGATCGGAAAAGATCTTTGCTACAAAGAAGAGCTGTAGGTGGAATAATTATTAGCCATAGAGTATCATCAGAGTTTCCTTTTGAATGTTGGGGGGGGGGGGGGGCTGTGTCACCGCAACTGACCTCTCTCCAGCTGAGTTCCTGCTGAAAACCAGGATGGGAAGGGCCAAGGTGGCAGAGAGGTTGGTGCAGTGCATATGCGCTGCTGGAGCCAATCCATTGCTTCTGTCATGGTGTTTGTACCACGTTGGCCTCACCCTGCCTGCTTGCCATCCCTGAATGCAGCAGCGACTCAGCCAGAGAGAGGTCAGGTGAGTAGTGCCACCTTCAGCTACTGATTTCTTATACCAATACAGTGGCACCTTGGTTTAAGAACAGCTTAGTTTATGAACAACTTGGATGCTGCAATGCTGCAGTGCAATGCTGCAAACCTGGAAGTAGGTGTTTTGGTTTGTGACCTTTGCCTTGGAAGCAGAACATGTTCCGCTTCCTGTTGAGTGTGTTCCATTTGTAAATTGAGTCCCCCGCTGCAATGGGAAAACATGCCTTGATTTAAGAACGCTTTGGTTTAAGAACGGACTTCCGGAACAGATTAAGTTCATAAACCAAGGTACTGCTGTACCCCTTTTTTTGTGATATGTGAACTGCTTAGAGATTTCTGCTGAAATATGAAGTGGTCTATAAATTAACTAGCTAACTAAATATATCTGGCGGGGGGGATCCAATTCTCTTGAAGAGTATACAGGCCACTCCCACATTTTAATTTGAAATCTCAGCAAGGGCCCTGGCAGCTGAGCCACATCTAAAGTTTCAACACTTTGCAATATTAGATAGGCATATGAACGTACTGCAGACGATGGTTTTAGAATACAGAGCATCTCCTTTGACTTTATATCATAGACACCAGAAATCTGAACTGGTATCAGGCTGCCCCAACCTTGGCATCTACCAATTTAAAGAAGACCTAAGATTCACATTGCTTTCATTAGAAACTAGAGGATCTGAAGCAGCCTTGAACATGTTTTGCTGCAAGAAACAGAAAGGCCGCCCATCAGGAAGTTTTTCAGTCATGCTGAAACACTCATGCTGCACATTTAAACACCCCTTCCCTGAACAACCCTATGCTGAGACTGCCTAGATGGAAGAAGTTTCACATATATAGAGAGAGAGAAAGCACACACTGAAGACTGTATTTAGCGTAATTTCTAAAAGTTTGAAAATTTGTTCTTCACAGCTGCAACAAATAGCTAAGAAGTATTACTATGATAGAGTGTTGTTATTGAGTGCTGTACCCAAGAATCTTGGTACTCTGCAAAAGTAGCCAGATTTAATGCAATAATTTATCTGTGAGTTTATTTCTTTAGTGATCTTGTTCTTTTAACTTCGCTTCGAAATAAAATAAATTCCATGACCACAACATCAGATCTGCTCCAACTGGGATTACCCCCCTCTGATCTCACCACCACAAGGCTTTTTCACCACCAGCTGTCTGGTGGGAAGGATCCTGATAGCTTTTAATAGTTTTATATTGTTTCTTGGGTGTGAGGTTTTTTAAAAAACAGCAGCAGCAACAACAACATAGGTTGATGTTTATTGTGAACTGCCGTGGGAGGATCTGTTTGTTTCCTATAAGGCAGGATGTGAAAGAAAGAAAGAAAGAAAGAAAGAAAGAAAGAAAGAAAGAAAGAAAGAGAGGAAGGAAGGAAGGAAGGAAGGAAGGAAGGAAGGAAGGAAGGAAAAAACCTCAAACGTTGATTCTCAGATTGGTGAATATAATTCTTCCTAGTGATAGGAGTAAGTCTCATTCAACTCAATGGAGCTTACTTCTGAGTAGACATGTCTAGGCCTGTGCTGCAAATCTCATTTGTTGTTATATCTATTACTGTGTAGTGACAATACTTTGGAAGCACAAAGTTTCATTTGAAATTAGAGACCTTAATGTTCAGCAAAAATAATTAGCTATGAAACTATTTATAACATGTAAACTTATACAGGTTTGTACAGTGAGAATATGAGGCAATGTAAACAGCAACTGGAAATTCCACTTAAATTGTAAGAAATTTGAGCCAGGGTCCAGTAACTCTTTCATGCATGTGCTAGAATGTGATTTTTTAAAAATAACAAATTATCTTGTGCGATAATTTGTTAAGAGGAAATCACGTGCATGTGAAGAAATGTCATCCACGGAGCGTTACAGGTACACGCATGGCTGGGGGGGGGGGGCGGGGCTGAAAAGAAGAGGCAGGATGGCAAAAGATATTTCTTGCATAACAGTGAGCCTAGAAAGAAATATATTTTTTAAAAAGCAACACAAGTTTAAGCTAAGTAGGGATGTCAAAAATCCTCAATTCCAAATGTCATTTCAAAGTGTTTTTGATTCAGGAGCACTCAGTTCAAGGCCACTTTCTACATAAGTTTGTTTGTTCACAGAAGTGGATCTCCTGATAATTGACAATTATGGTCTGATACGTAAGTAGGCACATTACCCCTTCAATTACAGCATTCTTGTCAGCAGATGGTATGGGGTGGGATGTAGCTGTTCCATGTGAACTATTATTATTACTATTCCCACCACAAAGAAGAACCTGATGAGAATGTACTGTGGTTAATGAATTCACACAGGTCCATTTGGTGCTATCAGTATGAAATTTTGCAAGATTCAGTAGTAATTTGGAAACATGGACAAACACTCCACACAGGAATAGGCTGGGGGGGGGGGTCCAAGTGTCTCTAGTGCTATAAATACCCTCCTTCTGGAAAGCACTTGCCTGTCTTTCCTAGATAGGCTGTCCTGCAAACTGATTGTGTGGGTAAATGATAACCAAGCACTGTGGACTAAGCTCCATGTTTCATACAAGTGAGAGTATTATTTTAAGCTTTCTCTGAACAGAAGCATTTGGTTTTCACTGTCATTGAGGCTTGAAAGACATGTGCTTTTCCTAAGACATCGGATGTTATAGTAATTCCCTTTCTATATTCTTCTGCATTTATATTTTTTCACTGGCTTCATTCGTGTGTCAGTGCTACATAGCCAAGAGGAGGAGGAAATATGTGAAAACCTGTGGAGCATGGATTTAGAACAGCCGCAAGGCAGAAGGAAGGGGACTTGAGGGTGCTTCCAAGAACCTCTGTGTCCATCAAGCACAGGTATGACCCAGCTGCCTATCAAGGTCCCTTGGCCAACACCACCCAAGCACCCAATAGCCAGGAGGTTTGCTGGGTATTTGGGTATCACTGCTTCGCCCTGCCCTGTCCTCACCTCTTCCCAAGGCCAACCGAGTCAGGGATGCCATCTGTGCAACTGAGTTCCTCATGGGAAAAGACATCAGATATGAGGCCAGAGGGTATCATTTGGGGAAAAACAGCCTCATGCGCCAAACTGGGAGGTTCCCCACCCTGACATATGTGGAAGGATTTGTTTGTTTGTTTTTAAACCAGCCTCATAAACCTCACTTGAAGCTAGTAGAACATAGGAAACAAGGAGGATACTCAGAGGGAGATGTTTGGATACGATATCTGGCTTTGAATACGTGTGAGCACGTTTTTCTGTTTGTTAAGTTTAAGCGTGGGAAATTGTTTCTTCTTGGAAATTACTACAGCAGTGTGGCAACACAACAAGCTGTTTTTGCTATTATATTGAGTGAATGAGGAAAGAAGCAGGAAGCAGATCATTGGTTAGACGACAGGGCTGATAATAATCAGGGATGGCTTTATAGCCTCCTACAGAAACTGCTGATATGCTCCAAGTTTAGCTTTTTATGCATTCAGACCCCAGCGCAGTCCCTCTGGCAATGGGATCATGTACTTCTTCCCAAGAGTCATTCTACACATGATGCAGAATAAGCGGAGGGGAAAGGTGGGTGGGTTTCAAACTAGCCCCTCTTGCATTCAATGAATGCCACCACACATAGGCAAAACACACCCAGCAGTGACAACCCAGCATCAAGCATTAGTGAGAAAGGGTCTCTATGCATGTACAGCTGGGAATCCTGATTTTCCAGTTGCATGTGCAGTTCTCATTAACATGGAACACTCAACCTTTAAAGGGCATGTCCCGTAAGTGCTTTCACACTATTCCATCATGCGCTCTGTGAAGGCCACTCCTATGGTGGGCAGGGGTGATAGAATTCTGGCATGTACCACTTGGAGATGGGGGAGATTTTTGGATGTTTCCCTATACAAAATTCTCCTTCCACATAGGAAACTAGCATACTGGAGAGAAAGGTTCAGCATCACTTTCTGTCTAAGGCGTTAAGACCCAAAGTGTATTTTATCTGTATTTTCTCCTCAGCAAAGAGGACCTGGCAGCAATTTAGATGACAAAAACTGTTCAGAGACAAAAAAAGTTGGCTATTCTCTTCCCCAGTGCCACTGTTTGAACCCAATCCTTCCTGGCCTGCTACTACACACAACCAGCAGAAAATGTATGTTAGAAGAGCCCTTCATAAATCTCTCTTAAACATGTAAGGTAAAGGTAAAGGGACCCCTGACCATTAGGTCCAGTCGTGGATGACTCTGGGGTTGCGGCGCTCATATCGCTTTATTGGCTGAGGGAGCCAGCGTACAGCTTCCGGGTCATGTGGCCGGCATGACTAAGCCGCTTCTGGCGAACCAGAGCAGCGCACGGAAACGCAGTTTACCTTCCCGCCGGAACGGTACCTATTTATCTACTTGCACTTTGATGTGCTTTCGAACTGCTCGGTTGGGAGGAGCTGGGACCGAGCAACGGGAGCTCACCCTGTAGCGGGGATTCGAACCGCTGACCTTCTGATCAGCAAGTCCTAGGCTTTGTGGTTTAACCCACAGCGCCACCCGCATCCCTTCTTAAACATGTAGTTTGGCCTTAAATCCAGTATATGCAGTGAATTGTGTATTTTTTAAAGGCTAAATATACCCTCTACTTGAAATTGGAAGTGGTACAACCCAGAAACCTACCACCTCAAGTTTTTACTTATTTTGTGTCATATTCAGAACAGCTGTTGGTTTCATCTTATTTTGTGTCATATTCAGAACAGCTGTAGGTTTCATCTAAACCTAGCACTAGTGTTGGTGAAATAGGACCGGGCTGCTATGGGGCCTTACATTTCAACATATGCCTCCCTCAGAGATGGGGATCCTTTGGTCCTCCAGATGTTGTCGAACTACAACTTCCATAATCCCTGGCCACTGGCCATCTTCGGTGGGAATTGTAGTTCAGCAACAAAGAGTTCCTCCTGACCTACCTAGCTCTATCATTTTAAATTGATTCCTTCCAAACGAACATGGAATATAATGGAGTGAGGCAGAGGGGAAAATAAAAATAGACTTTTCCATGTTTATTTTTTCAGAGCCAGGGTAGCTTTGTAGAATTGCTGCAACTTCCTAATTTCTTTCACACCAACCTTTTCCTTACAGGAATGTTTGTCCACTGCTCCCACTATACAAGCCAATGGTTTTCCAGAATGACACGATCAATTTTTCAGTTTACATTCAAACATAATGCAGCACGGAAGTGAAAAGTGACAAAGACCAGTCTCTGCAGCCCACTAATGTCACCTGAGGTAGACACGTTTCCCACTAAGGCGAGTGGGAAAAGTGCTGCAATAAACCCATGCAGATTATTTAGGATTTAATTCATTTAGTGTAATTTTAGGTATTATGTTTGGCCCAATTTGTGCCAGAACAATGAACAGAACAGCTGATTTTTAAAACCATCCCACTGAAGCTATCAAAATACAATATGAAAGACTGTCAGCGGCTCGTAATGGTATCTGGTTAACAAATGAATGGTTGAGTCCATACCCTTTAATTCTAATCCAAGGTGCTCTGCCAGTGCAGAAAGAGAACAGAGAAGGAAAGGAGAAAAGAGAAACAGGTTGGTAGGAGAGATTACCAAATATTTTAAAATACTTAAAAAAAAACATAAAATACATCAGCTTTCAAAATCACAAGAGAAGCATCAAAGCAGACAGAACTGTCACCACCAGTTTATTTTTAAAACATTCCATATAAAAGAATGCCTAGCTAGATCTGCAATGGTAATTAATAAGGGCTTTTTCAAAAGCAAGCATGTCTATTGGCACCTGGAATTTGATTTTAGAATAGGCATTTATCACATATACTTTTATTTAAGTATAGGTGTATTCTTGCTAAAGAGATCTTTCCTTCTCACTATTGTTGCAACATTGAGGTAGTAGATTTGCACATGTATAAAACCCTTTTTTACTGCCATACATGCCTATGACAATATATAGCAGTAACAATACAATCCTATGCATGTCTACTCAAAAGTAAGTCCCATTGAGTTCAATGTGACTTCCGCTCAGGTAAGCATGTACAGGACTGCAGCTTAAATGAACAACTTCTGAAGGACTGAAGCATAACAGGACATACCATTACATCTGCATCGAAATGAAATTTATGCAAGACATTTTCAGCTGAATCTTAAACGCATTTACTTCAAAGTAAGTCCTCTTGAAATCAATTTACTTCCAAGTGAATGTGGTTAAGATCAAGCTGTAAGGCATTTTCCACAGTCTGCACTAAATTAAGAAATCATTTATGAACACCAAGAATCATTTAAGAAATAGTGTTATCTCTTATAAACATTAATGGTTTGGGATAGCAGTTTGCATTATCCACACAACAGGAGAAATGAAAAAGGGCAATTAATTATGCCCAGAAATATAATTATTGCCCTAAGGAAAGAATAAAAAGTATAATATTATTTGTGCATAATAACTCAACCTATACAGAAAATGGAGAAAGGAAAAGAAAGTAGAGGATATGAAAGTACAGATTCAATGTTCCCGACGAGGGATGGAAGAATCTATCAATCTCAGTTCTCTCAATTTTTCATTTTTCCAATCTTAAATTCGTATTTCCACATTTCTGCTGCAATTTGTGATTTTCTTTAAGGTTTGAAAATTCTTCAGCATTTTAGTGCACCCCCCATAAACACATTTTAACATGCAGTTTTGACTAATGTACAAATTTTTCCAAGCAATTTTATCTAAATTGATGCACCTTTTGTATGTTCTTTTCACAAATATAACGTTTATGTACACTTTGTTCACAAATATGTACGCATATTTGTGAATGTTGTTTGGTTGGAGAACTGCATAGCATATTTAATATAAATGAGAATTTTGATGGATGGCTGTGTTTCGGTTCCTACAATGTTTTGGAAAGGGCAAATTTGATAAACACTTTAAATGCAAACTGAATCCATTTTATTCCCCGTCCTATTCCTGACTGAAGACTTGTTTTTTTAAACTTGCATTCTGTTAGTGGCCAATAAGACTGCATTGACACCCCAGCACACAGGAGACATAAAATCATATACAGTGGTACCTCGGGTTACATACGCTTCAGGTTACAGACTCTGCTAACCCAGAAATAGTACCTCAGGTTAAGAACTTTGCTTCAGGATGAGAACAGAAATCGTGCTCCAGCTGCGCGGCGGTAGCTGGAGGCCCCATTAGCTAAAGTGGTGCTTCAGGTTAAGAACAGTTTCAGGTTAAGAACGGACCTCTGGAACGAATTAAGTACTTAACCCGAGGTACCACTGTACAGTAATTTCAGCTGATTAGCAAATCCAATAATCACAGTGGGCAAACTTTTGAGTTCTCCAGAACTCTTCTTCAGTTTGAATGTTAAGGAAAACCTGGGGCAAGGGGACAGAGAGAGTAAATGCTGGCCATTTTGTTGAAGCCCCAAGGTGTACACTTGGTAATCATATCAATTAAGATGGGGCCACCACAAGCAAGCTCCTGCCTTTAGGTAAGCTAAAATCTCAGCAGCATCCTGAGCACCAGCCATCTCCCTTCAGGCTTCTACAGATTGTGACCAAGGCTATTTGCATATAACTCCTGGGATGCTTATTGATATCTGATGTTTTCCTCTTCTTTTTGGCTGATCAGGGTCTTTTAACCATTCCATGTCTTCTCTGATAACTGGCCACAGGGAACTTCCCAAGTTTTAAAGTGCAGGGAGATGAATAATGATTTTTTTTTAAACAACCTTAAAAGCAAATACAAAAATCTAAGTATGAAACCAGAAGTGATAGGGATGTTAAGCAAATATTTGAGTCCCATACTGGGGGTTCTCCTTCTTTTAAAAATTAACAACAGTCATGAGGTTGGGTGGGTAATGGAGGAATAATGATTTGTACTTTTGGCATGTGCAGGAGTGGTTAACGGTTCCAGGCTTCCTCAAACTCTGCCCCCCAGATGTTTTTGGCCTACAATTCCCATGATCTCTAGCTAGCAGGACCAGTGGTCAGGGACGCAAAACATCTGGAGGTCTGAGTTTGAGGAAGCCCAGACCCTCTTCACAAAACTGCTGCTGTTTGGGGGTTTTTAAGAAAGAAAAAAGAATCCCAATTCAAGAAGGTTTGACCCTAACTCAAAGTTTGAAAAATATGGTCTGAGGATACATTCAGACTGCAGAAAAACCAAACAAGTGAGTTACACCATTCTTCAACAGGGAGCCAATACTACAAGGCACTGGGATACAGCTTGGGGAAAGAGGAAACCTCTCTTGTAGGGCATCCTCAAAGGAAGAGCATCACAGCTCCATCCCTGTCTGGAACATTTCCATTAGAATGACAAACACTGGAAACTTGAGAGGATCCTTTAGAGCCTAGAGTTCCTTGGAGGCAGGGACCTTTTTATTTTTGCCTGTGAAACAATGTCCTTGGCAATTTACAAAATGGATCTGTATTAATGTATAATAATATAATAGTAATGTTATAAGAATCAGTGAGCCAGCTGCCTATGAGAAGAACGGTGTGGAAGGGAAACCCCTGACTCACCTACCAGGACACAGTCAAGATAGGGGAGGAGGGAGGGGCGGCTGCTGCAGCTGCTACTTCGTGGTGGAAGAGGGGGGAAAGATGCTATGTGCATGTGAGAGCAAGATTACTTTACTCAAGTCATATATGTCTCCATTGCCTATCTTTAAGATTTGACATTGCTTTTGATACACTAAATTCTCGCAAAGAAATCCATATGGTGACTTGGTTCCCTTCCTCAAGTAATTTCTGCTGGTTTTTGTTTTCAGATCTCTGCCACAGATTCACTCCATTTTCCATCTATGATAAAAGCCAGCACTGCTGCAAGCTGTTCTTTCTCGGCTTTAATACCCTCCCCTTCATTTTAACAATAACAGACTGGATGGTATGCCTGATACACTTTCTGGCCTATTTGACAACTCTGAAGTCAATAATAAAAGAGGGATCATACAGGACTAATAATAAAATGGCCTACCATATATAGGTTTGATGTAAAAATTACTCAGGCAATGTGTGTGAAATGCTTTCAACAAATTACAGCTATTGCTGAAGTTAAATTTTGTCACCTTCCTTCAGAGGGGTTACATAACTCTGTGAATTTCTTTTTTCAAAATATAAATAAATTATGGAATCAACCCCTCTTCAGATTAAAAGAAAATTTAAACTGCTTACAAACTCACCCATACGCTGGAAAGGTGTCTGCCACGTAACTATTGAATGCATTGTACAAACTCAGTTATTCTGCTCACTAAAACTTATCCTTCACATTATCTTCTTTTCTCAGCCCCAGTCATCTTTCTTAGCACTTAACAGATGACACTCATGTGGAAGACCTCCATTCTCAGGGCGCAGTCACCCAGGAGCACCTTGCTATTTGTACAGGAGCTTCACTCATGAAGAGTAAGGTGTTTGCTTTTGCGTGTTCAGACCCAGATACCTTCCCCCTAAATAAAGACACATTTGACTCAAATTTTAGTTTTGGTTTTTGGCAGAATTTAGGCCACAACTTTATTGATTACAGAAAGTGAGTGGTTGCATAGGCTCTGGTTCAACTAGCTCCCTGCACCCTTGCAGGTAGCACTGACCCAGGGCACCAGCATAGGTCAGCCAAGGGTAAACACCTGGGAAGGTGAAAAGCCAGGAACAGACTATGTTCACCCTCCAGATGCTCCCCTGGACTCAGGTACGGGCACAACCCCCTCTCAGGGGTTGACCAAACCAGTTGAGTCCCTGGATTCCTGTAACAGAATACCCTTCACATAAGAATGGCAAGACTGTTCTCCCATCCCTATCACCTGAACCAGTGCCTATCTGCAACCTTACAAGTTGTGATGATTTGCTATGCGGCAGGCGAAACCCAAATGGCAACAGCCAAGTGGGGAAAATTCCTGCTATGCCCCTGTCCCAATGACAGACGACACATGACGGCATATCGAGGTCAATCGCAAAAAATCCCCTAAAAGTAGGGAGAGGTGGGCTGGTGTTCCAAATGCACGAGCTGAAAGAGGAAGCTCTGGGTCACGTGCATGGGTATATATAGGTCCCTTGATCTGTTTGGACTGCGCCCCATTGGCCAGATTAAACCCAACATCAAGGGACCTACCAATCGGGTGTTGTGGCTATCCAATCTTACCCAGCTACATCACAGGAGGTCGGTCTCCAGGTCTCACTGCAACACGTGCCCTCTTTTAGGGAGGACACGGTCTACCTGATGATAACTACCACTTCCCCTGCTGCTTAGCTGATCGCTGCCCAATTTGCCTACAAACACACTGGAGGGGAACTGGTTAGACCAGCAGTGGGAAAATCATTTACAGATTCTATTGGCTTCTTTGGAGATTTTGCTGCTGGAGATAATTTCTAGTCTGCTCTTGCTGTTTTCTGATTAAATATGCTTTAAAGGTATGGCAGCTGGCCATTTGCTTCTTATGTCCTTATTTGACCTTAAACTCTGAATCTATCAAGGTTTGGGCCCTACCTCTATGGGTTAGATAATTTATTAGGAATGTCTTCTTGTATTTTATATTGTTAACAGATCTTTCCAACAAAGAGCCCTATTTTTAATCTACTGCACTGATCAGCCTCTGTATTTGACACCTTTTAACCTAACACACACACTGCAGTGCTAGAGAAGCAGCTGTTTGCTTAATCTGAGAAACTGAGGCACCTCAAAGCACCTCTGGGGGCAACCATAAGGAAATTGTGATTTTTGAATTTTAACAAGGAAGCATTTGGAGGTACATGGCTGGAATGCAAAAGCCCTCTTTCGAGCCCAGGTTTCCCACAATATGATTTTAAAGAACCCACCCCCCTCTCTAGACCATGCATGCCTAAAGATAGCATCTTCTGGCTCTTCTTTGCACTACGTGGGCCATGATAAAAATACAGAAAGGCTTGGTCACTGTTACACAGAAGATATGTGATAGCTAAATGCATACCCTCCAACATTTCTCTGATGAAAACAAGAGTGTCCTAAAATGAATTGTTTTATGGAATGAAGTCCTAGCCTTCTCTAGGTAGGTGTGTAAACTAGTCAGATTGTGGTCTAAGGAAACTCAAATATGGCCCTCCTTTTCTTCATAAGATTCTCCACCCCCAGGTCTATTAAACCTACCTGAGGTCTCATTATAGTCTATGTTAACTGATATTTGCAGGAAAGAGGCTTTTTATTTTACCTGCTTGCTCCTTTTATTATGTTCTGATTTACACTTGTACTGAACACTTCTAGAAAGATGTTGCACTAGATTGCCTCTTAAAAATATTTTGAAGTAACTGTTAACTAATGCTTTCCTTGAGCTACAGTTCCGTAAGCCGAGGCTTCGTGTTGAAACAAAGATTGCAAAGCAGTTTCATAAAACAATCATTAAATGAAATGGTTGTCCAAGGTTTAGAGAACAATCAAGGTTCATTCTTTCCCCCCTTCAAGTAATATTTTGGATTTATGTTTCCTCTCACATAATCCAGAAATTTTATTTTCCTGCATCCTGTATAATATTAGAAAACCTCTAACAGTGTTCTATAAATTGCTGTATGAAAGAAACTGCTATGGAAATGTTACTTTTACCATTGCTCCTGCATTTCAGCAAACTCCTCTTTAGCTTTGCATTACAAAACAAATAAATAAATGGAATGCTACTCCTGTCTGTAACTTGAAAGGGGACAAAATCTTAATCCCCCCCCCCCCCAGTTTCACTCACAACTGAGAGTCTAGTGGTTCTGGTGAGGGCAATTGTTCATTTAAATAGGGCTCCCTCTCATTTAGGGATCTTTCATTTTCCTCTTTTAAAAAAGTTGATTTTTCCAAAGCTTCCACTTTTCCTTCTGGGCTGGCCAAGTAAGAGAAAAAATATTCTCCTAATTTTTCATTTAAAACCTTCCCAGACTTCCTGGACTGAGATTGTGCACAGGGTTAGACCCTGGATCCATCAGGTTTGTCTGCCGTGAGTGGCAGTAGCAGGGCCCCCAGGGTTTTCAGAGGGGGGGAGGGTTTCCCAGCCCTACCTAGGAATGCCAAAGACTGAACCCGGAGCCTTTTCCATGCAAAGCAGATGCTCCCCCATTGAACTAAACTGCCGCGGAATTTAGAAAAAAATAGTTCTGCATATGACTACTGTACCAACTAAACATGCATATGTTTAGACTCATGTTTACTTGCACGAGTGCAAGTATTCTGTGGGAACTTTAAAACTATTTTATTGGGTTTTGTGTTTGTTTGTTTGTTTTAGTTTATAGTTTACAAAACCTCGTAAGGCTCAGATTATTGAAAACTCTTTATGAGAGAGTGTAGGACTTACATGGCCAGAATTCCTATCCTAAGTTCTTAAAAGTAAGAGCAACACTGTTCTTAAGCATCATTTGTTTGATGTCCTGGTTCTGTGGATCGCTGCTCAGTGGTACTGAGCTGCAGTGGCGTAGTGTGGGGGGTGCAGGGGGGGCCGGCCGCACCGGGCGCAACATCTGGGGGTTAGGGTTAGGGGGCGCAAATCCACGGGTTAGGGGGCGTAAATCCATGGGTTAGGGGGCGCAAATTACTTGCCTTGCCCCGGGTGCTGACAACCCACGCTACGCCACTGCTGAGCTGCAGGGTCCCCATGTTGGCACAAGGGATTTACACTAGCTGCCAGGCATTTGGCAACAGATGGATCAACACAGGTATGGCTACAGTTCGGGTCACTAATAGTGTCATTGTCTTGATACAAAATGGCATCATATAGTCCTCAGATCGGCAACACTGACACATTATAGGGTCATTTGATGACAGCAGAGAATTCTGGTTCTCTCCATGTCTTTTTAGCTGCAGCCACTTCCTCTGTTGCCATCATGGAGTGCCCTTAGAATAAAACTGGACTTGTTTTTAAAGTTCAGAGTTAGGTGCAATCTTCATCTAACTGCCAAATTGTTATAGCTCTGAGGACAAGAAAAACGATCCCCTTGCATTATGCTTTGTGACACAATGAACAACTCCTTGCAGGCTGGACACTTTCAGGGCAGCTCACAGATTAACTGGATTCAGGCTATGTACACATTAGCATCTTAAAACGTGCTGCAGTTGCTTCCTTCCTACTGTGTTTCAAGTTGCTTTTGCATTTTGTTGTACACATGAGAGGTGAGGTAGGGATGTATTCACTCAATGCTCATTAACCTGTTTTGCTTTCCCAGCCCCGGTAAATTTTCCCCAAATTACTATTCATGAAGCACACACATGCGCAACTGCTCTCACAAATACAGACACCTCAGCTGAAATGTGAAGTGAATGTGGCTTAAGTTTTGCTTTCAGATTTAAGCTGTGTTGAGACCAAATGCATCAAACAGAATTATTTCTCAACCAGCTACAGGATAGCTCTACATTGTGGGTAATATTGCCTGTGCACAGATTCAGGAGCACGCTGGAGCCAGAATAAATGACAATGCGTACACAGCCTCATTCCTTGCTGCATTTAGATTTTGCCTGAACTATACATCAGTGGTGAGTTCTGTTCAGATTAGAATCAGGAGCCATAACAACTGAAGCACAAAGCAGGAAAGTGAAGGTTCCTATTCAGAAAAGAGCTGCTTTAAAGGTGTCACACAGTGTGTTATGATAAAACAGAGAAAGAGAGAAGTGGAAAGAGACATACTGGAGAAGCTGGCCATAGCGAAGTTCTGACACTGGTCCCCTGTGAATTCGTTCGGACACCTAACAAAAGAAAGAAAACCAGAAAGAGAGAGAAACAAGATAGCATGACATCCAAACAGACTGAAACGAGGCTCTTTCTGCTGCCAAATCAGCTCCCTTTCGAGATTTCTCCTCTCATGTGCCTGGGTTTGGTCCCTTACCTGCAAGCCTAAACCTTAACCCAGATCTTAACTCAAAAGAACACCCTCACTATGCCATTCTAAATCCAGCGCTGTACCCAGGAGATTATAAGTAGTATGGTGCAATTTTTTTCTTCAAACATACTTTGCTTAGGATCTGGCATGTACAATCGCAAAGGCTGTTTCTCCAAACATCTCTGTCCGAAGAATCCATTTGGACATCTGGAGGAGGAAAAGGGGACAAATCACAGAACAAGGCTGGCATCATCCTTGAGGCTAGGGTTAGAAATAAAAGTGCACAGCGATGAATTAAAAAAAATGAAAGCATCTAATGTAAGGCACCTTGATCTAATCTTTGCCGTGTCAAATGGGGGCTACCGAGCTCCTTTTCCCTCCCCGTGCTTTCTGAAGGCTTTATTCTTCTAATTTATATGCAGGCTAGAGCTTGTCTGAAGCCCAGGGTGGGACAGCGTAAGCCTGGCAGGCCCCGGGTGGGGGTGTCCGGACAGTTCAGCCCTCCGAAGCCTGGGGCAAGTGTACCCAGCTACCCCCAGCCCTGCACAGGCCTCCTTGGGGGCAACTGGTTTCAGCCCTGAGGAAAAAAGAGAAGGCCCACTAGTCCATGCCTAGGGATTTGAATACCCCCCCCCCCAATTTCTAAATGTGTTGTATTGGGGCAAGAAGTGGTGTTGGGGTGCTGTTCCCAATTTTTCATCATTCTTCCTTATGTGTGATACAGTCATGATCTCTGGGACTGTCAGTATCTTGTTCAGATTGTTTGATGCTAATTTCAACCTGTCAATACAATTAGCTGGCTATGGAAAGTATAAGTAAGTGAAAATAAGTTATGCCGACAAGGAAAACAAACCTAAAGGCATCTCTTCAAAAAGACACTATCTAGCAAAACAAAAGGTCATCACCCAAAGTGAGCAAATGAGGAGGAGAATGCTCTTACAACATGGTCGGAGGGGAATACCTCCTGTGCATTCTATCTAGGGAGCTGTCCCATTGAAATTAGGAAGATTTACTTCTAAGTAAATATGCACAGGATTGCAATGCATAGCTCTGGAATAACTGAAAAGGCAATCCTTGGACAAGCACTGGAAAGGAACGAAGCTAACATCACCAGTTCACCTAGTGGGCAAAGCTGCATGTACCCGGTTCTTTTAAACCCAGAATGCCCGGAAAAATCATGCTGGATTTACTTCTAAGGCTCCATCTTCACTATACATTTAAAGCGAAATCATACCACTTTAAACAGTCGCAGCTTCCCCCAGAGAATCCTGGGAAGTGTAGTGTGTTAAGGCTGCTGAGAGTTGTAAAGAAACCCCCTTTCCACTCACAATTCCCAGAATTCCCTGGGAAGAGGGATTGACCATTGGAATTGTAGTTCCGCGAGGGGGGAAAGGGACTGAAGTCACTTTCTACGCAATAGTTGTCATTTCTGTACTGTTTGGATGTAACAGTTCATAGCACACAGGATGATCGTGTGTCTTTCTCTGCCTTTCAGAGAGTGTTTACACTGTAGTAAGCCATCCCATATTTCTTTTTATTTAGAATAATTTACAAGCTGGCTGCTTTATTAAAGAATCCTCAAGTGGTGTACCATAGAAGAGAATAAAACAATTATCAATATAAAAATAAAAATTAGCAAAACTTTAAAACAGGTATTCGTAGCTCATTTACATGTCCAAATAGACTTGCCAAAACAAATGGGTTTTAGCAGCTGTCTACAACAGCATAATGAAGGTGGGAAGGTCCTACAGATGTAGAGCAAACATTGTAAGGTGCAGTATTTGCAAGAGTCCAAGTTTCATAGATCTGAGTGAGGCACACAGGGGGCAAAGCCATGCTTCAAGTAAACTGGTCCCAAGCTATTAAGGGCTTTATATACCACATGTAAGACCATGATCTTTGGCTCCTAGCAAATCAGCAGCCAGTGCAGATCTTTGAGCACAGATGTAATCTCCTGGCCAGGGGCGAACAAAGGCGTTGTGACACCCGGGGCAGGCGTCGCTACATAGGGTGCATGACAGGCATCGTTACATACGACGCATGCACCGTACATAGCAATGCCGCACATGCGCTGTACACAGCGGTTTGCTGGTGGCGCTGCTCCAGTGCCATACGGCCGGTGCTGGGATCCTCTGCTCGCAGCTGCAGTCACGAACGGAGGATCCTCTACATGCGGCTATAGCGACGATGGAGGGATCCCACCACTGTCTGTATGGCGCTCGAGCGGCGCCAGTGGCAAACCGCGATGTACAGCACATGTGTGGCGTCGCTACATACAGTGCATGCACACGACACCGCACATGCACTGTACATAGAGGTTTGCTGACTGCGCTGGGATCCTCTGCTCGCAGCTGCAGCCACGAACAGAGGATCCTCCACATGCAGCTGCAGCAGCTCGATGGCTGTTCACGCGAGCCCCCGCGGGGTGCCTTCTTGTCACCCCCCCCAGACATGGCACCCGGGGTGAAGCACCCTGCCCCCTGTTTTGACACCACTGCTCCTGGCCAGATCTTACTCCTGTCAGTAATTGAGCTACAGCATTCTGCACAAACTGCAGCTTCCGTACTGACCACAAGAGATGCCCCACACATAGTGCATCATAACAATTCAATCTTGAAATTACCAATGTTTGAACTACTGTGATCAAGCCATCCCATCAGAAGAACAGTCACTGCTTCTGCACTTCTAGTGGAAGGTGTTCCTAACAACAGAGTTGCCCAATTACACAGCTGCTCCTTCAGAGGAATCCAACCCCATCCAGGGTAGGCAGCTGGCCTATATCTGAGGCACGGTAACCACTCACCCTCAGAGGCTCTGCCTTGCCAGGAGTCAAACTCAACTTATTTTCCCTCATGCAACCCACCACTGCATCTGGGCATAAGTCTGGGTCTTGCATGGACTTTCCTGATTCAGATGTTGCTCCCTCATACTGTTTTCCCCAGGTTCATATTGGTAAAGTTAATTCCAATCAGAGACAAACATAAACTCTAGCTTTGAATTTATTTCCACCTGGAGAAACCAAGCTATAGTCCCCATTAACACAATCTGGGGAAGAAGCAGCAGTGGGAGAAGCAAATATTTTAAAAAGGCATTGGCATCACATTTAGAAAAAACATCTCTGCAAATATTTCCTTCATCAAGTGAGGAATTATGTTGTTAGCCATTATGCTTTTGGTCCAAATTAATTTCTCCTTTCTTAAACCAATTAATATATAAAGTCAAATATTGCTGAAGATTCCTGAATAATTTTCTCATATTCCCATTTGTTTTGATCATTTGTGTACAAACTAGTTTTTTAAAGGTTATTATTTAGATTGTGTAGGAAATACAGAAGTCTCTGATCTGCATAATAAAGGATCTGGGCAAAGGATAACCTGGAAGGAGCAAAACTCTATTTTTTATCTAATTGCATGCAAAATTTAGTGCATATTCAAGTTCCAGTCACAATCCATACTGGCAGAGAAGCCCTGTGCTGTCACTCAGTGAAACAATAGAATTTGGCTTTAAAAAACTGATCTTTGGTTACTGTTATAAGGAAGGAGGTTCTCTTATATTATTCTAGCTGTAAGAAATCTCAAATGCACGTTAAGGGCTCCCTGAACTAAATTAACAGCTTCATTTTCAAGACATAAAGTTCATCTTGCATCCCTAGACAAAGCAACTGTGACAGTATGTGAGAAATGGGAAGTGAGAACCTATTCACCAGAATCAGTGCAGGCATACAATCCCAGATGTTATATACCTGTAGTCCATTCCCCAGTGTCCTGGCGACTGATCGGAGCAATTTGGAGAGCAAGACCAAGGGAGAAAAGGGTGATGTAAAGCCAACAGTTGAAACTTGACTATATACATGATCAGGAGGACAAGACTCTTGAGGATCGGAGGAATCACAAGATTTTTTACTCATCCCTCCTTCAGATTCTTCTTAAAAAATCTACATCTTCTTCGAGGCACTTGGTTTACTGCCTCAGACCTCATCCTCCAATGAAACAAAGCCAAAACAGATATCACTTGCTCATATGCATCTCATTTATTCACTTCTTCCATTTCTCGCTATTCTTGGTCCTTTGGTTACCCTTGCTTCTCACTCACCCCCAAAACATTTGTTTTTCCTATAAGCACCTTGGGACACAACCTCTCTTTCCATACCCTCCAACATCCCACTGAGAAAAATCAGGACGCTTGTTTTTTGGTCCCGAGATCCTGTGGGAGACAGGTGAATCATGTGGGAGTGTGGAACCTAAAAATGAGCATCTTTTGGTCCGGCACTGGTGCAAGCCAGCTGACTCACCCCAGAGAGCAGGACCAAAAAACAAGACATTCCGGGTTCCTATCAGAAGCTGGGATGGCTTCCTTAATTCTGGGATGGTTGCGGAGTATGTCTTTTTCTCTTCCCTTTGCTTTTTTTGCTTTGTTGTTGTTCTGTAAATTATCTACAGTAATTTTGCCCTGTTTCTGATTATGGTTGTGTCAGATTGGGGGAATCAGATTACGAAATAATGCTGTGTCTGCATTGCTGCAACTGAGTGCCTTTGTTTTTAATTCCTTGGCTGTTTTGTCTCTTTAGGGGAAATCCAGACAGGAGAGATATATGGAACCTGCTAAGAGACATTTGAAAACTGAAATTATTTTTGTTCAAAAAAAAATTAATGAAATTAATTTTGAATTTTGTTTTAGAAGGAAGTTTGATGGCAATTTTACTTTGAGAGTATCCCAGGTCGTTCAAAATCCAAGTTGTTGCCTGTGGCCTACAAGGAAATCCATGGCAGCATGATGTGAGGCTATTGACAACTCATCAGCGACACCCCACCCCCAGGCAGCCAACTGCTCCATAGAGGGAAATTAGCATAATGGAAGGTGGGCATTCAGATAGTTGGTAAGTCAAATTAACAACAACAACAACAACAACAACAACAACAACAACAATAAAGATACTTGGATGGATGGAATGTTAGTTTTTATTAAAGCCAGTCATGTTTTATGCCTTTCCCACAAATCTATTTGTGGAGCAATATTCTTCCTTAATTTTAGAGAAACAGCAAATGGGATATTTGGGTGTTTCCAAGTTTCTGTCTCCAACTGGTGGGGAGTTTGAGTTTTAGAAAGCCACTTAGGCTGCAATCTTATACCCACTTACCTTGGAGTAAGCCCCATTGAACCCAGTGGGACCAACAGCAGGAGTAGGCATGTCTACAGCTGCATTGGTAGCTTACTTTGGGTAATACAGCAATAGAGACTTATGGTGTTTTTGTAACAGTTGTCTATTTTATGTAAGTTAAGCAGCTAACAGGCAGGGAGCTCAACCCCAAAGCAGTCTCAGCCTCTAAGCAACAGCAGCTATCCCCAAACTCTATCTTCTACGATCCAATTCCAAACGTTCTAATATTTTATTTCTCTTACATCATAAACAGAAAATATTGAAGTTATTATTTTTCAGGATTTTTCCAAATTTTATAATAGATACTATAGCAATAGCTATGGACAGGAAGCAAAAAAGGGAAGGATGTAGTAGGGGGATGGGCAAGGAAAGAGATCAACATTCATTCCTCAAACAGTGGCCAAGAACCATCCATGAAAGATGAGCTACAGTTATTCAGTGAAAGCCAACCAAGTAATGGGATCCATGTCCATTCAGTGTCACAGAACTCTTATCTTTCTTCATATATTCTTGTCTCAGGGAGAAAGCCAGCTTCATACCTCAATCCTATCTTGTATTTCAGGTGCCCAGTTAGTATGAAGAAAGCTACTTTGCCATCAGTCAGCACGTCTGCAACAATTGTTTCACCAAACAGCTGATACACATTGGAAGAAAATCAAACGTATTTCAGCAAGAAGTCTGTTTGGCTAAAATATCCTGTCAGAAATTCTCTCTTTTGGCAATCTCTGCTAAAAATCCATGGGTATATGGAGTAAAATTGTGATAAATATTATTCTGTTTCAAATTTTAGGCCAGAAATATGGGTTCTGGAGGACAGGGATAGAAGTACCCCCCAAAAAAATGCTGATTGTGAAAATATTCTCCTTTTCTTCCAGTCCTAGTCAGTGTCTTGTTTTCTACCAGATACTTTTGCTTTGACATCACTTATCCCTTCTGCTTATACAACCTTCCTGGATCACATGGCAAATCCCAGCCAATCAGGAATCATGCAATGATTAGGGTGGCATCACAACACAACACAGTCAGCCTCATGATGATATCACCAAAAACAAAAAGTCAAAGTGAGGGCAATATCTCCTGATTTATTTATGTTTCTTGATTCCTGATTTATTCAGTGTTCCCAACTAATTTGGGATCATTCAGTGAATGCTGCTGCGTCTTCCCATTTCATTTCAGGCAGTGAAACAGACTAGGCCACTCCTACTAGGTAATAATGTCTATAAATCCAAATTAAGTTAAGAGAGAGGGAGAGAGAGCGCAAGAAAATGTAATGTTAATGAGAAGGCCAAGGGTGGGAAATTGGATCTGGCTAGTGAGCTGGACCCTGATCTCCCACAATCACTGTGAGCCACGTTGACAGGTGGGTGGTGGACATCAGGTGAAACATCATCCCTTGCCTACTCCATGGTGTGAAATCAAACCATGCAGGCAAAGACCCGGGGCTCTGCAGGAGCTGTATGGGCCTTCATTGTGACTGCCTGAGTATAGGAAACACTTCTATTATCTTTTTAATGATAGGCTGGTGGGTATGCCACAGTAGGGATGATGTGGAAGTACTCTGTGTCTTTGGGGATCATTTTCTGCAGAGCTAAAAAGGCCTTTCAGTTTTTTAATGCCTACAATGATGTTTGTTCATTTGATCGGCGGTGAACCTCAACCCTGAAGACCAAAGTAGAGACCCTACTTTGACCTATGAGGCCATTTTCCCCAAGTAATGCCCAACTTTGCTGCAAGCCTTGGACCACTTTCAGTTGGGCCTCAGTACCACAGCTTGCTAGGGAGAGGAAGTGCTGAAGGAAATTAGAAAGGGAGATAGAAGGGTGGTGGTGGTGATGATGATGATGATAGAGGAAGAAAGTAACAGGAAGGATGAAAGAAACTGGCAAGTGGGATAAGAGGAGAGGGAAAGAGTAATGTAGAACTTAAGCGTGAAAGGAGAATAGAGGAAGTTGCAGGAAATGCATAAAGTTACGCTGAGAGACAAATGAGAGTAGAAAGAGGAAAATATATAAGAAAAGCCTTCTCTGCTTAGCCGTAGCACATCTACAGAAAATTCTGCCTAAAATGGGGACACTGGGTCACACTGCTTGCAGAGCAAGTGTCTGTATTTAGTAATAATAATAATAATAATAATAATTTATTATTTATACCCCGCCCATCTGGCTGAGTTTCCCCAGCCACTCTGGGCGGCTCCCAATCAGTGTTAAAAACAATACAGCATTACATATTAAAAACTTCCCTGAACAGGGCTGCCTTAAGATGTCTTCTGAATGTCAGGTAATTCTTTATCTCTTTGACATCTGATGGGAGGGCGTTCCACAGGTCGGGCGCCACTACCGAGAAGGCCCTCTGCCTGGTTCCCTGTAGCCTCACTTCTCGCAATGAGGGAACCGCCAGAAGGCCCTCGGCGCTGGATCTCAGTGTCCGGGCTGAACGATGGGGGTGGAGATGCTCCTTCAGGTATACAGGACCGAGGCCGTTTAGGGCTTTAAAGGTCAGCACCAACACTTTGAATCATGCTCGGAAACGTACTGGGAGCCAGTGCAGATCTCTCAGAACCGGTGTTATGTGGTCCCGGCGGCCACTCCCAGTCACCAGTCTAGCTGCCGCATTCTGGATTAATTGCAGTTTCCGGGTCACCTTCAAAGGTAGCCCCACGTAGAGCGCGTTGCAGTAGTCCAAGCGTGAGATAACCAGAGCATGCACCACTCTGGCGAGACAGTCCGCGGGGAGGTAGGGTCTTAGCCTGCGTACCAGATGGAGCTGGTAGACAGCTGCCCTGGACACAGAATTAACCTGCGCCTCCATGGACAGCTGTGAGTCCAAAATGACTCCCAGGCTGCGCACCTGGTCCTTCAGGGGCACAGTTACCCCATTCAGGACCAGGGAATCCTCCACACCTGCCCGCCTCCTGTCCCCCAAAAACAGTACTTCTGTCTTGTCAGGATTCAACCTCAATCTGTTAGCCGCCATCCAACCTCCAACCACCTCCAGGCACTCACACAGGACCTTCACCGCCTTCACTGGTTCTGATTTAAAGGAGAGGTAGAGCTGGGTGTCATCTGCATACTGATGAACACCCAGTCCAAACCCCCTGATGATCTCTCCCAGCGGCTTCATATAGATGTTAAAAAGCATGGGGGAGAGGACGGAACCCTGAGGTACCCCACAAGTGAGGGCCCAAGGGTCTGAACACTCATCCCCCACCACCACTTTCTGAACACGGCCCAGGAGGAAGGAGCGGAACCACTGTATAACAGTGCCCCCAGCTCCCAGCCCCTCTAGATGGTCCAGAAGGATGTTATGGTCGATGGTGTCAAAGGCCGCTGAGAGATCCAGCAGAACTAGGAAACAGCTCTCACCTTTGTCCCTAGCCCGCCGGAGATCATCAACCAGCGCGACCAAGGCAGTTTCAGTCCCATGGTGAGGCCTGAATCCCGATTGGAAGGGATCCAAATGGTCCGTTTCCTCCAGGCGTGCTTGGAGTTGTTCAGCAACCACCCGCTCAATCACCTTGCCCAAGAATGGAAGATTTGAGACTGGGCGATAGTTGGCCAAATTGGCCGGGTCTAAAGATGTTTTTTTAAGAAGCGGTTTAATGACCGCCTCTTTCAGCGGGTCTGGGAAGGCTCCCTCACAGAGGGAAGCATTCACCACCCCGCAAAGCCCATCGCCCAGCCCTTCCCGGCTCGCTTTTATCAGCCAGGATGGGCAAGGATCCAGAAGACAGGTGGTCGGTTTCACTCGTCCAAGCAGCCTGTCCACATCCTCGGAGGTAACAGATTGGAATTGATCCCATATAACAGGACCAGACAGAACTCTAGCACTCTCCCGCCCCGGCCCTGCTCCCACGGTGGAGTCTACTTCCTTCTGAATCTGAGCGATTTTATCTGCAAAAAACTTTGCAAAAGCATTGCAGGAGATCTTGGGGTCCCTACCAGGCCCCGGTGGTACAGGTGGTTCCGATAAACTGCGAACCACCTGAAAAAGTCTCCTGCTGCTGTTTTCTGCAGATGCAATGGAGGCGGCGAAGAAGGCCCTCTTCGCCGTCGCCATTGCCACTTGGTAGGCTCGACATTGAGCTCTAACCCGTGTCCGGTCTGATTCAGAATGAGTTTTCCGCCACCGGCGCTCTAGCCGTCTCAACGATTGTTTCATCACCCTCAGCTCCGGGGAGAACCACGGGGCTGTCCGGGCTCCATGCAATCGGAGAGGGCGCTTCGGAGCCAGACAGTCAATAGCTTGGTTAAAGCTGAGTTATAGCTCTTCCTGCCATGAGGTGAACATTGTGGCAAAGAATTTAGCAATTTGCAAAGATTGGTTAGTGAATGTGCCCAGAGGTGGCTTTGAAGAAATAACTTTGTTTCAGATCAATAGGGAGAGCAAACATCATCATCTACGTTACTATGTCACCTGCCTCCTCTTCCCAAAGGACTAGGGATGGGGAGAGACCAAGGTTCAAACCTCAGCCATGAAGCTTATTTCCCCCCCAGCCTAACCTAATGCCTACAGCTTCTGTGAGCATAAAATGGGGAAAGGGGAAGAACCTTGTAAGCTGCACTGAGCTCCTTGGAGGAAAGATGAGATAAAAATGTGTAATAAAAATAATAGTAATTCCACAAGCAGGGAGTCAAATAGAGTTGAAAATGTTATCAGAGCCAAGGATAATCTTCTTCCAGAGCTGAGCTGAGCTGAGCACAACTACCTAGTACCAACTGCAAACAACAAAAAGGAACACAAAACTAAAGTAAAGAGACTGAATCCCAAAATTTCTGAACTGTGTACTTAGGGAAAATCCCCAAATTACTAATTCCCAGAAAGAAATGTATCTTAAGATACAATAATAATAAAAATAAAAATACCTAGCATTTCTTTGCCTTCTGTAAGATATATAAACGGAGTAAGAGAGCAGGATTCCAAAAATAGACATCTGATTAAAAATGCTGTAGTGTTACAAGTTTTCTCTCTCCTGCACACACTACACACGTTCATTCCTGGTCCCCAAAATATTTTGCTCTACCTTATTTTGTTTTACTACTTCAGCCCAATCCTCATGCAAAGAGCCTTCCCCACGTACACCAGCACAGAAATTAATCCAGCTTCCTTCTCTGTCCCAACTGAAGCAAAGACAAACACCTTTTGACTGGATCACAAATGAGCACAGTCTCCCCAAATTGAGAGGAACCCCAAAAGACTCTCTCTCAGGCAAACCAGGAAGCAAACAGGAGAATGATAGAACAGCGATGCAGTTAGTAGGGTTGCCATATTTCAGTAAGTGAAAAGTTGTTGAGCTTCCTGAGCTGTTTTTTGGGAATATTGGCAAAAACGACACTGCTGACATGGCTTGCCATATGTCCGGATTTTACCAGACATTTTTGGCAATTTCTGCCTGGACACTGCTTCCGGTTATGCCCAGGAAATTCCAGACGTATGGGAACCCTAGTTACCTGCCTTATTTTCTTCCTCTCTCCTCCAACAACTGCTCAGACCCTTCTTCTTCTTCTCCCTCCAAACCAAAAGGCAAGGAAGGACTGTGTAGGCTTAGTTTTTCAAGGTGGTGAGGAAGCTATAGCAAGCTGACTAGTCAACTAAATATTTGCACCTGTTTAGAATCATAGAATTGTAGTGTTGGAAGGGACGACAAGGGTCTTCTAGTCCAAACCCTGCAAAGCAGGAATCTTTTGGCCAGCACAGGGGTCAAAGTCACAACCTTGAGATTAAGAGTCTCATGCTCTACCAATTTAGCTATACCTCATGATAGCACCAGCTCTGCCACAAAGCAATGGTTTTCAGGTCTATACAGAATATTACCAGCACCCAGTTCCGTAGTTTGCATGGGCAGTTGTGGCATCTAGATTTTGCATACTGTAATTACATATATTTATACTTAAAGCTGGCAGAACCGCCTACAACTGCATCGGCACTGCTTCATGGTAGAGAGCCAGTGTGGTGTAGTGGTTAGGAGCAGTAGTCTCGTAATCTGGGGAACCGGGTCCGCATCTCCGCCCCTCCACATGCAGCTGCTGGGTGACCTTGGGCCAGTCACACTTCTCTGAAGTCTCTCAGCCCCACTCACCTCACAGAGTGTTTGTTGTGGGGGAGGAAGGGAAAGGAGAATGTTAGCCGCTTTGAGACTCCTTAAAGGGAGTGAAAGGCGGGATATCAAATCCAAACTCTTCTTCATGGTAGTGAGATGGAATGGGCTTAGATAACCAAAAGGATTTCTTGACATGTTGAAAAGGCATGTGGAATTGTCTTGTCTGTTACGGAAATGGAGAATGCCACAAACATGAATGGAGGCAAAGTTTGGAGGTGACCATCCCAGTAACTGAGGGAAAACTTTTCCATCCCGGTACAACAAGCAGAAACAACCATCCTGATTAATGTCCTGCCAAAGGACTGTAACCTGTCAGCTTTTCCAGGTGGCTCACAGGGCAATTCTACGCATGTTTGCTTGGAAGTACAGTCACACTGTATTCTGTGAGGCTTATACCTGGGAAAGTGTGCATAGGATTGCAACCGCAATCTCCACAGTCCTTTCTCTCAACAAACCTTCTCTTCAGAATACCCATGATGTTGGTTGTGTAATATAGACCCATTACCATTGGAAACTAGCAATGAAAAAAACATTCCTTTCCTGTGATAAGGTCTATATTAGGCAACCTTTAGAAGCCACACAAAATTCCCAGTTTCCAGTTCCTACTTGCCTTACAGCAAGTAGTCATTTATAGGCAAATACTGTATCTATAATTTCTTCTCATATAGCCCTCTAAATTATGTGATTTTCACTCTCTGCACCCAGAAAATGAAGCTCTGGTTTTACTAAATGATGATTTATTTCACTTTGGACCACAAGAAATGGAAAAGTATGAAATGCATCCCTTTTTGCTGACTGATGGCATCTTTGGCATAATGGTAGACACTGGCCTATTACCGGTAATATCCAGGCTTTTTACCCTGGAAGATGACAGTGTCTTCATGACAGTGTCTGAGGTGTTGGGGCAGAATTCCAGGGCCCCAGGCGGCAGGATGAGCAGGAGGGACCCCAAACCCAGTAGGGGTTGCTAATCCCATTTTAAAGTAAATATACCCATCTAAAGGGGGGGGGGGGTTTGCTGGGTTAAAGCAATTAAGTTCACACTCTAAAATTGCCAAACTGCACCATGAAATATTGATTCTAAATTGCGAAGAAAAGTGGAATGGATGATCCTTCCCTGGAAGAAACTGGAAGACAGCAGTCAAAATAAAAAAAAAATTAAAAAATTAAAAATTGTCCAGCAGCACCTTACAGACCATCTAAGTTTGTTCTGGTATAAGCATGCACACGAAAGCTTATACCAGAACAAACTTAGCTGGTCTAAAAGGTGCTATTGGACAATTTTTTAAATTTATTTTATTCCAACTGCGTCAGACCAACACGGCTACCTACCTGAATCTGGAAGACAGCAGACAGAGAAAGAAGGGAGTGGGGAGAGAGAGAGAGAGATGCTGCTTTTACATCCAGCATAGGTGCACTTTTGTTATAGTGCTGCATAAGACACTGAGGATAATGGGGGAAATGGCCTGGCGCCACAGACACAGCCTTTAGCTAAGCCTGCTCCTCTTCTTAGTCATTGCCAAGGGACCATCAGGCAATGTCACACCTTGTCCTTTTGCACAGAGCACTTACCCTCTTGGATTCCAAGGGTTCTTTTGTGTAGGAAAAAAGAAATCTGTTCACTTACCTGCAGGACAGCTGATTTATGCCCTCAATGTAGTAGCACACGCCACCGTTGACGCAATAGGACTTGACTGTTTCATTGCATTGTCTAGTGTGTCCAGGCCCAGAGGAGAGAGTTGTAGTGACTGGGGGAAGAAAACACACACACATTAAATGCTCGTTTTTCCATTTGTACTTCTTGGGCTAAGTGGCTGTGAGAATGAAATGTTTTAAAAGAGCCACCCATGTCCTGTGGTCGCACAGTTATGACTTTATTTGTTGTGGAGATTTCTACTCCATCTTTAAACCACTGGACTGCTTACATTGTAACAGCAACCAATTACACAGTTCAAACATACGAACAGAAGATTAAAACCAGCAAAATCTAAAAGAGCAGAATAAAATAATATCACGATGGAGGCTGTTCACCTGGTGACAAAATGGAATCAAAGTAGGAACCTGTTGAGCCTCTCTGTGGAGAGTATTCCACAGTGAGAAAGCCAACACTAAGAAGGCTCTGTCCCTGTGATGGCACTATCCGACACTACCATACTCTCCCCAGGGAGTCTCAAGAAGGGTTATATTGCCCTGGGTAGGTGCCATCCCGGACCAATGGCCATGTTGGTTGGGGATGATGGGAGCTGGTATCCAACAACATCTGGAGAGCCCTGGAGACCACTGCTGCCCCAGAGAAGCAAGCTGAGTGTCCATAGCTTTTCATGAATGTTTTGATCAGGCATGTCTAATTCCCTCATCTCTGCAGCTACTTTGCTTGTAGGGTATTCAAGAAACTGAGTGATAAATACAAAGGGGTGCAGCATGTTTCACACAGCAGCCACAGACTCACACTCTTAAAAATATATGGGTTGGGAGGCAGTAGTCGTTGTGTGGAGGTGAAAGAACACAATGCAAGAATTTGATCACTAAGCCCCAACAGTAACATCCACCCTTCGCAGACAATTATACCATCCTGTTACACTGTTCATTCTACCCCATTCCAAGAGAGGGAATAAACTAAAAAACATATTCCAGATAACACTACAATAATGATAGTGTACATAAGTTGTATTGTCGCCCATGACAGGCTGAAGTCAAAGTGTCACTTAGTCACTCAGGTGTGCTCTGTGTGAAGTCCTTTTAGACCCACCATGACACCTGGGTGCAGTTATGCAAAGTCATGAAATGCCTTCCAGGAGTTCCAAAAGACTCCAGCTTCTTACTTCAGATTCAGAGTTGGCAATAATTCCTGTCACTGTAACTTCATTTTGTAGACAAAAATCATGTATAGGTATGTATGTATGAATGATATTTGTTTGGGGGCACCATCTGATGCAGGACACAAGAAGAAATATGCAAGCAGGGCAGGATTAATAGGTGTGATTTTTTAATTGTTCAATTCCTTTATTGCTCTTCTGTACGACATGCAGTTTGCCTCAACTTCCATTTTCTTAGTTAATTCACAACTTTTTCATCTTTACATTACTGACATGCATATGCATTCATTAAAAAAATGGCAAAAAGCTTGATATCCAACTTCATTTTGCACTGTTTTTAAAAACACTCCTGGAAAACAATACATCTAAAACAATCTTTATGAAAACATGTGTATAATTACATCATTTTTTCTATCTTAAAGAAAGAAAATACTTTCACTAATAAATGAAACATATTTCCCTCTCCTTACAGAATTTATTCACTTGGGTTTAGGGGTTTGGGAAAATGATGATGAAAATGTGTTGAAACAATTATACAATTATAAGTTTTTTATTATTTTATATATATATATATGAAGGGATTTTTTCTTTACATTTTCCTTCTTTGAATTATTGTGTTGGCTCTATTTGCTTGTTCCTTGCTATGGTGCAGAGGAGAGGCTATCTTTAAAAATGCAAAGAAGGGATAAAACAGATTTTACTTCCATAAATAAAAATGTTTTAGCTGAAAAAGAGTTTAAAAGTGCAGTCCTCAAATCGTCCCTTTAGAGGAGTACCATAAATGCCAACAGACTACTCTTGTGCAGGCAGTTTAAACAATGTTCATTGTTTAGTCACTGGGTGCTACAGCATCTAAAGACCATTTGCCAAGTAAAGTAACCACTTGGATGTCAAGAGATATAAGTAGTAAATACCCCTGTGTGGACACTTAACTAATGATCAAATCCTTTTTGGCGAAGGCTCTGTGGAAGCTGCAAAGAACAGGCCCGGAGAGATGTAAAAGCAAAATAAATTATAAAATATTTAAAAGAAAGCATCTGGGGGGAGGGGTACTTACACTTTTATTCTATTACAACTAATTTAGATTCTGAAATAGATAAGATTTGGGGTGCATTCATTGCTCCTAGGGAAATTAAGGTAAGAAAGCAGTAAAAAAAGAAGAAGAAGCAAGTTACCCCCATTAGCAGAGTGGAAGATAATGGTAAAGTTAGCTACATATGTTAGAACTGGAGAAGAATCCTTGCCGGGCATGTGATATCTGAAGCAGTTTTGTGAGTGTTAAGCCATTTGTGTGATTGAGTAGAAGAAACATTTAAGGAGTGGTTGAGAAATGGAGATCCCAGTATTATCCTTGTAGCTTAAAACTATTGCTACAAAAGGATGCATCTTCTGGACAGCATCAGGAAAAATAGACAACAGAACCATCCAAGACTTTCTTATTCAAATAAGGAGATAAAGATGGATAATTAGAATTTTTAACATTCCAATGAAATGTTGAGGAGTCAACCAGAATGTATGTTTTAGTTTATGAAGTTATAAATGGAGATACATCTGGCATGGTTGAGGTTAAAAGTGGTCCCATATGATGTACTCTCTGGCAGGCAATAAGCCATAAAAGACTTAAAGGTGACTGAGGAAAAATGATGGACTGTATATTTCAATATACACTGAACATAAATAAGATGATGGAAGTTGCCAAAGGAAGTAGGTTAAAGAACGCATGGCAAAGCTAAAACCAGAGATCTGTGGTAAGATCCAGCTTCCCCAAAACTACTGAGGTGCAGTTAAGACAGTAAAAGGGGCTGAGAAAGGCAAATAGTTTTTCCTACCCCCCAGCCTGTGACCCAAAGCACACTTGCCAAGGGGAAACATCAATTGGATTTACTTCTGAGTAAGCAGCTTTACTTCCAACTCTAGGAAAGATTTAAAATGTAAGGCCTGCAGGGAGTGTTTGTGTGAGGGGGTGAACAATTCCAAGGCAGCTTCTTTGCTCTGTGTGTCTTATGGTTCTCTTTTGTAGGCTATCTTGAAAATCTAAATTAATAAAATTATTTTTATTTTTTAAAAATGAGATGAATAAAATTGGGCAGGAGCGCTGATGAAAAACTAACACCCGTCCACTTTTCTCACAGGCTTCTTAATACAGTGGTACCTCGGGTTAAGTACTTAATTCGTTCTGGAGGTCTGTTCTTAACTTGAAACTGTTCTTAACCTGAAGCACCACTTTAGCTAATGGGGCCTCCTGCTGCCGCCACGCCAGTGGAGCAAGATTTCTGTTCTCATCCTGAAGCAAAGTTCTTAACCTGAGATACTATTTCTGGGTTAGCGGAGTCTGTAACCTGAAGCGTATGTAACCTGAAGCGTATGTAACCCAAGGTACCACTGTATTATAATTATTAGGCTGCATTCTCTGATGCTGTCTCCGTTCCTAATCACACTTACTAGGGAGTAAGCCTCATTTGGATCTCAGTTGGAGATCCTTCACCAAAGAATTAGGCTGGATCTCCAAATGTATGGCAGAGCTATTAAATCTTATATGTACTGCAAGGAAGTGTCCTGGACTCAAATCTTTGCTAATTATCTCAAACAGCATGAAGTTTAACTGAACAAGCTGAGAGGCTTGCTCTTAAGATTGTATTCATCTTAAAGATCTCATAATATATATCCACATGAGGTGTGTGCTCAAAGGGGGCTGCAGAAAAGGGGAGAGAGCAACACTGGACTTGTGCATGCTGGTGCTGCCGCAGCTAGATCTCGGACTCATAGAATCATGGCACTGTAAAGCTGAAAGGGACCCAAGGATCATCTAGTCCAACCCCCTGCAAGGAATCCTGTCCACAGCTGTCCCTGGGTGGACTCGAACGATCAACCTTCTGGTTAACAGTCAGACGTACTAACGCACCGCACCCCAGGATAAGGGCTGGGGGTCATGAGGTCTGAGAAAAGTTTGATGCCTTCATGAAGAGGATGATGGTGCTTGGCCCACAACGTAAGTTCAACTTATACAATCACAGTATAGCCCAGAATGTTTTGGAATTTCACTAGCGCAAAATGTAAATATAAATCTCCCTTTCTTATTTGCTTGTGTGTTCTTTTTACTATGAAAAGCATGCCTTGCTGGAACAAGAGCCCCTCCCCTCAGTTTCCTGTTTTATAACTGATTCAGGCTTCATTTTAATGTAATCTTAAGTCTCCACTTGAGAGTCCTTAAACAACTCAAATGTTAAATTGCTGGTCTTCTAAAAAACAACAACACGTAACTTGTCCCTAAAAGATCAGCTGAGGAATTGAAAGTGACCAATGTAACAACAACTTTTAAAGAAGGATCTGGGGGCAGGAACCTGAAAAGTTCAAGTCTTGATGTCTGTTCCTGGAAAACTGATAGAAAACCTTCTTAAAGATACATCCAGACCATATATCTAAAGCACTCTTATATCACTTTAAGAGTCATGGCTTCTCCCAAGGAATCATGGAACTGTGCTAATAGATGTCAAGAGACCCCTATAATTTGATTAGTAACCTACAGTTCTGAGGATTATTTGGGAGAAGTCATAACTGTTAAAGCGGTATAAGATGCTTTTAATGTATGTATCTTTGGGCACCTGTGAGAGTGTCAACAAGCATATAGACAGAGGTGATCCAGTTAACATTGTGTATTTAGATTTTCAAAAGTCTTATGATTAAGTACCCCACAAAAGACTCCTGTATAAGCTTAGCAGTCATGGTGTCATAGATTTAGGGGGACCCCCCTAAAAATTAATAAATGGTAGGATATTGATTATTTGGAGTATTGATGGGAAGATTGCAGGCCAATGGAAAAATGCAGGCTAAGCTTCCTTCCCAAGCCAGGACCTCACCTTGGATAGAGGCATTAAGATGGCAAAAAGTGTTGATGAACCATCTAAGGGGAATCTTGGGAAGGCAGAAGTTGCTAAGGTGGTGGGGTATGTGAGAGATGACAGGAAAAGAGATGTGCTGGGAAGAAGAAGGAGAGAACAAAGGAAGAGATCCATCTTGGGCAAGCTGGCTGAAGGCTGGCTGGGAGAGATTACTTTGACTCCAGGGTTGCACTGCTAGGGGGAGCAAGCCCTGCTTGAGAAGACCATGCTGAAAGATCTGGACTCCCTCCATGCAGACTGAAGGTGTAAATAGGAGGGAAGAAAAACATATTGCTTAAAGCTATGACAGTCCCCACAGCATCTTCAACTCTCCAAAAGAGCACAAACTCTGGGTGAGTGCCTGGAACCCCCAGAATCTTGCTACCACTCAGCAGAGAGTGGGGGGTACCCAATCTTTGTGACAGTGGAGTAAGAGGAGAGGTCCTCTTGTAGATCAGTAACTGGCTAAGAAATGGGATGCACAGAATAAGAGGAATAAGAGGACAGTTCTCCCAATGAAAGGGCATAGAGACCTCCCACAGTTGATACTGGAACCTGTTTTTTTTTTAACTTGTTCATAAGTGATCTAGAGACAGCGATAAGCCATAGGGTAGCTAAGTTTACTGATGATATCAAATTCTTCAGGGAGGTTAAAGCAAAAAGTTATGTTGAATGGACAATAAAATGTGAAATGCAATTCAATATAAGCTTGCAATATAAGCAAGTGTAAAGTGATGCACATTAAGGAGAGGAGAAACCCCTTAATTTCACCTATTTGCTCATGGGGTCTGCACTGGCCGTGGCTGACCAGGAACAAGACTTTGGGGGTCGTAGTGAAGACTTTGACCCAGTGTGTGGCAGTTGAGAAAAAGGTGAATTCCATACTAGAAATCAATGACTAAAAAATAAATCTGGCAACATTGTTATGCTGTTATTCAAATCTTTGATGCAACCACATTTGGAATGCTGTGTCCAGTTCTGGTCAGCTCACCCCAAAAAAGTCATAAAATGCAACCAAAAAGATGAAGGGGATGGGGGAACTTCCCTATGAGGAAAGCACTTCTTCATGCAGAGCACATTTAGACTGCACAATTCATTCTCAGAATAGGTAATGGTGGTCACCAACTTGGATGACTTTAAAGAGGACTGGACAAATTCATGGCAGATCAGGTTATCCATGGCTACTGCCTCAAGGGCTGTGTTCTACCTTCACTGTCAAAGGCAGCATGTCTCTGAATGCCAGCGGCTGGGAATCACAATGAGGAAAGTCCAGTTGCACCCAGGCTCTGCTGGTGCCCCCCCCATGGCCATCTGGCTGGTCAGGGCAAGAGCAGGAGGCTCACACAGTTGGGCTTTCAGCCTGATCCAGCAGCCAGGATCTTCTTATGTCCCCTTCTATAGGAAGAAGGAATTAAAGGCAACAACCACCAAGCAGGTGCAAAGAAACAGAAACCTTAGAACTAGGGCTGGGCAGAACCTCTTTCAGTTTGGATTTTCAAGTCAATAGCTGCATCAAACAGCTAATAAAAATCAAATGGAGATCAAAAGTGTTTCTTGGTTTTTATCCAAGTCCAGGCCACTATGTGTGACTATATCCAGGTCTAGTTAGCTCAGTTAGGCTGGGAAGCTTCACAGATCTGGTCAGGCTCAGAAATGTTCAGAGACAGCGCTTCTCTCTTGTTCCCAGGTCTCATGAGCTTCAGGGAATAAAATACCACGAGGAATTTCAAATGTTTCCCCTTCAACAATAGCAAGAGCAAAACTTAAACTAAATAGATCATTTTGGCTCAACTCTGTAACTTACCACTTTTCACATTCAGGCTGCCCCGGACGGTGTCTCTGCCCAGCACATTCTCGGCTTCACAAGTGTATTCACCTGCATCTTCTACTTTCACTTTATTGAATTGCAATCTGGAATTTTTTCTGCAAAGTAAACAAGCAAACAAATAGGAGTGAGACACAGAGAGGAGAAAGGCATTAAGCTGTGACCAGCGACATCAGGGCACCTCAAATTCTGGAATCAGAATTTGACATAACATACCTGTTGGTGATGTCCTTAGGTCTATTTGCATTCAAAGAATGGGTCATATATACCGCTCCCACCTGCCATCATCCCCACTGTTGATGGCTGCACTGCCAGCCTTCATGCACTCAGCATGCAGGTTTGAAGGGGATTTTAAGCATGCAACTAAACACAAAATCCCACTTGAGAATGCTGAGAGCACAAAGGTCAGAAGTGGAGCTAGCATCTGAAAGCAAGTAAACCTAACGCTTGACTAGGGCTCTGGGATTTGATGCATTTACAAACTTGTGAATGTAGTACCAAATTTGGAAAACTTCACAACAGCAGCTTCTAGAGGGCAGGAATTTCTGTTCACTGCTCTGGACCTTGAGTTTTAGCTGACCTGAGTATATTCTTGCCTCTGGCCTCTCTGGTTGGCCCTCAACTTTCTGGTCCTTGACTTTGGCTCTACCTGAGCTACAAACTCATCTCTGACTTCTGGTCTTCCAACTGACTGACTGCAGGTCTGGTACCACAGGTCCTGATGGTAATACGTAAACTGAACCTGCTATACAGAACCAGTTTCCAGAAAGACCCTTGGTAAACTCCACTGCTTATTTCCCTCTATTATGAATATGATCAGTTTAAAACAAAAATAAGAGCTATCCCAACAATTCATCAGAACTTTTAAAAGGAAATAAATGGTCAAAACATGTAGATAGTTAAGTATATAATGTCTGTCAAATTGTGTTGACTCCAAGCATTCAAAAACATTGGTGAGTCAAGACTCCTCTTTGCAGAAACCATGCTGATTTTTCACAAGTCCTGCTGTTCTACATGCTTGACATTTCTATCCCTAATAATGCTTTACAGCAATTTGCCTATGATTTCAGAATGTTTCTGTTTCATTTGTGCATAAAATAAATATTACTTCTGTTCTGGTTTTGTTGTTGTTTTTGGCTGACTTTTAACACCCGGTGAATTTTATATAACAGAAGGAAGGGAACGGTCACTGTGTCCCTCATCCCAATGGTCCAAATGTCACTGTGACTCAACAGGGCAACAACAGGGGAAGTTAGCAGATTTTACCACCTCTTTAATGCTAGTGCCATAAGGAAGGGGAAACCATTGCCAGTCAACAGCAAACAACCAAAGGAACATGAAGAGGAAATGAATAGGATAAGGGTTGGGGGTATGAGAGAAAGAGAAAAAGAGACTGACCAAAGTGGGTGGGGTCAAATGGGAATAATCTGAAACACAACCATGAAGAGAATTGCCATGCGCTGAGACAATGCATCCATCCAGGGACTTCCGGAGGCGGCGCGAACGGCAATGGCTGCCCTTTCCTAGTCGGGGAAGGGAAGCTCCGCCGAAAAAGGGTCTCCCGCTGCGGCGAAGCGGGGACCCATTCTGGAAAACCACAGGCAGCAGAAGCCTGTGGTCTTGGGGTCCGGCGGGCGCCAGGAGCAGCCCCCAAAACGTTGAAGGAACCCCGTAAGGGGCTCCGGATCGCGGAGGGGGTTGCGGCGCTGAGGATCGTTCCGCAATCGGCGGAGTGAAGCCGCGTTGCTGCTGCCGGTGAGCGCTGTCCTTTCTTCCTAAACTTCAGATTCGGAAAACAACAACCCGTGAGTAAACGGACTTTAAAAGTTTCGGGACTTTAAGTATTTAATTTGGCTGAAAGCGGAGTGACGAAAAATAGGAAGTCCGTCTTCCGCTGTCATTGAATCATTAAGCAAAGAGCCGGAGGAGTGAAGGCAAAGAGTGAACTTTTAATCTAACTGATCTGGACATCCGTGGAAATTATTTTTAAGTTGAATAAGGACTTTAAGTAATTGATTATATGACTTTTATTTGGACTTTGATACCTTTCTTCTGTTTGGATTATAATTAAAGCAAGAATCCCAGGTGCTGGAACTGCCTGAGTAATTGAGTAGCCAGCTTGCAGGGCTGGATACTTTTGAACTTAAACTTTGAAACAATCTGAGGGAGTTTGAACTGGTTACTTTGAAGCATCTTTTGGAATACCAGCAAGCACTGTCTGAAACACTGTGACTTTTTAAACACTAACTCTGCTAAAAATTACCTTATTGAAGGCTCTCGGACATTAAATGGGATTACAATATTTTTAATGAAATTGTCTTCTTCCCTAAAGACATTTTAAGTTCCCCCTAGAGGATTTGGGATTAATAGCAGTGACATTGTTTTACTTTCCCTTTCCCGGCCTCCTGTTTGACTATTACCATCTGGGCCGCTGCTTTTCTCATGAGAACAACTCAGCTTGACCTTGAATTTTAGATAACTCTGGAATGAGTGGCGCAAGAAGAAAGGGACCGAGAACCAGACAAACAACTCTAACCGCAGTCTCCCAGGCACGCAGATCATCTGTGCCTACTGTGCTTACTTTGCCTACTCTGACTTCTGAGAAAGAAGCTGCTTTTCTGCCAAGGGCAGAAACTGAGGAATTTCAATTGGAAGAGATGGCCTCAGGAGAAATTAGTTCTACTTTAGAGAAAATTCTTGAAAAACTGGAATCTTTGGATAAAAAAGTGGAATCTTTGGATAAAAAAGCTGATCAGCAAACAGCTAAAATTGAACAAAATACTGAATGTTTAAATAGACTAACTGGACAAGTTGCACAAAACGTGCAAGCAATTGGAGAACTGAAGGAGACTGCAGGTGAAAATCGGAAATTGGCTGAAGATACCAGCCAAAGATTGGGAAATTTAGAGAAAGAGGTAAGACCACTCAGCAAACAAGTAGGTGAACATCAGACCTATCTTTCTATGATAGAACTACAGAATAGACAGACTAATTTAAGGATAAGGTCGATACCAGAGGTGGAAGAAGGCAACTTAGCTGAGTTCCTGACTAAAGAATTTTCCAAGTTTTGGAACCTAGAGGAAAAAGACTTTAAAATTACATCAGCTTTCAGACTTGGAAGACTTATAAAGAGAGAGAAGCCCAGAGATTGCTTAATAATACTGAGATCAAAGGAGGAAAGGGATAAGATTTTGGGTTTACATTACGGAAAGTCACTGGACATTCTGGACAAAAGAATTGAAATTTTTAAGGATATTCCTAAACAACTTTTGGACCTTAGATCTGATTATTTGGAACTAACAAGACTGTTAAGGAGCAACACAATTATCTTCAGGTGGGACTTTCCTCAAGGATTATCTTTTACTTTTAGAGGGAAGAAGATTAAAATCAGATCACTGGAAGATAGAGACAAATTTCTGACCGCGTACGGAGAGGACCTTCAAAAAGGACTGGAACTACCCTCGGGGCCTGTAGTACCAGAGGTGCCTGCACCCTCGGATTCTGAAGACCTAGCGAACAAGGTACTACCCCTAGAAAAATAACCAGACTTATCCAGGATGTCTCTGCAACTTTTGAGCTGGAATATAAATGGCTGTAACATTCCGGAAAAAAGAAGGAAAATTTTTCATATATTGAAAAAGGAACAATTGGACATTATTTGCTTACAAGAAACACATGTGACTAGGCTCCACCGGAAAGTACTAATAAATAAAAGACTTGGTCAGGAATTTATATCTTCAGACAAAGTAAAGAAGAGAGGCGTGGTGATATATGCAAAAGAGAGCCTGTCACCTAAATTCTTATTTAAAGATGAATATGGAAGAATTTTGGCAATCGAAATACAACATCAAGGAGAAAAGATTCTGATATTAGGAATTTATGCACCAAATGAAGGGAAGTCGGAATTTTTCAAGAAGTTGCATGAGACTATGCTGGAACATCTGGATTATGACAACATCATCATGATGGGAGACATGAACGGGGTCGTATCAACAAACATGGATAAGTCACAAAGCCAGAATGTCACTAAAGATGGCAGACTACCAAAGACCTTTTTTGAACTGACTGACAATATGGACTGGATTGACATTTGGAGAACAAAGAATCCCTTGGGAAAAGAAGGAACATTCTTCTCTGAAGCTCAGCTGACTTGGACAAGAATCGACCAAATATGGATAACTAGAGGTCTGGCACCGAAGGTCAGAAAGGTGGAAATCTGCCCAAAAACCTGCTCCGACCATAACGCACTGAAAATGGATATGATACTACTACCAACTGGTACCTTTAGATGGAAGATGAATGACAATCTGTTCAGAGATCAGGAGATTACTAAGAAGGCCCAGAAAGCATTGAAGGATTACTTTGAGATAAATATGAACACTGCGGTGGAAAAAAGAGTTATTTGGGATGCAAGTAAAGCTGTGATGAGGGGGTTCTTGATACAACAGAATGCGGCAAGGAAGAGGATACAAAATGACAGAAAAGATAAGATTTTGGAGAAAATAAAAGAATTGGAGAAGAAGTTAAGATCAAACCCGAAGTCCCTGCCGATCTTGAGAGAAATCAAACTCTATCAAGCACAGTATTCTAAACTGATAAATCAGGAAATAGAGTGGAAGATTAAATTAATGAAACAAAAAACTTTTGAATCGGCAAACAAATGTGGGAAACTGCTAGCTTGGCAGTTGAAGAAGAGACAAAAATTGAATACAGTTACAAATTTGGAAATTGAAGGAAGAAACATTCAGAACCCCATGGAGATTAGAAAGTGTTTCCAGAAATACTTCAAAAAATTATACACTCAAGGGCCGCAGAATGAGGACGAGATAAAACAATTTGTGGAGAAAAATGGACTTAAAAGGCTGTCACAAGAAAATAGATCTCTCCTGAACAGTAAAATAACATGTCAAGAAATTGAACAAGCCATTCAAAACATGAAACCGGGCAAATCTCCAGGGCCAGACGGGCTAACCTCCAAGTATTATAAGATATTAAAAGACCATTTGATTCAACCACTGATGGAGGTTAGCAATGAAATTATGGAGGGGAGGAGGGCGCCGGAATCGTGGAAGGAAGCTTTCATCACATTGATACCAAAATCGGAAGCTGAAAAGACGCAACTTAAGAACTACCGTCCCATCTCCCTTTTAAATGTGGATTACAAAATTTTTGCAGATGTTTTGGCAAGTAGATTTAAAAAAGTTCTAAATGAAGTAATTCATAAAGACCAGGCAGGCTTTCTCCCAGGTAGACACATGTTTGCTAATACAAGGAACATTATTGACATTTTGGAACTTTTGCAAACTGATATAAACACAAAAGCAGTGTTAATCTTCATAGATGCGGAGAAGGCCTTTGATAATATCTCTTGGAAATTTATGAAGGGAAATTTAAAAGAAATGGGAGTGGGTCGGGGTTTTGAGAATGGGATTGATGCAATATATTCAGAACAAAAGGCTAAACTGATAGTAAACAATGTGGTTACTGAAGAGTTTAAAATTGAAAAAGGAACACGACAAGGCTGCCCGATCTCCCCTTTGTTATTTATATCAGTTCTGGAGGTGCTCTTGAATATGATTAGAGGGGACCGGTTGGTGGAAGGGATTCAGGTCGGAGCGAAACAATATAAACTTAAAGCTTTTGCAGATGACCTAGTTTTGACCCTGCAGGAGCCAGAATCTAGTACAAAAAGAGTATTACAACTGATTCAAGATTTTGGTCGGGTGGCAGGATTTAAACTAAATAAACAGAAAACCAAGGTGTTGGGGAAAAATCTGACAGATGTAGAGTCGGCACAGTTTCAGAGAGAAATGGAACTAACTGTGGTTAAAAAAGTAAAGTACCTAGGGGTAAACATAACAGCAAAAAATCTGAGTCTATTTAAGGATAATTACGAAAAATGTTGGTCTGAAATTAAGAGAGATTTGGATAGTTGGACAAAATTGAAGCTTTCTCTGTTAGGCCGAATCGCTGCTGTTAAGATGAATGTATTGCCAAAGATGTTATTTTTGTTTCAAACATTGCAGATTGTGGACAAGACAGAGTGTTTCCGGAAGTGGCAGAGAGATATATCTAGATTTGTCTGGCAGGGCAAAAAGCCCAGAATTAAGTTCAAGATACTAACTGATGCGAAAGAAAGAGGGGGCTTTGCCCTGCCAGACCTAAAGTTGTATTATGAAGCCGCAGCCTTTTGCTGGCTAAAAGACTGGCTACTTCTTGAGGACACTGACGTATTGGACTTGGAAGGGTTTAACAATGCCTTTGGTTGGCATGCATATCTATGGTACGATAAGGTTAAGATTAATAAGGTCTTTAAGAACCATATTGTCAGGAAAGCAGTTTTTAAAGTCTGGACAAAATACAAAGACTTATTGGAAAATAAAACTCCGAGGTGGCTCTCACCTCTGGAAGCTAAGGCCCGAAAAAGACTCAATATGGAGGCCAATTGGCCAAAATATTGGGAAATATTAGAAAAAGATGGAGACAATTGGAAATTGCAGAGTTTGGAGAAAATGAAGGATAAAGTGCGAGACTGGTTACATTACGCTCAGATTAAAGAAGTTTTTAAAAATGACAAAAAGCTAGGGTTCCAGGTGGAGAAATCGAAGTTGGAAACAGAATTGTTAGAACCAAAAACTAAGGTTTTATCAAGAATGTATAACTTGCTGCTGAAATGGAATACACAAGACGAAATGGTTAAATTGGTTATGATAAAGTGGGCTCAGGATATTGGGCATAATATTATGTTTGAGGACTGGGAAAGGTTGTGGACCACTGGGCTGAACTTCACTGCATGTAATGCTTTGAAGGAAAATGTAATGAAAATGATATATAGATGGTACATGACCCCAGTTAAACTTGCCAAAATATACCATTTGTCTGATAATAAATGTTGGAAATGTAAAGAACACGAAGGAACATTCTTTCACCTCTGGTGGACTTGCCCTAGAGTGAAGGCCTTCTGGGAAATGATTTATAATGAGTTGAAAAAGGTATTTAAGTATACCTTCACTAAGAAACCAGAGGCCTTCCTTCTGGGCATTGTCGGCCAGAAGGTGTTAAAGAAGGACCGAACATTTTTTATGTATGCAACAACGGCAGCAAGGATACTCATTGCCAAGAGTTGGAAAACTCAAGATCTACCCACACTGGAAGAGTGGCAGATGCAGCTGATGGACTATATGCAACTGGCCGAGATGACGGGCAGAATCCGAGACCTGGGAGAAGAGAGGGTTGAAGAAGACTGGAAGAAATTCAAGATATATCTACAAAAGTATTGTAATTTGGTTGAAGGCTAAGAAGGATGCTAGATCATAAATAATTGCCTACCACTGAATTAGATTTGAAACTGACGATAAGTGAGATTGAGGGAAATATAAAATTTGTGGAGAATAGATCAAATTAATTGAACAAAATTTAAGAATATAAACAAGATGATAAATTGCTGGGAAAAATTTATAACGATGTAAGTGGGAGTGGGAGACGTGAGGGAGTCCAAAGAAGTTCTGAAAAATATGTTATGATCCATGTTATATTGTTTATTATTTTTGCATTTTGTATTTTAAAAAAATCTTAATAAATATTTATATATATATAAAAAAAAGACAATGCATCCATCCAAACTCAATGCCCCTTCTTTGATTTGGGTGGAAAACACCCAAGGAGACTGGCTGGGTATCCCATTGGAGTCAATGGAAAAACAAAAGGGAATGAACTAAATATGGATGAAAAATTCACCTCTGGAAAAATGACAGTTAAAATGAAAACAATCAGATTTGTTAACTGTGTACAGAACAAATCTCTAATAATTAGTCTGGTTAAGAGGGAGTCCTGGTTCAACCGGCTTGAGGTTTGTAGGGAGGGCATACAGTTAATGTATATAACTCAAATTTGCTAAAGTCAGGTTCAGATAGTAAGAATTCCTTTCTCACTCTACTAATCATTACAACTTTGCTGGTACTCAAGGACAGAGGAGTTATTAAGTTATTGCATTATTGCTCAACTCTTTTGCTACCTTATTCACAATGTATTCTGCTAATTATAATGTGAATAAGATGGCAAAAGATTTGAGCAATAATGTAATAACATAATAAGCCCTGCTAAACTGAGCAGAAGAAAATATCTTCCTCCCCAAATCTCCTTCGGTTCTGAGCAAGACAGGCTTGCCTCTGCCTGCTGCTAATTAGTGACAGAACATGCAGCTCACAAGTAAGGAGTTTCCCCCTCTACTCCGGCAAACATTCATTGAAAAGGACAACTCCCCTGCCCAGTGGCGCCAGGAAGCTGTGCAAGTGGTAAATTGAGGGGAAAGGAGAAGATTTGACAAACAGGTAATTGCTACTTTCTGAAGAACACTGTACTCAGTTCCATTACGGCACATCATTACTGGAGGGGATGTTAAACTCATTTGGCTTGAGGAATGGGAAACAGAGAAGGCTGCTCAGTATGAAAGCACATGGGTCTTAAATAACATGTGGCATTCGCCACAAACTGGCCTTAAAATGTCACTATTACTGGCCTTAAAAACCACTATTTTAAGTTTTCAGTTAACGGAACTTCAGGCAAGTATTTGTAATAGGCAATGGTCAAAATTTCATGACTGCCACTATTCTAGTTAGTATATAATTTTGGTTGACAAAAACTGTGTTGTTTTTAAAGACTCTGCTAGACTAGAAATATCTGCCCAGTTCAACATTCTGTTTGCAGAATGCCTTTGGAAGCCACACAGTCAGGACATGATAGTAGTAGACAACTCCTGTTGTTTGATCCCAGCATGTGATATTCAAGGTATGGTGAGACATTATGGAAGGACAACACTATGAGACAGCAACCAAAGCACAGGCTGACGTTTTTCATGATGGGGGTATGTGTAAGGGAAGAAAGCAGGAGAGCAGCTGATATCACAAACATATTGGCATTGGTGATCCAATTAGCAGAGCATGTGTGGGGCTGCTTCATACTTCCAGTCCCAATTTCACTTTGAGTGGGAAGGTGGGACAGTGTGTTAAGCAAAAGCCAGATTTCATAAAGCCCAAAAAACTTCAAGATACTTTGTACGAATGTCTGACAGCCCACATCTTCTTGTAGCCAAGAAGGTGATCACTTGTAGCCAAATAAGATTGTCTTCCATGAACACCGTCTTAACGGTGTGTCCGTAAATGACTATGGAGCCCAATTCTGGATCCACACGTCCTTCCACAGTGGGGACATAGGTTTCCAGGAGGGAGTTGATCACAGTGAGGGTTTGCCAAACGTGCCTTCCTCTTAGCTCATTTCTCCCTTTCGTCCTGAGTTCCTTTCTTCTTCAAAGTCCATGATGCCTTTAGTAGAGGCTATTCTCCAACTGGAGTGCTCATAGGCCAGTGTTTCCCAGTTGTTGGTGTTTATAGTACTTCTTTTTAGATTTGCCTTGAGAGCCTCTTTAAACTTCTTTTGTTGTCCACTGGCATTACGCTTTCCATTCTTAAATTGGGAATAAAGTAGTTGCTTTGGAAGACAATACTGACATTAGTTTGCCTGTCTTCCCAAGTCATATGCAAAAATTTTCAGAGACACTGTTGATGGAATCTTTTGAGGAGTTGGAGATGGAGTTTATAAGTGATCCCTGTTTCACAAGCACACAGTTAAGCTGGTAGTACAATAGCTTTGTAAACAAGCAGTTTGGTTTCCCTGAAAATGTTTTATTTGCAATGGTTTGGAACAAATTCCAAGACAACAGCTAACCATATTAACTGTCTGAATTAATTAAGGTACTGGATGTAGAATTATTATTGATAGTGCTACTTTACTGGATGTATGGAATGCTGGGTGGAGGGGGGGAGAGAGAGAGAGTTAGCCATGAGATCAAAGTGAAATGAAATGCAAAAGTGTAAATGTAAAAATAATGACAATGACCATTCACCGTGTGATATTAGCAAAAGTATCTTCGGAGTAGCCTTGGTCAGCTAATTAGCCCCTGTAGTATGATCCCTATTAAGGACACAGATAACAGAACTGAATTTCTTGATAAGCTGTAATATTCTAGCTTTCCTTTGAAGTTCCTTTGTTCAAGAATCACAGCCTTAAGGCCAGTTCCAGAGTGTCCTGATAGGTTGAAATGTTTTCCTTTTTGTTTCTGAGTATTGCCGCTTTTTATGTGAAATCTGTGTTTATTTATTATTTTATGCTTAACGAGTTTGTCCTATGCAGAATGCAGAAAGACAGGTGAAGATGAGCAGATGAATGAATCTCGAGGCTGACATGATTAGGTCTTGTAATAGTGTGCTTGTGGGTGGGTGGAATAGTGGGTGGAAATGATGATCTCTGGTTTTCCTGTAGGAGGACCTTTTGTGTCTCCATTATGAAGCCTGTTGTTGCTGGAGGTTGTGGGAGGTGGCTGTAGGTAAGATCAGGCCTGTCACTCAAAGTCTGTGAGAACCAAGCACCACTTTCTAGAACAGGCTGTAGGTCACTAATGATACTTTAGCTGGGAGCTATAGGTGACAAGTGGTGTTTTGTAACTTTCTCTTCTTTTTAGTACAGTAGTAGGTCATTGCTGGGCCATCATCCTGCTTCCACACTTCATTTGCTGGGTCTAATAAATGCCTGGTGTAAATCCATAGGTTGTGAGTCTCCCTTTGACAAGTCATAACAGATTTGATTGTATTTTAGGGCTTGGCTGTAGAGTAAGGATTTTGTGGTATGCTTTGGGTAGAAGCCAGAAGAAAGAAATATATGTCTAGTGGTCAATAGGTTTCAGACATAAGGTGGTGCACACATATCCACTGAACAGCACTGCCCAAAAGGCAGTGCGCAGTATTTTAGGCTCAGTCAGGCTAAAAGTAGCTGAACTCCTGATGGAACTTCTCAAGTGCTTCCCATTCATGGGTCCATGCATTAAAGATGTTGTCAATGTAACTCAAGCAGAAGAGAGGCTTTTGAGGAGTTGAGAACCCATTGTTCTAAGTCAGCCATGAAAATGTTACCTTACTGTGCAGTCATCATGCAAGTGCCCACAGGATGTGCTCCTAAAAGCAGAAGTAACTGTGAAGGTGCATCAAGTAACAGAGTGATGACATACTAGATATACTGTGATATTGTCAGGAAATAATATTCCTGATGACATGTGGCCCATGTTTGTGGGGAATATAGGTATAAAGAGCACCAAGACAGAATTGAGATTCAAAATGACCTTAACAGGTTGGAAAATTGGGCGCAAGCTAACAAAATGAATTTCAATAGGGACAAATGTCAGGTTCTGCACTTCGGCAGGAAGAACCAGATGCACATTATAAGATGGGGAACACCTGGCTTACTAGCAGTACATGTGAGAAACGTCTAGGAGTCTTAGTGGACCACAAGCTTGTTGTTGTTGTTTAGTCGTTTAGTCGTGTCCGACTCTTCGTGACCCCATGGACCAGAGAACGCCACATCTTGGGTGCCCTGCTCGGCAGAGTTCATAGCTTCTCTGAGTTCTTCAAGCCCCTTCGCCACGGCAAGGCAGTGATCCATGAAGGGGGACCACAAGCTTAACGTGAGTCAACTGTGTGATGCAGCAGCAAAAAGTTAACACTATTCTAGCCTGCATCAACAGAAGTATGGTATCCAGATCAAGGGATGTAATAGTACTACTCTATTCTGCCTTGGTCAGACCCATGGGCATAGCCAAGGGAGGCGGGCAGGGAGGGACAGCTGCCCCCCAATCCATAGAAATACATAGCAAACTGAAATTCTGCCCCCCCCCAACAAAAGGCCTCTCCCCCAACAAAAATCCTGGCTACGCCCATGGTCAGGCCACAAGTGGAATACTGTGTTCAGTTCTGGGTACCACAATTTAAGAAGAAAATTGACAAGCTCCAATGTATGCAGAGGAGGGCAACCAAGATGATCAAGGGTCTGGAAAAGAGGAGACTGAGAGGAGACATCTTAAAATATCTCACATGGAAGATGGAGCAAGCTTGTTTTCTCCTGCTCTGGAGGATGGGACTCGAACCCATGGCTTCAAGTTACAAGAAAGGAGATTCTGACTAAACATCAGGAAAAAACTTTTTTTCCCCTTTTTCTTCTTTTATAGGAAAAACTTTCTGACACTAAGAACTGCTCAACAGTGGAATGGTCTCCCTTGGGAGGCAGTGGACTCTCGTCCCTGGGAAGTTTTTAAGCAGAGGTTGGATGGCCATCTGCCATGGATGCTTTCGTTGAGATTCCTGCATTGAAGGGAGTTGAACCTGGTGACCATCAGGGTCCCTTCAAACTCTCCTGTTCTGATTCTATAATTAGTCAACGGCCAGACACATCAAAAACAATATCAAGGAAGATGTATTTGTACGTATGGAGCTGGCTCCTCTTCCCTATTTTTGTCCCCAAACTGACACACCACATAAAGTTTTGCCAATATCAGATGGCTTTACCATGCTTTGAGAAGGCTATTGTTAAACACCAGGAGCAAATGTCAGACTTACAGTTCAGTTTTGTTCTAAGGAACAATTTATGCCATCTTCCTTGCAGTTTAATCACCACTTCTAAGGGATGTGATTAAAAATATTTCCTTAGTTGACCTTTCTTGCTCTAGAACTTCCATAATGTAGCAAACTATAGGAAGACTGGTATTTCTCAATACGTAGCAACAGGTTCAACTTGGATAAACTTTCTCTGAGCTCTAGAATGGTACAAATGTTGAATCTGAGCCCTAAAACACTGACATTAATAAGAACAAGCATGTCTGAGCATGTTATGAATGCATTTCTTTCACCAAAGTAACAGACTTCAGCCTGATCACTACTATTTAGAAATCATCTAGCTAACCCAGGTTTCCCCCCCCCCCCAAATAATGGAGGTGTAAAATGACATTTATATGAACAACACATTAAAACTTTTTCATTTTTTAGGGTTAAAAGAAGCAGTTATGTACTTACTTTCCATTCCCATATTTTATGCGGATATCTTTGCTTTTCTTCAGTTCTCTGCCATCTTTGAACCATTTGTAGGATGGCTGGGGATTTCCAGCACTTGCCTCGCATTTCATAGAAACTTTTGCTCCCACTTCCACATTCAAGCTCTTCAATTTCTTGAGCTTTGGACGGACAGCTGCAAAGAGAGAGAAAAAGCAGCCCTATTAAGATCGCCACTGGATCTCTCCAGCCGCATATGGTGTTAGAAACCAACAACACAAGTCTTGCTCTTGACCACTAAGTCTCTGGATTTATTAAAGGCTTCATTTCATGAGCAGCCGATCCTTTATCAAACTACAAGTCGTCCTTAACAATGGGAGGCTCTCCCCACCCCCACCCCAAATGTCAAAGCACAGAAGTACAGCTGCATTTCATCCTTTTTGCATTTGGCATGAAAAGATGCTTGAGTTTCAGGCTCTACAGCACTTCCCACCCCTGACTCCTTCTGCACATTTTCATTCCGGTACCTCCCCACTCTCCTTAAGCATGGATGACAGCACTCATTCCTCCCCAAATGCGCAAAAGACACAAATGCACATCACATCCAACTGGGAAGCAGCATCAACTCAGGCAGGGATTTCTCCGAGAAGGATTCCTGCCCTCGTTCTGGCATTGCTGCTGCCAGAGTCTCCTGCGCTGCGTTCTCCCTCTTACCTCTGCTGCTGTTGGCAGACATGCTGTTGATTGCACAGCCTGTGCAGATCTGAATGGCAGCATTTGGCTACAGGAAGGGGAGAGATGGGGAGGAGGGCTCTCTTCCTCTCAGTTCAGCTACAATCACTGCAGGGGTTTCTTTAATGCTCATGTGCCTGCCTATTCATTCTGGGAACGTACCATATAGTAGCTTTGCTGCTGCCAAGTGGGAAAATGCTAAAGCACATCTCCGTAGAGAAAGTAACTGGGAATTGAGAAGGTCATTCGGCTTTTCCAAATGACAGTGTTCCATACTGAACAATAGCAGAAAGGACCCCAAAAGGAAAGTCTGCCTGCGAAAGAGGATAAACAAGGAGGGCTCTGGGTTGCAAGAGTGCAGAAATCCAGCAATTAGGTAATTAGATGCCTCTTTACAACATCACCAGATAAACAGTCCAGACCATCAGGTATCAGCGGCGGCGGAGGCGCCTATGACCTTTACTGGATGCTTTTGTAGCAATTTAGCTAACTAAGCACCAGGAGAGGAGGCACAAATTCAAATGTTCCTCAACCAACCTGCCACTGCCACATAATGAAAGGAGGCTTATAGCAAGCTTCCTGATAATTACTCTTCGCTAATGAAACTTCACTAATAAAATTTATTTTGAAATTATGGAGACCTCATTTGTCTTAATGCCAAAGAGCATGTCAAAAGTCAATAATCATGCTATTGATGCCAGTTATCTTAGCATGACCTTCCTTTTATTTATTCTGCATTGCCTAAGATATATTCTTACAAAACATATTGCTTAGCCTGCTTTTTTTTTTTAGAAGGAGCAGCAACAGTGAGACCAAATGAGGGAAATTTTGTTCATGCATTCTCTCTCCCCTAAAGGTACCCCTGCCCGTAAGGGGCCAGTCGTGTCTGACTCTAGGGTTGTGTGCTCATCTCGCTCTAGAGGCCGTGAGCCGGCGCCATCCGAAGACACTTCCGGGTGACGTGGCCAGCGTGACGAAGCTGCAGCTGGTGAGCCAGCACCAGCGCAGCACACGGAAACGCCGTTTACCTTCCCGCTATAAAGCGGTACCTATTTATCTACTTGCACTTAAGAGTGCTTTCAAACTGCTAGGTGGGCAGGAGCTGGGACCAAACAACGGGAGCTCACCCTGTCACGGGGATTCGAACCACCGACCATACAATCAGCAAGTCCTAGGCACTGAGGTTTTACCCACAGCGCCACCCACGTCCCTCTCTCCCCTATGTCTTGCCAAATTCAGTATTTAAGCTTCAAGATATTACCAGACTTAAAGGCCACCATACACCAAAATATTTTCGGAGTGGCAATCACAGTGTCAGATTCTTAGAATTCACATTGTGGCTTGCTTGTCTCACCCTCCCTAAGATAGTTAAAAATCACTACAAAATGATTTCAAAATGATAAAAATACATACTGGAAGTAGTAAAAAGTTCCAAAACGTACCGTAGATAAAAATGGTAGAAATGTCAATATACCTTAGACTGCAGAACTCCTGGGAGGATATCTTGAGAATGGGTTTTTAAAAAGGATAAGAGCATAAGAAGAGGCTGCTGGATCAGGCCCATCTAGTCCAGCATCCTGTTCTCACAGGAGCCAAGCAGGGGAACTTGAAAACAGGACTTGAGCACAACGGTTCTCATCCCTCATGTGCTTCCCAGCAACTGACATTCAGAGGCAAATTCCTCCAAGAATTTGTCCGCTTCTCTTTTAAAGCCCCCTAAGTCTGTGGCCACCATTTATCCCATAGTTTAGCTGTTTGCTGTGACGTGTTGTGGTGCCTGAGGGCTCTCCTGGAAGAGAGGAAGGAGCACCAGGGTACATATAGTACATCTGTGTGATGGATGGGGAGAAATTTGTTTTGATACTTTATATGGCTCTGTAAGTGAAGCGCTCCACTGTCTCCTGGTGTTTTACAGCATATTTTAGAGTGGAGTGGAAGAAGTGGCTGGTGATAGTGGTTTGGTGACAGAGCACGATATATTGGAGAGAGAATGAATATTGGAGTGATTAAATAGAGTGTTTACGGATGTGTATGAGGTACAGGGGGGTATGGAATTAGTGATATTAGAAAAGGGTAGGCACAGTATGATTTGTGTAGATGTAAGACATAATTTCTGTGTATCTCTTAGTGGTAGGGATGGATGAATCTGACAATTTTGGTTTCTCTGTTAATCATTCTTCCAATCTTAAATTCAGTTCTCCACAATTCCACATCAATTTTCAATTTATTTATCTTTAAAAGTTCTCGTCAGCATTTCAGTGTGAATTTCTCCCTAATACACACATTTTATCCATTCTTGCCAAACATGCAAGCTTTCCAAGCAATTCTCCCTAATACATTTTTGTTATTTTCACTAATGTATGCATTTTTCTGAATGCTTTATAATCTTTATTAAATTTATAAACGACTTAGGGACTGTTTTATTATAAAAACATATATAAATATAGGAATTAAATTAAACATATTTTTGCTATGACACATTGAACTGTATCAAGGATGGAAATCATCTTATATTTATCAGCAGCAGCAAACTTCAGGCAGGGTCCACCATCATGCTTTTTTAAAAAATATATGTTTTAGGTATTATTATTTTTATTTATTTTTTGCTTTGTTCAATGTCCTGAAGAAGAGTCTGTGAAACCCAAAAACTCAGTGCAGGCAAAAGTCAGCTCAGTCTGAGTGAAAACAACTATCCTGGGGAATACGAAATCTTATGTAAGTTCCTGTTTGAGCAGCGCAGATTCAGAAGCCTACCAAATAATCAATACAAACACAGATATTTTCGCAACAGCCCTGAGCACGTCCGCAAAGCTCAAAAAATAATGCACAATACGCAAGGGATAGCAGCCCAGTAGAAAGAATGTAGAGTTCTCAAGAAGATGCGTTTTCTTTTTCAGGACAAAAAAGGGTATGCAGGGCAAGGAAGAGGCATGATCCAGATGATTTGCATTTGCTTTCATAATGAACAACAAAAGAGGCTGTTTCCATGTATCTATACACATTCATTTTGATATGCAGAGAGAGTTGATGTCTCTCTTCAGCTATCCTCACTTAGAACCACTGATAAGCCTAGAAACAACCACCCGAGCTTGTGGAGTGAGTGTTGTAAATTAATTAGGCACTGTGTGAAGATGTGCTTCCTTTCACCTGCCAGCAAATTTCACTGGGTGCCCTAGTCAAAAATGATGATAACTTTCCCTTTAACCCTACACAATTTATTAAATGTGAATAGTGCTATAAATGACTATGTTGTTGCCTTCCTCTTAATTGTTGCCTTCTTCCGAAACTAAAACTAAACCAGAGTTGTATCCACCTTGCTGCTCAGAGTAGACCCATTGGGCAGGATTCACCCAAGGAGCCCCATCAGCAGCAGTCCTGCACAAGGCCCTGTGCAACAGGGCTTTCCCCCTGCATGCCCTCCCCAGCCTGGGGACATTGGGAGAACCTGCAGAACAGCATGCAAGGGGAATTGTTCCACCTGGCAAACTGAAATGCGTGTGAGGACAGAACATCTGTAACAGAGCAACATTGAATTTCAACTGAACAACCCATGAGCCAAGGTGAGGTGACCACCTTGGGAAGCTGGATTCACAGGGGCAACAGACAGTGGCGGAGCATATGCCCACACTGCCCAGGGCGGGTGCTGCCCAGGGTGGACGTGCTCCTGAGGGGGGCATGGCACTTGGGTGCCTGGAGCGGTGCACGTGCTCTACAGCTGGGGGCGAAGCGAGCCACCCATGAAAGCCATCTGGCACGCTGCCCACCCACAACTCCCAAGCCTTCCCCAAGCTGTCAAAACGAAGGGGGAAGGGAGGAATGCCAACGGCTTGGGGTAGGCTTGGGAGTCGTGGATCGGCAGCGCACTGAATGTCAGCTCCCTCAGTGAGGGCATCCAGGGCGGTCCACCTCCCCGCCCGCCCCTTCCTATGCTCCTGGCAACCTCCAGGGAATGCATTGCCTGCTGCTGCTGCCACAGAAGCCACAACAACTGCAGCATGCTTCTTGGAGGCTGGATCTGCCTCATTCCCGTCTCCACACGCCACCTCTACAGTGACCTCTTGGTGAATAGGAGGTGCTGCTGGTCTCCTCCCACCCCTTGGGAGGAAATGATGGGGGCTACTCTCTGGGGTCTCCTGGGCCCTGCACCTGCCCAGCATAATTCAGACAAGACCTCTTTCCCCTCTGACAGCCTTTGATTCCAACTTCAACCATCAGCTACAGTTGATTAGACTTTTACACACACACACACTGTTTCCATTGTATGTCAGCGTGGTGTAGTGGTTAAGAGCGGTAGACTCGTAATCTGGGGAACCGGGTTCGCGTCTCCGCTCCTCCACATGCAGCTGCTGGGTGACCTTGGGCCAGTCACACTTCTCTGAAATCTCTCAGCCTCACTCACCTCACAGAGTGTTTGTTGTGAGGGAGGAAGGGAAAGGAGATTGTTAGTCGCTTTGAGACTCCTTAAAGGGAGTGAAAGGCGGGATATCAAATCCAAACTCCTCCTCTTCTTCACTCAGCCCTTCTTCCCTGGTGGTGCTGGGGGAACCATTTACAGTGGTGCCCCGCAAGATGAACGCCTCGCAAGACAGAAAATCCGCTAGATGAAAGGGTTTTCCGTTTTGGAGGCGCTTCGCAAAACGAATTTCCCTATGGGCTTGCTTCGCAAGACGAAAATGTCTTGCGAGTTCCTGCAGGGTTTTTTCCCTCCCCCCCCCCTTTCCTAAACCCTAAGCCGCTTATTAGCTGATCCGCTGATAAGCCGCTTATCAGCGGATCCGCTAAAAGCCGCTAAACCGCTAATAGCGCTAATCCGCTAAGCTGTCAATGGGCTTGCTTCGCAAGACGAAAAAACCGCAATACGAAGACCCTCACGGAACGGATTAATTTCATCTTGTGAGGCACCACTGTAGTGCTTTGCCTCAGGTGCCAAAATGTCTTGGGCAGGCCCTGAATTCCAGCCACTAATATTAATGGACCTAAGTTATATGACTAGCACGGGATACAACCCACAGACCTTTAACATTTATGTCAAAGGAATTTGTCCCTCTATCCTCCTGATTATTCCCCTATTCCCCTGTGCATGTTAGTTTCACTGAGTTCCATGACACATTCACAGGACTGCAACCTGAGCTGCCAAATGGTATCTTCTGCAACAGCCCTAAATTTGCAATGAGGCAAACCAGAGTATTCTAGATATTAGGGCACTCTGGTCAATGGACAGGTCAAATATTGTCAACTGTTCCATGAAGCCATGATGCTGATAATGTGTGATGAATAAGCCTGCTTTGAACAACTGCCTTTAAGAATGTACTTTTAAAAAAGGCCTTAGTTTGTTTCATTTTTTAAAAAAGTGTGCAATTCTTGGCTGACCCTAATATTCCAGGTTAAAAGCTTGTTCGGGGAATAATTAACATGTAAATTTATTACAATTTGAAAGTTAAGCTCATACTTTCAAAATGAGTTACCTAATTTTTTTTGTAAGTGGCAAAAGTACCAAACCACCAATGACTAAAACGTCCTCCTCCCACCAAGAAAACCCAACATTAATTATTTTTTTGAAAGTAACTATGTGACAGGTGGTAAAGCTGTCAAATGAACAAATATTTTTGAGCTGGTCTAACGCCCAAACTGCCACAGCACACTAACCTGACATTTCAGTAAACTTCCCACCGTTTTGACCTGTTTCCTAGACAGTCCATTCACTGTGCAATCCTATCTCTACTTAGAAGTAAGTAACACCGAGTTCAGTAAGACTTTCTCTAAGGTACAGAATCACAGAATCAACAGAATCATAGAATTGTAGAATTGGAAGGGACCCTGAACCCCCCTGAAATGCAGGAATCTCAACTAGATCATACATGACAGATGCCCATGCAACCTCTGCTTGAAAACCTCCACAGAAAGAGAATCCACCACTTCCTGAGGAAGTCTGTTCTACTGTCTAAAAGCTCTGTCAGAAAGTTATTCCTGCTGTTTAGTCAGAATCTCTTTTCTTGTAACTTGAATCCATTGGTTTGAGTCCTATCCTCTGAAGCAGGAGAAACAGGCTTGCCCCATCCTCCGTGTGACAGCCCTTTAGCTATTTGAAGATGGCTATCCTATCTTCTCTCAGTCTCCTCTTCTCTAGGCTAAACATGTCCAGATCCCTCAAACATCCCTCATAAGGCTTGGTTTCCAGACCCTTGGTCATCTTGGTCAATCTCATCTGCACACATTCCTGCTTGTCAATATCCTTCTTAAATTGTGGCGCCCAGAACTGGACACAGTACCCCAGGTGGGGTATGTATAGGATTCCAGTCCCTGTTCCCATATATGGGAATCCTGTAAATGAAAACAGCCATGACCTATACAATTATAGAGTCATCCCAGTTAAATATGTCGCAACAATGAGTTGCCATTCAAGTTTCCTGTTCCAGCTTACCTAGAGATCCTAATAATGCCTGGCGAATGCACACAATCCTGTTGAGATATGCAGATTTCCCCTGTCTTGTTGGAGATTATGTATCTTGAATGTGTAAAATGATGTACAGATATGCATTTTCCCCAAGGCTTGTTGGAGAGTTATATATATTGACCGGGAAGGCTGCACTATTCCCTCTTCATGGACAGATTATGTGTACATTCTCCATGAGGCACAGAAAAATGCACAATGGCTGGTTGTTATGCAAATTAGCCAGTCACTTCATTACTCCTGTACAGTGGTACCTCAGTTTATGAACTTAATCCGTTCCAGAAGTCCATTCTTAAACTGAAACCGTTCTTAAACTGAGGCACGCTTTCCCTAAGAGGCCTCCCTCTGCTGGTGGCCTTCCACAGTTCAGATTCCATTCTTAGACCGAGGTAAAGTTCGTAAACCGGGACACTACTTCTGGTTTTAAGGAGTTCGTAAACTGAATCGTTCGTAAACAGGACTGTTCTTAAACCGAGGTACCACTGTACATACATATAAATTGGATATTAGTCAGGGGTCCTCTACTATTTTATATGTAGATTACATTTATCAGTAATAGTAGCAATACTCATTGTATACAGTTACATATAAATGTACATATTGAAAGAAAGAAGGAAAGGGAAGAGCTCTCAAACCTAAATCACCATACCATCTAAATTGATAGGAGTGAGTTATTGGTCCTTGGTTATGAAGCTTCTAACTAAATTTTTCATATGAAGGCTGCTACAAAAGACCTCAAACTGAGTTTATTATTTACTTACTTGTTACTTTACATCACTATACCACTTTTTTCTCCAAAGCGCTCAAGGATGCGTATTCTCACTCTTTACCCTCATGAGATAGGTTACACGGAGTGTGAGAGATCAAGCTTAATGGCTCAAAGCAGAACTGAACCCTGGCATCCCATAATATGGGCATTCCTTACATAATATGGGCAATTGTAGTGTCAATAGGAGGGGAGATACTTTTGTAAAAACACCAGGATAGAAAAGGAAATAAGCTGCCTTCATCTCCTTCCATGGACACACACACATGCACGCACGGACATGCACACACACACACACACACAGAGAGAGAGAGAGAGAGAGGAATGTTCTCCCAGTGTTTAGATATTTTCTAGCTTGTACATAATTAAGAAAAACAAGGTTTGAATATTCTACAATGTCCCTTCTTTGGCCATTATCTGGAAGTGCTAAAAATGATGCATGTGTGATTCATCCTCTTTCTACATTTCTGTGTCACATCCAAAGTGATGACTGGGACAACACTCCTGCAGACAGCTGCACATACACTTTGAAGAATGTGTTTAGAAGAATGATTTTCAGAACTACTTTTCTCCAGTGGATTTGTGCAGTAAGCAAGTCCATCTTTCATACCAACCAAGTATGAAGATTAGTTGGGTCTTTAAATCCACTATGTCCCCCCTTACAAAATGAAGGAAACCTTGAGGGGGGGATGAATAGTGGTGAGTCTTCTGCTCTCACACATGCTGTCTCTCTCTCTCTCTCTCTCTCTCTCTCTCTCACACACACACACAGAGAGAGAGAGAGAGAGAGAAGTTGCTTTTTCCTAAGAAAACCAAACTGATTGGGGGAATGAGCAGAGGCTGAGACAAAAGTAGTGGAGACAGACAGGCCTAGATTTTAATCATAGGGAATTATTTCCCAAGGCACTCCAATCACAGTGATCTGAAGAAAGTATTAAAGCCTGTGTCTTTTTGTCATGTGGTTCTGTGTGTGTTAATAGAGAGCTCCTCTTTGTATCCCCAAGAATCTGTGGGGAGAGGGGCAGAAGCCCACTCTGTAACAAGGTCCTGGCTGAGGGGTACTTGTATCTCCATTGTATCTTCTCAAAGAACATGGGGGACAGAAGCCTGTCCACCTCACCAACTACACTTGGGCAACAGAGTGACATTTCCCCCCATCCCAGTGTTCCCTTGGGATTTTTGCACCATCCCTTCCACATGCAAGTCAATATTTAAAGATCTCTCTCACAATATCTCCCCAAATCAGTGAAGAGGCCGCCACCACCACCAATAGATTTTGGGGTAACATGGCTGCCATTGCTGGATGTGTGTGACTTTTCCCCAATTCCAGTCTTTCCATGGGATCCCTGCTCTTTTCCCCACCCCCTGCAATTCCTATTGTTCCTACCCCAAAATGTTAAAGTCTGACATTGCCGGAGAATCACAATACCCATCATTCTGAAAATAATTCTGGCAGAAAATGAAAATGGTATATAGACTTCTGGGCCTGTAAATTTAACCCACTTTGGTCAAAGGTGTGGAAAGTAATAGTTGTTTTTTAAATTCCCTGTTATAGTGAAAGAGCAACAGAGAGCTTCATTTTATAGAGAGCAGCTCAGAACCCAGAACAAAGAACAAGGTGGAAAAGGAACAAAGCAATTCATAAACAGATAAGATTTTTAAAAAATAAAATGCACAAGTACTCAGCCAAATGTGAGACCAATACACACTATGAAACCCAGCTCTATTTTTTCTTATCATCAGCATTGCTGTGAAAGTGCTAAGCTATAAGCTGCTGTCTGGAGTCAGGAATGCATTGAGAAAGGGTTAGTAAACTGAAGCTGAGTCCTGATGAGATGGATGCACTGTGAGTTTGTGGTTCCACAGTAAGATAGTTGGTGTATTGACTGTTCTGAATGGAGCAGGTACACAGCTTAGAGATGCTCCTTGATCCAACTCTGTCACTTCAGATACAAGTGGTCTCAATGACATGGGGTACCTTTTACCAACTGGAGCCAACCCAAGTTGGTAGAAGGAACCCCATGTCATTGAGACCAGAGTTGGATCAAGGTGCAATTGGATCAGCTGCAGTTTTTTATCCAAATAGAGATAGGCTGATCTCCATTACTCATGATCTGGTAACCTCCAGGTTGAACTAATAATAAAATGCTTGAGGCTGTCCTTGAAAATAGTTTAGAAGCCAGAACTCTGGCATATTAAAAAAAATTCTTTGTATACTACCCTCAAATCCATTTTTTAAAATTATGGCTAGTTTATAAATGTTCAAAATAAATAAATAAAGCCTAAATATGTGTAAGTGCATGGTTGTAGGCGCAGCCTCTTGATCTCCTTGCCCCCTCTTCCCTCTGCTTGGCACCCCTCCCTCAGCTGCCTCCCTTCTGCTGAAATTTAGATTGGAAACTGCTCAGGGCAGGAAAGAGACTTTAAAATGTCACAATGTAAAGCATCGTGCTATATTAGTAATAGATCACGGGTGTCAAACACAAGGCCCGTGGGCCGAATCCGGCCCGCCAGACCTCGTCATGTGGCCCGTGTAGCCGCCGGCGGCCACCAGCCTTTACCTTTTATTCTCGCTTTTTTTTTTATCACAACAAAGCCGCCTCTTCAGCGCATGCGCGGCAGCCTACAAGCCAGAGAACGTCTGCCCTCTAGCGGTGTCAGCCGTTCTACACAGGAAACTTGCCATTATTCTGACTATGTTTCTGCTTTCAGAGCTAGTTATTACTTACATTATTACAAAAAACAGTAATAATTGAATGCAGTGACAATAATTTATGATAATAAAGAGTGGACACATAGTCCTACAGATACAACCGGCCCTTTGAGAGTGACCAAACTGCTGATGCGGCCCCCGATGAATTTGAGTTTGACACCCCTGTAATAGATGGATTGAAAGTCATTCCTAGACAATGCCATAAAAGAACACCAAAAAAAATGAATCTCACCTGATGGCCTAATGGGGAAGAAGCAGGAGGCACCACTTTAGACATTGTGTGGAACTGTGGAAAGAGGAAGCACAAGTCACGCATGCGTCCTCTTTTCAATGTCCAGAGCCCACCCAGGCAGCCTGGCCCTCTGGCTCTTTGCTCAGCAGCGACTCCCCTTCAGCTAAATGGTGCTCACTCCCGAGTAAGTAAGGACACGATTCTTATCAAACTGAGCGGAAGGCTTATGTAAATAGCCTTTATAATTTCTCACAAATTACTAGTCACATGCTATTTGATACAATGAGATATATCCTTTATTTGAATCTATAACACACATTGAAATGGAGACCCAGGTATTTCTTGCTTGAAGGCACTCAAAAAGCCTAGCAGAAAAGGCTTATAGAAAAGAAATTATTATTATGCCTCATAACAACAGTTCTGAGCATCTACAACTCCAAATCCACTACCATAAACCAGAACTAAGTTTTCTAAAGCTTCTAAGTTTGTTCGTATATCACATGCATTTCAACCACAAGACCACAATGCTTCTAATTACACAATAAATTGAAAACTTTTAAAATTAAGAGGGGCAAACACACATATGTACCCAGTCAAAAAATAATAATACGGAAGTCCCGTCGAACATTTGGGTTTCAAAGGACGTTCGCAAACCGGAACACTCACTTCCGGGTTTGTGGCATTCAGGAGCCAAAACGTTCGAGCACCAAGTCGTTTGGCATCCAAGGTATGACTGTATAGCCTGCCCAAAAGAGCTGACTCACTGGTTTACAGGGAAGATTGGTAGAGAGGCTACATAAGGACAGGGAGGAAAATTCAGCACAGAATTTTCTGCAGCTGAGCAGCCTGCAAGTCTCTGCTCATAGGGCAGCCAGCAAAAGTCCTGGCTGATATAGGAAGAGAGAATAAGGATAATTGCCCTATGAATTAAATAGATTTAGGAACTGAGCTTCTAAATCAGACATATGCGCCAAGAGAAATTTCACAAAACTTGTAAACCTGTAGTGAAGTGGAAAAGGTGGGATTTTACACAGACACACACATGCTGTTTAGGGGAGTTCACATTTTGGCTTATACCTTTTCATCTAGAACACAAAGGAAATAATAATAATAATAATAATAATAATAATAATAATAATAATAATAATATATTGAGATAGATTGCTGTGTAGATTTAAGCTAGAGGGCCAATAAACCTTTACTTGGAAATTTTTGGAACAGGGTTTCCTTCCCACTGTGTCTAACTTAATCAGTATCATTTGGGTCCAGAAACTAGTGTTTCTGCAGATAAGACTGTCGGGTAATGGTGGAGGAATGGATACCTACCTTCTCTATTTGTCTGAGTGAAGGAAGTGAGTACATCATGTGTGGGATGAATGCCACCTCCTTCCATTCCCATTAACATATGTGCCAAAACATCCAATCTAAGTTCACAGGGGAGAATAGCTAGATATTAAACTTACCCAGACATATCCCAATCCTGCTGGAACCCATTAGCAGGTAATTATGGACTCTGAATTCCCATAAAATACAACACGTAATATGGAGTCTAATATGCTTCGTGCTTTAGGCAGCTTATATTCCATTTTGTGTGAAGATGCCCAGAGTTTCTCACAGCTCCTAACTCAAGTGCCTTGGAAAACAGCACCGGCTCACTCTGATCTCTGCTGGCAGATGCCAAGGAAACCACGAGACCCATCTTTTTTCATTTCCTAAGGGAAGCACTTGATGACTCCTGGCAGACATCTTCATTCTCCTCATTAGGTCTTTGAATAAACTAAACTGCTTTTGCTTAGTATACCTGCTAGGCTAGCAATTCCAAAGCATCATCTTACAATCTTGGAATCCCATTATGAGCCCCGGGCCATGTGAGGGGTCATCTGGAGATGGCTGGGCAGCAGCTAGCATTGCTAGTCATGGAAATGGCTGTGGCACCAAGGGGCTCTGATATAAGGCCAGGAAGGGAGAGGGTTCTTTTGCTCATGTGCTGTTTGCTGGTTTCCCACAATCCTCTAGTTGGCCACTGTGAGAACAGGATGCTGGACTAGGTGGGCCATTGCCTTGATCCAGCAGGCTCTACTTATGCTCTTATGTTTATGTTCTTACCTTAAGAGAAAACACCCAGCAAAACCTGACTATGCTGCCTGGAAACGTGGCAATGGCATGAAACTGAAGGAAGGAAAAGTATTGTAAACAAGAATCAGCAGAGGGAGCTAGAGGAGAAAGTGAGGGGAAGAAGTCCTTTAAAATGAATGAAAGTTGCTTCCAGATAACCTGCTTATTGCATATTCACTCTAAATTGTTTGTTTGCATAGATGATTTATGATATTGCATCAAGTACTTTCTAGTACATTTCTGTGTCACTTTTCTTATTTTAAAAAGCCAAATTTTGTGGAGAATTGGGTTGCCTGTTCAAGAGCTCCAAATCAACTTTGATTGCAGAAGCTGAATTTGCCAGTATGTGATTTGCGTCCCACCCCCAAATAGCAACAGTCTTGAAGCACCCAACATTTATCCTCCACTACAGCCCCCCCCCCAATATCCTTTGTCTCTGAACCCTACCACTCCAAAAGCCAAAACATTGCAACTTTAAAGTAACCATTATATATGAAAACATCATCAGACAAGAATTTTCCACTCTCCTATTTTCCATTTCCTGAACTTGGCACACTTTGGATATGGTGACCGTTCCAGTGACGTCACAGGGGTTTATCTCTGGCCCTGTTGCGATGGTAGTACACAAAGCCCGCAGCTTACACAGGGTTTACATTCCAGGGATCGTGCCTAAAGGCAAAATTGCGTCAAGTCAAAACCCATTGGGTTCAATGGCAGGGAGGATTGCCAAAGCCATTATTCCTGGATGTCCCACTCCCTTTGATTTATTTATTCGCTGCCACATGCATAAAGCTCAGTGCACACGTAAGTTGCGTAAGTTGCAGGCTTACTGTATAAGATTGCTATGTCAGTTAGGAAACGCTTTTTTAAAAAAACCCTGACTGATCCTATTTCTCATTTCTATCCAAACAGTTGCACCCACGTTCTCAACATGCTCCTATTCCGGACCTGCCTTTGTTTCTCAGGGCCCGAGGCAAAGCATACCATGGCTGACTCATTTCTTCTGAACAGCATCCATCTGCTTTATCCCAACCCATGCTTTCCTTTTTAGGTTAGTTTCCCTATTATGTAAAAAAAGAGGAACTAAGAGCTTTTCATTTCATGTTTGTTCACTGCTTTTCCAAAAGGAAGCCCAAAGCCGTGAGCAATAACATAACAAAGCAAACGTCAAAAACAAACCAAAGAATATGAAAAATTATCTAATAAATTATCTAACAACTTTTGAAGGTGATCAGGTTGAAACATGCCCCTACCACTAGCTGCTACTGATCTGGTTACAGCAAAGCCAAACCAACTGTTCACCAGCGCCGTAACATCTTCTGTAACTATTTGTTTCCAAACTCCGTCAGCCTGCATATGGATGCCCAGGACTAGAAACTCGTGTGAAAGCTATGTAAGGAAAGATCTCTACCAATGACAAAGCTCCCTATCCCTCTTGGGAAAATAACAAGGGGACATATAGACTTCACACATTCTTCCAGTGCTTCTCCCAAAATAAAAAAGGTTGCTACACAATGGCCACTGGATTTTGAACAGGGATGCTTAAGCATCTCTCCAATGAACCGAAAAGAGTCTTGATCCTTTCGTACGCTCCAGCCATATACACCTTCACCTGCCAGCTCATTCCCCAGCCCCTACATGAAAGCAGTGAGAAAGGTCACTGAAGCTCCCAAACACAAGAGAAGGAACAGGCACTACACATCCTAGCTCAGGCTTCCTCATACTCGGCCCTCCAGATGTTTTGAGACTACAATTCCCATCATCCCTGACCACTGGTTCAGCTGGCTAGGGATCATGGGAATTGTAGGCCAAAAACATCTGGAGGGCCAAGTTTGAGGAAGCCTGGTCTATGTTATTATTTTTTACCATACTTTTAATGTAATAGTTTTTAGCCCAAATGACTACTCCTGGATCTTGAGCAGGTTCCCCATATTGTTCTGAATCCATGATTGGTATCTGATGCAGAATTTCTACTAGAAGCAACCTGAAATTTTATTTTAGAGATTAAATTTGCTTGTCAGGGAAACTCTAGTCTGGGCACATGTACAGAATTGTAAAAATTTGACTGTAAAATATCATTTGCGCATCACAGCAAAATGTAGCTACATTCCTCATATTCAGGCTGCAGGCAAAAGAAATCCATAATGCAGGTATCAGAAGATCAACAAAAGTGTAGATCATCTTAAAGCTCCTTTAACCTTCTGAATCCTGTCATCAATACCCTGAGGAATCTTCAAGCCTAATCTGGCATTGTCATTCCAGTCTCACTTAAGTCAAATTCAAGATTCTAGAGAGCTAAATTGCACAGTAGCTAAGGAAGAAAGTGAAGGTCCCTGGTCTGAATCATGCCTCTGCTGTGAAGTGAGTCCTAAGGCAGCCAATTCTGCCTCATCCTGCCTCTTCTATCTGCATTGTGGAAATAATAATTCCGACCTACTTTCCACAGCAGTTGAAATGGATGCAACAAGGAAATGAATATGAAGCAATCTGGGCATTCTGGAGTTCTATGTAAATAAATGCTGTGAAATTAAAGAAACAAATGGGGGTGGGGGGGCGAAGAGTCATTTGAGCAACAACCAGAAAATCAGGATGGATCTAGGCATGATAGATGTGGACATGTTTGCTTATTCACATTTCTGCTCCATTCTAATGGTATCCCCATCACCAGTATGCCCCAGAGGCCCAGCCAGATGGGCGGGGTATAAATAAATTATTATTATTATTATTATTATTATTATTATTATTATTATTATTATTTTGTTTGTTTTCATTAGAAACCCCCCTACCCCCTTGATTTATACAGGAACAGAGGAGACATGTGGACACAACAAATGCAACTGCCCCCAGGCCACATCTAGAATGGTTCTCCAACAGGCGCTAGTCTCCTTTGACCCACAAAGGCCCCACCAGACATTAGGCACACAACCACAAGAGCCTTTACAAGTCTCCTGTAGTTTCTCACACTTTCAGGCATCACGCTAGAATGAATCCATATTATTCATTCTTTTAAACAACCTTGCAGGGAAGGTTAAGCTGAGTGTCTTGCTCAAGATGGTGAGCAAGGTATGTGTAAGACGTGTTCTCTTGTTTACACAAAGGATGCCTAAACCATTTTATTCAGAACAAACTCTAATTCACATTAGGCATGAGAAAAGCCCACCAGAAATCCAGGTGCCTCAGGCACTAGTCCACAAAACTCCAAAACTGTGTATGAAGCCTAGACTGGGATTACTGTACTTCAGACTCTGGTGAAATGCAGTAGATAAAACACAGACTGCCTTCCCTTGGTGTTACAGTGAGCTTCAGCCCCGGACAGCTTTTTAAACCTGGCCTGCTCCCACATTTATCCACTATGGGCTCTTCATTATTACACTCTAAAACAGTGGCGTCCAAACTTTTTCCAAAGAGGGCCAGACAACACTCTAAAGGGTGGAAGATGGGGAGGAGAAACAGCTCAATGAAAACTTAGAAAAAGTTCTCCCGGAGACAGAGTATCCTGGGAAAGGGCATGGTTCAACTGCTAGGGCCATTCCTTCAAGACTGGATACTGCAAGGCGCTCTATCTGAGGCTTCCCTTGCGCTTGATCCGGAAGCTGCAGTTAGTGCAGAATGCTGCAGCATGATTGCCGGCAGGAGGGAGGCCGGGTTAGCATATAAAACCCGGGCTCAGAGATCTACACCAGATCTACACCAGTCTTTCACCAAGGAACTTGCAATCTAAATTATGAGAATGGTAGAAAGGAAAAGGAGGTGCAAGCATAAGCCTAATCGACCTCGCAGGGTTGTTAGGATTAATTGAGATGGGGAGAACCATGTAGACCACTTTCAGCTCCTTGGAGAAAAAGGTGGAGTAAAAATGAAGGTGACGGTAATTTTAACAGCAAAGGATGGATGTGAGCAAAGGTAGCAATGTCCACTCATCCTAAAACAGCCGTGCCCAACCTTTTCAGTCGCACCTTTAGCGTCTCTCTCTCTCTCTCTCTCTCTCTCTCTCACACACACACACACACACTACTACTGCTATTATTGTTGTTGCTATTATTATTATTACAGTGGTACCTCGGGTTAAGAACTTAATTCGTTCTGGAGGTCTGTTCTTAACTTGGAACGGTTCTTAACCTGAAGCACCACTTTAGCTAATGGGCCCTCCCGCTGCCGCAGCACGATTTCTGTTCTCATCCTGAAGCAAAGTTCTTAACCTGAGGTACTATTTCTGGGTTAGCGGAGTCTGTAACCTGAAGCGTCTGTAACCTGAAGTGTCTGTAATCCGAGGTACCACTGCAGTTATATTTGTTACCTGTCCTTCATAAGCCATAGAAAAAGAAAATACAATAACAAATAGATGCAAATAGATAAAAACAAAAGCCCCACTCCAAAATACAACTCATATCAACAAAGCCATAGGGAAGCCCTGCCAGCAATGGTTTAACTGTCCAAGGCCCAGGAAAAGAGGTGTGTCTTCAGTAACTGCCTGAAGCTGTAAAGATGTGGCAGCTGGTGCGTCTCCACAGGAAGGGAGTTCTCCCGCTGAGGAGGAGCATGACAAAGGTTCTCTCCTGGGCACCTCCCAGCACCTCCAAGGCAGTTGGCACAATAACAGGAGCCTTTCCTGCAGATCATAACATCCTGACTGGCAACGGAGGGGAGGAGGCACTCTTACAGATATTCTCTCTTGCTTTTTTTAAAAAAACAAAAAATGGTAGCATTGAAAGCACATGGAGCATTATGGCCCACCAGGCTGGCGTTTTGTTAGAATCTAGAAGGACTGTAATTTACAAGCACTGTCCATTAAAATAAACCTCACCATTTCATGACACAAAATGCAAAAGATCTATTTAAACAAAAATACAATAATCTCAACAATACGGGAGCTAGAGCACTCGTAAGTACAGGCAATTTGCTTAGATTAAGAAATGCCACTTCTAACACATTTCACTATTTTCTCCCTTCAAAAGTATTTGAGTGATTATTATCAGCTCTTGTCTCTCTAGACGGTTGGCTCATTTCCTTATTAGTTGCACCCTTCAGAAACTGATTTATTCATTTTTAATTTGCCTGTGTGTGCGCACAGGCAGACACCCATTTTTGCTTGTGCAAAAAATGCATCAGTGCCTTCAACTTCCCCAAGCATGATGGTTTCCCTGGAAAATATTTGAAGGTAAATAGGTAAAGGACCCCTGGGCAGTGAAGTCCAATCAAACTTGACTATGGGGTGCGGAGCTCATCTGGCTTCAGGCCGAGGGAGCCGGCGTTTGTCCATAGACTGCTTTCCAGGTCATGTGGCCAGCAGGACTAAACCGCTTCTGGCACAACGGGACACCGTGATGGAAGCCAGAGCACACGGAAATGCCACACAACACCACATAAGATAGATCACCACCCACAGTCTTGTTTAAACAAGGCTGTATTCTTACATTCCCACAGGCTGTGGATTTAACATACACATTCCTACAAATGTTAAATTCACACCAGAGTGAAGATGAAAAATCTGCCTGGATGAGGATAAATAAGATATTGATCTTGCTAACAACACCAGGCAATGTTCTTTGCTTTTGGTTCTGTTTTACTAGAGTACTCTGGATGAGGTTTAGAGGTGGACATGCTTGGGGACTAGTTTGGTGGTGACTTATTTAGAAAAGAGATCTTGCAGTCATCATGGAAAGCTCACTTAGAAAATCAGTGTTCTGTGGCAGTGAAGATAGTTCAGATTTAGGAAGTTGTTTGAAAACGATGCAGCCATTGTCACAATGCCATTATATAATCACATGGGGAAATATTGTTGCCCAATCTCTGAGCGATGTGAGATTCCAGGGGTTCCAGGCATTTACTCAGAGTCTGTGGCACAGCGGATGCTGTGGTGTCTGTATGCTATATGGTTTATTTACACGTATCTACAACCTGAGCCTGTGATGGAGGGGTTCGCAGCATTAAAACCCCCGAACGGTTTTGTTTCTTCCACAGCCACAGCCTTGGATTCAAGCCAAAGGCGAACATTGCTCGCAGCTGTTGCTCTGACTTTCTTTCTCCAACTTGCTGCTTTACATCTAGGTCACCTCACTGCCCAAACTCAACTCTGCTTTTTTCACTTGAGAGAGGGGACCCAACCCAATTGCTGTCTCGCACCAGGCCCCTTAATCCCTCATCCCCTCACCAGGAAGCTAGTATGGCTAGTTCCCAGAATTAGAAGGCTTGGTGAGCTTTTAACTATTGCTGGATCCAGGGTTCAGAGGGGTCTCTGCCTACGCCCCACTCCCATACTCATAACACTATGTACAGTTTTGCTCTCAAAAAGGGTATAATAGAGCTGGAAAACAATACAAAGAAGTACTAAAATGACCAAAACTCCAGAATCCCCAGTAAGAATAATAGAATTGTAGAGTTGGAAGGGTTGGGAAACACCTTTATTAGGGGCAACCAAAATGTTCCAAAATGAGGCACATGAAAAGTTCTGGCAAACTTGAAAGCAACAGGCATTTGGGAGTATATTTTTCTTACGGACCAAAAAGGGTTGGTGGAATCAATGGAGGAAAGGTCTCTCAATAGCTATGGAACACCTTTGCTCCTAGGCACTAAACATCTAGCATTCAAATTAAAGCCAGCAGTTATTAGGCTACACCAGCATTCCCATGAAATAACATGATGATGAAACAATGTATGCGCCACTTTAAAAAAAAGGGGGGGGAGCTGCAGAGCAGGAGGATGTAATTTTTAAGTTTTGTTTCAGGCATAAAAAGATCAAAAGCCTGCTTTGCTCAAGGAAGAGAACATAAGTGCCTGTCAGCCAGAAAGGAAAGCAGGCCCTGCTCCAAGAGACAGAATAAAAGATGGGAACTAAACATGTTACCTGTATAGGACTTCCGGGTTAGCGCGATCGGATTAATGGGGGATTCCCTCCGAGCTCCGGAGGGAATTGGCTCTGCTGAGGATGGGTCTTACCGCGCCGGCAACGTGGGGACCCTTAGAAACCACAGGCGCAGAAGCCTGCGGACTTGGTGACTCGGCGGGCACCTTTAAGCGCCTTCCCCGACCCACGAAGAGCCTTTTTAAAGGCTACGGAGAGGGTACGGGGAGCGGCGTGGTGCTGTGAGTAGACCGCTACTTCAGTGGAGCGTAGCCGCGAGCCATGGCCGGAGAGCGCTGACTTTTTCCCCAAAATTCGGACTGGAAAATAAACAACCCGTGAGTAGATTGGAATCTGGACTTTAAAATTTATACCTTTGAATTCGGTACAATCGGGGGATGTGCTAAAGGGAAGTCCGCACCCCCCTACCTAAAGCAAGGATTGGAGAATTAAGGTGGAGAGTATTGTTTTTGGTGTCAGATAAAAGATACTTCAATGAATTTGACAGAAGAAGTCTTTGTGTTGGAGAGAAAGTGAGGAATTTTGGAAGCTTTTGTGTAACCCCCCCCCCCCCGAACCCGGGAGTGTCCTGTGCGTAAGCCGGAGGAAAAAGAATAAGGAGTTTGACAGCTGTCAAAGGAGCTGTCAAACGGGCGGTTAAAGTTAAGAACTTTGTTACTTAAAAACTCTCTGAATTAAAAGTGTTGCATTTGAACTGAGGTGGTTGGAAACAACTTAGCTATAAACAATAAGTAACGGACTGTTGGAAAAGGACTATCAAGTAACTGGAATCCCCCTAGGGGGAACTAGAGACATTACAATGGCTGCAGAGGGAAAATTACTGGCAGAGATAGAAAAAATGTTTTTTTTCGTGGGAATCCTGCAAGAGCAGAGTACGGCTATGAACAAAGAACTTATGACCTTGAATTCTAAAACAAACAACTCTGCTGAATGCATAAAGGATTTGACTAATAAGAAATCTGCAGCTGAACCAGAAGAGACATTTTTGGAACAGGTGGAGAGGAAAGAAGGAGTGGAAAAGGAAAATACCAATCAGAAGCCTATATTGTCAGGAAATAAAGAAGAAGATCTTCAGATTACAAATCTGCGAAAGATGAGAAAGATGAAGGAGGAAGTCCCTGGAGTACCTGGAATTCTGGAATTTAAAAGAATAAAGAAATATGATTGGGACTTCCTCTTTGAGTATGGGAGATCAGCTGACCTGTTGCAGCAACTGCTTTTAAGTATTTTGGATGGAAGAAAACTTGGTGTGACTGTGACTGAACTCCTTCAAGACCTGAGGACCAACAAAAAGGGTTACCAACAAAATCGGCGGAGAGAGACTGACAGAGACTTGAAGGCCTCGGATGTGAGGAATCCGGGCTAGGAACTGTTTCTGTGGACATAAGGGATGGAAACCGGGGTAGGGAGGGAGGGGAGAACAGAATTTTAAAATTTTATGATTTTTGTATTTGGCCATTATGACATATAATTAATTAAAATATAAAGGGAGAAATTCGTGGGAGGGAAATTAGGTCGACCTTAGAAAAAAGATTTAATGTTTATAAGAGAATTGGATAAGTTAAATGTGGACAAGTAAAAAGAGTTAAGTTTTAAAAATAATAATAATATGTTAAAGATGAGAGATAAGAACTTGCTGAATTAATTATTGGAATTGGGATGTATGAAGAGGGGGTGGGGGGAAGTCAAGGAAAGAGGGTAAAGAAAGTAAGAGTATGAAATTATATATGTCTTGTTTTTGTTTTTGTTTTTGTTGTGTGTGTGTGTATAAAATGTGAAAACCTAATAAAAATTTTATAAAAAATAAAAAATAAACATGTTACCTGTATAAAGCACATTGGTTAATCTAGCAACATAACGCAAAGGCCAGAGCTGAATGATATTCTCCCTGAAAAGGGTCAGAGAGATCTTCTGCAAACAAAAACAATTAACGAACCTTCTGGTGCCTTAAAGACGAACACATTTATGGGGCAAGTTTTCCTGGACTGCATACATTTCTCTGGTGAAAATAGGGACGTCCCATTCCATAATGATGATTTTACTATTTATGCCCGACACATCTTACTGGGTTGCCCCAGCCGCTCTGGGCAGCTTCCAGCATATATAAAAACATAATAAACCATTAAACATTAAAAAAGGCCTTCCCTACACAGGATAGCCTTCAGACGGCTCGGAGGTTGGATAACTCTATACCTTCCAACATTTCTTCAATGAAAATAGGGATATCCTAAGGAAAAGTAGGACATTCTGGGACGAGATCAGAAACTGAGATGGCTTCTCTTAATCAAGGATGTCCCTGGAAAATAGGGACACTTGGGAGGGCCTGGAGTATATTTCATCAGAAGTGCTATCCTAAGTTACCAGATAGATAACATACATATACATAGATACATACATATGGTTGGTGTTTGGGTGTGTGTTTAATCACTGATATTAGAAGCAAATGAAGTGAAAAAATAAGGGTAGTGACCATTATTTTAAAACTTAAATAAATGTAAAATTGCTGCAGTGATTCTACCCGATCCTCAGGGCTCTGCTCAGCACCCCCACACCTTCTCGCCAGGCCACTGGCCCTGTTTCACATCCTGCTGGAATGCTTTTGCCTGGCTGGAATGTGCCCTTGATTGGCACAAGCTTAAAATGCCCAGATATAGGCTAGATAGATAGATAAATTTATTACAGTCGGAGACCAGCTTATAAAACACACTTGGGGGTACAATCCCAGAAGGAAAGCAAACATTTAAAACAATGTACAACAATAAATTTAAAATTTATAAATGCAATAAGCATATAGTCACTTAAAACTTTAAGATAAGCTACCACAGAGAGATGACCCAGAGTCACCCATGGAACAGAGTTTGGGGATTTTCTTAATGAACTAGTTTGGGTTGGGGGATGGTCTGTGCCTACAGATCTGTACATAGAATCTGGCAATCATCCGGGTTGTCTTATGATCTTTGCCTAACAGAAAAGGTCAATTTTTTGCTTTTCCGGGAGCCTCACCAGCAGGGGATCAATGGGAATAGAGAAATGTGTGTCAAATGCAATTGCTCCACCCACTTTTCCAAGTGGCCCCACCCACTTTCCCTGCAAGCATGCGGCTCTCAGAAGAAGCACCTTGTGGCCTCTCTCAATGTTCATAGAATCATTAAATCATAAAATGGTGGAGTTGAAAGCAAATGAAAAAACAGTCATATTTATGAGCTGGATGTTGTGACTGACATGAATAGGTCCCGGGACACCATGGCCTAAGCAGAGATGCAGACGACATGGGCCTAGGCATGTGACCAGCTAATCAGTAGCTTTCTTTAGGGGGCTTTCTGCAAGCAAGGCCTGTGAGGGGGGGGGGTTCAGTGTCCATAGTGGACTATAGATCATTGATCATGGTTGGGGCGGCTTTAGTTGGTGGCTAGAGGTGGCAATATTCTGTGAATATCTGATCAGTGATGCTTGGCCTTTTGTGCCTATTGCACTCCAGTATATGCATCCTTCAAACTCTCCTCTCCTCCAGGTGTTCACTCTTTGGCAAGGAAAATAAATATTTTCATGCTGGGGAGTAGGAAATAAATGCAGATAATCTGTTTTTTACCAAATGATCCACATGCAAAGGGACCTTCATCAAACAACAGCACACTCCAGGGGACTGAGAATTCCAAAAATGCAAAACAAGGTAGTTCTCCTTAAAAGAAGAAGAAGAAGGCGCTCCCCACCTTTAAAATATCTAGTTGACTCAGAGTTAGATATTTCGTTGTCTGTTCCTTCTAATCCTGCTCTTGATGCCTGCAGAGAACAAGGAAGGCACAGCTCCTTTGGAGACAAACAATGCCACGCTGTCCTTCATCTAATCCAGTCACCTCTGCAGCTGATAAATGTCTCCTCTCTGCCTCCACTTTAGGCATTACCACAGCTGCTGATCCTCTTTTTTAAAAATAAAAACCACCTCCCTTTGCTAAAGGGCATTTAGATTATTCATAATATTCTCACTCCCAGAATTCTGAAGTGCATGACACAAAATCTAGCGCTCTAGAAGTTTGAGGTTTTATGAACACCATGTGGGGGCTGAGAACTGGAGGGAGGTTTCACATATTTCACACTCACAGCTGCTGTGGTGTGTCTATTATTCTCCTATAGCACATGCCATTTGGCTACTATTACTGCCCTTACACTTCTTCAGCCTCAGTGAAACAAGAGCAGGAACGTGGACGTGAGCAACCGTCTAAAGGCATCTATGCACTGGGGAGAATTGCATAGGGAGTTAAAGCAAAAGGGCTCATACAGAGTCTCACTAAGACATGACCTGATGAGAGCTTAGAAATATAAAATAGAGAGGCAGTGTGGTGTGGTAGATACAGTCTTGAACTCAAAACGAGGAAGATCCAACTTCATACAGAGGCGGATTTGGGGAGCGCAACCAGTCTAGTCACACTGAGCCTGGAGCCTGAGGTGGGGGACACGGGGGGTGCCACAACCAGTACTTTACTTCTCGAAAAAAGGGGGTTCATCGCACAAGGTGCTGTTGAAATTTGAGACCCCAAGGAGCATGACTGCTTCATAGCCCCAGCTCAGTCATGAAGCCTACTCAGTAATCCCGGGACAGTTACTCTCTCTCAGCCAAACCAACACAGAGATGTTGTGATACAATAGGGAGGACCATCTGTTGCAAATGCAACTATTTGTAAGAATGGAAAGTTAAAAATATAGCAACAATGGAGATTAATAAACTATTTCACCATTCCAATATAATATTGTTGTTTTCTGTGTGTAGACAGATGATTAGATTGATAGATCAGCAGACAGATACATTGCTTCAAAAAATCATCACTCAAGTGTGTGGAGAGAGATGGAGAGAGGCTTGTTGCTGCATCTTTACTAATTTAAATTTTACTTCTAAATAAACTGGCATTGTTGAACCATACAACCTGTTGCTCTGTTTTTTTGTGACAAAAAAGGAAGCATTAAAGCTGCACAACTGTTCTCTCTGCATCACTGAAAACGTTCAGTGAACGCACAACCCTCTTGCCGCTTTAGCCCTCTAATTGACAGTCAACATCTGATAGCAGCACCAGTAAATTACCAGATCAGAACAATCTGGAGTTATAATGGTTACACCAAAGCATTTAGAATTATAGTAAGCACATCATTTGTGAAAACAATTGCATTGACAAGAGTAGTTACTTGGGTCATGTTTGGTCTGTTGCTGCTGCTTCTGTCTCTCAAAAACACTCTCTTTTTCTTTGGCTGCTACACCAGGGAATTTCTGGATGTTACACAAGAAAAAGCCTATTTGCATGAAACGTTCTAATCAGCACATCAGCACTTTATGAGTCGTGACCATGGATATTTCCAGAAAACACCCTGCCTTGATTCCTGCTGAGATTAGTTTTTTGTTGCTATTTTTAAATAGTCCAGGAATGTATTTCTGAAGGAGACAGAAACCGTATCTTGGTACATTTGCATTAGCTCAGAAGCTCTCTTGTTCAGATGCAGTAAAATGTGCTAAAAATGGAAAGTACCTTCTGTGGGGCCTGCTTCTTTTTCCTCTGTCCCCCCTTCTTTGTTCTTTCTGCCCCTTCCTCTGCCCTTCCTCTTCTTCTCAGACATCCTGCACAGGCAGTATATTTACAGTCCCAAGGAAAAGGCAATTCCTGCCAGATGTAAATGCCCCAGCAGTGCTGCTTCAAGGTTTTTCTCACCAGCTGAAACTTCCTACTGTTCTTATACTGTTTTCTCACACAGGCAACACCCACTTCTGGGTGGAGAAGTGTGGTTTTTAACTATTTCCATTCATATCCCCCAGCTGTCTTTGACAGAAGTGCCAGGGACCGCAGGCAGGCAGGCAGGCAGGCAGGCAGCGCTGGGTGTGAAGGAATTGAAAATGAACGAAGGTCTGCAGAGAGCAGAACTGACAGTGGAGTAATGAAGCAAGCCTAAGTGGCCGCAGGATCCCATGGGGATGGGGCCTGGGCTCTGTGGCCTGGGGGGCCTGGATGCATGGAGAAATTAGGTGGCCAGCACTATCGGAACTCTTCCTGTGTCATGAGCGGCTACTGAGTGCACAGCTCACTTTAAATACTGCAGGTGTGATAGGGGAAGCAGCAAGAACTCAGGGCTCCCCTCTATGCTTTGCTCCTTCTGTGGCCTGTATGCCACAGAATGATATGCACAAGACCCACAGGTGATATAGGAAGTGCACTGAAGCAATTACATTTCTGAATGGCCTCTCCCAAAATGGGGGCACTCAGTGCAGGAAGGCACTTCCCACAACAGCCTTTCCTTTTCATGCATTCTTGGTTCTTCTCCCAGGCGTTTTCCCTCAAGTGATAAACTTTTCTCTGTGTAATCTAAGAGTGTCTCATTTACTGGCACCTAAAATAAAGAGGCCACTTACACATAGTGAAAAAGTACACAGATTTGGAGGTGCAAATGTGTATGTATAGGTATAATTTGTTATAATTAATTAAGATTCTGAATGCAGTAATTTCAATGCATACATGTCGCTGTAGTGAGAAGGCTATGGCAAAGTGGCCTTTGCCCCTTCTCAGTCCTTGGGAGAGGTGCCAACTGCGGAAGGGAACCTTCGAGCCCCGCCCAGGCTTCTTTCGCTTCAAACCAGACCTGGAGCAGACAGCCCTACAAACAGGGGTCTTTTTCTCTGACAGCCTTTCAAATTGGCGGCTGTTACCTGCAAAGTAGCGCATATGGTCTCCCTGGCCCAAAGCAAACCAGGAAATCGTGCAGAACTGGAAAAAGAAAATGGCGCTAGTATTTCACAGCCACTCTCCTCCACCGCACCAGATGCAAAACTTTGCCCCTCTTTATCGATACTGTACTGAGGGTTGCCTTGCAGAAAATACATGCACTTGATATTCCAGTTTGTTATTTATAATTAAAATAATTTGCTTGCCTTTTTCAGGCAGCATGAAAAAGGCAAAATGAATGAAACAGATAAAAAAAAATAATTTAAAAACAGCGCTGAAAAGGCAAACTATCCAGCTGACCTGAAGGCCCCAAAGAAGCGATGTGTTTTGCACCCCATCTGGAAGATCTGTAGTGATGGGAAATTGTGAAGCTCTGTGGGCCCCTCACCCCACTGCCTGGGGAAGTTGACTCAAAGGTAGTGTACCCATTACCAGCTTAAAATGCAGGAAGGGCATTCACCCCACTCTGCTCTACGCCTCAAATCACATTTGCACATTGCTGTACACGCCAATACGGCTGGATGTGTTTCTGAGTTGCCCACAGTCTGTCCATACCAGAGAGGGGCATGGATGTCTTCCTATGGCTTACCTTTTCAATTCAGATCAAAACTGGTTGGAGGAAATTGGCATCAAAACACAGTATCTCTTAAGAAACTACATTGCAGGATTGCGACTCACCTGTGGTGGGAGTGCACTGGGTGCAGAGTAAACAGGACTGTGTACACAGCCCCAAAGCCTGCATCTCACTGAGTAAAGCTGGCATTCAAAGCAGGGCCTGGGGAAGGAGGGATTGACAGGGGGAACAATCTAGAGGCATCACCCAGAGATAGGTGAGCATCCGCACCTTGAATCAAATCCGATTTGTATGCAGTAAGTGCCGTTGGAACACAACCAGCTGAATGTGTTTGTGATGGCTCTCATCCATAAGGTGTGCAGCAGCATTTGCACAAAGGGAAGCTTCAAGGACAGCCGGCTGGAGAGTGCATTATAATAATCAAGCCTGGAGGTTCTGAAAGCATGCACTGGCATTGTAAGGTCCTCTGTGTTCAGGAAGGGGCAGGTCCTGCACAGCAAGTGAAACCGACAGAAAGCTCCCAGTGCAGCAACATGCTTGTAAAAAACAAAAGAAAAAACCCAGGGCTGGGTCAAAACTAATTCCCAGACTCCAAACGTTATAATTATGCGTTTTGTGGAGCATTTTGGGGGCAGCTCCTGCTTAGTCATGTCCCTGCCAGCAGAGCTCATGCTCTTACTGGCTGACGGGGCTGGCTAAGTACATTGCTCACCCTCCCCTCCAAAGAAGGAAGCTTCCCAAACTCACCATTCTTCCTAAGCAAGGTCAACCAACACAGGTTTCCCTGCCTCAGGGCAAACTGGGGGGAGACATTTTGGAACAGTCCTGTGAGGTGGGAGAAGAGGACACCATCCAAGGATCCCCTCAATTACCCTAGTCCTCCTCCTGTTCCAAACCACCACTAGAGCAGCGACAGAGCTGCTGCCTTGATCTTCTACAAAACCCACTAACGAGTTCTGGAAACCATGTGGATCTATCCATCTCAGGCATGGGTGGTCCATCGCAGAGGAGAGTGGTGAACTGTATACATTTCCTGCGCTACAATATTATCAACATTTTGATCTTACTAGTTCCCCGAAGTATTAAATATGGAGTGACACTGCTGTATCTGGCTAGTGGATCTCCAGGTGGGGGTAGGATGTTCAATTTAGGGGTGTGCACATAGGTAATTTCCTGTAGATATATTAAGCTGTGCATAGTGTTAAGCGTTAGAAAACATTCTAGAGCAGTGTTTCCCAACCTTGTGCCTCCAGCTGTTTTTGAACTACAACTCCCATCATCCCTGACAAGCAAGACCAGTGGCAAGGGATAATGGGAATTGTAGTCCAAAAACAGCTGGAGGCACAAGGTTGGGAAACACTGTTCTAGAGAACATTGACCTCCCATCCATCCATCCACCACCCATCACACCTCTCCACGTGTCCCATACACCACTGCTGTAAGAGGGCCTTCTGCCTGGGACTGGACTGCTGCTGCTGCTGCTGCTGCTGCTGCTGCTGCTGTCAATGCTGCCCTGAGGAGCCCCACCAACTTGCAGCTTCCACCTCCACCACCACTAACAGCCAGTCCTTTGGGTCCGTTAAAATGCCCAAAAGCAAGGCTGCCCTCAGCTAATAATGACCTCACCTGGCAGGCAGGTTCATTTGGGAGAAAGTCATCCTTAAAGTACCTGGTGCCCAAACCATATGAATTTGCCTTCTGCTACAAAATCCGCCAGCACATGTCAGTGTAAATTCTGGCTAGACATGATAGCTAGTAATTGTTGGAATAGGGCCCCTTTGCCAAAACCACTGCACATATTTAAAAAACCCCAAACCTGCCCTGTCTATGTGGGTTCTCTCCTTGGATTAATAAGGCAAGGATAAGCATTCTGAACCTGCTGTAGTAAATGCACTGTACACTATCTTTCCTCAACATCAACTGAAATTAGTATTGCCTATTCTATACTTTTGCTTATAACCAAGTGGAAGCTTTCCTTCCAGGCATCTGACTCAGTATCCATGCCAATATTTGCTGATGCTGTGAATAATGCTCAGCCAGCCCATCCCTCCCTGACCCCCCTCCGGGTTAAGCAGCAAATTAACTTAATTCATTGTTAGAACTGGAATTTCAAAAGATTGATCTTTCACCAAGATAGGGTTGTGACACCTTTCTACTTCAAAGAACCTTCCCCCCTCAACAAAGGGTGGGTTTCCTCAACATATTCTGTTAGTCAGGTTTGTCTCCTCTCACCTTATGTATCCAAGCTGCACCTTTGCCAGGTGAGATAAAGTATGCCTGTACTGTATGCGCTTTTCTGATTTCTGAAAAAGCCTGAATAGCTCCTGACCACCTTTCCATCGACTTCCAGGTCTGTATTAGGGGAGTAGGAATTCTAAAATTCTAGGTAGGAATTTAGTGTTTGTTGCTGATCACTTGAGACTCTGCAGTGCTAGGAGATGTGAACAAGCTTTCAGCTGTTGCAGTGGACTCTTAGCCACTCCTGCCTCTCACACAGCTTGCCTTGGCAAGGATAATCTTCTGAAGGGATGCCATCGGGGGGGGCTGAGGCCCCCCAAAATTTTCAAGGAGGCCTTCTCAAGCCCACAGTGGGCCTTGTTGAGCCCTTCTGCGGCTGCAATGGGCCCTGTCAGGTGGGAGCAGATACCTGAAGGACGCTGTAAACCACCCTGTGATCCTCAGATGAGGGGCAGGAAAGAAATTTAATAAATAAATAAACAATACCTGAGTCTCAAACTATGCAGGGCTTTGAAGGCAAACACCAGCAATTTAAAATTTTCTCAGAAATGGCGCAGCAGCCAACATAGCTGTTGAAGAACAAGCATAATATATTCCCGTTGATCAGTCCCAGTTAATCACAGCTGAATTTGGGGTGAAACTGCAGTTTCCTGGCAATTTTAGAGGCAGTCCCACATACAATGCACTGCAGTTGTCCAATCTGGACCTTCACAGCATGGATACCTATGAGAAGGCTATCTATCCGGAAGAGGGTTGCAGGTGACACATCAGCCTCAGCGGGTGAAAGGTACACCATGCCACAGATGCTGCTTCTCTCCTACTGCAGCCTCTAGTCAAAATGGTTTTGTGCATTTGCATGTGGCTGCATGCTGTATCTTGAAAATGCAAAAACAGTCTCCCAGTAGCTTACATATGTTGGAGTAAAGTAAATGCATTTATTTCATTTGAGTTTGTAGTTCATGCATGAATTAATTTAAACCACAAGAGGACACTGCTTATCTAGCAATCTAGCCAGCACTTGCTTGTAGTCTTTGCTTTGTCTAACTTAACTCCACCCCTAAAAGCGGAGCCATTTTTTCAGTGTTCTTTCCAGACGAGATACTGGCAATATCTTTCTCTCATCTCCGCTCATCCTATAAACAGTTCCTGCATGAATAAACCCTTTGAACTCCAGAAACTGTAAGTTATTCTTTCAATCTAATTCACCCAAGCTGCAATATGTATACAATACACACGTGCATTCTACTGTGCAGGTTATACACATTTACAGCATCCCTAAGTCCCTTTGCATTTTAATGCAAGTCTTTTGAAGAATTTGTTCACTATATCATGAGTCATGTAATAATAATAATTGTATTATTTATACCCCACCCATCTGGCTGGGTTTCCCCAGCCACTCTGGGCAGTTTACAGCATATTAAAAAGCATAATAAAAACACCAAGCATTAAAGACCTCTGTTATGTACTAAACTTGGATCCTAGAACAATAGGCAGGTAGGATCCTAGAATGCAACAACTGATTGGCCTGCAGGAAAAGACCAATCAGGCTCCAGGAGGGAAGCAGAATCAGCCAACCAGACAGGACTCATTGTGTAAATAATGTATATAACAGCGTGAGGTTGGGGGGGGCAATTCATTCACTGTTTTACAAGCTGCAATAAAGAGCATGAAATCACTACAGGACTCCGAGTATATTTCAACCTCCCAATGCAGGCCTGCCTTCAGATGTCTTCTAAAAGTCTGGTATTTAAATATACCTTCTTGAAGAAACCAGAGGCCTTTCTCCTGGGTATGGTCGGCCAAGTGGTGCCAAAGAAGGATAGAACTTTTTTTATGTATGCTACAGCAGCAGCAAGAATACTCATTGCAAAGCATTGGAAGACACAAGATCTGCCCACCTTGGAAGAATGGCAGATGCAAGTAATGGACTATATGGAATTGGCAGAAATGACTGGCAGAATCCGAGACCAGGGAGAAGAGTCGGTGGAAGAAGATTGGAAGAAATTTAAAATCTATTTACAGAAACATTGTAAAATTTTTGAATGTTAATGACGTTGGAATGAAACGAAGTGGTTCTAGTAACAAGGTAAATAAGAATATGTAAGAAGGGATGGATTTGGATGAAAATGTGAAACTAGAATTTGTGCGGATAAATAATTAAGGATAAAACACGAGGTTATGAATTTGCTGAATTAATTTTTAACTGGAATACAAAAAAGGGAGGTGCGAGGAAGTCAGGAAAATAAGTAAATGAAGATAAGATATCATAAAAGAGGCTTTTTTAGTTTTGTATTTTTATTTTTATTTTTTATTTTTTATGTAAAAATTTTTGGCTTTGTATGTTTGTATTTGTGTGTGTGTGTGTGTTATGATTCTGTAATTCTTTTTTGTTAAAAAATTCAATAAATATTAATTAAAATAAATAAAAATAAAATAAAAGTCTGGGGGCCAGTGAGGATCCTTTAGGATCAGTGTTATATGGTCCCAGTGGCCACTCCCAGTCACCAGTCTAGCTGCCACATTCTGGATTAGTTGTAGTTTCTGAGTCACCTTCAAAGGTAGCCCCACGTAGATGACATTGCAGTAGTCCAAGCGGGAGATAACCAGAACATGCACCATTCTGGTGACAGGCAGGTAGGGTCTCAGCCACATAGCAGATGGAGCTGGTAGACAGCTGCCCTTGACACAGAATTGACCTGCGCCTCCATGGACAGCTGATGGTCCAAAATGACTCCCAGGCTGGGCACCTGGTCCTTCAGGGGCACAGTTACCCCTTTTAGGACCAGGGAGTCCTCCACACCCACCTGTCCCCTGTCCCCCCAAAACAGTACTTCTGTCTAGTCAGGATTTCACCTCAATCTGTTAGTCTCCATCCATCCTCCAGACCTTCACTGCCCATAGAGCTGGGAATTCCCATAGAGCTGGGAATTATCCGCATACTGTTGAACACCCAGCCCAACCCCCCTGATGATCTCTCCCAGTGGCTTCATGTAGATGTTGAAAAGCATTGGGGAAAGGACGGAACCCTGAGGCACCCCACAGGTGAGAGCCCAGGGGTCTGAACACTCATCCCCCACACCACTTTCTGGGCACAGCCCAGGAGGAAGGAACGGAATCACTGCATAACAGTGCCCCCAGCTCCCAGCCCCTCTAGACGGTCCAGAAGGATGTCATGGTCGATGGTATCAAAGGCCACTGAGAGATCCAGCAGAACTAGGAAACAACTCTCACCTCTGTTCCTAGCCCACCAGAGATCATCAACCAGCGCGACCAAGGCAGTCTCAGTCCATGACGAGGCCTGAATCCCGAATGGAAAGGATCCAAATGGTCTGCATTCTCCAGGTGTGCCTAGAGTTGTTTAGCAACCACCCGCTCAATCATCTTGCCCAAGAATGGAAGATTTGAGACTGGGCAATAGCTGGCCATATTGGCCAGGTCCAAAGATGGTTTTTGTAAGAAGCAGTTTAATAACCACTTCTTTTAGTGGGTCTGGGAAGACTCCCTCACAGAGCAAAACATTCACCACCCTGCAGAGCCCATTGCCCAGCCCTTCCCAGCTCCCTTTTATGAGCCAGGATGGGCAAGGATCAAGGAGACAAGTGGTTGCTTTCACTCGTCCAATCAGCCTGTCCACATCCTCAGAGGTAACAGATTAGAATTGATCCCATGCAACTTGACCAGACAGGACTCTAGCACTCTTCCACCCCAGCCTTGCTTCCACAGTGGAGTCCTTCTGAATCTGAGTGACTTTTACAGTCATGTGTCATGAGACCATGTTATTTTACATAAATTTGACTCTGTTGCTTTCTCTTGTACATACTGGAAAGGCTAAGGACTATTGCCCATGTGCCCCTTGGGATCTTTCAAGTAGTTTCATTATTTAGCACCAACACCTAATTAATGATCCTGTACCATTCAATTACATGCAGTTCATTCATAACAAAACTCTCACTGCTGGGGAATCAGACAAGTTGCAGCTTGCAAAACTCTTGGTTGCTGTGTCTCCTTTTCAGTGCAGACTAAAATCAGTAACAGGGTGCTGCAGATATCAATGAAATTCCAGTCTTGAAGTGAAAGTCACAGATTATAAATTACAGATAGGCATCTCAAAGTAGGTCTGTGAAGATTATCAATGGCATAGAAAGAAATAGGAGTGACTCAAGTGTGCAAGCTGCACAGTTGCACAGTTAAGCAAACTGTGAGTGTACCATAATAAGGAACAATGGTTCAGAACTGTGCAGCTGTTTTCAGTCATTGGGATACACTTTGCAAAAAACTGCATACACACATTTACAGATAAAGGTCCCAAACATGCAGGAAGATGAGAACAGCTCTAGTGTCAACATTTGATTTAGGATTTTGTACTCAAACTTCACCATCCATTTGCATTGAAACTTGAATAAAATAGGGGGGCAGGTAAGCCCCGCCTAATTGATCATGAGATGCAGCACATGCAATTTGAGTGGCAATGCCCAACAACTTTGGGGAGGGGCAGCCCTCTCAAATATTTCATTGGGAGGCTGAACCTCAGCCCCTAGGAGTTGGCTCCTATGCATAGAACCTTTACTATTTTAGCAGTTAGTTTTTCTTTTTGCACTGCTGTTTGTATTTGCCATCCCTCTTTATTTGAGTGTGGATCTGTCAGAAAGAGGTGTTTTCTTAAGTTCAGTCTCCTCTGCCTTCTCTGCATCTCTGTCTTCACTACAGATGCTCCACATAATGGACAGTTGGCAGGGTTTAGAGTAGAAGTGCAGGGCAGACTTTAGCAGCAGCAGCAGCAGCAGGAAAACAAAGGTGATTCTCATCGCTTGTTGCCTAATTTCCTCATGCAAATTCTTCTGCATGTTCCTACATGAGAACTGGCCTTTGCAAACCTAGTGGTTATGTGACCAAATGCTCCTTTGAGCTATTTATGTGTGGGTGGCAGAGGAACTTAACAGGCAGGCCCTTTTACACCTTAATTGTGCTTCACTTGGATTCTGTTTTCCCTTTCTAAATACCATGCCGTTTGGGCAGGCTGTGTCAAGCATGTTTTAAGGCTAAGTCACCTCACAGAGGGCCCTGCAGAAATTTAGACTGGCGTGATGCGAGTTTGAGAACGGGGATTCAAACAGACTTCAATGTATCAAAACTCTCAATTTTCCCATCAGGTTTTGATTACATTATTTCATCCTATTGACAGAAGGGCCTTAGGGGTGTAAGAACACATCCTCCCTGCCCTGTTTTGGTCCCAGCACTCCACTGTAGGTCTTGGAGAAATAAGGTAGCCTGCAAACGAATCTATAAGGCATGGCAGACTTGTATTGGTGCTAGTGATCATGATTCTGTTAGCACACACAAAACAAAATGAGTTTTCATTCATGCATTTATATGCAGATTTTCAAAAGTTGCAGGATGCCTAACAGGTTCTGTGTTCTCCACAAGCACCAGGTGTGACCCAACCTGGGGGGGGGGGGCAGCATGCATGTGTGTGCTCTCACATGGCTGGAGGAGGCCATGAGGCCCACCACAGCTGTGGGGAGGCTAGACAGGGCCCATCATGGCCATGGGAAAGCCCAGTGGGGACTGCCATTGCCACAGGTCAGCCCAATGGGGCAGTGGGAAGGCCTGCCACAGGCTGCAGGATATTAGGGGTCCTTGCCCCACCCTTGAAAAAATGGGGGGCACTTGCCCCCCCCCCATGGTGCACCTGGTGTTATCTCAGGGCTTAGTCATGCTTGTAGGTTTTCATCAACAGCCATACTACCAGTTTGAATGCAGGATGCTAGAAGATAACAGGAGTGCCAGGTACTGTTGGAACCATTATTTTCTACAGAGATGCCAAATTTTGGATTTGCTTAGAATACTCTTGAAAGCTCAACAGAAGCCACTATTGATTTCAAATCCAAGCTAGAGCTATACAATGCATCATCCAGTTGAAACTGCATGCATGAGTTTCAGTTGATGTTTATTTTTAAGCACCTAAAAATTCAAGAGGTGTGTACTTGCCTCTTGTAGACAGTTTCACTCCCCACTCCCACTCCAGAGGGATCAGGTTAGCAGCATGGGAATGCACCTGAACTCAACTGTGCTCTTGCACCTGCTACAGTGTGGCAACCGGTGTCGTGACTCAGACATCTAGCAGTGACCAATGGGGCAAGATCCTCACCCTCAAATGGAAGCTTCAGTCAAGCAGTTTAGCTTAAACAGTTGTTTAGCAGAGTTCACTTTTACTCGGCACACTACTATACACTACTATATACATACACTATACACACTTGTTATGAGTAAGCATCTCTCTCTGATCCCAGAGAAGGTTCTTTGCTTCAAAGGTCTTGCTGTTCCAAAGGCCACACAAGGCATATACAGCCTTTCCTCTAGCTTCTAGTTTTACTTTTAGCATTGAGAACTGGCAACTCTAAGGGTGATGCAACTGCCAAACAAATGTGGAGACAGCAGTGGAGATTCCTTGACATGAACATTCCTGGCACAATACCTGTGCTGCAGTCTTCTATGAAAATATATGAACATATTTTCATTACTGGGTTTTTATAAAGCAGCCCTCCCCACCCTGGCAGCCCCCAGATGCTATGGGCTACAGCCTCCATCAACTCCCCCTAGTATAGCTATGGTCACTTTGGCTGGTAGGAGCTCCAGTCAAAAGGATCCAGGGAGTTGGGGAAAGCTGTCATAAAATTACTGGTGTGATGAACATGAAACATTTTGACACTAAAATAGCAATGTATGAGCATGATTAGCATCACCACTAGGATGAAACATGTGGCCTTTATCAAGCTTTCTTTGCTGGTGGCTGTTTTAGTATGCAGTTACTGGGATTCAAATCAGATCTGTTGCCAGGTTTTGATCGCATTGCTCTTACACAGTTAATTACTTGGTGGAATCTATACATGACTTCTTTTTCAAATTTTCAGCAGGGACAGTGCTGAATTTAGATCTTGGGGACCATGGGTGTAGCCAGGATTTATCCGGGGGGGGGGGGGGAGGAGAACACCCACCTGTCATCATCCTCTGTCTCAACAACAGTTGTTTTAGATTACTTTCTTTTGACCCCAAGTGCTCAGAAAAATCTGTCAAAACATTTCAAATATTCTGATTATTTCTACTTATAGTTAAGTATTTTAATTTATTTACTTGATTTAGGGAGGCAGCTGCCCCTCCCACCACTACCCTCCCCGCCCCGGCTACACCCATGTTGAGGACCTGAGTTTGTATGTACAAAGAGAACTGCCTTATATCGAGTCAAACAATTATTTCATCTAGCTGGGTATTGTCTGTACTGTCCAGCATCAGCTATCCAGCATTTCCCTGCTACCCTGCTATCTGAGACCATTTTAGCGAGAGACACTAGGGACCTGGCCATGTCATAGAGTCAGAACTGTAGAGTTGCCGTTCCCCCAAATTTCAAAAACATAGGACTTATAGGTGATAACTGGTTACTCATCTACACAAGGAGAGATTCCAATGTCCCATCCATTGTTGTGAAGATAAATATTAATCTCCCCTTTTAAAAGGCTAGGTTACAAATACAGTATTAAAAAGTGATTCTTTGTCTATGTGCTGCACCCAAATTACATTTGCTTTAAAGAGCACAATTGTACTGATGAAGCAGGACACTGAGGTGCTGTGTATCTTTCAGAAAAATAATCCCAGATTAATTTTATGTAAGCCTGGAGGTCCTTGTAAGTACCCTTTGCAATGCAGATGTACCCATCCATATTCTATATACATACACACCCACACAACACAAACTTCCTGCCTCCTTGCGCAGAAAATAAGCCTCTATGTTTATTGATTCAGAGTGGGATTTTCTCATGAAACTGCAGGAGAAACAACAAAAAAAATTCCTCTTTCAAAATATGGGTCATGCCTAAACTTGCTGCTGTGCAACCCATTTTTACAAAAGAAGAAGGGAGTTGTTAACCAAGACCTGTCAGCCGCTGAACGCACAAGTCCTGCTACTCCAATGAGCTGCAGACACAAAGCAGCTGTTTGGCAACGCCAGCCAGCTTACTTTGAAAGAACCCAGCCCACCGTGGACATCTTCAGCCAGCATCATCCAGAGCAAAACATGGGGGGGGGGGCATGGAAAAGGATGTTTATAATACTCCTGACATGAAGGCATGTAAGGCTACGCAAGCATACGGGTGCCATCCGCGAGTGATCCCTTCCCAGAACGAGTCCCAAGCCTGAGATCTGAGCCAAGTTCCAGCACCTCACCCCACCCCTGTACTTGGTTCTTTTCCAAGAAGAGGAGCTTGATCCAGGGCTTTTCAACCTTCATTGGGCTATGCCTCCCCAGGTCAGGGAAACAGCGGCCTGGGTCTGCCTGACTCAAGCAAGATATATGGCTCTTGGAGCAAGGCAGAGTCTTGTCCTTGGCACAAGAACAGGAAGGTCAAAATGGGGCACGGGAGTGGGTGGGGGAAGAATATAGAAGTTTCTAGGAGGAAGAACAGGGAAGCAAATGTTTACACACACAAACAAACAAAGAGAAAAATCTGTGATTGACTTAAGTTGTTAAATAACTTCTTTGATGGTGGCGGAAGGACACAGCCAGTCATAACACACTGAGTGAAAAGTCTGGGGGGAAATTGTTTCTGGCAATGCTTAATACTTTTCAAGAAAAAGGGATCATGGACTCTGTGCCCTCCCCACATAATCAGCAAGTCTTGTCAATGCCAGCACTTAACTTATCCAAGTAGGAAAGACGAGGACAAGCCAAAGAAGAGGGTCCTTCAGCTCACCTCCCTTGTGGCTTCATGGCTAGAATGGCTGAGCTGTGAACAGGGAGATTTGGGATCAGAAACTAGGACTGTGGTGTATTTTGGTACATGTTTTGTACTTCCGCTCCTTACAACAGTTCATAACAAAATAATATTTGGAAAAAATTATTCTGAGGCTGGGGAAACAATCAGTTATAGATAGCAGTTTTCTTGCCACTAATGGCATATTAGGAAGGAAGGAAGGAAGCCAAGACAAGTGAGTTGTAGCATCTGTGATCACCACGCTAGAGTCCAGTACCCCATCTCTAAAACAGTATCATATCACTTTGAATAGCCTTGGCTCCCCTCTAAGAATCCTGGGAGCTGTAGTTTGTTAAGGGTTCTGAGAGTTGTTAGAAGACCCCAACTGCCCTCACAGAACTCTTTCCATAGAACTCTGGGAAATGTGTGGTTTGATACTAAAGATTATGGCTGCAGTCCAGGGGGGATTTCTGAAAGGGGGATTTGTCATGGACCACTGACAAGTCAATCAAAAAATCGCATTTGTTGTGGTTTTTTCCCCCGGTTGTTTTTTTTTAAAAAAAGCTCAGCAACGTTCAGGGTGCCCTGGTTTTTAATTTTTGAAATATGGCAACCCTACTGCAGATGGACCTAGCTCACAGTTGCAACAGGGCAACAAGAGAAAAGGCTGTATATGCTTTGTGCAGTACCTGGGCCCCAGCCCACTAAAAACAGCAAAACAGGCTCCTAAAGAACAATTTATCCCTAAATGCAGATGAAAAAGTAAAAGCCCTGGATAAATAATAAAGTATGTGACACAAGCATATTTTTGAAAAATACTTGGTCCCATCTCTGAGGAGAGAGTTCCAGAAGCAAAACATCATTTAATGCTAGGTAATTACATAGCACATAATGCTATGCTATGAGGGGTAAACTACATATGCTCCATAACTGTGAAGGCCTGACAGATAAGTAACATCAACTTTATTATGGAGCATGACAACTCGTGGTGGTACCAATTTGAGAGTCAAAATACGTATTCTTCAAGCCTTTCAATCATTGTAGAGTGTCCCTCCACACAAGAGCTCAGATGTTGGCTACCCAAATCTAAGCTGTGTACACCTGTGTACACCTTTAAAGCACATTCGAAGCACATTTTTTGCACTGAAGAATTCTGGGCACTGTTGTTTGTTAAGGGTTGCCGGGCATTGTAACTCTGCGAGGGGTAAACTACAGTGCCCAGGATTGTTTAACTGTGGAACTGGCACTGCTACAAGTGCTACACAATCCTACACAATTGTAATAAATGGATCTTTTAGCCTGGTATCCCATACACATATGAACTGGCATCAGGGAGGTGCCTTTGCTGTTCTGTATCTGGTGCCTGCTTAAAACATTTTTATTTAAGCAAGCCTATCCAGACACATATATGTTGGTGTGTTTTATTCTCTTTTACTGATAATTTTAATTATTTTAAAAAGTTTTTAATTTTTTATTTATAATCTTAATACTTCTTGTAAACTGCTTAGAATTTGTTTCTACAATCATCAATATTGCTGAATTAATAAAATAAATAAAATAATTGTATAATTGTTCTGGCATGACATCTGATAAACCAAGACATATTGTTTTTCTAGACAATTTCTGGTAAGCAGGTGGCACACAAACAAAGAGGTACCCAACTCATAGGTCCCGCCAGTGCAAGTATTTCTCTGATGCAATTCTCCTCCTCCCCTGCATGCCTGCTAAATCTGTTCTAGGAGTGCCCCCAACACAACACCCCAAGCAGATTTGGGGAAGACACACAGAACGCTAGAGAGAATGAAAAGGTGGGAGGGTGCTCTGTTGCACAAGCATAAATACTTGCACTGACACAACGTGTTAGTTGGATACTGCCCTAAATGCATAACTACATAAATGTAAAAGAACTACTCTAAGTAGGAAATAGAGGGATGTGTGTTGAGTTGCCTTCAGATGTCTTCTAAAGGTTGTGTAGTTGCTTATCTCCTTGGCTTGACGGTCACATTTTCCTATGAAAATACGGACATCCTACCATACCTTCCAACATTTCTCCAATGAAAATAAGGACACCCTAAGGAAAAGCAGGACATTCCAGGACCAAATCAGAAACTGGGACGGCTTCTGTAAATACAGGACTGTCCCTGGAAAACAGGGACACTTGGAGGGTCTGCTATTACCAGGGGAGGAGCTGGGATGACATTCTGCTCAGACATGCATTTCTTTGTCCCCTAGATGCAAGATGTGTCCTAGATTTCAACTCATCTTTGTTTAAATGAGTGCAAATGGAGAAGGCAAACTGAAATAAATGAAGCCTTCATTTTCAGGAAGATTATGACATGTCCAAAAGAGTTTGGAGTAGGAGATACTGCATAAATTTTGCAGAACCGCACAGAACACAGTTTTATTTTAAGGATGCCACCTAGAAGTCAGGGGTCCTCTGAGTAAGGAGTCGTGCAACTCATAAAAAGGAGTGTATGTTCATGCATACAGTGTTTTGCACTTAATGCTTGACAGCCAGAGAGACGTCAAGGGAGATAGAAAACTGTTCCCACCCCTGGAGCGCACGCAGAAAGGCACAACAAGCATTTTTGCTCCATCTTCCCCAGGTTTCTCCTCCCTTCTTTTCTGCAGCAGAGCCTCCCACATAGGGCAGCCCCGCCTCCCCAAGCAGTAGTGCTACAGAGTCCCTTGGGCATTTCATTATGCTCCATGTCTTGCCAAGCTGGGTTCCTTAAGGAATCATCTAAGCCTAGCGGAACAGGGACAGCCTGGCGCCAGCAAAGGAACATCAATAAAAATTACACAGGAAGAGTTAACACAAGGCTTGGCTGATCTACAGGTGCAATTAGAAATTTAAGCATAAATTTGGAGCAGCTCCCAAGTGCAGGTATGTCAGTGTTGCCAAAAAGTTGCTAAGATTCAGTTGTGCTTCCTGCAATGATGCTGGCTGCTGAGCCTGGCCATGTTACTTTGGTCAAAAGACTTCAATTATAACCTCAATTATAACCCCTACCCTAGAGTCCATGGAGTTTTCTTGGCAGGGATACTGGAGTGGCTTGCTGGTTCCTGCTCCAGGTGGATTATGGTGCTGGAGGAGACTCTTGAGAGTCCCATGGACTGCAAGAAGATCAAACCATCTTGAAGCTGAGGCTCCAATACTTTGGCCACCTCATGAGAAGAGAAGACTCCGTGGAAAAGACCCTGACATTGGGAAAGATAGAGGGCACAGGGAGAAGTGGACGACAGAGGACGAGATGGTGGGACAGTGTTCTTGAAGCTACTAACATGAGTTTCACCAAACTGCGGGAGGCAGTGGAAGACAGGAGTGCCTGGCGTGCTCTGGTCCAGGGGGTCACAAAGAGTTGGAAACAACTACACGACTAAACAACAACCCCAGAATCCAAGAGGGTCCTCAAGATACTATTGCATGCAACAAACAGCGGCAAATGATTCACTCAAAGTGTTTTTGTGGCTTCAAAAATATCAGTCTGAAATTAAAGTAAATGGTCTATTTTTCAGAAGCCTCCTCCCCCCCCCACCCCGGCCGCTTCTCCTGACCCACCCACCAGCTCCTCCTTTTGCAGCCCTCCCTGCGTTCTCTGCCAGTCTTTGTTTAAAAGTGCTGTCCTTTTTGCCCCAGGGCTCTCCCTGCTTTACCTAACCTTTCCTAACCATTTCACAACACTGGGCTCCCTGATACTCACCTCTCCTTTGCTCTTCAGCCTGTCTGTGACATCCGGGCTGCTCAGCCAAGTCCACCAGCAGAGGAGCCAAGCCTCTGCCCCCCTCTGGTATTACATCACAGCTGCCCCATTAGAATGGCAAGAGACTTTACACACAACAACACCACAAACGTCTGTAGTGTGCTATTATTTAGATAATTAAACCAAAGAGAACTACAGGGAACCTCATCAGGTCTCTGTGCTTAAGTCTGCCCGGCAGGCAAGGCGGTGAAACACTTATCATTGATCCGCTGCCAAGGTGGGTCGTTTGAACGGTTGATGTAGTTTCATAGTTTCATTCCAGACTGTGATGCTCAGTTCCTAAAACTGGTTGTCTTGGTGACATCACTCAGAAACACAACAGCAGCCTTCCTTAGTAATTATATGCATACCACTGGAAGTAGGTTTCATTGAACTCTGTGGAAGTTACTTCCAAGTAAGCCTGCATAATGGTACTACTGTATTGCTGCCTGTTGTTTAGCAAATCACCTTCAAACCTGTCTCCAAGCCAAGCTGCGACTTCGCCCTAGGCAGTGGTGCGGCAGCAGGACTGGCTGAGGAATACTGCACTCTCATCCTTCAGCCTGGAACCCGCACATTTGCTTATTCAAGGTAAACCATGGTTTGGCTTAGCATTATGTGTGAACCATGCCACTGTCTCTTCCATGTCCTGAGACACGGTGCATTTGCAGCAACCTGTACACCACCACACACCTAATAACCCAAGAAGTCATCCTGTTCCAAGTCAATTCAGGAAACATTGGAGCAGGTGAGAGGTTCTCTCCTCCATGAAGAAGAGGAGAAAGAAGAAGAGAACGTCATAGTGCTGGGCTGAGCAGAGAGATTTAAACCTCTCAGCACCATTATAGTCAGGGAAAAGATGCTCTCTTTAGAGGCATCATCTGAACAATGGAGTGGAAGTGATTTTCCTCCCCATGGCACTCAGCGAGGCTTGATGTGATATGACTTTTCCAGGAAAACAAAGTTAAGTGCAGCCAGAAGGAACCTTTAGCAGCTTTAAAGGCGCAGCGGAGGTAGCCTGGGTCAGGCAGGATGGCCAGGCAAAATGCTTAGGGCCAAGACTTTTGCCCTTCTAAAATGAAAGGGAAAGAGGACTGAAGGGGCACTTCTGCAAGCACACCACAGTGGCCCCGGGGAGCACGGAAGGGCCGTGTGTGTTGTCTTTCCGCATGCGCTAGAACGTGAGTTGGCCAGGCCCACCATGCAGCCCTCAGACTGAAAAGGGCTAGGCACTTTTGGAAGAAAGGGAAGGCTGACAGAGAGTACATATGAAATATCTTTGTATAAAATGTAAGTCACTTAGGGGTCAGTCAGTTTGAGGGCTGCACGTCTCCCTTTCCTCCGGTGCTCTGGAGTTTTATGGAGCCTATAAAAGTTCACACTTGGTGACGACAAAGGAGGTTTGCTTAGCTCTGCCTGAGCTCTGATTAGTTTCCAGAATGGATTTGTTTTATTTCATTTAGGAACAATTTAATATTATATAATGAAAGGATGCTGTCAACATGGCAACTCTTGTTACAAGTCACAGATATTTCAGCATTCTGGGTGCCAAGCCAATTTCAGACTGAGCCAAGGGGAGTTTATCCATCATTACATGGTGTCCTCCTCACCATATTTTGTAGCCATAAAGTGGAATTCACTGCTATAGAATGTGATGCAAAGGAGAATGGCATCCACAAAGCTTTTGCTGTGTCAGCAATGTTTGGTACAGTAGTAGCTAACTTTTCCTGATGTGCAAGAGTCTCTTCCAGTGTCTTTACTAAAGAGATGCAGTTTTGAAATTGAGTCAGTATGTGATTGGGAGGTGCATATATTTACTATCTATTAGGTATTTTCCACACTAAATATAGAACTCAAGCCTCAAATGGGGTGTGGAGAGTGTTGATATTTTCACCCCCTCCCATTGCAAGAATCTCCTGATCTGATGTTCTGAGAAAGGAGGGGGCGGAAACTGCTCTTCTACTCTTCTGCTCCTGACTTACTCTGTGTGTGGAGAGAGTCTTATCTATGTAGTGACTAGATGGCAGAGTGGGAGATGTAACATTCAAGCAAGCCGGTAGCAGTGGCGTAGTGTGGGGGGTGCAGGGGGGGCCGGCCGCGCCGGGCGCAACATCTGGGGGGGGCGCGCTCGCCGCCCCCGGAGTCGCCGAAGAGCCTCGGGCACAGGCTGTAGCAGAGCCCCATGTCTCGCGGAACCGACGAGCTGTGTGCGCGTCCGGGCTGAAGGCGTCCGGCAGGCAGCGGCTCTCAGCGCTCACCGCGGTCCCCGCGCATCAGGGCCGCAGAGGGCGCGCCAGGCAGCCCCTCCTCACAGCCCCGCCGCCGCTGCTGCTGCTGCAGCTGCTGGGCCATGTTGCATTTTCCTTGCCTCTCTGCCCTCCTCCTCCGGGCAAGCGGCGTCGTTTGGGTGGCAGCGCCAGCGGCAACTGGCCTCAGATCACCTGACACGGACCCGCCGCCGCCGTCGTGGCTACCTTACTGTAAATACCCCAGCCCAGGCAGCAGCAAGAAGAAGCTGGCAGCGGCGGCAGGTTAGGGGTTAGGGGCACAAATTACTTGCCTTGCCCCGGGTTAGGGGGCGCAAATTACTTGCCTTGCCCCGGGTTAGGGGGCGCAAATTACTTGCCTTGCCCCGGGTGCTGACAACCCACGCTATGCCGCTGGCCGGTAGTTCTTTAGTTTGTAGTAGCTATTAGAAATAAAAGAAGTTATGCTTCACAGCTAGCTTCCACATTATTTATACTCTGCTGAGTCTGGTGCTCACAATGCACAGTTGTGAGTCCAGTGCACTGGGACCTGTTTTCCAGAACTGGATGGTCTCTGAAAGTGCTCCAGTCACCTAGCCCAACATTGGTTGAAAGTGCTCCAGTCACCTAGCCCAACATTGAGCCCAACATTGGTTGAAAGGCGTACTGACAGAGTCTTCAAGCAGTTTCCGGGGCATATTTACCATTTATCTCTTTCCCCCCCCCCAAAAAAAAAAACCCTTTGGGACCATGTTGCTGTGCCTTGATGTAATCTCATTCTGGGGGCATTGTGGGAGAGAACAATGACGGTCAGCAGAAAAGAAGAAGAAAATTGTCCAGCTACCAGCTGCAAGCATGTACCCCAAAACAGTTTGCCCATTTTTACCCTCCCACAGTGTAAAACTTTTTTAAAAAAAAATCCAAAAAGGTAGAAATAATTCTAACTTCTCTACTTTGCAGTGTTAGTAGTTTGTTGAATTGGACTTAAAGGTTTTTTTTAAATGCCAGGCTGAGAATAGCATCTAAATGCTGCTGGGTTAGAGTCATGACAGATAGGACTTCACCCAGGAGGGATGAATACCAACCCTGCCCAAAAACGCATTTTCCCTTGCTTTGGACAAGGAAAACTAAAGTTTCATTTTTTGTAAGCTGCTTTGAGACATGTGGTGAAAAGCATGGTGTATATTCTAAAAATTTAAATAAATAAAAGCTGAAGTTTTGTGTCATTTACAAATTTGGGACCAGCCAACAACAGGAAAGTTTTGAAGCCTGCTTGTTCTTGTGTGCTGTTAATTAATCAATACCAATGAGAAAGAAATGTGGTAATTGTCCATCAAGACAGCAATGTTCCTTAGCTATCAGCATTTGACCTGGCATGTCCCACGTGGGTAAGATCTTCACTGTGTTTGAAGATGGAAGTGGTGAGAGACCAGCCTGGAACTGCAAGTTGGCTGTATCCTGGAAGGCAACTCATCATCCTGCTCTCATTGATATCCCAGGGCCACTATTAATTTGCAGTTAGCTGAGGTCTCAAAACATATCTGGCATCTCCCTATCACAGAAATTAGAAACATAAATAACTGAGCCCAAAACAATAAATACTGGTATATAAATATATATTTGTAGAAACTGAGTGTCCTCTTCCCTCCTCCTCCTCCTTCTTCTTCTTCTTCTTCTTCTTCTTCTTCTTCTTCTTCTTCTTCTTCTTCTTCTTCTTCTGTGATCACTTGAAGCCGAGTAAGATTGTCTTCCATAAACACGGTTTTAACAATGAGTCCGTAAGTGACTATGGAGGCCAATTCTGGATCCACACGTCCTTCCACAGTGGGGACATTGGTTTCCCGGCGGGAGTTGATCATGGTGTGGATTTGCCAAGCGTGCCTTCCTCTTAGCACGTTTCTCCCTTGTGTCCTGAGTTTGAATGACTTCAAAGCCCATGACACCTTTGGTAAAGGCTGTTCTCTAATTGGAGCACTCGCAGGTAAGTGTTCCCCAATTTTTTGTGTTTATACTACATTTTTTAAAATTTGCCTTGAGACAGTCTTTAAACCTCTTATGTTGACCACCAGCATTACGCTTTCCATTTTTAAGTTCAGAATAGAGTGGTTGCTTTGGAAGACGATAATTGGGCAACTACACAACATGACCAGCCCAACAAAGTTGATGTTGAAGAATCATTGCTTCAACACTGGTGATCTTTGCTTCTTCCAGTATACTGGTATTAGTTCGCTTGTTTTCCCAAGTAAATTTTTGGAGACACCGTTGATGGAATCTTTCGAGGAGTTGGAGATGGAGTTTATAATCTTGAAGACATGAGGTCTTCCTAGTAGTACATGTGAAAAGCTTAACATGAGTCAACAGTGTGATGATGAAAATTTACATTTGTATACCTCCCTATACCCAGAGGTCTCAGGGCAGTTCACAAGATAAAAATCACAATCGCTAATGCTATTCTAGGCTACATCGACAGGAGTATAGTGTCCAGAAGTAATAGTCCCGCTCTATTCTGCTTTGGTTAGACCACATTTGGAATACTGTGTCCAATTCTGGGCACCACAAATTAAGGATGTTGACAAGATGGAACGTGTGCAGAGGAGGGCAGCCAAGATGATCCAGGGTCTGGAAACTAAGCCTTATGAGGAATGGTTGAGGGAGTTAGGTATGTTTAGCCTGGAAGAGAGGAGACTGAGAGGAGATATGATAGCTATTTTCAAATATCTAAAGGGCTGTCACATGGAGGAGGGAGGAAGCTTGTTTCCTTTTAATTTCAGGTGTGCACTCGATGTATAAACTTGCAATAATAAAACCTGAGATTTTTGAAAATTCTAATGTTTCTTTTATTTTTTGTTTCTAGTTTCATAGAAAACAAAAAGTAAACTTTGATCATAATAAACTTTCTACATAGTATTAACTTCCATAGGAGTTAAGCTTCCCTTTCTAAAATAAATATTTCTGTTTAAGCACAGAAAAGCATATAATTTTACATTAAAAATCAAGAAAAAGGAAGAAAAATAAACAGGGGATTTCTGTTTGCTGTTGTTTTCCAGTCTGAATGGCAGAACATTGCTCAATCCTCTAAATGGTGCCATGTTAGCTAATTGGTACAAGACGGTTTGGCAAGTTGCTTTGCTGGAAAAATTAACAAATGACCTACATCTGATTAATGCTGTTTACGTAAGCAAAGGGGAAATACAAATGCATATACCAACAGCATACAAAACTTTCTGGCTGCTATCAACCTTGTGGACTTGAATTTTGATACAGTCGTACCTTAGATCCTGAAAAACTTGTGACTCAAACGTTTTGCCTCCCAAATGCTGCAAGCCTGGAAGTGAGTGTTCCAGTTGGCGAACGTTCTTTGGAAGCCGAACGTCCAACTCTGCTTCCGATTGTTTTTTTGTTTTTTTTAACATAATATTTATTGAGGTTTCAAATAAGACAAATAAACAAAAAGACAGAAAAAACACACAAAACAAGTATACTTTCAGTCCTTATTTTCTTATACCTTATTTCCCACGACTTCCCCTCGCCTCCCCTTCTTGTATTCCAATTCCAAATGTTAGTTCAACAAGTTCTTATCCCCAATTTTTACCTTATTTCATTGTTATACTTAAATCCTTTTAATAACAAATTTCAACTTATTTACCTCAGTCCTTCTACTTAAACCCTTTTTCCAAGGTCGACCCAGATTCCCTTCCACGAATTTCCCAATTTTATATTAATACCAAACCAAAAATACAAAATAAAAAATATATATATAGAAAAAAATATTTATACAACCTTTGGATTCATCAAACCCCACCCTCCCTTTCCCGGTTTCGATCCCCAAACCAATGTCCATCCGTCCATCTGCTATCAGCCTGGCGATCTCACATCAGAGGCTTTTAAGTCTCTCTCAGTCCTTTATATTAAACCCCAAATCTCGGAGGAGCACAATCCCAAAAAAGTCCATATTTCTTCCTGCCAGACCTCCATGTTTGAAAGAGTTCGTGAATTTAAATGTCCCAAACGCTCGAACTTCCATCTTGTTCAAATTTGTAATCCCTAAATCTTCAGGTCTCCATCTAAGTAGGTCTCTCCATTCTTCATTCTCCAATTCAAGCCAAATCTTCATCATCCAATTCTTATTTTCCTTTATGACCTTCCTGCCAGGCCTCTGGCCTTCCTTAGCCTTCTGCAACATTATAACTCCTCCTTCCTTTCCCTCCAGATCCTCATGTATCTCTTCCACTTGTTCCACTTTCTCAAATTTGCTAAGTTTGTTTCCCTGCTCAGCTGCAAAATCTTTCATTTCCGTTACAGGGGCTTTTGGTTCAAAGACGAAGACTTGAGTCAAGTCCTTTCCATTTTCAGTAAAGTTGTTTACTGTTTCATTCAGTCCCATGACCCCTGTAGCCAAAATATTGCTTTGTTCTTGAAGCTTTCCCAAGAGATAAAAAGTTTTGTTCAACTCAGTGAGTATCTTTCCACTTCCAGCCATTCTTGCAGTGTCCCAAAACCCCCTCTAGAGGGATTGTGGAAATTTACTATCCTTCTAGTTCCAGTCCCAAAAAACAAAATAGCTTATTTTTCGACAGTTTATAACCAAAATGTAGCAAATCCAACTGGCAAAGGCAGCAAAAACAATGTTACTTTATATTCCCCAACTTTGACAGCTAGTTTTGACAGCTGTCAAAGCCTTCTGTATCTTTCCAACAGGCTCTCTCGCTGATTACTCCCGGGTCCCGGGGGGTTGCGCAGCTCTCAAAATCCACTCTTATCCTCCAGCAAAATTACTTATACTGTCCAATCGTGAAATTAATAACTTTGTTCAGTTACGATAAAAATTAATCTCTCGACCTTAGTTATTTAGTCCTTGTTTTAAGTTGTCTACAAAATGGGGAGACAGACTTCCTTTTTATATCTTCCCCGATCGTGCCAAATTCAAAGAAAAGATTTCCTGTCCAATTTCTGTATTACTCACGGGTTCTTACTTTTTGGTCTGAATGTTCTCAGGAAAAAGTCAGCGCTCTCCATCCATGGCATGCGGCTTCACTCAGCAGGGGGAGCAGAGGACTCTCAGCACCGCGCCGCTCCCGTCTCCCGTTCCGAAGCCTTTAAAAAGGCTCCTTCGCAGGTCGGGGGGGCGCAAATGGTGCCCGCCGAGTCACCAAGTCCACAGGCTTCCGCGCCTGTGGTTTCTAAGGGTCCCCGCGTCGCCGGCGCGGCAGAACCCGATCCCTACTGAGCCGATTCCCTCCGGAGCTCGGAGGGAATCCGCCATTAGACGTTGGCGCTAACCCGGAAGTCCATTGGCTTCCGATTGTTTTTGAACGGTTCCGGGAGTCGAACCAACTTCCAGAACGGATTCCGTTCGACAACCAAGGTACAACTGTACTTCCTAATGGGTTTTGATGACAGATTAATATTTTGGTTTGTTTTTTTTTATTTTACTTTTGACTCCCCATGTGTCCTCTAAGAGATGTAGAGGGGTTTGCTTTGTACTATTAAAATTGTGTTAATAAACAATTAGACATTGGTGCCAGGGAGAACATTGTGGAATCCATTTTATGCCGCAGCAGTAGATGGCATTTCAGCAATGTTTTTAAAAAATGTGTTCAATGCATATCAAAAAGTGGGGTTCAAATAAAAAAAAATCCCTCAAATGTTGACTATTTTTAATGACTGCTACATTAACAGTAAGACAGCACTTACACATTTTGTAATTAAAACCTTCTGTTATTTGGCACACCTGTGGAACTTTGATGTAGAAAGCAGGAGCATTAAAACTGCACTGCAGGACACTGTGTAGTACGCAAGTTGGAACAAAATAGAATTGCAACAGCCGTCTATTGCACTTGAACTCCATCTTGACTCTTCAAAATGCTCAGATCTTCGCACAGCTCCAAGATATCCTTACGCAGAGTCCATGACATAAAAAACCTTCATCACTATAATACAATGAAAAGTATCAATTAATAAGCATATTTTGTAGGTGCAACGGAGCATGTAATGGTGCATCTCTGATGATTCTCACATACATTTCAGGCATGTTTCTCTCCATGACAACCACAGTTGCCAGAACTCCTTCTAGTGCGCCTGTTAGAGGCTCTGTCTGCACAGCTCCATTCAGTTCTGTAGCCCATGGTGTTGATAACCTAAAAATAAGTCAAGATATTTACTACTGAATAGTGCTTGTATTTCATATCATTGTTTTGCACTATGATGTACTTGTGAAGGACCAGTGTACAGTACAGAACTTCCCTTTACAAAAGGTATGATCTTCATCTACCTGTCCAAAGGCAGCTACATACAAACCTCCATTTCCATTCACATGAATATCATTTTCACTCAGGTGGGAATTGTTGGCCTCCTCTTCCTCTTCCTCTTCCTCTTCCTCTTCCTCTTCCTCTTCCTCTTCCTCTTCCTCCTCACTTGCTGGCTCCGCCACTTTCATCTGAAGGTTCACCAGCAACTTCGCTTTGGGAATGGTGGCAAAGTCTGAAAAACGTGGGGTGGGGTTGCACAGGCCAAGCAGCAGAGCAATAATTCACACTGGCCAGTGGACAGAACAGAAAAGCATCTTGAGTAAGAACCTGATATCGTATGTTATTTTTAAATCTTCAAAAGGTATCTAAGTGTGGGGGTGGGAGGTGGACTTTGAAGGACTCCTGGCTTTAGCCATAAGAAAACAAATTAACCTACCTTGTGGTCCATGTGGTCTCCGGTTCATCCAGCTGGGGTTCCCTCCCATGACCCATGGCCGGCACAAGAGCTTGAAATTTGGAGGCTTTCTTTTACGTGGCACTCAGTCATTCCATCAGTACATTGCTCTAAAAAAACCTCATGCTTTGCATGCTTTAACTGAAATTCTGTGATGCTCTTCTCACCACAGAACATGAGTTAAGCGTCTGAAAACAGTGGTGATGGGCAGAGGAGTGCTGTCTCTTATCCAACCCACTGCTTCATTCTTCAGCAGGACTCTAACCCAAAGGTGAACTTCCTCTCCACACCAATACACTTCCTTGCCATGTTGGTTCTGACATGCTGGAATGGTGCCTTCTGAGCACATGAGTGCAGTGTTTCATAGAATCATAGAATCATAGAGTTGTAAGAGACCACAAGGGCCATCGAGTCCAACCCCCTGCCAAGCAGGAAACACCATCAGAGCACTCCTGACATATGGTTGTCAAGCCTCTGCTTAAAGACCTCCAAAGAAGGAGACTCCACCACACTCCTTGGCAGCAAATTCCACTGTCGAACAGCTCTTACTGTCAGAAGTTCTTCCTAATGTTTAGGTGGAATTTTCTTTCTTGTAGTTTGGAGCCATTGCTCTGTGTCCGCTTCTCTGGAGCAGCAGAAAACAACCTTTCTCCCTCCTCTATGTGACATCCTTTTATATATTTGAACATGGCTATCATATCACCCCTTAACCTCCTCTTCTCCAGGCTAAACATGCCCAGCTCCCTTAGCCGTTCCTCATAAGGCATCGTTTCCAGGCCTTTGACCATTTTGGTTGCCCTCCTCTGGACACGTTCCAGTTTGTCAGTGTCCTTCTTGAACTGTGGTGCCCAGAACTGGACACAGTACTCCAGGTGAGGTCTGACCAGAGCAGAATACAGTGGCACTATTACTTCCCTTGATCTAGATGCAATACTCCTATTGATGCAGCCCAGAATTGCATTGGCTTTTTTAGCTGCCGCGTCACACTGTTGGCTCATGTCAAGTTTGTGGTCAACCAAGACTCCTAGATCCTTTTCACATGTACTGCTCTCAAGCCAGGTGTCACCCATCTTGTATTTGTGCCTCTCATTTTTTTTGCCCAAGTGAAATACTTTACATTTCTCCCTGTTAAAATTCATCTTGTTCGTTTTGGCCCAGTTCTCTAATCTGTCAAGGTCGTTTTGAAGTGTGATCCTGTCCTCTGGGGTGTTTAGGAAGCAGGGCCCTCTATTGGAAGGCTGATCTACCAGTTTTCCAGAAGAAGCAGAAATCCAGGAATACACAACAAAGAGAAGTCACAGAACCGCAGAATTGTTGAGTTGGAAGGGACCAAGAGCGCCATCCAGTCCAACCCCCTGCAGCGCAGGAATCTGTTGCCCAATGTGGGGCTTGAACCCACAACCCTAAGATTAACTCACATGCTCTAATGACTGAGCTATCCTATCTCAATAATCATTGTTTCAGTAAATGTTTTACTTGATGAGGATTTTAAACTGGAATGGCTTCAATACAGTGGTACCTCAGGTTAAGAACTTAATTTGTTCTGGAGGTCCGTTCTTAACCTGGAACTGTTCTTAACCTGAAGCACCACTTTAGCTAATGGGGCCTCCTGCTGCCGCTGCGCCACCAGAGCACAATTTCTGTTCTCATCCTGAAGCAAAGTTCTTAACCCAGGGTAATATTTCTGGGTTAGCGGAGTCTGTAACCTGAAGCATATTTAACCTGAAGCTTCTGTAACCTGAGGTACCACTGTACTCTCAAAACTAGAGAATCACGTTAACAACTCTTAACTAAACAGTTTCAATGCATACAATTATGACATCAAACAAGCTTAAAACCACAGAAATTAGGAAGCTGCTACAGATGGTTCTCAAGCATAAACTGAGAAATTGTACCACACCATTTCCCCCTTCCCCTGTGAGCTGGTTATTATGTGATCTGTAATCCTCTTCCTTTGGGGATAACACTATTTCATGGTCTGCACCTGCTTTCTCCTCAAGGCCGTGGCAGACAGCGAGACGCCTTCAGCAAGCTTTAAGATGCCCAAAACATCTTACCATGACATTCCTACGTGTGTTAAAGATGCAGTTAGAAGTGGCTGCTTTCTATCCAGGTGGTTTGCCACCTGTGCAATGGATAGGCACTTCTGCCAGTAACATTTTAAAATTAATTTATTTGTTAAATTTGTATACTACCCTTCATCCTGGCACCTTGAACAGGATCACTATTGAAGTAGAAAATACATTTGTCACAGAGACTTCTTTTTACGATTTTCAGTTTTATACATTTCAATCATTTTACAATCATTTTAACATTTCAAAACTCAATTTCCTTCCCCCTCTTTCTGCAGTTCCTTAAATTTATTTTTTATATTTTCTGCATATTCCAAATTAACTTAACTTACTCATACATCTACTTTAAAACTATACTCTTTTATAAAACTGCAGGTTATTGCAACAATCCTGCCAATTTTCTTATCTGTTTCCAATTTGTTTGTTAATATTCAATAAACCATTTCCATTCTTTTATAAAAGGTTTGTGCATCATGAAGACTTCTTGGCAGGGCTGGTTAGAGGCTAGGGAGGATTGGGGCCAGAACATGGAGCCACATCCCGGGGAAGGGCCTGCTGGCCTGGAAGACACTCGCCTGGATGCTCACCTAGGGATGGACCAAGTGGGCTTTTCTGGAGCACTCCCACCTCATTGCCACTGAATGTTCCTACTGTGGTGGAAGAGCTGCCTGACACAACTCCAGCACAGCCTCCTGTCAGCAATGCACTCCCTGGGGAGGCACCTGAGACCTAATCGGGCAATGAGTGGGCCACGTTGTCTCTTCCTCCATCACAGTGTTGACTGTGGTGGCAGCACCAGACCCAGTCTATGCTCAGGAGCACCTGCTGCTTGGGACAATCACCATGCGAATGGCTGTGCCCATGCCGCTCTTCATTTAATCTCTAGCCATGTACCTTAGATGGCACTATATGTACATCTGAACCTGATCTATGCAATCTGCAGCCTGGTGTATGTCTGGGCAGTGTGATGAATTTTGAAATAAAGCTTTTGGCAAGAACCAAGCTGAGAGTCTGAGTACTGTCCATGAGTGGGAGCCAGGAAAGGCTAGAAACGATCATATGGGATTGCTGCCTCTCCTTGCCCCTCAATGACTCAATTTGGATAATAATTAAAATAGTTCCTTTCATGGACAAATACATGACAAATCCACTCGGTTGGGAGACTGATGGAGCTCTGCATTGCCTGGGCTGGGGGCTCTGCTGAAGCTCTGGCCAACTCTAGGGTAGAGAAATGACCTGGGTGGTTGGCAAGATCACTCCCAAATGCTCTCCTGCATACCCAAGTTTGGTCAGTCCATTCCATGGGTGTAGCCAAGGACGGGCAGGGAGGGGCAGCTACCCCCCTAAATTAATAAAAATCAATAAAAATACATAGCAAACTGTGGTTCTGCCCCCTCCCCAACAAAAAGCCTGCCCCCCCAAAAAAAAAATCCTGGCTACGTCCATGGTCTGTTCCATGTTTCTTTGAAGAGCTGAAAGTGACGCAGTGGCAAGGAAAACAGCTGGAGTGTTGGTGTGGCAAGACCATCCTCCGGTCCTTTGCTGTTTTGCCATCGCTGCTTCTGCACAATATCTGTTCTGCGAATTACTTCAACTGGTGAGGAGGCTTGTTACATTCTGCCCCCTAAGGAGTTCAGTACTCAGTATGAGCAGTTTGCATGACATTTCGCAGATCAATTGCTTGCGCTCATTCTGTCTCGGACTCCAGGGTGAATTGCTTCTGGGTGGTACTCTAGACCATTTTTATCAAGTTTTCCTGAATGCATTTCACTTTGTACAACTTGACTATGTGGACAGAATTCTTGGAGATACTGTGTAAACACATGTGCTTAACCCCTGCCCTTTCTGAGCTAATTGGCATGCTTGGGAGATTAACTGAGCCAGAGGTTCTCAATGCCTCTTAATGTGAAGGTTTTATTCTCTCACTTCTGAAATAGGTCATTATGAGACAGTAGCAGCTGCCTGAAGTAAACAATATGGCAGGCTGTGAGGGAATGTTTCAAGGGGGAGTCACTTCACTGAGTACTGTAAGAGAAACAGCTTTGGAATGACCGGGAAAGAATTCTGACAAGTACACGTCCCTTCCCAGCTATAGCTAGGGCTGGAGGTTGTGAAGGGGGACCCAGCTCATTCAATTCTGAGGCCACCTGCACCATCCTGGCCACCAGCCCCCACAAATGTGACGGAAAATGCTTCTTACAGACATGTTGCAGCTACCCCAAGGAAATCACTGTGAAAGAGCCACCAGGATTATACCATACTAGTGTGGAAACTCCCCATCCAATGTAAGAATTATTCCTTCGAAAATCAAAATTAAAGAATAATCAGCATGTGCTTGTCTTATTGTACCTAGCACCACATTTTTGTCCAAACTGAGTTTGCTTTGTTTCTACTGAGTGCACAGATTAGGGAAGAATAATATTAAAATCCTAAGTTCTGTTCCTTTCATCAAGGCAGTTACATCTTGCTTTATTGAGCAATCTAACACCCGCCTATAGCGAAGGAAGAGAAAAATGAACAGGGGAGTTCAGAGGTATGTCAGAGGTTCATGTAAAACCTTGAAGGCTGTGATCCTAATTCTTACTCAAGCAAAATTCCTTGTACAGTTGACAACCGCAGGTTCAGGCATCTGCAGAATGCCGTCCAATATAAACACTTGCTATGGTCTGCATAACTTCAGCACTTTGATTCAATTTAATAAATGACAAAAACAAATTGCCATTGGTTTATGGAAATGTTGTCCATTCCAGAAAGGAGAATATTCTACTGACCCCTCCAGATCTATGCTAACTGCTTGTCCAAACCATTAATGAGCACCAGAAGTCTACATTTATCAAACATGCTGATTGGTAGGCACCATGAGAGCTTTCAGAGCAGTTCCCTTATTGCAAATGATGCAAGCACTATTGCAATATGTAGAAGTTCTAGAAGCCAAATCTGAAAGGCTCCTTTAGCCCCATTTCTTATTCCTGTTGCTCACATGCTCCATATGAGTGAAAGGAAGCTAGACTAGATGGTCTCCAGGCACCAGGCTATGATCCAACCATACCTACATTTCTGTCATCTGAATTTAGATTTAATTAATTTATGTGCCTCAAGCAGATTATGGGTGTTTCTGCTTTGCCCTGACAACCCCAAAGAGAAAAGTCTCCATAACCCTCACACTGAGGTGCACTGAGGGTTTGTGATTTCCCAGTTATGGCAGTGGCTATCCAAAATGAAGCATGGAACTGAACCAATAGTCCCAGGCTGTTAACAAATGGCACTCGACCAGTTTCCCTGCTCTTTGCCCTCCCTCAGGCAACAGGCTTAGTCTCAGTTCTAACTACCCTCCATTTTTGCTTTTTCTGCCTGTTTGCTGGTCAAACCGAGCCAGAGGGAATTTCTATAAAAACAAACCATGCATATATAGTGGGAAATGAAAATTCTGAAGTCAGTAGTATAGTATGACATGCAAAATCCTTTCTGTGGCCCTTTCCATTTGAAACACTTCCCTCTGGCAGAAAAGGGGGTTTGATTTTAAAAAAAATTAAAGTGTCTGCAGAATGAAGGAGGCCAGGGCTAAAGTCGTGTCACTAGAGCTTCACATTCCAAAGGTAGCAAAGATCTTGCACTCCATACAAGCCTGAACTCGCTGATAGGCTCATGGCACCCAGTGGAGAAACCCCCAAATCTGTCTGAGGAGAGGGGCACAGGAAAACCAAGTGCCAATAAACATTAACAGGGCCTGTTATCAGCCATTCTGTATTTTAATGCAGCTATAAGGACCTGCCTATGGAGGATGGAATCGGTTCCCAGTCAAATGGTTTGTGTCAGCCTGACACCAGACGCCTCTTCGTCTTCCTAAAAGAAAGAGGTTTATGGCCCCTGCCAAATCTAGTTTATAACCTGTGTCTGATACCAGCCATCTCAGCACATGTCTGAGAGAAACTTTCCGGAATTCCAAGGCTAGGATGACTGTTACTTATAGTTGAGACAGTAAGGAAAGCTATGTATTACTATGAGGATTGCTTCACATTTAGAAAGCCCTGTGAATTGAAGATCTCTTGGAAATCTTGAGCCATGAAGATCTAACATGCAGCCACAGAAAATGCTATGTTCCAGGACCTTTCCTACACAGAACTGTTTTCTGGATCAAAGTCAGGCCCAAAGGGCCTACTGGCTCTCCTTGCCCTCACATATCCAAAGCAGTTGCATGTATGATTACCAGACGTCCCCATTTCCCGGGGACAGTCCCCGGATTTACAAATCTGTCCCCGGACAAAATCCGTCCCCGGAATGTCCCCGGATTTCATTTCATGTCCCCGGATTTATATTTTAAGTATTGTAGATTTATTAGTAGGGAATGAATGTTGCATGATTGGTTCAATGGCACAAGACACATCATATGGGGACTTCCAGCGAGGCAAAATGGCAGGCGCCACGGCAGCGAGCAGCTCCTGAAGCCAGCCAGAACCAACTGTGCTACCAGGCTGGCTCCGGGCTGCTGAGACTGCCGCTGCCGAGCGGGAACCACTGGACCCCCTCCCCCACAACCCAAATTGAGCCGGGAGTGAGAGCGACCGGCCACCCAGCCGACTGCCCAGTGGTGCTCCGGGGCCAGGAAAACCCCGGAGCCAACACAGGGAGAAGGAGGAGAGGAGAAGGAGAAGGAAGAGAGAGAAAGAGGAAGGAGAAAAAAGAGGGGAACCATGACCTTGCCGCACCACTGCCACCACCGCTGAGGAGGAGAGGTAGGAGAGCACCGGGAGGGCAAGGACACATGGCCGAGCCCAGGCACAACCCAAGCCTACTCCATGGCAGCTAGCGCTCCAAGAGAGCAGGCCGGGGCCCAGAGGAAGGATATTACTTCTTTTTACTATTATTATTTAAAAAAACAACTTCTTTTAAAAACAACAAACTTTTTTTCTCTTTTCAAAAAAAAAAGTGTCCCTGGATTCTTTGAAAAAAATCTGGTAACCTTATGTTAAATGTCTGAATTTGGTGTGGGGGTGGAATCCACTGAGGGCTACATTCCCTTGAGCATACTCTGTTGGGGTCACATCCTGGCAGTGAGCAGAGACAAAGTCAATTGTGGGGACCTGTCACCCCCCTTTTCCTTCTCTCTCTCTCTGACACCCCTCCTCTCTCTCCCACCCCCACTGGAGAGGGGCGGGTGTCTATTTCCAGAGGGCTCTCCCCCCCCCCCCATCCTGCACATTCACACACATTCTTCCATCACTGTTTGGGCTCCCCCCCCCCATTTCCCCCTTCTTCTGTCCTCTGGGCTCCCCCACCTGTATGGAATCAAGCCCAGATCTAAATGTTGCTCATTCCTGGTCTGAAGTAGGGAGATTAAATATTGGTTAATAAAATTTTAGTCTACAAAGATATCCTGAAGAATTTTAGTGATGGTTTTCAGAGATCTGATGCATCCAATGTGCAAAAACATAGCAAAACTGTGATTGGTGTATGTCAATGTGGAATTTAAGCAAATGATGCCATATTTAAAATATAACAAAATCATAAACATATCTTATATTTACATAAAAGGTAGTGGAGACAGAAGTTAAAAGTAAGCATTGTGCATTGATGAAAAATGAATAAAGTAACTGAGGAAGAAATAGAACACTATTGGCATTGACTATTGCTGCCTGCTTTCCAGAATGCCAACAGGAATGGTGCCCAGTTTCTGACTAAAAACAAAAAACAATAATCTCTCCAAAGATCAGAAGGCTGAGAAAATGCAAAATCTTGCAGGTTCACACCAAATGAGTGAGTGGAAGAAATTCATGCAAAATTCAGGTAGGTCCTGAAACTATCAGTATTTGAGGGGACTGGATATCTCCTTTATAAAGTGTCATGATATATATTGCTATATGGACACACACACATAGCAACTTTGGTAAGAAAAATAATAATTGACTAATCACCAGAGGAATCTGTCAATTAATAAATTACAGATTTCTAATTATTTTTTAAGGCATACTGTCGTGTTTTTCCAGAACAGAGCTGAAGACTTATAAACAAAAGTAAAGTACTATAGCATCTATGTATGTGAGATCCATCTGAGCCAGTCTTAAGCAGCAGAGCCTGCTACTTTGAGGGTTTTAAAAATTATTATTTGCAGGACCTACTGGCAATGCCAAACACTAAGGAGGGAATCTGGCCAACTGCCAGAGGAACTTGGCATTTCTCGGGCAAGGGGAAAAACAAATGAGAGCCTCCCGTTCTTTGAAGATACTGTAGACTCCCTATAGAGAACTGAGCTGCACTGCAGATGTGGCAGACACAAAACCACATGGCAGGGTACAGGAGTTGGTGGGGCACCTGAACTCTGCATGCTGGATGATATCTTCTGCTTCGTGAAATGGGACTTTGCCTGCCCCCCACTGCACCCAAAACTGGTTCTGGATTTTCTCCCAACCCTGAGCAGCAGATATAGGAATGACAAGGCGAGTGGGGAGTTCTATTGCACAAGTGGAAGTCATTCCAATTATTTGTACAATTATTTGGTTGAATACAGCCCATAGTCTGCACAATGACAAATGTCTCATCTCATTTTTATTTGGTGTGGGTACAAATTGGTGACATCCCAACATTCTGACTCCCGAAGAAGCCCAACTGAGTCAGCTAAGAAACAAAACACCTCAAAACAGTCGAGGGACTGTTCTTCAGTAATTGCAGGGGTCTATTTTTTTATTTTTATTTTTAAAGAGAGATCTCTACTCAATATTAAGAGAATAACACATAGAAAACAAACAGAATGCAGCCCCCCAAATAAAAGAAAAAAGGGCAGCCCCCTCCCTCCTCTAGCTCGGGTACAGGTGTAAAAGAACAATAATGAGGAAACAAAATAATATAGTTGGGGAGTGGATGACCAGAAGCAGCCTGAAAATGATTATTCAAAATACTGTGGTTTGAAACTATCAAGAGTTTCATATGTCTGCATAGTATGAAGACCTGCCCTCTTATTTCTAGTAGTGTTAAGACAGAATCACAGAATCAGTCATACCACGCTGATACAGAGGGGTCTTTTTAAAAAAGTTGAGGAGTCTATTTTTAATAGAACCACAGAACTTGAACTGATCCATCAGTTTGAGGTTGCATGTATGATATGACACGAGAAGCAGCTACATGTGTGCTAATAAGGAACCATTGAAGTGACAGATGTTGGGGTCTCAAACTTCAGCAGCCCCCTGTGCGACGCCAACATTGCCCCCCGCTCCTCTCATGCTCCGTTCTAAAGTATAGTTGTGGCGCCCTCAGCAACACCCCCAAGACTCTGTGCCCCTAAATCTGTCTCTGACCACTGCCCTCTGCAGACAAGATGTCAGGGCATAGCATCTACAGGAGGGGTCAGCAAACTTACTGCACCTTGGGCCGGTGTCTCCAGCACTGATTGCGCGGTGGGCCGGAGGGCAGGTGAGTGCGCGCCCATATGCGTGCGCACACACTATTTCTGGCGCACTTCTGGGTTGGAGGAGCACCGGAAATAGCTTGTGCGCATGTGCACGGGCCTCCTCCAACCCAGATGTGCACCGGAAAAAACACTTGCGCATGCACACAAGCTATTTCTGGTGCACCTCCGACCCGGAAGTGGGCAGCTGCACAGCGCAGTGCCGGTAAGAGCAGGCGGCAGGGGTCACCGCAGGCCGGATAAACGAGTCCCTTGGGCCTTACCCAGGCCGCGGGCCTTAGTTTGGGGACCCCTGATCTACAGGTAGCAATGGATGCCCTATCTATGAAAAGATATCCCCTCAGCATATCCAGTGCTTGAAAAATGTGGCCTTCCTGCTAGAGAAGCCACCCAGCCACAACAAGGGAGGCTATCTGGGCTGGCATGATGATCTGGGAAAGTTTCAGTGCAAACACCCCTCAGGGCCAGGCTGAGCAAAGAGGATGTCTGCAGTGAAAAACATTGTGCGCCCTACTTGCCTTGTGCCTGGTTTCTGCCATCAAGAGCCACAGCCCTGGGCAAGAGGAAAACAACAGGCTTCTCTACTTGCCTTGTGCCTGGTTTCTGCCATCAAGAGCCACAGCCCTGGGCAAGAGGAAAACAACAGGCTTCTCTACTTCCACCTGAGCGCAATGAGGCAGCAGTTGGGGGGGGGGGGAGAGCGCCGCAGAAGCAACAAGACGTGGGAATGGGGGGTGCCAGCTTCTCAGCTCATAGCAGGTCGGGAAAGTTCAGCTTTAGTTTCAGAGACAGAAAAATTAAATAGGCTTTGTAGTGTTTATTAAATTCCCTTTAATTATAGGACTGGGCTAACTGAAGAGCCAACTGAAGACAGTTTAATTAAAATACTGTAGCTGTTGACTGATGGTATCTTCATGTTGTAAGTGAACTGGAGCACTTCAAAAAAGGAGGGGGAAGACACAGAAACTCTGCAGTGTGGCAAACCTGTTCCCATTTATTTCAGAGAGAGCAGATGGGAGAGCCAGTGGTTCGCCCTGCAGACACTTGTTGGAGGATAACCAGCTTTGTCAAAATGGGTGAGCGCAACACTGCCACCTAGTGCTGATACGTAATCGGAACAGCCATTTTTTTGTGTTATAATTCAAGTATTATTTTTATGATGACAAGCCACTTCAGAGCATTTTATTTAGAAATATATTTATATAAGCTGCTTATAGAGTGCCTTAAAAAAAAAGCTCCCACAGAAGTTTTACAATGCAGATAAAGATGTAATAATACCACTGTTGAAATTGTAAAACAACAACAATAAAAGGTTAAACCAGTAGATGGCAGAGCAGGATATAAAATCCTATAATAAGAAGAAATTGAAGTTCACAATTAAAAGGCCTGGGAGAATAAAAAGGCTTTGGCATGACAACAAAACTACATCAAGCTAGGCACCAGGCAAGGCTTTCTGTGGAGAGTATTTCATAACCACCAATGCAGTTTCGAAAAGGCAAGACACCCTTGTCCCCAACCCATACCTGCCAACGTTTCCTTGATGAAAATAGGGACATTCTATTCTACATCAGGAAGCTTCTCCCACGTTTGATCTGCCACGCACATAGACATCATGTATCCACATACATCGCTCACCTTGAGCCAATTACCACCTGCCTGCCTAACCTACCTCACAGGGTTGTTGTAAAGGAAAAATGTGTGAGGGGAGGGATCATGTACAACACTATCAACAGATCGATGGAATGAAATAAAATTTTACCTGTAAGCTGCCTTGAGTCCCTGTCAGGGAAAAAGACGGGATAACGATATGAATGATCAGGAACATACCAGAGAGTTAATCCTATTGACCTCAGTACGACTGAGTTCTGTGTAAAATGCTTAGGATTACAGTGTAAGGCTGCACAGTCTTTACCCAGTTACCTGGGAGTAAGCTCCATTGAATACAGTGGGACTTACTTCTGAGTAGATAGGTAAAGGCTTGTAGTGTAAGGCTCCAGTTACAATAAAGAAATAAACACTCCACACATTTCCTTAAAAATGGCTGGCTGCTGAAGAATTTAAAGTGAATTGGTTACATTTTCCTTCGAAATTACAGGAAAGGCATTGTATGGCAGTTTCACCATTTCCTTCGGCGCAGGTATTTTATTTTTGTATAAACAGGAGTCCGTTTTTGCGCCTACACACAGCAAAGTCTCCCGTTTCCAAAAAGGACAGGAGCTGGAGTGTCTGATCTCCCCACCACTTTCAATCAAGATGGGGAGGGGAGGAAAAGGGAAAACCAGGAGATTCCGGGATTAAATCAGAAACTGGGATGGCTTTTGTAATTCTAGGACTGTCCCTGGAAAATCAGGACACTTGGAGGGTATGCCCCCACCCCAATATGATGTATCACTATAGACAAACCTGAAAGTTGCCGGAGCACAGTTCTCTAAAGTGTGCTTCATTTTTCCGTGGTTAGCCCAGCAAAATCCTGCAGAAATAGAACAAGACTCATGCCTGCTCTGAGGCAAGAATTGAGCCAGAAGGCACGAATGGTCTAGCTCAGTTGCCCCCTTTACCTAAAAAATCAAAAGAACATTGAGCAGATTGCTCAGTACAGCAAAGCAATTTGATTGTCAGGTGTTGCTTTTTAATACCTTGTCCGAGCAACTCCTTGTCCTCTGAATACCACTCCAACCATCCCATGCCAAGTTCCTTCAATGGCTTATTTTTTACCTAGCACAAGGAGAGATCTATGAAAGCAGGGAGGAATGGAAGCAGCAAGAGCTGGGGCCTGCCAGCCTAAGCTGGACATCAGTGCCGAAGGGCAGAGGCTCTTTCCCTTGCCCTGCTGGTAAACGCAGGACCAGGTGGGCCCTTGCAGACCCTGACAGGTGCGCCTCAGAGCTGTCACTTCATCCTTTCATATTAGGAGCAGGATGGAAAGCGCATGCCAAATCCAAAAGAGTGGCTGCAGAATCATCAGACCCACACTGGAGGTGGCCCAACAATCTGCCAGGAAGGAACATATTAGAAGAACTCTCATACGTAAGGCACTGAAGCCAGGGCTAAGGAGGTGGCATGTCCGTCATGCAGCCAGGTCACTGAATGCAAATGGGCTGCGGGGGGGGGGGAGCTTTGGTTTGGTTCTTGCTCTGGGCATGTCATACAGCTGCTCCAGAAGGCTATTTTCATTTTGCATGTTTTGCCCTCAAAGAGCAGGCATGTATTCGGTCTACAAAGTGGGAGACATGTTGTGTACATTCCCACCTATTCAGGAATCTCAGGGTAGAAAACACAGGATGTGGGAACCATAACATCACATGTGTACAAAGGAAAGATAAAGAGAAGCCATAAACTGAATAAGGGAAACTTCAGTGCTGTGTGACAGTGCTGGTGTGGGAAGAGTACCTTTCCTATTCACTGGGGAGCCAATAACCTTGGGGTGTCCAAAGAGAAGCTTCAGCTGAAATATTCCATCAGCAGGAAACTAACCTCCCCTCCATTCCTTACCTGTGAAATGCTCTTGCACACATGTATGATCTGAAAGTGTGCAACAAAAACAAGTTGCACTTCCTCTAGGCACAGAGTGTGTACCATTCAATCATATTTCCTTCTTTTCTGGGGAATGGAGGAGAATGAGCCGTGTTACCCAGACAACCTTCTATTGAGTACAGTACCCAAGACTGCTTGGGTTTTTGTTAGCTACATCATGGAAGCAAATGGAGGAGCAGACAGTTGAGAATGGAAGAACAAGGCCCCCAGGAAAACAACCAGGGAATTTTTTCACCTCCCTCAGTTTGCATCTACTGGTTACTCTTAGTGTTCTGTATTAGTAATTTACTTCAGAATGTTTCTGCAGCCTTTATTCTGGGTTCCTCCTGAATCAGACACCTCAGCCTGAACTATTAGTTCTCTGAGGAAATTAGAAGCTATGCTGCCATACTTGTAACAAAAAAAAGCTAATGCTATTCAACAGAAATACAATGTCTAGATCAAGTTAAGTAATAGTCCCACTCTATTCTGCCTTGGTCAGACCACACCTGGAATACTGTGTCCAGTTTTGGGCACCACAATTTAAGAAGGATGTTGACAAGCTGGAACATGTGCAGAGGAGGGAAACCAAGATGCTTAAGGGTCTGGAAACCAAGCCTTACGGGGACTGCTTGAAGGAGCTGTGTATGTTTAGCCTAGAAAAGAGGAGATATGATAGTCATCTACAAATACCTTAAGGGCTGTCACATGGAAGATGAAGCAAGCTTGTTTTCTCCTGCTCTGGAAGGTAGGGCCAGTGGGTCCATGTTACAAGAAAAGAGGTTCTGGCTAAACACCAGGAAGAACTTCCTGACAGTCAGAGCTTTTCAACAGTGGAACTGTCTCCCTCAGGAGGGACAGATTTAGGGCTGTGTGAACAGTGTGCATGTACTGGGTGCTGAGAGGGCCTGGTAAGCAAAGTGCAGGGAAGGTGTGAGGGCTCTGACAGGGTCCTAGAGTCCTCCTTCATTCTTCCCAAAGCCTAGTTAACACTTTCCCAGCTTTGGGAAGGAAGTGGAGGGCTTTAGGACCCTGCCAGAGCCCTTACGCTTCCTTACCAAAGCTGGGTGCCTCCTTACCTGTATTTGGGAAGGCAACATAAGGCCTGGAGGGGTGCGACAAATTTTGGGCTTGCACAGGGCACTATAGTACTCAAATTCACCACTGCCCTCGTAAGGTGGGGGCTTCTCCTTCTTTGGTTTTTAAGCAGTGCTTGGATGGCCATCTGTCATTGATACTTTAGTTGAGATTCTTGCACTGCAGGGGGTTGGACTAGATGACTCTCGAGGTCCCTTCCAACTCTACAATTCCATGGTTCCATAAGAGGAGGAAGAGGAAGAAAGAGGTTATGGCTGTTGCTTGTGTTTGTATTACCTTCCTTTCACCAGCAGTCCCAGGCAGTGGCATAGCATGGGTTGCCAGCTCCCAGGGCCACACAATGGGGGGTGGGAAGGAGGGAAACAGATGGAGTAATGCGCATTTACTGCCTAATGGTGTTCACATCACCCAGGAGATCGCAGTTGCAGAGATAAGAAAAGAAGAGTCATTCTGTTGTCTGAAGAGGTCACTTCCTGGTTTGCATGGAGAAGCTGTTTTCAGCAGAGCCCAGCAAAGGAGGTGGGCAGCTATATTGAGGCAGTTCCAGGTGTTGAAATTCTGTGCCCACTCTACACCAGCAGAATTGAACATTAGAAACAGGAATAGGGTGGGCCCTGAAAATATATCTCTCAGGTATCAAAACTATTCCAAAGAGGTAAGTCTTCAGCATATTAGAAAAGCTGCACAGTAAGGGCGCCTTCCCCCAAGTTGTGGAAGTGAGAAAAACTTCCACAACTTGGGGACTGCCACACAGAATGTCCTCTCCTGGGCTGCTGCCACCCCAAACTTCATAGGAACTACTGAGAAGGCCGCCTCTGCTGACCTTAACATCTGAAACAGTCTTCAGTACAATGGAACCTCATGTTACGTACCGTCCCCCTTGTGAACGATGCGGGTTACAAGCTCTGCTAACCCAGAAGTAGATGCTCCCAGTTGCAGCCTTTGCCCCGGGATGCAAACGGAAGTTGTGCGCCAGCAGCGCAGCAGCAACAGGAGGCACCATTAGCAAAATGCGCCTCATGTTATGAGCGGTTTCAGGTTGAGAATGGACCTCCAGAACGAATTAAGTTTGTAACTGGAGGTACCACTGTGTTGTAAGGAGTGCTCTAAGAATGGACTGTAATCCATTGTTCTACAAACTTTTAAGAAGTTGAGTTCTGGTGTGGAGAAATGGAACAGTGTGACAACCCAGACAAGGCTTCTGTATTGAAAAAGCTGCTATCATGTAAGCCTCCGCCCTCCATGGCACAGGTTGCCATGACAACATTTAGCACAGCTGAGATACCGTCTCAGTATCACTTCCCTGTCACTTCAGAGTTCCCTCCCTTCTACACGCAGCATCTGAACATCCAGTATTAGGGCTCAGCCTGGGTGCAAAGGCCCAGCTCCTTCCACCATCCTGACTCACATGCCCCCTCATTCCTTTAGTACAGGCACTTCTGTTCCACAAGCTCCTTTCTTTTCCATGTGGGTCAGTGCTGGAAGGGTATCCAGCTGGAATGAACAGTAGGGTGGAAACTGGAACCAGGGTCAAGCTGGGTCATGGAACTGGCAGCTAGCAAAGCCCATTCCCACAGTGTGCCCCCCAAATAGAGTCAATCTGTGGCACTGCGACCCTTCCCAGCACAGCAACATCAGCAGCCATGTGCATTAAGCTTGCTGCCTTATTTAATTAATTAATTAAATTGTATACCACTGCATCATTTTTTTAAAAAAATCAAAGAAGTTTACAGCAATAAAATAAAACCATACACTAAAACCCATTGAAAAAGTTAAATACAGACATCAATGAACCATTTTGGAAGGATGTACTCTTAATTGCCTGTCTAGGCCTGGCAGAGTAGAAATGTTTCCAGCAGGTCCTGGTCAAAGGCCTGGAAGCGATGCCTTATGAGGAACGGCTAAGGGAGCTGGGCATGTTTAGCCTGGAGAAGAGGAGGTTAAGGGGTGATATGATAGCCATGTTCAAATATATAAAAGGATGTCACATAGAGGAGGGAGAAAGGTTGTTTTCTGCTGCTCCAGAGAAGCGGACACGGAGCAATGGCTCCAAACTACAAGAAAATGTGGGATTTAAACACAGGAGCAGTCAATGACAACATTCCTAGAGTGTACATGTTAGAACATGGGGAGGGATGTCTGTCCAGCAAGCAGGTAAACTTCCTGGGGACGGACTTCCTCCGCATGTGACCAGAGGTGGGTGTGGCCTCACCTGTGCAGGTAATGATAAAAGCACAGGGCAGGCAGGCACTCTCTCTCTTCTCTCTTGCCTCTTGCCTCTCTCTGCCATCTTCCTTCGATGAGGAAACATCTAAGGATGCCCTCTTGGCTCTCAGCCAAGAGAGGACAGTACTATCTTCCTATAAGATAGTTTCTAAGTGCATGTAACCTTTTTAAGCCTGCCTACCTTCTGGGATCATATTGTGAACAGAACGTGAGTAAACTCTTTTATACTTTTATAAAGACTGTGTCGTGTCTTGTATTTTAAGAGGGAACAAAAGGGGAAATTACCAGAGTAATTATTATAGAGGTTCTAGCGAACCTGTGCACACGTTACCGTTGTGAACTTAAAGGGGAATGTCTATAAACTCTGCTGATATTTTGGGAACTTGTTAGCACAAGTAGGATAAGGATATAATTAGTCAATATATCCTCTCCTGCACCCCAGAACATTCCCACAGAAAAAAGATTCCACCTAAACATTAGGAAGAACTTCCTGACAGTAAGAGCTGTTCGACAGTGGAATTTGCTGCCAAGGAGTGTGGTGGAGTCTCCTTCTTTGGAGGTCTTTAAGCAGAGGCTTGACAACCATATGTCAGGAGTGCTCTGATGGTGTTTCCTGCTTGGCAGGGGGTTGGACTCGATGGCCCTTGTGGTCTCTTCCAACTCTAGGATTCTATGATCCTAGGTGTTTAAAAGTTGGCACAGAAGGCGCCTGCTGAATCTCTCTTGGCAGAGGATTGCACAGGACTGGGCTGATGACACAACAGGCTTGGTTTCTTGTTGCTGTCAAATGAGCCTGGCCAACTCAGGGAAGCACCAGTGATGCTCCTGCGAATGGTCTCAGTGATCAAGCTGGGACACAAAGGCTGTTTGATCCCTGAGGTTGTTTTCAGGCACTCTTAAAACAAAGGGCCACTGCCAATCAGTATTGGATTTGACAGGGGGAAAATAAACACACAAAGACTGACATAAGGAAATGCAAAGTAGATAACAGGGGACTAAAGAAATGAAAAGTGGAGAAAAGAGAAGAAAAGGAGACATGTAGCTGATAGGAAAATTGAAACTGTACAGAGAAGGTTCTCTATGGTACCAATTGCTGTGTGAAATGCTGGCCTGTCTCTTCACCAGAAGCAAAACTTGCCAGAGCAGCTCTGCACATTAGAGGAACAGAATGCAGGTCCTGTGAGTGGGAAGAACCAACCGACTCAAGATTGAGCACAAAAACGAAGGCCCAACTAGATGCAACACTGAACTGCAAGTCCCATGAGTCTTTTCTTCTTCTTACGTCCATCACATACTGTAAAGTTTGTTCTGCATTGCGCTGGACCATGTTGAATCCATTTTCTGTGCATGAAAAAGAAATTGCCTCAAGCTTTCATATTTTGAGTTGCATTATATATTATTATACTGGTCTGTGGTGATGGCTTTTAATTATGGAATTGTATTTTATGATTTATTTTTTGCTATTGTGTTTTTATGTTTTAAACATTTTCTATGGGCCTTCTCACAAGGGCAGGATTCCCTGCAAAATAAGTATAAATGCATTAAATAAATACGAGTGAATAAATAATATGGGGTCGAGGAAGGATCCTACATCTGATTGTAATGTGCAGCTTGAGCAGGAGTCAGCTCATATTTCTTCCGTGTTTTTATTTCCCTTTGTCTCTCTTGATAGTTCCTGTCAGTGGCTTAGGATGTGTGTGGCTTAACGAGTTGCGTTCTGCCTGCGACTCTAAACCTGGCTACACCTCCACGGCCTTCTAGACATGCTTCTCATTTGCCTGGGAGTCAAAGATGGGTGTCTGAATATCCTGAGAATATGTCCTGATAGGAAAACTGTGGACAGCGTATCTAAATCAAAATGACACTGACAACCAAGTCAAAAACATCAGCGAATATCACTTATGATTGCCCATGGTTGTACCCCAGGGAAATGACGTCAAAATTAACTAATTAATTATTTTGTATTTTAGCTCCATGACAAAACAGACCACCACAGCAAAAGGACTTCCAGATTCCTCCATTGTCAAAGACTGCTGACCTTGGTCCCATGCGGTGAATGACATGGGCACAGTCCCACAGTCAAGAACCTTCTGTGAAGAACTGCTAACCACTGCTCCACATGACAAAATGCAGAACAGCAGCTCCTCAGGGAAGAACCTTCCAGATCCAGCCTGGTCCTCACCACGTTAGCTCCTCCAAGTCAAGAAGGAATATAAGAGGGCCTGTAATGCTGCTACTTAATCTATTAATGGCACTGCTCTGATTCCAAAATTAAAGCTAGATACAGGAAGTCACACTTCCATCATCTCCACAGAAAGGCAAGAAGTTGATGGTGTTTGTCCACAGACAGTTTTTCCGGGTCATGTGGCCAGGATGACTAAGCCGCTTCTGGCGAAACCAGAGCAGCGCACGGAAACACTGTTTACCTTCCCGCCAGAGTGGTACCTATTTATCTACTTGCACTTTGTGCTTTTGAACTGCTAGGTCGGCAGGAGCAGGGACCGAACAACGGGAGCTCACCCCGTCACAGGGATTCGAACCGCCAACCTTCTGATCGGCAAGTCCTAGGCTCTGTCGTTTAACCCACAGCGCCACCCGCACCCCTTTTCAATATAATGTACTACATTTTAAAGTCTGCATAGTGACAGGAGGAGGAGATTGTTCAAACCAGATCCACTTCTTTGCCATGCCCCCCCCCCCCAGGCATGCCCTATCTTTTAGCAAGTCATAGTCAGTTCCTTTCAGTACAGCAATGAATTTACAGCAAAAAAAAACAAAAACAAAAACACGGGCATCAATACTGCTGATTCAGCTGCCAAAGGACAAGAATCGCATACTAAGGTGAACTGGCATTCAGGTTTTGAGTTTGCTTTTGCCAAAATAGAAGGGGGGGCTTGCCTACTTGTGCCAAACCTCCCTGAAACTCCAGTTCTGTTTCCCAGACTTCAGTTGCTGCAGCCATGGCTTTCACTCATTTTGGAAACAGGCGACAGTGCAAAAGTAGTCACCCCATTTTTGTGACTGCAAGGCAACCATCACCATAACTAGACAGAACCACTTAAGATCTTCACTCATGCAACAGGCAAGTGAAGAAAATGGACTGCATAGATGTACAAACATAACTTGGGGATTAATGTCTGCCATTCATGAACAATTATCCAGTGTGATCAGAAGAAGTAGGAAATGAGATGCAATCCTGGAGACTGCATCAATTATTATCTGCAATGTTGAAGAACTTATTTGTTTTGTTATATAACAGCTACAGCTTGGAAAATTTTGTATTTGTGTTTTATAATGCTTTAATTTATACACATATATCCACATGTGCTTTCATTTTTAGCTGTCTATGTGTATTGTAATTATCAATTATTTTTTATTTTGTTCCACTTGGGTTCCTGTCACTTTGTGTCTTTCAGAAGCTGTTATTCAGTTGTCTATATTCCACATTCTGAAAAAGGTCATGAAGACTTTTCCAATTCTTTTCAAAGCAACATGTATATTTCAGAAGCTTTTTTTTTATTTTTATTTTTTGGTCTTTCCCATCTCTCTCACCTGTAGCTGATGTGAAGGTTCTGGAAACTCAACTCGGTCATTTTTCTCTAACAAAGCATGTTTTCTAGTTCTAATAAAGGCAAATAATACACGATGAAAATACAGTTTTTGCAAAGCAATATAGATAATATGCAGTGCTACAAAATGCCTTCCACTTCTCAATTTACGGGGCATCATCCATCTGCAACATGGACAGCATTTGCTAGGAAAGTTAAATTTAGTCTCAGCAGAAATCCTGGCTACAAACTCTCATGAGGCAGAAACTACAGCCACATGTCACAGAAGTACAGGGAGTCCAAGAGGCTAGAGCGACAGAGAGGAAATGTGTGCTGCCAAACGAATAATCTCTAACTGACCAACCTACAGTATTTCTGCTTGAAACAGCCAGTCAAATTGGAAGCTATTTTTCCTTGCAATTATGATTTGAAGTGGACTAAGTTGCTTCCTCCACCCTGACTGAAGCTAAGCCCACATCCCTGGCACAGGATTATATGTAAAAAAAAAAAATACAACTTTCCACCAAATTAGAAACAAACAACCCCATCAAGAGGGGAGAAGCCCGTTCCTCCCTCAGTGGTGCGTAAGACACCAAGGCACTGCCTGGCCCCTGTTTGCTGCCTGCTTCATCAAATGCTGCAATGCAGTGGCATCACAATGCACTGTGTGAGCAGAGCAGTGCCTGCTGGAGGGGGGGTGGGAAGGGAAGGCTGCTTACTCAGGAAGGGGGCATTGCCCACTTTTTTCTGTGACATGTTGGGAGAAGGTGATCAGGCAAGGCAACCAAGCAGCCCAGGCAAGCAACAAGTACGAACGGCTAGAGGGCTCAGAAGGAACAGCCTGGGAGATGGCTACCACTGCCCTCAGCATCTGCTGCCTGAGGCAGTCCATTTATTCTGCCCTACGAGAAGGCTGTCCCTCAGCACAGTGCTACTGGGTGTCCATTTGTGTGTTCCCTGCTCCTCTTCCAGCACAACCACAAAATTGGAAGCATCAGCTTCCATCTTCAACTACCTGCAGTTTGTTGTTTTGCTTGAATGAGGACAAACCGTCACTGCAGTTAATTTAAACCATGGTTATCTGAACAAAGATCAAACTACAGTCCCTGACCCTGGTTTGTTCAGATAAAGCACAGTTTAAACTAGTGCTATTTTTCTAGAAAAAGAGGTGCCGGAACTCACCATGAACGCCTCCCTTGTTCTCTTATAATGGCAATAGCGTCCACCTGAGTTCCGGCTGGGGAAAAAAGCCCTAGTTTATTCTAACCACATTTCCCAGTTCAGTTAAAATGTCATGTTGTGGCTCAGAACTTTCCAAACTGTATGTTGCAACACGTTAGTGTCTTGGCTGCAGTGTGCAGGTGTGTCACATAAACATTCCCTGCTCTCCTAACCTCTGGTTTGCTAGTAAAACTGAATTACTGTGTTGCGAAATGATGCAAAATTGAAGTATTGTGTTACAAAATGATGCATGTCCATAAACTGTGTCACCAACTTAAAAAGTTTGGAAAGCTCTGTTGTGGCTAGTTGAGAACAGAAATGAATGCTTACAGCCACCTCCTTGCAGCTGCTCTAGGGGCTCATATACATAACACTAAACTATGGTTTAGCGTTATATATAAACAAGATCACTGACACTTTAGACATGCTCTAAAGAGGAAAAATATCTGCAGGTCAAGATAAAAGGGCCAGATCTAATTTTAACACTTAGGGAGCATGTCAGAAGAAGGGCCTAGTTATTCACCTGTCAGCTTGGGAATCAGAAGTTGCTTGTGTAACTGTCTTTTAATTTTTGATGTAAGCATGTACTCAGAGAAATTAAATATTTTTAAAAGGAAAATCCAACCCGTGTTGGGCATTTCTCCTTTGTCTTTGGAACCACACATAGAAAGTTTTAATGAAAGGGCTAATGCTGTGCTGTTTTTATTGTAATTACACTTGTGTTTTTAATACTTTATATAGTTTTAATTCAATCAATGTTTAATTAATAGTTTTAAATGACTGTTTATTTCCCCAATGTTTTTAGTTGCTGATATTTTTGTCTGTAAGCCGCCTTGAAGAAGAAGAAGAAGAAGAGTTTGGATTTGATATCCCGCCTTTCACTCCCTTTAAGGAGTCTCAAAGCGGCTAACATTCTCCTTTCCCTTCCTCCCCCACAACAAACACTCTGTGAGGTGAGTGGGGCTGAGAGACTTCAGAGAAGTGTGACTGGCCCAAGGTCACCCAGCAGCTGCATGTGGAGGAGCGGAGATGCGAACCCGGTTCCCCAGATTACGAGTCTACCGCTCTTAACCACTACACCACACTGGCTCTTGAGTCCCTGTCAGGGAAAAAGGTGGGGTAAAAGTAAATATATATTAAAAAGTGGCACAGTTATTGCCTCTTCTCCTACACTAGAACCCAAACGGGGATGCAAAAACTCCTTAGGCATCTGATCAATCATTTGCTCAAGTGATCATCTGAGGAGGGGTGGCTGTGTGCCCAGCACATGTTGTCTATGCGCATGGGAAAGCATGGTCTGGCCACACTCTCTGCTGGCAAAAGGCCCCTGGAGCATTGCCCAAGGGGGAATTTGGAGCACAGGCCAGAGATGGCCAGGCTACCTCTGGCCTAAAGGATGGCTGCATGAGGTGCCTGTGAAATACTGGGCAAGATCCAACATCACACCAGTAGATGTGATAGAGCTTCATCCTCTCCTCCCCCCTCCACCCCCCAGTCTTCTCCAGAGGGAAACCTACAACAAATAAATATTCCCAGATAATGGTATTTCTGGTACCAGTAGGAACAATAATCTTTCAGGAGAACATGAATCCAGGGAGGAGCTTCCAGTAAAAACAGGCTCTAGAGGCATTATTTAAAAATATAAAGTATTTGGGTAATTGTTGTGGAAGGAAGTAAAGGACTGTAACGCTCAATTGATTAACTGGCTAGAGGAATTGTTAAAGATTGCTGATGACTGGACAGGTGGCATCATCAGGATACAGATTTCTACAGAGAATTAGTCACAACTCCTAAAAGGTCTAATATTTAATACATTTCACAATTCTTCCAAAACTTTAACCTTTCTAAACTTTCCCTCTCATATAGTATGAAGTATCCTGGGCATGTAGGCTTTTGTAAATTTATTCTGATATGTTAGCTCCTGATCTGTTTCAAACTATCTATGAGGCAAACACAGCTGGTTGCAGGGCCAGCAAAAGACATTTTGGCACCTGAGGCAAACCACAAAATGGCACCACCACCCCTTCCCCACCAGGGAAGAAGGGGAGGATGAATATCAATATCAGGAACAAAGGAAAAGGAAAGATCAACACTGCTCCTGTGGATCCTGCCACAAAGCGTTCCCCTCAGCTTGCCTCTTGGGTGGGCTGGTCCTGGCTGGCTGCCACCACAGCTTTTATGGCCTCGTTTCACGTTGCCAGCTCCCCAAGGCTCCTTCTGTCAACTAAAGGGAGAGCCCAAGGGTTGCTGCTGAGGGCACAGGTTCAACAACCCTGTGATCTTGTCACTTTGGGGGCGACATTAAATCCCTATCCTGGCCCCCAAATGCATGGTGATCAAGCTGTCCCACACCTCGCCTGCAGCCCAGTTTGTTTAAAAATAAATGTTTTCAATATTGGCAGAACACAAATAAAGAGGAAGACAATCCCTTGTCTGTTTTGCATCTGCCTCTCCCTTAGAAGGCAATGGGACTCGCAAGGTATGCACGTAACCCCCCCCTCTTTTTTTTTAATTGTCCAGGGTGACTTTATCACATCACTTCTCTGAATATTTTCATTGCTCTCGGTGTCTGGCTTGAAGATGACACAAATAATTCCCCTCAAGAGCGGTAGGGAGGGGGCAGTTTGGAGAGTATCTGTAGGGTTTCTTTGGATACCTGTGAGAGGCAGTGTGGTGTAGTGGTTAGAGTGTTGGACTCGGACTGTGGGGACCCAGCTTCAACCCCCCCCCTCAGCCAGGAAGCTCCCTGGGTGCCCTTGGGCCAGTCATGCTCTCTTGGTGCATCCTATCTCACAGGTTGTCATGAGGATGAAACAGGGAAGGGGGGGTTCTGTAGAGCACCTCAGTGCCTTGAATGAAAGGTGCATTATATTTGTAACTCTTTTATCCCTCGATCCTTAAATAGGAAAGTTTTAAAGACACACGCGTGATTGCTTCTGAATGTCCAATCCCCCTCATCACTGAAGGAAATAAAAAGGTAAAATGTGAAAGAATTCAGGCAGCTCCTTGCAAACTTCCCTCTCCTTCACCCAAAAATTAAAATTGGAAAATGGGTGTCTTTGTGAAAGGCTTCACAGAGCTCTCCCCATCCCTTCACAGCTCCACCCACATATACATGCCCCAGCAGCAGCAATAATCTCAAAAATACATGGATAACAATATATTGTTTCTCTGTATTGCTTCAAAAGCATCTTAAATCAAAAGGCTGCTGGGTGGGTGAGGGAGGAGGGAAGAGGCTCCACAAAACCATAAGAGCAAAATCAATCCAAGCAAAAAGAGACCCTGCAGCCAGAAGACACAGCTGGCTGCCAACAAATAATCTGCAAGTGTATCATCCACCCCAAACTCCACTTTTCCACCAATGCAAACACAGGCAGAGAAAGCAGCACTAACAGGCCTAGCTTGTCCGTGAGGCAGACTGAGGCAGGCGGCAAGGGGCAACTCTACAGGCACACCCACCCACCCGGGCAAAGGCATGCATGACCAAAAAAAAATTTCAATGAAGGGGCCGGGCCACCTCAAAGTTCTGTGGTGGCCGTACACACATGCCGTGGGGCATGCGCGTATCTCGCACGCAAGCCACAGGACATCTGCATGATACGCCAACATGCCCTGCCATGCACACAAGCATGTTGCAGGGCATGCTGATGTCATGCGCGCATGCCACAGGGCGTGTGCACATGGCGTGTTGACATGGCACGGCCCCCTCAATCATGGGGGCAAAGTGGCATGTGTCAATGCCACCCACGGGCATCCTTGCAGCCTGAGAAGTAAGGGGAAGTGGCTACAGCAGCTACTGAGTTCCAGCAAGATCTTCTGAGGCCTTCCCATGGGGCTCTTGTCAAACCTGGCGCGCAAAAATCACTGGTGCACAAAATGCAGAAGCCCATAGCATCACCTCTATGTACCTCAAATACACATGCCTTCTCTCTGCATATCACCATGACAGACAAGAAGCAGAATGGCAGAATGTAACATACTATAGTCAAGGACCTGAAATGAAGCCAGACCATAAAAGGTGACTTAGCCCTGGATCAAAACTATACTACCCGCCCCCAATTCTCTCTAGGAATACACGATCTCCCCTGGGGTCTGCTCAACATTGCTTTGTAACATTTTACAAGAAAAATCCCAGGCAATAAAGATTCTTGTGAGTTGGCTTGAGAACTACTCAACACTTTGGACACAAAGGCTGCACATAGCAGAGTTCATGATGCTATGGCTCAGGAGTTGGAACAGAGGAAAGTTCTGAGGGGAAGACTGAGTGCAGAAACCAGTCCTGGTAAGTTCCCTAGAAGGCTCTCAGCCTCCTAGCAACTCCCAGGAGAGAAAAAATCCCAGAAGCCAGCAATGTCTTCACCTGTGTAGCCATAGCAGGCAGTCCGTACCTTTCTCCTCCAACTCTTTCCCAGGGGCAGCTCCCTATCACACTACCTGCCCAGGTCTGTAAAAGGTAGCACCTGAGGAACATCTATTTTAAGCACCAACAATTCCCCCAGTGTGGGGAAGGGGAGCTTCAAACACCAATCTGACAGCAAAACTACTTGAAACAGTCTTCTCCCAACCAGGTGTTCTCCACATGTTTTAGCTACCACTCCCATCATCTCTGACCATGGGCAGAAAACATCTGGAGAGTAGAGACTGAGGAAGGCTCTCCACTGACTCTAGATGATTGCTTGAGGAACACTAGCTCTTGAGTGCCATAACTCTGAGCTCCACACTGAGCTGACCATGGTCCTGCTCTCCTTGCAGCCAGCCTGGCCCTACCCCATTCCACACTGAGCTGACCATGGTCCTGCCCACCCACCCCACATTGAGTGTTACCTGTGCAGCCTCAGGCCCCAGCCAAGAAAGGAGATCATAAACGTTGACAGCACAGTAAATATGTTAACACTATAAGCAAAGCTGTGGGCATTCAAAACATCCAAATACACCAATTATTTTATAATGGCATCATTTAATATAATAGCAGAACATGTCTTCGTCCTGGCACAAGAAGATTGTGGGATCCAGAACAATGTTCAAATGAGCAATGCATCCTACATCCCATGACTTCTGAGGAGGTCCAGTCCTGAGCAGGACAAAATTATAGGCACCTGTGAACATCACTCCACTGGTTCAAGGGTAGAGAAGACGCCCATTACAGCAATTCACCTTATAATGAAGTGCAAGATAAAAGGGAGGGGATGTTGTAATCTGCACCATGGCTGTGCTGAGAAAGTGCTCCTGATAACCCCACAGAGTGTTTTAGCTAGAAGGCATTCCTTCAAACCGTTAAAGTGCAAAAATAAACTTCCTTTTACACTGAGCCGTTTTCGCAGAATTAACTTGTGATTTCTCAGATTAAAAATGCATAGGATGAGCCCTTTCCTAATATAAGAGAAAAAAATGTGTTAGTTGGTGGTGTGTCCCCCAATTTTTAGTCCTCTTAAATTAATCTATCACTGGCTTTCTTAATTTTATCTGCTGCATTTTTGTGAATAAGCGGGTGGATATGCCAAACTTTCAGCTAATCAGAAGCATGGAAAAACAGGAGTGATGAATATTCTCAGGATACCCGTTTCCAGTTATAAAAGCTTGCCACAGATCCCGATGGGAAATGTTGGACTTCAACATTCCTTCTCTATCACAGAGAACAAAATTAATCAATCAGATACCCAGAGCCAAAACTTATACTGGGAACCGAAACATTCACATATATGACTTCTGTCTCTAATGGACAATTCATCAGTTTCAGAGTATTAATATTCACCTTCATTCCTTGCTGGCAACTGAAACTCCAAAGGAACTTTTAAAAATCATTATTAAGTGAAGAGCCATCTTAATTGCTATTATCAGTTCTCTTGTATGGCAAAGTACTAAATCTGGAAGTCTATAGGTAAAAAAGGGTGAGGAGAACTTTTATTACATACATCTGTATGACTGGCATGCTACAAAGCTCTTAATGAATAAATGATCCAATTAACCCAATGAATGCCCATGTGCTGTCAATTAGAACAGCTTGCTCATACATTCTTTATGTTATAAAGATTGTCCCCGGGGAATTCTGTATTATTCATGAGAGTGTATGTTGAAATTTCATAATAGCAAAGATATTCAGGGCAGAGAAATTATGGAGACTGTGGGTGTTAATCACTTTGAACAATATTAGTTATAAGTACTGAAAAGTCATAGTTAAATATCAGGAAGCAGCAATAATCATAAACAGTCCAGCCCGTTGCTTTAATGGAATAATGTTCAACACTGATTAATTTTGATTTGATTGTGCCCTTCAAACTATTATACACTTTCTAAGCAAAGTATTTGCATAAGAAGATCACAATGAAACATCAATAAAAACAACTCAAAAGAAACCACCCAAGACTGCCTTGTCCCCCTCCCGAAAACCCAAGGCAGAAAGAGAAGTGAATGGGAGCAGCTGGGGCAGAGAGCACTCCCAGGACTGGCCGGCATGAAGCCATTTTCACCTGACATATACGGTGAACGTCTGTGCAGGAAGGCCTCTTCCCAGGAAAGACAGTCCTAAAGCTGAGTGGAAACAACCCTATTAGCACTTTTATCAAAGTCACTTTGAGGTTCTACTAAATCAAGAGGTATCTAATTTTTTTTACAGTACTGTATATAAATAAATGGCACCTAAGCCACCAAAAGCTATATTGTGGCTTGAATTGGGCAAGTTTGAAGAGGAGAACCAGAAATTCTCTATTACTTGGTTAAAAAACCTGTTCATTTCATCACGGCTTCCTTAGATTAAAAGAGAATGAAGTTAAATCAGCCATCCAATCCAAACTAGCCAATGCATGTTTACATGGAAGTAAGACGCACTTTGTTCAGTAGAGCTTACCGTCTCAACTAAGCATGCATAGACTTATAGCTTTGGAATATGTCAGTTCCCTTTTAAGCTACAGTCCCTTGCTTCCAGGTCAACACATGTGCAACCAAGTTGTACAATCCATTACTTAGGAGTTTCTGTTATTTCAACTGCCTTGAGCTTCTGGGGTTAGATAGTTCAGAAAAATCTGCCAACCTACGGCCAGTCAGCTCACACCACAATCATTCCTGGAACCACACAGTAAAACAGGCCACCCAAAAATACAAATATGAACCACTGCTTCATTTTCCAGATGATCATTTTAAATATACACTTAAATATACATCTTAAAAAAGAAAAACCCCTAAAGGGAAGCACAAAAAAATAATTAGGATGAAAAGGAGGCTATGGAAAGCACAGAGGGCTTTTACTTGGGAAGAATGTTCTAATGTTCTGCAGTTTATAAATTATCTGCATTAGAAAATGTTTCTGTCTGCCACAGGCATGCAATGCAGAGGCCATCATTTCAGAGTTAGAGAAGGAAAGGCAAGGAGTGAAAGGGGTTAAAGCCCCACTCCACCGGTGCTGATGTTCTATCTAACCAAATCTGGAAGTCCACAATGCCTGGTTGCTTAAAAAAACCCATCAGGCTGGATCTAAGCATCTGTTGTGGCCCAAATTCAGACGCTTCCTTGACCCTAAGGGGGTGGGGTGCAACAACACCTTAGTTGCACCCCCTTAATCGCCTGCACCCAGCAGGTGGACCTCTTCACTCTTGGGTGAGAGGAGCCAGCATCTGCCCTGCCAGCCTCACAAGCAAAAGAAACGGGGTTCCTGACAAAATCCAAACTTCCCTGTGAAATGCAGCATAAAATCTGCAAAACCCGGGGCCACACAAACTCCAGAGCGGCAAACCAGCATCTGCAGCAGAAGCACGCGCACCAAGAAGCGCCCTTTTCCGCTCAGAAAGAAAGACGGCAGAAAGGATTTCCCCGCAAAAGACGTGGCCGCGGGCTGCCCCAGGCCAGCTGTTTTCTCTGGAGAAACGAGAAGCGGCTCAAAGCAACAAATGGAGCCATTTAACACCCAGGGATGGGGGAGCAGAGAGGGGGGGCGTTGTTTACATAAGAAAGTTGCTGCTGGCGATGCCTTACACAACGGAGCGCAGCCTGCGCCAAGAGGGGCGCCCGGGGCAAGGCGGGCAGCAGCGCCCCCGGCCTCCTTCTCCACCCCGACCCGCCCCCTCAAGGCAAGGACGGCTGCGGGGTTCAGGGGCGCCCGCCCAGGAGGCCGAGGCCCCGACAGGCGCCCGGGCGCCCTCCCAGCCTGCGCCCCGCTCGCCAATGCAGCACTGCAGAGGAGCGCCGGAATAGCCGGCCTTGCGCAGGGAGCCTCCCGGGCCGTCGGGCAGCTGCCGCCCCCTCCTCCCTGGGCCACACGCCCCCCTGGAGGGCTCACCGCAGTCGGCGCACAGGATGCGGCCCACGTCCTTCTTGAGGTTCTTGCCGCTGGTGTCGAGCGGGGCGAAGGAGGTCTTGAAGACGAGCGGCTGCTCGGTGGGCTCCAGGAAGAAGATGTAGCGGTGGTTGCGCTTGACTTTGGAGCAGGGCGCGGGCGCGGAGCCCACGCGGATGAGCTGCTCGCGCTGCAGGCCGCCGCTGTTGAGGGGCCACAGGTCCAGCACCTTCACCAGGATGCCCGGCGGCGGCGGCGGCGGGGGGGGGCCGTCGGAGCCCTCCTCGGCCCGGCTCCCGTTGCCCGTCGGGGGGGCGGCGGCGGCGGCGGCGGCGGGCAGCGCCTGCACCTTGCCCTCCAGCACCACGGCCGCCGAGTACGCCTGGTCCTGCACCGAGCGCAAGCTGGGCGAGTAGCAGGCCAGCGACACGCCGAAGAGCAGCACGCACAAGCCGGCCGCCGCCGCCGTCGCAGCCCGCCGCATGCCGAGGCAGCCCCGGAGCCGCCCGCGCGCCAGGCCGCCGCTCCTCCTCCGCCGCCGCCGCCGCCGCGCCGCGCCCAGCTGCTCCTGCGCCCGCCGCCAAGGCCGCCGCTGCCGCACTGAGCCGTCCGTCGCCGCCGCACCGCGAGGCAGCAGCAGCAGCAGCAGCAGCAGCAGACCTGCCGCATCTGGCCAGGCCATGGGGGGACGCCGCCGCCGCCGCGGCTCCAGCGCCAGCACCGGAAGCGGCGTAAGCTGGGGGGGGGACCGGGCAGGAGCGGTGGAGGGGCCGCGGATCCCGCCCCTGCCCTCGGATCCCGCCCCTGCCCTCGGGGCTCCCGCGCCAGAGGAGGAGGAGGGCGGCGGCGGCGGGGCAGGGGAGCGAGAGCCGGGCCCCGAGGCGGCGGAGGGCGCGCCTACCCCATCTCCGCCCCCACCAGCGGGGATTCCGCGGGCGCCCCCTCGACGGCCACCTCCCCGCCAGGTAGGAAAGCCCGCCCGGCAGGCGGAGCCGTGGAGGGAGCCGCGCCGGGGTAGGCGGACGTCGCTGCTCGGGCGGTGCGGGAGCCCCGCGGGGTCCGGGCCAGCCCTCGCCGTCTCTCCTCGGCGGGCGCCTCTTCCGCGGCTCGGCAGCCCCCGCAAAGGCCTCGGGAGGGGGCGCGGGGCGAGATGCGCAGCGCGTGGCTTTTCCTTCCAAGCGCGCGAGAAAGTATCCCGCGTGTCTGCATCTGTTGCGGGCAAGCGAAGATTCTCTTGGGCTTCGGTCGCTGATCGACCAGAGAATGACAACCCAGAGGGATACTTTGGGAGTTCGAGGACCAGCCTTGAACCTGTCGCGAAGGGAGGCTGGCAACAGGTCTTATTTAGTTAGTTATTTATTTAAAAATGTTTATGGGAATTCCCCTGGAAAGAGTAAACCTAGACCAGGCCCACCATGAAGCCCTGATGTGCTCCTTGGAGACTGCCCCCCCCCTGCTGCCTCCACAGCAGGCTCTCAGTGGTTGGAGATGCTACTGGCCTCCTCCCACTCCCAGGGAGGAAATGGTGGGGGCTGCCTCCTGGGCGCTGCTTCCACTGAGCCTGACGCAGAATGTGTGCCCCTGCAATGGCCTTTGATGTAGATCTTGGCTCAGTCCTTCTTCCCTGGGGATTTGCCTCAGGTGCCAAAATGTCTTGGGCCGCCCAGCCCAGATTTAGGGGGAGGGGTGATGCAGGCTGGCATTCTGATGCCAGCAATGTCATGTGGACTCTGCAAAATAAAAACCGAAGAAAGAAAGATTTGTGCATGAGGAACCCTGATCCCACAGGAAGCACCAACCTGGAAGCACCCAAAGGGGACACAAGCCAAGGCATGCTACTGGCTTCTGAGAAAGCTGGCACTGCCTCCATTCATTGCCCAAGAGCCTCTGACTATTAAAAGGTAAAGGTAAAGGTACCCCTGCCCATACGGGCCAGTCTTGACAGACTCTGGGGTTGTGCGCCCATCTCACTTAAGAGGCCAGGGGCCAGCGCTGTCCGAAGACACTTCCGGGTCACGTGGCCAGCGTGACATCGCTGCTCTGGCGAGCCAGAGCCGCACACGGAAACGACTATTAGAATATCTCAAAATGGGGACATCCTTGTCTCAGAACGATTCCAGTGCTCAACATACCAAGCCACACCGAGAATGGAATGCAGGGTTCTGCTGGTTTGGTTGTGTCTCCAGACACTTAGGTTGAATTTAGATTAGAAGCACTGCCAGCAGTAAAAGAAACATACATCTCTGCTTGCTGAATGAAGACCTCAGAGAGAGATTCAAAGAGAGAAAGATGCTGAGAGATCATCCTATCAGCAGGAGGGATCCAAGAAAAGGTAACTTTTTAATTGCTTTAGAATATGTTTTGATGCTCTTATGTGAAAATATGAAGCCCTAAAATGACTTAGGCCCCAAATACCTGAAATACTGTCTCCATCCCTACCAAGCTTCTTAGGGCTTAAGATGCCCAGATGGGGCTTTCTTGGTAGTTCTGCCACACTCAGAAATGTGGGGAATGGAAATCAGGGAGAGGACTTTCTCTGTGGCAACCCCTAAATTGCAGAACCACTTCCCCACAAAGGTGTTTCTAGCACCTGCATGGTACAAGGTTCTCCATACTCTGAAGGCACCCCTCTTTACCGTGGCCTTTGATGTTGAAAGTATTTGGTTTTGTGGGACCCATTTCTTTTGCTGTTGTTCGAACAGTTTTGCTTGTTTTATAAATGCAACCATTTAATCTGTTTTTATGGTTTTGTTCTCTATTGCTGTAAGTGACCTTATGTTATGGTGAAGGATGAGTAAGACATTTATAAGTACATAAGTTGTAGTTTAATAGTACCAGTTGATTGTGAAACACTTTAAATCCAGAAACTTCATGGAGTTTTGTGGAACCTAAAACATTACACATTTATAATGGTGTACAGCTTTCTTGGACTGCAATCCATCAGATGTATGAAGAGTTATTTTGAGCTGCAGGTGCCTGGTGGTGTGAACGGATGAAACTGACTGCAGTCCACAAAAGCTTATGGCATGGTAATATATTTGTTAGTCTTTAAGATGCCACGATACTCTTTGATGACCTTGTTGCAAGAGATTAACATATACACCCTTCTGGAAACTTTAAATTGAAATAGCCTTCAGTTGTTTGACCATGATAACCTGTTTTTCATAGAATAAAAAGCTAATACTAGGTCCAAAGAAAGGCAATTGGTTGAGTCATCTCCACAGTCAGGGATCAGACTGTGAACAGGTGCAGAGAAATGAAAAGGGTGGCAGCACTGCTAGCATCTCATCTAAGCAAACTTAACATCCAATATATCAAGGATAGCCAAGTGGTGAACCTCCTGGAGATCCAATCTAGTTTAAAAGGTAGGGGGTTGTTTCTGACTAAGCCAAAGTCAGAGCAGACCCACTAAAGCCAGTGAATTTAAGGAAGTCCTGACTAACTTGAGTTCACTGATTTCAGTGGGCCTGCCCTGAGAATGACTTAGTTGGCTACCATCCATTTTTTAAAATTATCCCAATTCATTTGAGGGGTTAAAAAGGTGTCTGAATAGTGTAACACTCCCCCACAGTGCTCTGTAAGGGGAATCCCTTATTACTTAGTAATGTCAGCTTCACAGCAGAGCCCCAGTGTCTATGCAGAAGTGTGATCAGGTAGCAAAATAAACGTCTGGTCCCTAAACTACTCTCTGGAGAAATTTTGAGATCTTGCACAACAAAGCCACATTCAAAAAAGATTGAGCTTTTAGTAATTAGGAAAGTGACAGGAAAATTCAATGGAAAGTGTTGGATAACCCTACAAACAAATAAGGATAAATGCTCAATAAGCAGGCCATAACCCAAACACTTTCCCCAACAGTTTTGTAATCCTGTTAGATCAGTGGTTCTCAAAAGGTGTAGCAGGAGAGGATGGCAAGACTGGCAGAAACAATCAAATAAACTTTTAAAGATAGTATCAACATATTACACGGGGGGGGGGGGGGGGAGAGAGAAACAAACAGTATACACACTTTTCTTCAAGAGCATATTGTTCCACGACGTATTATGAACAGGGATCTTCAACTCTAACAAATAGGAAAGATCAGAAAAGAAAAAGGTTTCTTTGTGTTGTTTGTCTCAAATTAGACCTAATATAAATAAGATTACCCATCAAAAGCAAGCTCACATTGAGTCTGTAAATAAAGGTAAATATGTAAGAGGCTCATTTATATTTTGGGAATTATTAATGTTCTTTTGTAGTTGCATTGTTTTATACTTTCTGAATGTCCCAGGATCATATTCTAAAGCAGCTGTGTTCTGTGTTATAAAACAGGCGCTGCTAGGAGCTTTCTTTTTTGTTTTCTAATGTATTTCTTATCAATAAAAAAAACTGGTGTGGCATGAGCAAATTTTTATTCTGAAAGTGTGGCCCAGGGGGGAAAAAGTTTGAAAACTACAGTATTAGATCTGCGACTAATTCTATAAATATTTATAAATGTGGGTGATCTATCTTTTATCGTTAAGATTATGTGCTAGGTGTTCAAATGGCATTAGTTTTCATTTACTTGCTGTTTAAAAATACCTTTTGTAATAAATGAACCAACTTGCCTAAATTTAAACCAAGAGTGTTCTTGTTCATTTGAGACTTCCGAGTTTTCTCGAGCACCAATAATGCAGTGTTCCTTTAGCAACTCAGGCTTCCCTTCCTCGCTTGAGAGGTGCCGCATTGGGGAAAGAGCTGCGACTGCTACGCAGCCCTGAGCTTCTGCTAGTTGCTACTGTGACAGCTCTGTAACAGGTAAGCTGCTTGCATAGCCTTGCTAACTCAGTTCTGGATTTTGCTGGACAGCTCCCCTGCTGGTCTGCGCAGCTCCAGCGGCTCCAGTCACCAGCAATTTTTCCCTTATTCTCAGTAGGCAGAAGCAGACAAGAGGCTGGCAAGCATCGGGGGTAGCCAAGCTTGCAGATTCCGCTCGAGTCACTGTATTTCTCTATGCTGCTCTCCAGTCACACAAAGGTCAGCGGTTGCTACACACACAAAACTCACCATCCAGGCAATAAAAGGCACTATTGCTGCTCAAGGACACATTCCAGCCATGCAAAAGTGCCAGTAGAATCCCAAAGCGGCTTCAAACAATTAAAAAAAACCCTGACATAGTAGAACACCACACAAGTATAGCATAAATCATCAGTAATCATCAGTAAAACAATTGCAATCAATAAAACACTATTAACAAACCAGTAACTAAAAATAAGCTGAACATCACACTTACAGCATGTCATATTATATGATTAACAGATCAATAATGTATTTATAATCTGTAAAACAATATTATATTTATAATCTGTAAAACAATATTATATTTATAATCTGTAAAACAATATTAACAAAATAGCAACTAAAAATAAGCTAAATTAATGAACCCACACTCCCCTCCCCCAATGACTCAAAACCTTTCAATTAATTAAAATACACGTCCACCACACAGAAAGACCCTGATCTAATAATTAATTATGAGGGTGCAGCACTGTGTTATAATGCACACAATTATCTTTGCAAATTTTCTCATTAAGATAACTTCATGTGTGGCAAGACTCACATTTCTTGACATGGCTATAAAAGTACAGTCATGCCTTTAAAAAAAAAGTGCTGAAGGTCACATCTTTCAGTTTTCTTTGCCCAAGAGCAAAAGGTTGAGAGTTACTCAAAAATGCTGGGTCCTGAAGAGGGAAAAGCACGCAGACATGTTAACAGCTAATTGGTATCAATTTATTGTATATAAAAACAAATGGGTCAGTAAGAGAAAAGTCGTGGAAGCACACACATGAAATTGGGCTGTCTAATGATCTATAAGAAGTGTTTTCCCTAAGTTCACAAGACACCATATTCTCCAGTCTGGAATGTAAACCTGCAGTATACAAAACAAAGCAAAATGTAATGTGATATCAAAAGGGTTTATATTTGTTATCAAGAATGTACAACTTGCTGTTGAAGTGGAATACAATAGATGAGACAGTGAAGTCTGCTATGGTTAAATGGGCACAGGACATAGGTCATGACATTATGTTTGCTGACTGGGAGCAGTTATGGACCACAGGTATTAAATTTACGGCATGCAATGCCTTACGAGAAAACATTATGAAAATGATTTATAGGTGGTACATGACCCCAGTCAAGCTTGCGAAGATTTATCATTTGCCCAATAATAAATGCTGGAAATGTAAAGAGACTGAGGGTACCTTTTTCCACCTCTGGTGGACCTGCCCAAAGATTAAGGCCTTCTGGGAAATGATTTATAATGAAATTAAGAAAGTGCTTAAGTGCACCTTTAACAAGAAACCAGAGGCATTTCTCTTGGGTATGGTCGGCCAGTTGGTGCTGAAGAAGGATAAGAATTTCTTTTTGTACGCTACTACGGCAGCAAGGATCCTTCTAGCAAAGTATTGGAAGACACAAGAGCTACCCACGCTGGAGGAATGGCAGGCGAAAGTGATCGACTTTATGGGACTGGCAGAAATGACCGGCAGAATCCGCGACCAAGAGAAAGAGACTGTGGAAGAAGATTGGAAGAAATTTAAGATGTATCTTAAGAATTACTATAAAACTGAGGAGTGTTAAAATGCTGAGGGAAAAGAAGACGTAGAATTGCAGCGATAATTGGGTTTAAAATTAAGGGTGGAATAGAAAAAGAGGACAAATCTATATTTAATTGGGCAAGATAGGTTGCTGAATAAAGGTACTAAACTAAGGATGCAAAAAGGGAAAGGTATGGGGAAGTCCGGGAAAAGAGGGTTATGAAAATAAGGTTATGAAAATATGAGTTTTTTGTTTGTCTGTTTTTCTTTGTTGTTCTTTGTTTCTGTTAAAAAATTGGAAATTAATAAAAATCTTTAAAAAAAAACAAACAAAAGGGTTTATATTTGGTTGCATTATAAAGTTGTGCACATTATAATTATCAATGTTACACACTTGGCGATTTAAAAAAAATCTTTATTATTAGCATTATTTTCTTGGTTGCTGTTCATATTTTTGGGGGGGGGGGGAATCCCCACCAACTGGAAGCACCACACTGGGTATCTCTGATAGGCTCATTCAGGACATGTTCTGTGTTTCTGGGTGGGAATTCTGCTGAACCCCCACCCATTTTCAAGAGGCAGAATACGTGCAGAACACAGCAGTGTGACATCTACACTGAAGACATCTACTTGAAGGAAACAAGCACGTTCCAGACACAACTCTACATTTCAAATTCAAACATCTGCTGTGTTTGTTTTCAGGAAGGGAGGGAGGAGGCTCAAAATATATTGCAGTGAAATAATTGAAGTGGGGCTTGTGTCACAGTTTTGCTCTGCGTTAGCCTGCCCCTTTAAGATTGCCCAGTTTCTCTTGCCCTCCATCATGCCTAAATAGAGAGGTCACACCTCTCTTCTGCCAGAGCTGAATACACCAGTCGAGCAGGGATGTTGGGGGGAGGGTGTCCCCAAATAGTTACAACTTTTCACAGTCCCCCACTGACACCTTGACTACTTCACTCTGCAGTCATACTGGTTCGGCAGCTATGATCATTCCTGGACTGAGGGAGCCTGGCCACAGTAGTTCATGCACTTGTTACTTCAAGATTAGATTACTGCAGTGCTCTCTGTGTGGGGCTTCCCTTGCACTTGGTCTGGAGGATGTAGTTGAGCTTTCCAAACTTTTCATGCTGGTGACACGCTTTTTAGACACACATCATTTCATGACACAGTACCGTAATTCAGTTTTACTAGCAAACCAGAGGTTAAACTAACTCTTTTCCAGCCCTGGGAGGAGTGCGGGAAGCATTCACATGACACACCTACACACTACGGCTGACACACTAATGTGTCACAACACACAGTTTGGAAAGCTTTGCTGTAGTTAGTGCAGAATGTTGCAGCACAATTGCTGACAGGAGTGAGGCCTTGCCTACATATAACACCTGTGCTCAGAGATCTGCACTCATTGTCAATTTGCTACTGGGCCAAGTTCAAGGTGTTACTATTAGAATATGAAGCCCTTAACAACTTTGGACCAGGATACCTACAAGACTGCCTTATCCCACATCTGCCCATAGTTCTGCATTTGTAAGAACTTGCTTGTTTGGTGTGGCAGCACCTGCACTTTGGAACTCCCTGTGTTGGGTTGAAATAAGCAACAGACGAATGACAAGCATCATATGGGAGGCATCTCTTGAGCATGTCTCGGGGAGTCCCTTTTATTGAATATTACAGCATTGTCACATATGTGCTTGTTGCTGATTGGTTAACACAAATACAATGCGAGGGTTGCATATAGGCATTAATCATCAATAGATTAAAGGTTGGGAAAGGGAACACAGAATTAGACAGGCATGAAAACCTCCTTATTAAACTATTACTAGTGATTGCTATAGCATTCATCCATAGATGTGGTCAACCAAGCACTAAGAACAGGTCAGGATGCAATGTCTCATGAACTCAATGTGGACTCAACATTCTAGGGTGATGAAGGAATGTCTCAGCTTAAAATGGTTTAGTCAGAGTCATTTGTAGAAGCAAAACTTCCCATCATCCCTGCCTATTGAGATCAAGCTGGCACCCTCACTGTACTCTTTTTGTGCCTGCTTAAAGCATTCTTGTTTGAACAAGCCTACCCAAATACTTAGAAAGTTGAGAGAATTTTAATCTGTTTCAGTATTTTAAGTTTTGTATATTTTTAAGTAGGGTAGTATTTTTTTCTTGATTTTACTATTTTACCTTTTTGTAAACCGCTTTGTTTGTTTGATCAAGCGGTGTATAACCTTTATGAAATAAATAAACAAAACATTCCCAACCCCATCCATGTACACCTAGAAGTAAGACTGGCTGGGTTTGATGGGATTACTCTTAGATAAGTTTAAAGGGACGCAGGTGGCGCTGTGGGTTAAAGCCTCAGCGCCTAGGGCTTGCCGATCGAAAGGTCGGCGGTTCGAATCCCTGCGGCGGGGTGCGCTCCCGCTGCTCGGTCCCAGCGCCTGCCAACCTAGCCGTTCGAAAGCACCTCCGGGTGCAAGTAGATAAATAGGGACCACTTACTAGTGGGAAGGTAAACGGCGTTTCTGTGTGCGGCTCTGGCTCGCCAGAGCAGCGATGTCACGCTGGCCACGTGACCCGGAAGTGTCTCCGGACAGCGCTGGCCCCCGGCCTCTTAAGTGAGATGGGCGCACAACCCCAGAGTCTGTCAAGACTGGCCCGTACGGGCAGGGGTACCTTTACCTTTACCTAAGTTTAAAGTAAAGTAAAGTTACCCCTGACCGTTTGGTCCAGTCGCGGATGACTCTGTGGTTGTGTGCTCAAGAGTATTAAAAAATCAAGTAGATCAATACAGCTACTGTACTGGAAATGAAGGAACTTTAATGTCACACACACAGAGAGAAGGATATTAATTTGTTCTCAAACAGCTGGGGGTGAAGCTGCTTCGATGACCAGTAAAACATACCTCTCAACCATCCCAATTTAAGTGGGACATCCTAGAATTATAGAAGTCATCCCAGCATGTCCTCTCTTTTTCATCTGGTGCTGTGGTACATATCAGCTGGCCAAGGCCAGAGTGCCAGAGCAAAAAACTCTTGTGTTTTGTTCGCGCACTCATGAGACAGTCACCTGACCCCTGCGAGAGTTCAGGATCAAAAAATGAGTATCCCAATTTTGACCAGGAGGATGTTGGAGGGTACGGTGCAATTGTGACATGATTGTGACATAAATTGTTCACAAAAATGCTGCCCCTTCCAATTGTTCCGAAATGATATAGGGAAGAAAAGGACACTTTAAGAAGCCTTGAGAAAAGGAGGAAACAAACAGGTATGGAAGTATGTGGCCTCTTCAGAAGGGTCGGAGGCTGAATAGAATGATATTGTGGGCTGGTTGTGGCCCCAGGTCACAGACTGCCCACATGTGAGCTGTGCAAATCACACGATGGATCAATGTTTTCCTGCTTTTGTCGTCCAAGTTCTGAAAACTGATCCCACTACTTAGACAGAGATCTGCCACAGGCCCCACCTCAGGGAAACTCCCACGTCCCGGTAGTGACAAAGCAAGGCACACGTCAAAGCAAGGCCACTGCCTCCCCCTCAACTGTAGGGTGGCTGAGGGAGAGGCGGCGGGCAGACGCAAGCCCCACGCTGCTGTTTCAGGCAGTGCGGAGCCTGCAGGCGCCCAAGCCACTACGTCACTCCCAGGAGAGACATGTGGTTCAGGCACGCTGCGGGACCCACAGTAAGTGCCGGCCCCCGTGGTGTGGCGCCCAGTGACTCCCACCCCCTAGCTATGCCTCTGGCTGGCACATTAGCCTGGGGGTGCCTGCTTTGAGCCTGCCAAGTGCCACGTTGGCTGCCCAGGCTCCCCTCCGAGTAGGCGATCAACTGACAACACATGGTTGTTTTACCTTCTCGCGCCACCCTCCCTGGATCCCCAACTTGCAAGGCTGCTGGGGGGGGGGGGCAGCATGGGGATGTGGCAGCTGTGCACCCTTCGATCCCAGACTCGCCAGCTGGGATTGAGGGATGCATGCATGGGCATAGCCAGGATTTTTGTTAGGGGGCAGAGAACCTCAGTTTGCTATGTATTTTTTATTGATTTTTATTGATTTAGGGGGGCAGCTGCCCCTCCCTGCCCCCCCCCTCCCGTGGTTCCACCGATGGGTGCATGGCTGTTGCGCCCTTCTTGTGCCACCGTCCCTGGAAGCCCTTTGCATGTGAGTGGAGGCAAGGAACTGGAGGTGGAACTAGACAGAGCTATTATGAAATCTTGACAGAACGTCAAGCTGGGGCTGGAGATTGCTTTTCAACAACAGGAAAAGCAAAAAGACTCGAGTTGTAACATTTTTAATAGTGCAAATGACTTTGAGTCACCACTAGAGGGTAGTACAAACAGTCTGTTTTATTTCTAAATATATTTCCAGTTTCTGTAAGGGAAGAGTGCATTTTGTTCTGATGTGGGTATAGTAGCTCTCGGGTCTCACGTCACCCACACTCAAAGCCCACAGGAAGGAACTTGCGATGGGGGGAAGGGCACTCTGCATACACAGGAAGCACTTAGCTTGGCCTCAGCATACATGAGAGCTTGAGCACATTGGCTAGCATCCTCATAGCTACCTCCAGGCACCAACACCCGACCTTTGTTTTAGTCAGGGCAGAGCAGAAAAGAGCCTTGAGACTGTGTTTAGCCCCATCCCAGCAGTGCAGTGGTCCTCCACGTTGGCCATGGCACATTCAACAGGTCTGCAGCAATGAGCCTTCCCTATCTGCTGAGGCTCCCTGGGCGATTTCAAAGCCCCAGGAGATGCCTCTCAAAGAGGGATGAGAGTACCATCTCATCTCTGGAGAGGTCATTTCCTGATTCACACTGAGAAGCTATTTTTAATGTCTCCAGGGGCAGAAGTGAGAGCTGCCTATAGAAATCAATAGAGAAAGCCAAGGTTTTAAAGTAGCCAGGGTAGTGCCTTCACATCCGCAATAAATAAATAAATAAATAAATAGCCAAAAGGAAAAAAGGTGGCAGCAAAAACAAATGTCCCTGCTTTTTCTACCTTAGTTTTTGCTCTTTTAAAAACATTTAAAGATAACATTGCAAATAAAATTCCAAAGCAAGTGCAGTCCATTCTCCATGTTGCAGGTTGGAAGGGGCTGTGGCTGGAGGAGAGTTGACTTATGGCAGTTCTGTGTTGTAGTCTGAAGATCGGGTTCTGAGTAGCATTATCCAGAAGGATTAGACCCCTGCTGCAAGTTGAGAGTTGAGCTAAAACTCAACCTAAGAATAAAATCCATTGCCTTTATCCACGCATTACGGCTTGGACTGAAAGCTTGTGTATTCAATGTAATACCTCTATTGCAGGTTGGAGAGCTGCACTGGGGAAAAGCAGCAGCTCACAGCATCCAGTCAAAAATCTCCCATTCCTCTCAAGTTGCAGCAAAGGTAAAACTGCTTATATAGCCCCCTCAGATCTCCTTCTAGGTCAAATTATGCACTCAGTTGCATGCAGAAGTAGGGTTGCCATATTTCAATAAGGAAAAACCAGGGCACCCCAAAAGCTGTTGAGCTTTTTTTAGCAGCCCTGACTTGCATGCAGACTGGTTGGACTTCTTAAACTTTTACTTTTTTAAATTGCACAAGAAACAAGAGTCAGAGCAAAGATTCCTGTCATTGATACTAGAATCATAGAATCATAGAGTTGGAAGAGACCACAAGGGCCATCGAGTCCAACCCCCTGCCAAGCAAGAAACACCATCAGAGCACTCCTGACATATGGTTGTCAAGCCTCTGCTTAAAGACCTCCAAAGAAGGAGACTCCACCACACTCCTTGGCAGCAAATTCCACTGTCGAACAGCTCTTACTGTCAGGAAGTTCTTCCTAATGTTTAGGTGGAATCTTCTTTCTTGTAGTTTGGATCCATTGCTCCGTGTCCGCTTCTCTGGAGCAGCAGAAAACAACCTTTCTCCCTCCTCTATGTGACATCCTTTTATATATTTGAACATGGCTATCATATCACCCCTTAACCTCCTCTTCTCCAGGCTAAACATGCCCAGCTCCCTTAGCCGTTCCTCAGAAGGCATCGTTTCCAGGCCTTTGACCATTTTGGTTGCCCTCCTCTGGACACATTCCAGTTTGTCAGTGTCCTTCTTGAACTGTGGTGCCCAGAACTGGACACAGTACTCCAGGCAAGGTCTGACCAGAGCAGAATACAGTGGCACTATTACTTCCCTTGATCTAGATGCTATACTCCTATTGATGCAGCCCAGAATTACATTGGCTTTTTTAGCTGCCGCGTCACACTGTTGGCTCATGTCAAGTTTGTGGTCAACCAAGACTCCTAGATCCTTTTCACATGTACTGCTCTCAAGCCAGGTGTCACCCATCTTGTATTTGTGCCTCTCATTTTTTTTTGCCCAAGTGCAATACTTTACATTTCTCCCTATTAAAATTCATCTTGTTTGTTTTGGCCCAGTTCTCTAATCTGTAAAGGTTTTGAAGTGTGATCCTGTCCTCTGGGGTGTTAGCCACCCCTCCCAGTTTGGTGTCATCTGCAAATTTGATCAGGATGCCCTTGAGTCCATCATCCAAGTTGTTGATAAAGATGTTGAATAAGACTGGGCCCAAGACAGAACCCTGTGGCACCCCACTAGTCACTCTTCTCCAGGATGAAGAGGAACCATTGATGAGCACCCTTTGGGTTCGGTCCCAAATATACTAATATTTATTTCCAAATATACTTAATATTTATTTGATGAGCACCCTTTGGGTTCGGTCCCAAATATACTAATATTTATTTATTTCAGCTCACACAATTGCATCTTCAGGTAGTATACAAACGCCAGGGATTCATTCTAACATTTTATCGGCCTTCTGATTCAAGTTGTCCCAGGTCAAAGCCACACCACCTACTCACCCACAAGAGCGAGGCATTAGCAGGCCACAAAGTTTGCAAATTCTCACATTTTTGCCAAATAAAAATGGAGGGGGTGGCCCCATAAGAACTCCGTGGCATGGAATGTTTAGAAATGCTGGCAGGAGGTTGGTTAATTTAAATTTGTTTACTGTCCTTCATCTGTAGATCTTAGGGTGGTTCACAGCATAAATATACAAGATATGTGACAATAACAATAAGGAAATAAACCAAGGGGAGAAGGGGAGTGGAAGGGGGGGGGGGAGAAAAACCCTAAAGGGTAAGGATAACCACTTCTTAAGTGTTCCTAGGAATGAAACCAGAGAATGATCACAGAAACTAAAGCTTATGCACAAACATACCAAAAAAAAAAAAAAAATGGGAGCAGGGAGTGCGGGGGAGGGAGGCTGCAATGGAGGGGGAAACCCAAAATACTTGCAAACAAGGACGGAGCACCTTCAGTGGGCACTGGATACCAAACAGAGCAGAGGAACACCAGGAGCAGAGAAGAAAGAATGGAAGTGCTGGAATTCTGAAAAAAAGCACTCAGCACTGCAACTGGTTTGGGGCCATGTGGTGTTTAGGAACAAAACTGCAGTGGTACCTCGGTTTAAGAACAGCTTAGTTCTGAAATTTAATGCTGAAATTTTAACTACCCCATCGTGTTTGAAGGAAACTGTAGGAAACTTTTTTTAAAGGAACAGACTCCTCCAATAAATATATCCCAACACCTTTTGAAACAATCATTGAAGGAATGTATCCAAGTTTCCCAAATAATATAGATATTTCTCCCTTTTAGGCTTGGAGATATGTGTTCATATACATCCAATCCCTTTCTGTCCTCCTAGCGGTGCAGCAGCAAAACTGCTGGCACATTTGCAAAGCTAAGCAGGGCATGGTGTGGTTTTGGACTGAATGGGAGGCTGTGTGTTGAGGTTCTGGTTGGACTAGATGACCCTCATGGTCCCTTTCAAGTCTAGGATTCTGATTCTATGACTACATGCCAAGATCCTCTAGGGATAGAGAAGAGCAGGTTCTTCCCATTGTTTCATGCTAATAATACAAATCAAATATATCCGATAGTGATTTGTAATGCAAGAGGTGGGAGATGCTGAGAGGTATTTTGCGTATTTATTAGCACATGTTGAGTGTTATTATAGCTATTTCTGTGGTGGTTCCTCAGTTGTGGGAGGCTCACATGCTCCATTTACTAGATATCTTTACACTTCAGGTGAAAATATACCTCTTCAATCAGGCCTTTGGCTGTTAAGCAACCTATAGCGGGTGGCACTGTGGGTTAAACCACAGATCCTAGGACTTGCCGATCAGAAGATCGGCAGTTCGAATCCCCGCAACGGGGTGAGTTCCTGTTGCTTGGTCCCTGCTCCTGCCAACCTAGCAGTTCGAAAGCACCTCAAAGTGCAAGTAGATAAATAGGTACCACTCTGACGGGAAGGTAAACAGCGTTTCCGTGTGCTGCTCTGGTTCACCAGAAGCGGCTTAGTCATACTGGCCACATGACCCAGAAGCTGTGCGCCGGCTCCCTTGGCCAATAAAGTGAGATGAGCGCCGCAACCCCAGAGTCGGCCACGACTGGACCTAATGGTCAGGGGTCCCTTTACCCTTTACCTTACTAGCTTTTCAAAACAGGATGGATATTGTCTGTATTATGTATTGTATGTTACAGAACAGAACATTCGGAGATACACTTCTATCTGATGTTCTCCACCATGTGACCATCAATACTGCAAGGTCTGGACTGGCTGAAATGGAGAAACATACAATGGGTGTCACTAGGGGACGGATGGTTTCAAAACCTATTTTCATGTAATATTACCCAGCAGTTTCAGATACGTACTGAACTAAGGGAATGTCCAAGGGAAATGAGGAGCAATGCCTTTATGAACCTCTCTGGGTGGACAATTTGGTTGTATCCAGCAAGGAAATTATTGTGTTCTTAAGCAACCATGAGAAAGAACCCTAACATGTATAATAATGTGTGTCAGGGATGGTAAAATCAGACTCAATAACATTTATTCCATGTTAACTAATCAAAAAGAGAATAATATGGTAGATGCTACCTAGCTTGATGGATGGAACACAACCCATGAGAAAGGATCTGCTGGCCTACCCAACATTTGTGGCAATTACAGAGCAAATACAACATTTAGCTTGTTTCCTGACCTTCCCCAAACTTTTAGGTATCAGAATCCATATATTTGTACTCAAACTACATTTTCCAGTTGTGACCATGCATCCATATAGATCCTCAATCCAAAATGTGGCCAAGGTAGCACATGTTAACTGCTCCTTTCTCAGCACACAGGAAGAAAGAGAACTATATCTGGGCATGCTTAGGAAAACTGAAAACAAGGGCAAAATTGCATGTAATGTGCTACTACTAGAATGTTGGTGGAGAACTTTAAGTGATTGACAGCAGTATTCTGAGACAGTTGAGGAAATATGCTTTAGGCAGTTAAGAGAGTCTGCTAAGTTGAAAGAGTGTGTGGGTAATATAGAGGAATGAGAGAACTGGGGGGGGGGGCAATGTGAAACAGATTTATAAATGGGGATATTTCTCTTTGATTGTATATTTGACCTGACCGATGAGGCATGTGTGTGTCTTCGCCTGATTCCCTCTTCACGGATATAGTAAAATTGTCCCTGTTAGATAGTGGATCCAGTTCTTAAACTGACAATGACTAACCAGAGCTTCAGGAGATGCCACTTTCTTCCTAGGCTTTACAATATGTATCTTAATGTATTTATAATTCAGAACTTATAATACACTTAATAAAGTAATTATTATTTGTTGCGGTTTTCCCAAAGGAGATAAAAATAATTCTCCACCCTCGGTTTATAAGTTATTGTTACTAAAAAAAAATCATGTTTTTATTAGTTTTCACAATATTATAAACAAACAAACAAACACATAAGACGAACAAACATAAATCATAGCCTTACTGAAAATTACACTTATTAACTTTGTTAGGTGATTTCCTCGCTTCCCCTTGGTTGAATTTCATTGCATGTCCTTTTAACGGTTTTCCAAATATTTAACTTAGACAGTTAAAGTCTAATGTCTAATGTCATTGTTAGTAAATATAAATGTGCCTTAAGATGAATAGCTTAAAAGCTTTATTACTTTCTGAATCTTTTAGTATTTATTGTCAGTTGGTTTACAACAATAGGCTTTGCCTCTTCCATGAGTCTGAAAGACAATGTCCACTTGAACCTCTCTCTCACACACATACGCAGACATGAATACGTAGCACATGGACAGAGTGTAAGCCCTATAAATGTCTGCATGGTTTCTCATTGCTTGCTGGGATGAAAGTGTGTGTGTGGTGGAGAGAGGCTGGCCTTGGGTCCCACACAGCGGCGTAGCGTGGGTTGTCAGCACCCAGGGCAAGGCAAGTAATTTGCGCCCCTAACCCCTAACCTGCCGCCGCTGCCAGCTTCTTCTTGCTGCTGCCTGGGCTGGGGTATTTACGGTAAGGTAGCCACGGCGGCGGCGGCAGGTCCGTGTCAGGTGATCTGAGGCGAGTTGCCACTGGCGCTGCCGCCCAAACGGCGCCGCTTGCCCGGAGGAGGAGGGCAGAGAGGTGAGGAAAATGCAACATGGCCCAGCAGCTGCAGCAGCAGCAAGAAGAAGCTGTGAGGAGGGGCTGCCTGGCGTGCCCTTCGCGGCCCTGACGCGTGGGGGACCGCGGCGAGCGCTGAGAGCCGCTGCCTGCCGGACGCCTTCAGCCCGGACGCGCGCACAGCTCGTCGGTTCCGCGAGACATGGGGCTCTGCTACAGCCTGCGCCCGAGGCTCTTCGGCGACTCCAGAGGCGGCAAGCTCGCCCCCCCCCCCAGATGTTGCGCCCGGTGCGGCCGGCCCCCCCTGCACCCCCCACGCTACGCCACTGGTCCCACATTCTCACGACTCATTTATTTATCTATTATTCAGAGCATTTGTATCCTGCTCTACAGTCAAAACCAGCTCCCCAAGCCGGTTAAATACAATTAACCCAAGTCCCCGCACACAGGCTTACAATCTAAAAATGCACTCCTAGAGAAAAGATAACCAACCAGACTATGAAGAAAAGCAAGAGAGACAAATTCGGGGAGGAGAAGGAGAAGGAGAAGGAGGAGGAAAAGGAGGAGGAGGAGGAGAAAGGCAACAAGCCTTCTTCAAATGCAGCACTTTAAAAGGCGAGATGACTGCCCTGCGCTGAGCCGCTTTTCCAAAGGCCGGAACATGCCGGCAAGGGGGGTGGGGGGCGATGGACAATATTGCTGCTGCCCGGCTGCCCCCGACCCCAAATGCGGGGGGGGGGCGGAGAGGGGGGCGGGGCCGAGAAGCGCCTCCCTCCTCAGACCCGCGCGTCACGCAAACCAAGCCCGACTCGGCGTGGCGGGGGGCGGGGGGGGGCGCCCCGGAGAAGCCATTCTGGCTCTTCCCTTCTTCTTCTTCCCCGGGCGGGCCCTGCATCCTTCCCCGGAGCGCCCGGCCTGAGGAGGCCGAAGCGGGCCTCCCGGGCTGGTCCGAGGCCGAAGCGGGCGGAAGAGGCGGAGGGCAAGGACCGGGCGGCGGGTTCCTCGCGAGGTGGCGCCGCCGCCGCCTGCCACGACTGGCGGCTGGTCTGCCGGGGAGGCGGAGGAAGAGGCGGAGCCGGCCCAGCGGCCCAGCCAGCCCAGGGCCCAGGCTGCCCGGCCAGGCCTGCTCTGCGGCCGCCCCGGCCGGCTCCGCTGGGCCCCACCCAGCGCGCACAGGCGCCGCCGCCGCCACCGCAGTCCGTGGAGCGGAGAAAGCGCTGCGGCCGCTGCGGCCGCGCTCAGAACCGGCGCCCGGCGGCGGGGCGAGGCGCGGCTGCGGAAGAGCCAGCCGAGGAGCCCCGCGCCGCGCCCGGCGATGCTCCGGGAGGAGGGAGGCGGACGCCCTGTGGCTGGGGCATCGCCTGGCGGCCCGGACAGGAACGTGGCCAGAACCAGCTGCGCCTTTACTTGGGAGTAAGTGGCATTGGACTCCGCCGCGGGCCTTACTCCCAAGTAAAAGATGCCCAGGCTCGGTCGGGAAAGGATGGCAGCGCTTCGGCGGGAGATTGTATTCTAGTAAAAAGACGGAAGAATAGCGGCGGCGGCGGCTTATTGCAAAACCTACGGATTTGTGTGATTCTAATTATTATTAGGGCCACCAAAGTGCATCATATCTAAAGCGTTTGCAACCTGTTAATACCCGTACCTGCAGTTGGTTAGGAGGATGAGAGGAGCTGGACATGCCATGATGCCAATTTTGAGAAGCAAAACTCTTAAAAGTTTGCGACAAGGGATCAAATGACAGATGAAGCAGGTGACAAGGAGCAGTTTCGGTGTTGGAGAAAAATTACTGTGTTTGATTTCTTCAGCAAAACGTTCATTAATTTGTATTCTACTCTAAATGTAATCTCCAGTGTTTTAAAGCAACTTTATTGTACTGAGTCAGACCACTGGTCCATCTAACTGCGTATTGTCTGTGCTGATTGACAGCAGCTCACCAGCGCTTCAGGCAAGAAGTATCTCCCTGACTAACCTGGAGGTGCTGACCCCTTCCCAATTTCTCAGTTTTAGTTCCTTATGTAAGAAATTTTCCAGCTGTGGGAAACATGGGCTTTCTACAACTTTTCTGAATTAAACATATTTGATTCTTTAAGATTTAAGGTAAAAGGGGGGAGAAAGGCAAGAGCTACTTAAGAGATTTTCAGGGTGAGGTCTGTGGACCACTGATGGTTGACAAGCTCCATTTTGCTGGTCCTCAGACAGGTTACAGAACAGTCCAGAATATCTGTACTTAGCCTTGACAGTTCATTCATTTCTTCCCCTCTGATAGCTGGGATCAGAGGGCTAGGGTTGTGTAATCGTGATTATGACCATGGTTGCATTACATAGTTGCATATACTCATTAAAATGTGTTTTGTAGAACAACAAATTAAAAAAAACCCATTATTAAGCCCAAGACCCCCCAGTAATTTTCTAGTGGTTTGCAAAGGGATAAAAGCTGTTGCCTTAAATGTTGGGAAAGGGGAGAGTTTCATAGGTACTGGGGATGGAAAATTCTTTACTTCAACGCGTCAGTATGATTTCACCTGCTATTTAATAGTTTCATTTATTTTGTGAAAAGTTGTGCTAGCTGACAGTTGTTTAAATATACTATAGGCTGAAGCTGTAAACATTCAAACTTGACCATTACTGAACTAAAACACAAGTTATCAAAATAAAGTACAGTACTGAAGTGTACTGGGTTTTTTCCCTAGCAGATCTGCAATTGTTTTCTGTAGTGCATTCATTAATACATCTATAAGATTATATTAATAGCAAATGAAGTTTTTCAGGCTGAGTGTGATAAAAGCAATAGTGATGGGCAAAAATACACTTCTGCTAGCACTGTGATTCTAAGCATGCATATTCATATCAGTTCCAATTAATACACTGAAACTTCAGCAAATTTGCTTAGTGTCACACTACATGGATCAAATTTAAACATAGTTGCAGAAAACCAACCTTTATTTCCTCTGCTTGATATAAAATATTTTTGTAGTTTCTTTATTGCAAGAATAGTGGCCCATAATTAGTAAATAGTAAGATAAGATATAATTACAGTACCTGAAGCTATTGTTATAATAATGATTAGAAAACCTTTTTCATTCCTCTGGTTTATTTGTGGGTCTTTATGTTTTAAACTTAAGTTTTTTGTGGGTTAATTTGTTTCTTTAAAGATCTACAAGATCTGTAAGGATGTCAGACATCTTAGAGAAGCTGGTGACTTTAGTGAAACTGAGGGATTCAAAATTCAGTAGTCCCAACTCAGGGAACTCAAATCCTTTTACATACTTGAGAAATTGTAGCCTAAGGGACTAAAATCTTTTTACATTGAGAAAATGTAGCCTAAGGGGTTCAAACTCTTGCTAAATAACTATTTCACATGTTGTGAAAGATCAGTTTTAAATCATTTTTACAGATAATATAAATACACTTTTTTCTTTAAAATTTCATATAAATGACAATAGATGTGCGTCAAACTAAAATTTTGATATAATCAACCTTTCAAAGCCAATAATTTTTAAATTATTTGTACCCTTTTATTTCCTGTTTTCCTCAAGTATTTTGTTTCAACAAAGCTGACAGTGTACACGTACACAATATTTTCAACAATTGTTAACTTTTTATTAGTAGTGATGAAAAGGTTTTGATTGGCTGTTTCTTGTTTTAAATTTATCACTTCCTAAGCCTTTGGATGTCAGTGTGTTTTGAGCCCCTTTATTCTCCTTGTATTTCTTCCTCATTTGCACACTGGTTGATCTGGGGAAAAGTTCCTTTGAGAAATTTAATTTTTATTGAACCTTCAAAAGTAACTGTGAGCTCTTTAAAAAAAATGAATATGTTGCTTAACATTTGTTGTTTTATTCCATGCAGAGTTTTATGCTGGTCGTTTCCCCTGTTTACTTAAAAGTGAGCAAATCTTTACTTTGTTTTCTTGTTGAGTCATATGCAGTCATAGTCTTGTGGAAGTTTTAAAGAATTTTATTTTTCTTCATTATTTTTGAACTCACACTAAATGCCAACTTGCATGCCATAATTATGATGCTTTTAAATGAGGCAACTAAAAAGTTTTTTAAAAAATGTATATACCTTATTTGATAAATAAATACATCTGAATCCCTGTTTGTATGTGCTTTCCTTTCTCCATCCTACTTTTTAAAGATCTAGTTGTATAGCATTAAATTTTGTAATTAGATTAATAAATTAACTATGTCATTCTTACTCAGAAGTCTCATTGAATTCATTGTTTTGCAAACTTAGCAAAAATCAAAAGATAAACTGCTTCTAATTTGATTAAAATGAGTGTGAAATCTGAACACCTGCTTCCACAGCAAGTGTAGGAGTTGATAGACTTGCTAGTTTTTAAGTGTATTATAATAGAATATTCATAAGTAGCAGATGTATGTTAGCTTTAGTTATATAATGGAATATTTCTACACTGAAATTTCAGTAAAGCTTCAATAAAAAAATCTAGGGGGAGGTTTTACAATTGCTGTTATGTGCTAAAAGCCTTGAAAATCTATTTTAAGCAGCTTTAGCAAACTAAATGTATAGAGAGCTGCATTATTTATACACATGTAAGGATTATTTTTAATGAGTTTAATAAACACACACACTTTTATCTGGAAATCTATTATGTTCCCCCCCCCCCAAGAGTAGACAACAATTTTTACATTCACTTTATTTTTAGTTGTCAACTGTATTTCTCAGAGCCTGGGATTTATTTTATGAAAAATAAAGAAGTTACAATCAAAGCTATTAAAATAGAACTGTATGGGTAGAAAATATTACTTAGAAATTAAAATGGAATGTTAGCTGTATGAACTAACCAGATTTAAAATCATCTACAAAGATATACACACACTAAAATAGCCGTAGTTGTTGTCACATATTTGATGTGAAATGCAAACCCTAATTATTTCATTTTGGTTCACCTACTTTGTTTAAAAATCAGCAATGAACTGCTGCTGTTTTGGCCATAAAATCTTCTTTAATGTTTTGCTCTTACAATGAAGGGGGACTTTGGGATTCCAAACCTGGACTACGTTTCCTTCCAGTAATTTCCCTCCCGCAACACGCAGGCATATCTTCTTCTATCGGCAAGGTTTTTACCATGCTTCTCAAGTAGGTGGGCAGCGGCATGACAACTGCGTCTCATCTCAAACTGGTCGTCTAATAACCCGTCGGGTTAAAAAAATAAATGCGGGCAGAATGACAAGCTACACTTGCGCGTTGCGCGTATGGAAAGTGAAAGGACCGAGGACTCGGAAGGTTGCAGGTGCGAATAGATGCGCTTCTCTTCCAGTTCCTCCCATTTGGCTTGAGCAAAACCGGGTGGAGCCCAAGGCTGCCTCTCTCCCGCCCCCTCCTCAGCCTTTCTGCCCGAGTGAATCGTTGGGGATTCTTTGCTTGGGGTCGGGGACGGGGCTGCACTTGAGGATGCTTTGACACGTGGCCGAGGAAAGCGGGGGGGGAGGCGCAGCCAGCTCGCCCTGGAGGCTGAGTTGCCCCGTCGCCGCCGCCGCTTTCAGCCCGCGGGCAGTGGCGTAGCGTGGGTTGTCAGCACCCGGGGCAAGGCAAGTAATTTGCGCCCCCTAACCCGTGGATTTGCGCCCCCTAACCCTATCCCTAACCCCCAGATGTTGCGCCCGGTGCTGCCGGGCCCCCCCCCGCACCCCCCCCACGCTACGCCACTGCCCGCGGGACTAAGCCCTCCGGGCAGCTAGCTGCCTCGCCGGCCAGAAAGCAGCTTCCCAGCCGGGCTGCTGCAAACCTCTCGCTCCCCAAGTCCTGCTTGCAGGAGCAAACGAAAGCCGAAGGGGAGCCGCCACCCCCCGTCGCTCGCCTGGTCCCTCGGCTAAGGAGGAAAGGGAAAGCCCGGGGAGCCACGTGCGGCTCTCGGCCAGGGAATCCGGTGCGAGGGAAGGAACTTCGCGCAGCCAAGGATCCGCAAAACGGGTGGCAGAAGAAGGGGGGCTACCGAGGGGCAGTACAGTGGTATCTCGGGTTACAGACGCTTCAGGTTACAGACTCCGCTAAGTCAGAAATAGTGCTTCAGGTTAAGAACTTTGCTTCAGGATAAGAACAGAAATCGTGCTCTGGCGGCGCGGCGGCAGCAGGAGGTCCCATTAGCTAAAGTGGTGCTTCAGGTTAAGAACAGTTTCAGGTTAAGTACGGACCTCCGGAACAAATTAAGTACTTAACCCGAGGTACCACTGTATGTGGGACAAGGGCTCCCCTAATGGGCAGCTCATTCCCTCCCCGCGTGCGCACTCCATCAGTGCAGCCGGTGCGTAAAATGCGCGCCTTGCAGCTCCCGGGTATCCAGAGTCCTCCGCTATTGCTTGGTCCTTTCCGCGCCTGCAGTTTGCACCCCAAGATCTGCAGTTCCTCGGGTCTGCGGGGAAGGCCTAGCACTGAAGCCTTCGGAAGCAAGGCCTGGAAAGGCAGAGGGAGCGGCGGCCCCGGGGATTCTGTCCGCTTCTGTTCCAAATGGAGACTCTCGTCCCCCCGTCGCAGCCAGGCCTGTTTTTCGCCGGTTCTGCAGAAATACGGCGCGGCGATAGATGCCCGCGGAACCAGCCCCGCTGAGAAAGGGGAAACGGGAGCTGCTCGGTCTCCAGCCACGCTCATCGCAACGCCGAGCGGTTCCTCCAGTTAAAAGGAGGCCCTTGCAGGCACACCGTCCCACTGAATTTGCGGGAATAATGCATACGTTTATAACGCTCTTCTGACTTCTATGCCATCCTGCCCCAGTGCAAGCAAGCGAAGGGGTGGCGGGTTGGTCCTGCCAACGTGGGCCGGGCAGGAGCAACCTAAGAGGAGTTTGCCAAGTCCTGAATCTTGCCTCTTCCCGCCTGGCAGGGGCAGGCCTGGCCACACAACAGCTCCCTTTTCCCGCCATGGCTGTCAGGAGGGCTGCGGCTGCGCAATCCCAAGCTCTTGCGTGGGATCCAGAGCTGACCTCCTCCTCCCTGCGCGGCCTGCCTCCCCGTCAGCAAGGCCCTGGCGGAGCCGGGGTCGCCCTTTCTGAGGGGGGGGGACGGGGGACGCGGGGACCCCGGAGGGGTCAGCTGCCGCTGTCCGGAGAGGACCTTTGAGGCGGGCGGGCGGGAATTCCCGCCGCTCTACCTCAGGCATAGCGAAATCCCGAAACGGCCCGCCAGCCTCGCGCCCAAAAAAGTTGTGTGGCATCGACTCTATAGCATATTTATTGTGGAAAGATGGAAGAGACTCCTCCTTCCTCTTCGCCGGCCGCGGACACTGATGAGGCACGTCGGCATCCTCCAACCCGAGTCGGAGGCCATTCTCATGAAGGATCTCCCGCCCTCCCGGCCCGTTTTTTCCTCCTCCTCCTCCTTCTTATTATTATTACTGTTATTGCTACTCCTGTCAGTGAGGGAGGCCCTCGCGAGCCCTCTGTCCCGGTCCCGCGCGTGAGGTGCGCGGAGGGAAAGAGCGGCTGAGGAGAAATGTGGAGAAGCGCGTGAGAGGCGCCGCCTGAGGGGAAACGGCGGGAGCTCCGCGGACGCCGGTCAGTTCGGGGCTATTTCGGCGCGTGTCTGCGCCGCCCTCTCAGCCTTTTTTAATGGGGTGGAAAAGAGAGAGAGAGAAGGGCGGGGGGGGGGGGCCTCGCCGGTCGGCGCGAGTGCGCGCGCGAGGTGGCGAGTGACAGAAAAGGGGGGGGGGGACGGGGCTTGGCAGCCGCTCCGTCTGTCTATCCCTCCCTCTGACGGGCGGCGGCGGCGGCGGCGGCGTGAGGATCCGCGCGGGTCCCTCTGAGGGGCTGGAAGGAGCAGCAGCCTCGGGCGCGAGGGGCAGGTGGGTGGGGCCTGAGCGCCACTAAAGCGAGCTGTTCCTCTGTGCCCTCGCCCGGCCCGGGCGGCGGGGCGCTGCCGGCGGCGGCGGCGGCGGCCGCCTCACATCCTGGGGCTCCTTCGCCGCCTCCCCCCCTCCCTCCCTCCCTGCCCCCCCGCCCCCCCGCCTCACTCTCTCCCTCCCTCCCTCCCTTCCCGGCTACTGTACACAGTCGCGCGCCTCTCTCTCTCTCTCTCTCTCTGCCATGTTAGCCGCTCTCTCTCTTTCTGTCTCCTCCACAGATCTCGCGAGAGCGGCTGGCTGCTGCTGCTGCTGCTGGTGGTGGTGGCGGCTGCGGAGGGGGTTGGAGCGGCGGCGGCGGCGGCGGCGGCAGCAGGAGCAGTAGCGGCGGCGGGAGGCGGAGGAGGCGGCGGCGGCGGAGGAGGCGGCGGCCGGGGGGCGCAGGCGGGCTTCGGGAGGCCCGGCGGCAGCATCATGGCGGACAGAGACAGCGGCAGCGAGCAGGGTGGCGGCGGCGGCGGCGGCGGCGGGGCTCCGGGCCCGGGCGGCGGTGGCGGTGGCGGGCCCGGCGGCGGCGGCGTGGGCCTTCAGCACGAGACGCAGGAGCTGGCCTCCAAGCGGGTGGACATCCAGAACAAGCGCTTCTACCTGGACGTGAAGCAGAACGCCAAGGGCCGCTTCCTGAAGATCGCGGAGGTGGGCGCCGGGGGCAGCAAGAGCCGCCTGACGCTCTCCATGTCGGTGGCCGTGGAGTTCCGCGACTACCTGGGCGACTTCATCGAGCACTACGCGCAGCTGGGCCCCAGCCAGCCGCCGGAGCTGGCGCAGGCCGCGGACGAGCCGCGGAGGGCCCTCAAGAGCGAGTTCCTGGTGCGCGAGAACCGCAAGTACTACATGGATCTGAAGGAGAACCAGCGCGGGCGGTTCCTGCGCATCCGGCAGACGGTCAACCGCGGGCCGGGCCTGGGCTCCACGCAGGGGCAGACCATCGCGCTGCCGGCGCAGGGGCTGATCGAGTTCCGCGACGCCCTGGCCAAGCTGATCGACGACTACGGCGTGGAGGAGGAGCCGGCCGAGCTGCCCGAGGGCACCTCCTTGACGGTGGACAACAAGCGCTTCTTCTTCGACGTGGGCTCCAACAAGTACGGCGTCTTCATGCGGGTGAGCGAGGTCAAGCCCACCTACCGCAACTCCATCACCGTCCCCTACAAGGTGTGGGCCAAGTTCGGGCACACCTTCTGCAAGTACTCGGACGAGATGAAGAAGATCCAGGAGAAGCAGAGGGACAAGCGGGCGGCCGCCGCAGCCGCCTCCGCCTCCGCCACCGCCGCGGCCTCCTCGCCCTCCTCCGGGGGAGCCGAGCAGCCGCCCGAGGCCGAGGGGGGCAGCAGCAGCAGCAGCCTCGCCGCCGCCGCCGCCGGCCCGCCGGGAGCCTTGCTGCAGGCCGAGGAGCCGGAGGAGGATTGATCTCCATCCCTCCTTGCCTCCTTCCTCCTTCTCCTCCTCCTCCTCCTCCTCCCCACTGCCTTCCTCCTCCTCCCCACTTGGCTGCCTCCTCCCTGCCCTGCTGCACAGAGACACTCGTAATAATAATAATAATAATGACGACGACAACAACAAACAACAACATCGCCACACAGAGAGAGAGATACCTTATACTGTAAGCGAGCGAGAGAGAGAAAACCGACATCCACACACTGAAAATAATACATGCAGTTAAATATACCTGTTGTTCTAACTCCAAGGGGAGCACCACCGACCACCCACCCACCACCAAAACTGACAGCCGAGCAAGCAACTTCTTTCTCTCCACCCCATCGCTGGATTGTTCCTTCCACTCTTGCCCATCGTATAAAACAGTAAGCAGCTGCTAAAAACAAAACAAAAAAAAACAAAACAAAAAAACAAAAAAATTACAAAAAAAGTAATAACATTATATATGATGAACTGTGTTTCCTACTTGATTAAAAATATAAAGAACTGAGTGTTTATTTCCCTAATTAACCAAGAACTTTTGTACACGTTTAAGCTATTATTATTATTATTAAAAAAAAAGTGTTTGCAAAAATGGTCAAGATTAAAATATTGCTGAATTATATTAAAAAGAGAAAATGTCCTTTTCATGTTGAGCTAACATTTGACTTTAGCACAAAAAGAGATATTTTAGAACACGTAAAATAATATTTTTAGTTTTTCTCATTTTGTTACCAAATTTCAAAACCTTACATGAAGGTTATTATAGTATATTTGACACCCTATATACCTGTGATTAGAGATGTGTATATATATATGAGGGCTAGGCATGCTGTGTGTCTGAGCTTTGTCTAAATGTTATGCAGAAGTCTGTAGAGTTAAAAGGTACGTAGGTTTAATTCATGCAAGGTAAACAATAAGTGCTCTCTTTTATACAATATGCATTGCATCTGGACCTTAAACATATAAAATGGTCAGTGAAACTTCTGTGAACATGAAGAAAAATTATTAAAAAGGCATTTAAATGAAATTTGCTAACTTGTGATTTTTATGGTTTGAACCAAAGTTATTCAAATAGTTAAAAAGAGAAAGAGAGAGAGAGAGAGAGAGATGATCTCCCATATTTTTCTGCACCTATTTGGTTTACAACTAAGTAGGTATATTGTCCTTATTGTGTATATGAGATGTACTTGTATTGTTCATAATATATTTTTTTTATGATGTGTACTTAAAGTACTTCACGTGCAGCAATTTCCAGTAAACCTGTTTTTGAATAACAGGCGGTGAAGGTTTTTTGTTTCTTTTCCTGTGTGTGGCCACTAGCACTATCCCTTTAACTTGTTTAAGTCTGAATTGAAACTCCTGTTTTGTGCTAGTGCTATCTAATTTATATAGGCCTGTCATGGAAGTCAATGCAACATGATTATAGAGTAATCCTACTGAGCCATGGATTTTGAATTTCCTTTAAAAGTGAAAGCCAAGTTGGTGTGCTGTAAAAGAAATTTTAATGTAGCTGTGGTGCTAGTTATTACTGGCTACATACTTTATACATGTAGTAAGGATGCCCTGCCCCTCCCCCAACTGTGCAAGTTCCCCAACCCTTCAGTTAAAAGTATGTACTTTGTGTGATTATATCAGAACTGTAGGGTATGAAAACAGTCTGTCAGAACACTAATCTGTCAAGTAGTGTTCTCCAAATTGCAATTGTTTGTAGTAATATACTTTTACAGGTTTTTCTTTTAAAATGTTTGTGTGCTTTTAATTGACTAACTTCTTGCTGCTGTATAGTAAAATATTAATATATTTTTATCATTAAACTGCTGCATGACTATCATCATTGCAAGTGAAAAGAATATGTTATAAATGATGCCTTAAAACAGTAGGAAAAATAGTTGGAATTCTGTAGAAACAGTCAACAATATAAGAATCTGTGTGATTCTTGAGATCTGGAGTGTATTCATTTTCTTAACACCCTGACAAATTTAACAATTTAGATTTAACTGCTGTATGTTGAAGATGCTACCAGTAGGAAAGAGACTTTCTAAGCTTCTCATTGATTGTAAGAGGTTGGGCCTAGGAAAGACAAAGAGATTGTTCAAAGGAAATGTATTTTCTGTTTTCATTAAAGTATAATTCTCTTTTTGGAGATTCCTTTTTGTTTCCGTTGTATCATCCATTTCCAGTTTAACAATTTTGCTACTGGTGTCCATTGAGCACCAAATGTGCAATAATGTTATAGTGGTTAGAAATTGTTGTTTTGAGAATCACTGGAATTTATACCATTACTTTCTAAGGTGCACTTTTCCATATAGCAAAAATAAGCTTCCATGGTGCGTAATGTGATAACTGAAATGGTTTTTGACTGCATGTAAACATTGACTGGTAAGCCTTCTTTGTTTTAATTGGAGAGTTTGAGCAGTTTAATACTGCATTTGTATGGTGAAATAATTGCATTCTCCATGCTACAGGTAGTTAGGAAAGTTTTAAATTGCTTAGATTCTGCTATTTGGTTGTCTCGGTTCTACTATTCATTATAGTTTTAAAAGTTGCAATACTGCAGATTGGCAGATTTTTTTATTTTTTTAGCAATAACTTGTGTAGGTCGGTGTACAGCAAAGTGTCTTTATTCCCTTTGAATTAATATTAACTTTGTTAAAGAGCAAAATCCTTATTCAGTTTTTGGCTGGACATAAACAATTGTCTTCAGAAGAGCTGAAAGTGTTTTGTCTCATGATATGAAACTATATTCCATTTTATCCCACTATTGTCTCTGATAAAGGGTTAGTTTTGCAGGTTCATAGAACAAAACAAGCACCTCTTTAACTAAGAGGCTAAAGTGGAATGCGCATACATATTACAAACAGTGACTCTCTCAAATCACTTTTTACTCTCTGAAAACCTATTGTCTGATTCCAGCCAACATGTAGATTGGTTTAGTCATTGGAATCAATAGAATCAGCATTTTGCCTATTTCCTTTTTCTGAGAATCAAAATGCATGAAAAGGAACTCTACTTGACCCACACATTTGAGAATCTTACCATTGATCTGAGTAGGTCAAGCTGATGTGTGGGTTATGCAGTTGTCCTGGTATGGTCTGCTAATTACCACAGTTTCAGCAGCATTCTGCGTCCTAAGTCTCAACGTTGTGATTTACATGCACACTGTAGATATTGTGCATTGACTTGATTAATAGTCATAATATGTTATGTTGACTATAAATGACCTTGTTTTGGGTTTCACTTTATCCAGTTGAGGTGCTCAGTTCTTTACCATGGTTGTGCAGCTCACTGTTTACAATGAGCAACAGTGAAAAGACCTTGTCTTAAGGTCAGGGGGTTAAAAAAAGAGAGAGAGGTATATTTGACCATATTTGGTATTCCAAAAAACAGTATGCTCAAATGTGCCAAGCAATCCACCTTTGGAAAACATGCCTTATTTTCCTTAATGTTTTCAGTGTCTTGTAGGAAAGATCCAAGCTCATAATGCTACTTTATATGAAGTGCAAGAAAACTTGAAATCTACTGCAATACAAACATAGTCTGTTTTTGTTTTCCTTTCTAAGCTAAAGCGACACTGTCAAGTAACTTAACATTTAAAACATGACCTCCCTTTCAGGTGATTACAGCATGGCAAATAATGTCCTTACTTTGAGTCCACATGTTTTTTTTTTTTAATTGCTCTGTCTGAGAAATTAAATAAACACATTAAAAATTAGACACTGTTGATTCATGCCTCTTTATTGTTTTATGCTGTAAAATGCAGTTTTCAGCCAGAGGGGGAGCTAAAGTAATAAAAATAAAATAATTGAATAGGGAAGAAATTATAGAATTTGACTACCAGAAGGAATGAGCAGGGAATCCAGCATTTACTAAACAAATGATTGAGGGTTGAGGTAAGAATATTTTCAAGTTCAAAGGCAAGCCTTGCATACTGGTGGTGGGAAACTTGTGAAAATGTAAACATTTAACTGAAAAATACTTGACAGTGTCACTTTTTAAAGTATTCTTGCAGGAGTTGCAGCTTGCGCCATGTAGGTCTCTTTGAGAAGTACTACAAAACAGAACCACCTTCTCAGAACTTTGTGAAATGTAATAGATCTGTTTACTGTACAAAGAACTACCATATCAAGAAGCAAAGAAAGGTTAGAGGTGCCTGTCGTAGGCCAGTAACTTCTTTTGAAAACAATTACATATTTGGCTTTCAAAACAGCACTGAAATCACTTCTTTGATCAGCCATGTCCCTTTTAAGCTGTGCATTCGGTTGTATAGTGTAGTTGGCTAACAAACAAATGGGATTTGTATGCACTACTATATATATTCACTAATAGTGTACAATACACACTCACACAGAGAGAGAGAGAGACTAAAAGTATATAATATATATATGCACTACTGAATGTATATATTATTATGGCTGGTAGTTTGCTATTTACATTTTGTTAAAAAGGCACTAACAAATCCTACTTATTCTGCATGGAAAAATATACACCCTACTTCTGATAGGTTGGAAATAATAAATAATTCAAACAATGGTCGGAATACTCACAATGGGGTCACAGTATTTTATAATTGTTTTCCATTAAAATACTATTTTTGGCAGTTTTTATTTAATTTGTTAAATAGTTTTTTACTTTGTACTGGCATGCCTAAATAGGTAGATCTTTTTGAAGCCAACTGGTCAGTACATTTGTAATAATAATAAAAAGGCAATGGATCTGTTTTGCTTGTACTCACTTTTCATTTATTGCATGTACTAATGCCCAAGGCTTTATATGTGCCCTGAGAAACTGCAGCCATTGAAATGACAGAACAGGAGATAAATGAGAAATATTAACTGTACATATTGAAATGCTTTTAATGTCCAAGTTGCTTTGTTAATATTCAGTGGCCTGTTTGTGACATCCATTCCAGACATCCAAACAGTTGTTTGAAGCATTGGGAATATGTGTCCCATGTGCTCCTACCTATCATGTGCCAGTTTCTCTATTTCCAGGTTTCCTTTAGTTAGAGATTCTATGTAATCTTATTCAAAAGGCTAAATAATTATGTTCATAGTACGGGTTGTATGCCTGCTTAAAAGCCTTGTTTGAAGATTATCATAAACCATAGCCTGATTTAGAAGCGCTAGCAAACTGTGGCTAGAAGAAACCTGGAAATGGAGAAAGGAATTGGTATGTGGTAAGATGAGGAACAGGTGAGCACATTCCTGATTCTCCAAACCTTTTCTCTATGCTATAGAGGCCTTCCTGAATTGGGCAAGTAGCAATGAATTGGAGTCCCAATTTTTATTGCTGACCATTTTTTTCTTCAAAGCTTTTTCTAGGCTGTTATTCTGTGCACACTAGCCTAGGAGTAAGACGCACTGAACATAGTGGGGTTTGTTTCCAAGTAAGCACACATAGGATTGCAGTGTTAAACACAGATTTGATTCTTTATTTTTAATCAAGATTTAACCATCACTTAAGAATTCTTGATCAAAGACAACACTTGTCAAAGTGTTGATTTTCATGTTGTGAATTACTTAGCAACAGGCATTGTGTTCAGAGGAGCGATTCATGTCTATCCGGCTTAAAATTATGAAGGCTGAAAGTGAAAAATTCTGGCATTGATATATACAATGTGTAAAATATGCTTCATATGAGTAAAAGAATGTGCTTGGCCCATGCATACCTTGATTTCAAACTTAAAACAGTTTGATTGGAGAATCCAGAGGGCTATTGGTTTAGAGGTCTGCCCAGATGTTGGGCAATGGGGACTTCGGCTTTTCTTCCCCGTGAACTGCAGACCCTGAGACCCATTCCAAGGCACAAATTACTCTGAAACTCATGCCAGTTTCTAAAGATGTTCACCATGTAGCACAGAGAGCTGCTGTTCAATAAAGTTGAGCATTCCTGTAGCCATTTAGACCTAGTTATGTGGTTTAGATGCTGATCTTTGCCATGAGCTTCATTGAAAGGACTGCAAGCTTTGTATATTACAAATTCTACCTTCTTGCTTTTACAAAGTTCATCAGTCATTTTAGCTGCCTGCAACCTTGGCCTCTTAAACAAGAATTTGTCTTCTACAAATTTTAAAGCTTGTTTTAATGTTAGCATCTCTTACCTGGTCATTCTTCTAAAGTGTTGAAGAGGCAGTATAAAGGTGACCTCTGAATAATTCCTTTAAAAATAAATGCAGATGTATTGCAAACCCTTTGAAGGTCTTGCAAACCCTTTGAAGAGTTTTTAAAATGGCCCCCCAAGAATCCAGTGTTGTTCATAAAGTTTCTAGTACTTTTCAGTATGTGCTCTTCTACAATACAAAGTTTTATCCCATTTTGCAAAGACTGAAACTAATATTTGCTGTAAGGGGGTGCGGCTGATTCTTGCCCTTTAGGTGCAGCGCTAAACCATATGTAGATTACCTGACTACGGGTAACAGACAGAATCTGTTCATTTCAGTTTTTGAAGACGAATGCATTTTGTTGTGTTTTTGACTCAATAAACTGCCCTGTTAGTTTTGCAAAACATTGAGGCTTTTTAGTGTAACTATGTTCCTTGGGTAGTATTTAGCAAAGTTTTGCTCAGGATAGACCCATTGTAATTCATGAACATGTCTATGGCAGGCCCACTAATTTCAGTGGGTCTACTCCCGAGTTAAACTTAGTTGAATCTCCCCCTTTATTTTGCATTGTGAAAACAAGTCTAAAGGAGTTTAAGTGTGGCTTGAGTAGTGGCCACAGAAATGTGTGTCCCTTCCCAGTTTGCTCCTTCCCAGTGTATCTTCTGTTATCAAAAGATAAAGGTAAAGGTACCCCTGCCCGTACGGGCCAGTCTTGACAGACTCTGGGGTTGTGCGCCCATCTCACTTAAGAGGCCAGGGGCCAGCGCTGTCCGGAGACACTTCCGGGTCACGTGGCCAGCGTGACATCGCTGCTCTGGCGAGCCAGAGCCGCACACGGAAACGCCGTTTACCTTCCCGCTGGTAAGCGGTCCCTATTTATCTACTTGCACCCGGAGGTGCTTTCGAACTGCTAGGTTGGCAGGCGCTGGGACCGAGCAGCGGGAGCGCACCCCGCCGCAGGGATTCGAACCGCCGACCTTTCGATCGGCAAGTCCTAGGCGCTGAGGCTTTAACCCACAGCGCCACCTGCGTCCCTACTATCAAAAGATAGGTAGGATCAAATATTTTGGTAACGTGTACCACATATGCCATATCTCATACGGCTTTTCATTTCTCCACATATAACAACTGTAGTGGTTAGCTTTGATGCTAATTTTAAACACATTGAATGTGGAGCTGCCCTTGACGATGGCATGGAAGCTGCAGCTTGTGCAAAGTGCTGTTGTTTAGCCCTTGGTGAATATTTGGAAGATGGGTACATGTTATACTAGTCCTGCGACAATTGTACTGATTATGGTTGCTTCCAGACCCACGGAAAAGTGCTGGTGCTTTATTTTTCATAGGCCTTCTCATCCGGCAACCCAAGTATCTTCAGACTTCCTTGGCCTGTAGAGAGACTATCACACTGTCTTTGCTCAGGAAATCAGTCTCTGCCCTGTGCAAATGCCAGGCTCTTTGCTAGAGTTGCCCGTGTTTAGATCTTCTAGATCAGGGGTTGTCAACCTGGTCCCTACCGCCCACTAGTGGGTGTTTCAGGATTCTAGGTGGGCGGTAGGGGGTTCTACGGCAGAAGCTTCCATTGAGCACTGGTGGGAGGTAAGGAAAGTTTACCATCAAGAAAGATGCATTAGTGGGCAGTAGGTATAAAAGGTTGACTTCCCCTGCTCTAGAGGGTGTTTATCCTTTCAGAAAAAGTTGGAACTTTGTTTCAGTTTTTATTTGGCAAAACTGACTGAGTTTCTTTGCTAATTAAAAAAAAAAACCAGCTGCTCTGTTTAACTTCTTTTAAAGATAAAGTTTGCTTATATATTACTGAATGCTGGAAAAGCAGCATATAAATGCTTTAAATAAATAGTTTTGCCGTTGAAATGTTGCTTTATTAGTTTGGCATATATTTTTTTTTTCATTAGAAGTTGCTGTTTAACATTCACGCTAGAAGCACACGTTTTTTCCATTAAGTTCCTCCCACAAAACAGCCTCCTTTGAGAGATAAACTTTATAACAATGGCATTTATAATTTTGTTTAAGTAGATGAAAAGTTGCAATTTTTCTAACAACCCAAAGGGTTTTTTGTAACAAACATCCTTAATGGCATCTGTTTCTGTGAGCTTGTGTGTTGGTACCATATTTAATTTGAATATGAATAATTAGCTTGTTGAGGGAGGGTATAAAGTAACTTCAAGCATATATGCAAATCGCTCTTTTGTCAGACTTGGAAATAGCAGAAGGAAGCATCAAGTGAAAGTATAATTTTATGTGTATCCCTGTTAACTGAACTATATAGAGTTCAGATGGATCAATGGCCTTGCTTAGACTATCGTGGGCCTTTATAAATAACTGCTATATAACTAAAGCTGATTTAGTCTTATTGTAACTACTGTAATGATTTGGAACAAATGTTTCAAGAAAAATAGTCAACCTAACCTGGGTTGTAGATTGGGTTGTAATTTGGCTATCTTGAATTTCAGACGTTCATATTTTTAGGCTCAGGTCATGAGGATATTCAAATCTGAGTTTTGTTTTCATAGTTCTAGGCTCCTTAAGAAACCAATAACTCTGCCCAATTTTCACCCAAAAATCCACTTTGCGGATTAGTAAGTCAGGCAAACAACCATTGATTTCCCTATAGAGGTGGCTTGAGATTCTTGGAGCTTCTTGTATTTGCTGGACACCAGAGGTACTGAATGCAGAGGATATTTATACTGGTGAACTTACTCAAGGATTTGCCTTCGATTGACCAACGCTGTCCATTCTAAAATAGTGTGCTGAATGCAAATCAAATTATGCTTCTTCCTATATACATAAAAATGTAAGGCTGCCATTGTATGGCCCTCATTGGAGGGTTGCAGTGCCACGTCACAGTCCTGGATTTGAAGGAGCAAAAGGGAAGGCATGTTGCACAACACCAGTGGCCACAGCATGGGAGTAAGAATGGAGAGGCACTGACAAGGGGAAAGTATGAGTAAAGCAGGGATGGAGGAAACAGTGGCAGAAGCTTGTGTGAAGTCCCTTTCATGCAATGCAATATCTGAGGGCTCTGCATCACTGAAGGGAAAACTAAGGTGGGGGGGGGGGACAGCCAGGGCTTGGCAGGGGTGATACTGGTGAGGCTGAGAGTGGCAGTTTACAACAAGGTCTGAGTACAGTGAGAAGGGAGTTTGGAAAGGCTCTGTTATGTTAACTTTTGGTGTTAGCGCCTGTGTTGTACCTATCTCTACTCTTTCTCCTTGTTAAACTTTTTATTTAAAACAGCAACAGCAACCCCTCAGTCTCCCTCCTCCCCTGCTTTATTCAAACCTCTGCTTGTTCTTTGAGTACAGGGAGAAAGAAAACAAGGGCTGTTTTAAAATTCTCCCTTTTCCAGTCCTGAACTGCCTCATGTGAGAGAGATAAAGGATGTGGAGCCCTCAAACATTCCATGGTACCTTCCCACCATTGTATTTCACCTCCTGGTACACTGTGCTGTCTTCAGGCTGAAGTACCAGAGTCTATGTAGTACTTCAGAAGATATTTTATTAGCAAGCAAACACATATGCAGGCGACTCCTCGCTTACACAGGGGTTATGTTCTGGGCTCCTGCACAGATAAGTGAAATTGTGTAAAGTGGGGAGCACTCTCTAAACCCCCTCTCTGCCGCTCTCCAATCCATACCAAAAATACCGTATCCAAAAATATTGACATCTAGAATTGAAGCTCTGGGGCCAGCAGGACGCTAGAGGATTGTGGGAAAGCAAAGGAGGCTTTGCTCCCCTACACAAAGCCCTGCTGCACCTCCAGTCTCTTCAGTGTGTCCTCCGTCCCCACTGACACTCTCTTTGGGTCTACTTGCAAGCCATGAGGACTCTCCAGCTCTCTCCCGCCATTACTGGTTTTGAATTGAATTATCTAATCATTTCCTGGCACCACACATATGTGCAGTTGAGCACAAGTAGAACAAGTGTGAGTGGGGAGTCGCCTGTATGTACAACATCCATCAGCCGAACTTAACATGCTCTAACTGAATAAGCTAACTGACAGCCTTGCTCTTAGGATTCTATTCATCTTACAGGATCATTTATCAGCATGAGGTGGGCAGGCAAAGGAAGCTGCAGAATTGGGAGAGAGGAGGAGGCATGAATGTGAAAAAGGTCTGTGTGCAAGAGAGAACTGAAAAAAGATGAGGGTGAAAGTGTTGTGTATGTGCAAAGGGAGCAGGAGAGCACAACTGGAGAGGTGGCGGCATGTCAGACTAACATTGGGGGCAGGATCAATGTTAGGGGGAGCAGAACTGAGCTATCTGCGACACAATAGATGGAAATGGGTGTTCTTTGTGTGCAAGGGAGTGTTGAGAAAAGTAAGGAGGGTGGAAGAAAAAAGGGAGTGAAGGTAAAAATGGAATGGGCTTGAAGAAGAAAGGGAGATGAAAGGGTCTGGGGAATAGGAGGGGTTTGGTAGCTTCATAGTTGGGTAGAATGTGCAAAGGGTACTGCATAGTTGCCATGTGTGAGAGGAGGAAGATGCAGGAGGTGGCCTTGAGGGTGGTTTGTGTGCAAGGGGGGGGGGTTACACAAAAGGAGGGGCAGTGTAGAGGTGAAGCTGAAAACAGGTGCATTGTAGGACTGCGGAACAAGAGAAGTGCTTTCAGAAATGGGCTTGGGAAGGCAAAAGTGAACTTAGTTGCATGGCGTGGGAGGGGAAAGCTTTTAGAGGTTTATGGGGGAATGGCCATGCAGAGAGAGCAGGGGCACAGACCCTAAATAATTTTGTCAGTAGGTATTAATATGTTAGTTTAGCCTAGGCTTGATAGCTTTATGCAACTCTTCTTAAAAGGAGTTTTGTTTTCTTGTCAGTTGCTGCTTTAGGGGCGATATTTCCAAGTTTACAAACTGCAAAAGTCCTACAATCTCTGGTCATAAAAGCTTCAAACTGAATTGCATAGGAACTTGTAGAATACAGTGGTACCTTGGGTTAAGTACTTAATTCGTTCCGGAGGTCCGTTCTTAACCTAAAACTGTTCTTAACCTGAAGCACCACTTTAGCTAATGGGGCCTCCTGCTGCTGCTGCACCGCCGGAGCAAGATTTCTGTTCTTATCCTGAAGCAAAGTTCTTAACCTGAAGCACTATTTCTGGGTTAGCGGAGTCTGTAACCTGAAGCGTATATAACCCGAGGTGCCACTGTAGTTGGATATTTCAGTTTGTGTGTGTTACTTAGCATATCACGTCTGTAGACTGCAAGACTCTGGGCAAAGTCTGCTTTTGCTGTTATACAATTTCTGATGATATTATATAGTGCTTAGATTGATGAGCTTTAGCAATACAAAGTATGAAAATTCTGTTCTTTAAAGAATTGAGAAAATTTGTATATCACTACAAAATCAAGGAGTAGCTACCTCTTTGAGAAAAAATTAGTCAAGAATGGTGGAGTAAGAGCAGTTTTTTGCTTGGTTTTTAAATGCTTTGAGGTTCAGGAATCCCATATTTTTCTGACCATTTCTATGCCCACCAAAAACATGGTTTAAATTTCCCTCCTTTTGGAATCTTAGATTATGTAAAAAATTTCAAGAATATTGCAGCAGGTTCCTCTTCTGTGGTTTGGTGAATTACAAGGTTCCAAAACATATATTTCTTAAATGTCAGGTTTTGAATGAAACAATTATTCATAGGTGTGTTTCACTGATAATATAATTTTTATAGTCTCATCCTATGTTTTTTGGAAGTAAGCCCCACCCCACTGAGCTTTATGAAAATAACTTCCTATTTTTCCTAGTAATGGTGCTAAGAAGCAGTGAAATTTTTGAATACTAGATCCCAGGTATTTAAGAGGAGGAAGTTATTGTGCCAATTCAAAAGTCCAATTGTGCATGGAAGTTTAGATGAACAGCAAGAATGCAGCCCCCCCCCCCCTGTTTATGCACATTCAGTATGTGTGTGGCTGCGCATACGTGCATTGTGCCAAATGGCAAAAAATGCTCCTAAAAGAGTCGAGAAAGGTGTGAAAACTGTACCTATCAGTCCCACAAACCCTTGCACCGACTGTTGAGACCTGTGCAGAGTTGGAGTTTGAGCAAGGAGGTTTGGAGGGAGCAGTTGTGGTGGAGTTTGACGGAATTTAACGTCTGGTAAGTGCTGCTGCTTTTTTAAGGTGTTTTCAAGGATTTCCAGAGGTTTAGAGGTTTCTTCAGGCTTTGCCAATGGTGTTTCAAATATACACAGTTTCACATATATGCATGGTGCCTCGGAACATAACGTCCATAAATGGGGGGTTGCCCATACTACTAATGTTTCTGTAAGTGTCCATCATCTTGTATCTGGAGGTATATGGAATCAGAACTTAAAAGGCAGACTTTTCCTGTCCAAGTACAGTATATTCATTACTTTAACTTGCGAGGCTGGCAAAAGAAGAGAATCTAGAAGAGAAAATGCTCAGAGAAGGGAAAATGTGCTTTAATGGGAAGCTGATGAGCTTCCTTGAAAAGAAAAGAAAATGTTTGGGATGGCGGCTTGCATTGCTTTTAAAAGCAAACAATAAGATACATGCAAATTCCACTATAAATGCTATGAAGATGCTAACAAGTAGTTCAAAGATAAGCCATTATTTCCGAGGAAATAAAACTTCACCATAGACATGGCCTTTGAAGGATGTGGGACAGAGCAGGCCTTTTTAGACATCCATGTACAGTGGTGCCCCGCAAGACGAACGCCTCGCAAGACGGAAAACCCGCTAGACGAAAGGGTTTTCCATTTTGGAGGCGCTTCGCAAAACGAATTTCCCTATGGGCTTGCTTCGCAAGACGAAATGTCTTGCGAGTTTTTCCGACTCCCCCCCCCCTTTTTCTAAGCTGCTAAGCCACTTATCAGCTGATCCGCTAAGCTGATAAGCCGCTAAAAGCTGCTAAAAGCCGCAAAGCTGCTAATAGCGCTAATCCGCTAAGCCGTCAACGGGCTTGCTTCGCAAGACGAAAAAACCGCTAGACGAAGAGAATCGCGGAACGGATTCTTTTCGTCTTGCGAGGCACCACTGTATATAGTAGGAAAAGAAGCTGCCAGCACCTTCTTGGCCTTCCATTAGTGCTAAGATCATATGGATTCCTCTGACTTCCTTTCAGTTGGATCAATTTGGAAATGAGACTACATTTATTCTAATTTCTGGTGACAAATCAGGATGTCCATCAATTGTGTTGATATTCTTGGTTACATGGTAGGCTGTGTAGTTTCTATAGTAGGGAAATATCAAGGCTGTTTTGACCAAGTTTGTAACAGCTTGCTTTTGAGTGGGGCTAATTTACTACTCATGGCATTGTGCACAAGAAACAACTGTTTAAGTCAGTATGCAAAAAAGAATGAGCATGGTGCACTTGTCAGATTACTAGTGTATATGTTTGGTGTTGTTTTCTTTTTTAACCAAGATTAGTGTCATGAAACTACCAGCTGGCATTACAGAGCTAAATCAGGTGGTACTCAAATCCTTGCACTGAGGCAGAATCCAGAGTACTCCAGACACAGTTATGAACTGAGAACGGGACTGTGGAAGTGAGGACTTGTATTGTGCCCATAGATCTCTGGTGTGAGGGGATAACTTTTGTAGTTTAAGGTTAATTAACTTTCTGACACTCTGATCCCAAATGCTGGCATTGCCACGACTTGTTTTTGGCACGCAATTGAAAGAAGGCTAAGGTTTTTATATATTATAAGCGTCTGCCTCTGGTGCTGCAGAAACATCTTGGCAATGTCTGTATAATACCCTGGGTTGCAGAAGTTGTGATGTAGTCCCACAGTCAGTATGGCAGAGGTAAGGTTTATGTTTTTAACATAGCAGTTTGAACCATCGTGTAGCTCACGGTGTAGGCATTTATCAGGACCAGGCAGAATAACTTTTGGTTCTTCTTTTTGGAAATGTGCCATTACCAGCCAGCTTCAGTCTCCTGCCAACAGCACCCAGGAGCTCTGCCTTGGGGGGGGGGGGCAAATCTTAGGAAATGATTACTTGGGTTGGGGGCAGGGCTGCACACAAGCTTAATGGGAGCTTCATGCCAACTCTCCTCAAGTCATGAGACAATAAGCACAATGGGTGATGGCTTTTGCAGTATGAAAACAAAAAGTAAAGTAAATAGAGTTTGGAGACAGATGCTTCAAACTGCTGGCTCATGCCTTAAAGAAGAAAAAGCCCAGAAGCTTAGTAACAGGCATTAGGGAAAAGTGTGTTGTGAAGCTAAGACAGAGGAGGTATCAAATTCTGTGCTGCCCTCTACTCCTTGGACAATGCTTAGGTGCATAAATACATAGATGCATAAATCCATAAATGCTTATTTGTTGAGGGTACACCTCAGAGTTCTGTCAGGTGAGCACAGAAAGTTCTTGAACCAGCCTATAACAGAAATGGAAGTCAATGAAGATGTAAAATGATGAAAGAACAGAAATTGCCTGGGTTTGAATGGTTTCAGTGGGGGGCTTCTATGAGACCTTCTGAGCTGAGCTGACCTCATGGCTGACCAAGCTGCTCAGTAAGATTCTTGAGTGGGCTACCATACCAGACATGGGTAAGCAATCTAAAATTGTGGTTCTCTTGAAGCCTAGTCAGTGGCCCTTGTGGCCTTTTACCATCCCATAGCACTGATAAACCAAGATGACAAATTGCTATCAGCAGTGATGGTCCTCAGACTGAATGTTTTCATCAGTGACTATATTTCCCCTGATGAAACTTGTTTTATCCCTAGGTAGAATATAGCAGTCTCCATCAGAATGGTGCTGAATGTGGTTATATAGAATCCCAGCAGTACTGTTCTCAGTGAATATCATTAAGGTATTAGATCGTATTGAATGGACAAGGGGGTTTGGCGATAAATGTATCTGTTCAATCCAACAGCTCTATTCAATCACAACAGCAACAATTCAAATGAATGGGCCTGTCTTCCCTGGTGTAAATCCCCATAGGGCACTAAGCAGGGGTACCCCCCTGTCACCCCTATTGTTTGCCTTGTTGACTGAAGTTTAGCCAAATCAGCAAAGGTGCCTGTGACAAAGGAGTTTTAGTGTTGGTGAAATTAATTGGTTACAACAATTGAAGCAAATAGTTCACATTTTTAGAGGGTCAAAGGTTGTCCCATGGGTACCCTTACCCTTTCCTGATTTGCTTTGTGCAGCATGGGGAACCCATTCCTGAATGTATACTAAAGGTTTGGAAGCACTGGGCCGGGTTTCTGCCCCCCACCCAGCCATCCCCTATTATCATTTTCCTACTTCATCCTGCATTCTGGAATAGGGATAAAGAGATGCATTATAGAGGATGGGAAGCCAGGGGTCTGTTTTGAGTTCAGGATATCATATAGATTTTGAGTAAAATCTCAGAAATATAATCTCTGATCTGATGCCGGCTCTTCTGTCAATAGATAGTGCAGAATTTATTTAATAGTACATAAGGCTCTGGTGTCTGCCCTTATGGAAATAGTGAAACACTGGAAGGCAGCAGCAGGGTTCATTGTGGCTGGACAGGATCTGGGAATGGTTTGCGCTCTCTCTCTCTCTTTCTCCTCCCTCCCTCCCTCCCTCCTAACTTAGATGAGTGTGCTGTAGTTTTCTATGTTTTCCTCCATGCAAATTAGATTTGCTGTAGTGTTTCTCTAAGGAAGACAATTATCCATGTCTTGCCAACTACTGTCAGGGCTGTAGATCTTCAACAAAGCAATAACTTGCCAGTGAAGTTAACTCATTATTCGAGGAAAGAAGCACAGCTCGGGCCTAGCATTCTCAGAAACTCTTTCTGATGAAGCCGTTGTGAGGATGGAAGGTGAGCCTTCCCAGTGCTCAGTAGGACTCCTCCTCTTCTTCGTCTTTCCCACACTGTCTCAGGTGGTTTCTGTGCGCAAGCATCCTCTGCTCTGCCCATTTCATTGAGTTCTAGGAGAGTTCTAGGAGACTAGGGAGGAGAGGAGCTGGTTGCAGCAGGAGGGGGGGACTCCCTGGATTCTTCAGCAGCCTGTCTCAACTTTGTCTCTTGACCACCCTCCCCTCCGGCTTCTGCTTCAGCCTCAGAGTGCAAACTGCTCTCTGCCGTAGCCTCTTCCTGTTCACTAAAGCCTGCCGCCTCTTCTGCAGCTGATGCCTCCTTCCAGTCTGCTGCTTCTCCCTGTGACCACTCATTGTCACCCCACCGCTAATTTCCTAGGCTTGGTTCTCCAGGGGGTTCCCCAACTGATGCCTCCTGCCACTCCTTTGCATCCAGCCAGTCCATGGCAGCTACTAAGTGTGTTGTAAAGCCTTGTATCTTATCTGCATGGCACTTAAGCTTTTGACTTTGTAGTACTGCTCTTTATGTTACAATGATGTGTGATAGTTTGTGTGATCAAGCTTATAGTTCCCTGTTTTAGTCGTGAATAGATAGTTTTCAAACATTCTTGTTATTTCAGAGACTGCCTTCCAACTTATTGTGGCCCCATACAATAGCCAGATGGGTGGGGTATAAATAATAATATTGTTATTCTTATATAGGCAGACAGTGCAGATGCTTAAGAAAGGTGTAATGTGCTGATGATGGTAACCTCTCGGCAGGATTTTAGCTACCGTAACTGGAGCTTCCAGCCCATCTTCAAGGGCAGTCTCAAATAGAGTGCATTCCAGTAATCACATCTCAGGTTTACCAGCGTATGGACCACCATGGCCAGATTATCCCTGTTGAGCAATGGCCATAGCTGGTATACCAGCCAAACCTAGTAGAAGATACTTTCAGCTACTGAAGCCACATGAGTCTCTAGTGGCAAAGATGAATCAACTATGAGGCTGCTCCTTCGAAAGGTTTGTGACCCTATCCTGAACGGGCAAATAGGCAATTTCCTGGATCCAGGAGCAACTCACACACAATTCCTCCATCTTGCCAGGATTTAATCTCAGGCTTTTGACCCTCTCCCAGCCTACCACTTCATCCAGATACTGGCTCAGGAATTGCATGCCCACTCCTGATTCAGATACTATAGAGTACTAGAACTGAGTGTTTCCAACATACTGAAAGATTTGATGCTCTAAATCCCCTAATAACCATGCCATGAGGCTTCATATAGATGTTATATATGGGGACTAACAACTAGTCGCCCAGTGCTGCTCTTCAGAACTGGTCCTGCAAAGAGGAGTGGAACCACTGAAAAAGAGCGCCTCTGATCCAGGCAGATACCATGGTTGATAATATGAAAAGCTGCTAGGAGATCAAGTGTAGCAGAGTCACACTCCCCCAGACCATTTCTCAATAAATGTGATCCAGCTGGGTGACCAGGACTGATTTGATGCCAAAGCTAGGTTGGAACCAGATTGGCAAGGGTCAAGATAATCAGTTGCCTCCAAGAGTGCCTGTTGTTGATCCACCACTACTTTCTCAAGCAATTTCCACAGGACGGGGATATTTCTGATCAGACAGAAGTCATATACTATTGGATCCAGGGTTGAGTGGATCTGCTTCTTTGAAGTGGCCATGCTACTGCATTCTTCAGGGCGGTAGGCACCAGTCCCTCATTTAACAGCACATTAGCACACCCTGAACCTATAAGGTAGCTCCACTTAAGCAAGATGGGCAAGAGTTGCGAGGTTAGAATCATAGAATCATAGAGTTGGGAGAGACCACAAGGGCCATTGAGTCCAACCCTCTGCCAAGCAGGAAACACCATCAGAGCACTTCTGACATATGGTTGTCAAGCCTCTGCTTAAAGACCTCCAAAGAAGGAGACTCCACCACACTCCTTGGCAGCAACTTCCACTGTCGAACAGCTCTTACTGTCAGGAAGTTCTTCCTAATGTTTAAGTGGATTCTTCTTTCTTGTAGTTTGGAACCATTGCTCCGTGTCCTCTTCTCTGGAGCAGCAGAAAACAACCTTTCTCCCTCCTCTATGTGACATCCTTTTATATATTTGAACATGGCTATCATATCACCCCTTAACCTCCTCTTCTCCAGGCTAAACATGCCCAGCTCCCTTATCCGTTCTTCATAAGGCATCGTTTCCAGGCCTTTGACCATTTTGGTTGCCCTCCTCTGGACCCGTTCCAGTTTGTCAGTGTCCTTCTTGAACTGTGGTGTCCAGAACTGGACACAGTACTCCAGGTGAGGTCTGACCAGAGCAGAATACAGAGGCACTATTACTTCCCTTGATCTAGATGCTATACTCCTATTGATGCAGCCCAGAATTGCATTGGCTTTTTTAGCTGCCGCATCACACTGTTGGTTCATGTCAAGTTTGTGGTCAACCAAGACTCCTAGATCCTTTTCACATGTACTGCTCTCAAGCCAGGTGTCACCCATCTTGTATTTGTGCCTCTCATTTTTTTTTTTTTTTGCCCAAGTGCAATACTTACATTTCTCCCTATTAAAATTCATCTTGTTTGTTTTGGCCCAGTTCTCTAATCTGTCAAGGTCATTTTGAAGTGTGATCCTGTCCTCTGGGGTGTTAGCCACCCCTCCCAGTTTGGTGTCATCTGCAAATTTGATCAGGATGCCCTTGAGTCCGTCATCCAAGTCGTTGATAAAGATGTTGAATAAGACCGGGCCCAAGACAGAACCCTGTGGCACCCCACTAGTCACTCTTCTCCAGGATGAAGAGGTTAAGTTGTTGGACACATTGTCACCAGGCTGCTGTAACAGAAACTGATCCCACAACACTTGCTCAGTTGGCGCATTACACATCTCAACAACTAAAATAAGTGAAGCATCAAGGTTGCTGCAGATGCAAGCAACTTTCCTCAAGTGCCTTAGAAATAATTCTCAGCAGGTTACAAAGGACTTTATTGCTCCATCCATAGGGGCAGATAATAGCCCCCTGGCTGCTCCGCAAAGCTCAACTTGATGACTACATGGGGGTGTAGTGGAAGCAAAATAAGCCGAATTTGCTTTCCTTGCTGCCATGCAATAGGTGCAACTATGTGCTCTCACTCAAGTTTGATCAACTTCAGGTCATTCATGTCTTGTGCCATTTCCTCTCTAGCCATCTTCTGGTTCATTTTATTTTGTGAAGTTCCCCAGAATACCAGGGAGGCTGCTCAGAAGCGACCATGTCAATAGCTCGTCACAAATCCTCATTTCAGGGGGGTATTAGGTCATTGACAGGATCACCAGTTCTATCTACAGTAGTATGTCAAGTTAAGAACTTAATTCGTTCCGGAGGTCTGTTCTTAACCTGAAACTGTTCTTAACCTGAAGCACTACTTTAGCTAATGGGGCCTCCTGCTGCTGCCGTGCTGCCGGAGCACGGTTTCTGTTCTCATCCTGAAGCAAAGTTCTTAACCCGAGGTACTATTTCTGGGTTAGCGGAGTCTGTAACCTGAAGCGTCTGTAACCTGAAGCGTCTGTAACCCGAGGTACCACTGTACAGGAAAAGTCCCCTAAAACATAGCTACAACTCCCATCAGCCCCAACTAGCAGGCTGTAGTCAAGCAGCATGGAGAGGCTAATCCTGCTTCATATCATTCAGGAATTCTCAGATGCCATACATTTTCAGGAACAAACTATGTGATTAGGTCTTTTAGCCATGCAGGGAGGGATACCAAAAGTTCACCAGGAGGTGGTCTGGCCATGGCAACAGGGTGGTTTGGAACCCCCGCCACAGTTTTCCAATCAGCCATCACATTGCCTGGAGCAATGACTAATTTGGGGTTGAGACCTGCCCTGTGTGTTGGGCTGCTTTAGTCCTGAATTTATGCACAATTGAATTAAACTATAGTTTAGGGGCTCAGATTTTTTGGAGGTGGAGGCTAAATTTAAAAGACAATAATTAAGATTATTAGTTTTTATAGAATCATAGAATCTTAGGGTTTCACCAACATTTGGAAAAAAATGTCCAATGTTTTGGGATGCATGTGGCTTGTATTTTGCACGGACCTCTGAGAAGGTGCACTGCATCAGTTTTGCATTCTGTACATGAAAGCACATCTCACTCTGTATGAGTCGGGGCGGGTTTTCCTCTCCCTGCAGCAATCTTTCCAACTGCAGCACTTTCCTCCTGTGAGGTAAAAGTAACAACTACCATTAACTTATATGGAAGCAAGTAAAGGGACTCACACCTTCTCGCATCCCCAGTTACTGAGAATCCAGCCTCCTTCTGTGAACAGCGGTCCTATTCTGTGTTGTATTTTTTGGCCACTAGAGTGTGGTAGAATGTTGGAGACTGGCCTTCATATGGTTCGGGAGGTTCTTTCGCAAACTATTTATGGGCTGGAAGGAGCCATCATCTCTTAGCTCAGTTTTCAGGGGCACAATAGCTTCCCAGATGAGAGACGGATGAATCCCTATGATGCTTCTAGATAGAGGTCTTGTTGTTATTATTTGTAATAATATTTTATTGAAATAATTTCAAGTATAAATAAATTAAGTGATATGGAGGAGGGAAGGGGGGAAGTGAGAAAAAAAGAACAAAGATGTGTAATATATATACATATACAAAAATTCAGTGTAATATACCTTACTCCCATACATTCTTATATGAAGTGATATAGTGTTATTATCCTAATACACATATAGATATTAATAGCCTACTACATTCTGTATAAACTCATTCCAAATGTTGTCATATTTACCCAAGCAAAGCCTATTTCTGTAAGCAGTTCATAAGCTGTGAGTGTTGTCATACTGTCAATCCATTGATTAAAGGGTATCGTAACTTGATTCTTCCGAGTCATCTGTATCAATCTCTTGGCCACAATTAGGTAAAGGTAAAGGTACCCCTGCCTGTACGGGCCAGTCTTGACAGACTCTGGGGTTGTGCGCCCATCTCACTTAAGAGGCCAGGGGCCAGCGCTGTCCGGAGACACTTCCGGGTCACGTGGCCAGCGTGACATCGCTGCTCTGGCGAGCCAGAGCCGCACACGGAAACGCCGTTTACCTTCCCGCTGGTAAGCGGTCCCTATTTATCTACTTGCACCCGGAGGTGCTTTCGAACTGCTAGGTTGGCAGGCGCTGGGACCGAGCAGCGGGAGCACACCCCGCCGCAGGGATTCGAACCGCCGACCTTTCGATCGGCAAGTCCTAGGCGCTGAGGCTTTAACCCACAGCGCCACCTGCGTCCCACCCTTGGCCACAATTAGGGTGCGTAGAATCCATTTTCGTTGTCCCATTGTTAATTTCCATACCATAGACTTATAGTTCAAAATAATGTTCTCTGAAAGTTTTAACCTTTTCTGCACAATCATAGTTACACACTCCAGTACTTTCTCCCAAAACTTAGTAAGTACAAAACAATATACAAACATACAAACACTTTCCCACTGTCTGGTAGTATTGGAACTTCCAATACTTTATTCCAATCATTTCTTAAAGTCTGCATATTGGAACTTATTTATTGCCAATACATATTTCTAAAAAGTAATCACTGGCTTTTTAGTTTTGAATGAGTCATCCAATTGCTCCAGTATCTCAGGTATCTTGGAAGCTGAGAGGGTTGCCAGCCCAAACACCCTTGTTAAGAGATGTTGTAATGGAATATATTGCCATTGGGCTGCATCTGATAGATGATATTTTTGTCTTAAAATAGCATAGGTATAAAATTAATCTTCCTCATCTATCAGTTGGTCCAAAGTCAATACACCTGCTTCCATCCAATTTTTCCATGTTGACGTATTTTTTGCAATTTTTAGAGTAGGGTTTCCCCACAAAGTAAGTTTGGCATGTGAGAATGGATCAATATTCCCCCCCCCCAATATATTTTATATCCTTCTAACTGACTTAGTTGTTGCTGGAGTCAGCTGATATTTCAAATATTTTGATCCTAGTATTGTCCAACCAACCAAAGGTGCTGTATATGTATATTCTAGGGTTGCCTATGTTGGAAAATTAAGACCCAACAGTAGGTTTTCCAATATTTAATATTTGATGGTAAATAAGCAAAATGATATAATTCCAAATTCAGAATTTATAACTGCATTCTCTGCAAGAATGTTCCTCGGTGTTGTTGAGCCTCAAAGACGTTTCCTAAACAGGGATTTTTATCTTTTGAAGGTATGATCCAGATATAAAAACTGGAAGTCCTCTCAGAATATAAATAAATCTGGCAATAATATTCATTTTGAGAACATTCACCTTTCCCCAAAGGGTAGGGTTCAGCCACTCCCACCTATCAATATCTGAAGAAACCTTTTTTATTAATTTATTTATATTAACTGTGACTAACCGTTATATATCTTTTGGTATTAACATAACTAGATATTTAATAGACTTGGAACTAATCCAGAACTGATATACCTTGAATGAATGTGTAATCAGATTTTTGACCTATTGGCATCAATTCCAGTTTGGACCAATTAACAGAATAACCAGATATTTTACCAAAAACATCAAGATGGGAATACTAGTCTGAGGTTCTCAAATAAACAAAAGAATATCATCTGCAAATAAAACTAATTTGAATTCAACTGAATTATGAGTTCTATGTAAATACATTTTATGTATATAACATGAACAGAATTAGGCTTCTTTAAAGAAAAGCATTATTTATTTATTTATTATTAAGTTTCATATTTATTTCTTATATATCATAATAAAAGTGAATTTTCAAAATCATAACTGGACATTCTGGAATTGGGGCAGAAAGAATTTTTCTCTGTCTCAAGCATCATTCAGAATGATTAGGTTCTCTTGAAGATGTCTGGAAAATTTAGGTGTGCAGAGTCCCACTATGAGCAGAGGGTTTCTGGTTTGAGGCAATGACCGGTACTTTCCCAAAAGAATTCAGGCATGGTAACCATTATCAGACCCTCTCATCTCTCTAGCAGTTTTAAAGAATAAGAATATGAACAATTTTTCTACTCCACATAAACCAATATTTACCAGTAATCTTATGTTTCTATTTTTGTTTTTTTTGGCAGACGTTTACCAGTAAATATCGGTTTATTCCTGAAACCAGAAGCCCTAAACATATCTTTGTTTATAAGGTCAGTCTTCATTTCCTGTTTCTGTCCTCCCCCATTGACTTACAAATTCTATCGCCTTCAAGGTAATGACAAGCATGTCGTATTCTGTCTTCTGTTGTACTTGCAGCACTTTTCAAATAAGTGAACTTTGCTAGTCTGTATGAACCTAAATCACAAGTGGGATTTTAGCTAGCGAGTCCCGTCAACAAAAGTCCACACAAGGATTTCCACTAATGCAACAGGACTTCCCCCCTCCCCCTGCACTCCCCCAAATTTGCTCGGGGGGGGGGGCAGGAGAACCCCTAGAATAGTTTGCAGAAATGCTTACAATGGCAAAGCTATATGCTTAGCACCACATTGAATTCTTCCTTTAAACTTTTAGGAAATATTTTTAAACATAGAAAATTTACACAGGGATAACTTTAGTAAAGAAGCCTGGCACATATTTTACAGAAATTTAATTGTTTCCATGCAGATATTTTAGATCTTTATAACTGAGAGCTTGCGCGAGAACCAGTTTCTTCTTCAGCAACGGATGTAGAATATGGAAGCATGTCTAGATAATATAATAATGTATGTAATTTAGCTTCAGTTGTGTCCATTCTTTCTAAGGACGTCTCTAATATATATACATACATACTTTCAGAATCACCTTGCAAAACAAGATAACCTCCACACTCGGAGGGGCTGTGAAATCATGCATCCATATCTCCATGTACTTGCATTCTTTCCTAAATTTTGTGTGCGCATAGAGAGAGCCCCGTGCATGTGGGAGCAGGAATCTTAATCTTGGTCATTCTGTGTAGGATTCTATGCATGTCTGCCTCATTCATACCAGGGATGGGAAGCCTGTGGCCCTCCAGATGTTCCTGACCTGCAATTTCCATCATCCCTGACCAGTGACCATGCTGGCAGAAGCTGATGGGAGCTGACTCCAACCATTTCTGGGGGCCACAGATTAATATGTTACATCCAATATGCAGAGGTCAATATGGGACCAAGGGAGGGAGGATCCTGTTGCCTCACCATGTTGTTTGCCCAGTTTTGTGAATGTGGGAGCAGCACTCTGTAGAGTTCCCTGCATTTGTGATGATAGCACAAATCAACATTCATTCATTCCTTGGGTGAAATCCTAGTGTGTTGTTGAGTCTTTACTGTGCTATTCCAATTGAAAACTCCCTTTCCTCCCCTTTTGCAGCCTCCACTTTTGTGCAATATAATTGGCAACAACTTTAATCTGAGCAATTGACACCGGCCCTTCTTCAAAGCATTCAAAAGGTTTGAGGAGAACCCATTACCACTGTGGAACACACATGGGAAGTCACTTATTTAAAGTCAATGACAAATTATCTTCAGCACCTACAAATTGCAAAGCAAAAATACTATTACAGTATTAGCCTTTCCTATATAAGCAAATCCTTCGTAATTTCAAATGGGAAAGAAGATTATATTAATGGTGTATATCAGTCTTGGTTTTTTACTGTCAATATTGTAATTTTATAACACTGTCAATATCTAATTGTTTAATGTGAATAGTCCATGTAAAATCATTTCAAGGTTCTTCACATTTCCACACTCTGCCATCAGTATTATTACTGTATGAGTATTTTAAAGGAAACAAGGTAGCTCTGTGTATAATTCTTAAACTTTTCTCATGGGGCTAAATAATAATAATATATATTTTAAGACATGGAATTCCAAAACCCACATTTGCTAAAGCTCAGTAGTTGTCTCATATCTTAAAATTGGAGTGGTTGTTAACAAGCCAATTTGAAATTGTATATGAAGTAATGAAGTAGCAAATATTTAAATATTTTTGATAATTAGAGGCCATCAGAAAAACAGTTAAAAAAAGAAGTTCTCATGCAACACACACACACAGAGAGAAACCCCTTCTATACTTCTATGCTTCTTCCATTACTCCAGTAGCAGGTAGTTAAAATCAGCTTGCAACGTTCCTCTGGCCTTGCATGTCCCTATTTTTCCTGGTTTTGGAAACCCTTGATTTATAGCAAAGCTTGCACAAAAGTGGCACTTTAGCATTCTGTACACAGCTCAAGCATTTCATCTTGTTTACTGGTACATCAGAACAAGGGAGGAGGACAATAAACCCTGTGTTGTTATTATTATTATTATTATTAGTAGTAGTAAATTACATTTCTACACCTCCCCTCATCCAAAGACCACAGGGAGGTTTACAGTGTAAAAACAGCATTAGTTATGCCTAGGGTTGCCATACGTCCAGAACTTCCTGGACATAGCCGGTTGGTATTCAGCCCTCGCAAACAGCGTCCGGATGAAAATCGCTGAAATGTCTGGGAAAATCCGGACGTATGGCAGCCCATGTCAGTAGTGTAGATTTCATTAAAAATAGCTAAAGAACTTGTTTTATTGTGATTTCACAACTTTGGGCAACCCCCCCCCCCAAAAAAAACAACAACTTTGCCTGAAAAGATTTTCACTTTTTGAAATATGACAATCCTAGTTATGCGTGAAACTGAAGGACCTTTCTTATACATTTCAGATGAATGGCAAAGAATTCAATTGACATCTCTGGAAACAGCATTAGTTCCCGGAAGCACTTTCTTCACACGATTATGTACCTGCATACATAAACCTGGAATTCCAAGATTTCATTATTACGCTGAGCATTAAAGGCAGATGGATAATCACTTGGTCCTCTAATATAGGGTGCTGTTAAATTTACACCTGAGCCCCCCTTTCCAGCCCTAAGAGCCACTCCTCCACCCAGCCTTGTATGAAGGTACATGTCATTGTGAAGAGAGGCCAGTTCAGCCATCTCTGGAATTTCAGCTGATGGGGAGAGTGCAGCCATGATCACAGTTTATGCTAACTATTCTCTATATAGTTGAGCACCTCGTACATGATTGCATGGAAGGATTTAGCAGTGCAAAGCCGTCTTTTCCTTTTTTTTCTTTTCAGAAGATGAGGACAAAACCTGTAGCGTATTTTTTCACATGTGAGTTTTCTGAAAAGACCAGGGGGGAAAAATCTCTCAAGAAAGGCTAGAATTATATCTCTCAAGTCTCTGCATTATTATTTTTTGCTAGTTAATCTTTATTAGATGTACTCCGATCTCTGCATTATTATTATTATTATTTGGCTAGTTACTCTTTATTAGATGTACCAATATCCATTGGTGGTCATGTTTTTCTGTAACGTTTTAATTATCATACAAGCATACACTGTAAGAGTACACACTTATTAGAAGATTGGAATGTTGAACTAGGCAAAAATATTTGCTTTTATTTATGTAAATGGCTGCTATCCTGTTTTTATTATTCCTGGCTACCATCTCATAACTGTTGTATTTTGATCTAATGGGCAATGTCGGGCAATGTTCAGACATTCTGTGGTTTATGTATTTGTGTAATTGTATGTATGTAACTACTAACTCTAGATTGTAACTAAGAAACATGTTCGTTTCATTCATTCAGAATAGTATATTTCCTGTCTAAAAATATTTTCAATTATATGAGAAAAGGAATTTATTTTTTTTTAAGATTTGTCCTGCAAGGTCTGGTTTCTCTGCTTTTTAAAAATACTGCCGGGGCCGCTATCTAGTTTCACTTGATAGACCAAAGTTACCATTGACACTGTCTTGCAATGCTGAACAAATTTATATCCTTTGCACTTTAAATGAATATAAGATAAGGAAAATCAAAGTGTCAATTGTATATACATTCACTGTACAGTAGAATGTATATCTTTAGTCAGTCTGACTCTGTTTATAAAGGGGGTATTTTCCTTTATTGTTGGAAGAGGAGTACTTGAGCAATGTATTTGCTAGTCAATATAAAGTGTTTACATGTAATTACTTAATAAATTATTTGATTTAAGATGCATTATAGTGATTTTTAAGTGTCAACCATTGGGGATATCTGGCTCCTCTCTTTTAAGTTCCTACTGTTTTGAAAATATTTTAAAGCAGTCAATTTAAATGTATTCAGTTGCTCAAAACTGAGCTTTGAGGAAGACACAAAGCATACACTTCTGCGAGATTTAACAGGACTGCTGAGTATACCATTTTGCAACAGCCACAACATGCACACGTTGAATAAGGAAATATTATATAATTCAGGATTCTAAATGCAGCAGTGCCTATAAAAGATATGCCATGATCTTGTTGATGGCAAGGAAAACATAGGTATATAAAGGAGAATTCTTGGATGCCAAGATCCAAGTTTGGTGAGAGAACCCCAGCAGAGATTTAAAATCACGAAATATGCAGCAAAGTAAAGCATGGAAATATAGGCTGTTAGACTTCTAAAATATGCCCTTCTAAGCTGCTTCCAAAGTCCCCCTCTTTCCCTAGCAAAGAAAAAGACCCACACACTTGGTAAATTAAAAGTGGTTTACTTACAAACTCTCCAAGGGTCAGATTCATGTGCTTTTCCATACAGCATTCAAAAAAAGTTGCACGGGCAGTAACACTTGACTTAGTTACATTGGTGAAACTTCCTAAATTATTTGTATAGGAAATTATTAGCATAGGCTTGTAAAAGCCATTCAGTCTGAGCTGCAGCAACCAGCTCAAAACATGTTGTGCTTGCCTGTTAGACTGAGGTGAACAAAGGCCTTTGATTACCTTCCCCCCAAGATGAGGGGGAATGACTTAAATAAGCCTGGCAGGACAGCTTACTCTATGGCATTAACTATTTCATGCATTAATTAGACTTATGCATGTTGGTTGTATGAGGCTGGTTATCCCACAAACTACTTCTCAGACAAATATAACCATTGCATGGGCAATTAATGAAGTACCCACAGTTCTAACTTGACTTGAAGCTTCTCAAAATTGTCTCTTGGTAGTAGCTTGATGAGAATGTCAACTGCCATTTCTTTGGTTTGACAATACGCCAAGTCAACAAGTCCATCATGTGTCACCGCACACATTGTGATATTTCACCCCAATGTGCATTGGGGTTTGGCCCAGGAAACAGGCCCGTTTCCAAACATAAAGATAAATTCACCTGTTGATTTGTAATCCTTTGTGTCTCTGGCACGGTCAACATCTCTGTAACCTGGTAGTTTTGGATAGTTGTCAGCTGGCAGTTTAAGTTTACAGCTCATGGTTCCCTTTAAGTACCTAGCAACTCTTTTCATAGCAATCTAGTCCTTCTCAGTGGGAAAGCTAACTTTCCTGCTTAGGATTTTAATTTCCCTGCTTAGGATTCCCACTGCATTTGCTATGTCAGGTCAGGTTGTTGTGGTTCAGTAAAGGATCTTTCATATAGCTGACCTGTTGTTGTCTGAGAAGGGTTCAGACCTACCTTTACTCTTTAGTAAGTCAGTCACCATTGGCATGGCTACTTCCTTGACTTCTTTCACTCCTAGACTGTCAAGCGATTCAGTAACTTTCTGCTTTTGACTTAGAGTCAAAAGAATAAGGATCTTATCTTCTATTTGAATACCCAAGAAGAAAGACATATTTCCCAGTTCCTTTATCTCTACTTCTTTGCTTAGGTATTCCACAACTTCTGTATAGCCTTGTTTATTTTCAGTTGCAATACTTAAACCATCCACAAAGGCCAAAATAAAAGAAAATTGTTCATTTTTGCCCTTGGTGTACAAGCACTTCCCTGCATGACCATGTATGTACCCCAGTTGTGTGAGCTTCCTGTGTAGTTTCTCATTCCATGCTCTAGCAGCTTGTTTTAATCCATAAAGCCCCTTCTGAAGTTTGTGTACGAGATTCGCTTCCTTTGGTTTGATAAAACCTTTGGCTTGTTTCATTTACAGAACTGGCAATGCAAAAATGTGGTTTTAATATCTATGCATTACACCTTTATTTGTTCAGAAGCTACCATGCTCAAAAGCAGTCTGATGATAGGGTGTCTCACTATAGGTGCAAAAGTTTCACTGTAGTCTTTCTCCTACACTTGCAAGTAACCTTTTGCCTCAAGTCTTGCATTGTAGTGCTCGATTTTCCCCTTCTGCACCCTTCTCTACCTTAAACACCCATGTGCTTCCTATTGCCTTCTCTGGTGCTGGTGCAGTGCCAGTGTGGTCTAGTGGTTAAGAGCGGCAGACTCGTAATCTGGTGAACCGGGTTCGCGTCTCCGCTCCTCCACATGCAGCTGCTGGGTGACCTTGGGCCAGTCACGCTTCTTTGAAGTCTCTCAGCCCCACTCACCTCACAGAGTATTTGTTGTGGGGAGGAAGGGAAAGGAGAATGTTAGCCACTTTGAGACTCCTTCAGGTAGTGATAAAGCGGGATATCAAATCCAAACTCTTCTTCTTCAATCCCTTCCTGTGCAGCATTCCTCTACAGGTGAGCTTCAGCGGCTTGCATCTGCTCAATCTTTTCCCAGGTGGAAGTTTCTAGGGGTTGCACCAACCTTGTGAGGTAGGACAGTCGTGGGGTTGGAACACCTTTGTTGCATCTCAGTGAGCACCTGACATCTGGCTCTGAGATCTTCTCAATCTCTTCACCACCATCTAATGTGGTCTCCTCCTCTTTGGTTGCGCTGCGTCTTGGAATCTACTCCTTCACTTCTCTTTCCTGTTCAGCATCTGTGCTACGTGATGGGACAGTAGAAGGCCAATCTGGACTATCATTCACCAATCCAGGAAAGTTTATGAGGGCTTGTGCTTCATCCTCTGACTCGTCAGAAAAGTCTATCACAGTTCCTCTCTTGTCAGCTTTCCTGTGCTCCTCAAAATGAAGCACATGCCTCGTGCTGACTTTCCTAGTATTCAAGTCCACTTCTCTGAATTATTTGCTCCCTGGAGCACAGCCAATCACAATAGTCTATTGTGCTCTGGGATCTAATTTGTGCCTATTCTCCTTGGGTACATACGCATAGGCAATACTGCCAAACACATGTGTGTGACATATTAGCTACTCCCTCAATGCGAGAAGTGAAGTTACAGGGAACCGGGCAGAGGGCCTTCTTGGAAGTAGCACCCACCCTGTGGAACACCCTCCCATTAGATGCCAAGGAGATAAAACAATTATATTACTTTTAGAAGACATCTGAAGGCAGCCCTGTATAGTGAAGTTGTTAATGTTTGATTTTTTTGTGTGTTTTTATATTTTGCTGGAAGCTGCTCAGAGTGGCTGGGCAACCCAGTCAGATGGGCAGTATATTATTATTATTATTATTATTATTATTATTATTATTATTCCATGCCAAAGTTCATAAGGTGTACATGTAATTCCCTTGGTTGGCAGTCTATTTTGGGGATACATATTCCTATAGTTTCAATTAGGGAGCAAGTGATTAGAGGCATACCACCTGAGCCATGAATGAAATGTGCATTAATTCTCTGAAACCTAAAACAAGAGTCTTGTAGTACTTTAAAGTGTGACATATTTATTATGTATAATCTTTTGTGAAGTAGCATCCACTTCATCAAATTCATGATGCTATTCTCAGTTGGCAAGTATTGATGGAGGCATAGGGCAAATGTAAAAGGCAGGATGGAAATGGAAGTGCATTTAAAGCTTAAAGGTAAAGGTAAAGGTACCCCTGCCCGTACGGGCCAGTCTTGACAGACTCTGGGGTTGTGCGCCCATCTCACTTAAGAGGCCAGGGGCCAGCGCTGTCCCGAGACACTTCCGGGTCACGTGGCCAGCGTGACATCGCTGCTCTGGCGGGCCAGAGCCGCACACGGAAACGCCGTTTACCTTCCCGCTAGTAAGCGGTCCCTATTTATCTACTTGCACCCGGAGGTGCTTTCGAACTGCTAGGTTGGCAGGCGCTGGGACCGAGCAGCGGGAGCGCACCCCGCCACAGGGATTCGAACCGCCGACCTTTCGATCGGCAAGTCCTAGGCGCTGAGGCTTTAACCCACAGCGCCACCTGCGTCCCATTTAAAGCTTAAATGTATGCAAAACAAGCATAGTGATCATTCACATCCACAGTAATTTGATGAAACATCTCCTACTGTGTTAACAATTACTGGTACTGTGAATGGCCACTACTTATTTTGCATACAGTACATGTAAACTTCTAATTGTATTGTCAAAGTTAGAATTTTAATGAAAGTTCATCCCACTGTAAACATCATATACACAGAGACACACACACAGCTGCCAGTTGAAGACAATACTTCAAGCATCTGACTAGCATCCATGAAAACTTATGGCATAATACACTTTCTAGTATTTAAGGTGCCACAAGATTTTTCATTGGTTTTTCTGTAAATGTAAACAGTTTACTTAAAATGCAAACATGCTTTTGTGTTGTTTATGCTGCATGTTCCTCAGATTAAGAGCAGAATGAGGCAAGGTTTGTTTTTGTAGCTTAGCGTCCGTGTGAAGCAAAGCTGACCAAAGTGGTGTAGCACATGATGGATTTTATTCTGTTGATCTGTTCAACTCTTTTAAAACTTATTGACTGTTACTGTGTCTGTAACAGGAAACAGTTTTGGGAATCCTGTGGCCATTATCTTTCAGTAGCCTAGTTTGCACATAATGTTGAACCATAGTTTATTAAATCATAGCTTAGTATTATGTGTGAACTCAGCTCAGCAGCTTAACTGTGTGGTTAAAGGTTGCTCATTAACCAAAGTTTGTACCTGGTTTACAAACCTTAGTTAATGTTAAACATAGTGCAGCATTATGTGCGAACCCAGACCTCCCTCAACTATGATTAAGGAGCCATCACAACCCAAAAGTATGCAGAACCAAACTCAATCCTAGACACTATTCTCTGATGCAATAAACCAGGCACATCCAACTCCCAAGAGACTGCGATCTACTCCCAGTATAAAACAACTGGCAGTGATCTACCCCTTGTCATTGGTGGGGGGAGGTTAGAATTGTTGAGCTTTTTTTTAGCAGGGGAGGTCATAGTTGATGAGCTATTTTGGGGGGAGGTAGGTCATGAAATGCTCAAAAATACACCGCCACTAACAAGCAGACGCAGCGATACAGACAAGTTTAGTATCACAAACGACAGCCCATTTCATGCTAAAGACGGACAGAACAAGGGCAGCAGGGGGCGGAGACTTTTAACACAATGCTTTTATCAGCCTGAGATTGAAAGGGAGCCCGCAATCGCTCTGATCATCTGGGAATCTACATGTCGATAGGGTTCAACTGCTCATCTGGAGCTACTTTGTCTTATCTTTCCTCTCTTTTTTGGGGGGGGGGGTATGTGAGCTCTGCTTTATTGATGTACAAAGTTGTACTCTACGACCCGATACACCTGTTTACAGTAGGTAAATCATCCCGATTATTTATAGAGGATAGTGCTCAGGAAACATGACTGAACTTGAACACAAAACACAACACTGCAACAGGCACACAAGCATGCCAAACAAAAGAAAACTGGTCCGAGATGAGGAAACTGGAGCCTGATGAATTAGGAAGAGGAAACCCCAAACGAAAGTTACCATTCCTGCAGAAGTACATCAGCTGCAATACAACCTTCTTTCGCTAGTGATTGCATCCATAGCACCTCCAAAGGAGATCACGGGAATCAAGGCTCTAACACAACAATGACAACCAATGCAACTAAAACCTGAAGTCTCCTGTCTGTCATGGAACCTGGCTGGCTGGATGAACAAGCTGGAGGATAGTCATTTTTTAAACCACATCCATAATTTTCAAATTCTGCTGTTTCAGATACTTAGTCAATGCAGGAAATGTGGTTATGTGGATGTGCGGCATACGTATCTACCACACTTCCCTCTTCTCAAGGTGGAGGCTTGAGGACCAAGTGGAGGTTTGGCAATATCTACCTCCTTCTCAGCCTCAACTACTCAGTTTAAAGGGCTGGTCCCAGGCGGCATAGGCATCCTTATCCAAAATCCAAGCCATTCTTATATGCCCACCCCATTGCCTGACCTTTGCTGGCCCTCTGCCGCTGCCACCACAACAAGGCCAAGGTTTCCAATGCTGCTGTGAGGCCTCCATTGAGGCCCACTGCAGCTGCAGACGTACTTCAGGAAGCTGGGCTAGGCTTCTGACAGTGCATCTGTGACCACAGTGGGACTCAAGGAAGGCCTCGCAGCAGTAGTAGAGGCCTTGGCCTCGTTGTGGCGGTGGCAGTGGAGAGCCAGCAAAGTTCAGGAGGTGAGGCAAGGGCAGCAGCCTAGGTGCATTTGCAGCAGGAAGGCAGGGGGCAAGGCAGTCTAGGCACGTTTGCAGGCAGGGGGGTAGCAGTGGACCACATCACTCATGCATTGCCGGGAGGAGGCCGAGCATGGAGAAATACGCATCACTGAGTGCAGCATCGCTATGAGCTTAACTCTGGTGCAAATTAGAAGCTGCAAACATCCACGGAAGGCTACTATTTCTGATCTGAGCTCTCCATGAAAGCACCTCCTTAAGGGTCAGTTATAGGAGGTCAGAAGGGATGTGGGTGGCGCTGTGGTGTAAACCACTGAGCCTTGGGCTTGCTGATCGGACGGTTGGTGGTTTGAATCCCCACGACGGGATGAGCTCCCGTTGCTCGGTCTCAGTTCCTGCCAACCTAGCAGTTCGAAAGCACATCAAAGTGCAAGTAGAGAAATAGGTACCGCTCTGGCGGGAAGGTAAACGGTGTTTCCATGCGCTGTTCTGGTTTCGCCAGAAGCAGCTTAGTCATGCTCCCTCAGCCAGTAAAATGAGATGAGCGCTGCAACCCTAGAGTCGTTCGCAACTGGACTTAACTGTCAGGGGTCTCACAAACACTCAGGTGTGAAGTAGGGCTGTGTTTCAGCCCCAGTTTTATTTAATTTTTATATAAACCCCTGCTTAAATGCCTAAGCAGACAAGACCTTCACCCTTCCAAGGTGATACACCATCCCTGAATCTCAGTCCTACCATATGCAGACAATGCTGCAAATCTATGGACTCCAGTTTGATTACAAGGTGCCTTGACGGCGTTAGAGCAGCATTGCAAGGAAGGTTCCCTAACAAAAAATTACCAGTACGGTCAGACTTCATTTTTTTCCTGGGTTCAGCTGCTCGTCTGGAGCTTTGTCTTATCTTTCTTATCTCTTTTTTTGGGGGGGGCAGTATGTGAGCTCTGCTTTATTGATGTACAAAGTTGTACTCTACGACCCGATACACCTGTTTACAGCAGGTAAATCATCCCGATTATTTATAGAGGATAGTGCTGAGGAAACACAACTGAACACAAAACACGACATTGCAATGGGTGCACAAGCAGCTCCTAACAGCTTGAGACGTGGGGAGTGTATCAGGTGACAAGTTTTTGACTGCGCTGCTCAGCCCTTTAAAGTTCCATACATGAAATCTGCCATTTTTAGTTTTTTACATTATAATAAACCAAGGTTTTAGGTAATTGTCTGCAAGATGCCTCAGCTTTATCTATGGTTAACATTAACCATGGTTTGGTGTTATGTGTGAAGCAAGCCACTATAATGTTTCCAATAAGATTGAAAATGTCATACTGACTTCCTGTGAACTTATTGCTTTTTTCTTTCTGGAGGTCAGCCATATTCTATCTGACTGGAATACAGCTCCATGGGGTATGAGGGATTTCTAATATATTTCAGTAATCAGAAATCTAAATGCATAGGGAATTGCACAGTGACTGTTGGACAATAGGAGGGCTTGGATATCTTGTGCTTTGTGGTTCTTGTGTTTCCTTTGGTGTACTTTATATTAGAACTTAATGTAAGAGGTAGGCTTGACAAAACAATTTGTGGTTACATCAGTTTTGTTTTACCTGACTGTATAGGGGCTCTACTGGTGTACCTGATGAGCTGTTAGACAGCTTTGATGGACCAGTGCATCATCTCAGAGGATCATCATTACTGGAGGCCAACCGTTCCATGGCAGCCTGTTTCCTAACTGATAGGCCCACTCCTAGCTTTCATTTCTTGGTAAGAAAATGGTTTCCAGTTCTCATGGTTTTCCAGAGAAGCTTATGCTGCTCTTTGCATTTCTAGAAAATGTGAATGAAATTTTAAAAAAATAATTGAGTGTACTATACATTCCTTTTTTAAAATGGCAGTTCCCACTTTTTGTTTCTCAATAACATTTGCAGAAGATGCTTTTAAGGTGCTCTTGATGTCAAGCTGATTCTACAGCTTAGTTCTAGGTTTAACTGAAAATTAACTGCAGCAACTCAATGCTTCCTTCTTCCTTTGAGATGATTCAAAACTCTTCAAATTTAGTTGCATAGAAGTATTTTACAATAAAAAGCCACCCAATGGATTGTTTATTTAAATATTTATAAATCACACTTTTGTCAAAATGCACCCTTCAAAAATGACCAAACCAATAAAACACCAGTAAAAAGATGCATGAATACTAGTTGGCAAAAGGAAAATTCACATTTCAAAGGCCTGTCTAAATGACACCAATTTCAGAAGATGTCTTTTAAAAAGCAGCAATGAAACTCTGCTGGCAGGGAGTTCCACAGTGCTGGGCTTTCCACCCTAAAGGGGATCTCAGAGATCAAGGTGGAACCAAAGGACTCAGGCCGTCCATAAGGTACTTTGGACTCAAGTTTTTTAGGGCTTTGTGGATTAACACAAGGACCTCAGAACTGGCCTGGGAACAAATGGACAAGCAGAGCAGTTGCATTTTGCTCCTGTGGGCAGTCTGGCTGCTGGGTTCAGCTTCAAGACCTGATACAAGGATAGCCCCACTTAAAGCGCATTAGAGTAATCAGGTCTTGAGGTTAACAATGCACGGACCACTGGGGTCAGGCTATCGCTGTGCAGGAACAGTCACAGTCTTCAATATTGTGGCCCCAATAGAAATACGGCCAGTATCATCCCTACTAATGTTCAGGTGCTTGGTTAAATTGGTTTTATTTTGGGTTTTTGCACCATAAATGATGATCAGATGCTTTCAGGTGTTTTAAATTTTGTCTATTGTATATTCGCATTTGTTAGTTTCATGCAGATGTGAAGAAAAGCCAGGAAATAGATCCACACAAACAGAACACCAACATCTTAGAAATTGCTGTAAGAAAATATGTAATCCATTTAGTGTTAGTTATATTTGCTGATGCAGGATCCTAGAAGGAAATGACAATGGAGGCTAAAGCGGTATTAAAAATCTAGAATATTCTTAATAACACACAGTTGTTTGTTTTCCTAGCATCTAAAAATTAAGATAAAAATAAATATGAACAGCTGCATACAATAAATGTGAACAAACATACAAAAGTGGAAGGAACCCCACTTGAACGAAAGAGAGACTGAGATACCATTCCAACGTAACAGAGAAAATGGTGAAAGAGCAAATATATTTATCAGTGATATTCATAAGGGCTAGTAGTTGGCAACACATTTCTAATTAGATTCAGATATAAAGTGGCAGGTTCTGGTGACTAGGAGGCACCTTGAAGAGTCTTGCAAGCGAAAACACACAAGTCGCTGTTCCCGGGAACCTACAACCAAAAAGAGGTGATTGGGAAACAAGAGGGAGGTGAGAAAGAAACAAGTGCCGGGTTGGATGGACATGTACAAATTCAGTTCTACGTGCTTAAGTTTGGCTGCTGTTGACAATAATGAGGATATGCCGAAGGTTAGCTATCACTAGATGATCTACTTGTTATGTTTAACTCACATTAGCAATGTAGGAGTATAGCTATCACTCCAATTTCACTTGCATGCCAGGAGACTCTAAAATACTGTAAAGGCGCCTAACCATCTGCCAGAATCCCTTCTAGAAAGGCACACCGCGTAGGGCAGTAGCCTTTAATGGGGAACAGTTTTTGTCAAAGATCTCGTTTACCTTTGACCTGCTTTGTTTAATTGTGACCCAGTAGGCTAATAGTCCATCTCATAGAGGGTAGCTATAAAAGGTTATTTATACTCCCATGCTAGCTGCAATGGCATCTCAGTGCTGGCGTTGTCCTGAGGGCAGTATGAAGGTCAGACGAACCACTGAGAGACTATTAGCACGCATTTGTTTCTGTTTAATCCGCTGTGAAGCTGGTCTGACCCCATGTCGAGCAGCCAGAGGAGCAGGAGAGGACCCAGGGGGGAGAAAGCCCATGAGTGGAGGGGGGCCTTTCTCCATCCTCTGGAGCCCCTGGGAAACTCAACAAACATGCTGCACCTGGAACTGGGTGTGGAGAAGGCAGCTGAACGGGACACGGCTGTGGACAGCCTGAGGAGGGACCATCCCTCTTAGCAAGTCTAGAGGGAGAGACTAAGGTGATGGGACCAGCTGGTTCCAGGAACTCTTCTTGTTGGGAGACTTTGGTGGGTGAGCTGAGAGTTCGTTGGGTGAGAACCAAAGGGCTAAGAGGGAGGGTGTGTCAGAAGGAAAATGAATTGATAACTGATTTTTATATATGTTAGTAACTTTGTATTAATATAACATTTTTATATGTAACTGTACATTTTTGTAATTTTTTAAAGTTGTCTGTTGTTGCTTCTTTTTTTATACAGCTTAGAGATGCTTATAATATATTAAGCAGTATAAAAATCAATCAATCAATAATGGCACCGAAGCACATGACAGAACTGATAAGTGTTCCCCTCTTTAGTTCTCAATTCACTTTTCACTGAACCTCTAGGAGACCTCATTAAAACTGTTTGCACAGTCTCTGAAGGTTGGCTTCTTCTGAGATATTTAGGGTTTTGAAATCCAGAATCCCCAAATTTGGACAACTTAGGCAGCTGTTTGCTTATATTTGCATTCCACCCAGGCACAATTTCATAAGATGACACAATGTGTATAGAGAAATGTTACATTTTAGGCTTTTGTTGTTGTTGTCCTTCTGCACCAGACATGCTGGCTTCTTGGCTTTTCAAAAGAGATGAAGAGTTAACTTCATGCCATTCAGACTTAGCAGAGTCGAACCTATGTGCAGCGATTGATCTGAATTGCTCTCTATCCCAAATCCAGTTGGTATCTCCCTAGCTGTGTCTACATATAACACAAAGATAAGCTCCCCAGAAGGAGACTGCAGTTGTTTTGCTTCTTCCTGGTCCTTACAACTGAAAAATGATCTAAATTCTATATACACATCTACATACGCCCCATTTTATTTTAAACTTAGAGAGGCCTATGAACATCTTATTTTAATGAATTGACTTTTGTGCAGCTTCAGAAAGCTTTTACAGAGTTACGATTAAATTCAATAAACTCTGCTTATGGAGATGGGAAACACAGAGGCATACCAACAAACGAACGTGTTTGCATTAGGGAATGTCCTGAAATAGAGGACCTTATGCATTATATATTGCGCTGCCCCTTATATAATGAAGCAAGAGAAAGATTTTTAGCACCTATAATGACAAGGTCCCCTGGCCAGAACCCCTCCAACATGATTTTATATCTCCTTGCAGACACAGATAAGTATGTGACCTGGCGTGTAGCACTCTTTGCGGCTGCCACTAGGAAAATTAGAGCAAATTATATAGCCAAGGTAGCCACCAACCGTAAAGGAGATGAATTTATTTGACCCTATCTACATCAAGCTATATTCTATCTTTATCACCAAACTCCAAATATAATTGCACATTGTATTAATTAACATTATTTTTCAATATATTAGTGGCCATGTGATAATTTTAGCTTATAAATTTTATTGTTTAATGTCTTAACTTGTATATTAAGGTACTTTTATAGCTCTGTTTAGAGTAGGTATGTCTTCATAATATAAATGTTTTAAGTTTTTTGTATCAATCCAGTATAAGGTAAAGGTACCCCTGCCCGTACGGGCCAGTCGTGACCGACTCTGGGGTTGCGCGCCCATCTTGCTTAAGAGGCCGGGGGCCAGCGCTGTCCGGAGACATTTCCGGGTCACATGGCCAGCGTGACGAAGCTGCTCTGGCGAGCCAGCGCAGCACACGGAAACGCCGTTTACCTTCCCGCTATAAAGCGGTACCTATTTATCTACTTGCACTTAGGGGTGCTTTCGAACCTCTAGGTGGGCAGGAGCTGGGACCGAACGACGGGAGCTCACCCCGCCGCGGGGATTCGAACCGCCAACCATGCGATCGGCAAGTCCTAGGTGCTGAGGTTTTACCCACAGCGCCACCCGTGTCCCTGTATCAATCCAGTATATTTTCTTTTAATTGTTGAATGATTCTGTGTACATTGTGGCAGCCTTTGGCTATGTGCAATAAAACTGACTGACTGGTCCTTACAACTGAGTACAGCAGCCAAGCCATTCAGATGGTTAAGCAAAAGAGAGCTCAAGCACAGAAATGCGTTCAGCTGACAGACTTAGCCAAGCTTCACTTTACCTTCTGCACTGCACTAAGCAAAGCAGCTACAATATCTTCTCCAGGATCCAGGACATTTGCACAATCCCAGTGCACCATAATTTGGCTTACTGTGACATGTGAACCAGGCACATATGAGATGTCACATTTCAACAAGGACCTTTGCATACTAAGTCCAGGGTGTGTAGTTAGAAACAGTGTGATTTTGGAGGGATACAATGTCATGGATTGGGCCTACGCACATTGGACCCTGGGCTCCTTTTCGTTTGGGGGCTTAAAATGGGGAGGGGTGTTGCCCCCCTGCCCTACACAAGTAGGATAGCCAGTAAGAATTATTGGGGGCTGGGGCGGTATCCATCAACTTTATAATAGTTAACAGTGGGAAGAATGAAGCACAGATGGGCTGATTTAAAGGGAGTGATAAAGAGAATGTTGCTGTTCTCTAGGTAGAACCAGTGGCTCAATCCTTCCTGCCAGGGTGCTCAGAGAGTGTGAGCAGGAGAGAGGAGCTAGGAGCAGAAGCAGTAGATCTCAGAACAGTTGCTGCTCTGAGGACTGTCTGCCCCTGCCTTTCTAACTTCTGCTGTGGGGAAGAGGAAGAGAGGTGAAAATGCTATTTACTGCTCATTGTATGGTTAGCTTCTTTTCCTCAAAACAAAAAAGTATGCTTAAGTAATCTGTAGTGTAGTTTGACCCCTAATATTTCCTTCCAACCAAACTACATGGGATGAAGATGTTGCAGTTCAACAGAAATGTCTCCCACGCGGCCTGGAGCATCCCTCTTTATTCAAGATGGCAGAGGAAGAACGCTCAAGGAATGGAATGGAATGTGAGTAACAGCTCTGAATAATGTCAAAGAATATATTGTGCTCGTAAGTACTTTTTCAGTGTTCCAGTTGTATTCTCCATCACTGAGAAAGACATATATACAAAAAAAGTGTTATTGAAAGCTCTGTGTATATGAGCACTACAAATATTCCCGTTGTGATGACCTTTCCACATTATAAGCAAATGTGGGAAATGTGAAAATGTGAATTCTTCGCATTTATCTTCACTGTGAAGATGTAGGGCAGACTCCCTTTCCTAAGCTTGAGTTTTTCAGCAAGGGAATCTGAGGAACTGAGGTATACAGTAGTGACAAGAGATGGAGTTCTGGTCCTTACTAACAAACTAAAAAATAATAAAATATCAACCCAAACGTGAAATTGATGTTTTAACAGAACCATGTAACTTCTCCCTAAGATCAGCCTCAGAGGACTGGAAAGGAACCAACATTAACACCAATTTTTAAAAAGGTGTTCAGGGGAAATTACACATCTGTCCTGGGTAAAATGATGGAAAGATAAGATGACATTATGAAGCATATTCAAGAACAAGTCTTGCTGAAGAAGAATCAAGATGGCTTCCACCAGGGTAAGTCTTGCCTCACTAACCATTTAGAGTTTTTTGAGAACATCAATAAGCATGTGGATTGGGGTGATCTAGTGATCTGATCGGGGTGATCTGGTGGGCTCCTGACGAGAGACCCTGGCAGCGTTGGGGGCACGTGCAAATGATCGCCCACAAAAAGCTCAACAACTCATGGTGATCACTTGAAATAAGCTCAACAACTTTTGGGGAGGTCTCTCCAAAAAAGCTGCTGATCACCCAGATTGTTACTTCTTGAAATATGGCAATCTTATTATAAAGGATCTTAAGTTTAGGTTGATAAAGGGATCTCCCCAAACTGGATGAATAAGTTAAAATGGCAAATGCAGTTCAGTATAAGTAAGTGCAAAGTGATGGAGAATGGAGCAAAAATCCTAACTTTTATATACACGTATGGGGTCTGAGCTCATGGTGCCTGACCAGGAAATTGATCTCTATGTCATGGTGGATAGCTTAGAGAAAGCATAGACCCACTTTGTGGCTGCTGCAGGAAAAAGGCAAATTCTTTATTTGGGATAATTAGGAAAGGGATTCGCAATAAAGCTTGTCAGTATCCTTAAAGGTTTCATACAAATCTATGGTTCGACTGAGGTTGTTGATATTTCTTCTGGCAATCTTAATTCTGGTTTGGGATTCATCCAGTCCAGCCTTTCGCATGATGAATTCTGCATATAAGTTAAATAAGCAGGGAGACAATATACAGCCTTGTCGTACTCCTTTCTCAATTTTGAACCAATCAGTTGATCCATATCCAGTTCTAACTGTAGCTTCTTGTCCCAAATAGAGATTTCTCAGGAGACAGATGAGATGATCAGGCACTCCCGTTTCTTTAAGAACTTGCCATAGTTTGCTGTGGTTGACACAGTCAAAGGCTTTTGCCTAGTCAATGAAGCAGAAGTAGATGTTTTTCTGGAATTCTAGCTTTCTCCATAATCCAGCACATGTTTGCAATTTGGTTTCTGGTTCCTCAGCCCTTTCGAAATCCAGCTTGCACTTCTGGGAGTTCTCGGTCCACATACTGCTTAAGCCTGCCTTGTAGAATTTTAAGCATAACCTTGCTAGCGTATGAAATGAGCACAGTTGTGCAGTAGTTGCAGCATTCTTTGGCACTGCCCTTCTTTGGGATTGGGATGTAGACTGATCTTCTCCAATCCTCTGGGCACTGCTGAGTTTTCCAAACTTGCTGGCATATTGAGTGTAGCACCTTAACAACATCATCTTTTAAAATTTGAAATAGTTCAGCTGGAATATCATCACTTCCACTGGCCTTGTTATTAGCAGTGCTTCCAAGGCCCATTTGACTTCACTCTCCAGGATGTCTGGCTCAAGATCAGCAACCACATTGCCTGGGGTGTATGAGACATCCATATCTTTCTGGTATAATTCCTCTGTGTATTCTTGCCACCTCTTCTTGATGTCTTCTGCTTCTGTTAGGTCCTTACCACTTTTGTCCTTTATTATGGTAATCTTTGTACGAAATGTTCCTTTGATATCTCCAATTTTCTTGAACAGATCTCTGGTTCTTCCCATTCTGTTGTTTTCCTCTATTTCTTTGCATTGCTCGTTTAAGAAGGCCTTCTTGTCTCTCCTTGCTATTTTTTGGAAATCTGCATTCAATTTCCTGTATCTTTCACTATCTCCCTCACATTTTGCTTGCCTTCTCTCCCCCGATATTTGTAAGGCCTCATTGGACAGCCACTTTGCTTTCTTGCATTTCCTTTTCATTGGGATGGTTTTAGTTGCTGCCTCTTGTATAATCTTACGAGCCTCCATCCATAGTTCTTCAGGCACTCTGTCCAGCAATTCTAAATCCTTAAACCTGTTCCTCACTTCCACTGTGTATTCATAAGGGATTTGATTCAGATTGTGTCTTATTGGCCTAGTGGTTTTTCCTACTTTCTTCAGTTTAAGCTGGAATTTTGCTATAAGAAGCTGATGATCTGAGCCACAGTCAGCTCCAGGTCTTGATGGCAGAAAGTGAGGAGGAATTAAAGAACCTTTTATTGAGGGTGAAAGAGGAGAGCGCAAAATATGGTCTGAAGCTCAACATCAAAAAAACGAAGATCATGGCCACTGGTCCCATCACCTCCTGGCAAATAGAAGGGGAAGAAATGGAGGCAGTGAGAGATTTTACTTTCTTGGGTTCCATGATCACTGCAGATGGTGACAGCAGTCATGAAATTAAAAGATCCCTGCTTCTTGGGAGAAAAGCAATGATAAATCTAGACAGCATCTTAAAAAGCAGAGACACCACCTTGCCGACAAAGGTCCATATAGTTAAAGCTATGGTTTTCCCAGTAGTGATGTATGTGAGAGCTGAACCATAAAGAAGGTTGATCGCCAAAGAATTGATGCTTTTGAATTATGGTCTGGAGGAGACTCTTGAGAGTCCCATGGACTGCAAGAAGATCAAACCTCTCCATTCTGAATGAAATCAGCCCTGAGTGCTCACTGGAAGGACAGATCGTGAAGCTGAGGCTCCAATACTTTGGCCACCTCATGAGAAGAGACGTCTTCCTGGAAAAGACCCTGATGTTGGGACAGATGGAGGGCACAAGGAGAAGGGGATGACAGAGGACGAGATGGTTGGACAGTGTTCTCGAAGCTACCAGCATGAGTCTGACCAAAGTGCGGGAGGCTGTGAAGACAGGGGTGCCTGGTGTGCTCTGGTCCACGGGGTCACAAAGAGTCAGACACGACTAAATGACTAAACAACAACAAAATGAATGGACTGCACTTGCAATACTCTGTACAGTTGTGGTCACCTCAATTCAAAAAGGATGTAGAGTTGGAAAAGGGCAGTCTCAATGTTCAGGGGCTTGAGCATCTTCTCTGCAAAGAAAGGTTACAACTTTGGGGGCTTTTTAACTTAGAAAAAAAGACGACAAAACAGAGGTGTGTAAAATTATGCATTGTGTAGATCAGTGATTTCCAATTAGGGGTCCAGGGACACCTGGGGGTCTATATAACACACCCTGGGGGTCCACGGCCCCATCCCTTGCCTCACCCCACCTAAAATTTGTCAATTTTGCATGGTAATATAGTAATATCACAATTTTTATGGGGTGTTTTAGCACTGTGTGATTTTTCAATATATTGGCCAAAATCAGTTTTGAAATCACACCGCAATAACGCTTTTGACCTGGCAATGCACAGCAATATATCGCTCCTTGCACGAGGGAGAACAGGGCAGCTAATTTCAAGGCACCGCTGATATCGCACAATGATCTCAGACAATAACAGTGCTGACCTGAGCTGCCCTTCCCTCACGCTGGTGGAGAACAGGGCAGCTGACCGTGGCACTACCTTCCCCTGGCACTTCCCCCACCTGTGTGATCTCTGCGGCTGCTCCTTCCCTCGTCCCCACACCTGATCTCCAATTTCACACATTGTGGTACATAGGAATATTGCAATGTTTAGCTGCTGATATATCATGATGTTGAAAACCAGATATCGCTCAGCCGTAGTCTGTTTTTAGTATACTGTACATAAAATCCTTTGCATATTAAGGGCTACCCCACATTTTGTTCAAAAAATTGCTTTGCAGAGGTAACTACCATAGTTATCAAAATTTTCAAAAGAAGGGGGTCCACGGCTTGGCTTTTGAAAAATAGGGGGTCCTCAGTAATTAGCTAACTGGAACCACTGGTGTAGAGAAAGCAGTCAGATCTCTTCCTCTACTCCCAGTTTCCTTCTGCATCATCTCTCTCCTTAGGTTGTAATCCTGAGGGCAGGGACTGTTTCATCATTGACAGGGCCTGCCCCCGCCCCATGATGCAAGGTGAGGTGACTGCAGCAGGATCCACAGGAGCAGAAGATCCCAATATAGGTCTTCATTCTTTGTTCCCTTGTATTTATTGATCTCCATATCTTCAGACATGATGGGAGTTTGATGCTGAACTGATTCCTGAGCTCCTTTGCTTGCCAGTGTTGCCCGCACCCTCCTCCTTTGGCATTATGGAGACTTGTGCAGGAGCAAGAACCTTTCTCCCTTTCCGGCCATCATGCATTTCAAATGCACCATCTGTAGTACAGTAAGCATGATTGCTCTGCTCCCTCGTGCTCATTAAGCTCCTTACATTTTGCATTTCTTCAGAATATAGAACCTTCTTTCTCATCTTGAAGGATAATTGTGTTCCAAGGGCTCATCAGAGACAGCAGCACACAAATTGGTCATATCCACACGGTGGTTAAACTGCAGGAGGGCCCAGAGTCTTTCGTATGATTATCCAGCCCTGGTCATGGGTCTTTGTTGACAAAAATGGCAAACATATACAGCAAAACTTGCCTACTGCCCTGTGTGGAAGGCCTCAGAAACCGCTTCAGTGGCAGTGCTCCATGTGCTGGGCATAACCTTTGTACTGAGCACCTTTGTACATGTGAGTCGATTCAAGTACATGTTCTCTCTGACAGCCAGTTCTGGCATTGAGATTCCAGTCATTTGGCCTGACTCACTATATGCTCAATGTGTGTGATTCTAGAGAAGCGTTTGGTGGCCTCCACATGGGATGAGGAACAAAGAAATGAGCGCTTAGGTACCACAGGAAAGAAGAGGAGTGAGACTTCTCATCCTGTCATAGGTAGCTTAGCTAAACATATGCAGGAGGAGTGAGTGGGAATGTTTTGTCATAAGCAATGTACCAAAGCTTACCAATAATTCCTGAAATAAAGTTGCATATATGAAAATGGTGTTTCTTAAACAAAAAAGAAAAAGATATCAGCAGTTTTTTCCTGAGTAATTCCTAAGTAGCCAGCCTTCCAGCTCCCCCCCCCCCCCACCAAAAAAAAAGAATCTTCCTTGTCTTTGTACTAAAAGCCTAGATCACAGTTAAGGCACAAACTAATCAGCTCTGTTTAAAACTAGGTCAGCGCTGCCTATAAGAGAAAAATGAAGAGGAATTTAAAGGGGCTCTAGGCTAGTTAAGGACCTAAGACAGCTAGCACATATTCTTGTCTCTATCTACCTTTTTCTTTTAGCAAAGGTGCTTTCCAGTTTTCGTACTTCTTGCACTTACTGTGGTGGAGGCCAGGGATTCCTTTCACGCTCCTCAGAAGGTTTTTGGCTCTTTTTGCTATGTTCACAATCTGCGGAGCATAAATTTTAAGTCAAATCTTAGACTACTGCAGACCCCAGAAGATGATGATTTTTCAACAGAAGTCCGGACTGCAATTTTATCCAGTTGTTACACCACACTTTTGTCCCCATGTATTAGCCTCACAAAAGCCCTTTGACATAGGCTAGACTGAGGGAAATTGATTGAATCAAGCTCATGCCGTGCATTTGGCAACTTAATGAGAATTTGAACCTGGGGTTTCCATATTCAAACTCAAAACGCTCTAGATAATGTGTCACACTGGCCTTAAAAAAGAGAGAGTGCAATATAAACTCCACTTTTCACCTTTAGGGTAATATCCTGGATAGACTTTGCCTGTCTGAAAACCCAGCTGGCAGGATTCAATTTGCTCTGCAGCCTTGCCTGGGAAAGGAATATCAGATTTGAGAGAGCAACTTACTACAAAATAAGCATCAGGATTTCCTTTTCTGTTATCACCCACACTGGAAAAGGCATGGGTCCCTGCTTTCTCTGAAAAATGCATGAACTAGCCTGCTGTCTGTCCCCATCAATTTAATTATTCAGGAAGAGTGTCCTGGGAATTCTCCAATGTAGCCATCAGACTAACTATCCTTTGCAACATAACTTATAAAATCATGTGCCCTCACTTTTCACAAACCACCACCACCAATTATCAGATGAGTTGTTCTGGCCATTCATGTCCACTTTAAAGGAACTAAATGGAAGATGGACCACTGTGAATTGAAGGTGGGTGGAAAAAGTAGTATCTGCTCATATCACTTCATTGCTGCTAAAGTTTTTACAGGTGCTTATAGTGTTTCACCTGGAGAAGGAACTGGCAAACCGCTCCAGTATTTTGCCAAGAAAATTATTGCCATGGAGAAGCTTTGAGAAGAAAGTGAGTGTTTCCAAGGCATGCTGTGGTTCATGGGGTCACGGAGAGTCGAACACGACTAAACAACAAACACAATAGTGTTCCACAGACCTGCAAAAGTGGCCAGAGTTGACCAGAAAAAGGTATGTATGCATGCTATGAAAAGCAAAGCCTCTCAAGTTAGTTACAGCTCTCTTAAAACTGTTGTCTCTCTCCACCCTTAATGTGCCTTACTGCCTTCTACAAAAGCTGAGGAGGTTCATGTCCTCTTTTTAGGAGACCTGCTCCATCCAGGCACTTGGAAATCAGACCAGCCAGACAAGCAGAGTTTGGTGGCCTCTCACAAAGAGTAGCAGGTCACTCTGCGCAAGGACTGTGCCATTCTAAGGAAGCCACAGCCACCTTCATGATCTAAATGTGATTGTGGTGGTGTGGGGGAAGCTTGTATCTCCTGGTTTTTATTATGGTGAAAATTGAATAAATGTTTTCCAAATGTCATGAAAATATAACTCCATTTTCAGTTGTTGGAAACAACAGGAATGTTTGTCCCTGGAAGTGGGGTTCTCAGAGGAGAGACGGGAGGCAGCTTGGGTCCTCAGAGGGAAATAACATCAGCAGAAAAAGTGTCATGAGCCCTGGCCAAGTTTTTCTCAGAGTAGTCCCATTGAAATGAACATGACTAACAGGTTCATTCATTTCAATAGGTCTACCCTGAGTAAAACCAACTTGAATGCCACCCGTTGTCTTGGGGGGGGGTAGGTGGTAGATGGATTTTCACATGAAGGATATTAATAAAATTAATTGAGCTATAATTAACACATATCAGCAGCATGCTGAAATCAGCAACAACAACAAAAACCCCACCCAAACCTCTTTCCTTGTTCTTTGGAGAGAATGAATTTGTTATAGTACTTTTATTCTTGCCCTTCCAAACCAGAGGGTGAGAAGCAAAAAAGAAAACATCACACCCATCTCCTGTATGGTGTCTACTCTTTTTTGTTACATTTATGGTGCATTTTTATGATCAGTGTGTCTGGCTGCTGGCGAGAAGGTTGGTGGTTCAAGCCCAGCCAGGGACAGCTGTGGGCAGGATACCTCCTGCGTTGCAGAAGGTTTGGCTAGGTGACTCTCAGCATCCCTGGCCGCAGCTGAAGACTTTGGGCAGGATTCAGCTCATGAGCCCCGACAGTGGAGCCTCACACAAAGGCTTCCACTCTCCCTGTGGTGTGTTCAGTTCAGAAACAGAAAGAAGAGCAAGATTTAAAATCTGCCACCGACCCAAAATGTGCTACTTCAACACTCCCATTAACACCACCACAAAGCCTTAATTTAGTAAAATGTGACTCTGGGAAAAAGCCATAGAATCCAAAGTGGATGGTCCAGCAGGCTGTTGCCTTTACTATTATTTATTTTTTGTAAAGGCTTTTCTCTAAGTGTATGAACATCGCGCTCTGTGGAGATGCAAAAAGTAAACATGAATGTACTACTAGACATGGTTTGTACAACAGACTCAAACGGAAGTGTATAATAGCTTGTAAATATATGAATTGACCCATACCCAAACCCACACAATAATGAGGGTGACAGTGAATAGATTTAACCTTGCATTGAAGGTTTTATGTTTTTGTTTTTTTAAAAAAAATTGTAATGTTTTTTGAAGATCAGATGTTACTTGTTTCGAACAGTTTTGTTTCCTCTGTTACACAAACACACACACAAGTATAATTAAATATTTGGAACTATATAAAAACAGCAAGAATCAAAACTTACACCATTAATAGGTTACCCTGACACAAAGAAACAAATAGGTTTTTATTTAATTAGACCAGTTCAGTGCAGTGCTAAACGACAAAGAATTCTGTAGTGGCTCCCTGTTTGTGGGATGTTCTCCCCAGGGAGATTTACCTGGCGCCTTCAGTAGACACCTCTATGTGCCAGGCAAAAAAACTCCTCTTTAGCCAGGCCTTTGACTGATGGACATGTAACATCCTTTTAAAGTGTGTTGGGGAGGGGGCGGGTTATTAGGTTATTTTTTGTTTTTTTTAATGTATTTGGTGTTTATGTTGTAAATGCCCTGAGACCTGTGGGTATAGGGTGGTATACAAATAAGAAGACAACTAGGAAAACATCATAGGTAATACTGTAACTGAAACACAATGATGGTAAGTGTATACCAGTTTTTCTATGCTCAGTTTTTCTATGTCATCCTTAATAGGACTTTTCTCTCTCCCCCTCTATTCCTTGGTTTATATTGCTTTCTGTACAACCTCCCCATTACTCTGCCCCCATCACCTCTCTCAGATTCAGATGTTCTGGCTTCAGATGTTCTAGCCTGAGGGAGGCTAGTTGTTCAGGGCACGTCATTTTAAGGGGTGAAACTTAATTTTTGCAAATTTCTTCAGTGAGGGTTCTTTAAAATATGCTTTTGGGTGTGAGGAATTAAAATCTGCTATTAGTTTCGTATTTGGACAACATTTAGTTTCGTGAGTCTGTTTGATAAAGAAGCACATAAAGTGCTTTCGGAAAACCAATTTTGATTTTATCATCTGGGTTTTAATTTTACCATCTGAAAATGCCAGTTAATGCTGTAGCAGGAACCCCCCCACCCCAATCATTCTGTTTGTACAAACTTCACACACACTCACACTCACACACTACATACGCTATGCTTCTGTTATAAATTCATAGAAAATCAACCATACTTTGGATTTGCACTGTTCCACTTTTATTTTACTCTATGAAGGAAGGACTACAAAATGGGGCAGGTTTGATACAGGGCAGCCATAATCCCTTCAGCATCCCAGCACATACACAGGTGCCCTGCCCAGTTGCTATGCCAACCCTGATGGTCCCAGACAGAAGACAATCAAGATCACAAAGAACTTGCATATGGGAGTGGATTCAGCATGGACTTGAAACAAAGGACACTGATCAGATCTTCCCTCAGGGGGCAGGAAACTGCAAACTCCCCTTTGTCTCCTGGAAGTTCCTGGAAGTGACTCATGGGGAGGGGGAAAGGAGGAACCAGCCAGGTGACAAGACACTCAGGTTACCACCAACCTCTCCTTTCTGTAATGTATGCATGATGTTACCACCACAACTCCTCCCTCAACCCCTCCTTTCTGTAATGTATGCATGATGTTTCTGGGGGTGGGCTAGACCTAGAGGAGGGGAATTTCAAAAGTTTTTATAAGGTCTTGCACACCATTATTCTGGGTCTTTCCTCTCTCCTGCAAGTGAGGGGAATACCCTGTTGCAACAGTTCAATAAAGACCAAGCCTACAGGCTGCTGTTTTGCTCCAAGTTATCCTGGTTGGTGTCTTTGTTTTGTCCAAGGGAGCCCTCGGATTTTTCCTGTAACAATGCTAAATAATAATAATACAAATAAATAAATTTTATTAGTACATAATATGACTGCAAGTACTTGGCAAACATTTTTAATGATTTCTATGTAATTTTACACACAGTAAGCAAAACTAAATCATATTAATTTAACCATAACATCTTTTGAAACCCCTAAGTCATGTTACAACATTTTAGCGCCTCTCATTTTTGGAATTTGAAGGTTGAAAAATTCAAACACCACTGTCTGGCCTGTGGTCTTAAAACTCACAAATTCTCTTCACAAGTTAATCTAAAAATTAAAAAAGATATACAAATCCAATTACAATATATATACTTTATTGATTTTGGCCACTGTCTCCAAGGAGTCTGTTATTGGTTAGGCAGCCTTGTATAACATAGAATAATATATTGTGAGCATATAAGAATGTAATGTCAGAAACACGCCAACTGCTTTAATTTGTTTCCATATTATTTCCTCCAGTGGAAAGGTGATTTCGCCCCATGTTGTAAGAACAAAAACAAATCCACTGCACATTGTAACCAAACTTTTCCAGTGTCTGTTTCAGTATCTGCATGCAGCCTAATAACCAGTGACTTTGTTGTTTTCAGTTTGTTCTTCTTGTAACAGGTTAAAGATTAGAGAGGGAGGCTCACCCAAGAAGAGGGCGATGTTCCAAGCCAAGGAGCAAATAGGATAAGGAATGTGACCCAGACTTGTTATATTACTGTAAACGGGCCAAAAGAATGAAATCAAAAGTTGGTGATAAGATACAAGAGGAGCTGCTACAAATCCAAGCCTAGAAGAAGAAGAAGATGGAACATTCTGGCAGCATCTATCCCAGCAGCTGAAGAAGACAAACTGTGAATGTGCATCTGTGTCTACAAAACATGGACCAAAGTCAAACTCACCTTCCCAGTTACCCTTTAACGTCTGTTGAGATTGACACCCGAAGTAATCCATAATTCATAGAATCATAGAATCATAGAGTTGGAAGAGACCACAAGGGCCATCGAGTCCAACCCCCTGCCAAGCAGGAAACACCATCAGAGCACTCCTGACATATGGTTGTCAAGCCTCTGCTTAAAGACCTCCAAAGAAGGAGACTCCACCACACTCCTTGGCAGCAAATTCCACTGTCGAACAGCTCTTACTGTCAGGAAGTTCTTCCTAATGTTTAGGTGGAATCTTTTTTCTTGTAGTTTGGAACCATTGCTCCGTGTCCGCTTCTCTGGAGCAGCAGAAAACAACCTTTCTCCCTCCTCTATGTGACATCCTTTTATATATTTGAACATGGCTATCATATCACCCCTTAACCTCCTCTTCTCCAGGCTAAACATGCCCAGCTCCCTTAGCCGTTCTTCATAAGGCATCGTTTCCAGGCCTTTGACCATTTTGGTTGCCCTCCTCTGGACACGTTCCAGTTTGTCAGTGTCCTTCTTGAACTGTGGTGCCCAGAACTGGACACAGTACTCCAGGTGAGGTCTGACCAGAGCAGAATACAGTGGCACTATTACTTCCCTTGATCTAGATGCTATACTCCTATTGATGCAGCCCAGAATTGCATTGGCTTTTTTAGCTGCCGCGTCACACTGTTGGCTCATGTCAAGTTTGTGGTCAACCAAGACTCCTAGATCCTTTTCACATGTACTGCTCTCAAGCCAGGTGTCACCCATCTTGTATTTGTGCCTCTCATTTTTTTTTGCCCAAGCGCAATACTTTACATTTCTCCCTATTAAAATTCATCTTGTTTGTTTTGGCCCAGTTCTCTAATCTGTCAAGGTCGTTTTGAAGTGTGATCCTGTCCTCTGGGGTGTTAGCCACCCCTCCCAGTTTGGTGTCATCTGCAAATTTGATCAGGATGCCCTTGAGTCCATCATCCAAGTCGTTGATAAAGATGTTGAATAAGACCGGGCCCAAGACAGAACCCTGTGGCACCCCACTAGTCACTCTTCTCCAGGTTGAAGAGGAACCATTGCTGAGCACCCTTTGGGTTCGGTCAGTCAGCCAGTTACAAATCCACTGAGTGGTAGCATAGTCAAGTCCGCATTTTACCAGCTTCTTTACAAGAATATCATGGGGCACCTTGTCAAATGCCTTGCTGAAATCAAGGTAGGCTACATCCACTGCATTCCCTTCATCTACCAGGCTTGTGATTCTGTCAAAAAACGAGATCAGGTTAGTCTGACATGACTTATTTTTCAGAAATCCATGCTGACTATTGGTGATCACAGTATTCCTTTCTAGGTGCTCACAGACTGTTTGCTTAATGATCTGCTCCAGAATCTTCCCTGGTATTGATGTCAGACTGACTGGGCGGTAATTATTTGGGTCCTCTCTTTCCCCCTTTTTGAAAATAGGGACAACATTTGCCCTCCTCCAGTCTGCCGGGACTTCACCTGTTCTCCAGGAATTCTCAAAGATGACTGCCAGTGGTTCTGAGATCACATCTGCCAGTTCTTTTAATACTCTTGGATGCAGTTCATCTGGCCCTGGAGACTTGAATACATCTAAACTAGCCAAGTATTCTTGTACTATCTCCTTAGTTATTCTGGGCTGTGTTTCCTCTGCTGAATCATTTGCTCCAAATTCTTCAGGTCGGGCATTGTTTTCTTTATCGGAGAAGACTGAGGCAAATTCAACCAGGAAGATTCCCTCAGCAATTCTGAGGACACACATGAACTGCCCCTGATCCTGAACATACAAAATAAGAATGATCAGGTGAAGGAGGAGGGGTTGTTGAAAGTGTATAGCAATCTAAGGGGCAAAAATACAAAGTGTACGGCAACGCATAAAATGATTTTGTCTTACACTTAAGGGAAAAAGGCTCACTATGAATGACCGAGGTGGGGGAGAGAAGGCAGAGAGTGAGCCCTGGTTCTTACAGAACTGACCTCCACACTCTTTCCCCTCCAAAAATGCTTGAACCTCTTACATACTGTATTTTTCGCTCCATAAGACACACTTTTTTCCTCTTAAAATCTAAGGGGAAATGTCTGTGCGTCTTATGGAGCAAATGTGTGGTCCCTGGGGCTGGCGGTGGGGGAAAGCCGGGCTTCCCTCACCACCAGCACCACAAGCTCGGGGAGCAGGTCGGGGAGCAGCGGAAAGGCAACGCGCAGCCTTTCCGCTGCTCCCCAACCTGCTCTTTGGGGCTGGGGGTGGGGGAAGCCCCGACAAGCTCCTGAGCAGCTCTGGGGTAGCCTGCGAAGCCTCCGCTGGGCAGCGGGGAGCCTTCATCCCGCTGCCCTGGGGAGGCTTCGCGCGGCTATCCCTGGCTTTTGAGGGAGGTGGGGGAAGAGACAGAGCGAGGCTCTCTCACTTCCCCCACCTCCCGCAAAAGCCCCCAAGAGCCGCATTTTTTTTATTCCCCCCCCCAAAAAAAAGTAGGTGCGCCTTATGGTCAGGTGCGCCTTATGGAGTGAAAAATACGGGTAATGGTTCATATGGAGGCCCCACCCATGTGATTTAATTCTCTCCATCAAGTGTTGCAAACAAAATCAGGTGATCCTACAGTGCCTGGCTCACTTATTCTTCCAGGCACATGGCAGGGAGGGGGGCACCCACCTCCTCCTCTGTTTTTTTGAAAGCCCCACCACCACCAATCAGCAGAATGGGGGAGGAAGTTGACTCCAGTCTGCCGATGGGGCTTCCGTGGATCAAAATTAACCAGCCAAACGTTGTCTACAGGTCTCAAAGTATAACACGTACAGAACTAACAATGCAAAACATTTGGTTTGTCATACAGTAAAGTGTTACATTACCTCTGACCCAAGGAAAATGAAATTCTGGAAAGCAGTTTTTCTGTTTTTAACTCTTTTTTACTGATAATGTTATTCTTTTAATCTCTTTGTAAACCACTTTAAGGTGATTGTTGTTTTTCAGTTAAGCAGCATATAAATTTTATGAAATAAATACATTCCTTCCTCATTCCCATCCGTGTCACAGTTTGCGTGCCAAAAAGTAGCTAAAAATCTGGGCAAAGGCAAAAATGTTGAACATAATAACTTATTAAGGAGGCTTGCACAACTTCTTGCCTAGCATACTCAACACAACCCGCTTGCAGACCCTCCAAGTGTCCCCATTTTCCAGGGACGTCCCTGATTTAGCCGTTCCAGTTTCTGATTTGGTTCTGGAATGTCCTGCTTTTCCTTAGATGTCCCTATTTTCATTGGAGAAATACTGGCGGTATGGAGTTATCCGACCACTTACCCATCTGAAGGCAATCCTGTATAGGGAAGCTTTTTAATGTTTAATGTTTTTATATATGTTGGAAGCTGCCCAGAGTGGCTGGGGCAACCCAGGAAGATGTGTTGGGTATAAATGGAATGGGACGTCCCTATTTTCATCAGATAAATGTTGGAGGGCATGCACTTGCTTTTTCTGCCTGTCTGAGACTGTGAAAATGGAGAGGGTTTGTCAGGCTAATGACAGTTCACAGGCTATAGCTTTGGGTGACATTCAGTTTGGTGCATCACATGTTATTTATATGATGTATACAAAGACAGACTAAACTTGGATTACGGTATTTGGAAAACTGATGGCTAGTATTTAGCTTTTTAACAGGATATTATTTAATTTATATAAATTATCATTCATTATATAAGATATAGAGAGACCTGGGTGGCGCTGTGGTCTAAACCACTGAGCCTAGGGCTTGCCGATTAGAAGGTTGACGGTTTGAATCCCCGTGACAGGGTGAGCTCCTGTTGCTCAGTCCCTGCTTCTGCCAACCTAGCAGTTTGAAAGCACGTCAAAAGTGCAAGTAGATAAATAGGTACTGCTCTGGCAGGAAGGTAAACGACATTTCCGTGCGCTGCTCTGGTTCGCCAGAAGCGGCTTAGTCATGCTGGCCGGCTCCCTCGGCCAATAAAGCGAGATGAGCGCCGCAACCCCAGAGTCGTCTGCAACTGGACCTAACCGTCAGGGGTCCCTTTACCTTTATATATGATATAATTTTACTTCAGTTTGTATTACGGGCCCACCTGCTCCCAATCCACAGAGCCAGTCCAACAGGATATCATGGTTCCATTTTACTGCTGAGAGGTTGAGGGGGATCAACAGGGTCACTCTCCCATCTCTCTCTCTCAACAGAAACTATCCATGAAGGAGACCAAGATCCGATCCACATTAAGGATTGCTTGGAGTGGCTGTTTTTCCTTTTCTTATTTTGCAGTATTGCTGCTTCCTGGCTGTTCATGGTATGGATCACATGGCAAATTCACCAACCCCAACTTATTCCACTACTTCTGCTTTGTTATTCCAGAGTTTTTCAGACTCACTTTTTCGTTTGGGTTGTCCTGGTAACTGTTGATTTCCATGTGTGCCAACCACTTGTTAATATTACTGTTTTCAGTGGAAATAACTTCAGTTCTGCAGAACTGGATGGGCACCCTTTTCCCTCACCTCTCCCCCCCCCACACACACAACTGAACCTGAATTTGTGTGACAGGAAGACAGTTTGATCCTCATTTTATGCTCCATGACCAGACAGTCGTGATAATTTCCTTTTGGATACCACTTCTCCATGCAGCTGGGGGAGAGGACAGAGGGTGGGCAAGATGCCACTGTATAAAAAACGGAATGGAATGCATTCCAGATATTTCTTTTCTGTCTCAGAATTTGGAGCTTTCTTACAAACATTGACATTTTGTATTCCAAACTTGTAATGTTATCTGAATAGTGAGATACTTGTTTCCTTGGACAATCATACAAGTGCTGACTTTTCTCTCTCTCACGTAAGCAAACTAAGATTTTAGAGGGATTTCTTGTAGCATGGTTTGCTCTTTGTAACAATCCTTCCTTTTTCTCTACAATACGTTTTGATAGCCAACCAAAACTATATTTGTTCTACTTGTTTGTTTTTATAGTCCATTATGCAAAATAGTTTCCTAACATCAAACATCTCCATTGAAGGGATATTTTGCCACAAATAATTGCAACATCTCACAATAATGTGGTTGGGAGCCAGGGGAGCCCACCCTGGTTTGCCTTCAGAGAACACCTTGGCCTTTAGCCCAACTCTAGGATTCTAATTGCTTCATACTTAGGTAAATGAGATGCTTGGGGTGCAGTTGTTGATTTGAGTACTTTTTTGGCCGCTAAGAAGTGCTATAGATTTTTTTAAAATAATCTGTTGAAAAAGTTGTATGTTTGGGGGTTTTTGTGTCAAGGGGCAATAAGCACCACCTGGAAGCTCAGAAATTTATCTGGTGCATTAGTGGCTTTCGAATATTGCTGCAAAACCAAAGGGAGGCAACCGACAATTGTCTTCACTACTGAGGATGGTTTTTTTTTGGGGGGGGGGCTGCAATAGATGAGAATGTGAGGGCATTATAGAGACAATCCCCAGGCTAAGTAAAAAGAAACTGTACTGCTTCCATGCCCAAGCCTTCAGATGCATTCTCCATCATCTTGAGATTATTTAAATTAAATAGATAAATGTTTGTCTAAATTTAAAAGAAAAAAATAGACTAAAAAGCAATGGCAATGTGTACATTGCAATTCATTTTCCTCATCCATTAAAAGTGTGCACATCTCTTGTGGAAGAAGACCCTGTTTAAAATTCAGAGCAAAGGTGCATATAATGGACTTTGCTGGCACGACAGAGCTATAGCCGCTATTTTCAAGGCTGAGAACATCAGATGAACCCAGTGATCAAACTGCTGTCATCTGAGCAATAGAAGCAGTCAATGTGGAGGAAGCAGAAAAAACACAGAAACTCTTCTAGGTTAGCTGAGTTTCCCTAATCGCAGCTGAAATCCAAGAACTGCTGCTTAATTTTCTTTTTTCTAAAAACAGTGATTTTGAGGACCCAATGGTGTAAGAATAGAAAAATGTGGTGGCAATATAAAAAGAAATAAGTGGCATGAACTTTAAGTATCCAGGCTAGCAATAACTGCATTGTCTTTCTTATGAGTCCACAAATATTCCTGCTCAACAGATTTGCTGCCTGCATGTTTTCCAAACTTCTGATAACTGAGATGCATCTTTTTACCACTCAGTTTAGGGTTGTTGCCAGTTAAGAAACTGTATTGCACAATGCAATCAGGCTGAGCTCCCCCCAAAAGCAACTTCCACTTTTGGTTTAAAAAGCCATCCATTTACGATTGATTTACATACCGTGGTATAGCCTTCTCTTTTCTTTGCAGGTGAAACTAGAGAGGGCACTGCCACCTTGTGGCCATTTCCTCTCTCCACAACCACCTGAAAGCAAGCAGGAGAAAATGGGAGCGCTTTGGGAGAGTGCCATAGTCCTGCCTAACAATGTTGTAATATAATATAATGAAGCCTGGGAGTTGTAATCCATCAACATCTAGGGACCTAAGGTGGAGAAAGGCTGATCTAAACTCTCATATCCCAGCTCAGTCACTGAGATCATCTGCAGGAGTGTTGCTGGTTGTCCTCTGAGTTGGTGAGGCTCATTTGACATCAACACGAAACAGAGCCTTTTGTGTCATCACCCCAGTCTTGTGGAATGCTGTGCCAATAGAGATTTAGCAGGTGCCCTTCTGTATGAACTTTTAAACACCTGCTGAATACTTTTTTTATTCTGCCAGCTCCATGCAGGAAATTGAAAATGCATCTTTCCATAATAGTTCATTGGTGGTCTCCCATTTTAAATTTGTAGTGTGTTTTTATTATGTATATAAATTATTGTAAACCGCTTTGATATCTTTTATGATATAAAGGTAAAGGTACCCCTGCCCGTACGGGCCAGTCTTGACAGACTCTGGGGTTGTGCGCCCATCTCACTTAAGAGGCCAGGGGCCAGCGCTGTCCGGAGACACTTCCGGGTCACGTGGCCAGCGTGACATCGCTGCTCTGGCGAGCCAGAGCCGCACACGGAAACGCCGTTTACCTTCCCGCTGGTAAGCGGTCCCTATTTATCTACTTGCACCCGGAGGTGCTTTCGAACTGCTAGGTTGGCAGGCGCTGGGACCGAGCAGCGGGAGCGCACCCCGCCGCAGGGATTCGAACCGCCGACCTTTCGATCGGCAAGCCCTAGGCGCTGAGGCTTTAACCCACAGCGCCACCTGCGTCCCTTTTTCTTTTATGATATAGCATTGCACAATTTTAAACATAAATGAATGAATGTTGGGGAAAGACCTCAAGCGCTGATTTCTACCTGTTTTGCAAAAAGTAGTGTCTGGAAGTGGGCACACAAGCTAAATTTGAATCCAGCCAAGATGGAGGTGAAGCTACTGAAATATCCCAATGGTCTTGGAGTTATGAATTTGCCTGGTGCCATTGGCTGTGTGACCAGATACAAAAGAGGGCCAAGCTCCTGCACCTTCAATAGTTATCCAGAAGAGGAAATTTCTGCAGGTGCGGCTTGCAGAAGTTTGCAACACCCAAGATAGGAACAGGTTTTCAAACAGCGTCTCAAGTGTTGTAGTCCCAAAGAATCCTTAGATTCTGTAATTTGAGCCCCAAATACCCACCCAAACGCTGCCTCCTGCACCTTTTTTCATGTTTTGGCAGCTTTTTGGTAACACTCTTTGATTAGAGGGAACTTGCTTGCTACTCGAACCATCTGTGCTGCAGAAATAAACACATCAACAGTCCAATGATGGGGGAGAAATATGATTCAGCTCCCATTTAATCTACCAAATCCAAACATTCCACAACAATACAATAACTGAAAACGCAGACAGCCTTCAAGATTCAGGATGATCCAAACTTTGTGTTGCTGTTGTCACGGTCCATAAGGAAGAAGCACCTGCCTGATAGTTAACTCATTATCAGGAAGAGAAACACAACAGTTTCTGCAGTGCTCACACACACACTTTGAGCCTCTGCAGCTGTCCAGGTCTGGGCCCTATGAAGGAATTGTAGCAACCTCTTCCAGCTTATATACCCTTCTCTGACAGGTTGCATGCCCAGAACCTGAGACTCCTGCTGCACAGAAATTGCCACTGCTCTTCCCTTTTCAAGCCCCTCCTGGTTCTAAGAGACAGTGGTGCGGGGCGGGGGGAGAGATGGGGGATTTCCTGACCCATCCTTCATCTGACCCATCTTTTCTTCCTGCGCCACACCCTGCTGCAGGGCAGGAGTCGGGAGCAGGGCAGGAATAACTCAAAAGGTGTCAGTGAAGTTAACTCTTTATTCAAAGAAACAAACCAGCTCAGCCCTAGTGAGCATAGCAACTCTTCCCAATAGCTGCCAATGAGGCAGCTGTGAGACTGAAGGTCCCCCGCCTTTCCACAGCTCCCTGTCTTCTCCTTCCCCTGGGTCCTTCCCACACAGTCTGAGATTCCTGGCGCCTTGTCTGTCTCTGCTCTGCCCTCTTCATTCCTCTACAGGTTCTGGGAGACCAGCAGGAGGGCAGCTGGTCACAGCAGGAGTGGGAGATCCCCTGGCTTCCTCACCAGCCCGACTCATTTCTGCCTTTTGGCTCCCCTCCTCTCCAGCCTCTGCCTCAGCCTCTGATCCTAACCTGCTCTCTGCCACAGATTATTCCTGATCACTAAGCCCTGTTACACTTCCGACACCTCCTCCCCCCAGTCTTCTCTCTCTGACCACTCCTCAGGCTCTGACTCTTCTTCCCTTGGGGGTTCCCCAGCTGGTTTCTCCCACCACTCCACCCCTGCACACCTTTCTCTGCCTTGGACTGCCCTGCCTCCCCCTCCTCAACTGGCTCCTGCCTTGTGGGTTACGCCACACCCCGTAAATCGCTGGTCCCCTCTAGTCACCCCCTAGTCCTCTGCTTCAGGCTGATAGGCAGGGCAGCCTGTGTGAAGCACTTGCCCCTCCCTCCCTGCCACTGGGAGTCTCTTGCTCCCTCACCTTACGTCTCTGGGCAAGTGAGCCAAAGCCTTTGCGCATCTGCCACCTCTCTTTGACTCACCCAATCCCTACCCAGAGGGGCAGGGTGTTAAGTGTAATGGTTTTAACTGACACAGAAATGAACAACAGCTAAAGGTATATTGCAGAGGTTTAACGTGGGTTTTTTCCATGGGGCACTTGAAGCTCTTGCTAAGTTAATGATTAACTAACTGATTGTTGTTCTCTGAGTGTTGTAACCTTAGATCATGCGAGAGGTATTGGGTTGCAAAATCTCCATTTTGAAGGGAGTTGCCTTTGAGTCTTTGTCTCCCAGACTCAATAGAGTGAAGATGTAAAAGAAGCTATCATTAAGGGAGAGCAAACAGTCTGTGGAGAGAGACCTTTGCTTATAGGTCTGTTTGGATTATTTCATGTTTTGTAAGATGCTGAGCCTGATGCTGGACAGCACAAGATATTGTATGGATATTTTAGACGTATCATTTGATGTATTCTGTTTTATTTTAAAGAATTCTATCAGTAAAAGTTTGAATAATATTTTCATGGGTCTGGACAATGATTTATTCCAAAAGGAGTCAGTTCCTATGCTTCCAGTCACTTCAAATGGCATAATATTAATATCTGCAATGCAGGTCAGGGGAAGGAGAGGAGGAAGTGACAGCTCTGGTCACTAGCATGCCTACAGCCCCCCTCCCAGGTGCTGGCGGAGTGGGTGGGGTCCTCCCTGCTGTGCCATCCAGAAAGTAAGCAGGCAGAGGCAGCACCTCTGCCCATTCCCGCTGGGCAGTGCCATGGGGTCCAGTCCCCCCCCCCCCCGCTTTACAGGGCTAACTGAGGACAGGGAGATTGGGAGCTCTCCAACTTGGGTGGCAGGACGTAGAAGAGGACAAGGCTTGTTCACTTTTCAAAGTTGCAGAAATCCCCTCTTCCTACACAATACTTTGTGCAGTACATCCGCCCGCTTTTGTGCACACACACACACACACACACACAGCCCTGAGATTCAGAGCCTCATGCTCTACTGACTAGGGTCCCCAAAGCATGTTGTCAGCCCACAACCTGGACCTGGTGCCACCAGGCCCCCTTGCATGCCGAGAACCAAGTGTGGCATGCTTCATGAACCTGGGTTGATTTGATTCCTACATTGCCCTACCCTCCAACATTTCTCCGATGAAAATAGGGACACCCTATTCTCCATCAGGGAGCTTCTTCTGCGTTTGATCTCACTGCACACATAGACGTCATATACACATCAACACTGATCACCTTGAGCCAATGACAACCTCTCAGCCTCACCTACCTCACAGGGTTGTTGTAAGGAAAAAATGTTCAAGGGAAGGGATCATGTATTACACCTTCAGCAGATAAATGGAATGAAATAAGAGTTTAGCTGTAAGCTGACTTGAGTCACTGTCAGGGGAAAAGGCAGGATGTGATGATGATGATGATGATGATGATGATGATGATGATGATAATTAATGGAAACTGTGAGAAGGACCAATAACATATCAGAGAGTAAATCTTATTGAACTCAGTTGGACTTAGTTCTGAGTAAAAATGCTCAGGATTGCAGTGTAAGGCTGCACAGTTACCTGGGAGTAAGCTCCATGGAATCCAGTGGGACTTACTTCTGAGTAGACATGTAAAGGCTTGCAGTGTAAGACTCCATTTACAACAAAGGAATCGATGCTCCCTGTGTTTCTTAGGAAATGGCTGGCTGCTGCAGCATTGCAATTAAAGAATTTAAAATGGATTGGTGAGCTTTTCCTTTCAAAATTATAGGAAGGACGTCCTATGCCAGGGTGACTGTTTCCTTCATTTGGTGCAGTTATTTTATTTTCAGGTTAAATGGACTCTGTTTTTGCACCCACACCCATTTTAATTGTTCTCCAAAACATGGAGGTGAGGAAAAAGGAAAACTAGGAATCAGATCAGAAAGCAGGATGGCTTCTGGAATTCTGGGACTGTCCCTGGAAAATTGGGGCACTGGGGACTAGATGACCCTTGGGATCCCTTCAAACTCAATAATGCAGTGGTTCCCAAGGGGTGTGGCAGGAGAGGATGGCAAGTGTGGTGGGAAGGTTCAAGGACAATCCAAGAAACAGTTAAACATTTCAAGATAGTATAGTATAGTATAAAATATTTTTATCTGCCGCATATGGGTGATAAAATGAGCTTGCTTGCCTCGAATTAAACCTAATATAAATGAGATCACCCCGCAAAAGCAAGTTCACAAGCTTCACTGAGTTTGTATAATACCTAAGAGGCTCGATTACAGTTATATTTTGGGAGTGATTCATGTTTTTATGTAGCTGCGTTGTTTTCTACTTTCTGGCTGCCCCATGATCGTGTTTTAAAGTTGTTGTGCTCTGAGTTATAAATCAAGCACTGTTCGAAGTCACTTCCTTTTGCTTTCCGATGTATTTCTTTGCAATGTATTGGCAAATCTGGCGCGGCGCGAGCGAGCCACTTTCCCTTCGGAAAGCTCTTTGGCGCGCGCTCGCGGCGGCGGCCGCGCGCCTGGCGTGACGCAGCAGCAGCCCCCGCCCTCCTGGGCGGTCGGGTGACTTCGCGGCGGCGCGCACAGACTCTGCGGCTCTAGAGGCGCTGCTGCCCAGCGCGCGCCCACTTGCCGTCGAGCGAAGCAGCAGCAGCAGCAGCAGCAGCAGCAGCACCCGGAGGCGGCCAGGGCCAGGAGAGCGGGCGGCGGACGAGCCTTTGCGCGGGGCAGGTATGGCGGCGGCGTCGGGGAGACGCGCGGGGGGAGCGGCCACGGCGCGGCTGGCTGGCTGGCTGCTCTGCTCGGGGCGCGGCTCTTGGAGACCCTCGGCGTCGCTGGCCCTCGGGCGGAGCCACCTCGAGGGCAGCCGCGCTCCGCCAAGCCGAGGCTTGGACGGGGCTGGCGGGCTCCGCCGGGGCGCCTTTTCGGGAAGGCGGGCGGGTTTGGGGTGGCGCGCCTTGGCGCAGACCCGCGACGGGGAGGCGGACGCCGCCCCCTGACCGAGCCGGGCGCCCCCAGACGGGCTCGCTTCTCCGGCCCCGGTTCCCGGCAGGTGCATCTCCTCTTGGGCTCAGCCGGGCGACCCGAGCCCGCCCCCGCGGGGCTTCGGAGACGCTGGGAAAGGGGGGCGAGGTTATTCCAAGCAGGCCGGCAGGTGGGTCCCTGAAACGCAGCTCTTAGCCAATGCTCGCCTTAAGCTGGGGGTTTTTTAAAGGGACGGGTGGGGAGAAAATCTGTCCCCACCTTATAGCTCTGCTATGAAGCTCCCTGGGTCATCTTGGCCCGGTCAAGCCCTCTCCGTCCTCATGACCCCCCTGTATGGGAGTTGGGGTTGGGAGGAGCAGGACTTGGAAACCTCTATGTTGCCCTGAGGTCTCTGGCTTGGAAAAAATGCATACAGTTTTCTTCAAACTAGACCTTTGACTGCAGCATATTAATGGGTGTCTTGCTAACTTGGCAGCAGTAGGACGATTTTTTGGTAGCAACAAATTAACATTTCAAGAATGTCTTAGAATCTACCGTAGGGAAGTCCATGCTGATCCCAATTCACAATCATGATTATATGACCTGCCTGAAAGTATGAATCTTGTTGCAAATATGTAGCTATGTAGCCCATAGAATAGAGGCAGGTTCTTGTATTAAAGGCCATTTTGCATTTGCTCCTCTGTCTCCATTCCTTTTCTGTTATTGGGCTGTAGTTTGTTTATTTTTCCTCCCCACATGTTCTTGAAATTTATTTTATTTTATTTATATCCCACCTTTCTTCTGATGAGCTGAAGTGCATAGTTCTCCCTCAACCCATTTTATCCTTGCACCAACCCTGTGCGGGGAGGTTAGGCTGAGAGGTGGTCACCCAGTGAACTTCATGGCCAGTGGGGATTCAGAGCCTGGTCTCCCAGGCCCTAGGCTAGCACTCTCACCACAGCAGCACGCTGGCTCTCATTAGGCAGTTTCACATTAGCTTTGACGTCACATACCGTTTCTGATTGATCAAGATTGTCTGACACCTTCTTTCCCATTAACTCCTGAGTAAAGTTTCACTTCCTGAGTTTTCACCTTGTACGCAAAGGAAAACAATACCCTGCATACATCATGGGCCATGTGGAAGATGCTCACTTGTTAAATAGAGTGTTTTAGGTGCTTCCATGATTTGCAGTAATTGTGTGAGTAATCTATGAGTGCTCCAGACCTGCCTCTCTTAACCCAGTTAAAGGTTTTTGTAGGCAGCTGCACTGAAACCTTTCCACTGTAATTGAGTCGAGATGCACATTGCTGGTTTGCATGATCACATGCCACAGTTGTCACACTGTGAACCTTCCCCTTCTGAAGGTGCAGAGTGCTTCCTCTTCCCTTCCTTCCAGTTTCTCCAGTTCATTTCAAAAAGTTTGTGCAGGAGACATTACTTAATTCCAACATTTATTGCCGTTTCGCTTTCTGTCTTGCTTTTTAGCCCTTTCGTTTTCTGTCTGGTTCACAGTAAGATAAAACAATAAAATCACAGCAGTTAAATAACACATTTAAAACCACATGGAATATGAAATAAGGCCATGGATAAAAATAGTAAATTCAGCAGTAGATAAAATAGAACGGGATAGAACAGCAGGAGCAAAATAAAGCAAACCTACTATCCACGGGATTGCTCAGACAAATAGAAAGGTGTTCACTTGGAATTTATGCAGTGGCTGCTGGTGCAATTGAGATATGTGGGGTTTTTTCCACCTTGGGCACCAAAATGTGCCCTGGTGACTTTCAGGATTGTAGCAAAAGTGTATGAAAGCAATATAAGTGCAATATGGCTAGAGCCCTAGTTGGGCCTTCAATCATCATGTGGGGGTGGGGAGTGTGTAGGGGCATTGAGGTAGGGAGTGTGCTAGACCTGCCTTCAAAGTCCCCTCCCACCCCACCTGGAATAGGAGGGTCTGGGGGAGGCTGCTAGGTGTGTTTAGACTGTTGCGCTGATAAGGCAAGGGGTTTGCCAGGACATGAAGACTGAATTCATTTAGAATCCCCCTTTGCAAACCTTCCTGTTGAATGTGGGAAGGTCTCCTGGCATGGCTGCCCCAACCCATGTTTCCTTTGAACTGCCTGAAGAAGGTTTGGTTGTTTCGTAGTTTTACTTGGGTCGTCTTTCAGCTTACTCTTCAGAATCTCCTTAGCAATATGCTTCTCTGCAGGTTGATAGCTGCTGAAATGACACAGAACCAAGTCTGATCAGATTACCACTGTAAGCAAGTGAGGTCATCTTATTTTCAGTAGAATTCTGAATGACTAAGAAGTTTCCTGTTGTGCACAAAACTAAAGATTGAGGCCCAGTGTGGAGGCAAAATGAAATGCTTCCTGGAAAAGTGCAAAGGATACTGAGTTTGGAAAGTTCAGCCTCGGGAAATACTGTAAGAAGAAAAAGAATCTTGAAAAAGGAAAATGGCTGAGTGTTCATGATGGATATAGTTCTGTCTTCATGGCATAAGACTTCAGATATTAATGTGTGTGCAGGGATTGAATGATGCTGCCACCTATTCAACATAATATTTAAAACTCATGTTATTTGTGACTCATGACTCTAATGGGCTTGAACAAATGACTTAGAACTTGCTTACTGTAACCTGAATTCCATAGGCCTTGTGGAACCCGTCCAGAGGCACAGCCCGTCTAGTCCAGCAGTGCTGGGGGTATTACCTGGTAATGTGGGGAATAGGGCTGGGCAACGTCAGCTTTTCAACATTGCGATGTATCACCAGCCCAACATCATGATCTGGCAGTAATACACTGCAGTGTTGAAACAGAAAGTGGAACAAGCTGTATTGGCCATAAGCTGAGGTCAGCACAGCTTCTTCCTCCCACAGGATGCTGGGGTCAGAGGGAGTCAGCCGGGCTGTGGTAGCCAAGTGCAGAGTCCGTCAGGCTCTGTTTGCAAGGATGCCTCCGCCTTTGCTTGGCAGGGCAGGCAAAGAGAAAGAGGTAGCCTGCCCAACACCCCCCCCATGCCAGGGTGGTGGCGGATGAGACAAGCGCATGTGGGCTTGCCTCAGTCGCCACTACCTTGGCACAGATGGGGGGAAAGTCTAACTGAGCCCCCCCTGCTTTGCTTGAGCTGGAGGTGAGGGGCTCTGTTAGACTTCTCCATTGAGGGGCAGGCAGCTATGCACCCCTCAACAGAGGAATTTGGATGAGCTGCCTGCCCTGCACGGCCGATGTAGCTTGTTCTTCCCTCGCCAGTAGGAGGGCCAGAGTGAGGTGTCCGTTTCACCCGGTGGTATATTGCAAGTGAAATAGCCATTGCTCTTGAGTCCCTCTGCCTCCAGCACCCGGCTGCAGCTTGTTTTTGCTTCGGTGTGCTGGACACTGGTGGCAGAGGAACTCAGTAGCAGTGGTAGCACTGTCCCTTGCAATGTACTGCCGGGTGAAACTGCTATTGCGGTCTGGCCCTCGTACCAATGAACAGTAATTTTTTTTTTTTTAAAGTAATATTTATTAAAGTTTTGAAAGTTACAGAAAAAAAAGAAAGGGAATTAAACATAACAAAACCATACAATACAACCCAAAAACAAAAAGATTACATATACATAACAAAAATAAAACAAAAACGGTTAAAAAAAAGAAAGAAAAAAGAAGCACAACCAATACTTTCAATGTTATTAACTTTCTTTTGCTTATTTCAGCGACCTCCTCACACCTCCCTTTTTTGTATTCCACTTCGATTATTTGTTTCAGCAAATCCTATCCATCTTCCTCAAACTTCTGTCCTATCATTTAACTTAACAAATTCTAACATTATTTTTTCCTTTAATCCAATTACAATCTATTATACTTAATTCTTTATAACGTTTCTGCTAAAGCTATGTAACTTCATTCCAACATCTTTCTAACATTCCTTAATTTTACAATATTTCTGTAGATAATCTTTAAATTTCTTCCAATCTTCTTCCACCGACTCTTCTCCCTGGTCTCGGATTCTGCCAGTCATTTCCGCCAGTTCCATGTAGTCCATCACCTTCATCTGCCATTCTTCCCGGGTGGGTAGATCTTGTGTCTTCCAGTACAGTGGTGCCCCGCAAGACGAATGCCTCGCAAGACGAAAAACCCGCTAGACGAAAGGATTTTCCGTTTTTCGAGGCACTTCGCAAGACGAATTTCTCTATGGGCTTGCTTTTTTTCTCTCCCCCCCTTTTCTAAGCCGCTAATAGCGCTAAGCCACTAAGCCGCTAATAGGGTTGCTTCGCAAGACGAAAAAACTGCAAGACGAAGAGACTCGCGGAACGGATTCTTTTCGTCTTGCGAGGCACCACTGTACTTTGCAATAAGTATTATTGCTGCTGTTGTAGCATACATAAAGTTCTATCCTTTGTCACCAATTGGCCGACCATGCCCAGGAGAAAGGCCTCTGGTTTCTTCAAAAAAGTATATTTAAATACCTTTTTCATTTCATTATAAATCATTTCCCAGAAAGTCTTAATCCTTGGGCATGTCCACCAAAGGTGAAAGAATGTGCCTTTCCAACATTTATTATCGGGCAAATGGTAAAGTTTTGCAAGCTTGACTGGTGTCATGTACCACCTGTAGATCATTTTCATTAAGTTTTCTCTTAGGGCATTACATGCCGTAAATTTCATACCTGTGGTCCATAACTGTTCCCAGTCAGCCATCATAATGTTATGTCCAACATCTTGTGCCCATTTAATCATAGCAGATTTCACCGTTTCATCCTGAGTGTTCCATTTCAACAGCAAGTTATACATTCTTCACAAGTTCTTAATTTTAGGATCTAACAGTTCTGTTTCCAATTTTGATTTTTCCACCTGGAAGCCACGTACCAATGAACAGTATTGATACATCGCCCAGGCCTAGTTGTGAAGAGTGGTTTCAACCAAGCCTAGGCTGAGGTTTCAGATCCTGGATTATTCTTACTAATCAGAGTTTAAACAAACCATAGTTCCTAAATTCAGACATCAACTGGGAACTGTTGTTGGCTACATTCCTTCATGGTTAACCTTCCAGGGATCTCCTGATGCTAGGGAAGATCTAATGTGAAAGCGACTTCAGCAATGGATGCTGCTCTTACTGTTGTACAGTAGGCTACACTGGGTATTGATATCTGCCTCTCTGTGCAGGCAAGCAGGCAGGCAGTATCACAGTGCAATGGCCTATTTTAGCCCTTCAAAAGCACTCAAGCTGGTCTGGTGAGGGACATGGCCTGGTGTGGGTCCAGCGGGCTAGTAGCCATGCTTAAGCTATGCACTGAAGGTTCCCATCCCTGGTCTAGGCATGTAATAAATGGCAGTGAATTGGAGAAGTCCTGTGTTGTGGTTTCCCCTTCGCTCTGGGTTAGACTCACTGCGTCTTTTCTCCTTAGAGCCTTTGTGAGGTTGGTTTCCCAACCAAGTTGACTTTCCCTCACAGCCGTTGATGTGTAATGGATGCCACAGGGGGATTAGGGTTGCGCAGTGGTCAAAGGCCTCCAGACAGGTGGCCATCCAGGGCTAGCCCCAATGCTTCCCCAGCAAGGTAACTGAGGACATTTTGGGCTTCCGCTCCCATCGTTGCTTACCACTGGCCATGCTGGCTGAGACTGGTGGGAGTGGTACTCCAGAACATCTGGCGGACACCAGGCTGATCTCCGGTGGGTTAGGGATAGAGATGAAAGCTATTTCCTGCTTCTGCTGAATCTCTCAGCGACTTTCGGTACCATCAACCATAGTATTCTACTGGACCGTCTAGAAGGGCTGGGAGTTGGGGCCACTGTTATGCAGTGGTTCTGCTCCTTCCTCCTTCGTCGTGCCCAAAAAGTAGTGGGGGGGTGAGTGCTTGGACCCCTGGGCGCTCACTTGTGGGGTGCCTCAGGGCTCCATCCTCTCCCTCTTCATATAGATGCCTTTTAACATCTATATGAAACTGCTGGGAGAGATCATCAGGGAGGCTGGGTTTTCACCAATATGCAGATGATACCCAGCTCTACCTATCATTTAAATCAGAACCAGGAAGGCAGTGAATGTGGATGTCTGGATGCTTTTTTTTGGGGGGGGGGGGTGGATGGTGGTCAACAGATTGAGGTTGAATCCCGACAAGACAGGCAGGTGTGGGGGATTCGCTGGTTCTGAATGGGGTAACTGTGCCCCTGGGAGTCATTTTGGAATCACAGCTGTCCATAGTGTCAGTAGGGGAGTCCTTAACTTATGACACACCCAACTCAAATCCCTCCCTCCCTCCCTTCTGTTTAAACTCTTACAGGCCTGAACAGGTCAATTTCCTCTCTCTCCCCTGACCCCCATTTTCCTTGGGGGTGGGGGGCTTGTTTTCAAGCGACCTCTTAAGCTCCATGTCTCAGTTGCCCTAGTTCTCCTTCTTTTCAACTCCTTTCTCTCCTCCACACCATAGAGATAGGAAACGCCTATAGAAAACATTGGACAAATCTAGGATTTTAGTTTTCCCATGATTGGGAAGCAGCAAGTCTCTTCCTTGCCTCCCTGAAGACATAGATCGCAGCAGCAACGGTTGCTCCTATCTCTGACATCCCCTTGTATTAGGTAAGCCCTCAAGACTTTTCCTGTTGCACATTGACTCTGAAGTAACACGTCAGTGTGTGTAGCATTGTAGCCATTCCTCCTCTTTTTCTCCCAGTTTAATTTCTGGCTGTTTTACACCTCTCTTGCTTCCTTTCCCATATTTTGTGCTTCTCCTCTTTTGCCTCATTCCCATTCCTTCCCCTCCCACAGCCTGATCTTACGCATTGCTACTTGGAAGCAAGTCCTAGTATGTGGGACTGGTACTCAAGGAAGTCTGCATGGTAGCAGTGTGGGGACTGGGGGGGGGGAGTTCACACTAAATTTTATATTGATTGTGATTATCTTTCCACTTTGTCCTTTTACGGGGCTGCCTCTCCAATTTTCTGCTGTTAGAGCAGTGCTCTTGTCTTCCCTACAGAATAATAACAGGCATCTGGGATTCCTTGTGTTGTAGTTACCAAATGCCAAGAGAAAGGCACTCTGCATGTGCTTGGGTATAAACATGACCTGGATGCCTCCCCCTCTTTTCCACTAATGCTAGCAGGTGGTTAAAGGGCGCTAACAGGACACCACACCTTGGAAGCTCAAGAGGAAAACTGAGCAGAAATTCATACTTTCTAATGGGAATGGGGAATGCTTTCCACTGATAACAAATGGTGTGGAAAAGACAATCTATTGCTGTTTAGAGGCACCACTTTTATTTTCATTCCAGCGGTTCTCAACCTGTGGGTCCCCAGATGTTGTTGGACTACAACTCCCATCATCCCTGAGCTCTGGCCTTGCTAGCTAGGGGTGATGGGAGTTGTAGTTCAACAACATCTGGGGACCCACAGGTTGAGAAAGGCTGGAACTTTAGGCCATGCTCATTGAGAATACCAGACACACCTGAGAAGGCAGCAGCGGGGCGTAGCACAGCAGCCGCCAAAAATAATTGCTGGCAACCAAGCCTAGTCACAGTTTGTCCAACTCTGTTTCTGCCAGGGGTTAGCAACTGGTCCAAATCAGGCCCTCAGAGGGGTGCTTCCTAGACACCCCCCCAAGTTAATGGTGAAATGTGGATGGATGGGGGAAATGGCACAGATGGAGCACAGCTGTGGATCTTGCCAGCTGGGAAATCTCACTGTGGTCTTGCTAGTGTCACCTGCCTGTGGAATGTCCTCTTGGAGGTTCTCCTTATTGAGTTCTCAATAGCATCTAAAACGCATCTCTTCACACAGGTTTTGGGTTTGTTTTTTTAAAGGTAAATTGCCTAGGATCTGAACCAGTGAAGGATGGTTTGAAAATAATAAAGTATGGCTCTGGCCATACTTTAGTTGAGGCAATACCTGAATCCCGCTGTTGTATAAAGCAGGGTGACTTAGTTTCAGTTCAGATTAAATGGGGCAGGCAATGCTGGGATCCAGTGGCTGCTGAATTAAGTGGCAGCGTCTTTCCACAGCACTAATGTCAGTAACAAAAATTCCTATGAGGTTATTAGGGAAGATATGGCTTGTGGAGAGCACTTCTTCCTGGAATGCGTTTTGGTCAATGGAGATGCTACTCCCATAAGTTGCTAAATGTAATACGTGTGTAGGAGAGTCAGTGGTTGCGCTTAAGCTACTCAGTTGCAACACGTTTTAAGGAATTAAAACACAGAGAGATAAAAGTAACTCGGCACGCCATAAGTATACTGTACAAGCATTTCTGTTCTTCAGCTTTTAATTTGATAAGGAAGGGAGGTAGAAATTTTAAGTATGTGTAGAGAGCAGCCCTGACAATGGGCCATTCACAAAGCAGCAAATGGTCTGTACATTTTATGACTGCTTGGTAGTGTTCACAGCAGGGTGGATAAAAATCAATGATTTTTTAAAAATATATATTAAAAAAATGGGATTTTTTAAAATTTACATTGGATTTTTACAATAAAATGCTTTTGGAGGAAAAATCTTTCTAAAGATAGTTTTCTATTTAAGTTACATTATAGTCCAAAGGTTATTCATCAGGAAATAAGGATTTGTTTTAAGTTTTTCATGTGTGCTAAAACACAGTCTAAGTTTTTTTAAAAAACCCGTTTAACCACATCAGTTAACAAACACGGATGCATATGCTATAATGTTATTGTTTTAGTTAAATAAATTGATTAAATTGTTATTAAGGAAATGATTATTTTCCCCCTTCCAATAAAGTACAGCAGAAACAGTTAACTTTTTAAACCTCACAATAATTTCATAATTACCTGTCTGTGTATTTCTAACAGTATAACCAAATCTGTAATTTTTGATATAACTGTAAAAACTACTTTGAAAATTTATTATTCCTGAAATTTTATTATTCCAAAAATGAAACCTTCATCTGGTTGTATATTAAGATTATACCAGCAAGAATGAGTCTTTTTGTAAAAAAAAATTATTTAAATCAAGTCTTACTGACTAGCAATTTAAATTGTGATTTAAATTGTGATTTAATTTGATTTGATTTAAATCTGCAGATGATTGATGTTTTCTAAAATGCAGCACTCCATCCTTGTGTTTGTGGCTGGCCACACACTCTGTTTCTTCCTGTGCCTTTTCCTGCAGCTTGATCCCTATAGCTGACCATTAATGTTTCTGGAAGAGGGCCAAATTTTTTTTTTTGCCATGAACTCATTATTGCTCTCAAACAACTTCCCATTTAGCCACTCCCTTATTCAATGAGGACCATTTTAAAAGCTTGACTAGAGGCTTCAAAAACTAAAAGCTGTATTCCTGGTCTTGTATCTGCCGGCAGTTCTCATGGTGTTGGACATATATTAGTTGCTGAAATTTCTTGAAGAAAATGTGCAATGCCTGAAGGACCGCCTACCTACCTGGACCTTGCGCTCATCTGAAGCCCTTCTTCCTGTGCCTCCTCCACAAGAGGCCCCGAGGGTGGCAACATGAGAACAGGGCCTTTTCTGCAGTGGCTCCCCATTTTTAGAATAGTCTCCCTAGGGAGGTTTGCATGGCGAAAACATTCCTCTTCAACCAGGCCTTTGGCTGATTTGCAGTCTTTTAGATGTGTGGAGGAAGGTGGGGGTTATTGGCTGGTTTTGTTCTTGTTTTTATTATGTCTTTTGTGTTTTTATGCTGTGAACTGCCCTGAAAGCTATGGGTGAAGGGCAGAATACAAAACTAATAAATAGTAATTCTATTAATAAAAGTAGCTCAAGGGTGAGTTGAGAAATAAATTCCCTTGTTCACATCTGCCAGCTGTGACCTCACTAGAGAGCCCTCAGGCAAGAGAAGAGAAAGCTCAGCTCATGAATATAGGAAGGTGCTGTGTGTCCAAGCTGACTCCTAGTGGGGATCCAGGGTTTCTGGCAGGGAGCTGTCTCAGCCCCACCTGGAGATCCGGGAATTGACCATGCTCTAGTCACTGAGCTACGGCCACCTGCTCCCAAGCTGACAAGAGATGGAACCAGGCAGCTTCTTGCCAAGATCTCCGTCTCCCTGTAACAGCCATGTAGCATGGCCTGTGTAGCTTTCCTGCCCCAGACAGTGAGGTAGAGTGGAGAAATGGCCAAAATGTGCAACACACAACACCTTGGCACATTTTTGCAGTCTTCCTAAACATGGATGGGAGAAGCGGGAAATGCCACACTGGGATGAGCTCCTGTTGATGGTTGGTTGGTTAATCAATCAATCAATCAACTTCAGTCGACTTGAATGCTCCCTGGCCTCTTGGCTACTGCAACTGTGATGTATTGGCTTGTTTTTAATAACACGTTGAAATGTCTTGTATTGAATTGTTTCATTGTACATTGTCTTGGTATTGTTTTCATTAGGTGGTCTATCAATATTTTAAATAAATAGATAAATTTGATGCTGCAGCCCCATATAGACTCTGTGACTAATGCTGCTCTTGGAAGTTCTTGTGAAATATTCCTGAAGAGTGTTCCTGTTTGAAAGGGGTCAGACTCAGTTATTATTTCTGTCGCTTTCAGCCGGGCTGCCTCTCTTGTCTATTCCTAATATTAATTTGTTACAGGGATCTCGGTACAAGTGGAGAGCAACAGCATTCCTTTAATGTTGTGCCCCTGTTTTGTTTTGTTTTGTTTTGTTTTGTTTTGTTTTGTTTTTGTGTAAGCCACAACTCAGTTGGCCTGTCTGCTTTGTGGGGGATCAGGCTGCTTTTACACTGCATTGGTGTTGGATGGATTAAAGTCTCTCTGCCTGGGAAGGACGTAGCCAGAATTTATTTGTGGTTGAGTGTGGCAATTGCTTCAGGTTCTGGGGCTTTTGAGAAAATCAGATTAGCAAAGTGTCACGAACACCAGCAGGAGGCATGTGGAAAAATCACCTCATACTGATGACTAGCTAAGCCAGGTTGACATGTAAATAAGCAGAGGAACCATGGATTGCACCTTGGGGAATGACACAAGCACATCCTCTCGAGATGTTGAACTGAAGAGTGTGTAAACAAAGCCACTGAGAAGGAAGGCCTCTTATAGCACATAGAAGTGGGAGGCCAAAGCTCACTAGTGGAGAAGGCAGAAAAGAGGGTTCTGGTGACTCTTGGACAGAAATGGGGAGGGGGCCCTGGAGAACCGTTCTTCTGTCTCTGATGTTCCACTTGACCTGTACCCTCCTGCAACTTGTTCTTTCAGGAGGTTGACCATGCCTTAGAAGGGGCACTGGGCCAAGTGGCCTTTGGGACCCCTACAGTTATATCAGGTCTAATAAGAAACACAGGACCTGGAAAGCTGCCTGCTCCCTTTTTTTCAATGGCAGTGACTTTTCTGGGAATGCTGAAATGGCCCAGCGTAGTTGTGAAGCTGCCTTGCAGCTAACTGTAGGGACCCATTTTCAGCGGCATGGGCTCCCGCTGTCCCTGTCAGCTGAGGGTGCCTGAAGACAGCGATTCCCTTAGGCTGTGTAGCCACTTTTGTGACATGCAGCAGGACAAACATGCCTGACTGCTTTTGATATAATCAGACTTAAAGATCACATAGTCACAAGAGTGACGTGGATACACAGGGCTGCAGGCTGGGTTACTAAAGGGATCTACTGCGTTCTGGGCTGGCGTGGGCGCAGGGCCCAGGGCCTGGTATCTGTTGTTCAGAAACTGAGAGCCAGCCTTGTCCTGCCCTGACTGTCCTTGGATCATTAGCTCTCCTCAATAGCTGATTAGCATCTGGGATGGTAAACAGGTTTGTTGTGTTAAGGCTAATCAGGAACAAAACTGGTTCAAGGCAACTGTGTTATCTAGAGAGGTGAAAAAAGAGGGTTTTTAAAAAAAAACAGCAGCAACTGAGGGGTGCAGAATGGTTTGGGGGGGCTGAAGATGCCCTCCTTACAGGGGTCTAGTGGCACATTTTGACAGCCCTCATAGCTGGAATCCAAAATATGAAGGCAGATATGTTGATCCGCTATGTAGCTATATAATAAATACCCCTCCCCCCCAAAAAAACAGCTTTACATAGCCTTTTGATCAGGGTCATCTGGTGGTAATAGAATAGTGAGTAGCAGAGGTGATCTAGTGGCCAGCCTTTGGGGAATTTGACTGGGGAGACTGGGGGGGGGTCCCCATCCCTGATCAGACATGTGTTGTCCCTGCAGTCCTGCACATACTGTTGAGGGAGAGGGGGCGCCACTGAATTTAGTGGTCCTTCCTTCTGACCGCATCACTTCAGCTTGTAAATATTTCAGCCAGCTGAAATGCAGCCTTTATCTTTCAAAACTAGATGTGCTAACAATCGTTCAAAGGTTTCATCTTCTAGCGTGAGGCAGGAACCCTGCCATCAGAGAAAAGCAGCTTCTGCTTAAACATTTTCCCCCTGTGCTCATTTGCCACACAGAGAAATACTAAAAATGGCTTGCCTGCTTCTGCCTTAATAGCCTCTTGATCTTGAGGTTTGCATTGCAAGCAGCACAAACAGTCACGCCCAGCCCTGGATGGCTTATCAAAGCCCAGTTCCAAATCCATGCAGCTCAGCTCGGTGTTTGCTCACAAGCGATACCCACATAGTCCAGGCACAGGGTGACCATTTGCAAGGCTGCGTTAAGAGAGGGCGCAGAGCCCTTGCAAGAGCAGGGGAAAAGCAGCTTTCCAGGAGGCCTCCTGGCCCCTGAGCATGATGCCATTCATCTTAGGGGAGTAGATCTGGCCGGCTAGATGGTGCCCTGGGGAGTTGCAGTCCGACAGGCATGAACCAGGATGCGCTGCACTCTCTTGACAGGCGAGAGGACGAGGGGGGGGGGGTCCTGGGCTGAAAATGACAGTCAGCTGAAGGCTGGATTAAGTTATAATGCTTCCCATTTTGAAACTCAAGTTTTCTGAGCAGGCAGGAATATCCTAACTTTGCTGTAATGGAAAAATGCTGGTTCACATAACAAAAGAGATGGCTTATACAACCTTGGAACATAGTCCACCAGTACTGTAGAATTTTGTTGCTTAGAGACAAGACACCAATTTCTGCTTGTTTTCTGGTAGGGATGCTGTCGGGTACAATGAGTTGAAAGCATTTTGTTTGTTTGTGGGCTGGTCATGTGGGGGTGGAGGCCTGGAATGTAAATAGTGCTTATTTGCTTACCTGCATTCCTGTTCATAAATATATTTAAAGCAATTCCCATTGATCAAAAAGCTGAGTTTAGTCCTAAGCAAACATGCCCAAGTGTTCAGAAATGTTCACAAGCAAGGGCTGTTAGCCACCAGGCAAAATAGTGTTTCTCCATAAGATGAAATGTAAATGCTTGTGCTGACAGTTTAGTTATTCATAATTTGCAAACTGAACATATTGCAGAGCTTAGAGGCTTTAAAATAGTATGCAGTCATCTTCACAGCTGTGTGGACAATCCTGGTAAGATTCAGGGTAGCATCTTCTAGATCAGGCATAGGCAAACTCTGCCCTCCAGATGTTTTGGGACTACAATTCCCATCATCCCTGACCACTGGTCCTGTTACTTAGGGATGATGGGAGTTGTAGTCCCAAAACATCTGGAGGGCCTTTGCTTTTGCCCGTTCTGGATCCTTGCTGATCTCTGCATCCACTAGAAAAACATAAGTATTTGACTTATTTATATTGGGGGGGGGGGGCATATCTTCCCATGTCCATGATGTGTATATGTATATTTGTATAAAGATGTATACTTGTTGATTTAATTATGTGTAGCTTTGGGTTGCTGCTTTGAAATCGAACTGGAATATTTCCTGAAAGAGTACTAGCATTTAGATCTAATGGCTCCTGGAGTCGGGCATAGTTTGGGTTGTGTAAGTTTTGTGCTTTATCATAATACTCAAAATCATGTGCTTGACAAAACTTAATTCTGTGACTTCTGTGTATCAGCAAAACAGCAGTATTTACTTTCTGCAAAGTCATGGAAGGGTTGCAGAATTCTGTAGAAAGCATTCATGCACTACATCTGATCACTGGACACATGAGTCCTTGTCAGTCATGGTCTGAATATTTTCTGAACCCTGTTTGTACAACCTTAGTGGGTAGGAATTTGCTCTAATTTGAAAAGAAAAGCAGACACCCTCGGCATGCCTTCTTCTGTGTTCATAACCCTGGGCATCAATCATGCATCAATCATGTTGTGTGTCTCTCTAGACATTTGCATGCCTAAGCCACAGCTCTGCTTGGGGAGATGTACTGTGTAAAGCCTATGACTGACTAGACTGACTTAGAGACCCTTATGGTAGGAGATCAGTTTGTGAGGGACATCACGATTAAGTATTTTTTAAACAAAAGTTGCTGTTGAAATGGCTGGTGGTAACGCATGTTGCTTATGTAAGTCAAAGTAAAATCTGTCTCTGTCCTTAGGAAACACTTGGCATTCTACATGAACTACGAAAACCCTCCGCCATATCCTGGCCCGGGCCCAACTGCCCCATACCCACCTTACACCCATCAACCAGGTGGACCACCTGTTCCTGGTCCCTACCCTGGCTATGCACCAGAGCCCGTAGGGCCATATCCAGTAGGACAGCCAGGCTACCAGGGCTACCCAGCCTATGGATGGCAGAATGCTCCTCCACCTCCAGGACCAGTCTATGCAGATGGACCTAAGAATACAGGTAATATTGTCTGCTGTACGCATGGAGCTGCGCTGCTTCATGGTTTTTCATGAAGGTTTCCCCCTTCTGTTACAGATGTGAAGCAATGTGTATGTTTGTTCCAGTCCTCTGAATAACAACGTGAACTTGGGAGGAGGGTACTTATTAATATTCTATGTGCTCTGCTCCATCTTGTTTGTTCTTTTGAAAGAGGAAGAGATTTCTGTTATGGTTCTCATATTGGAGAATAAGTTGGTGGCCACTGGCTTCACTTTGCCTGTAGTTGCATCTCTGGCTTTCTTGGTAAAATGTGTGACTTTCTGACCGTAGGAATTTGCTATCCTTCTGTAAATTAAGTTCCAGCCCCTTTTATAATAGGTACCATCGACACCTATTTTAATGGTTGTTACCTGTCCTGGACTGGCAGGTCCTGTTTTGAGATACTGTAGTATCTTCCTGTTTTCTTCAGGCCCTGTGGCAATAGGTCACTGCAGAGAATGCCGAAGAGCAAACGCATTGGCGTTTCCACAGTAGCAGCCTACTCCACGTCCCATGGGTGTTTTTGAGGATGGGCTTGGGATTCTTTGCTTTAAAACAAACCCAAATTTAGTGGCTATTAAATTATAGAAGATAAGGCACTTAAATATATGAAGGTTAGGCAACTTTTAAAATTAGTTCATGTGACTTGCAAATGCTACACAAGTCTTTCCTGAAACAATGGAGGCTGCGTAATATTGGGACTTCCAGGGTTGTGTCATCCCTCAGCTGAGGGTGTTTTGCATATAGAGGGAAACAGTCGCTCTCCTGTGTGAAATCCTTGGTAGCCATTATTGTCACTTCATGTGTCAGGCTTGAAGAAAAGGCTCTTCCCTTCTCTGTGGGTGGGTGAGTTCCTTGGGGCTCCTTCCTAGGCCTGTTCTCCACATTGTCTCTTCTCTGATGAGCTGAGGACGCCCAATACTACCTCTCTAACCCAGACACTCCTGCTGTTCCTCTCTCATCATGCATTACCTTGACTTCTGCAACCTTCTATGATGGCTTCCTGTGTCCCCACCTAGATCTTTTCACACCTATCTCAAACTCTGCTAGCAAAGCGGTTGACTTTTTCTGTACTCTGTCTCCATGGAACCCTTTCATTCATATCCAGCTCTTCAGAGTTCCCAGAATGAAAGCCACATATTCCTGCAGCTGCACCACCACCACCCCGGGTAACTAGGCAAGGAGAAAGGTTCAGGAGAAGAGTGTAGAGAACCCAGAGGAGGTTACTGTGTAAATACCAGTTGCAGCATCAGGTCTTGGCCTGCATGTGTGAAAAAAGCAGAGTCAGACAGCGCACTGAGCCATAGACTATGCGCACACTGAAGTGTTAATGTGGATATGGCTTGCACAGTTCCAGTGTTTCCAGCGGGGAGTGTGTGTGTGTTGCATGTTCATCCACACATGAGGGCTATCAATCGAAAACTGTCTCAGTGTTTCCCATCCACACTAGTGGGCAATTATTGATGGGATGTATTAATATTGTGTATTGCTGTCCCCTCACCTCAATTACTACCTCCACACCCTCCCTGTGTTCCAGATGCCTGAAGTCCATTGTGTCATCTGCCAGCTGTGGCCCAATGGCAATACCTGCAGTTGTTCAATGTCTTTATAAATAACTTGAATGTAGAAATTGAGAGGATGCTCACCAGATTTGCAGATGACACTAAACTGGGAGAGGTAGCCAAAATCGCCAAATACAGAACCAGCATTCAAGATGACCGTAACTGATTGGTGAACTGGGCCCAAACTAACAAAATGAATTTCAGTAGGGACAAATGTAAGATTCTACACTCAGGCAGGAAGGACCAACTGCACAAATATAAGATGGGGGACACCTGGCTTACTAGTAGTACACATGAAAAGAATCTAGGGGTTTTGGTGGAACACAAGCTTAATGTGAGTGAACAATGTGATGCAGCAGCAAAAAAAGGCTAATGCTATTCTAGGCAGCATCAAGTAAAGTGTCCAGATCAAGGGAAGTAATAGTACCACTCTATTCCATCTTCCATTCACAAGTGGTGCCGCCAGTGTATTTATTGGCCATTTATTGCAGCCAGTAGGAAAAGAGTTCAATTGGGGCAGAGCCAGTGAGGGGCCTATTGGAGCCCCTGGGGCCCAGCCTGGATGACTGCTTGCACAGGACCTGACAGAATGGACTCCTTTTCCTTTCTATATCTATGTGGCATTAAGTGAAGGATTCCAGTATTTCAGGGATTATTAATTACAAAATTATACGTGTAATGCTAGCTATTACAGCAAGACATTCCGAAGCCTCTCTGTTCCACATGTCCTTAAAGCTCATTTTCATTTTATTGCAGTCTCAGGTTATAAACTGAGTGCAAGGAAATGAGAGGTTCAATAATTCATAGGAAGATAATCTTCCTGCGGTGACAAAGAAGGGGTGGAGTTGGGGTGAAGTTTGCAAATATATTGGCACAACAGTTTCTCGTAGTAGAAAGTCATATAAGATGTTAGAGCAACTTTTTAAATTTAGAAAACAGTTCAGGATTGGGGCTAGTTAAAGGTGTTGTGCCTAAGGATGAATAGTCATGTTTAAAATGCTTAACAGGTTTGGTATCTTTTGGATCGCCCTATTTTATTCTGTGTTTTAATCAATGATAATAGATTGATGTGGCAGAAGTATGATCAGGTAGAAGAGAATAGGTGTCTCATTTACACTTTTGATTGTCTGCTGGTAGTGTCATGGTTTTGCTTGGTAGTAATCCTAATTTCATTAACTTTACTCTATTATTGTCATGTCTTTGTCATTTTATCAGCCTTGGAATAGAAAAGCAGCACAGAAGTAATTTGAAATGTACAGACCTTGTGATTCACGAGGTATCAGAGGCCAGCGCTTCACCTTTATTTGACACCCCGTGAGTCACAAAAGAGACGCACGTTAATTCATGAAAGGTTTTGGAAATCTGCAAAGTAAATTTAAATCAGTTGAAAACAGATTCCCCCCCCCCTGCCCCGGAAATCCTAAATATCTCTTACTTTTTGTATTTATGCAGCAACTTAATTAGGGAAGTAATGAACTCTCCTACGCTGATGTTTTTTGGGGGGAGTTATGTAAAATAGCTGAAATTCTAGTTATTAAATGTATATTGAAGTAAGAGAAAAATGGACAACAAATATAGTATAAAATTCTATTGAACACTGAGTTTATTTACTATGATGTAAGTTATTTTATAGTGTTTCTGTATTAAAATAATTTTAAACATGCATACAAGCAGTCAGTGAAGACATTTAATAAAGGGAATGTTGTCTTGGCATTGTATAATGCAGTGGCTGCCAAATTGGTTCTCACTGGTCCCAGGGCACCCAGGATTTCCTTCTCTAATGCCCTGAGCAAAGGTTCTGGACTCTGAACTTGCATAGAGAAAGCAGGCTCCCAGCCCTCCTAAGGAGAAATGGATGAAGCAAAATGTGCAGGTTCCAGGCCTTCTAAGTGATTTCTGTGAAGTGAGTCAACCTAAGTGAGTTAGCCAGTGAATGATTGATAAGTAACTTGTCTGAACACCAGGCGAGAGGAATCCCTGGGGTGGGTTCTGTTTCGCCCTCTCCTTTAGCGTAATTTTCCCGCTTCTGCCTTACTTCTCTGTAGCTTGCCTTTCCTTTTTCCCCTGTTAACCAGGATGCTTCTTTCCTGTGCTGGGTTCATTTGAAAATAGGTACTCTCTAGATATTTTCTGTAAATACTACTGCACAATAAGTCTTGGCGAATTTTAAATAATTCCCCCAACCTCCAAAAAGGCAAATATGAAAATTTTGTAGAGAAATTTAAGCACTCATTGAGAATTCACATGGCATACCTATCAACTCAGAATTAAGTCTTTTTGTATTTAATGGGCATTTAAAGGGTATAGGATGACAGCCTAGGGTTTGATTTAGGATTGGTGCAGAGTTCCTGGACATGGCAAACATAAATTCAACAGGTCAATTATTTCATTGTATGGGAATACAATTATGGGGAAAGCTTGTAATTACAATGATCCTTGCTTTCCAGATGGGAATAGGCCACATCATGTTTTTTATCCAGCCTTGGAAGAGTTAGTTTAATTAGGCACGTGGGCTGCGTTTTTTTAGAACAACGACAAACATGTGCATCTCTTCTTAGAAAGGAAAAGGTTCTGGCTGTCTGCACTCCATGTTGGCTTCATACAGGTTGCATTTTAAGTGACATTTGTGTGGTCAAACGGGCACAGAGAGATTAAGACACCTGGGATTCCAGCCTCTCCTCCCCTGCCCCTTCAACCTCCTGTATTTTTCATTTTCATGAAACAGAAACCTAATCTGTATAACATTTTTACTGGCTCCAACCAGATTATGCAATAAAGGAATTATGCAATCCTGGATTGATCTCCAGCTTAAAGGAAAACAATTGCTGGCAATTCAGGACTCCTAGTTCTCTACTCTGCCTTTTCCAACAAGAAACGGAGACCAATCAGTGTGAGAAACTGGGATAGAAAAGCTCTTTGCCACGTGGCTCCTGGAACCCGGGTTACAGGGGCAAAAACAGAATGGCTAGTTGCCTCTCTTTCCACCCTACCCCCCATGCAGTTGCACTTTCTATTTATTTTTCCAAAATACATGAACTAATGCACAATTCACATCAGTGGCACATTGATAATATCACATTTTTAATAGCAATTCGTAATTGGACACCACAAACATAAATGTGGCACAGCCCTGCAGTTGTCACCAAAGCTAGACATCATTTGAATAATAAATATTAACAAATACCAGAATGTGTGTGTGTGTATGTATAAACACATGTGTAATGTAAAGTATTGTGCTAGATTTACACTCTCCCTGAAAGAACAAGTTCAGAGCTGCTTGTTTCCTGGATATGTTTTTGTGCTGGAGGCACAGGTTGGTTTTTGCCACTTTAGGCCAAGACAATCTAGCACTGGACAACTTACAGGTGTGGGGGTAGTTTACTATTGTTGACTTTTTTCTTGTAGAATCTTGCACAAAACAACTTGTAAGGTTGCTCTGTCAACATTCACACTGTGTTTGTAAGTTTTCTATCTCGCTAAGCCAAATAAGATGCTTTTATAATTGAGAAGTACCTCCACTCTTGTCGTATATTTGGTTTTTCCTTATAATAATGTGCATGCCATTTTGTCTTTAACGAGTCAGCTGAAATAATCAGTCATTACAAAACTAGAAATAACGAAGTTGACATGGGTGATCCCCAGCACATTTCATGCAATAAATGTTTGATCTGTTAGGCAGCTAGAGGAAACAGAAATCTTATACAGTGGTGCCTCGCAAGACGAAAAGAATCCGTTCCGCGAGTCTCTTTGTCTTGCGGTTTTTTCGTCTTGCGAAGCAAGCCCATTAGCAGCTTAGCGGATTAGTGCTATTAGCGGCTTAGGGGCTTAGCGGATCAGCTGATAAGCGGCTTAGCGGCTTAGAAAAGGGGGGGGGGAGGAAAAAAACCCGCAGGAACTCGCAAGACATTTTCGTCTTGCGAAGCAAGCCCATAGGAAATTCGTTTTGCAAAGCACCTCCAAAACGGAAAACCCTTTCGTCTAGCGGGTTTTCCATCTTGCGAGGCGTTTGTCTTGCGGGGCACCACTGTACAGTGCAGGCAGCAGTCATTTTAGGAGTGTCGAATATGTGCACGACCAGGAACATGGGCATTGCACCAAACCTGGAAGTTACCCCAAAATGTCAGAAAAGGGGAACGGGGTGTTTGCAAGGTTCTTCAATGGTGTTTCAGATATACATGATTTCACTTAAATGTGCGGTGCCTTGGAATGTATCCCCTGTGTAAATTGGAAGTTGCTTGTATGTAACATATGTATCTTTATTAACCAGTAAATAACAGGTTTTCTTGCTATAGTTCAAAAAGGAAACTGTCTAAAAAATCTTTCAAAAACCTGTTCCTAGGGGAATTATACATTCCAGGGGGAATATAAACTGTAGCTACAAATGCATAAATTCATTGTATTTCCCCTCCAAATATATTTGCCTCATTCAGCCACATTTTCTCTTAAACTGTGGTTAAATATTGAACATGCCTCTCCGCTGCCCTCTGCATGCCCTTTTGGTTTCTCATCCTCCTAGTGCAGCTGAAGGAAGCCATAGTAGGTCTTGCCATCCATCCATAGACCTGAGTCAGCCAGAAGAAAAACGAGAACAAACCTTTGCAAGTGGCAGAAGCCGCATGACCTGGGCAAGGCATGGTCATGATTAAGCCATGGTTTAAGACAAACCAAGTTGTGCTGTGTGACCCAAACCACTGTGGGCATAGCATGGAAGCTCAAAGCTGTAGATGGCTTTCCTTTTTGCACCAATAGATAATTCAGAAAAGTAATCTGGAAGACCACGATCAGATTCAATAGAAAAAAGAAATGGTGGAAACTATATAGTTTGATGATAACATCTAGTTAACAGAAGATCCGCCCCCCCCCTTTAATACCCATTTGTAGCTATAGGGGTAACAACCCTAAGAACATCTGAAATCAGGACATACGTGTAAGGAAGGATTTCACATTTATTACCCCAACTTTATAAATTAGCCCCAAATACCATTTGGGGGGTGTGATGGTTCTAGGGGTTGCTCGTGCGTAAACCGGCGCCACATCTGGCTGGGTTGCCTGAGTGAACCTTTTCTGTCCGGACAGCCACTCGCCCGTGGCTGTCTCAGTCGCTGGCAGAATCCGTCAGTGGGCGTTTCTTGAACTTCTTCCAGCAAAGAAGCTCTTTGACGCCTAGTCTCCGCCTACTCTCCCTGCGCGGAAGCCTTCTGCGCAAGGAGGGTGTGGGCAGCGGAGGACCCATGCTCTCCCCGCTGGTCCCCGGCGAGGAGTCATGGGACTGCCTCGCTGATTCCCCCATCTGCCCCCCTTCTCCACTGGTGCTACGCTGATTTCCTTCCCCAGAAGATGGGCTGCTTCTCCTCATCCCAGGACGCTCTCCGGAATCCCTCTGGAGCCCTCTCTCTCCCTCTGGCTCCGATGGCAGTTCCCTGACAGGGGGCAACTGTGTGTGCCATATGCTCCAAATCCCTTGCTCTTCTTTTCTAAAGGTAAAGGGACCCCTGACCGTTAGGTCCAGTCGTGGATGACTCTGGGGTTGCGGCGCTCATCTCGCTTTATTGGCCAAGGGGGCCAGTGTACAGCTTCCGGGTCATGTGGCCAGCATGACTAAGCCACTTCTGGCGAACCAGAGCAGCGCACGGAAACGCCGTTTACCTTCCCGCCAGAGCGGTACCTATTTATCTACTTGCACTTTGACGTGCTTTCGAACTGCTAGGTTGGCAGGAGCAGGGACTGAGCAACGGGAGCTCACCCTGTAGTGGGGATTCGAACCGCCGACCTTCTGATCGGCAAGTCCTAGGCTCTGTGGTTTAACCCACGGTGCCACCCGCATCCATGCTCTTCCTTTCTACCTTTATATTTAAAGTAGATTTGAACAGCCCCCACTTCACATTAGAGGACTGTCCTCTGTGAAATAGGGCACACGGCCCCACTTTGCTGTAATTTCAACCAGGACAGAAGCAAGGCAGTTTGCACCCTGGACAGTACTAAAGAAAACACAGCTTCATCTCCTGGTGGCAATTGGAGTCCCACATGGTAGGTTCAAGAGTGACCCAAGAATGGAATTGTGCATTCATAAAGAAAATCCCTGGAGTGTGTGCCTGTTAAACAGGTGTTTGTTGATAGAGGAGACACTAATCTGCCCCCCGCTTACGTTATTATTTTCTGATAGCTAATGGGGAACTTTGACTCCCCATTGAGCACAGTGCCTTGCCTTGCTTGGAAGGAGGAGCTTGGTGAGTAAAAAGGCTTAGTAATTAATCTGAGTGTTCCTTCCCAAGAGCTTTCTCCTGTAGGTAAACAAACCAGATGTTCAGTGCCAGTCCTATAATTAGGCTGGCCCATAAAGTTGGGAATTAATTTATTCGGACAAATGGCTATTTCCTGTTTTAGGTAAGTCGATGGTTTTGTTCCAAGAGCCTCTTTTCTTGCAACTTGCATTGGATAAGCTGATCCAGCTTCCCAGGTGAATCTAACTTTTCACAGTACAAGGGAACATTTCTAAAAATCTATTTTCTTAGGTTAATCATTAGCTAATCATCCAGTATGGGCAGAAACCAAATGTGTGTACCCAAGATAAAGGTCTCTGCAGTAAGACAAAGGTAATGCAGTTTTTTAAATAAAAAAACACACCCGTGAATATTGTTTACATTGTGTGGACTGGTACCTGGTGTATGTCTCAACACCCAGAGATGATTAAGCATAGCTCTCTTTTCTCTGCACCTGATTAGATAATGAACTTGCAAGGTGGTGGCAGTGGCAGTGGTTTGGATTCAGAAGTGTTTTTTTCTGCCTTTAGGACTCCAGGTAGGAAGTTTTTAACTATGTCCGTTGCCATAAGTGGCTCGGTGAGTTTCTAGGAAGAACCTGCTTTATTGGTTTTAGAAAAGTAACTGATTCTAGAGTGGTAGTTCTGAGCTTTGGGCATGGCTACAGAGGGCTGCATGGCTTGCAAATTTCAGGTCTCAGGATTCTCACAGGTGAGGTGGGATCCTTCTGATATGCAGAGGTGAATGCCTTCCACTTTCATGGAGGTAGTGTTTTTGCCTTGGGCCTGGTCCAAAATGTGAACAAATATGTTACTTTTATAATTAAAAATATTCATGAGTATTTCTTGACTGCCTCATCCTGAATTCTCTAGATAATACACCATCTCAATAAAACAAAGTTTAAAACATAACCATAATGTTATCAAAATCCATATTAAATCCAAAGTAGGACAGAAGAATTAAACAACTGCCAACACAAAGATCGCTTAACACATTTGATGTAGAAACTGCCTTAAATTAAAACCCAGCCTAAGGTACACAAGAAGCTGGCACAAAGCAAGCCGGTGTAACATTACACCAGATCTGAACTCTGTTCATCCCCAGGGCTACTATTCATCACAGCTGATCTTGCTATAGGATTGCTCCCCCAAAATACTAACATTAACCATATTAAGACATATTAAATACTAAGGAGTCTTCAGTTGATATTAAAATGATGTTAAGAGCAATTAAAAGCAAGGTTGTGAGCTGAAATTCACAGTCTTGCAAGATTCTGCACATAATCAGTGAAGTTATTACAACTGTTGTATCTTGTGTTAGTAGCTTCACATTAGCAGCACAAACTTCAGTCAAATGAAAAGTTTTTGTTCCTCAGCCTTTTTCCACATTTCTGCCAGGAGTGGAGTGACACCAGCCGACAAAAAGCCTGCTCCTTTGTGTTTGGTTTCCCAGTTCTGTCTGTTCCCTGGGGTCTCCTTTGCGTGGGGAGAGCGTTGCAATAGGTTCCTGCACCTTATTTGTCCTGCTACAGATGGTGCCCCACATGCCTGCTCTCTCTCCTAGCTGGGCTACTTACAGTTTCTGGGCTCCAGGGAACATGAGGAAAATATGTAGAACCCAAATAGTTTAAGGGAGGAGCCGACTCCAGGCTTGCTTTGTGTGCTGGGCCAACGGTGGGTGGCGGCAGCAGCAGCAAACTCTGCATCTTCAGACGTGCGCCTGCTGCAACAACACCCAAAGTGTGTTTGGGGGGGGCTGCAATTTGCCCTAAGTAGAAGGGTGCTGAGGGACGCAGGTGGCGCTGTGGGTTAAAGCCTCAGCGCCTAGGACTTGCCGATCGAAAGGTCGGCGGTTCGAATCCCTGCGGCGGGGTGCGCTCCCGCTGCTCGGTCCCAGCGCCTGCCAACCTAGCAGTTCGAAAGCACCTCCGGGTGCAAGTAGATAAATAGGGACCGCTTACCAGCGGGAAGGTAAACGGCGTATCCGTGTGCGGCTCTGGCTCGCCAGATGCAGCTTTGTCACGCTGGCCACGTGACCCGGAAGTTTCTCCGGACAGCGCTGGCCCCTGGCCTCTTGAGTGAGATGGGCGCACAACCCCAGAGTCTGTCAAGACTGGCCCGTACGGGCAGGGGTACCTTTACCTTTACTTTAGAAGGGTGCTGAACCCTCTTGGCACGCTGCTTCCCCTTCTGCAGCTCCCCTTCCTTCCAGGCTGGCACACTGTGGGAACCTAGCTGGGAGTGGGCAGGAGGGGAGAAGGATGGACTACAGGCTAATGTGAGAAGTTTCAGGGTGGAAAACTGAGAGATCTCCTTATGTGGAGATCTGAAGACCGAAGGATTATAAACTTGACTAAGGTGGAAGTTGGAGCTTTGGGGACATTTGGACTTGAAAGGAGTACGAAACAAGATTTGGAGTACCCCATAGGCTTTATTTTTAAGTATGGAGGTCTGGCTGAAAGACCGGCAGAGAGGAATAATTGCAAGAGACTTAAGAGCCTCAGATGTGAGATCTCCAGGCTAAACAGTATACTGAGACTGATGGACACTTGTTGGGACTGAAACCGGGAAAGGGGTGGGTGGAGTCTGGGAATCCAAAGGGTATATAACTATAACTTGCTTTGTTTTTATCTTGTTTTGCTATATGTATGGAATTTGGGAAAGTCGTGCAAGGGAAATTACGGTCGTCTTTAGGAAAAATGTTGAAGAATGAGGAACGATGTATAACTATTGATGTTTAAGTTTGGATAAGTTAAAATGGTTTAAATTAAATGAAAATAAGATTTGCAAAAATAAACTGAGGAAATGGAAGAGGAGGAAAGGTAAAATAACAACATGTTAAAATAAATTATTAAGTTAAAGTTGAGAAATAAGTAAAAAGGATTTGCTGAGTTAATAATGAACTGGAATACAAAAGGGGGAGGTGAGAGGAGGTCCGGGAAATAAGTTAATGGAAATAAGTAATGAAAGATTCATTTGTGTGTTTTTTTGTATCTGTGTTATTTTTTGCGCATTTTTTGCTTGGTTTTTTTTTTTGTATTAATGTGGAAAAATCTAATAAATATTTATTTTAAAAAAGAGAAGTTTCAGGGTCCCCCCCCCACGCTACTGGGACAGCCAGTAGGCATTGTGCACATCTCTGCCTTCTGGTAGACATGATGGGGGCAGATGTGCATCTTGTTGACACAAGTCTCTCACTGCTGCATGTATTTTGGGGGTGGGGGCTTGAGAGGCTTTCATCACATTCCCTAGGAAAGTCATCCGTACAGAGAAAGGCACATAGCAGTGTTATAGGTGGGCAATATGCTAGTGAGATATAAAAAGGTAAGCTGTAATAATGCTATTCCGTAGTCTGAAACCCTGGCCCTGCGATGGAGTAGGGAGTCTAGCTGCAAAGGGTAGGGGCATACCGTAACCACTTCTGACAGGTGGTACAAATCCTAACACACACACCAGTTTGGATGGATCTGGGAATCAGAATTCAACTAAAACAGCCCATAATGTGAGTTGGGCTCATTGTGCAAAAATGCACCTGCATGACCCAGGCATGTCCACGGTGAGGTTTTGGTGATAACCGTAACACACACAGGCGGCAGCCCTTGCTGGAGTATGTCATGCTGCTTCTATAAGAAGAAAAAAAACCCTTACAGTCCAAGAAAATTCTGGAGGAGTTGCACTTTCCAGAATTGGAGTTCTCAAAACAGCTAGCATGCTTTCAAAGCTAAGCAGAGTCTGCTATGGTTTCAAATTGGATGGGGGACCATGTGTTGAGATTCTTGCATTGCATGGAGTTGGACTAGATGACCCTCGGGATCCCTTCCAACTCTGCAGTTAAATGATCCCATTAAAACCCTTGTTGATTGATCCAGAACAGTGAAAATACCTGCTGCTGAATCCTCTTGTCGGCTAGTGGCCCATCGGCCTACATGGGACTGGGAGGGGTCCAGAGCCCAGGCACTCGGACATGACCCAGATTTGATTTATTGAGAGGCCTTGGCTGAGTTGCCACCTTGCTTCCTTCTCTTACGAGGGCCAAATACAGCCAATCAGAAGGCACAAAGTGAAGTTCTATTGCTGTGACTTTGTCAGCCTCCCAAAATAATCTTTGCTTCAGTTACCTCTGCCTGCCAACCTACCCCTTCTCTTTCCAGGGTCTGTTTCCCTGTAGCCCAGATTAAGCCGTCTTGAAGATTACAACTGCCTGGCCCAATAGGTGGGGTGTTGTGTTGAAAGATCTTTAGTCTATTCCATAGTTTAGCCAATTTTTAAAAGTGGGTGGGGACCAGTTAGGGGCTTGACACTGGGCAAGAACCTTTGCAGATGGACCAGAGGGACAAAGCGGATGGAGAATATGGTTGGAACGATCTATGCACTACAGTGGTGCCTCGCAAGACGAAATTAATCCGTTCCGTGAGGCTCTTCGTATAGCGGTTTTTTCGTCTTGCGAAGCAAGCCCATTGACAGCTTAGCGGATTAGCGCTATTAGCGGTTTAGCGGCTTTTAGCGATCAGCTGTTAAGCGGCTTATCAGCGGATCAGCTGATAAGCGGCTTAGCGGTTTAGGAAAAGGGGGGGAGGGGGGAAAGCCGCAAGAACTCGCAAGACATTTTCGTCTTGCAAAGCAAGCCCATAGGGAAATTCGTTTTGCGAAGCGCCTCCAAAACGGAAAACCCTTTCGTCTAGCGGGTTTTCCGTCTTGCGAGGCGTTCGTCTTGCGGGGAACCACTGTATATATTTTTGACCTATGCAAAGCAGCAGCTCTCCTTCTCCAAATGTCCTCAAGTTGTTTTGGAGCATGTGAGCGGAGCTCTTGTTACAGTGACCGTTGGCACAGGATCACGTTTCGCTTGCCTCCAGCTTCAGGGGCTGAGCCACACACTCTGCCTTTTTATTTCAGGGGTGCGACAAGTATAAAGTTTTTGACAGGGCTTTGGAGCAGAATTAGCTGCAGGTGAGAGGCCTTGAAAGATTTATCAACAACTTATGGCCAGCAAAGTGTGTGCTCAAAAGTCTTGCTTTTGTGCATTTTAACAACTTATTAGTTCACTTGTTGGCTTCTGCTACTATTTTAATATATTGGTGTGGTGAAATGGTTTGGAACAGGTGTGTCATGGTCACACATTTTAACTCGGGATGTTTATTTTAGTGCAATTGGTATTTTAGTGCAATTGGTGCAATTGTTTTAGAGTCCATGTTAGTAATGAATATTTGTGTTTCTTTTTGCAATCGTTTTATGCTTGTAAACAGCTTAGAATCCACTTTGGCAATTAAACAGTATATAAACTGATAACAGTTGGGAAGGGTGGAGAAGAAGGCACCCGAATAAATGATTTTAGGTGGGGGGAGAGGTCAAAATGGGGCAAGAGCAGGTGTTGAGCTACCAGGTGAAGGAAAGGGCAGATCATACACTTGATGCCTGTTCTGTCTTCTGGACTTGCCCTCAGCCACAGTATCCCTGAGTTCTAACAGCTTCTAAGGTCAGCTGGTGGTGCTATTAAATAAGTCCATAATGAGATCTTGCTCGCACATATTTTAATCCAAGACCACCCCATCCCACCAGGCGTAACCAGCTTGCGTTACTGAGACCTGGGCACGTGGGCTGGGACACGTGGGTTGCTCTTTCTGGCTCAGCAAAAGCAAAGGGCCAGGTGGTGCTGGTTCTCATCCAGAGGGAGCCCATCTTTGCTCTCCAGCATCCCTTGTCTACTTTGGCACCTGACTACCTTGTGATGGATACTTGTGGTGGATTGTGGGTTCCGATGGTGCACTTTCCTCCCCTGCTACTGAGCAGGTTTCCTCCCTTACCTGACTGGGATAGTCCCAGAATTTATGTTGAGGATCTTAGTAGTAAAGGCTCTGGGAGGCCTCAGCATTCCCGTCTCAACCGGAGAGTATCAATACTTCATAGTTGTCATGGCAACCGTAGGTGCTCAACATTGTCTCGAACCCATTGGAGTGAGGTGGTTCAAAGATTCGAGCTATGAGAGTCAGTATGCCAGTGACACCCAGGTTTATCTCTAGTAAGTGGGAGGTCGTCAAAGTAAGAATAAGGAGAAGAAATGCACAGAAGGGAGAAACGGCTCTGGGGGGCAGCCTATCAAAAAAAAATTTTGTGGGTCTTTCATTTTTGTTTCATATGCAATTTCTTAAATGTTCACTCAGATTAAGAAAAACTGTTCCCTCTCAGGAACCTCTAACCGATGGCTACTGTATGTTTCTCCAGCCCCCACCTCATCTCGTGGGGCAAACAGCGAATTTGGGAGTGCTGACTTGCACCCTGAGGAATTTTGAAGTAAACAAAAAAAGTCTGGAAATCCTGGAGTTCCCACTGCCTTCTGTCACTTGGCCCATGTGCTTTGGTTGCCATCAGCTCCAGCCAGCATGGCCAGTGGCTGCGGATGAACGGAGGTTGAGCACAGCAGCACTGAGGGGGCCCAAGGCTCTCCCCCTCCCCCAGTAACCCCTGGGCTCCTTGAATCCTTTCAGATTTTCCACCTGCTTTATAGGAGAGTGAAACATGTGTTTTCATCTGGTTCCACGTCACTTAAAGTGGCAGCTTGCAGAGTCTCTGAGCCCAGAGTGACACGGTTTCAACAGAGCACTTGGGCAGAGAGCCAAGATCGCAGGAGCTCCCCTTTGTCCCCAGTGTGTGATCTTGCAAAATGCTCCCACTGGAAATGGAGCCGGCTATCAGCTTGTGTTCTGCAATGAAGTTTTACTGCCTGTTGTATCTAGGAATCCTTCGGCCTCCCGGCCTCAGATCAAAGATCTCTTTAAGCTGTTATTGTCTTTGTGCAATGTTTGAATCTCTTGACTGCCTTCCCGCCCCCTGCTGACTTTACAAAGATCAAAATGCTGTAGACCCACCCTTTTTCCAATCCGGAATGCTCCCTTACTTATTTCTAAATGGAGTTGGTGTTTAATTGTGGAACTAGTTAGTCACACTTTGAGGCTATTTTTATCTTCTTTCTCCCCTAAGAGCCAAGAGGCGGCAAGAGTGTCCAGGATGCCTGTTCTTCCTCTGGTCAGAGAGGCACTTAAACGAGCTCCAGCCCTAGAATTGCAATTTTTATTTCCCACCCTCTTTTCTTTGCCCAAGTGCAAGCACTGAGCAGCCTAGGACTGTACGTCTTCCCCGCATTTGTGCTTCTCCCCACATTCGTGGCTGTGTTGCCACCAGTCTCCTCATTCAGCTTGTGTGCTGTTGCACACACTCCGTAGTGAGCAGTTGTGCCATATGGGGTGGAGATTTTACCATAGGAAGTTGGAAATGGATGGCCCCCTTCATCTTTCGGGAGAAAATATCTGTTCCGTAAATGTATTTCCATATCTCAAAGCTTGCTTCTGCTGACAGTTTTTCCAAACTCAGTTATTCCAAATTGGAGATTATGTTATTTAATAAATATTAATTTCCCACAATGTCCAGGACAGCTTTCAAAATTGTTTGAAGTGTGCAAAACCACTCTGGGGACAGTTATGAGGCCCTTTTTGCTGTGGTGAGTGAATGAGGTGGTAACAAGGCTTTCAAGTTTTACCTTTCTAAGGGATTAGCCTTCAAAGTTATTAAGATAAGAGGAAGCCAAGCAGTCACTGAGAATGCTTGCTCAGTTACCTTATCTATGCTAATCAATTGGCGTAAGCCAAGAGCCCAGTTTAAAATCAAGGCTGAGGGGGTGGAGTTTGATTGTCTTTGCAGCCCTTGCAGAAAGCTTTTCTTCAATTCCAACTGTGAGGAACTAAATAGCAAAGATGGTCAAAGCAGGAGGGTCCAGCAGGATGGGTCTGTGGGCTGCAGTATTCAAGAAGCAGCATTTTAAAGCCTTAAAAAAACATTTTTGTGTCCTACGTTGTTAACAAAAACACGAACATTTGTTTCTGTATTAAATTTGTTTAATAATTGACTATATTAAAACTATTAATTGCGTATTTAATGATATATATTTAATTAAATATATTGATTGTGGATATTAAATAATAATAAACATATTGCGAACACTTTTAATTTACGATATGGAAATTCGATCCAGCAGTTTAAATGGTACTTCTTTGCAAGATGATTTGCATTTCTAATGTGGAACTCTTCAGCTAAGATTGTCAAAGCTTGCTGAAAAAGAGGCATTTTACCTAGTTGTGGGGAGTGGGGGCGGCCAAGTCTCCCTTGACTTAAGAGTTTGATAGTCTCAGTGTGACCACAGATAAAGTCCTGTCCCAGAGACTTCCTTGCAGGTCCCAATGAACTGGCAAACTCAGTTGGGGGTAGCAGAGCTGTAGCTATGGGGGGAATAGCCAGGTTTTTTGTCCCGGGTGAAGCCTCCAGTGGGGTTAGCACCAGTGAGGCTCCCAGCCTATGTGTGCCTGTGCAAATGCATGGGGGGGGGCAAACTGGGTCTTGAACCCGGGTGAAATAAAGCCTAGTAGACAGGGTGATGCACCCATGCAGGCCTCAAACACCTGTGCCCGCCCCTGTGCCATTGGACCTCTGGCAGGAGGGAGGGGGGAGAGGCATGTTGGGATGGACTGGGGGAAGCTTTGAATCCCAAGTCCTCTTCTTCCATGACACTCCTTCAGGTTGGGGAGGCAGAGCACACCAGTCTATGTGGAAGATGCGGCCCCATCCCTCCTGCCCAGTTGGCACCAGCCTGGCTGCGTGTTGTGCAGCGTAGCTTGAGTTCTCCCTCCCCTGCCCCTTTGCCTTTCCTTGCCCAATGTAGTTCTGAAAGGCCTAGGAGCAGGGGGCGGCAAACTTTTTCATCAGGGGGCTGGCCCACTGTCCCTCAGACCTTGTAGGGGGCCGAACTATATTTTGAAAAATATAAATGCCCTGCAAGCCGTTCCCGCAGCTGCCTCCGGACCTGGAGGAGGAACGCACTTTGCACACGCTCAGGAGGACATCTCAGCACCGCTGTTGTAGATGAACAGCAGCCGCTCCATCCGCCGTCGTCCGAGGCCAGGTGGGCGGGCAGGCCATGCACGTGGAGTGCAGGGCAGGCGGTGGGCAGCTCACCCTCCAGCACCAAGCTAGGCAAGAGGCCAGTAGGTGCGCCAGTCTCCGGCTGAAGACCCACCATGCCCAGGCCCAGGCCCGCCCACCTCTCTGTCCATGGCCGCGCCAGATTTACCTCAGTGTGCGGACAGTGAGGCTTCAGATTGGCTGCAGGAGCTTCCTGCAGGCAATCCGAAGCCGCGCCAGCGTCACCGCCCTCCCAGAAGCCGTGCCAGCATCGTGGAAGTCAGTGTGGCGAGGCGTCTGCAGTGCTCGGGGACTGACTGAGCGGGCAGCAGGGTCCATGGGCTGGATTTACAAGCCAGGGGGGCGCATCCGGCCCCCGGGCTTTAGTTTGCCGACCCCTGGCCTAGGAGGGTAAAAAGTACTTTGCTCTTCCCCTGGCACCCAAAGGATATTAAACATAGGCGCTGGGGGAGCCTCCTTGGGAAGCGCTTTCTGTAATCTAGGAGCTGTCTTTGGAAATCATAGAATCCTAGAGTTGGAAGAGACCACAAGGGCCATCGAGTCCAACCCCCTGCCAAGCAGGAAACACCATCAGAGCACTCCTGACATATGGTTGTCAAGCCTCTGCTTAAAGACCTCCAAAGAAGGAGACTCCACCACACTCCTTGGCAGCAAATTCCACTGTCGAACAGCTCTTACTGTCAGGAAGTTCTTCCTAATGTTTAGGTGGAATCTTCTTTCTTGTAGTTTGGAACCATTGCTCCGTGTCCGCTTCTCTGGAGCAGCAGAAAACAACCTTTCTCCCTATCATATCACCCCTTAACCTCCTCTTCTCCAGGCTAAACATGCCCAGCTCCCTTAGCCGTTCCTCATAAGGCATCGCTTCCAGGCCTTTGACCATTTTGGTTGCCCTCCTCTGGACACGTTCCTAGATCCTTTTCACATGTACTGCTCTCAAGCCAGGTGTCACCCATCTTGTATTTGTGCCTCTCATTTTTTTTGCCCAAGTGCAATACTTTACATTTCTCCCTGTTAAAATTCATCTTGTTTGTTTTGGCCCAGTTCTCTAATCTGTCAAGGTCGTTTTGAAGTGTGATCCTGTCCTCTGGGGTGTTAGCCACCCCTCCCAGTTTGGTGTCATCTGCAAATTTGATCAGGATGCCCTTGAGTCCATCATCCAAGTCATTGATAAAGATGTTGAATAAGACCGGGCCCAAGACAGAACCCAGAGAGGAAAGACCCTCTCTGTCCAGGGTACCTGAAGGAGGGTATACACTACATCAAATCCTTCAGATAACTGGTCCCAAGTTTAAAGATGTTGTGAAATAGCTTCCATTCACAGATGAGGAGAGAGAAGGGGGGTGAATATTCTATCACACACCCAAGGAGGACTATGAGGAATGTCCTACAGTAACACTGAGGTGTCAGTGGCCGTGTGGGCAAGAAGCAATGGGGGTGTCAAGAATGGAGCCATTGTCAGGTTGGCTGATGCTGGAGCCTAGCAAAACAGTGTGTTCTCTGTGTGCAGACAAACACAAACAGCATTTGCTAGACTCTCCTCATCCATTCAGGCTAGCAACACAAAGCAAGGTCCAGCTAGATTTCAAGACAAACCTGTTTGGTTAGTTTCAGCGTGCGCTGATCGAGATCGCCTTCCCCCAGGCATTTGCCAAATTCAAGAAGGCCCCACAAGGACAAAGGCAGAAATGTTTTTTGGGAAATGATCCTTAGCGCAAAAGGGTGATCAACACAGAGTAAAAAATCTAAGTGCAGGTAGTTTTGTGTTAAATTGTTTATTATTTGTATTAGTTTTAGTAGAACTGTTTTTATGAATACCCAGGTGCCTATCAGTTATCCCAGCACCTTTTGCTTTCATTGCTTAGAATTCTAGAACGCAAGAGAAGGGTTAATTTCTGCTATTTAATTGGGTAGAGTACCATCTTTCTAGGGACGGGGGTGGTGCTGTGGTCTAAACCACAGAGCCTTGGGCTTGCCGATCAGAAGGTTGGCGGTTTGAATCCCCGCGATGGGGTGAGCTCCCATTATTCGGTCCCAGCTCCTGCCCACCTTGCAGTTCAAAAGCACGTCAAAGTGCAAGTAGATCAATAGGTACCGCTCCAGCGGGAAGGTAAACAGCGTTTCCTTGCACTGCTCTGGTTTGCCAGAACTGGCTTAGTCATGCTGGCCACATGACCCGGAAGCTGTCTGTGGACAAACAGCCTATAGAGTGAGATGAGTACTCAACCCCAGAGTTGTCTGAGACTGGACCTAACGGTCAGGGGTACTTTTACCCTTCTACATTAGTAAAGGAGTGAGATACTTAATTTTTTTTAAAATGTGCAAGATGAACATTCAAGAACCTTCCAGGCTTCTCTGTGTATACATATCTCTCTCCACATGTTACCTGCAAGCAGCATGTCAAATTCATGTTGGGCAAAACTGAGCCCCACGGCCCTCTGAGCATCATTAGCCATGGGAGAAGAGTTGTGTAAATAAAGTCTAAGTTGGCCACAGGCCTCTTCTTGGGTTGTGGGTGATGGTGGGTGATGCATCACAACTGGCTGCAGCCCCTCTGACGTGTGTTTTTCTCTTCTTCCCAGTGTATGTTGTGGAAGAGCAGCGAAGGGATAACTCTGCCGAAAGTACCTGCCTGACAGCGTGTTGGACTGCGCTGTGCTGCTGCTGCCTTTGGGACATGCTGACCTGAGTGCCCTGAGAAGCCAAGCCTCAGTACCTCTGTCTTGGAGTGCTATGCATTCTTCTTCTTCTTCTCCTCCTCCTCCTCCTCCTCCTTCTCCCCCCTCCTCTCCCTCTGATCTTCTCAACTGCTTTTTTAGTACTGTAATGAAAAATCTGCTTTGCACAGGCGACAGTAACACCTGCCTGCCTTAGAGATAGCACCGTGATGTTGGTTATGCACTTTTTAGTTCTAGTGGAGGAAAAACCTCCCTTTCCCCCCACGTCTTTATAGCATTGTTTCTACAACTTTGTGGTTCTTTAAAGAATGTGCTAAATATTTTTTTTGGCAAAAAGGCTTTTACTACAAATTATGTATTTATAATTTTTACCATTCTTAGAAATGGAATAATATGCAATAATTTAAGCCAATCATTGTTTGTTTTTCTTACTTGCTTCCACTTCTGGTTTAACAAATTGGGCTCAATAAAGATTTAGGTCCAGTAAGAGTACCGGTCAGTTTTTGTTATTTTGTGTGTGTTTAGAGGGCATCCAAAGATAGAAGTGCCCAATAGTTGCCTGTTTGTTCCCCAAAAGCTCTTTTGGAAGCTAGCCTCTGCTTAAGCTGCTTCAGATGTATTTAACTGAATAGCAGGGCTACATACTGTGAAGAACTTAGCACCCTTTTCCTACCTTAAGCTTGCTGGGAAAATATTTGAAAAGCTTGTGCTGAATCTACCAAAGGCTCAAGGAAGATTCCCTTCCTTTCTCCCAGTTTAAACTTCCTTGCCAAATACATTCTCAAGTCCAATGGACCTTAAATGTTTTTGCTGTCAAGCTGCAGATCTTGCAGGTTCATTTTTCTAAGCCCACAAAAATTACTAGCCCGCAGAAAATGTTCTGAAGCCTGTTGTGGGCTAGAGGAGGAGAGCGTGTCCTTCCCATGGCAGCTGGCTTACCTTCTGTGCCAAGCAAAGGGAGGACGGCCCAACGTCCTCACCAGCATGCAGTTCCTTGTCACTTACGGCTATCAAGCAAGGACTTAAAGACAAGGTTGAGCTAAAGTGTGCCACCAGAACATATTATGCCTGCATGTAATATGTATTTGAAATTATCAGGGGTGGGGGTTGCTCAGCAATTTGGCATTGAAAGGCTATGCCTTTGAAATACATGGGTACTTGAGAGTGGGCATTTTTCAAAACCTCATTTGGCAGGTAATGGAGCATCTAAATTAATTTAGCCTAGTAAGAAAAAAAATGAACTAGATTGTGGTGGCTTTGTCATATTGCTCAATATGCTCTCAGATGATTCCCAGGAATCTTTCAACTGCTACAGATGATGTTAGGAAAAGTGGCTGTAGCGTGGCCTAATCTTTTTAGGGAAGGAGCAGGGATTAGAAACAGACTACTCACTACTGTAAATTCTTGGAATCGCATCGCAGCCAGTTTTATCTGCTTCATGCTTATACTCATGTTAAGCTGCTTTGTGGATTATTAGCATGGAACAGTGGAATATGAATATTTAAAGCACCATAAATCTGTCGGACTTTCTGCTGGGAAGAGCAGCTAGAGGACAGTTGGGCAATGAAGTTACAGTAAGCTCCGTGGCTGTTGGACAGACTTGACTTTAGTCCTGGCCCTGCTCGCCCAGGTGTGTGTGTGCCTGCTTACCTGCTCTACCTGTGCCTTGTGTCAAGGAGGCCACTGCAAAGGAAACCTTCAATATATTGTTTTCCAAAAGAGTCCCTCAAACTTACCAAATGTGGAAGAAATAAAATCTAAATTGGTGTGAACACTTGTGCAGTAAATACACCCCCATGTCTTTCTCACACAGAGAGAAAACACATGGTGCCAACCTACAGCTCCCTCTTGGTTTTAGACAATTTTTTTTAAAAAAAATTACATTTAAATTATATTAAATTAAATTTTAATACAAGCTTGGTTTTGAGAAGCTCCGATAAAGAAAACAATGCCCGACCTGAAGAATTTGGAGCAAATGATTCAGCAGAGGAAACACAGCCCAGAATAACTAAGGAGATAGTACAAGAATACTTGGCTAGTTTAGATGTATTCAAGTCTCCAAGGCCAGATGAACTGCATCCAAGAGTATTAAAAGAACTGGCAGATGTGATCTCAGAACCACTGGCAGTCATCTTTGAGAATTCCTGGAGAACAGGCGAAGTCCCGGCAGACAGGAGGAGGGCAAATGTTGTCCCTATTTTCAAAAAGGGGAAAAGAGAGGACCCAAATAATTACCGCCCAGTCAGTCTGACATCAATACCAGGGAAGATTCTGGAGCAGATCATAAAGCAAACAGTCTGTGAGCACCTAGAAAGGAATACTGTGATCACCAATAGTCAGCATGGATTTCTGAAAAATAAGTCATGTCAGACTAACCTGATCTCATTTTTTGACAGAATTACAAGCCTGGTAGATGAAGGGAATGCAGTGGATGTAGCCTACCTTGATTTCAGCAAGGCATTTGACAAGGTGCCCCATGATATTCTTGTAAAGAAGCTGGTAAAATGCGGACTTGACTATGCTACCACTCAGTGAATTTGTAACTGGCTGACTGACCAAAGCCAAAGGGTGCTCATCAATGGTTCCTCTTCATCCTGGAGAAGAGTGACTAGTGGGGTGCCACAGGGTTCTGTCTTGGGCCCGGTCTTATTCAACATCTTTATCAACGACTTGGATGATGGACTCAAGGGCATCCTGATCAAATTTGCAGATGACACCAAACTGGGAGGGGTGGCTAACACCCCAGAGGACAGGGTCACACTTCAAAACGACCTTGACAGATTAGAGAACTGGGCCAAAACAAACAAGATGAATTTTAACAGGGAGAAATGTAAAGTATTGCACTTGGGCAAAAAAAATGAGAGGCACAAATACAAGATGGGTGACACCTGGCTTGAGAGCAGTACATGTGAAAAGGATCTAGGAGTCTTGGTTGACCACAAACTTGACATGAGCCAACAGTGTGACGCGGCAGCTAAAAAAGCCAATGCAATTCTGGGCTGCATCAATAGGAGTATAGCATCTAGATCAAGGGAAGTAATAGTGCCACTGTATTCTGCTCTGGTCAGACCTCACCTGGAGTACTGTGTCCAGTTCTGGGCACCACAGTTCAAGAAGGACACTGACAAACTGGAACGTGTCCAGAGGAGGGCAACCAAAATGGTCAAAGGCCTGGAAGCGATGCCTTATGAGGAACAGCTAAGGGAGCTGGGCATGTTTAGCCTGGAGAAGAGGAGGTTAAGGGGTGATATGATAGCCATGTTCATGTTAAAATATATAAAAGGATGTCACATAGAGGAGGGAGAAAGGTTGTTTTCTGCTGCTCCAGAGAAGCGGACACGGAGCAATGGTTCCAAACTACAAGAAAGAAGATTCCACCTAAACATTAGGAAGAACTTCCTGACAGTAAGAGCTGTTCGACAGTGGAATTTGCTGCCAAGGAGTGTGGTGGAGTCTCCTTCTTTGGAGGTCTTTAAGCAGAGGCTTGACAACCATATGTCAGGAGTGCTCTGATGGTGTTTCCTGCTTGGCAGGGGGTTGGACTCGATGGCCCTTGTGGTCTCTTCCAACTCTATGTTTCTATGATTCTATGAAATGTGTTTTCTTTACCCTTCCAGGAAGCAAACTGAAAATATCTGAGCAGTTTTGCAGTCTCTCAGTCAATATTTCAGAAGATGTAGATGTTGGCTGGACAGCTAGAGAATGAGGAACTTAAGGAGAGTTTTAAGTACTAACTAGCCAACAGAGATGCAACAAAAGTGCTGCTAACAGATAGCTGCCACCAGAGGGAGCTAGCAATCTCTGAGATGGCAATCCAACACCAACTGGTATCAGAAGCAAGGAAAAGCTCCCATGGCGCCATTGCCAGGGATTCAGCAGGCTCTCTGTTCGTTCTCCCGCTCCAGCCCAATCATGAACCGGAGCACAACACTCCAGCTTTTACTAGCCTCTTTTGAAATGAAAATTCCTCAGAAGCATTGTGCTGCATTTGATCGCAGAAAGAGGAACAAGGATAAGATTGTGTAAAAAATTACACAAGTGTTCCCCTGAACCTGTTTGGAGCACCAAGAAGGGTTGACAACATCTGGTTCATGCCTTCTGTGTACACTAATACCTCATCACCAAGGCCTCAGTAATGCACTTCCAGGTGTTCCCCTGTGTGCAGCAACTGAGCAAACGGATGGAGCCAGTCCTGTTCCACCGGTGCCTCCAACAAGCTTCTCTACCCAAAGTATTGAAGGTCAGGAGCTTCTGTTATCACCTGTTGGCTACAAGCCTCAAGGAAGGGCACAGATGGCACTGTAGTGGACTCTTTGGAATTCTGATATTGCAGAGGAATTTAATTACAGATAATTCAGATATTGCAGAAGAATAATTTAAATTATTTTCCTATTCTGCTATGTCAAATATTAGACATAAAGGCAATCCCCATTTTGCACGGGGGTTTGGTTCCGGGTCATTCTGTCAGTGGAGTGTGCCATTACGCCCACAACACTCCCATGCCACCCTCTTCTGGGTCCAAAGTTGTTGTTGAACTAAAACTAATCATCCCTAGCTAGCAGAACCAGTGGTCAGGGATGATGAGAGTTGTAGTCCAACCATGTTTGGAAGGGACCAGCTGGTACAGGCTAGAGGGTTGTCTGAATAGGATTGTCAGTGTTTACCTTGCCTAGACTTGGTACGTACAGCCAGAATCTATTAACTGGATTAAAACTGGGTTTATACCAGAAGATGGCAGCATCAGATGTCTCTACACAGACAATATTTCTGTTTAGTGATCTGTTAGCAGCAGCCTGTAACTGGAGAAATTCTAGTTCCTGCAGAGAAGTAAGCAAAAGGCAGCTTGACTCGAGAACCTGAACCCCAGCAGGGAAACCGAAAGGGATCCAGATTACAGTAGCTCTTCCCAACACACAACGGTGTGCCAACAGACCCCTCCCCTTTCCCCCCCAACCCAACCTTTTGTTTAAAATCGATTCTACTCAGGGCTTAATACTGCTATTCATATCTTCTGGAGGGCTGTAGAGAAGCAATGGGTGAAGGACAATTATGGGCTCACTTGAGCTTGGAGTATTTTTCAAGTTCTGACTATAACTTGGTTTCTTTCCAGAACAGACTAGATTTAGCATAATCCAATTTAAACTCTGAATACAGCCTGATAAGCTGTGTGTGTATGTAAAAAAATATGATGGTGCAGTACCTTAGGTAAGATTTTTGCCAGGGCCAGATAAGATTGTAACTGCTATACCTATTACTCAGAGCAGACCCACTGAAATTAATTAGTTGGGCCAGTTAAGTTCAACAGGTCTACTTAAAGTGAAACTTGAGCACAATCTTCCCGTCTCCCCAGAAGTGAGGGCTCCGTGTCCCTGCCATTTACAGATGGAGAAATACTGTCCTCAACTGGTCTCTTCTGTGTTAATTCAAGCTTGGAGCAGGGGCATTTTCAATAGGACACTGTCAACATGGATAAAACATGAGCTGTTTCAGATTAGGACAGCTAGGAGGCAGTATTTCTCTGGGTCACTGTCTCTCAGCCTAATCTACCCAAGTCGTTGTGAGGATAAAATGGGGGAAGCAGGCTTCATGGTACAGATATCAGCCACAAGGTGGCAGCAGCATGACATCCTCCTCTTACCCTTTAAGGGCTGCAAATGTTACAGAGTCCTGGTATATTTTTGGCAACGGTTTATGGGCGTCTTTCACAGCAACAAGTTGCTTGTTTGCCCACTGAAAGGGCACTCCGACTGCACCATGCCAACTATGAACCACTCCCACCATCCTAATCTGCCTTGACTGTGGAATCCATCCTCCACTTCAAGCTTTGCCACACCAAAACACAATACTGTTGAAAGCCAAAATCCAGTCAGTGCACATCCAGTTCTTATGTACTGCTTTTCATAGTGTTCCTGGTCCCTAGACATTAACTGCCCTGCACATCTTTTTCTACAGGGGAGGCAAGCGGAAAGAATCCTAGCACTCTGAACAGGAGTTCTGCTTCTATCTCCTCACAATCCCCCCCCCGGGGGGGGGGACCAGAATTAGGTTAATCCCAGATTGACTGGCATAAACATGGCATTCAGGAGCACAAACAAAACACCAGTTCCTTTCCACAAAGGCCTCATGCTTATTGCTGATGGTGCAGAACACACCAAGGCTGACCAGGCCCTATTCTTGAACTACAGCTCGGTTTTCAACAGAAAAATTTGTGGGAAGTTGAAACTAGAATAATGCAGATGCGGGACAACAGAAGAGGCGTCTGAAAAACGTCCATGTTAACAGAGAACCCAGGACAGGTCGGGCAACCACATTATATAACACAGAAAGGATTTACTGGTACACCAAAATACAGGGCGGGTTTGACATGACATAACTCAAGCTCCTTGTGTCTTCAACAGGTAGTTCTATATTGCAAGGTTTCAAACATGCTTGGCTTCCAACTGTTCAGTCCAAAGGTAAGGGGCAGGCAGTGGTGGGGCTGAAACCCTCAGTGTGCTCTTCTAGCCATCAGCATTTCCCGGATGTTATCTTCAGCTTCCTTCACACTGCGCTCCAGGTACGACTTTCTCTGCTGAAAGGCACAAAAGCAACAGCAAAGAGTTGTATTCCATCAAGTTCCACTCAGAGTAGACCTGAACCTTAGCTACTCAGGTCCATCAACATCAGTGGGCCAACTATCAAACTGAGGCTAGCACTGATTGAACAGCACCCCTAAAAAGAACCATACTGAAAAGGTTAGAGGAATTTAGATGTCTTTAAAAGAGGGTTAGACAAAATTGTGGAGGATAAAGGTATTCTCCTTAGACAAGACGGATACAGTGGTACCTCAGGTTAAGTACTTAATTTGTTCCGGAGGTCCGTACTTAACCTGAAACTGTTCTTAACCTGAAGCACCACTTTAGCTAATGGGGCCTCCCGCTGCTGCTGCGCTGCCAGAGCACAATTTCTGTTCTCATCCTGAAGCAAAGTTCTTAACCTGAAGCACTATTTCTAGGTTAGCGGAGTCTGTAACCTGAGGTACCACTGTAATGGCTACTAGACACAAGGGCTATTGCTCTGCCTAGAGATGGGGTTTCACCACTTCCTCTTCCTGACAAAGGAAACGAGGGCTGTACTGCTCTGCCCTCATGCCCCCCTTGCTCCAGACAGCAGGGTGCAAGCCTAGCTTTAGGCTTCCCCCTCCTCTTTGCAGGTACTCATGAGCACCTAACTAATGGCAGATGAGGAACACCTTGTTTTTAAGCCAGGAAAGAGGCAAATGCCAGCACAACCCAAAACAGAGGAATGTTGCTTGCAAAAGTATGTCAGCCATTCCTCTAGGCCACAAACCTCTGATATCTAGTTTTCAATATGAGTTTTACTCAAGACAGAAAAGCAATATAATTTTCAATCCAATGTTTTATTTAATTGAAGACACAGGCTGAACACTTAGTAAATGACCATGTTTCTAAGCTGAATGATTTTCAATACCTTTGTCATGAAATCCTGACTAAAACATGCTTAAAGAGGTATTACAAATGAGTTTTAAAAGGGCCTGGTTGAAACATCCACCAAATATTTCTGCTCTGGGAGCTGGGGACAAGGTAGATGGTTTGCACAGATCTATACGCATCACTGCAAACTTCTGTGCTAGCACAGCCAGCGCTGACTCACAACTGTGGGTGCTCTGATGCAGACTGTGTCATACAGCAGGAGTATTTGAGGTGGGAAAGAGGGGTGACAAGAACAGAGCTCAAGCCCCTTTAATTCCTTCTTATTGCTTTCCAAATGAAGTGTTCTTTTATTTAAAAAACAAAAGAAACCTGGGAGAAAACCAGAGGAACCCCCAGAACTCTCTTCCACCCTTATTTCTGCCCTGCCAGCAGGAGTGCAACGGGGTGCTGGCTAAGGCAGGTAGGACCACTGCTCACCCCCATCGCAAGCCACAAAACTCAAACCAGTAAGAGGACGCAATATCAAAATAAGCAAAAGGCATGCACACATTAAAAAGTCTTCACCTGGTGCTGGAAAGATAAATAAGTTGATGCCAGGCAAGCCTCTCTAGGGAAGGCATTTCAAAGATGAGGTGCCACCATGGTGTTTTGCCAACTCTCCTCTCTTGTTTGCCTGCCGTTTCTCTCAAAAAGCCCAGAGACCAGAAAGGTATGTTGACTTCCCAGTAACATAGAAGGCCTAGTGGGAATGGGGTGGGTGGGTGGGTGGGTGGGTGGGTGGAGGTTAGACTCATACATGGATGAGAGAAAGCAGTGCACATGGGTGGAACTAGTACACTTGTCCCCACAGTCATTGTTGTTAACTTTCCAACAAAAAGTGAAGCCATTTCCCCAGCAGGCACACCATCCGGAAAAGGGCTCATATATGCCAAGGAATGCTGGAATGGCCGCATCATCGTTCCCATCCAGATTCCCCAGGTGGGATTCAACCCATGTCAGTTATCTCTCTAGTGGCTCTGAAGGCTTGGGCCAGTTAGGTGCCCCAGCTGCCAGCTTCCTTCGAGAGTCTGGTATGATTACCATCTCCAGTGTTGGATCCCAGGACAAAAATGGGCCATCACCGCAAAGCAGGAAACACTTTCTAGCTTTATACTATTTGTTTCCACCTGACCACATGGCAGCGAGAATAAAAAGTTTACAAACCTGTACCATGCAGGTACAGGGCGGTATACAAAATAATAATTAACAACAACAACAACAATGATAACAATAATAATGCAGAAGGCACCAGAAGTGTGGTAAGTGGGAAAGTAGGAAACTTCTTAACTCTCATGAACAAAGCTTTTCAAATGGCAATCATCATCCATGAGAACAAAGAAAAAAACTGATTTTTGAGAAGTAAGTGTACAACATTCTGGCTCAATATACTTATTAGAAGGACAGTGGTCTATATTAATGCCACACAGAGAGCCTGCTTGAGAAAGCAAGTTCACCTGGCAACTGCGCATGGGGAACTAATCATTCCAAGTCTGACAAATATTTCTCTCTAATGAATCAACACAGTGGGAATGTCTGGCTGCTCTTTGTCCTCTGAGAAATCAAATCAATTGCAAAAAGGTAGCAGAATTTCCAGTGTAACCACCATCTTACCATCCAGAATGGATTTCTCAACCTCCAGCTCACTGGCGGAAGAAAAAGCCGCTTGCCTGGTTCGGCCACTGCTGACTCTCCCACATTCTCTGCCAAGACCTTAATGGTCTATGGCTGAGTCAGCCCTGCACAACTTTTGACCAAACTGAAGATGTCCCAGCCAAGAGCCCCCGATGGGCTCACAACTTCTGCAGGCCCTTAATGGAGCAACCTGCTGCTATCCACCCACCCACCTGGCTTTTGGCTTCCAGCATATCTTCAAAGCAATTTTTCTAGCAAAATCTGTAAATAGCTGATCAAGGCAACAGTCACCCTGCAGGAATTCCACAACCACACAGGAACCCGTGAGTCAGACTCCACAATGACTGACTTATGAAAACTAAGCATACAATTTCCTGATCAGCGTCTGCCTTGCATAGAAGAGAGGTTACACAGCTACTTACTATATGTTGGAATAGGTAGGTGGGTGGCTAACTGAACTGATTCTGGCTCAGGTATAGGATGCAGCATTGAGTTGTTCATAGGGCTATTGCAAATATGAATCAAATTATCACAGTCTTGGCAGTTAAGTGCTACATTGACTCATGGCCAATCCGTCTGATTGAAGCTTTTGCCGCAATATCTCTGAGGATTGGATGTTAAGACACTGTAGGAAATGTGTTCCATTTATTCCCTAAAACTAACTTCCCATTTTCGGCAGCCCATGCTAACAAAGGCTGATGAAAGCTGAAACCTCTGAAGGGCAACATATTGGAGAACGCTGGTTTGTGAAGTCTGCTATCCTTACAGAGCTGGCAATCTGAACAGACTAGCCAGTTTCAGTCACAGGCTCCAAGCAGCAGCAGCAGCAGAATGCTGCTATGTCTGGACCAAAGGGGACAGATAGATCAGCATCCCTGCATCTACAGAGCTAAATGGCAAGGTCAGCTTCCTTTTCTGAAGATGCTCTTCTCAAGCACTGGCATCACATTCTGAAGTGTCAGCCTGTTAGATGCTCCTAATCAGATGCTTTCATTCACGAAGGCTTGGAATCCTTGGGTATGATACAATTGCCTTGAATTAAAACCCCTGATGTCAAGTGTCTTGTGACACAGTCTCAAAAAAATGTCTGGCCTGGAGTTTGAATCTCTAAAGTTAACACTTCTCATTTTTTACATTCTTTTGACACTGTGTGTGAACACTCTTAGGGAAAGTGATAATCATATCTCGAGACACAGCAGGGCACTTTCGCTTCTCTGGAGAGTACTCCTCTCTCCAGCCCCAAGGGGGGGGGGAGCTCCTGTCCCACAGGGAGGTGTCAGACAGGAGCAATGTGAAGTTACTATGGTTCTACTGAGTTTCTGGAGCTGCCGCCATCACTGGAATGCTTAAAATTGCCCACATAGTTCTCAGCTGAACGGAAAGATGTAACCATCTGAGGTCAATGAAGTCAAATATTTTTAACTATCCTATGATCCGTGAAGTTTATCTTATGTATTTAGAAAATTTACAATCTGCTTTTATATCAAAAGATTTTCAATGCAGAGAACAAGCAAGCAAGCAATAATATAATCACACTCCAAGTGAAAAGTCTTGAAGGCTTTGTCTCTTACGAACTCAAAGGAAGTAAGTGACCCTGTAAACTCATCTAAGGGCAAACAGAATATGCTGTTACACATCCAGATTTAATATATATACCATTCACAGAACTCCTCTATTTAAGGCCAAAGAATCATACCTATCTTCTGTCACCCATCTATAGCAATAGTCCACATGCCCATTCCTCTCCTTCCAAAGTTACTCAATCCAACATGCCCAGCTTGTTTCCTGTACCTCTCTAAAGAAAAGCTGCATCCAGGACAGGGCAAGGTCTCCAAAATTTGAGCACCATCAGTTCAAAATAAATCAGAGATGAATCCAACTAGATTTCCTCATATTCCAGACTCTGGCCAAGTTGTCTGTGTTACAAGGCATATAAATAAGCAACTTAAGATAGACAGATACTATCAAGTTACTCATTTGTCTATTAATTTCACTGGAGCATTGAAAATCCATTCAAATAAAAACACTGGATGCAACAGAGCACAAACCAAATAAAAATGGAAAACAAATTGTACACTACCACCAGGAGCAAAGAGGACAAGTCAAGTCCACCTGCTGTTAACAGGTACATACAGTTCACCGGAAGGCCCAACCTCAATGACTGAAAATCACAGGCAACTAGCAATACCCTGTTAAAGGTGGACATAGAAACCCACAAAGCATGCTTACATATCTTTTGCAGTGCAGTGAATTGCCAAAGACTGCTGAGGTGCCAGAATCCTTACAAGGTGGACTGTATTTCTCTACCTGCAACACAGGCGGCTGCTGTGCGTGTCTGGCAAGTGAGTACAACATGTAACCTGACCCAGAAGTCTAGCACAGCTTTGAACACCCTCTTGTCATGGACAGTGGAATATAAACAGAAAGAAATCAGATTGTCAACCCCAGTTCGGTGCCAGATAAAGATCAGCAGTGCACTGAGGTCCAGCTCCGAGGGCCTTCTGGTGGTTCCCTCCCTGCGAGAAGTGGGTTACAGGGAATAATAATAATAATAATAAATTTTATTTATATCCCGCCCTCCCCAGCCGAAGCCGGGCTCAGGGCGGCTAACAACATTAAAACAGTGTGATATTATAAAACATTATAAAAATGAATTAAAATCAAAATTGATGGCAACCATAAACTAAAGCTTTGTAAAGATTGCCAGAGGAGGGGGTCAGGCTGCGCCCTGACCAAATGCCAGGTGGAACAGCTCTGTCTTGCAGGCCCTGCGGAAAGATGTCAAGTCCTGCAGGGCCCTTGTCTCTTGTGACAGAGCGTTCCACCAGGTTGGAGCCGCAGCCGAAAAAGCCCTGGCTCTAGTTGAGGCCAGCCTAACCTCTCTGAGGCCTGGGACCCTCAAGGTGTTTTTATTTGAAGATCGTAAGTTCCTCTGTGGGGCATACCAGGAGAGGCGGTCCCGTAGGTACGAGGGCCCTAGGCCGTATAGGGCTTTGAAGGTTAAAACCAGCACCTTAAACCTGATCCTGTACTCCACCGGGAGCCAGTGCAGCTGGTATAGCACCGGATGAATGTGATCTCTAAGCGAGGACCCCGTAAGGAGTCTCGCTGCGGCATTCTGCACCCGCTGGAGTTTCTGGGTCAGTCTCAAGGGCAGCCCCACGTAGAGCGAGTTACAATAATCCAGTCTGGAGGTGACCGTCGCGTGGATCACAGTGGCTAGGTCAGGGCGAGAGAGGTAAGGAGCCAACTGCTTAGCTTGGCGGAGATGAAAAAATGCCGCCTTTGTTGTAGCTGCAATCTGCGCCTCCATGGAGAGGGAGGTATCGAAGATTACACCCAAACTCTTAACGGACGGTGCTGGCACTAATTGCACCCCCGCAAGAGATGGGAGTTGCCCCCTCAGTCCCACGTCGTCCCGTCCCAGCCAGAGGACCTCTGTCTTCGAAGGATTTAACTTCAGCCGGCTCCCACGTAACCATCCAGCCACAGCCTCCAAGCATCTGATCAATGTGTCTGGGGCCGAGTCCGGGTGGCCGTCCATCAACAAATAGAGTTGGGTGTCATCAGCATACTGATGGCAGCCCAGCCCAAAACTCCGGACAAGCTGGGCGAGGGGGCGCATAAAGATGTTAAAAAGCATCGGGGAGAGTATTGCACCCTGAGGCACACCACACACCAAGGAGTGGCGGGATGACAATTCCCCCCCAAGCGCCACCCTCTGTCCCCGACCAGAGAGAAACGAGCGCAGCCATTGAAGGACTGTGCCCTGGATCCCCACGTCGGCAAGGCGGTGGTCCAGGAGTTCGTGATCGACCATGTCGAAGGCTGCTGACAGGTCTAGAAGAATCAGCAGCCCCGACCCGCCTCGATCCAGCTGCCTGCGGAGATCATCTGTTAGGGCGACCAGAGCCGTCTCGGTCCCATGACCAGCGCGGAAGCCGGACTGGAATGGAACCAGGCAGAGGGCCTTCTCGGTGGTGGCGTCCGCCCTGTGGAATGCCCTCCCACCAGATGTCAAGGAAATAAACAACTGTCTGACTTTTAGAAGACATCTGAAGGCAGCCCTGTTTAGGGAAGTTTTTAATGTCTGGGGTTTTATTGCTTTATTATTATTATTATTATTATTATTATTATCATCATCATCATCATCATCATCATCATCATTATCAATTCTGTTGGTAGCCAGAGTGGCTGGGGAAACCCAGCCAGATGGGTAGGGTATAAATAAATTATTATTATTATTATTATTATTATTATTATTATTATTATTACTACTACTACTACTACTACTATTACTACACGTGTCACTACTACTGGTTATCTGCCCCCCCCCTCGGACTACTGCAATGAGTTCCATGTGGGGCTATCTTTGAAGGTGACTCAGAAACTACAAGTAATCCAGAATGTGGCATCTAGACCGTTGTCTGGGAATGACTGCCGACACCAGGGGTCAGCAAACATTTTCAGCAGGGGGCCAGTCCACTGTCCCTCAAACCTTGTGTGGGGCTGGACTATATTTTGAAAAAAGAAGAACGAATTCCTATGCCCCACAAATAACCCAGAGATGCATTTTAATATAAAAACACACATTCTACTCATGTAAAAACATGCTGATTCTCGGACTATCTGCGGGCTGGATTTAGAAGATGATTGGGCCGGATCCGGCCCCTGGGCCTCAGTTTGCCTATCCATGGCTGAGACCATATAACACCTGTCCTGAAAGACCTACATTGGCTCCCAGTATGTCTCCGAGCACAATTCAAAGTGTTGGTGTTGACCTTTAAAGCCCTAAACAGCCTCAGCCCAGTATACCTGAAGGAGCATCTCTACCCCCATTGCTCAGCCCAGAAACTGAGGTCCAGCTCCAAGGGCCTTCTGGCAGTTCCCACACCGCAAGAGGCAAAGCTACAGGGAACCAGGCAGAGGACCTTCTTGGCAATGGCAGGCCTTCGCCTATGGAACACCCTCCCAATCAGATGTCAAGGAGATAAATAACAATGCAACAAGTAACTATGCAACTTTCAGAAGACACCTGAAGACAGCCCTGTATCAGGAAGTTTTAAATGTTTGATGTTTTTATATGTGTGTTGGAAGCCATCAAGAGTAGCTGGGGAAACCCAGATAGATGGGTGGGGCATAAATAAAACAGCAGCAGCAGCAGCTTAAAAAAAAAAATCAGATACAATTCATGAGGGTTCAAGCTGTATAGACAGCTTGTGAAGTTTTGTTTATGATCCTTGTTGAATCCTGCTGACTATTCCCAATGTGGCAAATGAAGAAAATTATTGCATCTCTGCGTATCACAAGTTCTGGAAAAATGCCTTTGAGAATTTCAGGCAGACAAGTGACAAGCTGGAATACAGCTGGGTCTCCCAGTGAAATTAATGTAAAAAATGTAATGTAGTGTATAAAAAAATCAAATTGTCTATAAAATGGGCATGCTTTGCCCATCTGTCTGAAATATGGTAGGGCTGGTGCATGGATGGTCGGCAGCAGAACACCAGAAAATATGCCATTTGATAGAAAACACAAAGGATGCAGGCAGCAGAAGAATGGATGAATGTCTCATCAAAATGGATGGGAAAACCAAAACAAATGAACTAATTCCAAATTACTTATTAAAAGGAAAAGGAAATGAAGCATTAAAATGAAGCAACTAAGCCATTTCCCCCCTTTCACATCTTTATTATCTGGATAATTAAGTCCCAATTCTATGAAGACTTACAACACCTTATAGAAGTGACACCAAAGAAGGATGTTCTTCTCATTATAGGGGATTGGAATGCTAAAGTAGGGAGTCAAGAGATAAAAGGAACAACTGGCAAGTTTGGCCTTGGAGATCAAAATGAAGCAGGGCAAAGGCTAATAGAGTTCTGTCAAGAGAACAAGCTGGTCATCACAAACACGCTTTTCCAACAACACAAGAGACGACTCTACACATGGACATCACCAGATGGGCAGCATCGAAATCAGATTGATTATATTCTCTGCAGCCAAAGATGGAGAAGCTCTATACAGTCAGCAAAAACAAGACCTGGAGCTGACTGTGGCTCAGATCATCAGCTTCTTATAGCAAAATTCAAGCTTAAACTGAAGAAAGTAGGAAAAACCACTAGGCCAATAAGACACAATCTGAATCAAATCCCTTATGAATACACAGTGGAAGTGAGGAACAGGTTTAAGGATTTAGAATTGCTGGACAGAGTGCCTGAAGAACTATGGATGGAGGCTCGTAAGATTATACAGGAGGCAGCAACGAAAACCATCCCAATGAAAAGGAAATGCAAGAAAGCAAAGTGGCTGTCCAATGAGGCCTTACAAATAGCGGGGGAGAGAAGGCAAGCAAAATGCAAGGGAGATCGTGAAACATACAGGAAATTGAATGCAGATTTCCAAAGAATAGCAAGGAGAGACAAGAAGACCTTCTTAAACAAGCAATGCAAAGAAATAGAGGAAAGCAATAGAATGGGAAGAACCAGAGATCTGTTCAAGAAAATTGGAGATATGAAAGGAACATTTCGTACAAAGATTTCCATAATAAAGGACAAAAGTGGAAAGGACCTAACAGAAGCAGAAGACATCAAGAAGAGGTGGCAAGAATACACAGAGGAATTATACCAGAAAGAAACGGATGTCTCATATACCCCAGGTAGTGTGGTTGCTGACCTTGAGCCAGACATCCTGGAGAGTGAAGTCAAATGGGCCTTAGAAAGCACTGCAAATAACAAGGCCAGTGGAAGTGATGGTATTCCAGCTGAACTATTTAAAATTTTAAAAGATGATGCTGTTAAGGTGCTACACTCAATATGCCAGCAAGTTTGGAAAACTCAGCAGTGGCCAGAAGATTGGAGAAGATCAGTCTACATCCCAATCCCAAAGAAGGGCAGTGCCAAAGAATGCTCCAACTATCGCACAATTGCACTAATTTCTCACGCTAGCAAGGTTATGCTTAAAATTCTACAAGGAAGGCTCAAGCAGTATGTGGACCGAGAACTCCCAGAAGTGCAAGCTGGATTTAGAAGAGGCAGAGGAACCAGAGACCAAATTGCAAACATGCGCTAGATTATGGAGAAAGCTAGAGAGTTCCAGAAAGACATTTACTTCTGCTTCATTGACTATGCAAAAGCCTTTGACTGTGTCGACCATGGCAAACTATGGCAAGTTCTTAAAGAAATGGGAGTGCCTGATCACCTCATCTGTCTCCTGAGAAATCTCTATGTGGGACAAGAAGCTACAGTTAGAACTGGATATGGAACAACTGACTGGTTCAAAATTGGGAAAGGAGTACGACAAGGCTGCATTTTGTCTCCCTGCTTATTTAACTTATATGCAGAATTCATCATGCGAAAGGCTGGGCTGGATGAATCCCTAGCCGGAATTAAGATTGCCGGAAGAAATATCAACAACCTCAGATATGCAGATGACACAACCTTGATGGCAGAAAGTGAGGAGGAATTAAAGAACCTTTTATTGAGGGTGAAAGAGGAGAGTGCAAAATATGGTCTGAAGCTCAACATCAAAAAAACGAAGATCATGGCTACTGGTCCCATCACCTCCTGGCAAATAGAAGGGGAAGAAATGGAGGCAGTGAGAGATTTTACTTTCTTGGGCTCCATGATCACTGCAGATGGTGACAGCAGCCACGAAATTAAAAGACGCCTGCTTCTTGGGAGAAGGGCAATGACAGGCCTAGACAGCATCTTGAGAAGTAGAGACATCACCTTGCCAACAAAGGTCCGTATAGTTAAAGCTATGGTTTTCCCAGTAGTGATGTATGGAAGTGAGAGCTGGACCATAAAGAAGGCTGATCGCCGAAGAATTGATGCTTTTGAATTATGGTGCTGGAGGAGACTCTTGAGTGTCCCATGGACTGCAAGAAGATCAAACCTCTCCATTCTGAAGGAAATCAGCCCTGAGTGCTCACTGGAAGGACAGATTGTGAAGCTGAGGCTCCAGTACTTTGGCCACCTCATGAGAAGAGAAGACTCCCTGGAGAAGACCCTGATGTTGGGAAAGATGGAGGGCACAAGGAGAAGGGGGCGACAGAGGACGAAATGGTTGGATAGTGTTTTCGAGGTTACCAGCATGAGTCTGACCAAGCTGCGGGGGGCAGTGGAGGACAGGAGTGCCTGGCGTTCTCTGGTCCATGGGGTCACGAAGAGTCGGACACGACTAAACGACTAAACAACAAAGTCCCACTTGTTCACATGCATAGCCTCATCTTGGTTTTTTGTCTCTTGGTGACACTAGTGTCTTCTCAACTTCTACAGACTGACAGGTGTAAACTCAAAGCTGTGTGCTATTAGAAACCATTTCTGACTGTAAAGGAAATCTTTCTTCTGCTGAAGACTCTGCTTTTGCACTGTTTGCTCTAAGTCTTTCTTACATTTTTCACATATCTGAAAGCAAGGTGTCAGGGGCTCAGGAGCAGAAGCACAGGGAAGAGGGGAGATGGAGAGCGAAGGGGAAGAATCTGAGGGCAGCGTAGGGGAAGATGACAGTGGCCCGAGAGATTCCATGAGCCTCTCCAGCGAATTGGAAGATTCACAGAAGGGGGCTCCGATGGCCAGGGCAAGGGGGGTCCCGGGAGGGACGCACCAGAAGCTAGGGGCCAGCAGCGACTCCCAAAGCAGCAGCTGGAGATCGGGACCAGTTTCCCCACCAGAGCGTAGCGGGGGGGAAGAGTCCCATGAGTCAGGGCTGACCACGCCCCTATCGCTGAGTGAGGGAACGGAGGGGAAGTCAGATCCAGCTAGCCCCCCCGAAGGGGGAAGCAGTGACAGGAGCAGTGTAACGGTCAGGAGGAAGGTGGCCGGGTGGGCGCGCGCGCCAAGTTCAAATGTACAGGCGCGTGGGACAGCAGGGAGCTCGGATTGGGAGCCAGGTCCTAAAGCACGCCGGAGGCAGGGGGAAGAATCCGGGGACTCTTCAGCATCAGAAGAGTCCAGAAAGGGCAACACCCCGGCGGGCAGACGGACCCAGAGGAGGAAAGAACAACGGAAGAGGTGGAGTAAGGCTAGAGTCTTAAACTGGTGTCTAGGGGGAGGAGACTCAGACGGAACTTCGGCGGTCTAGGGTTTAAGACGTAGAGCTGCGCGCTACGGCTTTGGAATGGAAACTGAACTTCAATAAAGACTTTTGTATATAACCACGACCTGGCGTTGGTCCTCTGTGGGCTGGGACCTTGGGCAGCTCTGACACAAGGTATCAACTATGGGTCAATAAAGAGCCCAGCCTTCCTGGCAAACACTTTTATGTGCCCGACAGTTATGTACAATAGACAAGGAAGGGCTCGTCCCATCTATTAACATTTAGCTGCAAGCGAAGTGAAAGGTGTGTAAAAAGGAGGGGTGTGGGCCAGGCAGGAAGTTGTGACATCACAGCCACATACCTGAACACTAAGGTGTGTTTAGCTAGGATGAGTCAAAGCTTTGTCAGCTCTGTTCTAAGCAATGCCACACACTAGTCTGTTTAAACATGTCCTGCTCCTCCCGGAAGAGGCAAAAAAATCTATTATTCTGGTTTTGCATAGCAAACCAAAGTGAGGAAGGAACAGCAAGGAATGTGTAGGGTGGGTCCTCATACTTGAGATAAATGCAAATGAAATTAATTCTGTGAGTAGAGATTACTCGTGCAATGACTGTCAAAGTATGGCCTAGAGCAATGTTAAAAGACCTTGAGGGTGAGATATATGACTAGCAAGTGAGGCTCTGTAGAAAAATCACAGATGTAACTGTCCCAAGTGGAGATATCAGATGAGTTACTATCTCACTGCTCTGAAGTCAGGCAGCACAACGCATAAGACACCATCTCTAAAACCCACTATACAAGGTGGGTAAAAAGTGGATAATAAATCCTCTATTTACTGGCAATCCTGATCCAATACATGGAGACCAGGTTTAGGTGCAAAGTGATTTCAGCACAAATTCCAAGACCTATGCTAATCATCAACAAGGACACAGATACTTAGGAGTAGTTCTGCATTTCAAACATGTATTTTCAGTGGAAGGCACTTAGGACAACCCAGAAACATTCTGTTCAAAATGTTTGAATTTTGAAAACCAAGAAGCAGCAATGCAGATTTGGTGGGGCAGGGGAAGGAGGGTGCAAAAGTGCCAAAATACTGATTTATTTAAAGAGCAAAAATCCTTGGTGTGGCCTTGGCCTAAACAGCATATATAAAGAAGAGGCACTTTGCCGCTGACACTGACCTGAGGGACATCACTTCTAAAGTCCTCAGAACAGAACAAATTTGGAAAAGCAGAAGGCAGAAAATCAAGAAATCAGAAAACTCCCATCACTCATTAGGAATGTTATCATGATTGTGCAGCTGTGTCAACATTAGACAACCCAGATTAAAATACTGGTGGAAAGAAACAGGGGGAGAGGGGTGTTTTGCTATGGCGGGACTTTGGGAAGAGTCAGTTTTACTTGGCTGTATGGGAGTTGGCTTGTTTTTAAAGCCTTCTCCACTGGAAACTTACAAAAGGATGGAAATCTCACAAAGATAAAAATTATTTTCCAAAAACAGTATGTTGAGACAAAGGTGATTGAGAACAATCTTTTAAATCACCGATTTTGAAAGTAACACACTAAAATGTGTATACATTATTTTCAATTTAACGTATTCATATACTCAAGAAAACTACAGTAGAAAAGAGTGACAGACCAAAATAAAAACAGGTTCAGAAAGTATTTTAGAATGATACTGTAGCCTCTGTACATACAAAAGGTGGCTTTAAAAACCATATGCAGGTGAGAGAAACCTGATTGGGCAATGTATTTGTATTCAGAGCAGAGAGTTTCCTTATAACCCACTCTCAGCCCATAGTGCTATTATCATTTTGAAGGTATATCTAAATCCCGTGGCCCTTGGCAAGCTCTGCCCCATGGCACATGCCCATTCACCTTGCAACCTCTCCTCCAGTAGCGGCTGGTGGGGCAGGGCGGCTTCCCACCACTACGGTCACGGGCAGTTTCCAAGAGGAAGAGGTGAGGCAGCAGGGAGGTGTTGGCACCAACCTCTCCATCGCCTCACCTTCCCTCATGTCAGTAACCTGCCATGACCCCAGCACTGGGAAGCCAGGTAAGCAGCACACCTGGGCATTCCGCTAAAACTCTCCCACACTACTCCCCTTTGCAGCTGGAGCCAAGCAATCTGTCCCTGCTCCAGCAGCCGTGCATTCATTGCTTCCCACCACTATGGAGAAAATTATCTGTCAGAATACTGGGACAGCATGGTATCACAGGCTCACCCATGTCCTGCACAGCTTCTGTTAATTTGCAACTTCAGCAGGTCTGGTGGACTGATTAGAATAGCCCTCACTGATCAAACAGTTTCCTTAAAACATTTTGAATGGGTGAGGGGGTTGTTGAAGAGACGACAGGATCTTCTACTTGCCAAGCAGTAAAATATTAGTCATCACGGTAACAGGGAGAAGGTAAAAAAAATATGAAGATATCAAGCAGAATTGTGGAGAGTTCCCTGCTACTTGAAGCCTTTTGCCAAAACTAGATGCCTTTCTAAAATGAATGATTAAGTTTAAGCAGTATATCTAAATTTAACAACTGAATAATAAGATGAAACTCTGCACTTATTTGTTAAGGAAGAACCCACTTTAGATCACAAGCTCTCTAAAACCTACCAAGAGATGGCCCCCATAGGCTGGGACAGTATATCCCATTTATCAAGAATGCCAAACAGGCCTTCTCTCTCCCACTGCCCAGCCTCCCCCTTCATATGGTAAATATAAATACAGCAAGTCGCAGTAGTAGAGAAATCCACCTTATAGCAGCCTCCCCCTTATTTGTTATTTTTAGCCACTTCGTCTGACAACGCCCAACAACTAAGCAGGCTGAGAATAGTAAGGGGGAGAGAAGGATTATCAAGTACTAACAGTGAAAACACACAGCCATAATCACTTCCTCCACTAAGGAGAAATGGGTGTTTTCCATGTCTTTACAGCATCAGAAAACTTGCTTTTTCTCAAATGCCACACTGAAACACTAAGCACTATCATGTACCACAATGAAATCAAATTATTCTTTCCTGAAATAGTTTCTCCTAGCATTTTTAAGCAAACAAAATGGGCTGTTATCATTTTAGGATGCTTCCAAAATAGATCTCTCCCCACCTCCCCTCATGCACACTTACTGTATTGGCCCAATTATAAACCACACCTTGTTTTCCAAATTCCAACCATGAAAAGTTAAAGTGCGGCTTAAATTCACAACCTTACAAAAACTGGCTTTTACAATATCGCTGCTGAAACAGACATACGGTAAAACGGAACAGGTGTGAGTGCCTGCGGAATGTGAAGGGAGTGGCTTATAGTCAGGCATTGTCTTTTTTTCTTTTCTCCCCTTGAATTTTAAAGGTGCGCCTTATATTCGGGCCAATATGGTATCAAGAATATTCAATATTGTCAAGGCTGTGGGAGAGGCCCACATCATCAGCAGGAAAAATGCTTCCCACAACTGCAAGCAGTTCTGAGAAAAGGGCCATAGGTCAGTCATATTCGTATATGGTGAAGGCTCCAGGCTTCGTCTCAGTGGCAAAATACCTCAGGCAGTGGGACCTTGAAAGATGTCTGACCCAAGATCTCAGACAGCTGCTGCCAGTTGAAGTGGACAATATTGGACAAGATGTATTAATTCTGTAGTGCCAAGCTAACTATGACTTAGTGTGAACATGCAAGCATGCTGGTGCAATTAGTAAATTGTGGCAGCTTTGTTTCTTCCACACTTCTGCTGCCACCATGCTATGGAAGCTAAGCCTTTGTTTGGTTTAGCATTACAGCCCAACTCAAGCTCATGGTTTGTCTCCCCCAAGCAAATCACAAGTCGTAAGTCAAGAATAAGCCTTGGTTGCAGCTCACTTTTTGTTTGATGTGAGACAAACCACAAGTCTGAGTTCAGACATAACACTGAACCAGACCATTGCTTTACTCCTGGTGGCACAGTCTCAGCTGGGAGAGAGAAAGTAGCCACAGTTTTCTTACTGTGCATCAGCACACTTGTTTGTTCGTGCTAAGCCATAATCTTTGTCTTCTACGTGAACAACTACAAGACCAATGCCTCTATGTTTCTTTGCAGAAAGTTTTAATAGGAGGATAAATATCACAACAACATGCTTCCAGATGTGTATGAAATATATAGTCGGATAACACTGTCTTGGAGTCTGCATGCAGACACCTCCCCAAACCTCTGTATTGCTAGTAGAAGGCAGCCATGCCAATTGGAGATGCAGCTCCAAACTGCAGCAGCAGGAAGTCTTTGAAAAATCTCAAAAATGTGAGCAGGAGAACTTCCCAGTTGCTCAGGTTTCCCTACAACAGCAAAAGAGGTGGCTGTTATAGGGGGCAAAAAAGTGAATGTGTGCAATACAAAAGCTGTTAGGGCATGCCACAATATAGCACAATATATTTCTTCCAAGACATGCTTGGTGGTCTAGCTCAAAAATATAGCCCATATATTAACCAATGAGGAGCACTATTCAGAAAAAGAGAAAAACATGGTTTTTGGACACTCTATTAATATACAATTTACTCTCCAAAGCAAATTGTGAAGTACCACCCCTTAACCAGCCTTCCCCAACCTTGCTGGGCTGAAGAGAGCTATAGTCCAAAATATCCAGAGGGCACCAGGTTGGGGAAGGCTGCTCTCAACACTTGTGTTAGGTGAGTGAGGTCATCTTCTCACCATCAAAAAAACTGGATGAAACAAAACCCCTTCTCAATTATGCAATTTTCAAAACTACTTTCCCCTCATTTTATCACATTCGGTCTCTTCACCACAGTACTTTAGCTGTGAAAACATGGCAGACACACTTTTCACATCTGGTTCTGAAACTGTTGCAAATTCATCAGCCCATGAATGATGTGGGAGGTTCTGTCACACAGCCAAGGAGGATCAAGACAGAAGACTGTGCCTCTAGTATGAGGCTTCATCAACCCAGACCAAAACATAGGACAACTGTAATAATGGTAGAGTTGGAGAGTATGCAATGAAGGTAACTAGCAAAAGTGGTACGAACGAAATTTAGCTGCCACCTCCCTGAACTATTCACTCCTAAAATCCACTCTGCTTCTGGCAAAATTTAACCTTGTCGCAGCACAGATATTTCATAGGCTATCATATGGTTCAAAGCACAGATGAATAAGCCAGCTCTGCTGCCTCAAGGTTATCAAGGCTGCAACTGAAGAAGAGGTCCAACAGTTTCGTTTAGCTCAGCAAGCTCTCTGGAAGTTCAAAAAGTCAAGTACCATTTCCTACCACAAACAGAAGCTTGGCAGAAGCCACAATGTATTGAAGGCTCATTATACAAAACTAACTATAAAACCAGCCAAAAAAAGAGGAAACTTTGTTCAGAATGCTGATCCTTAACCCTAGTGCCAACTGTTCTAGCAATGAGGCTGTGGCCATCATCATGGAGAAATGACAGCTGTTATTTCCAAAGGCATTTTTGAAAGAGGAACAAATATAGCTGTAATATGTCTGCCATTTTTCCTCTAGGGCATCTGACCTGCACTGGCCGCCAAGGCTGTCCTTAGCTGCCGAGTCAAGCAGACTTTGTCTTCATTTGATGAGACCTGACATTCAGCCCCAAATGTTATTAAAATGTTAGCTTGCTTCATATCATTAACACAGTTGTTCCTGAACGTATCTATTCCCTCCTTTCCATTAAAATAGCTAAAAATAGATGTTCAAAGACTAGGAAATTGCCAGAAGCTCTCTCTCACTACTAGTCCTTTTTTAAAATACTGAACACCAAGAATATATTTGCCATGCCAATATTTTTGCCAAGGAAATGTTAAGGTGAACAACTCACTGATTTGGGTATGACTGAAAGCTCCGAAGCTGAAACAATCCTACAACAAGTTATCAAAAGGGTGTTTGGCATGTCTGCCTTTTCATATTCTTTTCTGCAGTGGATGAGATCTCTGCCCATTTCAGTACCTGCTGCTAGACTGCTGCAGCTTGAGGATATGCAGGCACTACAAATTTGCCCCCTGAGAGTGAGATGCTGGTGATCTCCATGTGACCAATTAGGGGGTTAATAAATGAAAACCACAAGCCTCTTGTTCCTCAAATACAATTGTGAGCAATAACTTATTACACACATTAACATGGTTCACATTATCAGTTCACAAGGGATGAAGAAACAGCACTGTGCAGTTAACCTCTAGCATCACTTCCGTTGAGACAATAAGGGAGCAATCCTTATTGGCATAAAGCAAGCAGGTGTAAGTTAAGTCTGCGTTGGGACAAAAGGCAGTATAAAACAGAAAATAAAAAAATGCAATAAATAGCTGCCGTTTTACCAACCCCAAACTTACCTCTAATTCCTTAATTTTCTCTTCCGCTATTTTTTGTTTGTCTAAAAGTTGGCTATGAATTACTCCTTTGGACTGAAGGATAAACCTACAAAGTGTGAAAGAAAGAGAAAAGAATATGGCAGTATATTCAGCATTCATGAGTTGGTGCTGTAAATAACCAAATAAAATCTTAATGAAAAGGACACTGAATTCTACATTGACAGGCTTGTCTTCCATTCAGAGCATAAAGTCAGCTTGTCTTATGAACCTCTACTGGAAAAGGCTTCTGGATATTCTCCACAGCAGGACTGCCAGATGTTGCTGAACTACGTTTTCCGTAATCCCTGATGATCATCCAGTCCTCCCTTGCCATTTGTAACACCATGAAAAACAACCGCTCCCTATTTTTCCCTCCAAGATTTTCCTCATAATTAGAGGCATTATGCAAGCCTCACCATGGGTACCCAACAGTCTACACCCTTCAGGCTTGATGCTGGCGATAGTAACCTCCCAAGATTTGCTTCTCTTCTTCTTTTCTGGGGATAGACCTTGGGGATAGCATAGAATCATAAAATCACAGGATTGTATCGTTAGAAGGGACCCAAGGGTCATCTAGCCAAACAATCTGCAATGCACGAATCTCAACCAAAGGATCAATGACAGAAAGTCCACAACCCCCCAATAGTCAATTGAATCATTTTTGGCTCTCTAGTACTGGTGCTGTTGCATATTTTGGTGGTTTATGACACTTTACTTTTATTGCGGGTTGTCTTATTGTGATGTCTGCTTTCCATATTTTAATGCTTTTATTTTAACACCATTTTACCAAGAGCTGCCAAGAGCAGTGGGCTGAGATCCACCGCATTCACACAGTTGAAACTAGAGACACCACCATCCCTATTTGTGCTGGGGCTGCATTCTTTGCCCCCATGCATGTCAGTGGAACATGCATAAGCCCACCCATCCCCAATCCACCTTCTTCCGGGTCCAAAATTACCTGCACATCAGCAGTCATGCATCAATTAGTTATGTAATAAACTGATTAGGACAAGATTGTCCTAGGAACCTTGTTGTACAACACCCTAGAAATGTGATATGACCTGCCAGAAAGGAGAACTATTGCTCAGTTTACTACCGATAGACAGACACTGAAAAGTTGAGCAGACAGGTGCATACCTGCCTCTACTGTTGCCACCTTTTCCCACTGATCTTGCTCCTTTACCTTTACAGCAGTGGGGCATGCAGAAATTTGCCAGTTGAAGCTTTCCCCAGCATGAAGACACAGTAATGAGGGGAGGATATCACCTGTTAAACTTCTTGTAAAAGGCATAGGGGCAGGCAGGTTTTTTCCAGGAGATACCTGTTCTGAAGGTATGGAACGTAATTTGCCTTACATCTAATATTTCCATTAACTTGCCAGGAGGCAGGGCTGGTCTAGAGCTCCAACATATTATATTACTTAAGTAAACAGAAATAACCATACAGCTTCCAAATGGGACTTCTTGCATTGCTAGACACTTAACTAGAGGGTAGATTTATACCATTGTTCAATGTCTTAAAAAATATTGTGGAGCACCTCTATGAAAGTGCTTGAAATAACATGGCATTGACAAAGGAAGAAAGGGTTTGGCTCTGAAACACTACCAGGGCAGAATTAGGGGGAAGGCAAACCTTATGAATATCCATTTATAAAGGGGTTCAATTTACACTTTACAGAACATGTAAAAAAAAATTGAAAATTCAAGACTAAAGCTGCATTATAACAAGATGCATCCCAGCATCAAAACAGAATTAATGCATCAAGACTTCCACTTCCTTTCTACCTTCGTTTCCAGCATCCTTTCATGCAACAAACACCAAACAAAAGTATAGTTTAGCCTTCGTAGGCTTGTTGCCTATGCCAGGGCTTGGGCTGGCACACATCTTCTAACTGTGGCTACGTGAGCAACAAAGGCCTGTAGGATCATTCAGCCCCTTCCCTTGCAGCACTTTGCCTCTAGCCCCTCTCTTTTCTCATGTGAATCCCACATCGCCTGCCTCCCATTTTTACATTTATTTATTTATGTAATGTGTTGATTCATTTAGCACTTAAAAGTATTTAGTATGAAATCAATCCATAATACTCTTACATTTACATTTGTTTCTAATAATATGTATAGTTCAACATTTTCTTGTATCTTGGTAACACCAGCGCATGATAAAAACACTAAACCTTTCAATAAAAATATGACTGAAGAGGAATAGGTCTCACATGATGTCCATCTAGTTCAGTATGGTCTATACTGGTGGGCAGCAGATCTCCATGATTGTTACCTGGAGATGGTGGCAATTGGACCTGGGACCTTCTGCATACAAGGCAGGTCCTCCGCCATTAAGCTACAGCCCTTTCCCATTGGGGTGTCTATCTTCCTTCACCCTAACTATCTCCCAAACACTTAACGTTCAATAATCTAATGCAGGCATAGGCAAACTCGGCCCTCCAGATGTTTTGGGACTACAATTCCCATCATCCCTGCACACTGGTCCCGTTAGCTAGGGATGATGGGAGATGTAGTCCCAAAACATCTGGAGGGCCGAGTTTGCCTATGCCTGATCTAATGGCATACTCCGTTTATTTTCAATGATGACAAACCATTATGCAGATAGCTGTTAAAAGATACCATTTCTCTATCATCCAATACAACTAAATCTTTACCATAACCAAATAATGTAACTAATCGGTATGCCAGTATTTCACCTCCAGTTACAGTTTCACTTTCTTTTAATATAGCTGCCCCAAAGGTTCTTTTAGGAGAGGACAAAATATGATACATATCAATATTAATTGTCTTAAAACTCCATATTATATTATTTGCTCCCCTTTGATGCAATTATACATTTAATATTTTTTAATAAAAGTTTCCTTTCAAATTTATACTAATAGTTTGTTAAACAAATTGCCATAACCATTTCCTTATGTCTAGTGATACCTCATGTCTCAAATCTTTTTTCCATTTTATTTACAGGTGTTTGCTGAAATATTTTTTATCAATGAGCATTCTGTATAACTTGCTCAATAGTTTTTGTGTATGAACATTCAACAATAAACTTTCAAACTGTTATTCTCAGCAACGGCCATACTTCATCGCTAAACTATAGGCGATTTTTCTTAACTGCAAATATTTGGGGGAGATGCAGGATCGTTGCATTTCACAACTGATTGCATAATATTTAAAAATCATCTCATTTTTAACAAGGGTTAAATATTAGATGGATACTAATATTAACCAGGAATAACACTAAAAAGCACTCCTCCTTAAACACGATTGGAAACTTCTGGTGGTTCCAGGCCCTTGTGGTGGCAACAATTGTCCATGTTGTGATGAGGGAAGAAACCCCAACAGGACAACATCACTAGGAGCTCTCCAAGGTGCTGTTCCGGGTGCTGAACTTGTAAGCTTTGCAATTACCCCTAAGGTGGCAAATACAGTCCAATGTCTCTGTGCAGGCAGAACTTAAATCACCAGCATATATCCTCGCAGTTAGTTGATTTCAAGGTTGCCAAAAACAGTATCTTTCATCCAACGCAAGGCAGCCCACTAACAGGGCCTCCACTGTTAATCATAAGGCCTGTCAGTTGATAACAGAAGTGACCTTTGTGCTTCTGTTTGATTCTGAATCAGAGGCACGAGTGTGAGATGTGAGAGACCTGGCTTGGAAGCAATACAGTGGGCCAACCACTTACACAATGGTTCAGTTCCAGGAGTCCATGCACAAAGGCAAAATCATGTAAAGCCACAAAGCTCTGGAACCAGCCCCTGCCCTGAACAACCATCCTTACCTGTCTGGGGCAGACGTTGCCCTCAGCCTTGCTTACTGGGCTCTGGGAAGGTAACACAAGGACCCTGGCATGCTTCCAGAGACCTGAAACAACCTTCCCAGAGCCCAGTAAGTGCTTAAATGGGTTTTCCCCATTTATTTATTTATTTATATAGCAGTCATGTGCCTAAGGTCATGATTGCATAAGTAGATTACATTTGAGTTGTGGGCTTACTGTGCATATGAAAAGGATCTAAGTGTTTTAACTGACCATAAGTTGAATGAGTCAGCAGAAGTATGTGGCTGCTTGATTAGCTAATGCAATCCAATGTGATTGAAAGAACTGAGTATGTTTAGCCCAGAGAAGAACATGATGGTCTTAAAATATCTAAAGGGCTGTCTCACAGAAGATGGAGCAGGCATGTTCTTTACTGTTTCAGTGACAGGACTAGAACCAGTAGGTGGAAGTTGCAAGAAAGAAGGTTTTAATTTAACCCTAACCCTAACCCTAACCCTAACCCTCACACTAAGAGATAATCAACAATGAACCAGACTGCATCAGGAAGTGGTGGGCTTTCCTTCATTGGCTGTATTGAAGTAGAGACTGAAAAGCCATCTGTCAGGAATGCTGTGGGTGCATCCTTCCTCGCTTTAGAAAAAGAATCCTGCATTGAGAAGGCATTGGAATAATGACCTCCAAGGTTCCTTCTGTCACTATGATTCTATAACAAGCCCAAAACAACCCCTCTGCAGCACTACAAATCCAACTCAATGGTGTAACGTTGGAAAAGTGTCAGTCACTTCTCCTATCTGGGCAGTTATTTTTCCACAATAGCTGACACAGATGCTGAAATCCAGCATCGCCTGAACTCTGGGAGTGCAGCTTTCTCTCGGTTGAAGTGTAGAGTGTTTGAGGACCAGGACATTCGCAGGGAAACCAAAATGCTTGTTTACAAAGCTATTGTGCTACCAACTTTACTGTATGCTTGTGAAACTTGGAGAACAGCCTTTACCAAAGGTGTCATGGACTTTGAAGATGTCAAACTCAGGACGAAAGGGAGAAATGTGCTAAGAGAAAGGCACGTTTGGCAAACCCTCACCATAGGCCCAGAAACCTATGCCCCCACTGTGGAAGGACATGTGAATCCAGAATTGGCCTCCACAGTCACTTACAAACACACTGTTAAGACTGTGTTCATGGAAGACAATCTTATTCACCTACGAGTGATTGCCAAAGAAGAAGTCTATAAGACAACAATGGAAAATATAGATGGAAAGCTACACCTGAAGTCAATCTCTCCTAAGTCACTTCTTATGTACCAACAAGACTGTTCCCCTTGATGGCTATATCTTGATAGCCAATCTGACCTACATTACTGTATATGTGCAGCTGATCCCCCCTCTGCCACCAGAATGATGCGAAGATGCGAACCCCCCTCCATAGACCCCATATACTCTATAACCAACACAGGATATCTAGTGTTTTTGCATGAGTTGAACAAATAAGAAAGGTTTATTATACAGAACAATGTTGGTAAAACCAATGATTTGTCAGGAGATAAATGTTCTTTCAGAAAACAGTTAACTTATTAATGATTATATGAAAATGGATGTTACAAGCTTCACAAAGGGTAGTAAACACACAGCTTCTTTTAAACTTCAGTTGCTTATTTTCAGTTATTACTCTTCAGTTTGGTGTTACAGGTTTCTAGACTAGTTGGTAAATGCTTAGCTTATTTCAAGTTATTTCACTTCAGTTCTTAACGTAGTTGTTGCATGGGTGTTACAGCTTAATACTTTGGTTCTTAAACAAGGTGGTACTTTCTGTCAGTTTTCCAACCTTTTATCAATCACAGTTTGAAATACTTCTAGCAGTATAACAGACACAGGGGATCACCACACCCCTCTTAACTGGCTTGGGATTCTTCTCTAACTAGAAGATCTCTCTCCTCCTGTGTGACCCAAGTAGTCTGTATCCTCCTCACAGCTTCTACTTCTCCTGGCTCCAACTCAGCCCTCCAGTTAACTCCTGTCTGAATACTCTCCCAAGACACTAAACCAGGGGTATGCAACCTAAGGCCCGGGGGCCGGATGCAGCCCAATTGCCTTCTCAATCCGGCCCGCGGACGGTCCGGGTATCAGCGTGTTTTTACATGAGTAGCATGTGTCATTTTATTTAAAATGCATCTCTCGGTTATTTGTGGGGCCTGCCTGGTGTTTTTACATGAGTAGAATGTGTCCTTTTATTTAAAATGCATCACTGGGTTATTTGTGGGGCATAGGAATTTGTTCATTTCCCCCCCCCCAAAAAAAAATATAGTCCGGCCCACCACATGGTCTGAGGGACGGTGGACCGGCCCATGGCTGAAAAAGGTTGCTGACCCCTGCACTACACACTGTTTTCCAACCTAAGCTCAGAGACTCCTTTCTCTAGCTGTAGATATTTCCCTCCGAGTGGATGTTAAACACACAGACCAGAACCAACTACCAACTCACTCCTGCACTCTCTTAAAGAATCTCTGAATCCTCTCTCAGAAACCACGCCTTTTAATTCCCCCTCAAAGTGCCGTCACCCCTCCCACTAGCTGTCTTGGTAGCCAATCAGGGAGAGGCCCCAGCACTCTGGTGGAATTCTGAGGCTACGAGAATTAGACTCTCTAATTAGACTTAGAGAGTCTAAGAATTAATTAGAATTAGACTCTGGCCTGACTCAGCTGTCCATCACAATATGCATGGTGGTGATTCATCTAAAACCATCTTCTTCACAATATGCACCAATCTTTCCCAAACTGGTGCTCTTCGGATGTTTTAGGCTACATCCCTGCCCACTGAGCTGCACAAAACATCTGGAGAGCACAAGATTGGGGAAGGCTGATACATGTATACAATGGCTTGAATCCTAGATTAAGTAAACTTGAGAAAGTTCACAGTAATAAAATTTCTTACTCCTGCCTCTACTGCAACTACAACCCACCATAAAGATCTCTTTGGAAAGTCACAGGTGGTTCCTGGACAATGTGGGGTGGAATGCAGGCAGAGGGAAAGATCAGCCTAAATTGGGTGGACCTCCATCTATTTGTTGTCAATTCCTCACTCCCTCAGAAGTGTCCAATCCCACATTGTTCAGAAGGATCCACTAACCCTACAGAGAGAATTTTTGAGGGTTAAATGTGGCTGCAGAGAAACAGGCAAAGACAGGAAACTTCCCTTCTGTGAATTTTTAAAAATTCAAGCCAATATCTATATAAAATAATGCATCCAAAATACAGGTTTTTAGGCATGCAGCCCTAAAAAGTATTGACAAGAACAATACTATTTATACAAAGAAAGCTAGCAGTGCATGGTGGGGAATGATGAATTGGTGCATACTATAAGCAACTAGTATCCATTGCTCAGAAGATAGTGCAGGCTTCTGGCATCTTGCCAGTACATTTTAATTCTGTGAGTTCATATTCTTTTGAAAGACTTGTTATGTAGCCTGATACACTCATCCACACCAATGTCTAGTTTTGCTGCTTAAGCTATTTGTGAACTGACGTCAACATTTTACTTTGAGAAGTATGATGAAAGTTCAAAATGCACAGTGGTCCTGTCTGAATCTTTGCAGATGTTTCCCTTTACACCATCTGAGCACACAGATAATTAAAAGAACTTGTCAGAATACTTATATTCCACACATTGTAAAGCTCATGGAATTTCTTATCTTGAGACGTTAAAACTGAAATAAAAAACTTTTTCACTGGAACTGTTCAGTTATGGGGAGTCAGTCCTATAATCTGTTGTGCACAGGGCAGACTGTAAGACCTGCAGCTAGAATTCCAGTCATGGAACAAAGTTTACACAGGTGCTGCTTAAGCTCAGCCTCATTATCTGCACTGCTGCAAGATTAGTCATTGGGTTGCTGTACTAGGGCTCCATGGACACAAAAATGTTGCCACAGGGTAAGTGGGAAAGAGAGCAATGATCACCCCAAAATTCAGGAACACCACCCAGGAAAATTAAACTTGGCACATTTCTAGTTCACTGAAAGGTAGCAAATTGGGGTAGAGAATCCGAAACCCTCTATAAGACATAAAACAATTTCCCCACATTCTGAAACTCTATCAACTTCATTTTCACTAGACTTCACATCGGGAATTCTCTCCTTTTCCAGTACTCCTGTTTATCGATTTGCAATAAGATTTTCAACTCTCCAAATCTGAGCATAAGGTAAAGGTAAAGGTACCCCTGCCCGTACGGGCCAGTCTTGACAGACTCTGGGGTTGTGCGCCCATCTCACTTAAGAGGCCAGGGGCCAGCGCTGTCCGGAGACACTTCCAGGTCACGTGGCCAGCGTGACGAAGCTGCTCTGGCCAGAGCCAGAGCCAGAGCCGCACACGGAAACGCCGTTTACCTTCCCGCTGGTAAGCGGTCCCTATTTATCTACTTGCACCCGGAGGTGCTTTCGAACTGCTAGGTTGGCAGGCGCTGGGACCGAGCAGCGGGAGCGCACCCCGCCGCAGGGATTCGAACCGCCGACCTTTCGATCGGCAAGCCCTAGGCGCTGAGGCTTTAACCCACAGCGCCACCTGCGTCCCAAATCTGAGCATACTTACCATCAAATTTATCAAAAAGGGACTCCAAAGGGATAACAGAAGCAGTTTTTAGAAACAAAAACAACCCACTTTTCACCCCAAATGAGAGAAGCAAAATTCCAAGTAATTCTATAATCATCCATTTAAGAGCCTAGCAAAATTCTTTCTATCACCAATTAAGTTACAATTCTCACCCCTAATTTCCACTAGACTATATCCAACTAACTCCAATTAGTAGACCCACTGAAATAAATTGATTTAAGTTTGCCATGTTTATTGATTTCAATGAGTCTACTCTGAGTACAAGTTAGCTGGCTAGAACCCATTCTTATCTATCAGGCCGCTTGCTCTTGCACCTCCCTCCCCACAGCCTTACCATTCCCACTACCACCAGTTCCCACTCTGCTGGGTTTAATGAACTACAGGCTCTCTCCAGGAATAGCACTGCACATAAAGCCAGTCTTATCATTATGGCAGGAAAATCGGGCACTAAGGTTCCAATTTGCAACTACACATCACATGGCTATTAGTCTGTTTTCAATGAAGATTTTATGACATCATTACATAAACAATACATTTATAAAGTTTAGAAATAGAGATTATTTAAGATTTCCCTCATCAACATATCTGAAGTTTCCTAACATTCAATTTTCAAGACTGTACTTCAGAGTGTGGCATAAGCACTTCCAATACACAAATGTTTAGCATATTTTTAATGCTAATTAATTCAGAATCTTCAGAACCTATGAAGACAAATCAAAGTTCTCTCTACTCATATCTCATATTTCAGCCACAGAACACTACATATTAGTGAGAGTCCTTCCACATCAGAAGCCTACGGTTGAAACTATATCATGTTTACCCTGGCAAGTATATTTTGGCAGATATAACCAGAGAGTCACACCAGTAAATGTTTTCACTCAGTTATGATTTAAGTTTACCTGAGGCCTAAAATGTTTTCATTCAGTTTGGATTTAGTCTAATCAGGGTTAAGTAAACAGTGGCATTCCCCAACCTGGTTCAGCTGTGCAAATATGGCAAAACAGATTTTCAGAAGTGGTTGGAGCAGTATTAAAAGTACACAAAAGGTTTTCAGGGAGTTACTAGTAGCCAAGTCCTTCTGAAAGGGAACCAGTGAGACATTTACTTACATTCTTCCTACACCTTCATACATTCGGGTTTCATCAGCCAAAGTCATAATCTCTGTATCAGTAAGATGTGCGTGCTTTTTCGTCCTGTTCAGTTGCTCTATTTGCAGATCTGCCAGTTTCACTTTTTGCTGGGTATCAATGACCTTGGCTTGAAGTTCTGTAAAAGCCTGATATGGAAAGCAACAGCATAAATGCAGCTAGAGTTAGTAAAACTATCAATGACTGACTTCACACAGAGTTTCAGTGTAGTTGTAAAGTATACATGCAGTAAACCCAGCATGGATTTCTCAAAAACAGATCATGCTAGACAAATCTCATTTCTTTTTTGACAAAGTTACAAGCTTGGTGGATTAGGGGAATGCTATGGATGTAGTGTATCTCACTTTCAGTAAGGCTTTTGACAAAGTACCCCATTATTGCAGAAAAGCTAGTAATATGTGGGCTGGATGAGGTAACTGTTAGGTGGATTTGCAGCTGTTTGACCAAACCCAAAAAGTGCTCACTATTGATTCCTCACCATTGGGGGGGGGTGACAACTGGGGTGCGGCAGCGTTCTGTGTCAGGCCAGTTGTTGTTCAACATCTTTATAAACGACTTGAAAAAAGGAATTGAGAGGACGCTTAACAAATCTGCAGATAAAATCAAACTGGGAGGGGTAGCTAATGCTGCAGAAGACATAATCAGGAATCAAGATAACCCTAACAGATTGGAGACCAAGGAGAATGCGGCAGCTAGACTGGTGACTGGGAATGGCCTCCAAGGCCATATAACACTGGTACTGAAAAACTTACATTGGCTCCCAGTACGTTTCCGAGCACAATTCAAAGTGTTGGTGCTGCCGTTTAAAGCCCTAAACAGCCTCGGCCCAGAAGGAGCATCTCCACCCCCATCATTCTGCCTGGACACTGAGGTCCAGCGCCAAGGGTCTTCTGACAGTTCCCTCATTGCAAGAGGTGAGGTTACAGGGAACCAGGAAGACGGTCTTTTCAGTAGTTAAGAATAAGTGACAGAATGAGCAATTGGGGCAATGCAGTGAAGTTTTAAAAACCAGACATATATAAAGATGGGTGACAACAGAGTGAGATGAAGCAAATGTAAGACAGAATGTATGGATGAAGCACATGCTTGTGTGTCTGAGAAAGAAAGGGTGGATAAATTGATTGGTCGATGAACGGGAGAAGCTGGGGAGCAGAGAACAGGCAACCACTTTTGGCTTTGGCCCTGCCCATTCCCAGCTCCAGCTCCTTCCAATTCAGGTGTCCAGCTCTGAACCATTTTCCCTTGAGGGAATGTGTCCAACTTCAAAAAAGGCTGCCCACTCATGACTTACAACCTATGGATCAACAGTCAAAAATGTATCAGGTAACAGTATCAAATTAATCAACAGTAATACGATTACACTGAAAGTAAAAATAATTCTCCAAGAACTAAGCAGCTAGGGTACCTCTGCTACATTATCCCTCTGTAGCATTTCTGTTCCTCTCCAGTAAAACAGCTGGCCTGACTCATTCATTGACATTTGCTTAGCTAGCCAAGCATTCACCAGGCCACCTCCCTTCATTCAACAAGCAGAGAAAGTTTGTCCTACACAGCAACAGTAGGTAGGGAGGAAGCTTAACACCATTTATTGCTGTGGAGGGTAAACTACTACAGAGCTGTTAATTGTTAACTATATGACCTAAGAGTGAAAGTTCTCAGTGAACTGAGGACCTAACACCCCCCCCCCACTAAATGCATATTTAATATATCAGTTGTAATAGTAATAGACAGCACAATGGCAACGTTATCAATATATCGTCCAAAACCAGTTTGAAGTTCACATAACTGTTTCATAATGTATGACCTGGCAATATATCACAAATTCCAATGTGTGAGAAGGCCGGGCGATATCTGGTTTTCAACATCGCAATATATCACCAGCAAAACACTGCAATATATCACCAGCTAAACATCGCAATGTCTGAAATAAGGATGGAATTATGCAGAGGTGAACAGGGTAACATATTGGAGATGGCTACTATTTAGGGGTCTAAAACAGGTAATTGACAATACTGTATTATTAATCACCACACAGCCACTTTCATCAGCAGGAAGCCAATATGCATCCAAAATACATCACAATATATCAATATATCACAACAATAAGGATGGAACTATGCAGAGACGAACAGGCAACTGCTACTACTTAAGGGTCTAAAACTGATAAATGACAATATTATCAATTGCCACACAGTCACTTTCATCAGCAGGAAAGCCAAAATGCATCCAAACAGGACTTTTGTCTCTGGGCTTAGCTAGCAAATGTGAGGAGTTATAGTGAAGTAAAATAATCTGGGACTGACAGCAGGCTTGCTGGGCAGCAGAAATGGCGGTGGCGTGGCAGTGGCAGAAACAGTGGTTGCTGCAGCGGTGGAAGGTGGTGGCAGAAGCCACAGCAGCCTACGAGGCCATTTTGCGAAGCTGGCAGGAGGAGGTGACAGAAGCAGTGGCCTGCAAGGCTATGTTATTGCGGCGGCACCCTGGCAGCAAAGGCACAAGCAGTGATGGCACGTGAGGCCTCACCATGGTGGTAGCAAGAGGAACAGCAGCCTGTGAGGCCTTTTGGTATTCACAGGAGCAGCGGCACCCTGTGAGGTCGTGTGGTGGCAGCAGCAGCAGTGGCCTGAGAAGCCTCACCACGATGGAGAGAAGCAGCAGCAATAGCAACAGCAATTTGTGAAGCCTCAGAGCATCGGGAGTGGCCTCACTGTGACAGTGAGAAGCAGCAGCAGAAGCGGCAGTCTGCGAAACCTCGTTGCAAAGGCAGGTGGTGGTAGTGACAAAATTAGCATCGCTACAGCAATCCAGTAGTATCGGCGGCAGTCTGCGAGGCCTCATTGCAGCAGCATAAATAGCAGCAGCCTGCAAGGGCTTGCCGAGGCAGGCTGTCCCCTCTTCTGCCACTGCCATCACAAAGCCTTGCAGGCCGCCTCTGCAACAATACCTCGCAGGCTGCCACCACTTCTGCAACCACCTCCCACTGCTGTGGCTAGGTCTCACAATCCGCTGATTATTGTGCCACTGTTGCCAGGCTGCTGCCACTTCTACCGCTACCTCCTGTTGCCACAGTGAAGCCTCGCAGGCCACCACTGCTTGTGCTGCTGCAACCATGAGGACTTGCATGCTGCTACTGCTACCACCTCCCACAGCTGCAGCGAGCTCTTGCAGGCCATGGCAAGGCCTAGCAAACTGCTGCCACTTCTGTCACCGCCATGACGAGGCCTGCAAGGTTGCTGCAGTTTTTGCTGCTACCGCCACTAGGCTACCTCCGCTTTTGCCACTGCAAGGCCTTGTGCCTAGGCCACTGCTACTTCTGCTGCCACTTCTGCCACTGCCTCCTGTGGCGAGGCCTTGCAGGCTGCTGATTATTGTTCCACTGCTGCCAGGTACTGCTGCTTCTGCTGCCATGACATGGCCTCGCAGGCTGCCACTGCTTCTGCCACCGTCTCCCGCCACCACTGTGAGGCTTCACAGGCTGCCACTGCTTGTGCCACTGCCATAAGGCATGGAAATTAAGATGGGGCCCCTTTACTTTACTTCTGGTGTGTGACAGAACAGGCCTTACCCTGACATTTTCAGAGTCAGGAATAAATTTATGCACAGGTTGGGAGAAAAGTAAAAAAAGAGAGAGAAAGCTTACCTTTTCTCTCCTAATGTGGGGCATGTAATGAAGCTGAGATATAGGCCAAATTAACTTTTCTCCGTAGAGTCTTTATTTTTGAACCTTTTTTATAATATATCATATTGACAGAAGAGGCATGGCGACGCAATTGGTGGTGGTGGTGGCTATTGGCTTACATGATTTGAAAAGGAGCTTAGCCAAATTCATGGAAAACAGATCAAACTATTAACAATAACATGAAAAGAAGAAGAAAAGGTACTAGACACTTTTTTGACCTGAGTAGGGAGCAGGGATACAAGTCACAGGGTGGATACGTTTATTTGTATGGTTTTGGATCTATGAGGAAACCCCAATAAAAATACCCAGGGGAGGGGGAGAAAACTATATAAGCCACGATGGTTACATGGTTGGGAGACACCCTCCCTCGGGATGAAGGGGGGTCTGGGGAGCGTCTTCCCGCCTCCGCCCGGGGCGAGAAGGGCTCTCCCAATGCTCCGCATTAAAGACGGCGAAAGAGACTCCTCGTGGGGGGGGGCGGCCCTGACTGCAACTCCCACCCGCCCCAGCCAGCGCAGCCAGAGGCCGAGGATGACGGGAGTTGTAGTCCACGAGGAGCATCCCTCAGAGACCCTCCCGCCCCGCGGTCTGAGAAAGGCGGGAGCGATGAGGAAAAACCCGACAGCCGCGTAGCCCCCACCCGCCAACAAGGGCTGGCGACCAACGAAGCGGCCTTGCCCGCCTTCGTCCATCGGGTACCTTCTTCAGCTCCAGATCCACGGGCGCCGCCATCTTGCCTGCTCTTCGGTTTTTTTCCCTATCCCCGAAGACAGGGTTGCGCATGCGTACTGGGGGCGAGGCGCTGCTCTCCTTTGCTTCGCTGCTGCTCGCGTGGATCAGCGCGCGCATGCGTGGTAGAAGGGAAGCGAAAGCGGACTTTGCGCGCGGGGCTGGGGACTATGGAGTTACTAAATTGTATACACGTAAATCGCAAAACATGACACGACTATCCAAAAACTGGGTCACTAGGTGGGTAAAATACTATCCCGCTGGCCGCTTTCTGAGTAAGTGATAGACTTAAGCCCATAAGCGCGCGAGGGATCTGCTGCACGCGGACCGCCTGCGCTTCCTTTCCGTCTAAGTGAGCAGGGCTGTTCTGGGGATCCCCCACCTCCGTTGGTTCCCTGCAAATGGATCCCGTGAAGTGATCTGCCTTTCTTTTGCTGCTGAAAGGATCGCAATACAGTGGTGCTTGGCTGCCTTTGCTTAGCTAGGAAGATCCAGGGGTGGGGCACTGGCCTCGGAGAAAGCACAAATCTGCTTTCACATCTTGCAGTTGCGTTGAGAAGTTGCGTTGAGAAGGGTGGGTGGGTGGGTGCATGCATGGACGCAGGCGGCGGCGGGGGGCAGCTGACCCTCTAAATCAAGTAAATCAATAAAAATACTTAACTAGCTGAGGTTCTTTCCTCCACAACTTGAAGCCTCTCCCCCGCCCCCCAAAAAATCCTGGCTATGCCCATGGGTGGGTGGGTGGGTGTCTTATGTGGGCTAACTTTTATTAGTTTGTTGTTGTTAAAAGTAAGTCAAGTTTCTTCTTCTTTTTAAAGCATATACTGTTGAGGTGTTGGGAAGCTGCTTAGACTGTGATGAATAATGATGGACTCCTTACACATTTCCAAAAAGATAACAGCTGCAATTCTAATTAAAGTGATTCACTAGAAACAAGCAAGATTCCATCTGTAGCATAATATTGAGGTGCATGTTAGCAGCCCCTGGGTTCTGTGCTAATCATAAAACTAGAATGTTTCTCCCTTGGGCCAAGATGACTGTTTTTTTAAGGGAACAATTTGATTGTTATTTTTGTTTTACTGGTAATTTTAGTTCCCATATCAAAGGCTGACAGCTGTGCCATGAAGACCTCAGCAGACTTCAAAATTTTAAGAGTGCTGTGCTGTTAATACTTTGAAGGGAGCGTTGCAAGGAAAACTATCGTATGTATTGTAGGAAATGAGGTGCATGATTCATTTGTTGGCACTTATTCCTCTGAGTCACTGTTAAGTCAGAAACTTTGCACAGCGATAGCGGGTGCTCTGCAACTGAGGGATCTCTCTTCCAGATGTCATGAAGCCAAGACGCTGGCCAATGCCCTTTCCACTATGTTTGAGATGCTAACTGGAAAATTCCCAGCTGCGGAAGTTTCAACAACCTGCACACAGTCTACTTCTCAAACATCCTCCTTGGAGTAAATGGAAGGAAAAGGAAGGAAAATAAAACCCAGCCTCCCCTCCCTCTCTCTAGCCCAGGGGTCAGCAACCTTTTTCAGCAGGGGGCCAGTCCACCGTCCCTCAGACCATGTGGTGGGCCAGACTATATTTTGGAGGGAAAAAAATGAACGAATTCCTATGCCCCACAAATAACCCAGAGATGCATTTTAAATAAAAGCACACATTCTACCCATGTAAAAACATGCTGATTCCCAGACCGTCCGTGGGTCAGATTCAGAAGGCGATTGGGCCTCATCCAGCCCCTGGGCCTTAGGTTGCCTACCCCTGCTCTAGCCCCAGCCTTGATTCTCTTGGGCAGACGCAACTCCTTTCTTACATTTCTACTGCATCCATAAAGGTAAAGGTAAAGGTACCCCTGCCCGTACGGGCCAGTCTTGACAGACTCTGGGGTTGTGCGCCCATCTCACTTAAGAGGCCAGGGGCCAGCGCTGTCCGGAGACACTTCCGGGTCACGTGGCCAGCGTGACATCGCTGCTCTGGCCAGAGCAAGAGCCAGAGCCAGAGCCGCACACGGAAACGCCGTTTACCTTCCCGCTGGTAAGCGGTCCCTATTTATCTACTTGCACGCGGAGGTGCTTTCGAACTGCTAGGTTGGCAGGCGCTGGGACCGAGCAGCGGGAGCGCACCCCGCCGCAGGGATTCGAACCGCCGACCTTTCGATCGGCAAGCCCTAGGCGCTGAGGCTTTAACCCACAGCGCCACCTGCTTCCCACGCACTGCATCCATACTTACGTTATAATTGGGGGCGGGGGGAGAAATGTTAGTAAGGCAAGTTCTGGATTCCCTCTGAATTGTGAGGAAAATAACTTAGCTGGCACACGAAGGGTAACTAATTTGCTGTCCCCAGTTTAAGGACTGGAGGGAGCAGGATGATTGTCATCTGACTTGAGCAGAGCAAACCTAGTTGAGTGCCTTCCAGTTGTGCCTGTAACTGCCATTAGTGGAGGGCTGTTTCATGGGGACTGTAATAGAGAATTGTTTATTCATCCTGAACTGCTGCCAAGCAGAATATACCTAGTTTCGGCTAGAGGTGACTTGCAACTTAGAGGTCTGCACTAACAGGTCATCTTTCTAGTGCAGTTTCAATTCCTTGCTTTGAAAGAGAGAAATTTACTCCCTTGTCATTCAAAATTTGTTAGTGCCGGAAAATACTGCATTTGGCAAGAAGACTTGTTGCAACTTCAGACCAGCACTTTCTGACTAGGAACCATTACTCTGGGTTTGTGGCTCATGCCCATGTTCAAAACACGAAACACCAATCCTGTGAAGATTAACAAATGCCGTAAAATGAGTCAGAGTGAATTTTGCCTCAGTTGCTGGAGGTGCTCCTTTTTCCTGCTTCAATTGTATAGGAAATTAGCTGCAGAAAGAGAGGAAGAAACAAAACAATGATCTGAATGCCTCCAGGCATCACTTTCAGGTTACAGGGTCAAGCATGTCTTTATTTCAGCAGGACAGGAAGTAATATGTTGATTGTTTGCTCCTCAGAGTGAGGGAAACTACCTCAACAGCAGTGTGCTGCTAAGGCCACATTCCTAACTAAGTCCTACAGCCCTTTTGCAGCTACCAGATGCACATTCTAGCACAGCTACATCCTTTGCGTCAGTACACTGAAGAAAATCAGCATTGCACTGCAGCGGTCCAGTCCAATCCTATGCAGAATTACTTGAAAGAGCCACAAAGTTCAGTGAGGCCACCTCCCAAGTAAGTGTGACATTTTAAGCTGCAAGATCCAGAAAGTCCAGGCGGTGCTACAGCAGAAAAGGAAAGGCTCTGTTTCGAAAGACGAAAAAGGGCTTAGCCCACCATCATTTTAAGGCAGTTTAGAGAAACTGCTTCTGAAATGCCAAATTGTCTTTCTCTCAGCATTAATATCAAGAGCCAATTCGCACCCATGTATATTAGGAAGAAGGGACTTTCCTATAATGTCACACACACACACTCCATTTCCCACAGGGCCTGGGTGAGCATCTGCATGCTTCTTTCTGCTGCCCGGGATAATATTCTCTCAGAAACAAGAGGCAATGCTGTCTCATGAAGTTTGCTTTGTGGTGTGGAGGGGAGCTGCAGGAAATTTCTGCTGCCCCTTAGTTTTCTGCAATGGCAACAACAACCATCCTTCTGCTATCTGCCCTTCCTCAAAGTGATTGCATTGCCTGTCGTGTGTCATCCTTCCCCTTGCTGCCTGCTGTCTTTTGCCATGGTCTTGATGGTCACTCTTTCATGATCTGATTGTAACCTCATCTTGGCTTTTCTGTGTGCTGATTCAATCAGGGAATGCTGTGGCTGGTGACAAATGCCCTCCCTTGTGTTTTTGACCCTGACTTGGTGCCCAGGAAAGAAAGTGCCAAGATGTGCTTCATAGAGGAGGTTAAGCGCTTGCATTCCTGCATATTTTCATGTATATCATATTTGGCAAATGCTCTATTCAGCCTCTGTCCCAGCAGACAAAGAGGGGATCAGCGTCATCAGACTGGAAAAGCTGCTGGAGCTGAGGGTCTCCGCTCCGTCTGCAGGCCAGGGGTCAGGCAGTGCATGTAGAAAGAACTGGGGAGTATTCTTCCATGGTGGCACATCTGACCTGAGGACAGAAAACTCTTTCTTGCTTCTGGCACACAGGGGGGTCTCTCGCCACTCCAGCTCGCAGCCACAAGGGGCAGGGAGGGGGCTGCATTTCTATGGACACGTCCACCTCACATCTCCCAAGCACTGCAATAGCTGCACTAATCCCACTGCTACCACTGAGCTGTTCTGGCTACCACACTTCTGTGGGGGCCCAAACAAAGACTTCTGATGCCATGCACTCAGAATCCCCAGAGAAAGGTCACATATTATAATATTATATTATTTCATTATTTTATTTTTGCTTGGGGTGGGATAAGCACTGAGTCAGCACTATTGTTCCTTGTTTTGCTTTGTTTTGTTTTGTTCTGTTTTGTTTTATTATTATTATTATTCTGTTAAATTATTATATAGTTTGTATTTTGCCTTTTAAGGGGGAGGGTCATGGCTGCCTGGGAGTGGGCCTCAGCCAATAGATTGGGTGGGGCAGGTTCCACAGGGGGAGATGTATTGGGACACCCGATCTCAGTGATCACGGGCAGGAGGAGGAGTTATGCTAAGACCAGACCATGTCATTACCGAGGAGGCAGGTTTAGTCGTTGTTTGAGGACTATCCCTGCCTCCAGGTCTGGTCCTGACCGGAAGGATACAGTAATCAGCAAGGGAAACCCACATGACCTGAAAGTGTTGCTGTGCAATGCCAGGTCAATGATGAATAAAACCACTGCCATCCACGACCTGATTGTGGATGGAGGATTTGACCTGGCATGTGTGACAGAGACCTGGTTGGATGAGGCAGATGGGCCTGTCCTTGCCGCTGCTTGCCCACCAGGTTTCTCTTACGCACAGCAACCCAGGTCATGTGGGCGGGGAGGGGGGGTTGCAGTGATTTTTAGGAAGTCATTAGTCTGCACCAGGCGTCCTATTGGGAAGACCCAGTTTTCTGAGTGCATGTTCTGGAAGTTGGGCAATAGGGGCAGTACAGGATTCCTACTGGTGTACCGACCTCCCCGCTGCACCAAGGATTCCCTGCCCGAGCTGCTTCAGGTCGTGGCGGATATACTCCTGGAGACACCTAGCTTGGTTGTCCTGGGGGATTTTAACATCCATGCCGACACGACCTTACAAGGGGCAGCTCGGGACTTCGTGGAAAGCATGGCCTCCATGGGGCTGTCCCTGAATAAGTCTGGCCCAACTCATAGCCACGGACATGCCTTAGACTTGGTGTTTACCTCTACGGATGTTGGTGATCTGACATTAACTAAAAGCGAAACAAAAGAAGTGCCATGGTCAGATCACTTCCTGGTGCGACTGGACTTCTCCGCAACCCTTCCCCTCCGCAGGGAGGTGGGACCGATTCGGATGGTCCGCCCCCGCCACTTAATGGATCCAATTGGCTTCCAGAGAGTGGTAGGGGATGCTTTATCCCAAGTTGATGGCCTTTCAGCTGATTCCCTGGTGGCACGCTGGAATGCGGAGTTAACCAGGGCTATTGACTGTCTGGCTCCGAAGCGCCCTCTCCGATTGCATGGAGCCCGGACAGCCCCGTGGTTCTCCCCGGAGCTGAGGGTGATGAAACAATCGTTGAGACGGCTAGAGCGCCGGTGGCGGAAAACTCATTCTGAATCAGACCGGACACGGGTTAGAGCTCAACGTCGAGCCTACCAAGTGGCAATGGCGACGGCGAAGAGGGCCTTCTTTGCCGCCTCCATTGCATCTGCAGAAAACAGCAGCAGGAGACTTTTTCAGGTGGTTCGCAGTTTATCGGAACCACCTGTACCACCGGGGCCTGGTAGGGACCCCAAGATCTTCTGCAATGCTTTTGCAAAGTTTTTTGCAGATAAAATCGCTCAGATTCAGAAGGAAGTAGACTCCACAGTGGGAGCAGGGCCAGGGCGGGAGAGTGCTAGAGTTCTGTCTGGTCCTGTTATATGGGATCAATTCCAATCTGTTACCTCCGAGGATGTGGACAGGCTGCTTGGACGAGTGAAACCGACCACCTGTCTTCTTGATCCTTGCCCATCCTGGCTGATAAAAGCGAGCCGGGAAGGGCTGGGCGATGGGCTTTGCGGGGTGGTGAATGCTTCCCTCTGTGAGGGAGCCTTCCCAGACCCGCTGAAAGAGGCGGTCATTAAACCGCTTCTTAAAAAAACATCTTTAGACCCGGCCAATTTGGCCAACTATCGCCCAGTCTCAAATCTTCCATTCTTGGGCAAGGTGATTGAGCGGGTGGTTGCTGAACAACTCCAAGCACGCCTGGAGGAAACGGACCATTTGGATCCCTTCCAATCGGGATTCAGGCCTCACCATGGGACTGAAACTGCCTTGGTCGCGCTGGTTGATGATCTCCGGCGGGCTAGGGACAAAGGTGAGAGCTGTTTCCTAGTTCTGCTGGATCTCTCAGCGGCCTTTGACACCATCGACCATAACATCCTTCTGGACCGTCTAGAGGGGCTGGGAGCTGGGGGCACTGTTATACAGTGGTTCCGCTCCTTCCTCCTGGGCCGTGTTCAGAAAGTGGTGGTGGGGGATGAGTGTTCAGACCCTTGGGCCCTCACTTGTGGGGTACCTCAGGGTTCCGTCCTCTCCCCCATGCTTTTTAACATCTATATGAAGCCGCTGGGAGAGATCATCAGGGGGTTTGGACTGGGTGTTCATCAGTATGCAGATGACACCCAGCTCTACCTCTCCTTTAAATCAGAACCAGTGAAGGCGGTGAAGGTCCTGTGTGAGTGCCTGGAGGCGGTTGGAGGTTGGATGGCGGCTAACAGATTGAGGTTGAATCCTGACAAGACAGAAGTACTGTTTTTGGGGGACAGGAGGCGGGCAGGTGTGGAGGATTCCCTGGTCCTGAATGGGGTAACTGTGCCCCTGAAGGACCAGGTGCGCAGCCTGGGAGTCATTTTGGACTCACAGCTGTCCATGGAGGCGCAGGTTAACTCTGTGTCCAGGGCAGCTGTCTACCAGCTCCACCTGGTACGCAGGCTAAGACCCTACCTTCCCGCGGACTGTCTCGCCAGAGTGGTGCATGCTCTGGTTATCTCACGCTTGGACTACTGCAACGCGCTCTACGTGGGGCTACCTTTGAAGGTGACCCGGAAACTGCAATTAATCCAGAATGCGGCAGCTAGACTGGTGACTGGGAGTGGCCGCCGGGACCACATAACACCGGTTCTGAGAGATCTGCACTGGCTCCCAGTACGTTTCCGAGCACGATTCAAAGTGTTGGTGCTGACCTTTAAAGCCCTAAACGGCCTCGGTCCTGTATACCTGAAGGAGCATCTCCACCCCCATCGTTCAGCCCGGACACTGAGATCCAGCGCCGAGGGCCTTCTGGCGGTTCCCTCATTGCGAGAAGTGAGGCTACAGGGAACCAGGCAGAGGGCCTTCTCGGTAGTGGCGCCCGACCTGTGGAACGCCCTCCCATCAGATGTCAAAGAGATAAAGAATTACCTGACATTCAGAAGACATCTTAAGGCAGCCCTGTTCAGGGAAGTTTTTAATATGTAATGCTGTATTGTTTTTAACACTGATTGGGAGCCGCCCAGAGTGGCTGGGGAAACTCAGCCAGATGGGCGGGGTATAAATAATAAATTATTATTATTATTATTATTATTATATTTGGGTACAAGCAACACTGATCCACAGGGACATCTTAAGCATATCTGGCGCTGTGGTGCAAAGCTCCTTCCGGCGCCCCCCCCATCCCCATTTCCCAGAATTTTTTTAGGGAAGACGGCGCTGCTGGCAGGGCTGGAGGAGGCGGGCAGTGGCTGGAGGGCGGCTCCGGCGGGGAAGAGGTGGAGGCTGGACGCGGCAGGCGGAGGTTCTAGGCATGGCGCTGCTTCGGCACGGCATGGTGGGGTCGGGTGAGAGCGGCGAGCTGATGCTGGGAGGTGTTGCGTCCAGCCTCCACCTCTTCCCTGGCACCCTCCAGAACTTGGCGCCTTGGCACCCCGCACCACTAGCCTCTATAGGTAAGACACCCCTGCTGATCCGGGGCCTGCAATTGGCTCTCTTCCCAAAAAATAAAAGCTGCAGAGAAAAAAAACATGTAATGTGAAAAACTGGTCCACTTTAAAGCTGACCTGTATAGGGAAGGTTTTAACTGTTTGATGTTTTATTGTGTTTTAAAATATGTTGGAAGCCATGAGTGGCTGGGGCAACCCAGTCAGATGGGTGGGGCATAAATAATAAAATCATTAGTATCATTATGGAATAGGACGTCCCTATTTTCATTGGATAAATGTGGGTGCGTATGGAAGGCGTTGGCTCTGCTGGGGATTGTGCTAGGGCACTGTGCCACTTTCACTTCTTTAGATCCAGATTTATTTATACATGAACAGCATTAAGGAAGTTTCAAGAGAGTAAGAAGAGGCACGTCGCCCACGTAGCTTTGCTACACCAGAGAGGGAGAACTGGCTGTGCTGGCAGGGACCAATGGGAGTCAAAAGTCCAACAATGTGTTGTCTGCCATAGAATTTTAATTGTAAGGGGCCTCAAAGGTCATCTAATCCCCTTTGAATGCAGGTTACAACACTGGCATAGGCAATTATTAGGTCACAAGATTTGCCTTGCATCTGTTGGAAAGTAACCCCATCTGTTTCGGATTGACCCCCACCCCTTCTCCATTGACTATAATGGAGAATTTAGAAACACCTATATAACTTTCCTCCTTTTCACATAAGTGAATGAAATCTGCAGGCAAGGTTGCTTCTAAAGAGTGGATTCAGCCTGCCAAATTATTGGCAGATCTATCTATAGGTGTTTCTACAAGGAAACTTTAAAAAATATTAAAAAGAGAAAGGCTCTTAACTTCTCCCAGAACTGGGTACAACTTTCTGAGTCTGCTGACTTTCAGAGTGGGAGATGTTGTAGTTGTCCCACAAGCCCAGACTCTTCGATTGGGTGGGAGAAGAAATAACCTCCCCTAGATTTTTGTGGACAATCGGTCAGAAAACTAGTGACACAGGGATGTGCCCCCCCCCCCCGGCAAGTGAGTAATAAGAGGCTGGCACTGAGCAACACAGTTGCTAGATTACTTAGAGAACAAGTGGGGAGAGGACCTAGCAAGGGGGAAACTTTAATAATAAAAATATTAATTGTACTGCACAGCAAGAATCCAACATTGTGAAACCATGGGCACCCCAACACTGAAAAGAGGAGCGTGAAACTTTCAACAATAACACCGAAGGGAGGGGGACAACAGGAAATGGTGAGGAAGGGAGAGCACAGTGTTAGAATTTTACAAAAACTAAGGAAAAAAGAGATAACACAATTAAAGTAGGGTTTGTTTTGTTGGAAAACAGAGATTAGAATAAAAAGGAACAAATAAAGCACATGAACTACAAGCTGCACAAGATGACGTGATTTAGGTCTTCCAGAAGCCATCTGCACAACTCATACACTTAAACCGTCCAGGAAATATTAAAACTGATTACACATTGCACTTAAAACATGTTTTGCAAAAGAGCTTGTTGGGACCAAATAAAACCTAAACCTTGAAATCTTTTTCTTTAACTGTAAGAGGTGCTTGGAAGTGGAGCTGACGGAAGTGGTGGGCTCTGCTTCCTAGAAGGTCCCCTGTGAGGGATGCAGCAGCTATGATCCGTAATTGGTCCTCCGGGCTAGAAGTTCCCACACCGCTGCTTTAGCATTTGGGTGTCTCCCTAACTAAATTTTCCATCTCAAGATCACCCTGCACATTTTGGTCAGGAGGGAAATCATATGTAGCCATTACTACTACAACATGGCCTGACATTGCTATCTGCAGTGATTCAGCGGAGGAGTTTGTTCCCATTTCAGATTTCTCATTTGTTCCCATCTGTGTGTTGACTAATGATGAAGTACATGCATGTCTGAACCAAGCTTCCATCATGCAGAACAGAATACGTCTCCTCCGCTCTCTGCTTGCAGCAGCAATACTGAGAAGAACAGTGTTAGAGATTCAGTACAGCGCTGTGCTGCTAGCTGGTAGACAAAGTTAATTATCTTACTTTCCCACAGGCGAATGAAAAATCCTTGGCTTGTAAACACTTTGACTATTGTCATGTTTTGCGGGTCTGAAACAGGGGAAGGCTTCATGCCCTATTACTAATCCTATGAGCCAGTCTCCATTGTTAACCACCCACGGCCACTATTAACATAAAAATGCCAAATGGCTTCAGAAGGGCTCACCATTGGCTAAAAGAGTGATGTCACCTAGCTATTAAACAAGGAATTTGCAGTGGCTGCTGAAGGAGCAGAAGGTCTTCATCTGGCATGTGGGTAGAACAGCATGCAAGGAAGAAGGGAGGCCCAGGGAAGAAAGAAACTTAAATCTTCAGTTTTAAAGTTTGCATGTATGACACACCAAAATGGTGCAAATGTTCCAGTTCCTCCTCGGGATGGATGTTTAGGAAAGCAGCTGGGGGAGAAGGGGGGGGGGAACCCTGGCATGAAGCTGCAGGACCTGCTGTTGAAACAGTCTGGGGAGATTTGCATATTGGATTCATCTCTAGGTGCTAGCAGATTTCAGGTTGCACCAACAGTTGCTGGGACAAAGGGGCAATCATTTTAATAGAATACATATAATACAGATCCATCTCCAGCACTAAATGCAATGCCACAGAGACAGATGCAAAGAGAAATGATGCAATCTTTGTACTAGGAATGCTGGAGAATAGTTTTAGCAGCACACAAGGTCAAAGTTGGTCAAGGTGGCATGAAGATGACCATGCTTCACCTCAGCCAGCCTAGGTAGACAGTAGGAGTGTTTCCCAGACATCAAACACTATATGAGCAAACTGAGCATGCATGGGATGACCTAGCCAAGGTGTTGGCCCACTTGCTTTCCTATCTGCAGAATAGACCCTACTGTGGGCTGATCTAACGGAACCACCTACCTGATGCAGCACCCTTTAGTGCAGGCATGGCCAAACTTTGCCCTCCAGATGTTTTGGGACTACAACTCCGATTATCCCTAGCTAACAGGACCAGTTGTCAGGGATGATGGGAACTGTAGTTCCAAAACATCTGGAGGGCCAAGTATGGCCATGCCTGCTTTAGTGTTTCCTCAATTAGGCAAAGGGTCCAACAAGCTTCTGAACACCAGTTGCTGGAAACCACAGGAGCAGAGAGGGCATCTGGTTGGCCAGTGTGGAAACAGGACACTGGACCAGATGTGCCATTGGCCTGATCCAGCAGGCTATTCTTATGTTCTTATGCAAAGTTACTCTAGCCTAGCAAGCTGAGCACTTTCAAAACTGTGCCACAAGTCACAACTGTGGGTACATGGCAATGAGAAGCTCTTGACTTCAGCCCAACCCTAGCCAGCAGCCCAATCAACATTAGAGCTGTCTCCCAATGCCAAGAGTGCCAACACGTATTGCCTTCACGCTCTTAAGGGGGTGAGGAACCCCTCCTCTTTTAAGGCTTCCAGGCATCTGCTGGATGGACCTACTGCACCCCGTTAAAGATGTTTCCTAAACCTCTGGTTCCTATAGGTGTGCTCTTTCTATTTAGGGCCTCTCCAGATGCCAACCTTGCGAGCTACAGATGTGTGGTGGTACCTCAGCTGTTGTGAGGGATTCTGGTGTCAATCTTATTACAACAAACTATTTCCCCCTAGGTTTCTAAATGCAGCCCTGTGCCATTGAGAAAATGTAATTACCCACATGCTCAGCTTGTGGAATATTTCCCTCCCCAAAACATAGCTCAGTGGGGTGGAGGGGGAGAATGACTGATAGTCTGGGCTTGAAATGACCAGATCTATGACAGCAGGGGAGCCACTTTTTCCAACCAACTATTAGCAGAGGCCCAAACCCTGCCTTCTGGAGGACGTGGCTCAGAAGGAACTTGGTGGCTCATCTGCATCTTCTACAGTCAACCCCACGGTTGCCAAGTCCTCCCCTCACATTTGGCAGGTTAGGCTACCAATGGTTTCTCTCTCCAAAATGCCATCACTATATAGATAATAAGGAACTCAACTTCTCTGGCTTCCATGTAACAGGATTCCTAAAAAAACTTTTAAAGAGGAAAATTGATCATGCTTGGCACTCAATTCCTGTGCATGTGTGACAATTTAGAATTACACAGTGGCTGGCATTAAGGAGAACCTCTCCCTCTCTCTCGTGAAGCCACTTCAGAACTGATCAGATGGAAACTCAGCCAAGTGTCTATTATTCATTAAAAAGCAGACTCAGATGCCCCAACTACCCCATAAAAAGCACCACCTTGTTTATTTGAGGCATCTCCTAGCCCTGAAGTTTGAGATAAATAGCAATAGTCATGCTGCGTGAGAAAAAGGTTTAATTCTCACTGAGGTCATAAACCTGGTACCTTAGATTCACCACTCCAGATTGAGGGATGAGGCTCATACAACTGCATACACTTTCATACAAGATTAAGCAAATAGTGTCTCAACAGAATCCTTCCCTCTGACTGCAGCTATTCTATGTTGAAGAATGTATTTTTTTTTTCAGATGTCAAAACATTAGCATGTAAACCCCTGTATGCAACATGGAGTGTATATAAACCAGGCATGGTTTTATCCCTTTAGGCTTAAAATTCAGCAAGAGCAACTGTTGCTGTCCCCATCCCACAAAGCCCACAACTATATTTATCACCGATGGAGCATAAGACTCTTAAACTTAGGGCCATGGGTCAAGCCCCACATTGGGCAAAAAAATCCTCATGGTTCCTTCCAACTCTACAGTTCTATGATTCTTTGATTCAGCAAAAGTATGCCTGTGAGACAACCTTTGGTAATCTGTTAATTTCCAGGTGTTTTGGAATACAACTCCCATCAGCCCCCACTGGCCAGCTGGACACCTTGATAAAACTATTGTGAAGGAAACATTCTGAGATTTGCAACCAGCATTCCACATTGAGTCACGTGCTCCTCAAAGCAAAATCTTGGGTACCTCCAGCTGCAACAGATCTGCCCTGGGAAGTCGCCCCCCCACACACATTTTTTGCATGATGGCACTGCTAGAAGGCTATGTTTTAATTTAGAAATTATCATTTTGCAACCATTCTAATTGATTCTTCCCTAAATTAATATTCAAGTAACAGCAAGTTATAACAAAGGGTTATTTATTAGAGAATGTTACACTGCACAATCCTTCTGTCTCTTCACTTGATGACAGAGCTACAGGATCAAGCCTAAATAAATAATATGTACAATGTATCTAAAATAAATATATAATTTAAAATGAAATATCTTGTTAAATAGTTTCTGCCCCACTCCCCACCATTTAATAGAGTTCCAAAGTTAGATTTCTTCAGCAGAGTCCAAGTCTTTCACAGTTAAATCCTCAGCAGATGTCTGAAGAATCCAACTTCCTGGTGTATTGTCTTCTTGCAAAGATGTTTCTTTCCACTGATACCAAGGCAAAGTCCAATTCTTCTTCTCCTTAGGCTGTGGCTCCACATTTCAGGAAAAAGCACTCAGTGGAGAAAAGTCTCTCTCTTGGAAAGATCTTCCTATTTGGAGGGGATGAATTGCTGCTTCTTCAACAAAGCAAAGATCTGACACAGTCTCTTCCACTCATAAAAACTCCCTTTTGACGTTGAAATGTGTCTTTTGGGGGGGAGAGAGTTTTGTCCACTGGATTGTGGAAATAAGAGTTGCTCCATCCTGCAATGTAATGAAAGGAAGGATCACATCTAAGCTAAATATGCACCACTCACAAGAGCTCCAATATCGTGCCCTTCTAACTGCCTGTGCAAACATTGCAGCTTCCCAAATGGAATGACCCCCCTCTCCTTCCCCTGTACACTGTTATGGGGGCTCTCCCCCCCCCCTCCGAGCCAATTTTCAGGGGAATGGGGGAAGCCCCATTGCACAAATGGAAGTCTTTGTGCAAGGCTTCTTTCTGCTGATGGGGCTAGTTAGCTGGACCCCACCCTGCATGTGCAATTAGAAAAAAATCTACCAAGAAAGTTATTCTCCATACCCCACAGTTATGTAGGCTGCCACCTCGAAAGAGAATAATCCCATTGAAGTCAACTGGAGCTACTCCATGAGGACTAGTGCAGAATAAATGACTTGAGACCTAAAATGATGCACTCTTGTGGAATTCAATTGCTCTTTGTGACTCTCCCTACTTGTTTGCAGTGAATTCAGCATACACACATTTATTTGTGTGTCTCTGTGTGCACACTCTCTCTCTGGATTTGTCTTGATTAAAGAGGTTAAGCCTTTGGAAACCTATTGTCCAGCATTCACAGCTATTCCCACAACTAATGGAAGGGCCTTCTGAGGGCCAAACACAGCACCCATTACCAAGGGCTACAGCTATGACCTGCAGCTTCTGAAGGGAGGTGACTGTGGCTGGAATCTTGCAGCCTCCAGCTTTAAAGAAGGCGTGTAACCCAGAGGGAGGCACCTCCACAAGAAGAAAGGTGGAACAAGTGGCCAGGGACTTGCCACCCACTGGAGAGGGGACCACCCATACAGAAGATCAGGGGGCAAAGTCCAAGGGAGGAAATCCAGAGGCAGAAATGCACAACACACAGAACTTCCCTCAGGGCCTAAAGCTCCCTTGGCTGCTTCTAAAGGATGCTGTTATGACAGCACCCAGGAACTCAAGCACAAGCTCATGTATCCTGGTTTCATTCACGATTCAGATATGCCTAATTGTAAATAATCAATTTGCTGTCCTATCAAATACTTGCTTGAAGCCTAATTAAACTGAGTTAGGCAGCTCAAAGTGCCAAGGGTCATATATCTGAGGCAAAACGTGTAACAGTTTCCTGTGTGTAGGACAAAGGCAAATATACTAGGGGACACAGATACATTTGTGGTTTTAGACTGGAACACTCTGAGATCAGTAGTGAACAATCATATTTAAAAACAGCTGGCAGAATTTGTGTGGCAGCAGGTGACATGTTTGTGCCAGGGTGGAGACTAGGTTTTTGTGATAGTGGATTGCCATAGACAGCATGAAGGAGAGCTCTGGAAAGTCTGGGGGAGTAAAATGAAATAAAGTATTTGTGGGTTGGAATCCATCCTGGGGTGGGTGTGTTCCACCTCATAAGTATTGCCACCAGTGGGTTATGAGTAATAACTTGCAATGGCTTCTTCTTTCTGTAATATGTGCCCTTTTTATACAAAGACTTATTGATTAGTATTCCCTATGCTGTTATCTGAGTAATTTCAAAGGGGCTTCTCTACTCTCTACAATGCAGAGCATCTCAGCGTCCAGGGGTGGTCAAGAAGGAGTCACCTGTGACAAGAGTTAACCCGTAATTCAGCCCAAACAGGTGCATCAGTAGGAGGCAATGCCATACATTATCCTTTAGTTTGCCACGGGATAAAGAAACTTCCCTTCAGGCTAAAGAAAGGGCAGATTTTTTGAAAATCTCTTCGCAGCACACTAACACACAGTCTTCCCATAGCTTATGTGCTTGAGGGGTTACCTTGCAATCTCAGGACATCTCAGTGGTTGACAGTGATGCCCAGTTTAACCTTCTCTTCACTCTCTACATCATACACTCCTTGCTTGTGACACCTGGAAAAAAATAGAAAGACAGAGACCAAGATAAATTCCAGTTCTAACCCTGTACGATAATTGCACCACCCCACTGCCACTGGCTAAAAGGACCTGTTGCTATCACCTTCCTGATCCTGGGATCTGAGTATGAGAAATTCCATCTTGCATTTCTTGGCAGGGAACCAGTCACAAGATGTGGAATACCTTAGACTGAAATGGGACTCGCTGGCTCCCTGCCCAGGCTTCCTCAACTGTATCCTCAACAGGGCAGAAAGGCTAGGACGCCATTCACAGAATCATTGAACTGGAACGGGTTCCCAAAACTACTTAGCCCAACTAGCAGGACTCATTACAAATTTTGACAAGTCAATTGCCACAAGGGGTTAATCTGAAAGCAGGCTGCCCAGAGAACCCCAGTGACAGGGCCACAACAAATAAAGTCATGGGGAAATTGACAAAGTGGTGGATTAGGACCTCAAGCAATTCCTAGTTAAACACTGGTGGGCAGAGATCCAGCAAGTCTCAGTTCCCAGCCAGTGGGATTCATATCCCAGGAGTTGATGGGGAACTGCACAAAGCAAGGACCACAAAGCACTTTGTTTCATAAAGGACTTGGTGATCACAGACCAGGTGTGCAAACACAGAACTTGGGATTCAACAGCAGCTCTGCAGAGTCCAGACTGGTAAGCAAGGAACCTGGTCTGCCTTTGAAGCTGTGGAGGTCTGGCCCTGTCAGCAGTTTTATACTTGCTAACTTCACATAATCCACCTCAGAATAAGACCGGAGGTCAAGTGTGAACTTTTCCCCATTTGGCATACAGAAGACAGCACTGCATCTCAATTCCTGCATCTCTTAGCAGAGGCTTGACAACCATATGTCAGGAGTGCTCTGATGGTGTTTCCTGCTTGGCAGGGGGTTGGACTCGATGGCCCTTGTGGTCTCTTCCAACTCTATGATTCTATGATTCTATGATTCTATGATTCTATGATTCTATGATTCTTCTCAGCCCTGCCAAGCATCTTACCTGAGCATCAGCAACACGGCAATGATGATAAGACATAGAGATGACAGCACCACTGCTGTGACTGCCAGGATAGTTGTGTGGTTGTAACTACGGGAGGGGTTCTCCACTGGAAGACTAAGAGCGTGGCATCGCGCCCCGTGGTACCCTTCTTCACATCTAGAGTTGCAGATGAAAAGCAAACAGTGTATAAGGCTTGTTCCAGACCGTAGCAATAAAATGATAGCTAGTCACATTGATATGACGGTCTCCTTTCATCTAAGTTTAATGCTCAGAAGGCTATTCATATTTCAAAGTGCAACACAACTCTTTTTCCACCCCCCTCCCACTGATATAATCTGGTATTACATGGTAGAACTCATGCAATGAACTCTTGTGCCTTTACTCCATCAGCTATACATGGCTAACATCAGTAAGACACATACACTGACATTAGTTTAAGTATTATTTAAATCATTAAAGCCATTACGTTAAACATTACTAAAGAGTTGCAGCCTCTGGAAACAATTGCACACAGTTGTCTTTCAGAATCTTTGCTGGAAATCTATTTAGGTCTCCTTGTGTTACAGACCCCAGAGGAATTTTGAGAGTGCAATATCTCAGCAAGGGCTAGAGATTTTTTCCTCCAGCTATCAAAGGCTTGGCTAAAAGGAGAGTTTTTGCATCCATCGGGCTGTTAATCTCTACCCACATACTTAGTATTTTCACTCACAAAGAGAAGGGGAATTGCCACAACTGACTCACACTTTCCCATTTTTCTACCCTCAACAGTATGAATATTTTCAGTCTTCCTTGGGGACAGAGCACATTTCTTAAAGAGAGTAAGTGATAGTCTCTTGCTAATTTGTCCTGACAGTTACTCACACAATGAAAGAACCTGATGGGGCCAGCTCCCCAAATTATCTTCCCACACATTCCCACCCCCCGCCTGGATGAGTAAAACTAAAAAAAAAAAACCCAGCAAAACATAGAACCAGCTTTGCACTAAGGCCCAATCAGGAAGGAAAGAGGGTTTTTCCAAACACCCAGCTCAAATGTCTGATGCTTAGAAAGAGCTCGCTTGAAAGCAGCACATTCCACAAATCAGTGTCATCTTCAAGCTCCAATGCTCAGATTACAAGGAAGCCAAAGGGAGAATGGCATGATGAGGGATGATGCAGACCCCAGCCTCCCAATGCTCATTGCTGCCCAGATCCAGGCACTAGCGACCTCAGCTAACCAGCCAACATGATGCATGGCCCTATTCTAGCAGTGACGTGATGGGCCCAAAGGGGAAATGATAATAAAAGATCCAGCAGCAGACAACAAAACAGCAGCCATCTGCCAAGGGAAGGGCAGAGAGTCCCACAATTGCTCTGCATGTCTGAGAGTGCAACAGGGCTGGGTAAGGCAAAACTGATTTGGAATTCACAATACAGCATACTGTATGGTAACGCCACCCTGTAAACGCGTTTGCAAACTGTAAGGATAAGGGGCTCAGGGTCAGGGGAAACTGCTTTCCCAAGGCAAACCATTATCAATCTTCTTGTTGCCATTGGAGGTATGCACTGACAAACAAGTCAACTTGAAGAAAATCAAGCCTCCATATGGGGAGCACAAAGCACATTCCTGATGCTCAGTTTCCTGAAGATGCTGCAGTTCTTGCACTTAGAAGCAAGATGCTTCCCCTTGGTGGTCTGCAGGAAACTGAGAAGTAAATCCTAAAGCTAAAGGGCAGGGTGTGCTTTATAATGGATAATCACAGGTATTTTCATAGCTGGGAATAGTTATGTTATTTGCAGCAAGGACAAATAGCATTTTACTGTAGTCACCTTGGTAGTAAAAACTTCCAATTTCTCCATTGCAATGAAATCAAATTATATGCATACATGGAGATTTCCCTATCTTATCTTAACACTCCTGTGTGCTAGGTTGGGGCAGCCACGCCTTTGCAGCTGCGAAATGAGTTGACTCCAAGACTCTCCAGACCCAATCCAGCGCCTTATTTGCTAGATCTCTATTTTGCTATCTCTGCTGTTAATTTATTTTCTCATTTCACCTTTGTTGTCCAGAGCAGAACCAGAAAGTTGCCTACACTTCTGAAATTGCCCACCCAGCTTCCTGCATAAGCTTGTATCTTTAGTGAAAAAAGGATTTGCTCAGCACATGAAAACTCAGTCACTTGGAAGAAACTCAATCAAAGGTTCTAAGCAATCACTGCACTGAGGTTGTCCACCTCTTACTAAATTTGAGCTTTCATTGTTGAACCAGGGTGCTACTGGAAGGAGTCTCTAGTCTCTATTATATACAGGAAATTGCTGGAATTGTCAACCGGACCCCTTACGGGGAGAGCTTTAAAACTTTGTGGGTAACAGATATGAGTGTTATTATATCAGATGGTAAACAGAACAATATATGGTCTTCTAAGGCATACAGGACTCTTTCTGCACACATGTGAGAACATTCATTGAAAATTTCACACAGGTGGCATCACATGCCAGTACAGTTGTCCTATATGACTTCAAGAAGGATACTGCTGGTGCGGATGGAGGGGGAATCATTTACAGTGGGAGTTACAACTTTTACCACTTTTGATTTGTTTTTATTATGTACTTTTATCTCATGTTTTTATGCTGTGAAGCACCCTGAAATATTTGACTTGGGGTTTTCTTTTAGGTCTCTGAGGACCAAACTCCCATTCTCCAAGACCACAATGAACCTATACTTGACTCTTTCTTCCTTATTTAAAAAGGAAAATAACCCTGCAGCACAGCTATTGCGCTGTTCTAGGGAGCTACTGGAGAAGGATAATATGCTCCACAGTGAAAAGAAAACCATATATATTTGTTTTGATTATCTGCAAAGACCATCCCCAGAACAGGAAAACCGTGATGAACTTACATGCAATGTGCGCGTTTTAATGCCTTGAGATATTTGCATTCTCCGTGAATACAATAGTCCTTGTATCTTCGCAGACAGGGGTCTCTCTTTCTCCCTTTGCCCTTCCTCCTTTTTTTCCCTTTCCCTTCCTTCACTGGAATCACAGGTTCTTGTGGATTGGAAAGGAAAGCAACTAGGAAAAGAAAGAAAACACCAATTTCATGTTACCATATATTAATTAGACTAACAATGCTCTACAATAGTCAATATACCCTATTCCTTTGTTCAAGAAAATAAAATTCAGCTGTGATGCCACTTAATAAACACAAGCCCCTAATTATACTAGATCTGATCTGATCATTTGCTCTGTAGGGGTGGGCAGATTTCAGGAGTATGAAACCTACTTTATTTTCTACTATAACCTCTGAGGTCCACCAACTGGTACAAATTGGGTGGGGAAACAGCCAAGAACCTGGGATTAAGGAACAGGGCACCTGTGAGCACATATTCACCACAAGAATTAGTTTCAGATAGTAAAACTGAGCTCCCACAAAAATCAACTCCTGGTTTTCAATCCAACTTCCACATTGTTAGCAGCTTGCTTTCATTCGGGGAAATACTTTTTTGTCAATTGGAAGTCAGAAGAACTTGCCAATCTACTGCAAAACTGTGGGTCTCCCAGTCCATTCCAAATCTACCTCCTGCCTGCCTCCAGTTTACTGGAAGCCCAGCAATCACGACTTCCTCAGTGCTGCTGGTGCTTCTGCACAGGAGCTCCCTTGAACTCTGGTGGCTGACGTCCTCTGCCTCGACTCCAATATCCCACCCTGCTCACCACATCCTTCCTGTTCCACTTGCAGGGTGTTCAGGGAGTTCATACAGCAGCTGACAAGACAGGCGATGGATGGTGCAAAACTGCAAACCAAACATCTCTTTTATTCCCAAGCTGCTTCAAGTGCAGGGAAGAGGAGCCCTCCTATCTCTGTGTTACCCCAAGTTTGGTGCATGGGCTTGCTGGGCCCAGCAAAGGGGGCCTACAATGTCACTTCTGTGATTCGCCCCACGCCTCCGCTGCGCCAGTGCTGTTTGAGCATGTTGAGGTCTAAGCTGCTATTTGTGCATTCCAGATAGGGCTCACAGTGCCTGAAAAGCAACTGAGATCTCATCTAGGAATAGCCCTTCCTCTTTCCCCTGCATGCTGCAGAGGTCTCTGAGCACAGTGCTTTGTTCAAACACATACAGTACTTCCAGTGCACAAACATGCTACTGGAAATCAAGGCAGGATTTTGCACACACGAACATGAGCCTGTCACGCCATACGCGCTGGCCTCTGCAAAAGGGCAGGCACAAAGCATCATGCTCCTATTCCAGGCATTTTGCAGCATGGGGGCAACTAATTCTGCTGTGATTAACTGCTGGCTGACTTAGGACCCCTTTCCCCTTGGGCCACATGTAAGACTTTGAGGCCAGTAGCTGCTTCTCCTTTTCAAGGTCTGTGTTCAGGTGCTTGTGCAGTTATCACCAGGTGTGTCATACAGGTAGAGGCACCTGGCAGCCAGATGCAGCTGGCTCTCCCCACCACATCCACCACTCTAATCAGTGAGCCATCCCTTCGAGTCATACATATTCCTTCAGAGGGAGGGGAACCTTTGAGTCCCTGAGAAGTGCAGAAGCAGAGGCTAGACAGACAGAGCCATAAGGCCCTTTACAATTCCCCTCGGCTCCATCAGGAGGCTTCTGCTGCACTCCGAGCCCTCCTATTATTGGCAGCCCCCTGTCCTGCCCCCTCCTCCCTGAATAGCTGTGTGCTAGGAGTCAGCCTCCCTAAGGAGCAGGAAGCTCTGCACAGAGCAGCTTCGCCAAGGAACAAGCCAAACTTTTATCGCCCTCTCCCAGGCATTCCAGCTAACAATACTGGGGCCTGTCAGTATCATGTGTGCAGCTCAGCTTCTCCCACACAGGGCCGCTTCACCTGCAATGTAGGTCATGGGCCACCCACCATGTCCTCGAAGGCCACTGCTCTCTCCTCTTTCCAAATCTATTCTAAGTGGAAATTAGAATGATTGACAAAACCAACCCTTTCAAACTATTGCATCTGTTGCTGCCTGATAAAGTCACCTTTCCACACAGGCCTCAGGTTCTGTAGCAATATGGGCTTCATAGTGGCCAAAAGTTTGGACAGAAGCCCAGATGAAAGAAACCAGATGCAGATCTCAAGGGGTTGTTTCTGTCTCGCTGCAATTAAAAGCTCTTTGGTTCTTCATGCCCATCAACTTACAGAGCAGTTAATCCCTTGAAGGGGCAGGTGGGGGCGGGGGCGGGCAGAGTTAGCTGAAATGGTAGATCAGAGAAACACTGAACGGCCCAAAAATGTTTTGAAAGTAGAAGAGATAAAGGGATTGTGACTTAACCAACTATTCAGCCCAGCAAGTACCACAAAGTCCTGCCCATGCCACCTTCCAGATCCCTCAGGTCCTCTGAATTTGAAGACTGATGCTCTTCACCCTACCACAAATCCCCAGAAATATATGGAATAGGGAACTGAAGAAAAGCAGCTAAGGAGGAGAATAGGAAAGTTAGAAGTGAAGGAGAAAAAAGTCAAAGGTATTCATAAAATAAAAGTTAAAATGTAAATATATATTTATTTATTTATTAAAAAAGAGCAAAATATGGAGACAAGAAAGAATGACGTGCAGCAGTGAGAAAGGGAAGGAAGGCTGCACACACATCCAAGGGCGCCAGTCCCATCACTTGGGTGAAAAGACATTAGGACTCGGCCAAGATTAAGGAGAAGAAATACAAGACTATTGAAAGAAAGATGAAAACTCGACAGAAGCACAGTCAGCCCTGCTGAAAGAAGATGCAACTCTTCTAGTCTTCATCAATCAACCTGGTTAGCAGCAGCAGCAGCAGCAGCAGCAGCAGCAGCAGCAGCAGCTCAGAGCTCTTCCCGTGGTTGACTCTGCTGGTGCCTCCAGATTTAGCAGAAAGCACGCAAAGAGATTCAGGACATAAATGGGCAAAGAGGAAGAACTAGAAAGCCAGCCAAACCCCCAAGATGGCACAACTTAACCTTCGTGACTAAGCTGAGCAAGGTAAGAGGAGCTGCGCTGTGTGGGTGGGAGGCAGCGAGTCATCTGTGGATCCCCACCTCCGATCAACAGCACCCACAGGCTGGAAAGTTAATACTTCCGCCTGGATCAACCCACACAAAGTAATCAACACAAGGCGTCAAATAACTAATTTTCCATGCTTTGAGACCATCACCCAGCAGTTAATCTCCTCTCACTCAGCTTTCTCTGTGACTAGAATTCCGTAGTACAGTGCAAATGCCAAAAGGCCTCTCCTGCTTTATTGTACCTAAGAATACTGTTGCTATGGAACCCCAGTGCTGGCCAATGTTTTCTAGAAGAGGAAGGACGTTTCGCCAAAGGAAGGAGGAAGCATGAGGGAAATCCTGAGCTTGCCAGGTTTGCAAGTCCTTGGAGAGAAACAGTTAATGAGGAAGAAATTAAGGAGTGATCTGGTAAGCTTATGACCACACCAGAGCACTTGTGAAGCTGGAGAGCATGAAATCATCATGTCTCCAGCAAAGCATGTTGTGTTTCCACACAAGAGGGTGGGAACCATCCTGTAGCAGATGAAGTAGCAACTCTGCATAGCCACACTTTCCAAATTCCACAGCAGCAGACAGAAGCCCCAGGATTTCATGGCAACTTCACCAAAGTCCCCTGACCCCGCAGCTATCGGACTTTGTAATTATATTGAAGTGCAGAGGCTTTGCGGAAAGTGGTTGCACTTGATAAAAGGACAAAATTTGTGGGCAGAACAGGATGCAGCTCTAAGGTCTTGTGGGCAGCTGGAATGTGTGGTTGGCTCAGAAAAGGCACTGGGGCCCTCTAGGGTAAAAGTGAGCTCAGAAAATAGAAACAAGGAACTACTAAAACATCAGCGCACTGTGACATCAAGCAAATAAGGCAGGAATTTCCGTGGGAACATTCCAGCCTGGTTCCCTCCCTTGTCCTGGGGACTCGCTTCTATTAGCCAGGGTTGTGCACACAAAACAGCTCAGACTTTCATCTCTGCAGAACTTCAACGTTAGCATATAAGAGAAATGATCAACTCTGAAGCAAATATGAAAGATCAAGTCACCTGCTTTTAACTCTCCTACTTCTCCAGCATTTTCTACTCCTACCACACTTTATCATCCCCCCAGGAACAAATCTCAGAGATGAGAAGCAGATTTAAATAAAAGTAAATTTCACTGAAATTCAACTAAATTTTGTGCCCAATTTAATGTGTTTGTGGTGGAGGCAAAAGACAACAAAGCAAACCTGTAACACCAGAATTAAAAGAGTGGACCTGTCTCTTGGACTACGAGCCTGGCACCCTCCATCAGAGGGGCCTGTGCTTAACCTTTCAGGATAAACAGCAAACCATACCTCACAAGGACGATCTGGCTACACAGCCATGCATATGTGTTTTGCAAGATAGGTAAAAAGCTGAACCACACAATGAGGAGGGTGAAAGTTAATTTGTTGCCTGGACAGTTATAGGGTCCATAAAGCATAGAATTCTTCATGCCTCTTCTGAGGAGTCTGAGGTGTATTTGATCCCCAAAGGTTAAAATAATCCATAAAAAGATGTCATATGGAACTACTTCAGAACATGGTCCCCTAGTCCAGACTGCCTGAGGTTCTCCACAGCATAATGGAGCCACCAGTGATTGGACTTGGCAATATATATATATATATATATATATATATATATATATATAGTTAGCATGGCAATGTGACATGAAAACAATGTCCCTTCTCTAATCTTAATCCTTCACTAGCTCCTGCCATATATATTATATATTAAAAGCATTTGCAGGAAGTCACTTCCATTTCCAGTTTTTATGGCCAAGCTGACCCCTCTGCCTCCCAAGCCGCAGTAGCTCAACCCTGTAAAGTTCCCCAATTTGATTCATCAAAATCAAAGGACTCTGGTGCGGTTAACCCTGTGCTATATGGTGGCTAGGGAATGTAAAAATGTAAACGTAAAGGACCCCTGGACAGTTAAGTCCAGTCAAAGGCAACTATGGGGTGCTCAATGGAACACCGTGATGGAAGCCAGAGCACACAGAATCGCCCTTCTGATCGGCAAGCCCAAGAGGCTCAGTGGTTTAGACCACAGCACCACCCGCATCCCTGGCTAGAAGAAGAGTTTGGATTTGATATCCCGCCTTTCACTCCCTTTAAGGAGTCTCAAAGCGGCTAACAATCTCATATCCCTTCCTCCCCAACAACAAACACTCTGTGAGGTGAGTGGGGCTGAGAGACTTCAGAGAAGTGTGACTGGCCCAAGGTCACCCAGCAGCTGCAGGTGGAGGAGCAGAGACACAAACCCGGTTCACCAGAATACGAGACTACCGCTCTTAACCACTACACCACACTGGCTCTCGAGGAATGTAGTGAATGTAACTAAGGGCAAAGACACTCAGGACAGGCAATTTCTCTGCTTCCCCAGCACTGCATACTAGATAAGACACTCAAAGACCTGGATCCTGCAGAGGATCCTCCAATCGCCTCCTAATATTTGCACCACTCACCCCCCACATACCGCTTCCCTCCCTTAATAGGCAGGTGGCTGAGAAACATGTATGTCTTCCCCCACGGTGCCCCTGGACTCACCCTGAGGGAGTTCACTGAAGTTGTCCCCTGCAGACGACACACTTCCACCTCTCTCTCCTTCATGCTCCAAAGCCTCCCTGGCCGGAAGTAACTGGACGCTTGCCAGGTCCTCTCTGCCTTCCTGCTGGTAAACTTCATTCCTGAGCCCGCCAAGCTCTTCCCCCTTCACCAGGATGGGCCAACCTGGAAACAAGGATCTTGGGTGAATCATCAGCCGCCAACTCCCTGCCCCAGCTTTTCATACAGTTTCATCACACAACTGCCCAAGAGCAATTAGAAAATTGGGGGGGGGGGGGGGGAGAGAAAGAAGCCACTTGTGCGCTCTCTCTCTCTCTCTCCACACACACACACACACACACACTATACTGTATCAACCCCACCCCAAAGACAGGGCAAAAAAACAAAGTATGAAAGGCAGACACATTTTTCACTTCCATACCTAGCAGATTCACACATGCATTAATACTTAGCAGATGCACACATGCATTAATACTTAGCAGATGCACACATGCCAGTGTGCCCAGATGTTTCGGAGGCATCACAAGCACTCTCTGCCAACACGGTGATGCCCGCGCAGAATACAAGTCTAGACAATTCAGCCACACACGACACTCCTCTCTCCCTATTACTCCCATGCATACTTCCACCCATATTTGCAGCCTGGGTTTTCAACCTCGGGAGCCATAAAAACATTCTGACTCCGCAATGCCTGAAACTTGCAGGAGTTCAGCAGAAGTTCCCTCGAGGCGCTTTCCACCGCGGTGTTGCATTTACCGTTTTACGGGCAAAAACTCTCGGACACCCCCCCCCGCGGGACTCCTGCAAGTGCATTATCTGCCTGCACCCACCCCAGCGATGCAACGCTATCTGGGTACCATATCGGCTATCAAAACAGGCTAAATTTGGCAGCGGTGCAGCGAAGCCGGAGCAGACAGCGCCAGCGGGAGGGGATTGCGAGGGCCGGGCGAGCATCGCTTTGGGGGGAAGAGCGACGAGGATTCCCTTTCTTTTCTGTGCGACCGAAAATCCGACGCGCGGCTCAGGCCGAGGCACGAGCTCGTCGGTCCCGTCGGCTAAGAGGGGAGAGTCGCGCACTCGCCGGGATCTCTTCCACGCCGAGGCCAAAGACGCGGAGCGCGCCTGCCCCCCTTCGAGGGCATCCCCGCGGGGCTCCCTTTCGCCCGGGGCGCCCGATTCCGTCCGCTGCCGCCGCCCCTTCTTACCTGCCGCCAGAAGGACGCTCCAGAGGACCAGCGCCGCCCTCATGCTGCCCCTCAATCCCGACAGAAAAGCCGGAGCGCGGGGAGAAGCGGCACTCGAGGGCTCCCTCCGCTCGGCGCGCAGCCACCGCTCTCCGCCGCCCTCCCGCCCCGCGCCAGACTAAGCCCCGCGCCCACGTGGGACCCGCCGAAGGCTCCTCGGGACCCGCCCCGCCCCGCCCCGCCGCCCGATGACGTCGCCGGCACTCCCACGGCGGCGGGGGGGGGGGCTCCTCGCCCTGCCCGCGGGCGCGGCGACGGCAGACGGCGCTGCGCTGCCACCCCGGCCTGGCAAGAGGGAATCCCTGCCCTGCCTCTCTCGGGAGGGAGGCCTCGCCCCGCCCCGTGGGTTTCCGAGGAGAGAGGCAGCCGCTGCTGGGGAGGAGCGGAGGTCCCACAGGCAGCCGCCAGGAAGAGTCTCTCCTCCCAGTGGCGTAGCGTGGGGGGTGCAGGGGGGGGGCCGGCCGCACCGGGCGCAACATCTGGGGGTTAGGGATAGGGTTAGGGGGCGCAAACCCACGGGTTAGGGGGCACAAATTACTTGCCTTGCCCCGGGTGCTGACAACCCACGCTACGCCACTGTCTCCTCCTTTGTCCCGCCTTGCAGAAGAGGCTGGGGGAAAGCGGGAGACGGGCAGCCCCAGGGCGCCCCACCCTCTCCCCGTGTGGCCCCCACCTCCAGGGCGCCCCCACCTCCGAGTGGTGCGGCTTCTGGACTCTGGGGGTGGGGGGGGCAGGAAAGAGCGCAGGCAAGCGAAGGGGGGAGCGGCTGCCTCCCTTGCTTGCCCCCTGTGGCCACCGCGGGGAGGATCGAGGCCCTGGCGCTTCCGCGACTAGCGGAGAAACCGCAGGCAGCCACCTCTGCTTGCTGTTTCCCGGCATAGAGGGCAGATCCAGGCCACAGGGGGGAAACTAGGCTCACTTTCACCCAGGTCAAAGACTCAGTTTGGCGCACACACACTCAGGCGCATTTGCGCACCGTCTTTCCCTTTTTCCGATGCCTATTAATCGTCTTCCAAAGCAACTGCTCTTCCCAACTTAAGAATGTAAAGTGAAACACCGGTGGGCATCAAAAGAGGTTTAAAGAGGCTCTCAAGGCAATTTTTAAAAAAATGTAGTATAAGAACTGATAACGGGAAAACACTGGCCTGCAAGCGCTCCAGTCGGAGAGCAGCCTTCACCAAAGGTGTTTGGGATTTTGAAGAAGCACAAACTCAGAGCGGAAAGGAGAAATGAGCTAAGAGGAAGGCACTTTGGCAAACCACCACCAGGATAAAATCTCGCCCAGAAAGCTACAGTATATCCCCACTGTGGAAGGACAAGTGGATCAAGAAATGGCCTCCACAGTAACTTACAAGACCATGCTCATGGAAGACAATTTACGAGCAATCACCAAACAAGCAAATGATTCAGCAGAGGAATAACTAAGGAGAATAACTAAGGAGATAGTACAAGAATACTTGGCTAGTTTAGATGTATTCAAGTCTCTAGGGCCAGATGAACTGCATCCAAGAGTATTAAAAGAACTGGCAGATGTGATCTCAGAACCACTGGCAGTCATCTTTGAGAATTCCTGGAGAACAGGTGAAGTCCTGGCAGACTGGGCGAGGGCAAATGTTGTCCCTATTTTCAAAAAGGGGAAAAGAGAGGACCCAAATAATTACCGCCCAGTCAGTCTGACATCAATACCAGGGAAGATTCTGGAGCAGATCATTAAGCAAACAGTCTGTGAGCACCTAGAAAGGAATACTGTGATCACCAATAGTCAGCATGGATTTCTGAAAAATAAGTCATGTGAGACTAACCTGATCTCGTTTTTTGACAGAATTACAAGCCTGGTAGATGAAGGGAACGCAGTGGGTGTAGCCTACCTTGATTTCAGAAAGGCATTTGACAAGGTGCCCCATGATATTCTTGTAAAGAAGCTGGTAAAATGCGGACTTGACTATGCTACCACTCAGTGGATTTGCAACTGGCTGACTGACCAAAGCCAAAGGGTGCTCATCAATGGTTCCTCTTCATCCTGGAGAAGAGTGACTAGTGGGGTGCCACAGGGTTCTGACTTGAGCCCGGTCTTATTCAACATCTTTATCAATGACTTGGATGATGGACTCAAGGGCATCCTGATCAACTTTGCAGATGACACCAAACTGGGAGGGGTGGCTAACACCCCAGAGGACAGGGTCACACTTCAAAACGACCTTGACAGATTAGAGAACTGGGCCAAAACAAACAAGATGAATTTTAACAGGGAGAAATGTAAAGTATTGCACTTGGGCAAAAAAAATGAGAGGCACAAATACAAGATGGGTGATACCTGGCTTGAGAGCAGTACATGTGAAAAGGATCTAGGAGTCTTGGTTGACCACAAACTTGACATGAGCCAACAGTGTGACGCGGCAGCTAAAAAAGCCAATGCAATTCTGGGCTGCATCAATAGGAGTATTGCATCTAGATCAAGGGAAGTAATAGTGCCACTGTATTCTGCTCTGGTCAGACCTCACCTGGAGTACTGTGTCCAGTTCTGGGCACCACAGTTCAAGAAGGACACTGACAAACTGGAACGTGTCCAGAGGAGGGCAACCAAAATGGTCAAAGGCCTGGAAACGATGCCTTATGAGGAACGGCTAAGGGAGCTGGGCATGTTTAGCCTGGAGAAGAGGAGGTTAAGGGGGGATATGATAGCCATGTTCAAATATATAAAAGGATGTCACATAGAGGAGGGAGAAAGGTTGTTTTCTGCTGCTCCAGAGAAGCGGACACGGAGCAATGGTTCCAAACTACAAGAAAGAAGATTCCACCTAAACATTAGGAAGAACTTCCTGACAGTAAGAGCTGTTCGACAGTGGAATTTGCTGCCAAGGAGTGTGGTGGAGTCTCCTTCTTTGGAGGTCTTTAAGCAGAGGCTTGACAACCATATGTCAGGAGTGCTCTGATGGTGTTTCCTGCTTGGCAGGGGGTTGGACTCGATGGCTCTTGTGGTCTCTTCCAACTCTATGATTCTATGATTCTATTCTATGATTTGAAGAAGATTTGTGTACTTACACACATACAGGCTGGGAGCCTCAATGACACCCCTTCGGAGGGACAAAACCCCCAGCTATCCTTGGTCATCATGCTGAGTGACTTGCACTGGACTGAAGCAAGGGGCGTCCACCCCTGTTCTGCCCTTGATTGATCCCATCTGGTGGGGTCGCCTTCTGGAGCATCTGGCAGGGCTTTGTGAATCAGCGCTTCAATTCCTTTCCAGACCCGCAGGTGCTGAGAGGTGCTGCTCCACCTCAGGGCATTTGGCCTGCGCCACAAGATCCTATCTTGCTTCTCCTGATCTGTAAGGCATACATGAAACTAATGGATGAGATAATTTGGAGGTTGGGGCTGAGGTGCCATGTGGACACAGTTATGGGAGGGCAATGGAAGTGATTCACCAGTGCCTGGAGACAATTTAGAAATGAAGGGGAGCCCCCAAAAACCTGGAATTTAATCCCGACAAGGCAGACACGTGGCAGCCTTCTGTGTTCGTATTCTGGCACTGACTTTTCAAGCCTTAAATGGTCTGCAATCAGGTCATGTTTAGGTGAGCTTTTCCCCAAATATAATGGTACCTTGGTTTTCAAACATAATCCATTCCGGAAGACCATCCAAGTTCCAAAATGTTCGAAATGACCGAGGTGCAAAGGGTGGTCTGCAAATTTAATTGAGAAACACTCCGCGGAAGCCATTTGACTTCCAAGGTGCATTTGAAAACAGAAGCATTTACTTCCTGGTTTTCGGCGTTTGAAAACCAAAACGTTCGACTTCCGAGACTTTTGAAAACCGAGGTACCACTGTACACCTGCTTAGAGGCCTTCCCTTGGGGCCACTGCAAAGTGTTCCACTACTGAGCACAAAGGATGGGGCACTTGCAATGATTTTTCAGATCCCATCTCTAAGCTCCTTTCAGCAGAAATTGAAAGCCTTCCCCCCACTAGCCGGCTTCTAATAGGTGATTGAACTTTTTGCCTTTGCCTCAGTTTTTAGTTTTGCCAACTATGTATTGTGTCTTTGCTAGTTTTATTAATTTAAATAACTGTGGGGTTTTTAAACTATATTTTATTATTAAGTCGTTTTCAGTAAAGCTGCAGAAAAATGAGATATAAATAAATCCAGGACTTATTAGAGGAATGGGTGAAGGGATGCTCTCTTAACAGAGCTGTGCTTTGACACAGTTGTGAGGGGAACCATCCTGCAACCATTACCAGCCCTCATGTTCATGATGATTGATTATGTGCCTCGGAGGTAGGGATGCAGTTGCTGCCATATAAAGGAGAAAGAGGGAGTACCAATAGCACCAGACCCTTAAGCAATGCAGCTATCTGAGTGCTCATCTTAAGTGGGGAGAGGCTTCCTTGTCATGTTTATGGGGATGACTGACTCCCTTGCACTCTCTGCTTAGAGCTTTCTCACTCCTCCTAGCTGGGTTTCTGTGTGTGATAAGACCAAGGTGATAGCCAGCTTCTAGCCAGACACTATGGATGACTTGGAGCAAGGGATGAGGAAAGAGTTTTACGCATTTCTCCAGGTCTGGGAAAAGACTACAGGGAAACACCACCCAATGACTCCCCTGTAAGAAGGCGTTTCTTAACACACGGGTGACAAGTATTGGCACATAGGTGATGAGAAGGTGGAAGAGAATCCCTGTTTAATCAACATCTGGTATCTCCCGGATTCATTTTGAAAACACATTGGCTGATTTACAAATTTTAAAAAATCAGGAAATCTCCATGTAGACATGTATAACAGGTACATCCAACAGGTAGATCATGATCTACTGGTAGATCACTGGACGTCTGTGGTAGATCACTGGTAGATCACTCTCTCCACCCAAAGAAGCCCAACAAGTTTGGTTCCTCCTTTTTGCCCTACACCCCCCAAAAAGGGGCTTTCCTCATCTCTAAAAAGAGCTCAACGACTTTGACCTGAACCCCCAAAAAGGGGGTAGGTCACTGCCAGTCTTTAACTCGATGAGTAGATCGCAGTCTCTTGGGCGTTGGCCACCCCTGGTGAATAACAATCGGATGATGGAAGGGTGTCAATCAAAGGAAATAAATAAGAATATTAATATTTTCAGTGTGACAACTCAATAGTCTCATATTTCACTTTTCCGTCACCACACACCATTGAGCTTCAGTGTAGGAGAAACTTTGTATGAGCAAATTTACTGGCTCAGAGCAAGAGCCCATCTCATCCCGCAGCCGCTGTCAGCAACCATTCAGGTGCAACTTTGAAATGGAAACTTATGAATGGGGCCAGGATGACTGTGCCCATCTCCAGCATCTGTGAAGCAGGACCAATATACTGATCAGGGACAGTGGAAGTTGTTGTCAGCGTTATTATATTGCCACACAGACATTCCATGTTAATAGTCACTAGCTATGCATATTGCCCTTACTGAAAAAGGTGCAATAAACTGAGAGCAAATACCATATTTGTTCTCTTTTTCAGGCACTTCCACAGAAACCAACTAGTGGGGTGGGAGAGCTGGGGGGGGGGGGAATTCACATCTGGCAACCAATCTCCCGCTTTGGTTTCATGGACAGACAAGTCTAAGAAGCCTAGGACACAAATATTCACGGCCCTCTAGCAGCTGTGGTGGCTCGTTGTCCAGAAGTAATGTATTTAGCATTAACTCTGGAAGTGTACACACAAGCCTTCAAAAAACCTTTTCTGTTTCACTCTCTTCCCTCAGCCAGTGTGGAAGTGAGAGCTGTTCCTGTAAATCCACGGAGGCCTGCAATAATACGTTGCAGCATGGAGTGCTTCTGTTCAGTAGTCTAGTCAGCCACGCCTACTTTCGAGATACTCCATTGCATTCCCCTACCCCAGTTTTCCGTTCCATCCCCCATGGCCCAACACTCAGCCTTCTGTGGCCTCTGAGCTTGTCCAAGTCCCTGTAGGTCTGGTTTCGGGGATGGGGATGCTTAGGGTTCATCTACAAACTCCAGGGTCACGCTGAGCATGTTAATGGCTCCCTCTTGTTTCTCAGTAACCCCAGTTTGGCTACATAGCTGTCATAACTCAGCATCTGAGTTCACTCTTTGTATATACAGAGGTGAAATCCACTATTTCACCACAGCTGTGATTGAGTCAGCACCATATCCTCTCCCCAAACAAAAGGTAGAAGCAAAGTCAGGAATCCATAGAGTTTCATACTCAGGCCTTATTTTGTGTAGGAAATGTTTGGGGTGGGGTTGGAGTCTGAAAATAATTAAAAGTGTAACACGTCTTTATGAATGTCAGTGGAGCTACTGCATCAGGGGCAGACTTGGGCAATCATTCATAAAATGGCACCTCCTGTGCAAGGTCAAAATTTGGCACCCCCAAATGGATCTTCTCAGTTATGGATCTTCTCAGTTTTGCACCACCTTGGCTTGGCGCCTTGTTCGGGGGAACCCCACTGCCCCAAATCCAGGGCTGACCACATGCAACTGGGTGCAGGATTTAGGCTGCTTTGAGCAGGGATGGGGGTGTTAAAATAGGTTGCTGACCTTTGCTGCAACCTGAGGAATGTATGGCATGTAGATCTTTAAGTAGTTCTCTCTCAAACAGTTCCCATTTGCTTCTCTGGATTATGATACAGGTTGGTTGTGGCCTCCCACAACCTACAATAGGTGTGCAATAATACTAGCCTACGTTGCAGCAATAAAAATGGGCCTATAAATAGACTTTTCAGTATTTAAGAAAACCAGCTGCTCAGTTAATAATAGGAAATTCACAAGCAGTCCAACCACCACCAAGTCTAGATGACCTTGTAGACGCCCTAGCCTCACAAGGAAATGGTGAGGTGAGGTGGGTGGTGAACCTGATTCCTTCTTAGCATCCTTTTCCAGCATCGACTGGCTCCTTGGTATTCTGGGGCTCTTCAAGATATGTAGCAAACCAGGTGAAGGCTAGCGCAGAAGTAGTGCAAGTCTCACTGCATAATTGTGGAGGCAGAAAAGGGCTGTTGTGCCTTCTCATGACAAACCAGTCCTCTCACTGCAGTCTAATTCAGAGAAATAAAGGACAAAGGGAGCCCACATCACCCTCATGCCAAACTGGCAGGTGGCTGCCTCCATCCCTGGTTGTGGCTTTCTAGCCCAGCTTGGAGCATGCTCACTAGGTACTCATGGCACCTTTTCTCCAGGTCGGGGGGTGAGCACAAGTGTCTCAATCACTCACCAGGCTTGAGGTTTCAAGTAGGTCTACTTGAGAGTCAGCTGGTCTTCCTGGAGTGAAGGGGAATGGGGGAGATGACACAGTTCCTCATCCCATTCCTGTACTGCTGCTAGAACCTCCGGCAGCAGGGCAACTCCTCCCAGCTGGTCTTCTGCCAAAGGAGCTATTTGGGTCTTGTGTTACTGTTCTGTTCCAGCCTAAGTGTGGTTGTCTGCTGGGCAAGACTCCAGGTTCTGGTGAAGCAAAGTTCAAGAAAGCAGGTAGCACCCTGGATAGCTCCACATGAAGCTCAGGTTGGAGGGTGTTTTGAGCTCAAATGCTGCTTCATCAACAAGCAAATCCAGATAACCTGAAATAGAGCTGTAGCCCCACCTGAGTAACTATTCCACCTTTGGTGAGTGAGGCCTTTTCAGCTAAATGGGCCTAGCCTGCTTCAGCAGCTGTTAACTCCAACACCCAGGTAGACTATGGTTCTGCTGGGACTTCTGGTTTGGTGTTCTCCAAATTCAATGCAACACACCTTACTCAGGCAAGAAAGGTGTTGGATCTTTGGGGGAAATCTGGGGCCAGTTGTTGTTGACGATGATGATAATGATGGTGTTAATTTTATTATTTATACCCCACCCATCTGGCTTGGTTGCCCCAGCCTTTCTGAGCGGCTTCCAACACACACATGATAAAACGTGTCCCTGTTGCCACCAATGCATTGGCTCACTTTGAGCGGCATGAACGCATTGTTACCACAGTGACCTGTAATTGGCAGGCATTGCTAATATTGCCATAGCTACCGTGGTTGTGGCTGTTGTTTTTACTCAGCCATGTGTGTCTGGAGTGGTGAGTTTCCTCACTTCTGAGCTGGGTGACTTTAGAACTTTGTGGCTGTTGCACTAGTGTAGTGGTGCCATCCCTTTCCACTGGCATAATATGTGGGTAGGAGTGCTCAATGAATTTTATGATGCCCTGCCTGGAAATATATTTTCAAAATCCATTACTGTTCTGTAAATATTCCAGTTTCTCCCCGATGTTCATAGACAGGTTCTGCTTTAAGTGCTGAAAGAGATTAATTACCAATTCTTCTATTTCTGAAGACCATTTTTCATGTTCATTCCATAAACGATCTTCTTGTACATTTTCAGTTAAATCTCTTATTCTACACAGGGGCAAATGAAAGAGGACGTCTTCACCCCCATGTGGCTCCCCTTTATTACACACGCAGACCAACAAGACAAGAACCCACTGACAGCATACGAATCAATATGGCTAACTTGACCCAACAACCTCTTCCTCCCTCACACATAAACAAATCTCACTGCAGTCAACTGAAAGCAACCAGCCATGCCCTGGGCTGCCCCCAACCTCTCTCACTGCCAATGAAAACCAAGAAATCAATAGAGAGAGAATCTACCCAAGTGACGCTGACACAAAAACCTTGCACGTATACCAAGTAAAATAATGAAAGTTTACCACCACCCTCTCCCCCCCACCCCTCTTCTCCCCCAACCTTATACTGATACACAACATTAATGTCTCACATCAAATGTAACTGATCTGTAGAAAAGACTCTATGACCTGAAAAAGGAGACAATACCATCTTTTGTAACTCAAGAATTTTTAAAATAAAAACTATTTTTTAAAAATTCCTATTCTATATATAGACTGGCCATCCAGTTCCAAAAATTAGAACTATTTATTGTGTTAAATTGAGAGGGGGAAAGATTACAGAATATACCGTATTTTTTGTCCCATAGGGCGCACTGGCCCATAGGACACAACTAGGTTTTTTTTGGGGGGGGGAAATAAAGGAAATTTTTTTTCCTTTATTTCCCCCCCCCCAAAACCAGGTCGGGGAATCCAAACCAGGTCGGGGAACAGCGGGATGGCAGCGCTCCGCCTCCCCACTGTCCCCCGAGCTTGTGGGCTGCAGGCTGCTGCCTGCAAGCCTTGTGAGCCCGCGGGAACTCCCGCCGGGCTTGCAAGGCTTGCGGATAGCTTCGCGAAGCCTGGAGACCGAGAGGGGTCGGTGCGCACCTGCATTCGCCCCATAGGATGCACACACATTTCCCCTTCATTTTTGGAGGGGGAAAAGTGCGTCCTATAGGGCGAAAAATACGGTAAATTTGAGGCAAGCTGTGGTTGATAAATGTCCCGTTTAGACGGATAAATATTTCTGTCCTCTGGGATTTGGACTCCATCGTTGGAGTTGGTGAACCTGGTGAGGTCTGGAGCGCTTTCTTTCCTGGTGTTGTGGGCTGAGTGTCAGTTGCTGTGTCCTGAGGACATAGACAAGGCACTTGGCTTGGTTCATACAATGAGCTGCATCTTGGACTCTTGCACCTCATGGCTTATAAAACCTGACAGGGAAGAGGCAGCTGAATAGGCATCGGAGGTAATTAATGCTTCACTTCTAGAAGTAATGGTCGCAGGAGGTAGTAGTAAGACCATAACTGAATAAGTTTTCTCTGGACCCAGAAGATCTTAACAATTTTAGACCAGTGACAAATGTTCCCTGTCTGATACAGTTCTTGAGTGGATGGCTTCCAGCCAGATATTCTTAGAGGAAACAGAGTTCCTAGCTCCATTTCAATCAGGATTTATGCCTGGTTTTGGTATGGAAACTGCCTTGGTCACCTTGTGCAATTACCTGTGTTGGGAAAAGGACAGGGGAGTCTGACACTGTTGATTCTCCCTGATATCTGTAACTTTTGACATCCTCAACGGTGGTTTATTTCTGGGGCAGCTGAGTTGGACATTGGGGTCAACACATCACAGTGGTTCTGCTCCTACTTGGCCAGCTCCAGAAGATGGTTCTTGGGAAACATTGCTCAGTTCCATGAGTTCTGCAGTATGGAATCCTGTATGGGTGAGTTCTGTTTCCCACATTGTTTAACATCCACACGAAACCACTGAATGGGGCCATATGGCATTTTTGAGTGCGTTGTCATCAGAATGCTGATGACACACTGCTCTAGTTCTCCTTTTCCTCTTCTGCAGGTGAGACAGTGGATGTGCTGAATCAGTGCTTGGTTGCAAAACTGGATAAGGGCCAATAAACTGAAGCTTAATCTGGACAAGGTTGAGATTCTATTAGTGGGTGATTCCTCTGTCTGACAGAGTTGTGTGCAGCCTGCTCTAGAGAGCGTCCCATTCCATATAAGAAGCAAATTCATAGTTTGGTGGGGTTCTCCTATATCCATTTTGTCACTTAAGATTAATGTGGCCTCAGTGGCATATGGTGCCTTCCACCAGTTTAGGTTGCTGGCCCAGTTATGACCCTACGTGGACAGGGATAGCTTGTGGTAACCTCAAGATTGGACTGTTGCAATATGTTTTATGTGGGGCTGCCCTTGAAAGCTGCCCACAGAATATACCCGTTGACAGGTTGAGGGTGATTGTCTAACACGGGTTTTGTTCCACTTACACTGGGTTTCTGCACACTTCAGAGCCCAATTCGAAGGGCTATTTTTGACCTTTAAAACTTTTTATGGCTCAGGACCCCAGTATCTTCAGGAATGCCTCTGCCAATATGAAGCTGCCTGGACCCTTAGATCTTCATATGGGGCCGTCTTCTGAAGGCAGCTCGAGAGGGGTGATGACACGGGAGGGCCTTTCCATTTCTGTCTCCCCACCTGTGCAATGCTCTCCCCAGTGAGGCCGCCTGTTACTTTCACTGGCAACTTTTTTGTGTTGAATACCAACTTTCCGTTTTCTCGAGCCCTTTGATGGACTGAGTTGGTTATATTTTAATTTTAGTGTGCCAAAGCTTTTTGTTACTGCTGGGAGGGAGTGTTTTGAATTACAAAAATGTTAATGTTCTGTGTGACTTTTTTATGGTATTATGTAGTCAGGTTTATGTTTTAAACATATGTAAGTCACTTGGAGAACTACTTAGGCAACAAGCAGCTAACCAGTCTAATAAATAGTAACAACAATAATACAATAATGTTCATAATCTACGCATGTATTTATTTGATCCTGGGTTCTTTTCACATTTTCCAGCAGGATTGAAAGGAACCTCTTCTCTAAACTCTTCAGCTCCTCAACAGCTAATTTCTCAGTAAAACTTACTGGCATAAAAAAGGTAAAGGTAAAGGTACCCCTGCCCGTACGGGCCAGTCTTGACAGACTCTGGGGTTGTGCGCCCATCTCACTTAAGAGGCCAGGGGCCAGCGCTGTCCGAAGACACTTCCGGGTCACGTGGCCAGCGTGACATCGCTGCTCTGGCGAGCCAGAGCCGCACACGGAAACGCCGTTTACCTTCCCGCCGGTAAGCGGTCCCTATTTATCTACTTGCACCCGGAGGTGCTTTCGAACTGCTAGGTTGGCAGGCGCTGGGACCGAGCAGCAGGAGCGCACCCCGCCGCAGGGATTCGAACCGCCGACCTTTCGATCGGCAAGCCCTAGGCGCTGAGGCTTTAACCCACAGCGCCACCGCAATCAAACCCTATATTTGAGGACAGCTGAACTTCCATCATTGCAGTGCTTTTTTCTGGGGGTACTCAAGGGTACAAAATACCGGCACTTTTCCCCCCTCTAGAAGTAAAGCATTGCCTGACTGACATAATGACTGATATTTAACACTAGCTGGCTTGATGCTTTAGCAACAGATATTAATAAAAAATTCAAAACACAACACAAAACAGCACTTGGAACAGAAACCTAAATATAAGAAAAGGCTGGAAGCCAAATTTAGGATTCAGGGAAATACCGTAGAGCCACATGATTATTTGGTCCAGCGGCGAAAGCATTTGGAGAGCAAATGAAGGACAAGATGACGGCGTCTGACAAACTGCCATTCTTTCTCAACATGAATGATACATTCTCTCACAAAACACACTCACCATGCATTGCACTCCAAATGGGATTCAGCTGTTGAACAGGAAGTTATAGAAGTATAGCATAATGTGGCTTGGGCTGTGCTTTATTGTGTAGAATAGGCCTGAACATGTTTGTTTTTTGGTCGAGAGTATTTTGCATTATCAAAAGCCTCTCTATAGCTTGGCCAAAGACCAGAGGCTTCAGACAGCCCCATTCTGCCACCTGGTGGTGGCTGTATAATTCAGCTCACATGTTAAAGTCTCCTACCTTGACACAAACTGCCTCTTAAAAGAATGGGAAGGGAAATAGTGAAAAATTGTTCTACAAAATTTTAGGGCATGCATTCTTCAAATTTGTCAGATATTATTATTATTATTAGTAGTAGTAGTAGTAGTAGTAGTAGTACAAAAGAGGTTTAAAGACTGTCTCAAGGCAAATCTTAAAAAATGTAGTATAAGCACCGACAACTGGGAAACACTAGCCTGTGAGTGCTCCAGTTGGAGAACAGCCTTCACCAAAGGTGTCATGGACTTTGAAGACACTCGAACTCAGAACACAAGGGAGAAACGTGCTGAGAGGAAGGCACACTTGGCAAATCCACACCATGATCAACTCCCGCCCGGAAACCAATGGAAACTGTGGAAAGATGTGTGGGTCCAAAATTGGCCTCCACAGTCACTTACAGATTCAGTGTTAAAACCGTGTTTATGGATGACAATCTTATTTGGCTATGAGTGATCGCTAGCCAGGTGCACAAACCTACTAGGATGAAGAGAAGGAGCTAGCCAGGAGTGCCTGTTCCATTCTTGGTTTGACTAGCTTCTGCCAAGGGAGGAATAGCCAAGTAAAGATACAGGACGAGGCAGGCAAGGAAGCGAGGCATTGCCTTCTCGTGGAAGGGGAGGGGTGGCCCCATCTCATTTGACATATCTGCCTTCCACCACACAAACAAATCACTTTAAAATAGAACTCAAGACATTCAAACAGCATAATAATGATCCGTTGGACAAAAACAAAGCAAAAAAAACCTATTAGTATTCCCCACAGCTAAACAAGTGTGCTAAAACCACAACATAAAGTGTAAAGGTCTGGGAAAATAAAAGGGTTGTTTTGTAGTTCCAAAAAGACGTGAAATGAGGCCCCAGGTGCATCTCTCTAGAAAGGGCTTTCCGCAGCTGGGGTGGGGGTGACTGTTAAAAAGTGGACATTTTTCAGCCTATTCGAGACAATCAAATGCCCATTTCACATGAGTGCAAACCGGATTTCTTTCAATCCATGTCAAGCCATGTTTGAACCTGTGAGTTGTGAACTAGCCACATGAGCTGTGGAAGATGGCAAGAATTGACCAGTTCCTTTGGGGGCACAACTTTTGTCATCTTTAAGAGTTGCTTGACAAGCAGAAAAACCAACAGGGAAAGCTCTCCATCAACTCGTGCTTGTCTGTGGCTTGTCTTGTCCTCAGGCTATATTGCACAGTGAATGCTTAATCCAGGGATGTAAAGCTTATGACCCTCCATATAGTGTTGGACTCCCAACTTCCATCAGCCCCAACATTTGATATGTTCAGGGATGATACAAACAGCATCTTGAGCACGGCAGGTTCCCTACCTGTGGCTTGGAGGAAGAGGGGAAAGGGAAAATCCAGGACAAATCAAGAGAAGAATGAGCCCCATGTTCAGGCCTGATTTTTAGGGCAGCCAGGAGTTATATCAGGACAAAAACAAATTGCTGAGATCAAAAACCAGACCAGTTTGGGGAATCCAAGTGAGAGGTCAAGAAACAATTCAGGGTTGATCCTCCTGTCAAAGAAAACAATATTTCTATACATCACATTAGAATCAGGTTACCCCAACATGGAAACTGCTGGGATCAGTTTCACGCTGTGTGAATTCTTCAGACATGGGATAGTTATCAGCTGGCTAAGCTCACATACATTTAGTTGTATGCATTTTTGTAAACTCTAGGCAACATATACTGCTTTTCTGTAAGGAAGAGCAGATTTTTTTTGTAGATGATATATCAACCACACTGTGCCCATCCCACTATTCTCTCACTTAAAACATGAAACCCTTTGTTGCACTTGCTGGAGACTTTCCACCTGCTTCCTTATCTGCAATTCATTGAGGTGCACCTGCTTACAGTCCAAACACCTCCTGTTTTGATGCAAGCAAAATTATTTGCACTGTATACACAAAAGTGGCTTATGCTACTCCTTTGTAGAAACCTGTAGGGCTAGCCTAGGACCCCTTGTTTTCTCTGCCTTTCTCTGCAGGTGTGTTGTGATTGGTGTCAAATAACAAACAGACCCAGCAATGCCTCGTCGCGTCCTGGCAAAGCCCTGGGCAGTCCTGAAAAACATGGACATATTGGCAGAAAAGAAAAAGTGGGGCAGAATTTGCAGTGACATGAAGGGCTCATCTTCTTCACTAACAGTGGCAGAGCTTCATTTTGGGGCCTCTGAAGCTTGAACTGTCATGGGGGCCCCTTTGCAACCAGCAACAAGGTCTGGGTAGCCACTGTTATCTTCTTCAACGGGGGTGTCTGTCCCACAACAGATCACCACACTTTTACATCTCTGCTATTTGCTCGCAAACTTTGGGATTGTTGGAATATATACAACAAAAAATAAATCAGCTTGTGTCATGCCACTCAAATGGTGTCTGCTAGACCAATTTTTAAAAACCAAGTTAGACAAAAATTACTTCTAGGGCCAGTCCAGGATGAGGGGCCTTGAAGCTTAAGCTTTATCAGTTTCATAGTAGATCCACCCCATTCACTAGTGAGACGGATCATATGTGGTGCTTCTCAGTGCTTGGACTAACAAATGCTGCCTATTTGACAGGATGCTCTCCTCATTTTATAAGGCTGTCATTTGGCCTCGCAGAAAGTGATGTCATGTCCTTTAGGAAAGAGGAGCTTTTCTTCATTCAAACATCTAATCAAATATAGCCTTTTCCATGAAGCTTTTGACTTAGCTATTTTGTCTGCAACTGAAACAAACCCTAGCAAGCAGGGGCGTAGGAAGATGGGTGCAGGGGGTGCAGTCTGCCCCAGGTGTCATCACTGAGGGGGTGACAAAATGGCACATCGTGGGGGATAGCACTTACTGTGGGGCCTGGCCTGCAGCGCGCCCGAGCCACACGTCTCTCCTGGGAGTGACGTGGTGGCTCGAGCCCCACACTGCCCAAAACAGAAGCGTGGGGCTTGCGTCCACCGGGCGGACTCTGTGGGCAGCTTGCCACACTGCCCCCCTTGGCAGATTGCCATGGCACCAGGGGCGAATGAAGGCATCGTGGCACCCGGAGTGGGGCGTCGCTACATAGGGCGCATGTGTGGCATTGCTACGTACGATGCATGCGCCACATGTAGTAATGCTGCACATGCGCTGTCCATAGAGGTTTGCCGCTGACAGCACTGTATGGATGGTGCCGGGATCCCTCCATCACCGCTACAGCCGCAAGCAGAGGATCCTCTACATGCAGCTGTAGCAGCAACAGAGGGATTCCACCGCCATCCGTACGGCGCTCAAGCAGCGCCGGCAGCAAACCACTATGTACACCGGGATCCTCAGCTCGCGGCTGCAGCTGCAAATGGAGGATCCTCCACATGCAGCTGTAGCGGCACAATGGCTGCTCACGCTGCCGCGAGCCCCTGCAAGGTGCCTTCTTGTCACCCCCCCCCCCCCAGACATGGCACCCGGGGCGCACCTTCCCCCCGCCCCTGTTGCGATGCCACTGCGCGGCACCCTTGTGCACGGATCACCTCGCCGTCCCCTTGGGCGGATCGCCCCACCCCTGCCACTCTGGGTGCTGGAGCAGTTAGCTACACCCCTGGTAGCAAGAGGCATCTGGGGACAGGTCAATGCAAGAGCAGAGCCACGCTGAGCAGCAACTTCCCTGATCTTGCAAGTTCTGAGAATCCCCTCCCTCTGGTGTCTGCAGCGCTCTGCTCCCACGTTGCATGAGTACATGGTAGCTGGAAGATGATATGTCACTGCCCTCCTCTGTCCCATCTGGTGTCTGCAATGAGGAGGCTGTTGTACTTGGGCGAGCTTCTCTGGGTTACAAATCATACAGAGAGCCTACAGGAGTAGAAATGGCTCACTTCTTTCTCCATGTACACACTATACCATTAAAGCACATTCAAAGCACATATCCCACCCCCCAAGTAATCCTGGCCCCGTGGTTTGCTAGGGGCTGCTGGGAATTGTGACTGGTTGAGGGGTAGGTAAACCACAGTGCCCAGAGTTCTTGGTGGTGAGGCGTGTGCCTGGAATGCGCTTTAAAGCTTGAATGTGCATTCGGCCATTTCCTACCCAACTAATGGAGGATGCAAGGGCAAAGCAGCCTGCGACAGGGGGGACTCTGTGTGAGCTCAGGTGTGTGAGAGAGAAAGGTTCTTCATATGTGCTGAGCTCTCAATGCCTTTCAGTAAGCAGAGAGGCTGCCTCATGGCTAGGGGACGGTGACTCAGCTCTCTGGCAACCTGTGTTGCTGGCAGGCCAAGGCGTGGCTGGGGCCGCACTCCCACTTGTTTACCCCAACAGGAAAGTAACTATTACGTTGTCTCTGAAATCAGAGATTAAGAAACAGCGTGAATAACCAGGGACAACGAGTCAAAACTGTATTATGTGTAAATAATTCTTTTCGGAATGTCAATAAAATGTACAGTTGTTTTTATTTTACTTGTCTGCAGCATCTGTACGCTGACCAATAACAAAGTTCTCTGGTCAGGTCGCAATAAATAAAGATGAAGAAAATTTGAATGCAAAATAAAACATAATAAAATAAAAAGCAACGCAAATGTAACAAAAACAAAGGTCACCGCACCCTCAGGGTTAAAACACACCCAGCTGTGTCACCCACTTGTGCATTGCACTCCCATCCTGCAAACAGGCCTTAGCTTTCCTCTGATTCCCCACTGCAACCCCTACAATTCCCAAGGCTGCTCTGGGTGGTCACTCAGAAATTCAAAGGACACTTTCTTTAAAACTGGAAGAAAATATGTAAAAATCACATTAGAAGCTAGAAAAGCAAACTAATTCTGCATGCATAGGTGTCGAGGTTTTTTAAACAAACAAACAAACAAACAAATAAACAAACAAACAAACAAACACCCCTTGGAAATCCTAATGGAAACCTTCTTCAAGGGAGGCTCTTCACAGATTCACATGTATAAGTTACCAGTTTAATGATGCATTACAACTTCATCCAAGAGTTTACACATGTTAACTATCAGTAATTTTGCTTCCTCAAGAAACTAAGGGTCAAACTAGATTAGATATCTAATGCATCATTAATGTGTGGATTTTTAAAAAGACAATGGCTGGGGTTTTGGGGGGCGTGTTAAAATATAATTATCAGGATTACAGTGGGGGTGCGGATTGTACTGGGATTCCTTCCAAAGGAGGAATGTGCCTCCTGATCTGAATAGAGGAAAAGATGGCTGCCTCCCCCTCCAAGCTCTGATCTTGATAATGGTTATTTCGAAGAGAGAAGGTATCTGTATCATAGTATCATAACATTGTTGAGTTAGAAAGGACTCAAGGGGTCATCCTAGCGATGCAGGAATTATTTTACTGATGGCACCCCAGAACAGCAAAAGGCTTTCGAGGCTGCAGGAGTTAGCCAAATCAATAGCTTCTCTGTACTGGGCCCCCTTTTCACTCTCCCAGCAGCCAGTACAACTCACTGTTTACTCTGCAAGCATTTCTGTAGAAGTTAGGCAAGGGCTTTCTCCTTCGTGGTTTGAAGTACTAATCATAAATGCTTGAGAAACCCTGGATCTGGTGAACAGACACTGTTTTGCAAGACACGGAAGCTGAATACCTGTTTGACATTTCACCAGTTCTCTCTCTCTCTCTCTCTCTCTCTCTCTCTCTCGTGTGTGTGTGTGTGTGTGTGTGTGATCAGTTCATTAGCCACTGATGTTGCAATCTGTGTCACAGCAACAGAGCCCAAAATGCTCGTTTATGCCCAGCAGGAAGGACTGAATGTGTGTTGGGCTTCCTTGTATTTCCCACAGCTGACGCAACGTCACAGGCCTGCCTGGCAAGATGTCTCCCGTTTGGGATCTGCTCCCAGTGCATTGCTCAAGACTGCTCAGGTGTTTACCTGGATGTTTACCAACACAGAAGAGGGGCTGGCCCCACATTCCTGTGCAGTTGAGCAGAGGTCATCATCAGCTCAGTGACTCCCCTGCTTCTCTTGCTTTGCTTAGAGAGAAGTCTCCCAAAGTCATCAGTCAAATCCTAGGAAATAGATCACAACAAGGTCAATGTTTGACATGTTGAAATAAATTCCAACATGGGCATGTAGCTCTTCAAATGCAGCAGACAACAAATGTCTGCAGGCCACCTTCTGGAAGTATTAGAGTGGGGGTCTCAGTATTGCTTAGCCTTGGGCAACATGGATCTTGCTCAGATGGTCACAAGGCGGGGTCCTGTGTCTGGGGCTCCAAGAGCCTTTTAATATGGGCATATTTATCATCCTCATCCTGCTACTCTTTTACCAATAAATGCCCAGAGTGATTCACACAGAATGGGGGGGGGGCTTTAAATACATCATATAACATATTAAAGAAAAGACTGTGCTCTCTCTGGGAAATTCAGTGGTTGTTCTTCTGTGCCACTGTGGCCAGTTCTTTTTCATGCAGGAATGGGGAATGTGTGGCCCTCCAGAGGGTGCTGGATCGCAGCCCCCATCACCCCTGACCACGGGTCAGGCTGGGGCCACAGCCTCCCTGGTGCTCTCTTAAGGCTTATCTACACTTCTCTTTGTCCCTCTATTTTCTCCCAGGATAACTTGAGGTTTAGCACTGAATCGGAGCAAACAGTAACTGGGTTTTCTGCTGATTGCTGTTTGTTACTATTTATCGTGAAAGAGCAGGTTTTTCTCTCAGTGTATGGAGAGAGGCTGCCTTTTACAGAGCAGGGTGGGTGGGAGGAGGGGGGTTTCTTGTGGGTAAAAAGGAGGAGTTAGAGGCCTTTTCCTCCTAGAAGGAATCCTTCTCTGACTGGTAGGTGCACTATTTATTGCTCATGCCAAAAACATGGACGACTCGTTTAGCAGTTCCCATTAATCACATCATGTTGAAACAACCCTGGCCTGTTCCCACATTCCATGCTCACGTCCAAAATCATGGCTAGGTGGGGGAGGAGAGCTTCAGAGCTGTATAGAAAAACAAACAAAAAAGCATCCCCAAACAGAGTCACATATATGCCTCCAGCTACAAAAGCCTTGATTCACAAGCATTTCTCTTCTTTTAATCATTCATAACCGTGTGCCCGATCAGGACTTTGTCTTGGATAAAACTAGAATTGCAAAGTGCTCAAGGCATTTGTGCTGAAGCATTGAAAACTCAGGAGGCCAATAAACTTGCACAGTTCATATATTAATTTATTCATAGGTGGATACATTTATTCAATAGGCATAATGTGCAATGGTCATTGTTAAAGTTAACAAAAGAAGGATGTTGACTTCAAGGCAATTTGCAGGTAAATATAAACTGGGGTCTTTTAGAGGTTTCCTGCTGAACTCTTTTAAAGTTGCTGATCTTTTAAAATAAGAATAAGAATCATCTGTTGCCTGAATGACCATGAGAAAGGGCAGGAGGGTAACCTTCTTGGCCCTGGCGCAACTCAAGAGGCACACAAAATCTGTGTTTGGGAAGTCACAGGTTTCATATCCCCTTGCAGGTGCCTATATCTCCTCCACATGGGGGGCTATGGAGTTGGGCTAGGTCAAGAGAGCCTTAATTTTTCTACTCCAATTTCTGCAAATCCTTCCAGCTTCCACCCCATCAAAGGTTCAGATGTGTCAGGTTTCTCCTCCTTCCCCCACCTCAACACTTTTCTTGTCTCAGATTTCTCCACTTCCCAGGATGGCCAGCCCAAGGCTTCAAATAGTACACCCTTGTAAACAAGCCCCCTTCCATGTGGACTAGGCGGTCCCTGCAATCAGGTGGGCAGAATGGAGCTGCCCCAGTGAGTTCCAGCCAGTATCTGCAGGGCAAGAGTTTTTCTCCCTGATAATATTGTTTTGGGCGGTGCTCCCATCCACTTGCCTTCCTCTGACCTGAACCGGCTTTCGGCTCTTAAAAAGGCAGGATGTCTTGGGTCTGCTCAGTTCCTGCTCTGCTGGGGTCAAAGGCTTTGCCAAGGAGGGAAGAGGTGTGCTGAAGGTTTGCCCAGGCTCAGGATGTCCAAAGCAAGTGCCCTGGGTGCAAGCGACGGTTGTCCAGCTGAAAGGAAAGACGGCCTGACTCTGCAAGCCGAGGGGACCGGCAACAGCAATGGAGGAGAGCAGGAGCCCCCCAGCAGAACTTCTGTGGTCATCTGCCAAGCGGTTGGGAGAAGTATCTTCACCTCCAGCATCTCACCAGCAGCAGAGAGAGTGAGCCTTATGCTGAAACAGGAGGAGGAGGAGGAGGTGGAGGAGAATGAAGGCGCAAATTGCCCAGTGCTATTTATACAGCTCTCTGAGCTCTTCAGTACCCCTGAAGGACTGGAATGGAGGCAAACCGCCAGGTAGGTGGCTGCTCACTCAAGGCTGAACTTTGTGGCAGAACACATGCTCTGCATGCAGAATGCCTCAGGTTCAGTCTGCAGGGCTTTCGGTTAAGTGGTTTTCCAGCAGGAATGGGAAAGACTTCAGCCTGCCTGAGTTCTTAGGGAGCTGCCAGATGTCAAAGTGTGCAATTTCTGGTCTAGATGGGCCAATGGCTTGGGGTAAGGAAGCTTCATACACTTGGATGCTTCAATCTGCCTGGCTGGGGGCACTTTGACCAGCCCATAGCCACCCCTGGGGAAGTGATTTTGGGGGGCAGTGGGGGGGGAATCTTCCTCCTCATGCTGCTCTTCTGGCAGCTGGAAGTAGGCCAGGGTCTCTCATCAAGTCATTTCTCCAGGTGAATAATTGGGTGGGGTTGTCCACCTTTCAAACGCCACAAATTCAACCTTGCCTGTTTCAAATATTAAAACCCCGAAATTAAAAGTCAGCCTCTTCGCTTGTGCCTAAAACAAGTTTGAGTAGAAGGCATCATTCACACTCAGGGCGTTAATCCTGGCTCCTTGGCAAATGCCAAGGTGAGATGAGGGATGGTTTGTGGCAGAAAACACAGAGAAAAGCTGAAATATTTGGCAGAGGCCACACCAGACACAATAATCTTGCAGGCAATGTTGCTTGCCATGTTCTCATCCTGAAGCATGGGCATGGCAGCAGTGCACTGTGTCGGGTAAAGCACAGTGGTTAACATCAGGTGAAATATCAGTTCATAAACAAATTAACTAGGCATGCCAGTGCCAACGGCACCATAGCTAATGCATCTACATCCCACCTTTTTTCTCAAAGGAGCTCAAGGTGGTGTACATGCTACTCTGCCTCCCTCATTTAACCCCCACAACAATCCTGTGAGGGAGGTTAGGCTGAAACTGACTCCAAGGTCATCCAGTGGTCGAGTGGGGCTTGAAGCTTTGCCTCCCAGGTCCTAGTCTGACACTCTAGCCACTGTGCCACACTGCCTCCCAGTGTAGCAAGGCTGTTTTAATATGTGTAAAGCGGTTTAAGCGAGCAAAAAAGTGTTGCAAATGTGCCAAGTTATTATTGTTGTCATTGAAAAGTTTGGCGTCACACACTTTCAGCAAGAAGTTTTACTGATGTTGCATGATAAAAAAACCCATTTTTAGGGGAGAACACGTAGCTGTGAATGGCTCCTTGAGTAGGGAACCATCACATCTTCTTTTTTGCTCTTCAAAAATATTTTGCAACCCTTTTGAAATGTCCAAGAATTTGACTTTGATGACAATACGTGTGCCATTTAAGAGTGTGTGAGTGAACATAGTGGTAGAAATGCATTGTTTACAACAATATCCTGGGATTTGTCATAGAATTCTTTCTACTCATGCTCATCATATAGCCATCACATTAAAATTCATGGGTAAATGTTGTTGAGGGGACACTGGAGAGAGATTTCAGAAATGGTCCACTCTTGACCACATTCCTTCCTCTTCTTTCTCACTGTTCATCTCAACTGGTAGTTGCAATCTGTACCTGTAGCCTTTGCCCCCTCACCTTTCTGCATGGAGCAATCACAGGCTCAGGTACAGAAGTAGATCTCTACCTTTTGAAGATTGCAAGTAGCAATCATCTGTGGGGGGAGGGGTGCTCCCCTATTTATTTTAGTCTTAGTGTGAAATTGCTAAAATTATGACCTTTTCTGGAAGGATGTCTTTTACATGATTAATTCCTTTACAGAATTCATTCGTGTAACTTGACTTGTAGTGTGTGGCTTGGCTTGCTTCTTTGAGTTACCCACCTGCATGTGTTGTGAGTTCTCCACCCGAGGTTCACTCATTGTCTCTGGGACTGTTTTTACTCTGAAAAATGGATAACTGTTTCCTATATGCTTAATTTCTCGACCGTGTTATGCATATATGTGTGTTGATATGTAGCTGTTGGCTTGGCTCACTTTCCTGAGACACCTGGTGTGAGACATATATATTATTTCAAACTTTCTGATTTTGTCACAGTTGTAGCCTGTACCATGTGATCTATGTGGACCCCATATAGAGACAGTAGAGGGTATTTAGCAGTATTTAGCCTATGCAATAACTGTTCACCTTAGATGGAGGTTTATGTGGGCATTCTGCAGTATAATAATAATAATAATAATAATAATAATAATAATAATAATAGGTTGACAACTGCATATGGGAGGGTGAAAACTGCACTCAGGGACCTCAGTGAGCTATACCTGCCTGCTTCTGCTAGTGAACTCAGCATCAGATAATATTGCAGTGAATGAGCATATGGGGCAGGATCACAGCAGCAAGTCCCTTTCTAAATGCCCTCCCCCAAGTACCTCTACATTCTCTACACAAAGACAAGCCTTTAGCCTTGGAATAAATGTTGAGGATGGGTGGTATAAAAATGTCCTAAATAAACAGACAGTGCATAGGGTTGTATGCACACAGGACAGCCTTTCTCAACCTAGCTAGGGTCCCACTAGTTGTTGTAATCCAGCAACATCTGAGGACCCAAGGCTGAGAAAGGCTGAGGACACAGGGGCTGTGCTGTCCTAGTGAATTGCATGCAAGTCAGGGAGTGCATGGCCACCTTAAGCTGTTTGACAGCCGGGCAGCTTGGTTGCCCTTTGAACCCCTGATTTATCATGTGGTGCCCTGAGAGATCAGTTCATCATGTCACTCTGACCTATTTCTGGAGAACAACTTTGCTTCCTTATAAGAGCTGTCAGCACTCAGCCATTCATGGCCTCATGCATTTGTGCTGAGGTTGTATACCAACAACAGGGTTTTATTTTTATTTTATTTTTTGCAATATACACATCTGCATGCACAAATGCAATACTGTACAACATTTTGCTGATGGTGAAAAAGGCTAAAAGAGATTGGACTCAGCAACAGGCATACGTCCCAGGCTGGAGGAAAAGCTTTTATCACCTGACCCACTTCCAAAAGTGTGAAGTGGCCTCTGGGAGCAATATGAGCATTTTGGGAGGTTTGTGTGGCCTGGTTCATTTGGGCAGGATAACTGTGCCCAACATGGATCCAAGACAGCCACTTCCTCCTGTGTTGCCTAGGCCACCAGAGAATGCAAGCCGCTAGCTTTGCACAATATTCCTTCCTTACTGGCCAATGTCCTAGGCGAGCACCCTTTGGATACTCCTTTTGGGTGGTCAAATAGAAACAGTGAAATGGCAAGGAAATCGTTAAATGAAATAGAATTAGGTTTGATAAGGTTTCACATTTCTACAAATATCTGTGTCTACTCAAATTAGAGAGTCAACTTCATGAATTTTTGGTATATTATTATTATTATTATTATTATTATTATTACCATATATACTTCATCTGTAGATCCCAGGGCAGTTCGCAACACAAAAACAGACTGTTTCATGCCCGCCCTACTCTGCAAACATCCACTGATGTTGCATTGGACAACATGGTTTCTAAGTTGATACAGATACAGGTGCTTGGCGAAAAGGCATTATGTAAGCATTTGTGGAGCCCTTGAAAATTAAAAAAGAGACCAGTTTGCCAAAAATAGTTTTGGCTGCCCTGTTATTCCCTGTTTGTAGGGAGCGCAGCCAAGATAAATCCTAAGTGATGAGTTGATAAGACTGTAGAAGGAATTGGCTTCAGTCCTAAGCTGGCTTCTGTGAGTTCCACTCACAGGATGCTCCTGCCAGCAGATGTGTGTGGAGAGAAGGGTGGCTTTTAGCAGTTCGTCCTTCCCTGTAGTCCTCTGTGGTGCCTCTCATACTGTTTTCAGCCACAGAGAGCTGTGGGGGGAGGGGAAATCAGTGAAAATTGCTGCCCGCCCCATGCAACTTCTGCCAGCAGGGTGACATGCAGTCATGCACTCTACCTGCCTCTTACCTGGAGTCTGGCTCCTGCTGAGGCCTAATAAGGAGGCCAGTAGCTGATGCACTGCAAGGTTCTCTGCAGATCAGGGTTGGATTCCCTTACATGCATATCAGCAACAAATGACCATGAGAATGAGGCATCTAATCATAAGCCTGCATTTTTATCAAAGCTTATATTTTTGATTAAGACCTGTATATTAAGATGAGCTTAAAGATTTTCAAATGTTTCATGCCAGGCAGAAGACCAGCTGCCTAAGAACCTTGGCAATGTTTATTCTCCTGGACAAGGGGGCCCCCTGATTTATAGCAGAAAACAATTCTCAAAGTCGTAAAAAGGGAATTACAGGCTGAGAGCGAGGACACTGACCTTGCATGTTGCAAAGTACAATTAAGCTGTAAGAGTGGTTAAATTAAGAGTTGGTAAATAGTAAAATAAAACCATGTGCCTCCCATTAAACTTGAGCCATATTTTCCTAAGGTTAAAAGGCCAAGAGCATCTGGCTGGCAGAAAGGAAGAGAGTATTTTGGGAAGTCTTTTTCTAAAGTTGTTTCTTTCTTAAACTGAGATCCTTTTAAGATTTCTTTTCCTTTTAAAAGGTTATTTATGTTATGTATTAAATATATTGGCTTAAATGTAATTATGCAAAGGAATTAGAAGCTAAGAAATGTTAAATCCTTATGCTAGATTCTTATTTCATATAGTTGGAAGAGACCACAGGGGCCATCAGCCCAGCCCCCCCTGCCAAGCAGGAAACATCATTAGAGCACACATATGGTTGTCAGGCCTTTGTTTAAAGACCTCCAAAAGAAGGAGATCTTTCAATGTTGATGTGAACTCAAGATCCTTGACATCTGTTTAAGATAAAAATTTAAGATTAACCATTTGTTTTGGAGGGCAATAGGGCAAGGAGGGCAAGAGGTGAGCTGGTAATTAAGGTTCCTTGTTGAGACACATGTAAGATATATTACTACTTATTTGTCATTTATAGATAGAAGAATATATAGCTTTTTGTTTCCCATAAAAGGGCAAAAGGAAATGGGTGTATCTTTTGTGATTGGTTCTAGCAAACAGCCAGTAGGAATTTCAACCAGGCTGATTGGACAGAGGCAGCCACAGGAGGAGCAAGGGGGCTGGGTTAAGGAAATATAAGTGCTGGCCAGAATGGCGGGAGGCCAGGCCAGAGCTTGGTAACCATATACCACTGTGCCTCTCATTTATTTGTCTGACAAATAAATTATTATTTTAATTTCTCTATTGCTGCGTTGAATATTTCATTCCAGCTAAGCGTTAACCACAAGCAGGGTGCTACAAGAAGAGTAAAAACCTGCTGAGGGAACAATGCTCCTGCGATTTTCCCATGACAGGCGAAGAGCCAATTTGGACATTCACATGTGGGCTGGCAGTGTGCGTGATTCATTCTATTTGTTTGTTTGTTTATGTATTTATCAGGACCATGGAGGGTGGAAGAGTGTTTTCTTTAACCTTTTGCTCCTGCACTGTAATCCTGGCAGTGGCATCTTTCCTCACGGCAGAGACAAGGTGATATTTGTCAGGACCACAACCTGGGGGGAATAAGTTTCGGTTTTGATTTTTTTAAAAACCAAACTCCTCATGTCTTCATCCTGACTAGTTTTAATTATCATAGACAGGTCATTTCTTATGTTTTCCTCCTTAAGAGCAAGAGCCAAAATGTTGTCACTTGAAAATTAAATAAGACATTCTGGTGAAGCCATGTGGTCATGGCTTAGGAAATAGAAATTTTGCATGCACAAGGATCTCAGATGTGGCCTTCACTTTTTTCCAATTCAGGTGGATAAAGTTTGAAGAGAAAGTGGAAGATGGAGGAGAACGCTGGAGCAAGCCTCACGTGACAACTCTCTCCCTTCACAGCCTGTTTGAGCTACGGACATGTATAAAGAGAGGAGCTGTCCTGCTGGATTTGGAAGCTCGCAATTTTAAGCAAATACTTGGTATGTGGGAAATGTGCATAGATCCCTGCTTGTTCAGAGAAACCCACCCCTCATTAGTCAAGTATGAGTGGGGTTGCAACTCCTTTAGTGTTATTATTGCCAACTCTGGCTTGTTAATTGGTCACTGTAACTTATTTTGCTTTTAGGTAAACATCACTGTCTGTTCTTTCTGCATTTCACTTCACAGTGGCCTACATTCTGTTCCCTACCTCGACCCTCCAGAAGGGGGAATTTCAGCAACTTATAAAGGGGACCACCCTAACTGATGGATTCCCTGATTATCAGAAGAATCAATAATGGGTGGTCTGTACGGAAATCCTTCTGGACAGATTCATTTCCATGTCATTGGGAAAACTGCTCTTTATTTGCATGGTGGTGATTTATATTAAAGGTTCTTTAGCTTTGCTAGTAAGGCAGTTTAATTTTTTTTAAAAATATATAAAAAGGTTTCTTCAGTAGATGCCAAAGATTATAAATGTTTACAGCAAAGGGGAGGGGGGAGCCCTTATTTTGAGAGGACTCACTTTGTGTTTATTTTGTGTTCAAGAAAAGGTGATTGAAAACCAAATAGAGAGCCATGCCCTCAGGCCAGAGCTCTCAAAGAAACTCATGTATGTCTTGCTCCTCAAGCCTCAGCACCACATCACCAAATCTCAGCTGAGGATGCTGGTGGAGATGGGTGTGGCCTCCTGCTCTGGTAAGTAGACCTTGCACTGTCCCTCTGGGTCCCATCCCTTGCTCTTTAACTCCAGGCTACAGCAAACAGGCAACCAGTGTGTAGAACACTGTTCAGGTGGTGGCATCAGAAATCCACTTACCTATAAGCTAAAGATTGCCTCCTTTTATTCAACTCAGTGTGACTTGTTTATGATTAGGAGTACATTTAAACACTAATCTCAGGAGGAATGACTGCATAACTGGATTCAGATGGGCTGGTGGAACCATGGTAGGTCTATCTTAAGGTATCAGGTGGAGAGTGATGCTTTAATCTTCACACCTCTTTAGAAGTTATACATAATTTACTCCTTTTAAAGCAGTAGGGAAGGGAACCTGGCAGCTTCCAGATGTTGTAGGGCTACAGATCTCACCATCCCTGGCCACTGAGCTGGGCTGGCTGAGACCAATGGGAGTTGAAATCCAGTGTCATCTGCAGGAGCACAGGATATCCATCCTAGTTATCAAGGCAACGCCTTTTGAAGGGGCAGTAACTCACTAATATGCTCCTGTGTGTAGTCTTTTGATGGAATTGTGTTTAGAAGTGTCATAGGGCTTTCTCTATTTTTGCTTTGGTTTTTAATTTCTGTTGCAGACAAAGCTAACAGCTGCTCAGATCTGGTGGGTGAAGTCTCAGAGGTGCCCCTAAAGGAACAGGTAAGTAATGTGTGGTGCATGTAGGGAAAGAGGGAAGGTTGCAAAATGCTTCAAAGGCCTCTTTACAAGGGCTCTCAGGTGTTGTCCTGGTGGGAAAACATCTTTACACAGGACCCCTTTTTAAATTCTGTCCAACCAGCTCCTCATAGCTTTGAAAGACCATACCTGCTTCTAGCTCTCAGCTAGAGAGAGTGGGTGGGATTTCATTCCGGGAGGGATGCCCTTTACTTTAAGGAACATGCAAGAAGCAAGTATCCTTTGGTTAGAGTTAGGGACAGGAGATGTCCTTGGACTCCAACTCCCACCAGCCCCAACTTCCATGATCAGTGATCAAGGATGGGGGCAGCTGTGAGCTGTAATTCAGTAGCATTCAGAGGACCAGTAACACCTGATTTCCCCATCCCTGGAACCAGGGCTTTTTCCCTGGCGGAACATGCCGGAACACAGCGCCTTGCTCCCCTTTAATGAGTGAAGGCATGTGGGGACACAATCTGAACCATCCTATAAGATAGTGTAGCCCGACATCTTGTCACGTGATTTTAGTTTCAAGATGGCGTCAATGTTGGCGTCTGAGTTGGCAACTGAGGTGAGTTCTGGCACATTTTTTTCTACAAAAAGGCATTGCCTGGAACAGAAGGAGCATTCTTCCAGTCTGTCAGTATTTTGCAGAAGGAATTCAGGGGCAAAGCAGAACTTCAGGTTTGCACAGTCTTCCTAGCACAATCCAGCCAACATTGCCATTGCCAGTGACCCATCCTGGGACTGCAAGGGGAAAGTCAACCTCTTTGCAGTGCCCTCATTTGCCAGGGGAGGGCAGTCTTGCACTTGCTGAGGCCCTTCCTAACCATGGCAGAGAGCCACTTATGCCAGGCTGCTTTAGCACTGATTTCGCTGGTTTTTGTCAGGTGAATAAAATGTGTGTTTTAAAGAAATGTTTGTTTTTTTGTTTGTGTGGAATTTGGCCTAGTTGTGAAATGCATGGGTACCCAGTAGCCCCTGCCTGGTGAGTGAAGATATACATCACTAGAATGACCTCTGATTTGGGATATCTTCCTGGCAGTGTTTAGAATGGTTGGCTGTACCACTGAGACTGAGAAACTTCCAAGGTGATGCTTTTATTTTGGATCAAGGAATGTGCAGCAGTCACCAGCAGCTTCCCTAGTTTGGGCACTCCACAAAAAGAGAGTTAATGGTTGTTGAGGTCTCCCTCTCTCCTCTGTATGGTCCGCAACATATGTTCTGTCACCTTACCGTTGTTTTCTGAGCTATGGATCACCAACCCTGGATTTCTCTCTCACTACAGCTTAATAATCACTTTAAGAAGAAGATTCCAGCTGGGACTGAAGTGGCCAACATTCTTGTAGGAGAAGCCAGCTTCCTGGAGAAACCTTTTGTTGCTTTTGTGCGTCTGCAGGAACCAGTGCTTCTTGGGGGCTTAGCAGAAGTTGCTTTCCCTAGCAGGTAAGAAGCAAACAGGGAGCGGGGCAGGACAGCAAAGTTTCCTCCATAGATGCTAGAGTGAAAGGGGTGTCCTGCAGTTCTTGGCATAGGAAATTATTGCAGTTGTCTGTGTTCTGATACACAACTAGATGGGTGTAGTTGTGGATTGCCATAGGTCCTCTTTTTCCAGGACACATCCCCTTTTATTGGTAGAGTCATCATAACAATCCATAGTTAAAAGTCAGCAAAGTCTTTTTTCTCTCTTCAAAATATGGCAACCCTACACTTGGGTAGCTAGCTGGGTGCTACCTCCTGAAGTGGGCACGAGATTATCAGGTGTCATCAGCCAGCTGACCTATGCCTGGATAGCCGTGTTTCAATGCACTGTTGCCCCATGGCACGGCAACACCTGAGGGGCTGAGGTGGTGGGAAACCATTTAAATTGGTTAACTGGCTTCAACAAGGCCACACTTCAGGTCATTCTGAAATATTCTCAATCTATTCAATGCTAAGGCTGTGAACAGCAGTCAATCCTGACCAGATCCCATATTTGCCAGGACTGTGGAGAGTAAGCTCAGTGGCAAGCCATTGCTGTGGTGTTTCTTTCTCCCCATTCTTTCGAGAAATAATTTGTTCCATTTCAGTGGCCACCATCTTGCTCCTTCCAGTTACGCTCACAGCATGATGGCAGCCAGTCCCACACAACTTAGGGCAGGGATAGCCAATATAGTGCCTCCATGTGCTGTTGGACTACAACTTCTATCAACCTCAAACAGAGGCCATGCTAGCTGAGACTGATAGTCCAGTATACTTGGAAAGCTATCTCTGGTTTAGGGCATTCTCAGTTAGGCAGGATTCTATCTTTTTCTGTCGGTCCTTGGCCAAACCCTGAGCCGGACTACACGTGGGGGTGTGGGCAAACCAAGATCCATAGGGCTAGAGGCAAGTTAAGGCAGGCTGGTTCCCGAGTGGGCTGGTAAGTATGAAGAGAACCAGAGATGGAAGAAGCATTGACAGGTGGCCTGGTGGCCAGCTTTCAGGTCAAGCAAATAGAGGAAAGAGTTGTCCAGACTGAGGACCCCAGCCTAGAGCATCAGTCCTACAGAGACAAGCCTAACTGGTTCCTCAGGTCACCTGTTCCAGATGGGCTAATGAGTCACTGTTTTCTCACTCTGACTGCTGTATCAAACGTGTTGCAGCACAGTAGAAGATAAGCCTGAGAGCTTGCTTAGTAGTGTGAGGAATAAAGCACCTGAGCCCCTTCACCTCAGCAATTTGTGCTGAGTTTAGGATTGAGGCCTCAGTGAGCTGCTTGCTTTGAAAGGAGGGAAATGGGCTCATCTTTGACCCCACTCTTGACATTGCTGTGACTCTCTCTAGGTTCCTCTTTATCCTCCTGGGCCCCAGAGCCAAAGTGAAGGCCTACCATGAAATCGGCAGGGCTGTGGCTACTCTCCTGACAGATGAGGTGAGGTTGGGTTCTGGCTGGGAGGTGCAAAGATCTGCTGCCGCTGCCATAAACTGCACACTGCAGTTCTGGCATAGCATGATGGTGCTAAAGGCTGAAGAAGTCAATGGGTGATTAGCACCCCTAAAGTCAATCTTCTAATCGCCCAGGGAGGAACAGGTTTTGGATTGCTAGGTAAGGTTGCCACCAGTTCAAACTTTTTAATGGGCTGTCAATATTTTTCAGAACCCTATCATAATTATCATGAAATGTATTATGAACATAGTTTGTCCATATTCTTTGTGAAAGTACTATTGTATGACTGAGCAAACCTCATATAGCCCTGCCTTCTGTTTCAAACTGATGTGTCCTGGAGGGGGCGGCTGGTTTCTGGAGGTAGCAAAGAGCAATAGCAAATCTGCTCTAAACTAATAAAAAGAACTCCCCAGAGCATTTTTAATGTAGGAAATATAATGCATATAATATAGGAAAACTTCAAATTGTTACGTAGGCTAGAAAGGAGCTGCATTATGCATTAGTGACTTATTTTCCAGCTGCAAATTTAATGATTAAAACATGTAACTTTATAGTTGTGATGATACTTTGGCCCCAGTAAGCCCCTTAATGCTCTATCATTGACACAGCAAATGGCTGAATTGTCCACAATTTCCTCCGCTTAAGGGTGAACAGCTTTCTTGATATTTTAGATTGTGCAAGGTCATAAGTCTGTTTTGCTGCATGCAGGCAACCAAAACCACAAGCCCTTGCGCTTTCCCGGAATGCGTTCCCGTGATTTGTCTTTCCTGTAAGCAGGCAGAGCTGGGACTAATACCATTCCTTTCCAGCTTTTCCAGAGGGTTGCCCGGAAAGCAAGAGACGCAGAAGATCTCACTGCAGGAATTGATGAGTTTCTGGATGAACTGACTGTCCTACCCCCGGGCAAATGGGACCCAACCACTCGAATTGCCCCCCCAAAATGCTTGCCCTCACCACAGAAGAGGTATGTGCAGAGAGGAGCTGGGAACAGGAAAGAAAGTTGCTGATTCTTAGATCTCTTTAGCTAAATTTTTAATATTGTAATAATATTGATTATATTTGTGTACACTGCTCTGGAATCTATGTTTTGGATGAAATGTTCAAAATAATTTTAAAAACATGATAAAAAATTAAGGGGGTGGCAAATTACCTCGCAGTGTTTCAAGCCACTAATGTGAACATCCTCTATATCTCATTGCTGGGAAATTCTGGTCCTTGCCAGCCTCTCTGGCCCAAGGCATGCAAATGTTGCAGGCGCAGGTGCCTGTTCCACTCCATTTGTGACACTGTCAGGCAACTCAATCCCTGTTCCTCCAGCCATCAGGTCTTGTGTGTGTTCTGTTCTTATTTTCTTCTTTGCTAGAGGGCATCCTGGCTGCCTGTTCTGCCACACAGTTCCATTGTTTCCTGAAACCAAACTACTCCAAAGCTGTATGCCAGTCATAGGCAAACTTGACCCTCCAGATGTTTTGAGACTACAGTTCCCATCATCCCTGACCACTAGTCCTGTTAGCTAGGGATGATGGGAGTTGTAGCCCCAAAACACCTGGAGGGCTGAGTTTGCCTATGCCTGCTGTATGCGCTACCTTTATGGTTTGTTTGTTTGTTTGTTTGTTTGTTTTTTAAAAAAAGAGGTGGGATGGGGGCAAGGCACGAACCTGCAGTAATGCTGCTGCCGTCACTGCTAACATGTGGGCTGCATCAATGATTCCTGCATTGCAGGGGATGGGCTAGATTTACCCTTGGCCTGCCTTCCAACTCTACAGTTCTATGATCAGATATGACGCTGCCCATTATTTCTCTGGGTATTGTGCCATGAGGCATATGGAGGGTGTATCATTGCATCTTCCGTACAAGCTACTGGAGCCTGTCAGTGGCAGATAGGAATAGAGAGGAGAGCGGAGGATCGATGGCCCCCATCAGAATGCTGCTGCTTTGCAAACCAGAATGCCTCTATCCTGAAAAGTGCCCCTTGCATTCTTAGGATCGCCTTGCACTTCCGCGAGTGGAATCCTCACGCGAGTGGGCACTTGTCTGCCGCGGACGAGCGCCATGCCCATGGGCATCAGCACGTCAGTGAAGAGCTGAAGAGGACCGGAAGGTAAAACTCAGGGCAGGGAGGGGGACGGTAGGCAGGGGCTTCCTGCCAGGCCTCTGGAGTGGGGAGGCTCACAGGTAATGCCAGCTGCGCATCATTGCAGCACTGGCCTGGAGTGGGAGATGGGGAAAGGGGCAGCACATGCAGCAAATTAAAAACCCCGGATTAAGGAAGTCTCTCCTTTTCTCCCTCCTGCAGACTATTTGGAGGGTTACTGAAGGATATCCAGAGAAAAGCTCGCTGGTACTGCAGTGATTTCTATGATGCCCTCAACATCCAGTGCCTTTCAGCCATCCTGTACATCTACCTGGCCACAGTCACCAATGCCATCACCTTTGGAGGGATGCTGGGAGATGCGACAGACAACATGCAGGTCTGAGCAAGAGTCCTGCTCGCAATGCCCACATGCGCTCTGTGGTTCTCAACACCTCTGCTCCACCACCTCATGTTGCCACAGTAACCTGCACAGGCACGGGGGGGGGGGGAGGGGGAGGAGGAGAAGGGAATGCAGCTCTGGCACTCCTTGGTTGCTGCACAGCAGCGGGGGATCTCATGCCCACCAGCCCAACTGCAGCCGTTGGACGGGGGTTGGCCATTTAACCAACCAGAGCCATGTGCTTCTTCCTGTGGTTCAGGGCGTGCTGGAGAGTTTCCTGGGAACTGCTTTTGCTGGAGCCTTTTTCTGCCTGTTTGCTGGCCAGCCTCTCACCATCCTCAGTAGCACTGGGCCTGTCCTGGTCTTTGAGCGGCTTCTTTTCTCCTTCAGCAAGTAAGTAAGGCGCCTCATGTCGGCAAGTGTTCGTGCTGGGAGCAAGCCATGGGAGCTGTCCTTGCTTATGCCCCTGAGTGACAGGGTTATTCAAGAGAGGTTGAATATATTCAAGAGAGAGGAGGGAGAGAAAGGAATAGAGAAAGAAAAATTAAAAATTAAAGAAAAGAGGTTAAATAAAGGATAGAAAAATAAGATTAAGAAAATAAAGAATTTCTGATTATTCATCTGTCCACTATATAAAAACAATATTCACTTTGTCCAATCCAATATTACATCCCATAAAGCCACTTTCTATAAACAAACAGTATCTTCAGTTCTCAAATCCAGATATCATTACTTCATTTTCTTTTCATGCAAAAAGTCTACGAGAAGTTTCCGATCTTTAACAAATATTAACGATGACTTTCCTCTGAAAGCATGTCATTTTTGCCATCCCAGCCAAGTCAGTCAGTTTTAACAGCTGTTTTTCCATTGTTGGTGGATCCTTCCTTATTTGTACATAAAACTGTTTTGCAGCCATAATTGTATTGTAACAAAGTTCCATAGCAGGATGTTCACTGTTATTGGGAAATGTGTCAAAGCATTTACAGAGCACAGTTCAGTATGTCAAGCCCAGTAAGAAAGTCAACCTCCTTAATTTCCCAACATAAAAAGGATCATGCAATAGGCTTCAGCTATTGATCAAGTGCAAGCAGGCCATCACTGGATGAAAGCAAAAGGCTTGTCTCCTGGTGCAAAGTGTCTTGACCAAGCATTGCTGCTCAGCTGCCTTCAGCTCAGCCTGACAGCTGAAGAGGCTGGTGTCTCTGGTGAGAAGAGGGAGGCATTCTACCTCCTCCCCCCCCCATCCCAGTGCATGGATTCCATGGCTCATAATTTGATAATTTCAGTTATTAACTGAGTGGTGTGCATGTGAGAAATAGGTGGCCTCAGACTACCATCTCTTTCTACCTTTTTGTAAGTGAGGGGAGCCGACCTGCAAGCTGGCAAGAGAAAGTGCTGAAATGTCAGTCTCCCAATAGTGGAAGACTGGCTGCAGATGTAACTCCTTAGCTGCTATGTGCCTCCCTTGTTGAGACTCCAGGGCAAGAAGGTTAGAGTAGGATGTGGCGTCTTGTGGTTAACTGGCTGCTCTCTTGCAAGTGAAGCAGCCCATTCAGGAATATTCTTTTGGCCCTTCCTTCCTTCCAGAGACTACAGCTTGGATTACTTAGAATTCCGCCTCTGGATCGGCCTCTGGGTGGCCTTCTTTGGCCTCATACTGGTGGCTACCGAAGCCAGTTACTTGGTGCAGTATTTCACACGCTTCACCGAAGAAGGCTTCTGTGCCCTCATCAGCTTCATTTTCATCTACGATGCAGTTAAGAAGATGCTGTCTCTGGTGGAACACTACCCAGTCAACTGGGACTACAAGATCAGTGATGTCACCTTGTACAGCTGCACCTGCCGGGTGCCAGAGAGAGGTGAGATGAGAAGCCCATGCTTGTTGCAATGGGTGGGCTGGGATGGCTGGAAACCCTGCAGGGAAGATGTTGTCTGCCTGTATCTCTAGTCCGATTGGTCCATGATGGGTCACATCTGAGGAACTTTTCAGCTTAGGGTTTTTTCTGCCCCTCCCCCATCTTCAGGCAACAGTGGACTTGTACAATGGTCCAAAATATGAACCAATGTTTTACATCATCATTTTATTTATTTATATCTGCCTTTTTCCCTGAAAGCGACTCAAGGCAGTTTACAGCTAAAAATAAGCTCCAGATAAGATTGGAATAGACCCCAGCCTAAAACCCTGGAGTGTCAGTGTAGACGCTACTGAACAAGATGAATCAATGATCTGATTCCATGTATGGCAGCTCCCTGTGTTGCCCTCCTATGGTAAAATATAAAAGGGCAACCTGGCTTGTGTTATGTAATCCTATACCTGTGGCTACAGGGCAGTAAAGGTAAAGGGACCCCTGACCATTAGGTCCAGTCGTGGCCGACTCTAGGGTTGTGGCGCTCATCTCGCTTTATTGGCCGAGGGAGCCGGCGTACAGCTTCCAGGTCATGTGGCCAGCATGACTAAGCCACTTCTGGCGAATCAGAGCAGCGCACGGAAATGCCGTTTACCTTCCCACCAGAGCGTTACCTATTTATCTACTTGTGCTTTGTGCTTTCGAACTGCTAGGTTGGCAGGAGGAGGGACCAAGCAACAGGAGCTCACCCATCAAATAAGAGCAGCTTAAAACATAGGAAAAGCAATAATTAAAATAAAAACCAATTAAACATTGATAAAATTAAAACTATGTATACATAAAAATATATTAAAACCATACAGGTAATTACAATAAAAACAGCAGAGCACCAGACCTTCAGTTCCCCAAAGCCTGTTGGAATAAGTCTTCACTTGCCAGCAGAAGGAATGCCAGGAGGGAGCCGGTCTAGCTTCTCTAGAGAAGGCCCTCACCTGCACCCCCCCACATGTGCCTGGGAGGGTGGCAGGGACCAAGAGAAGGGCATGCCCTGAAGATCTCAAAACCTGGGCAGGTTGCATGAGGAAATATAGTCTTTCAAACAGCTTGGACCTAACCATTGTTTCTTTCAGACAACTCTTCTCTTCTGAACAAGACACTGTTCCCTACCTTCAGCAGTTTGGGAGAGGTAAGAAATTAAATCGTTTTCAGTGATTAGGATGTGAATGAAAGGAAACCAAGGTCCAAAGAGCCTACAGTATGTTGTGACTAATGCAACCGACCAAAGGAGCAGCAAGAACTCCATGTCCCTTGGAGACCTTGAACTATTTCCTGGTCTCATAGCTGGGATAGGTGGAATGGCCAAGGAGTCATCATGCAGTAGCCATCCTGCTCCATCTCCACTGCCAAGATACAGCATCACCCTTATGGGGATTTAATGTCGTTCTTTTGAAAACATCACAGCCTCACAAATGCTAGACCATTCTGCAGTCCTTCTGGAGTCATCCCGTAACTCCCACCCCCCAAAAAATCCCAAATAGATGCTTCTGCCCATTTTATTAGTTAATGGTGAAGTGGCCCAGAGGGCAAGTTGCCATCATGGGATGAGCTGCAGCTGCCAGTGACTGTAGCCTTGAGATGTGCAGCCAAGACACTCTTTCCCTTACTTAACCCACCTACTGAGGGCGTCCTTTCAGCATCTGGGGAGATGCACAGCATCTCTGTATGTTCCATGTGCTCCTCATTCAGATGTGGCCTAGGAGGAGAGGGCAAAGGTGGACTTCTCTGCCACCCACCTATTCTACAAGCCCAGGGCACTTCCATGTTGGTGATGGGACGCCACACCTGAGGCAAAGGAGATCCTATGGCACACACTGCTCTGTCCTTTGAGGGAGGGGAAGAGCCTCAGGGCTCAAGGGAAGCAGGCAGAGGGCTGCCACTGCCACTCTGAATCCCAGTGACCTCTACTTGAGGCAGCTGTTGGTTTGGCCAGCCCTGTCCCTGCTCCGAATCTTTGCCTACAGGGTGGCTGGGGACTAGGGAGAGGGAAGAAAGGCAGAAAGGGATGCTGTGTATACAGAGAGACGTCTTCATGATGCTTGAAACTGGGATCAATTCCGCAAAACATCCATCCTAGGCAACAGCACATCTTTCCGCCTTGCTCAGGGATGGGATCCATTTCTTTAAGTCAGGCAGTGTATACTTGCTCTTCCGTAAGATTGCTGCTTTCTTCCCCACAACAGTCGGAGTTTGGGAACTGGTCCCTGCTGACCAAGCAAGAGTGTGTGCAACTCGGAGGCCACCTAGTGGGCAACAGCTGCAACTTCGTGCCTGACATCACTTTCATGTCTTACATTCTGTTCCTGGGAACATTTCTCTGCTCTATGGCCTTAAAGAACTTCAAGTCCAGCCGCTATTTCCCGGCAGCTGTGAGTACCTCCCCTCTCTCATCCATTCCCTGGATAAAGGGGTGGGCGGGCGGTTTCAATATGTGTGATTACTACTACACCCTCCAAGTTCTTTCATGTGCCTGGTTTCTTCTAGACCAGGAAATCTCCTTACTTCCTTCAGTTGGTGCTTCCTGGTGGGTCCCAGAAGATATTGCCCAGCGCTTAGTGAGAAATGAATGCCTCCATCCCTGGCCACTGTGGCGTTGAGGGGAGGCAGGAGGCCATTCCATCAGGATTCCCTGCAGAACTACTCAGCTCTACGCTTTCTGTATCTGCAGGCAGATTCTGAACATAGCAGACACCGAAGCCAACTGAATACTCAATAAGCAAAATGCTCAGCTCTACAATGCTGGACTGTAGAACAGTTAGCTAGAGCATGGTGCTGACAATTCCAGGGTGGCAGGTTCGATACCCGTATGGAACAGCTGCGTGTTCCTGCATTCCAGGGGGGTGGATCAGATGATCCCCAGGGTCCCTTCCAATGCTACAGTTCAGTGTAAAGTCTGTTCTTTGCTCCCCTGTCCTCCCACCAGCCATCACTTAACTTTTCTTTTTGATGTGCTTGTCCTAGTGGTCCATGGTCCAGAGTGAGGCTTGTTGGTCGCATTAGATACTTTAGGGGAGGCAATGAGGGGGTTTTTTCCTCCCTTGACGAAGGGCAGCCCACTGTAAGGATTCCTGCTCTCTAATGAGCGTGGGTTGTGTCCCTTGGCAGCTTGTCCATTTTATTGCTCTTCTTTTTTTCTTTACAGTTATTGGGGACCGGGGGGGGGGGGGGGAGTTGCACAATAAGTGCACAGGCATTACTTGTTTTTAGCATTTATTTTATATTTCATTCTACGATTTGCATCCTTCATAATAACACACAAAAAAGAAACTAAAGAAAAGAACAGGCCATTGCTGAGAGGATGCAGACCTCTCTCCTCAAAGTAGAGCATGTTTGCTAGATTGCTGCTGCCATCCTCTTCCCTCTCTCACCTGCATGTTCTTTGCTTAGTTCCATCTCTCTCTCTCTCTCTCTCTCTCTCTCTCTCTCTCTCTCTCTCTCTCACACACACACACACACACACACACACACACACACACACCTCTCTCTTCCAGAGTCCACCATCCTCTCACACAAACATCTACAGTTATAAAGGAAGTATAATTTCACATCTTGGTTTATAGAAAGGAACACACACTTTTTATCGGATCCTTCTTTATAAGGTGTTTCACTCCTGACTTTTCTGAATTTTATTAAAGTCCCGGGCTTCTTTGGAATGGGAACACTAACCTTAACTCTGCATACTTGCGAGTGTAAATCTTGCTCTGCAAATCTCATGGCAATTATTTTGTTTGGTTTTTAGCTGAGGAGGCTGGTGGGCGACTTCTCCATCATCCTGGCTATCCTCATATTCTGTGGAATCGATGCTGCCCTTGGATTGGAGACCCCGAAGCTCATTGTGCCCAACAAATTCAAGGTGGGCCTGGCTTGGAGCATGCCAAAGAGTTGCTCTGCTAGGGGGCAGAATAAGTGCAAATGTTGTGTCTGGGGCCATACGTTTCTGTGGCATTTTAAAGGTGTGAGAGGATTACATAAGAAAGAAGTTAAAGTAAAGAATTTCTCAGCATGTAGCACATCTGATCACATTTCCCTAGATGGCAGACTGGTAGGGCAGTTCTGCAAAACAAACTCCTTAGGGAGCATCACAGTTCAACATATCTTCTTGAAATGTTTTGGACCTTTCATATACCATCCCCATCTCAGAGAGTTGAGAGATTCCAGGGGTTCAGCAGTTGCCCAGAGCTCTGTTTCCTTAGAATGAAGGTCAGCAGAGACTGTGATGTCTTTGGGGTGTATGGTATTATTTACACATATATACAACCTGAGAATAAGATGGAGGAGCTCACAGCATCAACATCCTTGAAGGTCTTGCTTCTTCATCTGCCACAGCTTTGGCTCCAGCACAGAGCAAGCGTGTGTCGGGTTCCAGCTTCCAGCCTCCTCTGACCCAGCTCACTGGCTTTTGTTCTCCCTACCAGTTAGGTGAGGGAGGAGGGAAAGGACCACCCATTTGTTTTATGGCACAAAGTAACACTAGTTGTGGTGCTTAAGTAGCTAGCCAAAGTCACTGCCTTAATAAAGGAACAGATTTGGCAAGCTTGCTCTGATACATTCTACCCCCACAGATATAGGACCCCAAGTTGTGGGAAGGGACTCAAGGCATCATCCAGACTGATGTCCCTGCCACCCAGCCCCCACAACCCTGAAGGCTGGGTGATAATCCAAGATGGGGACTGTAGTTTCATAAAGCCTATTCAAAATAAGAATGTCTTGCAATAGCTCTGTTTGGCATCTGTAGTCCATCTTTGGTCCCTGAGCTCAGCAGAGGTTATTTGGGCATCATCTGTGCCTTCTTGACAGCAGGGGATAAAACAAAAGATCCGGCAGTGCGGTGCAGTTTCTGGGTCTCTTGTAACGCCAGTACTATTCTCAAAAGGAAGTGGGAAGGGCCACTTCACTGTGTGGGTGTGAATGTCTCATGCTGCGCAATGGGCATACTTTTAATTAGTGTGTATTAACATGAATTAAGTAACACATTGTTGACTGGCTCAGTACAGAAGGCAAGAACGGCAGGAGTCAGAGAAGAACCAGTTTTCTGCACCTGGACAGGATTAAAGTAATGCAACATATTGCTAACATTGGTTAGGAGTATGTTGTGGAAAATTTGCCCATTTATACCACTTGGTTAGGGACGCAGGTGGCGCTGTGGGTTAAAGCCTCAGCGCCTAGGGCTTGCCGATCGAAAGGTCGGCGGTTCGAATCCCTGCGGCGGGGTGCGCTCCCGCTGCTTGGTCCCAGCGCCTGCCAACCTAGCAGTTCGAAAGCACCTCCGGGTGCAAGTAGATAAATAGGGACCGCTTACCAGCGGGAAGGTAAACGGCGTTTCCGTGTGCGGCTCTGGCTCGCCAGATGCGGCTTTGTCACGCTGGCCACGTGACCCGGAAGTGTCTCCGGACAGCGCTGGCCCCTGGCCTCTTAAGTGAGATGGGCGCACAACCCCAGAGTCTGTCAAGACTGGCCCGTACGGGCAGGGGTACCTTTACCTTTACCTTACCACTTGGTTCCTTAGGGATTGATTGACTGACCCACCCTCTGTCCCTCTTGGAAGTGCGCCAAGAGGAGTAATAACACACAGCTATTTTGTAATTCTTATAAGCAGCCTGTGAAGAAGGTCAGCAGTACTAGCTCCATGCCACAGATGAAGAACCGAGGCTGAGAGACACGGCTTGCATAAAGTCACCTAGTAACTTACCGTAACAGCAAGGTTTGAACTAGGAACTTCCTGGCTCTCAAGTTACACCCTCAACCACCAAACAATAGTGTCTGTTGGGTATAAAAGGGCACACCTCCTGTGTCTAGGCAGAACCTGGAGAAATTGCACATACCTCAAAAATTCTCCAGTGCAGCAGAAGGAGAGGTAGCAGCTGTCCCTGCGTAGCACACTTGCAGTGCTGCTCATTACAGCCACACAGGGAAGGGGGAAATTACGGGACTGGGGAAGAACACTGAGAGAAGCCATGGGATGCTCCTGGGCTTCTGTAAGCCACCTGAAACACAGGAAAAAAAAAAGTGGAGCAGTAGAAGCTTTTCCTGGCATGGAAATAGAATGGACGCGTGATGGTGAATGCAATACCTTCTAAACTCTGCTTTGTGTCCAGCTGCTTAAAGGCAAAAGGGCAGAAGCACTGAAATGAAGGAGGTGGCTTACGGCTAAAGAGGTTCACGATTATGACTCATGGCTTCTTGAGGCAGCTGCCCCCAAAAGGGAAGGATTGTTGTGATGGGAAGGAAGGCCTCTTTCTGACTAGGGTTGGCCCAATACATTTTGGCACCTGAGGCAAGCCACGAAATGCTGCCCCCCCCCCGCCCCCAAGCAGGAAAGAAGGGGTGAGTGAAATCAGGAATAAGGGGAAGGGGATAAAGATCTACAGTCGTACCTTGGAAGTTGAACGGAATTCGTTCTGGAAGTCCATTCAACTTCCAAAATGTTCTTAAACCAAAGCACTGCTTCTGATTGGCTGCAGGAAGCTCCTGCAGTCAGTCAGTAGCTGCAGAAACCCCATCAGACGTTCAGCTTCCAAAAATTGTTTGCAAACCGGAACAGTCACTTCCAGGTTCGTGATGTTCGGGAGCCAAAACGTTTGAGAACTAAGCTGTTTGAAAACCAAGGCATGACTGTATTTTGGGAACAGTGGGGATGGGGAGGAAACTAGCAGCACCTCATATTCACCAAGCAGCCGTCCGCCAGATCTGCAGCCCCTGTGGATCGTGCTGCCTGAGGTGGTTGCCTGGCCCTGCTTCTGACAGAACTCACCGTGTACAGGGTGAGTTCAGACAAGCGCTGCACATTTTGGGCAGTTACACTGATACATAAATCAACAACTCCAAACTCAAGAAGTGCAGGATATCCCCACCGATAAGCCCTTAAATCTCCTGTATTTGGACTACAAATAACAGCCATACTGATTGGCAAACTGAGCATGGATTCAAATTGATTGTCTTGCCTCTCCGTGTGGCATGTTGGTTTATTAAATAAAATACACACTGATTGCACACTGATGCAATCGACTTTCAGGTACTGTAGTTTAGAAGTGCTTTGGGGAGGAAAAGACAGCGTTGCAACGTCTTGCACAGGTCTCAGCCAATCAGAGCTGTGCACAGCCAGCCACCTTTTAGGTTGACACATTTTGCAGGGCAGGATCTGCTGTCTTGTTTGGTACTCTACAAATATTTCCTGCACACGGATCAATTATTCATTTATTGCTTCCAACAAATATATATGGCATAGCTTTATAGCCGAGTCTATGTTTACTCAGAAATAAACTCCAATGATTTAAGTAGGACTTACTCCCAAGTAAGTGTAAATGGAATTGCTGTCTTAGACTCTTTAGCACAAATGCGGGGCAATGTCCCGATGTTTGAAAGATTGCTGACTCCATCCCCGCTCTCCAGGGCCCCCTGGAAGGGAGATGTGCATGTCTCAGGCTTCCGTTGCCTGGATTCTTTGGGGGAACCTAGGACAGTCAGATGGGTATAAAACTAAGGTGTTTGAGGCCTGCACACAGGCATTGTGACTGAGCCAAAGGCAAGCAGCCCTGCCATGGTTGTTCCCTGGCGGCACTGTGAGCAGGGAAGCAGGAGTCGGCTGGTGGATCAGGGCCAAGCTTGAGCTGCCCTGCTGCAGGCCTAGGTGTGGAAGGATTAACTAAGGATTAACTGAGGCTTCGTGGGGAGCAGCGCTGCCTGCCTCCCAAAGGAGGGGCGTAGGAGGGAGGTCCTGGTCTCTCCTCCTAACAGGCAGCCAAGAGGCAGCTTGTGCAATGTGGGTGAAACGTCAGGGCCAAGATCGGGGCCCTATATACTATTACTATCCTTATCACTATTAATCCATTTATACTGAGCCCTTTTCCCTGGCAAGGACTCAAGGGGCCTTACAGATAAAATAGGAGCAGCTAAAACTCAAACATTTATAGAATTAAAACTACACATAAATATAAAATATAAATCTGTATGTCTTTTATTTGCAATAAAAAACCAGCGCAGCACCAGCCCTTTAATTAAAACCAGTCAGTTCCCCAAAGCCTGTTGGACTAAGGAGGTCTTCACCTGCCATAGGAGGAAGCACAGCAAGGAGGGAGCCAGTCTGGCTTCTCGAGGGAGGGATTTCAGAGTCGGAGAAGCCACCACCAAGGAAGCTGGCTTTGCAGGTGCTTCTGCACTTGGAGTAACCGGCACCTGGCATTTCTCTGCCAGTCTTACGTTAAATGAATTGGGATTCAAGCGGGATCCCTTGGCAGGGACAAGAAGACAATGAGCCTGTTTCAGATGCAGAAGCAGAGCTTCAGATAAGTCTTCTGCCTCGACCAGCACTTGAGGCTGGGACAAATGGCCTTCGTCCTGGCGGCCACCCTTATGCCAGCTGCATCTTCTAGACTACCGGTTTCTGTACTTTTGGGTCCACTTGCCCCTTTGTTCCATAAGCTTATCCCCATAAGCTCCACCTTATAGAAAGCATTATTCGAAATACAGTAGTTGTTTACACAACCCCCTATGGAAGATAATAACAATAAAATTCAAACAGTAACAGTTAATTGACATTTATTGAAAATCCAGTTAAAACTATTTAGTTTAATTAAGGCTGGATCTAGGCACATCAAAGAAGCGTTTCAGTTTAACGCCTTGTAAACTTTGTGTGAGAAATCAGGTTGGCAAAAATGGAGCTCCACAGCTCCATCTGGTGTCACAGTGTCATAATGCATATCCAGCACATATAAAGCTGTTTTTCTTTGCCAATGGAGCTGAGTCCTAATTCAACAAAATGGAAGAACTTGATCCAGCAAATCCAGATGTAGTTATTTACATCTCCAGCACCCCCTTGCCTCTTAGCACCCACTTAGGTAATTCCACTGCCCCACAAAGGGCAAGACCACACGCTTTGGGAAACACAGCTCTAGACTCCAGTCTAGAGCAAGGCCCAATGTTTTATTTAATTCTTATTTAGAATATATGGAAGATGAATGCATTTATCAAATGGTGGTGGTGGTTTTTCTTTTTAAAAAGTCATCACAGGACCTGTAAAACACTATCAAGATGTAATGAAAACAAGCCCTCTGTAATTTAATCAGCTGGAAAGCCACCCTCTGTGAGTAGCCTTGCAGCCCTGCCTGTGTGGGAGCGGAGGCACAGAGAGCTTCCTTGCCTGAGGAGGCAGCTCAACAAATCTGGGGCTGAAATTCTTGCCGCCTGCCCTTGATCAAGCCTGGGCCCTACTAACTTTTCCCAATCAACCTTTTCTCTACAGCCTACAAACCCTGAGAGAGGCTGGGTTGTGTTTCCGTTTGGAGCAAACTCCTGGTGGATATGCTTGGCATCGTCAGTGCCTGCCATTTTGGTCATTATCCTCATCTTCATGGACCAGCAAATAACAGCTGTCATTCTCAACCGCAAGGAGTATAAGCTTCAGGTCAGTGCTGGGCCGGGTTCTCTCAGGTATGTGCTGTGATAGATTTTCCCAAAGAAGTAAACAGCCATTGAACATCTGCTTCAAAGCAAATCTGTCCCTGTGACTCACCTCAGAGGTTGCAATGCGCCAGTTCTAGCTGCTGCAGACAGCAGTGGCCAGGCTTCCCATCATTCTGGCCTGACGTCAGTTAAAAAAATTGGAAGAAACGGGGGAGACAGACTGAGATTTCTGTCTGCTGCCCATATCCTCGTTCTGAGTGCTGGATGCAGCAGTATATTTCCCTCATCCTACACCTATCAGTCACCCCACAGTCACAAGGTAGCCTGCCACAACTAACAATCTTGTAGTTTTCATGCTTTTTGGTGCATGAAAATTGCTTAACTCTTCTTTTTAAAGCAAAGGTTTGCTCCTGTATTTTCCTTGTGAAAATGTCTGCTTAATTATATGAACCATTGGAAGTGGAGCACATGCAAAGTTTTCCCCCCTCCTCACCATTTTAAAAGGTTCTTTCCTCCCCATTCCAGTTATTATTTCTCTTGATAACCTCCTACCTCTTTTATTTTATACTTTTATTGATGCTTCATAATACAAATTGGTATTATGAAGTATCATTCGTGACTATCTGGGGCCATGCTGTGTGCTTGACTCTTCCCTCCAGGAACTGTTTATTACCGCTGTAGAGCTCTTTTAGATCTTGGCATCAGAGGCTTTAACATGTTCACATCTCTCTGCTGAATTTTATTTATTTTATTAGTAATTAGAATATTCAGGCTTTGTAATGTCGGAATGTGGTTTGTCTTATCTGGCTCAACTATACCTGAAAACATGCTACCATCTTTCATTACCCATGCTATTATTCCACCTTTAGTCCACCTTATATTTTATGTATGTTCATTCGTACTCCTGTGCCTATATGATAACTCAAATTTGCTAGTGATTTATGTAGATTTCCTCTTTTGCGTGCTTTATTCTGAAGCTAGTATTTCAAGCTTGTGGAGAAGGCAATACCTTCAGGCCTTTAAAAATATCAATTTATCCTTCAAAGCCACAAAGCTTAAAATGTTCTTTAAAAAAAAAATCAGAATTCTGAATTCTGTGCTGGACCCCAGATTGTGCTGAGAATCTTGCTTATGCGAAGTTACACACAAAACTGAGAGGCCCTTCAGTTATTGGGAAGAGCCTGGCCATTGTCTTTCAAAACCTGAAGATAGGCAAATGGTCAGGTGCAAAGCCCAGGTGCAAGTTCGCGGGCCTGTTGTATCTCCTTAGAAATGCTACCCACCCACTCCTGAAGCAGCTGATCTAACATTCTTGGGAGTGGGGGGCAGAGTTCCTTCCACACCAGCATATGTTAATAAAGAGACACAGGTTGTGTACACACTCCCATTTATTCTGTATCCAGTGCGTTCCCACCATTGGTTTGGGAAGCTGTGTAATAATAATAATAATAATAATAATAATTTTTATTTATATTCCGCCCTCCCCAGCCAAGACTGGGCTCAGGGTGGCTAACACCAGGTATAAAAACAATTGATTAAAATACAACTTAAAAACAAGATTAAAATACAACATCAAAATGCAGCCTCATTTCAGTAGAAACTCAAATAAAAAACTTTTTGGGGATGAAAACATCAAATCTTCACCAAGGCCAACTATCCAGACTGGTCCTATGTGGGCCAGAAAAAGCCAGGGAAGTCCCCAAATAGGAGTCCCATCACAGAAGGAGAAAGGAAAAAGGAAAGAGGAAAGAGGGGAAGGGGATCAAATTGGCCCCAAGCCAAAGGCCAGGCGGAACAACTCTGTCTTACAGGCCCTGCGGAAAGAAATCAGATCCTGCAGGGCCCTGGTCTCATGAGGCAGAGCGTTCCACCAGGCCGGAGCCAGTGCTGAAAAGGCCCTGGCTCTGGTTGAGGCTAATCTGACTTCCTTAGGGCCTGGGACCACTAGGGTGTTCCTATTTATGGACTTTGAGGCTCTCCGTGGGGCAGACCGGGAGAGGCGGTTCCATAGGTACGAGGGTCCTAGGCCGTGAAGGGCTTTAAAGGTCAAAACCAGCACTATACATTACGTCAGCCACAATCCCTACCAATCCTGTATCTGTCCAATATTTTTTTTTATGAAAGGCATTCTGGTGTGTGTGTCCCCCCCCCAAAAAAAACCCAGAATCGATCTGTATTGCAAAAAAGAACAGTCTAGCTGTGTTTCCAGGTGTGCACCACCAGTCTCACCCTGCTGTGAGTTTAGCAGCCACTCTTCCCACAGCATTCCCTGCTGGGTTAATGGGCTGCAGTTCTATCCATACTCCTCTTTGCGAGCAGAAACTGGTTCCTCTGGTTGGGTTGTCTGAGGGAGTGCCTGGCATTTCTGTGCTGTGTGGCCTCTCGCTCTTAGCTGGCTCAGACTTCGGCTGTGCCTGCGCCTGTGTTTTGCTTTGTTGACTGCCAGCTTCTTGACGTGGCAGAAGCTCTTCCAGAGGGAGCCAAGGGTTAGGGTTCAATGAATCAGCACACATGGTGTCCCAAGCCACATGGGGCCTGAGCCAAACCCTGCACCCATCATGGCTAGACCAAATGGACAGACAGGATTAGCCTGGAAGGCCAATTCTCTTTCCTTGGAGAAACAGCCACCTAGAAACATCCACAGAGACGTAGGAAATGCTTTTCTAAACCTCACATTCTGTGCTCAGTGATACAGTAGCTTTGTTTGCTTAAAACAAGCCATCAAGGGAGAGGGATTATGTTCAAGGGAAAGTTGCTCAAGGATAGTGCTTTTAGACCAAGGTGGTAGTAGATGCCCAACAGCTGGGGTTTGCATGAGATGTGACAGAACTTGCACCCCAAAGGGAAGATGGATGGCTGAGCCGGCCGCTGGTTGTCTGACCCTTAAGTCCTTTACATTCGCAGATACAACAAAGATTCCAAAACTTATGTGTGTCTAACATATACTTTTACCACAAGAGACAGAAAGCAGTCTTTGGATCTTGCCATTCACTCTGTTCTCATGGTCAGGATTTGTTTGTTTATTGGTTTATTTTATTTGTCAAATTTGGGCTAGATGACCCTTGGCTCCCTTCCAACTCAACGATTCTGTGACCCATCATTCTAACAGCTGGTTGTTCAAGATGGCCAAGAGAAGAGTTCTAACAGCTGGTTGTTCAAGATGGCCAAGAGTTCTCTTGGCCATCTTGAACAACCAGCTGTTAGAATGATGGGTCACAGAATCGTTGAGTTGGAAGGGAGCCAAGGGTCATCTAGCCCAAATTTGACAAATAAAATAAACCAATAAACAAACAGTGGTAGAAAATAAGCTTAGCATGCAGAAGATCCTGAGACCTCAATCCCTGACAGCTCCAGATAGGACTGGAATAGACCCCAGCCTAAAACCCTGGAGTGTCAGTGTAGACGCTACTGAACAAGATGAATCAATGATCTGATTCCATGTATGGCAGCTCCCTGTGTTGCCCTCCTATGGTAAAATATAAAAGGGCAACCTGGCTTGTGTTATGTAATCCTATACCTGTGGCTATAGGGCAGTAAAGGTAAAGGGACGCCTGACCATTAGGTCCAGTCGTGGCCGACTCTAGGGTTGTGGCACTCATCTCGCTTTATTGGCCGAGGGAGCCGGCGTCCAGCTTCCGGGTCATGTGGCCAGCATGACCAAGCCGCTTCTGGCGAACCAGAGCAGCACACGGAAATGCCGTTTACCTTCCCGTCGGAGCAGTACCTATTTATCTATTTGCACTTTGTCGTGCTTTTGAACTGCTAGGTTGGCAGGAGCAGGGACCGAGCAACGGGAGCTCACCCCATCGTGGGGATTCAAATCGCCGACCTTCTGATCGGCAAGTCCTAGGCTCTGTGGTTTAACCCACAGCGCCACCCGCGTCCCATAGGGTGGTACATAAAGGTAATAAAGAATAACAATAATGACACTCCAAGGTTGGCTTGAGTTTGTTAGGGAACAGCTGCAATTTCCTTCCATGGTCACCTAGACATGACCCAAGCGCCTTTTAGTTTTTTATTCATTCCACAAAGTAAAGTGCCTCTAACTTGTGAAACCTGGGGTAGGGGGAGATGATGTCCAGAAAGAGACGGGGTGATTCTGATAGTTTCCTTCCCTCCCCCCACACCCACCCAAAGTCTAAAATGTTTCTCTGGCTATCATGCAACTTCCAAAGGTACAAGAGTCCAGCTGAGCACAGAAGACTGGATATCATATTACAGTGGTACCTCGGGTTACAGACGCTTCAGGTTACAGACTCCGCTAACCCAGAAATATTACCTCGGGTTAAGAACTTTGCTTCAGGATGAGAACAGAAATCGCGCAGTGGCGGCGTGGCAGCAGCAGCAGGAGGCCCCATTAGCTAAAGTGGTCTTCAGGTTAAGAACAGTTTCAGGTTAAGAACAGACCTCTGGAACGAATTAAGTATTTAACCCAAGGTGCCACTGTAATTTGTCCTTATTCTCGAACCCCCTCAGTCTCTGATGCTGCTTAATAAAAGCTTTCACCATGTTATAGTTAACGGGGCTGTTGGATAGGAATTGCACCACCATCCCATGCACGTTCTTGTTCACCACAGCATCTTCAATGTCTTCGGTGAGCTTAAGTGGCCAGGCTACTAATTAGCAACGGCAGGATCTCTTGGTTCATTTCAGTTCTCTGGTTCATAATTTTTCCATTTGTAAATTCAGTTCTCCATGTGTTGAATTAAAAAAAAAAAATCCTCATTGATTTTTCTTTAAAAACACATGTATTTCTGTAGTTTTGACTAATTGTTCATTTTTTGCAAGCAATTTCTCCTTAATATAATGCAGTTTTGTATGTTACTTCCACTAATATCTTCATTTTTATGCACACTTTTGACTAATCTATGCATTTTTGTAAAATATATTTTGGTTGGGGGGGGGAAATATTGCAAAATTCAGATGTGTGAATCTGGAAGGATAGCTGTGTTTCAATTTGCATATCGTTTCAGAGAGTGTGAATTTGTTAGATTAGGATAGAAGTACAAACTGAATTGAATTGCTCCTCCTCATCCTGACTCCTCCAACAGCTTATGATCCCTGTGCTGAATCATGCAAGTAGCTGTCATGGAGTACCGGTAAATGGATAACAAACAAAGCCCCCTTTGTGCTATAAAAGGTTTTCTAGGCGGCTGACAATACACTCAAAAGATACTTCATGTTGTTCTTAATAGCTTTGGGTGTATAGGAGCCCAATCCTGATAAGGTGCTGAGGCATGAGTGGTAGAGGACAGTTGCCATGAATTGGACACTTTCGGACAAGAACATATATTTCCCAGAATCCACAAGGCCACTTAGGGAGTGTGTGTTGGCCTCTGTTATGTACTGAGTCGAATAGGATCCAAACTGCAGCAGTCTGATTGGTCCTGGAACAACAGGATCCAAAAGGCAGCAGTCTGATTGGTTCTAGAACAATAGGATTCAGAATGCAGCAGTCTGATTGGTCCTAGAACAATGCAGCAGTATGATTGGTTGGCAGGAACCACCCAATCATGCTCCAGATAGAAGTGAATCCACAACCTGATTGGCTTACAGTAGAATTCCGGAATTAGCCAATCATGTGCAGCCCATTGTGTAAATAATGTATATAAAGCAGATACTTTGAGGGGACTTTCATTCATTCCTCCTCACCACTATGAGCTGAATAAAGAGCATGAAATCACTTTGTGACGCTGAGTATATTTCAGCCTCCAGCTCTGTTTTGGCCCTCTCTGCTGCTCTGACTCCCAAGGCTGCTGTGAGGCATCTTATATTGCTTGTCATGGGGGAAATTGTATTTGCTGCAAGAAATCAAAAGAAACCTAAAATGGGAAATAAGAGGCAAGGATTTACTGTGTATTCTTCAGCCTGAGTCTCCAGTTACTAACATGGCTGTCCTGTTGCAGAAAGGAGCAGGATTTCACCTGGACTTCTTCTGCGTCTCCCTGCTGATGATCTTCACCTCCATCCTGGGTTTGCCCTGGTATGTGTCGGCCACAGTCATTTCTTTGGCCCACATGGACAGCCTTAAGAAGGAGAGCACCACTTGCGCTCCAGGGGAGCAGCCAAAGTTCCTTGGAATCAGGTATGGTGCATTATGCGTCCTTATTCTACAGCTGTCGCTTGAGGCTCAGGAGGCCTTGGTGGCACAGAGTGCTTTTAATAATAATAATAATAATAAATTTTATTTATACCCCGCCCTCCTCACCAGAGCGAGGCTCAGGGCGGCTAACACCAAATCATAGTAAAAACATAATAGGGGGGGAAAGGGGGGGGAGGGAAAAAAATTAAAATACAGGTTAAAATGCAATTTAAAATGCAGCCTCATTTTAAAGCAGCTGATAAATCAAGACCATAAGGGGAGGGAAACATAAGGGCCAGACTGAGTCCAAACCAAAGGCCCGGCGGAACAGCTCTGTCTTACAGGGCTTGCGGGACTTGACATCAAGATGTCAAGTCCCGCAAGGCCCTAGTCTCTTGGGACAGAGAGTTCCACTACGTCGGGGCCAGTGCTGAAAAGGCCCAGGCCCTAGTTGAAACCAATCTAATCTCCAGAGGCTTGGGACCTCTAAAGTGTTGTTATTTGTGGACCTTAAGGTCCTCTGTGTGGCATACCAGGAGAGGCGGTCCCGTAGGTACAAGGGTCCTTGTTGTTGTTGTTTAGTCGTTTAGTCGTGTCCGACTCTTCGTGACCCCATGGACCAGAGCACGCCAGGCACTATATGCCTGTTGCCTTTGTCCATGGAGTTTTCTTGGCAGGGATACTGGAGTGGCTTGCCGGTTCCTGCTCCAGGTGGATCACGTTTGGTCAAAACTCTCCACTATGACCTGTCCATCTTGGGTGGCCCTGCACGTCATAGCTCGTAGCTTCTCTGAGTTGTTCAAGCCCCTTCGCCATGGCAAGGCAGTGATCCATGAAGGGGACAAGGGTCCTAGGCCGTATCATTTTCCACCTGCATTGGCTGGTGGCCCAGCTGCGCCCCTCTCTGGACACAGATGGCCTATCTTCTGTTGTCTATGCTCTGGCGACCTCTAGGTTAGATTACTGTGACAAGTTATATGTGGGGCTGCCTCTGAAGATGCTTGAAATATAAAGTGCTTTTCCTTGCAGGGAGCAAAGAGTGACAGGTCTGGTGGTCTTCATCCTAACAGGATTGTCTGTGTTTTTGGCACCTGTACTCAAGGTAAGAAAAGCCTTTAATTGTTTGTAAGTTGCAAGCGCTTCTCTTCTCCCTTCTCTGTTAGATACTTGCCAATAGTGGCTAATGATGGTTCTAGACATGGTTTGATTACAAAACATTAAACTTGCCTGCTGTCAAGGACTCTTACAGTTGCTGCAGACTCTAAATCGGCAAGACTGCCAAAATTGCCTGTAATATACAATTATTAGAAGTTCAGGAGTTCTGCCCTTCTTTGCATCTAATCATTCTTAAGGTCTCATGGACAGGTAATGTTTTCTAGAATTCAGTCTTTGTGTAGTCATACTTACATTTTGGATTTGATTTCCCCTCAGTTTATCCCAATGCCTGTGCTGTATGGCATCTTCCTCTACATGGGCGTGTCTGCACTCAGCAGCATTCAGGTGAGTGCAAAACAGCAGGATTGTGGGGAAGGAGGTGCTGTGACCGATTTCTAGCTCCCTCAGTAGGGCAGCTATTGAAGACTGTGCAAGATGGAAGATGGTGTCAATGTGAGTTGTGTCTGGCCAGAACAGGGTTCCCCAAACTTCTGGGTTCAGTGAGACCTTGATGAGTTTATGCAGTACAGGACCCCCCCCCCAAAAAAAAAATATTAGGAGTGTAAATGAAATAAAATGTTTTGATTTTTACTTGTGTTGCCGTTGCTTATTTTGTGACTGGAGATGAGAGGAAAAAATGGAGGGAGGGTTTGCTCCTCCTCCTCCTCCCACCTATAAAATAGGCTTTAAAAATGGACTTGAGAACTTCTTAACGTAGCGGCCTTGTGGAGCAACAAGGAGGGGTCCTGAGGAAGGGAGGGGGTGGCGGCAGCCTTTCTAAAAGCTCCTCCAAGTTTCCCCAGAGGCAGCTTGTCTTTGGGGGAGGGAAAGAGTCATGTTATAATTGTGTGTGTGTGAGTGTGTACACATACACAGTATATATGTATATATGTATATATGTATATATGTATGTATGTATGTATATGAACGTCTGCACCTATATACAATATTTTAGTGTTAAAGGAGCATGGTCTGGGAATACGGCATTGTGGAAATGTGGTTTCCATTGTATGGTTTTTTAAAAAACACATTTTATCATTAATTAGGTGATGGTGAATCATATATGCAGTGCTTTTTTTAAAAGGAGCCCATCTGAAGCATAAGGGGCAGGGAATGACCAATGGCTTAGCCAGCATTTCATTCCCTGGAAGACAGATCTGTCATTTTAACTGTGAACCTGGGAGGAAGCTGGGCTTGTGATGCAACTGAGGGATCTGCTCTGAGCTTTATTCTTGTGTTATCTTTGGTATCACATTAAAACACATAGGAATCCCCAAAAGAGTGCCTCTAATCCAGGGGCTGTTGGCAGAATAGAATAATATAATTTACAATGATTCACATCTCAGTGATTCTTACAACAGCCTTGTAAGGTAGGCTAGTATCATCCTCATAGATCAGATATAAGGGTTGATGCTAAGCTATCAGTGGCTTGCCTAATGATACTACTAAATATGACCAAGTTAGGATCTCAACCAAGTGCTTCCCAGCTCATTCTTAACCAATACACTATGCCTACTTTAGTAAAACTAACATTTTCAGTGAACTGGAGTTCCCCTAAGGAGTATTTGGTGCCTACAGGTTCTCCACATCATGTCTCTTGCTTTCCTCTACTCTCAGCTCACAGACAGACTCCAGCTCTTGCTCATGCCTGCCAAACACCAGCCGGACTTCATTTACCTCCGTCATGTTCCTCTACGCCAAGTGCATCTCTTCACCTTCATCCAGGTGCTCTGCCTGGCTGTTTTGTGGATCATTAAATCGACGGCAGCTGCCATAATCTTTCCATTAATGGTAAGAGTCTTTAGGGCAGGGATGAGTTTCTTCTGGTTGCTCCACCTGTGGATTCAGTGAGAGAATTTGCCCAACTAGTTTCTCTCCTGGCTTTTGCTATATATTGAACTCCTTTATTATCCACTCTAGCACAGTGTGAATTTTACCTTCCCACTCAGGACTTTCTAGCCCTCGATTCCTCCTGATGACACCTGACTAGAGAGAAAATGCATTTGCCCACAAAGATCTCTTTAAAATTCTCCCTTACAAATGCTGGTGTCTGCTATTTGCCGAATATTTACCAAATATTATTTGACTGTTTTATAACTCATGTCAGTATTCTACTTCCACAGAAATTTTATATTGGTATTTATAAAAGTAATATTTCATTATTGGAGCTTCAATAGGTCTTGATAGCTGTCGTATGGTGGCTACATTTGTGTTTTGCTTTTTAATCAGAAAAAACACTTTGCTGCCACTTTGAGCACTGTCTTGGCTGCCCTTAGTAGCCCAGTGGCATTCCCTTAACATTTGGGGCAGAATGTCCATGGGAATGATGCCGTTTCCATCAGCATTCTTTACCAAATTTCAGAGAAAACGGGGCAATCAAGTCATTGCTTCAAATCCTCACAAAAATTCTTCAACATTTTAGTGTACATTCTCCAGCCCAAGAGTTTTTCCGTTTGCCCTGCTGCTTTACCTGAGAAAAACACCTCTCTTTACTGCTGAATTGGAGCAAAGGTCAACCTGCAGAAAACTTGACTGACATTTGCCCTGATTCAGCGGTAAGGAGGAAAACAGCACAAGTATGGATGAACCCGCAGTCCATGTATTGATTAGGTAAATGCAAATGTCATAAATTTGGTCTTAAATGTTAAGTGAATTGCATTTCTTCACCATCCCTAGAAGGTGGCATTTTTTTAAGGGACAAAAGTGCGTCGGGGGGGGGGGGGAGAGAGAGAGACCTTAGCGGCTTTATATTTCAGAATAAGCCCACCTCTGCCTAAAAGTACCACAGAAAGTACCACAAACTGTTGAGCCCCAGCACCATTCTCTTTGTTGCTACCCAACCTGTTGACCAGGAATGACATCTTGGCTTTATCTTTAGTTCCTCCCTCTTCCCTTCTCCATATATCCAATCTGTTGCCAAGCCAGGCTATTTCTCACTATACAGCATTGCAAAATGTTCTCTGCCCTGTCGGCTAAACTGGTTTGTGCTCCAGTTATCTCCTGCTTTGACTAATGCAACCATCTTTGACTAATGACATTCTGCCCTCTCACTGAGATCTAAAACTCTACTGCCAGGGTAATTTCTCTCTCTCATTGCTCTGATCATGTGATTCCTTCCCTCAGATCCCTATTTCAACTTCTAATCCTTTTCATGTCTAGCATAAACTCCTTATTCTTACTTTGTTGAAGTTTCCCAGCTCTACGTTTTTGCCCTTGTTTCCTGTTATCTCCCTGCTGTTGCCTTTTCTCCCCCAACACCTCATGCTCAGCCACCCAAAGGTCTCCTGCTCTCTTAGGTGACCCTAAGGCCCCCCATGACTTGCATTCCCCCTCAAGACACCTGCATGGTGTTGCCTTTCTTCTTCCAGTTTTTTCTCAAGCCCTGCCCCCTTTACAGGATGCAGCTTTTAGCAAAACCCCCTTAGCCCTCATCCCCAGATAAAACCAAAATACGCATAACTCTGCTTGCTCACATGCCTTTTTCTCTTTCTTTCTTTCTTTCTTTCTTTCTTTCTTTCTTTCTTTCATTTTCTTTCCTCACCCCCCATTCTCTTTTTATTGTCTCTCCAATTGTCAAAATAGATATTGCATGCTCCTTGTGGGCAGGGACCTATCATGTTGCTTCAATTACTCTGCAATGTCCCACGTGCATTGATAGTGCTATGTGAGTTATTAATAATCATAATAAAACTTTGTGTGGTGATGTTCTGGTCTTCTAGCTGCTGGCTCTAGTGGGTATACGGAAGGGAATGGAGTACATCTTCTCCTTACATCACCTGGCTTGGCTGGATGACATCATGCCAGAAAAGGACAGGAAAGAAGAAGAAGAAAAGCTGAAGAGGAAGCAAGATCAGGACGAGAGTGACAATGAGGATGTAAGCAAGCAGCACTAAAATTATGGGGGTAGAGGTTGGGGATGGGGCTGAACTGGCTAGAAATTACACCACCCCCCATCTCAACATGCCAATGTGATGGAGCAAGGAAGGAAGTAAACCAATGTAACCATCTTATGTGCCATGAGGGGCTGATGAAACCACCGTGTGGCTGGTTCAGAATTCTTCGTGAGTACCAGTCTCTCTTTCATTATTAAGTCCATTTATAAAGAGGGGAAATACTCTATCAGACCACTTCAAAGAACGGAACAAGTCAATCAAATATGTTGATGCTTCAGTTTTGAGAACTGTCAGGCTGCCTGACTCTGTTTTTTGGTATTGGTGGGCACAAAACTGAAGGAATTTGTTGGTTGTCACAGAAATACATCTGTCAAATCTATGCTATGTGTATACCTATAGGAAGCAGTCCCCCACATCCATTCAAAGCGAGACTCCAATGGTCCCACCATCTGTGTTCTTATTGTACCCATGGAAAGTTATCCTATCACAAAACTTATCCTTTGAAAGGACAAGGTGGCAAGACTAATTCAAATGTGTTTGTGTGTACAGAGGCACACACGGGTGCGCCATCTCCAGGGAGCTGCTCTTTATTCTTCTGGATCCTTCCTTACTCAGATCTTAGTGCTGCCTCACTCTTCACCAGTAATTGTAGTCTAGGGGCCAAATGGTACTAGTGTAATAATCCAGTCCGTTTTGGCCATTCGGAGGGTTGTGCCAACTTGGGAGCAAGAAAGAGTGAGCTTTAAAGTCCATCTCCCTGGCATTAGTCAGCAATCCACAGGAATGTTTTTATATGATAGCCATGTTCAAATATATAAAAGGATGTCACATAGAGGAGGGAGAAAGGTTGTTTTCTGCTGCTCCAGAGAAGCGGACACGGAGCAATGGTTCCAAACTACAAGAAAGAAGATTCCACCTAAACATTAGGAAGAACTTCCTGACAGTAAGAGCTGTTTGACAGTGGAATTTGCTGCCAAGGAGTGTGGTGGAGTCTCCTTCTTTGGAGGTCTTTAAGCAGAGGCTTGACAACCATATGTCAGGAGTGCTCTGATGGCGTTTCCTGCTTGGCAGGGGGTTGGACTCGATGGCCCTTGTGGTCTCTTCCAACTCTATGATTCTATGATTCTATGAGTTTGCAGCCTAGCTTTCCTTGCAGTTTTGCCAGCTAAGGCCATGAAGCTGGTATTTCTGACAGGGTGCGTGGTTTTTACAAATCCTATTTCTCAGGAGAAGAGTTGGCATCTCTTTCCATGGACCTAGATTAGAAGCTTCCTGCTGGGTAGAAAGGTCTGGGGGTGCCACTCTGCAACTGGACCTTGCTCTTGAGACCCACTGAGAACCTGGGTCTCCTTCACCTCTCTCCTGTCACTTCACCCTTTGGAAGTGGCTTTTCAGAGGCAGGGAAAACCAAAAGTGTGTGTGTTTGTGTGCTACCTTGTCTGTCACTTTATTAACTCCTTGGCCTTTGTTCCTTTTTAGTCTGAACTTATGTACCAAGAAAAAGGACCAGAAATCAACATCTCTGTGAACTGAACAGGCTGAGACTCACCAGCGGACAAGGCAAAAGATGACCATGTGTGATATGTAAGGATGGGCCTCCCTTAGGAGTTAGGGCCCACAGGAAATATTTGCCAAATCACAGAATAAATGCTAAGAGGGAAAGCTTAAGGGTAATAATAGTAATAGGATGTCCCAATTTTCATTGGAGAAATGTTGGAGGGTATGAGAAATACCTGTACACATGCCCAGAACAGAAAAGGCTGTGGAGGGCAAAGGGAGGAGGGGTGAAAAAACTCTTCCAATTACATTCCATCAGTCTCTGCCCAGCACTATAGATGTAAGTGGCAGGATAGCAATAAATATCCATGACTATATAAGAGGGAATGCATGGAAGCTAACACACCAAACATCCATACAGAGAGAACTTGGGTCTGAACTTGTGTTAGGAGGCTCACATCTGGAAGTATCTGCTTTCTTCTTCTTCTTTTTAATGGCAGCACTTTTTCACGTACATTGAGAGAAGGGCTAAATCTGCTCTCTGTCCAGGTAAACCCAATGTTTAGAGGGGAGGAATGTTCCTCAAATATGTTTTTAATTGTAGCCCCTTTCCTTTGTCCTAGAGCAAGGGTGTCCAAACTTTTTTCAAAGAAGGGCAGATTTTATGAAGTGAACATGCGTGAGGGCCGACCTTTAGGACTTTAAGATTGAAGTTGTTGAGCTTTTTTTAAAGGATTTTACCCCAGGAGATAAACTTCCATAGGGCCCCGAAACGGACTTTGGACATGCCTGTCCTAAAGAATGAAATGCGACCTGTTGAGAAGCAAGGCCCTTCCTTGATTTGGAGTGGGGTGCAGAACAAGAATAGCCATAATTGTGAGAGAGACAAAGACTGTCACAATGCTCTTCTCATTTGCAGACAACCCCATAAGCTGTTTCCTGTAAGCCGTCTCAGAGGAAGGAGACAGCCTGCACTTAGAAGACAAGCCCTGATACTCTGCAGAATATGGCTGATGTGTGATGGGTCTCACAGGAAGAGGAAAGCAAAGCATTTGATATAATTAAAGTATAAGGCGGGGGGATGCATAGGCACTCTTTCTGACCATCGCTCTTACATGCATGTTGCTGTGCTGAACAGACCATACTGGAATGTTCCTTGTTCCACTTTGCTACCATGTCATCTAGAAAGTCAGCATGTGTGAATTCACTAGGGATGGAAGGATCTCTCTGTTTCTCATTAACTAATCTTAAATTTGCATTTTAAAAATCCTCAGGAAAATTCACCAGAATTTTACAGCAGTGTGAATTTTTTTTTAAACACATTTTTATGAGGTTTTGACCAGTGTACGCATTCTTGCAAGCAGTCCCTCCTAATATAATGCATTTTATATGTTATTTTCACTAATATGTATGTTTTTATAAGCAATTTCTCCTATTGTATACCTTTTGATAAACACAGTTTGTAAAATTTGGATAAGTGCGAATTCCAAATGATAGCTGTTTCAGTTCATGTATTGTTTCAAGAAGTGTGAATTTGTTATATTTGCCTTTAAATATGAACTGAATTGCATCCTTCCCCTAATCCCCAGGCATCACTGATGTATTTATTTATGAAACTGTTGACATTCCTGTGCAACTTACGCTTCATTTTAAAGGCTCTCTAGTTATGCTAAATAAAATAAAATAAAAAGGCCATTGCTGCTGCATTCATTTATTTATCAGGGATAAATGTTGGACCAGTTTTTATCACTTATGATAGTTTATATGCAAGCCTTCTAAGGGAGCGGTTGTCTGTCTGGAGCTTTGGAAGAGGCTGTGATCAATATGCTGAGGGTGACACACCCTGCTCTCTATTTCTTCAGCTAAGCCACCGGGACTTGTCTTGAAGATGGTTTGGAAGCTGCAACTAGTTCAGAATGCTGCTGCTACTGCTTGCCTAGCCATGAGCTTATGCACGTGAGAACGTCTAGAACCCTGGTTTCCAATATATGTACAGAGTCTCTGCGGATGCAAGAGGCTCTTCACTACAGTCAGTCTTCACATGGGTTCCGTAACACCTGAAGAGGGCTGGAGCGTTTTGTTCTTCACAAAGAGATCTATGTTTTGTCAGGATTCATGCACCAAGTGACTACAAAAGCCCCAAATTAGAAAATTTAACATAAACATCTTTATGCATTTATGGGCTAAAGGAGGTGTCACAAAACTCTGTCTCCTCAACTTTAATTTGCAGTTTCCCATTCTATCCCAGGTGGGTTGTTTCACAGCACCTTAAGTACTGGTCTATTACCAGATGGAAATAGAATTAAAATGGAGGTTCCAAATATCACTCAGTATGACAATGTATTATCCAGCAACATCTTTCTCTGTAGTCAATATTAATTTTAAAGGTTTACTCTCAAGTAAATTCCATTTCCCAATAAAGTTTGCAGGTCCTGCCTGTTTTGTTGCTTCCCCTTGAGCACACCTAAAGGGTTAATGATGAACTGCTGCTTAATTGCCCCTTGAATGCCTTTTCTTTGAACATTCCAACTTTTTATTGAATTTTAGTGTTGCCCACACAAGCATGTAGAAACAGAAAAAGCAGGTACGTAACAGAAAAAGAAAACGTAATAGAGAGTTGCAGAATGAAATAAAAACAGCAAACCAGGATACCAAATTTCAATCCTACTTCACTAAATATCAGGTGGTATTTAAATACCTCAACCATGATGAAGAATGAGAAGCTGGGGGGGGGGTATGGGGAAATCCCTTGCTGCCAACAACTTGAGATTGATAATAAAGTGAGGGATCACTTGGCCTAATGCTGTGAAGCTTAATTTAGTAGTAGTAGTAGTAGTAGTAGTAGCAGCAGCAACAACAACATAGTGTACACAAGAGGCTGCTGGATCCCTCAATGGCCCATCTAGTCCAGCATTCTGTTCTTGAAGCCTGCAAGCAAGACCTGAGCCAGTGGCACTCTCCCTACCTGGGATTCTGAGCAACTGGCCTTCAGAAGCATGCTGCCTGCAACAGCAGAGGGAAAACGTAAGTCCTCATGTCTACCAGCCATGAACAGCCTTGTCCTTCCTGAATTATCTAATCCTCTTTAAAGCCATCCAGTTTGGTGGCCATCTCTGCCTCTTGGCACCACAGCCTTCTTTCTGAGGTGAGGCAACCAGAACGGTGTGCAATACTCCCAAGTTGAGCCACGTCGTAAATTCGTATAATGGCATTATGAGTTTGGGCCATATGGGGTGTTAGGGAAGGGTTAGTACCTCCGGTGGGGGACATGACATGCTCCTTCTGGGGGTGTTTTTCCACCATTGGTCCCCACACTGCACTCAGCTCTCACCTGTGAGAAGATGTCAGCAGCCACACACCAGCAACAGCTTCAACTGACTGGCTAAACCAGGTTAAGATGGGTCTCTTCCTAATGTTTAGTTGGAATCTCCTTTCTTATTATTTGAATCCATTGGTTCAGGTCCTACCCTCCAGAGCAGAAGCTTGTTTCATCTTCCATGTGACAACGCTTTAGATATTTGAAGAAGGCTATATCTCGTCTGTCTTCTCCAGGCTAAACATACTCAACTCCCTCAACTGTTCCTCATAAGGCTTGGTTTCCAAACCCTTGATCATCTTGTTCACCCTCCTCTGCACAAGTTGCAGCTTGTCAATATCCTCCTTAAATAATGCCCAGAATTGAACACAATACTCCAGGTATGATCTGGCCAAGGCAGAATAGAGCAGGAGTATGACTTCGCTTGATCTGGACACTGTCAAGGGAGTAAGGTATTCTACCCTTGAGGTTGTGATCAGTTAACTCAGTCAGAACCACTTACACTGAAAACTCCACATGACAATGACTATCAGTGCTCTACCATATTGGTAAATGGTTCATTAGGTAAAGTTGACCCTTTCTCTCCATCTTGAAGAGAAGTGATTACAATTGTCTGTAAGCAGGTTCAAACTCCTTCTCCTTGACCCTTTACTTGCCTATGGCAGATTTTGTAGGTGGATGAAGCTGTTAGAATTCCTGCTCCATGATTGCAGTCATGGGATTTTTGTCTGTCACATGATGGTGTATGTTTTGACTCCACAGAGTGGTAAATGACGGAGACAGGATGTTTGTGTTACCGTGTTCTGTGAAGTGGGACTATTGTCCTTTGTTCTTTCTCTTTGCTGTCTGGTGCTAGAGAGAGAGGGAGCTATGTTGCAGTGCTCCGTGTGTGTTTATATGTAAATAAAGTAGATTAGCCAAAATGCTGAGTTGCTGAGGTCTGTTATGCAACTGCGAACACTCTGCGGATCCCTAAGTGTGCCAATGTCTGTTGGCATCGGTTGCTGTGATGTTCGGGCTGAAGCAAGCTAATGAAGCTTCCAAACGATTGACCAGGAGGGAGAGAACATGCCAGTTGGGCATGTGTCTCTGCCAGGGTCCTACTCGAGTGTAGGACAAGCTCCTGACAGAAGCCAGGAAGCAGACAGCTGACTAATCCCTAGGCCTATGAAACAGAATACCATGTTCTGTTCATAAGCTCCAATTGTCCCTATTTAATGATAACTATTACTAGTAAAGCACTGTCCTTATTTTGCCTTCTCTCAGGAGTTCACTGAGTTTAGTGGTATTTACTCCAAAGTAAGCATCAAGGGCTGACAACTTAAAAAAATATATTGGTGAGGCCCAAGTAAGCCCTGCCCCACATAACTGAACACATGATATGCTGCCTGCACACCATTTGAATAGCAGTGCCCATCAATTTTGGGGGGCCGCTCAAATATTTTATGAGGGGGCAAAGACCCCTCAGCCACTAGGAGCTGGCTCCTATGGTAAGCATGTATATGGGTTGTAGCTCAGCGACAGAGCATGTGTTCTGTATGCCCACTCAATGCCCAGCATCTCCAGCTAAGGCTGAGCAAAACTTCCACTGAATATGATGGGAGAGCTGCTCTCTCTTGATGGACCTATGGTCCTGCTACTTATGTTCAAGACTGAAGCCATGACTACTTGTCCTGGGATGAAAGAGGCAAGGCAACCTCTCTGGTTTTTCTCTTTTGTTGTTGCTGCAATCTGATGCACACATACTTCTGGGATCAGGCTGCGAGCAGTTATGCTATTTTTTAGTGGGGGAACAGGGATCCCCCAGATTCCTTGGTGCCAGATTTCTCCCTCTAGATTGTTGGGTGCAGGGATTTAATTAGAACTTTGAGAATTAAGGTGAGCTGACAGGTTGAGCTTGTTCTTCTACCAGACAGAGCAGCAAAGGGAGATGAAGGCCCTACAACTGATACATCGCAAAATAATAATAATAATAATAATAATAATAATAATAATAATAATAATATTTATACCCCACCCATCTGGCTAGGCTTCCCCAGCCACTCTGGGCAGCTTCCAGTAAAATACAGTGGTGCCTCGCAAGACGAAATTAATTCATTCCGCGAGTTTTTTCGTCTTGCGATTTTTTCGTCTTGTGAAGCACGGACTTTGGAAAAGCTTCAAAAATCACCAAAGTCTTCAAAAACCTCAAAAAAGGCTACCACACCACGTGCTATGAGTTGCTCCTCAAAGTGAATGCACGGTTTTAAGAAAAAGGAAACAAACTTGCAAGACGTTTTCGTCTTGCGAAGCAAGCCCATAGGGAAATCCGTCTTGCGAAGCAACTCAAAGAACGAAAAACTCTTTCGTTTTGCGAGTTTTTCGTCTTTCGAGGCATTCGTCTTGCGAGGTACCACTGTATCAAAAATAATAAAATGTCAAACATAAAAAACTTCCCGATACAGGGCTGCCTTCAAGAAAAAGACCCTATTGGTAACTGAGGGGGTGGTTGCCTGAACAAAGTTGGTGTGATTTCACACAGAAAAAAGTTGTCCTTTTTCACAGAGGTTTTTGGCAAGGTGTTCTGGGAACAAGGAAGAAGAAATTAGGCAGAACTCCATGCAGGGATTCAAAGGCAGCCGCTCTTGCTTTTATTATATATTTTGTGTTCTAACTTTTTGTTTTTATGTTGTGAACCACCCTGTGAAGTGTGATACAGTATACAAATTTAATAAATAATACAAAGTTAATAATGATAATCAGTGCTTTTTTCTGGGGGTATGCAGGGGTATGCATACCCCTAAAGATTTTGTGAATCTTTGTACTTTTGTCCAATTACTGTATTTTTCCCAATTTGAATTATAAAATGGTGATTTTATTGAGTCAAAATGAGAGTACCCCTAAACATTTTTAAAGAAAAAAAGCACCAATAATAATGCTGGCTGGCTGGAGCAGACTGTTACAGATACAGGGATGGTGCTTAGGATGCCTCTGAATCAAAAGCTATGGTGCTGAGAAGGACAAGCCCCTCTTGAGATGAAGGCTTCAGGGGTGGCGCTGTGGTCTAAACCACAGAGCCTAGGGCTTTCGATCAGAAGGTCGGCAGTTTGAATCCCCGCAACGGGGTGAGCTCCCATTGCTCGGTCCCTGCTCCTGCCAACCTAGCAGTTTGAAAGCACATCAAAGTGCAAGTAGATAAACAGGTACCGGCGGGAAGGTAAACGGCATTTCCGTGTGCTGCTCTGGTTCGCCAGAAGCGGCTTAGTCCTGCTGGCCACATGACCCGGAAGCTGGACGCCGGCTCCCTCGGCCAATAAAACAAGATGAGCGCTGCAACCCCAGAGTCATCCGCAAGTGGACCTAATGGTCAGGGGCCCCTTTACCTTTATGTGAATAAAAGACTGAAGTTTTCAGTCTCTGTTGTGCCTTGATTTTCTAATGAAAACACAACCCTGGGTGAGTGCCTGGAACCCCCTAGAATATTGCTGCCGCTCAGCAGAGTTTGGGGGTAGTGTGTAAAATTACTATACATTCTAAGCTTGTGTAAAGAAAAATGTTTATACTCTACTGCTGAAGTCAGTACAGGACTGGCTATCATAGCGTACGTTAGTATTTTTAAACCATGGCCTCAGCCTGCCTGGTGTCTCCTCACTTGCCTACAAGTTGTGCCAGATTCTTCCAAGCAGGCTATTGCTAGCACCAACAATAACTCCTTGCACACAGGAGGAAGGAAGGAAGGAAGGAAGGAAGGAAGGAAGGAAGGAAGGAAAGTTTCCCTGAGGGGAAAGTATACTATAAGGCAGTATACAGATAAATAATAAAATAATAAAAATAAACAATTGCTATCAATTACAGTATAATGAATCACAGCTTGTGGCGGCTGAAGAAGGAGCAAAAAGGGTTTTCTCCTGTGTGTGTTTCTTGTGGCTGATTAGCTGTTCTCCCTGTGCAAAGGTCAGAGGGGGCAGGGTTTCTGTTGGGGTAGGTGATTAGCTGTGGGAGGAGCTTATCAGAATTTGATCTATCTTTAGATTTAGGGGAGCTAGTCTCAAACGTTTGTTGGGGGAGACCTAGGGTTTTTTTGGGGGGGAGTTACTTGTCCTGTCTGCACGCTTCTTATGATGGAGGACCACTGTAGCCAGCCCCAACGACACGTTCTCAAGATGGAGAGTGAGGGAACAGCTGCAGTCGCCTGCGGTTCCTGCACAATGTTTGCCATCTTGCCAAAGGTTGTAGGCAGCTTTACCTGCAGCAATTGCATGTTGGTTGCCCTCTTAAAAGACAAAGTCCAGCAACTGGAGGAACGTGTAGCTACGCTCCAAAGAATTAGAGAGCTGGAGCTCTTCTTGGAAGCAACAGAGCACACCGTCTCCACCAAAGAGGAGACAGGGGACTCCCCTGAGAAGGAGGCTAGTTCACCAACACAGGAGCCAGATATATGGAGAAACGTGACTCATAGAAGTAGGAGGCCCAGGGTTCGCTCTGATTGTTTAGAAATACACAATTGCTTTGAGGTCCTCTCCCCTAGAATGGAAGACGAAGAGCAGACTCCATTTGAGGATCTCTCCCTTGTTACAGTCGATCAGGTACATGAAGACGAGCAGCAAAGTCAGTCCTCAGGGAATGTGCAGGCGACCTTGGAACGGACAGATCACGGAAGAACCCCGACCAAACCTAAGAGGAGGCGTGTAGTGGTGATAGGGGATTCCCTACTGAGGGGAACAGAAGCAGTGATCTGTGGGCCTGACAAGATGTCTCGGGAAGTGTGCTGTCTCCCCGGGGCTAAGATCCAAGATGTAACTGAACGACTGCAAGGAATCATAAAACCCACTGACAAATACCCCTTCCTCTTGGTTCATGTGGGAACCAACGACACTGCAAGCAATAGCCTCCAGAAGATCAAAAGAGACTATGAGGCTCTGGGCAGGAAATTGAAGCAATTAAATGCACAAATTGTCATCTCATCTGTCCTCCCAGTTGAACGACGTGGCCCAGGGAGAGAGAGAAAAATAGTGGAAGTGAACAGCTGGCTTCGCAAATGGTGTAAACAGGAACGGTTTGGATTCTTAGATCACGGACTGCAGTTTCTTGAAGATGGACTTCTGGCAAGCGATGGGCTGCACCTCACAACGGTTGGGAGGAATGTTTTTGCCAAAAATCTCAGAAACCTCATCAGGAGGGCTTTAAACTGACTAATGTGGGGGAGGAAGACAGTGCTCCTGAAGGTAGGAGTCTATCAATTGATGAACATGATCATCCAAATGTCATAGACCAAATGGAGCAAACAGCACGCAGACCTAGTGGTGGGAGGAAAAAATCCTTAAATAAGAGACACGGGGGAATGATTAATGGACTTCAATGTCTGTACACTAATGCGCAAAGCATGGGTAATAAACAAGATGAGCTTGAGCTCTTGGTACAGCAAACTAAATATGACATAATAGGCATCACTGAAACCTGGTGGGATAAGTCCCACGACTGGAATGTAATAACGGAGGGTTACAATCTATTTCAGAGAAACAGACCAGACAAGAAAGGAGGAGGAGTGGCGTTATATGTCAGGGATGTGTATACCTGTGAAGAGATCCAAGATTTAGAACCTCAAAGCCAAAGTGAGAGCATTTGGGTCAAAATTAAGGGAGAGATGAATAACAGGGACCTCATTGTGGGAGTTTACTATAGATCCCCAAGCCAAACGGAGGACATAGATGATGCCTTCCTGGAACAGATGGCCAAGCATGCAAAAGGAAGGGAGATAGTAGTAATGGGGGACTTCAATTACCCGGATATTTGCTGGATGTCAAACTCAGCCAAGAGCATAAGGTCAAACAGATTCCTCACTGGCCTTGCAGACAACTTCATTGTCCAGAAAGTGGGAGAAGCAACAAGAGGAACAGCCATTTTAGATCTGGTCCTAACCAATGTCGATGACCTGGTTAGTGGGGTAGAAGTGGAAGGATCATTAGGCGCGAGTGATCATGCTCTTCTGAAGTTTACTATACAGCGGAAAGGAGCAGCCAAGCATACTAGGACTCAATTTCTTGACTTTAAGAAAGCCGACTTCATAAAACTTAGGGAAGTGCTGGGTGAGATCCCATGGACAGTAATACTAAAAGGAAAGGGAGTTCATGATGGCTGGGAGTTTGTTAAGAGGGAGATAGTAAAAGCACAACTTCAGGCAATACCAATGAGACGGAAACATGGAAGGTGCCTAAAGAAGCCAGGGTGGCTATCTAAAGAACTTTTAACTGAGTTAAGATTAAAAAAGGATGTGTACAAAAAATGGAAAAGGGGGGAAACCACCAAAGAGGAATTCAAACAAATAGCCAGCACGTGTAGACACAAAGTCAGAAAAGCTAAAGCACAGAATGAACTCAGGCTTGCTAGAGAGGTTAAAAGCAACAAAAAAGGCTTTTATGGGTATGTTCGTAGCAAAAGGAAGAACAAAGAAACAGTGGGGTCACTCAGAGGAGAAGATGGTGAAATGCAAACAGGGGACACAGAAAGGGCTGAACTCCTCAATGCCTTCTTTGCCTCAGTCTTCTCCGATAAAGAAAACAATGCCCGACCTGAAGAATTTGGAGCAAATGATTCAGCAGAGGAAACACAGCCCAGAATAACTAAGGAGATAGTACAAGAATACTTGGCTAGTTTAGATGTATTCAAGTCTCCAGGGCCAGATGAACTGCATCCAAGAGTATTAAAAGAACTGGCAGATGTGATCTCAGAACCACTGGCAGTCATCTTTGAGAATTCCTGGAGAACAGGCGAAGTCCCGGCAGACTGGAGGAGGGCAAATGTTGTCCCTATTTTCAAAAAGGGGAAAAGAGAGGACCCAAATAATTACCGACCAGTCAGTTTGACATCAATACCAGGGAAGATTCTGGAGCAGATCATTAAGCAAACAGTTTGCGAGCACCTAGAAAGGAATACTGTGATCACCAATAGTCAGCATGGATTTCTGAAAAATAAGTCGTGTCAGACTAACCTGATCTCGTTTTTTGACAGAATTACAAGCCTGGTAGATGAAGGGAATGCAGTGGATGTAGCCTACCTTGATTTCAGCAAGGCATTTGACAAGGTGCCCCATGATATTCTTGTAAAGAAGCTGGTAAAATGCGGTCTTGACTATGCTACCACTCAGTGGATTTGTAACTGGCTGACTGACCGAACCCAAAGGGTGCTCATCAATGGTTCCTCTTCAACCTGGGGAAGAGTGACTAGTGGGGTGCCACAGGGTTCTGTCTTGGGCCCGGTCTTATTCAACATCTTTATCAACGACTTGGATGATGGACTCAAGGGCATCCTGATCAAATTTGCAGATGACACCAAACTGGGAGGGGTGGCTAACAACCCAGAGGACAGGATCACACTTCAAAACGACCTTGACAGATTAGAGAACTGGGCCAAAACAAACAAGATGAATTTTAACAGGGAGAAATGTAAAGTTTTGCTCTTGGGCAAAAAAAATGAGAGGCACAAATACAAGATGGGTGACACCTGGCTTGAGAGCAGTACATGTGAAAAGGATCTAGGAGTCTTGGTTGACCACAAACTTGACATGAGCCAACAGTGTGACGCGGCAGCTAAAAAAGCCAATGCAATTCTGGGCTGCATCAATAGGAGTATTGCATCTAGATCAAGGGAAGTAATAGTGCCACTGTATTCTGCTCTGGTCAGACCTCACCTGGAGTACTGTGTCCAGTTCTGGGCACCACAGTTCAAGAAGGACACTGACAAACTGGAAAGTGTCCAGAGGAGGGCAACCAAAATGGTCAAAGGCCTGGAAACGATGCCTTCTGAGGAACGGCTAAGGGAGCTGGGCATGTTTAGCCTGGAGAAGAGGAGGTTAAGGGGGGATATGATAGCCATGTTCAAATATATAAAAGGATGTCACATAGAGGAGGGAGAAAGGTTGTTTTCTGCTGCTCCAGAGAAGCGGAGACGGAGCAATGGATCCAAACTACAAGAAAGAAGATTCCACCTAAACATTAGGAAGAACTTCCTGACAGTAAGAGCTGTTCGACAGTGGAATTTGCTGCCAAGGTGTGTGGTGGAGTCTCCTTCTTTGGAGGTCTTTAAGCAGAGGCTTGACAACCATATGTCAGGAGTGCTCTGATGGTGTTTCCTGCTTGGCAGGGGGTTGGACTCGATGGCCCTTGTGGTCTCTTCCAACTCTATGATTCTATGATTCTATGTTTCTTTTGATTTTATCATTTCATCTTTTTGTAAACTGCTTTGTGGTTTTTAACAATCAAGCAGTATTTAAATTTTATGAAATAAATAAATATGGTTGGGAGGGGGTGGAGGAAGGAGATGCTGCATTGCTCCTCCCACCCACCCTGAACCACACTTTTCCCCTGGGGGAACATGTTAGCTAAACAGATCCCTGAAGCCAGCAGGACTGGTAACCTTCTCACCATCTGATGAGCAGAGAGTTCAATCCTGGTCAGTCTGACAGTATGTGTTCGCCTGATGGGATCAGATGCACAAAGTCAAAGCTCCTTCTTCCCACTAAACCCCCAGCACACCCACATCCCAACAGCTCTGGATCACTCTGGGAGGCCCAGTAATGAGTGATCTGCAGCTGTCTCCATGCAACTCTGCCGAATTGGCTCAAGAGTCAGACTTTGGCTGAATGTGATGCACAGCCCTAGTAAAAAGGGAGGGTGATATAAAAGAAAAGCCTTCTTCAGTTAGAGCCGCTAGAACAGATGATTCAGCCTAAAATGGGAAGAAAGTCACATTCCCCGCCACAAGGAAAACATGGTAGCAAAAGATCTAGCAATTTCAAAAATTGGATTAGATCTCAGTAGAAAGAGACATTGATTGGCAACTGAATATGCCAAACTCCGTCTCCATCTCATGATTCAGCGATTTTCTGCTGCTCCAAGTGGGTCCTGGAGTTTGGAAATTTTTATTGGCCCTGGGGTAGTTTAACAGTGTGAGAGCGGTGGAGAAGAGGACTTTAGCTCAAGTGGCGAAGCACATGCATAAGACCCCAGGATCATTTCCTGACATCTTTGGTTAAGAGCAGAGCCTCAAGGAGCATGGTTGGGAGAGGCCTTCCCCAAGGACCCTGGAAAGATCTGTCAGTGGTTGGAGCTTGGTACAAGGCACCTTCTTATTGGCAGAGGCTGCAACTCAGTGGTTACAGAGGACACACTTTGTGCGCAGGGGGCTCCATAATCATAGCTGTCAACGTTTCCTTTTTTTCAAGGGAAATTCCCTTATTCCGAATAGGATTCCTTGCGAGAAAAGGGAAAAGTTGACAGCTATGTCCATAAACTGCTGCTGGTCAAAAGAGTGGTGGCGGCAATCGCCGCTTCTGCAGCCATCCAAATGTTGTTTTGACTCCCAACCAGGACCGGCCCAAGACACTTCAGCACCTGAGGTGAACCACAAAATGGCGCTCCTCCCCTCCCTGCCAGGGAAGAAGGGGTGAGCGAAGATCTAGATCAGGAAGACAGGTGCGGGGTGGGGATAGAGGTCCACATTGGGACTTGTCGCCCCATGGATTCTGCCGCCAGAGGCAGCCGCCTCACCTTGCCTCCTGGATGGGCCGGCCCTGCTCCCAACTCCCACCTGTCCCTGCCCACTGGGCCTGGTTGGCTGGGCCGGGGAGAGTCAGAGACGCCACAAGGACTACGGGATGCTCGTCCCTGGGGAGTCCAGGGGCGTGTGGCGCGGAGGTGGGCGCAGGATGCGGCCAGGGGAGCGACAGCGCGGGGGCTTCGGGCAGCCGGCGACCTTTATCCGCGGAAGCTCCTGGCTTCCCCGCCCTTTGGGGCCCGCCACCTTCGCAAGGCAAGCCGAGGGCCAGAGGCTGCCCTGTTCTGCTTCTGGGTCGCCTGCGGATCCGGCCGGCGCGTGAGGGGGGAACTCATACAAAATGGCAACTCGGAAGCTTTTCTGCGGGATGGAGGTTGGCTGAGAACCAGACCTCTGGTCCCCGTGACTGACATGCGCCTCGCCCAATCACTTCCCCCGCCACGGAGTGGCCCGCGGAGCAGTGGAAAGGCAGGTGGACCGTTACAGGTTGACCTTACAATTAACATGCACACCTTGCTTCCAATCAATACGCCCTGTTTTGAGGCGGGGGAGTCTGTCCTCCCTGACGGAGACCACAACTTGAAAGGGGGGAAGGTGGGCACGAAAGGGAGGCCCAAGCCAATCGAACGCCGCCAAGAGGAGCACGGCATGATTGACGCGCGCTCTGCACAATCAGGCTTAAGGGTATCTCGACTGACTGCACTTCTGTCCATTCAGATAGCAAGGTTCCAGGACAGTATTTGATTGACAGGCGAACGGCCTAGTAATACCGAGGCACTTTCAGGAAGCGAGCGTACAAGCCTAAAGGTGGTGGGCGGGCAGTCTAAACCGCCTCGACGTGTACTCTCAAAGCATCTTGGTGGTGGGAGGGTGAGGTAGCGCCTGACGAAGGCGCAGAGTGACAGGTACCGCGTCGAATGGCGCTGGGCCATTAGAAATATATGGCCAATGGGAACAGGGGAAAGGATTGGTGAGGGCATTGCGGTGGCTGCGGGTTAGGTAGGGTGTGAGAAGTTAGTGGCGCTGCTGCTGTGAGGGGACGGAGACGGCGTTTCCCCCTCCCCTCCTCCTCCCACGGGCTTAAGCTTGGATCGGCGCGCGATGCTCACGGACGGCACGGCCGCCCCGACCCCCGCCGGCGATGAGGAGATAGACTCGGTGACGCCCCGCGCTGCCCCGGCCGCCATCGTCGAGGCCTCCACGGCCGGGCCTAACCCGCTGGGCTTGCGGGCCGTGCGCCTCTTCGGCGAGGCCGGGCCCTGTGGGCCGGCAGGGCCGGCAACAACTTCGGGGGAGGCCGGGGCCGCCGCCGCCGCCGCCGCCCTCGACTTTAAACTGGCGGCCGCTGTGCTGAGAAGCGGGGGCGGCGGTGGGTCCGGCAGCGACGAGGACGAGGTGTCTGAGGTGAGAGGCGGGGAGAGGTAGGCCTTCGCTCCCGCCAGGCTGGAGCTGGAGGAGGAGGAGGAGGGGCCGGAGGGTGCCGTCTCGAACGGAGCTCCCTCCCGCGCTTGGGTACCAGCCCCGCCCGTCAGGCTCCAGAAGCCTCCCTTGCAGGCCGGCCCCGGAATAAAGGAGGGTGGAGACCCACCCAGATGCGCGCGGCGCCCCCCACTCACGCCTGTCTGCCTCCCCCCCCCCGTTTTAATGTAAGCAGTGCCCCCCTTCTTTGTTCATTGTGAGCTAAAACAACTAAAGCGAAGACAAAACATCGAGCATGTCCCGTCTCGCTGCGCCCCCCCCCCGCCGCTCCGTACCTGCTTTTGGGTCCGGATGATGGCGGAAGCGCTCTTCTGCCGCGCCGTCCTCCCTGCCCTCTCGCCCGCCCGTGGCCTGCAAGGAGTAATTATATTATAGAAAGTGCTGATGGCTTATTAGCGTCCGCCTCAAAGGCTCGCTTTGAGAGATCGGTGGGAATAGTAAATCGCATTTCAAATGCTTCCATCAGTTTTTGGGGGCGACAAGCGTCTTTGGTTCTCGTAGTTCTGCTTGTGGTAGGTAGACTGTGGTGCTTATTCCAGGTGTGCATTTTGCTGGCACAAATGTCTGCACTGCACCTGCACAGTAAATAAGGCAAAACTTGAGTATATTTCAAATCTCCATACAAAATTCCTAGAAGTTTAGTGAAGTAACAATGTGGTTTGCCCCATTTACACTTAAATGTGTTCCAGTAGCGATGGAGGGTTATAAGCAAATTGCTTTTCTCCTTCAGTTGCAATATAATATTTCTGCTTTCTAACGCAATAATTCATGTGAAAGAAAGTATCTTGTGACTCCATCATTTACAGTAAGTTTTGAAATATTCACTTGCTACATTGCCTCTGGTGAAAAAGAATTTTTTTCACGCATCTGAGAGAAATGTGGACTTGCAGAAATGCTTGTTTAACTTCTAAAGATTGGTCAGAAAGTCCCTGTCAGTGATAGAAGTAAATATACTGTTTTTAGTATCTGGGTCCATCTGTTGTAATTTCTTGCATTGTTTACTTTTTTTCTTTGGAAACTATCCTTTCAACCTTTTCACAACATTATTTTGTAGGGATTTACTCAGTATGATTTTAAAATAAAAGATGCTTTTAAGCTAGCATAAAATAAGTGATTTTACTAATAGCTGTGGCAAGTGCAGAGTGGTTCTGAAGGCACCTCTGCATAACATACAGGATGCTACTTGAATTTTAAAGACCAATTTTCAATTAAAAATAGGTTTTTAGCTCTCATAATTGGAGAATTTGTGTTGGGGGGGAATCTTCAGATCATTTTTGCCTGGGGACTTGGGACATGTGGTATTTAAACACTTTGAAAAGATGAATCATGCAAGAGAGTTTAGTCTGTCTAGTGGGTGAAGCAAAGGGAGGGAGGATGTAATGGAGAAATTTGGTTTCTTTCATTTCAAATACAAGCTTTTCATTCCCTTGCCTTCATAACTGTCACTCAGTATTCCTCTGTTTGCATATTCCCATTCTGTTTCAGCATTTCTGTCATTAGGGAACACTTCCGACTTTAACTTGTCTTCCTCAAAAGTTCATTTTGTTGCTGTCCAAACAGCACCCATGCATGGATTAGGGAGTTTGAGGGAGTTAATTGGGCCTCACCATTGTCCTGTGTCTATTGAGGGCAAAATGAGATGCAACTATGGCAGACTTGTTTTAGATTTGGATCTGGGCAGTTGTAAACTGGGGTGCAAAATTGGCTTTTAGAGCAAAAGAGAAAAGAAGATAAGAACTAAATAGTTTTTGTGCCTGCCTTTTCCTTTCACCCTTCACCAGGCACTTTTCTCCCCAACTTCCAGTGTTGAAGTTTGGCTGAGGGGGAGAACTAGGGCAGCAAACCCTGGGTAGGTAAATCATGGGTGGGGGAAAGTTCAGAACCTCCATCCAACCTGTGTTCCCTGTTTTGGTCTATAACCTGGACCCCGTGCTGTTTGTGATTTGGCTCCTCTAAGCAGGTTTGCTGCCATCACATCTATTTTAGCAAAGAAAGTATGTCCTAGAACACAATCAGCAGTCCAGCTGCTTTCCAAAGAAATTTCATCTATTACTGATAATCTTACTGAATAAGCTCTAATAAACTTTTTCCAAAGAGCCCACCATTGCTTTAATATAATGTGTTCATTTATTCTCTAGATTTGTACACAACTCCTTATTTTCAATAATAAACAATTGGGCAATAAGAAACGTATTTATAAATTTGAGTTCTCATAGATTATGCTGATCAAACTAGGATAGAAGTTTTGTAAAATTGGCTCTTACATGCAAATAATTAACTGCACCACATACTTGGTGTCCTAATACTGAATAATATGTTCATTAAAAAGATTTCTATAGATTTATGGCCAGAAAACCTTATCCAGTTGTGAGGTTTTGCAAGTGGAAAAACATTTTCCAGTATTTGGTAGAAGACCTAATTCTCATATAGTTCAAAAGCCCTCTATATTACATGTTGTGGAGAAAAGAAATAACTAAAGTATGCTGAAGAATGGCCTGAATTGGTCATATGGCAGTTTTAAGAATATGTCAGTTGTACTTAATCGGGGTGGGGTGGGGTGGGGGTTTGGAATTAAGGCTTTTTCCCCTTTGCAGTCTTGTGAACAGTTGGTTTGGGAAGCAAAGAAAGGAGCAGAAATCCATTATTTGAAATGTATTTCAGAAAATTGTACTTGTATGGAACAGATAAGAAACTTAAAGGGGAAGTAAATTTGTGTTATGAGGGGGAAATAGGTGCTATAGTTAGGGAAGATTTGACTATCATGATTATAGGACTGAAATATCTGTCTGGGGAAGGGTAGAAGGTGGTCTGAGGATGGGTGGTTCTCCCTGTCAGTGGAAACCTGGATTCATAGTGTCAGGGATAGGAGGAGGTTGCAGTGTACTATTTATGGGTGAAGAGAAACCATTCACTTGCATGGGAGAACATTAATGTGTACTTGAAAATATATTTGGGGTCAATGCAGGTTCTGGCCCTGCTCCACTTGCTGCCTCCTAACTTTTCATTGTCTCCCAAAGATATCTGGGGGAAATGGGATCTTTGTATAATCTGCCAGTGAAGAGTAGATAGATAGATAATACTTTATTCGGCTATAAGCCCACAAGGTCTTTGGCTAAGATCAAGTGTAGTGAAGAGTAGAATAGGGCTGCAATCTGAAACATTTTACCTTTGAGTAAGCCCCATTTAATTCAGTGGGACTACTGAGTCGGCATGGTTAGGATTGCACTGTAATTACTGGCATATTTATACCTTAATCTAAGACGGTTAAGAAAAGAATAGATTGTACAGTTGTGCTGTACTTTCTTTAAATGTCCATTGTACATTTACAGTTGGAATCCTGAAGCAATATCCTTGGTCTTCGCCTATAGTCTGGCTTGTGTGATCATATGAGGCTTTAAATCATTTTTTTACAGAAAGACTCATTCTTGCTGATATAATCTTAATATTTACAACCACATGAAGGTTTCATTTTTGGAATAATAAATTTTCGGAGAAGTTTTTACAGTTATATAAAAAATCACTGATTTGGTTATACTATTAGAAATACAAAGACAGGAAATTATGAAATTATTGTTTATATTTGGACAACTTTTCTGCTGTACTTTATTGGAAGGAGAAAAATATTCATTTCCTTAATAACAATTTAAACAATTTATTTAACTAAAACAATAATATTGTAGCATGTTTGTGAACTGATGTGGTTAAATGATTTAAAAAACAAACAAACTTAGACTGAGTTTTAGCACACATGAAAAACTTAAAACAAATCTTTATTTCCTGATGTAACTCATGGGTAGGCAAACTAAGACCCGGGGGCCACATCCAAACCAATTGCCTTCTCAATCCGACCTGCAGACGGTCCGGGAATCAGCATGTTTTTAACATGAGTAGAATGTGTCCTTTTATTTAAAATGCATTTCTGGGTTATTTGTGGGGCATAGGAATTTGTTCATCCCCCCCCCCAAAAAAAAATAGTCCGGCCCCCCACAAGGTCTGAGGGACAGTGGACTGGCCCCCTGCTGAAAAAGTTTGCTGACCCCCGATAGAAAACTATCTTTAGAAAGATTTTTCTCCAAAAGCATTTTATCTTAAAAATCTGATTTGAATTTTAAAAAATCTGATTTTTTAAATTTTCTTTAAAAAAATCATTGATTTTTATCCACCCTGATTTATATTATGTGTGCTTTCTTGGGATAGTTGTCTGAAAAATTACTGCGTGCCCACTTCACTATTGTATCCATTCATCATTTCAGATTAATTTCATGAAAATGTTTATTAAGAAATATGTATTTTTCTGAAATCCTCATCATCACTGCATAATTTGTTGAAACAGTAATAGCTTTTTGAATCAAATTGTTATAATAGTTTCAAAGCAAAATTGTTGTCTCCCTTCTCTTGATAAAACTTCACCAAAACGTTACAAAATATTTTTCAAGTCTTTAAAACTCAGAAGTTACATTTGACCACTGAATCCTGTTAGAACTTTTGCACACATAATTATTTTTTACTTATTTATTTACTCCATAAAATTTTTACCTTACTTGATTGCAAACAAACTAACTTCAAAAGGGTATACAAAAGGATAAAACAATAAAATCAAGAAATAAAACCACAACCATACTTTAAAACATACAACAGCTAAAATACTCAATCTAGTCTAACTTCATCTCAGTGTTACATCAACCCAACTGGTTAAAAATCTTAGAGAATCTTGGCTACCTTTTCTGCCAAAGTAATGCTTAGTGATATTTAGGGCCGGCAGGGCAAGGGGGGACAGGTACCATTTGTTAACCAGGGGAAACAGAGAGGTAGTGACAGTACAGCTGCACATACTTAGAATATCCTTATATTTATTTGTTGCCATGATTCGTTTTGTAATTTATTTTGTATTTTAGGCATGTCTGTTCTAATACAGTGGTACCTTGGGTTACATATACTTCAGGTTACAGACGCTTCAGGTTACAGACTCCGCTAACCCAGAAATAGTACCCGAGGGGGTTAAGAACTTTGCTTCAGGATGAGAAAAGAAATCGTGCAGCAGTGGCGCGGTGGCAGCAGGAGGTCCCATTAACTAAAGTGGTTTTCAGGTTAAGAACAGTTTCAGGTTAAGAACGGACCTCCGGAACAAATTAAGTACTTGACCCGAGGTACCACTGTATTAGAATGAGAGGTAGACTTGCTTGCTCTAAGGTAGAGGTTTTCAACGTTTTTGCGTCCACTGCTCCCTTGACCAACCACATTCTTTATTCAGCTCCCCTGTAGGATACAGGGGAATCACCACTTTCAAGTGAGTTCCATTCCAGGCCACCATGCGCATCACTGGGATGCCCCCTCCCATCCTTACTTGGTTTTGAAGGTTGCTGAGGAGCTCTGTCTTGCTGTGTTCTAAGCCCCAACTGGCTTCACTAGAAATCATTGACACCATCAGTCATAGCCATCAATTTCAATGGGCCAACACTGAGTAAGATTAACACTGGCTACAACCCAATATAAAAGGGTATTCTCCTACTCAGGGAAGACCCATTGGAGGTCAGTGACCCCTGAGTCAGCCATACCCATCAATTTCAGTAGGTCTCCTCTTGGATAGTATTATTATTTCTATTGCAGTTTATTGCACATCTATTACTCACCTATTTCAATGGTTTTCCTATTGAGCAGGACTCAACACTGCCAGAAACCCAGTAATGATTATGAGGAAGATAAAGATAGGCTTTGCCTAGCAAAGTACTACTCAAGAGCAGAATGCATTGGAGTCGGCAGGTCGAGTGTCTATATTTTGGAAGCCCATATTGCAGTGGAGTGGTATCTCTGAAATGGTTGATGGAGAGGGCTATTCAAGTTGCCTTTTTTAAAAAACCCAACAACCTGATGTTAACCATTAAGCCTTCAGCCATGTTAAGACCAATTGGTCATCTGTGCTGTGGGTTAAACCACAGAGCCTAGGACTTGTTGATCAGAAGGTTGGCGGTTCGAATCCCCGCGACGGGGTGAGCTCCCGTTGCTCGGTCCCAGCTCCTGCCAACCTAGCAGTTCGAAAGCATGTCAAAGTGCAAGTAGATAAATAGGTACCGCTCCGGTGGGAAGGTAAACGGCGTTTCTGTGTGCTGCTCTGGTTTGCCAGAAGTGGCTTAGTCATGCTAGTCACATGACCCGGAAGCTGTCTGCGGACAAACGCCGGCTTCCCTCAGCCTATAGAACGAGATGAGCGCACAACCCAAGAGTCGGTCACGACTGGACCTTTACCTTTACTTTCTTCAAGCCTATGCTAACTGTGTGTATTGACTATGAGCATAACAATATGAAAGTGTGACCCAGGTGTCTTGGATGATCTGGTTGGAAGGTCTTGACATGGAGTCTGGAAGGCAGGATTCTATAGTCATTGTGTGTTTTAATTGAATATGAGGAAGGTGTTGCACAGTTACAGTGGTACCTCTGGATGCAAATAGGATCCGTTCTGGAGCCCCATTCGCATCCTGAGTAAAACGTAAGGTGCGTCTGCACGGGTCGTGTTTTGCCGCTTTCACACATGCACGTGATGTCATTTTGAGCGTCTTCGCGAGCGACAAAACCCAGAAGTAATGTGCTCCGTTACTTCCGGGTCACCGCGGAGCATAACTTGAAAACGCTCAACCTAAAGCACATCTAACCCGAGGTATGACTGTAATTGGAAGGAAAACGAACCCTTGGTCAGCTGCTACACAAAGTGATGGTGAGGGACAAGGGCTCAGGAGAATTCAAAAGTTTGCCACAAAATGCTTTTTGTGACAATTTGGCTGTTCCTAATAAAAATATTGCCCAACTATGGATTTTGGAAGTTTTTTTTTAATGGACCAACATGGTTGCTTTTTTGTGCTTGAGGGAATACCAAATCTAGTTGTTCAGAGCAGAATATACAACCAGAGGAAGATAAGGGTCATCTTCAGGTGGCAGGAAATTAAGGCTTACATCCCTTCAGCCACTATACTATACTAATGACGTGGATTGATGTACTAGGTCAGGGGCCCCAAACTACAGTCTGCGGGCCACATCCAGCCCTCCAGGGTCCTGAACCCAGCCTGCCCGGCAATTGCAGAACCCGCTGCTGTCTAATGGGTCTCCCCGGATCTCAGCCAGCAGCAGCATGCTGCTGCAGCAGCAAAGAACTCGGCCCAGACACCATAGGGTGGAGGTGCAGGAGGAGGCCCTCGCAGAACCCAGTCCAGCTCAGGGAAGATGACCTCCCTCTTCTCCTTCCTTCTCCGGCTTTCTTCATTCTCAATCCTAGTTACAAAACTCCTCGTCCATGTGGTGCTTGCTGGGCAAAGATCATGGTTAGATCATGGGTAAGGCGGGCAGGAAGAGGAGGAGGTGGCTTTGTTAAAATGCACTTCTTTTGTAAATTGTTGGAAAATACGGGTCTCAAACATGAGGTTTTTTAAGCGGCAGTGGCTTTAATTCAAGATCTGTGGGTGGTGTTTTTTTAAAAAAGCTTTTGGCTGCAAAGCAAATTGCATAGCGCAGGCATAGGCAAACTGGGCCCTCCAGATGTTTTGGGACTACAACTCCCATCATCCCTAGCTAACAGGACCAGTGGTTAGGGATGATGGGAGTTTGGTCCCAAAACATCTGGAGGGCCGAGTTTGCCTATGCCTGGCATAGCGCTTCCAAGAGATCTCCCCTACCATCAGCTATGAATATGCTAGTTTTGTAGGGTGAAGTTTGGGAAGGCGGAAGTGTGTTTGGGGTTTTTTTTTTGGGGGGGGGAGAGATGTTGAGAATCCACTTTCTGAGCCAGAACTGGTGGGAAGGGGTTGCGGCTTTTGGAGGGGGCTGGCAGTTGTCCAGACAGAGTATATGGGATGTGTTGATGTGACAGGGGCTGAACTTTTTATAAGGCGGGTGTTTATGTGAAAAGCAAAGCAGTTGTTTGGGGGGTGTGAGTTCCCCTTTTTTGTTAGGAGGTTGCAAAACACTGGAGGGAGCTGAGCGGATTCTGTGCTGGGGAGACTGCTGTCAGGAGCAGCTTTGCTTTGCTTATGATATTATGGTTATGTAATCCTTACAGTAACCCTGTAGGGCAGGCCAGTGTTCTTTCCCACCCCACCCCCCATTGCAGACAGGAGAGGTGACTTGTGCAAATTCAAGCTGCCAGTGACCCCAACTTGTAGCTTAGGCTCTGCTAAGCCAGCTGCCCTGACGCAAGGTGACCTGGGAGGGGTTCAGGTTTGTGGGGTCAGATTTCACATGGTTTGAGGAGAGAGCAGGCCCATACTTCCCATTGAAATACTTATATGTTTATGTTGATTAAAATCATTCATTTTAAATATTGTATTGTTTTTCCTGTTTTTTGTGCCCTACAAATAATATATGTGCAGTGTGCATAGGAATTCGTTCATATTTTTTCCAAACTATAGTCCGGCCCCCAACAGTGTCAGAGGGACAGTGAACTGGCCCCCCGTTTAAAAAGTTTGAGGACCCCTGTACTAGGTAAAATAACAAGAATTCAATAGGACTTAGTTCTGAGTAGACATAGATAGTGTTTTAGTCTTAATGAATAGCTAGTTTACAGTTACATCTGAAGTGGCCAAATAAGGTTTGGAAAAGGTCTGGGAACTGTGGGTTGTATCCAGTGCTTATCCTTCTCAGAGTAGAACCATTGAAATTAATGACTAGTAAGGTCCATTGGCTTTAGTGGGTCTACTGGGAGCATTGGATACAGTCCCATGATTTCAAATTACATAAGTATCTGTCAAATAAGGGAAGGTGGGAAACTTACTATGTAGAGAAAAGAAATTGAATTTTTCAATTTTTTTTTGCCAGTAAAAACAAATTTGTCCTTGATTAAGACATTAAAACCTTTAATTCTGAACTCTGTGCCAATCCAAGTCACAATCTGAAAGTAAACATAAACTTAAGTGTTTTCCTGCTGTTCTCCATAAGAAGGTGAGCATAATCTATCGCCATCCAGTTATGCTTCTGGCATCTCATGGCCAAGAATAGTGAAGTTTTTAAACTCTTGTAAGTATAAAATGTATCAGCATATTGATCTGCATCAGGGTGTTCTCGGCTCTATTCCTGAACATTTTTGGTATGGCTTTCTTTATTGTTCATACTGAAACTCCCAAGTTTATTCCTAAATAATTGGAGATCCTTCCAACTAAAATAGGCTTAAGACTCAATGTTAATTACACCAACTTTCAATTAAATTTCAGAGAAATTGATGGGATTTCTCTCAAATTAATCTATTTAGATTGATATGTATGAATCCATATGCAGTTTGTTTACTTTTGCATTAAATCTATATACTGTTCTATGATCTAAGGTTACAGGGCGTTTTACAGCATAAAAAACTAAACTAAAAACTAGTTGAAAGTTAAATGCAGAAGCCTTGGTCTATAATGGTACTTATTTACACACCTAATTCCAAATACAGCTTCTGCAGCCAACATACTAAAAAGCAGAATGCTTTTTACTGCTCCTGGTTAAACATCCTTGCTAATCCTTTGAACAGAAAATCTGTGCTTGAACAGAAAACCTGTGCTTGTAATGATGCACACTATAAAACAGATGACGTAACCTTTTTTGCAGTGTTTGAAATTCATTGGGCGCCAGGCACATTTTGCTACTGGCACGGGTTCAATTACGACTACATAGATATTTCTAGGTGTCAGGTTGGTGACTGACATCTCCATCGAGCCAGTTGACTTGTGTGCAGCAAAATACGCACATCATATGCTTCTGTGCTGCCACATGAATCATGGATGCTGGGCATCTTAGTGCTCAATCATTGCATCAAGGAAAGTTAGTGTAGGGCTGAGTACAAATATATTTGACTGTGTTGCAGCCTTTACACAGAATACCCAAATGGAAACTCGGAGACCACAGTTTAAAAACCCATGCCTTAGTGTATAGTTAATACCATTTCCATTTTCACTCAGTTTATCCTTCTTACATACTAGGACAAGTGAATTATTATAAGAGCAAAGTACAGTCAAGCAATACAGTTTAGATTAGATGCAGCCTTTCTCAACCTGTAGGTCCCCAGAGGTTGTTGGACTACAACTCCCATCACCCCTAGCTAGCAAGGTCAGAGCTCAGGGATGATGGGAGTTGTAGTCCAACAACTTCTGGGGACCCACGGGTTGAGAACTGCTGGATTAGAGGTTTTCAACCTTTTTGAGTTCATGGCTCCCTTGACCAACTACATTCTTTCTGTGGCACCCCTGTGGGACTCAGTAGCCCAGTTATGTCACCCCTTGCTTGCAGAGCTGGCCGCCTCTCTCCCTTTTTTTAACACCCTCCCTTGTGGAGTGTTCCCTCAGCCTCCTCTCCTTTCCCCACTCCTTGGGAGTCTTCTGGGCAGCCGCTCCTGCTGTCCCTGGTCTCTGAGCTGCCCCCTACCACTCCAGAGAGAGATGCCTCCTCACACTGCCCCACAGGGGCCTGGGAAGAGGATGCCCCCAACCTTAGTGGCCCAACGGAGACTGGCCAAAGGTGAACGTGAGGCCAGCACCTTACCTTGATTGGCAGCAGCGAGCATTGCTGGGCCTGCATAGCGGAAAAGCTTCCCTTCAGCATCGAGCACTTAGCTCCCAAGCAGGACAGCAAGCACAAGAAAGGTCAGTGCAGCGCCTGCCTGCCTGGCCTCCCACTTGTTTCTCCATTCCAAAGAAAGGGCTGGTGGACTGGCTGGCTGGGCTCCTCGCCTGCTTGCTTACTCCATGGCCACCTCAGCTCCTGGCAACCCGTTGGCCAGCCCCAGAGGCACCATTTGTCTACAGTTTGGGGCTGCTGAAACAAATAGCAGTGCAAGCCTTTGGGAGGCAGAGATGCAAGAGGGCATTAGGGGAAGGAGGGGAGGAAAGAGGGACAGGCCAGTGTTGCCCACAGCACACATGACCAATCATTCATGGCACCTAGGGTGCCACAACGCACTGGTTGAAAACCACTGGTTTAGATTATAAATAGACATTCTGTTGTGGTGACTGTAATCTAGGTTTGAGGTGCCATTTGGCGCCTAGTTTATACAGTCATACCTCGGGTTGAATACGCTTCAGGTTGAGCACTTTTGGATTGCACTCCATGGTGACCCGGAAGTAATGGAGCACATTACTTCCGGGTTTTGCCTCATGCGCAGACAGTCAAAATGACATCATGTGCGGAAGTGGTGAATCGCGACACACACAAATGCGCAGTCGTGGATTGTGTTCGCTTCAGGATGTGAACGGAGCTCCGGAACGGATCCCATTTACATCCTGAGGTACCACTGTATATCTGAGTTTTTAACACTGTTTTTTTTTTGGTCACTCACCCTTGGCAAAACACGCCCCCACCACCACATCCTTTTGGGTGTGTTCAGAAGTCACCCCTCTCCTCAGCTGTTCTATGCAGATCAGCAGAGGAGAGAATAACTTGCATCCCCATTGGGAAATATGGGTGGAGAGGTTCAACTTTTTCCAAACCTATATTGTGCTGTGTCTGTGTTACTTTATATTCCTTTTGTTGCTGCTGGAAAAATTAATGAGAAAATTTTACTTGATCAGTATTGGGCTCCCAGACTGGAGGTTTAGTCACCCCTACTCTAAAAACATTTTTCCATAGGGTGAAATGAGTGTTTATTTGAAGATGATTTTTTTAAAAATAGTGTCATTCAAGAGATACATCTTGTTCACTGTCTTTTCCCAAATTGGCATCAAAAGCAAAAGGGGAACCATTCTTTTGAGTTTAATGTAATGCAACCAGGCATTTGACCTCTTATTCTGAAATTTTTACCTGTGTTACTTAAACTCATTGTGTCTACATGCTGTAGGCCTGTGGACTGCCGAGAATAGTATCTAGAGGAAAATCTGCTATAGCTTCAAGAATAAAACTAATCTTATATAAACTGGTAGTTCTTCATTTGCTGAATAAGTTTAATTACTACACTTGTTCAATATTGGATAGTGCTGGACTTGAAAATATTCATTCTGTGCTTGCTAAACTGGTAACAGATGAATTTCACTTCTACTCGGTATGTTTCTGAGCACAATTCAAAGTGTTGGTGCTGACCTTTAAAGCCCTAAACTGCCCCAGCCCTGTATATCTGAAGGAGCATTTCCTCCCCCATCATTCAGCCCCGACACTGAGGTCCAGCTCAGGGGGCCTTCTGGTGAGAAGTGAAGTTACAGGGAACAAGGCAGATGGAACACCCTCCCATCAGATGTCAAGGAGATAAATAACTATGCAACAAATAACTATGCAACTTTTAGAAGACATCCAAAGGCAGTCCTGTATCAGGATGTTTTTAATGTTTGAGAGTTTATGTTTTTATATGGGTTGGAAGCACCCAGGGTGCCTGGGGCAACCCAGCCCGATGGGAGGGGTATAAATAATAAAATTATTACAGTGGTACCTTGGGTTAAGTACTTAATTCGTTCCGGAGGTCCGTACTTAACCTGAAACTGTTCTTAACCTGAAGCGACACTTTAGCTAATGGGGCCTTCTGCTGCCGCGCCGCCGGAGCACAATTTCTGTTCTCATCCTGAAGCAAAGTTCTTAACCTGAAGCACTATTTCTGGGTTAGCGGAGTCTGTAACCTGAAGCATATGTAACCTGAAGCGTATGTAACCCGGGGTACCACTGTACTATTATTACCACAGTTTTCAGTTTTACTTTTCAGGGAAGAAAAATAAAAGTACAACCCTAGGTATTGTTACCTGGTAGTAAAGTCCACCTTGCGCTGTGGGACTTTCTCCTCAGTAAGTGTGCATATGAATGCCACCTAAAAATCTGCATTTCTCCAACTGGTTTTCCTGGGAAATTGTCAAGCCAAAGTAGATGATTAGTGAACTGTAGTTGGTGATTATGGTTAGAATCTTTGAAGTAGTAGAGAGGTTTCTCTCATCTAGGGAAAACCAAATGTTGGCAGGTTCAGCAGTTATAGGTGACCTAAATTTAGTCTGCAGTACAGTCTAAATTACTGTTACCTTGAACATGGTTGTAAATGTGTTCAACTAATAGTATGTGTTCTGAAATTTCATTCTCCAGTAACTTTTGTTCTTGAAAATGCATGCATGTAGCTATCAAATATGTGGCTTTGACACAATGTATCCAGTTTTGTTCTGGTTTGGAATTGTTAAATAAAACAGAAGTAACAGCTAACTTCTATGTCTTCAAACAGGTTGAGTCGTTTATTTTGGACCAAGAAGATCTGGATAACCCGGTGCTTAAAACAACATCAGAGATATTTTTGTCAAGTGCTGCAGAAGGAGCAGACCTACGAACAGTAGATCCAGAAACGCAAGCAAGACTAGAAGCCTTGCTGGAAGCAGCAGGTAGTTTTCTTTTTTCATTTTGATAGTAGTTTTATTTGTGGGTGGTGGAACCAATAGTTTTGACCTTGAGGAACAGAGACTGCTGTGTGCTCAGACATTAACAACTTGAAGTTGAGTTTCGGAACACAATTGAGTTTCTAGAATTGAACATTTTAAAACTTTGTTTGGGATGCCTAAAAGAGTTTAGAAGTGCTTATGTCAAATTCAAGACATTGAGGCAATGTACTCCGCAAGGTTTTACCTAGATGCTGCTGTGTAAAACTGTGTTTTACTCGTACAGACTGTCTCAATTATCTGAGCTAAGTGATGCAGGAATCACAGGAATCAAATCACAGTGGTGATGAGTTCAGGGATCTTGAGATAATATTGTTTAATGAAAAATGGGAGTATAAACAGGCTCTCATTCAAGTTTGTATCTGAATAAGTAATTCATGCTTGGTTGTAGCAGCCAGTGAATTGAGCAGTGATAATTTAAGTTTGCAATATGCAGACAAAAACTAGACAAGAGTGGGGAGTAAAGGTAGCCCTTTTGAAAATGCATTCCAGTAACCTTAACCAGAGCATCTAGGATGTATTTCATTTGGTGCATCAACCTATATTAATGAAAGGTGTTTCATGGTACATTGGACACAAATATAATCTAGGCTGGTGATTCCTGAACATTTCCCCTATGGACCATTGGAAAATTGCTGGTGGTCTTGGTGGACCAATTAATAATTTTCCTGCCTCTTGTAGCAATTTCAGTGCACTGTACTAGATAGCGAATTCTTTTTAATTTTATTTCTATTCCTGTTATTTTTTATATTGCATTTTATTGTATTACATTTTACATTCCATGGAATAAAATTATAATACAATAAAATGCATTATAATAAATAAAAAATAAAGTAAAATTGAAATATGATAATTTGATTTGGACATACCACAGAGCATCTAAATGAAGTTGACAGATCACAAGTCATCCATGGATCACAGTTTGAGAACCTGATCTAAGCTGATGTCTCTAGACAAAACCATGGCAGCCATATTCTGCATCAGTTGAAGTTTCTGGGCTGCCTTTAAGGGCATATTGCAGTAATCTAACTTGAAGTGACTAGGTAACCATTAGGACCAGGCAAAGATGATTGGGGGAGGGGGGAATGGGTGGCATGTTCAAGGGAGGATAGCTCCCACCTCCCAATTTTTCTGTTTCCCCCCCTGTGCCCTAACATTGGTTCCATATCCTCCTGGCAGGGGTACAGCTAGTATATTAAATCAAACTGATAAAAGGAACTATTGGGACACAGCTGCCACGTCAGCTTTCAGGAGCAGTACTGGATCTGGAAGTGCCCTGAAGCTGCACACCTGCTGCTTCAGGGGAGTGTAACCTCATTGAAAACATGCTGCACCCTGGCTCCTAAAGCATCAGTCCTAAAACTGCTGGCTCTGAATTTTGTACATCCTAGCTTCAGTAGATGCTTTATTCATGCACATAATCAATGGAGATGGGGGAGAAATCTAGATCACTACGAAATGTTTTGTTTTTGAAAATGGCTATACAGTTGTCCGTGTAGATCCAGTGTGGTGCATTATTGGATTAGAGAGACTAGTTAGAAGCAGTAATGTTGGATTTCTGGGGGAAAATAAATTGGAAAACTGGATCTCTAATTGAAGGTTGTCACTGCTCAGCGTTGTTGTCCTAGCCACAAACCCATAGCCAGTTGTTTTGGGGCTCTTGTGTCCTAAAAGGAGTAAAGGTTGCTCCACATACTAGGAATTTTACTTTTACCCTGTTACATTGTCAGGATTAAGAGGTGACTTGTCAGAAGCCTTTGCTTCTATTTCAGATTAAGCATAATTGAGAATTAGTTCCAAATCCTAAACGGTGATTAATCAGCTGTGGATTATTGAAACAAACTTGCTTCATAAATCACGGTTTGAAGTTCGTTAGCTTCCACTAACAATAGTCAAAACTAACTGCAATTTGTCTGGGTTGAGATATCATAATAAACTGTGGTTAGTTTAAGTTGGAAATGAAAGCTTCTAAACTCCTCACATCCATGTTAGAGGAAGGGAGAGACATGTAAGTGGCTTGTCTCTGTAACTCTAAACTATAGTTAGCATTATATGCAAACAGAACCATTAAGTTGTGTGTAAAAGACTTTAGAAGGAAATGATAGCCAATTTCATAATCAGTTCCCGTAGCTTGAAAAATAATGCTGACATAATATTTCTAACATTCTTAAAAACATAGTTTAACACAGTGTTAGAAACTCAGATATATACAGTCAGCAGAATGGAATGCCTAGTTGCCATTTTTGGGCCAGACGGCTTGAAAGTTGTATTTTTCAATATGACTTTTTGGTTCCTGAAATTCATTGATTGTGCCAATAAAATATAACCGATAGAATTCCACATCTCCAGATGGTAGAGATGTCACATGCCCTCCTGGTGCCTAGGCATCTTCACTTGGTTGCAAGTGGCCAATAGCCCAGTGCAAAATCCTTCTGGTGAATTTTGAATGCTTGTTTTAGCATGGTGTTTCGGCAAAAGGTACAATGAAGTATCTAGAACACTTCTTAAGTTTATCAGTTATTGATTGATTCATTTATATAGCCACATCCGAGATACCAAGGGTTCTGTCCTTTATATTTAAATTGGCATCTAACTTTAACTTTAGTTTTTTTTTTTAAAAAAAATTCTCACTAAATTTTCAAAAATTGAAAAAATTGAAGCATTAAGTGCAGTTGCCGTTGACATTTTCCCATTCTTTTTGTAGTTCAGGAACATAAGAGTTGAATTTAAGGACGCAAAAATAATTATCAAGTCCTAAAGCTAGCTTTGTCTTTTCCATGTTCTGTTTGATCTTCCTGATATAGTAGGGTCAAAGTAGTTTCTAATTTTCTAGCATGTTTGCATCTGACAACTTTAACTAATAGTGCATGTGGCTGAAGTTTAAAATGGTGTCTCTGCATTTTTTGTGTGGTTTTCATACTAACCTGATTGATGAACGCACATTCGCTGAAGGGATTGGTAAATTGTCCACTGCCGATGGTAAAGCCTTCGCAGATCCCGAGGTGCTCCGAAGATTGACTTCTTCTGTCAGCTGTGCATTGGATGAAGCTGCTGCTGCATTGACACGGATGAGAGCAGAGAACAATCACAATGCAGGACAAGTGGACAAGTATGTATTGAATTCCTGTTCAGCTGGTTTGATTCTATCTGCATTTGACTTGAAAAGCTGAGGATTGTGGATAAAGTGGCTCTTGGTATATCTAATAAAGCAATATAAATAGGCCTAGATCAGATTCTGTCTCTGGGATTCAGAAATGTAAACTGAATTGTGACCACTTTGGGCTTTACCCAAAGTAATATTTCAGCCATATCAATCCCTCAATGTGATTCAGAGGCGAGGTTCTCTAATTGGGTTGGAGAGCTTCAGTAGCAAGATAAGGTAATGTCATGAGACAAAATTGACATATTTCCACATGTTAATTGATGAAGTATATTCACATATATGTTGCATCTATGCAGTTTCATGCAAACTTAAAAATGGGATAGTTGTGAAATGAGGCTATATGGAGCACAGAGGATGAGGCTTATATACTCATAGGAAAAGAAGGAAGGAAGGTCAGGAATTACTTCATAGAATATTAAATGTCAAATAGTTGTCCTTGGCAAAACTGTACAGGGAAGACTAATTGAATGTGCGAACATTAATACTGAAATTGCTTGCATTAGATACATTCATTGCATCAGATGAAACATGCATTTTGGAAGAATTCGACTTTAGGCCTTCAGTGGCTGGATTTTGTTTTTTTAAGTGGCAGGTAGACTGCAAATATCCTTAATTCTCATAATACAGATAAATAATCTGGGCTAAAGTCAGCATAGAGATTAATCTCTCATCATGTTTTTTAATTCATACAGTGTTCACTTAATGACTTGGAAACTTGATAGACAATATTTTCTGTGAAATTTACTGCTTAGCCAGCAGTATGGATATGCATCTCTTAAAGTGTTTGGCCAAAATGTTCAGAAAACCATGCTGCAATCTTTGTTGTTCCCTTTATTCAATTTTAAGATTTAAGATTCTGAAAAAGAAAAACACATAATCTGGTGCACTTATGACTTAGTCATCCTACCTATATTAGAAATTTATATAGCTGCCTTTGAAATTGTGACTTACCAGTGCTGTCCTATGAACTGCCACATGGCTATATAAAGACCAAGTGGTGTACAGTCAATTTACGGTATACTTATTTTTATATTTATATAAGCTTTGTGTATTTTTAATTTTTGGTATTTTTTATATAAATATACAAAACAACCCTTCAAGCTGATTACAGTAAAATACTTCAATTTTGTCACCCAGAGTGGCAATTTAGTCCTTTCTAAATTATCCTGAATGCATTCTTCATAAATCTCCCAGATTCCTGGTTCAGGCATCTCTTTCCCTGTTGTGAGTTGCATGGAAAGAGTCCTTAAAGCTCACTCCCATTTTCCCAGATACAGTCACAACAAGAGTTGCCTAAGCAGCTTGCTAAATTATTCTTCATGTTTGTTTAATATAATTTTGTAAAGGACGCCAGCTGTCTTTAGTAATGAAAATTGTACTAAAGTTAATCATAAGTTACCATTTGTGTAATTCACTTGAGCTACTTCCATGTGTGCTCATTGTATTTAAAATGTTATCTTCCAGTCGCAGTTTGGCAGAAGCATGCTCGGATGGGGATGTAAATGCTGTCCGGAAGCTGTTGGATGAAGGAAGAAGTGTAAATGAACATACAGAAGAAGGGGAGAGTCTCCTTTGCTTGGCATGTTCAGCTGGGTATTATGAGTTGGCACAAGTGAGTAAAGACTAGTGTTCTAAACCATTCCTTTAAATACTAAAGGTGTGAGGCCTATAGATAATCTTCTAACTTATCCAAGAATTAAAAAGTGTATTTTTAACCTGGTATCTAGAGGGTACAGTACAAACATGCTTTCCTTAACACAGTCATATCAGTTCTTTAATGCTAAAACTTCTCATGAACCCAGAAATAATTGATATGTTTATAAAATGGACTACTGATTTAAAAGGACAAGGCAAATGTTCTGCTCACGTATTCAGTGGCTTTTGAAGGGCTTAATCCTGCAAGGTTTAACTTTAACAAGAAAGTTGAACAAACACCACCAAACAGGTTTTTTTCTGACTTCTTAGCATATTCCTGGGTAAAGATGAAGTTTAGTAGAACACCTTGCATTTCTGTTATTCCTTGATTCTTGAGCTATTACTCTATGATTTTTGAATGCCTTCATCTGCCCCAGCTGCAATAAAACATGTCTCTCCTGTATCAGTCTCTACAGCCACAGCAGGTGCTGTAACTCTCCAACAGTTTGTCTTCACCCCCAAAGGCACACTCTTCCATTGTCTTCCAAGACAGACAGATGCCAGCCAACTTTGAGTGTGGTGTCATTTGTCAAGAAGTTTCCTTGGAAATGTCATTAGGACTTGCTTTGTATGTCTTAACACTGGCAGTATCACTATCGGTGGTAGTGATGTGGTTCCATTTAGTTCTATGGCAGAAAGTAAACATCTTCATTGGTGACACCAGATTGATCTGTTGTAAAAAGCTGCCCTCTAACCATCATGGTTTGTTTCCCTTTCCGCACTCCCTTTTCCCAGTCATGGTAAGAATATTCAAGTAGAGCTGTCCCCACTGTGAAAAGGGAATGGTAATGGTTTTTCAGCATCAGGTTAGGAGAACTAACCATGTCCATCTCTGTAACCCTATCTTCTCCCTGCATAATCTGAAGGATTACTTGGTATGACATGGACTTCATGAAGTTATTGTCAATATTCTGAGGGTCACTATAGGGCTGTAGCTCAAGCTGCTAAGAGTTATTGTGGACACAACTGAGCTAGCTGGACCAATGGTCTAACTTGGCAGCTTCCTGTATTCGTGGAGATACAATGACAAAGTCTGAGGATGGGATTCACACGATGAGCCCCATTAGCAGAAGCCCTGTTTAAGAACTTCCAGTTGTGCAGTGGTGCTTTCCCCCCTCTGCCCTTGTCTCCCATGTTCCCAAAATTGGATCTGTGGGGTTCTGGAGGATGCTCAGAGCAGCACACGGGGGTGTGTGAAATCCTTCCCTTGGTGGTACGTTTGCCATTGTGCAACATTTAATTCCACCCAACAGCTTTGCAGCTCTCAGCTTTCGTTCTGTATGTTTTGTGCCAGAGATTATTACAGCCAGAAAACTAGAAGCTAGAAATAATTTTTACCTCACCTTGTTTGAGAGAAATTCAAAAAGAAAAAGTGAGCTGAATGTGGTGGTCATGTGAATTTGGATCATATCCACATATCTTTGATGTATTCAAAGTATGTATTGAAGTATTCAGGTTTACAAGTACTGATGGGGTGGTCATCTTTAACTTTGTATTCTTTTATCTTCTTCCTGCCCTACAAGGTGCTCTTCCCTTGTTGCCTTATCACAAAACCATGATGGCGTTTAACTTCACCACCACCTTAGTGTGAAGGCCGTGTGGAAGGCTAAGATAGCAGATGGAGAATAGTGCAGTTCCCACAGTGCTGTGCTGTTTCTTTACTTCAGGAAACAGCTCCACATTGTGGTGGTGGCAGGAGTGCAATAATACAGTCGTATCTTGGATCCCGAGTGCCTTGGAACTTGGATGTTTTGGTTCCCAAATGCCACAAACCTCCGCGGAAGTGACTGCTCCAGTTTGCGAACATTCTTTGGAACCCGAATTTCCAATGAGGCTTCCATGGCTTCCTGCAGCCAATCAGAAACCACACTTTGGTTTCTAAACGTTTTGGAAGTTGAACAGACTTCCAGAACAGATTCTGTTCGACTTCCAAGTTAAACTGTATTGAACTTAACTATTTCATTGTTAACCCAGGACAGTTTCCACATTTCCCAGGCTTGTAAACGAATCACATTTATTTTTATACAGACTGATTTAATGATTACCCATGCTTCCTTTCTTATCTAGGCTAGGCCCTTCTCTGCTCATACCTTTTTTTTGTTTGTTTTCTTCCTCTGTTTCCTTTACAACTAGTCTTTCTCAAAATGGCATTCCTCTGAATGGAGACTCCTGTTTAGAGGGCTGGCACAGTGCTGGTGATAAATGACTTTTCATGTGACTGAACATCTGATTCTTCCCTTCACATTGAGAATGACTAAGTTGAAGCCTTTAAAAGACCAAGAAAGGGGAATAGTAATGACTGATAGGAGTTTAACTTCTGTTTCATTTATTCAGGTACTGCTTGCAATGCATGCAAACGTTGAAGATAGAGGAAATAAAGGAGATATAACCCCACTCATGGCAGCAGCCAGTGGCGGGTATGTGGACATTGTGAAACTGCTGCTTGTTCATTGTGCTGATGTCAATGCCCAGTCTTCAACAGGTAAGTGTAAATAAGAAATGAAAAACTACTAATAATTTGAGTGCCAATAGATTATTACTGGAAATAGATGCAAATATTTACTTAGGGATGTAGTATTATGTGTGAAAAGTAGTGCACTGTAAACTTTGTCTTTTAAGTGATCACTCAGTTGAACCTGGATAAAGAAGTTCATGTAGTATTAGTGTTTACATTATAATATTTTAAAACAGCAACACTGTCACATTTAGGAGAAATTAAATACCTTGACACTAACTTTTAAGTTTTCATAAAGCATTTCTCTGTAGTAAGAAATATATTCTAAAATCTTTGCTCACTAGAAATGACTATTGAAAGTACACTAATGTAAAACTGCTCAGAATGTCAATTTGTAACCAGTGTTTTCTGTTTGGTACTATGCAGATTTAAAGTCCCATCAAACAGTAGTCATCCTTTTGCGGGACCAATTTCTTAATCTCAATGAATAAAGAGTTAAACTTGCAAAGTCAGGGGTATAAGTGACCTTGGTTTGTTTCCCCCTCTTCTCTTAGGAAACACAGCACTCACTTATGCCTGCGCTGGGGGATTTGTTGATATTGTCAAAGTGTTGTTGAAAGCAGGTGCAAATATTGAAGATCATAATGAAAATGGACATACCCCCTTAATGGAAGCAGCCAGTGCAGGTCATGTTGAGGTTGCAAGAGTACTTCTGGAATATGGTGCAGGAATAAACACTCATTCCAATGAATTCAAAGAAAGTGCTCTTACACTTGCTTGTTATAAAGGTAGGACATTTTGAAGGATTGCATTGGAAAACCTGAGTATCCCTGTATATCCTTCTAAAGAAATCTGCTGCTTGTAGCATTACACTGTGTGTTTAATTATAACATAAAGGCACAGTATGCCCTCCACAATTCACAATTCATGCAAGAGGGCAGGGCTGAGGAGGGGAGGCCATGGGCTTAACAGATTCCAAGTTGGGACCAATTCCTTGAAGAATTTCTGTACTCTGAACTTTTGAAATTGTTTTACATAGTAGAAGTTCTATTGAAACTGAGTTTACTACCTTTGAATTTTCACTCTAGAAGTTTTATAGCCGTTTGATTGGTTGTAGCAATATTTTATCACTAAAATAATACTAAAGCTTTTCTCACTGTGTGAGAGGCTTTCCACTTTCAAACTTCAGATTTTGGTTTTGGGAAAATCCTGAGGAAAATAAAGAGCCAAACTGTTTTTTCTCTCTCCCTCCTCCATGCTAGAACTTACTAGTATTTGTTAGTACTGGATGTACGCTGTGAACCACCCTGAGATCTTAGGATGAAGGGTGGTATATAAATCAAATAAATAAGAAAGAAAAGGTTGATTAATATGTCTAGAATTATGGTTCAGAGCTGTGAAAAAGCCTGCATTCTTTTACCCAGTGCCACAGGGAATGTTCAAAGAGAGAGAGAGAGAAGATTAAAAAACCTAATTTCTGTACCAGAGCAAGTTGAACCGTACAGCCTGAAGGATCAAGCCATTTTATATATTTTTGCATAACACTTTATTCTACATTTTTAGAAGTTGTTTGGTCATTGGATTAAAATTGGGGGGGGATGTCACCTGGCAATATCACTACCAGCATCTTAATTCATAAACTACCTCAGTTTTCCAGATTTCCTGTTTTTCAAATATTAACATTGCATTCAGGGCATATTTTCCTAAGCCTGTTGGGGAAGGAGGAGTGCTCAGTAGCACATTTGTTTGTTTGTTTGTTTGTTTGTTTGTTTGTTTGTTTGTTTGTTTATGCATGCATGCCTTCCCTAATGTCCCAGGACGGGTTACAACAAACCATACTATTCAGTGCATGTAATGAAATGACCTCTGACAAAAGCTGCCACATGCCAATATACAATGTGTTAGTACGTTAAGTTGGCTTAATGTACTAGCTTGGTGTGAAACTGTTAAGCATAGTTGGTTTGAATCATTATATTAGGTCTTGTAACATGCTGATTTTTCTCTTTTATTTGAAGGTCACTTAGATATGGTTCGTTTCCTGCTTGAAGCTGGAGCTGACCAAGAGCACAAAACAGATGAGATGCACACAGCTTTAATGGAGGCTTGCATGGTAAAATAACCATTGGATTAAATGGTGTTTTGGTTGAAGAAAACTGAAGAACTTGAATATACCTAGCCTTACCTCTTTCACTACTTAAAGAAAACACATTGCAAGAATGTTTATGCAAGATCACAGCTATTCATTTATGTTCTTAATACAGCATTCCAGTATTTATTGCCATGGCATATAATTTTAAGTCAAACACTATTTTTCTTCATCTTGGTAAAATTGTAAAAGCTAGTAGTGGGGAATGAGTTGTTAGCAGCTTGCAATCACAACTTAGGTTAGCAGTAAACTAACTGTAGCTTGTAATAGCCAGAAAAAGAGGATAAATATAGTAACCACCTCTCTGAAGAAGAATGGTCTAATGCTGCAGTAGTCTTCTGCATTATGCCATTAGCACTTGTGCTATATAAGGATGCAGTGAGTAGTCAAAAGCTTTGATTGCCTACTGCCTGGTTTGAAAAACGTGTAAGGACCGTTACTGCTGGGAAACTGCATAGAATTAGGTATATTCTGTATCAATGATACACTTTATATTCCGTATATAAGAATACACTTCATGATCTGCTGTGAGACATCATAGAAGCATTTGAATAAAAGCAACAATCATATCGCATAGAAAGTAGCAGCTGATTAAGCAGCAGCAAAGGGGCAAATATTCTAAAAGGCTCAGTGAAACAATGGTCTATTACTGTCTGCCTAACAGTAGGCAGTGATGGGCATACCTCTCTAGGGAGGTTGTGCCTAACTGAGAATGAAGTGACTGTGTTCACATATAACGTTAAGCTAGGTATGGGGAACCTTTGGCCCTCCATGTCCCATGAATTCAGAAAATAATCAACAAAATATATTGTGCTGTGGTATTCTTTCAGCTGATCCCTGCAACCATGTTGAAAATGGAGGACAATGCCAAACTTCCCCTCCCTGTCCCCAGCAAGCTGCAATGAACATGGAATTAAATATCTACTCTAAATTGATGACAAACAAACGAACTCTTGTAGATGCTCCTAGATTTGTGCATGCTCTGTCCAGCAGAATATCCTGTGACTCTTCATCCCATGCAATTAGTACAGGTGCATCTGAATATAGGTGTGGAAGATTCTTGGTCAGCAGAGGAGTGGAGCATACAGGAAAGGGTTAACTCCTAGAAGGCAGTGGTCCAGGGCAAAAAAGTTCCCAATCAACCATCATGTAGTGCAGGGGTAGTCAACTTTTTTATACCTACCGCCCACTGATGCATCTTTCTTGATGGAAAAATTTCCTTACTGCCCATCAGTGCTCAATGGAAGGAGGATTCAGTTTCTGCCGTTGAACCCCCTACCGCCCACCTATCCTGAAACACCCACTAGTGGGCGGTAGGGACCAGGTTGACAACCCCTGATGTAGTGGGTTAAGGAGTTCTGCAGGCATACTGCTCTTAAATTCAGCTGGTCTTCTCCCGGCATTGCTGCACATTGGGGGGGGGGGGGGCTGGATGGACGACAGCCACCAAATGTGACTATACACACCACTGCTCCTCTGGAAGTTATATATGGAGCAGCCGTCGAGGTCCACACACACAGCTTAGTGAGACTCCACAAGGTAGACAAGTTTGCATCAGCTGATGTGGCCTCCAGAAAGAGGGTCCTTCAGCAGTTCCTGTAACTGGAAGCTGTCATCCCACTCAATTTCAAGGTATACTGCTTCTGAACATCTCTTTTGTATGCTACACTCCTCCACTAACTAAGAATGGAAACTTGGACGCTTTCTGGTCAGTGGAGAGTGGCACATACAGCTTGATTCAAGTTGAACCTGATTCCACTGATATATCTTCTGTTTTACCTTCTCAGTTGGCTTCTGTATTGCTTCTTCTGTTCTTGTTTCATAGTTCTTGTTATTAGACACAGTGGGGTTCTCCTTCGGATACATTTTAGTTACTATAACCAGTCTGGACTAGTGGAAAGATCTCATCTGGCTGTAGCAACAGGAAATTAAAAATAATAATGTTTTGACCCTGTTTTCTAGAAGATTGCATTCCTAAATGTTTCACTCTGCTGATCAGAATAAGATTTCACAGTAAATTCAATTGTTTGCAATTTAAGCTGAAGAGTGAACATACATTCCTAACATAATTCAAATGATATTGAAAATTTCCTTTCTAGAATATTTGAGCTTTCTTTCTTTCTTTCTTTCTTTCTTTCTTTCTTTCTTTCTTTCTTTCTGAAATAGGATGGACATGTGGAAGTAGCTCGTCTGTTACTGGATAGTGGTGCTCAAGTGAACATGCCTGCTGATTCCTTTGAATCTCCACTGACACTTGCTGCTTGTGGTGGCCATGTGGAACTAGCAGCCCTGTTAATAGAAAGGGGAGCAAACCTTGAGGAAGTTAATGATGAAGGTTATACTCCATTAATGGAAGCTGCTCGGGAAGGCCATGAGGAGATGGTGGCTCTTTTACTAGCTCAAGGTAAGACAACATATTGGTTGCAAAATAGAGCATTAATATTATTTTTACTAGCTTCTTTCTTGGTGGCTTCAGTACTAATATTGCTAGCAGAGTAGTTCATAGTATCATAGAGTTGGAAGGGACCACAAGAATCATATAGTCTAGTCCCCAAATACCAATTGTGGTGTTGATTCTGGTGCCTCTTACATTGAGGATAATTACTAGGGCTGCTAACCTATTCAGAATTCTCTAGATCAATAAAAATATTAATTGGAGTAAAAAATGGTGTTCCCAACCAACCTGATTAATTTCTAAGCACCTTTTATTGCAGGATGTAATGTTTATTGGATTAGGAAACCTTCATTTTGCGCTAAAAGAAAAGGCAAGAGAAGGTGTTTAAACAGACTTGCTCAGCCAGCCAGTGTTGAAGATGTGATTAAGGAATCTTTCCCTTTATCTGTGCCAGCAGCAGTTCCACAAAGCTCCTTAGCCTGCTACATTGGGAAGAGTACAAATGTGCTCCCAGTGCTTAATGTTTGGCTGGTGCTTCTGTGTTTCTCCCACTTGTTCCTACCTCTACTGCTAATACTTTGCAGATTGGATGAGGATCTTGCACACCATAACATTGCTCTGTTGGCTACCTTCGTAAGAAGAGCCAAGTGTAGACCAAGAAGCAGGTATTGCAGGGAGGCATCTTCGCTTAACTGGGTGTGGAATGTGTGAAAATGTCTTAAGTTAATGTGTTGCCTGGCAGATAAGTTGAGAGAAAATTGCTCTATTGTACCTCTTTTAAAACCATTTTTTCAAGGTGTTGGGCCTTTTGTTGCCATTGTGGTAAGCCAGTGGATTTATTTATTTGATATTTGGTTTTTATATTTGTATACCATACCACACAATAATCAACCATGTCTTCTGGGCAGGTCACAAATAAAAATAAAATAAAATATGAATACAGTAAACTAAAACTATCCATGCAGAAGCTGCGCTAGCACAGAAATTAGCAGAAACCATATGAAGAAATGCAGGCCAATAAAATAGCACTAAAATCCAGTGAGGGGGAAACAATATCAAATGGGCATGCTAATGCTTTTTTTCCCTAAATATTTTTTTTTGTAGGTGCTAATATAAACGCACAGACAGAAGAGACCCAGGAGACAGCTCTAACTTTAGCATGCTGTGGAGGGTTTTCGGAAGTAGCTGACTTCCTCATTAAGGCAGGAGCTGACATAGAACTTGGTTGTTCTACACCTTTGATGGAAGCGGCACAGGAGGGCCACTTAGAGCTGGTGAAGTATTTACTAGCAGCAGGTATGTTTGCTATTACAGTTGGAAGAGATAAACCAGATAGTGGACCTTCAGATGTTTTTCAACTCTGACTCTATGATCACTCTTGACTAGTATGGCCAATTTATTGATGGAAATTGTAATCCCTCAACACTTTCTTGCATGAGTCACAATGTAGTTTCTCCGGAGCAATGAAGAATATAGTCATAATTCTGGAACTATTGGAAATTATTATCAATAATGTAAAAGTATTTAGTATTCAAAATGCTTATGTAGTTAATCTTCACAACATTTTTGTGACATGTTTACTACTCTCATCAGGATGACATGCCTAAGACTTCAGCGTCCAGATTCATTTGACTGGTTTTCCCAAGAGCATTTGTGTTCTCAGTGGCAGTCCCTGTACTCAATAGCAAAAGACTTATGAAACTGAGAAATGTTACCAAAGGAACCTGTGATATGCAGAGGGGTAACTTGTTGCTCAGAGAGTGCTAGCCTAAAATATATATATTCTGTCACCTCACCAGTGATTTATTTTTTTAAATGGTGTATCCAATTGAGGTATCCTGTCAGTAGCATTTGAGAAAGGAAATGTTTTATGAGCCGTTCTAGGTTGAGTGTTAATTGGGTGGATTTTTTAATACATTGTGAGTAATCTAATTCCACACTCTTCCACAGGCGCTAACGTTCATGCAACAACTGCAACAGGAGACACTGCCTTGACCTATGCCTGTGAAAATGGACACACTGATGTTGCAGATGTTCTGCTTCAAGCTGGTGCAGATTTAGTAAGTCTTGAATATTTCTCCAAAATTTTGGAATGTAACGGGAGCTTTTTATTTTCCTTGAAAATGAAGAAGAAAAGTGCCTATGCAAACTAGATGGGAGAGTAGACCAAATTGTTATCCAGAGGAATGAATGCAAAATAATTCATGAGTGAAAGTATAGATTAACAATTTGTCTAATACTTGGGATTCTTACGTGTGAACTGCCCTGTGATCTTCGAATGGAGGGTAGTATGCAAATTTAATAAATAATAATAAATAATTTTGTAATTGTTCTGTTTACACCAGTTTTTTCATCACTTTGAAAAAATAACAATTTTCAATCTTTGATTTCCTTCCAGCAGTGCATGTTCCTTGTATTTCTTTTCTTTAATTGGTTCTATTTGCTGATTTATCAGGAAGTGCCAATGGGACAAGATTTTATATCATTTATTTAACTGAACTAAATATGTAAAAGGGTGTTCAAAATGGAAAAGGTTGTTTGTATTCTGCATGCTTCAAGTACAACAATGGGTGAAGTGCATGACTGGTGTTTTTAGGTCAAGTTTTTGTGCACAGCTTGTACTAAAGTATCAAAAATGTTTACAAAAGCATTGTCGTATACCGCCTTTGGTCCATTTGCCAGGCAAAGCCCCTTCCTTATCCCTAATCTTCAGGTTGTGTTTGGTCCAAACAGTTTAGTGTTCTGTTTAGCCCTTGGGTAAGACTTCAGTCTTCTCGTTGCTGTTTGTGACTCTCACCTATTTTGAAGGGGGCTTTCTTTTGCCTCACTGAAAAAGCATCAGCTCTACCTTAAGCTTGCCTGCTGATCTTGCTCTAGAATATTAGCAAATTAGTTCTTCTCTTTACTTTCCCCCACAGTATGGATTTCACTTTCTTCATAATATTTCTAAACAGGAGCATGAATCTGAAGGTGGAAGAACACCACTGATGAAGGCTGCAAGAGCGGGTCATCTATGCACTGTACAATTTCTTATTAGCAAAGGTTGGTAGTAGTAATAGTAACATTAGTAGCTGAAGGAAGGATTGCTTGACAGTTGGCTGTTAGGAAGAATGTGTTGCTTTATAGCAAACATTACCTTTTGCTATACATATAATGTTTTGTACTAAATGTATGTTTGGGATGAGTTTCCTTTGCAATTTTATAAGAACCGTACTTGGACCGTGTTTTTGAAAGCTCGGTGCTTCATATACTACTACTTCTTAAAATGATCCTCCTTTCATATCTCCATAAAGTATTACAACCCCCATGCCCACATGCTTGGAGTATGAGATTTAGTGTATCTTGCTTGAGGTTATGTGCTTGTGGCAGAGGCAGTGTTACAGGGGTTGTCTCGTTCTTGTAGCTGAAGACTAACTGCAGCAGGTTCAGGTTAACTGTCATTTGGTATACAATGCTTAATGAAAAATGAGTTTACCAGCATTTTCTTTTAAGCGAACATGAAATATGAACGTGAACCTTTAAATATTTTGGTACCTGACTATGTCATACTTGGAGTAGGCCTATTGAAACCAATTGATTTAAATTGGCCAGCACTGGTTTCAATGAGTCTCCTCTGTTTATGACAGAGCTGTACTGTCCTTTAGAACTCAACTATTTAATTTATATTCCAAAATTAACATACAGCTAATAACAAACTGGCTTTTACTATGTGAAATGTTTTTTAAACCTAAATGTAAGCAATTTCCTCTTCACTTGAAAATTATTGTTCATTTTAAAATTAAATGATTTGGAATCTCATTCCCAGCAAATGGTGTCTTTGCATTAACTTTGTTCCTTGAAATGTCCCTTTAATTACATCTCTTTGTGATAGGTGCCAATGTTAACCGAGCTACAGCTAATAATGACCACACAGTGGTGTCACTGGCATGTGCTGGGGGCCATCTTGCTGTTGTTGAGCTGCTCCTAGCTCATGGTGCAGACCCTACTCATCGTCTTAAGGTATTCCAAGTAACTCATTTTATTATTTTACAGTATATACCTTTTGTCAGTTGTATTGGCTAATGCTCCCAAAGTATGTTAACTATAAGGTTGGTTTTGTTGTGTATACCTAGTTAGTACACTACTCAGATCACAAACTACTATAATCTGTCTTCTTAAAATGTGTATTCCAGGATGGCTCGACCATGCTCATTGAAGCTGCAAAGGGTGGTCACACAAATGTTGTTTCTTATTTATTGGATTACCCAAACAATGTTCTATCAGTTCCAACTGCAGATATGTCTCAGCTCACACCGCCATCTCAGGATCAGTCTCAGGTAAGCTGTAAAGCTTTTAACTATAGCAGTGGAAAATGAATGTTTACTTTTACCAGTTTGACATAAATGGTGCAAGTTTTTATATAGATATAGAATATGAATTTGATATAGAATATGAATAGTACAATTTGAGTAAAAGTCAAGTAGAGAGAAACTCCCAAGAACAGTGATTCAAAATTCAGGTGTGCTACCTCTTCTATTTCTCATGCTGTTGGATTTCTTAAAAAGCTTAACTCTTAAATTTGAGTGGAGGAAAATCCAGTTCCATACTAAAAGCTCACAAAAGCTTTGAACAGTACACTTAATGCTGTGCACGTACAGGGTGTGAGGAGAGTATCCTACTTGATTTGGATTAATGTTCAGGTTACTTTAAAATCCACTGATAAAAGTTTTTAATCTGAGTTGATTTTGCAGGTTCCACGTGTACCAATGCATACACTTGCCATGGTTGTACCTCCCCAGGAACCTGACAGAGCTCCTCAAGAGAATCCCCCTGCACTTTTGAGTCTCCCAAAAGGTTAGTATGCAAACATTTTTAAATTGTATAACTTGTGCTAGGATTCTGAATTCATTGTGTGTCTGGGGCATGGGAAGTATTTGGGACTTGATAGTGAATGGTTCAGGTCTGTTTCTCTTTAGTCATTTTAGTATAAGATTTTGAAAACATACTAGCAGTTATCTAAAGAACTGCTTTGGCTCCATGCCTGGAGTTGTGCTATTCCAGTGATAACTTTTGATTTGAACAGCCAGTGGCAACCTTACCATCACATGGTACCATATCTCAAACTCCTTTTAACGCTCCCTTCAGTTTCAAAGCTCTCTGCCATGTTGCATGGAGGTTACTGTTAACAAAAGCAAGTTTTAGATGATATTCAACTAAGTTGAATTAATGACCATGACTTAGTTAAGTCCATTAATTTTGATAGGTCTATTATAAGAAAAACTTTCCTGAATATCGCTCATTAGTTACTAGTTGAATAATATATTTGGTAACATACTTTAGTAAAATACTCAACCATGTTTAGTTATACTTGTAAGAAGCTGCCTCTAATAGATTTAGTAGATTTCTGAACTTGGCAGTAAAATTGCATCTTCACCAGTAGTAAAAAATTGTGTGACAGATTCAACAAACAGTGACCAACTGTAGTATTCATTTACACATTTCCTTAGCTGATTTTATTGTTGCTGTAAATGAGGTCAAATAGGAAATTCTGTATTTTGCAGAATTTTGAAGTACAAAGAAACTCTTTGTGTAGAATCATAGAGTTGGAAGAGACCACAAGGGCCATCGAGTCCAACCCCCCTGCCAAGCAGTGTACCTGTTGCAGAAAATGTCTTGGGTTAGCAAAATCTGTGATTCACCTAGCCAAACATGTTTTGTGTCAAGCAAATGCTTGATGTACGCATGCTCTCATATGTGCTTTCTCGTGCTCGCTCTCTCGTGCTCGCTCTCACTCTCTCACACATCCACACACCCACAGCCACACACCACAGTCTCCATTTGTTTTCACCATGTTTGTGAAATACATGGCTAGTGGACCGTATTCAGCTTGGTGGTTCATATGCTGTACAGTTTGTTCTTTCTCATTCTGGACAGTTTGCCCAGCTGTTAAATGATAACAGTTGCATTAAGTGAGTGAGTCAACTTAGATTTCAAAGAACTTACAAGCTTGTATGTATAGCCTTTCTGGAGACCTATGAATGTGATTAATCAAATGTTTGTAGAGTCCATTAAATAAAGCATAATACTTGGTAGAAAGTGAAATGAGCACGGTTGTAGTCAGAAGTGACAGAATTTTGCAGTGCAAAATCAATGCCGAATTGTTAATTAAAACTGCTGCACCTGCATATTTATTTAGTGTAAAGAATATGCTAGGTGCTGTGCAGCACATAATGTGATGGCTCCTCTCTGAAGGTTTAAGAGTAGGGGAGCTAAGTTGTACAGAAGGCCAGAAAGATGAGAAGGTATTGGACAAGTTGGGATTTTTGGGTAAGGTTTTTTAAGGGAACACTGAGATCCTCAGAATAGGTTAAACAAAACATTCTTAGAACAAGTTATATATAGTGCTTTTTCTAAATGCTCAAAGTGCTTCACATATAATAGGCAAGCTTAAGATAGTCTGCTGTCATATGAATTATGCACACAGGCATCCAAATTATTTTCATGGAAAAGATTTGTATCATATAGAGCACTCCAGTAATTTACTTTATTTCACCTAGTGGATTGTGTGATTTATTCTGATTTTTATTGTCCTGAAGAAAGACAAGGAGCTTTGCCAGAGTACTGAATTCTTGACTCCAAACACTTGAAATATTTTTGAACCGTACCTCTGCCTTCTGGGATTTTAATTCACGTTAGCCACATTTTTCAAAATTTATATTTTCATCCAAGAGAACTGCTTTTCAGTGACAGAAAATTCCTAATTGAAGCCCTTAGTTGGCTAAAATATTTTGCATAATTTATCAAATTTATGCAGCTGAAGCTGTTCTATGTGTTAGAAAGGTTCAGCTGCCTATAAATCTTGTTCCATGACAAGGAAATGAACTGTTCTCACTGAAGCAAGTTGCCCCCTTAGCACTCGAATGAAATTTCTCTTGATAAGTGCCTGTGTGTCATTTCAGTTTGAGAACAGAACACCAGACAAGGCTTCCTACTCTGAACTTAAAAAGGCTCCCAAGGTAGTAGGTAAAAATCCATAAAAACGGTAATCCTGAAAAAATAAATAGATCTAATTCATCACAAAAATAATAATAACCTAGCAGCTTGTCCATGATCCCCTGCCAAAATAGTGTACCATACTCATTCCTACTGTCTCCTGAAAGAGAGGCAGCGTTGCATGTGGAGAGGAAGCTTCATTCTTTAGAAGCCACTACTAGAAAAGCTTTGTTTTAATAAATATTTTGTCTCAGTGAGGGGGGTTATTGCTTTAGTTTGTTTATGCTATATGTTTTTACATTTTTGTATTTTAAACCTCCCTGTGATCTTCGGATTAAGGCAGTATAGAAAATAAATATTTGTCCTTTGTGGCCACTGGGCCTAGTCTCTGTGAGGTAGTGCACACCATAGGGCAGCCAACAAAGTGATGTATTCTGATAAAATGGAAATGGATCTCTTGTCCATGTATATGCATAAACACTTGTAACTGCCAGGCCTTTAAGCCTCTTCAGCTCTTTGTTAAATACAAATTTTGTAAAATTTTTCTCATGATTCATGAAGTAGAGCAGAATCCACTTCTGTACTAGCGATGTTTCTCTGAAGGCCAAACTGCATGTTACATGTATTCAAGCTGGCCACTTAGCTTGAAATCAAAACAGCCCTGGGCCCCCAATCTGGAACATATTCATGATTGGGATGGGAGCCCTGTTCCAGTCTCCTGTTGAAAACTTCTACGTCCCAATTGCTACTTGCTTCTAAAGATGCTGGCTACTGCAAACAGCATGTGTTGGGGGCCATAAACTGCTAGGAGGTTTTGACAGGAAACCATAAGTGCCTGTGTTCTGGGTTGGAGCATCACACTGGTTGTTTTGTAAAAAATGAGTGGCCACCTTAAGCACAATTTCTAAAACCATGTGAAGAGCACAAGTGAGATCTACAAAAAAAAAGTAGTATGTAGTGCTTTTGTTCAGGATATTTTATTTCATTTACTCTGCATCCTCCTCCAAGCAGTCAGCTGGCTTTCCATGGCAACTAAGCATAGCCCTAATTGGACTTGTGGGTTTTTTTGGAGGGGTCATTCCCTGCTTTACATTTTTGTACTTCAGTGAACCTTAGGAGTCTTCCAGGCCTGTTGATAGCTTCCTCTTGTGCGTTGATGGTGCTATTTTAGCAACATGGGCACTGGCATTCGTGATTCAACCTAAAGGGTCATTTGAAGTTCAGAGCGTTTTTAAGAGACTGCATTCAATAAGCCAGTTTTACTCAAGCAGTTTGATTCAGGTTCTGACCTCAACTGTATATAGCATGTTAGAAATCAGCATATTTCAGTTATGATGAAGCAGTGGAATTTTAGCAATGATTATAACTGTCTTGTGCTATGCATTTAGAATTTTATGGTATAATACGAACAAATTGTCCCAAAATGTTATATTCTGTTATACATTAGCATTAGAAAGAAGTGATCTGGAACGCATGAGATGCTATAGACATTTTTGGAAGCTCCAAATAACATCCACAGAAGCTACTTGACTCCCTAAACATCTCTTTGTGGCCTTAAAAGGGGGGGCTGCACCCCACACTTTTGAACTGTTTCCCTGCTCATACTCCTGATGTCAATTCTTACCTCACCATAGCTGAGCAAACAAGTGGCTTGTTTGCCAAAAGGTATCAAAGGAGGTCAGGCTTTGAACTGAGTGGTGGTGGAACCTGATGAGGATCAGCAGAGCTCATCTCAGCAGCCTCCCAGTGCCCTATTTTGTCTACAAAATTGCAGCTTCCTACCAGTATTTGAGGCATTGCACCACCACTCATGGATGTAGTTTAAAAACACTATTTAAAAAGAGACAAGTATGTCTACCAGTTAATCCCAAACCCCCAAAAACTTTTGAAGACCCCCCAGCTTGTCTGCCTGCAAATGGGGCAACAGATTTGGGATGGGGTGGGGGAGCCTTTGATTCCACATTAGGTTGTTAGAGATGCATGCAGATATTGTGTGCTTGGTGGAGGAGGCTAAGCAACCTAGTGTTAGGCATATTGGGCAAATATCTCTTGACTACAACTACAACAGTGTAAATCTTTTTCAATCTTTTTCACACATATACACACACATTGTCTGTTGCCTCCCAAGTGCAGCAGTTTATTTTTCCCCATAGGAATAAATTGCAACAATTCATTTAAATGGCAGAAATCAAATATTTGCATTTGAACACTGTGGGAGGTGGTTGGAGGCTAAATCTTTGCCCTGCCCCTTCTGATTCCAGTGCTGGGGTGAGAAACAGCTATGTTGGAGTTCATCTTGTTTATTCTGTGGAAAACAATGGGAGCAACCTAAAACCAAACCATTCTTTTGGGTCTGGAAGGCAGGTGCATTTCTGGAAAATGTTACTGTAAATGAGTATTTTGAGATAAAAGACAGGAAACAATGTTTTTAGCATGACCTGGGTATACTGAAGCAAAAAACATTAGTTCTCCAAGCTCAATTGTGAGTGTTTGACCTTCTAACTTAAGAGGGGAAATGCTAAGAAAAGCACCATTTTGAATTTTGTACTTCTCCCTATGTGCAAATGCTTTCTGAATATTGCTTCAAATTTGTTAAAGTAATTGCTTGACTACCACAATATGATTGGAAAACAATTTTTGACTGGAAAACAATTAAACAGTTCAAAGTTCAGTGTGACTCCAGGCAGTGAGCTTTATTGTTTATTATAAATAAGCAGTATTTATAATAGTTATAGAACATTGGTCCGTACTTTACATTAAGAAAATAGAATGCCACAAAACAAGTGCAATATATGAACAAGACTAAAACCCAACATTCGCAGAAGACTGAGAAACAATTCCATTAAGGATGGTGGTAATAACACTACCATTCAAGACAAAATCTCATGTTTTGCTAAAAGATAAAGGCAGATTACTTTATGCTGCTTTCACTGATGTGCACATCCTAAGAAGCACATATGTTATGGCTATAGACACGAGTGGATAAATACTACAAGCTGCACATCTAGACTACAATGGTAGTCAGCCTGTAGTGGTTGACTTCATGGCAGCTGAACTAAATATTATTTAGTGTCTTAAGGACACAACTGAGGCATAACAAGACTCAGAAAGCAGACCTTATGACATGATGACATAATGAATTGTGTCTAGATGAAGAAAGTCAAGTATTCCAGCTGAATGATTGGGAGTGCTATATAATGCTGGCTAAGGAGTTTTCCACTGTCATTCTGAATAACTGCAGTAGAAGGGCAGCACAAAGGGAAAGCCCCTATCTTAGCTTCAGAACGTTTTCCATTTCTTTCTACTTCTTGCAAAATGCCCCCAAGACGATAAATTTCAGCAAATTTAAGCATACATCTGTGATACATCTAGTACTTGAAAACCAGGAGACTGACAAAACTATAACTATTCCCCAGTATGCACTGGAGTAGGATAAACACGTATTTGCCTTTAATTTATATAGCTCTAAAGCACTATAGTATTATGACAATGCCAGCTTATACAGGATTATTTGTAAGGACAGAGGATGCAATAAAGTGCACAGAGAACAGCTGCTTTATGTCCTTGAGACTTCTACAAGGTGATTAGGTTCTTGAAGGATGACACTTAAGCCAAATGTTCAGTACTAAGTGTGCTGCACAGGATCTTGTCTATGGAATTTTCAAGGTGAAGAAATTAAGAACAGAAGACGTTGGACTGGGTTGCATTGTGCACCAAACCACATGAGCAAACGGTATGCTGTGCTTAGCCCACAAAGAAGCCACTAACTCTGCTCTGAACAGGCATTCCAAAAGGCTGAATTTTGTAGCTTTGAATAAGGCTGATCTTGTCATGTTTTTGCTCAGGGAGTTGTTTTTAGTACTCTGTGCAGTAAGGAAATCATTGCTGGAAGACGTTCATATGCAGTAGAAAGTCATCAAATAAGACAAAATGATGTAATTCTTATGTCAATACATGAAGCAGACATAAGGTTGCTTCTACATGTTATACAGAAAGTTCTGTAGAATTATATATGCAAAAGACTGAGATTTTTAGAGGTTGTGTTATTTTTACAAAATGTTGTAGAAGTACTAGGTGATGTGGGTGACATCACAGAAAATGCATCGTATACCCATCAATGAAGTATTCAACAAGCAACTGAATGATTCAGCAACAGAATATCTACCTTCTCTGTCCCATTCTACCATGATTGATTTGTGGCTCAGATTTCTATTTTACCAGCCAAGTCAAGGAACTGCCTAGCAGGTGAGGGATTTTGAGGCCTTGTATTATCAGACAGGCAAGCACTATGCCTTCATTCTAAATGGCTTCTTAGATACTGATTCACCTCAAGTCCTGAGGGTGATATTGAAGAATCTGGAGCTGGTGGGCAAGATGTGTTGGGGCATATTGGGTCCTCTGAATCTGCAGCCTCATGCAAGATGTCTTTGAGCGTGGTAGTCTTGGGAAGGTTCTTCTGTATATACTGATTCCCTTTGAACCATATATATACTGGAGCCAGCATTAAAGTTGTCATCTTCCTTCAAGGGCCTCATCCAGTTCTGACTAGTCCTGATAGGAAGGTGGTAGGGCATCATACCTTTTATGTATTTACTGAGTGGGACACTTCACCTTTACAGCAAATTCAGCATTTGAAAGCCTGTTGAGAGAACCATCACCTAATTAATAATTTGGAGAAGGCAAGCTCACAGATAAAACCATCATATCCACTAAGAAGTTTTTGTGAAGAATATACAATGTGAAGGCAACTGACTCTGATGTAGCACAGCATGTCTTGAAAACACAAAATTGGAAATGTTGCCACCAAGAAGTGACATTATTCATTTTCACTCAGTGTGCAGTATTGAGTCATCTGGAGAAATTCTCTTTTTGCCATTGTAGAGCTCCCAGTGCCAGCAAATACTGGTTGGAAGTGCTCTTAATCAGTTATTCTGGTTGTTCAGATGTCAGATGTCCAGCTGTTTGTTTGGAACTAATCTGTTGTTTATGCCAAACACAGTGTGTACCTTTGAGATGCAAATATAGCAAATCTACATTCATGTCAGTTCAACAGATACTTTGGCCTGGTTCACATGTATTGACAAACCATAGTCCAAAACTATGGTTTACCTTGAACAAGCTGGTGCACACTGGCTTAGCATTATGTGTGAATCTGTGCTTGTGGTTTGTTTCTCTCCAGACAAACTGCAAGTGGATGCAAAGGTTTTTTCCTGGCTTACTACTCATGATTCGATTGGGAGAAACAAACCATGAGCGCTGATTTGCAGATGACACTAAGGCAGCTGCTCCAATAGTTTGTTTTCCAGCTCTAGAAAGGAACAAACAAAGCAGGCATGACAGAGCAGCACGCACAAGCAAGCTGCTCGTTTGAGCTAAGCCATCGTTTGTTTCTGATCATGCTTTATTGTTAAATATAATTGAGGCCACTGACTACTAGAGCACATTCATGGATGTCCAGCTTGAAATGCCTGTAAGCGTAATGACTGTCAAAAGATTAACAGTGCAATTCCTTTTCTTAGTTGGTACCAGTATCATTTACAAATTTTACTGTTTGTGTTAATTTCAACTTTTTTTGTTATATACTGCTTTCATTTTTTTTCCAGTTGAGCTAAAACTATGGACAGTGTTGCATGGAATTTACAAAAATCACATTTTTAAAAAAAATTAGAAGGTCAAGAACTCAATTCAGCTTGGAAGCCATCATTTTCATAACCATTAGCCAAAATGTGTTATGTAATATTTTCCCAGCTTTTACCCCTTTTTCCAAGCCTCTTTTCCAGAAATCCATCTAGACAATTTACTTACACAAGAGAAAATAAAGGGATTTTGCCAGGGGATTGGAGGGAAGAGGCTGTTTTTGTCTTTTTAAGTTGCTCAGAAGTGCATGTTTGGGTACTGCTTGATTCATTCACCTAAAACTTTGTGGAGATGTGAAGTGTTTTTTGTTAGCTTTACTAGCACAAAAGCTGTGGCCCTTCCATTTAGTTCTGATTTAAACCTTTGTGTAGCTACTCAGAAATTTCAATATGCCATAAGACTTGAAGTAAAAAATGACCGTTGCGGAGGGAGGAATTAGTCAATGGGTGCCTACTATATCAGGGCTGCACTATCTCAGTTAAGCTTCCCAGTGTCTTCTACCTTCAACTGGAGAGGGTTTCAGCTTTTATAAGGTCTTAAAACTGCTTCAGCCTCAAATGGCTTCCTCTCAGATGTTTCATTGTAATTGCCTCAATCTGTCAAAAAAAACCCCCTCCAAAATATTTTGTCTAGACACCACATTAGGCCAGCAAGCTCATTCTCATTGACTGTACGCTTACAGAAATTCCTCTTTGTGATTTACCCAGACACAACCCTCTTTTTTTAGAAGTCCTACAGGGTTAATTGGGGTGGGCTTTGAGTTGAAGATAACAACTTTAATTTTATGAAGTTCTGGCATATTTTTTATGTTTTTGATTTCATGATATACCTGCTCCAAGCCCTAGGGATAGGATGGGATAGAAATTAAAATCTATGAAATTTTTGGGCGGCTAGTGTACCGTAATTTTTTTCTGACAAAAGCCATGCCAATTTTCCTTCTGATTACAAATTAAGACATGACTTTGACAACCTTTATCTTATGGATCATAGACACCATTTTCTTCTAGAACTTAAATACTTGAAAGCATATTAATAAGTTCTAGTTTTGGATTCCTGGGCCTTCAAGTTCCATGAACAACTTAAGGGACTTGGGAATTGAGTTGAATTTCCATGTTTTTATTGTTGTGAATTAGACTGCCTGGAGAGTGAGGTGATGGGTGATGCTAAGCCTCGTTTATCCTGATAGCTATGAGTTGTACTGACTGCTGAAGTACATTAGCATATACTTTTTTAAAAAAACACCACATACTTACCTTAATATATAGATATATTCAGCTATAGTGCAATTTATCATACTCTCAGTCTGAGTTCATGGGTAAAAGCTCATTAAATTTTGGACAGGGGAATACCAAAAACATATTTTCCTTTCTGCAAAGGTCTTGGCAATTTAGAGACATTGAGCAGCTGGCTTGGGGTTCTGTGTTGGGATTTAGTTTAGTTTAGTTTAGGTCTTTCCCACTACGGACACTGCTTAAATGCATTTCAAACCGAAATGTTCAAAAATCCATTTGGTCTAGTCTTCAGGATTCATGCTTTCTGTCAGTTTCAGTGTATACTTGCAGTATACAATTGAGCTGTGTGACCACATGAGTGGCTTCTTTACTCATGCATTAGAAGGGGTGTCCAATAACAGCTTAGTTGGCAGAAGGCACCAACTAAGCACATGAAGAAGCAAGGCTTAAGCCAGTTATCACGACAGTTTCAGACATGACTCCTGCCCTTGCAGGAGTTACAAAGGGGTTACGTTCGGAGGATTATGCCTAAAGCCAAAACCATGTGTAGTCAAAACACATTGGTTTCAATGGCGGATGGAATTGCAAAAGTCATTTTTCCTGGAACCCTGCTTCCCCTCACTTTCTTTTTGGCCACACGTGTAAAACTGAATGCACATAAACTATGGGCTTACTGTACTTGCACTAGAAAAGTTATACTTGTTGTTATTGGTTTCATAGATTAATAAATTGTGTCACAGCCAGGAGATATCAAAGCAGTGTGCAATTAAGAGTAAACAATAGATTCAACCCCTGCATCTCAAAGTTCTATATAACAGTAATTGTGGGAGTGGAGTGACTTCTCCTCCAAAACAAAATGATGAATGGTGCCCTATAGCATATTAGTAGCCAGTGTAGCACTCTCACCAGAAGTGGTATATGGGGTTGATGGGATACTACAGTTAACAGCCTAGCTGCTGCATTCTACACCTTTCTGGCTAAGGTCAAGGCATGTAGGTCATCCGGTCCTGAGGTTTCCAATGCCTGGACTACTGTGGCCAAGCTATCTTATTCCAGAAACTGCTATAATTGTCTTACGAAACAAAGCTGGTAAAAAGTACCTGCTGCTTCAGATGGAGTGTAAGTCTGTCCAGAACAGGTAACTGATGTATCTCCCAGACCTGGGAACCATTTATCCACAGGGCCTCCTTTTTGCCAGGGCTTAAATTCAGTTTATTGGCCCTTATCCAACCCACTCCTGTGCCCAGACACTGGTCCAAAGCCCACATAGCCAATTATAATTCAGATGTTGCAGAGAAGAGTTGACACTGCTCCAAAGCCCATAACAACCATTTCCAGCTGCTCTATGTAGATGTTAAATATCGTTAGGGATAAAAAAAGTGCCCTGTGGCACCTGATAACACAAATGCCAAGGCCCAAGAGACCTACTTTTTGCCAACTTGTGAATAATGGTGATATTACCTTCCTCTGAGGTGGCCAAAAACATATTTCACCTTAGCCATTCAGATATTTCAAGGCACATGTTTTCTCTGACACAAGTTTTGATGCTCCTTTAGAAAACAATTATACATGAAGCTTCCTCCAGCATTGCTCTTCTGCCTCGGCTTATACCAGGTGTGGTCAACATGGTGCCCTCCAGATGTTGCTGTACTACAACTTCCATCTGTTTTCTGTTATGAGCACAGTATCTCGTCTCTCTGGTTTTCTCCTCCTGGACTTCCTGATAACTTAAATTCCTTATTAGGCTAACCTTGTGAGACTCAATGTACCTATGCCCTATAGCTTGTTGTTAGATTATATTTTTTGTATATGGTATCAATATAATATTTTTGGAGCAGTTTTGAAATATTAAAAATGTTTATTTGTATTGGATCCCAGTAGAATAATAATACTGTCAAAAATATGTGATGGGAGAAGGTAAAGGGAGAGAGTTGACATATGCAAATCCCATCCTCAAGTCAAATCAGCACAGTCCTAGGTCTATGCTTTGAGCTGTGACCAAACTTAGTTCACTTTAATATTATTCTTAGAGTAATACAGATGAATTTAGGTTTTTTCTTCAAATAAAAAAGTGGCATATGTTAATGTAAAAAGATTCATAATGAAGGTGAATGGTGACCAAATGCTTCTCTCTTCAGATGACTGATAGAATTAACAGTCCTGATGTGTTGAGAAAATAAAAACATAACAGTGGTCCAGTTAATTACTTGGTGTGCTGGCAACTTTAAAGTTGGCTTAATATGTGACTTTCATACTGCAGGCGGTGTCAGTTACCTTAATGTATATCACACTGGTCCTATTAAGGCAATATAATTTAATTGTGCCTATAGGTTTGCAAGGTTTTATGCCTCAGCACAACTCCAAAGATAGGAAAGCTCAATTAATCTTGCATCAAGACAGTACTAACTTTTTTAAGCATATCGTTCAGAACTTGACATTGAATATATATATAACAATAGCGCCCCAAACCCACACATTAGTTCATTTTTAGCTAAATTTGTTGTAGTGGTGTTATAGTATAAGAGTTGCTGTGAGCATCATAAAATCTGAGTCAAAACACAGCGTTAAAAGCCGGTAGTAGTAATGCTCTGTCTTGTCAAATAAACTGGTTTGAGATTATTAGAACAGCTTATGTTGCCATGTAATTTTGAAACTTGAGGGTACATAAAGGCTATCTTGAAATTGCATATTCACCCCATTAAATGTTGTATCTTTTAGTAGTTTCTTTTCTTTTTCTCCCTCTCCCTCATGCACAAACTAATATTTTTTTGGGGGGGGGGGTTAAATATTAGTGCATTAATGTAACATTGACTTTTGACATCTGCACAGCAAAGCTCTGAGCAAAGGATGACTTGAATTTGTAGAGGTACTGATACAGGATAGCTATTTCTTGCTGGATGCCTTTTGTGGTGCGTTTAAACCTTTGAACTGAACTGTTCAGAGAAACAGGGCTTTCTGCAGCAAATGCTCATTTGCTTTTAATAAATGTTCAAGATTTTTGCATTGGTCTGTGTACTGAGGAATATAGCTGTTTGCAATTTTTACAGTATGTTCTTAAAGCACAACTCCCAGAGATAGGTAAAGTGGCATATATGTTGGATGTTGTGTGTGTTCTGCAAGTTAAGTCTCTAGTGTTGCAGCGTATTTATAGGATTTTGCTTCTTTTGTCTGTCTGAACGTTAGTAGTCAAGACATCGGTAAATATTCTGTATTTTTTTTTGCAGTAGAATTTTATTTATTTTATAAACAATATTTAAGGGGACACATTTTTATTTTAATATTAACATAGTTTTTTTACAACTGGAAGCTAGGGTCCATTTTAAAATTACAATTCTGTCTTGTGCTGTCTGTCCTGATATGAGGTGTAGACTTTAATCTATTTTATGCTAATGTGGTTAGTTATAAAGTTTTGGGTGGGAAAAGCGTGGGGTATGGGTTAACCTCAGCATGGCATTTTTTCAAACATTTTTCGTGTGCTTAGGTACATCCAAGCAGAAGTCAACTTCCCTTCAGGTAGCAGATCAGGAGCTACTGTCACCTTTTCACCCATACCAGCCTTTGGAATGTATAGTGGAAGAAACTGAAGGCAAGCTGAATGAACTTGGACAGAGAATTAGCGCTATTGAAAAAGCACAGCTTAAATCATTGGAGTTAATTCAAGGTGAACCTTTGAATAAAGATAAGATTGAAGAGCTCAAAAAGAACAGAGAAGAACAAGTGCAGAAGAAGAAGAAAATACTGAAGGAGCTGCAAAAGGTGGAAAGGCAATTACAGATGAAAACACAACAGCAATTTACCAAAGAATATTTGGAGACCAAAGGTCAGACAGAGTCACCCCTTACCCATCAGCAGCAGTGCCCACACACAGGTGTCCTCCCAGAAGTGGAAGGCAATGAGGGTCTGCCTGGGGATAGCTTTTCAGAGTTATGGCAGGTTGACAGAATCCTGGCAGGTAAAGATGAGCAGCAGCACTCTCCACCATCTGCTAAGCAAACTGGGTTTGTCCCTCTCCAACCTTTGTCAACGCCACAGTGTAATTTTTCAAGTAACCTAGGCTGTAATGGGACAGATTCTTTTGAACTTCAGAAAGTATTAGGTAATCAGCAAAATGTAGGACAACAACAGCCAATTGCAGGACATGGTCAGGGGCTGTTAGTTCAAGAACCAGACGGATTAATGGTTGCCACTCCAGCACAGACGCTAACCGACACTCTTGATGACCTGCTAGCAGGTGGGTTGAGAAATATGTTTTCTTGCATTAATGTGTGTGCTCCGTTCCCTCTGCCCTCATTCCCTCTTGCAATTTTCCCTTTGGGGAGTATTTGTTTTAAATATATTTCTTTCTTAGTGCTCTCAATGTTGGCATTCAAGTTATAAATTCCCAAATATTTGGGTTGCTTTATCAAAGGTTAAATATTAATATTTTGCTATATTGAAATCTTCCTATATCAATCCTTTGGGCTTCCACTTCAGTAGAAGTAACTTTTTAAGGAAAACTAGTTACAAGAAACCAAATGGTGTTATGGAAATATGTCTAGTTGACACTTGCCTCTGAAGGTATCACTGGGCTCATGATTTCAACACTCATGTGAAGGTGCCATTTGTATGACCTGACACACCTCTGTAGCAAGGAGACTTTGATGTATTAAAACACTAGCAGCTTTATTTGGAAATTAACCTACAGGCTTACTCATTCATATATATTAATATCAGAATATCGTATGCTTGTGAAAATGAACCCTTTGAAATATGCTCTAACTACATGACAGCGCTAGAAATACTTGCAGCAGAAAGGGGATGATAGCTCCTGCTTAGGAACAAACTTAGCCTACACTAGCTATTGTCAGCTTAGCTATCACACCATTTTAACATCTTAAATAAGAATAGTTGATTAAGACTAATAGCGTAAGATGCTAGGTAAGAAAAACCATATGCATGGTTTATGTATAGACTGCAAGCTTTAACCTTCATTGTAGAGTAATTTGTGAGGCTGAAAGTAAGAAAAGGGCTTGCCCTTGTGGAGTTTGCAGTGATGTGCTGGCTCCATTTTCCTTTACTGTCTTTGGCAGAATATAGTTTTCCTTTGCGTTTGTATCCTAAACTGCTAAAACCAATGCTAAAACTCCAAAGCTAAAACTGCTGTGGCCATTCCTTTTAGATGTTGAAGCTGTAGATAGCAGTGTTTATTTGAGTCTACTGCAGTCTGGATGGGTCTCGGTTTTGTTTTGAAGCTATATTTGTTTTGTGTTATGTAGTAGGAATACTCCTTTTGAATTTGAAAAAGGGAATGTGAAAGGTGCCTCACCTAACTTGTAAATATAGTTTTTGCTTATTAAATGTTAAGTTATTCTTCTTGTAAGGAAAATAGCCCTCTTGATGACCCTGTTAGCTCATGTTCAATAAAGTAATACTATCAGGTGCGATAAAACAAGAAAAAAGATTTCCTTTGGCTGGGTTGGGTTCAGAAATACAATGCAGCATAACAGAATCCCTTGTAGGAGAAAGGAAAAATATTTATGGATCTAAATGAAGTGTATTTTACTTTTTTATTGTGCCAGCATTTTATGGATACATTTTCATAGATGATATCTCATAGAACTGGTGCTGTCTAATCTGTTGGAAGTTTGCTTGAAATGGATATCATGTAAGTGAAGTGATTTTCCATCTAACTTACCAGCAGTAACCATGTGCTCTGTGCGATTTCCCTTCAACTCTGCCAAAGTGAGGACAGGAAAAATAAATCTCATTCTGATTTGGCTTCTTGATGTCAATATGTGGCTGATAAATCTGATTGAGAGAAGCAAATACTAAATAAACTTAAGTTTTAATAGTGTATATATCACCAACCAGGAACTAGGAGAGTTAGAATTCAGCATTGGGGGAAATCAGAAATTTGAGTAGGCAAAAATCCACTTGAAATTGAATTGGTGTGAAGATGTTTGGAAAATGTGTAGTGAACTTACTAAATTTAATAAGGGAGCTCAGTTAAACTAATTTGCCAAAGTTGTGTACTGTTTATGATTTGTGTCTTTTTGAAAGATTATGAAGCTGTTAGGTTTATTGAGTATGTAGGTTTCTGAAACCTACAGCAGACTTTGCAGTTCTCTGTTCCTCATTTGCTCAAGTAAAATGAGTGGGAAGGTTGCATATATCATGGAAGGAGGAACAGCTATAATTTTAGGGATTTTCTCTAGTGCCCAGATTAACACCCCCCCCCCCGAGAACTATAGTTGTGCTCATTGCAGTGTCTGATGGGCAGATTCATATGTTAGAAGAATATTCAGATGCTTATAAGTATTGCATTGTTAACGTCATACCTGATAGTAATCAATATGCAGTCTTTGATGTGGCTGACCAGATTTTGAGTCAACTTGAGTCAAGATTGGTTAATGGTTAAACTTCATTTTTTTTTAATGGAATTGCTATTTCAAAGGAAATATATGTATCAACATTACTGGCTTCTAAACTAATAATGAGCATGTCTAGCATTTCAGTAATAGACGAAAGATGACAAAGAAAGTAGGCTTGCTGATGACTTGAACTGGGAGGGACTGAAAAATTTATTTTATTTTTTAAAATCTGTCATATGCTCTTGAGGATGGGAGAGGATTGCCTACAGCACCTTGTGAGAATTGGGCAAGTGGTGGTGGGAATGTTGCAGAGGAAATGAGATGTAAGAGTATCTGGTGATAAAAAAGCAATGCTGGAGTGTTCATGCATGCAATTTGAATGTAATGTTCATGTTGTGAATTGCCCTGAGACCTGCAGGTATAGAGCAGTATACAAATTTAATTTAATAATAATAACAACAGGTACTCAATATTTGGTACAAAAAGGAGATGCAACACTGTCTTCAGTGTAGATGTCTTCTTGTCATATATAAGCAACTATTCTCTTTTATGGAGGAGAAGATGGTGAAATATTTTCCATAGCTACTGTGGGAAGTAGTAGGAAAATACCAAAGCCCTATAACTTTGAATTTTGTGTTAAGCACCCTTGCTCTCAAATACTCATTTATACTTTATTTCATTGATTCACTGGATTTATGCTAAATTTCACATTGAGCTTTCAATTCAGGTTACTATGATTCTGGGGAAAGCTGTTGAATTTCTTAAGCATTGTTGGTAAAGGCCACAACATTTGGAGTGCATATTTGAATGTTTATTGTTTGTTGCATTTCCCCATTTAGGACAGTACTAAATATAAATCTAGGTTTGTTTCATTTGTTTTTTAAAAATGGGAAAACGTCACCAGAATCCCCCAGTGGAAGGAGAATTACCGTATTTTTCGCTCTATAAGACGCACGAGACCACAAGACGCACCTAGTTTTTGGAGAAGGAAAACAAGAAAAAAAATATTCTGAATCCCAGAAACCAGAACAGCAAGAGGGATCGCTGCGCAGCAAAAGCAGCGATCCCTCTTGCTGTTCTGGCTTCTGGGATAGCTGCGCAGCCTGCATTCGCTCCATAAGACGCACACACATTTCCCCTTACTTTTTAGGAGGGAAAAAGTGAGTCTTATAGAGCAAAAAATACGGTAACTTTTGCCATCATAGTCGTAAAAGAAATAAAGGTAGTAGGTGGCTTACATGAGGTAAAATGCTCAGCTATTTAATCACTTTAGGACTACTACCGTCTTCCCTAAAATATATGTATGTTCCCTTATATGCAACCAGATCTTAGTTTGTGTACACTTGGATTTCAAAATCTAAAGTGTGAAAGTCTAAGAGCCAAACATGTACGTTCCCTGTGTTCTGAGAACTTCTTGCAACAAAAACCTTGCGTAACATTCCCCTCATAGTTTTTTTTTGGGGGGGGCAGGAACCTGTAGTAAGTCAAAGGTGTAAATTTCAAATTTAATAAGTAAACAAAGTATCCATGTTTAAGAATAGCAAGATCCTATTATTTAATTCGATCAACCCTAAATAGTAGTATGCCATACCAAGAAATGAATTTCAAAATTTCTCCCTGGGCAGGAAGAAAATAGTTTTATTAGTACACATGTAAATGATTTAATTGCAACAAGTGTTCATACTCCAGACTTCACATACTTTTTTTAAAAAAAATCCTGTATGTAGGCACTTTTTCTCTCTCTGTACATTAAGTACCCATTGGCAAGAAATTGTCTTTATTTTTATATGAGCCATCACAGCATCTTGTGTGTTTGTTGAGCTGGCTGGTAGTTGCTTTTATTCATAAACGCAGTTAAGAGATGCACCTATTTCTTTTTTCAGAAGTCCTTTTCATTTATAGAACATAACTACTGGCTAACGATGGCATCTCTTCTTCTAGCAAGACACATTGCTTTTGCCTGGGAATGAGGAATGTTGTAATCTTTCCAGATCATAAATTATACAATTATGAAAGTGAAAGCAGCAACATAATTTGATTAAACATAATGTCTGGATTAAATTTTTGCCCAGTTAAATTTCCCTTACCCTTTTGTATGTATGTCACTGTAACACGTTTCTCTGTTGCTCTTTTTGGCTCTCAGGTTCTGCTTACTCAGTGAGAAGTGTCAGAGAACCATAGCATCTCTCCATTTGTTTTGTTAAATTGGCTCATGGCTTGCTCACTCTCTTCCCAACATCATGCTTCAGCTAGCCCAGCCAAAGGGAGATGTAGAACTTCTGGTGCCTCTTCTTACCGCTTTAAAAAGACCATTGGTCTCTGAAGGAGGGTCCTGTACTTGCCGTGTCTGGTGGTGTGGTTGATAGATCTTTATTGGCAATGAACTGTGCAGGCGGCGGTGTGTGAGAGAGAGAGGGAGAGGGGGGGGGGGGAGAGAGAGAGAGAGTGTGCAGATGTTGTGATCAATGAAAGCTTGGAAGTGAAATGCCAGAGGATTGTGGGTGTGGGTGCACACATACATTTATTACTCCTCCATTGTGTGCCATACCACCCCTCTCTTGTGCCTTGCTGCGTTAATTTCCTTCTCTGAGGTAGAAGGAGTGGGAAATCAGTATATCAGTGTCTCTTGTATCCTTGTGTCTGTCCTGCTTGCTGCATGCTCTTCTGAGAGATTGGAGAATGGTGATCAGTTGAATTCTCTTTAATCAAGTTGTAGCTGTATATCAGATGGGTCCTCAAAATTAAGCACTGCAAAACAGTAAGTTTTAATTTCGTGTCTAACTGTATTCTTGGATAGGCAATGGTTAATTCAGTGATCTGTGGAATGTGATGCAGTCAGTTCCATGGTCTCTTAAATGCCCCCATTGTTCCTTGTTCTCCTTTGTGACTCTTTCACCAAACATTTACATGATACCACCTCTTTCCTTACAAATCCCTTCTCAGGCAATTTTTCTACAAGGTCTTTGGCCCCATCTCCTTGTTCTCATCTCTATTTGAGACACAGACTATTTAATTGTTCCATGTTACCTTTGGGGTTCTCTGCCATACTTTCCATCTGCTCCCTTATCTGTGTAAATTGTAAATTCTTTAGAGGCAGTAACCGTACCACTGGTTTGTTACCTGTAAACTGCCACTGGCTGTGATGGGACTATAAATGCAAGTACTGTCTTTTCTACCTAGTGCCTTCTTGTAATGTAAGCTGATACTACCATATTTACTCGAATCTAACACTCACCTTTTTTGGCCAAATTACAGTGTGAAAATTAAGGTGCACATTAGATTTGATGGCACGTTTACATTTGGCAGCAAGTACTTTGCTTGGTTTCAAGGTTCTGAAAATTGAGGTGCGCATTATATTTGATGGCACATTAGACTCAAGTAAATACAGTATGTCACTTCAGTTGGTCCATAAAGATTTGGATATTGTCTCTGTTGACATTGACCATGGGTGCATTACATACTTACATTTCAAAAGTTAAAGCACCCATTTTAAGTTGTCCACGAGAAATGAAAACATAGAAGGATCATAGAACTGTAGAGTTGGAAAGTACCCTGAGAATCATCTAGTCCAATCTTTTATTCCAATCATTTACGCTTCAGCATTTTTTTGGGCAGATTTGAGTGAACTTAACTTCTGTAGGTATATAATGGCTAACAGTGATTTGTGAAAGCACAACTCAGGGTCGCTTTTAACTCTTTTTAATGTATGTGGTATGGTGTCTTCTGTGACTGAGTGTGAACTGATTTGGGAACTTGGAAGTTGAAAGCATCAATTTCAGGGATGTCACATAAATTTCAGAAACAAGTTCTAAGATTCCCTGGTGTATTTAAATTATGAAGTTATATTCAAGTTCAGAGATGAGATGTCACTCATATGTCTATACAGTTCCCTCCCCCTGATTTTTACAGGGATTGCCTTCCTGGCCCTGAGCACGTCAGCGGAGTGCACAGAAGCCAACCCTCTTGCGCTCCATTCTGGCCTATTCCAAAAGCAGTCAGTTGCGCATCGGTTGAACGCATGCAAAATGATCGCCACCTGTACAGTGTTGTCAGCCAATATTGACAACTTTGAACAATTAGCTGGTGAAAGTTTTATATAGTAAATTGGAAAACTCTCAGAAGCTCTTGTTTTACACACTGCTCCTTTTTTTGTACTACTTTGTTTCACTGCTGGAATTTGTGTAGTACATGGGTGAGGAACCTCTGGCCCCCCACAGGTGGTCAGAATCCACTTCCTAGCAGCCTCAGCAAATATGACTAGTGGTCAGGGATGAAGAGAGTTGGAAGTTCAGCAACCTCTGGAGGGAGACAAGTCGTCCATCCCTGGTGTAGAAAGTTGTTGCAAGTTAGGTGGGAAATAGTAGCAAGCTTTGTGCACAATTCTTTACTCAGGTTCTATAGTGTAAGCTACTGCTTTTAATCCCACTCTGATCAGCCTAAATTCAGTTGACCTCAAGGTTTAATGTGAAACCAAAACAAGTGTCCTCCCTACTTGAATGGCACTTAAAGAAAAAATGGTCATGGTATACATTGTGTTCAGTCAGGTTTACTCGCAATCCTCAATCCATTTGAATATCCTTTTGTGTATTTACATTTCATTCAATGTAAAGAAGACTGCATTGTCAGTTGTTTTTAAAAATAACTGGTATGGAAATATTGAAATTTATTGCTTACATTTGTTCTTTTCATGTGTTCAATTCATTTGGAATGGGTTGGATCCAGACTTGACCTCATGCAAATGGAAAGGCTTATTTTTATTTGCAGAAAGGGCCAAGATCCAACAGAGGATTCATCTAGATCAGGGTTTCCCAAACTGGGATTTCCAGCTGTGGTTGGACTACAAGTCTCATTGTCCCTAGCTAGCAGGACCAGTGGTCAGGCTTGGACTAGATGGCTCTTAAAGGTCCCTTCCAATATTACAATTCTATTATCTCAGCTACATTGCTTGACAGTAGCTTGCTCTTGCAACAATTCACTTCTTCCAGTATGCAGCGTTCGAAATTCGCCTGGCACATTTTGCACATGGCTATCAGCCACTTGCGCCAAGTGAAGATGCCTAGGCGCCAGGACGGTACCTGATCTCTCCAACCATCTGGAGGTACATGCCTGGGGATTCTTGGATTCTGACTGTGCAGATAAAATATAGCAGATAGAATTATACAGATTGTGTTGCTAGTGTATGGAAACAGTCAGGATCCAAGAATCCCCAGGCATGCACCTCCAGATGGTTGGAAACGTCAGGTACCATCAGAATGAATTTCAGGAACCAAAAAAATGTTTTGGAAAATAGGACTTTCAAGCCATCTGGTTCAAAAATGGCAACTAGGCATTCCATTTTGGCGACTGTGACCCTTGTTAAAGGAGCCATTTGACTCCTAGCTTATATTGATTTTCTAACACTGCCAGTATGCAAGAAACTGGAAATAGTATTAACTGTGGACTAAGGCAGAGGTTTTAAAACTGTAGTCTGTAAGTTCCATTTGGGTGGCCTGTGGAAAGGCTGCAGTACAGTCAAATATATCTGTACTGAGCTACACACTTAATTTTTTTGATGTGATGATAAAGGACTAAGATGCCCAGCAAGGGGTCCATGATTTGCACGGCAGCACAGAAGCACATGACATGCATCTTTTGCCGCACATCAGTCAGCTGGCTCGATGGAAATGTCAGTTGCCAACATGGCACCCAGAAATCTCCATGTAGTTGCAGTTGGACTTGTTTCAGCAGCAAAATGCACCTGGCACCCAGGGAATTTCAAACACCACTCCAGAACAAGAGAATTAGGGAATCGGTGAAAATTTCTTCCCCACTTTCCTCCAGCATGGTGTTCTGTGTGTGAATAGTGTGGATCTAACCCAGTGTGTAATGACCATTCAGCAGATGGGAATTTTAATCTTAAATGTAATGTTTTCATAGCAGTAGTTTTTTATAAGCATTTGACATAACAATTTTAGTACTATTTGATGGTTAAGTATTGTTTCATACATCTTATTTCCTGTAAAACAAAATAATCTGGCCTAGTTAGCTTTAAGCCACAAAATATAAATTGTGAAAGTGTCACCTGCTTATATGTAAAAGGTTTAACAGTCTAGAAAATGTCTCATGATGGGATTCTGCAGCACTTGGATACAATCACAAATCTCAACAGCAGTCATCTCTTCGTTACTTTAGAATGCCTTTGAATATGTAGATGGGGTGATCCAGTCAATATTGTATACATTGAAAAAGCTTTTTATAAAAGTCCTTCACCAAAATTCGTTGAATAAGCTTAGGAGTTACATTAAGATTAACTAGTTACAGGGCAGGAAGATAAGATAAGATAAGATAAGATAAGATAAGATAAGATAAACTTTATTCACATTAGCCAACGGCCATAGCAACATAAAACAAGCAATATATACAAATAAAATATATACAAATAACAGGGCCGGAAGCAGAGAATTAGGAATGACTGGACAGTTCTCACAAAGGAGAAAGTGAGGAATGGCCATTGTCAAATGATTTATATTAGGATTGGTGCTTTTTAAATTGTTCATAAATCACCTGGAGTTGAGGTGACCAAATTTTCTAATGACACCAAATTTTTCAGTGTAGTAAAAATGAAAAGGGATTGTGAAGAGCTCCAAAAGGAGCTCTCCAAAGTGGGTGAATAGGTATTACAGTGACAAATTCTGCAAAATTGTGCAAGTTGGAGTGAAAAATCATAACTCCTAATGGAGTCTGAGCATTCAATAGCTGATTTTGGTGGATAGCTCAATGAAAATGTTAACCTAATATGTGGCAGCTGGAATCCTTTAGGGAAATGCCTTAAACTAAAACTTCTGATAGTGTAATGTCTTTATATAAATCTATGGTACAATCACACTTTGAATACTATGTGCAGTTCTGGTCATGATCAAGGAGCCAGAGCAGCTCCTGCAAGTAAAGGTTACAATACTTAAGGCTTAATTTAGAATAAAGGCAAATATAGGGAGGGGTGTAATAGTGTCAAAGTGTGCATGTTTCAGAAAAAATGTGTAGAGATTTTTTTCTATAATAGTAGGACCTTGAGTTACCCAATGCAGGTTTGCAATTAATTTTCACTGAGCTTGCTTACTTAGAATCAAAATTCACTGAAACTGGGTATCTGTGAGTCAGTTCTTTACATGTTGTATTTTATTATTGTGCGGCTTCAGGAGTGTAGCTGGAAAGTCAGATAGAACCATAGCATATTGATGCTAAAGTCTGTCATACCAGCGTAGTCCATCAAGTTTGAAGGAGATTACACATGTAAAATATGATGCCTGTCTTGATTTTGGGGGATGAGGAGAGATCTTTTCCTATGCCTGCTTCCAAATATTTTAAAGGGGTATGCTTCAGATCTTACATGTGTGCCCTTCACACTCTTTAGGGTGTGAGTGTGTATACATACACACCTACCCACACACCAGAGTACAAAGTTTAAAGTGAAAATCTATCCTAAGTGTTTCTGGGGTTGGGGTACAATTTTGCATTTCCCTGTTAGTTCATTATTCTATAACAAGTTTAGTAATTAATAAGACATGATTTCTCTGGGAAAGGAGCTCTTTACGCAAGTGATGTTAAATGTTATCCTTTTTTCCAGCTGTTAATAGCAGAGTGCCTACTGGCTCCAATTCTACAGAATCGCCTACACCTGAACCTTGTTCACAAACACTCAGTGTCACTTCTCAATCTGTGCTCCCCACGTATCCTTCAGTTGACATTGATGCCCACGTGAGTAATGTAGATAAGTTATAAAGCTGTTTTTGTTATAATAGTTGTTTCTGTTATATAACAGAGTAGTAATAAGGCGTGTATGTAGTAAACCTAACATATCCTTTCTACTGTTAAGACGGAGAGTAACCACGATACTGCGCTGACTCTTGCATGTGCTGGTGGTCACGAAGAGCTCGTCTCTGTATTGATAGCACGTGGTGCCAGTATAGAACACAGAGACAAGAAGGGTAAGCTACTGAAGTGCTGCTGTTTGTTGGTATTTTTTCCAGGGCTTGATGCATGGATATTGGACATTCCATTACTTTTCATAACTTTCTAGCTCATAGAAGAAAAACTGCTTTGAAACAGTTTTGGGGGGAATTTAATGTTTGTTATATGGAACTTTGAGCATTAACTGAGAATGGAGGATATGTTTTTTTAAGCAGAGGCTTCTTGTCAGCTTTTTGCCCCCACCACAAGTGTTTTATCACAAACTCAAACACTGACTGTTCAGTGATTTCCATTGCCAATATTTATTGTGAATTATTGGTTTTAATACACAACTTTTCTTTCTACCTCTTTGCCTCTCGTTTGAAAATGGCTTCTAATATAATAATCTCTATTAGGATTTACACCGCTAATTTTAGCTGCAACTGCTGGACATGTTGGTGTTGTAGAGATCCTTCTAGACAAGGGTGGAGATATAGAAGCACAATCTGAACGTACTAAGGACACTCCACTTTCATTAGCATGCTCTGGTGGACGCCAAGAGGTAAATGTTATAATCTATCATATTCTTTAGTCTTAAGTTAGGAGAAGAGAGCATGAATGTAGCAGCCTGATATGTCCCCTTGCTCCCTGAAACATATTTTTTGGTATATTTTAGTTTCTAAGTATACATATTGTATTGAACATGTTTAATTTTTTAATTTGTGGGTTGCCAGTAGTAGAAATTTGTTTCCTACAAACATCCATTAAAATGGCTCTTGATAGATTTGATTTTGTCAGTCAGGCAAACAAGATTCTTCAAAATCTACTCTGGTGTGAAAAAGGCATCCAAGTTGGACTGTCCATACTCCCCATACTGCTCAGGATGGGCAGGTATCATGCAACCTGTAACTGTAAAAGGTAAAGGACTCCTGGGTCGAATTCGTCTATGGAGTGTGGTGCTCATCTTCACTTTAAAGCAGAGGGAGCTGGTGTTTGTCCACAGGCAGCTTTTCTGGGTCATGTGCCCAGCATGACTAAACCATTTCTGGTGCACGGAACACCTTGACAAGTTCCAGAGTGCATGGAAATGCTGTTTACCTGCCGCCGTGGTACCTCTTTATCTACTCATGCTGGTATGCTTTCGAATTGCTAGGTTGGCAGGAGCGTGAGCTTACCCTGTCGCACAGATTTGAACTGTCGACCTTATGATTGGCAAGCCCAAGAGGCTCGGTGGTTTAGACCACAACACCACCCACATCCTACCTGTAACTGTATACCAGATCTGAGTCCAAGAGAGATTTTACTCTTCAGCCTGCTTGCCCAGGAACAGAGCTGAATCTTCCATGTCCTTTCTCTCACTTCTGCAACACCTTTTGTGACTTCAGTAGCTTCTACACCTTCACCAGCTTTACCTTTTTCAGTTCTTGTTACTAGTACCTTTTTGTTGCCTTCTCCAAGATCCATTTGAAAAGGAAAAAGAAAACTATGGCACTCTGTAAGAAGGAAAATTTCCTCCATGCAATCAGACTAAAAAGGGCATGTTGGGATCTGCAGGGGAAAAAGAATCAGTACTTTGCTGCTTTCAAGCCTCACAATGCAATCTAGAGACTTTTACAAATGTTACATTTCCATTGATCACACACTTGCCACGATTTTGAAATTCTTGAAGTCCTAGAAGCCTGTTGCAGGAATGAAAGAGAGGGAAGCTAGAATAGAGGGCTCTGTTCCTGGTCAAGGCAGGAAAGTGGAGAAGAGTCTGGAGCCACACAATTTCAGGTCACATAAGTACTCTGTGTCCTGGGCAGTACAACAAGACAGCCCATTCTGGATGCCTCTACATCAAACCAGAAAGAGCCTTCATGGTAAGCGACCTGTTCTGTGGATTTTTTGTATATAGAGCAGGGTTTCCCAAACTTTGGTCTCCAGCTGTTGACTACAATTCCCATCATCCCTAGCTAGCAAACCAGTCATCAGAGATGGTGGGAATTGTAGTCCCAAAACATCTGGAGACCCAACTTTGGGAAACCTTGATATAGACTATTGTAGGATTCTCAGTACCATTAAAAACGTACAAACTAGTGAAACTAATTTTGAGGAGTGCTCTGCTGCCATAATCTCTCTATACACTAATGACAATTGGCAACTGGTTCTTTGTATAGCCATTGAGGAAAAGAAAGGATTAAAAGAGAACCTTGGTTCCCTGACTTGCCATTTTGTATTCTAGCTATTTATAGATTTAACAGTTTGGCTGTTTGCGAATTCCACCCAGTGCCAGAGTGTTGTTATCCTCTGATCCTGCTAATATTGTACCTTTCAGGTTGTTGACTTACTGCTGGCACGAGGAGCAAATAAAGAACACAGGAATGTGTCTGATTATACACCTCTTAGTCTTGCCGCATCTGGGGGATATGTTAATATTATTAAGATCCTGCTTAATGCTGGAGCGGAAATTAATTCAAGGTAACAGGCTGTGTTTATTGGGCTCTGTGGCATACTGCATTTGCCACTTCTGGTTCTATCTTGGGAGGAGGAATAAAGGGGATGTCTAAGTCAACTGATCTATTTTGATCCTATTCAGTTGTATTAAACTATCATAATACGGGCTCCTCGTAACTAATGTGCAATTTATTGATGTCTATTTTTATATATATTAAAAGCTCACATACTTTGTTAGTAGATTTCCCCCCTCAAATTCCTGCTAGTGTTTTTAGCATGTAAAATGGTGGTATCAACTGAGACCAGACTGCTTTAGTCTGCTCTGGTCTGCTTTTGTCAGTTAGGTTTCTCTTCCATTTTTCTGTACACCTGTGTCTATTCTTCCGGGGGGGGGGGCTTGTTTTCTGTACGTTTGTCCAGGTTCTTTTGTTCTGGTGGTTGTATTAATTATCTCTTCCCTCTAGGACTGGGAGTAAACTAGGCATTTCTCCTCTGATGTTGGCGGCTATGAATGGCCATGTTCCTGCAGTGAAGCTGTTGCTTGATATGGGCTCTGATATAAATGCTCAGATTGAGACCAATCGGAATACAGCGCTCACTTTGGCCTGTTTCCAGGGCAGAGCAGAGGTGGTCAGCCTGCTTTTGGACAGAAAAGCCAATGTTGAACATAGGGCAAAGGTGAGCCTGCAGATAGCTTTCTTCTCAAATAGACTTGTGGTAAAAATGGTTTTGGCAATAGACTTAGTTTCCGGTTTTAACTATTTCAGTAATTTGAAATCAAGCCAACTTATCTTGTCCATCACTGAGTATTGGAAGGCTTTATTGCTTTTACTTTAGTAAATGTACCATTATTCATGATACCACATCATGGCTGACATTGCCTCAAAAGCTACACCTGATGGCAAGATACCTTACTGGTTATCATACTGGTTTTCACATAGTGGGTTGCAACTATCCAAGCTAAGGTGGATTGCAGCCTAAAATGCACCACACCACTTGTTTTGATATTAAATTAGAGTGAAGAGAAAATTGAAGCAGATACGAAACTTACGTACTTTTGTGTGGAATAGGGAATTTGGGCAGCTGTTTTTTTCTTGCTGTTGCATAATAGATTGTAACTGTAAAGTAGAGAGGCACTCACTGTTGCAATAGCCTCTTTTTTTTGCTGGTGGTCCTAGAGAGAAAAGGCAAAAGATGAACAGTGAAAAAATTGAGTGGCTCCTATATTGGAGGTGGGTGTTAAAGATGAATTCTGGATCTGAAAAGGATTAAGACTACCGGTTTACAGTAGGAGTGAGGAACCTCTGGCCTATAGACCAGAAGCAAACTGGGGCCTCCTCATCTGCCCCACCAGCCTCTTCTTCCAGAGTCTGCCTAGCCCATGTCCCAGTTTCTCCGGCCAAGCAACAAGAGAGTGGTGGTGGAAGAGATTACGAGCTGTCCAAAGAGTAAAAGATTGTTATTTTCCCATGGGCAGTTTGCTGCAGTGTGTGTAGGATATATTGGGTGGTTGTGGCTTTATTCTTCACACAAAGGAATGCAGCTTTCAAATCGAAAAAAGTTCCTCATTGATCGTTCCTCACTTCCTGTCAGTTGATCTTTCCTCACTTCCTGTCAATAAGGGGAGAGAAAAGAAGAAAGGGATGGGGATTCTCTGCAATTCGAGGGCCACATTCCCATTTGGACAACCTGACAGAAGGTGCATGTCAGTAGTGGTGAAGACCACTTCTCTTCCCTTATTGACTAAAAGTGCAGAAACCTTGAGGTAAATTGAAGATTAAAGAAATACATTAGCTTTGACTCAGTTTAGTTCCTGAACTGTAGCCCTGTGGGAACCTCTGCAGGAGGAGCCGTGCAGGTGTATTGGAGAGAAGCAGGAAACAAAAGCCCAAACACTAGCCAAAGAAAATGCAAACTGCAAAGTCTTAAATATTGTGGTGAGCAGATTAATATTAACATTCTGAATATCATGCTAGTAAATAAGTGATGAGGTACTTTTGTTCAAATTGTTCAAGTGTGTAGTGTTCAAGGCAGCAAAGTTCTGTACTAAAGCAAAGCATTGTATTTTGATGTGACATCCATTAAAGTGAACATTTATGCTGTACAGATGCTTCTACTGACCTGAACTTGTGAATCCATTGTGTGTGACTCTAGCTACCCTGAGTCATGTTGATAGGTCTTGCATGCATTGGGGTCCTTACATAGTGAAAGAGGTTGGCAACTATTTCTAGACTATGTTTAGAACTGCTTTATATAGACTCTATTTCAAACATTCTTTTAAACAGACTGGGCTCACCCCTCTGATGGAAGCTGCTTCTGGAGGTTATGCTGAAGTTGGAAGAGTTCTTCTTGATAAAGGAGCAGATGTCAATGCTCCTCCTGTGCCTTCCTCAAGAGATACTGCTTTAACAATTGCAGCAGATAAAGGCCACTACAAGTTTTGTGAGCTCCTGATTAATCGGTATGTCATTTTTTTTACACGAATAACTGTAACGACTAGAGTACCCACATACAAAAGTAGGTACCAGCAGACTCAGAAGAACCTGGTGGTTTTGCAGCACTATATAAAAAAGCCACAGGGAGGAGCAAAAACTGAAATAGTTCCTTAGAAATTCAATGGCATAGAACGTTGAGACTGGCAGCATTCACACATCATAGTAAACCATAGTTAATGGTTTACCATGTGACTGCAGAAGGCTCCTGCTTCACTCCTTCCCTCTAACTAGTGGAACTTAGCATTGTAATACACTAAAGTTCTGCTCCTAACAAACCACAAAGTTAAGCCAGGCTTACCAGTCATGATTTGTTTGAATGAAACAAACTACCTGGTGTTGGACATAATGCTAAACCTGGTTTGTTGCTCCTGCTAGCTAGAGGGGCTGTGTGAAAATGTTGCAATCATCATGTTTGGAGTAAACCATTGACTATGGCTTACTAAAGGGGTGAGGAAGCTGTGACCCTCCAGATGTTAAATTCTGCAATTCCCATCATCTCTGGCCATTGGTCATTCTGACTGTGGTTGATGGGAGTTTAGTCCAATGACATTTGGATGTGTGCAGGTTCCCATTCCTGTGTTTACTGTAATCTACAAACTGGGCTATTTGAGTGAAGTGGGTATTGCCAACTGGGTGGGAGGGGGGACAGAGTGGAGCAACTGGGAAGGATTGTAGGAGAGAGACAGATGTTAAGAGGTGCAGAGAACCATCTCAAATGAAGTTCATTCTCCATATTGCAGATTAACAGGGCTTGTGATGGGGAGAATATAGCAGCCCTGCAGTGTATTTAACACGCTTTACTGGTTGGACTGAACCAGAGTACAAACCCTGCACTGTTATCCATTGCATTTATCCCCACATTGCAAGCTGGGTTCAGAAAGTAGCATGCAACAACCCTGCAGTATAATTCACTGTTGATATTGCCAATCAGGGGTGGTCACTATTCTAAAACTGCCCCTTTAGACTTTCCTTTGGGCCACATCAAGCACTGAGTTGCATTTACAAAGACCATTGCTCTATTGATTTTCATGCAGACTGTAACTAAAAAAATTGTAACTAAAAATATGTATTTTACACATTAAGTCAGACCAGAAACTCCTGTCTTTGATGCTCACTTTTGTGTTTTCCACTTCCTCAGCCACAAGTTCACATAATATATGCACCCATGATAACACCGCAGCACTTAGTTGTGAGACCCCACTTGTAAAGTCAATTCATTCCCATGCATAAGAGGGAAGTATCAGCATGCTTGGCAAGGTTTGCAGAAATAAAAAATAAAATCTTACAGAGAAAAAAGCCACTTTGCATGTTCCAATTGACATAGTGCTAACATGTTAGGAAAAGGATGGGATGATTGGAAACTCAGACTTTAAAATTTTGTTGCAGACCCCCTTTTTGGAATTCTAAATTTCAGTTTAGTCTTTATAGCACATACCTCAAGATCATGGATGACATTCTGAAGTTCTTAGCAGCTTCCATATAACCAGTGTTTGTGAACTGAAATGTAGTTTCAATTTCTGCCTGGATTTTTTTGCCAGCTTGAATTTAATTCTAATTCCTTTCAGGGGGGCACATATTGATGTTCGCAACAAGAAAGGGAACACACCGCTCTGGCTTGCAGCTAATGGTGGCCACCTTGATGTAGTTCAGCTGCTTGTGCAGGCAGGAGCTGATGTGGATGGTGCAGATAACAGAAAAATTACTCCCCTTATGTCTGCATTTCGTAAAGTAAGTTCATTGATGTTTCACAAAATTTAAATCTGAAAAAGTCAACTTGATGGTTTTTTCTATCTTTTATCTTAGAATGAATGAAATTTCCTCTTTTTCTGTTTTCCTGTTGCTGTTTGCCTTATGACGACCTTCCCCAACCTAGTGCCCGCTGTGTGTTTCTGACAGCTGCCCCCAGCTATTATAATTGATGGAGGGCAGTGGTTCAAAACATTTGGAGGGCACCAGGTTGAGAAAGCTTGCATTAGGAATTGATGTGAACTGTAAAGTTTGTAGTTTACATTTGAAGAAGCAATTTCGCCTGCCTAAAACAATGTTTATGTCCGCTGATTCCCAGGATATAATTGCTACCTAGTTGTACTTACTCACTTTCTCCATATTAATTGTGCAACTGCCTCAAATGGTCATGATCCTGACACAGAGCAGGACATGCCCTCAACATGTTTTGGTCTTCAGGTGGGGAATGGTCATGGTCAGACCACTTCCTGGTGAAGTCTGTTATTGTAACTGCTATTCATGCCTGCAAGAGTGGAGGACCAGTTCAGATTGTCTGCTCTGAGGGTGATGGACTCTAATGGCTCTGGAGGATTTCCCAGTGTAAAAAGTAGGTGATTTTGTTGAGGTTCTTGTTTTGCTGTGGAGCAGTGAGACAAGAAGGGCTGCTGACATGATCATTCCCAAACCTGTTCTTCAGTGCTGTGGAGATCACATTGCTTGCTCATATTCCCAAGAGCTGCAGTTGATGAGATGGAAAGTGATGAAATCTTGCTTTCAAACTGGCTAAACACTCGTTAGGAGACATAATCCTATTGTACTGCATTCATTGCTCCCTCAAGTCAGCTAGTAGGTCCAGAGACTTGTTACCCTGGATTCGAGAGCAGATCCATGAAATCTTATCTGCAAGTAGTTTGCAATACCCTTTAAAGACAAAGTCTTCGTCTTGACTTGGATGCCACTATCCAATAATGATGTCCAGTGCTACACCTGGATCATTTTCAGTTGATGTTGCCTGATGATGTAGCCAGGATACTTACAGCAATGCCTTTGACCACATGCACTCTAGACTGTGGCTGGTCAAAGATAGCTAGAATTTGGGGTGACTACATGGGTCCAGGATGTTATGAACACATCACTGCATGATGGGGTGGTCCCAGCTGCTCTTAAAGAGGGGGGTAGTGCAATTACGCCTTTAAAAACCTATCCTGGCCCCACTACTGGTCAGCCATCAGTGTCCCTTTTGCGGAGAAGGTGGTGGAGCAACTTCCAAGTGTTCCTGGATGTCACTGATTATCTGAATCCACTTCAGTCTGGTTTTAGGCCTGATTAGGGCACTGAATCAGCCCTGGCGGATGACCTTTATTGAGAGGGACAGGCAGATTGTGATCCTGTTACTCTTAGTTTCCCAGAGGCCTTTCATACCATTGATCCTGGTATCCTCCTAGATCAGCTGTGTGGCCTGGTTATCTGAGATACTGGGCTGGATTCAGCTAATGGTCCTGCTACTGGAAAACTATGCAAGGACTTCCACTAGGGCAAAGGAGCTGTCCTGCCTCCTGCTCTCCCCCCCCCCCCCAAAATGACTCGGGTGGAAGTCAGGAGAACCCTCACCAAAAAAAAAACACTACCCAAAAACCAGGTAGGAGGAGAAGAGAGATTGTTCTTTTTTTTTATAATATTTATTAAATTTTAGTTTAACAATAAAAGACATAGATAATAACACAATCTTTTCCAATATCCACATTTCATACTCATCTTTGGACTTCCTCACAACCCTTGTTCCTGCTTTCTAAACTCATAAATTTTACCAGCAAATTATTAACTTGGTTTAATTCATATAATATAATTTTCCAATATTAATATCTCAAATTTTGGGATTTAACATACTCTTATTGAAACTTAATCATAAAATGTTACTTATCCAAAATTTATCTTTTCGTCTTCCAATTAAATTTAAATTTATATTCTTTATAACTAGTTTGTTGAAGCCATGTTTTTGCTAATCTTACATCTTTCTTAACATTCATACAATTTACAATATTTTTGTAGATAGTCCTTAAATTTCTTCCAGTCTTCCTCCACCAGTTCTTCTCCCAGGTCTCGGATTCTGCCAGTCATCTCCGCCAGTTCCATATAGTCTATCAGTTGCATCTGCCATTCTTCCAGTGTGGGTAATTCTTGAGTTTTCCAGCTTTTTGCTGCTGTTGTAGCATACATAAAAAAGATTCGATCCTTCTTTTGCACGCTCTGACCAACAATGCCTAAGAGAAAGGCCTCTGGTTTCTTAAGGAAGGTATACTTAAATACCTTTTTCAGTTCATTATAAATCATTTCCCAGAAAACCTTCACTCTAGGGCAAGTCCACCAGAGGTGAAAGAATGTTCCTTCAGCTTCTTTACACTTCCAACATTTATTATCAAACACATGGTATATCTTTGCAAGCTTGACTGGAGTCATGTACCACCTGTATATCATTTTCATAATGTTTTTTTTCAAGGCATTACATGCCGTAAATCTCAAACCTGTGGTCCATAACTTTTCCCAGTCAGCAAACATGATGTTATACCCTATGTCCTGTGCCCATTTTATCATGGCTGATTTGACCGTTTCATCCTGTGTATTCCATTTTAACAGCAAGTTATACATTCTTGAAAGTATCTTAGAGCTGGGTTCTAACAGTTCTGTTTCTAACTTTGATTTTTCCACCTGGAATCCTATCTTTTTGTCCAACTTAAAAACTTCTGAGCATAATGTAGCCAATCTCGCACTTTATCTTTTATTTTCTCCATACTCTGCAACCTCCAGTTATCTCCATCTTTTTCTATTATTTCCCAATATTTCGGCCATTTGGCCTCCATATTGAGTTTTTTCAGGGCCTTAGCCTCCATTGGTGATAACCACCTTGGGGTCTTGTTTTCCAATAAGTCTTTATATTTCAACCAGACATTAAATACTGCTTTTCTGACAACATGGTTCTTGAAAGTCTTATGTATTTTAGCCTTGTCATACCACAGATATGCATGCCAACCAAACACATTGTTGAATCCTTCCAAATCTAAAACATCAGTGTTCTCAAGAAGTAGCCAGTCTTTCAACCAGCAGAAAGCTGCTGATTCATAATACAACTTTAGGTCTGGCAGGGCAAAGCCCCCGCTTTCTTTAGCATCAGTTAATATCTTAAACTTAATTCTGGGCTTTTTGCCCTGCCAGACAAATTTTGAAATATCTCTCTGCCACCTCCCAAAACACTCCATTTTGTCCACAAACTGCAAAGTTTTGGCAATACATTCATCTTTATAGCAGCAATATGTCCTGTCAAGGAAAGTTTCAATCTTGACCAAACATCTAGATCCCTTTTAATTTCAGACCAACATTTTTCATAATTGTCTTTAAATAAATTCCTGTTCTTCGCTGTTATGTTTACCCCTAGGTATCTTACTTTTTTAACCACATTTAATTCTGTCTCTTTCTGAAACCTTTCTGATTCTGAAGAAGTCAATTTTTTTTCTAAAACCTTGGTTTTTTGCTTATTAAGTTTAAATCCCGCCGCTCGACCAAACTCATAAATCAGTTGCAATACCCTTTTAGTACTAGGCTCTGGCTCCTGTAGGGTCAAAACTAGGTCATCTGCAAATGCTTTCAGTTTATATTGTTTCGCTCCGACCTGGATACCTTCCACCAACCGGTCTCCTCTGATCATATTCAAGAGCACTTCTAGGACCGATATAAATAACAAAGGGGATAAAGGGCAACCTTGTCGTGTTCCTTTTTCAATTCTAAACTCTTCTGTCACCACATTGTTGACTATCAGTTTTGCCTTTTGCTCTGAATAAATTGCCTCTATCCCATTGTGAAACCCCCGCCCCACTCCCATTCCTTCCAAATTATTCTTCATAAACTTCCAGGAGATATTGTCAAAGGCCTTCTCTGCGTCTATAAATATCAAGGCTGCTTTTGTATTAATGTTTGTTTGCAAGAGTTCCAAAATATCAATAATGTTCCTTGTGTTTGCAAACAAATGTCTACCTGGGAGAAAGCCTACCTGGTCCTTATGAATTACTTCATTTAAAACTTTTTTAAATCTACTTGCTAAAATGTCTGCAAATATTTTGTAATCCACATTTAGGAGGGAGATGGGGCGGTAATTCTTAAGTTGTGTCTTTTCAGTTTCTAGTTTGGGTATCAATGTGATAAAAGCTTCTTTCCACGACTCCGGTGCCTTCTTCCCCTCCATAATTTCATTGCAAACCTCCATTAATGGATGTATCAAATAGTCTTTCAATGTCTTATAATATTTGGAGGTAAGCCCATCTGGCCCTGGAGACTTGCCCAGTTGCATGTTCTGAATGGCCTCCTCAATCTCTAATTGTGTTATTTTATAATTCAGGATTGTTCTATTCCGCAGAGACAACTTTGGTAAACCATTCTTCTTTAGAAACTGTTCTATCTCTGATTCATTTTGCGGCCCTTGAGTATATAGTTGTTTGAAATATCTCTGAAAGCACTTTCTGATTTCCACTGGGTTCTGAGTATTTCTTCCCTCAATTTCTAAATTTGTTACTGTGTTCAGCTTTTGAGAGAGATTGTTCTGTTGAGGAAGGAGAAATGCTTGCACTGACAGAACATTTGTAACAGTGCAACATCAAATTCCTTCTTTACAAAGGTTCCATTTCTAGCTGTGTGGTAAAGTCCTGGGAGTAACATTGGGGCACTGCTCTTCAATCTTCTGGCAGTTGTGCTGTGGGGCTCCATGGGGGCACCGTTTTGTCCTCAACTATTTAACATCTGAAGATGCCATTAGGAGTTTTGGAGTATGGTGCTCGCACTACACTGATACACTGCTTTTTTCCTCTATAACATCTGAATTGGGAGAGGCTGTTGAAGCCCTGGACCATTGCTTTTAATGCAGTGGTGGTCTGGATGAGGGCAAATAAACAGCATTTGAATTCTGGAAAGACAGAGGCATTATAGGTAGGTGGTTTCAGTGTCCAGAGGATAGGACAGTTGCCTTTTTTAGAAAGGGTTGCACTTCCTCTAAACGAGGAGGTACGTAGCTTGGGGATTACTCCTGGGTAAATATTTATCATTCCAGACCCAAGTGACCTCTGTGGCTGGCATGCTTTTTACCAGCTTCATTGGGTATATCTGCTACCACTATATCTGGATCAGAATAATTTTGGCTACTGTAGTACATGCATTGTTAATCTTGACATTTGATTGCTGCAATGTGTTCCATGTGGAGCTGCCCTTGGTCTGGAAGCTAAAATTAGATGGGGGTAGATGACTGGCAGCATGTGACCTCGATAGATAGATAGATAGATAGATAGATAGATAGATAGATAGATAGATATCATATATCATATCATATCATATCATATCATATCATATCATATCATATCATATATGCGCACTGGCTGCCTGTATGCTCCCTGGCCAAGTTCAAGATTAAACAAAGCCCTGAACAGCTTGGGTCCAGGATACCTTGTGGAATCCTGATCCTTGAGCCTGATCACTGAAATCATCTAGAGGAGTGCTGTTGGTTGTTCTTCATGTTCAGAAGCCCAGCTGGCCTCAATCAGCAGTCTGGTATTTAGTGTTGCTGGTTCTGTGCTGGAAACACTTGCTTTTGATTTTCTGTTGAAGACCTTGTTATGCTGACAGGCCTATGCAGTTGTTTAATGTTTTAATGATTATTTTGTACTGTTTTTAATGGTGTTTTATGTTTTAGTGTATACATATTGGTGTGTACCATTCTGATAGGAGATGATAAATGAATAAAACCTTGGTGCTGCTCTTTTTTTTCAGGGTCACGTAAGAGTAGTGCAGTTTTTGGTAAAAGAAGTTAACCAGTTTCCTTCAGACATTGAATGCATGAGGTACATAGCAACAATAACTGACAAGGTGAGTGCCAGAAAGGCTCCCAATGTGTTCTTATATGATGTGGTGCACCACCTGCAACTTAACAATGATAAAAATCAACAGTGGCGGTTTTTCCCCAGCAGTAGTTCCCATATTTATTTTTAATAATGCATAGATAAATTCAACAGATATTGATGCTACTGAGCATGAAGCCAAATCTAATCAATATTGATAGTGTTCTTGAAAACCAAATATATACAGAAGTTGAACATAGCCTACTTTGGCTATTTTAGAGGAAAGGTGGACTATAAAAAATGGAAACAATTATGTCTTGGTTCTGTGATATGTTTATGAAACTGAGTGTTAGACCACTTGGATCTATTAACTTGCAAGCAAAGTTGCTATCTGACAATGAACAGCTAGGCGTCCTCACCCTGAATTCTTGAGTGAGGGCATTTTCTCCATTGTAGGTGTGGTGTGTTGGTGGGGAGGGGATGGTCTCTGTTCACCACTTAAAACAAACAGACAAAAAAACAGATTGCAAGAATTTTATAGTTGAAGATCACAGCTCCCAAATAATTTAGGGGAAAGGTCTGAAAGAAAAAAAGTTCACAAAATGAGGTCAGACTAAAGGGAGGATTTTAGGCACTTGTTACATCACTCTCACAAGATTCAGTAGTTGCCCTCTCACAAGATCCTGTATAGTGGAACCACATTATACTATACAAGTATATTAGCAATGCATATTTCATATGTAGGTAGAACAGCATTGTTCATGTACCAAATATTGAAAGTGCTTATTTTAAAAAAACTTTATTCAAATAGAGATTATATCCAAAAAGCACATCCTTGATGGAAGTTGCGTGGACTGTGCACAACAAATTGGAAATAAATGTATGTAGGTTGGACAAAAATGAGGTTCAGAGAGAGGGGGCGAGGCTGTTGAAAACTGTTGTATTTTCACAGGCCTGCATTGGAAATGTACAAGGGAGGCATTGCATCTATTATCCAACACACCTGCCTTCCACCAATACCCAATAGCTGAATTTCAACAAGCACTGGATTTTTTTTACAAAAATATTGTGTTCAGTTTTACCGCATATGTCTTGACTACCATTATATAGAGATAGATACGCAGTTGCTATTGTGAAGGGCTGTACTTCACAATATGTTAGACCTTGTGAATTGGCATGGCTGAATGCTTCTGCCACTGGAAAAAAGACCTTCCAAAATGTTAGCAAGAAGGCTAGGAGTGAATACTTCTCTAAGATGCTAGATTTCCCCTAGTAGAAATATGTATGGGGAAACATACGGTAGGAGGGAATAAATCTTGTCTGAAGTAGTAAAGGCTTTTCTGGTCTGTACCATATCCAACATCTGCAAATCTGGATATGCCTAAGGAAATTGATCACCTTTACTTCCACTGGTAGTTATGGTTTTGCACCTGTTACCATTCCAAATCTAGAAAGCATTTCTTATGCTGCCATTGATAACAGGTGCAGCTTCAGTATAAATTCTGCTCTTTTTGCATTGAAAGATCAGTTAGCACACGTATGGCAAACAAATTGATAATTGCTTTAAAAGCTGTATTTTCAGAAAACTGTAGATCAGCCTAACAGTAATCAAAAATCACTAGTTTTAATTCATTACCTACAGACATATTCTCCGGTACTGCATTTGTATATGCCAGTGAAGTAGTTCTTGGTGTCTAGCAACTTGCTGAACCTATCTTTCCTTTTCACAAACTTTCTACTGTATAGGATTTGCTGAAGAAATGTCACCAGTGTGTTGAAACAATTGTGAAGGCAAAGGACCAGCAAGCAGCTGAAGCAAATAAGAATGCAAGCATCCTGCTAAAAGAGCTAGATTTGGAAAAGGTAAGATGATAGAGTACATCCCCTTGCTTAAATACTGTTACATAAATCAAGTGAAATCCTCTCTCAGACTTATTCATGCACCTGTGTGGGATAAATGCAGCAGAGGATTAATCTGAGTCTGCTTTGGATTTTAATTTTCTGGAGTAAGCCACCATCACGCCTTCACTCAGGCTAGCAAGACTTCTAAATCAAATGGGTGTAGATCTAACAGTTGAAAATCCTCCTGTGTACCGTAGCAAGCTAGTAGTTACTAAAGCAGTAGCTTGCGGTTGGGGGGGATTCCAAAGTAAAGCTTACTTTAGTTATGGATAGTAATAACATAAAGTGGTCCACTACATTATGGTCTAGTTTGGACACTCTTTCTCTTCCTCATACATTTATAAAGCTTGAAACAAGTGTCAAGAGGCCCAGCACTCCTGCTTCACCTTGTGTGCTTGTTCACCACTTTTTTTAGCTTTTAGTAGCATATGTTTCCTATTATGTCTAATCCGGGGGACTCTTGAGTTCATGTTAATTAGTCAGGATCATATTCATGTTTTATGAAGCCTAGACTGATTGTCTAAACTGGGCCAATACTTTATACTGGAATATAAACCAAAATCAAAATAGATACTTACTTAAACATACCTTAAACTAAATGTAGTTCACTAAAAACAGGTATTAAAAATTGGTCTACAATTGCAATACTGTATAAAAGAGCAGGACCACTGCAGATTGATTTATATTCAGTATTTGAAGGTGGCTTTCAGGGTTTCCACTCTTAAGGACAATCTAGGCATATCTATAGACATATCTATAGACAATCTATAGACATATCTATAACAAAACACATTTGTAGCACAGTTGACCTAAGCAACAGTGTGCTTTCCCACACAGGATGGGATCTGTGTGAGCCAAGCCAGATTGGAAAAAGCACTTCAGTTTACTTTCATTTTTTTACTTTTTTTACTTTCATTTTTAGGGAATTTTTAATGTTTGATGCGGTATTGTTTTTAATATTCAGTTGGAAGCTGCCCAGAGTGGCTTAGGGAACCCATCCAATTTTATTTTATTTTTTATTTTATTTTATTATTATTTTATATTATTATTTTATATTATTATTTTATATTATTATTTTATATTTTATTTTATTTTATTTTATTTTATTATTTGTGTGGGGGGGATCATTCATTATGGAGGTTTCTTGAGCCAGAAAGAAGACACTGGAGAATTTAGAATTCTATATATAATGCATTTGCTGTAGTTATCAATGTATATATGTTTATATTCTATATTGGTGTGTAATCAGGTATATTGTAAATTATTTTTCCACAGTCCAGAGAAGAGAGTAGAAAGCAGGCTCTTGCAGCAAAAAGAGAGAAGAGGAAGGAGAAGAGGAAGAAGAAGAAAGAAGAGCAAAAACGAAAACAGGAAGAAGATGAGGAGCACAAACCTAAGGAAACACTAGAGCTGCAAGAAGATGAAGATGAAGATGAGAATGATGATGATGGTGAGGAATTCATCACTCCTTCAGCTTAGTTTTCTAAACTTGTATTTTTGGGATTTAAAGCTCCTCTAAAGCACAGAGTGAAAGTAATTTTTACATGTGTTTTGGTAATAATCGGTCACTTGGATATCCAAGTCATCTGAGGGACTCTGTTAGCAGTGTACATCGTATACAAACACATTGCTTATATTCCTTTCTTATTTATAAAACTAGTAGAGTTGTATTTAGAATGACTCTGTAGAGAAGAAAAGGCTTAGTCCAGAAAATACATTTTGAAAACGGTGGGTTGATGCTATATAGTTCTATATGATACCCATTTAAAAATGCATAGTGCAAAGGCCATGCATGCTTCTGTGTGTAGGAGTGTAAGAGGCTGGGAGCTGCCACAGAAAAGGCCCTGTTTCTCATGCCTGGCAACCAAATTGACGTCATAGGAAGGTACACAAACAGGGCCTCTGAACCATATCTCAATGCCCAGGCAAGTTTGTATGATTGCTTCATACAATTATCCTTCAGATAGTTCTGTCTCAAACCATATAGGGCTTTCAAGGTTAAGACAAGCACTTTGAATTGCATCCAGAAACGCACCTATAACCAGTGCATTTGGTACAGAATTGGTGTCATGTCCTCCAGTTCCCTTGCCCCTACCATTATCCTAGCAGTGGAAACCTGCACCAGTTGGAGTTTCCAGACCATCTTCAAAGGCAGCCACACAAAGAATCCATTATGGTAATGTCTTGGATGTAATTTGTGCATGGATTACTGAGGCAAGGTCTGGTCTCTCTAGATAGGGCCATAGTTGCTGTATCAGCCTAAACTGGTAAAAGGTATTCCTAGCCTAATCCCAGGATGCAAACCAGAGTGCTGTTAAATCATTCCAACCATGGAGAGTACCTCTGTCTTGTCTGGATTAAGCCTCAGCATGTTCACCCTCATGTATGACAGAATCGTTTTCAGACACCTGTTCAGATGTTCCACAGCATCAGGAAGATGCAGGCAGTGCTTTTTTCTAGAAAAAGAGGTGCCCTAACTTTCCATGAAAGCTTCCATTGTTCTCTTATAATGGCACCGAGTTCCAGCTGAAAAAAAGACCTGGTTGTAGGTTAGAGCTAGGTGTTGTCTGTATATTGGTGACACCAAAGTCCAACTCTCCATGTTAAACAGCGTGTGGTCAGAATAATACCTTGAAGCACCCCACAGATCAAGGGTGAGAACTTGAAGGCCCCCAGCACCACCTTGGACTGATCCTTTAGGACGCTCTGGAGCCAACCTACTACAGTGCCTCCCATGCCCCACCTAACAAGACAGCCCCAAAGGATAATCTTTATCTTTCCTCTACTGCCACAACCCAGTCAAACTGTAGATTTAAACTCTGCTTTGGGATAGGATCTGTGTGTCTTACATAATGGATACTGTAGGCACTGTGTCTATTACCCTTGGCCATCCAACAATCACCTGCTCTCTCTCAAGTATCCCTTCCTGTTTCTTCTTCACACCTGGCCCGGGTCCCCCCTCCTATAATTCTGATGACTGGAACTGACTTCAGCACCAATTACTCCTATGGGTAAAGTAAGTCCTGGTTACAGCCCCTTCTGAATGGCTCATCTCATCTCTACCCTAACCATGTGGGAAGGAGTTCTGCAGCAACTCCAGGGTAGTGCAAAAATGGGTCTCAAGTTGTACTGTCACTTTTTTTACTCCCTTGTTAGTAACTCAGCCAAAGCTACCTCTTCCCTAAAGCTTTTGAAATCACCTTCGAATCTCATCCCTCTGAAATGAAGCTTTGCATGTTAATATTGTCCAATTTCCGACCATCTGAGTTCTTTCTACCCTGTAAAGTACCTTATACATTGATGCTATATAGTTCTATATGATACATACAGAAGAAAATCAACAAACAGTTCCTAGAATAGCAGGTTTCAAAAGAAGTTCTTTTTTAATTCATCCGTTGTGATTTAAACAGCTAGTAAAGCATTTAAAAAATAGATTTAAAATCAGAATGCTAAAAGTCTGGTCTAACTTGCAGAAAAACTCTGCCTTTGATGTCATGGTACAAGTCACTACCATTCTGATATAGGTGTGGGGTTTTTTTTTTTGGGGGGGGAGGCCACTGTTCCCATCATTAAGTTTTATTTTTTAAAAATCTGTTTTGTTTTGTTTTTTTTAAAATATTTATTAAGATTTTCCAAATACAAAAATGCAAAAATAATAAACAATATAACATATATCATAACGTATTGTCAAAACTTCTTTGGACTCCCTCACGTCTCCCGCTCCCACTTGCATCATTACAAAACTTCTTCCAGCAATTTATCAACTTATTTACATTCTTAAATCTTATTCATTTAATTTAGTCTGATAATTCTCAAAAAAATTTATATTTTCCTCAGTCTCATTTATCATCCAGATTACGTCTAATTTAGTGATGCTCAATTGTTTATGATCTGGCATCCTTCTTAACATTCAAACCAAATTACAGTGTTTTTGTAAATAAATCCTGAATTTCTTCCAGTCTTCTTCAACCCTCTCCTCTCCCAGGTCTCGGATTCTGCCGGTCATCTCTGCCAATTCCATATAGTCTATCAGTTGCATCTGCCATTCTTCCAGTGTGGGTAGATCTTGGGTTTTCCAATGCTTAGCGATGAGTATCCTTGCTGCCGTTGTTGCATACAGGAAAAAAGTTCTATCCTTCTTTATCACCCTCTGGCCGACAATACCCAGGAGGAAGGCCTCTGGTTTCTTAGGGAAAGTATACTTAAATACCTTTTTCAACTCATTATATATCATTTCCCAGAAGGCCTTCACTCTAGGGCACGTCCACCAGAGGTGAAAGAATGTTCCTACATTTCCTTTACACTTCCAGCATTTGTTATCAGACACATGATATATTTTGGCAAGTTTAACTGGGGTCATGTACCATCTATATATCATTTTCATTACATTTTCCTTCAAAGCATTACATGCAGTGAAGTTCAACCCAGTGGTCCACAACCTTTCCCAGTCTTCAAACATAATATTATACCCAATATCCTGTGCCCACTTTATCATAGCCGATTTAACCATTTCATCTTGTGTGTTCCATTTTAACAGCAAGTTATACATTCTTGAAAGTACCTTAGTCTTAGGTTCTAACAATTCTGTTTCCAATTTCGATTTCTCCACCTGGAACCCTAACTTTTTGTCATTTTTAAAAACTTCTTTAATCTGAGCGTAGTGTAACCAGTCTCGCACTTTATCCTTCATTTTCTCCAAACTCTGCAATTTCCAATTGTCTCCGTCTTTTTCTAGTATTTCCCCATATTTTGGCCATTTGGCCTCCATATTGGGTCTTTTTCGGGCCTTAGCTTCCAGAGGTGATAGCCACCTTGGAGTTTTATTTTCCAATAAGTCTTTATATTTTGTCCAGACATTAAACACTGCTTTTCTGACAATATGGTTCTTAAAGGCCTTATTGATCTTAACCTTGTCATACCATAAGTATGCATGCCAACCAAAAGCATTAAAAATCTGTTTTGTTTCAGTTGATCAAGAAGTTCCTTTAGAGCCTCCAAGTGCAACCACTACAACTACTATTGGAATATCTGCAACATCAACTACTTTCACAAATGCATTTGGAAAGAAGAGGGCCAATGTGGTAACAACTCCCAGCACAAATAGAAAGAATAAGAAGAATAAAACAAAAGACACTCCTCAAAATGTGCAGATAATTTTGCCAGACCAGCATATAACTCTAGCACAGCAAAAAGCAGATAAAAATAAAATCAACGGAGAGCCAAGAGGCGGTAGTGCTGGTGGAAATAGTGATTCTGACAACTTAGACAGCACAGATTGCAATAGTGAGAGCAGCAGCGGTGGTAAAAGCCAGGAACTAAACTTCACTATGGACACACACTCTTCAGGCGAGAGACGATATGCCTCAGTACTGCTCCCTTCTCAGGAAGACAAGACTAACACCTCAGTTTCCAAAGTGCAAACCAGGTGAGTCACAAGTTATATCTCCATTACTGAAGCTTTTAATGAGTCTTTTTCATGCTAGCTTGATGCTGAAATGTTTCTGAATGCACATGTTTTGGACCTTGGGCTTCAAGGTTGGGGGATTAGAGGCTTTAAATTACCTTATAGATCCCCAAATTAGATGTTACTAAGGAGATGAGCTCTCTTTGGTAACCTCTAATTCATCCCTCCTGATCAAAAACAAAGCAAAGCAATTAAAAGCAACAGCTGCACGTTAATCCTCCAGGACAACAGTAACAGCAAATGATATCATCTAGTTTTGCCAGAATGTAACTTTGAAGACAGGGTTGGGCAGCAGGTTCTCTGACCTCGTGGTGAAGGTGGGTGTAACAGATGCTGCTTGCTCTGCACATGAGCACCTGTGTGCTCCTCTTAGCAGTTGTCATCCTCCTGCATCAAAGGTTTCCTGTTGGTGGGAGCAGTGACCATTAGCATGCAAGTGTGTTGCTTAGCCAAGGCAAGGTATGCTAATGGTTCCCAATTCCCCATAATCTAGAGCAGGGGTGGCTAGCGTGATGCACAAGGCCATTTCCCCCCGCTGCACCCACCTGTCCCATCCATACCTGACATGACTGCAAAGGAACTATTGGGAATATTAGGATGCACTTTATACAGTGGTACCTCAGGTTACAGATGCTTCAGGTTACAGACTCCGCTAACCCAGAAATAGTGCTTCAGGTTAAGAACTTTGCTTCAGGATGAGAACAGAAATCGTGCTCCGGCGGCGCAGCGGCAGCAGGAGGCCCCATTAGCTAAAGTGGTGCTTCAGGTTAAGAACAGTTTCAGGTTAAGAACGGACCTCCGGAACAAATTAAGTATTTAACCTGAGGTACCACAGTATTGTCCCTGTGCAAGCAAGGCTTGCCTTTGGAACCGTTTAAAATTTAGTACCGAATGCAAGGCCCACTGGAATTTACTGCTTGATAAGGAACAGTGGGAGCTCCCTTTAATGCTCCTGGTCATTCCTTTGCAGTTGTGGGTTTGCCTGACTCCACAGTTGATGTCATGTGTGGGCAAGTGGGTGTGGTTAGAGGGAAACAGCCTTGTGGACCTAATTAAGACCCTTTAAAAGTTTCCCATGCTTGTTTTGGAGAGATCCTGTGAATACATTTTGGCTACAGACCTACACTTCATGATTAGCTAGTTCCGTATTATTTAAAAGATTCATACCTTACATTTTTTATAAATAGTACAAGGTACCTAAGAACATCACTATTAAAATAACAAAACATCAAGTTTTTACAAGATCTAAGCAGAGGGGCTGGGGAAACCCAGCCAGATGGGCGGGGTATAAATTGTTGTTGTTGTTGTTATATAGCATAAAAAGATAAAACAAATATTTAAAAGCAACAACAGAAGATGAAACAATTACAACTGACATATCTAAGTAGCTCAAAATCAGCCAGCTACTAAAACCAGATGTTATAGTCAAGTCTTCTTCTTTTTTAAAAATCTTTGGCATTCACTATAGTTTCAAATGGCAGGATCATGACTAACTTGTCTCAGAGGTGAGCACCAGGGCCTTGGTACAGCTATGGAGAAGGTCCTTTTCATGGTCACAGCCAGATGGATTTCAGTTATAGTTGCAATATATACCAGTTTTGGTCTGCCCAGGCACGCACAGGTTCTGCCTCTGCATCATTCAACCCTCCTAGAACTAAATCTAGATATTTCTGGTGTAAAAGATCTGCTCTTTGACTATAGTGCTTATGGCCTATGGGGTGAATTCCACATTTTTCTGTTCAGTTCTCTTTTCAGCCACCATTTTATCATTAGGGAGAATTTCTTCCAAGTGCCATCTTCAGAATTTTCTAATTGGGTCTCTTCACATACCATTTAACATGAACTGGCCCAATACCAAGTACCAGATGGTTTTTGAGTACATTCGAGTCACAGCCTGGCCCCAGTTGTCAACTGGCCTCAGTTGTCAACTTAAGCTGAGTGGACACTTCAGATGTGGGCTATCCTTAGCCTTGTTCATACAAAGATACCTGCATCCAGTATCTCAATAACTAGCTTACCAGTCTCCTATGTTTGTGCCCCCACAAAAAAACACAAAGCTGAGGTTGCTTACCTGAAATTGATGTTTCCCACATAGCTATCTGTGCATCCACACAGTTGGTCTTCCTTGTTGCAAGTAGCTGTATAACTATGATACTTAAGTGCCAAGCAGGAAGTTGTGGTACATTTACACTACCCTTGGGCAGATCGTTCGTGCCCAAAGTTAGTTTTAAATTCAAAAAGTTCTGAACAATTCTGTGCACAGGTTCATAACCTTTAAGCGTATCTGCATAATTACCACTCATAAGAACACCAGATTCAGGTAAGCAGGCTGTTCAACAGTCCCCCATCCCCTTTGCACATAATTAATGCAACTGTTGCCACAAAACAATTTACGCTGCCATTAAGTGTTATCAAAAGTTATTAATCTTTTATCAAAATAAGTGCCCCCCCTACATAGTCATTAGCGCTCTGTTGATAGAGCTTCCTGTATTAGGAACAAATGTTCCATATTCTGTGCTCACCTGAACTCATCTGGAAATAGGATTATGCTGCCTGAGCACTTGGAGGACCCTGTTGATAACAGTTTGTATCATTCACTTACATGGAATTCAGTAATTGGAATTGAGGTTTTGATCATTTGGTGGCAGGCAATCAGTAATCAAACTTATCTTTGTTTTTAGACTTGAAGGTGAAGCTAATCCAAACTCCTTAACAACAAGTTATAAATCTGTGTCTCTGCCTCTGACGTCTCCGAACATAAAGTTGAATCTGACTAGTCCAAAAAGAGGGCAAAAAAGAGAAGAAGGCTGGAAAGAAGTAGTGAGAAGGTAAGTTGTTTTCATGCAGTTTCATGAATAGCATCTGACCAGTTTGAGCATGATTGGTAATTTGGTCAGTTTTGAATTGGGGGTGAAGGTATGACAGTATACGAATGGTAGTGGATACACGTGTCAGATTTTTTTTAAAAGCACTTGGCATTTGCTAACTTTAACATACATTATAAGTCTTAAATGCTGTGGACTTGAGGAGCAAACATTAGGGTCACATGCTCTCTCCTATCACACAAACTTAAGTGTTAAGTAGCATCACATAAGCAGCGCCTACTCATGGATCCTAGTTCACAGTGAAGGTTCTGCACGTGGAAGTGGGGATTTGAGCCTGAGGTTTGTGTATGCACCCCATTATGTAAAGCTGAGATGCTGGGTGACTGGGAAGCAGACTGTCAATTCTCTTGTAAGAGCCCTGTTGTTGTTGTTAAGTTAGTAAGGCTCGAGGATGCAGACAAGGTGCTTGGATTAGTCAGGGCGACCACTTATGCTCTGGACCCTTGTGGCTGATAAAAAACTAGCAGTGAGGAGACAGCTGGCTGGGCCAGGCAGGTGATTCATGCAGCCTTACGAGAGGGGTTGGTCCCTGCCTGCTTGAAGGAGACGGTGGTAAAACTACTCCCGTTCTTGGGCAAGGTTCTAGAGTGGATGTTCATGCACCAGATTCAGGTGCTCTTGGTGGAAACTGAATTTCTAGATCCATTTCAATTGGGTTTTTTTTGGGGGGGGGTTGCCTGGTTTTGGCACAGAAACTGTTCTGCTCACTCTGTATGTTGACCTTTGCTGGGAGAGAGACAGGAGAAATATGTCCTTGTTTATTCTTCTTAACCTCTTAGCAACTGAAATGCATCATACATAGGGCTGCCTCTGAAGACAGTTCAGAAACTTCAGCTGGTGCAGAATTTGGCAGCCAGGTTGCTTACAGGTGCAAGACAGTGTGAGCATATACTGATCCTGGCCGGACTACACTGGCTGCCAATTAGCTTCCAGACCCAATTCAGAGTGCTGGTTTTGACCTATAAAGCCTTAAACAGCTCAGCACTGCAATACCTCCAGGACCAACTCACCTCATATAAACCAACCTGGAGCCTGAGATCAGCATCTGAGCCCTTCTTTGTGTGCCTCCTCCATGAGAAGTCTAGAGGGTGACAACACAAGAATGGGCCTTTTCCGCAGTGGCTCCTCATTTGTAGAAGGCTCTCCCCAGAGAGGTCCATCTGGCACCTTCATTATATATCTTTAGGCACCAGGCAAAAACATTCCTCTTCAACCAGGCCGTTGGCTGATTGATATTCTACACATAGCTGTCAACGTTTCCCTTTTTTAAAAAAGGGAAATTCCCTTATTCCGAATAGGGTTCCTTGCAAGAAAAGGAAAAAGTTGATAGCTATGATTCTACAGTTTTTTAAATGTGTTTGTGAGAGGAGAGGTTTTTGTTTTAACTACTTATTTTGTTCTTTTATCTTGTGAACTGCCTTGAGATGAAGGGCAGTATATAAATTTAATAAATTATTATTATTAATTAAATTTCTGTACTACCCTTCAACCGAGGAGCACAGGCTATTTACATTATAAAAAGTACACTTAATAAATGCAAACAACTTTGACATTTTAAATCTGAGCCATTAATATGAAACCATATACTTTTCCATATGTAACAGTTCTGATGTAACTTTTTTCTTGGCTGCTGATGCATTTGTAGACATATTAACAATAGTGAATCTTGTAGAAATATGTATGCTTCCAAAGCCTTCCCTTTCTGTCAAACTATTTTAAAAAGAGATATTTTGCTATCCTAACAGAGCTATAGATTCTGCGCTGTGTGGAGCACAGTGATTCTAATGAAGTACTTAATCCTGTTGAATTGGGGAGGACAATAAGCCATTAACTGCTCAACTGATTTCAATGGGCCTTAAATGGACTGCCATCTATATTATGTACAATATCAGGTTCCATATGCCTATCACACCAGTTTCTTAAGATTTCCTAGTGTTTTAAATAATTGTGATATTTTAGTCTTGACTAATCTAGGGTATAATTAGAACATGTTTTGGAAGTGCCTACAATAGTTCCATATGTGTAGAGCTGAGTAGATCTGGGACCTGCTAATATCTGGCTTGGAGATCCCTTGGGTTTCCACAGAGATCGATAATATATATGTAACAAATAAAACAGGGGAAATGAGAGAAGGTTTTCTTGTCTGGACCTGAGCTTGAAAATGTATGACTCGGAACTCTTTTCATCTCTTGCCTAGAAAACTAATGAAAATTGTATTTTCTATCCTTGACAGGCAAGTAGGCAGAGTTTTAAAGGACCCTTCCCCTAGCAACACTCTGCAGTCAACGCCAATTGAACAGTTTCAGCTGCAGAGAGGCGGACGCTGTCTTTCAGGAGCAAAAAGGTACTTTGGTGGCATTCAAAAGTTCTGCATTGGAATTGAAGAGGATTTATGAATAGGCTGTAGATGAGGCTGCGGGTGGAATCCATGACGGTTTAGAACTTCAGGGAGTATGGATTACAGGGGTTTATGTATTACTGTCGGAACTGAGCTGAAGAGAGGAAGAAAATAGAATCCATGTGAAGAAGTGTTGGGGAAAGGGCTTGTAAACTTCCAAGGCTGCTGGAATTGTTGGAGGGAATGTCATTTTTTAAAATAACTAAAGGAAAAGATAGTGACTCAACAAGTACAAGATATATAATAACAGGGATTTTTAAAAAAAACAACAACAAAAACCTTTCCATGACTTTCAGTACACATGGAGCTTCTTCATTAGTGTTTTCAGAGCTGTAGGGTAAAATATGTGGTATATCTCCAGTTCTAAAGCATGCATAGCAGTTAAAAGGCATAGTAACCATTCAGTTTGTCAGTAGTACACATATTCTCAAGGGGGGCTTTTTAAAAGTTTGGCAGTTAATGTGTGAATTACAGTAGCATTATCTGAAGAGCTATTAGCCTAAGTTAAACAAAAATTCACATGCCCAGAACACCCAGAATATCCGCAAGAATATCACTTTAACTATCCTGAGATGCTTGGCTAGTTATCAAAATGACATACTATAATATTTGGTTAAAGGTAAAGGACTCCTGGACAGTTAAGTCCAGTCAGAGGCGACTAAGGGGTGCAGTGCTCATCTCACTTTTCAGGCTGAGTATATTATAATACTACCTAAATCTCTTAAACTTAAAACATTTATAATTTTTGTCATTTAGGTCAAAAAAGCTCTCTGTCCCAGCATCCGTTGTTTCTCGAATAATGGGAAGAGGTGGGTGCAACATCACAGCAATCCAGGATGTCACTGGTGCTCATATTGATGTGGACAAACAAAAAGATAAAAATGGAGAAAGAATGATCACAATAAGGTAGAGTGCCTAAAATCTAATGTTTAAAGCTCATGTTTTTCAAATGGATTTAAGTTGTACTGAACTGAGCCTTGTGTTCTAAAGATGATCCTGCCTTCTCTATTTCAGGGGTGGAACAGAATCAACAAGATATGCAGTACAACTTATTAATGCCCTTATTCAAGATCCTGCCAAGGAACTGGAAGATTTAATTCCTAAAACTCATATAAGAACACCTGCTTCCAGCACCAAGTCAGTCCATACAAATTTTTCATCTGGCGTCAGTACTGCTTCAGCTTCAAACAAAAACTCATTTCCCCTTGGAGCTCCATCTCTTGTCACCTCTCAGTCATCAACGCTGTCTACCTTCCAGTCTGCTAACAAATTAAGCAAGAATGTCCCTGCAAACGTCCGCTCTTCTTTTCCAGTCTCTCTTCCCTTAGCTTATTCCCACCCTCACTTTGCCATATTGGCTGCCCAAACTATGCAACAAATTCGTCACCCTCGCTTACCGATGGCCCAATTTGGAGGAACATTTTCAACCTCTCCAAACACCTGGGGTCCATTCCCAGTGAGGCCAGTTAACCCAGGCAGCACAAATAGCTCTCCAAAGCATAACAGTTCAAGTCGCGTAGTTAACCAGAATGGCAATATTTTGCAGCCTGAATCCACGGGTTTAGCTCCCACTTGTCCTGGTACTGTCTCTTCAGTAGTTGCATCCTCTCAGCCACTCTGTGTTACAAGTAACCGGACTCCATCATCGGTCAGGAAACAGTTGTTCGCTTGCGTTCCTAAAACAAGTACCATGACGACAGCGATCTCAACTGTGACAACTACATGTAGCACACTGCCTTCAGCTTCTCCTGCACCTGAAAACACTGGGCATGTTCCCACTACATTTCTACCCGCTAGTGTTCCACAGGCACAGCAGTCTGCACTTAAAACAGATGCTGTTTCTTCTGCCCCAGTACCCAAAGAAAAGGCATCAACACCAGAACAATCTGTTGGAAACGCATGTGTGCCATCATCGGTTGCTGCTAGCAGCAATATCTCATCTGGCAGCACTTCAGGAGTCATAGAAACGTGCACATCTAGCAGTCCTGCACCTCCAAACAACGCGCAAGATGAAACACTGCCGACCAATATGTCTGACTTAAGTCCTCCCATATCTATGCCTTTTTCTTCCAGTTCAGAACCTACTCCATTAAGCTTAGCTTCACCTAGATCGGTTGCTACGGATAATCAGGACAATGGTACCTTACCTCAGTTAGCTGTACCAGCACCCCGTGTCTCTCACAGAATGCAACCTAGAAATTCATTTTATTCAATGGTACCAAATGCAAACATACATCAGGAACCTCAGTCCATTTTCGTTACAAATGCAGTACCTTTGACACCTTCGCAAGGGCCACCACCCACAGTTCAGCTGTCATCGCCCATGAACGTTATGAACGGTTCTCAGATGCATATTAACCCAGCAAACAAATCCTTGCCTCCTACATTTGGCCCAGCAACACTCTTCAATCACTTTAGCAGTCTTTTTGATAGCAACCAGGTGCCAGCTAACCAGGGATGGGGAGATTGCCCACTGTCCACACGGGGAGCAGCAGACCAACCTTACACTGTCCAGTCTACGTTTTTGGGTAACTCTGTGATGGGGCACATGGAAAATGTGCATCCTGATAACTCCAAGGCTCCAGGGTTCCGGCCTCCTTCCCAGAGAGTTTCAACTAGTCCTGTAGGTGAGTTGCTATGTTCTGCATGGAAAGGGAGATCATTCTTCATGGCCTCTTGATAGTAATTGAAAAGCTTCCCCAAACTTTAAAATTGTTTCTGTGATCCTGAACCAGAGGAATACTGAAAACAAGAATTGTGTTGGGTCTTTGATTATTTTTACTCAGTTGATATTTTCTTCATAATGTGACTTAATATAACCAAGAGATGGGGGAATTGGTGTGACTCTGTAGAATGAACGTTGGCACACGTTCAGGTAACTTCTGTGAAATGATGGGGGAAACAGAACATCCTAAAGAAAAATTCTGGCCCATATAGATGATGGGGACTTTTTGTTTAATCCTTCACATACCCTCATACCAGTCCCTCCCCTTTCCTGTGTTTGTCTTCCTCTAAGACAAGATAATGTGATTCATTGATAAGTTAGCCTTTTTCTTTACTCCATAACAAAATGGAACCAAAAGTTGCATTTTAGGAAAATGTTTCTCAGCATTCCACCTATTAAAGCTTTGCTCTGCTTTTTTATTTTTGAACTCTTGTCAGAACCATAATGAGATAAAAATAAGTTGCATAATTAAATAGGAAATGGAAGGATGGCCATTCCCTCTGTTGCTGATTTGTGGTGTTGACCAGTTTTAATTGCAGTCAATACAAGCCACACTCTTTGATTACCGGTATGTTATGCTTGCACTAAGGTTTTGCATTGTGCTTTATACTTAGCAGATGATAATTCCTCTTCAGTCAGCTCTGAGATTTCTTACATTCTCAAACTTGAATTCCAGTAGGGTTCAGTTAAAAAAAAACAAAACCCCACTCTGAATCTTTGCTGATGCGGTTTACAGATATTTATCTTTGACACATTGATGTAATAACCAATTGCTGAGCATAGGCAGCATTTCTAAGCCTCAGTCCTGATAGTACTAACCTTTACAGAGACCATAGTTGGTAAAATAAGATTAAGAAGGATTTTACTCAACTTGCTGCTGTTCATAGTTTAAACCAAGTTCTACATTGCATGGGCACTATATCCTTGTGACCTGTTTATGTGAATTCCATTGTGAGAAAATTATGTGTGTACTAATGGACATAAAGGAGACTTGTGGGATGTTAATTTAGAAGCCTTTCAACCATCCACTATGTGGTGGCATTTAAAGAACAAGCAAACCAGAATAGTGACCCTCAGTTATCCCACAGTCATTCTGGGGATGAAGTGAGGCCCTGTAAGAGCTCTTAAAATACACCACGCAGTAGATGCAACAAACCACATAGAGAGAGGTAAAGTGGAAAAGCACCTATATTCAGCCATCTGGGGAGGCGTTCTCGCTAGTTTAGAACCTAAATATGCAAGCAAAATTGCTTAATCAACCATGAGAAAATGGTCTTGAGCAGCAGACTATCCCATTATTGGCTTTTGCTGCAAAAGAGGAGCAAAATCTTTTCATTGAGTCTACAGAAGGGATGGGGAACCTGTTCCAGATGTATTTGAATTTATCTCAGCAAATGTGGCCAGTGGGCAGAGATTATGGGAACTGTAGTCCCAACAACATCAAGTTAACCACTCCTGGTCTACATCATCTAAAAATGTGATTTTGAACTGAATTCTACGCTGGTTGTGTTTTCTTCCCTGGTGTTTTGAAAAATGTTTAATGCCTGCAGTAAGAGTGACAGTTTAATGTTGTGAAATGCTCACATCAAGCCAGGCTGGTATTAGTTTGACTCAGTCTGAAAATGTTTGCACTGCAAAACTATACAGGTAACTATGCCATTTTGAGATTACTGTATATACTGGGGATTTGACCAATTTGGCAATAACAAATAATTTCCCCTATCTTGGCTTAACTATTTATGCCAACTCAACTATGCACAGAACATCTATAAATATTCTCCTTAATTTTAGGTAGGATTGTGAAAAGCAGTTCATGCTAGAAGCAAGTAATATTTAAAACACAGGATGTAATTAATTATTATATGGGCAGGCTAGAAAAATCCCAAATGTAACCCAGCCCTATTTAATGATAGAAATCAAGATAAATGAGAATCTGTTTATCCTACAGACCTCATCAGATTATGATGGGAGGGTTTCTGTAATTCGTAGTATAACTGGGTAACAAGTAGGGTCTTTGGAGTTATTTTCTCAGACATAATCATATTAATTGTAGACTTACCTTCTCTAGATCCATCCAGCAGCTCCTCAAACTCCTCTTCAGCGCCTATGGCTGGTTTTTCAGCAAACATTCAAGGAGCACGGGTTTATCTTCAAGGGCCAGCACCTGTTGGGACCCCCAGCTTTAACAGACAGCATTTTTCACCACACCCTTGGACAAGTGCTACAAATTCATGTAGGAGTTTTGGGGGTCTGTCTAATTCAACTCTTCAGTCTGTTGGTATTGACCTTTTTGCTGGCTGTATGATTCTAACACATAAATTTGTTTTCAGCATTAATTAAAGAAATTGAGGCAATTTGAAAAGATGAAATTACTGAACTGCTTAAAAGGGGCCAAATTAGACATAACATGCAGTCACATGAAGGTTCCCCTTCCTTTTCAGAGAGTTTGAGTAGAAGAATTGATGGAGTGAGGGTTGCTTGACTTTTCCCATCTGGCTTTCCCTACACACAAATCTGTCACAATTTTCTCTCTGTTGGAAGGAAGATAAAAATACCCTTCCCATTTCATTCTTTACCCACTCAAATTTGCAGCTCCCTATGACCACTGCTGGTCTTAAAAACAATTTAAAGGAAACATGCATGCAGTTGCACATTTGCTTTAGTTTAGACCCAATACTTTTAAACTGCCTCTATCTATCTATCTATCCATCTATCTATCTATCTATCTGTCTGCCTATCTATCTCTCTATCTGATCCCAGACAGGTTCAGAATATCTGAATGTAAATAAGTGATGCTTAAGTCATGTTATAGATTCAGCTAGAGTTGATCTATATAGGATGCTTGCTGAATGAGATCAGCTCTTGATAATTTTGTTTGTTCAGCAGTGATTTGGAGGAGGCTGCAATTATACGCCACAAGGAAGCTGCTGGCTGGCTGCCTTTGGGTTATTTCTCCCCTTATCTCTCTCTTTAGTGGCTTATTTATCCTAGACATTGGTGTATGGAGATGGGAAAATCAGTTGAGTGCTTGTTAACAGACCACTACGCAGTCCAGTCTGTTTCATAGATCAGTCATGGAGAAAACGTCCCCTATAGTTATTTTTAAGCTTAGTAAATAAACTAGAGAGCCATTGGCTCCTATGTCAGTCAGGGACAAAGAACAATAAACCTGGCAGATAGCTCTGAAGTATAAATGTTTAAAGAGCCTAGATAACTTAGGCAGGGTGACCCAGCTTTTTGTTGAGGCTGATGATTAGAGACATTTGGGGAAGGGAGGGAGACCCTTTTGGCCAACAAGTCAGATCTTAATCTCACTGCACTCCATGGGCTGCCTTTGGCAGGTGAGCAATCCCAGCCACCTGCCAGAATTGTCCAATAAGAAGTGGTTTGCTTTGCCAATGCATTCCCTGAAGCATGTTCTCAAACAGCTCCTTGATGGATGTACAGTTTTGAAGACATAAGCTAATAATAAACTATATCATGAAGTACCATGTTATAACCTAGTTTAAGATGCATTAAAATTCAAAACACAGTTTTCATCTATTTCAGAATACTGATACTTTACCAAAAAAAAATGTTTTTAGTATATAAATCCTGCTGATTACAGTAGAAGTGTACTTTTGCTGAAGCATTGAGAATTTCATCTCTAGTGGAAACTTCCTAGAGCAGCAGTCAAGGTAACTCAGCATTTCATGTGTGATAAAGCAAGAGAACTGTTTTTTCATCAGGTGAATCTCCTATTCCATCAGTTTCCTCGGGATCATCCTCGCCCCTTTCAGCTGCTTCTGCACCTTCTTCTCTGGGTCAGCCAAAATCAGGGAGCACAGCACAAGATCGAAAGGTGCCACCGCCTATTGGAACAGAAAGACTTGCTAGGATTCGTCAAGGAGGTTCTGTCACACCTACCCCCTTGGGAACCAACTTTGCAGCTCCTGTCGGACACAGTGGTATCTGGTCATTTGGTGTTAACAATGTTTCAGGTGAGTATCTCAAAGGAAATAATAATAATAATAATAATAATAATAATAATAATTATTATTATTATTATTATTTATTTATATCCCGCCCTCCCCAACCGAAGCCGGGCTCAGGGCGGCTAACAACACTAAAATAGTGCAACAGTATAAAAACATTATAAAAATTAATTAAAATCAAAATTGATGGCAACCATAAACTAAAGTTTTGTAAAGATTGCCAAAGGAGCGAGTCAGGCTGCGCCCTGACCAAAGGCCTGGTGGAACAGCTCTGTCTTGCAGGCCCTGCAGAAAGATGTCAAGTCCTGCAGGGCCCTTGTCTCTTGCGACAGAGCGTTCCACCAGGTTGGAGCCGCAGCCGAAAACACCCTGGCTCTAGTTGAGGCCAGCCTAACCTCTCTGTGGCCTGGGACCTTCAAGATGTTTTTATTTGAAGACCGTAAGTTCCTCTGTGGGGGCATACCAGGAGAGGCGGTCTTACAATGATTGTAAGAGTTAAAGGAAACAGTAATTTGCAAATACAGGATAAAGGTTCCCAGCCATATTATATCTAGCTCTTGAGCTTTTAACTAAATAAATCCTAAAGAGTCCATTGTTTAGACAGAAATTAAACATCTTTAGTACTTTAAACATGTATTCCTGCACATTGTGCTTTTCCTACTTTGTGCAAGAGTGGAAATCTTCCATGCAGGAATTTAATAATGCCAGTAGTAGCCCTGAATAGAAGAGTGTTTCTGAGAATAGCCAGGAAGGTTGCTAAGGAAGTGGAGCTGCAGAAAAATAAGTCTATACAGGGATACAGAACTGTTGCATGGCAGAAAGTTCAGAGAAAGGGGAGTGGGAAAAGTGGCTGATAGTGAGCCTTGTGCAGCATGAAAGAAATGAAGACACATGAGTAGAGAGAGCTCCAAAGCGAATCTTCAAGTCAGTGCAATGCATCCCATGGAGTCAGTGTAGGAAACTGGAAAGGGGTGATCGGTATGGAGGAGACACAATGGTTTAGAAGAGGCATTCAGAGCAATTGAAGATGGCAGTTAACAGGAAGGAAGATCTTTTGATAAGTAATTTTCAGTAAATTGGATACGGAAGACCATTGAAAGGGCGTATAGAGGCTAGATGAGAACCTGGAGATACCAAAACGGGAGTGGTGCCAGGGAGTGACAACTTCTAGGATATGGGAAGAAGGGGGGGGGATACGTGCCTTTGATGTGCAGTGATTAGACCCCAAATAAGGGAGGTACTGGCAAAAAGGGAACCCTATGATAGCAGCTGGAGTTTTAATTCCTGATTTTTTTACTGCAGCATTTTCTATTTCTGAAGAGGCAAGTCCTTTTGAATTTCAAATAGTAGTTTGTGTCTTGGGGAGTAGGTATTGCTGCAGTGAATCAGTAAGTGAAGTTTCAGCTACTACTAAGTAGTTCTGTTGTGCAGGTATGTCCTGCTAGCACCATGTTTGGCTTGAGACATTGGCAGGACAAAGTACAAGAGGATGTTAGTGAGGAGGGAATGGGACAACGCACCCTTAAATGGCAGAGCAATTGTTTTGCATGGAGGTAGTCCCAGGTTGAATCCCTGGAATCCCCAGTTAGAAGGATGACATAGAACTATCTGCTGCTAGTCACAGATAATACTTGGGCTAGATGGGCAAACAGTTTGTTATGACAAAGCATTTCTCATGTTCCTAAACCTCAGGCCACAGGAATCTCAGGAGGGTGGCAGATAAACTTTGTTAAAGGACACAGTCATTAATCTTGGAGAATGAGGACTGAGAACTGGTCCTTGGATTTGCCATGGAAAGGTCACTGCCCTTGAAGAGCACTGTGTGTAGAGTTGGGTGGGCTCTTCCTGCAGCAAGAAGGAGCTTTTCTAACTTTTGGGTAATAAGAGAGATAAAATTTGATTAATACGAGAGATTTTTCTGATCCCTAAACAAGTGCTTCGTTATCTTTCCAGAAGGCATGTCAGGTTGGTCTCAGCCTGTCATGGGAAATCATCCAGTTCATCAGCAGCTGTCGGACCCTGGCACCTTTTCCCAACATCAGCCGATGGAGAGAGATGACTCTGGAATAGTGGCGCCCTCAAATATTTTCCAGCAGCCTATGCCGAACAGCTTTGTAGATTTCTCTAAAGTACGCTTTCAAAAGTTTCTCTCTCACACTTGCGCACAGTCATACTATGCACAGACCTCCACACAGTTGCTTCAAATCAAACTAAATCATACAGCTGTAGAACATTCTTAGAATTTGTATTCTCAATGGAAGCTGTTTGTGAACATTGGGGGCTTCTCGGCTTCCAGTCCTTCCAGAATAGCATCTCTTCTGTTTGTCTGGGGTGTCTAATAGGCAATTTGTGCTAATTGGGGATAACATTCTGCATTGCTTGCTGTTTTGTGTATTAATATGCATTGTTGCGTATCTCTGCTTGTTCCACTTGCCAACCTTGCCTACCTGCCAAACCCCTTCTCCCCCCCCCCACCTGGCCATTCCCTCATTCCTTTACACCTCATTCACCCCTTGCCTGTCTCCTTACAGCTCGCCCCAAGTTCCACCCCCTTTTAAAGGAGGGGAGAGATGCTTCAATTTTCTCTGAAGTGTCTTCCTTCTGTTAAACTTTGGTACAGCTGCATTTAGCAAAGAGAGGGAGGTGCTTCACAGAGCAATTTGCTTGCACAGCTGCCTACCTGCTGTTCTGTTGTCACACTGGAGTTGGTGTGCCCAGCTATTGGCAGCCATGCGAACTGCCAGGTGACGACAGCCTTACATTTTGATGTGTATAGGAAAGAAGAGCCTGTTACACAGTAATGAGTTACTCTTGAGTATCAAGGATTCAATATGTACTGTGGAGAGGAAGACTTTCCAAACTACTGGTTTATGGGTGGAATTCCAATCATTCTGTTTGCACAAGCATTCCAGCTTGCCTGATTGAACAGACCTCCCAACACTGTTCAGGAGGTTTTTCCTGACCCCCTCAAGCCAGTTGGGGGGGGAAGCCCCATTTCCCAAGCAGAAGTCCTTGTGCAGGGTTTCTGTTGGTGGGGGCTGATAGGTGAATCCCACCCTATTTGTTTATAAGTTGTCTAGGAACTGTAGAGGATTAAAAGAACCTTAATAATTAACAGCCATGTTGTACTTATACCAAAATTAGCACAAAAACCCAAATAGAAAACCAGCACAATCAAATACAATATATAGCATATAACTATAGCAGCCATTAAATATGTTTAGTACATTAAAGCATCAACCACATCGCAGAGACTTAAAGGCACATCTTAAAGTCTTGTAGAACAGACAAATATTAACATGGAATTGAAAAGACGACACAAGACAGGCTTCACTGGGAAGAACATTCTATAATTGGAGTCCGCCCAATAGAAATGGCCCTCATGTCTACTCTGAGCTTTAATTGAGTGTGTGCTGATGGGCATTTTGGAGCCCACAGGCACAGTGTTGGTGATCCCTACCTTACAGTACAGTAGGTAAATGTGCTGTTAGGCATGAAGGTCTGTTAGGTCCAATGTCCCAATTTACATAATATATTGTGGGCAGGACCAGATTTATTATGATAGAAGAGGGATTTAATTGGTAAGGAAAGCAGTATAAACATTAATTTGGATGGGGAAATGTGGGAACTGCCCTGGCTTCTGTTGGCTAGAATGTTCACAAATTTCCAACAATATGCTGGTATCAAATAAATGAATCTTATCTAGTTAGGCAGCTTCTAAAAGAGGCAGATAGGTGCTAAAATGTGCTTTTATATTATGTGATGAATGTAAAAAAAAAAATAATGTAGGGTTGACACAGATACATTATTCTAATGTAAAACATGAGTTGGTTAGTCTATGCTCAGGAGCCTCTTAGAGGTGGTGTAGAATTCTGCAGATAATCTCTGCGTAACAGTAGCATTGTACTCATTAGTTACTACAAATAAAATTGCTACTGATCTGTAAACCTGTTTCTCTGCTACCATTTTCTGTAAATTGCCATGTCTCTCCTTAGGGCCTTCCAATTTCCATGTATGGAGGCACTATTATACCGTCTCATCCTCAGCTAGCTGATGGACCAGGTGGGCCTCTCTTCAATGGACTGCATACTCCAGATCCAGCATGGAATCCCATGATAAAGGTTGTCCAAAATTCAACAGAATGTACCGATGCTCAGCAGGTGCAGTAATTAATGCTTTTTGTACTATTAAATTTTCAAACATCTGCCTTAAATAATATAATTGAATTTTTGTAAGAGTACTAGGAATGTCTTCATTCGTCCATCCTAATGTTACATTTTCCTTAAGTGTACTTCAAAATGGAGTCTTGGTGGGATAGCTGATCATTAAATCTGGGTGTTGGAGCCAAGCTTTAGTCAGCTAGAACTTGGTTTTTTGCACCACTTGATTCTGTAGGTCTTTGTATAGTGGTGTTGGAGCCATACTCTGAAATTAACTATTTTGTGATCTTTCTCCTCCTGTAGATTTGGCCTGGCACCTGGGCGCCTCACATTGGAAACATGCACCTCAAATACGTCAACTGATTTAGGAGGGCCTACCTTTTTCTTTCCTTTTCTTTTTTTAAGCCTTGTTTGGAGAAACATATGACCTTGGAAGAACTTGGGAATTTTTTAAATGTGCCTAACTAAGCAATTTTTCTGCGGGCTATAACAAGAGAAACTTGTTTGCCCATTGTGTAAGAACAAAATGAGTTACCTATTCAACTGATTCTGTTCTCCAGTTAGTTTAGCCATTTTGAACTCAAAATCGGATGAACCTAGTGCTTTTGGCTAAACACTACTGAATGCTACTTGTATGCAGCAGAGAACTAGATGAGTACATGATTTCAACCTTTTAGGGTGATAAATACATGTATAATTGTTTACATACTTAAAAGGAAAAACGTTGAGTAAATTTCATGTCGTATAGTGGCTCTACTTTATGTAGCCTGTATTAATGTGAAATATTTACCTGAATATTCAATAAAAAGATGAACATTATAAGTTTTGTGTAATGATCTTAATGAAATCAGTTGCAAGATTGTACCGTTGGATTGGTACTGTCAGTAATTTTAAGATCATTAATAGATTCTCAGCACTTTTAGAAAACTGTTGTATATACTACAACACTGTTTCCAGTACTATTAGCTGTTCTGGTATTTGATAGAAAGTCAGAGAAATCTAGAATATGGTTGAATCACTGGACGGCCATGGTGGCTGACTCCTCAGCACTATAGCCAAGGGTAGCTTTATTCAGCGGACACAGTCTACCAGGTTGTGTTAAAGTAGGTACTCAGAAATCTAACACAGAACAAACCAACCAAAGAATCACCAGCAGGTGTTAAGATATATAACAACACACCAAGCTCCTTCACTTAAGTAACAGATTCATATTTAAGTACACATTCCATACCAACCTAAGGTATCTATACCCAACATACACCTCAGAACTAAAATTAAATTATCTTTAAACATGGAAAATTCTTCTCTGACTTCAACTCTCAAAAATGGACTTGCAGAGTTAGGAGATGCTATGCCAAAGCCATGTTTCTTCCTTGGGAAGTAGGTGACTTTACTGTGCTGGTGCCCTAAGTCATATTTCATAGGTAAAGGTAAAGGTACCCCTGCCCGTACAGGCCAGTCTTGACAGACTCTGGGGTTGTGCGCCCATCTCACTTAAGAGGCCAGGGGCCAGCGCTGTCCGGAGACACTTCCGGGTCACGTGGCCAGCGTGACATCGCTGCTCTGGCCAGAGCCAGAGCCAGAGCCGCACACGGAAACGCCGTTTACCTTCCCACTGGTAAGCGGTCCCTATTTATCTACTTGCACCCGGAGGTGCTTTCGAACTGCTAGGTTGGCAGGCGCTGGGACCGAGCAGCGGGAGCGCACCCCGCCGCAGGGATTCGAACCGCCGACCTTTCGATCGGCAAGCCCTAGGCGCTGAGGCTTTAACCCACAGCGCCACCTGCGTCCCTAGGTAAAGGTAAAGGTACCCCTGCCCGTACAGGCCAGTCTTGACAGACTCTGGGGTTGTGCGCCCATCTCACTTAAGAGGCCAGGGGCCAGCGCTGTCCGGAGACACTTCCGGGTCACGTGGCTTCTGATCCGAAGTCAGACGCCTTATCCATTAGGCCATGTGGTCATCCATAAGTCATATTTCATAGCGATGCTCTAAAACTGGCTACTTTAATATGAAACCTCAACATCAGTTAATTAACTTGTCACACAGCTTGTCATATTTCTGGATTTGGAAGAGCTTACCATGCAGAAGCAGAAATACTAAGTTGTGTTTGGCTGGAGTGCACAGAAGAAAGCTAATTTGTTTCTAACACAACGAGGTTTGCCAGCAGGCAAACACACTCATCTCCTTCACAATGTGGCCCAGTAGTGAAACTAGTTGCTGACTAGGGAAAAGGCAGCTCATCACCTAAATAGTGCAAGGCTGCAGATGATACACTGGTGCACTTAGTTTTTTGGTAACCAATGATGAGTATGATGCAGGACTCTGTGTATAATAATCAAATTTATTGTGGGCAGATACAATCAGTAAGTTCTCCAAATGCTCAGGATGTAGAGAAGAATTGGGAATCTGTAATTCTAATGTAGCAGTTCAATTGCCAAGCTCACCCAGTGAGCTTAATACTTGAAAGGGGTTTTGAACTAAGATCTTCCTGTTCAGATCCTACCCCCTAGAGCATCGGTAGGGAACCTTTTTGGACTGGCAGGCCATATCTGTGTAACTTCCCTACCCCATGGCTGACTTTAACAGATGGGCAGAGCCACCCACCTGCCAAAGTTAACCCACAGGAAATACACACGCTAAGCAGGCTTGGCTCCCACCCATCACCTGACTTCACCCAGGTGGGTGAAGTCAGCTGATGGACAGGTAGACATGGTTCAATGGGGTTTTTGTTAATCCAAATACTGCAATATGTAAAGTGAATTGAGAGTAGATTCCCATTTATAAAAGTGTGATCTCAACTGCCAAATCTGGTCAGCTTATGACATCAAAGTTCCAAGATACATCAGTAGTTTTTGCACATTGTTCCAGCCTGCCTGAACACACAAAATTCCCAGGTGAAGAAAGAGTCTTACTATTTTGCGGGGTTTGAATGTTACATTCAACAGGTGTAAATTTTGAGGAAGAGATGTTTACCTGTCCTTTACAAGTGCAAAACACATAAGAAAATAGTAGTTTAGGGTTTTTTAAATCTCAACTGCACCCAAATTCCTGGGTTGGAAGCAAGTCTGGCTTCCTTCATTTCTGGTACACGTGACTAGGAATGTAGCCTGTACAAACTCATCTGGGAGTGTACCCTATGGAACATACCATATTTTTCACCCTACAGGACGCACCGTCCCATAAGGCGCACCTAGTTTTTTTGGGGGGGAATAAAGGGGGGGGGGGAATTATTTTTCCCCCAGACGCAGGGCTGGGGCGGGGGAAGCCCGAGCTTCCCCCAACCCCAGCCCCCAGAACAGGCAACTCTGCAAGCCGTGGGAGCCTGGCGCTGGGCTCCCGCGCCTTGCGGAGAGCTGCGCGAAGTCTGGGCGCGCTGAACTCAGCGCGCCCACCCTTTGGCATGCAGGCAATTCTCCGCAAGCCGTGGGAGCCCGGCGCAGGCTCCCACGGCTTGCGGAGATCCGCACAAAGCCTGGAGAGCGAGAGGGGTCGGTGCGCACCGACCCCTCTCGCTCTCCAGGCTTCAGCGAAAGCCTGCATTCGCCCCATAGGACACACCCACATTTCCCCTTCATTTTTGGAGGGGGAAAAGTGTGTCCTATGGGGTGAAAAATACGGTATATTATTGGGACAACTAGCCTCTGGTGGCAGCAAGAGCAGCACATTTCCTCCCTTTGTGAGTGTTTTGTTAAAGAGTGATTAAATGGAGGACATGGATGTTTATAACCTGCCTTGGGAGCAAGATTTTGACACACACTTCTCATTTTCAGTGCTGTACCATGTGCATTTGTTAGTGTCTGTTTGGTTGCATTATTCTGATAGTCTGCCCAAGTTGTGTTTGTCGAGCAGCTTGTCTAGCACCACCTGGGGGTGGTGGAGGGAATTCCACTACAATGCTGTTAGTGAATCTTTATGGTATCAAGAGAAAAACCAATCCTTAAAGCTAACAGTGAAAAAATTGTTTGGTACAAATTGCAAAATGACCTTAATCAAGGGCTTTCACCTGAGTCTTTTATAACCAACAATCCACTGCTAATGGATAAATCTCCACACCGTACATAATTTTATAAAATACTATCCTATGCTACAAACATAGCCTTTCCTAGTAGAAAAAGTACTCCAGGTCCCCATTCATTTTTATTACCCTACGATACCATGTGATGGGCTTGTCAGAATTGTGCAAAGTATTCCAAGTGTGTCTGCACTGCAGCTACATATTAGGACATTACAGTACAGTGGTGCCACGCAAGACGAAATTAATTCGTTCCGCGAGTTTTTTCGTCTTGCGAAGCACGGACTTTGGAAAAGCTTCAAAAATCACCAAAGTCTTCAAAAACCTCAAAAAAGGCTACCACACCACGTGCTATGAGTTGCTCCTCGAAGTGAATGCACAGTTTTAAGAAAAAGGAAACAAACTTGCAAGACAAAGGAAACAAACTTGCAAGACGTTTCCGTCTTGCAAAGCAAGCCCATAGGGAAATCTGTCTTGCGAAGCAACTCAAAAAACGAAAAACTCTTTCGTTTTGCGAGTTTTTCGTCTTTCGAGGCATTCGTCTTGCGAGGTACCACTGTACTGACAGTTGTATTTTAGTCTTCTTCCTTATAATGAAAGCTACCACATAAATCCAACATTAGCCAGAAGTATGACTAATTTTGGATGTTACCAAGTATCTCTCGAATGGGGAGAATATTTTTTTTATTCATGAAAGAAGATAGAATACAGAAAAGAAAAATACAGCTAATAGCCTTTGAATACATTAGGACAATTCACAAATTACAAATCATATCCATAAATTAAAATATTGAAGTCAGAAGGATTCTACAGCATCAGAGTATCGATCAGAGTTCACAACTATATCTCTGTATCTCGGTATTTAGAGATCTTCTGAAGAAAAACTTTCCATATTGTGTGGTGCTGGGAGCTGGTAACAAGTTCTAGACGTTGGTGTATTGTACTAGGATCATGTGGCTGTTGCATGAAGAAATAAATCTTCCAAACGGGTGGGGGGGGGGTTATTTAAGTCTCTGCTTAATCCAAGCTGATAATTCAGTTTCTCTGATATGGCCATACTTGGTCATATATTTTTCTTTGCTTACACCTAGATAGTTTCAATATCTTGATATTAGCATTCTTGCAGTTGTAAGTATCTTATTTGTAAGTATATTTCCATTGGTCTGGGGGCCAATGGAACATTCAACTACTGGCTTCGTCTTAATCTAAACCCACCTGGTCTACTGCCTCTAGTAATGCAAGATTCTCACAAAAGCAAGTGGTTCAAAACTGTGCATCAAAAACTCCTTACATGCGGTTTGCATTCACAGTCCCTACTATCAATGGGCCTCATTAAAGCAAAGAGTCTAATTGGCCAGCGCCTGAAAGACATTGAACGGCAAAACAACCTGACCATCTTAAAGAAACTGTGCCCATGGTATACCTACTTTCCCCCTTCTCATTTTGACTCCCCAGCCTCATATTTGTCTAAATTAACCATCCCAAAATACAGACGTGCCTTTACATTGGCTAGATGGGATGTTCTTCCTTCTGCCGTACTCGAAGGTCGTTACCAAAAGACTCCATTTGAAAAACGACTCTGCCCATGTGGAGATGGTAACACGGAAACAGTGTCCCATGTCCTTCTATCTTGCCCTATTTACAAAGACCTAAGGAATGAGATTATTACTCCACTTATTCTCTCCAACCCCGGCCGTTCACCAGACATTACACTGTATTTTCTCTTATCTGATACGGATAGTCAGATAACAGAGAAGGTCGCGAGGTACATCGAGAGAGCTGTGAAATTGAGGGCCACCATCTGAGTGACAGACTTGTTCATCTGACGGACCCCCTTTTGCCTGTTCTTTTCTTCTTTTTATTCTTATTTTTATTTTTATTTTTAATTCTTGTCTAGCTGTGGCCTGTTGGCTTTGCTAATAAAGTTTTGATTTGATTTGGTCTGGGGGCCATCCCCAAAGAGCCACGGTGGGGATTGGCTATGAGTTTTGTTTTGTGATCAGATTTCTGCAAACACAACTTGCCAAAATTCTGCTGCCCAACACTCCTGCCAGATGAGCATATGTTTGCCTTTTACTGTCTTGTATCACCAGCATCACAGAGAGATTGTTGCTGTTGTAAGACAGAGCTGCAGGTGTGCAGTACCATCTCAAGGCCATTTTTAACAGGGCTGCTTGGGTGTGGGCTGAGATCAAGGGAATGGAAACTGAAAACTAAATGTTTCCCTAATCTGAGGTGTCTATTGTGCTACCTTTTCCCAGCACCCTTGGAACACCTGAGTCTAGCCCGGCCAATAGCCTATAATGTATGAATTTGGGAAACATGCCGTGGCATTGGTATTGTGGGTAAAAATCATTTGCTCAAAGGCTGCCAAGTACCTTTTTTACTGCAGCATCATATGTTGTTTGCCTTTCTTGAGTAGACCTAGCAGTCACACTAGTTTCAGTGGGTCTACTCTGAGTAAAATTTATTTGACTCCTACCCAAAGATGGTTTTAAAACCATTAAAATTGAAAATAATCATGCTAATAGATTAAAACTAAATACCATACACAAACAAGAGCCAATCAAATGTAATGCTGCCATTTTTAAGTGGTACCTAAAACTTATCTTTGGGAAGGACCATAGCTCAATAGTAGAACATATGTTCTGCATGCAGAAGGTCCACGTTTTGCCTCCAGCATTTCTACATAAGGCTGAGAAAGCTGTTTGAACCCTGGAGAACTCCCTGACTATTAGTATAGAGCCTACATTGAGAAACTACAGGTGGTGGTCTACAGTTTGAGACCCACCAAAGAAAAAATCCCTTCTGTGGCCACCCACCTTTCCTGTATGGTCTTTTGATATATGGGTATGGTTGTATTTTTATTCTACATAAAGTATGAGTCCTTATATTTAAAACAAACTACACTAGGATTCTAGCAGTTTATTATTTTTATGCACAATTTTGACCAAGCTCTCCAGCTTTCTCCTCTCAGCCCTGAGGCAGATTAGAGCTAGTGAAGGAGCCCAAGGTCACCCAGTGAGCTTCATGGCTAGTCCAGTGCTCCATGTTTGCCCTACACTGACTTGCAGTTTGACTCCTTTGGACACTATATTTGTAGAGCAAACTGCCTCTAGTAGGTAAGAAACCAAGGCAGGGCAGCTGAATCTAAAACATTGGGAAGTAAATCACTGAATACAATTGCTATTGTTTTTCAGTGTTGGTGTTGCAGTGTTGGGAGGTTGTTTTTAGAACACTTGAGATAAGAGGAGCAAAATCATAGGGCAACCCTTGGTCACAACTCCATGGGTTAGTCTGGAGCTAAACAATGAGTCTGGGTTCAGATAACACACTAAGCCAAACTATGGCTTAGCTCAGCATGGCAGAAGAGCAAAGTGGCTGCTGTCTCTTCTCCTAGAGCCCACGTGCTCATACTAAGCCATGGTTTGGTTTAACATAATGTGTGAATCATGCCAACATGTAGACTGTTGGCAATATCCAGTAGAGCCTAGACGGAGGATGCAGACTTGACACCTTGCTTCTGAGGTGTCGTTGGCTTCTAGCTGCTGTTATGCTTGTGTACAGCAAGACATTTAAGAGGCCCATTTGCAGCCAACAGCTGGAAGCTGGGAACTCGTTTAATATGTGTATTATACAAGTTAAGATACAAGACTTGTTTCTAAGAATTAGCAAAATTAAGGTAACAACATAAGCCTTAACTTATAGATGCTGTCACTGAGCTGTCATAGCTCAGTCGGTAGAGCGTGAAATGCTTAATCTCAGGGTTGTGGGTTTGAGCACCATGTGAGATAAAGGGGAAATAAAGTGTAATGTTACCTTGAAACTGTACACAGTATTCCAATAAAAAAAAACAACCACAAAAACTTATAGATGCTGTCAGCCAATCAGAAGGATCATTGCTGAATAAGAGTAACTCCCCACCGAAAGGTTAATGGAATGTTATTATTGAATTACTATAGTAACCTTCAATAGTTGCTACAATGGAAAAATTACTTCCAGAATTAAACTGCAGTGTTTAAGACTGAAAGAAGCAGGATGCACAGCAACTGTTGTCATTATATTCTCCACGCTGCCCCAAGGGCATGTGGAAAGAACGTCACAGTGGGAACTGGTTGAATGGAAGCCAGTAGAGGGTTACAGTAAAAAAAATTATAGCAGCACAATATCCTCTCTACAATGAAGACATTGCAGTAAAAAATGGTTCCTTTAAAATAAAATAGAAATAGCATCTATCCCAGGGGTCAGCAAACTTTTTCAGCAGGGGGCCGGTCCACTGTCCCTCAGTCCTTGTGGGGGGCCAGACTATATTTTTTTTTGGGGGGGAGGAACGAATTCCTGTGCCCCACAAATAACCCCGAGATGCATTTTAAATAAAAGGACACATTCTGCTCATGTAAAAACATGCTGATTCCCGGACCGTCTGTGGGCCGATTTAGAAGGCAATTGGGCCAGATCCGACCCCCAGGCCTTAGTCTGCCTATCCATGATCTATCCCCTCATTTTGATTGAATTGCTGAGGACAGATATGCAATTGCTGGGAAACATGAGACCTTACTTTTGTACAGTCTACATTTTCCTAGAAAGATTTGAATGAAAAATACAAGGTACATGCAACCCAATCTGGGGGGGGGGGGTGCGTTTCAGGTCATTGTATGTAGTGGTGGAGCATGCACAAGCCCACGCCTCCCCATTCCACTCCCTTTTCCAGCCACTTCTGGGTTGCCGCAATGCGCATGCGTGCAGTCACACGTAAATCGGTCGTTGCCTGTAGATGAAGACCAGGAACCTTATCCAGACTGAAATGAACTCCAGAGCAGCAGTAGCTGTAAGTGCAAGCTCTTAGTTTCAGTACCACATGTATCAGTCTGGACTTTCATTGTACACTTGCATTACAATTGCATCACCTAGTCACTTCCTTCCATTTTCTATCAAGTCCAGAAAGGGCTGGCTGTTTTTAACCACAGTCACCAATTTCAAATAGCTGCACACAATTCTCCAGATTACTTGAGAGATTCTCCTTAAGCTTTGAGCTTTGGTCAGATTGGCAAAAATTAACTTGAGTAGGTCACCAATGCTCAGGAGATAAAACACCTTCCTCTGCTGCTTAGGAAATCAGTCCCCTGTCCCCTGCGGGCCCAGTCTTATACTGCCAACTCCTTGGACGTGGCCTAATCTTACTGGCATTCTGGTTCCAAAGAGGTTTCAACTTTTCGCTCGTAATCTTCTGTGGCCAGATCTTCTGTATGCAAGTTTCTTGTTTCTGCAATGAGCCTTTTCACTCCTACCATCCACTGGCTCACTTCAGTGACATGGTCCACTATTAGCGAGCGATGGATCTCATCAGCTGCATCCCAGCGCTGCTTCTTGAGCTCTGAAAATAAAAAGAAAGCATCTCAGAACTGCAAAAGGTGATGAAAAAGTAGCCCAATTCAACTGCTTCCCCTGACCCTAGCTCCTAAGTCACTAAAGAATTAAGGAATGCAGATGTTTGTGGCTCCACAGGCCACGCACATGGACTGCATGCTAATCCTACTGCAGCAGTAGTTCTGCTATAGGGATTACAGTGGTGCCCCGCAAGACGAATGCCTCGCAAGACGAAAAACTCGCTAGACAAAAGGGTTTTCCGTTTTTCGAGGTGCTTTGCAAGACGAATTTCCCTATGGGCTTGCTTCGCAAGACGAAAACGTCTTGCGGGTTTGCTTCCTTTTTCTTAAAGCCGTTAATACCCGGGGAACCCGCGCTCCGCAAGACGAAAAAATCGCAAGACGAAGCAACTCGCGGATCGAATTAATTTCGTCTTGCGAGGCACCACTGTATTTAAGGTGGCCAGAGGCTGTAAGATAAGAGTTTACAATGAGGAATGTTGCCGCAGAGCACTGAACCTTGTCCTTGCAGCTTACCTTGTGTCAGAATCTTCATTCCCTTTCTCACTGGGGCAGAGAGTTTCCCTTGTACCCACGTCTGCTGCAGGATTCCTAAGCGCTTGCTGATGTCATCACAAACCTGTTTCTGAAAAAAGCAATTCTTATTAGGAAGCACATCTCACAAAGGTTATGTTTATAACTTCTCACCACAGTCTCCTTGGTCCTCTTAAGACAAAAGGGAATGGCAAAACCCTCACTAGCTTTGAGCTTACAAAAAAGCAAACCCTGGGTAAAGCTGTTCACCTGCCTTCATTTTCATCCTACCAGTTTTATAATTTCACTCTAATCTCTGCTAAAGCAATAGCTATACCTAAGATTTGTCACTGCAGACATCGTGCCAAACCATAGTTCAATATGATGTCCTAGTTAAACCATCTATTTTCAGAGTCTGGCACGATCTCTAGCTCACTGAGGATGCCATCTTTTCAAAACTGCCTGACACATTAATCAAGTCCTCATTGCAAGAAGTCCACAACAACAGAGCTCCAATTTTATATAATGTCTAGACCTGGTGGAATTCCAGCTACAGAAAGTCAAAACCATTTAATGTTAGATGCTACACTTAGATAGAAGCCTCACTCCATATATTTCTAATGATCAGCACCTCCGTTTTTTAGGTATTTGGCTTATATGCACATACAGGTGGCTGGAAAATTGCAAGCATCTTGTCATCTCATCCTCTTACAGTGGTGCCTCGCAAGACGAAAAGAATCCGTTCCGCGAGTCTCTTCGTCTTGCGGTTTTTTCGTCTTGCGAAGCAAGCCCATTAGCGGCTTAGCGCTATTAGGGCTTAGGGGCTTAGGGGATCAGCTGATTAGTGGCTTAGCAGATCAGCTGATAAGCGGCTTAGCGGATCAGCTGTTAAGCGGCTTAGCGGATCAGCTGTTAAGCGGCTTAGCGGATCAGCTGATAAGCGGCTTAGCGGATCAGCTGATAAGCGGCTAAGCGGCTTAGAAAAAGGGGGGGGGGAACCGCAGGAACTCGCAAGACATTTTCGTCTTGCGAAGCAAGCCCATAGGAAATTCGTTTTGCGAAGCACCTCCAAAACGGAAAACCCTTTCGTCTAGCGGGTTTTCCGTCTTGCGAGGCATTCGTCTTGCGGGGCACCACTGTACTTCCTTTCCCCAGAATGATGATTTTGCCTGCGTTTTTGTTTGCTATGTCTTATGTTTTTTTTCCGGGGGGTTGCTTGTTATCTTTCTTTCTCTTTTTCTTCTTTCTGTAGTTACTGGGAGTGTTGTGCCGTTTGTTTATTGGAAGATGTTTTGTCTGGGTTTTTTGCTACCTACTTGCTTGGGTATGCTTGGGGCATGGGTTGTGGGGGAAGGCGGCCAGCTTTTTTTTTTTTAAAAAAAGTGCTTTGTTTTGAGGTGTATATAGGTGTTTTTATTGTTTCATGAGGTTCTGAGCATTGCCAGTTTTTTCTTCTGTGAAATGGTGCCCATTGCACCTTCTTAGATTTCCAAATGTGCCCCCACACCCTCTGCTCTAGCTATTCAACTAATCACTTTAGTACAACGAAGCAGACCACAACTGCTCATACAGAGGCAAAAGAACTTTCTTCCCTCCAAAGTAAAATGGGGAAATCCTGAAAAGGAAGCAATTCTACTTACTGGTACAGATCTCCTGCAATTGGCCAGAGCCTCATTCAAGGGGGCAAGAACATCCTCCACATGGCAATCCTCTCCACCCTCAGCGACGGGTTGGTTTGTGGCATCTACCCTCATAGAGCGGCCTGGCAAACCAGGAGGAGGCAAGCCCACCGGTGGCGGTGGAACAGCTGACGACGCTGCTGAGCAGGTAGCACTTTCCGGACCAGGTGCTAAAAATACAAGTCAGGAGAAAGACACAACCAAACATACAACCAGTGTATAGTACATAGAGAAAATTGAATTCTGGGTCTCAGAATCAGGCAAGCAAAGCAAAGCCAAGCCACACCCCTTAGATAGAAACCAAGACTTTTATGTCATTTGCCCAGTATTGTGGAACGCTCTGTCAACAGAGGTTCAGCAGACACCTTCTGTTTCAACTTTTAAGCATCTGATGAAAACTTCTCTATTCCATCAGGCTTATGCAGGGAATTAAGAAGACAACATTCCACAATAGTTAGCTGATTTCAACTTTGTATATTTTTTGTTGTATGTTTTTATGTACAATTGTTGTACACAGCTTTGATTTTTTTTAAGAATAGCAGTATTTGTGTAAGGAAATAAATACCGTATTTTTCGCTCTATAACACGCACCTGACCATAACATGCACGTAGTTTTTAGAGGAGGAAAACAAGAAAAAAATATTCTAAACGAAACAGTGGACGTATGATTTTTGTGGTTCATGCTGTGGCCACAGACATGTGATCTGACGGTGAGTTTGGGGTAGCCCAATGCAAAAATCCTGAGGATCCATGTGGATCCATGCTTTGTAACCATGTTTTTGCGCCATTGCGGCCCCATGAAACAGTGGGTGCGTGTGTTTTTTGGTGCAGGCTGTAGCCATGGATATGCTATGTGATCTGATGGTGAATTTGGGGGGACCTAGTGCAAAAATCCTGAGGATACATGTGGATCTGTGCTTTGTAACCACGTTTTAAGTGGGGAGGAAAGGAAAAGAACTCAAGGGACAAGGAGCACGTGTGGGGTGTGTGGAGAAGGATGCTGCTAATAATGCAGGAGAGGCTCCTCTCCGGCTTTGCTCCTTTAGAACAAGCAGGCTCTGCGTCTCTCCCTCCTCCCCGGCAAGGAAACCATGATAGTAACCACTCTGAGACAAATCAAGAAAAATTGCGACCAACACTCTCCCCCAACAAGCGCAGTGAGGTCAAAACACACACACACGCAGAGAGAAAACTGGCCCTAAAGTCTCAGGGCGCTGGAAGTCGCAGGGGTGCTGGGGGAATGAACGGGAAGCAAGAGAAGGAGAAGGAGCCCTCTCTCACACACAGACACACAGAGTGTCAATTCTAAAGTTGCAGGGAGAGTGAACGGGAAGCAAGAGAAGGAGAAGGAGCCCTCTCACACACAGAGTGTCAATTCTAAAGTCGCAGGGGCACAGGGAGAGTGAACGGAAGCAAGAGAAGGAGAAGGAGCCCTCTCTCTCACACACACAGACACACAGAGTGTCAATTCTAAAGTTGGAGGGAGAGCGCAGGGGCGCAGGGAGAGTGAACGGGAAGCAGGAGGAGGAGAACGATAGCTCAAGCACACACACACACAGCCCCTACAGTGGCTAATCCAAAATCGGACAGCAAAAAACTGCAGGCAGGGACAGAGAGCACGGGGTTGTTTTAAAGCAGCCAAACCCGCTCTGCTTCTCTCCCTCCTCCCGGCTAGGCTGGCTGAAAAGCTTTGCTGCTACTTAGCAGCTCAGTGGGGAGGAGAGAGGAACATAGAGGACGGGGTTGTTTTAAAGCAGCCAAGCCCGCTCTGCTTCTCTCCCTCCTCCCCAGCTCGGCTCGCTGACAGGAGCCGCTTACACCCGCTTTGCTGTTTCAAAGCGAGCCACGGACTGCTCACAACTGCAGCAGATTCCCCCGCCATCTGTAGGCATTCGCTCCATAACACGCACAGACATTTTCCCTTACTTTCTAGGAGGAAAAATCTGCGTGTTATGGAGCGAAATTTACGGTAAATTTGATTCAGTTATGTAGTTCCTACCCTCAGAATTTCTGCACGCACTTCCTTTAGAACACACATCACACAAAAACCCAACCTCCTGATCAAAACCAAATAGCTCTCAGAGGATGACCAGTTTTTCTAAAGAATATCTATTAATCCCTTTAAAAATTGGGCTGGATGAAGCACTTCCATGTTGAGAGTTTCACAGAATATTTTTAAATAGATATATCTGATGGGAAACCACTAGCAGAAAGAGTGCAATTCTGAGGTGGGTCCAGGAATTGCATCAGTAATCCTTAAGCAGGTCACAACTTTCTCCAAGAAGAAAGGGGTGGGGCGTCCAGTTTGGGAATGGAGCTGTGAGGGACGTCCTTCTGATCATTCCGACTACATACTTTGAAAGCAGCTCTGTGCTGCCAAAAGATTAATGTCAAATGGTAAATGAACTTTCTACTATCTCATTACTACTTAAGATAAATCACCATGTCTACCAACAAGAGAGCTGCTGAAAGAAAAAAAGCGGCAGAAACTAACGCTGAAAAAAATATGGCTGATGGATAAAAAAAAAAAAGCTGGCTCAAGGCTACTGAGCATTAACAGGCAGACGCAAACACAGCTACTTTACAAAATATCCTGGCCCAGCTTCAAACCCTAAACCACATACAAGACCAGCTGAGAACTCTAACAAAAGACTTGAATGAGTTCTGGGTACAACTGGCAAACTGTGAAGGCAGACTGGACTCGTTTGAGAAATTTTCACAGGCCTCTCACAGCACTCTTCATTGTGGGAACCCATAGTCACACTTGTGATATTCTTAAAGAAAAAATCCTGTGTGATTCTTGCTGTGTGCCTGTCAATCTCCGGAACTGACTTTTATTTCTGTTTTACGTTATGATCTTCAAACCCATCTTGGAATTAGGAAATGCTACAAGTTATTGATAAGCATGGCCTTCCTTTGGACATTCTGAGTTTGGACATCTCGCCACATGAAATCTCATATTTTAAAGCATGATTTTTGTGCTGATTGCACTTCTGCTTGTCTGTCCAAATTTGCCCTTGGTATGCCAAACTACCAATTTAGACTCCTATATAACCAGCATCACAAATATCAAACAGAGAAAAGCCTTTACAGCTCTGCAGTTCCAGCCTATGCGTTCTGCCATAGTTGAAGCACACTATTGCTGGATGGCTTATGAAGAGAGTTTGCCCACATGGAGGAAATCTGCCTGAAGACTTAACTTACCCCACTAGACTGCTTGCCCTTATGAGGATTAAGGGCAGCTTTGTTCAACAAGTTAAATCTCACAGTTGGGAGATTGACTGGGTATTTGAATAACATTTTATTAGAATACAAATAAAAAACAGCCAGCTTTGCCTTTAGAGTGGCAATTTTAGGGAGATGTTTGTGGGGGTGACAAGTTGAGGTCTTCAGGGAAGCAAGCTCTTATCCTCACATAATTTCTGGTTTTAATAATTAAGCTAACTGTTTAATATATTTCATTCTGTTTTATGTATTTTGCCCTTTGTAATAGCTTCAGCTCTTTGCATGTTTCTTATGGGTCCAATTTTATTTTTAAAAAACTAATAATGCAAGCAGGACTCCTGAGCAGCCCTTCAACAGGAGGCCCTATGGCTTGGAGTGAAGTTGGCTACAGGAGGCAGCGGGAGGGAGGGAGGAAACAAGGAAGGAAGGAAGGAAGGAAGGAAGGAAGGAAGGAAAGAAAGAAAGAAAGAAAGAAAGAAAGAAAGAAAGAAAGAAAAGGGAGGGAGAAAAAAAGGAAGGGAGGGAGGAAGGGAAGAAACAAGGAAGGAAACAAGGAAGGAAGGAAGGAAGGAAGGAAGGAAGGAAGGAAAGAAAGAAAGAAAGAAAGAAAGAAAGAAAGAAAAGGGGAGGGGAAGGGGAGGGGAGGGGAGGGGAGGAAAGAAAGAAAGAAAGAAAGAAAGAAAGAAAGAAAGAAAGAAAGAAAGAAACAAAAGGGAGGGAGGGAGGGAGGGAAGGAAGGGAGGAAGGAAGGAAGGGAGGGAGGGGAAAAAAGGGAGGGAGGGAGGGTGAGCCTCTGGAGGTGGGCTCTGCGTCCCTGGCAGGCGTGGGGATCTTGACCCATCTCCGCACAGGAAGAGATGGACAGTCCACGAGGCTCCTCCAGGGGTCACCTTAAGACAGCCGCTTGCAGGGCCTGTTTGCTGGTTTGTTTACAAATTCCATGAAACAACTAGATGGCTGACTCAGGAGGTGAACGTCTCGTGACGGAGAGGGCTAATCCGCCCGCGAAGCGGCTTTGGCTGGGAGCCTTGATTTTATAGTCCCGAGTTTTGTTTTGTTTCCACGCTTTCCCTGTTAACAAAACAAGAAGAAGGGAGGGAGGAAAGAATCTCTCCGCGTCTCCTCACCTGGCCCGCCAGGAAGAGGAGGAGCGGGCGGCGGCGCTGCTCCCGGAGCCGCAGCCGGGCGTCGCGTCAGGATCCCCCGCTTGCCGCCGCCTCCCGCCCCGGAAGCCTGGAGCTGCTGCAGGCCGTACGAGAACTGAGGCGGGTCGTTCCAGCCGCGCTCCCGGTTCCCTGGAAAAAGGAAAGCCAGGCGTCAAGGCCATCCCTCCGCCAGCAGCCCGCCCGCCCCTCCGGCGCCCCCTCACCCGGCGCCCCCTCACCCGGCTTCACGTAGAGCTCCGCCATGGCCTCCCCTCAGCCGCGTGACGTGGCGGGCCGGATCCGGAGGAAAGGGCAAAGGAGCAGGAGGAGGAGGAGGAGGAGGAGGCCCGGGCGGCGCTTGGCGGGTGTCGGGCGCGGGGTTGACCGGCCTCGCCCGCCCCGCGCCCTTCTCCTGCGGCCGAGGGCCAGCCAGGGGGGCTTGCTCAGAACTTGAGCCGCCGAGGTAAAGGTAATACTTAGAAAAATGAATATGAATATACACATTTAATTAAAACAATAATAACAACTCGGTGGGTTCCCGCCGGAGCTGTGCTGTGCAGAAAAGCAGCACCTTTTTAATAACCATGTTAACAACAACAACAACAACAAATTTATAAAAGAAAGACAAGAAATGACTCTGGGCAGAGAAAAGAAAGGACTTTTTCACAGTGGCGTAGCGTGGGTTGTCAGCACCCGGGGCAAGGCAAGTGATTTGCACCCCCTAACCCGTGGATTTGCGCCCCCTAACCCGTGGATTTGCGCCCCCTAACCCGTCAATTTGCGCCCCCTAACCTGTCAATTTGCGCCCCCTAACCCTAACCCCCAGATGTTGCGCCCGGCCCCCCCCCCTGCAGCCCCCACGCTACGCCACTGCTTTTTCAGGCAGCGCTGGGTCGGAACTGCAGAACTGGCTCCCTCCGGAGGCAGCGGAGACGGCTTTCAACGAGGATCAGAGCAGTTCGTGGAGGAGGAATTTTTATTACAGTGGTGCCCCGCAAGACGAATGCCTCGCAAGATGGAAAACCCGCTAGACGAAAGGGTTTTCCGTTTTGGAGGCGCTTCGCAAAACGAATTTCCCTATGGGCTTGCTTCGCAAGACGAAAATGTCTTGCGAGTTCCTGCTGGGTTTTTTTCTTATTCCCCCCCTTTTTCTAAGCCACTAAGCCGCTTCTCAGCTGATCCGCTAAGCCGCTTAACAGCTGATCCGCTAAGCCGCTTATCAGCTGATCCGCTAAGCCGCTAATAGCACTAAGCCGCTAATCCGCTAATGGGCTTGCTTCGCAAGACGAAAAAACCGCAAGACGAAGAGACTCGCGGAACGGGTTCTTTTCGTCTTGCGAGGCACCACTGTATTTCGGTCACAGACCAGTTCCAGCCCACATACGATATCAAGGAAGTCATAAACCACGATAGGGATACATTTGAATTTGCAGTTAGGTATAGCAGAGACAATGCAGATATAGCAACAGTTTAAAAACATAAATGCTTGCTGGGAACCGCAGGAGGGGAGAGTTGCTCTTGGGCTCTGGTCCCGCTTGCCGGCTTCCCATAACTGGCCCTGGCGCTGGCCCTCATCTCTGTATGCCAAAGAAGGGCCTCCGTTTATGATTGCAGGGTCCAGGTCAGTTCATAGGGAGGAAGCAGGCCTTGAGGTAATGTGATCCTGAGCCATTTAAGACTTTATAGGGCAAAACCAGCACATTGAATTGGGCCCAGAAACTAATTGGCAGCTAGTGTAGTTGGGCCAGGATCAATGTAATATGCTTAAAACTTCTTGTCCTGGTGAGCAAATGTTGCACCAGCTGGAGTTTCTGAACCATCTTCCAAGACAGCCTACTTATAACACATTGACATAACCTAACCTAGAGGGAACCAGAACATAGATGGCAAAAGTATTCATCTTTGGTTTGCACTTTTTGGCAATCACTGCAGCTCATGCATGACTAGTTCTGCATTTGATTAGCTTCATCTTGGAGCATCCTGGCAATCATACCAGCAGGCCATGTAACTCTTGATGCTATTTGTCAATCAATGCTGCTGTCATTATGATATTTCCCATATTAAGTGACCTTGCTATCTTTACCATAATCCTCCTTATGTGTTGTAGCTAGAGATAGGCATTGCATCTCAGTCAATGTGTGGATTATATGACGTTTGTTTGCCTGCCTGTTTATATGATATAATAAAACAAAAAATTGTATTATATTTCCTACACATACTCCACTTGGCTAATAACCCTGATGATGGCTCTATTCTTTCTCCATGATTGATGGCAGTGACGCTTCTGAATACCAGTTGCTTGAAACCACAGGAAAGTAGAGTGCTGTTATGCTCAGGTCTTTTGGGCTTCCTGCAGGCATCTCATTGGCCACTGTGAGAATAGGTTGCTGGACTAGATGGGCCACTGACCTGATCCAGCAGGCTCTCCTTATAGTTCCCCCACAGCATTGCACATGCATTGTTAATACAGTGGTACCTCTGGATGCGAATGTGATCCATTCCGGAGCCCCGTTCACATCATGAGCAGAATGCAACCCGGACTGTGCATCTGCGCAGGTCGCGATTCGCCGTGTCTGCGCACGCGTGACATTCTGAGCGTCTGTGCATGTGCGAGCGGCAAAACCCGGAAGTAACCCGTTCCGTTACTTCTGGGTTGCCGCGGGACGCAACCTGAAAAGATTCAACCTGAAGCAAACGTATGACTGTACAGAGTTTTTTTTTTATTGCATGCCAATCTCTGCACTGCCAGTGTCTAATGGTATGTTGCATCTTTGCCTTTTTGTTTCATAAAAGTGCACGGCCCAGTATTTCCATAAGCCCTTTGGGTTAAGTCATTTTAACAGCTTTGTCTAAAATTAATCCAGCATGAATTACTATATTTTCCATGTACAGTGTTTGAGTTCAATCACACAAGATTCCTGTCCTTAAGCGTACCGCAAAGTACAATCCTGAATTTCTCATAAGTTGTTTTAGTTGGGCCTTGATCCCTTTCATAGACGTTCCCTCTGTATGGAGGCATTTATCTTTGGGCTTTAATAGGCCTTTGGTAGTTTTTCTCCTAAAGGACTAATCTCTGCAGATATCCCTACTCTTTGGACCAAGGCACATTAGAAAATGAGCAGCTATACAGATGGTAGACCACTCACCTATTCTTGCTAATATCCATTCACTCCTTCCATTTACTCTACTTCTCTGTTGCCATTCATGGTAGGTAAACCACAAGAGGCAGGAACTATTCAATCTAGGCTTACTTGCTGCCTATCCCCCTTTCTGCCTACTTATATCATAGAAAAGGACTCAGCTCCTCATTCAGAACTTGGCATTTTCCACTTCCAATTTAGCCTTGAAGTGAGCATGGCCATAGAGTTGGCACTGGACAGTGACACCAAAGGGAAGTCATTCATTTCCCACCCATATCAGCAGCTCATTCTAGCACCAATAAAACAGAGACCAAAGATAAAACAACTCTAGATTTCTTCCATATTAGTAGTTTATTTGCACAAATGATCAGATATAAAGTATCACTGAGGTAGACTTGAGTCTATCTTAATCTGGGGCTAGTTATAAATAAGATAAAGTTGATGGGTTACCTTATCTCCCAAACAGAAAAGAAAGGAACGTGTTTGGAGATTTACCCTTTCATTGCACCAGCCTCACTCCCCATTTCTGAACACAAATCAAATGAGACTCAGCAGTCACTTTTGCCAATGTTGGTGCAATAAGCTCTCAATATTTATAGGCTTTTTCTTTTTTAAAAAATGGGGGGGGGGGGAGAATCCACAGGCAGCTTTATATTCTCCTTACCTGCATCTTACAAGTGTGAATCACTTTTGTCTGTCAGAGTTGCTAGCCAGCATTGGGTCCTCCAGTGACGGCCTGGTCAATTCATTGTTCCCAATCCAAGTGCCTGACCAGGCATGCTGGTGTTACTAGGACAGTAATGAGTGCTGATGACTCTCTCACTCACATACCAGACATTTTGCTAGTGAGCACTGGAGCTAAGTGCACCCTTTGATTATGCTAGGCTTCATTATGGTCACTGGCTTGTTTCAAAAGAATAGTTGCTACAGCACGTACAGAAGTTAAAGGATTAGCCCAGACGTTGCCAAAGAAACACAGGCCTGTTGCAGGCTATACTGTGAAGAGATAATAGTGGTAATAGGCATTGATGGAACAGTGTATGGGATGTAGCCAACATAGCACTGTGTGAAGAACATCCAATTGCACAATAAAACATGGACCCCCCCTCCTCCCCCTGTGTGCCCCCTAAACTGTTAGGGAGCAGATTTAGGGAGGGAGGGGGATTGAGAGAGTCCTTGTATCTCAGTATGCCGATTCAAAAAGAAGAGACTATTTGTCACTTTTCAAGGGAAATGTGTATCTGTACTGACATCCAGAGGCTCACAAGCATCTATTTGCTGCCGCAAATTAACACGAGTGGCTGTTCCATGGCCTGCCTAGGGTTGCAGTCAGGTTTCGTATGCCAAGCATTCATGCTACAAGCTGGGGAAGGAAGAGTAGCGATACTCACAGCTTTTACTGCAAAAACCAAGTGGAGCTACTGCTTCAAGCTGGCATGCCTGCTCTGCCCTGTTCCATAACCCACCTGGGCAAGCAGGAGCAACGTTTTAAGCCTGTGTGATGCACTGGATGCTGCCTACTCCACATGCCAGGGAACATTGTCGGAACATTCAGGTGCAGCTTTGTTCATTCATTCCCCCTGGAAACAACATTGCCTCCTCATAGCATCTACATGGCAAAGGACTAGCAAAACTATGCATAACATGTCTAGAATCAGCCACAGACCTCTCTCAGGGGCCAGATTTGCTTGGATCTGTTGGCTCTTAGATTCAATGAAAGAGTCAACAGACAAAAGTACGCTATTTACATTCTGAACCTGGATATCAAAGGAAGGCCACTGTTAAGTATCACGAGGGGCCCACCATCCCTGTCTCACACCATATATTTTGGGCTAAGGGGTGTGTAGTATGGAATGTTTTTGGCGAAATGCTTCAAAGAATGAGAATAAACCCCTCTTGCGTGTAGTGGCTGCGCTGCCATTTTTCTGCAGGGAGTGCCCTGTGACAGGAAAGGAACAGACTGGCGAGTCCACTGACACTGTCCTTTTCATCTTCAGGATGGAGCGTGAGCCACTCTTTGGTCTCATTCGCGATGTAGAAGCCACTAAGCACTTTTGATACTGGACCTACCAAAAAAAAAAGAAGCAAATCATGGTGGATTTACAAAGGGCAGAGCTTACCAAAACCTGGTGGTTGCTGAATCTAGTTATTTCCTGACATAAATTCTTTCAGTCTATGATATAGGTTTATAAAGCTCGGAGCAGCACATTTATAAGTGGGGGGGGGGAGAGAGAGAGAGCTCCAACAGCATCATCAATGCTTACAGTGAACATATGAGAACCTTTGATGCAGGAGCACAGCTTCAGAGGCTTTGAAACTGCTGAGGGCAGAGATCAAACACTAGGGTTTCTAACTGATGGGGTGGAAGTGGGGTGAGATTGGTTCACCCTGAAGCTCAAAGTGGGCAGTGTTGGTTAAGAGGCCTTGCAAAGGGTGCAGCCCCCTTGCAGAAGCTGAACAGTGCCTGGCCAGTGTTTGGAAGGGAACCTTATGTATGGCGCCTGGGATCCTTTGGTGGAAAAAAGGTGGGATGTAAATGTAGTCAATAAATAAATGGACATGAACTACTGAGCAAGCCCAGCTTAAGTGTCTTGGCATTTACCATGCATGCGGCCTGCACCGCTTCTGAGATGGTGCCGGCATCTGGCTCACACCAAAAAGCTGTGCACTGGAAACGTTGTTGGCCCATGTCAGTAATGAGTGCGAAGGTGTGGGCGTCTTTCCCAATCCCAATGAAAGTCACATAGCGGACCTGACATTCCCACAGGCAAGAGCCGTCCTCATCCTCAGCCTCGAGAAAGAACACAAAAGAGATTAGACTTAAGGATGCATCCAGGCCAGCATTCTTCCTGCATTTCAGTTTTGTCCTAGATACTAATATTTATATGTCCTAGGTCAAATATTGAACCTGTGTGCACATTCTAATAAACCTGATGCAGTGGCCTTGATATACAAATTTAATACATAATCATATCATAGGCTTCCAACATTGTAAAGCATGCTAAATGAAAACAATAAGAAAAAAGGTAGATTTCATTGTTATACTGCAGCTTGCCTGATGGAATGATCTCCCCTCTCCTCCCCCCACCCATGCACTGTTCTTTCTTGGAGTTCTTCTGACCCCTCAGAGCCAGTTGCGGGGGTGGGGTGGGGAGAGGGAATCCCTGTTGCACAAGCGGAACTCCTTGAGCAGGGCTCTTGATTATCTTTCTGTAATCCTTACAGCAATAAGATCCAGAGGGAACCACAAACTGTGGCTGACTTTAGTAACCAGCCCAAAATATGTGGTCACTAAGATTCTGTCCCTCTCCTTCAGCCCAGCCCTTACATTGTATTCATTGGGGCTTCCTCCTCCATAAATGTACATAGGATTGCAGCATTAAGCCAGAGGGAAAGTAAAGCCAGGCAGTGTGTTGCAGAGGAATTTTGAGCACCATCTCCAGCCTTCCTTTGGAACTGGAAAGTAGGGAGGGGGTCTTCCCCATAGTTGTGCAGCACCCCCAGAGGCTCAGTGCAGCTCCAGGGGAAAATCCCAACCACTTTCACAATTTTACTAAAATAAAATGGTACGTGCCAGGTGCTCAACCATTTGGCAGATATTAGCAAAAGAAGGGGGGATCTCGTAAGGTATTAGGAAACAGTGGGAAAATGCTGCTGCCCAGCGTGTATCACGGGCAACTCTTTAGTAATTTCTTTCACCAGATACCGTATTTTTCGCCCCATAGGACGCACCGGCCCATAAGGTGCACCTAGTTTTTTTGGGGGAAATTATTTCCCCTCCTGGGGCAGGGGAAGCCCGAACTTCCCCGGACCCCAGCCCCCAGAACAGGCAGCTCTCCGCAAGCCGTGGGAGCCCAGCGCGGGCTCCCACGGCTTGCGGAGAGCTGCGCGAAGCCTGGAGAGTCCGAGAACAATGGCGAAGTTGCGCGCAGCTTTGCCATCACTCGGAGCTTGCGGGGCTGGGGGCGGGGAAGCCCGAGCTTCCCCCGACCCCAGCCCTCAGAACGGGTCCCAGAGCGATGGCGAAGTTGCGCGCAGCTTCGCCATCACTCCCGGAGCTTGCCGGGCTGGGGGGATAGCTTCCTGAAGCCTGGAGAGCAAGAGGGGTCGGTACACACCGACCGCTCTCGCTCTCCAGGCTTCAGCGAAAGCTTGCATTCACCCCATAGGACGCACACACATTTCCCCTTCATTTTTGGAGGGGAAAAAGTGCGTCCTATAGGGCGAAAAATATGGTAATATCATTTTTGCTGTCTTCTGTACCAATTCAGTCCATCCAAAGAAAGGTCTTAACTATATATATATATATAAAGGATATGGGCTGCAGCAGTTTTCTACAATAGACTTTTCTGTCCCCCTGATGTTACCCTCCACTGCTTCCTTTCTTAATTCCTTCTTCACCCTTTGGCACTCTTGGTGTGCAGTAGAAGGTTGATTTTTTTAAAAGACATGTGAAGGGGTGTGCAGAGTAAAGAATACTCAAGTGAACCAAGGAAGCTGTCAGTCAGTGCACATGCAGGATCTCAATGGAGACCCCAGCAATGGCTCCTAATGATTTATGACTACCGCTAAAATGTATATCTTAAGTGGCAGCATTATTCTGGTATTCTGCTTTGAGACTGTGCCTAACAATTAGAACTGCCACCAGTACATAATTCTTATAGACAGTTTGTTTTATTTTGTGAGAGCCTATGAACATAATGTATCGGTATTTTCTCTGATTGCACCAATGTTTATTCAAACAAATTTCTTGTAGTTCTGCCTTCAGTTTCAGAAATATGTATTTATGACTAAAAAGGGTTTGTGCAGGCAGCATTTTTTTAAAAAAAGATCAATAAAAGGAAAGATGTTTTGTAACTGTCTCAGCCTCATTCCACAGAAACTTGTGATTAGTTCTCATTGAAATCAATAGAACAAACCAGCTACAAGTCACTTTCTCTGGACTTGATTCAGAGTCTTATTGTGTTTGCCATCTGTTCTCTGAAAACTGAAATCACTGGGAACAAAAAAGGCTAATGAGGGGTTTGCATGCCCACTAGTGAACTATTTTCCAAATTTGTATTTAATAAATTAAATCAAACTATGCACATAATCCAGTCCCATTGATTTCAGTGGAAAAGATCAATGAAACTGTTCAACTCTGTGATTGAAATCAATTGGACTTGTATGATCCAGCCAAAACTAAGCACTTTAAGGTTCCATTGATTTTGGTGGGAGAATTAAGCAGTTGCATCAATCTCTTTCACTGAAATAAATGGGATCTGAAAGTGCTTAGCTTTGTCTAGATCACATGATTGCCATGGAAAATGGCTAGCGTACAGTAAAATACTAAAGTCCAACGGTCCTCTTGTCATTCTGGTCTAGCTCCTCTTCCAGTCTCTCAGCCTCTGGGGCAGGCAGGATGCCAGATAGGAGGGCTACTGTCATGTCACTTGGTAAGAGGAGCAAGCTGCCAGGGTGGCCAGTATCACAAGGAGCCTTACCTCAGCTTGGTCTGCTTGCATCACTGAGTCTGAAACACTGACAACAGATGGAGTCCACTGGTCACGGCCACGGCTGCCCACCAGGTCTTCGATGGCAGTATTTAGCACATCCATCCCTGAAGTGGTGAGGCAAGAAATAAATGGGTGATCCAAGGGAAAGTGAGAATGCTCATCAGCCAGAGAACAGGGTTCTCTCAAGACTTCCACCATAACTGGGGCACAGAGAAGGGCCCCAGCTTCAGATTTTAGGGGTTGACAGACTTGGTAAAGGAGGAGGTGCCCCATAAGCAATAACTTCACCCATTGAACACACCAGAGATAGGTAGCAGAATTCAAAGAGCACAGCTACTTACCCATGGCCTTGGACACTGGTGAGGTGCCAATATACAAAGCTTCATATTTCCGGACAGACTCTCCCACGGCATCCAGAATGTCAACTGCCCGAAGCAAAAGGAGGAATTCAACATCACACTGAAACAAATGCTTCATCAGCACAAACATTTCTGTTTGCCTGATGGAACAACCTCTCCTCTTCCCAGACACAGTTCTGAGGGTTCTCTCAACCTTCTCCCAGCCAACTGGGGTGGGTGGGGAGTCCTATTAGCCAAGTCCAGCACTTTATTTCAAGGAAGAAGCAGGGATGCTTATTTAGACCAAGGATGGGAATAATTACTTCAATTCTGTCAGAGCACGGAATTGATAAAGTGCTGACAGGTGCCCCAGAAAGGGACTCATGGGATTTGTAACTTTTGTTACCTTGTAGAGAGACATCATCTGGAGTGACAGGTTCAAAGGTAACAGATCGGCTGAGGCTGTTACTTGCCACGGCTCGCTCAGCCATGATCTGTAATACAGAGAAAGGTCATGAAAAGTTGCAACCACCTGCTGGAACTTCCCACCTAAACCTGGGTAGTGGTGGTGGCAAAGCTCAGGTAGAAGACCCTCCTAGATTGTAACCCAGGAGAAAGTATAGAAAGAACATTTCCAGTCTTCAATGACATGGCTAGAAGTTGCAATTCAAGTGGGAATCCCATTAGCTTTATGAATGTTTACTCAGAAGTAGGTTCCCCTACTGCCAAGTAAGCATGCACAGAATTGCCACTCTCCTTATAGCTGTGCCCCTCCACCAACAAGGACTGCTAGACTCCTAGAAATCTGACAAGATTCATTTAATACAGAGGTCCGATGAATACATGGTTCAGAGGAATTTCTTCCAGCCCCCAGCCAACCAGGATGAAATTCCATCTGCCACCTCCTTGCAAAATGAGAGCAGCCTGGTGCAGGGGACTGGTGCTGCACTTCAGGGGTTGGGACACTCTTCCTTCCTCGTGTGTGCATGTGTGTATGTAGGGAAAGAACCATGCCAGAATCAGCAGGGATACCTTGGAGCACATTTCATGCAGGGCCTTGGCAATGGCCTTGGCAGGCACATTGCAGTGGAAGACGTGGCACTTCAGCATACACGTGTCCTTGTCACTGGCCACGAAAGCAAAATCCCTGCAAGGAGAGGAGAGCCCAGTAAGCAAGGGCAGGGCTCCAGGCACTGGTCCTTGCTGCAGAAGGAAGAAGGGGCCTTACCTGTCCCTTGGGTCAAGCACAGCATGTAGGGAAAGAAAGAAAAATCTGGTTAATGCAGAATCCCTCAAGAAGCAACCCTCTTAATGGTCTGTGTGCTATCAGCTGTAATAGTTTCTGGCAAGAAGAGCAAAGGTTTCTTTGTAGTGAGCAGAAGGACCTCGTGGCAAGATGGACACAGAGAGAGAAAGAGAGAGAGAGAGAGACCACAATTTC